>NC_087474.1:58656644-63456644 GCF_036417665.1 Passer domesticus
GCCGGCTGCCTGCTGAAATTCCGCATGGATCAGGATGCCTGCCTCATGAAAAATGCCCCCACAGGCAACTGTGGCTGGTTTGACAGTGCCAAGTGCCTCCTGCAAACTGACATCAGGAACCTGGCCTGGTGACTTTTGTTTCTCAGGGGAATGGACATGGCTCATGTCCAGGGCCTGGTGGCCCGGAGTGGCCTGGTGCCTGCTGAAATTCCGCATGGATCAGGATGCCTCCCAGATGAAAAATGACCCCAGAGGCAACTGCGTCTGGTTTGACAGTGCCAAGTGCCTCCTGCAAACTGACATCAGGAACCTGGCCTGATGACTTTTGTTTCTCTGGGGAAAGGCCATGGTTCATGTCCAGGGCCCGGGGGCCCGGAGTGGCCGGCTGCCTGCTGAAATTCCGCATGGATCAGGATGCCTGCCTCATGAAAAATGCCCCCACAGGCAACTGTGGCTGGTTTGACAGTGCCAAGTGCCTCCTGCAAACTGACATCAGGAACCTGGCCTGGTGACTTTTGTTTCTCAGGGGAATGGACATGGCTCATGTCCAGGGCCTGGTGGCCCGGAGTGGCCTGGTGCCTGCTGAAATTCCGCATGGATCAGGATGCCTCCCAGATGAAAAATGACCCCAGAGGCAACTGCGTCTGGTTTGACAGTGCCAAGTGCCTCCTGCAAAATGACATCAGGAACTTGGCCTGGTGACTTTTGTTTCTCTGATGAAAGGCCATCATTCTTGTCCGGGGCACGGTGGCCCGGAGTGGCTGGCTGCCTGCTGAAATTCCTCACGGTTGAGGATACCTCCCAGATGCAAGGGGGACCCACAGACAACTGTGGCTGGTTTGACAGTGCCAAGTGCCTCCTGCAAACTGACATCAGGAACCTGGCCTGGTGACTTTTGTTTCTCTGGGGAAAGGCCAACATTCTTGTCTAGGGCCTGGTGGCCCGGAGTCGCCGGCTGCCTGCTGAAATTCCGCATGAATCAGGATGCCTCCCAGACGAAAATTGCTCCCACAGGCAACTGCGTCTGGTTTGACAGTGCCAAGTGCCTCCTGCAAACTGACATCAGGAACCTGGCCTGGTGACTTTTGTTTCTCTGGGGAAAAGCCATGGTTCATGTCCAGGGCCTGGTGGCCCGGAGTGGCCGGCTGCCTGCTGAAATTCCGCATGGATCAGGATGCCTCCCACATGAAAAATGTCCCCACAGGCAACTGCGGTGGATTTGACAGTGCCAAGTGCCTCCTGCAAACTGACATCAGGAACCTGGCCTGGTGACTTTTGTTTCTCTGGGGAAAGGCCATGGTTCATGTCCAGTGCCCCGTGGCCTGGAGTGGCCGGCTGCCTGCTGAAATTCCTCACGGTTGAGGATACCTCCCAGACGGAAGGTGCCCCCACAGGTAACTGTGGCTGGTTTGACAGTGCCAAGTGCCTCCTGCAAACAGACATCAGCGACCTGGCCTGGTGACTTTTGTTTCTCTGGGGAAAGGCCATCATTCTTGTCCGGGGCCCAGAGCGGCCGGAGTGGCCGGATGCCTGCTGAAATTCCACACAGTTGAGGATGTCTCCTAGATGAAAAATGCCCCCAGAGGCAACTGCGTCTAGTTTGACAGCGACAAGTGCCTCCTGCAAACTGACATCAGGAACCTGGCCTGGTGACTGTTGTTTCTCTGGGAAAAGGCCATGGTTCATGTCCAGGGCCTTGTGGCCAGGAGTGGCCGGCTGCCTGCTGAAATTCCACATGGATCAGGATGCCTCCCAGATGAAAACTGCCCCTACAGGCAACTGCGGCGGGTTTGACAGTGCCAAGTGCCTCCTGCAAACTGACATCAGGAACCTGGCCTGGTGACTTTTGTTTCTCTGGGGAAAGGCCTTCATTCTTGTCCAGTGCCCGGTGTACTGGAGTGGCCGGATGCCTGCTGAAATTCCGCACGGATGAGGATACCTCCCAGATGCAAGGAGCCCCCACAGGCAACTGCGTCAGGTTTGACAGTGCCAAGTGCCTCCTGCAAACTGACATCAGTAACCTGGCCTGGTGACTTTTGTTTCTCTGGGGAAAGGCCATGGTTCATGTCCAGGGCCTGGTGGCCCGGAGTGGCCGGCTGCCTGCTGAAATTCCAAATGGATCAGGATGCCTCCCAGATGAAAAATGCCCCCACAGGCAACTGCGTCTGGTTTGACAGTGCCAAGTGCCTCCTGCAAACTGACATCAGCAACCTGGCCTGGTGACTTTTGTTTCTCTGGGTAAAGGCCATGGTTCATGTCCAGGGCCTTGTGGACAGGATTGGCCGGCTGCCTGCTGAAATTCCGCATGGATCAGGATGCCTCCGAGATGAAAAATGCCCCTACAGGCAACTGTGGCTGGTTTGACAGTGCCAAGTGCCTCCTGCAAACTGACATCAGGAACCGAGCCTGGTGACTTTTGTTTCTCTGGGGAAAGGCCATGGTTCATGTCCGGGGCACGGTGGCCCGGAGTGGCAGGCTGCCTGCTGAAATTCCAAACGGATCAGGATACCTCCCAGACCGAATGTACCAAACAAGGCAACTGTGGCTGGTTTGACAGTGCCAAGTGCCTCCTGCAAACTGACATCAGGAACCTGGCCTGGTGACTTTTGTTTCTCTGGGAAAAGGCCATCATTCTTGTCCGGGGCACGGTGGCCCGGAGTGGCTGGCTGCCTGCTGAAATTCCTCACGGTTGAGGATACCTCCCAGATGCAAGGGGGACCCACAGACAACTGTGGCTGGTTTGACAGTGCCAAGTGCCTCCTGCAAACTGACATCAGGAACCTGGCCTGGTGACTTTTGTTTCTCTGGGGAAAGGCCAACATTCTTGTCTAGGGCCTGGTGGCCCGGAGTCGCCGGCTGCCTGCTGAAATTCCGCATGAATCAGGATGCCTCCCAGACGAAAATTGCTCCCACAGGCAACTGCGTCTGGTTTGACAGTGCCAAGTGCCTCCTGCAAACTGACATCAGGAACCTGGCCTGGTGACTTTTGTTTCTCTGGGGAAAAGCCATGGTTCATGTCCAGGGCCTGGTGGCCCGGAGTGGCCGGCTGCCTGCTGAAATTCCGCATGGATCAGGATGCCTCCCACATGAAAAATGTCCCCACAGGCAACTGCGGTGGATTTGACAGTGCCAAGTGCCTCCTGCAAACTGACATCAGGAACCTGGCCTGGTGACTTTTGTTTCTCTGGGGAAAGGCCATGGTTCATGTCCAGTGCCCCGTGGCCTGGAGTGGCCGGCTGCCTGCTGAAATTCCTCACGGTTGAGGATACCTCCCAGACGGAAGGTGCCCCCACAGGTAACTGTGGCTGGTTTGACAGTGCCAAGTGCCTCCTGCAAACAGACATCAGCGACCTGGCCTGGTGACTTTTGTTTCTCTGGGGAAAGGCCATCATTCTTGTCCGGGGCCCAGAGCGGCCGGAGTGGCCGGATGCCTGCTGAAATTCCACACAGTTGAGGATGTCTCCTAGATGAAAAATGCCCCCAGAGGCAACTGCGTCTAGTTTGACAGCGACAAGTGCCTCCTGCAAACTGACATCAGGAACCTGGCCTGGTGACTGTTGTTTCTCTGGGAAAAGGCCATGGTTCATGTCCAGGGCCTTGTGGCCAGGAGTGGCCGGCTGCCTGCTGAAATTCCACATGGATCAGGATGCCTCCCAGACGAAAATAGCTCCCACAGGCAACTGCGTCTGGTTTGACAGTGCCAAGTGCCTCCTGCAAACTGACATCAGGAACCTGGCCTGATGACTTTTGTTTCTCTGGGGAAAAGCCATGGTTCATGTCCAGGGCCTGGTGGCCCGGAGTGGCCGGCTGCCTGCTGAAATTCCGCATGGATCAGGATGCCTCCCACATGAAAAATGTCCCCACAGGCAACTGCGGCGGATTTCACAGTGCCAAGTGCCTCCTGCAAACTGACATCAGGAACCTGGCCTGGTGACTTTTGTTTCTCTGGGGAAAGGCCATGGTTCATGTCCAGTGCCCCGTGGCCTGGAGTGGCCGGCTGCCTGCTGAAATTCCTCACGGTTGAGGATACCTCCCAGACGGAAGGTGCCCCCACAGGTAACTGTGGCTGGTTTGACAGTGCCAAGTGCCTCCTGCAAACAGACATCAGCGACCTGGCCTGGTGACTTTTGTTTCTCTGGGGAAAGGCCATCATTCTTGTCCGGGGCCCAGAGCGGCCGGAGTGGCCGGATGCCTGCTGAAATTCCACACAGTTGAGGATGTCTCCTAGATGAAAAATGCCCCCAGAGGCAACTGCGTCTAGTTTGACAGCGACAAGTGCCTCCTGCAAACTGACATCAGGAACCTGGCCTGGTGACTGTTGTTTCTCTGGGAAAAGGCCATGGTTCATGTCCAGGGCCTTGTGGCCAGGAGTGGCCGGCTGCCTGCTGAAATTCCACATGGATCAGGATGCCTCCCAGATGAAAACTGCCCCTACAGGCAACTGCGGCGGGTTTGACAGTGCCAAGTGCCTCCTGCAAACTGACATCAGGAACCTGGCCTGGTGACTTTTGTTTCTCTGGGGAAAGGCCTTCATTCTTGTCCAGTGCCCGGTGTACTGGAGTGGCCGGATGCCTGCTGAAATTCCGCACGGATGAGGATACCTCCCAGATGCAAGGAGCCCCCACAGGCAACTGCGTCAGGTTTGACAGTGCCAAGTGCCTCCTGCAAACTGACATCAGTAACCTGGCCTGGTGACTTTTGTTTCTCTGGGGAAAGGCCATGGTTCATGTCCAGGGCCTGGTGGCACGGAGTGGCCGGCTGCCTGCTGAAATTCCGCATGGATCAGGATGCCTCCCACATGAAAAATGCCCCCACAGGCAACTGCGGCTGGTTTGACAGTGCCAAGTGCCTCCTGCAAACTGACACCAGGAACCTGGCCTGGTGACTTTTGTTTCTCTGGGGAAAGGCCAACATCCTTTTCTGGGTCCCGGTGGCCCGGAGTCGCCGGCTGCCTGCTGAAATTCCGCACGGATCAGGATGCCTCCCAGACCGAAAGTACCACCCAAGGCAACTGTGGCTGGTTTGACAGTGCCAATTGCCTCCTGCAAACTGACATCAGGAACCTGGCCTGGTGACTTTTGTTTCTCTGGGGAAAGGCCATCATTCGTGTCCAGTGCCCCGCTGCCTGCAGTGGCCGGCTGCCTGCTGAAATTCCTCACGGTTGAGGATACCTCCCAGATGCAAGGTGCCCCCACAGGCAACTGTGGCTGGTTTGACAGTGCCAAATGCCTCCTGCAAACAGACATCAGGAACCTGGCCTGGTGACTTTTGTTTCTCTGGGGAAATGGCCATGGTTCATGTCCATGGACTGGGGGCCCGGAGTGGCAGGCTGCCTGCTGAAATTCTGCATGGATCAGGATGCCGCCGAGATGGAAGGTGCCCCTACAGGCAACTGTGGCTGGTTTGACAGTGCCAAGTGCCTCCTGCAAACTGGCATCAGGAACCTGGCCTGGTGACTTTTGTTTCTCTGGGGAAAGGCATTCATTCTTGTCCAGTTCCCGGTGTTCTGGAGTGGCCGGATGCCTGCTGTAATTCCGCACGGATGAGGATACCTCCCAGATGAAAAATGCCCCCACTGGCAACTGCGTCTAGTTGGACAGTGCCAAGTGCCTCCTGCAAACTGACATCAGGAACCTGGCCTGATGACTTTTGTTTCTCTGGGGAAAGGCCATGGTTCATGTCCAGGGCCCGGGGGCCCGGAGTGGCCGGCTGCCTGCTGAAATTCCGCATGGATCAGGATGCCTGCCTCATGAAAAATGCCCCCACAGGCAACTGTGGCTGGTTTGACAGTGCCAAGTGCCTCCTGCAAACTGACATCAGGAACCTGGCCTGGTGACTTTTGTTTCTCAGGGGAATGGACATGGCTCATGTCCAGGGCCTGGTGGCCCGGAGTGGCCTGGTGCCTGCTGAAATTCCGCATGGATCAGGATGTCTCCCAGATGAAAAATGACCCCAGAGGCAACTGCGTCTGGTTTGACAGTGCCAAGTGCCTCCTGCAAAATGACATCAGGAACTTGGCCTGGTGACTTTTGTTTCTCTGATGAAAGGCCATCATTCTTGTCCGGGGCACGGTGGCCCGGAGTGGCTGGCTGCCTGCTGAAATTCTGAACGGATCAGGATACCTCCCAGATGCAAGGGGGACCCACAGACAACTGTGGCTGGTTTGACAGTGCCAAGTGCCTCCTGCAAACTGACATCAGGAACCTGGCCTGGTGACTTTTGTTTCTCTGGGGAAAGGCCAACATTCTTGTCTAGGGCCTGGTGGCCCGGAGTCGCCGGCTGCCTGCTGAAATTCCGCATGAATCAGGATGCCTCCCAGACGAAAATTGCTCCCACAGGCAACTGCGTCTGGTTTGACAGTGCCAAGTGCCTCCTGCAAACTGACATCAGGAACCTGGCCT
The DNA here is from genome assembly GCF_036417665.1 of Passer domesticus. NCBI lineage: Eukaryota > Metazoa > Chordata > Aves > Passeriformes > Passeridae > Passer > Passer domesticus. Next base: position 58,663,046 of record NC_087474.1, read on the forward strand.
GGTGACTTTTGTTTCTCTGGGGAAAAGCCATGGTTCATGTCCAGGGCCTGGTGGCCCGGAGTGGCCGGCTGCCTGCTGAAATTCCGCATGGATCAGGATGCCTCCCACATGAAAAATGTCCCCACAGGCAACTGCGGTGGATTTGACAGTGCCAAGTGCCTCCTGCAAACTGACATCAGGAACCTGGCCTGGTGACTTTTGTTTCTCTGGGGAAAGGCCATGGTTCATGTCCAGTGCCCCGTGGCCTGGAGTGGCCGGCTGCCTGCTGAAATTCCTCACGGTTGAGGATACCTCCCAGACGGAAGGTGCCCCCACAGGTAACTGTGGCTGGTTTGACAGTGCCAAGTGCCTCCTGCAAACAGACATCAGCGACCTGGCCTGGTGACTTTTGTTTCTCTGGGGAAAGGCCATCATTCTTGTCCGGGGCCCAGAGCGGCCGGAGTGGCCGGATGCCTGCTGAAATTCCACACAGTTGAGGATGTCTCCTAGATGAAAAATGCCCCCAGAGGCAACTGCGTCTAGTTTGACAGCGACAAGTGCCTCCTGCAAACTGACATCAGGAACCTGGCCTGGTGACTGTTGTTTCTCTGGGAAAAGGCCATGGTTCATGTCCAGGGCCTTGTGGCCAGGAGTGGCCGGCTGCCTGCTGAAATTCCACATGGATCAGGATGCCTCCCAGACGAAAATTGCTCCCACAGGCAACTGCGTCTGGTTTGACAGTGCCAAGTGCCTCCTGCAAACTGACATCAGGAACCTGGCCTGGTGACTTTTGTTTCTCTGGGGAAAAGCCATGGTTCATGTCCAGGGCCTGGTGGCCCGGAGTGGCCGGCTGCCTGCTGAAATTCCGCATGGATCAGGATGCCTCCCACATGAAAAATGTCCCCACAGGCAACTGCGGCGGATTTGACAGTGCCAAGTGCCTCCTGCAAACTGACATCAGGAACCTGGCCTGGTGACTTTTGTTTCTCTGGGGAAAGGCCATGGTTCATGTCCAGTGCCCCGTGGCCTGGAGTGGCCGGCTGCCTGCTGAAATTCCTCACGGTTGAGGATACCTCCCAGACGGAAGGTGCCCCCACAGGTAACTGTGGCTGGTTTGACAGTGCCAAGTGCCTCCTGCAAACAGACATCAGCGACCTGGCCTGGTGACTTTTGTTTCTCTGGGGAAAGGCCATCATTCTTGTCCGGGGCCCAGAGCGGCCGGAGTGGCCGGATGCCTGCTGAAATTCCACACAGTTGAGGATGTCTCCTAGATGAAAAATGCCCCCAGAGGCAACTGCGTCTAGTTTGACAGCGACAAGTGCCTCCTGCAAACTGACATCAGGAACCTGGCCTGGTGACTGTTGTTTCTCTGGGAAAAGGCCATGGTTCATGTCCAGGGCCTTGTGGCCAGGAGTGGCCGGCTGCCTGCTGAAATTCCACATGGATCAGGATGCCTCCCAGATGAAAACTGCCCCTACAGGCAACTGCGGCGGGTTTGACAGTGCCAAGTGCCTCCTGCAAACTGACATCAGGAACCTGGCCTGGTGACTTTTGTTTCTCTGGGGAAAGGCCTTCATTCTTGTCCATTGCCCGGTGTACTGGAGTGGCCGGATGCCTGCTGAAATTCCGCACGGATGAGGATACCTCCCAGATGCAAGGAGCCCCCACAGGCAACTGCGTCAGGTTTGACAGTGCCAAGTGCCTCCTGCAAACTGACATCAGTAACCTGGCCTGGTGACTTTTGTTTCTCTGGGGAAAGGCCATGGTTCATGTCCAGGGCCTGGTGGCACGGAGTGGCCGGCTGCCTGCTGAAATTCCGCATGGATCAGGATGCCTCCCACATGAAAAATGCCCCCACAGGCAACTGCGGCTGGTTTGACAGTGCCAAGTGCCTCCTGCAAACTGACACCAGGAACCTGGCCTGGTGACTTTTGTTTCTCTGGGGAAAGGCCAACATCCTTTTCTGGGTCCCGGTGGCCCGGAGTCGCCGGCTGCCTGCTGAAATTCCGCACGGATCAGGATGCCTCCCAGACCGAAAGTACCACCCAAGGCAACTGTGGCTGGTTTGACAGTGCCAATTGCCTCCTGCAAACTGACATCAGGAACCTGGCCTGGTGACTTTTGTTTCTCTGGGGAAAGGCCATCATTCGTGTCCAGTGCCCCGCTGCCTGCAGTGGCCGGCTGCCTGCTGAAATTCCTCACGGTTGAGGATACCTCCCAGATGCAAGGTGCCCCCACAGGCAACTGTGGCTGGTTTGACAGTGCCAAATGCCTCCTGCAAACAGACATCAGGAACCTGGCCTGGTGACTTTTGTTTCTCTGGGGAAATGGCCATGGTTCATGTCCATGGACTGGGGGCCCGGAGTGGCAGGCTGCCTGCTGAAATTCTGCATGGATCAGGATGCCGCCGAGATGGAAGGTGCCCCCACAGGCAACTGTGGCTGGTTTGACAGTGCCAAGTGCCTCCTGCAAACTGACATCAGGAACCTGGCCTGGTGACTTTTGTTTCTCTGGGGAAAGGCATTCATTCTTGTCCAGTTCCCGGTGTTCTGGAGTGGCCGGATGCCTGCTGTAATTCCGCACGGATGAGGATACCTCCCAGATGAAAAATGCCCCCACTGGCAACTGCGTCTAGTTGGACAGTGCCAAGTGCCTCCTGCAAACTGACATCAGGAACCTGGCCTGATGACTTTTGTTTCTCTGGGGAAAGGCCATGGTTCATGTCCAGGGCCCGGGGGCCCGGAGTGGCCGGCTGCCTGCTGAAATTCCGCATGGATCAGGATGCCTGCCTCATGAAAAATGCCCCCACAGGCAACTGTGGCTGGTTTGACAGTGCCAAGTGCCTCCTGCAAACTGACATCAGGAACCTGGCCTGGTGACTTTTGTTTCTCAGGGGAATGGACATGGCTCATGTCCAGGGCCTGGTGGCCCGGAGTGGCCTGGTGCCTGCTGAAATTCCGCATGGATCAGGATGCCTCCCAGATGAAAAATGACCCCAGAGGCAACTGCGTCTGGTTTGACAGTGCCAAGTGCCTCCTGCAAAATGACATCAGGAACTTGGCCTGGTGACTTTTGTTTCTCTGATGAAAGGCCATCATTCTTGTCCGGGGCACGGTGGCCCGGAGTGGCTGGCTGCCTGCTGAAATTCCTCACGGTTGAGGATACCTCCCAGATGCAAGGGGGACCCACAGACAACTGTGGCTGGTTTGACAGTGCCAAGTGCCTCCTGCAAACTGACATCAGGAACCTGGCCTGGTGACTTTTGTTTCTCTGGGGAAAGGCCAACATTCTTGTCTAGGGCCTGGTGGCCCGGAGTCGCCGGCTGCCTGCTGAAATTCCGCATGAATCAGGATGCCTCCCAGACGAAAATTGCTCCCACAGGCAACTGCGTCTGGTTTGACAGTGCCAAGTGCCTCCTGCAAACTGACATCAGGAACCTGGCCTGGTGACTTTTGTTTCTCTGGGGAAAAGCCATGGTTCATGTCCAGGGCCTGGTGGCCCGGAGTGGCCGGCTGCCTGCTGAAATTCCGCATGGATCAGGATGCCTCCCACATGAAAAATGTCCCCACAGGCAACTGCGGTGGATTTGACAGTGCCAAGTGCCTCCTGCAAACTGACATCAGGAACCTGGCCTGGTGACTTTTGTTTCTCTGGGGAAAGGCCATGGTTCATGTCCAGTGCCCCGTGGCCTGGAGTGGCCGGCTGCCTGCTGAAATTCCTCACGGTTGAGGATACCTCCCAGACGGAAGGTGCCCCCACAGGTAACTGTGGCTGGTTTGACAGTGCCAAGTGCCTCCTGCAAACAGACATCAGCGACCTGGCCTGGTGACTTTTGTTTCTCTGGGGAAAGGCCATCATTCTTGTCCGGGGCCCAGAGCGGCCGGAGTGGCCGGATGCCTGCTGAAATTCCGCACGGATGAGGATACCTCCCAGATGCAAGGAGCCCCCACAGGCAACTGCGTCAGGTTTGACAGTGCCAAGTGCCTCCTGCAAACTGACATCAGTAACCTGGCCTGGTGACTTTTGTTTCTCTGGGGAAAGGCCATGGTTCATGTCCAGGGCCTGGTGGCCCGGAGTGGCCGGCTGCCTGCTGAAATTCCGCATGGATCAGGATGCCTCCCACATGAAAAATGCCCCCACAGGCAACTGCGGCTGGTTTGACAGTGCCAAGTGCCTCCTGCAAACTGACACCAGGAACCTGGCCTGGTGACTTTTGTTTCTCTGGGGAAAGGCCAACATCCTTTTCTGGGTCCCGGTGGCCCGGAGTCGCCGGCTGCCTGCTGAAATTCCGCACGGATCAGGATGCCTCCCAGACCGAAAGTACCACCCAAGGCAACTGTGGCTGGTTTGACAGTGCCAATTGCCTCCTGCAAACTGACATCAGGAACCTGGCCTGGTGACTTTTGTTTCTCTGGGGAAAGGCCATCATTCGTGTCCAGTGCCCCGCTGCCTGCAGTGGCCGGCTGCCTGCTGAAATTCCTCACGGTTGAGGATACCTCCCAGATGCAAGGTGCCCCCACAGGCAACTGTGGCTGGTTTGACAGTGCCAAATGCCTCCTGCAAACAGACATCAGGAACCTGGCCTGGTGACTTTTGTTTCTCTGGGGAAATGGCCATGGTTCATGTCCATGGACTGGGGGCCCGGAGTGGCAGGCTGCCTGCTGAAATTCTGCATGGATCAGGATGCCGCCGAGATGGAAGGTGCCCCCACAGGCAACTGTGGCTGGTTTGACAGTGCCAAGTGCCTCCTGCAAACTGGCATCAGGAACCTGGCCTGGTGACTTTTGTTTCTCTGGGGAAAGGCATTCATTCTTGTCCAGTTCCCGGTGTTCTGGAGTGGCCGGATGCCTGCTGTAATTCCGCACGGATGAGGATACCTCCCAGATGAAAAATGCCCCCACTGGCAACTGCGTCTAGTTGGACAGTGCCAAGTGCCTCCTGCAAACTGACATCAGGAACCTGGCCTGGTGACTTTTGTTTCTCTGGGGAAAGGCCATGGTTCATGTCCAGGGCCCGGGGGCCCGGAGTGGCCGGCTGCCTGCTGAAATTCCGCATGGATCAGGATGCCTGCCTCATGAAAAATGCCCCCACAGGCAACTGTGGCTGGTTTGACAGTGCCAAGTGCCTCCTGCAAACTGACATCAGGAACCTGGCCTGGTGACTTTTGTTTCTCAGGGGAATGGACATGGCTCATGTCCAGGGCCTGGTGGCCCGGAGTGGCCTGGTGCCTGCTGAAATTCCGCATGGATCAGGATGCCTCCCAGATGAAAAATGACCCCAGAGGCAACTGCGTCTGGTTTGACAGTGCCAAGTGCCTCCTGCAAAATGACATCAGGAACTTGGCCTGGTGACTTTTGTTTCTCTGATGAAAGGCCATCATTCTTGTCCGGGGCACGGTGGCCCGGAGTGGCTGGCTGCCTGCTGAAATTCCGCACGGTTGAGGATACCTCCCAGATGCAAGGGGGACCCACAGACAACTGTGGCTGGTTTGACAGTGCCAAGTGCCTCCTGCAAACTGACATCAGGAACCTGGCCTGGTGACTTTTGTTTCTCTGGGGAAAGGCCAACATTCTTGTCTAGGGCCTGGTGGCCCGGAGTCGCCGGCTGCCTGCTGAAATTCCGCATGAATCAGGATGCCTCCCAGACGAAAATTGCTCCCACAGGCAACTGCGTCTGGTTTGACAGTGCCAAGTGCCTCCTGCAAACTGACATCAGGAACCTGGCCTGGTGACTTTTGTTTCTCTGGGGAAAAGCCATGGTTCATGTCCAGGGCCTGGTGGCCCGGAGTGGCCGGCTGCCTGCTGAAATTCCGCATGGATCAGGATGCCTCCCACATGAAAAATGTCCCCACAGGCAACTGCGGTGGATTTGACAGTGCCAAGTGCCTCCTGCAAACTGACATCAGGAACCTGGCCTGGTGACTTTTGTTTCTCTGGGGAAAGGCCATGGTTCATGTCCAGTGCCCCGTGGCCTGGAGTGGCCGGCTGCCTGCTGAAATTCCTCACGGTTGAGGATACCTCCCAGACGGAAGGTGCCCCCACAGGTAACTGTGGCTGGTTTGACAGTGCCAAGTGCCTCCTGCAAACAGACATCAGCGACCTGGCCTGGTGACTTTTGTTTCTCTGGGGAAAGGCCATCATTCTTGTCCGGGGCCCAGAGCGGCCGGAGTGGCCGGATGCCTGCTGAAATTCCACACAGTTGAGGATGTCTCCTAGATGAAAAATGCCCCCAGAGGCAACTGCGTCTAGTTTGACAGCGACAAGTGCCTCCTGCAAACTGACATCAGGAACCTGGCCTGGTGACTGTTGTTTCTCTGGGAAAAGGCCATGGTTCATGTCCAGGGCCTTGTGGCCAGGAGTGGCCGGCTGCCTGCTGAAATTCCACATGGATCAGGATGCCTCCCAGATGAAAACTGCCCCTACAGGCAACTGCGGCGGGTTTGACAGTGCCAAGTGCCTCCTGCAAACTGACATCAGGAACCTGGCCTGGTGACTTTTGTTTCTCTGGGGAAAGGCCTTCATTCTTGTCCAGTGCCCGGTGTACTGGAGTGGCCGGATGCCTGCTGAAATTCCGCACGGATGAGGATACCTCCCAGATGCAAGGAGCCCCCACAGGCAACTGCGTCAGGTTTGACAGTGCCAAGTGCCTCCTGCAAACTGACATCAGTAACCTGGCCTGGTGACTTTTGTTTCTCTGGGGAAAGGCCATGGTTCATGTCCAGGGCCTGGTGGCCCGGAGTGGCCGGCTGCCTGCTGAAATTCCGCATGGATCAGGATGCCTCCCACATGAAAAATGCCCCCACAGGCAACTGCGGCTGGTTTGACAGTGCCAAGTGCCTCCTGCAAACTGACACCAGGAACCTGGCCTGGTGACTTTTGTTTCTCTGGGGAAAGGCCAACATCCTTTTCTGGGTCCCGGTGGCCCGGAGTCGCCGGCTGCCTGCTGAAATTCCGCACGGATCAGGATGCCTCCCAGACCGAAAGTACCACCCAAGGCAACTGTGGCTGGTTTGACAGTGCCAAGTGCCTCCTGCAAACTGACATCAGGAACCTGGCCTGGTGACTTTTGTTTCTCTGGGGAAAGGCCATCATTCGTGTCCAGTGCCCCGCTGCCTGCAGTGGCCGGCTGCCTGCTGAAATTCCTCACGGTTGAGGATACCTCCCAGATGCAAGGTGCCCCCACAGGCAACTGTGGCTGGTTTGACAGTGCCAAATGCCTCCTGCAAACAGACATCAGGAACCTGGCCTGGTGACTTTTGTTTCTCTGGGGAAATGGCCATGGTTCATGTCCATGGACTGGGGGCCCGGAGTGGCAGGCTGCCTGCTGAAATTCTGCATGGATCAGGATGCCGCCGAGATGGAAGGTGCCCCCACAGGCAACTGTGGCTGGTTTGACAATGCCAAGTGCCTCCTGCAAACTGACATCAGGAACCTGGCCTGGTGACTTTTGTTTCTCTGGGGAAAGGCATTCATTCTTGTCCAGTTCCCGGTGTTCTGGAGTGGCCGGATGCCTGCTGTAATTCCGCACGGATGAGGATACCTCCCAGATGAAAAATGCCCCCACTGGCAACTGCGTCTAGTTGGACAGTGCCAAGTGCGTCCTGCAAACTGACATCAGGAACCTGGCCTGATGACTTTTGTTTCTCTGGGGAAAGGCCATGGTTCATGTCCAGGGCCCGGGGGCCCGGAGTGGCCGGCTGCCTGCTGAAATTCCGCATGGATCAGGATGCCTGCCTCATGAAAAATGCCCCCACAGGCAACTGTGGCTGGTTTGACAGTGCCAAGTGCCTCCTGCAAACTGACATCAGGAACCTGGCCTGGTGACTTTTGTTTCTCAGGGGAATGGACATGGCTCATGTCCAGGGCCTGGTGGCCCGGAGTGGCCTGGTGCCTGCTGAAATTCCGCATGGATCAGGATGCCTCCCAGATGAAAAATGACCCCAGAGGCAACTGCATCTGGTTTGACAGTGCCAAGTGCCTCCTGCAAAATGACGTCAGGAACTTGGCCTGGTGACTTTTGTTTCTCTGATGAAAGGCCATCATTCTTGTCCGGGGCACGGTGGCCCGGAGTGGCTGGCTGCCTGCTGAAATTCCGCACGGTTGAGGATACCTCCCAGATGCAAGGGGGACCCACAGACAACTGTGGCTGGTTTGACAGTGCCAAGTGCCTCCTGCAAACTGACATCAGGAACCTGGCCTGGTGACTTTTGTTTCTCTGGGGAAAGGCCAACATTCTTGTCTAGGGCCTGGTGGCCCGGAGTCGCCGGCTGCCTGCTGAAATTCCGCATGAATCAGTATGCCTCCCAGATGAAAATTGCTCCCACAGGTAACTGCGTCTGGTTTGACAGTGCCAAGTGCCTCCTGCAAACTGACATCAGGAACCTGGCCTGGTGACTTTTGTTTCTCTGGGGAAAAGCCATGGTTCATGTCCAGGGCCTGGTGGCCCGGAGTGGCCGGCTGCCTGCTGAAATTCCGCATGGATCAGGATGCCTCCCACATGAAAAATGTCCCCACAGGCAACTGCGGCGGATTTGACAGTGCCAAGTGCCTCCTGCAAACTGACATCAGGAACCTGGCCTGGTGACTTTTGTTTCTCTGGGGAAAGGCCATGGTTCATGTCCAGTGCCCCGTGGCCTGGAGTGGCCGGCTGCCTGCTGAAATTCCTCACGGTTGAGGATACCTCCCAGACGGAAGGTGCCCCCACAGGTAACTGTGGCTGGTTTGACAGTGCCAAGTGCCTCCTGCAAACAGACATCAGCGACCTGGCCTGCTGAGTTCTGTTTCTCAGGGAAAAGGCCATGGTTCATGTCCAGGGCCCGGTGGCTCGAGTGACAGGCTGCCTGCTGAAATTCCAAACGGATCAGGATGCCTCCCAGATGGAATGTGGCCCCAGAGGCAACTGTGGCTGGTTTGACAGTGCCAAGCGCCTCCTGCAAACTGACATCAGGAACCTGGCCTGGTGACTTTTGTTTCTCTGGGGAAAGGCCATCATTATGTCCGGGTCCCGGTGGCCCAGAGTGGCCGGCTGCCTGCTGAAATTCCTCACGGTTGAGGATACCTCCCAGATGCAAGGTACCCCAGAGGCAACTGCGGCTGGTTTGACAGTGCCAAGTGCCTCCTGCAAACTGACATCAGGAACCTGGCCTGGTGACTTTTGTTTCTCTGGGGAAAGGCCATCATTCTTTTACGGGGTACGGTGACCTGGAGTGGCCGGCTGACTGCTGAAATTCCGCATGGATCAGGATGCCGCCGAGATGGAAGGTGCCACCACAGGCACCTGTGGCTGGTTTGACAGTGCCAAGTGCCTCCTGCAAACTGACATCAGGAACCTGGCCTGGTGACTTTTGTTTCTCAGGGGAAAGGCCATGGTTCATGTCCGGGGCACGGTGGACCCGAGTGGCCGGCTGCCTGCTGAAATTCCGCATGGATCAGGATGCCTCCCACATGAAAAATGCCCCCACAGGCACCTGTGGCTGATTTGACAGTGCCAAGTGCCTCCTGCAAACTGACATCAGGAACCTGGCCTGGTGACTTTTGTTTCTCTGGGGAAAGGCCATGGTTCATGTCCAGGGCCCGGTGCCCCGGAGTGTCCGGCTGCCTGCTGAAATTCTGAACGGATCAGGATACCACAAGGATTCAAGATGCCCCCACAGGCACCTGTGGCTGGTTTGACAGTGCCAAGTGCCTCCTGCAAACTGACATCAGGAACCTGGCCTGGTAACTTTTGTTTCTCTGGGGAAAGGCCATCATTCTTTTACGGGGTACGGTGGCCTGGAGTGGCCGGCTGCCTGCTGAAATTCCGCATGGATCAGGATGCCTACCCGACCGAAAGTACCACCACAGGTAACTGTGGCTGGTTTGACAGTGCCAAGTGCCTCCTGCAAACTGACATCAGGAACCTGGCCTGGTGACTTTTGTTTCTCTGGGGAAAGGCCATGGTTCATGTCCAGTGCCCCGTGGCCTGGAGTGGCCGGCTGCCTGCTGAAATTCCACACGGTTGAGGATACCTCCCAGATGGAAGGTGCCCCCACAGGTAACTGTGGCTGGTTTGACAGTGCCAAGTGCCTCCTGCAAACTGACATCAGGAACCTGGCCTGGTGACTTTTGTTTCTCTGGGGAAAGGCCATGGTTCATGTCCAGTGCCCCGTGGCCTGGAGTGGCCGGCTGCCTGCTGAAATTCCTCACGGTTGAGGATACCTCCCAGACGGAAGGTGCCCCCACAGGTAACTGTGGCTGGTTTGACAGTGCCAAGTGCCTCCTGCAAACAGACATCAGCGACCTGGCCTGCTGAGTTCTGTTTCTCAGGGAAAAGGCCATGGTTCATGTCCAGGGCCCGGTGGCTCGAGTGACAGGCTGCCTGCTGAAATTCCAAACGGATCAGGATGCCTCCCAGATGGAATGTGGCCCCAGAGGCAACTGTGGCTGGTTTGACAGTGCCAAGCGCCTCCTGCAAACTGACATCAGGAACCTGGCCTGGTGACTTTTGTTTCTCTGGGGAAAGGCCATCATTATGTCCGGGTCCCGGTGGCCCAGAGTGGCCGGCTGCCTGCTGAAATTCCTCACGGTTGAGGATACCTCCCAGATGCAAGGTACCCCAGAGGCAACTGCGGCTGGTTTGACAGTGCCAAGTGCCTCCTGCAAACTGACATCAGGAACCTGGCCTGGTGACTTTTGTTTCTCTGGGGAAAGGCCATCATTCTTTTACGGGGTACGGTGACCTGGAGTGGCCGGCTGACTGCTGAAATTCCGCATGGATCAGGATGCCGCCGAGATGGAAGGTGCCACCACAGGCACCTGTGGCTGGTTTGACAGTGCCAAGTGCCTCCTGCAAACTGACATCAGGAACCTGGCCTGGTGACTTTTGTTTCTCAGGGGAAAGGCCATGGTTCATGTCCGGGGCACGGTGGACCCGAGTGGCCGGCTGCCTGCTGAAATTCCGCATGGATCAGGATGCCTCCCACATGAAAAATGCCCCCACAGGCACCTGTGGCTGATTTGACAGTGCCAAGTGCCTCCTGCAAACTGACATCAGGAACCTGGCCTGGTGACTTTTGTTTCTCTGGGGAAAGGCCATGGTTCATGTCCAGGGCCCGGTGCCCCGGAGTGTCCGGCTGCCTGCTGAAATTCTGAACGGATCAGGATACCACAAGGATTCAAGATGCCCCCACAGGCACCTGTGGCTGGTTTGACAGTGCCAAGTGCCTCCTGCAAACTGACATCAGGAACCTGGCCTGGTAACTTTTGTTTCTCTGGGGAAAGGCCATCATTCTTTTACGGGGTACGGTGGCCTGGAGTGGCCGGCTGCCTGCTGAAATTCCGCATGGATCAGGATGCCTACCCGACCGAAAGTACCACCACAGGTAACTGTGGCTGGTTTGACAGTGCCAAGTGCCTCCTGCAAACTGACATCAGGAACCTGGCCTGGTGACTTTTGTTTCTCTGGGGAAAGGCCATGGTTCATGTCCAGTGCCCCGTGGCCTGGAGTGGCCGGCTGCCTGCTGAAATTCCACACGGTTGAGGATACCTCCCAGATGGAAGGTGCCCCCACAGGTAACTGTGGCTGGTTTGACAGTGCCAAGTGCCTCCTGCAAACTGACATCAGGAACCTGGCCTGGTGACTTTTGTTTCTCTGGGGAAAGGCCATGGTTCATGTCCAGTGCCCCGTGGCCTGGAGTGGCCGGCTGCCTGCTGAAATTCCTCACGGTTGAGGATACCTCCCAGACGGAAGGTGCCCCCACAGGTAACTGTGGCTGGTTTGACAGTGCCAAGTGCCTCCTGCAAACAGACATCAGCGACCTGGCCTGCTGAGTTCTGTTTCTCAGGGAAAAGGCCATGGTTCATGTCCAGGGCCCGGTGGCTCGAGTGACAGGCTGCCTGCTGAAATTCCAAACGGATCAGGATGCCTCCCAGATGGAATGTGGCCCCAGAGGCAACTGTGGCTGGTTTGACAGTGCCAAGCGCCTCCTGCAAACTGACATCAGGAACCTGGCCTGGTGACTTTTGTTTCTCTGGGGAAAGGCCATCATTATGTCCGGGTCCCGGTGGCCCAGAGTGGCCGGCTGCCTGCTGAAATTCCTCACGGTTGAGGATACCTCCCAGATGCAAGGTACCCCAGAGGCAACTGCGGCTGGTTTGACAGTGCCAAGTGCCTCCTGCAAACTGACATCAGGAACCTGGCCTGGTGACTTTTGTTTCTCTGGGGAAAGGCCATCATTCTTTTACGGGGTACGGTGACCTGGAGTGGCCGGCTGACTGCTGAAATTCCGCATGGATCAGGATGCCGCCGAGATGGAAGGTGCCACCACAGGCACCTGTGGCTGGTTTGACAGTGCCAAGTGCCTCCTGCAAACTGACATCAGGAACCTGGCCTGGTGACTTTTGTTTCTCAGGGGAAAGGCCATGGTTCATGTCCGGGGCACGGTGGACCCGAGTGGCCGGCTGCCTGCTGAAATTCCGCATGGATCAGGATGCCTCCCACATGAAAAATGCCCCCACAGGCACCTGTGGCTGATTTGACAGTGCCAAGTGCCTCCTGCAAACTGACATCAGGAACCTGGCCTGGTGACTTTTGTTTCTCTGGGGAAAGGCCATGGTTCATGTCCAGGGCCCGGTGCCCCGGAGTGTCCGGCTGCCTGCTGAAATTCTGAACGGATCAGGATACCACAAGGATTCAAGATGCCCCCACAGGCACCTGTGGCTGGTTTGACAGTGCCAAGTGCCTCCTGCAAACTGACATCAGGAACCTGGCCTGGTAACTTTTGTTTCTCTGGGGAAAGGCCATCATTCTTTTACGGGGTACGGTGGCCTGGAGTGGCCGGCTGCCTGCTGAAATTCCGCATGGATCAGGATGCCTACCCGACCGAAAGTACCACCACAGGTAACTGTGGCTGGTTTGACAGTGCCAAGTGCCTCCTGCAAACTGACATCAGGAACCTGGCCTGGTGACTTTTGTTTCTCTGGGGAAAGGCCATGGTTCATGTCCAGTGCCCCGTGGCCTGGAGTGGCCGGCTGCCTGCTGAAATTCCACACGGTTGAGGATACCTCCCAGATGGAAGGTGCCCCCACAGGTAACTGTGGCTGGTTTGACAGTGCCAAGTGCCTCCTGCAAACTGACATCAGGAACCTGGCCTGGTGACTTTTGTTTCTCTGGGGAAAGGCCTTCATTCTTGTCCAGTGCCCGGTGTACTGGAGTGTCCGGATGCCTGCTGAAATTCCGCACGGATGAGGATACCTCCCAGATGCAAGGAGCCCCCACAGGCAACTGCGTCAGGTTTGACAGTGCCAAGTGCCTCCTGCAAACTGACATCAGGAACCTGGCCTGGTGACTTTTGTTTCTCTGGGGAAAGGCCATGGTTCATGTCCAGGGCCTGGTGGCCCGGAGTGGCCGGCTGCCTGCTGAAATTCCGCATGGATCAGGATGCCTCCCACATGAAAAATGCCCCCACAGGCAACTGCGGCTGGTTTGACAGTGCCAAGTGCCTCCTGCAAACTGACACCAGGAACCTGGCCTGGTGACTTTTGTTTCTCTGGGGAAAGGCCAACATCCTTTTCTGGGTCCCGGTGGCCCGGAGTCGCCGGCTGCCTGCTGAAATTCCGCACGGATCAGGATGCCTCCCAGACCGAAAGTACCACCCAAGGCAACTGTGGCTGGTTTGACAGTGCCAATTGCCTCCTGCAAACTGACATCAGGAACCTGGCCTGGTGACTTTTGTTTCTCTGGGGAAAGGCCATCATTCGTGTCCAGTGCCCAGCTGCCTGCAGTGGCCGGCTGCCTGCTGAAATTCCTCACGGTTGAGGATACCTCCCAGATGCAAGGTGCCCCCACAGGCAACTGTGGCTGGTTTGACAGTGCCAAATGCCTCCTGCAAACAGACATCAGGAACCTGGCCTGGTGACTTTTGTTTCTCTGGGGAAATGGCCATGGTTCATGTCCATGGACTGGGGGCCCGGAGTGGCAGGCTGCCTGCTGAAATTCTGCATGGATCAGGATGCCGCCGAGATGGAAGGTGCCCCCACAGGCAACTGTGGCTGGTTTGACAGTGCCAAGTGCCTCCTGCAAACTGACATCAGGAACCTGGCCTGGTGACTTTTGTTTCTCTGGGGAAAGGCATTCATTCTTGTCCAGTTCCCGGTGTTCTGGAGTGGCCGGATGCCTGCTGAAATTCCGCACGGATGAGGATACCTCCCAGATGAAAAATGCCCCCACTGGCAACTGCGTCTAGTTGGACAGTGCCAAGTGCCTCCTGCAAACTGACATCAGGAACCTGGCCTGATGACTTTTGTTTCTCTGGGGAAAGTCCATGGTTCATGTCCAGGGCCCGGGGGCCCGGAGTGGCCGGCTGCCTGCTGAAATTCCGCATGGATCAGGATGCCTGCCTCATGAAAAATGCCCCCACAGGCAACTGTGGCTGGTTTGACAGTGCCAAGTGCCTCCTGCAAACTGACATCAGGAACCTGGCCTGGTGACTTTTGTTTCTCAGGGGAATGGACATGGCTCATGTCCAGGGCCTGGTGGCCCGGAGTGGCCTGGTGCCTGCTGAAATTCCGCATGGATCAGGATGCCTCCCAGATGAAAAATGCACCCAGAGGCAACTGCGTCTGGTTTGACAGTGCCAAGTGCCTCCTGCAAACTGACATCAGGAACCTGGCCTGGTGACATTTGTTTCTCTGGGGAAAGGCCAACATTCTTGTCTAGGGCCTGGTGGCCCGGAGTCGCCGGCTGCCTGCTGAAATTCCGCATGAATCAGGATGCCTCCCAGATGAAAATTGCTCCCACAGGCAACTGCGTCTGGTTTGACAGTGCCAAGTGCCTCCTGCAAACTGACATCAGGAACCTGGCCTGGTGACTTTTGTTTCTCTGGGGAAAAGCCATGGTTCATGTCCAGGGCCAGGTGGCCCGGAGTGGCCGGCTGCCTGCTGAAATTCCGCATGGATCAGGATGCCTCCCACATGAAAAATGTCCCCACAGGCAACTGCGGCGGATTTGACAGTGCCAAGTGCCTCCTGCAAACTGACATCAGGAACCTGGCCTGGTGACTTTTGTTTCTCTGGGGAAAGGCCGTGGTTCATGTCCAGTGCCCCGTGGCCTGGAGTGGCCGGCTGCCTGCTGAAATTCCTCACGGTTGAGGATACCTCCCAGACGGAAGGTGCCCCCACAGGTAACTGTGGCTGGTTTGACAGTGCCAAGTGCCTCCTGCAAACAGACATCAGCGACCTGGCCTGCTGAGTTCTGTTTCTCAGGGAAAAGGCCATGGTTCATGTCCAGGGCCCGGTGGCTCGAGTGACAGGCTGCCTGCTGAAATTCCAAACGGATCAGGATGCCTCCCAGATGGAATGTGGCCCCAGAGGTAACTGTGGCTGGTTTGACAGTGCCAAGCGCCTCCTGCAAACTGACATCAGGAACCTGGCCTGGTGACTTTTGTTTCTCTGGGGAAAGGCCATCATTATGTCCGGGTCCCGGTGGCCCAGAGTGGCCGGCTGCCTGCTGAAATTCCTCACGGTTGAGGATACCTCCCAGATGCACGGTACCCCAGAGGCAACTGCGGCTGGTTTGACAGTGCCAAGTGCCTCCTGCAAACTGACATCAGGAACCTGGCCTGGTGACTTTTGTTTCTCTGGGGAAAGGCCATCATTCTTTTATGGGGTACGGTGACCTGGAGTGGCCGGCTGACTGCTGAAATTCCGCATGGATCAGGATGCCGCCGAGATGGAAGGTGCCACCACAGGCACCTGTGGCTGGTTTGACAGTGCCAAGTGCCTCCTGCAAACTGACATCAGGAACCTGGCCTGGTGACTTTTGTTTCTCAGGGGAAAGGCCATGGTTCATGTCCGGGGCACGGTGGACCCGAGTGGCCGGCTGCCTGCTGAAATTCCAAATGGATCAGGATGCCTCCCACATGAAAAATGCCCCCACAGGCACCTGTGGATGGTTTGACAGTGCCAAGTGCCTCCTGCAAACTGACATCAGGAACCTGGCCTGGTGACTTTTGTTTCTCTGGGGAAAGGCCATGGTTCATGTCCAGGGCCCGGTGCCCCAGAGTGTCCGGCTGCCTGCTGAAATTCTGAACGGATCAGGATACCACAAGGATTCAAGATGCCCCCACAGGCACCTGTGGCTGGTTTGACAGTGCCAAGTGCCTCCTGCAAACTGACATCAGGAACCTGGCCTGGTAACTTTTGTTTCTCTGGGGAAAGGCCATCATTCTTTTACGGGGTACGGTGGCCTGGAGTGGCCGGCTGCCTGCTGAAATTCCGCATGGATCAGGATGCCTACCCGACCGAAAGTACCACCACAGGTAACTGTGGCTGGTTTGACAGTGCCAAGTGCCTCCTGCAAACTGACATCAGGAACCTGGCCTGGTGACTTTTGTTTCTCTGGGGAAAGGCCATGGTTCATGTCCAGTGCCCCGTGGCCTGGAGTGGCCGGCTGCCTGCTGAAATTCCTCACGGTTGAGGATACCTCCCAGATGGAAGGTGCCCCCACAGGTAACTGTGGCTGGTTTGACAGTGCCAAGTGCCTCCTGCAAACTGACATCAGGAACCTGGCCTGGTGACTTTTGTTTCTCTCAGGAAAGTCCATGGTTCATGTCCATGGCCTGGTGGCCCGGAGTGGCCGGCTGCCTGCTGAAATTCTGCATGGATCAGGATGCCGCCGAGATGGAAGGTGCCACCACAGGCACCTGTGGCTGGTTTGACAGTGCCAAGTGCCTCCTGCAAACTGACATCAGGAACCTGGCCTGGTGACTTTTGTTTCTCAGGGGAAAGGCCATGGTTCATGTCCAGGGCTTGGTGGCCCGGAGTGGCCGGCTGCCTGCTGAAATTCCAAATGGATCAGGATGCCTCCCAGACCGAAAGTACCACCAGAGGCAACTGTGGCTGGTTTGACAGTGCCAAGTGCCTCCTGCAAACTGACATCAGGAACCTGGCCTGGTGACTTTTGTTTCTTTGGGGAAAGGCCATCATTCTTGTCCGGGGCCCGGTGCCCCGGAGTGTCCAGCTGCCTGCTGAAATACTGAACGGATCAGGATACCACAAGGATTCAAGATGCCCCCACAGGCACCTGTGGCTGGTTTGACAGTGCCAAGTGCCTCCTGCAAACTGACATCAGGAACCTGGCCTGGTGACTTTTGTTTCTCTGGGGAAAGGCCATGGTTCATGTCCATGGCCTGCTGGCCCGGAGTGGCCGGCTGCCTGCTGAAATTCTGCATGGATCAGGATGCCGCCGAGATGGAAGGTGCCACCACAGGCACCCGTGGCTGGTTTGACAGTGCCAAGTGCCTCCTGCAAACTGACATCAGGAACCTGGCCTGGTGACTTTTGTTTCTCTGGGGAAAGGCCATGGTTCATGTCCAGGGCCCAGAGTGGCCTGCGGCTGACGGCTGCCTGCTGAAATTCCACACGGTTGAGGATACCTCCGAGATGCAAGGTGCCCCCACAGGCAACTGTGGCTGGTTTGACAGTGCCAAGTGCCTCCTGCAAACTGACATCAGGAACCTGGCCTGGTGACTTTTGTTTCTCAGGGGAATGGACATGGCTCATGTCCAGGGCCTGGTGGCCCGGAGTGGCCTGGTGCATCCTGAAATTACGCATGGATCAGGATGCCTCCCAGATGCAAGGTGCCCCCACAGGCAACTGTGGCTGGTTTGACAGTGCCAAGTGCCTCCTGCAAATTGACATCAGGAACCTGGCCTGGTGACTTTTGTTTCTCAGGGGAAAGGCCATCATTATTTCCGGGTCCCGGTGGCCCGGAGTGGCCGGCTGCCTGCTGAAATTCCTCACGGTTGAGGATACCTCCCAGATGCAAGGTACCCCAGAGGCAACTGCGGCTGGTTTGACAGTGCCAAGTGCCTCCTGCAAACTGACATCAGGAACCTGGCCTGGTGACTTTTGTTTCTCTGGGGAAAGGCCGTCATTCTTTTACGGGGTACGGTGGCCCGGAGTGGCCGGCTGCCTGCTGAAATTCCGCACGGATCAGGATGCATACCCGACCGAAAGTACCACCACAGGTAACTGTGGCTGGTTTGACAGTGCCAAGTGCCTCCTGCAAACTGACATCAGGAACCTGGCCTGGTGACTTTTGTTTCTCTGGGGAAAGGCCATGGTTCATGTCCAGCGCCCCGTGGCCTGGAGTGGCCGGCTGCCTGCTGAAATTCCTCACGGTTGAGGATACCTCCCAGACGGACGGTGCCCCCACAGGTAACTGTGGCTGGTTTGACAGTGCCAAGTGCCTCCTGCAAACTGACATCAGGAACCTGGCCTGGTGACTTTTGTTTCTCTGGGGAAAGGCCATGGTTCATGTCCAGGGCCTGGTGGCCCGGAGTGGCCGGCTGCCTGCTGAAATTCCGCACGGTTGAGGATGTCTCCCACATGAAAAATGCCTCCACAGGCAACGGTGGCTGGTTTGACAGTGCCAAGTGCCTCCTGCCAACTGACATCAGGAACCTGGCCTGGTGACTTTTGTTTCTCTGGGGAAAGGCCATCATTCTTGTCCGGGGCACGGTGGCCAGGAGTGGCCGGCTGCCTGCTGATATTCCACACAGTTGAGGATACCTCCCAGATGCAAGGTGCGCCCACAGGCAACTGTGGCTGGTTTGACAGTGCCAAGTGCCTCCTGCAAACTGACATCAGGAACCTGGCCTGGTGACTTTTGTTTCTCAGGGGAATGGACATGGCTCATGTCCAGGGCCTGGTGGCCCGGAGTGGCCTGTTGCCTGCTGAAATTCCGCATGGATCAGGATGCCTCCCAGATGAAAAATGCCCCCAGAGGCAACTGCGTCTGGTTTGACAGTGCCAAGTGCCTCCTGCAAAATGACATCAGGAACTTGGCCTGGTGACTTTTGTTTCTCTGATGAAAGGCCATCATTCTTGTCCGGGGCACGGTGGCCCGGAGTGGCTGGCTGCCTGCTGAAATTCCGCACGGTTGAGGATACCTCCCAGATGCAAGGGGGACCCACAGACAACTGTGGCTGGTTTGACAGTGCCAAGTGCCTCCTGCAAACTGACATCAGGAACCTGGCCTCGTGACTTTTGTTTCTCTGGGGAAAGGCCATCATTCTTGTCCCGGGCCTGGTGGCCCGGAGCGGCCGGCTGCCTGCTGAAATTCCGCATGAATCAGGATGCCTCCCAGATGAAAATTGCTCCCACAGGCAACTGTGGCTGGTTTGACAGTGCCAAGTGCCTCCTGCAAACTGACATCAGGAACCTGGCCTGGTGACTTTTGTTTCTCTGGGTAAAGGCCATCATTCGTGTCCAGTGCCCTGCTGCCTGCAGTGGCCGGCTGCCTGCTGAAATTCCTCACGGTTGAGGATACCTCCCAGATGAAAACTGCCCCCACAGGTAACTGTGGCTGGTTTGACAGTGCCAAGTGCCTCCTGCAAACACACATCAGGAACCTGGCCTGGTGACTTTTGTTTCTCTGGGTAAAGGCCATCATTCGTGTCCAGTGCCCTGCTGCCTGCAGTGGCCGGCTGCCTGCTGAAATTCCTCACGGTTGAGGATACCTCCCAGATGAAAGGTGCCCCCACAGGTAACTGTGGCTGGTTTGACAGTGCCAAGTGCCTCCTGCAAACTGACATCAGGAACCTGGCCTGGTGACTTTTTTTTCTCAGGGGAAAGGCCATGGTTCATGTCCAGGGCTTGGTGGCCCGGAGTGGCCGGCTGCCTGCTGAAATTCCAAATGGATCAGGATGCCTCCCAGACCGAAAGTACCACCAGAGGCAACTGTGGCTGGTTTGACAGTGCCAAGTGCCTCCTGCAAACTGACATCAGGAACCTGGCCTGGTGACTTTTGTTTCTCTGGGGAAAGGCCATGATTCTTTTCCGGGGTATGGTGGCCCGGAGTGGCCGGCTGCCTGCTGAAATTCCAAACGGATCAGGATGCCTCCCAGACCGAAAGAACCACCCAAGGCAACTGTGGCTGGTTTGACAGTGCCAAGTGACTCCTGCAAACAGACATCAGCGACCTGGCCTGCTGAATTCTGTTTCTCTGGGGAAAGGCCATGGTTCATGTCCAGGGCCCCGTGGCTCGAGTGAAAGGCTGCCTGCTGAAATTCCAAACGGATCAGGATACCTCCCAGATGGAATGTGCCCCCACAGGTAACTGTGGCTGGTTTGACAGTGCCAAGTGCCTCCTGCAAACTGACATCAGGAACCTGGCCTGGTGACTTTTGTTTTTCTCGGGAAAGGCCATGGTTCATGTCCATGGCCTGGTGTCCCGGAGTGGCCGGCTGCCTGCTGAAATTCTGCATGGATCAGGATGCCGCCGAGATGCAAGGTGCCACCACAGGCACCCGTGGCTGGTTTGACAGTGCCAAGTGCCTCCTGCAAACTGACATCAGGAACCTGGCCTGGTGACTTTTGTTTCTCTGGGGAAAGGCCATCATACTTGTCCGGGGCCCAGAGTGGCCTGCGGTGGCCGGCTGCCTGCTGAAATTCCGCACGGTTGAGGATACCTCCCAGATGCAAGGTGCCCCCACAGGCAACTGTGGCTGGTTTGACAGTGCCATGTGCCTCCTGCAAACTGACATCAGGAACCTGGCCTGGTGACTTTTGTTTTTCTCGGGAAAGGCCATGGTTCATGTCCATGGCCTGGTGTCCCGGAGTGGCCGGCTGCCTGCTGAAATTCTGCATGGATCAGGATGCCGCCGAGATGCAAGGTGCCACCACAGGCACCCGTGGCTGGTTTGACAGTGCCAAGTGCCTCCTGCAAACTGACATCAGGAACCTGGCCTGGTGACTTTTGTTTCTCTGGGGAAAGGCCATCATACTTGTCCGGGGCCCAGAGTGCCCTGCGGTGGCCGGCTGCCTGCTGAAATTCCGCACGGTTGAGGATACCTCCCAGATGCAAGGTGCCCCCACAGGCAACTGTGGCTGGTTTGACAGTGCCAAGTGTCTCCTGCAAACTGACATCAGGAACCTGGCCTGGTGACTTTTGTTTCTCTGGGGAAAGGCCATGGTTCATGTCCAGGGCCTGGGGGCTCGGAGTGGCCGGCTGCCTGCTGAAATTCCACATGGATCAGGATGTCTCCCAGATGAAAAATGCCCCCACAGGCAACTGCGGCTGGTTTGACAGTGCCAAGTGCCTCCTGCAAACTGACATCAGGAACCTGGCCTGGTGACTTTTGTTTCTCCGTGGAAAGGCCATGATTCTTTTCCGGGGTACGGTGTCCCGGAGTGGCCGGCTGCCTGCTGAAATTCCGCACGGATCAGGATGCTTCCCAGACCGAAAGTACCACCCAAGGCAAATGTGGCTGGTTTGACAGTGCCAAGTGCCTCCTGCAAACAGACATCAGTGACCTGGCCTGGTGACTTTTGTTTCTCTGGGGAAAGGCCATCCTTCTTTTCCGGGGCCCAGAGCGGACGGAGTGGCCGGCTGGCTGCTGAAATTCCACACAGTTGAGGATGTCTCCCACATGAAAAATGCCCCCAGAGGCAACTGTGGCTGGTTTGACAGTGCCAAGTGCCTCCTGCAAACTGACATCAGCAACCTGGCCTGGTGACTTTTGTTTCTCTGGGAAAAGGCCATGGTTCATGTCCAGGGCCTTGTGGCCAGGGGTGGCCAGCTGCCTGCTGAATTTCCACATGGATCAGGATGCCTCCCAGATGAAAACTGCCCCTACAGGCAACTGTGGCTGGTTTGACAGTGCCAAGTGCCTCCTGCAAACTGACATCAGGAACCTGGCCTGGTGACTTTTGTTTCTCTGGGGAAAGGCCTTCATTCTTGTCCAGTGCCCGGTGTACTGGAGTGGCCGGATGCCTGCTGAAATTCCGCATGAATCAGGATGCCTCCCAGATGAAAATTGCTCCCACAGGCAACTGTAGCTGGTTTGACAGTGCCAAGTGCCTCCTGCAAACTGACATTAGGAACCTGGCCTGGTGACTTTTGTTTCTCTCGGGTAAAGGCCATCATTCTTGTCCAGTGCCCTGCTGCCTGCAGTAGCCGGCTGCCTGCTGAAATTCCTCACGGTTGAGGATTCCTCCCAGATGAAAACTGCCCCCACAGGTAACTGTGGCTGGTTTGACAGTGCCAAGTGCCTCCTGCAAACTGACATCAGGAACCTGGCCTGGTGACTTTTGTTTCTCTCGGGAAATGGCCATGGTTCATGTCCATGGACTCGGGGCCCGGAGTGGCCGGCTGCCTGCTGAAATTCTGCATGGATCAGGATGCCGCCGAGATGGAAGGTGCCACCACAGG
Organism: Passer domesticus; assembly: GCF_036417665.1. NCBI lineage: Eukaryota > Metazoa > Chordata > Aves > Passeriformes > Passeridae > Passer > Passer domesticus. The sequence continues at coordinate 58,685,216 of NC_087474.1, forward strand.
CAACTGTGGCTGGTTTGACAGTGCCAAGTGCCTCCTGCAAACTGACATCAGGAACCTGGCCTGGTGACTTTTGTTTCTCTGGGGAAAGGCATTCATTCTTGTCCAGTTCCCGGTGTTCTGGAGTGGCCGGATGCCTGCTGAAATTCCGCACGGATGAGGATACCTCCCAGATGAAAGGAGCCCCCACAGGCAACTGCGTCTATTTGGACAGTGCCAAGTGCCTCCTGCAAATTGACATCAGGAACCTGGCCTGGTGACTTTTGTTTCTCAGGGGAATGGACATCGCTCATGTCCAGGGCCTGGTGGCCCGGAGTGGCCTGGTGCATGCTGAAATTCCGCATGGATCAGGATGCCTCCCAGATGAAAAATGAACCCAGAGGCAACTGCGTCTGGTTTGACAGTGCCAAGTGCCACCTGCAAAATGACATCAGGAACCTGGCCTGGTGACTTTTGTTTCTCTGGGGAAAAGCCATGGTTCATGTCCAGGGCCTGGTGGCCTGGAGTGGCCGGCTGCCTGCTGAAATTCCGCATGGATCAGGATGCCTCCCACATGAAAAATGCCCCCACAGGCAACTGCGGCGGGTTTGACAGTGCCAAGTGCCTCCTGCAAACTGACATCAGGAACCTGGCCTGGTGACTTTTGTTTCTCTGGGGAAAAGCCATGGTTCATGTCCAGGGCCTGGTGGCCCGGAGTGGCCGGCTGCCTGCTGAAATTCCAAATGGATCAGGATGCCTCCCTCATGAAAAATGCCCCCACAGGCAACTGCGGCGGGTTTGACAGTGCCAAGTGCCTCCTGCAAACTGACATCAGGAACCTGGCCTGGTGACTTTTGTTTCTCAGGGGAAAAGCCATGGTTCATGTCCAGGGCCTGGTGGCCCGGAATGGCCGGCTGCCTGCTGAAATTCAAAATGGATCAGGATGCCTCCCAGAGCGAAAGTACCACCAGAGGCAACTGTGGCTGGTTTGACAGTGCCAAGTGCCTCCTGCAAACTGACATCAGGAACCTGGCCTGGTGACTTTTGTTTCTCTGGGGAAAGGCCAACATTCTTTTCCGGGGTATGGTGGCCCGGAGTGGCCGGCTGCCTGCTGAAATTCCAAAAGGATCAGGATGCCTCCCAGACCGAAAGTACCACCCAAGGCAACTGTGGCTGGTTAGACAGTGCCAAGTGCCTCCTGCAAACAGACATCAGCGACCTGGCCTGCTGAATTCTGTTTCTCTGGGGAAAGGCCATGGTTCATGTCCAGGGCCCGGTGGCTCGAGTGACAGGCTGCCTGCTGAAATTCCAAACGGATCAGGATGCCTCCCAGATGGAAAGTGGCCCCAGAGGCAACTGTGGCTGGTTTGACAGTGCCAAGTGCCTCCTGCAAACCGACATCAGGAACCTGGCCTGGTGACTTTTGTTTCTCTGGGGAAAGGCCATCATTATGTCCGGGTCCCGGAGGCCCGGAGTGGCCGGCTGCCTGCTGAAATTCCTCACGGTTGAGGATACCTCCCAGATGCAAGGTACCCCAGAGGCAACTGTGGCTGGTTTGACAGTGCCAAGTGCCTCCAGCAAACTGACATCAGGAACCTGGCCTGGTGACTTTTGTTTCTCTGGGGAAAGGCCATCATTCTTTTCCGGGGTACGGTGGCCCGGAGTGGCCGGCTGCCTGCTGAAATTCCGCACGGATCAGGATGCCTACCCGACCGAAAGTACCACCACAGGTAACTGTGGCTGGTTTGACAGTGCCAAGTGCCTCCTGCAAACTGACATCAGGAACCTGGCCTGGTGACTTTTGTTTCTCTGGGGAAAGGCCATCATTCTTGTCCGGGGCACGGTGGCCAGGAGTGGCCGGCTGCCTGCTGAAATTCTGCATGGATCAGGATGCCGCCGAGATGGAAGGTGCCACCACAGGCAACTGTGGCTGGTTTGACAGTGCCAAGTGCCTCCTGCAAACTGACATCAGGAACCTGGCCTGGTGACTTTTGTTTCTCAGGGGAATGGATATGGCTCATGTCCAGGGCCTGGTGGCCCGGAGTGGCCTGGTGCCTGCTGAAATTCCGCATGGATCAGGATGCCTCCCCGGTGAAAAATGACCCCAGAGGCAACTGCGTCTGGTTTGACAGTGGCAAGTGCCTCCTGCAAACAGACATCAGTGACCTGGCCTGGTGACTTTTGTTTCTCTGGGGAATGGCCATCCTTCTTTTCCGGGGCCCAGAGCGGACGGAGTGGCCGGCTGGCTGCTGAAATTCCACACAGTTGAGGATGTCTCCCACATGAAAAATGCCCCCAGAGGCAACTGTGGCTGGTTTGACAGTGCCAAGTGCCTCCTGCAAACTGACATCAGGAACCTGGCCTGGTGACTTTTGTTTCTCTGGGAAAAGGCCATGGTTCATGTCCAGGGCCTTGTGGCCAGGGGTGGCCAGCTGCCTGCTGAATTTCCACATTGATCAGGATGCCTCCCAGATGAAAACTGCCCCTACAGGCAACTGTGGCTGGTTTGACAGTGCCAAGTGCCTCCTGCAAACTGACATCAGGAACCTGGCCTGGTGACTTTTGTTTCTCTGGGGAAAGGCCTTCATTCTTGTCCAGTGCCCGGTGTACTGGAGTGGCCGGATGCCTGCTGAAATTCCGCATGAATCAGGATGCCTCCCAGATGAAAATTGCTCCCACAGGCAACTGTGGCTGGTTTGACAGTGCCAAGTGCCTCCTGCAAACTGACATCAGGAACCTGGCCTGGTGACTTTTGTTTCTCTCGGGTAAAGGCCATCATTCGTGTCCAGTGCCCTGCTGCCTGCAGTGGCCGGCTGCCTGCTGAAATTCCTCACGGTTGAGGATTCCTCCCAGATGAAAACTGCCCCCACAGGTAACTGTGGCTGGTTTGACAGTGCCAAGTGCCTCCTGCACACTGACATCAGGAACCTGGCCTGGTGACTTTTGTTTCTCTCGGGAAATGGCCATGGTTCATGTCCATGGACTCGGGGCCCGGAGTGGCCGGCTGCCTGCTGAAATTCTGCATGGATCAGGATGCCGCCGAGATGGAAGGTGCCACCACAGGCAACTGTGGCTGGTTTGACAGTGCCAAGTGCCTCCTGCAAACTGACATCAGGAACCTGGCCTGGTGACTTTTGTTTCTCTGGGGAAAGGCATTCATTCTTGTCCAGTTCCCGGTGTTCTGGAGTGGCCGGATGCCTGCTGAAATTCCGCACGGATGAGGATACCTCCCAGATGAAAGGAGCCCCCACAGGCAACTGCGTCTAGTTGGACAGTGCCAAGTGCCTCCTGCAAACTGACATCAGGAACCTGGCCTGGTGACTTTTGTTTCTCAGGGGAATGGACATGGCTCATGTCCAGGGCCTGGTGGCCCGGAGTGGCCTGGTGCATGCTGAAATTCCGCATGGATCAGGATGCCTCCCAGATGAAAAATGAACCCAGAGGCAACTGCGTCTGGTTTGACAGTGCCAAGTGCCACCTGCAAAATGACATCAGGAACCTGGCCTGGTGACTTTTGTTTCTCTGGGGAAAAGCCATGGTTCATGTCCAGGGCCTGGTGGCCCGGAGTGGCCGGCTGCCTGCTGAAATTCTGCATGGATTAGGATGCCTCCCACATGAAAAATGCCCCCACAGGCAACTGTGGCTGGTTTGACAGTGCCAAGTGCCTCCTGCAAACACACATCAGGAACCTGGCCTGGTGACTTCTGTTTCTCTGGGGAAAGGCCATGGTTGGTATCCTGGACCCGTAGTCCTGGAGTGGCCGGCTGCCTGCTGAAATTCAAAATGGATCAGGATGCCTCCTAGAGCGAAAGTACCACCAGAGGCAACTGTGGCTGGTTTGACAGTGCCAAGTGCCTCCTGCAAACTGACATCAGGAACCTGGCCTGGTGACTTTTGTTTCTCTGGGGAAAGGCCAACATTCTTGTATAGGGCCTGGTGGCCCGGAGTCACCGGATGCCTGCTGAAATTCCGCATGAATCAGGATGCCTCCCAGATGAAAATTGCCCCCACAGGCAACTGTGGCAGGTTTGACAGTGCCAAGTGCCTCCTGCTGTTGCTTTGACTTGGACTCTTGGTGCGAGGACACGAGGCTTTACTCCATGTTGATCAGAAGGCTGATTTATTATGATATATATTATACTAAAATGCTACATTACAACTATACTAAAAAGAACAGAGAGAAGAAGATCAGAAGGCTACAAAGACAAGAATAGAACAGGAATGAATAACAAAAATCCTGTGACTGTTCACAGCCTTGGCACAGGTGGCTGTGATTGGTCACTGATTGAAAACAATCCACATGGACCAATGGAAGATTCACCTGTGGCACTCCACAGCAGCAGATAGTTATTGTTTACATTTCTTTCCTGAGGCCCTCAGCTCCTCAGGACAGGAAAAATCCTAGCAGAGGCTTTTTCACTAAAAATCCTGGCAACATCGTGAAAACACACATCAGGAACCTGGCCTGGTGACTTTTGTTTCTCTGGGGAAAAGCCATGGTTCATGTCCAGGGCCTGGTGGCCTGGAGTGGCCGGCTGCCTGCTGAAATTCCGCATGGATCAGGATGCATCCCACATGAAAAATGCCCCCACAGGCAACTGCGGCTGGTTTGACAGTGCCAAGTGCCTCCTGCAAACTGACATCAGGAACCTGGCCTGGTGACTTTTTTTTCTCAGGGGAAAGGCCATGGTTCATGTCCAGGGCTTGGTGGCCCGGAGTGGCCGGCTGCCTGCTGAAATTCCAAATGGATCAGGATGCCTCCCAGAGCGAAAGTACCACCAGAGGCAACTGTGGCTGGTTTGACAGTGCCAAGTGCCTCCTGCAAACTGACATCAGGAACCTGGCCTGGTGACTTTTGTTTCTCTGGGGAAAGGCCATGATTCTTTTCCGGGGTATGGTGCCCCGGAGTGGCCGGCTGCCTGCTGAAATTCCGCACGGATCAGGATGCCTCCCAGACCGAAAGAACCACCCAAGGCAACTGTGGCTGGTTTGACAGTGCCAAGTGCCTCCTGCAAACAGACATCAGCGACCTGGCCTGCTGAATTCTGTTTCTCTGGGGAAAGGCCATGGTTCATGTCCAGGGCCCGGTGGCTCGAGTGACAGGCTGCCTGCTGAAATTCCAAACGGATCAGGATGCCTCCCAGATGGAAAGTGGCCCCAGAGGCAACTGTGGCTGGTTTGACAGTGCCAAGTGCCTCCTGCAAACCGACATCAGGAACCTGGCCTGGTGACTTTTGTTTCTCTGGGGAAAGGCCATCATTATGTCCGGGTCCCGGAGGCCCGGAGTGGCCGGCTGCCTGCTGAAATTCCTCACGGTTGAGGATACCTCCCAGATGCAAGGTACCCCAGAGGCAACTGTGGCTGGTTTGACAGTGCCAAGTGCCTCCAGCAAACTGACATCAGGAACCTGGCCTGGTGACTTTTGTTTCTCTGGGGAAAGGCCATCATTCTTTTCCGGGGTACGGTGGCCCGGAGTGGCCGGCTGCCTGCTGAAATTCCGCACGGATCAGGATGCCTACCCGACCGAAAGTACCACCACAGGTAACTGTGGCTGGTTTGACAGTGCCAAGTGCCTCCTGCAAACTGACATCAGGAACCTGGCCTGGTGACTTTTGTTTCTCTGGGGAAAGGCCATCATTCTTGTCCGGGGCACGGTGGCCAGGAGTGGCCGGCTGCCTGCTGAAATTCTGCATGGATCAGGATGCCGCCGAGATGGAAGGTGCCACCACAGGCAACTGTGGCTGGTTTGACAGTGCCAAGTGCCTCCTGCAAACTGACATCAGGAACCTGGCCTGGTGACTTTTGTTTCTCAGGGGAATGGATATGGCTCATGTCCAGGGCCTGGTGGCCCGGAGTGGCCTGGTGCCTGCTGAAATTCCGCATGGATCAGGATGCCTCCCCGGTGAAAAATGACCCCAGAGGCAACTGCGTCTGGTTTGACAGTGGCAAGTGCCTCCTGCAAACAGACATCAGTGACCTGGCCTGGTGACTTTTGTTTCTCTGGGGAATGGCCATCCTTCTTTTCCGGGGCCCAGAGCGGACGGAGTGGCCGGCTGGCTGCTGAAATTCCACACAGTTGAGGATGTCTCCCACATGAAAAATGCCCCCAGAGGCAACTGTGGCTGGTTTGACAGTGCCAAGTGCCTCCTGCAAACTGACATCAGGAACCTGGCCTGGTGACTTTTGTTTCTCTGGGAAAAGGCCATGGTTCATGTCCAGGGCCTTGTGGCCAGGGGTGGCCAGCTGCCTGCTGAATTTCCACATTGATCAGGATGCCTCCCAGATGAAAACTGCCCCTACAGGCAACTGTGGCTGGTTTGACAGTGCCAAGTGCCTCCTGCAAACTGACATCAGGAACCTGGCCTGGTGACTTTTGTTTCTCTGGGGAAAGGCCTTCATTCTTGTCCAGTGCCCGGTGTACTGGAGTGGCCGGATGCCTGCTGAAATTCCGCATGAATCAGGATGCCTCCCAGATGAAAATTGCTCCCACAGGCAACTGTGGCTGGTTTGACAGTGCCAAGTGCCTCCTGCAAACTGACATCAGGAACCTGGCCTGGTGACTTTTGTTTCTCTCGGGTAAAGGCCATCATTCGTGTCCAGTGCCCTGCTGCCTGCAGTGGCCGGCTGCCTGCTGAAATTCCTCACGGTTGAGGATTCCTCCCAGATGAAAACTGCCCCCACAGGTAACTGTGGCTGGTTTGACAGTGCCAAGTGCCTCCTGCACACTGACATCAGGAACCTGGCCTGGTGACTTTTGTTTCTCTCGGGAAATGGCCATGGTTCATGTCCATGGACTCGGGGCCCGGAGTGGCCGGCTGCCTGCTGAAATTCTGCATGGATCAGGATGCCGCCGAGATGGAAGGTGCCACCACAGGCAACTGTGGCTGGTTTGACAGTGCCAAGTGCCTCCTGCAAACTGACATCAGGAACCTGGCCTGGTGACTTTTGTTTCTCTGGGGAAAGGCATTCATTCTTGTCCAGTTCCCGGTGTTCTGGAGTGGCCGGATGCCTGCTGAAATTCCGCACGGATGAGGATACCTCCCAGATGAAAGGAGCCCCCACAGGCAACTGCGTCTAGTTGGACAGTGCCAAGTGCCTCCTGCAAACTGACATCAGGAACCTGGCCTGGTGACTTTTGTTTCTCAGGGGAATGGACATGGCTCATGTCCAGGGCCTGGTGGCCCGGAGTGGCCTGGTGCATGCTGAAATTCCGCATGGATCAGGATGCCTCCCAGATGAAAAATGAACCCAGAGGCAACTGCGTCTGGTTTGACAGTGCCAAGTGCCACCTGCAAAATGACATCAGGAACCTGGCCTGGTGACTTTTGTTTCTCTGGGGAAAAGCCATGGTTCATGTCCAGGGCCTGGTGGCCCGGAGTGGCCGGCTGCCTGCTGAAATTCTGCATGGATTAGGATGCCTCCCACATGAAAAATGCCCCCACAGGCAACTGTGGCTGGTTTGACAGTGCCAAGTGCCTCCTGCAAACACACATCAGGAACCTGGCCTGGTGACTTCTGTTTCTCTGGGGAAAGGCCATGGTTGGTATCCTGGACCCGTAGTCCTGGAGTGGCCGGCTGCCTGCTGAAATTCAAAATGGATCAGGATGCCTCCTAGAGCGAAAGTACCACCAGAGGCAACTGTGGCTGGTTTGACAGTGCCAAGTGCCTCCTGCAAACTGACATCAGGAACCTGGCCTGGTGACTTTTGTTTCTCTGGGGAAAGGCCAACATTCTTGTATAGGGCCTGGTGGCCCGGAGTCACCGGATGCCTGCTGAAATTCCGCATGAATCAGGATGCCTCCCAGATGAAAATTGCCCCCACAGGCAACTGTGGCAGGTTTGACAGTGCCAAGTGCCTCCTGCTGTTGCTTTGACTTGGACTCTTGGTGCGAGGACACGAGGCTTTACTCCATGTTGATCAGAAGGCTGATTTATTATGATATATATTATACTAAAATGCTACATTACAACTATACTAAAAAGAACAGAGAGAAGAAGATCAGAAGGCTACAAAGACAAGAATAGAACAGGAATGAATAACAAAAATCCTGTGACTGTTCACAGCCTTGGCACAGGTGGCTGTGATTGGTCACTGATTGAAAACAATCCACATGGACCAATGGAAGATTCACCTGTGGCACTCCACAGCAGCAGATAGTTATTGTTTACATTTCTTTCCTGAGGCCCTCAGCTCCTCAGGACAGGAAAAATCCTAGCAGAGGCTTTTTCACTAAAAATCCTGGCAACATCGTGAAAACACACATCAGGAACCTGGCCTGGTGACTTTTGTTTCTCTGGGGAAAAGCCATGGTTCATGTCCAGGGCCTGGTGGCCTGGAGTGGCCGGCTGCCTGCTGAAATTCCGCATGGATCAGGATGCATCCCACATGAAAAATGCCCCCACAGGCAACTGCGGCTGGTTTGACAGTGCCAAGTGCCTCCTGCAAACTGACATCAGGAACCTGGCCTGGTGACTTTTTTTTCTCAGGGGAAAGGCCATGGTTCATGTCCAGGGCTTGGTGGCCCGGAGTGGCCGGCTGCCTGCTGAAATTCCAAATGGATCAGGATGCCTCCCAGAGCGAAAGTACCACCAGAGGCAACTGTGGCTGGTTTGACAGTGCCAAGTGCCTCCTGCAAACTGACATCAGGAACCTGGCCTGGTGACTTTTGTTTCTCTGGGGAAAGGCCATGATTCTTTTCCGGGGTATGGTGCCCCGGAGTGGCCGGCTGCCTGCTGAAATTCCGCACGGATCAGGATGCCTCCCAGACCGAAAGAACCACCCAAGGCAACTGTGGCTGGTTTGACAGTGCCAAGTGCCTCCTGCAAACAGACATCAGCGACCTGGCCTGCTGAATTCTGTTTCTCTGGGGAAAGGCCATGGTTCATGTCCAGGGCCCGGTGGCTCGAGTGACAGGCTGCCTGCTGAAATTCCAAACGGATCAGGATGCCTCCCAGATGGAAAGTGGCCCCAGAGGCAACTGCGTCTGGTTTGACAGTGCCAAGTGCCTCCTGCAAACTGACATCAGGAACCTGGCCTGGTGACTTTTGTTTCTCTGGGGAAAGGCCATCATTATGTCCGGGTCCCGGTGGCCCGGAGTGGCCGGCTGCCTGCTGAAATTCCTCACGGTTGAGGATACCTCCCAGATGCAAGGTACCCCAGAGGCAACTGCGGCTGGTTTGACAGTGCCAAGTGCCTCCTGCAAACTGACATCAGGAACCTGGCCTGGTGACTTTTGTTTCTCTGGGGAAAGGCCATCATTCTTTTCCGGGGTACGGTGGCCCGGAGTGGCCGGCTGCCTGCTGAAATTCCGCACGGATCAGGATGCCTACCCGACCGAAAATACCACCACAGGCAACTGCGTCTGGTTTGACAGTGCCAAGTGCCTCCTGCAAACTGACATCAGGAACCTGGCCTGGTGACTTTTGTTTCTCTGGGGATAGGCCATGGTTCATGTCCAGTGCCCCGTGGCCTGGAGTGGCCGGCTGCCTGCTGAAATTCCTCACGGTTGAGGATACCTCCCAGATGGAATGTGCCCCCACAGGTAACTGTGGCTGGTGTGACAGTGCCAAGTGCCTCCTGCAAACTGACATCAGGAACCTGGCCTGGTGACTTTTGTTTCTCTCGGGAAAGGCCATGGTTCATGTCCATGGCCTGGTGGCCCGGAGTGGCCGGCTGCCTGCTGAAATTCTGCATGGATCAGGATGCCGCCGAGATGGAAGGTGCCCCCACAGGCACCTGTGGCTGGTTTGACAGTGCCAAGTGCCTCCTGCAAACTGACATCAGGAACCTGGCCTGGTGACTTTTGTTTCTCTGGGGAAAGGCCATCATTCTTGTCCGGGGCCCAGAGTGGCCTGCGGTGGCCGGCTACCTGCTGAAATTCCGCACGGTTGAGGATACCTCCCAGATGCAAGGTGCCCCCACAGGCAACTGTGGCTGGTTTGACAGTGCCAAGTGCCTCCTGCAAACTGACATCAGGAACCTGGCCTGGTGACTTTTGTTTCTCTGGGGAAAGGCCATGGTTCATGTCCAGGGCCTGGGGGCTCGGAGTGGCCGGCTGCCTGCTGAAATTCCGCATGGATCAGGATGCCTCTCAGATGAAAAATGCCCCCACAGGCAACTGCGGCTGGTTTGACAGTGCCAAGTGCCTCCTGCAAACTGACATCAGGAACCTGGCCTGGTGAATTTTGTTTCTCCGTGGAAAGGCCATGATTCTTTTCCGGGGTACGGTGGCCCGGAGTGGCCGGCTGCCTGCTGAAATTCCAAAAGGATCAGGATGCCTCCCAGACCGAAAGTACCACCCAAGGCAAATGTGGCTGGTTTGACAGTGCCAAGTGCCTCCTGCAAACAGACATCAGCGACCTGGCCTGGTGACTTTTGTTTCTCTGGGGAAAGGCCATCCTTCTTTTCCGGGGCCCAGAGCGGACGGAGTGGCCGGCTGGCTGCTGAAATTCCACACAGTTGAGGATGTCTCCCACATGAAAAATGCCCCCAGAGGCAACTGTGGCTGGTTTGACAGTGCCAAGTGCCTCCTGCAAACTGACATCAGGAACCTGGCCTGGTGACTTTTGTTTCTCTGGGAAAAGGCCATGGTTCATGTCCAGGGCCTTGTGGCCAGGGGTGGCCAGCTGCCTGCTGAATTTCCACATGGATCAGGATGCCTCCCAGATGAAAACTGCCCCTACAGGCAACTGTGGCTGGTTTGACAGTGCCAAGTGCCTCCTGCAAACTGACATCAGGAACCTGGCCTGGTGACTTTTGTTTCTCTGGGGAAAGGCCTTCATTCTTGTCCAGTGCCCGGTGTACTGGAGTGGCCGGATGCCTGCTGAAATTCCGCACGGATGAGGATACCTCCCAGATGCAAGGACCCCACAGGCAACTGCGTCTGGTTTGACAGTGCCAAGTGCCTCCTGCAAACTGACATCAGGAACCTGGCCTGGTGACTTTTGTTTCTCAGGGGAAAGGCCATGGTTCATATCCAGGGCCTGGTGGCCCGGAGTTGCCGGCTGCCTGCTGAAATTCCGCATGGATCAGGATGCCTCCCACATGAAAAATGCCCCCAGAGGCAACTGTGGCTGGTTTGACAGTGCCAAGTGCCTCCTGCAAACTGACATCAGGAACCTGGCCTGGTGACTTTTGTTTCTCTGGGGAAAGGCCATGGTTCATATCCTGGACCCGTAGTCCCGGAGTGGCCGGCTGCCTGCTGAAATTCCGAACGGATCAGGATGCCTCCCAGATGCAAAGTGCCCCCGGAGGCAATTGTGGCTGGTTTGACAGTGCCAAGTGCCTCCTGCAAACTGACATCAGGAACCTGGCCTGGTGACATTTATTTCTCTGGGGAAAGGCCATTGTACGTGTCCAAGGCCTAGTGGCCCGGAGTGGCCGGCTGCTTGCTGGAATTCTGCATGGATCAGGATGCCGCCGAGATGCAAGGTGCCCCCACAGGCACCTGTGGCTGGTTTGACAGTGCCAAGTGCCTCCTGCAAACTGACATCAGGAACCTGGCCTGGTGACTTTTGTTTCTCTGGGGAAAGGCCATGGTTCATATACTACAAAGTGTGGCCCAGCGTGGCCGGCTGCCTGCTGAAATTCCGCACGGATCAGGATACCTCCCAGATGCAAGGTGCCACCACAGGCAACTGTGGCTGGTTTGACAGTGCCAAGTGCCTCCTGCAAACTGACATCAGGAACCTGGCCGGGTGACTTTTGTTTCTCTGGGGAAAGGCCATCGTTCTTGTCCGGGGCCCGCCGGCCCGGAGTGGCCGGCTGTCTGCTGAAATTCCACAAGGTTGAGGCTACCTCCCAGATGCAAGGCGCCCCCACAGGCAACTGTGGCAGGTTTGACAGTGCCATGTGCCTCCTGCAAACTGTCATCAGGAACCTGGCCAGGTCACTTTTGTTTCTCTGGGGAAAGGCCATGGTTCATGTCCAGGGCCTGGTGGCCCGGAGTGGCCGGCTGCCTGCTGAATTTCCACACAGTTGAGGATGTCTCCCACATGAAAAATGCCTCCACAGGCAACTGTGGCTGGTTTGACAGTGCCAAGTGCCTCCTGCCAACTGACATCAGGAACCTGGCCTGGTGACTTTTTTTTCTCTGGGGAAAGGCCATCATTGATGTCCGGGGCACGGTGGCCAGGAGTGGCCGGCTGCCTGCTGATATTCCACACAGTTGAGGATACCTCCCAGATGCAAGGTGCCCCCACAGGCAACTGTGGCTGGTTTGACAGTGCCAAGTGCCTCCTGCAAACTGACATCAGGAACCTGGCCTGGTGACTTTTGTTTCTCAGGGGAATGGACATGGCTCATATCCAGGGCCTGGCGGCCCGGAGTGGCCGGGTGCCTGCTGAAATTCCGCTTGGATCAGGATGCCTCCCAGATGAAAAATGACCCCAGAGGCAACTGCGTCTGGTTTGACAGTGCCAAGTGCCTCCTGCAAAATGACATCAGGAACTTGGCCTGGTGACTTTTGTTTCTCTGATGAAAGGCCATCATTCTTGTCCGGGGCATGGTGGCCCGGAGTGGCTGGCTGCCTGCTGAAATTCCGCACGGTTGAGGATACCTCCCAGATGCAAGGGGGACCCACAGACAACTGTGGCTGGTTTGACAGTGCCAAGTGCCTCCTGAAAACTGACATCAGGAACCTGGCCTGGTGACTTTTGTTTCTCTGGGGAAAGGCCATCATTCGTGTCCAGTGCCCTGCTGCCTGCACTGGCCGGCTGCCTGCTGAAATTCCTCACGGTTGAGGATTCCTTCCAGATGAAAAGTGCCCCCACAGGTAACTGTGGCTGGTTTGACAGTGCCAAGTGCCTCCTGCAAACTGACATCAGGAACCTGGCCTGGTGACTTTTGTTTCTCTCCGGAAATGGCCATGGTTCATGTCCATGGACTGCGGGCCCGGAGTGGCCGGCTGCCTACTGAAATTCTGCATGGATCAGGATGCCGCCGAGATGGAAGGTGCCACCACAGGCAACTGTGGCTGGTTTGACAGTGCCAAGTGCCTCCTGCAAACTGACATCAGGAACCTGGCCTGGTGACTTTTGTTTCTCTGGGGAAAGGCATTCATTCTTGTCCAGTTCCTGGTGTTCTGGAGTGGCCGGATGCCTGCTGAAATTCCGCACGGATGAGGATACCTCCCAGATGAAAGGAGCCCCCACAGGCAACTGCGTCTAGTTGGACAGTGCCAAGTGCCTCCTGCAAACTGACATCAGGAACCTGGCCTGGTGACTTTTGTTTCTCAGGGGAATGGACATGGCTCATGTCCAGGGCCTGGTGGCCCGGAGTGGCCTGGTGCATGCTGAAATTCCGCATGGATCAGGATGCCTCCCAGATGAAAAATGAACCCAGAGGCAACTGCGTCTGGTTTGACAGTGCCAAGTGCCACCTGCAAAATGACATCAGGAACATGGCCTGGTGACTTTTGTTTCTCTGGGGAAAAGCCATGGTTCATGTCCAGGGCCTGGTGGCCCGGAGTGGCCGGCTGCCTGCTGAAATTCTGCATGGATCAGGATGCCTCCCACATGAAAAATGCCCCCACAGGCAACTGCGGCGGGTTTGACAGTGCCAAGTGCCTCCTGCAAACTGACATCAGGAACCTGGCCTGGTGACTTTTGTTTCTCTGGGGAAAAGCCATGGTTCATGTCCAGGGCCTGGTGGCCCGGAGTGGCCGGCTGCCTGCTGAAATTCAAAATGGATCAGTATGCCTCCCAGAGCGAAAGTACCACCAGAGGCAACTGTGGCTGGTTTGACAGTGCCAAGTGCCTCCTGCAAACTGACATCAGGAACCTGGCCTGGTGACTTTTGTTTCTCTGGGGAAAGGCCATCATTCTTTTCCGGGGTACGGTGGCCCGCAGTGGCCGGCTGCCTGCAGAAATTCCAAAAGGATCAGGATGCCTCCCTGACCGAAAGTACCACCCAAAGCAACTGTGGCTGGTTTGACAGTGCCAAGTGCCTCCTGCAAACAGACATCAGCGACCTGGCCTGCTGAATTCTGTTTCTCTGGGGAAAGGCCATGGTTCATGTCCAGGGCCCGGTGGCTCGAGTGACTGGCTGCCTGCTGAACTTCCAAACGGATCAGGATGCCTCCCAGATGGAATGTGGCCCCAGAGGCAACTGTGGCTGGTTTGACAGTGCCAAGTGCCTCCTGCAAAATGACATCAGGAACCTGGCCTGGTGACTTTTGTTTCTCTGGGGAAAAGCCATGGTTCATGTCCAGGGCCTGGTGGCCCGGAGTGCCCGGCTGCCTGCTGAAATTCCTCACGGTTGAGGATACCTCCCAGATGCAAGGTACCCCAGAGGCAACTGCGGCTGGTTTGACAGTGCCAAGTGCCTCCAGCAAACTGACATCAGGAACCTGGCCTGGTGACTTTTGTTTCTCTGGGGAAAGGCCATCATTCTTTTCCGGGGTACGGTGGCCCGGAGTGGCCGGCTGCCTGCTGAAATTCCGCACGGATCAGGATGCCTACCCGACCGAAAGTACCACCACAGGTAACTGTGGCTGGTTTGACAGTGCCAAGTGCCTCCTGAAAACTGACATCAGGAACCTGGCCTGGTGACTTTTGTTTCTCTGGGGAAAGGCCATGGTTCATGTCCAGTGCCCCGTGGCCTGGAGTGGCTGGCTGCCTGCTGAAATTCCGCATGGATCAGGATGCCTCCCAGGTGAAAAATCACCCCAGAGGCAACTGCGTCTGGTTTGACAGTGCCAAGTGCCTCCTGCAAAATGACATCAGGAACTTGGCCTGGTGACTTTTGTTTCTCTGATGAAAGGCCATCATTCTTATCCCGGGCCTGGTGGCCCGGAGTGGCCGGCTGCCTGCTGAAATTCCACATGAATCAGGATGCCTCCCAGATGAAAATTGCTCCCACAGGCAACTCTGGCTGGTTTGACAGTGCCAAGTGCCTCCTGCAAACTGACATCAGGAACCTGGCCTGGTGACTTTTGTTTCTCTGGGGAAAGGCCATCAATCTTGTCCCGGGCCTGGTGGCCCGGAGTGGCCGGCTGCCTGCTGAAATTCCACATGAATCAGGATGCCTCCCAGATGAAAATTGCTCCCACAGGCAACTGTGGCTGGTTTGACAGTGCCAAGTGCCTCCTGCAAACTGACATCAGGAACCTGGCCTGGTGACTTTTGTTTCTCTGGGTAAAGGCCATCATTCGTGTCCAGTGCCCTGCTGCCTGCAGTGGCCGGCTGCCTGCTGAAATTCCTCACGGTTGAGGATACCTCCCAGATGAAAGGTGCCCCCACAGGTAATTGTGGCTGGTTTGACAGTGCCAAGTGCCTCCTGCAAACTGACATCAGGAACCTGGCCTGGTGACTTTTGTTTCTCAGGGGAATGGACATGGCTCATGTCTAGGGCCTGGTGGCCCGGAGTGGCCTGGTGCATGCTGAAATTCCGCATGGATCAGGATGCCTCCCAGATGAAAAATGCACCCAGAGGCAACTGCGTCTGGTTTGACAGTGCCAAGTGCCTCCTGCAAAATGACATCAGGAACCTGGCCTGGTGACTTTTGTTTCTCTGATGAAAGGCCATCATTCTTGTCCGGGGCACGGTGGCCCGGAGTGGCTGGCTGCCTGCTGAAATTCCGCACGGTTGAGGATACCTCCCAGATGCAAGGGGGACCCACAGACAACTGTGGCTGGTTTGACAGTGCCAAGTGCCTCCTGCAAACTGACATCAGGAACCTGGCCTGGTGACTTTTGTTTCTCTGGGGAAAGGCCATCAATCTTGTCCCGGGCCTGGTGGCCCGGAGTGGCCGGCTGCCTACTGAAATTCCACATGAATCAGGATGCCTCCCAGATGAAAATTGCTCCCACAGGCAACTGTGGCTGGTTTGACAGTGCCAAGTGCCTCCTGCAAACTGACATCAGGAACCTGGCCTGGTGACTTTTGTTTCTCTGGGTAAAGGCCATCATTCGTGTCCAGTGCCCTGCTGCCTGCAGTGGCCGGCTGCCTGCTGAAATTCCTCACGGTTGAGGATACCTCCCAGATGATAGGTGCCCCCGCAGGTAACTGTGGCTGGTTTGACAGTGCCAAGTGCCTCCTGCAAACTGACATCAGGAACCTGGCCTGGTGACTTTTGTTTCTCAGGGGAATGGACATGGCTCATGTCCAGGGCCTGGTGGCCCGGAGTGGCCTGGTGCATGCTGAAATTCCGCATGGATCAGGATGCCTCCCAGATGAAAAATGCACCCAGAGGCAACTGCGTCTGGTTTGACAGTGCCAAGTGCCTCCTGCAAAATGACATCAGGAACCTGGCCTGGTGACTTTTGTTTCTCTGATGAAAGGCCATCATTCTTGTCCGGGGCACGGTGGCCCGGAGTGGCTGGCTGCCTGCTGAAATTCCGCACGGTTGAGGATACCTCCCAGATGCAAGGTCGACCCACAGACAACTGTGGCTGGTTTGACAGTGCCAAGTGCCTCCTGCAAACTGACATCAGGAACCTGGCCTGGTGACTTTTGTTTCTCTGGGGAAAGGCCAACATTCTTGTCCTGGGCCTGGTGGCCCGGAGTGGCCGGCTGCCTGCTGAAATTCCGCATGAATCAGGATGCCTCCTAGATGAAAATTGCCCCCACAGGCAACTGTGGCTGGTTTGACAGTGCCAAGTGCCTCCTGCAAACTGACATCAGGAACCTGGCCTGGTGACTTTTGTTTCTCTGGGGAAAAGCCATGGTTCATGTCCAGGGCCTGGTGGCCCGGAGTGCCCGGCTGCCTGCTGAAATTCCGCATAGATCAGGATGCCTCCCACATGAAAAATGCCCCCACAGGCAACTGCGGCGGGTTTGACAGTGCCAAGTGCCTCCTGCAAACTGACATCAGGAACCTGGCCTGGTGACTTTTTTTTCTCAGGGGAAAGGCCATGGTTCATGTCCAGGGCTTGGTGGCCCGGAGTGGCCGGCTGACTGCTGAAATTCCGCACGGGTCAGGATACCTCCCAGATGCAAGGTACCCCAGAGGCAACTGCGGCTGGTTTGACAGTGCCAAGTGCCTCCTGCAAACTGACATCAGCGACCTGGCCTGCTGAGTTCTGTTTCTCTGGGGAAAGGCCATGGTTCATGTCCAGGGCCCGGTGGCTCGAGTGGCAGACTGCCTGCTGAAATTCCAAACGGATCAGGATGCCTCCCATATGAAAGGTGCCACCACAGGCAACTGTGGCTGGTTTGACAGTGCCAAGTGCCTCCTGCAAACTGACATCAGGAACCTGGCCTGGTGACTTTTATTTCTCTGGGTAAAGGCCATCATTCGTGTCCAGTGCCCCGCTGCCTGCAGTGGCCGGCTGCCTGCTGAAATTCCTCACGGTTGAGGATACCTCCCAGATGAAAAATGCCCCCACAGGTAACTGTGGCTGGTTTGACAGTGCCAAGTGCCTCCTGCAAACTGACATCAGGAACCTGGCCTGGTGACATTTGTTTCACTGGGGAATGGCCATCATTCTTGTTTGGGGCACGGTGGCCCAGAGTGGCCGGCTGCCTGCTGAAATTCCAAACGGATCAGGATACCTCCCAGACTGAAAGCACCACCAGAGGCAACTGTGGCTGGTTTGACAGTGCCAAGTGCCTCCTGCCAACTGACATCAGGAACCTGGCCTGGTGACTTTTGTTTCTCTGGGGAAAGGCCATCATTCTTGTCCGGGGCCCAGAGCGGCCGGAGTGGCCGGCTGCCTTCTGAAATTCCACACAGTTGAGGATACCTCCCAGATGAAAAATGCCCCCAGAGGCAACTGCGTCTAGTTTGACAGTGCCAAGTGCCTCCTGCAAACTGACATCAGGAACCTGGCCTGGTGACTTTTGTTTCTCTGGGGAAAAGCCATGGTTCATGTCCAGGGCCTGGTGGCCCGGAGTGGCCGGCTGCCTGCTGAAATTCCGCATGGATCAGGATGCCTCCCACATGAAAAATGCCCCCACAGGCAACTGCGGCGGGTTTGACAGTGCCAAGTGCCTCCTGCAAACTGACATCAGGAACCTGGCCTGGTGACTTTTTTTTCTCAGGGGAAAGGCCATGGTTCATGTCCAGGGCTTGGTGGCCCGGAGTGGCCGGCTGCCTGCTGAAATTCCAAATGGATCAGGATGCCTCCCAGAGTGAAAGTACCACCAGAGGCAACTGTGGCTGGTTTGACAGTGCCAAGTGCCTCCTGCAAACTGACATCAGGAACCTGGCCTGGTGACTTTTGTTTCTCTGGGCAAAGGCCATGATTCTTTTCCGGGGTATGGTGGCCCGGAGTGGCCGGCTGCCTGCTGAAATTCCAAAAGGATCAGGATGCCTCCCAGACCGAAAGAACCACCCAAGGCAACTGTGGCTGGTTTGACAGTGCCAAGTGCCTCCTGCAAACAGACATCAGGAACCTGGCCTGGTGACTTTTGTTTCTCTGGGGAAAGGCCATGGTTCATGTCCAGGGCCTGGTGGCACGGAGTGGCCGGCTGCCTGCTGAAATTCCGCACGGTTGAGGATACCTCCCAGATGCAAGGTGCCCCCAGAGGCACCTGTGGCTGGTTTGACAGTGCCAAGTGCCTCCTGCAAACTGACATCAGGAACCTGGCCTGGTGACTTTTGTTTCTCAGGGGAAAGGCCATCATTCTTTTCCGGGGTACGGTGGCCCGGAGTGGCCGGCTGCCTGCTGAAATTCCTCACGGGTCAGGATGCCTACCCGACCGAAAGTACCACCACAGGCAATTGTGGTTGGTTTGACAGTGCCAAGTGCCTCCTGCAAACTGACATCAGGAACCTGGCCTGGTGACTTTTGTTTCTCTGGGGAAAGGCCATGGTTCATGTCCAGTGCCTCGTGGCCTGGAGTGGCCGGCTGCCTGCTGAAATTCCTCACGGTTGAGGATACCTCCCAGATGGAAGGTGCCCCCACAGGTAACTGTGGCTGGTTTGACAGTGCCAAGTGCCTCCTGCAAACTGACATCAGGATCCTGGCCTGGTGACTTTTGTTTCTCTCGGGAAAGGCCATGGTTCATGTCCATGGCCTGGTGGCCCGGAGTGGCCGGCTGCCTGCTGAAATTCTGCATGGATCAGGATGCCGCCGAGATGGAAGGTGCCACCACAGGCACCTGTGGCTGGTTTGACAGTGCCAAGTGCCTCCTGCAAACTGACATCAGGAACCTGGCCTGGTGACTTTTGTTTCTCTGGGGAAAGGCCATCATACTTGTCCGGGGCCCAGAGTGGCCTGCGGTGGCCGGCTGCCTGCTGAAATTCCACACGGTTGAGGATACCTCCCAGATGCAAGGTGCCCCCACAGGTAACTGTGGCTGGTTTGACAGTGCCATGTGCCTCCTGCAAACTGACATCAGGAACCTGACCTGGTGACTTTCGCTTGTCTGGGGAAAGGCCATAGATGATGTCCAGTGCCCCCTGGCCCGGAGTGGCCGACTGCCTGCTGAAATTCCGCACGGATCAGGATACCTCCCAGATGGAAAGTGGCCCCACAGGCAACTGTGGCTGGTTTGACAGTGCCAAGTGCCTCCTGCAAACTGACATCAGGAACCTGGCCAGGTGACTTTTGTTTCTCTGGGGAAAGGCCATCGTTCCTCTCCAGGGCCCGCCGGCCCGCAGTGGCCGGCTGCCTGTTGGAATTCCGCACAAATCAGGATAGCTCCCAGATGACAGGAGCCCATTAAGGTAAGTGTGGCTGGTTTGACAGTGGCAAGTGCCTCCTGCAAACTGACATCAGGAACCTGGCCTGGTGACTTTTGTTTCTCTGGGTAAAAGCCATCATTCTTCTCCAGTGCCCGTTGGCCCGGAGTGGACGGGTGCCTGCTCAAATTCCGCACGGATCAGGATACCACCCAGATGGAAAGTACCACCACAGGCAACTGTGGCTGGTTTGACAGTGCCAAGTGCCTCCTGCAAACTGACATCAGGAGCCTGGCCTGGTGTCTTTTGTTTCTCAGGGGAAAGGCTTTCGTTCCTATCCATGCACGGGTGGCCAATAGTGGCTGGCTGTCTCCTGAAATTCCGCACGGTTGAAGATACCTCCCAGATGGAAAGTACCACCACAGGCTACTGTGGCTGGTTTGACAGTGCCAAGTGCCTCCTGCAAACTGACATCAGGAACCTGGCCTGGTGACTTTTGTTTCTCAGGGGAAAGGGCATCGTTCGTGTCCAGTGCCCGGTGGCCTGGAGTGGCCAGCAGCCTGCTGAACTTCCGCACAGATGAGGATACCTCCCAGATGCAAGATGCCCATACAGGTACGTGTGGCTGGTTTGACAGTGCCAAGTGCCTCCTGCAAACTGACATCAGGAACCTGGCCTGGTGACTTTTGTTTCTCTGGGGGAAAGCCATCATTTTTCTCCAGTGCCCGTTGGCCCGGAGTGGACGGCTGCCTGCTCAAATTCCGCACGGATGAGGATAACTCCCAGATGAAAGGAGCCCCCAGAGGCAACTGTGGCTGGTTTGACAGTGCCAAGTGCCTCCTGCAAACTGACATCAGGAACCTGGCCTGGTGACTTTTGTTTCTCTGGGGAAAGGCCATGGTTCATGTCCACGGCCTGGTGGCCCGGAGTGTCCGGCTGCCTGCTGAAATTCTGCATGGATCAGGATGCCGCCGAGATGCAAGGTGCCCCACAGGCACCTGTGGCTGGTTTGACAGTGCCAAGTGCTTCCTGCAAACTGACATCAGAAACCTGGCCTGGTGATTTTCTTTCTCAGGGGAAAGGCCATGGCTCATGTCCAGGGCCCGGTGGCCCCTACTTGCCTGCTGCCTGCTGAAATTCCACACGGATCAGGATACCTCCCAGATGTAAGGTGCCACCACAGGCAACTGTGGCTGGTTTGACAGTGCCAAGTGCCTCCTGCAAACTGACATCAGGAACCTGGCCTTGTGAGTTTTGTTTCTCTGGGGAAAGGCCATCATTCTTGTTCAGAGCCCAGTGGCCCGGAGTGGCCGGCTGCCTGCTGAAATTCCTCACGGATCAGGATGCCGCCGAGATGCAAGATGCCCCCACAGGCACCTGTGGCTGCTTCGACAGTGCCAAGTGCCTCCTGCAAACTGACATCAGGAACCTGGCCGGGTGACTTTTGTTTCTCTGGGGAAAGGCCATGGTTCATATCCTGGACCCGTAGGCCAGGAGTGGCCGGCTGCCTGCTGAAATTCCGAACGGATCAGGATGCCTCCCAGATGCAAGGTGCCCCCAGAGGCAATTGTGGCTGGTTTGACAGTGCCAAGTGCCTCCTGCAAACTGACATCAGGAACCTGGCCTGGTGACATTTATTTCTCTGGGGAAAGGCCATTGTCCGTGTCCAGGGCCTAGTGGCCCGGAGTGGCCGGCTGCTTGCTGGACTTCTGCATGGATCAGGATGCCGCCGAGATGCAAGGTGCCCCCACAGGCACCTGTGGCTGGTTTGACAGTGCCAAGTGCCTCCTGCCAACTGACATCAAGAACCTGGCCTGGTGACTTTTGTTTCTCTGGGGAAAGGCCATGGTTGGTATCCTGAGCCTGGTGTCCTGGAGTGGCCGTCTGCCTGCTAAAATTCTGGATGGACCAGGATGCCTCCCAGATGCAAGGTGCCCCCAGAGGCAACTGTGGCTGGTTTGACAGTGCCAAGTGCTTCCTGCAAACTGACATCAGAAACCTGGCCTGGTGATTTTCTTTCGCAGGGGAAAGGCCATGGTTCATGTCCAGGGCCCGGTGGCCCCTACTTGCCTGCTGCCTGCTGAAATTCCACACGGATCAGGATACCTCCCAGATGTAAGGTGCCACCACAGGCAACTGTGGCTGGTTTGACAGTGCCAAGTGCCTCCTGCAAACTGACATCAGGAACCTGGCCTTGTGAGTTTTGTTTCTCTGGGGAAAGGCCATCATTCTTGTTCAGAGCCCAGTGGCCCGGAGTGGCCGGCTGCCTGCTGAAATTCCGCACGGATCAGGATACCTCCCAGATTCAAGGTGCCGCCAGAGGCAACTGTGGCTGGCTTGAGAGTGCCAAGTGCCTCCTGCAAACTGACATCAGGAACCTGGCCTGGTGACTTTTGTTTCTCTGGGGAAAGGCCATGGTTCTTGTCCACGGCCTGGTGGCCCGGAGTGTCCGGCTGCCTCCTGAAATTCCGCATGGATCAGAATGCCTCCAGGATGAAATGTGCCCCCATAGGCAACTGTGGCTGGTTTGACAGTGCCAAGTGCCTCCTGCAAACTGACATCAGGAACCTGGCCAGGTGACTTTCGTTTCTCTGGGGAAAAGCCATCATTCTTCTCCAGTGCCCGTTGGCCCGGAGTGGACGGGTGCCTGCTCAAATTCCGCACGGATCAGGATACCTCCCAGATGGAAAGTACCACCACAGGCAACTGTGGCTGGTTTGACAGTGCCAAGTGCCTCCTGCAAACTGACATCAGGAACCTGGCCTGGTGACTTTTGTTTCTCTGGGGAAAGGCCATCATTATATTCCGGGCCCTCTGGCCCGGAATGGCCGGCAGCCTGCTGAAATTCCGCACGGATCAGGATACCTCCCAGACCGAAACTAAAACCATTGGCAACTGTGGCTGGTTTGACAGTGCCAAGTGCCTCCTCCAAACAGACATCAGGAACCTGGCCTGGTAAGTTTTGTTTCTCTGGGGAAAGGCCATCGTTCTTGTCCGGGTTCCGCCGGCCCGGAGTCGCCGGCTGTCTGCTGAAATTCCACACGGTTGAGGCTACCTCCCAGATGCAAGGCGCCCCCACCGGCAACTGTGGCTGGTTTGACAGTGCCTTGTGCCTCCTGCAAACTGACATCAGGAACCTGACCTGCTGACTTTCGCTTGTCTGGGGAAAGGCCATAGATGATGTCCAGTGCCCCCTGGCCCGGAGTGGCCGACTGCCTGCTGAAATTCCGCACGGATCAGGATACCTCCCAGATGCAAGGTGCCCCCACAGGCAACTGTGGCTTGTTTGACAGTGCCAAGTGCCTCCTGCAAACTGACATCAGAAACCTGACCTGGTAAGTTTTGTTTCTCTGGGGAAAGGCCATCGTTCCTGTCCGGGGCCCGCTGGCCCGGAGTGGCCGGCTGCCTTCTGAAATTCCACACGGTTGAGGATACCTCCTAGATGCAAGGTGGCCCCAGAGGCAACTGTGGCTGGTTTGACAGTGCCAAGTGCGTCCTGCAAACTGACATCAGGAACCTGGCCTGCTGAGTTTTGTTTCTCTGGGGAAAGGCCATGGTTCTTGTCCACGGCCTGGTGGCCCGGAGTGTCCGGCTGCCTCCTGAAATTCCGCATGGATCAGAATGCCTCCCAGATGAAAAGTGCCCCCAGAGGCAACTGTGGCTGGTTTGACAGTGCCAAGTGCGTCCTGCAAACTGACATCAGGAACCAGGCCTGGTGACTTTTGTTTCCCTGGGGAAAGGCCATAGATGATGTCCAGTGCCCCCTGGCCCGGAGTGGCCGACTGCCTGCTGAAATTCCGCACGGATCAGGATATCTCCCAGATGCAAGGTGCCCCCACAGGCACCTGTGGCTGGTTTGACAGTGCCAAGTGCCTCCTGCAAACTGACATCAGGAACCTGGCCTGGTGACTTTTGTTTCTCTGGGGAAAGGCCATCGTTCCTCTCCAGGGCCCGCTGGCTCGAGTGGCCGGATGCCTGCTAAAATTCCGCACGGATCAGGATACCTCCCAGATGGAAGGTGCCCGCCCAGGCAACTGTGGCTGGTTTGACAGTGCCAAGTGCCTCCTGCAAACTGACATCAGGAACCTGGCCTGGTGATTTTTCTTTGTCTGGGAAAGGCCATTGTACGTGTCCAGGGCCTGTGGCCCGTAGTGGCTGGCCCCCTGCTGAAATTCCGAACGGATCAGGATACCTCCCAGACAGATAGTACCACCTCAGGCAACTGTGGCTGGTTTGACAGTGCCAAGTGCCTCCTGCAAACTGACATCAGGAACCTGGCCTGGTGACTTTTGTTTCTCTGGGGAAAGGCCGTGGTTAATGTACAGGGCCGGGTGTCCTGAGTGGCCGGATGCCTGCTGAAAATCCGCACGGATCAGGATACCTCCCAGATGGAAAGTGGCCCCACAGGCAACTGTGGCTGGTTTGACAGTGCCAAGTGCCTCCTGCAAACTGACATCAGGAACCTGGCCTGGTGACTTTTGTTTCTCTGGGGAAAAGCCATCATTCTTCTCCAGTGCCCGTTGGCCCGGAGTGGACGGGTGCCTGCTCAAATTCCGCACGGATCAGGATACCTCCCAGATGGAAAGTACCACCACAGGCAACTGTGGCTGGTTTGACAGTGCCAAGTGCCTCCTGCAAACTGACATCAGGAGCCTGGCCTGGTGACTTTTGTTTCTCTGGGGAAAGGCCATGGTTCATGTCCACGGCCTTGTGGCCCGGAGTGTCCGGCTGCCTGCTGAAATTCTGCATGGATCAGGATGCCGCCGAGATGCACGGTGCCCCACAGGCACCTGTGGCTGGTTTGACAGTGCCAAGTGCTTCCTGCAAACTGACATCAGAAACCTGGCCTGGTGATTTTCTTTCTCAGGGGAAAGGCCATGGTTCATGTCCACGGCCTAGTGGCCCGGAGTGTCCGGCTGCCTGCTGAAATTCCACACGGATCAGGATACCTCCCAGATGTAAGGTGCCACCACAGGCAACTGTGGCTGGTTTGACAGTGCCAAGTGCCTCCTGCAAACTGACATCAGGAATCTGGCCTTGTGAGTTTTGTTTCTCTGGGGAAAGGCCATCATTCTTGTTCAGAGCCCAGTGGCCCGGAGTGGCCGGCTGCCTGCTGAAATTCCTCACGGATCAGGATGCCGCCGAGATGCAAGATGCCCCCACAGGCACCTGTGGCTGCTTCGACAGTGCCAAGTGCCTCCTGCAAACTGACATCAGGAACCTGGCCTGGTGACTTTTGTTTCTCTGGGGAAAGGCCATGGTTCATATCCTGGACCCGTAGGCCAGGAGTGGCCGGCTGCCTGCTGAAATTCCGAACGGATCAGGATGCCTCCCAGATGCAAGGTGCCCCCAGAGGCAATTGTGGCTGGTTTGACAGTGCCAAGTGCCTCCTGCAAACTGACATCAGGAAGCTGGCCTGGTGACATTTATTTCTCTGGGGAAAGGCCATTGTACGTATCCAGGGCCTAGTGGCCCGGAGTGGCCGGCTGCTTGCTGGACTTCTGCATGGATCAGGATGCCGCCGAGATGCAAGGTGCCCCCACAGGCACCTGTGGCTGGTTTGACAGTGCCAAGTGCCTCCTGCCAACTGACATCAAGAACCTGGCCTGGTGACATTTGTTTCTCTGGGGAAAGGCCATGGTTGGTATCCTGAGCCTGGTGTCCTGGAGTGGCCGTCTGCCTGCTAAAATTCTGGATGGACCAGGATGCCTCCCAGATGCAAGGTGCCCCCAGAGGCAACTGTGGCTGGTTTGACAGTGCCAAGTGCTTCCTGCAAACTGACATCAGAAACCTGGCCTGGTGATTTTCTTTCTCAGGGGAAAGGCCATGGTTCATGTCCAGGGCCCGGTGGCCCCTACTTGCCTGCTGCCTGCTGAAATTCCACACGGATCAGGATACCTCCCAGATGTAAGGTGCCACCACAGGCAACTGTGGCTGGTTTGACAGTGCCAAGTGCCTCCTGCAAACTGACATCAGGAACCTGGCCTTGTGAGTTTTGTTTCTCTGGGGAAAGGCCATCATTCTTGTTCAGAGCCCAGTGGCCCGGAGTGGCCGGCTGCCTGCTGAAATTCCGCACGGATCAGGATACCTCCCAGATTCAAGGTGCCGCCACAGGCAACTGTGGCTGGCTTGAGAGTTCCAAGTGCCTCCTGCAGGCTGACATCAGGAACCTGGCCTGGTGACTTTTGTTTCTCTGGGGAAAGGCCATCATTCTTTTCCGGGGCCCGCCGGCCCGGAGTGGCCGGCTGCCTTCTGAAATTCCACACGGTTGAGGATACCTCCCAGATGCAAGGTGGACCCACAGACAACTGTGGCTGGTTTGACAGTGCCGAGTGCCTCCTGCAAACTGACATCAGGAACCTGGCCGGGTAACTTTTGTTTCTCTGGGGAAAGGCCATGGTTCTTGTCCACGGCCTGGTGGCCCGGAGTGTCCGGCTGCCTCCTGAAATTCCGCATGGATCAGAATGCCTCCAGGATGAAAAGTGCCCCCATAGGCAACTGTGGCTGGTTTGACAGTGCCAAGTGCCTCCTGCAAACTGACATCAGGAACCTAGCCTGGTGACTTTTGTTTCTCTGGGGAAAGGCCATCATTATATTCCGGGCCCTCTGGCCCGGAATGGCCGGCAGCCTGCTGAAATTCCGCACGGATCAGGATACCTCCCAGACCGAAACTAAAACCATAGGCAACTGTGGCTGGTTTGACAGTGCCAAGTGCCTCCTCCAAACAGACATCAGGAACCTGGCCTGGTAAGTTTTGTTTCTCTGGGGAAAGGCCATCGTTCTTGTCCGGGTTCCGCCGGCCCGGAGTCGCCGGCTGTCTGCTGAAATTCCACACGGTTGAGGCTACCTCCCAGATGCAAGGCGCCCCCACAGGCAACTGTGGCTGGTTTGACAGTGCCAAGTGCGTCCTGCAAACTGACATCAGGAACCTGGCCTGCTGAGTTTTGTTTCTCTGGGGAAAGGCCATGGTTCTTGTCCACGGCCTGGTGGCCCGGAGTGTCCGGCTGCCTCCTGAAATTCCGCATGGATCAGAATGCCTCCCAGATGAAAAGTGCCCCCAGAGGCAACTGTGGCTGGTTTGACAGTGCCATGTGCCTCCTGCCAACTGACATCAGGAACCTGGCCTGGTGACTTTTGTTTCTCTGGGGAAAGGCCATGGTTCGTATCCTGGATACGTAGGACCGGAGAGGCCGGCTGCCTGTTGAAATTCCTCACGGATCAGGATGCCGCCGAGATGCAAGATGCCCCCACACGCACCTGTGGCTGCTTCGACAGTGCCAAGTGCCTCCTGCAAACTGACATCAGGAACCTGGCCTGGTGACTTTTGTTTCTCTGGGGAAAGGCCATGGTTCATATCCTGGACCCGTAGGCCAGGAGTGGCCGGCTGCCTGCTAAAATTCCGAACGGATCAGGATGCCTCCCAGATGCAAGGTGCCCCCAGAGGCAATTGTGGCTGGTTTGACAGTGCCAAGTGCCTCCTGCAAACTGACATCAGGAACCTGGCCTGGTGACTTTTGTTTCTCTGGGGAAAGGCCCTCGTTCATATCCTACAAACTGTGGCCCAGAGGGGACGGCTGCCTGCTGAAATTCCGCACGGATCAGGATACCTCCCAGATGCAAGGTGCCCCACGGGAAACTGTGGCTGGTTTGACAGTGCCAAGTGCCTCCTGCCAACTGACATCAAGAACCTGGCCTGGTGACTTTTGTTTCTCTGGGGAAAGGCCATGGTTGGTATCCTGAGCCTGGTGTCCTGGAGTGGCCGTCTGCCTGCTAAAATTCTGGACGGACCAGGATTCCTCCCAGATGCAAGGTGCCCCCACAGGCAACTGTGGCTGGTTTGACAGTGCCAAGTGCCTCCTGCAAACTGACATCAGGAACCTGGCCTGGTGACATTTATTTCTCTGCGGAAAGGCCATTGTACGTGTCCAAGGCCTAGTGGCCCGGAGTGGCCGGCTGCTTGCTGGAATTCTGCATGGATCAGGATGCCGCCGAGATGCAAGGTGCCCCCACAGGCACCTGTGGCTGGTTTGACAGTGCCAAGTGCCTCCTGCAAACTGACATCAGGAACCTGGCCTGGTGACTTTTGTTTCTCTGGGGACAGGCCATGGTTCATATCCTACAAACTGTGGCCCAGAGTGGCCGGCTGGCTGCTGAAATTCCGCACGGATCAGGATACCTCCCAGATGCAAGGCGCCCCACGGGAAACTGTGGCTGGTTTGACAGTGCCAAGTGCCTCCTGCCAACTGACATCAAGAACCTGGCCTGGTGACTTTTGTTTCTCTGGGGAAAGGCCATGGTTGGTATCCTGAGCCTGGTGTCTTGGAGTGGCCGTCGGCCTGCTAAAATTCTGGACGGACCAGGATGCCTCCCAGATGCAAGGTGCCCCCACAGGCAACTGTGTCTGGTTTGACAGTGCCAAGTGCTTCCTGCAAACTGACATCAGAAACCTGGCCTGGTGATTTTCTTTCTCAGGGGAAAGGCCATGGTTCATGTCCAGGGCCCGGTGGCTCGCAGTTGCCTGCTTCCTGCTGAAATTCCACACGGATCCGGATACCTCCCAGATGCAAGGTGCCCCCACAGGCAACTTTGGCTGGTTTGAGAGTGCCAAGTGCCTCCTGTAAATTGACATCAGGAACCTGGCCTGGTGACATTTGTTTCTCTGGGGAAAGGTTATTATTCTTGTTCAGAGCCCGGTGGCTCGGAGTGGCCGGCTGCCTGCTGAAATTCCGAACGGGTCAGGATTCCTCCCAGAACGAAAGTACCACCACAGGCAACTGTGGCTGGTTTGACAGTGCCAAGTGCCTCCTGCAAACTGACATCAGGAACCTGGCCTGGTGACTTTTGTTTCTCTGGGGAAAGGCCGTGGTTAATGTACAGGGCCGGGTGTCCTGAGTGGCCGGCTGCCTGCTGAAAATCCGCACGGATCCGGATACCTCCCAGATGGAAAGTGGCCCCACAGGCAACTGTGGCTGGTTTGACAGTGCCAAGTGCCTCCTGCAAAGTGACATCAGGAACCTGGCCTGGTGACTTTTGTTTCTCTGGGGGAAAGCCATCATTTTTCTCCAGTGCCCGTTGGCCCGGAGTGGACGGCTGCCTGCTCAAATTCCGCACGGATCAGGATGCCTCCCAGATGGAAAGTACCACCACAGGCAACTGTGGCTGGTTTGACAGTGCCAAGTGCCTCCTGCAAACTGACATCAGGAACCTGGCCTGGTGACTTTTGTTTCTCTGGGGAAAGGCCATGGTTCATGTCCACGGCCTGGTGGCCCGGAGTGTCCGGCTGCCTGCTGAAATTCCAAATGGATCAGGATGCCGCCGAGATGCAAGGTGCCCCACAGGCACCTGTGGCTGGTTTGACAGTGCCAAGTGCTTCCTGCAAACTGACATCAGAAACCTGGCCTGGTGATTTTCTTTCTCAGGGGAAAGGCCATGGCTCATGTCCAGGGCCCGGTGGCCCCTACTTGCCTGCTGCCTGCTGAAATTCCACACGGATCAGGATACCTCCCAGATGTAAAGGTGCCACCACAGGCAACTGTGGCTGGTTTGACAGTGCCAAGTGCCTCCTGCAAACTGACATCAGGAACCTGGCCTTGTGAGTTTTTTTTCTCTGGGGAAAGGCCATCATTCTTGTTCAGAGCCCAGTGGCCCGGAGTGGCCGGCTGCCTGCTGAATTTCCGCACGGATCAGGATTCCTCCCAGATGCAATGTGCCGCCACAGGCAACTGTGGCTGGCTTGAGAGTGCCAAGTGCCTCCTGCTAACTGACATCAGGAACCTGGCCTGGTAACTTTTCTTTCTCTGGGGAAAGGCCATTGTTCTTGTCCACGGCCAGGTGGCCCGGAGTGTCCGGCTGCCTCCTGAAATTCCGCATGGATCAGAATGCCTCCAGGATGAAAAGTGCCCCCATAGGCAACTGTGGCTGGTTTGACAGTGCCAAGTGCCTCCTGCAAACTGACATCAGGAACCTAGCCTGGTGACTTTTGTTTCTCTGGGGAAAGGCCATCATTATATTCCGGGCCCTCTGGCCCGGAATGGCCGGCAGCCTGCTGAAATTCCGCACGGATCAGGATACCTCCCAGACCGAAACTAAAACCATAGGCAACTGTGGCTGGATTGACAGTGCCAAGTGCCTCCTCCAAACAGACATCAGGAACCTGGCCTGGTAAGTTTTGTTTCTCTGGGGAAAGGCCATCGTTCTTGTCCGGGTTCCGCCGGCCCGGAGTCGCCGGCTGTCTGCTGAAATTCCACACGGTTGAGGCTACCTCCCAGATGCAAGGCGCCCCCACAGGCAACTGTGGCTGGTTTGACAGTGCCATGTGCCTCCTGCAAACTGACATCAGGAACCTGACCTGCTGACTTTCGCTTGTCTGGGGAAAGGCCATAGATGATGTCCAGTGCCCCCTGGCCCGGAGTGGCCGACTGCCTGCTGAAATTCCGCACGGATCAGGATACCTCCCAGATGGAAAGTGGCCCCACAGGCAACTGTGGCTGGTTTGACAGTGCCAAGTGCCTCCTGCAAACTGACATCAGGAACCTGGCCAGGTGACTTTTGTTTCTCTGGGGAAAGGCCATCGTTCCTCTCCAGGGCCCGCCGGCCCGCAGTGGCCGGCTGCCTGTTGGAATTCCGCACAAATCAGGATAGCTCCCAGATGACAGGAGCCCATTAAGGTAAGTGTGGCTGGTTTGACAGTGCCAAGTGCCTCCTGCAAACTGACATCAGGAACCTGGCCTGGTGACTTTTGTTTCTCTGGGGAAAGGTCATGGTTCATATCATGGACCCGTAGTCCAGGAGTGGCCGGCTGCCTGCTGAAATTCTGAACGGATTAGGATGCCGCCCAGATACAAGGTACCACCACAGGCAACTGTGGCAGGTTTGACAGTGCCAAGTGCCTCCTGCAAACTGACATCAGGAACCTGACCTGGTAAGTTTTGTTTCTCTGGGGAAAGGCCATCGTTCCTGTCCGGGGCCCGCTGGCCCGGAGTGGCCGGCTGCCTTCTGAAATTCCACACGGTTGAGGATACCTCCTAGATGCAAGGTGGCCCCACAGGCAACTGTGGCTGGTTTGACAGTGCCAAGTGCCTCCTCCAAACAGACATCAGGAACCTGGCCTGGTAAGTTTTGTTTCTCTGGGGAAAGGCCATCGTTCTTGTCCGGGTTCCGCCGGCCCGGATTCGCCGGCTGTCTCCTGAAATTCCACACGGTTGAGGCTACCTCCCAGATGCAAGGTGCCACCACAGGCAACTGTGGATGGTTTGACAGTGCCATGTGCCTCCTGCAAACTGACATCAGGAACCTGGCCTGGTGACTTTTGTTTCTCTGGGTAAAAGCCATCATTCTTCTCCAGTGCCCGTTGGCCCGGAGTGGACGGGTGCCTGCTCAAATTCCGCACGGATCAGGATACCTCCCAGATGGAAAGTACCACCACAGGCAACTGTGGCTGGTTTGACAGTGCCAAGTGCCTCCTGCAAACTGACATCAGGAGCCTGGCCTGGTGTCTTTTGTTTCTCAGGGGAAAGGCTTTCGTTCCTATCCATGGACGGGTGGCCAATAGTGGCTGGCTGTCTCCTGAAATTCCGCACGGTTGAAGATACCTCCCAGATGGAAAGTACCACCACAGGCTACTGTGGCTGGTTTGACAGTGCCAAGTGCCTCCTGCAAACTGACATCAGGAACCTGGCCTGGTGACTTTTGTTTCTCAGGGGAAAGGGCATCGTTCGTGTCCAGTGCCCGGTGGCCTGGAGTGGCCAGCAGCCTGCTGAACTTCCGCACAGATGAGGATACCTCCCAGATGCAAGATGCCCATACAGGTACGTGTGGCTGGTTTGACAGTGCCAAGTGCCTCCTGCAAACTGACATCAGGAACCTGGCCAGGTGACATTTGTTTCTCTGGGGAAAGGCCATCGTTCCACTCCACGGCCAGGTGGCCTGGAGTGGCCGGCTGCCTGTTGAAATTCCGCACGGATGAGGATAACTCCCAGATGAAAGGAGCCCCCAGAGGCAACTGTGGCTGGTTTGACAGTGCCAAGTGCCTCCTGCAAACTGACATCAGGAACCTGGCCTGGTGACTTTTGTTTCTCTGGGGAAAGGCCATGGTTCATGTCCACGGCCTGGTGGCCCGGAGTGTCCGGCTGCCTGCTGAAATTCTGCATGGATCAGGATGCCGCCGAGATGCAAGGTGCCCCACAGGCACCTGTGGCTGGTTTGACAGTGCCAAGTGCTTCCTGCAAACTGACATCAGAAACCTGGCCTGGTGATTTTCTTTCTCAGGGGAAAGGCCATGGCTCATGTCCAGGGCCCGGTGGCCCCTACTTGCCTGCTGCCTGCTGAAATTCCGCACGGATCAGGATACCTCCCAGACCGAAACTAAAACCATAGGCAACTGTGGCTGGTTTGACAGTGCCAAGTGCCTCCTCCAAACAGACATCAGGAACCTGGCCTGGTAAGTTTTGTTTCTCTGGGGAAAGGCCATCGTTCTTGTCCGGGTTCCGCCGGCCCGGAGTCGCCGGCTGTCTGCTGAAATTCCACACGGTTGAGGCTACCTCCCAGATGCAAGGCGCCCCCACAGGCAACTGTGGCTGGTTTGACAGTGCCAAGTGCGTCCTGCAAACTGACATCAGGAACCTGGCCTGCTGAGTTTTGTTTCTCTGGGGAAAGGCCATTGTACGTGTCCACGGCCTGGTGGCCCGGAGTGTCCGGCTGCCTCCTGAAATTCCGCATGGATCAGAATGCCTCCCAGATGAAAAGTGCCCCCAGAGGCAACTGTGGCTGGTTTGACAGTGCCATGTGCCTCCTGCAAACTGACATCAGGAACCTGGCCTGGTGACTTTTGTTTCTCTGGGGAAAGGCCATGGTTCGTATCCTGGATACGTAGGACCGGAGAGGCCGGCTGCCTGTTGAAATTCCTCACGGATCAGGATGCCGCCGAGATGCAAGATGCCCCCACACGCACCTGTGGCTGCTTCGACAGTGCCAAGTGCCTCCTGCAAACTGACATCAGGAACCTGGCCTGGTAAGTTTTGTTTCTCTGGGGAAAGGCCATGGTTCATATCCTGGACCCGTAGGCCAGGAGTGGCCGGCTGCCTGCTAAAATTCCGAACGGATCAGGATGCCTCCCAGATGCAAGGTGCCCCCAGAGGCAATTGTGGCTGGTTTGACAGTGCCAAGTGCCTCCTGCAAACTGACATCAGGAACCTGGCCTGGTGACTTTTGTTTCTCTGGGGAAAGGCCCTCGTTCATATCCTACAAACTGTGGCCCAGAGGGGACGGCTGCCTGCTGAAATTCCGCACGGATCAGGATACCTCCCAGATGCAAGGTGCCCCACGGGAAACTGTGGCTGGTTTGACAGTGCCAAGTGCCTCCTGCCAACTGACATCAAGAACCTGGCCTGGTGACTTTTGTTTCTCTGGGGAAAGGCCATGGTTGGTATCCTGAGCCTGGTGTCCTGGAGTGGCCGTCTGCCTGCTAAAATTCTGGACGGACCAGGATTCCTCCCAGATGCAAGGTGCCCCCACAGGCAACTGTGGCTGGTTTGACAGTGCCAAGTGCCTCCTGCAAACTGACATCAGGAACCTGGCCTGGTGACATTTATTTCTCTGCGGAAAGGCCATTGTACGTGTCCAAGGCCTAGTGGCCCGGAGTGGCCGGCTGCTTGCTGGAATTCTGCATGGATCAGGATGCCGCCGAGATGCAAGGTGCCCCCACAGGCACCTGTGGCTGGTTTGACAGTGCCAAGTGCCTCCTGCAAACTGACATCAGGAACCTGGCCTGGTGACTTTTGTTTCTCTGGGGACAGGCCATGGTTCATATCCTACAAACTGTGGCCCAGAGTGGCCGGCTGCCTGCTGAAATTCCGCACGGATCAGGATACCTCCCAGATGCAAGGCGCCCCACGGGAAACTGTGGCTGGTTTGACAGTGCCAAGTGCCTCCTGCCAACTGACATCAAGAACCTGGCCTGGTGACTTTTGTTTCTCTGGGGAAAGGCCATGGTTGGTATCCTGAGCCTGGTGTCTTGGAGTGGCCGTCGGCCTGCTAAAATTCTGGACGGACCAGGATGCCTCCCAGATGCAAGGTGCCCCCACAGGCAACTGTGTCTGGTTTGACAGTGCCAAGTGCTTCCTGCAAACTGACATCAGAAACCTGGCCTGGTGATTTTCTTTCTCAGGGGAAAGGCCATGGTTCATGTCCAGGGCCCGGTGGCTCGCAGTTGCCTGCTTCCTGCTGAAATTCCACACGGATCCGGATACCTCCCAGATGCAAGGTGCCCCCACAGGCAACTTTGGCTGGTTTGAGAGTGCCAAGTGCCTCCTGTAAATTGACATCAGGAACCTGGCCTGGTGACATTTGTTTCTCTGGGGAAAGGTTATTATTCTTGTTCAGAGCCCGGTGGCTCGGAGTGGCCGGCTGCCTGCTGAAATTCCGAACGGGTCAGGATTCCTCCCAGAACGAAAGTACCACCACAGGCAACTGTGGCTGGTTTGACAGTGCCAAGTGCCTCCTGCAAACTGACATCAGGAACCTGGCCTGGTGACTTTTGTTTCTCTGGGGAAAGGCCGTGGTTAATGTACAGGGCCGGGTGTCCTGAGTGGCCGGCTGCCTGCTGAAAATCCGCACGGATCCGGATACCTCCCAGATGGAAAGTGGCCCCACAGGCAACTGTGGCTGGTTTGACAGTGCCAAGTGCCTCCTGCAAAGTGACATCAGGAACCTGGCCTGGTGACTTTTGTTTCTCTGGGGGAAAGCCATCATTTTTCTCCAGTGCCCGTTGGCCCGGAGTGGACGGCTGCCTGCTCAAATTCCGCACGGATCAGGATGCCTCCCAGATGGAAAGTACCACCACAGGCAACTGTGGCTGGTTTGACAGTGCCAAGTGCCTCCTGCAAACTGACATCAGGAACCTGGCCTGGTGACTTTTGTTTCTCTGGGGAAAGGCCATGGTTCATGTCCACGGCCTGGTGGCCCGGAGTGTCCGGCTGCCTGCTGAAATTCCAAATGGATCAGGATGCCGCCGAGATGCAAGGTGCCCCACAGGCACCTGTGGCTGGTTTGACAGTGCCAAGTGCTTCCTGCAAACTGACATCAGAAACCTGGCCTGGTGATTTTCTTTCTCAGGGGAAAGGCCATGGCTCATGTCCAGGGCCCGGTGGCCCCTACTTGCCTGCTGCCTGCTGAAATTCCACACGGATCAGGATACCTCCCAGATGTAAAGGTGCCACCACAGGCAACTGTGGCTGGTTTGACAGTGCCAAGTGCCTCCTGCAAACTGACATCAGGAACCTGGCCTTGTGAGTTTTTTTTCTCTGGGGAAAGGCCATCATTCTTGTTCAGAGCCCAGTGGCCCGGAGTGGCCGGCTGCCTGCTGAATTTCCGCACGGATCAGGATTCCTCCCAGATGCAATGTGCCGCCACAGGCAACTGTGGCTGGCTTGAGAGTGCCAAGTGCCTCCTGCTAACTGACATCAGGAACCTGGCCTGGTAACTTTTCTTTCTCTGGGGAAAGGCCATTGTTCTTGTCCACGGCCAGGTGGCCCGGAGTGTCCGGCTGCCTCCTGAAATTCCGCATGGATCAGAATGCCTCCAGGATGAAAAGTGCCCCCATAGGCAACTGTGGCTGGTTTGACAGTGCCAAGTGCCTCCTGCAAACTGACATCAGGAACCTAGCCTGGTGACTTTTGTTTCTCTGGGGAAAGGCCATCATTATATTCCGGGCCCTCTGGCCCGGAATGGCCGGCAGCCTGCTGAAATTCCGCACGGATCAGGATACCTCCCAGACCGAAACTAAAACCATAGGCAACTGTGGCTGGATTGACAGTGCCAAGTGCCTCCTCCAAACAGACATCAGGAACCTGGCCTGGTAAGTTTTGTTTCTCTGGGGAAAGGCCATCGTTCTTGTCCGGGTTCCGCCGGCCCGGAGTCGCCGGCTGTCTGCTGAAATTCCACACGGTTGAGGCTACCTCCCAGATGCAAGGCGCCCCCACAGGCAACTGTGGCTGGTTTGACAGTGCCATGTGCCTCCTGCAAACTGACATCAGGAACCTGACCTGCTGACTTTCGCTTGTCTGGGGAAAGGCCATAGATGATGTCCAGTGCCCCCTGGCCCGGAGTGGCCGACTGCCTGCTGAAATTCCGCACGGATCAGGATACCTCCCAGATGGAAAGTGGCCCCACAGGCAACTGTGGCTGGTTTGACAGTGCCAAGTGCCTCCTGCAAACTGACATCAGGAACCTGGCCAGGTGACTTTTGTTTCTCTGGGGAAAGGCCATCGTTCCTCTCCAGGGCCCGCCGGCCCGCAGTGGCCGGCTGCCTGTTGGAATTCCGCACAAATCAGGATAGCTCCCAGATGACAGGAGCCCATTAAGGTAAGTGTGGCTGGTTTGACAGTGCCAAGTGCCTCCTGCAAACTGACATCAGGAACCTGGCCTGGTGACTTTTGTTTCTCTGGGGAAAGGTCATGGTTCATATCATGGACCCGTAGTCCAGGAGTGGCCGGCTGCCTGCTGAAATTCTGAACGGATTAGGATGCCGCCCAGATACAAGGTACCACCACAGGCAACTGTGGCAGGTTTGACAGTGCCAAGTGCCTCCTGCAAACTGACATCAGGAACCTGACCTGGTAAGTTTTGTTTCTCTGGGGAAAGGCCATCGTTCCTGTCCGGGGCCCGCTGGCCCGGAGTGGCCGGCTGCCTTCTGAAATTCCACACGGTTGAGGATACCTCCTAGATGCAAGGTGGCCCCACAGGCAACTGTGGCTGGTTTGACAGTGCCAAGTGCCTCCTCCAAACAGACATCAGGAACCTGGCCTGGTAAGTTTTGTTTCTCTGGGGAAAGGCCATCGTTCTTGTCCGGGTTCCGCCGGCCCGGATTCGCCGGCTGTCTCCTGAAATTCCACACGGTTGAGGCTACCTCCCAGATGCAAGGTGCCACCACAGGCAACTGTGGATGGTTTGACAGTGCCATGTGCCTCCTGCAAACTGACATCAGGAACCTGGCCTGGTGACTTTTGTTTCTCTGGGTAAAAGCCATCATTCTTCTCCAGTGCCCGTTGGCCCGGAGTGGACGGGTGCCTGCTCAAATTCCGCACGGATCAGGATACCTCCCAGATGGAAAGTACCACCACAGGCAACTGTGGCTGGTTTGACAGTGCCAAGTGCCTCCTGCAAACTGACATCAGGAGCCTGGCCTGGTGTCTTTTGTTTCTCAGGGGAAAGGCTTTCGTTCCTATCCATGGACGGGTGGCCAATAGTGGCTGGCTGTCTCCTGAAATTCCGCACGGTTGAAGATACCTCCCAGATGGAAAGTACCACCACAGGCTACTGTGGCTGGTTTGACAGTGCCAAGCGCCTCCTGCAAACTGACATCAGGAACCTGGCCTGGTGACTTTTGTTTCTCAGGGGAAAGGGCATCGTTCGTGTCCAGTGCCCGGTGGCCTGGAGTGGCCAGCAGCCTGCTGAACTTCCGCACAGATGAGGATACCTCCCAGATGCAAGATGCCCATACAGGTACGTGTGGCTGGTTTGACAGTGCCAAGTGCCTCCTGCAAACTGACATCAGGAACCTGGCCAGGTGACATTTGTTTCTCTGGGGAAAGGCCATCGTTCCACTCCACGGCCAGGTGGCCTGGAGTGGCCGGCTGCCTGTTGAAATTCCGCACGGATGAGGATAACTCCCAGATGAAAGGAGCCCCCAGAGGCAACTGTGGCTGGTTTGACAGTGCCAAGTGCCTCCTGCAAACTGACATCAGGAACCTGGCCTGGTGACTTTTGTTTCTCTGGGGAAAGGCCATGGTTCATGTCCACGGCCTGGTGGCCCGGAGTGTCCGGCTGCCTGCTGAAATTCCAAATGGATCAGGATGCCGCCGAGATGCAAGGTGCCCCACAGGCACCTGTGGCTGGTTTGACAGTGCCAAGTGCTTCCTGCAAACTGACATCAGAAACCTGGCCTGGTGATTTTCTTTCTCAGGGGAAAGGCCATGGCTCATGTCCAGGGCCCGGTGGCCCCTACTTGCCTGCTGCCTGCTGAAATTCCACACGGATCAGGATACCTCCCAGATGTAAGGTGCCACCACAGGCAACTGTGGCTGGTTTGACAGTGCCAAGTGCCTCCTGCAAACTGACATCAGGAACCTGGCCTTGTGAGTTTTGTTTCTCTGGGGAAAGGCCATAATTCTTGTTCAGAGCCCAGTGGCCCGGAGTGGCCGGCTGCCTGCTGAAATTCCTCACGGATCAGGATGCCGCCGAGATGCAAGATGCCCCCACAGGCACCTGTGGCTGCTTCGACAGTGCCAAGTGCCTCCTGCAAACTGACATCAGGAACCTGGCCGGGTGACTTTTGTTTCTCTGGGGAAAGGCCATGGTTCATATCCTGGACCCGTAGGCCAGGAGTGGCCGGCTGCCTGCTGAAATTCCGAACGGATCAGGATGCCTCCCAGATGCAAGGTGCCCCCAGAGGCAATTGTGGCTGGTTTGACAGTGCCAAGTGCCTCCTGCAAACTGACATCAGGAACCTGGCCTGGTGACATTTATTTCTCTGGGGAAAGGCCATTGTCCGTGTCCAGGGCCTAGTGGCCCGGAGTGGCCGGCTGCTTGCTGGACTTCTGCATGGATCAGGATGCCGCCGAGATGCAAGGTGCCCCCACAGGCACCTGTGGCTGGTTTGACAGTGCCAAGTGCCTCCTGCCAACTGACATCAAGAACCTGGCCTGGTGACTTTTGTTTCTCTGGGGAAAGGCCATGGTTGGTATCCTGAGCCTGGTGTCCTGGAGTGGCCGTCTGCCTGCTAAAATTCTGGATGGACCAGGATGCCTCCCAGATGCAAGGTGCCCCCAGAGGCAACTGTGTCTGGTTTGACAGTGCCAAGTGCTTCCTGCAAACTGACATCAGAAACCTGGCCTGGTGATTTTCTTTCGCAGGGGAAAGGCCATGGTTCATGTCCAGGGCCCGGTGGCCCCTACTTGCCTGCTGCCTGCTGAAATTCCACACGGATCCGGATACCTCCCAGATGTAAGGTGCCACCACAGGCAACTGTGGCTGGTTTGACAGTGCCAAGTGCCTCCTGCAAACTGACATCAGGAACCTGGCCTTGTGAGTTTTGTTTCTCTGGGGAAATGCCATCATTCTTGTTCAGAGTCCAGTGGCCCGGAGTGGCGGGCTGCCTGCTGAAATTCCGCACGGATCAGGATACCTCCCAGATTCAAGGTGCCGCCAGAGGCAACTGTGGCTGGCTTGAGAGTGCCAAGTGCCTCCTGCAAACTGACATCAGGAACCTGGCCTGGTGACTTTTGTTTCTCTGGGGAAAGGCCATGGTTCTTGTCCACGGCCTGGTGGCCCGGAGTGTCCGGCTGCCTCCTGAAATTCCGCATGGATCAGAATGCCTCCAGGATGAAAAGTGCCCCCATAGGCAACTGTGGCTGGTTTGACAGTGCCAAGTGCCTCCTGCAAACTGACATCAGGAACCTGGCCAGGTGACTTTTGTTTCTCTGGGGAAAAGCCATCATTCTTCTCCAGTGCCCGTTGGCCCGGAGTGGACGGGTGCCTGCTCAAATTCCGCACGGATCAGGATACCTCCCAGATGGAAAGTACCACCACAGGCAACTGTGGCTGGTTTGACAGTGCCAAGTGCCTCCTGCAAACTGACATCAGGAACCTAGCCTGGTGACTTTTGTTTCTCTGGGGAAAGGCCATCATTATATTCCGGGCCCTCTGGCCCGGAATGGCCGGCAGCCTGCTGAAATTCCGCACGGATCAGGATACCTCCCAGACCGAAACTAAAACCATTGGCAACTGTGGCTGGTTTGACAGTGCCAAGTGCCTCCTCCAAACAGACATCAGGAACCTGGCCTGGTAAGTTTTGTTTCTCTGGGGAAAGGCCATCGTTCTTGTCCGGGTTCCGCCGGCCCGGAGTCGCCGGCTGTCTGCTGAAATTCCACACGGTTGAGGCTACCTCCCAGATGCAAGGCGCCCCCACAGGCAACTGTGGCTGGTTTGACAGTGCCTTGTGCCTCCTGCAAACTGACATCAGGAACCTGACCTGCTGACTTTCGCTTGTCTGGGGAAAGGCCATAGATGATGTCCAGTGCCCCCTGGCCCGGAGTGGCCGACTGCCTGCTGAAATTCCGCACGGATCAGGATACCTCCCAGATGCAAGGTGCCCCCACAGGCAACTGTGGCTTGTTTGACAGTGCCAAGTGCCTCCTGCAAACTGACATCAGAAACCTGACCTGGTAAGTTTTGTTTCTCTGGGGAAAGGCCATCGTTCCTGTCCGGGGCCCGCTGGCCCGGAGTGGCCGGCTGCCTTCTGAAATTCCACACGGTTGAGGATACCTCCTAGATGCAAGGTGGCCCCAGAGGCCACTGTGGCTGGTTTGACAGTGCCAAGTGCGTCCTGCAAACTGACATCAGGAACCTGGCCTGGTGACTTTTGTTTCTCTGGGGAAAGGCCATGGTTCTTGTCCACGGCCTGGTGGCCCAGAGTGTCCGGCTGCCTCCTGAAATTCCGCATGGATCAGAATGCCTCCCAGATGAAAAGTGCCACAAGAGGCAACTGTGGCTGGTTTGACAGTGCCAAGTGCGTCCTGCAAACTGACATCAGGAACCAGGCCTGGTGACTTTTGTTTCCCTGGGGAAAGGCGATAGATGATGTCCAGTGCCCCCTGGCCCGGAGTGGCCGACTGCCTGCTGAAATTCCGCACGGATCAGGATATCTCCCAGATGCAAGGTGCCCCCACAGGCACCTGTGGCTGGTTTGACAGTGCCAAGTGCCTCCTGCAAACTGACATCAGGAACCTGGCCTGGTGACTTTTGTTTCTCTGGGGAAAGGTTATTATTCTTGTTCAGAGCCCGGTGGCTCGGAGTGGCCGGCTGCCTGCTGAAATTCCGAACGGGTCAGGATTCCTCCCAGAACGAAAGTACCACCACAGGCAACTGTGGCTGGTTTGACAGTGCCAAGTGCCTCCTGCAAGCTGACATCAGCAACCTTGCCAGGTGACTTTTGTTTCTCTGGGGAAAGCCCATCGTTCGTGTCCAGGGCCGGGTGTCCCTGGGTGTCCGGCTGCCTGCTGAAATTCCGAACGCATCAGGATACCGCCCAGATGCAATGTGCCCCCACAGGCACCTGTGGCTGGTTTGACAGTGCCAAGTGCCTCCTGCAAACTGACATCAGGAACCTGGCCTGGTGACTTTTGTTTCTCTGGGGAAAGGGCATCGTTCGTGTCCAGTGCCCGGTGGCCTGGAGTGGCCAGCAGCCTGCTGAACTTCCGCACAGATGAGGATACCTACCAGATGCAAGATGCCCATACAGGTACGTGTGGCTGGTTTGACAGTGCCAAGTGCCTCCTCCAAACAGACATCAGGAACCTGGCCTGGTAAGTTTTGTTTCTCTGGGGAAAGGCCATCGTTCTTGTCCGGGTTCCGCCGGCCCGGAGTCGCCGGCTGTCTGCTGAAATTCCACACGGTTGAGGCTACCTCCCAGATGCAAGGCGCCCCCACAGGCAACTGTGGCTGGTTTGACAGTGCCATGTGCCTCCTGCAAACTGACATCAGGAACCTGACCTGGTGACTTTCGCTTGTCTGGGGAAAGGCCATAGATGATGTCCAGTGCCCCCTGGCCCGGCGTGGCCGACTGCCTGCTGAAATTCCGCACGGATCAGGATACATCCCAGAGGGAAAGTGGCCCCACAGGCAACTGTGGCTGGTTTGACAGTGCCAAGTGCCTCCTGCAAACTGACATCAGGAACCTGGCCTGGTAACTTTTGTTTCTCTGGGGAAAGGCCATGGTTCTTGTCCACGGCCTGGTGGCCCGGAGTGTCCGGCTGCCTCCTGAAATTCCGCATGGATCAGAATGCCTCCCAGATGAAAAGTGCCCCCAGAGGCAACTGTGGCTGGTTTGACAGTGCCAAGTGCCTCCTGCAAACTGACATCAGGAACCTGACCTGGTAAGTTTTGTTTCTCTGGGGAAAGGCCATCGTTCTTGTCCGGGGTCCGCCGGCCCGGAGTGGCTGGCTGTCTGCTGAAATTCCACAGGGTTAAGGCTACCTCCCAGATGCAAGGCGCCCCCACAGGCAACTGTGGCTGGTTTGACAGTGCCATGTGCCTCCTGCAAACTGACATCAGGAACCTGGCCTGGTGACTTTTGTTTCTCTGGGGAAAGGCCATGGTTCGTATCCTGGATACGTAGGACCGGAGAGGCCGGCTGCCTGTTGAAATTCCTCACGGATCAGGATGCCGCCGAGATGCAAGATGCCCCCACAGGCACCTGTGGCTGCTTCGACAGTGCCAAGTGCCTCCTGCAAACTGACATCAGGAACCTGGCCTGGTAAGTTTTGTTTCTCTGGGGAAAGGCCATGGTTCATATCCTGGACCCGTAGGCCAGGAGTGGCCGGCTGCCTGCTGAAATTCCGAACGGATCAGGATGCCTCCCAGATGCAAGGTGCCCCCAGAGGCAATTGTGGCTGGTTTGACCATGCCAAGTGCCTCCTGCAAACTGACATCAGGAACCTGGCCTGGTGACTTTTGTTTCTCTGGGGAAAGGCCCTCGTTCATATCCTACAAACTGTGGCCCAGAGGGGACGGCTGCCTGCTGAAATTCCGCACGGATCAGGATACCTCCCAGATGCAAGGTGCCCCACGGGAAACTGTGGCTGGTTTGACAGTGCCAAGTGCCTCCTGCCAACTGACATCAAGAACCTGGCCTGGTGACTTTTGTTTCTCTGGGGAAAGGCCATGGTTGGTATCCTGAGCCTGGTGTCCTGGAGTGGCCGTCTGCCTGCTAAAATTCTGGACGGACCAGGATTCCTCCCAGATGCAAGGTGCCCCCAGAGGCAACTGTGGCTGGTTTGACAGTGCCAAGTGCCTCCTGCAAACTGACATCAGGAACCTGGCCTGGTGACATTTATTTCTCTGCGGAAAGGCCATTGTACGTGTCCAAGGCCTAGTGGCCCGGAGTGGCCGGCTGCTTGCTGGAATTCTGCATGGATCAGGATGCCGCCGAGATGCAAGGTGCCCCCACAGGCACCTGTGGCTGGTTTGACAGTGCCAAGTGCCTCCTGCAAACTGACATCAGGAACCTGGCCTGGTGACTTTTGTTTCTCTGGGGACAGGCCATGGTTCATATCCTACAAACTGTGGCCCAGAGTGGCCGGCTGCCTGCTGAAATTCCGCACGGATCAGGATACCTCCCAGATGCAAGGCGCCCCACGGGAAACTGTGGCTGGTTTGACAGTGCCAAGTGCCTCCTGCCAACTGACATCAAGAACCTGGCCTGGTGACTTTTGTTTCTCTGGGGAAAGGCCATGGTTGGTATCCTGAGCCTGGTGTCTTGGAGTGGCCGTCGGCCTGCTAAAATTCTGGACGGACCAGGATGCCTCC
Source organism: Passer domesticus (assembly GCF_036417665.1). NCBI lineage: Eukaryota > Metazoa > Chordata > Aves > Passeriformes > Passeridae > Passer > Passer domesticus. The sequence goes on from NC_087474.1 coordinate 58,728,121, forward strand.
CAGATGCAAGGTGCCCCCACAGGCAACTGTGTCTGGTTTGACAGTGCCAAGTGCTTCCTGCAAACTGACATCAGAAACCTGGCCTGGTGATTTTCTTTCTCAGGGGAAAGGCCATGGTTCATGTCCAGGGCCCGGTGGCTCGCAGTTGCCTGCTTCCTGCTGAAATTCCACACGGATCCGGATACCTCCCAGATGCAAGGTGCCCCCACAGGCAACTTTGGCTGGTTTGAGAGTGCCAAGTGCCTCCTGTAAATTGACATCAGGAACCTGGCCTGGTGACTTTTGTTTCTCTGGGGAAAGGTTATTATTCTTGTTCAGAGCCCGGTGGCTCGGAGTGGCCGGCTGCCTGCTGAAATTCCGCATGCAACAGGATACCTCCCAGGTTCAAGGTGCCGCCACAGGCAACTGTGGCTGGTTTGACAGTGCCAAGTGCCTCCTGCAAACTGACATCAGGAAGCTGGCCTGGTGACTTTTGTTTCTCTGGGGAAAGGCCATTGTACGTGTCCAGGGCCTGTGGCCCGTAGTGGCCGGCCCCCCGCTGAAATTCCGAAGGGATCAGGATACCTCCCAGACCGATAGTACCACCACAGGCAACTGTGGCTGGTTTGACAGTGCCAAGTGCCTCCTGCAAACTGACATCAGGAACCTGGCCTGGTGACTTTTGTTTCTCTGGGGAAAGGCCATTGTTCCTCTCCAGGGCCCGTAGTCCAGAGTGGCCGACTACCTGCTGAAATTCCTCATGCATCAGGATGCCTCCCACATGAAAGGTGCCCCCACAGGCAACTACGTCTGATTTGACAGTGCCATGTGCCTCCTGCAAACTGATATCAGGAACCAGGCCTGGTGATTTTTCTTTGTCTGGGGAAAGGCCATTGTACGTGTCCAGAGCCTGGTGGCCCGGAGTGGCCGGCTGCCTGCTGAAATTCCGAACGGGTCAGGATTCCTCCCAGAACGAAAGTACCACCACAGGCAACTGTGGCTGGTTTGACAGTGCCAAGTGCCTCCTGCAAGCTGACATCAGCAACCTTGCCAGGTGACTTTTGTTTCTCTGGGGAAAGCCCATCGTTCGTGTCCAGTGCCGGGTGTCCCTGGGTGTCCGGCTGCCTGCTGAAATTCCGAACGCATCCGGATACCGCCCAGATGCAATGTGCCCCCACAGGCACCTGTGGCTGGTTTGACAGTGCCAAGTGCCTCCTGCAAACTGAAATCAGGAACCTGGCCTGGTGACTTTTGTTTCTCTGGGGAAAGACCATGGTTCGTATCCTGGATACGTATGACCGGAGAGGCCGGCTGCCTGTTGAAATTCCTCACGGATCAGGATGCCGCCGAGATGCAAGATGCCCCCACAGGCACCTGTGGCTGGTTTGACAGTGCCAAGTGCCTCCTGCAAACTGACATCAGGAACCTGGCCGGGTAAGTTTTGTTTCTCTGGGGAAAGGCCATGGTTCATATCCTGGACCCGTAGGCCAGGAGTGGCCGGCTGCCTGCTGAAATTCCGAACGGATCAGGATGCCTCCCAGATGCAAGGTGCCCCCAGAGGCAATTGTGGCTGGTTTGACAGTGCCAAGTGCCTCCTGCAAACTGACATCAGGAACCTGGCCTGGTGACTTTTGTTTCTCTGGGGAAAGGCCCTCGTTCATATCCTACAAACTGTGGCCCAGAGGGGACGGCTGCCTGCTGAAATTCCGCACGGATCAGGATACCTCCCAGATGCAAGGTGCCCCACGGGAAACTGTGGCTGGTTTGACAGTGCCAAGTGCCTCCTGCCAACTGACATCAAGAACCTGGCCTGGTGACTTTTGTTTCTCTGGGGAAAGGCCATGGTTGGTATCCTGAGCCTGGTGTCCTGGAGTGGCCGTCTGCCTGCTAAAATTCTGGACGGACCAGGATTCCTCCCAGATGCAAGGTGCCCCCAGAGGCAACTGTGGCTGGTTTGACAGTGCCAAGTGCCTCCTGCAAACTGACATCAGGAACCTGGCCTGGTGACATTTATTTCTCTGCGGAAAGGCCATTGTACGTGTCCAAGGCCTAGTGGCCCGGAGTGGCCGGCTGCTTGCTGGAATTCTGCATGGATCAGGATGCCGCCGAGATGCAAGGTGCCCCCACAGGCACCTGTGGCTGGTTTGACAGTGCCAAGTGCCTCCTGCAAACTGACATCAGGAACCTGGCCTGGTGACTTTTGTTTCTCTGGGGACAGGCCATGGTTCATATCCTACAAACTGTGGCCCAGAGTGGCCGGCTGCCTGCTGAAATTCCGCACGGATCAGGATACCTCCCAGATGCAAGGCGCCCCACGGGAAACTGTGGCTGGTTTGACAGTGCCAAGTGCCTCCTGCCAACTGACATCAAGAACCTGGCCTGGTGACTTTTGTTTCTCTGGGGAAAGGCCATGGTTGGTATCCTGAGCCTGGTGTCTTGGAGTGGCCGTCGGCCTGCTAAAATTCTGGACGGACCAGGATGCCTCCCAGATGCAAGGTGCCCCCACAGGCAACTGTGTCTGGTTTGACAGTGCCAAGTGCTTCCTGCAAACTGACATCAGAAACCTGGCCTGGTGATTTTCTTTCTCAGGGGAAAGGCCATGGTTCATGTCCAGGGCCCGGTGGCTCGGAGTGGCCGGCTGCCTGCTGAAATTCCTCATGGATCCGGATACCTCCCAGATGCAAGGTGCCCCCACAGGCAACTTTGGCTGGTTTGAGAGTGCCAAGTGCCTCCTGTAAATTGACATCAGGAACCTGGCCTGGTGACTTTTGTTTCTCTGGGGAAAGGTTATTATTCTTGTTCAGAGCCCGGTGGCTCGGAGTGGCCGGCTGCCTGCTGAAATTCCGCATGGATCAGGATACCTCCCAGGTTCAAGGTGCCGCCACAGGCAACTGTGGCTGGTTTGACAGTGCCAAGTGCCTCCTGCAAACTGACATCAGGAAGCTGGCCTGGTGACTTTTGTTTCTCTGGGGAAAGGCCATTGTACGTGTCCAGGGCCTGTGGCCCGTAGTGGCCGGCCCCCCGCTGAAATTCCGAAGGGATCAGGATACCTCCCAGACCGATAGTACCACCACAGGCAACTGTGGCTGGTTTGACAGTGCCAAGTGCCTCCTGCAAACTGACATCAGGAACCTGGCCTGGTGACTTTTGTTTCTCTGGGGAAAGGCCATTGTTCCTCTCCAGGGCCCGTAGTCCAGAGTGGCCGACTGCCTGCTGAAATTCCTCATGGATCAGGATGCCTCCCACATGAAAGGTGCCCCCACAGGCAACTACGTCTGATTTGACAGTGCCATGTGCCTCCTGCAAACTGATATCAGGAACCAGGCCTGGTGATTTTTCTTTGTCTGGGGAAAGGCCATTGTACGTGTCCAGAGCCTGGTGGCCCGGAGTGGCCGGCTGCCTGCTGAAATTCCGAACGGGTCAGGATTCCTCCCAGAACGAAAGTACCACCACAGGCAACTGTGGCTGGTTTGACAGTGCCAAGTGCCTCCTGCAAGCTGACATCAGCAACCTTGCCAGGTGACTTTTGTTTCTCTGGGGAAAGCCCATCGTTCGTGTCCAGGGCCGGGTGTCCCTGGGTGTCCGGCTGCCTGCTGAAATTCCGAACGCATCAGGATACCGCCCAGATGCAATGTGCCCCCACAGGCACCTGTGGCTGGTTTGACAGTGCCAAGTGCCTCCTGCAAACTGACATCAGGAGCCTGGCCTGGTGTCTTTTGTTTCTCAGGGGAAAGGCTTTCGTTCCTATCCATGGACGGGTGGCCAATAGTGGCTGGCTGCCTGCTGAAATTCCGCACGGTTGAAGATACCTCCCAGATGGAAAGTACCACCACAGGCAACTGTGGCTGGTTTGACAGTGCCAAGTGCCTCCTGCAAACTGACATCAGGAACCTGGCCTGGTGACTTTTGTTTCTCAGGGGAAAGGGCATCGTTCGTGTCCAGTGCCCGGTGGCCTGGAGTGGCCAGCAGCCTGCTGAACTTCCGCACAGATGAGGATACCTCCCAGATGCAAGATGCCCATACAGGTACGTGTGGCTGGTTTGACAGTGCCAAGTGCCTCCTGCAAACTGACATCAGGAACCTGGCCAGGTGACTTTTGTTTCTCTGGGGAAAGGCCATCGTTCCACTCCACGGCCAGGTGGCCTGGAGTGGCCGGCTGCCTGTTGAAATTCCGCACGGATGAGGATAACTCCCAGATGAAAGGAGCCCCCAGAGGCAACTGTGGCTGGTTTGACAGTGCCAAGTGCCTCCTGCAAACTGACATCAGGAACCTGGCCTGGTGACTTTTGTTTCTCTGGGGAAAGGCCATGGTTCATGTCCACGGCCTGGTGGCCCGGAGTGTCCGGCTGCCTGCTGAAATTCTGCATGGATCAGGATGCCGCCGAGATGCAAGGTGCCCCACAGGCACCTGTGGCTGGTTTGACAGTGCCAAGTGCTTCCTGCAAACTGACATCAGAAACCTGGCCTGGTGATTTTCTTTCTCAGGGGAAAGGCCATGGTTCATGTCCACGGCCTAGGGGCCCGGAGTGTCCGGCTGCCTGCTGAAATTCCACACGGATCAGGATACCTCCCAGATGTAAGGTGCCACCACAGGCAACTGTGGCTGGTTTGACAGTGCCAAGTGCCTCCTGCAAACTGACATCAGGAATCTGGCCTTGTGAGTTTTGTTTCTCTGGGGAAAGGCCATCATTCTTGTTCAGAGCCAGGTGGCCCGGAGCGGCCGGCTGCCTGCTGAAATTCCTCACTGATCAGGATGCCGCCGAGATGCAAGATGCCCCCACAGGCACCTGTGGCTGCTTCGACAGTGCCAAGTGCCTCCTGCAAACTGACATCAGGAACCTGGCCGGGTGACTTTTGTTTCTCTGGGGAAAGGCCATGGTTCATATCCTGGACCCGTAGGCCAGGAGTGGCCGGCTGCCTGCTGAAATTCCGAACGGATCAGGATGCCTCCCAGATGCAAGGTGCCCCCAGAGGCAATTGTGGCTGGTTTGACAGTGCCAAGTGCCTCCTGCAAACTGACATCAGGAACCTGGCCTGGTGACATTTATTTCTCTGGGGAAAGGCCATTGTACGTGTCCAGGGCCTAGTGGCCCGGAGTGGCCGGCTGCTTGCTGGACTTCTGCATGGATCAGGATGCCGCCGAGATGCAAGGTGCCCCCACAGGCACCTGTGGCTGGTTTGACAGTGCCAAGTGCCTCCTGCCAACTGACATCAAGAACCTGGCCTGGTGACTTCTGTTTCTCTGGGGAAAGGCCATGGTTGGTATCCTGAGCCTGGTGTCCTGGAGTGGCCGTCTGCCTGCTAAAATTCTGGATGGACCAGGATGCCTCCCAGATGCAAGGTGCCCCACAGGCACCTGTGGCTGGTTTGACAGTGCCAAGTGCTTCCTGCAAACTGACATCAGAAACCTGGCCTGGTGATTTTCTTTCTCAGGGGAAAGGCCATGGTTCATGTCCAGGGCCCGGTGGCCCCTACTTGCCTGCTGCCTGCTGAAATTCCACACGGATCAGGATACCTCCCAGATGTAAGGTGCCACCACAGGCAACTGTGGCTGGTTTGACAGTGCCAAGTGCCTCCTGCAAACTGACATCAGGAACTTGGCCTTGTGAGTTTTGTTTCTCTGGGGAAAGGCCATCATTCTTGTTCAGAGCCCAGTGGCCCGGAGTGGCCGGCTGCCTGCTGAAATTCCGCACGGATCAGGATACCTCCCAGATTCAAGGTGCCGCCACAGGCAACTGTGGCTGGCTTGAGAGTTCCAAGTGCCTCCTGCAGGCTGACATCAGGAACCTGGCCTGGTGACTTTTGTTTCTCTGGGGAAAGGCCATCATTCTTTTCCGGGGCCCGCCGGCCCGGAGTGGCCGGCTGCCTTCTGAAATTCCACACGGTTGAGGATACCTCCCAGATGCAAGGTGGACCCACAGACAACTGTGGCTGGTTTGACAGTGCCGAGTGCCTCCTGCAAACTGACATCAGGAACCTGGCCTGGTAACTTTTGTTTCTCTGGGGAAAGGCCATGGTTCTTGTCCACGGCCTGGTAGCCCGGAGTGTCCGGCTGCCTCCTGAAATTCCGCATGGATCAGAATGCCTCCAGGATGAAAAGTGCCCCCATAGGCAACTGTGGCTGGTTTGACAGTGCCAAGTGCCTCCTGCAAACTGACATCAGGAACCTGGCCTGGTAACTTTTGTTTCTCTGGGGAAAGGCCATGGTTCTTGTCCACGGCCTGGTGGCCCGGAGTGTCCGGCTGCCTCCTGAAATTCCTCATGGATCAGAATGCCTCCCAGATGAAAAGTGCCCCCACAGGCAACTGTGGCTGGTTTGACAGTGCCAAGTGCCTCCTGCAAACTGACATCAGGAACCTGACCTGGTAAGTTTTGTTTCTCTGGGGAAAGGCCATCGTTCTTGTCCGGGGTCCGCCGGCCCGGAGTGGCTGGCTGTCTGCTGAAATTCCACAGGGTTAAGGCTACCTCCCAGATGCAAGGCGCCCCCACAGGCAACTGTGGCTGGTTTGACAGTGCCATGTGCCTCCTGCAAACTGACATCAGGAACCTGGCCTGGTGACTTTTGTTTCTCTGGGGAAAGGCCATGGTTCATATCCTGGACCCGTAGGCCAGGAGTGGCCGGCTGCCTGCTGAAATTCCTCACGGATCAGGATGCCGCCGAGATGCAAGATGCCCCCACACGCACCTGTGGCTGCTTCGACAGTGCCAAGTGCCTCCTGCAAACTGACATCAGGAACCTGGCCTGGTAAGTTTTGTTTCTCTGGGGAAAGGCCATGGTTCATATCCTGGACCCGTAGGCCAGGAGTGGCCGGCTGCCTGCTGAAATTCCGAACGGATCAGGATGCCTCCCAGATGCAAGGTGCCCCCAGAGGCAATTGTGGCTGGTTTGACAGTGCCAAGTGCCTCCTGCAAACTGACATCAGGAACCTGGCCTGGTGACTTTTGTTTCTCTGGGGAAAGGCCCTCGTTCATATCCTACAAACTGTGGCCCAGAGGGGACGGCTGCCTGCTGAAATTCCGCACGGATCAGGATACCTCCCAGATGCAAGGTGCCCCACGGGAAACTGTGGCTGGTTTGACAGTGCCAAGTGCCTCCTGCCAACTGACATCAAGAACCTGGCCTGGTGACTTTTGTTTCTCTGGGGAAAGGCCATGGTTGGTATCCTGAGCCTGGTGTCCTGGAGTGGCCGTCTGCCTGATAAAATTCTGGACGGACCAGGATTCCTCCCAGATGCAAGGTGCCCCCAGAGGCAACTGTGGCTGGTTTGACAGTGCCAAGTGCCTCCTGCAAACTGACATCAGGAACCTGGCCTGGTGACATTTATTTCTCTGCGGAAAGGCCATTGTACGTGTCCAAGGCCTAGTGGCCCGGAGTGGCCGGCTGCTTGCTGGAATTCTGCATGGATCAGGATGCCGCCGAGATGCAAGGTGCCCCCACAGGCACCTGTGGCTGGTTTGACAGTGCCAAGTGCCTCCTGCAAACTGACATCAGGAACCTGGCCTGGTGACTTTTGTTTCTCTGGGGACAGGCCATGGTTCATATCCTACAAACTGTGGCCCAGAGTGGCCGGCTGCCTGCTGAAATTCCGCACGGATCAGGATACCTCCCAGATGCAAGGCGCCCCACGGGAAACTGTGGCTGGTTTGACAGTGCCAAGTGCCTCCTGCCAACTGACATCAAGAACCTGGCCTGGTGACTTTTGTTTCTCTGGGGAAAGGCCATGGTTGGTATCCTGAGCCTGGTGTCTTGGAGTGGCCGTCGGCCTGCTAAAATTCTGGACGGACCAGGATGCCTCCCAGATGCAAGGTGCCCCCACAGGCAACTGTGTCTGGTTTGACAGTGCCAAGTGCTTCCTGCAAACTGACATCAGAAACCTGGCCTGGTGATTTTCTTTCTCAGGGGAAAGGCCATGGTTCATGTCCAGGGCCCGGTGGCTCGCAGTTGCCTGCTTCCTGCTGAAATTCCACACGGATCCGGATACCTCCCAGATGCAAGGTGCCCCCACAGGCAACTTTGGCTGGTTTGAGAGTGCCAAGTGCCTCCTGTAAATTGACATCAGGAACCTGGCCTGGTGACTTTTGTTTCTCTGGGGAAAGGTTATTATTCTTGTTCAGAGCCCGGTGGCTCGGAGTGGCCGGCTGCCTGCTGAAATTCCGCATGCAACAGGATACCTCCCAGGTTCAAGGTGCCGCCACAGGCAACTGTGGCTGGTTTGACAGTGCCAAGTGCCTCCTGCAAACTGACATCAGGAAGCTGGCCTGGTGACTTTTGTTTCTCTGGGGAAAGGCCATTGTACGTGTCCAGGGCCTGTGGCCCGTAGTGGCCGGCCCCCCGCTGAAATTCCGAAGGGATCAGGATACCTCCCAGACCGATAGTACCACCACAGGCAACTGTGGCTGGTTTGACAGTGCCAAGTGCCTCCTGCAAACTGACATCAGGAACCTGGCCTGGTGACTTTTGTTTCTCTGGGGAAAGGCCATTGTTCCTCTCCAGGGCCCGTAGTCCAGAGTGGCCGACTACCTGCTGAAATTCCTCATGCATCAGGATGCCTCCCACATGAAAGGTGCCCCCACAGGCAACTACGTCTGATTTGACAGTGCCATGTGCCTCCTGCAAACTGATATCAGGAACCAGGCCTGGTGATTTTTCTTTGTCTGGGGAAAGGCCATTGTACGTGTCCAGAGCCTGGTGGCCCGGAGTGGCCGGCTGCCTGCTGAAATTCCGAACGGGTCAGGATTCCTCCCAGAACGAAAGTACCACCACAGGCAACTGTGGCTGGTTTGACAGTGCCAAGTGCCTCCTGCAAGCTGACATCAGCAACCTTGCCAGGTGACTTTTGTTTCTCTGGGGAAAGCCCATCGTTCGTGTCCAGTGCCGGGTGTCCCTGGGTGTCCGGCTGCCTGCTGAAATTCCGAACGCATCCGGATACCGCCCAGATGCAATGTGCCCCCACAGGCACCTGTGGCTGGTTTTACAGTGCCAAGTGCCTCCTGCAAACTGACATCAGGAACCTGGCCTGGTGACTTTTGTTTCTCTGGGGAAAGACCATGGTTCGTATCCTGGATACGTATGACCGGAGAGGCCGGCTGCCTGTTGAAATTCCTCACGGATCAGGATGCCGCCGAGATGCAAGATGCCCCCACAGGCACCTGTGGCTGGTTTGACAGTGCCAAGTGCCTCCTGCAAACTGACATCAGGAACCTGGCCGGGTAAGTTTTGTTTCTCTGGGGAAAGGCCATGGTTCATATCCTGGACCCGTAGGCCAGGAGTGGCCGGCTGCCTGCTGAAATTCCGAACGGATCAGGATGCCTCCCAGATGCAAGGTGCCCCCAGAGGCAATTGTGGCTGGTTTGACAGTGCCAAGTGCCTCCTGCAAACTGACATCAGGAACCTGGCCTGGTGACTTTTGTTTCTCTGGGGAAAGGCCCTCGTTCATATCCTACAAACTGTGGCCCAGAGGGGACGGCTGCCTGCTGAAATTCCGCACGGATCAGGATACCTCCCAGATGCAAGGTGCCCCACGGGAAACTGTGGCTGGTTTGACAGTGCCAAGTGCCTCCTGCCAACTGACATCAAGAACCTGGCCTGGTGACTTTTGTTTCTCTGGGGAAAGGCCATGGTTGGTATCCTGAGCCTGGTGTCCTGGAGTGGCCGTCTGCCTGCTAAAATTCTGGACGGACCAGGATTCCTCCCAGATGCAAGGTGCCCCCAGAGGCAACTGTGGCTGGTTTGACAGTGCCAAGTGCCTCCTGCAAACTGACATCAGAAACCTGGCCTGGTGACATTTATTTCTCTGCGGAAAGGCCATTGTACGTGTCCAAGGCCTAGTGGCCCGGAGTGGCCGGCTGCTTGCTGGAATTCTGCATGGATCAGGATGCCGCCGAGATGCAAGGTGCCCCCACAGGCACCTGTGGCTGGTTTGACAGTGCCAAGTGCCTCCTGCAAACTGACATCAGGAACCTGGCCTGGTGACTTTTGTTTCTCTGGGGAAAGGTTATTATTCTTGTTCAGAGCCCGGTGGCTCGGAGTGGCCGGCTGCCTGCTGAAATTCCGCATGCAACAGGATACCTCCCAGGTTCAAGGTGCCGCCACAGGCAACTGTGGCTGGTTTGACAGTGCCAAGTGCCTCCTGCAAACTGACATCAGGAAGCTGGCCTGGTGACTTTTGTTTCTCTGGGGAAAGGCCATTGTACGTGTCCAGGGCCTGTGGCCCGTAGTGGCCGGCCCCCCGCTGAAATTCCGAAGGGATCAGGATACCTCCCAGACCGATAGTACCACCACAGGCAACTGTGGCTGGTTTGACAGTGCCAAGTGCCTCCTGCAAACTGACATCAGGAACCTGGCCTGGTGACTTTTGTTTCTCTGGGGAAAGGCCATTGTTCCTCTCCAGGGCCCGTAGTCCAGAGTGGCCGACTGCCTGCTGAAATTCCTCATGGATCAGGATGCCTCCCACATGAAAGGTGCCCCCACAGGCAACTACGTCTGATTTGACAGTGCCATGTGCCTCCTGCAAACTGATATCAGGAACCAGGCCTGGTGATTTTTCTTTGTCTGGGGAAAGGCCATTGTACGTGTCCAGAGCCTGGTGGCCCGGAGTGGCCGGCTGCCTGCTGAAATTCCGAACGGGTCAGGATTCCTCCCAGAACGAAAGTACCACCACAGGCAACTGTGGCTGGTTTGACAGTGCCAAGTGCCTCCTGCAAGCTGACATCAGCAACCTTGCCAGGTGACTTTTGTTTCTCTGGGGAAAGCCCATCGTTCGTGTCCAGGGCCGGGTGTCCCTGGGTGTCCGGCTGCCTGCTGAAATTCCGAACGCATCAGGATACCGCCCAGATGCAATGTGCCCCCACAGGCACCTGTGGCTGGTTTGACAGTGCCAAGTGCCTCCTGCAAACTGACATCAGGAGCCTGGCCTGGTGTCTTTTGTTTCCCAGGGGAAAGGCTTTCGTTCCTATCCATGGACGGGTGGCCAATAGTGGCTGGCTGCCTGCTGAAATTCCGCACGGTTGAAGATACCTCCCAGATGGAAAGTACCACCACAGGCAACTGTGGCTGGTTTGACAGTGCCAAGTGCCTCCTGCAAACTGACATCAGGAACCTGGCCTGGTGACTTTTGTTTCTCAGGGGAAAGGGCATCGATCGTGTCCAGTGCCCGGTGGCCTGGAGTGGCCAGCAGCCTGCTGAACTTCCGCACAGATGAGGATACCTCCCAGATGCAAGATGCCCATACAGGTACGTGTGGCTGGTTTGACAGTGCCAAGTGCCTCCTGCAAACTGACATCAGAAACCTGGCCTGGTGATTTTCTTTCTCAGGGGAAAGGCCATGGTTCATGTCCAGGGCCCGGTGGCTCGCAGTTGCCTGCTTCCTGCTGAAATTCCACACGGATCCGGATACCTCCCAGATGCAAGGTGCCCCCACAGGCAACTTTGGCTGGTTTGAGAGTGCCAAGTGCCTCCTGTAAATTGACATCAGGAACCTGGCCTGGTGACTTTTGTTTCTCTGGGGAAAGGTTATTATTCTTGTTCAGAGCCCGGTGGCTCGGAGTGGCCGGCTGCCTGCTGAAATTCCGCATGCAACAGGATACCTCCCAGGTTCAAGGTGCCGCCACAGGCAACTGTGGCTGGTTTGACAGTGCCAAGTGCCTCCTGCAAACTGACATCAGGAAGCTGGCCTGGTGACTTTTGTTTCTCTGGGGAAAGGCCATTGTACGTGTCCAGGGCCTGTGGCCCGTAGTGGCCGGCCCCCCGCTGAAATTCCGAAGGGATCAGGATACCTCCCAGACCGATAGTACCACCACAGGCAACTGTGGCTGGTTTGACAGTGCCAAGTGCCTCCTGCAAACTGACATCAGGAACCTGGCCTGGTGACTTTTGTTTCTCTGGGGAAAGGCCATTGTTCCTCTCCAGGGCCCGTAGTCCAGAGTGGCCGACTACCTGCTGAAATTCCACATGCATCAGGATGCCTCCCACATGAAAGGTGCCCCCACAGGCAACTACGTCTGATTTGACAGTGCCATGTGCCTCCTGCAAACTGATATCAGGAACCAGGCCTGGTGATTTTTCTTTGTCTGGGGAAAGGCCATTGTACGTGTCCAGAGCCTGGTGGCCCGGAGTGGCCGGCTGCCTGCTGAAATTCCGAACGGGTCAGGATTCCTCCCAGAACGAAAGTACCACCACAGGCAACTGTGGCTGGTTTGACAGTGCCAAGTGCCTCCTGCAAGCTGACATCAGCAACCTTGCCAGGTGACTTTTGTTTCTCTGGGGAAAGCCCATCGTTCGTGTCCAGTGCCGGGTGTCCCTGGGTGTCCGGCTGCCTGCTGAAATTCCGAACGCATCCGGATACCGCCCAGATGCAATGTGCCCCCACAGGCACCTGTGGCTGGTTTTACAGTGCCAAGTGCCTCCTGCAAACTGACATCAGGAACCTGGCCTGGTGACTTTTGTTTCTCTGGGGAAAGACCATGGTTCGTATCCTGGATACGTATGACCGGAGAGGCCGGCTGCCTGTTGAAATTCCTCACGGATCAGGATGCCGCCGAGATGCAAGATGCCCCCACAGGCACCTGTGGCTGGTTTGACAGTGCCAAGTGCCTCCTGCAAACTGACATCAGGAACCTGGCCGGGTAAGTTTTGTTTCTCTGGGGAAAGGCCATGGTTCATATCCTGGACCCGTAGGCCAGGAGTGGCCGGCTGCCTGCTGAAATTCCTCACTGATCAGGATGCCTCCCAGATGCAAGGTGCCCCCAGAGGCAATTGTGGCTGGTTTGACAGTGCCAAGTGCCTCCTGCAAACTGACATCAGGAACCTGGCCTGGTGACTTTTGTTTCTCTGGGGAAAGGCCCTCGTTCATATCCTACAAACTGTGGCCCAGAGGGGACGGCTGCCTGCTGAAATTCCGCACGGATCAGGATACCTCCCAGATGCAAGGTGCCCCACGGGAAACTGTGGCTGGTTTGACAGTGCCAAGTGCCTCCTGCCAACTGACATCAAGAACCTGGCCTGGTGACTTTTGTTTCTCTGGGGAAAGGCCATGGTTGGTATCCTGAGCCTGGTGTCCTGGAGTGGCCGTCTGCCTGCTAAAATTCTGGACGGACCAGGATTCCTCCCAGATGCAAGGTGCCCCCAGAGGCAACTGTGGCTGGTTTGACAGTGCCAAGTGCCTCCTGCAAACTGACATCAGGAACCTGGCCTGGTGACATTTATTTCTCTGCGGAAAGGCCATTGTACGTGTCCAAGGCCTAGTGGCCCGGAGTGGCCGGCTGCTTGCTGGAATTCTGCATGGATCAGGATGCCGCCGAGATGCAAGGTGCCCCCACAGGCACCTGTGGCTGGTTTGACAGTGCCAAGTGCCTCCTGCAAACTGACATCAGGAACCTGGCCTGGTGACTTTTGTTTCTCTGGGGAAAGGTTATTATTCTTGTTCAGAGCCCGGTGGCTCGGAGTGGCCGGCTGCCTGCTGAAATTCCGCATGCAACAGGATACCTCCCAGGTTCAAGGTGCCGCCACAGGCAACTGTGGCTGGTTTGACAGTGCCAAGTGCCTCCTGCAAACTGACATCAGGAAGCTGGCCTGGTGACTTTTGTTTCTCTGGGGAAAGGCCATTGTACGTGTCCAGGGCCTGTGGCCCGTAGTGGCCGGCCCCCCGCTGAAATTCCGAAGGGATCAGGATACCTCCCAGACCGATAGTACCACCACAGGCAACTGTGGCTGGTTTGACAGTGCCAAGTGCCTCCTGCAAACTGACATCAGGAACCTGGCCTGGTGACTTTTGTTTCTCTGGGGAAAGGCCATTGTTCCTCTCCAGGGCCCGTAGTCCAGAGTGGCCGACTGCCTGCTGAAATTCCTCATGGATCAGGATGCCTCCCACATGAAAGGTGCCCCCACAGGCAACTACGTCTGATTTGACAGTGCCATGTGCCTCCTGCAAACTGATATCAGGAACCAGGCCTGGTGATTTTTCTTTGTCTGGGGAAAGGCCATTGTACGTGTCCAGAGCCTGGTGGCCCGGAGTGGCCGGCTGCCTGCTGAAATTCCGAACGGGTCAGGATTCCTCCCAGAACGAAAGTACCACCACAGGCAACTGTGGCTGGTTTGACAGTGCCAAGTGCCTCCTGCAAGCTGACATCAGCAACCTTGCCAGGTGACTTTTGTTTCTCTGGGGAAAGCCCATCGTTCGTGTCCAGGGCCGGGTGTCCCTGGGTGTCCGGCTGCCTGCTGAAATTCCGAACGCATCAGGATACCGCCCAGATGCAATGTGCCCCCACAGGCACCTGTGGCTGGTTTGACAGTGCCAAGTGCCTCCTGCAAACTGACATCAGGAGCCTGGCCTGGTGTCTTTTGTTTCCCAGGGGAAAGGCTTTCGTTCCTATCCATGGACGGGTGGCCAATAGTGGCTGGCTGCCTGCTGAAATTCCGCACGGTTGAAGATACCTCCCAGATGGAAAGTACCACCACAGGCAACTGTGGCTGGTTTGACAGTGCCAAGTGCCTCCTGCAAACTGACATCAGGAACCTGGCCTGGTGACTTTTGTTTCTCAGGGGAAAGGGCATCGTTCGTGTCCAGTGCCCGGTGGCCTGGAGTGGCCAGCAGCCTGCTGAACTTCCGCACAGATGAGGATACCTCCCAGATGCAAGATGCCCATACAGGTACGTGTGGCTGGTTTGACAGTGCCAAGTGCCTCCTGCAAACTGACATCAGGAACCTGGCCAGGTGACTTTTGTTTCTCTGGGGAAAGGCCATCGTTCCACTCCACGGCCAGGTGGCCTGGAGTGGCCGGCTGCCTGTTGAAATTCCGCACGGATGAGGATAACTCCCAGATGAAAGGAGCCCCCAGAGGCAACTGTGGCTGGTTTGACAGTGCCAAGTGCCTCCTGCAAACTGACATCAGGAACCTGGCCTGGTGACTTTTGTTTCTCTGGGGAAAGGCCATGGTTCATGTCCACGGCCTGGTGGCCCGGAGTGTCCGGCTGCCTGCTGAAATTCTGCATGGATCAGGATGCCGCCGAGATGCAAGGTGCCCCACAGGCACCTGTGGCTGGTTTGACAGTGCCAAGTGCTTCCTGCAAACTGACATCAGAAACCTGGCCTGGTGATTTTCTTTCTCAGGGGAAAGGCCATGGTTCATGTCCACGGCCTAGTGGCCCGAAGTGTCCGGCTGCCTGCTGAAATTCCACACGGATCAGGATACCTCCCAGATGTAAGGTGCCACCACAGGCAACTGTGGCTGGTTTGACAGTGCCAAGTGCCTCCTGCAAACTGACATCAGGAACCTGGCCTGGTGACTTTTGTTTCTCTGGGGGAAGGCCATCATTCTTGTTCAGAGCCAGGTGGCCCGGAGCGGCCGGCTGCCTGCTGAAATTCCTCACGGATCAGGATGCCGCCGAGATGCAAGATGCCCCCACAGGCACCTGTGGCTGGTTTGACAGTGCCAAGTGCCTCCTGCAAACTGACATCAGGAACCTGGCCGGGTGACTTTTGTTTCTCTGGGGAAAGGCCATGGTTCATATCCTGGACCCGTAGGCCAGGAGTGGCCGGCTGCCTGCTGAAATTCCGAACGGATCAGGATGCCTCCCAGATGCAAGGTGCCCCCAGAGGCAATTGTGGCTGGTTTGACAGTGCCAAGTGCCTCCTGCAAACTGACATCAGGAACCTGGCCTGGTGACTTCTGTTTCTCTGGGGAAAGGCCATGGTTGGTATCCTGAGCCTGGTGTCCTGGAGTGGCCGTCTGCCTGCTAAAATTCTGGATGGACCAGGATGCCTCCCAGATGCAAGGTGCCCCACAGGCACCTGTGGCTGGTTTGACAGTGCCAAGTGCTTCCTGCAAACTGACATCAGAAACCTGGCCTGGTGATTTTCTTTCTCAGGGGAAAGGCCATGGTTCATGTCCAGGGCCCGGTGGCCCCTACTTGCCTGCTGCCTGCTGAAATTCCACACGGATCAGGATACCTCCCAGATGTAAGGTGCCACCACAGGCAACTGCGGCTGGTTTGACAGTGCCAAGTGCCTCCTGCAAACTGACATCAGGAACCTGGCCTTGTGAGTTTTGTTTCTCTGGGGAAAGGCCATCATTCTTGTTCAGAGCCCAGTGGCCCGGAGTGGCCGGCTGCCTGCTGAAATTCCGCACGGATCAGGATACCTCCCAGATTCAAGGTGCCGCCACAGGCAACTGTGGCTGGCTTGAGAGTTCCAAGTGCCTCCTGCAGGCTGACATCAGGAACCTGGCCTGGTGACTTTTGTTTCTCTGGGGAAAGGCCATCATTCTTTTCCGGGGCCCGCCGGCCCGGAGTGGCCGGCTGCCTTCTGAAATTCCACACGGTTGAGGATACCTCCCAGATGCAAGGTGGACCCACAGACAACTGTGGCTGGTTTGACAGTGCCGAGTGCCTCCTGCAAACTGACATCAGGAACCTGGCCTGGTAACTTTTGTTTCTCTGGGGAAAGGCCATGGTTCTTGTCCACGGCCTGGTAGCCCGGAGTGTCCGGCTGCCTCCTGAAATTCCGCATGGATCAGAATGCCTCCAGGATGAAAAGTGCCCCCATAGGCAACTGTGGCTGGTTTGACAGTGCCAAGTGCCTCCTGCAAACTGACATCAGGAACCTGGCCTGGTAACTTTTGTTTCTCTGGGGAAAGGCCATGGTTCTTGTCCACGGCCTGGTGGCCCGGAGTGTCCGGCTGCCTCCTGAAATTCCTCATGGATCAGAATGCCTCCCAGATGATAAGTGCCCCCACAGGCAACTGTGGCTGGTTTGACAGTGCCAAGTGCCTCCTGCAAACTGACATCAGGAACCTGACCTGGTAAGTTTTGTTTCTCTGGGGAAAGGCCATCGTTCTTGTCCGGGGCCCGCCGGCCCGGAGTGGCTGGCTGTCTGCTGAAATTCCACAGGGTTAAGGCTACCTCCCAGATGCAAGGTGCCCCCACAGGCAACTGTGGCTGGTTTGACAGTGCCATGTGCCTCCTGCAAACTGACATCAGGAACCTGGCCTGGTGACTTTTGTTTCTCTGGGGAAAGGCCATGGTTCGTATCCTGGATACGTAGGACCGGAGAGGCCGGCTGCCTGTTGAAATTCCTCACGGATCAGGATGCCGCCGAGATGCAAGATGCCCCCACAGGCACCTGTGGCTGCTTCGACAGTGCCAAGTGCCTCCTGCAAACTGACATCAGGAACCTGGCCGGGTGACATTTGTTTCTCTGGGGAAAGGCCATGGTTCATATCCTGGACCAGTAGCCCAGGAGTGGCCGGCTGCCTGCTGAAATTCCTCACTGATCAGGATGCCTCCCAGATGCAAGGTGCCCCCAGAGGCAATTGTGGCTGGTTTGACAGTGCCAAGTGCCTCCTGCAAACTGACATCAGGAACCTGGCCTGGTGACTTTTGTTTCTCTGGGGAAAGGCCCTCGTTCATATCCTACAAACTGTGGCCCAGAGGGGACGGCTGCCTGCTGAAATTCCGCACGGATCAGGATACCTCCCAGATGCAAGGTGCCCCACGGGAAACTGTGGCTGGTTTGACAGTGCCAAGTGCCTCCTGCCAACTGACATCAAGAACCTGGCCTGGTGACTTTTGTTTCTCTGGGGAAAGGCCATGGTTGGTATCCTGAGCCTGGTGTCCTGGAGTGGCCGTCTGCCTGCTAAAATTCTGGACGGACCAGGATTCCTCCCAGATGCAAGGTGCCCCCAGAGGCAACTGTGGCTGGTTTGACAGTGCCAAGTGCTTCCTGCAAACTGACATCAGGAACCTGGCCTGGTGACATTTATTTCTCTGCGGAAAGGCCATTGTATGTGTCCAAGGCCTAGTGGCCCGGAGTGGCCGGCTGCTTGCTGGAATTCTGCATGGATCAGGATGCCGCCGAGATGCAAGGTGCCCCCACAGGCTCCTCTGGCTGGTTTGACAGTGCCAAGTGCCTCCTGCAAACTGACATCAGGAACCTGGCCTGGTGACTTTTGTTTCTCTGGGGACAGGCCATGGTTCATATCCTACAAACTGTGGCCCAGAGTGGCCGGCTGCCTGCTGAAATTCCGCACGGATCAGGATACCTCCCAGATGCAAGGTGCCCCACGGGAAACTGTGGCTGGTTTGACAGTGCCAAGTGCCTCCTGCCAACTGACATCAAGAACCTGGCCTGGTGACTTTTGTTTCTCTGGGGAAAGGCCATGGTTGGTATCCTGAGCCTGGTGTCTTGGAGTGGCCGTCGGCCTGCTAAAATTCTGGACGGACCAGGATGCCTCCCAGATGCAAGGTGCCCCCACAGGCAACTGTGTCTGGTTTGACAGTGCCAAGTGCTTCCTGCAAACTGACATCAGAAACCTGGCCTGGTGATTTTCTTTCTCAGGGGAAAGGCCATGGTTCATGTCCAGGGCCCGGTGGCTCGCAGTTGCCTGCTTCCTGCTGAAATTCCACACGGATCCGGATACCTCCCAGATGCAAGGTGCCCCCACAGGCAACTTTGGCTGGTTTGAGAGTGCCAAGTGCCTCCTGCAAACTGACATCAGGAACCTGGCCTGGTGACTTTTGTTTCTCTGGGGAAAGGCCATTGTACGTGTCCAGGGCCTGTGGCCCGTAGTGGCCGGCCCCCCGCTGAAATTCCGAACGGATCAGGATACCTCCCAGACCGATAGTACCACCACAGGCAACTGTGGCTGGTTTGACAGTGCCAAGTGCCTCCTGCAAACTGACATCAGGAACCTGGCCTGGTGACTTTTGTTTCTCTGGGGAAAGGCCATTGTTCCTCTCCAGGGCCCGTAGTCCAGAGTGGCCGACTGCCTGCTGAAATTCCTCATGCATCAGGATGCCTCCCACATGAAAGGTGCCCCCACAGGCAACTACGTCTGATTTGACAGTGCCATGTGCCTCCTGCAAACTGATATCAGGAACCAGGCCTGGTGATTTTTCTTTGTCTGGGGAAAGGCCATTGTACGTGTCCAGAGCCTGGTGGCCCGGAGTGGCCGGCTGCCTGCTGAAATTCCGAACGGGTCAGGATTCCTCCCAGAACGAAAGTACCACCACAGGCAACTGTGGCTGGTTTGACAGTGCCAAGTGCCTCCTGCAAGCTGACATCAGCAACCTTGCCAGGTGACTTTTGTTTCTCTGGGGAAAGCCCATCGTTCGTGTCCAGGGCCGGGTGTCCCTGGGTGTCCGGCTGCCTGCTGAAATTCCGAACGCATCAGGATACCGCCCAGATGCAATGTGCCCCCACAGGCACCTGTGGCTGGTTTGACAGTGCCAAGTGCCTCCTGCAAACTGACATCAGGAACCTGGCCTGGTGACTTTTGTTTCTCTGGGGAAAGGCCATGGTTCATGTCCACGGCCTGGTGGCCCGGAGTGTCCGGCTGCCTGCTGAAATTCTGCATGGATCAGGATGCCGCCGAGATGCAAGGTGCCCCACAGGCACCTGTGGCTGGTTTGACAGTGCCAAGTGCTTCCTGCAAACTGACATCAGAAACCTGGCCTGGTGATTTTCTTTCTCAGGGGAAAGGCCATGGCTCATGTCCAGGGCCCGGTGGCCCCTACTTGCCTGCTGCCTGCTGAAATTCCACACGGATCCGGATACCTCCCAGATGTAAGGTGCCACCACAGGCAACTGTGGCTGGTTTGACAGTGCCAAGTGCCTCCTGCAAACTGACATCAGGAACCTGGCCTGGTGACTTTTGTTTCTCTGGGGAAAGTCCATGGTTTATATCCTTGACCAGCTGGACCGCAGGGACCGGCTGCTTGCTGAAATTCCGAAAGCACCAGGATGCCTCCCAGATGCAAGCTGTTCCCACAGGTAATTTTTTCTGGTTTGAGAGTGCCAAGTGCCTCCTGCAAACTGACATAGGAAAGCTGGGCTGGTCACTTTGGTTTCTCTGGGGAAAGGCCACGATTCATGTTCAGGGCCTTGCGGCCCGGAGTGGCCCGCTGCCTGCTGAAATTCCGCACAGTTGAGGATACCTCCCAGACGCAAGGTGCCCCCGCAGACAACTGTGGTTGGTTTGACAGTGCCAAGTGCCTTTTGCAAACTGACATCAGGAACCTGGCCTGGTGACTTTTGCTTCTCTGGGGAAAGGTCATGGTTAATGTACAGGGCCGGGTGTCCCGGAGTGGGCAGCTGCCTGCTGAAATTCCGCACGGATCAGGATGCCTGCCAGACCAAAGGTACCAGCACAGTCAGCTGTGGCTGGTTTGACAGTGCCAAGTGCCTCCTGCAAACTGACATCAGGAACCTGGCCGGGTGACTTTTGTTTCTCTGGGGAAAGGCCATGGTTCATGTCCAGGGCCCGCTGTCCCGGAGTGGCCGGATGCCTGCTGAAATTCCGCACAGATCAGGATAGCTCCCAGATGAAAGGAGCCCCCACAGGCAACTGTGGCTGGTTTGACGGTGCCAAGTGCATCCTGCAAACTGACATCAGGAACCTGGCCTGGTGAGTTTTTTTTCTCTGGGGAAAGGTCATGGTTTATATCCTGGACCCGTAGTCCTGGAGTGGCCGGCTGCCTGCTGGAATTCTGCATGGATCAGGATGCCGCTGAGATGCAACGTGCCCCCACAGGCACCTGTGGCTGGTTTGACAGTGCCAAGTGCCTCCTGCAAACTGACATCAGGAACCTGGCCTGGTAAGTTTTGTTTCCCTAGGGAAAAGCCGTGGTTCTTGTCCAGGGCCTGGTGGCCCGGAGTGGCCGGCCGCCTGCTGAAATTCCGCATGGATCAGGATGCCTCCCAGATGAAAAGTGCCTCCACAGGCACCTGTGGCTGGTTTGACAGTGCCAAGTGCCTCCTGCAAACTGACATCAGGAACCTGGCCTGGTGACTTTTGTTTCTCTGCGGAAAGACCATAGTTCATGTCCACGGCCTGGTGGCCCGGAGTGGCCGGCTGCCTGCTGAAATTCCGCTTGGATCAGGATGCCTCCCAGATGAAAAGTGCCCCCACAGGCACCTGTGGCTGGTTTGACAGTGCCAAGTGCCTCCTGCAAGCTGACATCAGGAATCTGGCCTGGTGACTTGTGTTTCTCTGGGGAAAGGCCATCATTCTTTTCCGAGGCCTGGTGGCCCGTAGTGGCCAGCAGCCTACTGAAATTCCGAACGGATCAGGATACATCCCAGACCAAAACTAAAACCTTAGGCAACTGTGGCGGGTTTGATAGTGCCAAGTTCCTCCTGCAAACTGACATCAGGAACCTGGCCTGGTAAGTTTTGTTTCTCTGGGGAAAGGCCATCGTTCTTGTCCGGGGCCCGTCAGCCCGGAGTGGCCGGCCGCCTGCTGAAATTTCACACGGTTGAGGATACCTCCCAGAAGCAAGTTGCCCCCACAGGCAACTGTGGCTGGTTTGACAGTGCCAAGTGCCTCCTGCAAACTGACATCAGGAACCTGACCCGGTGACATTCGTTTCTCTGGAGAAAGACCATGATTCATGTCCAGGGCCTTGCGGCATGGAGTGGCTGACTGCCTGCTGAAATTCCGCACGGATCAGGATACCTCCCAGACGGAAAGTGCCCCCAGAGCCAGCTGTGGCTGGTTTGACAGTGCCAAGTGCCTCCTGCAAACTGACATCAGGAAGCTGGCCTGGTGACTTTTGTTTCTCTGGGGAAAGGCCATTGATGAGGTCCAGTGCCCCCTGGCCCGGAGTGGCTGACTGCCTGCTGAAATTCCGCACGGATCAGGATACCTCCCAGATGCAAGGTGCCCCCACAGGCAACTGTGGCTGGTTTGACAGTGCCAAGTGCCTCCTGCAAACTGACATCAGGAACCTGGCCGGGTGACTTTTGTTTCTCTGGGGAAAGGCCATCGTTCTTGTCCGGGGCCCGCCGGCCCGGAGTGGCCGGCTGTCTGCTGAAATTCCACAAGGTTGAGGCTACCTCCCAGATGCAAGGCGCCCCCACAGGCAACTGTGGCAGGTTTGACAGTGCCATGTGCCTCCTGCAAACTGTCATCAGGAACCTGGCCAGGTCACTTTTGTTTCTCTGGGGAAAGGCCATGGTTCATATCCTGGATACATAGGACCGGAGAGGCCAGCTGCCTGTTGAAATTCCTCACTGATCAGGATGCCGCCGAGATGCAAGATGCCCCCACAGGCACCTGTGGCTGCTTCGACAGTGCCAAGTGCCTCCTGCAAACTGACATCAGGAACCTGGCCGGGTGACTTTTGTTTCTCTGGGGAAAGGCCATGGTTCATATCCTACAAACTGTGGCCCAGCGTGGCCGGCTGCCTGCTAAAATTCCGCACGGATCAGGATACCTCCCAGATGCAAGGTGCCCCACGGGAAACTGTGGCTGGTTTGACAGTGCCAAGTGCCTCCTGCCAACTGACATCAAGAACCTGGCCTGGTGACTTTTGTTTCTCTGGGGAAAGGCCATGGTTGGTATCCTGAGCCTGGTGTCCTGGAGTGGCCGTCTGCCTGCTAAAATTCTGGACGGACCAGGATGCCGCCAAGATGCAAGGTGCCCCCAGAGGCACTGTGGCTGGTTTGACAGTGCCAAGTGCTTCCTGCAAACTGACATCAGAAACCTGGCCTGGTGATTTTCTTTCTCAGGGGAAAGGCCATGGTTCATGTCCAGGGCCCGGTGGCTCGCAGTTGCCTGCTGCCTGCTGAAATTCCACACGGATCCGGATACCTCCCAGATGCAAGGTGCCCCCACAGGCAACTTTGGCTGGTTTGAGAGTGCCAAGTGCGTCCTGCAAATTGACTTCAGGAACCTGGCCTGGTGACTTTTGTTTCTCTGGGGAAAGGTTATTATTCTTGTTCAGAGCCCGGTGGCTCGGAGTGGCCGGCTGCCTGCTGAAATTCCGCATGGATCAGGATACCTCCCAGGTTCAAGGTGCCGCCACAGGCAACTGTGGCTGGTTTGACAGTGCCAAGCGCCTCCTGCAAACTGACATCAGGAACCTGACCGGGTGACTTTTGTTTCTCTGGGGAAAGGCCATCGTTCTTGTCCGGGGCCCGCCGGCCCGGAGTGGCCGGCTGCCTGCTGAAATTCCTCACGGATCAGGATACCTCCCAGATGCAAGGTGCCCCCACAGGCAACTGTGGCTGGTTTGACAGTGCCATGTGCCTCCTGCAAAATGACATCAGGAACCTGGCCTTGTGACTTTCCTTTCTCTGGGGAAAGACCATGATTCATGTCCAGGGCCTTGCGGCCTGGAGTGCCCGGCTGCCTGCTGAAATTCCGCATGGATCGGGATGGTCACAGATTGAAAGTGCCCCCAGAGGCAACTGTGGCTGGTTTGACAGTGCCAAGTGCCTCCTGCAAACTGACATCAGGAACCTGGCCGGGTGACTTTTGTTTCCCTAGGGAAAAGCCGTGGTTCTTGTCCAGGGCCTGGTGGCCCGGAGTGGCCGGCCGCCTGCTGAAATTCCGCATGGATCAGGATGCCTCCCAGATGAAAAGTGCCTCCACAGGCACCTGTGGCTGGTTTGACAGTGCCAAGTGCCTCCTGCAAACTGACATCAGGAACCTGGCCTGGTGACTTTTGTTTCTCTGGGGAAAGGTCATGGTTAATGTACAGGGCCGGGTGTCCCGGAGTGGCCAGCTGCCTGCTGAAATTCCGCACGGATCAGGATGCCTGCCAGACCAAAGGTACCAGCACAGTCAACTGTGGCTGGTTTGACAGTGCCAAGTGCCTCCTGCAAACTGACATCAGGAACCTGGCCGGGTGACTTTTGTTTCTCTGGGGAAAGGCCATGGTTCATGTCCAGGGCCCGCTGTCCCGGAGTGGCCGGATGCCTGCTGAAATTCCGCACAGATCAGGATAGCTCCCAGATAAAAGGAGCCCCCAAAGGCAACTGTGGCTGGTTTGACAGTGCCAAGTGCATCCTGCAAACTGACATCAGGAACCTTGCCTGGTGAGTTTTTTTTCTCTGGGGAAAGGTCATGGTTTATATCCTGGACCCGTAGTCCTGGAGTGGCCGGCTGCCTGCTGGAATTCTGCATGGATCAGGATGCCGCTGAGATGCAACGTGCCCCCACAGGCACCTGTGGCTGGTTTGACAGTGCCAAGTGCCTCCTGCAAACTGACATCAGGAACCTGGCCTGGTGACTTTTGTTTCTCTGGGGAAAGGCCATGGTTCATGACCACGGCCTTGCGGCCTGGACTGGCCGGCAGCCTGCTGAAATTCCGCACTGATCAGGATACCTCCCAGACCGAAACTAAAATCATAGGCCGCTGTGGCTGGTTTGACAGTGCCAAGTGCCTCCTGCAAACAGACATCAGGAACCTGGCCTGGTAAGTTTTGTTTCTCTGGGGAAAGGCAATCGTTCTTGTCCGGGGCCCGCCGGCCCGGAGTGGCCGGTTGCCTGCTGAAATTCCACACGGATCCGGATACCTCCCAGATGCAAGGTGCCCCCACAGGCAACTGTGGCTGGTTTGACAGTGCCATGTGCCTCCTGCAAAATGACATCAGGAACCTGGCCTTGTGACTTTCCTTTCTCTGGGGAAAGACCATGATTCATGTCCAGGGCCTTGCGGCCTGGAGTGCCCGGCTGCCTGCTGAAATTACGCATGGATCGGGATGCCTCCCAGATGGAAAGTGCCCCCAGAGGCAACTGTGGCTGGTTTGACAGTGCCAAGTGCCTCCTGCAAACTGACATCAGGAACCTGGCCTGGTGACTTTTGTTTCTCTGGGGAAGGACCATAGTTCATGTCCACGGCCTGGTGGCCCGGAGTGGCCGGCTGCCTGCTGAAATTCCGCTTGGATCAGGATGCCTCCCAGATGAAAAGTGCCCCCACAGGCAATTGTGGCTGGTTTAACAGTGCCAAGTGCGTCCTGCAAACTGACATCAGGAACCTGGCCTGGTAAGTTTTGTTTCTCTGGGGAAAGGCCATCGTTCTTGTCCGGGGCCCGTCAGCCCGGAGTGGCCGGCTGCCTGCTGAAATTTCACACGGTTGAGGATACCTCCCAGATGCAAGTTGCCCCCACAGGCAACTGTGGCTGGTTTGACAGTGCCATGTGCCTCCTGCAAACTGACATCAGGAACCTGACCCGGTGACATTCGTTTCTCTGGAGAAAGACCATGATTCATGTCCAGGGCCTTGCGGCCTGGAGTGCCCGGCTGCCTGCTGAAATTCCGCATGGATCAGGATGCCTCCCAGATGGAAAGTGCCCCCACAGCCAACTGTGGCTGGTTTGACAGTGCCAAGTGCCTCCTGCAAACTGACATCAGGAAGCTGGCCTGGTGACTTTTGTTTCTCTGGGGAAAGGCCATTGTACGTGTCCAGGGCCTGTGGCCCGGAGTGGCCGGCCCCCCGCTGAAATTCCGAAGGGATCAGGATACCTCCCAGACCGATAGTACCACCACAGGCAACTGTGGCTGGTTTGACAGTGCCAAGTGCCTCCTGCAAACTGACATCAGGAACCTGGCCTGGTGACTTTTGTTTCTCTGGGGAAAGGCCATTGTTCCTCTCCAGGGCCCGTAGTCCAGAGTGGCCGACTACCTGCTGAAATTCCTCATGCATCAGGATGCCTCCCACATGAAAGGTGCCCCCACAGGCAACTACGTCTGATTTGACAGTGCCATGTGCCTCCTGCAAACTGATATCAGGAACCAGGCCTGGTGATTTTTCTTTGTCTGGGGAAAGGCCATTGTACGTGTCCAGAGCCTGGTGGCCCGGAGTGGCCGGCTGCCTGCTGAAATTCCGAACGGGTCAGGATTCCTCCCAGAACGAAAGTACCACCACAGGCAACTGTGGCTGGTTTGACAGTGCCAAGTGCCTCCTGCAAGCTGACATCAGCAACCTTGCCAGGTGACTTTTGTTTCTCTGGGGAAAGCCCATCGTTCGTGTCCAGTGCCGGGTGTCCCTGGGTGTCCGGCTGCCTGCTGAAATTCCGAACGCATCCGGATACCGCCCAGATGCAATGTGCCCCCACAGGCACCTGTGGCTGGTTTGACAGTGCCAAGTGCCTCCTGCAAACTGAAATCAGGAACCTGGCCTGGTGACTTTTGTTTCTCTGGGGAAAGACCATGGTTCGTATCCTGGATACGTATGACCGGAGAGGCCGGCTGCCTGTTGAAATTCCTCACGGATCAGGATGCCGCCGAGATGCAAGATGCCCCCACAGGCACCTGTGGCTGGTTTGACAGTGCCAAGTGCCTCCTGCAAACTGACATCAGGAACCTGGCCGGGTAAGTTTTGTTTCTCTGGGGAAAGGCCATGGTTCATATCCTGGACCCGTAGGCCAGGAGTGGCCGGCTGCCTGCTGAAATTCCGAACGGATCAGGATGCCTCCCAGATGCAAGGTGCCCCCAGAGGCAATTGTGGCTGGTTTGACAGTGCCAAGTGCCTCCTGCAAACTGACATCAGGAACCTGGCCTGGTGACTTTTGTTTCTCTGGGGAAAGGCCCTCGTTCATATCCTACAAACTGTGGCCCAGAGGGGACGGCTGCCTGCTGAAATTCCGCACGGATCAGGATACCTCCCAGATGCAAGGTGCCCCACGGGAAACTGTGGCTGGTTTGACAGTGCCAAGTGCCTCCTGCCAACTGACATCAAGAACCTGGCCTGGTGACTTTTGTTTCTCTGGGGAAAGGCCATGGTTGGTATCCTGAGCCTGGTGTCCTGGAGTGGCCGTCTGCCTGCTAAAATTCTGGACGGACCAGGATTCCTCCCAGATGCAAGGTGCCCCCAGAGGCAACTGTGGCTGGTTTGACAGTGCCAAGTGCCTCCTGCAAACTGACATCAGGAACCTGGCCTGGTGACATTTATTTCTCTGCGGAAAGGCCATTGTATGTGTCCAAGGCCTAGTGGCCCGGAGTGGCCGGCTGCTTGCTGGAATTCTGCATGGATCAGGATGCCGCCGAGATGCAAGGTGCCCCCACAGGCACCTGTGGCTGGTTTGACAGTGCCAAGTGCCTCCTGCAAACTGACATCAGGAACCTGGCCTGGTGACTTTTGTTTCTCTGGGGACAGGCCATGGTTCATATCCTACAAACTGTGGCCCAGAGTGGCCGGCTGCCTGCTGAAATTCCGCACGGATCAGGATACCTCCCAGATGCAAGGCGCCCCACGGGAAACTGTGGCTGGTTTGACAGTGCCAAGTGCCTCCTGCCAACTGACATCAAGAACCTGGCCTGGTGACTTTTGTTTCTCTGGGGAAAGGCCATGGTTGGTATCCTGAGCCTGGTGTCTTGGAGTGGCCGTCGGCCTGCTAAAATTCTGGACGGACCAGGATGCCTCCCAGATGCAAGGTGCCCCCACAGGCAACTGTGTCTGGTTTGACAGTGCCAAGTGCTTCCTGCAAACTGACATCAGAAACCTGGCCTGGTGATTTTCTTTCTCAGGGGAAAGGCCATGGTTCATGTCCAGGGCCCGGTGGCTCGGAGTGGCCGGCTGCCTGCTGAAATTCCTCATGGATCCGGATACCTCCCAGATGCAAGGTGCCCCCACAGGCAACTTTGGCTGGTTTGAGAGTGCCAAGTGCCTCCTGTAAATTGACATCAGGAACCTGGCCTGGTGACTTTTGTTTCTCTGGGGAAAGGTTATTATTCTTGTTCAGAGCCCGGTGGCTCGGAGTGGCCGGCTGCCTGCTGAAATTCCGCATGGATCAGGATACCTCCCAGGTTCAAGGTGCCGCCACAGGCAACTGTGGCTGGTTTGACAGTGCCAAGTGCCTCCTGCAAACTGACATCAGGAAGCTGGCCTGGTGACTTTTGTTTCTCTGGGGAAAGGCCATTGTACGTGTCCAGGGCCTGTGGCCCGTAGTGGCCGGCCCCCCGCTGAAATTCCGAAGGGATCAGGATACCTCCCAGCCCGATAGTACCACCACAGTCAACTGTGGCTGGTTTGACAGTGCCAAGTGCCTCCTGCAAACTGACATCAGGAACCTGGCCTGGTGACTTTTGTTTCTCTGGGGAAAGGCCTTTGTTCCTCTCCAGGGCCCGTAGTCCAGAGTGGCCGACTGCCTGCTGAAATTCCTCATGGATCAGGATGCCTCCCACATGAAAGGTGCCCCCACAGGCAACTACGTCTGATTTGACAGTGCCATGTGCCTCCTGCAAACTGATATCAGGAAGCCAGGCCTGGTGATTTTTCTTTGTCTGGGGAAAGGCCATTGTACGTGTCCAGAGCCTGGTGGCCCGGAGTGGCCGGCTGCCTGCTGAAATTCCGAACGGGTCAGGATTCCTCCCAGAACGAAAGTACCACCACAGGCAACTGTGGCTGGTTTGACAGTGCCAAGTGCCTCCTGCAAGCTGACATCAGCAACCTTGCCAGGAGACTTTTGTTTCTCTGGGGAAAGCCCATCGTTCGTGTCCAGGGCCGGGTGTCCCTGGGTGTCCGGCTGCCTGCTGAAATTCCGAACGCATCAGGATACCGCCCAGATGCAATGTGCCCCCACAGGCACCTGTGGCTGGTTTGACAGTGCCAAGTGCCTCCTGCAAACTGACATCAGGAGCCTGGCCTGGTGTCTTTTGTTTCTCAGGGGAAAGGCTTTCGTTCCTATCCATGGACGGGTGGCCAATAGTGGCTGGCTGCCTGCTGAAATTCCGCACGGTTGAAGATACCTCCCAGATGGAAAGTACCACCACAGGCAACTGTGGCTGGTTTGACAGTGCCAAGTGCCTCCTGCAAACTGACATCAGGAACCTGGCCTGGTGACTTTTGTTTCTCAGGGGAAAGGGCATCGTTCGTGTCCAGTGCCCGGTGGCCTGGAGTGGCCAGCAGCCTGCTGAACTTCCGCACAGATGAGGATACCTCCCAGATGCAAGATGCCCATACAGGTACGTGTGGCTGGTTTGACAGTGCCAAGTGCCTCCTGCAAACTGACATCAGGAACCTGGCCAGGTGACTTTTGTTTCTCTGGGGAAAGGCCATCGTTCCCCTCCACGGCCAGGTGGCCTGGAGTGGCCGGCTGCCTGTTGAAATTCCGCACGGATGAGGATAACTCCCAGATGAAAGGAGCCCCCAGAGGCAACTGTGGCTGGTTTGACAGTGCCAAGTGCCTCCTGCAAACTGACATCAGGAACCTGGCCTGGTGACTTTTGTTTCTCTGGGGAAAGGCCATGGTTCATGTCCACGGCCTGGTGGCCCGGAGTGTCCGGCTGCCTGCTGAAATTCTGCATGGATCAGGATGCCGCCGAGATGCAAGGTGCCCCACAGGCACCTGTGGCTGGTTTGACAGTGCCAAGTGCTTCCTGCAAACTGACATCAGAAACCTGGCCTGGTGATTTTCTTTCTCAGGGGAAAGGCCATGGTTCATGTCCACGGCCTAGGGGCCCGGAGTGTCCGGCTGCCTGCTGAAATTCCACACGGATCAGGATACCTCCCAGATGTAAGGTGCCACCACAGGCAACTGTGGCTGGTTTGACAGTGCCAAGTGCCTCCTGCAAACTGACATCAGGAATCTGGCCTTGTGAGTTTTGTTTCTCTGGGGAAAGGCCATCATTCTTGTTCAGAGCCAGGTGGCCCGGAGCGGCCGGCTGCCTGCTGAAATTCCTCACGGATCAGGATGCCGCCGAGATGCAAGATGCCCCCACAGGCACCTGTGGCTGCTTCGACAGTGCCAAGTGCCTCCTGCAAACTGACATCAGGAACCTGGCCGGGTGACTTTTGTTTCTCTGGGGAAAGGCCATGGTTCATATCCTGGACCCGTAGGCCAGGAGTGGCCGGCTGCCTGCTGAAATTCCGAACGGATCAGGATGCCTCCCAGATGCAAGGTGCCCCCAGAGGCAATTGTGGCTGGTTTGACAGTGCCAAGTGCCTCCTGCAAACTGACATCAGGAACCTGGCCTGGTGACATTTATTTCTCTGGGGAAAGGCCATTGTACGTGTCCAGGGCCTAGTGGCCCGGAGTGGCCGGCTGCTTGCTGGACTTCTGCATGGATCAGGATGCCGCCGAGATGCAAGGTGCCCCCACAGGCACCTGTGGCTGGTTTGACAGTGCCAAGTGCCTCCTGCCAACTGACATCAAGAACCTGGCCTGGTGACTTCTGTTTCTCTGGGGAAAGGCCATGGTTGGTATCCTGAGCCTGGTGTCCTGGAGTGGCCGTCTGCCTGCTAAAATTCTGGATGGACCAGGATGCCTCCCAGATGCAAGGTGCCCCACAGGCACCTGTGGCTGGTTTGACAGTGCCAAGTGCTTCCTGCAAACTGACATCAGAAACCTGGCCTGGTGATTTTCTTTCTCAGGGGAAAGGCCATGGTTCATGTCCAGGGCCCGGTGGCCCCTACTTGCCTGCTGCCTGCTGAAATTCCACACGGATCAGGATACCTCCCAGATGTAAGGTGCCACCACAGGCAACTGTGGCTGGTTTGACAGTGCCAAGTGCCTCCTGCAAACTGACATCAGGAACCTGGCCTTGTGAGTTTTGTTTCTCTGGGGAAAGGCCATCATTCTTGTTCAGAGCCCAGTGGCCCGGAGTGGCCGGCTGCCTGCTGAAATTCCGCACGGATCAGGATACCTCCCAGATTCAAGGTGCCGCCACAGGCAACTGTGGCTGGCTTGAGAGTTCCAAGTGCCTCCTGCAGGCTGACATCAGGAACCTGGCCTGGTGACTTTTGTTTCTCTGGGGAAAGGCCATCATTCTTTTCCGGGGCCCGCCGGCCCGGAGTGGCCGGCTGCCTTCTGAAATTCCACACGGTTGAGGATACCTCCCAGATGCAAGGTGGACCCACAGACAACTGTGGCTGGTTTGACAGTGCCGAGTGCCTCCTGCAAACTGACATCAGGAACCTGGCCTGGTAACTTTTGTTTCTCTGGGGAAAGGCCATGGTTCTTGTCCACGGCCTGGTAGCCCGGAGTGTCCGGCTGCCTCCTGAAATTCCGCATGGATCAGAATGCCTCCAGGATGAAAAGTGCCCCCATAGGCAACTGTGGCTGGTTTGACAGTGCCAAGTGCCTCCTGCAAACTGACATCAGGAACCTGGCCTGGTAACTTTTGTTTCTCTGGGGAAAGGCCATGGTTCTTGTCCACGGCCTGGTGGCCCGGAGTGTCCGGCTGCCTCCTGAAATTCCTCATGGATCAGAATGCCTCCCAGATGAAAAGTGCCCCCACAGGCAACTGTGGCTGGTTTGACAGTGCCAAGTGCCTCCTGCAAACTGACATCAGGAACCTGACCTGGTAAGTTTTGTTTCTCTGGGGAAAGGCCATCGTTCTTGTCCGGGGTCCGCCGGCCCGGAGTGGCTGGCTGTCTGCTGAAATTCCACAGGGTTAAGGCTACCTCCCAGATGCAAGGCGCCCCCACAGGCAACTGTGGCTGGTTTGACAGTGCCATGTGCCTCCTGCAAACTGACATCAGGAACCTGGCCTGGTGACTTTTGTTTCTCTGGGGAAAGGCCATGGTTCGTATCCTGGATACGTAGGACCGGAGAGGCCGGCTGCCTGTTGAAATTCCTCACGGATCAGGATGCCGCCGAGATGCAAGATGCCCCCACACGCACCTGTGGCTGCTTCGACAGTGCCAAGTGCCTCCTGCAAACTGACATCAGGAACCTGGCCTGGTAAGTTTTGTTTCTCTGGGGAAAGGCCATGGTTCATATCCTGGACCCGTAGGCCAGGAGTGGCCGGCTGCCTGCTGAAATTCCGAACGGATCAGGATGCCTCCCAGATGCAAGGTGCCCCCAGAGGCAATTGTGGCTGGTTTGACAGTGCCAAGTGCCTCCTGCAAACTGACATCAGGAACCTGGCCTGGTGACTTTTGTTTCTCTGGGGAAAGGCCCTCGTTCATATCCTACAAACTGTGGCCCAGAGGGGACGGCTGCCTGCTGAAATTCCGCACGGATCAGGATACCTCCCAGATGCAAGGTGCCCCACGGGAAACTGTGGCTGGTTTGACAGTGCCAAGTGCCTCCTGCCAACTGACATCAAGAACCTGGCCTGGTGACTTTTGTTTCTCTGGGGAAAGGCCATGGTTGGTATCCTGAGCCTGGTGTCCTGGAGTGGCCGTCTGCCTGATAAAATTCTGGACGGACCAGGATTCCTCCCAGATGCAAGGTGCCCCCAGAGGCAACTGTGGCTGGTTTGACAGTGCCAAGTGCCTCCTGCAAACTGACATCAGGAACCTGGCCTGGTGACATTTATTTCTCTGCGGAAAGGCCATTGTACGTGTCCAAGGCCTAGTGGCCCGGAGTGGCCGGCTGCTTGCTGGAATTCTGCATGGATCAGGATGCCGCCGAGATGCAAGGTGCCCCCACAGGCACCTGTGGCTGGTTTGACAGTGCCAAGTGCCTCCTGCAAACTGACATCAGGAACCTGGCCTGGTGACTTTTGTTTCTCTGGGGACAGGCCATGGTTCATATCCTACAAACTGTGGCCCAGAGTGGCCGGCTGCCTGCTGAAATTCCGCACGGATCAGGATACCTCCCAGATGCAAGGCGCCCCACGGGAAACTGTGGCTGGTTTGACAGTGCCAAGTGCCTCCTGCCAACTGACATCAAGAACCTGGCCTGGTGACTTTTGTTTCTCTGGGGAAAGGCCATGGTTGGTATCCTGAGCCTGGTGTCTTGGAGTGGCCGTCGGCCTGCTAAAATTCTGGACGGACCAGGATGCCTCCCAGATGCAAGGTGCCCCCACAGGCAACTGTGTCTGGTTTGACAGTGCCAAGTGCTTCCTGCAAACTGACATCAGAAACCTGGCCTGGTGATTTTCTTTCTCAGGGGAAAGGCCATGGTTCATGTCCAGGGCCCGGTGGCTCGCAGTTGCCTGCTTCCTGCTGAAATTCCACACGGATCCGGATACCTCCCAGATGCAAGGTGCCCCCACAGGCAACTTTGGCTGGTTTGAGAGTGCCAAGTGCCTCCTGTAAATTGACATCAGGAACCTGGCCTGGTGACTTTTGTTTCTCTGGGGAAAGGTTATTATTCTTGTTCAGAGCCCGGTGGCTCGGAGTGGCCGGCTGCCTGCTGAAATTCCGCATGCAACAGGATACCTCCCAGGTTCAAGGTGCCGCCACAGGCAACTGTGGCTGGTTTGACAGTGCCAAGTGCCTCCTGCAAACTGACATCAGGAAGCTGGCCTGGTGACTTTTGTTTCTCTGGGGAAAGGCCATTGTACGTGTCCAGGGCCTGTGGCCCGTAGTGGCCGGCCCCCCGCTGAAATTCCGAAGGGATCAGGATACCTCCCAGACCGATAGTACCACCACAGGCAACTGTGGCTGGTTTGACAGTGCCAAGTGCCTCCTGCAAACTGACATCAGGAACCTGGCCTGGTGACTTTTGTTTCTCTGGGGAAAGGCCATTGTTCCTCTCCAGGGCCCGTAGTCCAGAGTGGCCGACTACCTGCTGAAATTCCTCATGCATCAGGATGCCTCCCACATGAAAGGTGCCCCCACAGGCAACTACGTCTGATTTGACAGTGCCATGTGCCTCCTGCAAACTGATATCAGGAACCAGGCCTGGTGATTTTTCTTTGTCTGGGGAAAGGCCATTGTACGTGTCCAGAGCCTGGTGGCCCGGAGTGGCCGGCTGCCTGCTGAAATTCCGAACGGGTCAGGATTCCTCCCAGAACGAAAGTACCACCACAGGCAACTGTGGCTGGTTTGACAGTGCCAAGTGCCTCCTGCAAGCTGACATCAGCAACCTTGCCAGGTGACTTTTGTTTCTCTGGGGAAAGCCCATCGTTCGTGTCCAGTGCCGGGTGTCCCTGGGTGTCCGGCTGCCTGCTGAAATTCCGAACGCATCCGGATACCGCCCAGATGCAATGTGCCCCCACAGGCACCTGTGGCTGGTTTTACAGTGCCAAGTGCCTCCTGCAAACTGACATCAGGAACCTGGCCTGGTGACTTTTGTTTCTCTGGGGAAAGACCATGGTTCGTATCCTGGATACGTATGACCGGAGAGGCCGGCTGCCTGTTGAAATTCCTCACGGATCAGGATGCCGCCGAGATGCAAGATGCCCCCACAGGCACCTGTGGCTGGTTTGACAGTGCCAAGTGCCTCCTGCAAACTGACATCAGGAACCTGGCCGGGTAAGTTTTGTTTCTCTGGGGAAAGGCCATGGTTCATATCCTGGACCCGTAGGCCAGGAGTGGCCGGCTGCCTGCTGAAATTCCGAACGGATCAGGATGCCTCCCAGATGCAAGGTGCCCCCAGAGGCAATTGTGGCTGGTTTGACAGTGCCAAGTGCCTCCTGCAAACTGACATCAGGAACCTGGCCTGGTGACTTTTGTTTCTCTGGGGAAAGGCCCTCGTTCATATCCTACAAACTGTGGCCCAGAGGGGACGGCTGCCTGCTGAAATTCCGCACGGATCAGGATACCTCCCAGATGCAAGGTGCCCCACGGGAAACTGTGGCTGGTTTGACAGTGCCAAGTGCCTCCTGCCAACTGACATCAAGAACCTGGCCTGGTGACTTTTGTTTCTCTGGGGAAAGGCCATGGTTGGTATCCTGAGCCTGGTGTCCTGGAGTGGCCGTCTGCCTGATAAAATTCTGGACGGACCAGGATTCCTCCCAGATGCAAGGTGCCCCCAGAGGCAACTGTGGCTGGTTTGACAGTGCCAAGTGCCTCCTGCAAACTGACATCAGGAACCTGGCCTGGTGACATTTATTTCTCTGCGGAAAGGCCATTGTACGTGTCCAAGGCCTAGTGGCCCGGAGTGGCCGGCTGCTTGCTGGAATTCTGCATGGATCAGGATGCCGCCGAGATGCAAGGTGCCCCCACAGGCACCTGTGGCTGGTTTGACAGTGCCAAGTGCCTCCTGCAAACTGACATCAGGAACCTGGCCTGGTGACTTTTGTTTCTCTGGGGACAGGCCATGGTTCATATCCTACAAACTGTGGCCCAGAGTGGCCGGCTGGCTGCTGAAATTCCGCACGGATCAGGATACCTCCCAGATGCAAGGCGCCCCACGGGAAACTGTGGCTGGTTTGACAGTGCCAAGTGCCTCCTGCCAACTGACATCAAGAACCTGGCCTGGTGACTTTTGTTTCTCTGGGGAAAGGCCATGGTTGGTATCCTGAGCCTGGTGTCTTGGAGTGGCCGTCGGCCTGCTAAAATTCTGGACGGACCAGGATGCCTCCCAGATGCAAGGTGCCCCCACAGGCAACTGTGTCTGGTTTGACAGTGCCAAGTGCTTCCTGCAAACTGACATCAGAAACCTGGCCTGGTGATTTTCTTTCTCAGGGGAAAGGCCATGGTTCATGTCCAGGGCCCGGTGGCTCGGAGTGGCCGGCTGCCTGCTGAAATTCCTCATGGATCCGGATACCTCCCAGATGCAAGGTGCCCCCACAGGCAACTTTGGCTGGTTTGAGAGTGCCAAGTGCCTCCTGTAAATTGACATCAGGAACCTGGCCTGGTGACTTTTGTTTCTCTGGGGAAAGGTTATTATTCTTGTTCAGAGCCCGGTGGCTCGGAGTGGCCGGCTGCCTGCTGAAATTCCGCATGGATCAGGATACCTCCCAGGTTCAAGGTGCCGCCACAGGCAACTGTGGCTGGTTTGACAGTGCCAAGTGCCTCCTGCAAACTGACATCAGGAAGCTGGCCTGGTGACTTTTGTTTCTCTGGGGAAAGGCCATTGTACGTGTCCAGGGCCTGTGGCCCGTAGTGGCCGGCCCCCCGCTGAAATTCCGAAGGGATCAGGATACCTCCCAGACCGATAGTACCACCACAGGCAACTGTGGCTGGTTTGACAGTGCCAAGTGCCTCCTGCAAACTGACATCAGGAACCTGGCCTGGTGACTTTTGTTTCTCTGGGGAAAGGCCATTGTTCCTCTCCAGGGCCCGTAGTCCAGAGTGGCCGACTGCCTGCTGAAATTCCTCATGGATCAGGATGCCTCCCACATGAAAGGTGCCCCCACAGGCAACTACGTCTGATTTGACAGTGCCATGTGCCTCCTGCAAACTGATATCAGGAACCAGGCCTGGTGATTTTTCTTTGTCTGGGGAAAGGCCATTGTACGTGTCCAGAGCCTGGTGGCCCGGAGTGGCCGGCTGCCTGCTGAAATTCCGAACGGGTCAGGATTCCTCCCAGAACGAAAGTACCACCACAGGCAACTGTGGCTGGTTTGACAGTGCCAAGTGCTTCCTGCAAACTGACATCAGCAACCTTGCCAGGTGACTTTTGTTTCTCTGGGGAAAGCCCATCGTTCGTGTCCAGGGCCGGGTGTCCCTGGGTGTCCGGCTGCCTGCTGAAATTCCGAACGCATCAGGATACCGCCCAGATGCAATGTGCCCCCACAGGCACCTGTGGCTGGTTTGACAGTGCCAAGTGCCTCCTGCAAACTGACATCAGGAGCCTGGCCTGGTGTCTTTTGTTTCTCAGGGGAAAGGCTTTCGTTCCTATCCATGGACGGGTGGCCAATAGTGGCTGGCTGCCTGCTGAAATTCCGCACGGTTGAAGATACCTCCCAGATGGAAAGTACCACCACAGGCAACTGTGGCTGGTTTGACAGTGCCAAGTGCCTCCTGCAAACTGACATCAGGAACCTGGCCTGGTGACTTTTGTTTCTCAGGGGAAAGGGCATCGTTCGTGTCCAGTGCCCGGTGGCCTGGAGTGGCCAGCAGCCTGCTGAACTTCCGCACAGATGAGGATACCTCCCAGATGCAAGATGCCCATACAGGTACGTGTGGCTGGTTTGACAGTGCCAAGTGCCTCCTGCAAACTGACATCAGGAACCTGGCCAGGTGACTTTTGTTTCTCTGGGGAAAGGCCATCGTTCCCCTCCACGGCCAGGTGGCCTGGAGTGGCCGGCTGCCTGTTGAAATTCCGCACGGATGAGGATAACTCCCAGATGAAAGGAGCCCCCAGAGGCAACTGTGGCTGGTTTGACAGTGCCAAGTGCCTCCTGCAAACTGACATCAGGAACCTGGCCTGGTGACTTTTGTTTCTCTGGGGAAAGGCCATGGTTCATGTCCACGGCCTGGTGGCCCGGAGTGTCCGGCTGCCTGCTGAAATTCTGCATGGATCAGGATGCCGCCGAGATGCAAGGTGCCCCACAGGCACCTGTGGCTGGTTTGACAGTGCCAAGTGCTTCCTGCAAACTGACATCAGAAACCTGGCCTGGTGATTTTCTTTCTCAGGGGAAAGGCCATGGTTCATGTCCACGGCCTAGTGGCCCGGAGTGTCCGGCTGCCTGCTGAAATTCCACACGGATCAGGATACCTCCCAGATGTAAGGTGCCACCACAGGCAACTGTGGCTGGTTTGACAGTGCCAAGTGCCTCCTGCAAACTGACATCAGGAATCTGGCCTTGTGAGTTTTGTTTCTCTGGGGAAAGGCCATCATTCTTGTTCAGAGCCAGGTGGCCCGGAGCGGCCGGCTGCCTGCTGAAATTCCTCACGGATCAGGATGCCGCCGAGATGCAAGATGCCCCCACAGGCACCTGTGGCTGCTTCGACAGTGCCAAGTGCCTCCTGCAAACTGACATCAGGAACCTGGCCGGGTGACTTTTGTTTCTCTGGGGAAAGGCCATGGTTCATATCCTGGACCCGTAGGCCAGGAGTGGCCGGCTGCCTGCTGAAATTCCGAACGGATCAGGATGCCTCCCAGATGCAAGGTGCCCCCAGAGGCAATTGTGGCTGGTTTGACAGTGCCAAGTGCCTCCTGCAAACTGACATCAGGAACCTGGCCTGGTGACATTTATTTCTCTGGGGAAAGGCCATTGTACGTGTCCAGGGCCTAGTGGCCCGGAGTGGCCGGCTGCTTGCTGGACTTCTGCATGGATCAGGATGCCGCCGAGATGCAAGGTGCCCCCACAGGCACCTGTGGCTGGTTTGACAGTGCCAAGTGCCTCCTGCCAACTGACATCAAGAACCTGGCCTGGTGACTTCTGTTTCTCTGGGGAAAGGCCATGGTTGGTATCCTGAGCCTGGTGTCCTGGAGTGGCCGTCTGCCTGCTAAAATTCTGGATGGACCAGGATGCCTCCCAGATGCAAGGTGCCCCACAGGCACCTGTGGCTGGTTTGACAGTGCCAAGTGCTTCCTGCAAACTGACATCAGAAACCTGGCCTGGTGATTTTCTTTCTCAGGGGAAAGGCCATGGTTCATGTCCAGGGCCCGGTGGCCCCTACTTGCCTGCTGCCTGCTGAAATTCCACACGGATCAGGATACCTCCCAGATGTAAGGTGCCACCACAGGCAACTGTGGCTGGTTTGACAGTGCCAAGTGCCTCCTGCAAACTGACATCAGGAACTTGGCCTTGTGAGTTTTGTTTCTCTGGGGAAAGGCCATCATTCTTGTTCAGAGCCCAGTGGCCCGGAGTGGCCGGCTGCCTGCAGAAATTCCGCACGGATCAGGATACCTCCCAGATTCAAGGTGCCGCCACAGGCAACTGTGGCTGGCTTGAGAGTTCCAAGTGCCTCCTGCAGGCTGACATCAGGAACCTGGCCTGGTGACTTTTGTTTCTCTGGGGAAAGGCCATCATTCTTTTCCGGGGCCCGCCGGCCCGGAGTGGCCGGCTGCCTTCTGAAATTCCACACGGTTGAGGATACCTCCCAGATGCAAGGTGGACCCACAGACAACTGTGGCTGGTTTGACAGTGCCGA
This sequence comes from Passer domesticus, assembly GCF_036417665.1. Classification (NCBI taxonomy): domain Eukaryota; kingdom Metazoa; phylum Chordata; class Aves; order Passeriformes; family Passeridae; genus Passer; species Passer domesticus. The sequence goes on from NC_087474.1 coordinate 58,766,486, forward strand.
GTGCCTCCTGCAAACTGACATCAGGAACCTGGCCTGGTAACTTTTGTTTCTCTGGGGAAAGGCCATGGTTCTTGTCCACGGCCTGGTAGCCCGGAGTGTCCGGCTGCCTCCTGAAATTCCGCATGGATCAGAATGCCTCCAGGATGAAAAGTGCCCCCATAGGCAACTGTGGCTGGTTTGACAGTGCCAAGTGCCTCCTGCAAACTGACATCAGGAACCTGGCCTGGTAACTTTTGTTTCTCTGGGGAAAGGCCATGGTTCTTGTCCACGGCCTGGTGGCCCGGAGTGTCCGGCTGCCTCCTGAAATTCCTCATGGATCAGAATGCCTCCCAGATGAAAAGTGCCCCCACAGGCAACTGTGGCTGGTTTGACAGTGCCAAGTGCCTCCTGCAAACTGACATCAGGAACCTGACCTGGTAAGTTTTGTTTCTCTGGGGAAAGGCCATCGTTCTTGTCCGGGGTCCGCCGGCCCGGAGTGGCTGGCTGTCTGCTGAAATTCCACAGGGTTAAGGCTACCTCCCAGATGCAAGGCGCCCCCACAGGCAACTGTGGCTGGTTTGACAATGCCATGTGCCTCCTGCAAACTGACATCAGGAACCTGGCCTGGTAAGTTTTGTTTCTCTGGGGAAAGGCCATGGTTCATATCCTGGACCCGTAGGCCAGGAGTGGCCGGCTGCCTGCTGAAATTCCTCACGGATCAGGATGCCGCCGAGATGCAAGATGCCCCCACACGCACCTGTGGCTGCTTCGACAGTGCCAAGTGCCTCCTGCAAACTGACATCAGGAACCTGGCCTGGTAAGTTTTGTTTCTCTGGGGAAAGGCCATGGTTCATATCCTGGACCCGTAGGCCAGGAGTGGCCGGCTGCCTGCTGAAATTCCGAACGGATCAGGATGCCTCCCAGATGCAAGGTGCCCCCAGAGGCAATTGTGGCTGGTTTGACAGTGCCAAGTGCCTCCTGCAAACTGACATCAGGAACCTGGCCTGGTGACTTTTGTTTCTCTGGGGAAAGGCCCTCGTTCATATCCTACAAAATGTGGCCCAGAGGGGACGGCTGCCTGCTGAAATTCCGCACGGATCAGGATACCTCCCAGATGCAAGGTGCCCCACGGGAAACTGTGGCTGGTTTGACAGTGCCAAGTGCCTCCTGCCAACTGACATCAAGAACCTGGCCTGGTGACTTTTGTTTCTCTGGGGAAAGGCCATGGTTGGTATCCTGAGCCTGGTGTCCTGGAGTGGCCGTCTGCCTGCTAAAATTCTGGACGGACCAGGATTCCTCCCAGATGCAAGGTGCCCCCAGAGGCAACTGTGGCTGGTTTGACAGTGCCAAGTGCCTCCTGCAAACTGACATCAGGAACCTGGCCTGGTGACATTTATTTCTCTGCGGAAAGGCCATTGTACGTGTCCAAGGCCTAGTGGCCCGGAGTGGCCGGCTGCTTGCTGGAATTCTGCATGGATCAGGATGCCGCCGAGATGCAAGGTGCCCCCACAGGCACCTGTGGCTGGTTTGACAGTGCCAAGTGCCTCCTGCAAACTGACATCAGGAACCTGGCCTGGTGACTTTTGTTTCTCTGGGGACAGGCCATGGTTCATATCCTACAAACTGTGGCCCAGAGTGGCCGGCTGGCTGCTGAAATTCCGCACGGATCAGGATACCTCCCAGATGCAAGGCGCCCCACGGGAAACTGTGGCTGGTTTGACAGTGCCAAGTGCCTCCTGCCAACTGACATCAAGAACCTGGCCTGGTGACTTTTGTTTCTCTGGGGAAAGGCCATGGTTGGTATCCTGAGCCTGGTGTCTTGGAGTGGCCGTCGGCCTGCTAAAATTCTGGACGGACCAGGATGCCTCCCAGATGCAAGGTGCCCCCACAGGCAACTGTGTCTGGTTTGACAGTGCCAAGTGCTTCCTGCAAACTGACATCAGAAACCTGGCCTGGTGATTTTCTTTCTCAGGGGAAAGGCCATGGTTCATGTCCAGGGCCCGGTGGCTCGCAGTTGCCTGCTTCCTGCTGAAATTCCACACGGATCCGGATACCTCCCAGATGCAAGGTGCCCCCACAGGCAACTTTGGCTGGTTTGAGAGTGCCAAGTGCCTCCTGTAAATTGACATCAGGAACCTGGCCTGGTGACTTTTGTTTCTCTGGGGAAAGGTTATTATTCTTGTTCAGAGCCCGGTGGCTCGGAGTGGCCGGCTGCCTGCTGAAATTCCGCATGCAACAGGATACCTCCCAGGTTCAAGGTGTCGCCACAGGCAACTGTGGCTGGTTTGACAGTGCCAAGTGCCTCCTGCAAACTGACATCAGGAAGCTGGCCTGGTGACTTTTGTTTCTCTGGGGAAAGGCCATTGTACGTGTCCAGGGCCTGTGGCCCGTAGTGGCCGGACCCCCGCTGAAATTCCGAAGGGATCAGGATACCTCCCAGACCGATAGTACCACCACAGGCAACTGTGGCTGGTTTGACAGTGCCAAGTGCCTCCTGCAAACTGACATCAGGAACCTGGCCTGGTGACTTTTGTTTCTCTGGGGAAAGGCCATTGTTCCTCTCCAGGGCCCGTAGTCCAGAGTGGCCGACTGCCTGCTGAAATTCCTCATGGATCAGGATGCCTCCCACATGAAAGGTGCCCCCACAGGCAACTACGTCTGATTTGACAGTGCCATGTGCCTCCTGCAAACTGATATCAGGAACCAGGCCTGGTGATTTTTCTTTGTCTGGGGAAAGGCCATTGTACGTGTCCAGAGCCTGGTGGCCCGGAGTGGCCGGCTGCCTGCTGAAATTCCGAACGGGTCAGGATTCCTCCCAGAACGAAAGTACCACCACAGGCAACTGTGGCTGGTTTGACAGTGCCAAGTGCCTCCTGCAAGCTGACATCAGCAACCTTGCCAGGTGACTTTTGTTTCTCTGGGGAAAGCCCATCGTTCGTGTCCAGGGCCGGGTGTCCCTGGGTGTCCGGCTGCCTGCTGAAATTCCGAACGCATCAGGATACCGCCCAGATGCAATGTGCCCCCACAGGCACCTGTGGCTGGTTTGACAGTGCCAAGTGCCTCCTGCAAACTGACATCAGGAGCCTGGCCTGGTGTCTTTTGTTTCCCAGGGGAAAGGCTTTCGTTCCTATCCATGGACGGGTGGCCAATAGTGGCTGGCTGCCTGCTGAAATTCCGCACGGTTGAAGATACCTCCCAGATGGAAAGTACCACCACAGGCAACTGTGGCTGGTTTGACAGTGCCAAGTGCCTCCTGCAAACTGACATCAGGAAGCTGGCCTGGTGACTTTTGTTTCTCTGGGGAAAGGCCATTGTACGTGTCCAGGGCCTGTGGCCCGTAGTGGCCGGACCCCCGCTGAAATTCCGAAGGGATCAGGATACCTCCCAGACCGATAGTACCACCACAGGCAACTGTGGCTGGTTTGACAGTGCCAAGTGCCTCCTGCAAACTGACATCAGGAACCTGGCCTGGTGACTTTTGTTTCTCTGGGGAAAGGCCATTGTTCCTCTCCAGGGCCCGTAGTCCAGAGTGGCCGACTGCCTGCTGAAATTCCTCATGGATCAGGATGCCTCCCACATGAAAGGTGCCCCCACAGGCAACTACGTCTGATTTGACAGTGCCATGTGCCTCCTGCAAACTGATATCAGGAACCAGGCCTGGTGATTTTTCTTTGTCTGGGGAAAGGCCATTGTACGTGTCCAGAGCCTGGTGGCCCGGAGTGGCCGGCTGCCTGCTGAAATTCCGAACGGGTCAGGATTCCTCCCAGAACGAAAGTACCACCACAGGCAACTGTGGCTGGTTTGACAGTGCCAAGTGCCTCCTGCAAGCTGACATCAGCAACCTTGCCAGGTGACTTTTGTTTCTCTGGGGAAAGCCCATCGTTCGTGTCCAGGGCCGGGTGTCCCTGGGTGTCCGGCTGCCTGCTGAAATTCCGAACGCATCAGGATACCGCCCAGATGCAATGTGCCCCCACAGGCACCTGTGGCTGGTTTGACAGTGCCAAGTGCCTCCTGCAAACTGACATCAGGAGCCTGGCCTGGTGTCTTTTGTTTCTCAGGGGAAAGGCTTTCGTTCCTATCCATGGACGGGTGGCCAATAGTGGCTGGCTGCCTGCTGAAATTCCGCACGGTTGAAGATACCTCCCAGATGGAAAGTACCACCACAGGCAACTGTGGCTGGTTTGACAGTGCCAAGTGCCTCCTGCAAACTGACATCAGGAACCTGGCCTGGTGACTTTTGTTTCTCAGGGGAAAGGGCATCGTTCGTGTCCAGTGCCCGGTGGCCTGGAGTGGCCAGCAGCCTGCTGAACTTCCGCACAGATGAGGATACCTCCCAGATGCAAGATGCCCATACAGGTACGTGTGGCTGGTTTGACAGTGCCAAGTGCCTCCTGCAAACTGACATCAGGAACCTGGCCAGGTGACTTTTGTTTCTCTGGGGAAAGGCCATCGTTCCCCTCCACGGCCAGGTGGCCTGGAGTGGCCGGCTGCCTGTTGAAATTCCGCACGGATGAGGATAACTCCCAGATGAAAGGAGCCCCCAGAGGCAACTGTGGCTGGTTTGACAGTGCCAAGTGCCTCCTGCAAACTGACATCAGGAACCTGGCCTGGTGACTTCTGTTTCTCTGGGGAAAGGCCATGGTTCATGTCCACGGCCTGGTGGCCCGGAGTGTCCGGCTGCCTGCTGAAATTCTGCATGGATCAGGATGCCGCCGAGATGCAAGGTGCCCCACAGGCACCTGTGGCTGGTTTGACAGTGCCAAGTGCTTCCTGCAAACTGACATCAGAAACCTGGCCTGGTGATTTTCTTTCTCAGGGGAAAGGCCATGGTTCATGTCCACGGCCTAGTGGCCCGGAGTGTCCGGCTGCCTGCTGAAATTCCACACGGATCAGGATACCTCCCAGATGTAAGGTGCCACCACAGGCAACTGTGGCTGGTTTGACAGTGCCAAGTGCCTCCTGCAAACTGACATCAGGAATCTGGCCTTGTGAGTTTTGTTTCTCTGGGGAAAGGCCATCATTCTTGTTCAGAGCCAGGTGGCCCGGAGCGGCCGGCTGCCTGCTGAAATTCCTCACGGATCAGGATGCCGCCGAGATGCAAGATGCCCCCACAGGCACCTGTGGCTGCTTCGACAGTGCCAAGTGCCTCCTGCAAACTGACATCAGGAACCTGGCCGGGTGACTTTTGTTTCTCTGGGGAAAGGCCATGGTTCATATCCTGGACCCGTAGGCCAGGAGTGGCCGGCTGCCTGCTGAAATTCCGAACGGATCAGGATGCCTCCCAGATGCAAGGTGCCCCCAGAGGCAATTGTGGCTGGTTTGACAGTGCCAAGTGCCTCCTGCAAACTGACATCAGGAACCTGGCCTGGTGACATTTATTTCTCTGGGGAAAGGCCATTGTACGTGTCCAGGGCCTAGTGGCCCGGAGTGGCCGGCTGCTTGCTGGACTTCTGCATGGATCAGGATGCCGCCGAGATGCAAGGTGCCCCCACAGGCACCTGTGGCTGGTTTGACAGTGCCAAGTGCCTCCTGCCAACTGACATCAAGAACCTGGCCTGGTGACTTCTGTTTCTCTGGGGAAAGGCCATGGTTGGTATCCTGAGCCTGGTGTCCTGGAGTGGCCGTCTGCCTGCTAAAATTCTGGATGGACCAGGATGCCTCCCAGATGCAAGGTGCCCCACAGGCACCTGTGGCTGGTTTGACAGTGCCAAGTGCTTCCTGCAAACTGACATCAGAAACCTGGCCTGGTGATTTTCTTTCTCAGGGGAAAGGCCATGGTTCATGTCCAGGGCCCGGTGGCCCCTACTTGCCTGCTGCCTGCTGAAATTCCACACGGATCAGGATACCTCCCAGATGTAAGGTGCCACCACAGGCAACTGTGGCTGGTTTGACAGTGCCAAGTGCCTCCTGCAAACTGACATCAGGAACTTGGCCTTGTGAGTTTTGTTTCTCTGGGGAAAGGCCATCATTCTTGTTCAGAGCCCAGTGGCCCGGAGTGGCCGGCTGCCTGCAGAAATTCCGCACGGATCAGGATACCTCCCAGATTCAAGGTGCCGCCACAGGCAACTGTGGCTGGCTTGAGAGTTCCAAGTGCCTCCTGCAGGCTGACATCAGGAACCTGGCCTGGTGACTTTTGTTTCTCTGGGGAAAGGCCATCATTCTTTTCCGGGGCCCGCCGGCCCGGAGTGGCCGGCTGCCTTCTGAAATTCCACACGGTTGAGGATACCTCCCAGATGCAAGGTGGACCCACAGACAACTGTGGCTGGTTTGACAGTGCCGAGTGCCTCCTGCAAACTGACATCAGGAACCTGGCCTGGTAACTTTTGTTTCTCTGGGGAAAGGCCATGGTTCTTGTCCACGGCCTGGTAGCCCGGAGTGTCCGGCTGCCTCCTGAAATTCCGCATGGATCAGAATGCCTCCAGGATGAAAAGTGCCCCCATAGGCAACTGTGGCTGGTTTGACAGTGCCAAGTGCCTCCTGCAAACTGACATCAGGAACCTGGCCTGGTAACTTTTGTTTCTCTGGGGAAAGGCCATGGTTCTTGTCCACGGCCTGGTGGCCCGGAGTGTCCGGCTGCCTCCTGAAATTCCTCATGGATCAGAATGCCTCCCAGATGAAAAGTGCCCCCACAGGCAACTGTGGCTGGTTTGACAGTGCCAAGTGCCTCCTGCAAACTGACATCAGGAACCTGACCTGGTAAGTTTTGTTTCTCTGGGGAAAGGCCATCGTTCTTGTCCGGGGTCCGCCGGCCCGGAGTGGCTGGCTGTCTGCTGAAATTCCACAGGGTTAAGGCTACCTCCCAGATGCAAGGCGCCCCCACAGGCAACTGTGGCTGGTTTGACAATGCCATGTGCCTCCTGCAAACTGACATCAGGAACCTGGCCTGGTAAGTTTTGTTTCTCTGGGGAAAGGCCATGGTTCATATCCTGGACCCGTAGGCCAGGAGTGGCCGGCTGCCTGCTGAAATTCCTCACGGATCAGGATGCCGCCGAGATGCAAGATGCCCCCACACGCACCTGTGGCTGCTTCGACAGTGCCAAGTGCCTCCTGCAAACTGACATCAGGAACCTGGCCTGGTAAGTTTTGTTTCTCTGGGGAAAGGCCATGGTTCATATCCTGGACCCGTAGGCCAGGAGTGGCCGGCTGCCTGCTGAAATTCCGAACGGATCAGGATGCCTCCCAGATGCAAGGTGCCCCCAGAGGCAATTGTGGCTGGTTTGACAGTGCCAAGTGCCTCCTGCAAACTGACATCAGGAACCTGGCCTGGTGACTTTTGTTTCTCTGGGGAAAGGCCCTCGTTCATATCCTACAAACTGTGGCCCAGAGGGGACGGCTGCCTGCTGAAATTCCGCACGGATCAGGATACCTCCCAGATGCAAGGTGCCCCACGGGAAACTGTGGCTGGTTTGACAGTGCCAAGTGCCTCCTGCCAACTGACATCAAGAACCTGGCCTGGTGACTTTTGTTTCTCTGGGGAAAGGCCATGGTTGGTATCCTGAGCCTGGTGTCCTGGAGTGGCCGTCTGCCTGCTAAAATTCTGGACGGACCAGGATTCCTCCCAGATGCAAGGTGCCCCCAGAGGCAACTGTGGCTGGTTTGACAGTGCCAAGTGCCTCCTGCAAACTGACATCAGGAACCTGGCCTGGTGACATTTATTTCTCTGCGGAAAGGCCATTGTACGTGTCCAAGGCCTAGTGGCCCGGAGTGGCCGGCTGCTTGCTGGAATTCTGCATGGATCAGGATGCCGCCGAGATGCAAGGTGCCCCCACAGGCACCTGTGGCTGGTTTGACAGTGCCAAGTGCCTCCTGCAAACTGACATCAGGAACCTGGCCTGGTGACTTTTGTTTCTCTGGGGACAGGCCATGGTTCATATCCTACAAACTGTGGCCCAGAGTGGCCGGCTGGCTGCTGAAATTCCGCACGGATCAGGATACCTCCCAGATGCAAGGCGCCCCACGGGAAACTGTGGCTGGTTTGACAGTGCCAAGTGCCTCCTGCCAACTGACATCAAGAACCTGGCCTGGTGACTTTTGTTTCTCTGGGGAAAGGCCATGGTTGGTATCCTGAGCCTGGTGTCTTGGAGTGGCCGTCGGCCTGCTAAAATTCTGGACGGACCAGGATGCCTCCCAGATGCAAGGTGCCCCCACAGGCAACTGTGTCTGGTTTGACAGTGCCAAGTGCTTCCTGCAAACTGACATCAGAAACCTGGCCTGGTGATTTTCTTTCTCAGGGGAAAGGCCATGGTTCATGTCCAGGGCCCGGTGGCTCGCAGTTGCCTGCTTCCTGCTGAAATTCCACACGGATCCGGATACCTCCCAGATGCAAGGTGCCCCCACAGGCAACTTTGGCTGGTTTGAGAGTGCCAAGTGCCTCCTGTAAATTGACATCAGGAACCTGGCCTGGTGACTTTTGTTTCTCTGGGGAAAGGTTATTATTCTTGTTCAGAGCCCGGTGGCTCGGAGTGGCCGGCTGCCTGCTGAAATTCCGCATGCAACAGGATACCTCCCAGGTTCAAGGTGTCGCCACAGGCAACTGTGGCTGGTTTGACAGTGCCAAGTGCCTCCTGCAAACTGACATCAGGAAGCTGGCCTGGTGACTTTTGTTTCTCTGGGGAAAGGCCATTGTACGTGTCCAGGGCCTGTGGCCCGTAGTGGCCGGACCCCCGCTGAAATTCCGAAGGGATCAGGATACCTCCCAGACCGATAGTACCACCACAGGCAACTGTGGCTGGTTTGACAGTGCCAAGTGCCTCCTGCAAACTGACATCAGGAACCTGGCCTGGTGACTTTTGTTTCTCTGGGGAAAGGCCATTGTTCCTCTCCAGGGCCCGTAGTCCAGAGTGGCCGACTGCCTGCTGAAATTCCTCATGGATCAGGATGCCTCCCACATGAAAGGTGCCCCCACAGGCAACTACGTCTGATTTGACAGTGCCATGTGCCTCCTGCAAACTGATATCAGGAACCAGGCCTGGTGATTTTTCTTTGTCTGGGGAAAGGCCATTGTACGTGTCCAGAGCCTGGTGGCCCGGAGTGGCCGGCTGCCTGCTGAAATTCCGAACGGGTCAGGATTCCTCCCAGAACGAAAGTACCACCACAGGCAACTGTGGCTGGTTTGACAGTGCCAAGTGCCTCCTGCAAGCTGACATCAGCAACCTTGCCAGGTGACTTTTGTTTCTCTGGGGAAAGCCCATCGTTCGTGTCCAGGGCCGGGTGTCCCTGGGTGTCCGGCTGCCTGCTGAAATTCCGAACGCATCAGGATACCGCCCAGATGCAATGTGCCCCCACAGGCACCTGTGGCTGGTTTGACAGTGCCAAGTGCCTCCTGCAAACTGACATCAGGAGCCTGGCCTGGTGTCTTTTGTTTCCCAGGGGAAAGGCTTTCGTTCCTATCCATGGACGGGTGGCCAATAGTGGCTGGCTGCCTGCTGAAATTCCGCACGGTTGAAGATACCTCCCAGATGGAAAGTACCACCACAGGCAACTGTGGCTGGTTTGACAGTGCCAAGTGCCTCCTGCAAACTGACATCAGGAACCTGGCCTGGTGACTTTTGTTTCTCAGGGGAAAGGGCATCGTTCGTGTCCAGTGCCCGGTGGCCTGGAGTGGCCAGCAGCCTGCTGAACTTCCGCACAGATGAGGATACCTCCCAGATGCAAGATGCCCATACAGGTACGTGTGGCTGGTTTGACAGTGCCAAGTGCCTCCTGCAAACTGACATCAGGAACCTGGCCAGGTGACTTTTGTTTCTCTGGGGAAAGGCCATCGTTCCACTCCACGGCCAGGTGGCCTGGAGTGGCCGGCTGCCTGTTGAAATTCCGCACGGATGAGGATAACTCCCAGATGAAAGGAGCCCCCAGAGGCAACTGTGGCTGGTTTGACAGTGCCAAGTGCCTCCTGCAAACTGACATCAGGAACCTGGCCTGGTGACTTTTGTTTCTCTGGGGAAAGGCCATGGTTCATGTCCACGGCCTGGTGGCCCGGAGTGTCCGGCTGCCTGCTGAAATTCTGCATGGATCAGGATGCCGCCGAGATGCAAGGTGCCCCACAGGCACCTGTGGCTGGTTTGACAGTGCCAAGTGCTTCCTGCAAACTGACATCAGAAACCTGGCCTGGTGATTTTCTTTCTCAGGGGAAAGGCCATGGTTCATGTCCACGGCCTAGTGGCCCGAAGTGTCCGGCTGCCTGCTGAAATTCCACACGGATCAGGATACCTCCCAGATGTAAGGTGCCACCACAGGCAACTGTGGCTGGTTTGACAGTGCCAAGTGCCTCCTGCAAACTGACATCAGGAACCTGGCCTGGTGACTTTTGTTTCTCTGGGGAAAGGCCATCATTCTTGTTCAGAGCCAGGTGGCCCGGAGCGGCCGGCTGCCTGCTGAAATTCCTCACGGATCAGGATGCCGCCGAGATGCAAGATGCCCCCACAGGCACCTGTGGCTGGTTTGACAGTGCCAAGTGCCTCCTGCAAACTGACATCAGGAACCTGGCCGGGTGACTTTTGTTTCTCTGGGGAAAGGCCATGGTTCATATCCTGGACCCGTAGGCCAGGAGTGGCCGGCTGCCTGCTGAAATTCCGAACGGATCAGGATGCCTCCCAGATGCAAGGTGCCCCCAGAGGCAATTGTGGCTGGTTTGACAGTGCCAAGTGCCTCCTGCAAACTGACATCAGGAACCTGGCCTGGTGACTTCTGTTTCTCTGGGGAAAGGCCATGGTTGGTATCCTGAGCCTGGTGTCCTGGAGTGGCCGTCTGCCTGCTAAAATTCTGGATGGACCAGGATGCCTCCCAGATGCAAGGTGCCCCACAGGCACCTGTGGCTGGTTTGACAGTGCCAAGTGCTTCCTGCAAACTGACATCAGAAACCTGGCCTGGTGATTTTCTTTCTCAGGGGAAAGGCCATGGTTCATGTCCAGGGCCCGGTGTCCCCTACTTGCCTGCTGCCTGCTGAAATTCCACACGGATCAGGATACCTCCCAGATGTAAGGTGCCACCACAGGCAACTGTGGCTGGTTTGACAGTGCCAAGTGCCTCCTGCAAACTGACATCAGGAACCTGGCCTTGTGAGTTTTGTTTCTCTGGGGAAAGGCCATCATTCTTGTTCAGAGCCCAGTGGCCCGGAGTGGCCGGCTGCCTGCTGAAATTCCGCACGGATCAGGATACCTCCCAGATTCAAGGTGCCGCCACAGGCAACTGTGGCTGGCTTGAGAGTTCCAAGTGCCTCCTGCAGGCTGACATCAGGAACCTGGCCTGGTGACTTTTGTTTCTCTGGGGAAAGGCCATCATTCTTTTCCGGGGCCCGCCGGCCCGGAGTGGCCGGCTGCCTTCTGAAATTCCACACGGTTGAGGATACCTCCCAGATGCAAGGTGGACCCACAGACAACTGTGGCTGGTTTGACAGTGCCGAGTGCCTCCTGCAAACTGACATCAGGAACCTGGCCTGGTAACTTTTGTTTCTCTGGGGAAAGGCCATGGTTCTTGTCCACGGCCTGGTAGCCCGGAGTGTCCGGCTGCCTCCTGAAATTCCGCATGGATCAGAATGCCTCCAGGATGAAAAGTGCCCCCATAGGCAACTGTGGCTGGTTTGACAGTGCCAAGTGCCTCCTGCAAACTGACATCAGGAACCTGGCCTGGTGACTTTTGTTTCTCTGGGGAAAGGCCATGGTTCATGTCCACGGCCTGGTGGCCCGGAGTGTCCGGCTGCCTCCTGAAATTCCTCATGGATCAGAATGCCTCCCAGATGAAAAGTGCCCCCACAGGCAACTGTGGCTGGTTTGACAGTGCCAAGTGCCTCCTGCAAACTGACATCAGGAACCTGACCTGGTAAGTTTTGTTTCTCTGGGGAAAGGCCATCGTTCTTGTCCGGGGCCCGCCGGCCTGGAGTGGCTGGCTGTCTGCTGAAATTCCACAGGGTTAAGGCTACCTCCCAGATGCAAGGTGCCCCCACAGGCAACTGTGGCTGGTTTGACAGTGCCATGTGCCTCCTGCAAACTGACATCAGGAACCTGGCCTGGTGACTTTTGTTTCTCTGGGGAAAGGCCATGGTTCGTATCCTGGATACGTAGGACCGGAGAGGCCGGCTGCCTGTTGAAATTCCTCACGGATCAGGATGCCGCCGAGATGCAAGATGCCCCCACAGGCACCTGTGGCTGGTTTGACAGTGCCAAGTGCCTCCTGCAAACTGACATCAGGAACCTGGCCGGGTGACTTTTGTTTCTCTGGGGAAAGGCCATGGTTCATATCCTGGACCAGTAGCCCAGGAGTGGCCGGCTGCCTGCTGAAATTCCTCACTGATCAGGATGCCTCCCAGATGCAAGGTGCCCCCAGAGGCAATTGTGGCTGGTTTGACCATGCCAAGTGCCTCCTGCAAACTGACATCAGGAACCTGGCCTGGTGACTTTTGTTTCTCTGGGGAAAGGCCCTCGTTCATATCCTACAAACTGTGGCCCAGAGGGGACGGCTGCCTGCTGAAATTCCGCACGGATCAGGATACCTCCCAGATGCAAGGTGCCCCACGGGAAACTGTGGCTGGTTTGACAGTGCCAAGTGCCTCCTGCCAACTGACATCAAGAACCTGGCCTGGTGACTTTTGTTTCTCTGGGGAAAGGCCATGGTTGGTATCCTGAGCCTGGTGTCCTGGAGTGGCCGTCTGCCTGCTAAAATTCTGGACGGACCAGGATTCCTCCCAGATGCAAGGTGCCCCCAGAGGCAACTGTGGCTGGTTTGACAGTGCCAAGTGCCTCCTGCAAACTGACATCAGGAACCTGGCCTGGTGACATTTATTTCTCTGCGGAAAGGCCATTGTACGTGTCCAAGGCCTAGTGGCCCGGAGTGGCCGGCTGCTTGCTGGAATTCTGCATGGATCAGGATGCCGCCGAGATGCAAGGTGCCCCCACAGGCTCCTCTGGCTGGTTTGACAGTGCCAAGTGCCTCCTGCAAACTGACATCAGGAACCTGGCCTGGTGACTTTTGTTTCTCTGGGGACAGGCCATGGTTCATATCCTACAAACTGTGGCCCAGAGGGGACGGCTGCCTGCTGAAATTCCGCACAGATCAGGATACCTCCCAGATGCAAGGTGCCCCACGGGAAACTGTGGCTGGTTTGACAGTGCCAAGTGCCTCCTGCCAACTGACATCAAGAACCTGGCCTGGTGACTTTTGTTTCTCTGGGGAAAGGCCATGGTTGGTATCCTGAGCCTGGTGTCTTGGAGTGGCCGTCGGCCTGCTAAAATTCTGGACGGACCAGGATGCCTCCCAGATGCAAGGTGCCCCCACAGGCAACTGTGTCTGGTTTGACAGTGCCAAGTGCTTCCTGCAAACTGACATCAGAAACCTGGCCTGGTGATTTTCTTTCTCAGGGGAAAGGCCATGGTTCATGTCCAGGGCCCGGTGGCTCGCAGTTGCCTGCTTCCTGCTGAAATTCCACACGGATCCGGATACCTCCCAGATGCAAGGTGCCCCCACAGGCAACTTTGGCTGGTTTGAGAGTGCCAAGTGCCTCCTGCAAACTGACATCAGGAACCTGGCCTGGTGACTTTTGTTTCTCTGGGGAAAGGCCATTGTACGTGTCCAGGGCCTGTGGCCCGTAGTGGCCGGACCCCCGCTGAAATTCCGAAGGGATCAGGATACCTCCCAGACCGATAGTACCACCACAGGCAACTGTGGCTGGTTTGACAGTGCCAAGTGCCTCCTGCAAACTGACATCAGGAACCTGGCCTGGTGACTTTTGTTTCTCTGGGGAAAGGCCATTGTTCCTCTCCAGGGCCCGTAGTCCAGAGTGGCCGACTGCCTGCTGAAATTCCTCATGGATCAGGATGCCTCCCACATGAAAGGTGCCCCCACAGGCAACTACGTCTGATTTGACAGTGCCATGTGCCTCCTGCAAACTGATATCAGGAACCAGGCCTGGTGATTTTTCTTTGTCTGGGGAAAGGCCATTGTACGTGTCCAGAGCCTGGTGGCCCGGAGTGGCCGGCTGCCTGCTGAAATTCCGAACGGGTCAGGATTCCTCCCAGAACGAAAGTACCACCACAGGCAACTGTGGCTGGTTTGACAGTGCCAAGTGCCTCCTGCAAGCTGACATCAGCAACCTTGCCAGGTGACTTTTGTTTCTCTGGGGAAAGCCCATCGTTCGTGTCCAGGGCCGGGTGTCCCTGGGTGTCCGGCTGCCTGCTGAAATTCCGAACGCATCAGGATACCGCCCAGATGCAATGTGCCCCCACAGGCACCTGTGGCTGGTTTGACAGTGCCAAGTGCCTCCTGCAAACTGACATCAGGAGCCTGGCCTGGTGTCTTTTGTTTCCCAGGGGAAAGGCTTTCGTTCCTATCCATGGACGGGTGGCCAATAGTGGCTGGCTGCCTGCTGAAATTCCGCACGGTTGAAGATACCTCCCAGATGGAAAGTACCACCACAGGCAACTGTGGCTGGTTTGACAGTGCCAAGTGCCTCCTGCAAACTGACATCAGGAACCTGGCCTGGTGACTTTTGTTTCTCAGGGGAAAGGGCATCGTTCGTGTCCAGTGCCCGGTGGCCTGGAGTGGCCAGCAGCCTGCTGAACTTCCGCACAGATGAGGATACCTCCCAGATGCAAGATGCCCATACAGGTACGTGTGGCTGGTTTGACAGTGCCAAGTGCCTCCTGCAAACTGACATCAGGAACCTGGCCAGGTGACTTTTGTTTCTCTGGGGAAAGGCCATCGTTCCACTCCACGGCCAGGTGGCCTGGAGTGGCCGGCTGCCTGTTGAAATTCCGCACGGATGAGGATAACTCCCAGATGAAAGGAGCCCCCAGAGGCAACTGTGGCTGGTTTGACAGTGCCAAGTGCCTCCTGCAAACTGACATCAGGAACCTGGCCTGGTGACTTTTGTTTCTCTGGGGAAAGGCCATGGTTCATGTCCACGGCCTGGTGGCCCGGAGTGTCCGGCTGCCTGCTGAAATTCTGCATGGATCAGGATGCCGCCGAGATGCAAGGTGCCCCACAGGCACCTGTGGCTGGTTTGACAGTGCCAAGTGCTTCCTGCAAACTGACATCAGAAACCTGGCCTGGTGATTTTCTTTCTCAGGGGAAAGGCCATGGTTCATGTCCACGGCCTAGTGGCCCGAAGTGTCCGGCTGCCTGCTGAAATTCCACACGGATCAGGATACCTCCCAGATGTAAGGTGCCACCACAGGCAACTGTGGCTGGTTTGACAGTGCCAAGTGCCTCCTGCAAACTGACATCAGGAACCTGGCCTGGTGACTTTTGTTTCTCTGGGGAAAGGCCATCATTCTTGTTCAGAGCCAGGTGGCCCGGAGCGGCCGGCTGCCTGCTGAAATTCCTCACGGATCAGGATGCCGCCGAGATGCAAGATGCCCCCACAGGCACCTGTGGCTGGTTTGACAGTGCCAAGTGCCTCCTGCAAACTGACATCAGGAACCTGGCCGGGTGACTTTTGTTTCTCTGGGGAAAGGCCATGGTTCATATCCTGGACCCGTAGGCCAGGAGTGGCCGGCTGCCTGCTGAAATTCCGAACGGATCAGGATGCCTCCCAGATGCAAGGTGCCCCCAGAGGCAATTGTGGCTGGTTTGACAGTGCCAAGTGCCTCCTGCAAACTGACATCAGGAACCTGGCCTGGTGACTTTTGTTTCTCTGGGGAAAGGCCATGGTTGGTATCCTGAGCCTGGTGTCCTGGAGTGGCCGTCTGCCTGCTAAAATTCTGGATGGACCAGGATGCCTCCCAGATGCAAGGTGCCCCACAGGCACCTGTGGCTGGTTTGACAGTGCCAAGTGCTTCCTGCAAACTGACATCAGAAACCTGGCCTGGTGATTTTCTTTCTCAGGGGAAAGGCCATGGTTCATGTCCAGGGCCCGGTGTCCCCTACTTGCCTGCTGCCTGCTGAAATTCCACACGGATCAGGATACCTCCCAGATGTAAGGTGCCACCACAGGCAACTGTGGCTGGTTTGACAGTGCCAAGTGCCTCCTGCAAACTGACATCAGGAACCTGGCCTTGTGAGTTTTGTTTCTCTGGGGAAAGGCCATCATTCTTGTTCAGAGCCCAGTGGCCCGGAGTGGCCGGCTGCCTGCTGAAATTCCGCACGGATCAGGATACCTCCCAGATTCAAGGTGCCGCCACAGGCAACTGTGGCTGGCTTGAGAGTTCCAAGTGCCTCCTGCAGGCTGACATCAGGAACCTGGCCTGGTGACTTTTGTTTCTCTGGGGAAAGGCCATCATTCTTTTCCGGGGCCCGCCGGCCCGGAGTGGCCGGCTGCCTTCTGAAATTCCACACGGTTGAGGATACCTCCCAGATGCAAGGTGGACCCACAGACAACTGTGGCTGGTTTGACAGTGCCGAGTGCCTCCTGCAAACTGACATCAGGAACCTGGCCTGGTAACTTTTGTTTCTCTGGGGAAAGGCCATGGTTCTTGTCCACGGCCTGGTAGCCCGGAGTGTCCGGCTGCCTCCTGAAATTCCGCATGGATCAGAATGCCTCCAGGATGAAAAGTGCCCCCATAGGCAACTGTGGCTGGTTTGACAGTGCCAAGTGCCTCCTGCAAACTGACATCAGGAACCTGGCCTGGTAACTTTTGTTTCTCTGGGGAAAGGCCATGGTTCTTGTCCACGGCCTGGTGGCCCGGAGTGTCCGGCTGCCTCCTGAAATTCCTCATGGATCAGAATGCCTCCCAGATGAAAAGTGCCCCCACAGGCAACTGTGGCTGGTTTGACAGTGCCAAGTGCCTCCTGCAAACTGACATCAGGAACCTGACCTGGTAAGTTTTGTTTCTCTGGGGAAAGGCCATCGTTCTTGTCCGGGGCCCGCCGGCCCGGAGTGGCTGGCTGTCTGCTGAAATTCCACAGGGTTAAGGCTACCTCCCAGATGCAAGGTGCCCCCACAGGCAACTGTGGCTGGTTTGACAGTGCCATGTGCCTCCTGCAAACTGACATCAGGAACCTGGCCTGGTGACTTTTGTTTCTCTGGGGAAAGGCCATGGTTCGTATCCTGGATACGTAGGACCGGAGAGGCCGGCTGCCTGTTGAAATTCCTCACGGATCAGGATGCCGCCGAGATGCAAGATGCCCCCACAGGCACCTGTGGCTGCTTCGACAGTGCCAAGTGCCTCCTGCAAACTGACATCAGGAACCTGGCCGGGTGACTTTTGTTTCTCTGGGGAAAGGCCATGGTTCATATCCTGGACCAGTAGCCCAGGAGTGGCCGGCTGCCTGCTGAAATTCCTCACTGATCAGGATGCCTCCCAGATGCAAGGTGCCCCCAGAGGCAATTGTGGCTGGTTTGACAGTGCCAAGTGCCTCCTGCAAACTGACATCAGGAACCTGGCCTGGTGACTTTTGTTTCTCTGGGGAAAGGCCCTCGTTCATATCCTACAAACTGTGGCCCAGAGGGGACGGCTGCCTGCTGAAATTCCGCACGGATCAGGATACCTCCCAGATGCAAGGTGCCCCACGGGAAACTGTGGCTGGTTTGACAGTGCCAAGTGCCTCCTGCCAACTGACATCAAGAACCTGGCCTGGTGACTTTTGTTTCTCTGGGGAAAGGCCATGGTTGGTATCCTGAGCCTGGTGTCCTGGAGTGGCCGTCTGCCTGCTAAAATTCTGGACGGACCAGGATTCCTCCCAGATGCAAGGTGCCCCCAGAGGCAACTGTGGCTGGTTTGACAGTGCCAAGTGCCTCCTGCAAACTGACATCAGGAACCTGGCCTGGTGACATTTATTTCTCTGCGGAAAGGCCATTGTACGTGTCCAAGGCCTAGTGGCCCGGAGTGGCCGGCTGCTTGCTGGAATTCTGCATGGATCAGGATGCCGCCGAGATGCAAGGTGCCCCCACAGGCTCCTCTGGCTGGTTTGACAGTGCCAAGTGCCTCCTGCAAACTGACATCAGGAACCTGGCCTGGTGACTTTTGTTTCTCTGGGGACAGGCCATGGTTCATATCCTACAAACTGTGGCCCAGAGTGGCCGGCTGCCTGCTGAAATTCCGCACAGATCAGGATACCTCCCAGATGCAAGGTGCCCCACGGGAAACTGTGGCTGGTTTGACAGTGCCAAGTGCCTCCTGCCAACTGACATCAAGAACCTGGCCTGGTGACTTTTGTTTCTCTGGGGAAAGGCCATGGTTGGTATCCTGAGCCTGGTGTCTTGGAGTGGCCGTCGGCCTGCTAAAATTCTGGACGGACCAGGATGCCTCCCAGATGCAAGGTGCCCCCACAGGCAACTGTGTCTGGTTTGACAGTGCCAAGTGCTTCCTGCAAACTGACATCAGAAACCTGGCCTGGTGATTTTCTTTCTCAGGGGAAAGGCCATGGTTCATGTCCAGGGCCCGGTGGCTCGCAGTTGCCTGCTTCCTGCTGAAATTCCACACGGATCCGGATACCTCCCAGATGCAAGGTGCCCCCACAGGCAACTTTGGCTGGTTTGAGAGTGCCAAGTGCCTCCTGCAAACTGACATCAGGAACCTGGCCTGGTGACTTTTGTTTCTCTGGGGAAAGGCCATTGTACGTGTCCAGGGCCTGTGGCCCGTAGTGGCCGGCCCCCCGCTGAAATTCCGAACGGATCAGGATACCTCCCAGACCGATAGTACCACCACAGGCAACTGTGGCTGGTTTGACAGTGCCAAGTGCCTCCTGCAAACTGACATCAGGAACCTGGCCTGGTGACTTTTGTTTCTCTGGGGAAAGGCCATTGTTCCTCTCCAGGGCCCGTAGTCCAGAGTGGCCGACTGCCTGCTGAAATTCCTCATGGATCAGGATGCCTCCCACATGAAAGGTGCCCCCACAGGCAACTACGTCTGATTTGACAGTGCCATGTGCCTCCTGCAAACTGATATCAGGAACCAGGCCTGGTGATTTTTCTTTGTCTGGGGAAAGGCCATTGTACGTGTCCAGAGCCTGGTGGCCCGGAGTGGCCGGCTGCCTGCTGAAATTCCGAACGGGTCAGGATTCCTCCCAGAACGAAAGTACCACCACAGGCAACTGTGGCTGGTTTGACAGTGCCAAGTGCCTCCTGCAAGCTGACATCAGCAACCTTGCCAGGTGACTTTTGTTTCTCTGGGGAAAGCCCATCGTTCGTGTCCAGGGCCGGGTGTCCCTGGGTGTCCGGCTGCCTGCTGAAATTCCGAACGCATCAGGATACCGCCCAGATGCAATGTGCCCCCACAGGCAC
The DNA here is from genome assembly GCF_036417665.1 of Passer domesticus. NCBI lineage: Eukaryota > Metazoa > Chordata > Aves > Passeriformes > Passeridae > Passer > Passer domesticus. The sequence goes on from NC_087474.1 coordinate 58,785,618, forward strand.
CTGTGGCTGGTTTGACAGTGCCAAGTGCCTCCTGCAAACTGACATCAGGAACCTGGCCTGGTGACTTTTGTTTCTCTGGGGAAAGGCCATGGTTCATGTCCACGGCCTGGTGGCCCGGAGTGTCCGGCTGCCTGCTGAAATTCTGCATGGATCAGGATGCCGCCGAGATGCAAGGTGCCCCACAGGCACCTGTGGCTGGTTTGACAGTGCCAAGTGCTTCCTGCAAACTGACATCAGAAACCTGGCCTGGTGATTTTCTTTCTCAGGGGAAAGGCCATGGCTCATGTCCAGGGCCCGGTGGCCCCTACTTGCCTGCTGCCTGCTGAAATTCCACACGGATCCGGATACCTCCCAGATGTAAGGTGCCACCACAGGCAACTGTGGCTGGTTTGACAGTGCCAAGTGCCTCCTGCAAACTGACATCAGGAACCTGGCCTGGTGACTTTTGTTTCTCTGGGGAAAGTCCATGGTTTATATCCTTGACCAGCTGGACCGCAGGGACCGGCTGCTTGCTGAAATTCCGAAAGCACCAGGATGCCTCCCAGATGCAAGCTGTTCCCACAGGTAATTTTTTCTGGTTTGAGAGTGCCAAGTGCCTCCTGCAAACTGACATAGGAAAGCTGGGCTGGTCACTTTGGTTTCTCTGGGGAAAGGCCACGATTCATGTTCAGGGCCTTGCGGCCCGGAGTGGCCCGCTGCCTGCTGAAATTCCGCACAGTTGAGGATACCTCCCAGACGCAAGGTGCCCCCGCAGACAACTGTGGTTGGTTTGACAGTGCCAAGTGCCTTTTGCAAACTGACATCAGGAACCTGGCCTGGTGACTTTTGTTTCTCTGGGGAAAGGTCATGGTTAATGTACAGGGCCGGGTGTCCCGGAGTGGGCAGCTGCCTGCTGAAATTCCGCACGGATCAGGATGCCTGCCAGACCAAAGGTACCAGCACAGTCAACTGTGGCTGGTTTGACAGTGCCAAGTGCCTCCTGCAAACTGACATCAGGAACCTGGCCGGGTGACTTTTGTTTCTCTGGAGAAAGGCCATGGTTCATGTCCAGGGCCCGCTGTCCCGGAGTGGCCGGATGCCTGCTGAAATTCCGCACAGATCAGGATAGCTCCCAGATGAAAGGAGCCCCCACAGGCAACTGTGGCTGGTTTGACGGTGCCAAGTGCATCCTGCAAACTGACATCAGGAACCTGGCCTGGTGAGTTTTTTTTCTCTGGGGAAAGGTCATGGTTTATATCCTGGACCCGTAGTCCTGGAGTGGCCGGCTGCCTGCTGGAATTCTGCATGGATCAGGATGCCGCTGAGATGCAACGTGCCCCCACAGGCACCTGTGGCTGGTTTGACAGTGCCAAGTGCCTCCTGCAAACTGACATCAGGAACCTGGCCTGGTAAGTTTTGTTTCCCTAGGGAAAAGCCGTGGTTCTTGTCCAGGGCCTGGTGGCCCGGAGTGGCCGGCCGCCTGCTGAAATTCCGCATGGATCAGGATGCCTCCCAGATGAAAAGTGCCTCCACAGGCACCTGTGGCTGGTTTGACAGTGCCAAGTGCCTCCTGCAAACTGACATCAGGAACCTGGCCTGGTGACTTTTGTTTCTCTGCGGAAAGACCATAGTTCATGTCCACGGCCTGGTGGCCCGGAGTGGCCGGCTGCCTGCTGAAATTCCGCTTGGATCAGGATGCCTCCCAGATGAAAAGTGCCCCCACAGGCACCTGTGGCTGGTTTGACAGTGCCAAGTGCCTCCTGCAAGCTGACATCAGGAATCTGGCCTGGTGACTTGTGTTTCTCTGGGGAAAGGCCATCATTCTTTTCCGAGGCCTGGTGGCCCGTAGTGGCCAGCAGCCTACTGAAATTCCGAACGGATCAGGATACATCCCAGACCAAAACTAAAACCTTAGGCAACTGTGGCGGGTTTGATAGTGCCAAGTTCCTCCTGCAAACTGACATCAGGAACCTGGCCTGGTAAGTTTTGTTTCTCTGGGGAAAGGCCATCGTTCTTGTCCGGGGCCCGTCAGCCCGGAGTGGCCGGCCGCCTGCTGAAATTTCACACGGTTGAGGATACCTCCCAGAAGCAAGTTGCCCCCACAGGCAACTGTGGCTGGTTTGACAGTGCCAAGTGCCTCCTGCAAACTGACATCAGGAACCTGACCCGGTGACATTCGTTTCTCTGGAGAAAGACCATGATTCATGTCCAGGGCCTTGCGGCATGGAGTGGCTGACTGCCTGCTGAAATTCCGCACGGATCAGGATACCTCCCAGACGGAAAGTGCCCCCAGAGCCAGCTGTGGCTGGTTTGACAGTGCCAAGTGCCTCCTGCAAACTGACATCAGGAAGCTGGCCTGGTGACTTTTGTTTCTCTGGGGAAAGGCCATTGATGAGGTCCAGTGCCCCCTGGCCCGGAGTGGCTGACTGCCTGCTGAAATTCCGCACGGATCAGGATACCTCCCAGATGCAAGGTGCCCCCACAGGCAACTGTGGCTGGTTTGACAGTGCCAAGTGCCTCCTGCAAACTGACATCAGGAACCTGGCCGGGTGACTTTTGTTTCTCTGGGGAAAGGCCATCGTTCTTGTCCGGGGCCCGCCGGCCCGGAGTGGCCGGCTGTCTGCTGAAATTCCACAAGGTTGAGGCTACCTCCCAGATGCAAGGCGCCCCCACAGGCAACTGTGGCAGGTTTGACAGTGCCATGTGCCTCCTGCAAACTGTCATCAGGAACCTGGCCAGGTCACTTTTGTTTCTCTGGGGAAAGGCCATGGTTCATATCCTGGATACATAGGACCGGAGAGGCCAGCTGCCTGTTGAAATTCCTCACTGATCAGGATGCCGCCGAGATGCAAGATGCCCCCACAGGCACCTGTGGCTGCTTCGACAGTGCCAAGTGCCTCCTGCAAACTGACATCAGGAACCTGGCCGGGTGACTTTTGTTTCTCTGGGGAAAGGCCATGGTTCATATCCTACAAACTGTGGCCCAGCGTGGCCGGCTGCCTGCTAAAATTCCGCACGGATCAGGATACCTCCCAGATGCAAGGTGCCCCACGGGAAACTGTGGCTGGTTTGACAGTGCCAAGTGCCTCCTGCCAACTGACATCAAGAACCTGGCCTGGTGACTTTTGTTTCTCTGGGGAAAGGCCATGGTTGGTATCCTGAGCCTGGTGTCCTGGAGTGGCCGTCTGCCTGCTAAAATTCTGGACGGACCAGGATGCCGCCAAGATGCAAGGTGCCCCCAGAGGCACTGTGGCTGGTTTGACAGTGCCAAGTGCTTCCTGCAAACTGACATCAGAAACCTGGCCTGGTGATTTTCTTTCTCAGGGGAAAGGCCATGGTTCATGTCCAGGGCCCGGTGGCTCGCAGTTGCCTGCTGCCTGCTGAAATTCCACACGGATCCGGATACCTCCCAGATGCAAGGTGCCCCCACAGGCAACTTTGGCTGGTTTGAGAGTGCCAAGTGCGTCCTGCAAATTGACTTCAGGAACCTGGCCTGGTGACTTTTGTTTCTCTGGGGAAAGGTTATTATTCTTGTTCAGAGCCCGGTGGCTCGGAGTGGCCGGCTGCCTGCTGAAATTCCGCATGGATCAGGATACCTCCCAGGTTCAAGGTGCCGCCACAGGCAACTGTGGCTGGTTTGACAGTGCCAAGCGCCTCCTGCAAACTGACATCAGGAACCTGACCGGGTGACTTTTGTTTCTCTGGGGAAAGGCCATCGTTCTTGTCCGGGGCCCGCCGGCCCGGAGTGGCCGGCTGCCTGCTGAAATTCCACACGGATCAGGATACCTCCCAGATGCAAGGTGCCCCCACAGGCAACTGTGGCTGGTTTGACAGTGCCATGTGCCTCCTGCAAAATGACATCAGGAACCTGGCCTTGTGACTTTCCTTTCTCTGGGGAAAGACCATGATTCATGTCCAGGGCCTTGCGGCCTGGAGTGCCCGGCTGCCTGCTGAAATTCCGCATGGATCGGGATGGTCACAGATTGAAAGTGCCCCCAGAGGCAACTGTGGCTGGTTTGACAGTGCCAAGTGCCTCCTGCAAACTGACATCAGGAACCTGGCCGGGTGACTTTTGTTTCCCTAGGGAAAAGCCGTGGTTCTTGTCCAGGGCCTGGTGGCCCGGAGTGGCCGGCCGCCTGCTGAAATTCCGCATGGATCAGGATGCCTCCCAGATGAAAAGTGCCTCCACAGGCACCTGTGGCTGGTTTGACAGTGCCAAGTGCCTCCTGCAAACTGACATCAGGAACCTGGCCGGGTGACTTTTGTTTCTCTGGGGAAAGGCCATGGTTCATGTCCAGGGCCCGCTGTCCCGGAGTGGCCGGATGCCTGCTGAAATTCCGCACAGATCAGGATAGCTCCCAGATAAAAGGAGCCCCCAAAGGCAACTGTGGCTGGTTTGACAGTGCCAAGTGCATCTTGCAAACTGACATCAGGAACCTTGCCTGGTGAGTTTTTTTTCTCTGGGGAAAGGTCATGGTTTATATCCTGGACCCGTAGTCCTGGAGTGGCCGGCTGCCTGCTGGAAGTCTGCATGGATCAGGATGCCGCTGAGATGCAACGTGCCCCCACAGGCACCTGTGGCTGGTTTGACAGTGCCAAGTGCCTCCTGCAAACTGACATCAGGAACCTTGCCTGGTGACTTTTGTTTCTCTGGGGAAAGGCCATGGTTCATGACCACGGCCTTGCGGCCTGGACTGGCCGGCAGCCTGCTGAAATTCCGCACTGATCAGGATACCTCCCAGACCGAAACTAAAATCATAGGCCGCTGTGGCTGGTTTGACAGTGCCAAGTGCCTCCTGCAAACAGACATCAGGAACCTGGCCTGGTAAGTTTTGTTTCTCTGGGGAAAGGCAATCGTTCTTGTCCGGGGCCCGCCGGCCCGGAGTGGCCGGTTGCCTGCTGAAATTCCACACGGATCCGGATACCTCCCAGATGCAAGGTGCCCCCACAGGCAACTGTGGCTGGTTTGACAGTGCCATGTGCCTCCTGCAAAATGACATCAGGAACCTGGCCTTGTGACTTTCCTTTCTCTGGGGAAAGACCATGATTCATGTCCAGGGCCTTGCGGCCTGGAGTGCCCGGCTGCCTGCTGAAATTACGCATGGATCGGGATGCCTCCCAGATGGAAAGTGCCCCCAGAGGCAACTGTGGCTGGTTTGACAGTGCCAAGTGCCTCCTGCAAACTGACATCAGGAACCTGGCCTGGTGACTTTTGTTTCTCTGGGGAAGGACCATAGTTCATGTCCACGGCCTGGTGGCCCGGAGTGGCCGGCTGCCTGCTGAAATTCCGCTTGGATCAGGATGCCTCCCAGATGAAAAGTGCCCCCACAGGCAATTGTGGCTGGTTTAACAGTGCCAAGTGCGTCCTGCAAACTGACATCAGGAACCTGGCCTGGTAAGTTTTGTTTCTCTGGGGAAAGGCCATCGTTCTTGTCCGGGGCCCGTCAGCCCGGAGTGGCCGGCTGCCTGCTGAAATTTCACACGGTTGAGGATACCTCCCAGATGCAAGTTGCCCCCACAGGCAACTGTGGCTGGTTTGACAGTGCCATGTGCCTCCTGCAAACTGACATCAGGAACCTGACCCGGTGACATTCGTTTCTCTGGAGAAAGACCATGATTCATGTCCAGGGCCTTGCGGCCTGGAGTGCCCGGCTGCCTGCTGAAATTCCGCATGGATCAGGATGCCTCCCAGATGGAAAGTGCCCCCACAGCCAACTGTGGCTGGTTTGACAGTGCCAAGTGCCTCCTGCAAACTGACATCAGGAACCTGGCCTGGTGACTTTTGTTTCTCTGGGGAAAGGCCATAGATGATGTTCAGTGCCCCCTGGCCCGGAGTGGCCGACTGCCTGCTGAAATTCCGCACGGATCAGGATACCTCCCAGATGCAAGGTGCCACCACAGGCAACTGTAGCTTGTTTGACAGTGCCAAGTGCCTCCTGCAAACTGACATCAGGAACCTGGCCGGGTGACTTTTGTTTCTCTGGGGAAAGGCCATCATTCTTGTCCGGGGCCCGCTGGCCCGGAGTGGCCGGCTGTCTGCTGAAATTCCACACGGTTGAGGCTACCTCCCAGATGCAAGGCGCCCCCACAGGCAACTGTGGCTGGTTTGACAGTGCCAAGTGCCTCCTGCAAACTGACATCAGGAACCTGGCCTGGTGACTTTTGTTTCTCTGCGGAAAGACCATAGTTCATGTCCACGGCCTGGTGGCCCGGAGTGGCCGCTGCCTGCTGAAATTCCGCTTGGATCAGGATGCCTCCCAGATGAAAAGTGCCCCCACAGGCAACTGTGGCTGGTTTGACAGTGCCAAGTGCGTCCTGCAAATTGACATCAGGAACCTGGCCTGGTGACTTTTGTTTCTCTGGGGAAAGGCTATTATTCTTGTTCAGAGCCCGGTGGCTCGGAGTGGCCGGCTGCCTGCTGAAATTCCGCATGGATCAGGATACCTCCCAGGTTCAAGGTGCCCCCACAGGCACCTGTGGCTGGTTTGACAGTGCCAAGTGCCTCCTGCCAACTGACATCAGGAACCTGGCCTGGTGACTTTTGTTTCTCTGGGGAAAGGCCATGGTTGGTATCCTGAGCCTGGTGTCCTGGAGTGGCCGTCTGCCTGCTAAAATTCTGGACGGACCAGTATGCCTCCCAGATGCAAGGTGCCCCCACAGGCAACTGTGGCTGGTTTGACAGTGCCAAGTGCCTCCTGCAAACTGACATGAGGAACCTGACCTGGTGACATTTATTTCTCTGGGGAAAGGCCATTGTACGTGTCCAAGGCCTAGTGGCCCGGAGTGGCCGGCTGCTTGCTGGAATTCTGCATGGATCAGGATGCCGCCGAGATGCAAGGTGCCCCCACAGGCACCTGTGGCTGGTTTGACAGTGCCAAGTGCCTCCTGCAAACTGACATCAGGAACCTGGCCTGGTGACTTTTGTTTCTCTGGGGAAAGGGCATGGTTATTGTACAGGGCCGGATGTCCCGGAGTGGCCGGCTGCCTGCTGAAATTCCGCACAGATCAGGATGCCTCCCAGACCAAAGGTACCAGCACTGGCAACTGTGGCTGGTTTGACAGTGCCAAGTGCCTCCTGCAAACTGACATCAGGAACCTGGCCGGGTGACTTTTGTTTCCCTAGGGAAAAGCCGTGGTTCTTGTCCAGGGCCTGGTGGCCCGGAGTGGCCGGCCGCCTGCTGAAATTCCGCATGGATCACGATGCCTCCCAGATGAAAAGCGCCCCCACAGGCACCTGTGGCTGGCTTGACAGTGCCAAGTGCCTCCTGCAAACTGACATCAGGAACCTGGCCTGGTGACTTTTGTTTCTCTGCGGAAAGACCATAGTTCATGTCCACGGCCTGGTGGCCCGGAGTGGCCGCTGCCTGCTGAAATTCCGCTTGGATCAGGATGCCTCCCAGATGAAAAGTGCCCCCACAGGCAACTGTGGCTGGTTTGACAGTGCCAAGTGCCTCCTGCAAACTGACATCAGGAACCTGGCCTGGTGATTTTTGTTTCTCTGGGGAAAGGCCATGGTTCATATTTTACAAACTGTGGACCAGAGTGGCCCGCTGCCTGCTGAAATTCCGCACGGGTCAGGATTCCTCCCAGATGCAAGGTGCCCCACGGGAAACTGTGGCTGGTTTGACAGTGCCAAGTGCCTCCTGCCAACTGAGATCAAGAACCTGGCCTGGTGACTTTTGTTTCTCTGGGGAAAGGCCATGGTTGGTATCCTGAGCCTGGTGTCCTGGAGTGGCCGTCGGCCTGCTAAAATTCTGGACGGACCAGGATGCCGCCAAGATGCAAGGTGCCCCCAAAGGCACTGTGGCTGGTTTGACAGTGCCAAGTGCTTCCTGCAAACTGACATCAGAAACCTGGCCTGGTGATTTTCTTTCTCAGGGGAAAGGGCATGGTTCATGTCCAGGGCCCGGTGGCTCGCAGTTGCCTGCTGCCTGCTGAAATTCCACACGGATCCGGATACCTCCCAGATGCAAGGTGCCCCCACAGGCAACTTTGGCTGGTTTGAGAGTGCCAAGTGCGTCCTGCAAATTGACTTCAGGAACCTGGCCTGGTGACTTTTGTTTCTCTGGGGAAAGGTTATTATTCTTGTTCAGAGCCCGGTGGCTCGGAGTGGCCGGCTGCCTGCTGAAATTCCGCATGGATCAGGATACCTCCCAGGTTCAAGGTGCCGCCACAGCCAACTGTGGCTGGTTTGACAGTGCCAAGTGCCTCCTGCAAACTGACATCAGGAACCTGGCCGGGTGACTTTTGTTTCTCTGGGGAAAGGTCATGGTTAATGTACAGGGCCGGGTGTCCCGGAGTGGCCAGCTGCCTGCTGAAATTCCGCACGGATCAGGATGCCTGCCAGACCAAAGGTACCAGCACAGTCAACTGTGGCTGGTTTGACAGTGCCAAGTGCCTCCTGCAAACTGACATCAGGAACCTGGCCGGGTGACTTTTGTTTCTCTGGGGAAAGGCCATGGTTCATGTCCAGGGCCCGCTGTCCCGGAGTGGCCGGATGCCTGCTGAAATTCCGCACAGATCAGGATAGCTCCCAGATGAAAGGAGCCCCCACAGGCAACTGTGGCTGGTTTGACAGTGCCAAGTGCCTCCTGCAATCAGACATCAGGAACCTGACCTGGTGACTTTTGTTTCTCTGGGGAAAGGCCATGGTTTATATCCTGGACCCGTAGTCCTGGAGTGGCCGGCTGCCTGCTGGAATTCTGCATGGATCAGGATGCCGCTGAGATGCAACGTGCCCCCACAGGCACCTGTGGCTGGTTTGACAGTGCCAAGTGCCTCCTGCAAACTGACATCAGGAACCTGGCCTGGTGACTTTTGTTTCTCTGGGGAAAGGCCATGGTTCATGACCACGGCCTGGTGGCCCGGAGTGGCCGGCAGCCTGCTGAAATTCCGCACGGATCAGGATACCTCCCAGACCGAAACTAAAATCATAGGCCGCTGTGGCTGGTTTGACAGTGCCAAGTGCCTCCTGCAAACTGACATCAGGAACCTGGCCTGGTAAGTTTTGTTTCTCTGGGGAAAGGCAATCGTTCTTGTCCGGGGCCCGCCGGCCCGGAGTGGCCGGCTGCCTGCTGAAATTCCACACGGTTAAGGATACCTCCCAGATGCAAGGTGCCCCCACAGGCAACTGTGGCTGGTTTGACAGTGCCATGTGCCTCCTGCAAAATGACATCAGGAACCTGGCCTTGTGACTTTCCTTTCTCTGGGGAAAGACCATGATTCATGTCCAGGGCCTTGCGGCCTGGAGTGCCCGGCTGCCTGCTGAAATTACGCATGGATCGGGATGCCTCCCAGATGGAAAGTGCCCCCAGAGGCAACTGTGGCTGGTTTGACAGTGCCAAGTGCCTCCTGCAAACTGACATCAGGAACCTGGCCGGGTGACTTTTGTTTCCCTAGGGAAAAGCCGTGGTTCTTGTCCAGGGCCTGGTGGCCCGGAGTGGCCGGCCGCCTGCTGAAATTCCGCATGGATCACGATGCCTCCCAGATGAAAAGCGCCCCCACAGGCACCTGTGGCTGGCTTGACAGTGCCAAGTGCCTCCTGCAAACTGACATCAGGAACCTGGCCTGGTGACTTTTGTTTCTCTGCGGAAAGACCATAGTTCATGTCCACGGCCTGGTGGCCCGGAGTGGCCGGCTGCCTGCTGAAATTCCGCTTGGATCAGGATGCCTCCCAGATGAAAAGTGCCCCCACAGGCAATTGTGGCTGGTTTGACAGTGCCAAGTGCCTCCTGCAAACTGACATCAGGAACCTGTCCTGGTGACTTTTGTTTCTCTGGGGAAAGGCCATCATTTTTTTCCGAGGCCTGGTGGCCCGTAGTGGCCAGCAGCCTGCTGAAATTCCGAACGGATCAGGATACCTCCCACACCGAAACTAAAACCATAGGCAACTGTGGCTGGTTTGACAGTGCCAAGTGCCTCCTGCAAACTGACATCAGGAACCTGGCCTGGTAAGTTTTGTTTCTCTGGGGAAAGGCCATCGTTCTTGTCCGGGGCCCGTCAGCCCGGAGTGGCCGGCTGCCTGCTGAAATTTCACACGGTTGAGGATACCTCCCAGATGCAAGTTGCCCCCACAGGCAACTGTGGCTGGTTTGACAGTGCCATGTGCCTCCTGCAAACTGACATCAGGAACCTGACCCGGTGACATTCGTTTCTCTGGAGAAAGACCATGATTCATGTCCAGGGCCTTGCGGCCTGGAGTGCCCGGCTGCCTGCTGAAATTCCGCATGGATTAGGATGCCTCCCAGATGGAAAGTGCCCCCACAGCCAACTGTGGCTGGTTTGACAGTGCCAAGTGCCTCCTGCAAACTGACATCAGGAACCTGGCCTGGTGACTTTTGTTTCTCTGGGGAAAGGCCATAGATGATGTCCAGTGCCCCCTGGCCCGGAGTGGCCGACTGCCTGCTGAAATTCCGCACGGATCAGGATACCTCCCAGATGCAAGGTGCCACCACAGGCAACTGTGGCTGGTTTGACAGTGCCAAGTGCCTCCTGCAAACTGACATCAGGAACCTGGCCTGGTGACTTTTGTTTCTCTGGGGAAAGGCCATGGTTCATATCCTGGACACGTAGTCCCGGAGTGGCCGGCTGCCTGCTGAAATTCTGAACGGATCAGGATGCCTCCCAGATGCAAAGTGCCACCACAGGCAACTGTGGCTGGTTTGACAGTGCCAAGTGCCTCCTGCCAACTGACATCAAGAACCTGGCCTGGTGACTTTTGTTTCTCTGGGGAAAGGCCATGGTTGGTATCCTGAGCCTGGTGTCCTGGAGTGGCCGTCTGCCTGCTAAAATTCTGGACGGACCAGTATGCCTCCCAGATGCAAGGTGCCCCCACAGGCAACTGTGGCTGGTTTGACAGTGCCAAGTGCCTCCTGCAAACTGACATCAGGAACCTGGCCTGGTGACATTTATTTCTCTGGGGAAAGGCCATTGTACGTGTCCAAGGCCTAGTGGCCCGGAGTGTCCAGCTGCTTGCTGGAATTCTGCATGGATCAGGATACCTCCCAGATGCAAGGTGCCCCACGGGAAACTGTGGCTGTTTTGACAGTGCCAAGTGCCTCCTGCCAACTGACATCAAGAACCTGGCCTGGTGACTTTTGTTTCTCTGGGGAAAGGCCATGGTTGGTATCCTGAGCCTGGTGTCCTGGAGTGGCCGTCTGCCTGCTAAAATTCTGGACGGACCAGGATGCCTCCCAGATGCAAGGTGCCCCCAGAGGCACTGTGGCTGGTTTGACAGTGCCAAGTGCTTCCTGCAAACTGACATCAGAAACCTGGCCTGGTGATTTTCTTTCGCAGGGGAAAGGCCATGGTTCATGTCCAGGGCCCGGTGGCTCGCAGTTGCCTGCTGCCTGCTGAAATTCCACACGGATCCGGATACCTCCCAGATGCAAGGTGCCACCACAGGCAACTTTGGCTGGTTTGAGAGTGCCAAGTGCGTCCTGCAAATTGACATCAGGAACCTGGCCTGGTGACTTTTGTTTCTCTGGGGAAAGGTTATTATTCTTGTTCAGAGCCCGGTGGCTCGGAGTGGCCGGCTGCCTGCTGAAATTCCGCATGGATCAGGATACCTCCCAGGTTCAAGGTGCCGCCACAGGCAACTGTGGCTGGTTTGACAGTGCCAAGTGCCTCCTGCAAACTGACATCAGGAACCTGGCCTGGTAAGTTTTGTTTCTCTGGGGAAAGGCAATCGATCTTGTCCGGGGCCCGCCGGCCCGGAGTGGCCAGCTGCCTGCTGAAATTCCTCACGGTTGAGGATACCTCCCAGATGCAAGGTGCCCCCACAGGCAACTGTGGCTGGTTTGACAGTGCCATGTGCCTCCTGCAAAATGACATCAGGAACCTGGCCTTGTGACTTTCCTTTCTCTGGGGAAAGACCATGATTCATGTCCAGGGCCTTGCGGCCTGGAGTGCCCGGCTGCCTGCTGAAATTCCGCATGGATCGGGATGGTCACAGATGGAAAGTGCCCCCAGAGGCAACTGTGGCTGGTTTGACAGTGCCAAGTGCCTCCTGCAAACTGACATCAGGAACCTGGCCGGGTGACTTTTGTTTCCCTAGGGAAAAGCCGTGGTTCTTGTCCAGGGCCTGGTGGCCCGTAATGGCCGGCCGCCTGCTGAAATTCCGCATGGATCAGGATGCCTCCCAGATGAAAAGTGCCTCCACAGGTAACTGTGGCTGGTTTGACAGTGCCAAGTGCCTCCTGCAAACTGACATCAGGAACCTGGCCTGGTGACTTTTGTTTCTCTGGGGAAAGGTCATGGTTAATGTACAGGGCCGGGTGTCCCGGAGTGGCCGGCTGCCTGCTGAAATTCCGCACGGATCAGGATGCCTGCCAGACCAAAGGTACCAGCACAGTCAACTGTGGCTGGTTTGACAGTGCCAAGTGCCTCCTGCAAACTGACATCAGGAACCTGGCCGGGTGACTTTTGTTTCTCTGGGGAAAGGCCATGGTTCATGTCCAGGGCCCGCTGTCCCGGAGTGGCCGGATGCCTGCTGAAATTCCGCACGGATCAGGATACCTCCCAGACCGAAACTAAAATCATAGGCCGCTGTGGCTGGTTTGACAGTGCCAAGTGCCTCCTGCAAACTGACATCAGGAACCTGGCCTGGTGACTTTTGTTTCCCTAGGGAAAAGCCGTGGTTCTTGTCCAGGGCCTGGTGGCCCGGAGTGGCCGGCCGCCTGCTGAAATTCCGCATGGATCACGATGCCTCCCAGATGAAAAGCGCCCCCACAGGCAACTGTGGCTGGTTTGACAGTGCCAAGTGCATCCTGCAAACTGACATCAGGAACCTGGCCTGGTGACTTTTGTTTCTCTGGGGAAAGGCCATGGTTTATATCCTGGACCCGTAGTCCTGGAGTGGCCGGCTGCCTGCTGGAATTCTGCATGGATCAGGATGCCGCTGAGATGCAACGTGCCCCCACAGGCACCTGTGGCTGGTTTGACAGTGCCAAGTGCCTCCTGCAAACTGACATCAGGAACCTGGCCTGGTGACTTTTGTTTCTCTGGGGAAAGGCCATGGTTCATGACCACGGCCTGGTGGCCCGGAGTGGCCGGCAGCCTGCTGAAATTCCGCACGGATCAGGATACCTCCCAGACCGAAACTAAAATCATAGGCCGCTGTGGCTGGTTTGACAGTGCCAAGTGCCTCCTGCAAACTGACATCAGGAACCTGGCCTGGTAAGTTTTGTTTCTCTGGGGAAAGGCAATCGTTCTTGTCCGGGGCCCGCCGGCCCGGAGTGGCCGGCTGCCTGCTGAAATTCCACACGGTTAAGGATACCTCCCAGATGCAAGGTGCCCCCACAGGCAACTGTGGCTGGTTTGACAGTGCCATGTGCCTCCTGCAAAATGACATCAGGAACCTGGCCTTGTGACTTTCCTTTCTCTGGGGAAAGACCATGATTCATGTCCAGGGCCTTGCGGCCTGGAGTGCCCGGCTGCCTGCTGAAATTCCGCATGGATCAGGATGCCTCCCAGATGGAAAGTGCCCCCAGAGGCAACTGTGGCTGGTTTGACAGTGCCAAGTGCCTCCTGCAAACTGACATCAGGAACCTGGCCGGGTGACTTTTGTTTCCCTAGGGAAAAGCCGTGGTTCTTGTCCAGGGCCTGGTGGCCCGGAGTGGCCGGCCGCCTGCTGAAATTCCGCATGGATCACGATGCCTCCCAGATGAAAAGCGCCCCCACAGGCACCTGTGGCTGGTTTGACAGTGCCAAGTGCCTCCTGCAAACTGACATCAGGAACCTGGCCTGGTGACTTTTGTTTCTCTGGGGAAAGACCATAGTTCATGTCCACGGCCTGGTGGCCCGGAGTGGCCGGCTGCCTGCTGAAATTCCGCTTGGATCAGGATGCCTCCCAGATGAAAAGTGCCCCCACAGGCAATTGTGGCTGGTTTGACAGTGCCAAGTGCCTCCTGCCAACTGACATCAGGAACCTGGCCTGGTGACTTTTGTTTCTCTGGGGAAAGGCCATCATTCTTTTCCGAGGCCTGGTGGCCCGTAGTGGCCAGCAGCCTGCTGAAATTCCGAACGGATCAGGATACCTCCCACACCGAAACTAAAACCATAGGCAACTGTGGCTGGTTTGACAGTGCCAAGTGCCTCCTGCAAACAGACATCAGGAACCTGGCCTGGTAAGTTTTGTTTCTCTGGGGAAAGGCAATCGTTCTTGTCCGGGGCCCGCCGGCCCGGAGTGGCCGGCTGCCTGCTGAAATTCCACACGGATCCGGATACCTCCCAGATGCAAGGTGCCCCCACAGGCAACTGTGGCTGGTTTGACAGTGCCATGTGCCTCCTGCAAAATGACATCAGGAACCTGGCCTTGTGACTTTCCTTTCTCTGGGGAAAGACCATGATTCATGTCCAGGGCCTTGCGGCCTGGAGTGCCCGGCTGCCTGCTGAAATTCCGCATGGATCGGGATGCCTCCCAGATGGAAATTGCCCCCAGAGGCAACTGTGGCTGGTTTGACAGTGCCAAGTGCCTCCTGCAAACTGACATCAGGAACCTGGCCTGGTGACTTTTGTTTCTCTGCGGAAAGACCATAGTTCATGTCCACGGCCTGGTGGCCCGGAGTGGCCGATGCCTGCTGAAATTCCGCTTGGATCAGGATGCCTCCCAGATGAAAAGCGCCCCCACAGGCACCTGTGGCTGGTTTGACAGTGCCAAGTGCCTCCTGCAAACTGACATCAGGAACCTGGCCTTGTGACTTTTGTTTCTCTGGGGAAAGACCATAGTTCATGTCCACGGCCTGGTGGCCCGGAGTGGCCGGCTGCCTGCTGAAATTCCGCTTGGATCAGGATGCCTCCCAGATGAAAAGTGCCCCCACAGGCAATTGTGGCTGGTTTGACAGTGCCAAGTGCCTCCTGCAAACTGACATCAGGAACCTGGCCTGGTGACTTGTGTTTCTCTGGGGAAAGGCCATCATTCTTTTCCGAGGCCTGGTGGCCCGTAGTGGCCAGCAGCCTGCTGAAATTCTGAACGGATCAGGATACCTCCCACACCGAAACTAAAACCATAGGCAACTGTGGCTGGTTTGACAGTGCCAAGTGCCTCCTGCAAACAGACATCAGGAACCTGGCCTGGTAAGTTTTGTTTCTCTGGGGAAAGGCCATCGTTCTTGTCCGGGGCCCGTCAGCCCGGAGTGGCCGGCTGCCTGCTGAAATTTCACACGGTTGAGGATACCTCCCAGATGCAAGTTGCCCCCACAGGCAACTGTGGCTGGTTTGACAGTGCCATGTGCCTCCTGCAAACTGACATCAGGAACCTGACCCGGTGACATTCGTTTCTCTGGAGAAAGACCATGATTCATGTCCAGGGCCTTGCGGCCTGGAGTGCCCGGCTGCCTGCTGAAATTCCGCATGGATCAGGATGCCTCCCAGATGGAAAGTGCCCCAACAGCCAACTGTGGCTGGTTTGACAGTGCCAAGTGCCTCCTGCAAACTGACATCAGGAACCTGGCCTGGTGACTTTTGTTTCTCTGGGGAAAGGCCATAGATGATGTCCAGTGCCCCCTGGCCCGGAGTGGCCGACTGCCTGCTGAAATTCCGCACGGATCAGGATACCTCCCAGATGCAAGGTGCCACCACAGGCAACTGTGGCTGGTTTGACAGTGCCAAGTGCCTCCTGCAAACTGACATCAGGAACCTGGCCTGGTGACTTTTGTTTCTCTGGGGAAAGGCCATCGTTCTTGTCCGGGGCCCGCTGGCCCGGAGTGGCCGGCTGTCTGCTGAAATTCCACACGGTTGAGGCTACCTCCCAGATGCAAGGCGCCCCCAGAGGCAACTGTGGCTGGTTTGACAGTGCCAAGTGCCTCCTGCAAACTGACATCAGGAACCTGGCCTGGTGACTTTTGTTTCTCTGCGGAAAGACCATAGTTCATGTCCACGGCCTGGTGGCCCGGAGTGGCCGATGCCTGCTGAAATTCCGCTTGGATCAGGATGCCTCCCAGATTAACAGTGCCCCCACAGGCAACTGTGGCTGGTTTGACAGTGCCAAGTGCCTCCTGCAAACTGACATCAGGAACCTGGCCTGGTGATTTTTGTTTCTCTGGGGAAAGGCCATGGTTCATATTTTACAAACTGTGGCCCAGAGTGGCCCGCTGCCTGCTGAAATTCCGCACAGGTCAGGATACCTCCCAGATGCAAGGTGCCCCACGGGAAACTGTGGCTGGTTTGACAGTGCCAAGTGCCTCCTGCCAACTGACATCAAGAACCTGGCCTGGTGACTTTTGTTTCTCTGGGGAAAGGCCATGGTTGGTATCCTGAGCCTCGTGTCCTGGAGTGGCCGTCGGCCTGCTAAAATTCTGGACGGACCAGGATGCCGCCAAGATGCAAGGTGCCCCCAGAGGCACTGTGGCTGGTTTGACAGTGCCAAGTGCTTCCTGCAAACTGACATCAGAAACCTGGCCTGGTGATTTTCTGTCTCAGGGGAAAGGCCATGGTTCATGTCCAGGGCTTGGTGGCTCGCAGTTGCCTGCTGCCTGCTGTAATTCCACACGGATCCGGATACCTCCCAGATGCAAGGTGCCCCCACAGGCAACTTTGGCTGGTTTGAGAGTGCCAAGTGCGTCCTGCAAATTGACTTCAGGAACCTGGCCTGGTGACTTTTGTTTCTCTGGGGAAAGGTTATTATTCTTGTTCAGAGCCCGGTGGCTCGGAGTGGCCGGCTGCCTGCTGAAATTCCGCATGGATCAGGATACCTCCCAGGTTCAAGGTGCCGCCACAGCCAACTGTGGCTGGTTTGACAGTGCCAAGTGCCTCCTGCAAACTGACATCAGGAACCTGGCCTGGTGACTTTTGTTTCTCTGGGGAAAGGTCATGGTTAATGTACAGGGCCGGGTGTCCCGGAGTGGCCAGCTGCCTGCTGAAATTCCGCACGGATCTGGATGCCTGCCAGACCAAAGGTACCAGCACAGTCAACTGTGGCTGGTTTGACAGTGCCAAGTGCCTCCTGCAAACTGACATCAGGAACCTGGCCTGGTGACTTTTGTTTCTCTGGGGAAAGGCCATGGTTCATGTCCAGGGCCCGGTGGCTCGCAGTTGCCTGCTGCCTGCTGAAATTCCACACGGATCCGGATACCTCCCAGATGCAAGGTGCCCCCACAGGCAACTTTGGCTGGTTTGACAGTGCCAAGTGCGTCCTGCAAATTGACTTCAGGAACCTGGCCTGGTGACTTTTGTTTCTCTGGGGAAAGGTTATTATTCTTGTTCAGAGCCCGGTGGCTCGGAGTGGCCGGCTGCCTGCTGAAATTCCGCATGGATCAGGATACCTCCCAGGTTCAAGGTGCCGCCACAGGCAACTGTGGCTGGTTTGACAGTGCCAAGTGCCTCCTGCAAACTGACATCAGGAACCTGGCCTGGTAAGTTTTGTTTCTCTGGGGAAAGGCAATCGATCTTGTCCGGGGCCCGCCGGCCCGGAGTGGCCAGCTGCCTGCTGAAATTCCTCACGGTTGAGGATACCTCCCAGATGCAAGGTGCCCCCACAGGCAACTGTGGCTGGTTTGACAGTGCCATGTGCCTCCTGCAAAATGACATCAGGAACCTGGCCTTGTGACTTTCCTTTCTCTGGGGAAAGACCATGATTCATGTCCAGGGCCTTGCGGCCTGGAGTGCCCGGCTGCCTGCTGAAATTCCGCATGGATCGGGATGGTCACAGATGGAAAGTGCCCCCAGAGGCAACTGTGGCTGGTTTGACAGTGCCAAGTGCCTCCTGCAAACTGACATCAGGAACCTGGCCGGGTGACTTTTGTTTCCCTAGGGAAAAGCCGTGGTTCTTGTCCAGGGCCTGGTGGCCCGGAGTGGCCGGCCGCCTGCTGAAATTCCGCATGGATCACGATGCCTCCCAGATGAAAAGCGCCCCCACAGGCAACTGTGGCTGGTTTGACAGTGCCAAGTGCATCCTGCAAACTGACATCAGGAACCTGGCCTGGTGACTTTTGTTTCTCTGGGGAAAGGCCATGGTTTATATCCTGGACCCGTAGTCCTGGAGTGGCCGGCTGCCTGCTGGAATTCTGCATGGATCAGGATGCCGCTGAGATGCAACGTGCCCCCACAGGCACCTGTGGCTGGTTTGACAGTGCCAAGTGCCTCCTGCAAACTGACATCAGGAACCTGGCCTGGTGACTTTTGTTTCTCTGGGGAAAGGCCATGGTTCATGACCACGGCCTGGTGGCCCGGAGTGGCCGGCAGCCTGCTGAAATTCCGCACGGATCCGGATACCTCCCAGACCGAAACTAAAATCATAGGCCGCTGTGGCTGGTTTGACAGTGCCAAGTGCCTCCTGCAAACTGACATCAGGAACCTGGCCTGGTAAGTTTTGTTTCTCTGGGGAAAGGCAATCGTTCTTGTCCGGGGCCCGCCGGCCCGGAGTGGCCGGCTGCCTGCTGAAATTCCACACGGTTAAGGATACCTCCCAGATGCAAGGTGCCCCCACAGGCAACTGTGGCTGGTTTGACAGTGCCATGTGCCTCCTGCAAAATGACATCAGGAACCTGGCCTTGTGACTTTCCTTTCTCTGGGGAAAGACCATGATTCATGTCCAGGGCCTTGCGGCCTGGAGTGCCCGGCTGCCTGCTGAAATTCCGCATGGATCAGGATGCCTCCCAGATGGAAAGTGCCCCCAGAGGCAACTGTGGCTGGTTTGACAGTGCCAAGTGCCTCCTGCAAACTGACATCAGGAACCTGGCCGGGTGACTTTTGTTTCCCTAGGGAAAAGCCGTGGTTCTTGTCCAGGGCCTGGTGGCCCGGAGTGGCCGGCCGCCTGCTGAAATTCCGCATGGATCACGATGCCTCCCAGATGAAAAGCGCCCCCACAGGCACCTGTGGCTGGTTTGACAGTGCCAAGTGCCTCCTGCAAACTGACATCAGGAACCTGGCCTGGTGACTTTTGTTTCTCTGGGGAAAGACCATAGTTCATGTCCACGGCCTGGTGGCCCGGAGTGGCCGGCTGCCTGCTGAAATTCCGCTTGGATCAGGATGCCTCCCAGATGAAAAGTGCCCCCACAGGCAATTGTGGCTGGTTTGACAGTGCCAAGTGCCTCCTGCCAACTGACATCAGGAACCTGGCCTGGTGGCTTTTGTTTCTCTGGGGAAAGGCCATCATTCTTTTCCGAGGCCTGGTGGCCCGTAGTGGCCAGCAGCCTGCTGAAATTCCGAACGGATCAGGATACCTCCCACACCGAAACTAAAACCATAGGCAACTGTGGCTGGTTTGACAGTGCCAAGTGCCTCCTGCAAACAGACATCAGGAACCTGGCCTGGTAAGTTTTGTTTCTCTGGGGAAAGGCAATCGTTCTTGTCCGGGGCCCGCCGGCCCGGAGTGGCCGGCTGCCTGCTGAAATTCCACACGGATCCGGATACCTCCCAGATGCAAGGTGCCCCCACAGGCAACTGTGGCTGGTTTGACAGTGCCATGTGCCTCCTGCAAAATGACATCAGGAACCTGGCCTTGTGACTTTCCTTTCTCTGGGGAAAGACCATGATTCATGTCCAGGGCCTTGCGGCCTGGAGTGCCCGGCTGCCTGCTGAAATTCCGCATGGATCGGGATGCCTCCCAGATGGAAATTGCCCCCAGAGGCAACTGTGGCTGGTTTGACAGTGCCAAGTGCCTCCTGCAAACTGACATCAGGAACCTGGCCTGGTGACTTTTGTTTCTCTGCGGAAAGACCATAGTTCATGTCCACGGCCTGGTGGCCCGGAGTGGCCGATGCCTGCTGAAATTCCGCTTGGATCAGGATGCCTCCCAGATGAAAAGCGCCCCCACAGGCACCTGTGGCTGGTTTGACAGTGCCAAGTGCCTCCTGCAAACTGACATCAGGAACCTGGCCTGGTGACTTTTGTTTCTCTGGGGAAAGACCATAGTTCATGTCCACGGCCTGGTGGCCCGGAGTGGCCGGCTGCCTGCTGAAATTCCGCTTGGATCAGGATGCCTCCCAGATGAAAAGTGCCCCCACAGGCAATTGTGGCTGGTTTGACAGTGCCAAGTGCCTCCTGCAAACTGACATCAGGAACCTGGCCTGGTGACTTGTGTTTCTCTGGGGAAAGGCCATCATTCTTTTCCGAGGCCTGGTGGCCCGTAGTGGCCAGCAGCCTGCTGAAATTCTGAACGGATCAGGATACCTCCCACACCGAAACTAAAACCATAGGCAACTGTGGCTGGTTTGACAGTGCCAAGTGCCTCCTGCAAACAGACATCAGGAACCTGGCCTGGTAAGTTTTGTTTCTCTGGGGAAAGGCCATCGTTCTTGTCCGGGGCCCGTCAGCCCGGAGTGGCCGGCTGCCTGCTGAAATTTCACACGGTTGAGGATACCTCCCAGATGCAAGTTGCCCCCACAGGCAACTGTGGCTGGTTTGACAGTGCCATGTGCCTCCTGCAAACTGACATCAGGAACCTGACCCGGTGACATTCGTTTCTCTGGAGAAAGACCATGATTCATGTCCAGGGCCTTGCGGCCTGGAGTGCCCGGCTGCCTGCTGAAATTCCGCATGGATCAGGATGCCTCCCAGATGGAAAGTGCCCCAACAGCCAACTGTGGCTGGTTTGACAGTGCCAAGTGCCTCCTGCAAACTGACATCAGGAACCTGGCCTGGTGACTTTTGTTTCTCTGGGGAAAGGCCATAGATGATGTCCAGTGCCCCCTGGCCCGGAGTGGCCGACTGCCTGCTGAAATTCCGCACGGATCAGGATACCTCCCAGATGCAAGGTGCCACCACAGGCAACTGTGGCTGGTTTGACAGTGCCAAGTGCCTCCTGCAAACTGACATCAGGAACCTGGCCTGGTGACTTTTGTTTCTCTGGGGAAAGGCCATCGTTCTTGTCCGGGGCCCGCTGGCCCGGAGTGGCCGGCTGTCTGCTGAAATTCCACACGGTTGAGGCTACCTCCCAGATGCAAGGCGCCCCCAGAGGCAACTGTGGCTGGTTTGACAGTGCCAAGTGCCTCCTGCAAACTGACATCAGGAACCTGGCCTGGTGACTTTTGTTTCTCTGGGGAAAGACCATAGTTCATGTCCACGGCCTGGTGGCCCGGAGTGGCCGATGCCTGCTGAAATTCCGCTTGGATCAGGATGCCTCCCAGATGAACATTGCCCCCACAGGCAACTGTGGCTGGTTTGACAGTGCCAAGTGCCTCCTGCAAACTGACATCAGGAACCTGGCCTGGTGATTTTTGTTTCTCTGGGGAAAGGCCATGGTTCATATTTTACAAACTGTGGCCCAGAGTGGCCCGCTGCCTGCTGAAATTCCGCACAGGTCAGGATACCTCCCAGATGCAAGGTGCCCCACGGGAAACTGTGGCTGGTTTGACAGTGCCAAGTGCCTCCTGCCAACTGACATCAAGAACCTGGCCTGGTGACTTTTGTTTCTCTGGGGAAAGGCCATGGTTGGTATCCTGAGCCTCGTGTCCTGGAGTGGCCGTCGGCCTGCTAAAATTCTGGACGGACCAGGATGCCGCCAAGATGCAAGGTGCCCCCAGAGGCACTGTGGCTGGTTTGACAGTGCCAAGTGCTTCCTGCAAACTGACATCAGAAACCTGGCCTGGTGATTTTCTGTCTCAGGGGAAAGGCCATGGTTCATGTCCAGGGCTTGGTGGCTCGCAGTTGCCTGCTGCCTGCTGTAATTCCACACGGATCCGGATACCTCCCAGATGCAAGGTGCCCCCACAGGCAACTTTGGCTGGTTTGAGAGTGCCAAGTGCGTCCTGCAAATTGACTTCAGGAACCTGGCCTGGTGACTTTTGTTTCTCTGGGGAAAGGTTATTATTCTTGTTCAGAGCCCGGTGGCTCGGAGTGGCCGGCTGCCTGCTGAAATTCCGCATGGATCAGGATACCTCCCAGGTTCAAGGTGCCGCCACAGCCAACTGTGGCTGGTTTGACAGTGCCAAGTGCCTCCTGCAAACTGACATCAGGAACCTGGCCTGGTGACTTTTGTTTCTCTGGGGAAAGGTCATGGTTAATGTACAGGGCCGGGTGTCCCGGAGTGGCCAGCTGCCTGCTGAAATTCCGCACGGATCTGGATGCCTGCCAGACCAAAGGTACCAGCACAGTCAACTGTGGCTGGTTTGACAGTGCCAAGTGCCTCCTGCAAACTGACATCAGGAACCTGGCCTGGTGACTTTTGTTTCTCTGGGGAAAGGCCATGGTTCATGTCCAGGGCCCGGTGGCTCGCAGTTGCCTGCTGCCTGCTGAAATTCCACACGGATCCGGATACCTCCCAGATGCAAGGTGCCCCCACAGGCAACTTTGGCTGGTTTGACAGTGCCAAGTGCGTCCTGCAAATTGACTTCAGGAACCTGGCCTGGTGACTTTTGTTTCTCTGGGGAAAGGTTATTATTCTTGTTCAGAGCCCGGTGGCTCGGAGTGGCCGGCTGCCTGCTGAAATTCCGCATGGATCAGGATACCTCCCAGGTTCAAGGTGCCGCCACAGGCAACTGTGGCTGGTTTGACAGTGCCAAGTGCCTCCTGCAAACTGACATCAGGAACCTGGCCTGGTAAGTTTTGTTTCTCTGGGGAAAGGCAATCGATCTTGTCCGGGGCCCGCCGGCCCGGAGTGGCCAGCTGCCTGCTGAAATTCCTCACGGTTGAGGATACCTCCCAGATGCAAGGTGCCCCCACAGGCAACTGTGGCTGGTTTGACAGTGCCATGTGCCTCCTGCAAAATGACATCAGGAACCTGGCCTTGTGACTTTCCTTTCTCTGGGGAAAGACCATGATTCATGTCCAGGGCCTTGCGGCCTGGAGTGCCCGGCTGCCTGCTGAAATTCCGCATGGATCGGGATGGTCACAGATGGAAAGTGCCCCCAGAGGCAACTGTGGCTGGTTTGACAGTGCCAAGTGCCTCCTGCAAACTGACATCAGGAACCTGGCCGGGTGACTTTTGTTTCCCTAGGGAAAAGCCGTGGTTCTTGTCCAGGGCCTGGTGGCCCGTAATGGCCGGCCGCCTGCTGAAATTCCGCATGGATCAGGATGCCTCCCAGATGAAAAGTGCCTCCACAGGTAACTGTGGCTGGTTTGACAGTGCCAAGTGCCTCCTGCAAACTGACATCAGGAACCTGGCCTGGTGACTTTTGTTTCTCTGGGGAAAGGTCATGGTTAATGTACAGGGCCGGGTGTCCCGGAGTGGCCGGCTGCCTGCTGAAATTCCGCACGGATCAGGATGCCTGCCAGACCAAAGGTACCAGCACAGTCAACTGTGGCTGGTTTGACAGTGCCAAGTGCCTCCTGCAAACTGACATCAGGAACCTGGCCGGGTGACTTTTGTTTCTCTGGGGAAAGGCCATGGTTCATGTCCAGGGCCCGCTGTCCCGGAGTGGCCGGATGCCTGCTGAAATTCCGCACGGATCAGGATACCTCCCAGACCGAAACTAAAATCATAGGCCGCTGTGGCTGGTTTGACAGTGCCAAGTGCCTCCTGCAAACTGACATCAGGAACCTGGCCTGGTGACTTTTGTTTCCCTAGGGAAAAGCCGTGGTCCTTGTCCAGGGCCTGGTGGCCCGGAGTGGCCGGCCGCCTGCTGAAATTCCGCATGGATCACGATGCCTCCCAGATGAAAAGCGCCCCCACAGGCAACTGTGGCTGGTTTGACAGTGCCAAGTGCATCCTGCAAACTGACATCAGGAACCTGGCCTGGTGACTTTTGTTTCTCTGGGGAAAGGCCATGGTTTATATCCTGGACCCGTAGTCCTGGAGTGGCCGGCTGCCTGCTGGAATTCTGCATGGATCAGGATGCCGCTGAGATGCAACGTGCCCCCACAGGAACCTGTGGCTGGTTTGACAGTGCCAAGTGCCTCCTGCAAACTGACATCAGGAACCTGGCCTGGTGACTTTTGTTTCTCTGGGGAAAGGCCATGGTTCATGACCACGGCCTGGTGGCCCGGAGTGGCCGGCAGCCTGCTGAAATTCCGCACGGATCAGGATACCTCCCAGACCGAAACTAAAATCATAGGCCGCTGTGGCTGGTTTGACAGTGCCAAGTGCCTCCTGAAAACTGACATCCGGAACCTGGCCTGGTAAGTTTTGTTTCTCTGGGGAAAGGCAATCGTTCTTGTCCGGGGCCCGCCGGCCCGGAGTGGCCGGCTGCCTGCTGAAATTCCACACGGTTAAGGATACCTCCCAGATGCAAGGTGCCCCCACAGGCAACTGTGGCTGGTTTGACAGTGCCATGTGCCTCCTGCAAAATGACATCAGGAACCTGGCCTTGTGACTTTCCTTTCTCTGGGGAAAGACCATGATTCATGTCCAGGGCCTTGCGGCCTGGAGTGCCCGGCTGCCTGCTGAAATTCCGCATGGATCAGGATGCCTCCCAGATGGAAAGTGCCCCCAGAGGCAACTGTGGCTGGTTTGACAGTGCCAAGTGCCTCCTGCAAACTGACATCAGGAACCTGGCCGGGTGACTTTTGTTTCCCTAGGGAAAAGCCGTGGTTCTTGTCCAGGGCCTGGTGGCCCGGAGTGGCCGGCCGCCTGCTGAAATTCCGCATGGATCACGATGCCTCCCAGATGAAAAGCGCCCCCACAGGCACCTGTGGCTGGTTTGACAGTGCCAAGTGCCTCCTGCAAACTGACATCAGGAACCTGGCCTGGTGACTTTTGTTTCTCTGGGGAAAGACCATAGTTCATGTCCACGGCCTGGTGGCCCGGAGTGGCCGGCTGCCTGCTGAAATTCCGCTTGGATCAGGATGCCTCCCAGATGAAAAGTGCCCCCACAGGCAATTGCATCTGGTTTGACAGTGCCAAGTGCCTCCTGCCAACTGACATCAGGAACCTGGCCTGGTGACTTTTGTTTCTCTGGGGAAAGGCCATCATTCTTTTCCGAGGCCTGGTGGCCCGTAGTGGCCAGCAGCCTGCTGAAATTCCGAACGGATCAGGATACCTCCCACACCGAAACTAAAACCATAGGCAACTGTGGCTGGTTTGACAGTGCCAAGTGCCTCCTGCAAACAGACATCAGGAACCTGGCCTGGTAAGTTTTGTTTCTCTGGGGAAAGGCAATCGTTCTTGTCCGGGGCCCGCCGGCCCGGAGTGGCCGGCTGCCTGCTGAAATTCCACACGGATCCGGATACCTCCCAGATGCAAGGTGCCCCCACAGGCAACTGTGGCTGGTTTGACAGTGCCATGTGCCTCCTGCAAAATGACATCAGGAACCTGGCCTTGTGACTTTCCTTTCTCTGGGGAAAGACCATGATTCATGTCCAGGGCCTTGCGGCCTGGAGTGCCCGGCTGCCTGCTGAAATTCCGCATGGATCGGGATGCCTCCCAGATGGAAATTGCCCCCAGAGGCAACTGTGGCTGGTTTGACAGTGCCAAGTGCCTCCTGCAAACTGACATCAGGAACCTGGCCTGGTGACTTTTGTTTCTCTGCGGAAAGACCATAGTTCATGTCCACGGCCTGGTGGCCCGGAGTGGCCGATGCCTGCTGAAATTCCGCTTGGATCAGGATGCCTCCCAGATGAAAAGCGCCCCCACAGGCACCTGTGGCTGGTTTGACAGTGCCAAGTGCCTCCTGCAAACTGACATCAGGAACCTGGCCGGGTGACTTTTGTTTCTCTGGGGAAAGACCATAGTTCATGTCCACGGCCTGGTGGCCCGGAGTGGCCGGCTGCCTGCTGAAATTCCGCTTGGATCAGGATGCCTCCCAGATGAAAAGTGCCCCCACAGGCAATTGTGGCTGGTTTGACAGTGCCAAGTGCCTCCTGCAAACTGACATCAGGAACCTGGCCTGGTGACTTGTGTTTCTCTGGGGAAAGGCCATCATTCTTTTCCGAGGCCTGGTGGCCCGTAGTGGCCAGCAGCCTGCTGAAATTCTGAACGGATCAGGATACCTCCCACACCGAAACTAAAACCATAGGCAACTGTGGCTGGTTTGACAGTGCCAAGTGCCTCCTGCAAACAGACATCAGGAACCTGGCCTGGTAAGTTTTGTTTCTCTGGGGAAAGGCCATCGTTCTTGTCCGGGGCCCGTCAGCCCGGAGTGGCCGGCTGCCTGCTGAAATTTCACACGGTTGAGGATACCTCCCAGATGCAAGTTGCCCCCACAGGCAACTGTGGCTGGTTTGACAGTGCCATGTGCCTCCTGCAAACTGACATCAGGAACCTGACCCGGTGACATTCGTTTCTCTGGAGAAAGACCATGATTCATGTCCAGGGCCTTGCGGCCTGGAGTGCCCGGCTGCCTGCTGAAATTCCGCATGGATCAGGATGCCTCCCAGATGGAAAGTGCCCCAACAGCCAACTGTGGCTGGTTTGACAGTGCCAAGTGCCTCCTGCAAACTGACATCAGGAACCTGGCCTGGTGACTTTTGTTTCTCTGGGGAAAGGCCATAGATGATGTCCAGTGCCCCCTGGCCCGGAGTGGCCGACTGCCTGCTGAAATTCCGCACGGATCAGGATACCTCCCAGATGCAAGGTGCCACCACAGGCAACTGTGGCTGGTTTGACAGTGCCAAGTGCCTCCTGCAAACTGACATCAGGAACCTGGCCGGGTGACTTTTGTTTCTCTGGGGAAAGGCCATCGTTCTTGTCCGGGGCCCGCTGGCCCGGAGTGGCCGGCTGTCTGCTGAAATTCCACACGGTTGAGGCTACCTCCCAGATGCAAGGCGCCCCCAGAGGCAACTGTGGCTGGTTTGACAGTGCCAAGTGCCTCCTGCAAACTGACATCAGGAACCTGGCCTGGTGACTTTTGTTTCTCTGCGGAAAGACCATAGTTCATGTCCACGGCCTGGTGGCCCGGAGTGGCCGATGCCTGCTGAAATTCCGCTTGGATCAGGATGCCTCCCAGATGAACAGTGCCCCCACAGGCAACTGTGGCTGGTTTGACAGTGCCAAGTGCCTCCTGCAAACTGACATCAGGAACCTGGCCTGGTGATTTTTGTTTCTCTGGGGAAAGGCCATGGTTCATATTTTACAAACTGTGGCCCAGAGTGGCCCGCTGCCTGCTGAAATTCCGCACAGGTCAGGATACCTCCCAGATGCAAGGTGCCCCACGGGAAACTGTGGCTGGTTTGACAGTGCCAAGTGCCTCCTGCCAACTGACATCAAGAACCTGGCCTGGTGACTTTTGTTTCTCTGGGGAAAGGCCATGGTTGGTATCCTGAGCCTCGTGTCCTGGAGTGGCCGTCGGCCTGCTAAAATTCTGGACGGACCAGGATGCCGCCAAGATGCAAGGTGCCCCCAGAGGCACTGTGGCTGGTTTGACAGTGCCAAGTGCTTCCTGCAAACTGACATCAGAAACCTGGCCTGGTGATTTTCTGTCTCAGGGGAAAGGCCATGGTTCATGTCCAGGGCTTGGTGGCTCGCAGTTGCCTGCTGCCTGCTGTAATTCCACACGGATCCGGATACCTCCCAGATGCAAGGTGCCCCCACAGGCAACTTTGGCTGGTTTGAGAGTGCCAAGTGCGTCCTGCAAATTGACTTCAGGAACCTGGCCTGGTGACTTTTGTTTCTCTGGGGAAAGGTTATTATTCTTGTTCAGAGCCCGGTGGCTCGGAGTGGCCGGCTGCCTGCTGAAATTCCGCATGGATCAGGATACCTCCCAGGTTCAAGGTGCCGCCACAGCCAACTGTGGCTGGTTTGACAGTGCCAAGTGCCTCCTGCAAACTGACATCAGGAACCTGGCCTGGTGACTTTTGTTTCTCTGGGGAAAGGTCATGGTTAATGTACAGGGCCGGGTGTCCCGGAGTGGCCAGCTGCCTGCTGAAATTCCGCACGGATCTGGATGCCTGCCAGACCAAAGGTACCAGCACAGTCAACTGTGGCTGGTTTGACAGTGCCAAGTGCCTCCTGCAAACTGACATCAGGAACCTGGCCTGGTGACTTTTGTTTCTCTGGGGAAAGGCCATGGTTCATGTCCAGGGCCCGGTGGCTCGCAGTTGCCTGCTGCCTGCTGAAATTCCACACGGATCCGGATACCTCCCAGATGCAAGGTGCCCCCACAGGCAACTTTGGCTGGTTTGACAGTGCCAAGTGCGTCCTGCAAATTGACTTCAGGAACCTGGCCTGGTGACTTTTGTTTCTCTGGGGAAAGGTTATTATTCTTGTTCAGAGCCCGGTGGCTCGGAGTGGCCGGCTGCCTGCTGAAATTCCGCATGGATCAGGATACCTCCCAGGTTCAAGGTGCCGCCACAGGCAACTGTGGCTGGTTTGACAGTGCCAAGTGCCTCCTGCAAACTGACATCAGGAACCTGGCCTGGTAAGTTTTGTTTCTCTGGGGAAAGGCAATCGATCTTGTCCGGGGCCCGCCGGCCCGGAGTGGCCAGCTGCCTGCTGAAATTCCTCACGGTTGAGGATACCTCCCAGATGCAAGGTGCCCCCACAGGCAACTGTGGCTGGTTTGACAGTGCCATGTGCCTCCTGCAAAATGACATCAGGAACCTGGCCTTGTGACTTTCCTTTCTCTGGGGAAAGACCATGATTCATGTCCAGGGCCTTGCGGCCTGGAGTGCCCGGCTGCCTGCTGAAATTCCGCATGGATCGGGATGGTCACAGATGGAAAGTGCCCCCAGAGGCAACTGTGGCTGGTTTGACAGTGCCAAGTGCCTCCTGCAAACTGACATCAGGAACCTGGCCGGGTGACTTTTGTTTCCCTAGGGAAAAGCCGTGGTTCTTGTCCAGGGCCTGGTGGCCCGTAATGGCCGGCCGCCTGCTGAAATTCCGCATGGATCAGGATGCCTCCCAGATGAAAAGTGCCTCCACAGGTAACTGTGGCTGGTTT
Organism: Passer domesticus; assembly: GCF_036417665.1. Taxonomy (NCBI): domain Eukaryota; kingdom Metazoa; phylum Chordata; class Aves; order Passeriformes; family Passeridae; genus Passer; species Passer domesticus. The sequence continues at coordinate 58,814,288 of NC_087474.1, forward strand.
GACAGTGCCAAGTGCCTCCTGCAAACTGACATCAGGAACCTGGCCTGGTGACTTTTGTTTCTCTGGGGAAAGGTCATGGTTAATGTACAGGGCCGGGTGTCCCGGAGTGGCCGGCTGCCTGCTGAAATTCCGCACGGATCAGGATGCCTGCCAGACCAAAGGTACCAGCACAGTCAACTGTGGCTGGTTTGACAGTGCCAAGTGCCTCCTGCAAACTGACATCAGGAACCTGGCCGGGTGACTTTTGTTTCTCTGGGGAAAGGCCATGGTTCATGTCCAGGGCCCGCTGTCCCGGAGTGGCCGGATGCCTGCTGAAATTCCGCACGGATCAGGATACCTCCCAGACCGAAACTAAAATCATAGGCCGCTGTGGCTGGTTTGACAGTGCCAAGTGCCTCCTGCAAACTGACATCAGGAACCTGGCCTGGTGACTTTTGTTTCCCTAGGGAAAAGCCGTGGTCCTTGTCCAGGGCCTGGTGGCCCGGAGTGGCCGGCCGCCTGCTGAAATTCCGCATGGATCACGATGCCTCCCAGATGAAAAGCGCCCCCACAGGCAACTGTGGCTGGTTTGACAGTGCCAAGTGCATCCTGCAAACTGACATCAGGAACCTGGCCTGGTGACTTTTGTTTCTCTGGGGAAAGGCCATGGTTTATATCCTGGACCCGTAGTCCTGGAGTGGCCGGCTGCCTGCTGGAATTCTGCATGGATCAGGATGCCGCTGAGATGCAACGTGCCCCCACAGGAACCTGTGGCTGGTTTGACAGTGCCAAGTGCCTCCTGCAAACTGACATCAGGAACCTGGCCTGGTGACTTTTGTTTCTCTGGGGAAAGGCCATGGTTCATGACCACGGCCTGGTGGCCCGGAGTGGCCGGCAGCCTGCTGAAATTCCGCACGGATCAGGATACCTCCCAGACCGAAACTAAAATCATAGGCCGCTGTGGCTGGTTTGACAGTGCCAAGTGCCTCCTGCAAACTGACATCCGGAACCTGGCCTGGTAAGTTTTGTTTCTCTGGGGAAAGGCAATCGTTCTTGTCCGGGGCCCGCCGGCCCGGAGTGGCCGGCTGCCTGCTGAAATTCCACACGGTTAAGGATACCTCCCAGATGCAAGGTGCCCCCACAGGCAACTGTGGCTGGTTTGACAGTGCCATGTGCCTCCTGCAAAATGACATCAGGAACCTGGCCTTGTGACTTTCCTTTCTCTGGGGAAAGACCATGATTCATGTCCAGGGCCTTGCGGCCTGGAGTGCCCGGCTGCCTGCTGAAATTCCGCATGGATCAGGATGCCTCCCAGATGGAAAGTGCCCCCAGAGGCAACTGTGGCTGGTTTGACAGTGCCAAGTGCCTCCTGCAAACTGACATCAGGAACCTGGCCGGGTGACTTTTGTTTCCCTAGGGAAAAGCCGTGGTTCTTGTCCAGGGCCTGGTGGCCCGGAGTGGCCGGCCGCCTGCTGAAATTCCGCATGGATCACGATGCCTCCCAGATGAAAAGCGCCCCCACAGGCACCTGTGGCTGGTTTGACAGTGCCAAGTGCCTCCTGCAAACTGACATCAGGAACCTGGCCTGGTGACTTTTGTTTCTCTGGGGAAAGACCATAGTTCATGTCCACGGCCTGGTGGCCCGGAGTGGCCGGCTGCCTGCTGAAATTCCGCTTGGATCAGGATGCCTCCCAGATGAAAAGTGCCCCCACAGGCAATTGCATCTGGTTTGACAGTGCCAAGTGCCTCCTGCCAACTGACATCAGGAACCTGGCCTGGTGACTTTTGTTTCTCTGGGGAAAGGCCATCATTCTTTTCCGAGGCCTGGTGGCCCGTAGTGGCCAGCAGCCTGCTGAAATTCCGAACGGATCAGGATACCTCCCACACCGAAACTAAAACCATAGGCAACTGTGGCTGGTTTGACAGTGCCAAGTGCCTCCTGCAAACAGACATCAGGAACCTGGCCTGGTAAGTTTTGTTTCTCTGGGGAAAGGCAATCGTTCTTGTCCGGGGCCCGCCGGCCCGGAGTGGCCGGCTGCCTGCTGAAATTCCACACGGATCCGGATACCTCCCAGATGCAAGGTGCCCCCACAGGCAACTGTGGCTGGTTTGACAGTGCCATGTGCCTCCTGCAAAATGACATCAGGAACCTGGCCTTGTGACTTTCCTTTCTCTGGGGAAAGACCATGATTCATGTCCAGGGCCTTGCGGCCTGGAGTGCCCGGCTGCCTGCTGAAATTCCGCATGGATCGGGATGCCTCCCAGATGGAAATTGCCCCCAGAGGCAACTGTGGCTGGTTTGACAGTGCCAAGTGCCTCCTGCAAACTGACATCAGGAACCTGGCCTGGTGACTTTTGTTTCTCTGCGGAAAGACCATAGTTCATGTCCACGGCCTGGTGGCCCGGAGTGGCCGATGCCTGCTGAAATTCCGCTTGGATCAGGATGCCTCCCAGATGAAAAGCGCCCCCACAGGCACCTGTGGCTGGTTTGACAGTGCCAAGTGCCTCCTGCAAACTGACATCAGGAACCTGGCCGGGTGACTTTTGTTTCTCTGGGGAAAGACCATAGTTCATGTCCACGGCCTGGTGGCCCGGAGTGGCCGGCTGCCTGCTGAAATTCCGCTTGGATCAGGATGCCTCCCAGATGAAAAGTGCCCCCACAGGCAATTGTGGCTGGTTTGACAGTGCCAAGTGCCTCCTGCAAACTGACATCAGGAACCTGGCCTGGTGACTTGTGTTTCTCTGGGGAAAGGCCATCATTCTTTTCCGAGGCCTGGTGGCCCGTAGTGGCCAGCAGCCTGCTGAAATTCTGAACGGATCAGGATACCTCCCACACCGAAACTAAAACCATAGGCAACTGTGGCTGGTTTGACAGTGCCAAGTGCCTCCTGCAAACAGACATCAGGAACCTGGCCTGGTAAGTTTTGTTTCTCTGGGGAAAGGCCATCGTTCTTGTCCGGGGCCCGTCAGCCAGGAGTGGCCGGCTGCCTGCTGAAATTTCACACGGTTGAGGATACCTCCCAGATGCAAGTTGCCCCCACAGGCAACTGTGGCTGGTTTGACAGTGCCATGTGCCTCCTGCAAACTGACATCAGGAACCTGACCCGGTGACATTCGTTTCTCTGGAGAAAGACCATGATTCATGTCCAGGGCCTTGCGGCCTGGAGTGCCCGGCTGCCTGCTGAAATTCCGCATGGATCAGGATGCCTCCCAGATGGAAAGTGCCCCAACAGCCAACTGTGGCTGGTTTGACAGTGCCAAGTGCCTCCTGCAAACTGACATCAGGAACCTGGCCTGGTGACTTTTGTTTCTCTGGGGAAAGGCCATAGATGATGTCCAGTGCCCCCTGGCCCGGAGTGGCCGACTGCCTGCTGAAATTCCGCACGGATCAGGATACCTCCCAGATGCAAGGTGCCACCACAGGCAACTGTGGCTGGTTTGACAGTGCCAAGTGCCTCCTGCAAACTGACATCAGGAACCTGGCCGGGTGACTTTTGTTTCTCTGGGGAAAGGCCATCGTTCTTGTCCGGGGCCCGCTGGCCCGGAGTGGCCGGCTGTCTGCTGAAATTCCACACGGTTGAGGCTACCTCCCAGATGCAAGGCGCCCCCAGAGGCAACTGTGGCTGGTTTGACAGTGCCAAGTGCCTCCTGCAAACTGACATCAGGAACCTGGCCTGGTGACTTTTGTTTCTCTGCGGAAAGACCATAGTTCATGTCCACGGCCTGGTGGCCCGGAGTGGCCGATGCCTGCTGAAATTCCGCTTGGATCAGGATGCCTCCCAGATGAACAGTGCCCCCACAGGCAACTGTGGCTGGTTTGACAGTGCCAAGTGCCTCCTGCAAACTGACATCAGGAACCTGGCCTGGTGATTTTTGTTTCTCTGGGGAAAGGCCATGGTTCATATTTTACAAACTGTGGCCCAGAGTGGCCCGCTGCCTGCTGAAATTCCGCACAGGTCAGGATACCTCCCAGATGCAAGGTGCCCCACGGGAAACTGTGGCTGGTTTGACAGTGCCAAGTGCCTCCTGCCAACTGACATCAAGAACCTGGCCTGGTGACTTTTGTTTCTCTGGGGAAAGGCCATGGTTGGTATCCTGAGCCTCGTGTCCTGGAGTGGCCGTCGGCCTGCTAAAATTCTGGACGGACCAGGATGCCGCCAAGATGCAAGGTGCCCCCAGAGGCACTGTGGCTGGTTTGACAGTGCCAAGTGCTTCCTGCAAACTGACATCAGAAACCTGGCCTGGTGATTTTCTGTCTCAGGGGAAAGGCCATGGTTCATGTCCAGGGCTTGGTGGCTCGCAGTTGCCTGCTGCCTGCTGTAATTCCACACGGATCCGGATACCTCCCAGATGCAAGGTGCCCCCACAGGCAACTTTGGCTGGTTTGAGAGTGCCAAGTGCGTCCTGCAAATTGACTTCAGGAACCTGGCCTGGTGACTTTTGTTTCTCTGGGGAAAGGTTATTATTCTTGTTCAGAGCCCGGTGGCTCGGAGTGGCCGGCTGCCTGCTGAAATTCCGCATGGATCAGGATACCTCCCAGGTTCAAGGTGCCGCCACAGCCAACTGTGGCTGGTTTGACAGTGCCAAGTGCCTCCTGCAAACTGACATCAGGAACCTGGCCTGGTGACTTTTGTTTCTCTGGGGATAGGTCATGGTTAATGTACAGGGCCGGGTGTCCCGGAGTGGCCAGCTGCCTGCTGAAATTCCGCACGGATCTGGATGCCTGCCAGACCAAAGGTACCAGCACAGTCAACTGTGGCTGGTTTGACAGTGCCAAGTGCCTCCTGCAAACTGACATCAGGAACCTGGCCTGGTGACTTTTGTTTCTCTGGGGAAAGGCCATGGTTCATGTCCAGGGCCCGCTGTCCCGGAGTGGCCGGATGCCTGCTGAAATTCCGCACGGATGAGGATAGCTCCCAGATGAAAGGAGCACCCACAGGCAACTGTGGCTGGTTTGACAGTGCCAAGTGCCTCCTGCAAACAGACATCAGGAACCTGGCCTGGTGACTTTTGTTTCTCTGGGGAAAGACCATAGTTCATGTCCACGGCCTGGTGGCCCGGAGTGGCCGGCTGCCTGCTGAAATTCCGCATGGATCACGATGCCTCCCAGATGAAAAGCGCCCCCACAGGCAATTGTGGCTGGTTTGACAGTGCCAAGTGCCTCCTGCAAACTGACATCAGGAACCTGGCCTGGTGACTTTTGTTTCTCTGGGGAAAGGCCATCATTTTTTCCGAGGCCTGGTGGCCCGTAGTGGCCAGCAGACTGCTGAAATTCCGAACGGATCAGGATACCTCCCACACCGAAACTAAAACCATAGGCAACTGTGGCTGGTTTGACAGTGCCAAGTGCCTCCTGCAAACTGACATCAGGAACCTGGCCTGGTAAGTTTTGTTTCTCTGGGGAAAGGCCATCGTTCTTGTCCGGGGCCCGTCAGCCCGGAGTGGCCGGCTGCCTGCTGAAATTTCACACGGTTGAGGATACCTCCCAGATGCAAGTTGCCCCCACAGGCAACTGTGGCTGGTTTGACAGTGCCATGTGCCTCCTGCAAACTGACATCAGGAACCTGACCCGGTGACATTCGTTTCTCTGGAGAAAGACCATGATTCATGTCCAGGGCCTTGCGGCCTGGAGTGCCCGGCTGCCTGCTGAAATTCCGCATGGATCGGGATGCCTCCCAGATGGAAAGTGCCCCCACAGCCAACTGTGGCTGGTTTGACAGTGCCAAGTGCCTCCTGCAAACTGACATCAGGAACCTGGCCTGGTGACTTTTGTTTCTCTGGGGAAAGGCCATAGATGATGTCCAGTGCCCCCTGGCCCGGAGCGGCCGACTGCCTGCTGAAATTCCGCACGGATCAGGATACCTCCCAGATGCAAGGTGCCACCACAGGCAACTGTGGCTGGTTTGACAGTGCCAAGTGCCTCCTGCAAACTGACATCAGGAACCTGGCCTGGTGACTTTTGTTTCTCTGGGGAAAGGCCATGGTTCATATCCTGGACCCGTAGTCCCGGAGTGGCCGGCTGCCTGCTGAAATTCCGCACGGATCAGGATGCCTCCCAGATGCAAAGTGCCCCCGGAGGCAATTGTGGCTGGTTTGACAGTGCCAAGTGCCTCCTGCAAACTGACATCAGGAACCTGGCCTGGTGACATTTATTTCTCTGGGGAAAGGCCATTGTACGTGTCCAAGGCCTAGTGGCCCGGAGTGGCCGGCTGCTTGCTGGAATTCTGCATGGATCAGGATGCCGCCGAGATGCAAGGTGCCCCCACAGGCACCTGTGCCTGGTTTGACAGTGCCAAGTGCCTCCTGCAAACTGACATCAGGAACCTGGCCTGGTGACTTTTGTTTCTCTGGGGAAAGGCCATGGTTCATATACTACAAACTGTGGCCCAGCGTGGCCGGCTGCCTGCTGAAATTCCGCACGGATCAGGATACCTCCCAGATGCAAGGTGCCACCACAGGCAACTGTGGCTGGTTTGACAGTGCCAAGTGCCTCCTGCAAACTGACATCAGGAACCTGGCCGGGTGACTTTTGTTTCTCTGGGGAAAGGCCATCGTTCTTGTCCGGGGCCCGCCGGCCCGGAGTGGCCGGCTGTCTGCTGAAATTCCACAAGGTTGAGGCTACCTCCCAGATGCAAGGCGCCCCCACAGGCAACTGTGGCAGGTTTGACAGTGCCATGTGCCTCCTGCAAACTGTCATCAGGAACCTGGCCAGGTCACTTTTGTTTCTCTGGGGAAAGGCCATGGTTCATATCCTGGATACATAGGACCGGAGAGGCCAGCTGCCTGTTGAAATTCCTCACTGATCAGGATGCCGCCGAGATGCAAGATGCCCCCACAGGCACCTGTGGCTGCTTCGACAGTGCCAAGTGCCTCCTGCAAACTGACATCAGGAACCTGGCCTTGTGACTTTTGTTTCTCTGGGGAAAGGCCATGGTTCATATCCTACAAACTGTGGCCCAGCGGGGACGGCTGCCTGCTAAAATTCCGCACGGATCAGGATACCTCCCAGATGCAAGGTGCCCCACGGGAAACTGTGGCTGGTTTGACAGTGCCAAGTGCCTCCTGCCAACTGACATCAAGAACCTGGCCTGGTGACTTTTGTTTCTCTGGGGAAAGGCCATGGTTGGTATCCTGAGCCTGGTGTCCTGGAGTGGCCGTCTGCCTGCTAAAATTCTGGACGGACCAGTATGCCTCCCAGATGCAAGGTGCCCCACAGGCAACTGTGGCTGGTTTGACAGTGCCAAGTGCCTCCTGCAAACTGACATCAGGAACCTGGCCTGGTGACATTTATTTCTCTGGGGAAAGGCCATTGTACGTGTCCAAGGCCTAGTGGCCCGGAGTGTCCAGCTGCTTGCTGGAATTCTGCATGGATCAGGATACCTCCCAGATGCAAGGTGCCCCACGGGAAACTGTGGCTGTTTTGACAGTGCCAAGTGCCTCCTGCCAACTGACATCAAGAACCTGGCCTGGTGACTTTTGTTTCTCTGGGGAAAGGCCATGGTTGGTATCCTGAGCCTGGTGTCCTGGAGTGGCCGTCTGCCTGCTAAAATTCTGGACGGACCAGGATGCCTCCCAGATGCAAGGTGCCCCCAGAGGCACTGTGGCTGGTTTGACAGTGCCAAGTGCTTCCTGAAAACTGACATCAGAAACCTGGCCTGGTGATTTTCTTTCTCAGGGGAAAGGGCATGGTTCATGTCCAGGGCCCGGTGGCTCGCAGTTGCCTGCTGTCTGCTGAAATTCCACACGGATCCGGATACCTCCCAGATGCAAGGTGCCCCCACAGGCAACTTTGGCTGGTTTGACAGTGCCAAGTGCGTCCTGCAAATTGACATCAGGAACCTGGCCTGGTGACTTTTGTTTCTCTGGGGAAAGGTTATTATTCTTGTTCAGAGCCCGGTGGCTCGGAGTGGCCGGCTGCCTGCTGAAATTCCGCATGGATCAGGATACCTCCCAGGTTCAAGGTGCCGCCACAGGCAACTGTGGCTGGTTTGACAGTGCCAAGCGCCTCCTGCAAACTGACATCAGGAACCTGGCCTGGTGACTTTTGTTTCTCTGGGGAAAGGTCATGGTTAATGTACAAGGCCGGGTGTCCCGGAGTGGCCAGCTGCCTGCTGAAATTCCGCACGGATCAGGATACCTCCCAGATGCAAGGTGCCACCACAGGCAACTGTGGCTGGTTTGACAGTGCCAAGTGCCTCCTGCAAACTGACATCAGGAACCTGGCCTGGTAAGTTTTGTTTCTCTGGGGAAAGGCAATCGATCTTGTCCGGGGCCCGCCGGCCCGGAGTGGCCGGCTGCCTGCTGAAATTCCTCACGGTTGGGGATACCTCCCAGATGCAAGGTGCCCCCACAGGCAACTGTGGCTGGTTTGACAGTGCCATGTGCCTCCTGCAAAATGACATCAGGAACCTGGCCTTGTGACTTTCCTTTCTCTGGGGAAAGACCATGATTCATGTCCAGGGCCTTGCGGCCTGGAGTGCCCGGCTGCCTGCTGAAATTCCGCATGGATCGGGATGGTCACAGATGGAAAGTGCCCCCAGAGGCAACTGTGGCTGGTTTGACAGTGCCAAGTGCCTCCTGCAAACTGACATCAGGAACCTGGCCGGGTGACTTTTGTTTCCCTAGGGAAAAGCCGTGGTTCTTGTCCAGGGCCTGGTGGCCCGGAGTGGCCGGCCGCCTGCTGAAATTCCGCATGGATCACGATGCCTCCCAGATGAAAAGCGCCCCCACAGGCACCTGTGGCTGGTTTGACAGTGCCAAGTGCCTCCTGCAAACTGACATCAGGAACCTGGCCTGGTGACTTTTGTTTCTCTGCGGAAAGACCATAGTTCATGTCCACGGCCTGGTGGCCCGGAGTGGCCGGCTGCCTGCTGAAATTCCGCTTGGATCAGGATGCCTCCCAGATGAAAAGTGCCCCCACAGGCAATTGTGGCTGGTTTGACAGTGCCAAGTGCCTCCTGCAAACTGACATCAGGAACCTGGCCTGGTGACTTTTGTTTCTCTGGGGAAAGGCCATCATTTTTTTCCGAGGCCTGGTGGCCCGTAGTGGCCAGCAGCCTGCTGAAATTCCGAACGGATCAGGATACCTCCCACACCGAAACTAAAACCATAGGCAACTGTGGCTGGTTTGACAGTGCCAAGTGCGTCCTGCAAACTGACATCAGGAACCTGGCCTGGTAAGTTTTGTTTCTCTGGGGAAAGGCCATCGTTCTTGTCCGGGGCCCGTCAGCCCGGAGTGGCCGGCTGCCTGCTGAAATTTCACACGGTTGAGGATACCTCCCAGATGCAAGTTGCCCCCACAGGCAACTGTGGCTGGTTTGACAGTGCCATGTGCCTCCTGCAAACTGACATCAGGAACCTGACCCGGTGACATTCGTTTCTCTGGAGAAAGACCATGATTCATGTCCAGGGCCTTGCGGCCTGGAGGGCCCGGCTGCCTGCTGAAATTCCGCATGGATCAGGATGCCTCCCAGATGGAAAGTGCCCCCACAGCCAACTGTGGCAGGTTTGACAGTGCCAAGTGCCTCCTGCAAACTGACATCAGGAACCTGGCCGGGTGACTTTTGTTTCTCTGGGGAAAGGCCATGGTTCATGTCCAGGGCCCGCTGTCCCGGAGTGGCCGGATGCCTGCTGAAATTCCGCACGGATCAGGATACCTCCCAGACCGAAACTAAAATCATAGGCCGCTGTGGCTGGTTTGACAGTGCCAAGTGCCTCCTGCAAACTGACATCAGGAACCTGGCCTGGTGACTTTTGTTTCCCTAGGGAAAAGCCGTGGTTCTTGTCCAGGGCCTGGTGGCCCGGAGTGGCCGGCCGCCTGCTGAAATTCCGCATGGATCACGATGCCTCCCAGATGAAAAGCGCCCCCACAGGCAACTGTGGCTGGTTTGACAGTGCCAAGTGCATCCTGCAAATTGACATCAGGAACCTGGCCTGGTGAGTTTTTTTTCTCTGGGGAAAGGTCATGGTTTATATCCTGGACCAGTAGTCCTGGAGTGGCCGGCTGCCTGCTGGAATTCTGCATGGATCAGGATGCCGCTGAGATGCAAGGTGCCCCCACAGGCACCTGTGGCTGGTTTGACAGTGCCAAGTGCCTCCTGCAAACTGACATCAGGAACCTGGCCTGGTGACTTTTGTTTCTCTGGGGAAAGGCCATGGTTCATGACCACGGCCTGGTGGCCCGGAGTGGCCGGCAGCCTGCTGAAATTCCGCACTGATCAGGATACCTCCCAGTCCGAAACTAAAATCATAGGCCGCTGTGGCTGGTTTGACAGTGCCAAGTGCCTCCTGCAAACTGACATCAGGAACCTGGCCTGGTAAGTTTTGTTACTCTGGGGAAAGGCAATCGTTCTTGTCCGGGGCCCGCCGGCCCGGAGTGGCCGGCTGCCTGCTGAAATTCCACACGGATCCGGATACCTCCCAGATGCAAGGTGCCCCCACAGGCAACTGTGGCTGGTTTGACAGTGCCATGTGCCTCCTGCAAAATGACATCAGGAACCTGGCCTGGTGACTTTTGTTTCCCTAGGGAAAAGCCGTGGTTCTTGTCCAGGGCCTGGTGGCCCGGAGTGGCCGGCCGCCTGCTGAAATTCCGCATGGATCACGATGCCTCCCAGATGAAAAGCGCCCCCACAGGCACCTGTGGCTGGTTTGACAGTGCCAAGTGCCTCCTGCAAACTGACATCAGGAACCTGGCCTTGTGACTTTTGTTTCTCTGGGGAAAGACCATAGTTCATGTCCACGGCCTGGTGGCCCGGAGTGGCCGGCTGCCTGCTGAAATTCTGCTTGGATCAGGATGCCTCCCAGATGAAAAGTGCCCCCACAGGCAATTGTGGCTGGTTTGACAGTGCCAAGTGCCTCCTGCAAACTGACATCAGGAACCTGGCCTGGTGACTTGTGTTTCTCAGGGGAAAGGCCATCATTCTTTTCCGAGGCCTGGTGGCCCGTAGTGGCCAGCAGCCTGCTGAAATTCTGAACGGATCAGGATACCTCCCACACCGAAACTAAAACCATAGGCAACTGTGGCTGGTTTGACAGTGCCAAGTGCCTCCTGCAAACAGACATCAGGAACCTGGCCTGGTAAGTTTTGTTTCTCTGGGGAAAGGCCATCGTTCTTGTCCGGGGCCCGTCAGCCCGGAGTGGCCGGCTGCCTGCTGAAATTTCACACGGTTGAGGATACCTCCCAGATGCAAGGTGTCCCCACAGGCAACTGTGGCTGGTTTGACAGTGCCATGTGCCTCCTGCAAACTGACATCAGGAACCTGACCCGGTGACATTCGTTTCTCTGGAGAAAGACCATGATTCATGTCCAGGGCCTTGCGGCCTGGAGTGCCCGGCTGCCTGCTGAAATTCCGCATGGATCAGGATGCCTCCCAGATGGAAAGTGCCCCCACAGCCAACTGTGGCTGGTTTGACAGTGCCAAGTGCCTCCTGCAAACTGACATCAGGAACCTGGCCTGGTGACTTTTGTTTCTCTGGGGAAAGGCCATAGATGATGTCCAGTGCCCGCTGGCCCGGAGTGGCCGACTGCCTGCTGAAATTCCGCACGGATCAGTATACCTCCCAGATGCAAGGTGCCACCACAGGCAACTGTGGCTTGTTTGACAGTGCCAAGTGCCTCCTGCAAACTGACATCAGGAACCTGGCCTGGTGACTTTTGTTTCTCTGGGGAAAGGCCATCGTTCTTGTCCGGGGCCCGCTGGCCCGGAGTGGCCGGCTGTCTGCTGAAATTCCACACGGTTGAGGCTACCTCCCAGATGCAAGGCGCCCCCACAGGCAACTGTGGCTGGTTTGACAGTGCCAAGTGCCTCCTGCAAACTGACATCAGGAACCTGGCCTGGTGACTTTTGTTTCTCTGCGGAAAGACCATAGTTCATGTCCACGGCCTGGTGGCCCGGAGTGGCCGATGCCTGCTGAAATTCCGCTTGGATCAGGATGCCTCCCAGATGAACAGTGCCCCCACAGGCAACTGTGGCTGGTTTGACAGTGCCAAGTGCCTCCTGCAAACTGACATCAGGAACCTGGCCTGGTGATTTTTGTTTCTCTGGGGAAAGGCCATGGTTCATATTTTACAAACTGTGGCCCAGAGTGGCCCGCTGCCTGCTGAAATTCCGCACGGGTCAGGATTCCTCCCAGATGCAAGGTGCCCCACGGGAAACTGTGGCTGGTTTGACAGTGCCAAGTGCCTCCTGCCAACTGACATCAAGAACCTGGCCTGGTGACTTTTGTTTCTCTGGGGAAAGGCCATGGTTGGTATCCTGAGCCTCGTGTCCTGGAGTGGCCGTCGGCCTGCTAAAATTCTGGACGGACCAGGATGCCGCCAAGATGCAAGGTGCCCCCAGAGGCACTGTGGCTGGTTTGACAGTGCCAAGTGCTTCCTGCAAACTGACATCAGAAACCTGGCCTGGTGATTTTCTTTCTCAGGGGAAAGGCCATGGTTCATGTCCAGGGCTTGGTGGCTCGCAGTTGCCTGCTGCCTGCTGTAATTCCACACGGATCCGGATACCTCCCAGATGCAAGGTGCCCCCACAGGCAACTTTGGCTGGTTTGAGAGTGCCAAGTGCGTCCTGCAAATTGACTTCAGGAACCTGGCCTGGTGACTTTTGTTTCTCTGGGGAAAGGTTATTATTCTTGTTCAGAGCCCGGTGGCTCGGAGTGGACGGCTGCCTGCTGAAATTCCGCATGGATCAGGATACCTCCCAGGTTCAAGGTGCCGCCACAGCCAACTGTGGCTAGTTTGACAGTGCCAAGTGCCTCCTGCAAACTGACATCAGGAACCTGGCCTGCTGAGTTCTGTTTCTCTGGGGAAAGGTCATGGTTAATGTACAGGGCCGGGTGTCCCGGAGTGGCCAGCTGCCTGCTGAAATTCCGCACGGATCAGGATGCCTGCCAGACCAAAGGTACCAGCACAGTCAACTGTGGCTGGTTTGACAGTGCCAAGTGCCTCCTGCAAACTGACATCAGGAACCTGGCCTGGTGACTTTTGTTTCTCTGGGGAAAGGCCATGGTTCATGTCCAGGGCCCGCTGTCCCGGAGTGGCCGGATGCCTGCTGAAATTCCGCACGGATGAGGATAGCTCCCAGATGAAAGGAGCACCCACAGGCAACTGTGGCTGGTTTGACAGTGCCAAGTGCCTCCTGCAAACAGACATCAGGAACCTGGCCTGGTGACTTTTGTTTCTCTGGGGAAAGGCCATGGTTTATATCCTGGACCCGTAGTCCTGGAGTGGCCGGCTGCCTGCTGGAATTCTGCATGGATCAGGATGCCGCTGAGATGCAACGTGCCCCCACAGGCACCTGTGGCTGGTTTGACAGTGCCAAGTGCCTCCTGCAAACTGACATCAGGAACCTGGCCTGGTGACTTTTGTTTCTCTGGGGAAAGGCCATGGTTCATGACCACGGCCTGGTGGCCCGGAGTGGCCGGCAGCCTGCTGAAATTCCGCACGGATCAGGATACCTCCCAGACCGAAACTAAAATAATAGGCCGCTGTGGCTGGTTTGACAGTGCCAAGTGCCTCCTGCAAACTGACATCAGGAACCTGGCCTGGTAAGTTTTGTTTCTCTGGGTAAAGGCAGTCGTTCTTGTCCGGGACCCGCCGGCCCGGAGTGGCCGGCTGCCTGCTGAAATTCCACACGGTTAAGGATACCTCCCAGATGCAAGGTGCCCCCACAGGCAACTGTGGCTGGTTTGACAGTGCCATGTGCCTCCTGCAAAATGACATCAGGAACCTGGCCTTGTGACTTTCCTTTCTCTGGGGAAAGACCATGATTCATGTCCAGGGCCTTGCGGCCTGGAGTGCCCGGCTGCCTGCTGAAATTCCGCATGGATCGGGATGCCTCCCAGATGGAAAGTGCCCCCAGAGGCAACTGTGGCTGGTTTGACAGTGCCAAGTGCCTCCTGCAAACTGACATCAGGAACCTGGCCTGGTGACTTTTGTTTCTCTAGGGAAAAGCCGTGGTTCTTGTCCAGGGCCTGGTGGCCCGGAGTGGCCGGCCGCCTGCTGAAATTCCGCATGGATCACGATGCCTCCCAGATGAAAAGCGCCCCCACAGGCACCTGTGGCTGGTTTGACAGTGCCAAGTGCCTCCTGCAAACTGACATCAGGAACCTGGCCTGGTGACTTTTGTTTCTCTGGGGAAAGACCATAGTTCATGTCCACGGCCTGGTGGCCCGGAGTGGCCGGCTGCCTGCTGAAATTCCGCTTGGATCAGGATGCCTCCCAGATGAAAAGTGCCCCCACAGGCAATTGTGGCTGGTTTGACAGTGCCAAGTGCCTCCTGCAAACTGACATCAGGAACCTGGCCTGGTGACTTTTGTTTCTCTGGGGAAAGGCCATAGATGATGTCCAGTGCCCCCTGGCCCGGAGTGGCCGACTGCCTGCTGAAATTCCACACAGATCAGGATACCTCCCAGATGCAAGGTGCCACCACAGGCAACTGTGGCTGGTTTGACAGTGCCAAGTGCCTCCTGCAAACTGACATCAGGAACCTGGCCTGGTGACTTTTGTTTCTCTGGGGAAAGGCCATGGTTCATATCCTGGACCCGTAGTCCCGGAGTGGCTGGCTGCCTGCTGAAATTCCGAACGGATCAGGATGCCTCCCAGATGCAAAGTGCCCCCAGAGGCAATTGTGGCTGGTTTGACAGTGCCAAGTGCCTCCTGCAAACTGACATCAGGAACCTGGCCTGGTGACATTTATTTCTCTGGGGAAAGGCCATTGTACGTGTCCAAGGCCTAGTGGCCCGGAGTGGCCGGCTGCTTGCTGGAATTCTGCATGGATCAGGATGCCGCCGAGATGCAAGGTGCCCCCACAGGCACCTGTGCCTGGTTTGACAGTGCCAAGTGCCTCCTGCAAACTGACATCAGGAACCTGGCCTGGTGACTTTTGTTTCTCTGGGTAAAGGCCATCGTTCTTGTCCGGGGCCCGCCGGCCCGGAGTGGCCGGCTGTCTGCTGAAATTCCACAAGGTTGAGGCTACCTCCCAGATGCAAGGCGCCCCCACAGGCAACTGTGGCAGGTTTGACAGTGCCATGTGCCTCCTGCAAACTGTCATCAGGAACCTGGCCAGGTCACTTTTGTTTCTCTGGGGAAAGGCCATGGTTCATATCCTGGACCCGTAGTCCCGGAGTGGCCGGCTGCCTGCTGAAATTCCGAACGGATCAGGATGCCTCCCAGATGCAAAGTGCCCCCACAGGCAATTGTGGCTGGTTTGACAGTGCCAAGTGCCTCCTGCAAACTGACATCAGGAACCTGGCCTGGTTACATTTATT
This sequence comes from Passer domesticus, assembly GCF_036417665.1. Lineage (NCBI taxonomy): Eukaryota > Metazoa > Chordata > Aves > Passeriformes > Passeridae > Passer > Passer domesticus. The sequence continues at coordinate 58,829,531 of NC_087474.1, forward strand.
TCTCTGGGGAAAGGCCATTGTACGTGTCCAAGGCCTAGTGGCCCGGAGTGGCCGGCTGCTTGCTGGAATTCTGCATGGATCAGGATGCCGCCGAGATGCAAGGTGCCCCCACAGGCACCTGTGGCTGGTTTGACAGTGCCATGTGCCTCCTGCAAACTGTCATCAGGAACCTGGCCAGGTCACTTTTGTTTCTCTGGGGAAAGGCCATGGTTCATATCCTGGATACATAGGACCGGAGAGGCCAGCTGCCTGTTGAAATTCCTCACTGATCAGGATGCCGCCGAGATGCAAGATGCCCCCACAGGCACCTGTGGCTGCTTCGACAGTGCCAAGTGCCTCCTGCAAACTGACATCAGGAACCTGGCCGGGTGACTTTTGTTTCTCTGGGGAAAGGCCATGGTTCATATCCTACAAACTGTGGCCCAGCGTGGCCGGCTGCCTGCTAAAATTCCGCACGGATCAGGATACCTCCCAGATGCAAGGTGCCCCACGGGAAACTGTGGCTGGTTTGACAGTGCCAAGTGCCTCCTGCCAACTGACATCAAGAACCTGGCCTGGTGACTTTTGTTTCTCTGGGGAAAGGCCATGGTTGGTATCCTGAGCCTGGTGTCCTGGAGTGGCCGTCTGCCTGCTAAAATTCTGGACGGACCAGTATGCCTCCCAGATGCAAGGTGCCCCCACAGGCAACTGTGGCTGGTTTGACAGTGCCAAGTGCCTCCTGCAAACTGACATCAGGAACCTGGCCTGGTGACATTTATTTCTCTGGGGAAAGGCCATTGTACGTGTCGAAGGCCTAGTGGCCCGGAGTGTCCAGCTGCTTGCTGGAATTCTGCATGGATCAGGATACCTCCCAGATGCAAGGTGCCCCACGGGAAACTGTGGCTGGTTTGACAGTGCCAAGTGCCTCCTGCCAACTGACATCAAGAACCTGGCCTGGTGACTTTTGTTTCTCTGGGGAAAGGCCATGGTTGGTATCCTGAGCCTGGTGTCCTGGAGTGGCCGTCTGCCTGCTAAAATTCTGGACGGACCAGGATGCCTCCCAGATGCAAGGTGCCCCCAGAGGCACTGTGGCTGGTTTGGCAGTGCCAAGTGCTTCCTGCAAACTGACATCAGAAACCTGGCCTGGTGATTTTCTTTCTCAGGGGAAAGGCCATGGTTCATGTCCAGGGCCCGGTGGCTCGCAGTTGCCTGCTGCCTGCTGAAATTCCACACGGATCCGGATACCTCCCAGAAGCAAGGTGCCCCCACAGGCAACTTTGGCTGGTTTGACAGTGCCAAGTGCGTCCTGCAAATTGACATCAGGAACCTGGCCTGGTGACTTTTGTTTCTCTGGGGAAAGGTTATTATTCTTGTTCAGAGCCCGGTGGCTCGGAGTGGCCGGCTGCCTGCTGAAATTCCGCATGGATCAGGATACCTCCCAGGTTCAAGGTGCCGCCACAGGCAACTGTGGCTGGTTTGACAGTGCCAAGCGCCTCCTGCAAACTGACATCAGGAACCTGGCCTGGTGACTTTTGTTTCTCTGGGGAAAGGTCATGGTTAATGTACAAGGCCGGGTGTCCCGGAGTGGCCAGCTGCCTGCTGAAATTCCGCACGGATCAGGATACCTCCCAGATGCAAGGTGCCACCACAGGCAACTGTGGCTGGTTTGACAGTGCCAAGTGCCTCCTGCAAACTGACATCAGGAACCTGGCCTGGTAAGTTTTGTTTCTCTGGGGAAAGGCAATCGATCTTGTCCGGGGCCCGCCGGCCCGGAGTGGCCGGCTGCCTGCTGAAATTCCTCACGGTTGAGGATACCTCCCAGATGCAAGGTGCCCCCACAGGCAACTGTGGCTGGTTTGACAGTGCCATGTGCCTCCTGCAAAATGACATCAGGAACCTGGCCTTGTGACTTTCCTTTCTCTGGGGAAAGACCATGATTCATGTCCAGGGCCTTGCGGCCTGGAGTGCCCGGCTGCCTGCTGAAATTCCGCTTGGTTCAGGATGCCTCCCAGATGAAAAGTGCCCCCACAGGCAATTGTGGCTGGTTTGACAGTGCCAAGTGCCTCCTGCAAACTGACATCAGGAACCTGGCCTGGTGACTTTTGTTTCTCTGGGGAAAGGCCATCATTTTTTTCCGAGGCCTGGTGGCCCGTAGTGGCCAGCAGCCTGCTGAAATTCCGAACGGATCAGGATACCTCCCACACCGAAACTAAAACCATAGGCATCTGTGGCTGGTTTGACAGTGCCAAGTGCCTCCTGCAAACTGACATCAGGAACCTGGCCTGGTAAGTTTTGTTTCTCTGGGGAAAGGCCATCGTTCTTGTCCGGGGCCCGTCAGCCAGGAGTGGCCGGCTGCCTGCTGAAATTTCACACGGTTGAGGATACCTCCCAGATGCAAGTTGCCCCCACAGGCAACTGTGGCTGGTTTGACAGTGCCATGTGCCTCCTGCAAACTGACATCAGGAACCTGACCCGGTGACATTCGTTTCTCTGGAGAAAGACCATGATTCATGTCCAGGGCCTTGCGGCCTGGAGTGCCCGGCTGCCTGCTGAAATTCCGCATGGATCAGGATGCCTCCCAGATGGAAAGTGCCCCCACAGCCAACTGTGGCTGGTTTGACAGTGCCAAGTGCCTCCTGCAAACTGACATCAGGAACCTGGCCTGGTGACTTTTGTTTCTCTGGGGAAAGGCCATAGATGATGTCCAGTGCCCCCTGGCCCGGAGTGGCCGACTGCCTGCTGAAATTCCGCACGGATCAGGATACCTCCCAAATGCAAAGTACCCCAGAGGCAATTGTGGCTGGTTTGACAGTGCCATGTGCCTCCTGCAAACTGACATCAGGAACCTGGCCTGGTGACTTTTGTTTCTCTGGGGAAAGGCCATGGTTCATATCCTGGACACGTAGTCCCGGAGTGGCCGGCTGCCTGCTGAAATTCCGAACGGATCAGGATGCCTCCCAGATGCAAAGTGCCCCCATAGGCAATTGTGGCTGGTTTGACAGTGCCATGTGCCTCCTGCAAACTGACATCAGGAACCTGGCCTGGTGACATTTATTTCTCTGGGGAAAGGCCATTGTACGTGTCCAAGGCCTAGTGGCCCGGAGTGGCCGGCTGCTTGCTGGAATTCTGCATGGATCAGGATGCCGCCGAGATGCAAGGTGCCCCCACAGGCACCTGTGGCTGGTTTGACAGTGCCATGTGCCTCCTGCAAACTAACATCAGGAACCTGGCCTGGTGACTTTTGTTTCTCTGGGGAAAGGCCATGGTTGGTATCCTGAGCCTGGTGTCCTCGAGTGGCCGTCTGCCTGCTAAAATTCTGGACGGACCAGGATGCCTCCCAGATGCAAGGTGCCCCCAGAGGCAACTGTGGCTGGTTTGACAGTGCCAAGTGCCTCCTGCAAACTGACATCAGGAACCTGGCCTGGTGACATTTATTTCTCTGCGGAAAGGCCATTGTACGTGTCCAAGGCCTAGTGGCCCGGAGCGGCCGGCTGCTTGCTGGAATTCTGCATGGATCAGGATGCCGCCGAGATGCAAGGTGCCCCCACAGGCACCTGTGGCTGGTTTGACAGTGCCAAGTGCCTCCTGCAAACTGACATCAGGAACCTGGCCTTGTGACTTTTGTTTCTCTGGGGAAAGGCCATCATTCTTTTCCGAGACCTGGTGGCCTGTAGTGGCCAGCAGCCTGCTGAAATTCCGAACGGATCAGGATACCTCCCACACCGAAACTAAAACCATAGGCAACTGTGGCTGGTTTGACAGTGCCAAGTGCCTCCTGCAAACAGACATCAGGAACCTGGCCTGGTGACTTTTGTTTCTCTGGGGAAAGGCCATCGTTCCTGTCCGGGGCCCGCCGGGCCGGAGTGTCCGGCCGCCTGCTGAAATTCCGCACGGATCAGGATAGCTCCCAGATGAAAGGAGCCCCCAGAGGCAACTGTGGCTGGTTTGACAGTGCCATGTGCCTCCTGCAAACTGACATCAGGAACCTGACCCGGTGACATTCATTTCTCTGGAGAAAGACCATGATTCATGTCCAGGGCCTTGCGGCCTGCAGTGCCCGGCTGCCTGCTGAAATTCCGCACGGATCAGGATACCTCCCAGACCGAAACTAAAATCATAGGCCGCTGTGGCTGGTTTGACAGTGCCAAGTGCCTCCTGCAAACTGACATCAGGAACCTGGCCTGGTGACTTTTGTTTCCCTAGGGAAAAGCCGTGGTTCTTGTCCAGGGCCTGGTGGCCCGGAGTGGCCGGCCGCCTGCTGAAATTCCGCATGGATCACGATGCCTCCCAGATGAAAAGCGCCCCCACAGGCACCTGTGGCTGGTTTGACAGTGCCAAGTGCCTCCTGCAAACTGACATCAGGAACCTGGCCTGGTGACTTTTGTTTCTCTGGGGAAAGGGCATGGTTATTGTACAGGGCCGGATGTCCCGGAGTGGCCGGCTGCCTGCTGAAATTCCGCTTGGATCAGGATGCCTCCCAGATGAAAAGTGCCCCCACAGGCAATTGTGGCTGGTTTGACAGTGCCAAGTGCCTCCTGCAAACTGACATCAGGAACCTGGCCTGGTGACTTTTGTTTCTCTGGGGAAAGGCCATAGATGATGTCCAGTGCCCCCTGGCCCGGAGTGGCCGACTGCCTGCTGAAATTCCGCACGGATCAGGATACCTCCCAGATGCAAGGTGCCACCACAGGCAACTGTGGCTGGTTTGACAGTGCCAAGTGCCTCCTGCAAACTGACATCAGGAACCTGGCCGGGTGACTTTTGTTTCTCTGGGGAAAGGCCATCGTTCTTGTCCGGGGCCCGCTGGCCCGGAGTGGCCGGCTGTCTGCTGAAATTCCACACGGTTGAGGCTACCTCCCAGATGCAAGGCGCCCCCACAGGCAACTGTGGCTGGTTTGACAGTGCCAAGTGCCTCCTGCCAACTGACATCAGGAACCTGGCCTGGTGACTTTTGTTTCTCTGGGGAAAGGCCATGGTTCATATTCTGGATACGTAGGACCGGAGAGGCCGGCTGCCTGTTGAAATTCCTCACTGCTCAGGATGCCGCCGAGATGCAAGGTGCCCCCACAGGCCCCTCTGGCTCCTTCGACAGTGCCAAGTGCCTCCTGCAAACTGACATCAGGAACCTGGCCGGGTGACTTTTGTTTCTCTGGGGAAAGGCCATGGTTCATATCCTGGACCCGTAGTCCCAGAGTGGCCGGCTGCCTGCTGAAATTCCGAACGGATCAGGATGCCTCCCAGATGCAAAGTGCCCCCAGAGGCAATTGTAGCTGGTTTGACAGTGCCAAGTGCCTCCTGCCAACTGACATCAGGAACCTGGCCTGGTGACATTTATTTCTCTGGGGAAAGGCCATTGTACGTGTCCAAGGCCTAGTGGCCCGGAGTGGCCGGCTGCTTGCTGGAATTCTGCATGGCTCAGGATGCCGCCGAGATGCAAGGTGCCCCCACAGGCACCTGTGGCTGGTTTGACAGTGCCATGTGCCTCCTGCAAACTGACATCAGGAACCTGGCCTGGTGACTTTTGTTTCTCTGGGGAAAGGCCATGGTTCATATCCTACAAACTGTGGCCCAGCGTGGCCGGCTGCCTGCTGAAATTCCGCACGGATCAGGATACCTCCCAGATGCAAGGTGCCCCACGGGAAACTGTGGCTGGTTTGACAGTGCCAAGTGCCTCCTGCCAACTGACATCAGGAACCTGGCCTGGTGACTTTTGTTTCTCTGGGGAAAGGCCATGGTTGGTATCCTGAGCCGGGTGTCCTGGAGTGGCCGTCTGCCTGCTAAAATTCTGGACGGACCAGGATGCCGCCAAGATGCAAGGTGCCCCCAGAGGCACCTGTGGCTGGTTTGACAGTGCCAAGTGCTTCCTGCAAACTGACATCAGAAACCTGGCCTGGTGATTTTCTTTCTCAGGGGAAAGGCCATGGTTCATGTCCAGGGCCCGGTGGCTCGCAGTTGCCTGCTGCCTGCTGAAATTCCACACGGATCCGGATACCTCCCAGATGAAAAGTGCCCCCAGAGGCAACTGTGGCTGGTTTGACAGTGCCAAGTGCGTCCTGCAAATTGACATCAGGAACCTGGCCTGGTGACTTTTGTTTCTCTGGGGAAAGGCAATTATTCTTGTTCAGAGCCCGGTGGCTCGGAGTGGCCGGCTGCCTGCTGAAATTCCGCATGGATCAGGATACCTCCCAGGTTCAAGGTGCCGCCACAGGCAACTGTGGCTGGTTTGATGGTGCCAAGCGCCTCCTGCAAACTGACATCAGGAACCTGGCCTGGTGACTTTTGTTTCTCATGGGAAGTGCCATCGTTCGTGTCCCGTACTCGGAAGCCAGGAGTGGCCGGCTGCCTGCTGAAATACCGCACAGATCAGGATAGCTCCCAGATGCAAGGTGCCCCCACAGGCACCTGTGGCTGGTTTGACAGTGCCAAGTGCCTCCTGCCAACTGACATCAGGAACCTGGCCTGGTGACTTTTGTTTCTCTGGGGAAAGGCCATGGTTGGTATCCTGAGCCTGGTGTCCTGGAGTGGCCGTCTGCCTGCTAAAATTCTGGACGGACCAGTATGCCTCCCAGATGCAAGGTGCCCCCACAGGCAACTGTGGCTGGTTTGACAGTGCCAAGTGCCTCCTGCAAACTGACATCAGGAACCTGGCCTGGTGACATTTATTTCTCTGGGGAAAGGCCATTGTATGTGTCCAAGGCCTAGTGGCCCGGAGTGGCCGGCTGCTTGCTGGAATTCTGCATGGATCAGGATGCCACCTAGATGCAAGGTGCCCCCACAGGCACCTGTGGCTGGTTTGACAGTGCCATGTGCCTCCTGCAAACTGACATCAGGAACCTGGCCTGGTGACTTTTGTTTCTCTGGGGAAAGGGCATGGTTATTGTACAGGGCCGGATGTCCCGGAGTGGCCGGCTGCCTGCTGAAATTCCGCACGGATCAGGATGCCTGCCAGACCAAAGGTACCAGCACAGTCAACTGTGGCTGGTTTGACAGTGCCAAGTGCCTCCTGCAAACTGACATCAGGAACCTGGCCGGGTGACTTTTGTTTCTCTGGGGAAAGGCCATGTTTCATGTCCAGGGCCCGCTGGCCCGGAGTGGCCGGACGCCTGCTGAAATTCCGCACAGATCAGGATAGCTCCCAGATGAAAGGAGCCCCCACAGGCAACTGTGGCTGGTTTGACAGTGCCGAGTGCCTCCTGCAAACTGACATCAGGAACCTTGCCTGGTGAGTTTTGTTTCTCTGGGGAAAGGTCATGGTTTATATCCTGGACCCGTAATCCTGGAGTGGCCGGCTGCCTGCTGGAATTCTGCATGGATCAGGATGCCGCCGAGATACAAGGTGCCCCCATAGGCACCTGTGGCTGGTTTGACAGTGCCAAGTGCCTCCTGCAAACTGACATCAGGAACCTGGCCTGGTGACTTTTGTTTCTCTGGGGAAAGGCCATCATTCTTTTCCGGGGCCCGCTGGCCCGGAGTGGCAGGCAGCCTGCTGAAATTCCGCATGGATCAGGATACCTCCCAGACCGAAACTAAAAGCATAGGCCGCTGTGGCTGGTTTGACAGTGCCAAGTGCCTCCTGCAAACAGACATCAGGAACCTGGCCTGGTAAGTTTTGTTTCTCTGGGGAAAGGCAATCGTTCTTGTCCTGGGCCCGCCGGCCCAGAGTGGCCGGCTGCCTGCTGAAATTCCACACGGTTGCGGATACCTCGTAGATGGAAGGTGCCCCCACAGGCAACTGTGGCTGGTTTGACAGTGCCATGTGCCTCCTGCAAAATGACATCAGGAACCTGGCCTAGTGACTTTCCTTTCTCTGGGGAATGACCATGATTCATGTCCAGGGCCTTGCGGCCTGGAGTGCCCGGCTGCCTGCTGAAATTCCGCATGGATCGGGATGCCTCCCAGATGGAAAGTGCCCCCAGAGGCAACTGTGGCTGGTTTGACAGTGCCAAGTGCCTCCTGCAAACTGACATCAGGAACCTGGCCTGGTGACTTTTGTTTCTCTGGGGAAAAGATATCCTTTCTGTCCAGGGCCCCGTGACCGATTGTGGTCAGCTGCCTGCTGAAATTCCAAATATCTCAGAATGCCTCCCAGAAGAAGCAAGGCGCCACCACAGGCAAATGTGGCTTGTTTGACAGTGCCAAGTGTATTCTGAAAACTTACATCAGGAACCTGGCCGGCTGAGTTTTGGTTCTCAGAGAAAAGGCCATAGATCGTGTCCAGCATCCGGTGGGCCATAGTGGCCGTGTGCATTTTGATGTTCCGTATGTCTCAGGATGCCTCCCTGAAGCAAGATGCCACCACAAGCAACTGTGGCTGGTTTGACAGTGCCAAGTGCCTCCTGCAAACTGACCTCGGTAACCTGGCCTGGTGTGTTTTGTTTCTGAGAGAGAAGGCCACGTTTCCTGTCGTGGTTCCGGTGGCGCAATGTGGCCTGGTGCCTCTTAAAATTCCGAACATCTCAGGATGCCTCTCAGAAGCAAGGTGCCGCCAGAGTCAACTGTGGCTGGTTTGACAGGGCCAAGTGCCTCCTGCAAACTGACATCAGGAAGCTGGCCTGGTGAGTTTTGTTTCTCAGAGTAAAAGCCATTGTTCTTCTCCTGTATCCAGCAGTGGCCGGCTGTGTGCCGTAATTCTGAACCTCTCAATATACATCATAGAAGCAAGGCTCCACAACAGGCAACTGTGCCTGGTTTGACTGTGACAAGTGCCTCCTGCAAACTGACATCAGGAACCTGGCCTGGTGAGTTATGTTTCCAGGGTAAATGGCCAGTATTTTTATCCAAGTTTCATTGTCAGAGAGTGGCCGCCTGCCTGCTGAAATTCCGAATATCACAGGATGCCCCCAGATGCAAGGTTCCACCATCAGCAACTGTGGCTGGCTTGACAGTGCCACTTGCTTCCTGCAAACTGACATCAGGAACCTGTCCAGGTGAATTTTGTTTCCCAGGGAAAAGGGCCGGCTACCCTGTCCATGGGAAAGAGGCCAGAAATGTCTGGAGGCCTGCAGAAATTCCGAACGTCACAGGATGCCTCCCAGACCCATGGTGTCACGACATGCAACGATGGCTGGATTAACAGTGCCAAGTGCCTCCTGCAAACGGGCTGGTCAGTTTCATTTCCCGGGTGAAAGAGCCCGCGTTTTTGGCTATTGGCCAGTGGCCCAGAGAGGATTGGTGGCTGCTGAACTTCCAAACCTTGCAGGATTCCTCCCGGACGCAAGGTGACACCAGAGGCAACTGTGGCTGTTTTGACAGTGCCAAGTGCCTCCTGTAAACGGACATCAGGAACTCGGGCTAGTGAGTTTCCTTTCCCAGGGAAAAGGGACAGCGTTCATGTCCAGGGGCCAGTGGCACTAAGTGGCCAGCTGCCTGCTGTAATTCTAAATCTCACAGGATGCCTCTTAGACGCAAGGGGGCACCATCAGCAACTATGGCTCGTTGGACAGTGCCAAGTGCCTCCTGCAAACTGAAATCGGGAATTTGGGCTCACGAGTTGCATTTCCCACTGAAAACAGACAACGTTTGTGTCCAGGGGCCAGTGGCCCACAGAGGATTGGTGCCTGATGAAATTCCAAATGTCTCAGGATGTCTCCTGGATGCAAGGTGCAACTGTCAGCAACTGTGAGTGTTGACAGTGCCAAGAGCCTCCTGCAAATTGACATCAGTAACCTGGCCTGGCATGTTTTGTTTCCCAGTGAAAAGTGACGTCATTTGTGTCCAACGACCAGTGCCACAGAGTGACTGTTACCCGGCAGAAAATCCAAAAATCGCGGGATGCCTCCGAGAAGAAGGTGACTACCTTGTTGCTAGTTCTGCCCCAGCCTACCATAGATAACCTGGCTCTTCCCTTGAGGCTCTGAGATGCCAAGAACTTGTCAACTTCAAAGGGCGGGCCGGGCTACATCGACTCAGCTGCCACAGTTTCTCCTTGCTAGACCTAGTGGGAAAGCATTTTGCTGAGATGCAGAAGGCAAGAAACGCAGAATACGGAGACACGGAGCTGTCCCAAGTGCCGCTGCCAGGCGTCTTTCCGCAGAAGGAGCGCCCCGGAGCGCACCGCAACCGGCACCGTCATCTCTGCGCAAAGAGCCAAAATATTTTCAAACCTGCCAAAACTAATCCAAAAATATTTTCAAACCCGCCAAAATAGAAAACCAGACAGAAGTGATCAATACATTTGAAAAAACCTGACAAAACATGATAAAGCCCACCAAAGCTAATCCAAACACACCAAAAACTGGGCTAAACAGAATCAAAACAAATCTAAACGTTCTAAAAACCGGCCAAAATATTTAAAAACCCGTCAAAACTAATCAAAACCTTCCGAATACCCGCCAAAATAATTTAGACCCACAAAACTCATCAAAACATTCTGAAAAAATGCCAAAACATTAGAAAACCAGCCAGAACTGATCAAAACATTCAAAAAACTTGGCAAAACATCATAAAAACAAATCAAAACCAACCAAAACATTCCAAAAACCTGACAAAATAGTTTACAACCTGCCAAAACTGATCAAAACATTCTGAAAAGATGCCAAAATATTATAAAACCAGTCAGAAGTGATCAAAACATGCAATAACTTCAAAAACATACTAAAAACAAATCTCAACAAACGGAAACATTCCAAAATATGACTAAATATTGTCAAACCAGCAGAACTGATCAAAACATTCAAAAAACTCGCCAAAACATTGTCAAAACAAGTCAAGACCAACCAAAACATTCAAAAAACCTGCCAAAACATTTTAAAACCCGCCAAAAACAAATCAAAACGTTCCAAAACCCACCAAAATATTATAAAACCAGACAGAAGTGATGAAAACTTTTTGAAACCCCGATAAAACATAATAAAAACCCGCCAAATCAAATCAAAATTTTCCAAAACCTGCTAACACAATTAAAACAACACAAGAGAAAACAAAACATTGTAAAACCCCACCAAAATAGTCTGAAAACCCACCAAAACATAATAAAAACAAATCAAAACATATCAAAACATTCCAAAAACCTGCCAAATTTTTAGAACCTGCCAAAACTGATCAAAACGTTCTGAAAAGACACCAAAACGCTAGAAAACCAGTTAGAAGTGATCAAAACTTTCAAAAAACTGGCCAAAACATTCAAAAAACAAATTAAAACCAACCAAAACATTCTAAAAACCTACTAAAATGTTTTAAAATCCTCCAAAACTGATCAAAATATATTGAAAAGAAAACCAAAAATACTATAAAACCAGCCAGAACTGATCAAAACATACAAAAAACATGCCAAAACATAATAAAAACAAATCTAAACAAACCAAAACATTCTAAAAACCTGCCAAAATATTTTAAAGCCAGAAAAACGAATCAAAACTTTACAAAAAACATGCCAAAACATAAAACGAATCTAAACAAAAAAACATTCCACACACTAGCCAAAATATTTTAGAACTCCCCAAAAACTGGTCAAAACATACTGAAAACCTGCCAAAATATTATAAAATTAGTCAGAAGTGAATAAAACATTCAAAAAACTAATCCAAACACACCAAAAACATGACTAAACATAAAAAAAACAAATCAAAACCACCCAAAAAAATCCGAAAAACCCCCCCAAAGTAATCTAAACATTCTAAAAGCCCTCCAAAACATAATAAAGATATAGGAAAACCAAACAAAATATTCTAAAAACCTGCCAAAATATATTAAATCCCGCCAAAACCGATCAAAACATTCTGAATAGATGCCAAAATACTAGAGAACCAGCCAGAACTGATCCAAATATTTCAAAAAGCTTGCCAAAACATAATAAAAACAAATCAAAACCAGCTAAAACATTGTAAAAACTCGCCAAATTATTTTAAGCCCCCAAATTATTTTAAAACTCGCCAAAACGAATCAAAATTTTCCAAAAACTTTATAAAAACAAATCAAAACAAACCAAGAAATTCCAAACACCAGGCAAAATATTGTAAAACAAATCAAAAGTAATCAAAATTTCCCAAACCAGCTGAAATATTGTAAAAAAAATCAAAACAAATCAAAACATACCAAAAACCTGCCAAAATGTTAATACACCCGCCGAAACTGATCACAACATTCCCAATAGACGCAAAAAACATTCAAAAAATCCGTCAAAACATTAAAAAGAAAATCAATGCTAACCAAAATATTCCAAAAACCCGCTAAAATACTTAAAAATACGCAAAAATGAACCAAACATTTCCAAGAACCCACCAAAACATAAGAAAAACAAATCCAAACAAATTAAAACAATGCAAAATAGTTTAGAACCCGCCAAAAGTGATCAAAACATTTGGAAAACACGCGAAAATACTAGAAAACCAGCCAGGACTAATCAAAACACACAAAAACCTTGCCAAAAAATAATAAAAACAAATAAAAACATTTTAAAAATCCGGGCAAAATATTTAAAAACCCGCCGAAAGGAACCGAAATATTCCAAAACTCTCCAAAACTTCACAAAAACGAACCAAAACATCCCAAAAACCCACAAAAATATTTAGAACCGCGATCAGCACCAGCGCTCTCTGCTCAAACACCCGCTAGATGGCATCCGAGAGACGGAGAGCGCGGTACTTTCTAGGATGCGAAGAGTGAAGCCGCACAACACCCGGACTGTGTCCGCAGCTTTCTAACTGCTAGAAGTTCATGGCTTAGCACTCGCCTGCCTCTTCAATTGCCATTAGCATCCGAACGGAAGGTATTCTTGGACAACTTTGCTGTGCTTGCTTCTAGTTCTGCCCCAGCCCACCATAGATAACCTTGCTCTTCCCTTTAGTTTCTGAGATGCCGAGAACTCGGGAATTGAGAACACAAGTCCGGGGACGTATACTGTGCTGGCACAGTTTCTCCTTGCTAGACACAGTGGAAAAGCATTTTGCTGAGACGCAGAAGACAAGAAATGCAGAAAACGGAGATACGGAGCTGTCCGAAGTTAAATGCCGCTGCCAGGCGTCGTTCGGCAGAAACAGAGCCCCGGACCGCAGAGTGACCGGCACAGTGCCCTCTGCGCGAAGAGCCGCTTGATCGCATCCGAGAGACGGAGAGCGCGGTACTTTCTAGGATGCGAAGAGTGAAGCCGCACAACACCCGGACTGTGTCCGCAGCTTTCTAACTGCTAGAATTTCAAGGCTTAGCACTCGCCTGCCTCTTCAATTGCCATTAGCATCCGAACGGAAGGTATTCTTGGACAACTTTGCTCTGCTTGCTTCTAGTTCTGCCCCAGCCCACCATAGATAACCTTGCTCTTCCCTTTAGTTTCTGAGATGCCGAGAACTCGGGAATTGAGAACACAAGTCCGGGGACGTATACTGTGCTGGCACAGTTTCTCCTTGCTAGACACAGTGGAAAAGCATTTTGCTGAGACGCAGAAGACAAGAAATGCAGAAAACGGAGATACGGAGCTGTCCGAAGTTAAATGCCGCTGCCAGGCGTCTTTCGGCAGAAAGAGAGCTGCGGAGCGCACAGTGACCGGCACAGTGCTCTCTGCGCGAAGAGCCGCTTGATCGCATCCGAGAGACGGAGAGCGCGGTACTTTCTAGGATGCGAAGAGTGAAGCCGCACAACACCCGGACTGTGTCCGCAGCTTTCTAACTGCTAGAATTTCAAGGCTTAGCACTCGCCTGCCTCTTCAATTGCCATTAGCATCCGAACGGAAGGTATTCTTGGACAACTTTGCTGTGCTTGCTTCTAGTTCTGCCCCAGCCCACCATAGATAACCTTGCTCTTCCCTTTAGTTTCTGAGATGCCGAGAACTCGGGAATTGAGAACACAAGTCCGGGGACGTATACTGTGCTGGCACAGTTTCTCCTTGCTAGACACAGTGGAAAAGCATTTTGCTGAGACGCAGAAGACAAGAAATGCAGAAAACGGAGATACGGAGCAGTCCGAAGTTAAATGCCGCTGCCAGGCGTCTTTCGGCAGAAAGAGAGCTGCGGAGCGCACAGTGACCGGCACAGTGCTCTCTGCGCGAAGAGCCGCTTGATCGCATCCGAGAGACGGAGAGCGCGGTACTTTCTAGGATGCGAAGAGTGAAGCCGCACAACACCCGGACTGTGTCCGCAGCTTTCTAACTGCTAGAATTTCAAGGCTTAGCACTCGCCTGCCTCTTCAATTGCCATTAGCATCCGAACGGAAGGTATTCTTGGACAACTTTGCTGTGCTTGCTTCTAGTTCTGCCCCAGCCCACCATAGATAACCTTGCTCTTCCCTTTAGTTTCTGAGATGCCGAGAACTCGGGAATTGAGAACACAAGTCCGGGGACGTATACTGTGCTGGCACAGTTTCTCCTTGCTAGACACAGTGGAAAAGCATTTTGCTGAGACGCAGAAGACAAGAAATGCAGAAAACGGAGATACGGAGCTGTCCGAAGTTAAATGCCGCTGCCAGGCGTCTTTCGGCAGAAAGAGAGCTGCGGAGCGCACAGTGACCGGCACAGTGCTCTCTGCGCGAAGAGCCGCTTGATCGCATCCGAGAGACGGAGAGCGCGGTACTTTCTAGGATGCGAAGAGTGAAGCCGCACAACACCCGGACTGTGTCCGCAGCTTTCTAACTGCTAGAATTTCAAGGCTTAGCACTCGCCTGCCTCTTCAATTGCCATTAGCATCCGAACGGAAGGTATTCTTGGACAACTTTGCTCTGCTTGCTTCTAGTTCTGCCCCAGCCCACCATAGATAACCTTGCTCTTCCCTTGAGGCTCTGAGATGCCGAGAACTCGGGAATTGAGAACACAAGTCCGGGGACGTATACTGTGCTGGCACAGTTTCTCCTTGCTAGACACAGTGGAAAAGCATTTTGCTGAGACGCAGAAGACAAGAAATGCAGAAAACGGAGATACGGAGCTGTCCGAAGTTAAATGCCGCTGCCAGGCGTCTTTCGGCAGAAAGAGAGCTGCGGAGCGCACAGTGACCGGCACAGTGCTCTCTGCGCGAAGAGCCGCTTGATCGCATCCGAGAGACGGAGAGCGCGGTACTTTCTAGGATGCGAAGAGTGAAGCCGCACAACACCCGGACTGTGTCCGCAGCTTTCTAACTGCTAGAATTTCAAGGCTTAGCACTCGCCTGCCTCTTCAATTGCCATTAGCATCCGAACGGAAGGTATTCTTGGACAACTTTGCTCTGCTTGCTTCTAGTTCTGCCCCAGCCCACCATAGATAACCTTGCTCTTCCCTTTAGTTTCTGAGATGCCGAGAACTCGGGAATTGAGAACACAAGTCCGGGGACGTATACTGTGCTGGCACAGTTTCTCCTTGCTAGACACAGTGGAAAAGCATTTTGCTGAGACGCAGAAGACAAGAAATGCAGAAAACGGAGATACGGAGCTGTCCGAAGTTAAATGCCGCTGCCAGGCGTCGTTCGGCAGAAAGAGAGCTGCGGAGCGCACAGTGACCGGCACAGTGCTCTCTGCGCGAAGAGCCGCTTGATCGCATCCGAGAGACGGAGAGCGCGGTACTTTCTAGGATGCGAAGAGTGAAGCCGCACAACACCCGGACTGTGTCCGCAGCTTTCTAACTGCTAGAATCTCAAGGCTTAGCACTCGCCTGCCTCTTCAATTGCCATTAGCATCCGAACGGAAGGTATTCTTGGACAACTTTGCTCTGCTTGCTTCTAGTTCTGCCCCAGCCCACCATAGATAACCTTGCTCTTCCCTTGAGGCTCTGAGATGCCGAGAACTCGGGAATTGAGAACACAAGTCCGGGGACGTATACTGTGCTGGCACAGTTTCTCCTTGCTAGACACAGTGGAAAAGCATTTTGCTGAGACGCAGAAGACAAGAAATGCAGAAAACGGAGATACGGAGCTGTCCGAAGTTAAATGCCGCTGCCAGGCGTCGTTCGGCAGAAACAGAGCCCCGGACCGCAGAGTGACCGGCACAGTGCTCTCTGCGCGAAGAGCCGCTTGATCGCATCCGAGAGACGGAGAGCGCGGTACTTTCTAGGATGCGAAGAGTGAAGCCGCACAACACCCGGACTGTGTCCGCAGCTTTCTAACTGCTAGAATTTCGAGGCTTAGCACTCGCCTGCCTCTTCAATTGCCATTAGCATCCGAACGGAAGGTATTCTTGGACAACTTTGCTCTGCTTGCTTCTAGTTCTGCCCCAGCCCACCATAGATAACCTTGCTCTTCCCTTTAGTTTCTGAGATGCCGAGAACTCGGGAATTGAGAACACAAGTCCGGGGACGTATACTGTGCTGGCACAGTTTCTCCTTGCTAGACACAGTGGAAAAGCATTTTGCTGAGACGCAGAAGACAAGAAATGCAGAAAACGGAGATACGGAGCTGTCCGAAGTTAAATGCCGCTGCCAGGCGTCTTTCGGCAGAAAGAGAGCTGCGGAGCGCACAGTGACCGGCACAGTGCTCTCTGCGCGAAGAGCCGCTTGATCGCATCCGAGAGACGGAGAGCGCGGTACTTTCTAGGATGCGAAGAGTGAAGCCGCACAACACCCGGACTGTGTCCGCAGCTTTCTAACTGCTAGAATTTCAAGGCTTAGCACTCGCCTGCCTCTTCAATTGCCATTAGCATCCGAACGGAAGGTATTCTTGGACAACTTTGCTCTGCTTGCTTCTAGTTCTGCCCCAGCCCACCATAGATAACCTTGCTCTTCCCTTGAGGCTCTGAGATGCCGAGAACTCGGGAATTGAGAACACAAGTCCGGGGACGTATACTGTGCTGGCACAGTTTCTCCTTGCTAGACACAGTGGAAAAGCATTTTGCTGAGACGCAGAAGACAAGAAATGCAGAAAACGGAGATACGGAGCTCTCCGAAGTTAAATGCCGCTGCCAGGCGTCTTTCGGCAGAAACAGAGCCCCGGACCGCAGAGTGACCGGCACAGTGCTCTCTGCGCGAAGAGCCGCTTGATCGCATCCGAGAGACGGAGAGCGCGGTACTTTCTAGGATGCGAAGAGTGAAGCCGCACAACACCCGGACTGTGTCCGCAGCTTTCTAACTGCTAGAATTTCAAGGCTTAGCACTCGCCTGCCTCTTCAATTGCCATTAGCATCCGAACGGAAGGTATTCTTGGACAACTTTGCTCTGCTTGCTTCTAGTTCTGCCCCAGCCCACCATAGATAACCTTGCTCTTCCCTTTAGTTTCTGAGATGCCGAGAACTCGGGAATTGAGAACACAAGTCCGGGGACGTATACTGTGCTGGCACAGTTTCTCCTTGCTAGACACAGTGGAAAAGCATTTTGCTGAGACGCAGAAGACAAGAAATGCAGAAAACGGAGATACGGAGCTGTCCGAAGTTAAATGCCGCTGCCAGGCGTCGTTCGGCAGAAAGAGAGCTCCTGAGCGCACAGTGACCGGCACAGTGCTCTCTGCGCGAAGAGCCGCTTGATCGCATCCGAGAGACGGAGAGCGCGGTACTTTCTAGGATGCGAAGAGTGAAGCCGCACAACACCCGGACTGTGTCCGCAGCTTTCTAACTGCTAGAATCTCAAGGCTTAGCACTCGCCTGCCTCTTCAATTGCCATTAGCATCCGAACGGAAGGTATTCTTGGACAACTTTGCTCTGCTTGCTTCTAGTTCTGCCCCAGCCCACCATAGATAACCTTGCTCTTCCCTTGAGGCTCTGAGATGCCGAGAACTCGGGAATTGAGAACACAAGTCCGGGGACGTATACTGTGCTGGCACAGTTTCTCCTTGCTAGACACAGTGGAAAAGCATTTTGCTGAGACGCAGAAGACAAGAAATGCAGAAAACGGAGATACGGAGCTGTCCGAAGTTAAATGCCGCTGCCAGGCGTCGTTCGGCAGAAACAGAGCCCCGGACCGCAGAGTGACCGGCACAGTGCTCTCTGCGCGAAGAGCCGCTTGATCGCATCCGAGAGACGGAGAGCGCGGTACTTTCTAGGATGCGAAGAGTGAAGCCGCACAACACCCGGACTGTGTCCGCAGCTTTCTAACTGCTAGAATTTCGAGGCTTAGCACTCGCCTGCCTCTTCAATTGCCATTAGCATCCGAACGGAAGGTATTCTTGGACAACTTTGCTCTGCTTGCTTCTAGTTCTGCCCCAGCCCACCATAGATAACCTTGCTCTTCCCTTTAGTTTCTGAGATGCCGAGAACTCGGGAATTGAGAACACAAGTCCGGGGACGTATACTGTGCTGGCACAGTTTCTCCTTGCTAGACACAGTGGAAAAGCATTTTGCTGAGACGCAGAAGACAAGAAATGCAGAAAACGGAGATACGGAGCTGTCCGAAGTTAAATGCCGCTGCCAGGCGTCTTTCGGCAGAAAGAGAGCTGCGGAGCGCACAGTGACCGGCACAGTGCTCTCTGCGCGAAGAGCCGCTTGATCGCATCCGAGAGACGGAGAGCGCGGTACTTTCTAGGATGCGAAGAGTGAAGCCGCACAACACCCGGACTGTGTCCGCAGCTTTCTAACTGCTAGAATTTCAAGGCTTAGCACTCGCCTGCCTCTTCAATTGCCATTAGCATCCGAACGGAAGGTATTCTTGGACAACTTTGCTCTGCTTGCTTCTAGTTCTGCCCCAGCCCACCATAGATAACCTTGCTCTTCCCTTGAGGCTCTGAGATGCCGAGAACTCGGGAATTGAGAACACAAGTCCGGGGACGTATACTGTGCTGGCACAGTTTCTCCTTGCTAGACACAGTGGAAAAGCATTTTGCTGAGACGCAGAAGACAAGAAATGCAGAAAACGGAGATACGGAGCTCTCCGAAGTTAAATGCCGCTGCCAGGCGTCTTTCGGCAGAAACAGAGCCCCGGACCGCAGAGTGACCGGCACAGTGCTCTCTGCGCGAAGAGCCGCTTGATCGCATCCGAGAGACGGAGAGCGCGGTACTTTCTAGGATGCGAAGAGTGAAGCCGCACAACACCCGGACTGTGTCCGCAGCTTTCTAACTGCTAGAATTTCAAGGCTTAGCACTCGCCTGCCTCTTCAATTGCCATTAGCATCCGAACGGAAGGTATTCTTGGACAACTTTGCTCTGCTTGCTTCTAGTTCTGCCCCAGCCCACCATAGATAACCTTGCTCTTCCCTTTAGTTTCTGAGATGCCGAGAACTCGGGAATTGAGAACACAAGTCCGGGGACGTATACTGTGCTGGCACAGTTTCTCCTTGCTAGACACAGTGGAAAAGCATTTTGCTGAGACGCAGAAGACAAGAAATGCAGAAAACGGAGATACGGAGCTGTCCGAAGTTAAATGCCGCTGCCAGGCGTCTTTCGGCAGAAAGAGAGCTCCTGAGCGCACAGTGACCGGCACAGTGCTCTCTGCGCGAAGAGCCGCTTGATCGCATCCGAGAGACGGAGAGCGCGGTACTTTCTAGGATGCGAAGAGTGAAGCCGCACAACACCCGGACTGTGTCCGCAGCTTTCTAACTGCTAGAATTTCAAGGCTTAGCACTCGCCTGCCTCTTCAATTGCCATTAGCATCCGAACGGAAGGTATTCTTGGACAACTTTGCTCTGCTTGCTTCTAGTTCTGCCCCAGCCCACCATAGATAACCTTGCTCTTCCCTTTAGTTTCTGAGATGCCGAGAACTCGGGAATTGAGAACACAAGTCCGGGGACGTATACTGTGCTGGCACAGTTTCTCCTTGCTAGACACAGTGGAAAAGCATTTTGCTGAGACGCAGAAGACAAGAAATGCAGAAAACGGAGATACGGAGCTGTCCGAAGTTAAATGCCGCTGCCAGGCGTCGTTCGGCAGAAAGAGAGCTGCGGAGCGCACAGTGACCGGCACAGTGCTCTCTGCGCGAAGAGCCGCTTGATCGCATCCGAGAGACGGAGAGCGCGGTACTTTCTAGGATGCGAAGAGTGAAGCCGCACAACACCCGGACTGTGTCCGCAGCTTTCTAACTGCTAGAATTTCAAGGCTTAGCACTCGCCTGCCTCTTCAATTGCCATTAGCATCCGAACGGAAGGTATTCTTGGACAACTTTGCTCTGCTTGCTTCTAGTTCTGCCCCAGCCCACCATAGATAACCTTGCTCTTCCCTTTAGTTTCTGAGATGCCGAGAACTCGGGAATTGAGAACACAAGTCCGGGGACGTATACTGTGCTGGCACAGTTTCTCCTTGCTAGACACAGTGGAAAAGCATTTTGCTGAGACGCAGAAGACAAGAAATGCAGAAAACGGAGATACGGAGCTCTCCGAAGTTAAATGCCGCTGCCATGCGTCTTTCGGCAGAAAGAGAGCTGCGGAGCGCACAGTGACCGGCACAGTGCTCTCTGCGCGAAGAGCCGCTTGATCGCATCCGAGAGACGGAGAGCGCGGTACTTTCTAGGATGCGAAGAATGAAGCCGCACAACACCCGGACTGTGCGGCTTTCTAACTGCTACAAGAGCATGGCTTCCCACGCGATTTGTTTAGATTGTTCTTTATTATATTTTGATTAGTTTTG
This sequence comes from Passer domesticus, assembly GCF_036417665.1. Taxonomy (NCBI): domain Eukaryota; kingdom Metazoa; phylum Chordata; class Aves; order Passeriformes; family Passeridae; genus Passer; species Passer domesticus. The sequence continues at coordinate 58,849,880 of NC_087474.1, forward strand.
CTGAGTTTTTTTCTGTGTTGTCGGGTTGTCACAATATTTTGATCAGTTTTTGGGGATTCTAGAATATTATGGCGGGTTTCTGGAATGTTTAGATGTCTTTTTATAATGTTTTGGTTGATTTGGATTAGTTTTTAATATGATATGGGGGGGTTTTAGAATGTTTTGATTAATTTGGGCAAGGTAAAAAATGTTCTTGTTGGGTTTTTAGAATGTTTCGATTTGTTTTAAAATATTTTGGCGGGTATTTGGAATGTTTTGATTAGTTTTGACGGGTTTTGAAATATTTTGGCGGGTTTTTAGAAGGTTTTGATTCTGTTTAGCCCAGTTTTTGGTGTGTTTGGATTAGCTTTGGTGGGCTTTATCATGTTTTGTCAGGTTTTTTCGAATGTATTGATCACTTCTGTCTGGTTCTCTATTTTGGCGGGTTTGAAAATATTTTTGGATGAGTTTTGGCGGGTTTGAAAATATTTTGGCTCTTTGCGCAGAGACGACGGTGCCGGTTGCGGTGCGCTCCGGGGCGCTCCTTCTGCGGAAAGACGCCTGGCAGCGGCACTTGGGACAGCTCCGCGTCTCCGTATTCTGCGTTTCTTGCCTTCTGCATCTCAGCAAAATGCTTTCCCACTAGGTCTAGCAAGGAGAAACTGTGGCAGCTGAGTAGATGTAGCCCGGCCCGCCCTTTGAAGTTGACAAGTTCTTGGCATCTCAGAGCCTCAAGGGAAGAGCAAGGTTATCTATGGTAGGCTGGGGCAGAACTAGCAGCAAGCAGAGCAAAGTTGTCCAAGAATAGCTCCCATTGGAATGCGAATGGCAATTGAAGAGGCAGGCCAGTGGCAAGCCACTATCTTCTAGCAGTTTGAAAGTTGCAGACACAGTGCAGGTGTTGTGCGGCTTCCTTCTTGGCCTCCTAGAAGGTGCCGCGGTGCCGCGCTCTCCGTCTCTTGCTTGCCAATATGTTGCCGTGTTCCTCCTATTGTTTGGTTTGTTTTGATTTGTTTTGATGATGTTTTGGCGGGTTTTCGGAATGTTTTGGTGGTGTTTTAGAATGTTTTGTTTTCTCTTGTGTTGTTTTTATTGTCTTGGCAGGTTGTGGAACGTTTGGATTCGTTTTGGCGGGTTTTAAAATATTTTGGCGGGTGTTTGGAATGTTTTGGTTTGCTTTCATTTGTTTTGATTATGTTTTGGCAAGTTATTGAAAGTTTCGATCACTTCTGACTGGTTTTCTAGTATTTTGGCATCTTTTCAGAATGTTTTGATCAGTTTTAGCAGGTTGTAAACTATTTTGTCAGGTTTTTGGAATGTTTTGGTTGGTTTTGATTTGTTTTTATGATGTTTTGCCAAGTTTTTTGAATGATTTGATCAGTTCTGGCTGGTTTTCTAATGTTTTGGCAATTTTCAGAATGTTTTGATGAGTTTTGTGGGTCTAAATTATTTTGGCGGTTTTTGGAATATTTTGGTTGGTTTTGATTTGATTTGATGATGTTTTGTCGGGTTTTCGGAATGTTTTGGTTGGGTTTTAGAATGTTTTGTATTCTCTTGAGTTGTTTTTATTCTGTTGGCAGGTTTTGGAATGTTTGGATTGCTTTTGGCGGGTTTTAAAATATTTTGGCGGGTATTTGGAATGTTTTGGCGGGTATTCGGAATGTTTTGATTAGTTTTGACGGGTTTTGAAATATTTTGGCGGGTTTTTAGAAGGTTTTGATTCTGTTTAGCCCAGTTTTTGGTGTGTTTGGATTAGCTTTGGTGGGCTTTATCATGTTTTGTCAGGTTTTTTCGAATGTATTGATCACTTCTGTCTGGTTTTCTATTTTGGCGGGTTTGAAAATATTTTTGGATGAGTTTTGGCGGGTTTGAAAATATTTTGGCTCTTTGCGCAGAGACGACGGTGCCGGTTGCGGTGCGCTCCGGGGCGCTCCTTCTGCGGAAAGACGCCTGGCAGCGGCACTTGGGACAGCTCCGCGTCTCCGTATTCTGCGTTTCTTGCCTTCTGCATCTCAGCAAAATGCTTTCCCACTAGGTCTAGCAAGGAGAAACTGTGGCAGCTGAGTAGATGTAGCCCGGCCCGCCCTTTGAAGTTGACAAGTTCTTGGCATCTCAGAGCCTCAAGGGAAGAGCAAGGTTATCTATGGTAGGCTGGGGCAGAACTAGCAGCAAGCAGAGCAAAGTTGTCCAAGAATAGCTTCCATTGGAATGCGAATGGCAATTGAAGAGGCAGGCCAGTGGCAAGCCACTATCTTCTAGCAGTTTGAAAGTTGCAGACACAGTGCAGGTGTTGTGCGGCTTCCTTCTTGGCCTCCTAGAAGGTGCCGCGGTGCCGCGCTCTCCGTCTCTTGCTTGCCAATATGTTGCCGTGTTCCTCCTATTGTTTGGTTTGTTTTGATTTGTTTTGATGATGTTTTGGCGGGTTTTCGGAATGTTTTGGTGGTGTTTTAGAATGTTTTGTTTTCTCTTGTGTTGTTTTTATTGTCTTGGCAGGTTGTGGAACGTTTGGATTCGTTTTGGCGGGTTTTAAAATATTTTGGCGGGTGTTTGGAATGTTTTGGTTTGCTTTCATTTGTTTTGATTATGTTTTGGCAAGTTATTGAAAGTTTGGATCACTTCTGACTGGTTTTCTAGTATTTTGGCATCTTTTCAGAATGTTTTGATCAGTTTTAGCAGGTTGTAAACTATTTTGTCAGGTTTTTGGAATGTTTTGGTTGGTTTTGATTTGTTTTTATGATGTTTTGCCAAGTTTTTTGAATGATTTGATCAGTTCTCGCTGGTTTTCTAATGTTTTGGCAATTTTCAGAATGTTTTGATGAGTTTTGTGGGTCTAAATTATTTTGGCGGTTTTTGGAATATTTTGGTTGGTTTTGATTTGATTTGATGATGTTTTGTCGGGTTTTTGGAATGTTTTGGTTGGGTTTTAGAATGTTTTGTATTCTCTTGAGTTGTTTTTATTTTGTTGGCAGGTTTTGGAATGTTTGGATTGCTTTTGGCGGGTTTTAAAATCTTTTGGCGGGTATTTGGAATGTTTTGGCGGGTATTCGGAATGTTTTGATTAGTTTTGACGGGTTTTGAAATATTTTGGCGGGTTTTTAGAAGGTTTTGATTCTGTTTAGCCCAGTTTTTGGTGTGTTTGGATTAGCTTTGGTGGGCTTTATCATGTTTTGTCAGGTTTTTTCGAATGTATTGATCACTTCTGTCTGGTTTTCTATTTTGGCGGGTTTGAAAATATTTTTGGATGAGTTTTGGCGGGTTTGAAAATATTTTGGCTCTTTGCGCAGAGACGACGGTGCCGGTTGCGGTGCGCTCCGGGGCGCTCCTTCTGCGGAAAGACGCCTGGCAGCGGCACTTGGGACAGCTCCGCGTCTCCGTATTCTGCGTTTCTTGCCTTCTGCATCTCAGCAAAATGCTTTCCCACTAGGTCTAGCAAGGAGAAACTGTGGCAGCTGAGTAGATGTAGCCCGGCCCGCCCTTTGAAGTTGACAAGTTCTTGGCATCTCAGAACCTCAAGGGAAGAGCAAGGTTATCTATGGTAGGCTGGGGCAGAACTAGCAGCAAGCAGAGCAAAGTTGTCCAAGAATAGCTTCCATTGGAATGCTAATGGCAATTGAAGAGGCAGGCCAGTGGCAAGCCACTAGCTTCTAGCAGTTTGAAAGTTGCAGACACAGTGCAGGTGTTGTGCGGCTTCCTTCTTGGCCTCCTAGAAGGTGCCGCGGTGCCGCGCTCTCCGTCTCTTGCTTGCCAATATGTTGCCGTGTTCCTCCTATTGTTTGGTTTGTTTTGATTTGTTTTGATGATGTTTTGGCGGGTTTTCGGAATGTTTTGGTGGTGTTTTAGAATGTTTTGTTTTCTCTTGTGTTGTTTTTATTGTCTTGGCAGGTTGTGGAACGTTTGGATTCGTTTTGGCGGGTTTTAAAATATTTTGGCGGGTGTTTGGAATGTTTTGGCTTGCTTTCATTTGTTTTGATTATGTTTTGGCAAGTTATTGAAAGTTTCGATCACTTCTGACTGGTTTTCTAGTATTTTGGCATCTTTTCAGAATGTTTTGATCAGTTTTGGCAGGTTGTAAACTATTTTGTCAGGTTTTTGGAATGTTTTGGTTGGTTTTGATTTGTTTTTATGATGTTTTGCCAAGTTTTTTGAATGTTTTGATCAGTTCTGGCTGGTTTTCTAATGTTTTGGCATATTTTCAGAATGTTTTGATGAGTTTTGTGGGTCTAAATCATTTTGGCGGGTTTTCGGAATATTTTGGTTTGTTTTGATTTGATTTGATGATGTTTTGTCGGGTTTTCGGAATGTTTTGGTTGGGTTTTAGAATGTTTTGTATTCTCTTGAGTTGTTTTTATTCTGTTGGCAGGTTTTGGAATGTTTGGATTGCTTTTGGCGGGTTTTAAAATATTTTGGCGGGTATTTGGAATGTTTTGGCGGGTATTCGGAATGTTTTGATTAGTTTTGACGGGTTTTGAAATATTTTGGCGGGTTTTTAGAAGGTTTTGATTCTGTTTAGCCCAGTTTTTGGTGTGTTTGGATTAGCTTTGGTGGGCTTTATCATGTTTTGTCAGGTTTTTTCGAATGTATTGATCACTTCTGTCTGGTTTTCTATTTTGGCGGGTTTGAAAATATTTTTGGATGAGTTTTGGCGGGTTTGAAAATATTTTGGCTCTTTGCGCAGAGACGACGGTGCCGGTTGCGGTGCGCTCCGGGGCGCTCCTTCTGCGGAAAGACGCCTGGCAGCGGCACTTGGGACAGCTCCGCGTCTCCGTATTCTGCGTTTCTTGCCTTCTGCATCTCAGCAAAATGCTTTCCCACTAGGTCTAGCAAGGAGAAACTGTGGCAGCTGAGTAGATGTAGCCCGGCCCGCCCTTTGAAGTTGACAAGTTCTTGGCATCTCAGAACCTCAAGGGAAGAGCAAGGTTATCTATGGTAGGCTGGGGCAGAACTAGCAGCAAGCAGAGCAAAGTTGTCCAAGAATAGCTTCCATTGGAATGCTAATGGCAATTGAAGAGGCAGGCCAGTGGCAAGCCACTAGCTTCTAGCAGTTTGAAAGTTGCAGACACAGTGCAGGTGTTGTGCGGCTTCCTTCTTGGCCTCCTAGAAGGTGCCGCGGTGCCGCGCTCTCCGTCTCTTGCTTGCCAATATGTTGCCGTGTTCCTCCTATTGTTTGGTTTGTTTTGATTTGTTTTGATGATGTTTTGGCGGGTTTTCGGAATGTTTTGGTGGTGTTTTAGAATGTTTTGTTTTCTCTTGTGTTGTTTTTATTGTCTTGGCAGGTTGTGGAACGTTTGGATTCGTTTTGGCGGGTTTTAAAATATTTTGGCGGGTGTTTGGAATGTTTTGGCTTGCTTTCATTTGTTTTGATTATGTTTTGGCAAGTTATTGAAAGTTTCGATCACTTCTGACTGGTTTTCTAGTATTTTGGCATCTTTTCAGAATGTTTTGATCAGTTTTAGCAGGTTGTAAACTATTTTGTCAGGTTTTTGGAATGTTTTGGTTGGTTTTGATTTGTTTTTATGATGTTTTGCCAAGTTTTTTGAATGTTTTGATCAGTTCTGGCTGGTTTTCTAATGTTTTGGCAATTTTCAGAATGTTTTGATGAGTTTTGTGGGTCTAAATCATTTTGGCGGGTTTTCGGAATATTTTGGTTTGTTTTGATTTGATTTGATGATGTTTTGTCGGGTTTTTGGAATGTTTTGGTTGGGTTTTAGAATGTTTTGTATTCTCTTGAGTTGTTTTTATTCTGTTGGCAGGTTTTGGAATGTTTGGATTGCTTTTGGCGGGTTTTAAAATATTTTGGCGGGTATTTGGAATGTTTTGGCGGGTATTCGGAATGTTTTGATTAGTTTTGACGGGTTTTGAAATATTTTGGCGGGTTTTTAGAAGGTTTTGATTCTGTTTAGCCCAGTTTTTGGTGTGTTTGGATTAGCTTTGGTGGGCTTTATCATGTTTTGTCAGGTTTTTTCGAATGTATTGATCACTTCTGTCTGGTTTTCTATTTTGGCGGGTTTGAAAATATTTTTGGATGAGTTTTGGCGGGTTTGAAAATATTTTGGCTCTTTGCGCAGAGACGACGGTGCCGGTTGCGGTGCGCTCCGGGGCGCTCCTTCTGCGGAAAGACGCCTGGCAGCGGCACTTGGGACAGCTCCGCGTCTCCGTATTCTGCGTTTCTTGCCTTCTGCATCTCAGCAAAATGCTTTCCCACTAGGTCTAGCAAGGAGAAACTGTGGCAGCTGAGTAGATGTAGCCCGGCCCGCCCTTTGAAGTTGACAAGTTCTTGGCATCTCAGAGCCTCAAGGCAAGAGCAAGGTTATCTATGGTAGGCTGGGGCAGAACTAGCAGCAAGCAGAGCAAAGTTGTCCAAGAATAGCTCCCATTGGAATGCTAATGGCAATTGAAGAGGCAGGCCAGTGGCAAGCCACTATCTTCTAGCAGTTTGAAAGTTGCAGACACAGTGCAGGTGTTGTGCGGCTTCCTTCTTGGCCTCCTAGAAGGTGCCGCGGTGCCGCGCTCTCCGTCTCTTGCTTGCCAATATGTTGCCGTGTTCCTCCTATTGTTTGGTTTGTTTTGATTTGTTTTGATGATGTTTTGGCGGGTTTTCGGAATGTTTTGGTGGTGTTTTAGAATGTTTTGTTTTCTCTTGTGTTGTTTTTATTGTCTTGGCAGGTTGTGGAACGTTTGGATTCGTTTTGGCGGGTTTTAAAATATTTTGGCGGGTGTTTGGAATGTTTTGGTTTGCTTTCATTTGTTTTGATTATGTTTTGGCAAGTTATTGAAAGTTTCGATCACTTCTGACTGGTTTTCTAGTATTTTGGCATCTTTTCAGAATGTTTTGATCAGTTTTAGCAGGTTGTAAACTATTTTGTCAGGTTTTTGGAATGTTTTGGTTGGTTTTGATTTGTTTTTATGATGTTTTGCCAAGTTTTTTGAATGATTTGATCAGTTCTGGCTGGTTTTCTAATGTTTTGGCAATTTTCAGAATGTTTTGATGAGTTTTGTGGGTCTAAATTATTTTGGCGGTTTTTGGAATATTTTGGTTGTTTTTGATTTGATTTGATGATGTTTTGTCGGGTTTTCGGAATGTTTTGGTTGGGTTTTAGAATGTTTTGTATTCTCTTGAGTTGTTTTTATTTTGTTGGCAGGTTTTGGAATGTTTGGATTGCTTTTGGCGGGTTTTAAAATCTTTTGGCGGGTATTTGGAATGTTTTGGCGGGTATTCGGAAGGTTTTGATTAGTTTTGACGGGTTTTGAAATATTTTGGAGGGTTTTTAGAAGGTTTTGATTCTGTTTAGCCCAGTTTTTGGTGTGTTTGGATTAGCTTTGGTGGGCTTTATCATGTTTTGTCAGGTTTTTTCGAATGTATTGATCACTTCTGTCTGGTTTTCTATTTTGGCGGGTTTGAAAATATTTTTGGATGAGTTTTGGCGGGTTTGAAAATATTTTGGCTCTTTGCGCAGAGACGACGGTGCCGGTTGCGGTGCGCTCCGGGGCGCTCCTTCTGCGGAAAGACGCCTGGCAGCGGCACTTGGGACAGCTCCGCGTCTCCGTATTCTGCGTTTCTTGCCTTCTGCATCTCAGCAAAATGCTTTCCCACTAGGTCTAGCAAGGAGAAACTGTGGCAGCTGAGTAGATGTAGCCCGGCCCGCCCTTTGAAGTTGACAAGTTCTTGGCATCTCAGAACCTCAAGGGAAGAGCAAGGTTATCTATGGTAGGCTGGGGCAGAACTAGCAGCAAGCAGAGCAAAGTTGTCCAAGAATAGCTTCCATTGGAATGCTAATGGCAATTGAAGAGGCAGGCCAGTGGCAAGCCACTAGCTTCTAGCAGTTTGAAAGTTGCAGACACAGTGCAGGTGTTGTGCGGCTTCCTTCTTGGCCTCCTAGAAGGTGCCGCGGTGCCGCGCTCTCCGTCTCTTGCTTGCCAATATGTTGCCATGTTCCTCCTATTGTTTGGTTTGTTTTGATTTGTTTTGATGATGTTTTGGCGGGTTTTCGGAATGTTTTGGTGGTGTTTTAGAATGTTTTGTTTTCTCTTGTGTTGTTTTTATTGTCTTGGCAGGTTGTGGAACGTTTGGATTCGTTTTGGCGGGTTTTAAAATATTTTGGCGGGTATTTGGAATGTTTTGGCTTGCTTTCATTTGTTTTGATTATATTTTGGCAAGTTATTGAAAGTTTCGATCACTTCTGACAGGTTTTCTAGTATTTTGGCATCTTTTCAGAATGTTTTGATCAGTTTTAGCAGGTTGTAAACTATTTTGTCAGGTTTTTGGAATGTTTTGGTTGGTTTTGATTTGTTTTTATGATGTTTTGCCAAGTTTTTTGAATGTTTTGATCAGTTCTGGCTGGTTTTCTAATGTTTTGGCATATTTTCAGAATGTTTTGATGAGTTTTGTGGGTCTAAATCATTTTGGCGGGTTTTCGGAATATTTTGGTTTGTTTTGATTTGATTTGATGATGTTTTGTCGGGTTTTCGGAATGTTTTGGTTGGGTTTTAGAATGTTTTGTATTCTCTTGAGTTGTTTTTATTCTGTTGGCAGGTTTTGGAATGTTTGGATTGCTTTTGGCGGGTTTTAAAATATTTTGGCGGGTATTTGGAATGTTTTGGCGGGTATTCGGAATGTTTTGATTAGTTTTGACGGGTTTTGAAATATTTTGGCGGGTTTTTAGAAGGTTTTGATTCTGTTTAGCCCAGTTTTTGGTGTGTTTGGATTAGCTTTGGTGGGCTTTATCATGTTTTGTCAGGTTTTTTCGAATGTATTGATCACTTCTGTCTGGTTTTCTATTTTGGCGGGTTTGAAAATATTTTTGGATGAGTTTTGGCGGGTTTGAAAATATTTTGGCTCTTTGCGCAGAGACGACGGTGCCGGTTGCGGTGCGCTGCGGGGCGCTCCTTCTGCGGAAAGACGCCTGGCAGCGGCACTTGGGACAGCTCCGCGTCTCCGTATTCTGCGTTTCTTGCCTTCTGCATCTCAGCAAAATGCTTTCCCACTAGGTCTAGCAAGGAGAAACTGTGGCAGCTGAGTAGATGTAGCCCGGCCCGCCCTTTGAAGTTGACAAGTTCTTGGCATCTCAGAGCCTCAAGGGAAGAGCAAGGTTATCTATGGTAGGCTGGGGCAGAACTAGCAGCAAGCAGAGCAAAGTTGTCCAAGAATAGCTCCCATTGGAATGCGAATGGCAATTGAAGAGGCAGGCCAGTGGCAAGCCACTATCTTCTAGCAGTTTGAAAGTTGCAGACACAGTGCAGGTGTTGTGCGGCTTCCTTCTTGGCCTCCTAGAAGGTGCCGCGGTGCCGCGCTCTCCGTCTCTTGCTTGCCAATATGTTGCCGTGTTCCTCCTATTGTTTGGTTTGTTTTGATTTGTTTTGATGATGTTTTGGCGGGTTTTCGGAATGTTTTGGTGGTGTTTTAGAATGTTTTGTTTTCTCTTGTGTTGTTTTTATTGTCTTGGCAGGTTGTGGAACGTTTGGATTCGTTTTGGCGGGTTTTAAAATATTTTGGCGGGTGTTTGGAATGTTTTGGTTTGCTTTCATTTGTTTTGATTATGTTTTGGCAAGTTATTGAAAGTTTCGATCACTTCTGACTGGTTTTCTAGTATTTTGGCATCTTTTCAGAATGTTTTGATCAGTTTTAGCAGGTTGTAAACTATTTTGTCAGGTTTTTGGAATGTTTTGGTTGGTTTTGATTTGTTTTTATGATGTTTTGCCAAGTTTTTTGAATGATTTGATCAGTTCTGGCTGGTTTTCTAATGTTTTGGCAATTTTCAGAATGTTTTGATGAGTTTTGTGGGTCTAAATTATTTTGGCGGTTTTTGGAATATTTTGGTTGTTTTTGATTTGATTTGATGATGTTTTGTCGGGTTTTTGGAATGTTTTGGTTGGGTTTTAGAATGTTTTGTATTCTCTTGAGTTGTTTTTATTCTGTTGGCAGGTTTTGGAATGTTTGGATTGCTTTTGGCGGGTTTTAAAATATTTTGGCGGGTATTTGGAATGTTTTGGCGGGTATTCGGAATGTTTTGATTAGTTTTGACGGGTTTTGAAATATTTTGGCGGGTTTTTAGAAGGTTTTGATTCTGTTTAGCCCAGTTTTTGGTGTGTTTGGATTAGCTTTGGTGGGCTTTATCATGTTTTGTCAGGTTTTTTCGAATGTATTGATCACTTCTGTCTGGTTTTCTATTTTGGCGGGTTTGAAAATATTTTTGGATGAGTTTTGGCGGGTTTGAAAATATTTTGGCTCTTTGCGCAGAGACGACGGTGCCGGTTGCGGTGCGCTCCGGGGCGCTCCTTCTGCGGAAAGACGCCTGGCAGCGGCACTTGGGACAGCTCCGCGTCTCCGTATTTTGCGTTTCTTGCCTTCTGCATCTCAGCAAAATGCTTTCCCACTAGGTCTAGCAAGGAGAAACTGTGGCAGCTGAGTAGATGTAGCCCGGCCCGCCCTTTGAAGTTGACAAGTTCTTGGCATCTCAGAACCTCAAGGGAAGAGCAAGGTTATCTATGGTAGGCTGGGGCAGAACTAGCAGCAAGCAGAGCAAAGTTGTCCAAGAATAGCTTCCATTGGAATGCTAATGGCAATTGAAGAGGCAGGCCAGTGGCAAGCCACTAGCTTCTAGCAGTTTGAAAGTTGCAGACACAGTGCAGGTGTTGTGCGGCTTCCTTCTTGGCCTCCTAGAAGGTGCCGCGGTGCCGCGCTCTCCGTCTCTTGCTTGCCAATATGTTGCCGTGTTCCTCCTATTGTTTGGTTTGTTTTGATTTGTTTTGATGATGTTTTGGCGGGTTTTCGGAATGTTTTGGTGGTGTTTTAGAATGTTTTGTTTTCTCTTGTGTTGTTTTTATTGTCTTGGCAGGTTGTGGAACGTTTGGATTCGTTTTGGCGGGTTTTAAAATATTTTGGCGGGTGTTTGGAATGTTTTGGCTTGCTTTCATTTGTTTTGATTATGTTTTGGCAAGTTATTGAAAGTTTCGATCACTTCTGACTGGTTTTCTAGTATTTTGGCATCTTTTCAGAATGTTTTGATCAGTTTTGGCAGGTTGTAAACTATTTTGTCAGGTTTTTGGAATGTTTTGGTTGGTTTTGATTTGTTTTTATGATGTTTTGCCAAGTTTTTTGAATGTTTTGATCAGTTCTGGCTGGTTTTCTAATGTTTTGGCATATTTTCAGAATGTTTTGATGAGTTTTGTGGGTCTAAATCATTTTGGCGGGTTTTCGGAATATTTTGGTTTGTTTTGATTTGATTTGATGATGTTTTGTCGGGTTTTCGGAATGTTTTGGTTGGGTTTTAGAATGTTTTGTATTCTCTTGAGTTGTTTTTATTCTGTTGGCAGGTTTTGGAATGTTTGGATTGCTTTTGGCGGGTTTTAAAATCTTTTGGCGGGTATTTGGAATGTTTTGGCGGGTATTCGGAATGTTTTGATTAGTTTTGACGGGTTTTGAAATATTTTGGCGGGTTTTTAGAAGGTTTTGATTCTGTTTAGCCCAGTTTTTGGTGTGTTTGGATTAGCTTTGGTGGGCTTTATCATGTTTTGTCAGGTTTTTTCGAATGTATTGATCACTTCTGTCTGGTTTTCTATTTTGGCGGGTTTGAAAATATTTTTGGATGAGTTTTGGCGGGTTTGAAAATATTTTGGCTCTTTGCGCAGAGACGACGGTGCCGGTTGCGGTGCGCTCCGGGGCGCTCCTTCTGCGGAAAGACGCCTGGCAGCGGCACTTGGGACAGCTCCGCGTCTCCGTATTCTGCGTTTCTTGCCTTCTGCATCTCAGCAAAATGCTTTCCCACTAGGTCTAGCAAGGAGAAACTGTGGCAGCTGAGTAGATGTAGCCCGGCCCGCCCTTTGAAGTTGACAAGTTCTTGGCATCTCAGAACCTCAAGGGAAGAGCAAGGTTATCTATGGTAGGCTGGGGCAGAACTAGCAGCAAGCAGAGCAAAGTTGTCCAAGAATAGCTTCCATTGGAATGCTAATGGCAATTGAAGAGGCAGGCCAGTGGCAAGCCACTAGCTTCTAGCAGTTTGAAAGTTGCAGACACAGTGCAGGTGTTGTGCGGCTTCCTTCTTGGCCTCCTAGAAGGTGCCGCGGTGCCGCGCTCTCCGTCTCTTGCTTGCCAATATGTTGCCGTGTTCCTCCTATTGTTTGGTTTGTTTTGATTTGTTTTGATGATGTTTTGGCGGGTTTTCGGAATGTTTTGGTGGTGTTTTAGAATGTTTTGTTTTCTCTTGTGTTGTTTTTATTGTCTTGGCAGGTTGTGGAACGTTTGGATTCGTTTTGGCGGGTTTTAAAATATTTTGGCGGGTGTTTGGAATGTTTTGGCTTGCTTTCATTTGTTTTGATTATGTTTTGGCAAGTTATTGAAAGTTTCGATCACTTCTGACTGGTTTTCTAGTATTTTGGCATCTTTTCAGAATGTTTTGATCAGTTTTAGCAGGTTGTAAACTATTTTGTCAGGTTTTTGGAATGTTTTGGTTGGTTTTGATTTGTTTTTATGATGTTTTGCCAAGTTTTTTGAATGATTTGATCAGTTCTGGCTGGTTTTCTAATGTTTTGGCAATTTTCAGAATGTTTTGATGAGTTTTGTGGGTCTAAATTATTTTGGCGGTTTTTGGAATATTTTGGTTGGTTTTGATTTGATTTGATGATGTTTTGTCGGGTTTTTGGAATGTTTTGGTTGGGTTTTAGAATGTTTTGTATTCTCTTGAGTTGTTTTTATTCTGTTGGCAGGTTTTGGAATGTTTGGATTGCTTTTGGCGGGTTTTAAAATATTTTGGCGGGTATTTGGAATGTTTTGGCGGGTATTCGGAATGTTTTGATTAGTTTTGACGGGTTTTGAAATATTTTGGCGGGTTTTTAGAAGGTTTTGATTCTGTTTAGCCCAGTTTTTGGTGTGTTTGGATTAGCTTTGGTGGGCTTTATCATGTTTTGTCAGGTTTTTTCGAATGTATTGATCACTTCTGTCTGGTTTTCTATTTTGGCGGGTTTGAAAATATTTTTGGATGAGTTTTGGCGGGTTTGAAAATATTTTGGCTCTTTGCGCAGAGACGACGGTGCCGGTTGCGGTGCGCTCCGGGGCGCTCCTTCTGCGGAAAGACGCCTGGCAGCGGCACTTGGGACAGCTCCGCGTCTCCGTATTCTGCGTTTCTTGCCTTCTGCATCTCAGCAAAATGCTTTCCCACTAGGTCTAGCAAGGAGAAACTGTGGCAGCTGAGTAGATGTAGCCCGGCCCGCCCTTTGAAGTTGACAAGTTCTTGGCATCTCAGAGCCTCAAGGGAAGAGCAAGGTTATCTATGGTAGGCTGGGGCAGAACTAGCAGCAAGCAGAGCAAAGTTGTCCAAGAATAGCTCCCATTGGAATGCTAATGGCAATTGAAGAGGCAGGCCAGTGGCAAGCCACTATCTTCTAGCAGTTTGAAAGTTGCAGACACAGTGCAGGTGTTGTGCGGCTTCCTTCTTGGCCTCCTAGAAGGTGCCGCGGTGCCGCGCTCTCCGTCTCTTGCTTGCCAATATGTTGCCGTGTTCCTCCTATTGTTTGGTTTGTTTTGATTTGTTTTGATGATGTTTTGGCGGGTTTTCGGAATGTTTTGGTGGTGTTTTAGAATGTTTTGTTTTCTCTTGTGTTGTTTTTATTGTCTTGGCAGGTTGTGGAACGTTTGGATTCGTTTTGGCGGGTTTTAAAATATTTTGGCGGGTGTTTGGAATGTTTTGGTTTGCTTTCATTTGTTTTGATTATGTTTTGGCAAGTTATTGAAAGTTTCGATCACTTCTGACTGGTTTTCTAGTATTTTGGCATCTTTTCAGAATGTTTTGATCAGTTTTAGCAGGTTGTAAACTATTTTGTCAGGTTTTTGGAATGTTTTGGTTGGTTTTGATTTGTTTTTATGATGTTTTGCCAAGTTTTTTGAATGATTTGATCAGTTCTGGCTGGTTTTCTAATGTTTTGGCAATTTTCAGAATGTTTTGATGAGTTTTGTGGGTCTAAATTATTTTGGCGGTTTTTGGAATATTTTGGTTGTTTTTGATTTGATTTGATGATGTTTTGTCGGGTTTTTGGAATGTTTTGGTTGGGTTTTAGAATGTTTTGTATTCTCTTGAGTTGTTTTTATTTTGTTGGCAGGTTTTGGAATGTTTGGATTGCTTTTGGCGGGTTTTAAAATATTTTGGCGGGTATTTGGAATGTTTTGGCGGGTATTCGGAATGTTTTGATTAGTTTTGACGGGTTTTGAAATATTTTGGCGGGTTTTTAGAAGGTTTTGATTCTGTTTAGCCCAGTTTTTGGTGTGTTTGGATTAGCTTTGGTGGGCTTTATCATGTTTTGTCAGGTTTTTTCGAATGTATTGATCACTTCTGTCTGGTTTTCTATTTTGGCGGGTTTGAAAATATTTTTGGATGAGTTTTGGCGGGTTTGAAAATATTTTGGCTCTTTGCGCAGAGACGACGGTGCCGGTTGCGGTGCGCTCCGGGGCGCTCCTTCTGCGGAAAGACGCCTGGCAGCGGCACTTGGGACAGCTCCGCGTCTCCGTATTCTGCGTTTCTTGCCTTCTGCATCTCAGCAAAATGCTTTCCCACTAGGTCTAGCAAGGAGAAACTGTGGCAGCTGAGTAGATGTAGCCCGGCCCGCCCTTTGAAGTTGACAAGTTCTTGGCATCTCAGAACCTCAAGGGAAGAGCAAGGTTATCTATGGTAGGCTGGGGCAGAACTAGCAGCAAGCAGAGCAAAGTTGTCCAAGAATAGCTTCCATTGGAATGCGAATGGCAATTGAAGAGGCAGGCCAGTGGCAAGCCACTAGCTTCTAGCAGTTTGAAAGTTGCAGACACAGTGCAGGTGTTGTGCGGCTTCCTTCTTGGCCTCCTAGAAGGTGCCGCGGTGCCGCGCTCTCCGTCTCTTGCTTGCCAATATGTTGCCATGTTCCTCCTATTGTTTGGTTTGTTTTGATTTGTTTTGATGATGTTTTGGCGGGTTTTCGGAATGTTTTGGTGGTGTTTTAGAATGTTTTGTTTTCTCTTGTGTTGTTTTTATTGTCTTGGCAGGTTGTGGAACGTTTGGATTCGTTTTGGCGGGTTTTAAAATATTTTGGCGGGTATTTGGAATGTTTTGGCTTGCTTTCATTTGTTTTGATTATATTTTGGCAAGTTATTGAAAGTTTCGATCACTTCTGACAGGTTTTCTAGTATTTTGGCATCTTTTCAGAATGTTTTGATCAGTTTTAGCAGGTTGTAAACTATTTTGTCAGGTTTTTGGAATGTTTTGGTTGGTTTTGATTTGTTTTTATGATGTTTTGCCAAGTTTTTTGAATGTTTTGATCAGTTCTGGCTGGTTTTCTAATGTTTTGGCATATTTTCAGAATGTTTTGATGAGTTTTGTGGGTCTAAATCATTTTGGCGGGTTTTCGGAATATTTTGGTTTGTTTTGATTTGATTTGATGATGTTTTGTCGGGTTTTCGGAATGTTTTGGTTGGGTTTTAGAATGTTTTGTATTCTCTTGAGTTGTTTTTATTCTGTTGGCAGGTTTTGGAATGTTTGGATTGCTTTTGGCGGGTTTTAAAATATTTTGGCGGGTATTTGGAATGTTTTGGCGGGTATTCGGAATGTTTTGATTAGTTTTGACGGGTTTTGAAATATTTTGGCGGGTTTTTAGAAGGTTTTGATTCTGTTTAGCCCAGTTTTTGGTGTGTTTGGATTAGCTTTGGTGGGCTTTATCATGTTTTGTCAGGTTTTTTCGAATGTATTGATCACTTCTGTCTGGTTTTCTATTTTGGCGGGTTTGAAAATATTTTTGGATGAGTTTTGGCGGGTTTGAAAATATTTTGGCTCTTTGCGCAGAGACGACGGTGCCGGTTGCGGTGCGCTCCGGGGCGCTCCTTCTGCGGAAAGACGCCTGGCAGCGGCACTTGGGACAGCTCCGCGTCTCCGTATTCTGCGTTTCTTGCCTTCTGCATCTCAGCAAAATGCTTTCCCACTAGGTCTAGCAAGGAGAAACTGTGGCAGCTGAGTAGATGTAGCCCGGCCCGCCCTTTGAAGTTGACAAGTTCTTGGCATCTCAGAGCCTCAAGGGAAGAGCAAGGTTATCTATGGTAGGCTGGGGCAGAACTAGCAGCAAGCAGAGCAAAGTTGTCCAAGAATAGCTCCCATTGGAATGCGAATGGCAATTGAAGAGGCAGGCCAGTGGCAAGCCACTATCTTCTAGCAGTTTGAAAGTTGCAGACACAGTGCAGGTGTTGTGCGGCTTCCTTCTTGGCCTCCTAGAAGGTGCCGCGGTGCCGCGCTCTCCGTCTCTTGCTTGCCAATATGTTGCCGTGTTCCTCCTATTGTTTGGTTTGTTTTGATTTGTTTTGATGATGTTTTGGCGGGTTTTCGGAATGTTTTGGTGGTGTTTTAGAATGTTTTGTTTTCTCTTGTGTTGTTTTTATTGTCTTGGCAGGTTGTGGAACGTTTGGATTCGTTTTGGCGGGTTTTAAAATATTTTGGCGGGTGTTTGGAATGTTTTGGTTTGCTTTCATTTGTTTTGATTATGTTTTGGCAAGTTATTGAAAGTTTCGATCACTTCTGACTGGTTTTCTAGTATTTTGGCATCTTTTCAGAATGTTTTGATCAGTTTTAGCAGGTTGTAAACTATTTTGTCAGGTTTTTGGAATGTTTTGGTTGGTTTTGATTTGTTTTTATGATGTTTTGCCAAGTTTTTTGAATGATTTGATCAGTTCTGGCTGGTTTTCTAATGTTTTGGCAATTTTCAGAATGTTTTGATGAGTTTTGTGGGTCTAAATTATTTTGGCGGTTTTTGGAATATTTTGGTTGTTTTTGATTTGATTTGATGATGTTTTGTCGGGTTTTTGGAATGTTTTGGTTGGGTTTTAGAATGTTTTGTATTCTCTTGAGTTGTTTTTATTCTGTTGGCAGGTTTTGGAATGTTTGGATTGCTTTTGGCGGGTTTTAAAATATTTTGGCGGGTATTTGGAATGTTTTGGCGGGTATTCGGAATGTTTTGATTAGTTTTGACGGGTTTTGAAATATTTTGGCGGGTTTTTAGAAGGTTTTGATTCTGTTTAGCCCAGTTTTTGGTGTGTTTGGATTAGCTTTGGTGGGCTTTATCATGTTTTGTCAGGTTTTTTCGAATGTATTGATCACTTCTGTCTGGTTTTCTATTTTGGCGGGTTTGAAAATATTTTTGGATGAGTTTTGGCGGGTTTGAAAATATTTTGGCTCTTTGCGCAGAGACGACGGTGCCGGTTGCGGTGCGCTCCGGGGCGCTCCTTCTGCGGAAAGACGCCTGGCAGCGGCACTTGGGACAGCTCCGCGTCTCCATATTCTGCGTTTCTTGCCTTCTGCATCTCAGCAAAATGCTTTCCCACTAGGTCTAGCAAGGAGAAACTGTGGCAGCTGAGTAGATGTAGCCCGGCCCGCCCTTTGAAGTTGACAAGTTCTTGGCATCTCAGAACCTCAAGGGAAGAGCAAGGTTATCTATGGTAGGCTGGGGCAGAACTAGCAGCAAGCAGAGCAAAGTTGTCCAAGAATAGCTTCCATTGGAATGCTAATGGCAATTGAAGAGGCAGGCCAGTGGCAAGCCACTAGCTTCTAGCAGTTTGAAAGTTGCAGACACAGTGCAGGTGTTGTGCGGCTTCCTTCTTGGCCTCCTAGAAGGTGCCGCGGTGCCGCGCTCTCCGTCTCTTGCTTGCCAATATGTTGCCATGTTCCTCCTATTGTTTGGTTTGTTTTGATTTGTTTTGATGATGTTTTGGCGGGTTTTCGGAATGTTTTGGTGGTGTTTTAGAATGTTTTGTTTTCTCTTGTGTTGTTTTTATTGTCTTGGCAGGTTGTGGAACGTTTGGATTCGTTTTGGCGGGTTTTAAAATATTTTGGCGGGTATTTGGAATGTTTTGGCTTGCTTTCATTTGTTTTGATTATATTTTGGCAAGTTATTGAAAGTTTCGATCACTTCTGACAGGTTTTCTAGTATTTTGGCATCTTTTCAGAATGTTTTGATCAGTTTTAGCAGGTTGTAAACTATTTTGTCAGGTTTTTGGAATGTTTTGGTTGGTTTTGATTTGTTTTTATGATGTTTTGCCAAGTTTTTTGAATGTTTTGATCAGTTCTGGCTGGTTTTCTAATGTTTTGGCATATTTTCAGAATGTTTTGATGAGTTTTGTGGGTCTAAATCATTTTGGCGGGTTTTCGGAATATTTTGGTTTGTTTTGATTTGATTTGATGATGTTTTGTCGGGTTTTCGGAATGTTTTGGTTGGGTTTTAGAATGTTTTGTATTCTCTTGAGTTGTTTTTATTCTGTTGGCAGGTTTTGGAATGTTTGGATTGCTTTTGGCGGGTTTTAAAATATTTTGGCGGGTATTTGGAATGTTTTGGCGGGTATTCGGAATGTTTTGATTAGTTTTGACGGGTTTTGAAATATTTTGGCGGGTTTTTAGAAGGTTTTGATTCTGTTTAGCCCAGTTTTTGGTGTGTTTGGATTAGCTTTGGTGGGCTTTATCATGTTTTGTCAGGTTTTTTCGAATGTATTGATCACTTCTGTCTGGTTTTCTATTTTGGCGGGTTTGAAAATATTTTTGGATGAGTTTTGGCGGGTTTGAAAATATTTTGGCTCTTTGCGCAGAGACGATGGTGCCGGTTGCGGTGCGCTCCGGGGCGCTCCTTCTGCGGAAAGACGCCTGGCAGCGGCACTTGGGACAGCTCCGCGTCTCCGTATTCTGCGTTTCTTGCCTTCTGCATCTCAGCAAAATGCTTTCCCACTAGGTCTAGCAAGGAGAAACTGTGGCAGCTGAGTAGATGTAGCCCGGCCCGCCCTTTGAAGTTGACAAGTTCTTGGCATCTCAGAACCTCAAGGGAAGAGCAAGGTTATCTATGGTAGGCTGGGGCAGAACTAGCAGCAAGCAGAGCAAAGTTGTCCAAGAATAGCTTCCATTGGAATGCTAATGGCAATTGAAGAGGCAGGCCAGTGGCAAGCCACTAGCTTCTAGCAGTTTGAAAGTTGCAGACACAGTGCAGGTGTTGTGCGGCTTCCTTCTTGGCCTCCTAGAAGGTGCCGCGGTGCCGCGCTCTCCGTCTCTTGCTTGCCAATATGTTGCCGTGTTCCTCCTATTGTTTGGTTTGTTTTGATTTGTTTTGATGATGTTTTGGCGGGTTTTCGGAATGTTTTGGTGGTGTTTTAGAATGTTTTGTTTTCTCTTGTGTTGTTTTTATTGTCTTGGAAGGTTTTGGAACGTTTGGATTCGTTTTGGCGGGTTTTAAAATATTTTGGCGGGTGTTTGGAATGTTTTGGTTTGCTTTCATTTGTTTTGATTATGTTTTGGCAAGTTATTGAAAGTTTCGATCACTTCTGACTGGTTTTCTAGTATTTTGGCATCTTTTCAGAATGTTTTGATCAGTTTTAGCAGGTTGTAAACTATTTTGTCAGGTTTTTGGAATGTTTTGGTTGGTTTTGATTTGTTTTTATGATGTTTTGCCAAGTTTTTTGAATGATTTGATCAGTTCTGGCTGGTTTTCTAATGTTTTGGCAATTTTCAGAATGTTTTGATGAGTTTTGTGGGTCTAAATTATTTTGGCGGTTTTTGGAATATTTTGGTTGGTTTTGATTTGATTTGATGATGTTTTGTCGGGTTTTTGGAATGTTTTGGTTGGGTTTTAGAATGTTTTGTATTCTCTTGAGTTGTTTTTATTCTGTTGGCAGGTTTTGGAATGTTTGGATTGCTTTTGGCGGGTTTTAAAATATTTTGGCGGGTATTTGGAATGTTTTGGCGGGTATTCGGAATGTTTTGATTAGTTTTGACGGGTTTTGAAATATTTTGGCGGGTTTTTAGAAGGTTTTGATTCTGTTTAGCCCAGTTTTTGGTGTGTTTGGATTAGCTTTGGTGGGCTTTATCATGTTTTGTCAGGTTTTTTCAAATGTATTGATCACTTCTGTCTGGTTTTCTATTTTGGCGGGTTTGAAAATATTTTTGGATGAGTTTTGGCGGGTTTGAAAATATTTTGGCTCTTTGCGCAGAGACGACGGTGCCGGTTGCGGTGCGCTCCGGGGCGCTCCTTCTGCGGAAAGACGCCTGGCAGCGGCACTTGGGACAGCTCCGCGTCTCCGTATTCTGCGTTTCTTGCCTTCTGCATCTCAGCAAAATGCTTTCCCACTAGGTCTAGCAAGGAGAAACTGTGGCAGCTGAGTAGATGTAGCCCGGCCCGCCCTTTGAAGTTGACAAGTTCTTGGCATCTCAGAGCCTCAAGGGAAGAGCAAGGTTATCTATGGTAGGCTGGGGCAGAACTAGCAGCAAGCAGAGCAAAGTTGTCCAAGAATAGCTCCCATTGGAATGCGAATGGCAATTGAACCGGCAGGCCAGTGGCAAGCCACTATCTTCTAGCAGTTTGAAAGTTGCAGACACAGTGCAGGTGTTGTGCGGCTTCCTTCTTGGCCTCCTAGAAGGTGCCGCGGTGCCGCGCTCTCCGTCTCTTGCTTGCCAATATGTTGCCGTGTTCCTCCTATTGTTTGGTTTGTTTTGATTTGTTTTGATGATCTTTTGGCGGGTTTTCGGAATGTTTTGGTGGTGTTTTAGAATGTTTTGTTTTCTCTTGTGTTGTTTTTATTGTCTTGGAAGGTTTTGGAACGTTTGGATTCGTTTTGGCGGGTTTTAAAATATTTTGGCGGGTGTTTGGAATGTTTTGGTTTGCTTTCATTTGTTTTGATTATGTTTTGGCAAGTTATTGAAAGTTTCGATCACTTCTGACTGGTTTTCTAGTATTTTGGCATCTTTTCAGAATGTTTTGATCAGTTTTAGCAGGTTGTAAACTATTTTGTCAGGTTTTTGGAATGTTTTGGTTGGTTTTGATTTGTTTTTATGATGTTTTGCCAAGTTTTTTGAATGATTTGATCAGTTCTGGCTGGTTTTCTAATGTTTTGGCAATTTTCAGAATGTTTTGATGAGTTTTGTGGGTCTAAATTATTTTGGCGGTTTTTGGAATATTTTGGTTGGTTTTGATTTGTTTTTATGATGTTTTGTCGGGTTTTTGGAATGTTTTGGTTGGGTTTTAGAATGTTTTGTATTCTCTTGAGTTGTTTTTATTCTGTTGGCAGGTTTTGGAATGTTTGGATTGCTTTTGGCGGGTTTTAAAATATTTTGGCGGGTATTTGGAATGTTTTGGCGGGTATTCGGAATGTTTTGATTAGTTTTGACGGGTTTTGAAATATTTTGGCGGGTTTTTAGAAGGTTTTGATTCTGTTTAGCCCAGTTTTTGGTGTGTTTGGATTAGCTTTGGTGGGCTTTATCATGTTTTGTCAGGTTTTTTCGAATGTATTGATCACTTCTGTCTGGTTTTCTATTTTGGCGGGTTTGAAAATATTTTTGGATGAGTTTTGGCGGGTTTGAAAATATTTTGGCTCTTTGCGCAGAGACGACGGTGCCGGTTGCGGTGCGCTCCGGGGCGCTCCTTCTGCGGAAAGACGCCTGGCAGCGGCACTTGGGACAGCTCCGCGTCTCCGTATTCTGCGTTTCTTGCCTTCTGCATCTCAGCAAAATGCTTTCCCACTAGGTCTAGCAAGGAGAAACTGTGGCAGCTGAGTAGATGTAGCCCGGCCCGCCCTTTGAAGTTGACAAGTTCTTGGCATCTCAGAACCTCAAGGGAAGAGCAAGGTTATCTATGGTAGGCTGGGGCAGAACTAGCAGCAAGCAGAGCAAAGTTGTCCAAGAATAGCTTCCATTGGAATGCTAATGGCAATTGAAGAGGCAGGCCAGTGGCAAGCCACTAGCTTCTAGCAGTTTGAAAGTTGCAGACACAGTGCAGGTGTTGTGCGGCTTCCTTCTTGGCCTCCTAGAAGGTGCCGCGGTGCCGCGCTCTCCGTCTCTTGCTTGCCAATATGTTGCCGTGTTCCTCCTATTGTTTGGTTTGTTTTGATTTGTTTTGATGATGTTTTGGCGGGTTTTCGGAATGTTTTGGTGGTGTTTTAGAATGTTTTGTTTTCTCTTGTGTTGTTTTTATTGTCTTGGCAGGTTGTGGAACGTTTGGATTCGTTTTGGCGGGTTTTAAAATATTTTGGCGGGTATTTGGAATGTTTTGGCTTGCTTTCATTTGTTTTGATTATGTTTTGGCAAGTTATTGAAAGTTTCGATCACTTCTGACTGGTTTTCTAGTATTTTGGCATCTTTTCAGAATGTTTTGATCAGTTTTGGCAGGTTGTAAACTATTTTGTCAGGTTTTTGGAATGTTTTGGTTGGTTTTGATTTGTTTTTATGATGTTTTGCCAAGTTTTTTGAATGTTTTGATCAGTTCTGGCTGGTTTTCTAATGTTTTGGCATATTTTCAGAATGTTTTGATGAGTTTTGTGGGTCTAAATCATTTTGGCGGGTTTTCGGAATATTTTGTTTTGTTTTGATTTGATTTGATGATGTTTTGTCGGGTTTTTGGAATGTTTTGGTTGGGTTTTAGAATGTTTTGTATTCTCTTGAGTTGTTTTTATTGTGTTGGCAGGTTTTGGAATGTTTGGATTGCTTTTGGCGGGTTTTAAAATCTTTTGGCGGGTATTTGGAATGTTTTGGCGGGTATTCGGAATGTTTTGATTAGTTTTGACGGGTTTTGAAATATTTTGGCGGGTTTTTAGAAGGTTTTGATTCTGTTTAGCCCAGTTTTTGGTGTGTTTGGATTAGCTTTGGTGGGCTTTATCATGTTTTGTCAGGTTTTTTCGAATGTATTGATCACTTCTGTCTGGTTTTCTATTTTGGCGGGTTTGAAAATATTTTTGGATGAGTTTTGGCGGGTTTGAAAATATTTTGGCTCTTTGCGCAGAGACGACGGTGCCGGTTGCGGTGCGCTCCGGGGCGCTCCTTCTGCGGAAAGACGCCTGGCAGCGGCACTTGGGACAGCTCCGCGTCTCCGTATTCTGCGTTTCTTGCCTTCTGCATCTCAGCAAAATGCTTTCCCACTAGGTCTAGCAAGGAGAAACTGTGGCAGCTGAGTAGATGTAGCCCGGCCCGCCCTTTGAAGTTGACAAGTTCTTGGCATCTCAGAGCCTCAAGGGAAGAGCAAGGTTATCTATGGTAGGCTGGGGCAGAACTAGCAGCAAGCAGAGCAAAGTTGTCCAAGAATAGCTCCCATTGGAATGCGAATGGCAATTGAACCGGCAGGCCAGTGGCAAGCCACTATCTTCTAGCAGTTTGAAAGTTGCAGACACAGTGCAGGTGTTGTGCGGCTTCCTTCTTGGCCTCCTAGAAGGTGCCGCGGTGCCGCGCTCTCCGTCTCTTGCTTGCCAATATGTTGCCGTGTTCCTCCTATTGTTTGGTTTGTTTTGATTTGTTTTGATGATGTTTTGGCAGGTTTTCGGAATGTTTTGGTGGTGTTTTAGAATGTTTTGTTTTCTCTTGTGTTGTTTTTATTGTCTTGGAAGGTTTTGGAACGTTTGGATTCGTTTTGGCGGGTTTTAAAATATTTTGGCGGGTGTTTGGAATGTTTTGGTTTGCTTTCATTTGTTTTGATTATGTTTTGGCAAGTTATTGAAAGTTTCGATCACTTCTGACTGGTTTTCTAGTATTTTGGCATCTTTTCAGAATGTTTTGATCAGTTTTAGCAGGTTGTAAACTATTTTGTCAGGTTTTTGGAATGTTTTGGTTGGTTTTGATTTGTTTTTATGATGTTTTGCCAAGTTTTTTGAATGATTTGATCAGTTCTGGCTGGTTTTCTAATGTTTTGGCAATTTTCAGAATGTTTTGATGAGTTTTGTGGGTCTAAATTATTTTGGCGGTTTTTGGAATATTTTGGTTGGTTTTGATTTGATTTGATGATGTTTTGTCGGGTTTTTGGAATGTTTTGGTTGGGTTTTAGAATGTTTTGTATTCTCTTGAGTTGTTTTTATTGTCTTGGCAGGTTTTGGAATGTTTGGATTGCTTTTGGCGGGTTTTAAAATATTTTGGCGGGTATTTGGAATGTTTTGGCGGGTATTCGGAATGTTTTGATTAGTTTTGACGGGTTTTGAAATATTTTGGCGGGTTTTTAGAAGGTTTTGATTCTGTTTAGCCCAGTTTTTGGTGTGTTTGGATTAGCTTTGGTGGGCTTTATCATGTTTTGTCAGGTTTTTTCGAATGTATTGATCACTTCTGTCTGGTTTTCTATTTTGGCGGGTTTGAAAATATTTTTGGATGAGTTTTGGCGGGTTTGAAAATATTTTGGCTCTTTGCGCAGAGACGACGGTGCCGGTTGCGGTGCGCTCCGGGGCGCTCCTTCTGCGGAAAGACGCCTGGCAGCGGCACTTGGGACAGCTCCGCGTCTCCGTATTCTGCGTTTCTTGCCTTCTGCATCTCAGCAAAATGCTTTCCCACTAGGTCTAGCAAGGAGAAACTGTGGCAGCTGAGTAGATGTAGCCCGGCCCGCCCTTTGAAGTTGACAAGTTCTTGGCATCTCAGAACCTCAAGGGAAGAGCAAGGTTATCTATGGTAGGCTGGGGCAGAACTAGCAGCAAGCAGAGCAAAGTTGTCCAAGAATAGCTTCCATTGGAATGCTAATGGCAATTGAAGAGGCAGGCCAGTGGCAAGCCACTAGCTTCTAGCAGTTTGAAAGTTGCAGACACAGTGCAGGTGTTGTGCGGCTTCCTTCTTGGCCTCCTAGAAGGTGCCGCGGTGCCGCGCTCTCCGTCTCTTGCTTGCCAATATGTTGCCGTGTTCCTCCTATTGTTTGGTTTGTTTTGATTTGTTTTGATGATGTTTTGGCGGGTTTTCGGAATGTTTTGGTGGTGTTTTAGAATGTTTTGTTTTCTCTTGTGTTGTTTTTATTGTCTTGGCAGGTTGTGGAACGTTTGGATTCGTTTTGGCGGGTTTTAAAATATTTTGGCGGGTATTTGGAATGTTTTGGCTTGCTTTCATTTGTTTTGATTATGTTTTGGCAAGTTATTGAAAGTTTCGATCACTTCTGACTGGTTTTCTAGTATTTTGGCATCTTTTCAGAATGTTTTGATCAGTTTTGGCAGGTTGTAAACTATTTTGTCAGGTTTTTGGAATGTTTTGGTTGGTTTTGATTTGTTTTTATGATGTTTTGCCAAGTTTTTTGAATGTTTTGATCAGTTCTGGCTGGTTTTCTAATGTTTTGGCATATTTTCAGAATGTTTTGATGAGTTTTGTGGGTCTAAATCATTTTGGCGGGTTTTCGGAATATTTTGTTTTGTTTTGATTTGATTTGATGATGTTTTGTCGGGTTTTTGGAATGTTTTGGTTGGGTTTTAGAATGTTTTGTATTCTCTTGAGTTGTTTTTATTCTGTTGGCAGGTTTTGGAATGTTTGGATTGCTTTTGGCGGGTTTTAAAATATTTTGGCGGGTATTTGGAATGTTTTGGCGGGTATTCGGAATGTTTTGATTAGTTTTGACGGGTTTTGAAATATTTTGGCGGGTTTTTAGAAGGTTTTGATTCTGTTTAGCCCAGTTTTTGGTGTGTTTGGATTAGCTTTGGTGGGCTTTATCATGTTTTGTCAGGTTTTTTCGAATGTATTGATCACTTCTGTCTGGTTTTCTATTTTGGCGGGTTTGAAAATATTTTTGGATGAGTTTTGGCGGGTTTGAAAATATTTTGGCTCTTTGCGCAGAGACGACGGTGCCGGTTGCGGTGCGCTCCGGGGCGCTCCTTCTGCGGAAAGACGCCTGGCAGCGGCACTTGGGACAGCTCCGCGTCTCCGTATTCTGCGTTTCTTGCCTTCTGCATCTCAGCAAAATGCTTTCCCACTAGGTCTAGCAAGGAGAAACTGTGGCAGCTGAGTAGATGTAGCCCGGCCCGCCCTTTGAAGTTGACAAGTTCTTGGCATCTCAGAACCTCAAGGGAAGAGCAAGGTTATCTATGGTAGGCTGGGGCAGAACTAGCAGCAAGCAGAGCAAAGTTGTCCAAGAATAGCTTCCATTGGAATGCTAATGGCAATTGAAGAGGCAGGCCAGTGGCAAGCCACTAGCTTCTAGCAGTTTGAAAGTTGCAGACACAGTGCAGGTGTTGTGCGGCTTCCTTCTTGGCCTCCTAGAAGGTGCCGCGGTGCCGCGCTCTCCGTCTCTTGCTTGCCAATATGTTGCCGTGTTCCTCCTATTGTTTGGTTTGTTTTGATTTGTTTTGATGATGTTTTGGCGGGTTTTCGGAATGTTTTGGTGGTGTTTTAGAATGTTTTGTTTTCTCTTGTGTTGTTTTTATTGTCTTGGAAGGTTTTGGAACGTTTGGATTCGTTTTGGCGGGTTTTAAAATATTTTGGCGGGTGTTTGGAATGTTTTGGTTTGCTTTCATTTGTTTTGATTATGTTTTGGCAAGTTATTGAAAGTTTCGATCACTTCTGACTGGTTTTCTAGTATTTTGGCATCTTTTCAGAATGTTTTGATCAGTTTTAGCAGGTTGTAAACTATTTTGTCAGGTTTTTGGAATGTTTTGGTTGGTTTTGATTTGTTTTTATGATGTTTTGCCAAGTTTTTTGAATGATTTGATCAGTTCTGGCTGGTTTTCTAATGTTTTGGCAATTTTCAGAATGTTTTGATGAGTTTTGTGGGTCTAAATTATTTTGGCGGTTTTTGGAATATTTTGGTTGGTTTTGATTTGTTTTTATGATGTTTTGTCGGGTTTTTGGAATGTTTTGGTTGGGTTTTAGAATGTTTTGTATTCTCTTGAGTTGTTTTTATTCTGTTGGCAGGTTTTGGAATGTTTGGATTGCTTTTGGCGGGTTTTAAAATATTTTGGCGGGTATTTGGAATGTTTTGGCGGGTATTCGGAATGTTTTGATTAGTTTTGACGGGTTTTGAAATATTTTGGCGGGTTTTTAGAAGGTTTTGATTCTGTTTAGCCCAGTTTTTGGTGTGTTTGGATTAGCTTTGGTGGGCTTTATCATGTTTTGTCAGGTTTTTTCAAATGTATTGATCACTTCTGTCTGGTTTTCTATTTTGGCGGGTTTGAAAATATTTTTGGATGAGTTTTGGCGGGTTTGAAAATATTTTGGCTCTTTGCGCAGAGACGACGGTGCCGGTTGCGGTGCGCTCCGGGGCGCTCCTTCTGCGGAAAGACGCCTGGCAGCGGCACTTGGGACAGCTCCGCGTCTCCGTATTCTGCGTTTCTTGCCTTCTGCATCTCAGCAAAATGCTTTCCCACTAGGTCTAGCAAGGAGAAACTGTGGCAGCTGAGTAGATGTAGCCCGGCCCGCCCTTTGAAGTTGACAAGTTCTTGGCATCTCAGAACCTCAAGGGAAGAGCAAGGTTATCTATGGTAGGCTGGGGCAGAACTAGCAGCAAGCAGAGCAAAGTTGTCCAAGAATAGCTTCCATTGGAATGCGAATGGCAATTGAAGAGGCAGGCCAGTGGCAAGCCACTAGCTTCTAGCAGTTTGAAAGTTGCAGACACAGTGCAGGTGTTGTGCGGCTTCCTTCTTGGCCTCCTAGAAGGTGCCGCGGTGCCGCGCTCTCCGTCTCTTGCTTGCCAATATGTTGCCGTGTTCCTCCTATTGTTTGGTTTGTTTTGATTTGTTTTGATGATGTTTTGGCGGGTTTTCGGAATGTTTTGGTGGTGTTTTAGAATGTTTTGTTTTCTCTTGTGTTGTTTTTATTGTCTTGGAAGGTTTTGGAACGTTTGGATTCGTTTTGGCGGGTTTTAAAATATTTTGGCGGGTGTTTGGAATGTTTTGGTTTGCTTTCATTTGTTTTGATTATGTTTTGGCAAGTTATTGAAAGTTTCGATCACTTCTGACTGGTTTTCTAGTATTTTGGCATCTTTTCAGAATGTTTTGATCAGTTTTAGCAGGTTGTAAACTATTTTGTCAGGTTTTTGGAATGTTTTGGTTGGTTTTGATTTGTTTTTATGATGTTTTGCCAAGTTTTTTGAATGATTTGATCAGTTCTGGCTGGTTTTCTAATGTTTTGGCAATTTTCAGAATGTTTTGATGAGTTTTGTGGGTCTAAATCATTTTGGCGGGTTTTCGGAATATTTTGGTTGGTTTTGATTTGATTTGATGATGTTTTGTCGGGTTTTTGGAATGTTTTGGTTGGGTTTTAGAATGTTTTGTATTCTCTTGAGTTGTTTTTATTGTGTTGGCAGGTTTTGGAATGTTTGGATTGCTTTTGGCGGGTTTTAAAATCTTTTGGCGGGTATTTGGAATGTTTTGGCGGGTATTCGGAATGTTTTGATTAGTTTTGACGGGTTTTGAAATATTTTGGCGGGTTTTTAGAAGGTTTTGATTCTGTTTAGCCCAGTTTTTGGTGTGTTTGGATTAGCTTTGGTGGGCTTTATCATGTTTTGTCAGGTTTTTTCGAATGTATTGATCACTTCTGTCTGGTTTTCTATTTTGGCGGGTTTGAAAATATTTTTGGATGAGTTTTGGCGGGTTTGAAAATATTTTGGCTCTTTGCGCAGAGACGACGGTGCCGGTTGCGGTGCGCTCCGGGGCGCTCCTTCTGCGGAAAGACGCCTGGCAGCGGCACTTGGGACAGCTCCGCGTCTCCGTATTCTGCGTTTCTTGCCTTCTGCATCTCAGCAAAATGCTTTCCCACTAGGTCTAGCAAGGAGAAACTGTGGCAGCTGAGTAGATGTAGCCCGGCCCGCCCTTTGAAGTTGACAAGTTCTTGGCATCTCAGAACCTCAAGGGAAGAGCAAGGTTATCTATGGTAGGCTGGGGCAGAACTAGCAGCAAGCAGAGCAAAGTTGTCCAAGAATAGCTTCCATTGGAATGCTAATGGCAATTGAAGAGGCAGGCCAGTGGCAAGCCACTAGCTTCTAGCAGTTTGAAAGTTGCAGACACAGTGCAGGTGTTGTGCGGCTTCCTTCTTGGCCTCCTAGAAGGTGCCGCGGTGCCGCGCTCTCCGTCTCTTGCTTGCCAATATGTTGCCGTGTTCCTCCTATTGTTTGGTTTGTTTTGATTTGTTTTGATGATGTTTTGGCGGGTTTTCGGAATGTTTTGGTGGTGTTTTAGAATGTTTTGTTTTCTCTTGTGTTGTTTTTATTGTCTTGGAAGGTTTTGGAACGTTTGGATTCGTTTTGGCGGGTTTTAAAATATTTTGGCGGGTGTTTGGAATGTTTTGGTTTGCTTTCATTTGTTTTGATTATGTTTTGGCAAGTTATTGAAAGTTTCGATCACTTCTGACTGGTTTTCTAGTATTTTGGCATCTTTTCAGAATGTTTTGATCAGTTTTAGCAGGTTGTAAACTATTTTGTCAGGTTTTTGGAATGTTTTGGTTGGTTTTGATTTGTTTTTATGATGTTTTGCCAAGTTTTTTGAATGATTTGATCAGTTCTGGCTGGTTTTCTAATGTTTTGGCAATTTTCAGAATGTTTTGATGAGTTTTGTGGGTCTAAATTATTTTGGCGGTTTTTGGAATATTTTGGTTGGTTTTGATTTGATTTGATGATGTTTTGTCGGGTTTTTGGAATGTTTTGGTTGGGTTTTAGAATGTTTTGTATTCTCTTGAGTTGTTTTTATTCTGTTGGCAGGTTTTGGAATGTTTGGATTGCTTTTGGCGGGTTTTAAAATATTTTGGCGGGTATTTGGAATGTTTTGGCGGGTATTCGGAATGTTTTGATTAGTTTTGACGGGTTTTGAAATATTTTGGCGGGTTTTTAGAAGGTTTTGATTCTGTTTAGCCCAGTTTTTGGTGTGTTTGGATTAGCTTTGGTGGGCTTTATCATGTTTTGTCAGGTTTTTTCGAATGTATTGATCACTTCTGTCTGGTTTTCTATTTTGGCGGGTTTGAAAATATTTTTGGATGAGTTTTGGCGGGTTTGAAAATATTTTGGCTCTTTGCGCAGAGACGACGGTGCCGGTTGCGGTGCGCTCCGGGGCGCTCCTTCTGCGGAAAGACGCCTGGCAGCGGCACTTGGGACAGCTCCGCGTCTCCGTATTCTGCGTTTCTTGCCTTCTGCATCTCAGCAAAATGCTTTCCCACTAGGTCTAGCAAGGAGAAACTGTGGCAGCTGAGTAGATGTAGCCCGGCCCGCCCTTTGAAGTTGACAAGTTCTTGGCATCTCAGAACCTCAAGGGAAGAGCAAGGTTATCTATGGTAGGCTGGGGCAGAACTAGCAGCAAGCAGAGCAAAGTTGTCCAAGAATAGCTTCCATTGGAATGCTAATGGCAATTGAAGAGGCAGGCCAGTGGCAAGCCACTAGCTTCTAGCAGTTTGAAAGTTGCAGACACAGTGCAGGTGTTGTGCGGCTTCCTTCTTGGCCTCCTAGAAGGTGCCGCGGTGCCGCGCTCTCCGTCTCTTGCTTGCCAATATGTTGCCGTGTTCCTCCTATTGTTTGGTTTGTTTTGATTTGTTTTGATGATGTTTTGGCGGGTTTTCGGAATGTTTTGGTGGTGTTTTAGAATGTTTTGTTTTCTCTTGTGTTGTTTTTATTGTCTTGGCAGGTTGTGGAACGTTTGGATTCGTTTTGGCGGGTTTTAAAATATTTTGGCGGGTGTTTGGAATGTTTTGGTTTGCTTTCATTTGTTTTGATTATGTTTTGGCAAGTTATTGAAAGTTTCGATCACTTCTGACCGGTTTTCTAGTATTTTGGCATCTTTTCAGAATGTTTTGATCAGTTTTGGCAGGTTGTAAACTATTTTGTCAGGTTTTTGGAATGTTTTGGTTGGTTTTGATTTGTTTTTATGATGTTTTGCCAAGTTTTTTGAATGTTTTGATCAGTTCTGGCTGGTTTTCTAATGTTTTGGCATATTTTCAGAATGTTTTGATGAGTTTTGTGGGTCTAAATCATTTTGGCGGGTTTTCGGAATATTTTGGTTGGTTTTGATTTGATTTGATGATGTTTTGTCGGGTTTTCGGAATGTTTTGGTTGGGTTTTAGAATGTTTTGTATTCTCTTGAGTTGTTTTTATTCTGTTGGCAGGTTTTGGAATGTTTGGATTGCTTTTGGCGGGTTTTAAAATATTTTGGCGGGTATTTGGAATGTTTTGGCGGGTATTCGGAATGTTTTGATTAGTTTTGACGGGTTTTGAAATATTTTGGCGGGTTTTTAGAAGGTTTTGATTCTGTTTAGCCCAGTTTTTGGTGTGTTTGGATTAGCTTTGGTGGGCTTTATCATGTTTTGTCAGGTTTTTTCGAATGTATTGATCACTTCTGTCTGGTTTTCTATTTTGGCGGGTTTGAAAATATTTTTGGATGAGTTTTGGCGGGTTTGAAAATATTTTGGCTCTTTGCGCAGAGACGACGGTGCCGGTTGCGGTGCGCTCCGGGGCGCTCCTTCTGCGGAAAGACGCCTGGCAGCGGCACTTGGGACAGCTCCGCGTCTCCGTATTCTGCGTTTCTTGCCTTCTGCATCTCAGCAAAATGCTTTCCCACTAGGTCTAGCAAGGAGAAACTGTGGCAGCTGAGTAGATGTAGCCCGGCCCGCCCTTTGAAGTTGACAAGTTCTTGGCATCTCAGAACCTCAAGGGAAGAGCAAGGTTATCTATGGTAGGCTGGGGCAGAACTAGCAGCAAGCAGAGCAAAGTTGTCCAAGAATAGCTTCCATTGGAATGCTAATGGCAATTGAAGAGGCAGGCCAGTGGCAAGCCACTAGCTTCTAGCAGTTTGAAAGTTGCAGACACAGTGCAGGTGTTGTGCGGCTTCCTTCTTGGCCTCCTAGAAGGTGCCGCGGTGCCGCGCTCTCCGTCTCTTGCTTGCCAATATGTTGCCGTGTTCCTCCTATTGTTTGGTTTGTTTTGATTTGTTTTGATGATGTTTTGGCGGGTTTTCGGAATGTTTTGGTGGTGTTTTAGAATGTTTTGTTTTCTCTTGTGTTGTTTTTATTGTCTTGGAAGGTTTTGGAACGTTTGGATTCGTTTTGGCGGGTTTTAAAATATTTTGGCGGGTGTTTGGAATGTTTTGGTTTGCTTTCATTTGTTTTGATTATGTTTTGGCAAGTTATTGAAAGTTTGGATCACTTCTGACTGGTTTTCTAGTATTTTGGCATCTTTTCAGAATGTTTTGATCAGTTTTAGCAGGTTGTAAACTATTTTGTCAGGTTTTTGGAATGTTTTGGTTGGTTTTGATTTGTTTTTATGATGTTTTGCCAAGTTTTTTGAATGATTTGATCAGTTCTGGCTGGTTTTCTAATGTTTTGGCAATTTTCAGAATGTTTTGATGAGTTTTGTGGGTCTAAATTATTTTGGCGGTTTTTGGAATATTTTGGTTGGTTTTGATTTGATTTGATGATGTTTTGTCGGGTTTTTGGAATGTTTTGGTTGGGTTTTAGAATGTTTTGTATTCTCTTGAGTTGTTTTTATTCTGTTGGCAGGTTTTGGAATGTTTGGATTGCTTTTGGCGGGTTTTAAAATATTTTGGCGGGTATTTGGAATGTTTTGGCGGGTATTCGGAATGTTTTGATTAGTTTTGACGGGTTTTGAAATATTTTGGCGGGTTTTTAGAAGGTTTTGATTCTGTTTAGCCCAGTTTTTGGTGTGTTTGGATTAGCTTTGGTGGGCTTTATCATGTTTTGTCAGGTTTTTTCGAATGTATTGATCACTTCTGTCTGGTTTTCTATTTTGGCGGGTTTGAAAATATTTTTGGATGAGTTTTGGCGGGTTTGAAAATATTTTGGCTCTTTGCGCAGAGACGACGGTGCCGGTTGCGGTGCGCTCCGGGGCGCTCCTTCTGCGGAAAGACGCCTGGCAGCGGCACTTGGGACAGCTCCGCGTCTCCGTATTCTGCGTTTCTTGCCTTCTGCATCTCAGCAAAATGCTTTCCCACTAGGTCTAGCAAGGAGAAACTGTGGCAGCTGAGTAGATGTAGCCCGGCCCGCCCTTTGAAGTTGACAAGTTCTTGGCATCTCAGAACCTCAAGGGAAGAGCAAGGTTATCTATGGTAGGCTGGGGCAGAACTAGCAGCAAGCAGAGCAAAGTTGTCCAAGAATAGCTTCCATTGGAATGCTAATGGCAATTGAAGAGGCAGGCCAGTGGCAAGCCACTAGCTTCTAGCAGTTTGAAAGTTGCAGACACAGTGCAGGTGTTGTGCGGCTTCCTTCTTGGCCTCCTAGAAGGTGCCGCGGTGCCGCGCTCTCCGTCTCTTGCTTGCCAATATGTTGCCGTGTTCCTCCTATTGTTTGGTTTGTTTTGATTTGTTTTGATGATGTTTTGGCGGGTTTTCGGAATGTTTTGGTGGTGTTTTAGAATGTTTTGTTTTCTCTTGTGTTGTTTTTATTGTCTTGGCAGGTTGTGGAACGTTTGGATTCGTTTTGGCGGGTTTTAAAATATTTTGGCGGGTATTTGGAATGTTTTGGTTTGCTTTCATTTGTTTTGATTATGTTTTGGCAAGTTATTGAAAGTTTCGATCACTTCTGACCGGTTTTCTAGTATTTTGGCATCTTTTCAGAATGTTTTGATCAGTTTTGGCAGGTTGTAAACTATTTTGTCAGGTTTTTGGAATGTTTTGGTTGGTTTTGATTTGTTTTTATGATGTTTTGCCAAGTTTTTTGAATGTTTTGATCAGTTCTGGCTGGTTTTCTAATGTTTTGGCATATTTTCAGAATGTTTTGATGAGTTTTGTGGGTCTAAATCATTTTGGCGGGTTTTCGGAATATTTTGGTTGGTTTTGATTTGATTTGATGATGTTTTGTCGGGTTTTCGGAATGTTTTGGTTGGGTTTTAGAATGTTTTGTATTCTCTTGAGTTGTTTTTATTCTGTTGGCAGGTTTTGGAATGTTTGGATTGCTTTTGGCGGGTTTTAAAATATTTTGGCGGGTATTTGGAATGTTTTGGCGGGTATTCGGAATGTTTTGATTAGTTTTGACGGGTTTTGAAATATTTTGGCGGGTTTTTAGAAGGTTTTGATTCTGTTTAGCCCAGTTTTTGGTGTGTTTGGATTAGCTTTGGTGGGCTTTATCATGTTTTGTCAGGTTTTTTCGAATGTATTGATCACTTCTGTCTGGTTTTCTATTTTGGCGGGTTTGAAAATATTTTTGGATGAGTTTTGGCGGGTTTGAAAATATTTTGGCTCTTTGCGCAGAGACGACGGTGCCGGTTGCGGTGCGCTCCGGGGCGCTCCTTCTGCGGAAAGACGCCTGGCAGCGGCACTTGGGACAGCTCCGCGTCTCCGTATTCTGCGTTTCTTGCCTTCTGCATCTCAGCAAAATGCTTTCCCACTAGGTCTAGCAAGGAGAAACTGTGGCAGCTGAGTAGATGTAGCCCGGCCCGCCCTTTGAAGTTGACAAGTTCTTGGCATCTCAGAACCTCAAGGGAAGAGCAAGGTTATCTATGGTAGGCTGGGGCAGAACTAGCAGCAAGCAGAGCAAAGTTGTCCAAGAATAGCTTCCATTGGAATGCTAATGGCAATTGAAGAGGCAGGCCAGTGGCAAGCCACTAGCTTCTAGCAGTTTGAAAGTTGCAGACACAGTGCAGGTGTTGTGCGGCTTCCTTCTTGGCCTCCTAGAAGGTGCCGCGGTGCCGCGCTCTCCGTCTCTTGCTTGCCAATATGTTGCCGTGTTCCTCCTATTGTTTGGTTTGTTTTGATTTGTTTTGATGATGTTTTGGCGGGTTTTCGGAATGTTTTGGTGGTGTTTTAGAATGTTTTGTTTTCTCTTGTGTTGTTTTTATTGTCTTGGAAGGTTTTGGAACGTTTGGATTCGTTTTGGCGGGTTTTAAAATATTTTGGCGGGTGTTTGGAATGTTTTGGTTTGCTTTCATTTGTTTTGATTATGTTTTGGCAAGTTATTGAAAGTTTCGATCACTTCTGACTGGTTTTCTAGTATTTTGGCATCTTTTCAGAATGTTTTGATCAGTTTTAGCAGGTTGTAAACTATTTTGTCAGGTTTTTGGAATGTTTTGGTTGGTTTTGATTTGTTTTTATGATGTTTTGCCAAGTTTTTTGAATGATTTGATCAGTTCTGGCTGGTTTTCTAATGTTTTGGCAATTTTCAGAATGTTTTGATGAGTTTTGTGGGTCTAAATTATTTTGGCGGTTTTTGGAATATTTTGGTTGGTTTTGATTTGATTTGATGATGTTTTGTCGGGTTTTTGGAATGTTTTGGTTGGGTTTTAGAATGTTTTGTATTCTCTTGAGTTGTTTTTATTCTGTTGGCAGGTTTTGGAATGTTTGGATTGCTTTTGGCGGGTTTTAAAATATTTTGGCGGGTATTTGGAATGTTTTGGCGGGTATTCGGAATGTTTTGATTAGTTTTGACGGGTTTTGAAATATTTTGGCGGGTTTTTAGAAGGTTTTGATTCTGTTTAGCCCAGTTTTTGGTGTGTTTGGATTAGCTTTGGTGGGCTTTATCATGTTTTGTCAGGTTTTTTCGAATGTATTGATCACTTCTGTCTGGTTTTCTATTTTGGCGGGTTTGAAAATATTTTTGGATGAGTTTTGGCGGGTTTGAAAATATTTTGGCTCTTTGCGCAGAGACGACGGTGCCGGTTGCGGTGCGCTGCGGGGCGCTCCTTCTGCGGAAAGACGCCTGGCAGCGGCACTTGGGACAGCTCCGCGTCTCCGTATTCTGCGTTTCTTGCCTTCTGCATCTCAGCAAAATGCTTTCCCACTAGGTCTAGCAAGGAGAAACTGTGGCAGCTGAGTAGATGTAGCCCGGCCCGCCCTTTGAAGTTGACAAGTTCTTGGCATCTCAGAACCTCAAGGGAAGAGCAAGGTTATCTATGGTAGGCTGGGGCAGAACTAGCAGCAAGCAGAGCAAAGTTGTCCAAGAATAGCTTCCATTGGAATGCTAATGGCAATTGAAGAGGCAGGCCAGTGGCAAGCCACTAGCTTCTAGCAGTTTGAAAGTTGCAGACACAGTGCAGGTGTTGTGCGGCTTCCTTCTTGGCCTCCTAGAAGGTGCCGCGGTGCCGCGCTCTCCGTCTCTTGCTTGCCAATATGTTGCCGTGTTCCTCCTATTGTTTGGTTTGTTTTGATTTGTTTTGATGATGTTTTGGCGGGTTTTCGGAATGTTTTGGTGGTGTTTTAGAATGTTTTGTTTTCTCTTGTGTTGTTTTTATTGTCTTGGAAGGTTTTGGAACGTTTGGATTCGTTTTGGCGGGTTTTAAAATATTTTGGCGGGTGTTTGGAATGTTTTGGTTTGCTTTCATTTGTTTTGATTATGTTTTGGCAAGTTATTGAAAGTTTCGATCACTTCTGACTGGTTTTCTAGTATTTTGGCATCTTTTCAGAATGTTTTGATCAGTTTTAGCAGGTTGTAAACTATTTTGTCAGGTTTTTGGAATGTTTTGGTTGGTTTTGATTTGTTTTTATGATGTTTTGCCAAGTTTTTTGAATGATTTGATCAGTTCTGGCTGGTTTTCTAATGTTTTGGCAATTTTCAGAATGTTTTGATGAGTTTTGTGGGTCTAAATTATTTTGGCGGTTTTTGGAATATTTTGGTTGGTTTTGATTTGATTTGATGATGTTTTGTCGGGTTTTCGGAATGTTTTGGTTGGGTTTTAGAATGTTTTGTATTCTCTTGAGTTGTTTTTATTGTCTTGGCAGGTTTTGGAATGTTTGGATTCCTTTTGGCGGGTTTTAAAATATTTTGGCGGGTATTTGGAATGTTTTGGCGGGTATTCGGAATGTTTTGATTAGTTTTGACGGGTTTTGAAATATTTTGGCGGGTTTTTAGAAGGTTTTGATTCTGTTTAGCCCAGTTTTTGGTGTGTTTGGATTAGCTTTGGTGGGCTTTATCATGTTTTGTCAGGTTTTTTCGAATGTATTGATCACTTCTGTCTGGTTTTCTATTTTGGCGGGTTTGAAAATATTTTTGGATGAGTTTTGGCGGGTTTGAAAATATTTTGGCTCTTTGCGCAGAGACGACGGTGCCGGTTGCGGTGCGCTCCGGGGCGCTCCTTCTGCGGAAAGACGCCTGGCAGCGGCACTTGGGACAGCTCCGCGTCTCCGTATTCTGCGTTTCTTGCCTTCTGCATCTCAGCAAAATGCTTTCCCACTAGGTCTAGCAAGGAGAAACTGTGGCAGCTGAGTAGATGTAGCCCGGCCCGCCCTTTGAAGTTGACAAGTTCTTGGCATCTCAGAACCTCAAGGGAAGAGCAAGGTTATCTATGGTAGGCTGGGGCAGAACTAGCAGCAAGCAGAGCAAAGTTGTCCAAGAATAGCTTCCATTGGAATGCTAATGGCAATTGAAGAGGCAGGCCAGTGGCAAGCCACTAGCTTCTAGCAGTTTGAAAGTTGCAGACACAGTGCAGGTGTTGTGCGGCTTCCTTCTTGGCCTCCTAGAAGGTGCCGCGGTGCCGCACTCTCCGTCTCTTGCTTGCCAATATGTTGCCGTGTTCCTCCTATTGTTTGGTTTGTTTTGATTTGTTTTGATGATGTTTTGGCGGGTTTTCGGAATGTTTTGGTGGTGTTTTAGAATGTTTTGTTTTCTCTTGTGTTGTTTTTATTGTCTTGGCAGGTTGTGGAACGTTTGGATTCCTTTTGGCGGGTTTTAAAATATTTTGGCGGGTGTTTGGAATGTTTTGGTTTGCTTTCATTTGTTTTGATTATGTTTTGGCAAGTTATTGAAAGTTTCGATCACTTCTGACTGGTTTTCTAGTATTTTGGCATCTTTTCAGAATGTTTTGATCAGTTTTAGCAGGTTGTAAACTATTTTGTCAGGTTTTTGGAATGTTTTGGTTGGTTTTGATTTGTTTTTATGATGTTTTGCCAAGTTTTTTGAATGTTTTGATCAGTTCTGGCTGGTTTTCTAATGTTTTGGCATATTTTCAGAATGTTTTGATGAGTTTTGTGGGTCTAAATCATTTTGGCGGGTTTTCGGAATATTTTGGTTGGTTTTGATTTGTTTTTATGATGTTTTGTCGGGTTTTCGGAATGTTTTGGTTGGGTTTTAGAATGTTTTGTATTCTCTTGAGTTGTTTTTATTGTCTTGGCAGGTTTTGGAATGTTTGGATTCCTTTTGGCGGGTTTTAAAATATTTTGGCGGGTATTTGGAATGTTTTGGCGGGTATTCGGAATGTTTTGATTAGTTTTGACGGGTTTTGAAATATTTTGGCGGGTTTTTAGAAGGTTTTGATTCTGTTTAGCCCAGTTTTTGGTGTGTTTGGATTAGCTTTGGTGGGCTTTATCATGTTTTGTCAGGTTTTTTCGAATGTATTGATCACTTCTGTCTGGTTTTCTATTTTGGCGGGTTTGAAAATATTTTTGGATGAGTTTTGGCGGGTTTGAAAATATTTTGGCTCTTTGCGCAGAGACGACGGTGCCGGTTGCCGTGCGCTCCGGGGCGCTCCTTCTGCGGAAAGACGCCTGGCAGCGGCACTTGGGACAGCTCCGCGTCTCCGTATTCTGCGTTTCTTGCCTTCTGCATCTCAGCAAAATGCTTTCCCACTAGGTCTAGCAAGGAGAAACTGTGGCAGCTGAGTAGATGTAGCCCGGCCCGCCCTTTGAAGTTGACAAGTTCTTGGCATCTCAGAACCTCAAGGGAAGAGCAAGGTTATCTATGGTAGGCTGGGGCAGAACTAGCAGCAAGCAGAGCAAAGTTGTCCAAGAATAGCTTCCATTGGAATGCTAATGGCAATTGAAGAGGCAGGCCAGTGGCAAGCCACTAGCTTCTAGCAGTTTGAAAGTTGCAGACACAGTGCAGGTGTTGTGCGGCTTCCTTCTTGGCCTCCTAGAAGGTGCCGCGGTGCCGCGCTCTCCGTCTCTTGCTTGCCAATATGTTGCCGTGTTCCTCCTATTGTTTGGTTTGTTTTGATTTGTTTTGATGATGTTTTGGCGGGTTTTCGGAATGTTTTGGTGGTGTTTTAGAATGTTTTGTTTTCTCTTGTGTTGTTTTTATTGTCTTGGCAGGTTGTGGAACGTTTGGATTCGTTTTGGCGGGTTTTAAAATATTTTGGCGGGTATTTGGAATGTTTTGGCTTGCTTTCATTTGTTTTGATTATGTTTTGGCAAGTTATTGAAAGTTTCGATCACTTCTGACCGGTTTTCTAGTATTTTGGCATCTTTTCAGAATGTTTTGATCAGTTTTGGCAGGTTGTAAACTATTTTGTCAGGTTTTTGGAATGTTTTGGTTGGTTTTGATTTGTTTTTATGATGTTTTGCCAAGTTTTTTGAATGTTTTGATCAGTTCTGGCTGGTTTTCTAATGTTTTGGCATATTTTCAGAATGTTTTGATGAGTTTTGTGGGTCTAAATCATTTTGGCGGGTTTTCGGAATATTTTGGTTTGTTTTGATTTGATTTGATGATGTTTTGTCGGGTTTTTGGAATGTTTTGGTTGGGTTTTAGAATGTTTTGTATTCTCTTGAGTTGTTTTTATTCTGTTGGCAGGTTTTGGAATGTTTGGATTGCTTTTGGCGGGTTTTAAAATATTTTGGCGGGTATTTGGAATGTTTTGGCGGGTATTCGGAATGTTTTGATTAGTTTTGACGGGTTTTGAAATATTTTGGCGGGTTTTTAGAAGGTTTTGATTCTGTTTAGCCCAGTTTTTGGTGTGTTTGGATTAGCTTTGGTGGGCTTTATCATGTTTTGTCAGGTTTTTTCGAATGTATTGATCACTTCTGTCTGGTTTTCTATTTTGGCGGGTTTGAAAATATTTTTGGATGAGTTTTGGCGGGTTTGAAAATATTTTGGCTCTTTGCGCAGAGACGACGGTGCCGGTTGCGGTGCGCTCCGGGGCGCTCCTTCTGCGGAAAGACGCCTGGCAGCGGCACTTGGGACAGCTCCGCGTCTCCGTATTCTGCGTTTCTTGCCTTCTGCATCTCAGCAAAATGCTTTCCCACTAGGTCTAGCAAGGAGAAACTGTGGCAGCTGAGTAGATGTAGCCCGGCCCGCCCTTTGAAGTTGACAAGTTCTTGGCATCTCAGAACCTCAAGGGAAGAGCAAGGTTATCTATGGTAGGCTGGGGCAGAACTAGCAGCAAGCAGAGCAAAGTTGTCCAAGAATAGCTTCCATTGGAATGCTAATGGCAATTGAAGAGGCAGGCCAGTGGCAAGCCACTAGCTTCTAGCAGTTTGAAAGTTGCAGACACAGTGCAGGTGTTGTGCGGCTTCCTTCTTGGCCTCCTAGAAGGTGCCGTGGTGCCGCGCTCTCCGTCTCTTGCTTGCCAATATGTTGCCGTGTTCCTCCTATTGTTTGGTTTGTTTTGATTTGTTTTGATGATGTTTTGGCGGGTTTTCGGAATGTTTTGGTGGTGTTTTAGAATGTTTTGTTTTCTCTTGTGTTGTTTTTATTGTCTTGGCAGGTTGTGGAACGTTTGGATTCGTTTTGGCGGGTTTTAAAATATTTTGGCGGGTGTTTGGAATGTTTTGGTTTGCTTTCATTTGTTTTGATTATGTTTTGGCAAGTTATTGAAAGTTTCGATCACTTCTGACTGGTTTTCTAGTATTTTGGCATCTTTTCAGAATGTTTTGATCAGTTTTAGCAGGTTGTAAACTATTTTGTCAGGTTTTTGGAATGTTTTGGTTGGTTTTGATTTGTTTTTATGATGTTTTGCCAAGTTTTTTGAATGTTTTGATCAGTTCTGGCTGGTTTTCTAATGTTTTGGCATATTTTCAGAATGTTTTGATGAGTTTTGTGGGTCTAAATCATTTTGGCGGGTTTTCGGAATATTTTGGTTGGTTTTGATTTGTTTTTATGATGTTTTGTCGGGTTTTCGGAATGTTTTGGTTGGGTTTTAGAATGTTTTGTATTCTCTTGAGTTGTTTTTATTGTCTTGGCAGGTTTTGGAATGTTTGGATTCCTTTTGGCGGGTTTTAAAATATTTTGGCGGGTATTTGGAATGTTTTGGCGGGTATTCGGAATGTTTTGATTAGTTTTGACGGGTTTTGAAATATTTTGGCGGGTTTTTAGAAGGTTTTGATTCTGTTTAGCCCAGTTTTTGGTGTGTTTGGATTAGCTTTGGTGGGCTTTATCATGTTTTGTCAGGTTTTTTCGAATGTATTGATCACTTCTGTCTGGTTTTCTATTTTGGCGGGTTTGAAAATATTTTTGGATGAGTTTTGGCGGGTTTGAAAATATTTTGGCTCTTTGCGCAGAGACGACGGTGCCGGTTGCCGTGCGCTCCGGGGCGCTCCTTCTGCGGAAAGACGCCTGGCAGCGGCACTTGGGACAGCTCCGCGTCTCCGTATTCTGCGTTTCTTGCCTTCTGCATCTCAGCAAAATGCTTTCCCACTAGGTCTAGCAAGGAGAAACTGTGGCAGCTGAGTAGATGTAGCCCGGCCCGCCCTTTGAAGTTGACAAGTTCTTGGCATCTCAGAACCTCAAGGGAAGAGCAAGGTTATCTATGGTAGGCTGGGGCAGAACTAGCAGCAAGCAGAGCAAAGTTGTCCAAGAATAGCTTCCATTGGAATGCTAATGGCAATTGAAGAGGCAGGCCAGTGGCAAGCCACTAGCTTCTAGCAGTTTGAAAGTTGCAGACACAGTGCAGGTGTTGTGCGGCTTCCTTCTTGGCCTCCTAGAAGGTGCCGCGGTGCCGCACTCTCCGTCTCTTGCTTGCCAATATGTTGCCGTGTTCCTCCTATTGTTTGGTTTGTTTTGATTTGTTTTGATGATGTTTTGGCGGGTTTTCGGAATGTTTTGGTGGTGTTTTAGAATGTTTTGTTTTCTCTTGTGTTGTTTTTATTGTCTTGGCAGGTTGTGGAACGTTTGGATTCGTTTTGGCGGGTTTTAAAATATTTTGGCGGGTGTTTGGAATGTTTTGGTTTGCTTTCATTTGTTTTGATTATGTTTTGGCAAGTTATTGAAAGTTTCGATCACTTCTGACTGGTTTTCTAGTATTTTGGCATCTTTTCAGAATGTTTTGATCAGTTTTAGCAGGTTGTAAACTATTTTGTCAGGTTTTTGGAATGTTTTGGTTGGTTTTGATTTGTTTTTATGATGTTTTGCCAAGTTTTTTGAATGTTTTGATCAGTTCTGGCTGGTTTTCTAATGTTTTGGCATATTTTCAGAATGTTTTGATGAGTTTTGTGGGTCTAAATCATTTTGGCGGGTTTTCGGAATATTTTGGTTGGTTTTGATTTGTTTTTATGATGTTTTGTCGGGTTTTCGGAATGTTTTGGTTGGGTTTTAGAATGTTTTGTATTCTCTTGAGTTGTTTTTATTGTCTTGGCAGGTTTTGGAATGTTTGGATTCCTTTTGGCGGGTTTTAAAATATTTTGGCGGGTATTTGGAATGTTTTGGCGGGTATTCGGAATGTTTTGATTAGTTTTGACGGGTTTTGAAATATTTTGGCGGGTTTTTAGAAGGTTTTGATTCTGTTTAGCCCAGTTTTTGGTGTGTTTGGATTAGCTTTGGTGGGCTTTATCATGTTTTGTCAGGTTTTTTCGAATGTATTGATCACTTCTGTCTGGTTTTCTATTTTGGCGGGTTTGAAAATATTTTTGGATGAGTTTTGGCGGGTTTGAAAATATTTTGGCTCTTTGCGCAGAGACGACGGTGCCGGTTGCCGTGCGCTCCGGGGCGCTCCTTCTGCGGAAAGACGCCTGGCAGCGGCACTTGGGACAGCTCCGCGTCTCCGTATTCTGCGTTTCTTGCCTTCTGCATCTCAGCAAAATGCTTTCCCACTAGGTCTAGCAAGGAGAAACTGTGGCAGCTGAGTAGATGTAGCCCGGCCCGCCCTTTGAAGTTGACAAGTTCTTGGCATCTCAGAACCTCAAGGGAAGAGCAAGGTTATCTATGGTAGGCTGGGGCAGAACTAGCAGCAAGCAGAGCAAAGTTGTCCAAGAATAGCTTCCATTGGAATGCTAATGGCAATTGAAGAGGCAGGCCAGTGGCAAGCCACTAGCTTCTAGCAGTTTGAAAGTTGCAGACACAGTGCAGGTGTTGTGCGGCTTCCTTCTTGGCCTCCTAGAAGGTGCCGCGGTGCCGCGCTCTCCGTCTCTTGCTTGCCAATATGTTGCCGTGTTCCTCCTATTGTTTGGTTTGTTTTGATTTGTTTTGATGATGTTTTGGCGGGTTTTCGGAATGTTTTGGTGGTGTTTTAGAATGTTTTGTTTTCTCTTGTGTTGTTTTTATTGTCTTGGCAGGTTGTGGAACGTTTGGATTCGTTTTGGCGGGTTTTAAAATATTTTGGCGGGTATTTGGAATGTTTTGGCTTGCTTTCATTTGTTTTGATTATGTTTTGGCAAGTTATTGAAAGTTTCGATCACTTCTGACCGGTTTTCTAGTATTTTGGCATCTTTTCAGAATGTTTTGATCAGTTTTGGCAGGTTGTAAACTATTTTGTCAGGTTTTTGGAATGTTTTGGTTGGTTTTGATTTGTTTTTATGATGTTTTGCCAAGTTTTTTGAATGTTTTGATCAGTTCTGGCTGGTTTTCTAATGTTTTGGCATATTTTCAGAATGTTTTGATGAGTTTTGTGGGTCTAAATCATTTTGGCGGGTTTTCGGAATATTTTGGTTTGTTTTGATTTGATTTGATGATGTTTTGTCGGGTTTTTG
This sequence comes from Passer domesticus, assembly GCF_036417665.1. Taxonomy (NCBI): domain Eukaryota; kingdom Metazoa; phylum Chordata; class Aves; order Passeriformes; family Passeridae; genus Passer; species Passer domesticus. The sequence goes on from NC_087474.1 coordinate 58,893,075, forward strand.
GAATGTTTTGGTTGGGTTTTAGAATGTTTTGTATTCTCTTGAGTTGTTTTTATTCTGTTGGCAGGTTTTGGAATGTTTGGATTGCTTTTGGCGGGTTTTAAAATATTTTGGCGGGTATTTGGAATGTTTTGGCGGGTATTCGGAATGTTTTGATTAGTTTTGACGGGTTTTGAAATATTTTGGCGGGTTTTTAGAAGGTTTTGATTCTGTTTAGCCCAGTTTTTGGTGTGTTTGGATTAGCTTTGGTGGGCTTTATCATGTTTTGTCAGGTTTTTTCGAATGTATTGATCACTTCTGTCTGGTTTTCTATTTTGGCGGGTTTGAAAATATTTTTGGATGAGTTTTGGCGGGTTTGAAAATATTTTGGCTCTTTGCGCAGAGACGACGGTGCCGGTTGCGGTGCGCTCCGGGGCGCTCCTTCTGCGGAAAGACGCCTGGCAGCGGCACTTGGGACAGCTCCGCGTCTCCGTATTCTGCGTTTCTTGCCTTCTGCATCTCAGCAAAATGCTTTCCCACTAGGTCTAGCAAGGAGAAACTGTGGCAGCTGAGTAGATGTAGCCCGGCCCGCCCTTTGAAGTTGACAAGTTCTTGGCATCTCAGAACCTCAAGGGAAGAGCAAGGTTATCTATGGTAGGCTGGGGCAGAACTAGCAGCAAGCAGAGCAAAGTTGTCCAAGAATAGCTTCCATTGGAATGCTAATGGCAATTGAAGAGGCAGGCCAGTGGCAAGCCACTAGCTTCTAGCAGTTTGAAAGTTGCAGACACAGTGCAGGTGTTGTGCGGCTTCCTTCTTGGCCTCCTAGAAGGTGCCGTGGTGCCGCGCTCTCCGTCTCTTGCTTGCCAATATGTTGCCGTGTTCCTCCTATTGTTTGGTTTGTTTTGATTTGTTTTGATGATGTTTTGGCGGGTTTTCGGAATGTTTTGGTGGTGTTTTAGAATGTTTTGTTTTCTCTTGTGTTGTTTTTATTGTCTTGGCAGGTTGTGGAACGTTTGGATTCGTTTTGGCGGGTTTTAAAATATTTTGGCGGGTGTTTGGAATGTTTTGGTTTGCTTTCATTTGTTTTGATTATGTTTTGGCAAGTTATTGAAAGTTTCGATCACTTCTGACTGGTTTTCTAGTATTTTGGCATCTTTTCAGAATGTTTTGATCAGTTTTAGCAGGTTGTAAACTATTTTGTCAGGTTTTTGGAATGTTTTGGTTGGTTTTGATTTGTTTTTATGATGTTTTGCCAAGTTTTTTGAATGTTTTGATCAGTTCTGGCTGGTTTTCTAATGTTTTGGCATATTTTCAGAATGTTTTGATGAGTTTTGTGGGTCTAAATCATTTTGGCGGGTTTTCGGAATATTTTGGTTGGTTTTGATTTGTTTTTATGATGTTTTGTCGGGTTTTCGGAATGTTTTGGTTGGGTTTTAGAATGTTTTGTATTCTCTTGAGTTGTTTTTATTGTCTTGGCAGGTTTTGGAATGTTTGGATTCCTTTTGGCGGGTTTTAAAATATTTTGGCGGGTATTTGGAATGTTTTGGCGGGTATTCGGAATGTTTTGATTAGTTTTGACGGGTTTTGAAATATTTTGGCGGGTTTTTAGAAGGTTTTGATTCTGTTTAGCCCAGTTTTTGGTGTGTTTGGATTAGCTTTGGTGGGCTTTATCATGTTTTGTCAGGTTTTTTCGAATGTATTGATCACTTCTGTCTGGTTTTCTATTTTGGCGGGTTTGAAAATATTTTTGGATGAGTTTTGGCGGGTTTGAAAATATTTTGGCTCTTTGCGCAGAGACGACGGTGCCGGTTGCCGTGCGCTCCGGGGCGCTCCTTCTGCGGAAAGACGCCTGGCAGCGGCACTTGGGACAGCTCCGCGTCTCCGTATTCTGCGTTTCTTGCCTTCTGCATCTCAGCAAAATGCTTTCCCACTAGGTCTAGCAAGGAGAAACTGTGGCAGCTGAGTAGATGTAGCCCGGCCCGCCCTTTGAAGTTGACAAGTTCTTGGCATCTCAGAACCTCAAGGGAAGAGCAAGGTTATCTATGGTAGGCTGGGGCAGAACTAGCAGCAAGCAGAGCAAAGTTGTCCAAGAATAGCTTCCATTGGAATGCTAATGGCAATTGAAGAGGCAGGCCAGTGGCAAGCCACTAGCTTCTAGCAGTTTGAAAGTTGCAGACACAGTGCAGGTGTTGTGCGGCTTCCTTCTTGGCCTCCTAGAAGGTGCCGCGGTGCCGCGCTCTCCGTCTCTTGCTTGCCAATATGTTGCCGTGTTCCTCCTATTGTTTGGTTTGTTTTGATTTGTTTTGATGATGTTTTGGCGGGTTTTCGGAATGTTTTGGTGGTGTTTTAGAATGTTTTGTTTTCTCTTGTGTTGTTTTTATTGTCTTGGCAGGTTGTGGAACGTTTGGATTCGTTTTGGCGGGTTTTAAAATATTTTGGCGGGTATTTGGAATGTTTTGGCTTGCTTTCATTTGTTTTGATTATGTTTTGGCAAGTTATTGAAAGTTTCGATCACTTCTGACCGGTTTTCTAGTATTTTGGCATCTTTTCAGAATGTTTTGATCAGTTTTGGCAGGTTGTAAACTATTTTGTCAGGTTTTTGGAATGTTTTGGTTGGTTTTGATTTGTTTTTATGATGTTTTGCCAAGTTTTTTGAATGTTTTGATCAGTTCTGGCTGGTTTTCTAATGTTTTGGCATATTTTCAGAATGTTTTGATGAGTTTTGTGGGTCTAAATCATTTTGGCGGGTTTTCGGAATATTTTGGTTTGTTTTGATTTGATTTGATGATGTTTTGTCGGGTTTTTGGAATGTTTTGGTTGGGTTTTAGAATGTTTTGTATTCTCTTGAGTTGTTTTTATTCTGTTGGCAGGTTTTGGAATGTTTGGATTGCTTTTGGCGGGTTTTAAAATATTTTGGCGGGTATTTGGAATGTTTTGGCGGGTATTCGGAATGTTTTGATTAGTTTTGACGGGTTTTGAAATATTTTGGCGGGTTTTTAGAAGGTTTTGATTCTGTTTAGCCCAGTTTTTGGTGTGTTTGGATTAGCTTTGGTGGGCTTTATCATGTTTTGTCAGGTTTTTTCGAATGTATTGATCACTTCTGTCTGGTTTTCTATTTTGGCGGGTTTGAAAATATTTTTGGATGAGTTTTGGCGGGTTTGAAAATATTTTGGCTCTTTGCGCAGAGACGACGGTGCCGGTTGCGGTGCGCTCCGGGGCGCTCCTTCTGCGGAAAGACGCCTGGCAGCGGCACTTGGGACAGCTCCGCGTCTCCGTATTCTGCGTTTCTTGCCTTCTGCATCTCAGCAAAATGCTTTCCCACTAGGTCTAGCAAGGAGAAACTGTGGCAGCTGAGTAGATGTAGCCCGGCCCGCCCTTTGAAGTTGACAAGTTCTTGGCATCTCAGAACCTCAAGGGAAGAGCAAGGTTATCTATGGTAGGCTGGGGCAGAACTAGCAGCAAGCAGAGCAAAGTTGTCCAAGAATAGCTTCCATTGGAATGCTAATGGCAATTGAAGAGGCAGGCCAGTGGCAAGCCACTAGCTTCTAGCAGTTTGAAAGTTGCAGACACAGTGCAGGTGTTGTGCGGCTTCCTTCTTGGCCTCCTAGAAGGTGCCGTGGTGCCGCGCTCTCCGTCTCTTGCTTGCCAATATGTTGCCGTGTTCCTCCTATTGTTTGGTTTGTTTTGATTTGTTTTGATGATCTTTTGGCGGGTTTTCGGAATGTTTTGGTGGTGTTTTAGAATGTTTTGTTTTCTCTTGTGTTGTTTTTATTGTCTTGGCAGGTTGTGGAACGTTTGGATTCGTTTTGGCGGGTTTTAAAATATTTTGGCGGGTATTTGGAATGTTTTGGTTTGCTTTCATTTGTTTTGATTATGTTTTGGCAAGTTATTGAAAGTTTCGATCACTTCTGACTGGTTTTCTAGTATTTTGGCATCTTTTCAGAATGTTTTGATCAGTTTTAGCAGGTTGTAAACTATTTTGTCAGGTTTTTGGAATGTTTTGGTTGGTTTTGATTTGTTTTTATGATGTTTTGCCAAGTTTTTTGAATGATTTGATCAGTTCTGGCTGGTTTTCTAATGTTTTGGCAATTTTCAGAATGTTTTGATGAGTTTTGTGGGTCTAAATTATTTTGGCGGTTTTTGGAATATTTTGGTTGTTTTTGATTTGATTTGATGATGTTTTGTCGGGTTTTTGGAATGTTTTGGTTGGGTTTTAGAATGTTTTGTATTCTCTTGAGTTGTTTTTATTGTCTTGGCAGGTTTTGGAATGTTTGGATTGCTTTTGGCGGGTTTTAAAATATTTTGGCGGGTATTTGGAATGTTTTGGCGGGTATTCGGAATGTTTTGATTAGTTTTGACGGGTTTTGAAATATTTTGGCGGGTTTTTAGAAGGTTTTGATTCTGTTTAGCCCAGTTTTTGGTGTGTTTGGATTAGCTTTGGTGGGCTTTATCATGTTTTGTCAGGTTTTTTCGAATGTATTGATCACTTCTGTCTGGTTTTCTATTTTGGCGGGTTTGAAAATATTTTTGGATGAGTTTTGGCGGGTTTGAAAATATTTTGGCTCTTTGCGCAGAGACGACGGTGCCGGTTGCGGTGCGCTCCGGGGCGCTCCTTCTGCGGAAAGACGCCTGGCAGCGGCACTTGGGACAGCTCCGCGTCTCCGTATTCTGCGTTTCTTGCCTTCTGCATCTCAGCAAAATGCTTTCCCACTAGGTCTAGCAAGGAGAAACTGTGGCAGCTGAGTAGATGTAGCCCGGCCCGCCCTTTGAAGTTGACAAGTTCTTGGCATCTCAGAGCCTCAAGGGAAGAGCAAGGTTATCTATGGTAGGCTGGGGCAGAACTAGCAGCAAGCAGAGCAAAGTTGTCCAAGAATAGCTTCCATTGGAATGCTAATGGCAATTGAAGAGGCAGGCCAGTGGCAAGCCACTAGCTTCTAGCAGTTTGAAAGTTGCAGACACAGTGCAGGTGTTGTGCGGCTTCCTTCTTGGCCTCCTAGAAGGTGCCGCGGTGCCGCGCTCTCCGTCTCTTGCTTGCCAATATGTTGCCGTGTTCCTCCTATTGTTTGGTTTGTTTTGATTTGTTTTGATGATGTTTTGGCGGGTTTTCGGAATGTTTTGGTGGTGTTTTAGAATGTTTTGTTTTCTCTTGTGTTGTTTTTATTGTCTTGGAAGGTTTTGGAACGTTTGGATTCGTTTTGGCGGGTTTTAAAATATTTTGGCGGGTGTTTGGAATGTTTTGGTTTGCTTTCATTTGTTTTGATTATGTTTTGGCAAGTTATTGAAAGTTTCGATCACTTCTGACTGGTTTTCTAGTATTTTGGCATCTTTTCAGAATGTTTTGATCAGTTTTAGCAGGTTGTAAACTATTTTGTCAGGTTTTTGGAATGTTTTGGTTGGTTTTGATTTGTTTTTATGATGTTTTGCCAAGTTTTTTGAATGATTTGATCAGTTCTGGCTGGTTTTCTAATGTTTTGGCAATTTTCAGAATGTTTTGATGAGTTTTGTGGGTCTAAATTATTTTGGCGGTTTTTGGAATATTTTGGTTGGTTTTGATTTGATTTGATGATGTTTTGTCGGGTTTTCGGAATGTTTTGGTTGGGTTTTAGAATGTTTTGTATTCTCTTGAGTTGTTTTTATTCTGTTGGCAGGTTTTGGAATGTTTGGATTGCTTTTGGCGGGTTTTAAAATATTTTGGCGGGTATTTGGAATGTTTTGGCGGGTATTCGGAATGTTTTGATTAGTTTTGACGGGTTTTGAAATATTTTGGCGGGTTTTTAGAAGGTTTTGATTCTGTTTAGCCCAGTTTTTGGTGTGTTTGGATTAGCTTTGGTGGGCTTTATCATGTTTTGTCAGGTTTTTTCGAATATATTGATCACTTCTGTCTGGTTTTCTATTTTGGCGGGTTTGAAAATATTTTTGGATGAGTTTTGGCGGGTTTGAAAATATTTTGGCTCTTTGCGCAGAGACGACGGTGCCGGTTGCGGTGCGCTCCGGGGCGCTCCTTCTGCGGAAAGACGCCTGGCAGCGGCACTTGGGACAGCTCCGCGTCTCCGTATTCTGCGTTTCTTGCCTTCTGCATCTCAGCAAAATGCTTTCCCACTAGGTCTAGCAAGGAGAAACTGTGGCAGCTGAGTAGATGTAGCCCGGCCCGCCCTTTGAAGTTGACAAGTTCTTGGCATCTCAGAACCTCAAGGGAAGAGCAAGGTTATCTATGGTAGGCTGGGGCAGAACTAGCAGCAAGCAGAGCAAAGTTGTCCAAGAATAGCTTCCATTGGAATGCTAATGGCAATTGAAGAGGCAGGCCAGTGGCAAGCCACTAGCTTCTAGCAGTTTGAAAGTTGCAGACACAGTGCAGGTGTTGTGCGGCTTCCTTCTTGGCCTCCTAGAAGGTGCCGCGGTGCCGCGCTCTCCGTCTCTTGCTTGCCAATATGTTGCCGTGTTCCTCTTATTGTTTGGTTTGTTTTGATTTGTTTTTATGATGTTTTGGTGGGTTTTCGGAATGTTTTGGTGGTGTTTTAGAATGTTTTGTTTTCTCTTGTGTTGTTTATATTGTCTTGGCCGGTTTTGGAGTGTTTGGATTCCTTTTGGCGGGTTTTCAAATCTTTTGGCGGGTATTTGGAATGTTTTGGTTTGCTTTCATTTGTTTTGATTATGTTTTGGCTAGTTATTGAAAGTTTCGATCACTTCAGACTGGTTTTCTAGTATTTTGGCATCTTTTCAGAATGTTTTGATGAGTTTTGGCGGGTTCTAAACTACTTTGTCGGGTTTTTGGAATGTTTCGGTTGGTTATGATTTGTTTTTATGATGTTTTGGCCGGATTTCGGAATATTTTGGCTGGTTTTTGAATGTTTCGGTTGGTTTATGATTTGTTTTTATGATGTTTTGCAAAGTTTTTTGAATGTTTTGATCAGTTCTGGCTGGTTTTCTAATGTTTTGGCATCTTTTCAGAATGTTTTGATGAGTTTTGCGGGTCTAAATCATTTTGGCGGGATTTTGGAATATTTTGGTTGGTTTTGATTTGTTTTTATGATGTTTTGGCGGGTTTTCGGAATGTTTTGGTTGGGTTTTAGAATGTTTTGTTTTCTCTTGTGTTGTTTATATTGTCTTGGCAGGTTTTGGAATGTTTGGATTCCTTTTGGCGGGTTTTAAAATCTTTTGGCGGGTATTTGGAATGTTTTTTAACGGGTATTCGGAAGGTTTTGATTAGTTTTGACGGGTTTTGAATTATTTTGGCGGGTTTTTAGAAGATTTAGGTTTGTTTTGATTTGTTTTGATTCTGTTTAGCCCAGTTTTTGATGTGTTTGGATTAGCTTTGGTTGGCTTTATCATGTTTTGTCAGGTTTTTTCGAATGTATTGATCACTTCTGTCTGGTTTTCTATTTTGGCGGGTTTGAAAATAGTTTTGGATGAGTTTTGGCGGGTTTGAAAATATTTTGGCTCTTTGCACAGAGATGACGGTGCCGGTTGCGGTGCGCTCCGGGGCGCTCCTTCTGCGGAAAGACGCCTGGCAGCGGCACTTGGGACAGCTCCGCGTCTCCGTATTCTGCGTTTCTTGCCTTCTGCATCTCAGCAAAATGCTTTCCCACTAGGTCTAGCAAGGAGAAACTGTGGCAGCTGAGTAGATGTAGCCCGGCCCACCCTTTGAAGTTGACAAGTTCTTGGCATCTCAGAGCCTCAAGGGAAGAGCAAGGTTATCTATGGTAGGCTGGGGCAGAACTAGCAGCAAGCAGAGCAAAGTTGTCCAAGAATAGCTTCCATTGGAATGCTAATGGCAATTGAAGAGGCAGGCCAGTGGCAAGCCACTAGCTTCTAGCAGTTTGAAAGTTGCAGACACAGTGCAGGTGTTGTGCGGCTTCCTTCTTGGCCTCCTAGAAGGTGCCGCGTTCTCCGTCTCTTGCTTGCCAATATGTTGCAGTGTTCCTCTTATTTTTTGGTTGGTTTTGAATTGTTTTTATGATGTTTTGGTGGGTTTTCAGAATGTTTTGGTGGTGTTTTAGAATGTTTTGTTTTCTCTTGTGTTGTTTATATTGTCTTGGCAGGTTTTGGAATGTTTGGATTCCTTTTGGCGGGTTTTAAAATCTTTTGGCGGGTATTTGGAATGTTTTGGGTTGCTTTCATTTGTTTTGATTATGTTTTGGCAAGTTATTGAAAGTTTGGATCACTTCAGACTGGTTTTCTATTATTTTGGCATCTTTTCAGAATGTTTTGATGAGTTTTGGCGGGTTCTAAACTACTTTGTCGGGTTTTTGGAATGTTTCGGTTGGTTATGATTTGTTTTTATGATGTTTTGGCCGGATTTCGGAATATTTTGGCTGGTTTTTGGAATGTTTCGGTTGGTTTATGATTTGTTTTTATGATGTTTTGCAAAGTTTTTTGAATGTTTTGATCAGTTCTGGCTGGTTTTCTAATGTTTTGGCATCTTTTCAGAATGTTTTGATGGGTTTTGCGGGTCTAAATCATTTTGGCGGGATTTTGGAATATTTTGGTTGGTTTTGATTTGTTTTGATGATGTTTTGGCGGGTTTTCGGAATGTTTTGGTTGGGTTTTAGAATGTTTTGTTTTCTCTTGTGTTGTTTATATTGTCTTGGCAGGTTTTGGAATGTTTGGATTCCTTTTGGCGGGTTTTAAAATCTTTTGGCGGGTATTTGGAATGTTTTTTAACGGTTATTCGGAAGGTTTTGATTAGTTTTGACGGGTTTTGAATTATTTTGGCGGGTTTTTAGAAGATTTAGGTTTGTTTTGATTTGTTTTGATTCTGTTTAGCCCAGTTTTTGATGTGTTTGGATTAGCTTTGGTGGGCTTTATCATGTTTTGTGAGGTTTTTTCGAATGTATTGATCACTTCTGTCTGGTTTTCTATTTTGGCGGGTTTGAAAATAGTTTTGGATGAGTTTTGGCGGGTTTGAAAATATTTTGGCTCTTTGCGCAGAGATGACGGTGCCGGTTGCGGTGCGCTCCGGGGCGCTCCTTCTGCGGAAAGACGCCTGGCAGCGGCACTTGGGACAGCTCCGCGTCTCCGTATTCTGTGTTTCTTGCCTTCTGCATCTCAGCAAAATGCTTTCCCACTAGGTCTAGCAAGGAGAAACTGTGGCAGCTGAGTAGATGTAGCCCGGCCCGCCCTTTGAAGTTGACAAGTTCTTGGCATCTCAGAGCCTCAAGGGAAGAGCAAGGTTATCTATGGTAGGCTGGGGCAGAACTAGCAGCAAGCAGAGCAAAGTTGTCCAAGAATAGCTTCCATTGGAATGCTAATGGCAATTGAAGAGGCAGGCCAGTGGCAAGCCACTATCTTCTAGCAGTTTGAAAGTTGCAGACACAGTGCAGGTGTTGTGCGATTTCCTTCTTGGCCTCCTAGAAGGTGCCACGCTCTCTGTCTCTTGCTTGCCAATATGTTGCCGTGTTCCTCTTATTGTTTGGTTTGTTTTGATTTGTTTTGATGATGTTTTGGTGGGTTTTCGGAATGTTTTGGTGGTGTTTTAGAATGTTTTGTTTTCTCTTGTGTTGTTTATATTGTCTTGGCCGGTTTTGGAGTGTTTGGATTCCTTTTGGCGGGTTTTCAAATATTTTGGCGGGTATTTGGAATGTTTTGGTTTGCTTTCATTTGTTTTGATTATGTTTTGGCTAGTTATTGAAAGTTTCGATCACTTCAGACTGGTTTTCTAGTATTTTGGCATCTTTTCAGAATGTTTTGATGAGTTTTGGCGGGTTCTAAACTACTTTGTCGGGTTTTTGGAATGTTTCGGTTGGTTATGATTTGTTTTTATGATGTTTTGGCCGGATTTCGGAATATTTTGGCTGGTTTTTGAATGTTTCGGTTGGTTTATGATTTGTTTTTATGATGTTTTGCAAAGTTTTTTGAATGTTTTGATCAGTTCTGGCTGGTTTTCTAATGTTTTGGCATCTTTTCAGAATGTTTTGATGAGTTTTGCGGGTCTAAATCATTTTGGCGGGATTTTGGAATATTTTGGTTAGTTTTGATTTGTTTTGATGATGTTTTGGCGGGTTTTCGGAATGTTTTGGTTGGGTTTTAGAATGTTTTGTTTTCTCTTGTGTTGTTTATATTGTCTTGGCAGGTTTTGGAATGTTTGGATTCCTTTTGGCGGGTTTTAAAATCTTTTGGCGGGTATTTGGAATGTTTTTTAACGGGTATTCGGAAGGTTTTGATTAGTTTTGACGGGTTTTGAATTATTTTGGCGGGTTTTTAGAAGATTTAGGTTTGTTTTGATTTGTTTTGATTCTGTTTAGCCCAGTTTTTGATGTGTTTGGATTAGCTTTGGTGGGCTTTATCATGTTTTGTGAGGTTTTTTCGAATGTATTGATCACTTCTGTCTGGTTTTCTATTTTGGCGGGTTTGAAAATAGTTTTGGGTGAGTTTTGGCGGGTTTGAAAATATTTTGGCTCTTTGCACAGAGATGACGGTGCCGGTTGCGGTGCGCTCCGGGGCGCTCCTTCTGCGGAAAGACGCCTGGCAGCGGCACTTGGGACAGCTCCGCGTCTCCGTATTCTGCGTTTCTTGCCTTCTGCATCTCAGCAAAATGCTTTCCCACTAGGTCTAGCAAGGAGAAACTGTGGCAGCTGAGTAGATGTAGCCCGGCCCACCCTTTGAAGTTGACAAGTTCTTGGCATCTCAGAGCCTCAAGGGAAGAGCAAGGTTATCTATGGTAGGCTGGGGCAGAACTAGCAGCAAGCAGAGCAAAGTTGTCCAAGAATAGCTTCCATTGGAATGCTAATGGCAATTGAAGAGGCAGGCCAGTGGCAAGCCACTAGCTTCTAGCAGTTTGAAAGTTGCAGACACAGTGCAGGTGTTGTGCGGCTTCCTTCTTGGCCTCCTAGAAGGTGCCGCGCTCTCTGTCTCTTGCTTGCCAATATGTTGCCGTGTTCCTCTTATTGTTTGGTTTGTTTTGATTTGTTTTGATGATGTTTTGGTGGGTTTTCGGAATGTTTTGGTGGTGTTTTAGAATGTTTTGTTTTCTCTTGTGTTGTTTATATTGTCGTGGCAGGTTTTGGAATGTTTGGATTCCTTTTGGCGGGTTTTAAAATCTTTTGGCGGGTATTTGGAATGTTTTGGGTTGCTTTCATTTGTTTTGATTATGTTTTGGCAAGTTATTGAAAGTTTCGATCACTTCTGACTGGTTTTCTAGTATTTTGGCATCTTTTCAGAATGTTTTGATCAGTTTTGGCGGGTTCTAAACTACTTTGTCGGGTTTTTGGAATGTTTTGGTTGGTTTTGATTTGTTTTTATGATGTTTTGCCAAGTTTTTTGAATGTTTTGATCAGTTCAGGCTGGTTTTCTAATGTTTTGGCATCTTTTCAGAATGTTTTGATGAGTTTTGCGGGTCTAAATCATTTTGGCGGGATTTTGGAATATTTTGGTTGGTTTTGATTTGTTTTGATGATGTTTTGGCGGGTTTTCGGAATGTTTTGGTTGGGTTTTAGAATGTTTTGTTTTCTCTTGTGTTGTTTATATTGTCTTGGCAGGTTTTGGAATGTTTGGATTCCTTTTGGCGGGTTTTAAAATCTTTTGGCGGGTATTTGGAATGTTTTTTAACGGTTATTCGGAAGGTTTTGATTAGTTTTGACGGGTTTTGAATTATTTTGGCGGGTTTTTAGAAGATTTAGGTTTGTTTTGATTTGTTTTGATTCTGTTTAGCCCAGTTTTTGATGTGTTTGGATTAGCTTTGGTGGGCTTTATCATGTTTTGTGAGGTTTTTTTGAATGTATTGATCACTTCTGTCTGGTTTTCTATTTTGGCGGGTTTGAAAATAGTTTTGGATGAGTTTTGGCGGGTTTGAAAATATTTTGGCTCTTTGCACAGAGATGACGGTGCCGGTTGCGGTGCGCTGCGGGGCGCTCCTTCTGCGGAAAGACGCCTGGCAGCGGCACTTGGGACAGCTCCGCGTCTCCGTATTCTGCGTTTCTTGCCTTCTGCATCTCAGCAAAATGCTTTCCCACTAGGTCTAGCAAGGAGAAACTGTGGCAGCTGAGTAGATGTAGCCCGGCCCACCCTTTGAAGTTGACAAGTTCTTGGCATCTCAGAGCCTCAAGGGAAGAGCAAGGTTATCTATGGTAGGCTGGGGCAGAACTAGCAGCAAGCAGAGCAAAGTTGTCCAAGAATAGCTTCCATTGGAATGCTAATGGCAATTGAAGAGGCAGGCCAGTGGCAAGCCACTAGCTTCTAGCAGTTTGAAAGTTGCAGACACAGTGCAGGTGTTGTGCGGCTTCCTTCTTGGCCTCCTAGAAGGTGCCGCGCTCTCTGTCTCTTGCTTGCCAATATGTTGCCGTGTTCCTCTTATTGTTTGGTTTGTTTTGATTTGTTTTTATGATGTTTTGGTGGGTTTTCGGAATGTTTTGGTTGGATTTTAGAATGTTTTGTTTTCTCTTGTGTTGTTTATATTGTCTTGGCAGGTTTTGGAATGTTTGGATTCCTTTTGGCGGGTTTTCAAATATTTTGGCGGGTATTTGGAATGTTTTGGTTTGCTTTCATTTGTTTTGATTATGTTTTGGCAAGTTATTGAAAGTTTTGATCACTTCTGACTGGTTTTCTAGTATTTTGGCATCTTTTCAGAATGTTTTGATGAGTTTTGGCGGGTTCTAAACTACTTTGTCGGGTTTTTGGAATGTTTCGGTTGGTTATGATTTGTTTTTATGATGTTTTGGCCGGATTTCGGAATATTTTGGCTGGTTTTTGGAATGTTTCGGTTGGTTTATGATTTGTTTTTATGATGTTTTGCAAAGTTTTTTGAATGTTTTGATCAGTTCTGGCTGGTTTTCTAATGTTTTGGCATCTTTTCAGAATGTTTTGATGAGTTTTGCGGGTCTAAATCATTTTGGCGGGATTTTGGAATATTTTGGTTAGTTTTGATTTGTTTTGATGATGTTTTGGCGGGTTTTCGGAATGTTTTGGTTGGGTTTTAGAATGTTTTGTTTTCTCTTGTGTTGTTTATATTGTCTTGGCAGGTTTTGGAATGTTTGGATTCCTTTTGGCGGGTTTTAAAATCTTTTGGCGGGTATTTGGAAGGTTTTTAACGGGTATTCGGAAGGTTTTGATTAGTTTTGACGGGTTTTGAATTATTTTGGCGGGTTTTTAGAAGATTTAGGTTTGTTTTGATTTGTTTTGATTCTGTTTAGCCCAGTTTTTGATGTGTTTGGATTAGCTTTGGTGGGCTTTATCATGTTTTGTGAGGTTTTTTCGAATGTATTGATCACTTCTGTCTGGTTTTCTATTTTGGTGGGTTTGAAAATATTTTTGGATGAGTTTTGGCGGGTTTGAAAATCTTTTGGCGCGTATTTGGAATGTTTTGGGTTGCTTTCATTTGTTTTGATTATGTTTTGGCAAGTTATTGAAAGTTTTGATCACTTCTGACTGGTTTTCTAGTATTTTGGCATCTTTTCAGAATGTTTTGATGAGTTTTGGCGGGTTCTAAACTACTTTGTCGGGTTTTTGGAATGTTTCGGTTGGTTATGATTTGTTTTTATGATGTTTTGGCCGGATTTCGGAATATTTTGGCTGGTTTTTGGAATGTTTCGGTTGGTTTATGATTTGTTTTTATGATGTTTTGCAAAGTTTTTTGAATGTTTTGATCAGTTCTGGCTGGTTTTCTAATGTTTTGGCATCTTTTCAGAATGTTTTGATGAGTTTTGCGGGTCTAAATCATTTTGGCGGGATTTTGGAATATTTTGGTTAGTTTTGATTTGTTTTGATGATGTTTTGGCGGGTTTTCGGAATGTTTTGGTTGGGTTTTAGAATGTTTTGTTTTCTCTTGTGTTGTTTATATTGTCTTGGCAGGTTTTGGAATGTTTGGATTCCTTTTGGCGGGTTTTAAAATCTTTTGGCGGGTATTTGGAATGTTTTTTAACGGGTATTCGGAAGGGTTTGATTAGTTTTGACGGGTTTTGAATTATTTTGGTGGGTTTTTAGAAGATTTAGGTTTGTTTTGATTTGTTTTGATTATGTTTAGCCCAGTTTTTGATGTGTTTGGATTAGCTTTGGTGGGCTTTATCATGTTTTGTGAGGTTTTTTCGAATGTATTGATCACTTCTGTCTGGTTTTCTATTTTGGCGGGTTTGAAAATAGTTTTGGATGAGTTTTGGCGGGTTTGAAAATATTTTGGCTCTTTGCGCAGAGATGACGGTGCCGGTTGCGGTGCGCTCCGGGGCGCTCCTTCTGCGGAAAGACGCCTGGCAGCGGCACTTGGGACAGCTCCGCGTCTCCGTATTCTGTGTTTCTTGCCTTCTGCATCTCAGCAAAATGCTTTCCCACTAGGTCTAGCAAGGAGAAACTGTGGCAGCTGAGTAGATGTAGCCCGGCCCACCCTTTGAAGTTGACAAGTTCTTGGCATCTCAGAGCCTCAAGGGAAGAGCAAGGTTATCTATGGTAGGCTGGGGCAGAACTAGCAGCAAGCAGAGCAAAGTTGTCCAAGAATAGCTTCCATTGGAATGCTAATGGCAATTGAAGAGGCAGGCCAGTGGCAAGCCACTAGCTTCTAGCAGTTTGAAAGTTGCAGACACAGTGCAGGTGTTGTGCGGCTTCCTTCTTGGCCTCCTAGAAGGTGCCGCGCTCTCTGTCTCTTGCTTGCCAATATGTTGCCGTGTTCCTCTTATTGTTTGGTTTGTTTTGATTTGTTTTGATGATGTTTTGGTGGGTTTTCGGAATGTTTTGGTGGTGTTTTAGAATGTTTTGTTTTCTCTTGTGTTGTTTATATTGTCTTGGCAGGTTTTGGAATGTTTGGATTCCTTTTGGCGGGTTTTAAAATCTTTTGGCGGGTATTTGGAATGTTTTGGGTTGCTTTCATTTGTTTTGATTATGTTTTGGCAAGTTATTGAAAGTTTGGATCACTTCTTACTGGTTTTCTAGTATTTTGGCATCTTTTCAGAATGTTTTGATGAGTTTTGGCAGGTTCTAAACTACTTTGTCGGGTTTTTGGAATGTTTCGGTTGGTTATGATTTGTTTTTATGATGTTTTGGCCGGATTTCGGAATATTTTGGCTGGTTTTTGGAATGTTTCGGTTGGTTTATGATTTGTTTTTATGATGTTTTGCAAAGTTTTTTGAATGTTTTGATCAGTTCTGGCTGGTTTTCTAATGTTTTGGCATCTTTTCAGAATGTTTTGATGGGTTTTGCGGGTCTAAATCATTTTGGCGGGATTTTGGAATATTTTGGTTGGTTTTGATTTGTTTTGATGATGTTTTGGCGGGTTTTCGGAATGTTTTGGTTGGGTTTTAGAATGTTTTGTTTTCTCTTGTGTTGTTTATATTGTCTTGGCAGGTTTTGGAATGTTTGGATTCCTTTTGGCGGGTTTTAAAATCTTTTGGCGGGTATTTGGAATGTTTTTTAACGGTTATTCGGAAGGTTTTGATTAGTTTTGACGGGTTTTGAATTATTTTGGCGGGTTTTTAGAAGATTTAGGTTTGTTTTGATTTGTTTTGATTCTGTTTAGCCCAGTTTTTGATGTGTTTGGATTAGCTTTGGTGGGCTTTATCATGTTTTGTGAG
This sequence comes from Passer domesticus, assembly GCF_036417665.1. Taxonomy (NCBI): domain Eukaryota; kingdom Metazoa; phylum Chordata; class Aves; order Passeriformes; family Passeridae; genus Passer; species Passer domesticus. The sequence continues at coordinate 58,908,539 of NC_087474.1, forward strand.
GTTTTTTCGAATGTATTGATCACTTCTGTCTGGTTTTCTATTTTGGCGGGTTTGAAAATAGTTTTGGATGAGTTTTGGCGGGTTTGAAAATATTTTGGCTCTTTGCGCAGAGATGACGGTGCCGGTTGCGGTGCGCTCCGGGGCGCTCCTTCTGCGGAAAGACGCCTGGCAGCGGCACTTGGGACAGCTCCGCGTCTCCGTATTCTGTGTTTCTTGCCTTCTGCATCTCAGCAAAATGCTTTCCCACTAGGTCTAGCAAGGAGAAACTGTGGCAGCTGAGTAGATGTAGCCCGGCCCGCCCTTTGAAGTTGACAAGTTCTTGGCATCTCAGAGCCTCAAGGGAAGAGCAAGGTTATCTATGGTAGGCTGGGGCAGAACTAGCAGCAAGCAGAGCAAAGTTGTCCAAGAATAGCTTCCATTGGAATGCTAATGGCAATTGAAGAGGCAGGCCAGTGGCAAGCCACTAGCTTCTAGCAGTTTGAAAGTTGCAGACACAGTGCAGGTGTTGTGCGATTTCCTTCTTGGCCTCCTAGAAGGTGCCACGCTCTCTGTCTCTTGCTTGCCAATATGTTGCCGTGTTCCTCTTATTGTTTGGTTTGTTTTGATTTGTTTTGATGATGTTTTGGTGGGTTTTCGGAATGTTTTGGTGGTGTTTTAGAATGTTTTGTTTTCTCTTGTGTTGTTTATATTGTCTTGGCCGGTTTTGGAGTGTTTGGATTCCTTTTGGCGGGTTTTCAAATATTTTGGCGGGTATTTGGAATGTTTTGGTTTGCTTTCATTTGTTTTGATTATGTTTTGGCTAGTTATTGAAAGTTTCGATCACTTCAGACTGGTTTTCTAGTATTTTGGCATCTTTTCAGAATGTTTTGATGAGTTTTGGCGGGTTCTAAACTACTTTGTCGGGTTTTTGGAATGTTTCGGTTGGTTATGATTTGTTTTTATGATGTTTTGGCCGGATTTCGGAATATTTTGGCTGGTTTTTGAATGTTTCGGTTGGTTTATGATTTGTTTTTATGATGTTTTGCAAAGTTTTTTGAATGTTTTGATCAGTTCTGGCTGGTTTTCTAATGTTTTGGCATCTTTTCAGAATGTTTTGATGAGTTTTGCGGGTCTAAATCATTTTGGCGGGATTTTGGAATATTTTGGTTAGTTTTGATTTGTTTTGATGATGTTTTGGCGGGTTTTCGGAATGTTTTGGTTGGGTTTTAGAATGTTTTGTTTTCTCTTGTGTTGTTTATATTGTCTTGGCAGGTTTTGGAATGTTTGGATTCCTTTTGGCGGGTTTTAAAATCTTTTGGCGGGTATTTGGAATGTTTTTTAACGGGTATTCGGAAGGTTTTGATTAGTTTTGACGGGTTTTGAATTATTTTGGCGGGTTTTTAGAAGATTTAGGTTTGTTTTGATTTGTTTTGATTCTGTTTAGCCCAGTTTTTGATGTGTTTGGATTAGCTTTGGTGGGCTTTATCATGTTTTGTGAGGTTTTTTCGAATGTATTGATCACTTCTGTCTGGTTTTCTATTTTGGCGGGTTTGAAAATAGTTTTGGGTGAGTTTTGGCGGGTTTGAAAATATTTTGGCTCTTTGCACAGAGATGACGGTGCCGGTTGCGGTGCGCTCCGGGGCGCTCCTTCTGCGGAAAGACGCCTGGCAGCGGCACTTGGGACAGCTCCGCGTCTCCGTATTCTGCGTTTCTTGCCTTCTGCATCTCAGCAAAATGCTTTCCCACTAGGTCTAGCAAGGAGAAACTGTGGCAGCTGAGTAGATGTAGCCCGGCCCACCCTTTGAAGTTGACAAGTTCTTGGCATCTCAGAGCCTCAAGGGAAGAGCAAGGTTATCTATGGTAGGCTGGGGCAGAACTAGCAGCAAGCAGAGCAAAGTTGTCCAAGAATAGCTTCCATTGGAATGCTAATGGCAATTGAAGAGGCAGGCCAGTGGCAAGCCACTAGCTTCTAGCAGTTTGAAAGTTGCAGACACAGTGCAGGTGTTGTGCGGCTTCCTTCTTGGCCTCCTAGAAGGTGCCGCGCTCTCTGTCTCTTGCTTGCCAATATGTTGCCGTGTTCCTCTTATTGTTTGGTTTGTTTTGATTTGTTTTGATGATGTTTTGGTGGGTTTTCGGAATGTTTTGGTGGTGTTTTAGAATGTTTTGTTTTCTCTTGTGTTGTTTATATTGTCGTGGCAGGTTTTGGAATGTTTGGATTCCTTTTGGCGGGTTTTAAAATCTTTTGGCGGGTATTTGGAATGTTTTGGGTTGCTTTCATTTGTTTTGATTATGTTTTGGCAAGTTATTGAAAGTTTCGATCACTTCTGACTGGTTTTCTAGTATTTTGGCATCTTTTCAGAATGTTTTGATCAGTTTTGGCGGGTTCTAAACTACTTTGTCGGGTTTTTGGAATGTTTTGGTTGGTTTTGATTTGTTTTTATGATGTTTTGCCAAGTTTTTTGAATGTTTTGATCAGTTCAGGCTGGTTTTCTAATGTTTTGGCATCTTTTCAGAATGTTTTGATGAGTTTTGCGGGTCTAAATCATTTTGGCGGGATTTTGGAATATTTTGGTTGGTTTTGATTTGTTTTGATGATGTTTTGGCGGGTTTTCGGAATGTTTTGGTTGGGTTTTAGAATGTTTTGTTTTCTCTTGTGTTGTTTATATTGTCTTGGCAGGTTTTGGAATGTTTGGATTCCTTTTGGCGGGTTTTAAAATCTTTTGGCGGGTATTTGGAATGTTTTTTAACGGTTATTCGGAAGGTTTTGATTAGTTTTGACGGGTTTTGAATTATTTTGGCGGGTTTTTAGAAGATTTAGGTTTGTTTTGATTTGTTTTGATTCTGTTTAGCCCAGTTTTTGATGTGTTTGGATTAGCTTTGGTGGGCTTTATCATGTTTTGTGAGGTTTTTTTGAATGTATTGATCACTTCTGTCTGGTTTTCTATTTTGGCGGGTTTGAAAATAGTTTTGGATGAGTTTTGGCGGGTTTGAAAATATTTTGGCTCTTTGCACAGAGATGACGGTGCCGGTTGCGGTGCGCTGCGGGGCGCTCCTTCTGCGGAAAGACGCCTGGCAGCGGCACTTGGGACAGCTCCGCGTCTCCGTATTCTGCGTTTCTTGCCTTCTGCATCTCAGCAAAATGCTTTCCCACTAGGTCTAGCAAGGAGAAACTGTGGCAGCTGAGTAGATGTAGCCCGGCCCACCCTTTGAAGTTGACAAGTTCTTGGCATCTCAGAGCCTCAAGGGAAGAGCAAGGTTATCTATGGTAGGCTGGGGCAGAACTAGCAGCAAGCAGAGCAAAGTTGTCCAAGAATAGCTTCCATTGGAATGCTAATGGCAATTGAAGAGGCAGGCCAGTGGCAAGCCACTAGCTTCTAGCAGTTTGAAAGTTGCAGACACAGTGCAGGTGTTGTGCGGCTTCCTTCTTGGCCTCCTAGAAGGTGCCGCGCTCTCTGTCTCTTGCTTGCCAATATGTTGCCGTGTTCCTCTTATTGTTTGGTTTGTTTTGATTTGTTTTTATGATGTTTTGGTGGGTTTTCGGAATGTTTTGGTTGGATTTTAGAATGTTTTGTTTTCTCTTGTGTTGTTTATATTGTCTTGGCAGGTTTTGGAATGTTTGGATTCCTTTTGGCGGGTTTTCAAATCTTTTGGCGGGTATTTGGAATGTTTTGGTTTGCTTTCATTTGTTTTGATTATGTTTTGGCAAGTTATTGAAAGTTTTGATCACTTCTGACTGGTTTTCTAGTATTTTGGCATCTTTTCAGAATGTTTTGATGAGTTTTGGCGGGTTCTAAACTACTTTGTCGGGTTTTTGGAATGTTTCGGTTGGTTATGATTTGTTTTTATGATGTTTTGGCCGGATTTCGGAATATTTTGGCTGGTTTTTGGAATGTTTCGGTTGGTTTATGATTTGTTTTTATGATGTTTTGCAAAGTTTTTTGAATGTTTTGATCAGTTCTGGCTGGTTTTCTAATGTTTTGGCATCTTTTCAGAATGTTTTGATGAGTTTTGCGGGTCTAAATCATTTTGGCGGGATTTTGGAATATTTTGGTTAGTTTTGATTTGTTTTGATGATGTTTTGGCGGGTTTTCGGAATGTTTTGGTTGGGTTTTAGAATGTTTTGTTTTCTCTTGTGTTGTTTATATTGTCTTGGCAGGTTTTGGAATGTTTGGATTCCTTTTGGCGGGTTTTAAAATCTTTTGGTGGGTATTTGGAAGGTTTTTAACGGGTATTCGGAAGGTTTTGATTAGTTTTGACGGGTTTTGAATTATTTTGGCGGGTTTTTAGAAGATTTAGGTTTGTTTTGATTTGTTTTGATTCTGTTTAGCCCAGTTTTTGATGTGTTTGGATTAGCTTTGGTGGGCTTTATCATGTTTTGTGAGGTTTTTTCGAATGTATTGATCACTTCTGTCTGGTTTTCTATTTTGGTGGGTTTGAAAATATTTTTGGATGAGTTTTGGCGGGTTTGAAAATCTTTTGGCGCGTATTTGGAATGTTTTGGGTTGCTTTCATTTGTTTTGATTATGTTTTGGCAAGTTATTGAAAGTTTTGATCACTTCTGACTGGTTTTCTAGTATTTTGGCATCTTTTCAGAATGTTTTGATGAGTTTTGGCGGGTTCTAAACTACTTTGTCGGGTTTTTGGAATGTTTCGGTTGGTTATGATTTGTTTTTATGATGTTTTGGCCGGATTTCGGAATATTTTGGCTGGTTTTTGGAATGTTTCGGTTGGTTTATGATTTGTTTTTATGATGTTTTGCAAAGTTTTTTGAATGTTTTGATCAGTTCTGGCTGGTTTTCTAATGTTTTGGCATCTTTTCAGAATGTTTTGATGAGTTTTGCGGGTCTAAATCATTTTGGCGGGATTTTGGAATATTTTGGTTAGTTTTGATTTGTTTTGATGATGTTTTGGCGGGATTTCGGAATGTTTTGGTTGGGTTTTAGAATGTTTTGTTTTCTCTTGTGTTGTTTATATTGTCTTGGCAGGTTTTGGAATGTTTGGATTCCTTTTGGCGGGTTTTAAAATCTTTTGGCGGGTATTTGGAATGTTTTTTAACGGGTATTCGGAAGGGTTTGATTAGTTTTGACGGGTTTTGAATTATTTTGGTGGGTTTTTAGAAGATTTAGGTTTGTTTTGATTTGTTTTGATTATGTTTAGCCCAGTTTTTGATGTGTTTGGATTAGCTTTGGTGGGCTTTATCATGTTTTGTGAGGTTTTTTCGAATGTATTGATCACTTCTGTCTGGTTTTCTATTTTGGCGGGTTTGAAAATAGTTTTGGATGAGTTTTGGCGGGTTTGAAAATATTTTGGCTCTTTGCGCAGAGATGACGGTGCCGGTTGCGGTGCGCTCCGGGGCGCTCCTTCTGCGGAAAGACGCCTGGCAGCGGCACTTGGGACAGCTCCGCGTCTCCGTATTCTGCGTTTCTTGCCTTCTGCATCTCAGCAAAATGCTTTCCCACTAGGTCTAGCAAGGAGAAACTGTGGCAGCTGAGTAGATGTAGCCCGGCCCGCCCTTTGAAGTTGACAAGTTCTTGGCATCTCAGAGCCTCAAGGGAAGAGCAAGGTTATCTATGGTAGGCTGGGGCAGAACTAGCAGCAAGCAGAGCAAAGTTGTCCAAGAATAGCTTCCATTGGAATGCTAATGGCAATTGAAGAGGCAGGCCAGTGGCAAGCCACTAGCTTCTAGCAGTTTGAAAGTTGCAGACACAGTGCAGGTGTTGTGCGGCTTCCTTCTTGGCCTCCTAGAAGGTGCCGCGCTCTCTGTCTCTTGCTTGCCAATATGTTGCCGTGTTCCTCTTATTGTTTGGTTTGTTTTGATTTGTTTTGATGATGTTTTGGTGGGTTTTCGGAATGTTTTGGTGGTGTTTTAGAATGTTTTGTTTTCTCTTGTGTTGTTTATATTGTCTTGGCAGGTTTTGGAATGTTTGGATTCCTTTTGGCGGGTTTTAAAATCTTTTGGCGGGTATTTGGAATGTTTTGGGTTGCTTTCATTTGTTTTGATTATGTTTTGGCAAGTTATTGAAAGTTTGGATCACTTCTTACTGGTTTTCTAGTATTTTGGCATCTTTTCAGAATGTTTTGATGAGTTTTGGCAGGTTCTAAACTACTTTGTCGGGTTTTTGGAATGTTTCGGTTGGTTATGATTTGTTTTTATGATGTTTTGGCCGGATTTCGGAATATTTTGGCTGGTTTTTGGAATGTTTCGGTTGGTTTATGATTTGTTTTTATGATGTTTTGCAAAGTTTTTTGAATGTTTTGATCAGTTCTGGCTGGTTTTCTAATGTTTTGGCATCTTTTCAGAATGTTTTGATGAGTTTTGCGGGTCTAAATCATTTTGGCGGGATTTTGGAATATTTTGGTTAGTTTTGATTTGTTTTGATGATGTTTTGGCGGGTTTTCGGAATGTTTTGGTTGGGTTTTAGAATGTTTTGTTTTCTCTTGTGTTGTTTATATTGTCTTGGCAGGTTTTGGAATGTTTGGATTCCTTTTGGCGGGTTTTAAAATCTTTTGGCGGGTATTTGGAATGTTTTTTAACGGGTATTCGGAAGGTTTTGATTAGTTTTGACGGGTTTTGAATTATTTTGGCGGGTTTTTAGAAGATTTAGGTTTGTTTTGATTTGTTTTGATTCTGTTTAGCCCAGTTTTTGATGTCTTTGGATTAGCTTTGGTGGGCTTTATCATGTTTTGTCAGGTTTTTTCGAATGTATTGATCACTTCTGTCTGGTTTTCTATTTTGGCGGGTTTGAAAATAGTTTTGGATGAGTTTTGGCGGGTTTGAAAATATTTTGGCTCTTTGCGCAGAGATGACGGTGCCGGTTGCGGTGCGCTCCGGGGCGCTCCTTCTGCGGAAAGACGCCTGGCAGCGGCACTTGGGACAGCTCCGCGTCTCCGTATTCTGCGTTTCTTGCCTTCTGCATCTCAGCAAAATGCTTTCCCACTAGGTCTAGCAAGGAGAAACTGTGGCAGCTGAGTAGATGTAGCCCGGCCCACCCTTTGAAGTTGACAAGTTCTTGGCATCTCAGAGCCTCAAGGGAAGAGCAAGGTTATCTATGGTAGGCTGGGGCAGAACTAGCAGCAAGCAGAGCAAAGTTGTCCAAGAATAGCTTCCATTGGAATGCTAATGGCAATTGAAGAGGCAGGCCAGTGGCAAGCCACTAGCTTCTAGCAGTTTGAAAGTTGCAGACACAGTGCAGGTGTTGTGCGGCTTCCTTCTTGGCCTCCTAGAAGGTGCCGCGCTCTCTGTCTCTTGCTTGCCAATATGTTGCCGTGTTCCTCTTATTGTTTGGTTTGTTTTGATTTGTTTTTATGATGTTTTGGTGGGTTTTCGGAATGTTTTGGTGGTGTTTTAGAATGTTTTGTTTTCTCTTGTGTTGTTTATATTGTCTTGGCAGGTTTTGGAATGTTTGGATTCCTTTTGGCGGGTTTTAAAATCTTTTGGCGGGTATTTGGAATGTTTTGGGTTGCTTTCATTTGTTTTGATTATGTTTTGGCAAGTTATTGAAAGTTTGGATCACTTCTTACTGGTTTTCTAGTATTTTGGCATCTTTTCAGAATGTTTTGATGAGTTTTGGCGGGTTCTAAACTACTTTGTCGGGTTTTTGGAATGTTTCGGTTGGTTATGATTTGTTTTTATGATGTTTTGGCCGGATTTCGGAATATTTTGGCTGGTTTTTGGAATGTTTCGGTTGGTTTATGATTTGTTTTTATGATGTTTTGCAAAGTTTTTTGAATGTTTTGATCAGTTCTGGCTGGTTTTCTAATGTTTTGGCATCTTTTCAGAATGTTTTGATGAGTTTTGCGGGTCTAAATCATTTTGGCGGGATTTTGGAATATTTTGGTTGGTTTTGATTTGTTTTGATGATGTTTTGGCGGGTTTTCGGAATGTTTTGGTTGGGTTTTAGAATGTTTTGTTTTCTCTTGTGTTGTTTATATTGTCTTGGCAGGTTTTGGAATGTTTGGATTCCTTTTGGCGGGTTTTAAAATCTTTTGGCGGGTATTTGGAATGTTTTTTAACGGGTATTCGGAAGGTTTTGATTAGTTTTGACGGGTTTTGAATTATTTTGGCGGGTTTTTAGAAGATTTAGGTTTGTTTTGATTTGTTTTGATTCTGTTTAGCCCAGTTTTTGATGTGTTTGGATTAGCTTTGGTGGGCTTTATCATGTTTTGTCAGGTTTTTTCGAATGTATTGATCACTTCTGTCTGGTTTTCTATTTTGGCGGGTTTGAAAATATTTTTGGATGAGTTTTGGCGGGTTTGAAAATATTTTGGCTCTTTGCGCAGAGATGACGGTGCCGGTTGCGGTGCGCTCCGGGGCGCTCCTTCTGCGGAAAGAGGCCTGGCAGCGGCACTTGGGACAGCTCCGCGTCTCTGTATTCTGCGTTTCTTGCCTTCTGCATCTCAGCAAAATGCTTTCCCACTAGGTCTAGCAAGGAGAAACTGTGGCAGCTGAGTAGATGTAGCCCGGCCCGCCCTTTGAAGTTGACAAGTTCTTGGCATCTCAGAGTCTCAAGGGAAGAGCAAGGTTATCTATGGTAGGCTGGGGCAGAACTAGCAGCAAGCAGAGCAAAGTTGTCCAAGAATAGCTTCCATTGGAATGCTAATGGCAATTGAAGAGGCAGGCCAGTGGCAAGCCACTAGCTTCTAGCAGTTTGAAAGTTGCAGACACAGTGCAGGTGTTGTGCGGCTTCCTTCTTGGCCTCCTAGAAGGTGCCGTGCTCTCTGTCTCTTGCTTGCCAATATGTTGCCGTGTTCCTCTTATTGTTTGGTTTGTTTTGATTTGTTTTTATGATGTTTTGGTGGGTTTTCGGAATGTTTTGGTGGTGTTTTAGAATGTTTTGTTTTCTCTTGTGTTGTTTATATTGTCTTGGCAGTTTTTGGAATGTTTGGATTCCTTTTGGCGGGTTTTCAAATATTTTGGCGGGTATTTGGAATGTTTTTTAACGGGTATTCGGAAGGTTTTGATTAGTTTTGACGGGTTTTGAATTATTTTGGCGGGTTTTTAGAAGATTTAGTTTTGTTTTGATTTGTTTTGATTCTGTTTAGCCCAGTTTTTGATGTGTTTGGATTAGCTTTGGTGGGCTTTATCATGTTTTGTGAGGTTTTTTCGAATGTATTGATCACTTCTGTCTGGTTTTCTATTTTGGTGGGTTTGAAAATATTTTTTGATTCCTTTTGGCGGGTTTTGAAATCTTTTGGCGGGTATTTGGAATGTTTTGGGTTGCTTTCATTTGTTTTGATTATGTTTTGGCAAGTTATTGAAAGTTTCGATCACTTCTTACTGGTTTTCTAGTAATTTGGCATCTTTTCAGAATGTTTTGATGAGTTTTGGCGGGTTCTAAACTACTTTGTCGGGTTTTTGGAATGTTTCGGTTGGTTATGATTTGTTTTTATGATGTTTTGGCCGGATTTCGGAATATTTTGGCTGGTTTTTGGAATGTTTCGGTTGGTTTATGATTTGTTTTTATGATGTTTTGCAAAGTTTTTTGAATGTTTTGATCAGTTCTGGCTGGTTTTCTAATGTTTTGGCATCTTTTCAGAATGTTTTGATGAGTTTTGCGGGTCTAAATCATTTTGGCGGGATTTTGGAATATTTTGGTTGGTTTTGATTTGTTTTGATGATGTTTTGGCGGGTTTTCGGAATGTTTTGGTTGGGTTTTAGAATGTTTTGTTTTCTCTTGTGTTGTTTATATTGTCTTGGCAGGTTTTGGAATGTTTGGATTCCTTTTGGCGGGTTTTAAAATCTTTTGGCGGGTATTTGGAATGTTTTTTAACGGGTATTCGGAAGGGTTTGATTAGTTTTGACGGGTTTTGAATTATTTTGGTGGGTTTTTAGAAGATTTAGGTTTGTTTTGATTTGTTTTGATTATGTTTAGCCCAGTTTTTGATGTGTTTGGATTAGCTTTGGTGGGCTTTATCATGTTTTGTGAGGTTTTTTCGAATGTATTGATCACTTCTGTCTGGTTTTCTATTTTGGCGGGTTTGAAAATAGTTTTGGATGAGTTTTGGCGGGTTTGAAAATATTTTGGCTCTTTGCGCAGAGATGACGGTGCCGGTTGCGGTGCGCTCCGGGGCGCTCCTTCTGCGGAAAGACGCCTGGCAGCGGCACTTGGGACAGCTCCGCGTCTCCGTATTCTGTGTTTCTTGCCTTCTGCATCTCAGCAAAATGCTTTCCCACTAGGTCTAGCAAGGAGAAACTGTGGCAGCTGAGTAGATGTAGCCTGGCCCACCCTTTGAAGTTGACAAGTTCTTGGCATCTCAGAGCCTCAAGGGAAGAGCAAGGTTATCTATGGTAGGCTGGGGCAGAACTAGCAGCAAGCAGAGCAAAGTTGTCCAAGAATAGCTTCCATTGGAATGCTAATGGCAATTGAAGAGGCAGGCCAGTGGCAAGCCACTAGCTTCTAGCAGTTTGAAAGTTGCAGACACAGTGCAGGTGTTGTGCGGCTTCCTTCTTGGCCTCCTAGAAGGTGCCGCGCTCTCTGTCTCTTGCTTGCCAATATGTTGCCGTGTTCCTCTTATTGTTTGGTTTGTTTTGATTTGTTTTGATGATGTTTTGGTGGGTTTTCGGAATGTTTTGGTGGTGTTTTAGAATGTTTTGTTTTCTCTTGTGTTGTTTATATTGTCTTGGCAGGTTTTGGAATGTTTGGATTCCTTTTGGCGGGTTTTCAAATATTTTGGCGGGTATTTGGAATGTTTTGGTTTGCTTTCATTTGTTTTGATTATGTTTTGGCAAGTTATTGAAAGTTTGGATCACTTCTTACTGGTTTTCTAGTATTTTGGCATCTTTTCAGAATGTTTTGATGAGTTTTGGCGGGTTCTAAACTACTTTGTCGGGTTTTTGGAATGTTTCGGTTGGTTATGATTTGTTTTTATGATGTTTTGGCCGGATTTCGGAATATTTTGGCTGGTTTTTGGAATGTTTCGGTTGGTTTATGATTTGTTTTTATGATGTTTTGCAAAGTTTTTTGAATGTTTTGATCAGTTCTGGCTGGTTTTCTAATGTTTTGGCATCTTTTCAGAATGTTTTGATGAGTTTTGCGGGTCTAAATCATTTTGGCGGGATTTTGGAATATTTTGGTTAGTTTTGATTTGTTTTGATGATGTTTTGGTGGGTTTTCGGAATGTTTTGGTTGGGTTTTAGAATGTTTTGTTTTCTCTTGTGTTGTTTATATTGTCTTGGCAGGTTTTGGAATGTTTGGATTCCTTTTGGCGGGTTTTAAAATCTTTTGGCGGGTATTTGGAATGTTTTTTAACGGGTATTCGGAAGGTTTTGATTAGTTTTGACGGGTTTTGAATTATTTTGGCGGGTTTTTAGAAGATTTAGGTTTGTTTTGATTTGTTTTGATTCTGTTTAGCCCAGTTTTTGATGTGTTTGGATTAGCTTTGGTGGGCTTTATCATGTTTTGTGAGGTTTTTTCGAATGTATTGATCACTTCTGTCTGGTTTTCTATTTTGGCGGGTTTGAAAATAGTTTTGGATGAGTTTTGGCGGGTTTGAAAATATTTTGGCTCTTTGCGCAGAGATGACGGTGCCGGTTGCGGTGCGCTCCGGGGCGCTCCTTCTGCGGAAAGACGCCTGGCAGCGGCACTTGGGACAGCTCCGCGTCTCCGTATTCTGCGTTTCTTGCCTTCTGCATCTCAGCAAAATGCTTTCCCACTAGGTCTAGCAAGGAGAAACTGTGGCAGCTGAGTAGATGTAGCCCGGCCCACCCTTTGAAGTTGACAAGTTCTTGGCATCTCAGAGCCTCAAGGGAAGAGCAAGGTTATCTATGGTAGGCTGGGGCAGAACTAGCAGCAAGCAGAGCAAAGTTGTCCAAGAATAGCTTCCATTGGAATGCTAATGGCAATTGAAGAGGCAGGCCAGTGGCAAGCCACTAGCTTCTAGCAGTTTGAAAGTTGCAGACACAGTGCAGGTGTTGTGCGGCTTCCTTCTTGGCCTCCTAGAAGGTGCCGCGCTCTCTGTCTCTTGCTTGCCAATATGTTGCCGTGTTCCTCTTATTGTTTGGTTTGTTTTGATTTGTTTTGATGATGTTTTGGTGGGTTTTCAGAATGTTTTGGTGGTGTTTTAGAATGTTTTGTTTTCTCTTGTGTTGTTTATATTGTCTTGGCAGGTTTTGGAATGTTTGGATTCCTTTTGGCGGGTTTTAAAATCTTTTGGCGGGTATTTGGAATGTTTTGGGTTGCTTTCATTTGTTTTGATTATGTTTTGGCAAGTTATTGAAAGTTTGGATCACTTCTGTCTGGTTTTCTAGTATTTTGGCATCTTTTCAGAATGTTTTGATGAGTTTTGGCGGGTTCTAAACTACTTTGTCGGGTTTTTGGAATGTTTCGGTTGGTTATGATTTGTTTTTATGATGTTTTGGCCGGATTTCGGAATATTTTGGCTGGTTTTTGGAATGTTTCGGTTGGTTTATGATTTGTTTTTATGATGTTTTGCAAAGTTTTTTGAATGTTTTGATCAGTTCTGGCTGGTTTTCTAATGTTTTGGCATCTTTTCAGAATGTTTTGATGAGTTTTGCGGGTCTAAATCATTTTGGCGGGATTTTGGAATATTTTGGTTGGTTTTGATTTGTTTTGATGATGTTTTGGCGGGTTTTCGGAATGTTTTGGTTGGGTTTTAGAATGTTTTGTTTTCTCTTGTGTTGTTTATATTGTCTTGGCAGGTTTTGGAATGTTTGGATTCCTTTTGGCGGGTTTTAAAATCTTTTGGCGGGTATTTGGAATGTTTTTTAACGGGTATTCGGAAGGGTTTGATTAGTTTTGACGGGTTTTGAATTATTTTGGTGGGTTTTTAGAAGATTTAGGTTTGTTTTGATTTGTTTTGATTATGTTTAGCCCAGTTTTTGATGTGTTTGGATTAGCTTTGGTGGGCTTTATCATGTTTTGTGAGGTTTTTTCGAATGTATTGATCACTTCTGTCTGGTTTTCTATTTTGGCGGGTTTGAAAATAGTTTTGGATGAGTTTTGGCGGGTTTGAAAATATTTTGGCTCTTTGCGCAGAGATGACGGTGCCGGTTGCGGTGCGCTCCGGGGCGCTCCTTCTGCGGAAAGACGCCTGGCAGCGGCACTTGGGACAGCTCCGCGTCTCCGTATTCTGTGTTTCTTGCCTTCTGCATCTCAGCAAAATGCTTTCCCACTAGGTCTAGCAAGGAGAAACTGTGGCAGCTGAGTAGATGTAGCCTGGCCCACCCTTTGAAGTTGACAAGTTCTTGGCATCTCAGAGCCTCAAGGGAAGAGCAAGGTTATCTATGGTAGGCTGGGGCAGAACTAGCAGCAAGCAGAGCAAAGTTGTCCAAGAATAGCTTCCATTGGAATGCTAATGGCAATTGAAGAGGCAGGCCAGTGGCAAGCCACTAGCTTCTAGCAGTTTGAAAGTTGCAGACACAGTGCAGGTGTTGTGCGGCTTCCTTCTTGGCCTCCTAGAAGGTGCCGCGCTCTCTGTCTCTTGCTTGCCAATATGTTGCCGTGTTCCTCTTATTGTTTGGTTTGTTTTGATTTGTTTTGATGATGTTTTGGTGGGTTTTCGGAATGTTTTGGTGGTGTTTTAGAATGTTTTGTTTTCTCTTGTGTTGTTTATATTGTCTTGGCAGGTTTTGGAATGTTTGGATTCCTTTTGGCGGGTTTTCAAATATTTTGGCGGGTATTTGGAATGTTTTGGGTTGCTTTCATTTGTTTTGATTATGTTTTGGCAAGTTATTGAAAGTTTGGATCACTTCTGTCTGGTTTTCTAGTATTTTGGCATCTTTTCAGAATGTTTTGATGAGTTTTGGCGGGTTCTAAACTACTTTGTCGGGTTTTTGGAATGTTTCGGTTGGTTATGATTTGTTTTTATGATGTTTTGGCCGGATTTCGGAATATTTTGGCTGGTTTTTGGAATGTTTCGGTTGGTTTATGATTTGTTTTTATGATGTTTTGCAAAGTTTTTTGAATGTTTTGATCAGTTCTGGCTGGTTTTCTAATGTTTTGGCATCTTTTCAGAATGTTTTGATGAGTTTTGCGGGTCTAAATCATTTTGGCGGGATTTTGGAATATTTTGGTTAGTTTTGATTTGTTTTGATGATGTTTTGGTGGGTTTTCGGAATGTTTTGGTTGGGTTTTAGAATGTTTTGTTTTCTCTTGTGTTGTTTATATTGTCTTGGCAGGTTTTGGAATGTTTGGATTCCTTTTGGCGGGTTTTAAAATCTTTTGGCGGGTATTTGGAATGTTTTTTAACGGGTATTCGGAAGGTTTTGATTAGTTTTGACGGGTTTTGAATTATTTTGGCGGGTTTTTAGAAGATTTAGGTTTGTTTTGATTTGTTTTGATTCTGTTTAGCCCAGTTTTTGATGTGTTTGGATTAGCTTTGGTGGGCTTTATCATGTTTTGTGAGGTTTTTTCGAATGTATTGATCACTTCTGTCTGGTTTTCTATTTTGGCGGGTTTGAAAATAGTTTTGGATGAGTTTTGGCGGGTTTGAAAATATTTTGGCTCTTTGCGCAGAGATGACGGTGCCGGTTGCGGTGCGCTCCGGGGCGCTCCTTCTGCGGAAAGACGCCTGGCAGCGGCACTTGGGACAGCTCCGCGTCTCCGTATTCTGTGTTTCTTGCCTTCTGCATCTCAGCAAAATGCTTTCCCACTAGGTCTAGCAAGGAGAAACTGTGGCAGCTGAGTAGATGTAGCCCGGCCCACCCTTTGAAGTTGACAAGTTCTTGGCATCTCAGAGCCTCAAGGGAAGAGCAAGGTTATCTATGGTAGGCTGGGGCAGAACTAGCAGCAAGCAGAGCAAAGTTGTCCAAGAATAGCTTCCATTGGAATGCTAATGGCAATTGAAGAGGCAGGCCAGTGGCAAGCCACTAGCTTCTAGCAGTTTGAAAGTTGCAGACACAGTGCAGGTGTTGTGCGGCTTCCTTCTTGGCCTCCTAGAAGGTGCCGCGCTCTCTGTCTCTTGCTTGCCAATATGTTGCCGTGTTCCTCTTATTGTTTGGTTTGTTTTGATTTGTTTTGATGATGTTTTGGTGGGTTTTCGGAATGTTTTGGTGGTGTTTTAGAATGTTTTGTTTTCTCTTGTGTTGTTTATATTGTCTTGGCAGGTTTTGGAATGTTTGGATTCCTTTTGGCGGGTTTTAAAATCTTTTGGCGGGTATTTGGAATGTTTTGGGTTGCTTTCATTTGTTTTGATTATGTTTTGGCAAGTTATTGAAAGTTTGGATCACTTCTGTCTGGTTTTCTAGTATTTTGGCATCTTTTCAGAATGTTTTGATGAGTTTTGGCGGGTTCTAAACTACTTTGTCGGGTTTTTGGAATGTTTCGGTTGGTTATGATTTGTTTTTATGATGTTTTGGCCGGATTTCGGAATATTTTGGCTGGTTTTTGGAATGTTTCGGTTGGTTTATGATTTGTTTTTATGATGTTTTGCAAAGTTTTTTGAATGTTTTGATCAGTTCTGGCTGGTTTTCTAATGTTTTGGCATCTTTTCAGAATGTTTTGATGAGTTTTGCGGGTCTAAATCATTTTGGCGGGATTTTGGAATATTTTGGTTAGTTTTGATTTGTTTTGATGATGTTTTGGCGGGTTTTCGGAATGTTTTGGTTGGGTTTTAGAATGTTTTGTTTTCTCTTGTGTTGTTTATATTGTCTTGGCAGGTTTTGGAATGTTTGGATTCCTTTTGGCGGGTTTTAAAATCTTTTGGCGGGTATTTGGAATGTTTTTTAACGGGTATTCGGAAGGTTTTGATTAGTTTTGACGGGTTTTGAATTATTTTGGCGGGTTTTTAGAAGATTTAGGTTTGTTTTGATTTGTTTTGATTATGTTTAGCCCAGTTTTTGATGTGTTTGGATTAGCTTTGGTGGGCTTTATCATGTTTTGTGAGGTTTTTTCGAATGTATTGATCACTTCTGTCTGGTTTTCTATTTTGGCGGGTTTGAAAATATTTTTGGATGAGTTTTGGCGGGTTTGAAAATATTTTGGCTCTTTGCGCAGAGATGACGGTGCCGGTTGCGGTGCGCTCCGGGGCGCTCCTTCTGCGGAAAGACGCCTGGCAGCGGCACTTGGGACAGCTCCGCGTCTCCGTATTCTGTGTTTCTTGCCTTCTGCATCTCAGCAAAATGCTTTCCCACTAGGTCTAGCAAGGAGAAACTGTGGCAGCTGAGTAGATGTAGCCTGGCCCACCCTTTGAAGTTGACAAGTTCTTGGCATCTCAGAGCCTCAAGGGAAGAGCAAGGTTATCTATGGTAGGCTGGGGCAGAACTAGCAGCAAGCAGAGCAAAGTTGTCCAAGAATAGCTTCCATTGGAATGCTAATGGCAATTGAAGAGGCAGGCCAGTGGCAAGCCACTAGCTTCTAGCAGTTTGAAAGTTGCAGACACAGTGCAGGTGTTGTGCGGCTTCCTTCTTGGCCTCCTAGAAGGTGCCGCGCTCTCTGTCTCTTGCTTGCCAATATGTTGCCGTGTTCCTCTTATTGTTTGGTTTGTTTTGATTTGTTTTTATGATGTTTTGGTGGGTTTTCGGAATGTTTTGGTGGTGTTTTAGAATGTTTTGTTTTCTCTTGTGTTGTTTATATTGTCTTGGCAGGTTTTGGAATGTTTGGATTCCTTTTGGCGGGTTTTCAAATATTTTGGCGGGTATTTGGAATGTTTTGGTTTGCTTTCATTTGTTTTGATTATGTTTTGGTAAGTTATTGAAAGTTTCGATCACTTCAGACTGGTTTTCTAGTATTTTGGCATCTTTTCAGAATGTTTTGATGAGTTTTGGCGGGTTCTAAACTACTTTGTCGGGTTTTTGGAATGTTTTGGTTGGTTATGATTTGTTTTTATGATGTTTTGGCCGGATTTCGGAATATTTTGGCTGGTTTTTGGAATGTTTCGGTTGGTTTATGATTTGTTTTTATGATGTTTTGCAAAGTTTTTTGAATGTTTTGATCAGTTCTGGCTGGTTTTCTAATGTTTTGGCATCTTTTCAGAATGTTTTGATGAGTTTTGCGGGTCTAAATCATTTTGGCGGGATTTTGGAATATTTTGGTTGGTTTTGATTTGTTTTGATGATGTTTTGGCGGGTTTTCGGAATGTTTTGGTTGGGTTTTAGAATGTTTTGTTTTCTCTTGTGTTGTTTATATTGTCTTGGCAGGTTTTGGAATGTTTGGATTCCTTTTGGCGGGTTTTAAAATCTTTTGGCGGGTATTTGGAATGTTTTTTAACGGGTATTCGGAAGGTTTTGATTAGTTTTGACGGGTTTTGAATTATTTTGGCGGGTTTTTAGAAGATTTAGGTTTGTTTTGATTTGTTTTGATTCTGTTTAGCCCAGTTTTTGATGTGTTTGGATTAGCTTTGGTGGGCTTTATCATGTTTTGTCAGGTTTTTTCGAATGTATTGATCACTTCTGTCTGGTTTTCTATTTTGGCGGGTTTGAAAATATTTTTGGATGAGTTTTGGCGGGTTTGAAAATATTTTGGCTCTTTGCGCAGAGATGACGGTGCCGGTTGCGGTGCGCTCCGGGGCGCTCCTTCTGCGGAAAGACGCCTGGCAGCGGCACTTGGGACAGCTCCGCGTCTCCGTATTCTGTGTTTCTTGCCTTCTGCATCTCAGCAAAATGCTTTCCCACTAGGTCTAGCAAGGAGAAACTGTGGCAGCTGAGTAGATGTAGCCTGGCCCACCCTTTGAAGTTGACAAGTTCTTGGCATCTCAGAGCCTCAAGGGAAGAGCAAGGTTATCTATGGTAGGCTGGGGCAGAACTAGCAGCAAGCAGAGCAAAGTTGTCCAAGAATAGCTTCCATTGGAATGCTAATGGCAATTGAAGAGGCAGGCCAGTGGCAAGCCACTAGCTTCTAGCAGTTTGAAAGTTGCAGACACAGTGCAGGTGTTGTGCGGCTTCCTTCTTGGCCTCCTAGAAGGTGCCGCGCTCTCTGTCTCTTGCTTGCCAATATGTTGCCGTGTTCCTCTTATTGTTTGGTTTGTTTTGATTTGTTTTTATGATGTTTTGGTGGGTTTTCGGAATGTTTTGGTGGTGTTTTAGAATGTTTTGTTTTCTCTTGTGTTGTTTATATTGTCTTGGCAGGTTTTGGAATGTTTGGATTCCTTTTGGCGGGTTTTCAAATATTTTGGCGGGTATTTGGAATGTTTTGGTTTGCTTTCATTTGTTTTGATTATGTTTTGGTAAGTTATTGAAAGTTTCGATCACTTCAGACTGGTTTTCTAGTATTTTGGCATCTTTTCAGAATGTTTTGATGAGTTTTGGCGGGTTCTAAACTACTTTGTCGGGTTTTTGGAATGTTTTGGTTGGTTATGATTTGTTTTTATGATGTTTTGGCCGGATTTCGGAATATTTTGGCTGGTTTTTGGAATGTTTCGGTTGGTTTATGATTTGTTTTTATGATGTTTTGCAAAGTTTTTTGAATGTTTTGATCAGTTCTGGCTGGTTTTCTAATGTTTTGGCATCTTTTCAGAATGTTTTGATGAGTTTTGCGGGTCTAAATCATTTTGGCGGGATTTTGGAATATTTTGGTTGGTTTTGATTTGTTTTGATGATGTTTTGGCGGGTTTTCGGAATGTTTTGGTTGGGTTTTAGAATGTTTTGTTTTCTCTTGTGTTGTTTATATTGTCTTGGCAGGTTTTGGAATGTTTGGATTCCTTTTGGCGGGTTTTAAAATCTTTTGGCGGGTATTTGGAATGTTTTTTAACGGGTATTCGGAAGGTTTTGATTAGTTTTGACGGGTTTTGAATTATTTTGGCGGGTTTTTAGAAGATTTAGGTTTGTTTTGATTTGTTTTGATTCTGTTTAGCCCAGTTTTTGATGTGTTTGGATTAGCTTTGGTGGGCTTTATCATGTTTTGTCAGGTTTTTTCGAATGTATTGATCACTTCTGTCTGGTTTTCTATTTTGGCGGGTTTGAAAATATTTTTGGATGAGTTTTGGCGGGTTTGAAAATATTTTGGCTATTTGCGCAGAGATGACGGTGCCGGTTGCGGTGCGCTCCGGGGCGCTCCTTCTGCGGAAAGACGCCTGGCAGCGGCACTTGGGACAGCTCCGCGTCTCCGTATTCTGCGTTTCTTGCCTTCTGCATCTCAGCAAAATGCTTTCCCACTAGGTCTAGCAAGGAGAAACTGTGGCAGCTGAGTAGATGTAGCCCGGCCCGCCCTTTGAAGTTGACAAGTTCTTGGCATCTCAGAGCCTCAAGGGAAGAGCAAGGTTATCTATGGTAGGCTGGGGCAGAACTAGCAGCAAGCAGAGCAAAGTTGTCCAAGAATAGCTTCCATTGGAATGCTAATGGCAATTGAAGAGGCAGGCCAGTGGCAAGCCACTAGCTTCTAGCAGTTTGAAAGTTGCAGACACAGTGCAGGTGTTGTGCGGCTTCCTTCTTGGCCTCCTAGAAGGTGCCGCGCTCTCTGTCTCTTGCTTGCCAATATGTTGCCGTGTTCCTCTTATTGTTTGGTTTGTTTTGATTTGTTTTTATGATGTTTTGGTGGGTTTTCGGAATGTTTTGGTGGTGTTTTAGAATGTTTTGTTTTCTCTTGTGTTGTTTATATTGTCTTGGCCGGTTTTGGAATGTTTGGATTCCTTTTGGCGGGTTTTCAAATATTTTGGCGGGTATTTGGAATGTTTTGGTTTGCTTTCATTTGTTTTGATTATGTTTTGGCAAGTTATTGAAAGTTTTGATCACTTCAGACTGGTTTTCTAGTATTTTGGCATCTTTTCAGAATGTTTTGATGAGTTTTGGCGGGTTCTAAACTACTTTGTCGGGTTTTTGGAATGTTTCGGTTGGTTATGATTTGTTTTTATGATGTTTTGGCCGGATTTCGGAATATTTTGGCTGGTTTTTGGAATGTTTCGGTTGGTTTATGATTTGTTTTTATGATGTTTTGCAAAGTTTTTTGAATGTTTTGATCAGTTCTGGCTGGTTTTCTAATGTTTTGGCATCTTTTCAGAATGTTTTGATGAGTTTTGCGGGTCTAAATCATTTTGGCGGGATTTTGGAATATTTTGGTTGGTTTTGATTTGTTTTGATGATGTTTTGGCGGGATTTCGGAATGTTTTGGTTGGGTTTTAGAATGTTTTGTTTTCTCTTGTGTTGTTTATATTGTGTTGGCAGGTTTTGGAATGTTTGGATTCCTTTTGGCGGGTTTTAAAATCTTTTGGCGGGTATTTGGAATATTTTTTAACGGGTATTCGGAAGGTTTTGATTAGTTTTGACGGGTTTTGAATTATTTTGGCGGGTTTTTAGAAGATTTAGGTTTGTTTTGATTTGTTTTGATTCTGTTTAGCCCAGTTTTTGATGTGTTTGGATTAGCTTTGGTGGGCTTTATCATGTTTTGTGAGGTTTTTTCGAATGTATTGATCACTTCTGTCTGGTTTTCTATTTTGGCGGGTTTGAAAATATTTTTGGATGAGTTTTGGCGGGTTTGAAAATCTTTTGGCGGGTATTTGTAATGTTTTGGGTTGCTTTCATTTGTTTTGATTATGTTTTGGCAAGTTATTGAAAGTTTGGATCACTTCTTACTGGTTTTCTAGTATTTTGGCATCTTTTCAGAATGTTTTGATGTGTTTTGGCGGGTTCTAAACTACTTTGTCGGGTTTTTGGAATGTTTCGGTTGGTTATGATTTGTTTTTATGATGTTTTGGCCGGATTTCGGAATATTTTGGCTGGTTTTTGGAATGTTTCGGTTGGTTTATGATTTGTTTTTATGATGTTTTGCAAAGTTTTTTGAATGTTTTGATCAGTTCTGGCTGGTTTTCTAATGTTTTGGCATCTTTTCAGAATGTTTTGATGAGTTTTGCGGGTCTAAATCATTTTGGCGGGATTTTGGAATATTTTGGTTGGTTTTGATTTGTTTTGATGATGTTTTGGCGGGTTTTCGGAATGTTTTGGTTGGGTTTTAGAATGTTTTGTATTCTCTTGTGTTGTTTATATTGTCTTGGCAGGTTTTGGAATGTTTGGATTCCTTTTGGCGGGTTTTAAAATCTTTTGGCGGGTATTTGGAATGTTTTTTAACGGGTATTCGGAAGGTTTTGATTAGTTTTGACGGGTTTTGAATTATTTTGGCGGGTTTTTAGAAGATTTAGGTTTGTTTTGATTTGTTTTGATTCTGTTTAGCCCAGTTTTTGATGTGTTTGGATTAGCTTTGGTGGGCTTTATCATGTTTTGTCAGGTTTTTTCGAATGTATTGATCACTTCTGTCTGGTTTTCTATTTTGGCGGGTTTGAAAATATTTTTGGATGAGTTTTGGCGGGTTTGAAAATATTTTGGCTCTTTGCGCAGAGATGACGGTGCCGGTTGCGGTGCGCTCCGGGGCGCTCCTTCTGCGGAAAGACGCCTGGCAGCGGCACTTGGGACAGCTCCGCGTCTCCGTATTCTGTGTTTCTTGCCTTCTGCATCTCAGCAAAATGCTTTCCCACTAGGTCTAGCAAGGAGAAACTGTGGCAGCTGAGTAGATGTAGCCCGGCCCACCCTTTGAAGTTGACAAGTTCTTGGCATCTCAGAGCCTCAAGGGAAGAGCAAGGTTATCTATGGTAGGCTGG
The DNA here is from genome assembly GCF_036417665.1 of Passer domesticus. Lineage (NCBI taxonomy): Eukaryota > Metazoa > Chordata > Aves > Passeriformes > Passeridae > Passer > Passer domesticus. Next base: position 58,929,998 of record NC_087474.1, read on the forward strand.
GGCAGAACTAGCAGCAAGCAGAGCAAAGTTGTCCAAGAATAGCTTCCATTGGAATGCTAATGGCAATTGAAGAGGCAGGCCAGTGGCAAGCCACTAGCTTCTAGCAGTTTGAAAGTTGCAGACACAGTGCAGGTGTTGTGCGATTTCCTTCTTGGCCTCCTAGAAGGTGCCGCGTTCTCCGTCTCTTGCTTGCCAATATGTTGCCGTGTTCCTCTTATTGTTTGGTTTGTTTTGATTTGTTTTTATGATGTTTTGGTGGGTTTTCGGAATGTTTTGGTGGTGTTTTAGAATGTTTTGTTTTCTCTTGTGTTGTTTATATTGTCTTGGCCGGTTTTGGAATGTTTGGATTCCTTTTGGCGGGTTTTAAAATATTTTGGCGGGTATTTGGAATGTTTTGGTTTGCTTTCATTTGTTTTGATTATGTTTTGGCAAGTTATTGAAAGTTTGGATCACTTCAGACTGGTTTTCTAGTATTTTGGCATCTTTTCAGAATGTTTTGATGAGTTTTGGCGGGTTCTAAACTACTTTGTCGGGTTTTTGGAATGTTTCGGTTGGTTATGATTTGTTTTTATGATGTTTTGGCCGGATTTCGGAATATTTTGGCTGGTTTTTGGAATGTTTCGGTTGGTTTATGATTTGTTTTTATGATGTTTTGCAAAGTTTTTTGAATGTTTTGATCAGTTCTGGCTGGTTTTCTAATGTTTTGGCATCTTTTCAGAATGTTTTGATGAGTTTTGCGGGTCTAAATCATTTTGGCGGGATTTTGGAATATTTTGGTTGGTTTTGATTTGTTTTGATGATGTTTTGGCGGGATTTCGGAATGTTTTGGTTGGGTTTTAGAATGTTTTGTTTTCTCTTGTGTTGTTTATATTGTCTTGGCAGGTTTTGGAATGTTTGGATTCCTTTTGGCGGGTTTTAAAATCTTTTGGCGGGTATTTGGAATGTTTTTTAACGGGTATTCGGAAGGTTTTGATTAGTTTTGACGGGTTTTGAATTATTTTGGCGGGTTTTTAGAAGATTTAGGTTTGTTTTGATTTGTTTTGATTCTGTTTAGCCCAGTTTTTGATGTGTTTGGATTAGCTTTGGTGGGCTTTATCATGTTTTGTCAGGTTTTTTCGAATGTATTGATCACTTCTGTCTGGTTTTCTATTTTGGCAGGTTTGAAAATATTTTTGGATGAGTTTTGGCGGGTTTGAAAATATTTTGGCTCTTTGCGCAGAGATGACGGTGCCGGTTGCGGTGCGCTGCGGGGCGCTCCTTCTGCGGAAAGACGCCTGGCAGCGGCACTTGGGACAGCTCCGCGTCTCCGTATTCTGTGTTTCTTGCCTTCTGCATCTCAGCAAAATGCTTTCCCACTAGGTCTAGCAAGGAGAAACTGTGGCAGCTGAGTAGATGTAGCCCGGCCCACCCTTTGAAGTTGACAAGTTCTTGGCATCTCAGAGCCTCAAGGGAAGAGCAAGGTTATCTATGGTAGGCTGGGGCAGAACTAGCAGCAAGCAGAGCAAAGTTGTCCAAGAATAGCTTCCATTGGAATGCTAATGGCAATTGAAGAGGCAGGCCAGTGGCAAGCCACTAGCTTCTAGCAGTTTGAAAGTTGCAGACACAGTGCAGGTGTTGTGCGATTTCCTTCTTGGCCTCCTAGAAGGTGCCGCGCTCTCTGTCTCTTGCTTGCCAATATGTTGCCGTGTTCCTCTTATTGTTTGGTTTGTTTTGATTTGTTTTTATGATGTTTTGGCGGGTTTTCGGAATGTTTTGGTGGTGTTTTAGAATGTTTTGTTTTCTCTTGTGTTGTTTATATTGTCTTGGCCGGTTTTGGAATGTTTGGATTCCTTTTGGCGGGTTTTCAAATATTTTGGCGGGTATTTGGAATGTTTTGGTTTGCTTTCATTTGTTTTGATTATGTTTTGGCAAGTTATTGAAAGTTTTGATCACTTCAGACTGGTTTTCTAGTATTTTGGCATCTTTTCAGAATGTTTTGATGAGTTTTGGCGGGTTCTAAACTACTTTGTCGGGTTTTTGGAATGTTTCGGTTGGTTATGATTTGTTTTTATGATGTTTTGGCCGGATTTCGGAATATTTTGGCTGGTTTTTGGAATGTTTCGGTTGGTTTATGATTTGTTTTTATGATGTTTTGCAAAGTTTTTTGAATGTTTTGATCAGTTCAGGCTGGTTTTCTAATGTTTTGGCATCTTTTCAGAATGTTTTGATGAGTTTTGCGGGTCTAAATCATTTTGGCGGGTTTTTGGAATATTTTGGTTGGTTTTGATTTGTTTTGATGATGTTTTGGCGGGTTTTCGGAATGTTTTGGTTGGGTTTTAGAATGTTTTGTATTCTCTTGAGTTGTTTTTATTGTGTTGGCAGGTTTTGGAATGTTTGGATTCATTTTTGCGTGTTTTAAAATCTTTTGGCGGGTATTTGGAATGTTTTTTAACGGGTATTCGGAAGGTTTTGATTAGTTTTGACGGGTTTTGAATTATTTTGGCGGGTTTTTAGAAGATTTAGGTTTGTTTTGATTTGTTTTGATTCTGTTTAGCCCAGTTTTTGATGTGTTTGGATTAGCTTTGGTGGGCTTTATCATGTTTTGTGAGGTTTTTTCGAATGTATTGATCACTTCTGTCTGGTTTTCTATTTTGGCGGGTTTGAAAATAGTTTTGGATGAGTTTTGGCGGGTTTGAAAATATTTTGGCTCTTTGCGCAGAGATGACGGTGCCGGTTGCGGTGCGCTCCGGGGCGCTCCTTCTGCGGAAAGACGCCTGGCAGCGGCACTTGGGACAGCTCCGCGTCTCCGTATTCTGCGTTTCTTGCCTTCTGCATCTCAGCAAAATGCTTTCCCACTAGGTCTAGCAAGGAGAAACTGTGGCAGCTGAGTAGATGTAGCCCGGCCCGCCCTTTGAAGTTGACAAGTTCTTGGCATCTCAGAGCCTCAAGGGAAGAGCAAGGTTATCTATGGTAGGCTGGGGCAGAACTAGCAGCAAGCAGAGCAAAGTTGTCCAAGAATAGCTTCCATTGGAATGCTAATGGCAATTGAAGAGGCAGGCCAGTGGCAAGCCACTAGCTTCTAGCAGTTTGAAAGTTGCAGACACAGTGCAGGTGTTGTGCGGCTTCCTTCTTGGCCTCCTAGAAGGTGCCGCGCTCTCTGTCTCTTGCTTGCCAATATGTTGCCGTGTTCCTCTTATTGTTTGGTTTGTTTTGATTTGTTTTTATGATGTTTTGGTGGGTTTTCGGAATGTTTTGGTGGTGTTTTAGAATGTTTTGTTTTCTCTTGTGTTGTTTATATTGTCTTGGCCGGTTTTGGAATGTTTGGATTCCTTTTGGCGGGTTTTCAAATCTTTTGGCGGGTATTTGGAATGTTTTGGTTTGCTTTCATTTGTTTTGATTATGTTTTGGCAAGTTATTGAAAGTTTGGATCACTTCAGACTGGTTTTCTAGTATTTTGGCATCTTTTCAGAATGTTTTGATGAGTTTTGGCGGGTTCTAAACTACTTTGTCGGGTTTTTGGAATGTTTCGGTTGGTTATGATTTGTTTTTATGATGTTTTGGCCGGATTTCGGAATATTTTGGCTGGTTTTTGGAATGTTTCGGTTGGTTTATGATTTGTTTTTATGATGTTTTGCAAAGTTTTTTGAATGTTTTGATCAGTTCAGGCTGGTTTTCTAATGTTTTGGCATCTTTTCAGAATGTTTTGATGAGTTTTGCGGGTCTAAATCATTTTGGCGGGTTTTTGGAATATTTTGGTTGGTTTTGATTTGTTTTGATGATGTTTTGGCGGGTTTTCGGAATGTTTTGGTTGGGTTTTAGAATGTTTTGTATTCTCTTGAGTTGTTTTTATTGTCTTGGCAGGTTTTGGAATGTTTGGATTTGTTTTGGTGGGTTTTAAAATCTTTTGGCGGGTATTTGGAATGTTTTTTAACGGGTATTCGGAAGGTTTTGATTAGTTTTGACGGGTTTTGAATTTTTTTGGCGGGTTTTTAGAAGGTTTAGGTTTGTTTTGATTTGTTTTGATTCTGTTTAGCCCAGTTTTTGATGTCTTTGGATTAGCTTTGGTGGGCTTTATCATGTTTTGTGAGGTTTTTTCGAATGTATTGATCACTTCTGTCTGGTTTTCTATTTTGGCGGGTTTGAAAATATTTTTGGATGAGTTTTGGCGGGTTTGAAAATATTTTGGCTCTTTGCGCAGAGATGATGGTGCCGGTTGCGGTGCGCTGCAGGGCGCTCCTTCTGCGGAAAGACGCCTGGCAGCGGCACTTGGGACAGCTCCGCGTCTCCGTATTCTGTGTTTCTTGCCTTCTGCATCTCAGCAAAATGCTTTCCCACTAGGTCTAGCAAGGAGAAACTGTGGCAGCTGAGTAGATGTAGCCCGGCCCACCCTTTGAAGTTGACAAGTTCTTGGCATCTCAGAGCCTCAAGGGAAGAGCAAGGTTATCTATGGTAGGCTGGGGCAGAACTAGCAGCAAGCAGAGCAAAGTTGTCCAAGAATAGCTTCCATTGGAATGCTAATGGCAATTGAAGAGGCAGGCCAGTGGCAAGCCACTAGCTTCTAGCAGTTTGAAAGTTGCAGACACAGTGCAGGTGTTGTGCAGCTTCCTTCTTGGCCTCCTAGAAGGTGCCGCGCTCTCCGTCTCTTGCTTGCCAATATGTTGCCGTGTTCCTCTTATTGTTTGGTTTGTTTTGATTTGTTTTGATGATGTTTTGGTGGGTTTTCGGAATGTTTTGGTGGTGTTTTAGAATGTTTTGTTTTCTCTTGTGTTGTTTATATTGTCTTGGCCGGTTTTGGAATGTTTGGATTCCTTTTGGCGGGTTTTCAAATCTTTTGGCGGGTATTTGGAATGTTTTGGTTTGCTTTCATTTGTTTTGATTATGTTTTGGCAAGTTATTGAAAGTTTGGATCACTTCAGACTGGTTTTCTAGTATTTTGGCATCTTTTCAGAATGTTTTGATGAGTTTTGGCGGGTTCTAAACTACTTTGTCGGGTTTTTGGAATGTTTCGGTTGGTTATGATTTGTTTTTATGATGTTTTGGCCGGATTTCGGAATATTTTGGCTGGTTTTTGGAATGTTTCGGTTGGTTTATGATTTGTTTTTATGATGTTTTGCAAAGTTTTTTGAATGTTTTGATCAGTTCTGGCTGGTTTTCTAATGTTTTGGCATCTTTTCAGAATGTTTTGATGAGTTTTGCGGGTCTAAATCATTTTGGCGGGATTTTGGAATATTTTGGTTGGTTTTGATTTGTTTTGATGATGTTTTGGCGGGATTTCGGAATGTTTTGGTTGGGTTTTAGAATGTTTTGTTTTCTCTTGTGTTGTTTATATTGTCTTGGCAGGTTTTGGAATGTTTGGATTCCTTTTGGCGGGTTTTAAAATCTTTTGGCGGGTATTTGGAATGTTTTTTAACGGGTATTCGGAAGGTTTTGATTAGTTTTGACGGGTTTTGAATTATTTTGGCGGGTTTTTAGAAGATTTAGGTTTGTTTTGATTTGTTTTGATTCTGTTTAGCCCAGTTTTTGATGTGTTTGGATTAGCTTTGGTGGGCTTTATCATGTTTTGTGAGGTTTTTTCGAATGTATTGATCACTTCTGTCTGGTTTTCTATTTTGGCGGGTTTGAAAATATTTTTGGATGAGTTTTGGCGGGATTGAAAATATTTTGGCTCTTTGCGCAGAGATGACGGTGCCGGTTGCGGTGCGCTCCGGGGCGCTCCTTCTGCGGAAAGACGCCTGGCAGCGGCACTTGGGACAGCTCCGCGTCTCCGTATTCTGTGTTTCTTGCCTTCTGCATCTCAGCAAAATGCTTTCCCACTAGGTCTAGCAAGGAGAAACTGTGGCAGCTGAGTAGATGTAGCCCGGCCCGCCCTTTGAAGTTGACAAGTTCTTGGCATCTCAGAGCCTCAAGGGAAGAGCAAGGTTATCTATGGTAGGCTGGGGCAGAACTAGCAGCAAGCAGAGCAAAGTTGTCCAAGAATAGCTTCCATTGGAATGCTAATGGCAATTGAAGAGGCAGGCCAGTGGCAAACCACTAGCTTCTAGCAGTTTGAAAGTTGCAGACACAGTGCAGGTGTTGTGCAGCTTCCTTCTTGGCCTCCTAGAAGGTGCCGCGTTCTCCGTCTCTTGCTTGCCAATATGTTGCCGTGTTCCTCTTATTTTTTGGTTGGTTTTGATTCGTTTTGATGATCTTTTGGCGGGTTTTCAGAATGTTTTGGTGGTGTTTTAGAATGTTTTGTTTTCTCTTGTGTTGTTTATATTGTCTTGGCAGGTTTTGGAATGTTTGGATTCCTTTTGGCGGGTTTTCAAATATTTTGGCGGGTATTTGGAATGTTTTGGGTTGCTTTCATTTGTTTTGATTATGTTTTGGCAAGTTATTGAAAGTTTGGATCACTTCTTACTGGTTTTCTAGTATTTTGGCATCTTTTCAGAATGTTTTGATGAGTTTTGGCGGGTTCTAAACTACTTTGTCGGGTTTTTGGAATGTTTCGGTTGGTTTATGATTTGTTTTTATGATGTTTTGCAAAGTTTTTTGAATGTTTTGATCAGTTCTGGCTGGTTTTCTAATGTTTTGGCATCTTTTCAGAATGTTTTGATGAGTTTTGCGGGTCTAAATCATTTTGGCGGGTTTTTGGAATATTTTGGTTGGTTTTGATTTGTTTTCATGATGTTTTGGCGGGTTTTCGGAATGTTTTGGTTGGGTTTTAGAATGTTTTGTATTCTCTTGAGTTGTTTTTATTGTCTTGGCAGGTTTTGGAATGTTTGGATTCCTTTTGGCGGGTTTTAAAATCTTTTGGCGGGTATTTGGAATGTTTTTTAACGGGTATTCGGAAGGTTTTGATTAGTTTTGACGGGTTTTGAATTATTTTGGCGGGTTTTTAGAAGGTTTAGGTTTGTTTTGATTTGTTTTGATTCTGTTTAGCCCAGTTTTTGATGTCTTTGGATTAGCTTTGGTGGGCTTTATCATGTTTTGTTAGGTTTTTTCGAATGTATTGATCACTTCTGTCTGGTTTTCTATTTTGGCGGGTTTGAAAATAGTTTTGGATGAGTTTTGGCGGGTTTGAAAATATTTTGGCTCTTTGCGCAGAGATGACGGTGCCGGTTGCGGTGCGCTCCGGGGCGCTCCTTCTGCGGAAAGACGCCTGGCATCGGCACTTGGAACAGCTCCGCGTCTCCGTATTCTGTGTTTCTTGCCTTCTGCATCTCAGCAAAATGCTTTCCCACTAGGTCTAGCAAGGAGAAACTGTGGCAGCTGAGTAGATGTAGCCCGGCCCACCCTTTGAAGTTGACAAGTTCTTGGCATCTCAGAGCCTCAAGGGAAGAGCAAGGTTATCTATGGTAGGCTGGGGCAGAACTAGCAGCAAGCAGAGCAAAGTTGTCCAAGAATAGCTTCCATTGGAATGCTAATGGCAATTGAAGAGGCAGGCCAGTGGCAAGCCACTAGCTTCTAGCAGTTTGAAAGTTGCAGACACAGTGCAGGTGTTGTGCGATTTCCTTCTTGGCCTCCTACAAGGTGCCGCGCTCTCTGTCTCTTGCTTGCCAATATGTTGCCGTGTTCCTCTTATTGTTTGGTTTGTTTTGATTTGTTTTTATGATGTTTTGGTGGGTTTTCGGAATGTTTTGGTGGTGTTTTAGAATGTTTTGTTTTCTCTTGTGTTGTTTATATTGTCTTGGCCGGTTTTGGAATGTTTGGATTCCTTTTGGCGGGTTTTCAAATATTTTGGCGGGTATTTGGAATGTTTTGGGTTGCTTTCATTTGTTTTGATTATGTTTTGGCAAGTTATTGAAAGTTTGGATCACTTCAGACTGGTTTTCTAGTATTTTGGCATCTTTTCAGAATGTTTTGATGAGTTTTGGCGGGTTCTAAACTACTTTGTCGGGTTTTTGGAATGTTTCGGTTGGTTATGATTTGTTTTTATGATGTTTTGGCCGGATTTCGGAATATTTTGGCTGGTTTTTGGAATGTTTCGGTTGGTTTATGATTTGTTTTTATGATGTTTTGCAAAGTTTTTTGAATGTTTTGATCAGTTCTGGCTGGTTTTCTAATGTTTTGGCATCTTTTCAGAATGTTTTGATGAGTTTTGCGGGTCTAAATCATTTTGGCGGGATTTTGGAATATTTTGGTTGGTTTTGATTTGTTTTGATGATGTTTTGGCGGGTTTTCGGAATGTTTTGGTTGGGTTTTAGAATGTTTTGTATTCTCTTGAGTTGTTTTTATTGTCTTGGCAGGTTTTGGAATGTTTGGATTTGTTTTGGCGGGTTTTAAAATCTTTTGGCGGGTATTTGGAATGTTTTTTAACGGGTATTCGGAAGGTTTTGATTAGTTTTGACGGGTTTTGAATTATTTTGGTGGGTTTTTAGAAGGTTTAGGTTTGTTTTGATTTGTTTTGATTCTGTTTAGCCCAGTTTTTGATGTGTTTGGATTAGCTTTGGTGGGCTTTATCATGTTTTGTGAGGTTTTTTCGAATGTATTGATCACTTCTGTCTGGTTTTCTATTTTGGCGGGTTTGAAAATATTTTTGGATGAGTTTTGGCGGGTTTGAAAATATTTTGGCTCTTTGCGCAGAGATGACGGTGCCGGTTGCGGTGCGCTGCGGGGCGCTCCTTCTGCGGAAAGACGCCTGGCAGCGGCACTTGGGACAGCTCCGCGTCTCCGTATTCTGTGTTTCTTGCCTTCTGCATCTCAGCAAAATGCTTTCCCACTAGGTCTAGCAAGGAGAAACTGTGGCAGCTGAGTAGATGTAGCCCGGCCCGCCCTTTGAAGTTGACAAGTTCTTGGCATCTCAGAGCCTCAAGGGAAGAGCAAGGTTATCTATGGTAGGCTGGGGCAGAACTAGCAGCAAGCAGAGCAAAGTTGTCCAAGAATAGCTTCCATTGGAATGCTAATGGCAATTGAAGAGGCAGGCCAGTGGCAAGCCACTAGCTTCTAGCAGTTTGAAAGTTGCAGACACAGTGCAGGTGTTGTGCAGCTTCCTTCTTGGCCTCCTAGAAGGTGCCGCGTTCTCCGTCTCTTGCTTGCCAATATGTTGCCGTGTTCCTCTTATTGTTTGGTTTGTTTTGATTTGTTTTTATGATGTTTTGGTGGGTTTTCGGAATGTTTTGGTGGTGTTTTAGAATGTTTTGTTTTCTCTTGTGTTGTTTATATTGTCTTGGCAGGTTTTGGAATGTTTGGATTCCTTTTGGCGGGTTTTAAAATCTTTTGGAGGGTATTTGGAATGTTTTTTAACGGGTATTCGGAAGGTTTTGATTAGTTTTGACGGGTTTTGAATTATTTTGGCGGGTTTTTAGAAGGTTTAGGTTTGTTTTGATTTGTTTTCATTCTGTTTAGCCCAGTTTTTGATGTGTTTGGATTAGCTTTGGTGGGCTTTATCATGTTTTGTCAGGTTTTCTCGAATATATTGATCACTTCTGTCTGGTTTTCTATTTTGGCGGGTTTGAAAATAGTTTTGGATGAGTTTTGGCGGGTTTGAAAATATTTTGGCTCTTTGCGCAGAGATGACGGTGCCGGTTGCGGTGCGCTGCGGGGCGCTCCTTCTGCGGAAAGACGCCTGGCAGCGGCACTTGGGACAGCTCCGCGTCTCCGTATTCTGTGTTTCTTGCCTTCTGCATCTCAGCAAAATGCTTTCCCACTAGGTCTAGCAAGGAGAAACTGTGGCAGCTGAGTAGATGTAGCCCGGCCCGCCCTTTGAAGTTGACAAGTTCTTGGCATCTCAGAGCCTCAAGGGAAGAGCAAGGTTATCTATGGTAGGCTGGGGCAGAACTAGCAGCAAGCAGAGCAAAGTTGTCCAAGAATAGCTTCCATTGGAATGCTAATGGCAATTGAAGAGGCAGGCCAGTGGCAAGCCACTAGCTTCTAGCAGTTTGAAAGTTGCAGACACAGTGCAGGTGTTGTGCGGCTTCCTTCTTGGCCTCCTAGAAGGTGCCGCGCTCTCTGTCTCTTGCTTGCCAATATATTGCCGTGTTCCTCTTATTGTTTGGTTTGTTTTGATTTGTTTTGATGATGTTTTGGTGGGTTTTCGGAATGTTTTGGTGGTGTTTTAGAATGTTTTGTTTTCTCTTGTGTTGTTTATATTGTCTTGGCAGGTTTTTGAATGTTTGGATTCCTTTTGGCGGGTTTTCAAATATTTTGGCGGGTATTTGGAATGTTTTGGTTTGCTTTCATTTGTTTTGATTATGTTTTGGCAAGTTATTTAAAGTTTCGATCACTTCAGACTGGTTTTCTAGTATTTTGGCATCTTTTCAGAATGTTTTGATGAGTTTTGGCGGGTTCTAAACTACTTTGTCGGGTTTTTGGAATGTTTCGGTTGGTTATGATTTGTTTTTATGATGTTTTGGCCGGATTTCGGAATATTTTGGCTGGTTTTTGGAATGTTTCGGTTGGTTTATGATTTGTTTTTATGATGTTTTGCAAAGTTTTTTGAATGTTTTGATCAGTTCAGGCTGGTTTTCTAATGTTTTGGCATCTTTTCAGAATGTTTTGATGAGTTTTGCGGGTCTAAATCATTTTGGCGGGATTTTGGAATATTTTGGTTGGTTTTGATTTGTTTTGATGATGTTTTGGCGGGATTTCGGAATGTTTTGGTTGGGTTTTAGAATGTTTTGTTTTCTCTTGTGTTGTTTATATTGTCTTGGCAGGTTTTGGAATGTTTGGATTCCTTTTGGCGGGTTTTAAAATCTTTTGGCGGGTATTTGGAATGTTTTTTAACGGGTATTCGGAAGGTTTTGATTAGTTTTGACGGGTTTTGAATTATTTTGGCGGGTTTTTAGAAGATTTAGGTTTGTTTTGATTTGTTTTGATTCTGTTTAGCCCAGTTTTTGATGTGTTTGGATTAGCTTTGGTGGGCTTTATCATGTTTTGTGAGGTTTTTTCGAATGTATTGATCACTTCTGTCTGGTTTTCTATTTTGGCGGGTTTGAAAATATTTTTGGATGAGTTTTGGCGGTTTTGAAAATATTTTGGCTCTTTGCGCAGAGATGACGGTGCCGGTTGCGGTGCGCTCCGGGGCGCTCCTTCTGCGGAAAGACGCCTGGCAGCGGCACTTGGGACAGCTCCGCGTCTCCGTATTCTGTGTTTCTTGCCTTCTGCATCTCAGCAAAATGCTTTCCCACTAGGTCTAGCAAGGAGAAACTGTGGCAGCTGAGTAGATGTAGCCCGGCCCGCCCTTTGAAGTTGACAAGTTCTTGGCATCTCAGAGCCTCAAGGGAAGAGCAAGGTTATCTATGGTAGGCTGGGGCAGAACTAGCAGCAAGCAGAGCAAAGTTGTCCAAGAATAGCTTCCATTGGAATGCTAATGGCAATTGAAGAGGCAGGCCAGTGGCAAACCACTAGCTTCTAGCAGTTTGAAAGTTGCAGACACAGTGCAGGTGTTGTGCAGCTTCCTTCTTGGCCTCCTAGAAGGTGCCGCGTTCTCCGTCTCTTGCTTGCCAATATGTTGCCGTGTTCCTCTTATTTTTTGGTTGGTTTTGATTCGTTTTGATGATCTTTTGGCGGGTTTTCAGAATGTTTTGGTGGTGTTTTAGAATGTTTTGTTTTCTCTTGTGTTGTTTATATTGTCTTGGCAGGTTTTGGAATGTTTGGATTCCTTTTGGCGGGTTTTCAAATATTTTGGCGGGTATTTGGAATGTTTTGGGTTGCTTTCATTTGTTTTGATTATGTTTTGGCAAGTTATTGAAAGTTTGGATCACTTCTTACTGGTTTTCTAGTATTTTGGCATCTTTTCAGAATGTTTTGATGAGTTTTGGCGGGTTCTAAACTACTTTGTCGGGTTTTTGGAATGTTTCGGTTGGTTTATGATTTGTTTTTATGATGTTTTGCAAAGTTTTTTGAATGTTTTGATCAGTTCAGGCTGGTTTTCTAATGTTTTGGCATCTTTTCAGAATGTTTTGATGAGTTTTGCGGGTCTAAATCATTTTGGCGGGTTTTTGGAATATTTTGGTTGGTTTTGATTTGTTTTGATGATGTTTTGGCGGGTTTTCGGAATGTTTTGGTTGGGTTTTAGAATGTTTTGTATTCTCTTGAGTTGTTTTTATTGTCTTGGCAGGTTTTGGAATGTTTGGATTTGTTTTGGTGGGTTTTAAAATCTTTTGGCGGGTATTTGGAATGTTTTTTAACGGGTATTCGGAAGGTTTTGATTAGTTTTGACGGGTTTTGAATTATTTTGGCGGGTTTTTAGAAGGTTTAGGTTTGTTTTGATTTGTTTTGATTCTGTTTAGCCCAGTTTTTGATGTCTTTGGATTAGCTTTGGTGGGCTTTATCATGTTTTGTTAGGTTTTTTCGAATGTATTGATCACTTCTGTCTGGTTTTCTATTTTGGCGGGTTTGAAAATAGTTTTGGATGAGTTTTGGCGGGTTTGAAAATATTTTGGCTCTTTGCGCAGAGATGACGGTGCCGGTTGCGGTGCGCTCCGGGGCGCTCCTTCTGCGGAAAGACGCCTGGCATCGGCACTTGGAACAGCTCCGCGTCTCCGTATTCTGTGTTTCTTGCCTTCTGCATCTCAGCAAAATGCTTTCCCACTAGGTCTAGCAAGGAGAAACTGTGGCAGCTGAGTAGATGTAGCCCGGCCCACCCTTTGAAGTTGACAAGTTCTTGGCATCTCAGAGCCTCAAGGGAAGAGCAAGGTTATCTATGGTAGGCTGGGGCAGAACTAGCAGCAAGCAGAGCAAAGTTGTCCAAGAATAGCTTCCATTGGAATGCTAATGGCAATTGAAGAGGCAGGCCAGTGGCAAGCCACTAGCTTCTAGCAGTTTGAAAGTTGCAGACACAGTGCAGGTGTTGTGCGATTTCCTTCTTGGCCTCCTACAAGGTGCCGCGCTCTCTGTCTCTTGCTTGCCAATATGTTGCCGTGTTCCTCTTATTGTTTGGTTTGTTTTGATTTGTTTTTATGATGTTTTGGTGGGTTTTCGGAATGTTTTGGTGGTGTTTTAGAATGTTTTGTTTTCTCTTGTGTTGTTTATATTGTCTTGGCAGGTTTTGGAATGTTTGGATTCCTTTTGGCGGGTTTTAAAATATTTTGGCGGGTATTTGGAATGTTTTGGGTTGCTTTCATTTGTTTTGATTATGTTTTGGCAAGTTATTGAAAGTTTGGATCACTTCAGACTGGTTTTCTAGTATTTTGGCATCTTTTCAGAATGTTTTGATGAGTTTTGGCGGGTTCTAAACTACTTTGTCGGGTTTTTGGAATGTTTCGGTTGGTTATGATTTGTTTTTATGATGTTTTGGCCGGATTTCGGAATATTTTGGCTGGTTTTTGGAATGTTTCGGTTGGTTTATGATTTGTTTTTATGATGTTTTGCAAAGTTTTTTGAATGTTTTGATCAGTTCTGGCTGGTTTTCTAATGTTTTGGCATCTTTTCAGAATGTTTTGATGAGTTTTGCGGGTCTAAATCATTTTGGCGGGATTTTGGAATATTTTGGTTGGTTTTGATTTGTTTTGATGATGTTTTGGCGGGTTTTCGGAATGTTTTGGTTGGGTTTTAGAATGTTTTGTATTCTCTTGAGTTGTTTTTATTGTCTTGGCAGGTTTTGGAATGTTTGGATTTGTTTTGGCGGGTTTTAAAATCTTTTGGCGGGTATTTGGAATGTTTTTTAACGGGTATTCGGAAGGTTTTGATTTGTTTTGACGGGTTTTGAATTATTTTGGTGGGTTTTTAGAAGGTTTAGGTTTGTTTTGATTTGTTTTGATTCTGTTTAGCCCAGTTTTTGATGTGTTTGGATTAGCTTTGGTGGGCTTTATCATGTTTTGTCAGGTTTTTTCGAATGTATTGATCACTTCTGTCTGGTTTTCTATTTTGGCGGGTTTGAAAATATTTTTGGATGAGTTTTGGCGGGTTTGAAAATATTTTGGCTCTTTGCGCAGAGATGACGGTGCCGGTTGCGGTGCGCTCCGGGGCGCTCCTTCTGCGGAAAGACGCCTGGCAGCGGCACTTGGGACAGCTCCGCGTCTCCGTATTCTGTGTTTCTTGCCTTCTGCATCTCAGCAAAATGCTTTCCCACTAGGTCTAGCAAGGAGAAACTGTGGCAGCTGAGTAGATGTAGCCCGGCCCGCCCTTTGAAGTTGACAAGTTCTTGGCATCTCAGAACCTCAAGGGAAGAGCAAGGTTATCTATGGTAGGCTGGGGCAGAACTAGCAGCAAGCAGAGCAAAGTTGTCCAAGAATAGCTTCCATTGGAATGCTAATGGCAATTGAAGAGGCAGGCCAGTGGCAAGCCACTAGCTTCTAGCAGTTTGAAAGTTGCAGACACAGTGCAGGTGTTGTGCGGCTTCCTTCTTGGCCTCCTAGAAGGTGCCGCGCTCTCTGTCTCTTGCTTGCCAATATGTTGCCGTGTTCCTCTTATTGTTTGGTTTGTTTTGATTTGTTTTGATGATGTTTTGGTGGGTTTTCGGAATGTTTTGGTGGTGTTTTAGAATGTTTTGTTTTCTCTTGTGTTGTTTATATTGTCTTGGCAGGTTTTGGAATGTTTGGATTCGTTTTGGCGGGTTTTCAAATCTTTTGGCGGGTATTTGGAATGTTTTGGTTTGCTTTCATTTGTTTTGATTATGTTTTGGCAAGTTATTGAAAGTTTTGATCACTTCAGACTGGTTTTCTAGTATTTTGGCATCTTTTCAGAATGTTTTGATGAGTTTTGGCGGGTTCTAAACTACTTTGTCGGGTTTTTGGAATGTTTTGGTTGGTTTTGACTTGTTTTTATGATGTTTTGCAATGTTTTTTGAATGTTTTGATCAGTTCAGGCTGGTTTTCTAATGTTTTGGCATCTTTTCAGAATGTTTTGATGAGTTTTGCGGGTCTAAATCATTTTGGCGGGTTTTCGGAATATTTTGGTTGGTTTTGATTTGTTTTTATGATGTTTTGGCGGGTTTTTGGAATGTTTTGGTTGGGTTTTAGAATGTTTTGTTTTCTCTTGTGTTGTTTATATTGTCTTGGCAGGTTTTGGAATGTTTGGATTCCTTTTGGCGGGTTTTAAAATATTTTGGCGGGTATTTGGAATGTTTTGGCGGGTATTCGGAATGTTTTGATTTGTTTTGACGGGTTTTGAAATATTTTGGCAGGTTTTTAGAAGGTTTAGATTTGTTTTGATTTCTTTTGATTATGTTTAGCCCAGTTTTTGGTGTGTTTGGATTAGCTTTGGTGGGCTTTATCATGTTTTGTCAGGTTTTTTCGAATGTATTGATCACTTCTGTCTGGTTTTCTATTTTGGCGGGTTTGAAAATATTTTTGGATTAGTTTTGGCGGGTTTTAAAATATTTTGACTCTTTGCGCAGAGATGACGGTGCCGGTTGCGGTGCACTCCGGGGCGCTCCTTCTGCGGAAAGACGCCTGGCAGCAGCACTTGGGACAGCTCCGCGTCTCCGTATTCTGCGTTTCTTGCCTTCTGCATCTCAGCAAAATGCTTTCCCACTAGGTCTAGCAAGGAGAAACTGTGGCAGCTGAGTAGATGTAGCCCGGCCCGCCCTTTGAAGTTGACAAGTTCTTGGCATCTCAGAGCCTCAAGGGAAGAGCAAGGTTATCTATGGTAGGCTGGGGCAGAACTAGCAGCAAGCAGAGCAAAGTTGTCCAAGAATAGCTTCCATTGGAATGCTAATGGCAATTGAAGAGGCAGGCCAGTGGCAAGCCACTAGCTTCTAGCAGTTTGAAAGTTGCAGACACAGTGCAGGTGTTGTGCAGCTTCCTTCTTGGCCTCCTAGAAGGTGCCGCGTTCTCCGTCTCTTGCTTGCCAATATGTTGCCGTGTTCCTCTTATTGTTTGGTTTGTTTTGATTTGTTTTTATGATGTTTTGGTGGGTTTTCGGAATGTTTTGGTTGGGTTTTAGAATGTTTTGTTTTCTCTTGTGTTGTTTATATTGTCTTGGCAGGTTTTGGAATGTTTGGATTCCTTTTGGCGGGTTTTAAAATCTTTTGGAGGGTATTTGGAATGTTTTTTAACGGGTATTCGGAAGGTTTTGATTAGTTTTGACGGGTTTTGAATTATTTTGGCGGGTTTTTAGAAGGTTTAGGTTTGTTTTGATTTGTTTTCATTCTGTTTAGCCCAGTTTTTGATGTGTTTGGATTAGCTTTGGTGGGCTTTATCATGTTTTGTCAGGTTTTCTCGAATATATTGATCACTTCTGTCTGGTTTTCTATTTTGGCGGGTTTGAAAATAGTTTTGGATGAGTTTTGGCGGGTTTGAAAATATTTTGGCTCTTTGCGCAGAGATGACGGTGCCGGTTGCGGTGCGCTGCGGGGCGCTCCTTCTGCGGAAAGACGCCTGGCAGCGGCACTTGGGACAGCTCCGCGTCTCCGTATTCTGTGTTTCTTGCCTTCTGCATCTCAGCAAAATGCTTTCCCACTAGGTCTAGCAAGGAGAAACTGTGCCAGCTGAGTAGATGTAGCCCGGCCCGCCCTTTGAAGTTGACAAGTTCTTGGCATCTCAGAGCCTCAAGGGAAGAGCAAGGTTATCTATGGTAGGCTGGGGCAGAACTAGCAGCAAGCAGAGCAAAGTTGTCCAAGAATAGCTTCCATTGGAATGCTAATGGCAATTGAAGAGGCAGGCCAGTGGCAAGCCACTAGCTTCTAGCAGTTTGAAAGTTGCAGACACAGTGCAGGTGTTGTGCGGCTTCCTTCTTGGCCTCCTAGAAGGTGCCGCGCTCTCTGTCTCTTGCTTGCCAATATATTGCCGTGTTCCTCTTATTGTTTGGTTTGTTTTGATTTGTTTTGATGATGTTTTGGTGGGTTTTCGGAATGTTTTGGTGGTGTTTTAGAATGTTTTGTTTTCTCTTGTGTTGTTTATATTGTCTTGGCAGGTTTTTGAATGTTTGGATTCCTTTTGGCGGGTTTTCAAATATTTTGGCGGGTATTTGGAATGTTTTGGTTTGCTTTCATTTGTTTTGATTATGTTTTGGCAAGTTATTTAAAGTTTCGATCACTTCAGACTGGTTTTCTAGTATTTTGGCATCTTTTCAGAATGTTTTGATGAGTTTTGGCGGGTTCTAAACTACTTTGTCGGGTTTTTGGAATGTTTCGGTTGGTTATGATTTGTTTTTATGATGTTTTGGCCGGATTTCGGAATATTTTGGCTGGTTTTTGGAATGTTTCGGTTGGTTTATGATTTGTTTTTATGATGTTTTGCAAAGTTTTTTGAATGTTTTGATCAGTTCAGGCTGGTTTTCTAATGTTTTGGCATCTTTTCAGAATGTTTTGATGAGTTTTGCGGGTCTAAATCATTTTGGCGGGATTTTGGAATATTTTGGTTAGTTTTGATTTGTTTTGATGATGTTTTGGCGGGATTTCGGAATGTTTTGGTTGGGTTTTAGAATGTTTTGTTTTCTCTTGTGTTGTTTATATTGTCTTGGCAGGTTTTGGAATGTTTGGATTCCTTTTGGCGGGTTTTAAAATCTTTTGGCGGGTATTTGGAATGTTTTTTAACGGGTATTCGGAAGGTTTTGATTAGTTTTGACGGGTTTTGAATTATTTTGGCGGGTTTTTAGAAGATTTAGGTTTGTTTTGATTTGTTTTGATTCTGTTTAGCCCAGTTTTTGATGTGTTTGGATTAGCTTTGGTGGGCTTTATCATGTTTTGTGAGGTTTTTTCGAATGTATTGATCACTTCTGTCTGGTTTTCTATTTTGGCGGGTTTGAAAATATTTTTGGATGAGTTTTGGCGGTTTTGAAAATATTTTGGCTCTTTGCGCAGAGATGACGGTGCCGGTTGCGGTGCGCTCCGGGGCGCTCCTTCTGCGGAAAGACGCCTGGCAGCGGCACTTGGGACAGCTCCGCGTCTCCGTATTCTGTGTTTCTTGCCTTCTGCATCTCAGCAAAATGCTTTCCCACTAGGTCTAGCAAGGAGAAACTGTGGCAGCTGAGTAGATGTAGCCCGGCCCGCCCTTTGAAGTTGACAAGTTCTTGGCATCTCAGAGCCTCAAGGGAAGAGCAAGGTTATCTATGGTAGGCTGGGGCAGAACTAGCAGCAAGCAGAGCAAAGTTGTCCAAGAATAGCTTCCATTGGAATGCTAATGGCAATTGAAGAGGCAGGCCAGTGGCAAACCACTAGCTTCTAGCAGTTTGAAAGTTGCAGACACAGTGCAGGTGTTGTGCAGCTTCCTTCTTGGCCTCCTAGAAGGTGCCGCGTTCTCCGTCTCTTGCTTGCCAATATGTTGCCGTGTTCCTCTTATTTTTTGGTTGGTTTTGATTCGTTTTGATGATCTTTTGGCGGGTTTTCAGAATGTTTTGGTGGTGTTTTAGAATGTTTTGTTTTCTCTTGTGTTGTTTATATTGTCTTGGCAGGTTTTGGAATGTTTGGATTCCTTTTGGCGGGTTTTCAAATATTTTGGCGGGTATTTGGAATGTTTTGGGTTGCTTTCATTTGTTTTGATTATGTTTTGGCAAGTTATTGAAAGTTTGGATCACTTCTTACTGGTTTTCTAGTATTTTGGCATCTTTTCAGAATGTTTTGATGAGTTTTGGCGGGTTCTAAACTACTTTGTCGGGTTTTTGGAATGTTTCGGTTGGTTTATGATTTGTTTTTATGATGTTTTGCAAAGTTTTTTGAATGTTTTGATCAGTTCTGGCTGGTTTTCTAATGTTTTGGCATCTTTTCAGAATGTTTTGATGAGTTTTGCGGGTCTAAATCATTTTGGCGGGTTTTTGGAATATTTTGGTTGGTTTTGATTTGTTTTCATGATGTTTTGGCGGGTTTTCGGAATGTTTTGGTTGGGTTTTAGAATGTTTTGTATTCTCTTGAGTTGTTTTTATTGTCTTGGCAGGTTTTGGAATGTTTGGATTCCTTTTGGCGGGTTTTAAAATCTTTTGGCGGGTATTTGGAATGTTTTTTAACGGGTATTCGGAAGGTTTTGATTAGTTTTGACGGGTTTTGAATTATTTTGGCGGGTTTTTAGAAGGTTTAGGTTTGTTTTGATTTGTTTTGATTCTGTTTAGCCCAGTTTTTGATGTGTTTGGATTAGCTTTGGTGGGCTTTATCATGTTTTGTTAGGTTTTTTCGAATGTATTGATCACTTCTGTCTGGTTTTCTATTTTGGCGGGTTTGAAAATAGTTTTGGATGAGTTTTGGCGGGTTTGAAAATATTTTGGCTCTTTGCGCAGAGATGACGGTGCCGGTTGCGGTGCGCTCCGGGGCGCTCCTTCTGCGGAAAGACGCCTGGCATCGGCACTTGGAACAGCTCCGCGTCTCCGTATTCTGTGTTTCTTGCCTTCTGCATCTCAGCAAAATGCTTTCCCACTAGGTCTAGCAAGGAGAAACTGTGGCAGCTGAGTAGATGTAGCCCGGCCCACCCTTTGAAGTTGACAAGTTCTTGGCATCTCAGAGCCTCAAGGGAAGAGCAAGGTTATCTATGGTAGGCTGGGGCAGAACTAGCAGCAAGCAGAGCAAAGTTGTCCAAGAATAGCTTCCATTGGAATGCTAATGGCAATTGAAGAGGCAGGCCAGTGGCAAGCCACTAGCTTCTAGCAGTTTGAAAGTTGCAGACACAGTGCAGGTGTTGTGCGATTTCCTTCTTGGCCTCCTACAAGGTGCCGCGCTCTCTGTCTCTTGCTTGCCAATATGTTGCCGTGTTCCTCTTATTGTTTGGTTTGTTTTGATTTGTTTTTATGATGTTTTGGTGGGTTTTCGGAATGTTTTGGTGGTGTTTTAGAATGTTTTGTTTTCTCTTGTGTTGTTTATATTGTCTTGGCAGGTTTTGGAATGTTTGGATTCCTTTTGGCGGGTTTTAAAATATTTTGGCGGGTATTTGGAATGTTTTGGGTTGCTTTCATTTGTTTTGATTATGTTTTGGCAAGTTATTGAAAGTTTGGATCACTTCTGACTGGTTTTCTAGTATTTTGGCATCTTTTCAGAATGTTTTGATGAGTTTTGGCGGGTTCTAAACTACTTTGTCGGGTTTTTGGAATGTTTCGGTTGGTTATGATTTGTTTTTATGATGTTTTGGCCGGATTTCGGAATATTTTGGCTGGTTTTTGGAATGTTTCGGTTGGTTTATGATTTGTTTTTATGATGTTTTGCAAAGTTTTTTGAATGTTTTGATCAGTTCTGGCTGGTTTTCTAATGTTTTGGCATCTTTTCAGAATGTTTTGATGAGTTTTGCGGGTCTAAATCATTTTGGCGGGATTTTGGAATATTTTGGTTGGTTTTGATTTGTTTTGATGATGTTTTGGCGGGTTTTCGGAATGTTTTGGTTGGGTTTTAGAATGTTTTGTATTCTCTTGAGTTGTTTTTATTGTCTTGGCAGGTTTTGGAATGTTTGGATTTGTTTTGGCGGGTTTTAAAATCTTTTGGCGGGTATTTGGAATGTTTTTTAACGGGTATTCGGAAGGTTTTGATTAGTTTTGACGGGTTTTGAATTATTTTGGTGGGTTTTTAGAAGGTTTAGGTTTGTTTTGATTTGTTTTGATTCTGTTTAGCCCAGTTTTTGATGTGTTTGGATTAGCTTTGGTGGGCTTTATCATGTTTTGTGAGGTTTTTTCGAATGTATTGATCACTTCTGTCTGGTTTTCTATTTTGGCGGGTTTGAAAATATTTTTGGATGAGTTTTGGCGGGTTTGAAAATATTTTGGCTCTTTGCGCAGAGATGACGGTGCCGGTTGCGGTGCGCTCCGGGGCGCTCCTTCTGCGGAAAGACGCCTGGCAGCGGCACTTGGGACAGCTCCGCGTCTCCGTATTCTGTGTTTCTTGCCTTCTGCATCTCAGCAAAATGCTTTCCCACTAGGTCTAGCAAGGAGAAACTGTGGCAGCTGAGTAGATGTAGCCCGGCCCGCCCTTTGAAGTTGACAAGTTCTTGGCATCTCAGAACCTCAAGGGAAGAGCAAGGTTATCTATGGTAGGCTGGGGCAGAACTAGCAGCAAGCAGAGCAAAGTTGTCCAAGAATAGCTTCCATTGGAATGCTAATGGCAATTGAAGAGGCAGGCCAGTGGCAAGCCACTAGCTTCTAGCAGTTTGAAAGTTGCAGACACAGTGCAGGTGTTGTGCGGCTTCCTTCTTGGCCTCCTAGAAGGTGCCGCGCTCTCTGTCTCTTGCTTGCCAATATGTTGCCGTGTTCCTCTTATTGTTTGGTTTGTTTTGATTTGTTTTGATGATGTTTTGGTGGGTTTTCGGAATGTTTTGGTGGTGTTTTAGAATGTTTTGTTTTCTCTTGTGTTGTTTATATTGTCTTGGCAGGTTTTGGAATGTTTGGATTCGTTTTGGCGGGTTTTCAAATCTTTTGGCGGGTATTTGGAATGTTTTGGTTTGCTTTCATTTGTTTTGATTATGTTTTGGCAAGTTATTGAAAGTTTTGATCACTTCAGACTGGTTTTCTAGTATTTTGGCATCTTTTCAGAATGTTTTGATGAGTTTTGGCGGGTTCTAAACTACTTTGTCGGGTTTTTGGAATGTTTTGGTTGGTTTTGACTTGTTTTTATGATGTTTTGCAAAGTTTTTTGAATGTTTTGATCAGTTCAGGCTGGTTTTCTAATGTTTTGGCATCTTTTCAGAATGTTTTGATGAGTTTTGCGGGTCTAAATCATTTTGGCGGGTTTTCGGAATATTTTGGTTGGTTTTGATTTGTTTTTATGATGTTTTGGCGGGTTTTTTGAATGTTTTGGTTGGGTTTTAGAATGTTTTGTTTTCTCTTGTGTTGTTTATATTGTCTTGGCAGGTTTTGGAATGTTTGGATTCCTTTTGGCGGGTTTTAAAATATTTTGGCGGGTATTTGGAATGTTTTGGCGGGTATTCGGAATGTTTTGATTTGTTTTGACGGGTTTTGAAATATTTTGGCAGGTTTTTAGAAGGTTTAGATTTGTTTTGATTTCTTTTGATTATGTTTAGCCCAGTTTTTGGTGTGTTTGGATTAGCTTTGGTGGGCTTTATCATGTTTTGTCAGGTTTTTTCGAATGTATTGATCACTTCTGTCTGGTTTTCTATTTTGGCGGGTTTGAAAATAGTTTTGGATTAGTTTTGGCGGGTTTTAAAATATTTTGACTCTTTGCGCAGAGATGACGGTGCCGGTTGCGGTGCACTCCGGGGCGCTCCTTCTGCGGAAAGACGCCTGGCAGCAGCACTTGGGACAGCTCCGCGTCTCCGTATTCTGCGTTTCTTGCCTTCTGCATCTCAGCAAAATGCTTTCCCACTAGGTCTAGCAAGGAGAAACTGTGGCAGCTGAGTAGATGTAGCCCGGCCCGCCCTTTGAAGTTGACAAGTTCTTGGCATCTCAGAGCCTCAAGGGAAGAGCAAGGTTATCTATGGTAGGCTGGGGCAGAACTAGCAGCAAGCAGAGCAAAGTTGTCCAAGAATAGCTTCCATTGGAATGCTAATGGCAATTGAAGAGGCAGGCCAGTGGCAAGCCACTAGCTTCTAGCAGTTTGAAAGTTGCAGACACAGTGCAGGTGTTGTGCAGCTTCCTTCTTGGCCTCCTAGAAGGTGCCGCGTTCTCCGTCTCTTGCTTGCCAATATGTTGCCGTGTTCCTCTTATTGTTTGGTTTGTTTTGATTTGTTTTTATGATGTTTTGGTGGGTTTTCGGAATGTTTTGGTGGTGTTTTAGAATGTTTTGTTTTCTCTTGTGTTGTTTATATTGTCTTGGCAGGTTTTGGAATGTTTGGATTGCTTTTGGCGGGTTTTAAAATCTTTTGGAGGGTATTTGGAATGTTTTTTAACGGGTATTCGGAAGGTTTTGATTAGTTTTGACGGGTTTTGAATTATTTTGGCGGGTTTTTAGAAGGTTTAGGTTTGTTTTGATTTGTTTTCATTCTGTTTAGCCCAGTTTTTGATGTGTTTGGATTAGCTTTGGTGGGCTTTATCATGTTTTGTCAGGTTTTCTCGAATATATTGATCACTTCTGTCTGGTTTTCTATTTTGGCGGGTTTGAAAATAGTTTTGGATGAGTTTTGGCGGGTTTGAAAATATTTTGGCTCTTTGCGCAGAGATGACGGTGCCGGTTGCGGTGCGCTGCGGGGCGCTCCTTCTGCGGAAAGACGCCTGGCAGCGGCACTTGGGACAGCTCCGCGTCTCCGTATTCTGTGTTTCTTGCCTTCTGCATCTCAGCAAAATGCTTTCCCACTAGGTCTAGCAAGGAGAAACTGTGGCAGCTGAGTAGATGTAGCCCGGCCCGCCCTTTGAAGTTGACAAGTTCTTGGCATCTCAGAGCCTCAAGGGAAGAGCAAGGTTATCTATGGTAGGCTGGGGCAGAACTAGCAGCAAGCAGAGCAAAGTTGTCCAAGAATAGCTTCCATTGGAATGCTAATGGCAATTGAAGAGGCAGGCCAGTGGCAAGCCACTAGCTTCTAGCAGTTTGAAAGTTGCAGACACAGTGCAGGTGTTGTGCGGCTTCCTTCTTGGCCTCCTAGAAGGTGCCGCGCTCTCTGTCTCTTGCTTGCCAATATATTGCCGTGTTCCTCTTATTGTTTGGTTTGTTTTGATTTGTTTTGATGATGTTTTGGTGGGTTTTCGGAATGTTTTGGTGGTGTTTTAGAATGTTTTGTTTTCTCTTGTGTTGTTTATATTGTCTTGGCAGGTTTTTGAATGTTTGGATTCCTTTTGGCGGGTTTTCAAATATTTTGGCGGGTATTTGGAATGTTTTGGTTTGCTTTCATTTGTTTTGATTATGTTTTGGCAAGTTATTTAAAGTTTCGATCACTTCAGACTGGTTTTCTAGTATTTTGGCATCTTTTCAGAATGTTTTGATGAGTTTTGGCGGGTTCTAAACTACTTTGTCGGGTTTTTGGAATGTTTTGGTTGGTTTTGACTTGTTTTTATGATGTTTTGCAAAGTTTTTTGAATGTTTTGATCAGTTCAGGCTGGTTTTCTAATGTTTTGGCATCTTTTCAGAATGTTTTGATGAGTTTTGCGGGTCTAAATCATTTTGGCGGGTTTTCGGAATATTTTGGTTGGTTTTGATTTGTTTTTATGATGTTTTGGCGGGTTTTTGGAATGTTTTGGTTGGGTTTTAGAATGTTTTGTTTTCTCTTGTGTTGTTTATATTGTCTTGGCAGGTTTTGGAATGTTTGGATTCCTTTTGGCGGGTTTTAAAATATTTTGGCGGGTATTTGGAATGTTTTGGCGGGTATTCGGAAGGTTTTGATTTGTTTTGACGGGTTTTGAAATATTTTGGCAGGTTTTTAGAAGGTTTAGATTTGTTTTGATTTCTTTTGATTATGTTTAGCCCAGTTTTTGGTGTGTTTGGATTAGCTTTGGTGGGCCTTACCATGTTTTGTCAGGTTTTTTTGAATGTATTGATCACTTCTGTCTGGTTTTCTATTTTGGCGGGTTTGAAAATATTTTTGGATTAGTTTTGGCGGGTTTGAAAATATTTTGACTCTTTGCGCAGAGATGACGGTGCCGGTTGCGGTGCACTCCGGGGCGCTCCTTCTGCGGAAAGACGCCTGGCAGCGGCACTTGGGACAGCTCCGCGTCTCCGTATTCTGTGTTTCTTGCCTTCTGCATCTCAGCAAAATGCTTTCCCACTAGGTCTAGCAAGGAGAAACTGTGCCAGCTGAGTAGATGTAGCCCGGCCCGCCCTTTGAAGTTGACAAGTTCTTGGCATCTCAGAGCCTCAAGGGAAGAGCAAGGTTATCTATGGTAGGCTGGGGCAGAACTAGCAGCAAGCAGAGCAAAGTTGTCCAAGAATAGCTTCCATTGGAATGCTAATGGCAATTGAAGAGGCAGGCCAGTGGCAAGCCACTAGCTTCTAGCAGTTTGAAAGTTGCAGACACAGTGCAGGTGTTGTGCGGCTTCCTTCTTGGCCTCCTAGAAGGTGCCGCGCTCTCTGTCTCTTGCTTGCCAATATATTGCCGTGTTCCTCTTATTGTTTGGTTTGTTTTGATTTGTTTTGATGATGTTTTGGTGGGTTTTCGGAATGTTTTGGTGGTGTTTTAGAATGTTTTGTTTTCTCTTGTGTTGTTTATATTGTCTTGGCAGGTTTTTGAATGTTTGGATTCCTTTTGGCGGGTTTTCAAATATTTTGGCGGGTATTTGGAATGTTTTGGTTTGCTTTCATTTGTTTTGATTATGTTTTGGCAAGTTATTTAAAGTTTCGATCACTTCAGACTGGTTTTCTAGTATTTTGGCATCTTTTCAGAATGTTTTGATGAGTTTTGGCGGGTTCTAAACTACTTTGTCGGGTTTTTGGAATGTTTTGGTTGGTTTTGACTTGTTTTTATGATGTTTTGCAAAGTTTTTTGAATGTTTTGATCAGTTCAGGCTGGTTTTCTAATGTTTTGGCATCTTTTCAGAATGTTTTGATGAGTTTTGCGGGTCTAAATCATTTTGGCGGGTTTTCGGAATATTTTGGTTGGTTTTGATTTGTTTTTATGATGTTTTGGCGGGTTTTTGGAATGTTTTGGTTGGGTTTTAGAATGTTTTGTTTTCTCTTGTGTTGTTTATATTGTCTTGGCAGGTTTTGGAATGTTTGGATTCCTTTTGGCGGGTTTTAAAATATTTTGGCGGGTATTTGGAATGTTTTGGCGGGTATTCGGAAGGTTTTGATTTGTTTTGACGGGTTTTGAAATATTTTGGCAGGTTTTTAGAAGGTTTAGATTTGTTTTGATTTCTTTTGATTATGTTTAGCCCAGTTTTTGGTGTGTTTGGATTAGCTTTGGTGGGCCTTACCATGTTTTGTCAGGTTTTTTTGAATGTATTGATCACTTCTGTCTGGTTTTCTATTTTGGCGGGTTTGAAAATATTTTTGGATTAGTTTTGGCGGGTTTTAAAATATTTTGACTCTTTGCGCAGAGATGACGGTGCCGGTTGCGGTGCACTCCGGGGCGCTCCTTCTGCGGAAAGACGCCTGGCAGTGGCACTTGGGACAGCTCCGCGTCTCCGTATTCTGTGTTTCTTGCCTTCTGCATCTCAGCAAAATGCTTTCCCACTAGGTCTAGCAAGGAGAAACTGTGGCAGCTGAGTAGATGTAGCCCGGCCCGCCCTTTGAAGTTGACAAGTTCTTGGCATCTCAGAGCCTCAAGGGAAGAGCAAGGTTATCTATGGTAGGCTGGGGCAGAACTAGCAGCAAGCAGAGCAAAGTTGTCCAAGAATAGCTTCCATTGGAATGCTAATGGCAATTGAAGAGGCAGGCCAGTGGCAAGCCACTAGCTTCTAGCAGTTTGAAAGTTGCAGACACAGTGCAGGTGTTGTGCGATTTCCTTCTTGGCCTCCTAGAAGGTGCCGCGCTCTCTGTCTCTTGCTTGCCAATATGTTGCCGTGTTCCTCTTATTGTTTGGTTTGTTTTGATTTGTTTTTATGATGTTTTGGTGGGTTTTCGGAATGTTTTGGTGGTGTTTCAGAATGTTTTGTTTTCTCTTGTATTGTTTATATTGTCTTGGCAGGTTTTGGTATGTTTGGATTTGTTTTGGCGGGTTTTAAAATATTTTGGCGGGTATTTGGAATGTTTTGGGTTGCTTTCATTTGTTTTGATTATGTTTTGGCAAGTTATTGAAAGTTTGGATCACTTCTGACTGGTTTTCTAGTATTTTGGCATCTTTTCAGAATGTTTTGATGAGTTTTGGCGGGTTCTAAACTATTTTGTCGGGTTTTTGGAATGTTTTGGTTGGTTTTGATTTGTTTTTATGATGCATTGCCAAGTTTTTTGAATGTTTTGATCAGTTCTGGCTGGTTTTCTAATGTTTTGGCATCTTTTCAGAATGTTTTGATGAGTTTTGCGGGTCTAAATAATTTTGGCGGGTTTTCGGAATGTTTTGGTTGGTTTTGATTTGTTTTTATGATGTTTTGGCGGGTTTTCGGAATGTTTTGGTTGGGTTTTAGAATGTTTTGTATTCTCTTGAGTTGTTTTTATTGTGTTGGCAGTGTTTGGAATGTTTGGATTCATTTTGGCGGGTTTTAAAAACTTTTGGCGGGTATTTGGAATGTTTTTTAACGGGTATTCGGAAGGTTTTGATTAGTTTTGACGGGTTTTGAAATATTTTGGCGGGTTTTTAGAGGTTTTAGATTTGTTTTGATTTGTTTTGATACTGTTTAGCCCAGTTTTTGGTGTGTTTGGATTAGCTTTGGTGGGCTTTATCATGTTTTGTCAGGTTTTTTCGAATGTATTGATCACTTCTGTCTGGTTTTCTATTTTGGCGGGTTTGAAAATATTTTTGGATGAGTTTTGGCGGGTTTGAAAATATTTTGGCTTTTTGCGCAGAGATGACGGTGCCGGTTGCGGTGCGCTCCGGGGCACTCCTTCTGCGGAAAGACGCCTGGCAGCGGCACTTGGGACAGCTCCGCGTCTCCGTATTCTGCGTTTCTTGCCTTCTGCATCTCAGCAAAATGCTTTCCCACTAGGTCTAGCAAGGAGAAACTGTGGCAGCTGAGTAGATGTAGCCCGGCCCGCCCTTTGAAGTTGACAAGTTCTTGGCATCTCAGAGCCTCAAGGGAAGAGCAAGGTTATCTATGGTAGGCTGGGGCAGAACTAGCAGCAAGCAGAGCAAAGTTGTCCAAGAATAGCTTCCATTGGAATGCTAATGGCAATTGAAGAGGCAGGCCAGTGGCAAGCCACTAGCTTCTAGCAGTTTGAAAGTTGCAGACACAGTGCAGGTGTTGTGCGGCTTCTTTCTTGGCCTCCTAGAAGGTGCCGTGGTGCCGCGCTCTCCGTCTCTTGCTTGCCAATATGTTGCCGTGTTCCTCCTATTGTTTGGTTTGTTTTGATTTGTTTTGATGATGTTTTGGCGGGTTTTCGGAATGTTTTGGTGGTGTTTCAGATTGTTTTGTTTTCTCTTGTATTGTTTATATTGTCTTGGCAGGTTTTGGAATGTTTGGATTTGTTTTGGCGGGTTTTCAAATCTTTTGGCGGGTATTTGGAATGTTTTGGTTTGCTTTCATTTGTTTTGATTATGTTTTGGCAAGTTATTGAAAGTTTCGATCACTTCAGACTGGTTTTCTAGTATTTTGGCATCTTTTCAGAATGTTTTGATGAGTTTTGGCGGGTTCTAAACTACTTTGTCGGGTTTTTGGAATGTTTCGGTTGGTTATGATTTGTTTTTATGATGTTTTGGCCGGATTTCGGAATATTTTGGTTGGTTTTTGGAATGTTTCGGTTGGTTTATGATTTGTTTTTATGATGTTTTGCAAAGTTTTTTGAATGTTTTGATCAGTTCTGGCTGGTTTTCTAATGTTTTGGCATCTTTTCAGAATGTTTTGATGAGTTTTGCGGGTCTAAATCATTTTGGCGGGTTTTTGGAATATTTTGGTTGGTTTTGATTTGTTTTGATGATGTTTTGGCGGGTTTTCGGAATGTTTTGGTTGGGTTTTAGAATGTTTTGTATTCTCTTGAGTTGTTTTTATTTTGTTGGCAGGTTTTGGAATGTTTGGATTCATTTTTGCGTGTTTTAAAATCTTTTGGCGGGTATTTGGAATGTTTTTTAACGGGTATTCGGAAGGTTTTGATTAGTTTTGACGGGTTTTGAATTATTTTGGCGGGTTTTTAGAAGGTTTAGGTTTGTTTTGATTTGTTTTGATTCTGTTTAGCCCAGTTTTTGATGTGTTTGGATTAGCTTTGGTGGGCTTTATCATGTTTTGTGAGGTTTTTTCGAATGTATTGATCACTTCTGTCTGGTTTTCTATTTTGGCGGGTTTGAAAATATTTTTGGATGAGTTTTGGCGGGTTTGAAAATATTTTGGCTCTTTGCGCAGAGATGACGGTGCCGGTTGCGGTGCGCTCCGGGGCGCTCCTTCTGCGGAAAGACGCCTGGCAGCGGCACTTGGGACAGCTCCGCGTCTCCGTATTCTGTGTTTCTTGCCTTCTGCATCTCAGCAAAATGCTTTCCCACTAGGTCTAGCAAGGAGAAACTGTGGCAGCTGAGTAGATGTAGCCCGGCCCGCCCTTTGAAGTTGACAAGTTCTTGGCATCTCAGAGCCTCAAGGGAAGAGCAAGGTTATCTATGGTAGGCTGGGGCAGAACTAGCAGCAAGCAGAGCAAAGTTGTCCAAGAATAGCTTCCATTGGAATGCTAATGGCAATTGAAGAGGCAGGCCAGTGGCAAGCCACTAGCTTCTAGCAGTTTGAAAGTTGCAGACACAGTGCAGGTGTTGTGCGGCTTCCTTCTTGGCCTCCTAGAAGGTGCCGCGCTCTCTGTCTCTTGCTTGCCAATATGTTGCCGTGTTCCTCTTATTGTTTGGTTTGTTTTGATTTGTTTTGATGATGTTTTGGTGGGTTTTCGGAATGTTTTGGTGGTGTTTTAGAATGTTTTGTTTTCTCTTGTGTTGTTTATATTGTCTTGGCAGGTTTTGGAATGTTTGGATTCCTTTTGGCGGGTTTTCAAATCTTTTGGCGGGTATTTGGAATGTTTTGGTTTGCTTTCATTTGTTTTGATTATGTTTTGGCAAGTTATTGAAAGTTTTGATCACTTCAGACTGGTTTTCTAGTATTTTGGCATCTTTTCAGAATGTTTTGATGAGTTTTGGCGGGTTCTAAACTACTTTGTCGGGTTTTTGGAATGTTTTGGTTGGTTTTGACTTGTTTTTATGATGTTTTGCAAAGTTTTTTGAATGTTTTGATCAGTTCAGGCTGGTTTTCTAATGTTTTGGCATCTTTTCAGAATGTTTTGATGAGTTTTGCGGGTCTAAATCATTTTGGCGGGTTTTCGGAATATTTTGGTTGGTTTTGATTTGTTTTTATGATGTTTTGGCGGGTTTTTGGAATGTTTTGGTTGGGTTTTAGAATGTTTTGTTTTCTCTTGTGTTGTTTATATTGTCTTGGCAGGTTTTGGAATGTTTGGATTCCTTTTGGCGGGTTTTAAAATATTTTGGCGGGTATTTGGAATGTTTTGGCGGGTATTCGGAAGGTTTTGATTTGTTTTGACGGGTTTTGAAATATTTTGGCAGGTTTTTAGAAGGTTTAGATTTGTTTTGATTTCTTTTGATTATGTTTAGCCCAGTTTTTGGTGTGTTTGGATTAGCTTTGGTGGGCTTTATCATGTTTTGTCAGGTTTTTTCGAATGTATTGATCACTTCTGTCTGGTTTTCTATTTTGGCGGGTTTGAAAATATTTTTGGATTAGTTTTGGCGGGTTTTAAAATATTTTGACTCTTTGCGCAGAGATGACGGTGCCGGTTGCGGTGCACTCCGGGGCGCTCCTTCTGCGGAAAGACGCCTGGCAGCAGCACTTGGGACAGCTCCGCGTCTCCGTATTCTGCGTTTCTTGCCTTCTGCATCTCAGCAAAATGCTTTCCCACTAGGTCTAGCAAGGAGAAACTGTGGCAGCTGAGTAGATGTAGCCCGGCCCGCCCTTTGAAGTTGACAAGTTCTTGGCATCTCAGAGCCTCAAGGGAAGAGCAAGGTTATCTATGGTAGGCTGGGGCAGAACTAGCAGCAAGCAGAGCAAAGTTGTCCAAGAATAGCTTCCATTGGAATGCTAATGGCAATTGAAGAGGCAGGCCAGTGGCAAGCCACTAGCTTCTAGCAGTTTGAAAGTTGCAGACACAGTGCAGGTGTTGTGCAGCTTCCTTCTTGGCCTCCTAGAAGGTGCCGCGTTCTCCGTCTCTTGCTTGCCAATATGTTGCCGTGTTCCTCTTATTGTTTGGTTGGTTTTGAATTGTTTTTATGATGTTTTGGTGGGTTTTCGGAATGTTTTGGTGGTGTTTTAGAATGTTTTGTTTTCTCTTGTGTTGTTTATATTGTCTTGGCAGGTTTTGGAATGTTTGGATTCCTTTTGGCGGGTTTTAAAATCTTTTGGCGGGTATTTGGAATGTTTTTTAACGGGTATTCGGAAGGTTTTGATTAGTTTTGACGGGTTTTGAATTATTTTGGCGGGTTTTTAGAAGGTTTAGGTTTGTTTTGATTTGTTTTGATTCTGTTTAGCCCAGTTTTTGATGTGTTTGGATTAGCTTTGGTGGGCTTTATCATGTTTTGTCAGGTTTTCTCGAATATATTGATCACTTCTGTCTGGTTTTCTATTTTGGCGGGTTTGAAAATAGTTTTGGATGAGTTTTGGCGGGTTTGAAAATATTTTGGCTCTTTGCGCAGAGATGACGGTGCCGGTTGCGGTGCGCTGCGGGGCGCTCCTTCTGCGGAAAGACGCCTGGCAGCGGCACTTGGGACAGCTCCGCGTCTCCGTATTCTGTGTTTCTTGCCTTCTGCATCTCAGCAAAATGCTTTCCCACTAGGTCTAGCAAGGAGAAACTGTGGCAGCTGAGTAGATGTAGCCCGGCCTGCCCTTTGAAGTTGACAAGTTCTTGGCATCTCAGAGCCTCAAGGGAAGAGCAAGGTTATCTATGGTAGGCTGGGGCAGAACTAGCAGCAAGCAGAGCAAAGTTGTCCAAGAATAGCTTCCATTGGAATGCTAATGGCAATTGAAGAGGCAGGCCAGTGGCAAGCCACTAGCTTCTAGCAGTTTGAAAGTTGCAGACACAGTGCAGGTGTTGTGCGGCTTCCTTCTTGGCCTCCTAGAAGGTGCCGCGCTCTCTGTCTCTTGCTTGCCAATATGTTGCCGTGTTCCTCTTATTGTTTGGTTTGTTTTGATTTGTTTTGATGATGTTTTGGTGGGTTTTCGGAATGTTTTGGTGGTGTTTCAGAATGTTTTGTTTTCTCTTGTGTTGTTTATATTGTCTTGGCAGGTTTTTGAATGTTTGGATTCCTTTTGGCGGGTTTTCAAATATTTTGGCGGGTATTTGGAATGTTTTGGTTTGCTTTCATTTGTTTTGATTATGTTTTGGCAAGTTATTTAAAGTTTCGATCACTTCAGACTGGTTTTCTAGTATTTTGGCATCTTTTCAGAATGTTTTGATGAGTTTTGGCGGGTTCTAAACTACTTTGTCGGGTTTTTGGAATGTTTTGGTTGGTTTTGACTTGTTTTTATGATGTTTTGCAAAGTTTTTTGAATGTTTTGATCAGTTCAGGCTGGTTTTCTAATGTTTTGGCATCTTTTCAGAATGTTTTGATGAGTTTTGCGGGTCTAAATCATTTTGGCGGGTTTTCGGAATATTTTGGTTGGTTTTGATTTGTTTTTATGATGTTTTGGCGGGTTTTTGGAATGTTTTGGTTGGGTTTTAGAATGTTTTGTTTTCTCTTGTGTTGTTTATATTGTCTTGGCAGGTTTTGGAATGTTTGGATTCCTTTTGGCGGGTTTTAAAATATTTTGGCGGGTATTTGGAATGTTTTGGCGGGTATTCGGAAGGTTTTGATTTGTTTTGACGGGTTTTGAAATATTTTGGCAGGTTTTTAGAAGGTTTAGATTTGTTTTGATTTCTTTTGATTATGTTTAGCCCAGTTTTTGGTGTGTTTGGATTAGCTTTGGTGGGCCTTACCATGTTTTGTCAGGTTTTTTTGAATGTATTGATCACTTCTGTCTGGTTTTCTATTTTGGCGGGTTTGAAAATATTTTTGGATTAGTTTTGGCGGGTTTTAAAATATTTTGACTCTTTGCGCAGAGATGACGGTGCCGGTTGCGGTGCGCTGCGGGGCGCTCCTTCTGCGGAAAGACGCCTGGCAGCGGCACTTGGGACAGCTCCGCGTCTCCGTATTCTGTGTTTCTTGCCTTCTGCATCTCAGCAAAATGCTTTCCCACTAGGTCTAGCAAGGAGAAACTGTGCCAGCTGAGTAGATGTAGCCCGGCCCGCCCTTTGAAGTTGACAAGTTCTTGGCATCTCAGAGCCTCAAGGGAAGAGCAAGGTTATCTATGGTAGGCTGGGGCAGAACTAGCAGCAAGCAGAGCAAAGTTGTCCAAGAATAGCTTCCATTGGAATGCTAATGGCAATTGAAGAGGCAGGCCAGTGGCAAGCCACTAGCTTCTAGCAGTTTGAAAGTTGCAGACACAGTGCAGGTGTTGTGCGGCTTCCTTCTTGGCCTCCTAGAAGGTGCCGCGCTCTCTGTCTCTTGCTTGCCAATATATTGCCGTGTTCCTCTTATTGTTTGGTTTGTTTTGATTTGTTTTGATGATGTTTTGGTGGGTTTTCGGAATGTTTTGGTGGTGTTTTAGAATGTTTTGTTTTCTCTTGTGTTGTTTATATTGTCTTGGCAGGTTTTGGAATGTTTGGATTCCTTTTGGCGGGTTTTCAAATATTTTGGCGGGTATTTGGAATGTTTTGGTTTGCTTTCATTTGTTTTGATTATGTTTTGGCAAGTTATTGAAAGTTTCGATCACTTCAGACTGGTTTTCTAGTATTTTGGCATCTTTTCAGAATGTTTTGATGAGTTTTGGCGGGTTCTAAACTACTTTGTCGGGTTTTTGGAATGTTTTGGTTGGTTTTGACTTGTTTTTATGATGTTTTGCAAAGTTTTTTGAATGTTTTGATCAGTTCAGGCTGGTTTTCTAATGTTTTGGCATCTTTTCAGAATGTTTTGATGAGTTTTGCGGGTCTAAATCATTTTGGCGGGTTTTCGGAATATTTTGGTTGGTTTTGATTTGTTTTTATGATGTTTTGGCGGGTTTTTGGAATGTTTTGGTTGGGTTTTAGAATGTTTTGTTTTCTCTTGTGTTGTTTATATTGTCTTGGCAGGTTTTGGAATGTTTGGATTCCTTTTGGCGGGTTTTAAAATATTTTGGCGGGTATTTGGAATGTTTTGGCGGGTATTCGGAAGGTTTTGATTTGTTTTGACGGGTTTTGAAATATTTTGGCAGGTTTTTAGAAGGTTTAGATTTGTTTTGATTTCTTTTGATTATGTTTAGCCCAGTTTTTGGTGTGTTTGGATTAGCTTTGGTGGGCCTTACCATGTTTTGTCAGGTTTTTTTGAATGTATTGATCACTTCTGTCTGGTTTTCTATTTTGGCGGGTTTGAAAATATTTTTGGATTAGTTTTGGCGGGTTTTAAAATATTTTGACTCTTTGCGCAGAGATGACGGTGCCGGTTGCGGTGCACTCCGGGGCGCTCCTTCTGCGGAAAGACGCCTGGCAGTGGCACTTGGGACAGCTCCGCGTCTCCGTATTCTGTGTTTCTTGCCTTCTGCATCTCAGCAAAATGCTTTCCCACTAGGTCTAGCAAGGAGAAACTGTGGCAGCTGAGTAGATGTAGCCCGGCCCGCCCTTTGAAGTTGACAAGTTCTTGGCATCTCAGAGCCTCAAGGGAAGAGCAAGGTTATCTATGGTAGGCTGGGGCAGAACTAGCAGCAAGCAGAGCAAAGTTGTCCAAGAATAGCTTCCATTGGAATGCTAATGGCAATTGAAGAGGCAGGCCAGTGGCAAGCCACTATCTTCTAGCAGTTTGAAAGTTGCAGACACAGTGCAGGTGTTGTGCGATTTCCTTCTTGGCCTCCTAGAAGGTGCCGCGCTCTCTGTCTCTTGCTTGCCAATATGTTGCCGTGTTCCTCTTATTGTTTGGTTTGTTTTGATTTGTTTTTATGATGTTTTGGTGGGTTTTCAGAATGTTTTGGTGGTGTTTCAGAATGTTTTGTTTTCTCTTGTATTGTTTATATTGTCTTGGCAGGTTTTGGAATGTTTGGATTTGTTTTGGCGGGTTTTAAAATATTTTGGCGGGTATTTGGAATGTTTTGGGTTGCTTTCATTTGTTTTGATTATGTTTTGGCAAGTTATTGAAAGTTTGGATCACTTCTGACTGGTTTTCTAGTATTTTGGCATCTTTTCAGAATGTTTTGATGAGTTTTGGCGGGTTCTAAACTATTTTGTCGGGTTTTTGGAATGTTTCGGTTGGTTATGATTTGTTTTTATGATGTTTTGGCCGGATTTCGGAATATTTTGGTTGGTTTTTGGAATGTTTCGGTTGGTTTATGATTTGTTTTTATGATGTTTTGCAAAGTTTTTTGAATGTTTTGATCAGTTCTGGCTGGTTTTCTAATGTTTTGGCATCTTTTCAGAATGTTTTGATGAGTTTTGCGGGTCTAAATCATTTTGGCGGGTTTTTGGAATATTTTGGTTGGTTTTGATTTGTTTTGATGATGTTTTGGCGGGTTTTCGGAATGTTTTGGTTGGGTTTTAGAATGTTTTGTATTCTCTTGAGTTGTTTTTATTGTGTTGGCAGGTTTTGGAATGTTTGGATTTGTTTTGGTGGGTTTTAAAATCTTTTGGCGGGTATTTGGAATGTTTTTTAACGGGTATTCGGAAGGTTTTGATTAGTTTTGACGGGTTTTGAATTATTTTGGCGGGTTTTTAGAAGGTTTAGGTTTGTTTTGATTTGTTTTGATTCTGTTTAGCCCAGTTTTTGATGTGTTTGGATTAGCTTTGGTGGGCTTTATCATGTTTTGTGAGGTTTTTTCGAATGTATTGATCACTTCTGTCTGGTTTTCTATTTTGGCGGGTTTGAAAATATTTTTGGATGAGTTTTGGCGGGTTTTAAAATATTTTGGCGGGTATTTGGAATGTTTTGGGTTGCTTTCATTTGTTTTGATTATGTTTTGGCAAGTTATTGAAAGTTTGGATCACTTCTGACTGGTTTTCTAGTATTTTGGCATCTTTTCAGAATGTTTTGATGAGTTTTGGCGGGTTCTAAACTACTTTGTCGGGTTTTTGGAATGTTTCGGTTGGTTATGATTTGTTTTTATGATGTTTTGGCCGGATTTCGGAATATTTTGGCTGGTTTTTGGAATGTTTCGGTTGGTTTATGATTTGTTTTTATGATGTTTTGCAAAGTTTTTTGAATGTTTTGATCAGTTCTGGCTGGTTTTCTAATGTTTTGGCATCTTTTCAGAATGTTTTGATGAGTTTTGCGGGTCTAAATCATTTTGGCGGGTTTTTGGAATATTTTGGTTGGTTTTGATTTGTTTTGATGATGTTTTGGCGGGTTTTCGGAATGTTTTGGTTGGGTTTTAAAATGTTTTGTATTCTCTTGAGTTGTTTTTATTGTCTTGGCAGGTTTTGGAATGTTTGGATTCCTTTTGGCGGGTTTTAAAATCTTTTGGCGGGTATTTGGAATGTTTTTTAACGGGTATTCGGAAGGTTTTGATTAGTTTTGACGGGTTTTGAATTATTTTGGCGGGTTTTTAGAAGATTTAGGTTTGTTTTGATTTGTTTTGATTCTGTTTAGCCCAGTTTTTGGTGTGTTTGGATTAGCTTTGGTGGGCTTTATCATGTTTTGTGAGGTTTTTTCGAATGTATTGATCACTTCTGTCTGGTTTTCTATTTTGGCGGGTTTGAAAATATTTTTGGATGAGTTTTGGCGGGTTTGAAAATATTTTGGCTCTTTGCGCAGAGATGACGGTGCCGGTTGCGGTGCGCTCCGGGGCGCTCCTTCTGCGGAAAGACGCCTGGCAGCGGCACTTGGGACAGCTCCGCGTCTCCGTATTCTGTGTTTCTTGCCTTCTGCATCTCAGCAAAATGCTTTCCCACTAGGTCTAGCAAGGAGAAACTGTGGCAGCTGAGTAGATGTAGCCCGGCCCGCCCTTTGAAGTTGACAAGTTCTTGGCATCTCAGAGCCTCAAGGGAAGAGCAAGGTTATCTATGGTAGGCTGGGGCAGAACTAGCAGCAAGCAGAGCAAAGTTGTCCAAGAATAGCTTCCATTGGAATGCTAATGGCAATTGAAGAGGCAGGCCAGTGGCAAGCCACTAGCTTCTAGCAGTTTGAAAGTTGCAGACACAGTGCAGGTGTTGTGCGATTTCCTTCTTGGCCTCCTAGAAGGTGCCGCGCTCTCTGTCTCTTGCTTGCCAATATGTTGCCGTGTTCCTCTTATTGTTTGGTTTGTTTTGATTTGTTTTTATGATGTTTTGGCGGGTTTTCGGAATGTTTTGGTGGTGTTTCAGAATGTTTTGTTTTCTCTTGTATTGTTTATATTGTCTTGGCAGGTTTTGGAATGTTTGGATTTGTTTTGGCGGGTTTTAAAATATTTTGGCGGGTATTTGGAATGTTTTGGGTTGCTTTCATTTGTTTTGATTATGTTTTGGCAAGTTATTGAAAGTTTGGATCACTTCAGACTGGTTTTCTAGTATTTTGGCATCTTTTCAGAATGTTTTGATGAGTTTTGGCGGGTTCTAAACTATTTTGTCGGGTTTTTGGAATGTTTTGGTTGGTTTTGATTTGTTTTTATGATGCATTGCCAGGTTTTTTGAATGTTTTGATCAGTTCTGGCTGGTTTTCTAATGTTTTGGCATCTTTTCAGAATGTTTTGATGAGTTTTGCGGGTCTAAATAATTTTGGCGGGTTTTTGGAATGTTTCGGTTGGTTATGATTTGTTTTTATGATGTTTTGGCCGGATTTCGGCATATTTTGGTTGGTTTTTGGAATGTTTTGGTTGGTTTTGACTTGTTTTTATGATGTTTTGCAAAGTTTTTTGAATGTTTTGATTAGTTCAGGCTGGTTTTCTAATGTTTTGGCATATTTTCAGAATGTTTTGATGAGTTTTGCGGGTCTAAATCATTTTGGCGGGTTTTCGGAATATTTTGGTTGGTTTTGATTTGTTTTTATGATGTTTTGGCGGGTTTTTGGAATGTTTTGGTTGGGTTTTAGAATGTTTTGTTTTCTCTTGTGTTGTTTATATTGTCTTGGCAGGTTTTGGAATGTTTGGATTCCTTTTGGCGGGTTTTAAAATATTTTGGCGGGTATTTGGAATGTTTTGGCGGGTATTCGGAAGGTTTTGATTTGTTTTGACGGGTTTTGAAATATTTTGGCAGGTTTTTAGAAGGTTTAGATTTGTTTTGATTTCTTTTGATTATGTTTAGCCCAGTTTTTGGTGTGTTTGGATTAGCT
This sequence comes from Passer domesticus, assembly GCF_036417665.1. NCBI lineage: Eukaryota > Metazoa > Chordata > Aves > Passeriformes > Passeridae > Passer > Passer domesticus. The sequence continues at coordinate 58,967,488 of NC_087474.1, forward strand.
TTGGTGGGCCTTACCATGTTTTGTCAGGTTTTTTTGAATGTATTGATCACTTCTGTCTGGTTTTCTATTTTGGCGGGTTTGAAAATATTTTTGGATTAGTTTTGGCGGGTTTGAAAATATTTTGACTCTTTGCGCAGAGATGACGGTGCCGGTTGCGGTGCACTCCGGGGCGCTCCTTCTGCGGAAAGACGCCTGGCAGTGGCACTTGGGACAGCTCCGCGTCTCTGTATTCTGTGTTTCTTGCCTTCTGCATCTCAGCAAAATGCTTTCCCACTAGGTCTAGCAAGGAGAAACTGTGCCAGCTGAGTAGATGTAGCCCGGCCCGCCCTTTGAAGTTGAAAAGTTCTTGGCATCTCAGAACCTCAAGGGAAGAGCAAGGTTATCTATGGTAGGCTGGGGCAGAACTAGCAGCAAGCAGAGCAAAGTTGTCCAAGAATAGCTTCCATTGGAATGCTAATGGCAATTGAAGAGGCAGGCCAGTGGCAAGCCACTAGCTTCTAGCAGTTTGAAAGTTGCAGACACAGTGCAGGTGTTGTGCGATTTCCTTCTTGGCCTCCTAGAAGGTGCCGCGCTCTCTGTCTCTTGCTTGCCAATATGTTGCCGTGTTCCTCTTATTGTTTGGTTTGTTTTGATTTGTTTTGATGATGTTTTGGTGGGTTTTCGGAATGTTTTGGTGGTGTTTTAGAATGTTTTGTTTTCTCTTGTGTTGTTTATATTGTCTTGGCCGGTTTTGGAATGTTTGGATTCCTTTTGGCGGGTTTTCAAATCTTTTGGCGGGTATTTGGAATGTTTTGGTTTGCTTTCATTTGTTTTGATTATGTTTTGGCAAGTTATTGAAAGTTTGGATCACTTCTTACTGGTTTTCTAGTATTTTGGCATCTTTTCAGAATGTTTTGATGAGTTTTGGCGGGTTCTAAACTACTTTGTCGGGTTTTTGGAATGTTTCGGTTGGTTATGATTTGTTTTTATGATGTTTTGGCCGGATTTCGGCATATTTTGGTAGGTTTTTGGAATGTTTCGGTTGGTTTATGATTTGTTTTTATGATGTTTTTCAAAGTTTTTTGAATGTTTTGATCAGTTCTGGCTGGTTTTCTAATGTTTTGGCATCTTTTCAGAATGTTTTGATGAGTTTTGCGGGTCTAAATCATTTTGGCGGGTTTTTGGAATATTTTGGTTGGTTTTGATTTGTTTTGATGATGTTTTGGCGGGTTTTCGGAATGTTTTGGTTGGGTTTTAGAATGTTTTGTATTCTCTTGAGTTGTTTTTATTGTGTTGGCAGGGTTTGGAATGTTTGGATTCATTTTGGCGGGTTTTAAAAACTTTTGGCGGGTATTTGGAATGTTTTTTAACGGGTATTCGGAAGGTTTTGATTAGTTTTGACGGGTTTTGAAATATTTTGGCGGGTTTTTAGAGGTTTTAGATTTGTTTTGATTTGTTTTGATTCTGTTTAGCCCAGTTTTTGGTGTGTTTGGATTAGCTTTGGTGGGCTTTATCATGTTTTGTGAGGTTTTTTCGAATGTATTGATCACTTCTGTCTGGTTTTCTATTTTGGCGGGTTTGAAAATATTTTTGGATGAGTTTTGGCGGGTTTGAAAATATTTTGGCTCTTTGCGCAGAGACGACGGTGCCGGTTGCGGTGCGCTGCGGGGCGCTCCTTCTGCGGAAAGACGCCTGGCAGCGGCACTTGGGACAGCTCCGCGTCTCCGTATTCTGCGTTTCTTGCCTTCTGCATCTCAGCAAAATGCTTTCCCACTAGGTCTAGCAAGGAGAAACTGTGGCAGCTGAGTAGATGTAGCCCGGCCCGCCCTTTGAAGTTGAAAAGTTCTTGGCATCTCAGAGCCTCAAGGGAAGAGCAAGGTTATCTATGGTAGGCTGGGGCAGAACTAGCAGCAAGCAGAGCAAAGTTGTCCAAGAATAGCTTCCATTGGAATGCTAATGGCAATTGAAGAGGCAGGCCAGTGGCAAGCCACTAGCTTCTAGCAGTTTGAAAGTTGCAGACACAGTGCAGGTGTTGTGCGATTTCCTTCTTGGCCTCCTAGAAGGTGCCGCGCTCTCTGTCTCTTGCTTGCCAATATGTTGCCGTGTTCCTCTTATTGTTTGGTTTGTTTTGATTTGTTTTTATGATGTTTTGGCGGGTTTTCGGAATGTTTTGGTGGTGTTTCAGAATGTTTTGTTTTCTCTTGTATTGTTTATATTGTCTTGGCAGGTTTTGGAATGTTTGGATTTGTTTTGGCGGGTTTTAAAATATTTTGGCGGGTATTAGGAATGTTTTGGGTTGCTTTCATTTGTTTTGATTATGTTTTGGCAAGTTATTGAAAGTTTGGATCACTTCAGACTGGTTTTCTAGTATTTTGGCATCTTTTCAGAATGTTTTGATGAGTTTTGGCGGGTTCTAAACTATTTTGTCGGGTTTTTGGAATGTTTTGGTTGGTTTTGATTTGTTTTTATGGTGCATTGCCAAGTTTTTTGAATGTTTTGATCAGTTCTGGCTGGTTTTCTAATGTTTTGGCATCTTTTCAGAATGTTTTGATGAGTTTTGCGGGTCTAAATCATTTTGGCGGGTTTTTGGAATGTTTCGGTTGGTTTATGATTTGTTTTTATGATGTTTTGCAAAGTTTTTTGAATGTTTTGATCAGTTCTGGCTGGTTTTCTAATGTTTTGGCATCTTTTCAGAATGTTTTGATGAGTTTTGCGGGTCTAAATCATTTTGGCGGGTTTTTGGAATATTTTGGTTGGTTTTGATTTGTTTTGATGATGTTTTGGCGGGTTTTCGGAATGTTTTGGTTGGGTTTTAGAATGTTTTGTATTCTCTTGAGTTGTTTTTATTGTCTTGGCAGGTTTTGGAATGTTTGGATTTGTTTTGGTGGGTTTTAAAATCTTTTGGCGGGTATTTGGAATGTTTTTTAACGGGTATTCGGAAGGTTTTGATTAGTTTTGACGGGTTTTGAATTATTTTGGCGGGTTTTTAGAAGGTTTAGGTTTGTTTTGATTTGTTTTGATTCTGTTTAGCCCAGTTTTTGATGTGTTTGGATTAGCTTTGGTGGGCTTTATCATGTTTTGTGAGGTTTTTTCGAATGTATTGATCACTTCTGTCTGGTTTTCTATTTTGGCGGGTTTGAAAATAGTTTTGGATGAGTTTTGGCGGGTTTGAAAATATTTTGGCTCTTTGCGCAGAGATGACGGTGCCGGTTGCGGTGCGCTGCGGGGCGCTCCTTCTGCGGAAAGACGCCTGGCAGCGGCACTTGGGACAGCTCCGCGTCTCCGTATTCTGTGTTTCTTGCCTTCTGCATCTCAGCAAAATGCTTTCCCACTAGGTCTAGCAAGGAGAAACTGTGCCAGCTGAGTAGATGTAGCCCGGCCCACCCTTTGAAGTTGACAAGTTCTTGGCATCTCAGAGCCTCAAGGGAAGAGCAAGGTTATCTATGGTAGGCTGGGGCAGAACTAGCAGCAAGCAGAGCAAAGTTGTCCAAGAATAGCTTCCATTGGAATGCTAATGGCAATTGAAGAGGCAGGCCAGTGGCAAGCCACTAGCTTCTAGCAGTTTGAAAGTTGCAGACACAGTGCAGGTGTTGTGCGGCTTCCTTCTTGGCCTCCTAGAAGGTGCCGCGCTCTCTGTCTCTTGCTTGCCAATATATTGCCGTGTTCCTCTTATTGTTTGGTTTGTTTTGATTTGTTTTGATGATGTTTTGGTGGGTTTTCGGAATGTTTTGGTGGTGTTTTAGAATGTTTTGTTTTCTCTTGTGTTGTTTATATTGTCTTGGCCGGTTTTGGAATGTTTGGATTCCTTTTGGCGGGTTTTCAAATCTTTTGGCGGGTATTTGGAATGTTTTGGTTTGCTTTCATTTGTTTTGATTATGTTTTGGCAAGTTATTGAAAGTTTGGATCACTTCTTACTGGTTTTCTAGTATTTTGGCATCTTTTCAGAATGTTTTGATGAGTTTTGGCGGGTTCTAAACTACTTTGTCGGGTTTTTGGAATGTTTTGGTTGGTTTTGACTTGTTTTTATGATGTTTTGCAAAGTTTTTTGAATGTTTTGATCAGTTCAGGCTGGTTTTCTAATGTTTTGGCATCTTTTCAGAATGTTTTGATGAGTTTTGCGGGTCTAAATCATTTTGGCGGGTTTTTGGAATATTTTGGTTGGTTTTGATTTGTTTTGATGATGTTTTGGCGGGTTTTCGGAATGTTTTGGTTGGGTTTTAGAATGTTTTGTATTCTCTTGAGTTGTTTTTATTGTGTTGGCAGGTTTTGGAATGTTTGGATTTGTTTTGGTGGGTTTTAAAATCTTTTGGCGGGTATTTGGAATGTTTTTTAACGGGTATTCGGAAGGTTTTGATTAGTTTTGACGGGTTTTGAATTATTTTGGCGGGTTTTTAGAAGGTTTAGGTTTGTTTTGATTTGTTTTGATTCTGTTTAGCCCAGTTTTTGATGTGTTTGGATTAGCTTTGGTGGGCTTTATCATGTTTTGTGAGGTTTTTTCGAATGTATTGATCACTTCTGTCTGGTTTTCTATTTTGGCGGGTTTGAAAATATTTTTGGATGAGTTTTGGCGGGTTTTAAAATATTTTGGCGGGTATTTGGAATGTTTTGGGTTGCTTTCATTTGTTTTGATTATGTTTTGGCAAGTTATTGAAAGTTTGGATCACTTCTGACTGGTTTTCTAGTATTTTGGCATCTTTTCAGAATGTTTTGATGAGTTTTGGCGGGTTCTAAACTACTTTGTCGGGTTTTTGGAATGTTTCGGTTGGTTATGATTTGTTTTTATGATGTTTTGGCCGGATTTCGGAATATTTTGGCTGGTTTTTGGAATGTTTCGGTTGGTTTATGATTTGTTTTTATGATGTTTTGCAAAGTTTTTTGAATGTTTTGATCAGTTCTGGCTGGTTTTCTAATGTTTTGGCATCTTTTCAGAATGTTTTGATGAGTTTTGCGGGTCTAAATCATTTTGGCGGGTTTTTGGAATATTTTGGTTGGTTTTGATTTGTTTTGATGATGTTTTGGCGGGTTTTCGGAATGTTTTGGTTGGGTTTTAAAATGTTTTGTATTCTCTTGAGTTGTTTTTATTGTCTTGGCAGGTTTTGGAATGTTTGGATTCCTTTTGGCGGGTTTTAAAATCTTTTGGCGGGTATTTGGAATGTTTTTTAACGGGTATTCGGAAGGTTTTGATTAGTTTTGACGGGTTTTGAATTATTTTGGCGGGTTTTTAGAAGATTTAGGTTTGTTTTGATTTGTTTTGATTCTGTTTAGCCCAGTTTTTGGTGTGTTTGGATTAGCTTTGGTGGGCTTTATCATGTTTTGTGAGGTTTTTTCGAATGTATTGATCACTTCTGTCTGGTTTTCTATTTTGGCGGGTTTGAAAATATTTTTGGATGAGTTTTGGCGGGTTTGAAAATATTTTGGCTCTTTGCGCAGAGATGACGGTGCCGGTTGCGGTGCGCTCCGGGGCGCTCCTTCTGCGGAAAGACGCCTGGCAGCGGCACTTGGGACAGCTCCGCGTCTCCGTATTCTGTGTTTCTTGCCTTCTGCATCTCAGCAAAATGCTTTCCCACTAGGTCTAGCAAGGAGAAACTGTGGCAGCTGAGTAGATGTAGCCCGGCCCGCCCTTTGAAGTTGACAAGTTCTTGGCATCTCAGAGCCTCAAGGGAAGAGCAAGGTTATCTATGGTAGGCTGGGGCAGAACTAGCAGCAAGCAGAGCAAAGTTGTCCAAGAATAGCTTCCATTGGAATGCTAATGGCAATTGAAGAGGCAGGCCAGTGGCAAGCCACTAGCTTCTAGCAGTTTGAAAGTTGCAGACACAGTGCAGGTGTTGTGCGATTTCCTTCTTGGCCTCCTAGAAGGTGCCGCGCTCTCTGTCTCTTGCTTGCCAATATGTTGCCGTGTTCCTCTTATTGTTTGGTTTGTTTTGATTTGTTTTTATGATGTTTTGGCGGGTTTTCGGAATGTTTTGGTGGTGTTTCAGAATGTTTTGTTTTCTCTTGTATTGTTTATATTGTCTTGGCAGGTTTTGGAATGTTTGGATTTGTTTTGGCGGGTTTTAAAATATTTTGGCGGGTATTTGGAATGTTTTGGGTTGCTTTCATTTGTTTTGATTATGTTTTGGCAAGTTATTGAAAGTTTGGATCACTTCAGACTGGTTTTCTAGTATTTTGGCATCTTTTCAGAATGTTTTGATGAGTTTTGGCGGGTTCTAAACTATTTTGTCGGGTTTTTGGAATGTTTTGGTTGGTTTTGATTTGTTTTTATGATGCATTGCCAGGTTTTTTGAATGTTTTGATCAGTTCTGGCTGGTTTTCTAATGTTTTGGCATCTTTTCAGAATGTTTTGATGAGTTTTGCGGGTCTAAATAATTTTGGCGGGTTTTTGGAATGTTTCGGTTGGTTATGATTTGTTTTTATGATGTTTTGGCCGGATTTCGGCATATTTTGGTTGGTTTTTGGAATGTTTTGGTTGGTTTTGACTTGTTTTTATGATGTTTTGCAAAGTTTTTTGAATGTTTTGATTAGTTCAGGCTGGTTTTCTAATGTTTTGGCATATTTTCAGAATGTTTTGATGAGTTTTGCGGGTCTAAATCATTTTGGCGGGTTTTCGGAATATTTTGGTTGGTTTTGATTTGTTTTTATGATGTTTTGGCGGGTTTTTGGAATGTTTTGGTTGGGTTTTAGAATGTTTTGTTTTCTCTTGTGTTGTTTATATTGTCTTGGCAGGTTTTGGAATGTTTGGATTCCTTTTGGCGGGTTTTAAAATATTTTGGCGGGTATTTGGAATGTTTTGGCGGGTATTCGGAAGGTTTTGATTTGTTTTGACGGGTTTTGAAATATTTTGGCAGGTTTTTAGAAGGTTTAGATTTGTTTTGATTTCTTTTGATTATGTTTAGCCCAGTTTTTGGTGTGTTTGGATTAGCTTTGGTGGGCGTTACCATGTTTTGTCAGGTTTTTTTGAATGTATTGATCACTTCTGTCTGGTTTTCTATTTTGGCGGGTTTGAAAATATTTTTGGATTAGTTTTGGCGGGTTTGAAAATATTTTGACTCTTTGCGCAGAGATGACGGTGCCGGTTGCGGTGCACTCCGGGGCGCTCCTTCTGCGGAAAGACGCCTGGCAGTGGCACTTGGGACAGCTCCGCGTCTCTGTATTCTGTGTTTCTTGCCTTCTGCATCTCAGCAAAATGCTTTCCCACTAGGTCTAGCAAGGAGAAACTGTGCCAGCTGAGTAGATGTAGCCCGGCCCGCCCTTTGAAGTTGAAAAGTTCTTGGCATCTCAGAGCCTCAAGGGAAGAGCAAGGTTATCTATGGTAGGCTGGGGCAGAACTAGCAGCAAGCAGAGCAAAGTTGTCCAAGAATAGCTTCCATTGGAATGCTAATGGCAATTGAAGAGGCAGGCCAGTGGCAAGCCACTAGCTTCTAGCAGTTTGAAAGTTGCAGACACAGTGCAGGTGTTGTGCGATTTCCTTCTTGGCCTCCTAGAAGGTGCCGCGCTCTCTGTCTCTTGCTTGCCAATATGTTGCCGTGTTCCTCTTATTGTTTGGTTTGTTTTGATTTGTTTTGATGATGTTTTGGTGGGTTTTCGGAATGTTTTGGTGGTGTTTTAGAATGTTTTGTTTTCTCTTGTGTTGTTTATATTGTCTTGGCCGGTTTTGGAATGTTTGGATTCCTTTTGGCGGGTTTTCAAATCTTTTGGCGGGTATTTGGAATGTTTTGGTTTGCTTTCATTTGTTTTGATTATGTTTTGGCAAGTTATTGAAAGTTTGGATCACTTCTTACTGGTTTTCTAGTATTTTGGCATCTTTTCAGAATGTTTTGATGAGTTTTGGCGGGTTCTAAACTACTTTGTCGGGTTTTTGGAATGTTTCGGTTGGTTATGATTTGTTTTTATGATGTTTTGGCCGGATTTCGGCATATTTTGGTAGGTTTTTGGAATGTTTCGGTTGGTTTATGATTTGTTTTTATGATGTTTTTCAAAGTTTTTTGAATGTTTTGATCAGTTCTGGCTGGTTTTCTAATGTTTTGGCATCTTTTCAGAATGTTTTGATGAGTTTTGCGGGTCTAAATCATTTTGGCGGGTTTTTGGAATATTTTGGTTGGTTTTGATTTGTTTTGATGATGTTTTGGCGGGTTTTCGGAATGTTTTGGTTGGGTTTTAGAATGTTTTGTATTCTCTTGAGTTGTTTTTATTGTGTTGGCAGGGTTTGGAATGTTTGGATTCATTTTGGCGGGTTTTAAAAACTTTTGGCGGGTATTTGGAATGTTTTTTAACGGGTATTCGGAAGGTTTTGATTAGTTTTGACGGGTTTTGAAATATTTTGGCGGGTTTTTAGAGGTTTTAGATTTGTTTTGATTTGTTTTGATTCTGTTTAGCCCAGTTTTTGGTGTGTTTGGATTAGCTTTGGTGGGCTTTATCATGTTTTGTGAGGTTTTTTCGAATGTATTGATCACTTCTGTCTGGTTTTCTATTTTGGCGGGTTTGAAAATATTTTTGGATGAGTTTTGGCGGGTTTGAAAATATTTTGGCTCTTTGCGCAGAGACGACGGTGCCGGTTGCGGTGCGCTGCGGGGCGCTCCTTCTGCGGAAAGACGCCTGGCAGCGGCACTTGGGACAGCTCCGCGTCTCCGTATTCTGCGTTTCTTGCCTTCTGCATCTCAGCAAAATGCTTTCCCACTAGGTCTAGCAAGGAGAAACTGTGGCAGCTGAGTAGATGTAGCCCGGCCCGCCCTTTGAAGTTGACAAGTTCTTGGCATCTCAGAGCCTCAAGGGAAGAGCAAGGTTATCTATGGTAGGCTGGGGCAGAACTAGCAGCAAGCAGAGCAAAGTTGTCCAAGAATAGCTTCCATTGGAATGCTAATGGCAATTGAAGAGGCAGGCCAGTGGCAAGCCACTAGCTTCTAGCAGTTTGAAAGTTGCAGACACAGTGCAGGTGTTGTGCGATTTCCTTCTTGGCCTCCTAGAAGGTGCCGCGCTCTCTGTCTCTTGCTTGCCAATATGTTGCCGTGTTCCTCTTATTGTTTGGTTTGTTTTGATTTGTTTTTATGATGTTTTGGCGGGTTTTCGGAATGTTTTGGTGGTGTTTCAGAATGTTTTGTTTTCTCTTGTATTGTTTATATTGTCTTGGCAGGTTTTGGAATGTTTGGATTTGTTTTGGCGGGTTTTAAAATATTTTGGCGGGTATTAGGAATGTTTTGGGTTGCTTTCATTTGTTTTGATTATGTTTTGGCAAGTTATTGAAAGTTTGGATCACTTCAGACTGGTTTTCTAGTATTTTGGCATCTTTTCAGAATGTTTTGATGAGTTTTGGCGGGTTCTAAACTATTTTGTCGGGTTTTTGGAATGTTTTGGTTGGTTTTGATTTGTTTTTATGGTGCATTGCCAAGTTTTTTGAATGTTTTGATCAGTTCTGGCTGGTTTTCTAATGTTTTGGCATCTTTTCAGAATGTTTTGATGAGTTTTGCGGGTCTAAATCATTTTGGCGGGTTTTTGGAATGTTTCGGTTGGTTTATGATTTGTTTTTATGATGTTTTGCAAAGTTTTTTGAATGTTTTGATCAGTTCTGGCTGGTTTTCTAATGTTTTGGCATCTTTTCAGAATGTTTTGATGAGTTTTGCGGGTCTAAATCATTTTGGCGGGTTTTTGGAATATTTTGGTTGGTTTTGATTTGTTTTGATGATGTTTTGGCGGGTTTTCGGAATGTTTTGGTTGGGTTTTAGAATGTTTTGTATTCTCTTGAGTTGTTTTTATTGTCTTGGCAGGTTTTGGAATGTTTGGATTTGTTTTGGTGGGTTTTAAAATCTTTTGGCGGGTATTTGGAATGTTTTTTAACGGGTATTCGGAAGGTTTTGATTAGTTTTGACGGGTTTTGAATTATTTTGGCGGGTTTTTAGAAGGTTTAGGTTTGTTTTGATTTGTTTTGATTCTGTTTAGCCCAGTTTTTGATGTGTTTGGATTAGCTTTGGTGGGCTTTATCATGTTTTGTGAGGTTTTTTCGAATGTATTGATCACTTCTGTCTGGTTTTCTATTTTGGCGGGTTTGAAAATAGTTTTGGATGAGTTTTGGCGGGTTTGAAAATATTTTGGCTCTTTGCGCAGAGATGACGGTGCCGGTTGCGGTGCGCTGCGGGGCGCTCCTTCTGCGGAAAGACGCCTGGCAGCGGCACTTGGGACAGCTCCGCGTCTCCGTATTCTGTGTTTCTTGCCTTCTGCATCTCAGCAAAATGCTTTCCCACTAGGTCTAGCAAGGAGAAACTGTGCCAGCTGAGTAGATGTAGCCCGGCCCACCCTTTGAAGTTGACAAGTTCTTGGCATCTCAGAGCCTCAAGGGAAGAGCAAGGTTATCTATGGTAGGCTGGGGCAGAACTAGCAGCAAGCAGAGCAAAGTTGTCCAAGAATAGCTTCCATTGGAATGCTAATGGCAATTGAAGAGGCAGGCCAGTGGCAAGCCACTAGCTTCTAGCAGTTTGAAAGTTGCAGACACAGTGCAGGTGTTGTGCGGCTTCCTTCTTGGCCTCCTAGAAGGTGCCGCGCTCTCTGTCTCTTGCTTGCCAATATATTGCCGTGTTCCTCTTATTGTTTGGTTTGTTTTGATTTGTTTTGATGATGTTTTGGTGGGTTTTCGGAATGTTTTGGTGGTGTTTTAGAATGTTTTGTTTTCTCTTGTGTTGTTTATATTGTCTTGGCCGGTTTTGGAATGTTTGGATTCCTTTTGGCGGGTTTTCAAATCTTTTGGCGGGTATTTGGAATGTTTTGGTTTGCTTTCATTTGTTTTGATTATGTTTTGGCAAGTTATTGAAAGTTTCGATCACTTCAGACTGGTTTTCTAGTATTTTGGCATCTTTTCAGAATGTTTTGATGAGTTTTGGCGGGTTCTAAACTACTTTGTCGGGTTTTTGGAATGTTTTGGTTGGTTTTGACTTGTTTTTATGATGTTTTGCAAAGTTTTTTGAATGTTTTGATCAGTTCAGGCTGGTTTTCTAATGTTTTGGCATCTTTTCAGAATGTTTTGATGAGTTTTGCGGGTCTAAATCATTTTGGCGGGTTTTCGGAATATTTTGGTTGGTTTTGATTTGTTTTTATGATGTTTTGGCGGGTTTTTGGAATGTTTTGGTTGGGTTTTAGAATGTTTTGTTTTCTCTTGTGTTGTTTATATTGTCTTGGCAGGTTTTGGAATGTTTGGATTCCTTTTGGCGGGTTTTAAAATCTTTTGGCGGGTATTTGGAATGTTTTGGTTTGCTTTCATTTGTTTTGATTATGTTTTGGCAAGTTATTGAAAGTTTCGATCACTTCAGACTGGTTTTCTAGTATTTTGGCATCTTTTCAGAATGTTTTGATGAGTTTTGGCGGGTTCTAAACTACTTTGTCGGGTTTTTGGAATGTTTCGGTTGGTTATGATTTGTTTTTATGATGTTTTGGCCGGATTTCGGCATATTTTGGTTGGTTTTTGGAATGTTTCGGTTGGTTTATGATTTGTTTTTATGATGTTTTTCAAAGTTTTTTGAATGTTTTGATCAGTTCTGGCTGGTTTTCTAATGTTTTGGCATCTTTTCAGAATGTTTTGATGAGTTTTGCGGGTCTAAATCATTTTGGCGGGTTTTTGGAATATTTTGGTTGGTTTTGATTTGTTTTGATGATGTTTTGGCGGGTTTTCGGAATGTTTTGGTTGGGTTTTAGAATGTTTTGTATTCTCTTGAGTTGTTTTTATTGTGTTGGCAGGTTTTGGAATGTTTGGATTCATTTTTGCGTGTTTTAAAATCTTTTGGCGGGTATTTGGAATGTTTTTTAACGGGTATTCGGAAGGTTTTGATTAGTTTTGACGGGTTTTGAATTATTTTGGCGGGTTTTTAGAAGGTTTAGGTTTGTTTTGATTTGTTTTGATTCTGTTTAGCCCAGTTTTTGGTGTGTTTGGATTAGCTTTGGTGGGCTTTATCATGTTTTGTGAGGTTTTTTCGAATGTATTGATCACTTCTGTCTGGTTTTCTATTTTGGCGGGTTTGAAAATATTTTTGGATGAGTTTTGGCGGGTTTGAAAATATTTTGGCTCTTTGCGCAGAGATGACGGTGCCGGTTGCGGTGCGCTGCGGGGCGCTCCTTCTGCGGAAAGACGCCTGGCAGCGGCACTTGGGACAGCTCCGCGTCTCCGTATTCTGCGTTTCTTGCCTTCTGCATCTCAGCAAAATGCTTTCCCACTAGGTCTAGCAAGGAGAAACTGTGGCAGCTGAGTAGATGTAGCCCGGCCCGCCCTTTGAAGTTGACAAGTTCTTGGCATCTCAGAGCCTCAAGGGAAGAGCAAGGTTATCTATGGTAGGCTGGGGCAGAACTAGCAGCAAGCAGAGCAAAGTTGTCCAAGAATAGCTTCCATTGGAATGCTAATGGCAATTGAAGAGGCAGGCCAGTGGCAAGCCACTAGCTTCTAGCAGTTTGAAAGTTGCAGACACAGTGCAGGTGTTGTGCGATTTCCTTCTTGGCCTCCTAGAAGGTGCCGCGCTCTCTGTCTCTTGCTTGCCAATATGTTGCCGTGTTCCTCTTATTGTTTGGTTTGTTTTGATTTGTTTTTATGATGTTTTGGCGGGTTTTCGGAATGTTTTGGTGGTGTTTCAGAATGTTTTGTTTTCTCTTGTATTGTTTATATTGTCTTGGCAGGTTTTGGAATGTTTGGATTTGTTTTGGCGGGTTTTAAAATATTTTGGCGGGTATTTGGAATGTTTTGGGTTGCTTTCATTTGTTTTGATTATGTTTTGGCAAGGTATTGAAAGTTTGGATCACTTCAGACTGGTTTTCTAGTATTTTGGCATCTTTTCAGAATGTTTTGATGAGTTTTGGCGGGTTCTAAACTATTTTGTCGGGTTTTTGGAATGTTTTGGTTGGTTTTGATTTGTGTTTATGATGCATTGCCAAGTTTTTTGAATGTTTTGATCAGTTCTGGCTGGTTTTCTAATGTTTTGGCATCTTTTCAGAATGTTTTGATGAGTTTTGCGGGTCTAAATAATTTTGGCGGGTTTTCGGAATGTTTTGGTTGGTTTTGATTTGTTTTGATGATGTTTTGGCGGGTTTTCGGAATGTTTTGGTTGGGTTTTAGAATGTTTTGTATTCTCTTGAGTTGTTTTTATTGTGTTGGCAGGGTTTGGAATGTTTGGATTCATTTTGGCGGGTTTTAAAAACTTTTGGCGGGTATTTGGAATGTTTTTTAACGGGTATTCGGAAGGTTTTGATTAGTTTTGACGGGTTTTGAAATATTTTGGCGGGTTTTTAGAGGTTTTAGATTTGTTTTGATTTGTTTTGATTCTGTTTAGCCCAGTTTTTGGTGTGTTTGGATTAGCTTTGGTGGGCTTTATCATGTTTTGTGAGGTTTTTTCGAATGTATTGATCACTTCTGTCTGGTTTTCTATTTTGGCGGGTTTGAAAATATTTTTGGATGAGTTTTGGCGGGTTTGAAAATATTTTGGCTCTTTGCGCAGAGACGACGGTGCCGGTTGCGGTGCGCTGCGGGGCGCTCCTTCTGCGGAAAGACGCCTGGCAGCGGCACTTGGGACAGCTCCGCGTCTCCGTATTCTGCGTTTCTTGCCTTCTGCATCTCAGCAAAATGCTTTCCCACTAGGTCTAGCAAGGAGAAACTGTGGCAGCTGAGTAGATGTAGCCCGGCCCGCCCTTTGAAGTTGACAAGTTCTTGGCATCTCAGAGCCTCAAGGGAAGAGCAAGGTTATCTATGGTAGGCTGGGGCAGAACTAGCAGCAAGCAGAGCAAAGTTGTCCAAGAATAGCTTCCATTGGAATGCTAATGGCAATTGAAGAGGCAGGCCAGTGGCAAGCCACTAGCTTCTAGCAGTTTGAAAGTTGCAGACACAGTGCAGGTGTTGTGCGATTTCCTTCTTGGCCTCCTAGAAGGTGCCGCGCTCTCTGTCTCTTGCTTGCCAATATGTTGCCGTGTTCCTCTTATTGTTTGGTTTGTTTTGATTTGTTTTTATGATGTTTTGGCGGGTTTTCGGAATGTTTTGGTGGTGTTTCAGAATGTTTTGTTTTCTCTTGTATTGTTTATATTGTCTTGGCAGGTTTTGGAATGTTTGGATTCCTTTTGGCGGGTTTTAAAATCTTTTGGCGGGTATTTGGAATGTTTTGGTTTGCTTTCATTTGTTTTGATTATGTTTTGGCAAGTTATTGAAAGTTTCGATCACTTCAGACTGGTTTTCTAGTATTTTGGCATCTTTTCAGAATGTTTTGATGAGTTTTGGCGGGTTCTAAACTACTTTGTCGGGTTTTTGGAATGTTTCGGTTGGTTATGATTTGTTTTTATGATGTTTTGGCCGGATTTCGGAATATTTTGGTTGGTTTTTGGAATGTTTCGGTTGGTTTATGATTTGTTTTTATGATGTTTTGCAAAGTTTTTTGAATGTTTTGATCAGTTCTGGCTGGTTTTCTAATGTTTTGGCATCTTTTCAGAATGTTTTGATGAGTTTTGCGGGTCTAAATCATTTTGGCGGGTTTTTGGAATATTTTGGTTGGTTTTGATTTGTTTTGATGATGTTTTGGCGGGTTTTCGGAATGTTTTGGTTGGGTTTTAGAATGTTTTGTATTCTCTTGAGTTGTTTTTATTGTCTTGGCAGGTTTTGGAATGTTTGGATTCCTTTTGGCGGGTTTTAAAATCTTTTGGCGGGTATTTGGAATGTTTTTTAACGGGTATTCGGAAGGTTTTGATTAGTTTTGACGGGTTTTGAATTATTTTGGCGGGTTTTTAGAAGATTTAGGTTTGTTTTGATTTGTTTTGATTCTGTTTAGCCCAGTTTTTGATGTGTTTGGATTAGCTTTGGTGGGCTTTATCATGTTTTGTGAGGTTTTTTCGAATGTATTGATCACTTCTGTCTGGTTTTCTATTTTGGCGGGTTTGAAAATATTTTTGGATGAGTTTTGGCGGGTTTGAAAATATTTTGGCTCTTTGCGCAGAGATGACGGTGCCGGTTGCGGTGCGCTGCGGGGCGCTCCTTCTGCGGAAAGACGCCTGGCAGCGGCACTTGGGACAGCTCCGCGTCTCCGTATTCTGCGTTTCTTGCCTTCTGCATCTCAGCAAAATGCTTTCCCACTAGGTCTAGCAAGGAGAAACTGTGGCAGCCGAGTAGATGTAGCCCGGCCCGCCCTTTGAAGTTGACAAGTTCTTGGCATCTCAGAGCCTCAAGGGAAGAGCAAGGTTATCTATGGTAGGCTGGGGCAGAACTAGCAGCAAGCAGAGCAAAGTTGTCCAAGAATAGCTTCCATTGGAATGCTAATGGCAATTGAAGAGGCAGGCCAGTGGAAGCCACTAGCTTCTAGCAGTTTGAAAGTTGCAGACACAGTGCAGGTGTTGTGCGATTTCCTTCTTGGCCTCCTAGAAGGTGCCGCGCTCTCTGTCTCTTGCTTGCCAATATGTTGCCGTGTTCCTCTTATTGTTTGGTTTGTTTTGATTTGTTTTTATGATGTTTTGGCGGGTTTTCGGAATGTTTTGGTGGTGTTTCAGAATGTTTTGTTTTCTCTTGTATTGTTTATATTGTCTTGGCAGGTTTTGGAATGTTTGGATTTGTTTTGGCGGGTTTTAAAATATTTTGGCGGGTATTTGGAATGTTTTGGTTTGCTTTCATTTGTTTTGATTATGTTTTGGCAAGTTATTGAAAGTTTGGATCACTTCAGACTGGTTTTCTAGTATTTTGGCATCTTTTCAGAATGTTTTGATGAGTTTTGGCGGGTTCTAAACTATTTTGTCGGGTTTTTGGAATGTTTTGGTTGGTTTTGATTTGTTTTTATGGTGCATTGCCAAGTTTTTTGAATGTTTTGATCAGTTCTGGCTGGTTTTCTAATGTTTTGGCATCTTTTCAGAATGTTTTGATGAGTTTTGCGGGTCTAAATCATTTTGGCGGGTTTTTGGAATGTTTCGGTTGGTTTATGATTTGTTTTTATGATGTTTTGCAAAGTTTTTTGAATGTTTTGATCAGTTCTGGCTGGTTTTCTAATGTTTTGGCATCTTTTCAGAATGTTTTGATGAGTTTTGCGGGTCTAAATCATTTTGGCGGGTTTTTGGAATATTTTGGTTGGTTTTGATTTGTTTTGATGATGTTTTGGCGGGTTTTCGGAATGTTTTGGTTGGGTTTTAGAATGTTTTGTATTCTCTTGAGTTGTTTTTATTGTCTTGGCAGGTTTTGGAATGTTTGGATTTGTTTTGGTGGGTTTTAAAATCTTTTGGCGGGTATTTGGAATGTTTTTTAACGGGTATTCGGAAGGTTTTGATTAGTTTTGACGGGTTTTGAATTATTTTGGCCGGTTTTTAGAAGGTTTAGGTTTGTTTTGATTTGTTTTGATTCTGTTTAGCCCAGTTTTTGATGTGTTTGGATTAGCTTTGGTGGGCTTTATCATGTTTTGTGAGGTTTTTTCGAATGTATTGATCACTTCTGTCTGGTTTTCTATTTTGGCGGGTTTGAAAATAGTTTTGGATGAGTTTTGGCGGGTTTGAAAATATTTTGGCTCTTTGCGCAGAGATGACGGTGCCGGTTGCGGTGCGCTGCGGGGCGCTCCTTCTGCGGAAAGACGCCTGGCAGCGGCACTTGGGACAGCTCCGCGTCTCCGTATTCTGTGTTTCTTGCCTTCTGCATCTCAGCAAAATGCTTTCCCACTAGGTCTAGCAAGGAGAAACTGTGCCAGCTGAGTAGATGTAGCCCGGCCCACCCTTTGAAGTTGACAAGTTCTTGGCATCTCAGAGCCTCAAGGGAAGAGCAAGGTTATCTATGGTAGGCTGGGGCAGAACTAGCAGCAAGCAGAGCAAAGTTGTCCAAGAATAGCTTCCATTGGAATGCTAATGGCAATTGAAGAGGCAGGCCAGTGGCAAGCCACTAGCTTCTAGCAGTTTGAAAGTTGC
This sequence comes from Passer domesticus, assembly GCF_036417665.1. Lineage (NCBI taxonomy): Eukaryota > Metazoa > Chordata > Aves > Passeriformes > Passeridae > Passer > Passer domesticus. Next base: position 58,984,339 of record NC_087474.1, read on the forward strand.
AGACACAGTGCAGGTGTTGTGCGGCTTCCTTCTTGGCCTCCTAGAAGGTGCCGCGCTCTCTGTCTCTTGCTTGCCAATATATTGCCGTGTTCCTCTTATTGTTTGGTTTGTTTTGATTTGTTTTGATGATGTTTTGGTGGGTTTTCGGAATGTTTTGGTGGTGTTTTAGAATGTTTTGTTTTCTCTTGTGTTGTTTATATTGTCTTGGCCGGTTTTGGAATGTTTGGATTCCTTTTGGCGGGTTTTCAAATCTTTTGGCGGGTATTTGGAATGTTTTGGTTTGCTTTCATTTGTTTTGATTATGTTTTGGCAAGTTATTGAAAGTTTGGATCACTTCTTACTGGTTTTCTAGTATTTTGGCATCTTTTCAGAATGTTTTGATGAGTTTTGGCGGGTTCTAAACTACTTTGTCGGGTTTTTGGAATGTTTCGGTTGGTTATGATTTGTTTTTATGATGTTTTGGCCGGATTTCGGCATATTTTGGTTGGTTTTTGGAATGTTTCGGTTGGTTTATGATTTGTTTTTATGATGTTTTGCAAAGTTTTTTGAATGTTTTGATCAGTTCTGGCTGGTTTTCTAATGTTTTGGCATCTTTTCAGAATGTTTTGATGAGTTTTGCGGGTCTAAATCATTTTGGCGGGTTTTTGGAATATTTTGGTTGGTTTTGATTTGTTTTGATGATGTTTTGGCGGGTTTTCGGAATGTTTTGGTTGGGTTTTAGAATGTTTTGTATTCTCTTGAGTTGTTTTTATTGTCTTGGCAGGTTTTGGAATGTTTGGATTCCTTTTGGCGGGTTTTAAAATCTTTTGGCGGGTATTTGGAATGTTTTTTAACGGGTATTCGGAAGGTTTTGATTAGTTTTGACGGGTTTTGAATTATTTTGGCGGGTTTTTAGAAGATTTAGGTTTGTTTTGATTTGTTTTGATTCTGTTTAGCCCAGTTTTTGATGTGTTTGGATTAGCTTTGGTGGGCTTTATCATGTTTTGTGAGGTTTTTTCGAATGTATTGATCACTTCTGTCTGGTTTTCTATTTTGGCGGGTTTGAAAATATTTTTGGATGAGTTTTGGCGGGTTTGAAAATATTTTGGCTCTTTGCGCAGAGATGACGGTGCCGGTTGCGGTGCGCTGCGGGGCGCTCCTTCTGCGGAAAGACGCCTGGCAGCGGCACTTGGGACAGCTCCGCGTCTCCGTATTCTGCGTTTCTTGCCTTCTGCATCTCAGCAAAATGCTTTCCCACTAGGTCTAGCAAGGAGAAACTGTGGCAGCCGAGTAGATGTAGCCCGGCCCGCCCTTTGAAGTTGACAAGTTCTTGGCATCTCAGAGCCTCAAGGGAAGAGCAAGGTTATCTATGGTAGGCTGGGGCAGAACTAGCAGCAAGCAGAGCAAAGTTGTCCAAGAATAGCTTCCATTGGAATGCTAATGGCAATTGAAGAGGCAGGCCAGTGGAAGCCACTAGCTTCTAGCAGTTTGAAAGTTGCAGACACAGTGCAGGTGTTGTGCGATTTCCTTCTTGGCCTCCTAGAAGGTGCCGCGCTCTCTGTCTCTTGCTTGCCAATATGTTGCCGTGTTCCTCTTATTGTTTGGTTTGTTTTGATTTGTTTTTATGATGTTTTGGCGGGTTTTCGGAATGTTTTGGTGGTGTTTCAGAATGTTTTGTTTTCTCTTGTATTGTTTATATTGTCTTGGCAGGTTTTGGAATGTTTGGATTTGTTTTGGCGGGTTTTAAAATATTTTGGCGGGTATTTGGAATGTTTTGGTTTGCTTTCATTTGTTTTGATTATGTTTTGGCAAGTTATTGAAAGTTTGGATCACTTCAGACTGGTTTTCTAGTATTTTGGCATCTTTTCAGAATGTTTTGATGAGTTTTGGCGGGTTCTAAACTATTTTGTCGGGTTTTTGGAATGTTTTGGTTGGTTTTGATTTGTTTTTATGGTGCATTGCCAAGTTTTTTGAATGTTTTGATCAGTTCTGGCTGGTTTTCTAATGTTTTGGCATCTTTTCAGAATGTTTTGATGAGTTTTGCGGGTCTAAATCATTTTGGCGGGTTTTTGGAATGTTTCGGTTGGTTTATGATTTGTTTTTATGATGTTTTGCAAAGTTTTTTGAATGTTTTGATCAGTTCTGGCTGGTTTTCTAATGTTTTGGCATCTTTTCAGAATGTTTTGATGAGTTTTGCGGGTCTAAATCATTTTGGCGGGTTTTTGGAATATTTTGGTTGGTTTTGATTTGTTTTGATGATGTTTTGGCGGGTTTTCGGAATGTTTTGGTTGGGTTTTAGAATGTTTTGTATTCTCTTGAGTTGTTTTTATTGTCTTGGCAGGTTTTGGAATGTTTGGATTTGTTTTGGTGGGTTTTAAAATCTTTTGGCGGGTATTTGGAATGTTTTTTAACGGGTATTCGGAAGGTTTTGATTAGTTTTGACGGGTTTTGAATTATTTTGGCCGGTTTTTAGAAGGTTTAGGTTTGTTTTGATTTGTTTTGATTCTGTTTAGCCCAGTTTTTGATGTGTTTGGATTAGCTTTGGTGGGCTTTATCATGTTTTGTGAGGTTTTTTCGAATGTATTGATCACTTCTGTCTGGTTTTCTATTTTGGCGGGTTTGAAAATAGTTTTGGATGAGTTTTGGCGGGTTTGAAAATATTTTGGCTCTTTGCGCAGAGATGACGGTGCCGGTTGCGGTGCGCTGCGGGGCGCTCCTTCTGCGGAAAGACGCCTGGCAGCGGCACTTGGGACAGCTCCGCGTCTCCGTATTCTGTGTTTCTTGCCTTCTGCATCTCAGCAAAATGCTTTCCCACTAGGTCTAGCAAGGAGAAACTGTGCCAGCTGAGTAGATGTAGCCCGGCCCACCCTTTGAAGTTGACAAGTTCTTGGCATCTCAGAGCCTCAAGGGAAGAGCAAGGTTATCTATGGTAGGCTGGGGCAGAACTAGCAGCAAGCAGAGCAAAGTTGTCCAAGAATAGCTTCCATTGGAATGCTAATGGCAATTGAAGAGGCAGGCCAGTGGCAAGCCACTAGCTTCTAGCAGTTTGAAAGTTGCAGACACAGTGCAGGTGTTGTGCGGCTTCCTTCTTGGCCTCCTAGAAGGTGCCGCGCTCTCTGTCTCTTGCTTGCCAATATATTGCCGTGTTCCTCTTATTGTTTGGTTTGTTTTGATTTGTTTTGATGATGTTTTGGTGGGTTTTCGGAATGTTTTGGTGGTGTTTTAGAATGTTTTGTTTTCTCTTGTGTTGTTTATATTGTCTTGGCCGGTTTTGGAATGTTTGGATTCCTTTTGGCGGGTTTTCAAATCTTTTGGCGGGTATTTGGAATGTTTTGGTTTGCTTTCATTTGTTTTGATTATGTTTTGGCAAGTTATTGAAAGTTTGGATCACTTCTTACTGGTTTTCTAGTATTTTGGCATCTTTTCAGAATGTTTTGATGAGTTTTGGCGGGTTCTAAACTACTTTGTCGGGTTTTTGGAATGTTTTGGTTGGTTTTGACTTGTTTTTATGATGTTTTGCAAAGTTTTTTGAATGTTTTGATCAGTTCAGGCTGGTTTTCTAATGTTTTGGCATCTTTTCAGAATGTTTTGATGAGTTTTGCGGGTCTAAATCATTTTGGCGGGTTTTCGGAATATTTTGGTTGGTTTTGATTTGTTTTTATGATGTTTTGGCGGGTTTTTGGAATGTTTTGGTTGGGTTTTAGAATGTTTTGTTTTCTCTTGTGTTGTTTATATTGTCTTGGCAGGTTTTGGAATGTTTGGATTCCTTTTGGCGGGTTTTAAAATCTTTTGGCGGGTATTTGGAATGTTTTGGTTTGCTTTCATTTGTTTTGATTATGTTTTGGCAAGTTATTGAAAGTTTCGATCACTTCAGACTGGTTTTCTAGTATTTTGGCATCTTTTCAGAATGTTTTGATGAGTTTTGGCGGGTTCTAAACTACTTTGTCGGGTTTTTGGAATGTTTCGGTTGGTTATGATTTGTTTTTATGATGTTTTGGCCGGATTTCGGCATATTTTGGTTGGTTTTTGGAATGTTTCGGTTGGTTTATGATTTGTTTTTATGATGTTTTTCAAAGTTTTTTGAATGTTTTGATCAGTTCTGGCTGGTTTTCTAATGTTTTGGCATCTTTTCAGAATGTTTTGATGAGTTTTGCGGGTCTAAATCATTTTGGCGGGTTTTTGGAATATTTTGGTTGGTTTTGATTTGTTTTGATGATGTTTTGGCGGGTTTTCGGAATGTTTTGGTTGGGTTTTAGAATGTTTTGTATTCTCTTGAGTTGTTTTTATTGTGTTGGCAGGTTTTGGAATGTTTGGATTCATTTTTGCGTGTTTTAAAATCTTTTGGCGGGTATTTGGAATGTTTTTTAACGGGTATTCGGAAGGTTTTGATTAGTTTTGACGGGTTTTGAATTATTTTGGCGGGTTTTTAGAAGGTTTAGGTTTGTTTTGATTTGTTTTGATTCTGTTTAGCCCAGTTTTTGGTGTGTTTGGATTAGCTTTGGTGGGCTTTATCATGTTTTGTGAGGTTTTTTCGAATGTATTGATCACTTCTGTCTGGTTTTCTATTTTGGCGGGTTTGAAAATATTTTTGGATGAGTTTTGGCGGGTTTGAAAATATTTTGGCTCTTTGCGCAGAGATGACGGTGCCGGTTGCGGTGCGCTGCGGGGCGCTCCTTCTGCGGAAAGACGCCTGGCAGCGGCACTTGGAACAGCTCCGCGTCTCCGTATTCTGCGTTTCTTGCCTTCTGCATCTCAGCAAAATGCTTTCCCACTAGGTCTAGCAAGGAGAAACTGTGGCAGCTGAGTAGATGTAGCCCGGCCCGCCCTTTGAAGTTGACAAGTTCTTGGCATCTCAGAGCCTCAAGGGAAGAGCAAGGTTATCTATGGTAGGCTGGGGCAGAACTAGCAGCAAGCAGAGCAAAGTTGTCCAAGAATAGCTTCCATTGGAATGCTAATGGCAATTGAAGAGGCAGGCCAGTGGCAAGCCACTAGCTTCTAGCAGTTTGAAAGTTGCAGACACAGTGCAGGTGTTGTGCGATTTCCTTCTTGGCCTCCTAGAAGGTGCCGCGCTCTCTGTCTCTTGCTTGCCAATATGTTGCCGTGTTCCTCTTATTGTTTGGTTTGTTTTGATTTGTTTTTATGATGTTTTGGCGGGTTTTCGGAATGTTTTGGTGGTGTTTCAGAATGTTTTGTTTTCTCTTGTATTGTTTATATTGTCTTGGCAGGTTTTGGAATGTTTGGATTTGTTTTGGCGGGTTTTAAAATATTTTGGCGGGTATTTGGAATGTTTTGGGTTGCTTTCATTTGTTTTGATTATGTTTTGGCAAGTTATTGAAAGTTTGGATCACTTCAGACTGGTTTTCTAGTATTTTGGCATCTTTTCAGAATGTTTTGATGAGTTTTGGCGGGTTCTAAACTATTTTGTCGGGTTTTTGGAATGTTTTGGTTGGTTTTGATTTGTTTTTATGATGCATTGCCAAGTTTTTTGAATGTTTTGATCAGTTCTGGCTGGTTTTCTAATGTTTTGGCATCTTTTCAGAATGTTTTGATGAGTTTTGCGGGTCTAAATAATTTTGGCGGGTTTTCGGAATGTTTTGGTTGGTTTTGATTTGTTTTGATGATGTTTTGGCGGGTTTTCGGAATGTTTTGGTTGGGTTTTAGAATGTTTTGTATTCTCTTGAGTTGTTTTTATTGTGTTGGCAGGGTTTGGAATGTTTGGATTCATTTTGGCGGGTTTTAAAAACTTTTGGCGGGTATTTGGAATGTTTTTTAACGGGTATTCGGAAGGTTTTGATTAGTTTTGACGGGTTTTGAAATATTTTGGCGGGTTTTTAGAGGTTTTAGATTTGTTTTGATTTGTTTTGATTCTGTTTAGCCCAGTTTTTGGTGTGTTTGGATTAGCTTTGGTGGGCTTTATCATGTTTTGTGAGGTTTTTTCGAATGTATTGATCACTTCTGTCTGGTTTTCTATTTTGGCGGGTTTGAAAATATTTTTGGATGAGTTTTGGCGGGTTTGAAAATATTTTGGCTCTTTGCGCAGAGACGACGGTGCCGGTTGCGGTGCGCTCCGGGGCGCTCATTCTGCGGAAAGACGCCTGGCAGCGGCACTTGGGACAGCTCCGCGTCTCCGTATTCTGCGTTTCTTGCCTTCTGCATCTCAGCAAAATGCTTTCCCACTAGGTCTAGCAAGGAGAAACTGTGGCAGCTGAGTAGATGTAGCCCGGCCCGCCCTTTGAAGTTGACAAGTTCTTGGCATCTCAGAGCCTCAAGGGAAGAGCAAGGTTATCTATGGTAGGCTGGGGCAGAACTAGCAGCAAGCAGAGCAAAGTTGTCCAAGAATAGCTTCCATTGGAATGCTAATGGCAATTGAAGAGGCAGGCCAGTGGCAAGCCACTAGCTTCTAGCAGTTTGAAAGTTGCAGACACAGTGCAGGTGTTGTGCGATTTCCTTCTTGGCCTCCTAGAAGGTGCCACGCTCTCTGTCTCTTGCTTGCCAATATGTTGCCGTGTTCCTCTTATTGTTTGGTTTGTTTTGATTTGTTTTTATGATGTTTTGGCGGGTTTTCGGAATGTTTTGGTGGTGTTTCAGAATGTTTTGTTTTCTCTTGTATTGTTTATATTGTCTTGGCAGGTTTTGGAATGTTTGGATTCCTTTTGGCGGGTTTTAAAATCTTTTGGCGGGTATTTGGAATGTTTTGGTTTGCTTTCATTTGTTTTGATTATGTTTTGGCAAGTTATTGAAAGTTTCGATCACTTCAGACTGGTTTTCTAGTATTTTGGCATCTTTTCAGAATGTTTTGATGAGTTTTGGCGGGTTCTAAACTACTTTGTCGGGTTTTTGGAATGTTTCGGTTGGTTATGATTTGTTTTTATGATGTTTTGGCCGGATTTCGGAATATTTTGGTTGGTTTTTGGAATGTTTCGGTTGGTTTATGATTTGTTTTTATGATGTTTTGCAAAGTTTTTTGAATGTTTTGATCAGTTCTGGCTGGTTTTCTAATGTTTTGGCATCTTTTCAGAATGTTTTGATGAGTTTTGCGGGTCTAAATCATTTTGGCGGGTTTTTGGAATATTTTGGTTGGTTTTGATTTGTTTTGATGATGTTTTGGCGGGTTTTCGGAATGTTTTGGTTGGGTTTTAGAATGTTTTGTATTCTCTTGAGTTGTTTTTATTGTCTTGGCAGGTTTTGGAATGTTTGGATTCCTTTTGGCGGGTTTTAAAATCTTTTGGCGGGTATTTGGAATGTTTTTTAACGGGTATTCGGAAGGTTTTGATTAGTTTTGACGGGTTTTGAATTATTTTGGCGGGTTTTTAGAAGATTTAGGTTTGTTTTGATTTGTTTTGATTCTGTTTAGCCCAGTTTTTGATGTGTTTGGATTAGCTTTGGTGGGCTTTATCATGTTTTGTGAGGTTTTTTCGAATGTATTGATCACTTCTGTCTGGTTTTCTATTTTGGCGGGTTTGAAAATATTTTTGGATGAGTTTTGGCGGGTTTGAAAATATTTTGGCTCTTTGCGCAGAGATGACGGTGCCGGTTGCGGTGCGCTGCGGGGCGCTCCTTCTGCGGAAAGACGCCTGGCAGCGGCACTTGGGACAGCTCCGCGTCTCCGTATTCTGCGTTTCTTGCCTTCTGCATCTCAGCAAAATGCTTTCCCACTAGGTCTAGCAAGGAGAAACTGTGGCAGCCGAGTAGATGTAGCCCGGCCCGCCCTTTGAAGTTGACAAGTTCTTGGCATCTCAGAGCCTCAAGGGAAGAGCAAGGTTATCTATGGTAGGCTGGGGCAGAACTAGCAGCAAGCAGAGCAAAGTTGTCCAAGAATAGCTTCCATTGGAATGCTAATGGCAATTGAAGAGGCAGGCCAGTGGAAGCCACTATCTTCTAGCAGTTTGAAAGTTGCAGACACAGTGCAGGTGTTGTGCGATTTCCTTCTTGGCCTCCTAGAAGGTGCCGCGCTCTCTGTCTCTTGCTTGCCAATATGTTGCCGTGTTCCTCTTATTGTTTGGTTTGTTTTGATTTGTTTTTATGATGTTTTGGCGGGTTTTCGGAATGTTTTGGTGGTGTTTCAGAATGTTTTGTTTTCTCTTGTATTGTTTATATTGTCTTGGCAGGTTTTGGAATGTTTGGATTTGTTTTGGCGGGTTTTAAAATATTTTGGCGGGTATTTGGAATGTTTTGGTTTGCTTTCATTTGTTTTGATTATGTTTTGGCAAGTTATTGAAAGTTTGGATCACTTCAGACTGGTTTTCTAGTATTTTGGCATCTTTTCAGAATGTTTTGATGAGTTTTGGCGGGTTCTAAACTATTTTGTCGGGTTTTTGGAATGTTTTGGTTGGTTTTGATTTGTTTTTATGGTGCATTGCCAAGTTTTTTGAATGTTTTGATCAGTTCTGGCTGGTTTTCTAATGTTTTGGCATCTTTTCAGAATGTTTTGATGAGTTTTGCGGGTCTAAATCATTTTGGCGGGTTTTTGGAATGTTTCGGTTGGTTTATGATTTGTTTTTATGATGTTTTGCAAAGTTTTTTGAATGTTTTGATCAGTTCTGGCTGGTTTTCTAATGTTTTGGCATCTTTTCAGAATGTTTTGATGAGTTTTGCGGGTCTAAATCATTTTGGCGGGTTTTTGGAATATTTTGGTTGGTTTTGATTTGTTTTGATGATGTTTTGGCGGGTTTTCGGAATGTTTTGGTTGGGTTTTAGAATGTTTTGTATTCTCTTGAGTTGTTTTTATTGTCTTGGCAGGTTTTGGAATGTTTGGATTTGTTTTGGTGGGTTTTAAAATCTTTTGGCGGGTATTTGGAATGTTTTTTAACGGGTATTCGGAAGGTTTTGATTAGTTTTGACGGGTTTTGAATTATTTTGGCCGGTTTTTAGAAGGTTTAGGTTTGTTTTGATTTGTTTTGATTCTGTTTAGCCCAGTTTTTGATGTGTTTGGATTAGCTTTGGTGGGCTTTATCATGTTTTGTGAGGTTTTTTCGAATGTATTGATCACTTCTGTCTGGTTTTCTATTTTGGCGGGTTTGAAAATAGTTTTGGATGAGTTTTGGCGGGTTTGAAAATATTTTGGCTCTTTGCGCAGAGATGACGGTGCCGGTTGCGGTGCGCTGCGGGGCGCTCCTTCTGCGGAAAGACGCCTGGCAGCGGCACTTGGGACAGCTCCGCGTCTCCGTATTCTGTGTTTCTTGCCTTCTGCATCTCAGCAAAATGCTTTCCCACTAGGTCTAGCAAGGAGAAACTGTGCCAGCTGAGTAGATGTAGCCCGGCCCACCCTTTGAAGTTGACAAGTTCTTGGCATCTCAGAGCCTCAAGGGAAGAGCAAGGTTATCTATGGTAGGCTGGGGCAGAACTAGCAGCAAGCAGAGCAAAGTTGTCCAAGAATAGCTTCCATTGGAATGCTAATGGCAATTGAAGAGGCAGGCCAGTGGCAAGCCACTAGCTTCTAGCAGTTTGAAAGTTGCAGACACAGTGCAGGTGTTGTGCGGCTTCCTTCTTGGCCTCCTAGAAGGTGCCGCGCTCTCTGTCTCTTGCTTGCCAATATATTGCCGTGTTCCTCTTATTGTTTGGTTTGTTTTGATTTGTTTTGATGATGTTTTGGTGGGTTTTCGGAATGTTTTGGTGGTGTTTTAGAATGTTTTGTTTTCTCTTGTGTTGTTTATATTGTCTTGGCCGGTTTTGGAATGTTTGGATTCCTTTTGGCGGGTTTTCAAATCTTTTGGCGGGTATTTGGAATGTTTTGGTTTGCTTTCATTTGTTTTGATTATGTTTTGGCAAGTTATTGAAAGTTTGGATCACTTCTTACTGGTTTTCTAGTATTTTGGCATCTTTTCAGAATGTTTTGATGAGTTTTGGCGGGTTCTAAACTACTTTGTCGGGTTTTTGGAATGTTTTGGTTGGTTTTGACTTGTTTTTATGATGTTTTGCAAAGTTTTTTGAATGTTTTGATCAGTTCAGGCTGGTTTTCTAATGTTTTGGCATCTTTTCAGAATGTTTTGATGAGTTTTGCGGGTCTAAATCATTTTGGCGGGTTTTCGGAATATTTTGGTTGGTTTTGATTTGTTTTTATGATGTTTTGGCGGGTTTTTGGAATGTTTTGGTTGGGTTTTAGAATGTTTTGTTTTCTCTTGTGTTGTTTATATTGTCTTGGCAGGTTTTGGAATGTTTGGATTCCTTTTGGCGGGTTTTAAAATCTTTTGGCGGGTATTTGGAATGTTTTGGTTTGCTTTCATTTGTTTTGATTATGTTTTGGCAAGTTATTGAAAGTTTCGATCACTTCAGACTGGTTTTCTAGTATTTTGGCATCTTTTCAGAATGTTTTGATGAGTTTTGGCGGGTTCTAAACTACTTTGTCGGGTTTTTGGAATGTTTCGGTTGGTTATGATTTGTTTTTATGATGTTTTGGCCGGATTTCGGCATATTTTGGTTGGTTTTTGGAATGTTTCGGTTGGTTTATGATTTGTTTTTATGATGTTTTTCAAAGTTTTTTGAATGTTTTGATCAGTTCTGGCTGGTTTTCTAATGTTTTGGCATCTTTTCAGAATGTTTTGATGAGTTTTGCGGGTCTAAATCATTTTGGCGGGTTTTTGGAATATTTTGGTTGGTTTTGATTTGTTTTGATGATGTTTTGGCGGGTTTTCGGAATGTTTTGGTTGGGTTTTAGAATGTTTTGTATTCTCTTGAGTTGTTTTTATTGTGTTGGCAGGTTTTGGAATGTTTGGATTCATTTTTGCGTGTTTTAAAATCTTTTGGCGGGTATTTGGAATGTTTTTTAACGGGTATTCGGAAGGTTTTGATTAGTTTTGACGGGTTTTGAATTATTTTGGCGGGTTTTTAGAAGGTTTAGGTTTGTTTTGATTTGTTTTGATTCTGTTTAGCCCAGTTTTTGGTGTGTTTGGATTAGCTTTGGTGGGCTTTATCATGTTTTGTGAGGTTTTTTCGAATGTATTGATCACTTCTGTCTGGTTTTCTATTTTGGCGGGTTTGAAAATATTTTTGGATGAGTTTTGGCGGGTTTGAAAATATTTTGGCTCTTTGCGCAGAGATGACGGTGCCGGTTGCGGTGCGCTGCGGGGCGCTCCTTCTGCGGAAAGACGCCTGGCAGCGGCACTTGGAACAGCTCCGCGTCTCCGTATTCTGCGTTTCTTGCCTTCTGCATCTCAGCAAAATGCTTTCCCACTAGGTCTAGCAAGGAGAAACTGTGGCAGCTGAGTAGATGTAGCCCGGCCCGCCCTTTGAAGTTGACAAGTTCTTGGCATCTCAGAGCCTCAAGGGAAGAGCAAGGTTATCTATGGTAGGCTGGGGCAGAACTAGCAGCAAGCAGAGCAAAGTTGTCCAAGAATAGCTTCCATTGGAATGCTAATGGCAATTGAAGAGGCAGGCCAGTGGCAAGCCACTAGCTTCTAGCAGTTTGAAAGTTGCAGACACAGTGCAGGTGTTGTGCGATTTCCTTCTTGGCCTCCTAGAAGGTGCCGCGCTCTCTGTCTCTTGCTTGCCAATATGTTGCCGTGTTCCTCTTATTGTTTGGTTTGTTTTGATTTGTTTTTATGATGTTTTGGCGGGTTTTCGGAATGTTTTGGTGGTGTTTCAGAATGTTTTGTTTTCTCTTGTATTGTTTATATTGTCTTGGCAGGTTTTGGAATGTTTGGATTTGTTTTGGCGGGTTTTAAAATATTTTGGCGGGTATTTGGAATGTTTTGGGTTGCTTTCATTTGTTTTGATTATGTTTTGGCAAGTTATTGAAAGTTTGGATCACTTCAGACTGGTTTTCTAGTATTTTGGCATCTTTTCAGAATGTTTTGATGAGTTTTGGCGGGTTCTAAACTATTTTGTCGGGTTTTTGGAATGTTTTGGTTGGTTTTGATTTGTTTTTATGATGCATTGCCAAGTTTTTTGAATGTTTTGATCAGTTCTGGCTGGTTTTCTAATGTTTTGGCATCTTTTCAGAATGTTTTGATGAGTTTTGCGGGTCTAAATAATTTTGGCGGGTTTTCGGAATGTTTTGGTTGGTTTTGATTTGTTTTGATGATGTTTTGGCGGGTTTTCGGAATGTTTTGGTTGGGTTTTAGAATGTTTTGTATTCTCTTGAGTTGTTTTTATTGTGTTGGCAGGGTTTGGAATGTTTGGATTCATTTTGGCGGGTTTTAAAAACTTTTGGCGGGTATTTGGAATGTTTTTTAACGGGTATTCGGAAGGTTTTGATTAGTTTTGACGGGTTTTGAAATATTTTGGCGGGTTTTTAGAGGTTTTAGATTTGTTTTGATTTGTTTTGATTCTGTTTAGCCCAGTTTTTGGTGTGTTTGGATTAGCTTTGGTGGGCTTTATCATGTTTTGTGAGGTTTTTTCGAATGTATTGATCACTTCTGTCTGGTTTTCTATTTTGGCGGGTTTGAAAATATTTTTGGATGAGTTTTGGCGGGTTTGAAAATATTTTGGCTCTTTGCGCAGAGACGACGGTGCCGGTTGCGGTGCGCTCCGGGGCGCTCATTCTGCGGAAAGACGCCTGGCAGCGGCACTTGGGACAGCTCCGCGTCTCCGTATTCTGCGTTTCTTGCCTTCTGCATCTCAGCAAAATGCTTTCCCACTAGGTCTAGCAAGGAGAAACTGTGGCAGCTGAGTAGATGTAGCCCGGCCCGCCCTTTGAAGTTGACAAGTTCTTGGCATCTCAGAGCCTCAAGGGAAGAGCAAGGTTATCTATGGTAGGCTGGGGCAGAACTAGCAGCAAGCAGAGCAAAGTTGTCCAAGAATAGCTTCCATTGGAATGCTAATGGCAATTGAAGAGGCAGGCCAGTGGCAAGCCACTAGCTTCTAGCAGTTTGAAAGTTGCAGACACAGTGCAGGTGTTGTGCGATTTCCTTCTTGGCCTCCTAGAAGGTGCCACGCTCTCTGTCTCTTGCTTGCCAATATGTTGCCGTGTTCCTCTTATTGTTTGGTTTGTTTTGATTTGTTTTTATGATGTTTTGGCGGGTTTTCGGAATGTTTTGGTGGTGTTTCAGAATGTTTTGTTTTCTCTTGTATTGTTTATATTGTCTTGGCAGGTTTTGGAATGTTTGGATTCCTTTTGGCGGGTTTTAAAATCTTTTGGCGGGTATTTGGAATGTTTTGGTTTGCTTTCATTTGTTTTGATTATGTTTTGGCAAGTTATTGAAAGTTTGGATCACTTCAGACTGGTTTTCTAGTATTTTGGCATCTTTTCAGAATGTTTTGATGAGTTTTGGCGGGTTCTAAACTACTTTGTCGGGTTTTTGGAATGTTTCGGTTGGTTATGATTTGTTTTTATGATGTTTTGGCCGGATTTCGGAATATTTTGGTTGGTTTTTGGAATGTTTCGGTTGGTTTATGATTTGTTTTTATGATGTTTTGCAAAGTTTTTTGAATGTTTTGATCAGTTCTGGCTGGTTTTCTAATGTTTTGGCATCTTTTCAGAATGTTTTGATGAGTTTTGCGGGTCTAAATCATTTTGGCGGGTTTTTGGAATATTTTGGTTGGTTTTGATTTGTTTTGATGATGTTTTGGCGGGTTTTCGGAATGTTTTGGTTGGGTTTTAGAATGTTTTGTATTCTCTTGAGTTGTTTTTATTGTCTTGGCAGGTTTTGGAATGTTTGGATTCCTTTTGGCGGGTTTTAAAATCTTTTGGCGGGTATTTGGAATGTTTTTTAACGGGTATTCGGAAGGTTTTGATTAGTTTTGACGGGTTTTGAATTATTTTGGCGGGTTTTTAGAAGATTTAGGTTTGTTTTGATTTGTTTTGATTCTGTTTAGCCCAGTTTTTGATGTGTTTGGATTAGCTTTGGTGGGCTTTATCATGTTTTGTGAGGTTTTTTCGAATGTATTGATCACTTCTGTCTGGTTTTCTATTTTGGCGGGTTTGAAAATATTTTTGGATGAGTTTTGGCGGGTTTGAAAATATTTTGGCTCTTTGCGCAGAGATGACGGTGCCGGTTGCGGTGCGCTGCGGGGCGCTCCTTCTGCGGAAAGACGCCTGGCAGCGGCACTTGGGACAGCTCCGCGTCTCCGTATTCTGCGTTTCTTGCCTTCTGCATCTCAGCAAAATGCTTTCCCACTAGGTCTAGCAAGGAGAAACTGTGGCAGCCGAGTAGATGTAGCCCGGCCCGCCCTTTGAAGTTGACAAGTTCTTGGCATCTCAGAGCCTCAAGGGAAGAGCAAGGTTATCTATGGTAGGCTGGGGCAGAACTAGCAGCAAGCAGAGCAAAGTTGTCCAAGAATAGCTTCCATTGGAATGCTAATGGCAATTGAAGAGGCAGGCCAGTGGAAGCCACTATCTTCTAGCAGTTTGAAAGTTGCAGACACAGTGCAGGTGTTGTGCGATTTCCTTCTTGGCCTCCTAGAAGGTGCCGCGCTCTCTGTCTCTTGCTTGCCAATATGTTGCCGTGTTCCTCTTATTGTTTGGTTTGTTTTGATTTGTTTTTATGATGTTTTGGCGGGTTTTCGGAATGTTTTGGTGGTGTTTCAGAATGTTTTGTTTTCTCTTGTATTGTTTATATTGTCTTGGCAGGTTTTGGAATGTTTGGATTTGTTTTGGCGGGTTTTAAAATATTTTGGCGGGTATTTGGAATGTTTTGGTTTGCTTTCATTTGTTTTGATTATGTTTTGGCAAGTTATTGAAAGTTTGGATCACTTCAGACTGGTTTTCTAGTATTTTGGCATCTTTTCAGAATGTTTTGATGAGTTTTGGCGGGTTCTAAACTATTTTGTCGGGTTTTTGGAATGTTTTGGTTGGTTTTGATTTGTTTTTATGGTGCATTGCCAAGTTTTTTGAATGTTTTGATCAGTTCTGGCTGGTTTTCTAATGTTTTGACATCTTTTCAGAATGTTTTGATGAGTTTTGCGGGTCTAAATCATTTTGGCGGGTTTTTGGAATGTTTCGGTTGGTTATGATTTGTTTTTATGATGTTTTGGCCGGATTTCGGCATATTTTGGTTGGTTTTTGGAATGTTTCGGTTGGTTTATGATTTGTTTTTATGATGTTTTGCAAAGTTTTTTGAATGTTTTGATCAGTTCTGGCTGGTTTTCTAATGTTTTGGCATCTTTTCAGAATGTTTTGATGAGTTTTGCGGGTCTAAATCATTTTGGCGGGTTTTTGGAATATTTTGGTTGGTTTTGATTTGTTTTGATGATGTTTTGGCGGGTTTTCGGAATGTTTTGGTTGGGTTTTAGAATGTTTTGTATTCTCTTGAGTTGTTTTTATTGTCTTGGCAGGTTTTGGAATGTTTGGATTCCTTTTTGCGTGTTTTAAAATCTTTTGGCGGGTATTTGGAATGTTTTTTAACGGGTATTCGGAACGTTTTGATTAGTTTTGACGGGTTTTGAATTATTTTGGCGGGTTTTTAGAAGGTTTAGGTTTGTTTTGATTTGTTTTGATTCTGTTTAGCCCAGTTTTTGATGTGTTTGGATTAGCTTTGGTGGGCTTTATCATGTTTTGTGAGGTTTTTTCGAATGTATTGATCACTTCTGTCTGGTTTTCTATTTTGGCGGGTTTGAAAATAGTTTTGGATGAGTTTTGGCGGGTTTGAAAATATTTTGGCTCTTTGCGCAGAGATGACGGTGCCGGTTGCGGTGCGCTGCGGGGCGCTCCTTCTGCGGAAAGACGCCTGGCAGCGGCACTTGGGACAGCTCCGCGTCTCCGTATTCTGTGTTTCTTGCCTTCTGCATCTCAGCAAAATGCTTTCCCACTAGGTCTAGCAAGGAGAAACTGTGGCAGCTGAGTAGATGTAGCCCGGCCCGCCCTTTGAAGTTGACAAGTTCTTGGCATCTCAGAGCCTCAAGGGAAGAGCAAGGTTATCTATGGTAGGCTGGGGCAGAACTAGCAGCAAGCAGAGCAAAGTTGTCCAAGAATAGCTTCCATTGGAATGCTAATGGCAATTGAAGAGGCAGGCCAGTGGCAAGCCACTAGCTTCTAGCAGTTTGAAAGTTGCAGACACAGTGCAGGTGTTGTGCGGCTTCCTTCTTGGCCTCCTAGAAGGTGCCGCGCTCTCTGTCTCTTGCTTGCCAATATATTGCCGTGTTCCTCTTATTGTTTGGTTTGTTTTGATTTGTTTTGATGATGTTTTGGTGGGTTTTCGGAATGTTTTGGTGGTGTTTTAGAATGTTTTGTTTTCTCTTGTGTTGTTTATATTGTCTTGGCCGGTTTTGGAATGTTTGGATTCCTTTTGGCGGGTTTTCAAATCTTTTGGCGGGTATTTGGAATGTTTTGGTTTGCTTTCATTTGTTTTGATTATGTTTTGGCAAGTTATTGAAAGTTTGGATCACTTCTTACTGGTTTTCTAGTATTTTGGCATCTTTTCAGAATGTTTTGATGAGTTTTGGCGGGTTCTAAACTACTTTGTCGGGTTTTTGGAATGTTTTGGTTGGTTTTGACTTGTTTTTATGATGTTTTGCAAAGTTTTTTGAATGTTTTGATCAGTTCAGGCTGGTTTTCTAATGTTTTGGCATCTTTTCAGAATGTTTTGATGAGTTTTGCGGGTCTAAATCATTTTGGCGGGTTTTCGGAATATTTTGGTTGGTTTTGATTTGTTTTTATGATGTTTTGGCGGGTTTTTGGAATGTTTTGGTTGGGTTTTAGAATGTTTTGTTTTCTCTTGTGTTGTTTATATTGTCTTGGCAGGTTTTGGAATGTTTGGATTCCTTTTGGCGGGTTTTAAAATATTTTGGCGGGTATTTGGAATGTTTTGGCGGGTATTCGGAAGGTTTTGATTTGTTTTGACGGGTTTTGAAATATTTTGGCAGGTTTTTAGAAGGTTTAGATTTGTTTTGATTTCTTTTGATTATGTTTAGCCCAGTTTTTGGTGTGTTTGGATTAGCTTTGGTGGGCCTTACCATGTTTTGTCAGGTTTTTTTGAATGTATTGATCACTTCTGTCTGGTTTTCTATTTTGGCGGGTTTGAAAATATTTTTGGATTAGTTTTGGCGGGTTTTAAAATATTTTGACTCTTTGCGCAGAGATGACGGTGCCGGTTGCGGTGCACTCCGGGGCGCTCCTTCTGCGGAAAGACGCCTTGCAGTGGCACTTGGGACAGCTCCGCGTCTCCGTATTCTGTGTTTCTTGCCTTCTGCATCTCAGCAAAATGCTTTCCCACTAGGTCTAGCAAGGAGAAACTGTGGCAGCTGAGTAGATGTAGCCCGGCCCGCCCTTTGAAGTTGACAAGTTCTTGGCATCTCAGAGCCTCAAGGGAAGAGCAAGGTTATCTATGGTAGGCTGGGGCAGAACTAGCAGCAAGCAGAGCAAAGTTGTCCAAGAATAGCTTCCATTGGAATGCTAATGGCAATTGAAGAGGCAGGCCAGTGGCAAGCCACTAGCTTCTAGCAGTTTGAAAGTTGCAGACACAGTGCAGGTGTTGTGCGATTTCCTTCTTGGCCTCCTAGAAGGTGCCACGCTCTCTGTCTCTTGCTTGCCAATATGTTGCCGTGTTCCTCTTATTGTTTGGTTTGTTTTGATTTGTTTTGATGATGTTTTGGTGGGTTTTCGGAATGTTTTGGTGGTGTTTTAGAATGTTTTGTTTTCTCTTGTGTTGTTTATATTGTCTTGGCCGGTTTTGGAATGTTTGGATTCCTTTTGGCGGGTTTTCAAATCTTTTGGCGGGTATTTGGAATGTTTTGGTTTGCTTTCATTTGTTTTGATTATGTTTTGGCAAGTTATTGAAAGTTTGGATCACTTCTTACTGGTTTTCTAGTATTTTGGCATCTTTTCAGAATGTTTTGATGAGTTTTGGCGGGTTCTAAACTATTTTGTCGGGTTTTTGGAATGTTTCGGTTGGTTATGATTTGTTTTTATGATGTTTTGGCCGGATTTCGGCATATTTTGGTTGGTTTTTGGAATGTTTCGGTTGGTTTATGATTTGTTTTTATGATGTTTTTCAAAGTTTTTTGAATGTTTTGATCAGTTCTGGCTGGTTTTCTAATGTTTTGGCATCTTTTCAGAATGTTTTGATGAGTTTTGCGGGTCTAAATCATTTTGGCGGGTTTTTGGAATATTTTGGTTGGTTTTGATTTGTTTTGATGATGTTTTGGCGGGTTTTCGGAATGTTTTGGTTGGGTTTTAGAATGTTTTGTATTCTCTTGAGTTGTTTTTATTGTGTTGGCAGGTTTTGGAATGTTTGGATTCATTTTTGCGTGTTTTAAAATCTTTTGGCGGGTATTTGGAATGTTTTTTAACGGGTATTCGGAAGGTTTTGATTAGTTTTGACGGGTTTTGAATTATTTTGGCGGGTTTTTAGAAGGTTTAGGTTTGTTTTGATTTGTTTTGATTCTGTTTAGCCCAGTTTTTGGTGTGTTTGGATTAGCTTTGGTGGGCTTTATCATGTTTTGTGAGGTTTTTTCGAATGTATTGATCACTTCTGTCTGGTTTTCTATTTTGGCGGGTTTGAAAATATTTTTGGATGAGTTTTGGCGGGTTTGAAAATATTTTGGCTCTTTGCGCAGAGATGACGGTGCCGGTTGCGGTGCGCTGCGGGGCGCTCCTTCTGCGGAAAGACGCCTGGCAGCGGCACTTGGGACAGCTCCGCGTCTCCGTATTCTGCGTTTCTTGCCTTCTGCATCTCAGCAAAATGCTTTCCCACTAGGTCTAGCAAGGAGAAACTGTGGCAGCTGAGTAGATGTAGCCCGGCCCGCCCTTTGAAGTTGACAAGTTCTTGGCATCTCAGAGCCTCAAGGGAAGAGCAAGGTTATCTATGGTAGGCTGGGGCAGAACTAGCAGCAAGCAGAGCAAAGTTGTCCAAGAATAGCTTCCATTGGAATGCTAATGGCAATTGAAGAGGCAGGCCAGTGGCAAGCCACTAGCTTCTAGCAGTTTGAAAGTTGCAGACACAGTGCAGGTGTTGTGCGATTTCCTTCTTGGCCTCCTAGAAGGTGCCGCGCTCTCTGTCTCTTGCTTGCCAATATGTTGCCGTGTTCCTCTTATTGTTTGGTTTGTTTTGATTTGTTTTTATGATGTTTTGGCGGGTTTTCGGAATGTTTTGGTGGTGTTTCAGAATGTTTTGTTTTCTCTTGTATTGTTTATATTGTCTTGGCAGGTTTTGGAATGTTTGGATTTGTTTTGGCGGGTTTTAAAATATTTTGGCGGGTATTTGGAATGTTTTGGTTTGCTTTCATTTGTTTTGATTATGTTTTGGCAAGGTATTGAAAGTTTGGATCACTTCAGACTGGTTTTCTAGTATTTTGGCATCTTTTCAGAATGTTTTGATGAGTTTTGGCGGGTTCTAAACTATTTTGTCGGGTTTTTGGAATGTTTTGGTTGGTTTTGATTTGTTTTTATGATGCATTGCCAAGTTTTTTGAATGTTTTGATCAGTTCTGGCTGGTTTTCTAATGTTTTGGCATCTTTTCAGAATGTTTTGATGAGTTTTGCGGGTCTAAATAATTTTGGCGGGTTTTCGGAATGTTTTGGTTGGTTTTGATTTGTTTTGATGATGTTTTGGCGGGTTTTCGGAATGTTTTGGTTGGGTTTTAGAATGTTTTGTATTCTCTTGAGTTGTTTTTATTGTGTTGGCAGGGTTTGGAATGTTTGGATTCATTTTGGCGGGTTTTAAAAACTTTTGGCGGGTATTTGGAATGTTTTTTAACGGGTATTCGGAAGGTTTTGATTAGTTTTGACGGGTTTTGAAATATTTTGGCGGGTTTTTAGAGGTTTTAGATTTGTTTTGATTTGTTTTGATTCTGTTTAGCCCAGTTTTTGGTGTGTTTGGATTAGCTTTGGTGGGCTTTATCATGTTTTGTGAGGTTTTTTCGAATGTATTGATCACTTCTGTCTGGTTTTCTATTTTGGCGGGTTTGAAAATATTTTTGGATGAGTTTTGGCGGGTTTGAAAATATTTTGGCTCTTTGCGCAGAGATGACGGTGCCGGTTGCGGTGCGCTGCGGGGCGCTCCTTCTGCGGAAAGACGCCTGGCAGCGGCACTTGGGACAGCTCCGCGTCTCCGTATTCTGCGTTTCTTGCCTTCTGCATCTCAGCAAAATGCTTTCCCACTAGGTCTAGCAAGGAGAAACTGTGGCAGCTGAGTAGATGTAGCCCGGCCCGCCCTTTGAAGTTGACAAGTTCTTGGCATCTCAGAGCCTCAAGGGAAGAGCAAGGTTATCTATGGTAGGCTGGGGCAGAACTAGCAGCAAGCAGAGCAAAGTTGTCCAAGAATAGCTTCCATTGGAATGCTAATGGCAATTGAAGAGGCAGGCCAGTGGCAAGCCACTAGCTTCTAGCAGTTTGAAAGTTGCAGACACAGTGCAGGTGTTGTGCGATTTCCTTCTTGGCCTCCTAGAAGGTGCCGTGCTCTCTGTCTCTTGCTTGCCAATATGTTGCCGTGTTCCTCTTATTGTTTGGTTTGTTTTGATTTGTTTTTATGATGTTTTGGCGGGTTTTCGGAATGTTTTGGTGGTGTTTCAGAATGTTTTGTTTTCTCTTGTATTGTTTATATTGTCTTGGCAGGTTTTGGAATGTTTGGATTCCTTTTGGCGGGTTTTAAAATCTTTTGGCGGGTATTTGGAATGTTTTGGTTTGCTTTCATTTGTTTTGATTATGTTTTGGCAAGTTATTGAAAGTTTCGATCACTTCAGACTGGTTTTCTAGTATTTTGGCATCTTTTCAGAATGTTTTGATGAGTTTTGGCGGGTTCTAAACTACTTTGTCGGGTTTTTGGAATGTTTCGGTTGGTTATGATTTGTTTTTATGATGTTTTGGCCGGATTTCGGCATATTTTGGTTGGTTTTTGGAATGTTTCGGTTGGTTTATGATTTGTTTTTATGATGTTTTGCAAAGTTTTTTGAATGTTTTGATCAGTTCTGGCTGGTTTTCTAATGTTTTGGCATCTTTTCAGAATGTTTTGATGAGTTTTGCGGGTCTAAATCATTTTGGCGGGTTTTTGGAATATTTTGGTTGGTTTTGATTTGTTTTGATGATGTTTTGGCGGGTTTTCGGAATGTTTTGGTTGGGTTTTAGAATGTTTTGTATTCTCTTGAGTTGTTTTTATTGTCTTGGCAGGTTTTGGAATGTTTGGATTCCTTTCGGCGGGTTTTAAAATCTTTTGGCGGGTATTTGGAATGTTTTTTAACGGGTATTCGGAAGGTTTTGATTAGTTTTGACGGGTTTTGAATTATTTTGGCGGGTTTTTAGAAGGTTTAGGTTTGTTTTGATTTGTTTTGATTCTGTTTAGCCCAGTTTTTGGTGTGTTTGGATTAGCTTTGGTGGGCTTTATCATGTTTTGTGAGGTTTTTTCGAATGTATTGATCACTTCTGTCTGGTTTTCTATTTTGGCGGGTTTGAAAATATTTTTGGATGAGTTTTGGCGGGTTTGAAAATATTTTGGCTCTTTGCGCAGAGATGACGGTGCCGGTTGCGGTGCGCTGCGGGGCGCTCCTTCTGCGGAAAGACGCCTGGCAGCGGCACTTGGGACAGCTCCGCGTCTCCGTATTCTGCGTTTCTTGCCTTCTGCATCTCAGCAAAATGCTTTCCCACTAGGTCTAGCAAGGAGAAACTGTGGCAGCTGAGTAGATGTAGCCCGGCCCGCCCTTTGAAGTTGACAAGTTCTTGGCATCTCAGAGCCTCAAGGGAAGAGCAAGGTTATCTATGGTAGGCTGGGGCAGAACTAGCAGCAAGCAGAGCAAAGTTGTCCAAGAATAGCTTCCATTGGAATGCTAATGGCAATTGAAGAGGCAGGCCAGTGGCAAGCCACTAGCTTCTAGCAGTTTGAAAGTTGCAGACACAGTGCAGGTGTTGTGCGATTTCCTTCTTGGCCTCCTAGAAGGTGCCGCGCTCTCTGTCTCTTGCTTGCCAATATGTTGCCGTGTTCCTCTTATTGTTTGGTTTGTTTTGATTTGTTTTTATGATGTTTTGGCGGGTTTTCGGAATGTTTTGGTGGTGTTTCAGAATGTTTTGTTTTCTCTTGTATTGTTTATATTGTCTTGGCAGGTTTTGGAATGTTTGGATTTGTTTTGGCGGGTTTTAAAATATTTTGGCGGGTATTTGGAA
Source organism: Passer domesticus (assembly GCF_036417665.1). Classification (NCBI taxonomy): domain Eukaryota; kingdom Metazoa; phylum Chordata; class Aves; order Passeriformes; family Passeridae; genus Passer; species Passer domesticus. Next base: position 59,006,281 of record NC_087474.1, read on the forward strand.
TGTTTTGGGTTGCTTTCATTTGTTTTGATTATGTTTTGGCAAGGTATTGAAAGTTTGGATCACTTCAGACTGGTTTTCTAGTATTTTGGCATCTTTTCAGAATGTTTTGATGAGTTTTGGCGGGTTCTAAACTATTTTGTCGGGTTTTTGGAATGTTTTGGTTGGTTTTGATTTGTTTTTATGATGCATTGCCAAGTTTTTTGAATGTTTTGATCAGTTCTGGCTGGTTTTCTAATGTTTTGGCATCTTTTCAGAATGTTTTGATGAGTTTTGCGGGTCTAAATAATTTTGGCGGGTTTTCGGAATGTTTTGGTTGGTTTTGATTTGTTTTGATGATGTTTTGGCGGGTTTTCGGAATGTTTTGGTTGGGTTTTAGAATGTTTTGTATTCTCTTGAGTTGTTTTTATTGTGTTGGCAGGGTTTGGAATGTTTGGATTCATTTTGGCGGGTTTTAAAAACTTTTGGCGGGTATTTGGAATGTTTTTTAACGGGTATTCGGAAGGTTTTGATTAGTTTTGACGGGTTTTGAAATATTTTGGCGGGTTTTTAGAGGTTTTAGATTTGTTTTGATTTGTTTTGATTCTGTTTAGCCCAGTTTTTGGTGTGTTTGGATTAGCTTTGGTGGGCTTTATCATGTTTTGTGAGGTTTTTTCGAATGTATTGATCACTTCTGTCTGGTTTTCTATTTTGGCGGGTTTGAAAATATTTTTGGATGAGTTTTGGCGGGTTTGAAAATATTTTGGCTCTTTGCGCAGAGATGACGGTGCCGGTTGCGGTGCGCTGCGGGGCGCTCCTTCTGCGGAAAGACGCCTGGCAGCGGCACTTGGGACAGCTCCGCGTCTCCGTATTCTGCGTTTCTTGCCTTCTGCATCTCAGCAAAATGCTTTCCCACTAGGTCTAGCAAGGAGAAACTGTGGCAGCTGAGTAGATGTAGCCCGGCCCGCCCTTTGAAGTTGACAAGTTCTTGGCATCTCAGAGCCTCAAGGGAAGAGCAAGGTTATCTATGGTAGGCTGGGGCAGAACTAGCAGCAAGCAGAGCAAAGTTGTCCAAGAATAGCTTCCATTGGAATGCTAATGGCAATTGAAGAGGCAGGCCAGTGGCAAGCCACTAGCTTCTAGCAGTTTGAAAGTTGCAGACACAGTGCAGGTGTTGTGCGATTTCCTTCTTGGCCTCCTAGAAGGTGCCGCGCTCTCTGTCTCTTGCTTGCCAATATGTTGCCGTGTTCCTCTTATTGTTTGGTTTGTTTTGATTTGTTTTTATGATGTTTTGGCGGGTTTTCGGAATGTTTTGGTGGTGTTTCAGAATGTTTTGTTTTCTCTTGTATTGTTTATATTGTCTTGGCAGGTTTTGGAATGTTTGGATTCCTTTTGGCGGGTTTTAAAATCTTTTGGCGGGTATTTGGAATGTTTTGGTTTGCTTTCATTTGTTTTGATTATGTTTTGGCAAGTTATTGAAAGTTTGGATCACTTCAGACTGGTTTTCTAGTATTTTGGCATCTTTTCAGAATGTTTTGATGAGTTTTGGCGGGTTCTAAACTACTTTGTCGGGTTTTTGGAATGTTTCGGTTGGTTATGATTTGTTTTTATGATGTTTTGGCCGGATTTCGGAATATTTTGGTTGGTTTTTGGAATGTTTCGGTTGGTTTATGATTTGTTTTTATGATGTTTTGCAAAGTTTTTTGAATGTTTTGATCAGTTCTGGCTGGTTTTCTAATGTTTTGGCATCTTTTCAGAATGTTTTGATGAGTTTTGCGGGTCTAAATCATTTTGGCGGGTTTTTGGAATATTTTGGTTGGTTTTGATTTGTTTTGATGATGTTTTGGCGGGTTTTCGGAATGTTTTGGTTGGGTTTTAGAATGTTTTGTATTCTCTTGAGTTGTTTTTATTGTCTTGGCAGGTTTTGGAATGTTTGGATTCCTTTCGGCGGGTTTTAAAATCTTTTGGCGGGTATTTGGAATGTTTTTTAACGGGTATTCGGAAGGTTTTGATTAGTTTTGACGGGTTTTGAATTATTTTGGCGGGTTTTTAGAAGATTTAGGTTTGTTTTGATTTGTTTTGATTCTGTTTAGCCCAGTTTTTGATGTGTTTGGATTAGCTTTGGTGGGCTTTATCATGTTTTGTGAGGTTTTTTCGAATGTATTGATCACTTCTGTCTGGTTTTCTATTTTGGCGGGTTTGAAAATATTTTTGGATGAGTTTTGGCGGGTTTGAAAATATTTTGGCTCTTTGCGCAGAGATGACGGTGCCGGTTGCGGTGCGCTGCGGGGCGCTCCTTCTGCGGAAAGACGCCTGGCAGCGGCACTTGGGACAGCTCCGCGTCTCCGTATTCTGCGTTTCTTGCCTTCTGCATCTCAGCAAAATGCTTTCCCACTAGGTCTAGCAAGGAGAAACTGTGGCAGCTGAGTAGATGTAGCCCGGCCCGCCCTTTGAAGTTGACAAGTTCTTGGCATCTCAGAGCCTCAAGGGAAGAGCAAGGTTATCTATGGTAGGCTGGGGCAGAACTAGCAGCAAGCAGAGCAAAGTTGTCCAAGAATAGCTTCCATTGGAATGCTAATGGCAATTGAAGAGGCAGGCCAGTGGCAAGCCACTAGCTTCTAGCAGTTTGAAAGTTGCAGACACAGTGCAGGTGTTGTGCGATTTCCTTCTTGGCCTCCTAGAAGGTGCCGCGCTCTCTGTCTCTTGCTTGCCAATATGTTGCCGTGTTCCTCTTATTGTTTGGTTTGTTTTGATTTGTTTTTATGATGTTTTGGCGGGTTTTCGGAATGTTTTGGTGGTGTTTCAGAATGTTTTGTTTTCTCTTGTATTGTTTATATTGTCTTGGCAGGTTTTGGAATGTTTGGATTTGTTTTGGCGGGTTTTAAAATATTTTGGCGGGTATTTGGAATGTTTTGGTTTGCTTTCATTTGTTTTGATTATGTTTTGGCAAGTTATTGAAAGTTTGGATCACTTCAGACTGGTTTTCTAGTATTTTGGCATCTTTTCAGAATGTTTTGATGAGTTTTGGCGGGTTCTAAACTATTTTGTCGGGTTTTTGGAATGTTTTGGTTGGTTTTGATTTGTTTTTATGGTGCATTGCCAAGTTTTTTGAATGTTTTGATCAGTTCTGGCTGGTTTTCTAATGTTTTGGCATCTTTTCAGAATGTTTTGATGAGTTTTGCGGGTCTAAATCATTTTGGCGGGTTTTTGGAATGTTTCGGTTGGTTATGATTTGTTTTTATGATGTTTTGGCCGGATTTCGGCATATTTTGGTTGGTTTTTGGAATGTTTCGGTTGGTTTATGATTTGTTTTGATGATGTTTTGCAAAGTTTTTTGAATGTTTTGATCAGTTCTGGCTGGTTTTCTAATGTTTTGGCATCTTTTCAGAATGTTTTGATGAGTTTTGCGGGTCTAAATCATTTTGGCGGGTTTTTGGAATATTTTGGTTGGTTTTGATTTGTTTTGATGATGTTTTGGCGGGTTTTCGGAATGTTTTGGTTGGGTTTTAGAATGTTTTGTATTCTCTTGAGTTGTTTTTATTGTGTTGGTAGGTTTTGGAATGTTTGGATTCATTTTTGCGTGTTTTAAAATCTTTTGGCGGGTATTTGGAATGTTTTTTAACGGGTATTCGGAACGTTTTGATTAGTTTTGACGGGTTTTGAATTATTTTGGCGGGTTTTTAGAAGGTTTAGGTTTGTTTTGATTTGTTTTGATTCTGTTTAGCCCAGTTTTTGATGTGTTTGGATTAGCTTTGGTGGGCTTTATCATGTTTTGTGAGGTTTTTTCGAATGTATTGATCACTTCTGTCTGGTTTTCTATTTTGGCGGGTTTGAAAATAGTTTTGGATGAGTTTTGGCGGGTTTGAAAATATTTTGGCTCTTTGCGCAGAGATGACGGTGCCGGTTGCGGTGCGCTGCGGGGCGCTCCTTCTGCGGAAAGACGCCTGGCAGCGGCACTTGGGACAGCTCCGCGTCTCCGTATTCTGTGTTTCTTGCCTTCTGCATCTCAGCAAAATGCTTTCCCACTAGGTCTAGCAAGGAGAAACTGTGGCAGCTGAGTAGATGTAGCCCGGCCCGCCCTTTGAAGTTGACAAGTTCTTGGCATCTCAGAGCCTCAAGGGAAGAGCAAGGTTATCTATGGTAGGCTGGGGCAGAACTAGCAGCAAGCAGAGCAAAGTTGTCCAAGAATAGCTTCCATTGGAATGCTAATGGCAATTGAAGAGGCAGGCCAGTGGCAAGCCACTAGCTTCTAGCAGTTTGAAAGTTGCAGACACAGTGCAGGTGTTGTGCGGCTTCCTTCTTGGCCTCCTAGAAGGTGCCGCGCTCTCTGTCTCTTGCTTGCCAATATATTGCCGTGTTCCTCTTATTGTTTGGTTTGTTTTGATTTGTTTTGATGATGTTTTGGTGGGTTTTCGGAATGTTTTGGTGGTGTTTTAGAATGTTTTGTTTTCTCTTGTGTTGTTTATATTGTCTTGGCCGGTTTTGGAATGTTTGGATTCCTTTTGGCGGGTTTTCAAATCTTTTGGCGGGTATTTGGAATGTTTTGGTTTGCTTTCATTTGTTTTGATTATGTTTTGGCAAGTTATTGAAAGTTTGGATCACTTCTTACTGGTTTTGTAGTATTTTGGCATCTTTTCAGAATGTTTTGATGAGTTTTGGCGGGTTCTAAACTACTTTGTCGGGTTTTTGGAATGTTTTGGTTGGTTTTGACTTGTTTTTATGATGTTTTGCAAAGTTTTTTGAATGTTTTGATCAGTTCAGGCTGGTTTTCTAATGTTTTGGCATCTTTTCAGAATGTTTTGATGAGTTTTGCGGGTCTAAATCATTTTGGCGGGTTTTCGGAATATTTTGGTTGGTTTTGATTTGTTTTTATGATGTTTTGGCGGGTTTTTGGAATGTTTTGGTTGGGTTTTAGAATGTTTTGTTTTCTCTTGTGTTGTTTATATTGTCTTGGCAGGTTTTGGAATGTTTGGATTCCTTTTGGCGGGTTTTAAAATATTTTGGCGGGTATTTGGAATGTTTTGGCGGGTATTCGGAAGGTTTTGATTTGTTTTGACGGGTTTTGAAATATTTTGGCAGGTTTTTAGAAGGTTTAGATTTGTTTTGATTTCTTTTGATTATGTTTAGCCCAGTTTTTGGTGTGTTTGGATTAGCTTTGGTGGGCCTTACCATGTTTTGTCAGGTTTTTTTGAATGTATTGATCACTTCTGTCTGGTTTTCTATTTTGGCGGGTTTGAAAATATTTTTGGATTAGTTTTGGCGGGTTTTAAAATATTTTGACTCTTTGCGCAGAGATGACGGTGCCGGTTGCGGTGCACTCCGGGGCGCTCCTTCTGCGGAAAGACGCCTTGCAGTGGCACTTGGGACAGCTCCGCGTCTCCGTATTCTGTGTTTCTTGCCTTCTGCATCTCAGCAAAATGCTTTCCCACTAGGTCTAGCAAGGAGAAACTGTGGCAGCTGAGTAGATGTAGCCCGGCCCGCCCTTTGAAGTTGACAAGTTCTTGGCATCTCAGAGCCTCAAGGGAAGAGCAAGGTTATCTATGGTAGGCTGGGGCAGAACTAGCAGCAAGCAGAGCAAAGTTGTCCAAGAATAGCTTCCATTGGAATGCTAATGGCAATTGAAGAGGCAGGCCAGTGGCAAGCCACTAGCTTCTAGCAGTTTGAAAGTTGCAGACACAGTGCAGGTGTTGTGCGATTTCCTTCTTGGCCTCCTAGAAGGTGCCACGCTCTCTGTCTCTTGCTTGCCAATATGTTGCCGTGTTCCTCTTATTGTTTGGTTTGTTTTGATTTGTTTTGATGATGTTTTGGTGGGTTTTCGGAATGTTTTGGTGGTGTTTTAGAATGTTTTGTTTTCTCTTGTGTTGTTTATATTGTCTTGGCCGGTTTTGGAATGTTTGGATTCCTTTTGGCGGGTTTTCAAATCTTTTGGCGGGTATTTGGAATGTTTTGGTTTGCTTTCATTTGTTTTGATTATGTTTTGGCAAGTTATTGAAAGTTTGGATCACTTCTTACTGGTTTTCTAGTATTTTGGCATCTTTTCAGAATGTTTTGATGAGTTTTGGCGGGTTCTAAACTACTTTGTCGGGTTTTTGGAATGTTTCGGTTGGTTATGATTTGTTTTTATGATGTTTTGGCCGGATTTCGGCATATTTTGGTTGGTTTTTGGAATGTTTCGGTTGGTTTATGATTTGTTTTTATGATGTTTTTCAAAGTTTTTTGAATGTTTTGATCAGTTCTGGCTGGTTTTCTAATGTTTTGGCATCTTTTCAGAATGTTTTGATGAGTTTTGCGGGTCTAAATCATTTTGGCGGGTTTTTGGAATATTTTGGTTGGTTTTGATTTGTTTTGATGATGTTTTGGCGGGTTTTCGGAATGTTTTGGTTGGGTTTTAGAATGTTTTGTATTCTCTTGAGTTGTTTTTATTGTGTTGGCAGGTTTTGGAATGTTTGGATTCATTTTTGCGTGTTTTAAAATCTTTTGGCGGGTATTTGGAATGTTTTTTAACGGGTATTCGGAACGTTTTGATTAGTTTTGACGGGTTTTGAATTATTTTGGCGGGTTTTTAGAAGGTTTAGGTTTGTTTTGATTTGTTTTGATTCTGTTTAGCCCAGTTTTTGATGTGTTTGGATTAGCTTTGGTGGGCTTTATCATGTTTTGTGAGGTTTTTTCGAATGTATTGATCACTTCTGTCTGGTTTTCTATTTTGGCGGGTTTGAAAATAGTTTTGGATGAGTTTTGGCGGGTTTGAAAATATTTTGGCTCTTTGCGCAGAGATGACGGTGCCGGTTGCGGTGCGCTGCGGGGCGCTCCTTCTGCGGAAAGACGCCTGGCAGCGGCACTTGGGACAGCTCCGCGTCTCCGTATTCTGTGTTTCTTGCCTTCTGCATCTCAGCAAAATGCTTTCCCACTAGGTCTAGCAAGGAGAAACTGTGGCAGCTGAGTAGATGTAGCCCGGCCCGCCCTTTGAAGTTGACAAGTTCTTGGCATCTCAGAGCCTCAAGGGAAGAGCAAGGTTATCTATGGTAGGCTGGGGCAGAACTAGCAGCAAGCAGAGCAAAGTTGTCCAAGAATAGCTTCCATTGGAATGCTAATGGCAATTGAAGAGGCAGGCCAGTGGCAAGCCACTAGCTTCTAGCAGTTTGAAAGTTGCAGACACAGTGCAGGTGTTGTGCGGCTTCCTTCTTGGCCTCCTAGAAGGTGCCGCGCTCTCTGTCTCTTGCTTGCCAATATATTGCCGTGTTCCTCTTATTGTTTGGTTTGTTTTGATTTGTTTTGATGATGTTTTGGTGGGTTTTCGGAATGTTTTGGTGGTGTTTTAGAATGTTTTGTTTTCTCTTGTGTTGTTTATATTGTCTTGGCCGGTTTTGGAATGTTTGGATTCCTTTTGGCGGGTTTTCAAATCTTTTGGCGGGTATTTGGAATGTTTTGGTTTGCTTTCATTTGTTTTGATTATGTTTTGGCAAGTTATTGAAAGTTTGGATCACTTCTTACTGGTTTTGTAGTATTTTGGCATCTTTTCAGAATGTTTTGATGAGTTTTGGCGGGTTCTAAACTACTTTGTCGGGTTTTTGGAATGTTTTGGTTGGTTTTGACTTGTTTTTATGATGTTTTGCAAAGTTTTTTGAATGTTTTGATCAGTTCAGGCTGGTTTTCTAATGTTTTGGCATCTTTTCAGAATGTTTTGATGAGTTTTGCGGGTCTAAATCATTTTGGCGGGTTTTCGGAATATTTTGGTTGGTTTTGATTTGTTTTTATGATGTTTTGGCGGGTTTTTGGAATGTTTTGGTTGGGTTTTAGAATGTTTTGTTTTCTCTTGTGTTGTTTATATTGTCTTGGCAGGTTTTGGAATGTTTGGATTCCTTTTGGCGGGTTTTAAAATATTTTGGCGGGTATTTGGAATGTTTTGGCGGGTATTCGGAAGGTTTTGATTTGTTTTGACGGGTTTTGAAATATTTTGGCAGGTTTTTAGAAGGTTTAGATTTGTTTTGATTTCTTTTGATTATGTTTAGCCCAGTTTTTGGTGTGTTTGGATTAGCTTTGGTGGGCCTTACCATGTTTTGTCAGGTTTTTTTGAATGTATTGATCACTTCTGTCTGGTTTTCTATTTTGGCGGGTTTGAAAATATTTTTGGATTAGTTTTGGCGGGTTTTAAAATATTTTGACTCTTTGCGCAGAGATGACGGTGCCGGTTGCGGTGCACTCCGGGGCGCTCCTTCTGCGGAAAGACGCCTGGCAGCGGCACTTGGGACAGCTCCGCGTCTCCGTATTCTGTGTTTCTTGCCTTCTGCATCTCAGCAAAATGCTTTCCCACTAGGTCTAGCAAGGAGAAACTGTGGCAGCTGAGTAGATGTAGCCCGGCCCGCCCTTTGAAGTTGACAAGTTCTTGGCATCTCAGAGCCTCAAGGGAAGAGCAAGGTTATCTATGGTAGGCTGGGGCAGAACTAGCAGCAAGCAGAGCAAAGTTGTCCAAGAATAGCTTCCATTGGAATGCTAATGGCAATTGAAGAGGCAGGCCAGTGGCAAGCCACTAGCTTCTAGCAGTTTGAAAGTTGCAGACACAGTGCAGGTGTTGTGCGATTTCCTTCTTGGCCTCCTAGAAGGTGCCACGCTCTCTGTCTCTTGCTTGCCAATATGTTGCCGTGTTCCTCTTATTGTTTGGTTTGTTTTGATTTGTTTTGATGATGTTTTGGTGGGTTTTCGGAATGTTTTGGTGGTGTTTTAGAATGTTTTGTTTTCTCTTGTGTTGTTTATATTGTCTTGGCCGGTTTTGGAATGTTTGGATTCCTTTTGGCGGGTTTTCAAATCTTTTGGCGGGTATTTGGAATGTTTTGGTTTGCTTTCATTTGTTTTGATTATGTTTTGGCAAGTTATTGAAAGTTTGGATCACTTCTTACTGGTTTTCTAGTATTTTGGCATCTTTTCAGAATGTTTTGATGAGTTTTGGCGGGTTCTAAACTACTTTGTCGGGTTTTTGGAATGTTTCGGTTGGTTATGATTTGTTTTTATGATGTTTTGGCCGGATTTCGGCATATTTTGGTTGGTTTTTGGAATGTTTCGGTTGGTTTATGATTTGTTTTTATGATGTTTTTCAAAGTTTTTTGAATGTTTTGATCAGTTCTGGCTGGTTTTCTAATGTTTTGGCATCTTTTCAGAATGTTTTGATGAGTTTTGCGGGTCTAAATCATTTTGGCGGGTTTTTGGAATATTTTGGTTGGTTTTGATTTGTTTTGATGATGTTTTGGCGGGTTTTCGGAATGTTTTGGTTGGGTTTTAGAATGTTTTGTATTCTCTTGAGTTGTTTTTATTGTGTTGGCAGGTTTTGGAATGTTTGGATTCATTTTTGCGTGTTTTAAAATCTTTTGGCGGGTATTTGGAATGTTTTTTAACGGGTATTCGGAAGGTTTTGATTAGTTTTGACGGGTTTTGAATTATTTTGGCGGGTTTTTAGAAGGTTTAGGTTTGTTTTGATTTGTTTTGATTCTGTTTAGCCCAGTTTTTGGTGTGTTTGGATTAGCTTTGGTGGGCTTTATCATGTTTTGTGAGGTTTTTTCGAATGTATTGATCACTTCTGTCTGGTTTTCTATTTTGGCGGGTTTGAAAATATTTTTGGATGAGTTTTGGCGGGTTTGAAAATATTTTGGCTCTTTGCGCAGAGATGACGGTGCCGGTTGCGGTGCGCTGCGGGGCGCTCCTTCTGCGGAAAGACGCCTGGCAGCGGCACTTGGGACAGCTCCGCGTCTCCGTATTCTGCGTTTCTTGCCTTCTGCATCTCAGCAAAATGCTTTCCCACTAGGTCTAGCAAGGAGAAACTGTGGCAGCTGAGTAGATGTAGCCCGGCCCGCCCTTTGAAGTTGACAAGTTCTTGGCATCTCAGAGCCTCAAGGGAAGAGCAAGGTTATCTATGGTAGGCTGGGGCAGAACTAGCAGCAAGCAGAGCAAAGTTGTCCAAGAATAGCTTCCATTGGAATGCTAATGGCAATTGAAGAGGCAGGCCAGTGGCAAGCCACTAGCTTCTAGCAGTTTGAAAGTTGCAGACACAGTGCAGGTGTTGTGCGATTTCCTTCTTGGCCTCCTAGAAGGTGCCGCGCTCTCTGTCTCTTGCTTGCCAATATGTTGCCGTGTTCCTCTTATTGTTTGGTTTGTTTTGATTTGTTTTTATGATGTTTTGGCGGGTTTTCGGAATGTTTTGGTGGTGTTTCAGAATGTTTTGTTTTCTCTTGTATTGTTTATATTGTCTTGGCAGGTTTTGGAATGTTTGGATTTGTTTTGGCGGGTTTTAAAATATTTTGGCGGGTATTTGGAATGTTTTGGGTTGCTTTCATTTGTTTTGATTATGTTTTGGCAAGGTATTGAAAGTTTGGATCACTTCAGACTGGTTTTCTAGTATTTTGGCATCTTTTCAGAATGTTTTGATGAGTTTTGGCGGGTTCTAAACTATTTTGTCGGGTTTTTGGAATGTTTTGGTTGGTTTTGATTTGTTTTTATGATGCATTGCCAAGTTTTTTGAATGTTTTGATCAGTTCTGGCTGGTTTTCTAATGTTTTGGCATCTTTTCAGAATGTTTTGATGAGTTTTGCGGGTCTAAATAATTTTGGCGGGTTTTCGGAATGTTTTGGTTGGTTTTGATTTGTTTTGATGATGTTTTGGCGGGTTTTCGGAATGTTTTGGTTGGGTTTTAGAATGTTTTGTATTCTCTTGAGTTGTTTTTATTGTGTTGGCAGGGTTTGGAATGTTTGGATTCATTTTGGCGGGTTTTAAAAACTTTTGGCGGGTATTTGGAATGTTTTTTAACGGGTATTCGGAAGGTTTTGATTAGTTTTGACGGGTTTTGAAATATTTTGGCGGGTTTTTAGAGGTTTTAGATTTGTTTTGATTTGTTTTGATTCTGTTTAGCCCAGTTTTTGGTGTGTTTGGATTAGCTTTGGTGTGCTTTATCATGTTTTGTGAGGTTTTTTCGAATGTATTGATCACTTCTGTCTGGTTTTCTATTTTGGCGGGTTTGAAAATATTTTTGGATGAGTTTTGGCGGGTTTGAAAATATTTTGGCTCTTTGCGCAGAGATGACGGTGCCGGTTGCGGTGCGCTGCGGGGCGCTCCTTCTGCGGAAAGACGCCTGGCAGCGGCACTTGGGACAGCTCCGCGTCTCCGTATTCTGCGTTTCTTGCCTTCTGCATCTCAGCAAAATGCTTTCCCACTAGGTCTAGCAAGGAGAAACTGTGGCAGCTGAGTAGATGTAGCCCGGCCCGCCCTTTGAAGTTGACAAGTTCTTGGCATCTCAGAGCCTCAAGGGAAGAGCAAGGTTATCTATGGTAGGCTGGGGCAGAACTAGCAGCAAGCAGAGCAAAGTTGTCCAAGAATAGCTTCCATTGGAATGCTAATGGCAATTGAAGAGGCAGGCCAGTGGCAAGCCACTAGCTTCTAGCAGTTTGAAAGTTGCAGACACAGTGCAGGTGTTGTGCGATTTCCTTCTTGGCCTCCTAGAAGGTGCCGCGCTCTCTGTCTCTTGCTTGCCAATATGTTGCCGTGTTCCTCTTATTGTTTGGTTTGTTTTGATTTGTTTTTATGATGTTTTGGCGGGTTTTCGGAATGTTTTGGTGGTGTTTCAGAATGTTTTGTTTTCTCTTGTATTGTTTATATTGTCTTGGCAGGTTTTGGAATGTTTGGATTCCTTTTGGCGGGTTTTAAAATCTTTTGGCGGGTATTTGGAATGTTTTGGTTTGCTTTCATTTGTTTTGATTATGTTTTGGCAAGTTATTGAAAGTTTCGATCACTTCAGACTGGTTTTCTAGTATTTTGGCATCTTTTCAGAATGTTTTGATGAGTTTTGGCGGGTTCTAAACTACTTTGTCGGGTTTTTGGAATGTTTCGGTTGGTTATGATTTGTTTTTATGATGTTTTGGCCGGATTTCGGCATATTTTGGTTGGTTTTTGGAATGTTTCGGTTGGTTTATGATTTGTTTTTATGATGTTTTGCAAAGTTTTTTGAATGTTTTGATCAGTTCTGGCTGGTTTTCTAATGTTTTGGCATCTTTTCAGAATGTTTTGATGAGTTTTGCGGGTCTAAATCATTTTGGCGGGTTTTTGGAATATTTTGGTTGGTTTTGATTTGTTTTGATGATGTTTTGGCGGGTTTTCGGAATGTTTTGGTTGGGTTTTAGAATGTTTTGTATTCTCTTGAGTTGTTTTTATTGTCTTGGCAGGTTTTGGAATGTTTGGATTCCTTTTGGCGGGTTTTAAAATCTTTTGGCGGGTATTTGGAATGTTTTTTAACGGGTATTCGGAAGGTTTTGATTAGTTTTGACGGGTTTTGAATTATTTTGGCGGGTTTTTAGAAGGTTTAGGTTTGTTTTGATTTGTTTTGATTCTGTTTAGCCCAGTTTTTGGTGTGTTTGGATTAGCTTTGGTGGGCTTTATCATGTTTTGTGAGGTTTTTTCGAATGTATTGATCACTTCTGTCTGGTTTTCTATTTTGGCGGGTTTGAAAATATTTTTGGATGAGTTTTGGCGGGTTTGAAAATATTTTGGCTCTTTGCGCAGAGATGACGGTGCCGGTTGCGGTGCGCTGCGGGGCGCTCCTTCTGCGGAAAGACGCCTGGCAGCGGCACTTGGGACAGCTCCGCGTCTCCGTATTCTGCGTTTCTTGCCTTCTGCATCTCAGCAAAATGCTTTCCCACTAGGTCTAGCAAGGAGAAACTGTGGCAGCTGAGTAGATGTAGCCCGGCCCGCCCTTTGAAGTTGACAAGTTCTTGGCATCTCAGAGCCTCAAGGGAAGAGCAAGGTTATCTATGGTAGGCTGGGGCAGAACTAGCAGCAAGCAGAGCAAAGTTGTCCAAGAATAGCTTCCATTGGAATGCTAATGGCAATTGAAGAGGCAGGCCAGTGGCAAGCCACTAGCTTCTAGCAGTTTGAAAGTTGCAGACACAGTGCAGGTGTTGTGCGATTTCCTTCTTGGCCTCCTAGAAGGTGCCGCGCTCTCTGTCTCTTGCTTGCCAATATGTTGCCGTGTTCCTCTTATTGTTTGGTTTGTTTTGATTTGTTTTTATGATGTTTTGGCGGGTTTTCGGAATGTTTTGGTGGTGTTTCAGAATGTTTTGTTTTCTCTTGTATTGTTTATATTGTCTTGGCAGGTTTTGGAATGTTTGGATTTGTTTTGGCGGGTTTTAAAATATTTTGGCGGGTATTTGGAATGTTTTGGGTTGCTTTCATTTGTTTTGATTATGTTTTGGCAAGTTATTGAAAGTTTGGATCACTTCAGACTGGTTTTCTAGTATTTTGGCATCTTTTCAGAATGTTTTGATGAGTTTTGGCGGGTTCTAAACTATTTTGTCGGGTTTTTGGAATGTTTTGGTTGGTTTTGATTTGTTTTTATGATGCATTGCCAAGTTTTTTGAATGTTTTGATCAGTTCTGGCTGGTTTTCTAATGTTTTGGCATCTTTTCAGAATGTTTTGATGAGTTTTGCGGGTCTAAATAATTTTGGCGGGTTTTCGGAATGTTTTGGTTGGTTTTGATTTGTTTTGATGATGTTTTGGCGGGTTTTCGGAATGTTTTGGTTGGGTTTTAGAATGTTTTGTATTCTCTTGAGTTGTTTTTATTGTGTTGGCAGGGTTTGGAATGTTTGGATTCATTTTGGCGGGTTTTAAAATCTTTTGGCGGGTATTTGGAATGTTTTTTAACGGGTATTCGGAAGGTTTTGATTAGTTTTGACGGGTTTTGAAATATTTTGGCGGGTTTTTAGAAGGTTTTAGATTTGTTTTGATTTGTTTTGATTCTGTTTAGCCCAGTTTTTGGTGTGTTTGGATTAGCTTTGGTGGGCTTTATCATGTTTTGTGAGGTTTTTTCGAATGTATTGATCACTTCTGTCTGGTTTTCTATTTTGGCGGGTTTGAAAATATTTTTGGATGAGTTTTGGCGGGTTTGAAAATATTTTGGCTCTTTGCGCAGAGATGACGGTGCCGGTTGCGGTGCGCTGCGGGGCGCTCCTTCTGCGGAAAGACGCCTGGCAGCGGCACTTGGGACAGCTCCGCGTCTCCGTATTCTGCGTTTCTTGCCTTCTGCATCTCAGCAAAATGCTTTCCCACTAGGTCTAGCAAGGAGAAACTGTGGCAGCTGAGTAGATGTAGCCCGGCCCGCCCTTTGAAGTTGACAAGTTCTTGGCATCTCAGAGCCTCAAGGGAAGAGCAAGGTTATCTATGGTAGGCTGGGGCAGAACTAGCAGCAAGCAGAGCAAAGTTGTCCAAGAATAGCTTCCATTGGAATGCTAATGGCAATTGAAGAGGCAGGCCAGTGGCAAGCCACTAGCTTCTAGCAGTTTGAAAGTTGCAGACACAGTGCAGGTGTTGTGCGATTTCCTTCTTGGCCTCCTAGAAGGTGCCGCGCTCTCTGTCTCTTGCTTGCCAATATGTTGCCGTGTTCCTCTTATTGTTTGGTTTGTTTTGATTTGTTTTTATGATGTTTTGGCGGGTTTTCGGAATGTTTTGGTGGTGTTTCAGAATGTTTTGTTTTCTCTTGTATTGTTTATATTGTCTTGGCAGGTTTTGGAATGTTTGGATTCCTTTTGGCGGGTTTTAAAATCTTTTGGCGGGTATTTGGAATGTTTTGGTTTGCTTTCATTTGTTTTGATTATGTTTTGGCAAGTTATTGAAAGTTTCGATCACTTCAGACTGGTTTTCTAGTATTTTGGCATCTTTTCAGAATGTTTTGATGAGTTTTGGCGGGTTCTAAACTACTTTGTCGGGTTTTTGGAATGTTTCGGTTGGTTATGATTTGTTTTTATGATGTTTTGGCCGGATTTCGGCATATTTTGGTTGGTTTTTGGAATGTTTCGGTTGGTTTATGATTTGTTTTTATGATGTTTTGCAAAGTTTTTTGAATGTTTTGATCAGTTCTGGCTGGTTTTCTAATGTTTTGGCATCTTTTCAGAATGTTTTGATGAGTTTTGCGGGTCTAAATCATTTTGGCGGGTTTTTGGAATATTTTGGTTGGTTTTGATTTGTTTTGATGATGTTTTGGCGGGTTTTCGGAATGTTTTGGTTGGGTTTTAGAATGTTTTGTATTCTCTTGAGTTGTTTTTATTGTGTTGGCAGGTTTTGGAATGTTTGGATTCCTTTTGGCGGGTTTTAAAATCTTTTGGCGGGTATTTGGAATGTTTTTTAACGGGTATTCGGAAGGTTTTGATTAGTTTTGACGGGTTTTGAATTATTTTGGCGGGTTTTTAGAAGATTTAGGTTTGTTTTGATTTGTTTTGATTCTGTTTAGCCCAGTTTTTGATGTGTTTGGATTAGCTTTGGTGGGCTTTATCATGTTTTGTGAGGTTTTTTCGAATGTATTGATCACTTCTGTCTGGTTTTCTATTTTGGCGGGTTTGAAAATATTTTTGGATGAGTTTTGGCGGGTTTGAAAATATTTTGGCTCTTTGCGCAGAGATGACGGTGCCGGTTGCGGTGCGCTGCGGGGCGCTCCTTCTGCGGAAAGACGCCTGGCAGCGGCACTTGGGACAGCTCCGCGTCTCCGTATTCTGCGTTTCTTGCCTTCTGCATCTCAGCAAAATGCTTTCCCACTAGGTCTAGCAAGGAGAAACTGTGGCAGCTGAGTAGATGTAGCCCGGCCCGCCCTTTGAAGTTGACAAGTTCTTGGCATCTCAGAGCCTCAAGGGAAGAGCAAGGTTATCTATGGTAGGCTGGGGCAGAACTAGCAGCAAGCAGAGCAAAGTTGTCCAAGAATAGCTTCCATTGGAATGCTAATGGCAATTGAAGAGGCAGGCCAGTGGCAAGCCACTAGCTTCTAGCAGTTTGAAAGTTGCAGACACAGTGCAGGTGTTGTGTGATTTCCTTCTTGGCCTCCTAGAAGGTGCCGCGCTCTCTGTCTCTTGCTTGCCAATATGTTGCCGTGTTCCTCTTATTGTTTGGTTTGTTTTGATTTGTTTTTATGATGTTTTGGCGGGTTTTCGGAATGTTTTGGTGGTGTTTCAGAATGTTTTGTTTTCTCTTGTATTGTTTATATTGTCTTGGCAGGTTTTGGAATGTTTGGATTCCTTTTGGCGGGTTTTAAAATCTTTTGGCGGGTATTTGGAATGTTTTGGTTTGATTTCATTTGTTTTGATTATGTTTTGGCAAGTTATTGAAAGTTTCGATCACTTCAGACTGGTTTTCTAGTATTTTGGCATCTTTTCAGAATGTTTTGATGAGTTTTGGCGGGTTCTAAACTACTTTGTCGGGTTTTTGGAATGTTTCGGTTGGTTATGATTTGTTTTTATGATGTTTTGGCCGGATTTCGGAATATTTTGGTTGGTTTTTGGAATGTTTCGGTTGGTTTATGATTTGTTTTTATGATGTTTTGCAAAGTTTTTTGAATGTTTTGATCAGTTCTGGCTGGTTTTCTAATGTTTTGGCATCTTTTCAGAATGTTTTGATGAGTTTTGCGGGTCTAAATCATTTTGGCGGGTTTTTGGAATATTTTGGTTGGTTTTGATTTGTTTTGATGATGTTTTGGCGGGTTTTCGGAATGTTTTGGTTGGGTTTTAGAATGTTTTGTATTCTCTTGAGTTGTTTTTATTGTCTTGGCAGGTTTTGGAATGTTTGGATTCCTTTTGGCGGGTTTTAAAATCTTTTGGCGGGTATTTGGAATGTTTTTTAACGGGTATTCGGAAGGTTTTGATTAGTTTTGACGGGTTTTGAATTATTTTGGCGGGTTTTTAGAAGGTTTAGGTTTGTTTTGATTTGTTTTGATTCTGTTTAGCCCAGTTTTTGGTGTGTTTGGATTAGCTTTGGTGGGCTTTATCATGTTTTGTGAGGTTTTTTCGAATGTATTGATCACTTCTGTCTGGTTTTCTATTTTGGCGGGTTTGAAAATATTTTTGGATGAGTTTTGGCGGGTTTGAAAATATTTTGGCTCTTTGCGCAGAGATGACGGTGCCGGTTGCGGTGCGCTGCGGGGCGCTCCTTCTGCGGAAAGACGCCTGGCAGCGGCACTTGGGACAGCTCCGCGTCTCCGTATTCTGCGTTTCTTGCCTTCTGCATCTCAGCAAAATGCTTTCCCACTAGGTCTAGCAAGGAGAAACTGTGGCAGCTGAGTAGATGTAGCCCGGCCCGCCCTTTGAAGTTGACAAGTTCTTGGCATCTCAGAGCCTCAAGGGAAGAGCAAGGTTATCTATGGTAGGCTGGGGCAGAACTAGCAGCAAGCAGAGCAAAGTTGTCCAAGAATAGCTTCCATTGGAATGCTAATGGCAATTGAAGAGGCAGGCCAGTGGCAAGCCACTAGCTTCTAGCAGTTTGAAAGTTGCAGACACAGTGCAGGTGTTGTGCGATTTCCTTCTTGGCCTCCTAGAAGGTGCCGCGCTCTCTGTCTCTTGCTTGCCAATATGTTGCCGTGTTCCTCTTATTGTTTGGTTTGTTTTGATTTGTTTTTATGATGTTTTGGCGGGTTTTCGGAATGTTTTGGTGGTGTTTCAGAATGTTTTGTTTTCTCTTGTATTGTTTATATTGTCTTGGCAGGTTTTGGAATGTTTGGATTTGTTTTGGCGGGTTTTAAAATATTTTGGCGGGTATTTGGAATGTTTTGGGTTGCTTTCATTTGTTTTGATTATGTTTTGGCAAGGTATTGAAAGTTTGGATCACTTCAGACTGGTTTTCTAGTATTTTGGCATCTTTTCAGAATGTTTTGATGAGTTTTGGCGGGTTCTAAACTATTTTGTCGGGTTTTTGGAATGTTTTGGTTGGTTTTGATTTGTTTTTATGATGCATTGCCAAGTTTTTTGAATGTTTTGATCAGTTCTGGCTGGTTTTCTAATGTTTTGGCATCTTTTCAGAATGTTTTGATGAGTTTTGCGGGTCTAAATAATTTTGGCGGGTTTTCGGAATGTTTTGGTTGGTTTTGATTTGTTTTGATGATGTTTTGGCGGGTTTTCGGAATGTTTTGGTTGGGTTTTAGAATGTTTTGTATTCTCTTGAGTTGTTTTTATTGTGTTGGCAGGGTTTGGAATGTTTGGATTCATTTTGGCGGGTTTTAAAAACTTTTGGCGGGTATTTGGAATGTTTTTTAACGGGTATTCGGAAGGTTTTGATTAGTTTTGACGGGTTTTGAAATATTTTGGCGGGTTTTTAGAGGTTTTAGATTTGTTTTGATTTGTTTTGATTCTGTTTAGCCCAGTTTTTGGTGTGTTTGGATTAGCTTTGGTGGGCTTTATCATGTTTTGTGAGGTTTTTTCGAATGTATTGATCACTTCTGTCTGGTTTTCTATTTTGGCGGGTTTGAAAATATTTTTGGATGAGTTTTGGCGGGTTTGAAAATATTTTGGCTCTTTGCGCAGAGACGACGGTGCCGGTTGCGGTGCGCTCCGGGGCGCTCCTTCTGCGGAAAGACGCCTGGCAGCGGCACTTGGGACAGCTCCGCGTCTCCGTATTCTGCGTTTCTTGCCTTCTGCATCTCAGCAAAATGCTTTCCCACTAGGTCTAGCAAGGAGAAACTGTGGCAGCTGAGTAGATGTAGCCCGGCCCGCCCTTTGAAGTTGACAAGTTCTTGGCATCTCAGAGCCTCAAGGGAAGAGCAAGGTTATCTATGGTAGGCTGGGGCAGAACTAGCAGCAAGCAGAGCAAAGTTGTCCAAGAATAGCTTCCATTGGAATGCTAATGGCAATTGAAGAGGCAGGCCAGTGGCAAGCCACTAGCTTCTAGCAGTTTGAAAGTTGCAGACACAGTGCAGGTGTTGTGCGATTTCCTTCTTGGCCTCCTAGAAGGTGCCGCGCTCTCTGTCTCTTGCTTGCCAATATGTTGCCGTGTTCCTCTTATTGTTTGGTTTGTTTTGATTTGTTTTTATGATGTTTTGGCGGGTTTTCGGAATGTTTTGGTGGTGTTTCAGAATGTTTTGTTTTCTCTTGTATTGTTTATATTGTCTTGGCAGGTTTTGGAATGTTTGGATTCCTTTTGGCGGGTTTTAAAATCTTTTGGCGGGTATTTGGAATGTTTTGGTTTGCTTTCATTTGTTTTGATTATGTTTTGGCAAGTTATTGAAAGTTTTGATCACTTCAGACTGGTTTTCTAGTATTTTGGCATCTTTTCAGAATGTTTTGATGAGTTTTGGCGGGTTCTAAACTACTTTGTCGGGTTTTTGGAATGTTTCGGTTGGTTATGATTTGTTTTTATGATGTTTTGGCCGGATTTCGGCATATTTTGGTTGGTTTTTGGAATGTTTCGGTTGGTTTATGATTTGTTTTTATGATGTTTTGCAAAGTTTTTTGAATGTTTTGATCAGTTCTGGCTGGTTTTCTAATGTTTTGGCATCTTTTCAGAATGTTTTGATGAGTTTTGCGGGTCTAAATCATTTTGGCGGGTTTTTGGAATATTTTGGTTGGTTTTGATTTGTTTTGATGATGTTTTGGCGGGTTTTCGGAATGTTTTGGTTGGGTTTTAGAATGTTTTGTATTCTCTTGAGTTGTTTTTATTGTGTTGGCAGGTTTTGGAATGTTTGGATTCCTTTTGGCGGGTTTTAAAATCTTTTGGCGGGTATTTGGAATGTTTTTTAACGGGTATTCGGAAGGTTTTGATTAGTTTTGACGGGTTTTGAATTATTTTGGCGGGTTTTTAGAAGATTTAGGTTTGTTTTGATTTGTTTTGATTCTGTTTAGCCCAGTTTTTGATGTGTTTGGATTAGCTTTGGTGGGCTTTATCATGTTTTGTGAGGTTTTTTCGAATGTATTGATCACTTCTGTCTGGTTTTCTATTTTGGCGGGTTTGAAAATATTTTTGGATGAGTTTTGGCGGGTTTGAAAATATTTTGGCTCTTTGCGCAGAGATGACGGTGCCGGTTGCGGTGCGCTGCGGGGCGCTCCTTCTGCGGAAAGACGCCTGGCAGCGGCACTTGGGACAGCTCCGCGTCTCCGTATTCTGCGTTTCTTGCCTTCTGCATCTCAGCAAAATGCTTTCCCACTAGGTCTAGCAAGGAGAAACTGTGGCAGCTGAGTAGATGTAGCCCGGCCCGCCCTTTGAAGTTGACAAGTTCTTGGCATCTCAGAGCCTCAAGGGAAGAGCAAGGTTATCTATGGTAGGCTGGGGCAGAACTAGCAGCAAGCAGAGCAAAGTTGTCCAAGAATAGCTTCCATTGGAATGCTAATGGCAATTGAAGAGGCAGGCCAGTGGCAAGCCACTAGCTTCTAGCAGTTTGAAAGTTGCAGACACAGTGCAGGTGTTGTGCGATTTCCTTCTTGGCCTCCTAGAAGGTGCCGCGCTCTCTGTCTCTTGCTTGCCAATATGTTGCCGTGTTCCTCTTATTGTTTGGTTTGTTTTGATTTGTTTTTATGATGTTTTGGCGGGTTTTCGGAATGTTTTGGTGGTGTTTCAGAATGTTTTGTTTTCTCTTGTATTGTTTATATTGTCTTGGCAGTTTTTGGAATGTTTGGATTTGTTTTGGCGGGTTTTAAAATATTTTGGCGGGTATTTGGAATGTTTTGGGTTGCTTTCATTTGTTTTGATTATGTTTTGGCAAGTTATTGAAAGTTTGGATCACTTCAGACTGGTTTTCTAGTATTTTGGCATCTTTTCAGAATGTTTTGATGAGTTTTGGCGGGTTCTAAACTATTTTGTCGGGTTTTTGGAATGTTTTGGTTGGTTTTGATTTGTTTTTATGGTGCATTGCCAAGTTTTTTGAATGTTTTGATCAGTTCTGGCTGGTTTTCTAATGTTTTGGCATCTTTTCAGAATGTTTTGATGAGTTTTGCGGGTCTAAATCATTTTGGCGGGTTTTTGGAATGTTTCGGTTGGTTATGATTTGTTTTTATGATGTTTTGGCCGGATTTCGGCATATTTTGGTTGGTTTTTGGAATGTTTCGGTTGGTTTATGATTTGTTTTTATGATGTTTTGCAAAGTTTTTTGAATGTTTTGATCAGTTCTGGCTGGTTTTCTAATGTTTTGGCATCTTTTCAGAATGTTTTGATGAGTTTTGCGGGTCTAAATCATTTTGGCGGGTTTTTGGAATATTTTGGTTGGTTTTGATTTGTTTTGATGATGTTTTGGCGGGTTTTCGGAATGTTTTGGTTGGGTTTTAGAATGTTTTGTATTCTCTTGAGTTGTTTTTATTGTGTTGGTAGGTTTTGGAATGTTTGGATTCATTTTTGCGTGTTTTAAAATCTTTTGGCGGGTATTTGGAATGTTTTTTAACGGGTATTCGGAAGGTTTTGATTAGTTTTGACGGGTTTTGAATTATTTTGGCGGGTTTTTAGAAGGTTTAGGTTTGTTTTGATTTGTTTTGATTCTGTTTAGCCCAGTTTTTGATGTGTTTGGATTAGCTTTGGTGGGCTTTATCATGTTTTGTCAGGTTTTTTCGAATGTATTGATCACTTCTGTCTGGTTTTCTATTTTGGCGGGTTTGAAAATAGTTTTGGATGAGTTTTGGCGGGTTTGAAAATATTTTGGCTCTTTGCGCAGAGATGACGGTGCCGGTTGCGGTGCGCTGCGGGGCGCTCCTTCTGCGGAAAGACGCCTGGCAGCGGCACTTGGGACAGCTCCGCGTCTCCGTATTCTGCGTTTCTTGCCTTCTGCATCTCAGCAAAATGCTTTCCCACTAGGTCTAGCAAGGAGAAACTGTGGCAGCTGAGTAGATGTAGCCCGGCCCGCCCTTTGAAGTTGACAAGTTCTTGGCATCTCAGAGCCTCAAGGGAAGAGCAAGGTTATCTATGGTAGGCTGGGGCAGAACTAGCAGCAAGCAGAGCAAAGTTGTCCAAGAATAGCTTCCATTGGAATGCTAATGGCAATTGAAGAGGCAGGCCAGTGGCAAGCCACTAGCTTCTAGCAGTTTGAAAGTTGCAGACACAGTGCAGGTGTTGTGCGATTTCCTTCTTGGCCTCCTAGAAGGTGCCGCGCTCTCTGTCTCTTGCTTGCCAATATGTTGCCGTGTTCCTCTTATTGTTTGGTTTGTTTTGATTTGTTTTTATGATGTTTTGGCGGGTTTTCGGAATGTTTTGGTGGTGTTTCAGAATGTTTTGTTTTCTCTTGTATTGTTTATATTGTCTTGGCAGGTTTTGGAATGTTTGGATTTGTTTTGGCGGGTTTTAAAATATTTTGGCGGGTATTTGGAATGTTTTGGGTTGCTTTCATTTGTTTTGATTATGTTTTGGCAAGTTATTGAAAGTTTGGATCACTTCAGACTGGTTTTCTAGTATTTTGGCATCTTTTCAGAATGTTTTGATGAGTTTTGGCGGGTTCTAAACTATTTTGTCGGGTTTTTGGAATGTTTTGGTTGGTTTTGATTTGTTTTTATGATGCATTGCCAAGTTTTTTGAATGTTTTGATCAGTTCTGGCTGGTTTTCTAATGTTTTGGCATCTTTTCAGAATGTTTTGATGAGTTTTGCGGGTCTAAATAATTTTGGCGGGTTTTCGGAATGTTTTGGTTGGTTTTGATTTGTTTTGATGATGTTTTGGCGGGTTTTCGGAATGTTTTGGTTGGGTTTTAGAATGTTTTGTATTCTCTTGAGTTGTTTTTATTGTGTTGGCAGGGTTTGGAATGTTTGGATTCATTTTGGCGGGTTTTAAAAACTTTTGGCGGGTATTTGGAATGTTTTTTAACGGGTATTCGGAAGGTTTTGATTAGTTTTGACGGGTTTTGAAATATTTTGGCGGGTTTTTAGAGGTTTTAGATTTGTTTTGATTTGTTTTGATTCTGTTTAGCCCAGTTTTTGGTGTGTTTGGATTAGCTTTGGTGGGCTTTATCATGTTTTGTGAGGTTTTTTCGAATGTATTGATCACTTCTGTCTGGTTTTCTATTTTGGCGGGTTTGAAAATATTTTTGGATGAGTTTTGGCGGGTTTGAAAATATTTTGGCTCTTTGCGCAGAGACGACGGTGCCGGTTGCGGTGCGCTGCGGGGCGCTCCTTCTGCGGAAAGACGCCTGGCAGCGGCACTTGGGACAGCTCCGCGTCTCCGTATTCTGCGTTTCTTGCCTTCTGCATCTCAGCAAAATGCTTTCCCACTAGGTCTAGCAAGGAGAAACTGTGGCAGCTGAGTAGATGTAGCCCGGCCCGCCCTTTGAAGTTGACAAGTTCTTGGCATCTCAGAGCCTCAAGGGAAAAGCAAGGTTATCTATGGTAGGCTGGGGCAGAACTAGCAGCAAGCAGAGCAAAGTTGTCCAAGAATAGCTTCCATTGGAATGCTAATGGCAATTGAAGAGGCAGGCCAGTGGCAAGCCACTAGCTTCTAGCAGTTTGAAAGTTGCAGACACAGTGCAGGTGTTGTGCGATTTCCTTCTTGGCCTCCTAGAAGGTGCCGCGCTCTCTGTCTCTTGCTTGCCAATATGTTGCCGTGTTCCTCTTATTGTTTGGTTTGTTTTGATTTGTTTTTATGATGTTTTGGCGGGTTTTCGGAATGTTTTGGTGGTGTTTCAGAATGTTTTGTTTTCTCTTGTATTGTTTATATTGTCTTGGCAGGTTTTGGAATGTTTGGATTTGTTTTGGCGGGTTTTCAAATCTTTTGGCGGGTATTTGGAATGTTTTGGTTTGCTTTCATTTGTTTTGATTATGTTTTGGCAAGTTATTGAAAGTTTCGATCACTTCAGACTGGTTTTCTAGTATTTTGGCATCTTTTCAGAATGTTTTGATGAGTTTTGGCGGGTTCTAAACTACTTTGTCGGGTTTTTGGAATGTTTCGGTTGGTTATGATTTGTTTTTATGATGTTTTGGCCGGATTTCGGAATATTTTGGTTGGTTTTTGGAATGTTTCGGTTGGTTTATGATTTGTTTTTATGATGTTTTGCAAAGTTTTTTGAATGTTTTGATCAGTTCTGGCTGGTTTTCTAATGTTTTGGCATCTTTTCAGAATGTTTTGATGAGTTTTGCGGGTCTAAATCATTTTGGCGGGTTTTTGGAATATTTTGGTTGGTTTTGATTTGTTTTGATGATGTTTTGGCGGGTTTTCGGAATGTTTTGGTTGGGTTTTAGAATGTTTTGTATTCTCTTGAGTTGTTTTTATTGTCTTGGCAGGTTTTGGAATGTTTGGATTCCTTTTGGCGGGTTTTAAAATCTTTTGGCGGGTATTTGGAATGTTTTTTAACGGGTATTCGGAAGGTTTTGATTAGTTTTGACGGGTTTTGAATTATTTTGGCGGGTTTTTAGAAGATTTAGGTTTGTTTTGATTTGTTTTGATTCTGTTTAGCCCAGTTTTTGATGTGTTTGGATTAGCTTTGGTGGGCTTTATCATGTTTTGTGAGGTTTTTTCGAATGTATTGATCACTTCTGTCTGGTTTTCTATTTTGGCGGGTTTGAAAATATTTTTGGATGAGTTTTGGCGGGTTTGAAAATATTTTGGCTCTTTGCGCAGAGATGACGGTGCCGGTTGCGGTGCGCTCCGGGGCGCTCCTTCTGCGGAAAGACGCCTGGCAGCGGCACTTGGGACAGCTCCGCGTCTCCGTATTCTGCGTTTCTTGCCTTCTGCATCTCAGCAAAATGCTTTCCCACTAGGTCTAGCAAGGAGAAACTGTGGCAGCTGAGTAGATGTAGCCCGGCCCGCCCTTTGAAGTTGACAAGTTCTTGGCATCTCAGAGCCTCAAGGGAAGAGCAAGGTTATCTATGGTAGGCTGGGGCAGAACTAGCAGCAAGCAGAGCAAAGTTGTCCAAGAATAGCTTCCATTGGAATGCTAATGGCAATTGAAGAGGCAGGCCAGTGGCAAGCCACTATCTTCTAGCAGTTTGAAAGTTGCAGACACAGTGCAGGTGTTGTGCGATTTCCTTCTTGGCCTCCTAGAAGGTGCCGCGCTCTCTGTCTCTTGCTTGCCAATATGTTGCCGTGTTCCTCTTATTGTTTGGTTTGTTTTGATTTGTTTTTATGATGTTTTGGCGGGTTTTCGGAATGTTTTGGTGGTGTTTCAGAATGTTTTGTTTTCTCTTGTATTGTTTATATTGTCTTGGCAGGTTTTGGAATGTTTGGATTCCTTTTGGCGGGTTTTAAAATCTTTTGGCGGGTATTTGGAATGTTTTGGGTTGCTTTCATTTGTTTTGATTATGTTTTGGCAAGTTATTGAAAGTTTGGATCACTTCAGACTGGTTTTCTAGTATTTTGGCATCTTTTCAGAATGTTTTGATGAGTTTT
The DNA here is from genome assembly GCF_036417665.1 of Passer domesticus. Classification (NCBI taxonomy): domain Eukaryota; kingdom Metazoa; phylum Chordata; class Aves; order Passeriformes; family Passeridae; genus Passer; species Passer domesticus. The sequence goes on from NC_087474.1 coordinate 59,031,325, forward strand.
GGCGGGTTCTAAACTATTTTGTCGGGTTTTTGGAATGTTTTGGTTGGTTTTGATTTGTTTTTATGGTGCATTGCCAAGTTTTTTGAATGTTTTGATCAGTTCTGGCTGGTTTTCTAATGTTTTGGCATCTTTTCAGAATGTTTTGATGAGTTTTGCGGGTCTAAATCATTTTGGCGGGTTTTTGGAATGTTTCGGTTGGTTATGATTTGTTTTTATGATGTTTTGGCCGGATTTCGGCATATTTTGGTTGGTTTTTGGAATGTTTCGGTTGGTTTATGATTTGTTTTTATGATGTTTTGCAAAGTTTTTTGAATGTTTTGATCAGTTCTGGCTGGTTTTCTAATGTTTTGGCATCTTTTCAGAATGTTTTGATGAGTTTTGCGGGTCTAAATCATTTTGGCGGGTTTTTGGAATATTTTGGTTGGTTTTGATTTGTTTTGATGATGTTTTGGCGGGTTTTCGGAATGTTTTGGTTGGGTTTTAGAATGTTTTGTATTCTCTTGAGTTGTTTTTATTGTGTTGGTAGGTTTTGGAATGTTTGGATTCATTTTTGCGTGTTTTAAAATCTTTTGGCGGGTATTTGGAATGTTTTTTAACGGGTATTCGGAAGGTTTTGATTAGTTTTGACGGGTTTTGAATTATTTTGGCGGGTTTTTAGAAGGTTTAGGTTTGTTTTGATTTGTTTTGATTCTGTTTAGCCCAGTTTTTGATGTGTTTGGATTAGCTTTGGTGGGCTTTATCATGTTTTGTGAGGTTTTTTCGAATGTATTGATCACTTCTGTCTGGTTTTCTATTTTGGCGGGTTTGAAAATAGTTTTGGATGAGTTTTGGCGGGTTTGAAAATATTTTGGCTCTTTGCGCAGAGATGACGGTGCCGGTTGCGGTGCGCTGCGGGGCGCTCCTTCTGCGGAAAGACGCCTGGCAGCGGCACTTGGGACAGCTCCGCGTCTCCGTATTCTGTGTTTCTTGCCTTCTGCATCTCAGCAAAATGCTTTCCCACTAGGTCTAGCAAGGAGAAACTGTGGCAGCTGAGTAGATGTAGCCCGGCCCGCCCTTTGAAGTTGACAAGTTCTTGGCATCTCAGAACCTCAAGGGAAGAGCAAGGTTATCTATGGTAGGCTGGGGCAGAACTAGCAGCAAGCAGAGCAAAGTTGTCCAAGAATAGCTTCCATTGGAATGCTAATGGCAATTGAAGAGGCAGGCCAGTGGCAAGCCACTAGCTTCTAGCAGTTTGAAAGTTGCAGACACAGTGCAGGTGTTGTGCGGCTTCCTTCTTGGCCTCCTAGAAGGTGCCGCGGTGCCGCGCTCTCCGTCTCTTGCTTGCCAATATGTTGCCGTGTTCCTCCTATTGTTTGGTTTGTTTTGATTTGTTTTGATGATGTTTTGGTGGGTTTTCGGAATGTTTTGGTGGTGTTTTAGAATGTTTTGTTTTCTCTTGTGTTGTTTATATTGTCTTGGCCGGTTTTGGAATGTTTGGATTCCTTTTGGCGGGTTTTCAAATCTTTTGGCGGGTATTTGGAATGTTTTGGTTTGCTTTCATTTGTTTTGATTATGTTTTGGCAAGTTATTGAAAGTTTGGATCACTTCTTACTGGTTTTCTAGTATTTTGGCATCTTTTCAGAATGTTTTGATGAGTTTTGGCGGGTTCTAAACTACTTTGTCGGGTTTTTGGAATGTTTCGGTTGGTTATGATTTGTTTTTATGATGTTTTGGCCGGATTTCGGAATATTTTGGTTGGTTTTTGGAATGTTTCGGTTGGTTTATGATTTGTTTTTATGATTTTTTCAAAGTTTTTTGAATGTTTTGATCAGTTCTGGCTGGTTTTCTAATGTTTTGGCATCTTTTCAGAATGTTTTGATGAGTTTTGCGGGTCTAAATCATTTTGGCGGGTTTTTGGAATATTTTGGTTGGTTTTGATTTGTTTTGATGATGTTTTGGCGGGTTTTCGGAATGTTTTGGTTGGGTTTTAGAATGTTTTGTATTCTCTTGAGTTGTTTTTATTGTGTTGGCAGGTTTTGGAATGTTTGGATTCATTTTTGCGTGTTTTAAAATCTTTTGGCGGGTATTTGGAATGTTTTTTAACGGGTATTCGGAAGGTTTTGATTAGTTTTGACGGGTTTTGAATTATTTTGGCGGGTTTTTAGAAGGTTTAGGTTTGTTTTGATTTGTTTTGATTCTGTTTAGCCCAGTTTTTGATGTGTTTGGATTAGCTTTGGTGGGCTTTATCATGTTTTGTGAGGTTTTTTCGAATGTATTGATCACTTCTGTCTGGTTTTCTATTTTGGCGGGTTTGAAAATATTTTTGGATGAGTTTTGGCGGGTTTGAAAATATTTTGGCTCTTTGCGCAGAGATGACGGTGCCGGTTGCGGTGCGCTCCGGGGCGCTCCTTCTGCGGAAAGACGCCTGGCAGCGGCACTTGGGACAGCTCCGCGTCTCCGTATTCTGCGTTTCTTGCCTTCTGCATCTCAGCAAAATGCTTTCCCACTAGGTCTAGCAAGGAGAAACTGTGGCAGCTGAGTAGATGTAGCCCGGCCCGCCCTTTGAAGTTGACAAGTTCTTGGCATCTCAGAGCCTCAAGGGAAGAGCAAGGTTATCTATGGTAGGCTGGGGCAGAACTAGCAGCAAGCAGAGCAAAGTTGTCCAAGAATAGCTTCCATTGGAATGCTAATGGCAATTGAAGAGGCAGGCCAGTGGCAAGCCACTAGCTTCTAGCAGTTTGAAAGTTGCAGACACAGTGCAGGTGTTGTCCGATTTCCTTCTTGGCCTCCTAGAAGGTGCCGCGCTCTCTGTCTCTTGCTTGCCAATATGTTGCCGTGTTCCTCTTATTGTTTGGTTTGTTTTGATTTGTTTTTATGATGTTTTGGCGGGTTTTCGGAATGTTTTGGTGGTGTTTCAGAATGTTTTGTTTTCTCTTGTATTGTTTATATTGTCTTGGCAGGTTTTGGAATGTTTGGATTCCTTTTGGCGGGTTTTAAAATCTTTTGGCGGGTATTTGGAATGTTTTGGGTTGCTTTCATTTGTTTTGATTATGTTTTGGCAAGGTATTGAAAGTTTGGATCACTTCAGACTGGTTTTCTAGTATTTTGGCATCTTTTCAGAATGTTTTGATGAGTTTTGGCGGGTTCTAAACTATTTTGTCGGGTTTTTGGAATGTTTTGGTTGGTTTTGATTTGTTTTTATGATGCATTGCCAAGTTTTTTGAATGTTTTGATCAGTTCTGGCTGGTTTTCTAATGTTTTGGCATCTTTTCAGAATGTTTTGATGAGTTTTGCGGGTCTAAATCATTTTGGCGGGTTTTCGGAATGTTTTGGTTGGTTTTGATTTGTTTTGATGATGTTTTGGCGGGTTTTCGGAATGTTTTGGTTGGGTTTTAGAATGTTTTGTATTCTCTTGAGTTGTTTTTATTGTGTTGGCAGGGTTTGGAATGTTTGGATTCATTTTGGCGGGTTTTAAAAACTTTTGGCGGGTATTTGGAATGTTTTTTAACGGGTATTCGGAAGGTTTTGATTAGTTTTGACGGGTTTTGAAATATTTTGGCGGGTTTTTAGAGGTTTTAGATTTGTTTTGATTTGTTTTGATTCTGTTTAGCCCAGTTTTTGGTGTGTTTGGTTTAGCTTTGGTGGGCTTTATGATGTTTTTTCAGGTTTTTTCGAATGTATTGATCACTTCTGTCTGGTTTTCTATTTTGGCGGGTTTGAAAATATTTTTGGATGAGTTTTGGCGGGTTTGAAAATATTTTGGCTCTTTGCGCAGAGACGACGGTGCCGGTTGCGGTGCGCTCCGGGGCGCTCCTTCTGCGGAAAGACGCCTGGCAGCGGCACTTGGGACAGCTCCGCGTCTCCGTATTCTGCGTTTCTTGCCTTCTGCATCTCAGCAAAATGCTTTCCCACTAGGTCTAGCAAGGAGAAACTGTGGCAGCTGAGTAGATGTAGCCCGGCCCGCCCTTTGAAGTTGACAAGTTCTTGGCATCTCAGAGCCTCAAGGGAAGAGCAAGGTTATCTATGGTAGGCTGGGGCAGAACTAGCAGCAAGCAGAGCAAAGTTGTCCAAGAATAGCTTCCATTGGAATGCTAATGGCAATTGAAGAGGCAGGCCAGTGGCAAGCCACTATCTTCTAGCAGTTTGAAAGTTGCAGACACAGTGCAGGTGTTGTGCGATTTCCTTCTTGGCCTCCTAGAAGGTGCCGCGCTCTCTGTCTCTTGCTTGCCAATATGTTGCCGTGTTCCTCTTATTGTTTGGTTTGTTTTGATTTGTTTTTATGATGTTTTGGCGGGTTTTCGGAATGTTTTGGTGGTGTTTCAGAATGTTTTGTTTTCTCTTGTATTGTTTATATTGTCTTGGCAGGTTTTGGAATGTTTGGATTTGTTTTGGCGGGTTTTCAAATCTTTTGGCGGGTATTTGGAATGTTTTGGTTTGCTTTCATTTGTTTTGATTATGTTTTGGCAAGTTATTGAAAGTTTCGATCACTTCAGACTGGTTTTCTAGTATTTTGGCATCTTTTCAGAATGTTTTGATGAGTTTTGGCGGGTTCTAAACTACTTTGTCGGGTTTTTGGAATGTTTCGGTTGGTTATGATTTGTTTTTATGATGTTTTGGCCGGATTTCGGAATATTTTGGTTGGTTTTTGGAATGTTTCGGTTGGTTTATGATTTGTTTTTATGATGTTTTGCAAAGTTTTTTGAATGTTTTGATCAGTTCTGGCTGGTTTTCTAATGTTTTGGCATCTTTTCAGAATGTTTTGATGAGTTTTGCGGGTCTAAATCATTTTGGCGGGTTTTTGGAATATTTTGGTTGGTTTTGATTTGTTTTGATGATGTTTTGGCGGGTTTTCGGAATGTTTTGGTTGGGTTTTAGAATGTTTTGTATTCTCTTGAGTTGTTTTTATTGTGTTGGCAGGTTTTGGAATGTTTGGATTCATTTTTGCGTGTTTTAAAATCTTTTGGCGGGTATTTGGAATGTTTTTTAACGGGTATTCGGAAGGTTTTGATTAGTTTTGACGGGTTTTGAATTATTTTGGCGGGTTTTTAGAAGGTTTAGGTTTGTTTTGATTTGTTTTGATTCTGTTTAGCCCAGTTTTTGGTGTGTTTGGATTAGCTTTGATGGGCTTTATCATGTTTTGTGAGGTTTTTTCGAATGTATTGATCACTTCTGTCTGGTTTTCTATTTTGGCGGGTTTGAAAATATTTTTGGATGAGTTTTGGCGGGTTTTAAAATCTTTTGGCGGGTATTTGGAATGTTTTGGGTTGCTTTCATTTGTTTTGATTATGTTTTGGCAAGTTATTGAAAGTTTGGATCACTTCTGACTGGTTTTCTAGTATTTTGGCATCTTTTCAGAATGTTTTGATGAGTTTTGGCGGGTTCTAAACTACTTTGTCGGGTTTTTGGAATGTTTCGGTTGGTTATGATTTGTTTTTATGATGTTTTGGCCGGATTTCGGAATATTTTGTCTGGTTTTTAGAATGTTTTGGTTGGTTTATGATTTGTTTTTATGATGTTTTGCAAAGTTTTTTGAATGTTTTGATCAGTTCTGGCTGGTTTTCTAATGTTTTGGCATCTTTTCAGAATGTTTTGATGAGTTTTGCGGGTCTAAATCATTTTGGTGGGTTTTTGGAATATTTTGGTTGGTTTTGATTTGTTTTGATGATGTTTTGGCGGGTTTTCGGAATGTTTTGGTTGGGTTTTAGAATGTTTTGTATTCTCTTGAGTTGTTTTTATTGTCTTGGCAGGTTTTGGAATGTTTGGATTCCTTTTGGCGGGTTTTAAAAACTTTTGGCGGGTATTTGGAATGTTTTTTAACGGGTATTCGGAAGGTTTTGATTAGTTTTGACGGGTTTTGAATTATTTTGGCGGGTTTTTAGAAGATTTAGGTTTGTTTTGATTTGTTTTGATTCTGTTTAGCCCAGTTTTTGATGTGTTTGGATTAGCTTTGGTGGGCTTTATCATGTTTTGTGAGGTTTTTTCGAATGTATTGATCACTTCTGTCTGGTTTTCTATTTTGGCGGGTTTGAAAATATTTTTGGATGAGTTTTGGCGGGTTTGAAAATATTTTGGCTCTTTGCGCAGAGATGACGGTGCCGGTTGCGGTGCGCTGCGGGGCGCTCCTTCTGCGGAAAGACGCCTGGCAGCGGCACTTGGGACAGCTCCGCGTCTCCGTATTCTGCGTTTCTTGCCTTCTGCATCTCAGCAAAATGCTTTCCCACTAGGTCTAGCAAGGAGAAACTGTGGCAGCTGAGTAGATGTAGCCCGGCCCGCCCTTTGAAGTTGACAAGTTCTTGGCATCTCAGAGCCTCAAGGGAAGAGCAAGGTTATCTATGGTAGGCTGGGGCAGAACTAGCAGCAAGCAGAGCAAAGTTGTCCAAGAATAGCTTCCATTGGAATGCTAATGGCAATTGAAGAGGCAGGCCAGTGGCAAGCCACTATCTTCTAGCAGTTTGAAAGTTGCAGACACAGTGCAGGTGTTGTGCGATTTCCTTCTTGGCCTCCTAGAAGGTGCCGCGCTCTCTGTCTCTTGCTTGCCAATATGTTGCCGTGTTCCTCTTATTGTTTGGTTTGTTTTGATTTGTTTTTATGATGTTTTGGCGGGTTTTCGGAATGTTTTGGTGGTGTTTCAGAATGTTTTGTTTTCTCTTGTATTGTTTATATTGTCTTGGCAGGTTTTGGAATGTTTGGATTTGTTTTGGCGGGTTTTAAAATCTTTTGGCGGGTATTTGGAATGTTTTGGTTTGCTTTCATTTGTTTTGATTATGTTTTGGCAAGTTATTGAAAGTTTCGATCACTTCAGACTGGTTTTCTAGTATTTTGGCATCTTTTCAGAATGTTTTGATGAGTTTTGGCGGGTTCTAAACTATTTTGTCGGGTTTTTGGAATGTTTTGGTTGGTTTTGATTTGTTTTTATGATGTTTTGCCAAGTTTTTTGAATGTTTTGATCAGTTCTGGCTGGTTTTCTAATGTTTTGGCATCTTTTCAGAATGTTTTGATGAGTTTTGCGGGTCTAAATAATTTTGGCGGGTTTTCGGAATGTTTTGGTTGGTTTTGATTTGTTTTGATGATGTTTTGGCGGGTTTTCGGAATGTTTTGGTTGGGTTTTAGAATGTTTTGTATTCTCTTGAGTTGTTTTTATTGTGTTGGCAGGGTTTGGAATGTTTGGATTCATTTTGGCGGGTTTTAAAAACTTTTGGCGGGTATTTGGAATGTTTTTTAACGGGTATTCGGAAGGTTTTGATTAGTTTTGACGGGTTTTGAAATATTTTGGCGGGTTTTTAGAGGTTTTAGATTTGTTTTGATTTGTTTTGATTCTGTTTAGCCCAGTTTTTGGTGTGTTTGGATTAGCTTTGGTGGGCTTTATCATGTTTTGTGAGGTTTTTTCGAATGTATTGATCACTTCTGTCTGGTTTTCTATTTTGGCGGGTTTGAAAATAGTTTTGGATGAGTTTTGGCGGGTTTGAAAATATTTTGGCTTTTTGCGCAGAGATGACGGTGCCGGTTGCGGTGCGCTCCGGGGCGCTCCTTCTGCGGAAAGACGCCTGGCAGCGGCACTTGGGACAGCTCCGCGTCTCCGTATTCTGCGTTTCTTGCCTTCTGCATCTCAGCAAAATGCTTTCCCACTAGGTCTAGCAAGGAGAAACTGTGGCAGCTGAGTAGATGTAGCCCGGCCCGCCCTTTGAAGTTGACAAGTTCTTGGCATCTCAGAGCCTCAAGGGAAAAGCAAGGTTATCTATGGTAGGCTGGGGCAGAACTAGCAGCAAGCAGAGCAAAGTTGTCCAAGAATAGCTTCCATTGGAATGCTAATGGCAATTGAAGAGGCAGGCCAGTGGCAAGCCACTAGCTTCTAGCAGTTTGAAAGTTGCAGACACAGTGCAGGTGTTGTCCGATTTCCTTCTTGGCCTCCTAGAAGGTGCCGCGTTCTCTGTCTCTTGCTTGCCAATATGTTGCCGTGTTCCTCCTATTGTTTGGTTTGTTTTGATTTGTTTTTATGATCTTTTGGCGGGTTTTCGGAATGTTTTGGTGGTGTTTTAGAATGTTTTGTTTTCTCTTGTGTTGTTTTTATTGTGTTGGCAGGTTTTGGAATGTTTGGATTTGTTTTGGCAGGTTTTCAAATATTTTGGCGGGTATTTGGAATGTTTTGGTTTGCTTTCATTTGTTTTGATTATGTTTTGGCAAGTTATTGAAAGTTTCGATCACTTCAGACTGGTTTTCTAGTATTTTGGCATCTTTTCAGAATGTTTTGATCAGTTTTGGCGGGTTCTATAATATTTTGTCGGGTTTTTGGAATGTTTTGGTTGGTTTTGAGTCGTTTTTATTTTGATTTTGCGGGTTTTCAGAATGTTTTGGTTGGTTTTGATTTCTTTTAAATATTATTTTGTGGGTTTTGGAATGTTTTGATTTGTTTTGTCTAGTTTAAAATATTTTGGCATGTATTTGGAAGGTTTTGTTTGTTTTCATTTTTTTTGGTTATGTTTTGGCAAGGTTTTTTTTTGGTTTGATCAGTTCTGGCTGGGTTTCTAATATGTTGGCCGATTTTCAGAATGTTTTGATCAGTTTTGGCGAGTTTTAAGATATTTTAGAGGTTGTTTATAATATTGTGGTTTCTTTAGATTGTTTTTACTATATTTTGGCGGGTTTTTTTGAATGTTTCGATCACTTCTGGCTGGTTTTATATTTTGGCGTGTTTTTAGAATTTTTAATATTTTGGCTCTTCTCGCAGAGATTATGTTGCCAGTTTCGGGGCGCTTCGTGGCGCTTCTGTGGTATGACGCCTGGCAGTAGTACTTATGTTCTAATGCTCTGTATCCAGGTGCAATGTGCCTCCAGACGCCACTGTGTCTACTTTGACAGTGCCACGTGCCTCCTGTAAACTGACATCAGGAACATAGGCACATGAGTTTTTTTTTCCCAGGGAAAATGGTCGCGTCCCTGTCCATGGGAAAGAGTTCTGGAGTCAATGGCTGCCTGCTGAAATTCCAAAGATCACAGGATGCCTCCCAGATGCAGCTGCCACCAAATGCAACCTTGGCTGTGTTGCAGTCCATTTTGGGAGGGGGCACCCCGGGGAGTTACCGGAGGGCCCCCTAGGCTGTGAGTGCACTGGCAGCAGCAGGCAGGCAAGGAGATTCCACAGGGATTCTGAGGGTGCAGATTAAATGAGGGTTTATTGGGGGTCCCATCCCCGGGAACAGCACGGTTTCTGAGGGAAAAAGGGGGAAGGGGGAGGGGGAAGGAGGGGGAGCCTAGGGGAGGGAAGGGCCAACAGGGTAGGAAGGCGAAGAGGGAGGAAAGGATAAGAGAGCAACTGGTCTCACTCGCACGGTTTATAAGGCAGATTGAAAGTGGGCACGGAATGAGACTTGGATTACAGATACAGGATGCCAAAGGATTACAGATACGGGATGCTCCAGGACAGGACCACAGGCTTGGGATAGACAATAACTTTTGGAGGGGTGAGACAGAGAATACCATTTAAATAAAATGCAATACTACATGGATGGTTTGACAGTGCCAAGTGTCTCCTGCAAATTGACATCAGGAACCTGGACTGGTAAGTTTTGTTTCCCAGTTAAAAGGGCCAGCAGTTGTGTAAAACGGCCAGTGGCAGGGAGTGGCCTGCTGCCTGCTGAAATTCCAAAGGTAGCAGGATGCCGCCAGGACACAAAGTGCAAACATCAGCAAGTCTGGCTGGTATGACAGTAATACGTGCCTCCTGCGAACTATCAGGAAACTGGGCGGATGAGTTTTATTTCCCAGGGAAAACGGCCAGCATTTGGGCCCAACCACCAGTGGCCCAGACAGGCCGGATGCCTGCTGAAATTCCAAAAGTCGCAGGATGCCACCCAGACCAATGTGCCACCATCAGCAATGGTGGCTGGTTTGAAAGATCCAAGTGCCTCCTGCAAACTGACATCAGGTACCTGGCCTGGTGAGTTTTGTTTCCCAGGGAAAAGGGTCAGGGTTCATGTTGAGGGGCAAGGGGCATGGAATGGACAACTGCCTGCTGAAATTCCAAAGGTGGCAGGATGCATCTCAGACGCAAGGTGCCACCAGAGGCAACTGCGGCTGGACTGACAGTGTCACGTGCCTCCTGCAAACGGACATCAAGAACCAGGGATGATCAGTTTTGTTCCCCAGCAAAAAGGTCCACTGTTTTTTGCAAGGTGCCAATGGCGCAGGATGGCCAGCTGCCTCCAGAAATTCCGAATGTCGCATGATGCCTCCCAGACGAAGGTACCAACATGAGCAACTGTGGCTGGTTTGACAGTGCCAAGTGCCTCCTGCAAACTGACATCAGGCATCTGGCCTGGTCAGATTTGTTTCCCAGGCAAAAGGCCCAGTGTTCGTTTGCAGGTGACAGTGGCCCAGAGTGGCTGACTGACTACCAAAATTCCGAACATCGCAGGATGCCTCCGAGCGGCAAGCTGCCAGAAAATGCAACTGTGGCTGATTTTTACAGTGAAAAGTGCCTCCTGCAAACAGACAACAGGAACCTGGCCTGGTGACTTTTGTTTCTCTGGGGAAAGGCCATGGTTCGTGTCCAGTGTCCGGGGGCCTGGAGTGGCCGGCTGCCTGCTGAAATTCCGCACGGATGAGGATACATCCCAGATGCAAGTTGCCCCCACAGGCAACTGTGGCTGGTTTGACAGTGCCAAGTGCCACCTGTAAACTGACATCAGGAACCTGGCCTGGTGACTTTTGTTTCTCTGGGGAAAGTCCATCATTCATGTCCAGGGCCCTGTGGCCTGGAGTGGCCGGCTGCCTGCTGAAATTCCGCACGGATGATGATACCTCCCAGATGCAAGGTGCCCCCAGAGGCAACTGTGGCTGGTTTGACAGTGCCAAGTGCCACCTGCAAACTGACATCAGGAACCTGGCCTGCTGACTTTTGTTTCTCTGGGGAAAGGCCACGGTTCATGTCCAGGGCCTTGCGGCCCGGAGTTGCCGGCTTCCTGCTGAAATTCCGCAAGGATCAGGATAACTCCAGGACCGAAAGTACCACCACAGGAAACTGTGGCTAGTTTGACAGTGCCAAGTGCCTCCTGCAAACTGACATCAGGAACCTGGCCTGGTGACTTTTGTTTCTCTGGGGAAAAGCCATGGATCATGTCCAGGGCCTGGTGGCCCGGAGTGGCCGACTGCCTGCTGAAATTCCTCACGGTGGAGGATTCCGCCTAGATGCAAGGTGCCGCCACTGGCAACTGTGGCTGGTTTGACAGTGCCAAGTGCCTCCTGCAAACTGACATCAGCAACCTGGCCTGGTGAATTTTGTTTCCCTGGGGAAAGGCCACCATTCATGGCCAGGGCAGTGTGGCCCGGAGTGGCCGGATGCCTGCTGAAATTCCGAATGGATCCGTATACCGCCGAGATGCAAGGTGCCGCCACAGGCAACAGTGGCTGGTTTGACAGTGCCATGTGCCTCCTGCAAACTGATATCGGGAACCTGGCCTGGTGACTTTTGTTTCTCTGGGGAAAGGCCATCATTCTCGTTCGAGGCCTGCAGGCCCGGATTGGCTGGCTGCCTGCTGAATTTCCGCACAGTTGAGGATGCCTCCCAGATGCAAGGTGCTCCCAGAGGCAACTGTGGCTGGTTTGACAGTGCCAAGTGCCTCCTGCAAACTGACATCAGGAACCTGGCCTGGTGACTTTTGTTTCTCTGGGGAAAGGCAATGGTTCCTCTCCAGGGCCCGGTGGCTCGAGTGGCCGGCTGCCTGCTGAAATTCCGAAGGGATCAGAATACCGCCTAGATGGAAGGTGCCGCCACAGGCAACAGTGGCTGGTTTGACAGTGCCAAGTGCCTCCTGCAAACTTATATCAGGAACCTGGCCTGGTGACTTTTGTTTCTCTGGGGAAAGGCCATGGTTCATGTCCAGGGCCTGGTGGCCCGGAGTGGCCGACTGCTTGCAGAAATTCCGCACGGTGGAGGATTCCGCCTAGATGCAAGGTGCCGCCACTGGCAACAGTGGCTGGTTTGACAGTGCCAAGTGCCACCTGCAAACTGACATCAGGAACCTGGCCTGGTGACTTTTGTTTCTCTGATGAAAGGCCACCGTTCATGGCCCTAACCGGGTGGCCCAGAGTGGCCGGCTGCCTGCTGAAATTCCGAACGGATCAGGATACCTCCGAGATTCAAGGTGCTCCCACAGGCAACTGTGGCTGGTTTGACAGTGCCAAGTGCCTCCTGCAAACAGATATCGGGAAACCAGCCTGGTGACTTTTGTTTCTCTGATGAAAGGCCATCATTCTAGTTCGAGGCCTGCAGGCCCGGATTGGCCGGCTGCCTGCTGAAATTCCGAACGGATCAGGATACCGCCGAGATTCAAGGTGCCCCCACAGGCAACTGTGGCTGGTTTGACAGTGCCAAGTGCCTCCTGCAAACTGATATCGGGAACCTGGCCTGGTGACTTTTGTTTCTCTGGGGAAAGGCCATCATTCTTGTTCGAGGCCTGCAGGCCCGGATTGGCCGGCTGCCTGCTGAAATTCTGCACGGATCAGGATACCTCCCAGATGAAATGTGCCCACACAGGCAACTGTGGCTGGTTTGACAGTGCCAAGTGCCTCCTGCAAACTGATATCGGGAACCTGGCCTCGTGACTTTTGTTTCTCTGGGGAAAGGCCATCATTTTTGTTCGAGGCCTGCTGGCCCGGATTGGCTGGCTGCCTGGTGAATTTCCGCACAGTTGAGGATACCTCCCAGATGCAACATGCTCCCACAGGCAACTGCGGCTGGTTTGACAGTGCCAAGTGCCTCCTGCAAACTGACATCAGGTACCTGGCCTGGTGAGTTTTGTTTCCCAGGGAAAAGGGTCAGGGTTCATGTTGAGGGGCAAGGGGCATGGAATGGACAACTGCCTGCTGAAATTCCAAAGGTGGCAGGATGCATCTCAGACGCAAGGTGCCACCAGAGGCAACTGCGGCTGGACTGACAGTGTCACGTGCCTCCTGCAAACGGACATCAAGAACCAGGGATGATCAGTTTTGTTCCCCAGCAAAAAGGTCCACTGTTTTTTGCAAGGTGCCAATGGCGCAGGATGGCCAGCTGCCTCCAGAAATTCCGAATGTCGCATGATGCCTCCCAGACGAAGGTACCAACATGAGCAACTGTGGCTGGTTTGACAGTGCCAAGTGCCTCCTGCAAACTGACATCAGGCATCTGGCCTGGTCAGATTTGTTTCCCAGGCAAAAGGCCCAGTGTTCGTTTGCAGGTGACAGTGGCCCAGAGTGGCTGACTGACTACCAAAATTCCGAACATCGCAGGATGCCTCCGAGCGGCAAGCTGCCAGAAAATGCAACTGTGGCTGATTTTTACAGTGAAAAGTGCCTCCTGCAAACAGACAACAGGAACCTGGCCTGGTGACTTTTGTTTCTCTGGGGAAAGGCCATGGTTCGTGTCCAGTGTCCGGGGGCCTGGAGTGGCCGGCTGCCTGCTGAAATTCCGCATGGATCAGGATACATCCCAGATGCAAGTTGCCCCCACAGGCAACTGTGGCTGGTTTGACAGTGCCAAGTGCCACCTGTAAACTGACATCAGGAACCTGGCCTGGTGACTTTTGTTTCTCTGGGGAAAGTCCATCATTCATGTCCAGGGCCCTGTGGCCTGGAGTGGCCGGCTGCCTGCTGAAATTCCGCACGGATGATGATACCTCCCAGATGCAAGGTGCCCCCAGAGGCAACTGTGGCTGGTTTGACAGTGCCAAGTGCCACCTGCAAACTGACATCAGGAACCTGGCCTGCTGACTTTTGTTTCTCTGGGGAAAGGCCACGGTTCATGTCCAGGGCCTTGCGGCCCGGAGTTGCCGGCTTCCTGCTGAAATTCCGCAAGGATCAGGATAACTCCAGGACCGAAAGTACCACCACAGGAAACTGTGGCTAGTTTGACAGTGCCAAGTGCCTCCTGCAAACTGACATCAGGAACCTGGCCTGGTGACTTTTGTTTCTCTGGGGAAAAGCCATGGATCATGTCCAGGGCCTGGTGGCCCGGAGTGGCCGACTGCCTGCTGAAATTCCTCACGGTGGAGGATTCCGCCTAGATGCAAGGTGCCGCCACTGGCAACTGTGGCTGGTTTGACAGTGCCAAGTGCCTCCTGCAAACTGACATCAGCAACCTGGCCTGGTGAATTTTGTTTCCCTGGGGAAAGGCCACCATTCATGGCCAGGGCAGTGTGGCCCGGAGTGGCCGGATGCCTGCTGAAATTCCGAATGGATCCGTATACCGCCGAGATGCAAGGTGCCGCCACAGGCAACAGTGGCTGGTTTGACAGTGCCATGTGCCTCCTGCAAACTGATATCGGGAACCTGGCCTGGTGACTTTTGTTTCTCTGGGGAAAGGCCATCATTCTTGTTCGAGGCCTGCAGGCCCGGATTGGCTGGCTGCCTGCTGAATTTCCGCACAGTTGAGGATGCCTCCCAGATGCAAGGTGCTCCCAGAGGCAACTGTGGCTGGTTTGACAGTGCCAAGTGCCTCCTGCAAACTGACATCAGGAACCTGGCCTGGTGACTTTTGTTTCTCTGGGGAAAGGCAATGGTTCCTCTCCAGGGCCCGGTGGCTCGAGTGGCCGGCTGCCTGCTGAAATTCCGAAGGGATCAGAATACCGCCTAGATGGAAGGTGCCGCCACAGGCAACAGTGGCTGGTTTGACAGTGCCAAGTGCCTCCTGCAAACTTATATCAGGAACCTGGCCTGGTGACTTTTGTTTCTCTGGGGAAAGGCCATGGTTCATGTCCAGGGCCTGGTGGCCCGGAGTGGCCGACTGCTTGCAGAAATTCCGCACGGTGGAGGATTCCGCCTAGATGCAAGGTGCCGCCACTGGCAACAGTGGCTGGTTTGACAGTGCCAAGTGCCACCTGCAAACTGACATCAGGAACCTGGCCTGGTGACTTTTGTTTCTCTGATGAAAGGCCACCGTTCATGGCCCTAACCGGGTGGCCCAGAGTGGCCGGCTGCCTGCTGAAATTCCGAACGGATCAGGATACCTCCGAGATTCAAGGTGCTCCCACAGGCAACTGTGGCTGGTTTGACAGTGCCAAGTGCCTCCTGCAAACAGATATCGGGAAACTGGCCTGGTGACTTTTGTTTCTCTGATGAAAGGCCATCATTCTAGTTCGAGGCCTGCAGGCCCGGATTGGCCGGCTGCCTGCTGAAATTCCGAACGGATCAGGATACCGCCGAGATTCAAGGTGCCCCCACAGGCAACTGTGGCTGGTTTGACAGTGCCAAGTGCCTCCTGCAAACTGACATCAGGAACCTGGCCTGGTGACTTTTGTTTCTCTGGGGAAAGGCCATCATTCTTGTTCGAGGCCTGCAGGCCCGGATTGGCCGGCTGCCTGCTGAAATTCTGCACGGATCAGGATACCTCCCAGATGAAATGTGCCCACACAGGCACCTGTGGCTGGTTTGACAGTGCCAAGTGCCTCCTGCAAACTGATATCGGGAACCTGGCCTGGTGACTTTTGTTTCTCTGGGGAAAGGCCATCATTTTTGTTCGAGGCCTGCTGGCCCGGATTGGCTGGCTGCCTGGTGAATTTCCGCACAGTTGAGGATACCTCCCAGATGCAACATGCTCCCACAGGCAACTGCGGCTGGTTTGACAGTGCCAAGTGCCTCCTGCAAACTGACATCAGGAACCTGGCCTGGTGACTTTTGTTTCTCTGGGGAAAGGCCATGGTTCCTCTCCAGGGCCCGGTGGCTCGAGTGGCCGGCTGCCTGCTGAAATTCCGCACGGATCAGGATATCTCCCCGATGCGAGGTGCTCCCACAGGCAACTGTGTCTGGTTTGACAGTGCCAAGTGCCTCCTGCAAACTGACATCAGGAACGTGGCCTGGTGATTTTTGTTTCTCTTTGGAAAGGCCATTGTACGTGTGCAGGGCAAGCTCCCCGGAGTGGCTGGCCGCCTGCTGAAATTCAGCACGGATCAGGGTACCTACGAGACAGATAGTACCACCACAGGCAACAGTGGCTGGTTTGACAGTGCCAAGTGCCTGCTGCAAACTGACATCAGGAACCCGGCCTGGTGACTTTTGTTTCTCTGGGGAAAGGCCTTGGTTCGTGTCCAGTGCCCGGTGGCCTGGAGTGGCCAGCTCCCTGCTGAAATTCCGCATGGATCAGAATACCGCCGAGATGTAAGGTGCCGCCACAGGCAACAGTGGCTGGTTTGACAGTGCCAAGTGCCTCCTGCAAACTGACATCAGGAACCTGGCCTGGTGACTTTTATTTCTCTGGGGAAAGGCCATGTTTCGTGTCCATTGTCCGGTGGCCTGGAGTGGCCGGCTGCATGCTGAAATTTCGCACGGATGAGGATATATCCCAGATGCAATTTGCCCCCACAGGCAACTGTGGCTGGTTTGACATTGCCAAGTGCCACCTGTAAACTGACATCAGGAACCTGGCCTGGTGACTTTTGTTTCTCTGGGGAAAGGCCACGGTTCATGTCCAGGGCCTTGCGGCCCGGAGTGGCCAGCTGCCTGCTGAAATTCCGCACGGTTGAGGATACCTCCCAGATGCAAGGTGCCCCCAGAGGCAACTGTGGCTGGTTTGACAGTGCCAAGTGCCTCCTGCAAACTGACATCAGGAACCTGGCCTGGTGACTTTTGTTTCTCTATGGAATGGCCATCATTCTTTTCCGGGGCCCAGAGTGGCCGGAGTGTCCGGCTGCCTGCTGAAATTCCACACGGTTGAGGATACCTCCCAGATGCAAGGTGTCCCCACAGGCAACTGTGGCTTGTTTGACAGTGCCAAGTGCCTCCTGCCAACTGACATCAGGAACCTGGCCTGGTGACTTTTGTTTCTCTGGGGAAAGGCCATCGTTCATCTCCAGGGCCCGCTGGCCCGGAGTGGCCGGCTGCCTGCTGAAATTCCGCATGGATCAGGATGCCTCCCAGATGAAAAATGCCCCCAGGGGCAACTGCGTCTGGTTTGACAGGGCCAAGTGCCTCCTGCAAACTGACATCAGGAACCTGGCCTGGTGACTTTTGTTTCTCTGGGGATTGGCCATCATTCTTGTCCGGGGCACGGTGGCCCGGAGTGGCCGGCTGCCTGCTGAAATTCCGCAAGGATCAGGATACCTTCCAGACCGAAAGTACCAAACAAGGCAACTGCGTCTGGTTTGACAGTGCCAAGTGCCTCCTGCAAACTGACGTCAGGAACCCGGCCTGGTGACTTTTGTTTCTCTGGGGAAAGGCCATGGTTCGTGTCCAGTGCCCTGTGGCCTGGAGTGGCTGGCTGCCTGCTGAAATTCCGCACGGATGATGATACCTCCCAGATGCAAGGTGCCCACACAGGCAACTGTGGCTGGTTTGACAGTGCCAAGTGCCACCTGCAAACTGACATCAGAACCTGGCCTGGTGACTTTTGTTTCTCTGGGGAAAGGCCACGGTTCATGTCCATGGCCTTGCGGCCCGGAGCTGCCGGCTCCCTGCTGAAATTCAGCACGGATCAGGATACCTCCCAGACAGATGGTACCACCCAAGGCAAATGTGGCTGGTTTGACAGTGCCAAGTGCCTCCTGCAAACTGACATCAGGAACCTGGCCTGGTGACTTTTGTTTCTCTGGGGAAAGGCCATCGATCCTCTCTAGGGCCCGGTGGCCCGGAGTGGCCGGCTGCCTGCTGAAATTCCGAAGGGATCAGAATACCACCTTGATGTAAGGTGCGGCCACAGGCAACAGTGGCTGGTTTGACAGTGCCAAGTGCCTCCTGCAAACTGACATCAGCAACCTGGCCTGGTGGCTTTTGTTTCTCTGGGTAAAGGCCATGGTTCATGTCCAGGGCCTGGTGGCCAGGAGTGGCCGGCTGCCTGCTGAAATTCTGCATGGATCAGGATGCCTCCCAGATGAATAATGCCCCCAGAGGAAACTGTGGCTGGTTTGACAGTGCCAAGTGCCTCCTGCAAACTGACATCAGGAACCTGGCCTGTTGACTTTTGTTTCTCTGGGGAAAGGCCATGGTTCATGTCCAGGGCCTGGTGGCCCGGAGTGGCCGGCTGCCTGCTGAAATTCCGCATGGATCAGGATGCCTCCCAGAGGAAAAATGTCCCCAGAGGAAAGTGCGTCTGGTTTGACAGTGCCAAGTGCCTCCTGCAAACTGACATCAGGAACCTGGCCTGGTGACTTTTGTTTCTCTGGGGAAAAGCCATGGTTCATGTCCAGGGCCTGGTGGCCCGGAGTGGCAGGATGCCTGCTGAAATTCTGCATGGATCAGGATGCCGCCGAGATGGAAGGTGCCACCACAGGCACCTGTGGCTGGTTTGACAGTGCCAAGTGCCTCCTGCAAACTGACATCAGGAACCTGGCCTGGTAAGTTTTGTTTCTCTGGGGAAAAGCCACGGTTCATGTCCAGGGCCTGGTGGCCCGGAGTGGCCGGCTGCCTGCTGAAATTCCACATGGATCAGGATGCCTCCCAGATGAAAAATGCCCCCAGAGGAAACTGCGTCAGGTTTGACAGTGCCAAGTGCCTCCTGCAAACTGACATCAGCAACCTGGCCTGGTGACTTTTGTTTCTCTGGGGAAAGGGCATCATTCTTGTCCGGGGCCCAGAGTGGCCGGAGTAGCCGGCTGCGTGCTGAAATTTCTCACGGTTGAGGATACCTCCCAGATGCAAGGTGTCCCACAGGAAACTGTGGCTGGTTTGACAGTGCCAAGTGCCTCCTGCAAACTGACATCAGGAACCTGGCCTGGTGACTTTTGTTTCTCTGGGGAAAAGCCATGGTCCATGTCCAGGGCCTGGTGGCCCGGATTGGCCGGCTGCCTGCTGAAATTCTGCAAGGATCAGGATACATCCCAGACCGAAAGTACCAAACAAGGCAACTGTGCCTGGTTTGACAGTGCCAAGTGCCTCCTGCAAACTGACGTCAGGAACCTGGCCTGGTGACTTTTGTTTCTCTGGGGAAAGGCCATGGTTCGTGTCCAGTGCCCTGAGGCCTGGAGTGGCTGGCTGCCTGCTGAAATTCCTCACGGTTGAGGATACCTCCCAGATGCAAGGTGCCCCCACAGGCAACTGTGGTTGGTTTGACAGTGCCAAGTGCCTCCTGCAAACTGACATCAGGAACCTGGCCTGGTGACTTCTGTTTCTCTGATGAAAGGCCACTGTTCATGGCCCTGACCGGGTGGCCCGGAGTGGACGGTTGCCTGCTGTAATTCCGAACGGATCAGGATACCGCTGAGATTCAAGCTGCTCCCACAGGCAACAGTGGCCTGTTTGACAGTGCCAAGTGCCTCCTGCAAACAGATATCGGGAACCTGGCCTCGTGACTTTTGTTTCTCTGGGGAAAGGCCATCATTCTAGTTCGAGGCCTGCAGGCCAGGGTTGGCCGGCTGCCTGCTGAAATTCCGAACGGATCAGGGTACCGCCGAGATTCAAGGTGCTCCCACAGGCAACTGTGGCTGGTTTGACAGTGCCAAGTGCCTCCTGCAAACTGACATCAGGAACCTGGCCTGGTAACTTTTGTTTCTCTGGGGAAAGGCCACCTTTCATGGCCAGGGCAGTATGGCCCGGAGTGGCCGGATTCCTGCTGAAATTCCGAACGGATCCGTATACCGCCGAGATGAAAGGTGCCGCCACAGGCAACTGCGGCTGGTTTGACAGTGCCAAGTGCCTCCTGCAAACTGATATCGGGAACCTGGCCTGCTGAGTTTTGTTTCTCAGGGGAAAGGCCATCATTCTTGTCCGGGGCACGGTGGCCGGGAGTGGCCGGCTGCCTGCTGAAATTCCGCACGGATGATGATACCTCCCAGACGCAAGGTGCCCCCACAGGCAACTGCGTCTGGTTTGACAGTGCCAAGTGCCTCCTGCAAACTGACATCAGGAACCTGGCCCGGTGACTTTTGTTTCTCTGGGGAAAGGCCACGGTTCATGTCCAGGGCCTGGTAGCCCGGAGCTGCCGGCTCCCTGCTGAAATTCAGCACGGATCAGGATACCTCCCAGACAGATGGTACCACCACAGGCAACTGTGCCTGGTTTGACAGTGCCAAGTGCCTCCTGCAAACTGACATCAGGAACCTGGCCTGGTGACTTTTGTTTCTCTGGGGAAAGGCCATCGATCCTCTCTAGGGCCCGGTGGCCCGGAGTGGCCGGCTGCCTGCTGAAATTCCGAAGGGATCAGAATACCGCCTAGATGTAAGGTGCGGCCACAGGCAACAGTGGCTGGTTTGACAGTGCCAAGTGCCTCCTGCAAACTGACATCAGGAACCTGGCCTGGTGACTTCTGTTTCTCTGATGAAAGGCCACTGTTCATGGCCCTGACCTGGTGGCCCGGAGTGGCCGGTTGCCTGCTGTAATTCCGAATGGATCAGGATACCGCTGAGATTCAAGGTGCTCCCACAGGCAACTGTGGCTGGTTTGACAGTGCCAAGTGCCTCCTGCAAACTGATATCGGGAACCTGGCCTCGTGACTTTTGTTTCTCTGGGGAAAGGTCATCATTCTAGTTCGAGGCCTCCAGGCCCGGATTGGCCGGCTGCCTGCTGAAATTCCGCATGGATCAGGATACCGCCGAGATTCAAGGTGCTCCCACAGGCAACTGTGGCTGGTTTGACAGTGCCAAGTGCCTCCTGCAAACTGACATCAGGAACCTGGCCTGGTGACTTTTGTTTCTCTGGGGAAAGGCCGCCTTTCATGGCCAGGGCAGTGTGGCCCGGAGTGGCCGGATTCCTGCTGAAGTTCCGAACGGATCCGTATACCGCCGAGATGCAAGGTGACGCCACAGGCAACAGTGGCTGGTTTGACAGTGCCATGTGCCTCCTGCAAACTGATATCGGGAACCTGGCCAGGTGACTTTTGTTTCTCTGGGGAAAGGCCATGGTTCATGTCCAGTGCCTGGTGGCCCGGAGTGGCTGGCCGCCTGCTGAAATTCCGCACGGATCAGGATACCTCCCAGAGAGATAGTACCACCACAGTCAATTGTGTCTGGTGTGACAGTGCCAAGTGCCTCCTGCCAACTGACATCAGCAACCTGGCCTGGTGACTTGTTTTTCTCTGGGGAAAGGCCATTGTTTGTGTCCAGTGCCCAGTGGCCGGGAGTGGCCGGCTGCCTGCTAAAATTCAGCACGGATGAGGATACCTCCTAGATGCAAGTTGCCCCCACAGGCAACTGTGGCTGGTTTGACAGTGCCAAGTGCCTCCTGCAAACTGACATCAGGAACCTGGCCTGGTGACTTTTGTTTCTCTGGGGAAAGGCCATGGTTCATGTCCACGGCCTGGTGGCCCGGAGTGGCCGGCTGCCTGCTGAAATTCCGCACGAATGAGGATATATCCCAGATGAAAGGTACCCACACAGGCAACTGTGGCTGGTTTGACATCGCCAAGTGCCACCTGTAAACTGACATCAGGAACCTGGCCTGGTGACTTTTGTTTCTCTGGGGAAAAGCCATGGATCATGTCCAGGGCTTGGTGGCCCGGAGTGGCCGGCCGCCTGCTGAAATTCCGCATGGATCAGGATGCCTCCCAGATGAAAAACGCCCCCACAGGCAACTGCGTCTGGTTTGACAGTGCCAAGTGCCTCCTGCAAACTGACATCAGCAACCTGGCCTGGTGACCTTTGTTTCTCTGGGGAAAAGCCATGGTTCATGTCCAGGGCTTGTTGGCCCGGAGTGGCTGGCTGCCTGCTGAAATTCCAAATGGATCAGGATACCTCCCAGACCGAAAGTACCACCACAGGCAACTGTGGCTGGTTTGACAGTGCCAAGTGCCTCCTGCAAACTGACATCAGGAACCTGGCCTGGTGACTTTTGTTTCTCTGGGGAAAGGCCATCATTCTTGTCCGGGCCCCAGAGTGGCCGGAGTGGCCGTCTGCCTGCTGAAATTCCGCACGGATCGGGATACATCCCAGTTGCAAGGTGCCACCACAGGCAACTGTGGCTGGTTTGACAGTGCCAAGAGCCACCTGCAAACTGACATCAGGGACCTGGCCTGGTGACTTTTGTTTCTCTGGGGAAAGGCCATGGTTCATGTCCACGGCCTGGTGGCCCGGAGTGGCCGGCTGCCTGCTGAAATTCCGCACGAATGAGGATATATCCCAGATGAAAGGTACCCACACAGGCAACTGTGGCTGGTTTGACATCGCCAAGTGCCTCCTGCAAACTGACATCAGGAACCTGACCTGGTGACTTTTGTTTCTCTGGGTAAAGGCCATCGTTCATGTCCAGGGCCTTGTGGCCCGGAGTGGCCGGCTGCCTGCTGAAATTCCGCATGGATCAGGATGCCTCCGAGATGAAATGTGCCCCTACAGGCAACTGTGGCTGGTTTGACAGTGCCAAGTGCCTCCTGCAAACTGACATCAGCAACCTGGCCTGGTGACCTTTGTTTCTCTGGGGAAAAGCCATGGTTCATGTCCAGGGCTTGTTGGCCCGGAGTGGCTGGCTGCCTGCTGAAATTCCAAATGGATCAGGATACCTCCCAGACCGAAAGTACCACCACAGGCAACTGTGGCTGGTTTGACAGTGCCAAGTGCCTCCTGCAAACTGACATCAGGAACCTGGCCTGGTGACTTTTGTTTCTCTGGGGAAAGGCCATCATTCTTGTCCGGGCCCCAGAGTGGCCGGAGTGGCCGTCTGCCTGCTGAAATTCCGCACGGATCGGGATACATCCCAGTTGCAAGGTGCCACCACAGGCAACTGTGGCTGGTTTGACAGTGCCAAGAGCCACCTGCAAACTGACATCAGGAACCTGGCCTGGTGACTTTTGTTTCTCTGGGGAAAGGCCATTATTCTTGTCCGGGTCCCGGTGGCCCGGAGTGGCCGGCTGCCTGCTGAAATTCCTCACGGTTGAGGATACCTCCCAGATGCAAGGTGCCCCCAGAGGCAACTGCGTCTGGTTTGACAGTGCCAAGTGCCTCCTGCAAACTGACATCAGCAACCTGGCCTGGTGACTTTTGTTTCTCTGGGGAAAGGTCATGGTTCGTGTCCAGGGCCTGGGGGCTCGGAGTGGCCGGCTGCCTGCTGAAATTCCGCATGGATCAGGATGCCTCCCACAGGAAAAAAGCCCCGACAGGCAACTGCGTCTCGTTTGACAGTGCCAAGTGCCTCCTGCAAACTGACATGAGGAACCTGGCCTGGTGACTTTTGTTTCTCAGGGGAAAGGCCATGGTTCACGTCCAGGGCTTGGTGGCCCGGAGTGGCCGGCTGCCTGCTGAAATTCAGCATGGATCAGGATACCTCCCAGACCGAAAGTACCACCACAGGCAACTGTGGCTGGTTTGACAGTGCCAAGTGCCTCCTGCAAACTGACATCAGGAACCTGGCCTGGTGACTTTTGTTTCTCTGGGGAAAAGCCATGGTTCATGTCCAGGGCCTGGGGGCTCGGAGTGGCCGGCTGCCTGCTGAAATTCCGCATGGATCAGGATGCCTCCCACATGAAAAATGCCCCCAGAGGCAACTGAGTCTGGTTTGACAGTGCCAAGTGCCTCCTGCAAACTGACATCAGGAACCTGGCCTGGTGACTTTTGTTTGTCTGGGGAAAAGCCATGGTTCATGTCCCGGGCCTGGTGGCCCGGAGTGTCCGGCTGCCTGCTGAAATTCCAAATGGATCAGGATGCCTCCCACATGAAAAATACCCCCAGAGGCAACTGCGTCTGGTTTGACAGTGCCAAGTGCCTCCTGCAAACTGACATCAGCAACCTGGCCTGGTGGCTGTTGTTTCTCTGGGTAAAGGCCATGGTTCATGTCCAGGGCCTGGGGGCCTGGAGTGGCAGGCTGCCTGTTGAAATTCCGCATGGATCAGGATGCCTCCCAGATGAATAATGCGCCCAGAGGCAACTGTGGCTGGTTTGACAGTGCCAAGTGCCTCCTGCAAACTGACATCAGCAACCTGGCCTGGTGAGTTTTGTTTCTCAGGGGAAAGGCCATCATTCTTGTCCGGGGCCTGGTGGCCCGGAGTGGCTGGCTGCCTGCTGAAATTCCAAATGGATCAGGATACCTCCCAGACCGAAAGTACGACCAGAGGCAACTGTGGCTGGTTTGACAGTGCCAAGTGCCTCCTGCAAACTGACATCAGGAACCTGGCCTGGTGACTTTTGTTTCTCTGGGGAAAGGCCATCATTCTTGTCCGGGCCCCAGAGTGGCCGGAGTGGCCGGCTGCCTGATGAAATTCCTCACGGTTGAGGATGCCTCCCAGATGAAAAATGCCCCCACAGGCAACTGCGTCTGGTTTGACAGTGCCAAGTGCCTCCTGCAAACTGACATCAGGAACCTGGCCTGGTGACTTTTGTTTGTCTGGGGAAAAGCCATGGTTCAAGTCCAGGGCCTGGTGGCCCGGAGTGGCCGGCTGCCTGCTGAAATTCCGCCCGGATCAGGATGCCTCCCAGATGAAAAATGCCCCCAGAGGCAACTGCGGCTGGTTTGACCGTGCCAAGTGCCTCCTGCAAACTGACATCAGGAACCTGGCCTGGTGACTTTTGTTTCTCTGGGGAAAGGCCATGGTTCATGTCCAGGGCTTGTTGGCCCGGAGTGGCTGGCTGCCTGCTGAAATTCCAAATGGATCAGGATACCTCCCAGACCGAAAGTACCACCAGAGGCAACTGCGTCTGGTTTGACAGTGCCAAGTGCCTCCTGCAAACTGACATCAGGAACCTGGCCTGGTGACTTTTGTTTCTCTGGGGAAAAGCCATCATTCTTGTCCAGGCCCCAGAGTGGCCGGAGTGGCCGTCTGCCTGCTGAAATTCCGCACGGATCGGGATACATCCCAGTTGCAAGGTGCCACCACAGGCAACTGCGTCTGGTTTGACAGTGCCAAGAGCCACCTGCAAACTGACATCAGGAACCTGGCCTGGTGACTTTTCTTTCTCTGGGGAAAGGCCATTATTCTTGTCCGGGTCCCGGTGGCCCGGAGTGGCCGGCTGCCTGCTGAAATTCCTCACGGTTGAGGATACCTCCCAGATGCAAGGTGCCCCCAGAGGCAACTGCGTCTGGTTTGACAGTGCCAAGTGCCTCCTGCAAACTGACATCAGGAACCTGGCCTGGTGACTTTTGTTTCTCTGGGGAAAGGTCATGGTTCGTGTCCAGGGCCTGGGGGCTCGGAGTGGCCGGCTGCCTGCTGAAATTCCGCATGGATCAGGATGCCTCCCACAGGAAAAAACCCCGACAGGCAACTGCGTCTCGTTTGACAGTGCCAAGTGCCTCCTGCAAACTGACATCAGGAACCTGGCCTGGTGACTTTTGTTTCTCTGGGAAAAGGCCATAATTCTTTTCCGGGGCGCGGTGCACCGGAATGGCCGGCTGCCTGCTGAAATTCCGCATGGATGAGGATGCCTCCCACATGAAAAATGCCCCCACAGGCAACTGCGGCTGGTTTGACAGTGCCAAGTGCCTCCTGCAAACAGACATCTGGAACCTGGCCTGGTGACTTTTGTTTCTCAGGGGAAAG
The DNA here is from genome assembly GCF_036417665.1 of Passer domesticus. Taxonomy (NCBI): domain Eukaryota; kingdom Metazoa; phylum Chordata; class Aves; order Passeriformes; family Passeridae; genus Passer; species Passer domesticus. The sequence continues at coordinate 59,056,658 of NC_087474.1, forward strand.
GCCATGGTTCACGTCCAGGGCTTGGTGGCCCGGAGTGGCCGGCTGCCTGCTGAAATTCAGCATGGATCAGGATACCTCCCAGACCGAAAGTACCACCACAGGCAACTGTGGCTGGTTTGACAGTGCCAAGTGCCTCTTGCAAACTGACATCAGGAACCTGGCCTGGTGACTTTTGTTTCTCTGGGGAAAAGCCATGGTTCATGTCCAGGGCCTGGTGGCCCGGAGTGGCCGGCTGCCTGCTGAAATTCCACATGGATCAGGATGCCTCCCACATGAAAAATGCCCCCAGAGGCAACTGCGTCTGGTTTGACAGTGCCAAGTGCCTCCTGCAAACTGACATCAGGAACCTGGCCTGGTGACTTTTGTTTCTCTGGGGAAAAGCCATGGTTCATGTCCCGGGCCTGGTGGCCCGGAGTGTCCGGCTGCCTGCTGAAATTCCAAATGGATCAGGATGCCTCCCACATGAAAAATACCCCCAGAGGCAACTGCGTCTGGTTTGACAGTGCCAAGTGCCTCCTGCAAACTGACATCAGGAACCTGGCCTGGTGGCTGTTGTTTCTCTGGGTAAAGGCCATGGTTCATGTCCAGGGCCTGGGGGCCTGGAGTGGCAGGCTGCCTGTTGAAATTCCGCATGGATCAGGATGCCTCCCAGATGAATAATGCGCCCAGAGGCAACTGTGGCTGGTTTGACAGTGCCAAGTGCCTCCTGCAAACTGACATCAGGAACCTGGCCTGGTGACTTTTGTTTCTCAGGGGAAAGGCCATCATTCTTGTCCGGGCCCCAGAGTGGCCGGAGTGGCCGGCTGCCTGATGAAATTCCACACGGTTGAGGATGCCTCCCAGATGAAAAATGCCCCCGCAGGCAACTGTGGCTGGTTTGACAGTGCCAAGTGCCTCCTGCAAACTGACATCAGGAACCTGGCCTGGTGACTTTTGTTTGTCTGGGGAAAAGCCATGGTTCAAGTCCAGAGCCTGGTGGCCCGGAGTGGCCGGCTGCCTGCTGAAATTCCGCATGGATCAGGATGCCTCCCAGATGAAAAATGCCCCCAGAGGCTACTGCGGCTGGTTTGACCGTGCCAAGTGCCTCCTGCAAACTGACATCAGGAACCTGGCCTGGTGACTTTTGTTTCTGTGGGGAAAGGCTTTCATTCTTGTCCAGTGCCCGGTGTCCTGGTGTGGCCGGCTGCCTGCTGAAATTCCAAATGGATCAGGATACCTCCGAGATGCAAGGAGCCCCCACAGGCAACTGCGTCTAGTTCGACAGTGCCAAGTGCCTCCTGCAAACTGACATCAGGAACCTGGCCTGGTGACATTTGTTTCTCTGGGGAAAGGCCATGGTTCATGTCCACGGCCTGGTGGCCCGGAGTGGCAGGCTGCCTGCTGAAATTCCGCATGAATCAGGATGCCTTCCAGATGAAAAATGCCCCCAGAGGCAACTGCGGCTGGTTTGACAGTGCCAAGTGCCTCCTGCAAACTGACATCAGGAACCTGTCCTGGTGATTTTTGTTTCTCTGTGGAAAGGCCATCATTCTTTTCCGGGTCCCGGTGGACCGGAGTGGCCGGCTGCCTGCTGAAATTCCGCACGGATCAGGATGCCTCCCAGAACGAAAGTACCACCACAGGCAACTGTGGCTGGTTTGACAATGCCATGTGCCTCCTGCAAACTGACATCAGGAACCTGGCCTGGTGACTTTTGTTTGTCTGGGGAAAAGCCATGGTTCATGTCCAGGGCCTGGTGGCCCGGAGTGGCCGGCTGCCTGCTGAAATTCTGCATGGATCAGGATGCCGCCGAGATGGAAGGTGCCACCACAGGCAACTGCGGTTGGTTTGACAGTGCCAAGTGCCTCCTGCAAACTGACATCAGGAACCTGGCCTGGTGACTTTTGTTTCTCAGGGGAAAGGCCATCATTCTTGTCCGGGCCCCAGAGTGGCCGGAGTGGCCGGCTGCCTGCTGAAATTCCGCACGCATCGGGATACATCCCAGTTGCAAGGTGCCACCACAGGCAACTGTGGCTGGTTTGACAGTGCCAAGAGCCACCTGCAAACTGACATCAGGAACCTGGCCTGGTGACTTTTGTTTCTCTGGGGAAAGGCCATGGTTCATGTCCAGGGCCTGGGGGCTCGGAGTGGCCGGCTGCCTGCTGAAATTCCACATGGATCAGGATGCCTCCCAGATGAAAAATGCCCTCAGAGGAAACTGCGTCAGGTTTGACAGTGCCAAGTGCCTCCTGCAAACTGACATCAGGAACCTGGCCTGGTGACTTTTGTTTCTCTGGGGAAAGGCCATGGTTCATGTCCAGGGCCTGGGGGCTCGGAGTGGCCGGCTGCCTGCTGAAATTCCGCATGGATCAGGATGCCTCCCACATGAAAAATGCCCCCACAGGCAACTGCGTCTGGTTTGACAGAGCCAAGTGCCTCCTGCCAACTGACATCAGGAACCTGGCCTGGTGACTTTTGTTTCTCTGTGGAAAGGCCATCATTCTTTTCCAGGGTACGGTGGCCCGGAGTGCCTGGCTGCCTGCTGAAATTCCGCACGGATCAGGATGCCTCCCAGACCGAAAGTACCACCCAAGGCAAATGTGGCTGGTTTGACAGTGCCAAGTGCCTCCTGCAAACAGACATCTGCGACCTGGCCTGCTGAGTTCTGTTTCTCTGGGTAAAGGCCATCATTCGTGTCCAGTGCCCCGCGGCCTGGAGTGGCCGGCTGCCTGCTGAAATTCCTCACGGTTGAGGACACCTCCCAGATGAAAGGTGCCCCCACAGGTAACTGTGGCTGGTTTGACACTGCCAAGTGCCTCCTGCAAACTGACATCAGGAACCTGGCCTGGTGACTTTTGTTTCTCTGGGGAAAAGCCATGGTTCATGTCCATGGCCTGGTGGCCCGGAGTGGCCGGCTGCCTGCTGAAATTCCGCATGGATCACGATGCCTCCCAGACCGAAAGTACCACCCAAGGCAAATGTGGCTGGTTTGACAGTGCCAAGTGCCTCCTGCAAACTGACATCAGGAACCTGGCCTGGTGACTTTTGTTTCTCTGGGGAAAAGCCATGGTTCATGTCCAGGGCCTGGTGGCCCGGAGTGGCCGGCTGCCTGCTGAAATTCCACATGGATCAGGATGCCTCCCAGATGAAAAATGCCCCCAGAGGAAACTGCGTCTGGTTTGACAGTGCCAAGTGCCTCCTGCAAACTGACATCAGGAACCTGGCCTGGTGACTTTTGTTTCTCTGGGGAAAGGCCATCATTCTTGTCCGGGGCCCAGAGTGGCCTGGGGTGGCCGGCTGCCTGCTGAAATTCCGCACGGTTGAGGATACCTCCCAGATGAAAGGTGCCCCCACAGGCAACTGTGGCTGGTTTGACAGTGCCAAGTGCCTCCTGCAAACTGACATCAGGAACCTGGCCTGGTGACTTTTGTTTCTCTGGGGAAAGGCCATTATTCTTGTCCGGGTCCCGGTGGCCCGGAGTGGCCGGCTGCCTGCTGAAATTCCTCACGGTTGAGGATACCTCCCAGATGCAAGGTGCCCCCAGAGGCAACTGCGTCTGGTTTGACAGTGCCAAGTGCCTCCTGCAAACTGACATCAGCAACCTGGCCTGGTGACTTTTGTTTCTCTGGGGAAAGGTCATGGTTCGTGTCCAGGGCCTGGGGGCTCGGAGTGGCCGGCTGCCTGCTGAAATTCCGCATGGATCAGGATGCCTCCCACAGGAAAAAAGCCCCGACAGGCAACTGCGTCTCGTTTGACAGTGCCAAGTGCCTCCTGCAAACTGACATGAGGAACCTGGCCTGGTGACTTTTGTTTCTCAGGGGAAAGGCCATGGTTCACGTCCAGGGCTTGGTGGCCCGGAGTGGCCGGCTGCCTGCTGAAATTCAGCATGGATCAGGATACCTCCCAGACCGAAAGTACCACCACAGGCAACTGTGGCTGGTTTGACAGTGCCAAGTGCCTCCTGCAAACTGACATCAGGAACCTGGCCTGGTGACTTTTGTTTCTCTGGGGAAAAGCCATGGTTCATGTCCAGGGCCTGGGGGCTCGGAGTGGCCGGCTGCCTGCTGAAATTCCGCATGGATCAGGATGCCTCCCACATGAAAAATGCCCCCAGAGGCAACTGAGTCTGGTTTGACAGTGCCAAGTGCCTCCTGCAAACTGACATCAGGAACCTGGCCTGGTGACTTTTGTTTGTCTGGGGAAAAGCCATGGTTCATGTCCCGGGCCTGGTGGCCCGGAGTGTCCGGCTGCCTGCTGAAATTCCAAATGGATCAGGATGCCTCCCACATGAAAAATACCCCCAGAGGCAACTGCGTCTGGTTTGACAGTGCCAAGTGCCTCCTGCAAACTGACATCAGCAACCTGGCCTGGTGGCTGTTGTTTCTCTGGGTAAAGGCCATGGTTCATGTCCAGGGCCTGGGGGCCTGGAGTGGCAGGCTGCCTGTTGAAATTCCTCATGGATCAGGATGCCTCCCAGATGAATAATGCGCCCAGAGGCAACTGTGGCTGGTTTGACAGTGCCAAGTGCCTCCTGCAAACTGACATCAGCAACCTGGCCTGGTGAGTTTTGTTTCTCAGGGGAAAGGCCATCATTCTTGTCCGGGGCCTGGTGGCCCGGAGTGGCTGGCTGCCTGCTGAAATTCCAAATGGATCAGGATACCTCCCAGACCGAAAGTACGACCAGAGGCAACTGTGGCTGGTTTGACAGTGCCAAGTGCCTCCTGCAAACTGACATCAGGAACCTGGCCTGGTGACTTTTGTTTCTCTGGGGAAAGGCCATCATTCTTGTCCGGGCCCCAGAGTGGCCGGAGTGGCCGGCTGCCTGATGAAATTCCTCACGGTTGAGGATGCCTCCCAGATGAAAAATGCCCCCACAGGCAACTGCGTCTGGTTTGACAGTGCCAAGTGCCTCCTGCAAACTGACATCAGGAACCTGGCCTGGTGACTTTTGTTTGTCTGGGGAAAAGCCATGGTTCAAGTCCAGGGCCTGGTGGCCCGGAGTGGCCGGCTGCCTGCTGAAATTCCGCCCGGATCAGGATGCCTCCCAGATGAAAAATGCCCCCAGAGGCAACTGCGGCTGGTTTGACCGTGCCAAGTGCCTCCTGCAAACTGACATCAGGAACCTGGCCTGGTGACTTTTGTTTCTCTGGGGAAAGGCCATGGTTCATGTCCAGGGCTTGTTGGCCCGGAGTGGCTGGCTGCCTGCTGAAATTCCAAATGGATCAGGATACCTCCCAGACCGAAAGTACCACCAGAGGCAACTGCGGCTGGTTTGACAGTGCCAAGTGCCTCCTGCAAACTGACATCAGGAACCTGGCCTGGTGACTTTTGTTTCTCTGGGGAAAAGCCATCATTCTTGTCCAGGCCCCAGAGTGGCCGGAGTGGCCGTCTGCCTGCTGAAATTCCGCACGGATCGGGATACATCCCAGTTGCAAGGTGCCACCACAGGCAACTGCGTCTGGTTTGACAGTGCCAAGAGCCACCTGCAAACTGACATCAGGAACCTGGCCTGGTGACTTTTCTTTCTCTGGGGAAAGGCCATTATTCTTGTCCGGGTCCCGGTGGCCCGGAGTGGCCGGCTGCCTGCTGAAATTCCTCACGGTTGAGGATACCTCCCAGATGCAAGGTGCCCCCAGAGGCAACTGCGTCTGGTTTGACAGTGCCAAGTGCCTCCTGCAAACTGACATCAGCAACCTGGCCTGGTGACTTTTGTTTCTCTGGGGAAAGGTCATGGTTCGTGTCCAGGGCCTGGGGGCTCGGAGTGGCCGGCTGCCTGCTGAAATTCCGCATGGATCAGGATGCCTCCCACAGGAAAAAACCCCGACAGGCAACTGCGTCTCGTTTGACAGTGCCAAGTGCCTCCTGCAAACTGACATCAGGAACCTGGCCTGGTGACTTTTGTTTCTCTGGGAAAAGGCCATAATTCTTTTCCGGGGCGCGGTGCACCGGAATGGCCGGCTGCCTGCTGAAATTCCGCATGGATCAGGATGCCTCCCACATGAAAAATGCCCCCACAGGCAACTGCGGCTGGTTTGACAGTGCCAAGTGCCTCCTGCAAACAGACATCAGGAACCTGGCCTGGTGACTTTTGTTTCTCAGGGGAAAGGCCATGGTTCACGTCCAGGGCTTGGTGGCCCGGAGTGGCCGGCTGCCTGCTGAAATTCAGCATGGATCAGGATACCTCCCAGACCGAAAGTACCACCACAGGCAACTGTGGCTGGTTTGACAGTGCCAAGTGCCTCTTGCAAACTGACATCAGGAACCTGGCCTGGTGACTTTTGTTTCTCTGGGGAAAAGCCATGGTTCATGTCCAGGGCCTGGTGGCCCGGAGTGGCCGGCTGCCTGCTGAAATTCCACATGGATCAGGATGCCTCCCACATGAAAAATGCCCCCAGAGGCAACTGCGTCTGGTTTGACAGTGCCAAGTGCCTCCTGCAAACTGACATCAGGAACCTGGCCTGGTGACTTTTGTTTCTCTGGGGAAAAGCCATGGTTCATGTCCCGGGCCTGGTGGCCCGGAGTGTCCGGCTGCCTGCTGAAATTCCAAATGGATCAGGATGCCTCCCACATGAAAAATACCCCCAGAGGCAACTGCGTCTGGTTTGACAGTGCCAAGTGCCTCCTGCAAACTGACATCAGCAACCTGGCCTGGTGGCTGTTGTTTCTCTGGGTAAAGGCCATGGTTCATGTCCAGGGCCTGGGGGCCTGGAGTGGCAGGCTGCCTGTTGAAATTCCGCATGGATCAGGATGCCTCCCAGATGAATAATGCGCCCAGAGGCAACTGTGGCTGGTTTGACAGTGCCAAGTGCCTCCTGCAAACTGACATCAGCAACCTGGCCTGGTGAGTTTTGTTTCTCAGGGGAAAGGCCATCATTCTTGTCCGGGGCCTGGTGGCCCGGAGTGGCTGGCTGCCTGCTGAAATTCCAAATGGATCAGGATACCTCCCAGACCGAAAGTACGACCAGAGGCAACTGTGGCTGGTTTGACAGTGCCAAGTGCCTCCTGCAAACTGACATCAGGAACCTGGCCTGGTGACTTTTGTTTCTCTGGGGAAAGGCCATCATTCTTGTCCGGGCCCCAGAGTGGCCGGAGTGGCCGGCTGCCTGATGAAATTCCTCACGGTTGAGGATGCCTCCCAGATGAAAAATGCCCCCACAGGCAACTGCGTCTGGTTTGACAGTGCCAAGTGCCTCCTGCAAACTGACATCAGGAACCTGGCCTGGTGACTTTTGTTTGTCTGGGGAAAAGCCATGGTTCAAGTCCAGGGCCTGGTGGCCCGGAGTGGCCGGCTGCCTGCTGAAATTCCGCCCGGATCAGGATGCCTCCCAGATGAAAAATGCCCCCAGAGGCAACTGCGGCTGGTTTGACCGTGCCAAGTGCCTCCTGCAAACTGACATCAGGAACCTGGCCTGGTGACTTTTGTTTCTCTGGGGAAAGGCCATGGTTCATGTCCAGGGCTTGTTGGCCCGGAGTGGCTGGCTGCCTGCTGAAATTCCAAATGGATCAGGATACCTCCCAGACCGAAAGTACCACCAGAGGCAACTGCGGCTGGTTTGACAGTGCCAAGTGCCTCCTGCAAACTGACATCAGGAACCTGGCCTGGTGACTTTTGTTTCTCTGGGGAAAAGCCATCATTCTTGTCCAGGCCCCAGAGTGGCCGGAGTGGCCGTCTGCCTGCTGAAATTCCGCACGGATCGGGATACATCCCAGTTGCAAGGTGCCACCACAGGCAACTGCGTCTGGTTTGACAGTGCCAAGAGCCACCTGCAAACTGACATCAGGAACCTGGCCTGGTGACTTTTCTTTCTCTGGGGAAAGGCCATTATTCTTGTCCGGGTCCCGGTGGCCCGGAGTGGCCGGCTGCCTGCTGAAATTCCTCACGGTTGAGGATACCTCCCAGATGCAAGGTGCCCCCAGAGGCAACTGCGTCTGGTTTGACAGTGCCAAGTGCCTCCTGCAAACTGACATCAGCAACCTGGCCTGGTGACTTTTGTTTCTCTGGGGAAAGGTCATGGTTCGTGTCCAGGGCCTGGGGGCTCGGAGTGGCCGGCTGCCTGCTGAAATTCCGCATGGATCAGGATGCCTCCCACAGGAAAAAACCCCGACAGGCAACTGCGTCTCGTTTGACAGTGCCAAGTGCCTCCTGCAAACTGACATCAGGAACCTGGCCTGGTGACTTTTGTTTCTCTGGGAAAAGGCCATAATTCTTTTCCGGGGCGCGGTGCACCGGAATGGCCGGCTGCCTGCTGAAATTCCGCATGGATCAGGATGCCTCCCACATGAAAAATGCCCCCACAGGCAACTGCGGCTGGTTTGACAGTGCCAAGTGCCTCCTGCAAACAGACATCAGGAACCTGGCCTGGTGACTTTTGTTTCTCAGGGGAAAGGCCATGGTTCACGTCCAGGGCTTGGTGGCCCGGAGTGGCCGGCTGCCTGCTGAAATTCAGCATGGATCAGGATACCTCCCAGACCGAAAGTACCACCACAGGCAACTGTGGCTGGTTTGACAGTGCCAAGTGCCTCTTGCAAACTGACATCAGGAACCTGGCCTGGTGACTTTTGTTTCTCTGGGGAAAAGCCATGGTTCATGTCCAGGGCCTGGTGGCCCGGAGTGGCCGGCTGCCTGCTGAAATTCCACATGGATCAGGATGCCTCCCACATGAAAAATGCCCCCAGAGGCAACTGCGTCTGGTTTGACAGTGCCAAGTGCCTCCTGCAAACTGACATCAGGAACCTGGCCTGGTGACTTTTGTTTCTCTGGGGAAAGGCCATCATTCTTGTCCGGGCCCCAGAGTGGCCGGATTGGCCGGCTGCCTGATGAAATTCCTCACGGTTGAGGATGCCTCCCAGATGAAAAATGCCCCCACAGGCAACTGCGTCTGGTTTGACAGTGCCAAGTGCCTCCTGCAAACTGACATCAGGAACCTGGCCTGGTGACTTTTGTTTGTCTGGGGAAAAGCCATGGTTCAAGTCCAGGGCCTGGTGGCCCGGAGTGGCCGGCTGCCTGCTGAAATTCCGCCCGGATCAGGATGCCTCCCAGATGAAAAATGCCCCCAGAGGCAACTGCGGCTGGTTTGACCGTGCCAAGTGCCTCCTGCAAACTGACATCAGGAACCTGGCCTGGTGACTTTTGTTTCTCTGGGGAAAGGCCATGGTTCATGTCCAGGGCTTGTTGGCCCGGAGTGGCTGGCTGCCTGCTGAAATTCCAAATGGATCAGGATACCTCCCAGACCGAAAGTACCACCAGAGGCAACTGCGGCTGGTTTGACAGTGCCAAGTGCCTCCTGCAAACTGACATCAGGAACCTGGCCTGGTGACTTTTGTTTCTCTGGGGAAAAGCCATCATTCTTGTCCAGGCCCCAGAGTGGCCGGAGTGGCCGTCTGCCTGCTGAAATTCCGCACGGATCGGGATACATCCCAGTTGCAAGGTGCCACCACAGGCAACTGCGTCTGGTTTGACAGTGCCAAGAGCCACCTGCAAACTGACATCAGGAACCTGGCCTGGTGACTTTTCTTTCTCTGGGGAAAGGCCATTATTCTTGTCCGGGTCCCGGTGGCCCGGAGTGGCCGGCTGCCTGCTGAAATTCCTCACGGTTGAGGATACCTCCCAGATGCAAGGTGCCCCCAGAGGCAACTGCGTCTGGTTTGACAGTGCCAAGTGCCTCCTGCAAACTGACATCAGCAACCTGGCCTGGTGACTTTTGTTTCTCTGGGGAAAGGTCATGGTTCGTGTCCAGGGCCTGGGGGCTCGGAGTGGCCGGCTGCCTGCTGAAATTCCGCATGGATCAGGATGCCTCCCACAGGAAAAAACCCCGACAGGCAACTGCGTCTCGTTTGACAGTGCCAAGTGCCTCCTGCAAACTGACATCAGGAACCTGGCCTGGTGACTTTTGTTTCTCTGGGAAAAGGCCATAATTCTTTTCCGGGGCGCGGTGCACCGGAATGGCCGGCTGCCTGCTGAAATTCCGCATGGATCAGGATGCCTCCCACATGAAAAATGCCCCCACAGGCAACTGCGGCTGGTTTGACAGTGCCAAGTGCCTCCTGCAAACAGACATCAGGAACCTGGCCTGGTGACTTTTGTTTCTCAGGGGAAAGGCCATGGTTCACGTCCAGGGCTTGGTGGCCCGGAGTGGCCGGCTGCCTGCTGAAATTCAGCATGGATCAGGATACCTCCCAGACCGAAAGTACCACCACAGGCAACTGTGGCTGGTTTGACAGTGCCAAGTGCCTCTTGCAAACTGACATCAGGAACCTGGCCTGGTGACTTTTGTTTCTCTGGGGAAAAGCCATGGTTCATGTCCAGGGCCTGGTGGCCCGGAGTGGCCGGCTGCCTGCTGAAATTCCACATGGATCAGGATGCCTCCCACATGAAAAATGCCCCCAGAGGCAACTGCGTCTGGTTTGACAGTGCCAAGTGCCTCCTGCAAACTGACATCAGGAACCTGGCCTGGTGACTTTTGTTTCTCTGGGGAAAAGCCATGGTTCATGTCCCGGGCCTGGTGGCCCGGAGTGTCCGGCTGCCTGCTGAAATTCCAAATGGATCAGGATGCCTCCCACATGAAAAATACCCCCAGAGGCAACTGCGTCTGGTTTGACAGTGCCAAGTGCCTCCTGCAAACTGACATCAGGAACCTGGCCTGGTGGCTGTTGTTTCTCTGGGTAAAGGCCATGGTTCATGTCCAGGGCCTGGGGGCCTGGAGTGGCAGGCTGCCTGTTGAAATTCCGCATGGATCAGGATGCCTCCCAGATGAATAATGCGCCCAGAGGCAACTGTGGCTGGTTTGACAGTGCCAAGTGCCTCCTGCAAACTGACATCAGGAACCTGGCCTGGTGACTTTTGTTTCTCAGGGGAAAGGCCATCATTCTTGTCCGGGCCCCAGAGTGGCCGGAGTGGCCGGCTGCCTGATGAAATTCCACACGGTTGAGGATGCCTCCCAGATGAAAAATGCCCCCGCAGGCAACTGTGGCTGGTTTGACAGTGCCAAGTGCCTCCTGCAAACTGACATCAGGAACCTGGCCTGGTGACTTTTGTTTCTCTGGGGAAAAGCCATGGTTCAAGTCCAGAGCCTGGTGGCCCGGAGTGGCCGGCTGCCTGCTGAAATTCCGCATGGATCAGGATGCCTCCCAGATGAAAAATGCCCCCAGAGGCTACTGCGGCTGGTTTGACCGTGCCAAGTGCCTCCTGCAAACTGACATCAGGAACCTGGCCTGGTGACTTTTGTTTCTGTGGGGAAAGGCTTTCATTCTTGTCCAGTGCCCGGTGTCCTGGTGTGGCCGGCTGCCTGCTGAAATTCCAAATGGATCAGGATACCTCCGAGATGCAAGGAGCCCCCACAGGCAACTGCGTCTAGTTCGACAGTGCCAAGTGCCTCCTGCAAACTGACATCAGGAACCTGGCCTGGTGACATTTGTTTCTCTGGGGAAAGGCCATGGTTCATGTCCACGGCCTGGTGGCCCGGAGTGGCAGGCTGCCTGCTGAAATTCCGCATGAATCAGGATGCCTTCCAGATGAAAAATGCCCCCAGAGGCAACTGCGGCTGGTTTGACAGTGCCAAGTGCCTCCTGCAAACTGACATCAGGAACCTGTCCTGGTGATTTTTGTTTCTCTGTGGAAAGGCCATCATTCTTTTCCGGGTCCCGGTGGACCGGAGTGGCCGGCTGCCTGCTGAAATTCCGCACGGATCAGGATGCCTCCCAGAACGAAAGTACCACCACAGGCAACTGTGGCTGGTTTGACAATGCCATGTGCCTCCTGCAAACTGACATCAGGAACCTGGCCTGGTGACTTTTGTTTCTCTGGGGAAAAGCCATGGTTCATGTCCAGGGCCTGGTGGCCCGGAGTGGCCGGCTGCCTGCTGAAATTCTGCATGGATCAGGATGCCGCCGAGATGGAAGGTGCCACCACAGGCAACTGCGGTTGGTTTGACAGTGCCAAGTGCCTCCTGCAAACTGACATCAGGAACCTGGCCTGGTGACTTTTGTTTCTCAGGGGAAAGGCCATCATTCTTGTCCGGGCCCCAGAGTGGCCGGAGTGGCCGGCTGCCTGCTGAAATTCCGCACGGATCGGGATACATCCCAGTTGCAAGGTGCCACCACAGGCAACTGTGGCTGGTTTGACAGTGCCAAGAGCCACCTGCAAACTGACATCAGGAACCTGGCCTGGTGACTTTTGTTTCTCTGGGGAAAGGCCATGGTTCATGTCCAGGGCCTGGGGGCTCGGAGTGGCCGGCTGCCTGCTGAAATTCCACATGGATCAGGATGCCTCCCAGATGAAAAATGCCCTCAGAGGAAACTGCGTCAGGTTTGACAGTGCCAAGTGCCTCCTGCAAACTGACATCAGGAACCTGGCCTGGTGACTTTTGTTTCTCTGGGGAAAGGCCATGGTTCATGTCCAGGGCCTGGGGGCTCGGAGTGGCCGGCTGCCTGCTGAAATTCCGCATGGATCAGGATGCCTCCCACATGAAAAATGCCCCCACAGGCAACTGCGTCTGGTTTGACAGAGCCAAGTGCCTCCTGCCAACTGACATCAGGAACCTGGCCTGGTGACTTTTGTTTCTCTGTGGAAAGGCCATCATTCTTTTCCAGGGTACGGTGGCCCGGAGTGCCTGGCTGCCTGCTGAAATTCCGCACGGATCAGGATGCCTCCCAGACCGAAAGTACCACCCAAGGCAAATGTGGCTGGTTTGACAGTGCCAAGTGCCTCCTGCAAACAGACATCTGCGACCTGGCCTGCTGAGTTCTGTTTCTCTGGGTAAAGGCCATCATTCGTGTCCAGTGCCCCGCGGCCTGGAGTGGCCGGCTGCCTGCTGAAATTCCTCACGGTTGAGGACACCTCCCAGATGAAAGGTGCCCCCACAGGTAACTGTGGCTGGTTTGACACTGCCAAGTGCCTCCTGCAAACTGACATCAGGAACCTGGCCTGGTGACTTTTGTTTCTCTGGGGAAAAGCCATGGTTCATGTCCATGGCCTGGTGGCCCGGAGTGGCCGGCTGCCTGCTGAAATTCCGCATGGATCACGATGCCTCCCAGACCGAAAGTACCACCCAAGGCAAATGTGGCTGGTTTGACAGTGCCAAGTGCCTCCTGCAAACTGACATCAGGAACCTGGCCTGGTGACTTTTGTTTCTCTGGGGAAAAGCCATGGTTCATGTCCAGGGCCTGGTGGCCCGGAGTGGCCGGCTGCCTGCTGAAATTCCACATGGATCAGGATGCCTCCCAGATGAAAAATGCCCCCAGAGGAAACTGCGTCTGGTTTGACAGTGCCAAGTGCCTCCTGCAAACTGACATCAGGAACCTGGCCTGGTGACTTTTGTTTCTCTGGGGAAAGGCCATCATTCTTGTCCGGGGCCCAGAGTGGCCTGGGGTGGCCGGCTGCCTGCTGAAATTCCGCACGGTTGAGGATACCTCCCAGATGAAAGGTGCCCCCACAGGCAACTGTGGCTGGTTTGACAGTGCCAAGTGCCTCCTGCAAACTGACATCAGGAACCTGGCCTGGTGACTTTTGTTTCTCTGGGGAAAGGCCATCATTCTTGTCCGGGCCCCAGAGTGGCCGGAGTGGCCGTCTGCCTGCTGAAATTCCGCACGGATCGGGATACATCCCAGTTGCAAGGTGCCACCACAGGCAACTGTGGCTGGTTTGACAGTGCCAAGAGCCACCTGCAAACTGACATCTGGAACCTGGCCTGGTGACTTTTGTTTCTCTGGGGAAAGGCCATTATTCTTGTCCGGGTCCCGGTGGCCCGGAGTGGCCGGCTGCCTGCTGAAATTCCTCACGGTTGAGGATACCTCCCAGATGCAAGGTGCCCCCAGAGGCAACTGCGTCTGGTTTGACAGTGCCAAGTGCCTCCTGCAAACTGACATCAGCAACCTGGCCTGGTGACTTTTGTTTCTCTGGGGAAAGGTCATGGTTCGTGTCCAGGGCCTGGGGGCTCGGAGTGGCCGGCTGCCTGCTGAAATTCCGCATGGATCAGGATGCCTCCCACAGGAAAAAAGCCCCGACAGGCAACTGCGTCTCGTTTGACAGTGCCAAGTGCCTCCTGCAAACTGACATGAGGAACCTGGCCTGGTGACTTTTGTTTCTCAGGGGAAAGGCCATGGTTCACGTCCAGGGCTTGGTGGCCCGGAGTGGCCGGCTGCCTGCTGAAATTCAGCATGGATCAGGATACCTCCCAGACCGAAAGTACCACCACAGGCAACTGTGGCTGGTTTGACAGTGCCAAGTGCCTCCTGCAAACTGACATCAGGAACCTGGCCTGGTGACTTTTGTTTCTCTGGGGAAAAGCCATGGTTCATGTCCAGGGCCTGGGGGCTCGGAGTGGCCGGCTGCCTGCTGAAATTCCGCATGGATCAGGATGCCTCCCACATGAAAAATGCCCCCAGAGGCAACTGAGTCTGGTTTGACAGTGCCAAGTGCCTCCTGCAAACTGACATCAGGAACCTGGCCTGGTGACTTTTGTTTGTCTGGGGAAAAGCCATGGTTCATGTCCCGGGCCTGGTGGCCCGGAGTGTCCGGCTGCCTGCTGAAATTCCAAATGGATCAGGATGCCTCCCACATGAAAAATACCCCCAGAGGCAACTGCGTCTGGTTTGACAGTGCCAAGTGCCTCCTGCAAACTGACATCAGCAACCTGGCCTGGTGGCTGTTGTTTCTCTGGGTAAAGGCCATGGTTCATGTCCAGGGCCTGGGGGCCTGGAGTGGCAGGCTGCCTGTTGAAATTCCGCATGGATCAGGATGCCTCCCAGATGAATAATGCGCCCAGAGGCAACTGTGGCTGGTTTGACAGTGCCAAGTGCCTCCTGCAAACTGACATCAGCAACCTGGCCTGGTGAGTTTTGTTTCTCAGGGGAAAGGCCATCATTCTTGTCCGGGGCCTGGTGGCCCGGAGTGGCTGGCTGCCTGCTGAAATTCCAAATGGATCAGGATACCTCCCAGACCGAAAGTACGACCAGAGGCAACTGTGGCTGGTTTGACAGTGCCAAGTGCCTCCTGCAAACTGACATCAGGAACCTGGCCTGGTGACTTTTGTTTCTCTGGGGAAAGGCCATCATTCTTGTCCGGGCCCCAGAGTGGCCGGAGTGGCCGGCTGCCTGATGAAATTCCTCACGGTTGAGGATGCCTCCCAGATGAAAAATGCCCCCACAGGCAACTGCGTCTGGTTTGACAGTGCCAAGTGCCTCCTGCAAACTGACATCAGGAACCTGGCCTGGTGACTTTTGTTTGTCTGGGGAAAAGCCATGGTTCAAGTCCAGGGCCTGGTGGCCCGGAGTGGCCGGCTGCCTGCTGAAATTCCGCCCGGATCAGGATGCCTCCCAGATGAAAAATGCCCCCAGAGGCAACTGCGGCTGGTTTGACCGTGCCAAGTGCCTCCTGCAAACTGACATCAGGAACCTGGCCTGGTGACTTTTGTTTCTCTGGGGAAAGGCCATGGTTCATGTCCAGGGCTTGTTGGCCCGGAGTGGCTGGCTGCCTGCTGAAATTCCAAATGGATCAGGATACCTCCCAGACCGAAAGTACCACCAGAGGCAACTGCGGCT
This sequence comes from Passer domesticus, assembly GCF_036417665.1. Classification (NCBI taxonomy): domain Eukaryota; kingdom Metazoa; phylum Chordata; class Aves; order Passeriformes; family Passeridae; genus Passer; species Passer domesticus. The sequence goes on from NC_087474.1 coordinate 59,072,174, forward strand.
GGTTTGACAGTGCCAAGTGCCTCCTGCAAACTGACATCAGGAACCTGGCCTGGTGACTTTTGTTTCTCTGGGGAAAAGCCATCATTCTTGTCCAGGCCCCAGAGTGGCCGGAGTGGCCGTCTGCCTGCTGAAATTCCGCACGGATCGGGATACATCCCAGTTGCAAGGTGCCACCACAGGCAACTGCGTCTGGTTTGACAGTGCCAAGAGCCACCTGCAAACTGACATCAGGAACCTGGCCTGGTGACTTTTCTTTCTCTGGGGAAAGGCCATTATTCTTGTCCGGGTCCCGGTGGCCCGGAGTGGCCGGCTGCCTGCTGAAATTCCTCACGGTTGAGGATACCTCCCAGATGCAAGGTGCCCCCAGAGGCAACTGCGTCTGGTTTGACAGTGCCAAGTGCCTCCTGCAAACAGACATCTGGAACCTGGCCTGGTGACTTTTGTTTCTCAGGGGAAAGGCCATGGTTCACGTCCAGGGCTTGGTGGCCCGGAGTGGCCGGCTGCCTGCTGAAATTCAGCATGGATCAGGATACCTCCCAGACCGAAAGTACCACCACAGGCAACTGTGGCTGGTTTGACAGTGCCAAGTGCCTCTTGCAAACTGACATCAGGAACCTGGCCTGGTGACTTTTGTTTCTCTGGGGAAAAGCCATGGTTCATGTCCAGGGCCTGGTGGCCCGGAGTGGCCGGCTGCCTGCTGAAATTCCACATGGATCAGGATGCCTCCCACATGAAAAATGCCCCCAGAGGCAACTGCGTCTGGTTTGACAGTGCCAAGTGCCTCCTGCAAACTGACATCAGGAACCTGGCCTGGTGACTTTTGTTTCTCTGGGGAAAAGCCATGGTTCATGTCCCGGGCCTGGTGGCCCGGAGTGTCCGGCTGCCTGCTGAAATTCCAAATGGATCAGGATGCCTCCCACATGAAAAATACCCCCAGAGGCAACTGCGTCTGGTTTGACAGTGCCAAGTGCCTCCTGCAAACTGACATCAGGAACCTGGCCTGGTGGCTGTTGTTTCTCTGGGTAAAGGCCATGGTTCATGTCCAGGGCCTGGGGGCCTGGAGTGGCAGGCTGCCTGTTGAAATTCCGCATGGATCAGGATGCCTCCCACAGGAAAAAACCCCGACAGGCAACTGCGTCTCGTTTGACAGTGCCAAGTGCCTCCTGCAAACTGACATCAGGAACCTGGCCTGGTGACTTTTGTTTCTCAGGGGAAAGGCCATCATTCTTGTCCGGGCCCCAGAGTGGCCGGAGTGGCCGGCTGCCTGATGAAATTCCACACGGTTGAGGATGCCTCCCAGATGAAAAATGCCCCCGCAGGCAACTGTGGCTGGTTTGACAGTGCCAAGTGCCTCCTGCAAACTGACATCAGGAACCTGGCCTGGTGACTTTTGTTTCTCTGGGGAAAAGCCATGGTTCAAGTCCAGAGCCTGGTGGCCCGGAGTGGCCGGCTGCCTGCTGAAATTCCGCATGGATCAGGATGCCTCCCAGATGAAAAATGCCCCCAGAGGCTACTGCGGCTGGTTTGACCGTGCCAAGTGCCTCCTGCAAACTGACATCAGGAACCTGGCCTGGTGACTTTTGTTTCTGTGGGGAAAGGCTTTCATTCTTGTCCAGTGCCCGGTGTCCTGGTGTGGCCGGCTGCCTGCTGAAATTCCAAATGGATCAGGATACCTCCGAGATGCAAGGAGCCCCCACAGGCAACTGCGTCTAGTTCGACAGTGCCAAGTGCCTCCTGCAAACTGACATCAGGAACCTGGCCTGGTGACATTTGTTTCTCTGGGGAAAGGCCATGGTTCATGTCCACGGCCTGGTGGCCCGGAGTGGCAGGCTGCCTGCTGAAATTCCGCATGAATCAGGATGCCTTCCAGATGAAAAATGCCCCCAGAGGCAACTGCGGCTGGTTTGACAGTGCCAAGTGCCTCCTGCAAACTGACATCAGGAACCTGTCCTGGTGATTTTTGTTTCTCTGTGGAAAGGCCATCATTCTTTTCCGGGTCCCGGTGGACCGGAGTGGCCGGCTGCCTGCTGAAATTCCGCACGGATCAGGATGCCTCCCAGAACGAAAGTACCACCACAGGCAACTGTGGCTGGTTTGACAATGCCATGTGCCTCCTGCAAACTGACATCAGGAACCTGGCCTGGTGACTTTTGTTTCTCTGGGGAAAAGCCATGGTTCATGTCCAGGGCCTGGTGGCCCGGAGTGGCCGGCTGCCTGCTGAAATTCTGCATGGATCAGGATGCCGCCGAGATGGAAGGTGCCACCACAGGCAACTGCGGTTGGTTTGACAGTGCCAAGTGCCTCCTGCAAACTGACATCAGGAACCTGGCCTGGTGACTTTTGTTTCTCAGGGGAAAGGCCATCATTCTTGTCCGGGCCCCAGAGTGGCCGGAGTGGCCGGCTGCCTGCTGAAATTCCGCACGCATCGGGATACATCCCAGTTGCAAGGTGCCACCACAGGCAACTGTGGCTGGTTTGACAGTGCCAAGAGCCACCTGCAAACTGACATCAGGAACCTGGCCTGGTGACTTTTGTTTCTCTGGGGAAAGGCCATGGTTCATGTCCAGGGCCTGGGGGCTCGGAGTGGCCGGCTGCCTGCTGAAATTCCACATGGATCAGGATGCCTCCCAGATGAAAAATGCCCTCAGAGGAAACTGCGTCAGGTTTGACAGTGCCAAGTGCCTCCTGCAAACTGACATCTGGAACCTGGCCTGGTGACTTTTGTTTCTCTGGGGAAAGGCCATGGTTCATGTCCAGGGCCTGGGGGCTCGGAGTGGCCGGCTGCCTGCTGAAATTCCGCATGGATCAGGATGCCTCCCACATGAAAAATGCCCCCACAGGCAACTGCGTCTGGTTTGACAGAGCCAAGTGCCTCCTGCCAACTGACATCAGGAACCTGGCCTGGTGACTTTTGTTTCTCTGTGGAAAGGCCATCATTCTTTTCCAGGGTACGGTGGCCCGGAGTGCCTGGCTGCCTGCTGAAATTCCGCACGGATCAGGATGCCTCCCAGACCGAAAGTACCACCCAAGGCAAATGTGGCTGGTTTGACAGTGCCAAGTGCCTCCTGCAAACAGACATCTGCGACCTGGCCTGCTGAGTTCTGTTTCTCTGGGTAAAGGCCATCATTCGTGTCCAGTGCCCCGCGGCCTGGAGTGGCCGGCTGCCTGCTGAAATTCCTCACGGTTGAGGACACCTCCCAGATGAAAGGTGCCCCCACAGGTAACTGTGGCTGGTTTGACACTGCCAAGTGCCTCCTGCAAACTGACATCAGGAACCTGGCCTGGTGACTTTTGTTTCTCTGGGGAAAAGCCATGGTTCATGTCCATGGCCTGGTGGCCCGGAGTGGCCGGCTGCCTGCTGAAATTCCGCATGGATCACGATGCCTCCCAGACCGAAAGTACCACCCAAGGCAAATGTGGCTGGTTTGACAGTGCCAAGTGCCTCCTGCAAACTGACATCAGGAACCTGGCCTGGTGACTTTTGTTTCTCTGGGGAAAAGCCATGGTTCATGTCCAGGGCCTGGTGGCCCGGAGTGGCCGGCTGCCTGCTGAAATTCCACATGGATCAGGATGCCTCCCAGATGAAAAATGCCCCCAGAGGAAACTGCGTCTGGTTTGACAGTGCCAAGTGCCTCCTGCAAACTGACATCAGGAACCTGGCCTGGTGACTTTTGTTTCTCTGGGGAAAGGCCATCATTCTTGTCCGGGGCCCAGAGTGGCCTGGGGTGGCCGGCTGCCTGCTGAAATTCCGCACGGTTGAGGATACCTCCCAGATGAAAGGTGCCCCCACAGGCAACTGTGGCTGGTTTGACAGTGCCAAGTGCCTCCTGCAAACTGACATCAGGAACCTGGCCTGGTGACTTTTGTTTCTCTGGGGAAAGGCCATTATTCTTGTCCGGGTCCCGGTGGCCCGGAGTGGCCGGCTGCCTGCTGAAATTCCTCACGGTTGAGGATACCTCCCAGATGCAAGGTGCCCCCAGAGGCAACTGCGTCTGGTTTGACAGTGCCAAGTGCCTCCTGCAAACTGACATCAGCAACCTGGCCTGGTGACTTTTGTTTCTCTGGGGAAAGGTCATGGTTCGTGTCCAGGGCCTGGGGGCTCGGAGTGGCCGGCTGCCTGCTGAAATTCCGCATGGATCAGGATGCCTCCCACAGGAAAAAAGCCCCGACAGGCAACTGCGTCTCGTTTGACAGTGCCAAGTGCCTCCTGCAAACTGACATGAGGAACCTGGCCTGGTGACTTTTGTTTCTCAGGGGAAAGGCCATGGTTCACGTCCAGGGCTTGGTGGCCCGGAGTGGCCGGCTGCCTGCTGAAATTCAGCATGGATCAGGATACCTCCCAGACCGAAAGTACCACCACAGGCAACTGTGGCTGGTTTGACAGTGCCAAGTGCCTCCTGCAAACTGACATCAGGAACCTGGCCTGGTGACTTTTGTTTCTCTGGGGAAAAGCCATGGTTCATGTCCAGGGCCTGGGGGCTCGGAGTGGCCGGCTGCCTGCTGAAATTCCGCATGGATCAGGATGCCTCCCACATGAAAAATGCCCCCAGAGGCAACTGAGTCTGGTTTGACAGTGCCAAGTGCCTCCTGCAAACTGACATCAGGAACCTGGCCTGGTGACTTTTGTTTGTCTGGGGAAAAGCCATGGTTCATGTCCCGGGCCTGGTGGCCCGGAGTGTCCGGCTGCCTGCTGAAATTCCAAATGGATCAGGATGCCTCCCACATGAAAAATACCCCCAGAGGCAACTGCGTCTGGTTTGACAGTGCCAAGTGCCTCCTGCAAACTGACATCAGCAACCTGGCCTGGTGGCTGTTGTTTCTCTGGGTAAAGGCCATGGTTCATGTCCAGGGCCTGGGGGCCTGGAGTGGCAGGCTGCCTGTTGAAATTCCGCATGGATCAGGATGCCTCCCAGATGAATAATGCGCCCAGAGGCAACTGTGGCTGGTTTGACAGTGCCAAGTGCCTCCTGCAAACTGACATCAGCAACCTGGCCTGGTGAGTTTTGTTTCTCAGGGGAAAGGCCATCATTCTTGTCCGGGGCCTGGTGGCCCGGAGTGGCTGGCTGCCTGCTGAAATTCCAAATGGATCAGGATACCTCCCAGACCGAAAGTACGACCAGAGGCAACTGTGGCTGGTTTGACAGTGCCAAGTGCCTCCTGCAAACTGACATCAGGAACCTGGCCTGGTGACTTTTGTTTCTCTGGGGAAAGGCCATCATTCTTGTCCGGGCCCCAGAGTGGCCGGAGTGGCCGGCTGCCTGATGAAATTCCTCACGGTTGAGGATGCCTCCCAGATGAAAAATGCCCCCACAGGCAACTGCGTCTGGTTTGACAGTGCCAAGTGCCTCCTGCAAACTGACATCAGGAACCTGGCCTGGTGACTTTTGTTTGTCTGGGGAAAAGCCATGGTTCAAGTCCAGGGCCTGGTGGCCCGGAGTGGCCGGCTGCCTGCTGAAATTCCGCCCGGATCAGGATGCCTCCCAGATGAAAAATGCCCCCAGAGGCAACTGCGGCTGGTTTGACCGTGCCAAGTGCCTCCTGCAAACTGACATCAGGAACCTGGCCTGGTGACTTTTGTTTCTCTGGGGAAAGGCCATGGTTCATGTCCAGGGCTTGTTGGCCCGGAGTGGCTGGCTGCCTGCTGAAATTCCAAATGGATCAGGATACCTCCCAGACCGAAAGTACCACCAGAGGCAACTGCGGCTGGTTTGACAGTGCCAAGTGCCTCCTGCAAACTGACATCAGGAACCTGGCCTGGTGACTTTTGTTTCTCTGGGGAAAAGCCATCATTCTTGTCCAGGCCCCAGAGTGGCCGGAGTGGCCGTCTGCCTGCTGAAATTCCGCACGGATCGGGATACATCCCAGTTGCAAGGTGCCACCACAGGCAACTGCGTCTGGTTTGACAGTGCCAAGAGCCACCTGCAAACTGACATCAGGAACCTGGCCTGGTGACTTTTCTTTCTCTGGGGAAAGGCCATTATTCTTGTCCGGGTCCCGGTGGCCCGGAGTGGCCGGCTGCCTGCTGAAATTCCTCACGGTTGAGGATACCTCCCAGATGCAAGGTGCCCCCAGAGGCAACTGCGTCTGGTTTGACAGTGCCAAGTGCCTCCTGCAAACTGACATCAGCAACCTGGCCTGGTGACTTTTGTTTCTCTGGGGAAAGGTCATGGTTCGTGTCCAGGGCCTGGGGGCTCGGAGTGGCCGGCTGCCTGCTGAAATTCCGCATGGATCAGGATGCCTCCCACAGGAAAAAACCCCGACAGGCAACTGCGTCTCGTTTGACAGTGCCAAGTGCCTCCTGCAAACTGACATCAGGAACCTGGCCTGGTGACTTTTGTTTCTCTGGGAAAAGGCCATAATTCTTTTCCGGGGCGCGGTGCACCGGAATGGCCGGCTGCCTGCTGAAATTCCGCATGGATCAGGATGCCTCCCACATGAAAAATGCCCCCACAGGCAACTGCGGCTGGTTTGACAGTGCCAAGTGCCTCCTGCAAACAGACATGAGGAACCTGGCCTGGTGACTTTTGTTTCTCAGGGGAAAGGCCATGGTTCACGTCCAGGGCTTGGTGGCCCGGAGTGGCCGGCTGCCTGCTGAAATTCAGCATGGATCAGGATACCTCCCAGACCGAAAGTACCACCACAGGCAACTGTGGCTGGTTTGACAGTGCCAAGTGCCTCTTGCAAACTGACATCAGGAACCTGGCCTGGTGACTTTTGTTTCTCTGGGGAAAAGCCATGGTTCATGTCCAGGGCCTGGTGGCCCGGAGTGGCCGGCTGCCTGCTGAAATTCCACATGGATCAGGATGCCTCCCACATGAAAAATGCCCCCAGAGGCAACTGCGTCTGGTTTGACAGTGCCAAGTGCCTCCTGCAAACTGACATCAGGAACCTGGCCTGGTGACTTTTGTTTCTCTGGGGAAAAGCCATGGTTCATGTCCCGGGCCTGGTGGCCCGGAGTGTCCGGCTGCCTGCTGAAATTCCAAATGGATCAGGATGCCTCCCACATGAAAAATACCCCCAGAGGCAACTGCGTCTGGTTTGACAGTGCCAAGTGCCTCCTGCAAACTGACATCAGCAACCTGGCCTGGTGGCTGTTGTTTCTCTGGGTAAAGGCCATGGTTCATGTCCAGGGCCTGGGGGCCTGGAGTGGCAGGCTGCCTGTTGAAATTCCGCATGGATCAGGATGCCTCCCAGATGAATAATGCGCCCAGAGGCAACTGTGGCTGGTTTGACAGTGCCAAGTGCCTCCTGCAAACTGACATCAGCAACCTGGCCTGGTGAGTTTTGTTTCTCAGGGGAAAGGCCATCATTCTTGTCCGGGGCCTGGTGGCCCGGAGTGGCTGGCTGCCTGCTGAAATTCCAAATGGATCAGGATACCTCCCAGACCGAAAGTACGACCAGAGGCAACTGTGGCTGGTTTGACAGTGCCAAGTGCCTCCTGCAAACTGACATCAGGAACCTGGCCTGGTGACTTTTGTTTCTCTGGGGAAAGGCCATCATTCTTGTCCGGGCCCCAGAGTGGCCGGAGTGGCCGGCTGCCTGATGAAATTCCTCACGGTTGAGGATGCCTCCCAGATGAAAAATGCCCCCACAGGCAACTGCGTCTGGTTTGACAGTGCCAAGTGCCTCCTGCAAACTGACATCAGGAACCTGGCCTGGTGACTTTTGTTTGTCTGGGGAAAAGCCATGGTTCAAGTCCAGGGCCTGGTGGCCCGGAGTGGCCGGCTGCCTGCTGAAATTCCGCCCGGATCAGGATGCCTCCCAGATGAAAAATGCCCCCAGAGGCAACTGCGGCTGGTTTGACCGTGCCAAGTGCCTCCTGCAAACTGACATCAGGAACCTGGCCTGGTGACTTTTGTTTCTCTGGGGAAAGGCCATGGTTCATGTCCAGGGCTTGTTGGCCCGGAGTGGCTGGCTGCCTGCTGAAATTCCAAATGGATCAGGATACCTCCCAGACCGAAAGTACCACCAGAGGCAACTGCGGCTGGTTTGACAGTGCCAAGTGCCTCCTGCAAACTGACATCAGGAACCTGGCCTGGTGACTTTTGTTTCTCTGGGGAAAAGCCATCATTCTTGTCCAGGCCCCAGAGTGGCCGGAGTGGCCGTCTGCCTGCTGAAATTCCGCACGGATCGGGATACATCCCAGTTGCAAGGTGCCACCACAGGCAACTGCGTCTGGTTTGACAGTGCCAAGAGCCACCTGCAAACTGACATCAGGAACCTGGCCTGGTGACTTTTCTTTCTCTGGGGAAAGGCCATTATTCTTGTCCGGGTCCCGGTGGCCCGGAGTGGCCGGCTGCCTGCTGAAATTCCTCACGGTTGAGGATACCTCCCAGATGCAAGGTGCCCCCAGAGGCAACTGCGTCTGGTTTGACAGTGCCAAGTGCCTCCTGCAAACTGACATCAGCAACCTGGCCTGGTGACTTTTGTTTCTCTGGGGAAAGGTCATGGTTCGTGTCCAGGGCCTGGGGGCTCGGAGTGGCCGGCTGCCTGCTGAAATTCCGCATGGATCAGGATGCCTCCCACAGGAAAAAACCCCGACAGGCAACTGCGTCTCGTTTGACAGTGCCAAGTGCCTCCTGCAAACTGACATCAGGAACCTGGCCTGGTGACTTTTGTTTCTCTGGGAAAAGGCCATAATTCTTTTCCGGGGCGCGGTGCACCGGAATGGCCGGCTGCCTGCTGAAATTCCGCATGGATCAGGATGCCTCCCACATGAAAAATGCCCCCACAGGCAACTGCGGCTGGTTTGACAGTGCCAAGTGCCTCCTGCAAACAGACATCAGGAACCTGGCCTGGTGACTTTTGTTTCTCAGGGGAAAGGCCATGGTTCACGTCCAGGGCTTGGTGGCCCGGAGTGGCCGGCTGCCTGCTGAAATTCAGCATGGATCAGGATACCTCCCAGACCGAAAGTACCACCACAGGCAACTGTGGCTGGTTTGACAGTGCCAAGTGCCTCTTGCAAACTGACATCAGGAACCTGGCCTGGTGACTTTTGTTTCTCTGGGGAAAAGCCATGGTTCATGTCCAGGGCCTGGTGGCCCGGAGTGGCCGGCTGCCTGCTGAAATTCCACATGGATCAGGATGCCTCCCACATGAAAAATGCCCCCAGAGGCAACTGCGTCTGGTTTGACAGTGCCAAGTGCCTCCTGCAAACTGACATCAGGAACCTGGCCTGGTGACTTTTGTTTCTCTGGGGAAAGGCCATCATTCTTGTCCGGGCCCCAGAGTGGCCGGATTGGCCGGCTGCCTGATGAAATTCCTCACGGTTGAGGATGCCTCCCAGATGAAAAATGCCCCCACAGGCAACTGCGTCTGGTTTGACAGTGCCAAGTGCCTCCTGCAAACTGACATCAGGAACCTGGCCTGGTGACTTTTGTTTGTCTGGGGAAAAGCCATGGTTCAAGTCCAGGGCCTGGTGGCCCGGAGTGGCCGGCTGCCTGCTGAAATTCCGCCCGGATCAGGATGCCTCCCAGATGAAAAATGCCCCCAGAGGCAACTGCGGCTGGTTTGACCGTGCCAAGTGCCTCCTGCAAACTGACATCAGGAACCTGGCCTGGTGACTTTTGTTTCTCTGGGGAAAGGCCATGGTTCATGTCCAGGGCTTGTTGGCCCGGAGTGGCTGGCTGCCTGCTGAAATTCCAAATGGATCAGGATACCTCCCAGACCGAAAGTACCACCAGAGGCAACTGCGGCTGGTTTGACAGTGCCAAGTGCCTCCTGCAAACTGACATCAGGAACCTGGCCTGGTGACTTTTGTTTCTCTGGGGAAAAGCCATCATTCTTGTCCAGGCCCCAGAGTGGCCGGAGTGGCCGTCTGCCTGCTGAAATTCCGCACGGATCGGGATACATCCCAGTTGCAAGGTGCCACCACAGGCAACTGCGTCTGGTTTGACAGTGCCAAGAGCCACCTGCAAACTGACATCAGGAACCTGGCCTGGTGACTTTTCTTTCTCTGGGGAAAGGCCATTATTCTTGTCCGGGTCCCGGTGGCCCGGAGTGGCCGGCTGCCTGCTGAAATTCCTCACGGTTGAGGATACCTCCCAGATGCAAGGTGCCCCCAGAGGCAACTGCGTCTGGTTTGACAGTGCCAAGTGCCTCCTGCAAACTGACATCAGCAACCTGGCCTGGTGACTTTTGTTTCTCTGGGGAAAGGTCATGGTTCGTGTCCAGGGCCTGGGGGCTCGGAGTGGCCGGCTGCCTGCTGAAATTCCGCATGGATCAGGATGCCTCCCACAGGAAAAAACCCCGACAGGCAACTGCGTCTCGTTTGACAGTGCCAAGTGCCTCCTGCAAACTGACATCAGGAACCTGGCCTGGTGACTTTTGTTTCTCTGGGAAAAGGCCATAATTCTTTTCCGGGGCGCGGTGCACCGGAATGGCCGGCTGCCTGCTGAAATTCCGCATGGATCAGGATGCCTCCCACATGAAAAATGCCCCCACAGGCAACTGCGGCTGGTTTGACAGTGCCAAGTGCCTCCTGCAAACAGACATCAGGAACCTGGCCTGGTGACTTTTGTTTCTCAGGGGAAAGGCCATGGTTCACGTCCAGGGCTTGGTGGCCCGGAGTGGCCGGCTGCCTGCTGAAATTCAGCATGGATCAGGATACCTCCCAGACCGAAAGTACCACCACAGGCAACTGTGGCTGGTTTGACAGTGCCAAGTGCCTCTTGCAAACTGACATCAGGAACCTGGCCTGGTGACTTTTGTTTCTCTGGGGAAAAGCCATGGTTCATGTCCAGGGCCTGGTGGCCCGGAGTGGCCGGCTGCCTGCTGAAATTCCACATGGATCAGGATGCCTCCCACATGAAAAATGCCCCCAGAGGCAACTGCGTCTGGTTTGACAGTGCCAAGTGCCTCCTGCAAACTGACATCAGGAACCTGGCCTGGTGACTTTTGTTTCTCTGGGGAAAAGCCATGGTTCATGTCCCGGGCCTGGTGGCCCGGAGTGTCCGGCTGCCTGCTGAAATTCCAAATGGATCAGGATGCCTCCCACATGAAAAATACCCCCAGAGGCAACTGCGTCTGGTTTGACAGTGCCAAGTGCCTCCTGCAAACTGACATCAGGAACCTGGCCTGGTGGCTGTTGTTTCTCTGGGTAAAGGCCATGGTTCATGTCCAGGGCCTGGGGGCCTGGAGTGGCAGGCTGCCTGTTGAAATTCCGCATGGATCAGGATGCCTCCCAGATGAATAATGCGCCCAGAGGCAACTGTGGCTGGTTTGACAGTGCCAAGTGCCTCCTGCAAACTGACATCAGGAACCTGGCCTGGTGACTTTTGTTTCTCAGGGGAAAGGCCATCATTCTTGTCCGGGCCCCAGAGTGGCCGGAGTGGCCGGCTGCCTGATGAAATTCCACACGGTTGAGGATGCCTCCCAGATGAAAAATGCCCCCGCAGGCAACTGTGGCTGGTTTGACAGTGCCAAGTGCCTCCTGCAAACTGACATCAGGAACCTGGCCTGGTGACTTTTGTTTCTCTGGGGAAAAGCCATGGTTCAAGTCCAGAGCCTGGTGGCCCGGAGTGGCCGGCTGCCTGCTGAAATTCCGCATGGATCAGGATGCCTCCCAGATGAAAAATGCCCCCAGAGGCTACTGCGGCTGGTTTGACCGTGCCAAGTGCCTCCTGCAAACTGACATCAGGAACCTGGCCTGGTGACTTTTGTTTCTGTGGGGAAAGGCTTTCATTCTTGTCCAGTGCCCGGTGTCCTGGTGTGGCCGGCTGCCTGCTGAAATTCCAAATGGATCAGGATACCTCCGAGATGCAAGGAGCCCCCACAGGCAACTGCGTCTAGTTCGACAGTGCCAAGTGCCTCCTGCAAACTGACATCAGGAACCTGGCCTGGTGACATTTGTTTCTCTGGGGAAAGGCCATGGTTCATGTCCACGGCCTGGTGGCCCGGAGTGGCAGGCTGCCTGCTGAAATTCCGCATGAATCAGGATGCCTTCCAGATGAAAAATGCCCCCAGAGGCAACTGCGGCTGGTTTGACAGTGCCAAGTGCCTCCTGCAAACTGACATCAGGAACCTGTCCTGGTGATTTTTGTTTCTCTGTGGAAAGGCCATCATTCTTTTCCGGGTCCCGGTGGACCGGAGTGGCCGGCTGCCTGCTGAAATTCCGCACGGATCAGGATGCCTCCCAGAACGAAAGTACCACCACAGGCAACTGTGGCTGGTTTGACAATGCCATGTGCCTCCTGCAAACTGACATCAGGAACCTGGCCTGGTGACTTTTGTTTCTCTGGGGAAAAGCCATGGTTCATGTCCAGGGCCTGGTGGCCCGGAGTGGCCGGCTGCCTGCTGAAATTCTGCATGGATCAGGATGCCGCCGAGATTGAAGGTGCCACCACAGGCAACTGCGGTTGGTTTGACAGTGCCAAGTGCCTCCTGCAAACTGACATCAGGAACCTGGCCTGGTGACTTTTGTTTCTCAGGGGAAAGGCCATCATTCTTGTCCGGGCCCCAGAGTGGCCGGAGTGGCCGGCTGCCTGCTGAAATTCCGCACGCATCGGGATACATCCCAGTTGCAAGGTGCCACCACAGGCAACTGTGGCTGGTTTGACAGTGCCAAGAGCCACCTGCAAACTGACATCAGGAACCTGGCCTGGTGACTTTTGTTTCTCTGGGGAAAGGCCATGGTTCATGTCCAGGGCCTGGGGGCTCGGAGTGGCCGGCTGCCTGCTGAAATTCCACATGGATCAGGATGCCTCCCAGATGAAAAATGCCCTCAGAGGAAACTGCGTCAGGTTTGACAGTGCCAAGTGCCTCCTGCAAACTGACATCAGGAACCTGGCCTGGTGACTTTTGTTTCTCTGGGGAAAGGCCATGGTTCATGTCCAGGGCCTGGGGGCTCGGAGTGGCCGGCTGCCTGCTGAAATTCCGCATGGATCAGGATGCCTCCCACATGAAAAATGCCCCCACAGGCAACTGCGTCTGGTTTGACAGAGCCAAGTGCCTCCTGCCAACTGACATCAGGAACCTGGCCTGGTGACTTTTGTTTCTCTGTGGAAAGGCCATCATTCTTTTCCAGGGTACGGTGGCCCGGAGTGCCTGGCTGCCTGCTGAAATTCCGCACGGATCAGGATGCCTCCCAGACCGAAAGTACCACCCAAGGCAAATGTGGCTGGTTTGACAGTGCCAAGTGCCTCCTGCAAACAGACATCTGCGACCTGGCCTGCTGAGTTCTGTTTCTCTGGGTAAAGGCCATCATTCGTGTCCAGTGCCCCGCGGCCTGGAGTGGCCGGCTGCCTGCTGAAATTCCTCACGGTTGAGGACACCTCCCAGATGAAAGGTGCCCCCACAGGTAACTGTGGCTGGTTTGACACTGCCAAGTGCCTCCTGCAAACTGACATCAGGAACCTGGCCTGGTGACTTTTGTTTCTCTGGGGAAAAGCCATGGTTCATGTCCATGGCCTGGTGGCCCGGAGTGGCCGGCTGCCTGCTGAAATTCCGCATGGATCACGATGCCTCCCAGACCGAAAGTACCACCCAAGGCAAATGTGGCTGGTTTGACAGTGCCAAGTGCCTCCTGCAAACTGACATCAGGAACCTGGCCTGGTGACTTTTGTTTCTCTGGGGAAAAGCCATGGTTCATGTCCAGGGCCTGGTGGCCCGGAGTGGCCGGCTGCCTGCTGAAATTCCACATGGATCAGGATGCCTCCCAGATGAAAAATGCCCCCAGAGGAAACTGCGTCTGGTTTGACAGTGCCAAGTGCCTCCTGCAAACTGACATCAGGAACCTGGCCTGGTGACTTTTGTTTCTCTGGGGAAAGGCCATCATTCTTGTCCGGGGCCCAGAGTGGCCTGGGGTGGCCGGCTGCCTGCTGAAATTCCGCACGGTTGAGGATACCTCCCAGATGAAAGGTGCCCCCACAGGCAACTGTGGCTGGTTTGACAGTGCCAAGTGCCTCCTGCAAACTGACATCAGGAACCTGGCCTGGTGACTTTTGTTTCTCTGGGGAAAGGCCATCATTCTTGTCCGGGCCCCAGAGTGGCCGGAGTGGCCGTCTGCCTGCTGAAATTCCGCACGGATCGGGATACATCCCAGTTGCAAGGTGCCACCACAGGCAACTGTGGCTGGTTTGACAGTGCCAAGAGCCACCTGCAAACTGACATCTGGAACCTGGCCTGGTGACTTTTGTTTCTCTGGGGAAAGGCCATTATTCTTGTCCGGGTCCCGGTGGCCCGGAGTGGCCGGCTGCCTGCTGAAATTCCTCACGGTTGAGGATACCTCCCAGATGCAAGGTGCCCCCAGAGGCAACTGCGTCTGGTTTGACAGTGCCAAGTGCCTCCTGCAAACTGACATCAGCAACCTGGCCTGGTGACTTTTGTTTCTCTGGGGAAAGGTCATGGTTCGTGTCCAGGGCCTGGGGGCTCGGAGTGGCCGGCTGCCTGCTGAAATTCCGCATGGATCAGGATGCCTCCCACAGGAAAAAAGCCCCGACAGGCAACTGCGTCTCGTTTGACAGTGCCAAGTGCCTCCTGCAAACTGACATGAGGAACCTGGCCTGGTGACTTTTGTTTCTCAGGGGAAAGGCCATGGTTCACGTCCAGGGCTTGGTGGCCCGGAGTGGCCGGCTGCCTGCTGAAATTCAGCATGGATCAGGATACCTCCCAGACCGAAAGTACCACCACAGGCAACTGTGGCTGGTTTGACAGTGCCAAGTGCCTCCTGCAAACTGACATCAGGAACCTGGCCTGGTGACTTTTGTTTCTCTGGGGAAAAGCCATGGTTCATGTCCAGGGCCTGGGGGCTCGGAGTGGCCGGCTGCCTGCTGAAATTCCGCATGGATCAGGATGCCTCCCACATGAAAAATGCCCCCAGAGGCAACTGAGTCTGGTTTGACAGTGCCAAGTGCCTCCTGCAAACTGACATCAGGAACCTGGCCTGGTGACTTTTGTTTGTCTGGGGAAAAGCCATGGTTCATGTCCCGGGCCTGGTGGCCCGGAGTGTCCGGCTGCCTGCTGAAATTCCAAATGGATCAGGATGCCTCCCACATGAAAAATACCCCCAGAGGCAACTGCGTCTGGTTTGACAGTGCCAAGTGCCTCCTGCAAACTGACATCAGCAACCTGGCCTGGTGGCTGTTGTTTCTCTGGGTAAAGGCCATGGTTCATGTCCAGGGCCTGGGGGCCTGGAGTGGCAGGCTGCCTGTTGAAATTCCGCATGGATCAGGATGCCTCCCAGATGAATAATGCGCCCAGAGGCAACTGTGGCTGGTTTGACAGTGCCAAGTGCCTCCTGCAAACTGACATCAGCAACCTGGCCTGGTGAGTTTTGTTTCTCAGGGGAAAGGCCATCATTCTTGTCCGGGGCCTGGTGGCCCGGAGTGGCTGGCTGCCTGCTGAAATTCCAAATGGATCAGGATACCTCCCAGACCGAAAGTACGACCAGAGGCAACTGTGGCTGGTTTGACAGTGCCAAGTGCCTCCTGCAAACTGACATCAGGAACCTGGCCTGGTGACTTTTGTTTCTCTGGGGAAAGGCCATCATTCTTGTCCGGGCCCCAGAGTGGCCGGAGTGGCCGGCTGCCTGATGAAATTCCTCACGGTTGAGGATGCCTCCCAGATGAAAAATGCCCCCACAGGCAACTGCGTCTGGTTTGACAGTGCCAAGTGCCTCCTGCAAACTGACATCAGGAACCTGGCCTGGTGACTTTTGTTTGTCTGGGGAAAAGCCATGGTTCAAGTCCAGGGCCTGGTGGCCCGGAGTGGCCGGCTGCCTGCTGAAATTCCGCCCGGATCAGGATGCCTCCCAGATGAAAAATGCCCCCAGAGGCAACTGCGGCTGGTTTGACCGTGCCAAGTGCCTCCTGCAAACTGACATCAGGAACCTGGCCTGGTGACTTTTGTTTCTCTGGGGAAAGGCCATGGTTCATGTCCAGGGCTTGTTGGCCCGGAGTGGCTGGCTGCCTGCTGAAATTCCAAATGGATCAGGATACCTCCCAGACCGAAAGTACCACCAGAGGCAACTGCGGCTGGTTTGACAGTGCCAAGTGCCTCCTGCAAACTGACATCAGGAACCTGGCCTGGTGACTTTTGTTTCTCTGGGGAAAAGCCATCATTCTTGTCCAGGCCCCAGAGTGGCCGGAGTGGCCGTCTGCCTGCTGAAATTCCGCACGGATCGGGATACATCCCAGTTGCAAGGTGCCACCACAGGCAACTGCGTCTGGTTTGACAGTGCCAAGAGCCACCTGCAAACTGACATCAGGAACCTGGCCTGGTGACTTTTCTTTCTCTGGGGAAAGGCCATTATTCTTGTCCGGGTCCCGGTGGCCCGGAGTGGCCGGCTGCCTGCTGAAATTCCTCACGGTTGAGGATACCTCCCAGATGCAAGGTGCCCCCAGAGGCAACTGCGTCTGGTTTGACAGTGCCAAGTGCCTCCTGCAAACTGACATCAGCAACCTGGCCTGGTGACTTTTGTTTCTCTGGGGAAAGGTCATGGTTCGTGTCCAGGGCCTGGGGGCTCGGAGTGGCCGGCTGCCTGCTGAAATTCCGCATGGATCAGGATGCCTCCCACAGGAAAAAACCCCGACAGGCAACTGCGTCTCGTTTGACAGTGCCAAGTGCCTCCTGCAAACTGACATCAGGAACCTGGCCTGGTGACTTTTGTTTCTCTGGGAAAAGGCCATAATTCTTTTCCGGGGCGCGGTGCACCGGAATGGCCGGCTGCCTGCTGAAATTCCGCATGGATCAGGATGCCTCCCACATGAAAAATGCCCCCACAGGCAACTGCGGCTGGTTTGACAGTGCCAAGTGCCTCCTGCAAACAGACATCAGGAACCTGGCCTGGTGACTTTTGTTTCTCAGGGGAAAGGCCATGGTTCACGTCCAGGGCTTGGTGGCCCGGAGTGGCCGGCTGCCTGCTGAAATTCAGCATGGATCAGGATACCTCCCAGACCGAAAGTACCACCACAGGCAACTGTGGCTGGTTTGACAGTGCCAAGTGCCTCTTGCAAACTGACATCAGGAACCTGGCCTGGTGACTTTTGTTTCTCTGGGGAAAAGCCATGGTTCATGTCCAGGGCCTGGTGGCCCGGAGTGGCCGGCTGCCTGCTGAAATTCCACATGGATCAGGATGCCTCCCACATGAAAAATGCCCCCAGAGGCAACTGCGTCTGGTTTGACAGTGCCAAGTGCCTCCTGCAAACTGACATCAGGAACCTGGCCTGGTGACTTTTGTTTCTCTGGGGAAAAGCCATGGTTCATGTCCCGGGCCTGGTGGCCCGGAGTGTCCGGCTGCCTGCTGAAATTCCAAATGGATCAGGATGCCTCCCACATGAAAAATACCCCCAGAGGCAACTGCGTCTGGTTTGACAGTGCCAAGTGCCTCCTGCAAACTGACATCAGGAACCTGGCCTGGTGACTTTTGTTTCTCTGGGGAAAGGCCATGGTTCATGTCCAGGGCCTGGGGGCCTGGAGTGGCAGGCTGCCTGTTGAAATTCCGCATGGATCAGGATGCCTCCCAGATGAATAATGCGCCCAGAGGCAACTGTGGCTGGTTTGACAGTGCCAAGTGCCTCCTGCAAACTGACATCAGCAACCTGGCCTGGTGAGTTTTGTTTCTCAGGGGAAAGGCCATCATTCTTGTCCGGGGCCTGGTGGCCCGGAGTGGCTGGCTGCCTGCTGAAATTCCAAATGGATCAGGATACCTCCCAGACCGAAAGTACGACCAGAGGCAACTGTGGCTGGTTTGACAGTGCCAAGTGCCTCCTGCAAACTGACATCAGGAACCTGGCCTGGTGACTTTTGTTTCTCTGGGGAAAGGCCATCATTCTTGTCCGGGCCCCAGAGTGGCCGGAGTGGCCGGCTGCCTGATGAAATTCCTCACGGTTGAGGATGCCTCCCAGATGAAAAATGCCCCCACAGGCAACTGCGTCTGGTTTGACAGTGCCAAGTGCCTCCTGCAAACTGACATCAGGAACCTGGCCTGGTGACTTTTGTTTGTCTGGGGAAAAGCCATGGTTCAAGTCCAGGGCCTGGTGGCCCGGAGTGGCCGGCTGCCTGCTGAAATTCCGCCCGGATCAGGATGCCTCCCAGATGAAAAATGCCCCCAGAGGCAACTGCGGCTGGTTTGACCGTGCCAAGTGCCTCCTGCAAACTGACATCAGGAACCTGGCCTGGTGACTTTTGTTTCTCTGGGGAAAGGCCATGGTTCATGTCCAGGGCTTGTTGGCCCGGAGTGGCTGGCTGCCTGCTGAAATTCCAAATGGATCAGGATACCTCCCAGACCGAAAGTACCACCAGAGGCAACTGCGGCTGGTTTGACAGTGCCAAGTGCCTCCTGCAAACTGACATCAGGAACCTGGCCTGGTGACTTTTGTTTCTCTGGGGAAAAGCCATCATTCTTGTCCAGGCCCCAGAGTGGCCGGAGTGGCCGTCTGCCTGCTGAAATTCCGCACGGATCGGGATACATCCCAGTTGCAAGGTGCCACCACAGGCAACTGCGTCTGGTTTGACAGTGCCAAGAGCCACCTGCAAACTGACATCAGGAACCTGGCCTGGTGACTTTTCTTTCTCTGGGGAAAGGCCATTATTCTTGTCCGGGTCCCGGTGGCCCGGAGTGGCCGGCTGCCTGCTGAAATTCCTCACGGTTGAGGATACCTCCCAGATGCAAGGTGCCCCCAGAGGCAACTGCGTCTGGTTTGACAGTGCCAAGTGCCTCCTGCAAACTGACATCAGCAACCTGGCCTGGTGACTTTTGTTTCTCTGGGGAAAGGTCATGGTTCGTGTCCAGGGCCTGGGGGCTCGGAGTGGCCGGCTGCCTGCTGAAATTCCGCATGGATCAGGATGCCTCCCACAGGAAAAAACCCCGACAGGCAACTGCGTCTCGTTTGACAGTGCCAAGTGCCTCCTGCAAACTGACATCAGGAACCTGGCCTGGTGACTTTTGTTTCTCTGGGAAAAGGCCATAATTCTTTTCCGGGGCGCGGTGCACCGGAATGGCCGGCTGCCTGCTGAAATTCCGCATGGATCAGGATGCCTCCCACATGAAAAATGCCCCCACAGGCAACTGCGGCTGGTTTGACAGTGCCAAGTGCCTCCTGCAAACAGACATCAGGAACCTGGCCTGGTGACTTTTGTTTCTCAGGGGAAAGGCCATGGTTCACGTCCAGGGCTTGGTGGCCCGGAGTGGCCGGCTGCCTGCTGAAATTCAGCATGGATCAGGATACCTCCCAGACCGAAAGTACCACCACAGGCAACTGTGGCTGGTTTGACAGTGCCAAGTGCCTCTTGCAAACTGACATCAGGAACCTGGCCTGGTGACTTTTGTTTCTCTGGGGAAAAGCCATGGTTCATGTCCAGGGCCTGGTGGCCTGGAGTGGCCGGCTGCCTGCTGAAATTCCACATGGATCAGGATGCCTCCCACATGAAAAATGCCCCCAGAGGCAACTGCGTCTGGTTTGACAGTGCCAAGTGCCTCCTGCAAACTGACATCAGGAACCTGGCCTGGTGACTTTTGTTTCTCTGGGGAAAGGCCATCATTCTTGTCCGGGCCCCAGAGTGGCCGGATTGGCCGGCTGCCTGATGAAATTCCTCACGGTTGAGGATGCCTCCCAGATGAAAAATGCCCCCACAGGCAACTGCGTCTGGTTTGACAGTGCCAAGTGCCTCCTGCAAACTGACATCAGGAACCTGGCCTGGTGACTTTTGTTTGTCTGGGGAAAAGCCATGGTTCAAGTCCAGGGCCTGGTGGCCCGGAGTGGCCGGCTGCCTGCTGAAATTCCGCCCGGATCAGGATGCCTCCCAGATGAAAAATGCCCCCAGAGGCAACTGCGGCTGGTTTGACCGTGCCAAGTGCCTCCTGCAAACTGACATCAGGAACCTGGCCTGGTGACTTTTGTTTCTCTGGGGAAAGGCCATGGTTCATGTCCAGGGCTTGTTGGCCCGGAGTGGCTGGCTGCCTGCTGAAATTCCAAATGGATCAGGATACCTCCCAGACCGAAAGTACCACCAGAGGCAACTGCGGCTGGTTTGACAGTGCCAAGTGCCTCCTGCAAACTGACATCAGGAACCTGGCCTGGTGACTTTTGTTTCTCTGGGGAAAAGCCATCATTCTTGTCCAGGCCCCAGAGTGGCCGGAGTGGCCGTCTGCCTGCTGAAATTCCGCACGGATCGGGATACATCCCAGTTGCAAGGTGCCACCACAGGCAACTGCGTCTGGTTTGACAGTGCCAAGAGCCACCTGCAAACTGACATCAGGAACCTGGCCTGGTGACTTTTCTTTCTCTGGGGAAAGGCCATTATTCTTGTCCGGGTCCCGGTGGCCCGGAGTGGCCGGCTGCCTGCTGAAATTCCTCACGGTTGAGGATACCTCCCAGATGCAAGGTGCCCCCAGAGGCAACTGCGTCTGGTTTGACAGTGCCAAGTGCCTCCTGCAAACTGACATCAGCAACCTGGCCTGGTGACTTTTGTTTCTCTGGGGAAAGGTCATGGTTCGTGTCCAGGGCCTGGGGGCTCGGAGTGGCCGGCTGCCTGCTGAAATTCCGCATGGATCAGGATGCCTCCCACAGGAAAAAACCCCGACAGGCAACTGCGTCTCGTTTGACAGTGCCAAGTGCCTCCTGCAAACTGACATCAGGAACCTGGCCTGGTGACTTTTGTTTCTCTGGGAAAAGGCCATAATTCTTTTCCGGGGCGCGGTGCACCGGAATGGCCGGCTGCCTGCTGAAATTCCGCATGGATCAGGATGCCTCCCACATGAAAAATGCCCCCACAGGCAACTGCGGCTGGTTTGACAGTGCCAAGTGCCTCCTGCAAACAGACATCAGGAACCTGGCCTGGTGACTTTTGTTTCTCAGGGGAAAGGCCATGGTTCACGTCCAGGGCTTGGTGGCCCGGAGTGGCCGGCTGCCTGCTGAAATTCAGCATGGATCAGGATACCTCCCAGACCGAAAGTACCACCACAGGCAACTGTGGCTGGTTTGACAGTGCCAAGTGCCTCTTGCAAACTGACATCAGGAACCTGGCCTGGTGACTTTTGTTTCTCTGGGGAAAAGCCATGGTTCATGTCCAGGGCCTGGTGGCCCGGAGTGGCCGGCTGCCTGCTGAAATTCCACATGGATCAGGATGCCTCCCACATGAAAAATGCCCCCAGAGGCAACTGCGTCTGGTTTGACAGTGCCAAGTGCCTCCTGCAAACTGACATCAGGAACCTGGCCTGGTGACTTTTGTTTCTCTGGGGAAAAGCCATGGTTCATGTCCCGGGCCTGGTGGCCCGGAGTGTCCGGCTGCCTGCTGAAATTCCAAATGGATCAGGATGCCTCCCACATGAAAAATACCCCCAGAGGCAACTGCGTCTGGTTTGACAGTGCCAAGTGCCTCCTGCAAACTGACATCAGGAACCTGGCCTGGTGGCTGTTGTTTCTCTGGGTAAAGGCCATGGTTCATGTCCAGGGCCTGGGGGCCTGGAGTGGCAGGCTGCCTGTTGAAATTCCGCATGGATCAGGATGCCTCCCAGATGAATAATGCGCCCAGAGGCAACTGTGGCTGGTTTGACAGTGCCAAGTGCCTCCTGCAAACTGACATCAGGAACCTGGCCTGGTGACTTTTGTTTCTCAGGGGAAAGGCCATCATTCTTGTCCGGGCCCCAGAGTGGCCGGAGTGGCCGGCTGCCTGATGAAATTCCACACGGTTGAGGATGCCTCCCAGATGAAAAATGCCCCCGCAGGCAACTGTGGCTGGTTTGACAGTGCCAAGTGCCTCCTGCAAACTGACATCAGGAACCTGGCCTGGTGACTTTTGTTTCTCTGGGGAAAAGCCATGGTTCAAGTCCAGAGCCTGGTGGCCCGGAGTGGCCGGCTGCCTGCTGAAATTCCGCATGGATCAGGATGCCTCCCAGATGAAAAATGCCCCCAGAGGCTACTGCGGCTGGTTTGACCGTGCCAAGTGCCTCCTGCAAACTGACATCAGGAACCTGGCCTGGTGACTTTTGTTTCTGTGGGGAAAGGCTTTCATTCTTGTCCAGTGCCCGGTGTCCTGGTGTGGCCGGCTGCCTGCTGAAATTCCAAATGGATCAGGATACCTCCGAGATGCAAGGAGCCCCCACAGGCAACTGCGTCTAGTTCGACAGTGCCAAGTGCCTCCTGCAAACTGACATCAGGAACCTGGCCTGGTGACATTTGTTTCTCTGGGGAAAGGCCATGGTTCATGTCCACGGCCTGGTGGCCCGGAGTGGCAGGCTGCCTGCTGAAATTCCGCATGAATCAGGATGCCTTCCAGATGAAAAATGCCCCCAGAGGCAACTGCGGCTGGTTTGACAGTGCCAAGTGCCTCCTGCAAACTGACATCAGGAACCTGTCCTGGTGATTTTTGTTTCTCTGTGGAAAGGCCATCATTCTTTTCCGGGTCCCGGTGGACCGGAGTGGCCGGCTGCCTGCTGAAATTCCGCACGGATCAGGATGCCTCCCAGAACGAAAGTACCACCACAGGCAACTGTGGCTGGTTTGACAATGCCATGTGCCTCCTGCAAACTGACATCAGGAACCTGGCCTGGTGACTTTTGTTTCTCTGGGGAAAAGCCATGGTTCATGTCCAGGGCCTGGTGGCCCGGAGTGGCCGGCTGCCTGCTGAAATTCTGCATGGATCAGGATGCCGCCGAGATGGAAGGTGCCACCACAGGCAACTGCGGTTGGTTTGACAGTGCCAAGTGCCTCCTGCAAACTGACATCAGGAACCTGGCCTGGTGACTTTTGTTTCTCAGGGGAAAGGCCATCATTCTTGTCCGGGCCCCAGAGTGGCCGGAGTGGCCGGCTGCCTGCTGAAATTCCGCACGCATCGGGATACATCCCAGTTGCAAGGTGCCACCACAGGCAACTGTGGCTGGTTTGACAGTGCCAAGAGCCACCTGCAAACTGACATCAGGAACCTGGCCTGGTGACTTTTGTTTCTCTGGGGAAAGGCCATGGTTCATGTCCAGGGCCTGGGGGCTCGGAGTGGCCGGCTGCCTGCTGAAATTCCACATGGATCAGGATGCCTCCCAGATGAAAAATGCCCTCAGAGGAAACTGCGTCAGGTTTGACAGTGCCAAGTGCCTCCTGCAAACTGACATCAGGAACCTGGCCTGGTGACTTTTGTTTCTCTGGGGAAAGGCCATGGTTCATGTCCAGGGCCTGGGGGCTCGGAGTGGCCGGCTGCCTGCTGAAATTCCGCATGGATCAGGATGCCTCCCACATGAAAAATGCCCCCACAGGCAACTGCGTCTGGTTTGACAGAGCCAAGTGCCTCCTGCCAACTGACATCAGGAACCTGGCCTGGTGACTTTTGTTTCTCTGTGGAAAGGCCATCATTCTTTTCCAGGGTACGGTGGCCCGGAGTGGCTGGCTGCCTGCTGAAATTCCGCACGGATCAGGATGCCTCCCAGACCGAAAGTACCACCCAAGGCAAATGTGGCTGGTTTGACAGTGCCAAGTGCCTCCTGCAAACAGACATCTGCGACCTGGCCTGCTGAGTTCTGTTTCTCTGGGTAAAGGCCATCATTCGTGTCCAGTGCCCCGCGGCCTGGAGTGGCCGGCTGCCTGCTGAAATTCCTCACGGTTGAGGACACCTCCCAGATGAAAGGTGCCCCCACAGGTAACTGTGGCTGGTTTGACACTGCCAAGTGCCTCCTGCAAACTGACATCAGGAACCTGGCCTGGTGACTTTTGTTTCTCTGGGGAAAAGCCATGGTTCATGTCCATGGCCTGGTGGCCCGGAGTGGCCGGCTGCCTGCTGAAATTCCGCATGGATCACGATGCCTCCCAGACCGAAAGTACCACCCAAGGCAAATGTGGCTGGTTTGACAGTGCCAAGTGCCTCCTGCAAACTGACATCAGGAACCTGGCCTGGTGACTTTTGTTTCTCTGGGGAAAAGCCATGGTTCATGTCCAGGGCCTGGTGGCCCGGAGTGGCCGGCTGCCTGCTGAAATTCCACATGGATCAGGATGCCTCCCAGATGAAAAATGCCCCCAGAGGAAACTGCGTCTGGTTTGACAGTGCCAAGTGCCTCCTGCAAACTGACATCAGGAACCTGGCCTGGTGACTTTTGTTTCTCTGGGGAAAGGCCATCATTCTTGTCCGGGGCCCAGAGTGGCCTGGGGTGGCCGGCTGCCTGCTGAAATTCCGCACGGTTGAGGATACCTCCCAGATGAAAGGTGCCCCCACAGGCAACTGTGGCTGGTTTGACAGTGCCAAGTGCCTCCTGCAAACTGACATCAGGAACCTGGCCTGGTGACTTTTGTTTCTCTGGGGAAAGGCCAACATTCTTTTCCGGGTACCGGTGAACGGAGTGGCCGGCTGCCTGCTGAAATTCCAAAAGGATCAGGATGCCTCCCAGACCGAAAGTACCACCCAAGGCAACTGTGGCTGGTTTGACACTGCCAAGTGCCTCCTGCAAACAGACATCTGCGACCTGGCCTGCTGAGTTCTGTTTCTCTGGGGAAAGGCCATCGTTCCTCTCCAGGGCCCGGTGGCTCGAGTGGCAGGCTGCCTGCTGAAATTCCAAACGGATCAGGATGCCTCCCAGATGAAAGGTGCCCCCACAGGCAACTGTGGCTGGTTTGACAGTGCCAAGTGCCTCCTGCAAACTGACATCAGGAACCTGGCCTGGTGACTTTTATTTCTCTGGGTAAAGGCCCTCATTCGTATCCAGTGCCCCGCGGCCTGGAGTGGCCGGTTGCCTGCTGAAATTCCTCACGGTTGAGGACACCTCCCAGATGAAAGGTGCCCCCACAGGTAACTGTGTCTGGTTTGACAGTGCCAAGTGCCTCCTGCAAACTGACATCAGGAACCTGGCCTGGTGACTTTTGTTTCTCTGGGGAAAAGCCATGGTTCATGTCCATGGCCTGGTGGCCCGGAGTGGCCGGCTGCCTGCTGAAATCTCGCATGGATCAGGATGCCTCCCAGACCGAAAGTACCACCCAAGGCAAATGTGGCTGGTTTGACAGTGCCAAGTGCCTCCTGCAAACTGACATCTGGAACCTGGCCTGGTGACTTTTGTTTCTCTGGGGAAAGGCCATGGTTCATATCCTGAGCCTGGTGTCCTGGAGTGGCCGGCTGCCTGCTGAAATTCTGCACGGACCAGGATGCCGCCCAGGTAAAAGGTACCACCAGAGGCAACTGCGGCTGGTTTGACAGTGCCAAGTGCCTCCTGCAAACTGACATCAGCGACCTGGCCTGCTAAGTTCTGTTTCTCTGGGGAAAGGCCATGGTTCATGTCCAGGGCCTGGGGGCTCGGAGTGGCCGGCTGCCTGCTGAAATTCCGCATGGATCAGGATGCCTCCAACATGAAAAATGCCCCCACAGGCACTGCGTCTGGTTTGACAGTGCCAAGTGCCTCCTGCAAACTGACATCAGGAACCTGGCCTGGTGACTTTTGTTTCTCTGGGGAAAGGCCATCATTCTTGTCCGGGGCCCAGAGTGGCCGGAGTGGCTGGCTGCCTGCTGAAATTCCAAATGGATCAGGATACCTCCCAGACCGAAAGTACCACCAGAGGCAACTGCGGCTGGTTTGACAGTGCCAAGTGCCTCCTGCAAACTGACATCAGGAACCTGGCCTGGTGACTTTTGTTTCTCTGGGGAAAAGCCATCATTCTTGTCCAGGCCCCAGAGTGGCCGGAGTGGCCGTCTGCCTGCTGAAATTCCGCACGGATCGGGATACATCCCAGTTGCAAGGTGCCACCACAGGCAACTGCGTCTGGTTTGACAGTGCCAAGAGCCACCTGCAAACTGACATCAGGAACCTGGCCTGGTGACTTTTCTTTCTCTGGGGAAAGGCCATTATTCTTGTCCGGGTCCCGGTGGCCCGGAGTGGCCGGCTGCCTGCTGAAATTCCTCACGGTTGAGGATACCTCCCAGATGCAAGGTGCCCCCAGAGGCAACTGCGTCTGGTTTGACAGTGCCAAGTGCCTCCTGCAAACTGACATCAGCAACCTGGCCTGGTGACTTTTGTTTCTCTGGGGAAAGGTCATGGTTCGTGTCCAGGGCCTGGGGGCTCGGAGTGGCCGGCTGCCTGCTGAAATTCCGCATGGATCAGGATGCCTCCCACAGGAAAAAACCCCGACAGGCAACTGCGTCTCGTTTGACAGTGCCAAGTGCCTCCTGCAAACTGACATCAGGAACCTGGCCTGGTGACTTTTGTTTCTCTGGGAAAAGGCCATAATTCTTTTCCGGGGCGCGGTGCACCGGAATGGCCGGCTGCCTGCTGAAATTCCGCATGGATCAGGATGCCTCCCACATGAAAAATGCCCCCACAGGCAACTGCGGCTGGTTTGACAGTGCCAAGTGCCTCCTGCAAACAGACATCAGGAACCTGGCCTGGTGACTTTTGTTTCTCAGGGGAAAGGCCATGGTTCACGTCCAGGGCTTGGTGGCCCGGAGTGGCCGGCTGCCTGCTGAAATTCAGCATGGATCAGGATACCTCCCAGACCGAAAGTACCACCACAGGCAACTGTGGCTGGTTTGACAGTGCCAAGTGCCTCTTGCAAACTGACATCAGGAACCTGGCCTGGTGACTTTTGTTTCTCTGGGGAAAAGCCATGGTTCATGTCCAGGGCCTGGTGGCCCGGAGTGGCCGGCTGCCTGCTGAAATTCCACATGGATCAGGATGCCTCCCACATGAAAAATGCCCCCAGAGGCAACTGCGTCTGGTTTGACAGTGCCAAGTGCCTCCTGCAAACTGACATCAGGAACCTGGCCTGGTGACTTTTGTTTCTCTGGGGAAAAGCCATGGTTCATGTCCCGGGCCTGGTGGCCCGGAGTGTCCGGCTGCCTGCTGAAATTCCAAATGGATCAGGATGCCTCCCACATGAAAAATACCCCCAGAGGCAACTGCGTCTGGTTTGACAGTGCCAAGTGCCTCCTGCAAACTGACATCAGGAACCTGGCCTGGTGGCTGTTGTTTCTCTGGGTAAAGGCCATGGTTCATGTCCAGGGCCTGGGGGCCTGGAGTGGCAGGCTGCCTGTTGAAATTCCGCATGGATCAGGATGCCTCCCAGATGAATAATGCGCCCAGAGGCAACTGTGGCTGGTTTGACAGTGCCAAGTGCCTCCTGCAAACTGACATCAGGAACCTGGCCTGGTGACTTTTGTTTCTCAGGGGAAAGGCCATCATTCTTGTCCGGGCCCCAGAGTGGCCGGAGTGGCCGGCTGCCTGATGAAATTCCACACGGTTGAGGATGCCTCCCAGATGAAAAATGCCCCCGCAGGCAACTGTGGCTGGTTTGACAGTGCCAAGTGCCTCCTGCAAACTGACATCAGGAACCTGGCCTGGTGACTTTTGTTTCTCTGGGGAAAAGCCATGGTTCAAGTCCAGAGCCTGGTGGCCCGGAGTGGCCGGCTGCCTGCTGAAATTCCGCATGGATCAGGATGCCTCCCAGATGAAAAATGCCCCCAGAGGCTACTGCGGCTGGTTTGACCGTGCCAAGTGCCTCCTGCAAACTGACATCAGGAACCTGGCCTGGTGACTTTTGTTTCTGTGGGGAAAGGCTTTCATTCTTGTCCAGTGCCCGGTGTCCTGGTGTGGCCGGCTGCCTGCTGAAATTCCAAATGGATCAGGATACCTCCGAGATGCAAGGAGCCCCCACAGGCAACTGCGTCTAGTTCGACAGTGCCAAGTGCCTCCTGCAAACTGACATCAGGAACCTGGCCTGGTGACATTTGTTTCTCTGGGGAAAGGCCATGGTTCATGTCCACGGCCTGGTGGCCCGGAGTGGCAGGCTGCCTGCTGAAATTCCGCATGAATCAGGATGCCTTCCAGATGAAAAATGCCCCCAGAGGCAACTGCGGCTGGTTTGACAGTGCCAAGTGCCTCCTGCAAACTGACATCAGGAACCTGTCCTGGTGATTTTTGTTTCTCTGTGGAAAGGCCATCATTCTTTTCCGGGTCCCGGTGGACCGGAGTGGCCGGCTGCCTGCTGAAATTCCGCACGGATCAGGATGCCTCCCAGAACGAAAGTACCACCACAGGCAACTGTGGCTGGTTTGACAATGCCATGTGCCTCCTGCAAACTGACATCAGGAACCTGGCCTGGTGACTTTTGTTTCTCTGGGGAAAAGCCATGGTTCATGTCCAGGGCCTGGTGGCCCGGAGTGGCCGGCTGCCTGCTGAAATTCTGCATGGATCAGGATGCCGCCGAGATGGAAGGTGCCACCACAGGCAACTGCGGTTGGTTTGACAGTGCCAAGTGCCTCCTGCAAACTGACATCAGGAACCTGGCCTGGTGACTTTTGTTTCTCAGGGGAAAGGCCATCATTCTTGTCCGGGCCCCAGAGTGGCCGGAGTGGCCGGCTGCCTGCTGAAATTCCGCACGCATCGGGATACATCCCAGTTGCAAGGTGCCACCACAGGCAACTGTGGCTGGTTTGACAGTGCCAAGAGCCACCTGCAAACTGACATCAGGAACCTGGCCTGGTGACTTTTGTTTCTCTGGGGAAAGGCCATGGTTCATGTCCAGGGCCTGGGGGCTCGGAGTGGCCGGCTGCCTGCTGAAATTCCACATGGATCAGGATGCCTCCCAGATGAAAAATGCCCTCAGAGGAAACTGCGTCAGGTTTGACAGTGCCAAGTGCCTCCTGCAAACTGACATCAGGAACCTGGCCTGGTGACTTTTGTTTCTCTGGGGAAAGGCCATGGTTCATGTCCAGGGCCTGGGGGCTCGGAGTGGCCGGCTGCCTGCTGAAATTCCGCATGGATCAGGATGCCTCCCACATGAAAAATGCCCCCACAGGCAACTGCGTCTGGTTTGACAGAGCCAAGTGCCTCCTGCCAACTGACATCAGGAACCTGGCCTGGTGACTTTTGTTTCTCTGTGGAAAGGCCATCATTCTTTTCCAGGGTACGGTGGCCCGGAGTGGCTGGCTGCCTGCTGAAATTCCGCACGGATCAGGATGCCTCCCAGACCGAAAGTACCACCCAAGGCAAATGTGGCTGGTTTGACAGTGCCAAGTGCCTCCTGCAAACAGACATCTGCGACCTGGCCTGCTGAGTTCTGTTTCTCTGGGTAAAGGCCATCATTCGTGTCCAGTGCCCCGCGGCCTGGAGTGGCCGGCTGCCTGCTGAAATTCCTCACGGTTGAGGACACCTCCCAGATGAAAGGTGCCCCCACAGGTAACTGTGGCTGGTTTGACACTGCCAAGTGCCTCCTGCAAACTGACATCAGGAACCTGGCCTGGTGACTTTTGTTTCTCTGGGGAAAAGCCATGGTTCATGTCCATGGCCTGGTGGCCCGGAGTGGCCGGCTGCCTGCTGAAATTCCGCATGGATCACGATGCCTCCCAGACCGAAAGTACCACCCAAGGCAAATGTGGCTGGTTTGACAGTGCCAAGTGCCTCCTGCAAACTGACATCAGGAACCTGGCCTGGTGACTTTTGTTTCTCTGGGGAAAAGCCATGGTTCATGTCCAGGGCCTGGTGGCCCGGAGTGGCCGGCTGCCTGCTGAAATTCCACATGGATCAGGATGCCTCCCAGATGAAAAATGCCCCCAGAGGAAACTGCGTCTGGTTTGACAGTGCCAAGTGCCTCCTGCAAACTGACATCAGGAACCTGGCCTGGTGACTTTTGTTTCTCTGGGGAAAGGCCATCATTCTTGTCCGGGGCCCAGAGTGGCCTGGGGTGGCCGGCTGCCTGCTGAAATTCCGCACGGTTGAGGATACCTCCCAGATGAAAGGTGCCCCCACAGGCAACTGTGGCTGGTTTGACAGTGCCAAGTGCCTCCTGCAAACTGACATCAGGAACCTGGCCTGGTGACTTTTGTTTCTCTGGGGAAAGGCCAACATTCTTTTCCGGGTACCGGTGAACGGAGTGGCCGGCTGCCTGCTGAAATTCCAAAAGGATCAGGATGCCTCCCAGACCGAAAGTACCACCCAAGGCAACTGTGGCTGGTTTGACACTGCCAAGTGCCTCCTGCAAACAGACATCTGCGACCTGGCCTGCTGAGTTCTGTTTCTCTGGGGAAAGGCCATCGTTCCTCTCCAGGGCCCGGTGGCTCGAGTGGCAGGCTGCCTGCTGAAATTCCAAACGGATCAGGATGCCTCCCAGATGAAAGGTGCCCCCACAGGCAACTGTGGCTGGTTTGACAGTGCCAAGTGCCTCCTGCAAACTGACATCAGGAACCTGGCCTGGTGACTTTTATTTCTCTGGGTAAAGGCCCTCATTCGTATCCAGTGCCCCGCGGCCTGGAGTGGCCGGTTGCCTGCTGAAATTCCTCACGGTTGAGGACACCTCCCAGATGAAAGGTGCCCCCACAGGTAACTGTGTCTGGTTTGACAGTGCCAAGTGCCTCCTGCAAACTGACATCAGGAACCTGGCCTGGTGACTTTTGTTTCTCTGGGGAAAAGCCATGGTTCATGTCCATGGCCTGGTGGCCCGGAGTGGCCGGCTGCCTGCTGAAATCTCGCATGGATCAGGATGCCTCCCAGACCGAAAGTACCACCCAAGGCAAATGTGGCTGGTTTGACAGTGCCAAGTGCCTCCTGCAAACTGACATCTGGAACCTGGCCTGGTGACTTTTGTTTCTCTGGGGAAAGGCCATGGTTCATATCCTGAGCCTGGTGTCCTGGAGTGGCCGGCTGCCTGCTGAAATTCTGCACGGACCAGGATGCCGCCCAGGTGAAAGGTACCACCAGAGGCAACTGCGGCTGGTTTGACAGTGCCAAGTGCCTCCTGCAAACTGACATCAGCGACCTGGCCTGCTAAGTTCTGTTTCTCTGGGGAAAGGCCATGGTTCATGTCCAGGGCCTGGGGGCTCGGAGTGGCCGGCTGCCTGCTGAAATTCCGCATGGATCAGGATGCCTCCAACATGAAAAATGCCCCCACAGGCACTGCGTCTGGTTTGACAGTGCCAAGTGCCTCCTGCAAACTGACATCAGGAACCTGGCCTGGTGACTTTTGTTTCTCTGGGGAAAGGCCATCATTCTTGTCCGGGGCCCAGAGTGGCCGGAGTGGCCGGCTGCCTGCTGAAATTCCACACGGTTGAGGATGCCTCCCAGATGAAAAATGCCCCCACAGGCAACTGCGTCTGGTTTGACAGTGCCAAGTGCCTCCTGCCAACTGACATCAGGAACCTGGCCTGGTGACTTTTGTTTCTCTGGGGAAAGGCCATGGTTCATGTCCAGGGCCTTGTGGCCAGGAGTGGCCGGCTGCCTGCTGAAATTCCGCACGGATGAGGATACATCCCAGTTGCAAGGTGCCCCCACAGGCAACTGCGTCTGGTTTGACAGTGCCAAGTGCCACCTGCAAACTGACATCAGGAACCTGGCCTGGTGACTTTTGTTTCTCTGGGGAAAGGCCATTATTCTTGTCCGGGTCCCGGTGGCCCGGTGTGGCAGGCTGCCTGCTGAAATTCCTCACGGTTCAGGATACGTCCCAGATGCAAGGTGCCCCCACAGGTAACTGTGGCTGGTTTGACAGTGCCAAGTGCCTCCTGCAAACTGACATCAGGAACCTGGCCTGGTGACTTTTGTTTCTCTAGGGAAAAGCTATGGTTCAGGTCCAGGGCCTGGGGGCCCGGAGTGGCCGGCTGCCTGCTGAAATTCTGCATGGATCCGGATGCCGCCGAGATGGAAGGTGCCACCACAGGCAACTGTGGCTGGTTTGACAGTGCCAAGTGCCTCCTGCAAACTGACATCAGGAACCTGGCCTGCTGACTTTTGTTTCTCTGGGGAAAGGCCATGGTTCATGTCCAGGGCCTGGTAGCCCGGAGTGGCCGGCTGCCTGCTGAAATTCCACATGGATCAGGATGCCTCCCAGATGAAAAATGCCCCTAGAGGAAACTGAGTCAGGTTTGACAGTGCCAAGTGCCTCCTGCAAACTGACATCAGGAACCTGGCCTGGTGACTTTTGTTTCTCTGGGGAAAGGCCATGGTTCATGTCCAGGGCCTGGGGGCTCGGAGTGGCCGGCTGCCTGCTGAAATTCCACATGGATCAGGATGCCTCCCAGATGAAAAATGCCCTCAGAGGAAACTGCGTCAGGTTTGACAGTGCCAAGTGCCTCCTGCAAACTGACATCAGGAACCTGGCCTGGTGACTTTTGTTTCTCTGTGGAAAGGCCATCATTCTTTTCCAGGGTACGGTGGCCCGGAGTGGCTGGCTGCCTGCTGAAATTCCTCACGGTTGAGGATACCTCCCAGATGCAAGGTGCCCCCACAGGTAACTGTGGCTGGTTTGACAGTGCCAAGTGACTCCTGCAAACTGACATCAGGAACCTGGCCTGGTGACTTTTGTTTCTCTGGGGGAAAGCCATGGTTCATGTCCATGGCCTGGTGGCCCGGAGTGGCCGGCTGCCTGCTGAAATTCCGCATGGATCAGGATGCCTCCCAGACCGAAAGTACCACCCAAGGCAAATGTGGCTGGTTTGACAGTGCCAAGTGCCTCCTGCAAACTGACATCAGGAACCTGGCCCGGTGACTTTTGTTTCTCTGGGGAAAAGCCATGGTTCATGTCCAGGGCCTGGTGGCCCGGAGTGGCCGGCTGCCTGCTGAAATTCCTCACGGATGAGGATACATGCCAGTTGCAAGGTGCCCCTACAGGCAACTGCGTCTGGTTTGACAGTGCCAAGTGCCTCCTGCAAACTGACATCAGGTACCTGGCCTGCTGACTTTTGTTTCTCTGGGGAAAGGCCATGATTCTTTTCCGGGGTACGGTGGCCCGGAGTGGCCGGCTGCCTGCTGAAATTCCAAAAGGATCAGGATGCCTCCCAGACCGAAAGTACCACCCAAGGCAACTGTGGCTGGTTTGACAGTGCCAAGTGCCTCCTGCAAACAGACATCAGCGACCTGGCCTGCTGAGTTCTGTTTCTCTGGGGAAAGGCCATGGTTCATGTCCAGGGCCCGGTGGCTCGAGTGGCAGGCTGCCTGCTGAAATTCCAAACGGATCAGGATACCTCCCAGAATGAAAGTACCACCAGAGGCAACTATGGCTGGTTTGACAGTGCCAAGTGCCTCCTGCAAACTGACATCAGGAACCTGGCCTGGTGACTTTAGTTTCTCTGGGGAAAAGCCATGGTTCATGTCCAGGGCCTGGTGGCCCGGAGTGGCCGGCTGCCTGCTGAAATTCCGCATGGATCAGGATGCCTCCCACATGAAAAACACCCCCACAGGCAACTGCGTCAGGTTTGACAGTGCCAAGTGCCTCCTGCAAACTGACATCAGCAACCTGGCCTGGTGACTTTTGTTTCTCTGGGGAAAAGCCATGGTTCATATCCAGGGCCTGGTGGCCCGGAGTGTCCGGCTGCCTGCTGAAATTCCGTATGGATTAGGATGCCTCCCAGATGAAAAATGACCCCAGAGGCAACTGTGGCTGGTTTGACAGTGCCAAGTGCCTCCTGCAAACTGACATCAGGAACCTGGCCTGGTGACATTTGTTTCTCTGGGGAAAGGCCATGGTTCATGTCCAGGACTTGGTGGCCCGGAGTGGCCGGCTGCCTGCTGAAATTCCGCACGGATGAGAATATATCCCAGTTGCAATGTGCCCCCACAGGCACTGCGTCTGGTTTGACAGTGCCAAGTGCCTCCTGCAAACTGACATCAGGAACCTGGCCTGGTGACTTTTGTTTCTCTAGGGAAAAGCCATGGTTCATGTCCATGGCCTGGTGACCAGGAGTGGCCGGCTGCCTGCTGAAATTCCGCATGGATCAGGATGCCTCCCAGACCGAAAGTACCACCCAAGGCAAATGTGGCTGGTTTGACAGTGCCAAGTGCCTCCTGCAAACTGACATCAGGAACCTGGCCTGGTGACTTTTGTTTCTCGGGGGAAAAGCCATGGTTCACGTCCAGGGCCTGGTGGCCCGGAGTGGCCGGCTGCCTGCTGAAATTCCACATGGATCAGGATGCCTCCCACATGAAAAATGCCCCCAGAGGAAACTGCGTCAGGTTTGACAGTGCCAAGTGCCTCCTGCAAACTGACATCAGGAACCTGGCCTGGTGACTTTTGTTTCTCTGGGGAAAGGCCATCATTCTTGTCTGGGGCCCAGAGTGGCCTGGGGTGGCCGGCTGCCTGCTGAAATTCCGCACGGTTGAGGATACCTCCCAGATGAAAGGTGCCCCCACAGGCAACTGTGGCTGGTTTGACAGTGCCAAGTGCCTCCTGCAAACTGACATCAGCAACCTGGCCTGGTGACTTTTATTTCTCTGGGGAACGGCCATGGTTCATGTCCAGGGCCTGGGGGCCCAGAGTGGCCGGCTGCCTGCTGAAATTCCGCATGGATCAGGATGCCTCCCAGATGAAAGGTGCCCCCACAGGCAACTGTGGCTGGTTTGACACTGCCAAGTGCCCCCTGCAAACTGACATCAGGAACCTGGCCTGGTGACTTTTGTTTCTCTGGGGAAAGGCCATCATTCTTGTCCAGGGCCTGGTAGCCCGGAGTGGCCGACGGACTGCTGAAATTCCACATGGATCAGGATGCCTCCCACATGAAAAATGCCCCCACAGGCAACTGTGGCTGGTTTGACAGTGCCAAGTGCCTCCTGCAAACTGACATCTGGAACCTGGCCTGGTGACTTTTGTTTCTCTGGGGAAAAGCCATGGTTCATGTCCATGGCCTGGTGGCCCGGAGTGGCCGGCTTCGTGCTGAAATTCCGCATGGATCACGATGCCTCCCAGACCGAAAGTACCACCCAAGGCAAATGTGGCTGGTTTGACAGTGCCAAGTGCCTCCTGCAAACTGACATCAGGAACCTGGCCTGGTGACTTTTGTTTCTCTGGGGAAAAGCCATGGTTCATGTCCAGGGCCTGGTGGCCCGGAGTGGCCGGCTGCCTGCTGAAATTCCACATGGATCAGGATGCCTCCCAGATGAAAAATGCCCCCAGAGGAAACTGCGTCTGGTTTGACAGTGCCAAGTGCCTCCTGCAAACTGACATCAGGAACCTGGCCTGGTGACTTTTGTTTCTCTGGGGAAAGGCCATCATTCTTGTCCGGGGCCCAGAGTGGCCTGGGGTGGCCGGCTGCCTGCTGAAATTCCGCACGGTTGAGGATACCTCCCAGATGAAAGGTGCCCCCACAGGCAACTGTGGCTGGTTTGACAGTGCCAAGTGCCTCCTGCAAACTGACATCAGGAACCTGGCCTGGTGACTTTTGTTTCTCTGGGGAAAGGCCATGGTTCATGTCCAGGGCCTTGTGGCCAGGAGTGGCCGGCTGCCTGCTGAAATTCCGCACGGATGAGGATACATCCCAGTTGCAAGGTGCCCCCACAGGCAACTGCGTCTGGTTTGACAGTGCCAAGTGCCACCTGCAAACTGACATCAGGAACCTGGCCTGGTGACTTTTGTTTCTCTGGGGAAAGTCCATGGTTCATGTCCATGGCCTGGGGGCCCGGAGTGGCCGGCTGCCTGCTGAAATTCTGCATGGATCAGGATGCCGCCGAGATGGAAGGTGCCACCACTGGCAACTGTGGCTGGTTTGACACTGCCAAGTGCCTCCTGCAAACTGACATCAGGAACCTGGCCTGGTGACTTTTGTTTCTCTGGGGAAAGGCCATGGTTCATGTCCAGGGCCTGGGGGCTCGGAGTGGCCGGCTGCCTGCTGAAATTCCCCATGGATCAGGATGCCTCCCACATGAAAAATGCCCCCACAGGCAACTGTGGCTGGTTTGACAGAGCCAAGTGCCTCCTGCCAACTGACATCAGGAACCTGGCCTGGTGACTTTTGTTTCTCTGTGGAAAGGCCATCATTCTTTTCCAGGGTACGGTGGCCCGGAGTGGCTGGCTGCCTGCTGAAATTCCGCACGGATCAGGATGCCTCCCAGACCGAAAGTACCACCCAAGGCAAATGTGGCTGGTTTGACAGTGCCAAGTGCCTCCTGCAAACAGACATCTGCGACCTGGCCTGCTGAGTTCTGTTTCTCTGGGGAAAGGCCATCGTTCCTCTCCAGGGCCCGGTGGCTCGAGTGGCCGGCTGCCTGCTGAAATTCCGCACGGATGAGGATGCCTCCCAGACCGAAAGTACCACCCAAGGCAAATGTGGCTGGTTTGACAGTGCCAAGTGCCTCCTGCAAACTGACATCAGGAACCTGGCCTGGTGACTTTTGTTTCTCGGGGGAAAAGCCATGGTTCATGTCCAGGGCCTGGGGGCTCGGAGTGGCCGGCTGCCTGCTGAAATTCCGCATGGATCAGGATGCCTCCCAGATGAAAAATGCCCCCAGAGGAAACTGCGTCAGGTTTGACAGTGCCAAGTGCCTCCTGCAAACTGACATCAGGAACCTGGCCTGGTGACTTTTGTTTCTCTGGGGAAAGGCCATGGTTCATGTCCAGGGCCTGGGGGCTCGGAGTGGCCGGCTGCCTGCTGAAATTCCGCATGGATCAGGATGCCTCCCACATGAAAAATGCCCCCACAGGCAACTGTGGCTGGTTTGACAGAGCCAAGTGCCTCCTGCCAACTGACATCAGGAACCTGGCCTGGTGACTTTTGTTTCTCTGTGGAAAGGCCATCATTCTTTTCCAGGGTACGGTGGCCCGGAGTGGCTGGCTGCCTGCTGAAATTCCGCACGGATCAGGATGCCTCCCAGACCGAAAGTACCACCCAAGGCAAATGTGGCTGGTTTGACAGTGCCAAGTGCCTCCTGCAAACAGACATCTGCGACCTGGCCTGCTGAGTTCTGTTTCTCTGGGGAAAGGCCATCGTTCCTCTCCAGGGCCCGGTGGCTCGAGTGGCAGGCTGCCTGCTGAAATTCCGCACGGATCAGGATGCCTCCCAGACCGAAAGTACCACCCAAGGCAAATGTGGCTGGTTTGACAGTGCCAAGTGCCTCCTGCAAACTGACATCAGGAACCTGGCCTGGTGACTTTTGTTTCTCGGGGGAAAAGCCATGGTTCATGTCCAGGGCCCCGCGGCCTGGAGTGGCCGGCTGCCTGCTGAAATTCCACATGGATCAGGATGCCTCCCAGATGAAAAATACCCCCAGAGGAAACTGCGTCAGGTTTGACAGTGCCAAGTGCCTCCTGCAAACTGACATCAGCAACCTGGCCTGGTGACTTTTCTTTCTCTGGGTAAAGGCCATGGTTCATGTTCAGGGCCTGGGGGCCAGGAGTGGCCGGCTGCCTGCTGAAATTCCGCATGGACCAGGATGCCTCCCAGATGAAAGGTGCCCCCACAGGCAACTGCGGCTGGTTTGACAGTGCCAAGTGCCTCCTGCAAACTGACATCAGCGACCTGGCCTGCTAAGTTCGGTTTCTCTGGGGAAAGGCCATCGTTCCTCTCCAGGGCCCGGTGGCTCGAGTGACAGGCTGCCTGCTGAAATTCCACATGGATCAGGAGGCCTCCGAGATTCAAGGTGCCCCCACAGGCAACTGTGGCTGGTTTGACAGTGCCAAGTGCCTCCTGCAAACTGACATCAGGAACCTGGCCTGGTGACTTTTATTTCTCTTGGTAAAGGACATCATTCGTGTCCAGTGCCCCGCGGCCTGGAGTGGCCGGCTGCCTGCTGAAATTCCTCACGGTTGAGGATACCTCCCAGATGAAAGGTGCCCCCACAGGTAACTGTGGCTGGTTTGACAGTGCCAAGTGCCTCCTGCAAACTGACATCAGGAACCTGGCCTGGTGACTTTTGTTTCTCTGGGGAAAGTCCATGGTTCATGTCCATGGCCTGGGGGCCCGGAATGGCCGGCTGCCTGCTGAAATTCTGCATGGATCAGGATGCCGCCGAGATGGAAGGTGCCACCACAGGCAACTGTGGCTGGTTTGACAGTGCCAAGTGCCTCCTGCAAACTGACATCAGGAACCTGGCCTGCTGACTTTTGTTTCTCAGGGGAAAGGCCATGGTTCATGTCCAGGGCCTGGGGGCTCGGAGTGGCCGGCTGCCTGCTGAAATTCCGCATGGATCAGGATGCCTCCAACATGAAAAATGCCCCCACAGGCAACTGCGTCTGGTTTGACAGTGCCAAGTGCCTCCTGCAAACTGACATCAGGAACCTGGCCTGGTGACTTTTGTTTCTGTGTGTAAAGGCCATCATTCTTTTCTAGGGTACGGTGGCCCTGAGTGGCCGGCTGCCTGCTGAAATTCCGCACAGATCAGGATGCGTCCCAGACCGAAAGTACCACCCAAGGCAAATGTGGCTGGTTTGACAGTGCCAAGTGCCTCCTGCAAACAGACATCAGCGACCTGGCCTGCTGAGTTCTGTTTCTCTGGGGAAAGGCCATCGTTCCTCTCCAGGGCCCGGTGGCCCGGAGTGGCAGGCTGCCTGCTGAAATTCCACATGGATCAGGATGCCTCCCAGATGAAAGGTGCCCCCACAGGCAACTGTGGCTGGTTTGACAGTGCCAAGTGCCTCCTGCAAACTGACATCAGGAACCTGGCCTGGTGACTTTTATTTCTCTGGGTAAAGGCCCTCATTCGTGTCCAGTGCCCCGCGGCCTGGAGTGGCCGGCTGCCTGCTGAAATTCCTCACGGTTGAGGATACCGCCGAGATGAAAGGTGTCCCCACAGGTAACTGTGGCTGGTTTGACAGTGCCAAGTGCCTCCTGCAAACTGACATCAGGAACCTGGCCTGCTGACTTTTGTTTCTCTGGGGAAAGGCCATGATTCATGTCCATGGCCTGGGGGCCCGGAGTGGCCGGCTGCCTGCTGAAATTCCACATGGATCAGGATGCCTCCCAGATGAAAAATGCCCCCAGAGGAAACTGAGTCAGGTTTGACAGTGCCAAGTGCCTCCTGCAAACTGACATCAGGAACCTGGCCTGGTGACTTTTGTTTCTCTGGGGAAAGGCCATGGTTCATGTCCAGGGCCTGGGGGCTCGGAGTGGCCGGCTGCCTGCTGAAATTCCGCATGGATCAGGATGCCTCCCACATGAAAAATGCCCCCACAGGCAACTGCGTCTGGTTTGACAGAGCCAAGTGCCTCCTGCCAACTGACATCAGGAACCTGGCCTGGTGACTTTTGTTTCTCTGTGGAAAGGCCATCATTCTTTTCCAGGGTACGGTGGCCCGGAGTGGCTGGCTGCCTGCTGAAATTCCGCACGGATCAGGATGCCTCCCAGACCGAAAGTACCACCCAAGGCAAATGTGGCTGGTTTGACAGTGCCAAGTGCCTCCTGCAAACAGACATCTGAGACCTGGCCTGCTGAGTTCTGTTTCTCTGTGGAAAGGCCATCGTTCCTCTCCAGGGCCCGGTGGCTCGAGTGGCAGGCTGCCTGCTGAAATTCCAAACGGATCAGGATGCCTCCCAGATGAAAGGTGCCCCCACAGGCAACTGTGGCTGGTTTGACAGTGCCAAGTGCCTCCTGCAAACTGACATCAGGAACCTGGCCTGGTGACTTTTATTTCTCTGGGTAAAGGCCATCATTCGTGTCCAGTGCCCCGCGGCCTGGAGTGGCCGGCTGCCTGCTGAAATTCCTCACGGTTGAGGACACCTCCCAGATGAAAGGTGCCCCCACAGGTAACTGTGTCTGGTTTGACAGTGCCAAGTGCCTCCTGCAAACTGACATCAGGAACCTGGCCTGGTGACTTTTGTTTCTCTGGGGAAAAGCCATGGTTCATGTCCATGGCCTGGTGGCCCGGAGTGGCCGGCTGCCTGCTGAAATTCCGCATGGATCTGGATGCCTCCCAGACCGAAAGTACCACCCAAGGCAACTGTGGCTGGTTTGACAGTGCCAAGTGCCTCCTGCAAACTGACATCAGGAACCTGGCCTGGTGACTTTTGTTTCTCTGGGGAAAAGCCATGGTTCATGTCCAGGGCCTGGTGGCCCGGAGTGGCCGGCTGCCTGCTGAAATTCCGCACGGATGAGGATACATGCAAGTTGCAAGGTGCCCCCACAGGCAACTGCGTCTGGTTTGACAGTGCCAAGTGCCTCCTGCAAACTGACATCAGGAACCTGGCCTGGTGACTTTTGTTTCTCTGGGGAAAGGCCATCATTCTTGTCCGGGGCCCAGAGTGGCCTGGGGTGGCCGGCTGCCTGCTGAAATTCCGCACGGTTGAGGATACATCCCAGATGAAAGGTGCCCCCACAGGCAACTGTGGCTCGTTTGACAGTGCCAAGTGCCCCCTGCAAACTGACATCAGCAACCTGGCATGGTGACTTTTGTTTCTCTGGGGAAAGGCCATCATTCTTGTCCAGGGCCTGGTAGCCCCGAGTGGCCGACTGACTGCTGAAATTCCGCATGGATCAGGATGCCTCCCACATGAAAAATGCCCCCACAGGCAACTGCGTCTGGTTTGACAGAGCCAAGTGCCTCCTGCCAACTGACATCAGGAACCTGGCCTGGTGACTTTTGTTTCTCTGGGTAAAGGCCATGGTTCATATCCAGAGCCTGGTGTCCTGGAGTGGCCGGCTGCCTGCTGAAATTCTGCACGGACCAGGATGCCGCCCAGGTGAAAGGTACCACCAGAGGCAACTGCGGCTGGTTTGACAGTGCCAAGTGCCACCTGCAAACTGACATCAGGTACCTGGCCTGCTGACTTTTGTTTCTCTGGGGAAAGGCCATGATTCTTTTCTGGGGTACGGTGGCACGGAGTGGCCGGCTGCCTGCTGAAATTCCAAAAGGATCAGGATGCCTCCCAGACCGAAAGTACCACCCAAGGCAACTGTGGCTGGTTTGACAGTGCCAAGTGCCTCCTGCAAACAGACATCAGCGACCTGGCCTGCTGAGTTCTGTTTCTCTGGGGAAAGGCCATGGTTCATGTCCAGGGCCCGGTGGCTCGAGTGACAGGCTGCCTGCTGAAATTCCAAACGGATCAGGATACCTCCCAGAATGAAAGTACCACCAGAGGCAACTATGGCTGGTTTGACAGTGCCAAGTGCCTCCTGCAAACTGACATCAGGAACCTGGCCTGGTGACTTTAGTTTCTCTGGGGAAAAGCCATGGTTCATGTCCAGGGCCTGGTGGCCCGGAGTGGCCGGCTGCCTGCTGAAATTCCGCATGGATCAGGATGCCTCCCACATGAAAACACCCCCACGGGCAACTGCGTCAGGTTTGACAGTGCCAAGTGCCTCCTGCAAACTGACATCAGGAACCTGGCCTGGTGACTTTTGTTTCTCTGGGGAAAAGCCATGGTTCATATCCAGGGCCTGGTGGCCCGGAGTGTCCGGCTGCCTGCTGAAATTCCATATGGATCAGGATGCCTCCCAGATGAAAAATGACCCCAGAGGCAACTGTGGCTGGTTTGACAGTGCCAAGTGCCTCCTTCCAACTGACATCAGGAACCTGGCCTGGTGACTTTTGTTTCTCTGGGGAAAGGCCATGGTTCATGTCCAGGACTTGGTGGCCCGGAGTGGCCGGCTGCCTGCTGAAATTCCGCACGGATGAGAATATATCCCAGTTGCAATGTGCCCCCACAGGCACTGCGTCTGGTTTGACAGTGCCAATATGCCTCCTGCAAACTGACATCAGGAACCTGGCCTGGTGACTTTTGTTTCTCTGGGGAAAGGCCATCATTCTTGTCCGGGGCCCAGAGTGGCCGGAGTGGCCGGCTGCCTGCTGAAATTCCACACGGTTGAGGATGCCTCCCAGATGAAAAATGCCCCCACAGGCAACTGCGTCTGGTTTGACAGTGCCAAGTGCCTCCTGCAAACTGACATCAGGAACCTGGCCTGGTGACTTTTGTTTCTCTGGGGAAAGGCCATGGTTCATGTCCAGGGCCTGGGGGCTCGGAGTGGCCAGCTGCCTGCTGAAATTCCACATGGACCAGGATGCCTCCCAGATGAAAAATGCCCCCAGAGGAAACTGCGTCAGGTTTGACAGTGCCAAGTGCCTCCTGCAAACTGACATCAGGAACCTGGCCTGGTGACTTTTGTTTCTCTGGGGAAAGGCCATGGTTCATGTCCAGGGCCTGGGGGCTCGGAGTGGCCGGCTGCCTGCTGAAATTCCGCATGGATCAGGATGCCTCCCACATGAAAAATGCCCCCACAGGCAACTGTGGCTGGTTTGACAGAGCCAAGTGCCTCCTGCCAACTGACATCAGGAACCTGGCCTGGTGACTTTTGTTTCTCTGTGGAAAGGCCATCATTCTTTTCCAGGGTACGGTGGCCCGGAGTGGCTGGCTGCCTGCTGAAATTCCGCACGGATCAGGATGCCTCCCAGACCGAAAGTACCACCCAAGGCAAATGTGGCTGGTTTGACAGTGCCAAGTGCCTCCTGCAAACAGACATCTGCGACCTGGCCTGCTGAGTTCTGTTTCTCTGGGGAAAGGCCATCGTTCCTCTCCAGGGCCCGGTGGCTCGAGTGGCAGGCTGCCTGCTGAAATTCCGCACGGATCAGGATGCCTCCCAGACCGAAAGTACCACCCAAGGCAAATGTGGCTGGATTGACAGTGCCAAGTGCCTCCTGCAAACTGACATCAGGAACCTGGCCTGGTGACTTTTGTTTCTCGGGGGAAAAGCCATGGTTCATGTCCAGGGCCTAGTGGCCCGGAGTGGCCGGCTGCCTGCTGAAATTCCACATGGATCAGGATGCCTCCCAGATGAAAAATACCCCCAGAGGAAACTGCGTCAGGTTTGACAGTGCCAAGTGCCTCCTGCAAACTGACATCAGGAACCTGGCCTGGTGACTTTTGTTTCTCTGGGGAAAGGCCATCATTCTTGTCCGGGGCCCAGAGTGGCCTGGGGTGGCCGGCTGCCTGCTGAAATTCCGCACGGTTGAGGATACCTCCCAGATGAAAGGTGCCCCCACAGGCAACTGCGTCTGGTTTGACAGAGCCAAGTGCCTCCTGCCAACTGACATCAGGAACCTGGCCTGGTGACTTTTGTTTCTCTGTGGAAAGGCCATCATTCTTTTCCAGGGTACGGTGGCCCGGAGTGGCTGGCTGCCTGCTGAAATTCCGCACGGATCAGGATGCGTCCCAGACCGAAAGTACCACCCAAGGCAAATGTGGCTGGTTTGACAGTGCCAAGTGCCTCCTGCAAACAGACATCTGCGACCTGGCCTGCTGAGTTCTGTTTCTCTGGGGAAAGGCCATCGTTCCTCTCCAGGGCCCGGTGGCTCGAGTGGCAGGCTGCCTGCTGAAATTCCAAACGGATCAGGATGCCTCCCAGATGAAAGGTGCCCCCACAGGCAACTGTGGCTGGTTTGACAGTGCCAAGTGCCTCCTGCAAACTGACATCAGGAACCTGGCCTGGTGACTTTTATTTCTCTGGGTAAAGGCCCTCATTCGTATCCAGTGCCCCGCGGCCTGGAGTGGCCGGCTGCCTGCTGAAATTCCTCACGGTTGA
Organism: Passer domesticus; assembly: GCF_036417665.1. NCBI lineage: Eukaryota > Metazoa > Chordata > Aves > Passeriformes > Passeridae > Passer > Passer domesticus. The sequence goes on from NC_087474.1 coordinate 59,115,278, forward strand.
GGACACCTCCCAGATGAAAGGTGCCCCCACAGGTAACTGTGGCTGGTTTGACACTGCCAAGTGCCTCCTGCAAACTGACATCAGGAACCTGGCCTGCTGACTTTTGTTTCTCTGGGGAAAAGCCATGGTTCATGTCCATGGCCTGGTGGCCCGGAGTGGCCGGCTGCCTGCTGAAATTTCGCATGGATCAGGATGCCTCCCAGACCGAAAGTACCACCCAAGGCAAATGTGGCTGGTTTGACAGTGCCAAGTGCCTCCTGCAAACTGACATCAGGAACCTGGCCTGGTGACTTTTGTTTCTCGGGGGAAAAGCCATGGTTCATGTCCAGGGCCTAGTGGCCCGGAGTGGCCGGCTGCCTGCTGAAATTCCACATGCATCAGGATGCCTCCCAGATGAAAAATACCCCCAGAGGAAACTGCGTCAGGTTTGACAGTGCCAAGTGCCTCCTGCAAACTGACATCAGGAACCTGGCCTGGTGACTTTTGTTTCTCTGGGGAAAGGCCATCATTCTTGTCCGGGGCCCAGAGTGGCCTGGGGTGGCCGGCTGCCTGCTGAAATTCCGCACGGTTGAGGATACCTCCCAGATGAAAGGTGCCCCCACAGGCAACTGTGGCTGGTTTGACAGTGCCAAGTGCCTCCTGCAAACTGACATCAGCAACCTGGCCTGGTGACTTTTCTTTCTCTGGGGAAAGGCCATGGTTCATGTTCAGGGCCTGGGGGCCAGGAGTGGCCGGCTGCCTGCTGAAATTCCGCATGGACCAGGATGCCTCCCAGATGAAAGGTGCCCCCACAGGCAACTGTGGCTGGTTTGACAGTGCCAAGTGCCCCCTGCAAACTGACATCAGGAACCTGGCCTGGTGACTTTTGTTTCTCTGGGGAAAGGCCATCATTCTTGTCCAGGGCCTGGTAGCCCGGAGTGGCCGACGGACTGCTGAAATTCCACATGGATCAGGATGCCTCCCACATGAAAAATGCCCCCACAGGCAACTGTGGCTGGTTTGACAGTGCCAAGTGCCTCCTGCCAACTGACATCTGGAACCTGGCCTGGTGACTTTTGTTTCTCTGGGGAAAGGCCATGGTTCATATCCTGAGCCTTGTGTCCTGGAGTGGCCGGCTGCCTGCTGAAATTCTGCACGGACCAGGATGCCGCCCAGGTGAAAGGTACCACCAGAGGCAACTGCGGCTGGTTTGACAGTGCCAAGTGCCTCCTGCAAACTGACATCAGCGACCTGGCCTGCTAAGTTCGGTTTCTCTGGGGAAAGGCCATCGTTCCTCTCCAGGGCCCGGTGGCTCGAGTGACAGGCTGCCTGCTGAAATTCCACATGGATCAGGAGGCCTCCGAGATTCAAGGTGCCCCCACAGGCAACTGTGGCTGGTTTGACAGTGCCAAGTGCCTCCTGCAAACTGACATCAGGAACCTGGCCTGGTGACTTTTATTTCTCTGGGTAAAGGACATCATTCGTGTCCAGTGCCCCGCGGCCTGGAGTGGCCGGCTGCCTGCTGAAATTCCTCACGGTTGAGGATACCTCCCAGATGAAAGGTGCCCCCACAGGTAACTGTGGCTGGTTTGACAGTGCCAAGTGCCTCCTGCAAACTGACATCAGGAACCTGGCCTGGTGACTTTTGTTTCTCTGGGGAAAGTCCATGGTTCATGTCCATGGCCTGGGGGCCCGGAATGGCCGGCTGCCTGCTGAAATTCCACATGGATCAGGATGCCGCCGAGATGGAAGGTGCCACCACAGGCAACTGTGGCTGGTTTGACAGTGCCAAGTGCCTCCTGCAAACTGACATCAGGAACCTGGCCTGCTGACTTTTGTTTCTCAGGGGAAAGGCCATGGTTCATGTCCAGGGCCTGGGGGCTCGGAGTGGCCGGCTGCCTGCTGAAATTCCGCATGGATCAGGATGCCTCCAACATGAAAAATGCCCCCACAGGCAACTGCGTCTGGTTTGACAGTGCCAAGTGCCTCCTGCAAACTGACATCAGGAACCTGGCCTGGTGACTTTTGTTTCTGTGTGTAAAGGCCATCATTCTTTTCTAGGGTACGGTGGCCCTGAGTGGCCGGCTGCCTGCTGAAATTCCGCACGGATCAGGATGCGTCCCAGACCGAAAGTACCACCCAAGGCAAATGTGGCTGGTTTGACAGTGCCAAGTGCCTCCTGCAAACAGACATCAGCGAACTGGCCTGCTGAGTTCTGTTTCTCTGGGGAAAGGCCATCGTTCCTCTCCAGGGCCCGGTGGCCCGGAGTGGCAGGCTGCCTGCTGAAATTCCACATGGATCAGGATGCCTCCCAGATGAAAGGTGCCCCCACAGGCAACTGTGGCTGGTTTGACAGTGCCAAGTGCCTCCTGCAAACTGACATCAGGAACCTGGCCTGGTGACTTTTATTTCTCTGGGTAAAGGCCCTCATTCGTGTCCAGTGCCCCGCGGCCTGGAGTGGCCGGCTGCCTGCTGAAATTCCTCACGGTTGAGGATACCTCCCAGATGAAAGGTGTCCCCACAGGTAACTGTGTCTGGTTTGACAGTGCCAAGTGCCTCCTGCAAACTGACATCAGGAACCTGGCCTGCTGACTTTTGTTTCTCTGGGGAAAGGCCATGATTCATGTCCATGGCCTGGGGGCCCGGAGTGGCCGGCTGCCTGCTGAAATTCCACATGGATCAGGATGCCTCCCAGATGAAAAATGCCCCCAGAGGAAACTGAGTCAGGTTTGACAGTGCCAAGTGCCTCCTGCAAACTGACATCAGGAACCTGGCCTGGTGACTTTTGTTTCTCTGGGGAAAGGCCATGGTTCATGTCCAGGGCCTGGGGGCTCGGAGTGGCCGGCTGCCTGCTGAAATTCCGCATGGATCAGGATGCCTCCCACATGAAAAATGCCCCCACAGGCAACTGCGTCTGGTTTGACAGAGCCAAGTGCCTCCTGCCAACTGACATCAGGAACCTGGCCTGGTGACTTTTGTTTCTCTGTGGAAAGGCCATCATTCTTTTCCAGGGTACGGTGGCCCGGAGTGGCTGGCTGCCTGCTGAAATTCCGCACGGATCAGGATGCCTCCCAGACCGAAAGTACCACCCAAGGCAACTGTGGCTGGTTTGACAGTGCCAAGTGCCTCCTGCAAACTGACATCAGGAACCTGGCCTGGTGACTTTTGTTTCTCTGGGGAAAAGCCATGGTTCATGTCCAGGGCCTGGTGGCCCGGAGTGGCCGGCTGCCTGCTGAAATTCCGCACGGATGAGGATACATGCAAGTTGCAAGGTGCCCCCACAGGCAACTGCGTCTGGTTTGACAGTGCCAAGTGCCTCCTGCAAACTGACATCAGGAACCTGGCCTGGTGACTTTTGTTTCTCTGGGGAAAGGCCATCATTCTTGTCCGGGGCCCAGAGTGGCCTGGGGTGGCCGGCTGCCTGCTGAAATTCCGCACGGTTGAGGATACATCCCAGATGAAAGGTGCCCCCACAGGCAACTGTGGCTCGTTTGACAGTGCCAAGTGCCCCCTGCAAACTGACATCAGCAACCTGGCATGGTGACTTTTGTTTCTCTGGGGAAAGGCCATCATTCTTGTCCAGGGCCTGGTAGCCCCGAGTGGCCGACTGACTGCTGAAATTCCGCATGGATCAGGATGCCTCCCACATGAAAAATGCCCCCACAGGCAACTGCGTCTGGTTTGACAGAGCCAAGTGCCTCCTGCCAACTGACATCAGGAACCTGGCCTGGTGACTTTTGTTTCTCTGGGTAAAGGCCATGGTTCATATCCTGAGCCTGGTGTCCTGGAGTGGCCGGCTGCCTGCTGAAATTCTGCACGGACCAGGATGCCGCCCAGGTGAAAGGTACCACCAGAGGCAACTGCGGCTGGTTTGACAGTGCCAAGTGCCACCTGCAAACTGACATCAGGTACCTGGCCTGCTGACTTTTGTTTCTCTGGGGAAAGGCCATGATTCTTTTCTGGGGTACGGTGGCACGGAGTGGCCGGCTGCCTGCTGAAATTCCAAAAGGATCAGGATGCCTCCCAGACCGAAAGTACCACCCAAGGCAACTGTGGCTGGTTTGACAGTGCCAAGTGCCTCCTGCAAACAGACATCAGCGACCTGGCCTGCTGAGTTCTGTTTCTCTGGGGAAAGGCCATGGTTCATGTCCAGGGCCCGGTGGCTCGAGTGACAGGCTGCCTGCTGAAATTCCAAACGGATCAGGATACCTCCCAGAATGAAAGTACCACCAGAGGCAACTATGGCTGGTTTGACAGTGCCAAGTGCCTCCTGCAAACTGACATCAGGAACCTGGCCTGGTGACTTTAGTTTCTCTGGGGAAAAGCCATGGTTCATGTCCAGGGCCTGGTGGCCCGGAGTGGCCGGCTGCCTGCTGAAATTCCGCATGGATCAGGATGCCTCCCACATGAAAACACCCCCATGGGCAACTGCGTCAGGTTTGACAGTGCCAAGTGCCTCCTGCAAACTGACATCAGGAACCTGGCCTGGTGACTTTTGTTTCTCTGGGGAAAAGCCATGGTTCATATCCAGGGCCTGGTGGCCCGGAGTGTCCGGCTGCCTGCTGAAATTCCGTATGGATCAGGATGCCTCCCAGATGAAAAATGACCCCAGAGGCAACTGTGGCTGGTTTGACAGTGCCAAGTGCCTCCTTCCAACTGACATCAGGAACCTGGCCTGGTGACTTTTGTTTCTCTGGGGAAAGGCCATGGTTCATGTCCAGGACTTGGTGGCCCGGAGTGGCCGGCTGCCTGCTGAAATTCCGCACGGATGAGAATATATCCCAGTTGCAATGTGCCCCCACAGGCACTGCGTCTGGTTTGACAGTGCCAATATGCCTCCTGCAAACTGACATCAGGAACCTGGCCTGGTGACTTTTGTTTCTCTGGGGAAAGGCCATCATTCTTGTCCGGGGCCCAGAGTGGCCGGAGTGGCCGGCTGCCTGCTGAAATTCCACACGGTTGAGGATGCCTCCCAGATGAAAAATGCCCCCACAGGCAACTGCGTCTGGTTTGACAGTGCCAAGTGCCTCCTGCAAACTGACATCAGGAACCTGGCCTGGTGACTTTTGTTTCTCTGGGGAAAGGCCATGGTTCATGTCCAGGGCCTGGGGGCTCGGAGTGTCCAGCTGCCTGCTGAAATTCCACATGGATCAGGATGCCTCCCAGATGAAAAATGCCCCCAGAGGAAACTGCGTCAGGTTTGACAGTGCCAAGTGCCTCCTGCAAACTGACATCAGGAACCTGGCCTGGTGACTTTTGTTTCTCTGGGGAAAGGCCATCATTCTTGTCCGGGGCCCAGAGTGGCCTGGGGTGGCCGGCTGCCTGCTGAAATTCCGCACGGTTGAGGATACCTCCCAGATGAAAGGTGCCCCCACAGGCAACTGCGTCTGGTTTGACAGAGCCAAGTGCCTCCTGCCAACTGACATCAGGAACCTGGCCTGGTGACTTTTGTTTCTCTGTGGAAAGGCCATCATTCTTTTCCAGGGTACGGTGGCCCGGAGTGGCTGGCTGCCTGCTGAAATTCCGCACGGATCAGGATGCGTCCCAGACCGAAAGTACCACCCAAGGCAAATGTGGCTGGTTTGACAGTGCCAAGTGCCTCCTGCAAACAGACATCTGCGACCTGGCCTGCTGAGTTCTGTTTCTCTGGGGAAAGGCCATCGTTCCTCTCCAGGGCCCGGTGGCTCGAGTGGCAGGCTGCCTGCTGAAATTCCAAACGGATCAGGATGCCTCCCAGATGAAAGGTGCCCCCACAGGCAACTGTGGCTGGTTTGACAGTGCCAAGTGCCTCCTGCAAACTGACATCAGGAACCTGGCCTGGTGACTTTTATTTCTCTGGGTAAAGGCCCTCATTCGTATCCAGTGCCCCGCGGCCTGGAGTGGCCGGCTGCCTGCTGAAATTCCTCACGGTTGAGGACACCTCCCAGATGAAAGGTGCCCCCACAGGTAACTGTGGCTGGTTTGACACTGCCAAGTGCCTCCTGCAAACTGACATCAGGAACCTGGCCTGGTGACTTTTGTTTCTCGGGGGAAAAGCCATGGTTCATGTCCATGGCCTGGTGGCCCGGAGTGGCCGGCTGCCTGCTGAAATTTCGCATGGATCAGGATGCCTCCCAGACCGAAAGTACCACCCAAGGCAAATGTGGCTGGTTTGACAGTGCCAAGTGCCTCCTGCAAACTGACATCAGGAACCTGGCCTGGTGACTTTTGTTTCTCGGGGGAAAAGCCATGGTTCATGTCCAGGGCCTAGTGGCCCGGAGTGGCCGGCTGCCTGCTGAAATTCCACATGGATCAGGATGCCTCCCAGATGAAAAATACCCCCAGAGGAAACTGCGTCAGGTTTGACAGTGCCAAGTGCCTCCTGCAAACTGACATCAGGAACCTGGCCTGGTGACTTTTGTTTCTCTGGGGAAAGGCCATCATTCTTGTCCGGGGCCCAGAGTGGCCTGGGGTGGCCGGCTGCCTGCTGAAATTCCGCACGGTTGAGGATACCTCCCAGATGAAAGGTGCCCCCACAGGCAACTGTGGCTGGTTTGACAGTGCCAAGTGCCTCCTGCAAACTGACATCAGCAACCTGGCCTGGTGACTTTTCTTTCTCTGGGGAACGGCCATGGTTCATGTTCAGGGCCTGGGGGCCAGGAGTGGCCGGCTGCCTGCTGAAATTCCGCATGGACCAGGATGCCTCCCAGATGAAAGGTGCCCCCACAGGCAACTGTGGCTGGTTTGACAGTGCCAAGTGCCCCCTGCAAACTGACATCAGGAACCTGGCCTGGTGACTTTTGTTTCTCTGGGGAAAGGCCATCATTCTTGTCCAGGGCCTGGTAGCCCGGAGTGGCCGACGGACTGCTGAAATTCCACATGGATCAGGATGCCTCCCACATGAAAAATGCCCCCACAGGCAACTGTGGCTGGTTTGACAGTGCCAAGTGCCTCCTGCCAACTGACATCTGGAACCTGGCCTGGTGACTTTTGTTTCTCTGGGGAAAGGCCATGGTTCATATCCTGAGCCTTGTGTCCTGGAGTGGCCGGCTGCCTGCTGAAATTCTGCACGGACCAGGATGCCGCCCAGGTGAAAGGTACCACCAGAGGCAACTGCGGCTGGTTTGACAGTGCCAAGTGCCTCCTGCAAACTGACATCAGCGACCTGGCCTGCTAAGTTCGGTTTCTCTGGGGAAAGGCCATCGTTCCTCTCCAGGGCCCGGTGGCTCGAGTGACAGGCTGCCTGCTGAAATTCCACATGGATCAGGAGGCCTCCGAGATTCAAGGTGCCCCCACAGGCAACTGTGGCTGGTTTGACAGTGCCAAGTGCCTCCTGCAAACTGACATCAGGAACCTGGCCTGGTGACTTTTATTTCTCTGGGTAAAGGACATCATTCGTGTCCAGTGCCCCGCGGCCTGGAGTGGCCGGCTGCCTGCTGAAATTCCTCACGGTTGAGGATACCTCCCAGATGAAAGGTGCCCCCACAGGTAACTGTGGCTGGTTTGACAGTGCCAAGTGCCTCCTGCAAACTGACATCAGGAACCTGGCCTGGTGACTTTTGTTTCTCTGGGGAAAGTCCATGGTTCATGTCCATGGCCTGGGGGCCCGGAGTGGCCGGCTGCCTGCTGAAATTCTGCATGGATCAGGATGCCGCCGAGATGGAAGGTGCCACCACAGGCAACTGTGGCTGGTTTGACAGTGCCAAGTGCCTCCTGCAAACTGACATCAGGAACCTGGCCTGCTGACTTTTGTTTCTCAGGGGAAAGGCCATGGTTCATGTCCAGGGCCTGGGGGCTCGGAGTGGCCGGCTGCCTGCTGAAATTCCGCATGGATCAGGATGCCTCCAACATGAAAAATGCCCCCACAGGCAACTGCGTCTGGTTTGACAGTGCCAAGTGCCTCCTGCAAACTGACATCAGGAACCTGGCCTGGTGACTTTTGTTTCTGTGTGTAAAGGCCATCATTCTTTTCTAGGGTACGGTGGCCCTGAGTGGCCGGCTGCCTGCTGAAATTCCGCACGGATCAGGATGCGTCCCAGACGGAAAGTACCACCCAAGGCAAATGTGGCTGGTTTGACAGTGCCAAGTGCCTCCTGCAAACAGACATCAGCGACCTGGCCTACTGAGTTCTGTTTCTCTGGGGAAAGGCCATCGTTCCTCTCCAGGGCCCGGTGGCCCGGAGTGGCAGGCTGCCTGCTGAAATTCCACATGGATCAGGATGCCTCCCAGATGAAAGGTGCCCCCACAGGCAACTGTGGCTGGTTTGACAGTGCCAAGTGCCTCCTGCAAACTGACATCAGGAACCTGGCCTGGTGACTTTTATTTCTCTGGGTAAAGGCCCTCATTCGTGTCCAGTGCCCCGCGGCCTGGAGTGGCCGGCTGCCTGCTGAAATTCCTCACGGTTGAGGATACCTCCCAGATGAAAGGTGTCCCCACAGGTAACTGTGGCTGGTTTGACAGTGCCAAGTGCCTCCTGCAAACTGACATCAGGAACCTGGCCTGCTGACTTTTGTTTCTCTGGGTAAAGGCCATGATTCATGTCCATGGCCTGGGGGCCCGGAGTGGCCGGCTGCCTGCTGAAATTCTGCATGGATCCGGATGCCGCCGAGATGGAAGGTGCCACCACAGGCAACTGTGGCTGGTTTGACAGTGCCAAGTGCCTCCTGCAAACTGACATCAGGAACCTGGCCTGCTGACTTTTGTTTCTCTGGGCAAAGGCCATGGTCCATGTCCAGGGCCTGGTAGCCCGGAGTGGCCGGCTGCCTGCTGAAATTCCACATGGATCAGGATGCCTCCCAGATGAAAAATGCCCCCAGAGGAAACTGCGTCAGGTTTGACAGTGCCAAGTGCCTCCTGCAAACTGACATCAGGAACCTGGCCTGGTGACTTTTGTTTCTCTGGGGAAAGGCCATGGTTCATGTCCAGGGCCTGGGGGCTCGGAGTGGCCGGCTGCCTGCTGAAATTCCGCATGGATCAGGATGCCTCCCACATGAAAAATGCCCCCACAGGCAACTGCGTCTGGTTTGACAGAGCCAAGTGCCTCCTGCCAACTGACATCAGGAACCTGGCCTGGTGACTTTTGTTTCTCTGTGGAAAGGCCATCATTCTTTTCCAGGGTACGGTGGCCCGGAGTGGCTGGCTGCCTGCTGAAATTCCGCACGGATCAGGATGCCTCCCAGACCGAAAGTACCACCCAAGGCAAATGTGGCTGGTTTGACAGTGCCAAGTGCCTCCTGCAAACAGACATCTGCGACCTGGCCTGCTGAGTTCTGTTTCTCTGGGGAAAGGCCATCGTTCCTCTCCAGGGCCCGGTGGCTCGAGTGGCAGGCTGCCTGCTGAAATTCCAAACGGATCAGGATGCCTCCCAGATGAAAGGTGCCCCCACAGGCAACTGTGGCTGGTTTGACAGTGCCAAGTGCCTCCTGCAAACTGACATCAGGAACCTGGCCTGGTGACTTTTATTTCTCTGGGTAAAGGCCATCATTCGTGTCCAGTGCCCCGCGGCCTGGAGTGGCCGGCTGCCTGCTGAAATTCCTCACGGTTGAGGACACCTCCCAGATGAAAGGTGCCCCCACAGGTAACTGTGTCTGGTTTGACAGTGCCAAGTGCCTCCTGCAAACTGACATCAGGAACCTGGCCTGGTGACTTTTGTTTCTCTGGGGAAAAGCCATGGTTCATGTCCATGGCCTGGTGGCCCGGAGTGGCCGGCTGCCTGCTGAAATTCCGCATGGATCTGGATGCCTCCCAGACCGAAAGTACCACCCAAGGCAACTGTGGCTGGTTTGACAGTGCCAAGTGCCTCCTGCAAACTGACATCAGGAACCTGGCCTGGTGACTTTTGTTTCTCTGGGGAAAGGCCATCATTCTTGTCCGGGGCCCAGAGTGGCCTGGGGTGGCCGGCTGCCTGCTGAAATTCCGCACGGTTGAGGATACATCCCAGATGAAAGGTGCCCCCACAGGCAACTGTGGCTCGTTTGACAGTGCCAAGTGCCCCCTGCAAACTGACATCAGCAACCTGGCATGGTGACTTTTGTTTCTCTGGGGAAAGGCCATCATTCTTGTCCAGGGCCTGGTAGCCCCGAGTGGCCGACTGACTGCTGAAATTCCGCATGGATCAGGATGCCTCCCACATGAAAAATGCCCCCACAGGCAACTGCGGCTGGTTTGACAGTGCCAAGTGCCTCCTGCAAACTGACATCAGGAACCTGGCCTGGTGACTTTTGTTTCTCTGGGTAAAGGCCATGGTTCAGGTCCAGGGCCTTGTGGCCAGGAGTGGCCGGCTGCCTGCTGAAATTCCGCACGGATGAGGATACATGCCAGTTGCAAGGTGCCCCCACAGGCAACTGTGGCTGGTTTGACAGTGCCAAGTGCCTCCTGCAAACTGACATCAGGAACCTGGCCTGCTGACTTTTGTTTCTCTGGGGAAAGGCCATGGTTCATGTCCAGGGCCTTGTGGCCAGGAGTGGCCGGCTGCCTGCTGAAATTCCGCACGGATGAGGATACCTCCCAGATGCAAGGTGCCCCCACAGGCAACTGCGTCTGGTTTGACAGTGCCAAGTGCCACCTGCAAACTGACATCAGGAACCTGGCCTGGTGACTTTTGTTTCTCTGGGGAAAGGCCATGGTTCATGTCCAGGGCCTTGTGGCCAGGAGTGGCCGGCTGCCTGCTGAAATTCCGCACGGATGAGGATACATCCCAGTTGCAAGGTGCCCCCACAGGCAACTGCGTCTGGTTTGACAGTGCCAAGTGCCACCTGCAAACTGACATCAGGAACCTGGCCTGGTGACTTTTGTTTCTCTGGGGAAAGGCCAACATTCTTTTCCGGGTACCGGTGGACGGAGTGGCCGGCTGCCTGCTGAAATTCCTCACGGTTGAGGATACCTCCCAGATGAAAGGTGCCCCCACAGGTAACTGTGGCTGGTTTGACACTGCCAAGTGCCTCCTGCAAACTGACATCAGGAACCTGGCCTGCTGACTTTTGTTTCTCTGGGGAAAGGCCATGTTTCATGTCCATGGCCTGGGGGCCCGGAGTGGCCGGCTGCCTGCTGAAATTCTGCATGGATCCGGATGCCGCCGAGATGGAAGTTGCCACCACAGGCATCTGTGGCTGGTTTGACACTGCCAAGTGCCTCCTGCAAACTGACATCAGGAACCTGGCCTGCTGACTTTTGTTTCTCTGGGGAAAGGCCATGGTTCATGTCCAGGGCCTGGTAGCCCGGAGTGGCCGGCTGCCTGCTGAAATTCCACATGGATCAGGATGCCTCCCAGATGAAAAATGCCCCCAGAGGAAACTGAGTCAGGTTTGACAGTGCCAAGTGCCTCCTGCAAACTGACATCAGGAACCTGACCTGGTGACTTTTGTTTCTCTGGGGAAAGGCCATGGTTCATGTCCAGGGCCTGGTGGCTCGGAGTGGCCGGCTGCCTGCTGAAATTCCGCATGGATCAGGATGCCTCCCACATGAAAAATGCCCCCACAGGCACCTGTGGCTGGTTTGACAGTGCCAAGTGCCTCCTGCCAACTGACATCTGGAACCTGGCCTGGTGACTTTTGTTTCTCTGGGGAAAGGCCATGGTTCATATCCTGAGCCTGGTGTCCTGGAGTGGCCGGCTGCCTGCTGAAATTCTGCACGGACCAGGATGCCGCCCAGATGAAAGGTACCACCAGAGGCAACTGCGGCTGGTTTGACAGTGCCAAGTGCCTCCTGCAAACTGACATCAGGAACCTGGCCTGGTGACTTTTGTTTCTCTGGGGAAAGGCCATGATTCTTTTCCGGGGTACGGTGGCCCGGAGTGGCCGGCTGCCTGCTGAAATTCCAAAAGGATCAGGATGCCTCCCAGACCGAAAGTACCACCCAAGGCAACTGTGGCTGGTTTGACACTGCCAAGTGCCTCCTGCAAACTGACATCAGCGACCTGGCCTGCTGAGTTCTGTTTCTCTGGGGAAAGGCCATCGTTCCTCTCCAGGGCCCAGTGGTTCGAGTGGCAGGCTGCCTGCTGAAATTCCACATGGATCAGGATGCCTCCCAGATGAAAGGTGCCCCCACAGGCAACTGTGGCTGGTTTGACAGTGCCAAGTGCCTCCTGCCAACTGACATCAGGAACCTGGCCTGGTGACTTTTATTTCTCTGGGTAAAGGCCATCATTCGTGTCCAGTGCCCCGCGGCCTGGAGTGGCCGGCTGCCTGCTGAAATTCCTCACGGTTGAGGATACCTCCCAGATGAAAGGTGCCCCCACAGGTAACTGTGGCTGGTTTGACAGTGCCAAGTGCCTCCTGCAAACTGACATCAGGAACCTGGCCTGCTGACTTTTGTTTCTCTGGGGAAAGGCCATGGTTCATGTCCAGGGCCTTGTGGCCAGGAGTGGCAGGCTGCCTGCTGAAATTCCACATGGATCAGCAGGCCTCCCAGATGAAAGGTGCCCCCACAGGCAACTGTGGCTGGTTTGACAGTGCCAAGTGCCTCCTGCAAACTGACATCAGGAACCTGGCCTGGTGTCTTTTGTTTCTCTGGGGAAAGGCCATCATTCATGTCCAGGGCCTTGTGGCCCGGAGTGGCCAGCTGCCTGCTGAAATTCCGCACGGATGAGGATACATCCCAGTTGCAAGGTGCCCCCACAGGCAACTGCGTCTGGTTTGACATTGCCAAGTGCCACCTGCAAACTGACATCAGGAACCTGGCCTGGTGACTTTTGTTTGTCTGGGGAAAGGCCATTATTCTTGTCCGGGTCCCGGTGGCCTGGAGTGGCAGGCTGCCTGCTGAAATTCCTCACGGATCAGGATACCTCCCAGATGCAAGGTGCCCCCACAGGCAACTGCGGCTGGTTTGACAGTGCCAAGTGCCTCCTGCAAACTGACATCAGGAACCTGGCCTGGTGACTTTTGTTTCTCTGGGTAAAGGCCATGGTTCAGGTCCAGGGCCTTGTGGCCAGGAGTGGCCGGCTGCCTGCTAAAATTCCTCACGGATCAGGATACATGCCAGTTGCAAGGTGCCCCCACAGGCAACTGTGGCTGGTTTGACAGTGCCAAGTGCCTCCTGCAAACTGACATCAGGAACCTGGCCTGGTGACTTTTGTTTCTCTGGGGAAAGGCCATGGTTCATGTCCAGGGCCTTGTGGCCAGGAGTGGCCGGCTGCCTGCTGAAATTCCGCACGGATGAGGATACATCCCAGTTGCAAGGTGCCCCCACAGGCAACTGCGTCTGGTTTGACAGTGCCAAGTGCCACCTGCAAACTGACATCAGGAACCTGGCCTGGTGACTTTTGTTTCTCTGGGGAAAGGCCATCATTCTTGTCCGGGGCCCAGAGTGGCCGGAGTGGCCGGCTGCCTGCTGAAATTCCACACGGTTGAGGATGCCTCCCAGATGAAAAATGCCCCCACAGGCAACTGTGGCTGGTTTGACAGTGCCAAGTGCCTCCTGCAAACTGACATCAGGAACCTGGCCTGGTGTTTTTTGTTTCTCTGGGGAAAGGCCATGGTTCATGTCCAGGGCCTTGTGGCCAGGAGTGGCCGGCTGCCTGCTGAAATTCCGCACGGATGAGGATACATCCCAGTTGCAAGGTGCCCCCACAGGCAACTGCGTCTGGTTTGACAGTGCCAAGTGCCACCTGCAAACTGACATCAGGAACCTGGCCTGGTGACTTTTGTTTCTCTGGGGAAAGGCCAACATTCTTTTCCGGGTACCGGTGGACGGAGTGGCCGGCTGCCTGCTGAAATTCCTCACGGATCAGGATACCTCCCAGATGCAAGGTGCCCCCACAGGCAACTGCGGCTGGTTTGACAGTGCCAAGTGCCTCCTGCAAACAGACATCAGCGACCTGGCCTGCTAAGTTCTGTTTCTCTGGGGAAAGGCCATCGTTCCTCTCCAGGGCCCGGTGGCTCGAGTGGCAGGCTGCCTGCTGAAATTCCACATGGATCAGGAGGCCTCCCAGATGAAAGGTGCCCCCACAGGCAACTGTGGCTGGTTTGACAGTGCCAAGTGCCTCCTGCAAACTGACATCAGGAACCTGGCCTGGTGACTTTTATTTCTCTGGGTAAAGGCCATCATTCGTGTCCAGTGCCCCGCGGCCTGGAGTGGCCGGCTGCCTGCTGAAATTTCGCATGGATCAGGATGCCTCCCAGACCGAAAGTACCACCCAAGGCAAATGTGGCTGGTTTGACAGTGCCAAGTGCCTCCTGCAAACTGACATCAGGAACCTGGCCTGGTGACTTTTGTTTCTCGGGGGAAAAGCCATGGTTCATGTCCAGGGCCTAGTGGCCCGGAGTGGCCGGCTGCCTGCTGAAATTCCACATGGATCAGGATGCCTCCCAGATGAAAAATACCCCCAGAGGAAACTGCGTCAGGTTTGACAGTGCCAAGTGCCTCCTGCAAACTGACATCAGGAACCTGGCCTGGTGACTTTTGTTTCTCTGGGGAAAGGCCATCATTCTTGTCCGGGGCCCAGAGTGGCCTGGGGTGGCCGGCTGCCTGCTGAAATTCCGCACGGTTGAGGATACCTCCCAGATGAAAGGTGCCCCCACAGGCAACTGTGGCTGGTTTGACAGTGCCAAGTGCCTCCTGCAAACTGACATCAGCAACCTTGCCTGGTGACTTTTCTTTCTCTGGGGAACGGCCATGGTTCATGTTCAGGGCCTGGGGGCCAGGAGTGGCCGGCTGCCTGCTGAAATTCCGCATGGACCAGGATGCCTCCCAGATGAAAGGTGCCCCCACAGGCAACTGTGGCTGGTTTGACAGTGCCAAGTGCCCCCTGCAAACTGACATCAGGAACCTGGCCTGGTGACTTTTGTTTCTCTGGGGAAAGGCCATCATTCTTGTCCAGGGCCTGGTAGCCCGGAGTGGCCGACGGACTGCTGAAATTCCACATGGATCAGGATGCCTCCCACATGAAAAATGCCCCCACAGGCAACTGTGGCTGGTTTGACAGTGCCAAGTGCCTCCTGCCAACTGACATCTGGAACCTGGCCTGGTGACTTTTGTTTCTCTGGGGAAAGGCCATGGTTCATATCCTGAGCCTTGTGTCCTGGAGTGGCCGGCTGCCTGCTGAAATTCTGCACGGACCAGGATGCCGCCCAGGTGAAAGGTACCACCAGAGGCAACTGCGGCTGGTTTGACAGTGCCAAGTGCCTCCTGCAAACTGACATCAGCGACCTGGCCTGCTAAGTTCGGTTTCTCTGGGGAAAGGCCATCGTTCCTCTCCAGGGCCCGGTGGCTCGAGTGACAGGCTGCCTGCTGAAATTCCACATGGATCAGGAGGCCTCCGAGATTCAAGGTGCCCCCACAGGCAACTGTGGCTGGTTTGACAGTGCCAAGTGCCTCCTGCAAACTGACATCAGGAACCTGGCCTGGTGACTTTTATTTCTCTGGGTAAAGGACATCATTCGTGTCCAGTGCCCCGCGGCCTGGAGTGGCCGGCTGCCTGCTGAAATTCCTCACGGTTGAGGATACCTCCCAGATGAAAGGTGCCCCCACAGGTAACTGTGGCTGGTTTGACAGTGCCAAGTGCCTCCTGCAAACTGACATCAGGAACCTGGCCTGGTGACTTTTGTTTCTCTGGGGAAAGTCCATGGTTCATGTCCATGGCCTGGGGGCCCGGAGTGGCCGGCTGCCTGCTGAAATTCTGCATGGATCAGGATGCCGCCGAGATGGAAGGTGCCACCACAGGCAACTGTGGCTGGTTTGACAGTGCCAAGTGCCTCCTGCAAACTGACATCAGGAACCTGGCCTGCTGACTTTTGTTTCTCAGGGGAAAGGCCATGGTTCATGTCCAGGGCCTGGGGGCTCGGAGTGGCCGGCTGCCTGCTGAAATTCCGCATGGATCAGGATGCCTCTCACATGAAAAATGCCCCCACAGGCAACTGCGTCTGGTTTGACAGTGCCAAGTGCCTCCTGCAAACTGACATCAGGAACCTGGCCTGGTGACTTTTGTTTCTGTGTGTAAAGGCCATCATTCTTTTCTAGGGTACGGTGGCCCTGAGTGGCCGGCTGCCTGCTGAAATTCCGCACGGATCAGGATGCGTCCCAGACGGAAAGTACCACCCAAGGCAAATGTGGCTGGTTTGACAGTGCCAAGTGCCTCCTGCAAACAGACATCAGCGACCTGGCCTACTGAGTTCTGTTTCTCTGGGGAAAGGCCATCGTTCCTCTCCAGGGCCCGGTGGCCCGGAGTGGCAGGCTGCCTGCTGAAATTCCACATGGATCAGGATGCCTCCCAGATGAAAGGTGCCCCCACAGGCAACTGTGGCTGGTTTGACAGTGCCAAGTGCCTCCTGCAAACTGACATCAGGAACCTGGCCTGGTGACTTTTATTTCTCTGGGTAAAGGCCCTCATTCGTGTCCAGTGCCCCGCGGCCTGGAGTGGCCGGCTGCCTGCTGAAATTCCTCACGGTTGAGGATACCTCCCAGATGAAAGGTGTCCCCACAGGTAACTGTGGCTGGTTTGACAGTGCCAAGTGCCTCCTGCAAACTGACATCAGGAACCTGGCCTGCTGACTTTTGTTTCTCTGGGTAAAGGCCATGATTCATGTCCATGGCCTGGGGGCCCGGAGTGGCCGGCTGCCTGCTGAAATTCTGCATGGATCCGGATGCCGCCGAGATGGAAGGTGCCACCACAGGCAACTGTGGCTGGTTTGACAGTGCCAAGTGCCTCCTGCAAACTGACATCAGGAACCTGGCCTGCTGACTTTTGTTTCTCTGGGCAAAGGCCATGGTCCATGTCCAGGGCCTGGTAGCCCGGAGTGGCCGGCTGCCTGCTGAAATTCCACATGGATCAGGATGCCTCCCAGATGAAAAATGCCCCCAGAGGAAACTGAGTCAGGTTTGACAGTGCCAAGTGCCTCCTGCAAACTGACATCAGGAACCTGGCCTGCTGACTTTTGTTTCTCTGGGGAAAGGCCATGGTTCATGTCCAGGGCCTGGGGGCTCGGAGTGGCCGGCTGCCTGCTGAAATTCCACATGGATCAGGATGCCTCCCAGATGAAAAATGCCCCCAGAGGAAACTGCGTCAGGTTTGACAGTGCCAAGTGCCTCCTGCAAACTGACATCAGGAACCTGGCCTGGTGACTTTTGTTTCTCTGGGGAAAGGCCATGGTTCATGTCCAGGGCCTGGGGGCTCGGAGTGGCCGGCTGCCTGCTGAAATTCCGCATGGATCAGGATGCCTCCCACATGAAAAATGCCCCCACAGGCAACTGCGTCTGGTTTGACAGAGCCAAGTGCCTCCTGCCAACTGACATCAGGAACCTGGCCTGGTGACTTTTGTTTCTCTGTGGAAAGGCCATCATTCTTTTCCAGGGTACGGTGGCCCGGAGTGGCTGGCTGCCTGCTGAAATTCCGCACGGATCAGGATGCCTCCCAGACCGAAAGTACCACCCAAGGCAAATGTGGCTGGTTTGACAGTGCCAAGTGCCTCCTGCAAACAGACATCTGCGACCTGGCCTGCTGAGTTCTGTTTCTCTGGGGAAAGGCCATCGTTCCTCTCCAGGGCCCGGTGGCTCGAGTGGCAGGCTGCCTGCTGAAATTCCAAACGGATCAGGATGCCTCCCAGATGAAAGGTGCCCCCACAGGCAACTGTGGCTGGTTTGACAGTGCCAAGTGCCTCCTGCAAACTGACATCAGGAACCTGGCCTGGTGACTTTTATTTCTCTGGGTAAAGGCCATCATTCGTGTCCAGTGCCCCGCGGCCTGGAGTGGCCGGCTGCCTGCTGAAATTCCTCACGGTTGAGGACACCTCCCAGATGAAAGGTGCCCCCACAGGTAACTGTGTCTGGTTTGACAGTGCCAAGTGCCTCCTGCAAACTGACATCAGGAACCTGGCCTGGTGACTTTTGTTTCTCTGGGGAAAAGCCATGGTTCATGTCCATGGCCTGGTGGCCCGGAGTGGCCGGCTGCCTGCTGAAATTCCGCATGGATCTGGATGCCTCCCAGACCGAAAGTACCACCCAAGGCAACTGTGGCTGGTTTGACAGTGCCAAGTGCCTCCTGCAAACTGACATCAGGAACCTGGCCTGGTGACTTTTGTTTCTCTGGGGAAAGGCCATCATTCTTGTCCGGGGCCCAGAGTGGCCTGGGGTGGCCGGCTGCCTGCTGAAATTCCGCACGGATGAGGATACATCCCAGATGAAAGGTGCCCCCACAGGCAACTGTGGCTCGTTTGACAGTGCCAAGTGCCCCCTGCAAACTGACATCAGCAACCTGGCATGGTGACTTTTGTTTCTCTGGGGAAAGGCCATGGTTCATGTCCAGGGCCTTGTGGCCAGGAGTGGCCGGCTGCCTGCTGAAATTCCGCACGGATGAGGATACATCCCAGTTGCAAGGTGCCCCCACAGGCAACTGCGTCTGGTTTGACAGTGCCAAGTGCCACCTGCAAACTGACATCAGGAACCTGGCCTGGTGACTTTTGTTTCTCTGGGGAAAGGCCAACATTCTTTTCCGGGTACCGGTGGACGGAGTGGCCGGCTGCCTGCTGAAATTCCTCACGGTTGAGGATACCTCCCAGATGAAAGGTGCCCCCACAGGTAACTGTGGCTGGTTTGACACTGCCAAGTGCCTCCTGCAAACTGACATCAGGAACCTGGCCTGCTGACTTTTGTTTCTCTGGGGAAAGGCCATGTTTCATGTCCATGGCCTGGGGGCCCGGAGTGGCCGGCTGCCTGCTGAAATTCTGCATGGATCCGGATGCCGCCGAGATGGAAGTTGCCACCACAGGCATCTGTGGCTGGTTTGACACTGCCAAGTGCCTCCTGCAAACTGACATCAGGAACCTGGCCTGCTGACTTTTGTTTCTCTGGGGAAAGGCCATGGTTCATGTCCAGGGCCTGGTAGCCCGGAGTGGCCGGCTGCCTGCTGAAATTCCACATGGATCAGGATGCCTCCCAGATGAAAAATGCCCCCAGAGGAAACTGAGTCAGGTTTGACAGTGCCAAGTGCCTCCTGCAAACTGACATCAGGAACCTGACCTGGTGACTTTTGTTTCTCTGGGGAAAGGCCATGGTTCATGTCCAGGGCCTGGTGGCTCGGAGTGGCCGGCTGCCTGCTGAAATTCCGCATGGATCAGGATGCCTCCCACATGAAAAATGCCCCCACAGGCACCTGTGGCTGGTTTGACAGTGCCAAGTGCCTCCTGCCAACTGACATCTGGAACCTGGCCTGGTGACTTTTGTTTCTCTGGGGAAAGGCCATGGTTCATATCCTGAGCCTGGTGTCCTGGAGTGGCCGGCTGCCTGCTGAAATTCTGCACGGACCAGGATGCCGCCCAGATGAAAGGTACCACCAGAGGCAACTGCGGCTGGTTTGACAGTGCCAAGTGCCTCCTGCAAACTGACATCAGGAACCTGGCCTGGTGACTTTTGTTTCTCTGGGGAAAGGCCATGATTCTTTTCCGGGGTACGGTGGCCCGGAGTGGCCGGCTGCCTGCTGAAATTCCAAAAGGATCAGGATGCCTCCCAGACCGAAAGTACCACCCAAGGCAACTGTGGCTGGTTTGACACTGCCAAGTGCCTCCTGCAAACTGACATCAGCGACCTGGCCTGCTGAGTTCTGTTTCTCTGGGGAAAGGCCATCGTTCCTCTCCAGGGCCCAGTGGTTCGAGTGGCAGGCTGCCTGCTGAAATTCCACATGGATCAGGATGCCTCCCAGATGAAAGGTGCCCCCACAGGCAACTGTGGCTGGTTTGACAGTGCCAAGTGCCTCCTGCCAACTGACATCAGGAACCTGGCCTGGTGACTTTTATTTCTCTGGGTAAAGGCCATCATTCGTGTCCAGTGCCCCGCGGCCTGGAGTGGCCGGCTGCCTGCTGAAATTCCTCACGGTTGAGGATACCTCCCAGATGAAAGGTGCCCCCACAGGTAACTGTGGCTGGTTTGACAGTGCCAAGTGCCTCCTGCAAACTGACATCAGGAACCTGGCCTGCTGACTTTTGTTTCTCTGGGGAAAGGCCATGGTTCATGTCCAGGGCCTTGTGGCCAGGAGTGGCAGGCTGCCTGCTGAAATTCCACATGGATCAGCAGGCCTCCCAGATGAAAGGTGCCCCCACAGGCAACTGTGGCTGGTTTGACAGTGCCAAGTGCCTCCTGCAAACTGACATCAGGAACCTGGCCTGGTGTCTTTTGTTTCTCTGGGGAAAGGCCATCATTCATGTCCAGGGCCTTGTGGCCCGGAGTGGCCAGCTGCCTGCTGAAATTCCGCACGGATGAGGATACATCCCAGTTGCAAGGTGCCCCCACAGGCAACTGCGTCTGGTTTGACATTGCCAAGTGCCACCTGCAAACTGACATCAGGAACCTGGCCTGGTGACTTTTGTTTGTCTGGGGAAAGGCCATTATTCTTGTCCGGGTCCCGGTGGCCTGGAGTGGCAGGCTGCCTGCTGAAATTCCTCACGGATCAGGATACCTCCCAGATGCAAGGTGCCCCCACAGGCAACTGCGGCTGGTTTGACAGTGCCAAGTGCCTCCTGCAAACTGACATCAGGAACCTGGCCTGGTGACTTTTGTTTCTCTGGGTAAAGGCCATGGTTCAGGTCCAGGGCCTTGTGGCCAGGAGTGGCCGGCTGCCTGCTAAAATTCCTCACGGATCAGGATACATGCCAGTTGCAAGGTGCCCCCACAGGCAACTGTGGCTGGTTTGACAGTGCCAAGTGCCTCCTGCAAACTGACATCAGGAACCTGGCCTGGTGACTTTTGTTTCTCTGGGGAAAGGCCATGGTTCATGTCCAGGGCCTTGTGGCCAGGAGTGGCCGGCTGCCTGCTGAAATTCCGCACGGATGAGGATACATCCCAGTTGCAAGGTGCCCCCACAGGCAACTGCGTCTGGTTTGACAGTGCCAAGTGCCACCTGCAAACTGACATCAGGAACCTGGCCTGGTGACTTTTGTTTCTCTGGGGAAAGGCCATCATTCTTGTCCGGGGCCCAGAGTGGCCGGAGTGGCCGGCTGCCTGCTGAAATTCCACACGGTTGAGGATGCCTCCCAGATGAAAAATGCCCCCACAGGCAACTGTGGCTGGTTTGACAGTGCCAAGTGCCTCCTGCAAACTGACATCAGGAACCTGGCCTGGTGTTTTTTGTTTCTCTGGGGAAAGGCCATGGTTCATGTCCAGGGCCTTGTGGCCAGGAGTGGCCGGCTGCCTGCTGAAATTCCGCACGGATGAGGATACATCCCAGTTGCAAGGTGCCCCCACAGGCAACTGCGTCTGGTTTGACAGTGCCAAGTGCCACCTGCAAACTGACATCAGGAACCTGGCCTGGTGACTTTTGTTTCTCTGGGGAAAGGCCAACATTCTTTTCCGGGTACCGGTGGACGGAGTGGCCGGCTGCCTGCTGAAATTCCTCACGGATCAGGATACCTCCCAGATGCAAGGTGCCCCCACAGGCAACTGCGGCTGGTTTGACAGTGCCAAGTGCCTCCTGCAAACAGACATCAGCGACCTGGCCTGCTAAGTTCTGTTTCTCTGGGGAAAGGCCATCGTTCCTCTCCAGGGCCCGGTGGCTCGAGTGGCAGGCTGCCTGCTGAAATTCCACATGGATCAGGAGGCCTCCCAGATGAAAGGTGCCCCCACAGGCAACTGTGGCTGGTTTGACAGTGCCAAGTGCCTCCTGCAAACTGACATCAGGAACCTGGCCTGGTGACTTTTATTTCTCTGGGTAAAGGCCATCATTCGTGTCCAGTGCCCCGCGGCCTGGAGTGGCCGGCTGCCTGCTGAAATTTCGCATGGATCAGGATGCCTCCCAGACCGAAAGTACCACCCAAGGCAAATGTGGCTGGTTTGACAGTGCCAAGTGCCTCCTGCAAACTGACATCAGGAACCTGGCCTGGTGACTTTTGTTTCTCGGGGGAAAAGCCATGGTTCATGTCCAGGGCCTAGTGGCCCGGAGTGGCCGGCTGCCTGCTGAAATTCCACATGGATCAGGATGCCTCCCAGATGAAAAATACCCCCAGAGGAAACTGCGTCAGGTTTGACAGTGCCAAGTGCCTCCTGCAAACTGACATCAGGAACCTGGCCTGGTGACTTTTGTTTCTCTGGGGAAAGGCCATCATTCTTGTCCGGGGCCCAGAGTGGCCTGGGGTGGCCGGCTGCCTGCTGAAATTCCGCACGGTTGAGGATACCTCCCAGATGAAAGGTGCCCCCACAGGCAACTGTGGCTGGTTTGACAGTGCCAAGTGCCTCCTGCAAACTGACATCAGCAACCTGGCCTGGTGACTTTTCTTTCTCTGGGGAACGGCCATGGTTCATGTTCAGGGCCTGGGGGCCAGGAGTGGCCGGCTGCCTGCTGAAATTCCGCATGGACCAGGATGCCTCCCAGATGAAAGGTGCCCCCACAGGCAACTGTGGCTGGTTTGACAGTGCCAAGTGCCCCCTGCAAACTGACATCAGGAACCTGGCCTGGTGACTTTTGTTTCTCTGGGGAAAGGCCATCATTCTTGTCCAGGGCCTGGTAGCCCGGAGTGGCCGACGGACTGCTGAAATTCCACATGGATCAGGATGCCTCCCACATGAAAAATGCCCCCACAGGCAACTGTGGCTGGTTTGACAGTGCCAAGTGCCTCCTGCCAACTGACATCTGGAACCTGGCCTGGTGACTTTTGTTTCTCTGGGGAAAGGCCATGGTTCATATCCTGAGCCTTGTGTCCTGGAGTGGCCGGCTGCCTGCTGAAATTCTGCACGGACCAGGATGCCGCCCAGGTGAAAGGTACCACCAGAGGCAACTGCGGCTGGTTTGACAGTGCCAAGTGCCTCCTGCAAACTGACATCAGCGACCTGGCCTGCTAAGTTCGGTTTCTCTGGGGAAAGGCCATCGTTCCTCTCCAGGGCCCGGTGGCTCGAGTGACAGGCTGCCTGCTGAAATTCCACATGGATCAGGAGGCCTCCGAGATTCAAGGTGCCCCCACAGGCAACTGTGGCTGGTTTGACAGTGCCAAGTGCCTCCTGCAAACTGACATCAGGAACCTGGCCTGGTGACTTTTATTTCTCTGGGTAAAGGACATCATTCGTGTCCAGTGCCCCGCGGCCTGGAGTGGCCGGCTGCCTGCTGAAATTCCTCACGGTTGAGGATACCTCCCAGATGAAAGGTGCCCCCACAGGTAACTGTGGCTGGTTTGACAGTGCCAAGTGCCTCCTGCAAACTGACATCAGGAACCTGGCCTGGTGACTTTTGTTTCTCTGGGGAAAGTCCATGGTTCATGTCCATGGCCTGGGGGCCCGGAGTGGCCGGCTGCCTGCTGAAATTCTGCATGGATCAGGATGCCGCCGAGATGGAAGGTGCCACCACAGGCAACTGTGGCTGGTTTGACAGTGCCAAGTGCCTCCTGCAAACTGACATCAGGAACCTGGCCTGCTGACTTTTGTTTCTCAGGGGAAAGGCCATGGTTCATGTCCAGGGCCTGGGGGCTCGGAGTGGCCGGCTGCCTGCTGAAATTCCGCATGGATCAGGATGCCTCTCACATGAAAAATGCCCCCACAGGCAACTGCGTCTGGTTTGACAGTGCCAAGTGCCTCCTGCAAACTGACATCAGGAACCTGGCCTGGTGACTTTTGTTTCTGTGTGTAAAGGCCATCATTCTTTTCTAGGGTACGGTGGCCCTGAGTGGCCGGCTGCCTGCTGAAATTCCGCACGGATCAGGATGCGTCCCAGACGGAAAGTACCACCCAAGGCAAATGTGGCTGGTTTGACAGTGCCAAGTGCCTCCTGCAAACAGACATCAGCGACCTGGCCTACTGAGTTCTGTTTCTCTGGGGAAAGGCCATCGTTCCTCTCCAGGGCCCGGTGGCCCGGAGTGGCAGGCTGCCTGCTGAAATTCCACATGGATCAGGATGCCTCCCAGATGAAAGGTGCCCCCACAGGCAACTGTGGCTGGTTTGACAGTGCCAAGTGCCTCCTGCAAACTGACATCAGGAACCTGGCCTGGTGACTTTTATTTCTCTGGGTAAAGGCCCTCATTCGTGTCCAGTGCCCCGCGGCCTGGAGTGGCCGGCTGCCTGCTGAAATTCCTCACGGTTGAGGATACCTCCCAGATGAAAGGTGTCCCCACAGGTAACTGTGGCTGGTTTGACAGTGCCAAGTGCCTCCTGCAAACTGACATCAGGAACCTGGCCTGCTGACTTTTGTTTCTCTGGGTAAAGGCCATGATTCATGTCCATGGCCTGGGGGCCCGGAGTGGCCGGCTGCCTGCTGAAATTCTGCATGGATCCGGATGCCGCCGAGATGGAAGGTGCCACCACAGGCAACTGTGGCTGGTTTGACAGTGCCAAGTGCCTCCTGCAAACTGACATCAGGAACCTGGCCTGCTGACTTTTGTTTCTCTGGGCAAAGGCCATGGTCCATGTCCAGGGCCTGGTAGCCCGGAGTGGCCGGCTGCCTGCTGAAATTCCACATGGATCAGGATGCCTCCCAGATGAAAAATGCCCCCAGAGGAAACTGAGTCAGGTTTGACAGTGCCAAGTGCCTCCTGCAAACTGACATCAGGAACCTGGCCTGCTGACTTTTGTTTCTCTGGGGAAAGGCCATGGTTCATGTCCAGGGCCTGGGGGCTCGGAGTGGCCGGCTGCCTGCTGAAATTCCACATGGATCAGGATGCCTCCCAGATGAAAAATGCCCCCAGAGGAAACTGCGTCAGGTTTGACAGTGCCAAGTGCCTCCTGCAAACTGACATCAGGAACCTGGCCTGGTGACTTTTGTTTCTCTGGGGAAAGGCCATGGTTCATGTCCAGGGCCTGGGGGCTCGGAGTGGCCGGCTGCCTGCTGAAATTCCGCATGGATCAGGATGCCTCCCACATGAAAAATGCCCCCACAGGCAACTGCGTCTGGTTTGACAGAGCCAAGTGCCTCCTGCCAACTGACATCAGGAACCTGGCCTGGTGACTTTTGTTTCTCTGTGGAAAGGCCATCATTCTTTTCCAGGGTACGGTGGCCCGGAGTGGCTGGCTGCCTGCTGAAATTCCGCACGGATCAGGATGCCTCCCAGACCGAAAGTACCACCCAAGGCAAATGTGGCTGGTTTGACAGTGCCAAGTGCCTCCTGCAAACAGACATCTGCGACCTGGCCTGCTGAGTTCTGTTTCTCTGGGGAAAGGCCATCGTTCCTCTCCAGGGCCCGGTGGCTCGAGTGGCAGGCTGCCTGCTGAAATTCCAAACGGATCAGGATGCCTCCCAGATGAAAGGTGCCCCCACAGGCAACTGTGGCTGGTTTGACAGTGCCAAGTGCCTCCTGCAAACTGACATCAGGAACCTGGCCTGGTGACTTTTATTTCTCTGGGTAAAGGCCATCATTCGTGTCCAGTGCCCCGCGGCCTGGAGTGGCCGGCTGCCTGCTGAAATTCCTCACGGTTGAGGACACCTCCCAGATGAAAGGTGCCCCCACAGGTAACTGTGTCTGGTTTGACAGTGCCAAGTGCCTCCTGCAAACTGACATCAGGAACCTGGCCTGGTGACTTTTGTTTCTCTGGGGAAAAGCCATGGTTCATGTCCATGGCCTGGTGGCCCGGAGTGGCCGGCTGCCTGCTGAAATTCCGCATGGATCTGGATGCCTCCCAGACCGAAAGTACCACCCAAGGCAACTGTGGCTGGTTTGACAGTGCCAAGTGCCTCCTGCAAACTGACATCAGGAACCTGGCCTGGTGACTTTTGTTTCTCTGGGGAAAGGCCATCATTCTTGTCCGGGGCCCAGAGTGGCCTGGGGTGGCCGGCTGCCTGCTGAAATTCCGCACGGATGAGGATACATCCCAGATGAAAGGTGCCCCCACAGGCAACTGTGGCTCGTTTGACAGTGCCAAGTGCCCCCTGCAAACTGACATCAGCAACCTGGCATGGTGACTTTTGTTTCTCTGGGGAAAGGCCATCATTCTTGTCCAGGGCCTGGTAGCCCCGAGTGGCCGACTGACTGCTGAAATTCCGCATGGATCAGGATGCCTCCCACATGAAAAATGCCCCCACAGGCAACTGCGGCTGGTTTGACAGTGCCAAGTGCCTCCTGCAAACTGACATCAGGAACCTGGCCTGGTGACTTTTGTTTCTCTGGGTAAAGGCCATGGTTCAGGTCCAGGGCCTTGTGGCCAGGAGTGGCCGGCTGCCTGCTGAAATTCCGCACGGATGAGGATACATGCCAGTTGCAAGGTGCCCCCACAGGCAACTGTGGCTGGTTTGACAGTGCCAAGTGCCTCCTGCAAACTGACATCAGGAACCTGGCCTGCTGACTTTTGTTTCTCTGGGGAAAGGCCATGGTTCATGTCCAGGGCCTTGTGGCCAGGAGTGGCCGGCTGCCTGCTGAAATTCCGCACGGATGAGGATACCTCCCAGATGCAAGGTGCCCCCACAGGCAACTGCGTCTGGTTTGACAGTGCCAAGTGCCACCTGCAAACTGACATCAGGAACCTGGCCTGGTGACTTTTGTTTCTCTGGGGAAAGGCCATGGTTCATGTCCAGGGCCTTGTGGCCAGGAGTGGCCGGCTGCCTGCTGAAATTCCGCACGGATGAGGATACATCCCAGTTGCAAGGTGCCCCCACAGGCAACTGCGTCTGGTTTGACAGTGCCAAGTGCCACCTGCAAACTGACATCAGGAACCTGGCCTGGTGACTTTTGTTTCTCTGGGGAAAGGCCAACATTCTTTTCCGGGTACCGGTGGACGGAGTGGCCGGCTGCCTGCTGAAATTCCTCACGGTTGAGGATACCTCCCAGATGAAAGGTGCCCCCACAGGTAACTGTGGCTGGTTTGACACTGCCAAGTGCCTCCTGCAAACTGACATCAGGAACCTGGCCTGCTGACTTTTGTTTCTCTGGGGAAAGGCCATGTTTCATGTCCATGGCCTGGGGGCCCGGAGTGGCCGGCTGCCTGCTGAAATTCTGCATGGATCCGGATGCCGCCGAGATGGAAGTTGCCACCACAGGCATCTGTGGCTGGTTTGACACTGCCAAGTGCCTCCTGCAAACTGACATCAGGAACCTGGCCTGCTGACTTTTGTTTCTCTGGGGAAAGGCCATGGTTCATGTCCAGGGCCTGGTAGCCCGGAGTGGCCGGCTGCCTGCTGAAATTCCACATGGATCAGGATGCCTCCCAGATGAAAAATGCCCCCAGAGGAAACTGAGTCAGGTTTGACAGTGCCAAGTGCCTCCTGCAAACTGACATCAGGAACCTGACCTGGTGACTTTTGTTTCTCTGGGGAAAGGCCATGGTTCATGTCCAGGGCCTGGTGGCTCGGAGTGGCCGGCTGCCTGCTGAAATTCCGCATGGATCAGGATGCCTCCCACATGAAAAATGCCCCCACAGGCACCTGGGGCTGGTTTGACAGTGCCAAGTGCCTCCTGCCAACTGACATCTGGAACCTGGCCTGGTGACTTTTGTTTCTCTGGGGAAAGGCCATGGTTCATATCCTGAGCCTGGTGTCCTGGAGTGGCCGGCTGCCTGCTGAAATTCTGCACGGACCAGGATGCCGCCCAGATGAAAGGTACCACCAGAGGCAACTGCGGCTGGTTTGACAGTGCCAAGTGCCTCCTGCAAACTGACATCAGGAACCTGGCCTGGTGACTTTTGTTTCTCTGGGGAAAGGCCATGATTCTTTTCCGGGGTACGGTGGCCCGGAGTGGCCGGCTGCCTGCTGAAATTCCAAAAGGATCAGGATGCCTCCCAGACCGAAAGTACCACCCAAGGCAACTGTGGCTGGTTTGACACTGCCAAGTGCCTCCTGCAAACTGACATCAGCGACCTGGCCTGCTGAGTTCTGTTTCTCTGGGGAAAGGCCATCGTTCCTCTCCAGGGCCCAGTGGTTCGAGTGGCAGGCTGCCTGCTGAAATTCCACATGGATCAGGATGCCTCCCAGATGAAAGGTGCCCCCACAGGCAACTGTGGCTGGTTTGACAGTGCCAAGTGCCTCCTGCCAACTGACATCAGGAACCTGGCCTGGTGACTTTTATTTCTCTGGGTAAAGGCCATCATTCGTGTCCAGTGCCCCGCGGCCTGGAGTGGCCGGCTGCCTGCTGAAATTCCTCACGGTTGAGGATACCTCCCAGATGAAAGGTGCCCCCACAGGTAACTGTGGCTGGTTTGACAGTGCCAAGTGCCTCCTGCAAACTGACATCAGGAACCTGGCCTGCTGACTTTTGTTTCTCTGGGGAAAGGCCATGGTTCATGTCCAGGGCCTTGTGGCCAGGAGTGGCAGGCTGCCTGCTGAAATTCCACATGGATCAGCAGGCCTCCCAGATGAAAGGTGCCCCCACAGGCAACTGTGGCTGGTTTGACAGTGCCAAGTGCCTCCTGCAAACTGACATCAGGAACCTGGCCTGGTGTCTTTTGTTTCTCTGGGGAAAGGCCATCATTCATGTCCAGGGCCTTGTGGCCCGGAGTGGCCAGCTGCCTGCTGAAATTCCGCACGGATGAGGATACATCCCAGTTGCAAGGTGCCCCCACAGGCAACTGCGTCTGGTTTGACATTGCCAAGTGCCACCTGCAAACTGACATCAGGAACCTGGCCTGGTGACTTTTGTTTGTCTGGGGAAAGGCCATTATTCTTGTCCGGGTCCCGGTGGCCTGGAGTGGCAGGCTGCCTGCTGAAATTCCTCACGGATCAGGATACCTCCCAGATGCAAGGTGCCCCCACAGGCAACTGCGGCTGGTTTGACAGTGCCAAGTGCCTCCTGCAAACTGACATCAGGAACCTGGCCTGGTGACTTTTGTTTCTCTGGGTAAAGGCCATGGTTCAGGTCCAGGGCCTTGTGGCCAGGAGTGGCCGGCTGCCTGCTAAAATTCCTCACGGATCAGGATACATGCCAGTTGCAAGGTGCCCCCACAGGCAACTGTGGCTGGTTTGACAGTGCCAAGTGCCTCCTGCAAACTGACATCAGGAACCTGGCCTGGTGACTTTTGTTTCTCTGGGGAAAGGCCATGGTTCATGTCCAGGGCCTTGTGGCCAGGAGTGGCCGGCTGCCTGCTGAAATTCCGCACGGATGAGGATACATCCCAGTTGCAAGGTGCCCCCACAGGCAACTGCGTCTGGTTTGACAGTGCCAAGTGCCACCTGCAAACTGACATCAGGAACCTGGCCTGGTGACTTTTGTTTCTCTGGGGAAAGGCCATCATTCTTGTCCGGGGCCCAGAGTGGCCGGAGTGGCCGGCTGCCTGCTGAAATTCCACACGGTTGAGGATGCCTCCCAGATGAAAAATGCCCCCACAGGCAACTGTGGCTGGTTTGACAGTGCCAAGTGCCTCCTGCAAACTGACATCAGGAACCTGGCCTGGTGTTTTTTGTTTCTCTGGGGAAAGGCCATGGTTCATGTCCAGGGCCTTGTGGCCAGGAGTGGCCGGCTGCCTGCTGAAATTCCGCACGGATGAGGATACATCCCAGTTGCAAGGTGCCCCCACAGGCAACTGCGTCTGGTTTGACAGTGCCAAGTGCCACCTGCAAACTGACATCAGGAACCTGGCCTGGTGACTTTTGTTTCTCTGGGGAAAGGCCAACATTCTTTTCCGGGTACCGGTGGACGGAGTGGCCGGCTGCCTGCTGAAATTCCTCACGGATCAGGATACCTCCCAGATGCAAGGTGCCCCCACAGGCAACTGCGGCTGGTTTGACAGTGCCAAGTGCCTCCTGCAAACAGACATCAGCGACCTGGCCTGCTAAGTTCTGTTTCTCTGGGGAAAGGCCATCGTTCCTCTCCAGGGCCCGGTGGCTCGAGTGGCAGGCTGCCTGCTGAAATTCCACATGGATCAGGAGGCCTCCCAGATGAAAGGTGCCCCCACAGGCAACTGTGGCTGGTTTGACAGTGCCAAGTGCCTCCTGCAAACTGACATCAGGAACCTGGCCTGGTGACTTTTATTTCTCTGGGTAAAGGCCATCATTCGTGTCCAGTGCCCCGCGGCCTGGAGTGGCCGGCTGCCTGCTGAAATTCCTCACGGTTGAGGATACCTCCCAGATGAAAGGTGCCCCCACAGGTAACTGTGGCTGGTTTGACAGTGCCAAGTGCCTCCTGCAAACTGACATCAGGAACCTGGCCTGGTGACTTTTGTTTCTCAGGGGAAAGGCCATGGTTCATGTCCAGGGCCCGCTGGCCCGGAGTGGCCAGCTGCCTGCTGAAATTCCACACGGATCAGGATGCCTACCAGATGAAAAATGCCCCCAGAGGAAACTGCGTCAGGTTTGACAGTGCCAAGTGCCTCCTGCAAACTGACATCAGGAACCTGGCCCGGTGACTTTTGTTTCTCTGGGGAAAGGCCATGGTTCATGTCCAGGGCCTGGGGGCTCGGAGTGGCCGGCTGCCTGCTGAAATTCCGCATGGATCAGGATGCCTCCCAGATGAAAAATGCCCCCACAGGCAACTGCGTCTGGTTTGACAGAGCCAAGTGCCTCCTGCCAACTGACATCAGGAACCTGGCCTGGTGACTTTTGTTTCTGTGTGTAAAGGCCATCATTCTTTTCCAGGGTACGGTGGCCCGGCGTGGCCGGCTGCCTTCTGAAATTCCGCATGGATCAGGATGCCTCCCAGACCGAAAGTACCACCCAAGGCAAATGTGGCTGGTTTGACAGTGCCAAGTGCCTCCTGCAAACAGACATCTGCGACCTGGCCTGCTGAGTTCTGTTTCTCTGGGGAAAGGCCATCGTTCCTCTCCAGGGCCCGGTGGCTCGAGTGGCAGGCTGCCTGCTGAAATTCCACATGGATCAGGATGCCTCCCAGATGAAAGGTGCCCCCACAGGCAACTGTGGCTGGTTTGACAGTGCCAAGTGCCTCCTGCAAACTGACATCAGGAACCTGGCCTGGTGACTTTTATTTCTCTGGGTAAAGGCCCTCATTCGTGTCCAGTGCCCCGCGGCCTGGAGTGGCCGGCTGCCTGCTGAAATTCCTCACGGTTGAGGATACCTCCCAGATGAAAGGTGCCCCCACAGGTAACTGTGGCTGGTTTGACAGTGCCAAGTGCCTCCTGCAAACTGACATCAGGAACCTGGCCTGCTGACTTTTGTTTCTCTGGGGAAAGGCCATGGTTCATGTCCATGGCCTGGGGGCCCGGAGTGGCCGGCTGCCTGCTGAAATTCTGCACGGACCAGGATGCCGCCCAGGTGAAAGGTACCACCAGAGGCAACTGCGGCTGGTTTGACAGTGCCAAGTGCCACCTGCAAACTGACATCAGGTACCTGGCCTGCTGACTTTTGTTTCTCTGGGGAAAGGCCATGATTCTTTTCTGGGGTACGGTGGCCCGGAGTGGCCGGCTGCCTGCTGAAATTCCAAAAGGATCAGGATGCCTCCCAGACCGAAAGTACCACCCAAGGCAACTGTGGCTGGTTTGACAGTGCCAAGTGCCTCCTGCAAACAGACATCAGCGACCTGCCCTGCTGAGTTCTGTTTCTCTGGGGAAAGGCCATGGTTCATGTCCAGGGCCCGGTGGCTCGAGTGACAGGCTGCCTGCTGAAATTCCAAACGGATCAGGATACCTCCCAGAATGAAAGTACCACCAGAGGCAACTATGGCTGGTTTGACAGTGCCAAGTGCCTCCTGCAAACTGACATCAGGAACCTGGCCTGGTGACTTTAGTTTCTCTGGGGAAAGGCCATGGTTCATGTCCAGGGCCTGGTGGCCCGGAGTGGCCGGCTGCCTGCTGAAATTCCGCATGGATCAGGATGCCTCCCACATGAAAACACCCCCACAGGCAACTGCGTCAGGTTTGACAGTGCCAAGTGCCTCCTGCAAACTGACATCAGGAACCTGGCCTGGTGACTTTTGTTTCTCTGGGGAAAAGCCATGGTTCATATCCAGGGCCTGGTGGCCCGGAGTGTCCGGCTGCCTGCTGAAATTCCGCATGGATCAGGATGCCTCCCAGATGAAAAATGACCCCAGAGGCAACTGTGGCTGGTTTGACAGTGCCAAGTGCCTCCTGCCAACTGACATCAGGAACCTGGCCTGGTGACTTTTATTTCTCTGGGTAAAGGCCATCATTCGTGTCCAGTGCCCCGCGGCCTGGAGTGGCCGGCTGCCTGCTGAAATTCCTCACGGTTGAGGATACCTCCCAGATGAAAGGTGCCCCCACAGGTAACTGTGGCTGGTTTGACAGTGCCAAGTGCCTCCTGCAAACTGACATCAGGAACCTGGCCTGCTGACTTTTGTTTCTCTGGGGAAAGGCCATGGTTCATGTCCAGGGCCTTGTGGCCAGGAGTGGCAGGCTGCCTGCTGAAATTCCACATGGATCAGCAGGCCTCCCAGATGAAAGGTGCCCCCACAGGCAACTGTGGCTGGTTTGACAGTGCCAAGTGCCTCCTGCAAACTGACATCAGGAACCTGGCCTGGTGTCTTTTGTTTCTCTGGGGAAAGGCCATCATTCATGTCCAGGGCCTTGTGGCCCGGAGTGGCCAGCTGCCTGCTGAAATTCCGCACGGATGAGGATACATCCCAGTTGCAAGGTGCCCCCACAGGCAACTGCGTCTGGTTTGACATTGCCAAGTGCCACCTGCAAACTGACATCAGGAACCTGGCCTGGTGACTTTTGTTTGTCTGGGGAAAGGCCATTATTCTTGTCCGGGTCCCGGTGGCCTGGAGTGGCAGGCTGCCTGCTGAAATTCCTCACGGATCAGGATACCTCCCAGATGCAAGGTGCCCCCACAGGCAACTGCGGCTGGTTTGACAGTGCCAAGTGCCTCCTGCAAACTGACATCAGGAACCTGGCCTGGTGACTTTTGTTTCTCTGGGTAAAGGCCATGGTTCAGGTCCAGGGCCTTGTGGCCAGGAGTGGCCGGCTGCCTGCTAAAATTCCGCACGGATGAGGATACATGCCAGTTGCAAGGTGCCCCCACAGGCAACTGTGGCTGGTTTGACAGTGCCAAGTGCCTCCTGCAAACTGACATCAGGAACCTGGCCTGGTGACTTTTGTTTCTCTGGGGAAAGGCCATGGTTCATGTCCAGGGCCTTGTGGCCAGGAGTGGCCGGCTGCCTGCTGAAATTCCGCACGGATGAGGATACATCCCAGTTGCAAGGTGCCCCCACAGGCAACTGCGTCTGGTTTGACAGTGCCAAGTGCCACCTGCAAACTGACATCAGGAACCTGGCCTGGTGACTTTTGTTTCTCTGGGGAAAGGCCATCATTCTTGTCCGGGGCCCAGAGTGGCCGGAGTGGCCGGCTGCCTGCTGAAATTCCACACGGTTGAGGATGCCTCCCAGATGAAAAATGCCCCCACAGGCAACTGTGGCTGGTTTGACAGTGCCAAGTGCCTCCTGCAAACTGACATCAGGAACCTGGCCTGGTGTTTTTTGTTTCTCTGGGGAAAGGCCATGGTTCATGTCCAGGGCCTTGTGGCCAGGAGTGGCCGGCTGCCTGCTGAAATTCCGCACGGATGAGGATACATCCCAGTTGCAAGGTGCCCCCACAGGCAACTGCGTCTGGTTTGACAGTGCCAAGTGCCACCTGCAAACTGACATCAGGAACCTGGCCTGGTGACTTTTGTTTCTCTGGGGAAAGGCCAACATTCTTTTCCGGGTACCGGTGGACGGAGTGGCCGGCTGCCTGCTGAAATTCCTCACGGATCAGGATACCTCCCAGATGCAAGGTGCCCCCACAGGCAACTGCGGCTGGTTTGACAGTGCCAAGTGCCTCCTGCAAACAGACATCAGCGACCTGGCCTGCTAAGTTCTGTTTCTCTGGGGAAAGGCCATCGTTCCTCTCCAGGGCCCGGTGGCTCGAGTGGCAGGCTGCCTGCTGAAATTCCACATGGATCAGGAGGCCTCCCAGATGAAAGGTGCCCCCACAGGCAACTGTGGCTGGTTTGACAGTGCCAAGTGCCTCCTGCAAACTGACATCAGGAACCTGGCCTGGTGACTTTTATTTCTCTGGGTAAAGGCCATCATTCGTGTCCAGTGCCCCGCGGCCTGGAGTGGCCGGCTGCCTGCTGAAATTCCTCACGGTTGAGGATACCTCCCAGATGAAAGGTGCCCCCACAGGTAACTGTGGCTGGTTTGACAGTGCCAAGTGCCTCCTGCAAACTGACATCAGGAACCTGGCCTGGTGACTTTTGTTTCTCAGGGGAAAGGCCATGGTTCATGTCCAGGGCCCGCTGGCCCGGAGTGGCCAGCTGCCTGCTGAAATTCCACACGGATCAGGATGCCTACCAGATGAAAAATGCCCCCAGAGGAAACTGCGTCAGGTTTGACAGTGCCAAGTGCCTCCTGCAAACTGACATCAGGAACCTGGCCCGGTGACTTTTGTTTCTCTGGGGAAAGGCCATGGTTCATGTCCAGGGCCTGGGGGCTCGGAGTGGCCGGCTGCCTGCTGAAATTCCGCATGGATCAGGATGCCTCCCAGATGAAAAATGCCCCCACAGGCAACTGCGTCTGGTTTGACAGTGCCAAGTGACTCCTGCAAACTGACATCAGGAACCTGGCCTGGTGACTTTTGTTTCTGTGTGTAAAGGCCATCATTCTTTTCCAGGGTACGGTGGCCCGGCGTGGCCGGCTGCCTTCTGAAATTCCGCATGGATCAGGATGCCTCCCAGACCGAAAGTACCACCCAAGGCAAATGTGGCTGGTTTGACAGTGCCAAGTGCCTCCTGCAAACAGACATCTGCGACCTGGCCTGCTGAGTTCTGTTTCTCTGGGGAAAGGCCATCGTTCCTCTCCAGGGCCCGGTGGCTCGAGTGGCAGGCTGCCTGCTGAAATTCCACATGGATCAGGATGCCTCCCAGATGAAAGGTGCCCCCACAGGCAACTGTGGCTGGTTTGACAGTGCCAAGTGCCTCCTGCAAACTGACATCAGGAACCTGGCCTGGTGACTTTTATTTCTCTGGGTAAAGGCCCTCATTCGTGTCCAGTGCCCCGCGGCCTGGAGTGGCCGGCTGCCTGCTGAAATTCCTCACGGTTGAGGATACCTCCCAGATGAAAGGTGCCCCCACAGGTAACTGTGGCTGGTTTGACAGTGCCAAGTGCCTCCTGCAAACTGACATCAGGAACCTGGCCTGCTGACTTTTGTTTCTCTGGGGAAAGGCCATGGTTCATGTCCATGGCCTGGGGGCCCGGAGTGGCCGGCTGCCTGCTGAAATTCTGCACGGACCAGGATGCCGCCCAGGTGAAAGGTACCACCAGAGGCAACTGCGGCTGGTTTGACAGTGCCAAGTGCCACCTGCAAACTGACATCAGGTACCTGGCCTGCTGACTTTTGTTTGTCTGGGGAAAGGCCATGATTCTTTTCTGGGGTACGGTGGCCCGGAGTGGCCGGCTGCCTGCTGAAATTCCAAAAGGATCAGGATGCCTCCCAGACCGAAAGTACCACCCAAGGCAACTGTGGCTGGTTTGACAGTGCCAAGTGCCTCCTGCAAACAGACATCAGCGACCTGCCCTGCTGAGTTCTGTTTCTCTGGGGAAAGGCCATGGTTCATGTCCAGGGCCCGGTGGCTCGAGTGACAGGCTGCCTGCTGAAATTCCAAACGGATCAGGATACCTCCCAGAATGAAAGTACCACCAGAGGCAACTATGGCTGGTTTGACAGTGCCAAGTGCCTCCTGCAAACTGACATCAGGAACCTGGCCTGGTGACTTTAGTTTCTCTGGGGAAAGGCCATGGTTCATGTCCAGGGCCTGGTGGCCCGGAGTGGCCGGCTGCCTGCTGAAATTCCGCATGGATCAGGATGCCTCCCACATGAAAACACCCCCACAGGCAACTGCGTCAGGTTTGACAGTGCCAAGTGCCTCCTGCAAACTGACATCAGGAACCTGGCCAGGTGACTTTTGTTTCTCTGGGGAAAAGCCATGGTTCATATCCAGGGCCTGGTGGCCCGGAGTGTCCGGCTGCCTGCTGAAATTCCGCATGGATCAGGATGCCTCCCAGATGAAAAATGACCCCAGAGGCAACTGTGGCTGGTTTGACAGTGCCAAGTGCCTCCTGCCAACTGACATCAGGAACCTGGCCTGGTGACTTTTGTTTCTCTGGGGAAAGGCCATGGTTCATGTCCAGGACTTGGTGGCCCGGAGTGGCCGGCTGCCTGCTGAAATTCCGCACGGATGAGAATATATCCCAGTTGCAATGTGCCCCCACAGGCACTGCGTCTGGTTTGACAGTGCCAATATGCCTCCTGCAAACTGACATCAGGAACCTGGCCTGGTGACTTTTGTTTCTCTGGGGAAAGGCCATCATTCTTGTCCGGGGCCCAGAGTGGCCGGAGTGGCCGGCTGCCTGCTGAAATTCCACACGGTTGAGGATGCCTCCCAGATGAAAAATGCCCCCACAGGCAACTGCGTCTGGTTTGACAGTGCCAAGTGCCTCCTGCAAACTGACATCAGGAACCTGGCCTGGTGACTTTTGTTTCTCTGGGGAAAGGCCATGGTTCATGTCCAGGGCCTTGTGGCCAGGAGTGGCCGGCTGCCTGCTGAAATTCCGCACGGATGAGGATACATCCCAGTTGCAAGGTGTCCCCACAGGCAACTGCGTCTGGTTTGACAGTGCCAAGTGCCACCTGCAAACTGACATCAGGAACCTGGCCTGGTGACTTTTCTTTGTCTGGGGAAAGGCCATTATTCTTGTCCGGGTCCCGGTGGCCCGGTGTGGCAGGCTGCCTGCTGAAATTCCTCACGGTTCAGGATACCTCCCAGATGCAAGGTGCCCCCACAGGCAACTGTGGCTGGTTTGACAGTGCCAAGTGCCTCCTGCAAACTGACATCAGGAACCTGGCCTGGTGACTTTTGTTTCTCTGGGTAAAGGCCATGGTTCAGGTCCAGGGCCTTGTGGCCAGGAGTGGCCGGCTGCCTGCTGAAATTCCGCATGGATGAGGATACATGCCAGTTGCAAGGTGCCCCCACAGGCAACTGTGTCTGGTTTGACAGTGCCAAGTGCCTCCTGCAAACTGACATCAGGAACCTGGCCTGGTGACTTTTGTTTCTCTGGGGAAAGGCCATGGTTCATGTCCAGGGCCTTGTGGCCAGGAGTGGCCGGCTGCCTGCTGAAATTCCGCACGGATGAGGATACATCCCAGTTGCAAGGTGCCCCCACAGGCAACTGCGTCAGGTTTGACAGTGCCAAGTGCCACCTGCAAACTGACATCAGGAACCTGGCCTGGTGACTTTTGTTTCTCTGGGGAAAGGCCATCATTCTTGTCCGGGGCCCAGAGTGGCCGGAGTGGCCGGCTGCCTGCTGAAATTCCACACGGTTGAGGATGCCTCCCAGATGAAAAATGCCCCCACAGGCAACTGCGTCTGGTTTGACAGTGCCAAGTGCCTCCTGCAAACTGACATCAGGAACCTGGCCTGGTGTTTTTTGTTTCTCTGGGGAAAGGCCATGGTTCATGTCCAGGGCCTTGTGGCCAGGAGTGGCCGGCTGCCTGCTGAAATTCCGCACGGATGAGGATACATCCCAGTTGCAAGGTGCCCCCACAGGCAACTGCGTCTGGTTTGACAGTGCCAAGTGCCTCCTGCAAACTGACATCAGGAACCTGGCCTGGTGACTTTTGTTTCTCTGGGGAAAGGCCAACATTCTTTTCCGGGTACCGGTGGACGGAGTGGCCGGCTGCCTGCTGAAATTCCTCACGGATCAGGATACCTCCCAGATGCAAGGTGCCCCCACAGGCAACTGCGGCTGGTTTGACAGTGCCAAGTGCCTCCTGCAAACTGACATCAGGAACCTGGCCTGGTGACTTTTATTTCTCTGGGTAAAGGCCATCATTCGTGTCCAGTGCCCCGCGGCCTGGAGTGGCCGGCTGCCTGCTGAAATTCCTCACGGTTGAGGATACCTCCCAGATGAAAGGTGCCCCCACAGGTAACTGTGGCTGGTTTGACAGTGCCAAGTGCCTCCTGCAAACTGACATCAGGAACCTGGCCTGGTGACTTTTGTTTCTCAGGGGAAAGGCCATCGTTCCTCTCCAGGGCCCGCTGGCCTGGAGTGGCCGGCTGCCTGCTGAAATTCCACACGGATCAGGATGCCTCCCAGATGAAAAATGCCCCCAGAGGAAACTGCGTCAGGTTTGACAGTGCCAAGTGCCTCCTGCAAACTGACATCAGGAACCTGGCCTGGTGACTTTTGTTTCTCTGGGGAAAGGCCATGGTTCATGTCCAGGGCCTGGGGGCTCGGAGTGGCCGGCTGCCTGCTGAAATTCCGCATGGATCAGGATGCCTCCCAGATGAAAAATGCCCCCACAGGCAACTGCGTCTGGTTTGACAGTGCCAAGTGACTCCTGCAAACTGACATCAGGAACCTGGCCTGGTGACTTTTGTTTCTGTGTGTAAAGGCCATCATTCTTTTCCAGGGTACTGTGGCCTGGAGTGGCCGGCTGCCTGCTGAAATTCCGCACGGATCAGGATGCCTCCCAGACCGAAAGTACCACCCAAGGCAAATGTGGCTGGTTTGACAGTGCCAAGTGTCTCCTGCAAACAGACATCAGCGACCTGGCCTGCTGAGTTCTGTTTCTCTGGGGAAAGGCCATGGTTCCTCTCCAGGGCCCGGTGGCTCGAGTGGCAGGCTGCCTGCTGAAATTCCACATGGATCAGGATGCCTCCCAGATGAAAGGTGCCCCCACAGGCAACTGTGGCTGGTTTGACAGTGCCAAGTGCCTCCTGCAAACTGACATCAGGAACCTGGCCTGGTGACTTTTATTTCTCTGGGTAAAGGCCCTCATTCGTGTCCAGTGCCCCGCGGCCTGGAGTGGCCGGCTGCCTGCTGAAATTCCGCACGGTTGAGGATACCTCCCAGATGAAAGGTGCCCCCACAGGTAACTGTGGCTGGTTTGACACTGCCAAGTGCCTCCTGCAAACTGACATCAGGAACCTGGCCTGCTGACTTTTGTTTCTCTGGGGAAAGGCCATGTTTCATGTCCATGGCCTGGGGGCCCGGAGTGGCCGGTTGCCTGCTGAAATTCTGCATGGATCCGGATGCCGCCGAGATGGAAGTTGCCACCACAGGCATCTGTGGCTGGTTTGACACTGCCAAGTGCCTCCTGCAAACTGACATCAGGAACCTGGCCTGCTGACTTTTGTTTCTCTGGGGAAAGGCCATGGTTCATGTCCAGGGCCTGGTAGCCCGGAGTGTCCGGCTGCCTGCTGAAATTCCACATGGATCAGGATGCCTCCCAGATGAAAAATGCCCCCAGAGGAAACTGAGTCAGGTTTGACAGTGCCAAGTGCCTCCTGCAAACTGACATCAGGAACCTGACCTGCTGACTTTTGTTTCTCTGGGGAAAGGCCATGGTTCATGTCCAGGGCCTGGTGGCTCGGAGTGGCCGGCTGCCTGCTGAAATTCCGCATGGATCAGGATGCCTCCCACATGAAAAATGCCCCCACAGGCACCTGTGGCTGGTTTGACAGTGCCAAGTGCCTCCTGCCAACTGACATCAGGAACCTGGCCTGGTGACTTTTATTTCTCTGGGTAAAGGCCATCATTCGTGTCCAGTGCCCCGCGGCCTGGAGTGGCCGGCTGCCTGCTGAAATTCCTCACGGTTGAGGATACCTCCCAGATGAAAGGTGCCCCCACAGGTAACTGTGGCTGGTTTGACACTGCCAAGTGCCTCCTGCAAACTGACATCAGGAACCTGGCCTGGTGACTTTTGTTTCTCTGGGGAAAGGCCATGGTTCATGTCCATGGCCTGGGGGCCCGGAGTGGCCGGCTGCCTGCTGAAATTCTGCACGGACCAGGATGCCGCCCAGGTGAAAGGTACCACCAGAGGCAACTGCGGCTGGTTTGACAGTGCCAAGTGCCACCTGCAAACTGACATCAGGTACCTGGCCTGCTGACTTTTGTTTCTCTGGGGAAAGGCCATGATTCTTTTCTGGGGTACGGTGGCCCGGAGTGGCCGGCTGCCTGCTGAAATTCCAAAAGGATCAGGATGCCTCCCAGACCGAAAGTACCACCCAAGGCAACTGTGGCTGGTTTGACAGTGCCAAGTGCCTCCTGCAAACAGACATCAGCGACCTGGCCTGCTGAGTTCTGTTTCTCTGGGGAAAGGCCATGGTTCATGTCCAGGGCCCGGTGGCTCGAGTGACAGGCTGCCTGCTGAAATTCCAAACGGATCAGGATACCTCCCAGAATGAAAGTACCACCAGAGGCAACTATGGCTGGTTTGACAGTGCCAAGTGCCTCCTGCAAACTGACATCAGGAACCTGGCCTGGTGACTTTAGTTTCTCTGGGGAAAGGCCATGGTTCATGTCCAGGGCCTGGTGGCCCGGAGTGGCCGGCTGCCTGCTGAAATTCCGCATGGATCAGGATGCCTCCCACATGAAAACACCCCCACAGGCAACTGCGTCAGGTTTGACAGTGCCAAGTGCCTCCTGCAAACTGACATCAGGAACCTGGCCTGGTGACTTTTGTTTCTCTGGGGAAAAGCCATGGTTCATATCCAGGGCCTGGTGGCCCGGAGTGTCCGGCTGCCTGCTGAAATTCCGCATGGATCAGGATGCCTCCCAGATGAAAAATGACCCCAGAGGCAACTGTGGCTGGTTTGACAGTGCCAAGTGCCTCCTGCCAACTGACATCAGGAACCTGGCCTGGTGACTTTTATTTCTCTGGGTAAAGGCCATCATTCGTGTCCAGTGCCCCGCGGCCTGGAGTGGCCGGCTGCCTGCTGAAATTCCTCACGGTTGAGGATACCTCCCAGATGAAAGGTGCCCCCACAGGTAACTGTGGCTGGTTTGACAGTGCCAAGTGCCTCCTGCAAACTGACATCAGGAACCTGGCCTGCTGACTTTTGTTTCTCTGGGGAAAGGCCATGGTTCATGTCCAGGGCCTTGTGGCCAGGAGTGGCAGGCTGCCTGCTGAAATTCCACATGGATCAGCAGGCCTCCCAG
The DNA here is from genome assembly GCF_036417665.1 of Passer domesticus. Lineage (NCBI taxonomy): Eukaryota > Metazoa > Chordata > Aves > Passeriformes > Passeridae > Passer > Passer domesticus. The sequence continues at coordinate 59,155,942 of NC_087474.1, forward strand.
ATGAAAGGTGCCCCCACAGGCAACTGTGGCTGGTTTGACAGTGCCAAGTGCCTCCTGCAAACTGACATCAGGAACCTGGCCTGGTGTCTTTTGTTTCTCTGGGGAAAGGCCATCATTCATGTCCAGGGCCTTGTGGCCCGGAGTGGCCAGCTGCCTGCTGAAATTCCGTACGGATGAGGATACATCCCAGTTGCAAGGTGCCCCCACAGGCAACTGCGTCTGGTTTGACATTGCCAAGTGCCACCTGCAAACTGACATCAGGAACCTGGCCTGGTGACTTTTGTTTGTCTGGGGAAAGGCCATTATTCTTGTCCGGGTCCCGGTGGCCTGGAGTGGCAGGCTGCCTGCTGAAATTCCTCACGGATCAGGATACCTCCCAGATGCAAGGTGCCCCCACAGGCAACTGCGGCTGGTTTGACAGTGCCAAGTGCCTCCTGCAAACTGACATCAGGAACCTGGCCTGGTGACTTTTGTTTCTCTGGGTAAAGGCCATGGTTCAGGTCCAGGGCCTTGTGGCCAGGAGTGGCCGGCTGCCTGCTAAAATTCCGCACGGATGAGGATACATGCCAGTTGCAAGGTGCCCCCACAGGCAACTGTGGCTGCTTTGACAGTGCCAAGTGCCTCCTGCAAACTGACATCAGGAACCTGGCCTGGTGACTTTTGTTTCTCTGGGGAAAGGCCATGGTTCATGTCCAGGGCCTTGTGGCCAGGAGTGGCCGGCTGCCTGCTGAAATTCCGCACGGATGAGGATACATCCCAGTTGCAAGGTGCCCCCACAGGCAACTGCGTCTGGTTTGACAGTGCCAAGTGCCACCTGCAAACTGACATCAGGAACCTGGCCTGGTGACTTTTGTTTCTCTGGGGAAAGGCCATCATTCTTGTCCGGGGCCCAGAGTGGCCGGAGTGGCCGGCTGCCTGCTGAAATTCCACACGGTTGAGGATGCCTCCCAGATGAAAAATGCCCCCACAGGCAACTGTGGCTGGTTTGACAGTGCCAAGTGCCTCCTGCAAACTGACATCAGGAACCTGGCCTGGTGTTTTTTGTTTCTCTGGGGAAAGGCCATGGTTCATGTCCAGGGCCTTGTGGCCAGGAGTGGCCGGCTGCCTGCTGAAATTCCGCACGGATGAGGATACATCCCAGTTGCAAGGTGCCCCCACAGGCAACTGCGTCTGGTTTGACAGTGCCAAGTGCCACCTGCAAACTGACATCAGGAACCTGGCCTGGTGACTTTTGTTTCTCTGGGGAAAGGCCAACATTCTTTTCCGGGTACCGGTGGACGGAGTGGCCGGCTGCCTGCTGAAATTCCTCACGGATCAGGATACCTCCCAGATGCAAGGTGCCCCCACAGGCAACTGCGGCTGGTTTGACAGTGCCAAGTGCCTCCTGCAAACAGACATCAGCGACCTGGCCTGCTAAGTTCTGTTTCTCTGGGGAAAGGCCATCGTTCCTCTCCAGGGCCCGGTGGCTCGAGTGGCAGGCTGCCTGCTGAAATTCCACATGGATCAGGAGGCCTCCCAGATGAAAGGTGCCCCCACAGGCAACTGTGGCTGGTTTGACAGTGCCAAGTGCCTCCTGCAAACTGACATCAGGAACCTGGCCTGGTGACTTTTATTTCTCTGGGTAAAGGCCATCATTCGTGTCCAGTGCCCCGCGGCCTGGAGTGGCCGGCTGCCTGCTGAAATTCCTCACGGTTGAGGATACCTCCCAGATGAAAGGTGCCCCCACAGGTAACTGTGGCTGGTTTGACAGTGCCAAGTGCCTCCTGCAAACTGACATCAGGAACCTGGCCTGGTGACTTTTGTTTCTCAGGGGAAAGGCCATGGTTCATGTCCAGGGCCCGCTGGCCCGGAGTGGCCAGCTGCCTGCTGAAATTCCACACGGATCAGGATGCCTACCAGATGAAAAATGCCCCCAGAGGAAACTGCGTCAGGTTTGACAGTGCCAAGTGCCTCCTGCAAACTGACATCAGGAACCTGGCCCGGTGACTTTTGTTTCTCTGGGGAAAGGCCATGGTTCATGTCCAGGGCCTGGGGGCTCGGAGTGGCCGGCTGCCTGCTGAAATTCCGCATGGATCAGGATGCCTCCCAGATGAAAAATGCCCCCACAGGCAACTGCGTCTGGTTTGACAGTGCCAAGTGACTCCTGCAAACTGACATCAGGAACCTGGCCTGGTGACTTTTGTTTCTGTGTGTAAAGGCCATCATTCTTTTCCAGGGTACGGTGGCCCGGCGTGGCCGGCTGCCTTCTGAAATTCCGCATGGATCAGGATGCCTCCCAGACCGAAAGTACCACCCAAGGCAAATGTGGCTGGTTTGACAGTGCCAAGTGCCTCCTGCAAACAGACATCTGCGACCTGGCCTGCTGAGTTCTGTTTCTCTGGGGAAAGGCCATCGTTCCTCTCCAGGGCCCGGTGGCTCGAGTGGCAGGCTGCCTGCTGAAATTCCACATGGATCAGGATGCCTCCCAGATGAAAGGTGCCCCCACAGGCAACTGTGGCTGGTTTGACAGTGCCAAGTGCCTCCTGCAAACTGACATCAGGAACCTGGCCTGGTGACTTTTATTTCTCTGGGTAAAGGCCCTCATTCGTGTCCAGTGCCCCGCGGCCTGGAGTGGCCGGCTGCCTGCTGAAATTCCTCACGGTTGAGGATACCTCCCAGATGAAAGGTGCCCCCACAGGTAACTGTGGCTGGTTTGACAGTGCCAAGTGCCTCCTGCAAACTGACATCAGGAACCTGGCCTGCTGACTTTTGTTTCTCTGGGGAAAGGCCATGGTTCATGTCCATGGCCTGGGGGCCCGGAGTGGCCGGCTGCCTGCTGAAATTCTGCACGGACCAGGATGCCGCCCAGGTGAAAGGTACCACCAGAGGCAACTGCGGCTGGTTTGACAGTGCCAAGTGCCACCTGCAAACTGACATCAGGTACCTGGCCTGCTGACTTTTGTTTGTCTGGGGAAAGGCCATGATTCTTTTCTGGGGTACGGTGGCCCGGAGTGGCCGGCTGCCTGCTGAAATTCCAAAAGGATCAGGATGCCTCCCAGACCGAAAGTACCACCCAAGGCAACTGTGGCTGGTTTGACAGTGCCAAGTGCCTCCTGCAAACAGACATCAGCGACCTGCCCTGCTGAGTTCTGTTTCTCTGGGGAAAGGCCATGGTTCATGTCCAGGGCCCGGTGGCTCGAGTGACAGGCTGCCTGCTGAAATTCCAAACGGATCAGGATACCTCCCAGAATGAAAGTACCACCAGAGGCAACTATGGCTGGTTTGACAGTGCCAAGTGCCTCCTGCAAACTGACATCAGGAACCTGGCCTGGTGACTTTAGTTTCTCTGGGGAAAGGCCATGGTTCATGTCCAGGGCCTGGTGGCCCGGAGTGGCCGGCTGCCTGCTGAAATTCCGCATGGATCAGGATGCCTCCCACATGAAAACACCCCCACAGGCAACTGCGTCAGGTTTGACAGTGCCAAGTGCCTCCTGCAAACTGACATCAGGAACCTGGCCAGGTGACTTTTGTTTCTCTGGGGAAAAGCCATGGTTCATATCCAGGGCCTGGTGGCCCGGAGTGTCCGGCTGCCTGCTGAAATTCCGCATGGATCAGGATGCCTCCCAGATGAAAAATGACCCCAGAGGCAACTGTGGCTGGTTTGACAGTGCCAAGTGCCTCCTGCCAACTGACATCAGGAACCTGGCCTGGTGACTTTTGTTTCTCTGGGGAAAGGCCATGGTTCATGTCCAGGACTTGGTGGCCCGGAGTGGCCGGCTGCCTGCTGAAATTCCGCACGGATGAGAATATATCCCAGTTGCAATGTGCCCCCACAGGCACTGCGTCTGGTTTGACAGTGCCAATATGCCTCCTGCAAACTGACATCAGGAACCTGGCCTGGTGACTTTTGTTTCTCTGGGGAAAGGCCATCATTCTTGTCCGGGGCCCAGAGTGGCCGGAGTGGCCGGCTGCCTGCTGAAATTCCACACGGTTGAGGATGCCTCCCAGATGAAAAATGCCCCCACAGGCAACTGCGTCTGGTTTGACAGTGCCAAGTGCCTCCTGCAAACTGACATCAGGAACCTGGCCTGGTGACTTTTGTTTCTCTGGGGAAAGGCCATGGTTCATGTCCAGGGCCTTGTGGCCAGGAGTGGCCGGCTGCCTGCTGAAATTCCGCACGGATGAGGATACATCCCAGATGCAAGGTGTCCCCACAGGCAACTGCGTCTGGTTTGACAGTGCCAAGTGCCACCTGCAAACTGACATCAGGAACCTGGCCTGGTGACTTTTCTTTGTCTGGGGAAAGGCCATTATTCTTGTCCGGGTCCCGGTGGCCCGGTGTGGCAGGCTGCCTGCTGAAATTCCTCACGGTTCAGGATACCTCCCAGATGCAAGGTGCCCCCACAGGCAACTGTGGCTGGTTTGACAGTGCCAAGTGCCTCCTGCAAACTGACATCAGGAACCTGGCCTGGTGACTTTTGTTTCTCTGGGTAAAGGCCATGGTTCAGGTCCAGGGCCTTGTGGCCAGGAGTGGCCGGCTGCCTGCTGAAATTCCGCATGGATGAGGATACATGCCAGTTGCAAGGTGCCCCCACAGGCAACTGTGGCTGGTTTGACAGTGCCAAGTGCCTCCTGCAAACTGACATCAGGAACCTGGCCTGGTGACTTTTGTTTCTCTGGGGAAAGGCCATGGTTCATGTCCAGGGCCTTGTGGCCAGGAGTGGCCGGCTGCCTGCTGAAATTCCGCACGGATGAGGATACATCCCAGTTGCAAGGTGCCCCCACAGGCAACTGCGTCAGGTTTGACAGTGCCAAGTGCCACCTGCAAACTGACATCAGGAACCTGGCCTGGTGACTTTTGTTTCTCTGGGGAAAGGCCATCATTCTTGTCCGGGGCCCAGAGTGGCCGGAGTGGCCGGCTGCCTGCTGAAATTCCACACGGTTGAGGATGCCTCCCAGATGAAAAATGCCCCCACAGGCAACTGCGTCTGGTTTGACAGTGCCAAGTGCCTCCTGCAAACTGACATAAGGAACCTGGCCTGGTGTTTTTTGTTTCTCTGGGGAAAGGCCATGGTTCATGTCCAGGGCCTTGTGGCCAGGAGTGGCCGGCTGCCTGCTGAAATTCCGCACGGATGAGGATACATCCCAGTTGCAAGGTGCCCCCACAGGCAACTGCGTCTGGTTTGACAGTGCCAAGTGCCTCCTGCAAACTGACATCAGGAACCTGGCCTGGTGACTTTTGTTTCTCTGGGGAAAGGCCAACATTCTTTTCCGGGTACCGGTGGACGGAGTGGCCGGCTGCCTGCTGAAATTCCTCACGGATCAGGATACCTCCCAGATGCAAGGTGCCCCCACAGGCAACTGCGGCTGGTTTGACAGTGCCAAGTGCCTCCTGCAAACTGACATCAGGAACCTGGCCTGGTGACTTTTATTTCTCTGGGTAAAGGCCATCATTCGTGTCCAGTGCCCCGCGGCCTGGAGTGGCCGGCTGCCTGCTGAAATTCCTCACGGTTGAGGATACCTCCCAGATGAAAGGTGCCCCCACAGGTAACTGTGGCTGGTTTGACAGTGCCAAGTGCCTCCTGCAAACTGACATCAGGAACCTGGCCTGGTGACTTTTGTTTCTCAGGGGAAAGGCCATCGTTCCTCTCCAGGGCCCGCTGGCCTGGAGTGGCCGGCTGCCTGCTGAAATTCCACACGGATCAGGATGCCTCCCAGATGAAAAATGCCCCCAGAGGAAACTGCGTCAGGTTTGACAGTGCCAAGTGCCTCCTGCAAACTGACATCAGGAACCTGGCCTGGTGACTTTTGTTTCTCTGGGGAAAGGCCATGGTTCATGTCCAGGGCCTGGGGGCTCGGAGTGGCCGGCTGCCTGCTGAAATTCCGCATGGATCAGGATGCCTCCCAGATGAAAAATGCCCCCACAGGCAACTGCGTCTGGTTTGACAGTGCCAAGTGACTCCTGCAAACTGACATCAGGAACCTGGCCTGGTGACTTTTGTTTCTGTGTGTAAAGGCCATCATTCTTTTCCAGGGTACTGTGGCCTGGAGTGGCCGGCTGCCTGCTGAAATTCCGCACGGATCAGGATGCCTCCCAGACCGAAAGTACCACCCAAGGCAAATGTGGCTGGTTTGACAGTGCCAAGTGTCTCCTGCAAACAGACATCAGCGACCTGGCCTGCTGAGTTCTGTTTCTCTGGGGAAAGGCCATGGTTCCTCTCCAGGGCCCGGTGGCTCGAGTGGCAGGCTGCCTGCTGAAATTCCACATGGATCAGGATGCCTCCCAGATGAAAGGTGCCCCCACAGGCAACTGTGGCTGGTTTGACAGTGCCAAGTGCCTCCTGCAAACTGACATCAGGAACCTGGCCTGGTGACTTTTATTTCTCTGGGTAAAGGCCCTCATTCGTGTCCAGTGCCCCGCGGCCTGGAGTGGCCGGCTGCCTGCTGAAATTCCGCACGGTTGAGGATACCTCCCAGATGAAAGGTGCCCCCACAGGTAACTGTGGCTGGTTTGACACTGCCAAGTGCCTCCTGCAAACTGACATCAGGAACCTGGCCTGCTGACTTTTGTTTCTCTGGGGAAAGGCCATGTTTCATGTCCATGGCCTGGGGGCCCGGAGTGGCCGGTTGCCTGCTGAAATTCTGCATGGATCCGGATGCCGCCGAGATGGAAGTTGCCACCACAGGCATCTGTGGCTGGTTTGACACTGCCAAGTGCCTCCTGCAAACTGACATCAGGAACCTGGCCTGCTGACTTTTGTTTCTCTGGGGAAAGGCCATGGTTCATGTCCAGGGCCTGGTAGCCCGGAGTGTCCGGCTGCCTGCTGAAATTCCACATGGATCAGGATGCCTCCCAGATGAAAAATGCCCCCAGAGGAAACTGAGTCAGGTTTGACAGTGCCAAGTGCCTCCTGCAAACTGACATCAGGAACCTGACCTGCTGACTTTTGTTTCTCTGGGGAAAGGCCATGGTTCATGTCCAGGGCCTGGTGGCTCGGAGTGGCCGGCTGCCTGCTGAAATTCCGCATGGATCAGGATGCCTCCCACATGAAAAATGCCCCCACAGGCACCTGTGGCTGGTTTGACAGTGCCAAGTGCCTCCTGCCAACTGACATCAGGAACCTGGCCTGGTGACTTTTATTTCTCTGGGTAAAGGCCATCATTCGTGTCCAGTGCCCCGCGGCCTGGAGTGGCCGGCTGCCTGCTGAAATTCCTCACGGTTGAGGATACCTCCCAGATGAAAGGTGCCCCCACAGGTAACTGTGGCTGGTTTGACACTGCCAAGTGCCTCCTGCAAACTGACATCAGGAACCTGGCCTGGTGACTTTTGTTTCTCTGGGGAAAGGCCATGGTTCATGTCCAGGGCCTTGTGGCCAGGAGTGGCAGGCTGCCTGCTGAAATTCCACATGGATCAGCAGGCCTCCCAGATGAAAGGTGCCCCCACAGGCAACTGTGGCTGGTTTGACAGTGCCAAGTGCCTCCTGCAAACTGACATCAGGAACCTGGCCTGGTGACTTTTGTTTCTCTGGGGAAAGGCCATGGTTCATGTCCAGGGCCTTGTGGCCTGGAGTGGCAGGCTGCCTGCTGAAATTCCGCACGGATGAGGATACATCCCAGTTGCAAGGTGCCCCCACAGGCAACTGCGTCTGGTTTGACAGTGCCAAGTGCCACCTGCAAACTGACATCAGGAACCTGGCCTGGTGACTTTTGTTTGTCTGGGGAAAGGCCATTATTCTTGTCCGGGTCCCGGTGGCCTGGAGTGGCAGGCTGCCTGCTGAAATTCCTCACGGATCAGGATACCTCCCAGATGCATGGTGCCCCCACAGGCAACTGCGGCTGGTTTGACAGTGCCAAGTGCCTCCTGCAAACTGACATCAGGAACCTGGCCTGGTGACTTTTGTTTCTCTGGGTAAAGGCCATGGTTCAGGTCCAGGGCCTTGTGGCCAGGAGTGGCCGGCTGCCTGCTGAAATTCCGCACGGATGAGGATACATGCCAGTTGCAAGGTGCCCCCACAGGCAACTGTGGCTGGTTTGACAGTGCCGAGTGCCTCCTGCAAACTGACATCAGGAACCTGGCCTGGTGACTTTTGTTTCTCTGGGGAAAGGCCATGGTTCATGTCCAGGGCCTTGTGGCCAGGAGTGGCCGGCTGCCTGCTGAAATTCCGCACGGATGAGGATACATCCCAGTTGCAAGGTGCCCCCACAGGCAACTGCGTCTGTTTTGACAGTGCCAAGTGCCACCTGCAAACTGACATCAGGAACCTGGCCTGGTGACTTTTGTTTCTCTGGGGAAAGGCCATCATTCTTGTCCGGGGCCCAGAGTGGCCGGAGTGGCCGGCTGCCTGCTGAAATTCCACACGGTTGAGGATGCCTCCCAGATGAAAAATGCCCCCACAGGCAACTGTGGCTGGTTTGACAGTGCCAAGTGCCTCCTGCAAACTGACATCAGGAACCTGGCCTGGTGTTTTTTGTTTCTCTGGGGAAAGGCCATGGTTCATGTCCAGGGCCTTGTGGCCAGGAGTGGCCGGCTGCCTGCTGAAATTCCGCACGGATGAGGATACATCCCAGTTGCAAGGTGCCCCCACAGGCAACTGCGTCTGGTTTGACAGTGCCAAGTGCCACCTGCAAACTGACATCAGGAACCTGGCCTGGTGACTTTTGTTTCTCTGGGGAAAGGCCAACATTCTTTTCCGGGTACCGGTGGACGGAGTGGCCGGCTGCCTGCTGAAATTCCTCACGGATCAGGATACCTCCCAGATGCAAGGTGCCCCCACAGGCAACTGCGGCTGGTTTGACAGTGCCAAGTGCCTCCTGCAAACAGACATCAGCGACCTGGCCTGCTAAGTTCTGTTTCTCTGGGGAAAGGCCATCGTTCCTCTCCAGGGCCCGGTGGCTCGAGTGGCAGGCTGCCTGCTGAAATTCCACATGGATCAGGAGGCCTCCCAGATGAAAGGTGCCCCCACAGGCAACTGTGGCTGGTTTGACAGTGCCAAGTGCCTCCTGCAAACTGACATCAGGAACCTGGCCTGGTGACTTTTATTTCTCTGGGTAAAGGCCATCATTCGTGTCCAGTGCCCCGCGGCCTGGAGTGGCCGGCTGCCTGCTGAAATTCCTCACGGTTGAGGATACCTCCCAGATGAAAGGTGCCCCCACAGGTAACTGTGGCTGGTTTGACACTGCCAAGTGCCTCCTGCAAACTGACATCAGGAACCTGGCCTGCTGACTTTTGTTTCTCTGGGGAAAGGCCATGTTTCATGTCCATGGCCTGGGGGCCCGGAGTGGCCGGCTGCCTGCTGAAATTCTGCATGGATCCGGATGCCGCCGAGATGGAAGTTGCCACCACAGGCATCTGTGGCTGGTTTGACACTGCCAAGTGCCTCCTGCAAACTGACATCAGGAACCTGGCCTGCTGACTTTTGTTTCTCTGGGGAAAGGCCATGGTTCATGTCCAGGGCCTGGTAGCCCGGAGTGGCCGGCTGCCTGCTGAAATTCCACATGGATCAGGATGCCTCCCAGATGAAAAATGCCCCCAGAGGAAACTGAGTCAGGTTTGACAGTGCCAAGTGCCTCCTGCAAACTGACATCAGGAACCTGACCTGGTGACTTTTGTTTCTCTGGGGAAAGGCCATGGTTCATGTCCAGGGCCTGGTGGCTCGGAGTGGCCGGCTGCCTGCTGAAATTCCGCATGGATCAGGATGCCTCCCACATGAAAAATGCCCCCACAGGCACCTGTGGCTGGTTTGACAGTGCCAAGTGCCTCCTGCCAACTGACATCTGGAACCTGGCCTGGTGACTTTTGTTTCTCTGGGGAAAGGCCATGGTTCATATCCTGAGCCTGGTGTCCTGGAGTGGCCGGCTGCCTGCTGAAATTCTGCACGGACCAGGATGCCGCCCAGATGAAAGGTACCACCAGAGGCAACTGCGGCTGGTTTGACAGTGCCAAGTGCCTCCTGCAAACTGACATCAGGAACCTGGCCTGGTGACTTTTGTTTCTCTGGGGAAAGGCCATGATTCTTTTCCGGGGTACGGTGGCCCGGAGTGGCCGGCTGCCTGCTGAAATTCCAAAAGGATCAGGATGCCTCCCAGACCGAAAGTACCACCCAAGGCAACTGTGGCTGGTTTGACACTGCCAAGTGCCTCCTGCAAACTGACATCAGCGACCTGGCCTGCTGAGTTCTGTTTCTCTGGGGAAAGGCCATCGTTCCTCTCCAGGGCCCAGTGGTTCGAGTGGCAGGCTGCCTGCTGAAATTCCACATGGATCAGGATGCCTCCCAGATGAAAGGTGCCCCCACAGGCAACTGTGGCTGGTTTGACAGTGCCAAGTGCCTCCTGCCAACTGACATCAGGAACCTGGCCTGGTGACTTTTATTTCTCTGGGTAAAGGCCATCATTCGTGTCCAGTGCCCCGCGGCCTGGAGTGGCCGGCTGCCTGCTGAAATTCCTCACGGTTGAGGATACCTCCCAGATGAAAGGTGCCCCCACAGGTAACTGTGGCTGGTTTGACAGTGCCAAGTGCCTCCTGCAAACTGACATCAGGAACCTGGCCTGCTGACTTTTGTTTCTCTGGGGAAAGGCCATGGTTCATGTCCAGGGCCTTGTGGCCAGGAGTGGCAGGCTGCCTGCTGAAATTCCACATGGATCAGCAGGCCTCCCAGATGAAAGGTGCCCCCACAGGCAACTGTGGCTGGTTTGACAGTGCCAAGTGCCTCCTGCAAACTGACATCAGGAACCTGGCCTGGTGACTTTTGTTTCTCTGGGGAAAGGCCATCATTCATGTCCAGGGCCTTGTGGCCCGGAGTGGCCAGCTGCCTGCTGAAATTCCGCACGGATGAGGATATATCCCAGTTGCAAGGTGCCCCCACAGGCAACTGCGTCTGGTTTGACAGTGCCAAGTGCCACCTGCAAACTGACATCAGGAACCTGGCCTGGTGACTTTTGTTTGTCTGGGGAAAGGCCATTATTCTTGTCCGGGTCCCGGTGGCCTGGAGTGGCAGGCTGCCTGCTGAAATTCCTCACGGATCAGGATACCTCCCAGATGCAAGGTGCCCCCACAGGCAACTGCGGCTGGTTTGACAGTGCCAAGTGCCTCCTGCAAACTGACATCAGGAACCTGGCCTGGTGACTTTTGTTTCTCTGGGTAAAGGCCATGGTTCAGGTCCAGGGCCTTGTGGCCAGGAGTGGCCGGCTGCCTGCTGAAATTCCGCACGGATGAGGATACATGCCAGTTGCAAGGTGCCCCCACAGGCAACTGTGGCTGGTTTGACAGTGCCAAGTGCCTCCTGCAAACTGACATCAGGAACCTGGCCTGGTGACTTTTGTTTCTCTGGGGAAAGGCCATGGTTCATGTCCAGGGCCTTGTGGCCAGGAGTGGCCGGCTGCCTGCTGAAATTCCGCACGGATGAGGATACATCCCAGTTGCAAGGTGCCCCCACAGGCAACTGCGTCTGGTTTGACAGTGCCAAGTGCCACCTGCAAACTGACATCAGGAACCTGGCCTGGTGACTTTTGTTTCTCTGGGGAAAGGCCATCATTCTTGTCCGGGGCCCAGAGTGGCCGGAGTGGCCGGCTGCCTGCTGAAATTCCACACGGTTGAGGATGCCTCCCAGATGAAAAATGCCCCCACAGGCAACTGTGGCTGGTTTGACAGTGCCAAGTGCCTCCTGCAAACTGACATCAGGAACCTGGCCTGGTGTTTTTTGTTTCTCTGGGGAAAGGCCATGGTTCATGTCCAGGGCCTTGTGGCCAGGAGTGGCCGGCTGCCTGCTGAAATTCCGCACGGATGAGGATACATCCCAGTTGCAAGGTGCCCCCACAGGCAACTGCGTCTGGTTTGACAGTGCCAAGTGCCACCTGCAAACTGACATCAGGAACCTGGCCTGGTGACTTTTGTTTCTCTGGGGAAAGGCCAACATTCTTTTCCGGGTACCGGTGGACGGAGTGGCCGGCTGCCTGCTGAAATTCCTCACGGATCAGGATACCTCCCAGATGCAAGGTGCCCCCACAGGCAACTGCGGCTGGTTTGACAGTGCCAAGTGCCTCCTGCAAACAGACATCAGCGACCTGGCCTGCTAAGTTCTGTTTCTCTGGGGAAAGGCCATCGTTCCTCTCCAGGGCCCGGTGGCTCGAGTGGCAGGCTGCCTGCTGAAATTCCACATGGATCAGGAGGCCTCCCAGATGAAAGGTGCCCCCACAGGCAACTGTGGCTGGTTTGACAGTGCCAAGTGCCTCCTGCAAACTGACATCAGGAACCTGGCCTGGTGACTTTTATTTCTCTGGGTAAAGGCCATCATTCGTGTCCAGTGCCCCGCGGCCTGGAGTGGCCGGCTGCCTGCTGAAATTCCTCACGGTTGAGGATACCTCCCAGATGAAAGGTGCCCCCACAGGTAACTGTGGCTGGTTTGACAGTGCCAAGTGCCTCCTGCAAACTGACATCAGGAACCTGGCCTGGTGACTTTTGTTTCTCAGGGGAAAGGCCATGGTTCATGTCCAGGGCCCGCTGGCCCGGAGTGGCCAGCTGCCTGCTGAAATTCCACACGGATCAGGATGCCTACCAGATGAAAAATGCCCCCAGAGGAAACTGCGTCAGGTTTGACAGTGCCAAGTGCCTCCTGCAAACTGACATCAGGAACCTGGCCTGGTGACTTTTGTTTCTCTGGGGAAAGGCCATGGTTCATGTCCAGGGCCTGGGGGCTCGGAGTGGCCGGCTGCCTGCTGAAATTCCGCATGGATCAGGATGCCTCCCAGATGAAAAATGCCCCCACAGGCAACTGCGTCTGGTTTGACAGTGCCAAGTGCCTCCTGCAAACTGACATCAGGAACCTGGCCTGGTGACTTTTGTTTCTCTGGGGAAAGGCCATGATTCTTTTCCGGGGTACGGTGGCCCGGAGTGGCCGGCTGCCTGCTGAAATTCCAAAAGGATCAGGATGCCTCCCAGACCGAAAGTACCACCCAAGGCAACTGTGGCTGGTTTGACACTGCCAAGTGCCTCCTGCAAACTGACATCAGCGACCTGGCCTGCTGAGTTCTGTTTCTCTGGGGAAAGGCCATCGTTCCTCTCCAGGGCCCAGTGGTTCGAGTGGCAGGCTGCCTGCTGAAATTCCACATGGATCAGGATGCCTCCCAGATGAAAGGTGCCCCCACAGGCAACTGTGGCTGGTTTGACAGTGCCAAGTGCCTCCTGCCAACTGACATCAGGAACCTGGCCTGGTGACTTTTATTTCTCTGGGTAAAGGCCATCATTCGTGTCCAGTGCCCCGCGGCCTGGAGTGGCCGGCTGCCTGCTGAAATTCCTCACGGTTGAGGATACCTCCCAGATGAAAGGTGCCCCCACAGGTAACTGTGGCTGGTTTGACAGTGCCAAGTGCCTCCTGCAAACTGACATCAGGAACCTGGCCTGCTGACTTTTGTTTCTCTGGGGAAAGGCCATGGTTCATGTCCAGGGCCTTGTGGCCAGGAGTGGCAGGCTGCCTGCTGAAATTCCACATGGATCAGCAGGCCTCCCAGATGAAAGGTGCCCCCACAGGCAACTGTGGCTGGTTTGACAGTGCCAAGTGCCTCCTGCAAACTGACATCAGGAACCTGGCCTGGTGACTTTTGTTTCTCTGGGGAAAGGCCATCATTCATGTCCAGGGCCTTGTGGCCCGGAGTGGCCAGCTGCCTGCTGAAATTCCGCACGGATGAGGATATATCCCAGTTGCAAGGTGCCCCCACAGGCAACTGCGTCTGGTTTGACAGTGCCAAGTGCCACCTGCAAACTGACATCAGGAACCTGGCCTGGTGACTTTTGTTTGTCTGGGGAAAGGCCATTATTCTTGTCCGGGTCCCGGTGGCCTGGAGTGGCAGGCTGCCTGCTGAAATTCCTCACGGATCAGGATACCTCCCAGTTGCAAGGTGCCCCCACAGGCAACTGCGTCTGGTTTGACAGTGCCAAGTGCCACCTGCAAACTGACATCAGGAACCTGGCCTGGTGACTTTTGTTTCTCTGGGGAAAGGCCATCATTCTTGTCCGGGGCCCAGAGTGGCCGGAGTGGCCGGCTGCCTGCTGAAATTCCACACGGTTGAGGATGCCTCCCAGATGAAAAATGCCCCCACAGGCAACTGTGGCTGGTTTGACAGTGCCAAGTGCCTCCTGCAAACTGACATCAGGAACCTGGCCTGGTGTTTTTTGTTTCTCTGGGGAAAGGCCATGGTTCATGTCCAGGGCCTTGTGGCCAGGAGTGGCCGGCTGCCTGCTGAAATTCCGCACGGATGAGGATACATCCCAGTTGCAAGGTGCCCCCACAGGCAACTGCGTCTGGTTTGACAGTGCCAAGTGCCACCTGCAAACTGACATCAGGAACCTGGCCTGGTGACTTTTGTTTCTCTGGGGAAAGGCCAACATTCTTTTCCGGGTACCGGTGGACGGAGTGGCCGGCTGCCTGCTGAAATTCCTCACGGATCAGGATACCTCCCAGATGCAAGGTGCCCCCACAGGCAACTGCGGCTGGTTTGACAGTGCCAAGTGCCTCCTGCAAACAGACATCAGCGACCTGGCCTGCTAAGTTCTGTTTCTCTGGGGAAAGGCCATCGTTCCTCTCCAGGGCCCGGTGGCTCGAGTGGCAGGCTGCCTGCTGAAATTCCACATGGATCAGGAGGCCTCCCAGATGAAAGGTGCCCCCACAGGCAACTGTGGCTGGTTTGACAGTGCCAAGTGCCTCCTGCAAACTGACATCAGGAACCTGGCCTGGTGACTTTTATTTCTCTGGGTAAAGGCCATCATTCGTGTCCAGTGCCCCGCGGCCTGGAGTGGCCGGCTGCCTGCTGAAATTCCTCACGGTTGAGGATACCTCCCAGATGAAAGGTGCCCCCACAGGTAACTGTGGCTGGTTTGACAGTGCCAAGTGCCTCCTGCAAACTGACATCAGGAACCTGGCCTGGTGACTTTTGTTTCTCAGGGGAAAGGCCATGGTTCATGTCCAGGGCCCGCTGGCCCGGAGTGGCCAGCTGCCTGCTGAAATTCCACACGGATCAGGATGCCTACCAGATGAAAAATGCCCCCAGAGGAAACTGCGTCAGGTTTGACAGTGCCAAGTGCCTCCTGCAAACTGACATCAGGAACCTGGCCCGGTGACTTTTGTTTCTCTGGGGAAAGGCCATGGTTCATGTCCAGGGCCTGGGGGCTCGGAGTGGCCGGCTGCCTGCTGAAATTCCGCATGGATCAGGATGCCTCCCAGATGAAAAATGCCCCCACAGGCAACTGCGTCTGGTTTGACAGTGCCAAGTGACTCCTGCAAACTGACATCAGGAACCTGGCCTGGTGACTTTTGTTTCTGTGTGTAAAGGCCATCATTCTTTTCCAGGGTACGGTGGCCCGGCGTGGCCGGCTGCCTTCTGAAATTCCGCATGGATCAGGATGCCTCCCAGACCGAAAGTACCACCCAAGGCAAATGTGGCTGGTTTGACAGTGCCAAGTGCCTCCTGCAAACAGACATCTGCGACCTGGCCTGCTGAGTTCTGTTTCTCTGGGGAAAGGCCATCGTTCCTCTCCAGGGCCCGGTGGCTCGAGTGGCAGGCTGCCTGCTGAAATTCCACATGGATCAGGATGCCTCCCAGATGAAAGGTGCCCCCACAGGCAACTGTGGCTGGTTTGACAGTGCCAAGTGCCTCCTGCAAACTGACATCAGGAACCTGGCCTGGTGACTTTTATTTCTCTGGGTAAAGGCCCTCATTCGTGTCCAGTGCCCCGCGGCCTGGAGTGGCCGGCTGCCTGCTGAAATTCCTCACGGTTGAGGATACCTCCCAGATGAAAGGTGCCCCCACAGGTAACTGTGGCTGGTTTGACACTGCCAAGTGCCTCCTGCAAACTGACATCAGGAACCTGGCCTGCTGACTTTTGTTTCTCTGGGGAAAGGCCATGGTTCATGTCCATGGCCTGGGGGCCCGGAGTGGCCGGCTGCCTGCTGAAATTCTGCATGGATCCGGATGCCGCCGAGATGGAAGGTGCCACCACAGGCAACTGTGGCTGGTTTGACACTGCCAAGTGCCTCCTGCAAACTGACATCAGGAACCTGGCCTGGTGACTTTTGTTTCTCTGGGGAAAGGCCATGGTTCATGTCCAGGGCCTGGTAGCCCGGAGTGGCCGGCTGCCTGCTGAAATTCCACATGGATCAGGATGCCTCCCAGATGAAAAATGCCCCCAGAGGAAACTGAGTCAGGTTTGACAGTGCCAAGTGCCTCCTGCAAACTGACATCAGGAACCTGGCCTGGTGACTTTTGTTTCTCTGGGGAAAGGCCATGGTTCATGTCCAGGGCCTGGGGGCTCGGAGGGGCCGGCTGCCTGCTGAAATTCCAAAAGGATCAGGATGCCTCCCACATGAAAAATGCCCCCACAGGCACCTGTGGCTGGTTTGACAGTGCCAAGTGCCTCCTGCCAACTGACATCTGGAACCTGGCCTGGTGACTTTTGTTTCTCTGGGGAAAGGCCATGATTCTTTTCCGGGGTACGGTGGCCCGGAGTGGCCGGCTGCCTGCTGAAATTCCAAAAGGATCAGGATGCCTCCCAGACCGAAAGTACCACCCAAGGCAACTGTGGCTGGTTTGACACTGCCAAGTGCCTCCTGCAAACTGACATCAGCGACCTGGCCTGCTGAGTTCTGTTTCTCTGGGGAAAGGCCATCGTTCCTCTCCAGGGCCCAGTGGCTCGAGTGGCAGGCTGCCTGCTGAAATTCCACATGGATCAGGAGGCCTCCCAGATGAAAGGTGCCCCCACAGGCAACTGTGGCTGGTTTGACAGTGCCAAGTGCCTCCTGCAAACTGACATCAGGAACCTGGCCTGGTGACTTTTATTTCTCTGGGTAAAGGCCATCATTCGTGTCCAGTGCCCCGCGGCCTGGAGTGGCCGGCTGCCTGCTGAAATTCCTCACGGTTGAGGATACCTCCCAGATGAAAGGTGCCCCCACAGGCAACTGTGGCTGGTTTGACACTGCCAAGTGCCTCCTGCAAACTGACATCAGGAACCTGGCCTGGTGACTTTTGTTTCTCTGGGGAAAGGCCATGGTTCATGTCCAGGGCCTTGTGGCCAGGAGTGGCAGGCTGCCTGCTGAAATTCCACACGGATCAGGATACCTCCCTGATGCAAGGTGCCCCCACAGGCAACTGTGGCTGGTTTGACAGTGCCAAGTGCCTCCTGCAAACTGACATCAGGAACCTGGCCTGGTGACTTTTGTTTCTCTGGGGAAAGGCCATGGTTCATGTCCAGGGCCTTGTGGCCAGGAGTGGCCGGCTGCCTGCTGAAATTCCGCACGGATGAGGATACATCCCAGTTGCAAGGTGCCCCCACAGGCAACTGCGTCTGGTTTGACAGTGCCAAGTGCCACCTGCAAACTGACATCAGGAACCTGGCCTGGTGACTTTTGTTTGTCTGGGGAAAGGCCATTATTCTTGTCCGGGTCCCGGTGGCCTGGAGTGGCAGGCTGCCTGCTGAAATTCCTCACGGATCAGGATACCTCCCAGATGCAAGGTGCCCCCACAGGCAACTGCGGCTGGTTTGACAGTGCCAAGTGCCTCCTGCAAACTGACATCAGGAACCTGGCCTGGTGACTTTTGTTTCTCTGGGTAAAGGCCATGGTTCAGGTCCAGGGCCTTGTGGCCAGGAGTGGCCGGCTGCCTGCTAAAATTCCGCACGGATGAGGATACATGCCAGTTGCAAGGTGCCCCCACAGGCAACTGTGGCTGCTTTGACAGTGCCAAGTGCCTCCTGCAAACTGACATCAGGAACCTGGCCTGGTGACTTTTGTTTCTCTGGGGAAAGGCCATGGTTCATGTCCAGGGCCTTGTGGCCAGGAGTGGCCGGCTGCCTGCTGAAATTCCGCACGGATGAGGATACATCCCAGTTGCAAGGTGCCCCCACAGGCAACTGCGTCTGGTTTGACAGTGCCAAGTGCCACCTGCAAACTGACATCAGGAACCTGGCCTGGTGACTTTTGTTTCTCTGGGGAAAGGCCATCATTCTTGTCCGGGGCCCAGAGTGGCCGGAGTGGCCGGCTGCCTGCTGAAATTCCACACGGTTGAGGATGCCTCCCAGATGAAAAATGCCCCCACAGGCAACTGTGGCTGGTTTGACAGTGCCAAGTGCCTCCTGCAAACTGACATCAGGAACCTGGCCTGGTGTTTTTTGTTTCTCTGGGGAAAGGCCATGGTTCATGTCCAGGGCCTTGTGGCCAGGAGTGGCCGGCTGCCTGCTGAAATTCCGCACGGATGAGGATACATCCCAGTTGCAAGGTGCCCCCACAGGCAACTGCGTCTGGTTTGACAGTGCCAAGTGCCACCTGCAAACTGACATCAGGAACCTGGCCTGGTGACTTTTGTTTCTCTGGGGAAAGGCCAACATTCTTTTCCGGGTACCGGTGGACGGAGTGGCCGGCTGCCTGCTGAAATTCCTCACGGATCAGGATACCTCCCAGATGCAAGGTGCCCCCACAGGCAACTGCGGCTGGTTTGACAGTGCCAAGTGCCTCCTGCAAACAGACATCAGCGACCTGGCCTGCTAAGTTCTGTTTCTCTGGGGAAAGGCCATCGTTCCTCTCCAGGGCCCGGTGGCTCGAGTGGCAGGCTGCCTGCTGAAATTCCACATGGATCAGGAGGCCTCCCAGATGAAAGGTGCCCCCACAGGCAACTGTGGCTGGTTTGACAGTGCCAAGTGCCTCCTGCAAACTGACATCAGGAACCTGGCCTGGTGACTTTTATTTCTCTGGGTAAAGGCCATCATTCGTGTCCAGTGCCCCGCGGCCTGGAGTGGCCGGCTGCCTGCTGAAATTCCTCACGGTTGAGGATACCTCCCAGATGAAAGGTGCCCCCACAGGTAACTGTGGCTGGTTTGACACTGCCAAGTGCCTCCTGCAAACTGACATCAGGAACCTGGCCTGCTGACTTTTGTTTCTCTGGGGAAAGGCCATGGTTCATGTCCATGGCCTGGGGGCCCGGAGTGGCCGGCTGCCTGCTGAAATTCTGCATGGATCCGGATGCCGCCGAGATGGAAGGTGCCACCACAGGCAACTGTGGCTGGTTTGACACTGCCAAGTGCCTCCTGCAAACTGACATCAGGAACCTGGCCTGCTGACTTTTGTTTCTCTGGGGAAAGGCCATGGTTCATGTCCAGGGCCTGGTAGCCCGGAGTGGCCGGCTGCCTGCTGAAATTCCACATGGATCAGGATGCCTCCCAGATGAAAAATGCCCCCAGAGGAAACTGAGTCAGGTTTGACAGTGCCAAGTGCCTCCTGCAAACTGACATCAGGAACCTGGCCTGGTGACTTTTGTTTCTCTGGGGAAAGGCCATGGTTCATGTCCAGGGCCTGGGGGCTCGGAGGGGCCGGCTGCCTGCTGAAATTCCAAAAGGATCAGGATGCCTCCCACATGAAAAATGCCCCCACAGGCACCTGTGGCTGGTTTGACAGTGCCAAGTGCCTCCTGCCAACTGACATCTGGAACCTGGCCTGGTGACTTTTGTTTCTCTGGGGAAAGGCCATGATTCTTTTCCGGGGTACGGTGGCCCGGAGTGTCCGGCTGCCTGCTGAAATTCCAAAAGGATCAGGATGCCTCCCAGACCGAAAGTACCACCCAAGGCAACTGTGGCTGGTTTGACACTGCCAAGTGCCTCCTGCAAACTGACATCAGCGACCTGGCCTGCTGAGTTCTGTTTCTCTGGGGAAAGGCCATCGTTCCTCTCCAGGGCCCAGTGGCTCGAGTGGCAGGCTGCCTGCTGAAATTCCACATGGATCAGGAGGCCTCCCAGATGAAAGGTGCCCCCACAGGCAACTGTGGCTGGTTTGACAGTGCCAAGTGCCTCCTGCCAACTGACATCAGGAACCTGGCCTGGTGACTTTTATTTCCCTGGGTAAAGGCCATCATTCGTGTCCAGTGCCCCGCGGCCTGGAGTGGCCGGCTGCCTGCTGAAATTCCTCACGGTTGAGGATACCTCCCAGATGAAAGGTGCCCCCACAGGCAACTGTGGCTGGTTTGACACTGCCAAGTGCCTCCTGCAAACTGACATCAGGAACCTGGCCTGGTGACTTTTGTTTCTCTGGGGAAAGGCCATGGTTCATGTCCAGGGCCTTGTGGCCAGGAGTGGCAGGCTGCCTGCTGAAATTCCACACGGATCAGGATACCTCCCTGATGCAAGGTGCCCCCACAGGCAACTGTGGCTGGTTTGACAGTGCCAAGTGCCTCCTGCAAACTGACATCAGGAACCTGGCCTGGTGACTTTTGTTTCTCTGGGGAAAGGCCATGGTTCATGTCCAGGGCTTGGTGGC
The DNA here is from genome assembly GCF_036417665.1 of Passer domesticus. Taxonomy (NCBI): domain Eukaryota; kingdom Metazoa; phylum Chordata; class Aves; order Passeriformes; family Passeridae; genus Passer; species Passer domesticus. The sequence continues at coordinate 59,176,206 of NC_087474.1, forward strand.
CCGGAGTGGCCCGCTGCCTTCTGAAATTCCAAATGGATCAGGATACATCCCAGAACGAAAGTACCACCAGAGGCAACTGTGGCTGGTTTGACAGTGCCAAGTGCCTCCTGCAAACTGACATCAGGAACCTGGCCTGGTGACTTTTGTTTCTCTGGGGAAAGGCCATGGTTCATGTCCAGGGCCTTGTGGCCAGGAGTGGCCGGCTGCCTGCTGAAATTCCGCACGGATGAGGATACATGCCAGTTGCAAGGTGCCCCCACAGGCAACTGTGGCTGGTTTGACAGTGCCAAGTGCCTCCTGCAAACTGACATCAGGAACCTGGCCTGGTGACTTTTGTTTCTCTGGGGAAAGGCCATGGTTCATGTCCAGGGCCTTGTGGCCAGGAGTGGCCCGCTGCCTGCTGAAATTCCGCACGGATGAGGATACATCCCAGTTGCAAGGTGCCCCCACAGGCAACTGCGTCTGGTTTGACAGTGCCAAGTGCCACCTGCAAACTGACATCAGGAACCTGGCCTGGTGACTTTTGTTTCTCTGGGGAAAGGCCATCATTCTTGTCCGGGGCCCAGAGTGGCCGGAGTGGCCGGCTGCCTGCTGAAATTCCACACGGTTGAGGATGCCTCCCAGATGAAAAATGCCCCCAGAGGAAACTGCGTCTGGTTTGACAGTGCCAAGTGCCTCCTGCAAACTGACATCAGGAACCTGGCCTGGTGACTTTTGTTTCTCTGGGGAAAGGCCATTATTCTTGTCCGGGTCCCGGTGGCCTGGAGTGGCAGGCTGCCTGCTGAAATTCCACACGGATCAGGATACCTCCCTGATGCAAGGTGCCCCCACAGGCAACTGTGGCTGGTTTGACAGTGCCAAGTGCCTCCTGCAAACTGACATCAGGAACCTGGCCTGGTGACTTTTGTTTCTCTGGGGAAAGGCCATGGTTCATGTCCAGGGCCTTGTGGCCAGGAGTGGCCGGCTGCCTGCTGAAATTCCGCACGGATGAGGATACATCCCAGTTGCAAGGTGCCCACTCAGGCAACTGCGTCTGGTTTGACAGTGCCAAGTGCCACCTGCAAACTGACATCAGGAACCTGGCCTGGTGACTTTTGTTTCTCTGGGGAAAGGCCATGGTTCATGTCCAGGGCTTGGTGGCCCGGAGTGGCCCGCTGCCTTCTGAAATTCCAAATGGATCAGGATACATCCCAGAACGAAAGTACCACCAGAGGCAACTGTGGCTGGTTTGACAGTGCCAAGTGCCTCCTGCAAACTGACATCAGGAACCTGGCCTGGTGACTTTTGTTTCTCTGGGGAAAGGCCATGGTTCATGTCCAGGGCCTTGTGGCCAGGAGTGGCCGGCTGCCTGCTGAAATTCCGCACGGATGAGGATACATGCCAGTTGCAAGGTGCCCCCACAGGCAACTGTGGCTGGTTTGACAGTGCCAAGTGCCTCCTGCAAACTGACATCAGGAACCTGGCCTGGTGACTTTTGTTTCTCTGGGGAAAGGCCATGGTTCATGTCCAGGGCCTTGTGGCCAGGAGTGGCCCGCTGCCTGCTGAAATTCCGCACGGATGAGGATACATCCCAGTTGCAAGGTGCCCCCACAGGCAACTGCGTCTGGTTTGACAGTGCCAAGTGCCACCTGCAAACTGACATCAGGAACCTGGCCTGGTGACTTTTGTTTCTCTGGGGAAAGGCCAACATTCTTTTCCGGGTACCGGTGGACGGAGTGGCCGGCTGCCTGCTGAAATTCCTCACGGATCAGGATACCTCCCAGATGCAAGGTGCCCCCACAGGCAACTGTGGCTGGTTTGACAGTGCCAAGTGCCTCCTGCAAACAGACATCAGCGACCTGGCCTGCTAAGTTCTGTTTCTCTGGGGAAAGGCCATCGTTCCTCTCCAGGGCCCGGTGGCTCGAGTGGCCGGCTGCCTGCTGAAATTCCACACGGATCAGGATGCCTCCCAGATGAAAAATGCCCCCAGAGGAAACTGCGTCAGGTTTGACAGTGCCAAGTGCCTCCTGCAAACTGACATCAGGAACCTGGCCTGGTGACTTTTGTTTCTCTGGGGAAAGGCCATGGTTCATGTCCAGGGCCTGGGGGCTCGGAGTGGCCGGCTGCCTGCTGAAATTCCGCATGGATCAGGATGCCTCCCACATGAAAAATGCCCCCACAGGCAACTGCGTCTGGTTTGACAGAGCCAAGTGCCTCCTGCCAACTGACATCAGGAACCTGGCCTGGTGACTTTTGTTTCTCTGTGGAAAGGCCATCATTCTTTTCCAGGGTACGGTGGCCCGGAGTGGCTGGCTGCCTGCTGAAATTCCGCACGGATCAGGATGCCTCCCAGACCGAAAGTACCACCCAAGGCAAATGTGGCTGGTTTGACAGTGCCAAGTGCCTCCTGCAAACAGACATCTGCGACCTGGCCTGCTGAGTTCTGTTTCTCTGGGGAAAGGCCATCGTTCCTCTCCAGGGCCCGGTGGCTCGAGTGGCAGGCTGCCTGCTGAAATTCCAAACGGATCAGGATGCCTCCCAGATGAAAGGTGCCCCCACAGGCAACTGTGGCTGGTTTGACAGTGCCAAGTGCCTCCTGCAAACTGACATCAGGAACCTGGCCTGGTGACTTTTATTTCTCTGCGTAAAGGCCATCATTCGTGTCCAGTGCCCCGCGGCCTGGAGTGGCCGGCTGCCTGCTGAAATTCCTCACGGTTGAGGACACCTCCCAGATGAAAGGTGCCCCCACAGGTAACTGTGGCTGGTTTGACACTGCCAAGTGCCTCCTGCAAACTGACATCAGGAACCTGGCCTGGTGACTTTTGTTTCTCGGGGGAAAAGCCATGGTTCAAGTCCATGGCCTGGTGGCCCGGAGTGGCCGGCTGCCTGCTGAAATTCCGCATGGATCTGGATGCCTCCCAGACCGAAAGTACCACCCAAGGCAACTGTGGCTGGTTTGACAGTGCCAAGTGCCTCCTGCAAACTGACATCAGGAACCTGGCCTGGTGACTTTTGTTTCTCTGGGGAAAGGCCATCATTCTTGTCCAGGGCCTGGTAGCCCCGAGTGGCCGACTGACTGCTGAAATTCCGCATGGATCAGGATGCCTCCCACATTAAAAATGCCCCCACAGGCAACTGCGTCTGGTTTGACAGAGCCAAGTGCCTCCTGCCAACTGACATCAGGAACCTGGCCTGGTGACTTTTGTTTCTCTGGGTAAAGGCCATGGTTCATATCCTGAGCCTGGTGTCCTGGAGTGGCCGGCTGCCTGCTGAAATTCTGCACGGACCAGGATGCCGCCCAGGTGAAAGGTACCACCAGAGGCAACTGCGGCTGGTTTGACAGTGCCAAGTGCCACCTGCAAACTGACATCAGGTACCTGGCCTGCTGACTTTTGTTTCTCTGGGGAAAGGCCATGATTCTTTTCTGGGGTACGGTGGCCCGGAGTGGCCGGCTGCCTGCTGAAATTCCAAAAGGATCAGGATGCCTCCCAGACCGAAAGTACCACCCAAGGCAACTGTGGCTGGTTTGACAGTGCCAAGTGCCTCCTGCAAACAGACATCAGCGACCTGCCCTGCTGAGTTCTGTTTCTCTGGGGAAAGGCCATGGTTCATGTCCAGGGCCCGGTGGCTCGAGTGACAGGCTGCCTGCTGAAATTCCAAACGGATCAGGATACCTCCCAGAATGAAAGTACCACCAGAGGCAACTATGGCTGGTTTGACAGTGCCAAGTGCCTCCTGCAAACTGACATCAGGAACCTGGCCTGGTGACTTTAGTTTCTCTGGGGAAAGGCCATGGTTCATGTCCAGGGCCTGGTGGCCCGGAGTGGCCGGCTGCCTGCTGAAATTCCGCATGGATCAGGATGCCTCCCACATGAAAACACCCCCACAGGCAACTGCGTCAGGTTTGACAGTGCCAAGTGCCTCCTGCAAACTGACATCAGGAACCTGGCCTGGTGACTTTTGTTTCTCTGGGGAAAAGCCATGGTTCATATCCAGGGCCTGGTGGCCCGGAGTGTCCGGCTGCCTGCTGAAATTCCGCATGGATCAGGATGCCTCCCAGATGAAAAATGACCCCAGAGGCAACTGTGGCTGGTTTGACAGTGCCAAGTGCCTCCTGCCAACTGACATCAGGAACCTGGCCTGGTGACTTTTGTTTCTCTGGGGAAAGGCCATGGTTCATGTCCAGGACTTGGTGGCCCGGAGTGGCCGGCTGCCTGCTGAAATTCCGCACGGATGAGAATATATCCCAGTTGCAATGTGCCCCCACAGGCACTGCGTCAGGTTTGACAGTGCCAATATGCCTCCTGCAAACTGACATCAGGAACCTGGCCTGGTGACTTTTGTTTCTCTGGGGAAAGGCCATCATTCTTGTCCGGGGCCCAGAGTGGCCGGAGTGGCCGGCTGCCTGCTGAAATTCCACACGGTTGAGGATGCCTCCCAGATGAAAAATGCCCCCACAGGCAACTGCGTCTGGTTTGACAGTGCCAAGTGCCTCCTGCCAACTGACATCAGGAACCTGGCCTGGTGACTTTTGTTTCTCTGGGGAAAGGCCATGGTTCATGTCCAGGGCCTTGTGGCCAGGAGTGGCCGGCTGCCTGCTGAAATTCCGCACGGATGAGGATACATCCCAGTTGCAAGGTGTCCCCACAGGCAACTGCGTCTGGTTTGACAGTGCCAAGTGCCACCTGCAAACTGACATCAGGAACCTGGCCTGGTGACTTTTCTTTGTCTGGGGAAAGGCCATTATTCTTGTCCGGGTCCCGGTGGCCCGGTGTGGCAGGCTGCCTGCTGAAATTCCTCACGGTTCAGGATACCTCCCAGATGCAAGGTGCCCCCACAGGCAACTGTGGCTGGTTTGACAGTGCCAAGTGCCTCCTGCAAACTGACATCAGGAACCTGGCCTGGTGACTTTTGTTTCTCTGGGTAAAGGCCATGGTTCAGGTCCAGGGCCTTGTGGCCAGGAGTGGCCGGCTGCCTGCTGAAATTCCGCATGGATGAGGATACATGCCAGTTGCAAGGTGCCCCCACAGGCAACTGTGGCTGGTTTGACAGTGCCAAGTGCCTCCTGCAAACTGACATCAGGAACCTGGCCTGGTGACTTTTGTTTCTCTGGGGAAAGGCCATGGTTCATGTCCAGGGCCTTGTGGTCTGGAGTGGCCGGCTGCCTGCTGAAATTCCGCACGGATGAGGATACATCCCAGTTGCAAGGTGCCCCCACAGGCAACTGCGTCAGGTTTGACAGTGCCAAGTGCCACCTGCAAACTGACATCAGGAACCTGGCCTGGTGACTTTTGTTTCTCTGGGGAAAGGCCATCATTCTTGTCCGGGGCCCAGAGTGGCCGGAGTGGCCGGCTGCCTGCTGAAATTCCACACGGTTGAGGATGCCTCCCAGATGAAAAATGCCCCCACAGGCAACTGCGTCTGGTTTGACAGTGCCAAGTGCCTCCTGCAAACTGACATCAGGAACCTGGCCTGGTGTTTTTTGTTTCTCTGGGGAAAGGCCATGGTTCATGTCCAGGGCCTTGTGGCCAGGAGTGGCCGGCTGCCTGCTGAAATTCCGCACGGATGAGGATACATCCCAGTTGCAAGGTGCCCCCACAGGCAACTGCGTCTGGTTTGACAGTGCCAAGTGCCTCCTGCAAACTGACATCAGGAACCTGGCCTGGTGACTTTTGTTTCTCTGGGGAAAGGCCAACATTCTTTTCCGGGTACCGGTGGACGGAGTGGCCGGCTGCCTGCTGAAATTCCTCACGGATCAGGATACCTCCCAGATGCAAGGTGCCCCCACAGGCAACTGCGGCTGGTTTGACAGTGCCAAGTGCCTCCTGCAAACTGACATCAGGAACCTGGCCTGGTGACTTTTATTTCTCTGGGTAAAGGCCATCATTCGTGTCCAGTGCCCCGCGGCCTGGAGTGGCCGGCTGCCTGCTGAAATTCCTCACGGTTGAGGATACCTCCCAGATGAAAGGTGCCCCCACAGGTAACTGTGGCTGGTTTGACAGTGCCAAGTGCCTCCTGCAAACTGACATCAGGAACCTGGCCTGGTGACTTTTGTTTCTCAGGGGAAAGGCCATCGTTCCTCTCCAGGGCCCGCTGGCCTGGAGTGGCCGGCTGCCTGCTGAAATTCCACACGGATCAGGATGCCTCCCAGATGAAAAATGCCCCCAGAGGAAACTGCGTCAGGTTTGACAGTGCCAAGTGCCTCCTGCAAACTGACATCAGGAACCTGGCCTGATGACTTTTGTTTCTCTGGGGAAAGGCCATGGTTCATGTCCAGGGCCTGGGGGCTCGGAGTGGCCGGCTGCCTGCTGAAATTCCGCATGGATCAGGATGCCTCCCAGATGAAAAATGCCCCCACAGGCAACTGCGTCTGGTTTGACAGTGCCAAGTGCCACCTGCAAACTGACATCAGGAACCTGGCCTGGTGACTTTTGTTTCTGTGTGTAAAGGCCATCATTCTTTTCCAGGGTACTGTGGCCTGGAGTGGCCGGCTGCCTGCTGAAATTCCGCACGGATCAGGATGCCTCCCAGACCGAAAGTACCACCCAAGGCAAATGTGGCTGGTTTGACAGTGCCAAGTGCCTCCTGCAAACAGACATCAGCGACCTGTCCTGCTGAGTTCTGTTTCTCTGGGGAAAGGCCATGGTTCCTCTCCAGGGCCCGGTGGCTCGAGTGGCAGGCTGCCTGCTGAAATTCCACATGGATCAGGATGCCTCCCAGATGAAAGGTGCCCCCACAGGCAACTGTGGCTGGTTTGACAGTGCCAAGTGCCTCCTGCAAACTGACATCAGGAACCTGGCCTGGTGACTTTTATTTCTCTGGGTAAAGGCCCTCATTCGTGTCCAGTGCCCCGCGGCCTGGAGTGGCCGGCTGCCTGCTGAAATTCCGCACGGTTGAGGATACCTCCCAGATGAAAGGTGCCCCCACAGGTAACTGTGGCTGGTTTGACACTGCCAAGTGCCTCCTGCAAACTGACATCAGGAACCTGGCCTGCTGACTTTTGTTTCTCTGGGGAAAGGCCATGTTTCATGTCCATGGCCTGGGGGCCCGGAGTGGCCGGCTGCCTGCTGAAATTCTGCATGGATCCGGATGCCGCCGAGATGGAAGTTGCCACCACAGGCATCTGTGGCTGGTTTGACACTGCCAAGTGCCTCCTGCAAACTGACATCAGGAACCTGGCCTGCTGACTTTTGTTTCTCTGGGGAAAGGCCATGGTTCATGTCCAGGGCCTGGTAGCCCGGAGTGTCCGGCTGCCTGCTGAAATTCCACATGGATCAGGATGCCTCCCAGATGAAAAATGCCCCCAGAGGAAACTGAGTCAGGTTTGACAGTGCCAAGTGCCTCCTGCAAACTGACATCAGCAACCTGACCTGGTGACTTTTGTTTCTCTGGGGAAAGGCCATGGTTCATGTCCAGGGCCTGGTGGCTCGGAGTGGCCGGCTGCCTGCTGAAATTCCGCATGGATCAGGATGCCTCCCACATGAAAAATGCCCCCACAGGCACCTGTGGCTGGTTTGACAGTGCCAAGTGCCTCCTGCCAACTGACATCAGGAACCTGGCCTGGTGACTTTTATTTCTCTGGGTAAAGGCCATCATTCGTGTCCAGTGCCCCGCGGCCTGGAGTGGCCGGCTGCCTGCTGAAATTCCTCACGGTTGAGGATACCTCCCAGATGAAAGGTGCCCCCACAGGTAACTGTGGCTGGTTTGACACTGCCAAGTGCCTCCTGCAAACTGACATCAGGAACCTGGCCTGGTGACTTTTGTTTCTCTGGGGAAAGGCCATGGTTCATGTCCAGGGCCTTGTGGCCAGGAGTGGCAGGCTGCCTGCTGAAATTCCACATGGATCAGCAGGCCTCCCAGATGAAAGGTGCCCCCACAGGCAACTGTGGCTGGTTTGACAGTGCCAAGTGCCTCCTGCAAACTGACATCAGGAACCTGGCCTGGTGACTTTTGTTTCTCTGGGGAAAGGCCATCATTCATGTCCAGGGCCTTGTGGCCCGGAGTGGCCAGCTGCCTGCTGAAATTCCGCACGGATGAGGATACATCCCAGTTGCAAGGTGCCCCCACAGGCAACTGCGTCTGGTTTGACAGTGCCAAGTGCCACCTGCAAACTGACATCAGGAACCTGGCCTGGTGACTTTTGTTTGTCTGGGGAAAGGCCATTATTCTTGTCCGGGTCCCGGTGGCCTGGAGTGGCAGGCTGCCTGCTGAAATTCCTCACGGATCAGGATACCTCCCAGATGCAAGGTGCCCCCACAGGCAACTGCGGCTGGTTTGACAGTGCCAAGTGCCTCCTGCAAACTGACATCAGGAACCTGGCCTGGTGACTTTTGTTTCTCTGGGTAAAGGCCATGGTTCAGGTCCAGGGCCTTGTGGCCAGGAGTGGCCGGCTGCCTGCTAAAATTCCGCACGGATGAGGATACATGCCAGTTGCAAGGTGCCCCCACAGGCAACTGTGGCTGGTTTGACAGTGCCAAGTGCCTCCTGCAAACTGACATCAGGAACCTGGCCTGGTGACTTTTGTTTCTCTGGGGAAAGGCCATGGTTCATGTCCAGGGCCTTGTGGCCAGGAGTGGCCGGCTGCCTGCTGAAATTCCGCACGGATGAGGATACATCCCAGTTGCAAGGTGCCCCCACAGGCAACTGCGTCTGGTTTGACAGTGCCAAGTGCCACCTGCAAACTGACATCAGGAACCTGGCCTGGTGACTTTTGTTTCTCTGGGGAAAGGCCATCATTCTTGTCCGGGGCCCAGAGTGGCCGGAGTGGCCGGCTGCCTGCTGAAATTCCACACGGTTGAGGATGCCTCCCAGATGAAAAATGCCCCCACAGGCAACTGTGGCTGGTTTGACAGTGCCAAGTGCCTCCTGCAAACTGACATCAGGAACCTGGCCTGGTGACTTTTATTTCTCTGGGTAAAGGCCATCATTCGTGTCCAGTGCCCCGCGGCCTGGAGTGGCCGGCTGCCTGCTGAAATTCCTCACGGTTGAGGATACCTCCCAGATGAAAGGTGCCCCCACAGGTAACTGTGGCTGGTTTGACAGTGCCAAGTGCCTCCTGCAAACTGACATCAGGAACCTGGCCTGGTGACTTTTGTTTCTCAGGGGAAAGGCCATCGTTCCTCTCCAGGGCCCGCTGGCCTGGAGTGGCCGGCTGCCTGCTGAAATTCCACACGGATCAGGATGCCTCCCAGATGAAAAATGCCCCCAGAGGAAACTGCGTCAGGTTTGACAGTGCCAAGTGCCTCCTGCAAACTGACATCAGGAACCTGGCCTGATGACTTTTGTTTCTCTGGGGAAAGGCCATGGTTCATGTCCAGGGCCTGGGGGCTCGGAGTGGCCGGCTGCCTGCTGAAATTCCGCATGGATCAGGATGCCTCCCAGATGAAAAATGCCCCCACAGGCAACTGCGTCTGGTTTGACAGTGCCAAGTGACTCCTGCAAACTGACATCAGGAACCTGGCCTGGTGACTTTTGTTTCTGTGTGTAAAGGCCATCATTCTTTTCCAGGGTACTGTGGCCTGGAGTGGCCGGCTGCCTGCTGAAATTCCGCACGGATCAGGATGCCTCCCAGACCGAAAGTACCACCCAAGGCAAATGTGGCTGGTTTGACAGTGCCAAGTGCCTCCTGCAAACAGACATCAGCGACCTGGCCTGCTGAGTTCTGTTTCTCTGGGGAAAGGCCATGGTTCCTCTCCAGGGCCCGGTGGCTCGAGTGGCAGGCTGCCTGCTGAAATTCCACATGGATCAGGATGCCTCCCAGATGCAAGGTGCCCCCACAGGCAACTGTGGCTGGTTTGACAGTGCCAAGTGCCTCCTGCAAACTGACATCAGGAACCTGGCCTGGTGACTTTTATTTCTCTGGGTAAAGGCCCTCATTCGGGTCCAGTGCCCCGCGGCCTGGAGTGGCCGGCTGCCTGCTGAAATTCCGCACGGTTGAGGATACCTCCCAGATGAAAGGTGCCCCCACAGGTAACTGTGGCTGGTTTGACACTGCCAAGTGCCTCCTGCAAACTGACATCAGGAACCTGGCCTGCTGACTTTTGTTTCTCTGGGGAAAGGCCATGTTTCATGTCCATGGCCTGGGGGCCCGGAGTGGCCGGCTGCCTGCTGAAATTCTGCATGGATCCGGATGCCGCCGAGATGGAAGTTGCCACCACAGGCATCTGTGGCTGGTTTGACACTGCCAAGTGCCTCCTGCAAACTGACATCAGGAACCTGGCCTGCTGACTTTTGTTTCTCTGGGGAAAGGCCATGGTTCATGTCCAGGGCCTGGTAGCCCGGAGTGTCCGGCTGCCTGCTGAAATTCCACATGGATCAGGATGCCTCCCAGATGAAAAATGCCCCCAGAGGAAACTGAGTCAGGTTTGACAGTGCCAAGTGCCTCCTGCAAACTGACATCAGGAACCTGACCTGGTGACTTTTGTTTCTCTGGGGAAAGGCCATGGTTCATGTCCAGGGCCTGGTGGCTCGGAGTGGCCGGCTGCCTGCTGAAATTCCGCATGGATCAGGATGCCTCCCACATGAAAAATGCCCCCACAGGCACCTGTGGCTGGTTTGACAGTGCCAAGTGCCTCCTGCCAACTGACATCAGGAACCTGGCCTGGTGACTTTTATTTCTCTGGGTAAAGGCCATCATTCGTGTCCAGTGCCCCGCGGCCTGGAGTGGCCGGCTGCCTGCTGAAATTCCTCACGGTTGAGGATACCTCCCAGATGAAAGGTGCCCCCACAGGTAACTGTGGCTGGTTTGACACTGCCAAGTGCCTCCTGCAAACTGACATCAGGAACCTGGCCTGGTGACTTTTGTTTCTCTGGGGAAAGGCCATGGTTCATGTCCAGGGCCTTGTGGCCAGGAGTGGCAGGCTGCCTGCTGAAATTCCACATGGATCAGCAGGCCTCCCAGATGAAAGGTGCCCCCACAGGCAACTGTGGCTGGTTTGACAGTGCCAAGTGCCTCCTGCAAACTGACATCAGGAACCTGGCCTGGTGACTTTTGTTTCTCTGGGGAAAGGCCATCATTCATGTCCAGGGCCTTGTGGCCCGGAGTGGCCAGCTGCCTGCTGAAATTCCGCACGGATGAGGATACATCCCAGTTGCAAGGTGCCCCCACAGGCAACTGCGTCTGGTTTGACAGTGCCAAGTGCCACCTGCAAACTGACATCAGGAACCTGGCCTGGTGACTTTTGTTTGTCTGGGGAAAGGCCATTATTCTTGTCCGGGTCCCGGTGGCCTGGAGTGGCAGGCTGCCTGCTGAAATTCCTCACGGATCAGGATACCTCCCAGATGCAAGGTGCCCCCACAGGCAACTGCGGCTGGTTTGACAGTGCCAAGTGCCTCCTGCAAACTGACATCAGGAACCTGGCCTGGTGACTTTTGTTTCTCTGGGTAAAGGCCATGGTTCAGGTCCAGGGCCTTGTGGCCAGGAGTGGCCGGCTGCCTGCTAAAATTCCGCACGGATGAGGATACATGCCAGTTGCAAGGTGCCCCCACAGGCAACTGTGGCTGGTTTGACAGTGCCAAGTGCCTCCTGCAAACTGACATCAGGAACCTGGCCTGGTGACTTTTGTTTCTCTGGGGAAAGGCCATGGTTCATGTCCAGGGCCTTGTGGCCAGGAGTGGCCGGCTGCCTGCTGAAATTCCGCACGGATGAGGATACATCCCAGTTGCAAGGTGCCCCCACAGGCAACTGCGTCTGGTTTGACAGTGCCAAGTGCCACCTGCAAACTGACATCAGGAACCTGGCCTGGTGACTTTTGTTTCTCTGGGGAAAGGCCATCATTCTTGTCCGGGGCCCAGAGTGGCCGGAGTGGCCGGCTGCCTGCTGAAATTCCACATGGATCAGCAGGCCTCCCAGATGAAAGGTGCCCCCACAGGCAACTGTGGCTGGTTTGACAGTGCCAAGTGCCTCCTGCCAACTGACATCAGGAACCTGGCCTGGTGACTTTTATTTCTCTGGGTAAAGGCCATCATTCGTGTCCAGTGCCCCGCGGCCTGGAGTGGCCGGCTGCCTGCTGAAATTCCTCACGGTTGAGGATACCTCCCAGATGAAAGGTGCCCCCACAGGTAACTGTGGCTGGTTTGACACTGCCAAGTGCCTCCTGCAAACTGACATCAGGAACCTGGCCTGGTGACTTTTGTTTCTCTGGGGAAAGGCCATGGTTCATGTCCAGGGCCTTGTGGCCAGGAGTGGCAGGCTGCCTGCTGAAATTCCACATGGATCAGGAGGCCTCCCAGATGCAAGGTGCCCCCACAGGCAACTGTGGCTGGTTTGACAGTGCCAAGTGCCACCTGCAAACTGACATCAGGAACCTGGCCTGGTGACTTTTGTTTCTCTGGGGAAAGGCCATTATTCTTGTCCGGGTCCCGGTGGCCTGGAGTGGCAGGCTGCCTGCTGAAATTCCACACGGATCAGGATACCTCCCTGATGCAAGGTGCCCCCACAGGCAACTGTGGCTGGTTTGACAGTGCCAAGTGCCTCCTGCAAACTGACATCAGGAACCTGGCCTGGTGACTTTTGTTTCTCTGGGGAAAGGCCATGGTTCATGTCCAGGGCCTTGTGGCCAGGAGTGGCCGGCTGCCTGCTGAAATTCCGCACGGATGAGGATACATCCCAGTTGCAAGGTGCCCACTCAGGCAACTGCGTCTGGTTTGACAGTGCCAAGTGCCACCTGCAAACTGACATCAGGAACCTGGCCTGGTGACTTTTGTTTCTCTGGGGAAAGGCCATGGTTCATGTCCAGGGCTTGGTGGCCCGGAGTGGTCCGCTGCCTTCTGAAATTCCAAATGGATCAGGATACATCCCAGAACGAAAGTACCACCAGAGGCAACTGTGGCTGGTTTGACAGTGCCAAGTTCCTCCTGCAAACTGACATCAGGAACCTGGCCTGGTGACTTTTGTTTCTCTGGGGAAAGGCCATGGTTCATGTCCAGGGCCTTGTGGCCAGGAGTGGCCGGCTGCCTGCTGAAATTCCGCACGGATGAGGATACATGCCAGTTGCAAGGTGCCCCCACAGGCAACTGTGGCTGGTTTGACAGTGCCAAGTGCCTCCTGCAAACTGACATCAGGAACCTGGCCTGGTGACTTTTGTTTCTCTGGGGAAAGGCCATGGTTCATGTCCAGGGCCTTGTGGCCAGGAGTGGCCCGCTGCCTGCTGAAATTCCGCACGGATGAGGATACATCCCAGTTGCAAGGTGCCCCCACAGGCAACTGCGTCTGGTTTGACAGTGCCAAGTGCCACCTGCAAACTGACATCAGGAACCTGGCCTGGTGACTTTTGTTTCTCTGGGGAAAGGCCATCATTCTTGTCCGGGGCCCAGAGTGGCCGGAGTGGCCGGCTGCCTGCTGAAATTCCACACGGTTGAGGATGCCTCCCAGATGAAAAATGCCCCCAGAGGAAACTGCGTCTGGTTTGACAGTGCCAAGTGCCTCCTGCAAACTGACATCAGGAACCTGGCCTGATGACTTTTGTTTCTCTGGGGAAAGGCCATTATTCTTGTCCGGGTCCCGGTGGCCTGGAGTGGCAGGCTGCCTGCTGAAATTCCACACGGATCAGGATACCTCCCTGATGCAAGGTGCCCCCACAGGCAACTGTGGCTGGTTTGACAGTGCCAAGTGCCTCCTGCAAACTGACATCAGGAACCTGGCCTGGTGACTTTTGTTTCTCTGGGGAAAGGCCATGGTTCATGTCCAGGGCCTTGTGGCCAGGAGTGGCCGGCTGCCTGCTGAAATTCCGCACGGATGAGGATACATCCCAGTTGCAAGGTGCCCACTCAGGCAACTGTGGCTGGTTTGACAGTGCCAAGTGCCACCTGCAAACTGACATCAGGAACCTGGCCTGGTGACTTTTGTTTCTCTGGGGAAAGGCCATGGTTCATGTCCAGGGCTTGGTGGCCCGGAGTGGCCCGCTGCCTTCTGAAATTCCAAATGGATCAGGATACATCCCAGAACGAAAGTACCACCAGAGGCAACTGTGGCTGGTTTGACAGTGCCAAGTGCCTCCTGCAAACTGACATCAGGAACCTGGCCTGGTGACTTTTGTTTCTCTGGGGAAAGGCCATGGTTCTTGTCCAGGGCCTTGTGGCCAGGAGTGGCTGGCTGCCTGCTGAAATTCCGCTCGGATGAGGATACATGCCAGTTGCAAGGTGCCCCCACAGGCAACTGTGGCTGGTTTGACAGTGCCAAGTGCCTCCTGCAAACTGACATCAGGAACCTGGCCTGGTGACTTTTGTTTCTCTGGGGAAAGGCCATGGTTCATGTCCAGGGCCTTGTGGCCAGGAGTGGCCCGCTGCCTGCTGAAATTCCGCACGGATGAGGATACATCCCAGTTGCAAGGTGCCCCCACAGGCAACTGCGTCTGGTTTGACAGAGCCAAGTGCCACCTGCAAACTGACATCAGGAACCTGGCCTGGTGACTTTTGTTTCTCTGGGGAAAGGCCAACATTCTTTTCCGGGTACCGGTGGACGGAGTGGCCGGCTGCCTGCTGAAATTCCTCACGGATCAGGATACCTCCCAGATGCAAGGTGCCCCCACAGGCAACTGTGGCTGGTTTGACAGTGCCAAGTGCCTCCTGCAAACAGACATCAGCGACCTGGCCTGCTAAGTTCTGTTTCTCTGGGGAAAGGCCATCGTTCCTCTCCAGGGCCCGGTGGCTCGAGTGGCAGGCTGCCTGCTGAAATTCCACATGGATCAGGAGGCCTCCCAGATGAAAGGTGCCCCCACAGGCAACTGTGGCTGGTTTGACAGTGCCAAGTGCCTCCTGCAAACTGACATCAGGAACCTGGCCTGGTGACTTTTATTTCTCTGGGTAAAGGCCATCATTCGTGTCCAGTGCCCCGCGGCCTGGAGTGGCCGGCTGCCTGCTGAAATTCCTCACGGATCAGGATACCTCCCAGATGAAAGGTGCCACCACAGGTAACTGTGGCTGGTTTGACACTGCCAAGTGCCTCCTGCAAACTGACATCAGGAACCTGGCCTGCTGACTTTTGTTTCTCAGGGGAAAGGCCATCGTTCCTCTCCAGGGCCCGCTGGCCCGGAGTGGCCGGCTGCCTGCTGAAATTCCACACGGATCAGGATGCCTCCCAGATGAAAAATGCCCCCAGAGGAAACTGCGTCAGGTTTGACAGTGCCAAGTGCCTCCTGCAAACTGACATCAGGAACCTGGCCTGCTGACTTTTGTTTCTCTGGGGAAAGGCCATGGTTCATGTCCAGGGCCTTGTGGCCAGGAGTGGCCGGCTGCCTGCTGAAATTCCGCACGGATGAGGATACATCCCAGATGCAAGGTGCCCCCACAGGCAACTGCGTCTGGTTTGACAGTGCCAAGTGACTCCTGCAAACTGACATCAGGAACCTGGCCTGGTGACTTTTGTTTCTCTGGGGAAAGGCCATGGTTCATGTCCAGGGCCTGGGGGCTCGGAGTGGCCGGCTGCCTGCTGAAATTCCGCATGGATCAGGATGCCTCCCAGATGAAAAATGCCCCCACAGGCAACTGCGTCTGGTTTGACAGTGCCAAGTGACTCCTGCAAACTGACATCAGGAACCTGGCCTGGTGACTTTTGTTTCTGTGTGTAAAGGCCATCATTCTTTTCCAGGGTACGGTGGCCCGGAGTGGCCGGCTGCCTGCTGAAATTCCGCACGGATCAGGATGCCTCCCAGACCGAAAGTACCACCCAAGGCAAATGTGGCTGGTTTGACAGTGCCAAGTGCCTCCTGCAAACAGACATCAGCGACCTGGCCTGCTGAGTTCTGTTTCTCTGGGGAAAGGCCATCGTTCCTCTCCAGGGCCCGGTGGCTCGAGTGGCAGGCTGCCTGCTGAAATTCCACATGGATCAGGAGGCCTCCCAGATGAAAGGTGCCCCCACAGGCAACTGTGGCTGGTTTGACAGTGCCAAGTGCCTCCTGCAAACTGACATCAGGAACCTGGCCTGGTGACTTTTGTTTCTCTGGGGAAAGGCCATGGTTCATGTCCAGGGCCTTGTGGCCAGGAGTGGCCGGCTGCCTGCTGAAATTCCGCACGGATGAGGATACATCCCAGTTGCAAGGTGCCCCCACAGGCAACTGCGTCTGGTTTGACAGTGCCAAGTGCCACCTGCAAACTGACATCAGGAACCTGGCCTGGTGACTTTTGTTTCTCTGGGGAAAGGCCATCATTCTTGTCCGGGGCCCAGAGTGGCCGGAGTGGCCGGCTGCCTGCTGAAATTCCACATGGATCAGCAGGCCTCCCAGATGAAAGGTGCCCCCACAGGCAACTGTGGCTGGTTTGACAGTGCCAAGTGCCTCCTGCCAACTGACATCAGGAACCTGGCCTGGTGACTTTTATTTCTCTGGGTAAAGGCCATCATTCGTGTCCAGTGCCCCGCGGCCTGGAGTGGCCGGCTGCCTGCTGAAATTCCTCACGGTTGAGGATACCTCCCAGATGAAAGGTGCCCCCACAGGTAACTGTGGCTGGTTTGACACTGCCAAGTGCCTCCTGCAAACTGACATCAGGAACCTGGCCTGGTGACTTTTGTTTCTCTGGGGAAAGGCCATGGTTCATGTCCAGGGCCTTGTGGCCAGGAGTGGCAGGCTGCCTGCTGAAATTCCACATGGATCAGGAGGCCTCCCAGATGCAAGGTGCCCCCACAGGCAACTGTGGCTGGTTTGACAGTGCCAAGTGCCACCTGCAAACTGACATCAGGAACCTGGCCTGGTGACTTTTGTTTCTCTGGGGAAAGGCCATTATTCTTGTCCGGGTCCCGGTGGCCTGGAGTGGCAGGCTGCCTGCTGAAATTCCACACGGATCAGGATACCTCCCTGATGCAAGGTGCCCCCACAGGCAACTGTGGCTGGTTTGACAGTGCCAAGTGCCTCCTGCAAACTGACATCAGGAACCTGGCCTGGTGACTTTTGTTTCTCTGGGGAAAGGCCATGGTTCATGTCCAGGGCCTTGTGGCCAGGAGTGGCCGGCTGCCTGCTGAAATTCCGCACGGATGAGGATACATCCCAGTTGCAAGGTGCCCACTCAGGCAACTGCGTCTGGTTTGACAGTGCCAAGTGCCACCTGCAAACTGACATCAGGAACCTGGCCTGGTGACTTTTGTTTCTCTGGGGAAAGGCCATGGTTCATGTCCAGGGCTTGGTGGCCCGGAGTGGTCCGCTGCCTTCTGAAATTCCAAATGGATCAGGATACATCCCAGAACGAAAGTACCACCAGAGGCAACTGTGGCTGGTTTGACAGTGCCAAGTTCCTCCTGCAAACTGACATCAGGAACCTGGCCTGGTGACTTTTGTTTCTCTGGGGAAAGGCCATGGTTCATGTCCAGGGCCTTGTGGCCAGGAGTGGCCGGCTGCCTGCTGAAATTCCGCACGGATGAGGATACATGCCAGTTGCAAGGTGCCCCCACAGGCAACTGTGGCTGGTTTGACAGTGCCAAGTGCCTCCTGCAAACTGACATCAGGAACCTGGCCTGGTGACTTTTGTTTCTCTGGGGAAAGGCCATGGTTCATGTCCAGGGCCTTGTGGCCAGGAGTGGCCCGCTGCCTGCTGAAATTCCGCACGGATGAGGATACATCCCAGTTGCAAGGTGCCCCCACAGGCAACTGCGTCTGGTTTGACAGTGCCAAGTGCCACCTGCAAACTGACATCAGGAACCTGGCCTGGTGACTTTTGTTTCTCTGGGGAAAGGCCATCATTCTTGTCCGGGGCCCAGAGTGGCCGGAGTGGCCGGCTGCCTGCTGAAATTCCACACGGTTGAGGATGCCTCCCAGATGAAAAATGCCCCCAGAGGAAACTGCGTCTGGTTTGACAGTGCCAAGTGCCTCCTGCAAACTGACATCAGGAACCTGGCCTGATGACTTTTGTTTCTCTGGGGAAAGGCCATTATTCTTGTCCGGGTCCCGGTGGCCTGGAGTGGCAGGCTGCCTGCTGAAATTCCACACGGATCAGGATACCTCCCTGATGCAAGGTGCCCCCACAGGCAACTGTGGCTGGTTTGACAGTGCCAAGTGCCTCCTGCAAACTGACATCAGGAACCTGGCCTGGTGACTTTTGTTTCTCTGGGGAAAGGCCATGGTTCATGTCCAGGGCCTTGTGGCCAGGAGTGGCCGGCTGCCTGCTGAAATTCCGCACGGATGAGGATACATCCCAGTTGCAAGGTGCCCACACAGGCAACTGTGGCTGGTTTGACAGTGCCAAGTGCCACCTGCAAACTGACATCAGGAACCTGGCCTGGTGACTTTTGTTTCTCTGGGGAAAGGCCATGGTTCATGTCCAGGGCTTGGTGGCCCGGAGTGGCCCGCTGCCTTCTGAAATTCCAAATGGATCAGGATACATCCCAGAACGAAAGTACCACCAGAGGCAACTGTGGCTGGTTTGACAGTGCCAAGTGCCTCCTGCAAACTGACATCAGGAACCTGGCCTGGTGACTTTTGTTTCTCTGGGGAAAGGCCATGGTTCTTGTCCAGGGCCTTGTGGCCAGGAGTGGCTGGCTGCCTGCTGAAATTCCGCTCGGATGAGGATACATGCCAGTTGCAAGGTGCCCCCACAGGCAACTGTGGCTGGTTTGACAGTGCCAAGTGCCTCCTGCAAACTGACATCAGGAACCTGGCCTGGTGACTTTTGTTTCTCTGGGGAAAGGCCATGGTTCATGTCCAGGGCCTTGTGGCCAGGAGTGGCCCGCTGCCTGCTGAAATTCCGCACGGATGAGGATACATCCCAGTTGCAAGGTGCCCCCACAGGCAACTGCGTCTGGTTTGACAGAGCCAAGTGCCACCTGCAAACTGACATCAGGAACCTGGCCTGGTGACTTTTGTTTCTCTGGGGAAAGGCCAACATTCTTTTCCGGGTACCGGTGGACGGAGTGGCCGGCTGCCTGCTGAAATTCCTCACGGATCAGGATACCTCCCAGATGCAAGGTGCCCCCACAGGCAACTGTGGCTGGTTTGACAGTGCCAAGTGCCTCCTGCAAACAGACATCAGCGACCTGGCCTGCTAAGTTCTGTTTCTCTGGGGAAAGGCCATCGTTCCTCTCCAGGGCCCGGTGGCTCGAGTGGCAGGCTGCCTGCTGAAATTCCACATGGATCAGGAGGCCTCCCAGATGAAAGGTGCCCCCACAGGCAACTGTGGCTGGTTTGACAGTGCCAAGTGCCTCCTGCAAACTGACATCAGGAACCTGGCCTGGTGACTTTTATTTCTCTGGGTAAAGGCCATCATTCGTGTCCAGTGCCCCGCGGCCTGGAGTGGCCGGCTGCCTGCTGAAATTCCTCACGGATCAGGATACCTCCCAGATGAAAGGTGCCACCACAGGTAACTGTGGCTGGTTTGACACTGCCAAGTGCCTCCTGCAAACTGACATCAGGAACCTGGCCTGCTGACTTTTGTTTCTCAGGGGAAAGGCCATCGTTCCTCTCCAGGGCCCGCTGGCCCGGAGTGGCCGGCTGCCTGCTGAAATTCCACACGGATCAGGATGCCTCCCAGATGAAAAATGCCCCCAGAGGAAACTGCGTCAGGTTTGACAGTGCCAAGTGCCTCCTGCAAACTGACATCAGGAACCTGGCCTGCTGACTTTTGTTTCTCTGGGGAAAGGCCATGGTTCATGTCCAGGGCCTTGTGGCCAGGAGTGGCCGGCTGCCTGCTGAAATTCCGCACGGATGAGGATACATCCCAGATGCAAGGTGCCCCCACAGGCAACTGCGTCTGGTTTGACAGTGCCAAGTGACTCCTGCAAACTGACATCAGGAACCTGGCCTGGTGACTTTTGTTTCTCTGGGGAAAGGCCATGGTTCATGTCCAGGGCCTGGGGGCTCGGAGTGGCCGGCTGCCTGCTGAAATTCCGCATGGATCAGGATGCCTCCCAGATGAAAAATGCCCCCACAGGCAACTGCGTCTGGTTTGACAGTGCCAAGTGACTCCTGCAAACTGACATCAGGAACCTGGCCTGGTGACTTTTGTTTCTGTGTGTAAAGGCCATCATTCTTTTCCAGGGTACGGTGGCCCGGAGTGGCCGGCTGCCTGCTGAAATTCCGCACGGATCAGGATGCCTCCCAGACCGAAAGTACCACCCAAGGCAAATGTGGCTGGTTTGACAGTGCCAAGTGCCTCCTGCAAACAGACATCAGCGACCTGGCCTGCTGAGTTCTGTTTCTCTGGGGAAAGGCCATCGTTCCTCTCCAGGGCCCGGTGGCTCGAGTGGCAGGCTGCCTGCTGAAATTCCACATGGATCAGGAGGCCTCCCAGATGAAAGGTGCCCCCACAGGCAACTGTGGCTGGTTTGACAGTGCCAAGTGCCTCCTGCAAACTGACATCAGGAACCTGGCCTGGTGACTTTTATTTCTCTGGGTAAAGGCCCTCATTCGTGTCCAGTGCCCCGCGGCCTGGAGTGGCCGGCTGCCTGCTGAAATTCCTCACGGTTGAGGATACCTCCCAGATGAAAGGTGCCCCCACAGGTAACTGTGGCTGGTTTGACACTGCCAAGTGCCTCCTGCAAACTGACATCAGGAACCTGGCCTGCTGACTTTTGTTTCTCTGGGGAAAGGCCATGGTTCATGTCCAGGGCCTTGTGGCCAGGAGTGGCCGGCTGCCTGCTGAAATTCCGCACGGATGAGGATACATCCCAGTTGCAAGGTGCCCACTCAGGCAACTGCGTCTGGTTTGACAGTGCCAAGTGCCACCTGCAAACTGACATCAGGAACCTGGCCTGGTGACTTTTGTTTCTCTGGGGAAAGGCCATGGTTCATGTCCAGGGCTTGGTGGCCCGGAGTGGCCCGCTGCCTTCTGAAATTCCAAATGGATCAGGATACATCCCAGAACGAAAGTACCACCAGAGGCAACTGTGGCTGGTTTGACAGTGCCAAGTGCCTCCTGCAAACTGACATCAGGAACCTGGCCTGGTGACTTTTGTTTCTCTGGGGAAAGGCCATGGTTCATGTCCAGGGCCTTGTGGCCAGGAGTGGCCGGCTGCCTGCTGAAATTCCGCACGGATGAGGATACATGCCAGTTGCAAGGTGCCCCCACAGGCAACTGTGGCTGGTTTGACAGTGCCAAGTGCCTCCTGCAAACTGACATCAGGAACCTGGCCTGGTGACTTTTGTTTCTCTGGGGAAAGGCCATGGTTCATGTCCAGGGCCTTGTGGCCAGTAGTGGCCCGCTGCCTGCTGAAATTCCGCACGGATGAGGATACATCCCAGTTGCAAGGTGCCCCCACAGGCAACTGCGTCTGGTTTGACAGTGCCAAGTGCCACCTGCAAACTGACATCAGGAACCTGGCCTGGTGACTTTTGTTTCTCTGGGGAAAGGCCAACATTCTTTTCCGGGTACCGGTGGACGGAGTGGCCGGCTGCCTGCTGAAATTCCTCACGGATCAGGATACCTCCCAGATGCAAGGTGCCCCCACAGGCAACTGTGGCTGGTTTGACAGTGCCAAGTGCCTCCTGCAAACAGACATCAGCGACCTGGCCTGCTGAGTTCTGTTTCTCTGGGGAAAGGCCATCGTTCCTCTCCAGGGCCCGGTGGCTCGAGTGGCAGGCTGCCTGCTGAAATTCCACATGGATCAGGATGCCTCCCAGATGAAAGGTGCCCCCACAGGCAACTGTGGCTGGTTTGACAGTGCCAAGTGCCTCCTGCAAACTGACATCAGGAACCTGGCCTGGTGACTTTTATTTCTCTGGGTAAAGGCCCTCATTCGTGTCCAGTGCCCCGCGGCCTGGAGTGGCCGGCTGCCTGCTGAAATTCCTCACGGTTGAGGATACCTCCCAGATGAAAGGTGCCCCCACAGGTAACTGTGGCTGGTTTGACAGTGCCAAGTGCCTCCTGCAAACTGACATCAGGAACCTGGCCTGGTGACTTTTGTTTCTCTGGGGAAAGGCCATGGTTCATGTCCAGGGCCTTGTGGCCAGGAGTGGCCGGCTGCCTGCTGAAATTCCGCACGGATGAGGATACATCCCAGTTGCAAGGTGCCCACTCAGGCAACTGCGTCTGGTTTGACAGTGCCAAGTGCCACCTGCAAACTGACATCAGGAACCTGGCTTGGTGACTTTTGTTTCTCTGGGGAAAGGCCATGGTTCATGTCCAGGGCTTGGTGGCCCGGAGTGGCCCGCTGCCTTCTGAAATTCCAAATGGATCAGGATACATCCCAGAACGAAAGTACCACCAGAGGCAACTGCGTCAGGTTTGACAGTGCCAAGTGCCTCCTGCAAACTGACATCAGGAACCTGGCCTGGTGACTTTTGTTTCTCTGGGTAAAGGCCATGGTTCATGTCCAGGGCCTTGTGGCCAGGAGTGGCCGGCTGCCTGCTGAAATTCCGCACGGATGAGGATACATGCCAGTTGCAAGGTGCCCCCACAGGCAACTGTGGCTGGTTTGACAGTGCCAAGTGCCTCCTGCAAACTGACATCAGGAACCTGGCCTGGTGACTTTTGTTTCTCTGGGGAAAGGCCATGGTTCATGTCCAGGGCCTTGTGGCCAGGAGTGGCCCGCTGCCTGCTGAAATTCCGCACGGATGAGGATACATCCCAGTTGCAAGGTGCCCCCACAGGCAACTGCGTCTGGTTTGACAGTGCCAAGTTCCACCTGCAAACTGACATCAGGAACCTGGCCTGGTGACTTTTGTTTCTCTGGGGAAAGGCCATCATTCTTGTCCGGGGCCCAGAGTGGCCGGAGTGGCCGGCTGCCTGCTGAAATTCCACACGGTTGAGGATGCCTCCCAGATGAAAAATGCCCCCACACGCAACTGTGGCTGGTTTGACAGTGCCAAGTGCCTCCTGCAAACTGACATCAGGAACCTGGCCTGGTGTTTTTTGTTTCTCTGGGGAAAGGCCATGGTTCATGTCCAGGGCCTTGTGGCCAGGAGTGGCCGGCTGCCTGCTGAAATTCCGCACGGATGAGGATACATCCCAGTTGCAAGGTGCCCCCACAGGCAACTGCGGCTGGTTTGACAGAGCCAAGTGCCACCTGCAAACTGACATCAGGAACCTGGCCTGGTGACTTTTGTTTCTCTGGGGAAAGGCCAACATTCTTTTCCGGGTAACGGTGGACGGAGTGGCCGGCTGCCTGCTGAAATTCCTCACGGATCAGGATACCTCCCAGATGCAAGGTGCCCCCACAGGCAACTGTGGCTGGTTTGACAGTGCCAAGTGACTCCTGCAAACTGACATCAGGAACCTGGCCTGGTGACTTTTGTTTCTCTGGGGAAAGGCCATGGTTCATGTCCAGGGCCTGGGGGCTCGGAGTGGCCGGCTGCCTGCTGAAATTCCGCATGGATCAGGATGCCTCCCAGATGAAAAATGCCCCCACAGGCAACTGCGTCTGGTTTGACAGTGCCAAGTGACTCCTGCAAACTGACATCAGGAACCTGGCCTGGTGACTTTTGTTTCTGTGTGTAAAGGCCATCATTCTTTTCCAGGGTACGGTGGCCCGGAGTGGCCGGCTGCCTGCTGAAATTCCGCACGGATCAGGATGCCTCCCAGACCGAAAGTACCACCCAAGGCAAATGTGGCTGGTTTGACAGTGCCAAGTGCCTCCTGCAAACAGACATCAGCGACCTGGCCTGCTGAGTTCTGTTTCTCTGGGGAAAGGCCATCGTTCCTCTCCAGGGCCCGGTGGCTCGAGTGGCAGGCTGCCTGCTGAAATTCCACATGGATCAGGAGGCCTCCCAGATGAAAGGTGCCCCCACAGGCAACTGTGGCTGGTTTGACAGTGCCAAGTGCCTCCTGCAAACTGACATCAGGAACCTGGCCTGGTGACTTTTATTTCTCTGGGTAAAGGCCCTCATTCGTGTCCAGTGCCCCGCGGCCTGGAGTGGCCGGCTGCCTGCTGAAATTCCTCACGGTTGAGGATACCTCCCAGATGAAAGGTGCCCCCACAGGTAACTGTGGCTGGTTTGACACTGCCAAGTGCCTCCTGCAAACTGACATCAGGAACCTGGCCTGCTGACTTTTGTTTCTCTGGGGAAAGGCCATGGTTCATGTCCAGGGCCTTGTGGCCAGGAGTGGCCGGCTGCCTGCTGAAATTCCGCACGGATGAGGATACATCCCAGTTGCAAGGTGCCCACTGAGGCAACTGCGTCTGGTTTGACAGTGCCAAGTGCCACCTGCAAACTGACATCAGGAACCTGGCCTGGTGACTTTTGTTTCTCTGGGGAAAGGCCATGGTTCATGTCCAGGGCTTGGTGGCCCGGAGTGGCCCGCTGCCTTCTGAAATTCCAAATGGATCAGGATACATCCCAGAACGAAAGTACCACCAGAGGCAACTGTGGCTGGTTTGACAGTGCCAAGTGCCTCCTGCAAACTGACATCAGGAACCTGGCCTGGTGACTTTTGTTTCTCTGGGGAAAGGCCATGGTTCATGTCCAGGGCCTTGTGGCCAGGAGTGGCCGGCTGCCTGCTGAAATTCCGCACGGATGAGGATACATGCCAGTTGCAAGGTGCCCCCACAGGCAACTGTGGCTGGTTTGACAGTGCCAAGTGCCTCCTGCAAACTGACATCAGGAACCTGGCCTGGTGACTTTTGTTTCTCTGGGGAAAGGCCATGGTTCATGTCCAGGGCCTTGTGGCCAGTAGTGGCCCGCTGCCTGCTGAAATTCCGCACGGATGAGGATACATCCCAGTTGCAAGGTGCCCCCACAGGCAACTGCGTCTGGTTTGACAGTGCCAAGTGCCACCTGCAAACTGACATCAGGAACCTGGCCTGGTGACTTTTGTTTCTCTGGGGAAAGGCCAACATTCTTTTCCGGGTACCGGTGGACGGAGTGGCCGGCTGCCTGCTGAAATTCCTCACGGATCAGGATACCTCCCAGATGCAAGGTGCCCCCACAGGCAACTGTGGCTGGTTTGACAGTGCCAAGTGCCTCCTGCAAACAGACATCAGCGACCTGGCCTGCTGAGTTCTGTTTCTCTGGGGAAAGGCCATCGTTCCTCTCCAGGGCCCGGTGGCTCGAGTGGCAGGCTGCCTGCTGAAATTCCACATGGATCAGGATGCCTCCCAGATGAAAGGTGCCCCCACAGGCAACTGTGGCTGGTTTGACAGTGCCAAGTGCCTCCTGCAAACTGACATCAGGAACCTGGCCTGGTGACTTTTATTTCTCTGGGTAAAGGCCCTCATTCGTGTCCAGTGCCCCGCGGCCTGGAGTGGCCGGCTGCCTGCTGAAATTCCTCACGGTTGAGGATACCTCCCAGATGAAAGGTGCCCCCACAGGTAACTGTGGCTGGTTTGACAGTGCCAAGTGCCTCCTGCAAACTGACATCAGGAACCTGGCCTGGTGACTTTTGTTTCTCTGGGGAAAGGCCATGGTTCATGTCCAGGGCCTTGTGGCCAGGAGTGGCCGGCTGCCTGCTGAAATTCCGCACGGATGAGGATACATCCCAGTTGCAAGGTGCCCACTCAGGCAACTGCGTCTGGTTTGACAGTGCCAAGTGCCACCTGCAAACTGACATCAGGAACCTGGCTTGGTGACTTTTGTTTCTCTGGGGAAAGGCCATGGTTCATGTCCAGGGCTTGGTGGCCCGGAGTGGCCCGCTGCCTTCTGAAATTCCAAATGGATCAGGATACATCCCAGAACGAAAGTACCACCAGAGGCAACTGCGTCAGGTTTGACAGTGCCAAGTGCCTCCTGCAAACTGACATCAGGAACCTGGCCTGGTGACTTTTGTTTCTCTGGGTAAAGGCCATGGTTCATGTCCAGGGCCTTGTGGCCAGGAGTGGCCGGCTGCCTGCTGAAATTCCGCACGGATGAGGATACATGCCAGTTGCAAGGTGCCCCCACAGGCAACTGTGGCTGGTTTGACAGTGCCAAGTGCCTCCTGCAAACTGACATCAGGAACCTGGCCTGGTGACTTTTGTTTCTCTGGGGAAAGGCCATGGTTCATGTCCAGGGCCTTGTGGCCAGGAGTGGCCCGCTGCCTGCTGAAATTCCGCACGGATGAGGATACATCCCAGTTGCAAGGTGCCCCCACAGGCAACTGCGTCTGGTTTGACAGTGCCAAGTTCCACCTGCAAACTGACATCAGGAACCTGGCCTGGTGACTTTTGTTTGTCTGGGGAAAGGCCATCATTCTTGTCCGGGGCCCAGAGTGGCCGGAGTGGCCGGCTGCCTGCTGAAATTCCACACGGTTGAGGATGCCTCCCAGATGAAAAATGCCCCCACACGCAACTGTGGCTGGTTTGACAGTGCCAAGTGCCTCCTGCAAACTGACATCAGGAACCTGGCCTGGTGTTTTTTGTTTCTCTGGGGAAAGGCCATGGTTCATGTCCAGGGCCTTGTGGCCAGGAGTGGCCGGCTGCCTGCTGAAATTCCGCACGGATGAGGATACATCCCAGTTGCAAGGTGCCCCCACAGGCAACTGCGGCTGGTTTGACAGAGCCAAGTGCCACCTGCAAACTGACATCAGGAACCTGGCCTGGTGACTTTTGTTTCTCTGGGGAAAGGCCAACATTCTTTTCCGGGTAACGGTGGACGGAGTGGCCGGCTGCCTGCTGAAATTCCTCACGGATCAGGATACCTCCCAGATGCAAGGTGCCCCCACAGGCAACTGCGTCTGGTTTGACAGTGCCAAGTGACTCCTGCAAACTGACATCAGGAACCTGGCCTGGTGACTTTTGTTTCTCTGGGGAAAGGCCATGGTTCATGTCCAGGGCCTGGGGGCTCGGAGTGGCCGGCTGCCTGCTGAAATTCCGCACGGATGAGGATACATCCCAGTTGCAAGGTGCCCCCACAGGCAACTGCGTCTGGTTTGACAGTGCCAAGTGCCACCTGCAAACTGACATCAGGAACCTGGCCTGGTGACTTTTGTTTCTGTGTGTAAAGGCCATCATTCTTTTCCAGGGTACGGTGGCCCGGAGTGGCCGGCTGCCTGCTGAAATTCCGCACGGATCAGGATGCCTCCCAGACCGAAAGTACCACCCAAGGCAAATGTGGCTGGTTTGACAGTGCCAAGTGCCTCCTGCAAACAGACATCAGCGACCTGGCCTGCTGAGTTCTGTTTCTCTGGGGAAAGGCCATCGTTCCTCTCCAGGGCCCGGTGGCTCGAGTGGCAGGCTGCCTGCTGAAATTCCACATGGATCAGGATGCCTCCCAGATGAAAGGTGCCCCCACAGGCAACTGTGGCTGGTTTGACACTGCCAAGTGCCTCCTGCAAACTGACATCAGGAACCTGGCCTGCTGACTTTTGTTTCTCTGGGGAAAGGCCATGGTTCATGTCCAGGGCCTTGTGGCCAGGAGTGGCCGGCTGCCTGCTGAAATTCCGCACGGATGAGGATACATCCCAGT
Source organism: Passer domesticus (assembly GCF_036417665.1). NCBI lineage: Eukaryota > Metazoa > Chordata > Aves > Passeriformes > Passeridae > Passer > Passer domesticus. Next base: position 59,203,418 of record NC_087474.1, read on the forward strand.
TGCAAGGTGCCCACTCAGGCAACTGCGTCTGGTTTGACAGTGCCAAGTGCCACCTGCAAACTGACATCAGGAACCTGGCCTGGTGACTTTTGTTTCTCTGGGGAAAGGCCATGGTTCATGTCCAGGGCTTGGTGGCCCGGAGTGGCCCGCTGCCTTCTGAAATTCCAAATGGATCAGGATACATCCCAGAACGAAAGTACCACCAGAGGCAACTGTGGCTGGTTTGACAGTGCCAAGTGCCTCCTGCAAACTGACATCAGGAACCTGGCCTGGTGACTTTTGTTTCTCTGGGGAAAGGCCATGGTTCATGTCCAGGGCCTTGTGGCCAGGAGTGGCCGGCTGCCTGCTGAAATTCCGCACGGATGAGGATACATGCCAGTTGCAAGGTGCCCCCACAGGCAACTGTGGCTGGTTTGACAGTGCCAAGTGCCTCCTGCAAACTGACATCAGGAACCTGGCCTGGTGACTTTTGTTTCTCTGGGGAAAGGCCATGGTTCATGTCCAGGGCCTTGTGGCCAGTAGTGGCCCGCTGCCTGCTGAAATTCCGCACGGATGAGGATACATCCCAGTTGCAAGGTGCCCCCACAGGCAACTGCGTCTGGTTTGACAGTGCCAAGTGCCACCTGCAAACTGACATCAGGAACCTGGCCTGGTGACTTTTGTTTCTCTGGGGAAAGGCCAACATTCTTTTCCGGGTACCGGTGGACGGAGTGGCCGGCTGCCTGCTGAAATTCCTCACGGATCAGGATACCTCCCAGATGCAAGGTGCCCCCACAGGCAACTGTGGCTGGTTTGACAGTGCCAAGTGCCTCCTGCAAACAGACATCAGCGACCTGGCCTGCTGAGTTCTGTTTCTCTGGGGAAAGGCCATCGTTCCTCTCCAGGGCCCGGTGGCTCGAGTGGCAGGCTGCCTGCTGAAATTCCACATGGATCAGGATGCCTCCCAGATGAAAGGTGCCCCCACAGGCAACTGTGGCTGGTTTGACAGTGCCAAGTGCCTCCTGCAAACTGACATCAGGAACCTGGCCTGGTGACTTTTATTTCTCTGGGTAAAGGCCCTCATTCGTGTCCAGTGCCCCGCGGCCTGAAGTGGCCGGCTGCCTGCTGAAATTCCTCACGGTTGAGGATACCTCCCAGATGAAAGGTGCCCCCACAGGTAACTGTGTCTGGTTTGACAGTGCCAAGTGCCTCCTGCAAACTGACATCAGGAACCTGGCCTGGTGACTTTTGTTTCTCTGGGGAAAGGCCATGGTTCATGTCCAGGGCTTGGTGGCCCGGAGTGGCCCGCTGCCTGCTGAAATTCCAAATGGATCAGGATACATCCCAGAACGAAAGTACCACCAGAGGCAACTGCGTCAGGTTTGACAGTGCCAAGTGCCTCCTGCAAACTGACATCAGGAACCTGGCCTGGTGACTTTTGTTTCTCTGGGTAAAGGCCATGGTTCATGTCCAGGGCCTTGTGGCCAGGAGTGGCCGGCTGCCTGCTGAAATTCCGCACGGATGAGGATACATGCCAGTTGCAAGGTGCCCCCACAGGCAACTGTGGCTGGTTTGACAGTGCCAAGTGCCTCCTGCAAACTGACATCAGGAACCTGGCCTGGTGACTTTTGTTTCTCTGGGGAAAGGCCATGGTTCATGTCCAGGGCCTTGTGGCCAGGAGTGGCCCGCTGCCTGCTGAAATTCCGCACGGATGAGGATACATCCCAGTTGCAAGGTGCCCCCACAGGCAACTGCGTCTGGTTTGACAGTGCCAAGTTCCACCTGCAAACTGACATCAGGAACCTGGCCTGGTGACTTTTGTTTCTCTGGGGAAAGGCCATCATTCTTGTCCGGGGCCCAGAGTGGCCGGAGTGGCCGGCTGCCTGCTGAAATTCCACACGGTTGAGGATGCCTCCCAGATGAAAAATGCCCCCACACGCAACTGTGGCTGGTTTGACAGTGCCAAGTGCCTCCTGCAAACTGACATCAGGAACCTGGCCTGGTGTTTTTTGTGTCTCTGGGGAAAGGCCATGGTTCATGTCCAGGGCCTTGTGGCCAGGAGTGGCCGGCTGCCTGCTGAAATTCCGCACGGATGAGGATACATCCCAGTTGCAAGGTGCCCCCACAGGCAACTGCGTCTGGTTTGACAGAGCCAAGTGCCACCTGCAAACTGACATCAGGAACCTGGCCTGGTGACTTTTGTTTCTCTGGGGAAAGGCCAACATTCTTTTCCGGGTAACGGTGGACGGAGTGGCCGGCTGCCTGCTGAAATTCCTCACGGATCAGGATACCTCCCAGATGCAAGGTGCCCCCACAGGCAACTGCGTCTGGTTTGACAGTGCCAAGTGCCTCCTGCAAACAGACATCAGCGACCTGGCCTGCTAAGTTCTGTTTCTCTGGGGAAAGGCCATCGTTCCTCTCCAGGGCCCGGTGGCTCGAGTGGCAGGCTGCCTGCTGAAATTCCACATGGATCAGGAGGCCTCCCAGATGAAAGGTGCCCCCACAGGCAACTGTGGCTGGTTTGACAGTGCCAAGTGCCTCCTGCAAACTGACATCAGGAACCTGGCCTGGTGACTTTTATTTCTCTGGGTAAAGGCCATCATTCGTGTCCAGTGCCCCGCGGCCTGGAGTGGCCGGCTGCCTGCTGAAATTCCTCACGGATCAGGATACCTCCCAGATGAAAGGTGCCCCCACAGGTAACTGTGGCTGGTTTGACACTGCCAAGTGCCTCCTGCAAACTGACATCAGGAACCTGGCCTGCTGACTTTTGTTTCTCAGGGGAAAGGCCATCGTTCCTCTCCAGGGCCCGCTGGCCCGGAGTGGCCGGCTGCCTGCTGAAATTCCACACGGATCAGGATGCCTCCCAGATGAAAAATGCCCCCAGAGGAAACTGCGTCAGGTTTGACAGTGCCAAGTGCCTCCTGCAAACTGACATCAGGAACCTGGCCTGGTGACTTTTGTTTCTCTGGGGAAAGGCCATGGTTCATGTCCAGGGCCAGGGGGCTCGGAGTGGCCGGCTGCCTGCTGAAATTCCGCATGGATCAGGATGCCTCCCAGATGAAAAATGCCCCCACAGGCAACTGCGTCTGGTTTGACAGTGCCAAGTGCCACCTGCAAACTGACATCAGGAACCTGGCCTGGTGACTTTTGTTTCTGTGTGTAAAGGCCATCATTCTTTTCCAGGGTACGGTGGCCCGGAGTGGCCGGCTGCCTGCTGAAATTCCGCATGGATCAGGATGCCTCCCAGACCGAAAGTACCACCCAAGGCAAATGTGGCTGGTTTGACAGTGCCAAGTGCCTCCTGCAAACAGACATCAGCGACCTGGCCTGCTGAGTTCTGTTTCTCTGGGGAAAGGCCATGGTTCCTCTCCAGGGCCCGGTGGCTCGAGTGGCAGGCTGCCTGCTGAAATTCCACATGGATCAGGATGCCTCCCAGATGAAAGGTGCCCCCACAGGCAACTGTGGCTGGTTTGACAGTGCCAAGTGCCTCCTGCAAACTGACATCAGGAACCTGGCCTGGTGACTTTTATTTCTCTGGGTAAAGGCCCTCATTCGTGTCCAGTGCCCCGCGGCCTGGAGTGGCCGGCTGCCTGCTGAAATTCCTCACGGTTGAGGATACCTCCCAGATGATAGGTGCCCCCACAGGTAACTGTGGCTGGTTTGACAGTGCCAAGTGCCTCCTGCAAACTGACATCAGGAACCTGGCCTGCTGACTTTTGTTTCTCTGGGGAAAGGCCATGGTTCATGTCCATGGCCTGGGGGCCCGGAGTGGCCGGCTGCCTGCTGAAATTCTGCATGGATCCGGATTCCGCCGAGATGGAAGGTGCCACCACAGGCAACTGTGGCTGGTTTGACAGTGCCAAGTGCCTCCTGCAAACTGACATCAGGAACCTGGCCTGCTGACTTTTGTTTCTCTGGGGAAAGGCCATGGTTCATGTCCAGGGCCTAGTAGCCCGGAGTTTCCGGCTGCCTGTTGAAATTCCACATGGATCAGGATGCCTCCCAGATGAAAAATGCCCCCAGAGGTAACTGAGTCAGGTTTGACAGTGCCAAGTGCCTCCTGCAAACTGACATCAGGAACCTGGCATGGTGACTTTTGTTTCTCTGGGGAAAGGCCATGGTTCATGTCCAGGGCCTGGGGGCTCGGAGGGGCCGGCTGCCTGCTGAAATTCCGCATGGATCAGGATGCCTCCCAGATGAAAAATGCCCCCACAGGCACCTGTGGCTGGTTTGACAGTGCCAAGTGCCTCCTGCCAACTGACATCTGGAACCTGGCCTGGTGACTTTTGTTTCTCTGGGGAAAGGCCATGGTTCATATCCTGAGCCTGGTGTCCTGGAGTGGCCGGCTGCCTGCTGAAATTCTGCACGGACCAGGATGCCGCCCAGATGAAAGGTACAACCAGAGGCAACTGTGGCTGGTTTGACAGTGCCAAGTGCCTCCTGCAAACTGACATCAGGAACCTGGCCTGGTGACTTTTGTTTCTCTGGGGAAAGGCCATGATTCTTTTCCGGGGTACGGTGGCCCGGAGTGGCCGGCTGCCTGCTGAAATACCAAAAGGATCAGGATGCCTCCCAGACCGAAAGTACCACCCAAGGCAACTGTGGCTGGTTTGACACTGCCAAGTGCCTCCTGCAAACTGACATCAGCGACCTGGCCTGCTGAGTTCTGTTTCTCTGGGGAAAGGCCATCGTTCCTCTCCAGGGCCCGGTGGCTCGAGTGGCAGGCTGCCTGCTGAAATTCCACATGGATCAGGAGGCCTCCCAGATGAAAGGTGCCCCCACAGGCAACTGTGGCTGGTTTGACAGTGCCAAGTGCCTCCTGCAAACTGACATCAGGAACCTGGCCTGGTGACTTTTATTTCTCTGGGTAAAGGCCATCATTCGTGTCCAGTGCCCCGCGGCCTGGAGTGGCCGGCTGCCTGCTGAAATTCCTCACGGTTGAGGATACCTCCCAGATGAAAGGTGCCCCCACAGGTAACTGTGGCTGGTTTGACACTGCCAAGTGCCTCCTGCAAACTGACATCAGGAACCTGGCCTGGTGACTTTTCTTTGTCTGGGGAAAGGCCATTATTCTTGTCCGGGTCCCGGTGGCCTGGAGTGGCAGGCTGCCTGCTGAAATTCCACATGGATCAGGAGGCCTCCCAGATGAAAGGTGCCCCCACAGGCAACTGTGGCTGGTTTGACAGTGCCAAGTGCCTCCTGCAAACTGACATCAGGAACCTGGCCTGGTGACTTTTGTTTCTCTGGGGAAAGGCCATCATTCATGTCCAGGGCCTTGTGGCCCGGAGTGGCCAGCTGCCTGCTGAAATTCCGCACGGATGAGGATACATCCCAGTTGCAAGGTGCCCCCACAGGCAACTGTGGCTGGTTTGACAGTGCCAAGTGCCACCTGCAAACTGACATCAGGAACCTGGCCTGGTGACTTTTCTTTGTCTGGGGAAAGGCCATTATTCTTGTCCGGGTCCCGGTGGCCTGGAGTGGCAGGCTGCCTGCTGAAATTCCTCACGGATCAGGATACCTCCCAGATGCAAGGTGCCCCCACAGGCAACTGCGGCTGGTTTGACAGTGCCAAGTGCCTCCTGCAAACTGACATCAGGAACCTGGCCTGGTGACTTTTGTTTCTCTGGGGAAAGGCCATGGTTCATGTCCAGGGCCTTGTGGCCAGGAGTGGCCGGCTGCCTGCTGAAATTCCACACGGATGAGGATACATCCCAGTTGCAAGGTGCCCACTCAGGCAACTGCGTCTGGTTTGACAGTGCCAAGTGCCACCTGCAAACTGACATCAGGAACCTGGCCTGGTGACTTTTGTTTCTCTGGGGAAAGGCCATGGTTCATGTCCAGGGCTTGGTGGCCCGGAGTGGCCCGCTGCCTTCTGAAATTCCAAATGGATCAGGATACATCCCAGACCGAAAGTACCACCAGAGGCAACTGTGGCTGGTTTGACAGTGCCAAGTGCCTCCTGCAAACTGACATCAGGAACCTGGCCTGGTGACTTTTGTTTCTCTGGGGAAAGGCCATGATTCTTTTCCGGGGTACGGTGGCCCGGAGTGGCCGGCTGCCTGCTGAAATTCCAAAAGGATCAGGATGCCTCCCAGACCGAAAGTACCACCCAAGGCAACTGTGGCTGGTTTGACACTGCCAAGTGCCTCCTGCAAACTGACATCAGCGACCTGGCCTGCTGAGTTCTGTTTCTCTGGGGAAAGGCCATCGTTCCTCTCCAGGGCCCGGTGGCTCGAGTGGCAGGCTGCCTGCTGAAATTCCACATGGATCAGGAGGCCTCCCAGATGAAAGGTGCCCCCACAGGCAACTGTGGCTGGTTTGACAGTGCCAAGTGCCTCCTGCAAACTGACATCAGGAACCTGGCCTGGTGACTTTTATTTCTCTGGGTAAAGGCCATCATTCGTGTCCAGTGCCCCGCGGCCTGGAGTGGCCGGCTGCCTGCTGAAATTCCTCACGGTTGAGGATACCTCCCAGATGAAAGGTGCCCCCACAGGTAACTGTGGCTGGTTTGACACTGCCAAGTGCCTCCTGCAAACTGACATCAGGAACCTGGCCTGGTGACTTTTCTTTGTCTGGGGAAAGGCCATTATTCTTGTCCGGGTCCCGGTGGCCTGGAGTGGCAGGCTGCCTGCTGAAATTCCACATGGATCAGGAGGCCTCCCAGATGAATGGTGCCCCCACAGGCAACTGTGGCTGGTTTGACAGTGCCAAGTGCCTCCTGCAAACTGACATCAGGAACCTGGCCTGGTGACTTTTGTTTCTCTGGGGAAAGGCCATCATTCATGTCCAGGGCCTTGTGGCCCGGAGTGGCCAGCTGCCTGCTGAAATTCCGCACGGATGAGGATACATCCCAGTTGCAAGGTGCCCCCACAGGCAACTGTGGCTGGTTTGACAGTGCCAAGTGCCACCTGCAAACTGACATCAGGAACCTGGCCTGGTGACTTTTCTTTGTCTGGGGAAAGGCCATTATTCTTGTCCGGGTCCCGGTGGCCTGGAGTGGCAGGCTGCCTGCTGAAATTCCTCACGGATCAGGATACCTCCCAGATGCAAGGTGCCCCCACAGGCAACTGCGGCTGGTTTGACAGTGCCAAGTGCCTCCTGCAAACTGACATCAGGAACCTGGCCTGGTGACTTTTGTTTCTCTGGGGAAAGGCCATGGTTCATGTCCAGGGCCTTGTGGCCAGGAGTGGCCGGCTGCCTGCTGAAATTCCACACGGATGAGGATACATCCCAGTTGCAAGGTGCCCACTCAGGCAACTGCGTCTGGTTTGACAGTGCCAAGTGCCACCTGCAAACTGACATCAGGAACCTGGCCTGGTGACTTTTGTTTCTCTGGGGAAAGGCCATGGTTCATGTCCAGGGCTTGGTGGCCCGGAGTGGCCCGCTGCCTTCTGAAATTCCAAATGGATCAGGATACATCCCAGACCGAAAGTACCACCAGAGGCAACTGTGGCTGGTTTGACAGTGCCAAGTGCCTCCTGCAAACTGACATCAGGAACCTGGCCTGGTGACTTTTGTTTCTCTGGGGAAAGGCCATCATTCTTGTCCGGGGCCCAGTGTGGCCGGAGTGGCCGGCTGCCTGCTGAAATTCCACACGGTTGAGGATGCCTCCCAGATGAAAAATGCCCCCACAGGCAACTGCGTCTGGTTTGACAGTGCCAAGTGCCTCCTGCAAACTGACATCAGGAACCTGGCCTGGTGACTTTTGTTTCTCTGGGGAAAGGCCATGGTTCATGTCCAGGGCTTGGTGGCCCGGAGTGGCCCGCTGCCTGCTGAAATTCCAAATGGATCAGGATACATCCCAGAACGAAAGTACCACCAGAGGCAACTGCGTCAGGTTTGACAGTGCCAAGTGCCTCCTGCAAACTGACATCAGGAACCTGGCCTGGTGACTTTTGTTTCTCTGGGTAAAGGCCATGGTTCATGTCCAGGGCCTTGTGGCCAGGAGTGCCCGGCTGCCTGCTGAAATTCCTCACGGATGAGGATACATGCCAGTTGCAAGGTGCCCCCACAGGCAACTGTGGCTGGTTTGACAGTGCCAAGTGCCTCCTGCAAACTGACATCAGGAACCTGGCCTGGTGACTTTTGTTTCTCTGGGGAAAGGCCATGGTTCATGTCCAGGGCCTTGTGGCCAGGAGTGGCCCGCTGCCTGCTGAAATTCCGCACGGATGAGGATACATCCCAGTTGCAAGGTGCCCCCACAGGCAACTGCGTCTGGTTTGACAGTGCCAAGTTCCACCTGCAAACTGACATCAGGAACCTGGCCTGGTGACTTTTGTTTCTCTGGGGAAAGGCCATCATTCTTGTCCGGGGCCCAGAGTGGCCGGAGTGGCCGGCTGCCTGCTGAAATTCCACACGGTTGAGGATGCCTCCCAGATGAAAAATGCCCCCACACGCAACTGTGGCTGGTTTGACAGTGCCAAGTGCCTCCTGCAAACTGACATCAGGAACCTGGCCTGGTGTTTTTTGTTTCTCTGGGGAAAGGCCATGGTTCATGTCCAGGGCCTTGTGGCCAGGAGTGGCCGGCTGCCTGCTGAAATTCCGCACGGATGAGGATACATCCCAGTTGCAAGGTGCCCCCACAGGCAACTGCGTCTGGTTTGACAGAGCCAAGTGCCACCTGCAAACTGACATCAGGAACCTGGCCTGGTGACTTTTGTTTCTCTGGGGAAAGGCCAACATTCTTTTCCGGGTAACGGTGGACGGAGTGGCCGGCTGCCTGCTGAAATTCCTCACGGATCAGGATACCTCCCAGATGCAAGGTGCCCCCACAGGCAACTGCGTCTGGTTTGACAGTGCCAAGTGCCTCCTGCAAACAGACATCAGCGACCTGGCCTGCTAAGTTCTGTTTCTCTGGGGAAAGGCCATCGTTCCTCTCCAGGGCCCGGTGGCTCGAGTGGCAGGCTGCCTGCTGAAATTCCACATGGATCAGGAGGCCTCCCAGATGAAAGGTGCCCCCACAGGCAACTGTGGCTGGTTTGACAGTGCCAAGTGCCTCCTGCAAACTGACATCAGGAACCTGGCCTGGTGACTTTTATTTCTCTGGGTAAAGGCCATCATTCGTGTCCAGTGCCCCGCGGCCTGGAGTGGCCGGCTGCCTGCTGAAATTCCTCACGGATCAGGATACCTCCCAGATGAAAGGTGCCCCCACAGGTAACTGTGGCTGGTTTGACACTGCCAAGTGCCTCCTGCAAACTGACATCAGGAACCTGGCCTGCTGACTTTTGTTTCTCAGGGGAAAGGCCATCGTTCCTCTCCAGGGCCCGCTGGCCCGGAGTGGCCGGCTGCCTGCTGAAATTCCACACGGATCAGGATGCCTCCCAGATGAAAAATGCCCCCAGAGGAAACTGCGTCAGGTTTGACAGTGCCAAGTGCCTCCTGCAAACTGACATCAGCAACCTGGCCTGGTGACTTTTATTTCTCTGGGGAAAGGCCATGGTTCATGTCCAGGGCCTGGGGGCTCGGAGTGGCCGGCTGCCTGCTGAAATTCCACACGGATCAGGATGCCTCCCAGATGAAAAATGCCCCCAGAGGAAACTGCGTCAGGTTTGACAGTGCCAAGTGCCTCCTGCAAACTGACATCAGGAACCTGGCCTGGTGACTTTTGTTTCTCTGGGGAAAGGCCATGGTTCATGTCCAGGGCCTGGGGGCTCGGAGTGGCCGGCTGCCTGCTGAAATTCCGCATGGATCAGGATGCCTCCCAGATGAAAAATGCCCCCACAGGCAACTGCGTCTGGTTTGACAGTGCCAAGTGCCACCTGCAAACTGACATCAGGAACCTGGCCTGGTGACTTTTGTTTCTGTGTGTAAAGGCCATCATTCTTTTCCAGGGTACGGTGGCCCGGAGTGGCCGGCTGCCTGCTGAAATTCCGCATGGATCAGGATGCCTCCCAGACCGAAAGTACCACCCAAGGCAAATGTGGCTGGTTTGACAGTGCCAAGTGCCTCCTGCAAACAGACATCAGCGACCTGGCCTGCTGAGTTCTGTTTCTCTGGGGAAAGGCCATGGTTCCTCTCCAGGGCCCGGTGGCTCGAGTGGCAGGCTGCCTGCTGAAATTCCACATGGATCAGGATGCCTCCCAGATGCAAGGTGCCCCCACAGGCAACTGTGGCTGGTTTGACAGTGCCAAGTGCCTCCTGCAAACTGACATCAGGAACCTGGCCTGGTGACTTTTATTTCTCTGGGTAAAGGCCCTCATTCGTGTCCAGTGCCCCGCGGCCTGGAGTGGCCGGCTGCCTGCTGAAATTCCTCACGGTTGAGGATACCTCCCAGATGATAGGTGCCCCCACAGGTAACTGTGGCTGGTTTGACAGTGCCAAGTGCCTCCTGCAAACTGACATCAGGAACCTGGCCTGCTGACTTTTGTTTCTCTGGGGAAAGGCCATGGTTCATGTCCATGGCCTGGGGGCCCGGAGTGGCCGGCTGCCTGCTGAAATTCTGCATGGATCCGGATGCCGCCGAGATGGAAGGTGCCACCACAGGCAACTGTGGCTGGTTTGACAGTGCCAAGTGCCTCCTGCAAACTGACATCAGGAACCTGGCCTGCTGACTTTTGTTTCTCTGGGGAAAGGCCATGGTTCATGTCCAGGGCCTGGTAGCCCGGAGTTTCCGGCTGCCTGTTGAAATTCCACATGGATCAGGATGCCTCCCAGATGAAAAATGCCCCCAGAGGTAACTGAGTCAGGTTTGACAGTGCCAAGTGCCTCCTGCAAACTGACATCAGGAACCTGGCATGGTGACTTTTGTTTCTCTGGGGAAAGGCCATGGTTCATGTCCAGGGCCTGGGGGCTCGGAGGGGCCGGCTGCCTGCTGAAATTCCGCATGGATCAGGATGCCTCCCACATGAAAAATGCCCCCACAGGCACCTGTGGCTGGTTTGACAGTGCCAAGTGCCTCCTGCCAACTGACATCTGGAACCTGGCCTGGTGACTTTTGTTTCTCTGGGGAAAGGCCATGGTTCATATCCTGAGCCTGGTGTCCTGGAGTGGCCGGCTGCCTGCTGAAATTCTGCACGGACCAGGATGCCGCCCAGATGAAAGGTACAACCAGAGGCAACTGTGGCTGGTTTGACAGTGCCAAGTGCCTCCTGCAAACTGACATCAGGAACCTGGCCTGGTGACTTTTGTTTCTCTGGGGAAAGGCCATGATTCTTTTCCGGGGTACGGTGGCCCGGAGTGGCCGGCTGCCTGCTGAAATTCCAAAAGGATCAGGATGCCTCCCAGACTGAAAGTACCACCCAAGGCAACTGTGGCTGGTTTGACACTGCCAAGTGCCTCCTGCAAACTGACATCAGCGACCTGGCCTGCTGAGTTCTGTTTCTCTGGGGAAAGGCCATCGTTCCTCTCCAGGGCCCGGTGGCTCGAGTGGCAGGCTGCCTGCTGAAATTCCACATGGATCAGGAGGCCTCCCAGATGAAAGGTGCCCCCACAGGCAACTGTGGCTGGTTTGACAGTGCCAAGTGCCTCCTGCAAACTGACATCAGGAACCTGGCCTGGTGACTTTTATTTCTCTGGGTAAAGGCCATCATTCGTGTCCAGTGCCCCGCGGCCTGGAGTGGCCGGCTGCCTGCTGAAATTCCTCACGGATCAGGATACCTCCCAGATGAAAGGTGCCCCCACAGGTAACTGTGGCTGGTTTGACACTGCCAAGTGCCTCCTGCAAACTGACATCAGGAACCTGGCCTGCTGACTTTTGTTTCTCAGGGGAAAGGCCATCGTTCCTCTCCAGGGCCCGCTGGCCCGGAGTGGCCGGCTGCCTGCTGAAATTCCACACGGATCAGGATGCCTCCCAGATGAAAAATGCCCCCAGAGGAAACTGCGTCAGGTTTGACAGTGCCAAGTGCCTCCTGCAAACTGACATCAGCAACCTGGCCTGGTGACTTTTATTTCTCTGGGGAAAGGCCATGGTTCATGTCCAGGGCCTGGGGGCTCGGAGTGGCCGGCTGCCTGCTGAAATTCCACACGGATCAGGATGCCTCCCAGATGAAAAATGCCCCCAGAGGAAACTGCGTCAGGTTTGACAGTGCCAAGTGCCTCCTGCAAACTGACATCAGGAACCTGGCCTGGTGACTTTTGTTTCTCTGGGGAAAGGCCATGGTTCATGTCCAGGGCCTGGGGGCTCGGAGTGGCCGGCTGCCTGCTGAAATTCCGCATGGATCAGGATGCCTCCCAGATGAAAAATGCCCCCACAGGCAACTGCGTCTGGTTTGACAGTGCCAAGTGCCACCTGCAAACTGACATCAGGAACCTGGCCTGGTGACTTTTGTTTCTGTGTGTAAAGGCCATCATTCTTTTCCAGGGTACGGTGGCCCGGAGTGGCCGGCTGCCTGCTGAAATTCCGCATGGATCAGGATGCCTCCCAGACCGAAAGTACCACCCAAGGCAAATGTGGCTGGTTTGACAGTGCCAAGTGCCTCCTGCAAACAGACATCAGCGACCTGGCCTGCTGAGTTCTGTTTCTCTGGGGAAAGGCCATGGTTCCTCTCCAGGGCCCGGTGGCTCGAGTGGCAGGCTGCCTGCTGAAATTCCACATGGATCAGGATGCCTCCCAGATGCAAGGTGCCCCCACAGGCAACTGTGGCTGGTTTGACAGTGCCAAGTGCCTCCTGCAAACTGACATCAGGAACCTGGCCTGGTGACTTTTATTTCTCTGGGTAAAGGCCCTCATTCGTGTCCAGTGCCCCGCGGCCTGGAGTGGCCGGCTGCCTGCTGAAATTCCTCACGGTTGAGGATACCTCCCAGATGATAGGTGCCCCCACAGGTAACTGTGGCTGGTTTGACAGTGCCAAGTGCCTCCTGCAAACTGACATCAGGAACCTGGCCTGCTGACTTTTGTTTCTCTGGGGAAAGGCCATGGTTCATGTCCATGGCCTGGGGGCCCGGAGTGGCCGGCTGCCTGCTGAAATTCTGCATGGATCCGGATGCCGCCGAGATGGAAGGTGCCACCACAGGCAACTGTGGCTGGTTTGACAGTGCCAAGTGCCTCCTGCAAACTGACATCAGGAACCTGGCCTGCTGACTTTTGTTTCTCTGGGGAAAGGCCATGGTTCATGTCCAGGGCCTGGTAGCCCGGAGTTTCCGGCTGCCTGTTGAAATTCCACATGGATCAGGATGCCTCCCAGATGAAAAATGCCCCCAGAGGTAACTGAGTCAGGTTTGACAGTGCCAAGTGCCTCCTGCAAACTGACATCAGGAACCTGGCATGGTGACTTTTGTTTCTCTGGGGAAAGGCCATGGTTCATGTCCAGGGCCTGGGGGCTCGGAGGGGCCGGCTGCCTGCTGAAATTCCGCATGGATCAGGATGCCTCCCACATGAAAAATGCCCCCACAGGCACCTGTGGCTGGTTTGACAGTGCCAAGTGCCTCCTGCCAACTGACATCTGGAACCTGGCCTGGTGACTTTTGTTTCTCTGGGGAAAGGCCATGGTTCATATCCTGAGCCTGGTGTCCTGGAGTGGCCGGCTGCCTGCTGAAATTCTGCACGGACCAGGATGCCGCCCAGATGAAAGGTACAACCAGAGGCAACTGTGGCTGGTTTGACAGTGCCAAGTGCCTCCTGCAAACTGACATCAGGAACCTGGCCTGGTGACTTTTGTTTCTCTGGGGAAAGGCCATGATTCTTTTCCGGGGTACGGTGGCCCGGAGTGGCCGGCTGCCTGCTGAAATTCCAAAAGGATCAGGATGCCTCCCAGACTGAAAGTACCACCCAAGGCAACTGTGGCTGGTTTGACACTGCCAAGTGCCTCCTGCAAACTGACATCAGCGACCTGGCCTGCTGAGTTCTGTTTCTCTGGGGAAAGGCCATCGTTCCTCTCCAGGGCCCGGTGGCTCGAGTGGCAGGCTGCCTGCTGAAATTCCACATGGATCAGGAGGCCTCCCAGATGAAAGGTGCCCCCACAGGCAACTGTGGCTGGTTTGACAGTGCCAAGTGCCTCCTGCAAACTGACATCAGGAACCTGGCCTGGTGACTTTTATTTCTCTGGGTAAAGGCCATCATTCGTGTCCAGTGCCCCGCGGCCTGGAGTGGCCGGCTGCCTGCTGAAATTCCTCACGGTTGAGGATACCTCCCAGATGAAAGGTGCCCCCACAGGTAACTGTGGCTGGTTTGACACTGCCAAGTGCCTCCTGCAAACTGACATCAGGAACCTGGCCTGGTGACTTTTCTTTGTCTGGGGAAAGGCCATTATTCTTGTCCGGGTCCCGGTGGCCTGGAGTGGCAGGCTGCCTGCTGAAATTCCACATGGATCAGGAGGCCTCCCAGATGAATGGTGCCCCCACAGGCAACTGTGGCTGGTTTGACAGTGCCAAGTGCCTCCTGCAAACTGACATCAGGAACCTGGCCTGGTGACTTTTGTTTCTCTGGGGAAAGGCCATCATTCATGTCCAGGGCCTTGTGGCCCGGAGTGGCCAGCTGCCTGCTGAAATTCCGCACGGATGAGGATACATCCCAGTTGCAAGGTGCCCCCACAGGCAACTGTGGCTGGTTTGACAGTGCCAAGTGCCACCTGCAAACTGACATCAGGAACCTGGCCTGGTGACTTTTCTTTGTCTGGGGAAAGGCCATTATTCTTGTCCGGGTCCCGGTGGCCTGGAGTGGCAGGCTGCCTGCTGAAATTCCTCACGGATCAGGATACCTCCCAGATGCAAGGTGCCCCCACAGGCAACTGCGTCAGGTTTGACAGTGCCAAGTGCCTCCTGCAAACTGACATCAGGAACCTGGCCTGGTGACTTTTGTTTCTCTGGGGAAAGGCCATGGTTCATGTCCAGGGCCTTGTGGCCAGGAGTGGCCGGCTGCCTGCTGAAATTCCGCACGGATGAGGATACATCCCAGTTGCAAGGTGCCCCCACAGGCAACTGCGTCTGGTTTGACAGTGCCAAGTGCCTCCTGCAAACTGACATCAGGAACCTGGCCTGGTGACTTTTGTTTCTCTGGGGAAAGGCCATGGTTCATGTCCAGGGCCTTGTGGCCAGGAGTGGCCCGCTGCCTGCTGAAATTCCGCACGGATGAGGATACATCCCAGTTGCAAGGTGCCCCCACAGGCAACTGCGTCTGGTTTGACAGTGCCAAGTTCCACCTGCAAACTGACATCAGGAACCTGGCCTGGTGACTTTTGTTTCTCTGGGGAAAGGCCATCATTCTTGTCCGGGGCCCAGAGTGGCCGGAGTGGCCGGCTGCCTGCTGAAATTCCACACGGTTGAGGATGCCTCCCAGATGAAAAATGCCCCCACAGGCAACTGTGGCTGGTTTGACAGTGCCAAGTGCCTCCTGCAAACTGACATCAGGAACCTGGCCTGGTGTTTTTTGTTTCTCTGGGGAAAGGCCATGGTTCATGTCCAGGGCCTTGTGGCCAGGAGTGGCCGGCTGCCTGCTGAAATTCCGCACGGATGAGGATACATCCCAGTTGCAAGGTGCCCCCACAGGCAACTGCGTCTGGTTTGACAGAGCCAAGTGCCACCTGCAAACTGACATCAGGAACCTGGCCTGGTGACTTTTGTTTCTCTGGGGAAAGGCCAACATTCTTTTCCGGGTAACGGTGGACGGAGTGGCCGGCTGCCTGCTGAAATTCCTCACGGATCAGGATACCTCCCAGATGCAAGGTGCCCCCACAGGCAACTGCGTCAGGTTTGACAGTGCCAAGTGACTCCTGCAAACTGACATCAGGAACCTGGCCTGGTGACTTTTGTTTCTCTGGGGAAAGGCCATGGTTCATGTCCAGGGCCTGGGGGCTCGGAGTGGCCGGCTGCCTGCTGAAATTCCGCATGGATCAGGATGCCTCCCAGATGAAAAATGCCCCCACAGGCAACTGCGTCTGGTTTGACAGTGCCAAGTGCCTCCTGCAAACTGACATCAGGAACCTGGCCTGGTGACTTTTGTTTCTGTGTGTAAAGGCCATCATTCTTTTCCAGGGTACGGTGGCCCGGAGTGGCCGGCTGCCTGCTGAAATTCCGCACGGATCAGGATGCCTCCCAGACCGAAAGTACCACCCAAGGCAAATGTGGCTGGTTTGACAGTGCCAAGTGCCTCCTGCAAACAGACATCAGCGACCTGGCCTGCTGAGTTCTGTTTCTCTGGGGAAAGGCCATCGTTCCTCTCCAGGGCCCGGTGGCTCGAGTGGCAGGCTGCCTGCTGAAATTCCACATGGATCAGGAGGCCTCCCAGATGAAAGGTGCCCCCACAGGCAACTGTGGCTGGTTTGACAGTGCCAAGTGCCTCCTGCAAACTGACATCAGGAACCTGGCCTGGTGACTTTTATTTCTCTGGGTAAAGGCCCTCATTCGTGTCCAGTGCCCCGCGGCCTGGAGTGGCCGGCTGCCTGCTGAAATTCCTCACGGTTGAGGATACCTCCCAGATGAAAGGTGCCCCCACAGGTAACTGTGGCTGGTTTGACACTGCCAAGTGCCTCCTGCAAACTGACATCAGGAACCTGGCCTGCTGACTTTTGTTTCTCTGGGGAAAGGCCATGGTTCATGTCCAGGGCCTTGTGGCCAGGAGTGGCCGGCTGCCTGCTGAAATTCCGCACGGATGAGGATACATCCCAGTTGCAAGGTGCCCACTCAGGCAACTGCGTCTGGTTTGACAGTGCCAAGTGCCACCTGCAAACTGACATCAGGAACCTGGCCTGGTGACTTTTGTTTCTCTGGGGAAAGGCCATGGTTCATGTCCAGGGCTTGGTGGCCCGGAGTGGCCCGCTGCCTTCTGAAATTCCAAATGGATCAGGATACATCCCAGAACGAAAGTACCACCAGAGGCAACTGTGGCTGGTTTGACAGTGCCAAGTGCCTCCTGCAAACTGACATCAGGAACCTGGCCTGGTGACTTTTGTTTCTCTGGGGAAAGGCCATGGTTCATGTCCAGGGCCTTGTGGCCAGGAGTGGCCGGCTGCCTGCTGAAATTCCGCACGGATGAGGATACATGCCAGTTGCAAGGTGCCCCCACAGGCAACTGTGGCTGGTTTGACAGTGCCAAGTGCCTCCTGCAAACTGACATCAGGAACCTGGCCTGGTGACTTTTGTTTCTCTGGGGAAAGGCCATGGTTCATGTCCAGGGCCTTGTGGCCAGTAGTGGCCCGCTGCCTGCTGAAATTCCGCACGGATGAGGATACATCCCAGTTGCAAGGTGCCCCCACAGGCAACTGCGTCTGGTTTGACAGTGCCAAGTGCCACCTGCAAACTGACATCAGGAACCTGGCCTGGTGACTTTTGTTTCTCTGGGGAAAGGCCAACATTCTTTTCCGGGTACCGGTGGACGGAGTGGCCGGCTGCCTGCTGAAATTCCTCACGGATCAGGATACCTCCCAGATGCAAGGTGCCCCCACAGGCAACTGTGGCTGGTTTGACAGTGCCAAGTGCCTCCTGCAAACAGACATCAGCGACCTGGCCTGCTGAGTTCTGTTTCTCTGGGGAAAGGCCATCGTTCCTCTCCAGGGCCCGGTGGCTCGAGTGGCAGGCTGCCTGCTGAAATTCCACATGGATCAGGATGCCTCCCAGATGAAAGGTGCCCCCACAGGCAACTGTGGCTGGTTTGACAGTGCCAAGTGCCTCCTGCAAACTGACATCAGGAACCTGGCCTGGTGACTTTTATTTCTCTGGGTAAAGGCCCTCATTCGTGTCCAGTGCCCCGCGGCCTGGAGTGGCCGGCTGCCTGCTGAAATTCCTCACGGTTGAGGATACCTCCCAGATGAAAGGTGCCCCCACAGGTAACTGTGGCTGGTTTGACAGTGCCAAGTGCCTCCTGCAAACTGACATCAGGAACCTGGCCTGGTGACTTTTGTTTCTCTGGGGAAAGGCCATGGTTCATGTCCAGGGCTTGGTGGCCCGGAGTGGCCCGCTGCCTGCTGAAATTCCAAATGGATCATGATACATCCCAGAACGAAAGTACCACCAGAGGCAACTGCGTCAGGTTTGACAGTGCCAAGTGCCTCCTGCAAACTGACATCAGGAACCTGGCCTGGTGACTTTTGTTTCTCTGGGTAAAGGCCATGGTTCATGTCCAGGGCCTTGTGGCCAGGAGTGGCCGGCTGCCTGCTGAAATTCCGCACGGATGAGGATACATGCCAGTTGCAAGGTGCCCCCACAGGCAACTGTGGCTGGTTTGACAGTGCCAAGTGCCTCCTGCAAACTGACATCAGGAACCTGGCCTGGTGACTTTTGTTTCTCTGGGGAAAGGCCATGGTTCATGTCCAGGGCCTTGTGGCCAGGAGTGGCCCGCTGCCTGCTGAAATTCCGCACGGATGAGGATACATCCCAGTTGCAAGGTGCCCCCACAGGCAACTGCGTCTGGTTTGACAGTGCCAAGTTCCACCTGCAAACTGACATCAGGAACCTGGCCTGGTGACTTTTGTTTCTCTGGGGAAAGGCCATCATTCTTGTCCGGGGCCCAGAGTGGCCGGAGTGGCCGGCTGCCTGCTGAAATTCCACACGGTTGAGGATGCCTCCCAGATGAAAAATGCCCCCACACGCAACTGTGGCTGGTTTGACAGTGCCAAGTGCCTCCTGCAAACTGACATCAGGAACCTGGCCTGGTGTTTTTTGTTTCTCTGGGGAAAGGCCATGGTTCATGTCCAGGGCCTTGTGGCCAGGAGTGGCCGGCTGCCTGCTGAAATTCCGCACGGATGAGGATACATCCCAGTTGCAAGGTGCCCCCACAGGCAACTGCGTCTGGTTTGACAGAGCCAAGTGCCACCTGCAAACTGACATCAGGAACCTGGCCTGGTGACTTTTGTTTCTCTGGGGAAAGGCCAACATTCTTTTCCGGGTAACGGTGGACGGAGTGGCCGGCTGCCTGCTGAAATTCCTCACGGATCAGGATACCTCCCAGATGCAAGGTGCCCCCACAGGCAACTGCGTCTGGTTTGACAGTGCCAAGTGCCTCCTGCAAACAGACATCAGCGACCTGGCCTGCTAAGTTCTGTTTCTCTGGGGAAAGGCCATCGTTCCTCTCCAGGGCCCGGTGGCTCGAGTGGCAGGCTGCCTGCTGAAATTCCACATGGATCAGGAGGCCTCCCAGATGAAAGGTGCCCCCACAGGCAACTGTGGCTGGTTTGACAGTGCCAAGTGCCTCCTGCAAACTGACATCAGGAACCTGGCCTGGTGACTTTTATTTCTCTGGGTAAAGGCCATCATTCGTGTCCAGTGCCCCGCGGCCTGGAGTGGCCGGCTGCCTGCTGAAATTCCTCACGGATCAGGATACCTCCCAGATGAAAGGTGCCCCCACAGGTAACTGTGGCTGGTTTGACACTGCCAAGTGCCTCCTGCAAACTGACATCAGGAACCTGGCCTGCTGACTTTTGTTTCTCAGGGGAAAGGCCATCGTTCCTCTCCAGGGCCCGCTGGCCCGGAGTGGCCGGCTGCCTGCTGAAATTCCACACGGATCAGGATGCCTCCCAGATGAAAAATGCCCCCAGAGGAAACTGCGTCAGGTTTGACAGTGCCAAGTGCCTCCTGCAAACTGACATCAGCAACCTGGCCTGGTGACTTTTATTTCTCTGGGGAAAGGCCATGGTTCATGTCCAGGGCCTGGGGGCTCGGAGTGGCCGGCTGCCTGCTGAAATTCCACACGGATCAGGATGCCTCCCAGATGAAAAATGCCCCCAGAGGAAACTGCGTCAGGTTTGACAGTGCCAAGTGCCTCCTGCAAACTGACATCAGGAACCTGGCCTGGTGACTTTTGTTTCTCTGGGGAAAGGCCATGGTTCATGTCCAGGGCCTGGGGGCTCGGAGTGGCCGGCTGCCTGCTGAAATTCCGCATGGATCAGGATGCCTCCCAGATGAAAAATGCCCCCACAGGCAACTGCGTCTGGTTTGACAGTGCCAAGTGCCACCTGCAAACTGACATCAGGAACCTGGCCTGGTGACTTTTGTTTCTGTGTGTAAAGGCCATCATTCTTTTCCAGGGTACGGTGGCCCGGAGTGGCCGGCTGCCTGCTGAAATTCCGCATGGATCAGGATGCCTCCCAGACCGAAAGTACCACCCAAGGCAAATGTGGCTGGTTTGACAGTGCCAAGTGCCTCCTGCAAACAGACATCAGCGACCTGGCCTGCTGAGTTCTGTTTCTCTGGGGAAAGGCCATGGTTCCTCTCCAGGGCCCGGTGGCTCGAGTGGCAGGCTGCCTGCTGAAATTCCACATGGATCAGGATGCCTCCCAGATGAAAGGTGCCCCCACAGGCAACTGTGGCTGGTTTGACAGTGCCAAGTGCCTCCTGCAAACTGACATCAGGAACCTGGCCTGGTGACTTTTATTTCTCTGGGTAAAGGCCCTCATTCGTGTCCAGTGCCCCGCGGCCTGGAGTGGCCGGCTGCCTGCTGAAATTCCTCACGGTTGAGGATACCTCCCAGATGAAAGGTGCCCCCACAGGTAACTGTGGCTGGTTTGACAGTGCCAAGTGCCTCCTGCAAACTGACATCAGGAACCTGGCCTGCTGACTTTTGTTTCTCTGGGGAAAGGCCATGGTTCATGTCCATGGCCTGGGGGCCCGGAGTGGCCGGCTGCCTGCTGAAATTCTGCATGGATCCGGATGCCGCCGAGATGGAAGGTGCCACCACAGGCAACTGTGGCTGGTTTGACAGTGCCAAGTGCCTCCTGCAAACTGACATCAGGAACCTGGCCTGCTGACTTTTGTTTCTCTGGGGAAAGGCCATGGTTCATGTCCAGGGCCTGGTAGCCCGGAGTTTCCGGCTGCCTGTTGAAATTCCACATGGATCAGGATGCCTCCCAGATGAAAAATGCCCCCAGAGGTAACTGAGTCAGGTTTGACAGTGCCAAGTGCCTCCTGCAAACTGACATCAGGAACCTGGCATGGTGACTTTTGTTTCTCTGGGGAAAGGCCATGGTTCATGTCCAGGGCCTGGGGGCTCGGAGGGGCCGGCTGCCTGCTGAAATTCCGCATGGATCAGGATGCCTCCCAGATGAAAAATGCCCCCACAGGCACCTGTGGCTGGTTTGACAGTGCCAAGTGCCTCCTGCCAACTGACATCTGGAACCTGGCCTGGTGACTTTTGTTTCTCTGGGGAAAGGCCATGGTTCATATCCTGAGCCTGGTGTCCTGGAGTGGCCGGCTGCCTGCTGAAATTCTGCACGGACCAGGATGCCGCCCAGATGAAAGGTACAACCAGAGGCAACTGTGGCTGGTTTGACAGTGCCAAGTGCCTCCTGCAAACTGACATCAGGAACCTGGCCTGGTGACTTTTGTTTCTCTGGGGAAAGGCCATGATTCTTTTCCGGGGTACGGTGGCCCGGAGTGGCCGGCTGCCTGCTGAAATTCCGCACGGATCAGGATGCCTCCCAGACCGAAAGTACCACCCAAGGCAACTGTGGCTGGTTTGACACTGCCAAGTGCCTCCTGCAAACTGACATCAGCGACCTGGCCTGCTGAGTTCTGTTTCTCTGGGGAAAGGCCATCGTTCCTCTCCAGGGCCCGGTGGCTCGAGTGGCAGGCTGCCTGCTGAAATTCCACATGGATCAGGAGGCCTCCCAGATGAAAGGTGCCCCCACAGGCAACTGTGGCTGGTTTGACAGTGCCAAGTGCCTCCTGCAAACTGACATCAGGAACCTGGCCTGGTGACTTTTATTTCTCTGGGTAAAGGCCATCATTCGTGTCCAGTGCCCCGCGGCCTGGAGTGGCCGGCTGCCTGCTGAAATTCCTCACGGTTGAGGATACCTCCCAGATGAAAGGTGCCCCCACAGGTAACTGTGGCTGGTTTGACACTGCCAAGTGCCTCCTGCAAACTGACATCAGGAACCTGGCCTGGTGACTTTTCTTTGTCTGGGGAAAGGCCATTATTCTTGTCCGGGTCCCGGTGGCCTGGAGTGGCAGGCTGCCTGCTGAAATTCCACATGGATCAGGAGGCCTCCCAGATGAATGGTGCCCCCACAGGCAACTGTGGCTGGTTTGACAGTGCCAAGTGCCTCCTGCAAACTGACATCAGGAACCTGGCCTGGTGACTTTTGTTTCTCTGGGGAAAGGCCATCATTCATGTCCAGGGCCTTGTGGCCCGGAGTGGCCAGCTGCCTGCTGAAATTCCGCACGGATGAGGATACATCCCAGTTGCAAGGTGCCCCCACAGGCAACTGTGGCTGGTTTGACAGTGCCAAGTGCCACCTGCAAACTGACATCAGGAACCTGGCCTGGTGACTTTTCTTTGTCTGGGGAAAGGCCATTATTCTTGTCCGGGTCCCGGTGGCCTGGAGTGGCAGGCTGCCTGCTGAAATTCCTCACGGATCAGGATACCTCCCAGATGCAAGGTGCCCCCACAGGCAACTGCGGCTGGTTTGACAGTGCCAAGTGCCTCCTGCAAACTGACATCAGGAACCTGGCCTGGTGACTTTTGTTTCTCTGGGGAAAGGCCATGGTTCATGTCCAGGGCCTTGTGGCCAGGAGTGGCCGGCTGCCTGCTGAAATTCCACACGGATGAGGATACATCCCAGTTGCAAGGTGCCCCCACAGGCAACTGCGTCTGGTTTGACAGAGCCAAGTGCCACCTGCAAACTGACATCAGGAACCTGGCCTGGTGACTTTTGTTTCTCTGGGGAAAGGCCAACATTCTTTTCCGGGTACCGGTGGACGGAGTGGCCGGCTGCCTGCTGAAATTCCTCACGGATCAGGATACCTCCCAGATGCAAGGTGCCCCCACAGGCAACTGCGTCTGGTTTGACAGTGCCAAGTGACTCCTGCAAACTGACATCAGGAACCTGGCCTGGTGACTTTTGTTTCTCTGGGGAAAGGCCATGGTTCATGTCCAGGGCCTGGGGGCTCGGAGTGGCCGGCTGCCTGCTGAAATTCCGCATGGATCAGGATGCCTCCCAGATGAAAAATGCCCCCACAGGCAACTGCGTCTGGTTTGACAGTGCCAAGTGCCTCCTGCAAACTGACATCAGGAACCTGGCCTGGTGACTTTTGTTTCTGTGTGTAAAGGCCATCATTCTTTTCCAGGGTACGGTGGCCCGGAGTGGCCGGCTGCCTGCTGAAATTCCGCACGGATCAGGATGCCTCCCAGACCGAAAGTACCACCCAAGGCAAATGTGGCTGGTTTGACAGTGCCAAGTGCCTCCTGCAAACAGACATCAGCGACCTGGCCTGCTGAGTTCTGTTTCTCTGGGGAAAGGCCATCGTTCCTCTCCAGGGCCCGGTGGCTCGAGTGGCAGGCTGCCTGCTGAAATTCCACATGGATCAGGAGGCCTCCCAGATGAAAGGTGTCCCCACAGGCAACTGTGGCTGGTTTGACAGTGCCAAGTGCCTCCTGCAAACTGACATCAGGAACCTGGCCTGGTGACTTTTATTTCTCTGGGTAAAGGCCCTCATTCGTGTCCAGTGCCCCGCGGCCTGGAGTGGCCGGCTGCCTGCTGAAATTCCTCACGGTTGAGGATACCTCCCAGATGAAAGGTGCCCCCACAGGTAACTGTGGCTGGTTTGACAGTGCCAAGTGCCTCCTGCAAACTGACATCAGGAACCTGGCCTGCTGACTTTTGTTTCTCTGGGGAAAGGCCATGGTTCATGTCCAGGGCCTTGTGGCCAGGAGTGGCCGGCTGCCTGCTGAAATTCCGCACGGATGAGGATACATCCCAGTTGCAAGGTGCCCACTCAGGCAACTGCGTCTGGTTTGACAGTGCCAAGTGCCACCTGCAAACTGACATCAGGAACCTGGCCTGGTGACTTTTGTTTCTCTGGGGAAAGGCCATGGTTCATGTCCAGGGCTTGGTGGCCCGGAGTGGCCCGCTGCCTTCTGAAATTCCAAATGGATCAGGATACATCCCAGAACGAAAGTACCACCAGAGGCAACTGTGGCTGGTTTGACAGTGCCAAGTGCCTCCTGCAAACTGACATCAGGAACCTGGCCTGGTGACTTTTGTTTCTCTGGGGAAAGGCCATGGTTCATGTCCAGGGCCTTGTGGCCAGGAGTGGCCGGCTGCCTGCTGAAATTCCGCACGGATGAGGATACATGCCAGTTGCAAGGTGCCCCCACAGGCAACTGTGGCTGGTTTGACAGTGCCAAGTGCCTCCTGCAAACTGACATCAGGAACCTGGCCTGGTGACTTTTGTTTCTCTGGGGAAAGGCCATGGTTCATGTCCAGGGCCTTGTGGCCAGTAGTGGCCCGCTGCCTGCTGAAATTCCGCACGGATGAGGATACATCCCAGTTGCAAGGTGCCCCCACAGGCAACTGCGTCTGGTTTGACAGTGCCAAGTGCCACCTGCAAACTGACATCAGGAACCTGGCCTGGTGACTTTTGTTTCTCTGGGGAAAGGCCAACATTCTTTTCCGGGTACCGGTGGACGGAGTGGCCGGCTGCCTGCTGAAATTCCTCACGGATCAGGATACCTCCCAGATGCAAGGTGTCCCAAAGGCAACTGTGGCTGGTTTGACAGTGCCAAGTGCCTCCTGCAAACAGACATCAGCGACCTGGCCTGCTGAGTTCTGTTTCTCTGGGGAAAGGCCATCGTTCCTCTCCAGGGCCCGGTGGCTCGAGTGGCAGGCTGCCTGCTGAAATTCCACATGGATCAGGATGCCTCCCAGATGAAAGGTGCCCCCACAGGCAACTGTGGCTGGTTTGACAGTGCCAAGTGCCTCCTGCAAACTGACATCAGGAACCTGGCCTGGTGACTTTTATTTCTCTGGGTAAAGGCCCTCATTCGTGTCCAGTGCCCCGCGGCCTGGAGTGGCCGGCTGCCTGCTGAAATTCCTCACGGTTGAGGATACCTCCCAGATGAAAGGTGCCCCCACAGGTAACTGTGGCTGGTTTGACAGTGCCAAGTGCCTCCTGCAAACTGACATCAGGAACCTGGCCTGCTGACTTTTGTTTCTCTGGGGAAAGGCCATGGTTCATGTCCAGGGCTTGGTGGCCCGGAGTGGCCCGCTGCCTGCTGAAATTCCAAATGGATCATGATACATCCCAGAACGAAAGTACCACCAGAGGCAACTGCGTCAGGTTTGACAGTGCCAAGTGCCTCCTGCAAACTGACATCAGGAACCTGGCCTGGTGACTTTTGTTTCTCTGGGGAAAGGCCATGGTTCATGTCCAGGGCCTTGTGGCCAGTAGTGGCCCGCTGCCTGCTGAAATTCCGCACGGATGAGGATACATCCCAGTTGCAAGGTGCCCCCACAGGCAACTGCGTCTGGTTTGACAGTGCCAAGTGCCACCTGCAAACTGACATCAGGAACCTGGCCTGGTGACTTTTGTTTCTCTGGGGAAAGGCCAACATTCTTTTCCGGGTACCGGTGGACGGAGTGGCCGGCTGCCTGCTGAAATTCCTCACGGATCAGGATACCTCCCAGATGCAAGGTGCCCCCACAGGCAACTGTGGCTGGTTTGACAGTGCCAAGTGCCTCCTGCAAACAGACATCAGCGACCTGGCCTGCTGAGTTCTGTTTCTCTGGGGAAAGGCCATCGTTCCTCTCCAGGGCCCGGTGGCTCGAGTGGCAGGCTGCCTGCTGAAATTCCACATGGATCAGGATGCCTCCCAGATGAAAGGTGCCCCCACAGGCAACTGTGGCTGGTTTGACAGTGCCAAGTGCCTCCTGCAAACTGACATCAGGAACCTGGCCTGGTGACTTTTATTTCTCTGGGTAAAGGCCCTCATTCGTGTCCAGTGCCCCGCGGCCTGGAGTGGCCGGCTGCCTGCTGAAATTCCTCACGGTTGAGGATACCTCCCAGATGAAAGGTGCCCCCACAGGTAACTGTGGCTGGTTTGACAGTGCCAAGTGCCTCCTGCAAACTGACATCAGGAACCTGGCCTGGTGACTTTTGTTTCTCTGGGGAAAGGCCATGGTTCATGTCCAGGGCTTGGTGGCCCGGAGTGGCCCGCTGCCTGCTGAAATTCCAAATGGATCATGATACATCCCAGAACGAAAGTACCACCAGAGGCAACTGCGTCAGGTTTGACAGTGCCAAGTGCCTCCTGCAAACTGACATCAGGAACCTGGCCTGGTGACTTTTGTTTCTCTGGGTAAAGGCCATGGTTCATGTCCAGGGCCTTGTGGCCAGGAGTGGCCGGCTGCCTGCTGAAATTCCGCACGGATGAGGATACATGCCAGTTGCAAGGTGCCCCCACAGGCAACTGTGGCTGGTTTGACAGTGCCAAGTGCCTCCTGCAAACTGACATCAGGAACCTGGCCTGGTGACTTTTGTTTCTCTGGGGAAAGGCCATGGTTCATGTCCAGGGCCTTGTGGCCAGGAGTGGCCCGCTGCCTGCTGAAATTCCGCACGGATGAGGATACATCCCAGTTGCAAGGTGCCCCCACAGGCAACTGCGTCTGGTTTGACAGTGCCAAGTTCCACCTGCAAACTGACATCAGGAACCTGGCCTGGTGACTTTTGTTTCTCTGGGGAAAGGCCATCATTCTTGTCCGGGGCCCAGAGTGGCCGGAGTGGCCGGCTGCCTGCTGAAATTCCACACGGTTGAGGATGCCTCCCAGATGAAAAATGCCCCCACACGCAACTGTGGCTGGTTTGACAGTGCCAAGTGCCTCCTGCAAACTGACATCAGGAACCTGGCCTGGTGTTTTTTGTTTCTCTGGGGAAAGGCCATGGTTCATGTCCAGGGCCTTGTGGCCAGGAGTGGCCGGCTGCCTGCTGAAATTCCGCACGGATGAGGATACATCCCAGTTGCAAGGTGCCCCCACAGGCAACTGCGTCTGGTTTGACAGAGCCAAGTGCCACCTGCAAACTGACATCAGGAACCTGGCCTGGTGACTTTTGTTTCTCTGGGGAAAGGCCAACATTCTTTTCCGGGTAACGGTGGACGGAGTGGCCGGCTGCCTGCTGAAATTCCTCACGGATCAGGATACCTCCCAGATGCAAGGTGCCCCCACAGGCAACTGCGTCTGGTTTGACAGTGCCAAGTGCCTCCTGCAAACAGACATCAGCGACCTGGCCTGCTAAGTTCTGTTTCTCTGGGGAAAGGCCATCGTTCCTCTCCAGGGCCCGGTGGCTCGAGTGGCAGGCTGCCTGCTGAAATTCCACATGGATCAGGAGGCCTCCCAGATGAAAGGTGCCCCCACAGGCAACTGTGGCTGGTTTGACAGTGCCAAGTGCCTCCTGCAAACTGACATCAGGAACCTGGCCTGGTGACTTTTATTTCTCTGGGTAAAGGCCATCATTCGTGTCCAGTGCCCCGCGGCCTGGAGTGGCCGGCTGCCTGCTGAAATTCCTCACGGATCAGGATACCTCCCAGATGAAAGGTGCCCCCACAGGTAACTGTGGCTGGTTTGACACTGCCAAGTGCCTCCTGCAAACTGACATCAGGAACCTGGCCTGCTGACTTTTGTTTCTCAGGGGAAAGGCCATCGTTCCTCTCCAGGGCCCGCTGGCCCGGAGTGGCCGGCTGCCTGCTGAAATTCCACACGGATCAGGATGCCTCCCAGATGAAAAATGCCCCCAGAGGAAACTGCGTCAGGTTTGACAGTGCCAAGTGCCTCCTGCAAACTGACATCAGCAACCTGGCCTGGTGACTTTTATTTCTCTGGGGAAAGGCCATGGTTCATGTCCAGGGCCTGG
This sequence comes from Passer domesticus, assembly GCF_036417665.1. NCBI lineage: Eukaryota > Metazoa > Chordata > Aves > Passeriformes > Passeridae > Passer > Passer domesticus. Next base: position 59,230,886 of record NC_087474.1, read on the forward strand.
GGGCTCGGAGTGGCCGGCTGCCTGCTGAAATTCCACACGGATCAGGATGCCTCCCAGATGAAAAATGCCCCCAGAGGAAACTGCGTCAGGTTTGACAGTGCCAAGTGCCTCCTGCAAACTGACATCAGGAACCTGGCCTGGTGACTTTTGTTTCTCTGGGGAAAGGCCATGGTTCATGTCCAGGGCCTGGGGGCTCGGAGTGGCCGGCTGCCTGCTGAAATTCCGCATGGATCAGGATGCCTCCCAGATGAAAAATGCCCCCACAGGCAACTGCGTCTGGTTTGACAGTGCCAAGTGCCACCTGCAAACTGACATCAGGAACCTGGCCTGGTGACTTTTGTTTCTGTGTGTAAAGGCCATCATTCTTTTCCAGGGTACGGTGGCCCGGAGTGGCCGGCTGCCTGCTGAAATTCCGCATGGATCAGGATGCCTCCCAGACCGAAAGTACCACCCAAGGCAAATGTGGCTGGTTTGACAGTGCCAAGTGCCTCCTGCAAACAGACATCAGCGACCTGGCCTGCTGAGTTCTGTTTCTCTGGGGAAAGGCCATGGTTCCTCTCCAGGGCCCGGTGGCTCGAGTGGCAGGCTGCCTGCTGAAATTCCACATGGATCAGGATGCCTCCCAGATGAAAGGTGCCCCCACAGGCAACTGTGGCTGGTTTGACAGTGCCAAGTGCCTCCTGCAAACTGACATCAGGAACCTGGCCTGGTGACTTTTATTTCTCTGGGTAAAGGCCCTCATTCGTGTCCAGTGCCCCGCGGCCTGGAGTGGCCGGCTGCCTGCTGAAATTCCTCACGGTTGAGGATACCTCCCAGATGAAAGGTGCCCCCACAGGTAACTGTGGCTGGTTTGACAGTGCCAAGTGCCTCCTGCAAACTGACATCAGGAACCTGGCCTGCTGACTTTTGTTTCTCTGGGGAAAGGCCATGGTTCATGTCCATGGCCTGGGGGCCCGGAGTGGCCGGCTGCCTGCTGAAATTCTGCATGGATCCGGATGCCGCCGAGATGGAAGGTGCCACCACAGGCAACTGTGGCTGGTTTGACAGTGCCAAGTGCCTCCTGCAAACTGACATCAGGAACCTGGCCTGCTGACTTTTGTTTCTCTGGGGAAAGGCCATGGTTCATGTCCAGGGCCTGGTAGCCCGGAGTTTCCGGCTGCCTGTTGAAATTCCACATGGATCAGGATGCCTCCCAGATGAAAAATGCCCCCAGAGGTAACTGAGTCAGGTTTGACAGTGCCAAGTGCCTCCTGCAAACTGACATCAGGAACCTGGCATGGTGACTTTTGTTTCTCTGGGGAAAGGCCATGGTTCATGTCCAGGGCCTGGGGGCTCGGAGGGGCCGGCTGCCTGCTGAAATTCCGCATGGATCAGGATGCCTCCCACATGAAAAATGCCCCCACAGGCACCTGTGGCTGGTTTGACAGTGCCAAGTGCCTCCTGCCAACTGACATCTGGAACCTGGCCTGGTGACTTTTGTTTCTCTGGGGAAAGGCCATGGTTCATATCCTGAGCCTGGTGTCCTGGAGTGGCCGGCTGCCTGCTGAAATTCTGCACGGACCAGGATGCCGCCCAGATGAAAGGTACAACCAGAGGCAACTGTGGCTGGTTTGACAGTGCCAAGTGCCTCCTGCAAACTGACATCAGGAACCTGGCCTGGTGACTTTTGTTTCTCTGGGGAAAGGCCATGATTCTTTTCCGGGGTACGGTGGCCCGGAGTGGCCGGCTGCCTACTGAAATTCCAAAAGGATCAGGATGCCTCCCAGACCGAAAGTACCACCCAAGGCAACTGTGGCTGGTTTGACACTGCCAAGTGCCTCCTGCAAACTGACATCAGCGACCTGGCCTGCTGAGTTCTGTTTCTCTGGGGAAAGGCCATCGTTCCTCTCCAGGGCCCGGTGGCTCGAGTGGCAGGCTGCCTGCTGAAATTCCACATGGATCAGGAGGCCTCCCAGATGAAAGGTGCCCCCACAGGCAACTGTGGCTGGTTTGACAGTGCCAAGTGCCTCCTGCAAACTGACATCAGGAACCTGGCCTGGTGACTTTTATTTCTCTGGGTAAAGGCCATCATTCGTGTCCAGTGCCCCGCGGCCTGGAGTGGCCGGCTGCCTGCTGAAATTCCTCACGGTTGAGGATACCTCCCAGATGAAAGGTGCCCCCACAGGTAACTGTGGCTGGTTTGACACTGCCAAGTGCCTCCTGCAAACTGACATCAGGAACCTGGCCTGGTGACTTTTCTTTGTCTGGGGAAAGGCCATTATTCTTGTCCGGGTCCCGGTGGCCTGGAGTGGCAGGCTGCCTGCTGAAATTCCACATGGATCAGGAGGCCTCCCAGATGAATGGTGCCCCCACAGGCAACTGTGGCTGGTTTGACAGTGCCAAGTGCCTCCTGCAAACTGACATCAGGAACCTGGCCTGGTGACTTTTGTTTCTCTGGGGAAAGGCCATCATTCATGTCCAGGGCCTTGTGGCCCGGAGTGGCCAGCTGCCTGCTGAAATTCCGCACGGATGAGGATACATCCCAGTTGCAAGGTGCCCCCACAGGCAACTGTGGCTGGTTTGACAGTGCCAAGTGCCACCTGCAAACTGACATCAGGAACCTGGCCTGGTGACTTTTCTTTGTCTGGGGAAAGGCCATTATTCTTGTCCGGGTCCCGGTGGCCTGGAGTGGCAGGCTGCCTGCTGAAATTCCTCACGGATCAGGATACCTCCCAGATGCAAGGTGCCCCCACAGGCAACTGCGGCTGGTTTGACAGTGCCAAGTGCCTCCTGCAAACTGACATCAGGAACCTGGCCTGGTGACTTTTGTTTCTCTGGGGAAAGGCCATGGTTCATGTCCAGGGCCTTGTGGCCAGGAGTGGCCGGCTGCCTGCTGAAATTCCACACGGATGAGGATACATCCCAGTTGCAAGGTGCCCCCACAGGCAACTGCGTCTGGTTTGACAGAGCCAAGTGCCACCTGCAAACTGACATCAGGAACCTGGCCTGGTGACTTTTGTTTCTCTGGGGAAAGGCCAACATTCTTTTCCGGGTAACGGTGGACGGAGTGGCCGGCTGCCTGCTGAAATTCCTCACGGATCAGGATACCTCCCAGATGCAAGGTGCCCCCACAGGCAACTGCGTCTGGTTTGACAGTGCCAAGTGACTCCTGCAAACTGACATCAGGAACCTGGCCTGGTGACTTTTGTTTCTCTGGGGAAAGGCCATGGTTCATGTCCAGGGCCTGGGGGCTCGGAGTGGCCGGCTGCCTGCTGAAATTCCGCATGGATCAGGATGCCTCCCAGATGAAAAATGCCCCCACAGGCAACTGCGTCTGGTTTGACAGTGCCAAGTGCCTCCTGCAAACTGACATCAGGAACCTGGCCTGGTGACTTTTGTTTCTGTGTGTAAAGGCCATCATTCTTTTCCAGGGTACGGTGGCCCGGAGTGGCCGGCTGCCTGCTGAAATTCCGCACGGATCAGGATGCCTCCCAGACCGAAAGTACCACCCAAGGCAAATGTGGCTGGTTTGACAGTGCCAAGTGCCTCCTGCAAACAGACATCAGCGACCTGGCCTGCTGAGTTCTGTTTCTCTGGGGAAAGGCCATCGTTCCTCTCCAGGGCCCGGTGGCTCGAGTGGCAGGCTGCCTGCTGAAATTCCACATGGATCAGGAGGCCTCCCAGATGAAAGGTGCCCCCACAGGCAACTGTGGCTGGTTTGACAGTGCCAAGTGCCTCCTGCAAACTGACATCAGGAACCTGGCCTGGTGACTTTTATTTCTCTGGGTAAAGGCCCTCATTCGTGTCCAGTGCCCCGCGGCCTGGAGTGGCCGGCTGCCTGCTGAAATTCCTCACGGTTGAGGATACCTCCCAGATGAAAGGTGCCCCCACAGGTAACTGTGGCTGGTTTGACACTGCCAAGTGCCTCCTGCAAACTGACATCAGGAACCTGGCCTGCTGACTTTTGTTTCTCTGGGGAAAGGCCATGGTTCATGTCCAGGGCCTTGTGGCCAGGAGTGGCCGGCTGCCTGCTGAAATTCCGCACGGATGAGGATACATCCCAGTTGCAAGGTGCCCACTCAGGCAACTGCGTCTGGTTTGACAGTGCCAAGTGCCACCTGCAAACTGACATCAGGAACCTGGCCTGGTGACTTTTGTTTCTCTGGGGAAAGGCCATGGTTCATGTCCAGGGCTTGGTGGCCCGGAGTGGCCCGCTGCCTTCTGAAATTCCAAATGGATCAGGATACATCCCAGAACGAAAGTACCACCAGAGGCAACTGTGGCTGGTTTGACAGTGCCAAGTGCCTCCTGCAAACTGACATCAGGAACCTGGCCTGGTGACTTTTGTTTCTCTGGGGAAAGGCCATGGTTCATGTCCAGGGCCTTGTGGCCAGGAGTGGCCGGCTGCCTGCTGAAATTCCGCACGGATGAGGATACATGCCAGTTGCAAGGTGCCCCCACAGGCAACTGTGGCTGGTTTGACAGTGCCAAGTGCCTCCTGCAAACTGACATCAGGAACCTGGCCTGGTGACTTTTGTTTCTCTGGGGAAAGGCCATGGTTCATGTCCAGGGCCTTGTGGCCAGTAGTGGCCCGCTGCCTGCTGAAATTCCGCACGGATGAGGATACATCCCAGTTGCAAGGTGCCCCCACAGGCAACTGCGTCTGGTTTGACAGTGCCAAGTGCCACCTGCAAACTGACATCAGGAACCTGGCCTGGTGACTTTTGTTTCTCTGGGGAAAGGCCAACATTCTTTTCCGGGTACCGGTGGACGGAGTGGCCGGCTGCCTGCTGAAATTCCTCACGGATCAGGATACCTCCCAGATGCAAGGTGTCCCAAAGGCAACTGTGGCTGGTTTGACAGTGCCAAGTGCCTCCTGCAAACAGACATCAGCGACCTGGCCTGCTGAGTTCTGTTTCTCTGGGGAAAGGCCATCGTTCCTCTCCAGGGCCCGGTGGCTCGAGTGGCAGGCTGCCTGCTGAAATTCCACATGGATCAGGATGCCTCCCAGATGAAAGGTGCCCCCACAGGCAACTGTGGCTGGTTTGACAGTGCCAAGTGCCTCCTGCAAACTGACATCAGGAACCTGGCCTGGTGACTTTTATTTCTCTGGGTAAAGGCCCTCATTCGTGTCCAGTGCCCCGCGGCCTGGAGTGGCCGGCTGCCTGCTGAAATTCCTCACGGTTGAGGATACCTCCCAGATGAAAGGTGCCCCCACAGGTAACTGTGGCTGGTTTGACAGTGCCAAGTGCCTCCTGCAAACTGACATCAGGAACCTGGCCTGCTGACTTTTGTTTCTCTGGGGAAAGGCCATGGTTCATGTCCAGGGCTTGGTGGCCCGGAGTGGCCCGCTGCCTGCTGAAATTCCAAATGGATCATGATACATCCCAGAACGAAAGTACCACCAGAGGCAACTGCGTCAGGTTTGACAGTGCCAAGTGCCTCCTGCAAACTGACATCAGGAACCTGGCCTGGTGACTTTTGTTTCTCTGGGTAAAGGCCATGGTTCATGTCCAGGGCCTTGTGGCCAGGAGTGGCCGGCTGCCTGCTGAAATTCCGCACGGATGAGGATACATGCCAGTTGCAAGGTGCCCCCACAGGCAACTGTGGCTGGTTTGACAGTGCCAAGTGCCTCCTGCAAACTGACATCAGGAACCTGGCCTGGTGACTTTTGTTTCTCTGGGGAAAGGCCATGGTTCATGTCCAGGGCCTTGTGGCCAGGAGTGGCCCGCTGCCTGCTGAAATTCCGCACGGATGAGGATACATCCCAGTTGCAAGGTGCCCCCACAGGCAACTGCGTCTGGTTTGACAGTGCCAAGTTCCACCTGCAAACTGACATCAGGAACCTGGCCTGGTGACTTTTGTTTCTCTGGGGAAAGGCCATCATTCTTGTCCGGGGCCCAGAGTGGCCGGAGTGGCCGGCTGCCTGCTGAAATTCCACACGGTTGAGGATGCCTCCCAGATGAAAAATGCCCCCACACGCAACTGTGGCTGGTTTGACAGTGCCAAGTGCCTCCTGCAAACTGACATCAGGAACCTGGCCTGGTGTTTTTTGTTTCTCTGGGGAAAGGCCATGGTTCATGTCCAGGGCCTTGTGGCCAGGAGTGGCCGGCTGCCTGCTGAAATTCCGCACGGATGAGGATACATCCCAGTTGCAAGGTGCCCCCACAGGCAACTGCGTCTGGTTTGACAGAGCCAAGTGCCACCTGCAAACTGACATCAGGAACCTGGCCTGGTGACTTTTGTTTCTCTGGGGAAAGGCCAACATTCTTTTCCGGGTAACGGTGGACGGAGTGGCCGGCTGCCTGCTGAAATTCCTCACGGATCAGGATACCTCCCAGATGCAAGGTGCCCCCACAGGCAACTGCGTCTGGTTTGACAGTGCCAAGTGCCTCCTGCAAACAGACATCAGCGACCTGGCCTGCTAAGTTCTGTTTCTCTGGGGAAAGGCCATCGTTCCTCTCCAGGGCCCGGTGGCTCGAGTGGCAGGCTGCCTGCTGAAATTCCACATGGATCAGGAGGCCTCCCAGATGAAAGGTGCCCCCACAGGCAACTGTGGCTGGTTTGACAGTGCCAAGTGCCTCCTGCAAACTGACATCAGGAACCTGGCCTGGTGACTTTTATTTCTCTGGGTAAAGGCCATCATTCGTGTCCAGTGCCCCGCGGCCTGGAGTGGCCGGCTGCCTGCTGAAATTCCTCACGGATCAGGATACCTCCCAGATGAAAGGTGCCCCCACAGGTAACTGTGGCTGGTTTGACACTGCCAAGTGCCTCCTGCAAACTGACATCAGGAACCTGGCCTGCTGACTTTTGTTTCTCAGGGGAAAGGCCATCGTTCCTCTCCAGGGCCCGCTGGCCCGGAGTGGCCGGCTGCCTGCTGAAATTCCACACGGATCAGGATGCCTCCCAGATGAAAAATGCCCCCAGAGGAAACTGCGTCAGGTTTGACAGTGCCAAGTGCCTCCTGCAAACTGACATCAGCAACCTGGCCTGGTGACTTTTATTTCTCTGGGGAAAGGCCATGGTTCATGTCCAGGGCCTGGGGGCTCGGAGTGGCCGGCTGCCTGCTGAAATTCCACACGGATCAGGATGCCTCCCAGATGAAAAATGCCCCCAGAGGAAACTGCGTCAGGTTTGACAGTGCCAAGTGCCTCCTGCAAACTGACATCAGGAACCTGGCCTGGTGACTTTTGTTTCTCTGGGGAAAGGCCATGGTTCATGTCCAGGGCCTGGGGGCTCGGAGTGGCCGGCTGCCTGCTGAAATTCCGCATGGATCAGGATGCCTCCCAGATGAAAAATGCCCCCACAGGCAACTGCGTCTGGTTTGACAGTGCCAAGTGCCACCTGCAAACTGACATCAGGAACCTGGCCTGGTGACTTTTGTTTCTGTGTGTAAAGGCCATCATTCTTTTCCAGGGTACGGTGGCCCGGAGTGGCCGGCTGCCTGCTGAAATTCCGCATGGATCAGGATGCCTCCCAGACCGAAAGTACCACCCAAGGCAAATGTGGCTGGTTTGACAGTGCCAAGTGCCTCCTGCAAACAGACATCAGCGACCTGGCCTGCTGAGTTCTGTTTCTCTGGGGAAAGGCCATGGTTCCTCTCCAGGGCCCGGTGGCTCGAGTGGCAGGCTGCCTGCTGAAATTCCACATGGATCAGGATGCCTCCCAGATGAAAGGTGCCCCCACAGGCAACTGTGGCTGGTTTGACAGTGCCAAGTGCCTCCTGCAAACTGACATCAGGAACCTGGCCTGGTGACTTTTATTTCTCTGGGTAAAGGCCCTCATTCGTGTCCAGTGCCCCGCGGCCTGGAGTGGCCGGCTGCCTGCTGAAATTCCTCACGGTTGAGGATACCTCCCAGATGAAAGGTGCCCCCACAGGTAACTGTGGCTGGTTTGACAGTGCCAAGTGCCTCCTGCAAACTGACATCAGGAACCTGGCCTGCTGACTTTTGTTTCTCTGGGGAAAGGCCATGGTTCATGTCCATGGCCTGGGGGCCCGGAGTGGCCGGCTGCCTGCTGAAATTCTGCATGGATCCGGATGCCGCCGAGATGGAAGGTGCCACCACAGGCAACTGTGGCTGGTTTGACAGTGCCAAGTGCCTCCTGCAAACTGACATCAGGAACCTGGCCTGCTGACTTTTGTTTCTCTGGGGAAAGGCCATGGTTCATGTCCAGGGCCTGGTAGCCCGGAGTTTCCGGCTGCCTGTTGAAATTCCACATGGATCAGGATGCCTCCCAGATGAAAAATGCCCCCAGAGGTAACTGAGTCAGGTTTGACAGTGCCAAGTGCCTCCTGCAAACTGACATCAGGAACCTGGCCTGGTGACTTTTCTTTGTCTGGGGAAAGGCCATTATTCTTGTCCGGGTCCCGGTGGCCTGGAGTGGCAGGCTGCCTGCTGAAATTCCACATGGATCAGGAGGCCTCCCAGATGAATGGTGCCCCCACAGGCAACTGTGGCTGGTTTGACAGTGCCAAGTGCCTCCTGCAAACTGACATCAGGAACCTGGCCTGGTGACTTTTGTTTCTCTGGGGAAAGGCCATCATTCATGTCCAGGGCCTTGTGGCCCGGAGTGGCCAGCTGCCTGCTGAAATTCCGCACGGATGAGGATACATCCCAGTTGCAAGGTGCCCCCACAGGCAACTGTGGCTGGTTTGACAGTGCCAAGTGCCACCTGCAAACTGACATCAGGAACCTGGCCTGGTGACTTTTCTTTGTCTGGGGAAAGGCCATTATTCTTGTCCGGGTCCCGGTGGCCTGGAGTGGCAGGCTGCCTGCTGAAATTCCTCACGGATCAGGATACCTCCCAGATGCAAGGTGCCCCCACAGGCAACTGCGGCTGGTTTGACAGTGCCAAGTGCCTCCTGCAAACTGACATCAGGAACCTGGCCTGGTGACTTTTGTTTCTCTGGGGAAAGGCCATGGTTCATGTCCAGGGCCTTGTGGCCAGGAGTGGCCGGCTGCCTGCTGAAATTCCACACGGATGAGGATACATCCCAGTTGCAAGGTGCCCACTCAGGCAACTGCGTCTGGTTTGACAGTGCCAAGTGCCACCTGCAAACTGACATCAGGAACCTGGCCTGGTGACTTTTGTTTCTCTGGGGAAAGGCCATGGTTCATGTCCAGGGCTTGGTGGCCCGGAGTGGCCCGCTGCCTTCTGAAATTCCAAATGGATCAGGATACATCCCAGACCGAAAGTACCACCAGAGGCAACTGTGGCTGGTTTGACAGTGCCAAGTGCCTCCTGCAAACTGACATCAGGAACCTGGCCTGGTGACTTTTGTTTCTCTGGGGAAAGGCCATCATTCTTGTCTGGGGCCCAGTGTGGCCGGAGTGGCCGGCTGCCTGCTGAAATTCCACACGGTTGAGGATGCCTCCCAGATGAAAAATGCCCCCACAGGCAACTGCGTCTGGTTTGACAGTGCCAAGTGCCTCCTGCAAACTGACATCAGGAACCTGGCCTGGTGACTTTTGTTTCTCTGGGGAAAGGCCATGGTTCATGTCCAGGGCCTTGTGGCCAGGAGTGTCCGGCTGCCTGCTGAAATTCCGCACGGATGAGGATACATCCCAGTTGCAAGGTGCCCCCACAGGCAACTGCGTCTGGTTTGACAGTGCCAAGTGCCACCTGCAAACTGACATCAGGAACCTGGCCTGGTGACTTTTGTTTCTCTGGGGAAAGGCCAACATTCTTTTCCGGGTACCGGTGGACGGAGTGGCCGGCTGCCTGCTGAAATTCTGCACGGATCAGGATGCCTCCCAGACCGAAAGTACCACCCAAGGCAACTGTGGCTGGTTTGACAGTGCCAAGTGCCTCCTGCAAACTGACATCAGGAACCTGGCCTGCTGACTTTTGTTTCTCTGGGGAAAGGCCATGGTTCATGTCCAGGGCCTTGTGGCCAGGAGTGGCCGGCTGCCTGCTGAAATTCCGCACGGATGAGGATACATCCCAGTTGCAAGGTGCCCCCACAGGCAACTGCGGCTGGTTTGACAGTGGCAAGTGCCTCCTGCAAACTGACATCAGGAACCTGGCCTGGTGACTTTTCTTTGTCTGGGGAAAGGCCATTATTCTTGTCCGGGTCCCGGTGGCCCGGTGTGGCAGGCTGCCTGCTGAAATTCCTCACGGTTCAGGATACCTCCCAGATGCAAGGTGCCCCCACAGGCAACTGCGTCTGGTTTGACAGTGCCAAGTGCCTCCTGCAAACTGACATCAGGAACCTGGCCTGGTGACTTTTGTTTCTGTGTGTAAAGGCCATCATTCTTTTCCAGGGTACGGTGGCCCGGAGTGGCCGGCTGCCTGCTGAAATTCTGCACGGATCAGGATGCCTCCCAGACCGAAAGTACCACCCAAGGCAAATGTGGCTGGTTTGACAGTGCCAAGTGCCTCCTGCAAACAGACATCAGCGACCTGGCCTGCTGAGTTCTGTTTCTCTGGGGAAAGGCCATCGTTCCTCTCCAGGGCCCGGTGGCCCGGAGTGGCAGGCTGCCTGCTGAAATTCCACATGGATCAGGATGCCTCCCAGATGAAAGGTGCCCCCACAGGCAACTGTGGCTGGTTTGACAGTGCCAAGTGCCTCCTGCAAACTGACATCAGGAACCTGGCCTGGTGACTTTTATTTCTCTGGGTAAAGGCCCTCATTCGTGTCCAGTGCCCCGCGGCCTGGAGTGGCCGGCTGCCTGCTGAAATTCCTCACGGTTGAGGATACCTCCCAGATGAAAGGTGTCCCCACAGGTAACTGTGGCTGGTTTGACAGTGCCAAGTGCCTCCTGCAAACTGACATCAGGAACCTGGCCTGCTGACTTTTGTTTCTCTGGGGAAAGGCCATGGTTCATGTCCATGGCCTGGGGGCCCGGAGTGGCCGGCTGCCTGCTGAAATTCTGCATGGATCCGGATGCCGCCGAGATGGAAGGTGCCACCACAGGCAACTGTGGCTGGTTTGACACTGCCAAGTGCCTCCTGCAAACTGACATCAGGAACCTGGCCTGCTGACTTTTGTTTCTCTGGGCAAAGGCCATGGTCCATGTCCAGGGCCTGGTAGCCCGGAGTGGCCGACGGACTGCTGAAATTCCACATGGATCAGGATGCATCCCAGATGAAAAATGCCCCCAGAGGAAACTGAGTCAGGTTTGACAGTGCCAAGTGCCTCCTGCAAACTGACATCAGGAACCTGGCCTGGTGACTTTTGTTTCTCTGGGGAAAGGCCATGGTTCATGTCCAGGGCCTGGGGGCTCGGAGTGGCCGGCTGCCTGCTGAAATTCCGCATGGATCAGGATGCCTCCCAGATGAAAAATGCCCCCAGAGGAAACTGCGTCAGGTTTGACAGTGCCAAGTGCCTCCTGCAAACTGACATCAGGAACCTGGCCTGGTGACTTTTGTTTCTCTGGGGAAAGGCCATGGTTCATGTCCAGGGCCTGGGGGCTCGGAGTGGCCGGCTGCCTGCTGAAATTCCGCATGGATCAGGATGCCTCCCACATGAAAAATGCCCCCACAGGCAACTGCGTCTGGTTTGACAGAGCCAAGTGCCTCCTGCCAACTGACATCAGGAACCTGGCCTGGTGACTTTTGTTTCTCTGTGGAAAGGCCATCATTCTTTTCCAGGGTACGGTGGCCCGGAGTGGCTGGCTGCCTGCTGAAATTCCGCACGGATCAGGATGCCTCCCAGACCGAAAGTACCACCCAAGGCAAATGTGGCTGGTTTGACAGTGCCAAGTGCCTCCTGCAAACAGACATCTGCGACCTGGCCTGCTGAGTTCTGTTTCTCTGGGGAAAGGCCATCGTTCCTCTCCAGGTCCCGGTGGCTCGAGTGGCAGGCTGCCTGCTGAAATTCCAAACGGATCAGGATGCCTCCCAGATGAAAGGTGCCCCCACAGGCAACTGTGTCTGGTTTGACAGTGCCAAGTGCCTCCTGCAAACTGACATCAGGAACCTGGCCTGGTGACTTTTGTTTCTCTGGGGAAAAGCCATGGTTCATGTCCATGGCCTGGTGGCCCGGAGTGGCCGGCTGCCTGCTGAAATTCCGCACGGATGAGGATACATGCCAGTTGCAAGGTGCCCCCACAGGCAACTGCGTCTGGTTTGACAGTGCCAAGTGCCTCCTGCAAACTGACATCAGGAACCTGGCCTGGTGACTTTTGTTTGTCTGGGGAAAGGCCATCATTCTTATTCGGGGCCCAGAGTGGCCTGGGGTGGCCGGCTGCCTGCTGAAATTCCGCTCGGTTGAGGATACCTCCCAGATGAAAGGTGCCCCCACAGGCAACTGTGGCTCGTTTGACAGTGCCAAGTGCCCCCTGCAAACTGACATCAGCAACCTGGCATGGTGACTTTTGTTTCTCTGGGGAAAGGCCATCATTATTGTCCAGGGCCTGGTAGCCCCGAGTGGCCGACTGACTGCTGAAATTCCGCATGGATCAGGATGCCTCCCACATGAAAAATGCCCCCACAGGCAACTGTGGCTGGTTTGACAGTGCCAAGTGCCTCCTGCCAACTGACATCAGGAACCTGGCCTGGTGACTTTTGTTTCTCTGGGTAAAGGCCATGGTTCATATCCTGAGCCTGGTGTCCTGGAGTGGCCGGCTGCCTGCTGAAATTCTGCACGGACCAGGATGCCGCCCAGGTGAAAGGTACCACCAGAGGCAACTGCGGCTGGTTTGACAGTGCCAAGTGCCACCTGCAAACTGACATCAGGTACCTGGCCTGCTGACTTTTGTTTCTCTGGGGAAAGGCCATGATTCTTTTCTGGGGTACGGTGGCCCGGAGTGGCCGGCTGCCTGCTGAAATTCCAAAAGGATCAGGATGCCTCCCAGACCGAAAGTACCACCCAAGGCAACTGTGGCTGGTTTGACAGTGCCAAGTGCCTCCTGCAAACAGACATCAGCGACCTGGCCTGCTGAGTTCTGTTTCTCTGGGGAAATGCCATGGTTCATGTCCAGGGCCCGGTGGCTCGAGTGACAGGCTGCCTGCTGAAATTCCAAACGGATCAGGATACCTCCCAGAATGAAAGTACCACCAGAGGCAACTATGGCTGGTTTGACAGTGCCAAGTGCCTCCTGCAAACTGACATCAGGAACCTGGCCTGGTGACTTTAGTTTCTCTGGGGAAAAGCCATGGTTCATGTCCAGGGCCTGGTGGCCCGGAGTGGCCGGCTGCCTGCTGAAATTCCGCATGGATCAGGATGCCTCCCACATGAAAAACACCCCCACAGGCAACTGTGTCAGGTTTGACAGTGGCAAGTGCCTCCTGCAAACTGACATCAGGAACCTGGCCTGGTGACTTTTGTTTCTCTGGGGAAAGGCCATGGTTCATGTCCAGGACTTGGTGGCCCGGAGTGGCCGGCTGCCTGCTGAAATTCCGCATGGATGAGAATATATCCCAGTTGCAATGTGCCCCCACAGGCACTGCGTCTGGTTTGACAGTGCCAATATGCCTCCTGCAAACTGACATCAGGAACCTGGCCTGGTGACTTTTGTTTCTCTGGGGAAAGGCCATCATTCTTGTCCGGGGCCCAGAGTGGCCGGAGTGGCCGGCTGCCTGCTGAAATTCCACACGGTTGAGGATGCCTCCCAGATGAAAAATGCCCCCACAGGCAACTGCGTCTGGTTTGACAGTGCCAAGTGCCTCCTGCAAACTGACATCAGGAACCTGGCCTGGTGACTTTTGTTTCTCTGGGGAAAGGCCATGGTTCATGTCCAGGGCCTTGTGGCCAGGAGTGGCCGGCTGCCTGCTGAAATTCCGCACGGATGAGGATACATCCCAGTTGCAAGGTGTCCCCACAGGCAACTGCGTCTGGTTTGACAGTGCCAAGTGCCACCTGCAAACTGACATCAGGAACCTGGCCTGGTGACTTTTCTTTGTCTGGGGAAAGGCCATTATTCTTGTCCGGGTCCCGGTGGCCCGGTGTGGCAGGCTGCCTGCTGAAATTCCTCACGGTTCAGGATACCTCCCAGATGCAAGGTGCCCCCACAGGCAACTGTGGCTGGTTTGACAGTGCCAAGTGCCTCCTGCAAACTGACATCAGGAACCTGGCCTGGTGACTTTTGTTTCTCTGGGTAAAGGCCATGGTTCAGGTCCAGGGCCTTGTGGCCAGGAGTGGCCGGCTGCCTGCTGAAATTCCGCACGGATGAGGATACATGCCAGTTGCAAGGTGCCCCCACAGGCAACTGTGGCTGGTTTGACAGTGCCAAGTGCCTCCTGCAAACTGACATCAGGAACCTGGCCTGCTGACTTTTGTTTCTCTGGGGAAAGGCCATGGTTCATGTCCAGGGCCTTGTGGCCAGGAGTGGCCGGCTGCCTGCTGAAATTCCGCACGGATGAGGATACATCCCAGTTGCAAGGTGCCCCCACAGGCAACTGCGTCTGGTTTGACAGTGCCAAGTGCCACCTGCAAACTGACATCAGGAACCTGGCCTGGTGACTTTTGTTTCTCTGGGGAAAGGCCATCATTCTTGTCCGGGGCCCAGAGTGGCCGGAGTGGCCGGCTGCCTGCTGAAATTCCACACGTTTGAGGATGCCTCCCAGATGAAAAATGCCCCCACAGGCAACTGCGTCTGGTTTGACAGTGCCAAGTGCCTCCTGCAAACTGACATCAGGAACCTGGCCTGGTGTTTTTTGTTTCTCTGGGGAAAGGCCATGGTTCATGTCCAGGGCCTTGTGGCCAGGAGTGGCCGGCTGCCTGCTGAAATTCCGCACGGATGAGGATACATCCCAGTTGCAAGGTGCCCCCACAGGCAACTGCGTCTGGTTTGACAGTGCCAAGTGCCTCCTGCAAACTGACATCAGGAACCTGGCCTGGTGACTTTTGTTTCTCTGGGGAAAGGCCAACATTCTTTTCCGGGTACCGGTGGACGGAGTGGCCGGCTGCCTGCTGAAATTCCTCACGGATCAGGATACCTCCCAGATGCAAGGTGCCCCCACAGGCAACTGCGGCTGGTTTGACAGTGCCAAGTGCCTCCTGCAAACAGACATCAGCGACCTGGCCTGCTAAGTTCTGTTTCTCTGGGGAAAGGCCATCGTTCCTCTCCAGGGCCCGGTGGCTCGAGTGGCAGGCTGCCTGCTGAAATTCCACATGGATCAGGTGGCCTCCCAGATGAAAGGTGCCCCCACAGGCAACTGTGGCTGGTTTGACAGTGCCAAGTGCCTCCTGCAAACTGACATCAGGAACCTGGCCTGGTGACATTTATTTCTCTGGGTAAAGGCCATCATTCGTGTCCAGTGCCCCGCGGCCTGGAGTGGCCGGCTGCCTGCTGAAATTCCGCATGGATCAGGATGCCTCCCAGATGAAAAATGCCCCCACAGGCAACTGCGTCTGGTTTGACAGTGCCAAGTGACTCCTGCAAACTGACATCAGGAACCTGGCCTGGTGACTTTTGTTTCTGTGTGTAAAGGCCATCATTCTTTTCCAGGGTACTGTGGCCCGGAGTGGCCGGCTGCCTGCTGAAATTCCGCACGGATCAGGATGCCTCCCAGACCGAAAGTACCACCCAAGGCAAATGTGGCTGGTTTGACACTGCCAAGTGCCTCCTGCAAACAGACATCAGCGACCTGGCCTGCTGAGTTCTGTTTCTCTGGGGAAAGGCCACGGTTCCTCTCCAGGGCCCGGTGGCTCGAGTGGCAGGCTGCCTGCTGAAATTCCACATGGATCAGGATGCCTCCCAGATGAAAGTTGCCCCCACAGGCAACTGTGGCTGGTTTGACAGTGCCAAGTGCCTCCTGCAAACTGACATCAGGAACCTGGCCTGGTGACTTTTATTTCTCTGGGTAAAGGCCCTCATTCGTGTCCAGTGCCCCGCGGCCTGGAGTGGCCGGCTGCCTGCTGAAATTCCGCACGGTTGAGGATACCTCCCAGATGAAAGGTGCCCCCACAGGTAACTGTGGCTGGTTTGACAGTGCCAAGTGCCTCCTGCAAACTGACGTCAGGAACCTGGCCTGCTGACTTTTGTTTCTCTGGGGAAAGGCCATGTTTCATGTCCATGGCCTGGGGGCCCGGAGTGGCCGGCTGCCTGCTGAAATTCTGCATGGATCCGGATGCCGCCGAGATGGAAGTTGCCCCCACAGGCATCTGTGGCTGGTTTGACAGTGCCAAGTGCCTCCTGCAAACTGACATCAGGAACCTGGCCTGCTGACTTTTGTTTCTCTGGGGAAAGGCCATGGTTCATGTCCAGGGCCTGGTAGCCCGGAGTGGCCGGCTGCCTGCTGAAATTCCACATGGATCAGGATGCCTCCCAGATGAAAAATGCCCCCAGAGGAAACTGAGTCAGGTTTGACAGTGCCAAGTGCCTCCTGCAAACTGACATCAGGAACCTGACCTGGTGACTTTTGTTTCTCTGGGGAAAGGCCATGGTTCATGTCCAGGGCCTGGTGGCTCGGAGTGGCCGGCTGCCTGCTGAAATTCCGCATGGATCAGGATGCCTCCCACATGAAAAATGCCCCCACAGGCACCTGTGGCTGGTTTGACAGTGCCAAGTGCCTCCTGCCAACTGACATCTGGAACCTGGCCTGGTGACTTTTGTTTCTCTGGGGAAAGGCCATGGTTCATATCCTGAGCCTGGTGTCCTGGATTGGCCGGCTGCCTGCTGAAATTCTGCACGGACCAGGATGCCGCCCAGATGAAAGGTACCACCAGAGGCAACTGCGGCTGGTTTGACAGTGCCAAGTGCCTCCTGCAAACTGACATCAGGAACCTGGCCTGGTGACTTTTGTTTCTCTGGGGAAAGGCCATGATTCTTTTCCGGGGTACGGTGGCCCGGAGTGGCCGGCTGCCTGCTGAAATTCCAAAAGGATCAGGATGCCTCCCAGACCGAAAGTACCACCCAAGGCAACTGTGGCTGGTTTGACACTGCCAAGTGCCTCCTGCAAACTGACATCAGCGACCTGGCCTGCTGAGTTCTGTTTCTCTGGGGAAAGGCCATCGTTCCTCTCCAGGGCCCAGTGGCTCGAGTGGCCGGCTGCCTGCTGAAATTCCTCACGGTTGAGGATACCTCCCAGATGAAAGGTGCCCCCACAGGTAACTGTGGCTGGTTTGACACTGCCAAGTGCCTCCTGCAAACTGACATCAGGAACCTGGCCTGGTGACTTTTGTTTCTCTGGGGAAAGGCCATGGTTCATGTCCAGGGCCTTGTGGCCAGGAGTGGCAGGCTGCCTGCTGAAATTCCACATGGATCAGCAGGCCTCCCAGATGAAAGGTGCCCCCACAGGCAACTGTGGCTGGTTTGACAGTGCCAAGTGCCTCCTGCAAACTGACATCAGGAACCTGGCCTGGTGACTTTTGTTTCTCTGGGGAAAGGCCATCATTCATGTCCAGGGCCTTGTGGCCCGGAGTGGCCAGCTGCCTGCTGAAATTCCGCACGGATGAGGATACATCCCAGTTGCAAGGTGCCCCCACAGGCAACTGCGTCTGGTTTGACAGTGCCAAGTGCCACCTGCAAACTGACATCAGGAACCTGGCCTGGTGACTTTTGTTTGTCTGGGGAAAGGCCATTATTCTTGTCCGGGTCCCGGTGGCCTGGAGTGGCAGGCTGCCTGCTGAAATTCCTCACGGATCAGGATACCTCCCAGATGCAAGGTGCCCCCACAGGCAACTGCGGCTGGTTTGACAGTGCCAAGTGCCTCCTGCAAACTGACATCAGGAACCTGGCCTGGTGACTTTTGTTTCTCTGGGTAAAGGCCATGGTTCAGGTCCAGGGCCTTGTGGCCAGGAGTGGCCGGCTGCCTGCTAAAATTCCGCACGGATGAGGATACATGCCAGTTGCAAGGTGCCCCCACAGGCAACTGTGGCTGGTTTGACAGTGCCAAGTGCCTCCTGCAAACTGACATCAGGAACCTGGCCTGCTGACTTTTGTTTCTCTGGGGAAAGGCCATCGTTCCTCTCCAGGGCCCGCTGGCCCGGAGTGGCCGGCTGCCTGCTGAAATTCCACACGGATCAGGATGCCTCCCAGATGAAAAATGCCCCCAGAGGAAACTGCGTCAGGTTTGACAGTGCCAAGTGCCTCCTGCAAACTGACATCAGGAACCTGGCCTGGTGACTTTTGTTTCTCTGGGGAAAGGCCATGGTTCATGTCCAGGGCCTGGGGGCTCGGAGTGGCCGGCTGCCTGCTGAAATTCCGCATGGATCAGGATGCCTCCCAGATGAAAAATGCCCCCACAGGCAACTGCGTCTGGTTTGACAGTGCCAAGTGACTCCTGCAAACTGACATCAGGAACCTGGCCTGGTGACTTTTGTTTCTGTGTGTAAAGGCCATCATTCTTTTCCAGGGTACGGTGGCCCGGAGTGGCCGGCTGCCTGCTGAAATTCCGCACGGATCAGGATGCCTCCCAGACCGAAAGTACCACCCAAGGCAAATGTGGCTGGTTTGACAGTGCCAAGTGCCTCCTGCAAACAGACATCAGCGACCTGGCCTGCTGAGTTCTGTTTCTCTGGGGAAAGGCCATCGTTCCTCTCCAGGGCCCAGTGGCTCGAGTGGCAGGCTGCCTGCTGAAATTCCACATGGATCAGGATGCCTCCCAGATGAAAGGTGCCCCCACAGGCAACTGTGGCTGGTTTGACAGTGCCAAGTGCCTCCTGCAAACTGACATCAGGAACCTGGCCTGGTGACTTTTATTTCTCTGGGTAAAGGCCCTCATTCGTGTCCAGTGCCCCGCGGCCTGGAGTGGCCGGCTGCCTGCTGAAATTCCTCACGGTTGAGGATACCTCCCAGATGAAAGGTGCCCCCACAGGTAACTGTGGCTGGTTTGACAGTGCCAAGTGCCTCCTGCAAACTGACATCAGGAACCTGGCCTGCTGACTTTTGTTTCTCTGGGGAAAGGCCATGTTTCATGTCCATGGCCTGGGGGCCCGGAGTGGCCGGCTGCCTGCTGAAATTCTGCATGGATCCGGATGCCGCCGAGATGGAAGGTGCCCCCACAGGCAACTGTGGCTGGTTTGACAGTGCCAAGTGCCTCCTGCAAACTGACATCAGGAACCTGGCCTGCTGACTTTTGTTTCTCTGGGGAAAGGCCATGGTTCATGTCCAGGGCCTGGTAGCCCGGAGTGGCCGGCTGCCTGTTGAAATTCCACATGGATCAGGATGCCTCCCAGATGAAAAATGCCCCCAGAGGAAACTGAGTCAGGTTTGACAGTGCCAAGTGCCTCCTGCAAACTGACATCAGGAACCTGGCCTGGTGACTTTTGTTTCTCTGGGGAAAGGCCATGGTTCATGTCCAGGGCCTGGGGGCTCGGAGGGGCCGGCTGCCTGCTGAAATTCCGCATGGATCAGGATGCCTCCCACATGAAAAATGCCCCCACAGGCACCTGTGGCTTGTTTGACAGTGCCAAGTGCCTCCTGCCAACTGACATCTGGAACCTGGCCTGGTGACTTTTGTTTCTCTGGGGAAAGGCCATGGTTCATATCCTGAGCCTGGTGTCCTGGAGTGGCCGGCTGCCTGCTGAAATTCTGCACGGACCAGGATGCCGCCCAGATGAAAGGTACAACCAGAGGCAACTGCGGCTGGTTTGACAGTGCCAAGTGCCTCCTGCAAACTGACATCAGGAACCTGGCCTGGTGACTTTTGTTTCTCTGGGGAAAGGCCATGATTCTTTTCCGGGGTACGGTGGCCCGGAGTGGCCGGCTGCCTGCTGAAATTCCAAAAGGATCAGGATGCCTCCCAGACCGAAAGTACCACCCAAGGCAACTGTGGCTGGTTTGACACTGCCAAGTGCCTCCTGCAAACTGACATCAGCGACCTGGCCTGCTGAGTTCTGTTTCTCTGGGGAAAGGCCATCGTTCCTCTCCAGGGCCCAGTGGCTCGAGTGGCCGGCTGCCTGCTGAAATTCCTCACGGTTGAGGATACCTCCCAGATGAAAGGTGCCCCCACAGGTAACTGTGGCTGGTTTGACACTGCCAAGTGCCTCCTGCAAACTGACATCAGGAACCTGGCCTGGTGACTTTTGTTTCTCTGGGGAAAGGCCATGGTTCATGTCCAGGGCCTTGTGGCCAGGAGTGGCAGGCTGCCTGCTGAAATTCCACATGGATCAGCAGGCCTCCCAGATGAAAGGTGCCCCCACAGGCAACTGTGGCTGGTTTGACAGTGCCAAGTGCCTCCTGCAAACTGACATCAGGAACCTGGCCTGGTGACTTTTGTTTCTCTGGGGAAAGGCCATCATTCATGTCCAGGGCCTTGTGGCCCGGAGTGGCCAGCTGCCTGCTGAAATTCCGCACGGATGAGGATACATCCCAGTTGCAAGGTGCCCCCACAGGCAACTGCGTCTGGTTTGACAGTGCCAAGTGCCACCTGCAAACTGACATCAGGAACCTGGCCTGGTGACTTTTGTTTGTCTGGGGAAAGGCCATTATTCTTGTCCGGGTCCCGGTGGCCTGGAGTGGCAGGCTGCCTGCTGAAATTCCTCACGGATCAGGATACCTCCCAGATGCAAGGTGCCCCCACAGGCAACTGCGGCTGGTTTGACAGTGCCAAGTGCCTCCTGCAAACTGACATCAGGAACCTGGCCTGGTGACTTTTGTTTCTCTGGGTAAAGGCCATGGTTCAGGTCCAGGGCCTTGTGGCCAGGAGTGGCCGGCTGCCTGCTAAAATTCCGCACGGATGAGGATACATGCCAGTTGCAAGGTGCCCCCACAGGCAACTGTGGCTGGTTTGACAGTGCCAAGTGCCTCCTGCAAACTGACATCAGGAACCTGGCCTGCTGACTTTTGTTTCTCTGGGGAAAGGCCATCGTTCCTCTCCAGGGCCCGCTGGCCCGGAGTGGCCGGCTGCCTGCTGAAATTCCACACGGATCAGGATGCCTCCCAGATGAAAAATGCCCCCAGAGGAAACTGCGTCAGGTTTGACAGTGCCAAGTGCCTCCTGCAAACTGACATCAGGAACCTGGCCTGGTGACTTTTGTTTCTCTGGGGAAAGGCCATGGTTCATGTCCAGGGCCTGGGGGCTCGGAGTGGCCGGCTGCCTGCTGAAATTCCGCATGGATCAGGATGCCTCCCAGATGAAAAATTCCCCCACAGGCAACTGCGTCTGGTTTGACAGTGCCAAGTGACTCCTGCAAACTGACATCAGGAACCTGGCCTGGTGACTTTTGTTTCTGTGTGTAAAGGCCATCATTCTTTTCCAGGGTACGGTGGCCCGGAGTGGCCGGCTGCCTGCTGAAATTCCGCACGGATCAGGATGCCTCCCAGACCGAAAGTACCACCCAAGGCAAATGTGGCTGGTTTGACAGTGCCAAGTGCCTCCTGCAAACAGACATCAGCGACCTGGCCTGCTGAGTTCTGTTTCTCTGGGGAAAGGCCATCGTTCCTCTCCAGGGCCCGGTGGCTCGAGTGGCAGGCTGCCTGCTGAAATTCCACATGGATCAGGATGCCTCCCAGATGAAAGGTGCCCCCACAGGCAACTGTGGCTGGTTTGACAGTGCCAAGTGCCTCCTGCAAACTGACATCAGGAACCTGGCCTGGTGACTTTTATTTCTCTGGGTAAAGGCCCTCATTCGTGTCCAGTGCCCCGCGGCCTGGAGTGGCCGGCTGCCTGCTGAAATTCCTCACGGTTGAGGATACCTCCCAGATGAAAGGTGCCCCCACAGGTAACTGTGGCTGGTTTGACAGTGCCAAGTGCCTCCTGCAAACTGACATCAGGAACCTGGCCTGCTGACTTTTGTTTCTCTGGGGAAAGGCCATGTTTCATGTCCATGGCCTGGGGGCCCGGAGTGGCCGGCTGCCTGCTGAAATTCTGCATGGATCCGGATGCCGCCGAGATGGAAGGTGCCCCCACAGGCAACTGTGGCTGGTTTGACAGTGCCAAGTGCCTCCTGCAAACTGACATCAGGAACCTGGCCTGCTGACTTTTGTTTCTCTGGGGAAAGGCCATGGTTCATGTCCAGGGCCTGGTAGCCCGGAGTGGCCGGCTGCCTGTTGAAATTCCACATGGATCAGGATGCCTCCCAGATGAAAAATGCCCCCAGAGGAAACTGAGTCAGGTTTGACAGTGCCAAGTGCCTCCTGCAAACTGACATCAGGAACCTGGCCTGGTGACTTCTGTTTCTCTGGGGAAAGGCCATGGTTCATGTCCAGGGCCTGGGGGCTCGGAGGGGCCGGCTGCCTGCTGAAATTCCGCATGGATCAGGATGCCTCCCACATGAAAAATGCCCCCACAGGCACCTGTGGCTTGTTTGACAGTGCCAAGTGCCTCCTGCCAACTGACATCTGGAACCTGGCCTGGTGACTTTTGTTTCTCTGGGGAAAGGCCATGGTTCATATCCTGAGCCTGGTGTCCTGGAGTGGCCGGCTGCCTGCTGAAATTCTGCACGGACCAGGATGCCGCCCAGATGAAAGGTACAACCAGAGGCAACTGCGGCTGGTTTGACAGTGCCAAGTGCCTCCTGCAAACTGACATCAGGAACCTGGCCTGGTGACTTTTGTTTCTCTGGGGAAAGGCCATGATTCTTTTCCGGGGTACGGTGGCCCGGAGTGGCCGGCTGCCTGCTGAAATTCCAAAAGGATCAGGATGCCTCCCAGACCGAAAGTACCACCCAAGGCAACTGTGGCTGGTTTGACACTGCCAAGTGCCTCCTGCAAACTGACATCAGCGACCTGGCCTGCTGAGTTCTGTTTCTCTGGGGAAAGGCCATCGTTCCTCTCCAGGGCCCGGTGGCTCGAGTGGCAGGCTGCCTGCTGAAATTCCACATGGATCAGGAGGCCTCCCAGATGAAAGGTGCCCCCACAGGCAACTGTGGCTGGTTTGACAGTGCCAAGTGCCTCCTGCCAACTGACATCAGGAACCTGGCCTGGTGACTTTTATTTCTCTGGGTAAAGGCCATCATTCGTGTCCAGTGCCCCGCGGCCTGGAGTGGCCGGCTGCCTGCTGAAATTCCTCACGGTTGAGGATACCTCCCAGATGAAAGGTGCCCCCACAGGTAACTGTGGCTGGTTTGACACTGCCAAGTGCCTCCTGCAAACTGACATCAGGAACCTGGCCTGGTGACTTTTGTTTCTCTGGGGAAAGGCCATGGTTCATGTCCAGGGCCTTGTGGCCCGGAGTGGCCAGCTGCCTGCTGAAATTCCGCACGGATGAGGATACATCCCAGTTGCAAGGTGCCCCCACAGGCAACTGCGTCTGGTTTGACAGTGCCAAGTGCCACCTGCAAACTGACATCAGGAACCTGGCCTGGTGACTTTTCTTTGTCTGGGGAAAGGCCATTATTCTTGTCCGGGTCCCGGTGGCCCGGTGTGGCCGGCTGCCTGCTGAAATTCCTCACGGTTCAGGATACCTCCCAGATGCAAGGTGCCCCCACAGGCAACTGCGTCTGGTTTGACAGTGCCAAGTGCCTCCTGCAAACTGACATCAGGAACCTGGCCTGGTGACTTTTCTTTATCTGGGTAAAGGCCATGGTTCAGGTCCAGGGCCTTGTGGCCAGGAGTGGCCGGCTGCCTGCTGAAATTCCGCACGGATGAGGATACATGCCAGTTGCAAGGTGCCCCCACAGGCAACTGTGGCTGGTTTGACAGTGCCAAGTGCCTCCTGCAAACTGACATCAGGAACCTGGCCTGGTGACTTTTGTTTCTCTGGGGAAAGGCCATCATTCATGTCCAGGGCCTTGTGGCCAGGAGTGGCCGGCTGCCTGCTGAAATTCCGCACGGATGAGGATATATCCCAGTTGAAAGGTGCCCCGACAGGCACTGCGTCTGGTTTGACAGTGCCAAGTGCCTCCTGCAAACTGACATCAGGAACCTGGCCTGGTGACTTTTGTTTCTCTGGGGAAAGGCCATCATTCTTGTCCGGGGCCCAGAGTGGCCGGAGTGGCCGGCTGCCTGCTGAAATTCCACTAGGTTGAGGATGCCTCCCAGATGAAAAATGCCCCCACAGGCAACTGCGTCTGGTTTGACAGTGCCAAGTGCCTCCTGCAAACTGACATCAGGAACCTGGCCTGGTGACTTTTGTTTCTCTGGGGAAAGGCCATGGTTCATGTCCAGGGCCTTGTGGCCAGGAGTGGCCGGCTGCCTGCTGAAATTCCGCACGGATGAGGATACATCCCAGTTGCAAGGTGCCCCCACAGGCAACTGCGTCTGGTTTGACAGTGCCAAGTGCCACCTGCAAACTGACATCAGGAACCTGGCCTGGTGACTTTTCTTTGTCTGGGGAAAGGCCATTATTCTTGTCCGGGTCCCGGTGGCCCGGTGTGGCCGGCTGCCTGCTGAAATTCCTCACGGTTCAGGATACCTCCCAGATGCAAGGTGCCCCCACAGGCAAGTGCGGCTGGTTTGACAGTGCCAAGTGCCTCCTGCAAACTGACATCAGGAACCTGGCCTGGTGACTTTTCTTTATCTGGGTAAAGGCCATGGTTCAGGTCCAGGGCCTTGTGGCCAGGAGTGGCCGGCTGCCTGCTGAAATTCCGCACGGATGAGGATACATCCCAGTTGCAAGGTGCCCCCACAGGCAACTGTGGCTGGTTTGACACTGCCAAGTGCCTCCTGCAAACTGACATCAGGAACCTGGCCTGGTGACTTTTGTTTCTCTGGGGAAAGGCCATGGTTCATGTCCAGGGCCTTGTGGCCAGGAGTGGCCGGCTGCCTGCTGAAATTCCGCACGGATGAGGATACATCCCAGTTGCAAGGTGCCCCCACAGGCAACTGCGTCTGGTTTGACAGTGCCAAGTGCCACCTGCAAACTGACATCAGGAACCTGGCCTGGTGACTTTTGTTTCTCTGGGGAAAGGCCATCATTCTTGTCCGGGGCCCAGAGTGGCCGGAGTGGCCGGCTGCCTGCTGAAATTCCACAAGGTTGAGGATGCCTCCCAGATGAAAAATGCCCCCACAGGCAACTGCGTCTGGTTTGACAGTGCCAAGTGCCTCCTGCAAACTGACATCAGGAACCTGGCCTGGTGTTTTTTGTTTCTCTGGGGAAAGGCCATGGTTCATGTCCAGGGCCTTGTGGCCAGGAGTGGCCGGCTGCCTGCTGAAATTCCGCACGGATGAGGATACATCCCAGTTGCAAGGTGCCCCCACAGGCAACTGCGTCTGGTTTGACAGTGCCAAGTGCCACCTGCAAACTGACATCAGGAACCTGGCCTGGTGACTTTTGTTTCTCTGGGGAAAGGCCAACATTCTTTTCCGGGTACCGGTGGACGGAGTGGCCGGCTGCCTGCTGAAATTCCTCACGGATCAGGATACCTCCCAGATGCAAGGTGCCCCCACAGGCAACTGCGGCTGGTTTGACAGTGCCAAGTGCCTCCTGCAAACTGACATCAGGAACCTGGCCTGGTGACTTTTCTTTATCTGGGTAAAGGCCATGGTTCAGGTCCAGGGCCTTGTGGCCAGGAGTGGCCGGCTGCCTGCTGAAATTCCTCACGGTTGAGGATACCTCCCAGATGAAAGGTGCCCCCACAGGTAACTGTGGCTGGTTTGACACTGCCAACTGCCTCCTGCAAACTGACATCAGGAACCTGGCCTGGTGACTTTTGTTTCTCTGGGGAAAGTCCATGGTTCATGTCCATGGCCTGGGGGCCCGGAGTGGCCGGCTGCCTGCTGAAATTCTGCATGGATCAGGATGCCGCCGAGATGGAAGGTGCCACCACAGGCAACTGTGGCTGGTTTGACAGTGCCAAGTGCCTCCTGCAAACTGACATCAGGAACCTGGCCTGGTGACTTTTGTTTCTCAGGGGAAAGGCCATCGTTCCTCTCCAGGGCCCGCTGGCCCGGAGTGGCCGGCTGCCTGCTGAAATTCCACACGGATCAGGATGCCTCCCAGATGAAAAATGCCCCCAGAGGAAACTGCGTCTGGTTTGACAGTGCCAAGTGCCTCCTGCAAACTGACATCAGGAACCTGGCCTGGTGACTTTTGTTTCTCTGGGGAAAGGCCATGGTTCATATCCAGGGCCTGGGGGCTCGGAGTGGCCGGCTGCCTGCTGAAATTCCGCATGGATCAGGATGCCTCCCAGATGAAAAATGCCCCCACAGGCAACTGCGTCTGGTTTGACAGTGCCAAGTGACTCCTGCAAACTGACATCAGGAACCTGGCCTGGTGACTTTTGTTTCTGTGTGTAAAGGCCATCATTCTTTTCCAGGGTACGGTGGCCCGGAGTGGCCGGCTGCCTGCTGAAATTCCGCACGGATCAGGATGCCTCCCAGACCGAAAGTACCACCCAAGGCAAATGTGGCTGGTTTGACAGTGCCAAGTGCCTCCTGCAAACAGACATCAGCGACCTGGCCTGCTGAGTTCTGTTTCTCTGGGGAAAGGCCATCGTTCCTCTCCAGGGCCCGGTGGCTCGAGTGGCAGGCTGCCTGCTGAAATTCCACATGGATCAGGATGCCTCCCAGATGAAAGGTGCCCCCACAGGCAACTGTGGCTGGTTTGACAGTGCCAAGTGCCTCCTGCAAACTGACATCAGGAACCTGGCCTGGTGACTTTTATTTCTCTGGGTAAAGGCCCTCATTCGTGTCCAGTGCCCCGCGGCCTGGAGTGGCCGGCTGCCTGCTGAAATTCCTCACGGTTGAGGATACCTCCCAGATGAAAGGTGCCCCCACAGGTAACTGTGGCTGGTTTGACAGTGCCAAGTGCCTCCTGCAAACTGACATCAGGAACCTGGCCTGCTGACTTTTGTTTCTCTGGGGAAAGGCCATGTTTCATGTCCATGGCCTGGGGGCCCGGAGTGGCCGGCTGCCTGCTGAAATTCTGCATGGATCCGGATGCCGCCGAGATGGAAGGTGCCACCACAGGCAACTGTGGCTGGTTTGACAGTGCCAAGTGCCTCCTGCAAACTGACATCAGGAACCTGGCCTGCTGACTTTTGTTTCTCAGGGGAAAGGCCATCGTTCCTCTCCAGGGCCCGCTGGCCCGGAGTGGCCGGCTGCCTGCTGAAATTCCACACGGATCAGGATGCCTCCCAGATGAAAAATGCCCCCAGAGGAAACTGCGTCTGGTTTGACAGTGCCAAGTGCCTCCTGCAAACTGACATCAGGAACCTGGCCTGGTGACTTTTGTTTCTCTGGGGAAAGGCCATGGTTCATATCCAGGGCCTGGGGGCTCGGAGTGGCCGGCTGCCTGCTGAAATTCCGCATGGATCAGGATGCCTCCCAGATGAAAAATGCCCCCACAGGCAACTGCGTCTGGTTTGACAGTGCCAAGTGACTCCTGCAAACTGACATCAGGAACCTGGCCTGGTGACTTTTGTTTCTGTGTGTAAAGGCCATCATTCTTTTCCAGGGTACGGTGGCCCGGAGTGGCCGGCTGCCTGCTGAAATTCCGCACGGATCAGGATGCCTCCCAGACCGAAAGTACCACCCAAGGCAAATGTGGCTGGTTTGACAGTGCCAAGTGCCTCCTGCAAACAGACATCAGCGACCTGGCCTGCTGAGTTCTGTTTCTCTGGGGAAAGGCCATCGTTCCTCTCCAGGGCCCGGTGGCTCGAGTGGCAGGCTGCCTGCTGAAATTCCACATGGATCAGGATGCCTCCCAGATGAAAGGTGCCCCCACAGGCAACTGTGGCTGGTTTGACAGTGCCAAGTGCCTCCTGCAAACTGACATCAGGAACCTGGCCTGGTGACTTTTATTTCTCTGGGTAAAGGCCCTCATTCGTGTCCAGTGCCCCGCGGCCTGGAGTGGCCGGCTGCCTGCTGAAATTCCTCACGGTTGAGGATACCTCCCAGATGAAAGGTGCCCCCACAGGTAACTGTGGCTGGTTTGACAGTGCCAAGTGCCTCCTGCAAACTGACATCAGGAACCTGGCCTGCTGACTTTTGTTTCTCTGGGGAAAGGCCATGTTTCATGTCCATGGCCTGGGGGCCCGGAGTGGCCGGCTGCCTGCTGAAATTCTGCATGGATCCGGATGCCGCCGAGATGGAAGGTGCCACCACAGGCAACTGTGGCTGGTTTGACAGTGCCAAGTGCCTCCTGCAAACTGACATCAGGAACCTGGCCTGCTGACTTTTGTTTCTCTGGGGAAAGGCCATGGTTCATGTCCAGGGCCTGGTAGCCCGGAGTGGCCGGCTGCCTGTTGAAATTCCACATGGATCAGGATGCCTCCCAGATGAAAAATGCCCCCAGAGGAAACTGAGTCAGGTTTGACAGTGCCAAGTGCCTCCTGCAAACTGACATCAGGAACCTGGCCTGGTGACTTTTGTTTCTCTGGGGAAAGGCCATGGTTCATGTCCAGGGCCTGGGGGCTCGGAGGGGCCGGCTGCCTGCTGAAATTCCGCATGGATCAGGATGCCTCCCACATGAAAAATGCCCCCACAGGCACCTGTGGCTGGTTTGACAGTGCCAAGTGCCTCCTGCCAACTGACATCTGGAACCTGGCCTGGTGACTTTTGTTTCTCTGGCGAAAGGCCATGGTTCATATCCTGAGCCTGGTGTCCTGGAGTGGCCGGCTGCCTGCTGAAATTCTGCACGGACCAGGATGCCGCCCAGGTGAAAGGTACCACCAGAGGCAACTGCGGCTGGTTTGACAGTGCCAAGTGCCTCCTGCAAACTGACATCAGGAACCTGGCCTGGTGACTTTTGTTTCTCTGGGGAAAGGCCATGATTCTTTTCCGGGGTACGGTGGCCCGGAGTGGCCGGCTGCCTGCTGAAATTCCGCACGGATCAGGATGCCTCCCAGACCGAAAGTACCACCCAAGGCAACTGTGGCTGGTTTGACACTGCCAAGTGCCTCCTGCAAACTGACATCAGCGACCTGGCCTGCTGAGTTCTGTTTCTCTGGGGAAAGGCCATGGTTCATGTCCAGGGCCTTGTGGCCAGGAGTGGCCGGCTGCCTGCTGAAATTCCACATGGATCAGGAGGCCTCCCAGATGAAAGGTGCCCCCACAGGCAACTGTGGCTGGTTTGACAGTGCCAAGTGCCTCCTGCAAACTGACATCAGGAACCTGGCCTGGTGACTTTTATTTCTCTGGGTAAAGGCCATCATTCGTGTCCAGTGCCCCGCGGCCTGGAGTGGCCGGCTGCCTGCTGAAATTCCTCACGGTTGAGGATACCTCCCAGATGAAAGGTGCCCCCACAGGTAACTGTGGCTGGTTTGACACTGCCAAGTGCCTCCTGCAAACTGACATCAGGAACCTGGCCTGGTGACTTTTGTTTCTCTGGGGAAAGGCCATGGTTCATGTCCAGGGCCTTGTGGCCAGGAGTGGCAGGCTGCCTGCTGAAATTCCACATGGATCAGGAGGCCTCCCAGATGAAAGGTGCCCCCACAGGCAACTGTGGCTGGTTTGACAGTGCCAAGTGCCTCCTGCAAACTGACATCAGGAACCTGGCCTGGTGACTTTTGTTTCTCTGGGGAAATGCCATCATTCATGTCCAGGGCCTTGTGGCCCGGAGTGGCCAGCTGCCTGCTGAAATTCCGCACGGATGAGGATACATCCCAGTTGCAAGGTGCCCCCACAGGCAACTGCGTCTGGTTTGACAGTGCCAAGTGCCACCTGCAAACTGACATCAGGAACCTGGCCTGGTGACTTTTCTTTGTCTGGGGAAAGGCCATTATTCTTGTCCGGGTCCCGGTGGCCCGGTGTGGCCGGCTGCCTGCTGAAATTCCTCACGGTTCAGGATACCTCCCAGATGCAAGGTGCCCCCACAGGCAACTGCGGCTG
Source organism: Passer domesticus (assembly GCF_036417665.1). Classification (NCBI taxonomy): domain Eukaryota; kingdom Metazoa; phylum Chordata; class Aves; order Passeriformes; family Passeridae; genus Passer; species Passer domesticus. The sequence continues at coordinate 59,260,408 of NC_087474.1, forward strand.
GTTTGACAGTGCCAAGTGCCTCCTGCAAACTGACATCAGGAACCTGGCCTGGTGACTTTTCTTTATCTGGGTAAAGGCCATGGTTCAGGTCCAGGGCCTTGTGGCCTGGAGTGGCCGGCTGCCTGCTGAAATTCCGCACGGATGAGGATACATCCCAGTTGCAAGGTGCCCCCACAGGCAACTGTGGCTGGTTTGACACTGCCAAGTGCCTCCTGCAAACTGACATCAGGAACCTGGCCTGGTGACTTTTGTTTCTCTGGGGAAAGGCCATCATTCATGTCCAGGGCCTTGTGGCAAGGAGTGGCCGGCTGCCTGCTGAAATTCCGCACGGATGAGGATATATCCCAGTTGAAAGGTGCCCCGACAGGCACTGCGTCTGGTTTGACAGTGCCAAGTGCCTCCTGCAAACTGACATCAGGAACCTGGCCTGGTGACTTTTGTTTCTCTGGGGAAAGGCCATCATTCTTGTCCGGGGCCCAGAGTGGCCGGAGTGGCCGGCTGCCTGCTGAAATTCCACTAGGTTGAGGATGCCTCCCAGATGAAAAATGCCCCCACAGGCAACTGCGTCTGGTTTGACAGTGCCAAGTGCCTCCTGCAAACTGACATCAGGAACCTGGCCTGGTGACTTTTGTTTCTCTGGGGAAAGGCCATGGTTCATGTCCAGGGCCTTGTGGCCAGGAGTGGCCGGCTGCCTGCTGAAATTCCGCACGGATGAGGATACATCCCAGTTGCAAGGTGCCCCCACAGGCAACTGCGTCTGGTTTGACAGTGCCAAGTGCCACCTGCAAACTGACATCAGGAACCTGGCCTGGTGACTTTTCTTTGTCTGGGGAAAGGCCATTATTCTTGTCCGGGTCCCGGTGGCCCGGTGTGGCCGGCTGCCTGCTGAAATTCCTCACGGTTCAGGATACCTCCCAGATGCAAGGTGCCCCCACAGGCAAGTGCGGCTGGTTTGACAGTGCCAAGTGCCTCCTGCAAACTGACATCAGGAACCTGGCCTGGTGACTTTTCTTTATCTGGGTAAAGGCCATGGTTCAGGTCCAGGGCCTTGTGGCCAGGAGTGGCCGGCTGCCTGCTGAAATTCCGCACGGATGAGGATACATCCCAGTTGCAAGGTGCCCCCACAGGCAACTGTGGCTGGTTTGACACTGCCAAGTGCCTCCTGCAAACTGACATCAGGAACCTGGCCTGGTGACTTTTGTTTCTCTGGGGAAAGGCCATGGTTCATGTCCAGGGCCTTGTGGCCAGGAGTGGCCGGCTGCCTGCTGAAATTCCGCACGGATGAGGATACATCCCAGTTGCAAGGTGCCCCCACAGGCAACTGCGTCTGGTTTGACAGTGCCAAGTGCCACCTGCAAACTGACATCAGGAACCTGGCCTGGTGACTTTTGTTTCTCTGGGGAAAGGCCATCATTCTTGTCCGGGGCCCAGAGTGGCCGGAGTGGCCGGCTGCCTGCTGAAATTCCACAAGGTTGAGGATGCCTCCCAGATGAAAAATGCCCCCACAGGCAACTGTGGCTGGTTTGACAGTGCCAAGTGCCTCCTGCAAACTGACATCAGGAACCTGGCCTGGTGTTTTTTGTTTCTCTGGGGAAAGGCCATGGTTCATGTCCAGGGCCTTGTGGCCAGGAGTGGCCGGCTGCCTGCTGAAATTCCGCACGGATGAGGATACATCCCAGTTGCAAGGTGCCCCCACAGGCAACTGCGTCTGGTTTGACAGTGCCAAGTGCCACCTGCAAACTGACATCAGGAACCTGGCCTGGTGACTTTTGTTTCTCTGGGGAAAGGCCAACATTCTTTTCCGGGTACCGGTGGACGGAGTGGCCGGCTGCCTGCTGAAATTCCTCACGGATCAGGATACCTCCCAGATGCAAGGTGCCCCCACAGGCAACTGCGGCTGGTTTGACAGTGCCAAGTGCCTCCTGCAAACTGACATCAGGAACCTGGCCTGGTGACTTTTGTTTCTCTGGGGAAAGGCCATGGTTCATGTCCAGGGCCTGGGGGCTCGGAGTGGCCGGCTGCCTGCTGAAATTCCGCATGGATCAGGATGCCTCCCAGATGAAAAATGCCCCCACAGGCAACTGCGTCTGGTTTGACAGTGCCAAGTGACTCCTGCAAACTGACATCAGGAACCTGGCCTGGTGACTTTTGTTTCTGTGTGTAAAGGCCATCATTCTTTTCCAGGGTACGGTGGCCCGGAGTGGCCGGCTGCCTGCTGAAATTCCGCACGGATCAGGATGCCTCCCAGACCGAAAGTACCACCCAAGGCAAATGTGGCTGGTTTGACAGTGCCAAGTGCCTCCTGCAAACAGACATCAGCGACCTGGCCTGCTGAGTTCTGTTTCTCTGGGGAAAGGCCATCGTTCCTCTCCAGGGCCCAGTGGCTCGAGTGGCAGGCTGCCTGCTGAAATTCCACATGGATCAGGATGCCTCCCAGATGAAAGGTGCCCCCACAGGCAACTGTGGCTGGTTTGACAGTGCCAAGTGCCTCCTGCAAACTGACATCAGGAACCTGGCCTGGTGACTTTTATTTCTCTGGGTAAAGGCCCTCATTCGTGTCCAGTGCCCCGCGGCCTGGAGTGGCCGGCTGCCTGCTGAAATTCCTCACGGTTGAGGATACCTCCCAGATGAAAGGTGCCCCCACAGGTAACTGTGGCTGGTTTGACAGTGCCAAGTGCCTCCTGCAAACTGACATCAGGAACCTGGCCTGCTGACTTTTGTTTCTCTGGGGAAAGGCCATGTTTCATGTCCATGGCCTGGGGGCCCGGAGTGGCCGGCTGCCTGCTGAAATTCTGCATGGATCCGGATGCCGCCGAGATGGAAGGTGCCCCCACAGGCAACTGTGGCTGGTTTGACAGTGCCAAGTGCCTCCTGCAAACTGACATCAGGAACCTGGCCTGCTGACTTTTGTTTCTCTGGGGAAAGGCCATGGTTCATGTCCAGGGCCTGGTAGCCCGGAGTGGCCGGCTGCCTGTTGAAATTCCACATGGATCAGGATGCCTCCCAGATGAAAAATGCCCCCAGAGGAAACTGAGTCAGGTTTGACAGTGCCAAGTGCCTCCTGCAAACTGACATCAGGAACCTGGCCTGGTGACTTTTGTTTCTCTGGGGAAAGGCCATGGTTCATGTCCAGGGCCTGGGGGCTCGGAGGGGCCGGCTGCCTGCTGAAATTCCGCATGGATCAGGATGCCTCCCACATGAAAAATGCCCCCACAGGCACCTGTGGCTTGTTTGACAGTGCCAAGTGCCTCCTGCCAACTGACATCTGGAACCTGGCCTGGTGACTTTTGTTTCTCTGGGGAAAGGCCATGGTTCATATCCTGAGCCTGGTGTCCTGGAGTGGCCGGCTGCCTGCTGAAATTCTGCACGGACCAGGATGCCGCCCAGATGAAAGGTACAACCAGAGGCAACTGCGGCTGGTTTGACAGTGCCAAGTGCCTCCTGCAAACTGACATCAGGAACCTGGCCTGGTGACTTTTGTTTCTCTGGGGAAAGGCCATGATTCTTTTCCGGGGTACGGTGGCCCGGAGTGGCCGGCTGCCTGCTGAAATTCCAAAAGGATCAGGATGCCTCCCAGACCGAAAGTACCACCCAAGGCAACTGTGGCTGGTTTGACACTGCCAAGTGCCTCCTGCAAACTGACATCAGCGACCTGGCCTGCTGAGTTCTGTTTCTCTGGGGAAAGGCCATCGTTCCTCTCCAGGGCCCAGTGGCTCGAGTGGCCGGCTGCCTGCTGAAATTCCTCACGGTTGAGGATACCTCCCAGATGAAAGGTGCCCCCACAGGTAACTGTGGCTGGTTTGACACTGCCAAGTGCCTCCTGCAAACTGACATCAGGAACCTGGCCTGGTGACTTTTGTTTCTCTGGGGAAAGGCCATGGTTCATGTCCAGGGCCTTGTGGCCAGGAGTGGCAGGCTGCCTGCTGAAATTCCACATGGATCAGCAGGCCTCCCAGATGAAAGGTGCCCCCACAGGCAACTGTGGCTGGTTTGACAGTGCCAAGTGCCTCCTGCAAACTGACATCAGGAACCTGGCCTGGTGACTTTTGTTTCTCTGGGGAAAGGCCATCATTCATGTCCAGGGCCTTGTGGCCCGGAGTGGCCAGCTGCCTGCTGAAATTCCGCACGGATGAGGATACATCCCAGTTGCAAGGTGCCCCCACAGGCAACTGCGTCTGGTTTGACAGTGCCAAGTGCCACCTGCAAACTGACATCAGGAACCTGGCCTGGTGACTTTTGTTTGTCTGGGGAAAGGCCATTATTCTTGTCCGGGTCCCGGTGGCCTGGAGTGGCAGGCTGCCTGCTGAAATTCCTCACGGATCAGGATACCTCCCAGATGCAAGGTGCCCCCACAGGCAACTGCGGCTGGTTTGACAGTGCCAAGTGCCTCCTGCAAACTGACATCAGGAACCTGGCCTGGTGACTTTTGTTTCTCTGGGTAAAGGCCATGGTTCAGGTCCAGGGCCTTGTGGCCAGGAGTGGCCGGCTGCCTGCTAAAATTCCGCACGGATGAGGATACATGCCAGTTGCAAGGTGCCCCCACAGGCAACTGTGGCTGGTTTGACAGTGCCAAGTGCCTCCTGCAAACTGACATCAGGAACCTGGCCTGCTGACTTTTGTTTCTCTGGGGAAAGGCCATCGTTCCTCTCCAGGGCCCGCTGGCCCGGAGTGGCCGGCTGCCTGCTGAAATTCCACACGGATCAGGATGCCTCCCAGATGAAAAATGCCCCCAGAGGAAACTGCGTCAGGTTTGACAGTGCCAAGTGCCTCCTGCAAACTGACATCAGGAACCTGGCCTGGTGACTTTTGTTTCTCTGGGGAAAGGCCATGGTTCATGTCCAGGGCCTGGGGGCTCGGAGTGGCCGGCTGCCTGCTGAAATTCCGCATGGATCAGGATGCCTCCCAGATGAAAAATTCCCCCACAGGCAACTGCGTCTGGTTTGACAGTGCCAAGTGACTCCTGCAAACTGACATCAGGAACCTGGCCTGGTGACTTTTGTTTCTGTGTGTAAAGGCCATCATTCTTTTCCAGGGTACGGTGGCCCGGAGTGGCCGGCTGCCTGCTGAAATTCCGCACGGATCAGGATGCCTCCCAGACCGAAAGTACCACCCAAGGCAAATGTGGCTGGTTTGACAGTGCCAAGTGCCTCCTGCAAACAGACATCAGCGACCTGGCCTGCTGAGTTCTGTTTCTCTGGGGAAAGGCCATCGTTCCTCTCCAGGGCCCGGTGGCTCGAGTGGCAGGCTGCCTGCTGAAATTCCACATGGATCAGGATGCCTCCCAGATGAAAGGTGCCCCCACAGGCAACTGTGGCTGGTTTGACAGTGCCAAGTGCCTCCTGCAAACTGACATCAGGAACCTGGCCTGGTGACTTTTATTTCTCTGGGTAAAGGCCCTCATTCGTGTCCAGTGCCCCGCGGCCTGGAGTGGCCGGCTGCCTGCTGAAATTCCTCACGGTTGAGGATACCTCCCAGATGAAAGGTGCCCCCACAGGTAACTGTGGCTGGTTTGACAGTGCCAAGTGCCTCCTGCAAACTGACATCAGGAACCTGGCCTGCTGACTTTTGTTTCTCTGGGGAAAGGCCATGTTTCATGTCCATGGCCTGGGGGCCCGGAGTGGCCGGCTGCCTGCTGAAATTCTGCATGGATCCGGATGCCGCCGAGATGGAAGGTGCCCCCACAGGCAACTGTGGCTGGTTTGACAGTGCCAAGTGCCTCCTGCAAACTGACATCAGGAACCTGGCCTGCTGACTTTTGTTTCTCTGGGGAAAGGCCATGGTTCATGTCCAGGGCCTGGTAGCCCGGAGTGGCCGGCTGCCTGTTGAAATTCCACATGGATCAGGATGCCTCCCAGATGAAAAATGCCCCCAGAGGAAACTGAGTCAGGTTTGACAGTGCCAAGTGCCTCCTGCAAACTGACATCAGGAACCTGGCCTGGTGACTTCTGTTTCTCTGGGGAAAGGCCATGGTTCATGTCCAGGGCCTGGGGGCTCGGAGGGGCCGGCTGCCTGCTGAAATTCCGCATGGATCAGGATGCCTCCCACATGAAAAATGCCCCCACAGGCACCTGTGGCTTGTTTGACAGTGCCAAGTGCCTCCTGCCAACTGACATCTGGAACCTGGCCTGGTGACTTTTGTTTCTCTGGGGAAAGGCCATGGTTCATATCCTGAGCCTGGTGTCCTGGAGTGGCCGGCTGCCTGCTGAAATTCTGCACGGACCAGGATGCCGCCCAGATGAAAGGTACAACCAGAGGCAACTGCGGCTGGTTTGACAGTGCCAAGTGCCTCCTGCAAACTGACATCAGGAACCTGGCCTGGTGACTTTTGTTTCTCTGGGGAAAGGCCATGATTCTTTTCCGGGGTACGGTGGCCCGGAGTGGCCGGCTGCCTGCTGAAATTCCAAAAGGATCAGGATGCCTCCCAGACCGAAAGTACCACCCAAGGCAACTGTGGCTGGTTTGACACTGCCAAGTGCCTCCTGCAAACTGACATCAGCGACCTGGCCTGCTGAGTTCTGTTTCTCTGGGGAAAGGCCATCGTTCCTCTCCAGGGCCCGGTGGCTCGAGTGGCAGGCTGCCTGCTGAAATTCCACATGGATCAGGAGGCCTCCCAGATGAAAGGTGCCCCCACAGGCAACTGTGGCTGGTTTGACAGTGCCAAGTGCCTCCTGCCAACTGACATCAGGAACCTGGCCTGGTGACTTTTATTTCTCTGGGTAAAGGCCATCATTCGTGTCCAGTGCCCCGCGGCCTGGAGTGGCCGGCTGCCTGCTGAAATTCCTCACGGTTGAGGATACCTCCCAGATGAAAGGTGCCCCCACAGGTAACTGTGGCTGGTTTGACACTGCCAAGTGCCTCCTGCAAACTGACATCAGGAACCTGGCCTGGTGACTTTTGTTTCTCTGGGGAAAGGCCATGGTTCATGTCCAGGGCCTTGTGGCCCGGAGTGGCCAGCTGCCTGCTGAAATTCCGCACGGATGAGGATACATCCCAGTTGCAAGGTGCCCCCACAGGCAACTGCGTCTGGTTTGACAGTGCCAAGTGCCACCTGCAAACTGACATCAGGAACCTGGCCTGGTGACTTTTCTTTGTCTGGGGAAAGGCCATTATTCTTGTCCGGGTCCCGGTGGCCCGGTGTGGCCGGCTGCCTGCTGAAATTCCTCACGGTTCAGGATACCTCCCAGATGCAAGGTGCCCCCACAGGCAACTGCGTCTGGTTTGACAGTGCCAAGTGCCTCCTGCAAACTGACATCAGGAACCTGGCCTGGTGACTTTTCTTTATCTGGGTAAAGGCCATGGTTCAGGTCCAGGGCCTTGTGGCCAGGAGTGGCCGGCTGCCTGCTGAAATTCCGCACGGATGAGGATACATGCCAGTTGCAAGGTGCCCCCACAGGCAACTGTGGCTGGTTTGACAGTGCCAAGTGCCTCCTGCAAACTGACATCAGGAACCTGGCCTGGTGACTTTTGTTTCTCTGGGGAAAGGCCATCATTCATGTCCAGGGCCTTGTGGCCAGGAGTGGCCGGCTGCCTGCTGAAATTCCGCACGGATGAGGATATATCCCAGTTGAAAGGTGCCCCGACAGGCACTGCGTCTGGTTTGACAGTGCCAAGTGCCTCCTGCAAACTGACATCAGGAACCTGGCCTGGTGACTTTTGTTTCTCTGGGGAAAGGCCATCATTCTTGTCCGGGGCCCAGAGTGGCCGGAGTGGCCGGCTGCCTGCTGAAATTCCACTAGGTTGAGGATGCCTCCCAGATGAAAAATGCCCCCACAGGCAACTGCGTCTGGTTTGACAGTGCCAAGTGCCTCCTGCAAACTGACATCAGGAACCTGGCCTGGTGACTTTTGTTTCTCTGGGGAAAGGCCATGGTTCATGTCCAGGGCCTTGTGGCCAGGAGTGGCCGGCTGCCTGCTGAAATTCCGCACGGATGAGGATACATCCCAGTTGCAAGGTGCCCCCACAGGCAACTGCGTCTGGTTTGACAGTGCCAAGTGCCACCTGCAAACTGACATCAGGAACCTGGCCTGGTGACTTTTCTTTGTCTGGGGAAAGGCCATTATTCTTGTCCGGGTCCCGGTGGCCCGGTGTGGCCGGCTGCCTGCTGAAATTCCTCACGGTTCAGGATACCTCCCAGATGCAAGGTGCCCCCACAGGCAAGTGCGGCTGGTTTGACAGTGCCAAGTGCCTCCTGCAAACTGACATCAGGAACCTGGCCTGGTGACTTTTCTTTATCTGGGTAAAGGCCATGGTTCAGGTCCAGGGCCTTGTGGCCAGGAGTGGCCGGCTGCCTGCTGAAATTCCGCACGGATGAGGATACATCCCAGTTGCAAGGTGCCCCCACAGGCAACTGTGGCTGGTTTGACACTGCCAAGTGCCTCCTGCAAACTGACATCAGGAACCTGGCCTGGTGACTTTTGTTTCTCTGGGGAAAGGCCATGGTTCATGTCCAGGGCCTTGTGGCCAGGAGTGGCCGGCTGCCTGCTGAAATTCCGCACGGATGAGGATACATCCCAGTTGCAAGGTGCCCCCACAGGCAACTGCGTCTGGTTTGACAGTGCCAAGTGCCACCTGCAAACTGACATCAGGAACCTGGCCTGGTGACTTTTGTTTCTCTGGGGAAAGGCCATCATTCTTGTCCGGGGCCCAGAGTGGCCGGAGTGGCCGGCTGCCTGCTGAAATTCCACAAGGTTGAGGATGCCTCCCAGATGAAAAATGCCCCCACAGGCAACTGCGTCTGGTTTGACAGTGCCAAGTGCCTCCTGCAAACTGACATCAGGAACCTGGCCTGGTGTTTTTTGTTTCTCTGGGGAAAGGCCATGGTTCATGTCCAGGGCCTTGTGGCCAGGAGTGGCCGGCTGCCTGCTGAAATTCCGCACGGATGAGGATACATCCCAGTTGCAAGGTGCCCCCACAGGCAACTGCGTCTGGTTTGACAGTGCCAAGTGCCACCTGCAAACTGACATCAGGAACCTGGCCTGGTGACTTTTGTTTCTCTGGGGAAAGGCCAACATTCTTTTCCGGGTACCGGTGGACGGAGTGGCCGGCTGCCTGCTGAAATTCCTCACGGATCAGGATACCTCCCAGATGCAAGGTGCCCCCACAGGCAACTGCGGCTGGTTTGACAGTGCCAAGTGCCTCCTGCAAACTGACATCAGGAACCTGGCCTGGTGACTTTTCTTTATCTGGGTAAAGGCCATGGTTCAGGTCCAGGGCCTTGTGGCCAGGAGTGGCCGGCTGCCTGCTGAAATTCCTCACGGTTGAGGATACCTCCCAGATGAAAGGTGCCCCCACAGGTAACTGTGGCTGGTTTGACACTGCCAACTGCCTCCTGCAAACTGACATCAGGAACCTGGCCTGGTGACTTTTGTTTCTCTGGGGAAAGTCCATGGTTCATGTCCATGGCCTGGGGGCCCGGAGTGGCCGGCTGCCTGCTGAAATTCTGCATGGATCAGGATGCCGCCGAGATGGAAGGTGCCACCACAGGCAACTGTGGCTGGTTTGACAGTGCCAAGTGCCTCCTGCAAACTGACATCAGGAACCTGGCCTGGTGACTTTTGTTTCTCAGGGGAAAGGCCATCGTTCCTCTCCAGGGCCCGCTGGCCCGGAGTGGCCGGCTGCCTGCTGAAATTCCACACGGATCAGGATGCCTCCCAGATGAAAAATGCCCCCAGAGGAAACTGCGTCTGGTTTGACAGTGCCAAGTGCCTCCTGCAAACTGACATCAGGAACCTGGCCTGGTGACTTTTGTTTCTCTGGGGAAAGGCCATGGTTCATATCCAGGGCCTGGGGGCTCGGAGTGGCCGGCTGCCTGCTGAAATTCCGCATGGATCAGGATGCCTCCCAGATGAAAAATGCCCCCACAGGCAACTGCGTCTGGTTTGACAGTGCCAAGTGACTCCTGCAAACTGACATCAGGAACCTGGCCTGGTGACTTTTGTTTCTGTGTGTAAAGGCCATCATTCTTTTCCAGGGTACGGTGGCCCGGAGTGGCCGGCTGCCTGCTGAAATTCCGCACGGATCAGGATGCCTCCCAGACCGAAAGTACCACCCAAGGCAAATGTGGCTGGTTTGACAGTGCCAAGTGCCTCCTGCAAACAGACATCAGCGACCTGGCCTGCTGAGTTCTGTTTCTCTGGGGAAAGGCCATCGTTCCTCTCCAGGGCCCGGTGGCTCGAGTGGCAGGCTGCCTGCTGAAATTCCACATGGATCAGGATGCCTCCCAGATGAAAGGTGCCCCCACAGGCAACTGTGGCTGGTTTGACAGTGCCAAGTGCCTCCTGCAAACTGACATCAGGAACCTGGCCTGGTGACTTTTATTTCTCTGGGTAAAGGCCCTCATTCGTGTCCAGTGCCCCGCGGCCTGGAGTGGCCGGCTGCCTGCTGAAATTCCTCACGGTTGAGGATACCTCCCAGATGAAAGGTGCCCCCACAGGTAACTGTGGCTGGTTTGACAGTGCCAAGTGCCTCCTGCAAACTGACATCAGGAACCTGGCCTGCTGACTTTTGTTTCTCTGGGGAAAGGCCATGTTTCATGTCCATGGCCTGGGGGCCCGGAGTGGCCGGCTGCCTGCTGAAATTCTGCATGGATCCGGATGCCGCCGAGATGGAAGGTGCCACCACAGGCAACTGTGGCTGGTTTGACAGTGCCAAGTGCCTCCTGCAAACTGACATCAGGAACCTGGCCTGCTGACTTTTGTTTCTCAGGGGAAAGGCCATCGTTCCTCTCCAGGGCCCGCTGGCCCGGAGTGGCCGGCTGCCTGCTGAAATTCCACACGGATCAGGATGCCTCCCAGATGAAAAATGCCCCCAGAGGAAACTGCGTCTGGTTTGACAGTGCCAAGTGCCTCCTGCAAACTGACATCAGGAACCTGGCCTGGTGACTTTTGTTTCTCTGGGGAAAGGCCATGGTTCATATCCAGGGCCTGGGGGCTCGGAGTGGCCGGCTGCCTGCTGAAATTCCGCATGGATCAGGATGCCTCCCAGATGAAAAATGCCCCCACAGGCAACTGCGTCTGGTTTGACAGTGCCAAGTGACTCCTGCAAACTGACATCAGGAACCTGGCCTGGTGACTTTTGTTTCTGTGTGTAAAGGCCATCATTCTTTTCCAGGGTACGGTGGCCCGGAGTGGCCGGCTGCCTGCTGAAATTCCGCACGGATCAGGATGCCTCCCAGACCGAAAGTACCACCCAAGGCAAATGTGGCTGGTTTGACAGTGCCAAGTGCCTCCTGCAAACAGACATCAGCGACCTGGCCTGCTGAGTTCTGTTTCTCTGGGGAAAGGCCATCGTTCCTCTCCAGGGCCCGGTGGCTCGAGTGGCAGGCTGCCTGCTGAAATTCCACATGGATCAGGATGCCTCCCAGATGAAAGGTGCCCCCACAGGCAACTGTGGCTGGTTTGACAGTGCCAAGTGCCTCCTGCAAACTGACATCAGGAACCTGGCCTGGTGACTTTTATTTCTCTGGGTAAAGGCCCTCATTCGTGTCCAGTGCCCCGCGGCCTGGAGTGGCCGGCTGCCTGCTGAAATTCCTCACGGTTGAGGATACCTCCCAGATGAAAGGTGCCCCCACAGGTAACTGTGGCTGGTTTGACAGTGCCAAGTGCCTCCTGCAAACTGACATCAGGAACCTGGCCTGCTGACTTTTGTTTCTCTGGGGAAAGGCCATGTTTCATGTCCATGGCCTGGGGGCCCGGAGTGGCCGGCTGCCTGCTGAAATTCTGCATGGATCCGGATGCCGCCGAGATGGAAGGTGCCACCACAGGCAACTGTGGCTGGTTTGACAGTGCCAAGTGCCTCCTGCAAACTGACATCAGGAACCTGGCCTGCTGACTTTTGTTTCTCTGGGGAAAGGCCATGGTTCATGTCCAGGGCCTGGTAGCCCGGAGTGGCCGGCTGCCTGTTGAAATTCCACATGGATCAGGATGCCTCCCAGATGAAAAATGCCCCCAGAGGAAACTGAGTCAGGTTTGACAGTGCCAAGTGCCTCCTGCAAACTGACATCAGGAACCTGGCCTGGTGACTTTTGTTTCTCTGGGGAAAGGCCATGGTTCATGTCCAGGGCCTGGGGGCTCGGAGGGGCCGGCTGCCTGCTGAAATTCCGCATGGATCAGGATGCCTCCCACATGAAAAATGCCCCCACAGGCACCTGTGGCTGGTTTGACAGTGCCAAGTGCCTCCTGCCAACTGACATCTGGAACCTGGCCTGGTGACTTTTGTTTCTCTGGCGAAAGGCCATGGTTCATATCCTGAGCCTGGTGTCCTGGAGTGGCCGGCTGCCTGCTGAAATTCTGCACGGACCAGGATGCCGCCCAGGTGAAAGGTACCACCAGAGGCAACTGCGGCTGGTTTGACAGTGCCAAGTGCCTCCTGCAAACTGACATCAGGAACCTGGCCTGGTGACTTTTGTTTCTCTGGGGAAAGGCCATGATTCTTTTCCGGGGTACGGTGGCCCGGAGTGGCCGGCTGCCTGCTGAAATTCCGCACGGATCAGGATGCCTCCCAGACCGAAAGTACCACCCAAGGCAACTGTGGCTGGTTTGACACTGCCAAGTGCCTCCTGCAAACTGACATCAGCGACCTGGCCTGCTGAGTTCTGTTTCTCTGGGGAAAGGCCATGGTTCATGTCCAGGGCCTTGTGGCCAGGAGTGGCCGGCTGCCTGCTGAAATTCCACATGGATCAGGAGGCCTCCCAGATGAAAGGTGCCCCCACAGGCAACTGTGGCTGGTTTGACAGTGCCAAGTGCCTCCTGCCAACTGACATCAGGAACCTGGCCTGGTGACTTTTATTTCTCTGGGTAAAGGCCATCATTCGTGTCCAGTGCCCCGCGGCCTGGAGTGGCCGGCTGCCTGCTGAAATTCCTCACGGTTGAGGATACCTCCCAGATGAAAGGTGCCCCCACAGGTAACTGTGGCTGGTTTGACACTGCCAAGTGCCTCCTGCAAACTGACATCAGGAACCTGGCCTGGTGACTTTTGTTTCTCTGGGGAAAGGCCATGGTTCATGTCCAGGGCCTTGTGGCCAGGAGTGGCAGGCTGCCTGCTGAAATTCCACATGGATCAGGAGGCCTCCCAGATGAAAGGTGCCCCCACAGGCAACTGTGGCTGGTTTGACAGTGCCAAGTGCCTCCTGCAAACTGACATCAGGAACCTGGCCTGGTGACTTTTGTTTCTCTGGGGAAATGCCATCATTCATGTCCAGGGCCTTGTGGCCCGGAGTGGCCAGCTGCCTGCTGAAATTCCGCACGGATGAGGATACATCCCAGTTGCAAGGTGCCCCCACAGGCAACTGCGTCTGGTTTGACAGTGCCAAGTGCCACCTGCAAACTGACATCAGGAACCTGGCCTGGTGACTTTTCTTTGTCTGGGGAAAGGCCATTATTCTTGTCCGGGTCCCGGTGGCCCGGTGTGGCCGGCTGCCTGCTGAAATTCCTCACGGTTCAGGATACCTCCCAGATGCAAGGTGCCCCCACAGGCAACTGCGGCTGGTTTGACAGTGCCAAGTGCCTCCTGCAAACTGACATCAGGAACCTGGCCTGGTGACTTTTCTTTATCTGGGTAAAGGCCATGGTTCAGGTCCAGGGCCTTGTGGCCTGGAGTGGCCGGCTGCCTGCTGAAATTCCGCACGGATGAGGATACATCCCAGTTGCAAGGTGCCCCCACAGGCAACTGTGGCTGGTTTGACACTGCCAAGTGCCTCCTGCAAACTGACATCAGGAACCTGGCCTGGTGACTTTTGTTTCTCTGGGGAAAGGCCATCATTCATGTCCAGGGCCTTGTGGCAAGGAGTGGCCGGCTGCCTGCTGAAATTCCGCACGGATGAGGATATATCCCAGTTGAAAGGTGCCCCGACAGGCACTGCGTCTGGTTTGACAGTGCCAAGTGCCTCCTGCAAACTGACATCAGGAACCTGGCCTGGTGACTTTTGTTTCTCTGGGGAAAGGCCATCATTCTTGTCCGGGGCCCAGAGTGGCCGGAGTGGCCGGCTGCCTGCTGAAATTCCACTAGGTTGAGGATGCCTCCCAGATGAAAAATGCCCCCACAGGCAACTGCGTCTGGTTTGACAGTGCCAAGTGCCTCCTGCAAACTGACATCAGGAACCTGGCCTGGTGACTTTTGTTTCTCTGGGGAAAGGCCATGGTTCATGTCCAGGGCCTTGTGGCCAGGAGTGGCCGGCTGCCTGCTGAAATTCCGCACGGATGAGGATACATCCCAGTTGCAAGGTGCCCCCACAGGCAACTGCGTCTGGTTTGACAGTGCCAAGTGCCACCTGCAAACTGACATCAGGAACCTGGCCTGGTGACTTTTCTTTGTCTGGGGAAAGGCCATTATTCTTGTCCGGGTCCCGGTGGCCCGGTGTGGCCGGCTGCCTGCTGAAATTCCTCACGGTTCAGGATACCTCCCAGATGCAAGGTGCCCCCACAGGCAAGTGCGGCTGGTTTGACAGTGCCAAGTGCCTCCTGCAAACTGACATCAGGAACCTGGCCTGGTGACTTTTCTTTATCTGGGTAAAGGCCATGGTTCAGGTCCAGGGCCTTGTGGCCAGGAGTGGCCGGCTGCCTGCTGAAATTCCGCACGGATGAGGATACATCCCAGTTGCAAGGTGCCCCCACAGGCAACTGTGGCTGGTTTGACACTGCCAAGTGCCTCCTGCAAACTGACATCAGGAACCTGGCCTGGTGACTTTTGTTTCTCTGGGGAAAGGCCATGGTTCATGTCCAGGGCCTTGTGGCCAGGAGTGGCCGGCTGCCTGCTGAAATTCCGCACGGATGAGGATACATCCCAGTTGCAAGGTGCCCCCACAGGCAACTGCGTCTGGTTTGACAGTGCCAAGTGCCACCTGCAAACTGACATCAGGAACCTGGCCTGGTGACTTTTGTTTCTCTGGGGAAAGGCCATCATTCTTGTCCGGGGCCCAGAGTGGCCGGAGTGGCCGGCTGCCTGCTGAAATTCCACAAGGTTGAGGATGCCTCCCAGATGAAAAATGCCCCCACAGGCAACTGCGTCTGGTTTGACAGTGCCAAGTGCCTCCTGCAAACTGACATCAGGAACCTGGCCTGGTGTTTTTTGTTTCTCTGGGGAAAGGCCATGGTTCATGTCCAGGGCCTTGTGGCCAGGAGTGGCCGGCTGCCTGCTGAAATTCCGCACGGATGAGGATACATCCCAGTTGCAAGGTGCCCCCACAGGCAACTGCGTCTGGTTTGACAGTGCCAAGTGCCACCTGCAAACTGACATCAGGAACCTGGCCTGGTGACTTTTGTTTCTCTGGGGAAAGGCCAACATTCTTTTCCGGGTACCGGTGGACGGAGTGGCCGGCTGCCTGCTGAAATTCCTCACGGATCAGGATACCTCCCAGATGCAAGGTGCCCCCACAGGCAACTGCGGCTGGTTTGACAGTGCCAAGTGCCTCCTGCAAACTGACATCAGGAACCTGGCCTGGTGACTTTTCTTTATCTGGGTAAAGGCCATGGTTCAGGTCCAGGGCCTTGTGGCCAGGAGTGGCCGGCTGCCTGCTGAAATTCCTCACGGTTGAGGATACCTCCCAGATGCAAGGTGCCCCCACAGGTAACTGTGGCTGGTTTGACACTGCCAACTGCCTCCTGCAAACTGACATCAGGAACCTGGCCTGGTGACTTTTGTTTCTCTGGGGAAAGTCCATGGTTCATGTCCATGGCCTGGGGGCCCGGAGTGGCCGGCTGCCTGCTGAAATTCTGCATGGATCAGGATGCCGCCGAGATGGAAGGTGCCACCACAGGCAACTGTGGCTGGTTTGACAGTGCCAAGTGCCTCCTGCAAACTGACATCAGGAACCTGGCCTGGTGACTTTTGTTTCTCAGGGGAAAGGCCATCGTTCCTCTCCAGGGCCCGCTGGCCCGGAGTGGCCGGCTGCCTGCTGAAATTCCACACGGATCAGGATGCCTCCCAGATGAAAAATGCCCCCAGAGGAAACTGCGTCAGGTTTGACAGTGCCAAGTGCCTCCTGCAAACTGACATCAGGAACCTGGCCTGGTGACTTTTGTTTCTCTGGGGAAAGGCCATGGTTCATATCCAGGGCCTGGGGGCTCGGAGTGGCCGGCTGCCTGCTGAAATTCCGCATGGATCAGGATGCCTCCCAGATGAAAAATGCCCCCACAGGCAACTGCGTCTGGTTTGACAGTGCCAAGTGCCTCCTGCAAACTGACATCAGGAACCTGGCCTGCTGACTTTTGTTTCTCTGGGGAAAGGCCATGGTTCATGTCCATGGCCTGGGGGCCCGGAGTGGCCGGCTGCCTGCTGAAATTCTGCATGGATCCGGATGCCGCCGAGATGGAAGGTGCCACCACAGGCAACTGTGGCTGGTTTGACAGTGCCAAGTGCCTCCTGCAAACTGACATCAGGAACCTGGCCTGCTGACTTTTGTTTCTCTGGGGAAAGGCCATGGTTCATGTCCAGGGCCTGGGGGCTCGGAGTGGCCGGCTGCCTGCTGAAATTCCGCATGGATCAGGATGCCTCCCACATGAAAAATGCCCCCACCGGCACCTGTGGCTGGTTTGACAGTGCCAAGTGCCTCCTGCCAACTGACATCTGGAACCTGGCCTGGTGACTTTTGTTTCTCTGGGGAAAGGCCATGGTTCATATCCTGAGCCTGGTGTCCTGGAGTGGCCGGCTGCCTGCTGAAATTCTGGACGGACCAGGATGCCGCCCAGATGAAAGGTACCACCAGAGGCAACTGTGGCTGGTTTGACAGTGCCAAGTGCCTCCTGCAAACTGACATCAGGAACCTGGCCTGGTGACTTTTGTTTCTCTGGGGAAAGGCCATGGTTCATGTCCAGGGCCTTGTGGCCAGGAGTGGCCGGCTGCCTGCTGAAATTCCGCACGGATGAGGATACATCCCAGTTGCAAGGTGCCCCCACAGGCAACTGCGTCTGGTTTGACAGTGCCAAGTGCCACCTGCAAACTGACATCAGGAACCTGGCCTGGTGACTTTTGTTTCTCTGGGGAAAGGCCAACATTCTTTTCCGGGTACCTTTGGACGGAGTGGCCGACTGCCTGCTGAAATTCTGCACGGATCAGGATGCGTCCCAGACCGAAAGTACCACCCAAGGCAACTGCGTCTGGTTTGACAGTGCCAAGTGCCTCCTGCAAACTGACATCAGGAACCTGGCCTGCTGAGTTCTGTTTCTCTGGGGAAAGGCCATGGTTCATGTCCAGGGCCTTGTGGCCAGGAGTGGCCGGCTGCCTGCTGAAATTCCACATGGATCAGGAGGCCTCCCAGATGAAAGGTGCCCCCACAGGCAACTGTGGCTGGTTTGACAGTGCCAAGTGCCTCCTGCCAACTGACATCAGGAACCTGGCCTGGTGACTTTTATTTCTCTGGGTAAAGGCCATCATTCGTGTCCAGTGCCCCGCGGCCTGGAGTGGCCGGCTGCCTGCTGAAATTCCTCACGGTTGAGGATACCTCCCAGATGAAAGGTGCCCCCACAGGTAACTGTGGCTGGTTTGACACTGCCAAGTGCCTCCTGCAAACTGACATCAGGAACCTGGCCTGGTGACTTTTGTTTCTCTGGGGAAAGGCCATGGTTCATGTCCAGGGCCTTGTGGCCAGGAGTGGCAGGCTGCCTGCTGAAATTCCACATGGATCAGGAGGCCTCCCAGATGAAAGGTGCCCCCACAGGCAACTGTGGCTGGTTTGACAGTGCCAAGTGCCTCCTGCAAACTGACATCAGGAACCTGGCCTGGTGACTTTTGTTTCTCTGGGGAAAGGCCATCATTCATGTCCAGGGCCTTGTGGCCCGGAGTGGCCAGCTGCCTGCTGAAATTCCGCACGGATGAGGATACATCCCAGTTGCAAGGTGCCCCCACAGGCAACTGCGTCTGGTTTGACAGTGCCAAGTGCCACCTGCAAACTGACATCAGGAACCTGGCCTGGTGACTTTTCTTTGTCTGGGGAAAGGCCATTATTCTTGTCCGGGTCCCGGTGGCCCGGTGTGGCCGGCTGCCTGCTGAAATTCCTCACGGTTCAGGATACCTCCCAGATGCAAGGTGCCCCCACAGGCAACTGCGTCTGGTTTGACAGTGCCAAGTGCCTCCTGCAAACTGACATCAGGAACCTGGCCTGGTGACTTTTCTTTATCTGGGTAAAGGCCATGGTTCAGGTCCAGGGCCTTGTGGCCAGGAGTGGCCGGCTGCCTGCTGAAATTCCGCACGGATGAGGATACATCCCAGTTGCAAGGTGCCCCCACAGGCAACTGTGGCTGGTTTGACACTGCCAAGTGCCTCCTGCAAACTGACATCAGGAACCTGGCCTGGTGACTTTTGTTTCTCTGGGGAAAGGCCATCATTCATGTCCAGGGCCTTGTGGCCAGGAGTGGCCGGCTGCCTGCTGAAATTCCGCACGGATGAGGATATATCCCAGTTGAAAGGTGCCCCGACAGGCACTGCGTCTGGTTTGACAGTGCCAAGTGCCTCCTGCAAACTGACATCAGGAACCTGGCCTGGTGACTTTTGTTTCTCTGGGGAAAGGCCATCATTCTTGTCCGGGGCCCAGAGTGGCCGGAGTGGCCGGCTGCCTGCTGAAATTCCACTAGGTTGAGGATGCCTCCCAGATGAAAAATGCCCCCACAGGCAACTGCGTCTGGTTTGACAGTGCCAAGTGCCTCCTGCAAACTGACATCAGGAACCTGGCCTGGTGACTTTTGTTTCTCTGGGGAAAGGCCATGGTTCATGTCCAGGGCCTTGTGGCCAGGAGTGGCCGGCTGCCTGCTGAAATTCCGCACGGATGAGGATACATCCCAGTTGCAAGGTGCCCCCACAGGCAACTGCGTCTGGTTTGACAGTGCCAAGTGCCACCTGCAAACTGACATCAGGAACCTGGCCTGGTGACTTTTCTTTGTCTGGGGAAAGGCCATTATTCTTGTCCGGGTCCCGGTGGCCCGGTGTGGCCGGCTGCCTGCTGAAATTCCTCACGGTTCAGGATACCTCCCAGATGCAAGGTGCCCCCACAGGCAACTGCGTCTGGTTTGACAGTGCCAAGTGCCTCCTGCAAACTGACATCAGGAACCTGGCCTGGTGACTTTTCTTTATCTGGGTAAAGGCCATGGTTCAGGTCCAGGGCCTTGTGGCCAGGAGTGGCCGGCTGCCTGCTGAAATTCCGCACGGATGAGGATACATCCCAGTTGCAAGGTGCCCCCACAGGCAACTGTGGCTGGTTTGACACTGCCAAGTGCCTCCTGCAAACTGACATCAGGAACCTGGCCTGGTGACTTTTGTTTCTCTGGGGAAAGGCCATCATTCATGTCCAGGGCCTTGTGGCCAGGAGTGGCCGGCTGCCTGCTGAAATTCCGCACGGATGAGGATATATCCCAGTTGAAAGGTGCCCCGACAGGCACTGCGTCTGGTTTGACAGTGCCAAGTGCCTCCTGCAAACTGACATCAGGAACCTGGCCTGGTGACTTTTGTTTCTCTGGGGAAAGGCCATCATTCTTGTCCGGGGCCCAGAGTGGCCGGAGTGGCCGGCTGCCTGCTGAAATTCCACAAGGTTGAGGATGCCTCCCAGATGAAAAATGCCCCCACAGGCAACTGCGTCTGGTTTGACAGTGCCAAGTGCCTCCTGCAAACTGACATCAGGAACCTGGCCTGGTGTTTTTTGTTTCTCTGGGGAAAGGCCATGGTTCATGTCCAGGGCCTTGTGGCCAGGAGTGGCCGGCTGCCTGCTGAAATTCCGCACGGATGAGGATACATCCCAGTTGCAAGGTGCCCCCACAGGCAACTGCGTCTGGTTTGACAGTGCCAAGTGCCACCTGCAAACTGACATCAGGAACCTGGCCTGGTGACTTTTGTTTCTCTGGGGAAAGGCCAACATTCTTTTCCGGGTACCGGTGGACGGAGTGGCCGGCTGCCTGCTGAAATTCCTCACGGATCAGGATACCTCCCAGATGCAAGGTGCCCCCACAGGCAACTGCGGCTGGTTTGACAGTGCCAAGTGCCTCCTGCAAACTGACATCAGGAACCTGGCCTGGTGACTTTTCTTTATCTGGGTAAAGGCCATGGTTCAGGTCCAGGGCCTTGTGGCCAGGAGTGGCCGGCTGCCTGCTGAAATTCCTCACGGTTGAGGATACCTCCCAGATGCAAGGTGCCCCCACAGGTAACTGTGGCTGGTTTGACAGTGCCAAGTGCCTCCTGCAAACTGACATCAGGAACCTGGCCTGGTGACTTTTGTTTCTCTGGGGAAAGTCCATGGTTCATGTCCATGGCCTGGGGGCCCGGAGTGGCCGGCTGCCTGCTGAAATTCTGCATGGATCAGGATGCCGCCGAGATGGAAGGTGCCACCACAGGCAACTGTGGCTGGTTTGACAGTGCCAAGTGCCTCCTGCAAACTGACATCAGGAACCTGGCCTGGTGACTTTTGTTTCTCAGGGGAAAGGCCATCGTTCCTCTCCAGGGCCCGCTGGCCCGGAGTGGCCGGCTGCCTGCTGAAATTCCACACGGATCAGGATGCCTCCCAGATGAAAAATGCCCCCAGAGGAAACTGCGTCAGGTTTGACAGTGCCAAGTGCCTCCTGCAAACTGACATCAGGAACCTGGCCTGGTGACTTTTGTTTCTCTGGGGAAAGGCCATGGTTCATATCCAGGGCCTGGGGGCTCGGAGTGGCCGGCTGCCTGCTGAAATTCCGCATGGATCAGGATGCCTCCCAGATGAAAAATGCCCCCACAGGCAACTGCGTCTGGTTTGACAGTGCCAAGTGCCTCCTGCAAACTGACATCAGGAACCTGGCCTGCTGACTTTTGTTTCTCTGGGGAAAGGCCATGGTTCATGTCCATGGCCTGGGGGCCCGGAGTGGCCGGCTGCCTGCTGAAATTCTGCATGGATCCGGATGCCGCCGAGATGGAAGGTGCCACCACAGGCAACTGTGGCTGGTTTGACAGTGCCAAGTGCCTCCTGCAAACTGACATCAGGAACCTGGCCTGCTGACTTTTGTTTCTCTGGGGAAAGGCCATCGTTCCTCTCCAGGGCCTGGGGGCTCGGAGTGGCCGGCTGCCTGCTGAAATTCCGCATGGATCAGGATGCCTCCCACATGAAAAATGCCCCCACCGGCACCTGTGGCTGGTTTGACAGTGCCAAGTGCCTCCTGCCAACTGACATCTGGAACCTGGCCTGGTGACTTTTGTTTCTCTGGGGAAAGGCCATGGTTCATATCCTGAGCCTGGTGTCCTGGAGTGGCCGGCTGCCTGCTGAAATTCTGGACGGACCAGGATGCCGCCCAGATGAAAGGTACCACCAGAGGCAACTGTGGCTGGTTTGACAGTGCCAAGTGCCTCCTGCAAACTGACATCAGGAACCTGGCCTGGTGACTTTTGTTTCTCTGGGGAAAGGCCATGGTTCATGTCCAGGGCCTTGTGGCCAGGAGTGGCCGGCTGCCTGCTGAAATTCCGCACGGATGAGGATACATCCCAGTTGCAAGGTGCCCCCACAGGCAACTGCGTCTGGTTTGACAGTGCCAAGTGCCACCTGCAAACTGACATCAGGAACCTGGCCTGGTGACTTTTGTTTCTCTGGGGAAAGGCCAACATTCTTTTCCGGGTACCTTTGGACGGAGTGGCCGACTGCCTGCTGAAATTCTGCACGGATCAGGATGCGTCCCAGACCGAAAGTACCACCCAAGGCAACTGCGTCTGGTTTGACAGTGCCAAGTGCCTCCTGCAAACTGACATCAGGAACCTGGCCTGGTGACTTTTGTTTCTCTGGGTAAAGGCCATGGTTCAGGTCCAGGGCCTTGTGGCCAGGAGTGGCCGGCTGCCTGCTGAAATTCCGCACGGATGAGGATACATCCCAGTTGCAAGGTGCCCCCACAGGCAACTGTGGCTGGTTTGACAGTGCCAAGTGCCTCCTGCAAACTGACATCAGGAACCTGGCCTGGTGACTTTTGTTTCTCTGGGGAAAGGCCATGGTTCATGTCCAGGGCCTTGTGGCCAGGAGTGGCCGGCTGCCTGCTGAAATTCCGCACGGATGAGGATACATCCCAGTTGCAAGGTGCCCCCACAGGCAACTGCGTCTGGTTTGACAGTGCCAAGTGCCTCCTGCAAACTGACATCAGGAACCTGGCCTGGTGTTTTTTGTTTCTCTGGGGAAAGGCCATGGTTCATGTCCAGGGCCTTGTGGCCAGGAGTGGCCGGCTGCCTGCTGAAATTCCGCACGGATGAGGATACATCCCAGTTGCAAGGTGCCCCCACAGGCAACTGCGTCTGGTTTGACAGTGCCAAGTGCCACCTGCAAACTGACATCAGGAACCTGGCCTGGTGACTTTTGTTTCTCTGGGGAAAGGCCATCATTATTGTCCAGGGCCTGGTGGCCCGGAGTGGCGGGCTGCCTGCTGAAATTCCGCATGGATCAGGATGCCGCCGAGATGGAAGGTGCCACCACAGGCAACTGTGGCTGGTTTGACAGTGCCAAGTGCCTCCTGCAAACTGACATCAGGAACCTGGCCTGGTGACTTTTGTTTCTCTGGGGAAAGGCCATCATTCATGTCCAGGGCCTTGTGGCCAGGAGTGGCCGGCTGCCTGCTGAAATTCCGCACGGATGAGGATATATCCCAGTTGCAACGTGCCCCCACAGGCACTGCGTCTGGTTTGACAGTGCCAAGTGCCTCCTGCAAACTGACATCAGGAACCTGGCCTGGTGACTTTTGTTTCTCTGGGGAAAGGCCATCATTCTTGTCCGGGGCCCAGAGTGGCCGGAGTGGCCGGCTGCCTGCTGAAATTCCACTAGTTTGAGGATGCCTCCCAGATGAAAAATGCCCCCACAGGCAACTGCGTCTGGTTTGACAGTGCCAAGTGCCTCCTGCAAACTGACATCAGGAACCTGGCCTGGTGACTTTTGTTTCTCTGGGGAAAGGCCATGGTTCATGTCCAGGGCCTTGTGGCCAGGAGTGGCCGGCTGCCTGCTGAAATTCCGCACGGATGAGGATACATCCCAGTTGCAAGGTGCCCCCACAGGCAACTGCGTCTGGTTTGACAGTGCCAAGTGCCACCTGCAAACTGACATCAGGAACCTGGCCTGGTGACTTTTCTTTGTCTGGGGAAAGGCCATTATTCTTGTCCGGGTCCCGGTGGCCCGGTGTGGCCGGCTGCCTGCTGAAATTCCTCACGGTTCAGGATACCTCCCAGATGCAAGGTGCCCCCACAGGCAAGTGCGGCTGGTTTGACAGTGCCAAGTGCCTCCTGCAAACTGACATCAGGAACCTGGCCTGGTGACTTTTCTTTATCTGGGTAAAGGCCATGGTTCATGTCCAGGGCCTTGTGGCCAGGAGTGGCCGGCTGCCTGCTGAAATTCCGCACGGATGAGGATACATCCCAGTTGCAAGGTGCCCCCACAGGCAACTGTGGCTGGTTTGACACTGCCAAGTGCCTCCTGCAAACTGACATCAGGAACCTGGCCTGGTGACTTTTGTTTCTCTGGGGAAAGGCCATGGTTCATGTCCAGGGCCTTGTGGCCAGGAGTGGCCGGCTGCCTGCTGAAATTCCGCACGGATGAGGATACATCCCAGTTGCAAGGTGCCCCCACAGGCAACTGCGTCTGGTTTGACAGTGCCAAGTGCCACCTGCAAACTGACATCAGGAACCTGGCCTGGTGACTTTTGTTTCTCTGGCGAAAGGCCAACATTCTTTTCCGGGTACCAGTGGACGGAGTGGCCGGCTGCCTGCTGAAAGTCCTCACGGATCAGGATACCTCCGAGATGCAAGGTGCCCCCACAGGCAACTGCGGCTGGTTTGACAGTGCCAAGTGCCTCCTGCAAACTGACATCAGGAACCTGGCCTGGTGACTTTTCTTTATCTGGGTAAAGGCCATGGTTCAGGTCCAGGGCCTTGTGGCCAGGAGTGGCCGGCTGCCTGCTGAAATTCCTCACGGTTGAGGATACCTCCCAGATGCAAGGTGCCCCCACAGGTAACTGTGGCTGGTTTGACACTGCCAACTGCCTCCTGCAAACTGACATCAGGAACCTGGCCTGGTGACTTTTGTTTCTCTGGGGAAAGTCCATGGTTCATGTCCATGGCCTGGGGGCCCGGAGTGGCCGGCTGCCTGCTGAAATTCTGCATGGATCAGGATGCCGCCGAGATGGAAGGTGCCACCACAGGCAACTGTGGCTGGTTTGACAGTGCCAAGTGCCTCCTGCAAACTGACATCAGGAACCTGGCCTGGTGACTTTTGTTTCTCAGGGGAAAGGCCATCGTTCCTCTCCAGGGCCCGCTGGCCCGGTGTGGCCGGCTGCCTGCTGAAATTCCACACGGATCAGGATGCCTCCCAGATGAAAAATGCCCCCAGAGGAAACTGCGTCAGGTTTGACAGTGCCAAGTGCCTCCTGCAAACTGACATCAGGAACCTGGCCTGGTGACTTTTGTTTCTCTGGGGAAAGGCCATGGTTCATATCCAGGGCCTGGGGGCTCGGAGTGGCCGGCTGCCTGCTGAAATTCCGCATGGATCAGGATGCCTCCCAGATGAAAAATGCCCCCACAGGCAACTGCGGCTGGTTTGACAGTGCCAAGTGACTCCTGCAAACTGACATCAGGAACCTGGCCTGGTGACTTTTGTTTCTGTGTGTAAAGGCCATCATTCTTTTCCAGGGTACGGTGGCCCGGAGTGGCCGGCTGCATGCTGAAATTCCGCACGGATCAGGATACCTCCCAGACCGAAAGTACCACCCAAGGCAAATGTGGCTGGTTTGACAGTGCCAAGTGCCTCCTGCAAACAGACATCAGCGACCTGGCCTGCTGAGTTCTGTTTCTCTGGGGAAAGGCCATCGTTCCTCTCCAGGGCCCGGTGGCTCGAGTGGCAGGCTGCCTGCTGAAATTCCACATGGATCAGGATGCCTCCCAGATGAAAGGTGCCCCCACAGGCAACTGTGGCTGGTTTGACACTGCCAAGTGCCTCCTGCAAACTGACATCAGGAGCCTGGCCTGGTGACTTTTATTTCTCTGGGTAAAGGCCCTCATTCGTGTCCAGTGCCCCGCGGCCTGGAGTGGCCGGCTGCCTGCTGAAATTCCTCACGGTTGAGGATACCTCCCAGATGAAAGGTGCCCCCACAGGTAACTGTGGCTGGTTTGACAGTGCCAAGTGCCTCCTGCAAACTGACATCAGGAACCTGGCCTGCTGACTTTTGTTTCTCTGGGGAAAGGCCATGGTTCATGTCCATGGCCTGGGGGCCCGGAGTGGCCGGCTGCCTGCTGAAATTCTGCATGGATCCGGATGCCGCCGAGATGGAAGGTGCCACCACAGGCAACTGTGGCTGGTTTGACAGTGCCAAGTGCCTCCTGCAAACTGACATCAGGAACCTGGCCTGCTGACTTTTGTTTCTCAGGGGAAAGGCCATGGTTCATGTCCAGGGCCTGGGGGCTCGGAGTGGCCGGCTGCCTGCTGAAATTCCGCATGGATCAGGATGCCTCCCACATGAAAAATGCCCCCACCGGCACCTGTGGCTGGTTTGACAGTGCCAAGTGCCTCCTGCCAACTGACATCTGGAACCTGGCCTGGTGACTTTTGTTTCTCTGGGGAAAGGCCATGGTTCATATCCTGAGCCTGGTGTCCTGGAGTGGCCGGCTGCCTGCTGAAATTCTGGACGGACCAGGATGCCGCCCAGATGAAAGGTACCACCAGAGGCAACTGTGGCTGGTTTGACAGTGCCAAGTGCCTCCTGCAAACTGACATCAGGAACCTGGCATGGTGACTTTTGTTTCTCTGGGGAAAGGCCATGGTTCATGTCCAGGGCCTTGTGGCCAGGAGTGGCCGGCTGCCTGCTGAAATTCCGCACGGATGAGGATACATCCCAGTTGCAAGGTGCCCCCACAGGCAACTGCGTCTGGTTTGACAGTGCCAAGTGCCACCTGCAAACTGACATCAGGAACCTGGCCTGGTGACTTTTGTTTCTCTGGGGAAAGGCCAACATTCTTTTCCGGGTACCTTTGGACGGAGTGGCCGACTGCCTGCTGAAATTCTGCACGGATCAGGATGCGTCCCAGACCGAAAGTACCACCCAAGGCAACTGCGTCTGGTTTGACAGTGCCAAGTGCCTCCTGCAAACTGACATCAGGAACCTGGCCTGGTGACTTTTGTTTCTCTGGGTAAAGGCCATGGTTCAGGTCCAGGGACTTGTGGCCAGGAGTGGCCGGCTGCCTGCTGAAATTCCGCACGGATGAGGATACATCCCAGTTGCAAGGTGCCCCCACAGGCAACTGTGGCTGGTTTGACAGTGCCAAGTGCCTCCTGCAAACTGACATCAGGAACCTGGCCTGGTGACTTTTGTTTCTCTGGGGAAAGGCCATGGTTCATGTCCAGGGCCTTGTGGCCAGGAGTGGCCGGCTGCCTGCTGAAATTCCGCACGGATGAGGATACATCCCAGTTGCAAGGTGCCCCCACAGGCAACTGCGTCTGGTTTGACAGTGCCAAGTGCCTCCTGCAAACTGACATCAGGAACCTGGCCTGGTGTTTTTTGTTTCTCTGGGGAAAGGCCATGGTTCATGTCCAGGGCCTTGTGGCCAGGAGTGGCCGGCTGCCTGCTGAAATTCCGCACGGATGAGGATACATCCCAGTTGCAAGGTGCCCCCACAGGCAACTGTGGCTGGTTTGACAGTGCCAAGTGCCACCTGCAAACTGACATCAGGAACCTGGCCTGGTGACTTTTGTTTCTCTGGGGAAAGGCCATCATTATTGTCCAGGGCCTGGTGGCCCGGAGTGGCCGGCTGCCTGCTGAAATTCCGCATGGATCAGGATGCCGCCGAGATGGAAGGTGCCACCACAGGCAACTGTGGCTGGTTTGACAGTGCCAAGTGCCTCCTGCAAACTGACATCAGGAACCTGGCCTGGTGACTTTTGTTTCTCAGGGGAAAGGCCATCGTTCCTCTCCAGGGCCCGCTGGCCCGGAGTGGCCGGCTGCCTGCTGAAATTCCACACGGATCAGGATGCCTCCCAGATGAAAAATGCCCCCAGAGGAAACTGCGTCAGATTTGACAGTGCCAAGTGCCTCCTGCAAACTGACATCAGGAACCTGGCCTGGTGACTTTTGTTTCTCTGGGGAAAGGCCATGGTTCATGTCCAGGGCCTGGGGGCTCGGAGTGGCCGGCTGCCTGCTGAAATTCCGCATGGATCAGGATGCCTCCCACATGAAAAATGCCCCCACAGGTAACTGCGTCTGGTTTGACAGTGCCAAGTGCCTCCTGCAAACTGACATCAGGAACCTGGCCTGGTGACTTTTATTTCTCTGGGTAAAGGCCCTCATTCGTGTCCAGTGCCCCGCGGCCTGGAGTGGCCGGCTGCCTGCTGAAATTCCTCACGGTTGAGGATACCTCCCAGATGAAAGGTGCCCCCACAGGTAACTGTGGCTGGTTTGACAGTGCCAAGTGCCTCCTGCAAACTGACATCAGGAACCTGGCCTGGTGACTTTTGTTTCTCAGGGGAAAGGCCATGGTTCATATCCTGAGCCTGGTGTCCTGGAGTGGCCGGCTGCCTGCTGAAATTCTGCACGGACCAGGATGTCGCCCAGATGAAAGGCACCACCAGAGGCAACTGCGGCTGGTTTGACAGTGCCAAGTGCCTCCTGCAAACTGACATCAGGAACCTGGCCTGGTGACTTTTGTTTCTCTGGGGAAAGGCCATGATTCTTTTCCGGGGTACGGTGGCCCGGAGTGGCCGGCTGCCTGCTGAAATTCCAAAAGGATCAGGATGCCTCCCATACCGAAAATACCACCCAAGGCAACTGTGGCTGGTTTGACAGTGCCAAGTGCCTCCTGCAAACAGACATCTGCGACCTGGCCTGCTGAGTTCTGTTTCTCTGGGGAAAGGCCATCGTTCCTCTCCAGGGCCCGGTGGCTCGAGTGGCAGGCTGCCTGCTGAAATTCCACATGGATCAGGAGGCCTCCCAGATGAAAGGTGCCCCCACAGGCAACTGTGGCTGGTTTGACAGTGCCAAGTGCCTCCTGCCAACTGACATCAGGAACCTGGCCTGGTGACTTTTATTTCTCTGGGGAAAGGCCCTGGTTCATGTCCAGGGCCTTGTGGCCAGGAGTGGCCGGCTGCCTGCTGAAATTCCGCACGGATGAGGATACATCCCAGTTGCAAGGTGCCCCCACAGGCAACTGCGTCTGGTTTGACAGTGCCAAGTGCCACCTGCAAACTGACATCAGGAACCTGGCCTGGTGACTTTTCTTTGTCTGGGGAAAGGCCATTATTCTTGTCCGGGTCCCGGTGGCCCGGTGTGGTCGGCTGCCTGCTGAAATTCCTCACGGTTCAGGATACCTCCCAGATGCAAGGTGCTCCCACAGGCAACTGCGTCTGGTTTGACAGTGCCAAGTGCCTCCTGCAAACTGACATCAGGAACCTGGCCTGGTGACTATTCTTTATCTGGGTAAAGGCCATGGTTCAGGTCCAGGGCCTTGTGGCCAGGAGTGGCCGGCTGCCTGCTGAAATTCTGCACGGATGAGGATACATGCCAGTTGCAAGGTGCCACCACAGGCAACTGTGGCTGGTTTGACAGTGCCAAGTGCCTCCTGCAAACTGACATCAGGAACCTGGCCTGCTGACTTTTGTTTCTCTGGGGAAAGGCCATGGTTCATGTCCAGGGCCTTGTGGGCAGGAGTGGCCGGCTGCCTGCTGAAATTCCGCACGGATGAGGATATATCCCAGTTGCAAGGTGCCCCCACAGGCACTGCGTCTGGTTTGACAGTGCCAAGTGCCTCCTGCAAACTGACATCAGGAACCTGGCCTGGTGACTTTTGTTTCTCTGGGGAAAGGCCATCATTCTTGTCCGGGGCCCAGAGTGGCCGGAGTGGCCGGCTGCCTGCTGAAATTCCACAAGATTGAGGATGCCTCCCAGATGAAAAATGCCCCCACAGGCAACTGCGTCTGGTTTGACAGTGCCAAGTGCCTCCTGCAAACTCACATCAGGAACCTGGCCTGGTGACTTTTGTTTCTCTGGGGAAAGGCCATGGTTCATGTCCAGGGCCTTGTGGCCAGGAGTGGCCGGCTGCCTGCTGAAATTCCGCATGGATGAGGATACATCCCAGTTGCAAGGTGCCCCCACAGGCAACTGCGTCTGGTTTGACAGTGCCAAGTGCCACCTGCAAACTGACATCAGGAACCTGGCCTGGTGACTTTTCTTTGTCTGGGGAAAGGCCATTATTCTTGTCCGGGTCCCGGTGGCCCGGTGTGGCCGGCTGCCTGCTGAAATTCCTCACGGTTCAGGATACCTCCCAGATGCAAGGTGCCCCCACAGGCAACTGCGGCTGGTTTGACAGTGCCAAGTGCCTCCTGCAAACTGACATCAGGAACCTGGCCTGGTGACTTTTCTTTATCTGGGTAAAGGCCATGGTTCAGGTCCAGGGCCTTGTGGCCAGGAGTGGCCGGCTGCCTGCTGAAATTCCGCACGGATGAGGATACATCCCAGTTGCAAGGTGCCCCCACAGGCAACTGTGGCTGGTTTGACACTGCCAAGTGCCTCCTGCAAACTGACATCAGGAACCTGGCCTGGTGACTTTTGTTTCTCTGGGGAAAGGCCATGGTTCATGTCCAGGGCCTTGTGGCCAGGAGTGGCCGGCTGCCTGCTGAAATTCCGCACGGATGAGGATACATCCCAGTTGCAAGGTGCCCCCACAGGCAACTGCGTCTGGTTTGACAGTGCCAAGTGCCACCTGCAAACTGACATGAGGAACCTGGCCTGGTGACTTTTGTTTCTCTGGGGAAAGGCCATCATTCTTGTCCGGGGCCCAGAGTGGCCGGAGTGGCCGGCTGCCTGCTGAAATTCCACACGGTTGAGGATGCCTCCCAGATGAAAAATGCCCCCACAGGCAACTGCGTCTGGTTTGACAGTGCCAAGTGCCTCCTGCAAACTGACATCAGGAACCTGGCCTGGTGTTTTTTGTTTCTCTGGGGAAAGGCCATGGTTCATGTCCAGGGCCTTGTGGCCAGGAGTGGCCGGCTGCCTGCTGAAATTCCGCACGGATGAGGATACATCCCAGTTGCAAGGTGCCCCCACAGGCAACTGCGTCTGGTTTGACAGTGCCAAGTGCCACCTGCAAACTGACATCAGGAACCTGGCCTGGTGACTTTTGTTTCTCTGGGGAAAGGCCAATATTCTTTTCCGGGTACCGGTGGACGGAGTGGCCGGCTGCCTGCTGAAATTCCTCACGGATCAGGATACCTCCCAGATGCAAGGTGCCCCCACAGGCAACGGTGGCTGGTTTGACAGTGCCAAGTGCCTCCTGCAAACTGACATCAGGAACCTGGCCTGGTGACTTTTCTTTATCTGGGTAAAGGCCATGGTTCAGGTCCAGGGCCTTGTGGCCAGGAGTGGCCGGCTGCCTGCTGAAATTCCGCACGGATGAGGATACATCCCAGTTGCAAGGTGCCCCCACAGGCAACTGTGGCTGGTTTGACACTGCCAAGTGCCTCCTGCAAACTGACATCAGGAACCTGGCCTGGTGACTTTTGTTTCTCTGGGGAAAGGCCATGGTTCATGTCCAGGGCCTTGTGGCCAGGAGTGGCCGGCCGCCTGCTGAAATTCCGCACGGATGAGGATACATCCCAGTTGCAAGGTGCCCCCACAGGCAACTGCGTCTGGTTTGACAGTGCCAAGTGCCACCTGCAAACTGACATCAGGAACCTGGCCTGGTGACTTTTGTTTCTCTGGGGAAAGGCCATCGTTCCTCTCCAGGGCCTTGTGGCCAGGAGTGGCCGGCTGCCTGCTGAAATTCCGCACGGATGAGGATACATCCCAGTTGCAAGGTGCCCCCACAGGCAACTGCATCTGGTTTGACAGTGCCAAGTGCCACCTGCAAACTGACATCAGGAACCTGGCCTGGTGACTTTTGTTTCTCAGGGGAAAGGCCATCGTTCCTCTCCAGGGCCCGCTGGCCCGGAGTGGCCGGCTGCCTGCTGAAATTCCACATGGATCAGGAGGCCTCCCAGATGAAAGGTGCCCCCACAGGCAACTGTGGCTGGTTTGACAGTGCCAAGTGCCTCCTGCAAACTGACATCAGGAACCTGGCCTGGTGACTTTTATTTCTCTGGGTAAAGGCCATCATTCGTGTCCAGTGCCCCGCGGCCTGGAGTGGCTGGCTGCCTGCTGAAATTCCTCACGGTTGAGGATACCTCCCAGATGAAAGGTGCCCCCACAGGTAACTGTGGCTGGTTTGACACTGCCAAGTGCCTCCTGCAAACTGACATCAGGAACCTGGCCTGGTGACTTTTGTTTCTGTGTGTAAAGGCCATCATTCTTTTCCAGGGTACGGTGGCCCGGAGTGGCCGGCTGCATGCTGAAATTCCGCACGGATCAGGATACCTCCCAGACCGAAAGTACCACCCAAGGCAAATGTGGCTGGTTTGACAGTGCCAAGTGCCTCCTGCAAACAGACATCAGCGACCTGGCCTGCTGAGTTCTGTTTCTCTGGGGAAAGGCCATCGTTCCTCTCCAGGGCCCGGTGGCTCGAGTGGCAGGCTGCCTGCTGAAATTCCACATGGATCAGGATGCCTCCCAGATGAAAGGTGCCCCCACAGGCAACTGTGGCTGGTTTGACAGTGCCAAGTGACTCCTGCAAACTGACATCAGGAACCTGGCCTGGTGACTTTTATTTCTCTGGGTAAAGGCCCTCATTCGTGTCCAGTGCCCCGCGGCCTGGAGTGGCCGGCTGCCTGCTGAAATTCCTCACGGTTGAGGATACCTCCCAGATGAAAGGTGCCCCCACAGGTAACTGTGGCTGGTTTGGCAGTGCCAAGTGCCTCCTGCAAACTGACATCAGGAACCTGGCCTGCTGACTTTTGTTTCTCTGGGGAAAGGCCATGGTTCATGTCCATGGCCTGGGGGCCCGGAGTGGCCGGCTGCCTGCTGAAATTCTGCATGGATCCGGATGCCGCCGAGATGGAAGGTGCCACCACAGGCAACTGTGGCTGGTTTGACAGTGCCAAGTGCCTCCTGCAAACTGACATCAGGAACCTGGCCTGCTGACTTTTGTTTCTCAGGGGAAAGGCCATGGTTCATGTCCAGGGCCTGGGGGCTCGGAGTGGCCGGCTGCCTGCTGAAATTCCGCATGGATCAGGATGCCTCCCACATGAAAAATGCCCCCACCGGCACCTGTGGCTGGTTTGACAGTACCAAGTGCCTCCTGCAAACTGACATCTGGAACCTGGCCTGGTGACTTTTGTTTCTCTGGGGAAAGGCCATGGTTCATATCCTGAGCCTGGTGTCCTGGAGTGGCCGGCTGCCTGCTGAAATTCTGCACGGACCAGGATGCCGCCCAGATGAAAGGTACCACCAGAGGCAACTGTGGCTGGTTTGACAGTGCCAAGTGCCTCCTGCAAACTGACATCAGGAACCTGGCCTGGTGACTTTTGTTTCTCTGGGGAAAGGCCATGGTTCATGTCCAGGGCCTTGTGGCCAGGAGTGGCCGGCTGCCTGCTGAAATTCCGCACGGATGAGGATACATCCCAGTTGCAAGGTGCCCCCACAGGCAACTGCGTCTGGATTGACAGTGCCAAGTGCCACCTGCAAACTGACATCAGGAACCTGGCCTGGTGACTTTTGTTTCTCTGGGGAAAGGCCAACATTCTTTTCCGGGTACCGGTGGACGGAGTGGCCGACTGCCTGCTGAAATTCTGCACGGATCAGGATGCCTCCCAGACCGAAAGTACCACCCAAGGCAACTGCGGCTGGTTTGACAGTGCCAAGTGCCTCCTGCAAACTGACATCAGGAACCTGGCCTGCTGACTTTTGTTTCTCTGGGTAAAGGCCATGGTTCAGGTCCAGGGCCTTGTGGCCAGGAGTGGCCGGCTGCCTGCTGAAATTCCGCACGGATGAGGATACATGCCAGTTGCAAGGTGCCCCCACAGGCAACTGTGGCTGGTTTGACAGTGCCAAGTGCCTCCTGCAAACTGACATCAGGAACCTGGCCTGGTGACTTTTGTTTCTCTGGGGAAAGGCCATGGTTCATGTCCAGGGCCTTGTGGCCAGGAGTGGCCGGCTGCCTGCTGAAATTCCGCACGGATGAGGATACATCCCAGTTGCAAGGTGCCCCCACAGGCAACTGCGTCTGGTTTGACAGTGCCAAGTGCCTCCTGCAAACTGACATCAGGAACCTGGCCTGGTGTTTTTTGTTTCTCTGGGGAAAGGCCATGGTTCATGTCCAGGGCCTTGTGGCCAGGAGTGGCCGGCTGCCTGCTGAAATTCCGCACGGATGAGGATACATCCCAGTTGCAAGGTGCCCCCACAGGCAACTGCGTCTGGTTTGACAGTGCCAAGTGCCACCTGCAAACTGACATCAGGAACCTGGCCTGGTGACTTTTGTTTCTCTGGGGAAAGGCCATCATTATTGTCCAGGGCCTGGTGGCCCGTAGTGGCCAGCTGCCTGCTGAAATTCCGCATGGATCAGGATGCCGCCGAGATGGAAGGTGCCACCACAGGCAACTGTGGCTGGTTTGACACTGCCAAGTGCCTCCTGCAAACTGACATCAGGAACCTGGCCTGGTGACTTTTGTTTCTCAGGGGAAAGGCCATCGTTCCTCTCCAGGGCCCGCTGGCCCGGAGTGGCCGGCTGCCTGCTGAAATTCCACACGGATCAGGATGCCTCCCAGATGAAAAATGCCCCCAGAGGAAACTGCGTCAGATTTGACAGTGCCAAGTGCCTCCTGCAAACTGACATCAGGAACCTGGCCTGGTGACTTTTGTTTCTCTGGGGAAAGGCCATGGTTCATGTCCAGGGCCTGGGGGCTCGGAGTGGCCGGCTGCCTGCTGAAATTCCGCATGGATCAGGATGCCTCCCAGATGAAAAATGCCCCCACAGGTAACTGCGTCTGGTTTGACAGTGCCAAGTGCCTCCTGCAAACTGACATCAGGAACCTGGCCTGGTGACTTTTATTTCTCTGGGTAAAGGCCCTCATTCGTGTCCAGTGCCCCGCGGCCTGGAGTGGCCGGCTGCCTGCTGAAATTCCTCACGGTTGAGGATACCTCCCAGATGAAAGGTGCCCCCACAGGTAACTGTGGCTGGTTTGACAGTGCCAAGTGCCTCCTGCAAACTGACATCAGGAACCTGGCCTGCTGACTTTTGTTTCTCTGGGGAAAGGCCATGGTTCATGTCCATGGCCTGGGGGCCCGGAGTGGCCGGCTGCCTGCTGAAATTCTGCATGGATCCGGATGCCGCCGAGATGGAAGGTGCCACCACAGGCAACTGTGGCTGGTTTGACAGTGCCAAGTGCCTCCTGCAAACTGACATCAGGAACCTGGCCTGGTGACTTTTGTTTCTCAGGGGAAAGGCCATGGTTCATATCCTGAGCCTGGTGTCCTGGAGTGGCCGGCTGCCTGCTGAAATTCTGCACGGACCAGGATGCCGCCCAGATGAAAGGCACCACCAGAGGCAACTGCGTCTGGTTTGACAGTGCCAAGTGCCTCCTGCAAACTGACATCAGGAACCTGGCCTGGTGACTTTTGTTTCTCTGGGGAAAGGCCATGATTCTTTTCCGGGGTACGGTGGCCCGGAGTGGCCGGCTGCCTGCTGAAATTCCAAAAGGATCAGGATGCCTCCCATACCGAAAGTACCACCCAAGGCAACTGTGGCTGGTTTGACAGTGCCAAGTGCCTCCTGCAAACTGACATCAGGAACCTGGCCTGGTGACTTTTGTTTCTCTGGGGAAAGGCCATGGTTCATGTCCAGGGCCTTGTGGCCAGGAGTGGCCGGCTGCCTGCTGAAATTCCGCACGGATGAGGATACATCCCAGTTGCAAGGTGCCCCCACAGGCAACTGCGTCTGGATTGACAGTGCCAAGTGCCACCTGCAAACTGACATCAGGAACCTGGCCTGGTGACTTTTGTTTCTCTGGGGAAAGGCCAACATTCTTTTCCGGGTACCGGTGGACGGAGTGGCCGACTGCCTGCTGAAATTCTGCACGGATCAGGATGCCTCCCAGACCGAAAGTACCACCCAAGGCAACTGCGGCTGGTTTGACAGTGCCAAGTGCCTCCTGCAAACTGACATCAGGAACCTGGCCTGCTGACTTTTGTTTCTCTGGGTAAAGGCCATGGTTCAGGTCCAGGGCCTTGTGGCCAGGAGTGGCCGGCTGCCTGCTGAAATTCCGCACGGATGAGGATACATGCCAGTTGCAAGGTGCCCCCACAGGCAACTGTGGCTGGTTTGACAGTGCCAAGTGCCTCCTGCAAACTGACATCAGGAACCTGGCCTGGTGACTTTTGTTTCTCTGGGGAAAGGCCATGGTTCATGTCCAGGGCCTTGTGGCCAGGAGTGGCCGGCTGCCTGCTGAAATTCCGCACGGATGAGGATACATCCCAGTTGCAAGGTGCCCCCACAGGCAACTGCGTCTGGTTTGACAGTGCCAAGTGCCTCCTGCAAACTGACATCAGGAACCTGGCCTGGTGTTTTTTGTTTCTCTGGGGAAAGGCCATGGTTCATGTCCAGGGCCTTGTGGCCAGGAGTGGCCGGCTGCCTGCTGAAATTCCGCACGGATGAGGATACATCCCAGTTGCAAGGTGCCCCCACAGGCAACTGCGTCTGGTTTGACAGTGCCAAGTGCCACCTGCAAACTGACATCAGGAACCTGGCCTGGTGACTTTTGTTTCTCTGGGGAAAGGCCATCATTATTGTCCAGGGCCTGGTGGCCCGTAGTGGCCAGCTGCCTGCTGAAATTCCGCATGGATCAGGATGCCGCCGAGATGGAAGGTGCCACCACAGGCAACTGTGGCTGGTTTGACACTGCCAAGTGCCTCCTGCAAACTGACATCAGGAACCTGGCCTGGTGACTTTTGTTTCTCAGGGGAAAGGCCATCGTTCCTCTCCAGGGCCCGCTGGCCCGGAGTGGCCGGCTGCCTGCTGAAATTCCACACGGATCAGGATGCCTCCCAGATGAAAAATGCCCCCAGAGGAAACTGCGTCAGATTTGACAGTGCCAAGTGCCTCCTGCAAACTGACATCAGGAACCTGGCCTGGTGACTTTTGTTTCTCTGGGGAAAGGCCATGGTTCATGTCCAGGGCCTGGGGGCTCGGAGTGGCCGGCTGCCTGCTGAAATTCCGCATGGATCAGGATGCCTCCCAGATGAAAAATGCCCCCACAGGTAACTGCGTCTGGTTTGACAGTGCCAAGTGCCTCCTGCAAACTGACATCAGGAACCTGGCCTGGTGACTTTTATTTCTCTGGGTAAAGGCCCTCATTCGTGTCCAGTGCCCCGCGGCCTGGAGTGGCCGGCTGCCTGCTGAAATTCCTCACGGTTGAGGATACCTCCCAGATGAAAGGTGCCCCCACAGGTAACTGTGGCTGGTTTGACAGTGCCAAGTGCCTCCTGCAAACTGACATCAGGAACCTGGCCTGCTGACTTTTGTTTCTCTGGGGAAAGGCCATGGTTCATGTCCATGGCCTGGGGGCCCGGAGTGGCCGGCTGCCTGCTGAAATTCTGCATGGATCCGGATGCCGCCGAGATGGAAGGTGCCACCACAGGCAACTGTGGCTGGTTTGACAGTGCCAAGTGCCTCCTGCAAACTGACATCAGGAACCTGGCCTGGTGATTTTGTTTCTCAGGAGAAAGGCCATGGTTCATATCCTGAGCCTGGTGTCCTGGAGTGGCCGGCTGCCTGCTGAAATTCTGCACGGACCAGGATGCCGCCCAGATGAAAGGCACCACCAGAGGCAACTGCGTCTGGTTTGACAGTGCCAAGTGCCTCCTGCAAACTGACATCAGGAACCTGGCCTGGTGACTTTTGTTTCTCTGGGGAAAGGCCATGATTCTTTTCCGGGGTACGGTGGCCCGGAGTGGCCGGCTGCCTGCTGAAATTCCAAAAGGATCAGGATGCCTCCCATACCGAAAGTACCACCCAAGGCAACTGTGGCTGGTTTGACAGTGCCAAGTGCCTCCTGCAAACAGACATCAGCGACCTGGCCTGCTGAGTTCTGTTTCTCTGGGGAAAGGCCATCGTTCCTCTCCAGGGCCCGGTGGCTCGAGTGGCAGGCTGCCTGCTGAAATTCCACATGGATCAGGAGGCCTCCCAGATGAAAGGTGCCCCCACAGGCAACTGCGTCTGGTTTGACAGTGCCAAGTGCCTCCTGCCAACTGACATCAGGAACCTGGCCTGGTGACTTTTATTTCTCTGGGGAAAGGCCCTGGTTCATGTCCAGGGCCTTGTGGCCAGGAGTGGCCGGCTGCCTGCTGAAATTCCGCACGGATGAGGATACATCCCAGTTGCAAGGTGCCCCCACAGGCAACTGCGTCTGGTTTGACAGTGCCAAGTGCCACCTGCAAACTGACATCAGGAACCTGGCCTGGTGACTTTTCTTTGTCTGGGGAAAGGCCATTATTCTTGTCCGGGTCCCGGTGGCCCGGTGTGGTCGGCTGCCTGCTGAAATTCCTCACGGTTCAGGATACCTCCCAGATGCAAGGTGCTCCCACAGGCAACTGCGGCTGGTTTGACAGTGCCAAGTGCCTCCTGCAAACTGACATCAGGAACCTGGCCTGGTGACTTTTCTTTATCTGGGTAAAGGCCATGGTTCATGTCCAGGGCCTTGTGGCCAGGAGTGGCCGGCTGCCTGCTGAAATTCCGCACGGATGAGGATACATGCCAGTTGCAAGGTGCCCCCACAGGCAACTGTGGCTGGTTTGACAGTGCCAAGTGCCTCCTGCAAACTGACATCAGGAACCTGGCCTGGTGACTTTTGTTTCTCTGGGGAAAGGCCATGGTTCATGTCCAGGGCCTTGTGGCCAGGAGTGGCCGGCTGCCTGCTGAAATTCCGCACGGATGAGGATATATCCCAGTTGCAAGGTGCCCCCACAGGCACTGCGTCTGGTTTGACAGTGCCAAGTGCCTCCTGCAAACTGACATCAGGAACCTGGCCTGGTGACTTTTGTTTCTGTGTGTAAAGGCCATCATTCTTTTCCAGGGTACTGTGGCCTGGAGTGGCCGGCTGCCTGCTGAAATTCCGCACGGATCAGGATGCCTCCCAGACCGAAAGTACCACCCAAGGCAAATGTGGCTGGTTTGACAGTGCCAAGTGCCTCCTGCAAACAGACATCAGCGACCTGGCCTGCTGAGTTCTGTTTCTCTGGGGAAAGGCCATGGTTCCTCTCCAGGGCCCGGTGGCTCGAGTGGCAGGCTGCCTGCTGAAATTCCACATGGATCAGGATGCCTCCCAGATGCAAGGTGCCCCCACAGGCAACTGTGGCTGGTTTGACAGTGCCAAGTGCCTCCTGCAAACTGACATCAGGAACCTGGCCTGGTGACTTTTATTTCTCTGGGTAAAGGCCCTCATTCGTGTCCAGTGCCCCGCGGCCTGGAGTGGCCGGCTGCCTGCTGAAATTCCGCACGGTTGAGGATACCTCCCAGATGAAAGGTGCCCCCACAGGTAACTGTGGCTGGTTTGACACTGCCAAGTGCCTCCTGCAAACTGACATCAGGAACCTGGCCTGCTGACTTTTGTTTCTCTGGGGAAAGGCCATGTTTCATGTCCATGGCCTGGGGGCCCGGAGTGGCCGGCTGCCTGCTGAAATTCTGCATGGATCCGGATGCCGCCGAGATGGAAGTTGCCACCACAGGCATCTGTGGCTGGTTTGACACTGCCAAGTGCCTCCTGCAAACTGACATCAGGAACCTGGCCTGCTGACTTTTGTTTCTCTGGGGAAAGGCCATGGTTCATGTCCAGGGCCTGGTAGCCCGGAGTGTCCGGCTGCCTGCTGAAATTCCACATGGATCAGGATGCCTCCCAGATGAAAAATGCCCCCAGAGGAAACTGAGTCAGGTTTGACAGTGCCAAGTGCCTCCTGCAAACTGACATCAGGAACCTGACCTGGTGACTTTTGTTTCTCTGGGGAAAGGCCATGGTTCATGTCCAGGGCCTGGTGGCTCGGAGTGGCCGGCTGCCTGCTGAAATTCCGCATGGATCAGGATGCCTCCCACATGAAAAATGCCCCCACAGGCACCTGTGGCTGGTTTGACAGTGCCAAGTGCCTCCTGCCAACTGACATCAGGAACCTGGCCTGGTGACTTTTATTTCTCTGGGTAAAGGCCATCATTCGTGTCCAGTGCCCCGCGGCCTGGAGTGGCCGGCTGCCTGCTGAAATTCCTCACGGTTGAGGATACCTCCCAGATGAAAGGTGCCCCCACAGGTAACTGTGGCTGGTTTGACACTGCCAAGTGCCTCCTGCAAACTGACATCAGGAACCTGGCCTGGTGACTTTTGTTTCTCTGGGGAAAGGCCATGGTTCATGTCCAGGGCCTTGTGGCCAGGAGTGGCAGGCTGCCTGCTGAAATTCCACATGGATCAGCAGGCCTCCCAGATGAAAGGTGCCCCCACAGGCAACTGTGGCTGGTTTGACAGTGCCAAGTGCCTCCTGCAAACTGACATCAGGAACCTGGCCTGGTGACTTTTGTTTCTCTGGGGAAAGGCCATCATTCATGTCCAGGGCCTTGTGGCCCGGAGTGGCCAGCTGCCTGCTGAAATTCCGCACGGATGAGGATACATCCCAGTTGCAAGGTGCCCCCACAGGCAACTGCGTCTGGTTTGACAGTGCCAAGTGCCACCTGCAAACTGACATCAGGAACCTGGCCTGGTGACTTTTGTTTGTCTGGGGAAAGGCCATTATTCTTGTCCGGGTCCCGGTGGCCTGGAGTGGCAGGCTGCCTGCTGAAATTCCTCACGGATCAGGATACCTCCCAGATGCAAGGTGCCCCCACAGGCAACTGCGGCTGGTTTGACAGTGCCAAGTGCCTCCTGCAAACTGACATCAGGAACCTGGCCTGGTGACTTTTGTTTCTCTGGGTAAAGGCCATGGTTCAGGTCCAGGGCCTTGTGGCCAGGAGTGGCCGGCTGCCTGCTAAAATTCCGCACGGATGAGGATACATGCCAGTTGCAAGGTGCCCCCACAGGCAACTGTGGCTGGTTTGACAGTGCCAAGTGCCTCCTGCAAACTGACATCAGGAACCTGGCCTGGTGACTTTTGTTTCTCTGGGGAAAGGCCATGGTTCATGTCCAGGGCCTTGTGGCCAGGAGTGGCCGGCTGCCTGCTGAAATTCCGCACGGATGAGGATACATCCCAGTTGCAAGGTGCCCCCACAGGCAACTGCGTCTGGTTTGACAGTGCCAAGTGCCACCTGCAAACTGACATCAGGAACCTGGCCTGGTGACTTTTGTTTCTCTGGGGAAAGGCCATCATTCTTGTCCGGGGCCCAGAGTGGCCGGAGTGGCCGGCTGCCTGCTGAAATTCCACATGGATCAGCAGGCCTCCCAGATGAAAGGTGCCCCCACAGGCAACTGTGGCTGGTTTGACAGTGCCAAGTGCCTCCTGCCAACTGACATCAGGAACCTGGCCTGGTGACTTTTATTTCTCTGGGTAAAGGCCATCATTCGTGTCCAGTGCCCCGCGGCCTGGAGTGGCCGGCTGCCTGCTGAAATTCCTCACGGTTGAGGATACCTCCCAGATGAAAGGTGCCCCCACAGGTAACTGTGGCTGGTTTGACACTGCCAAGTGCCTCCTGCAAACTGACATCAGGAACCTGGCCTGGTGACTTTTGTTTCTCTGGGGAAAGGCCATGGTTCATGTCCAGGGCCTTGTGGCCAGGAGTGGCAGGCTGCCTGCTGAAATTCCACATGGATCAGGAGGCCTCCCAGATGCAAGGTGCCCCCACAGGCAACTGTGGCTGG
Organism: Passer domesticus; assembly: GCF_036417665.1. Classification (NCBI taxonomy): domain Eukaryota; kingdom Metazoa; phylum Chordata; class Aves; order Passeriformes; family Passeridae; genus Passer; species Passer domesticus. The sequence goes on from NC_087474.1 coordinate 59,301,050, forward strand.
TTTGACAGTGCCAAGTGCCACCTGCAAACTGACATCAGGAACCTGGCCTGGTGACTTTTGTTTCTCTGGGGAAAGGCCATTATTCTTGTCCGGGTCCCGGTGGCCTGGAGTGGCAGGCTGCCTGCTGAAATTCCACACGGATCAGGATACCTCCCTGATGCAAGGTGCCCCCACAGGCAACTGTGGCTGGTTTGACAGTGCCAAGTGCCTCCTGCAAACTGACATCAGGAACCTGGCCTGGTGACTTTTGTTTCTGTGGGGAAAGGCCATGGTTCATGTCCAGGGCCTTGTGGCCAGGAGTGGCCGGCTGCCTGCTGAAATTCCGCACGGATGAGGATACATCCCAGTTGCAAGGTGCCCACTCAGGCAACTGCGTCTGGTTTGACAGTGCCAAGTGCCACCTGCAAACTGACATCAGGAACCTGGCCTGGTGACTTTTGTTTCTCTGGGGAAAGGCCATGGTTCATGTCCAGGGCTTGGTGGCCCGGAGTGGCCCGCTGCCTTCTGAAATTCCAAATGGATCAGGATACATCCCAGAACGAAAGTACCACCAGAGGCAACTGTGGCTGGTTTGACAGTGCCAAGTTCCTCCTGCAAACTGACATCAGGAACCTGGCCTGGTGACTTTTGTTTCTCTGGGGAAAGGCCATGGTTCATGTCCAGGGCCTTGTGGCCAGGAGTGGCCGGCTGCCTGCTGAAATTCCGCACGGATGAGGATACATGCCAGTTGCAAGGTGCCCCCACAGGCAACTGTGGCTGGTTTGACAGTGCCAAGTGCCTCCTGCAAACTGACATCAGGAACCTGGCCTGGTGACTTTTGTTTCTCTGGGGAAAGGCCATGGTTCATGTCCAGGGCCTTGTGGCCAGGAGTGGCCCGCTGCCTGCTGAAATTCCGCACGGATGAGGATACATCCCAGTTGCAAGGTGCCCCCACAGGCAACTGCGTCTGGTTTGACAGTGCCAAGTGCCACCTGCAAACTGACATCAGGAACCTGGCCTGGTGACTTTTGTTTCTCTGGGGAAAGGCCATCATTCTTGTCCGGGGCCCAGAGTGGCCGGAGTGGCCGGCTGCCTGCTGAAATTCCACACGGTTGAGGATGCCTCCCAGATGAAAAATGCCCCCAGAGGAAACTGCGTCTGGTTTGACAGTGCCAAGTGCCTCCTGCAAACTGACATCAGGAACCTGGCCTGATGACTTTTGTTTCTCTGGGGAAAGGCCATTATTCTTGTCCGGGTCCCGGTGGCCTGGAGTGGCAGGCTGCCTGCTGAAATTCCACACGGATCAGGATACCTCCCTGATGCAAGGTGCCCCCACAGGCAACTGTGGCTGGTTTGACAGTGCCAAGTGCCTCCTGCAAACTGACATCAGGAACCTGGCCTGGTGACTTTTGTTTCTCTGGGGAAAGGCCATGGTTCATGTCCAGGGCCTTGTGGCCAGGAGTGGCCGGCTGCCTGCTGAAATTCCGCACGGATGAGGATACATCCCAGTTGCAAGGTGCCCACTCAGGCAACTGTGGCTGGTTTGACAGTGCCAAGTGCCACCTGCAAACTGACATCAGGAACCTGGCCTGGTGACTTTTGTTTCTCTGGGGAAAGGCCATGGTTCATGTCCAGGGCTTGGTGGCCCGGAGTGGCCCGCTGCCTTCTGAAATTCCAAATGGATCAGGATACCTCCCAGATGCAAGGTGCCCCCACAGGCAACTGCGGCTGGTTTGACAGTGCCAAGTGCCTCCTGCAAACAGACATCAGCGACCTGGCCTGCTAAGTTCTGTTTCTCTGGGGAAAGGCCATCGTTCCTCTCCAGGGCCCGGTGGCTCGAGTGGCAGGCTGCCTGCTGAAATTCCACATGGATCAGGAGGCCTCCCAGATGAAAGGTGCCCCCACAGGCAACTGTGGCTGGTTTGACAGTGCCAAGTGCCTCCTGCAAACTGACATCAGGAACCTGGCCTGGTGACTTTTATTTCTCTGGGTAAAGGCCATCATTCGTGTCCAGTGCCCCGCGGCCTGGAGTGGCCGGCTGCCTGCTGAAATTCCTCACGGTTGAGGATACCTCCCAGATGAAAGGTGCCCCCACAGGTAACTGTGGCTGGTTTGACACTGCCAAGTGCCTCCTGCAAACTGACATCAGGAACCTGGCCTGGTGACTTTTGTTTCTCAGGGGAAAGGCCATGGTTCATGTCCAGGGCCCGCTGGCCCGGAGTGGCCAGCTGCCTGCTGAAATTCCACACGGATCAGGATGCCTACCAGATGAAAAATGCCCCCAGAGGAAACTGCGTCAGGTTTGACAGTGCCAAGTGCCTCCTGCAAACTGACATCAGGAACCTGGCCCGGTGACTTTTGTTTCTCTGGGGAAAGGCCATGGTTCATGTCCAGGGCCTGGGGGCTCGGAGTGGCCGGCTGCCTGCTGAAATTCCGCATGGATCAGGATGCCTCCCAGATGAAAAATGCCCCCACAGGCAACTGCGTCTGGTTTGACAGTGCCAAGTGACTCCTGCAAACTGACATCAGGAACCTGGCCTGGTGACTTTTGTTTCTGTGTGTAAAGGCCATCATTCTTTTCCAGGGCCTGGGGGCTCGGCGTGGCCGGCTGCCTGCTGAAATTCCGCATGGATCAGGATGCCTCCCAGACCGAAAGTACCACCCAAGGCAAATGTGGCTGGTTTGACAGTGCCAAGTGCCTCCTGCAAACAGACATCAGCGACCTGGCCTGCTGAGTTCTGTTTCTCTGGGGAAAGGCCATCGTTCCTCCCCAGGGCCCGGTGGCTCGAGTGGCAGGCTGCCTGCTGAAATTCCACATGGATCAGGATGCCTCCCAGATGAAAGGTGCCCCCACAGGCAACTGTGGCTGGTTTGACAGTGCCAAGTGCCTCCTGCAAACTGACATCAGGAACCTGGCCTGGTGACTTTTATTTCTCTGGGTAAAGGCCCTCATTCGTGTCCAGTGCCCCGCGGCCTGGAGTGGCCGGCTGCCTGCTGAAATTCCTCACGGTTGAGGATACCTCCCAGATGAAAGGTGCCCCCACAGGTAACTGTGGCTGGTTTGACAGTGCCAAGTGCCTCCTGCAAACTGACATCAGGAACCTGGCCTGCTGACTTTTGTTTCTCTGGGGAAAGGCCATGGTTCATGTCCATGGCCTGGGGGCCCGGAGTGGCCGGCTGCCTGCTGAAATTCTGCATGGATCCGGATGCCGCCGAGATGGAAGGTGCCACCACAGGCAACTGTGGCTGGTTTGACACTGCCAAGTGCCTCCTGCAAACTGACATCAGGAACCTGGCCTGCTGACTTTTGTTTCTCTGGGGAAAGGCCATGGTTCATGTCCAGGGCCTGGTAGCCCGGAGTGGCCGGCTGCCTGCTGAAATTCCACATGGATCAGGATGCCTCCCAGATGAAAAATGCCCCCAGAGGAAACTGAGTCAGGTTTGACAGTGCCAAGTGCCTCCTGCAAACTGACATCAGGAACCTGGCCTGGTGACTTTTGTTTCTCTGGGGAAAGGCCATGGTTCATGTCCAGGGCCTGGGGGCTCGGAGGGGCCGGCTGCCTGCTGAAATTCCAAAAGGATCAGGATGCCTCCCACATGAAAAATGCCCCCACAGGCACCTGTGGCTGGTTTGACAGTGCCAAGTGCCTCCTGCCAACTGACATCTGGAACCTGGCCTGGTGACTTTTGTTTCTCTGGGGAAAGGCCATGATTCTTTTCCGGGGTACGGTGGCCCGGAGTGGCCGGCTGCCTGCTGAAATTCCAAAAGGATCAGGATGCCTCCCAGACCGAAAGTACCACCCAAGGCAACTGTGGCTGGTTTGACACTGCCAAGTGCCTCCTGCAAACTGACATCAGCGACCTGGCCTGCTGAGATCTGTTTCTCTGGGGAAAGGCCATCGTTCCTCTCCAGGGCCCAGTGGCTCGAGTGGCCGGCTGCCTGCTGAAATTCCACATGGATCAGGATGCCTCCCACATGAAAAATGCCCCCACAGGCACCTGTGGCTGGTTTGACAGTGCCAAGTGCCTCCTGCCAACTGACATCTGGAACCTGGCCTGGTGACTTTTGTTTCTCTGGGGAAAGGCCATGGTTCATATCCTGAGCCTGGTGTCCTGGAGTGGCCGGCTGCCTGCTGAAATTCCGAACGGACCAGGATGCCGCCCAGATGAAAGGTACCACCAGAGGCAACTGCGTCAGGTTTGACAGTGCCAAGTGCCTCCTGCAAACTGACATCAGGAACCTGGCCTGGTGACTTTTGTTTCTCTGGGGAAAGGCCATGATTCTTTTCCGGAGTACGGTGGCCCGGAGTGGCCGGCTGCCTGCTGAAATTCCACATGGATCAGGATGCCTCCCAGATGAAAGGTGCCACCACAGGCAACTGTGGCTGGTTTGACAGTGCCAAGTGCCTCCTGCAAACTGACATCAGGAACCTGGCCTGGTGACTTTTATTTCTCTGGGTAAAGGCCCTCATTCGTGTCCAGTGCCCCGCGGCCTGGAGTGGCCGGCTGCCTGCTGAAATTCCTCACGGTTGAGGATACCTCCCAGATGAAAGGTGCCCCCACAGGTAACTGTGGCTGGTTTGACAGTGCCAAGTGCCTCCTGCAAACTGACATCAGGAACCTGGCCTGCTGACTTTTGTTTCTCTGGGGAAAGGCCATGGTTCATGTCCAAGGCCTGGGGGCCCGGAGTGGCCGGCTGCCTGCTGAAATTCTGCATGGATCCGGATGACGCCGAGATGGAAGGTGCCACCACAGGCAACTGTGGCTGGTTTGACACTGCCAAGTGCCTCCTGCAAACTGACATCAGGAACCTGGCCTGGTGACTTTTGTTTCTCTGGGGAAAGGCCATGGTTCATGTCCAGGGCCTGGTAGCCCGGAGTGGCCGGCTGCCTGCTGAAATTCCACATGGATCAGGATGCCTCCCAGATGAAAAATGCCCCCAGAGGAAACTGAGTCAGGTTTGACAGTGCCAAGTGCCTCCTGCAAACTGACATCAGGAACCTGGCCTGGTGACTTTTGTTTCTCTGGGGAAAGGCCATGGTTCATGTCCAGGGCCTGGTGGCTCGGAGTGGCCGGCTGCCTGCTGAAATTCCGCATGGATCAGGATGTCTCTCACATGAAAAATGCCCCCACAGGCACCTGTGGCTGGTTTGACAGTGCCAAGTGCCTCCTGCCAACTGACATCAGGAACCTGGCCTGGTGACTTTTGTTTCTCTGGGGAAAGGCCATGGTTTATATCCTGAGCCTGGTGTCCTGGAGTGGCCGGCAGCCTGCTGAAATTCTGGACGGACCAGGATGCCGCCCAGATGAAAGGTACCACCAGAGGCAACTGCGTCTGGTTTGACAGTGCCAAGTGCCTCCTGCAAACTGACATCAGGAACCTGGCCTGGTGACTTTTGTTTCTCTGGGGAAAGGCCAACATTCTTTTCAGGGTACCGGTGGACGGAGTGGCCGACTGCCTGCTGAAATTCCGCACGGATCAGGATGCCTCCCAGACCGAAAGTACCACCCAAGGCAACTGTGGCTGGTTTGACAGTGCCAAGTGCCTCCTGCAAACTGACATCAGGAACCTGGCCTGGTGACTTTTATTTCTCTGGGGAAAGGCCATGGTTCCTCTCCAGGGCCCGGTGGCTCGAGTGGCAGGCTGCCTGCTGAAATTCCACATGGATCAGGAGGCCTCCCAGATGAAAGGTGCCCCCACAGGCAACTGTGGCTGGTTTGACAGTGCCAAGTGCCTCCTGCAAACTGACATCAGGAACCTGGCCTGGTGACTTTTATTTCTCTGGGTAAAGGCCATCATTCGTGTCCAGTGCCCCGCGGCCTGGAGTGGCCGGCTGCCTGCTGAAATTCCTCACGGTTGAGGATACCTCCCAGATGAAAGGTGCCCCCACAGGTAACTGTGGCTGGTTTGACAGTGCCAAGTGCCTCCTGCAAACTGACATCAGGAACCTGGCCTGGTGACTTTTGTTTCTCTGGGGAAAGTCCATGGTTCATGTCCATGGCCTGGGGGCCCGGAGTGGCCGGCTGCCTGCTGAAATTCTGCATGGATCAGGATGCCGCCGAGATGGAAGGTGCCACCACAGGCAACTGTGGTTGGTTTGACACTGCCAAGTGCCTCCTGCAAACTGACATCAGGAACCTGGCCTGGTGACTTTTGTTTCTCAGGGGAAAGGCCATGGTTCATGTCCAGGGCCTGGTAGCCCGGAGTGGCCGGCTGCCTGCTGAAATTCCACACGGATCAGGACGCCTCCCAGATGAAAAATGCCCCCAGAGGAAACTGCGTCAGGTTTGACAGTGCCAAGTGCCTCCTGCAAACTGACATCAGGAACCTGGCCTGGTGACTTTTGTTTCTCTGGGGAAAGGCCATGGTTCATGTCCAGGGCCTGGTGGCTCGGAGTGGCCGGCTGCCTGCTGAAATTCCGCATGGATCAGGATGCCTCCCACATGAAAAATGCCCCCACAGGCACCTGTGGCTGGTTTGACAGTGCCAAGTGCCTCCTGCCAACTGACATCTGGAACCTGGCCTGGTGACTTTTGTTTCTCTGGGGAAAGGCCATGGTTCATATCCTGAGCCTGGTGTCCTGGAGTGGCCGGCTGCCTGCTGAAATTCCGAACGGACCAGGATGCCGCCCAGATGAAAGGTACCACCAGAGGCAACTGCGTCAGGTTTGACAGTGCCAAGTGCCTCCTGCAAACTGACATCAGGAACCTGGCCTGGTGACTTTTGTTTCTCTGGGGAAAGGCCATGATTCTTTTCCGGAGTACGGTGGCCCGGAGTGGCCGGCTGCCTGCTGAAATTCCAAAAGGATCAGGATGCCTCCCAGACCGAAAGTACCACCCAAGGCAACTGTGGCTGGTTTGACAGTGCCAAGTGCCTCCTGCAAACAGACATCAGCGACCTGGCCTGCTGAGTTCTGTTTCTCTGGGGAAAGGCCATGGTTCATGTCCAGGGCCCGGTGGCTCGAGTGAGAGTCTGCCTGCTGAAATTCCAAACGGATCAGGATACCTCCCAGATCGAAAGTACCACCACAGGCAACTGTGGCTGGTTTGACAGTGCCAAGTGCCTCCTGCAAACTGACATCAGGAACCTGGCCTGGTGACTTTTGTTTCTCTGGGGAAAAGCCATGGTTCATGTCCAGGGCCTGGTGGCCCGGAGTGGCCGGCTGCCTGCTGAAATTCCGCACGGATCAGGATGCCTCCCAGACCGAAAGTACCACCCAAGGCAACTGTGGCTGGTTTGACAGTGCCAAGTGCCACCTGCAAACTGACATCAGGAACCTGGCCTGGTGACTTTTGTTTGTCTGGGGAAAGGCCATTATTCTTGTCCGGGTCCCGGTGGCCCGGACTGGCAGGCTGCCTGCTGAAATTCCAAAAGGATCAGGATACCTCCCAGATGCAAGGTGCCCCCACAGGCAACTGCGGCTGGTTTGACAGTGCCAAGTGCCTCCTGCAAACTGACATCAGGAACCTGGACTGGTGACTTTTGTTTCTCTGGGGAAAGGCCATGGTTCATGTCCAGGGCTTGGTGGCCCGGAGTGGCCGGCTGCCTGCTGAAATTCCAAATGGATCAGGATACCTCCCAGACCGAAAGTACCACCAGAGGCAACTGTGGCTGGTTTGACAGTGCCAAGTGCCTCCTGCAAACTGACATCAGGAACCTGGCCTGGTGACTTTTGTTTCTCTGGGGAAAGGCCATCATTCTTGTCCGGGGCCCAGAGTGGCCGGAGTGTCCGGCTGCCTGCTGAAATTCCACATGGATCAGGATGCCTCCCAGATGAAAAATGCCCCCACAGGCAACTGCGTCTGGTTTGACAGTGCCAAGTGCCTCCTGCAAACTGACATCAGGAACCTGGCCTGGTGACTTTTGTTTCTCTGGGGAAAGGCCATGGTTCATGTCCAGGGCCTTGTGGCCAGGAGTGGCCGGCTGCCTGCTGAAATTCTGCACGGATGAGGATACATCCCAGTTGCAAGGTGCCCCCACAGGCAACTGCGTCTGGTTTGACAGTGCCAAGTGCCACCTGCAAACTGACATCAGGAACCTGGCCTGGTGACTTTTGTTTCTCTGGGGAAAGGCCAACATTCTTTTCCGGGTACCGGTGGACGGAGTGGCCGACTGCCTGCTGAAATTCTGCACGGATCAGGATGCCTCCCAGACCGAAAGTACCACCCAAGGCAACTGCGGCTGGTTTGACAGTGCCAAGTGCCTCCTGCAAACTGACATCAGGAACCTGGCCTGGTGACTTTTGTTTCTCTGGGTAAAGGCCATGGTTCAGGTCCAGGGCCTTGTGGCCAGGAGTGGCCGGCTGCCTGCTGAAATTCCGCACGGATGAGGATACATGCCAGTTGCAAGGTGCCCCCACAGGCAACTGTGGCTGGTTTGACAGTGCCAAGTGCCTCCTGCAAACTGACATCAGGAACCTGGCCTGGTGACTTTTGTTTCTCTGGGGAAAGGCCATGGTTCATGTCCAGGGCCTTGTGGCCAGGAGTGGCCGGCTGCCTGCTGAAATTCCGCACGGATGAGGATACATCCCAGTTGCAAGGTGCCCCCACAGGCAACTGCGTCTGGTTTGACAGTGCCAAGTGCCTCCTGCAAACTGACATCAGGAACCTGGCCTGGTGTTTTTTGTTTCTCTGGGGAAAGGCCATGGTTCATATCCAGGGCCTTGTGGCCCGGAGTGGCCGGCTGCCTGCTGAAATTCCGCACGGATGAGGATACATCCCAGTTGCAAGGTGCCCCCACAGGCAAATGTGGCTGGTTTGACAGTGCCAAGTGCCTCCTGCAAACTGACATCAGGAACCTGGCCTGGTGACTTTTGTTTCTCAGGGGAAAGGCCATCGTTCCTCTCCAGGGCCCGCTGACCCGGAGTGGCCGGCTGCCTGCTGAAATTCCACACGGATCAGGATGCCTCCCAGATGAAAAATGCCCCCAGAGGAAACTGCGTCAGGTTTGACAGTGCCAAGTGCCTCCTGCAAACTGACATCAGGAACCTGGCCTGGTGACTTTTGTTTCTCTGGGGAAAGGCCATGGTTCATGTCCAGGGCCTGGGGGCTCGGAGTGGCCGGCTGCCTGCTGAAATTCCGCATGGATCAGGATGCCTCCCAGATGAAAAATGCCCCCACAGGCAACTGCGTCTGGTTTGACAGTGCCAAGTGACTCCTGCAAACTGACATCAGGAACCTGGCCTGGTGACTTTTGTTTGTCTGGGGAAAGGCCATCATTCTTTTCCAGGGTACGGTGGCCCGGAGTGGCCGGCTGCCTGCTGAAATTCCAAAAGGATCAGGATGCCTCCCAGACCGAAAGTACCACCCAAGGCAACTGTGGCTGGTTTGACAGTGCCAAGTGCCTCCTGCAAACAGACATCAGCGACCTGGCCTGCTGAGTTCTGTTTCTCTGGGGAAAGGCCATGGTTCATGTCCAGGGCCCGGTGGCTCGAGTGAGAGGCTGCCTGCTGAAATTCCAAACGGATCAGGATACCTCCCAGATCGAAAGTACCACCACAGGCAACTGTGGCTGGTTTGACAGTGCCAAGTGCCTCCTGCAAACTGACATCAGGAACCTGGCCTGGTGACTTTTGTTTCTCTGGGGAAAAGCCATGGTTCATGTCCAGGGCCTGGTGGCCCGGAGTGGCCGGCTGCCTGCTGAAATTCCGCACGGATCAGGATGCCTCCCAGACCGAAAGTACCACCCAAGGCAAATGTGGCTGGTTTGACAGTGCCAAGTGCCTCCTGCAAACAGACATCAGCGACCTGGCCTGCTGAGTTCTGTTTCTCTGGGGAAAGGCCATCGTTCCTCTCCAGGGCCTGGGGGCTCGGAGTGGCCGGCTGCCTGCTGAAATTCCGCATGGATCAGGATGCCTCTCACATGAAAAATGCCCCCACAGGCACCTGTGGCTGGTTTGACAGTGCCAAGTGCCTCCTGCCAACAGACATCTGGAACCTGGCCTGGTGACTTTTGTTTCTCTGGGGAAAGGCCATGGTTCATATCCTGAGCCTGGTGTCCTGGAGTGGCCGGCTGCCTGCTGAAATTCCGAAAGGACCAGGATGCCGCCCAGATGAAAGTTACCACCAGAGGCAACTGCGTCAGGTTTGACAGTGCCAAGTGCCTCCTGCAAACTGACATCAGGAACCTGGCCTGGTGACTTTTGTTTCTCTGGGGAAAGGCCATGATTCTTTTCCGGAGTACGGTGGCCCGGAGTGGCCGGCTGCCTGCTGAAATTCCAAAAGGATCAGGATGCCTCCCAGACCGAAAGTACCACCCAAGGCAACTGTGGCTGGTTTGACAGTGCCAAGTGCCTCCTGCAAACAGACATCAGCGACCTGGCCTGCTGAGTTCTGTTTCTCTGGGGAAAGGCCATGGTTCATGTCCAGGGCCCGGTGGCTCGAGTGAGAGGCTGCCTGCTGAAATTCCAAACGGATCAGGATACCTCCCAGATCGAAAGTACCACCACAGGCAACTGTGGCTGGTTTGACAGTGCCAAGTGCCTCCTGCAAACTGACATCAGGAACCTGGCCTGGTGACTTTTGTTTCTCTGGGGAAAAGCCATGGTTCATGTCCAGGGCCTGGTGGCCCGGAGTGGCCGGCTGCCTGCTGAAATTCCGCACGGATCAGGATGCCTCCCAGACCGAAAGTACCACCCAAGGCAACTGTGGCTGGTTTAACAGTGCCAAGTGCCACCTGCAAACTGACATCAGGAACCTGGCCTGGTGACTTTTGTTTGTCTGGGGAAAGGCCATTATTCTTGTCCGGGTCCCGGTGGCCCGGACTGGCAGGCTGCCTGCTGAAATTCCAAAAGGATCAGGATACCTCCCAGATGCAAGGTGCCCCCACAGGCAACTGCGGCTGGTTTGACAGTGCCAAGTGCCTCCTGCAAACTGACATCAGGAACCTGGACTGGTGACTTTTGTTTCTCTGGGGAAAGGCCATGGTTCATGTCCAGGGCTTGGTGGCCCGGAGTGGCCGGCTGCCTGCTGAAATTCCAAATGGATCAGGATACCTCCCAGACCGAAAGTACCACCAGAGGCAACTGTGGCTGGTTTGACAGTGCCAAGTGCCTCCTGCAAACTGACATCAGGAACCTGGCCTGGTGACTTTTGTTTCTCTGGGGAAAGGCCATCATTCTTGTCCGGGGCCCAGAGTGGCCGGAGTGTCCGGCTGCCTGCTGAAATTCCACATGGATCAGGATGCCTCCCAGATGAAAAATGCCCCCACAGGCAACTGCGTCTGGTTTGACAGTGCCAAGTGCCTCCTGCAAACTGACATCAGGAACCTGGCCTGGTGACTTTTGTTTCTCTGGGGAAAGGCCATGGTTCATGTCCAGGGCCTTGTGGCCAGGAGTGGCCGGCTGCCTGCTGAAATTCCGCACGGATGAGGATACATCCCAGTTGCAAGGTGCCCCCACAGGCAACTGCGTCTGGTTTGACAGTGCCAAGTGCCACCTGCAAACTGACATCAGGAACCTGGCCTGGTGACTTTTGTTTCTCTGGGGAAAGGCCAATATTCTTTTCCGGCTACCGGTGGACGGAGTGGCCGGCTGCCTGCTGAAATTCCAAAAGGATCAGGATGCCTCCCAGACCGAAAGTACCACCCAAGGCAACTGTGGCTGGTTTGACAGTGCCAAGTGCCTCCTGCAAACAGACATCAGCGACCTGGCCTGCTAAGTTCTGTTTCTCTGGGGAAAGGCCATCGTTCCTCTCCAGGGCCCGGTGGCTCGAGTGGCAGGCTGCCTGCTGAAATTCCACATGGATCAGGAGGCCTCCCAGATGAAAGGTGCCCCCAGAGGCAACTGTGGCTGGTTTGACAGTGCCAAGTGCCTCCTGCAAACTGACATCAGGAACCTGGCCTGGTGACTTTTATTTCTCTGGGTAAAGGCCATCATTCGTGTCCAGTGCCCCGCGGCCTGGAGTGGCCGGCTGCCTGCTGAAATTCCTCACGGTTGAGGATACCTCCCAGATGAAAGGTGCCCCCACAGGTAACTGTGGCTGGTTTGACACTGCCAAGTGCCTCCTGCAAACTGACATCAGGAACCTGGCCTGGTGACTTTTGTTTCTCTGGGGAAAGTCCATGGTTCATGTCCATGGCCTGGGGGCCCGGAGTGGCCGGCTGCCTGCTGAAATTCTGCATGGATCAGGATGCCGCCGAGATGGAAGGTGCCACCACAGGCAACTGTGGCTGGTTTGACAGTGCCAAGTGCCTCCTGCAAACTGACATCAGGAACCTGGCCTGGTGACTTTTGTTTCTCAGGGGAAAGGCCATCGTTCCTCTCCAGGGCCCGCTGGCCCGGAGTGGCCGGCTGCCTGCTGAAATTCCACACGGATCAGGATGCCTCCCAGATGAAAAATGCCCCCAGAGGAAACTGCGTCAGGTTTGACAGTGCCAAGTGCCTCCTGCAAACTGACATCAGGAACCTGGCCTGGTGACTTTTGTTTCTCTGGGGAAAGGCCATGGTTCATGTCCAGGGCCTGGTGGCTCGGAGTGGCCGGCTGCCTGCTGAAATTCCGCATGGATCAGGATGCCTCCCAGATGAAAAATGCCCCCACAGGCAACTGCGTCTGGTTTGACAGTGCCAAGTGACTCCTGCAAACTGACATCAGGAACCTGGCCTGGTGACTTTTGTTTCTGTGTGTAAAGGCCATCATTCTTTTCCAGGGTACGGTGGCCCGGAGTGGCCGGCTGCCTGCTGAAATTCCGCACGGATCAGGATGCCTCCCAGACCGAAAGTACCACCCAAGGCAAATGTGGCTGGTTTGACAGTGCCAAGTGCCTCCTGCAAACAGACATCAGCGACCTGGCCTGCTGAGTTCTGTTTCTCTGGGGAAAGGCCATCGTTCCTCTCCAGGGCCCGGTGGCTCGAGTGGCAGGCTGCCTGCTGAAATTCCACATGGATCAGGATGCCTCCCAGATGAAAGGTGCCACCACAGGCAACTGTGGCTGGTTTGACAGTGCCAAGTGCCTCCTGCAAACTGACATCAGGAACCTGGCCTGGTGACTTTTATTTCTCTGGGTAAAGGCCCTCATTCGTGTCCAGTGCCCCGCGGCCTGGAGTGGCCGGCTGCCTGCTGAAATTCCTCACGGTTGAGGATACCTCCCAGATGAAAGGTGCCCCCACAGGTAACTGTGGCTGGTTTGACAGTGCCAAGTGCCTCCTGCAAACTGACATCAGGAACCTGGCCTGCTGACTTTTGTTTCTCTGGGGAAAGGCCATGGTTCATGTCCAGGGCTTGGTGGCCCGGAGTGGCCGGCTGCCTGCTGAAATTCCAAATGGATCAGGATACCTCCCAGACCGAAAGTACCACCAGAGGCAACTGTGGCTGGTTTGACAGTGCCAAGTGCCTCCTGCAAACTGACATCAGGAACCTGGCCTGGTGACTTTTGTTTCTCTGGGGAAAGGCCATCATTCTTGTCCGGGGCCCAGAGTGGCCGGAGTGTCCGGCTGCCTGCTGAAATTCCACATGGATCAGGATGCCTCCCAGATGAAAAATGCCCCCACAGGCAACTGCGTCTGGTTTGACAGTGCCAAGTGCCTCCTGCAAACTGACATCAGCAACCTGGCCTGGTGACTTTTGTTTCTCTGGGGAAAGGCCATGGTTCATGTCCAGGGCCTTGTGGCCAGGAGTGGCCGGCTGCCTGCTGAAATTCCGCACGGATGAGGATACATCCCAGTCGCAAGGTGCCCCCACAGGCAACTGCGTCTGGTTTGACAGTGCCAAGTGCCACCTGCAAACTGACATCAGGAACCTGGCCTGGTGACTTTTGTTTCTCTGGGGAAAGACCAACATTCTTTTCAGGGTACCGGTGGCCCGGAGTGGCCGACTGCCTGCTGAAATTCCGCACGGATCAGGATGCCTCCCAGACCGAAAGTACCACCCAAGGCAACTGTGGCTGGTTTGACAGTGCCAAGTGCCTCCTGCAAACTGACATCAGGAACCTGGCCTGGTGACTTTTATTTCTCTGGGGAAAGGCCATCATTCGTGTCCAGTGCCCCGCGGCCTGGAGTGGCCGGCTGCCTGCTGAAATTCCTCACGGTTGAGGATACCTCCCAGATGAAAGGTGCCCCCACAAGTAACTGTGGCTGGTTTGACAGTGCCAAGTGCCTCCTGCAAACTGACATCAGGAACCTGGCCTGCTGACTTTTGTTTCTCAGGGGAAAGGCCATGGTTCATGTCCAGGGCCTGGTAGCCCGGAGTGGCCGGCTGCCTGCTGAAATTCCATATGGATCAGGATGCCTCCCAGATGAAAAATGCCCCCAGAGGAAACTGCGTCAGGTTTGACAGTGCCAAGTGCCTCCTGCAAACTGACATCAGGAACCTGGCCTGGTGACTTTTGTTTCTCTGGGGAAAGGCCATGGTTCATGTCCAGGGCCTGGGGGCTCGGAGTGGCCGGCTGCCTGCTGAAATTCCGCATGGATCAGGATGCCTCCCAGATGAAAAATGCCCCCACAGGCAACTGCGTCTGGTTTGACAGTGCCAAGTGCCTCCTGCAAACTGACATCAGGAACCTGGCCTGGTGACTTTTGTTTCTGTGTGTAAAGGCCATCATTCTTTTCCAGGGTACGGTGGCCCGGAGTGGCCGGCTGCCTGCTGAAATTCCGCACGGATCAGGATGACTCCCAGACCGAAAGTACCACCCAAGGCAAATGTGGCTGGTTTGACAGTGCCAAGTGCCTCCTGCAAACAGACATCAGCGACCTGGCCTGCTGAGTTCTGTTTCTCTGGGGAAAGGCCATCGTTCCTCTCCAGGGCCCGGTGGCTCGAGTGGCAGGCTGCCTGCTGAAATTCCACATGGATCAGGATGCCTCCCAGATGAAAGGTGCCCCCACAGGCAACTGTGGCTGGTTTGACAGTGCCAAGTGCCACCTGCAAACTGACATCAGGAACCTGGCCTGGTGACTTTTGTTTCTCTGGGGAAAGGCCATGGTTCATGTCCAGGGCCTGGGGGCTCGGAGTGGCCGGCTGCCTGCTGAAATTCCGCATGGATCAGGATGCCTCCCAGATGAAAAATGCCCCCACAGGCAACTGCGTCTGGTTTGACAGTGCCAAGTGACTCCTGCAAACTGACATCAGGAACCTGGCCTGGTGACTTTTGTTTGTCTGGGGAAAGGCCATCATTCTTTTCCAGGGTACGGTGGCCCGGAGTGGCCGGCTGCCTGCTGAAATTCCAAAAGGATCAGGATGCCTCCCAGACCGAAAGTACCACCCAAGGCAACTGTGGCTGGTTTGACAGTGCCAAGTGCCTCCTGCAAACAGACATCAGCGACCTGGCCTGCTGAGTTCTGTTTCTCTGGGGAAAGGCCATGGTTCATGTCCAGGGCCCGGTGGCTCGAGTGAGAGGCTGCCTGCTGAAATTCCAAACGGATCAGGATACCTCCCAGATCGAAAGTACCACCACAGGCAACTGTGGCTGGTTTGACAGTGCCAAGTGCCTCCTGCAAACTGACATCAGGAACCTGGCCTGGTGACTTTTGTTTCTCTGGGGAAAAGCCATGGTTCATGTCCAGGGCCTGGTGGCCCGGAGTGGCCGGCTGCCTGCTGAAATTCCGCACGGATCAGGATGCCTCCCAGACCGAAAGTACCACCCAAGGCAAATGTGGCTGGTTTGACAGTGCCAAGTGCCTCCTGCAAACAGACATCAGCGACCTGGCCTGCTGAGTTCTGTTTCTCTGGGGAAAGGCCATCGTTCCTCTCCAGGGCCTGGGGGCTCGGAGTGGCCGGCTGCCTGCTGAAATTCCGCATGGATCAGGATGCCTCTCACATGAAAAATGCCCCCACAGGCACCTGTGGCTGGTTTGACAGTGCCAAGTGCCTCCTGCCAACAGACATCTGGAACCTGGCCTGGTGACTTTTGTTTCTCTGGGGAAAGGCCATGGTTCATATCCTGAGCCTGGTGTCCTGGAGTGGCCGGCTGCCTGCTGAAATTCCGAAAGGACCAGGATGCCGCCCAGATGAAAGTTACCACCAGAGGCAACTGCGTCAGGTTTGACAGTGCCAAGTGCCTCCTGCAAACTGACATCAGGAACCTGGCCTGGTGACTTTTGTTTCTCTGGGGAAAGGCCATGATTCTTTTCCGGAGTACGGTGGCCCGGAGTGGCCGGCTGCCTGCTGAAATTCCAAAAGGATCAGGATGCCTCCCAGACCGAAAGTACCACCCAAGGCAACTGTGGCTGGTTTGACAGTGCCAAGTGCCTCCTGCAAACAGACATCAGCGACCTGGCCTGCTGAGTTCTGTTTCTCTGGGGAAAGGCCATGGTTCATGTCCAGGGCCCGGTGGCTCGAGTGAGAGGCTGCCTGCTGAAATTCCAAACGGATCAGGATACCTCCCAGATCGAAAGTACCACCACAGGCAACTGTGGCTGGTTTGACAGTGCCAAGTGCCTCCTGCAAACTGACATCAGGAACCTGGCCTGGTGACTTTTGTTTCTCTGGGGAAAAGCCATGGTTCATGTCCAGGGCCTGGTGGCCCGGAGTGGCCGGCTGCCTGCTGAAATTCCGCACGGATCAGGATGCCTCCCAGACCGAAAGTACCACCCAAGGCAACTGTGGCTGGTTTAACAGTGCCAAGTGCCACCTGCAAACTGACATCAGGAACCTGGCCTGGTGACTTTTGTTTGTCTGGGGAAAGGCCATTATTCTTGTCCGGGTCCCGGTGGCCCGGACTGGCAGGCTGCCTGCTGAAATTCCAAAAGGATCAGGATACCTCCCAGATGCAAGGTGCCCCCACAGGCAACTGCGGCTGGTTTGACAGTGCCAAGTGCCTCCTGCAAACTGACATCAGGAACCTGGACTGGTGACTTTTGTTTCTCTGGGGAAAGGCCATGGTTCATGTCCAGGGCTTGGTGGCCCGGAGTGGCCGGCTGCCTGCTGAAATTCCAAATGGATCAGGATACCTCCCAGACCGAAAGTACCACCAGAGGCAACTGTGGCTGGTTTGACAGTGCCAAGTGCCTCCTGCAAACTGACATCAGGAACCTGGCCTGGTGACTTTTGTTTCTCTGGGGAAAGGCCATCATTCTTGTCCGGGGCCCAGAGTGGCCGGAGTGTCCGGCTGCCTGCTGAAATTCCACATGGATCAGGATGCCTCCCAGATGAAAAATGCCCCCACAGGCAACTGCGTCTGGTTTGACAGTGCCAAGTGCCTCCTGCAAACTGACATCAGGAACCTGGCCTGGTGACTTTTGTTTCTCTGGGGAAAGGCCATGGTTCATGTCCAGGGCCTTGTGGCCAGGAGTGGCCGGCTGCCTGCTGAAATTCCGCACGGATGAGGATACATCCCAGTTGCAAGGTGCCCCCACAGGCAACTGCGTCTGGTTTGACAGTGCCAAGTGCCACCTGCAAACTGACATCAGGAACCTGGCCTGGTGACTTTTGTTTCTCTGGGGAAAGGCCAATATTCTTTTCCGGCTACCGGTGGACGGAGTGGCCGGCTGCCTGCTGAAATTCCAAAAGGATCAGGATGCCTCCCAGACCGAAAGTACCACCCAAGGCAACTGTGGCTGGTTTGACAGTGCCAAGTGCCTCCTGCAAACAGACATCAGCGACCTGGCCTGCTAAGTTCTGTTTCTCTGGGGAAAGGCCATCGTTCCTCTCCAGGGCCCGGTGGCTCGAGTGGCAGGCTGCCTGCTGAAATTCCACATGGATCAGGAGGCCTCCCAGATGAAAGGTGCCCCCAGAGGCAACTGTGGCTGGTTTGACAGTGCCAAGTGCCTCCTGCAAACTGACATCAGGAACCTGGCCTGGTGACTTTTATTTCTCTGGGTAAAGGCCATCATTCGTGTCCAGTGCCCCGCGGCCTGGAGTGGCCGGCTGCCTGCTGAAATTCCTCACGGTTGAGGATACCTCCCAGATGAAAGGTGCCCCCACAGGTAACTGTGGCTGGTTTGACACTGCCAAGTGCCTCCTGCAAACTGACATCAGGAACCTGGCCTGGTGACTTTTGTTTCTCTGGGGAAAGTCCATGGTTCATGTCCATGGCCTGGGGGCCCGGAGTGGCCGGCTGCCTGCTGAAATTCTGCATGGATCAGGATGCCGCCGAGATGGAAGGTGCCACCACAGGCAACTGTGGCTGGTTTGACAGTGCCAAGTGCCTCCTGCAAACTGACATCAGGAACCTGGCCTGGTGACTTTTGTTTCTCAGGGGAAAGGCCATCGTTCCTCTCCAGGGCCCGCTGGCCCGGAGTGGCCGGCTGCCTGCTGAAATTCCACACGGATCAGGATGCCTCCCAGATGAAAAATGCCCCCAGAGGAAACTGCGTCAGGTTTGACAGTGCCAAGTGCCTCCTGCAAACTGACATCAGGAACCTGGCCTGGTGACTTTTGTTTCTCTGGGGAAAGGCCATGGTTCATGTCCAGGGCCTGGTGGCTCGGAGTGGCCGGCTGCCTGCTGAAATTCCGCATGGATCAGGATGCCTCCCAGATGAAAAATGCCCCCACAGGCAACTGCGTCTGGTTTGACAGTGCCAAGTGACTCCTGCAAACTGACATCAGGAACCTGGCCTGGTGACTTTTGTTTCTGTGTGTAAAGGCCATCATTCTTTTCCAGGGTACGGTGGCCCGGAGTGGCCGGCTGCCTGCTGAAATTCCGCACGGATCAGGATGCCTCCCAGACCGAAAGTACCACCCAAGGCAAATGTGGCTGGTTTGACAGTGCCAAGTGCCTCCTGCAAACAGACATCAGCGACCTGGCCTGCTGAGTTCTGTTTCTCTGGGGAAAGGCCATCGTTCCTCTCCAGGGCCCGGTGGCTCGAGTGGCAGGCTGCCTGCTGAAATTCCACATGGATCAGGATGCCTCCCAGATGAAAGGTGCCACCACAGGCAACTGTGGCTGGTTTGACAGTGCCAAGTGCCTCCTGCAAACTGACATCAGGAACCTGGCCTGGTGACTTTTATTTCTCTGGGTAAAGGCCCTCATTCGTGTCCAGTGCCCCGCGGCCTGGAGTGGCCGGCTGCCTGCTGAAATTCCTCACGGTTGAGGATACCTCCCAGATGAAAGGTGCCCCCACAGGTAACTGTGGCTGGTTTGACAGTGCCAAGTGCCTCCTGCAAACTGACATCAGGAACCTGGCCTGCTGACTTTTGTTTCTCTGGGGAAAGGCCATGGTTCATGTCCAGGGCTTGGTGGCCCGGAGTGGCCGGCTGCCTGCTGAAATTCCAAATGGATCAGGATACCTCCCAGACCGAAAGTACCACCAGAGGCAACTGTGGCTGGTTTGACAGTGCCAAGTGCCTCCTGCAAACTGACATCAGGAACCTGGCCTGGTGACTTTTGTTTCTCTGGGGAAAGGCCATCATTCTTGTCCGGGGCCCAGAGTGGCCGGAGTGTCCGGCTGCCTGCTGAAATTCCACATGGATCAGGATGCCTCCCAGATGAAAAATGCCCCCACAGGCAACTGCGTCTGGTTTGACAGTGCCAAGTGCCTCCTGCAAACTGACATCAGCAACCTGGCCTGGTGACTTTTGTTTCTCTGGGGAAAGGCCATGGTTCATGTCCAGGGCCTTGTGGCCAGGAGTGGCCGGCTGCCTGCTGAAATTCCGCACGGATGAGGATACATCCCAGTCGCAAGGTGCCCCCACAGGCAACTGCGTCTGGTTTGACAGTGCCAAGTGCCACCTGCAAACTGACATCAGGAACCTGGCCTGGTGACTTTTGTTTCTCTGGGGAAAGACCAACATTCTTTTCAGGGTACCGGTGGCCCGGAGTGGCCGACTGCCTGCTGAAATTCCGCACGGATCAGGATGCCTCCCAGACCGAAAGTACCACCCAAGGCAACTGTGGCTGGTTTGACAGTGCCAAGTGCCTCCTGCAAACTGACATCAGGAACCTGGCCTGGTGACTTTTATTTCTCTGGGGAAAGGCCATCATTCGTGTCCAGTGCCCCGCGGCCTGGAGTGGCCGGCTGCCTGCTGAAATTCCTCACGGTTGAGGATACCTCCCAGATGAAAGGTGCCCCCACAAGTAACTGTGGCTGGTTTGACAGTGCCAAGTGCCTCCTGCAAACTGACATCAGGAACCTGGCCTGCTGACTTTTGTTTCTCAGGGGAAAGGCCATGGTTCATGTCCAGGGCCTGGTAGCCCGGAGTGGCCGGCTGCCTGCTGAAATTCCATATGGATCAGGATGCCTCCCAGATGAAAAATGCCCCCAGAGGAAACTGCGTCAGGTTTGACAGTGCCAAGTGCCTCCTGCAAACTGACATCAGGAACCTGGCCTGGTGACTTTTGTTTCTCTGGGGAAAGGCCATGGTTCATGTCCAGGGCCTGGGGGCTCGGAGTGGCCGGCTGCCTGCTGAAATTCCGCATGGATCAGGATGCCTCCCAGATGAAAAATGCCCCCACAGGCAACTGCGTCTGGTTTGACAGTGCCAAGTGCCTCCTGCAAACTGACATCAGGAACCTGGCCTGGTGACTTTTGTTTCTGTGTGTAAAGGCCATCATTCTTTTCCAGGGTACGGTGGCCCGGAGTGGCCGGCTGCCTGCTGAAATTCCGCACGGATCAGGATGACTCCCAGACCGAAAGTACCACCCAAGGCAAATGTGGCTGGTTTGACAGTGCCAAGTGCCTCCTGCAAACAGACATCAGCGACCTGGCCTGCTGAGTTCTGTTTCTCTGGGGAAAGGCCATCGTTCCTCTCCAGGGCCCGGTGGCTCGAGTGGCAGGCTGCCTGCTGAAATTCCACATGGATCAGGATGCCTCCCAGATGAAAGGTGCCCCCACAGGCAACTGTGGCTGGTTTGACAGTGCCAAGTGCCACCTGCAAACTGACATCAGGAACCTGGCCTGGTGACTTTTGTTTCTCTGGGGAAAGGCCAACATTCTTTTCCGGGTACCGGTGGACGGAGTGGCCGACTGCCTGCTGAAATTCTGCACGGATCAGGATGCCTCCCAGACCGAAAGTACCACCCAAGGCAACTGCGTCTGGTTT
Organism: Passer domesticus; assembly: GCF_036417665.1. Lineage (NCBI taxonomy): Eukaryota > Metazoa > Chordata > Aves > Passeriformes > Passeridae > Passer > Passer domesticus. The sequence goes on from NC_087474.1 coordinate 59,321,939, forward strand.
GACAGTGCCAAGTGCCTCCTGCAAACTGACATCAGGAACCTGGCCTGGTGACTTTTGTTTCTCTGGGGAAAGGCCATGGTTCAGGTCCAGGGCCTTGTGGCCAGGAGTGGCCGGCTGCCTGCTGAAATTCCGCACGGATGAGGATACATGCCAGTTGCAAGGTGCCCCCACAGGCAACTGTGGCTGGTTTGACAGTGCCAAGTGCCTCCTGCAAACTGACATCAGGAACCTGGCCTGGTGACTTTTGTTTCTCTGGGGAAAGGCCATGGTTCGTGTCCAGGGCCTTGTGGCCAGGAGTGGCCGGCTGCCTGCTGAAATTCCGCACGGATGAGGATACATCCCAGTTGCAAGGTGCCCCCACAGGCAACTGCGTCTGGTTTGACAGTGCCAAGTGCCTCCTGCAAACTGACATCAGGAACCTGGCCTGGTGTTTTTTGTTTCTCTGGGGAAAGGCCATGGTTCATGTCCAGGGCCTTGTGGCCAGGATTGGCCGGCTGCCTGCTGAAATTCCGCACGGATGAGGATACATCCCAGTTGCAAGGTGCCCCCACAGGCAACTGCGTCTGGTTTGACAGTGCCAAGTGCCACCTGCAAACTGACATCAGGAACCTGGCCTGGTGACTTTTGTTTCTCTGGGGAAAGGCCAACATTCTTTTCCGGGTACCGGTGGACGGAGTGGCCGGCTGCCTGCTGAAATTCCGCACGGATCAGGATGCCTCCCAGACCGAAAGTACCACCCAAGGCAACTGTGGCTGGTTTGACAGTGCCAAGTGCCTCCTGCAAACTGACATCAGGAACCTGGCCTGGTGACTTTTATTTCTCTGGGGAAAGGCCATCATTCGTGTCCAGTGCCCCGCGGCCTGGAGTGGCCGGCTGCCTGCTGAAATTCCTCACGGTTGAGGATACCTCCCAGATGAAAGGTGCCCCCACAAGTAACTGTGGCTGGTTTGACAGTGCCAAGTGCCTCCTGCAAACTGACATCAGGAACCTGGCCTGCTGACTTTTGTTTCTCAGGGGAAAGGCCATGGTTCATGTCCAGGGCCTGGTAGCCCGGAGTGGCCGGCTGCCTGCTGAAATTCCATATGGATCAGGATGTCTCCCAGATGAAAAATGCCCCCAGAGGAAACTGCGTCAGGTTTGACAGTGCCAAGTGCCTCCTGCAAACTGACATCAGGAACCTGGCCTGGTGACTTTTGTTTCTCTGGGGAAAGGCCATGTTTCATGTCCAGGGCCTGGGGGCTCGGAGTGGCCGGCTGCCTGCTGAAATTCCGCATGGATCAGGATGCCTCCCAGATGAAAAATGCCCCCACAGGCAACTGCGTCTGGTTTGACAGTGCCAAGTGCCTCCTGCAAACTGACATCAGGAACCTGGCCTGGTGACTTTTGTTTCTGTGTGTAAAGGCCATCATTCTTTTCCAGGGTACGGTGGCCCGGAGTGGCCGGCTGCCTGCTGAAATTCCGCACGGATCAGGATGACTCCCAGACCGAAAGTACCACCCAAGGCAAATGTGGCTGGTTTGACAGTGCCAAGTGCCTCCTGCAAACAGACATCAGCGACCTGGCCTGCTAAGTTCTGTTTCTCTGGGGAAAGGCCATCGTTCCTCTCCAGGGCCCGGTGGCTCGAGTGGCAGGCTGCCTGCTGAAATTCCACATGGATCAGGAGGCCTCCCAGATGAAAGGTGCCCCCAGAGGCAACTGTGGCTGGTTTGACAGTGCCAAGTGCCTCCTGCAAACTGACATCAGGAACCTGGCCTGGTGACTTTTATTTCTCTGGGTAAAGGCCATCATTCGTGTCCAGTGCCCCGCGGCCTGGAGTGGCCGGCTGCCTGCTGAAATTCCTCACGGTTGAGGATACCTCCCAGATGAAAGGTGCCCCCACAGGTAACTGTGGCTGGTTTGACACTGCCAAGTGCCTCCTGCAAACTGACATCAGGAACCTGGCCTGGTGACTTTTGTTTCTCTGGGGAAAGTCCATGGTTCATGTCCATGGCCTGGGAGCCCGGAGTGGCCGGCTGCCTGGTGAAATTCTGCATGGATCAGGATGCCGCCGAGATGGAAGGTGCCACCACAGGCAACTGTGGCTGGTTTGACACTGCCAAGTGCCTCCTGCAAACTGACATCAGCAACCTGGCCTGCTGACTTTTGTTTCTCTGGGGAAAGGCCATGGTTCATGTCCAGGGCCTTGTGGCCAGGAGTGGCCGGCTGCCTGCTGAAATTCCGCACGGATGAGGATACATCCCAGTTGCAAGGTGCCCCCACAGGCAACTGCGTCTGGTTTGACAGTGCCAAGTGCCACCTGCAAACTGACATCAGGAACCTGGCCTGGTGACTTTTGTTTGTCTGGGGAAAGGCCATTATTCTTGTCCGGGTCCCGGTGGCCCGGACTGGCAGGCTGCCTGCTGAAATTCCAAAAGGATCAGGATACCTCCCAGATGCAAGGTGCCCCCACAGGCAACTGCGGCTGGTTTGACAGTGCCAAGTGCCTCCTGCAAACTGACATCAGGAACCTGGACTGGTGACTTTTGTTTCTCTGGGGAAAGGCCATGGTTCATGTCCAGGGCCTTGTGGCCAGGAGTGGCCGGCTGCCTGCTGAAATTCCGCACGGATGAGGATACATCCCAGTTGCAAGGTGCCCCCACAGGCAACTGCGTCTGGTTTGACAGTGCCAAGTGCCACCTGCAAACTGACATCAGGAACCTGGCCTGGTGACTTTTGTTTCTCTGGGGAAAGGCCAACATTCTTTTCCGGGTACCGGTGGACGGAGTGGCCGGCTGCCTGCTGAAATTCCGCACGGATCAGGATGCCTCCCAGACCGAAAGTACCACCCAAGGCAACTGTGGCTGGTTTGACAGTGCCAAGTGCCTCCTGCAAACTGACATCAGGAACCTGGCCTGGTGACTTTTATTTCTCTGGGGAAAGGCCATCATTCGTGTCCAGTGCCCCGCGGCCTGGAGTGGCCGGCTGCCTGCTGAAATTCCTCACGGTTGAGGATACCTCCCAGATGAAAGGTGCCCCCACAAGTAACTGTGGCTGGTTTGACAGTGCCAAGTGCCTCCTGCAAACTGACATCAGGAACCTGGCCTGCTGACTTTTGTTTCTCAGGGGAAAGGCCATGGTTCATGTCCAGGGCCTGGTAGCCCGGAGTGGCCGGCTGCCTGCTGAAATTCCATATGGATCAGGATGTCTCCCAGATGAAAAATGCCCCCAGAGGAAACTGCGTCAGGTTTGACAGTGCCAAGTGCCTCCTGCAAACTGACATCAGGAACCTGGCCTGGTGACTTTTGTTTCTCTGGGGAAAGGCCATGTTTCATGTCCAGGGCCTGGGGGCTCGGAGTGGCCGGCTGCCTGCTGAAATTCCGCATGGATCAGGATGCCTCCCAGATGAAAAATGCCCCCACAGGCAACTGCGTCTGGTTTGACAGTGCCAAGTGCCTCCTGCAAACTGACATCAGGAACCTGGCCTGGTGACTTTTGTTTCTGTGTGTAAAGGCCATCATTCTTTTCCAGGGTACGGTGGCCCGGAGTGGCCGGCTGCCTGCTGAAATTCCGCACGGATCAGGATGACTCCCAGACCGAAAGTACCACCCAAGGCAAATGTGGCTGGTTTGACAGTGCCAAGTGCCTCCTGCAAACAGACATCAGCGACCTGGCCTGCTAAGTTCTGTTTCTCTGGGGAAAGGCCATCGTTCCTCTCCAGGGCCCGGTGGCTCGAGTGGCAGGCTGCCTGCTGAAATTCCACATGGATCAGGAGGCCTCCCAGATGAAAGGTGCCCCCACAGGCAACTGTGGCTGGTTTGACAGTGCCAAGTGCCTCCTGCAAACTGACATCAGGAACCTGGCCTGGTGACTTTTATTTCTCTGGGTAAAGGCCATCATTCGTGTCCAGTGCCCCGCGGCCTGGAGTGGCCGGCTGCCTGCTGAAATTCCTCACGGTTGAGGATACCTCCCAGATGAAAGGTGCCCCCACAGGTAACTGTGGCTGGTTTGACACTGCCAAGTGCCTCCTGCAAACTGACATCAGGAACCTGGCCTGGTGACTTTTGTTTCTCTGGGGAAAGTCCATGGTTCATGTCCATGGCCTGGGAGCCCGGAGTGGCCGGCTGCCTGGTGAAATTCTGCATGGATCAGGATGCCGCCGAGATGGAAGGTGCCACCACAGGCAACTGTGGCTGGTTTGACACTGCCAAGTGCCTCCTGCAAACTGACATCAGCAACCTGGCCTGCTGACTTTTGTTTCTCTGGGGAAAGGCCATGGTTCATGTCCAGGGCCTTGTGGCCAGGAGTGGCCGGCTGCCTGCTGAAATTCCGCACGGATGAGGATACATCCCAGTTGCAAGGTGCCCCCACAGGCAACTGCGTCTGGTTTGACAGTGCCAAGTGCCACCTGCAAACTGACATCAGGAACCTGGCCTGGTGACTTTTGTTTGTCTGGGGAAAGGCCATTATTCTTGTCCGGGTCCCGGTGGCCCGGACTGGCAGGCTGCCTGCTGAAATTCCAAAAGGATCAGGATACCTCCCAGATGCAAGGTGCCCCCACAGGCAACTGCGGCTGGTTTGACAGTGCCAAGTGCCTCCTGCAAACTGACATCAGGAACCTGGACTGGTGACTTTTGTTTCTCTGGGGAAAGGCCATGGTTCATGTCCAGGGCCTTGTGGCCAGGAGTGGCCGGCTGCCTGCTGAAATTCCGCACGGATGAGGATACATCCCAGTTGCAAGGTGCCCCCACAGGCAACTGCGTCTGGTTTGACAGTGCCAAGTGCCACCTGCAAACTGACATCAGGAACCTGGCCTGGTGACTTTTGTTTCTCTGGGGAAAGGCCAACATTCTTTTCCGGGTACCGGTGGACGGAGTGGCCGGCTGCCTGCTGAAATTCCGCACGGATCAGGATGCCTCCCAGACCGAAAGTACCACCCAAGGCAACTGTGGCTGGTTTGACAGTGCCAAGTGCCTCCTGCAAACTGACATCAGGAACCTGGCCTGGTGACTTTTATTTCTCTGGGGAAAGGCCATCATTCGTGTCCAGTGCCCCGCGGCCTGGAGTGGCCGGCTGCCTGCTGAAATTCCTCACGGTTGAGGATACCTCCCAGATGAAAGGTGCCCCCACAAGTAACTGTGGCTGGTTTGACAGTGCCAAGTGCCTCCTGCAAACTGACATCAGGAACCTGGCCTGCTGACTTTTGTTTCTCAGGGGAAAGGCCATGGTTCATGTCCAGGGCCTGGTAGCCCGGAGTGGCCGGCTGCCTGCTGAAATTCCATATGGATCAGGATGTCTCCCAGATGAAAAATGCCCCCAGAGGAAACTGCGTCAGGTTTGACAGTGCCAAGTGCCTCCTGCAAACTGACATCAGGAACCTGGCCTGGTGACTTTTGTTTCTCTGGGGAAAGGCCATGTTTCATGTCCAGGGCCTGGGGGCTCGGAGTGGCCGGCTGCCTGCTGAAATTCCGCATGGATCAGGATGCCTCCCAGATGAAAAATGCCCCCACAGGCAACTGCGTCTGGTTTGACAGTGCCAAGTGCCTCCTGCAAACTGACATCAGGAACCTGGCCTGGTGACTTTTGTTTCTGTGTGTAAAGGCCATCATTCTTTTCCAGGGTACGGTGGCCCGGAGTGGCCGGCTGCCTGCTGAAATTCCGCACGGATCAGGATGACTCCCAGACCGAAAGTACCACCCAAGGCAAATGTGGCTGGTTTGACAGTGCCAAGTGCCTCCTGCAAACAGACATCAGCGACCTGGCCTGCTAAGTTCTGTTTCTCTGGGGAAAGGCCATCGTTCCTCTCCAGGGCCCGGTGGCTCGAGTGGCAGGCTGCCTGCTGAAATTCCACATGGATCAGGAGGCCTCCCAGATGAAAGGTGCCCCCACAGGCAACTGTGGCTGGTTTGACAGTGCCAAGTGCCTCCTGCAAACTGACATCAGGAACCTGGCCTGGTGACTTTTATTTCTCTGGGTAAAGGCCATCATTCGTGTCCAGTGCCCCGCGGCCTGGAGTGGCCGGCTGCCTGCTGAAATTCCTCACGGTTGAGGATACCTCCCAGATGAAAGGTGCCCCCACAGGTAACTGTGGCTGGTTTGACACTGCCAAGTGCCTCCTGCAAACTGACATCAGGAACCTGGCCTGGTGACTTTTGTTTCTCTGGGGAAAGTCCATGGTTCATGTCCATGGCCTGGGAGCCCGGAGTGGCCGGCTGCCTGCTGAAATTCTGCATGGATCAGGATGCCGCCGAGATGGAAGGTGCCACCACAGGCAACTGTGGCTGGTTTGACAGTGCCAAGTGCCTCCTGCAAACTGACATCAGGAACCTGGCCTGGTGACTTTTGTTTCTCTGGGGAAAAGCCATGGTTCATGTCCAGGGCCTGGTGGCCCGGAGTGGCCGGCTGCCTGCTGAAATTCCGCACGGATCAGGATGCCTCCCAGACCGAAAGTACCACCCAAGGCAACTGTGGCTGGTTTGACAGTGCCAAGTGCCTCCTGCAAACTGACATCAGCAACCTGGCCTGCTGACTTTTGTTTCTCTGGGGAAAGGCCATGGTTCATGTCCAGGGCCTTGTGGCCAGGAGTGGCCGGCTGCCTGCTGAAATTCCGCACGGATGAGGATACATCCCATTTGCAAGGTGCCCCCACAGGCAACTGCGTCTGGTTTGACAGTGCCAAGTGCCACCTGCAAACTGACATCAGGAACCTGGCCTGGTGACTTTTGTTTGTCTGGGGAAAGGCCATTATTCTTGTCCGGGTCCCGGTGGCCCGGACTGGCAGGCTGCCTGCTGAAATTCCAAAAGGATCAGGATACCTCCCAGATGCAAGGTGCCCCCACAGGCAACTGCGGCTGGTTTGACAGTGCCAAGTGCCTCCTGCAAACTGACATCAGGAACCTGGCCTGGTGACTTTTGTTTCTCTGGGGAAAGGCCATGGTTCATGTCCAGGGCCTTGTGGCCAGGAGTGGCCGGCTGCCTGCTGAAATTCCGCACGGATGAGGATACATCCCAGTTGCAAGGTGCCCCCACAGGCAACTGCGTCTGGTTTGACAGTGCCAAGTGCCACCTGCAAACTGACATCAGGAACCTGGCCTGGTGACTTTTGTTTCTCTGGGGAAAGGCCAACATTCTTTTCCGGGTACCGGTGGACGGAGTGGCCGGCTGCCTGCTGAAATTCCGCACGGATCAGGATGCCTCCCAGACCGAAAGTACCACCCAAGGCAACTGTGGCTGGTTTGACAGTGCCAAGTGCCTCCTGCAAACTGACATCAGGAACCTGGCCTGGTGACTTTTATTTCTCTGGGGAAAGGCCATCATTCGTGTCCAGTGCCCCGCGGCCTGGAGTGGCCGGCTGCCTGCTGAAATTCCTCACGGTTGAGGATACCTCCCAGATGAAAGGTGCCCCCACAAGTAACTGTGGCTGGTTTGACAGTGCCAAGTGCCTCCTGCAAACTGACATCAGGAACCTGGCCTGCTGACTTTTGTTTCTCAGGGGAAAGGCCATGGTTCATGTCCAGGGCCTGGTAGCCCGGAGTGGCCGGCTGCCTGCTGAAATTCCATATGGATCAGGATGTCTCCCAGATGAAAAATGCCCCCAGAGGAAACTGCGTCAGGTTTGACAGTGCCAAGTGCCTCCTGCAAACTGACATCAGGAACCTGGCCTGGTGACTTTTGTTTCTCTGGGGAAAGGCCATGTTTCATGTCCAGGGCCTGGGGGCTCGGAGTGGCCGGCTGCCTGCTGAAATTCCGCATGGATCAGGATGCCTCCCAGATGAAAAATGCCCCCACAGGCAACTGCGTCTGGTTTGACAGTGCCAAGTGCCTCCTGCAAACTGACATCAGGAACCTGGCCTGGTGACTTTTGTTTCTGTGTGTAAAGGCCATCATTCTTTTCCAGGGTACGGTGGCCCGGAGTGGCCGGCTGCCTGCTGAAATTCCGCACGGATCAGGATGACTCCCAGACCGAAAGTACCACCCAAGGCAAATGTGGCTGGTTTGACAGTGCCAAGTGCCTCCTGCAAACAGACATCAGCGACCTGGCCTGCTAAGTTCTGTTTCTCTGGGGAAAGGCCATCGTTCCTCTCCAGGGCCCGGTGGCTCGAGTGGCAGGCTGCCTGCTGAAATTCCACATGGATCAGGAGGCCTCCCAGATGAAAGGTGCCCCCAGAGGCAACTGTGGCTGGTTTGACAGTGCCAAGTGCCTCCTGCAAACTGACATCAGGAACCTGGCCTGGTGACTTTTATTTCTCTGGGTAAAGGCCATCATTCGTGTCCAGTGCCCCGCGGCCTGGAGTGGCCGGCTGCCTGCTGAAATTCCTCACGGTTGAGGATACCTCCCAGATGAAAGGTGCCCCCACAGGTAACTGTGGCTGGTTTGACACTGCCAAGTGCCTCCTGCAAACTGACATCAGGAACCTGGCCTGGTGACTTTTGTTTCTCTGGGGAAAGTCCATGGTTCATGTCCATGGCCTGGGAGCCCGGAGTGGCCGGCTGCCTGGTGAAATTCTGCATGGATCAGGATGCCGCCGAGATGGAAGGTGCCACCACAGGCAACTGTGGCTGGTTTGACACTGCCAAGTGCCTCCTGCAAACTGACATCAGCAACCTGGCCTGCTGACTTTTGTTTCTCTGGGGAAAGGCCATGGTTCATGTCCAGGGCCTTGTGGCCAGGAGTGGCCGGCTGCCTGCTGAAATTCCGCACGGATGAGGATACATCCCAGTTGCAAGGTGCCCCCACAGGCAACTGCGTCTGGTTTGACAGTGCCAAGTGCCACCTGCAAACTGACATCAGGAACCTGGCCTGGTGACTTTTGTTTGTCTGGGGAAAGGCCATTATTCTTGTCCGGGTCCCGGTGGCCCGGACTGGCAGGCTGCCTGCTGAAATTCCAAAAGGATCAGGATACCTCCCAGATGCAAGGTGCCCCCACAGGCAACTGCGGCTGGTTTGACAGTGCCAAGTGCCTCCTGCAAACTGACATCAGCAACCTGGCCTGGTGACTTTTGTTTCTCTGGGGAAAGGCCATGGTTCATGTCCAGGGCCTTGTGGCCAGGAGTGGCCGGCTGCCTGCTGAAATTCCGCACGGATGAGGATACATCCCAGTCGCAAGGTGCCCCCACAGGCAACTGCGTCTGGTTTGACAGTGCCAAGTGCCACCTGCAAACTGACATCAGGAACCTGGCCTGGTGACTTTTGTTTCTCTGGGGAAAGACCAACATTCTTTTCAGGGTACCGGTGGCCCGGAGTGGCCGACTGCCTGCTGAAATTCCGCACGGATCAGGATGCCTCCCAGACCGAAAGTACCACCCAAGGCAACTGTGGCTGGTTTGACAGTGCCAAGTGCCTCCTGCAAACTGACATCAGGAACCTGGCCTGGTGACTTTTATTTCTCTGGGGAAAGGCCATCATTCGTGTCCAGTGCCCCGCGGCCTGGAGTGGCCGGCTGCCTGCTGAAATTCCTCACGGTTGAGGATACCTCCCAGATGAAAGGTGCCCCCACAAGTAACTGTGGCTGGTTTGACAGTGCCAAGTGCCTCCTGCAAACTGACATCAGGAACCTGGCCTGCTGACTTTTGTTTCTCAGGGGAAAGGCCATGGTTCATGTCCAGGGCCTGGTAGCCCGGAGTGGCCGGCTGCCTGCTGAAATTCCATATGGATCAGGATGCCTCCCAGATGAAAAATGCCCCCAGAGGAAACTGCGTCAGGTTTGACAGTGCCAAGTGCCTCCTGCAAACTGACATCAGGAACCTGGCCTGGTGACTTTTGTTTCTCTGGGGAAAGGCCATGGTTCATGTCCAGGGCCTGGGGGCTCGGAGTGGCCGGCTGCCTGCTGAAATTCCGCATGGATCAGGATGCCTCCCAGATGAAAAATGCCCCCACAGGCAACTGCGTCTGGTTTGACAGTGCCAAGTGCCTCCTGCAAACTGACATCAGGAACCTGGCCTGGTGACTTTTGTTTCTGTGTGTAAAGGCCATCATTCTTTTCCAGGGTACGGTGGCCCGGAGTGGCCGGCTGCCTGCTGAAATTCCGCACGGATCAGGATGACTCCCAGACCGAAAGTACCACCCAAGGCAAATGTGGCTGGTTTGACAGTGCCAAGTGCCTCCTGCAAACAGACATCAGCGACCTGGCCTGCTGAGTTCTGTTTCTCTGGGGAAAGGCCATCGTTCCTCTCCAGGGCCCGGTGGCTCGAGTGGCAGGCTGCCTGCTGAAATTCCACATGGATCAGGATGCCTCCCAGATGAAAGGTGCCCCCACAGGCAACTGTGGCTGGTTTGACAGTGCCAAGTGCCACCTGCAAACTGACATCAGGAACCTGGCCTGGTGACTTTTGTTTCTCTGGGGAAAGGCCAACATTCTTTTCCGGGTACCGGTGGACGGAGTGGCCGACTGCCTGCTGAAATTCTGCACGGATCAGGATGCCTCCCAGACCGAAAGTACCACCCAAGGCAACTGCGTCTGGTTTGACAGTGCCAAGTGCCTCCTGCAAACTGACATCAGGAACCTGGCCTGGTGACTTTTGTTTCTCTGGGTAAAGGCCATGGTTCAGGTCCAGGGCCTTGTGGCCAGGAGTGGCCGGCTGCCTGCTGAAATTCCGCACGGATGAGGATACATGCCAGTTGCAAGGTGCCCCCACAGGCAACTGTGGCTGGTTTGACAGTGCCAAGTGCCTCCTGCAAACTGACATCAGGAACCTGGCCTGGTGACTTTTGTTTCTCTGGGGAAAGGCCATGGTTCGTGTCCAGGGCCTTGTGGCCAGGAGTGGCCGGCTGCCTGCTGAAATTCCGCACGGATGAGGATACATCCCAGTTGCAAGGTGCCCCCACAGGCAACTGCGTCTGGTTTGACAGTGCCAAGTGCCTCCTGCAAACTGACATCAGGAACCTGGCCTGGTGTTTTTTGTTTCTCTGGGGAAAGGCCATGGTTCATGTCCAGGGCCTTGTGGCCAGGATTGGCCGGCTGCCTGCTGAAATTCCGCACGGATGAGGATACATCCCAGTTGCAAGGTGCCCCCACAGGCAACTGCGTCTGGTTTGACAGTGCCAAGTGCCACCTGCAAACTGACATCAGGAACCTGGCCTGGTGACTTTTGTTTCTCTGGGGAAAGGCCAACATTCTTTTCCGGGTACCGGTGGACGGAGTGGCCGGCTGCCTGCTGAAATTCCGCACGGATCAGGATGCCTCCCAGACCGAAAGTACCACCCAAGGCAACTGTGGCTGGTTTGACAGTGCCAAGTGCCTCCTGCAAACTGACATCAGGAACCTGGCCTGGTGACTTTTATTTCTCTGGGGAAAGGCCATCATTCGTGTCCAGTGCCCCGCGGCCTGGAGTGGCCGGCTGCCTGCTGAAATTCCTCACGGTTGAGGATACCTCCCAGATGAAAGGTGCCCCCACAAGTAACTGTGGCTGGTTTGACAGTGCCAAGTGCCTCCTGCAAACTGACATCAGGAACCTGGCCTGCTGACTTTTGTTTCTCAGGGGAAAGGCCATGGTTCATGTCCAGGGCCTGGTAGCCCGGAGTGGCCGGCTGCCTGCTGAAATTCCATATGGATCAGGATGTCTCCCAGATGAAAAATGCCCCCAGAGGAAACTGCGTCAGGTTTGACAGTGCCAAGTGCCTCCTGCAAACTGACATCAGGAACCTGGCCTGGTGACTTTTGTTTCTCTGGGGAAAGGCCATGTTTCATGTCCAGGGCCTGGGGGCTCGGAGTGGCCGGCTGCCTGCTGAAATTCCGCATGGATCAGGATGCCTCCCAGATGAAAAATGCCCCCACAGGCAACTGCGTCTGGTTTGACAGTGCCAAGTGCCTCCTGCAAACTGACATCAGGAACCTGGCCTGGTGACTTTTGTTTCTGTGTGTAAAGGCCATCATTCTTTTCCAGGGTACGGTGGCCCGGAGTGGCCGGCTGCCTGCTGAAATTCCGCACGGATCAGGATGACTCCCAGACCGAAAGTACCACCCAAGGCAAATGTGGCTGGTTTGACAGTGCCAAGTGCCTCCTGCAAACAGACATCAGCGACCTGGCCTGCTAAGTTCTGTTTCTCTGGGGAAAGGCCATCGTTCCTCTCCAGGGCCCGGTGGCTCGAGTGGCAGGCTGCCTGCTGAAATTCCACATGGATCAGGAGGCCTCCCAGATGAAAGGTGCCCCCAGAGGCAACTGTGGCTGGTTTGACAGTGCCAAGTGCCTCCTGCAAACTGACATCAGGAACCTGGCCTGGTGACTTTTATTTCTCTGGGTAAAGGCCATCATTCGTGTCCAGTGCCCCGCGGCCTGGAGTGGCCGGCTGCCTGCTGAAATTCCTCACGGTTGAGGATACCTCCCAGATGAAAGGTGCCCCCACAGGTAACTGTGGCTGGTTTGACACTGCCAAGTGCCTCCTGCAAACTGACATCAGGAACCTGGCCTGGTGACTTTTGTTTCTCTGGGGAAAGTCCATGGTTCATGTCCATGGCCTGGGAGCCCGGAGTGGCCGGCTGCCTGGTGAAATTCTGCATGGATCAGGATGCCGCCGAGATGGAAGGTGCCACCACAGGCAACTGTGGCTGGTTTGACACTGCCAAGTGCCTCCTGCAAACTGACATCAGCAACCTGGCCTGCTGACTTTTGTTTCTCTGGGGAAAGGCCATGGTTCATGTCCAGGGCCTTGTGGCCAGGAGTGGCCGGCTGCCTGCTGAAATTCCGCACGGATGAGGATACATCCCAGTTGCAAGGTGCCCCCACAGGCAACTGCGTCTGGTTTGACAGTGCCAAGTGCCACCTGCAAACTGACATCAGGAACCTGGCCTGGTGACTTTTGTTTGTCTGGGGAAAGGCCATTATTCTTGTCCGGGTCCCGGTGGCCCGGACTGGCAGGCTGCCTGCTGAAATTCCAAAAGGATCAGGATACCTCCCAGATGCAAGGTGCCCCCACAGGCAACTGCGGCTGGTTTGACAGTGCCAAGTGCCTCCTGCAAACTGACATCAGGAACCTGGACTGGTGACTTTTGTTTCTCTGGGGAAAGGCCATGGTTCATGTCCAGGGCCTTGTGGCCAGGAGTGGCCGGCTGCCTGCTGAAATTCCGCACGGATGAGGATACATCCCAGTTGCAAGGTGCCCCCACAGGCAACTGCGTCTGGTTTGACAGTGCCAAGTGCCACCTGCAAACTGACATCAGGAACCTGGCCTGGTGACTTTTGTTTCTCTGGGGAAAGGCCAACATTCTTTTCCGGGTACCGGTGGACGGAGTGGCCGGCTGCCTGCTGAAATTCCGCACGGATCAGGATGCCTCCCAGACCGAAAGTACCACCCAAGGCAACTGTGGCTGGTTTGACAGTGCCAAGTGCCTCCTGCAAACTGACATCAGGAACCTGGCCTGGTGACTTTTATTTCTCTGGGGAAAGGCCATCATTCGTGTCCAGTGCCCCGCGGCCTGGAGTGGCCGGCTGCCTGCTGAAATTCCTCACGGTTGAGGATACCTCCCAGATGAAAGGTGCCCCCACAAGTAACTGTGGCTGGTTTGACAGTGCCAAGTGCCTCCTGCAAACTGACATCAGGAACCTGGCCTGCTGACTTTTGTTTCTCAGGGGAAAGGCCATGGTTCATGTCCAGGGCCTGGTAGCCCGGAGTGGCCGGCTGCCTGCTGAAATTCCATATGGATCAGGATGTCTCCCAGATGAAAAATGCCCCCAGAGGAAACTGCGTCAGGTTTGACAGTGCCAAGTGCCTCCTGCAAACTGACATCAGGAACCTGGCCTGGTGACTTTTGTTTCTCTGGGGAAAGGCCATGTTTCATGTCCAGGGCCTGGGGGCTCGGAGTGGCCGGCTGCCTGCTGAAATTCCGCATGGATCAGGATGCCTCCCAGATGAAAAATGCCCCCACAGGCAACTGCGTCTGGTTTGACAGTGCCAAGTGCCTCCTGCAAACTGACATCAGGAACCTGGCCTGGTGACTTTTGTTTCTGTGTGTAAAGGCCATCATTCTTTTCCAGGGTACGGTGGCCCGGAGTGGCCGGCTGCCTGCTGAAATTCCGCACGGATCAGGATGACTCCCAGACCGAAAGTACCACCCAAGGCAAATGTGGCTGGTTTGACAGTGCCAAGTGCCTCCTGCAAACAGACATCAGCGACCTGGCCTGCTAAGTTCTGTTTCTCTGGGGAAAGGCCATCGTTCCTCTCCAGGGCCCGGTGGCTCGAGTGGCAGGCTGCCTGCTGAAATTCCACATGGATCAGGAGGCCTCCCAGATGAAAGGTGCCCCCACAGGCAACTGTGGCTGGTTTGACAGTGCCAAGTGCCTCCTGCAAACTGACATCAGGAACCTGGCCTGGTGACTTTTATTTCTCTGGGTAAAGGCCATCATTCGTGTCCAGTGCCCCGCGGCCTGGAGTGGCCGGCTGCCTGCTGAAATTCCTCACGGTTGAGGATACCTCCCAGATGAAAGGTGCCCCCACAGGTAACTGTGGCTGGTTTGACACTGCCAAGTGCCTCCTGCAAACTGACATCAGGAACCTGGCCTGGTGACTTTTGTTTCTCTGGGGAAAGTCCATGGTTCATGTCCATGGCCTGGGAGCCCGGAGTGGCCGGCTGCCTGCTGAAATTCTGCATGGATCAGGATGCCGCCGAGATGGAAGGTGCCACCACAGGCAACTGTGGCTGGTTTGACAGTGCCAAGTGCCTCCTGCAAACTGACATCAGGAACCTGGCCTGGTGACTTTTGTTTCTCTGGGGAAAAGCCATGGTTCATGTCCAGGGCCTGGTGGCCCGGAGTGGCCGGCTGCCTGCTGAAATTCCGCACGGATCAGGATGCCTCCCAGACCGAAAGTACCACCCAAGGCAACTGTGGCTGGTTTGACAGTGCCAAGTGCCTCCTGCAAACTGACATCAGCAACCTGGCCTGCTGACTTTTGTTTCTCTGGGGAAAGGCCATGGTTCATGTCCAGGGCCTTGTGGCCAGGAGTGGCCGGCTGCCTGCTGAAATTCCGCACGGATGAGGATACATCCCATTTGCAAGGTGCCCCCACAGGCAACTGCGTCTGGTTTGACAGTGCCAAGTGCCACCTGCAAACTGACATCAGGAACCTGGCCTGGTGACTTTTGTTTGTCTGGGGAAAGGCCATTATTCTTGTCCGGGTCCCGGTGGCCCGGACTGGCAGGCTGCCTGCTGAAATTCCAAAAGGATCAGGATACCTCCCAGATGCAAGGTGCCCCCACAGGCAACTGCGGCTGGTTTGACAGTGCCAAGTGCCTCCTGCAAACTGACATCAGGAACCTGGCCTGGTGACTTTTGTTTCTCTGGGGAAAGGCCATGGTTCATGTCCAGGGCCTTGTGGCCAGGAGTGGCCGGCTGCCTGCTGAAATTCCGCACGGATGAGGATACATCCCAGTTGCAAGGTGCCCCCACAGGCAACTGCGTCTGGTTTGACAGTGCCAAGTGCCACCTGCAAACTGACATCAGGAACCTGGCCTGGTGACTTTTGTTTCTCTGGGGAAAGGCCAACATTCTTTTCCGGGTACCGGTGGACGGAGTGGCCGGCTGCCTGCTGAAATTCCGCACGGATCAGGATGCCTCCCAGACCGAAAGTACCACCCAAGGCAACTGTGGCTGGTTTGACAGTGCCAAGTGCCTCCTGCAAACTGACATCAGGAACCTGGCCTGGTGACTTTTATTTCTCTGGGGAAAGGCCATCATTCGTGTCCAGTGCCCCGCGGCCTGGAGTGGCCGGCTGCCTGCTGAAATTCCTCACGGTTGAGGATACCTCCCAGATGAAAGGTGCCCCCACAAGTAACTGTGGCTGGTTTGACAGTGCCAAGTGCCTCCTGCAAACTGACATCAGGAACCTGGCCTGCTGACTTTTGTTTCTCAGGGGAAAGGCCATGGTTCATGTCCAGGGCCTGGTAGCCCGGAGTGGCCGGCTGCCTGCTGAAATTCCATATGGATCAGGATGTCTCCCAGATGAAAAATGCCCCCAGAGGAAACTGCGTCAGGTTTGACAGTGCCAAGTGCCTCCTGCAAACTGACATCAGGAACCTGGCCTGGTGACTTTTGTTTCTCTGGGGAAAGGCCATGTTTCATGTCCAGGGCCTGGGGGCTCGGAGTGGCCGGCTGCCTGCTGAAATTCCGCATGGATCAGGATGCCTCCCAGATGAAAAATGCCCCCACAGGCAACTGCGTCTGGTTTGACAGTGCCAAGTGCCTCCTGCAAACTGACATCAGGAACCTGGCCTGGTGACTTTTGTTTCTGTGTGTAAAGGCCATCATTCTTTTCCAGGGTACGGTGGCCCGGAGTGGCCGGCTGCCTGCTGAAATTCCGCACGGATCAGGATGACTCCCAGACCGAAAGTACCACCCAAGGCAAATG
The DNA here is from genome assembly GCF_036417665.1 of Passer domesticus. Classification (NCBI taxonomy): domain Eukaryota; kingdom Metazoa; phylum Chordata; class Aves; order Passeriformes; family Passeridae; genus Passer; species Passer domesticus. Next base: position 59,338,254 of record NC_087474.1, read on the forward strand.
TGGCTGGTTTGACAGTGCCAAGTGCCTCCTGCAAACAGACATCAGCGACCTGGCCTGCTAAGTTCTGTTTCTCTGGGGAAAGGCCATCGTTCCTCTCCAGGGCCCGGTGGCTCGAGTGGCAGGCTGCCTGCTGAAATTCCACATGGATCAGGAGGCCTCCCAGATGAAAGGTGCCCCCAGAGGCAACTGTGGCTGGTTTGACAGTGCCAAGTGCCTCCTGCAAACTGACATCAGGAACCTGGCCTGGTGACTTTTATTTCTCTGGGTAAAGGCCATCATTCGTGTCCAGTGCCCCGCGGCCTGGAGTGGCCGGCTGCCTGCTGAAATTCCTCACGGTTGAGGATACCTCCCAGATGAAAGGTGCCCCCACAGGTAACTGTGGCTGGTTTGACACTGCCAAGTGCCTCCTGCAAACTGACATCAGGAACCTGGCCTGGTGACTTTTGTTTCTCTGGGGAAAGTCCATGGTTCATGTCCATGGCCTGGGAGCCCGGAGTGGCCGGCTGCCTGGTGAAATTCTGCATGGATCAGGATGCCGCCGAGATGGAAGGTGCCACCACAGGCAACTGTGGCTGGTTTGACACTGCCAAGTGCCTCCTGCAAACTGACATCAGCAACCTGGCCTGCTGACTTTTGTTTCTCTGGGGAAAGGCCATGGTTCATGTCCAGGGCCTTGTGGCCAGGAGTGGCCGGCTGCCTGCTGAAATTCCGCACGGATGAGGATACATCCCAGTTGCAAGGTGCCCCCACAGGCAACTGCGTCTGGTTTGACAGTGCCAAGTGCCACCTGCAAACTGACATCAGGAACCTGGCCTGGTGACTTTTGTTTGTCTGGGGAAAGGCCATTATTCTTGTCCGGGTCCCGGTGGCCCGGACTGGCAGGCTGCCTGCTGAAATTCCAAAAGGATCAGGATACCTCCCAGATGCAAGGTGCCCCCACAGGCAACTGCGGCTGGTTTGACAGTGCCAAGTGCCTCCTGCAAACTGACATCAGGAACCTGGACTGGTGACTTTTGTTTCTCTGGGGAAAGGCCATGGTTCATGTCCAGGGCCTTGTGGCCAGGAGTGGCCGGCTGCCTGCTGAAATTCCGCACGGATGAGGATACATCCCAGTTGCAAGGTGCCCCCACAGGCAACTGCGTCTGGTTTGACAGTGCCAAGTGCCACCTGCAAACTGACATCAGGAACCTGGCCTGGTGACTTTTGTTTCTCTGGGGAAAGGCCAACATTCTTTTCCGGGTACCGGTGGACGGAGTGGCCGGCTGCCTGCTGAAATTCCGCACGGATCAGGATGCCTCCCAGACCGAAAGTACCACCCAAGGCAACTGTGGCTGGTTTGACAGTGCCAAGTGCCTCCTGCAAACTGACATCAGGAACCTGGCCTGGTGACTTTTATTTCTCTGGGGAAAGGCCATCATTCGTGTCCAGTGCCCCGCGGCCTGGAGTGGCCGGCTGCCTGCTGAAATTCCTCACGGTTGAGGATACCTCCCAGATGAAAGGTGCCCCCACAAGTAACTGTGGCTGGTTTGACAGTGCCAAGTGCCTCCTGCAAACTGACATCAGGAACCTGGCCTGCTGACTTTTGTTTCTCAGGGGAAAGGCCATGGTTCATGTCCAGGGCCTGGTAGCCCGGAGTGGCCGGCTGCCTGCTGAAATTCCATATGGATCAGGATGTCTCCCAGATGAAAAATGCCCCCAGAGGAAACTGCGTCAGGTTTGACAGTGCCAAGTGCCTCCTGCAAACTGACATCAGGAACCTGGCCTGGTGACTTTTGTTTCTCTGGGGAAAGGCCATGTTTCATGTCCAGGGCCTGGGGGCTCGGAGTGGCCGGCTGCCTGCTGAAATTCCGCATGGATCAGGATGCCTCCCAGATGAAAAATGCCCCCACAGGCAACTGCGTCTGGTTTGACAGTGCCAAGTGCCTCCTGCAAACTGACATCAGGAACCTGGCCTGGTGACTTTTGTTTCTGTGTGTAAAGGCCATCATTCTTTTCCAGGGTACGGTGGCCCGGAGTGGCCGGCTGCCTGCTGAAATTCCGCACGGATCAGGATGACTCCCAGACCGAAAGTACCACCCAAGGCAAATGTGGCTGGTTTGACAGTGCCAAGTGCCTCCTGCAAACAGACATCAGCGACCTGGCCTGCTAAGTTCTGTTTCTCTGGGGAAAGGCCATCGTTCCTCTCCAGGGCCCGGTGGCTCGAGTGGCAGGCTGCCTGCTGAAATTCCACATGGATCAGGAGGCCTCCCAGATGAAAGGTGCCCCCACAGGCAACTGTGGCTGGTTTGACAGTGCCAAGTGCCTCCTGCAAACTGACATCAGGAACCTGGCCTGGTGACTTTTATTTCTCTGGGTAAAGGCCATCATTCGTGTCCAGTGCCCCGCGGCCTGGAGTGGCCGGCTGCCTGCTGAAATTCCTCACGGTTGAGGATACCTCCCAGATGAAAGGTGCCCCCACAGGTAACTGTGGCTGGTTTGACACTGCCAAGTGCCTCCTGCAAACTGACATCAGGAACCTGGCCTGGTGACTTTTGTTTCTCTGGGGAAAGTCCATGGTTCATGTCCATGGCCTGGGAGCCCGGAGTGGCCGGCTGCCTGCTGAAATTCTGCATGGATCAGGATGCCGCCGAGATGGAAGGTGCCACCACAGGCAACTGTGGCTGGTTTGACACTGCCAAGTGCCTCCTGCAAACTGACATCAGGAACCTGGCCTGGTGACTTTTGTTTCTCTGGGGAAAAGCCATGGTTCATGTCCAGGGCCTGGTGGCCCGGAGTGGCCGGCTGCCTGCTGAAATTCCGCACGGATCAGGATGCCTCCCAGACCGAAAGTACCACCCAAGGCAACTGTGGCTGGTTTGACAGTGCCAAGTGCCTCCTGCAAACTGACATCAGCAACCTGGCCTGCTGACTTTTGTTTCTCTGGGGAAAGGCCATGGTTCATGTCCAGGGCCTTGTGGCCAGGAGTGGCCGGCTGCCTGCTGAAATTCCGCACGGATGAGGATACATCCCAGTTGCAAGGTGCCCCCACAGGCAACTGCGTCTGGTTTGACAGTGCCAAGTGCCACCTGCAAACTGACATCAGGAACCTGGCCTGGTGACTTTTGTTTGTCTGGGGAAAGGCCATTATTCTTGTCCGGGTCCCGGTGGCCCGGACTGGCAGGCTGCCTGCTGAAATTCCAAAAGGATCAGGATACCTCCCAGATGCAAGGTGCCCCCACAGGCAACTGCGGCTGGTTTGACAGTGCCAAGTGCCTCCTGCAAACTGACATCAGGAACCTGGCCTGGTGACTTTTGTTTCTCTGGGGAAAGGCCATGGTTCATGTCCAGGGCCTTGTGGCCAGGAGTGGCCGGCTGCCTGCTGAAATTCCGCACGGATGAGGATACATCCCAGTTGCAAGGTGCCCCCACAGGCAACTGCGTCTGGTTTGACAGTGCCAAGTGCCACCTGCAAACTGACATCAGGAACCTGGCCTGGTGACTTTTGTTTCTCTGGGGAAAGGCCAACATTCTTTTCAGGGTACCGGTGGACGGAGTGGCCGACTGCCTGCTGAAATTCCGCACGGATCAGGATGCCTCCCAGACCGAAAGTACCACCCAAGGCAACTGTGGCTGGTTTGACAGTGCCAAGTGCCTCCTGCAAACTGACATCAGGAACCTGGCCTGGTGACTTTTATTTCTCTGGGGAAAGGCCATCATTCGTGTCCAGTGCCCCGCGGCCTGGAGTGGCCGGCTGCCTGCTGAAATTCCTCACGGTTGAGGATACCTCCCAGATGAAAGGTGCCCCCACAAGTAACTGTGGCTGGTTTGACAGTGCCAAGTGCCTCCTGCAAACTGACATCAGGAACCTGGCCTGGTGACTTTTGTTTCTCTGGGGAAAGTCCATGGTTCATGTCCATGGCCTGGGGGCCCCAGAGTGGCAGGCTGCCGGCTGAAATTCTGCATGGATCAGGATGCCGCCGAGATGGAAGGTGCCCCCAGAGGCAACTGTGGCTGGTTTGACAGTGCCAAGTGCCTCCTGCAAACTGACATCAGGAACCTGGCCTGCTGACTTTTGTTTCTCAGGGGAAAGGCCATGGTTCATGTCCAGGGCCTGGTAGCCCGGAGTGGCCGGCTGCCTGCTGAAATTCCATATGGATCAGGATGCCTACCAGATGAAAAATGCCCCCAGAGGAAACTGCGTCAGGTTTGACAGTGCCAAGTGCGTCCTGCAAATTGACTTCAGGAACCTGGCCTGGTGACTTTTGTTTCTCTGGGGAAAGGCCATGTTTCATGTCCAGGGCCTGGGGGCTCGGAGTGGCCGGCTGCCTGCTGAAATTCCGCATGGATCAGGATGCCTCCCAGATGAAAAACGCCCCCACAGGCAACTGCGTCTGGTTTGACAGTGCCAAGTGCCTCCTGCAAACTGACATCAGGAACCTGGCCTGGTGACTTTTGTTTCTGTGTGTAAAGGCCATCATTCTTTTCCAGGGTACGGTGGCCCGGAGTGGCCGGCTGCCTGCTGAAATTCCGCACGGATCAGGATGACTCCCAGACCGAAAGTACCACCCAAGGCAAATGTGGCTGGTTTGACAGTGCCAAGTGCCTCCTGCAAACAGACATCAGCGACCTGGCCTGCTGAGTTCTGTTTCTCTGGGGAAAGGCCATCGTTCCTCTCCAGGGCCCGGTGGCTCGAGTGGCAGGCTGCCTGCTGAAATTCCACATGGATCAGGATGCCTCCCAGATGAAAGGTGCCCCCACAGGCAACTGTGTCTGGTTTGACAGTGCCAAGTGCCACCTGCAAACTGACATCAGGAACCTGGCCTGGTGACTTTTGTTTCTCTGGGGAAAGGCCAACATTCTTTTCCGGGTACCGGTGGACGGAGTGGCCGACTGCCTGCTGAAATTCTGCACGGATCAGGATGCCTCCCAGACCGAAAGTACCACCCAAGGCAACTGCGGCTGGTTTGACAGTGCCAAGTGCCTCCTGCAAACTGACATCAGGAACCTGGCCTGGTGACTTTTGTTTCTCTGGGTAAAGGCCATGGTTCAGGTCCAGGGCCTTGTGGCCAGGAGTGGCCGGCTGCCTGCTGAAATTCCGCACGGATGAGGATACATGCCAGTTGCAAGGTGCCCCCACAGGCAACTGTGGCTGGTTTGACAGTGCCAAGTGCCTCCTGCAAACTGACATCAGGAACCTGGCCTGGTGACTTTTGTTTCTCTGGGGAAAGGCCATGGTTCATGTCCAGGGCCTTGTGGCCAGGAGTGGCCGGCTGCCTGCTGAAATTCCGCACGGATGAGGATACATCCCAGTTGCAAGGTGCCCCCACAGGCAACTGCGTCTGGTTTGACAGTGCCAAGTGCCTCCTGCAAACTGACATCAGGAACCTGGCCTGGTGTTTTTTGTTTCTCTGGGGAAAGGCCATGGTTCATGTCCAGGGCCTTGTGGCCAGGAGTGGCCGGCTGCCTGCTGAAATTCCGCACGGATGAGGATACATCCCAGTTGCAAGGTGCCCCCACAGGCAACTGCGCCTGGTTTGACAGTGCCAAGTGCCACCTGCAAACTGACATCAGGAACCTGGCCTGGTGACTTTTGTTTCTCTGGGGAAAGGCCAACATTCTTTTCCGGGCACCGGTGGACGGAGTGGCCGGCTGCCTGCTGAAATTCCGCACGGATCAGGATGCCTCCCAGACCGAAAGTACCACCCAAGGCAACTGTGGCTGGTTTGACAGTGCCAAGTGCCTCCTGCAAACAGACATCAGCGACCTGGCCTGCTAAGTTCTGTTTCTCTGGGGAAAGGCCATCGTTCCTCTCCAGGGCCCGGTGGCTCGAGTGGCAGGCTGCCTGCTGAAATTCCACATGGATCAGGAGGCCTCCCAGATGAAAGGTGCCCCCAGAGGCAACTGTGGCTGGTTTGACAGTGCCAAGTGCCTCCTGCAAACTGACATCAGGAACCTGGCCTGGTGACTTTTATTTCTCTGGGTAAAGGCCATCATTCGTGTCCAGTGCCCCGCGGCCTGGAGTGGCCGGCTGCCTGCTGAAATTCCTCACGGTTGAGGATACCTCCCAGATGAAAGGTGCCCCCACAGGTAACTGTGGCTGGTTTGACACTGCCAAGTGCCTCCTGCAAACTGACATCAGGAACCTGGCCTGGTGACTTTTGTTTCTCTGGGGAAAGTCCATGGTTCATGTCCATGGCCTGGGGGCCCGGAGTGGCCGGCTGCCTGCTGAAATTCTGCATGGATCAGGATGCCGCCGAGATGGAAGGTGCCACCACAGGCAACTGTGGCTGGTTTGACAGTGCCAAGTGCCTCCTGCAAACTGACATCAGGAACCTGGCCTGGTGACTTTTGTTTCTCAGGGGAAAGGCCATCGTTCCTCTCCAGGGCCCGCTGGCCCGGAGTGGCCAGCTGCCTGCTGAAATTCCACACGGATCAGGATGCCTCCCAGATGAAAAATGCCCCCAGAGGAAACTGCGTCAGGTTTGACAGTGCCAAGTGCCTCCTGCAAACTGACATCAGGAACCTGGCCTGGTGACTTTTGTTTCTCTGGGGAAAGGCCATGGTTCATGTCCAGGGCCTGGGGGCTCGGAGTGGCCGGCTGCCTGCTGAAATTCCGCATGGATCAGGATGCCTCCCAGATGAAAAATGCCCCCACAGGCAACTGCGTCTGGTTTGACAGTGCCAAGTGACTCCTGCAAACTGACATCAGGAACCTGGCCTGGTGACTTTTGTTTCTGTGTGTAAAGGCCATCATTCTTTTCCAGGGTACGGTGGCCCGGAGTGGCCGGCTGCCTGCTGAAATTCCGCACGGATCAGGATGCCTCCCAGACCGAAAGTACCACCCAAGGCAAATGTGGCTGGTTTGACAGTGCCAAGTGCCTCCTGCAAACAGACATCAGCGACCTGGCCTGCTGAGTTCTGTTTCTCTGGGGAAAGGCCATCGTTCCTCTCCAGGGCCCGGTGGCTCGAGTGGCAGGCTGCCTGCTGAAATTCCACATGGATCAGGATGCCTCCCAGATGAAAGGTGCCACCACAGGCAACTGTGGCTGGTTTGACAGTGCCAAGTGCCTCCTGCAAACTGACATCAGGAACCTGGCCTGGTGACTTTTATTTCTCTGGGTAAAGGCCCTCATTCGTGTCCAGTGCCCCGCGGCCTGGAGTGGCCGGCTGCCTGCTGAAATTCCTCACGGTTGAGGATACCTCCCAGATGAAAGGTGCCCCCACAGGTAACTGTGGCTGGTTTGACAGTGCCAAGTGCCTCCTGCAAACTGACATCAGGAACCTGGCCTGCTGACTTTTGTTTCTCTGGGGAAAGGCCATGGTTCATGTCCATGGCCTGGGGGCCCGGAGTGGCCGGCTGCCTGCTGAAATTCTGCATGGATCCGGATGCCGCCGAGATGGAAGGTGCCACCACAGGCAACTGTGGCTGGTTTGACACTGCCAAGTGCCTCCTGCAAACTGACATCAGGAACCTGGCCTGGTGACTTTTATTTCTCTGGGGAAAGGCCATGGTTCATGTCCAGGGCCTGGTAGCCCGGACTGGCAGGCTGCCTGCTGAAATTCCACATGGATCAGGATGCCTCCCAGATGAAAAATGCCCCCAGAGGAAACTGAGTCAGGTTTGACAGTGCCAAGTGCCTCCTGCAAACTGACATCAGGAACCTGACCTGGTGACTTTTGTTTCTCTGGGGAAAGGCCATGGTTCATGTCCAGGGCCTGGTGGCTCGGAGTGGCCGGCTGCCTGCTGAAATTCCGCATGGATCAGGATGCCTCTCACATGAAAAATGCCCCCACAGGCACCTGTGGCTGGTTTGACAGTGCCAAGTGCCTCCTGCCAACTGACATCTGGAACCTGGCCTGGTGACTTTTGTTTCTCTGGGGAAAGGCCATGGTTTATATCCTGAGCCTGGTGTCCTGGAGTGGCCGGCAGCCTGCTGAAATTCTGGACGGACCAGGATGCCGCCCAGATGAAAGGTACCACCAGAGGCAACTGCGTCTGGTTTGACAGTGCCAAGTGCCTCCTGCAAACTGACATCAGGAACCTGGCCTGGTGACTTTTGTTTCTCTGGGGAAAGGCCATGATTCTTTTCCGGGGTACTGTGGCCCGGAGTGGCCGGCTGCCTGCTGAAATTCCAAAAGGATCAGGATGCCTCCCAGACCGAAAGTACCACCCAAGGCAACTGTGGCTGGTTTGACAGTGCCAAGTGCCTCCTGCAAACAGACATCAGCGACCTGGCCTGCTGAGTTCTGTTTCTCTGGGGAAAGGCCATGGTTCCTCTCCAGGGCCCGGTGGCTCGAGTGGCAGGCTGCCTGCTGAAATTCCACATGGATCAGGAGGCCTCCCAGATGAAAGGTGCCCCCACAGGCAACTGTGGCTGGTTTGACAGTGCCAAGTGCCTCCTGCAAACTGACATCAGGAACCTGGCCTGGTGACTTTTATTTCTCTGGGTAAAGGCCATCATTCGTGTCCAGTGCCCCGCGGCCTGGAGTGGCCGGCTGCCTGCTGAAATTCCTCACGGTTGAGGATACCTCCCAGATGAAAGGTGCCCCCACAGGTAACTGTGGCTGGTTTGACAGTGCCAAGTGCCTCCTGCAAACTGACATCAGGAACCTGGCCTGGTGACTTTTGTTTCTCTGGGGAAAGTCCATGGTTCATGTCCATGGCCTGGGGGCCCGGAGTGGCCGGCTGCCTGCTGAAATTCTGCATGGATCAGGATGCCGCCGAGATGGAAGGTGCCACCACAGGCAACTGTGGTTGGTTTGACACTGCCAAGTGCCTCCTGCAAACTGACATCAGGAACCTGGCCTGCTGACTTTTGTTTCTCAGGGGAAAGGCCATGGTTCATGTCCAGGGCCTGGTAGCCCGGAGTGGCCGGCTGCCTGCTGAAATTCCACACGGATCAGGACGCCTCCCAGATGAAAAATGCCCCCAGAGGAAACTGCGTCAGGTTTGACAGTGCCAAGTGCCTCCTGCAAACTGACATCAGGAACCTGGCCTGGTGACTTTTGTTTCTCTGGGGAAAGGCCATGGTTCATGTCCAGGGCCTGGGGGCTCGGAGTGGCCGGCTGCCTGCTGAAATTCCGCATGGATCAGGATGCCTCCCAGATGAAAAATGCCCCCACAGGCAACTGCGTCTGGTTTGACAGTGCCAAGTGACTCCTGCAAACTGACATCAGGAACCTGGCCTGGTGACTTTTGTTTCTGTGTGTAAAGGCCATGATTCTTTTCCGGGGTACGGTGGCCCGGAGTGGCGGGCTGCCTGCTGAAATTCCGCACGGATCAGGATGCCTCCCAGACCGAAAGTACCACCCAAGGCAAATGTGGCTGGTTTGACAGTGCCAAGTGCCTCCTGCAAACTGACATCAGGAACCTGGCCTGGTGACTTTTGTTTCTCAGGGGAAAGGCCATCGTTCCTCTCCAGGGCCCGCTGGCCCGGAGTGGCCGGCTGCCTGCTGAAATTCCACACGGATCAGGATGCCTCCCAGATGAAAAATGCCCCCAGAGGAAACTGCGTCAGGTTTGACAGTGCCAAGTGCCTCCTGCAAACTGACATCAGGAACCTGGCCTGGTGACTTTTGTTTCTCTGGGGAAAGGCCATGGTTCATGTCCAGGGCCTGGGGGCTCGGAGTGGCCGGCTGCCTGCTGAAATTCCGCATGGATCAGGATGCCTCCCAGATGAAAAATGCCCCCACAGGCAACTGCGTCTGGTTTGACTGTGCCAAGTGACTCCTGCAAACTGACATCAGGAACCTGGCCTGGTGACTTTTGTTTCTGTGTGTAAAGGCCATCATTCTTTTCCAGGGTACGGTGGCCCGGAGTGGCCGGCTGCCTGCTGAAATTCCGCACGGATCAGGATGCCTCCCAGACCGAAAGTACCACCCAAGGCAAATGTGGCTGGTTTGACACTGCCAAGTGCCTCCTGCAAACAGACATCAGCGACCTGGCCTGCTGAGTTCTGTTTCTCTGGGGAAAGGCCATCGTTCCTCTCCAGGGCCCGGTGGCTCGAGTGGCAGGCTGCCTGCTGAAATTCCACATGGATCAGGATGCCTCCCAGATGAAAGGTGCCACCACAGGCAACTGTGGCTGGTTTGACAGTGCCAAGTGCCTCCTGCAAACTGACATCAGGAACCTGGCCTGGTGACTTTTATTTCTCTGGGTAAAGGCCCTCATTCGTGTCCAGTGCCCCGCGGCCTGGAGTGGCCGGCTGCCTGCTGAAATTCCTCACGGTTGAGGATACCTCCCAGATGAAAGGTGCCCGCACAGGTAACTGTGGCTGGTTTGACAGTGCCAAGTGCCTCCTGCAAACTGACATCAGGAACCTGGCCTGCTGACTTTTGTTTCTCTGGGGAAAGGCCATGGTTCATGTCCATGGCCTGGGGGCCCGGAGTGGCCGGCTGCCTGCTGAAATTCTGCATGGATCCGGATGCCGCCGAGATGGAAGGTGCCACCACAGGCAACTGTGGCTGGTTTGACACTGCCAAGTGCCTCCTGCAAACTGACATCAGGAACCTGGCCTGGTGACTTTTGTTTCTCTGGGGAAAGGCCATGGTTCATGTCCAGGGCCTGGTAGCCCGGAGTGGCCGGCTGCCTGCTGAAATTCCACATGGATCAGGATGCCTCCCAGATGAAAAATGCCCCCAGAGGAAACTGAGTCAGGTTTGACAGTGCCAAGTGCCTCCTGCAAACTGACATCAGGAACCTGACCTGGTGACTTTTGTTTCTCTGGGGAAAGGCCATGGTTCATGTCCAGGGCCTGGTGGCTCGGAGTGGCCGGCTGCCTGCTGAAATTCCGCATGGATCAGGATGCCTCTCACATGAAAAATGCCCCCACAGGCACCTGTGGCTGGTTTGACAGTGCCAAGTGCCTCCTGCCAACTGACATCTGGAACCTGGCCTGGTGACTTTTGTTTCTCTGGGGAAAGGCCATGGTTTATATCCTGAGCCTGGTGTCCTGGAGTGGCCGGCAGCCTGCTGAAATTCTGGACGGACCAGGATGCCGCCCAGATGAAAGGTACCACCAGAGGCAACTGCGTCTGGTTTGACAGTGCCAAGTGCCTCCTGCAAACTGACATCAGGAACCTGGCCTGGTGACTTTTGTTTCTCTGGGGAAAGGCCATGATTCTTTTCCGGGGTACGGTGGCCCGGAGTGGCCGGCTGCCTGCTGAAATTCCAAAAGGATCAGGATGCCTCCCAGACCGAAAGTACCACCCAAGGCAACTGTGGCTGGTTTGACAGTGCCAAGTGCCTCCTGCAAACAGACATCAGCGACCTGGCCTGCTGAGTTCTGTTTCTCTGGGGAAAGGCCATGGTTCCTCTCCAGGGCCCGGTGGCTCGAGTGGCAGGCTGCCTGCTGAAATTCCACATGGATCAGGAGGCCTCCCAGATGAAAGGTGCCCCCACAGGCAACTGTGGCTGGTTTGACAGTGCCAAGTGCCTCCTGCAAACTGACATCAGGAACCTGGCCTGGTGACTTTTATTTCTCTGGGTAAAGGCCATCATTCGTGTCCAGTGCCCCGCGGCCTGGAGTGGCCGGCTGCCTGCTGAAATTCCTCACGGTTGAGGATACCTCCCAGATGAAAGGTGCCCCCACAGGTAACTGTGGCTGGTTTGACAGTGCCAAGTGCCTCCTGCAAACTGACATCAGGAACCTGGCCTGGTGACTTTTGTTTCTCTGGGGAAAGTCCATGGTTCATGTCCATGGCCTGGGGGCCCGGAGTGGCCGGCTGCCTGCTGAAATTCTGCATGGATCAGGATGCCGCCGAGATGGAAGGTGCCACCACAGGCAACTGTGGTTGGTTTGACACTGCCAAGTGCCTCCTGCAAACTGACATCAGGAACCTGGCCTGGTGACTTTTGTTTCTCAGGGGAAAGGCCATGGTTCATGTCCAGGGCCTGGTAGCCCGGAGTGGCCGGCTGCCTGCTGAAATTCCACACGGATCAGGACGCCTCCCAGATGAAAAATGCCCCCAGAGGAAACTGCGTCAGGTTTGACAGTGCCAAGTGCCTCCTGCAAACTGACATCAGGAACCTGGCCTGGTGACTTTTGTTTCTCTGGGGAAAGGCCATGGTTCATGTCCAGGGCCTGGGGGCTCGGAGTGGCCGGCTGCCTGCTGAAATTCCGCATGGATCAGGATGCCTCCCAGATGAAAAATGCCCCCACAGGCAACTGCGTCTGGTTTGACAGTGCCAAGTGACTCCTGCAAACTGACATCAGGAACCTGGCCTGGTGACTTTTGTTTCTGTGTGTAAAGGCCATGATTCTTTTCCGGGGTACGGTGGCCCGGAGTGGCGGGCTGCCTGCTGAAATTCCGCACGGATCAGGATGCCTCCCAGACCGAAAGTACCACCCAAGGCAAATGTGGCTGGTTTGACAGTGCCAAGTGCCTCCTGCAAACTGACATCAGGAACCTGGCCTGGTGACTTTTGTTTCTCAGGGGAAAGGCCATCGTTCCTCTCCAGGGCCCGCTGGCCCGGAGTGGCCGGCTGCCTGCTGAAATTCCACACGGATCAGGATGCCTCCCAGATGAAAAATGCCCCCAGAGGAAACTGCGTCAGGTTTGACAGTGCCAAGTGCCTCCTGCAAACTGACATCAGGAACCTGGCCTGGTGACTTTTGTTTCTCTGGGGAAAGGCCATGGTTCATGTCCAGGGCCTGGGGGCTCGGAGTGGCCGGCTGCCTGCTGAAATTCCGCATGGATCAGGATGCCTCCCAGATGAAAAATGCCCCCACAGGCAACTGCGTCTGGTTTGACAGTGCCAAGTGACTCCTGCAAACTGACATCAGGAACCTGGCCTGGTGACTTTTGTTTCTGTGTGTAAAGGCCATCATTCTTTTCCAGGGTACGGTGGCCCGGAGTGGCCGGCTGCCTGCTGAAATTCCGCACGGATCAGGATGCCTCCCAGACCGAAAGTACCACCCAAGGCAAATGTGGCTGGTTTGACAGTGCCAAGTGCCTCCTGCAAACAGACATCAGCGACCTGGCCTGCTGAGTTCTGTTTCTCTGGGGAAAGGCCATCGTTCCTCTCCAGGGCCCGGTGGCTCGAGTGGCAGGCTGCCTGCTGAAATTCCACATGGATCAGGATGCCTCCCAGATGAAAGGTGCCACCACAGGCAACTGTGGCTGGTTTGACAGTGCCAAGTGCCTCCTGCAAACTGACATCAGGAACCTGGCCTGGTGACTTTTATTTCTCTGGGTAAAGGCCCTCATTCGTGTCCAGTGCCCCGCGGCCTGGAGTGGCCGGCTGCCTGCTGAAATTCCTCACGGTTGAGGATACCTCCCAGATGAAAGGTGCCCGCACAGGTAACTGTGGCTGGTTTGACAGTGCCAAGTGCCTCCTGCAAACTGACATCAGGAACCTGGCCTGCTGACTTTTGTTTCTCTGGGGAAAGGCCATGGTTCATGTCCATGGCCTGGGGGCCCGGAGTGGCCGGCTGCCTGCTGAAATTCTGCATGGATCCGGATGCCGCCGAGATGGAAGGTGCCACCACAGGCAACTGTGGCTGGTTTGACACTGCCAAGTGCCTCCTGCAAACTGACATCAGGAACCTGGCCTGGTGACTTTTGTTTCTCTGGGGAAAGGCCATGGTTCATGTCCAGGGCCTGGTAGCCCGGAGTGGCCGGCTGCCTGCTGAAATTCCACATGGATCAGGATGCCTCCCAGATGAAAAATGCCCCCAGAGGAAACTGAGTCAGGTTTGACAGTGCCAAGTGCCTCCTGCAAACTGACATCAGGAACCTGACCTGGTGACTTTTGTTTCTCTGGGGAAAGGCCATGGTTCATGTCCAGGGCCTGGTGGCTCGGAGTGGCCGGCTGCCTGCTGAAATTCCGCATGGATCAGGATGCCTCTCACATGAAAAATGCCCCCACAGGCACCTGTGGCTGGTTTGACAGTGCCAAGTGCCTCCTGCCAACTGACATCTGGAACCTGGCCTGGTGACTTTTGTTTCTCTGGGGAAAGGCCATGGTTTATATCCTGAGCCTGGTGTCCTGGAGTGGCCGGCAGCCTGCTGAAATTCTGGACGGACCAGGATGCCGCCCAGATGAAAGGTACCACCAGAGGCAACTGCGTCTGGTTTGACAGTGCCAAGTGCCTCCTGCAAACTGACATCAGGAACCTGGCCTGGTGACTTTTGTTTCTCTGGGGAAAGGCCATGATTCTTTTCCGGGGTACGGTGGCCCGGAGTGGCCGGCTGCCTGCTGAAATTCCAAAAGGATCAGGATGCCTCCCAGACCGAAAGTACCACCCAAGGCAACTGTGGCTGGTTTGACAGTGCCAAGTGCCTCCTGCAAACAGACATCAGCGACCTGGCCTGCTGAGTTCTGTTTCTCTGGGGAAAGGCCATGGTTCCTCTCCAGGGCCCGGTGGCTCGAGTGGCAGGCTGCCTGCTGAAATTCCACATGGATCAGGAGGCCTCCCAGATGAAAGGTGCCCCCACAGGCAACTGTGGCTGGTTTGACAGTGCCAAGTGCCTCCTGCAAACTGACATCAGGAACCTGGCCTGGTGACTTTTATTTCTCTGGGTAAAGGCCATCATTCGTGTCCAGTGCCCCGCGGCCTGGAGTGGCCGGCTGCCTGCTGAAATTCCTCACGGTTGAGGATACCTCCCAGATGAAAGGTGCCCCCACAGGTAACTGTGGCTGGTTTGACAGTGCCAAGTGCCTCCTGCAAACTGACATCAGGAACCTGGCCTGGTGACTTTTGTTTCTCTGGGGAAAGTCCATGGTTCATGTCCATGGCCTGGGGGCCCGGAGTGGCCGGCTGCCTGCTGAAATTCTGCATGGATCAGGATGCCGCCGAGATGGAAGGTGCCACCACAGGCAACTGTGGTTGGTTTGACACTGCCAAGTGCCTCCTGCAAACTGACATCAGGAACCTGGCCTGGTGACTTTTGTTTCTCAGGGGAAAGGCCATGGTTCATGTCCAGGGCCTGGTAGCCCGGAGTGGCCGGCTGCCTGCTGAAATTCCACACGGATCAGGACGCCTCCCAGATGAAAAATGCCCCCAGAGGAAACTGCGTCAGGTTTGACAGTGCCAAGTGCCTCCTGCAAACTGACATCAGGAACCTGGCCTGGTGACTTTTGTTTCTCTGGGGAAAGGCCATGGTTCATGTCCAGGGCCTGGGGGCTCGGAGTGGCCGGCTGCCTGCTGAAATTCCGCATGGATCAGGATGCCTCCCACATGAAAAATGCCCCCACAGGCACCTGTGGCTGGTTTGACAGTGCCAAGTGCCTCCTGCCAACTGACATCTGGAACCTGGCCTGGTGACTTTTGTTTCTCTGGGGAAAGGCCATGGTTCATATCCTGAGCCTGGTGTCCTGGAGTGGCCGGCTGCCTGCTGAAATTCCGAACGCACCAGGATGCCGCCCAGATGAAAGGTACCACCAGAGGCAACTGCGTCAGGTTTGACAGTGCCAAGTGCCTCCTGCAAACTGACATCAGGAACCTGGCCTGGTGACTTTTGTTTCTCTGGGGAAAGGCCATGATTCTTTTCCGGAGTACGGTGGCCCGGAGTGGCCGGCTGCCTGCTGAAATTCCAAAAGGATCAGGATGCCTCCCAGACCGAAAGTACCACCCAAGGCAACTGTGGCTGGTTTGACAGTGCCAAGTGCCTCCTGCAAACAGACATCAGCGACCTGGCCTGCTGAGTTCTGTTTCTCTGGGGAAAGGCCATGGTTCATGTCCAGGGCCCGGTGGCTCGAGTGAGAGGCTGCCTGCTGAAATTCCAAACGGATCAGGATACCTCCCAGATCGAAAGTACCACCACAGGCAACTGTGGCTGGTTTGACAGTGCCAAGTGCCTCCTGCAAACTGACATCAGGAACCTGGCCTGGTGACTTTTGTTTCTCTGGGGAAAAGCCATGGTTCATGTCCAGGGTACGGTGGCCCGGAGTGGCCGGCTGCCTGCTGAAATTCCGCACGGATCAGGATGCCTCCCAGACCGAAAGTACCACCCAAGGCAACTGTGGCTGGTTTGACAGTGCCAAGTGCCACCTGCAAACTGACATCAGGAACCTGGCCTGGTGACTTTTGTTTGTCTGGGGAAAGGCCATTATTCTTGTCCGGGTCCCGGTGGCCCGGACTGGCAGGCTGCCTGCTGAAATTCCAAAAGGATCAGGATACCTCCCAGATGCAAGGTGCCCCCACAGGCAACTGCGGCTGGTTTGACAGTGCCAAGTGCCTCCTGCAAACTGACATCAGGAACCTGGACTGGTGACTTTTGTTTCTCTGGGGAAAGGCCATGGTTCATGTCCAGGGCTTGGTGGCCTGGAGTGGCCGGCTGCCTGCTGAAATTCCAAATGGATCAGGATACCTCCCAGACCGAAAGTACCACCAGAGGCAACTGTGGCTGGTTTGACAGTGCCAAGTGCCTCCTGCAAACTGACATCAGGAACCTGGCCTGGTGACTTTTGTTTCTCTGGGGAAAGGCCATCATTCTTGTCCGGGGCCCAGAGTGGCCGGAGTGTCCGGCTGCCTGCTGAAATTCCACGTGGATCAGGATGCCTCCCAGATGAAAAATGCCCCCACAGGCAACTGCGTCTGGTTTGACAGTGCCAAGTGCCTCCTGCAAACTGACCTCAGGAACCTGGCCTGGTGACTTTTGTTTCTCTGGGGAAAGGCCATGGTTCATGTCCAGGGCCTTGTGGCCAGGAGTGGCCGGCTGCCTGCTGAAATTCCGCACGGATGAGGATACATCCCAGTTGCAAGGTGCCCCCACAGGCAACTGCGTCTGGTTTGACAGTGCCAAGTGCCACCTGCAAACTGACATCAGGAACCTGGCCTGGTGACTTTTGTTTCTCTGGGGAAAGGCCAATATTCTTTTCCGGCTACCGGTGGACGGAGTGGCCGGCTGCCTGCTGAAATTCCAAAAGGATCAGGATGCCTCCCAGACCGAAAGTACCACCCAAGGCAACTGTGGCTGGTTTGACAGTGCCAAGTGCCTCCTGCAAACAGACATCAGCGACCTGGCCTGCTAAGTTCTGTTTCTCTGGGGAAAGGCCATCGTTCCTCTCCAGGGCCCGGTGGCTCGAGTGGCAGGCTGCCTGCTGAAATTCCACATGGATCAGGAGGCCTCCCAGATGAAAGGTGCCCCCAGAGGCAACTGTGGCTGGTTTGACAGTGCCAAGTGCCTCCTGCAAACTGACATCAGGAACCTGGCCTGGTGACTTTTATTTCTCTGGGTAAAGGCCATCATTCGTGTCCAGTGCCCCGCGGCCTGGAGTGGCCGGCTGCCTGCTGAAATTCCTCACGGTTGAGGATACCTCCCAGATGAAAGGTGCCCCCACAGGTAACTGTGGCTGGTTTGACACTGCCAAGTGCCTCCTGCAAACTGACATCAGGAACCTGGCCTGCTGACTTTTGTTTCTCTGGGGAAAGTCCATGGTTCATGTCCATGGCCTGGGGGCCCGGAGTGGCCGGCTGCCTGCTGAAATTCTGCATGGATCAGGATGGCGCCGAGATGGAAGGTGCCACCACAGGCAACTGTGGCTGGTTTGACAGTGCCAAGTGCCTCCTGCAAACTGACATCAGGAACCTGGCCTGGTGACTTTTGTTTCTCAGGGGAAAGGCCATCGTTCCTCTCCAGGGCCCGCTGGCCCGGAGTGGCCGGCTGCCTGCTGAAATTCCACACGGATCAGGATGCCTCCCAGATGAAAAATGCCCCCAGAGGAAACTGCGTCAGGTTTGACAGTGCCAAGTGCCTCCTGCAAACTGACATCAGGAACCTGGCCTGGTGACTTTTGTTTCTCTGGGGAAAGGCCATGGTTCATGTCCAGGGCCTGGGGGCTCGGAGTGGCCGGCTGCCTGCTGAAATTCCGCATGGATCAGGATGCCTCCCAGATGAAAAATGCCCCCACAGGCAACTGCGTCTGGTTTGACAGTGCCAAGTGACTCCTGCAAACTGACATCAGGAACCTGGCCTGGTGACTTTTGTTTCTGTGTGTAAAGGCCATCATTCTTTTCCAGGGTACGGTGGCCCGGAGTGGCCGGCTGCCTGCTGAAATTCCGCACGGATCAGGATGCCTCCCAGACCGAAAGTACCACCCAAGGCAAATGTGGCTGGTTTGACAGTGCCAAGTGCCTCCTGCAAACAGACATCAGCGACCTGGCCTGCTGAGTTCTGTTTCTCTGGGGAAAGGCCATGGTTCATGTCCATGGCCTGGGGGCCCGGAGTGGCCGGCTGCCTGCTGAAATTCTGCATGGATCCGGATGCCGCCGAGATGGAAGGTGCCACCACAGGCAACTGTGGCTGGTTTGACACTGCCAAGTGCCTCCTGCAAACTGACATCAGGAACCTGGCCTGGTGACTTTTGTTTCTCTGGGGAAAGGCCATGGTTCATGTCCAGGGCCTGGTAGCCCGGAGTGGCCGGCTGCCTGCTGAAATTCCACATGGATCAGGATGCCTCCCAGATGAAAAATGCCCCCAGAGGAAACTGAGTCAGGTTTGACAGTGCCAAGTGCCTCCTGCAAACTGACATCAGGAACCTGACCTGGTGACTTTTGTTTCTCTGGGGAAAGGCCATGGTTCATGTCCAGGGCCTGGTGGCTCGGAGTGGCCGGCTGCCTGCTGAAATTCCGCATGGATCAGGATGCCTCTCACATGAAAAATGCCCCCACAGGCACCTGTGGCTGGTTTGACAGTGCCAAGTGCCTCCTGCCAACTGACATCTGGAACCTGGCCTGGTGACTTTTGTTTCTCTGGGGAAAGGCCATGGTTTATATCCTGAGCCTGGTGTCCTGGAGTGGCCGGCAGCCTGCTGAAATTCTGGACGGACCAGGATGCCGCCCAGATGAAAGGTACCACCAGAGGCAACTGCGTCTGGTTTGACAGTGCCAAGTGCCTCCTGCAAACTGACATCAGGAACCTGGCCTGGTGACTTTTGTTTCTCTGGGGAAAGGCCATGATTCTTTTCCGG
The DNA here is from genome assembly GCF_036417665.1 of Passer domesticus. Taxonomy (NCBI): domain Eukaryota; kingdom Metazoa; phylum Chordata; class Aves; order Passeriformes; family Passeridae; genus Passer; species Passer domesticus. The sequence goes on from NC_087474.1 coordinate 59,357,149, forward strand.
GGTACGGTGGCCCGGAGTGGCCGGCTGCCTGCTGAAATTCCAAAAGGATCAGGATGCCTCCCAGACCGAAAGTACCACCCAAGGCAACTGTGGCTGGTTTGACAGTGCCAAGTGCCTCCTGCAAACAGACATCAGCGACCTGGCCTGCTGAGTTCTGTTTCTCTGGGGAAAGGCCATGGTTCCTCTCCAGGGCCCGGTGGCTCGAGTGGCAGGCTGCCTGCTGAAATTCCACATGGATCAGGAGGCCTCCCAGATGAAAGGTGCCCCCACAGGCAACTGTGGCTGGTTTGACAGTGCCAAGTGCCTCCTGCAAACTGACATCAGGAACCTGGCCTGGTGACTTTTATTTCTCTGGGTAAAGGCCATCATTCGTGTCCAGTGCCCCGCGGCCTGGAGTGGCCGGCTGCCTGCTGAAATTCCTCACGGTTGAGGATACCTCCCAGATGAAAGGTGCCCCCACAGGTAACTGTGGCTGGTTTGACAGTGCCAAGTGCCTCCTGCAAACTGACATCAGGAACCTGACCTGGTGACTTTTGTTTCTCTGGGGAAAGTCCATGGTTCATGTCCATGGCCTGGGGGCCCGGAGTGGCCGGCTGCCTGCTGAAATTCCACACGGATCAGGACGCCTCCCAGATGAAAAATGCCCCCAGAGGAAACTGCGTCAGGTTTGACAGTGCCAAGTGCCTCCTGCAAACTGACATCAGGAACCTGGCCTGGTGACTTTTGTTTCTCTGGGGAAAGGCCATGGTTCATGTCCAGGGCCTGGGGGCTCGGAGTGGCCGGCTGCCTGCTGAAATTCCGCATGGATCAGGATGCCTCCCAGATGAAAAATGCCCCCACAGGCAACTGCGTCTGGTTTGACAGTGCCAAGTGACTCCTGCAAACTGACATCAGGAACCTGGCCTGGTGACTTTTGTTTCTGTGTGTAAAGGCCATGATTCTTTTCCGGGGTACGGTGGCCCGGAGTGGCGGGCTGCCTGCTGAAATTCCGCACGGATCAGGATGCCTCCCAGACCGAAAGTACCACCCAAGGCAAATGTGGCTGGTTTGACAGTGCCAAGTGCCTCCTGCAAACTGACATCAGGAACCTGGCCTGGTGACTTTTGTTTCTCAGGGGAAAGGCCATCGTTCCTCTCCAGGGCCCGCTGGCCCGGAGTGGCCGGCTGCCTGCTGAAATTCCACACGGATCAGGATGCCTCCCAGATGAAAGGTGCCACCACAGGCAACTGTGGCTGGTTTGACAGTGCCAAGTGCCTCCTGCAAACTGACATCAGGAACCTGGCCTGGTGACTTTTATTTCTCTGGGTAAAGGCCCTCATTCGTGTCCAGTGCCCCGCGGCCTGGAGTGGCCGGCTGCCTGCTGAAATTCCTCACGGTTGAGGATACCTCCCAGATGAAAGGTGCCCCCACAGGTAACTGTGGCTGGTTTGACAGTGCCAAGTGCCTCCTGCAAACTGACATCAGGAACCTGGCCTGCTGACTTTTGTTTCTCTGGGGAAAGGCCATGGTTCATGTCCATGGCCTGGGGGCCCGGAGTGGCCGGCTGCCTGCTGAAATTCTGCATGGATCCGGATGCCGCCGAGATGGAAGGTGCCACCACAGGCAACTGTGGCTGGTTTGACACTGCCAAGTGCCTCCTGCAAACTGACATCAGGAACCTGGCCTGGTGACTTTTGTTTCTCTGGGGAAAGGCCATGGTTCATGTCCAGGGCCTGGTAGCCCGGAGTGGCCGGCTGCCTGCTGAAATTCCACATGGATCAGGATGCCTCCCAGATGAAAAATGCCCCCAGAGGAAACTGAGTCAGGTTTGACAGTGCCAAGTGCCTCCTGCAAACTGACATCAGGAACCTGACCTGGTGACTTTTGTTTCTCTGGGGAAAGGCCATGGTTCATGTCCAGGGCCTGGTGGCTCGGAGTGGCCGGCTGCCTGCTGAAATTCCGCATGGATCAGGATGCCTCTCACATGAAAAATGCCCCCACAGGCACCTGTGGCTGGTTTGACAGTGCCAAGTGCCTCCTGCCAACTGACATCTGGAACCTGGCCTGGTGACTTTTGTTTCTCTGGGGAAAGGCCATGGTTTATATCCTGAGCCTGGTGTCCTGGAGTGGCCGGCAGCCTGCTGAAATTCTGGACGGACCAGGATGCCGCCCAGATGAAAGGTACCACCAGAGGCAACTGCGTCTGGTTTGACAGTGCCAAGTGCCTCCTGCAAACTGACATCAGGAACCTGGCCTGGTGACTTTTGTTTCTCTGGGGAAAGGCCATGATTCTTTTCCGGGGTACGGTGGCCCGGAGTGGCCGGCTGCCTGCTGAAATTCCAAAAGGATCAGGATGCCTCCCAGACCGAAAGTACCACCCAAGGCAACTGTGGCTGGTTTGACAGTGCCAAGTGCCTCCTGCAAACAGACATCAGCGACCTGGCCTGCTGAGTTCTGTTTCTCTGGGGAAAGGCCATGGTTCCTCTCCAGGGCCCGGTGGCTCGAGTGGCAGGCTGCCTGCTGAAATTCCACATGGATCAGGAGGCCTCCCAGATGAAAGGTGCCCCCACAGGCAACTGTGGCTGGTTTGACAGTGCCAAGTGCCTCCTGCAAACTGACATCAGGAACCTGGCCTGGTGACTTTTATTTCTCTGGGTAAAGGCCATCATTCGTGTCCAGTGCCCCGCGGCCTGGAGTGGCCGGCTGCCTGCTGAAATTCCTCACGGTTGAGGATACCTCCCAGATGAAAGGTGCCCCCACAGGTAACTGTGGCTGGTTTGACAGTGCCAAGTGCCTCCTGCAAACTGACATCAGGAACCTGACCTGGTGACTTTTGTTTCTCTGGGGAAAGTCCATGGTTCATGTCCATGGCCTGGGGGCCCGGAGTGGCCGGCTGCCTGCTGAAATTCCACACGGATCAGGACGCCTCCCAGATGAAAAATGCCCCCAGAGGAAACTGCGTCAGGTTTGACAGTGCCAAGTGCCTCCTGCAAACTGACATCAGGAACCTGGCCTGGTGACTTTTGTTTCTCTGGGGAAAGGCCATGGTTCATGTCCAGGGCCTGGGGGCTCGGAGTGGCCGGCTGCCTGCTGAAATTCCGCATGGATCAGGATGCCTCCCAGATGAAAAATGCCCCCACAGGCAACTGCGTCTGGTTTGACAGTGCCAAGTGACTCCTGCAAACTGACATCAGGAACCTGGCCTGGTGACTTTTGTTTCTGTGTGTAAAGGCCATGATTCTTTTCCGGGGTACGGTGGCCCGGAGTGGCGGGCTGCCTGCTGAAATTCCGCACGGATCAGGATGCCTCCCAGACCGAAAGTACCACCCAAGGCAAATGTGGCTGGTTTGACAGTGCCAAGTGCCTCCTGCAAACTGACATCAGGAACCTGGCCTGGTGACTTTTGTTTCTCAGGGGAAAGGCCATCGTTCCTCTCCAGGGCCCGCTGGCCCGGAGTGGCCGGCTGCCTGCTGAAATTCCACACGGATCAGGATGCCTCCCAGATGAAAAATGCCCCCAGAGGAAACTGCGTCAGGTTTGACAGTGCCAAGTGCCTCCTGCAAACTGACATCAGGAACCTGGCCTGGTGACTTTTGTTTCTCTGGGGAAAGGCCATGGTTCATGTCCAGGGCCTGGGGGCTCGGAGTGGCTGGCTGCCTGCTGAAATTCCGCATGGATCAGGATGCCTCCCAGATGAAAAATGCCCCCACAGGCAACTGCGTCTGGTTTGACAGTGCCAAGTGACTCCTGCAAACTGACATCAGGAACCTGGCCTGGTGACTTTTGTTTCTGTGTGTAAAGGCCATCATTCTTTTCCAGGGTACGGTGGCCCGGAGTGGCCGGCTGCCTGCTGAAATTCCGCACGGATCAGGATGCCTCCCAGACCGAAAGTACCACCCAAGGCAAATGTGGCTGGTTTGACAGTGCCAAGTGCCTCCTGCAAACAGACATCAGCGACCTGGCCTGCTGAGTTCTGTTTCTCTGGGGAAAGGCCATCGTTCCTCTCCAGGGCCCGGTGGCTCGAGTGGCAGGCTGCCTGCTGAAATTCCACATGGATCAGGATGCCTCCCAGATGAAAGGTGCCACCACAGGCAACTGTGGCTGGTTTGACAGTGCCAAGTGCCTCCTGCAAACTGACATCAGGAACCTGGCCTGGTGACTTTTATTTCTCTGGGTAAAGGCCCTCATTCGTGTCCAGTGCCCCGCGGCCTGGAGTGGCCGGCTGCCTGCTGAAATTCCTCACGGTTGAGGATACCTCCCAGATGAAAGGTGCCCCCACAGGTAACTGTGGCTGGTTTGACAGTGCCAAGTGCCTCCTGCAAACTGACATCAGGAACCTGGCCTGCTGACTTTTGTTTCTCTGGGGAAAGGCCATGGTTCATGTCCATGGCCTGGGGGCCCGGAGTGGCCGGCTGCCTGCTGAAATTCTGCATGGATCCGGATGCCGCCGAGATGGAAGGTGCCACCACAGGCAACTGTGGCTGGTTTGACACTGCCAAGTGCCTCCTGCAAACTGACATCAGGAACCTGGCCTGGTGACTTTTGTTTCTCTGGGGAAAGGCCATGGTTCATGTCCAGGGCCTGGTAGCCCGGAGTGGCCGGCTGCCTGCTGAAATTCCACATGGATCAGGATGCCTCCCAGATGAAAAATGCCCCCAGAGGAAACTGAGTCAGGTTTGACAGTGCCAAGTGCCTCCTGCAAACTGACATCAGGAACCTGACCTGGTGACTTTTGTTTCTCTGGGGAAAGGCCATGGTTCATGTCCAGGGCCTGGTGGCTCGGAGTGGCCGGCTGCCTGCTGAAATTCCGCATGGATCAGGATGCCTCTCACATGAAAAATGCCCCCACAGGCACCTGTGGCTGGTTTGACAGTGCCAAGTGCCTCCTGCCAACTGACATCTGGAACCTGGCCTGGTGACTTTTGTTTCTCTGGGGAAAGGCCATGGTTTATATCCTGAGCCTGGTGTCCTGGAGTGGCCGGCAGCCTGCTGAAATTCTGGACGGACCAGGATGCCGCCCAGATGAAAGGTACCACCAGAGGCAACTGCGTCTGGTTTGACAGTGCCAAGTGCCTCCTGCAAACTGACATCAGGAACCTGGCCTGGTGACTTTTGTTTCTCTGGGGAAAGGCCATGATTCTTTTCCGGGGTACGGTGGCCCGGAGTGGCCGGCTGCCTGCTGAAATTCCAAAAGGATCAGGATGCCTCCCAGACCGAAAGTACCACCCAAGGCAACTGTGGCTGGTTTGACAGTGCCAAGTGCCTCCTGCAAACAGACATCAGCGACCTGGCCTGCTGAGTTCTGTTTCTCTGGGGAAAGGCCATGGTTCCTCTCCAGGGCCCGGTGGCTCGAGTGGCAGGCTGCCTGCTGAAATTCCACATGGATCAGGAGGCCTCCCAGATGAAAGGTGCCCCCACAGGCAACTGTGGCTGGTTTGACAGTGCCAAGTGCCTCCTGCAAACTGACATCAGGAACCTGGCCTGGTGACTTTTATTTCTCTGGGTAAAGGCCATCATTCGTGTCCAGTGCCCCGCGGCCTGGAGTGGCCGGCTGCCTGCTGAAATTCCTCACGGTTGAGGATACCTCCCAGATGAAAGGTGCCCCCACAGGTAACTGTGGCTGGTTTGACAGTGCCAAGTGCCTCCTGCAAACTGACATCAGGAACCTGACCTGGTGACTTTTGTTTCTCTGGGGAAAGTCCATGGTTCATGTCCATGGCCTGGGGGCCCGGAGTGGCCGGCTGCCTGCTGAAATTCCACACGGATCAGGACGCCTCCCAGATGAAAAATGCCCCCAGAGGAAACTGCGTCAGGTTTGACAGTGCCAAGTGCCTCCTGCAAACTGACATCAGGAACCTGGCCTGGTGACTTTTGTTTCTCTGGGGAAAGGCCATGGTTCATGTCCAGGGCCTGGGGGCTCGGAGTGGCCGGCTGCCTGCTGAAATTCCGCATGGATCAGGATGCCTCCCAGATGAAAAATGCCCCCACAGGCAACTGCGTCTGGTTTGACAGTGCCAAGTGACTCCTGCAAACTGACATCAGGAACCTGGCCTGGTGACTTTTGTTTCTGTGTGTAAAGGCCATGATTCTTTTCCGGGGTACGGTGGCCCGGAGTGGCGGGCTGCCTGCTGAAATTCCGCACGGATCAGGATGCCTCCCAGACCGAAAGTACCACCCAAGGCAAATGTGGCTGGTTTGACAGTGCCAAGTGCCTCCTGCAAACTGACATCAGGAACCTGGCCTGGTGACTTTTGTTTCTCAGGGGAAAGGCCATCGTTCCTCTCCAGGGCCCGCTGGCCCGGAGTGGCCGGCTGCCTGCTGAAATTCCACACGGATCAGGATGCCTCCCAGATGAAAAATGCCCCCAGAGGAAACTGCGTCAGGTTTGACAGTGCCAAGTGCCTCCTGCAAACTGACATCAGGAACCTGGCCTGGTGACTTTTGTTTCTCTGGGGAAAGGCCATGGTTCATGTCCAGGGCCTGGGGGCTCGGAGTGGCTGGCTGCCTGCTGAAATTCCGCATGGATCAGGATGCCTCCCAGATGAAAAATGCCCCCACAGGCAACTGCGTCTGGTTTGACAGTGCCAAGTGACTCCTGCAAACTGACATCAGGAACCTGGCCTGGTGACTTTTGTTTCTGTGTGTAAAGGCCATCATTCTTTTCCAGGGCCTTGTGGCCCGGAGTGGCCGGCTGCCTGCTGAAATTCCGCACGGATCAGGATGCCTCCCAGACCGAAAGTACCACCCAAGGCAAATGTGGCTGGTTTGACAGTGCCAAGTGCCTCCTGCAAACAGACATCAGCGACCTGGCCTGCTGAGTTCTGTTTCTCTGGGGAAAGGCCATCGTTCCTCTCCAGGGCCCGGTGGCTCGAGTGGCAGGCTGCCTGCTGAAATTCCACATGGATCAGGATGCCTCCCAGATGAAAGGTGCCACCACAGGCAACTGTGGCTGGTTTGACAGTGCCAAGTGCCTCCTGCAAACTGACATCAGGAACCTGGCCTGGTGACTTTTATTTCTCTGGGTAAAGGCCCTCATTCGTGTCCAGTGCCCCGCGGCCTGGAGTGGCCGGCTGCCTGCTGAAATTCCTCACGGTTGAGGATACCTCCCAGATGAAAGGTGCCCCCACAGGTAACTGTGGCTGGTTTGACAGTGCCAAGTGCCTCCTGCAAACTGACATCAGGAACCTGGCCTGCTGACTTTTGTTTCTCTGGGGAAAGGCCATGGTTCATGTCCAGGGCCTGGTAGCCCGGAGTGGCCGGCTGCCTGCTGAAATTCTGCATGGATCCGGATGCCGCCGAGATGGAAGGTGCCACCACAGGCAACTGTGGCTGGTTTGACACTGCCAAGTGCCTCCTGCAAACTGACATCAGGAACCTGGCCTGGTGACTTTTGTTTCTCTGGGGAAAGGCCATGGTTCATGTCCAGGGCCTGGTAGCCCGGAGTGGCCGGCTGCCTGCTGAAATTCCACATGGATCAGGATGCCTCCCAGATGAAAAATGCCCCCAGAGGAAACTGAGTCAGGTTTGACAGTGCCAAGTGCCTCCTGCAAACTGACATCAGGAACCTGACCTGGTGACTTTTGTTTCTCTGGGGAAAGGCCATGGTTCATGTCCAGGGCCTGGTGGCTCGGAGTGGCCGGCTGCCTGCTGAAATTCCGCATGGATCAGGATGCCTCTCACATGAAAAATGCCCCCACAGGCACCTGTGGCTGGTTTGACAGTGCCAAGTGCCTCCTGCCAACTGACATCAGGAACCTGGCCTGGTGACTTTTGTTTCTCTGGGGAAAGGCCATGGTTTATATCCTGAGCCTGGTGTCCTGGAGTGGCCGGCAGCCTGCTGAAATTCTGGACGGACCAGGATGCCGCCCAGATGAAAGGTACCACCAGAGGCAACTGCGTCTGGTTTGACAGTGCCAAGTGCCTCCTGCAAACTGACATCAGGAACCTGGCCTGGTGACTTTTGTTTCTCTGGGGAAAGGCCATGATTCTTTTCCGGGGTACGGTGGCCCGGAGTGGCCGGCTGCCTGCTGAAATTCCAAAAGGATCAGGATGCCTCCCAGACCGAAAGTACCACCCAAGGCAACTGTGGCTGGTTTGACAGTGCCAAGTGCCTCCTGCAAACAGACATCAGCGACCTGGCCTGCTGAGTTCTGTTTCTCTGGGGAAAGGCCATGGTTCCTCTCCAGGGCCCGGTGGCTCGAGTGGCAGGCTGCCTGCTGAAATTCCACATGGATCAGGAGGCCTCCCAGATGAAAGGTGCCCCCACAGGCAACTGTGGCTGGTTTGACAGTGCCAAGTGCCTCCTGCAAACTGACATCAGGAACCTGGCCTGGTGACTTTTATTTCTCTGGGTAAAGGCCATCATTCGTGTCCAGTGCCCCGCGGCCTGGAGTGGCCGGCTGCCTGCTGAAATTCCTCACGGTTGAGGATGCCTCCCAGATGAAAGGTGCCCCCACAGGTAACTGTGGCTGGTTTGACAGTGCCAAGTGCCTCCTGCAAACTGACATCAGGAACCTGGCCTGGTGACTTTTGTTTCTCTGGGGAAAGTCCATGGTTCATGTCCATGGCCTGGGGGCCCGGAGTGGCCGGCTGCCTGCTGAAATTCTGCATGGATCAGGATGCCGCCGAGATGGAAGGTGCCACCACAGGCAACTGTGGTTGGTTTGACACTGCCAAGTGCCTCCTGCAAACTGACATCAGGAACCTGGCCTGGTGACTTTTGTTTCTCAGGGGAAAGGCCATGGTTCATGTCCAGGGCCTGGTAGCCCGGAGTGGCCGGCTGCCTGCTGAAATTCCACACGGATCAGGACGCCTCCCAGATGAAAAATGCCCCCAGAGGAAACTGCGTCAGGTTTGACAGTGCCAAGTGCCTCCTGCAAACTGACATCAGGAACCTGGCCTGGTGACTTTTGTTTCTCTGGGGAAAGGCCATGTTTCATGTCCAGGGCCTGGGGGCTCGGAGTGGCCGGCTGCCTGCTGAAATTCCGCATGGATCAGGATGCCTCCCACATGAAAAATGCCCCCACAGGCACCTGTGGCTGGTTTGACAGTGCCAAGTGCCTCCTGCCAACTGACATCTGGAACCTGGCCTGGTGACTTTTGTTTCTCTGGGGAAAGGCCATGGTTCATATCCTGAGCCTGGTGTCCTGGAGTGGCCGGCTGCCTGCTGAAATTCCGAACGGACCAGGATGCCGCCCAGATGAAAGGTACCACCAGAGGCAACTGCGTCAGGTTTGACAGTGCCAAGTGCCTCCTGCAAACTGACATCAGGAACCTGGCCTGGTGACTTTTGTTTCTCTGGGGAAAGGCCATGATTCTTTTCCGGAGTACGGTGGCCCGGAGTGGCCGGCTGCCTGCTGAAATTCCAAAAGGATCAGGATGCCTCCCAGACCGAAAGTACCACCCAAGGCAACTGTGGCTGGTTTGACAGTGCCAAGTGCCTCCTGCAAACAGACATCAGCGACCTGGCCTGCTGAGTTCTGTTTCTCTGGGGAAAGGCCATGGTTCATGTCCAGGGCCCGGTGGCCTGGAGTGGCCGGCTGCCTGCTGAAATTCCGCACGGATCAGGATGCCTCCCAGACCGAAAGTACCACCCAAGGCAACTGTGGCTGGTTTGACAGTGCCAAGTGCCACCTGCAAACTGACATCAGGAACCTGGCCTGGTGACTTTTGTTTGTCTGGGGAAAGGCCATTATTCTTGTCCGGGTCCCGGTGGCCCGGACTGGCAGGCTGCCTGCTGAAATTCCAAAAGGATCAGGATACCTCCCAGATGCAAGGTGCCCCCACAGGCAACTGCGGCTGGTTTGACAGTGCCAAGTGCCTCCTGCAAACTGACATCAGGAACCTGGACTGGTGACTTTTGTTTCTCTGGGGAAAGGCCATGGTTCATGTCCAGGGCTTGGTGGCCCGGAGTGGCCGGCTGCCTGCTGAAATTCCAAATGGATCAGGATACCTCCCAGACCGAAAGTACCACCAGAGGCAACTGTAGCTGGTTTGACAGTGCCAAGTGCCTCCTGCAAACTGACATCAGGAACCTGGCCTGGTGACTTTTGTTTCTCTGGGGAAAGGCCATCATTCTTGTCCGGGGCCCAGAGTGGCCGGAGTGTCCGGCTGCCTGCTGAAATTCCACATGGATCAGGATGCCTCCCAGATGAAAAATGCCCCCACAGGCAACTGCGTCTGGTTTGACAGTGCCAAGTGCCTCCTGCAAACTGACATCAGGAACCTGGCCTGGTGACTTTTGTTTCTCTGGGGAAAGGCCATGGTTCATGTCCAGGGCCTTGTGGCCAGGAGTGGCCGGCTGCCTGCTGAAATTCCGCACGGATGAGGATACATCCCAGTTGCAAGGTGCCCCCACAGGCAACTGCGTCTGGTTTGACAGTGCCAAGTGCCACCTGCAAACTGACATCAGGAACCTGGCCTGGTGACTTTTGTTTCTCTGGGGAAAGGCCAACATTCTTTTCCGGGTACCGGTGGACGGAGTGGCCGACTGCCTGCTGAAATTCTGCACGGATCAGGATGCCTCCCAGACCGAAAGTACCACCCAAGGCAACTGCGGCTGGTTTGACAGTGCCAAGTGCCTCCTGCAAACTGACATCAGGAACCTGGCCTGGTGACTTTTGTTTCTCTGGGTAAAGGCCATGGTTCAGGTCCAGGGCCTTGAGGCCAGGAGTGGCCGGCTGCCTGCTGAAATTCCGCACGGATGAGGATACATGCCAGTTGCAAGGTGCCCCCACAGGCAACTGTGGCTGGTTTGACAGTGCCAAGTGCCTCCTGCAAACTGACATCAGGAACCTGGCCTGGTGACTTTTGTTTCTCTGGGTAAAGGCCATGGTTCAGGTCCAGGGCCTTGTGGCCAGGAGTGGCCGGCTGCCTGCTGAAATTCCGCACGGATGAGGATACATCCCAGTTGCAAGGTGCCCCCACAGGCAACTGCGTCTGGTTTGACAGTGCCAAGTGCCTCCTGCAAACTGACATCAGGAACCTGGCCTGGTGTTTTTTGTTTCTCTGGGGAAAGGCCATGGTTCATATCCAGGGCCTTGTGGCCAGGAGTGGCCGGCTGCCTGCTGAAATTCCGCACGGATGAGGATACATCCCAGATGAAAAATGCCCCCACAGGCAACTGCGTCTGGTTTGACAGTGCCAAGTGACTCCTGCAAACTGACATCAGGAACCTGGCCTGGTGACTTTTGTTTCTCTGGGGAAAGGCCATCATTCTTTTCCAGGGTACGGTGGCCCGGAGTGGCCGGCTGCCTGCTGAAATTCCAAAAGGATCAGGATGCCTCCCAGACCGAAAGTACCACCCAAGGCAACTGTGGCTGGTTTGACAGTGCCAAGTGCCTCCTGCAAACAGACATCAGCGACCTGGCCTGCTGAGTTCTGTTTCTCTGGGGAAAGGCCATGGTTCATGTCCAGGGCCCGGTGGCTCGAGTGAGAGGCTGCCTGCTGAAATTCCAAACGGATCAGGATACCTCCCAGATCGAAAGTACCACCACAGGCAACTGTGGCTGGTTTGACAGTGCCAAGTGCCTCCTGCAAACTGACATCAGGAACCTGGCCTGGTGACTTTTGTTTCTCTGGGGAAAAGCCATGGTTCATGTCCATGGCCTGGTGGCCCGGAGTGGCCGGCTGCCTGCTGAAATTCCGCACGGATCAGGATGCCTCCCAGACCGAAAGTACCACCCAAGGCAAATGTGGCTGGTTTGACAGTGCCAAGTGCCTCCTGCAAACAGACATCAGCGACCTGGCCTGCTGAGTTCTGTTTCTCTGGGGAAAGGCCATCGTTCCTCTCCAGGGCCTGGGGGCTCGGAGTGGCCGGCTGCCTGCTGAAATTCCGCATGGATCAGGATGCCTCCCACATGAAAAATGCCCCCACAGGCACCTGTGGCTGGTTTGACAGTGCCAAGTGCCTCCTGCCAACTGACATCTGGAACCTGGCCTGGTGACTTTTGTTTCTCTGGGGAAAGGCCATGGTTCATATCCTGAGCCTGGTGTCCTGGAGTGGCCGGCTGCCTGCTGAAATTCCGAACGGACCAGGATGCCGCCCAGATGAAAGGTACCACCAGAGGCAACTGCGTCAGGTTTGACAGTGCCAAGTGCCTCCTGCAAACTGACATCAGGAACCTGGCCTGGTGACTTTTGTTTCTCTGGGGAAAGGCCATGATTCTTTTCCGGAGTACGGTGGCCCGGAGTGGCCGGCTGCCTGCTGAAATTCCAAAAGGATCAGGATGCCTCCCAGACCGAAAGTACCACCCAAGGCAACTGTGGCTGGTTTGACAGTGCCAAGTGCCTCCTGCAAACAGACATCAGCGACCTGGCCTGCTGAGTTCTGTTTCTCTGGGGAAAGGCCATGGTTCATGTCCAGGGCCCGGTGGCCTGGAGTGGCCGGCTGCCTGCTGAAATTCCGCACGGATCAGGATGCCTCCCAGACCGAAAGTACCACCCAAGGCAACTGTGGCTGGTTTGACAGTGCCAAGTGCCACCTGCAAACTGACATCAGGAACCTGGCCTGGTGACTTTTGTTTGTCTGGGGAAAGGCCATTATTCTTGTCCGGGTCCCGGTGGCCCGGACTGGCAGGCTGCCTGCTGAAATTCCAAAAGGATCAGGATACCTCCCAGATGCAAGGTGCCCCCACAGGCAACTGCGGCTGGTTTGACAGTGCCAAGTGCCTCCTGCAAACTGACATCAGGAACCTGGACTGGTGACTTTTGTTTCTCTGGGGAAAGGCCATGGTTCATGTCCAGGGCTTGGTGGCCCGGAGTGGCCGGCTGCCTGCTGAAATTCCAAATGGATCAGGATACCTCCCAGACCGAAAGTACCACCAGAGGCAACTGTAGCTGGTTTGACAGTGCCAAGTGCCTCCTGCAAACTGACATCAGGAACCTGGCCTGGTGACTTTTGTTTCTCTGGGGAAAGGCCATCATTCTTGTCCGGGGCCCAGAGTGGCCGGAGTGTCCGGCTGCCTGCTGAAATTCCACATGGATCAGGATGCCTCCCAGATGAAAAATGCCCCCACAGGCAACTGCGTCTGGTTTGACAGTGCCAAGTGCCTCCTGCAAACTGACATCAGGAACCTGGCCTGGTGACTTTTGTTTCTCTGGGGAAAGGCCATGGTTCATGTCCAGGGCCTTGTGGCCAGGAGTGGCCGGCTGCCTGCTGAAATTCCGCACGGATGAGGATACATCCCAGTTGCAAGGTGCCCCCACAGGCAACTGCGTCTGGTTTGACAGTGCCAAGTGCCACCTGCAAACTGACATCAGGAACCTGGCCTGGTGACTTTTGTTTCTCTGGGGAAAGGCCAACATTCTTTTCCGGGTACCGGTGGACGGAGTGGCCGACTGCCTGCTGAAATTCTGCACGGATCAGGATGCCTCCCAGACCGAAAGTACCACCCAAGGCAACTGCGGCTGGTTTGACAGTGCCAAGTGCCTCCTGCAAACTGACATCAGGAACCTGGCCTGGTGACTTTTGTTTCTCTGGGTAAAGGCCATGGTTCAGGTCCAGGGCCTTGTGGCCAGGAGTGGCCGGCTGCCTGCTGAAATTCCGCACGGATGAGGATACATGCCAGTTGCAAGGTGCCCCCACAGGCAACTGTGGCTGGTTTGACAGTGCCAAGTGCCTCCTGCAAACTGACATCAGGAACCTGGCCTGGTGACTTTTGTTTCTCTGGGTAAAGGCCATGGTTCAGGTCCAGGGCCTTGTGGCCAGGAGTGGCCGGCTGCCTGCTGAAATTCCGCACGGATGAGGATACATCCCAGTTGCAAGGTGCCCCCACAGGCAACTGCGTCTGGTTTGACAGTGCCAAGTGCCTCCTGCAAACTGACATCAGGAACCTGGCCTGGTGTTTTTTGTTTCTCTGGGGAAAGGCCATGGTTCATATCCAGGGCCTTGTGGCCAGGAGTGGCCGGCTGCCTGCTGAAATTCCGCACGGATGAGGATACATCCCAGATGAAAAATGCCCCCACAGGCAACTGCGTCTGGTTTGACAGTGCCAAGTGACTCCTGCAAACTGACATCAGGAACCTGGCCTGGTGACTTTTGTTTCTCTGGGGAAAGGCCATCATTCTTTTCCAGGGTACGGTGGCCCGGAGTGGCCGGCTGCCTGCTGAAATTCCAAAAGGATCAGGATGCCTCCCAGACCGAAAGTACCACCCAAGGCAACTGTGGCTGGTTTGACAGTGCCAAGTGCCTCCTGCAAACAGACATCAGCGACCTGGCCTGCTGAGTTCTGTTTCTCTGGGGAAAGGCCATGGTTCATGTCCAGGGCCCGGTGGCTCGAGTGAGAGGCTGCCTGCTGAAATTCCAAACGGATCAGGATACCTCCCAGATCGAAAGTACCACCACAGGCAACTGTGGCTGGTTTGACAGTGCCAAGTGCCTCCTGCAAACTGACATCAGGAACCTGGCCTGGTGACTTTTGTTTCTCTGGGGAAAAGCCATGGTTCATGTCCAGGGCCTGGTGGCCCGGAGTGGCCGGCTGCCTGCTGAAATTCCGCACGGATCAGGATGCCTCCCAGACCGAAAGTACCACCCAAGGCAAATGTGGCTGGTTTGACAGTGCCAAGTGCCTCCTGCAAACAGACATCAGCGACCTGGCCTGCTGAGTTCTGTTTCTCTGGGGAAAGGCCATCGTTCCTCTCCAGGGCCTGGGGGCTCGGAGTGGCCGGCTGCCTGCTGAAATTCCGCATGGATCAGGATGCCTCCCACATGAAAAATGCCCCCACAGGCACCTGTGGCTGGTTTGACAGTGCCAAGTGCCTCCTGCCAACTGACATCTGGAACCTGGCCTGGTGACTTTTGTTTCTCTGGGGAAAGGCCATGGTTCATATCCTGAGCCTGGTGTCCTGGAGTGGCCGGCTGCCTGCTGAAATTCCGAAAGGACCAGGATGCCGCCCAGATGAAAGTTACCACCAGAGGCAACTGCGTCAGGTTTGACAGTGCCAAGTGCCTCCTGCAAACTGACATCAGGAACCTGGCCTGGTGACTTTTGTTTCTCTGGGGAAAGGCCATGATTCTTTTCCGGAGTACGGTGGCCCGGAGTGGCCGGCTGCCTGCTGAAATTCCAAAAGGATCAGGATGCCTCCCAGACCGAAAGTACCACCCAAGGCAACTGTGGCTGGTTTGACAGTGCCAAGTGCCTCCTGCAAACAGACATCAGCGACCTGGCCTGCTGAGTTCTGTTTCTCTGGGGAAAGGCCATGGTTCATGTCCAGGGCCCGTGGCCTGGAGTGGCCGGCTGCCTGCTGAAATTCCGCACGGATCAGGATGCCTCCCAGACCGAAAGTACCACCCAAGGCAACTGTGGCTGGTTTGACAGTGCCAAGTGCCACCTGCAAACTGACATCAGGAACCTGGCCTGGTGACTTTTGTTTGTCTGGGGAAAGGCCATTATTCTTGTCCGGGTCCCGGTGGCCCGGACTGGCAGGCTGCCTGCTGAAATTCCAAAAGGATCAGGATACCTCCCAGATGCAAGGTGCCCCCACAGGCAACTGCGGCTGGTTTGACAGTGCCAAGTGCCTCCTGCAAACTGACATCAGGAACCTGGACTGGTGACTTTTGTTTCTCTGGGGAAAGGCCATGGTTCATGTCCAGGGCTTGGTGGCCCGGAGTGGCCGGCTGCCTGCTGAAATTCCAAATGGATCAGGATACCTCCCAGACCGAAAGTACCACCAGAGGCAACTGTGGCTGGTTTGACAGTGCCAAGTGCCTCCTGCAAACTGACATCAGGAACCTGGCCTGGTGACTTTTGTTTCTCTGGGGAAAGGCCATCATTCTTGTCCGGGGCCCAGAGTGGCCGGAGTGTCCGGCTGCCTGCTGAAATTCCACATGGATCAGGATGCCTCCCAGATGAAAAATGCCCCCACAGGCAACTGCGTCTGGTTTGACAGTGCCAAGTGCCTCCTGCAAACTGACATCAGGAACCTGGCCTGGTGACTTTTGTTTCTCTGGGGAAAGGCCATGGTTCATGTCCAGGGCCTTGTGGCCAGGAGTGGCCGGCTGCCTGCTGAAATTCCGCACGGATGAGGATACATCCCAGTTGCAAGGTGCCCCCACAGGCAACTGCGTCTGGTTTGACAGTGCCAAGTGCCACCTGCAAACTGACATCAGGAACCTGGCCTGGTGACTTTTGTTTCTCTGGGGAAAGGCCAACATTCTTTTCCGGGTACCGGTGGACGGAGTGGCCGACTGCCTGCTGAAATTCTGCACGGATCAGGATGCCTCCCAGACCGAAAGTACCACCCAAGGCAACTGCGGCTGGTTTGACAGTGCCAAGTGCCTCCTGCAAACTGACATCAGGAACCTGGCCTGGTGACTTTTGTTTCTCTGGGTAAAGGCCATGGTTCAGGTCCAGGGCCTTGTGGCCAGGAGTGGCCGGCTGCCTGCTGAAATTCCGCACGGATGAGGATACATGCCAGTTGCAAGGTGCCCCCACAGGCAACTGTGGCTGGTTTGACAGTGCCAAGTGCCTCCTGCAAACTGACATCAGGAACCTGGCCTGGTGACTTTTGTTTCTCTGGGGAAAGGCCATGGTTCATGTCCAGGGCCTTGTGGCCAGGAGTGGCCGGCTGCCTGCTGAAATTCCGCACGGATGAGGATACATCCCAGTTGCAAGGTGCCCCCACAGGCAACTGCGTCTGGTTTGACAGTGCCAAGTGCCTCCTGCAAACTGACATCAGGTACCTGGCCTGGTGTTTTTTGTTTCTCTGGGGAAAGGCCATGGTTCATATCCAGGGCCTTGTGGCCAGGAGTGGCCGGCTGCCTGCTGAAATTCCGCACGGATGAGGATACATCCCAGATGAAAAATGCCCCCACAGGCAACTGCGTCTGGTTTGACAGTGCCAAGTGAATCCTGCAAACTGACATCAGGAACCTGGCCTGGTGACTTTTGTTTCTCTGGGGAAAGGCCATCATTCTTTTCCAGGGTACGGTGGCCCGGAGTGGCCGGCTGCCTGCTGAAATTCCAAAAGGATCAGGATGCCTCCCAGACCGAAAGTACCACCCAAGGCAACTGTGGCTGGTTTGACAGTGCCAAGTGCCTCCTGCAAACAGACATCAGCGACCTGGCCTGCTGAGTTCTGTTTCTCTGGGGAAAGGCCATGGTTCATGTCCAGGGCCCGGTGGCTCGAGTGACAGGCTGCCTGCTGAAATTCCAAACGGATCAGGATACCTCCCAGATCGAAAGTACCACCACAGGCAACTGTGGCTGGTTTGACAGTGCCAAGTGCCTCCTGCAAACTGACATCAGGAACCTGGCCTGGTGACTTTTGTTTCTCTGGGGAAAAGCCATGGTTCATGTCCAGGGCCTGGTGGCCCGGAGTGGCCGGCTGCCTGCTGAAATTCCGCACGGATCAGGATGCCTCCCAGACCGAAAGTACCACCCAAGGCAAATGTGGCTGGTTTGACAGTGCCAAGTGCCTCCTGCAAACAGACATCAGCGACCTGGCCTGCTGAGTTCTGTTTCTCTGGGGAAAGGCCATCGTTCCTCTCCAGGGCCTGGGGGCTCGGAGTGGCCGGCTGCCTGCTGAAATTCCGCATGGATCAGGATGCCTCCCACATGAAAAATGCCCCCACAGGCACCTGTGGCTGGTTTGACAGTGCCAAGTGCCTCCTGCCAACTGACATCTGGAACCTGGCCTGGTGACTTTTGTTTCTCTGGGGAAAGGCCATGGTTCATATCCTGAGCCTGGTGTCCTGGAGTGGCCGGCTGCCTGCTGAAATTCCGAAAGGACCAGGATGCCGCCCAGATGAAAGTTACCACCAGAGGCAACTGCGTCAGGTTTGACAGTGCCAAGTGCCTCCTGCAAACTGACATCAGGAACCTGGCCTGGTGACTTTTGTTTCTCTGGGGAAAGGCCATGATTCTTTTCCGGAGTACGGTGGCCCGGAGTGGCCGGCTGCCTGCTGAAATTCCAAAAGGATCAGGATGCCTCCCAGACCGAAAGTACCACCCAAGGCAACTGTGGCTGGTTTGACAGTGCCAAGTGCCTCCTGCAAACAGACATCAGCGACCTGGCCTGCTGAGTTCTGTTTCTCTGGGGAAAGGCCATGGTTCATGTCCAGGGCCCGGTGGCTCGAGTGAGAGGCTGCCTGCTGAAATTCCAAACGGATCAGGATACCTCCCAGATCGAAAGTACCACCACAGGCAACTGTGGCTGGTTTGACAGTGCCAAGTGCCTCCTGCAAACTGACATCAGGAACCTGGCCTGGTGACTTTTGTTTCTCTGGGGAAAAGCCATGGTTCATGTCCAGGGCCTGGTGGCCCGGAGTGGCCGGCTGCCTGCTGAAATTCCGCACGGATCAGGATGCCTCCCAGACCGAAAGTACCACCCAAGGCAACTGTGGCTGGTTTGACAGTGCCAAGTGCCACCTGCAAACTGACATCAGGAACCTGGCCTGGTGACTTTTGTTTGTCTGGGGAAAGGCCATTATTCTTGTCCGGGTCCCGGTGGCCCGGACTGGCAGGCTGCCTGCTGAAATTCCAAAAGGATCAGGATACCTCCCAGATGCAAGGTGCCCCCACAGGCAACTGCGGCTGGTTTGACAGTGCCAAGTGCCTCCTGCAAACTGACATCAGGAACCTGGACTGGTGACTTTTGTTTCTCTGGGGAAAGGCCATGGTTCATGTCCAGGGCTTGGTGGCCCGGAGTGGCCGGCTGCCTGCTGAAATTCCAAATGGATCAGGATACCTCCCAGACCGAAAGTACCACCAGAGGCAACTGTGGCTGGTTTGACAGTGCCAAGTGCCTCCTGCAAACTGACATCAGGAACCTGGCCTGGTGACTTTTGTTTCTCTGGGGAAAGGCCATCATTCTTGTCCGGGGCCCAGAGTGGCTGGAGTGTCCGGCTGCCTGCTGAAATTCCACATGGATCAGGATGCCTCCCAGATGAAAAATGCCCCCACAGGCAACTGCGTCTGGTTTGACAGTGCCAAGTGCCTCCTGCAAACTGACATCAGGAACCTGGCCTGGTGACTTTTGTTTCTCTGGGGAAAGGCCATGGTTCATGTCCAGGGCCTTGTGGCCAGGAGTGGCCGGCTGCCTGCTGAAATTCCGCACGGATGAGGATACATCCCAGTTGCAAGGTGCCCCCACAGGCAACTGCGTCTGGTTTGACAGTGCCAAGTGCCACCTGCAAACTGACATCAGGAACCTGGCCTGGTGACTTTTGTTTCTCTGGGGAAAGGCCAACATTCTTTTCAGGGTACCGGTGGACGGAGTGGCCGACTGCCTGCTGAAATTCCGCACGGATCAGGATGCCTCCCAGACCGAAAGTACCACCCAAGGCAACTGTGGCTGGTTTGACAGTGCCAAGTGCCTCCTGCAAACTGACATCAGGAACCTGGCCTGGTGACTTTTATTTCTCTGGGGAAAGGCCATCATTCGTGTCCAGTGCCCCGCGGCCTGGAGTGGCCGGCTGCCTGCTGAAATTCCTCACGGTTGAGGATACCTCCCAGATGAAAGGTGCCCCCACAAGTAACTGTGGCTGGTTTGACAGTGCCAAGTGCCTCCTGCAAACTGACATCAGGAACCTGGCCTGGTGATTTTTGTTTCTCTGGGGAAAGTCCATGGTTCATGTCCATGGCCTGGGGGCCCCAGAGTGGCAGGCTGCCGGCTGAAATTCAGCATGGATCAGGATGCCGCCGAGATGGAAGGTGCCCCCAGAGGCAACTGTGGCTGGTTTGACAGTGCCAAGTGCCTCCTGCAAACTGACATCAGGAACCTGGCCTGCTGACTTTTGTTTCTCAGGGGAAAGGCCATGGTTCATGTCCAGGGCCTGGTAGCCCGGAGTGGCTGGCTGCCTGCTGAAATTCCATATGGATCAGGATGCCTCCCAGATGAAAAATGCCCCCAGAGGAAACTGCGTCAGGTTTGACAGTGCCAAGTGCCTCCTGCAAACTGACATCAGGAACCTGGCCTGGTGACTTTTGTTTCTCTGGGGAAAGGCCATGTTTCATGTCCAGGGCCTGGGGGCTCGGAGTGGCCGGCTGCCTGCTGAAATTCCGCATGGATCAGGATGCCTCCCAGATGAAAAATGCCCCCACAGGCAACTGCGTCTGGTTTGACAGTGCCAAGTGCCTCCTGCAAACTGACATCAGGAACCTGGCCTGGTGACTTTTGTTTCTGTGTGTAAAGGCCATCATTCTTTTCCAGGGTACGGTGGCCCGGAGTGGCCGGCTGCCTGCTGAAATTCCGCACGGATCAGGATGACTCCCAGACCGAAAGTACCACCCAAGGCAAATGTGGCTGGTTTGACAGTGCCAAGTGCCTCCTGCAAACAGACATCAGCGACCTGGCCTGCTGAGTTCTGTTTCTCTGGGGAAAGGCCATCGTTCCTCTCCAGGGCCCGGTGGCTCGAGTGGCAGGCTGCCTGCTGAAATTCCACATGGATCAGGATGCCTCCCAGATGAAAGGTGCCCCCACAGGCAACTGTGGCTGGTTTGACAGTGCCAAGTGCCTCCTGCAAACTGACATCAGGAACCTGGCCTGGTGACTTTTATTTCTCTGGGTAAAGGCCATCATTCGTGTCCAGTGCCCCGCGGCCTGGAGTGGCCGGCTGGCTGCTCTAATTCCTCACGCTTGAGGACACCTCCCAGATGAAAGGTGCGCCCACAGGTAACTGTGGCTGGTTTGACAGTGCCAAGTGCCTCCTGCAAGCTGACATCAGGAACCTGGCCTGGTGACTTTTGTTTCTCTGGGTAAAGGCCATGGTTCAGGTCCAGGGCCTTGTGGCCAGGAGTGGCCGGCTGCCTGCTGAAATTCCGCACGGATGAGGATACATGCCAGTTGCAAGGTGCCCCCACAGGCAACTGTGGCTGGTTTGACAGTGCCAAGTGCCTCCTGCAAACTGACATCAGGAACCTGGCCTGGTGACTTTTGTTTCTCTGGGGAAAGGCCATGGTTCATGTCCAGGGCCTTGTGGCCAGGAGTGGCCGGCTGCCTGCTGAAATTCCGCACGGATGAGGATACATCCCAGTTGCAAGGTGCCCCCACAGGCAACTGCGTCTGGTTTGACAGTGCCAAGTGCCTCCTGCAAACTGACATCAGGTACCTGGCCTGGTGTTTTTTGTTTCTCTGGGGAAAGGCCATGGTTCATATCCAGGGCCTTGTGGCCAGGAGTGGCCGGCTGCCTGCTGAAATTCCGCACGGATGAGGATACATCCCAGATGAAAAATGCCCCCACAGGCAACTGCGTCTGGTTTGACAGTGCCAAGTGAATCCTGCAAACTGACATCAGGAACCTGGCCTGGTGACTTTTGTTTCTCTGGGGAAAGGCCATCATTCTTTTCCAGGGTACGGTGGCCCGGAGTGGCCGGCTGCCTGCTGAAATTCCAAAAGGATCAGGATGCCTCCCAGACCGAAAGTACCACCCAAGGCAACTGTGGCTGGTTTGACAGTGCCAAGTGCCTCCTGCAAACAGACATCAGCGACCTGGCCTGCTGAGTTCTGTTTCTCTGGGGAAAGGCCATGGTTCATGTCCAGGGCCCGGTGGCTCGAGTGACAGGCTGCCTGCTGAAATTCCAAACGGATCAGGATACCTCCCAGATCGAAAGTACCACCACAGGCAACTGTGGCTGGTTTGACAGTGCCAAGTGCCTCCTGCAAACTGACATCAGGAACCTGGCCTGGTGACTTTTGTTTCTCTGGGGAAAAGCCATGGTTCATGTCCAGGGCCTGGTGGCCCGGAGTGGCCGGCTGCCTGCTGAAATTCCGCACGGATCAGGATGCCTCCCAGACCGAAAGTACCACCCAAGGCAAATGTGGCTGGTTTGACAGTGCCAAGTGCCTCCTGCAAACAGACATCAGCGACCTGGCCTGCTGAGTTCTGTTTCTCTGGGGAAAGGCCATCGTTCCTCTCCAGGGCCTGGGGGCTCGGAGTGGCCGGCTGCCTGCTGAAATTCCGCATGGATCAGGATGCCTCCCACATGAAAAATGCCCCCACAGGCACCTGTGGCTGGTTTGACAGTGCCAAGTGCCTCCTGCCAACTGACATCTGGAACCTGGCCTGGTGACTTTTGTTTCTCTGGGGAAAGGCCATGGTTCATATCCTGAGCCTGGTGTCCTGGAGTGGCCGGCTGCCTGCTGAAATTCCGAAAGGACCAGGATGCCGCCCAGATGAAAGTTACCACCAGAGGCAACTGCGTCAGGTTTGACAGTGCCAAGTGCCTCCTGCAAACTGACATCAGGAACCTGGCCTGGTGACTTTTGTTTCTCTGGGGAAAGGCCATGATTCTTTTCCGGAGTACGGTGGCCCGGAGTGGCCGGCTGCCTGCTGAAATTCCAAAAGGATCAGGATGCCTCCCAGACCGAAAGTACCACCCAAGGCAACTGTGGCTGGTTTGACAGTGCCAAGTGCCTCCTGCAAACAGACATCAGCGACCTGGCCTGCTGAGTTCTGTTTCTCTGGGGAAAGGCCATGGTTCATGTCCAGGGCCCGGTGGCTCGAGTGAGAGGCTGCCTGCTGAAATTCCAAACGGATCAGGATACCTCCCAGATCGAAAGTACCACCACAGGCAACTGTGGCTGGTTTGACAGTGCCAAGTGCCTCCTGCAAACTGACATCAGGAACCTGGCCTGGTGACTTTTGTTTCTCTGGGGAAAAGCCATGGTTCATGTCCAGGGCCTGGTGGCCCGGAGTGGCCGGCTGCCTGCTGAAATTCCGCACGGATCAGGATGCCTCCCAGACCGAAAGTACCACCCAAGGCAACTGTGGCTGGTTTGACAGTGCCAAGTGCCACCTGCAAACTGACATCAGGAACCTGGCCTGGTGACTTTTGTTTGTCTGGGGAAAGGCCATTATTCTTGTCCGGGTCCCGGTGGCCCGGACTGGCAGGCTGCCTGCTGAAATTCCAAAAGGATCAGGATACCTCCCAGATGCAAGGTGCCCCCACAGGCAACTGCGGCTGGTTTGACAGTGCCAAGTGCCTCCTGCAAACTGACATCAGGAACCTGGACTGGTGACTTTTGTTTCTCTGGGGAAAGGCCATGGTTCATGTCCAGGGCTTGGTGGCCCGGAGTGGCCGGCTGCCTGCTGAAATTCCAAATGGATCAGGATACCTCCCAGACCGAAAGTACCACCAGAGGCAACTGTGGCTGGTTTGACAGTGCCAAGTGCCTCCTGCAAACTGACATCAGGAACCTGGCCTGGTGACTTTTGTTTCTCTGGGGAAAGGCCATCATTCTTGTCCGGGGCCCAGAGTGGCTGGAGTGTCCGGCTGCCTGCTGAAATTCCACATGGATCAGGATGCCTCCCAGATGAAAAATGCCCCCACAGGCAACTGCGTCTGGTTTGACAGTGCCAAGTGCCTCCTGCAAACTGACATCAGGAACCTGGCCTGGTGACTTTTGTTTCTCTGGGGAAAGGCCATGGTTCATGTCCAGGGCCTTGTGGCCAGGAGTGGCCGGCTGCCTGCTGAAATTCCGCACGGATGAGGATACATCCCAGTTGCAAGGTGCCCCCACAGGCAACTGCGTCTGGTTTGACAGTGCCAAGTGCCACCTGCAAACTGACATCAGGAACCTGGCCTGGTGACTTTTGTTTCTCTGGGGAAAGGCCAACATTCTTTTCAGGGTACCGGTGGACGGAGTGGCCGACTGCCTGCTGAAATTCCGCACGGATCAGGATGCCTCCCAGACCGAAAGTACCACCCAAGGCAACTGTGGCTGGTTTGACAGTGCCAAGTGCCTCCTGCAAACTGACATCAGGAACCTGGCCTGGTGACTTTTATTTCTCTGGGGAAAGGCCATCATTCGTGTCCAGTGCCCCGCGGCCTGGAGTGGCCGGCTGCCTGCTGAAATTCCTCACGGTTGAGGATACCTCCCAGATGAAAGGTGCCCCCACAAGTAACTGTGGCTGGTTTGACAGTGCCAAGTGCCTCCTGCAAACTGACATCAGGAACCTGGCCTGGTGATTTTTGTTTCTCTGGGGAAAGTCCATGGTTCATGTCCATGGCCTGGGGGCCCCAGAGTGGCAGGCTGCCGGCTGAAATTCAGCATGGATCAGGATGCCGCCGAGATGGAAGGTGCCCCCAGAGGCAACTGTGGCTGGTTTGACAGTGCCAAGTGCCTCCTGCAAACTGACATCAGGAACCTGGCCTGCTGACTTTTGTTTCTCAGGGGAAAGGCCATGGTTCATGTCCAGGGCCTGGTAGCCCGGAGTGGCTGGCTGCCTGCTGAAATTCCATATGGATCAGGATGCCTCCCAGATGAAAAATGCCCCCAGAGGAAACTGCGTCAGGTTTGACAGTGCCAAGTGCCTCCTGCAAACTGACATCAGGAACCTGGCCTGGTGACTTTTGTTTCTCTGGGGAAAGGCCATGTTTCATGTCCAGGGCCTGGGGGCTCGGAGTGGCCGGCTGCCTGCTGAAATTCCGCATGGATCAGGATGCCTCCCAGATGAAAAATGCCCCCACAGGCAACTGCGTCTGGTTTGACAGTGCCAAGTGCCTCCTGCAAACTGACATCAGGAACCTGGCCTGGTGACTTTTGTTTCTGTGTGTAAAGGCCATCATTCTTTTCCAGGGTACGGTGGCCCGGAGTGGCCGGCTGCCTGCTGAAATTCCGCACGGATCAGGATGACTCCCAGACCGAAAGTACCACCCAAGGCAAATGTGGCTGGTTTGACAGTGCCAAGTGCCTCCTGCAAACAGACATCAGCGACCTGGCCTGCTGAGTTCTGTTTCTCTGGGGAAAGGCCATCGTTCCTCTCCAGGGCCCGGTGGCTCGAGTGGCAGGCTGCCTGCTGAAATTCCACATGGATCAGGATGCCTCCCAGATGAAAGGTGCCTCCACAGGCAACTGTGGCTGGTTTGACAGTGCCAAGTGCCTCCTGCAAACTGACATCAGGAACCTGGCCTGGTGACTTTTATTTCTCTGGGTAAAGGCCATCATTCGTGTCCAGTGCCCCGCGGCCTGGAGTGGCCGGCTGGCTGCTCTAATTCCTCACGGTTGAGGACACCTCCCAGATGAAAGGTGCCCCCACAGGTAACTGTGGCTGGTTTGACAGTGCCAAGTGCCTCCTGCAAGCTGACATCAGGAACCTGGCCTGGTGACTTTTGTTTCTCTGGGGAAAGGCCATCATTCTTGTCCGGGGCCCAGAGTGGCCTGGGGTGGCCAGCTGCCTGCTGAAATTCCGCACGGATCAGGATACCTCCCAGATGCAAGGTGCCCCCACAGGCAACTGTGGCTGGTTTGACTATGCCAAGTGCCTCCTGCAAACTGACATCAGGAACCTGGCCTGGTGACTTTTGTTTCTCTGGGGAAAAGCCATGGTTCATGTCCAGGGCCTGGTGGCCCGGAATGTCCGGCTGCCTGCTGAAATTCCGCATGGATCAGGATGCCTCCCACATGAAAAATACCCCCACAGGCAACTGCGTCTGGTTTGACAGTGCCAAGTGCCTCCTGCAAACTGACATCAGGAACCTGGCCTGGTGACTTTTGTTTCTCTGGGGAAAGGCCATCATTCTTGTCCAGGGCCTGGTGGCCCGGAGTGGCCGGCTGCCTGCTGAAATTCCGCATGGATCAGGATGCCTCCCACATGAAAAATGCCCCCACAGGCACCTACGGCTTGTTTGACAGTGCCAAGTGCCTCCTGCCAACTGACATCAAGAACCTGGCCTGGTGACTTTTGTTTCTCAGGGGAAAGGCCATCGTTCCTCTCCAGGGCCCGCTGGCCCGGAGTGGCCGGCTGCCTGCTGAAATTCCACACGGATCAGGATGCCTCCCAGATGAAAAATGCCCCCAGAGGAAACTGCGTCAGGTTTGACAGTGCCAAGTGCCTCCTGCAAACTGACATCAGGAACCTGGCCTGGTGACTTTTGTTTCTCTGGGGAAAGGCCATCGTCCTTGTCCGGGGCCTGCCGGCTAAGAGTGGCCGGCTGCATGCTGAAATTCCACACGGTTGAGGATACCTCCCAGTTGCAAGGTGCCCCCACAGGCAACTGTGGCTGGTTTGACAGTGCCATGTGCCTCCTGCAAACTGACATCAGGAACCTCGCCTGGTGACTTTCATTTCTCTGGGGAAAGACCATGATTCATGTCCAGGGCCTTGCGGCCTGGAGTGCCCGGCTGCCTGCTGAAATTCCGCCCGGATCAGGATGCCTTCCAGACCGATACTACCACCACAGGCAACTGCGTCTGGTTTGACAGTGCCAAGTGCCTCCTGCAAACTGACATCAGGAACCTTGCCTGGTGACTTTTGTTTCTCTGGGGATAGGCCATCGTTCCTCTCCAGGGCCCGTAGTCCCGGAGGGGCCGGCTGCCTGCTGAAATTCCTCATGGATCAGGATGCCTGCCACATGAAAGGTGCCCCCACAGGCAACTACGTCTGGTTTGACAGTGCCAAGTGCCTCCTGCAAACTGACATCAGGAACCTGGCCTGGTGATTTTTGTTTCTCTGGGGAAAGGCCATTGTACGTGTCCAGAGCCTGGTGGCACGGAGTGGCCGGCTGCCTGCTGAAATTCCGCAGGGATCAGGATTCCTCCCAGAACGAAAGTACCACCACAGGCAACTGTGGCTGGTATGACAATACCTTGTGCCTCCTGCAAACTGACATCAGGAACCTGGCCTGGTGACTTTTGTTTCTCTGGGGAAAGGCCATCGTTCGTGTCCAGGGCCAGGTGTCCCTGGGTGTCCGGCTGCCTGCTGAAATTCCGAACGGATTAGGATGCCGCCCAGATGAAAGGTACCACTACAGGCAACTGTGGCAGGTTTGACAGTGCCAAGTGCCTCCTGCAAACTGACATCAGGAACCTGGCCTGGTGACTTTTGTTTCTCTGGGGAAAAGCCGTGGTTCATGTCCAGGGCCTGGTGGCCCGGAGTGGCCGGCCGCCTGCTGAAATTCCGCATGGATCAGGATGCCTCCCAGATGCAAGGTGCCCCCACAGGCACCTGTGGCTGGTTTGACAGTGCCAAGTGGCTCCTGCCAACTGACATCAGGAACCTGGCCTGGTGACTTTTATTTCTCTGGGGAAAAGCCATGGTTCATGTCCAGGACCTTGTGGCCCGGAGTGGCCGGCCGCCTGCTGAAATTCAGCATGGATCAGGATGCCTCCCAGATGAAATGTGCCCCCACAGGCACCTGTGGCTGGTTTGACAGTGCCAAGTGCCTCCTGCAAACTGACATCAGGAACCTGGCCTGGTGAGTTTTGTTTCTCTGGGGAAAGGCCATCATTCGTGTCCAGTGCCCCGCTGCCTGGAGTGGCCGGCTGCCTGCTGAAATTCCTCACGGTTTAGGATTCCTCCCAGATGAAAGGTGCCCCCACAGGTAACTGTGGCTGGTTTGACAGTGCCAAGTGCCTCCTGCAAGCTGACATCAGGAACCTGGCCTGGTGACTTTTGTTTCTCTGGGGAAAGGCCATCATTCTGGTCCGGGGCCTTGCGGCCTGGAGTGCCCGGCCGCCTGCTGAAATTCCGCATGGGTCAGGGTGCCTCCCAGATGGAAAGTGCCCCCACAGACAACTGTGGCTGGATTGACAGTGCCAAGTGCCTCCTGCAAACTGACATCAGGAACCTGGCCTGGTGACTTTTGTTTCTCTGGGGAAAGGCCATAGATGATGTCCAGTGCCCCCTGGCCCGGAGCGGCCGACTGCCTGCTGAAATTCCGCACAGATCTGGATAACTCCCAGATGAAAGGAGCCCCCACAGGCAACTGTGGCTGGTTTGACAGTGCCAAGTGCCTCCTGCAAACTGACACCAGGAACCTGGCCTGGTGACTTTTGTTTCTCTGGGGATAGGCCATTATTCTTCTCCAGTATCCGTTGTCCCGGAGTGGCCGGCTGCCTGCTGAAATTCCGAACGTATTAGGATGCCGCCCAGATGAAAGGTACCACCAGAGGCAACTGCGTCTGGTTTGACAGTGCCAAGTGCCTCCTGCAAACTGACATCAGGAACCTGGCCTGGTGACTTTTGTTTCTCGGGGGAAAAGCCATGGTTCATGTCCAGGACCTGGTGGCCCAGAGTGGCCAGCCGCCTGCTGAAATTCAGCATGGATCAGGATGCCTCCCAGATGAAAAGTGCCCCCACAGGCACCTGTGGCTGGTTTGACAGTGCCAAGTGCCTCCTGCCAACTCACATCAGGAACCTGGCCTGGTGACTTTTGTTTCTCTGGGAAAAGGCCATCGTTCCTCTCCAGGGCCAGCAGGCCCGGAGTGGCCGGCTGCCTGCTGAAATTCCGCACGGATCAGGATACCTCCAAGATGCAAGGTGCCCCCAGAGGCAACTGTGGCTGGTTTGACAGTGCCAAGTACCTCCTAGAAATTGACATCAGGAACCTGGCCTGGTGACTTTTGTTTCTCTGGCGAAAGGCCATGGTTCATATCCTGAGCCTGGTGTCCTGGAGTGGCCGACTGCCTGCTGAAATTCTGCACGGATCAGGATGCCTACCAGATGAAAAGTGCCCCCACAGGCACCTGTGGCTGGTTTGACAGTGCCAAGTGCCTCCTGCAAACTGACATCAGGAACCTGGCCTGGTGACTTTCGTTTCTCAGGGGAAAGGCCATCGTTCCTCTCCAGGGCCCGCTGGCCCGGAGTGGCCGACTGTCTGCTGAAATTCCGCACGGATCAGGATACCGCCCAGATGAAAGGTACCACCACAGGCAACTTTGGCTGGTTTGACAGTGCCAAGTGCCTCCTGCAAACTGACATCAGGAACCTGGCCTGGTGACTTTTGTTTCTCTGGGGTAAGGCCATGGTTCCTGCCCAGTGCCCGGTGGCCTGGAGTGGCCGGCAGCCTGCTGAAATTCCGCACAGATGAGGATACCTCCCAGATGCAAGGTGCCCATACAGGCACGTGTGGCTGGTTTGACAGTGCCAAGTGCCTCCTGCAAACTGACATCAGGAACCTGGCCAGGTGACTTTTGTTTCTCTGGGGAAAGGCCATCGTTCCTCTCCAGGGCCCGGTGGCCCGGAATGGCCGACTGCCTGCTGAAATTCCGAACGGATTAGGATGCCGCCCAGATGAAAGGTACCACCACAGGCAACTGTGGCTGGTTTGACAGTGCCAAGTGCCTCCTGCAAATTGACATCAGGAACCTGGCCTGGTGACTTTTGTTTCTCTGGGGAAAGGCCATCGTTCTTGTCCGGAGCCCGCCGGCCCGGAGTGGCCAGCTGCGTGCTGAAATTCCACACGGTTGAGGATACCTCCCAGTTGCAAGGTAATCACACAGGCAATGGTGGCTGGTTTGACAGTGCCATGTGCCTCCTGCAAACTGACATCAGGAACCTGGCCTGGTGACTTTCGTTTCTCTGGGGAAAGACCATGATTCATGTCCAGGGACTTGCGGCCTGGAGTGCCCGGCTGCCTGCTGAAATTCCGAAGGGATCAGGATACCTCCCAGACCGAAAGTACCACCACAGTCAACTGCGGCTGGTTTGACAGTGCCAAGTGCCTCCTGCAAACTGACATCAGGAACCTTGCCTGGTGACTTTTGTTTCTCTGGGGATAGGCCATCGTTCCTCTCCAGGGCCCGTAGTCCCGGAGGGGCCGGCTGCCTGCTGAAATTCCACATGGATCAGGATGCCTGCCACATGAAAGGTGCCCCCACAGGCAACTACGTCTGGTTTGACAGTGCCAAGTGCCTCCTGCAAACAGACATCAGGAACCTGGCCTGGTGATTTTTGTTTCTCTGGGGAAAGGCCATTGTACGTGTCCAGAGCCTTGTGGCGCGGAGTGGCCGGCTGCCTGCTGAAATTCCGCAGGGATCAGGATTCCTCCCAGAACGAAAGTACCACCACAGGCAACTGTGGCTGGTTTGACAATACCATGTGCCTCCTGCAAACTGACATCAGGAACCTGGCCTGGTGACTTTTGTTTCTCTGGGGAAAGGCCATCGTTCGTGTCCAGGGCCAGGTGTCCCTGGGTGTCCGGCTGCCTGCTGAAATTCCGAATGGATTAGGATGCCGCCCAGATGAAAGGTACCACTACAGGCAACTGTGGCAGGTTTGACAGTGCCAAATGCCTCCTGCCAACTGACATCAGGAACCTGGCCTGGTGACTTTTGTTTCTCTGGGGAAAAGCCGTGGTTCCTGTCCAGGGCCTGGTGGCCCGGAGTGGCAGGCCGCCTGCTGAAATTCCGCATGGATCAGGATGCCTCCCAGATGAAAACTGCCCCCACAGGCACCTGTGGCTGGTTTGACAGTGCCAAGTGCCTCCTGCCAACTGACATCTGGAACCTGGCCTGGTGACTTTTGTTTCTCTGGGGAAAAGCCATGGTTCATGTCCAGGACCTTGTGGCCCAGAGTGGCCGGCCGCCTGCTGAAATTCAGCATGGATCAGGATGCCTCCCACATGAAAAGTGCCCCCACAGGCACCTGTGGCTGGTTTGACAGTGCCAAGTGCCTCCTGCCAACTGACATCAGGAACCTGGCCTGGTGACTTTTGTTTCTCAGGGGAAAGGCCATCGTTCCTCTCCAGGGCCCGCTGGCCCGGAGTGGCCGACTGCCTGCTGAAATTCCACACGGATCAGGATAACTCCCAGATGAAAGGAGCCCCCAGAGGCAACTGTGGCTGGTTTGACAGTGCCAAGTGCCACCTGCAAACTGACATCAGGAACCTGGCCCGGTGACTTTTGTTTCTCTGGGGAAAGGCCATAGATGATGTCCAGTGCCCCCTGGCCCGGAGTGGCCGACTGCCTGCTGAAATTCCGCACAGATCAGGATAACTCCCAGATGAAAGGAGCCCCCACAGGCAACTGTGGCAGGGTTGACAGTGCCAAGTGCCTCCTGCAAACTGACATCAGGAACCTGGCCTGGTGACTTTTGTTTCTCTTGGGAAAGGCCATCATTCTTCTCCAGTGTCCGTTGTCCCGGAGTGGCCGGCTGCCTGCTGAAATTCCGCACGGATCAGGATAGCTCCCAGATGAAAGGCGCCCCCACAGGCAACTGTGGCTGGTTTGACAATGCCAAGTGCCTCCTGCAAACTGACATCAGGAACCTGGCCTGGTGACTTTTGTTTCTCTGGGGAAAGGCCATCGTTCGTGTCCAGGGCCGGGTGTCCCTGGGTGTCCGGCTGCCTGCTGAAATTCCGAACGGATTAGGATGCCGCCCAGATGAAAGGTACCACCACAGGCAACTGTGGCAGGTTTGACAGTGCCAAGTGCCTCCTGCAAACTGACATCAGGAACCTGGCCTGGTGACTTTTGTTTCTCTGGGGAAAAGCCATGGTTCATGTCCAGGACCTGGTGGCCCGGAGTGGCCGGCCGCCTGCTGAAATTCCGCATGGATCAGGATGCCTCCCAGATGAAAATTGCCCCCACAGGCACCTGTGGCTGGTTTGACAGTGCCAAGTGCCTCCTGCAAACTGACATCAGGAACCTGGCCTGGTGACTTTTGTTTCTCTGGGGAAAGGCCATCATTGTTTTCCGGGGCCCGCTGGCCCGGAATGGCCAGCAGCCTGCTGAAATTCCGCATGGATCAGGATACCTCCCAGAGCGAAACTAAAACCATAGGCAACTGTGGCAGGTTTGACAGTGCCAAGTGCCTCCTGCAAACTGACATCAGGAACCTGTCCTGGTAAGTTTTGTTTCTCTGGGGAAAGGCCATCGTTCTTGTCCGGGGCCCGCCGGCCCAGAGTGGCTGGCTGCCTGCTGAAATTCCACACGGTTGAGGATACCTCCCAGCTGCAAGGTGCCCCCACAGGCAACTGTGGCTGGTTTGACAGTGCCATGTGCCTCCTGCAAACTGACATCAGGAACCTGGCCAGGTGACTTT
The DNA here is from genome assembly GCF_036417665.1 of Passer domesticus. Classification (NCBI taxonomy): domain Eukaryota; kingdom Metazoa; phylum Chordata; class Aves; order Passeriformes; family Passeridae; genus Passer; species Passer domesticus. The sequence continues at coordinate 59,388,833 of NC_087474.1, forward strand.
CGTTTCTCTGGGGATAGGCCATCATTCCACTCCAGGGCCCGTAGTCCGGAGTAGCCGGCTGCCTGCTGAAATTCCTCATGGATCAGGATGCCTCCCACATGAAAGGTGCCCCCACAGGCAACTACGTCTGGTTTGACAGTGCCAAGTGCCTCCTGCAAACAGACATCAGGAACCTGGCCTGGTGATTTTTCTTTCTCTGGGGAAAGGCCATTGTACGTGTCCAGAGCCTGGTGGCGCGGAGTGCCCGGCTGCCTGCTGAAATTCCGCACGGATCAGGATTCCTCCCAGAACGAAAGTACCACCACAGGCAACTGTGGCTGGTTTGACAATGCCATGTGCCTCCTGCAAACTGACATCAGGAACCTGGCCTGGTGACTTTTGTTTCTCTGGGGAAAAGCCGTGGTTCGTGTCCAGGGCCTGGTGGCCCGGAGTGGCCGGCTGCCTGCTGAAATTCAGCATAGATAAGGATGTCTCCCACATGAAAATTGCCCCCACAGGCACCTGTGGCTGGTTTGACAGTGCCAAGTGCCTCCTGCCAACTGACATCAGGAACCTGGCCTGGTGACTTTTGTTTCTCTGGGGAAAGGCCATCATTCCTCTCCAGGGCCCGCTGGCCCGGAGTGGCCGACTGCCTGCTGAAATTCCGCACGGATCAGGATAACTCCCAGATGCAAGGTGCCCCCAGAGGCAACTGTGGCTGGTTTGACAGTGCCAAGTGCCTCCTGCAGACTGACATCAGGAACCTGGCCTGGTGACTTTTGTTTCTCTGGGGAAAGGCCATGGTTCTTCTCCAGTGTCCGTTGTCCCGGAGTGGCCGGCTGCCTGCTGAAATTCCGCACGGATCAGGATAGCTCCCAGATGCAAGGTGCCCCCACAGGCAACTGTGGCTGGTTTGATAATGCCAAGTGCCTCCTGCAAACTGACATCAGGAACCTGGCCTGGTGACTTTTGTTTCTCTGGGGAAAGGCCATGTTTCATGTCCAGGGCCGGGTGTCCCTGGGTGTCCGGCTGCCTGCTGAATTTCCAAACGGATTAGGATGCCGCCCAGATGAAAGGTACCACCACAGGCAACTGTGGCAGGTTTGACAGTGCCAAGTGCCTCCTGCAAACTGACATCAGGAACCTGGCCTGGTGACTTTTGTTTCTCTGGGGAAAAGCCGTGGTTCATGTCCAGGGCCTGGTGGCCCGGAGTGGCCGGCCGCCTGCTGAAATTCCGCATGGATCAGGATGCCTCCCAGATGAAAAATGCCCCCAGAGGCACCTGTGGCTGGTTTGACAGTGCCAAGTGCCTCCTGCAAACTGACATCAGGAACCTGGCCAGGTGACTTTTGTTTCTCTGGGGAAAGGCCATCATTACTCTCCTGGGCCCGCTGGCCCGGAGTGGCCGGCTGCCTGCTGAAATTCCGCACGGATCAGGATACCTCCCAGGTGAAAGGAGCCCCCACAGGCAACTGCGGCTGGTTTGACAATACCATGTGCCTCCTGCAAGCTGACATCATAACCTGGCCTGGTGACTTTTGTTTCTCTGGGGAAAGGTCATGCTTCATATCCTGGACCCGTAGTCCCGGAGTGGCCGGCTGCCTGCTGAAATTCCGAACGGATTAGGATGCCTCCCAGATGAAAAGTGCCCCCACAGGCACCTGTGGCTGGTTTGACAGTGCCAAGTGCCTCCTGCAAACTGACATCAGGAACCTGGCCTGGTGACTTTTGTTTCTCTGGGGAAAGGCCATGGTTCGTGCCCAGTGCCCGGTGGCCTGGAGTGGCCGGCAGCCTGCTGAAATTCCGCACAGATGAGGATACCTCCCAGATGCAAGGTGCCCATACAGGCACGTGTGCCTGGTTTGACAGTGCCAAGTGCCTCCTGCAAACTGACATCAGGAACCTGGCCAGGTGACTTTTGTTTCTCTGGGGAAAGGCCATCATTCCTCTCCAGGGCCCGGTGGCCCGGAATGGCCGACTGTCTGGTGAAATTCCGCACGGATCAGGAAAACTCCCAGATGGAAAGGTGCCCCCACAGGCAACTGTGGCTGGTTTGACAGTGCCAAGTGCCTCCTGCAAACTGACATCAGGAACCTGGCCTGGTGACTTTTGTTTCTCTGGGGAAAGGCCATCATTGTTTTCCGGGGCCCGCTGGCCCGGAATGGCCTGCAGCCTGCTGAAATTCCGCATGGATCAGGATACCTCCCAGAGCGAAACTAAAACCATAGGCAACTGTGGCAGGTTTGACAGTGCCAAGTGCCTCCTGCAAACTGACATCAGGAACCTGGCCTGGTAAGTTTTGTTTCTCTGGGGAAAGGCCATCGTTCTTGTCCGGGGCCCGCCGGCCCAGAGTGGCCGGCAGCCTGCTGAAATTCCGCACAGATGAGGATACCTCCCAGATGCAAGGTGCCCATACAGGCACGTGTGGCTGGTTTGACAGTGCCAAGTGCCTCCTGCAAACTGACATCAGGAACCTGGCCTGGTGACTTTCGTTTCTCTGGGGAAAGACTGTGATTCATGTCCAGGGCCTTGCGGCCTGGAGTGCCCGGCTGCCTGCTGAAATTCCGCACGGATCAGGATACCTCCCAGATCGATACTACCACCACAGGCAACTGCATCTGGTTTGACAGTGCCAAGTGCCTCCTGCAAACTGACATCAGGAACCTTGCTTGGTGACTTTTGTTTCTCTGGGGATAGGCCATCGTTCCTCTCTAGGGCCCGTAGTCCGGAGTAGCCGGCTGCCTGCTGAAATTCCGCAGGGATCAGGAGGCCTGCCACATGAAAGGTGCCCCCACAGGCACCTGTGGCTGGTTTGACAGTGCCAAGTACCTCCTACAAATTGACATCGGGAACCTGGCCTGGTGACTTTTGTTTCTCTGGGGTAAAGCTATTATTCTTCTTCAGAGCTAGGTGGCTCGGTGTGGCCGGCTGCCTGCTGAAATTCCGCACGGATCAGGATACCTCCCCGGTTCAAGGTGCCGCCACAGCCAACTGTGGCTGGTTTGACAGTGCCAAGCGCCTCCTGCAAACTGACATCAGGAACCTGGCTTGGTGACTTTTGTTTCTCTGGGGAAAGGCCATCATTCTTCTCCAGTGCCCGTTGGCCCAGAGTGGCCGGCTGCCTGCTGAAATTCCGCACGGATCAGGATACCTCCCAGATGCAAGGTGCCCGCATAGGCACCTGTGCCTGGTTTGACAGTGCCAAGTACCTCCTACAAATTGACATCGGGAACCTGGCCTGGTGACTTTTGTTTCTCTGGGGTAAAGCTATTATTCTTCTTCAGAGCCCGGGGGCTCGGAGTGGCCGGCTGCCTGCTGAAATTCCGCACAGATCAGGATACCTCCCCGGTTCAAGGTGCCGCCACAGCCAACTGTGGCTGCTTTGACAGTGCCAAGCGCCTCCTGCAAACTGACATCAGGAACCTGGCCTGGTGACTTTTGTTTCTCTGGGGAAAGGCCTTCATTCTTCTCCAGTGTCCGTTGTCCCGGAGTGGCCGGCTGCCTGCTGAAATTCCGCACGGATCAGGATAGCTCCCAGATGAAAGGCGCCCCCACAGGCAACTGTGGCTGGTTTGACAATGCCAAGTGCCTCCTGCAAACTGACATCAGGAACCTGGCCTGGTGACTTTTGTTTCTCTGGGGAAAGGCCATCGCTCGTGTCCAGGGCCGGGTGTCCCTGGGTGTCCGGCTGCCTGCTGAAATTCCGAACGGATTAGGATGCCGCCCAGATGAAAGGTACCACCACAGGCAACTGTGGCAGGTTTGACAGTGCCAAGTGCCTCCTGCAAACTGACATCAGGAACCTGGCCTGGTGACTTTTGTTTCTCTGGGGAAAAGCCATGGTTCATGTCCAGGACCTGGTGGCCCGGAGTGGCCGGCCGCCTGCTGAAATTCCGCATGGATCAGGATGCCTCCCAGATGAAAATTGCCCCCACAGGCACCTGTGGCTGGTTTGACAGTGCCAAGTGCCTCCTGCAAACTGACATCAGGAACCTGGCCTGGTGACTTTTGTTTCTCTGGGGAAAGGCCATCATTGTTTTCCGGGGCCCGCTGGCCCGGAATGGCCAGCAGCCTGCTGAAATTCCGCATGGATCAGGATACCTCCCAGAGCGAAACTAAAACCATAGGCAACTGTGGCAGGTTTGACAGTGCCAAGTGCCTCCTGCAAACTGACATCAGGAACCTGTCCTGGTAAGTTTTGTTTCTCTGGGGAAAGGCCATCGTTCTTGTCCGGGGCCCGCCGGCCCAGAGTGGCTGGCTGCCTGCTGAAATTCCACACGGTTGAGGATACCTCCCAGCTGCAAGGTGCCCCCACAGGCAACTGTGGCTGGTTTGACAGTGCCATGTGCCTCCTGCAAACTGACATCAGGAACCTGGCCAGGTGACTTTCGTTTCTCTGGGGATAGGCCATCATTCCACTCCAGGGCCCGTAGTCAGGAGTAGCCGGCTGCCTGCTGAAATTCCTCATGGATCAGGATGCCTCCCACATGAAAGGTGCCCCCACAGGCAACTACGTCTGGTTTGACAGTGCCAAGTGCCTCCTGCAAACAGACATCAGGAACCTGGCCTGGTGATTTTTCTTTCTCTGGGGAAAGGCCATTGTACGTGTCCAGAGCCTGGTGGCGCGGAGTGCCCGGCTGCCTGCTGAAATTCCGCACGGATCAGGATTCCTCCCAGAACGAAAGTACCACCACAGGCAACTGTGGCTGGTTTGACAATGCCATGTGCCTCCTGCAAACTGACATCAGGAACCTGGCCTGGTAAGTTTTGTTTCTCTGGGGAAAGGCCATCGTTCGTGTCCAGGGCCGGGTGTCCCTGGGTGTCCGGCTGCCTGCTGAAATTCCGAACGGATTAGGATGCCGCCCAGATGAAAGGTACCACTACAGGCAACTGTGGCAGGTTTGACAGTGCCAAGTGCCTCCTGCAAACTGACATCAGGAACCTGGCCTGGTGACTTTTGTTTCTCTGGGTAAAAGCCGTGGTTCGTGTCCAGGGCCTGGTGGCCCGGAGTGGCCGGCCGCCTGCTGAAATTCCGCATGGATCAGGATGCCTCCCAGATGAAAAGTGCCCTCACAGGCACCTGTGGCTGGTTTGACAGTGCCAAGTGCCTCCTGCCAACTGACATCAGGAACCTGGCCTGGTGACTTTTGTTTCTCTGGGGAAAGGCCATCATTCCTCTCCAGGGCCCGCTGGCCCGGAGTGGCCGACTGCCTGCTGAAATTCCGCACGGATCAGGATACCTCCCAGATGCAAGGTGCCCCCACAGGCAACTGTGGCTGGTTTGACAGTGCCAAGTGCCTCCTGCAGACTGACATCAGGAACCTGGCCTGGTGACTTTTGTTTCTCTGGGGAAAGGCCATGGTTCTTCTCCAGTGTCCGTTGTCCCGGAGTGGCCGGCTGCCTGCTGAAATTCCGCACGGATCAGGATAGCTCCCAGATGCAAGGTGCCCCCACAGGCAACTGTGGCTGGTTTGATAATGCCAAGTGCCTCCTGCAAACTGACATCAGGAACCTGGCCTGGTGACTTTTGTTTCTCTGGGGAAAGGCCATGTTTCATGTCCAGGGCCGGGTGTCCCTGGGTGTCCGGCTGCCTGCTGAATTTCCAAACGGATTAGGATGCCGCCCAGATGAAAGGTACCACCACAGGCAACTGTGGCAGGTTTGACAGTGCCAAGTGCCTCCTGCAAACTGACATCAGGAACCTGGCCTGGTGACTTTTGTTTCTCTGGGGAAAAGCCGTGGTTCATGTCCAGGGCCTGGTGGCCCGGAGTGGCCGGCCGCCTGCTGAAATTCCGCATGGATCAGGATGCCTCCCAGATGAAAAATGCCCCCAGAGGCACCTGTGGCTGGTTTGACAGTGCCAAGTGCCTCCTGCAAACTGACATCAGGAACCTGGCCAGGTGACTTTTGTTTCTCTGGGGAAAGGCCATCATTACTCTCCTGGGCCCGCTGGCCCGGAGTGGCCGGCTGCCTGCTGAAATTCCGCACGGATCAGGATACCTCCCAGGTGAAAGGAGCCCCCACAGGCAACTGCGGCTGGTTTGACAATACCATGTGCCTCCTGCAAGCTGACATCATAACCTGGCCTGGTGACTTTTGTTTCTCTGGGGAAAGGTCATGCTTCATATCCTGGACCCGTAGTCCCGGAGTGGCCGGCTGCCTGCTGAAATTCCGAACGGATTAGGATGCCTCCCAGATGAAAAGTGCCCCCACAGGCACCTGTGGCTGGTTTGACAGTGCCAAGTGCCTCCTGCAAACTGACATCAGGAACCTGGCCTGGTGAGTTTTGTTTCTCTGGGGAAAGGCCATGGTTCGTGCCCAGTGCCCGGTGGCCTGGAGTGGCCGGCAGCCTGCTGAAATTCCGCACAGATGAGGATACCTCCCAGATGCAAGGTGCCCATACAGGCACGTGTGCCTGGTTTGACAGTGCCAAGTGCCTCCTGCAAACTGACATCAGGAACCTGGCCAGGTGACTTTTGTTTCTCTGGGGAAAGGCCATCATTGTTTTCCGGGGCCCGCTGGCCCGGAATGGCCTGCAGCCTGCTGAAATTCCGCATGGATCAGGATACCTCCCAGAGCGAAACTAAAACCATAGGCAACTGTGGCAGGTTTGACAGTGCCAAGTGCCTCCTGCAAACTGACATCAGGAACCTGGCCTGGTGACTTTTGTTTCTCTGGGGAAAGGCCATCGTTCTTGTCCGGGGCCCGCCGGCCCAGAGTGGCCGGCAGCCTGCTGAAATTCCGCACAGATGAGGATACCTCCCAGATGCAAGGTGCCCATACAGGCACGTGTGGCTGGTTTGACAGTGCCAAGTGCCTCCTGCAAACTGACATCAGGAACCTGGCCTGGTGACTTTCGTTTCTCTGGGGAAAGACTGTGATTCAGGTCCAGGGCCTTGCGGCCTGGAGTGCCCGGCTGCCTGCTGAAATTCCGCACGGATCAGGATACCTCCCAGATCGATACTACCACCACAGGCAACTGCATCTGGTTTGACAGTGCCAAGTGCCTCCTGCAAACTGACATCAGGAACCTTGCTTGGTGACTTTTGTTTCTCTGGGGATAGGCCATCGTTCCTCTCTAGGGCCCGTAGTCCGGAGTAGCCGGCTGCCTGCTGAAATTCCGCAGGGATCAGGAGGCCTGCCACATGAAAGGTGCCCCCACAGGCACCTGTGGCTGGTTTGACAGTGCCAAGTACCTCCTACAAATTGACATCGGGAACCTGGCCTGGTGACTTTTGTTTCTCTGGGGAAAGGCCATCATTCTTCTCCAGTGCCCGTTGGCCCAGAGTGGCCGGCTGCCTGCTGAAATTCCGCACGGATCAGGATACCTCCCAGATGCAAGGTGCCCGCATAGGCACCTGTGCCTGGTTTGACAGTGCCATGTACCTCCTACAAATTGACATCGGGAACCTGGCCTGGTGACTTTTGTTTCTCTGGGGTAAAGCTATTATTCTTCTTCAGAGCCCGGGGGCTCGGAGTGGCCGGCTGCCTGCTGAAATTCCGCACAGATCAGGATACCTCCCCGGTTCAAGGTGCCGCCACAGCCAACTGTGGCTGCTTTGACAGTGCCAAGCGCCTCCTGCAAACTGACATCAGGAACCTGGCCTGGTGACTTTTGTTTCTCTGGGGAAAGGCCTTCATTCTTCTCCAGTGCCCGTTGGCCCAGAGTGGCCGGCTGCCTGCTGAAATTCCGCACGGATCAGGATACCTCCCAGATGGAAGGTGCCCCCATAGGCACCTGTGCCTGATTTGACAGTGGCAAGTGCCTCCTGCAAACTGACATCAGGAACCTGGCCTGGTAACTTTTGTTTCTCTGGCGAAAGGCCATGCTTCGTGTACACGGCCTGGTGGCCCAGAGTGTCCGGCTCCCTCCTGAAATTCAGCATGGATCAGGATGCCTCCCAGATGAAAATTGCCTCCAGAGGCACCTGTGGCTGGTTTGACAGTGCCAAGTGCCTCCTGAAAACTGACATCAGGAACCTGGCCTGGTGACTTTTGTTTCTCTGGGGAAAGGCCATCATTCTTTTCCGGGGCCCGCTGGCCCGGAGTGGCCTGCAGCCTGCTGAAATTCCGCACGGATCAGGATACATCCCAGACCGAAACTAAAACCATAGGCAACTGTGGCTGGTTTGACAGTGCCAAGTGCCTCCTGCCAACTGACATCAGGAACCTGGCCTGGTAAGTTTTATTTCTCTGGGGAAAGGCCATCGTTCATGTCCAGGGCCTTGCGGCGGGAAGTGGCCGGCTGCCTGCTGAAATTCCGCATGGGTCAGGATGCCTCCCAGATGGAAAGTGCCCCCACAGACAACTGTGGCTGGTTTGACAGTGCCAAGTGCCTCCTGCAAACTGACATCAGGATCCTGGCCTGGTGACTTTTGTTTCTCTGGGGAAAGGCCATAGATGATGTCCAGTGCCCCCCGGCCCGGAGTGGCCGACTGCCTGCTGAAATTCCGCACGGATCAGGATAGCTCCCAGATGCAAGCTGCCCCCACAGGCAACTGTGGCTGGTTTGACAGTGCCAAGTGCCTCCTAGAAATTGACATCAGGAACCTGGCCTGGTGACTTTTGTTTCTCTGGCGAAAGGTCATGGTTCATATCCTGAGCCTGGTGTCCTGGAATGGCCGACTGTCTGCTGAAATTCCGCACGGATCAGGATACCGCCCAGATGAAAGGTACCACCACAGGCAACTTTGGCTGGTTTGACAGTGCCAAGTGCCTCCTGCAAACTGACCTCAGGAACCTGGCCTGGTGAGCTTTGTTTCTCTGGGGTAAGGCCATGGTTCGTGCCCAGTGCCCGGTGGCCGGGAATGGCCGACTGTCTGCTGAAATTCCTCACGGATCAGGATACCTCCCAGATGCAAGGTGCCCATACAGGTACGTGTGGCTGGTTTGACAGTGCCAAGTGCCTCCTGCAAACTGACATCAGGAACCTGGCCAGGTGACTTTTGTTTCTCTGGGGAAAGGCCATCGTTCCTCTCCAGGGCTTGGTGGCCGGGAATGGCCGACTGCCTGCTGAAATTCCGCACGGATGAGGATAACTCCCAGATGCAAGGTACCACCACAGGCAACTGTGGCTGGTTTGACAGTGCCAAGTGCCTCCTGCAAACTGACATCAGGAACCTGGCCTGGTGACTTTTGTTTCTCTGGGGAAAGGCCATGGTTCATGTCCACGGCCTGGTGGCCCAGAGTGTCCGGCTCCCTCCTGAAATTCAGCATGGATCAGGATGCCTCCCAGATGAAAATTGCCCCCAGAGGCACCTGTGGCTGGTTTGACAGTGCCAAGTGCCTCCTGCAAACTGACATCAGGAACCTGGCCTGGTGACTTTTGTTTCTCTGGGGAAAGGCCATCGTTCCTCTCCAGGGCCAGCAGGCCCGGAGTGGCCGGCTGCCTGCTGAAATTCCGCTTGGATCAGGATGCCTCCCAGATGAAAAGTGCCCCCACAGGCAACTGTGGCAGGGTTGACAGTGCCAAGTGCCTCCTGCAAACTGACATCAGGAACCTGGCGTGGTGACTTTTGTTTCTCTTGGGAAAGGCCATCATTCTTCTCCAGTGTCCGTTGTCCCGGAGTGGCCGGCTGCCTGCTGAAATTCCGCACGGATCAGGATAGCTCCCAGATGAAAGGCGCCCCCACAGGCAACTGTGGCTGGTTTGACAATGCCAAGTGCCTCCTGCAAACTGACATCAGGAACCTGGCCTGGTGACTTTTGTTTCTCTGGGGAAAGGCCATCGTTCGTGTCCAGGGCCGGGTGTCCCTGGGTGTCCGGCTGCCTGCTGAAATTCCGAACGGATTAGGATGCCGCCCAGATGAAAGGTACCACCACAGGCAACTGTGGCAGGTTTGACAGTGCCAAGTGCCTCCTGCAAACTGACATCAGGAACCTGGCCTGGTGACTTTTGTTTCTCTGGGGAAAAGCCATGGTTCATGTCCAGGACCTGGTGGCCCGGAGTGGCCGGCCGCCTGCTGAAATTCCGCATGGATCAGGATGCCTCCCAGATGAAAAGTGCCCCCACAGGCACCTGTGGCTGGTTTGACAGTGCCAAGTGCCTCCTGCAAACTGACATCAGGAACCTGGCCTGGTGATTTTTGTTTCTCTGGGGAAAGGCCATCATTGTTTTCCGGGGCCCGCTGGCCCGGAATGGCCAGCAGCCTGCTGAAATTCCGCATGGATCAGGATACCTCCCAGAGCGAAACTAAAACCATAGGCAACTGTGGCAGGTTTGACAGTGCCAAGTGCCTCCTGCAAACTGACATCAGGAACCTGTCCTGGTAAGTTTTGTTTCTCTGGGGAAAGTCCATCGTTCTTGTCCGGGGCCCGCCGGCCCAGAGTGGCCGGCTGCCTGCTGAAATTCCACACGGTTGAGGATACCTCCCAGCTGCAAGGTGCCACCACAGGCAACTGTGGCTGGTTTGACAGTGCCATGTGCCTCCTGCAAACTGACATCAGGAACCTGGCCAGGTGACTTTCGTTTCTCTGGGGATAGGCCATCATTCCACTCCAGGGCCCGTAGTCCGGAGTAGCCGGCTGCCTGCTGAAATTCCTCATGGATCAGGATGCCTCCCACATGAAAGGTGCCCCCACAGGCACCTGTGGCTGGTTTGACAGTGCCAAGTGCCTCCTGCAAACAGACATCAGGAACCTGGCCTGGTGATTTTTCTTTCTCTGGGGAAAGGCCATTGTACGTGTCCAGAGCCTGGTGGCGCGGAGTGGCCGGCTGCCTGCTGAAATTCCGCACGGATCAGGATTCCTCCCAGAACGAAAGTACCACCACAGGCAACTGTGGCTGGTTTGACAATGCCATGTGCCTCCTGCAAACTGACATCAGGAACCTGGCCTGGTAAGTTTTGTTTCTCTGGGGAAAGGCCATCGTTCGTGTCCAGGGCCGGGTGTCCCTGGGTGTCCGGCTGCCTGCTGAAATTCCGAAAGGATTAGGATGCCGCCCAGATGAAAGGTACCACTACAGGCAACTGTGGCAGGTTTGACAGTGCCAAGTGCCTCCTGCAAACTGACATCAGGAACCTGGCCTGGTGACTTTTGTTTCTCTGGGTAAAAGCCGTGGTTCGTGTCCAGGGCCTGGTGGCCCGGAGTGGCCGGCCGCCTCCTGAAATTCAGCATAGATCAGGATGTCTCCCACATGAAAATTGCCCCCACAGGCACCTGTGGCTGGTTTGACAGTGCCAAGTGCCTCCTGCCAACTGACATCAGGAACCTGGCCTGGTGACTTTTGTTTCTCTGGGGAAAGGCCATCATTCCTCTCCAGGGCCCGCTGGCCCGGAGTGGCCGACTGCCTGCTGAAATTCCGCACGGATGAGGATAACTCCCAGATGCAAGGTGCCCCCACAGGCAACTGTGGCTGGTTTGACAGTGCCAAGTGCCTCCTGCAGACTGACATCAGGAACCTGGCCTGGTGACTTTTGTTTCTCTGGGGAAAGGCCATGGTTCTTCTCCAGTGTCCGTTGTCCCGGAGTGGCCGGCTGCCTGCTGAAATTCCGCACGGATCAGGATAGCTCCCAGATGCAAGGTGCCCCCACAGGCAACTGTGGCTGGTTTGACAATGCCAAGTGCCTCCTGCAAACTGACATCAGGAACCTGGCCTGGTGACTTTTGTTTCTCTGGGGAAAGGCCATGTTTCATGTCCAGGGCCGGGTGTGCCTGGGTGTCCGGCTGCCTGCTGAATTTCCAAACGGATTAGGATGCCGCCCAGATGAAAGGTACCACCACAGGCAACTGTGGCAGGTTTGACAGTGCCAAGTGCCTCCTGCAAACTGACATCAGGAACCTGGCCTGGTGACTTTTGTTTCTCTGGGGAAAAGCCGTGGTTCATGTCCAGGGCCTGGTGGCCCGGAGTGGCCGGCCACCTGCTGAAATTCCGCATGGATCAGGATGCCTCCCAGATGAAAAATGCCCCCAGAGGCACCTGTGGCTGGTTTGACAGTGCCAAGTGCCTCCTGCAAACTGACATCAGGAACCTGGCCAGGTGACTTTTGTTTCTCTGGGGAAAGGCCATCATTACTCTCCTGGGCCCGCTGGCCCGGAGTGGCCGGCTGCCTGCTGAAATTCCGCACGGATCAGGATACCTCCCAGGTGAAAGGAGCCCCCACAGGCAACTGCGGCTGGTTTGACAATACCATGTGCCTCCTGCAAGCTGACATCATAACCTGGCCTGGTGACTTTTGTTTCTCTGGGGAAAGGTCATGCTTCATATCCTGGACCCGTAGTCCCTGAGTGGCCGGCTGCCTGCTGAAATTCCGAACGGATTAGGATGCCTCCCAGATGAAAAGTGCCCCCACAGGCACCTGTGGCTGGTTTGACAGTGCCAAGTGCCTCCTGCAAACTGACATCAGGAACCTGGCCTGGTGACTTTTGTTTCTCTGGGGAAAGGTCATGGTTCATATCCTGGACCCGTAGTCCCGGAGTGGCCGGCTGCCTGCTGAAATTCCGCATGGGTCAGGATGCCGCCCAGATGAAAGGTACCACCACAGGCAACTGTGGCAGGTTTGACAGTGCCAAGTGCCTCCTGCAAACTGACATCAGGAACCTGGCCAGGTGACTTTTGTTTCTCAGGGGAAAGGCCATCGTTCCCCTCCAGGGCCCGCTGGCCCGGAATGGCCGACTGTCTGCTGAAATTCCTCACGGATCAGCATACCGCCCAGATGAAAGGTACCACCACAGGCAACTGTGGCAGGTTTGACAGTGCCAAGTGCCTCCTGCAAACTGACATCAGGAACCTGGCCTGGTGAGTTTTGTTTCTCTGGGGTAAGGCCATGGTTCGTGCCCAGTGCCAGGTGGCCTGGAGTGGCCAGCAGCCTGCTGAAATTCCGCACAGATGAGGATACCTCCCAGACGCAAGGTGCCCATACAGGTTAGTGTGGCTGGTTTGACAGTGCCAAGTGCCTCCTGCAAACTGACATCAGGAACCTGGCCTGGTGACCTTTGTTTCTCTGGGGAAAGGCCATGGTTCCTCTCCAGGGCCCGGTGGCCCGGAGTGGCAGACTGTCTGTTGAAATTCCGCACGGATCAGGATACCTCCCAGATGCAAGGTGCCACCTCTGGCAACTGTGGCTGGTTTGACAGTGCCAAGTGCCTCCTGCCAACTGACATCTGGAACCTGGCCTGGTGACTTTTGTTTCTCTGGGGAAAGGCCATCGTTCGTGTCCAGGGCAGGGTGTCCCTGGGTGTCCGGCTGCCTGCTGAAATTCCGAACGGATTAGGATGCCGCCCAGATGCAACGTACCACCAGAGGCAGCTGTGGCTGGTTTGACAGTGCCAAGTGCCTCCTGCCAACTGACATCAGGAACCTGGCCTGGTGACTTTTGTTTCTCTGGGGAAAGGACATCATTGTTTTCCGGGGCCCGCTGGCCCGGAATGGCCAGCAGCCTGCTGAAATTCCGCACGTATCAGGATACCTCCCAGAGCGAAACTAAAACCATAGGCAACTGTGGCAGGTTTGACAGTGCCAAGTGCCTCCTGCAAACTGACATCTGGAACCTGGCCTGGTAAGTTTTGTTTCTCTGGGGTAAAGCTATTATTCTTCTTCAGAGCCCGCTGGCTCGGAGTGGCCGGCTGCCTGCTGAAATTCCGCACGGATCAGGATACCTCCCCGGTTCAAGGTGCCGCCACAGCCAACTGTGGCTGCTTTGACAGTGCCAAGCGCCTCCTGCAAACTGACATCAGGAACCTGGCCTGGTGACTTTTGTTTCTCTGGGGAAAGGCCATCATTCTTCTCCAGTGCCTGTTGGCCCAGAGTGGCCGGCTGCCTGCTGAAATTCCGCACGGATCAGGATACCTCCCAGATGCAAGGTGCCCCCATAGGCACCTGTGGCTGGTTTGACAGTGCCAAGTGCCTCCTGCAAACTGACATCAGGAACCTGGCCTGGTAACTTTTGTTTCTCTGGCGAAAGGCCATGGTTCATGTCCACGGCCTGGTGGCCCAGAGTGTCCGGCTCCCTCCTGAAATTCAGCATGGATCAGGATGCCTCCCAGATGAAAATTGCCCCCAGAGGCACCTGTGGCTGGTTTGACAGTGCCAAGTGCCTCCTGCAAACTGACATCAGGAACCTGGCCTGGTGACTTTTGTTTCTCTGGGGAAAGGCCATCATTCTTTTCCGGGGCCCGCTGGCCCGGAGTGGCCTGCAGCTTGCTGAAATTCCGCACGGATCAGGATACATCCCAGACCGAAACTAAAACCATAGGCAACTGTGGCTGGTTTGACAGTGCCAAGTGCCTCCTGCCAACTGACATCAGGAACCTGGCCTGGTAAGTTTTATTTCTCTGGGGAAAGGCCATTGTACGTGTCCAGAGCCTGGTGGCGCGGAGTGGCCGGCTGCCTGCTGAAATTCCGCACGGATCAGGATTCCTCCCAGAACGAAAGTACCACCACAGGCAACTGTGGCTGGTTTGACAATGCCATGTGCCTCCTGCAAACTGACATCAGGAACCTGGCCTGGTAAGTTTTGTTTCTCTGGGGAAAGGCCATCGTTCGTGTCCAGGGCCCGGTGTCCCTGGGTGTCCGGCTGCCTGCTGAAATTCCGAAAGGATTAGGATGCCGCCCAGATGAAAGGTACCACTACAGGCAACTGTGGCAGGTTTGACAGTGCCAAGTGCCTCCTGCAAACTGACATCAGGAACCTGGCCTGGTGACTTTTGTTTCTCTGGGTAAAAGCCGTGGTTCGTGTCCAGGGCCTGGTGGCCCGGAGTGGCCGGCCGCCTCCTGAAATTCAGCATAGATCAGGATGTCTCCCACATGAAAATTGCCCCCACAGGCACCTGTGGCTGGTTTGACAGTGCCAAGTGCCTCCTGCCAACTGACATCAGGAACCTGGCCTGGTGACTTTTGTTTCTCTGGGGAAAGGCCATCATTCCTCTCCAGGGCCCGCTGGCCCGGAGTGGCCGACTGCCTGCTGAAATTCCGCACGGATGAGGATAACTCCCAGATGCAAGGTGCCCCCACAGGCAACTGTGGCTGGTTTGACAGTGCCAAGTGCCTCCTGCAGACTGACATCAGGAACCTGGCCTGGTGACTTTTGTTTCTCTGGGGAAAGGCCATGTTTCATGTCCAGGGCCGGGTGTGCCTGGGTGTCCGGCTGCCTGCTGAATTTCCAAACGGATTAGGATGCCGCCCAGATGAAAGGTACCACCACAGGCAACTGTGGCAGGTTTGACAGTGCCAAGTGCCTCCTGCAAACTGACATCAGGAACCTGGCCTGGTGACTTTTGTTTCTCTGGGGAAAGGCCATGTTTCATGTCCAGGGCCGGGTGTGCCTGGGTGTCCGGCTGCCTGCTGAATTTCCAAACGGATTAGGATGCCGCCCAGATGAAAGGTACCACCACAGGCAACTGTGGCAGGTTTGACAGTGCCAAGTGCCTCCTGCAAACTGACATCAGGAACCTGGCCTGGTGACTTTTGTTTCTCTGGGGAAAAGCCGTGGTTCATGTCCAGGGCCTGGTGGCCCGGAGTGGCCGGCCACCTGCTGAAATTCCGCATGGATCAGGATGCCTCCCAGATGAAAAATGCCCCCAGAGGCACCTGTGGCTGGTTTGACAGTGCCAAGTGCCTCCTGCAAACTGACATCAGGAACCTGGCCAGGTGACTTTTGTTTCTCTGGGGAAAGGCCATCATTACTCTCCTGGGCCCGCTGGCCCGGAGTGGCCGGCTGCCTGCTGAAATTCCGCACGGATCAGGATACCTCCCAGGTGAAAGGAGCCCCCACAGGCAACTGCGGCTGGTTTGACAATACCATGTGCCTCCTGCAAGCTGACATCATAACCTGGCCTGGTGACTTTTGTTTCTCTGGGGAAAGGTCATGCTTCATATCCTGGACCCGTAGTCCCTGAGTGGCCGGCTGCCTGCTGAAATTCCGAACGGATTAGGATGCCTCCCAGATGAAAAGTGCCCCCACAGGCACCTGTGGCTGGTTTGACAGTGCCAAGTGCCTCCTGCAAACTGACATCAGGAACCTGGCCTGGTGACTTTTGTTTCTCTGGGGAAAGGTCATGGTTCATATCCTGGACCCGTAGTCCCGGAGTGGCCGGCTGCCTGCTGAAATTCCGCATGGGTCAGGATGCCGCCCAGATGAAAGGTACCACCACAGGCAACTGTGGCAGGTTTGACAGTGCCAAGTGCCTCCTGCAAACTGACATCAGGAACCTGGCCAGGTGACTTTTGTTTCTCAGGGGAAAGGCCATCGTTCCCCTCCAGGGCCCGCTGGCCCGGAATGGCCGACTGTCTGCTGAAATTCCTCACGGATCAGCATACCGCCCAGATGAAAGGTACCACCACAGGCAACTGTGGCAGGTTTGACAGTGCCAAGTGCCTCCTGCAAACTGACATCAGGAACCTGGCCTGGTGAGTTTTGTTTCTCTGGGGTAAGGCCATGGTTCGTGCCCAGTGCCAGGTGGCCTGGAGTGGCCAGCAGCCTGCTGAAATTCCGCACAGATGAGGATACCTCCCAGACGCAAGGTGCCCATACAGGTTAGTGTGGCTGGTTTGACAGTGCCAAGTGCCTCCTGCAAACTGACATCAGGAACCTGGCCTGGTGACCTTTGTTTCTCTGGGGAAAGGCCATGGTTCCTCTCCAGGGCCCGGTGGCCCGGAGTGGCAGACTGTCTGTTGAAATTCCGCACGGATCAGGATACCTCCCAGATGCAAGGTGCCACCTCTGGCAACTGTGGCTGGTTTGACAGTGCCAAGTGCCTCCTGCCAACTGACATCTGGAACCTGGCCTGGTGACTTTTGTTTCTCTGGGGAAAGGCCATCGTTCGTGTCCAGGGCAGGGTGTCCCTGGGTGTCCGGCTGCCTGCTGAAATTCCGAACGGATTAGGATGCCGCCCAGATGCAACGTACCACCAGAGGCAGCTGTGGCTGGTTTGACAGTGCCAAGTGCCTCCTGCCAACTGACATCAGGAACCTGGCCTGGTGACTTTTGTTTCTCTGGGGAAAGGACATCATTGTTTTCCGGGGCCCGCTGGCCCGGAATGGCCAGCAGCCTGCTGAAATTCCGCACGTATCAGGATACCTCCCAGAGCGAAACTAAAACCATAGGCAACTGTGGCAGGTTTGACAGTGCCAAGTGCCTCCTGCAAACTGACATCTGGAACCTGGCCTGGTAAGTTTTGTTTCTCTGGGGTAAAGCTATTATTCTTCTTCAGAGCCCGCTGGCTCGGAGTGGCCGGCTGCCTGCTGAAATTCCGCACGGATCAGGATACCTCCCCGGTTCAAGGTGCCGCCACAGCCAACTGTGGCTGCTTTGACAGTGCCAAGCGCCTCCTGCAAACTGACATCAGGAACCTGGCCTGGTGACTTTTGTTTCTCTGGGGAAAGGCCATCATTCTTCTCCAGTGCCTGTTGGCCCAGAGTGGCCGGCTGCCTGCTGAAATTCCGCACGGATCAGGATACCTCCCAGATGCAAGGTGCCCCCATAGGCACCTGTGGCTGGTTTGACAGTGCCAAGTGCCTCCTGCAAACTGACATCAGGAACCTGGCCTGGTAACTTTTGTTTCTCTGGCGAAAGGCCATGGTTCATGTCCACGGCCTGGTGGCCCAGAGTGTCCGGCTCCCTCCTGAAATTCAGCATGGATCAGGATGCCTCCCAGATGAAAATTGCCCCCAGAGGCACCTGTGGCTGGTTTGACAGTGCCAAGTGCCTCCTGCAAACTGACATCAGGAACCTGGCCTGGTGACTTTTGTTTCTCTGGGGAAAGGCCATCATTCTTTTCCGGGGCCCGCTGGCCCGGAGTGGCCTGCAGCTTGCTGAAATTCCGCACGGATCAGGATACATCCCAGACCGAAACTAAAACCATAGGCAACTGTGGCTGGTTTGACAGTGCCAAGTGCCTCCTGCCAACTGACATCAGGAACCTGGCCTGGTAAGTTTTATTTCTCTGGGGAAAGGCCATCGTTCATGTCCAGGGCCTTGCGGCGGGAAGTGGCCGGCTGCCTGCTGAAATTCCGCATGGGTCAGGATGCCTCCCAGATGGAAAGTGCCCCCACAGACAACTGTGGCTGGTTTGACAGTGCCAAGTGCCTCCTGCAAACTGACATCAGGATCCTGGCCTGGTGACTTTTGTTTCTCTGGGGAAAGGCCATAGATGATGTCCAGTGCCCCCTGGCCCGGAGTGGCCGACTGCCTGCTGAAATTCCGCACGGATCAGGATAGCTCCCAGATGCAAGCTGCCCCCACAGGCAACTGTGGCTGGTTTGACAGTGCCAAGTGCCTCCTGCAAACTGACATCAGGAACCTGGCCTGGTGACTTTTGTTTCTCTGGGGAAAGGTCATGGTTCATATCCTGGACCCGTAGTCCCGGAGTGGCCGGCTGCCTGCTGAAATTCCGAACGGATTAGGATGCCGCCCAGATGAAAGGTACCACCACAGGCAACTGTGGCAGGTTTGACAGTGCCAAGTGCCTCCTGCAAACTGACATCAGGAACCTGGCCTGCTGACTTTTGTTTCTCTTTGGAAAAGCCTTGGTTCATGTCCAGGACCTGGTGGTCCGGAGTGGCCGGCCGCCTGCTGAAATTCCGCATGGATCAGGATGCCTCCCACATGAAAAGTGCTCCCACAGGCAACTGTGGCTGGTTTGACAGTGCCAAGTGCCTCCTGCAAACTGACATCAGGAACCTGGCCTGGTGACTTTTGTTTCTCTGGGGAAAGGCCATTGTTCCTCTCCAGGGCCCGCTGGCCCGGAGTGGCCGACTGCCTGCTGAAATTCCGCACGGATCAGGATAACTCCCAGATGAAAGGAGCCCCACAGGCAACAGTGGCTGGTTTGACAGTGCCAAGTACCTCCTAGAAATTGACATCAGGAACCCGGCCTGGTGACTTTTGTTTCTCTGGCGAAAGGTCATGGTTCATATCCTGAGCCTGGTGTCCTGGAGTGGCCGACTGACTGCTGAAATTCTGCACGGATCAGGATGCCTCCCAGATGTAAAGAGCCCCCACAGGCACCTGTGGCTGGTTTGACAGTGCCAAGTGCCTCCTGCAAGCTGACATCAGGAACCTGGCCAGGTGACTTTTGTTTCTCAGGGGAAAGGCCATCGTTCCTCTCCAGGGCCCGCTGGCCCGGAATGGCCGACTGTCTGCTGAAATTCCGCACGGATCAGGATACCGCCCAGATGAAAGGTACCACCACAGGCAACTTTGGCTGGTTTGACAGTGCCAAGTGCCTCCTGCAAACTGACCTCAGGAACCTGGCCTGGTGAGTTTTGTTTCTCTGGGGTAAGGCCATGGTTCGTGCCCAGTGCCCGGTGGCCGGGAATGGCCGACTGTCTGCTGAAATTCCGCACGGAGCAGGATAACTCCCAGATGCAAGGGGCCCCCACAGGCAACTGTGGCTGGTTTGACAGTGCCAAGTGCCTCCTGCAAACTGACATCAGGAACCTGGCCTGGTGACTTTTGTTTCTCTGGGGAAAGGCCATCATTCTTCTCCAGTGCCCGTTGGCCAGGAGTGGCCGTCTGCCTGCTGAAATTCCGCACGGATCAGGATACATCCCAGACCGAAACTAAAACCATAGGCAACTGTGGCTGGTTTGACAGTGCCAAGTGCCTCCTGCCAACTGACATCAGGAACCTGGCCTGGTAACTTTTGTTTCTCTGGCGAAAGGCCATGGTTCATGTCCACGGCCTGGTGGCCCAGAGTGTCCGGCTCCCTCCTGAAATTCAGCATGGATCAGGATGCCTCCCAGATGAAAATTGCCCCCAGAGGCACCTGTGGCTGGTTTGACAGTGCCAAGTGCCTCCTGCAAACTGACATCAGGAACCTGGCCTGGTGACTTTTGTTTCTCTGGGGAAAGGCCATCATTCTTTTCCGGGGCCCGCTGGCCCGGAGTGGCCTGCAGCCTGCTGAAATTCCGCACGGATCAGGATACATCCCAGACCGAAACTAAAACCATAGGCAACTGTGGCTGGTTTGACAGTGCCAAGTGCCTCCTGCCAACTGACATCAGGAACCTGGCCTGGTAAGTTTTATTTCTCTGGGGAAAGGCCATCGTTCATGTCCAGGGCCTTGCGGCGTGAAGTGGCCGGCTGCCTGCTGAAATTCCGCATGGGTCAGGATGCCTCCCAGATGGAAAGTGTCCCCACAGACAATTGTGGCTGCTTTGACAGTGCCAAGTGCCTCCTGCAAACTGACATCAGGAACCTGGCCTGGTGACTTTTGTTTCTCTGGGGAAAGGTCATGGTTCATATCCTGGACCCGTAGTCCTGGAGTGGCCGGCTGCCTGCTGAAATTCCGCATGGGTCAGGATGCCGCCCAGATGAAAGGTACCACCACAGGCAACTGTGGCAGGTTTGACAGTGCCAAGTGCCTCCTGCAAACTGACATCAGGAACCTGGCCAGGTGACTTTTGTTTCTCAGGGGAAAGTCCATCGTTCCCCTCCAGGGCCCGCTGGCCCGGAATGGCCGACTGTCTGCTGAAATTCCTCACGGATCAGGATACCGCCCAGATGAAAGGTACCACCACAGGCAACTGTGGCAGGTTTGACAGTGCCAAGTGCCTCCTACAAACTGACATCAGGAACCTGGCCTGGTGAGTTTTGTTTCTCTGGGGTAAGGCCATGGTTCGTGCCCAGTGCCCGGTGGCCTGGAGTGGCCAGCAGCCTGCTGAAATTCCGCACAGATGAGGATACCTCCCAGACGCAAGGTGCCCATACAGGTTAGTGTGGCTGGTTTGACAGTGCCAAGTGCCTCCTGCAAGCTGACATCAGGAACCTGGCCAGGTGACTTTTGTTTCTCAGGGGAAAGGCCATCGTTCCTCTCCAGGGCCCGCTGGCCCGGAATGGCCGACTGTCTGCTGAAATTCCGCACGGATCAGGATACCGCCCAGATGAAAGGTACCACCACAGGCAACTTTGGCTGGTTTGACAGTGCCAAGTGCCTCCTGCAAACTGACCTCAGGAACCTGGCCTGGTGAGTTTTGTTTCTCTGGGGTAAGGCCATGGTTCGTGCCCAGTGCCCGGTGGCCGGGAATGGCCGACTGTCTGCTGAAATTCCGCACGGATCAGGATAACTCCCAGATGCAAGGGGCCCCCACAGGCAACTGTGGCTGGTTTGACAGTGCCAAGTGCCTCCTGCAAACTGACATCAGGAACCTGGCCTGGTGACTTTTGTTTCTCTGGGGAAAGGCCATCATTCTTCTCCAGTGCCCGTTGGCCAGGAGTGGCCGTCTGCCTGCTGAAATTCCGCACGGATCAGGATACATCCCAGACCGAAACTAAAACCATAGGCAACTGTGGCTGGTTTGACAGTGCCAAGTGCCTCCTGCCAACTGACATCAGGAACCTGGCCTGGTAACTTTTGTTTCTCTGGCGAAAGGCCATGGTTCATGTCCACGGCCTGGTGGCCCAGAGTGTCCGGCTCCCTCCTGAAATTCAGCATGGATCAGGATGCCTCTCAGATGAAAATTGCCCCCAGAGGCACCTGTGGCTGGTTTGACAGTGCCAAGTGCCTCCTGCAAACTGACATCAGGAACCTGGCCTGGTGACTTTTGTTTCTCTGGGGAAAGGCCATCATTCTTTTCCGGGGCCCGCTGGCCCGGAGTGGCCTGCAGCCTGCTGAAATTCCGCACGGATCAGGATACATCCCAGACCGAAACTAAAACCATAGGCAACTTTGGCTGGTTTGACAGTGCCAAGTGCCTCCTGCCAACTGACATCAGGAACCTGGCCTGGTAAGTTTTATTTCTCTGGGGAAATGCCATCGTTCATGTCCAGGGCCTTGCGGCGTGAAGTGGCCGGCTGCCTGCTGAAATTCCGCATGGGTCAGGCTGCCTCCCAGATGGAAAGGGTCCCCACAGACAATTGTGGCTGGTTTGACAGTGCCAAGTGCCTCCTGCAAACTGACATCAGGAACCTGGCCTGGTGACTTTTGTTTCTCTGGGGAAAGGTCATGGTTCATATCCTGGACCCGTAGTCCCGGAGTGGCCGGCTGCCTGCTGAAATTCCCCATGGGTCAGGATGCCGCCCAGATGAAAGGTACCACCACAGGCAACTGTGGCAGGTTTGACAGTGCCAAGTGCCTCCTGCAAACTGACATCAGGAACCTGGCCAGGTGACTTTTGTTTCTCAGGGGAAAGGCCATCGTTCCCCTCCAGGGCCCGCTGGCCCGGAATGGCCGACTGTCTGCTGAAATTCCTCACGGATCAGCATACCGCCCAGATGAAAGGTACCACCACAGGCAACTGTGGCAGGTTTGACAGTGCCAAGTGCCTCCTGCAAACTGACATCAGGAACCTGGCCTGGTGAGTTTTGTTTCTCTGGGGTAAGGCCATGGTTCGTGCCCAGTGCCAGGTGGCCTGGAGTGGCCAGCAGCCTGCTGAAATTCCGCACAGATCAGGATACCTCCCAGACGCAAGGTGCCCATACAGGTTAGTGTGGCTGGTTTGACAGTGCCAAGTGCCTCCTGCAAACTGACATCAGGAACCTGGCCTGGTGACCTTTGTTTCTCTGGGGAAAGGCCATGGTTCCTCTCCAGGGCCCGGTGGCCCGGAGTGGCAGACTGTCTGTTGAAATTCCGCACGGATCAGGATACCTCCCAGATGCAAGGTGCCCCCACAGGCAACTGTGGCTGGTTTGACAGTGCCAAGTGCCTCCTGCAAACTGACATCAGAAACCTGGCCTGGTGACTTTTGTTTCTCTGGGGAAAGGCCATCGTTCGTGTCCAGGGCCGGGTGTCCCTGGGTGTCCGGCTGCCTGCTGAAATTCCGAACGGATTAGGATGCCGCCCAGATGAAAGGTACCACCAGAGGCAACTGTGGCTGGTTTGACAGTGCCAAGTGCCTCCTGCCAACTGACATCAGGAACCTGGCCTGGTGACTTTTGTTTCTCTGGGGAAAGGACATCATTGTTTTCCGGGGCCCGCTGGCCCGGAATGGCCAGCAGCCTGCTGAAATTCCGCACGTATCAGGATACCTCCCAGAGCGAAACTAAAACCATAGGCAACTGTGGCAGGTTTGACAGTGCCAAGTGCCTCCTGCAAACTGACATCTGGAACCTGGCCTGGTAAGTTTTGTTTCTCTGGGGAAAGGCCATCGTTCTTGTCCGGGGCCCGCCGGCCCAGAGTGGCAGGCTGCGTGCTGAAATTCCACACGGTTGAGGATACCTCCCAGATGCAAGGTGCCCCCACAGGCACCTGTGGCTGGTTTGACAGTGCCAAGTGCCTCCTGCAAACTGACATCAGAAACCTGGCCTGGTGATTTTCTTTCTCAGGGGAAAGGCCATCGTTCATGTCCAGTGCCCGGTGGCCCGCAGTTGCCTGCTGCCTGCTGAAATTCCACACGGATGAGGATACCTCACAGATGCAAGGTGCCCCCACAGGCACCTGTGCCTGGTTTGACAGTGCCAAGTGCCTCCTGCAAACTGACATCAGGAACCTGGCCTGGTAACTTTTGTTTCTCTGGCGAAAGGCCATGGTTCATGTCCACGGCCTGGTGGCCCCGAGTGTCCGGCTCCCTCCTGAAATTCAGCATGGATCAGGATGCCTCCCAGATGAAAATTGCCCCCAGAGGCACCTGTGGCTGGTTTGACAGTGCCAAGTGCCTCCTGCAAACTGACATCAGGAACCTGGCCTGGTGACTTTTGTTTCTCTGGGGAAAGGCCATCATTCTTTTCCGGGGCCCGCTGGCCCGGAGTGGCCTGCAGCCTGCTGAAATTCCGCACGGATCAGGATACATCCCAGACCGAAACTAAAACCATAGGCAACTGTGGCTGGTTTGACAGTGCCAAGTGCCTCCTGCCAACTGACATCAGGAACCTGGCCTGGTAAGTTTTATTTCTCTGGGGAAAGGCCATCGTTCATGTCCAGGGCCTTGCGGCGGGAAGTGGCCGGCTGCCTGCTGAAATTCCGCATGGGTCAGGATGCCTCCCAGATGGAAAGTGCCCCCACAGACAACTGTGGCTGGTTTGACAGTGCCAAGTGCCTCCTGCAAACTGACATCAGGATCCTGGCCTGGTGACTTTTGTTTCTCTGGGGAAAGGCCATAGATGATGTCCAGTGCCCCCTGGCCCGGAGTGGCCGACTGCCTGCTGAAATTCCGCACGGATCAGGATAGCTCCCAGATGCAAGCTGCCCCCACAGGCACCTGTGGCTGGTTTGACAGTGCCAAGTGCCTCCTGCAAACTGACATCAGGAACCTGGCCTGGTGACTTTTGTTTCTCTGGGGAAAGGTCATGGTTCATATCCTGGACCCGTAGTCCCGGAGTGGCCGGCTGCCTGCTGAAATTCCGAACGGATTAGGATGCCGCCCAGATGAAAGGTACCACCACAGGCAACTGTGGCAGGTTTGACAGTGCCAAGTGCCTCCTGCAAACTGACATCAGGAACCTGGCCTGGTGACTTTTGTTTCTCCTTGGAAAAGCCATGGTTCATGTCCAGGACCTGGTGGTCCGGAGTGGCCGGCCGCCTGCTGAAATTCCGCATGGATCAGGATGCCTCCCACATGAAAAGTGCTCCCACAGGCACCTGTGGCTGGTTTGACAGTGCCAAGTGCCTCCTGCAAACTGACATCAGGAACCTGGCCTGGTGACTTTTGTTTCTCTGGGGAAAGGCCATCGTTCCTCTCCAGGGCCCGCTGGCCCGGAGTGGCCGACTGCCTGCTGAAATTCCGCACGGATCAGGATAACTCCCAGATGAAAGGAGCCCCCACAGGCAACTGTGGCTGGTTTGACAGTGCCAAGTACCTCCTAGAAATTGACATCAGGAACCTGGCCTGGTGACTTTTGTTTCTCTGGCGAAAGGTCATGGTTCATATCTTGAGCCTGGTGTCCTGGAGTGGCCGACTGACTACTGAAATTCTGCACGGATCAGGATGCCTCCCAGATGAAAAGAGCCCCCACAGGCACCTGTGGCTGGTTTGACAGTGCCAAGTGCCTCCTGCAAACTGACATCAGGAACCTGGCCAGGTGACTTTTGTTTCTCAGGGGAAAGGCCATTGTTCCTCTCCAGGGCCCGCTGGCCCGGAATGGCCGACTGTCTGCTGAAATTCCGCACGGATCAGGATACCGCCCAGATGAAAGGTACCACCACAGGCAACTTTGGCTGGTTTGACAGTGCCAAGTGCCTCCTGCAAACTGACCTCAGGAACCTGGCCTGGTGAGTTTTGTTTCTCTGGGGTAAGGCCATGGTTCGTGCCCAGTGCCCGGTGGCCTGGAGTGGCCGGCTGCCTGCTGAAATTCCGCACAGATGAGGATACCTCCCAGAAGCAAGGTGCCCATACAGGTACGTGTGGCTGGTTTGACAGTGCCAAGTGCCTCCTGCAAACTGACATCAGGAACCTGGCCAGGTGACTTTTGTTTCTCTGGGGAAAGGCCATCGTTCCCCTCCAGGGCCCGGCGGCCGGGAATGGCCGACTGTCTGCTGAAATTCCGCACGTATCAGGATAACTCCCAGATGCAAGGTGCCCCCACAGGCAACTGTGGCTGGTTTGACAGTGCCAAGTGCCTCCTGCAAACTGACATCAGGAACCTGGCCTGGTGACTTTTGTTTCTCTGGGGAAAGTCCATGGTTCATGTCCATGGCCTGGGGGCCCCGAGTGGCCGGCTGCCTGCTGAAATTCTGCATGGATCAGGATGCCGCCGAGATGGAAGGTGCCACCACAGGCAACTGTGGCTGGTTTGACACTGCCAAGTGCCTCCTGCAAACTGACATCAGGAACCTGGCCTGCTGACTTTTGTTTCTCAGGGTAAAGGCCATGGTTCATGTCCAGGGCCTGGTAGCCCGGAGTGGCCGGCTGCCTGCTGAAATTCCACATGGATCAGGATGCCTCCCAGATGAAAAATGCCCCCAGAGGAAACTGCGTCAGGTTTGACAGTGCCAAGTGCCTCCTGCAAACTGACATCAGGAACCTGGCCTGGTGACATTTGTTTCTCTGGGGAAAGGCCATGGTTCATGTCCAGGGCCTGGGGGCTCGGAGTGGCCGGCTGCCTGCTGAAATTCCGCATGGATCAGGATGCCTCCCAGATGAAAAATGCCCCCACAGGCAACTGCGTCTGGTTTGACAGTGCCAAGTGCCTCCTGCCAACTGACATCAGGAACCTGGCCTGGTAAGTTTTATTTCTCTGGGGAAAGGCCATCGTTAATGTCCAGGGCCTTGCGGCGGGAAGTGGCCGGCTGCCTGCTGAAATTCCGCATGGATCAGGATGCCTCCCAGATGGAAAGTGCCCCCACAGACAACTGTGGCTTTTTTGACAGTGCCAAGTGCCTCCTGCAAACTGACATCAGGATCCTGGCCTGGTGACTTTTGTTTCTCTGGGGAAAGGCCATAGATGATGTCCAGTGCCCCCTGGCCCGGAGTGGCCGACTGCCTGCTGAAATTCCGCACGGATCAGGATAGCTCCCAGATGCAAGCTGCCCCCACAGGCAACTGTGGCTGGTTTGACAGTGCCAAGTGCCTCCTGCAAACTGACATCAGGAACCTGGCCTGGTGACTTTTGTTTCTCTGGGGAAAGGTCATGGTTCATATCCTGGACCCGTAGTCCCAGAGTGGCCGGCTGCCTGCTGAAATTCCGAACGGATTAGGATGCCGCCCAGATGAAAGGTACCACCACAGGCAACTGTGGCAGGTTTGACAGTGCCAAGTGCCTCCTGCAAACTGACATCAGGAACCTGGCCTGGTGACTTTTGTTTCTCCTTGGAAAAGCCATGGTTCATGTCCAGGACCTGGTGGTCCGGAGTGGCCGGCCGCCTGCTGAAATTCCGCATGGATCAGGATGCCTCCCACATGAAAAGTGCTCCCACAGGCACCTGTGGCTGGTTTGACAGTGCCAAGTGCCTCCTGCAAACTGACATCAGGAACCTGGCCTGGTGACTTTTGTTTCTCTGGGGAAAGGCCATCGTTCCTCTCCAGGGCCCGCTGGCCCGGAGTGGCCGACTGCCTGCTGAAATTCCGCACGGATCAGGATAACTCCCAGATGAAAGGAGCCCCAACAGGCAACTGTGGCTGGTTTGACAGTGCCAAGTACCTCCTGCAAACTGACATCAGGAACCTGGCCTGGTGACTTTTGTTTCTCTGGCGAAAGGTCATGGTTCATATCCTGAGCCTGGTGTCCTGGAGTGGCCGACTGACTACTGAAATTCTGCACGGATCAGGATGCCTCCCAGATGAAAAGAGCCCCCACAGGCACCTGTGGCTGGTTTGACAGTGCCAAGTGCCTCCTGCAAACTGACATCAGGAACCTGGCCAGGTGACTTTTGTTTCTCAGGGGAAAGGCCATCGTTCCTCTCCAGGGCCCGCTGGCCCGGAATGGCCGACTGTCTGCTGAAATTCCGCACGGATCAGGATACCGCCCAGATGAAAGGTACCACCACAGGCAACTTTGGCTGGTTTGACAGTGCCAAGTGCCTCCTGCAAACTGACCTCAGGAACCTGGCCTGGTGAGTTTTGTTTCTCTGGGGTAAGGCCATGGTTCGTGCCCAGTGCCCGGTGGCCTGGAGTGGCCGGCTGCCTGCTGAAATTCCGCACAGATGAGGATACCTCCCAGAAGCAAGGTGCCCATACAGGTACGTGTGGCTGGTTTGACAGTGCCAAGTGCCTCCTGCAAACTGACATCAGGAACCAGGCCAGGTGACTTTTGTTTCTCTGGGGAAAGGCCATCGTTCCTCTCCAGGGCCCGGCAGCCGGGAATGGCCGACTGTCTGCTGAAATTCCGCACGGATCAGGATAGCTCCCAGATGCAAGCTGCCCCCACAGGCACCTGTGGCTGGTTTGACAGTGCCAAGTGCCTCCTGCAAACTGACATCAGGAACCTGGCCTGGTGACTTTTGTTTCTCTGGGGAAAGGTCATGGTTCATATCCTGGACCCGTAGTCCCGGAGTGGCCGGCTGCCTGCTGAAATTCCGAACGGATTAGGATGCCGCCCAGATGAAAGGTACCACCACAGGCAACTGTGGCAGGTTTGACAGTGCCAAGTGCCTCCTGCAAACTGACATCAGGAACCTGGCCTGGTGACTTTTGTTTCTCCTTGGAAAAGCCATGGTTCATGTCCAGGACCTGGTGGTCCGGAGTGGCCGGCCGCCTGCTGAAATTCCGCATGGATCAGGATGCCTCCCACATGAAAAGTGCTCCCACAGGCACCTGTGGCTGGTTTGACAGTGCCAAGTGCCTCCTGCAAACTGACATCAGGAACCTGGCCTGGTGACTTTTGTTTCTCTGGGGAAAGGCCATCGTTCCTCTCCAGGGCCCGCTGGCCCGGAGTGGCCGTCTGCCAGCTGAAATTCCGCACGGATCAGGATAACTCCCAGATGAAAGGAGCCCCCACAGGCAACTGTGGCTGGTTTGACAGTGCCAAGTACCTCCTAGAAATTGACATCAGGAACCTGGCCTGGTGACTTTTGTTTCTCTGGCGAAAGGTCATGGTTCATATCTTGAGCCTGGTGTCCTGGAGTGGCCGACTGACTACTGAAATTCTGCACGGATCAGGATGCCTCCCAGATGAAAAGAGCCCCCACAGGCACCTGTGGCTGGTTTGACAGTGCCAAGTGCCTCCTGCAAACTGACATCAGGAACCTGGCCAGGTGACTTTTGTTTCTCAGGGGAAAGGCCATTGTTCCTCTCCAGGGCCCGCTGGCCCGGAATGGCCGACTGTCTGCTGAAATTCCGCACGGATCAGGATACCGCCCAGATGAAAGGTACCACCACAGGCAACTTTGGCTGGTTTGACAGTGCCAAGTGCCTCCTGCAAACTGACCTCAGGAACCTGGCCTGGTGAGTTTTGTTTCTCTGGGGTAAGGCCATGGTTCGTGCCCAGTGCCCGGTGGCCTGGAGTGGCCGGCTGCCTGCTGAAATTCCGCACAGATGAGGATACCTCCCAGAAGCAAGGTGCCCATACAGGTACGTGTGGCTGGTTTGACAGTGCCAAGTGCCTCCTGCAAACTGACATCAGGAACCAGGCCAGGTGACTTTTGTTTCTCTGGGGAAAGGCCATCGTTCCTCTCCAGGGCCCGGCAGCCGGGAATGGCCGACTGTCTGCTGAAATTCCGCACGGATCAGGATAACTCCCAGATGCAAGGTGCCCCCACAGGCAACTGTGGCTGGTTTGACAGTGCCAAGTGCCTCCTGCAAACTGACATCAGGAACCTGGCCTGGTGACTTTTGTTTCTCTGGGGAAAGGCCATCATTCTTCTCCAGTGCCCCGCGGCCTGGAGTGGCCGGCTGCCTGCTGAAATTCCGCATGGTTGAGGATAACTCCCAGATGAAAGGTGCCCCCCACAGGTAACTGTGGCTGGTTTGACAGTGCCAAGTGCCTCCTGCAAACTGACATCAGGAACCTGGCCTGGTGACTTTTGTTTCTCTGGGGAAAGTCCATGGTTCATGTCCATGGCCTGGGGGCCCGTAGTGGCCGGCTGCCTGCTGAGATTCTGCATGGATCAGGATGCCGCCGAGATGGAAGGTGCCACCCCAGGCAACTGTGGCTGGTTTGACACTGCCAAGTGCCTCCTGCAAACTGACATCAGGAACCTGGCCTGCTGACTTTTGTTTCTCAGGGGAAAGGCCATGGTTCATGTCCAGGGCCTGGTAGCCCGGAGTGGCCGGCTGCCTGCTGAAATTCCACATGGATCAGGATGCCTCCCAGATGAAAAATGCCCCCAGAGGAAACTGCGTCAGGTTTGACAGTGCCAAGTGCCTCCTGCAAACTGACATCAGGAACCTGGCCTGGTGACATTTGTTTCTCTGGGGAAAGGCCATGTTTCATGTCTAGGGCCTGGGGGCTCGGAGTGGCCGGCTGCCTGCTGAAATTCCGCATGGATCAGGATGCCTCCCCGATGAAAAATGCCCCCACAGGCAACTGCGTCTGGTTTGACAGTGCCAAGTGCCTCCTGCAAACTGACATCAGGAACCTGGCCTGGTGACTTTTGTTTCTGTGTGTAAAGGCCATCATTCTTTTCCAGGGTACGGTGGCCCGGAGTGGCCGGCTGCCTGCTGAAATTCCGCACGGATCAGGATGCCTCCCAGACCGAAAGTACCACCCAAGGCAAAGGTGGCTGGTTTGACAGTGACAAGTGCCTCCTGCAAACAGACATCAGCGACCTGGCCTGCTGAGTTCTGTTTCTCTGGGGAAAGGCCATCGTTCCTCTCCAGGGCCCGGTGGCTCGAGTGGCAGGCTGCCTGCTGAAATTCCAAACGGATCAGGATGCCTCCCAGATGAAAGGTGCCCCCACAGGCACCTGTGGCTGGTTTGACAGTGCCAAGTGCCTCCTGCAAACTGACATCAGGAACCTGGCCAGGTGACTTTTGTTTCTCAGGGGAAAGGCCATCGTTCCTCTCCAGGGCCCGCTGGCCCGGAATGGCCGACTGTCTGCTGAAATTCCGCACGGATCAGGATACCGCCCAGATGAAAGGTACCACCACAGGCAACTTTGGCTGGTTTGACAGTGCCAAGTGCCTCCTGCAAACTGACCTCAGGAACCTGGCCTGGTGAGTTTTGTTTCTCTGGGGTAAGGCCATGGTTCGTGCCCAGTGCCCGGTGGCCTGGAGTGGCCGGCTGCCTGCTGAAATTCCGCACAGATGAGGATACCTCCCAGAAGCAAGGTGCCCATACAGGTACGTGTGGCTGGTTTGACAGTGCCAAGTGCCTCCTGCAAACTGACATCAGGAACCAGGCCAGGTGACTTTTGTTTCTCTGGGGAAAGGCCATCGTTCCTCTCCAGGGCCCGGCAGCCGGGAATGGCCGACTGTCTGCTGAAATTCCGCACGGATCAGGATAGCTCCCAGATGCAAGCTGCCCCCACAGGCACCTGTGGCTGGTTTGACAGTGCCAAGTGCCTCCTGCAAACTGACATCAGGAACCTGGCCTGGTGACTTTTGTTTCTCTGGGGAAAGGTCATGGTTCATATCCTGGACCCGTAGTCCCGGAGTGGCCGGCTGCCTGCTGAAATTCCGAACGGATTAGGATGCCGCCCAGATGAAAGGTACCACCACAGGCAACTGTGGCAGGTTTGACAGTGCCAAGTGCCTCCTGCAAACTGACATCAGGAACCTGGCCTGGTGACTTTTGTTTCTCCTTGGAAAAGCCATGGTTCATGTCCAGGACCTGGTG
This sequence comes from Passer domesticus, assembly GCF_036417665.1. NCBI lineage: Eukaryota > Metazoa > Chordata > Aves > Passeriformes > Passeridae > Passer > Passer domesticus. Next base: position 59,419,837 of record NC_087474.1, read on the forward strand.
GTCCGGAGTGGCCGGCCGCCTGCTGAAATTCCGCATGGATCAGGATGCCTCCCACATGAAAAGTGCTCCCACAGGCACCTGTGGCTGGTTTGACAGTGCCAAGTGCCTCCTGCAAACTGACATCAGGAACCTGGCCTGGTGACTTTTGTTTCTCTGGGGAAAGGCCATCGTTCCTCTCCAGGGCCCGCTGGCCCGGAGTGGCCGACTGCCAGCTGAAATTCCGCACGGATCAGGATAACTCCCAGATGAAAGGAGCCCCCACAGGCAACTGTGGCTGGTTTGACAGTGCCAAGTACCTCCTAGAAATTGACATCAGGAACCTGGCCTGGTGACTTTTGTTTCTCTGGCGAAAGGTCATGGTTCATATCTTGAGCCTGGTGTCCTGGAGTGGCCGACTGACTACTGAAATTCTGCACGGATCAGGATGCCTCCCAGATGAAAAGAGCCCCCACAGGCACCTGTGGCTGGTTTGACAGTGCCAAGTGCCTCCTGCAAACTGACATCAGGAACCTGGCCAGGTGACTTTTGTTTCTCAGGGGAAAGGCCATCGTTCCTCTCCAGGGCCCGCTGGCCCGGAATGGCCGACTGTCTGCTGAAATTCCGCACGGATCAGGATACCGCCCAGATGAAAGGTACCACCACAGGCAACTTTGGCTGGTTTGACAGTGCCAAGTGCCTCCTGCAAACTGACCTCAGGAACCTGGCCTGGTGAGTTTTGTTTCTCTGGGGTAAGGCCATGGTTCGTGCCCAGTGCCCGGTGGCCTGGAGTGGCCGGCTGCCTGCTGAAATTCCGCACAGATGAGGATACCTCCCAGAAGCAAGGTGCCCATACAGGTACGTGTGGCTGGTTTGACAGTGCCAAGTGCCTCCTGCAAACTGACATCAGGAACCAGGCCAGGTGACTTTTGTTTCTCTGGGGAAAGGCCATCGTTCCTCTCCAGGGCCCGGCAGCCGGGAATGGCCGACTGTCTGCTGAAATTCCGCACGGATCAGGATAACTCCCAGATGCAAGGTGCCCCCACAGGCAACTGTGGCTGGTTTGACAGTGCCAAGTGCCTCCTGCAAACTGACATCAGGAACCTGGCCTGGTGACTTTTGTTTCTCTGGGGAAAGGCCATCATTCTTCTCCAGTGCCCCGCGGCCTGGAGTGGCCGGCTGCCTGCTGAAATTCCGCATGGTTGAGGATAACTCCCAGATGAAAGGTGCCCCCCACAGGTAACTGTGGCTGGTTTGACAGTGCCAAGTGCCTCCTGCAAACTGACATCAGGAACCTGGCCTGGTGACTTTTGTTTCTCTGGGGAAAGTCCATGGTTCATGTCCATGGCCTGGGGGCCCGTAGTGGCCGGCTGCCTGCTGAGATTCTGCATGGATCAGGATGCCGCCGAGATGGAAGGTGCCACCCCAGGCAACTGTGGCTGGTTTGACACTGCCAAGTGCCTCCTGCAAACTGACATCAGGAACCTGGCCTGCTGACTTTTGTTTCTCAGGGGAAAGGCCATGGTTCATGTCCAGGGCCTGGTAGCCCGGAGTGGCCGGCTGCCTGCTGAAATTCCACATGGATCAGGATGCCTCCCAGATGAAAAATGCCCCCAGAGGAAACTGCGTCAGGTTTGACAGTGCCAAGTGCCTCCTGCAAACTGACATCAGGAACCTGGCCTGGTGACATTTGTTTCTCTGGGGAAAGGCCATGTTTCATGTCTAGGGCCTGGGGGCTCGGAGTGGCCGGCTGCCTGCTGAAATTCCGCATGGATCAGGATGCCTCCCCGATGAAAAATGCCCCCACAGGCAACTGCGTCTGGTTTGACAGTGCCAAGTGCCTCCTGCAAACTGACATCAGGAACCTGGCCTGGTGACTTTTGTTTCTGTGTGTAAAGGCCATCATTCTTTTCCAGGGTACGGTGGCCCGGAGTGGCCGGCTGCCTGCTGAAATTCCGCACGGATCAGGATGCCTCCCAGACCGAAAGTACCACCCAAGGCAAAGGTGGCTGGTTTGACAGTGACAAGTGCCTCCTGCAAACAGACATCAGCGACCTGGCCTGCTGAGTTCTGTTTCTCTGGGGAAAGGCCATCGTTCCTCTCCAGGGCCCGGTGGCTCGAGTGGCAGGCTGCCTGCTGAAATTCCAAACGGATCAGGATGCCTCCCAGATGAAAGGTGCCCCCACAGGCAACTGTGGCTGGTTTGACAGTGCCAAGTGCCTCCTGCAAACTGACATCAGGAACCTGGCCTGGTGACTTTTATCTCTCTGGGTAAAGGCCATCATTCGTGTCCAGTGCCCCGCGGCCTGGAGTGGCCGGCTGCCTGCTGAAATTCCTCACGGTTGAGGACATCTCCCAGATGAAAGGTGCCCCCACAGGTAACTGTGGCTGGTTTGACACTGCCAAGTGCCTCCTGCAAACTGACATCAGGAACCTGGCCTGGTGACTTTTGTTTCTCTGGGGAAAAGCCATGGTTCATGTCCACGGCCTGGTGGCCCGGAGTGGCCGGCTGCCTGCTGAAATTCCGCATGGATCAGGATGCCTCCCAGACCGAAAGTACCACCCAAGGCAAATGTGGCTGGTTTGACAGTGACAAGTGCCTCCTGCAAACAGACATCAGCGACCTGGCCTGCTGAGTTCTGTTTCTCTGGGGAAAGGCCATCGTTCCTCTCCAGGGCCCGGTGGCTCGAGTGGCAGGCTGCCTGCTGAAATTCCAAACGGATCAGGATGCCTCCCAGATGAAAGGTGCCCCCACAGGCAACTGTGGCTGGTTTGACAGTGCCAAGTGCCTCCTGCAAACTGACATCAGGAACCTGGCCTGGTGACTTTTATCTCTCTGGGTAAAGGCCATCATTCGTGTCCAGTGCCCCGCGGCCTGGAGTGGCCGGCTGCCTGCTGAAATTCCTCACGGTTGAGGACATCTCCCAGATGAAAGGTGCCCCCACAGGTAACTGTGGCTGGTTTGACACTGCCAAGTGCCTCCTGCAAACTGACATCAGGAACCTGGCCTGGTGACTTTTGTTTCTCTGGGGAAAAGCCATGGTTCATGTCCACGGCCTGGTGGCCCGGAGTGTCCGGCTGCCTGCTGAAATTCCGCATGGATCAGGATGCCTCCCAGACCGAAAGTACCACCCAAGGCAAATGTGGCTGGTTTGACAGTGCCAAGTGCCTCCTGCAAACTGACATCAGGAACCTGGCCTGCTGACTTTTGTTTCTCAGGAGAAAGGCCATGGTTCATGTCCAGGGCCTGGTGGCCCGGAGTGGCCGGCTGCCTGCTGAAATTCCACATGGAACAGGATGCCTCCCAGATGAAAAATGCCCCCAGAGGAAACTGCGTCAGGTTTGACAGTGCCAAGTGCCTCCTGCAAACTGACATCAGGAACCTGGCCTGGTGACATTTGTTTCTCTGGGGAAAGGCCATGGTTCATGTCCAGGGCCTGGGGGCTCGGAGTGGCCGGCTGCCTGCTGAAATTCCACATGGATCAGGATGCCTCCCAGATGAAAAATGCCCCCAGAGGAAACTGCGTCAGGTTTGACAGTGCCAAGTGCCTCCTGCAAACTGACATCAGGAACCTGGCCTGGTGACTTTTGTTTCTCTGGGGAAAGGCCATGGTTCATGTCCAGGGCCTGGGGGCTCGGAGTGGCCGGCTGCCTGCTGAAATTCCGCATGGATCAGGATGCCTCCCACATGAAAAATGCCCCAACAGGCAACTGCGTCTGGTTTGACAGAGCCAAGTGCCTCCTGCCAACTGACATCAGGAACCTGGCCTGGTGACTTTTGTTTCTCTGTGGAAAGGCCATCATTCTTTTCCAGGGTACGGTGGCTCGGAGTGGCTGGCTGCCTGCTGAAATTCCGCACGGATCAGGATGCCTCCCAGACCGAAAGTACCACCCAAGGCAAATGTGGCTGGTTTGACAGTGCCAAGTGCCTCCTGCAAACAAACATCTGCGACCTGGCCTGCTGAGTTCTGTTTCTCTGGGGAAAGGCCATGGTTCATGTCCAGGGCCTGGGGGCTCGGAGTGGCCGGCTGCCTGCTGAAATTCCGCATGGATCAGGATGCCTCCCACATGAAAAATGCCCCAACAGGCAACTGCGTCTGGTTTGACAGAGCCAAGTGCCTCCTGCAAACTGACATCAGGAACCTGGCCTGGTGACTTTTGTTTCTCTGGGGAAAGGCCATCATTCTTGTCCGGGGCCCAGAGTGGCCTGGGGTGGCCGGCTGCCTGCTGAAATTCCGCACGGTTGAGGATACCTCCCAGATGAAAGGTGCCCCCACAGGCAACTGTGGCTGGTTTGACAGTGCCAAGTGCCTCCTGCAAACTGACATCAGCAACCTGGCCTGGTGACTTTTCTTTCTCTGGGGAACGGCCATGGTTCATGTCCAGGGCCTGGGGGCCCGGAGTGGCCGGCAGCCTACTGAAATTCCGCATGGACCAGGATGCCTCCCAGATGCAAGGTGCCCCCACAGGCAACTGTGGCTGGTTTGACAGTGCCAAGTGCCCCCTGCAAACTGACATCAGGAACCTGGCCTGGTGACTTTTGTTTCTCTGGGGAAAGGCCATCATTCTTGTCCAGGGCCTGGTAGCTCGAGTGGCCGACTGACTGCTGAAATTCCGCATGGATCAGGATGCCTCCCACATGAAAAATGCCCCCACAGGCAACTGTGGCTGGTTTGACAGTGCCAAGTGCCTCCTGCCAACTGACATCTGGAACCTGGCCTGGTGACTTTTGTTTCTCTGGGGAAAGGCCATGGTTCATATCCTGAGCCTGGTGTCCTGGAGTGGCCGGCTGCCTGCTGAAATTCTGCACGGACCAGGATGCCGCCCAGGTGAAAGGTACCACCAGAGGCAACTGCGGCTGGTTTGACAGTGCCAAGTGCCACCTGCAAACTGACATCAGGAACCTGGCCTGGTGACTTTTGTTTCTCTGGGGAAAGGCCATGATTCTTTTCCGGGGTACGGTGGCCCGGAGTGGCCGGCTGCCTGCTGAAATTCCAAAAGGATCAGGATGCCTCCCAGACCGAAAGTACCACCACAGGCAACTGTGGCTGGTTTGACAGTGCCAAGTGCCTCCTGCAAACTGACATCAGGAACCTGGCCTGGTGACTTTAGTTTCTCTGGGGAAAAGCCATGGTTCATGTCCAGGGCCTGGTGGCCCGGAGTGGCCGGCTGCCTGCTGAAATTCCGCATGGATCAGGATGCCTCCCACATGAAAAACACCCCCACAGGCAACTGCGTCAGGTTTGACAGTGCCAAGTGCCTCCTGCAAACTGACATCAGGAACCTGGCCTGGTGACTTTTGTTTCTCTGGGGAAAAGCCATGGTTCATATCCAGGACCTGGTGGCCCGGAGTGTCCGGCTGCCTGCTGAAATTCCGCACGGATCAGGATGCCTCCCAGATGAAAAATGACCCCAGAGGCAACTGTGGCTGGTTTGACAGTGCCAAGTGCCTCCTGCAAACTGACATCAGGAACCTGGCCTGGTGACTTTTGTTTCTCTGGGGAAAGGCCATGGTTCATGTCCAGGACTTGGTGGCCCGGAGTGGCCGGCTGCCTGCTGAAATTCCGCACGGATGAGAATATATCCCAGTTGCAAGGTGCCCCCACAGGCACTGCGTCTGGTTTGACAGTGCCAAGTGCCTCCTGCAAACTGACATCAGGAACCTGGCCTGGTGACTTTTGTTTCTCTGGGGAAAGGCCATCATTCTTGTCCGGGGCCCAGAGTGGCCAGGAGCGGCCGGCTGCCTGCTGAAATTTCACACGGTTGAGGATGCCTCCCAGATGAAAAATGCCCCCACAGGCAACTGCGTCTGGTTTGACAGTGCCAAGTGCCTCCTGCAAACTGACATCAGGAACCTGGCCTGGTGACTTTTGTTTCTCTGGGGAAAGGCCATGGTTCATGTCGAGGGCCTTGTGGCCAGGAGTGGCCGGCTGCCTGCTGAAATTCCGCACGGATGAGGATACATCCCAGTTGCAAGGTGCCCCCACAGGCAACTGCGTCTGGTTTGACAGTGCCAAGTGCCACCTGCAAACTGACATCAGGAACCTGGCCTGGTGACTTTTGTTTCTCTGGGGAAAAGCCATGGTTCATGTCCACGGCCTGGTGGCCCGGAGTGGCCGGCTGCCTGCTGAAATTCCGCATGGATCAGGATGCCTCCCAGACCGAAAGTACCACCCAAGGCAAATGTGGCTGGTTTGACAGTGACAAGTGCCTCCTGCAAACAGACATCAGCGACCTGGCCTGCTGAGTTCTGTTTCTCTGGGGAAAGGCCATCGTTCCTCTCCAGGGCCCGGTGGCTCGAGTGGCAGGCTGCCTGCTGAAATTCCAAACGGATCAGGATGCCTCCCAGATGAAAGGTGCCCCCACAGGCAACTGTGGCTGGTTTGACAGTGCCAAGTGCCTCCTGCAAACTGACATCAGGAACCTGGCCTGGTGACTTTTATCTCTCTGGGTAAAGGCCATCATTCGTGTCCAGTGCCCCGCGGCCTGGAGTGGCCGGCTGCCTGCTGAAATTCCTCACGGTTGAGGACATCTCCCAGATGAAAGGTGCCCCCACAGGTAACTGTGGCTGGTTTGACACTGCCAAGTGCCTCCTGCAAACTGACATCAGGAACCTGGCCTGGTGACTTTTGTTTCTCTGGGGAAAAGCCATGGTTCATGTCCACGGCCTGGTGGCCCGGAGTGTCCGGCTGCCTGCTGAAATTCCGCATGGATCAGGATGCCTCCCAGACCGAAAGTACCACCCAAGGCAAATGTGGCTGGTTTGACAGTGCCAAGTGCCTCCTGCAAACTGACATCAGGAACCTGGCCTGCTGACTTTTGTTTCTCAGGAGAAAGGCCATGGTTCATGTCCAGGGCCTGGTGGCCCGGAGTGGCCGGCTGCCTGCTGAAATTCCACATGGAACAGGATGCCTCCCAGATGAAAAATGCCCCCAGAGGAAACTGCGTCAGGTTTGACAGTGCCAAGTGCCTCCTGCAAACTGACATCAGGAACCTGGCCTGGTGACATTTGTTTCTCTGGGGAAAGGCCATGGTTCATGTCCAGGGCCTGGGGGCTCGGAGTGGCCGGCTGCCTGCTGAAATTCCACATGGATCAGGATGCCTCCCAGATGAAAAATGCCCCCAGAGGAAACTGCGTCAGGTTTGACAGTGCCAAGTGCCTCCTGCAAACTGACATCAGGAACCTGGCCTGGTGACTTTTGTTTCTCTGGGGAAAGGCCATGGTTCATGTCCAGGGCCTGGGGGCTCGGAGTGGCCGGCTGCCTGCTGAAATTCCGCATGGATCAGGATGCCTCCCACATGAAAAATGCCCCAACAGGCAACTGCGTCTGGTTTGACAGAGCCAAGTGCCTCCTGCCAACTGACATCAGGAACCTGGCCTGGTGACTTTTGTTTCTCTGTGGAAAGGCCATCATTCTTTTCCAGGGTACGGTGGCTCGGAGTGGCTGGCTGCCTGCTGAAATTCCGCACGGATCAGGATGCCTCCCAGACCGAAAGTACCACCCAAGGCAAATGTGGCTGGTTTGACAGTGCCAAGTGCCTCCTGCAAACAAACATCTGCGACCTGGCCTGCTGAGTTCTGTTTCTCTGGGGAAAGGCCATGGTTCATGTCCAGGGCCTGGGGGCTCGGAGTGGCCGGCTGCCTGCTGAAATTCCGCATGGATCAGGATGCCTCCCACATGAAAAATGCCCCAACAGGCAACTGCGTCTGGTTTGACAGAGCCAAGTGCCTCCTGCAAACTGACATCAGGAACCTGGCCTGGTGACTTTTGTTTCTCTGGGGAAAGGCCATCATTCTTGTCCGGGGCCCAGAGTGGCCTGGGGTGGCCGGCTGCCTGCTGAAATTCCGCACGGTTGAGGATACCTCCCAGATGAAAGGTGCCCCCACAGGCAACTGTGGCTGGTTTGACAGTGCCAAGTGCCTCCTGCAAACTGACATCAGCAACCTGGCCTGGTGACTTTTCTTTCTCTGGGGAACGGCCATGGTTCATGTCCAGGGCCTGGGGGCCCGGAGTGGCCGGCAGCCTACTGAAATTCCGCATGGACCAGGATGCCTCCCAGATGCAAGGTGCCCCCACAGGCAACTGTGGCTGGTTTGACAGTGCCAAGTGCCCCCTGCAAACTGACATCAGGAACCTGGCCTGGTGACTTTTGTTTCTCTGGGGAAAGGCCATCATTCTTGTCCAGGGCCTGGTAGCTCGAGTGGCCGACTGACTGCTGAAATTCCGCATGGATCAGGATGCCTCCCACATGAAAAATGCCCCCACAGGCAACTGTGGCTGGTTTGACAGTGCCAAGTGCCTCCTGCCAACTGACATCTGGAACCTGGCCTGGTGACTTTTGTTTCTCTGGGGAAAGGCCATGGTTCATATCCTGAGCCTGGTGTCCTGGAGTGGCCGGCTGCCTGCTGAAATTCTGCACGGACCAGGATGCCGCCCAGGTGAAAGGTACCACCAGAGGCAACTGCGGCTGGTTTGACAGTGCCAAGTGCCACCTGCAAACTGACATCAGGAACCTGGCCTGGTGACTTTTGTTTCTCTGGGGAAAGGCCATGATTCTTTTCCGGGGTACGGTGGCCCGGAGTGGCCGGCTGCCTGCTGAAATTCCAAAAGGATCAGGATGCCTCCCAGACCGAAAGTACCACCACAGGCAACTGTGGCTGGTTTGACAGTGCCAAGTGCCTCCTGCAAACTGACATCAGGAACCTGGCCTGGTGACTTTAGTTTCTCTGGGGAAAAGCCATGGTTCATGTCCAGGGCCTGGTGGCCCGGAGTGGCCGGCTGCCTGCTGAAATTCCGCATGGATCAGGATGCCTCCCACATGAAAAACACCCCCACAGGCAACTGCGTCAGGTTTGACAGTGCCAAGTGCCTCCTGCAAACTGACATCAGGAACCTGGCCTGGTGACTTTTGTTTCTCTGGGGAAAAGCCATGGTTCATATCCAGGACCTGGTGGCCCGGAGTGTCCGGCTGCCTGCTGAAATTCCGCACGGATCAGGATGCCTCCCAGATGAAAAATGACCCCAGAGGCAACTGTGGCTGGTTTGACAGTGCCAAGTGCCTCCTGCAAACTGACATCAGGAACCTGGCCTGGTGACTTTTGTTTCTCTGGGGAAAGGCCATGGTTCATGTCCAGGACTTGGTGGCCCGGAGTGGCCGGCTGCCTGCTGAAATTCCGCACGGATGAGAATATATCCCAGTTGCAAGGTGCCCCCACAGGCACTGCGTCTGGTTTGACAGTGCCAAGTGCCTCCTGCAAACTGACATCAGGAACCTGGCCTGGTGACTTTTGTTTCTCTGGGGAAAGGCCATCATTCTTGTCCGGGGCCCAGAGTGGCCAGGAGCGGCCGGCTGCCTGCTGAAATTTCACACGGTTGAGGATGCCTCCCAGATGAAAAATGCCCCCACAGGCAACTGCGTCTGGTTTGACAGTGCCAAGTGCCTCCTGCAAACTGACATCAGGAACCTGGCCTGGTGACTTTTGTTTCTCTGGGGAAAGGCCATGGTTCATGTCGAGGGCCTTGTGGCCAGGAGTGGCCGGCTGCCTGCTGAAATTCCGCACGGATGAGGATACATCCCAGTTGCAAGGTGCCCCCACAGGCAACTGCGTCTGGTTTGACAGTGCCAAGTGCCACCTGCAAACTGACATCAGGAACCTGGCCTGGTGACTTTTGTTTCTCTGGGGAAAGGCCATCATTCTTATCCGGGGCCCAGAGTGGCCGGAGTGGCCGGCTGCCTGCTGAAATTCCACACGGTTGAGGATGCCTCCCAGATGAAAAATGCCCCCACAGGCAACTGCATCTGGTTTGACAGTGCCAAGTGCCACCTGCAAACTGACATCAGGAACCTGGCCTGGTGTTTTTTGTTTCTCTGGGGAAAGGCCACGGTTCATGTCCAGGGCCTTGTGGCCAGGAGTGGCCGGCTGCCTGCTGAAATTCCGCACGGATGAGGATACATCCCAGTTGCAAGGTGCCCCCACAGGCAACTGCGTCTGGTTTGACAGTGCCAAGTGCCACCTGCAAACTGACATCAGGAACCTGGCCTGGTGACTTTTGTTTGTCTGGGGAAAGGCCATTATTCTTGTCCGGGTCCCGGTGGCCCGGACTGGCAGGCTGCCTGCTGAAATTACAAAAGGATCAGGATACCTCCCAGATGCAAGGTGCCCCCACAGGCAACTGCGGCTGGTTTGACAGTGCCAAGTGCCTCCTGCAAACTGACATCAGGAACCTGGACTGGTGACTTTTGTTTCTCTGGGGAAAGGCCATGGTTCATGTCCAGGGCTTGGTGGCCCGGAGTGGCCGGCTGCCTGCTGAAATTCCAAATGGATCAGGATACCTCCCAGACCGAAAGTACCACCAGAGGCAACTGTGGCTGGTTTGACAGTGCCAAGTGCCTCCTGCAAACTGACATCAGGAACCTGGCCTGGTGACTTTTGTTTCTCTGGGGAAAGGCCATCATTCTTGTCCGGGGCCCAGAGTGGCCGGAGTGGCCGGCTGCCTGCTGAAATTCCACACGGTTGAGGATGCCTCCCAGATGAAAAATGCCCCCACAGGCAACTGCGTCTGGTTTGACACTGCCAAGTGCCTCCTGCAAACTGACATCAGGAACCTGGCCTGGTGACTTTTGTTTCTCTGGGGAAAGGCCATGGTTCATGTCCAGGGCCTTGTGGCCAGGAGTGGCAGGCTGCCTGCGGAAATTCCACATGGATCAGGAGGCCTCCCAGATGAAAGGTGCCCCTACAGGCAACTGTGGCTGGTTTGACAGTGCCAAGTGCCTCCTGCAAACTGACATCAGGAACCTGGCCTGGTGACTTTTGTTTCTCTGGGGAAAGGCCATGGTTCATGTCCAGGGCCTTGTGGCCCGGAGAGGCCAGCTGCCTGCTGAAATTCCGCACGGATGAGGATACATCCCAGTTGCAAGGTGCCCCCACAGGCAACTGTGGCTGGTTTGACAGTGCCAAGTGCCACCTGCAAACTGACATCAGGAACCTGGCCTGGTGACTTTTGTTTGTCTGGGGAAAGGCCATTATTCTTGTCCGGGTCCCGGTGGCCCGGAGTGGCAGGCTGCCTGCTGAAATTCCTCACGGATCAGGATACCTCCCAGATGCAAGGTGCCCCCACAGGCAACTGCGGCTGGATTGACAGTGCCAAGTGCCTCCTGCAAACAGACATCAGGAACCTGGCCTGGTGACTTTTGTTTCTCTGGGGAAATGCCATGGTTCGTGTCCAGGGCCTTGTGGCCAGGAGTGGCCGACTGCCTGCTGATATTCCGCACGGATAAGGATACATCCCAGTTGCAAGGTGCCCCCTCAGGCAACTGCGTCTGGTTTGACAGTGCCAAGTGCCACCTGCAAACTGACATCAGGAACCTGGCCTGGTGACTTTTGTTTCTCTGGGGAAAGGCCATTATTCTTGTCCGGGTCCCGGTGGCCCGGTGTGGCAGGCTGCCTGCTGAAATTCCTCACGGTTCAGGATACCTCCCAGATGCAAGGTGCCCCCACAGGCAACTGCGGCTGGTTTGACAGTGCCAAGTGCCTCCTGCAAACTGACATCAGGAACCTGGCCTGGTGACTTTTCTTTGTCTGGGGAAAGGCCATTATTCTTGTCCGGGTCCCGGTGGCCCGGACTGGCAGGCTGCCTGCTGAAATTCCGCACGGATGAGGATACATCCCAGTTGCAAGGTGCCCCCACAGGCAACTGTGGCTGGTTTGACAGTGCCAAGTGCCTCCTGCAAACTGACATCAGGAACCTGGCCTGGTGACTTTTGTTTCTCTGCGGAAAGGCCATGGTTCATGTCCAGGGCCTTGTGGCCAGGAGTGGCCGGCTGCCTGCTGAAATTCCGCACGGATCAGGATACATCCCAGTTGCAAGGTGCCCCCACAGGCAACTGCGTCTGGTTTGACAGTGCCAAGTGCCACCTGCAAACTGACATCAGGAACCTGGCCTGGTGACTTTTGTTTCTCTGGGGAAAGGCCATCATTCTTGTCCGGGGCCCAGAGTGGCCGGAGTGGCCGGCTGCCTGCTGAAATTCCACACGGTTGAGGATGCCTCCCAGATGAAAAATGCCCCCACAGGCAACTGCGTCTGGTTTGACAGTGCCAAGTGCCACCTGCAAACTGACATCAGCAACCTGGCCTGGTGTTTTTTTTTTCTCTGGGGAAAGGCCACGGTTCATGTCCAGGGCCTTGTGGCCAGGAGTGGCCGGCTGCCTGCTGAAATTCCGCACGGATGAGGATACATCCCAGTTGCAAGGTGCCCCCACAGGCAACTGCGTCTGGTTTGACAGTGCCAAGTGCCACCTGCAAACTGACATCAGGAACCTGGCCTGGTGACTTTTGTTTCTCTGGGGAAAGGCCATCATTCTTGTCCGGGTCCCGGTGGCCCGGACTGGCAGGCTGCCTGCTGAAATTCCAAAAGGATCAGGATACCTCCCAGATGCAAGGTGCCCCCACAGGCAACTGCGGCTGGTTTGACAGTGCCAAGTGCCTCCTGCAAACTGACATCAGGAACCTGGACTGGTGACTTTTGTTTCTCTGGGGAAAGGCCATGGTTCATGTCCAGGGCTTGGTGGCCCGGAGTGGCCGGCTGCCTGCTGAAATTCCAAATGGATCAGGATGCCTCCCAGACCGAAAGTACCACCAGAGGCAACTGTGGCTGGTTTGACAGTGCCAAGTGCCTCCTGCAAACTGACATCAGCAACCTGGCCTGCTGACTTTTGTTTCTCTGCGGAAAGGCCATCACTCTTGTCCGGGGCCCAGAGTGGCCGGAGTGGCCGGCTGCCTGCTGAAATTCCACACGGTTGAGGATGCCTCCCAGATGAAAAATGCCCCCACAGGCAACTGCGTCTGGTTTGACAGTGCCAAGTGCCACCTGCAAACTGACATCAGGAACCTGGCCTGGTGTTTTTTGTTTCTCTGGGGAAAGGCCACGGTTCATGTCCAGGGCCTTGTGGCCAGGAGTGGCCGGCTGCCTGCTGAAATTCCGCACGGATGAGGATACATCCCAGTTGCAAGGTGCCCCCACAGGCAACTGCGTCTGGTTTGACAATGCCAAGTGCCACCTGCAAACTGACATCAGGAACCTGGCCTGGTGACTTTTGTTTGTCTGGGGAAAGGCCATTATTCTTGTCCGGGTCCCGGTGGCCCGGACTGGCAGGCTGCCTGCTGAAATTACAAAAGGATCAGGATACCTCCCAGATGCAAGGTGCCCCCACAGGCAACTGCGGCTGGTTTGACAGTGCCAAGTGCCTCCTGCAAACTGACATCAGGAACCTGGACTGGTGACTTTTGTTTCTCTGGGGAAAGGCCATGGTTCATGTCCAGGGCTTGGTGGCCCGGAGTGGCCGGCTGCCTGCTGAAATTCCAAATGGATCAGGATACCTCCCAGACCGAAAGTACCACCAGAGGCAACTGTGGCTGGTTTGACAGTGCCAAGTGCCTCCTGCAAACTGACATCAGGAACCTGGCCTGGTGACTTTTGTTTCTCTGGGGAAAGGCCATCATTCTTGTCCGGGGCCCAGAGTGGCCGGAGTGGCCGGCTGCCTGCTGAAATTCCACACGGTTGAGGATGCCTCCCAGATGAAAAATGCCCCCACAGGCAACTGCGTCTGGTTTGACACTGCCAAGTGCCTCCTGCAAACTGACATCAGGAACCTGGCCTGGTGACTTTTGTTTCTCTGGGGAAAGGCCATGGTTCATGTCCAGGGCCTTGTGGCCAGGAGTGGCAGGCTGCCTGCGGAAATTCCACATGGATCAGGAGGCCTCCCAGATGAAAGGTGCCCCTACAGGCAACTGTGGCTGGTTTGACAGTGCCAAGTGCCTCCTGCAAACTGACATCAGGAACCTGGCCTGGTGACTTTTGTTTCTCTGGGGAAAGGCCATGGTTCATGTCCAGGGCCTTGTGGCCCGGAGAGGCCAGCTGCCTGCTGAAATTCCGCACGGATGAGGATACATCCCAGTTGCAAGGTGCCCCCACAGGCAACTGTGGCTGGTTTGACAGTGCCAAGTGCCACCTGCAAACTGACATCAGGAACCTGGCCTGGTGACTTTTGTTTGTCTGGGGAAAGGCCATTATTCTTGTCCGGGTCCCGGTGGCCCGGAGTGGCAGGCTGCCTGCTGAAATTCCTCACGGATCAGGATACCTCCCAGATGCAAGGTGCCCCCACAGGCAACTGCGGCTGGATTGACAGTGCCAAGTGCCTCCTGCAAACAGACATCAGGAACCTGGCCTGGTGACTTTTGTTTCTCTGGGGAAATGCCATGGTTCGTGTCCAGGGCCTTGTGGCCAGGAGTGGCCGACTGCCTGCTGATATTCCGCACGGATGAGGATACATCCCAGTTGCAAGGTGCCCCCTCAGGCAACTGCGTCTGGTTTGACAGTGCCAAGTGCCACCTGCAAACTGACATCAGGAACCTGGCCTGGTGACTTTTGTTTCTCTGGGGAAAGGCCATTATTCTTGTCCGGGTCCCGGTGGCCCGGTGTGGCAGGCTGCCTGCTGAAATTCCTCACGGTTCAGGATACCTCCCAGATGCAAGGTGCCCCCACAGGCAACTGCGGCTGGTTTGACAGTGCCAAGTGCCTCCTGCAAACTGACATCAGGAACCTGGCCTGGTGACTTTTCTTTGTCTGGGGAAAGGCCATTATTCTTGTCCGGGTCCCGGTGGCCCGGTGTGGCAGGCTGCCTGCTGAAATTCCGCACGGATGAGGATACATCCCAGTTGCAAGGTGCCCCCACAGGCAACTGTGGCTGGTTTGACAGTGCCAAGTGCCTCCTGCAAACTGACATCAGGAACCTGGCCTGGTGACTTTTGTTTCTCTGCGGAAAGGCCATGGTTCATGTCCAGGGCCTTGTGGCCAGGAGTGGCCGACTGCCTGCTGAAATTCCGCACGGATCAGGATACATCCCAGTTGCAAGGTGCCCCCACAGGCAACTGCGTCTGGTTTGACAGTGCCAAGTGCCACCTGCAAACTGACATCAGGAACCTGGCCTGGTGACTTTTGTTTCTCTGGGGAAAGGCCATCATTCTTGTCCGGGGCCCAGAGTGGCCGGAGTGGCCGGCTGCCTGCTGAAATTCCACACGGTTGAGGATGCCTCCCAGATGAAAAATGCCCCCACAGGCAACTGCGTCTGGTTTGACAGTGCCAAGTGCCACCTGCAAACTGACATCAGGAACCTGGCCTGGTGTTTTTTTTTTCTCTGGGGAAAGGCCACGGTTCATGTCCAGGGCCTTGTGGCCAGGAGTGGCCGGCTGCCTGCTGAAATTCCGCACGGATGAGGATACATCCCAGTTGCAAGGTGCCCCCACAGGCAACTGCGTCTGGTTTGACAGTGCCAAGTGCCACCTGCAAACTGACATCAGGAACCTGGCCTGGTGACTTTTGTTTCTCTGGGGAAAGGCCATCATTCTTGTCCGGGTCCCGGTGGCCCGGACTGGCAGGCTGCCTGCTGAAATTCCAAAAGGATCAGGATACCTCCCAGATGCAAGTTGCCCCCACAGGCAACTGCGGCTGGTTTGACAGTGCCAAGTGCCTCCTGCAAACTGACATCAGGAACCTGGACTGGTGACTTTTGTTTCTCTGGGGAAAGGCCATGGTTCATGTCCAGGGCTTGGTGGCCCGGAGTGGCCGGCTGCCTGCTGAAATTCCAAATGGATCAGGATGCCTCCCAGACCGAAAGTACCACCAGAGGCAACTGTGGCTGGTTTGACAGTGCCAAGTGCCTCCTGCAAACTGACATCAGGAACCTGGCCTGGTGACTTTTGTTTCTCTGCGGAAAGGCCATCACTCTTGTCCGGGGCCCAGAGTGGCCGGAGTGGCCGGCTGCCTGCTGAAATTCCACACGGTTGAGGATACCTCCCAGATGAAAAATGCCCCCACAGGCAACTGCGTCTGGTTTGACAGTGCCAAGTGCCACCTGCAAACTGACATCAGGAACCTGGCCTGGTGTTTTTTGTTTCTCTGGGGAAAGGCCACGGTTCATGTCCAGGGCCTTGTGGCCAGGAGTGGCCGGCTGCCTGCTGAAATTCCGCACGGATGAGGATACATCCCAGTTGCAAGGTGCCCCCACAGGCAACTGCGTCTGGTTTGACAATGCCAAGTGCCACCTGCAAACTGACATCAGGAACCTGGCCTGGTGACTTTTGTTTGTCTGGGGAAAGGCCATTATTCTTGTCCGGGTCCCGGTGGCCCGGACTGGCAGGCTGCCTGCTGAAATTACAAAAGGATCAGGATACCTCCCAGATGCAAGGTGCCCCCACAGGCAACTGCGGCTGGTTTGACAGTGCCAAGTGCCTCCTGCAAACTGACATCAGGAACCTGGACTGGTGACTTTTGTTTCTCTGGGGAAAGGCCATGGTTCATGTCCAGGGCTTGGTGGCCCGGAGTGGCCGGCTGCCTGCTGAAATTCCAAATGGATCAGGATACCTCCCAGACCGAAAGTACCACCAGAGGCAACTGTGGCTGGTTTGACAGTGCCAAGTGCCTCCTGCAAACTGACATCAGGAACCTGGCCTGGTGACTTTTGTTTCTCTGGGGAAAGGCCATCATTCTTGTCCGGGGCCCAGAGTGGCCGGAGTGGCCGGCTGCCTGCTGAAATTCCACACGGTTGAGGATGCCTCCCAGATGAAAAATGCCCCCACAGGCAACTGCGTCTGGTTTGACACTGCCAAGTGCCTCCTGCAAACTGACATCAGGAACCTGGCCTGGTGACTTTTGTTTCTCTGGGGAAAGGCCATGGTTCATGTCCAGGGCCTTGTGGCCAGGAGTGGCAGGCTGCCTGCGGAAATTCCACATGGATCAGGAGGCCTCCCAGATGAAAGGTGCCCCTACAGGCAACTGTGGCTGGTTTGACAGTGCCAAGTGCCTCCTGCAAACTGACATCAGGAACCTGGCCTGGTGACTTTTGTTTCTCTGGGGAAAGGCCATGGTTCATGTCCAGGGCCTTGTGGCCCGGAGAGGCCAGCTGCCTGCTGAAATTCCGCACGGATGAGGATACATCCCAGTTGCAAGGTGCCCCCACAGGCAACTGTGGCTGGTTTGACAGTGCCAAGTGCCACCTGCAAACTGACATCAGGAACCTGGCCTGGTGACTTTTGTTTGTCTGGGGAAAGGCCATTATTCTTGTCCGGGTCCCGGTGGCCCGGAGTGGCAGGCTGCCTGCTGAAATTCCTCACGGATCAGGATACCTCCCAGATGCAAGGTGCCCCCACAGGCAACTGCGTCTGGATTGACAGTGCCAAGTGCCTCCTGCAAACAGACATCAGGAACCTGGCCTGGTGACTTTTGTTTCTCTGGGGAAATGCCATGGTTCGTGTCCAGGGCCTTGTGGCCAGGAGTGGCCGACTGCCTGCTGATATTCCGCACGGATGAGGATACATCCCAGTTGCAAGGTGCCCCCTCAGGCAACTGCGTCTGGTTTGACAGTGCCAAGTGCCACCTGCAAACTGACATCAGGAACCTGGCCTGGTGACTTTTGTTTCTCTGGGGAAAGGCCATTATTCTTGTCCGGGTCCCGGTGGCCCGGTGTGGCAGGCTGCCTGCTGAAATTCCTCACGGTTCAGGATACCTCCCAGATGCAAGGTGCCCCCACAGGCAACTGCGGCTGGTTTGACAGTGCCAAGTGCCTCCTGCAAACTGACATCAGGAACCTGGCCTGGTGACTTTTGTTTCTCTGGGGAAAGGCCATCATTCTTGTCCGGGTCCCGGTGGCCCGGACTGGCAGGCTGCCTGCTGAAACTCCAAAAGGATGAGGATACATCCCAGTTGCAAGGTGCCCCCACAGGCAACTGTGGCTGGTTTGACAGTGCCAAGTGCCTCCTGCAAACTGACATCAGGAACCTGGCCTGGTGACTTTTGTTTCTCTGCGGAAAGGCCATGGTTCATGTCCAGGGCCTTGTGGCCAGGAGTGGCCGGCTGCCTGCTGAAATTCCGCACGGATCAGGATACATCCCAGTTGCAAGGTGCCCCCACAGGCAACTGCGTCTGGTTTGACAGTGCCAAGTGCCACCTGCAAACTGACATCAGGAACCTGGCCTGGTGACTTTTGTTTCTCTGGGGAAAGGCCATCATTCTTGTCCGGGGCCCAGAGTGGCCGGAGTGGCCGGCTGCCTGCTGAAATTCCACACGGTTGAGGATGCCTCCCAGATGAAAAATGCCCCCACAGGCAACTGCGTCTGGTTTGACAGTGCCAAGTGCCACCTGCAAACTGACATCAGGAACCTGGCCTGGTGTTTTTTTTTTCTCTGGGGAAAGGCCACGGTTCATGTCCAGGGCCTTGTGGCCAGGAGTGGCCGGCTGCCTGCTGAAATTCCGCACGGATGAGGATACATCCCAGTTGCAAGGTGCCCCCACAGGCAACTGCGTCTGGTTTGACAGTGCCAAGTGCCACCTGCAAACTGACATCAGGAACCTGGCCTGGTGACTTTTGTTTCTCTGGGGAAAGGCCATCATTCTTGTCCGGGTCCCGGTGGCCCGGACTGGCAGGCTGCCTGCTGAAATTCAAAAAGGATCAGGATACCTCCCAGATGCAAGGTGCCCCCACAGGCAACTGCGGCTGGTTTGACAGTGCCAAGTGCCTCCTGCAAACTGACATCAGGAACCTGGACTGGTGACTTTTGTTTCTCTGGGGAAAGGCCATGGTTCATGTCCAGGGCTTGGTGGCCCGGAGTGGCCGGCTGCCTGCTGAAATTCCAAATGGATCAGGATGCCTCCCAGACCGAAAGTACCACCAGAGGCAACTGTGGCTGGTTTGACAGTGCCAAGTGCCTCCTGCAAACTGACATCAGGAACCTGGCCTGGTGACTTTTGTTTCTCTGCGGAAAGGCCATCACTCTTGTCCGGGGCCCAGAGTGGCCGGAGTGGCCGGCTGCCTGCTGAAATTCCACACGGTTGAGGATGCCTCCCAGATGAAAAATGCCCCCACAGGCAACTGCGTCTGGTTTGACACTGCCAAGTGCCTCCTGCAAACTGACATCAGGAACCTGGCCTGGTGACTTTTGTTTCTCTGGGGAAAGGCCATGGTTCATGTCCAGGGCCTTGTGCCCAGGAGTGGCAGGCTGCCTGCGGAAATTCCACATGGATCAGGAGGCCTCTCAGATGAAAGGTGCCCCCACAGGCAACTGTGGCTGGTTTGACAGTGCCAAGTGCCACCTGCAAACTGACATCAGGAACCTGGCCTGGTGACTTTTGTTTGTCTGGGGAAAGGCCATTATTCTTGTCCGGGTCCCGGTGGCCCGGAGTGGCCGGCTGCCTGCTGAAATTCCTCACGGTTGAGGATACCTCCCAGATGCAAGGTGCCCCCACAGGCAACTGCGGCTGGATTGACAGTGCCAAGTGCCTCCTGCAAACAGACATCAGGAACCTGGCCTGGTGACTTTTGTTTCTCTGGGGAAATGCCATGGTTCGTGTCCAGGGCCTTGTGGCCAGGAGTGGCCGACTGCCTGCTGATATTCTGCACGGATGAGTATACATCCCAGTTGCAAGGTGCCCCCTCAGGCAACTGCGTCAGGTTTGACAGTGCCAAGTGCCACCTGCAAACTGACATCAGGAACCTGGCCTGGTGACTTTTGTTTCTCTGGGGAAAGGCCATGGTTCGTGTCCAGGGCCTTGTGGCCAGGAGTGGCCGACTGCCTGCTGATATTCCGCACGGATGAGGATACATCCCAGTTGCAAGGTGCCCCCTCAGGCACCTGCGTCTGATTTGACAGTGCCAAGTGCCACCTGCAAACTGACATCAGGAACCTGGCCTGGTGACTTTTGTTTCTCTGGGGAAAGGCCATCATTCTTGTCCGGGGCCCAGAGTGGCCGGAGTGGCCGGCTGCCTGCTGAAATTCCACACGGTTGAGGATGCCTCCCAGATGAAAAATGCCCCCACAGGCAACTGCGTCTGGTTTGACAGTGCCAAGTGCCTCCTGCAAACTGACATCAGGAACCTGGCCTGGTGTTTTTTGTTTCTCTGGGGAAAGGCCACGGTTCATGTCCAGGGCCCTGTGGCCAGGAGTGGCCGGCTGCCTGCTGAAATTCCGCACGGATGAGGATACATCCCAGTTGCAAGGTGCCCCCACAGGCAACTGCGTCTGGTTTGACAGTGCCAAGTGCCACCTGCAAACTGACATCAGGAACCTGGCCTGGTGACTTTTGTTTGTCTGGGGAAAGGCCATTATTCTTGTCCGGGTCCCGGTGGCCCGGACTGGCAGGCTGCCTGCTGAAATTACAAAAGGATCAGGATACCTCCCAGATGCAAGGTGCCCCCACAGGCAACTGCGGCTGGTTTGACAGTGCCAAGTGCCTCCTGCAAACTGACATCAGGAACCTGGCCTGGTGACTTTTGTTTCTCTGGGTAAAGGCCATGGTTCATGTCCAGGGCCTTGTGGCCCGGAGTGGCCAGCTGCCTGCTGAAATTCCGCACGGATGAGGATACATCCCAGTTGCAAGGTGCCCCCACAGGCAACTGTGGCTGGTTTGACAGTGCCAAGTGCCACCTGCAAACTGACATCAGGAACCTGGACTGGTGACTTTCGTTTCTCTGGGGAAAGACGATGATTCTTTTCCAGGGCCTTGCGGCCTGGAGTGCCTGGCTGCCTGCTGAAATTCCGCATGGATCAGGATGCCTCCCAGATGAAAAATGCCCCCACAGGCAACTGCGTCTGGTTTGACAGTGCCAAGTGCCTCCGGCAAACTGACATCAGGAACCTGGCCTGGTGACTTTTGTTTCTCTGGGGAAAGGCCAACATTCTTTTCCAGGGTACGGTGGCCCGGAGTGGCCGGCTGCCTGCTGAAATTCCGCACGGATCAGGATGCCTCCCAGACCGAAAATACCACCCAAGGCAAATGTGGCTGGTTTGACAGTGCCAAGTGCCTCCTGCAAACAGACATCAGCGACCTGGCCTGCTGAGTTCTGTTTCTCTGGGGAAAGGCCATCGTTCCTCTCCAGGGCCCGGTGGCTCGAGTGGCAGGCTGCCTGCTGAAATTCCACATGGATCAGGATGCCTCCCAGATGAAAGGTGCCCCCACAGGCAACTGTGGCTGGTTTGACAGTGCCAAGTGCCTCCTGCAAACTGACATCAGGAACCTGGCCTTGTGAGTTTTGTTTCTCTGGGGAAAGGCCATCATTCTTGTTCAGAGCCCAGTGGCCCAGAGTGGCCGGCTGCCTGCTGAATTTCCGCACGGATCAGGATAGCTCCCAGATTCAATGTGCCGCCACAGGCAACTGCGGCAGGCTTGACAGTGCCAAGTGCCTCCTGCAAACTGACATCAGGAACCTGGCCTGGTGACATTTATTTCTCTGGGGAAAGGCCATTGTACGTGTCCAAGGCCTAGTGGCCCCGAGTGGCCGGCTGCCTGCTGAAATTCCGCACGGATCAGGATACCTCCCAGATGCAAGGTGCCCCACGGGAAACTGTGGCTGGTTTGACAGTGCCAAGTGCCTCCTGCCAACTGACATCAAGAACCTGGCCTGGTGACTTTTGTTTCTCTGGGGAAAGGCCATGGTTGGTATCCTGAGCCTCGTGTCCTGGAGTGGCCGTCTGCCTGCTAAAATTCTGGACGGACCAGGATGCCGCCAAGATGCAAGGTGCCCCCAGAGGCAACTGTGGCTGGTTTGACAGTGCCAAGTGCTTCCTGCAAACTGACATCAGAAACCTGGCCTGGTGATTTTCTTTCCCAGGGGAAAGGCCATGGTTCATGTCCAGGGCCCGGTGGCTCGCAGTTGCCTGCTGCCTGCTGAAATTCCACACGGATCAGGATACCTTCCTGATGCAAGTTGCACCCACCGGCAACTGTGGCTGGTTTGACAGTGCCAAGTGCCTCCTGCAAACTGACATCAGGAACCTGGCCTGGTGACTTTTGTTTCTCTGGGGAAAGGCCATCGTTCCTCTCCAGGGCCCGGTGGCTCGAGTGGGCGGATACCTGCTAAAATTCCGCACAGATCAGGATACCTCCCAGATGGAAGGTGCCCACCCAGGCAACTGTGGCTGGTTTGACAGTGCCAAGTGCCTCCTGCAAACTGACATCAGGAACCTGGCCTGGTGATTTTTCTTTGTCTGGGGAAAGGCCATTGTACGTGTCCAGGGCCTGTGGCCCGTAGTGGCTGGCCCCCTGCTGAAATTCCGAACGGATCAGGATACCTCCCAGACCGATAGTACCACCTCAGGCAACTGTGGCTGGTTTGACAGTGCCAAGTGCCTCCTGCAAACTGACATCAGGAACCTGGCCTGGTGACTTTTGTTTCTCTGGGGAAAGGCCGTGGTTAATGTACAGGGCCGGGTGTCCTGAGTGGCCGGCTGCCTGCTGAAATTCCAAACGGATCAGGATACCTCCCAGATGGAAAGTGGCCCCACAGGCAACTGTGGCTGGTTTGACAGTGCCAAGTGCCTCCTGCAAACTGACATCAGGAACCTGGCCTGGTGACTTTTGTTTCTCTGGGGAAAAGCCATCATTCTTCTCCAGTGCCCGTTGGCCCGGAGTGGACGGGTGCCTGCTCAAATTCCGCACGGATCAGGATACCTCCCAGATGGAAAGTACCACCACAGGCAACTGTGGCTGGTTTGACAGTGCCAAGTGCCTCCTGCAAACTGACATCAGGAACCTGGCCTGGTGACTTTTGTTTCTCTGGGGAAAGGCCATCGTTCATATCCTACAAACTGTGGCCCAGAGTGGCCGGCTGCCTGCTGAAATTCCGCACGGATCAGGATACCTCCCAGATGCAAGGTGCCCCACGGGAAACTGTGGCTGGTTTGACAGTGCCAAGTGCCTCCTGCCAACTGACATCAAGAACCTGGCCTGGTGACTTTTGTTTCTCTGGGGAAAGGCCATGGTTGGTATGATGAGCCTTGTGTCCTGGAGTGGCCGTCTGCCTGCTAAAATTCTGGACGGACCAGGATGCCGCCAAGATGCAAGGTGCCCCCAGAGGCAACTGTGGCTGGTTTGACAGTGCCAAGTGCTTCCTGCAAACTGACATCAGAAACCTGGCCTGGTGATTTTCTTTCCCAGGGGAAAGGCCATGGTTCATGTCCAGGGCCCGGTGGCTCGCAGTTGCCTGCTGCCTGCTGAAATTCCACACGGATCCGGATACCTCCCAGATGCAAGGTGCCCCCACAGGTAACTTTGGCTGGTTTGACAGTGCCAAGTGCGTCCTGCAAATTGACATCAGGAACCTGGCCTGGTGAGTTTTGTTTCTCTGGGGAAAGGCTATTATTCTTGTTCAGAGCCCGGTGGCTCGGAGTGGCCAGCTGACTGCTGAAATTCCGCATGGATCAGGATACCTCCCAGGTTCAAGGTGCCGCCACAGGCAACTGTGGCTGGTTTGACAGTGCCAAGCGCCTCCTGCCAACTGACATCAGGAACCTGGCCTGGTGACTTTTGTTTCTCATGGGAAGTGCCATCGTTCGTGTCCCGTACCCGGAGGCCAGGAGTGGCCGGCTGCCTGCTGAAATTCCGAACGGATCAGGATACTGCCCAGATGCAATGTGCCCCCACAGGCAACTGTGGCTGGTTTGACAGTGCCAAGTGCCTCCTGCCAACTGACACCAGCAACCTTGCCAGGTGTCTTTTGGTTCTCTGGGGAAAGGCCATCGTTCGTGTCCAGGGCCGGGTGTCCCTGGGTGTCCGGCTGCCTGCTGAAATTCCGAACGGATCAGGATACTGCCCAGGTGCAATGTGCTCCCACAGGCAACTGTGGCTGGTTTGACAGTGCCAAGTGCCTCCTGCAAACTGACATCAGGAACCTGGCCTGGTGACTTTTGTTTCTCAGGGGAAAGTCCATGGTTTATATCCTGGACCAGTTGGACCGCAGGGACCGGCTGCTTGCTGAAATTCCGAAAGCACCAGGATGCCTCCCAGATGCAAGGTGTCCCCACAGGTAATTGTGTCTGGTTCGAGAGTGCCATGTGCCTCCTGCAAACTGACATCGGAAAGCTGGGCTGGTCACTTTGGTTTCTCTGGGGAAAGGCCACGATTCATGTCCAGGGCCTTGCGGCCCAGAGTGGCCCGCTGCCTGCTGAAATTCCGCACGGATCAGGATACCTCCCAGACCGAAACTAAAACCATAGGCAACTGTGGCTGGTTTGACAGTGCCAAGTGCCTCCTGCAAACAGACATCAGGAACCTGGCCTGGTAAGTTTTGTTTCTCTGGGGAAAGGCCATCGTTCTTGTCCGGAGCCCGTTGGCCCGGAGTGGACGGGTGCCTGCTCAAATTCCGCACGGATCAGGATGCCTCCCAGATGGAAAGTGGCCCCAAAGGCAACTGTGGCTGGTTTGACAGTGCCAAGTGCCTCCTGCAAACTGACATCAGGAACCTGGCCTGGTGACTTTTGTTTCTCTGGGGAAAAGCCATCATTCTTCTCCAGTGCCCGTTGGCCCGGAGTGGACGGGTGCCTGCTCAAATTCCGCACGGATCAGGATACCTCCCAGATGGAATGTACCACCACAGGCAACTGTGGCTGGTTTGACAGTGCCAAGTGCCTCCTGCAAACTGACATCCGGAGCCTGGCCTGGTGTCTTTTGTTTCTCAGGGGAAAGGCTTTCGTTCCTATCCATGGACGGGTGGCCAATAGTGGCTGGCTGCCTGCTGAAATTCCGCAAGGTTGAGGATACCTCCCAGATGGAAAGTACCACCACAGGCAACTGTGGCTGGTTTGACAGTGCCAAGTGCCTCCTGCAAACTGACATCAGGAACCTGGCCTGGTGACTTTTGTTTCTCTGGGGAAAGGTCATCGTTCGTGTCCAGTGCCCGGTGGCCTGGAGTGGCCAGCCGCCTGTTGAAATTCCGCACGGATGAGGATAACTCCCAGATGAAAGGAGCCCCCAGAGGCAACTGTGGCTGGTTTGACAGTGCCAAGTGCCTCCTGCAAACTGACATCAGGAACCTGGCCTGGTGACTTTTGTTTCTCTGGGGAAAGGCCATGGTTCATGTCCACGGCCTGGTGGCCCGGAGTGTCCGGCTGCCTGCTGAAATTCTGCATGGATCAGGATGCCGCCGAGATGCAAGGTGCCCCACAGGCACCTGTGGCTGGTTTGACAGTGCCAAGTGCTTCCTGCAAACTGACATCAGAAACCTGGCCTGGTGATTTTCTTTCTCCGGGGAAAGGCCATGGTTCATGTCCAGGGCCCGGTGGCCCGTACTTGCCTGCTGCCTGCTGAAATTCCACACGGACCAGGATACCTCCCAGATGTAAGGTGCCCCCACAGGCAACTGTGGCTGGTTTGACAGTGCCAAGTGCCTCCTGCAAACTGACATCAGGAACCTGGCCTGGTGACTTTTGTTTCTCTGGGGAAAGGCCATCGTTCATATCCTACAAACTGTGGCCCAGAGTGGCCGGCTGCCTGCTGAAATTCCGCACGGATCAGGATACCTCCCAGATGCAAGGTGCCCCCACAGGCAACTGCGGCTGGATTGACAGTGCCAAGTGCCTCCTGCAAACAGACATCAGGAACCTGGCCTGGTGACTTTTGTTTCTCTGGGGAAATGCCATGGTTCGTGTCCAGGGCCTTGTGGCCAGGAGTGGCCGACTGCCTGCTGATATTCTGCACGGATGAGTATACATCCCAGTTGCAAGGTGCCCCCTCAGGCAACTGCGTCAGGTTTGACAGTGCCAAGTGCCACCTGCAAACTGACATCAGGAACCTGGCCTGGTGACTTTTGTTTCTCTGGGGAAAGGCCATGGTTCGTGTCCAGGGCCTTGTGGCCAGGAGTGGCCGACTGCCTGCTGATATTCCGCACGGATGAGGATACATCCCAGTTGCAAGGTGCCCCCTCAGGCACCTGCGTCTGGTTTGACAGTGCCAAGTGCCACCTGCAAACTGACATCAGGAACCTGGCCTGGTGACTTTTGTTTCTCTGGGGAAAGGCCATCATTCTTGTCCGGGGCCCAGAGTGGCCGGAGTGGCCGGCTGCCTGCTGAAATTCCACACGGTTGAGGATGCCTCCCAGATGAAAAATGCCCCCACAGGCAACTGCGTCTGGTTTGACAGTGCCAAGTGCCTCCTGCAAACTGACATCAGGAACCTGGCCTGGTGTTTTTTGTTTCTCTGGGGAAAGGCCACGGTTCATGTCCAGGGCCCTGTGGCCAGGAGTGGCCGGCTGCCTGCTGAAATTCCGCACGGATGAGGATACATCCCAGTTGCAAGGTGCCCCCACAGGCAACTGCGTCTGGTTTGACAGTGCCAAGTGCCACCTGCAAACTGACATCAGGAACCTGGCCTGGTGACTTTTGTTTGTCTGGGGAAAGGCCATTATTCTTGTCCGGGTCCCGGTGGCCCGGACTGGCAGGCTGCCTGCTGAAATTACAAAAGGATCAGGATACCTCCCAGATGCAAGGTGCCCCCACAGGCAACTGCGGCTGGTTTGACAGTGCCAAGTGCCTCCTGCAAACTGACATCAGGAACCTGGCCTGGTGACTTTTGTTTCTCTGGGTAAAGGCCATGGTTCATGTCCAGGGCCTTGTGGCCAGGAGTGGCCGGCTGCCTGCTGAAATTCCGCACGGATGAGGATACATGCCAGTTGCAAGGTGCCCCCACAGGCAACTGTGGCTGGTTTGACAGTGCCAAGTGCCTCCTGCAAACTGACATCAGGAACCTGGACTGGTGACTTTCGTTTCTCTGGGGAAAGACTATGATTCTTTTCCAGGGCCTTGCGGCCTGGAGTGCCTGGCTGCCTGCTGAAATTCCGCATGGATCAGGATGCCTCCCAGATGAAAAATGCCCCCACAGGCAACTGCGTCTGGTTTGACAGTGCCAAGTGCCTCCTGCAAACTGACATCAGGAACCTGGCCTGGTGACTTTTGTTTCTCTGGGGAAAGGCCAACATTCTTTTCCAGGGTACGGTGGCCCGGAGTGGCCGGCTGCCTGCTGAAATTCCGCACGGATCAGGATGCCTCCCAGACCGAAAATACCACCCAAGGCAAATGTGGCTGGTTTGACAGTGCCAAGTGCCTCCTGCAAACAGACATCAGCGACCTGGCCTGCTGAGTTCTGTTTCTCTGGGGAAAGGCCATCGTTCCTCTCCAGGGCCCGGTGGCTCGAGTGGCAGGCTGCCTGCTGAAATTCCACATGGATCAGGATGCCTCCCAGATGAAAGGTGCCCCCACAGGCAACTGTGGCTGGTTTGACAGTGCCAAGTGCCTCCTGCAAACTGACATCAGGAACCTGGCCTTGTGAGTTTTGTTTCTCTGGGGAAAGGCCATCATTCTTGTTCAGAGCCCAGTGGCCCAGAGTGGCCGGCTGCCTGCTGAATTTCCGCACGGATCCGGATAGCTCCCAGATTCAAGGTGCCGCCACAGGCAACTGCGGCAGGTTTGACAGTGCCAAGTGCCTCCTGCAAACTGACATCAGGAACCTGGCCTGGTGACATTTATTTCTCTGGGGAAATGCCATTGTACGTGTCCAAGGCCTAGTGGCCCCGAGTGGCCGGCTGCTTGCTGGAATTCTGCATGGATCAGGATGCCGCGGAGATGCAAGGTGCCCCTCAGGCACCTGTGGCTGGTTTGACAGTGCCAAGTGCCTCCTGCAAACTGACATCAGGAACCTGGCCTGGTGACTTTTGTTTCTCTGGGGAAAGGCCATCGTTCATATCCTACAAACTGTGGCCCAGAGTGGCCGGCTGCCTGCTGAAATTCCGCACGGATCAGGATACCTCCCAGATGCAAGGTGCCCCACGGGAAACTGTGGCTGGTTTGACAGTGCCAAGTGCCTCCTGCCAACTGACATCAAGAACCTGGCCTGGTGACTTTTGTTTCTCTGGGGAAAGGCCATGGTTGGTATCCTGAGCCTCGTGTCCTGGAGTGGCCGTCTGCCTGCTAAAATTCTGGACGGACCAGGATGCCGCCAAGATGCAAGGTGCCCCCAGAGGCAACTGTGGCTGGTTTGACAGTGCCAAGTGCTTCCTGCAAACTGACATCAGAAACCTGGCCTGGTGATTTTCTTTCCCAGGGGAAAGGCCATGGTTCATGTCCAGGGCCCGGTGGCTCGCAGTTGCCTGCTGCCTGCTGAAATTCCACACGGATCAGGATACCTCCCTGATGCAAGTTGCCCCCACCGGCAACTGTGGCTGGTTTGACAGTGCCAAGTGCCTCCTGCAAACTGACATCAGGAACCTGGCCTGGTGACTTTTGTTTCTCTGGGGAAAGGCCATCGTTCCTCTCCAGGGCCCGGTGGTTCGAGTGGGCGGATACCTGCTAAAATTCCGCACAGATCAGGATACCTCCCAGATGGAAGGTGCCCACCCAGGCAACTGTGGCTGGTTTGACAGTGCCAAGTGCCTCCTGCAAACTGACATCAGGAACCTGGCCTGGTGATTTTTCTTTGTCTGGGGAAAGGCCATTGTACGTGTCCAGGGCCTGTGGCCCGTAGTGGCTGGCCCCCTGCTGAAATTCCGAACGGATCAGGATACCTCCCAGACCGATAGTACCACCTCAGGCAACTGTGGCTGGTTTGACAGTGCCAAGTGCCTCCTGCAAACTGACATCAGGAACCTGGCCTGGTGACTTTTGTTTCTCTGGGGAAAGGCCGTGGTTAATGTACAGGGCCGGGTGTCCTGAGTGGCCGGCTGCCTGCTGAAATTCCAAACGGATCAGGATACCTCCCAGATGGAAAGTGGCCCCACAGGCAACTGTGGCTGGTTTGACAGTGCCAAGTGCCTCCTGCAAACTGACATCAGGAACCTGGCCTGGTGACTTTTGTTTCTCTGGGGAAAAGCCATCATTCTTCTCCAGTGCCCGTTGGCCCGGAGTGGACGGGTGCCTGCTCAAATTCCGCACGGATCAGGATACCTCCCAGATGGAAAGTACCACCACAGGCAACTGTGGCTGGTTTGACAGTGCCAAGTGCCTCCTGCAAACTGACATCAGGAACCTGGCCTGGTGACTTTTGTTTCTCTGGGGAAAGGCCATCGTTCATATCCTACAAACTGTGGCCCAGAGTGGCCGGCTGCCTGGTGAAATTCCGCACGGATCAGGATACCTCCCAGATGCAAGGTGCCCCACGGGAAACTGTGGCTGGTTTGACAGTGCCAAGTGCCTCCTGCCAACTGACATCAAGAACCTGGCCTGGTGACTTTTGTTTCTCTGGGGAAAGGCCATGGTTGGTATGATGAGCCTCCTGTCCTGGAGTGGCCGTCTGCCTGCTAAAATTCTGGACGGACCAGGATGCCGCCAAGATGCAAGGTGCCCCCAGAGGCAACTGTGGCTGGTTTGACAGTGCCAAGTGCTTCCTGCAAACTGACATCAGAAACCTGGCCTGGTGATTTTCTTTCCCAGGGGAAAGGCCATGGTTCATGTCCAGGGCCCGGTGGCTCGCAGTTGCCTGCTGCCTGCTGAAATTCCACACGGATCCGGATACCTCCCAGATGCAAGGTGCCCCCACAGGTAACTTTGGCTGGTTTGACAGTGCCAAGTGCGTCCTGCAAATTGACATCAGGAACCTGGCCTGGTGAGTTTTGTTTCTCTGGGGAAAGGCTATTATTCTTGTTCAGAGCCCGGTGGCTCGGAGTGGCCAGCTGACTGCTGAAATTCCGCATGGATCAGGATACCTCCCAGGTTCAAGGTGCCGCCACAGGCAACTGTGGCTGGTTTGACAGTGCCAAGCGCCTCCTGCCAACTGACATCAGGAACCTGGCCTGGTGACTTTTGTTTCTCATGGGAAGTGCCATCGTTCGTGTCCCGTACCCGGAGGCCAGGAGTGGCCGGCTGCCTGCTGAAATTCCGAACGGATCAGGATACTGCCCAGATGCAATGTGCCCCCACAGGCAACTGTGGCTGGTTTGACAGTGCCAAGTGCCTCCTGCCAACTGACACCAGCAACCTTGCCAGTTGTCTTTTGGTTCTCTGGGGAAAGGCCATCGTTCGTGTCCAGGGCCGGGTGTCCCTGGGTGTCCGGCTGCCTGCTGAAATTCCGAACGGATCAGGATACTGCCCAGGTGCAATGTGCTCCCACAGGCAACTGTGGCTGGTTTGACAGTGCCAAGTGCCTCCTGCAAACTGACATCAGGAACCTGGCCTGGTGACTTTTGTTTCTCAGGGGAAAGTCCATGGTTTATATCCTGGACCAGTTGGACCGCAGGGACCGGCTGCTTGCTGAAATTCCGAAAGCACCAGGATGCCTCCCAGATGCAAGGTGTCCCCACAGGTAATTGTGTCTGGTTCGAGAGTGCCATGTGCCTCCTGCAAACTGACATCGGAAAGCTGGGCTGGTCACTTTGGTTTCTCTGGGGAAAGGCCACGATTCATGTCCAGGGCCTTGCGGCCCAGAGTGGCCCGCTGCCTGCTGAAATTCCGCACGGATCAGGATACCTCCCAGACCGAAACTAAAACCATAGGCAACTGTGGCTGGTTTGACAGTGCCAAGTGCCTCCTGCAAACAGACATCAGGAACCTGGCCTGGTAAGTTTTGTTTCTCTGGGGAAAGGCCATCGTTCTTGTCCGGAGCCCGTTGGCCCGGAGTGGACGGGTGCCTGCTCAAATTCCGCACGGATCAGGATGCCTCCCAGATGGAAAGTGGCCCCAAAGGCAACTGTGGCTGGTTTGACAGTGCCAAGTGCCTCCTGCAAACTGACATCAGGAACCTGGCCTGGTGACTTTTGTTTCTCTGGGGAAAAGCCATCATTCTTCTCCAGTGCCCGTTGGCCCGGAGTGGACGGGTGCCTGCTCAAATTCCGCACGGATCAGGATACCTCCCAGATGGAATGTACCACCACAGGCAACTGTGGCTGGTTTGACAGTGCCAAGTGCCTCCTGCAAACTGACATCCGGAGCCTGGCCTGGTGTCTTTTGTTTCTCAGGGGAAAGGCTTTCGTTCCTATCCATGGACGGGTGGCCAATAGTGGCTGGCTGCCTGCTGAAATTCCGCAAGGTTGAGGATACCTCCCAGATGGAAAGTACCACCACAGGCAACTGTGGCTGGTTTGACAGTGCCAAGTGCCTCCTGCAAACTGACATCAGGAACCTGGCCTGGTGACTTTTGTTTCTCAGGGGAAAGGTCATCGTTCGTGTCCAGTGCCCGGTGGCCTGGAGTGGCCAGCCGCCTGTTGAAATTCCGCACGGATGAGGATAACTCCCAGATGAAAGGAGCCCCCAGAGGCAACTGTGGCTGGTTTGACAGTGCCAAGTGCCTCCTGCAAACTGACATCAGGAACCTGGCCTGGTGACTTTTGCTTCTCTGGGGAAAGGCCATGGTTCATGTCCACGGCCTGGTGGCCCGGAGTGTCCGGCTGCCTGCTGAAATTCTGCATGGATCAGGATGCCGCCGAGATGCAAGGTGCCCCACAGGCACCTGTGGCTGGTTTGACAGTGCCAAGTGCTTCCTGCAAACTGACATCAGAAACCTGGCCTGGTGATTTTCTTTCTCCGGGGAAAGGCCATGGTTCATGTCCAGGGCCCGGTGGCCCGTACTTGCCTGCTGCCTGCTGAAATTCCACACGGATCAGGATACCTCCCAGATGTAAGGTGCCCCCACAGGCACCTGTGGCTGGTTTGACAGTGCCAAGTGCCTCCTGCAAACTGACATCAGGAACCTGGCCTGGTGACTTTTGTTTCTCTGGGGAAAGGCCATCGTTCATATCCTACAAACTGTGGCCCAGAGTGGCCGGCTGCCTGCTGAAATTCCGCACGGATCAGGATACCTCCCAGATGCAAGGTGCCCAACGGGAAACTGTGGCTGGTTTGACAGTGCCAAGTGCCTCCTGCCAACTGACATCAAGAACCTGGCCTGGTGACTTTTGTTTCTCTGGGGAAAGGCCATGGTTGGTATCCTGAGCCTGGTGTCCTGGAGTGGCCGTCTGCCTGCTAAAATTCTGGACGGACCAGGATGCCGCCAAGATGCAAGGTGCCCCCACAGGCAACTGTGGCTGGTTTGACAGTGCCAAGTGTTTCCTGCAAACTGACATCAGAAACCTGGCCTGGTGATTTTCTTTCTCAGGGGAAAGGCCATGGTTCATGTCCAGGGCCCGGTGGCTCGGTGTGGCCAGCTGACTGCTGAAATTCCGCATGGATCAGGATACCTCCCAGGTTCAAGGTGCCGCCACAGGCAACTGTGGCTGGTTTGACAGTGCCAAGCGCCTCCTGCCAACTGACATCAGGAACCTGGCCTGGTGACTTTTGTTTCTCATGGGAAGTGCCATCGTTCGTGTCCCGTACTCGGAGGCCAGGAGTGGCCGGCTGCCTGCTGAAATACCGCACAGATCAGGATAGCTCCCAGATGCAAGGTGCCCCCACAGGCACCTGTGGCTGGTTTGACAGTGCCAAGTGCCTCCTGCAAACTGACATCAGGAACCTGGCCTGGTGATTTTTCTTTGTCTGGGGAAAGGCCATTGTACGTGTCCAGGGCCTGTGGCCCGTAGTGGCTGGCCCCCTGCTGAAATTCCGAACGGATCAGGATACCTCCCAGACCGATAGTACCACCACAGGCAACTGTGGCTGGTTTGACAGTGCCAAGTGCCTCCTGCAAACTGACATCAGGAACCTGGCCTGGTGACTTTTATTTCTCTGGGGAAAGGCCATCGTTCCTCTCCAGGGCCCGTAGTCCGGAGTGGCCGGCTGCCTGCTGAAATTCCTCATGGATCAGGATGCCTCCCACATGAAAGGTGCCCCCACAGGCAACTACGTCTGATTTGACAGTGCCATGTGCCTCCTGCAAACTGATATCAGGAACCTGGCCTGGTGATTTTTCTTTGTCTGGTGAAAGGCCATTGTACCTGTCCAGAGCCTGGTGGCCCGGAGTGGCCGGCTGCCTGCTGAAATTCCAAACGGATCACGATTCCTCCCAGAGCGAAAGTACCACCACAGGCAAATGTGGCTGGTTTGACAGTGCCAAGTGCCTCCTGCCAACTGACATCAGCAACCTTGCCAGGTGACTTTTGGTTCTCTGGGGAAAGGCCATCGTTCGTGTCCAGGGCCAGGTGTCCCTGGGTGTCCGGCTGCCTGCTGAAATTCCGAACGGATCAGGATACTGCCCAGATGCAATGTGCTCCCACAGGCAACTGTGGCTGGTTTGACAGTGCCAAGTGCCTCCTGCAAACTGACATCAGGAACCTGGCCTGGTGACTTTTGTTTCTCAGGGGAAAGTCCATGGTTTATATCCTGGACCAGTTGGACCGCAGGGACCGGCTGCTTGCTGAAATTCCGAAAGCACCAGGATGCCTCCCAGATGCAAGGTGTCCCCACAGGTAATTGTGTCTGGTTTGAGAGTGCCATGTGCCTCCTGCAAACTGACATCGGAAAGCTGGGCTGGTCACTTTGGTTTCTCTGGGGAAAGGCCACGATTCATGTCCAGGGCCTTGCGGCCCGGAGTGGCCGGCTGCCTGCTGAAATTCCGCACGGATCAGGATACCTCCCAGACCGAAACTAAAACCATAGGCAACTGTGGCTGGTTTGACAGTGCCAAGTGCCTCCAGCAAACTGACATCAGGAACCTGGCCTGGTAAGTTTTGTTTCTCTGGGGAAAGGCCATCGTTCTTGTCCGGAGCCCGCCAGCCCGGAGTGGCCGGCTGCCTGCTGAAATTCTGCATGGATCAGAATGCCGCCGAGATGCAAGGTGCCCCACAGGCACCTGTGGCTGGTTTGACAGTGCCAAGTGCTTCCTGCAAACTGACATCAGGAACCTGGCCTTGTGAGTTTTGTTTCTCTGGGGAAAGGCCATCATTCTTGTTCAGAGCCCAGTGGCCCAGAGTGGCCGGCTGCCTGCTGAATTTCCGCACGGATCAGGATAGCTCCCAGATTCAAGGTGCCGCCACAGGCAACTGCGGCAGGTTTGACAGTGCCAAGTGCCTCCTGCAAACTGACATCAGGAACCTGGCCTGGTGACATTTATTTCTCTGGGGAAAGGCCATTGTACGTGTCCAAGGCCTAGTGGCCCAGAGTGGCCGGCTGCTTGCTGGAATTCTGCATGGATCAGGATGCCGCCGAGATGCAAGGTGCCCCCACAGGCACCTGTGGCTGGTTTGACAGTGCCAAGTGCCTCCTGCAAACTGACATCAGGAACCTGGCCTGGTGACTTTTGTTTCTCTGGGGAAAGGCCATCGTTCATATCCTACAAACTGTGGCCCAGAGTGGCCGGCTGCCTGCTGAAATTCCGCACGGATCAGGATACCTCCCAGATGCAAGGTGCCCCACGGGAAACTGTGGCTGGTTTGACAGTGCCAAGTGCCTCCTGCCAACTGACATCAAGAACCTGGCCTGGTGACTTTTGTTTCCCTGGGGAAAGGCCATGGTTGGTATCCTGAGCCTCGTGTCCTGGAGTGGCCGTCTGCCTGCTAAAATTCTGGACGGACCAGGATGCCGCCAAGATGCAAGGTGCCCCCAGAGGCAACTGTGGCTGGTTTGACAGTGCCAAGTGCTTCCTGCAAACTGACATCAGAAACCTGGCCTGGTGATTTTCTTTCCCAGGGGAAAGGCCATGGTTCATGTCCAGGGCCCGGTGGCTCACAGTTGCCTGCTGCCTGCTGAAATTCCACACGGATCCGGATACCTCCCTGATGCAAGTTGCCCCCACCGGCAACTGTGGCTGGTTTGACAGTGCCATGTGCCTCCTGCAAACTGACATCAGGAACCTGGCCTGGTGACTTTTGTTTCCCAGGGGAAAGGCCATAGATGATGTCCAGTGCCTTCTGGCCTGGAGTGGCCGACTGCCTGCTGAAATTCTGCATGGATCAGGATGCCGCCGAGATGCAAGGTGCCCCACAGGAACCTGTGGCTGGTTTATCAGTGCCAAGTGCTTCCTGCAAACTGACATCAGAAACCTGGCCTGGTGATTTTCTTTCTCCGGGGAAAGGCCATGGTTCATGTCCAGGGCTTGGTGGCCCGTACTTGCCTGCTGCCTGCTGAAATTCCACACGGATCAGGATACCTCCCAGATGTAAGGTGCCACCACAGGCAACTGTGGCTGGTTTGACAGTGCCAAGTGCCTCCTGCAAACTGACATCAGGAACCTGGCCTGGTGACTTTTGTTTCTCTGGGTAAAGGCCATGGTTCATGTCCAGGGCCTTGTGGCCCGGAGTGGCCAGCTGCCTGCTGAAATTCCGCACGGATGAGGATACATCCCAGTTGCAAGGTGCCCCCACAGGCAACTGTGGCTGGTTTGACAGTGCCAAGTGCCACCTGCAAACTGACATCAGGAACCTGGACTGGTGACTTTCGTTTCTCTGGGGAAAGACGATGATTCTTTTCCAGGGCCTTGCGGCCTGGAGTGCCTGGCTGCCTGCTGAAATTCCGCATGGATCAGGATGCCTCCCAGATGAAAAATGCCCCCACAGGCAACTGCGTCTGGTTTGACAGTGC
The DNA here is from genome assembly GCF_036417665.1 of Passer domesticus. Taxonomy (NCBI): domain Eukaryota; kingdom Metazoa; phylum Chordata; class Aves; order Passeriformes; family Passeridae; genus Passer; species Passer domesticus. Next base: position 59,455,070 of record NC_087474.1, read on the forward strand.
CAAGTGCCTCCTGCAAACTGACATCAGGAACCTGGCCTGGTGACTTTTGTTTCTCTGGGGAAAGGCCAACATTCTTTTCCAGGGTACGGTGGCCCGGAGTGGCCGGCTGCCTGCTGAAATTCCGCACGGATCAGGATGCCTCCCAGACCGAAAATACCACCCAAGGCAAATGTGGCTGGTTTGACAGTGCCAAGTGCCTCCTGCAAACAGACATCAGCGACCTGGCCTGCTGAGTTCTGTTTCTCTGGGGAAAGGCCATCGTTCCTCTCCAGGGCCCGGTGGCTCGAGTGGCAGGCTGCCTGCTGAAATTCCACATGGATCAGGATGCCTCCCAGATGAAAGGTGCCCCCACAGGCAACTGTGGCTGGTTTGACAGTGCCAAGTGCCTCCTGCAAACTGACATCAGGAACCTGGCCTTGTGAGTTTTGTTTCTCTGGGGAAAGGCCATCATTCTTGTTCAGAGCCCAGTGGCCCAGAGTGGCCGGCTGCCTGCTGAATTTCCGCACGGATCCGGATAGCTCCCAGATTCAAGGTGCCGCCACAGGCAACTGCGGCAGGTTTGACAGTGCCAAGTGCCTCCTGCAAACTGACATCAGGAACCTGGCCTGGTGACATTTATTTCTCTGGGGAAAGGCCATTGTACGTGTCCAAGGCCTAGTGGCCCCGAGTGGCCGGCTGCTTGCTGGAATTCTGCATGGATCAGGATGCCGCGGAGATGCAAGGTGCCCCCACAGGCACCTGTGGCTGGTTTGACAGTGCCAAGTGCCTCCTGCAAACTGACATCAGGAACCTGGCCTGGTGACTTTTGTTTCTCTGGGGAAAGGCCATCGTTCATATCCTACAAACTGTGGCCCAGAGTGGCCGGCTGCCTGCTGAAATTCCGCACGGATCAGGATACCTCCCAGATGCAAGGTGCCCCACGGGAAACTGTGGCTGGTTTGACAGTGCCAAGTGCCTCCTGCCAACTGACATCAAGAACCTGGCCTGGTGACTTTTGTTTCTCTGGGGAAAGGCCATGGTTGGTATCCTGAGCCTCGTGTCCTGGAGTGGCCGTCTGCCTGCTAAAATTCTGGACGGACCAGGATGCCGCCAAGATGCAAGGTGCCCCCAGAGGCAACTGTGGCTGGTTTGACAGTGCCAAGTGCTTCCTGCAAACTGACATCAGAAACCTGGCCTGGTGATTTTCTTTCCCAGGGGAAAGGCCATGGTTCATGTCCAGGGCCCGGTGGCTCGCAGTTGCCTGCTGCCTGCTGAAATTCCACACGGATCAGGATACCTCCCTGATGCAAGTTGCCCCCACCGGCAACTGTGGCTGGTTTGACAGTGCCAAGTGCCTCCTGCAAACTGACATCAGGAACCTGGCCTGGTGACTTTTGTTTCTCTGGGGAAAGGCCATCGTTCCTCTCCAGGGCCCGGTGGCTCGAGTGGGCGGATACCTGCTAAAATTCCGCACAGATCAGGATACCTCCCAGATGGAAGGTGCCCACCCAGGCAACTGTGGCTGGTTTGACAGTGCCAAGTGCCTCCTGCAAACTGACATCAGGAACCTGGCCTGGTGATTTTTCTTTGTCTGGGGAAAGGCCATTGTACGTGTCCAGGGCCTGTGGCCCGTAGTGGCTGGCCCCCTGCTGAAATTCCGAACGGATCAGGATACCTCCCAGACCGATAGTACCACCTCAGGCAACTGTGGCTGGTTTGACAGTGCCAAGTGCCTCCTGCAAACTGACATCAGGAACCTGGCCTGGTGACTTTTGTTTCTCTGGGGAAAGGCCGTGGTTAATGTACAGGGCCGGGTGTCCTGAGTGGCCGGCTGCCTGCTGAAATTCCAAACGGATCAGGATACCTCCCAGATGGAAAGTGGCCCCACAGGCAACTGTGGCTGGTTTGACAGTGCCAAGTGCCTCCTGCAAACTGACATCAGGAACCTGGCCTGGTGACTTTTGTTTCTCTGGGGAAAAGCCATCATTCTTCTCCAGTGCCCGTTGGCCCGGAGTGGACGGGTGCCTGCTCAAATTCCGCACGGATCAGGATACCTCCCAGATGGAAAGTACCACCACAGGCAACTGTGGCTGGTTTGACAGTGCCAAGTGCCTCCTGCAAACTGACATCAGGAACCTGGCCTGGTGACTTTTGTTTCTCTGGGGAAAGGCCATCGTTCATATCCTACAAACTGTGGCCCAGAGTGGCCGGCTGCCTGCTGAAATTCCGCACGGATCAGGATACCTCCCAGATGCAAGGTGCCCCACGGGAAACTGTGGCTGGTTTGACAGTGCCAAGTGCCTCCTGCCAACTGACATCAAGAACCTGGCCTGGTGACTTTTGTTTCTCTGGGGAAAGGCCATGGTTGGTATGATGAGCCTCCTGTCCTGGAGTGGCCGTCTGCCTGCTAAAATTCTGGACGGACCAGGATGCCGCCAAGATGCAAGGTGCCCCCAGAGGCAACTGTGGCTGGTTTGACAGTGCCAAGTGCTTCCTGCAAACTGACATCAGAAACCTGGCCTGGTGATTTTCTTTCCCAGGGGAAAGGCCATGGTTCATGTCCAGGGCCCGGTGGCTCGCAGTTGCCTGCTGCCTGCTGAAATTCCACACGGATCCGGATACCTCCCAGATGCAAGGTGCCCCCACAGGTAACTTTGGCTGGTTTGACAGTGCCAAGTGCGTCCTGCAAATTGACATCAGGAACCTGGCCTGGTGAGTTTTGTTTCTCTGGGGAAAGGCTATTATTCTTGTTCAGAGCCCGGTGGCTCGGAGTGGCCAGCTGACTGCTGAAATTCCGCATGGATCAGGATACCTCCCAGGTTCAAGGTGCCGCCACAGGCAACTGTGGCTGGTTTGACAGTGCCAAGCGCCTCCTGCCAACTGACATCAGGAACCTGGCCTGGTGACTTTTGTTTCTCATGGGAAGTGCCATCGTTCGTGTCCCGTACCCGGAGGCCAGGAGTGGCCGGCTGCCTGCTGAAATTCCGAACGGATCAGGATACTGCCCAGATGCAATGTGCCCCCACAGGCAACTGTGGCTGGTTTGACAGTGCCAAGTGCCTCCTGCCAACTGACACCAGCAACCTTGCCAGGTGTCTTTTGGTTCTCTGGGGAAAGGCCATCGTTCGTGTCCAGGGCCGGGTGTCCCTGGGTGTCCGGCTGCCTGCTGAAATTCCGAACGGATCAGGATACTGCCCAGGTGCAATGTGCTCCCACAGGCAACTGTGGCTGGTTTGACAGTGCCAAGTGCCTCCTGCAAACTGACATCAGGAACCTGGCCTGGTGACTTTTGTTTCTCAGGGGAAAGTCCATGGTTTATATCCTGGACCAGTTGGACCGCAGGGACCGGCTGCTTGCTGAAATTCCGAAAGCACCAGGATGCCTCCCAGATGCAAGGTGTCCCCACAGGTAATTGTGTCTGGTTCGAGAGTGCCATGTGCCTCCTGCAAACTGACATCGGAAAGCTGGGCTGGTCACTTTGGTTTCTCTGGGGAAAGGCCACGATTCATGTCCAGGGCCTTGCGGCCCAGAGTGGCCCGCTGCCTGCTGAAATTCCGCACGGATCAGGATACCTCCCAGACCGAAACTAAAACCATAGGCAACTGTGGCTGGTTTGACAGTGCCAAGTGCCTCCTGCAAACAGACATCAGGAACCTGGCCTGGTAAGTTTTGTTTCTCTGGGGAAAGGCCATCGTTCTTGTCCGGAGCCCGTTGGCCCGGAGTGGACGGGTGCCTGCTCAAATTCCGCACGGATCAGGATGCCTCCCAGATGGAAAGTGGCCCCAAAGGCAACTGTGGCTGGTTTGACAGTGCCAAGTGCCTCCTGCAAACTGACATCAGGAACCTGGCCTGGTGACTTTTGTTTCTCTGGGGAAAAGCCATCATTCTTCTCCAGTGCCCGTTGGCCCGGAGTGGACGGGTGCCTGCTCAAATTCCGCACGGATCAGGATACCTCCCAGATGGAATGTACCACCACAGGCAACTGTGGCTGGTTTGACAGTGCCAAGTGCCTCCTGCAAACTGACATCCGGAGCCTGGCCTGGTGTCTTTTGTTTCTCAGGGGAAAGGCTTTCGTTCCTATCCATGGACGGGTGGCCAATAGTGGCTGGCTGCCTGCTGAAATTCCGCAAGGTTGAGGATACCTCCCAGATGGAAAGTACCACCACAGGCAACTGTGGCTGGTTTGACAGTGCCAAGTGCCTCCTGCAAACTGACATCAGGAACCTGGCCTGGTGACTTTTGTTTCTCAGGGGAAAGGTCATCGTTCGTGTCCAGTGCCCGGTGGCCTGGAGTGGCCAGCCGCCTGTTGAAATTCCGCACGGATGAGGATAACTCCCAGATGAAAGGAGCCCCCAGAGGCAACTGTGGCTGGTTTGACAGTGCCAAGTGCCTCCTGCAAACTGACATCAGGAACCTGGCCTGGTGACTTTTGTTTCTCTGGGGAAAGGCCATGGTTCATGTCCACGGCCTGGTGGCCCGGAGTGTCCGGCTGCCTGCTGAAATTCTGCATGGATCAGGATGCCGCCGAGATGCAAGGTGCCCCACAGGCACCTGTGGCTGGTTTGACAGTGCCAAGTGCTTCCTGCAAACTGACATCAGAAACCTGGCCTGGTGATTTTCTTTCTCCGGGGAAAGGCCATGGTTCATGTCCAGGGCCCGGTGGCCCGTACTTGCCTGCTGCCTGCTGAAATTCCACACGGATCAGGATACCTCCCAGATGTAAGGTGCCCCCACAGGCACCTGTGGCTGGTTTGACAGTGCCAAGTGCCTCCTGCAAACTGACATCAGGAACCTGGCCTGGTGACTTTTGTTTCTCTGGGGAAAGGCCATCGTTCATATCCTACAAACTGTGGCCCAGAGTGGCCGGCTGCCTGCTGAAATTCCGCACGGATCAGGATACCTCCCAGATGCAAGGTGCCCAACGGGAAACTGTGGCTGGTTTGACAGTGCCAAGTCCCTCCTGCCAACTGACATCAAGAACCTGGCCTGGTGACTTTTGTTTCTCTGGGGAAAGGCCATGGTTGGTATCCTGAGCCTGGTGTCCTGGAGTGGCCGTCTGCCTGCTAAAATTCTGGACGGACCAGGATGCCGCCAAGATGCAAGGTGCCCCCACAGGCAACTGTGGCTGGTTTGACAGTGCCAAGTGTTTCCTGCAAACTGACATCAGAAACCTGGCCTGGTGATTTTCTTTCTCAGGGGAAAGGCCATGGTTCATGTCCAGGGCCCGGTGGCTCGGAGTGGCCAGCTGACTGCTGAAATTCCGCATGGATCAGGATACCTCCCAGGTTCAAGGTGCCGCCACAGGCAACTGTGGCTGGTTTGACAGTGCCAAGCGCCTCCTGCCAACTGACATCAGGAACCTGGCCTGGTGACTTTTGTTTCTCATGGGAAGTGCCATCGTTCGTGTCCCGTACTCGGAGGCCAGGAGTGGCCGGCTGCCTGCTGAAATACCGCACAGATCAGGATAGCTCCCAGATGCAAGGTGCCCCCACAGGCACCTGTGGCTGGTTTGACAGTGCCAAGTGCCTCCTGCAAACTGACATCAGGAACCTGGCCTGGTGATTTTTCTTTGTCTGGGGAAAGGCCATTGTACGTGTCCAGGGCCTGTGGCCCGTAGTGGCTGGCCCCCTGCTGAAATTCCGAACGGATCAGGATACCTCCCAGACCGATAGTACCACCACAGGCAACTGTGGCTGGTTTGACAGTGCCAAGTGCCTCCTGCAAACTGACATCAGGAACCTGGCCTGGTGACTTTTATTTCTCTGGGGAAAGGCCATCGTTCCTCTCCAGGGCCCGTAGTCCGGAGTGGCCGGCTGCCTGCTGAAATTCCTCATGGATCAGGATGCCTCCCACATGAAAGGTGCCCCCACAGGCAACTACGTCTGATTTGACAGTGCCATGTGCCTCCTGCAAACTGATATCAGGAACCTGGCCTGGTGATTTTTCTTTGTCTGGTGAAAGGCCATTGTACCTGTCCAGAGCCTGGTGGCCCGGAGTGGCCGGCTGCCTGCTGAAATTCCAAACGGATCACGATTCCTCCCAGAGCGAAAGTACCACCACAGGCAAATGTGGCTGGTTTGACAGTGCCAAGTGCCTCCTGCCAACTGACATCAGCAACCTTGCCAGGTGACTTTTGGTTCTCTGGGGAAAGGCCATCGTTCGTGTCCAGGGCCAGGTGTCCCTGGGTGTCCGGCTGCCTGCTGAAATTCCGAACGGATCAGGATACTGCCCAGATGCAATGTGCTCCCACAGGCAACTGTGGCTGGTTTGACAGTGCCAAGTGCCTCCTGCAAACTGACATCAGGAACCTGGCCTGGTGACTTTTGTTTCTCAGGGGAAAGTCCATGGTTTATATCCTGGACCAGTTGGACCGCAGGGACCGGCTGCTTGCTGAAATTCCGAAAGCACCAGGATGCCTCCCAGATGCAAGGTGTCCCCACAGGTAATTGTGTCTGGTTTGAGAGTGCCATGTGCCTCCTGCAAACTGACATCGGAAAGCTGGGCTGGTCACTTTGGTTTCTCTGGGGAAAGGCCACGATTCATGTCCAGGGCCTTGCGGCCCGGAGTGGCCGGCTGCCTGCTGAAATTCCGCACGGATCAGGATACCTCCCAGACCGAAACTAAAACCATAGGCAACTGTGGCTGGTTTGACAGTGCCAAGTGCCTCCAGCAAACTGACATCAGGAACCTGGCCTGGTAAGTTTTGTTTCTCTGGGGAAAGGCCATCGTTCTTGTCCGGAGCCCGCCAGCCCGGAGTGGCCGGCTGCCTGCTGAAATTCTGCATGGATCAGAATGCCGCCGAGATGCAAGGTGCCCCACAGGCACCTGTGGCTGGTTTGACAGTGCCAAGTGCTTCCTGCAAACTGACATCAGGAACCTGGCCTTGTGAGTTTTGTTTCTCTGGGGAAAGGCCATCATTCTTGTTCAGAGCCCAGTGGCCCAGAGTGGCCGGCTGCCTGCTGAATTTCCGCACGGATCAGGATAGCTCCCAGATTCAAGGTGCCGCCACAGGCAACTGCGGCAGGTTTGACAGTGCCAAGTGCCTCCTGCAAACTGACATCAGGAACCTGGCCTGGTGACATTTATTTCTCTGGGGAAAGGCCATTGTACGTGTCCAAGGCCTAGTGGCCCAGAGTGGCCGGCTGCTTGCTGGAATTCTGCATGGATCAGGATGCCGCCGAGATGCAAGGTGCCCCCACAGGCACCTGTGGCTGGTTTGACAGTGCCAAGTGCCTCCTGCAAACTGACATCAGGAACCTGGCCTGGTGACTTTTGTTTCTCTGGGGAAAGGCCATCGTTCATATCCTACAAACTGTGGCCCAGAGTGGCCGGCTGCCTGCTGAAATTCCGCACGGATCAGGATACCTCCCAGATGCAAGGTGCCCCACGGGAAACTGTGGCTGGTTTGACAGTGCCAAGTGCCTCCTGCCAACTGACATCAAGAACCTGGCCTGGTGACTTTTGTTTCCCTGGGGAAAGGCCATGGTTGGTATCCTGAGCCTCGTGTCCTGGAGTGGCCGTCTGCCTGCTAAAATTCTGGACGGACCAGGATGCCGCCAAGATGCAAGGTGCCCCCAGAGGCAACTGTGGCTGGTTTGACAGTGCCAAGTGCTTCCTGCAAACTGACATCAGAAACCTGGCCTGGTGATTTTCTTTCCCAGGGGAAAGGCCATGGTTCATGTCCAGGGCCCGGTGGCTCACAGTTGCCTGCTGCCTGCTGAAATTCCACACGGATCCGGATACCTCCCTGATGCAAGTTGCCCCCACCGGCAACTGTGGCTGGTTTGACAGTGCCATGTGCCTCCTGCAAACTGACATCAGGAACCTGGCCTGGTGACTTTTGTTTCCCAGGGGAAAGGCCATAGATGATGTCCAGTGCCTTCTGGCCTGGAGTGGCCGACTGCCTGCTGAAATTCTGCATGGATCAGGATGCCGCCGAGATGCAAGGTGCCCCACAGGCACCTGTGGCTGGTTTATCAGTGCCAAGTGCTTCCTGCAAACTGACATCAGAAACCTGGCCTGGTGATTTTCTTTCTCCGGGGAAAGGCCATGGTTCATGTCCAGGGCTTGGTGGCCCGTACTTGCCTGCTGCCTGCTGAAATTCCACACGGATCAGGATACCTCCCAGATGTAAGGTGCCACCACAGGCAACTGTGGCTGGTTTGACAGTGCCAAGTGCCTCCTGCAAACTGACATCAGGAACCTGGCCCGGTGACTTTTGTTTCTCTGGGGAAAGTCCATCGTTCATATCCTACAAACTGTGGCCCAGAGTGGCCGGCTGCCTGCTGAAATTCCGCACGGATCAGGATACCTCCCAGATGCAAGGTGCCCCACGGGAAACTGTGGCTGGTTTGACAGTGCCAAGTGCCTCCTGCCAACTGACATCAAGAACCTGGCCTGGTGACTTTTGTTTCTCTGGGGAAAGGCCATGGTTGGTATCCTGAGCCTGGTGTCCTGGAGTGGCCGTCTGCCTGCTAAAATTCTGGACGGACCAGGATGCCGCCAAGATGCAAGGTGCCCCCACAGGCAACTGTGGCTGGTTTGACAGTGCCAAGTGTTTCCTGCAAACTGACATCAGAAACCTGGCCTGGTGATTTTCTTTCTCAGGGGAAAGGCCATGGTTCATGTCCAGGGCCCGGTGGCTCGGAGTGGCCAGCTGACTGCTGAAATTCCGCATGGATCAGGATACCTCCCAGGTTCAAGGTGCCGCCACAGGCAACTGTGGCTGGTTTGACAGTGCCAAGCGCCTCCTGCCAACTGACATCAGGAACCTGGCCTGGTGACTTTTGTTTCTCATGGGAAGTGCCATCGTTCGTGTCCCGTACTCGGAGGCCAGGAGTGGCCGGCTGCCTGCTGAAATACCGCACAGATCAGGATAGCTCCCAGATGCAAGGTGCCCCCACAGGCACCTGTGGCTGGTTTGACAGTGCCAAGTGCCTCCTGCAAACTGACATCAGGAACCTGGCCTGGTGATTTTTCTTTGTCTGGGGAAAGTCCATTGTACGTGTCCAGGGCCTGTGGCCCGTAGTGGCCGGCCCCCTGCTGAAATTCCGAACGGATCCGGATACCTCCCAGACCGATAGTACCACCACAGGCAACTGTGGCTGGTTTGACAGTGCCAAGTGCCTCCTGCAAACTGACATCAGGAACCTGGCCTGGTGACTTTTATTTCTCTGGGGAAAGGCCATCGTTCCTCTCCAGGGCCCGTAGTCCGGAGTGGCCGACTGCCTGCTGAAATTCCTCATGGATCAGGATGCCTCCCACATGAAAGCTGCCCCCACAGGCAACTACGTCTGATTTGACAGTGCCATGTGCCTCCTGCAAACTGATATCAGGAACCTGGCCTGGTGATTTTTCTTTGTCTGGTGAAAGGCCATTGTACCTGTCCAGAGCCTGGTGGCCCGGAGTGGCCGGCTGCCTGCTGAAATTCCAAACGGATCACGATTCCTCCCAGAGGGAAAGTACCACCACAGGCAACTGTGGCTGGTTTGACAGTGCCAAGTGCCTCCTGCCAACTGACATCAGGAACCTGGCCTGGTGACTTTTGGTTCTCTGGGGAAAGGCCATCGTTCGTGTCCAGGGCCAGGTGTCCCTGGGTGTCCGGCTGCCTGCTGAAATTCCGAACGGATCAGGATACTGCCCAGGTGCAATGTGCTCCCACAGGCAACTGTGGCTGGTTTGACAGTGCCAAGTGCCTCCTGCAAACTGACATCAGGAACCTGGCCTGGTGACTTTTGTTTCTCAGGGGAAAGTCCATGGTTTATATCCTGGACCAGTTGGACCGCAGGGACCGGCTGCTTGCTGAAATTCCGAAAGCACCAGGATGCCTCCCAGATGCAAGGCGTCCCCACAGGTAATTGTGTCTGGTTCGAGAGTGCCATGTGCCTCCTGCAAACTGACATCGGAAAGCTGGGCTGGTCACTTTGGTTTCTCTGGGGAAAGGCCACGATTCATGTCCAGGGCCTTGCGGCCCGGAGTGGCCCGCTGCCTGCTGAAATTCCGCACGGATCAGGATACCTCCCAGACCGAAACTAAAACCATAGGCAACTGTGGCTGGTTTGACAGTGCCAAGTGCCTCCAGCAAACTGACATCAGGAACCTGGCCTGGTAAGTTTTGTTTCTCTGGGGAAAGGCCATCGTTCTTGTCCGGAGCCCGCCAGCCCGGAGTGGCCGGCTGCCTGCTGAAATTCTGCATGGATCAGGATGCCGCCGAGATGCAAGGTGCCCCACAGGCACCTGTGGCTGGTTTGACAGTGCCAAGTGCTTCCTGCAAACTGACATCAGAAACCTGGCCTGGTGATTTTCTTTCTCCGGGGAAAGGCCATGGTTCATGTCCAGGGCCCGGTGGCCCGTACTTGCCTGCTGCCTTCTGAAATTCCACACGGATCAGGATACCTCCCAGATGTAAGGTGCCACCACAGGCAAATGTGGCTGGTTTGACAGTGCCAAGTGCCTCCTGCCAACTGACATCAGGAACCTGGCCTTGTGAGTTTTGTTTCTCTGGGGAAAGGCCATCATTCTTGTTCAGAGCCCAGTGGCCCAGAGTGGCCGGCTGCCTGCTGAATTTCCGCACGGATCAGGATAGCTCCCAGATTCAAGGTGCCGCCACAGGCAACTGCAGCAGGTTTGACAGTGCCAAGTGCCTCCTGCAAACTGACATCAGGAACCTGGCCTGGTGACATTTATTTCTCTGGGGAAAGGCCATTGTACGTGTCCAAGGCCTAGTGGCCCAGAGTGGCCGGCTGCTTGCTGGAATTCTGCATGGATCAGGATGCCGCCGAGATGCAAGGTGCCCCCACAGGCACCTCTGGCTGGTTTGACAGTGCCAAGTGCCTCCTGCAAACAGACATCAGGAACCTGGCCTGGTGACTTTTGTTTCTCTGGGGAAAGGCCATCGTTCATATCCTACAAACTGTGGCCCAGAGTGGCCGGCTGCCTGCTGAAATTCCGCACGGATCAGGATACCTCCCAGATGCAAGGTGCCCCACGGGAAACTGTGGCCGGTTTGACAGTGCCAAGTGCCTCCTGCCAACTGACATCAAGAACCTGGCCTGGTGACTTTTGTTTCTCTGGGGAAAGGCCATGGTTGGTATCCTGAGCCTGGTGTCCTGGAGTGGCCGTCTGCCTGCTAAAATTCTGGACGGACCAGGATGCCGCCAAGATGCAAGGTGCCCCCAGAGGCAACTGTGGCTGGTTTGACAGTGCCAAGTGCTTCCTGCAAACTGACATCAGAAACCTGGCCTGGTGATTTTCTTTCCCAGGGGAAAGGCCATGGTTTATGTCCAGGGCCCGGTGGCTCGCAGTTGCCTGCTGCCTGCTGAAATTCCACACGGATCCGGATACCTCCCTGATGCAAGTTGCCCCCACCGGCAACTGTGGCTGGTTTGACAGTGCCATGTGCCTCCTGCAAACTGACATCAGGAACCTGGCCTGGTGACTTTTGTTTCCCTGGGGAAAGGCCATAGATGATGTCCAGTGCCCCCTGGCCTGGAGTGGCCGACTGCCTGCTGAAATTCCGCACGGATCAGGATATCTCCCAGATGCAAGGTGCCCCCACAGGCACCTGTGGCTGGTTTGACAGTGCCAAGTGCCTCCTGCAAACTGACATCAGGAACCTGGCCTGGTGACTTTTGTTTCTCAGGGGAAAGGCCATCGTTCCTCTCCAGGGCCCGGTGGCTCGTGTGGGCGGATACCTGCTAAAATTCCGCACAGATCAGAATAACTCCCAGATGGAAGGTGCCCACCCAGGCAACTGTGGCTGGTTTGACAGTGCCAAGTGCCTCCTGCAAACTGACATCAGGAACCTGGCCTGGTGATTTTTCTTTGTCTGGGGAAAGGCCATTGTACGTGTCCAGGGCCTGTGGCCCGTAGTGGTTGGCCCCCTGCTGAAATTCCGAACGGATCAGGATACCTCCCAGACCCATAGTACCACCTCAGGCAACTGTGGCTGGTTTGACAGTGCCAAGTGCCTCCTGCAAACTGACATCAGGAACCTGGCCTGGTGACTTTTGTTTCTCTGGGGAAAGGCCGTGGTTAATGTACAGGGCCGGGTGTCCTGAGTGGCCGGCTGCCTGCTGAAATTCCGCACGGATCAGGATACCTCCCAGATGGAAAGTGGCCCCACAGGCAACTGTGGCTGGTTTGACAGTGCCAAGTGCCTCCTGCAAACTGACATCAGGAACCTGGCCTGGTGACTTTTGTTTCTCTGCGGAAAAGCCATCATTCTTCTCCAGTGCCCGTTGGCCCGGAGTGGACGGGTGCCTGCTCAAATTCCGCACGGATCAGGATACCTCCCAGATGGAAAGTACCACCACCGGCAACTGTGGCTGGTTTGACAGTGCCAAGTGCCTCCTGCAAACTGACATCAGGAACCTGGCCTGGTGACTTTTGTTTCTCTGGGGAAAGGCCATCGTTCATATCCTACAAACTGTGGCCCAGAGTGGCCGGCTGCCTGCTGAAATTCCGCACGGATCAGGATACCTCCCAGATGCAAGGTGCCCCACGGGAAACTGTGGCTGGTTTGACAGTGCCAAGTGCCTCCTGCCAACTGACATCAAGAACCTGGCCTGGTGACTTTTGTTTCTCTGGCGAAAGGCCATGGTTGGTATGATGAGCCTCCTGTCCTGGAGTGGCCGTCTGCCTGCTAAAATTCTGGACGGACCAGGATGCCGCCAAGATGCAAGGTGCCCCCAGAGGCAACTGTGGCTGGTTTGACAGTGCCAAGTGCTTCCTGCAAACTGACATCAGAAACCTGGCCTGGTGATTTTCTTTCCCAGGGGAAAGGCCATGGTTCATGTCCAGGGCCCGGTGGCTCGCAGTTGCCTGCTGCCTGCTGAAATTCCGCACGGATCCGGATACCTCCCAGATGCAAGGTGCCCCCACAGGCAACTTTGGCTGGTTTGACAGTGCCAAGTGCCTCCTGCAAATTGACATCAGGAACCTGGCCTGGTGAGTTTTCTTTCTCTGGGGAAAGGCTATTATTCTTGTTCAGAGCCCGGTGGCTCGGAGTGGCCAGCTGACTGCTGAAATTCCGCATGGATCAGGATACCTCCCAGGTTCAAGGTGCCGCCACAGGCAACTGTGGCTGGTTTGACAGTGCCAAGCGCCTCCTGCCAACTGACATCAGGAACCTGGCCAGGTGACTTTTGTTTCTCATGGGAAGTGCCATCGTTCGTGTCCCGTACCCGGAGGCCAGGAGTGGCCGGCTGCCTGCTGAAATTCCGAACGGATCAGGATACTGCCCAGATGCAATGTGCTCCCACAGGCAACTGTGGCTGGTTTGACAGTGCCAAGTGCCTCCTGCAAACTGACATCAGGAACCTGGCCTGGTGACTTTTGTTTCTCAGGGGAAAGTCCATGGTTTATATCCTGGACCAGTTGGACCGCAGGGACCGGCTGCTTGCTGAAATTCCGAAAGCACCAGGATGCCTCCCAGATGCAAGGTGTCCCCACAGGTAATTGTGTCTGGTTTGAGAGTGCCATGTGCCTCCTGCAAACTGACATCGGAAAGCTGGGCTGGTCACTTTGGTTTCTCTGGGGAAAGGCCACGATTCATGTCCAGGGCCTTGCGGCCCGGAGTGGCCCGCTGCCTGCTGAAATTCCGCACGGATCAGGATACCTCCCAGACCGAAACTAAAACCATAGGCAACTGTGGCTGGTTTGACAGTGCCAAGCGCCTCCTGCCAACTGACATCAGGAACCTGGCCTGGTAAGTTTTGTTTCTCTGGGGAAAGGCCATCGTTCTTGTCCGGAGCCAGTTGGCCCGGAGTGGACGGGTGCCTGCTCAAATTCCGCACGGATCAGGATACCTCCCTGATGGAAAGTGGCCCCAAAGGCAACTGTGGCTGGTTTGACAGTGCCAAGTGCCTCCTGCAAGCTGACATCAGGAACCTGGCCTGGTGACTTTTGTTTCTCTGGGGAAAAGCCATCATTCTTCTCCAGTGCCCGTTGGCCCGGAGTGGACGGGTGCCTGCTCAAATTCCGCACGGATCAGGATACCTCCCAGATGGAATGTACCACCACAGGCAACTGTGGCTGGTTTGACAGTGCCAAGTGCCTCCTGCAAACTGACATCCGGAGCCTGGCCTGGTGTCTTTTGTTTCTCAGGGGAAAGGCTTTCGCTCCTATCCATGGACGGGTGGCCAATAGTGACTGGCTGCCTGCTGAAATTCCGCAAGGTTGAAGATACCTCCCAGATGGAAAGTACCACCACAGGCAACTGTGGCTGGTTTGACAGTGCCAAGTGCCTCCTGCAAACTGACATCAGGAACCTGGCCTGGTGACTTTTGTTTCTCAGGGGAAAGGTCATCGTTCGTGTCCAGTGCCCGGTGGCCTGGAGTGGCCAGCCGCCTGTTGAAATTCCGCACGGATGAGGATAACTCCCAGATGAAAGGAGCCCCCAGAGGCAACTGTGGCTGGTTTGACAGTGCCAAGTGCCTCCTTCAAACTGACATCAGGAACCTGACCTGGTGACTTTTGTTTCTCTGGGGAAAGGCCATGGTTCATGTCCACGGCCTGGTGGCCCGGAGTGTCCGGCTGCCTGCTGAAATTCCGCATGGATCAGGATGCCGCCGAGATGCAAGGTGCCCCACAGGCACCTGTGGCTGGTTTGACAGTGCCAAGTGCTTCCTGCAAACTGACATCAGAAACCTGGCCTGGTGATTTTCTTTCTCCGGGGAAAGGCCATGGTTCATGTCCAGGGCCCGGTGGCCCGTACTTGCCTGCTGCCTGCTGAAATTCCACACGGATCAGGATACCTCCCAGATGTAAGGTGCCACCACAGGCAACTGTGGCTGGTTTGACAGTGCCAAGTGCCTCCTGCAAACTGACATCAGGAACCTGGCCTGGTGACTTTTGTTTCTCTGGGGAAAGGCCATCATTCTTGTTCAGAGCCCAGTGGCCCGGAGTGGCCGGCTGCCTGCTGAATTTCCGCACGGATCAGGATAGCTCCCAGATGCAATGTGCCGCCACAGGCAACTGTGGCAGGTTTGACAGTGCCAAGTGCCTCCTGCAAACTGACATCAGGAACCTGGCCTGGTGACATTTATTTCTCTGGGGAAAGGCCATTGTACGTGTCCAAGGCCTAGTGGCCCAGAGTGGCCGGCTGCTTGCTGGAATTCTGCATGGATCAGGATGCCGCGGAGATGCAAGGTGCCCCCACAGGCACCTCTGGCTGGTTTGACAGTGCCAAGTGCCTCCTGCAAACTGACATCAGGAACCTGGCCTGGTGACTTTTGTTTTTCTGGGGAAAGGCCATCGTTCATATCCTACAAACTGTGGCCCATAGTGGCCGGCTGCCTGCTGAAATTCCGCACGGATCAGGATACCTCCCAGATGCAAGGTGCCCCACGGGAAACTGTGGCTGGTTTGACAGTGCCAAGTGCCTCCTGCCAACTGACATCAAGAACCTGGCCTGGTGACTTTTGTTTCTCTGGGGAAAGGCCATGGTTGGTATCCTGAGCCTGGTGTCCTGGAGTGGCCGTCTGCCTGCTAAAATTCTGGACGGACCAGGATGCCGCCAAGATGCAAGGTGCCCCCACAGGCAACTGTGGCTGGTTTGACAGTGCCAAGTGTTTCCTGCAAACTGACATCAGAAACCTGGCCTGGTGATTTTCTTTCTCAGGGGAAAGGCCATGGTTCATGTCCAGGGCCCGGTGGCTCGGAGTGGCCAGCTGACTGCTGAAATTCCGCATGGATCAGGATACCTCCCAGGTTCAAGGTGCCGCCACAGGCAACTGTGGCTGGTTTGACAGTGCCAAGTGCCTCCTGCAAACTGACATCAGGAACCTGGCCTGGTGATTTTTCTTTGTCTGGGGAAAGGCCATTGTACGTGTCCAGGGACTGTGGCCCGTAGTGGCTGGCCCCCTGCTGAAATTCCGAACGGATCAGGATACCTCCCAGACCGATAGTACCACCACAGGCAACTGTGGCTGGTTTGACAGTGCCAAGTGCCTCCTGCAAACTGACATCAGGAACCTGGCCTGGTGACTTTTATTTCTCTGGGGAAAGGCCATCGTTCCTCTCCAGGGCCCGTAGTCCGGAGTGGCCGGCTGCCTGCTGAAATTCCTCATGGATCAGGATGCCTCCCACATGAAAGGTGCCCCCACAGGCAACTACGTCTGATTTGACAGTGCCATGTGCCTCCTGCAAACTGATATCAGGAACCTGGCCTGGTGATTTTTCTTTGTCTGGTGAAAGGCCATTGTACCTGTCCAGAGCCTGGTGGCCCGGAGTGGCCGGCTGTCTGCTGAAATTCCAAACGTATCACGATTCCTCCCAGAGCGAAAGTACCACCACAGGCAACTGTGGCTGGTTTGACAGTGCCAAGTGCCTCCTGCCAACTGACATCAGCAACCTTGCCAGGTGACTTTTGGTTCTCTGGGGAAAGGCCATCGTTCGTGTCCAGGGCCGGGTGTCCCTGGGTGTCCGGCTGCCTGCTGAAATTCCGAACGGATCAGGATACTGCCCAGATGCAATGTGCTCCCACAGGCAACTGTGGCTGGTTTGACAGTGCCAAGTGCCTCCTGCAAACTGACATCAGGAACCTGGCCTGGTGACTTTTGTTTCTCAGGGGAAAGTCCATGGTTTATATCCTGGACCAGTTGGACCGCAGGGACCGGCTGCTTGCTGAAATTCCGAAAGCACCAGGATGCCTCCCAGATGCAAGGTGTCCCCACAGGTAATTGTGTCTGGTTTGAGAGTGCCATGTGCCTCCTGCAAACTGACGTCGGAAAGCTGGGCTGGTCACCTTGGTTTCTCTGGGGAAAGGCCATCGTTCTTGTCCGGAGCCCGCCAGCCCGGAGTGGCCGGCTGCCTGCTGAAATTCTGCATGGATCAGGATGCCGCCGAGATGCAAGGTGCCCCACAGGCACCTGTGGCTGGTTTGACAGTGCCAAGTGCTTCCTGCAAACTGACATCAGAAACCTGGCCTGGTGATTTTCTTTCTCCGGGGAAAGGCCATGGTTCATGTCCAGGGCCCGGTGGCCCGTACTTGCCTGCTGCCTTCTGAAATTCCACACGGATCAGGATACCTCCCAGATGTAAGGTGCCACCACAGGCAAATGTGGCTGGTTTGACAGTGCCAAGTGCCTCCTGCCAACTGACATCAGGAACCTGGCCTTGTGAGTTTTGTTTCTCTGGGGAAAGGCCATCATTCTTGTTCAGAGCCCAGTGGCCCAGAGTGGCCGGCTGCCTGCTGAATTTCCGCACGGATCAGGATAGCTCCCAGATTCAAGGTGCCGCCACAGGCAACTGCGGCAGGTTTGACAGTGCCAAGTGCCTCCTGCAAACTGACATCAGGAACCTGGCCTGGTGACATTTATTTCTCTCGGGAAAGGCCATTGTACGTGTCCAAGGCCTAGTGGCCCAGAGTGGCCGGCTGCTTGCTGGAATTCTGCATGGATCAGGATGCCGCCGAGATGCAAGGTGCCCCCACAGGCACCTCTGGCTGGTTTGACAGTGCCAAGTGCCTCCTGCAAACTGACATCAGGAACCTGGCCTGGTGACTTTTGTTTCTCTGGGGAAAGGCCATCGTTCATATCCTACAAACTGTGGCCCAGAGTGGCCGGCTGCCTGCTGAAATTCCGCACGGATCAGGATACCTCCCAGATGCAAGGTGCCCCACGGGAAACTGTGGCTGGTTTGACAGTGCCAAGTGCCTCCTGCCAACTGACATCAAGAACCTGGCCTGGTGACTTTTGTTTCTCTGGGGAAAGGCCATGGTTGGTATCCTGAGCCTCGTGTCCTGGAGTGGCCGTCTGCCTGCTAAAATTCTGGACGGACCAGGATGCCGCCAAGATGCAAGGTGCCCCCAGAGGCAACTGTGGCTGGTTTGACAGTGCCAAGTGCTTCCTGCAAACTGACATCAGAAACCTGGCCTGGTGATTTTCTTTCCCAGGGGAAAGGCCATGGTTCATGTCCAGGGCCCGGTGGCTCGCAGTTGCCTGCTGCCTGCTGAAATTCCACACGGATCCGGATACCTCCCTGATGCAAGTTGCCCCCACCGGCAACTGTGGCTGGTTTGACAGTGCCATGTGCCTCCTGCAAACTGACATCTGGAACCTGGCCTGGTGACTTTTGTTTCCCTGGGGAAAGGCCATAGATGATGTCCAGTGCCCCCTGGCCTGGAGTGGCCGACTGCCTGCTGAAATTCCACACGGATCAGGATATCTCCCAGATGCAAGGTGCCCCCACAGGCACCTGTGGCTGGTTTGACAGTGCCAAGTGCCTCCTGCAAACTGACATCAGGAACCTGGCCTGGTGACTTTTGTTTCTCTGGGGAAAGGCCATCGTTCCTCTCCAGGGCCCGGTGGCTCGAGTGGGCGGATACCTGCTAAAATTCCGCACTGATCAGGACACCTCCCAGATGGAAGGTGCCCGCCCAGGCAACTGTGGCTGGTTTGACAGTGCCAAGTGCCTCCTGCAAACTGACATCAGGAACCTGGCCTGGTGATTTTTCTTTGTCTGGGGAAAGGCCATTGTACGTGTCCAGGGCCTGTGGCCCGTAGTGGCTGGCCCCCTGCTGAAATTCCGAACGGATCAGGATACCTCCCAGACCGATAGTACCACCTCAGGCAACTGTGGCTGGTTTGACAGTGCCAAGTGCCTCCTGCAAACTGACATCAGGAACCTGGCCGGGTGACTTTTGTTTCTCTGGGGAAAGGCCGTGGTTAATGTACAGGGCCGGGTGTCCTGAGTGGCCGGCTGCCTGCTGAAATTCCGCACGGATCAGGATACCTCCCAGATGGAAAGTGGCCCCACAGGCAACTGTGGCTGGTTTGACAGTGCCAAGTGCCTCCTGCAAACAGACATCAGGAACCTGGCCTGGTAACTTGTGTTTCTCTGGGGAAAAGCCATCATTCTTCTCCAGTGCCCGTTGGCCCGGAGTGGACGGGTGCCTGCTCAAATTCCGCACGGATCAGGATACCTCCCAGATGGAAAGTACCACCACAGGCAACTGTGGCTGGTTTGACAGTGCCAAGTGCCTCCTGCAAACTGACATCAGGAGCCTGGCCTGGTGTCTTTTGTTTCTCAGGGGAAAGGCTTTCGTTCCTATCCATGGACGTCTGGCCAATAGTGGCTGGCTGTCTGCTGAAATTCCGCACGGTTGAAGATACCTCCCAGATGGAAAGTACCACCACAGGCAACTGTGGCTGGTTTGACAGTGCCAAGTGCTTCCTGCAAACTGACATCAGAAACCTGGCCTGGTGATTTTCTTTCTCAGGGGAAAGGCCATGGCTCATTTCCAGGGCCCGGTGGCCCCTACTTGCCTGCTGCCTGCTGAAATTCCACACGGATCAGGATACCTCCCAGATGTAAGGTGCCACCACAGGCAACTGTGGCTGGTTTGACAGTGCCAAGTGCCTCCTGCAAACTGACATCAGGAACCTGGCCTTGTGAGTTTTGTTTCTCTGGGGAAAGGCCATCATTCTTGTTCAGAGCCCAGTGGCCCGGAGTGGCCGGCTGCCTGCTGAAATTCCGCACGGATCAGGATACCTCCCAGATTCAAGGTGCCGCCACAGGCAACTGTGGCTGGCTTGAGAGTGCCAAGTGCCTCCTGCAAACTGACATCAGGAACCTGGCCTGGTGACTTTTGTTTCTCTGGGGAAAGGCCATGGTTCGTATCCTGGATACGTAGGACCGGAGAGGCCGGCTGCCTGTTGAAATTCCTCACGGATCCGGATGCCGCCGAGATGCAAGATGCCCCCACAGGCAACTGTGGCTGCTTCGACAGTGCCAAGTGCCTCCTGCAAACTGACATCAGGAACCTGGCCGGGTGACTTTTGTTTCTCTGGGGAAAGGCCATGGTTCATATCCTGGACCCGTAGGCCAGGAGTGGCCGGCTGCCTGCTGAAATTCCGAACGGATCAGGATGCCTCCCAGATGCAAGGTGCCCCCAGAGGCAATTGTGGCTGGTTTGACAGTGCCAAGTGCCTCCTGCAAACTGACATCAGGAACCTGGCCGGGTGACATTTATTTCTCTGGGGAAAAGCCATTGTACGTGTCCAGGGCCTAGTGGCCCGGAGTGGCCGGCTGCTTGCTGGACTTCTGCATGGATCAGGATGCCGCCGAGATGCAAGGTACCCCCACAGGCACCTGTGGCTGGTTTGACAGTGCCAAGTGCCTCCTGCCAACTGACATCAAGAACCTGGCCTGGTGACTTTTGTTTCTCTGGGGAAAGGCCATGGTTGGTATCCTGAGCCTCGTGTCCTGGAGTGGCCGTCTGCCTGCTAAAATTCTGGACGGACCAGGATGCCGCCAAGATGCAAGGTGCCCCCAGAGGCAACTGTGGCTGGTTTGACAGTGCCAAGTGCTTCCTGCAAACTGACATCAGAAACCTGGCCTGGTGATTTTCTTTCCCAGGGGAAAGGCCATGGTTCATGTCCAGGGCCCGGTGGCTCGCAGTTGCCTGCTGCCTGCTGAAATTCCACACGGATCCGGATACCTCCCTGATGCAAGTTGCCCCCACCGGCAACTGTGGCTGGTTTGACAGTGCCATGTGCCTCCTGCAAACTGACATCAGGAACCTGGCCTGGTGACTTTTGTTTCCCAGGGGAAAGGCCATAGATGATGTCCAGTGCCTTCTGGCCTGGAGTGGCCGACTGCCTGCTGAAATTCTGCATGGATCAGGATGCCGCCGAGATGCAAGGTGCCCCACAGGCACCTGTGGCTGGTTTGACAGTGCCAAGTGCTTCCTGCAAACTGACATCAGAAACCTGGCCTGGTGATTTTCTTTCTCCGGGGAAAGGCCATGGTTCATGTCCAGGGCTTGGTGGCCCGTACTTCCCTGCTGCCTGCTGAAATTCCACACGGATCAGGATACCTCCCAGATGTAAGGTGCCACCACAGGCAACTGTGGCTGGTTTGACAGTGCCAAGTGCCTCCTGCAAACTGACATCAGGAACCTGGCCCGGTGACTTTTGTTTCTCTGGGGAAAGGCCATCGTTCATATCCTACAAACTGTGGCCCAGAGTGGCCGGCTGCCTGCTGAAATTCCGCACGGATCAGGATACCTCCCAGATGCAAAGTGCCCCACGGGAAACTGTGGCTGGTTTGACAGTGCCAAGTGCCTCCTGCCAACTGACATCAAGAACCTGGCCTGGTGACTTTTGTTTCTCTGGGGAAAGGCCATGGTTGGTATCCTGAGCCTGGTGTCCTGGAGTGGCCGTCTGCCTGCTAAAATTCTGGACGGACCAGGATGCCGCCAAGATGCAAGGTGCCCCCAGAGGCAACTGTGGCTGGTTTGACAGTGCCAAGTGCTTCCTGCAAACTGACATCAGAAACCTGGCCTGGTGATTTTCTTTCCCAGGGGAAAGGCCATGGATCATGTCCAGGGCCCGGTGGCTCGCAGTTGCCTGCTGCCTGCTGAAATTCCACACGGATCCGGATACCTCCCTGATGCAAGTTGCCCCCACCGGCAACTGTGGCTGGTTTGACAGTGCCATGTGCCTCCTGCAAACTGACATCAGGAACCTGGCCTGGTGACTTTTGTTTCCCTGGGGAAAGGCCATAGATGATGTCCAGTGCCCCCTGGCCTGGAGTGGCCGACTGCCTGCTGAAATTCCGCACGGATCAGGATATCTCCCAGATGCAAGGTGCCCCCACAGGCACCTGTGGCTGGTTTGACAGTGCCAAGTGCCTCCTGCAAACTGACATCAGGAACCTGGCCTGGTGACTTTTGTTTCTCTGGGGAAAGGCCATCGTTCCTCTCCAGGGCCCGGTGGCTCGAGTGGGCGGATACCTGCTAAAATTCCGCACAGATCAGGATACCTCCCAGATGGAAGGTGCCCGCCCAGGCAACTGTGGCTGGTTTGACAGTGCCAAGTGCCTCCTGCAAACTGACATCAGGAACCTGGCCTGGTGATTTTTCTTTGTCTGGGGAAAGGCCATTGTACGTGTCCAGGGCCTGTGGCCCGGAGTGGCTGGTCCCCTGCTGAAATTCCGAACGGATCAGGATACCTCCCAGACCGATAGTACCACCTCAGGCAACTGTGGCTGGTTTGACAGTGCCAAGTGCCTCCTGCAAACTGACATCAGGAACCTGGCCGGGTGACTTTTGTTTCTCTGGGGAAAGGCCGTGGTTAATGTACAGGGCCGGGTGTCCTGAGTGGCCGGCTGCCTGCTGAAATTCCGCATGGATCAGGATACCTCCCAGATGGAAAGTGGCCCCACAGGCAACTGTGGCTGGTTTGACAGTGCCAAGTGCCTCCTGCAAACTGACATCAGGAACCTGGCCTGGTGACTTTTGTTTCTCAGGGGAAAAGCCATCATTCTTCTCCAGTGCCCGTTGGCCCGGAGTGGACGGGTGCCTGCTCAAATTCCGCACGGATCAGGATACCTCCCAGATGGAAAGTACCACCACAGGCAACTGTGGCTGGTTTGACAGTGCCAAGTGCCTCCTGCAAACTGACATCAGGAGCCTGGCCTGGTGTCTTTTGTTTCTCAGGGGAAAGGCTTTCGTTCCTATCCATGGACGGCTGGCCAATAGTGGCTGGCTGTCTGCTGAAATTCCGCACGGTTGAAGATACCTCCCAGATGGAAAGTACCACCACAGGCAACTGTGGCTGGTTTGACAGTGCCAAGTGCTTCCTGCAAACTGACATCAGAAACCTGGCCTGGTGATTTTCTTTCTCAGGGGAAAGGCCATGGCTCATGTCCAGGGCCCGGTGGCCCCTACTTGCCTGCTGCCTGCTGAAATTCCACACGGATCAGGATACCTCCCAGATGTAAGGTGCCACCACAGGCAACTGTGGCTGGTTTGACAGTGCCAAGTGCCTCCTGCAAACTGACATCAGGAACCTGGCCTTGTGAGTTTTGTTTCTCTGGGGAAAGGCCATCATTCTTGTTCAGAGCCCAGTGGCCCGTAGTGGCCGGCTGCCTGCTGAAATTCCGCACGGATCAGGATACCTCCCAGATTCAAGGTGCCGCCACAGGCAACTGTGGCTGGCTTGAGAGTGCCAAGTGCCTCCTGCAAACTGACATCAGGAACCTGGCCTGGTGACTGTTGTTTCTCTGGGGAAAGGCCATCATTCTTTTCCGGGGCCGCCGGCCCGGAGTGGCCGGCTGCCTTCTGAAATTCCACACGGTTGAGGATACCTCCCAGATGCAAGGTGGACCCACAGACAACTGTGGCTGGTTTGACAGTGCCAAGTGCCTCCTGCAAACTGACATCAGGAACCTGGCCTGGTGACTTTTGTTTCTCTGGGGAAAGGCCATGGTTCTTGTCCACGGCCTGGTGGCCCGGAGTGTCCGGCTGCCTCCTGAAATTCCGCATGGATCAGAATGCCTCCAGGATGAAAGGTGCCCCCATAGGCAACTGTGGCTGGTTTGACAGTGCCAAGTGCCTCCTCCAAACAGACATCAGGAACCTGGCCTGGTAAGTTTTGTTTCTCTGGGGAAAGGCCATCGTTCTTGTCCGGGTTCCGCCGGCCCGGAGTCGCCGGCTGTCTGCTGAAATTCCACACGGTTGAGGCTACCTCCCAGATGCAAGGCGCCCCCACAGGCAACTGTGGCTGGTTTGACAGTGCCATGTGCCTCCTGCAAACTGACATCAGGAACCTGACCTGGTGACTTTCGCTTGTCTGGGGAAAGGCCATAGATGATGTCCAGTGCCCCCTGGCCCGGAGTGGCCGACTGCCTGCTGAAATTCCGCACGGATCAGGATACCTCCCAGATGCAAGGTGCCCCCACAGGCAACTGTGGCTTGTTTGACAGTGCCAAGTGCCTCCTGCAAACTGACATCAGGAACCTGGCCTGGTGAGTTTTGTTTCTCTGGGGAAAGGTCATGGTTCATATCCTGGACCCGTAGTCCAGGAGTGGCCGGCTGCCTGCTGAAATTCTGAACGGATTAGGATGCCGCCCTGATGCAATGTACCACCACAGGAAACTGTGGCAGGTTTGACAGTGCCAAGTGCCTCCTGCAAACTGACATCAGGAACCTGACCTGGTAAGTTTTGTTTCTCTGGGGAAAGGCCATCGTTCCTGTCCGGGGCCCGCTGGCCCGGAGTGGCCGGCTGCCTTCTGAAATTCGACACGGTTGAGGATACCTCCTAGATGCAAGGTGGCCCCACAGGCAACTGTGGCTGGTTTGACAGTGCCAAGTGCCTCCTGCAAACTGACATCAGGAACCTGGCCTGGTAACTTTTGTTTCTCTGGGGAAAGGCCATGGTTCTTGTCCACGGCCTGGTGGCCCGGAGTGTCCGGCTGCCTCCTGAAATTCCGCATGGATGAGAATGCCTCCCAGATGAAAAGTGCCCCCAGAGGCAACTGTGGCTGGTTTGACAGTGCCAAGTGCCTCCTGCAAACTGACATCAGGAACCTGGCCTGGTAAGTTTTGTTTCTCTGGGGAAAGGCCATCGTTCTTGTCCGGGGCGGCCGGCCCGGAGTGGCTGGCTGTCTGCTGAAATTCCACAGGGTTAAGGCTACCTCCCAGATGCAAGGCGCCCCCACAGGCAACTGTGGCTGGTTTGACAGTGCCATGTGCCTCCTGCAAACTGACATCAGGAACCTGGCCTGGTGACTTTTGTTTCTCTGGGGAAAGGCCATGGTTCGTATCCTGGATACGTAGGACCGGAGAGGCCGGCTGCCTGTTGAAATTCCTCACGGATCAGGATGCCGCCGAGATGCAAGATGCCCCCACAGGCAACTGTGGCTGCTTCGACAGTGCCAAGTGCCTCCTGCAAACTGACATCAGGAACCTGGCCGGGTGACTTTTGTTTCTCTGGGGAAAGGCCATGGTTCATATCCTGGACCCGTAGGCCAGGAGTGGCCGGCTGCCTGCTGAAATTCCGAACGGATCAGGATGCCTCCCAGATGCAAGGTGCCCCCAGAGGCAATTGTGGCTGGTTTGACAGTGCCAAGTGCCTCCTGCAAACTGACATCAGGAACCTGGCCTGGTGACATTTATTTCTCTGGGGAAAGGCCAGTGTACGTGTCCAGGGCCTAGTGGCCCGGAGTGGCCGGCTGCTTGCTGGACTTCTGCATGGATCAGGATGCCGCCAAGATGCAAGGTGCCCCCACAGGCACCTGTGGCTGGTTTGACAGTGCCAAGTGCCTCCTGCCAACTGACATCAAGAACCTGGCCTGGTGACTTTTGTTTCTCTGGGGAAAGGCCATGGTTGGTATCCTGAGCCTGGTGTCCTGGAGTGGCCGTCTGCCTGCTAAAATTCTGGACGGACCAGGATGCCGCCAAGATGCAAGGTGCCCCCAGAGGCAACTGTGGCTGGTTTGACAGTGCCAAGTGCTTCCTGCAAACTGACATCAGAAACCTGGCCTGGTGATTTTCTTTCCCAGGGGAAAGGCCATGGTTCATGTCCAGGGCCCGGTGGCTCGCAGTTCCCTGCTGCCTGCTGAAATTCCACACGGATCCGGATACCTCCCTGATGCAAGTTGCCCCCACCGGCAACTGTGGCTGGTTTGACAGTGCCATGTGCCTCCTGCAAACTGACATCAGGAACCTGGCCTGGTGACTTTTGTTTCCCAGGGGAAAGGCCATCGTTCATATCCTACAAACTGTGGCCCAGAGTGGCCGGCTGCCTGCTGAAATTCCGCATGGATCAGGATGCCGCCGAGATGCAAGGTGCCCCACAGGCACCTGTGGCTGGTTTGACAGTGCCAAGTGCTTCCTGCAAACTGACATCAGAAACCTGGCCTGGTGATTTTCTTTCTCCGGGGAAAGGCCATGGTTCATGTCCAGGGCTTGGTGGCCCGTACTTGCCTGCTGCCTGCTGAAATTCCACACGGATCAGGATACCTCCCAGATGTAAGGTGCCACCACAGGCAACTGTGGCTGGTTTGACAGTGCCAAGTGCCTCCTGCAAACTGACATCAGGAACCTGGCCCGGTGACTTTTGTTTCTCTGGGGAAAGGCCATCGTTCATATCCTACAAACTGTGGCCCAGAGTGGCCGGCTGCCTGCTGAAATTCCGCACGGATCAGGATACCTCCCAGATGCAAAGTGCCCCACGGGAAACTGTGGCTGGTTTGACAGTGCCAAGTGCCTCCTGCCAACTGACATCAAGAACCTGGCCTGGTGACTTTTGTTTCTCTGGGGAAAGGCCATGGTTGGTATCCTGAGCCTGGTGTCCTGCAGTGGCCGTCTGCCTGCTAAAATTCTGGATGGACCAGGATGCCTCCCAGATGCAATGTGCCCCCAGAGGCACCTGTGGCTGGTTTGACAGTGCCAAGTGCCTCCTGCAAACTGACATCAGGAACCTGGCCTGGTGACATTTATTTCTCTGGGGAAAGGCCATTGTACGTGTCCAAGGCCTAGTGGCCCGGAGTGGCCGGCTGCTTGCTGGAATTCTGCATGGATCAGGATGCCGCCGAGATGCAAGGTGCCCCCACAGGCACCTGTGGCTGGTTTGACAGTGCCAAGTGTCTCCTGCAAACTGACATCAGGAACCTGGCCTGGTGACTTTTGTTTCTCTGGGGACAGGCCATGGTTCATATCCTACAAACTGTGGCCATGAGTGGCCGGCTGCCTGCTGAAATTCCGCACGGATCAGGATACCTCCCAGATGCAAGGCGCCCCACGGGAAACTGTGGCTGGTTTGACAGTGCCAAGTGCCTCCTGCCAACTGACATCAAGAACCTGGCCTGGTGACTTTTGTTTCTCTGGGGAAAGGCCATGGTTGGTATCCTGAGCCTGGTGTCCTGGAGTGGCCGTCTGCCTGCTAAAATTCTGGACGGACCAGGATGCCTCCCAGATGCAAGGTGCCCCCAGAGGCAACTGTGGCTGGTTTGACAGTGCCAAGTGCCTCCTGCAAACTGACATCAGGAACCTGGCCTGGTAACTTTTGTTTCTCTGGGGAAAGGCCATGGTTCATGTCCACGGCCTGGTGGCCCGGAGTGTCCGGCTGCCTGCTGAAATTCCGCATGGATCAGGATGCCGCCGCGATGCAAGGTGCCCCACAGGCACCTGTGGCTGCTTCGACAGTGCCAAGTGCTTCCTGCAAACTGACATCAGAAACCTGGCCTGGTGATTTTCTTTCTCAGGGGAAAGGCCATGGCTCATGTCCAGGGCCCGGTGGCCCCTACTTGCCTGCTGCCTGCTGAAATTCCACACGGATCAGGATACCTCCCAGATGTAAGGTGCCACCACAGGCAACTGTGGCTGGTTTGACAGTGCCAAGTGCCTCCTGCAAACTGACATCAGGAACCTGGCCTTGTGAGTTTTGTTTCTCTGGGGAAAGGCCATCATTCTTGTTCAGAGCCCAGTGGCCCGGAGTGGCCGGCTGCCTGCTGAAATTCCGCACGGATCAGGATACCTCCCAGATTCAAGGTGCCGCCACAGGCAACTGTGGCTGGCTTGAGAGTGCCAAGTGCCTCCTGCAAACTGACATCAGGAACCTGGCCTGGTGACTGTTGTTTCTCTGGGGAAAGGCCATCATTCTTTTCCGGGGCCCGCCGGCCCGGAGTGGCCGGCTGCCTTCTGAAATTCCACACGGTTGAGGATACCTCCCAGATGCAAGGTGGACCCGCAGACAACTGTGGCTGGTTTGACAGTGCCGAGTGCCTCCTGCAAACTGACATCAGGAACCTGGCCTGGTGACTTTTGTTTCTCTGGGGAAAGGCCATGGTTCTTGTCCACGGCCTGGTGGCCCGGAGTGTCCGGCTGCCTCCTGAAATTCCGCATGGATCAGAATGCCTCCAGGATGAAAAGTGCCCCCATAGGCAACTGTGGCTGGTTTGACAGTGCCAAGTGCCTCCTCCAAACAGACATCAGGAACCTGGCCTGGTAAGTTTTGTTTCTCTGGGGAAAGGCCATCGTTCTTGTCCGGGTTCCGCCGGCCCGGAGTCGCCGGCTGTCTGCTGAAATTCCACACGGTTGAGGCTACCTCCCAGATGCAAGGCGCCCCCACAGGCAACTGTGGCTGGTTTGACAGTGCCATGTGCCTCCTGCAAACTGACATCAGGAACCTGACCTGGTGACTTTCGCTTGTCTGGGGAAAGGCCATAGATGATGTCCAGTGCCCCCTGGCCCGGAGTGGCCGACTGCCTGCTGAAATTCCGCACGGATCAGGATACCTCCCAGATGCAAGGTGCCCCCACAGGCAACTGTGGCTTGTTTGACAGTGCCAAGTGCCTCCTGCAAACTGACATCAGGAACCTGGCCTGGTGAGTTTTGTTTCTCTGGGGAAAGGTCATGCTTCATATCCTGGACCCGTAGTCCAGGAGTGGCCGGCTGCCTGCTGAAATTCTGAACGGATTAGGATGCCGCCCAGATGCAAGGTACCACCACAGGAAACTGTGGCAGGTTTGACAGTGCCAAGTGCCTCCTGCAAACTGACATCAGGAACCTGACCTGGTAACTTTTGTTTCTCTGGGGAAAGGCCATCGTTCTTGTCCGGGGCCGCCGGCCCGGAGTGGCTGGCTGTCTGCTGAAATTCCACAGGGTTAAGGCTACCTCCCAGATGCAAGGCGCCCCCACAGGCAACTGTGGCTGGTTTGACAGTGCCATGTGCCTCCTGCAAACTGACATCAGGAACCTGACCTTGTGACTTTCGCTTGTCTGGGGAAAGGCCATAGATGATGTCCAGTGCCCCCTGGCCCGGAGTGGCCGACTGCCTGCTGAAATTCCGCACGGATCAGGATACCTCCCAGATGCAAGGTGCCCCCACAGGCAACTGTGGCTTGTTTGACAGTGCCAAGTGCCTCCTGCAAACTGACATCAGGAACCTGGCCTGGTGAGTTTTGTTTCTCTGGGGAAAGGTCATGGTTCATATCCTGGACCCGTAGTCCAGGAGTGGCCGGCTGCCTGCTGAAATTCTAAACGGATTAGGATGCCGCCCAGATGCAAGGTACCACCACAGGAAACTGTGGCAGGTTTGACAGTGCCAAGTGCCTCCTCCAAACAGACATCAGGAACCTGGCCTGGTGACTTTTGTTTCTCTGGGGAAAGGCCATGGTTCGTATCCTGGATACGTAGGACCGGAGAGGCCGGCTGCCTGTTGAAATTCCTCACGGATCAGGATGCCGCCGAGATGCAAGATGCCCCCACAGGCACCTGTGGCTGCTTCGACAGTGCCAAGTGCCTCCTGCAAACTGACATCAGGAACCTGGCCAGGTGACTTTTGTTTCTCTGGGGAAAGGCCATGGTTCATATCCTGGACCCGTAGGCCAGGAGTGGCCGGCTGCCTGCTGAAATTCCGCATGGATCAGGATGCCTCCCAGATGCAAGGTGCCCCACGGGAAACTGCGGCTGGTTTGACAGTGCCAAGTGCCTCCTGCAAACTGACATCAGGAACCTGGCCGGGTGACTTTTGTTTCTCTGGGGAAAGGCCATGGTTCATATCCTGGACCCGTAGGCCAGGAGTGGCCGGCTGCGTGCTGAAATTCCGAACTGATCAGGATGCCTCCCAGATGCAAGGTGCCCCCAGAGGCAATTGTGGCTGGTTTGACAGTGCCAAGTGCCTCCTGCAAACTGACATCAGGAACCTGGCCTGGTGACATTTATTTCTCTGGGGAAAGGCCATGGTTGGTATCCTGAGCCTGGTGTCCTGGAGTGGCCGTCTGCCTGCTAAAATTCTGGATGGACCAGGATGCATCCCAGATGCAATGTGCCCCCAGAGGCAACTGTGGCTGGTTTGACAGTGCCAAGTGCCTCCTGCAAACTGACATCAGGAACCTGGCCTGGTGACATTTATTTCTCTGGGGAAAGCCCATTGTACGTGTCCAAGGCCTAGTGGCCCGGAGTGGCCGGCTGCTTGCTGGAATTCTGCATGGATCAGGATGCCGCCGAGATGCAAGGTGCCGCCACAGGCACCTGTGGCTGGTTTGACAGTGCCAAGTGCCTCCTGCAAACTGACATCAGGAACCTGGCCTGGTGACTTTTGTTTCTCTGGGGACAGGCCATGGTTCATATCCTACAAACTGTGGCCATGAGTGGCCGGCTGCCTGCTGAAATTCCGCACGGATCAGGATACCTCCCAGATGCAAGGCGCCCCACGGGAAACTGTGGCTGGTTTGACAGTGCCAAGTGCCTCCTGCCAACTGACATCAAGAACCTGGCCTGGTGACTTTTGTTTCTCTGGGGAAAGGCCATGGTTGGTATCCTGAGCCTGGTGTCCTGGAGTGGCCGTCTGCCTGCTAAAATTCTGGACGGACCAGGATGCCTCCCAGATGCAAGGTGCCCCCAGAGGCAACTGTGGCTGGTTTGACAGTGCCAAGTGCCTCCTGCAAACTGACATCAGGAACCTGGCCTGGTGACATTTATTTCTCTGGGGATAGGCCATTGTACGTGTCCAATTCCTAGTGGCCCGGAGTGGCCGGCTGCTTGCTGGAATTCTGCATGGATCAGGATGCCGCCGAGATGCAAGGTGCCCCCACAGGCAACTGTGGCTGGTTTGACAGTGCCAAGTGCCTCCTCCAAACAGACATCAGGAACCTGGCCTGGTAAGTTTTTTTTCTCTGGGGAAAGGCCATCGTTCTTGTCCGGGTTCCGCCGGCCCGGAGTCGCCGGCTGTCTGCTGAAATTCCACACGGTTGAGGCTACCTCCCAGATGCAAGGTGCCCCACAGGCAACTGTGGCTGGTTTGACAGTGCCATGTGCCCCCTGCAAACTGACATCAGGAGCCTGGCCTGGTGTCTTTTGTTTCTCAGGGGAAAGGCTTTCGTTCCTATCCATGGACGGGTGGCCAATAGTGGCTGGCTGCCTGCTGAAATTCCGCACGGTTGAAGATACCACCCAGATGGAAAGTACCACCACAGGCAACTGTGGCTGGTTTGACAGTGCCAAGTGCCTCCTGCAAACTGACATCAGGAACCTGGCCTGGTGACTTTTGTTTCTCAGGGGAAAGGGCATCGTTCGTGTCCAGTGCCCGGTGGCCTGGAGTGGCCAGCAGCCTGCTGAACTTCCGCACAGCTGAGGATACCTCCCAGATGCAAGATGCCCATACAGGTACGTGTGGCTGGTTTGACAGTGCCAAGTGCCTCCTGCAAACTGACATCAGGAACCTGGCCAGGTGACTTTTGTTTCTCTGGGGAAAGGCCATCGTTCCACTCCACGGCCAGGTGGCCTGGAGTGGCCGGCTGCCTGTTGAAATTCCGCACGGATTAGGATAACTCCCAGATGAAAGGAGCCCCCAGAGGCAACTGTGGCTGGTTTGACAGTGCCAAGTGCCTCCTGCAAACTGACATCAGGAACCTGGCCTGGTAACTTTTGTTTCTCTGGGGAAAGGCCATGGTTCATGTCCACGGCCTGGTGGCCCGGAGTGTCCGGCTGCCTGCTGAAATTCCGCATGGATCAGGATGCCGCCGCGATGCAAGGTGCCCCACAGGAACCTGTGGCTGGTTTGACAGTGCCAAGTGCTTCCTGCAAACTGACATCAGAAACCTGGCCTGGTGATTTTCTTTCTCAGGGGAAAGGCCATGGCTCATGTCCAGGGCCCGGTGGCCCCTACTTGCCTGCTGCCTGCTGAAATTCCACACGGATCAGGATACCTCCCAGATGTAAGGTGCCACCACAGGCAACTGTGGCTGGTTTGACAGTGCCAAGTGCCTCCTGCAAACTGACATCAGGAACCTGGCCTTGTGAGTTTTGTTTCTCTGGGGAAAGGCCATCATTCTTGTTCAGAGCCCAGTGGCCCGGAGTGGCCGGCTGCCTGCTGAAATTCCGCACGGATCAGGATACCTCCCAGATTCAAGGTGCCGCCACAGGCAACTGTGGCTGGCTTGAGAGTGCCAAGTGCCTCCTGCAAACTGACATCAGGAACCTGGCCTGGTGACTGTTGTTTCTCTGGGGA
Organism: Passer domesticus; assembly: GCF_036417665.1. Classification (NCBI taxonomy): domain Eukaryota; kingdom Metazoa; phylum Chordata; class Aves; order Passeriformes; family Passeridae; genus Passer; species Passer domesticus. The sequence goes on from NC_087474.1 coordinate 59,486,791, forward strand.
AAGGCCATCATTCCTTTCCGGGGCCCGCCGGCCCGGAGTGGCCGGCTGCCTTCTGAAATTCCACACGGTTGAGGATACCTCCCAAATGCAAGGTGGACCCACAGACAACTGTGGCTGGTTTGACAGTGCCGAGTGCCTCCTGCAAACTGACATCAGGAACCTGGCCTGGTGACTTTTGTTTCTCTGGGGAAAGGCCATGGTTCTTGTCCACGGCCTGGTGGCCCGGAGTGTCCGGCTGCCTCCTGAAATTCCGCATGGATCAGAATGCCTCCAGGATGAAAAGTGCCCCCATAGGCAACTGTGGCTGGTTTGACAGTGCCAAGTGCCTCCTCCAAACAGACATCAGGAACCTGGCCTGGTAAGTTTTGTTTCTCTGGGGAAAGGCCATCGTTCTTGTCCGGGTTCCGCCGGCCTGGAGTCGCCGGCTGTCTGCTGAAATTCCACACGGTTGAGGCTACCTCCCAGATGCAAGGCGCCCCCACAGGCAACTGTGGCTGGTTTGACAGTGCCATGTGCCTCCTGCAAACTGACATCAGGAACCTGACCTGGTGACTTTCGCTTGTCTGGGGAAAGGCCATAGATGATGTCCAGTGCCCCCTGGCCCGGAGTGGCCGACTGCCTGCTGAAATTCCGCACGGATCAGGATACCTCCCAGATGCAAGGTGCCCCCACAGGCAAGTGTGGCTTGTTTGACAGTGCCAAGTGCCTCCTGCAAACTGACATCAGGAACCTGGCCTGGTGAGTTTTGTTTCTCTGGGGAAAGGTCATGGTTCATATCCTGGACCCGTAGTCCAGGAGTGGCCGGCTGCCTGCTGAAATTCTGAACGGATTAGGATGCCGCCCTGATGCAAGGTACCACCACAGGAAACTGTGGCAGGTTTGACAGTGCCAAGTGCCTCCTGCAAACTGACATCAGGAACCTGACCTGGTAACTTTTGTTTCTCTGGGGAAAGGCCATCGTTCTTGTCCGGGGCCGCCGGCCCGGAGTGGCTGGCTGTCTGCTGAAATTCCACAGGGTTAAGGCTACCTCCCAGATGCAAGGCGCCCCCACAGGCAACTGTGGCTGGTTTGACAGTGCCATGTGCCTCCTGCAAACTGACATCAGGAACCTGGCCTGGTGACTTTTGTTTCTCTGGGGAAAGGCCATGGTTCGTATCCTGGATACGTAGGACCGGAGAGGCCGGCTGTCTGCTGAAATTCCTCACGGATCAGGATGCCACCGAGATGCAAGATGCCCCCACAGGCACCTGTGGCTGCTTCGACAGTGCCAAGTGCCTCCTGCAAACTGACATCAGGAACCTGGCCTGGTGAGTTTTGTTTCTCTGGGGAAAGGTCATGCTTCATATCCTGGACCCGTAGTCCAGGAGTGGCCGGCTGCCTGCTGAAATTCTGAACGGATTAGGATGCCGCCCAGATGCAAGGTACCACCACAGGAAACTGTGGCAGGTTTGACAGTGCCAAGTGCCTCCTGCAAACTGACATCAGGAACCTGACCTGGTAACTTTTGTTTCTCTGGGGAAAGGCCATCGTTCTTGTCCGGGGCCGCCGGCCCGGAGTGGCTGGCTGTCTGCTGAAATTCCACAGGGTTAAGGCTACCTCCCAGATGCAAGGCGCCCCCACAGGCAACTGTGGCTGGTTTGACAGTGCCATGTGCCTCCTGCAAACTGACATCAGGAACCTGACCTTGTGACTTTCGCTTGTCTGGGGAAAGGCCATAGATGATGTCCAGTGCCCCCTGGCCCGGAGTGGCCGACTGCCTGCTGAAATTCCGCACGGATCAGGATACCTTCCAGATGCAAGGTGCCCCCACAGGCAACTGTGGCTTGTTTGACAGTGCCAAGTGCCTCCTGCAAACTGACATCAGGAACCTGGCCTGGTGAGTTTTGTTTCTCTGGGGAAAGGTCATGGTTCATATCCTGGACCCGTAGTCCAGGAGTGGCCGGCTGCCTGCTGAAATTCTAAACGGATTAGGATGCCGCCCAGATGCAAGGTACCACCACAGGAAACTGTGGCAGGTTTGACAGTGCCAAGTGCCTCCTCCAAACAGACATCAGGAACCTGGCCTGGTGACTTTTGTTTCTCTGGGGAAAGGCCATGGTTCGTATCCTGGATACGTAGGACCGGAGAGGCCGGCTGCCTGTTGAAATTCCTCACGGATCAGGATGCCGCCGAGATGCAAGATGCCCCCACAGGCACCTGTGGCTGCTTCGACAGTGCCAAGTGCCTCCTGCAAACTGACATCAGGAACCTGGCCAGGTGACTTTTGTTTCTCTGGGGAAAGGCCATGGTTCATATCCTGGACCCGTAGGCCAGGAGTGGCCGGCTGCCTGCTGAAATTCCGCATGGATCAGGATGCCTCCCAGATGCAAGGTGCCCCACGGGAAACTGCGGCTGGTTTGACAGTGCCAAGTGCCTCCTGCAAACTGACATCAGGAACCTGGCCGGGTGACTTTTGTTTCTCTGGGGAAAGGCCATGGTTCATATCCTGGACCCGTAGGCCAGGAGTGGCCGGCTGCGTGCTGAAATTCCGAACTGATCAGGATACCTCCCAGATGCAAGGTGCCCCCAGAGGCAATTGTGGCTGGTTTGACAGTGCCAAGTGCCTCCTGCAAACTGACATCAGGAACCTGGCCTGGTGACATTTATTTCTCTGGGGAAAGGCCATGGTTGGTATCCTGAGCCTGGTGTCCTGGAGTGGCCGTCTGCCTGCTAAAATTCTGGATGGACCAGGATGCATCCCAGATGCAATGTGCCCCCAGAGGCAACTGTGGCTGGTTTGACAGTGCCAAGTGCCTCCTGCAAACTGACATCAGGAACCTGGCCTGGTGACATTTATTTCTCTGGGGAAAGGCCATTGTACGTGTCCAAGGCCTAGTGGCCCGGAGTGGCCGGCTGCTTGCTGGAATTCTGCATGGATCAGGATGCCGCCGAGATGCAAGGTGCCGCCACAGGCACCTGTGGCTGGTTTGACAGTGCCAAGTGCCTCCTGCAAACTGACATCAGGAACCTGGCCTGGTGACTTTTGTTTCTCTGGGGACAGGCCATGGTTCATATCCTACAAACTGTGGCCATGAGTGGCCGGCTGCCTGCTGAAATTCCGCACGGATCAGGATACCTCCCAGATGCAAGGCGCCCCACGGGAAACTGTGGCTGGTTTGACAGTGCCAAGTGCCTCCTGCCAACTGACATCAAGAACCTGGCCTGGTGACTTTTGTTTCTCTGGGGAAAGGCCATGGTTGGTATCCTGAGCCTGGTGTCCTGGAGTGGCCGTCTGCCTGCTAAAATTCTGGACGGACCAGGATGCCTCCCAGATGCAAGGTGCCCCCAGAGGCAACTGTGGCTGGTTTGACAGTGCCAAGTGCCTCCTGCAAACTGACATCAGGAACCTGGCCTGGTGACATTTATTTCTCTGGGGATAGGCCATTGTACGTGTCCAATTCCTAGTGGCCCGGAGTGGCCGGCTGCTTGCTGGAATTCTGCATGGATCAGGATGCCGCCGAGATGCAAGGTGCCCCCACAGGCAACTGTGGCTGGTTTGACAGTGCCAAGTGCCTCCTCCAAACAGACATCAGGAACCTGGCCTGGTAAGTTTCTTTTCTCTGGGGAAAGGCCATCGTTCTTGTCCGGGTTCCGCCGGCCCGGAGTCGCCGGCTGTCTGCTGAAATTCCACACGGTTGAGGCTACCTCCCAGATGCAAGGTGCCCCACAGGCAACTGTGGCTGGTTTGACAGTGCCATGTGCCCCCTGCAAACTGACATCAGGAGCCTGGCCTGGTGTCTTTTGTTTCTCAGGGGAAAGGCTTTCGTTCCTATCCATGGACGGGTGGCCAATAGTGGCTGGCTGCCTGCTGAAATTCCGCACGGTTGAAGATACCTCCCAGATGGAAAGTACCACCACAGGCAACTGTGGCTGGTTTGACAGTGCCAAGTGCCTCCTGCAAACTGACATCAGGAACCTGGCCTGGTGACTTTTGTTTCTCAGGGGAAAGGGCATCGTTCGTGTCCAGTGCCCGGTGGCCTGGAGTGGCCAGCAGCCTGCTGAACTTCCGCACAGCTGAGGATACCTCCCAGATGCAAGATGCCCATACAGGTACGTGTGGCTGGTTTGACAGTGCCAAGTGCCTCCTGCAAACTGACATCAGGAACCTGGCCAGGTGACTTTTGTTTCTCTGGGGAAAGGCCATCGTTCCACTCCACGGCCAGGTGGCCTGGAGTGGCCGGCTGCCCGTTGAAATTCCGCACGGATGAGGATAACTCCCAGATGAAAGGAGCCCCCAGAGGCAACTGTGGCTGGTTTGACAGTGCCAAGTGCCTCCTGCAAACTGACATCAGGAACCTGGCCTGGTAACTTTTGTTTCTCTGGGGAAAGGCCATGGTTCATGTCCACGGCCTGGTGGCCCGGAGTGTCCGGCTGCCTGCTGAAATTCCGCATGGATCAGGATGCCGCCGCGATGCAAGGTGCCCCACAGGAACCTGTGGCTGGTTTGACAGTGCCAAGTGCTTCCTGCAAACTGACATCAGAAACCTGGCCTGGTGATTTTCTTTCTCAGGGGAAAGGCCATGGCTCATGTCCAGGGCCCGGTGGCCCCTACTTGCCTGCTGCCTGCTGAAATTCCACACGGATCAGGATACCTCCCAGATGTAAGGTGCCACCACAGGCAACTGTGGCTGGTTTGACAGTGCCAAGTGCCTCCTGCAAACTGACATCAGGAACCTGGCCTTGTGAGTTTTGTTTCTCTGGGGAAAGGCCATCATTCTTGTTCAGAGCCCAGTGGCCCGGAGTGGCCGGCTGCCTGCTGAAATTCCGCACGGATCAGGATACCTCCCAGATTCAAGGTGCCGCCACAGGCAACTGTGGCTGGCTTGAGAGTGCCAAGTGCCTCCTGCAAACTGACATCAGGAACCTGGCCTGGTGACTGTTGTTTCTCTGGGGAAAGGCCATCATTCCTTTCCGGGGCCCGCCGGCCCGGAGTGGCCGGCTGCCTTCTGAAATTCCACACGGTTGAGGATACCTCCCAAATGCAAGGTGGACCCACAGACAACTGTGGCTGGTTTGACAGTGCCGAGTGCCTCCTGCAAACTGACATCAGGAACCTGGCCTGGTGACTTTTGTTTCTCTGGGGAAAGGCCATGGTTCTTGTCCACGGCCTGGTGGCCCGGAGTGTCCGGCTGCCTCCTGAAATTCCGCATGGATCAGAATGCCTCCAGGATGAAAAGTGCCCCCATAGGCAACTGTGGCTGGTTTGACAGTGCCAAGTGCCTCCTCCAAACAGACATCAGGAACCTGGCCTGGTAAGTTTTGTTTCTCTGGGGAAAGGCCATCGTTCTTGTCCGGGTTCCGCCGGCCTGGAGTCGCCGGCTGTCTGCTGAAATTCCACACGGTTGAGGCTACCTCCCAGATGCAAGGCGCCCCCACAGGCAACTGTGGCTGGTTTGACAGTGCCATGTGCCTCCTGCAAACTGACATCAGGAACCTGACCTGGTGACTTTCGCTTGTCTGGGGAAAGGCCATAGATGATGTCCAGTGCCCCCTGGCCCGGAGTGGCCGACTGCCTGCTGAAATTCCGCACGGATCAGGATACCTCCCAGATGCAAGGTGCCCCCACAGGCAACTGTGGCTTGTTTGACAGTGCCAAGTGCCTCCTGCAAACTGACATCAGGAACCTGGCCTGGTGAGTTTTGTTTCTCTGGGGAAAGGTCATGGTTCATATCCTGGACCCGTAGTCCAGGAGTGGCCGGCTGCCTGCTGAAATTCTGAACGGATTAGGATGCCGCCCTGATGCAAGGTACCACCACAGGAAACTGTGGCAGGTTTGACAGTGCCAAGTGCCTCCTGCAAACTGACATCAGGAACCTGACCTGGTAAGTTTTGTTTCTCTGGGGAAAGGCCATCGTTCTTGTCCGGGGCCGCCGGCCCGGAGTGGCTGGCTGTCTGCTGAAATTCCACAGGGTTAAGGCTACCTCCCAGATGCAAGGCGCCCCCACAGGCAACTGTGGCTGGTTTGACAGTGCCATGTGCCTCCTGCAAACTGACATCAGGAACCTGGCCTGGTGACTTTTGTTTCTCTGGGGAAAGGCCATGGTTCGTATCCTGGATACGTAGGACCGGAGAGGCCGGCTGTCTGCTGAAATTCCTCACGGATCAGGATGCCACCGAGATGCAAGATGCCCCCACAGGCACCTGTGGCTGCTTCGACAGTGCCAAGTGCCTCCTGCAAACTGACATCAGGAGCCTGGCCTGGTGTCTTTTGTTTCTCAGGGGAAAGGCTTTCGTTCCTATCCATGGACGGGTGGCCAATAGTGGCTGGCTGCCTGCTGAAATTCCGCACGGTTGAAGATACCTCCCAGATGGAAAGTACCACCACAGGCAACTGTGGCTGGTTTGACAGTGCCAAGTGCCTCCTGCAAACTGACATCAGGAACCTGGCCTGGTGACTTTTGTTTCTCTGGGGAAAGTCCATGGTTCATGTCCATGGCCTGGGGGCCCGGAGTGGCCGGCTGCCTGCTGAGATTCTGCATGGATCAGGATGCCGCCGAGATTGAAGGTGCCACCACAGGCAACTGTGGCTGGTTTGACAGTGCTAAGTGCCTCCTGCAAACTGACATCAGGAACCTGGCCAGGTGACTTTTGTTTCTCTGGGGAAAGGCCATCGTTCCACTCCACGGCCAGGTGGCCTGGAGTGGCCGGCTGCCTGTTGAAATTCCGCACGGATGAGGATACCTCCCAGATGAAAGGAGCCCCCAGAGGCAACTGTGGCTGGTTTGACAGTGCCAAGTGCTTCCTGCAAACTGACATCAGAAACCTGGCCTGGTGATTTTCTTTCTCCGGGGAAAGGCCATGGTTCATGTCCAGGGCCCGGGTGCCCCTACTTGCCTGCTGCCTGCTGAAATTCCACACGGATCAGGATACCTCCCAGATGTAAGGTGCCACCACAGGCAACTGTGGCTGGTTTGACAGTGCCAAGTGCCTCCTGCAAACTGACATCAGGAACCTGGCCTGGTAAGTTTTGTTTCTCTGGGGAAAGGCCATCATTCTTGTTCAGAGCCCAGTGGCCCGGAGTGGCCGGCTGCCTGCTGAAATTCCGCACGGATCAGGATACCTCCCAGATTCAAGGTGCCGCCACAGGCAACTGTGGCTGGCTTGAGAGTGCCAAGTGCCTCCTGCAAACTGACATCAGGAACCTGGCCTGGTGACTTTTGTTTCTCTGGGGAAAGGCCATCATGCTTTTCCGGGGCCCGCCGGCCCGGAGTGGCCGGCTGCCTTCTGAATTTCCACACGGTTGAGGATACCTCCCAGATGCAAGGTGCCCCCACAGGCAACTGTGGCTGGTTTGACAGTGCCAAGTGCCTCCTGCAAACTGACATCAGGAACCTGGCCTGGTGACTTTTGTTTCTCTGGGGAAAGGCCATCACTCTTCTCCAATGCCCGGTGGCCCGGAGTGGCCGGCCCCCTGCTGAAATTCCGCACAGGTGAGGATACCTCCCAGATGCAACGTGCCCATAAAGGTAAGTGTGGCTGGTTTGACAGTGCCAAGTGCCTCCTGCAAACTGACATCAGGAACCTGGCCTGGTGAGTTTTGTTTCTCTGGGGAAAGGTCATGGTTCATATCCTGGACCAGTAGTCCAGGAGTGGCCGGCTGCCTGCTGAAATTCTGAACGGATTAGGATGCCGCCCAGATGCAACGTACCACCACAGGCAACTGCGCCTAGTTTGACAGTGCCAAGTGCCTCCTCCAAACTGACATCAGGAACCTGACCTGGTAAGTTTTGTTTCTCTGGGGAAAGGCCATCGTTCCTGGCTGGGGCCCGCTGGCCCGGAGTGGCCGGCTGCCTTCTGAAATTCCACACGGTTGAGGATACCTCCTAGATGCAAGGTGGCCCCACAGGCAACTGTGGCTGGTTTGACAGTGCCAAGTGCCTCCTGCAAACAGACATCAGGAACCTGGCCTGGTAACTTGTGTTTCTCTGGGGAAAGGCCATGGTTCATATCCTGGATACGTAGGACCGGAGAGGCCGGCTGCCTGTTGAAATTCCTCACGGATCAGGATGCCGCCGAGATGCAAGATGCCCCCACAGGCACCTGTGGCTGCTTCGACAGTGCCAAGTGCCTCCTGCAAACTGACATCAGGAACCTGGCCTGGTGACATTTATTTCTCTGGGGATAGGCCATTGTACGTGTCCAATTCCTAGTGGCCTGGAGTGGCCAGCTGCTTGCTGGAATTCTGCATGGATCAGGATGCCGCCGAGATGCAAGGTGCCCCCACAGGCAACTGTGGCTGGTTTGACAGTGCCAAGTGCCTCCTCCAAACAGACATCAGGAACCTGGCCTGGTGACTTTTTTTTCTCTGGGGAAAGGCCATCGTTCTTGTCCGGGTTCCGCCGGCCCGGAGTCGCCGGCTGTCTGCTGAAATTCCACACGGTTGAGGCTACCTCCCAGATGCAAGGTGCCCCACAGGCAACTGTGGCTGGTTTGACAGTGCCATGTGCCCCCTGCAAACTGACATCAGGAGCCTGGCCTGGTGTCTTTTGTTTCTCAGGGGAAAGGCTTTCGTTCCTATCCATGGACGGGTGGCCAATAGTGGCTGGCTGCCTGCTGAAATTCCGCACGGTTGAAGATACCTCCCAGATGGAAAGTACCACCACAGGCAACTGTGGCTGGTTTGACAGTGCCAAGTGCCTCCTGCAAACTGACATCAGGAACCTGGCCTGGTGACTTTTGTTTCTCAGGGGAAAGGGCATCGTTCGTGTCCAGTGCCCGGTGGCCTGGAGTGGCCAGCAGCCTGCTGAACTTCCGCACAGCTGAGGATACCTACCAGATGCAAGATGCCCATACAGGTACGTGTGGCTGGTTTGAGAGTGCCAAGTGCCTCCTGCAAACTGACATCAGGAACCTGGCCAGGTGACTTTTGTTTCTCTGGGGAAAGGCCATCGTTCCACTCCACGGCCAGGTGGCCTGGAGTGGCCGGCTGCCTGTTGAAATTCCGCACGGATGAGGATAACTCCCAGATGAAAGGAGCCCCCAGAGGCAACTGTGGCTGGTTTGACAGTGCCAAGTGCCTCCTGCAAACTGACATCAGGAACCTGGCCTGGTAACTTTTGTTTCTCTGGGGAAAGGCCATGGTTCATGTCCACGGCCTGGTGTCCCGGAGTGTCCGGCTGCCTGCTGAAATTCCGCATGGATCAGGATGCCGCCGCGATGCAAGGTGCCCCACAGGCACCTGTGGCTGCTTCGACAGTGCCAAGTGCTTCCTGCAAACTGACATCAGAAACCTGGCCTGGTGATTTTCTTTCTCAGGGGAAAGGCCATGGCTCATGTCCAGGGCCCGGTGGCCCCTACTTGCCTGCTGCCTGCTGAAATTCCACACGGATCAGGATACCTCCCAGATGTAAGGTGCCACCACAGGCAACTGTGGCTGGTTTGACAGTGCCAAGTGCCTCCTGCAAACTGACATCAGGAACCTGGCCTTGTGAGTTTTGTTTCTCTGGGGAAAGGCCATCATTCTTGTTCAGAGCCCAGTGGCCCGGAGTGGCCGGCTGCCTGCTGAAATTCCGCACGGATCAGGATACCTCCCAGATTCAAGGTGCCGCCACAGGCAACTGTGGCTGGCTTGAGAGTGCCAAGTGCCTCCTGCAAACTGACATCAGGAACCTGGCCTGGTGACTGTTGTTTCTCTGGGGAAAGGCCATCATTCTTTTCCGGGGCCCGCCGGCCCGGAGTGGCCGGCTGCCTTCTGAAATTCCACACGGTTGAGGATACCTCCCAGATGCAAGGTGGACCCACAGACAACTGTGGCTGGTTTGACAGTGCCGAGTGCCTCCTGCAAACTGACATCAGGAACCTGGCCTGGTGACTTTTGTTTCTCTGGGGAAAGGCCATGGTTCTTGTCCACGGCCTGGTGGCCCGGAGTGTCCGGCTGCCTCCTGAAATTCCGCATGGATCAGAATGCCTCCAGGATGAAAAGTGCCCCCATAGGCAACTGTGGCTGGTTTGACAGTGCCAAGTGCCTCCTCCAAACAGACATCAGGAACCTGGCCTGGTAAGTTTTGTTTCTCTGGGGAAAGGCCATCGTTCTTGTCCGGGTTCCGCCGGCCCGGAGTCGCCGGCTGTCTGCTGAAATTCCACACGGTTGAGGCTACCTCCCAGATGCAAGGCGCCCCCACAGGCAACTGTGGCTGGTTTGACAGTGCCATGTGCCTCCTGCAAACTGACATCAGGAACCTGACCTGGTGACTTTCGCTTGTCTGGGGAAAGGCCATAGATGATGTCCAGTGCCCCCTGGCCTGGAGTGGCCGACTGCCTGCTGAAATTCCGCACGGATCAGGATACCTCCCAGATGCAAGGTGCCCCCACAGGCAACTGTGGCTTGTTTGACAGTGCCAAGTGCCTCCTGCAAACTGACATCAGGAACCTGGCCTGGTGACTTTTGTTTCTCTGGGGAAAGGTCATGGTTCATATCCTGGACCCGTAGTCCAGGAGTGGCCGGCTGCCTGCTGAAATTCTGAACGGATTAGGATGCCGCCCTGATGCAAGGTACCACTACAGGAAACTGTGGCAGGTTTGACAGTGCCAAGTGCCTCCTGCAAACTGACATCAGGAACCTGACCTGGTAAGTTTTGTTTCTCTGGGGAAAGGCCATCGTTCTTGTCCGGGGCCGCCGTCCCGGAGTGGCTGCCTGTCTGCTGAAATTCCACAGGGTTAAGGATACGTCCCAGATGCAAGGTGCCCCCACAGGCAACTGTGGCTGGTTTGACAGTGCCATGTGCCTCCTGCAAACTGACATCAGGAACCTGGCCTGGTGACTTTTGTTTCTCTGGGGAAAGGCCATGGTTCGTATCCTGGATACGTAGGACCGGAGAGGCCGGCTGCCTGTTGAAATTCCTCACGGATCAGGATGCCGCCGAGATGCAAGATGCCCCCACAGGCACCTGTGGCTGCTTCGACAGTGCCAAGTGCCTCCTGCAAACTGACATCAGGAACCTGGCCGGGTGACTTTTGTTTCTCTGGGGAAAGGCCATGGTTCATATCCTGGACCCGTAGGCCAGGAGTGGCCGGCTGCCTGCTGAAATTCCGAACGGATCAGGATGCCTCCCAGATGCAAGGTGCCCCACGGGAAACTGCGGCTGGTTTGACAGTGCCAAGTGCCTCCTGCAAACTGACATCAGGAACCTGGCCGGGTGACTTTTGTTTCTCTGGGGAAAGGGCATGGTTCATATCCTGGACCCGTAGGCCAGGAGTGGCCGGCTGCCTGCTGAAATTCCGAACGGATCAGGATGCCTCCCAGATGCAAGGTGCCCCCAGAGGCAATTGTGGCTGGTTTGACAGTGCCAAGTGCCTCCTGCAAACTGACATCAGGAACCTGGCCTGGTGACATTTATTTCTCTGGGGAAAGGCCATGGTTGGTATCCTGAGCCTGGTGTCCTGGAGTGGCCGTCTGCCTGCTAAAATTCTGGATGGACCAGGATGCATCCCAGATGCAATGTGCCCCCAGAGGCAACTGTGGCTGGTTTGACAGTGCCAAGTGCCTCCTGCAAACTGACATCAGGAACCTGGCCTGGTGACATTTATTTCTCTGGGGAAAGGCCATTGTACGTGTCCAAGGCCTAGTGGCCCGGAGTGGCCGGCTGCTTGCTGGAATTCTGCATGGATCAGGATGCCGCCGAGATGCAAGGTGCCGCCACAGGCACCTGTGGCTGGTTTGACAGTGCCAAGTGCCTCCTGCAAACTGACATCAGGAACCTGGCCTGGTGACTTTTGTTTCTCTGGGGACAGGCCATGGTTCATATCCTACAAACTGTGGCCATGAGTGGCCGGCTGCCTGCTGAAATTCCGCACGGATCAGGATACCTCCCAGATGCAAGGCGCCCCACGGGAAACTGTGGCTGGTTTGACAGTGCCAAGTGCCTCCTGCCAACTGACATCAAGAACCTGGCCTGGTGACTTTTGTTTCTCTGGGGAAAGGCCATGGTTGGTATCCTGAGCCTGGTGTCCTGGAGTGGCCGTCTGCCTGCTAAAATTCTGGACGGACCAGGATGCCTCCCAGATGCAAGGTGCCCCCAGAGGCAACTGTGGCTGGTTTGACAGTGCCAAGTGCCTCCTGCAAACTGACATCAGGAACCTGGCCTGGTGACTTTTATTTCTCTGGGGATAGGCCATTGTACGTGTCCAATTCCTAGTGGCCTGGAGTGGCCAGCTGCTTGCTGGAATTCTGCATGGATCAGGATGCCGCCGAGATGCAAGGTGCCCCCACAGGCAACTGTGGCTGGTTTGACAGTGCCAAGTGCCTCCTCCAAACAGACATCAGGAACCTGGCCTGGTGACTTTTTTTTCTCTGGGGAAAGGCCATCGTTCTTGTCCGGGTTCCGCCGGCCCGGAGTCGCCGGCTGTCTGCTGAAATTCCACACGGTTGAGGCTACCTCCCAGATGCAAGGTGCCCCACAGGCAACTGTGGCTGGTTTGACAGTGCCATGTGCCCCCTGCAAACTGACATCAGGAGCCTGGCCTGGTGTCTTTTGTTTCTCTGGGGAAAGGCTTTCGTTCCTATCCATGGACGGGTGGCCAATAGTGGCTGGCTGCCTGCTGAAATTCCGCACGGTTGAAGATACCTCCCAGATGGAAAGTACCACCACAGGCAACTGTGGCTGGTTTGACAGTGCCAAGTGCCTCCTGCAAACTGACATCAGGAACCTGGCCTGGTGACTTTTGTTTCTCAGGGGAAAGGGCATCGTTCGTGTCCAGTGCCCGGTGGCCTGGAGTGGCCAGCAGCCTGCTGAACTTCCGCACAGCTGAGGATACCTACCAGATGCAAGATGCCCATACAGGTACGTGTGGCTGGTTTGACAGTGCCAAGTGCCTCCTGCAAACTGACATCAGGAACCTGGCCAGGTGACTTTTGTTTCTCTGGGGAAAGGCCATCGTTCCACTCCACGGCCAGGTGGCCTGGAGTGGCCAGCTGCCTGTTGAAATTCCGCACGGATGAGGATAACTCCCAGATGAAAGGAGCCCCCAGAGGCAACTGTGGCTGGTTTGACAGTGCCAAGTGCCTCCTGCAAACTGACATCAGGAACCTGGCCTGGTAACTTTTGTTTCTCTGGGGAAAGGCCATGGTTCATGTCCACGGCCTGGTGGCCCGGAGTGTCCGGCTGCCTGCTGAAATTCCGCATGGATCAGGATGCCGCCGCGATGCAAGGTGCCCCACAGGCACCTGTGGCTGCTTCGACAGTGCCAAGTGCTTCCTGCAAACTGACATCAGAAACCTGGCCTGGTGATTTTCTTTCTCAGGGGAAAGGCCATGTCTCATGTCCAGGGCCCGGTGGCCCCTACTTGCCTGCTGCCTGCTGAAATTCCACACGGATCAGGATACCTCCCAGATGTAAGGTGCCACCACAGGCAACTGTGGCTGGTTTGACAGTGCCAAGTGCCTCCTGCAAACTGACATCAGGAACCTGGCCTTGTGAGTTTTGTTTCTCTGGGGAAAGGCCATCATTCTTGTTCAGAGCCCAGTGGCCCGGAGTGGCCGGCTGCCTGCTGAAATTCCGCACGGATCAGGATACCTCCCAGATTCAAGGTGCCGCCACAGGCAACTGTGGCTGGCTTGAGAGTGCCAAGTGCCTCCTGCAAACTGACATCAGGAACCTGGCCTGGTGACTTTTGTTTCTCTGGGGAAAGGCCATCATTCTTTTCCGGGGCCCGCCGGCCCGGAGTGGCCGGCTGCCTTCTGAAATTCCACACGGTTGAGGATACCTCCCAGATGCAAGGTGGACCCACAGACAACTGTGGCTGGTTTGACAGTGCCGAGTGCCTCCTGCAAACTGACATCAGGAACCTGGCCTGGTGACTTTTGTTTCTCTGGGGAAAGGCCATGGTTCTTGTCCACGGCCTGGTGGCCCGGAGTGTCCGGCTGCCTGTTGAAATTCCGCATGGATCAGAATGCCTCCAGGATGAAAAGTGCCCCCATAGGCAACTGTGGCTGGTTTGACAGTGCCAAGTGCCTCCTCCAAACAGACATCAGGAACCTGGCCTGGTAAGTTTTGTTTCTCTGGGGAAAGGCCATCGTTCTTGTCCGGGTTCCGCCGGCCCGGAGTCGCCGGCTGTCTGCTGAAATTCCACACGGTTGAGGCTACCTCCCAGATGCAAGGCGCCCCCACAGGCAACTGTGGCTGGTTTGACAGTGCCATGTGCCTCCTGCAAACTGACATCAGGAACCTGACCTGGTGACTTTCGCTTGTCTGGGGAAAGGCCATAGATGATGTCCAGTGCCCCCTGGCCCGGAGTGGCCGACTGCCTGCTGAAATTCCGCACGGATCAGGATACCTCCCAGATGCAAGGTGCCCCCACAGGCAACTGTGGCTGGTTTGACAGTGCCAAGTGCCTCCTGCAAACTGACATCAGGAACCTGGCCTGGTGACTTTTGTTTCTCTGGGGAAAGGTCATGGTTCATATCCTGGACCCGTAGTCCAGGAGTGGCCGGCTGCCTGCTGAAATTCTGAACGGATTAGGATGCCGCCCTGATGCAAGGTACCACCACAGGAAACTGTGGCAGGTTTGACAGTGCCAAGTGCCTCCTGCAAACTGACATCAGGAACCTGACCTGGTAAGTTTTGTTTCTCTGGGGAAAGGCCATCGTTCTTGTCCGGGGCCGCCGGCCCGGAGTGCCTGCCTGTCTGCTGAAATTCCACAGGGTTAAGGCTACCTCCCAGATGCAAGGCGCCCCCACAGGCAACTGTGGCTGGTTTGACAGTGCCATGTGCCTCCTGCAAACTGACATCAGGAACCTGGCCTGGTGACTTTTGTTTCTCTGGGGAAAGGCCATGGTTCGTATCCTGGATACGTAGGACCGGAGAGGCCGGCTGCCTGTTGAAATTCCTCACGGATCAGGATGCCGCCGAGATGCAAGATGCCCCCGCAGGCACCTGTGGCTGCTTCGACAGTGCCAAGTGCCTCCTGCAAACTGACATCAGGAACCTGGCCGGGTGACTTTTGTTTCTCTGGGGAAAGGCCATGGTTCATATCCTGGACCCGTAGGCCAGGAGTGGCCGGCTGCCTGCTGAAATTCCGAACGGATCAGGATGCCTCCCAGATGCAAGGTGCCCCACGGGAAACTGCGGCTGGTTTGACAGTGCCAAGTGCCTCCTGCAAACTGACATCAGGAACCTGGCCGGGTGACTTTTGTTTCTCTGGGGAAAGGGCATGGTTCATATCCTGGACCCGTAGGCCAGGAGTGGCCGGCTGCCTGCTGAAATTCCGAACGGATCAGGATGCCTCCCAGATGCAAGGTGACCCCAGAGGCAATTGTGGCTGGTTTGACAGTGCCAAGTGCCTCCTGCAAACTGACATCAGGAACCTGGCCTGGTGACATTTATTTCTCTGGGGAAAGGCCATGGTTGGTATCCTGAGCCTGGTGTCCTGGAGTGGCCGTCTGCCTGCTAAAATTCTGGATGGACCAGGATGCATCCCAGATGCAATGTGCCCCCAGAGGCAACTGTGGCTGGTTTGACAGTGCCAAGTGCCTCCTGCAAACTGACATCAGGAACCTGGCCTGGTGACATTTATTTCTCTGGGGAAAGGCCATTGTACGTGTCCAAGGCCTAGTGGCCCGGAGTGGCCGGCTGCTTGCTGGAATTCTGCATGGATCAGGATGCCGCCGAGATGCAAGGTGCCGCCACAGGCACCTGTGGCTGGTTTGACAGTGCCAAGTGCCTCCTGCAAACTGACATCAGGAACCTGGCCTGGTGACTTTTGTTTCTCTGGGGACAGGCCATGGTTCATATCCTACAAACTGTGGCCATGAGTGGCCGGCTGCCTGCTGAAATTCCGCACGGATCAGGATACCTCCCAGATGCAAGGCGCCCCACGGGAAACTGTGGCTGGTTTGACAGTGCCAAGTGCCTCCTGCCAACTGACATCAAGAACCTGGCCTGGTGACTTTTGTTTCTCTGGGGAAAGGCCATGGTTGGTATCCTGAGCCTGGTGTCCTGGAGTGGCCGTCTGCCTGCTAAAATTCTGGACGGACCAGGATGCCTCCCAGATGCAAGGTGCCCCCAGAGGCAACTGCGGCTGGTTTGACAGTGCCAAGTGCCTCCTGCAAACTGACATCAGGAACCTGGCCTGGTGACATTTATTTCTCTGGGGATAGGCCATTGTACGTGTCCAATTCCTAGTGGCCTGGAGTCGCCAGCTGCTTGCTGGAATTCTGCATGGATCAGGATGCCGCCGAGATGCAAGGTGCCCCCACAGGCAACTGTGGCTGGTTTGACAGTGCTAAGTGCCTCCTCCAAACAGACATCAGGAACCTGGCCTGGTGACTTTTTTTTCTCTGGGGAAAGGCCATCGTTCTTGTCCGGGTTCCGCCGGCCCGGAGTGGCCGGCTGCCTGCTGAAATTCCGCACGGATCAGGATACCTCCCAGATGCAAGGCGCCCCACGGGAAACTGTGGCTGGTTTGACAGTGCCAAGTGCCTCCTGCCAACTGACATCAAGAACCTGGCCTGGTGACTTTTGTTTCTCTGGGGAAAGGCCATGGTTGGTATCCTGAGCCTGGTGTCCTGGAGTGGCCGTCTGCCTGCTAAAATTCTGGACGGACCAGGATGCCTCCCAGATGCAAGGTGCCCCCAGAGGCAACTGTGGCTGGTTTGACAGTGCCAAGTGCCTCCTGCAAACTGACATCAGGAACCTGGCCTGGTGACATTTATTTCTCTGGGGATAGGCCATTGTACGTGTCCAATTCCTAGTGGCCTGGAGTGGCCAGCTGCTTGCTGGAATTCTGCATGGATCAGGATGCCGCCGAGATGCAAGGTGCCCCCACAGGCAACTGTGGCTGGTTTGACAGTGCCAAGTGCCTGCTCCAAACAGACATCAGGAACCTGGCCTGGTGACTTTTTTTTCTCTGGGGAAAGGCCATCGTTCTTGTCCGGGTTCCGCCGGCCCGGAGTCGCCGGCTGTCTGCTGAAATTCCACACGGTTGAGGCTACCTCCCAGATGCAAGGTGCCCCACAGGCAACTGTGGCTGGTTTGACAGTGCCATGTGCCCCCTGCAAACTGACATCAGGAGCCTGGCCTGGTGTCTTTTGTTTCTCTGGGGAAAGGCTTTCGTTCCTATCCATGGACGGGTGGCCAATAGTGGCTGGCTGCCTGCTGAAATTCCGCACGGTTGAAGATACCTCCCAGATGGAAAGTACCACCACAGGCAACTGTGGCTGGTTTGACAGTGCCAAGTGCCTCCTGCAAACTGACATCAGGAACCTGGCCTGGTGACTTTTGTTTCTCAGGGGAAAGGGCATCGTTCGTGTCCAGTGCCCGGTGGCCTGGAGTGGCCAGCAGCCTGCTGAACTTCCGCACAGCTGAGGATACCTCCCAGATGCAAGATGCCCATACAGGTACGTGTGGCTGGTTTGACAGTGCCAAGTGCCTCCTGCAAACTGACATCAGGAACCTGGCCAGGTGACTTTTGTTTCTCTGGGGAAAGGCCATCGTTCCACTCCACGGCCAGGTGGCCTGGAGTGGCCGGCTGCCTGTTGAAATTCCGCACGGATGAGGATAACTCCCAGATGAAAGGAGCCCCCAGAGGCAACTGTGGCTGGTTTGACAGTGCCAAGTGCCTCCTGCAAACTGACATCAGGAACCTGGCCTGGTAACTTTTGTTTCTCTGGGGAAAGGCCATGGTTCATGTCCACGGCCTGGTGTCCCGGAGTGTCCGGCTGCCTGCTGAAATTCCGCATGGATCAGGATGCCGCCGCGATGCAAGGTGCCCCACAGGCACCTGTGGCTGCTTCGACAGTGCCAAGTGCTTCCTGCAAACTGACATCAGAAACCTGGCCTGGTGATTTTCTTTCTCAGGGGAAAGGCCATGGCTCATGTCCAGGGCCCGGTGGCCCCTACTTGCCTGCTGCCTGCTGAAATTCCACACGGATCAGGATACCTCCCAGATGTAAGGTGCCACCACAGGCAACTGTGGCTGGTTTGACAGTGCCAAGTGCCTCCTGCAAACTGACATCAGGAACCTGGCCTGGTGACTTTTGTTTCTCTGGGGAAAGGCCATCATTCTTGTTCAGAGCCCAGTGGCCCGGAGTGGCCGGCTGCCTGCTGAATTTCCGCACGGATCAGGATAGCTCCCAGATGCAATGTGCCGCCACAGGCAACTGTCGCAGGTTTGACAGTGCCAAGTGCCTCCTGCAAACTGACATCAGGAACCTGGCCTGGTGACATTTATTTCTCTGGGGAAAGGCCATTGTACGTGTCCAAGGCCTAGTGGCCCAGAGTGGCCGGCTGCTTGCTGGAATTCTGCATGGATCAGGATGCCGCGGAGATGCAAGGTGCCCCCACAGGCACCTCTGGCTGGTTTGACAGTGCCAAGTGCCTCCTGCAAACTGACATCAGGAACCTGGCCTGGTGACTTTTGTTTCTCTGGGGAAAGGCCATGGTTCTTGTCCACGGCCTGGTGGCCCGGAGTGTCCGGCTGCCTCCTGAAATTCCGCATGGATCAGAATGCCTCCAGGATGAAAAGTGCCCCCATAGGCAACTGTGGCTGGTTTGACAGTGCCAAGTGCCTCCTCCAAACAGACATCAGGAACCTGGCCTGGTAAGTTTTGTTTCTCTGGGGAAAGGCCATCGTTCTTGTCCGGGTTCCGCCGGCCCGGAGTCGCCGGCTGTCTGCTGAAATTCCACACGGTTGAGGCTACCTCCCAGATGCAAGGCGCCCCCACAGGCAACTGTGGCTGGTTTGACAGTGCCATGTGCCTCCTGCAAACTGACATCAGGAACCTGACCTGGTGACTTTCGCTTGTCTGGGGAAAGGCCATAGATGATGTCCAGTGCCCCCTGGCCCGGAGTGGCCGACTGCCTGCTGAAATTCCGCACGGATCAGGATACCTCCCAGATGCAAGGTGCCCCCACAGGCAACTGTGGCTTGTTTGACAGTGCCAAGTGCCTCCTGCAAACTGACATCAGGAACCTGGCCTGGTGAGTTTTGTTTCTCTGGGGAAAGGTCATGGTTCATATCCTGGACCCGTAGTCCAGGAGTGGCCGGCTGCCTGCTGAAATTCTGAACGGATTAGGATGCCGCCCTGATGCAAGGTACCACCACAGGAAACTGTGGCAGGTTTGACAGTGCCAAGTGCCTCCTGCAAACTGACATCAGGAACCTGACCTGGTAAGTTTTGTTTCTCTGGGGAAAGGCCATCGTTCTTGTCCGGGGCCGCCGGCCCGGAGTGCCTGCCTGTCTGCTGAAATTCCACAGGGTTAAGGCTACCTCCCAGATGCAAGGCGCCCCCACAGGCAACTGTGGCTGGTTTGACAGTGCCATGTGCCTCCTGCAAACTGACATCAGGAACCTGGCCTGGTGACTTTTGTTTCTCTGGGGAAAGGCCATGGTTCGTATCCTGGATACGTAGGACCGGAGAGGCCGGCTGCCTGTTGAAATTCCTCACGGATCAGGATGCCGCCGAGATGCAAGATGCCCCCACAGGCACCTGTGGCTGCTTCGACAGTGCCAAGTGCCTCCTGCAAACTGACATCAGGAACCTGGCCGGGTGACTTTTGTTTCTCTGGGGAAAGGCCATGGTTCATATCCTGGACCCGTAGGCCAGGAGTGGCCGGCTGCCTGCTGAAATTCCGAACGGATCAGGATGCCTCCCAGATGTAAGGTGCCCCACGGGAAACTGCGGCTGGTTTGACAGTGCCAAGTGCCTCCTGCAAACTGACATCAGGAACCTGGCCGGGTGACTTTTGTTTCTCTGGGGAAAGGCCATGGTTCATATCCTGGACCCGTAGGCCAGGAGTGGCCGGCTGCCTGCTGAAATTCCGAACGGATCAGGATGCCTCCCAGATGCAAGGTGCCCCCAGAGGCAATTGTGGCTGGTTTGACAGTGCCAAGTGCCTCCTGCAAACTGACATCAGGAACCTGGCCTGGTGACATTTATTTCTCTGGGGAAAGGCCATGGTTGGTATCCTGAGCCTGGTGTCCTGGAGTGGCCGTCTGCCTGCTAAAATTCTGGATGGACCAGGATGCATCCCAGATGCAATGTGCCCCCAGAGGCACCTGTGGCTGGTTTGACAGTGCCAAGTGCCTCCTGCAAACTGACATCAGGAACCTGGCCTGGTGACTTTTGTTTCTCTGGGGACAGGCCATGGTTCATATCCTACAAACTGTGGCCATGAGTGGCCGGCTGCCTGCTGAAATTCCGCACGGATCAGGATACCTCCCAGATGCAAGGCGCCCCACGGGAAACTGTGGCTGGTTTGACAGTGCCAAGTGCCTCCTGCCAACTGACATCAAGAACCTGGCCTGGTGACTTTTGTTTCTCTGGGGAAAGGCCATGGTTGGTATCCTGAGCCTGGTGTCCTGGAGTGGCCGTCTGCCTGCTAAAATTCTGGACGGACCAGGATGCCTCCCAGATGCAAGATGCCCCCACAGGCACCTGTGGCTGCTTCGACAGTGCCAAGTGCCTCCTGCAAACTGACATCAGGAACCTGGCCTGGTGACATTTATTTCTCTGGGGATAGGCCATTGTACGTGTCCAATTCCTAGTGGCCTGGAGTGGCCAGCTGCTTGCTGGAATTCTGCATGGATCAGGATGCCGCCGAGATGCAAGGTGCCCCCACAGGCAACTGTGGCTGGTTTGACAGTGCCAAGTGCCTCCTCCAAACAGACATCAGGAACCTGGCCTGGTGACTTTTTTTTCTCTGGGGAAAGGCCATCGTTCTTGTCCGGGTTCCGCCGGCCCGGAGTCGCCGGCTGTCTGCTGAAATTCCACACGGTTGAGGCTACCTCCCAGATGCAAGGTGCCCCACAGGCAACTGTGGCTGGTTTGACAGTGCCATGTGCCCCCTGCAAACTGACATCAGGAGCCTGGCCTGGTGTCTTTTGTTTCTCAGGGGAAAGGCTTTCGTTCCTATCCATGGACGGGTGGCCAATAGTGGCTGGCTGCCTGCTGAAATTCCGCACGGTTGAAGATACCTCCCAGATGGAAAGTACCACCACAGGCAACTGTGGCTGGTTTGACAGTGCCAAGTGCCTCCTGCAAACTGACATCAGGAACCTGGCCTGGTGACTTTTGTTTCTCAGGGGAAAGGGCATCGTTCGTGTCCAGTGCCCGGTGGCCTGGAGTGGCCAGCAGCCTGCTGAACTTCCGCACAGCTGAGGATACCTCCCAGATGCAAGATGCCCATACAGGTACTTGTGGCTGGTTTGACAGTGCCAAGTGCCTCCTGCAAACTGACATCAGGAACCTGGCCAGGTGACTTTTGTTTCTCTGGGGAAAGGCCATCGTTCCACTCCACGGCCAGGTGGCCTGGAGTGGCCGGCTGCCTGTTGAAATTCCGCACGGATGAGGATAACTCCCAGATGAAAGGAGCCCCCAGAGGCAACTGTGGCTGGTTTGACAGTGCCAAGTGCCTCCTGCAAACTGACATCAGGAACCTGGCCTGGTGACATTTATTTCTCTGGGGAAAGGCCATTGTACGTGTCCAAGGCCTAGTGGCCCGGAGTGGCCGGCTGCTTGCTGGAATTCTGCATGGATCAGGATGCCGCCGAGATGCAAGGTGCCGCCACAGGCACCTGTGGCTGGTTTGACAGTGCCAAGTGCCTCCTGCAAACTGACATCAGGAACCTGGCCTGGTGACTTTTGTTTCTCTGGGGACAGGCCATGGTTCATATCCTACAAACTGTGGCCATGAGTGGCCGGCTGCCTGCTGAAATTCCGCACGGATCAGGATACCTCCCAGATGCAAGGCGCCCCACGGGAAACTGTGGCTGGTTTGACAGTGCCAAGTGCCTCCTGCCAACTGACATCAAGAACCTGGCCTGGTGACTTTTGTTTCTCTGGGGAAAGGCCATGGTTGGTATCCTGAGCCTGGTGTCCTGGAGTGGCCGTCTGCCTGCTAAAATTCTGGACGGACCAGGATGCCTCCCAGATGCAAGGTGCCCCCAGAGGCAACTGTGGCTGGTTTGACAGTGCCAAGTGCCTCCTGCAAACTGACATCAGGAACCTGGCCTGGTGACATTTATTTCTCTGGGGATAGGCCATTGTACGTGTCCAATTCCTAGTGGCCTGGAGTGGCCAGCTGCTTGCTGGAATTCTGCATGGATCAGGATGCCGCCGAGATGCAAGGTGCCCCCACAGGCAACTGTGGCTGGTTTGACAGTGCCAAGTGCCTCCTCCAAACAGACATCAGGAACCTGGCCTGGTGACTTTTTTTTCTCTGGGGAAAGGCCATCGTTCTTGTCCGGGTTCCGCCGGCCCGGAGTCGCCGGCTGTCTGCTGAAATTCCACACGGTTGAGGCTACCTCCCAGATGCAAGGTGCCCCACAGGCAACTGTGGCTGGTTTGACAGTGCCATGTGCCCCCTGCAAACTGACATCAGGAGCCTGGCCTGGTGTCTTTTGTTTCTCTGGGGAAAGGCTTTCGTTCCTATCCATGGACGGGTGGCCAATAGTGGCTGGCTGCCTGCTGAAATTCCGCACGGTTGAAGATACCTCCCAGATGGAAAGTACCACCACAGGCAACTGTGGCTGGTTTGACAGTGCCAAGTGCCTCCTGCAAACTGACATCAGGAACCTGGCCTGGTGACTTTTGTTTCTCAGGGGAAAGGGCATCGTTCGTGTCCAGTGCCCGGTGGCCTGGAGTGGCCAGCAGCCTGCTGAACTTCCGCACAGCTGAGGATACCTACCAGATGCAAGATGCCCATACAGGTACGTGTGGCTGGTTTGACAGTGCCAAGTGCCTCCTGCAAACTGACATCAGGAACCTGGCCAGGTGACTTTTGTTTCTCTGGGGAAAGGCCATCGTTCCACTCCACGGCCAGGTGGCCTGGAGTGGCCAGCTGCCTGTTGAAATTCCGCACGGATGAGGATAACTCCCAGATGAAAGGAGCCCCCACAGGCAACTGTGGCTGGTTTGACAGTGCCAAGTGCCTCCTGCAAACTGACATCAGGAACCTGGCCTGGTAACTTTTGTTTCTCTGGGGAAAGGCCATGGTTCATGTCCACGGCCTGGTGGCCCGGAGTGTCCGGCTGCCTGCTGAAATTCCGCATGGATCAGGATGCCGCCGCGATGCAAGGTGCCCCACAGGCACCTGTGGCTGCTTCGACAGTGCCAAGTGCTTCCTGCAAACTGACATCAGAAACCTGGCCTGGTGATTTTCTTTCTCAGGGGAAAGGCCATGTCTCATGTCCAGGGCCCGGTGGCCCCTACTTGCCTGCTGCCTGCTGAAATTCCACACGGATCAGGATACCTCCCAGATGTAAGGTGCCACCACAGGCAACTGTGGCTGGTTTGACAGTGCCAAGTGCCTCCTGCAAACTGACATCAGGAACCTGGCCTTGTGAGTTTTGTTTCTCTGGGGAAAGGCCATCATTCTTGTTCAGAGCCCAGTGGCCCGGAGTGGCCGGCTGCCTGCTGAAATTCCGCACGGATCAGGATACCTCCCAGATTCAAGGTGCCGCCACAGGCAACTGTGGCTGGCTTGAGAGTGCCAAGTGCCTCCTGCAAACTGACATCAGGAACCTGGCCTGGTGACTTTTGTTTCTCTGGGGAAAGGCCATCATTCTTTTCCGGGGCCCGCCGGCCCGGAGTGGCCGGCTGCCTTCTGAAATTCCACACGGTTGAGGATACCTCCCAGATGCAAGGTGGACCCACAGACAACTGTGGCTGGTTTGACAGTGCCGAGTGCCTCCTGCAAACTGACATCAGGAACCTGGCCTGGTGACTTTTGTTTCTCTGGGGAAAGGCCATGGTTCTTGTCCACGGCCTGGTGGCCCGGAGTGTCCGGCTGCCTGTTGAAATTCCGCATGGATCAGAATGCCTCCAGGATGCAAGGTGCCCCCATAGGCAACTGTGGCTGGTTTGACAGTGCCATGTGCCTCCTCCAAACAGACATCAGGAACCTGGCCTGGTAAGTTTTGTTTCTCTGGGGAAAGGCCATCGTTCTTGTCCGGGTTCCGCCGGCCCGGAGTCGCCGGCTGTCTGCTGAAATTCCACACGGTTGAGGCTACCTCCCAGATGCAAGGCGCCCCCACAGGCAACTGTGGCTGGTTTGACAGTGCCATGTGCCTCCTGCAAACTGACATCAGGAACCTGACCTGGTGACTTTCGCTTGTCTGGGGAAAGGCCATAGATGATGTCCAGTGCCCCCTGGCCCGGAGTGGCCGACTGCCTGCTGAAATTCCGCACGGATCAGGATACCTCCCAGATGCAAGGTGCCCCCACAGGCAACTGTGGCTGGTTTGACAGTGCCAAGTGCCTCCTGCAAACTGACATCAGGAACCTGGCCTGGTGACTTTTGTTTCTCTGGGGAAAGGTCATGGTTCATATCCTGGACCCGTAGTCCAGGAGTGGCCGGCTGCCTGCTGAAATTCTGAACGGATTAGGATGCCGCCCTGATGCAAGGTACCACCACAGGAAACTGTGGCAGGTTTGACAGTGCCAAGTGCCTCCTGCAAACTGACATCAGGAACCTGACCTGGTAAGTTTTGTTTCTCTGGGGAAAGGCCATCGTTCTTGTCCGGGGCCGCCGGCCCGGAGTGCCTGCCTGTCTGCTGAAATTCCACAGGGTTAAGGCTACCTCCCAGATGCAAGGCGCCCCCACAGGCAACTGTGGCTGGTTTGACAGTGCCATGTGCCTCCTGCAAACTGACATCAGGAACCTGGCCTGGTGACTTTTGTTTCTCTGGGGAAAGGCCATGGTTCGTATCCTGGATACGTAGGACCGGAGAGGCCGGCTGCCTGTTGAAATTCCTCACGGATCAGGATGCCGCCGAGATGCAAGATGCCCCCGCAGGCACCTGTGGCTGCTTCGACAGTGCCAAGTGCCTCCTGCAAACTGACATCAGGAACCTGGCCGGGTGACTTTTGTTTCTCTGGGGAAAGGCCATGGTTCATATCCTGGACCCGTAGGCCAGGAGTGGCCGGCTGCCTGCTGAAATTCCGAACGGATCAGGATGCCTCCCAGATGCAAGGTGCCCCACGGGAAACTGCGGCTGGTTTGACAGTGCCAAGTGCCTCCTGCAAACTGACATCAGGAACCTGGCCGGGTGACTTTTGTTTCTCTGGGGAAAGGGCATGGTTCATATCCTGGACCCGTAGGCCAGGAGTGGCCGGCTGCCTGCTGAAATTCCGAACGGATCAGGATGCCTCCCAGATGCAAGGTGACCCCAGAGGCAATTGTGGCTGGTTTGACAGTGCCAAGTGCCTCCTGCAAACTGACATCAGGAACCTGGCCTGGTGACATTTATTTCTCTGGGGAAAGGCCATGGTTGGTATCCTGAGCCTGGTGTCCTGGAGTGGCCGTCTGCCTGCTAAAATTCTGGATGGACCAGGATGCATCCCAGATGCAATGTGCCCCCAGAGGCAACTGTGGCTGGTTTGACAGTGCCAAGTGCCTCCTGCAAACTGACATCAGGAACCTGGCCTGGTGACATTTATTTCTCTGGGGAAAGGCCATTGTACGTGTCCAAGGCCTGGAGTGGCCCGGAGTGGCCGGCTGCTTGCTGGAATTCTGCATGGATCAGGATGCCGCCGAGATGCAAGGTGCCGCCACAGGCACCTGTGGCTGGTTTGACAGTGCCAAGTGCCTCCTGCAAACTGACATCAGGAACCTGGCCTGGTGACTTTTGTTTCTCTGGGGACAGGCCATGGTTCATATCCTACAAACTGTGGCCATGAGTGGCCGGCTGCCTGCTGAAATTCCGCACGGATCAGGATACCTCCCAGATGCAAGGCGCCCCACGGGAAACTGTGGCTGGTTTGACAGTGCCAAGTGCCTCCTGCCAACTGACATCAAGAACCTGGCCTGGTGACTTTTGTTTCTCTGGGGAAAGGCCATGGTTGGTATCCTGAGCCTGGTGTCCTGGAGTGGCCGTCTGCCTGCTAAAATTCTGGACGGACCAGGATGCCTCCCAGATGCAAGGTGCCCCCAGAGGCAACTGCGGCTGGTTTGACAGTGCCAAGTGCCTCCTGCAAACTGACATCAGGAACCTGGCCTGGTGACATTTATTTCTCTGGGGATAGGCCATTGTACGTGTCCAATTCCTAGTGGCCTGGAGTGGCCAGCTGCTTGCTGGAATTCTGCATGGATCAGGATGCCGCCGAGATGCAAGGTGCCCCCACAGGCAACTGTGGCTGGTTTGACAGTGCTAAGTGCCTCCTCCAAACAGACATCAGGAACCTGGCCTGGTGACTTTTTTTTCTCTGGGGAAAGGCCATCGTTCTTGTCCGGGTTCCGCCGGCCCGGAGTGGCCGGCTGCCTGCTGAAATTCCGCACGGATCAGGATACCTCCCAGATGCAAGGCGCCCCACGGGAAACTGTGGCTGGTTTGACAGTGCCAAGTGCCTCCTGCCAACTGACATCAAGAACCTGGCCTGGTGACTTTTGTTTCTCTGGGGAAAGGCCATGGTTGGTATCCTGAGCCTGGTGTCCTGGAGTGGCCGTCTGCCTGCTAAAATTCTGGACGGACCAGGATGCCTCCCAGATGCAAGGTGCCCCCAGAGGCAACTGTGGCTGGTTTGACAGTGCCAAGTGCCTCCTGCAAACTGACATCAGGAACCTGGCCTGGTGACATTTATTTCTCTGGGGATAGGCCATTGTACGTGTCCAATTCCTAGTGGCCTGGAGTGGCCAGCTGCTTGCTGGAATTCTGCATGGATCAGGATGCCGCCGAGATGCAAGGTGCCCCCACAGGCAACTGTGGCTGGTTTGACAGTGCCAAGTGCCTGCTCCAAACAGACATCAGGAACCTGGCCTGGTGACTTTTTTTTCTCTGGGGAAAGGCCATCGTTCTTGTCCGGGTTCCGCCGGCCCGGAGTCGCCGGCTGTCTGCTGAAATTCCACACGGTTGAGGCTACCTCCCAGATGCAAGGTGCCCCACAGGCAACTGTGGCTGGTTTGACAGTGCCATGTGCCCCCTGCAAACTGACATCAGGAGCCTGGCCTGGTGTCTTTTGTTTCTCTGGGGAAAGGCTTTCGTTCCTATCCATGGACGGGTGGCCAATAGTGGCTGGCTGCCTGCTGAAATTCCGCACGGTTGAAGATACCTCCCAGATGGAAAGTACCACCACAGGCAACTGTGGCTGGTTTGACAGTGCCAAGTGCCTCCTGCAAACTGACATCAGGAACCTGGCCTGGTGACTTTTGTTTCTCAGGGGAAAGGGCATCGTTCGTGTCCAGTGCCCGGTGGCCTGGAGTGGCCAGCAGCCTGCTGAACTTCCGCACAGCTGAGGATACCTCCCAGATGCAAGATGCCCATACAGGTACGTGTGGCTGGTTTGACAGTGCCAAGTGCCTCCTGCAAACTGACATCAGGAACCTGGCCAGGTGACTTTTGTTTCTCTGGGGAAAGGCCATCGTTCCACTCCACGGCCAGGTGGCCTGGAGTGGCCGGCTGCCTGTTGAAATTCCGCACGGATGAGGATAACTCCCAGATGAAAGGAGCCCCCAGAGGCAACTGTGGCTGGTTTGACAGTGCCAAGTGCCTCCTGCAAACTGACATCAGGAACCTGGCCTGGTAACTTTTGTTTCTCTGGGGAAAGGCCATGGTTCATGTCCACGGCCTGGTGGCCCGGAGTGTCCGGCTGCCTGCTGAAATTCCGCATGGATCAGGATGCCGCCGCGATGCAAGGTGCCCCACAGGCACCTGTGGCTGCTTCGACAGTGCCAAGTGCTTCCTGCAAACTGACATCAGAAACCTGGCCTGGTGATTTTCTTTCTCAGGGGAAAGGCCATGGCTCATGTCCAGGGCCCGGTGGCCCCTACTTGCCTGCTGCCTGCTGAAATTCCACACGGATCAGGATACCTCCCAGATGTAAGGTGCCACCACAGGCAACTGTGGCTGGTTTGACAGTGCCAAGTGCCTCCTGCAAACTGACATCAGGAACCTGGCCTGGTGACTTTTGTTTCTCTGGGGAAAGGCCATCATTCTTGTTCAGAGCCCAGTGGCCCGGAGTGGCCGGCTGCCTGCTGAATTTCCGCACGGATCAGGATAGCTCCCAGATGCAATGTGCCGCCACAGGCAACTGTCGCAGGTTTGACAGTGCCAAGTGCCTCCTGCAAACTGACATCAGGAACCTGGCCTGGTGACATTTATTTCTCTGGGGAAAGGCCATTGTACGTGTCCAAGGCCTAGTGGCCCAGAGTGGCCGGCTGCTTGCTGGAATTCTGCATGGATCAGGATGCCGCGGAGATGCAAGGTGCCCCCACAGGCACCTCTGGCTGGTTTGACAGTGCCAAGTGCCTCCTGCAAACTGACATCAGGAACCTGGCCTGGTGACTTTTGTTTCTCTGGGGAAAGGCCATGGTTCTTGTCCACGGCCTGGTGGCCCGGAGTGTCCGGCTGCCTCCTGAAATTCCGCATGGATCAGAATGCCTCCAGGATGAAAAGTGCTCCCATAGGCAACTGTGGCTGGTTTGACAGTGCCAAGTGCCTCCTCCAAACAGACATCAGGAACCTGGCCTGGTGACTTTTGTTTCTCTGGGGAAAGGCCATCGTTCTTGTCCGGGTTCCGCCGGCCCGGAGTCGCCGGCTGTCTGCTGAAATTCCACACGGTTGAGGCTACCTCCCAGATGCAAGGCGCCCCCACAGGCAACTGTGGCTGGTTTGACAGTGCCATGTGCCTCCTGCAAACTGACATCAGGAACCTGACCTGGTGACTTTCGCTTGTCTGGGGAAAGGCCATAGATGATGTCCAGTGCCCCCTGGCCCGGAGTGGCCGACTGCCTGCTGAAATTCCGCACGGATCAGGATACCTCCCAGATGCAAGGTGCCCCCACAGGCAACTGTGGCTTGTTTGACAGTGCCAAGTGCCTCCTGCAAACTGACATCAGGAACCTGGCCTGGTGAGTTTTGTTTCTCTGGGGAAAGGTCATGGTTCATATCCTGGACCCGTAGTCCAGGAGTGGCCGGCTGCCTGCTGAAATTCTGAACGGATTAGGATGCCGCCCTGATGCAAGGTACCACCACAGGAAACTGTGGCAGGTTTGACAGTGCCAAGTGCCTCCTGCAAACTGACATCAGGAACCTGACCTGGTAAGTTTTGTTTCTCTGGGGAAAGGCCATCGTTCTTGTCCGGGGCCGCCGGCCCGGAGTGCCTGCCTGTCTGCTGAAATTCCACAGGGTTAAGGCTACCTCCCAGATGCAAGGCGCCCCCACAGGCAACTGTGGCTGGTTTGACAGTGCCATGTGCCTCCTGCAAACTGACATCAGGAACCTGGCCTGGTGACTTTTGTTTCTCTGGGGAAAGGCCATGGTTCGTATCCTGGATACGTAGGACCGGAGAGGCCGGCTGCCTGTTGAAATTCCTCACGGATCAGGATGCCGCCGAGATGCAAGATGCCCCCACAGGCACCTGTGGCTGCTTCGACAGTGCCAAGTGCCTCCTGCAAACTGACATCAGGAACCTGGCCGGGTGACTTTTGTTTCTCTGGGGAAAGGCCATGGTTCATATCCTGGACCCGTAGGCCAGGAGTGGCCGGCTGCCTGCTGAAATTCCGAACGGATCAGGATGCCTCCCAGATGTAAGGTGCCCCACGGGAAACTGCGGCTGGTTTGACAGTGCCAAGTGCCTCCTGCAAACTGACATCAGGAACCTGGCCGGGTGACTTTTGTTTCTCTGGGGAAAGGCCATGGTTCATATCCTGGACCCGTAGGCCAGGAGTGGCCGGCTGCCTGCTGAAATTCCGAACGGATCAGGATGCCTCCCAGATGCAAGGTGCCCCCAGAGGCAATTGTGGCTGGTTTGACAGTGCCAAGTGCCTCCTGCAAACTGACATCAGGAACCTGGCCTGGTGACATTTATTTCTCTGGGGAAAGGCCATGGTTGGTATCCTGAGCCTGGTGTCCTGGAGTGGCCGTCTGCCTGCTAAAATTCTGGATGGACCAGGATGCATCCCAGATGCAATGTGCCCCCAGAGGCACCTGTGGCTGGTTTGACAGTGCCAAGTGCCTCCTGCAAACTGACATCAGGAACCTGGCCTGGTGACTTTTGTTTCTCTGGGGACAGGCCATGGTTCATATCCTACAAACTGTGGCCATGAGTGGCCGGCTGCCTGCTGAAATTCCGCACGGATCAGGATACCTCCCAGATGCAAGGCGCCCCACGGGAAACTGTGGCTGGTTTGACAGTGCCAAGTGCCTCCTGCCAACTGACATCAAGAACCTGGCCTGGTGACTTTTGTTTCTCTGGGGAAAGGCCATGGTTGGTATCCTGAGCCTGGTGTCCTGGAGTGGCCGTCTGCCTGCTAAAATTCTGGACGGACCAGGATGCCTCCCAGATGCAAGATGCCCCCACAGGCACCTGTGGCTGCTTCGACAGTGCCAAGTGCCTCCTGCAAACTGACATCAGGAACCTGGCCTGGTGACATTTATTTCTCTGGGGATAGGCCATTGTACGTGTCCAATTCCTAGTGGCCTGGAGTGGCCAGCTGCTTGCTGGAATTCTGCATGGATCAGGATGCCGCCGAGATGCAAGGTGCCCCCACAGGCAACTGTGGCTGGTTTGACAGTGCCAAGTGCCTCCTCCAAACAGACATCAGGAACCTGGCCTGGTGACTTTTTTTTCTCTGGGGAAAGGCCATCGTTCTTGTCCGGGTTCCGCCGGCCCGGAGTCGCCGGCTGTCTGCTGAAATTCCACACGGTTGAGGCTACCTCCCAGATGCAAGGTGCCCCACAGGCAACTGTGGCTGGTTTGACAGTGCCATGTGCCCCCTGCAAACTGACATCAGGAGCCTGGCCTGGTGTCTTTTGTTTCTCAGGGGAAAGGCTTTCGTTCCTATCCATGGACGGGTGGCCAATAGTGGCTGGCTGCCTGCTGAAATTCCGCACGGTTGAAGATACCTCCCAGATGGAAAGTACCACCACAGGCAACTGTGGCTGGTTTGACAGTGCCAAGTGCCTCCTGCAAACTGACATCAGGAACCTGGCCTGGTGACTTTTGTTTCTCAGGGGAAAGGTCATCGTTCGTGTCCAGTGCCCGGTGGCCTGGAGTGGCCAGCAGCCTGCTGAACTTCCGCACAGCTGAGGATACCTCCCAGATGCAAGATGCCCATACAGGTACTTGTGGCTGGTTTGACAGTGCCAAGTGCCTCCTGCAAACTGACATCAGGAACCTGGCCAGGTGACTTTTGTTTCTCTGGGGAAAGGCCATCGTTCCACTCCACGGCCAGGTGGCCTGGAGTGGCCGGCTGCCTGTTGAAATTCCGCACGGATGAGGATAACTCCCAGATGAAAGGAGCCCCCAGAGGCAACTGTGGCTGGTTTGACAGTGCCAAGTGCCTCCTGCAAACTGACATCAGGAACCTGGCCTGGTAAGTTTTGTTTCTCTGGGGAAAGGCCATCGTTCTTGTCCGGGGCCGCCGGCCCGGAGTGGCTGGCTGTCTGCTGAAATTCCACAGGGTTAAGGCTACCTCCCAGATGCAAGGCGCCCCCACAGGCAACTGTGGCTGGTTTGACAGTGCCATGTGCCTCCTGCAAACTGACATCAGGAACCTGGCCTGGTGACTTTTGTTTCTCTGGGGAAAGGCCATGGTTCGTATCCTGGATACGTAGGACCGGAGAGGCCGGCTGCCTGTTGAAATTCCTCACGGATCAGGATGCCGCCGAGATGCAAGATGCCCCCACAGGCAACTGTGGCTGCTTCGACAGTGCCAAGTGCCTCCTGCAAACTGACATCAGGAACCTGGCCGGGTGACTTTTGTTTCTCTGGGGAAAGGCCATGGTTCATATCCTGCACCCGTAGGCCAGGAGTGGCCGTCTGCCTGCTAAAATTCTGGACGGACCAGGATGCCTCCCAGATGCAAGGTGCCCCCAGAGGCAACTGCGGCTGGTTTGACAGTGCCAAGTGCCTCCTGCAAACTGACATCAGGAACCTGGCCTGGTGACATTTATTTCTCTGGGGATAGGCCATTGTACGTGTCCAATTCCTAGTGGCCTGGAGTCGCCAGCTGCTTGCTGGAATTCTGCATGGATCAGGATGCCGCCGAGATGCAAGGTGCCCCCACAGGCAACTGTGGCTGGTTTGACAGTGCTAAGTGCCTCCTCCAAACAGACATCAGGAACCTGGCCTGGTGACTTTTTTTTCTCTGGGGAAAGGCCATCGTTCTTGTCCGGGTTCCGCCGGCCCGGAGTGGCCGGCTGCCTGCTGAAATTCCGCACGGATCAGGATACCTCCCAGATGCAAGGCGCCCCACGGGAAACTGTGGCTGGTTTGACAGTGCCAAGTGCCTCCTGCCAACTGACATCAAGAACCTGGCCTGGTGACTTTTGTTTCTCTGGGGAAAGGCCATGGTTGGTATCCTGAGCCTGGTGTCCTGGAGTGGCCGTCTGCCTGCTAAAATTCTGGACGGACCAGGATGCCTCCCAGATGCAAGGTGCCCCCAGAGGCAACTGTGGCTGGTTTGACAGTGCCAAGTGCCTCCTGCAAACTGACATCAGGAACCTGGCCTGGTGACATTTATTTCTCTGGGGATAGGCCATTGTACGTGTCCAATTCCTAGTGGCCTGGAGTGGCCAGCTGCTTGCTGGAATTCTGCATGGATCAGGATGCCGCCGAGATGCAAGGTGCCCCCACAGGCAACTGTGGCTGGTTTGACAGTGCCAAGTGCCTGCTCCAAACAGACATCAGGAACCTGGCCTGGTGACTTTTTTTTCTCTGGGGAAAGGCCATCGTTCTTGTCCGGGTTCCGCCGGCCCGGAGTCGCCGGCTGTCTGCTGAAATTCCACACGGTTGAGGCTACCTCCCAGATGCAAGGTGCCCCACAGGCAACTGTGGCTGGTTTGACAGTGCCATGTGCCCCCTGCAAACTGACATCAGGAGCCTGGCCTGGTGTCTTTTGTTTCTCTGGGGAAAGGCTTTCGTTCCTATCCATGGACGGGTGGCCAATAGTGGCTGGCTGCCTGCTGAAATTCCGCACGGTTGAAGATACCTCCCAGATGGAAAGTACCACCACAGGCAACTGTGGCTGGTTTGACAGTGCCAAGTGCCTCCTGCAAACTGACATCAGGAACCTGGCCTGGTGACTTTTGTTTCTCAGGGGAAAGGGCATCGTTCGTGTCCAGTGCCCGGTGGCCTGGAGTGGCCAGCAGCCTGCTGAACTTCCGCACAGCTGAGGATACCTCCCAGATGCAAGATGCCCATACAGGTACGTGTGGCTGGTTTGACAGTGCCAAGTGCCTCCTGCAAACTGACATCAGGAACCTGGCCAGGTGACTTTTGTTTCTCTGGGGAAAGGCCATCGTTCCACTCCACGGCCAGGTGGCCTGGAGTGGCCGGCTGCCTGTTGAAATTCCGCACGGATGAGGATAACTCCCAGATGAAAGGAGCCCCCAGAGGCAACTGTGGCTGGTTTGACAGTGCCAAGTGCCTCCTGCAAACTGACATCAGGAACCTGGCCTGGTAACTTTTGTTTCTCTGGGGAAAGGCCATGGTTCATGTCCACGGCCTGGTGGCCCGGAGTGTCCGGCTGCCTGCTGAAATTCCGCATGGATCAGGATGCCGCCGCGATGCAAGGTGCCCCACAGGCACCTGTGGCTGCTTCGACAGTGCCAAGTGCTTCCTGCAAACTGACATCAGAAACCTGGCCTGGTGATTTTCTTTCTCAGGGGAAAGGCCATGGCTCATGTCCAGGGCCCGGTGGCCCCTACTTGCCTGCTGCCTGCTGAAATTCCACACGGATCAGGATACCTCCCAGATGTAAGGTGCCACCACAGGCAACTGTGGCTGGTTTGACAGTGCCAAGTGCCTCCTGCAAACTGACATCAGGAACCTGGCCTGGTGACTTTTGTTTCTCTGGGGAAAGGCCATCATTCTTGTTCAGAGCCCAGTGGCCCGGAGTGGCCGGCTGCCTGCTGAATTTCCGCACGGATCAGGATAGCTCCCAGATGCAATGTGCCGCCACAGGCAACTGTCGCAGGTTTGACAGTGCCAAGTGCCTCCTGCAAACTGACATCAGGAACCTGGCCTGGTGACATTTATTTCTCTGGGGAAAGGCCATTGTACGTGTCCAAGGCCTAGTGGCCCAGAGTGGCCGGCTGCTTGCTGGAATTCTGCATGGATCAGGATGCCGCGGAGATGCAAGGTGCCCCCACAGGCACCTCTGGCTGGTTTGACAGTGCCAAGTGCCTCCTGCAAACTGACATCAGGAACCTGGCCTGGTGACTTTTGTTTCTCTGGGGAAAGGCCATGGTTCTTGTCCACGGCCTGGTGGCCCGGAGTGTCCGGCTGCCTCCTGAAATTCCGCATGGATCAGAATGCCTCCAGGATGAAAAGTGCTCCCATAGGCAACTGTGGCTGGTTTGACAGTGCCAAGTGCCTCCTCCAAACAGACATCAGGAACCTGGCCTGGTGACTTTTGTTTCTCTGGGGAAAGGCCATCGTTCTTGTCCGGGTTCCGCCGGCCCGGAGTCGCCGGCTGTCTGCTGAAATTCCACACGGTTGAGGCTACCTCCCAGATGCAAGGCGCCCCCACAGGCAACTGTGGCTGGTTTGACAGTGCCATGTGCCTCCTGCAAACTGACATCAGGAACCTGACCTGGTGACTTTCGCTTGTCTGGGGAAAGGCCATAGATGATGTCCAGTGCCCCCTGGCCCGGAGTGGCCGACTGCCTGCTGAAATTCCGCACGGATCAGGATACCTCCCAGATGCAAGGTGCCCCCACAGGCAACTGTGGCTTGTTTGACAGTGCCAAGTGCCTCCTGCAAACTGACATCAGGAACCTGGCCTGGTGAGTTTTGTTTCTCTGGGGAAAGGTCATGGTTCATATCCTGGACCCGTAGTCCAGGAGTGGCCGGCTGCCTGCTGAAATTCTGAACGGATTAGGATGCCGCCCTGATGCAAGGTACCACCACAGGAAACTGTGGCAGGTTTGACAGTGCCAAGTGCCTCCTGCAAACTGACATCAGGAACCTGACCTGGTAAGTTTTGTTTCTCTGGGGAAAGGCCATCGTTCTTGTCCGGGGCCGCCGGCCCGGAGTGCCTGCCTGTCTGCTGAAATTCCACAGGGTTAAGGCTACCTCCCAGATGCAAGGCGCCCCCACAGGCAACTGTGGCTGGTTTGACAGTGCCATGTGCCTCCTGCAAACTGACATCAGGAACCTGGCCTGGTGACTTTTGTTTCTCTGGGGAAAGGCCATGGTTCGTATCCTGGATACGTAGGACCGGAGAGGCCGGCTGCCTGTTGAAATTCCTCACGGATCAGGATGCCGCCGAGATGCAAGATGCCCCCACAGGCACCTGTGGCTGCTTCGACAGTGCCAAGTGCCTCCTGCAAACTGACATCAGGAACCTGGCCGGGTGACTTTTGTTTCTCTGGGGAAAGGCCATGGTTCATATCCTGGACCCGTAGGCCAGGAGTGGCCGGCTGCCTGCTGAAATTCCGAACGGATCAGGATGCCTCCCAGATGTAAGGTGCCCCACGGGAAACTGCGGCTGGTTTGACAGTGCCAAGTGCCTCCTGCAAACTGACATCAGGAACCTGGCCGGGTGACTTTTGTTTCTCTGGGGAAAGGCCATGGTTCATATCCTGGACCCGTAGGCCAGGAGTGGCCGGCTGCCTGCTGAAATTCCGAACGGATCAGGATGCCTCCCAGATGCAAGGTGCCCCCAGAGGCAATTGTGGCTGGTTTGACAGTGCCAAGTGCCTCCTGCAAACTGACATCAGGAACCTGGCCTGGTGACATTTATTTCTCTGGGGAAAGGCCATGGTTGGTATCCTGAGCCTGGTGTCCTGGAGTGGCCGTCTGCCTGCTAAAATTCTGGATGGACCAGGATGCATCCCAGATGCAATGTGCCCCCAGAGGCACCTGTGGCTGGTTTGACAGTGCCAAGTGCCTCCTGCAAACTGACATCAGGAACCTGGCCTGGTGACTTTTGTTTCTC
This sequence comes from Passer domesticus, assembly GCF_036417665.1. NCBI lineage: Eukaryota > Metazoa > Chordata > Aves > Passeriformes > Passeridae > Passer > Passer domesticus. The sequence goes on from NC_087474.1 coordinate 59,522,646, forward strand.
TGGGGACAGGCCATGGTTCATATCCTACAAACTGTGGCCATGAGTGGCCGGCTGCCTGCTGAAATTCCGCACGGATCAGGATACCTCCCAGATGCAAGGCGCCCCACGGGAAACTGTGGCTGGTTTGACAGTGCCAAGTGCCTCCTGCCAACTGACATCAAGAACCTGGCCTGGTGACTTTTGTTTCTCTGGGGAAAGGCCATGGTTGGTATCCTGAGCCTGGTGTCCTGGAGTGGCCGTCTGCCTGCTAAAATTCTGGACGGACCAGGATGCCTCCCAGATGCAAGATGCCCCCACAGGCACCTGTGGCTGCTTCGACAGTGCCAAGTGCCTCCTGCAAACTGACATCAGGAACCTGGCCTGGTGACATTTATTTCTCTGGGGATAGGCCATTGTACGTGTCCAATTCCTAGTGGCCTGGAGTGGCCAGCTGCTTGCTGGAATTCTGCATGGATCAGGATGCCGCCGAGATGCAAGGTGCCCCCACAGGCAACTGTGGCTGGTTTGACAGTGCCAAGTGCCTCCTCCAAACAGACATCAGGAACCTGGCCTGGTGACTTTTTTTTCTCTGGGGAAAGGCCATCGTTCTTGTCCGGGTTCCGCCGGCCCGGAGTCGCCGGCTGTCTGCTGAAATTCCACACGGTTGAGGCTACCTCCCAGATGCAAGGTGCCCCACAGGCAACTGTGGCTGGTTTGACAGTGCCATGTGCCCCCTGCAAACTGACATCAGGAGCCTGGCCTGGTGTCTTTTGTTTCTCAGGGGAAAGGCTTTCGTTCCTATCCATGGACGGGTGGCCAATAGTGGCTGGCTGCCTGCTGAAATTCCGCACGGTTGAAGATACCTCCCAGATGGAAAGTACCACCACAGGCAACTGTGGCTGGTTTGACAGTGCCAAGTGCCTCCTGCAAACTGACATCAGGAACCTGGCCTGGTGACTTTTGTTTCTCAGGGGAAAGGTCATCGTTCGTGTCCAGTGCCCGGTGGCCTGGAGTGGCCAGCAGCCTGCTGAACTTCCGCACAGCTGAGGATACCTCCCAGATGCAAGATGCCCATACAGGTACTTGTGGCTGGTTTGACAGTGCCAAGTGCCTCCTGCAAACTGACATCAGGAACCTGGCCAGGTGACTTTTGTTTCTCTGGGGAAAGGCCATCGTTCCACTCCACGGCCAGGTGGCCTGGAGTGGCCGGCTGCCTGTTGAAATTCCGCACGGATGAGGATAACTCCCAGATGAAAGGAGCCCCCAGAGGCAACTGTGGCTGGTTTGACAGTGCCAAGTGCCTCCTGCAAACTGACATCAGGAACCTGGCCTGGTAAGTTTTGTTTCTCTGGGGAAAGGCCATCGTTCTTGTCCGGGGCCGCCGGCCCGGAGTGGCTGGCTGTCTGCTGAAATTCCACAGGGTTAAGGCTACCTCCCAGATGCAAGGCGCCCCCACAGGCAACTGTGGCTGGTTTGACAGTGCCATGTGCCTCCTGCAAACTGACATCAGGAACCTGGCCTGGTGACTTTTGTTTCTCTGGGGAAAGGCCATGGTTCGTATCCTGGATACGTAGGACCGGAGAGGCCGGCTGCCTGTTGAAATTCCTCACGGATCAGGATGCCGCCGAGATGCAAGATGCCCCCACAGGCAACTGTGGCTGCTTCGACAGTGCCAAGTGCCTCCTGCAAACTGACATCAGGAACCTGGCCGGGTGACTTTTGTTTCTCTGGGGAAAGGCCATGGTTCATATCCTGGACCCGTAGGCCAGGAGTGGCCGGCTGCCTGCTGAAATTCCGAACGGATCAGGATGCCTCCCAGATGCAAGGTGCCCCCAGAGGCAATTGTGGCTGGTTTGACAGTGCCAAGTGCCTCCTGCAAACTGACATCAGGAACCTGGCCTGGTGACATTTATTTCTCTGGGGAAAGGCCATTGTACGTGTCCAGGGCCTAGTGGCCCGGAGTGGCCGGCTGCTTGCTGGACTTCTGCATGGATCAGGATGCCGCCGAGATGCAAGGTGCCCCCACAGGCACCTGTGGCTGGTTTGACAGTGCCAAGTGCCTCCTGCCAACTGACATCAGGAACCTGACCTGGTGACTTTCGCTTGTCTGGGGAAAGGCCATAGATGATGTCCAGTGCCCCCTGGCCCGGAGTGGCCGACTGCCTGCTGAAATTCCGCACGGATCAGGATACCTCCCAGATGCAAGGTGCCCCCACAGGCAACTGTGGCTTGTTTGACAGTGCCAAGTGCCTCCTGCAAACTGACATCAGGAACCTGGCCTGGTGAGTTTTGTTTCTCTGGGGAAAGGTCATGGTTCATATCCTGGACCCGTAGTCCAGGAGTGGCCGGCTGCCTGCTGAAATTCTGAACGGATTAGGATGCCGCCCTGATGCAAGGTACCACCACAGGAAACTGTGGCAGGTTTGACAGTGCCAAGTGCCTCCTGCAAACTGACATCAGGAACCTGACCTGGTAAGTTTTGTTTCTCTGGGGAAAGGCCATCGTTCCTGTCCGGGGCCCGCTGGCCCGGAGTGGCCGGCTGCCTTCTGAAATTCCACACGGTTGAGGATACCTCCTAGATGCAAGGTGGCCCCACAGGCAACTGTGGCTGGTTTGACAGTGCCAAGTGCCTCCTGCAAACTGACATCAGGAACCTGGCCTGGTAACTTTTGTTTCTCTGGGGAAAGGCCATGGTTCTTGTCCACGGCCTGGTGGCCCGGAGTGTCCGGCTGCCTCCTGAAATTCCGCATGGATCAGAATGCCTCCCAGATGAAAAGTGCCCCCAGAGGCAACTGTGGCTGGTTTGACAGTGCCAAGTGCCTCCTGCAAACTGACATCAGGAACCTGGCCTGGTAAGTTTTGTTTCTCTGGGGAAAGGCCATCGTTCTTGTCCGGGGCCGCCGGCCCGGAGTGGCTGGCTGTCTGCTGAAATTCCACAGGGTTAAGGCTACCTCCCAGATGCAAGGCGCCCCCACAGGCAACTGTGGCTGGTTTGACAGTGCCATGTGCCTCCTGCAAACTGACATCAGGAACCTGGCCTGGTGACTTTTGTTTCTCTGGGGAAAGGCCATGGTTCATATCCTGGACCCATAGGCCAGGAGTGGCCGGCTGCCTGCTGAAATTCCGAACGGATCAGGATGCCTCCCAGATGCAAGGTGCCCCCAGAGGCAATTGTGGCTGGTTTGACAGTGCCAAGTGCCTCCTGCAAACTGACATCAGGAACCTGGCCTGGTGACATTTATTTCTCTGGGGAAAGGCCATTGTACGTGTCCAGGGCCTAGTGGCCCGGAGTGGCCGGCTGCTTGCTGGACTTCTGCATGGATCAGGATGCCGCCGAGATGCAAGGTACCCCCACAGGCACCTGTGGCTGGTTTGACAGTGCCAAGTGCCTCCTGCCAACTGACATCAAGAACCTGGCCTGGTGACTTTTGTTTCTCTGGGGAAAGGCCATGGTTGGTATCCTGAGCCTCGTGTCCTGGAGTGGCCGTCTGCCTGCTAAAATTCTGGACGGACCAGGATGCCGCCAAGATGCAAGGTGCCCCCAGAGGCAACTGTGGCTGGTTTGACAGTGCCAAGTGCCTCCTGCAAACTGACATCAGGAACCTGGCCTGGTGACTTTTGTTTCCCAGGGGAATGGCCATAGATGATGTCCAGTGCCTTCTGGCCTGGAGTGGCCGACTGCCTGCTGAAATTCTGCATGGATCAGGATGCCGCCGAGATGCAAGGTGCCCCACAGGCACCTGTGGCTGGTTTGACAGTGCCAAGTGCTTCCTGCAAACTGACATCAGAAACCTGGCCTGGTGATTTTCTTTCTCCGGGGAAAGGCCATGGTTCATGTCCAGGGCTTGGTGGCCCGTACTTGCCTGCTGCCTGCTGAAATTCCACACGGATCAGGATACCTCCCAGATGTAAGGTGCCACCACAGGCAACTGTGGCTGGTTTGACAGTGCCAAGTGCCTCCTGCAAACTGACATCAGGAACCTGGCCCGGTGACTTTTGTTTCTCTGGGGAAAGGCCATCGTTCATATCCTACAAACTGTGGCCCAGAGTGGCCGGCTGCCTGCTGAAATTCCGCACGGATCAGGATACCTCCCAGATGCAAAGTGCCCCACGGGAAACTGTGGCTGGTTTGACAGTGCCAAGTGCCTCCTGCCAACTGACATCAAGAACCTGGCCTGGTGACTTTTGTTTCTCTGGGGAAAGGCCATGGTTGGTATCCTGAGCCTCGTGTCCTGGAGTGGCCGTCTGCCTGCTAAAATTCTGGATGGACCAGGATGCCTCCCAGATGCAATGTGCCCCCAGAGGCAACTGTGGCTGGTTTGACAGTGCCAAGTGCCTCCTGCAAACTGACATCAGGAACCTGGCCTGGTGACATTTATTTCTCTGGGGAAAGGCCATTGTACGTGTCCAAGGCCTAGTGGCCCGGAGTGGCCGACTGCTTGCTGGAATTCTGCATGGATCAGGATGCCGCCGAGATGCAAGGTGCCCCCACAGGCACCTGTGGCTGGTTTGACAGTGCCAAGTGTCTCCTGCAAACTGACATCAGGAACCTGGCCTGGTGACTTTTGTTTCTCTGGGGACAGGCCATGGTTCATATCCTACAAACTGTGGCCATGAGTGGCCGGCTGCCTGCTGAAATTCCGCACGGATCAGGATACCTCCCAGATGCAAGGCGCCCCACGGGAAACTGTGGCTGGTTTGACAGTGCCAAGTGCCTCCTGCCAACTGACATCAAGAACCTGACCTGGTGACTTTTGTTTCTCTGGGGAAAGGCCATGGTTGCTATCCTGAGCCTGGTGTCCTGGAGTGGCCGTCTGCCTGCTAAAATTCTGGACGGACCAGGATGCCTCCCAGATGCAAGGTGCCCCCAGAGGCAACTGTGGCTGGTTTGACAGTGCCATGTGCCCCCTGCAAACTGACATCAGGAGCCTGGCCTGGTGTCTTTTGTTTCTCAGGGGAAAGGCTTTCGTTCCTATCCATGGACGGGTGGCCAATAGTGGCTGGCTTCCTGCTGAAATTCCGCACGGTTGAAGATACCTCCCAGATGGAAAGTACCACCACAGGCAACTGTGGCTGGTTTGACAGTGCCATGTGCCTCCTGCAAACTGACATCAGGAACCTGGCCTGGTGACTTTTGTTTCTCAGGGGAAAGGGCATCGTTCGTGTCCAGTGCCCGGTGGCCTGGAGTGGCCAGCAGCCTGCTGAACTTCCGCACAGCTGAGGATACCTCCCAGATGCAAGATGCCCATACAGGTACGTGTGGCTGGTTTGACAGTGCCAAGTGCCTCCTGCAAACTGACATCAGGAACCTGGCCAGGTGCCTTTTGTTTCTCTGGGGAAAGGCCATCGTTCCACTCCACGGCCAGGTGGCCTGGAGTGGCCGGCTGCCTGTTGAAATTCCGCACGGATGAGGATAACTCCCAGATGAAAGGAGCCCCCAGAGGCAACTGTGGCTGGTTTGACAGTGCCAAGTGCCTCCTGCAAACTGACATCAGGAACCTGGCCTGGTAACTTTTGTTTCTCTGGGGAAAGGCCATGGTTCATGTCCACGGCCTGGTGGCCCGGAGTGTCCGGCTGCCTGCTGAAATTCCGCATGGATCAGGATGCCGCAGCGATGCAAGGTGCCCCACAGGCACCTGTGGCTGCTTCGACAGTGCCAAGTGCTTCCTGCAAACTGACATCAGGAACCTGGCCTTGTGAGTTTTGTTTCTCTGGGGAAAGGCCATCATTCTTGTTCAGAGCCCAGTGGCCCGGAGTGGCCGGCTGCCTGCTGAAATTCCGCACGGATCAGGATACCTCCCAGATTCAAGGTGCCGCCACAGGCAACTGTGGCTGGCTTGAGAGTGCCAAGTGCCTCCTGCAAACTGACATCAGGAACCTGGCCTGGTGACTGTTGTTTCTCTGGGGAAAGGCCATCATTCTTTTCCGGGGCCCGCCGGCCCGGAGTGGCCGGCTGCCTTCTGAAATTCCACACGGTTGAGGATACCTCCCAGATGCAAGGTGGACCCACAGACAACTGTGGCTGGTTTGACAGTGCCGAGTGCCTCCTGCAAACTGACATCAGGAACCTGGCCTGGTGAGTTTTGTTTCTCTGGGGAAAGGTCATGGTTCATATCCTGGACCCGTAGTCCAGGAGTGGCCGGCTGCCTGCTGAAATTCTGAACGGATTAGGATGCCGCCCTGATGCAAGGTACCACCACAGGAAACTGTGGCAGGTTTGACAGTGCCAAGTGCCTCCTGCAAACTGACATCAGGAACCTGACCTGGTAAGTTTTGTTTCTCTGGGGAAAGGCCATCGTTCTTGTCCGGGGCCGCCGGCCCGGAGTGGCTGGCTGTCTGCTGAAATTCCACAGGGTTAAGGCTACCTCCCAGATGCAAGGCGCCCCCACAGGCAACTGTGGCTGGTTTGACAGTGCCATGTGCCTCCTGCAAACTGACATCAGGAACCTGGCCTGGTGACTTTTGTTTCTCTGGGGAAAGGCCATGGTTCGTATCCTGGATACGTAGGACCGGAGAGGCCGGCTGCCTGTTGAAATTCCTCACGGATCAGGATGCCGCCGAGATGCAAGATGCCCCCACAGGCACCTGTGGCTGCTTCGACAGTGCCAAGTGCCTCCTGCAAACTGACATCAGGAACCTGGCCTGGTGACTTTTGTTTCTCTGGGGAAAGGCCATGGTTCATATCCTGGACCCGTAGGCCAGGAGTGGCCGGCTGCCTGCTGAAATTCCGAACGGATCAGGATGCCTCCCAGATGCAAGGTGCCCCACGGGAAACTGCGGCTGGTTTGACAGTGCCAAGTGCCTCCTGCAAACTGACATCAGGAACCTGGCCGGGTGACTTTTGTTTCTCTGGGGAAAGGCCATGGTTCATATCCTGGACCCGTAGGCCAGGAGTGGCCGGCTGCCTGCTGAAATTCCGAACGGATCAGGATGCTTCCCAGATGCAAGGTGCCCCCAGAGGCAATTGTGGCTGGTTTGACAGTGCCAAGTGCCTCCTGCAAACTGACATCAGGAACCTGGCCTTGTGAGTTTTGTTTCTCTGGGGAAAGGCCATCATTCTTGTTCAGAGCCCAGTGGCCCGGAGTGGCCGGCTGCCTGCTGAAATTCCGCACGGATCAGGATACCTCCCAGATTCAAGGTGCCGCCACAGGCAACTGTGGCTGGCTTGAGAGTGCCAAGTGCCTCCTGCAAACTGACATCAGGAACCTGGCCGGGTGACTTTTGTTTCTCTGGGGAAAGGCCATCATGCTTTTCCGGGGCCCGCCGGCCCGGAGTGGCCGGCTGCCTTCTGAAATTCCACACGGTTGAGGATACCTCCCAGATGCAAGGTGCCCCCACAGGCAACTGTGGCTGGTTTGACAGTGCCAAGTGCCTCCTGCAAACTGACATCAGGAACCTGGCCTGGTGACTTTTGTTTCTCGGGGGAAAGGCCATCACTCTTCTCCAATGCCCGGTGGCCCGGAGTGGCCGGCCCCCTGCTGAAATTCCGCACAGGTGAGCATACCTCCCAGATGCAACGTGCCCATAAAGGTAAGTGTGGCTGGTTTGACAGTGCCAAGTGCCTCCTGCAAACTGACATCAGGAACCTGGCCTGGTGAGTTTTGTTTCTCTGGGGAAAGGCCATCGTTCCTGTCTGGGGCCCGCTGGCCCGGAGTGGCCGGCTGCCTTCTGAAATTCCACACGGTTGAGGATACCTCCTAGATGCAAGGTGGCCCCACAGGCAACTGTGGCTGGTTTGACAGTGCCAAGTGCCTCCTGCAAACAGACATCAGGAACCTGGCCTGGTAACTTGTGTTTCTGTGGGGAAAGGCCATGGTTCATATCCTGGATACGTAGGACCGGAGAGGCCGGCTACCTGTTGAAATTCCTCACTGATCAGGATGCCGCCGAGATGCAAGATGCCCCCACAGGCACCTGTGGCTGCTTCGACAGTGCCAAGTGCCTCCTGCAAACTGACATCAGGAACCTGGCCTGGTGACATTTATTTCTCTGGGGATAGGCCATTGTACGTGACCAATTCCTAGTGGCCTGGAGTGGCCAGCTGCTTGCTGGAATTCTGCATGGATCAGGATGCCGCCGAGATGCAAGGTGCCCCCACAGGCAACTGTGGCTGGTTTGACAGTGCCAAGTGCCTCCTCCAAACAGACATCAGGAACCTGGCCTGGTGACTTTTTTTTCTCTGGGGAAAGGCCATCGTTCTTGTCCGGGTTCCGCCGGCCCGGAGTCGCCGGCTGTCTGCTGAAATTCCACACGGTTGAGGCTACCTCCCAGATGCAAGGTGCCCCACAGGCAACTGTGGCTGGTTTGACAGTGCCATGTGCCCCCTGCAAACTGACATCAGGAGCCTGGCCTGGTGTCTTTTGTTTCTCAGGGGAAAGGCTTTCGTTCCTATCCATGGACGGGTGGCCAATAGTGGCTGGCTGCCTGCTGAAATTCCGCACGGTTGAAGATACCTCCCAGATGGAAAGTACCACCACAGGCAACTGTGGCTGGTTTGACAGTGCCAAGTGCCTCCTGCAAACTGACATCAGGAACCTGGCCTGGTGACTTTTGTTTCTCAGGGGAAAGGGCATCGTTCGTGTCCAGTGCCCGGTGGCCTGGAGTGGCCAGCAGCCTGCTGAACTTCCGCACAGCTGAGGATACCTCCCAGATGCAAGATGCCCATACAGGTACTTGTGGCTGGTTTGACAGTGCCAAGTGCCTCCTGCAAACTGACATCAGGAACCTGGCCAGGTGACTTTTGTTTCTCTGGGGAAAGGCCATCGTTCCACTCCACGGCCAGGTGGCCTGGAGTGGCCGGCTGCCTGCTGAAATTCCGCACGGATGAGGATAACTCCCAGATGAAAGGAGCCCCCAGAGGCAACTGTGGCTGGTTTGACAGTGCCAAGTGCCTCCTGCAAACTGACATCAGGAACCTGGCCTGGTAACTTTTGTTTCTCTGGGGAAAGGCCATCGTTCTTGTCCGGGGCCGCCGGCCCGGAGTGGCTGGCTGTCTGCTGAAATTCCACAGGGTTAAGGCTACCTCCCAGATGCAAGGCGCCCCCACAGGCAACTGTGGCTGGTTTGACAGTGCCATGTGCCTCCTGCAAACTGACATCAGGAACCTGGCCTGGTGACTTTTGTTTCTCTGGGGAAAGGCCATGGTTCGTATCCTGGATACGTAGGACCGGAGAGGCCGGCTGCCTGTTGAAATTCCTCACGGATCAGGATGCCGCCGAGATGCAAGATGCCCCCACAGGCAACTGTGGCTGCTTCGACAGTGCCAAGTGCCTCCTGCAAACTGACATCAGGAACCTGGCCGGGTGACTTTTGTTTCTCTGGGGAAAGGCCATGGTTCATATCCTGGACCCGTAGGCCAGGAGTGGCCGGCTGCCTGCTGAAATTCCGAACGGATCAGGATGCCTCCCAGATGCAAGGTGCCCCCAGAGGCAATTGTGGCTGGTTTGACAGTGCCAAGTGCCTCCTGCAAACTGACATCAGGAACCTGGCCTGGTGACATTTATTTCTCTGGGGAAAGGCCATTGTACGTGTCCAGGGCCTAGTGGCCCGGAGTGGCCGGCTGCTTGCTGGACTTCTGCATGGATCAGGATGCCGCCGAGATGCAAGGTGCCCCCACAGGCACCTGTGGCTGGTTTGACAGTGCCAAGTGCCTCCTGCCAACTGACATCAAGAACCTGGCCTGGTGACTTTTGTTTCTCTGGGGAAAGGCCATGGTTGGTATCCTGAGCCTCGTGTCCTGGAGTGGCCGTCTGCCTGCTAAAATTCTGGACGGACCAGGATGCCGCCAAGATGCAAGGTGCCCCCAGAGGCAACTGTGGCTGGTTTGACAGTGCCAAGTGCTTCCTGCAAACTGACATCAGAAACCTGGCCTGGTGATTTTCTTTCCCAGGGGAAAGGCCATGGTTCATGTCCAGGGCCCGGTGGCTCGCAGTTGCCTGCTGCCTGTTGAAATTCCACACGGATCCGGATACCTCCCTGATGCAAGTTGCCCCCACCGGCAACTGTGGCTGGTTTGACAGTGCCATGTGCCTCCTGCAAACTGACATCAGGAACCTGGCCTGGTGACTTTTGTTTCCCAGGGGAAAGGCCATAGATGATGTCCAGTGCCTTCTGGCCTGGAGTGGCCGACTGCCTGCTGAAATTCTGCATGGATCAGGATGCCGCCGAGATGCAAGGTGCCCCACAGGCACCTGTGGCTGGTTTGACAGTGCCAAGTGCTTCCTGCAAACTGACATCAGAAACCTGGCCTGGTGATTTTCTTTCTCCGGGGAAAGGCCATGGTTCATGTCCAGGGCTTGGTGGCCCGTACTTGCCTGCTGCCTGCTGAAATTCCACACGGATCAGGATACCTCCCAGATGTAAGGTGCCACCACAGGCAACTGTGGCTGGTTTGACAGTGCCAAGTGCCTCCTGCAAACTGACATCAGGAACCTGGCCCGGTGACTTTTGTTTCTCTGGGGAAAGGCCATCGATTCATATCCTACAAACTGTGGCCCAGAGTGGCCGGCTGCCTGCTGAAATTCCGCACGGATCAGGATACCTCCCAGATGCAAAGTGCCCCACGGGAAACTGTGGCTGGTTTGACAGTGCCAAGTGCCTCCTGCCAACTGACATCAAGAACCTGGCCTGGTGACTTTTGTTTCTCTGGGGAAAGGCCATGGTTGGTATCCTGAGCCTCGTGTCCTGGAGTGGCCGTCTGCCTGCTAAAATTCTGGACGGACCAGGATGCCGCCAAGATGCAAGGTGCCCCCAGAGGCAACTGTGGCTGGTTTGACAGTGCCAAGTGCTTCCTGCAAACTGACATCAGAAACCTGGCCTGGTGATTTTCTTTCCCAGGGGAAAGGCCATGGTTCATGTCCAGGGCCCGGTGGCTCGCAGTTGCCTGCTGCCTGCTGAAATTCCACACGGATCCGGATACCTCCCTGATGCAAGTTGCCCCCACCGGCAACTGTGGCTGGTTTGACAGTGCCATGTGCCTCCTGCAAACTGACATCAGGAACCTGACCTGGTGACTTTCGCTTGTCTGGGGAAAGGCCATAGATGATGTCCAGTGCCCCCTGGCCTGGAGTGGCCGACTGCCTGCTGAAATTCCGCACGGATCAGGATATCTCCCAGATGCAAGGTGCCCCCACAGGCACCTGTGGCTGGTTTGACAGTGCCAAGTGCCTCCTGCAAACTGACATCAGGAACCTGGCCTGGTGACTTTTGTTTCTCTGGGGAAAGGCCATCGTTCCTCTCCAGGGCCCGGTGGCTCGAGTGGGCGGATATCTGCTAAAATTCCGCACAGATCAGGATACCTCCCAGATGCAAGGTGCCCGCCCAGGCAACTGTGGCTGGTTTGACAGTGCCAAGTGCCTCCTGCAAACTGACATCAGGAACCTGGCCTGGTGATTTTTCTTTGTCTGGGGAAAGGCCATTGTACGTGTCCAGGGCCTGTGGCCCGTAGTGGCTGGCCCCCTGCTGAAATTCCGAACGGATCAGGATACCTCCCAGACCGATAGTACCACCTCAGGCAACTGTGGCTGGTTTGACAGTGCCAAGTGCCTCCTGCAAACTGACATCAGGAACCTGGCCGGGTGACTTTTGTTTCTCTGGGGAAAGGCCGTGGTTAATGTACAGGGCCGGGTGTCCTGAGTGGCCGGCTGCCTGCTGAAATTCCGCACGGATCAGGATACCTCCCAGATGGAAAGTGGCCCCACAGGCAACTGTGGCTGGTTTGACAGTGCCAAGTGCCTCCTGCAAACTGACATCAGGAACCTGGCCTGGTGACTTTTCTTTCTCTGGGGAAAAGCCATCATTCTTCTCCAGTGCCCGTTGGCCCGGAGTGGACGGGTGCCTGCTCAAATTCCGCACGGATCAGGATACATCCCAGATGGAAAGTACCACCACAGGCAACTGTGGCTGGTTTGACAGTGCCAAGTGCCTCCTGCAAACTGACATCAGGAGCCTGGCCTGGTGTCTTTTGTTTCTCAGGGGAAAGGCTTTCGTTCCTATCCATGGACGGCTGGCCAATAGTGGCTGGCTGTCTGCTGAAATTCCGCACGGTTGAAGATACCTCCCAGATGGAAAGTACCACCACAGGCAACTGTGGCTGGTTTGACAGTGCCAAGTGCTTCCTGCAAACTGACATCAGAAACCTGGCCTGGTGATTTTCTTTCTCAGGGGAAAGGCCATGGCTCATGTCCAGGGCCCGGTGGCCCCTACTTGCCTGCTGCCTGCTGAAATTCCACACGGATCAGGATACCTCCCAGATGTAAGGTGCCACCACAGGCAACTGTGGCTGGTTTGACAGTGCCAAGTGCCTCCTGCAAACTGACATCAGGAACCTGGCCCGGTGACTTTTGTTTCTCTGGGGAAAGGCCATCGATTCATATCCTACAAACTGTGGCCCAGAGTGGCCGGCTGCCTGCTGAAATTCCGCACGGATCAGGATACCTCCCAGATGCAAAGTGCCCCACGGGAAACTGTGGCTGGTTTGACAGTGCCAAGTGCCTCCTGCCAACTGACATCAAGAACCTGGCCTGGTGACTTTTGTTTCTCTGGGGAAAGGCCATGGTTGGTATCCTGAGCCTCGTGTCCTGGAGTGGCCGTCTGCCTGCTAAAATTCTGGACGGACCAGGATGCCGCCAAGATGCAAGGTGCCCCCAGAGGCAACTGTGGCTGGTTTGACAGTGCCAAGTGCTTCCTGCAAACTGACATCAGAAACCTGGCCTGGTGATTTTCTTTCCCAGGGGAAAGGCCATGGTTCATGTCCAGGGCCCGGTGGCTCGCAGTTGCCTGCTGCCTGCTGAAATTCCACACGGATCCGGATACCTCCCTGATGCAAGTTGCCCCCACCGGCAACTGTGGCTGGTTTGACAGTGCCATGTGCCTCCTGCAAACTGACATCAGGAACCTGACCTGGTGACTTTCGCTTGTCTGGGGAAAGGCCATAGATGATGTCCAGTGCCCCCTGGCCTGGAGTGGCCGACTGCCTGCTGAAATTCCGCACGGATCAGGATATCTCCCAGATGCAAGGTGCCCCCACAGGCACCTGTGGCTGGTTTGACAGTGCCAAGTGCCTCCTGCAAACTGACATCAGGAACCTGGCCTGGTGACTTTTGTTTCTCTGGGGAAAGGCCATCGTTCCTCTCCAGGGCCCGGTGGCTCGAGTGGGCGGATATCTGCTAAAATTCCGCACAGATCAGGATACCTCCCAGATGCAAGGTGCCCGCCCAGGCAACTGTGGCTGGTTTGACAGTGCCAAGTGCCTCCTGCAAACTGACATCAGGAACCTGGCCTGGTGATTTTTCTTTGTCTGGGGAAAGGCCATTGTACGTGTCCAGGGCCTGTGGCCCGTAGTGGCTGGCCCCCTGCTGAAATTCCGAACGGATCAGGATACCTCCCAGACCGATAGTACCACCTCAGGCAACTGTGGCTGGTTTGACAGTGCCAAGTGCCTCCTGCAAACTGACATCAGGAACCTGGCCGGGTGACTTTTGTTTCTCTGGGGAAAGGCCGTGGTTAATGTACAGGGCCGGGTGTCCTGAGTGGCCGGCTGCCTGCTGAAATTCCGCACGGATCAGGATACCTCCCAGATGGAAAGTGGCCCCACAGGCAACTGTGGCTGGTTTGACAGTGCCAAGTGCCTCCTGCAAACTGACATCAGGAACCTGGCCTGGTGACTTTTCTTTCTCTGGGGAAAAGCCATCATTCTTCTCCAGTGCCCGTTGGCCCGGAGTGGACGGGTGCCTGCTCAAATTCCGCACGGATCAGGATACATCCCAGATGGAAAGTACCACCACAGGCAACTGTGGCTGGTTTGACAGTGCCAAGTGCCTCCTGCAAACTGACATCAGGAGCCTGGCCTGGTGTCTTTTGTTTCTCAGGGGAAAGGCTTTCGTTCCTATCCATGGACGGCTGGCCAATAGTGGCTGGCTGTCTGCTGAAATTCCGCACGGTTGAAGATACCTCCCAGATGGAAAGTACCACCACAGGCAACTGTGGCTGGTTTGACAGTGCCAAGTGCTTCCTGCAAACTGACATCAGAAACCTGGCCTGGTGATTTTCTTTCTCAGGGGAAAGGCCATGGCTCATGTCCAGGGCCCGGTGGCCCCTACTTGCCTGCTGCCTGCTGAAATTCCACACGGATCAGGATACCTCCCAGATGTAAGGTGCCACCACAGGCAACTGTGGCTGGTTTGACAGTGCCAAGTGCCTCCTGCAAACTGACATCAGGAACCTGGCCTTGTGAGTTTTGTTTCTCTGGGGAAAGGCCATCATTCTTGTTCAGAGCCCAGTGGCCCGGAGTGGCCGGCTGCCTGCTGAAATTCCGCACGGATCAGGATACCTCCCAGATTCAAGGTGCCGCCACAGGCAACTGTGGCTGGCTTGAGAGTGCCAAGTGCCTCCTGCAAACTGACATCAGGAACCTGGCCTGGTGACTGTTGTTTCTCTGGGGAAAGGCCATCATTCTTTTCCGGGGCCCGCCGGACCGGAGTGGCCGGCTGCCTTCTGAAATTCCACACGGTTGAGGATACCTCCCAGATGCAAGGTGGACCCACAGACAACTGTGGCTGGTTTGACAGTGCCAAGTGCCTCCTGCAAACTGACATCAGGAACCCGGCCTGGTGACTTTTGTTTCTCTGGGGAAAGGCCATGGTTCTTGTCCACGGCCTGGTGGCCCGGAGTGTCCGGCTGCCTCCTGAAATTCCGCATGGATCAGAATGCCTCCAGGATGAAAGGTGCCCCCATAGGCAACTGTGGCTGGTTTGACAGTGCCAAGTGCCTCCTCCAAACAGACATCAGGAACCTGGCCTGGTAAGTTTTGTTTCTCTGGGGAAAGGCCATCGTTCTTGTCCGGGTTCCGCCAGCCCGGAGTCGCCGGCTGTCTGCTGAAATTCCACACGGTTGAGGCTACCTCCCAGATGCAAGGCGCCCCCACAGGCAACTGTGGCTGGTTTGACAGTGCCATGTGCCTCCTGCAAACTGACATCAGGAACCTGACCTGGTGACTTTCGCTTGTCTGGGGAAAGGCCATAGATGATGTCCAGTGCCCCCTGGCCCGGAGTGGCCGACTGCCTGCTGAAATTCCGCACGGATCAGGATACCTCCCAGATGCAAGGTGCCCCCACAGGCAACTGTGGCTTGTTTGACAGTGCCAAGTGCCTCCTGCAAACTGACATCAGGAACCTGGCCTGGTGAGTTTTGTTTCTCTGGGGAAAGGCCATGGTTCATATCCTGGACCCGTAGTCCAGGAGTGGCCGGCTGCCTGCTGAAATTCTGAACGGATTAGGATGCCGCCCTGATGCAAAGTACCACCACAGGAAACTGTGGCAGGTTTGACAGTGCCAAGTGCCTCCTGCAAACTGACATCAGGAACCTGACCTGGTAAGTTTTGTTTCTCTGGGGAAAGGCCATCGTTCCTGTCCGGGGCCCGCTGGCCCGGAGTGGCCGGCTGCCTTCTGAAATTCCACACGGTTGAGGATACCTCCTAGATGCAAGGTGGCCCCACAGGCAACTGTGGCTGGTTTGACAGTGCCAAGTGCCTCCTGCAAACTGACATCAGGAACCTGGCCTGGTAACTTTTGTTTCTCTGGGGAAAGGCCATGGTTCTTGTCCACGGCCTGGTGGCCCGGAGTGTCCGGCTGCCTCCTGAAATTCCGCATGGATCAGAATGCCTCCCAGATGAAAAGTGCCCCCAGAGGCAACTGTGGCTGGTTTGACAGTGCCAAGTGCCTCCTGCAAACTGACATCAGGAACCTGGCCTGGTAAGTTTTGTTTCTCTGGGGAAAGGCCATCGTTCTTGTCCGGGGCCGCCGGCCCGGAGTGGCTGGCTGTCTGCTGAAATTCCACAGGGTTAAGGCTACCTCCCAGATGCAAGGCGCCCCCACAGGCAACTGTGGCTGGTTTGACAGTGCCATGTGCCTCCTGCAAACTGACATCAGGAACCTGGCCTGGTGACTTTTGTTTCTCTGGGGAAAGGCCATGGTTCGTATCCTGGATACGTAGGACCGGAGAGGCCGGCTGCCTGTTGAAATTCCTCACGGATCAGGATGCCGCCGAGATGCAAGATGCCCCCACAGGCAACTGTGGCTGCTTCGACAGTGCCAAGTGCCTCCTGCAAACTGACATCAGGAACCTGGCCGGGTGACTTTTGTTTCTCTGGGGAAAGGCCATGGTTCATATCCTGGACCCGTAGGCCAGGAGTGGCCGGCTGCCTGCTGAAATTCCGAACGGATCAGGATGCCTCCCAGATGCAAGGTGCCCCCAGAGGCAATTGTGGCTGGTTTGACAGTGCCAAGTGCCTCCTGCAAACTGACATCAGGAACCTGGCCTGGTGACATTTATTTCTCTGGGGAAAGGCCATTGTACGTGTCCAGGGCCTAGTGGCCCGGAGTGGCCGGCTGCTTGCTGGACTTCTGCATGGATCAGGATGCCGCCGAGATACAAGGTGCCCCCACAGGCACCTGTGGCTGGTTTGACAGTGCCAAGTGCCTCCTGCCAACTGACATCAAGAACCTGGCCTGGTGACTTTTGTTTCTCTGGGGAAAGGCCATGGTTGGTATCCTGAGCCTCGTGTCCTGGAGTGGCCGTCTGCCTGCTAAAATTCTGGACGGACCAGGATGCCGCCAAGATGCAAGGTGCCCCCAGAGGCAACTGTGGCTGGTTTGACAGTGCCAAGTGCTTCCTGCAAACTGACATCAGAAACCTGGCCTGGTGATTTTCTTTCCCAGGGGAAAGGCCATGGTTCATGTCCAGGGCCCGGTGGCTCGCAGTTGCCTGCTGCCTGCTGAAATTCCACACGGATCCGGATACCTCCCTGATGCAAGTTGCCCCCACCGGCAACTGTGGCTGGTTTGACAGTGCCATGTGCCTCCTGCAAACTGACATCAGGAACCTGGCCTGGTGACTTTTGTTTCCCAGGGGAAAGGCCATAGATGATGTCCAGTGCCTTCTGGCCTGGAGTGGCCGACTGCCTGCTGAAATTCTGCATGGATCAGGATGCCGCCGAGATGCAAGGTGCCCCACAGGCACCTGTGGCTGGTTTGACAGTGCCAAGTGCTTCCTGCAAACTGACATCAGAAACCTGGCCTGGTGATTTTCTTTCTCCGGGGAAAGGCCATGGTTCATGTCCAGGGCTTGGTGGCCCGTACTTGCCTGCTGCCTGCTGAAATTCCACACGGATCAGGATACCTCCCAGATGTAAGGTGCCACAACAGGCAACTGTGGCTGGTTTGACAGTGCCAAGTGCCTCCTGCAAACTGACATCAGGAACCTGGCCCGGTGACTTTTGTTTCTCTGGGGAAAGGCCATCGTTCATATCCTACAAACTGTGGCCCAGAGTGGCCGGCTGCCTGCTGAAATTCCGCACGGATCAGGATACCTCCCAGATGCAAAGTTCCCCACGGGAAACTGTGGCTGGTTTGACAGTGCCAAGTGCCTCCTGCCAACTGACATCAAGAACCTGGCCTGGTGACTTTTGCTTCTCTGGGGAAAGGCCATGGTTGGTATCCTGAGCCTCGTGTCCTGGAGTGGCCGTCTGCCTGCTAAAATTCTGGACGGACCAGGATGCCGCCAAGATGCAAGGTGCCCCCAGAGGCAACTGTGGCTGGTTTGACAG
This sequence comes from Passer domesticus, assembly GCF_036417665.1. NCBI lineage: Eukaryota > Metazoa > Chordata > Aves > Passeriformes > Passeridae > Passer > Passer domesticus. The sequence goes on from NC_087474.1 coordinate 59,540,227, forward strand.
TGCCAAGTGCTTCCTGCAAACTGACATCAGAAACCTGGCCTGGTGATTTTCTTTCCCAGGGGAAAGGCCATGGTTCATGTCCAGGGCCCGGTGGCTCGCAGTTGCCTGCTGCCTGCTGAAATTCCACACGGATCCGGATACCTCCCTGATGCAAGTTGCCCCCACCGGCAACTGTGGCTGGTTTGACAGTGCCATGTGCCTCCTGCAAACTGACATCAGGAACCTGGCCGGGTGACTTTTGTTTCCCAGGGGAAAGGCCATAGATGATGTCCAGTGCCTTCTGGCCTGGAGTGGCCGACTGCCTGCTGAAATTCCGCACGGATCAGGATATCTCCCAGATGCAAGGTGCCCCCACAGGCACCTGTGGCTGGTTTGACAGTGCCAAGTGCCTCCTGCAAACTGACATCAGGAACCTGGCCTGGTGACTTTTGTTTCTCTGGGGAAAGGCCATCGTTCCTCTCCAGGGCCCGGTGGCTCGAGTGGGCGGATACCTGCTAAAATTCCGCACAGATCAGGATACCTCCCAGATGGAAGGTGCCCGCCCAGGCAACTGTGGCTGGTTTGACAGTGCCAAGTGCCTCCTGCAAACTGACATCAGGAACCTGGCCTGGTGATTTTTCTTTGTCTGGGGAAAGGCCATTGTACGTGTCCAGGGCCTGTGGCCCGTAGTGGCTGGCCCCCTGCTGAAATTCCGAACGGATCAGGATACCTCCCAGACCGATAGTACCACCTCAGGCAACAGTGGCTGGTTTGACAGTGCCAAGTGCCTCCTGCAAACTGACATCAGGAACCTGGCCTGGTGACTTTTGTTTCTCTGGGGAAAGGCCGTGGTTAATGTACAGGGCCGGGGGTCCTGAGTGGCCGGCTGCCTGCTGAAATTCCGCACGGATCAGGATACCTCCCAGATGGAAAGTGGCCCCACAGGCAACTGTGGCTGGTTTGACAGTGCCAAGTGCCTCCTGCAAACTGACATCAGGAACCTGGCCTGGTGACTTTTGTTTCTCTGGGGAAAAGCCATCATTCTTCTCCAGTGCCCGTTGGCCCGGAGTGGACGGGAGCCTGCTCAAATTCCGCACGGATCAGGATACCTCCCAGATGGAAAGTACCACCACAGGCAACTGTGGCTGGTTTGACAGTGCCAAGTGCTTCCTGCAAACTGACATCAGAAACCTGGCCTGGTGATTTTCTTTCTCAGGGGAAAGGCCATGGCTCATGTCCAGGGCCCGGTGGCCCCTACTTGCCTGCTGCCTGCTGAAATTCCACACGGATCAGGATACCTCCCAGATGTAAGGTGCCACCACAGGCAACTGTGGCTGGTTTGACAGTGCCAAGTGCCTCCTGCAAACTGACATCAGGAACCTGGCCTTGTGAGTTTTGTTTCTCTGGGGAAAGGCCATGGTTCTTGTCCAGGGCCTTGTGGCCAGGATTGGCCGGCTGCCTGCTGAAATTCCGCATGGATCAGGATGCCTCCGAGATGAAATGTGCCCCTACAGGCAACTGTGGCCGGTTTGACAGTGCCAAGTGCCTCCTGCAAACTGACATCAGGAACCTGGCCTGGTGACTTTTGTTTCTCTGGGGAAAAGCCATGGTTCATGTCCAGGGCCTGGTGCCCCGGAGTGGCCGGCTGCCTGCTGAAATTCCGCATGGATCAGGATGCCTCCCAGAAGAAAAATGCCCCCACAGGCAACTGCGTCTGGTTTGACAGTGCCAAGTGCCTCCTGCAAACTGACATCAGCAACCTGGCCTGGTGACTTTTGTTTCTCTGGGTAAAGGCCATGGTTCTTGTCCAGGGCCTTGTGGCCAGGATTGGCCGGCTGCCTGCTGAAATTCCGCATGGATCAGGATGCCTCCGAGATGAAATGTGCCCCTACAGGCAACTGTGGCCGGTTTGACAGTGCCAAGTGCCTCCTGCAAACTGACATCAGGAACCTGGCCTGGTGACTTTTGTTTCTCTGGGGAAAAGCCATGGTTCATGTCCAGGGCCTGGTGGCCCGGAGTGGCAGGCTGCCTGCTGAAATTCCTCACGGTTGAGGATACCTCCCAGATGCAAGGTGCCCCCACAGGCAACTGCGTCTGGTTTGACAGTGCCAAGTGCCTCCTGCAAACTGACATCAGGAACCTGGCCTGGTGACTTTTGTTTCTCTGGGAAAAGGCCATAATTCTTTTCCGGGGCGCGGTGCACCGGAATGGCCGGCTGCCTGCTGAAATTCCGCATGGATCAGGATGCCTCCCACATGAAAAATGCCCCCAGAGGCAACTGCGTCTGGTTTGACAGTGCCAAGTGCCTCCTGCAAACAGACATCAGGAACCTGGCCTGGTGACTTTTGTTTCTCTGGGGAAAAGCCATGGTTCATGTCCAGGGCCTGGTGGCCCGGAGTGGCCGGCTGCCTGCTGAAATTCCGCATGGATCAGGATGCCTCCGAGATGAAAAATGCCCCCACAGGCAACTGCGTCTGGTTTGACAGTGCCAAGTGCCTCCTGCAAACTGACATCAGGAACCTGGCCTGGTGACTTTTGTTTCTCTGGGTAAAGGCCATGGTTCATGTCCAGGGCCTTGTGGCCAGGATTGTCCGGCTGCCTGCTGAAATTCCGCATGGATCAGGATGCCTCCGAGATGAAATGTGCCCCTACAGGCAACTGTGGCCGGTTTGACAGTGCAAAGTGCCTCCTGCAAACTGACATCAGCAACCTGGCCTGGTGACATTTGTTTCTCTGGGGAAAAGCCATGGTTCATGTCCAGGGCCTGGTGGCCCGGAGTGGCCGGCTGCCTGCTGAAATTCCGCATGGATCAGGATACCTCCCACATGAAAAATGCCCCCAGAGGCAACTGTGGCTGGTTTGACAGTGCCAAGTGCCTCCTGCAAACTGACATCAGGAGCCTGGCCTGGTGACTTTTGTTTCTCTGGGGAAAGGCCATCATTCTTGTCCGGGCCCCAGAGTGCCCGGAGTGGCCGGCTGCCTTCTGAAATTCCACACGGTTGAGGATGCCTCCCAGATGAAAAATGCCCCCACAGGCAACTGCGTCTGGTTTGACAGTGCCAAGTGCCACCTGCAAACTGACATCAGGAACCTGGCCTGGTGACTTTTGTTTCTCTGGGTAAAGGCCGTGGTTCATGTCCAGGGCCTTGTGGCCCAGAGTGGCAGGCTGCCTGCTGAAATTCCGCACGGATCGGGATCCATCCCAGTTGCAAGGTGCCCCCACAGGCAACTGCGTCTGGTTTGACAGTGCCAAGTGCCACCTGCAAACTGACATCAGGAACCTGGCCTGGTGACTTTTGTTTCTCTGGGGAAAGGCCATTATTCTTGTCCGGGTCCCGGTGGCCCGGAGTGGCAGGCTGCCTGCTGAAATTCCTCACGGTTGAGGATACCTCCCAGATGCAAGGTGCCCCCACAGGCAACTGCGTCTGGTTTGATAGTGCCAAGTGCCTCCTGCAAACTGACATCAGGAACCTGGCCTGGTGACTTTTGTTTCTCTGGGGAAAGGCCATGGTTCGTGTCCAGGGCCTGGTGGCCCGGAGTGGCCGGCTGCCTGCTGAAATTCCGCATGGATCAGGATGCCCCCCACATGAAAAAAGCCCCCACAGGCAACTGCGTCTGGTTTGACAGTGCCAAGTGCCTCCTGCAAACTGACATCAGGAACCTGGCCTGGTGACTTTTGTTTCTCTGGGTAAAGGCCATGGTTCATGTCCAGGGCCTTCTGGCCATGTGTGGCCGGCTGCCTGCTGAAATTCCGCACGGATCGGGATACATCCCAGTTGCAAGGTGCCACCACAGGCAACTGTGGCTGGTTTGACATTGCCAAGAGCCACCTGCAAACTGACATCAGGAACCTGGCCTGGTGACTTTTGTTTCTCTGGGGAAAGGCCATTATTCTTGTCCGGGTCCCGGTGGCCCGGAGTGGCAGGCTGCCTGCTGAAATTCCTCACGGTTGAGGATACCTCCCAGATGCAAGGTGCCCCCACAGGCAACAGCGTCTGGTTTGATAGTGCCAAGTGCCTCCTGCAAACTGACATCAGGAACCTGGCCTGGTGACTTTTGTTTCTCTGGGGAAAGGCCATGGTTCGTGTCCAGGGCCTGGTGGCCCGGAGTGGCAGGCTGCCTGCTGAAATTCCAAATGGATCAGGATGCCCCCCACATGAAAAAAGCCCCGACAGGCAACTGCGTCTGGTTTGACAGTGCCAAGTGCCTCCTGCAAACTGACATCAGGAACCTGGCCTGGTGACTTATGTTTCTCTGGGAAAAGGCCATAATTCTTTTCCGGGGCGCGGTGCACCGGAATGGCCGGCTGCCCGCTGAAATTCCGCATGGATCAGGATGCCTCCCAGATGAAAAATGCCCCCAGAGGCAACTGCGTCTGGTTTGACAGTGCCAAGTGCCTCCTGCAAACAGACATCAGGAACCTGGCCTGGTGACTTTTGTTTCTCTGGGTAAAGGCCATGGTTCATGTCCAGGGCCTGGTGGCCCGGATTGGCCGGCTGCCTGCTGAAATTCCGCGTGGATCAGGATACCTCCCAGACCGAAAGTACCACCACAGGCAACTGTGGCTGGTTTAGACAGCGCCAAGTGCCTCAAGCAAACTGACATCAGGAACCTGGCCTGGTGACTTTTGTTTCTCTGGGGATTGGCCATCATTCTTGTCCGGGGCACGGTGGACCGGGGTGGCTGGCTGCCTGCTGAAATTCCGCATGGATCAGGACGCCTCCCAGATGAAAAATGCCCCCAGAGGAAACTGCGTCTGGTTTGACAGTGCCAAGTGCCTCCTGCAAACTGACATCAGGAACCTGGCCTGGTGACTTTTGTTTCTCTGGGGAAAAGCCATGGTTGATGTCCAGGGCCTTGCGGCCCGTTGCTGCCGGCTCCCTGCTGAAATTCAGCACGGATCAGGATACCTCCCAGACAGATGGTACCACCACAGGCAACTGTGGCTGGTTTGACAGTGCCAAGTGCCTCCTGCAAACTGACATCAGGAACCTGGCCTGGTGACTTTTGTTTCTCTGGGGAAAGGCCATCGTTCCTCTCTAGGGCCTGCTGGCTCGAGTGGCCGGATGCCTGCTGAAATTCCGAAGGGATCAGAATACCGCCTAGATGCAAGGTGCCGCCACAGGCAACAGTGGCTGGTTTGACAGTGCCAAATGCCTCCTGCAAACTGACATCAGGAACCTGGCCTGGTGACTTCTGTTTCTCAGATGAAAGGCCATCATTTTAGTTCGAGGCCTGCAGGCCAGGATTGGCCGGCTGCCTGCTGAAATTCCGAACGGATCAGGATACCGCCGAGATTCAAGGTGCTCCCACAGGCAACTGTGGCTGGTTTGACAGTGCCAAGTGCCTCCTGCAAACTGACATCAGGAACCTGGCCTGGTGACTTTTGTTTCTCTGGGGAAAGGCCACCTTTCATGGCCAGGGCAGTGTGGCCCGGAGTGGCCGGATGCCTGCTGAAATTCCGAACGGATCCGTATACCGCCGAGATGCAAGGTGCCGCCACAGGCAACAGTGGCTGGTTTGACAGTGCCATGTGCCTCCTGCAAACTGATATCGGGAACCTGGCCTGGTGACTTTTGTTTCTCTGGGGAAACGCCATCATTCTTGTTCGAGGCCTGCAGGCCCGGATTGGCTGGCTGCCTCGTGAATTTCCGCACAGTTGAGGATACCTCCCAGATGCAAGGTGCCCCCACAGGCAACAGTGGCTGGTTTGACAGTGCCAAGTGCCTCCTGCAAACTGACATCAGGACCCTGGCCTGGTGACTTTTGTTTCTCTGGGGAAAGGCCATGGTTCCTCTCCAGGGCCCGGTGGCTCGAGTGGCCGGCTGCCTGCTGAAATTCCGCACGGTTGAGGATATCTCCCAGACGCGAGGTGCTCCCACAGGCAAATGTGGCCGGTTTGACAGTGCCAAGTGCCTCCTGCAAAATGACATCAGGAACGTGGCCTGGTGATTTTTGTTTCTCTGGGGAAAGGCCATTGTTCGTGTCCAGGGCCTGCTTCACCGGAGTGGCTGGCCGCCTGCTGAAATTCCGAATGGATCAGAATTCCGCCTAGAGGTAAGGTGCTCCCACAGGCAACAGTGGCTGGTTTGACAGTGCCAAGTGCCTCCTGCCAACTGACATCAGCAACCTGGCCTGGTGATTTTTGTTTCTCTTTGGAAAGGCCATTGTTTGTGCCCAGTGTCCGGTGGCCTGGAGTGGCTGGCCGCCTGCTGAAATTCCGCACGGATCAGGATACCTCCCAGAGAGATAGTACCACCACAGTCAATTGTGTCTGGTGTGACAGTGCCAAGTGCCGCCTGCAAACTGACATCAGGAACCTGGCCTGGTGACTTTTGTTTCTCTGGGGAAAGGCCACGGTTCATGTCCAGGGCCTGGGGGCCCAGAGTGGCCGGCTGCCTGCTGAAATTCCGCACGGTTGAGGATACCTCCCAGATGCAAGGTGCCCCCACAGGCAACTGTGGCTGGTTTGACAGTGCCAAGTGCCTCCTGCAAACTGACATCAGCAACCTGGCCTGGTGACATTTGCTTCTCCGGGGAAAGGCCAACATTCTTGTCCGGGGCCCAGAGTGGCCGCAGTGGCCGGCTGCCTGCTGAAAGTCCACACGGTTGAGGATACCTCCCAGATGCAAGGTGCCCGCAGCGGCAACTGTGGCTGGTTTGACAGTGCCAAGTGCCTCCTGCAAACTGACATCAGGAACCTGGCCTGGTGACTTTTGTTTCTCTGGGGAAAGGCCTTCATTTTTGTCCAGGGCCTGGTGGCCCGGAGTGGCCGGCTGCCTGCAGAAATTCCGCATGGATCAGGACGCCTCCCAGATGAAAAATGCCCCCAGAGGAAACTGCGTCTGGTTTGACAGTGCCAAGTGCCTCCTGCAAACAGACATCAGGAACCTGGCCTGGTGACTTTTGCTTCTCTGGGGAAAAGCCATGGTTCATGTCCAGGGCCTGGTGGCCAGGAGTGGCCGGCTGCCTGCTGAAATTCTGCATGGATCAGGATGCCGCCGAGATGGAAGGTGCCACCACAGGCAACTGCGGTTGGTTTGACAGTGCCAAGTGCCTCCTGCAAACTGACATCAGGAACCGAGCCTGGTGACTTTTCTTTCTCAGGGGAATGGACATGGCTCATGTCCAGGGCCTGGTGGCCCGGAGTGGCCGGCTGCCTGCTGAAATTCCGCATGGATCAGGATGCCTCCCAGATGAAAAATGCCCCCAGAGGAAACTGCGTCTGGTTTGACAGTGCTAAGTGCCGCCTGCAAACTGACATCAGCAACCTGGCCTGGTGACTTTTGTTTCTCTGATGACAGGCCATCATTCTTGTCCGGGGCACGGTAGCCCGGAGTGGCTGGCTGCCTGCTGAAATTCCGCACGGTTGAGGATACCTCCCAGATGCAAGGTGGCCCCACAGACAACTGTGGCTGGTTTGACAGTGCCAAGTGCCTCCTGCAAACTGACATCAGGAACCTGGCCTGGTGACTTTTGTTTCTCTGGGGAAAAGCCATGGTTCATGTCCAGGGCCTGGTGCCCCGGAGTGGCCGGCCGCCTGCTGAAATTCCGCATGGATCAGGATGCCTCCCAGAAGAAAAATGCCCCCACAGGCAACTGCGTCTGGTTTGACAGTGCCAAGTGCCTCCTGCAAACTGACATCAGCAACCTGGCCTGGTGACTTTTGTTTCTCTGGGTAAAGGCCATGGTTCTTGTCCAGGGCCTTGTGGCCAGGATTGGCCGGCTGCCTGCTGAAATTCCGCATGGATCAGGATGCCTCCGAGATGAAATGTGCCCCTACAGGCAACTGTGGCCGGTTTGACAGTGCCAAGTGCCTCCTGCAAACTGACATCAGGAACCTGGCCTGGTGACTTTTGTTTCTCTGGGGAAAAGCCATGGTTCATGTCCAGGGCCTGGTGGCCCGGAGTGGCAGGCTGCCTGCTGAAATTCCTCACGGTTGAGGATACCTCCCAGATGCAAGGTGCTCCCACAGGCAACTGCGTCTGGTTTGACAGTGCCAAGTGCCTCCTGCAAACTGACATCAGGAACCTGGCCTGGTGACTTTTGTTTCTCTGGGAAAAGGCCATCATTCTTTTCCGGGGCGCGGTGCACCGGAATGGCCGGCTGCCTGCTGAAATTCCGCATGGATCAGGATGCCTCCTACATGAAAAATGCCCCCAGAGGCAACTGCGTCTGGTTTGACAGTGCCAAGTGCCTCCTGCAAACTGACATCAGGAACCTGGACTGGTGACTTTTGTTTCTCTGGGGAAAAGCCATGGTTCATGTCCAGGGCCTGGTGGCCCGGAGTGGCCGGCTGCCTGCTGAAATTCCGCATGGATCAGGATGTCTCCGAGATGAAAAATGCCCCCACAGGCAACTGCGGTTGGTTTGACAGTGCCAAGTGCCTCCTGCAAACTGACATCAGGAACCTGGCCTGGTGACTTTTGTTTCTCTGGGTAAAGGCCATGGTTCATGTCCAGGGCCTTGTGGCCAGGATTGTCCGGCTGCCTGCTGAAATTCCGCATGGATCAGGATGCCTCCGAGATGAAATGTGCCCCTACAGGCAACTGTGGCCGGTTTGACAGTGCAAAGTGCCTCCTGCAAACTGACATCAGCAACCTGGCCTGGTGACATTTGTTTCTCTGGGGAAAAGCCATGGTTCATGTCCAGGGCCTGGTGGCCCGGAGTGGCCGGCTGCCTGCTGAAATTCCGCATGGATCAGGATACCTCCCACATGAAAAATGCCCCCACAGGCAACTGTGGCTGGTTTGACAGTGCCAAGTGCCTCCTGCAAACTGACATCAGGAACCTGGCCTGGTGACTTTTGTTTCTCTGGGGAAAGGCCATCATTCTTGTCCGGGCCCCAGAGTGCCCGGAGTGGCCGGCTGCCTTCTGAAATTCCACACGGTTGAGGATGCCTCCCAGATGAAAAATGCCCCCACAGGCAACTGCGTCTGGTTTGACAGTGCCAAGTGCCACCTGCAAACTGACATCAGGAACCTGGCCTGGTGACTTTTGTTTCTCTGGGTAAAGGCCGTGGTTCATGTCCAGGGCCTTGTGGCCCAGAGTGGCAGGCTGCCTGCTGAAATTCCGCACGGATCGGGATCCATCCCAGTTGCAAGGTGCCCCCACAGGCAACTGCGTCTGGTTTGACAGTGCCAAGTGCCACCTGCAAACTGACATCAGGAACCTGGCCTGGTGACTTTTGTTTCTCTGGGGAAAGGCCATTATTCTTGTCCGGGTCCCGGTGGCCCGGAGTGGCAGGCTGCCTGCTGAAATTCCTCACGGTTGAGGATACCTCCCAGATGCAAGGTGCCCCCACAGGCAACTGCGTCTGGTTTGATAGTGCCAAGTGCCTCCTGCAAACTGACATCAGGAACCTGGCCTGGTGACTTTTGTTTCTCTGGGGAAAGGCCATGGTTCGTGTCCAGGGCCTGGTGGCCCGGAGTGGCCGGCTGCCTGCTGAAATTCCGCATGGATCAGGATGCCCCCCACATGAAAAAAGCCCCCACAGGCAACTGCGTCTGGTTTGACAGTGCCAAGTGCCTCCTGCAAACTGACATCAGGAACCTGGCCTGGTGACTTTTGTTTCTCTGGGTAAAGGCCATGGTTCATGTCCAGGGCCTTGTGGCCATGTGTGGCCGGCTGCCTGCTGAAATTCCGCACGGATCGGGATACATCCCAGTTGCAAGGTGCCACCACAGGCAACTGTGGCTGGTTTGACATTGCCAAGAGCCACCTGCAAACTGACATCAGGAACCTGGCCTGGTGACTTTTGTTTCTCTGGGGAAAGGCCATTATTCTTGTCCGGGTCCCGGTGGCCCGGAGTGGCAGGCTGCCTGCTGAAATTCCTCACGGTTGAGGATACCTCCCAGATGCAAGGTGCCCCCACAGGCAACAGCGTCTGGTTTGATAGTGCCAAGTGCCTCCTGCAAACTGACATCAGGAACCTGGCCTGGTGACTTTTGTTTCTCTGGGGAAAGGCCATGGTTCGTGTCCAGGGCCTGGTGGCCCGGAGTGGCAGGCTGCCTGCTGAAATTCCAAATGGATCAGGATGCCCCCCACATGAAAAAAGCCCCGACAGGCAACTGCGTCTGGTTTGATAGTGCCAAGTGCCTCCTGCAAACTGACATCAGGAACCTGGCCTGGTGACTTATGTTTCTCTGGGAAAAGGCCATAATTCTTTTCCGGGGCGCGGTGCAACGGAATGGCCGGATGCCCGCTGAAATTCCGCATGGATCAGGATGCCTCCCAGATGAAAAATGCCCCCAGAGGCAACTGCGTCTGGTTTGACAGTGCCAAGTGCCTCCTGCAAACAGACATCAGGAACCTGGCCTGGTGACTTTTGTTTCTCTGGGTAAAGGCCATGGTTCATGTCCAGGGCCTGGTGGCCCGGATTGGCCGGCTGCCTGCTGAAATTCCGCGTGGATCAGGATACCTCCCAGACCGAAAGTACCACCACAGGCAACTGTGGCTGGTTTAGACAGCGCCAAGTGCCTCAAGCAAACTGACATCAGGAACCTGGCCTGGTGACTTTTGTTTCTCTGGGGATTGGCCATCATTCTTGTCCGGGGCACGGTGGACCGGGGTGGCTGGCTGCCTGCTGAAATTCCGCATGGATCAGGACGCCTCCCAGATGAAAAATGCCCCCAGAGGAAACTGCGTCTGGTTTGACAGTGCCAAGTGCCTCCTGCAAACTGACATCAGGAACCTGGCCTGGTGACTTTTGTTTCTCTGGGGAAAAGCCATGGTTGATGTCCAGGGCCTTGCGGCCCGTTGCTGCCGGCTCCCTGCTGAAATTCAGCACGGATCAGGATACCTCCCAGACAGATGGTACCACCACAGGCAACTGTGGCTGGTTTGACAGTGCCAAGTGCCTCCTGCAAACTGACATCAGGAACCTGGCCTGGTGACTTTTGTTTCTCTGGGGAAAGGCCATCGTTCCTCTCTAGGGCCTGCTGGCTCGAGTGGCCGGATGCCTGCTGAAATTCCGAAGGGATCAGAATACCGCCTAGATGCAAGGTGCCGCCACAGGCAACAGTGGCTGGTTTGACAGTGCCAAATGCCTCCTGCAAACTGACATCAGGAACCTGGCCTGGTGACTTCTGTTTCTCAGATGAAAGGCCATCATTTTAGTTCGAGGCCTGCAGGCCAGGATTGGCCGGCTGCCTGCTGAAATTCCGAACGGATCAGGATACCGCCGAGATTCAAGGTGCTCCCACAGGCAACTGTGGCTGGTTTGACAGTGCCAAGTGCCTCCTGCAAACTGACATCAGGAACCTGGCCTGGTGACTTTTGTTCCTCTGGGGAAAGGCCACCTTTCATGGCCAGGGCAGTGTGGCCCGGAGTGGCCGGATGCCTGCTGAAATTCCGAACGGATCCGTATACCGCCGAGATGCAAGGTGCCGCCACAGGCAACAGTGGCTGGTTTGACAGTGCCATGTGCCTCCTGCAAACTGATATCGGGAACCTGGCCTGGTGACTTTTGTTTCTCTGGGGAAAGGCCATCATTCTTGTTCGAGGCCTGCAGGCCCGGATTGGCTGGCTGCCTGCTGAATTTCCGCACAGTTGAGGATACCTCCCAGATGCAAGGTGCCCCCACAGGCAACAGTGGCTGGTTTGACAGTGCCAAGTGCCTCCTGCAAACTGACATCAGGACCCTGGCCTGGTGACTTTTGTTTCTCTGGGGAAAGGCCATGGTTCCTCTCCAGGGCCCGGTGGCTCGAGTGGCCGGCTGCCTGCTGAAATTCCGCACGGTTGAGGATATCTTCCAGACGCGAGGTGCTCCCACAGGCAAATGTGGCCGGTTTGACAGTGCCAAGTGCCTCCTGCAAAATGACATCAGGAACGTGGCCTGGTGATTTTTGTTTCTCTGGGGAAAGGCCATTGTTCGTGTCCAGGGCCTGCTTCACCGGAGTGGCTGGCCGCCTGCTGAAATTCCGAATGGATCAGAATTCCGCCTAGAGGTAAGGTGCTCCCACAGGCAACAGTGGCTGGTTTGACAGTGCCAAGTGCCTCCTGCCAACTGACATCAGCAACCTGGCCTGGTGATTTTTGTTTCTCTTTGGAAAGGCCATTGTTTGTGCCCAGTGTCCGGTGGCCTGGAGTGGCTGGCCGCCTGCTGAAATTCCGCACGGATCAGGATACCTCCCAGAGAGATAGTACCACCACAGTCAATTGTGTCTGGTGTGACAGTGCCAAGTGCCGCCTGCAAACTGAAATGGGGAACCTGGCCTGGTGACTTTTGTTTCTCTGGGGAAAGGCCACGGTTCATGTCCAGGGCCTGGGGGCCCAGAGTGGCCGGCTGCCTGCTGAAATTCCGCACGGTTGAGGATACCTCCCAGATGCAAGGTGCCCCCACAGGCAACTGTGGCTGGTTTGACAGTGCCAAGTGCCTCCTGCAAACTGACATCAGCAACCTGGCCTGGTGACATTTGCTTCTCCGGGGAAAGGCCAACATTCTTGTCCGGGGCCCAGAGTGGCCGCAGTGGCCGGCTGCCTGCTGAAAGTCCACACGGTTGAGGATACCTCCCAGATGCAAGGTGCCCGCAGCGGCAACTGTGGCTGGTTTGACAGTGCCAAGTGCCTCCTGCAAACTGACATCAGGAACCTGGCCTGGTGACTTTTGTTTCTCTGGGGAAAGGCCTTCATTTTTGTCCAGGGCCTGGTGGCCCGGAGTGGCCGGCTGCCTGCAGAAATTCCGCATGGATCAGGACGCCTCCCAGATGAAAAATGCCCCCAGAGGAAACTGCGTCTGGTTTGACAGTGCCAAGTGCCTCCTGCAAACAGACATCAGGAACCTGGCCTGGTGACTTTTGCTTCTCTGGGGAAAAGCCATGGTTCATGTCCAGGGCCTGGTGGCCAGGAGTGTCCGGCTGCCTGCTGAAATTCTGCATGGATCAGGATGCCGCCGAGATGGAAGGTGCCACCACAGGCAACTGCGTTTGGTTTGACAGTGCCAAGTGCCTCCTGCAAACTGACATCAGGAACCGAGCCTGGTGACTTTTCTTTCTCAGGGGAATGGACATGGCTCATGTCCAAGGCCTGGTGGCCCGGAGTGGCCGGCTGCCTGCTGAAATTCCGCATGGATCAGGATGCCTCCCAGATGAAAAATGCCCCCAGAGGAAACTGCGTCTGGTTTGACAGTGCTAAGTGCCGCCTGCAAACTGACATCAGCAACCTGGCCTGGTGACTTTTGTTTCTCTGATGACAGGCCATCATTCTTGTCCGGGGCACGGTAGCCCGGAGTGGCTGGCTGCCTGCTGAAATTCCGCACGGTTGAGGATACCTCCCAGATGCAAGGTGGCCCCACAGACAACTGTGGCTGGTTTGACAGTGCCAAGTGCCTCCTGCAAACTGACATCAGGAACCTGGCCTGGTGACTTTTGTTTCTCTGGGGAAAAGCCATGGTTCATGTCCAGGGCCTGGTGCCCCGGAGTGGCCGGCCGCCTGCTGAAATTCCGCATGGATCAGGATGCCTCCCAGAAGAAAAATGCCCCCACAGGCAACTGCGTCTGGTTTGACAGTGCCAAGTGCCTCCTGCAAACTGACATCAGCAACCTGGCCTGGTGACTTTTGTTTCTCTGGGTAAAGGCCATGGTTCATGTCCAGGGCCTTGTGGCCAGTATTGGCCGGCTGCCTGCTGAAATTCCGCATGGATCAGGATGCCTCCGAGATGAAATGTGCCCCTACAGGCAACTGTGGCTGGTTTGACAGTGCCAAGTGCCTCCTGCAAACTGACATCAGGAACCTGGCCTGGTGACTTTTGTTTCTCTGGGGAAAAGCCATGGTTCATGTCCAGGGCCTGGTGGCCCGGAGTGGCTGGCTGCCTGCTGAAATTCCGCACGGATCGGGATACATCGCAGTTGCAAGGTGCCACCACAGGCAACTGTGGCTGGTTTGACAGTGCCAAGAGCCACCTGCAAACTGACATCAGGAACCTGGCCTGGTGACTTTTGTTTCTCTGGGGAAAGCCATTATTCTTGTCCGGGTCCCGGTGGCCCGGAGTGGCAGGCTGCCTGCTGAAATTCCTCACGGTTGAGGATACCTCCCAGATGCAAGGTGCCCCCACAGGCAACTGCGTCTGGTTTGACAGTGCCAAGGGCCTCCTGCAAACTGACATCAGGAACCTGGCCTGGTGACTTTTGTTTCTCTGGGAAAGGCCATGGTTCGTGTCCAGGGCCTGGGGGCTCAGAGTGGCCTGCTGCCTGCTGAAATTCCGCATGGATCAGGATGCCTCCCACATGAAAAAAGCCCCCAGAGACAACTGCGGCTGGTTTGACAGTGCCAAGTGCCTCCTGCAAACTGACATCAGGAACCTGGCCTGGTGACTTTTGTTTCTCAGGGGAAAGGCCATCGTTCCTCTCCAGGGCCCCGTGGCCCGGAGTGGCCGGCTGCCTGCTGAAATTCCAAATGGATCCGGATACCTCCCAGAGCGAAAGTACCACCAGAGGCAACTGTGGCTGGTTTGACAGTGCCAAGTGCCTCCTGCAAACTGACGTCAGGAACCTGGCCTGGTGACTTTTGTTTCTCTGGGGAAAGGCCATCATTCTTGTCCAGGGCCTGGTGCCCCGGAGTGGCCGGCTGCCTGCTGAAATTCCGCATGGATCAGGATGCCTCCCAGATGAAAAATGCCCCCACAGGCAACTGCGTGAGGTTTGACAGTGCCAAGTGCCTCCTGCAAACTGACATCAGGAATCAGGCCGGGTGACTTTTGTTTCTCTGGGGAATGGCCATCATTCTTGTTTGGGGCACGGTGGCCGGGAGTGGCCGGCTGCCTGCTGAAATTTCAAACGGATCAGGATACCTCCCAGACCGAAAGTACCACCAGAGGCAAATGTGGGTGGTTTGACAGTGCCAAGTGCCTCCTGCAAACTGACATCAGGAACCTGGCCTGGTGACTTTTGTTTCTCTGGGGAAAGGCCATGGTTCATGTCCATGGCCTGGGGGCCCGGAGTGGCCGGCTGCCTGCTGAAATTCTGCATGGATCAAGATTCCGCCGAGATGGAAGTTGCCCCCATAGGAAACGATGGCTGGTTTAACAGTGCCAAGTGCCTCCTGCAAACTGACATCAGGAACCTGCCCTGGTGACTTTTGTTTCTCTGGGGAAAGGCCATGGTTCATGTCCAGGCCCTGGTGGCCCGGAGTGGCCGGCTGCCTGCTGAAATTCCGCACGGATCAGGCTGCCTCCCAGACCGAATGTACCACCCAAGGCAAATGTGGCTGGTTTGACAGTGCCAAGTGCCTCCTGCAAACAGACATCGGCGATCTGGCCTGCTGAGTTCTGTTTCTCTGGGGAAAGGCCATCGTTCCGCTCCAGGGCCCGGTGGCTCCAGTGACAGGCTGCCTGCTGAAATTCCACATGGATCAGGATGCCTCCCAGAAGAAAGGTGCCCCCACAGGCAACTGTGGCTGGTTTGACAGTGCCAAGTGCCTCCTGCAAACTGACATCAGGAACCTCGCCTGGTGACTTTTATTTCTCTGGGTAAAGGCCATCATTCTTGTCCAGTGCCCTGTGGACTGGAGAGGCCGGCTGCCTGCTGAAATTCCTCACGGTTGAGGATACCTCCCAGATGAAATGTGCCCCCACAGGTAACTGTGGCTGGTTTGACAGTGCCAAGTGCCTCCTGCAAACTGACATCAGGAACCTGGCCTGGTGACTTTTGTTTCTCTGGGAAAGGCCATGGTTCATGTCCATGGCCTGGGGGCCCGGAGTGGCCGGCTGCCTGCTGAAATTCTGCATGGATCAGGATGCCTCCGAGATGGAAGGTGCCCCCTCAGGCAACTGTGGCTGGTTTGACAGTGCCAAGTGCCTCCTGCAAACTGACATCAGGAACCTGGCCTGGTGACTTTTGTTTCTCTGGGGAAAGGCCATTATTCTTGTCCGGGTCCCGGTGGCCCGGAGTGGCAGGCTGCCTGCTGAAATTCCTCACGGTTGAGGATACCTCCCAGATGCAAGGTGCCCCCACAGGCAACTGCGTCTGGTTTGATAGTGCCAAGTGCCTCCTGCAAACTGACATCAGGAACCTGGCCTGGTGACTTTTGTTTCTCTGGGGAAAGGCCATCATTTTTGTCCAGGGCCTGGTGGCCCGGAGTGGCTGGCTGCCTGCTGAAATTCCGCATGGATCAGGATGCCCCCCACATGAAAAAAGCCCCCACAGGCAACTGCGTCTGGTTTGATAGTGCCAAGTGCCTCCTGCAAACTGACATCAGGAACCTGGCCTGGTGACTTTTGTTTCTCTGGGTAAAGGCCATGGTTCATGTCCAGGGCCTTGTGGCCATGTGTGGCCGGCTGCCTGCTGAAATTCCGCACGGATCGGGATACATCCCAGTTGCAAGGTGCCACCACAGGCAACTGTGGCTGGTTTGACATTGCCAAGAGCCACCTGCAAACTGACATCAGGAACCTGGCCTGGTGACTTTTGTTTCTCTGGGGAAAGGCCATTATTCTTGTCCGGGTCCCGGTGGCCCGGATTGGCAGGCTGCCTGCTGAAATTCCTCACGGTTGAGGATACCTCCCAGATGCAAGGTGCCCCCACAGGCAACTGCGTCTGGTTTGATAGTGCCAAGTGCCTCCTGCAAACTGACAGCAGGAACCTGGCCTGGTGACTTTTGTTTCTCTGGGGAAAGGCCATGTTTCGTGTCCAGGGCCTGGTGGCCCGGAGTGGCCGGCTGCCTGCTGAAATTCCAAATGGATCAGGATGCCCCCCACATGAAAAAAGCCCCGACAGGCAACTGCGTCTGGTTTGACAGTGCCAAGTGCCTCCTGCAAACTGACATCAGGAACCTGGCCTGGTGACTTTTGTTTCTCTGGGAAAAGGCCATAATTCTTTTCCGGGGCGCGGTGCACCGGAATGGCCGGATGCCTGCTGAAATTCCGCATGGATCAGGATGCCTCCCAGATGAAAAATGCCCCCAGAGGCAACTGCGGCTGGTTTGACAGTGCCAAGTGCCTCCTGCAAACAGACATCAGGAACCTGGCCTGGTGACTTTTGTTTTTCTGGGGAAAGGCCATGGTTCATGTCCAGGGCCTGGTGGCCCGGATTGGCCGGCTGCCTGCTGAAATTCCGCGTGGATCAGGATACCTCCCAGAGCGAAAGTACCACCACAGGCAACTGTGGCTGGTTTAGACAGCGCCAAGTGCCTCCTGCAAACTGACATCAGGAACCTGGCCTGGTGACTTTTGTTTCTCTGGGGATTGGCCATCATTCTTGTCCGGGGCACGGTGGACCGGGGTGGCTGGCTGCCTGCTGAAATTCCGCATGGATCAGGACGCCTCCCAGATGAAAAATGCCCCCAGAGGAAACTGCGTCTGGTTTGACAGTGCCAAGTGCCTCCTGCAAACTGACATCAGGAACCTGGCCTGGTGACTTTTGTTTCTCTGGGGAAAGGCCATCGTTCCTCTCTAGGGCCTGCTGGCTCGAGTGGCCGGCTGCCTGCTGAAATTCCGCATGGATCAGAATACCGCCTAGATGCAAGGTGCCGCCACAGGCAACAGTGGCTGGTTTGACAGTGCCAAATGCCTCCTGCAAACAGACATCAGGAACCTGGCCTGGTGACTTCTGTTTCTCTGATGAAAGGCCATCATTTTAGTTCGAGGCCTGCAGGCCAGGATTGGCCGGCTGCCTGCTGAAATTCCGAACGGATCAGGATACCGCCGAGATTCAAGGTGCTCCCACAGGCAACTGTGGCTGGTTTGACAGTGCCAAATGCCTCCTGCAAACAGACATCAGGAACCTGGCCTGGTGACTTCTGTTTCTCTGATGAAAGGCCATCATTTTAGTTCGAGGCCTGCAGGCCAGGATTGGCCGGCTGCCTGCTGAAATTCCGAACGGATCAGGATACCGCCGAGATTCAAGGTGCTCCCACAGGCAACTGTGGCTGGTTTGACAGTGCCAAGTGCCTCCTGCAAACTGACATCAGGAACCTGGCCTGGTGACTTCTGTTTCTCTGATGAAAGGCCATCATTTTAGTTCGAGGCCTGCGGGCCCGGATTGGCTGGCTGCCTCGTGAATTTCCGCACAGTTGAGGATACCTCCCAGATGCAAGGTGCCCCCACAGGCAACAGTGGCTGGTTTGACAGTGCCAAGTGCCTCCTGCAAACTGACATCAGGACCCTGGCCTGGTGACTTTTGTTTCTCGGGGGAAAGGCCATGGTTCCTCTCCAGGGCCCGGTGGCTCGAGTGGCCGGCTGCCTGCTGAAATTCCGCACGGTTGAGGATATCTCCCAGACGCGAGGTGCTCCCACAGGCAAATGTGGCCGGTTTGACAGTGCCAAGTGCCTCCTGCAAAATGACATCAGGAACCTGGCCTGGTGACTTTTGTTTCTCTGGGGAAAGGCCATCATTCTTGTCCGGGCCCCAGAGTGCCCGGAGTGGCCGGCTGCCTGCTGAAATTCTGCATGGATCAGGATGCCGCCGAGATGGAAGGTGCCACCACAGGCAACTGCGTTTGGTTTGACAGTGCCAAGTGCCTCCTGCAAACTGACATCAGGAACCGAGCCTGGTGACTTTTCTTTCTCAGGGGAATGGACATGGCTCATGTCCAGGGCCTGGTGGCCCGGAGTGGCCGGCTGCCTGCTGAAATTCCGCATGGATCAGGATGCCTCCCAGATGAAAAATGCCCCCAGAGGAAACTGCGTCTGGTTTGACAGTGCTAAGTGCCGCCTGCAAACTGACATCAGCAACCTGGCCTGGTGACTTTTGTTTCTCTGATGACAGGCCATCATTCTTGTCCGGGGCACGGTAGCCCGGAGTGGCTGGCTGCCTGCTGAAATTCCGCACGGTTGAGGATACCTCCCAGATGCAAGGTGGCCCCACAGACAACTGTGGCTGGTTTGACAGTGCCAAGTGCCTCCTGCAAACTGACATCAGGAACCTGGCCTGGTGACTTTTGTTTCTCTGGGGAAAAGCCATGGTTCATGTCCAGGGCCTGGTGCCCCGGAGTGGCCGGCCGCCTGCTGAAATTCCGCATGGATCAGGATGCCTCCCAGAAGAAAAATGCCCCCACAGGCAACTGCGTCTGGTTTGACAGTGCCAAGTGCCTCCTGCAAACTGACATCAGCAACCTGGCCTGGTGACTTTTGTTTCTCTGGGTAAAGGCCATGGTTCATGTCCAGGGCCTTGTGGCCAGTATTGGCCGGCTGCCTGCTGAAATTCCGCATGGATCAGGATGCCTCCGAGATGAAATGTGCCCCTACAGGCAACTGTGGCTGGTTTGACAGTGCCAAGTGCCTCCTGCAAACTGACATCAGGAACCTGGCCTGGTGACTTTTGTTTCTCTGGGGAAAAGCCATGGTTCATGTCCAGGGCCTGGTGGCCCGGAGTGGCTGGCTGCCTGCTGAAATTCCGCACGGATCGGGATACATCGCAGTTGCAAGGTGCCACCACAGGCAACTGTGGCTGGTTTGACAGTGCCAAGAGCCACCTGCAAACTGACATCAGGAACCTGGCCTGGTGACTTTTGTTTCTCTGGGGAAAGGCCATTATTCTTGTCCGGGTCCCGGTGGCCCGGAGTGGCAGGCTGCCTGCTGAAATTCCTCACGGTTGAGGATACCTCCCAGATGCAAGGTGCCCCCACAGGCAACTGCGTCTGGTTTGACAGTGCCAAGGGCCTCCTGCAAACTGACATCAGGAACCTGGCCTGGTGACTTTTGTTTCTCTGGGAAAGGCCATGGTTCGTGTCCAGGGCCTGGGGGCTCAGAGTGGCCTGCTGCCTGCTGAAATTCCGCATGGATCAGGATGCCTCCCACATGAAAAAAGCCCCCAGAGGCAACTGCGGCTGGTTTGACAGTGCCAAGTGCCTCCTGCAAACTGACATCAGGAACCTGGCCTGGTGACTTTTGTTTCTCAGGGGAAAGGCCATCGTTCCTCTCCAGGGCCCCGTGGCCCGGAGTGGCCGGCTGCCTGCTGAAATTCCAAATGGATCCGGATACCTCCCAGAGCGAAAGTACCACCAGAGGCAACTGTGGCTGGTTTGACAGTGCCAAGTGCCTCCTGCAAACTGACGTCAGGAACCTGGCCTGGTGACTTTTGTTTCTCTGGGGAAAGGCCATCATTCTTGTCCAGGGCCTGGTGCCCCGGAGTGGCCGGCTGCCTGCTGAAATTCCGCATGGATCAGGATGCCTCCCAGATGAAAAATGCCCCCACAGGCAACTGCGTGAGGTTTGACACTGCCAAGTGCCTCCTGCAAACTGACATCAGGAATCAGGCCGGGTGACTTTTGTTTCTCTGGGGAATGGCCATCATTCTTGTTTGGGGCACGGTGGCCGGGAGTGGCCGGCTGCCTGCTGAAATTTCAAACGGATCAGGATACCTCCCAGACCGAAAGTACCACCAGAGGCAAATGTGGGTGGTTTGACAGTGCCAAGTGCCTCCTGCAAACTGACATCAGGAACCTGGCCTGGTGACTTTTGTTTCTCTGGGGAAAGGCCATGGTTCATGTCCATGGCCTGGGGGCCCGGAGTGGCCGGCTGCCTGCTGAAATTCTGCATGGATCAAGATTCCGCCGAGATGGAAGTTGCCCCCATAGGAAACGATGGCTGGTTTAACAGTGCCAAGTGCCTCCTGCAAACTGACATCAGGAACCTGGCCTGGTGACTTTTGTTTCTCTGGGGAAAGGCCATGGTTCATGTCCAGGCCCTGGTGGCCCGGAGTGGCCGGCTGCCTGCTGAAATTCCGCACGGATCAGGCTGCCTCCCAGACCGAATGTACCACCCAAGGCAAATGTGGCTGGTTTGACAGTGCCAAGTGCCTCCTGCAAACAGACATCGGCGATCTGGCCTGCTGAGTTCTGTTTCTCTGGGGAAAGGCCATCGTTCCGCTCCAGGGCCCGGTGGCTCGAATGGCAGGCTTCCTGCTGAAATTCCACATGGATCAGGATGCCTCCCAGAAGAAAGGTGCCCCCACAGGCAACTGTGGCTGGTTTGACAGTGCCAAGTGCCTCCTGCAAACTGACATCAGGAACCTCGCCTGGTGACTTTTATTTCTCTGGGTAAAGGCCATCATTCTTGTCCAGTGCCCCGTGGACTGGAGAGGCCGGCTGCCTGCTGAAATTCCTCACGGTTGAGGATACCTCCCAGATGAAATGTGCCCCCACAGGTAACTGTGGCTGGTTTGACAGTGCCAAGTGCCTCCTGCAAACTGACATCAGGAACCTGGCCTGGTGACTTTTGTTTCTCTGGGAAAGGCCATGGTTCATGTCCATGGCCTGGGGGCCCGGAGTGGCCGGCTGCCTGCTGAAATTCTGCATGGATCAGGATGCCTCCGAGATTGAAGGTGCCCCCTCAGGCAACTGTGGCTGGTTTGACAGTGCCAAGTGCCTCCTGCAAACTGACATCAGGAACCTGGCCTGGTGACTTTTGTTTCTCTGGGGAAAAGCCATGGTTCATGTCCAGGGCCTGGTGGCCCGGAGTGGCCGGCTGCCTGCTGAAATTCCGCACGGATCAGGATGCCTCCCAGATGAAAAATGCCCCCAGAGGCAACTGCGTCTGGTTTGACAGTGCCAAGTGCCTCCTGCAAACTGACATCAGGAACCTGGCCTGGTGACTTTTGTTTCTCTGGGTAAAGGCCATGGTTCATGTCCAGGGCCTTGTGGCCAGGATTGTCCGGCTGCCTGCTGAAATTCCGCATGGATCAGGATGCCTCCGAAATGAAATGTGCCCCTACAGGCAACTGTGGCTGGTTTGACAGTGCAAAGTGCCTCCTGCAAACTGACATCAGGAACCTGGCCTGGTGACTTTTGTTTCTCTGGGGAAAGGCCATTATTCTTGTCCGGGTCCCGGTGGCCCGGAGTGGCAGGCTGCCTGCTGAAATTCCTCACGGTTGAGGATACCTCCCAGATGCAAGGTGCCCCCACAGGCAACTGCGTCTGGTTTGATAGTGCCAAGTGCCTCCTGCAAACTGACATCAGGAACCTGGCCTGGTGACTTTTGTTTCTCTGGGGAAAGGCCATAATTTTTGTCCAGGGCCTGGTGGCCCGGAGTGGCTGGCTGCCTGCTGAAATTCCGCATGGATCAGGATGCCCCCCACATGAAAAAAGCCCCCACAGGCAACTGCGTCTGGTTTGATAGTGCCAAGTGCCTCCTGCAAACTGACATCAGGAACCTGGCCTGGTGACTTTTGTTTCTCTGGGTAAAGGCCATGGTTCATGTCCAGGGCCTTGTGGCCATGTGTGGCCGGCTGCCTGCTGAAATTCCGCACGGATCGGGATACATCCCAGTTGCAAGGTGCCACCAGAGGCAACTGTGGCTGGTTTGACATTGCCAAGAGCCACCTGCAAACTGACATCAGGAACCTGGCCTGGTGACTTTTGTTTCTCTGGGGAAAGGCCATTATTCTTGTCCGGGTCCCGGTGGCCCGGAGTGGCAGGCTGCCTGCTGAAATTCCTCACGGTTGAGGATACCTCCCAGATGCAAGGTGCCCCCACAGGCAACTGCGTCTGGTTTGATAGTGCCAAGTGCCTCCTGCAAACTGACAGCAGGAACCTGGCCTGGTGACTTTTGTTTCTCTGGGGAAAGGCCATGTTTCGTGTCCAGGGCCTGGTGGCCCGGAGTGGCCGGCTGCCTGCTGAAATTCCAAATGGATCAGGATGCCCCCCACATGAAAAAAGCCCCGACAGGCAACTGCGTCTGGTTTGACAGTGCCAAGTGCCTCCTGCAAACTGACATCAGGAACCTGGCCTGGTGACTTTTGTTTCTCTGGGAAAAGGCCATAATTCTTTTCCGGGGCGCGGTGCACCGGAATGGCCGGATGCCTGCTGAAATTCCGCATGGATCAGGATGCCTCCCAGATGAAAAATGCCCCCAGAGGCAACTGCGGCTGGTTTGACAGTGCCAAGTGCCTCCTGCAAACAGACATCAGGAACCTGGCCTGGTGACTTTTGTTTCTCAGGGGAAAGGCCATGGTTCATGTCCAGGGCCTGGTGGCCCGGATTGGCCGGCTGCCTGCTGAAATTCCGCGTGGATCAGGATACCTCCCAGAGCGAAAGTACCACCACAGGCAACTGTGGCTGGTTTAGACAGCGCCAAGTGCCTCCTGCAAACTGACATCAGGAACCTGGCCTGGTGACTTTTGTTTCTCTGGGGATTGGCCATCATTCTTGTCCGGGGCACGGTGGACCGGGGTGGCTGGCTGCCTGCTGAAATTCCGCATGGATCAGGACGCCTCCCAGATGAAAAATGCCCCCAGAGGAAACTGCGTCTGGTTTGACAGTGCCAAGTGCCTCCTGCAAACTGACATCAGGAACCTGGCCTGGTGACTTTTGTTTCTCTGGGGAAAAGCCATGGTTGATGTCCAGGGCCTTGCGGCCCGTTGCTGCCGGCTCCCTGCTGAAATTCAGCACGGATCAGGATACCTCCCAGACAGATGGTACCACCACAGGCAACTGTGGCTGGTTTGACAGTGCCAAGTGCCTCCTGCAAACTGACATCAGGAACCTGGCCTGGTGACTTTTGTTTCTCTGGGGAAAGGCCATCGTTCCTCTCTAGGGCCTGCTGGCTCGAGTGGCCGGCTGCCTGCTGAAATTCCGCATGGATCAGAATACCGCCTAGATGCAAGGTGCCGCCACAGGCAACAGTGGCTGGTTTGACAGTGCCAAATGCCTCCTGCAAACAGGCATCAGGAACCTGGCCTGGTGACTTCTGTTTCTCTGATGAAAGGCCATCATTTTAGTTCGAGGCCTGCAGGCCAGGATTGGCCGGCTGCCTGCTGAAATTCCGAACGGATCAGGATACCGCCGAGATTCAAGGTGCTCCCACAGGCAACTGTGGCTGGTTTGACAGTGCCAAGTGCCTCCTGCAAACTGACATCAGGAACCTGGCCTGGTGACTTTTGTTTCTCTGGGGAAAGGCCACCTTTCATGGCCAGGGCAGTGTGGCCCGGAGTGGCCGGATGCCTGCTGAAATTCCGAACGGATCCGTATACCGCCGAGATGCAAGGTGCCGCCACAGGCAACAGTGGCTGGTTTGACAGTGCCAAGTGCCTCCTGCAAACTGATATCGGGAACCTGGCCTGGTGACTTTTGTTTCTCTGGGGAAAGGCCATCCTTCTTGTTCGAGGCCTGCGGGCCCGGATTGGCTGGCTGCCTCGTGAATTTCCGCACAGTTGAGGATACCTCCCAGATGCAAGGTGCCCCCACAGGCAACAGTGGCTGGTTTGACAGTGCCAAGTGCCTCCTGCAAACTGACATCAGGAACCTGGCCTGGTGACTTTTGTTTCTCGGGGGAAAGGCCATGGTTCCTCTCCAGGGCCCGGTGGCTCGAGTGGCCGGCTGCCTGCTGAAATTCCGCACGGTTGAGGATATCTCCCAGACGCGAGGTGCTCCCACAGGCAAATGTGGCCGGTTTGACAGTGCCAAGTGCCTCCTGCAAAATGACATCAGGAACCTGGCCTGGTGACTTTTGTTTCTCTGGGGAAAGGCCATCATTCTTGTCCGGGCCCCAGAGTGCCCGGAGTGGCCGGCTGCCTTCTGAAATTCCACACGGTTGAGGATGCCTCCCAGATGAAAAATGCCCCCACAGGCAACTGCATCTGGTTTGACAGTGCCAAGTGCCACCTGCAAACTGACATCAGGAACCTGGCCTGGTGACTTTTCTTTCTCTGGGTAAAGGCCGTGGTTCATGTCCAGGGCCTTGTGGCCCAGAGTGGCAGGCTGCCTGCTGAAATTCCGCACGGATCGGGATACATCCCAGTTGCAAGGTGCCCCCACAGGCAACTGCGTCTGGTTTGACAGTGCCAAGTGCCACCTGCAAACTGACATCAGGAACCTGGCCCGGTGACTTTTGTTTCTCTGGGGAAAGGCCATTATTCTTGTCCGGGTCCCGGTGGCCCGGAGTGGCAGGCTGCCTGCTGAAATTCCTCACGGTTGAGGATACCTCCCAGATGCAAGGTGCCCCCACAGGCAACTGCGTCTGGTTTGATAGTGCCAAGTGCCTCCTGCAAACTGACATCAGGAACCTGGCCTGGTGACTTTTGTTTCTCTGGGGAAAGGCCATGGTTCGTGTCCAGGGCCTGGTGGCCCGGAGTGGCCGGCTGCCTGCTGAAATTCCAAATGGATCAGGATGCCCCCCACATGAAAAAAGCCCCCACAGGCAACTGCGTCTGGTTTGATAGTGCCAAGTGCCTCCTGCAAACTGACATCAGGAACCTGGCCTGGTGACTTTTGTTTCTCTGGGTAAAGGCCATGGTTCATGTCCAGGGCCTTGTGGCCATGTGTGGCCGGCTGCCTGCTGAAATTCCGCACGGATCGGGATACATCCCAGTTGCAAGGTGCCCCCACAGGCAACTGTGGCTGGTTTGACATTGCCAAGAGCCACCTGCAAACTGACATCAGGAACCTGGCCTGGTGACTTTTGTTTCTCTGGGGAAAGGCCATTATTCTTGTCCGGGTCCCGGTGGCCCGGAGTGGCAGGCTGCCTGCTGAAATTCCTCACGGTTGAGGATACCTCCCAGATGCAAGGTGCCCCCACAGGCAACTGCATCTGGTTTGATAGTGCCAAGTGCCTCCTGCAAACTGACAGCAGGAACCTGGCCTGGTGACTTTTGTTTCTCTGGGGAAAGGCAATGTTTCGTGTCCAGGGCCTGGTGGCCCGGAGTGGCCGGCTGCCTGCTGAAATTCCAAATGGATCAGGATGCCCCCCACATGAAAAAAGCCCCGACAGGCAACTGCGTCTGGTTTGACAGTGCCAAGTGCCTCCTGCAAACTGACATCAGGAACCTGGCCTGGTGACTTTTGTTTCTCTGGGAAAAGGCCATAATTCTTTTCCGGGGCGCGGTGCACCGGAATGGCCGGATGCCTGCTGAAATTCCGCATGGATCAGGATGCCTCCCAGATGAAAAATGCCCCCAGAGGCAACTGCGGCTGGTTTGACAGTGCCAAGTGCCTCCTGCAAACAGACATCAGGAACCTGGCCTGGTGACTTTTGTTTCTCAGGGGAAAGGCCATGGTTCATGTCCAGGGCCTGGTGGCCCGGATTGGCCGGCTGCCTGCTGAAATTCCGCGTGGATCAGGATACCTCCCAGAGCGAAAGTACCACCACAGGCAACTGTGGCTGGTTTAGACAGCGCCAAGTGCCTCCTGCAAACTGACATCAGGAACCTGGCCTGGTGACTTTTGTTTCTCTGGGGATTGGCCATCATTCTTGTCCGGGGCACGGTGGACCGGGGTGGCTGGCTGCCTGCTGAAATTCCGCATGGATCAGGACGCCTCCCAGATGAAAAATGCCCCCAGAGGAAACTGCGTCTGGTTTGACAGTGCCAAGTGCCTCCTGCAAACTGACATCAGGAACCTGGCCTGGTGACTTTTGTTTCTCTGGGGAAAAGCCATGGTTGATGTCCAGGGCCTTGCGGCCCGTTGCTGCCGGCTCCCTGCTGAAATTCAGCACGGATCAGGATACCTCCCAGACAGATGGTACCACCACAGGCAACTGTGGCTGGTTTGACAGTGCCAAGTGCCTCCTGCAAACTGACATCAGGAACCTGGCCTGGTGACTTTTGTTTCTCTGGGGAAAGGCCATCGTTCCTCTCTAGGGCCTGCTGGCTCGAGTGGCCGGCTGCCTGCTGAAATTCCGCATGGATCAGAATACCGCCTAGATGCAAGGTGCCGCCACAGGCAACAGTGGCTGGTTTGACAGTGCCAAATGCCTCCTGCAAACTGACATCAGGAACCTGGCCTGGTGACTTCTGTTTCTCTGATGAAAGGCCATCATTTTAGTTCGAGGCCTGCAGGCCAGGATTGGCCGGCTGCCTGCTGAAATTCCGAACGGATCAGGATACCGCCGAGATTCAAGGTGCTCCCACAGGCAACTGTGGCTGGTTTGACAGTGCCAAGTGCCTCCTGCAAACTGACATCAGGAACCTGGCCTGGTGACTTTTGTTTCTCTGGGGAAAGGCCACCTTTCATGGCCAGGGCAGTGTGGCCCGGAGTGGCCGGATGCCTGCTGAAATTCCGAACGGATCCGTATACCGCCGAGATGCAAGGTGCCGCCACAGGCAACAGTGGCTGGTTTGACAGTGCCATGTGCCTCCTGCAAACTGATATCGGGAACCTGGCCTGGTGACTTTTGTTTCTCTGGGGAAAGGCCATCCTTCTTGTTCGAGGCCTGCGGGCCCGGATTGGCTGGCTGCCTCGTGAATTTCCGCACAGTTGAGGATACCTCCCAGATGCAAGGTGCCCCCACAGGCAACAGTGGCTGGTTTGACAGTGCCAAGTGCCTCCTGCAAACTGACATCAGGACCCTGGCCTGGTGACTTTTGTTTCTCGGGGGAAAGGCCATGGTTCCTCTCCAGGGCCCGGTGGCTCGAGTGGCCGGCTGCCTGCTGAAATTCCGCACGGTTGAGGATATCTCCCAGACGCGAGGTGCTCCCACAGGCAAATGTGGCCGGTTTGACAGTGCCAAGTGCCTCCTGCAAACTGACATCAGGAACCTGGCCTGGTGACTTTTGTTTCTCTGGGGAAAGGCCATCATTCTTGTCCGGGCCCCAGAGTGCCCGGAGTCGCCGGCTGCCTTCTGAAATTCCACACGGTTGAGGATGCCTCCCAGATGAAAAATGCCCCCACAGGCAACTGCATCTGGTTTGACAGTGCCAAGTGCCACCTGCAAACTGACATCAGGAACCTGGCCTGGTGACTTTTCTTTCTCTGGGTAAAGGCCGTGGTTCATGTCCAGGGCCTTGTGGCCCAGAGTGGCAGGCTGCCTGCTGAAATTCCGCACGGATCGGGATACATCCCAGTTGCAAGGTGCCCCCACAGGCAACTGCGTCTGGTTTGACAGTGCCAAGTGCCACCTGCAAACTGACATCAGGAACCTGGCCCGGTGACTTTTGTTTCTCTGGGGAAAGGCCATTATTCTTGTCCGGGTCCCGGTGGCCCGGAGTGGCAGGCTGCCTGCTGAAATTCCTCACGGTTGAGGATACCTCCCAGATGCAAGGTGCCCCCACAGGCAACTGCGTCTGGTTTGATAGTGCCAAGTGCCTCCTGCAAACTGACATCAGGAACCTGGCCTGGTGACTTTTGTTTCTCTGGGGAAAGGCCATGGTTCGTGTCCAGGGCCTGGTGGCCCGGAGTGGCCGGCTGCCTGCTGAAATTCCAAATGGATCAGGATGCCCCCCACATGAAAAAAGCCCCCACAGGCAACTGTGGCTGGTTTGACAGTGCCAAGTGCCTCCTGCAAACTGACATCAGGAACCTGGCCTGGTGACTTTTGTTTCTCTGGGTAAAGGCCATGGTTCATGTCCAGGGCCTTGTGGCCATGTGTGGCCGGCTGCCTGCTGAAATTCCGCACGGATCGGGATACATCCCAGTTGCAAGGTGCCACCACAGACAACTGTGGCTGGTTTGACATTGCCAAGAGCCACCTGCAAACTGACATCAGGAACCTGGCCTGGTGACTTTTGTTTCTCTGGGGAAAGGCCATTATTCTTGTCCGGGTCCCGGTGGCCCGGAGTGGCAGGCTGCCTGCTGAAATTCCTCACGGTTGAGGATACCTCCCAGATGCAAGGTGCCCCCACAGGCAACTGCGTCTGGTTTGATAGTGCCAAGTGCCTCCTGCAAACTGACATCAGGAACCTGGCCTGGTGACTTTTGTTTCTCTGGGAAAAGGGTATGGTTCGTGTCCAGGGCCTGGTGGCCCGGAGTGGCAGGCTGCCTGCTGAAATTCCAAATGGATCAGGATGCCCCCCACATGAAAAAAGCCCCGACAGGCAACTGCGTCTGGTTTGACAGTGCCAAGTGCCTCCTGCAAACTGACATCAGGAACCAGGCCTGATGACTTATGTTTCTCTGGGAAAAGGCCATAATTCTTTTCCGGGGCGCGGTGTACCGGAATGGCCGGATGCCTGCTGAAATTCCGCATGGATCAGGATGCCTCCCAGATGAAAAATGCCCCCAGAGGCAACTGCGGCTGGTTTGACAGTGCCAAGTGCCTCCTGCAAACAGACATCAGGAACCTGGCCTGGTGACTTTTGTTTCTCTGGGTAAAGGCCATGGTTCATGTCCAGGGCCTGGTGGCCCGGACTGGCCGGCTGCCTGCTGAAATTCCGCGTGGATCAGGATACCTCCCAGAGCGAAAGTACCACCACAGGCAACTGTGGCTGGTTTAGACAGCGCCAAGTGCCTCCTGCAAACTGACATCAGGAACCTGGCCTGGTGACTTTTGTTTCTCTGGGGATTGGCCATCATTCTTGTCCGGGGCACGGTGGACCGGGGTGGCTGGCTGCCTGCTGAAATTCCGCATGGATCAGGACGCCTCCCAGATGAAAAATGCCCCCAGAGGAAACTGCGTCTGGTTTGACAGTGCCAAGTGCCTCCTGCAAACTGACATCAGGAACCTGGCCTGGTGACTTTTGTTTCTCTGGGGAAAAGCCATGGTTAATGTCCAGGGCCTTGCGGCCCGTTGCTGCCGGCTCCCTGCTGAAATTCAGCACGGATCAGGATACATCCCAGACAGATGGTACCACCACAGGCAACTGTGGCTGGTTTGACAGTGCCAAGTGCCTCCTGCAAACTGACATCAGGAACCTGGCCTGGTGACTTTTGTTTCTCTGGGGAAAGGCCATCGTTCCTCTCTAGGGCCTGCTGGCTCGAGTGGCCGGCTGCCTGCTGAAATTCCGCATGGATCAGAATACCGCCTAGATGCAAGGTGCCGCCACAGGCAACAGTGGCTGGTTTGACAGTGCCAAATGCCTCCTGCAAACAGACATCAGGAACCTGGCCTGGTGACTTCTGTTTCTCTGATGAAAGGCCATCATTTTAGTTCGAGGCCTGCAGGCCAGGATTGGCCGGCTGCCTGCTGAAATTCCGAACGGATCAGGATACCGCCGAGATTCAAGGTGCTCCCCCAGGCAACTGTGGCTGGTTTGACAGTGCCAAGTGCCTCCTGCAAACTGACATCAGGAACCTGGCCTGGTGACTTTTGTTTCTCTGGGGAAAGGCCACCTTTCATGGCCAGGGCAGTGTGGCCCGGAGTGGCCGGATGCCTGCTGAAATTCCGAACGGATCCGTATACCGCCGAGATGCAAGGTGCCGCCACAGGCAACAGTGGCTGGTTTGACAGTGCCATGTGCCTCCTGCAAACTGATATCGGGAACCTGGCCTGGTGACTTTTGTTTCTCTGGGGAAAGGCCATCCTTCTTGTTCGAGGCCTGCAGGCCCGGATTGGCTGGCTGCCTCGTGAATTTCCGCACAGTTGAGGATACCTCCCAGATGCAAGGTGCCCCCACAGGCAACAGTGGCTGGTTTGACAGTGCCAAGTGCCTCCTGCAAACTGACATCAGGACCCTGGCCTGGTGACTTTTGTTTCTCTGGGGAAAGGCCATGGTTCATGTCCAGGGCCTGGTGCCCCGGAGTGGCCGGCCGCCTGCTGAAATTCCGCATGGATCAGGATGCCTCCCAGAAGAAAAATGCCCCCACAGGCAACTGTGGCTGGTTTGACAGTGCCAAGTGCCTCCTGCAAACTGACATCAGGAACCTGGCCTGGTGACTTTTGTTTCTCTGGGGAAAGGCCATTATTCTTGTCCGGGTCCCGGTGGCCCGGAGTGGCAGGCTGCCTGCTGAAATTCCTCACGGTTGAGGATACCTCCCAGATGCAAGGTGCCCCCACAGGCAACTGCGTCTGGTTTGACAGTGCCAAGTGCCTCCTGCAAACTGACATCAGGAACCTGGCCTGGTGACTTTTGTTTCTCTGGGAAAGGCCATGGTTCGTGTCCAGGGCCTGGGGGCTCAGAGTGGCCTGATGCCTGCTGAAATTCCGCATGGATCAGGATGCCTCCCACATGAAAAAAGCCCCCAGAGGCAACTGCGGCTGGTTTGACAGTGCCAAGTGCCTCCTGCAAACTGACATCAGGAACCTGGCCTGGTGACTTTTGTTTCTCAGGGGAAAGGCCATCGTTCCTCTCCAGGGCCCGGTGGCCCGGAGTGGCCGGCTGCCTGCTGAAATTCCAAATGGATCCGGATACCTCCCAGACCGAAAGTACCACCAGAGGCAACTGTGGCTGGTTTGACAGTGCCAAGTGCCTCCTGCAAACTGACGTCAGGAACCTGGCCTGGTGACTTTTGTTTCTCTGGGGAAAGGCCATCATTCTTGTCCAGGGCCTGGTGCCCCGGAGTGGCCGGCTGCCTGCTGAAATTCCGCATGGATCAGGATGCCTCCCAGATGAAAAATGCCCCCACAGGCAACTGCGTCAGGTTTGACAGTGCCAAGTGCCTCCGGCAAACTGACATCAGGAATCAGGCCGGGTGACTTTTGTTTCTCTGGGGAATGGCCATCATTCTTGTTTGGGGCACGGTGGCCGGGAGTGGCCGGCTGCCTGCTGAAATTTCAAACGGATCAGGATACCTCCCAGACCGAAAGTACCACCAGAGGCAAATGTGGGTGGTTTGACAGTGCCAAGTGCCTCCTGCAAACTGACATCAGGAACCTGGCCTGGTGACTTTTGTTTCTCTGGGGAAAGGCCATGGTTCATGTCCATGGCCTGGGGGCCCGGAGTGGCCGGCTGCCTGCTGAAATTCTGCATGGATCAAGATTCCGCCGAGATGGAAGTTGCCCCCATAGGAAACGATGGCTGGTTTAACAGTGCCAAGTGCCTCCTGCAAACTGACATCAGGAACCTGGCCTGGTGACTTTTGTTTCTCTGGGGAAAGGCCATGGTTCATGTCCAGGCCCTGGTGGCCCGGAGTGGCCGGCTGCCTGCTGAAATTCCTCACGGATCAGGCTGCCTCCCAGACCGAATGTACCACCCAAGGCAAATGCGGCTGGTTTGACAGTGCCAAGTGCCTCCTGCAAACAGACATCAGCGATCTGGCCTGCTGAGTTCTGTTTCTCTGGGTAAAGGCCATCATTCTTGTCCAGTGCCCCGTGGACTGGAGTGGCCGGCTGCCTGCTGAAATTCCTCACGGTTGAGGATACCTCCCAGATGAAATGTGCCCCCACAGGTAACTGTGGCTGGTTTGACAGTGCCAAGTGCCTCCTGCAAACTGACATCAGGAACCTGGCCTGGTGACTTTTGTTTCTCTGGGAAAGGCCATGGTTCATGTCCATGGCCTGGGGGCCCGGAGTGGCCGGCTGCCTGCTGAAATTCTGCATGGATCAGGATGCCGCCGAGATGGAAGGTGCCCCCACAGGCAACTGTGGCTGGTTTGACAGTGCCAAGTGCCTCCTGCAAACTGACATCAGGAACCTGGCCTGGTGACTTTTGTTTCTCTGGGGAAAAGCCATGGTTCATGTCCAGGGCCTGGTGGCCCGGAGTGGCCGGCTGCCTGCTGAAATTCCGCATGGATCAGGATGCCTCCCAGATGAAAAATGCCCCCACAGGCAACTGCGTCTGGTTTGACAGTGCCAAGTGCCTCCTGCAAACTGACATCAGGAACCTGGCCTGGTGACTTTTGTTTTTCTGGGTAAAGGCCATGGTTCATGTCCAGGGCCTTGTGGCCAGGATTGTCCGGCTGCCTGCTGAAATTCCTCATGGATCAGGATACCTCCCAGACCGAAAGTACCACCCAAGGAAAATGTGGCTGGTTTGAGAGTGCCAAGTGCCGCCTGCAAACTGAAATGTGGAACCTGGCCTGGTGACTTTTGTTTCTCTGGGGAAAGGCCACGGTTCAAGTCCAGGGCCTGGGGGCCCAGAGTGGCCGGCTGCCTGCTGAAATTCCGCACGGTTGAGGATACCTCCCAGATGCAGGGTGCCCCCACAGGCAACTGTGGCTGGTTTGACAGTGCCAAGTGCCTCCTGCAAACTGACATCCGCAACCTGGCCTGGTGACATTTGCTTCTCCGGGGAAAGGCCATCATTCTTGTCCGGGGCCCAGAGTGGCCGCAGTGGCCGGCTGCCTGCTGAAAGTCCACACGGTTGAGGATACCTCCCAGATGCAAGGTGCCCCCAGCGGCAACTGTGGCTGGTTTGACAGTGCCAAGTGCCTCCTGCAAACTGACATCAGGAACCTGGCCTGGTGACTTTTGTTTCTCTGGGGAAAAGACATGGTTCATGTCCAGGGCCTGGTGCCCCGGAGTGGCCGGTTGCCTGCTGAAATTCCGCATGGATCAGGATGCCTCCCACATGAAAAAAGCCCCCAGAGGCAACTGCGGCTGGTTTGACAGTGCCAAGTGCCTCCTGCAAACTGACATCAGGAACCTGGCCTGGTGACTTTTGTTTCTCAGGGGAAAGGCCATCGTTCCTCTCCAGGGCCCGGTGGCCTGGAGTGGCCGGCTGCCTGCTGAAATTCCAAATGGATCCGGATACCTCCCAGAGCGAAAGTACCACCAGAGGCAACTGTGGCTGGTTTGACAGTGCCAAGTGCCTCCTGCAAACTGACGTCAGGAACCTGGCCTGGTGACTTTTGTTTCTCTGGGGAAAGGCCATCGTTCATGTCCATGGCCTGGTGCCCCGGAGTGGCCGGCTGCCTGCTGAAATTCCGCATGGATCAGGATGCCTCCCAGATGAAAAATGCCCCCACAGGCAACTGCGTCTGGTTTGACAGTGCCAAGTGCCTCCTGCAAACTGACATCAGGAATCAGGCCGGGTGACTTTTGTTTCTCTGGGGAATGGCCATCATTCTAGTTTGGGGCACGGTGGCCGGGAGTGGCCGGCTGCCTGCTGAAATTTCAAACGGATCAGGATACCTCCCAGACCGAAAGTACCACCAGAGGCAAATGTGGGTGGTTTGACAGTGCCAAGTGCCTCCTGCAAACTGACATCAGGAACCTGGCCTGGTGACTTTTGTTTCTCTGGGGAAAGGCCATGGTTCATGTCCATGGCCTGGGGGCCCGGAGTGGCCGGCTGCCTGCTGAAATTCTGCATGGATCAAGATTCCGCCGAGATGGAAGTTGCCCCCATAGGAAACGATGGCTGGTTTAACAGTGCCAAGTGCCTCCTGCAAACTGACATCAGGAACCTGCCCTGGTGACGTTTGTTTCTCTGGGGAAAGGCCATGGTTCATGTCCAGGCCCTGGTGGCCCGGAGTGGCCGGCTGCCTGCTGAAATTCCGCACGGATCAGGATGCCTCCCAGACCGAATGTACCACCCAAGGCAAATGTGGCTGGTTTGACAGTGCCAAGTGCCTCCTGCAAACAGACATCAGCGATCTGGCCTGCTGAGTTCTGTTTCTCTGGGGAAAGGCCATCGTTCCGCTCCAGGGCCCGGTGGCTCGAATGGCAGTCTTCCTGCTGAAATTCCACATGGATCAGGATGCCTCCCAGAAGAAAGGTGCCTCCACAGGCAACTGTGGCTGGTTTGACAGTGCCAAGTGCCTCCTGCAAACTGACATCAGGAACCTGGCCTGGTGACTTTTGTTTCTCTGGGGAAAGGCCATGGTTCATGTCCAGGGCCTTGTGGCCAGGATTGTCCGGCTGCCTGCTGAAATTCCTCATGGATCAGGATACCTCCCAGACCGAAAGTACCACCCAAGGAAAATGTGGCTGGTTTGAGAATGCCAAGTGCCGCCTGCAAACTGAAATGGGGAACCTGGCCTGGTGACTTTTGTTTCTCTGGGGAAAGGCCACGGTTCATGTCCAGGGCCTGGGGGCCCAGAGTGGCCGGCTGCCTGCTGAAATTCCGCACGGTTGAGGATACCTCCCAGATGCAAGGTGCCCCCAGCGGCAACTGTGGCTGGTTTGACAGTGCCAAGTGCCTCCTGCAAACTGACATCAGGAACCTGGCCTGGTGACTTTTGTTTCTCTGGGGAAAGGCCTTCATTTTTGTCCAGGGCCTGGTGGCCAGGAGTGGCCGGCTGCCTGCTGAAATTCCGCATGGATCAGGACGCCTCCCAGACAAAAAATGCCCCCAGAGGAAACTGCGTCTGGTTTGACAGTGCCAAGTGCCGCCTGCAAACTGAAATGGGGAACCTGGCCTGGTGACTTTTGTTTCTCTGGGGAAAGGCCACGGTTCATGTCCAGGGCCTGGGGGCCCAGAGTGGCCGGCTGCCTGCTGAAATTCCGCACGGTTGAGGATACCTCCCAGATGCAAGGTGCCCCCAGCGGCAACTGTGGCTGGTTTGACAGTGCCAAGTGCCTCCTGCAAACTGACATCAGGAACCTGGCCTGGTGACTTTTGTTTCTCTGGGGAAAGGCCTTCATTTTTGTCCAGGGCCTGGTGGCCAGGAGTGGCCGGCTGCCTGCTGAAATTCCGCATGGATCAGGACGCCTCCCAGACAAAAAATGCCCCCATAGGAAACGATGTCTGGTTTGACAGTGCCAAGTGCCTCCTGCAAACAGACATCAGGAACCTGGCCTGGTGACTTGTGCTTCTCTGGGGAAAAGCCATGGTTCATGTCCAGGGCCTGGTGGCCAGGAGTGGCCGGCTGCCTGCTGAAATTCTGCATGGATCAGGATGCCGCCTAGATGGAAGGTGCCACCACAGGCAACTGCGGTTGGTTTGACAGTGCCAAGTGCCTCCTGCAAACTGACATCAGGAACCGGGCCTGGTGACTTTTGTTTCTCTGATGACAGGCCATCATTCTTGTCCGGGGCACGGTTGCCCGGAGTGGCTGGCTGCCTGCTGAAATTCCGCATGGTTGAGGATACCTCCCAGATGCAAGGAGGCCCCACAGACAACTGTGGCTGGTTTGACAGTGCCAAGTGCCTCCTGCAAACTGACATCAGGAACCTGGCCTGGTGACTTTTGTTTCTCTGGGGAAAAGCCATGGTTCATGTCCAGGGCCTGGTGGCCCGGAGTGGCCGGCTGCCTGCTGAAATTCCGCATGGATCAGGATGCCTCCCACATGAAAAAAGCCCCCAGAGGCAACTGCGGCTGGTTTGACAGTGCCAAGTGCCTCCTGCAAACTGACATCAGGAACCTGGCCTGGTGACTTTTGTTTCTCAGGGGAAAGGCCATGGTTCGTGTCCAGTGTCCGGTGGCCTGGAGTGGCCGGCTGCCTGCTGAAATTCCAAATGGATCCGGATACCTCCCAGAGCGAAAGTACCACCAGAGGCAACTGTGGCTGGTTTGACAGTGCCAAGTGCCTCCTGCAAACTGACGTCAGGAACCTGGCCTGGTGACTTTTGTTTCTCTGGGGAAAGGCCATCGTTCATGTCCATGGCCTGGTGGCCCGGAGTGGCCGGCTGCCTGCTGAAATTCCGCATGGATCAGGATGCCTCCCATATGAAAAATGCCCCCACAGGCAACTGCGTCTGGTTTGACAGTGCCAAGTGCCTCCTGCAAACTGACATCAGGAATCAGGCCGGGTGACTTTTGTTTCTCTGGGGAATGGCCATCATTCTTGTTTGGGGCACGGTGGCCGGGAGTGGCCGGCTGCCTGCTGAAATTTCAAACGGATCAGGATACCTCCCAGACCGAAAGTACCACCAGAGGCAAATGTGGGTGGTTTGACAGTGCCAAGTGCCTCCTGCAAACTGACATCAGGAACCTGGCCTGGTGACTTTTGTTTCTCTGGGGAACGGCCATGGTTCATGTCCAGGGCCCGGTGGCTCGAGTGGCCGGCTGCCTGCTGAAATTCCGCACGGATCAGGATGCCTCCCAGACCGAATGTACCACCCAAGGCAAATGTGGCTGGTTTGACAGTGCCAAGTGCCTCCTGCAAACAGACATCAGCGATCTGGCCTGCTGAGTTCTGTTTCTCTGGGGAAAGGCCATCGTTCCGCTCCAGGGCCCGGTGGCTCGAATGGCAGGCTTCCTGCTGAAATTCCACATGGATCAGGATGCCTCCCAGAAGAAAGGTGCCCCCACAGGCAACTGTGGCAGGTTTGACAGTGCCAAGTGCCTCCTGCAAACTGACATCAGGAACCGAGCCTGGTGACTTTTCTTTCTCAGGGTAAAGGCCATCATTCTTGTCCAGTGCCCCGTGGCCTGGAGTGGCCGGCTGCCTGCTGAAATTCCGCATGGATCAGGATGCCGCCGAGATGGAAGGTGCCCCCACAGGCAACTGTGGCTGGTTTGACAGTGCCAAGTGCCTCCTGCAAACTGACATCAGGAACCTGGCCTGGTGACTTTTGTTTCTCTGGGGAAAAGCCATGGTTCATGTCCAGGGCCTGGTGGCCTGGAGTGGCCGGCTGCCTGCTGAAATTCCGCATGAATCAGGATGCCTCCCACATGAAATATACCCCCAGAGGCAACTGCGGCTGGTTTGACAGTGCCAAGTGCCTCCTGCAAACAGACATCAGGAACCTGGCCTGGTGACTTTTGTTTCTCTGGGGAAAGGCCATGGTTCATGTCCAGGGCTTGGTGGCCCGGAGTGGCCGGCTGCCTGCTGAAAGTCCGCATGGATCAGGATGCCTCCCAAACCGAAAGTACCACCAGAGGCAACTGCGTCAGGTTTGACAGTGCCAAGTGCCTCCTGCAAACTGACATCAGGAACCTGGCCTAGTGACTTTTGTTTCTCTGGGGAAAGGCCCTCATTCTTGTCCAGTGCCCGGTGTCCTGGAGTGGCCAGATGCCTGCTGAAATTCCTCACGGATGAGTATACCTCCCAGATGCAAGGAGCCCCCACAGACAACTGCGTCTAGTTGGACAGTGCCAAGTGCCTCCTGCAAACTGACATCAGGAACGTGGCCTGGTGACTTTTGTTTCTCTGGGGAAAGGCCATGGTTCATGTCCAGGCCCTGGTGGCCCGGAGTGTCCGGCTCACTGCTGAAATTCCGCACGGATCAGGATGCCTCCCAGACCGAAAGTACCACCCAAGGCAAATGTGGCTGGTTTGACAGTGCCAAGTGCCTCCTGCAAACAGACATCAGCGACCTGGCCTGCTGAGTTCTGTTTCTCTGGGGAAAGGCCATCGTTCCTCTCCAGGGCCTTGTGGCCAGGAGTGGCAGGCTGCCTGCTGAAATTTCACATGGATCAGGATGCCTCCCAGATGAAAGGTGACCCCACAGGCAACTGTGGCTGGTTTGACAGTGCCAAGTGCCTCCTGCAAACTGACATCAGGAACCTGGCCTGGTGACTTTTGTTTCTCTGGGGAAAGGCCATGGTTCATGTCCATGGCCTGGGGGCCCGGAGTGGCCGGCTGCCTGCTGAAATTCTGCATGGATCAGGATTCCGCCGAGATGGAAGTTGCCCCCATAGGAAACGATGGCTGGTTTGACAGTGCCAAGTGCCTCCTGCAAACTGACATCAGGAACCTGGCCTGGTGACTTTTGTTTCTCTGGGGAAAGGCCATGGTTCATGTCCAGGCCCTGGTGGCCCGGAGTGGCCGGCTGCCTGCTGAAATTCCACATGGATCAGGATGCCTCCCAGATGAAAAATGCCCCCAGAGGAAACTGCGTCTGGTTTGACAGTGCCAAGTGCCTCCTGCAAACTGACATCAGGAACCTGACCTGGTGACTTTTGTTTCTCTGGGGAAAGGCCATGGTTCATGTGCAGGGGCTGGTGGCCTGGAGTGGCCGGCTGCCTCCTGAAATTCCGCATGGATCAGGATGCCTCCCACATGAAAAATGCCCCCACAGGCAATTGCGTCTGGTTTGACAGTGCCAAGTGCCTCCTGCAAACTGACATCAGGAACCTGGCCTGGTGACTTTTGTTTCTCTGGGAAAAGGCCATAATTCTTTTCCGGGGCGCGGTGCACCGGAATGGCCGGCTGCCTGCTGAAATTCCGCATGGATCAGGATGCCTCCCAGATGAAAAATGCCCCCAGAGGCAACTGCGGCTGGTTTGACAGTGCCAAGTGCCTCCTGCAAACTGACATCAGGAACCTGGCCTGGTGACTTTTGTTTCTCTGGGGAAAGGCCATTGTTCATGTCCAGTGCTTGGTGGCCCGGAGTGTCAGGCTGCCTGCTGAAATTCTGCATGGATCAGGATGCCGCCGAGATGGAAGGTGCCCCCACAGGTAACTGTGGCTGGTTTGACAGTGCCAAGTGCCTCCTGCAAACTGACATCAGGAACCTGGCCTGGTGACTTTTGTTTCTCTGGGGAAAAGCCATGGTTCATGTCCAGGGCCTGGTGGCCCGGAGTGGCCGGCTGCCTGCTGAAATTCCGCATGAATCAGGATGCCTCCCACATGAAAAATACCCCCAGAGGCAACTGTGGCTGGTTTGACAGTGCCAAGTGCCTCCTGCAAACTGGCATCAGGAACCTGGCCTGGTGACTTTTGTTTCTCTGGGGAAAGGCCGTGGTTCATGTCCATGGCCTGGGGGCCCGGAGTGGCCGGCTGCCTGCTGAAATTCCGCATGGATCAGGATACCTCCCGGACCGAAAGTACCACCCAAGGCAAATGTGGCTGGTTTGACAGTGCCAAGTGCCTCCTGCAAACTGACATCAGGAACCAGGCCTGGTGACTTTTGTTTCTCTGGGGAATGGTCCTCAATCTTGTTTGGGGCACGGTGGACCGGAGTGGCTGGCTGCCTGCTGAAATTCCAAATGGATCAGGATGCCTCCCAGACCGAAAGTACCACCAGAGGCAACTGTGGCTGGTTTGACAGTGCCAAGTGCCTCCTGCAAACTGACATCAGGAACCTGGCCTGGTGACTTTTGTTTCTCTGGGTAAAGGCCATGGTTCATGTCCAGGGCCTTGTGGCCAGGAGTGGCTGGCTGCCTGCTGAAATTCCGCACGGATGAGGATACACCCCATTTGCAATGTGCCACCACAGGCAACTGCGTCTGGTTTGACAGTGCCAAGTGCCACCTGCAAACTGACATCAGGAACCTGGCCTGGTGACTTTTGTTTCTCTGGGGACAGGCCATGGTTCATGTCCAGGGCCTTGGGGCTCGGAATGTCCGGCTGCCTGCTGAAATTCCGCATGGATCAGGATGCCTCCCACATGAAATACGCCCCCTGAGGCAACTGCGGCTGGTCTGACAGTGCCAAGTGCCTCCTGCAAACTGACATCAGGAACCTGGCCTGGTGACTTTTGTTTCTCTGGGGAAAGGCCATCATTCTTTTCCGGGTTCCGGTGGACCGGAGGGGCCGGCTGCCTGCTGAAATTCCGCACGGATCAGGATGCCTCCAAGACCGAAAGTACCACCCAAGGCAAATGTGGCTGGTTTGACAGTGCCAAGTGCCTCCTGCAAACAGACATCAGGAACCTGGCCTGGTGACTTTTGTTTCTCTGGGGAAAGGCCATGGTTCATGTCCATGGCCTGGGGGCCCGGAGTGGCCGGCTGCCTGCTGAAATTCTGCATGGATAAGGATTCCGCCGAGATGGAATTTGCCCCCATAGGAAACGATGCCTGGTTTGACAGTGCCAAGTGCCTCCTGCAAACTGACATCAGGAACCTGACCTGGTGACTTTTGTTTCTCTGGGGAAAGGCCATGGTTCAAGTCCAGGGCCTGGTGGCTCGGAGTGGCCGGCTGCCTGCTGAAATTCCGCATGGATCAGGATGCCTCCCACATGAAAAATGCCCCCACAGGCAATTGCGTCTGGTTTGACAGTGCCAAGTGCCTCCTGCAAACTGACATCAGGAACCTGGCCTGGTGACTTTTGTTTCTCTGGGAAGAGGCCATAATTCTTTTCCGGGGCGCGGTGCACCGGAATGGCCGGCTGCCTGCTGAAATTCCGCATGGATCAGGATGCCTCCCACATGAAAAATGCCCCCAGAGGCAACTGCGGCTGGTTTGACAGTGCCAAGTGCCTCCTGCAAACTGACATCAGGAACCTGGCCTAGTGACTTTTGTTTCTCAGGGGAAAGGCCATGGTTCATGTCCAGGGCTTGGTGGCCCGGAGTGGCCGGCTGCCTGCTGAAATTCCAAAAGGATCCGGATACCTCCCAGAGCGAAAGTACCATCAGAGGCAACTGTGGCTGGTTTGACAGTGCCAAGTGCCTCCTGCAAACTGACATCAGGAACCTGGCCTGGTGACTTTTGTTTCTCTGGGGAAAGGCCATCATTCTTGTCCAGGGCCTGGTGGCCCGGAGTGGCCGGCTGCCTGCTGAAATTCCGCATGAATCAGGATGCCTCCCACATGAAAAATGCCCCCACAGGCAATTGCGTCTGGTTTGACATTGCCAAGTGCCTCCTGCAAACTGACATCAGGAACCTGGCCTGGTGACTTCTGTTTCTCTGGGGAATGGCCATCATTCTTGTTTGGGGCACGGTGGCCCGGAGTGGCCGGCTGACTGCTGAAATTCCAAACGGACCAGGATACCTCCCAGACCGGAAGTACCACCAGAGGCAACTGTGGCTGGTTTGACAGTGCCAAGTGCCTCCTGCAAACTGACATCAGGAACCTGGCCTGGTGACTTTTGTTTCTCTGGGGAAAGGCCATCATTCTTTTCCGGGTCCCGGTGGCCCGGAGTGGCTGGCTGCCTGCTGAAATTCCACACGGTTGAGGATACCTCCCAGATGCAAGGTACCCCCACAGGCAACTGTGGCTGTTTTGACAGTGCCAAGTGCCTCCTGCAAACTGACATCAGGAACCTGGCCTGGTGACTTTTGTTTCTCAGGGGAAAAGCCATGGTTCATGTCCAGGGCCTGGTGGCCCGGAGTGGCCGACTGCCTGCTGAAATTCCGCATGGATCAGGATGCCTCCCACATGAAAAATGCCCCCAGAGGAAACTGCGTCAGGTTTGATAGTGCCAAGTGCCTCCTGCAAACTGACATCAGGAACCTGGCCTGGTGACTTTTGTTTCTCTGGGGAAAAGCCATGGTTCATGTCCAGGGCCTGGTGGCCCGGAGTGGCCGGCTGCCTGCTGAAATTCCAAATGGATCAGGATGCCTCCCACATGAAAAATGCCCCCAGGGGCAACTGCGTCTGGTTTGACAGTGCCAAGTGCCTCCTGCAAACTGACATCAGGAACCTGGCCTGGTGACTTTTGTTTCTCTGGGGAAAGGCCATGGTTCATGTCCAGGGCCTGGTGGCCCGGAGTGGCCGGCTGCCTGCTGAAATTCCGCATGGATCAGGATGCCTCCCACATGAAAAATGCCCCCAGAGGAAACTGCGTCTGGTTTGACAGTGCCAAGTGCCTCCTGCAAACTGGCATCAGGAACCTGGCCTGGTGACTTTGTTTCTCAGGGGAAAGGCCATCATTCTTGTCCGGGGCCTGGTGGCCCGGAGTGGCCGGCTGCCTGCTGAAATTCCGCAAGGATCAGGATACCTCCCAGACCGAAAGTACCAAACAAGGCAACTGTAGCTGGTTTGACAGTGCCAAGTGCCTCCTGCAAACTGACGTCAGGAACCTGGCCTGGTGACTTTTGTTTCTGTGGGTAAAGGCCATGGTTCATGTCCAGGGCCTTGTGGCCAGGAGTGGCCGGGTGCCTGCTGAAATTCCGCACGGATGAGGATACATCCCATTTGCAATGTGCCACCACAGGCAACTGCGTCTGTTTTGACAGTGCCAAGTGCCACCTGCAAACTGACATCAGGAACCTGGCCTGGTGACTTTTGTTTCTCTGGGGAAAGGCCATGGTTCATGTCCAGGGCCTGGGGGCTCGGAGTGGCCGGCTGCCTGCTGAAATTCCGCGTGGATCAGGATGCCTCCCACATGAAATATGCCCCCTGAGGCAACTGCGGCTGGTTTGACAGTGCCAAGTGCCTCCTGCAAACTGACATCAGGAACCTGGCCTGGTGACTTTTGTTTCTCTGGGGAAAGGCCATCATTCTTTTCCGGGTCCCGGTGGACCGGAGTGGCCGGCTGCCTGCTGAAATTCCGCATGGATCAGGATGCCTCCCACATGAAAAATGCCCCCTGAGGCAACTGCGGCTGGTTTGACAGTGCCAAGTGCCTCCTGCAAACTGACATCAGGAACCTGGCCTGGTGACTTTTGTTTCTCTGGGGAAAGGCCATCATTCTTTTCCGGGTCCCGGTGGACCGGAGTGGCCGGCTGCCTGCTGAAATTCCGCATGGATCAGGATGCCTCCCAGACCGAAAGTACCACCCAAGGCAAATGTGGCTGGTTTGACAGTGCCAAGTGCCTCCTGCAAACAGACATCAGCGACCTGGCCTGCTGAGTTCTGTTTCTCTGGGGAAAGGCCATCGTTCCTCTCCCGGGCCCGGTGGCTCGAGTGGCAGGCTGCCTGCTGAAATTCCGCATGGATCAGGATGCCTCCCAGATGAAAGGTGCCCCCACAGGCAACTGCGTCTGGTTTAACAGTGCCAAGTGCCTCCTGCAAACTGACATCAGGAACCTGGCCTGGTGACTTTTGTTTCTCTGGGAAGAGGCCATCATTCTTTTCCGGGGCGCGGTGCACCGGAATGGCCGGCTGCCTGCTGAAATTCCGCATGGATCAGGATGCCTCCCACATGAAAAATGCCCCCAGAGGCAACTGCGGCTGGTCTTACAGTGCCAAGTGCCTCCTGCAAACTGACATCAGGAACCTGGCCTGGTGACTTTTGTTTCTCTGGGGAAAGGCCATGGTTCATGTCCAGGGCCTGGTGGCCCGGAGTGGACGGCTGCCTGCTGAAATTCCAAATGGATCCGGATACCTCCCAGAGCGAAAGTACCATCAGAGGCAACTGTGGCTGGTTTGACAGTGCCAAGTGCCTCCTGCAAACTGACATCAGGAACCTGGCCTGGTGACTTTTGTTTCTCTGGGGAAAGGCCATCATTCTTGTCCAGGGCCTGGTGGCCCGGAGTGGCCGGCTGCCTGCTGAAATTCCGCATGAATCAGG
This sequence comes from Passer domesticus, assembly GCF_036417665.1. NCBI lineage: Eukaryota > Metazoa > Chordata > Aves > Passeriformes > Passeridae > Passer > Passer domesticus. Next base: position 59,583,669 of record NC_087474.1, read on the forward strand.
ATGCCTCCCACATGAAAAATGCCCCCACAGGCAATTGCGTCTGGTTTGACAGTGCCAAGTGCCTCCTGCAAACTGACATCAGCAACCTGGCCTGGTGACTTTTGTTTCTCTGGGGAATGGCCATCATTCTTGTTTGGGGCACGGTGGCCCGGAGTGGCCGGCTGACTGCTGAAATTCCAAACGGATCAGGATACCTCCCAGAGCGAAAGTACCACCACAGGCAACTGTGGCTGGTTTGACAGTGCCAAGTGCCTCCTGCAAACTGACATCAGGAACCTGGCCTGGTGACTTTTGTTTCTGTGGGGAAAGGCCATGGTTCATGTCCAGGGCCTGGGGGCCCGGAGTGGCTGGCTGCCTGCTGAAATTCCGCACGGGTCAGGATACCTCCCAGATGGAAAGTGGACCCAGAGGCAACTGCGTCTGGTTTGACAGTGCCAAGTGCCTCCTGCAAACTGACATCAGGAACCTGGCCTGGTGACTTTTCTTTCTCTGGGGAAAGGCCATAATTCTTTTCCGGGTCCCGGTGGCCCGGAGTGGCTGGCTGCCTGCTGAAATTCCACATGGTTGAGGATACCTCCCAGATGCAAGGTATCCCCACAGGCAACTGTGGCTGTATTGACAGTGCCAAGTGCCACCTGCAAACTGACATCAGGAACCTGGCCTGGTGACTTTTGTTTCTGTGGGGAAAGGCCATGGTTCATGTCCAGGGCCTGGGGGCCCGGAGTGGCCGGCTGCCTGCTGAAATTCCGCATGGATCAGGATGCCTCCCAGATGAAAAATGCCCCCAGAGGAAACTGTGGCTGGTTTGACAGTGCCAAGTGCCTCCTGCAAACTGGCATCAGGAACCTGGCCTGGTGACTTTGTTTCTCAGGGGAAAGGCCATCATTCTTGTCCGGGGCCTGGTGGCCCGGAGTGGCCGGCTGCCTGCTGAAATTCCGCAAGGATCAGGATACCTCCCAGACCGAAAGTACCAAACAAGGCAACTGCGGCTGGTTTGACAGTGCCAAGTGCCTCCTGCAAACTGACGTCAGGAACCTGGCCTGGTGACTTTTGTTTCTCTGGGGATTGGCCATCATTCTTTTCCGGGGAACAGTGGACGGGGGTGGCTGGCTGCCTGCTGAAATTCAGCACGGTTGAGGATACCTCCCAGATGCAAGGTGCCACCACAGGCAACTGTGTCCGGTTTGACAGTGCCAAGTGCCTCCTGCAAACTGACATCCGGAACCTGGCCTGGTGACTTTTGTTTCTCTGGGGAAAGGCCATCATTTTTGTCCAGGGCCTGGTGGCCCGGAGGGGCCGGCTTCCTGCTGAAATTCCGCATGGATCAGGAGGCCTCCCACATGAAAAATGCCCCCAGAGGAAACTGCGTCTGGTTTGACAGTGCCAAGTGCCTCCTGCAAACTGACATCAGGAACCTGGCCAGGTGACTTTTGTTTCTCTGGGGAATGGCCATCATTCTTGTTTGGGGCACGGTGGCCGGGAGTGGCCGGCTGCCTGCTGAAATTTCAAACGGATCAGGATACCTCCCAGACCGAAAGTACCACCAGAGGCAAATGTGGGTGGTTTGACAGTGCCAAGTGCCTCCTGCAAACTGACATCAGGAACCTGGCCTGGTGACTTTTGTTTCTCTGGGGAAAGGCCATGGTTCATGTCCATGGCCTGGGGGCCCGGAGTGGCCGGCTGCCTGCTGAAATTCTGCATGGATCAAGATTCCGCCGAGATGGAAGTTGCCCCCATAGGAAACGATGGCTGGTTTAACAGTGCCAAGTGCCTCCTGCAAACTGACATCAGGAACCTGCCCTGGTGACTTTTGTTTCTCTGGGGAAAGGCCATGGTTCATGTCCAGGCCCTGGTGGCCCGGAGTGGCCGGCTGCCTGCTGAAATTCCGCACGGATCAGGATGCCTCCCAGACCGAATGTACCACCCAAGGCAAATGTGGCTGGTTTGACAGTGCCAAGTGCCTCCTGCAAACAGACATCAGCGATCTGGCCTGCTGAGTTCTGTTTCTCTGGGGAAAGGCCATCGTTCCGCTCCAGGGCCCGGTGGCTCGAATGGCAGGCTTCCTGCTGAAATTCCACATGGATCAGGATGCCTCCCAGAAGAAAGGTGCCCCCACAGGCAACTGTGGCTGGTTTGACAGTGCCAAGTGCCTCCTGCAAACTGACATCAGGAACCTCGCCTGGTGACTTTTATTTCTCTGGGTAAAGGCCATCATTCTTGTCCAGTGCCCCGTGGCCTGGAGTGGCCGGCTGCCTGCTGAAATTCCTCACGGTTGAGGATACCTCCCAGATGAAACTTGCCCCCACAGGTAACTGTGGCTGGTTTGACAGTGCCAAGTGCCTCCTGCAAACAGACATCAGGAACCTGGCCTGGTGACTTTTGTTTCTCTGGGAAAGGCCATGGTTCATGTCCATGGCCTGGGGGCCCGGAGTGGCCGGCTGCCTGCTGAAATTCTGCATGGATCAGGATGCCGCCGAGATGGAAGGTGCCCCCACAGGCAACTGTGGCTGGTTTGACAGTGCCAAGTGCCTCCTGCAAACTGACATCAGGAACCTGGCCTGGTGACTTTTGTTTCTCTGGGGAAAAGCCATGGTTCATGTCCAGGGCCTGGTGGCCCGGAGTGGCCGGGTGCCTGCTGAAATTCCGCACGGATGAGGATACATCCCATTTGCAATGTGCCACCACAGGCAACTGCGGCTGGTTTGACAGTGCCAAGTGCCACCTGCAAACTGACATCAGGAACCTGGCCTGGTGACTTTTGTTTCTCTGGGGAAAGGCCATGGTTCATGTCCAGGGCCTGGGGGCTCGGAGTGTCCGGCTGCCTGCTGAAAGTCCGCATGGATCAGGATGCCTCCCAAACCGAAAGTACCACCAGAGGCAACTGCGTCAGGTTTGACAGTGCCAAGTGCCTCCTGCAAACTGACATCAGGAACCTGGCCTGGTGACTTTTGTTTCTCTGGGGAAAGGCCCTCATTCTTGTCCAGTGCCCGGTGTCCTGGAGTGGCCAGATGCCTGCTGAAATTCCGCACGGATGAGTATACCTCCCAGATGCAAGGAGCCCCCACAGACAACTGCGTCTAGTTTGACAGTGCCAAGTGCCTCCTGCAAACTGACATCAGGAACGTGGCCTGGTGACTTTTGTTTCTCTGGGGAAAGGCCATGGTTCATGTCCAGGCCCTGGTGGCCCGGAGTGTCCGGCTCACTGCTGAAATTCCGCACGGATCAGGATGCCTCCCAGACCGAAAGTACCACCCAAGGCAAATGTGGCTGGTTTGACAGTGCCAAGTGCCTCCTGCAAACAGACATCAGCGACCTGGCCTGCTGAGTTCTGTTTCTCTGGGGAAAGGCCATCGTTCCTCTCCAGGGCCTTGTGGCCAGGAGTGGCAGGCTGCCTGCTGAAATTTCACATGGATCAGGATGCCTCCCAGATGAAAGGTGACCCCACAGGCAACTGTGGCTGGTTTGACAGTGCCAAGTGCCTCCTGCAAACTGACATCAGGAACCTGGCCTGGTGACTTTTGTTTCTCTGGGGAAAGGCCATGGTTCATGTCCATGGCCTGGGGGCCCGGAGTGGCCGGCTGCCTGCTGAAATTCCACATGGATCAGGATGCCTCCCAGATGAAAAATGCCCCCAGAGGAAACTGCATCTGGTTTGACAGTGCCAAGTGCCTCCTGCAAACTGACATCAGGAACCTGACCTGGTGACTTTTGTTTCTCTGGGGAAAGGCCACGGTTCATGTGCAGGGGCTGGTGGCCTGGAGTGGCCGGCTGCCTCCTGAAATTCCGCATGGATCAGGATGCCTCCCACATGAAAAATGCCCCCACAGGCAATTGCGTCTGGTTTGACAGTGCCAAGTGCCTCCTGCAAACTGACATCAGGAACCTGGCCTGGTGACTTTTGTTTCTCAGGGGAAAGGCCATGGTTCGTGTCCAGTGCCCGGTGGCCTGGAGTGGCCGGCTGCCTGCTGAAATTCCAAATGGATCCGGATACCTCCCAGAGCGAAAGTACCACCAGAGGCAACTGTGGCTGGTTTGACAGTGCCAAGTGCCTCCTGCAAACTGACATCAGGAACCTGGCCTGGTGACTTTTGTTTCTCTGGGGAAAGGCCATCGTTCATGTCCATGGCCTGGGGGCCCGGAGTGGCCGGCTGCCTGCTGAAATTCCGCATGGATCAGGATGCCTCCCATATGAAAAATGCCCCCACAGGCAACTGCGTCTGGTTTGACAGTGCCAAGTGCCTCCTGCAAACTGACATCAGGAATCAGGCCGGGTGACTTTTGTTTCTCTGGGGAATGGCCATCATTCTTGTTTGGGGCACGGTGGCCGGGAGTGGCCGGCTGCCTGCTGAAATTTCAAACGGATCAGGATACCTCCCAGACCGAAAGTACCACCAGAGGCAAATGTGGGTGGTTTGACAGTGCCAAGTGCCTCCTGCAAACTGACATCAGGAACCTGGCCTGGTGACTTTTGTTTCTCTGGGGAAAGGCCATGGTTCATGTCCATGGCCTGGGGGCCCGGAGTGGCCGGCTGCCTGCTGAAATTCTGCATGGATCAAGATTCCGCCGAGATGGAAGTTGCCCCCATAGGAAACGATGGCTGGTTTAACAGTGCCAAGTGCCTCCTGCAAACTGACATCAGGAACCTGCCCTGGTGACTTTTGTTTCTCTGGGGAAAGGCCATGGTTCATGTCCAGGCCCTGGTGGCCCGGAGTGGCCGGCTGCCTGCTGAAATTCCACATGGATCAGGATGCCTCCCAGACCGAATGTACCACCCAAGGCAAATGTGGCTGGTTTGACAGTGCCAAGTGCCTCCTGCAAACAGACATCAGCGATCTGGCCTGCTGAGTTCTGTTTCTCTGGGGAAAGGCCATCGTTCCGCTCCAGGGCCCGGTGGCTCGAATGGCAGGCTTCCTGCTGAAATTCCACATGGATCAGGATGCCTCCCAGAAGAAAGGTGCCCCCACAGGCAACTGTGGCTGGTTTGACAGTGCCAAGTGCCTCCTGCAAACTGACATCAGGAACCGAGCCTGGTGACTTTTCTTTCTCAGGGTAAAGGCCATCATTCTTGTCCAGTGCCCCGTGGCCTAGAGTGGCCGGCTGCCTGCTGAAATTCCTCACGGTTGAGGATACCTCCCAGATGAAAGGTGCCCCCACAGGTAACTGTGGCTGGTTTGACAGTGCCAAGTGCCTCCTGCAAACAGACATCAGGAACCTGGCCTGGTGACTTTTGTTTCTCAGGGGAAAGGCCATGGTTCATGTCCAGGGCTTGGTGGCCCGGAGTGGCCGGCTGCCTGCTGAAATTCCAAATGGATCCGGATACCTCCCAGAGCGAAAGTACCACCAGAGGCAACTGTGGCTGGTTTGACAGTGCCAAGTGCCTCCTGCAAACTGACATCAGGAACCTGGCCTGGTGACTTTTGTTTCTCTGGGGAAAAGCCATGGTTCATGTCCAGGGCCTGGTGGCCCGGAGTGGCCGGCTGCCTGCTGAAATTCCGCATGAATCAGGATGCCTCCCACATGAAATATACCCCCAGAGGCAACTGCGGCTGGTTTGACAGTGCCAAGTGCCTCCTGCAAACAGACATCAGGAACCTGGCCTGGTGACTTTTGTTTCTCTGGGGAAAGGCCATGGTTCATGTCCAGGGCTTGGTGGCCCGGAGTGGCCGGCTGCCTGCTGAAAGTCCGCATGGATCAGGATGCCTCCCAAACCGAAAGTACCACCAGAGGCAACTGCGTCAGGTTTGACAGTGCCAAGTGCCTCCTGCAAACTGACATCAGGAACCTGGCCTGGTGACTTTTGTTTCTCTGGGGAAAGGCCCTCATTCTTGTCCAGTGCCCGGTGTCCTGGAGTGGCCAGATGCCTGCTGAAATTCCGCACGGATGAGTATACCTCCCAGATGCAAGGAGCCCCCACAGACAACTGCGTCTAGTTTGACAGTGCCAAGTGCCTCCTGCAAACTGACATCAGGAACGTGGCCTGGTGACTTTTGTTTCTCTGGGGAAAGGCCATGGTTCATGTCCAGGCCCTGGTGGCCCGGAGTGTCCGGCTCACTGCTGAAATTCCGCACGGATCAGGATGCCTCCCAGACCGAAAGTACCACCCAAGGCAAATGTGGCTGGTTTGACAGTGCCAAGTGCCTCCTGCAAACAGACATCAGCGACCTGGCCTGCTGAGTTCTGTTTCTCTGGGGAAAGGCCATCGTTCCTCTCCAGGGCCTTGTGGCCAGGAGTGGCAGGCTGCCTGCTGAAATTTCACATGGATCAGGATGCCTCCCAGATGAAAGGTGCCCCCACAGGCAACTGTGGCTGGTTTGACAGTGCCAAGTGCCTCCTGCAAACTGACATCAGGAACCTGGCCTGGTGACTTTTGTTTCTCTGGGGAAAGGCCATGGTTCATGTCCATGGCCTGGGGGCCCGGAGTGGCCGGCTGCCTGCTGAAATTCTGCATGGATCAGGATTCCGCCGAGATGGAAGTTGCCCCCATAGGAAACGATGGCTGGTTTGACAGTGCCAAGTGCCTCCTGCAAACTGACATCAGGAACCTGGCCTGGTGACTTTTGTTTCTCTGGGGAAAGGCCATGGTTCATGTCCAGGCCCTGGTGGCCCGGAGTGGCCGGCTGCCTGCTGAAATTCCACATGGATCAGGATGCCTCCCAGATGAAAAATGCCCCCAGAGGAAACTGCGTCTGGTTTGACAGTGCCAAGTGCCTCCTGCAAACTGACATCAGGAACCTGACCTGGTGACTTTTGTTTCTCTGGGGAAAGGCCATGGTTCATGTGCAGGGGCTGGTGGCCTGGAGTGGCCGGCTGCCTCCTGAAATTCCGCATGGATCAGGATGCCTCCCACATGAAAAATGCCCCCACAGGCAATTGCGTCTGGTTTGACAGTGCCAAGTGCCTCCTGCAAACTGACATCAGGAACCTGGCCTGGTGACTTTTGTTTCTCTGGGGAAAGGCCATAATTCTTTTCCGGGGCGCGGTGCACCGGAATGGCCGGCTGCCTGCTGAAATTCCGCATGGATCAGGATGCCTCCCAGATGAAAAATGCCCCCAGAGGCAACTGCGGCTGGTTTGACAGTGCCAAGTGCCTCCTGCAAACTGACATCAGGAACCTGGCCTGGTGACTTTTGTTTCTCAGGGGAAAGGCCATGGTTCATGTCCAGGGCTTGGTGGCCCGGAGTGGCCGGCTGCCTGCTGAAATTCCAAATGGATCCGGATACCTCCCAGAGCGAAAGTACCACCAGAGGCAACTGTGGCTGGTTTGACAGTGCCAAGTGCCTCCTGCAAACTGACATCAGGAACCTGGCCTGGTGACTTTTGTTTCTCTGGGGAAAGGCCATTGTTCATGTCCAGTGCTTGGTGGCCCGGAGTGTCAGGCTGCCTGCTGAAATTCTGCATGGATCAGGATGCCGCCGAGATGGAAGGTGCCCCCACAGGCAACTGTGGCTGGTTTGACAGTGCCAAGTGCCTCCTGCAAACTGACATCAGGAACCTGGCCTGGTGACTTTTGTTTCTCTGGGGAAAAGCCATGGTTCATGTCCAGGGCCTGGTGGCCCGGAGTGGCCGGCTGCCTGCTGAAATTCCGCATGAATCAGGATGCCTCCCACATGAAAAATACCCCCAGAGGCAACTGTGGCTGGTTTGACAGTGCCAAGTGCCTCCTGCAAACTGGCATCAGGAACCTGGCCTGGTGACTTTTGTTTCTCTGGGGAAAGGCCGTGGTTCATGTCCATGGCCTGGGGGCCCGGAGTGGCCGGCTGCCTGCTGAAATTCCGCATGGATCAGGATACCTCCCGGACCGAAAGTACCACCCAAGGCAAATGTGGCTGGTTTGACAGTGCCAAGTGCCTCCTGCAAACTGACATCAGGAACCAGGCCTGGTGACTTTTGTTTCTCTGGGGAATGGTCCTCAATCTTGTTTGGGGCACGGTGGACCGGAGTGGCTGGCTGCCTGCTGAAATTCCAAATGGATCAGGATGCCTCCCAGACCGAAAGTACCACCAGAGGCAACTGTGGCTGGTTTGACAGTGCCAAGTGCCTCCTGCAAACTGACATCAGGAACCTGGCCTGGTGACTTTTGTTTCTCTGGGTAAAGGCCATGGTTCATGTCCAGGGCCTTGTGGCCAGGAGTGGCTGGCTGCCTGCTGAAATTCCGCACGGATGAGGATACATCCCATTTGCAATGTGCCACCACAGGCAACTGCGTCTGCTTTGACAGTGCCAAGTGCCACCTGCAAACTGACATCAGGAACCTGGCCTGGTGACTTTTGTTTCTCTGGGGACAGGCCATGGTTCATGTCCAGGGCCTGGGGGCTCGGAATGTCCGGCTGCCTGCTGAAATTCCGCATGGATCAGGATGCCTCCCACATGAAATACGCCCCCTGAGGCAACTGCGGCTGGTCTGACAGTGCCAAGTGCCTCCTGCAAACTGACATCAGGAACCTGGCCTGGTGACTTTTGTTTCTCTGGGGAAAGGCCATCATTCTTTTCCGGGTTCCGGTGGACCGGAGTGGCCGGCTGCCTGCTGAAATTCCGCACGGATCAGGATGCCTCCAAGACCGAAAGTACCACCCAAGGCAAATGTGGCTGGTTTGACAGTGCCAAGTGCCTCCTGCAAACAGACATCAGGAACCTGGCCTGGTGACTTTTGTTTCTCTGGGGAAAGGCCATGGTTCATGTCCATGGCCTGGGGGCCCGGAGTGGCCGGCTGCCTGCTGAAATTCTGCATGGATAAGGATTCCGCCGAGATGGAATTTGCCCCCATAGGAAACGATGCCTGGTTTGACAGTGCCAAGTGCCTCCTGCAAACTGACATCAGGAACCTGACCTGGTGACTTTTGTTTCTCTGGGGAAAGGCCATGGTTCAAGTCCAGGGCCTGGTGGCTCGGAGTGGCCGGCTGCCTGCTGAAATTCCGCATGGATCAGGATGCCTCCCACATGAAAAATGCCCCCACAGGCAATTGCGTCTGGTTTGACAGTGCCAAGTGCCTCCTGCAAACTGACATCAGGAACCTGGCCTGGTGACTTTTGTTTCTCTGGGAAGAGGCCATAATTCTTTTCCGGGGCGCGGTGCACCGGAATGGCCGGCTGCCTGCTGAAATTCCGCATGGATCAGGATGCCTCCCACATGAAAAATGCCCCCAGAGGCAACTGCGGCTGGTTTGACAGTGCCAAGTGCCTCCTGCAAACTGACATCAGGAACCTGGCCTAGTGACTTTTGTTTCTCTGGGGAAAGGCCATGGTTCATGTCCAGGGCTTGGTGGCCCGGAGTGGCCGGCTGCCTGCTGAAATTCCAAAAGGATCCGGATACCTCCCAGAGCGAAAGTACCATCAGAGGCAACTGTGGCTGGTTTGACAGTGCCAAGTGCCTCCTGCAAACTGACATCAGGAACCTGGCCTGGTGACTTTTGTTTCTCTGGGGAAAGGCCATCATTCTTGTCCAGGGCCTGGTGGCCCGGAGTGGCCGGCTGCCTGCTGAAATTCCGCATGAATCAGGATGCCTCCCACATGAAAAATGCCCCCACAGGCAATTGCGTCTGGTTTGACATTGCCAAGTGCCTCCTGCAAACTGACATCAGGAACCTGGCCTGGTGACTTCTGTTTCTCTGGGGAATGGCCATCATTCTTGTTTGGGGCACGGTGGCCCGGAGTGGCCGGCTGACTGCTGAAATTCCAAACGGACCAGGATACCTCCCAGACCGGAAGTACCACCAGAGGCAACTGTGGCTGGTTTGACAGTGCCAAGTGCCTCCTGCAAACTGACATCAGGAACCTGGCCTGGTGACTTTTGTTTCTCTGGGGAAAGGCCATAATTCTTTTCCGGGTCCCGGTGGCCCGGAGTGGCTGGCTGCCTGCTGAAATTCCACACGGTTGAGGATACCTCCCAGATGCAAGGTACCCCCACAGGCAACTGTGGCTGTTTTGACAGTGCCAAGTGCCTCCTGCAAACTGACATCAGGAACCTGGCCTGGTGACTTTTGTTTCTCAGGGGAAAAGCCATGGTTCATGTCCAGGGCCTGGTGGCCCGGAGTGGCCGACTGCCTGCTGAAATTCCGCATGGATCAGGATGCCTCCCACATGAAAAATGCCCCCAGAGGAAACTGCGTCAGGTTTGATAGTGCCAAGTGCCTCCTGCAAACTGACATCAGGAACCTGGCCTGGTGACTTTTGTTTCTCTGGGGAAAAGCCATGGTTCATGTCCAGGGCCTGGTGGCCCGGAGTGGCCGGCTGCCTGCTGAAATTCCGCATGGATCAGGATACCTCCCGGACCGAAAGTACCACCCAAGGCAAATGTGGCTGGTTTGACAGTGCCAAGTGCCTCCTGCAAACTGACATCAGGAACCAGGCCTGGTGACTTTTGTTTCTCTGGGGAATGGTCCTCAATCTTGTTTGGGGCACGGTGGACCGGAGTGGCTGGCTGCCTGCTGAAATTCCAAATGGATCAGGATGCCTCCCAGACCGAAAGTACCACCAGAGGCAACTGTGGCTGGTTTGACAGTGCCAAGTGCCTCCTGCAAACTGACATCAGGAACCTGGCCTGGTGACTTTTGTTTCTCTGGGTAAAGGCCATGGTTCATGTCCAGGGCCTTGTGGCCAGGAGTGGCTGGCTGCCTGCTGAAATTCCGCACGGATGAGGATACATCCCATTTGCAATGTGCCACCACAGGCAACTGCGTCTGCTTTGACAGTGCCAAGTGCCACCTGCAAACTGACATCAGGAACCTGGCCTGGTGACTTTTGTTTCTCTGGGGACAGGCCATGGTTCATGTCCAGGGCCTGGGGGCTCGGAATGTCCGGCTGCCTGCTGAAATTCCGCATGGATCAGGATGCCTCCCACATGAAATACGCCCCCTGAGGCAACTGCGGCTGGTCTGACAGTGCCAAGTGCCTCCTGCAAACTGACATCAGGAACCTGGCCTGGTGACTTTTGTTTCTCTGGGGAAAGGCCATCATTCTTTTCCGGGTTCCGGTGGACCGGAGTGGCCGGCTGCCTGCTGAAATTCCGCACGGATCAGGATGCCTCCAAGACCGAAAGTACCACCCAAGGCAAATGTGGCTGGTTTGACAGTGCCAAGTGCCTCCTGCAAACAGACATCAGGAACCTGGCCTGGTGACTTTTGTTTCTCTGGGGAAAGGCCATGGTTCATGTCCATGGCCTGGGGGCCCGGAGTGGCCGGCTGCCTGCTGAAATTCTGCATGGATAAGGATTCCGCCGAGATGGAATTTGCCCCCATAGGAAACGATGCCTGGTTTGACAGTGCCAAGTGCCTCCTGCAAACTGACATCAGGAACCTGACCTGGTGACTTTTGTTTCTCTGGGGAAAGGCCATGGTTCAAGTCCAGGGCCTGGTGGCTCGGAGTGGCCGGCTGCCTGCTGAAATTCCGCATGGATCAGGATGCCTCCCACATGAAAAATGCCCCCACAGGCAATTGCGTCTGGTTTGACAGTGCCAAGTGCCTCCTGCAAACTGACATCAGGAACCTGGCCTGGTGACTTTTGTTTCTCTGGGAAGAGGCCATAATTCTTTTCCGGGGCGCGGTGCACCGGAATGGCCGGCTGCCTGCTGAAATTCCGCATGGATCAGGATGCCTCCCACATGAAAAATGCCCCCAGAGGCAACTGCGGCTGGTTTGACAGTGCCAAGTGCCTCCTGCAAACTGACATCAGGAACCTGGCCTAGTGACTTTTGTTTCTCTGGGGAAAGGCCATGGTTCATGTCCAGGGCTTGGTGGCCCGGAGTGGCCGGCTGCCTGCTGAAATTCCAAAAGGATCCGGATACCTCCCAGAGCGAAAGTACCATCAGAGGCAACTGTGGCTGGTTTGACAGTGCCAAGTGCCTCCTGCAAACTGACATCAGGAACCTGGCCTGGTGACTTTTGTTTCTCTGGGGAAAGGCCATCATTCTTGTCCAGGGCCTGGTGGCCCGGAGTGGCCGGCTGCCTGCTGAAATTCCGCATGAATCAGGATGCCTCCCACATGAAAAATGCCCCCACAGGCAATTGCGTCTGGTTTGACATTGCCAAGTGCCTCCTGCAAACTGACATCAGGAACCTGGCCTGGTGACTTCTGTTTCTCTGGGGAATGGCCATCATTCTTGTTTGGGGCACGGTGGCCCGGAGTGGCCGGCTGACTGCTGAAATTCCAAACGGACCAGGATACCTCCCAGACCGGAAGTACCACCAGAGGCAACTGTGGCTGGTTTGACAGTGCCAAGTGCCTCCTGCAAACTGACATCAGGAACCTGGCCTGGTGACTTTTGTTTCTCTGGGGAAAGGCCATAATTCTTTTCCGGGTCCCGGTGGCCCGGAGTGGCTGGCTGCCTGCTGAAATTCCACACGGTTGAGGATACCTCCCAGATGCAAGGTACCCCCACAGGCAACTGTGGCTGTTTTGACAGTGCCAAGTGCCTCCTGCAAACTGACATCAGGAACCTGGCCTGGTGACTTTTGTTTCTCAGGGGAAAAGCCATGGTTCATGTCCAGGGCCTGGTGGCCCGGAGTGGCCGACTGCCTGCTGAAATTCCGCATGGATCAGGATGCCTCCCACATGAAAAATGCCCCCAGAGGAAACTGCGTCAGGTTTGATAGTGCCAAGTGCCTCCTGCAAACTGACATCAGGAACCTGGCCTGGTGACTTTTGTTTCTCTGGGGAAAAGCCATGGTTCATGTCCAGGGCCTGGTGGCCCGGAGTGGCCGGCTGCCTGCTGAAATTCCAAATGGATCAGGATGCCTCCCAGATGAAAAATGCCCCCAGGGGCAACTGCGTCTGGTTTGACAGTGCCAAGTGCCTCCTGCAAACTGACATCAGGAACCTGGCCTGGTGACTTTTGTTTCTCTGGGGAAAGGCCATGGTTCATGTCCAGGGCCTGGTGGCCCGGAGTGGCCCGCTGCCTGCTGAAATTCCGCATGGATCAGGATGCCTCCCACATGAAAAATGCCCCCAGAGGAAACTGCGTCTGGTTTGACAGTGCCAAGTGCCTCCTGCAAACTGGCATCAGGAACCTGGCCTGGTGACTTTGTTTCTCAGGGGAAAGGCCATCATTCTTGTCCGGGGCCTGGTGGCCCGGAGTGGCCGGCTGCCTGCTGAAATTCCGCAAGGATCAGGATACCTCCCAGACCGAAAGTACCAAACAAGGCAACTGTGGCTGGTTTGACAGTGCCAAGTGCCTCCTGCAAACTGACGTCAGGAACCTGGCCTGGTGACTTTTGTTTCTCTGGGTAAAGGCCATGGTTCATGTCCAGGGCCTTGTGGCCAGGAGTGGCCGGGTGCCTGCTGAAATTCCACACGGATGAGGATACATCCCATTTGCAATGTGCCACCACAGGCAACTGCGTCTGTTTTGACAGTGCCAAGTGCCACCTGCAAACTGACATCAGGAACCTGGCCTGGTGACTTTTGTTTCTCTGGGGAAAGGCCATGGTTCATGTCCAGGGCCTGGGGGCTCGGAGTGGCCGGCTGCCTGCTGAAATTCCGCATGGATCAGGATGCCTCCCACATGAAAAATGCCCCCTGAGGCAACTGCAGCTGGTTTGACAGTGCCAAGTGCCTCCTGCAAACTGACATCAGGAACCTGGCCTGGTGACTTTTGTTTCTCTGGGGAAAGGCCATCATTCTTTTCCGGGTCCCGGTGGACCGGAGTGGCCGGCTGCCTGCTGAAATTCCGCATGGATCAGGATGCCTCCCACATGAAAAATGCCCCCTGAGGCAACTGCGGCTGGTTTGACAGTGCCAAGTGCCTCCTGCAAACTGACATCAGGAACCTGGCCTGGTGACTTTTGTTTCTCTGGGGAAAGGCCATGGTTCATGTCCAGGGCCTTGTGGCCAGGATTGGCCGGCTGCCTGCTGAAATTCCGCACGGGTCAGGATACCTCCCAGATGGAAAGTGGACCCAGAGGCAACTGCGTCTGGTTTGACAGTGCCAAGTGCCTCCTGCAAACTGATATCAGGAACCTGGCCTGGTGACTTTTCTTTCTCTGGGGAAAGGCCATAATTCTTTTCCGGGTCCCGGTGGCCCGGAGTGGCTGGCTGCCTGCTGAAATTCCACAAGGTTGAGGATACCTCCCAGATGCAAGGTATCCCCACAGGCAACTGTGGCTGTATTGACAGTGCCAAGTGCCACCTGCAAACTGACATCAGGAACCTGGCCTGGTGACTTTTGTTTCTCAGGGGAAAGGCCATGGTTCATGTCCAGGGCCTGGTGGCCCGGAGTGGCCGACTGCCTGCTGAAATTCCGCATGGATCAGGATGCCTCCCAGATGAAAAATGCCCCCAGAGGAAACTGTGGCTGGTTTGACAGTGCCAAGTGCCTCCTGCAAACTGGCATCAGGAACCTGGCCTGGTGACTTTGTTTCTCAGGGGAAAGGCCATCATTCTTGTCCGGGGCCTGGTGGCCCGGAGTGGCCGGCTGCCTGCTGAAATTCCGCAAGGATCAGGATACCTCCCAGACCGAAAGTACCAAACAAGGCAACTGTGGCTGGTTTGACAGTGCCAAGTGCCTCCTGCAAACTGACGTCAGGAACCTGGCCTGGTGACTTTTGTTTCTCTGGGGATTGGCCATCATTCTTTTCCGGGGCACAGTGGACGGGGGTGACTGGCTGCCTGCTGAAATTCAGCACGGTTGAGGATACGTCCCAGATGCAAGGTGCCACCACAGGCAACTGTGTCCGGTTTGACAGTGCCAAGTGCCTCCTGCAAACTGACATCCGGAACCTGGCCTGGTGACTTTTGTTTCTCTGGGGAAAGGCCATCATTTTTGTCCAGGGCCTGGTGGCCCGGAGGGGCCGGCTGCCTGCTGAAATTCCGCATGGATCAGGAGGCCTCCCACATGAAAAATGCCCCCAGAGGAAACTGCGGCTGGTTTGACAGTGCCAAGTGCCTCCTGCAAACTGACATCAGGAACCTGGCCAGGTGACTTTTGTTTCTCTGGGGAAAAGCCATGCTTCATGTCCAGGGCCTGGTGGCCCGGAGTGGCCGGCTGCCTGCTGAAATTCCGCATGGATCAGGATGCCTCCCAGATGAAAAATGCCCCCACAGGCAACTGCGTCTGGTTGGACAGTGCCAAGTGCCTCCTGCAAACTGACATCAGCAACCTGGCCTGGTGATTTTTGTTACTCTTTGGAATGACCATTGTACGTGTCCAGGGTCTGGTGGACCGGGGTGGCTGGCTGCCTGCTGAAATTCCGCACGGTTGAGTATACCTCTAAGATGCAAGGTGCCCCCACAGGCAACTGTGGCTGGTTTGACAGTGCCAAGTGCCTCCTGCAAACTGACATCAGCAACCTGGCCTGGTGACTTTTGTTTCTCTGGGGAAAGGCCATCATTTTTGTCCAGGGCCTGGTGGCCCGGAGTGGCCGGCTGCCTGCTGAAATTCCGCATGGATCAGGATGCCTCCCAGATGAAAAATGCCCCCAGAGGAAACTGCGTCTGGTTTGACAGTGCCAAGTGCCTCCTGCAAACTGACATCAGGAACCTGGCCTGGTGACTTTTGTTTCTCTGGGGAAAAGCCATGGTTCATGTCCAGGGCCTGGTGGCCCGGAGTGGCTGGCTGCCTGCTGAAATTCTGCATGGATCAGGATGCGGCCGAGATGGAAGGTGCCACTACAGGCAAGTGCGGTTGGTTTGACAGTGCCAAGTGCCTCCTGCAAACTGACATCAGGAACCTGGCCTGGTGACTTTTGTTTCTCAGGGGAATGGACATGGCTCATGTCCAGGGCCTGGTGGCCCGGAGTGGCCGGCTGCCTGCTGAAATTCCGCATGGATCAGGATGCCTCCCAGATGAAAAATGCACCCACAGGAAGCTGCGTCTGGTTTGACAGTGCCAAGTGCCTCCTGCAAACTGACATCAGGAACCTGGCCTGGTGACTTTTGTTTCTCTGATGACAAGCCATCATTCTTGTCAGGGGCACGGTGGCCAGGAGTGGCTGGCTGCCTGCTGAAATTCCGCACGGTTGAGGATACTTCCCAGATACAAGGTGGCCCCACAGACAACTGTGGCTGGTTTGACAGTGCCAAGTGCCTCCTGCAAACTGACATCAGGAACCTGGCCTGGTGACTTTTGTTTCTGTGTGTAAAGGCCATCATTCTTGTCCAGGGCCTGGGGGCCCGGAGTGGCCGGCTGCCTGCTGAAATTCCGCATGGATCAGGATGCCTCCCAGATGAAAAATGCCCCCAGAGGAAACTGCGTCAGGTTTGACAGTGCCAAGTGCCTCCTGCAAACAGACATCAGGAACCTGGCCTGGTGACTTTTGTTTCTCTGGGGAAAAGCCATGGTTCATGTCCAGGGCCTGGTGGCCCGGAGTGGCCGGACGCCTGCTGAAATTCCGCACGAATCAGGATGCCTCCCACATGAAAAATGCCCCCACAGGCAACTGCGTCTGGTTTGACAGTGCCAAGTGCCTCCTGCAAACTGACATCAGCAACCTGGCCTGGTGACTTTTGTTTCTCTGGGTAAAGGGCATGGTTCATGTCCAGGGCCTTGTGGACAGGATTGGCCGGCTGCCTCCTGAAATTCCGCATGGATCAGGATGCCTCCGAGATGAAATGTGCCCCTACAGGCAATTGCGTCTGGTTTGACATTGCCAAGTGCCTCCTGCAAACTGACATCAGGAACCTGGCCTGGTGACTTCTGTTTCTCTGGGGAATGGCCATCATTCTTGTTTGGGGCACGGTGGCCCGGAGTGGCCGGCTGACTGCTGAAATTCCAAACGGACCAGGATACCTCCCAGACCGGAAGTACCACCAGAGGCAACTGTGGCTGGTTTGACAGTGCCAAGTGCCTCCTGCAAACTGACATCAGGAACCTGGCCTGGTGACTTTTGTTTCTCTGGGGAAAGGCCATAATTCTTTTCCGGGTCCCGGTGGCCCGGAGTGGCTGGCTGCCTGCTGAAATTCCACACGGTTGAGGATACCTCCCAGATGCAAGGTACCCCCACAGGCAACTGTGGCTGTTTTGACAGTGCCAAGTGCCTCCTGCAAACTGACATCAGGAACCTGGCCTGGTGACTTTTGTTTCTCAGGGGAAAAGCCATGGTTCATGTCCAGGGCCTGGTGGCCCGGAGTGGCCGACTGCCTGCTGAAATTCCGCATGGATCAGGATGCCTCCCACATGAAAAATGCCCCCAGAGGAAACTGCGTCAGGTTTGATAGTGCCAAGTGCCTCCTGCAAACTGACATCAGGAACCTGGCCTGGTGACTTTTGTTTCTCTGGGGAAAAGCCATGGTTCATGTCCAGGGCCTGGTGGCCCGGAGTGGCCGGCTGCCTGCTGAAATTCCAAATGGATCAGGATGCCTCCCAGATGAAAAATGCCCCCAGGGGCAACTGCGTCTGGTTTGACAGTGCCAAGTGCCTCCTGCAAACTGACATCAGGAACCTGGCCTGGTGACTTTTGTTTCTCTGGGGAAAGGCCATGGTTCATGTCCAGGGCCTGGTGGCCCGGAGTGGCCCGCTGCCTGCTGAAATTCCGCATGGATCAGGATGCCTCCCACATGAAAAATGCCCCCAGAGGAAACTGCGTCTGGTTTGACAGTGCCAAGTGCCTCCTGCAAACTGGCATCAGGAACCTGGCCTGGTGACTTTGTTTCTCAGGGGAAAGGCCATCATTCTTGTCCGGGGCCTGGTGGCCCGGAGTGGCCGGCTGCCTGCTGAAATTCCGCAAGGATCAGGATACCTCCCAGACCGAAAGTACCAAACAAGGCAACTGTGGCTGGTTTGACAGTGCCAAGTGCCTCCTGCAAACTGACGTCAGGAACCTGGCCTGGTGACTTTTGTTTCTCTGGGTAAAGGCCATGGTTCATGTCCAGGGCCTTGTGGCCAGGAGTGGCCGGGTGCCTGCTGAAATTCCACACGGATGAGGATACATCCCATTTGCAATGTGCCACCACAGGCAACTGCGTCTGTTTTGACAGTGCCAAGTGCCACCTGCAAACTGACATCAGGAACCTGGCCTGGTGACTTTTGTTTCTCTGGGGAAAGGCCATGGTTCATGTCCAGGGCCTGGGGGCTCGGAGTGGCCGGCTGCCTGCTGAAATTCCGCATGGATCAGGATGCCTCCCACATGAAAAATGCCCCCTGAGGCAACTGCAGCTGGTTTGACAGTGCCAAGTGCCTCCTGCAAACTGACATCAGGAACCTGGCCTGGTGACTTTTGTTTCTCTGGGGAAAGGCCATCATTCTTTTCCGGGTCCCGGTGGACCGGAGTGGCCGGCTGCCTGCTGAAATTCCGCATGGATCAGGATGCCTCCCACATGAAAAATGCCCCCTGAGGCAACTGCGGCTGGTTTGACAGTGCCAAGTGCCTCCTGCAAACTGACATCAGGAACCTGGCCTGGTGACTTTTGTTTCTCTGGGGAAAGGCCATGGTTCATGTCCAGGGCCTTGTGGCCAGGATTGGCCGGCTGCCTGCTGAAATTCCGCACGGGTCAGGATACCTCCCAGATGGAAAGTGGACCCAGAGGCAACTGCGTCTGGTTTGACAGTGCCAAGTGCCTCCTGCAAACTGATATCAGGAACCTGGCCTGGTGACTTTTCTTTCTCTGGGGAAAGGCCATAATTCTTTTCCGGGTCCCGGTGGCCCGGAGTGGCTGGCTGCCTGCTGAAATTCCACAAGGTTGAGGATACCTCCCAGATGCAAGGTATCCCCACAGGCAACTGTGGCTGTATTGACAGTGCCAAGTGCCACCTGCAAACTGACATCAGGAACCTGGCCTGGTGACTTTTGTTTCTCTGGGGAAAGGCCATGGTTCATGTCCAGGGCCTGGTGGCCCGGAGTGGCCGACTGCCTGCTGAAATTCCGCATGGATCAGGATGCCTCCCAGATGAAAAATGCCCCCAGAGGAAACTGTGGCTGGTTTGACAGTGCCAAGTGCCTCCTGCAAACTGGCATCAGGAACCTGGCCTGGTGACTTTGTTTCTCAGGGGAAAGGCCATCATTCTTGTCCGGGGCCTGGTGGCCCGGAGTGGCCGGCTGCCTGCTGAAATTCCGCAAGGATCAGGATACCTCCCAGACCGAAAGTACCAAACAAGGCAACTGTGGCTGGTTTGACAGTGCCAAGTGCCTCCTGCAAACTGACGTCAGGAACCTGGCCTGGTGACTTTTGTTTCTCTGGGGATTGGCCATCATTCTTTTCCGGGGCACAGTGGACGGGGGTGACTGGCTGCCTGCTGAAATTCAGCACGGTTGAGGATACGTCCCAGATGCAAGGTGCCACCACAGGCAACTGTGTCCGGTTTGACAGTGCCAAGTGCCTCCTGCAAACTGACATCCGGAACCTGGCCTGGTGACTTTTGTTTCTCTGGGGAAAGGCCATCATTTTTGTCCAGGGCCTGGTGGCCCGGAGGGGCCGGCTGCCTGCTGAAATTCCGCATGGATCAGGAGGCCTCCCACATGAAAAATGCCCCCAGAGGAAACTGCGGCTGGTTTGACAGTGCCAAGTGCCTCCTGCAAACTGACATCAGGAACCTGGCCAGGTGACTTTTGTTTCTCTGGGGAAAAGCCATGCTTCATGTCCAGGGCCTGGTGGCCCGGAGTGGCCGGCTGCCTGCTGAAATTCCGCATGGATCAGGATGCCTCCCAGATGAAAAATGCCCCCACAGGCAACTGCGTCTGGTTGGACAGTGCCAAGTGCCTCCTGCAAACTGACATCAGCAACCTGGCCTGGTGATTTTTGTTACTCTTTGGAATGACCATTGTACGTGTCCAGGGTCTGGTGGACCGGGGTGGCTGGCTGCCTGCTGAAATTCCGCACGGTTGAGTATACCTCTAAGATGCAAGGTGCCCCCACAGGCAACTGTGGCTGGTTTGACAGTGCCAAGTGCCTCCTGCAAACTGACATCAGCAACCTGGCCTGGTGACTTTTGTTTCTCTGGGGAAAGGCCATCATTTTTGTCCAGGGCCTGGTGGCCCGGAGTGGCCGGCTGCCTGCTGAAATTCCGCATGGATCAGGATGCCTCCCAGATGAAAAATGCCCCCAGAGGAAACTGCGTCTGGTTTGACAGTGCCAAGTGCCTCCTGCAAACTGACATCAGGAACCTGGCCTGGTGACTTTTGTTT
This sequence comes from Passer domesticus, assembly GCF_036417665.1. Classification (NCBI taxonomy): domain Eukaryota; kingdom Metazoa; phylum Chordata; class Aves; order Passeriformes; family Passeridae; genus Passer; species Passer domesticus. The sequence continues at coordinate 59,603,718 of NC_087474.1, forward strand.
CTCTGGGGAAAAGCCATGGTTCATGTCCAGGGCCTGGTGGCCCGGAGTGGCTGGCTGCCTGCTGAAATTCTGCATGGATCAGGATGCGGCCGAGATGGAAGGTGCCACTACAGGCAAGTGCGGTTGGTTTGACAGTGCCAAGTGCCTCCTGCAAACTGACATCAGGAACCTGGCCTGGTGACTTTTGTTTCTCAGGGGAATGGACATGGCTCATGTCCAGGGCCTGGTGGCCCGGAGTGGCCGGCTGCCTGCTGAAATTCCGCATGGATCAGGATGCCTCCCAGATGAAAAATGCACCCACAGGAAGCTGCGTCTGGTTTGACAGTGCCAAGTGCCTCCTGCAAACTGACATCAGGAACCTGGCCTGGTGACTTTTGTTTCTCTGATGACAAGCCATCATTCTTGTCAGGGGCACGGTGGCCAGGAGTGGCTGGCTGCCTGCTGAAATTCCGCACGGTTGAGGATACTTCCCAGATACAAGGTGGCCCCACAGACAACTGTGGCTGGTTTGACAGTGCCAAGTGCCTCCTGCAAACTGACATCAGGAACCTGGCCTGGTGACTTTTGTTTCTGTGTGTAAAGGCCATCATTCTTGTCCAGGGCCTGGGGGCCCGGAGTGGCCGGCTGCCTGCTGAAATTCCGCATGGATCAGGATGCCTCCCAGATGAAAAATGCCCCCAGAGGAAACTGCGTCAGGTTTGACAGTGCCAAGTGCCTCCTGCAAACAGACATCAGGAACCTGGCCTGGTGACTTTTGTTTCTCTGGGGAAAAGCCATGGTTCATGTCCAGGGCCTGGTGGCCCGGAGTGGCCGGACGCCTGCTGAAATTCCGCACGAATCAGGATGCCTCCCACATGAAAAATGCCCCCACAGGCAACTGCGTCTGGTTTGACAGTGCCAAGTGCCTCCTGCAAACTGACATCAGCAACCTGGCCTGGTGACTTTTGTTTCTCTGGGTAAAGGGCATGGTTCATGTCCAGGGCCTTGTGGCCAGGATTGGCCGGCTGCCTCCTGAAATTCCGCATGGATCAGGATGCCTCCGAGATGAAATGTGCCCCTACAGGCAACTGTGGCTGGTTTGACAGTGCCAAGTGCCTCCTGCAAACTGACATCAGGAACCTGGCCTGGTGACATTTGTTTCTCTGGGGAAAGGCCATGGTTCATGTCCAGGGACTGGTGGCCCGGAGTGGCTGGCCGCCTGCTGAAATTCCGTACGGATCAGGATACCTCCCAGACAGATAGTACCACCACAGTCAATTGTGTCTGGTGTGACAGTGCCAAGTGCCTCCTGCCAACTGACATCAGGAACCTGGCCTGGTGACTTGAGTTTCTTTGGGGAAAGGGCATGGTTTGTGTCCAGTGCCCGGTGGCCCAGAGTGGCCGGCTGCCTGCTAAAATTCTGCACGGATGAGGATACCTCCTAGATGCAAGTTGCCCCCACAGGCAACTGTGGCTGGTTTGACAGTGCCAAGTGTCACCTGCAAACTGACATCAGCAACCTGGCCTGGTGACTTTTGTTTCTCTGGGGAAAGGCCACGGTTCATGTCAGGGGCCTGGTGGCCCAGAGTGGCCGGCTGCCTGCTGAAATTCCACACGGTTGAGGATACCTCCCAGATGCAAGGTGCCCCCAGAGGCAACTGCGTCTGGTTTGACAGTGCCAAATGCCTCCTGCAAACTGACATCAGGAACCTGGCCTGGTGACTTTTGTTTCTCTGGGGAAAAGCCATGGTTCATGTCCAGGGCCTGGTGGCCCGGAGTGGCCGGCTGCCTGATGAAATTCCAAATGGATCAGGATGCCGCCGAGATGGAAGGTGCCACCACAGGCAACTGTGGCTGGTTTGACAGTGCCAAGTGCCTCCTGCAAACTGACATCAGGAACCTGGCCTGGTGACTTTTGTTTCTCAGGGGAAAGGCCATGGTTCATGTCCAGGGCCTTGTGGCCAGGATTGGCCGGCTGCCTGCTGAAATTCCGCATGGATCAGGATGCCTCCCACATGAAAAATGCTCCCAGAGGCAACTGCGTCTGGTTTGACAGTGCCAAGTGCCTCCTGCAAACTGACATCAGGAACCTGGCCTGGTGACTTTTGTTTCTCTGGGGAAAGGCCTTCATTCTTGTCCAGTGCCCGGTGTCCTGTAGAGGCCAGATGCCTGCTGAAATTCCAAATGGATCAGGATACCTCCCAGATGCAAGGAGCCCCCACAGGCAACTGCGTCGAGTTTGACAGTGCCAAGTGCCTCCTGCAAACTGACATCAGCAACCTGGCCTGGTGACTTTTGTTTCTCTGGGGAAAGGCCATCATTCTTGTCCAGGGCCTGGTGGCCCGGAGTGGCCGGCTGCCTGCTGAAATTCCGCATGAATCAGGATGCCTCCCACATGAAAAATGCCCCCACAGGCAATTGCGTCTGGTTTGACAGTGCCAAGTGCCTCCTGCAAACTGACATCAGCAACCTGGCCTGGTGACTTTTGTTTCTCTGGGGAATGGCCATCATTCTTGTTTGGGGCACGGTGGCCCGGAGTGGCCGGCTGACTGCTGAAATTCCAAACGGATCAGGATACCTCCCAGACCGGAAGTACCACCACAGGCAACTGTGGCTGGTTTGACAGTGCCAAGTGCCTCCTGCAAACTGACATCAGGAACCTGGCCTGGTGACTTTTGTTTCTGTGGGGAAAGGCCATGGTTCATGTCCAGGGCCTGGGGGCCCGGAGTGGCTGGCTGCCTGCTGAAATTCCGCACGGGTCAGGATACCTCCCAGATGGAAAGTGGACCCAGAGGCAACTGCGTCTGGTTTGACAGTGCCAAGTGCCTCCTGCAAACTGACATCAGGAACCTGGCCTGGTGACTTTTCTTTCTCTGGGGAAAGGCCATAATTCTTTTCCGGGTCCCGGTGGCCCGGAGTGGCTGGCTGCCTGCTGAAATTCCACACGGCTGAGGATACCTCCCAGATGCAAGGTATCCCCACAGGCAACTGTGGCTGTATTGACAGTGCCAAGTGCCACCTGCAAACTGACATCAGGAACCTGGCCTGGTGACTTTTGTTTCTCAGGGGAAAGGCCATGGTTCATGTCCAGGGCCTGGTGGCCCGGAGTGGCCGACTGCCTGCTGAAATTCCGCATGGATCAGGATGCCTCCCAGATGAAAAATGCCCCCAGAGGGAACTGTGGCTGGTTTGACAGTGCCAAGTGCCTCCTGCAAACTGGCATCAGGAACCTGGCCTGGTGACTTTGTTTCTCAGGGGAAAGGCCATCATTCTTGTCCGGGGCCTGGTGGCCCGGAGTGGCCGGGTGCCTGCTGAAATTCCGCAAGGATCTGGATACCTCCCAGACCGAAAGTACCAAACAAGGCAACTGTGGCTGGTTTGACAGTGCCAAGTGCCTCCTGCAAACTGACGTCAGGAACCTAGCCTGGTGACTTTTGTTTCTCTGGGGATTGGCCATCATTCTTTTCCGGGGCACAGTGGACGGGGGTGGCTGGCTGCCTGCTGAAATTCAGCACGGTTGAGGATACCTCCCAGATGCAAGGTGCCACCACAGGCAACTGTGGCCGGTTTGACAGTGCCAAGTGCCTCCTGCAAACTGACATCCGGAACCTGGCCTGGTGACTTTTGTTTCTCTGGGGAAAGGCCATCATTTTTGTCCAGGGCCTGGTGGCCCGGAGGGGCCGGCTGCCTGCTGAAATTCCGCATGGATCAGGATGCCTCCCAGATGAAAAATGCCCCCACAGGCAACTGCGGCTGGTTGGACAGTGCCAAGTGCCTCCTGCAAACTGACATCAGCAACCTGGCCTGGTGATTTTTGTCACTCTTTGGAATGACCATTGTACGTCTCCAGGGTCTGGTGGACCGGGGTGGCTGGCTGCCTGCTGAAATTCCGCACGGTTGAGTATACCTCTAAGATGCAAGGTGCCCCCACAGGCAACTGTGGCTGGTTTGACAGTGCCAAGTGCCTCCTGCAAACTGACATCAGCAACCTGGCCTGGTGACTTTTCTTTCTCTGGGGAAAGGCCATCATTTTTGTCCAGGGCCTGGTGGCCCGGAGTGGCCGGCTGCCTGCTGAAATTCCGCATGGATCAGGATGCCTCCCAGATGAAAAATGCCCCCAGAGGAAACTGCGTCTGGTTTGACAGTGCCAAGTGCCTCCTGCAAACTGACATCAGGAACCTGGCCTGGTGACTTTTGTTTCTCTGATGACAAGCCATCATTCTTGTCAGGGGCACGGTGGCCAGGAGTGGCTGGCTGCCTGCTGAAATTCCGCACGGTTGAGGATACTTCCCAGATGCAAGGTGGCCCCACAGACAACTGTGGCTGGTTTGACAGTGCCAAGTGCCTCCTGCAAACTGACATCAGGAACCTGGCCTGGTGACTTTTGTTTCTCTGGGGAAAGGCCATCATTATTGTCCAGGGCCTGGTGGCCCGGAGTGGCCGGCTGCCTGCTGAAATTCCGCATGGATCAGGATGCCTCCCAGATGAAAAATGCCCCCAGAGGAAACTGCGTCAGGTTTGACAGTGCCAAGTGCCTCCTGCAAACAGACATCAGGAACCTGGCCTGGTGACTTTTGTTTCTCTGGGGAAAAGCCATGGTTCATGTCCAGGGCCTGGTGGCCCGGAGTGGCCGGACGCCTGCTGAAATTCCGCACGAATCAGGATGCCTCCCACATGAAAAATGCCCCCACAGGCAACTGCGTCTGGTTTGACAGTGCCAAGTGCCTCCTGCAAACTGACATCAGCAACCTGGCCTGGTGACTTTTGTTTCTCTGGGTAAAGGGCATGGTTCATGTCCAGGGCCTTGTGGCCAGGATTGGCCGGCTGCCTCCTGAAATTCCGCATGGATCAGGATGCCTCCGAGATGAAATGTGCCCCTACAGGCAACTGTGGCTGGTTTGACAGTGCCAAGTGCCTCCTGCAAACTGACATCAGGAACCTGGCCTGGTGACTTTTGTTTCTCTGGGGAAAAGCCATGGTTCATGTCCAGGGACTGGTGGCCCGGAGTGGCTGGCCGCCTGCTGAAATTCCGTACGGATCAGGATACCTCCCAGACAGATAGTACCACCAAAGTCAATTGTGTCTGGTGTGACAGTGCCAAGTGCCTCCTGCCAACTGACATCAGGAACCTGGCCTGGTGACTTGTGTTTCTTTGGGGAAAGGGCATGGTTTGTGTCCAGTGCCCGGTGGCCTGGAGTGGCCGGCTGCCTGCTAAAATTCTGCACGGATGAGGATACCTCCTAGATGCAAGTTGCCCCCACAGGCAACTGTGGCTGGTTTGACAGTGCCAAGTGCCACCTGCAAACTGACATCAGCAACCTGGCCTGGTGACTTTTGTTTCTCTGGGGAAAGGCCACGGTTCATGTCAGGGGCCTGGTGGTCCAGAGTGGCCGGCTGCCTGCTGAAATTCCACACGGTTGAGGATACCTCCCAGATGCAAGGTGCCCCCAGAGGCAACTGCGTCTGGTTTGACAGTGCCAAATGCCTCCTGCAAACTGACATCAGGAACCTGGCCTGGTGACTTTTGTTTCTCTGGGGAAAAGCCATGGTTCATGTCCAGGGCCTGGTGGCCCGGAGTGGCCGGCTGCCTGATGAAATTCCAAATGGATCAGGATGCCGCCGAGATGGAAGGTGCCACCACAGGCAACTGCGTCTGGTTTGACAGTGCCAAGTGCCTCCTGCAAACTGACATCAGGAACCTGGCCTGGTGACTTTTGTTTCTCTGGGTAAAGGCCATGGTTCATGTCCAGGGCCTTGTGGCCAGGATTGGCCGGCTGCCTGCTGAAATTCCGCATGGATCAGGATGCCTCCCACATGAAAAATGCTCCCAGAGGCAACTGCGTCTGGTTTGACAGTGCCAAGTGCCTCCTGCAAACTGACATCAGGAACCTGGCCTGGTGACTTTTGTTTCTCTGGGGAAAGGCCTTCATTCTTGTCCAGTGCCCGGTGTCCTGTAGTGGCCAGATGCCTGCTGAAATTCCAAATGGATCAGGATACCTCCCAGATGCAAGGAGCCCCCACAGGCAACTGCGTCGAGTTTGACAGTGCCAAGTGCCTCCTGCAAACTGACATCAGCAACCTGGCCTGGTGATTTTTGTTACTCTTTGGAATGACCATTGTACGTGTCCAGGGTCTGGTGGACCGGGGTGGCTGCCTGCCTGCTGAAATTCCGCACGGTTGAGTATACCTCTAAGATGCAAGGTGCCCCCACAGGCAACTGTGGCTGGTTTGACAGTGCCAAGTGCCTCCTGCAAACTGACATCAGGAACCTGGCCTGGTGACTTTTGTTTCTCTGGGTAAAGGCCATCATTCTTGTCCAGGGCCTGGTGGCCCGGAGTGGCCGGCTGCCTGCTGAAATTCCGCATGGATCAGGATGCCTCCCACATGAAAAATGCTCCCACAGGCAACTGCGTCAGGTTTGACAGTGCCAAGTGCCTCCTGCAAACTGACATCAGGAACCTGGCCGGGTGACTTTTGTTTCTCTGGGGAAAGGCCTTCATTCTTGTCCAGTGCCCGGTGTCCTGGAGTGGCCAGATGCCTGCTGAAATTCCAAATGGATCAGGATACCTCCCAGATGCAAGGAGCCCCCACAGGCAACTGCGTCCAGTTTGACAGTGCCAAGTGCCTCCTGCAAACTGACATCAGGAACCTGGCCTGGTGACTTTTGTTTCTCTGGGGAAAGGCCATGGTTCATGTCCAGGGCCTGGTGGCTCGGAGTGGCCGGCTTCCTGCTGAAATTCCAAACGGATCAGGATGCCTCCCAGATGAAAAGTGCCCCCACAGGCACCTGTGTCTGGTTTGACAGTGCCAAGTGCCTCCTGCCAACTGACATCAGGAACCTGGCCTCGTGACTTTTGTTTCTCTGGGGAAAGGCCATGGTTCATGTCCAGGGCCTGGTGGCCCGGAGTGGCCGGCTGCCTGCTGAAATTCTGCATGGATCAGGATGCCGCCAAGATGGAAGGTGCCACCACAGGCAACTGCGGTTGGTTTGACAGTGCCAAGTGCCTCCTGCAAACTGACATCAGGAACCTGGCCGGGTGACTTTTGTTTCTCTGGGGAAAGGCCATCATTCTTGTCCGGGGCCAAGAGTGGACTGGGGTGGCCGGCTGCCTGCTGAAATTCCAAACGGATCAGGATACCTCCCAGATGCAAGGTGCCCGCACAGGCAACTGCGTCTAGTTTGACAGTGCCAAGTGCCTCCTGCAAACTGACATCAGGAACGTGGCCTGGTGACTTTTGTTTCTCTGGGTAAAGGCCATGGTTCATGTCCAGGGCCTGGGGGCCCGGAGTGGCCGGCTGCCTGCTGAAATTCCGCATGGATCAGGATGCCTCCCACATGAAAATTGCCCCCTGAGGCAACTGTGGCTGGTTTGACAGTGCCAAGTGCCTCCTGCAAACTGACATCAGGAACCTGGCCTGGTGACTTTTGTTTCTCTGGGGAAAGGGCATCATTCTTTTCCGGGGCACGGTGGACCGGAGTGGCCGGCTGCCTGCTGAAATTCCGCACGGATCAGGATGCCTCCCAGACCGAAAGTACCACCCAAGGCACCTGTGGCTGGTTTGACAGTGCCAAGTGCCTCCTGCAAACTGACATCAGGAACCTGGCCTGGTGATTTTTGTTACTCTTTGGAATGACCATTGTACGTGTCCAGGGTCTGGTGGACCGGGGTGGCTGGCTGCCTGCTGAAATTCCGCACGGTTGAGTATACCTCTAAGATGCAAGGTGCCCCCAGAGGCAACTGTGGCTGGTTTGACAGTGCCAAGTGCCTCCTGCAAACTGACATCAGGAACCTGGCCTGGTGACTTTTGTTACTCTTTGGAATGACCATTGTACGTGCCCAGGGTCTGGTGGACCGGGGTGGCTGGCTGCCTGCTGAAATTCCGCACGGTTGAGTATACCTCTAAGATGCAAGGTGCCCCCAGAGGCAACTGTGGCTGGTTTGACAGTGCCAAGTGCCTCCTGCAAACTGACATCAGGAACCTGGCCTGGTGACTTTTGTTTCTCTGGGGAAAGGCCATCATTTTTGTCCAGGGCCTGGTGGCCCGGAGTGGCCGGCTGCCTGCTGAAATTCTGCATGGATCAGGATGCCGCCAAGATGGAAGGTGCCACCACAGGCAACTGCGGTTGGTTTGACAGTGCCAAGTGCCTCCTGCAAACTGACATCAGGAACCTGGCCGGGTGACTTTTGTTTCTCTGGGGAAAGGCCATCATTCTTGTCCGGGGCCAAGAGTGGACTGGGGTGGCCGGCTGCCTGCTGAAATTCCAAACGGATCAGGATACCTCCCAGATGCAAGGTGCCCGCACAGGCAACTGCGTCTAGTTTGACAGTGCCAAGTGCCTCCTGCAAACTGACATCAGGAACCTGGCCTGGTGACTTTTGTTTCTCTGGGGAAAGGCCATGGTTCATGTCCAGGGCCTGGGGGCTCGGAGTGGCCGGCTGCCGGCTGAAATTCCGCACGGATCAGGATGCCTCCCAGATGAAACGTGCCCCCACAGGCAACTGTGGCTGGTTTGACAGTGCCAAGTGCCTCCTGCAAACTGACATCAGGAACCTGGCCTGGTGACTTTTGTTTCTCTGGGGAAAGGCCACCTTTCATGGCCAGGGCAGTGTGGCCCGGAGTGGCCGGCTGCCTGCTGAAATTCTGCATGGATCAGGATGCCTCCCAGATGAAAAATGCCCCCAGAGGAAACTGTGGCTGGTTTGACAGTGCCAAGTGCCTCCTGCAAACTGACATCAGCAACCTGGCCTGGTGACTTTTGTTTCTCTGGGGAAAGGCCAACATTCTTGTCCAGGGCTTGGTGGCCCGGAGTGGCCGGCTACCTGCTGAAATTCCAAACGTATCAGGATACCTCCCAGACCGAAAGTACCACCAGAAGCAACTGTGGCTGGTTTGACAGTGCCAAGTGCCTCCTGCAAACTGACATCAGGAACCTGGCCTGGTGACTTTTGTTTCTCTGGGGAAAGGCCATCATTATTGTCCGGGGCCCAGAGTGGACTGGGGTGGCCGGCTGCCTGCTGAAATTCCAAACGGATCAGGATACCTCCCAGATGCAAGGTGCCCCCAGAGGCAACTGCGGCTGGTTTGACAGTGCCAAGTGCCTCCTGCAAACAGACATCAGGAACCTGGCCTGGTGACTTTTGTTTCTCAGGGGAAAGGCCATGGTTCATGTCCAGGGCTTGGTGGCCCGGAGTGGCAGGCTGCCTGCTGAAATTCCGCATGGATCAGGATGCCTCCCAGACCGAAAGTACCACCACAGGCAACTGCGGCTGGTTTGACAGTGCCAAGTGCCTCCTGCAAACTGACATCAGGAACCTGGCCTCGTGACTTTTGTTTCTCTGGGTAAAGGCCATCATTCTTGTCCAGGGCCTGGGGGCCCGGAGTGGCCGGCTGCCTGCTGAAATTCCGCATGGATCAGGATGCCTCCCACATGAAAAATGCTCCCACAGGCAACTGCGTCAGGTTTGACAGTGCCAAGTGCCTCCTGCAAACTGACATCAGGAACCTGGCCGGGTGACTTTTGTTTCTCTGGGGAAAGGCCTTCATTCTTGTCCAGTGCCCGGTGTCCTGGAGTGGCCAGATGCCTGCTGAAATTCCAAATGGATCAGGATACCTCCCAGATGCAAGGAGCCCCCACAGGCAACTGCGTCCAGTTTGACAGTGCCAAGTGCCTCCTGCAAACTGACATCAGGAACCTGGCCTGGTGACTTTTGTTTCTCTGGGGAAAGGCCATGGTTCATGTCCAGGGCCTGGGGGCTCGGAGTGGCCGGCTTCCTGCTGAAATTCCGCACGGATCAGGATGCCTCCCAGATGAAAAGTGCCCCCACAGGCACCTGTGTCTGGTTTGACAGTGCCAAGTGCCTCCTGCCAACTGACATCAGCAACCTGGCCTCGTGACTTTTGTTTCTCTGGGGAAAGGCCATGGTTCATGTCCAGGGCCTGGTGGCTCGGAGTGGCCGGCTGCCTGCTGAAATTCCAAACGGATCAGGATGCCTCCCAGATGAAAAGTGCCCCCACAGGCACCTGTGGCTGGTTTGACAGTGCCAAGTGCCTCCTGCAAACTGACATCAGGAACCTGGCCTGGTGACTTTTGTTTCTCTGGGGAAAGGCCAACATTCTTGTCCAGGGCTTGGTGGCCCGGAGTGGCCGGCTGCCTGCTGAAATTCCGCATGGATCAGGATGCGTCCCACATGAAAAATGCCCCCAGAGGAAACTGCGTCTGGTTTGACAGTGCCAAGTGCCTCCTGCAAACTGACATCAGGAACCTGGCCTGGTGACTTTTGTTTCTCTGGGGAAAAGCCATGGTTCATGTCCAGGGCCTGGTGGCCCGGAGTGGCCGGCTGCCTGCTGAAATTCTGCATGGATCAGGATGCCGCCAAGATGGAAGATGCCACCACAGGCAACTGCGGTTGGTTTGACAGTGCCAAGTGCCTCCTGCAAACTGACATCAGGAACCTGGCCGGGTGACTTTTGTTTCTCTGGGGAAAGGCCATCATTCTTGTCCGGGGCCAAGAGTGGACTGGGGTGGCCGGCTGCCTGCTGAAATTCCAAACGGATCAGGATACCTCCCAGATGCAAGGTGCCCGCACAGGCAACTGCGTCTAGTTTGACAGTGCCAAGTGCCTCCTGCAAACTGACATCAGGAACCTGGCCTGGTGACTTTTGTTTCTCTGGGGAAAGGCCATGGTTCATGTCCAGGGCCTGGGGGCTCGGAGTGGCCGGCTGCCGGCTGAAATTCCGCACGGATCAGGATGCCTCCCAGATGAAACGTGCCCCCACAGGCAACTGTGGCTGGTTTGACAGTGCCAAGTGCCTCCTGCAAACTGACATCAGGAACCTGGCCTGGTGACTTTTGTTTCTCTGGGGAAAGGCCACCTTTCATGGCCAGGGCAGTGTGGCCCGGAGTGGCCGGCTGCCTGCTGAAATTCTGCATGGATCAGGATGCCTCCCAGATGAAAAATGCCCCCAGAGGAAACTGTGGCTGGTTTGACAGTGCCAAGTGCCTCCTGCAAACTGACATCAGCAACCTGGCCTGGTGACTTTTGTTTCTCTGGGGAAAGGCCAACATTCTTGTCCAGGGCTTGGTGGCCCGGAGTGGCCGGCTACCTGCTGAAATTCCAAACGTATCAGGATACCTCCCAGACCGAAAGTACCACCAGAAGCAACTGTGGCTGGTTTGACAGTGCCAAGTGCCTCCTGCAAACTGACATCAGGAACCTGGCCTGGTGACTTTTGTTTCTCTGGGGAAAGGCCATCATTATTGTCCGGGGCCCAGAGTGGACTGGGGTGGCCGGCTGCCTGCTGAAATTCCAAACGGATCAGGATACCTCCCAGATGCAAGGTGCCCCCAGAGGCAACTGCGGCTGGTTTGACAGTGCCAAGTGCCTCCTGCAAACAGACATCAGGAACCTGGCCTGGTGACTTTTGTTTCTCAGGGGAAAGGCCATGGTTCATGTCCAGGGCTTGGTGGCCCGGAGTGGCAGGCTGCCTGCTGAAATTCCGCATGGATCAGGATGCCTCCCACATGAAAAATGCTCCCACAGGCAACTGCGTCAGGTTTGACAGTGCCAAGTGCCTCCTGCAAACTGACATCAGGAACCTGGCCGGGTGACTTTTGTTTCTCTGGGGAAAGGCCTTCATTCTTGTCCAGTGCCCGGTGTCCTGGAGTGGCCAGATGCCTGCTGAAATTCCAAATGGATCAGGATACCTCCCAGATGCAAGGAGCCCCCACAGGCAACTGCGTCCAGTTTGACAGTGCCAAGTGCCTCCTGCAAACTGACATCAGGAACCTGGCCTGGTGACTTTTGTTTCTCTGGGGAAAGGCCATGGTTCATGTCCAGGGCCTGGGGGCTCGGAGTGGCCGGCTTCCTGCTGAAATTCCGCACGGATCAGGATGCCTCCCAGATGAAAAGTGCCCCCACAGGCACCTGTGTCTGGTTTGACAGTGCCAAGTGCCTCCTGCCAACTGACATCAGCAACCTGGCCTCGTGACTTTTGTTTCTCTGGGGAAAGGCCATGGTTCATGTCCAGGGCCTGGGGGCTCGGAGTGGCCGGCTGCCTGCTGAAATTCCAAACGGATCAGGATGCCTCCCAGATGAAAAGTGCCCCCACAGGCACCTGTGGCTGGTTTGACAGTGCCAAGTGCCTCCTGCAAACTGACATCAGGAACCTGGCCAGGTGACTTTTGTTTCTCTGGGGAAAAGCCATGGTTCATGTCCAGGGCCTGGTGGCCCGGAGTGGCCGGCTGCCTGCTGAAATTCTGCATGGATCAGATTGCCGCCAAGATGGAAGGTGCCACCACAGGCAACTGCGGTTGGTTTGACAGTGCAAAGTGCCTCCTGCAAACTGACATCAGGAACCTGGCCGGGTGACTTTCGTTTCTCTGGGGAAAGGCCATCATTCTTGTCCGGGGCCAAGAGTGGACTGGGGTGGCCGGCTGCCTGCTGAAATTCCAAACGGATCAGGATACCTCCCAGATGCAAGGTGCCCGCACAGGCAACTGCGTCTAGTTTGACAGTGCCAAGTGCCTCCTGCAAACTGACATCAGGAACCTGGCCTGGTGACTTTTGTTTCTCTGGGGAAAGGCCATGGTTCATGTCCAGGGCCTGGGGGCTCGGAGTGGCCGGCTGCAGGCTGAAATTCCGCACGGATCAGGATGCCTCCCAGATGAAACGTGCCCCCACAGGCAACTGTGGCTGGTTTGACAGTGCCAAGTGCCTCCTGCAAACTGACATCAGGAACCTGGCCTGGTGACTTTTGTTTCTCTAGGGAAAGGCCACCTTTCATGGCCAGGGCAGTGTGGCCCGGAGTGGCCGGCTGCCTGCTGAAATTCTGCATGGATCAGGATGCCTCCCAGATGAAAAATGCCCCCAGAGGAAACTGTGGCTGGTTTGACAGTGCCAAGTGCCTCCTGCAAACTGACATCAGCAACCTGGCCTGGTGACTTTTGTTTCTCTGGGGAAAGGCCAACATTCTTGTCCAGGGCTTGGTGGCCCGGAGTGGCCGGCTACCTGCTGAAATTCCAAACGTATCAGGATACCTCCCAGACCGAAAGTACCACCAGAAGCAACTGTGGCTGGTTTGACAGTGCCAAGTGCCTCCTGCAAACTGACATCAGGAACCTGGCCTGGTGACTTTTGTTTCTCTGGGGAAAGGCCATCATTATTGTCCGGGGCCCAGAGTGGACTGGGGTGGCCGGCTGCCTGCTGAAATTCCAAACGGATCAGGATACCTCCCAGATGCAAGGTGCCCCCAGAGGCAACTGCGGCTGGTTTGACAGTGCCAAGTGCCTCCTGCAAACAGACATCAGGAACCTGGCCTGGTGACTTTTGTTTCTCAGGGGAAAGGCCATGGTTCATGTCCAGGGCTTGGTGGCCCGGAGTGGCAGGCTGCCTGTTGAAATTCCGCATGGATCAGGATGCCTCCCAGACCGAAAGTACCACCACAGGCAACTGCGGCTGGTTTGACAGTGCCAAGTGCCTCCTGCAAACTGACATCAGGAACCTGGCCTGGTGACTTTTGTTTCTCTGGGTAAAGGCCATCATTCTTGTCCAGGGCCTGGGGGCCCGGAGTGGCCGGCTGCCTGCTGAAATTCCGCATGGATCAGGATGCCTCCCACATGAAAAATGCTCCCACAGGCAACTGCGTCAGGTTTGACAGTGCCAAGTGCCTCCTGCAAACTGACATCAGGAACCTGGCCGGGTGACTTTTGTTTCTCTGGGGAAAGGCCTTCATTCTTGTCCAGTGCCCGGTGTCCTGGAGTGGCCAGATGCCTGCTGAAATTCCAAATGGATCAGGATACCTCCCAGATGCAAGGAGCCCCCACAGGCAACTGCGTCCAGTTTGACAGTGCCAAGTGCCTCCTGCAAACTGACATCAGGAACCTGGCCTGGTGACTTTTGTTTCTCTGGGGAAAGGCCATGGTTCATGTCCAGGGCCTGGGGGCTCGGAGTGGCCGGCTTCCTGCTGAAATTCCGCACGGATCAGGATGCCTCCCAGATGAAAAGTGCCCCCACAGGCACCTGTGTCTGGTTTGACAGTGCCAAGTGCCTCCTGCCAACTGACATCAGCAACCTGGCCTCGTGACTTTTGTTTCTCTGGGGAAAGGCCATGGTTCATGTCCAGGGCCTGGTGGCTCGGAGTGGCCGGCTGCCTGCTGAAATTCCAAACGGTTGAGGATACCTCCCAGATGAAAAGTGCCCCCACAGGCACCTGTGGCTGGTTTGACAGTGCCAAGTGCCTCCTGCAAACTGACATCAGGAACCTGGCCTGGTGACTTTTGTTTCTCTGGGGAAAGGCCAACATTCTTGTCCAGGGCTTGGTGGCCCGGAGTGGCCGGCTACCTGCTGAAATTCCAAATGGATCAGGATACCTCCCAGACCGAAAGTACCACCAGAGGCAACTGTGGCTGTTTTGACAGTGCCAAGTGCCTCCTGCAAACTGACATCAGGAACCTGGCTTGCTGACTTTTGTTTCTCTGGGGAAAGGCCATCATTCTTGTCCGGGGCCCAGAGTGGACTGGGGTGGCCGGCTGCCTGCTGAAATTCCAAACGGATCAGGATACCTCCCAGATGCAAGGTGCCCCCACAGGCAACTGCGGCTGGTTTGACAGTGCCAAGTGCCTCCTGCAAACTGACATCAGGAACCTGGCCTGGTGACTTTTGTTTCTCTGGGGAAAGGCCATGGTTCTTGTCCAGGGCCTGGGGGCTCGGAGTGTCCGGCTGCCTGCTGAAAGTCCACATGGATCAGGATGCCTCCCAGACCGAAACTACCACCAGAGGCAACTGCGTCTGGTTTGACAGTGCCAAGTGCCTCCTGCAAACTGACATCAGGAACCTGGCCTGGTGACTTTTGTTTCTCTGGGTAAAGGCCATGGTTCATGTCCAGGGCCTGGGGGCCCGGAGTGGCCGGCTGCCTGCTGAAATTCCGCATGGATCAGGATGCCTCCCACATGAAAATTGCCCCCTGAGGCAACTGTGGCTGGTTTGACAGTGCCAAGTGCCTCCTGCAAACTGACATCAGGAACCTGGCCTGGTGACTTTTGTTTCTCTGGGGAAAGGGCATCATTCTTTTCCGGGGCACGGTGGACCGGAGTGGCCGGCTGCCTGCTGAAATTCCGCACGGATCAGGATGCCTCCCAGACCGAAAGTACCACCCAAGGCACCTGTGGCTGGTTTGACAGTGCCAAGTGCCTCCTGCAAACTGACATCAGGAACCTGGCCTGGTGATTTTTGTCACTCTTTGGAATGACCATTGTACGTGTCCAGGGTCTGGTGGACCGGGGTGGCTGGCTGCCTGCTGAAATTTCGCACGGTTGAGTATACCTCTAAGATGCAAGGTGCCCCCAGAGGCAACTGTGGCTGGTTTGACAGTGCCAAGTGCCTCCTGCAAACTGACATCAGGAACCTGGCCTGGTGACTTTTGTTACTCTTTGGAATGACCATTGTAAGTGTCCAGGGTCTGGTGGACCGGGGTGGCTGGCTGCCTGCTGAAATTCCGCACGGTTGAGTATACCTCTAAGATGCAAGGTGCCCCCAGAGGCAACTGTGGCTGGTTTGACAGTGCCAAGTGCCTCCTGCAAACTGACATCAGGAACCTGGCCTGGTGACTTTTGTTTCTCTGGGGAAAGGCCATCATTTTTGTCCAGGGCCTGGTGGCCCGGAGTGGCCGGCTGCCTGCTGAAATTCCGCACGGATCAGGATGCCTGCCTCATGAAAAATGCCCCCAGAGGCAACTGCGTCTGGTTTGACAGTGCCAAGTGCCTCCTGCAAACTGACATCAGGAACCTGGCCAGGTGACTTTTGTTTCTCTGGGGAAAAGCCATGGTTCATGTCCAGGGCCTGGTGGCCCGGAGTGGCCGGCTGCCTGCTGAAATTCTGCATGGATCAGGATGCCGCCAAGATGGAAGGTGCCACCACAGGCAACTGCGGTTGGTTTGACAGTGCCAAGTGCCTCCTGCAAACTGACATCAGGAACCTGGCCGGGTGACTTTTGTTTCTCTGGGGAAAGGCCATCATTCTTGTCCGGGGCCAAGAGTGGACTGGGGTGGCCGGCTGCCTGCTGAAATTCCAAACGGATCAGGATACCTCCCAGATGCAAGGTGCCCGCACAGGCAACTGCGGCTGGTTTGACAGTGCCAAGTGCCTCCTGCAAACAGACATCAGGCACCTGGCCTGGTGACTTTTGTTTCTCAGGGGAAAGGCCATGGTTCAAGTCCAGGGCTTGGTGGCCCGGAGTGGCCGGCTGCCTGCTGAAATTCCAAATGGATCAGGATGCCTCCCAGACCGAAACTACCACTAGAGGCAACTGCGTCTGGTTTGACAGTGCCAAGTGCCTCCTGCAAACTGACATCAGGAACCTGGCCTGGTGACTTTTGTTTCTCTGGGGAAAGGCCTTCATTCTTGTCCAGTGCCCGGTGTCCTGGAGTGGCCAGATGCCTGCTGAAATTCCAAATGGATCAGGATACCTCCCAGATGCAAGGAGCCCCCACAGGCAACTGCGTCTAGTTTGACAGTGCCAAGTGCCTCCTGCAAACTGACATCAGGAACCTGGCCTGGTGACTTTTGTTTCTCTGGGGAAAGGCCATGGTTCATGTCCAGGGCCTGGTGGCTCGAGTGACAGGCTGCCTGCTGAAATTCAAAACGGATCAGGATGCCTCCCAGATGCAATGTGCCCCCACAGGCAACTGCAGCTGGTTTGACAGTGCCAAGTGCCTCCTGCAAACTGACATCAGGAACCTGGCCTGGTGACTTTTGTTTCTCAGGGGAAAGGCCACCTTTGCTGGCCAGGGCAGTGTGGCCCGGAGTGGCCGGATGCCTGCTGAAATTCTGAACTGATCCGTATACCGCCGAGATGGAAGGTGCCGCCACAGGCAGCAGCGGCTGGTTTGACAGTGCCATGTGCCTCCTGCAAACTGACAACAGGAACCTGGCCTGGTGACTTTTGTTTCTCTGGGGAAAGGCCTTCATTCTTGTCCAGTGCCCGGTGTCCTGCAGTGGCCAGATGCCTGCTGAAATTCCAAATGGATCAGGATACCTCCCAGATGCAAGGAGCCCCCCAGGCAACTGCGTCTAGTTTGACAGTGCCAAGTGCCTCCTGCAAACTGACATCAGGAACCTGGCCTGGTGACTTTTGTTTCTCTGGGGAAAGGCCATGGTTCATGTCCAGGGCCTGGGGGCTCGGAGTGGCCGGCTGCCTGCTGAAATTCCGCACGGATCAGGATGCCTCCCAGTTGAAAAGTGCCCCCACAGGCACCTGTGGCTGGTTTGACAGTGCCAAGTGCCTCCTGCAAACTGACATCAGGAACCTGGCCTGGTGACTTTTGTTTCTCTGGGGAAAAGCCATGGTTCATGTCCAGGGCTTGGTGGCCCGGAGTGGCCGGCTGCCTGCTGAAATTCTGCATGGATCAGGATGCCGCCGAGATGGAAGGTGCCACCACAGGCAACTGCGGTTGGTTTGACAGTGCCAAGTGCCTCCTGCAAACTGACATCAGGAACCTGGCCTGGTGACTTTTGTTTCTCTGGGGAAAGGCCATGGTTCATGTCCGGGGCATGGTGGCCCGGAGTGGCCGGCTGCCTGCTGAAATTCCAAATGGATCAGGATGCCTCCCAGATGAAAAATGCCCCCACAGGCAACTGCGTCTGGTTTGACAGTGCCAAGTGCCTCCTGCAAACTGACATCAGCAACCTGGCCGGGTGACTTTTGTTTCTCTGGGGAAAAGCCATGGTTCATGTCCAGGGCTTGGTGGCCCGGAGTGGCCGGCTGCCTGCTGAAATTCTGCATGGATCAGGATGCCGCCGAGATGGAAGGTGCCACCACAGGCAACTGCGGTTGGTTTGACAGTGCCAAGTGCCTCCTGCAAACTGACATCAGGAACCTGGCCTGGTGACTTTTGTTTCTCTGGGGAAAGGCCAACATTCTTGTCCAGGGCTTGGTGGCCCGGAGTGGCCGGCTACCTGCTGAAATTCCAAACGTATCAGGATACCTCCCAGACCGAAAGTACCACCAGAAGCAACTGTGGCTGGTTTGACAGTGCCAAGTGCCTCCTGCAAACTGACATCAGGAACCTGGCCTGGTGACTTTTGTTTCTCTGGGGAAAGGCCATCATTATTGTCCGGGGCCCAGAGTGGACTGGGGTGGCCGGCTGCCTGCTGAAATTCCAAACGGATCAGGATACCTCCCAGATGCAAGGTGCCCCCAGAGGCAACTGCGGCTGGTTTGACAGTGCCAAGTGCCTCCTGCAAACAGACATCAGGAACCTGGCCTGGTGACTTTTGTTTCTCAGGGGAAAGGCCATGGTTCATGTCCAGGGCTTGGTGGCCCGGAGTGGCAGGCTGCCTGCTGAAATTCCGCATGGATCAGGATGCCTCCCAGACCGAAAGTACCACCAGAGGCAACTGCGGCTGGTTTGACAGTGCCAAGTGCCTCCTGCAAACTGACATCAGGAACCTGGCCTGGTGACTTTTGTTTCTCTGGGTAAAGGCCATCATTCTTGTCCAGGGCCTGGGGGCCCGGAGTGGCCGGCTGCCTGCTGAAATTCCGCATGGATCAGGATGCCTCCCACATGAAAAATGCTCCCACAGGCAACTGCGTCAGGTTTGACAGTGCCAAGTGCCTCCTGCAAACTGACATCAGGAACCTGGCCTGGTGACTTTTGTTTCTCTGGGGAAAGGCCTTCATTCTTGTCCAGTGCCCGGTGTCCTGGAGTGGCCAGATGCCTGCTGAAATTCCAAATGGATCAGGATACCTCCCAGATGCAAGGAGCCCCCACAGGCAACTGCGTCCAGTTTGACAGTGCCAAGTGCCTCCTGCAAACTGACATCAGGAACCTGGCCTGGTGACTTTTGTTTCTCTGGGGAAAGGCCATGGTTCATGTCCAGGGCCTGGGGGCTCGGAGTGGCCGGCTTCCTGCTGAAATTCCGCACGGATCAGGATGCCTCCCAGATGAAAAGTGCCCCCACAGGCACCTGTGTCTGGTTTGACAGTGCCAAGTGCCTCCTGCCAACTGACATCAGCAACCTGGCCTGGTGACTTTTGTTTCTCTGGGGAAAGGCCATGGTTCATGTCCAGGGCCTGGTGGCTCGGAGTGGCCGGCTGCCTGCTGAAATTCCAAACGGATCAGGATGCCTCCCAGATGAAAAGTGCCCCCACAGGCACCTGTGGCTGGTTTGACAGTGCCAAGTGCCTCCTGCAAACTGACATCAGGAACCTGGCCTGGTGACTTTTGTTTCTCTGGGGAAAGGCCAACATTCTTGTCCAGGGCTTGGTGGCCCGGAGTGGCCGGCTGCCTGCTGAAATTCCGCATGGATCAGGATGCGTCCCACATGAAAAATGCCCCCAGAGGAAACTGCGTCTGGTTTGACAGTGCCAAGTGCCTCCTGCAAACTGACATCAGGAACCTGGCCTGGTGACTTTTGTTTCTCTGGGGAAAAGCCATGGTTCATGTCCAGGGCCTGGTGGCCCGGAGTGGCCGGCTGCCTGCTGAAATTCTGCATGGATCAGGATGCCGCCAAGATGGAAGATGCCACCACAGGCAACTGCGGTTGGTTTGACAGTGCCAAGTGCCTCCTGCAAACTGACATCAGGAACCTGGCCGGGTGACTTTTGTTTCTCTGGGGAAAGGCCATCATTCTTGTCCGGGGCCAAGAGTGGACTGGGGTGGCCGGCTGCCTGCTGAAATTCCAAACGGATCAGGATACCTCCCAGATGCAAGGTGCCCGCACAGGCAACTGCGTCTAGTTTGACAGTGCCAAGTGCCTCCTGCAAACTGACATCAGGAACCTGGCCTGGTGACTTTTGTTTCTCTGGGGAAAGGCCATGGTTCATGTCCAGGGCCTGGGGGCTCGGAGTGGCCGGCTGCCGGCTGAAATTCCGCACGGATCAGGATGCCTCCCAGATGAAACGTGCCCCCACAGGCAACTGTGGCTGGTTTGACAGTGCCAAGTGCCTCCTGCAAACTGACATCAGGAACCTGGCCTGGTGACTTTTGTTTCTCTGGGGAAAGGCCACCTTTCATGGCCAGGGCAGTGTGGCCCGGAGTGGCCGGCTGCCTGCTGAAATTCTGCATGGATCAGGATGCCTCCCAGATGAAAAATGCCCCCAGAGGAAACTGTGGCTGGTTTGACAGTGCCAAGTGCCTCCTGCAAACTGACATCAGCAACCTGGCCTGGTGACTTTTGTTTCTCTGGGGAAAGGCCAACATTCTTGTCCAGGGCTTGGTGGCCCGGAGTGGCCGGCTACCTGCTGAAATTCCAAACGTATCAGGATACCTCCCAGACCGAAAGTACCACCAGAAGCAACTGTGGCTGGTTTGACAGTGCCAAGTGCCTCCTGCAAACTGACATCAGGAACCTGGCCTGGTGACTTTTGTTTCTCTGGGGAAAGGCTATCATTATTGTCCGGGGCCCAGAGTGGACTGGGGTGGCCGGCTGCCTGCTGAAATTCCAAACGGATCAGGATACCTCCCAGATGCAAGGTGCCCCCAGAGGCAACTGCGGCTGGTTTGACAGTGCCAAGTGCCTCCTGCAAACAGACATCAGGAACCTGGCCTGGTGACTTTTGTTTCTCAGGGGAAAGGCCATGGTTCATGTCCAGGGCCTGGGGGCTCGGAGTGGCCGGCTTCCTGCTGAAATTCCGCATGGATCAGGATGCCTCCCACATGAAAAATGCTCCCACAGGCAACTGCGTCAGGTTTGACAGTGCCAAGTGCCTCCTGCAAACTGACATCAGGAACCTGGCCGGGTGACTTTTGTTTCTCTGGGGAAAGGCCTTCATTCTTGTCCAGTGCCCGGTGTCCTGGAGTGGCCAGATGCCTGCTGAAATTCCAAATGGATCAGGATACCTCCCAGATGCAAGGAGCCCCCACAGGCAACTGCGTCCAGTTTGACAGTGCCAAGTGCCTCCTGCAAACTGACATCAGGAACCTGGCCTGGTGACTTTTGTTTCTCTGGGGAAAGGCCATGGTTCATGTCCAGGGCCTGGGGGCTCGGAGTGGCCGGCTTCCTGCTGAAATTCCGCACGGATCAGGATGCCTCCCAGATGAAAAGTGCCCCCACAGGCACCTGTGTCTGGTTTGACAGTGCCAAGTGCCTCCTGCCAACTGACATCAGCAACCTGGCCTCGTGACTTTTGTTTCTCTGGGGAAAGGCCATGGTTCATGTCCAGGGCCTGGTGGCTCGGAGTGGCCGGCTGCCTGCTGAAATTCCAAACGGATCAGGATGCCTCCCAGATGAAAAGTGCCCCCACAGGCACCTGTGGCTGGTTTGACAGTGCCAAGTGCCTCCTGCAAACTGACATCAGGAACCTGGCCAGGTGACTTTTGTTTCTCTGGGGAAAAGCCATGGTTCATGTCCAGGGCCTGGTGGCCCGGAGTGGCCGGCTGCCTGCTGAAATTCTGCATGGATCAGGATGCCGCCAAGATGGAAGGTGCCACCACAGGCAACTGCGGTTGGTTTGACAGTGCCAAGTGCCTCCTGCAAACTGACATCAGGAACCTGGCCGGGTGACTTTCGTTTCTCTGGGGAAAGGCCATCATTCTTGTCCGGGGCCAAGAGTGGACTGGGGTGGCCGGCTGCCTGCTGAAATTCCAAACGGATCAGGATACCTCCCAGATGCAAGGTGCCCGCACAGGCAACTGCGTCTAGTTTGACAGTGCCAAGTGCCTCCTGCAAACTGACATCAGGAACCTGGCCTGGTGACTTTTGTTTCTCTGGGGAAAGGCCATGGTTCATGTCCAGGGCCTGGGGGCTCGGAGTGGCCGGCTGCCGGCTGAAATTCCGCACGGATCAGGATGCCTCCCAGATGAAACGTGCCCCCACAGGCAACTGTGGCTGGTTTGACAGTGCCAAGTGCCTCCTGCAAACTGACATCAGGAACCTGGCCTGGTGACTTTTGTTTCTCTAGGGAAAGGCCACCTTTCATGGCCAGGGCAGTGTGGCCCGGAGTGGCCGGCTGCCTGCTGAAATTCTGCATGGATCAGGATGCCTCCCAGATGAAAAATGCCCCCAGAGGAAACTGTGGCTGGTTTGACAGTGCCAAGTGCCTCCTGCAAACTGACATCAGCAACCTGGCCTGGTGACTTTTGTTTCTCTGGGGAAAGGCCAACATTCTTGTCCAGGGCTTGGTGGCCCGGAGTGGCCGGCTACCTGCTGAAATTCCAAACGTATCAGGATACCTCCCAGACCGAAAGTACCACCAGAAGCAACTGTGGCTGGTTTGACAGTGCCAAGTGCCTCCTGCAAACTGACATCAGGAACCTGGCCTGGTGACTTTTGTTTCTCTGGGGAAAGGCCATCATTATTGTCCGGGGCCCAGAGTGGACTGGGGTGGCCGGCTGCCTGCTGAAATTCCAAACGGATCAGGATACCTCCCAGATGCAAGGTGCCCCCAGAGGCAACTGCGGCTGGTTTGACAGTGCCAAGTGCCTCCTGCAAACAGACATCAGGAACCTGGCCTGGTGACTTTTGTTTCTCAGGGGAAAGGCCATGGTTCATGTCCAGGGCTTGGTGGCCCGGAGTGGCAGGCTGCCTGCTGAAATTCCGCATGGATCAGGATGCCTCCCAGACCGAAAGTACCACCAGAGGCAACTGCGGCTGGTTTGACAGTGCCAAGTGCCTCCTGCAAACTGACATCAGGAACCTGGCCTGGTGACTTTTGTTTCTCTGGGTAAAGGCCATCATTCTTGTCCAGGGCCTGGGGGCCCGGAGTGGCCGGCTGCCTGCTGAAATTCCGCATGGATCAGGATGCCTCCCACATGAAAAATGCTCCCACAGGCAACTGCGTCAGGTTTGACAGTGCCAAGTGCCTCCTGCAAACTGACATCAGGAACCTGGCCGGGTGACTTTTGTTTCTCTGGGGAAAGGCCTTCATTCTTGTCCAGTGCCCGGTGTCCTGGAGTGGCCAGATGCCTGCTGAAATTCCAAATGGATCAGGATACCTCCCAGATACAAGGAGCCCCCACAGGCAACTGCGTCCAGTTTGACAGTGCCAAGTGCCTCCTGCAAACTGACATCAGGAACCTGGCCTGGTGACTTTTGTTTCTCTGGGGAAAGGCCATGGTTCATGTCCAGGGCCTGGGGGCTCGGAGTGGCCGGCTTCCTGCTGAAATTCCGCACGGATCAGGATGCCTCCCAGATGAAAAGTGCCCCCACAGGCACCTGTGTCTGGTTTGACAGTGCCAAGTGCCTCCTGCCAACTGACATCAGCAACCTGGCCTCGTGACTTTTGTTTCTCTGGGGAAAGGCCATGGTTCATGTCCAGGGCCTGGTGGCTCGGAGTGGCTGGCTGCCTGCTGAAATTCCAAACGGATCAGGATGCCTCCCAGATGAAAAGTGCCCCCACAGGCACCTGTGGCTGGTTTGACAGTGCCAAGTGCCTCCTGCAAACTGACATCAGGAACCTGGCCTGGTGACTTTTGTTTCTCTGGGGAAAGGCCAACATTCTTGTCCAGGGCTTGGTGGCCCGGAGTGGCCGGCTGCCTGCTGAAATTCCGCATGGATCAGGATGCGTCCCACATGAAAAATGCCCCCAGAGGAAACTGCGTCTGGTTTGACAGTGCCAAGTGCCTCCTGCAAACTGACATCAGGAACCTGGCCTGGTGACTTTTGTTTCTCTGGGGAAAAGCCATGGTTCATGTCCAGGGCCTGGTGGCCCGGAGTGGCCGGCTGCCTGCTGAAATTCTGCATGGATCAGGATGCCGCCAAGATGGAAGATGCCACCACAGGCAACTGCGGTTGGTTTGACAGTGCCAAGTGCCTCCTGCAAACTGACATCAGGAACCTGGCCGGGTGACTTTTGTTTCTCTGGGGAAAGGCCATCATTCTTGTCCGGGGCCAAGAGTGGACTGGGGTGGCCGGCTGCCTGCTGAAATTCCAAACGGATCAGGATACCTCCCAGATGCAAGGTGCCCGCACAGGCAACTGCGTCTAGTTTGACAGTGCCAAGTGCCTCCTGCAAACTGACATCAGGAACCTGGCCTGGTGACTTTTGTTTCTCTGGGGAAAGGCCATGGTTCATGTCCAGGGCCTGGGGGCTCGGAGTGGCCGGCTGCCGGCTGAAATTCCGCACGGATCAGGATGCCTCCCAGATGAAACGTGCCCCCAGAGGAAACTGTGGCTGGTTTGACAGTGCCAAGTGCCTCCTGCAAACTGACATCAGCAACCTGGCCTGGTGACTTTTGTTTCTCTGGGGAAAGGCCAACATTCTTGTCCAGGGCTTGGTGGCCCGGAGTGGCCGGCTACCTGCTGAAATTCCAAACGTATCAGGATACCTCCCAGACCGAAAGTACCACCAGAAGCAACTGTGGCTGGTTTGACAGTGCCAAGTGCCTCCTGCAAACTGACATCAGGAACCTGGCCTGGTGACTTTTGTTTCTCTGGGGAAAGGCCATCATTATTGTCCGGGGCCCAGAGTGGACTGGGGTGGCCGGCTGCCTGCTGAAATTCCAAACGGATCAGGATACCTCCCAGATGCAAGGTGCCCCCAGAGGCAACTGCGGCTGGTTTGACAGTGCCAAGTGCCTCCTGCAAACAGACATCAGGAACCTGGCCTGGTGACTTTTGTTTCTCAGGGGAAAGGCCATGGTTCATGTCCAGGGCTTGGTGGCCCGGAGTGGCAGGCTGCCTGCTGAAATTCCGCATGGATCAGGATGCCTCCCACATGAAAAATGCTCCCACAGGCAACTGCGTCAGGTTTGACAGTGCCAAGTGCCTCCTGCAAACTGACATCAGGAACCTGGCCGGGTGACTTTTGTTTCTCTGGGGAAAGGCCTTCATTCTTGTCCAGTGCCCGGTGTCCTGGAGTGGCCAGATGCCTGCTGAAATTCCAAATGGATCAGGATACCTCCCAGATGCAAGGAGCCCCCACAGGCAACTGCGTCCAGTTTGACAGTGCCAAGTGCCTCCTGCAAACTGACATCAGGAACCTGGCCTGGTGACTTTTGTTTCTCTGGGGAAAGGCCATGGTTCATGTCCAGGGCCTGGGGGCTCGGAGTGGCCGGCTTCCTGCTGAAATTCCGCACGGATCAGGATGCCTCCCAGATGAAAAGTGCCCCCACAGGCACCTGTGTCTGGTTTGACAGTGCCAAGTGCCTCCTGCCAACTGACATCAGCAACCTGGCCTCGTGACTTTTGTTTCTCTGGGGAAAGGCCATGGTTCATGTCCAGGGCCTGGTGGCTCGGAGTGGCCGGCTGCCTGCTGAAATTCCAAACGGATCAGGATGCCTCCCAGATGAAAAGTGCCCCCACAGGCACCTGTGGCTGGTTTGACAGTGCCAAGTGCCTCCTGCAAACTGACATCAGGAACCTGGCCAGGTGACTTTTGTTTCTCTGGGGAAAAGCCATGGTTCATGTCCAGGGCCTGGTGGCCCGGAGTGGCCGGCTGCCTGCTGAAATTCTGCATGGATCAGGATGCCGCCAAGATGGAAGGTGCCACCACAGGCAACTGCGGTTGGTTTGACAGTGCCAAGTGCCTCCTGCAAACTGACATCAGGAACCTGGCCGGGTGACTTTCGTTTCTCTGGGGAAAGGCCATCATTCTTGTCCGGGGCCAAGAGTGGACTGGGGTGGCCGGCTGCCTGCTGAAATTCCAAACGGATCAGGATACCTCCCAGATGCAAGGTGCCCGCACAGGCAACTGCGTCTAGTTTGACAGTGCCAAGTGCCTCCTGCAAACTGACATCAGGAACCTGGCCTGGTGACTTTTGTTTCTCTGGGGAAAGGCCATGGTTCATGTCCAGGGCCTGGGGGCTCGGAGTGGCCGGCTGCCGGCTGAAATTCCGCACGGATCAGGATGCCTCCCAGATGAAACGTGCCCCCACAGGCAACTGTGGCTGGTTTGACAGTGCCAAGTGCCTCCTGCAAACTGACATCAGGAACCTGGCCTGGTGACTTTTGTTTCTCTAGGGAAAGGCCACCTTTCATGGCCAGGGCTTGGTGGCCCGGAGTGGCCGGCTGCCTGCTGAAATTCTGCATGGATCAGGATGCCTCCCAGATGAAAAATGCCCCCAGAGGAAACTGTGGCTGGTTTGACAGTGCCAAGTGCCTCCTGCAAACTGACATCAGCAACCTGGCCTGGTGACTTTTGTTTCTCTGGGGAAAGGCCAACATTCTTGTCCAGGGCTTGGTGGCCCGGAGTGGCCGGCTACCTGCTGAAATTCCAAACGTATCAGGATACCTCCCAGACCGAAAGTACCACCAGAAGCAACTGTGGCTGGTTTGACAGTGCCAAGTGCCTCCTGCAAACTGACATCAGGAACCTGGCCTGGTGACTTTTGTTTCTCTGGGGAAAGGCCATCATTATTGTCCGGGGCCCAGAGTGGACTGGGGTGGCCGGCTGCCTGCTGAAATTCCAAACGGATCAGGATACCTCCCAGATGCAAGGTGCCCCCAGAGGCAACTGCGGCTGGTTTGACAGTGCCAAGTGCCTCCTGCAAACAGACATCAGGAACCTGGCCTGGTGACTTTTGTTTCTCAGGGGAAAGGCCATGGTTCATGTCCAGGGCTTGGTGGCCCGGAGTGGCAGGCTGCCTGTTGAAATTCCGCATGGATCAGGATGCCTCCCAGACCGAAAGTACCACCACAGGCAACTGCGGCTGGTTTGACAGTGCCAAGTGCCTCCTGCAAACTGACATCAGGAACCTGGCCTGGTGACTTTTGTTTCTCTGGGTAAAGGCCATCATTCTTGTCCAGGGCCTGGGGGCCCGGAGTGGCCGGCTGCCTGCTGAAATTCCGCATGGATCAGGATGCCTCCCACATGAAAAATGCTCCCACAGGCAACTGCGTCAGGTTTGACAGTGCCAAGTGCCTCCTGCAAACTGACATCAGGAACCTGGCCGGGTGACTTTTGTTTCTCTGGGGAAAGGCCTTCATTCTTGTCCAGTGCCCGGTGTCCTGGAGTGGCCAGATGCCTGCTGAAATTCCAAATGGATCAGGATACCTCCCAGATGCAAGGAGCCCCCACAGGCAACTGCGTCCAGTTTGACAGTGCCAAGTGCCTCCTGCAAACTGACATCAGGAACCTGGCCTGGTGACTTTTGTTTCTCTGGGGAAAGGCCATGGTTCATGTCCAGGGCCTGGGGGCTCGGAGTGGCCGGCTTCCTGCTGAAATTCCGCACGGATCAGGATGCCTCCCAGATGAAAAGTGCCCCCACAGGCACCTGTGTCTGGTTTGACAGTGCCAAGTGCCTCCTGCCAACTGACATCAGCAACCTGGCCTCGTGACTTTTGTTTCTCTGGGGAAAGGCCATGGTTCATGTCCAGGGCCTGGTGGCTCGGAGTGGCCGGCTGCCTGCTGAAATTCCAAACGGATCAGGATGCCTCCCAGATGAAAAGTGCCCCCACAGGCACCTGTGGCTGGTTTGACAGTGCCAAGTGCCTCCTGCAAACTGACATCAGGAACCTGGCCTGGTGACTTTTGTTTCTCTGGGGAAAGGCCAACATTCTTGTCCAGGGCTTGGTGGCCCGGAGTGGCCGGCTACCTGCTGAAATTCCAAATGGATCAGGATACCTCCCAGACCGAAAGTACCACCAGAGGCAACTGTGGCTGTTTTGACAGTGCCAAGTGCCTCCTGCAAACTGACATCAGGAACCTGGCTTGCTGACTTTTGTT
This sequence comes from Passer domesticus, assembly GCF_036417665.1. Classification (NCBI taxonomy): domain Eukaryota; kingdom Metazoa; phylum Chordata; class Aves; order Passeriformes; family Passeridae; genus Passer; species Passer domesticus. Next base: position 59,631,300 of record NC_087474.1, read on the forward strand.
TCTCTGGGGAAAGGCCATCATTCTTGTCCGGGGCCCAGAGTGGACTGGGGTGGCCGGCTGCCTGCTGAAATTCCAAACGGATCAGGATACCTCCCAGATGCAAGGTGCCCCCACAGGCAACTGCGGCTGGTTTGACAGTGCCAAGTGCCTCCTGCAAACTGACATCAGGAACCTGGCCTGGTGACTTTTGTTTCTCTGGGGAAAGGCCATGGTTCTTGTCCAGGGCCTGGGGGCTCGGAGTGTCCGGCTGCCTGCTGAAAGTCCACATGGATCAGGATGCCTCCCAGACCGAAACTACCACCAGAGGCAACTGCGTCTGGTTTGACAGTGCCAAGTGCCTCCTGCAAACTGACATCAGGAACCTGGCCTGGTGACTTTTGTTTCTCTGGGTAAAGGCCATGGTTCATGTCCAGGGCCTGGGGGCCCGGAGTGGCCGGCTGCCTGCTGAAATTCCGCATGGATCAGGATGCCTCCCACATGAAAATTGCCCCCTGAGGCAACTGTGGCTGGTTTGACAGTGCCAAGTGCCTCCTGCAAACTGACATCAGGAACCTGGCCTGGTGACTTTTGTTTCTCTGGGGAAAGGGCATCATTCTTTTCCGGGGCACGGTGGACCGGAGTGGCCGGCTGCCTGCTGAAATTCCGCACGGATCAGGATGCCTCCCAGACCGAAAGTACCACCCAAGGCACCTGTGGCTGGTTTGACAGTGCCAAGTGCCTCCTGCAAACTGACATCAGGAACCTGGCCTGGTGATTTTTGTTACTCTTTGGAATGACCATTGTACGTGTCCAGGGTCTGGTGGACCGGGGTGGCTGGCTGCCTGCTGAAATTCCGCACGGTTGAGTATACCTCTAAGATGCAAGGTGCCCCCAGAGGCAACTGTGGCTGGTTTGACAGTGCCAAGTGCCTCCTGCAAACTGACATCAGGAACCTGGCCTGGTGACTTTTGTTACTCTTTGGAATGACCATTGTAAGTGTCCAGGGTCTGGTGGACCGGGGTGGCTGGCTGCCTGCTGAAATTCCGCACGGTTGAGTATACCTCTAAGATGCAAGGTGCCCCCAGAGGCAACTGTGGCTGGTTTGACAGTGCCAAGTGCCTCCTGCAAACTGACATCAGGAACCTGGCCTGGTGACTTTTGTTTCTCTGGGGAAAGGCCATCATTTTTGTCCAGGGCCTGGTGGCCCGGAGTGGCCGGCTGCCTGCTGAAATTCCGCACGGATCAGGATGCCTCCGAGATGAAAAATGCCCCCAGAGGCAACTGCGTCTGGTTTGACAGTGCCAAGTGCCTCCTGCAAACTGACATCAGGAACCTGGCCAGGTGACTTTTGTTTCTCTGGGGAAAAGCCATGGTTCATGTCCAGGGCCTGGTGGCCCGGAGTGGCCGGCTGCCTGCTGAAATTCTGCATGGATCAGGATGCCGCCAAGATGGAAGGTGCCACCACAGGCAACTGCGGTTGGTTTGACAGTGCCAAGTGCCTCCTGCAAACTGACATCAGGAACCTGGCCGGGTGACTTTTGTTTCTCTGGGGAAAGGCCATCATTCTTGTCCGGGGCCAAGAGTGGACTGGGGTGGCCGGCTGCCTGCTGAAATTCCAAACGGATCAGGATACCTCCCAGATGCAAGGTGCCCGCACAGGCAACTGCGGCTGGTTTGACAGTGCCAAGTGCCTCCTGCAAACAGACATCAGGCACCTGGCCTGGTGACTTTTGTTTCTCAGGGGAAAGGCCATGGTTCAAGTCCAGGGCTTGGTGGCCCGGAGTGGCCGGCTGCCTGCTGAAATTCCAAATGGATCAGGATGCCTCCCAGACCGAAACTACCACTAGAGGCAACTGCGTCTGGTTTGACAGTGCCAAGTGCCTCCTGCAAACTGACATCAGGAACCTGGCCTGGTGACTTTTGTTTCTCTGGGGAAAGGCCTTCATTCTTGTCCAGTGCCCGGTGTCCTGGAGTGGCCAGATGCCTGCTGAAATTCCAAATGGATCAGGATACCTCCCAGATGCAAGGAGCCCCCACAGGCAACTGCGTCTAGTTTGACAGTGCCAAGTGCCTCCTGCAAACTGACATCAGGAACCTGGCCTGGTGACTTTTGTTTCTCTGGGGAAAGGCCATGGTTCATGTCCAGGGCCTGGTGGCTCGAGTGACAGGCTGCCTGCTGGAATTCAAAACGGATCAGGATGCCTCCCAGATGCAATGTGCCCCCACAGGCAACTGCAGCTGGTTTGACAGTGCCAAGTGCCTCCTGCAAACTGACATCAGGAACCTGGCCTGGTGACTTTTGTTTCTCAGGGGAAAGGCCACCTTTGCTGGCCAGGGCAGTGTGGCCCGGAGTGGCCGGATGCCTGCTGAAATTCTGAACTGATCCGTATACCGCCGAGATGGAAGGTGCCGCCACAGGCAGCAGCGGCTGGTTTGACAGTGCCATGTGCCTCCTGCAAACTGACAACAGGAACCTGGCCTGGTGACTTTTGTTTCTCTGGGGAAAGGCCTTCATTCTTGTCCAGTGCCCGGTGTCCTGCAGTGGCCAGATGCCTGCTGAAATTCCAAATGGATCAGGATACCTCCCAGATGCAAGGAGCCCCCCAGGCAACTGCGTCTAGTTTGACAGTGCCAAGTGCCTCCTGCAAACTGACATCAGGAACCTGGCCTGGTGACTTTTGTTTCTCTGGGGAAAGGCCATGGTTCATGTCCAGGGCCTGGGGGCTCGGAGTGGCCGGCTGCCTGCTGAAATTCCGCACGGATCAGGATGCCTCCCAGTTGAAAAGTGCCCCCACAGGCACCTGTGGCTGGTTTGACAGTGCCAAGTGCCTCCTGCAAACTGACATCAGGAACCTGGCCTGGTGACTTTTGTTTCTCTGGGGAAAAGCCATGGTTCATGTCCAGGGCTTGGTGGCCCGGAGTGGCCGGCTGCCTGCTGAAATTCTGCATGGATCAGGATGCCGCCGAGATGGAAGGTGCCACCACAGGCAACTGCGGTTGGTTTGACAGTGCCAAGTGCCTCCTGCAAACTGACATCAGGAACCTGGCCTGGTGACTTTTGTTTCTCTGGGGAAAGGCCATGGTTCATGTCCGGGGCATGGTGGCCCGGAGTGGCCGGCTGCCTGCTGAAATTCCAAATGGATCAGGATGCCTCCCAGATGAAAAATGCCCCCACAGGCAACTGCGTCTGGTTTGACAGTGCCAAGTGCCTCCTGCAAACTGACATCAGCAACCTGGCCGGGTGACTTTTGTTTCTCTGGGGAAAAGCCATGGTTCATGTCCAGGGCTTGGTGGCCCGGAGTGGCCGGCTGCCTGCTGAAATTCTGCATGGATCAGGATGCCGCCGAGATGGAAGGTGCCACCACAGGCAACTGCGGTTGGTTTGACAGTGCCAAGTGCCTCCTGCAAACTGACATCAGGAACCTGGCCTGGTGACTTTTGTTTCTCTGGGGAAAGGCCATGGTTCATGTCCGTGGCATGGTGGCCCGGAGTGGCCGGCTGCCTGCTGAAATTCCAAATGGATCAGGATGCCTCCCAGATGAAAAATGCCCCCACAGGCAACTGCGTCTGTTTTGACAGTGCCAAGTGCCTCCTGCAAACTGACATCAGGAACCTGGCCTGGTGACTTTTGTTTCTCTGGGTAAAGGCCATGGTTCATGTCCAGGGCCTTGTGGCCAGGATTGGCCGGCTGCCTGCTGAAATTCCTCATGGATCAGGATGCCTCCCACATGAAAAATACCCCCAGAGGCAACTGCGGCTGGTTGACAGTGCCAAGTGCCTCCTGCAAACAGACATCAGGAACCTGGCCTGGTGACTTTTGTTTCTCTGGGGAAAGGCCATGTTTCATGTCCAGGGCTTGGTGGCCCGGAGTGGCCGGCTACTTGCTGAAATTCCAAATGGATCAGGATACCTCCCAGACCGAAAGTACCTCCAGAGGCAACTGTGGCTGGTTTGACAGTGCCAAGTGCCTCCTGCAAACTGACATCAGGAACCTGGCCTGCTGAATTTTGTTTCCCTGGGGAAAGGCCATCATTCTTGTCCGGGGCCCAGAGTGGACTGGGGTGGCCGGCTGCCTGCTGAAATTCCAAACGGATCAGGATACCTCCCAGATGCAAGGTGCCCCCACAGGCAACTGTGGCTGGTTTGACAGTGCCAAGTGCCTCCTGCAAACTGACATCAGGAACCTGGCCTGGTGACATTTGTTTCTCTCGGGAAAGGCCATGGTTCATGTCCAGGGCCTGGGGGCTCGGAGTGGCCGGCTGCCTGCTGAAATTCCGCACGGATCAGGATGCCTCCCAGATGAAAAGTGCCCCCACAGGCACCTGTGTCTGGTTTGACAGTGCCAAGTGCCTCCTGCAAACTGACATCAGCAACCTGGCCTGGTGACTTTTGTTTGTCTGGGGAAAAGCCATGGTTCATGTCAAGGGCATGGTGGCCCGGAGTGGCCGGCTGCCTGCTGAAATTCCGCATGGATCAGGATGCCTCCCACATGAAAAATGCCCCCAGAGGCAACTGTGGCTGGTTTGACAGTGCCAAGTGCCTCCTGCAAACTGACATCAGCAACCTGGCCTGGTGACTTTTGTTTCTCTGGGGAAAGGCCATGGTTCATGTCCAGTGCTTGGTGGCCCGGAGTGGCTGGCTGCCTGCTGAAATTCCGCATGGATCAGGATACCTCCCAGACCGAAAGTACCACCCAAGGCAACTGTGGCTGGTTTGACAGTGCCAAGTGCCTCCTGCAAACTGACATCAGGAACCTGGCCTGGTGACTTTTGTTTCTCTGGGGAAAGGCCAAGATTCTTTTCCGGGGTACGGTGGCCCGGAGTGGCCGGCTGCCTGCTGAAATTCCAAAAGGATCAGGATGCCTCCCAGACCGAAAGTACCACCCAAGGCAACTGTGGCTAGTTTGACAGTGCCAAGTGCCTCCTGCAAACAGACATCAGCGCCCTGGCCTGCTGAGTTCTATTTCTCTGGGGAAAGGCCATGGTTCATGTCCAGGGCCCGGTGGCTCGAGTGACAGGCTGCCTGCTGAAATTCCAAATGGATCAGGATGCCTCCCAGATGTAATGTGCCCCCACAGGCAACTGCGTCTGGTTTGACAGTGCCAAGTGCCTCCTGCAAACTGACATCAGGAACCTGGCCTGGTGACTTTTGTTTCTCAGGGGAAAGGCCACCTTTCCTGGCCAGGGCAGTGTGGCCCGGAGTGGCCGGATGCCTGCTGAAATTCCGAACTGATCCGTATACCGCCGAGATGGAAGGTGCCGCCACAGGCAACAGTGGCTGGTTTGGCAGTGCCATGTGCCTCCTGCAAACTGATATCAGGAACCTGGCCTGGTGACTTTTGTTTCTGTGGGGAAAGGCCATCATTCCTGTTCGTGGCCTGCAGGCCCGGATTGGCTGGCTGCCTCGTGAATTTCCGCACGGTTGAGGATACCTCCCAGATGCAAGGTGCTCCCACAGGCAACTGTGGCTGGTTTGACAGTCCCAAGTGCCTCCTGCAAACTGACATCAGGAACCTGGCCTGGTGACTTTTGTTTCTCTGGGGAAAGGCCATGGTTCCTCTCCAGGGACCGGTGGCTCGAGTGGCCGGCTGCCTGCTGAAATTCCGCACGGTTGAGGATATCTCCCAGATGCGAGGTGCTCCCACAGGCAACTGTGGCTGGTTTGACAGTGCCAAGTGCCTCCTGCAAACTGACATCAGGAACGTGGCCTTGTGATTTTTGTTTCTCAGGGGAAAGGCCATTGTACGTGTCCAGGGCCTCCTTCACCGGAGTGGCTGGCCGCCTGCTGAAATTTCGAAGGGATCAGTATACCGCCTAGAGGTAAGGTGCCGCCACAGGCAACAGTGGCTGTTTTGACAGTGCCAAGTGCCTCCTGCAAACTGACATCAGGAACCTGGCCTGGTGACTTTTGTTTCTCTGGGGAAAGGCCATGGTTCATGTCCAGGGCCTGGGGGCTCGGAGTGGCCGGCTTCCTGCTGAAATTCCGCACGGATCAGGATGCCTCCCAGATGAAAAGTGCCCCCACAGGCACCTGTGTCTGGTTTGACAGTGCCAAGTGCCTCCTGCCAACTGACATCAGCAACCTGGCCTCGTGACTTTTGTTTCTCTGGGGAAAGGCCATGGTTCATGTCCAGGGCCTGGTGGCTCGGAGTGGCCGGCTGCCTGCTGAAATTCCAAACGGATCAGGATGCCTCCCAGATGAAAAGTGCCCCCACAGGCACCTGTGGCTGGTTTGACAGTGCCAAGTGCCTCCTGCAAACTGACATCAGGAACCTGGCTTGCTGACTTTTGTTTCTCTGGGGAAAGGCCAACATTCTTGTCCAGGGCTTGGTGGCCCGGAGTGGCCGGCTACCTGCTGAAATTCCAAATGGATCAGGATACCTCCCAGACCGAAAGTACCACCAGAGGCAACTGTGGCTGTTTTGACAGTGCCAAGTGCCTCCTGCAAACTGACATCAGCAACCTGGCTTGCTGACTTTTGTTTCTCTGGGGAAAGGCCATCATTCTTGTCCGGGGCCCAGAGTGGACTGGGGTGGCCGGCTGCCTGCTGAAATTCCAAACGGATCAGGATACCTCCCAGATGCAAGGTGCCCCCACAGGCAACTGCGGCTGGTTTGACAGTGCCAAGTGCCTCCTGCAAACTGACATCAGGAACCTGGCCTGGTGACTTTTGTTTCTCTGGGGAAAGGCCATGGTTCTTGTCCAGGGCCTGGGGGCTCGGAGTGTCCGGCTGCCTGCTGAAAGTCCACATGGATCAGGATACCTCCCAGACCGAAACTACCACCAGAGGCAACTGCGTCTGGTTTGACAGTGCCAAGTGCCTCCTGCAAACTGACATCAGGAACCTGGCCTGGTGACTTTTGTTTCTCTGGGTAAAGGCCATGGTTCATGTCCAGGGCCTGGGGGCCCGGAGTGGCCGGCTGCCTGCTGAAATTCCGCATGGATCAGGATGCCTCCCACATGAAAATTGCCCCCTGAGGCAACTGTGGCTGGTTTGACAGTGCCAAGTGCCTCCTGCAAACTGACATCAGGAACCTGGCCTGGTGACTTTTGTTTCTCTGGGGAAAGGGCATCATTCTTTTCCGGGGCACGGTGGACCGGAGTGGCCGGCTGCCTGCTGAAATTCCGCACGGATCAGGATGCCTCCCAGACCGAAAGTACCACCCAAGGCACCTGTGGCTGGTTTGACAGTGCCAAGTGCCTCCTGCAAACTGACATCAGGAACCTGGCCTGGTGATTTTTGTTACTCTTTGGAATGACCATTGTACGTGTCCAGGGTCTGGTGGACCGGGGTGGCTGGCTGCCTGCTGAAATTCCGCACGGTTGAGTATACCTCTAAGATGCAAGGTGCCCCCAGAGGCAACTGTGGCTGGTTTGACAGTGCCAAGTGCCTCCTGCAAACTGACATCAGGAACCTGGCCTGGTGACTTTTGTTACTCTTTGGAATGACCATTGTAAGTGTCCAGGGTCTGGTGGACCGGGGTGGCTGGCTGCCTGCTGAAATTCCGCACGGTTGAGTATACCTCTAAGATGCAAGGTGCCCCCAGAGGCAACTGTGGCTGGTTTGACAGTGCCAAGTGCCTCCTGCAAACTGACATCAGGAACCTGGCCTGGTGACTTTTGTTTCTCTGGGGAAAGGCCATCATTTTTGTCCAGGGCCTGGTGGCCCGGAGTGGCCGGCTGCCTGCTGAAATTCCGCACGGATCAGGATGCCTCCGAGATGAAAAATGCCCCCAGAGGCAACTGCGTCTGGTTTGACAGTGCCAAGTGCCTCCTGCAAACTGACGTCAGGAACCTGGCCAGGTGACTTTTGTTTCTCTGGGGAAAAGCCATGGTTCATGTCCAGGGCCTGGTGGCCCGGAGTGGCCGGCTGCCTGCTGAAATTCTGCATGGATCAGGATGCCGCCAAGATGGAAGGTGCCACCACAGGCAACTGCGGTTGGTTTGACAGTGCCAAGTGCCTCCTGCAAACTGACATCAGGAACCTGGCCTGGTGACTTTTGTTTCTCTGGGGAAAGGCCTTCATTCTTGTCCAGTGCCCGGTGTCCTGGAGTGGCCAGATGCCTGCTGAAATTCCAAATGGATCAGGATACCTCCCAGATGCAAGGAGCCCCCACAGGCAACTGCGTCTAGTTTGACAGTGCCAAGTGCCTCCTGCAAACTGACATCAGGAACCTGGCCTGGTGACTTTTGTTTCTCTGGGGAAAGGCCATGGTTCATGTCCAGGGCCTGGTGGCTGGAGTGACAGGCTGCCTGCTGAAATTCAAAACGGATCAGGATTCCTCCCAGATGCAATGTGCCCCCACAGGCAACTGCAGCTGGTTTGACAGTGCCAAGTGCCTCCTGCAAACTGACATCAGGAACCTGGCCTGGTGACTTTTGTTTCTCAGGGGAAAGGCCACCTTTGCTGGCCAGGGCAGTGTGGCCCGGAGTGGCCGGATGCCTGCTGAAATTCTGAACTGATCCGTATACCGCCGAGATGGAAGGTGCCGCCACAGGCAACAGCGGCTGGTTTGACAGTGCCATGTGCCTCCTGCAAACTGACAACAGGAACCTGGCCTGGTGACTTTTGTTTCTCTGGGGAAAGGCCTTCATTCTTGTCCAGTGCCCGGTGTCCTGGAGTGGCCAGATGCCTGCTGAAATTCCAAATGGATCAGGATACCTCCCAGATGCAAGGAGCCCCCCAGGCAACTGCGTCTAGTTTGACAGTGCCAAGTGCCTCCTGCAAACTGACATCAGGAACCTGGCCTGGTGACTTTTGTTTCTCTGGGGAAAGGCCATGGTTCATGTCCAGGGCCTGGGGGCTCGGAGTGGCCGGCTGCCTGCTGAAATTCCGCACGGATCAGGATGCCTCCCAGTTGAAAAGTGCCCCCACAGGCACCTGTGGCTGGTTTGACAGTGCCAAGTGCCTCCTGCAAACTGACATCAGGAACCTGGCCTGGTGACTTTTGTTTCTCTGGGGAAAAGCCATGGTTCATGTCCAGGGCTTGGTGGCCCGGAGTGGCCGGCTGCCTGCTGAAATTCTGCATGGATCAGGATGCCGCCGAGATGGAAGGTGCCACCACAGGCAACTGCGGTTGGTTTGACAGTGCCAAGTGCCTCCTGCAAACTGACATCAGGAACCTGGCCTGGTGACTTTTGTTTCTCTGGGGAAAGGCCATGGTTCATGTCCAGGGCTTGGTGGCCCGGAGTGGCCGGCTGCCTGCTGAAATTCCAAATGGATCAGGATGCCTCCCAGATGAAAAATGCCCCCACAGGCAACTGCGTCTGGTTTGACAGTGCCAAGTGCCTCCTGCAAACTGACATCAGCAACCTGGCCGGGTGACTTTTGTTTCTCTGGGGAAAAGCCATGGTTCATGTCCAGGGCTTGGTGGCCCGGAGTGGCCGGCTGCCTGCTGAAATTCTGCATGGATCAGGATGCCGCCGAGATGGAAGGTGCCACCACAGGCAACTGCGGTTGGTTTGACAGTGCCAAGTGCCTCCTGCAAACTGACATCAGGAACCTGGCCTGGTGACTTTTGTTTCTCTGGGGAAAGGCCATGGTTCATGTCTGTGGCATGGAGGCCCGGAGTGGCCGGCTGCCTGCTGAAATTCCAAATGGATCAGGATGCCTCCCAGATGAAAAATGCCCCCACAGGCAACTGCGTCTGGTTTGACAGTGCCAAGTGCCTCCTGCAAACTGACATCAGCAACCTGGCCGGGTGACTTTTGTTTCTCTGGGTAAAGGCCATGGTTCATGTCCAGGGCCTTGTGGCCAGGATTGGCCGGCTGCCTGCTGAAATTCCTCATGGATCAGGATGCCTCCCACATGAAAAATACCCCCAGAGGCAACTGCGGCTGGTTGACAGTGCCAAGTGCCTCCTGCAAACAGACATCAGGAACCTGGCCTGGTGACTTTTGTTTCTCTGGGGAAAGGCCATGGTTCATGTCCAGGGCTTGGTGGCCCGGAGTGGCCGGCTACTTGCTGAAATTCCAAATGGATCAGGATACCTCCCAGACCGAAAGTACCTCCAGAGGCAACTGTGGCTGGTTTGACAGTGCCAAGTGCCTCCTGCAAACTGACATCAGGAACCTGGCCTGCTGAATTTTGTTTCCCTGGGGAAAGGCCATCATTCTTGTCCGGGGCCCAGAGTGGACTGGGGTGGCCGGCTGCCTGCTGAAATTCCAAACGGATCAGGATACCTCCCAGATGCAAGGTGCCCCCACAGGCAACTGTGGCTGGTTTGACAGTGCCAAGTGCCTCCTGCAAACTGACATCTGGAACCTGGCCTGGTGACATTTGTTTCTCTCGGGAAAGGCCATGGTTCATGTCCAGGGTCTGGGGGCTCGGAGTGGCCGGCTGCCTGCTGAAATTCCGCACGGATCAGGATGCCTCCCAGATGAAAAGTGCCCCCACAGGCACCTGTGTCTGGTTTGACAGTGCCAAGTGCCTCCTGCAAACTGACATCAGCAACCTGGCCTGGTGACTTTTGTTTGTCTGGGGAAAAGCCATGGTTCATGTCAAGGGCATGGTGGCCCGCAGTGGCCGGCTGCCTGCTGAAATTCCGCATGGATCAGGATGCCTCCCACATGAAAAATGCCCCCAGAGGCAACTGTGGCTGGTTTGACAGTGCCAAGTGCCTCCTGCAAACTGACATCAGGAACCTGGCCTGGTGACTTTTGTTTCTCTGGGGAAAGGCCATGGTTCATGTCCAGTGCTTGGTGGCCCGGAGTGGCTGGCTGCCTGCTGAAATTCCGCATGGATCAGGATACCTCCCAGACCGAAAGTACCACCCAAGGCAACTGTGGCTGGTTTGACAGTGCCAAGTGCCTCCTGCAAACTGACATCAGGAACCTGGCCTGGTGACTTTTGTTTCTCTGGGGAAAGGCCAAGATTCTTTTCCGGGGTACGGTGGCCCGGAGTGGCCGGCTGCCTGCTGAAATTCCAAAAGGATCAGGATGCCTCCCAGACCGAAAGTACCACCCAAGGCAACTGTGGCTAGTTTGACAGTGCCAAGTGCCTCCTGCAAACAGACATCAGCGCCCTGGCCTGCTGAGTTCTATTTCTCTGGGTAAAGGCCATGGTTCATGTCCAGGGCCCGGTGGCTCGAGTGACAGGCTGCCTGCTGAAATTCCAAACGGATCAGGATGCCTCCCAGATGTAATGTGCCCCCACAGGCAACTGCGTCTGGTTTGACAGTGCCAAGTGCCTCCTGCAAACTGACATCAGGAACCTGGCCTGGTGACTTTTGTTTCTCAGGGGAAAGGCCACCTTTCCTGGCCAGGGCAGTGTGGCCCGGAGTGGCCGGATGCCTGCTGAAATTCCGAACTGATCCGTATACCGCCGAGATGGAAGGTGCCGCCACAGGCAACAGTGGCTGGTTTGGCAGTGCCATGTGCCTCCTGCAAACTGATATCAGGAACCTGGCCTGGTGACTTTTGTTTCTGTGGGGAAAGGCCATCATTCTTGTTCGTGGCCTGCAGGCCCGGATTGGCTGGCTGCCTCGTGAATTTCCGCACGGTTGAGGATACCTCCCAGATGCAAGGTGCTCCCACAGGCAACTGTGGCTGGTTTGACAGTGCCAAGTGCCTCCTGCAAACTGACATCAGGAACCTGGCCTGGTGACTTTTGTTTCTCTGGGGAAAGGCCATGGTTCCTCTCCAGGGACCGGTGGCTCGAGTGGCCGGCTGCCTGCTGAAATTCCGCACGGTTGAGGATATCTCCCAGATGCGAGGTGCTCCCACAGGCAACTGTGGCTGGTTTGACAGTGCCAAGTGCCTCCTGCAAACTGACATCAGGAACGTGGCCTTGTGATTTTTGTTTCTCAGGGGAAAGGCCATTGTACGTGTCCAGGGCCTCCTTCACCGGAGTGGCTGGCCGCCTGCTGAAATTTCGAAGGGATCAGTATACCGCCTAGAGGTAAGGTGCCGCCACAGGCAACAGTGGCTGTTTTGACAGTGCCAAGTGCCTCCTGCAAACTGACATCAGGAACCTGGCCGGGTGACTTTTGTTTCTCGGGGGAAAGGTCTTCATTCTTGTCCAGTGCCCGGTGTCCTGGAGTGGCCAGATGCTTGCTGAAATTCCAAATGGATCAGGATACCTCCCAGATGCAAGGAGCCCCCACAGGCAACTGCGTCTAGTTTGACAGTGCCAAGTGCCTCCTGCAAACTGACATCAGGAACCTGGCCTGGTGACTTTTGTTTCTCTGGGGAAAGGCCATGGTTCATGTCCAGGGCCTGGGGGCTCGGAGTGGCCGGCTGCCTGCCGATATTCCGCACGGATCAGGATGCCTCCCAGATGAAAAGTTCCCCCACAGGCAACTGTGGCTGGTTTGACAGTGCCAAGTGCCTCCTGCAAACTGACATCAGGAACCTGGCCTGGTGACTTTTGTTTCTCTGGGGAAAGGCCACCTTTCATGGCCAGGGCAGTGTGGCCCGGAGTGGCCGGCTGCCTGCTGAAATTAAGCATGGATAAGGATGCGTCCCACATGAAAAATGCCCCCAGAGGAAACTGTGGCTGGTTTGACAGTGCCAAGTGCCTCCTGCAAACTTACATCAGGAACCTGGCCTGGTGACTTTTGTTTCTTTGGGGAAAAGCCATGGTTCATGTCCAGGGCCTGGTGGCCCGGAGTGGCCGGCTGCCTGCTGAAATTCTGCATGGATCAGGATGCCGCCGAGATGGAAGGTGCCACCACAGGCAACTGCGGTTGGTTTGACAGTGCCAAGTGCCTCCTGAAAACTGACATCAGGAACCTGGCCTGGTGACTTTTGTTTCTCTGGGGAAAGGCCATGGTTCATGTCCAGGGCCTTGTGGCCAGGAGTGGCCGGGTGCCTGCTGAAATTCCGCACGGATGAGGATACATCCCATTTACAATGTGCCACCACAGGCAACTGCGTCTGGTTTGACAGTGCCAAGTGCCTCCTGCAAACTGACATCAGGAACCTGGCCTGGTGACTTTTGTTTCTCTGGGGAAAGGCCATGGTTCTTGTCCAGGGCCTGGGGGCTCGGAGTGTCCGGCTGCCTGCTGAAAGTCCGCATGGATCAGGATGCCTCCCAGACCGAAAGTACCACCAGAGGCAACTGCGTCTGGTTTGACAGTGCCAAGTGCCTCCTGCAAACTGACATCAGGAACCTGGCCTGGTGACTTTTGTTTCTCTGGGGAAAGGCCATCATTCTTGTCCGGGTCCCTGTGGCCCGGAGTGGCCGGCTGCCTGCTGAAATTCCTCACGGTTGAGGATACCTCCCAGATGCGAGGTAGCCCAGAGGCAACTGCGTCAGGTTTGACAGTGCCAAGTGCCTCCTGAAAACTGACATCAGGAACCTGGCCTGGTGACTTTTGTTTCTCTGGGGAAAGGCCTTCATTCTTGTCCAGTGCCCGGTGTCCTGGAGTGGCCAGATGCCTGCTGAAATTCCGCACGGATGAGTATACCTCCCAGATGCAAGGAGCCCCCACAGGCAACTGCGTCTAGTTTGACAGTGCCAAGTGCCTCCTGCAAACTGACATCAGGAACGTGGCCTGGTGACTTTTGTTTCTCTGGGTAAAGGCCATGGTTCATGTCCAGGGCATGGGGGCCCGGAGTGGCCGGCTGCCTCCTGAAATTCCGCATGGATCAGGATGCCTCCCACATGAAAATTGCCCCCTGAGGCAACTGTGGCTGGTTTGACAGTGCCAAGTGCCTCCTGCAAACTGACATCAGGAACCTGGCCTGGTGACTTTTGTTTCTCTGGGGAAAGGCCATCATTCTTTTCCGGGGCACGGTGGACCGGAGTGGCCGGCTGCCTGCTGAAATTCCGCACGGATCAGGATGCCTCCCAGACCGAAAGTACCACCCAAGGCAAATGTGGCTGGTTTGACAGTGCCAAGTGCCTCCTGCAAACTGACATCAGGAACCTGGCCTGGTGATTTTTGTTACTCTTTGGAATGACCATTGTACGTGTCCAGGGTCTGGTGGACCGGGGTGGCTGGCTGCCTGCTGAAATTCCAAAAGGATCAGGATGCCTCCGAGATGAAAAATGCCCCCAGAGGCAACTGCGTCTGGTTTGACAGTGCCAAGTGCCTCCTGCAAACTGACATCAGGAACCTGGCCAGGTGACTTTTGTTTCTCTGGGGAAAAGCCATGGTTCATGTCCAGGGCCTGGGGGCCCGGAGTGGCCGGCTGCCTGCTGAAATTCTGCATGGATCAGGATGCCGCCAAGATGGAAGGTGCCACTACAGGCAACTGCGGTTGGTTTGACAGTGCCAAGTGCCTCCTGCAAACTGACATCAGGAACCTGGCCTGGTGACTTTTGTTTCTCAGGGGAATGGACATGGCTCATGTCCAGGACCTGGTGGCCCGGAGTGGCCGGCTGCCTGCTGAAATTCCGCATGGATCAGGATGCCTCCCAGATGAAAAATGCACCCAGAGGAAACTGCGTCTGGTTTGACAGTGCCAAGTGCCTCCTGCAAACTGACATCAGGAACCTGGCCTGGTGACTTTTGTTTCTCTGATGACAAGCCATCATTCTTGTCCGGGGCACGGTGGCCCGGACTGGCAGGCTGCCTGCTGAAATTCTGCATGGATCAGGATGCCGCTGAGATGGAAGGTGCCACCACAGGCAACTGCGGTTGGTTTGACAGTGCCAAGTGCCTCCTGCAAACTGACATCAGGAACCTGGCCTGGTGACTTTTGTTTCTCAGGGGAAAGGCCATGGTTCAAGTCCAGGACTTGGTGGCCCGGAGTGGCCGGCTGCCTGCTGAAATTCCAAATGGATCAGGATGCCTCCCAGACCGAAAGTACCACTAGAGGCAACTGTGGCTGGTTTGACAGTGCCAAGTGCCTCCTGCAAACTGACATCAGGAACCTGGCCGGGTGACTTTTGTTTCTCTGGGGAAAGGCCTTCATTCTTGTCCAGTGCCCGGTGTCCTGGAGTGGCCAGATGCCTGCTGAAATTCCAAATGGATCAGGATACCTCCCAGATGCAAGGAGCCCCCACAGGCAACTGCGTCCAGTTTGACAGTGCCAAGTGCCTCCTGCAAACTGACATCAGGAACCTGGCCTGGTGACTTTTGTTTCTCTGGGGAAAGGCCATGGTTCATGTCCAGGGCCTGGGGGCTCGGAGTGGCCGGCTTCCTGCTGAAATTCCGCACGGATCAGGATGCCTCCCAGATGAAAAGTGCCCCCACAGGCACCTGTGTCTGGTTTGACAGTGCCAAGTGCCTCCTGCCAACTGACATCAGCAACCTGGCCTCGTGACTTTTGTTTCTCTGGGGAAAGGCCATGGTTCATGTCCAGGGCCTGGTGGCTCGGAGTGGCCGGCTGCCTGCTGAAATTCCAAACGGATCAGGATGCCTCCCAGATGAAAAGTGCCCCCACAGGCACCTGTGGCTGGTTTGACAGTGCCAAGTGCCTCCTGCAAACTGACATCAGGAACCTGGCCTGGTGACTTTTGTTTCTCTGGGGAAAGGCCAACATTCTTGTCCAGGGCTTGGTGGCCCGGAGTGGCCGGCTGCCTGCTGAAATTCCGCATGGATCAGGATGCGTCCCACATGAAAAATGCCCCCAGAGGAAACTGCGTCTGGTTTGACAGTGCCAAGTGCCTCCTGCAAACTGACATCAGGAACCTGGCCAGGTGACTTTTGTTTCTCTGGGGAAAAGCCATGGTTCATGTCCAGGGCCTGGTGGCCCGGAGTGGCCGGCTGCCTGCTGAAATTCTGCATGGATCAGGATGCCGCCAAGATGGAAGGTGCCACCACAGGCAACTGCGGTTGGTTTGACAGTGCCAAGTGCCTCCTGCAAACTGACATCAGGAACCTGGCCGGGTGACTTTTGTTTCTCTGGGGAAAGGCCATCATTCTTGTCCGGGGCCAAGAGTGGACTGGGGTGGCCGGCTGCCTGCTGAAATTCCAAACGGATCAGGATACCTCCCAGATGCAAGGTGCCCGCACAGGCAACTGCGTCTAGTTTGACAGTGCCAAGTGCCTCCTGCAAACTGACATCAGGAACCTGGCCTGGTGACTTTTGTTTCTCTGGGGAAAGGCCATGGTTCATGTCCAGGGCCTGGGGGCTCGGAGTGGCCGGCTGCCGGCTGAAATTCCGCACGGATCAGGATGCCTCCCAGATGAAAAGTGCCCCCACAGGCAACTGTGGCTGGTTTGACAGTGCCAAGTGCCTCCTGCAAACTGACATCAGGAACCTGGCCTGGTGACTTTTGTTTCTCTGGGGAAAGGCCACCTTTCATGGCCAGGGCAGTGTGGCCCGGAGTGGCCGGCTGCCTGCTGAAATTCTGCATGGATCAGGATGCCTCCCAGATGAAAAATGCCCCCAGAGGAAACTGTGGCTGGTTTGACAGTGCCAAGTGCCTCCTGCAAACTGACATCAGCAACCTGGCCTGGTGACTTTTGTTTCTCTGGGGAAAGGCCAACATTCTTGTCCAGGGCTTGGTGGCCCGGAGTGGCCGGCTACCTGCTGAAATTCCAAACGTATCAGGATACCTCCCAGACCGAAAGTACCACCAGAAGCAACTGTGGCTGGTTTGACAGTGCCAAGTGCCTCCTGCAAACTGACATCAGGAACCTGGCCTGGTGACTTTTGTTTCTCTGGGGAAAGGCCATCATTATTGTCCGGGGCCCAGAGTGGACTGGGGTGGCCGGCTGCCTGCTGAAATTCCAAACGGATCAGGATACCTCCCAGATGCAAGGTGCCCCCAGAGGCAACTGCGGCTGGTTTGACAGTGCCAAGTGCCTCCTGCAAACAGACATCAGGAACCTGGCCTGGTGACTTTTGTTTCTCAGGGGAAAGGCCATGGTTCATGTCCAGGGCTTGGTGGCCCGGAGTGGCAGGCTGCCTGCTGAAATTCCGCATGGATCAGGATGCCTCCCAGACCGAAAGTACCACCAGAGGCAACTGCGGCTGGTTTGACAGTGCCAAGTGCCTCCTGCAAACTGACATCAGGAACCTGGCCTGGTGACTTTTGTTTCTCTGGGTAAAGGCCATCATTCTTGTCCAGGGCCTGGGGGCCCGGAGTGGCCGGCTGCCTGCTGAAATTCCGCATGGATCAGGATGCCTCCCACATGAAAAATGCTCCCACAGGCAACTGCGTCAGGTTTGACAGTGCCAAGTGCCTCCTGCAAACTGACATCAGGAACCTGGCCGGGTGACTTTTGTTTCTCTGGGGAAAGGCCTTCATTCTTGTCCAGTGCCCGGTGTCCTGGAGTGGCCAGATGCCTGCTGAAATTCCAAATGGATCAGGATACCTCCCAGATGCAAGGAGCCCCCACAGGCAACTGCGTCCAGTTTGACAGTGCCAAGTGCCTCCTGCAAACTGACATCAGGAACCTGGCCTGGTGACTTTTGTTTCTCTGGGGAAAGGCCATGGTTCATGTCCAGGGCCTGGGGGCTCGGAGTGGCCGGCTTCCTGCTGAAATTCCGCACGGATCAGGATGCCTCCCAGATGAAAAGTGCCCCCACAGGCACCTGTGTCTGGTTTGACAGTGCCAAGTGCCTCCTGCCAACTGACATCAGCAACCTGGCCTCGTGACTTTTGTTTCTCTGGGGAAAGGCCATGGTTCATGTCCAGGGCCTGATGGCTCGGAGTGGCCGGCTGCCTGCTGAAATTCCAAACGGATCAGGATGCCTCCCAGATGAAAAGTGCCCCCACAGGCACCTGTGGCTGGTTTGACAGTGCCAAGTGCCTCCTGCAAACTGACATCAGGAACCTGGCCTGGTGACTTTTGTTTCTCTGGGGAAAGGCCAACATTCTTGTCCGGGCCCCAGAGTGCCCGGAGTGGCCGGCTACCTGCTGAAATTCCAAATGGATCAGGATACCTCCCAGACCGAAAGTACCACCAGAGGCAACTGTGGCTGTTTTGACAGTGCCAAGTGCCTCCTGCAAACTGACATCAGGAACCTGGCTTGCTGACTTTTGTTTCTCTGGGGAAAGGCCATCATTCTTGTCCGGGGCCCAGAGTGGACTGGGGTGGCCGGCTGCCTGCTGAAATTCCAAACGGATCAGGATACCTCCCAGATGCAAGGTGCCCCCACAGGCAACTGCGGCTGGTTTGACAGTGCCAAGTGCCTCCTGCAAACTGACATCAGGAACCTGGCCTGGTGACTTTTGGTTCTCTGGGGAAAGGCCAACATTCTTGTCCAGGGCTTGGTGGCCCGGAGTGGCCGGCTACCTGCTGAAATTCCAAACGTATCAGGATACCTCCCAGACCGAAAGTACCACCAGAAGCAACTGTGGCTGGTTTGACAGTGCCAAGTGCCTCCTGCAAACTGACATCAGGAACCTGGCCTGGTGACTTTTGTTTCTCTGGGGAAAGGCCATCATTCTTGTCCGGGGCCCAGAGTGGACTGGGGTGGCCGGCTGCCTGCTGAAATTCCGCACGGTTCAGGATACCTCCCAGATGCAAGGTGCCCCCAGAGGCAACTGCGGCTGGTTTGACAGTGCCAAGTGCCTCCTGCAAACAGACATCAGGAACCTGGCCTGGTGACTTTTGTTTCTCAGGGGAAAGGCCATGGTTCATGTCCAGGGCTTGGTGGCCCGGAGTGGCCGGCTGCCTGCTGAAATTCCAAATGGATCAGGATGCCTCCCAGACCGAAAGTACCACCACAGGCAACTGCGGCTGGTTTGACAGTGCCAAGTGCCTCCTGCAAACTGACATCAGGAACCTGGCCTGGTGACTTTTGTTTCTCTGGGTAAAGGCCATCATTCTTGTCCAGGGCCTGGTGGCCCGGAGTGGCCGGCTGCCTGCTGAAATTCCGCATGGATCAGGATGCCTCCCACATGAAAAATGCTCCCACAGGCAACTGCGTCAGGTTTGACAGTGCCAAGTGCCTCCTGCAAACTGACATCAGGAACCTGGCCGGGTGACTTTTGTTTCTCTGGGGAAAGGCCTTCATTCTTGTCCAGTGCCCGGTGTCCTGGAGTGGCCAGATGCCTGCTGAAATTCCAAATGGATCAGGATGCCTCCCAGATGCAAGGAGCCCCCACAGGCAACTGCGTCCAGTTTGACAGTGCCAAGTGCCTCCTGCAAACTGACATCAGGAACCTGGCCTGGTGACTTTTGTTTCTCTGGGGAAAGGCCATGGTTCATGTCCAGGGCCTGGGGGCTCGGAGTGGCCGGCTTCCTGCTGAAATTCCGCACGGATCAGGATGCCTCCTAGATGAAAAGTGCCCCCACAGGCACCTGTGTCTGGTTTGACAGTGCCAAGTGCCTCCTGCCAACTGACATCAGGAACCTGGCCTCGTGACTTTTGTTTCTCTGGGGAAAGGCCATGGTTCATGTCCAGGGCCTGGTGGCTCGGAGTGGCCGGCTGCCTGCTGAAATTCCAAACGGATCAGGATGCCTCCCAGATGAAAAGTGCCCCCACAGGCACCTGTGGCTGGTTTGACAGTGCCAAGTGCCTCCTGCAAACTGACATCAGGAACCTGGCCTGGTGACTTTTGTTTCTCTGGGAAAAGGCCATCATTCTTTTCCGGGGCACGGTGGACCGGAATGGCCGGCTACCTGCTGAAATTCCAAACGTATCAGGATACCTCCCAGACCGAAAGTACCACCACACGCAACTGTGGCTGGTTTGACAGTGCCAAGTGCCTCCTGCAAACTGACATCAGGAACCTGGCCTGGTGACTTTTGTTTCTCTGGGGAAAGGCCAACATTCTTGTCCAGGGCTTGGTGGCCCGGAGTGGCCGGCTACCTGCTGAAATTCCAAATGGATCAGGATACCTCCCAGACCGAAAGTACCACCAGAGGCAACTGTGGCTGTTTTGACAGTGCCAAGTGCCACCTGCAAACTGACATCAGCAACCTGGCTTGCTGACTTTTGTTTCTCTGGGGAAAGGCCATCATTCTTGTCCGGGGCCCAGAGTGGACTGGGGTGGCCGGCTGCCTGCTGAAATTCCAAACGGATCAGGATACCTCCCAGATGCAAGGTGCCCCCACAGGCAACTGCGGCTGGTTTGACAGTGCCAAGTGCCTCCTGCAAACTGACATCAGGAACCTGGCCTGGTGACTTTTGTTTCTCAGGGGAAAGGCCATGGTTCATGTCCAGGGCTTGGTGGCCCGGAGTGGCCGGCTGCCTGCTGAAATTCCAAATGGATCAGGATGCCTCCCAGACCGAAAGTACCACCAGAGGCAACTGCGGCTGGTTTGACAGTGCCAAGTGCCTCCTGCAAACTGACATCAGGAACCTGGCCGGGTGACTTTTGTTTCTCTGGGGAAAGGTCTTCATTCTTGTCCAGTGCCCGGTGTCCTGGAGTGGCCAGATGCTTGCTGAAATTCCAAATGGATCAGGATACCTCCCAGATGCAAGGAGCCCCCACAGGCAACTGCGTCTAGTTTGACAGTGCCAAGTGCCTCCTGCAAACTGACATCAGGAACCTGGCCTGGTGACTTTTGTTTCTCTGGGGAAAGGCCATGGTTCATGTCCAGGGCCTGGGGGCTCGGAGTGGCCGGCTGCCTGCCGATATTTCGCACGGATCAGGATGCCTCCCAGATGAAAAGTTCCCCCACAGGCAACTGCGTCTAGTTTGACAGTGCCAAGTGCCTCCTGCAAACTGACATCAGGAACCTGGCCTGGTGACTTTTGTTTCTCTGGGGAAAGGCCACCTTTCATGGCCAGGGCAGTGTGGCCCGGAGTGGCTGGCTGCCTGCTGAAATTCCGCATGGATCAGGATGCGTCCCACATGAAAAATGCCCCCAGAGGAAACTGTGGCTGGTTTGACAGTGCCAAGTGCCTCCTGCAAACTGACATCAGGAACCTGGCCTGGTGACTTTTGTTTCTTTGCGGAAAAGCCATGGTTCATGTCCAGGGCCTGGTGGCCCGGAGTGGCAGGCTGCCTGCTGAAATTCTGCATGGATCAGGATGCCGCCGAGATGGAAGGTGCCACCACAGGCAACTGCGGTTGGTTTGACAGTGCCAAGTGCCTCCTGAAAACTGACATCAGGAACCTGGCCTGGTGACTTTTGTTTCTCTGGGGAAAGGCCATGGTTCATGTCCAGGGCCTTGTGGCCAGGAGTGGCCGGGTGCCTGCTGAAATTCCGCACGGATGAGGATACATCCCATTTGCAATGTGCCACCACAGGCAACTGCGTCTGGTTTGACAGTGCCAAGTGCCTCCTGCAAACTGACATCAGGAACCTGGCCTGGTGACTTTTGTTTCTCTGGGGAAAGGCCATGGTTCTTGTCCAGGGCCTGGGGGCTCGGAGTGTCCGGCTGCCTGCTGAAAGTCCACATGGATCAGGATGCCTCCCAGACCGAAACTACCACCAGAGGCAACTGCGTCTGGTTTGACAGTGCCAAGTGCCTCCTGCAAACAGACATCAGGAACCTGGCCTGGTGACTTTTGTTTCTCAGGGGAAAGGCCATGGTTCATGTCCAGGGCTTGGTGGCCCGGAGTGGCCGGCTGCCTGCTGAAATTCCAAATGGATCAGGATGCCTCCCAGACCGAAAGTACCACCACAGGCAACTGCGGTTGGTTTGACAGTGCCAAGTGCCTCCTGCAAACTGACATCAGGAACCTGGCCTGGTGACTTTTGTTTCTCTGGGTAAAGGCCATCATTCTTGTCCAGGGCCTGGTGGCCCGGAGTGGCCGGCTGCCTGCTGAAATTCCGCATGGATCAGGATGCCTCCCACATGAAAAATGCTCCCACAGGCAACTGCGTCAGGTTTGACAGTGCCAAGTGCCTCCTGCAAACTGACATCAGGAACCTGGCCGGGTGACTTTTGTTTCTCTGGGGAAAGGCCTTCATTCTTGTCCAGTGCCCGGTGTCCTGGAGTGGCCAGATGCCTGCTGAAATTCCAAATGGATCAGGATACCTCCCAGATGCAAGGAGCCCCCACAGGCAACTGCGTCCAGTTTGACAGTGCCAAGTGCCTCCTGCAAACTGACATCAGGAACCTGGCCTGGTGACTTTTGTTTCTCTGGGGAAAGGCCATGGTTCATGTCCAGGGCCTGGGGGCTCGGAGTGGCCGGCTTCCTGCTGAAATTCCGCACGGATCAGGATGCCTCCCAGATGAAAAGTGCCCCCACAGGCACCTGTGTCTGGTTTGACAGTGCCAAGTGCCTCCTGCCAACTGACATCAGGAACGTGGCCTCGTGACTTTTGTTTCTCTGGGGAAAGGCCATGGTTCATGTCCAGGGCCTGGTGGCCCGGAGTGGCCGGCTGCCTGCTGAAATTCTGCATGGATCAGGATGCCGCCAAGATGGAAGGTGCCACCACAGGCAACTGCGGTTGGTTTGACAGTGCCAAGTGCCTCCTGCAAACTGACATCAGGAACCTGGCCGGGTGACTTTTGTTTCTCTGGGGAAAGGCCATCATTCTTGTCCGGGGCCAAGAGTGGACTGGGGTGGCCGGCTGACTGCTGAAATTCCAAACGGATCAGGATACCTCCCAGATGCAAGGTGCCCGCACAGGCAACTGCGTCTAGTTTGACAGTGCCAAGTGCCTCCTGCAAACTGACATCAGGAACGTGGCCTGGTGACTTTTGTTTCTCTGGGTAAAGGCCATGGTTCATGTCCAGGGCCTGGGGGCCCGGAGTGGCCGGCTGCCTGCTGAAATTCCGCATGGATCAGGATGCCTCCCACATGAAAATTGCCCCCTGAGGCAACTGCGTCCGGTTTGACAGTGCCAAGTGCCTCCTGCAAACTGACATCAGGAACCTGGCCTGGTGACTTTTGTTTCTCTGGGGAAAGGGCATCATTCTTTTCCGGGGCACGGTGGACCGGAGTGGCCGGCTGCCTGCTGAAATTCCAAATGGATCAGGATGCCTCCCAGACCGAAAGTACCACCCAAGGCACCTGTGGCTGGTTTGACAGTGCCAAGTGCCTCCTGCAAACTGACATCAGGAACCTGGCCTGGTGATTTTTGTTACTCTTTGGAATGACCATTGTACGTGTCCAGGGTCTGGTGGACCGGGGTGGCTGGCTGCCTGCTGAAATTCCGCACGGTTGAGTATACCTCTAAGATGCAAGGTGCCCCCAGAGGCAACTGTGGCTGGTTTGACAGTGCCAAGTGCCTCCTGCAAACTGACATCAGGAACCTGGCCTGGTGACTTTTGTTACTCTTTGGAATGACCATTGTACGTGCCCAGGGTCTGGTGGACCGGGGTGGCTGGCTGCCTGCTGAAATTCCGCACGGTTGAGTATACCTCTAAGATGCAAGGTGCCCCCAGAGGCAACTGTGGCTGGTTTGACAGTGCCAAGTGCCTCCTGCAAACTGACATCAGGAACCTGGCCTGGTGACTTTTGTTTCTCTGGGGAAAGGCCATCATTTTTGTCCAGGGCCTGGTGGCCCGGAGTGGCCGGCTGCCTGCTGAAATTCTGCATGGATCAGGATGCCGCCAAGATGGAAGGTGCCACCACAGGCAACTGCGGTTGGTTTGACAGTGCCAAGTGCCTCCTGCAAACTGACATCAGGAA
Source organism: Passer domesticus (assembly GCF_036417665.1). Lineage (NCBI taxonomy): Eukaryota > Metazoa > Chordata > Aves > Passeriformes > Passeridae > Passer > Passer domesticus. The sequence continues at coordinate 59,654,661 of NC_087474.1, forward strand.
CCTGGCCGGGTGACTTTTGTTTCTCTGGGGAAAGGCCATCATTCTTGTCCGGGGCCAAGAGTGGTCTGGGGTGGCCGGCTGCCTGCTGAAATTCCAAACGGATCAGGATACCTCCCAGATGCAAGGTGCCCGCACAGGCAACTGCGTCTAGTTTGACAGTGCCAAGTGCCTCCTGCAAACTGACATCAGGAACCTGGCCTGGTGACTTTTGTTTCTCTGGGGAAAGGCCATGGTTCATGTCCAGGGCCTGGGGGCTCGGAGTGGCCGGCTGCCGGCTGAAATTCCGCACGGATCAGGATGCCTCCCAGATGAAACGTGCCCCCACAGGCAACTGTGGCTGGTTTGACAGTGCCAAGTGCCTCCTGCAAACTGACATCAGGAACCTGGCCTGGTGACTTTTGTTTCTCTGGGGAAAGGCCACCTTTCATGGCCAGGGCAGTGTGGCCCGGAGTGGCCGGCTGCCTGCTGAAATTCTGCATGGATCAGGATGCCTCCCAGATGAAAAATGCCCCCAGAGGAAACTGTGGCTGGTTTGACAGTGCCAAGTGCCTCCTGCAAACTGACATCAGCAACCTGGCCTGGTGACTTTTGTTTCTCTGGGGAAAAGCCATGGTTCATGTCCAGGGCTTGGTGGCCCGGAGTGGCCGGCTACCTGCTGAAATTCCAAACGTATCAGGATACCTCCCAGACCGAAAGTACCACCAGAAGCAACTGTGGCTGGTTTGACAGTGCCAAGTGCCTCCTGCAAACTGACATCAGGAACCTGGCCTGGTGACTTTTGTTTCTCTGGGGAAAGGCCATCATTCTTGTCCGGGGCCCAGAGTGGACTGGGGTGGCCGGCTGCCTGCTGAAATTCCAAACGGATCAGGATACCTCCCAGATGCAAGGTGCCCCCAGAGGCAACTGCGGCTGGTTTGACAGTGCCAAGTGCCTCCTGCAAACAGACATCAGGAACCTGGCCTGGTGACTTTTGTTTCTCTGGGGAAAGGCCATGGTTCATGTCCAGGGCTTGGTGGCCCGGAGTGGCAGGCTGCCTGCTGAAATTCCGCATGGATCAGGATGCCTCCCAGACCGAAAGTACCACCAGAGGCAACTGCGGCTGGTTTGACAGTGCCAAGTGCCTCCTGCAAACTGACATCAGGAACCTGGCCTGGTGACTTTTGTTTCTCTGGGTAAAGGCCATCATTCTTGTCCAGGGCCTGGGGGCCCGGAGTGGCCGGCTGCCTGCTGAAATTCCGCATGGATCAGGATGCCTCCCACATGAAAAATGCTCCCACAGGCAACTGCGTCAGGTTTGACAGTGCCAAGTGCCTCCTGCAAACAGACATCAGGAACCTGGCCGGGTGACTTTTGTTTCTCTGGGGAAAGGCCTTCATTCTTGTCCAGTGCCCGGTGTCCTGGAGTGGCCAGATGCCTGCTGAAATTCCAAATGGATCAGGATACCTCCCAGATGCAAGGAGCCCCCACAGGCAACTGCGTCCAGTTTGACAGTGCCAAGTGCCTCCTGCAAACTGACATCAGGAACCTGGCCTGGTGACTTTTGTTTCTCTGGGGAAAGGCCATGGTTCATGTCCAGGGCCTGGGGGCTCGGAGTGGCCGGCTTCCTGCTGAAATTCCGCACGGATCAGGATGCCTCCCAGATGAAAAGTGCCCCCACAGGCACCTGTGTCTGGTTTGACAGTGCCAAGTGCCTCCTGCCAACTGACATCAGCAACCTGGCCTCGTGACTTTTGTTTCTCTGGGGAAAGGCCATGGTTCATGTCCAGGGCCTGGTGGCCCGGAGTGGCCGGCTGCCTGCTGAAATTCTGCATGGATCAGGATGCCGCCAAGATGGAAGGTGCCACCACAGGCAACTGCGGTTGGTTTGACAGTGCCAAGTGCCTCCTGCAAACTGACATCAGGAACCTGGCCGGGTGACTTTTGTTTCTCTGGGGAAAGGCCATCATTCTTGTCCGGGGCCAAGAGTGGACTGGGGTGGCCGGCTGCCTGCTGAAATTCCAAACGGATCAGGATACCTCCCAGATGCAAGGTGCCCGCACAGGCAACTGCGTCTAGTTTGACAGTGCCAAGTGCCTCCTGCAAACTGACATCAGGAACGTGGCCTGGTGACTTTTGTTTCTCTGGGTAAAGGCCATGGTTCATGTCCAGGGCCTGGGGGCCCGGAGTGGCCGGCTGCCTGCTGAAATTCCGCATGGATCAGGATGCCTCCCACATGAAAATTGCCCCCTGAGGCAACTGCGTCCGGTTTGACAGTGCCAAGTGCCTCCTGCAAACTGACATCAGGAACCTGGCCTGGTGACTTTTGTTTCTCTGGGGAAAGGGCATCATTCTTTTCCGGGGCACGGTGGACCGGAGTGGCCGGCTGCCTGCTGAAATTCCGCACGGATCAGGATGCCTCCCAGACCGAAAGTACCACCCAAGGCACCTGTGGCTGGTTTGACAGTGCCAAGTGCCTCCTGCAAACTGACATCAGGAACCTGGCCTGGTGATTTTTGTTACTCTTTGGAATGACCATTGTACGTGTCCAGGGTCTGGTGGACCGGGGTGGCTGGCTGCCTGCTGAAATTCCGCACGGTTGAGTATACCTCTAAGATGCAAGGTGCCCCCAGAGGCAACTGTGGCTGGTTTGACAGTGCCAAGTGCCTCCTGCAAACTGACATCAGGAACCTGGCCTGGTGACTTTTGTTACTCTTTGGAATGACCATTGTACGTGCCCAGGGTCTGGTGGACCGGGGTGGCTGGCTGCCTGCTGAAATTCCGCACGGTTGAGTATACCTCTAAGATGCAAGGTGCCCCCAGAGGCAACTGTGGCTGGTTTGACAGTGCCAAGTGCCTCCTGCAAACTGACATCAGGAACCTGGCCTGGTGACTTTTGTTTCTCTGGGGAAAGGCCATCATTTTTGTCCAGGGCCTGGTGGCCCGGAGTGGCCGGCTGCCTGCTGAAATTCTGCATGGATCAGGATGCCGCCAAGATGGAAGGTGCCACCACAGGCAACTGCGGTTGGTTTGACAGTGCCAAGTGCCTCCTGCAAACTGACATCAGGAACCTGGCCGGGTGACTTTTGTTTCTCTGGGGAAAGGCCATCATTCTTGTCCGGGGCCAAGAGTGGACTGGGGTGGCCGGCTGCCTGCTGAAATTCCAAACGGATCAGGATACCTCCCAGATGCAAGGTGCCCGCACAGGCAACTGCGTCTAGTTTGACAGTGCCAAGTGCCTCCTGCAAACTGACATCAGGAACCTGGCCTGGTGACTTTTGTTTCTCTGGGGAAAGGCCATGGTTCATGTCCAGGGCCTGGGGGCTCGGAGTGGCCGGCTGCCGGCTGAAATTCCGCACGGATCAGGATGCCTCCCAGATGAAACGTGCCCCCACAGGCAACTGTGGCTGGTTTGACAGTGCCAAGTGCCTCCTGCAAACTGACATCAGGAACCTGGCCTGGTGACTTTTGTTTCTCTGGGGAAAGGCCACCTTTCATGGCCAGGGCAGTGTGGCCCGGAGTGGCCGGCTGCCTGCTGAAATTCTGCATGGATCAGGATGCCTCCCAGATGAAAAATGCCCCCAGAGGAAACTGTGGCTGGTTTGACAGTGCCAAGTGCCTCCTGCAAACTGACATCAGCAACCTGGCCTGGTGACTTTTGTTTCTCTGGGGAAAGGCCAACATTCTTGTCCAGGGCTTGGTGGCCCGGAGTGGCCGGCTACCTGCTGAAATTCCAAAAGTATCAGGATACCTCCCAGACCGAAAGTACCACCAGAAGCAACTGTGGCTGGTTTGACAGTGCCAAGTGCCTCCTGCAAACTGACATCAGGAACCTGGCCTGGTGACTTTTGTTTCTCTGGGAAAAGGCCATCATTATTGTCCGGGGCCCAGAGTGGACTGGGGTGGCCGGCTGCCTGCTGAAATTCCAAACGGATCAGGATACCTCCCAGATGCAAGGTGCCCCCAGAGGCAACTGCGGCTGGTTTGACAGTGCCAAGTGCCTCCTGCAAACAGACATCAGGAACCTGGCCTGGTGACTTTTGTTTCTCAGGGGAAAGGCCATGGTTCATGTCCAGGGCTTGGTGGCCCGGAGTGGCAGGCTGCCTGCTGAAATTCCGCATGGATCAGGATGCCTCCCAGACCGAAAGTACCACCAGAGGCAACTGCGGCTGGTTTGACAGTGCCAAGTGCCTCCTGCAAACTGACATCAGGAACCTGGCCTGGTGACTTTTGTTTCTCTGGGTAAAGGCCATCATTCTTGTCCAGGGCCTGGGGGCCCGGAGTGGCCGGCTGCCTGCTGAAATTCCGCATGGATCAGGATGCCTCCCACATGAAAAATGCTCCCACAGGCAACTGCGTCAGGTTTGACAGTGCCAAGTGCCTCCTGCAAACAGACATCAGGAACCTGGCCAGGTGACTTTTGTTTCTCTGGGGAAAAGCCATGGTTCATGTCCAGGGCCTGGTGGCCCGGAGTGGCCGGCTGCCTGCTGAAATTCTGCATGGATCAGGATGCCGCCAAGATGGAAGGTGCCACCACAGGCAACTGCGGTTGGTTTGACAGTGCCAAGTGCCTCCTGCAAACTGACATCAGGAACCTGGCCTGGTGACTTTTGTTTCTCAGGGGAAAGGCCATGGTTCATGTCCAGGGCTTGGTGGCCCGGAGTGGCAGGCTGCCTGCTGAAATTCCGCATGGATCAGGATGCCTCCCAGACCGAAAGTACCACCAGAGGCAACTGCGGCTGGTTTGACAGTGCCAAGTGCCTCCTGCAAACTGACATCAGGAACCTGGCCTGGTGACTTTTGTTTCTCTGGGGAAAGGCCATGGTTCATGTCCAGGGCTTGGTGGCCATGGTTCATGTCCAGGGCCTGGTGGCCCGGAGTGGCCGGCTGCCTGCTGAAATTCTGCATGGATCAGGATGCCTCCCAGATGAAAAATGCCCCCAGAGGAAACTGTGGCTGGTTTGACAGTGCCAAGTGCCTCCTGCAAACAGACATCAGGAACCTGGCCTGGTGACTTTTGTTTCTCAGGGGAAAGGCCATGGTTCATGTCCAGGGCTTGGTGGCCCGGAGTGGCAGGCTGCCTGCTGAAATTCCGCATGGATCAGGATGCCTCCCAGACCGAAAGTACCACCAGAGGCAACTGCGGCTGGTTTGACAGTGCCAAGTGCCTCCTGCAAACTGACATCAGGAACCTGGCCTGGTGACTTTTGTGTCTCTGGGTAAAGGCCATCATTCTTGTCCAGGGCCTGGGGGCCCGGAGTGGCCGGCTGCCTGCTGAAATTCCGCATGGATCAGGATGCCTCCCACATGAAAAATGCTCCCACAGGCAACTGCGTCAGGTTTGACAGTGCCAAGTGCCTCCTGCAAACAGACATCAGGAACCTGGCCGGGTGACTTTTGTTTCTCTGGGGAAAGGCCTTCATTCTTGTCCAGTGCCCGGTGTCCTGGAGTGGCCAGATGCCTGCTGAAATTCCAAATGGATCAGGATACCTCCCAGATGCAAGGAGCCCCCACAGGCAACTGCGTCCAGTTTGACAGTGCCAAGTGCCTCCTGCAAACTGACATCAGGAACCTGGCCTGGTGACTTTTGTTTCTCTGGGGAAAGGCCATGGTTCATGTCCTGGGCCTGGGGGCTCGGAGTGGCCGGCTTCCTGCTGAAATTCCGCACGGATCAGGATGCCTCCCTGATGAAAAGTGCCCCCACAGGCACCTGTGTCTGGTTTGACAGTGCCAAGTGCCTCCTGCCAACTGACATCAGCAACCTGGCCTCGTGACTTTTGTTTCTCTGGGGAAAGGCCATGGTTCATGTCCAGGGCCTGGTGGCTCGGAGTGGCCGGCTGCCTGCTGAAATTCCAAACGGATCAGGATGCCTCCCAGATGAAAAGTGCCCCCACAGGCACCTGTGGCTGGTTTGACAGTGCCAAGTGCCTCCTGCAAACTGACATCAGGAACCTGGCCTGGTGACTTTTGTTTCTCTGGGGAAAGGCCAACATTCTTGTCCAGGGCTTGGTGGCCCGGAGTGGCCGGCTGCCTGCTGAAATTCCGCATGGATCAGGATGCCTCCCACATGAAAAATGCCCCCAGAGGAAACTGCGTCTGGTTTGACAGTGCCAAGTGCCTCCTGCAAACTGACATCAGGAACCTGGCCAGGTGACTTTTGTTTCTCTGGGGAAAAGCCATGGTTCATGTCCAGGGCCTGGTGGCCCGGAGTGGCCGGCTGCCTGCTGAAATTCTGCATGGATCAGGATGCCGCCAAGATGGAAGGTGCCACCACAGGCAACTGCGGTTGGTTTGACAGTGCCAAGTGCCTCCTGCAAACTGACATCAGGAACCTGGCCGGGTGACTTTTGTTTCTCTGGGGAAAGGCCATCATTCTTGTCCGGGGCCAAGAGTGGACTGGGGTGGCCGGCTGCCTGCTGAAATTCCAAACGGATCAGGATACCTCCCAGATGCAAGGTGCCCGCACAGGCAACTGCGTCTAGTTTGACAGTGCCAAGTGCCTCCTGCAAACTGACATCAGGAACCTGGCCTGGTGACTTTTGTTTCTCTGGGGAAAGGCCATGGTTCATGTCCAGGGCCTGGGGGCTCGGAGTGGCCGGCTGCCGGCTGAAATTCCGCACGGATCAGGATGCCTCCCAGATGAAACGTGCCCCCACAGGCAACTGTGGCTGGTTTGACAGTGCCAAGTGCCTCCTGCAAACTGACATCAGGAACCTGGCCTGGTGACTTTTGTTTCTCTGGGGAAAGGCCACCTTTCATGGCCAGGGCAGTGTGGCCCGGAGTGGCCGGCTGCCTGCTGAAATTCTGCATGGATCAGGATGCCTCCCAGATGAAAAATGCCCCCAGAGGAAACTGTGGCTGGTTTGACAGTGCCAAGTGCCTCCTGCAAACTGACATCAGCAACCTGGCCTGGTGACTTTTGTTTCTCTGGGGAAAGGCCAACATTCTTGTCCAGGGCTTGGTGGCCCGGAGTGGCCGGCTACCTGCTGAAATTCCAAAAGTATCAGGATACCTCCCAGACCGAAAGTACCACCAGAAGCAACTGTGGCTGGTTTGACAGTGCCAAGTGCCTCCTGCAAACTGACATCAGGAACCTGGCCTGGTGACTTTTGTTTCTCTGGGGAAAGGCCATCATTATTGTCCGGGGCCCAGAGTGGACTGGGGTGGCCGGCTGCCTGCTGAAATTCCAAACGGATCAGGATACCTCCCAGATGCAAGGTGCCCCCAGAGGCAACTGCGGCTGGTTTGACAGTGCCAAGTGCCTCCTGCAAACAGACATCAGGAACCTGGCCTGGTGACTTTTGTTTCTCAGGGGAAAGGCCATGGTTCATGTCCAGGGCTTGGTGGCCCGGAGTGGCAGGCTGCCTGCTGAAATTCCGCATGGATCAGGATGCCTCCCAGACCGAAAGTACCACCAGAGGCAACTGCGGCTGGTTTGACAGTGCCAAGTGCCTCCTGCAAACTGACATCAGGAACCTGGCCTGGTGACTTTTGTTTCTCTGGGTAAAGGCCATCATTCTTGTCCAGGGCCTGGGGGCCCGGAGTGGCCGGCTGCCTGCTGAAATTCCGCATGGATCAGGATGCCTCCCACATGAAAAATGCTCCCACAGGCAACTGCGTCAGGTTTGACAGTGCCAAGTGCCTCCTGCAAACAGACATCAGGAACCTGGCCGGGTGACTTTTGTTTCTCTGGGGAAAGGCCTTCATTCTTGTCCAGTGCCCGGTGTCCTGGAGTGGCCAGATGCCTGCTGAAATTCCAAATGGATCAGGATACCTCCCAGATGCAAGGAGCCCCCACAGGCAACTGCGTCCAGTTTGACAGTGCCAAGTGCCTCCTGCAAACTGACATCAGGAACCTGGCCTGGTGACTTTTGTTTCTCTGGGGAAAGGCCATGGTTCATGTCCTGGGCCTGGGGGCTCGGAGTGGCCGGCTTCCTACAGAAATTCCGCACGGATCAGGATGCCTCCCTGATGAAAAGTGCCCCCACAGGCACCTGTGTCTGGTTTGACAGTGCCAAGTGCCTCCTGCCAACTGACATCAGCAACCTGGCCTCGTGACTTTTGTTTCTCTGGGGAAAGGCCATGGTTCATGTCCAGGGCCTGGTGGCTCGGAGTGGCCGGCTGCCTGCTGAAATTCCAAACGGATCAGGATGCCTCCCAGATGAAAAGTGCCCCCACAGGCACCTGTGGCTGGTTTGACAGTGCCAAGTGCCTCCTGCAAACTGACATCAGGAACCTGGCCTGGTGACTTTTGTTTCTCTGGGGAAAGGCCAACATTCTTGTCCAGGCCTTGGTGGCCCGGAGTGGCCGGCTGCCTGCTGAAATTCCGCATGGATCAGGATGCCTCCCACATGAAAAATGCCCCCAGAGGAAACTGCGTCTGGTTTGACAGTGCCAAGTGCCTCCTGCAAACTGACATCAGGAACCTGGCCAGGTGACTTTTGTTTCTCTGGGGAAAAGCCATGGTTCATGTCCAGGGCCTGGTGGCCCGGAGTGGCCGGCTGCCTGCTGAAATTCTGCATGGATCAGGATGCCGCCAAGATGGAAGGTGCCACCACAGGCAACTGCGGTTGGTTTGACAGTGCCAAGTGCCTCCTGCAAACTGACATCAGGAACCTGGCCGGGTGACTTTTGTTTCTCTGGGGAAAGGCCATCATTCTTGTCCGGGGCCAAGAGTGGACTGGGGTGGCCGGCTGCCTGCTGAAATTCCAAACGGATCAGGATACCTCCCAGATGCAAGGTGCCCGCACAGGCAACTGCGTCTAGTTTGACAGTGCCAAGTGCCTCCTGCAAACTGACATCAGGAACCTGGCCTGGTGACTTTTGTTTCTCTGGGGAAAGGCCATGGTTCATGTCCAGGGCCTGGGGGCTCGGAGTGGCCGGCTGCCGGCTGAAATTCCGCACGGATCAGGATGCCTCCCAGATGAAACGTGCCCCCACAGGCAACTGTGGCTGGTTTGACAGTGCCAAGTGCCTCCTGCAAACTGACATCAGGAACCTGGCCTGGTGACTTTTGTTTCTCTGGGGAAAGGCCACCTTTCATGGCCAGGCAGTGTGGCCCGGAGTGGCCGGCTGCCTGCTGAAATTCTGCATGGATCAGGATGCCTCCCAGATGAAAAATGCCCCCAGAGGAAACTGTGGCTGGTTTGACAGTGCCAAGTGCCTCCTGCAAACTGACATCAGCAACCTGGCCTGGTGACTTTTGTTTCTCTGGGGAAAGGCCAACATTCTTGTCCAGGGCTTGGTGGCCCGGAGTGGCCGGCTACCTGCTGAAATTCCAAAAGTATCAGGATACCTCCCAGACCGAAAGTACCACCAGAAGCAACTGTGGCTGGTTTGACAGTGCCAAGTGCCTCCTGCAAACTGACATCAGGAACCTGGCCTGGTGACTTTTGTTTCTCTGGGGAAAGGCCATCATTATTGTCCGGGGCCCAGAGTGGACTGGGGTGGCCGGCTGCCTGCTGAAATTCCAAACGGATCAGGATACCTCCCAGATGCAAGGTGCCCCCAGAGGCAACTGCGGCTGGTTTGACAGTGCCAAGTGCCTCCTGCAAACAGACATCAGGAACCTGGCCTGGTGACTTTTGTTTCTCAGGGGAAAGGCCATGGTTCATGTCCAGGGCTTGGTGGCCCGGAGTGGCAGGCTGCCTGCTGAAATTCCGCATGGATCAGGATGCCTCCCAGACCGAAAGTACCACCAGAGGCAACTGCGGCTGGTTTGACAGTGCCAAGTGCCTCCTGCAAACTGACATCAGGAACCTGGCCTGGTGACTTTTGTTTCTCTGGGTAAAGGCCATCATTCTTGTCCAGGGCCTGGGGGCCCGGAGTGGCCGGCTGCCTGCTGAAATTCCGCATGGATCAGGATGCCTCCCACATGAAAAATGCTCCCACAGGCAACTGCGTCAGGTTTGACAGTGCCAAGTGCCTCCTGCAAACTGACATCAGGAACCTGGCCGGGTGACTTTTGTTTCTCTGGGGAAAGGCCTTCATTCTTGTCCAGTGCCCGGTGTCCTGGAGTGGCCAGATGCCTGCTGAAATTCCAAATGGATCAGGATACCTCCCAGATGCAAGGAGCCCCCACAGGCAACTGCGTCCAGTTTGACAGTGCCAAGTGCCTCCTGCAAACTGACATCAGGAACCTGGCCTGGTGACTTTTGTTTCTCTGGGGAAAGGCCATGGTTCATGTCCAGGGCCTGGGGGCTCGGAGTGGCCGGCTTCCTGCTGAAATTCCGCACGGATCAGGATGCCTCCCTGATGAAAAGTGCCCCCACAGGCACCTGTGTCTGGTTTGACAGTGCCAAGTGCCTCCTGCCAACTGACATCAGCAACCTGGCCTCGTGACTTTTGTTTCTCTGGGGAAAGGCCATGGTTCATGTCCAGGGCCTGGTGGCTCGGAGTGGTCGGCTGCCTGCTGAAATTCCAAACGGATCAGGATGCCTCCCAGATGAAAAGTGCCCCCACAGGCACCTGTGGCTGGTTTGACAGTGCCAAGTGCCTCCTGCAAACTGACATCAGGAACCTGGCCTGGTGACTTTTGTTTCTCTGGGGAAAGGCCAACATTCTTGTCCAGGGCTTGGTGGCCCGGAGTGGCCGGCTGCCTGCTGAAATTCCGCATGGATCAGGATGCGTCCCACATGAAAAATGCCCCCAGAGGAAACTGCGTCTGGTTTGACAGTGCCAAGTGCCTCCTGCAAACTGACATCAGGAACCTGGCCAGGTGACTTTTGTTTCTCTGGGGAAAAGCCATGGTTCATGTCCAGGGCTTGGTGGCCCGGAGTGGCCGGCTGCCTGCTGAAATTCTGCATGGATCAGGATGCCGCCGAGATGGAAGGTGCCACCACAGGCAACTGCGGTTGGTTTGACAGTGCCAAGTGCCTCCTGCAAACTGACATCAGGAACCTGGCCTGGTGACTTTTGTTTCTCTGGGGAAAGGCCATGGTTCATGTCCGTGGCATGGTGGCCCGGAGTGGCCGGCTGCCTGCTGAAATTCCAAATGGATCAGGATGCCTCCCAGATGAAAAATGCCCCCACAGGCAACTGCGTCTGGTTTGACAGTGCCAAGTGCCTCCTGCAAACTGACATCAGCAACCTGGCCGGGTGACTTTTGTTTCTCTGGGTAAAGGCCATGGTTCATGTCCAGGGCCTTGTGGCCAGGATTGGCCGGCTGCCTGCTGAAATTCCTCATGGATCAGGATGCCTCCCACATGAAAAATACCCCCAGAGGCAACTGCGGCTGGTTGACAGTGCCAAGTGCCTCCTGCAAACAGACATCAGGAACCTGGCCTGGTGACTTTTGTTTCTCTGGGGAAAGGCCATGTTTCATGTCCAGGGCTTGGTGGCCCGGAGTGGACGGCTACTTGCTGAAATTCCAAATGGATCAGGATACCTCCCAGACCGAAAGTACCTCCAGAGGCAACTGTGGCTGGTTTGACAGTGCCAAGTGCCTCCTGCAAACTGACATCAGGAACCTGGCCTGCTGAATTTTGTTTCCCTGGGGAAAGGCCATCATTCTTGTCCGGGGCCCAGAGTGGACTGGGGTGGCCGGCTGCCTGCTGAAATTCCAAACGGATCAGGATACCTCCCAGATGCAAGGTGCCCCCACAGGCAACTGTGGCTGGTTTGACAGTGCCAAGTGCCTCCTGCAAACTGACATCTGGAACCTGGCCTGGTGACATTTGTTTCTCTCGGGAAAGGCCATGGTTCATGTCCAGGGTCTGGGGGCTCGGAGTGGCCGGCTGCCTGCTGAAATTCCTCACGGATCAGGATGCCTCCCAGATGAAAAGTGCCCCCACAGGCACCTGTGTCTGGTTTGACAGTGCCAAGTGCCTCCTGCAAACTGACATCAGGAACCTGGCCGGGTGACTTTTGTTTCTCTGGGGAAAGGCCTTCATTCTTGTCCAGTGCCCGGTGTCCTGGAGTGGCCAGATGCCTGCTGAAATTCCAAATGGATCAGGATACCTCCCAGATGCAAGGAGCCCCCACAGGCAACTGCGTCTAGTTTGACAGTGCCAAGTGCCTCCTGCAAACTGACATCAGGAACCTGGCCTGGTGACTTTTGTTTCTCTGGGGAAAGGCCATGGTTCATGTCCAGGGCCTGGTGGCTCGAGTGACAGGCTGCCTGCTGAAATTCCAAACGGATTAGGATGCCTCCCAGATGCAATGTGCCCCCACAGGCAACTGCAGCTGGTTTGACAGTGCCAAGTGCCTCCTGCAAACTGACATCAGGAACCTGGCCTGGTGACTTTTGTTTCTCTGGGGAAAAGCCATGGTTCATGTCCAGGGCTTGGTGGCCCGGAGTGGCCGGCTGCCTGCTGAAATTCTGCATGGATCAGGATGCCGCCGAGATGGAAGGTGCCACCACAGGCAACTGCGGTTGGTTTGACAGTGCCAAGTGCCTCCTGCAAACTGACATCAGGAACCTGGCCTGGTGACTTTTGTTTCTCTGGGGAAAGGCCATGGTTCATGTCCGGGGCATGGTGGCCCGGAGTCGCCGGCTGCCTGCTGAAATTCCAAATGGATCAGGATGCCTCCCAGATGAAAAATGCCCCCACAGGCAACTGCGTCTGGTTTGACAGTGCCAAGTGCCTCCTGCAAACTGACATCAGCAACCTGGCCGGGTGACTTTTGTTTCTCTGGGGAAAAGCCATGGTTCATGTCCAGGGCTTGGTGGCCCGGAGTGGCCGGCTGCCTGCTGAAATTCTGCATGGATCAGGATGCCGCCGAGATGGAAGGTGCCACCACAGGCAACTGCGGTTGGTTTGACAGTGCCAAGTGCCTCCTGCAAACTGACATCAGGAACCTGGCCTGGTGACTTTTGTTTCTCTGGGGAAAGGCCATGGTTCATGTCCGGGGCATGGTGGCCCGGAGTGGCCGGCTGCCTGCTGAAATTCCGCATGGATCAGGATGCCTCCCAGATGAAAAATGCCCCCACAGGCAACTGCGTCTGGTTTGACAGTGCCAAGTGCCTCCTGCAAACTGACATCAGCAACCTGGCCGGGTGACTTTTGTTTCTCTGGGTAAAGGCCATGGTTCATGTCCCGGGCCTTGTGGCCAGGATTGGCCGGCTGCCTGCTGAAATTCCTCATGGATCAGGATGCCTCCCAGACCGAATGTAACAAACAAGGCAACTGTGGCCGGTTTGACAGTGCCAAGTGCCTCCTGCAAACTGACATCAGGAACCTGGCCTGGTGACTTTTGTTTCTCTGGGGAAAAGCCATGGTTCATGTCCAGGGCCTTGTGGCCCGGAGTGGCCGGCTGCCTGCTGAAATTCCGCATGGATCAGGATGCCTCCCACATGAAAAATACCCCCAGAGGCAACTGCGGCTGGTTGACAGTGCCAAGTGCCTCCTGCAAACAGACATCAGGAACCTGGCCTGGTGACTTTTGTTTCTCTGGGGAAAGGCCATGGTTCATGTCCAGGGCTTGGTGGCCCGGAGTGGCCGGCTACTTGCTGAAATTCCAAATGGATCAGGATACCTCCCAGACCGAAAGTACCACCAGAGGCAACTGTGGCTGGTTTGACAGTGCCAAGTGCCTCCTGCAAACTGACATCAGGAACCTGGCCTGGTGACTTTTGTTTCCCTGGGGAAAGGCCATCATTCTTGTCCGGGGCCCAGAGTGGACTGGGGTGGCCGGCTGCCTGCTGAAATTCCAAACGGATCAGGATACCTCCCAGATGCAAGGTGCCCCCACAGGCAACTGTGGCTGGTTTGACAGTGCCAAGTGCCTCCTGCAAACTGACATCAGGAACCTGGCCTGGTGACTATTGTTTCTCTCGGGAAAGGCCATGGTTCATGTCCAGGGCCTGGGGGCTCGGAGTGGCCGGCTGCCTGCTGAAATTCCGCACGGATCAGGATGCCTCCCAGATGAAAAGTGCCCCCACAGGCACCTGTGTCTGGTTTGACAGTGCCAAGTGCCTCCTGCAAACTGACATCAGCAACCTGGCCTGGTGACTTTTGTTTGTCTGGGGAAAAGCCATGGTTCATGTCAAGGGCATGGTGGCCCGCAGTGGCCGGCTGCCTGCTGAAATTCCGCATGGATCAGGATGCCTCCCACATGAAAAATGCCCCCAGAGGCAACTGTGGCTGGTTTGACAGTGCCAAGTGCCTCCTGCAAACTGACATCAGCAACCTGGCCTGGTGACTTTTGTTTCTCTGGGGAAAGGCCATGGTTCATGTCCAGTGCTTGGTGGCCCGGAGTGGCTGGCTGCCTGCTGAAATTCCAAATGGATCAGGATACCTCCCAGACCGAAAGTACCACCCAAGGCAACTGTGGCTGGTTTGACAGTGCCAAGTGCCTCCTGCAAACTGACATCAGGAACCTGGCCGGGTGACATTTGTTTCTCTGGGGAAAGGCCAAGATTCTTTTCCGGGGTACGGTGGCCCGGAGTGGCCGGCTGCCTGCTGAAATTCCAAAAGGATCAGGATGCCTCCCAGACCGAAAGTACCACCCAAGGCAACTGTGGCTAGTTTGACAGTGCCAAGTGCCTCCTGAAAACAGACATCAGCGACCTGGCCTGCTGAGTTCTATTTCTCTGGGGAAAGGCCATGGTTCATGTCCAGGGCCCGGTGGCTCGAGTGACAGGCTGCCTGCTGAAATTCCAAACGGATCAGGATGCCTCCCAGATGCAATGTGCCCCCACAGGCAACTGCAGCTGGTTTGACAGTGCCAAGTGCCTCCTGCAAACTGACATCAGGAACCTGGCCTGGTGACTTTTGTTTCTCAGGGGAAAGGCCACCTTTGCTGGCCAGGGCAGTGTGGCCCGGAGTGGCCGGATGCCTGCTGAAATTCCGAACTGATCCGTATACCGCCGAGATGGAAGGTGCCGCCACAGGCAACAGTGGCTGGTTTGGCAGTGCCATGTGCCTCCTGCAAACTGATATCAGGAACCTGGCCTGGTGACTTTTGTTTCTGTGGGGAAAGGCCATCATTCTTGTTCGTGGCCTGCAGGCCCGGATTGGCTGGCTGCCTCGTGAATTTCCGCACGGTTGAGGATACCTCCCAGATGCAAGGTGCTCCCACAGGCAACTGTGGCTGGTTTGACAGTGCCAAGTGCCTCCTGCAAACTGACATCAGGAACTTGGCCTGGTGACTTTTGTTTCTCTGGGGAAAGGCCATGGTTCCTCTCCAGGGACCGGTGGCTCGAGTGGCCGGCTGCCTGCTGAAATTCCGCACGGTTGAGGATATCTCCCAGATGCGAGGTGCTCCCACAGGCAACTGTGGCTGGTTTGACAGTGCCAAGTGCCTCCTGCAAACTGACATCAGGAACCTGGCCTTGTGATTTTTGTTTCTCTTTGGAAAGGCCATTGTACGTGTCCAGGACCTGCTTCACCGGAGTGGCTGGCCGCCTGCTGAAATTTCGAAGGGATCAGTATACCGCCTAGAGGTAAGTTGCCGCCACAGGCAACAGTGGCTGTTTTGACAGTGCCAAGTGCCTCCTGCAAACTGACATCAGGAACCTGGCCTGGTGATTTTTGTTTCTCTTTGGAAAGGCCATTGTACGTGTCCAGGGCCTGGTGACCCGGAGTGGCTGGCCGCCTGCTGAAATTCCGTACGGATCAGGATACCTCCCAGACAGATAGTACCACCACAGTCATTTGTGTCTGGTGTGACAGTGCCAAGTGCCTCCTGCCAACTGACATCAGGAACCTGGCCTGGTGACTTTTGTTTCTCTGGGGAAAGGCCATGGTTTGTGTCCAGTGCCCGGTGGCCTGGAGTGGCCGGCTGCCTGCTAAAATTCTGCACGGATGAGGATACCTCCTAGATGCAAGTTGCCCCCACAGGCAACTGTGGCTGGTTTGACAGTGCCAAGTGCCTCCTGCAAACTGACATCAGGAACCTGGCCTGGTGACTTTTCTTTCTCTGGGGAAAGGCCATGGTTACTGTCCAGTGTCGGGTGGCCTGGAGTGGCCGGCTGCCTGCTGAAATTCCGTACAAATGAGGATATATCCCAGATGCAAGGTACCCCCACAAGCAACTATGGCTGGTTTGACATCGCCAAGTGCCACCTGTAAACTGACATCAGGAACCTGGCCTGGTGACTTTTGTTTCTCTGGGGAACGGCCATCATTCATGTCCAGGGCCTTGCGGCCTGGAGTGGCCGGCTGCCTGCTGAAATTCCACACGGTTGAGGATACCTCCCAGATGCAAGGTGCCCCTACAGGCAACTGTGGCTGGTTTGACAGTGCCAAATGCCTCCTGCAAACTGACATCAGGAACCTGGCCTGGTGACTTTTGTTTCTCTGGGGAAAAGCCATGGTTCATGTCCAGGGCCTGGTGGCCCGGAGTGGCCGGCTGCCTGCTGAAATTCCAAACGGATCAGGATACCTCCCAGACCGAATGTACCAAACAAGGCAACTGTGGCTGGTTTGACAGTGCCAAGTGCCTCCTGCAAACTGACATCAGGAACCTGGCCTGGTGACTTTTGTTTCTCTGGGGAAAGGCCATGGTTCATGTCCAGGGCCTGGTGGCCTGGAGTGGCCTGCTGCCTGCTGAAAATCCGCATCGATCAGGATGCCTCCCACATGAAAATTGCCCCCACAGTCAACTGTGGCTGGTTTGACAGTGCCAAGTGCCTCCTGCAAACTGACATCAGGAACCTGGCCTGGTGACTTTTGTTTCTCTGGGAAAAGGCCATCATTCTTTTCCGGGGCACGGTGGACCGCAAGGGCCGGCTGCCTGCTGAAATTCCAAACGGATCAGGATACCTCCCAGACCGAAAGTACCACCACACGCAACTGTGGCTGGTTTGACAGTGCCAAGTGCCTCCTGCCAACTGACATCAGGAACCTGGCCTGGTGACTTTTGTTTCTCTGGGGAAAAGCCATGGTTCATGTCCAGGGCTTGGTGGCCCGGAGTGGCCGGCTGCCTTCTGAAATTCCGCATGGATCAGGATACCTCCCAGACCGAAAGTACCACCAGAGGCAACTGTGGCTGGTTTGACAGTGCCAAGTGCCTCCTGCAAACTGACATCAGGAACCTGGCCTGGTGACTTTTGTTTCTCTGGGGAAAGGCCATCATTCTTGTCCGGGGCCCAGAGTGGACTGGGGTTTCAGGCTGCCCGCTGAAATTCCAAACGGATCAGGATACCTCCCAGATGCAAGGTGCCCCCAGAGGCAACTGTGGCTGCTTTGACAGTGCCAAGTGCCTCCTGCAAACTGACATCAGGAACCTGGCCTGGTGACTTTTGTTTCTCTGGGGAAAGGCCATGGTTTGTGTCCAGTGCCCGGTGGCCTGGAGTGGCCGGCTGCCTGCTGAAATTCTGCACGGATGAGGATACCTCCTAGATGCAAGTTGCCCCCACAGGCAACTGTGGCTGGTTTGACAGTGCCAAGTGCCACCTGCAAACTGACATCAGCAACCTGGCCTGGTGACTTTTGTTTCTCTGGGGAAAGGCCACGGTTCATGTCCAGGGCCTGGTGGCCCAGAGTGGCCGGCTGCCTGCTGAAATTCCGCACGGTTGAGGATACCTCCCAGATGAAAAATGCCCCCACAGGCAACTGTGGCTGGTTTGACAGTGCCAAGTGCCTCCTGCAAACTGACATCAGGAACCTGGCCTGGTGACTTTTGTTTCTCTGGGGAAAGGCCATGGTTCGTGTCCAGTGTCCGGTGGCCTGGAGTGGCCGGATGCCTGCTGAAATTCCGTACAAATGAGGATATATCCCCGATGCAAGGTACCCCCACAAGCAACTGTGGCTGGTTTGACATCGCCAAGTGCCACCTGTAAACTGACATCAGGAACCTGGCCTGGTGACTTTTGTTTCTCTGGGGAAAGGCCACGGTTCATGTCCAGGGCCTCGCGGCCTGGAGTGGCCGGCTGCCTGCTGAAATTCCACACGGTTGAGGATACCTCCCAGATGCAAGGTGCCCCCAGAGGCACCTGTGGCTGGTTTGACAGTGCCAAATGCCTCCTGCAAACTGACATCAGGAACCTGGCCTGGTGACTTTTGTTTCTCTGGGGAAAAGCCATGGTTCATGTCCAGGGCCTGGTGGCCCGGAGTGGCCGGCTGCCTGCTGAAATTCCAAATGGATCAGGATGCCGCCGAGATGGAAGGTGCCACCACAGGCAACTGCGGTTGGTTTGACAGTGCCAAGTGCCTCCTGCAAACTGACATCAGGAACCGAGCCTGGTGACTTTTGTTTCTCTGGGAAAAGGCCAAGGTTCATGTCCGGGGCACGGTGGCCCGGAGTGGCAGGCTGCCTGCTGAAATTCCAAACGGATCAGGATACCTCCCAGACCGAATGTACCAAACAAGGCAACTGTGGCTGGTTTGACAGTGCCAAGTGCCTCCTGCAAACTGACATCAGGAACCTGGCCTGGTGACTTTTGTTTCTCTGGGGAAAAGCCATGGTTCATGTCCAGGGCCTGGTGGCCTGGAGTGGCCTGCTGCCTGCTGAAAATCCGCATCGATCAGGATGCCTCCCACATGAAAATTGCCCCGACAGTCAACTGTGGCTGATTTGACAGTGCCAAGTGCCTCCTGCAAACTGACATCAGGAACCTGGCCTGGTGACTTTTGTTTCTCTGGGAAAAGGCCATCATTCTTTTCCGGGGCACGGTGGACCGCAATGGCCGGCTGCCTGCTGAAATTCCAAACGGATCAGGATACCTCCCAGACCGAAAGTACCACCACACGCAACTGTGGCAGGTTTGACAGTGCCAAGTGCCTCCTGCAAAATGACATCAGGAACCTGGCCTGGTGACTTTTGTTTCTCTGGGGAAAAGCCATGGTTCATGTCCAGGGCTTGGTGGCCCGGAGTGGCCGGCTACCTGCTGAAATTCCGCATGGATCAGGATGCCTCCGAGATGAAATGTGCCCCTACAGGCAACTGCGGCTGGTTTGACAGTGCCAAGTGCCTCCTGCAAACTGACATCAGGAACCGAGCCTGGTGACTTTTGTTTCTCTGGGGAAAGGCCATGGTTCATGTCCGGGGCACGGTGGCCCGGAGTGGCAGGCTGCCTGCTGAAATTCCAAACGGATCAGGATACCTCCCAGACCGAATGTACCAAACAAGGCAACTGTGGCTGGTTTGACAGTGCCAAGTGCCTCCTGCAAACTGACATCAGGAACCTGGCCTGGTGACTTTTGTTTCTCTGGGGAAAAGCCATGGTTCATGTCCAGGGCCTGGTGGCCTGGAGTGGCCTGCTGCCTGCTGAAAATCCGCATCGATCAGGATGCCTCCCACATGAAAATTGCCCCCACAGGCAACTGCGGTTGGTTTGACAGTGCCAAGTGCCTCCTGCAAACTGACATCAGGAACCTGGCCTGGTGACTTTTGTTTCTCTGGGAAAAGGCCATCATTCTTGTCCGGGGCCCTGAGTGGACTGGCGTGGCCGGCTGCCTGCTGAAATTCCGCACGGTTGAGGATACCTCCCAGACCGAAAGTACCACCACAGGCAACTGTGGCTGGTTTGACAGTGCCAAGTGCCTCCTGCAAACTGACATCAGCAACCTGGCCTGGTGATTTTTGTTTCTCTTTGGAAAGGCCATTGTACGTGTCCAGGGCCTGGTGGCCCGGAGTAGCTGGCCGCCTGCTGAAATTCCGTACGGATCAGGATACCTCCCAGACAGATAGTACCACCACAGTCAATTGTGTCTGGTGTGACAGTGCCAAGTGCCTCCTCCCAACTGACATCAGGAACCTGGCCTGCTGACTTTTGTTTCTCTGGGGAAAGGCCATGGTTTGTGTCCAGTGTTCGGTGGCCTGGAGTGGCCGGCTGCCTGCTAAAATTCTGCACGGATGAGGATACCTCCTAGATGCAAGTTGCCCCCACAGGCAACTGTGGCTGGTTTGACAGTGCCAAGTGCCACCTGCAAACTGACATCAGCAACCTGGCCTGGTGACTTTTCTTTCTCTGGGGAAAGGCCATGGTTCGTGTGCAGTGTCCGGGGGCCTGGAGTGGCCGGCTGCCTGCTGAAATTCCGTACGAATGAGGATATATCCCAGATGCAAGGTACCCCCACAAGCAACTGTGGCTGGTTTGACATCGCCAAGTGCCACCTGTAAACTGACATCAGGAACCTGGCCTGGTGACTTTTGTTTCTCTGGGGAAAGGCCACGGTTCATGTCCAGGGCCTTGCGGCCTGGAGTGGCCGGCTGCCTGCTGAAATTCCACACGGTTGAGGATACCTCCCAGATGCAAGGTTCCCCCACAGGCAACTGTGGCTGGTTTGACAGTGCCAAATGCCTCCTGCAAACTGACATCAGGAACCTGGCCTGGTGACTTTTGTTTCTCTGGGGAAAAGCCATGGTTCATGTCCAGGGCCTGGTGGCCCGGAGTGGCCGGCTGCCTGCTGAAATTCCAAATGGATCAGGATGCCGCCGAGATGCAAGGTGCCACCACAGGCAACTGTGGTTGGTTTGACAGTGCCAAGTGCCTCCTGCAAACTGACATCAGGAACCGAGCCTGGTGACTTTTGTTTCTCTGGGGAAAGGCCATGGTTCATGTCCGGGGCACGGTGGCCCCGAGTGGCCGGCTGCCTGCTGAAATTCCAAATGGATCAGGATGCCTCCCTGATGAAAAATGCCCCCACAGGCAACTGCGTCTGGTTTGACAGTGCCAAGTGCCTCCTGCAAACTGACATCAGGAACCTGGCCTGGTGACTTTTGTTTCTCTGGGGAAAGGCCATGGTTCATGTCCAGGGCCTTGTGGACAGGATTGGCCGGCTGCCTGCTGAAATTCCGCATGGATCAGGATGCCTCCGAGATGAAAAATGCCCCTACAGGCAACTGTGGCTGGTTTGACAGTGCCAAGTGCCTCCTGCAAACTGACATCAGGAACCGAGCCTGGTGACTTTTGTTTCTCTGGGGAAAGGCCATGGTTCATGTCCGGGGCACGGTGGCCCGGAGTGGCCGGCTGCCTGCTGAAATTCCAAAGGGATCAGGATACCTCCCAGACAGAATGTACCAAACAAGGCAACTGTGGCTGGTTTGACAATGCCAAGTGCCTCCTGCAAACTGACATCAGGAACCTGGCCTGGTGACTTTTGTTTCTCGGGGGAAAAGCCACGGTTCATGTCCAGGGCCTGGTGGCCCGGAGTGGCCTGCTGCCTGCTGAAAATCCGCATCGATCAGGATGCCTCCCACATGAAAATTGCCCCCACAGACAACTGTGGCTGGTTTGACAGTGCCAAGTGCCTCCTGCAAACTGACATCAGGAACCTGGCCTGGTGACTTTTGTTTCTCTGGGGAAAGGCCATCATTCTTTTCCGGGGCACGGTGGACCGCAATGGCCGGCTGCCTGCTGAAATTCCAAATGGATCAGGATACCTCCCAGACCGAAAGTACCACAAGAGGCAACTGTGGCTGGTTTGACAGTGCCAAGTGCCTCCTGCCAACTGACATCAGGAACCTGGCCTGGTGACTTTTGTTTCTCTGGGGAAAAGCCATGGTTCATGTCCAGGGCTTGGTGGCCCGGAGTGGCCGGCTACCTGCTGAAATTCCGCATGGATCAGGATACCTCCCAGACAGAAAGTACCACCAGAGGCAACTGTGGCTGGTTTGACAGTGCCAAGTGCCTCCTGCAAACTGACATCAGGAACCTGGCCTGCTGACTTTTGTTTGTCTGGGGAAAGGCCATCATTCTTGTCCGGGGCCCAGAGTGGACTGGCGTGGCCGGCTGCCTGCTGAAATTCCAAACGGATCAGGATACCTCCCAGATGCAAGGTGCCCCCAGAGGCAACTGTGGCTGGTTTGACAGTGCCAAGTGCCTCCTACAAACTGACATCAGGAACCTGGCCTGGTGACTTTTGTTTCTCTGGGTAAAGGCCATGGTTCATGTCCAGGGCCTTGTGGCCCGGAGTGGCCGGCTGCCTGCTGAAATTCCGCACGGATGAGGATACATCCCAGTTGCAAGGTGCCCCCACAGGCAACTGTGGCTGGTTTGACAGTGCCAAGTGCCTCCTGCAAACTGGCATCAGGAACCTGGCCTGGTGACTTTTGTTTGTCTGGGGAAAGGCCATGATTCTTGTCCGGGTCCCGGTGGCCCGGAGTGGCAGGCTGCCTGCCGAAATTCCTCACGGTTCAGGATACCTCCCAGATGCAAGGTGCCCCCACAGGCAACTGCGGCTGGTTTGACAGTGCCAAGTGCCTCCTGCAAACTGACATCAGGAACCTGGCCTGGTGACTTTTGTTTCTCTGGGGAAAGGCCATGGTTCATGTCCAGGGCCTTGTGGCCAGGAGTGGCCGGCTGCCTGCTGAAATTCTGAACGGATCAGGATACATCCCAGTTGCAAGGTGCCCCCACAGGCAACTGCGTCTGATTTGACAGTGCCAAGTGCCACCTGCAAACTGACATCAGGAACCTGGCCTGGTGACTTTTGTTTGTCTGGGGAAAGGCCATTATTATTGTCCGGGTCCCGGTGGCCCGGAGTGGCCGGCTGCCTGCTGAAATTCCTCACGGATCAGGATACCTCCCAGACCGAAAGTTCCACCCAAGGCAACTGTGGCTGGTTTGACAGTGCCAAGTGCCTCCTGCAAACTGACATCAGGAACCTGGCCTGGTGATTTTTGTTTCTCTTTGGAAAGGCCATTGTACGTGTCCAGGGCCTCGTGGCCCGGAGTGGCCGGCCGCCTGCTGAAATTCCGTACGGATCAGGATACCTCCCAGACAGATAGTACCACCACAGTCAATTGTGTCTGGTGTGACAGTGCCAAGTGCCTCCTGCAAACTGACATCAGGAACCTGGCCTGGTGACTTTTGTTTCTCTGGGGAAAGGCCATGGTTTGTGTCCAGTGCCCGGTGGCCTGGAGTGGCCGGCTGCCTGCTAAAATTCTGCACGGATGAGGATACCTCCTAGATGCAAGTTGACCCCACAGGCAACTGTGGCTGGTTTGACAGTGCCAAGTGCCACCTGCAAACTGACATCAGCAACCTGGCCTGGTGACTTTTCTTTCTCTGGGGAAAGGCCACGGTTCATGTCCAGGGCCTGGTGGCCCAGAGTGCCCGGCTGCCTGCTGAAATTCCGCACGGTTGAGGATACCTCCCAGATGAAAAATGGCCCCACAGGCAACTGTGGCTGGTTTGACAGTGCCAAGTGCCTCCTGCAAACTGACATCAGGAACCTGGCCTGGTGACTTTTGTTTCTCTGATGAAAGGCCATCATTCTTTTCCGGGGTACGGTGGCCCGGAGTGGCCGGCTGCCTGCTGAAATTCCGCACGGATCAGGATGCCTCCCAGACCGAAAGTACCACCCAAGGCAAATGTGGCTGGTTTGACAGTGCCAAGTGCCTCCTGCAAACAGACATCAGCGACCTGGCCTGCTGAGTTCTGTTTCTCTGGGGAAAGGCCATGGTTCATGTCCAGGACCCGGTGGCTCGAGTGGCAGGCTCCCTGCTGAAATTCCAAACGGATCAGGATGCCTCCCAGATGAAAGGTGCCACCACAGGCAACTGTGGCTGGGTTGACAGTGCCAAGTGCCTCCTGCAAACTGATATCAGGAACCTGGCCTGGTGACTTTTATTTCTCTGGGGAAAGGCCATCATTCGTGTCCAGTGCTCCGTGGCCTGGAGTGGCCGGCTGCCTGCTGAAATTCCTCATGATTGAGAGTACCTCCCAGATGAAAAATGCCCCCACAGGTAACTGTGGCTGGTTTGACAGTGCCAAGTGCCTCCTGCAAACTGACATCAGGAACCTGGCCTGGTGACTTTTGTTTCTCTGGGGAATGGCCATCATTCTTGTTTTGGGCACGGTGGCCCGGAGTGGCCGGCTGCCTGCTGAAATTCCAAACGGATCAGGATACCTCCCAGACCGAAAGTACCACCAGAGGCAACTGTGGCTGGTTTGACAGTGCCAAGTGCCTCCTGCAAACTGACATCAGGAACCTGGCCTGGTGAGTTTTGTTTCTCTGGGGAAAGGCCATCATTCTTGTCCGGGGCCCAGAGCTGCCGGAGTGGCCGGCTGCCTGCTGAAATGCCACATGGATCAGGATGTCTCCCACATGAAAAATGCCCCCACAAGCAACTGTGGCTGGTTTGACAGTGCCAAGTGCCTCCTGCAAAGTGACATCAGGAACCTGGCCTGGTGACTTTTGTTTCTCTGGGAAATGGCCATGGTTCATGTCCAGGGCCTTGTGGCCAGGAGTGGCCTGCTGCCTGCTGAAATTCCGCTTGGATCAGGATGCCTCCCAGATGAAAAGTACCCCTACAGGCAACTGTGGCTGGTTTGACAGTGCCAAGTGCCACCTGCAAACTGACATCAGCAACCTGGCCTGGTGACTTTTCTTTCTCTGGGGAAAGGCCACGGTTCATGTCCAGGGCCTGGTGGCCCAGAGTGGCCGGCTGCCTGCTGAAATTCCGCACGGTTGAGGATACCTCCCAGATGAAAAATGGCCCCACAGGCAACTGTGGCTGGTTTGACAGTGCCAAGTGCCACCTGCAAACTGACATCAGGAACCTGGCCTGGTGACTTTTGTTTCTCTGGGGAAAGGCCATGGTTCGTGTCCGGGGCCCAGAGTGGCCGGAGTGGCCGGCTGCCTGCTGAAATTCCACACGGTTGAGGATGCCTCCCAGATGAAAAATGCCACCACAGGCAACTGCGTCGGGTTTGACAGTGCCATGTGCCTCCTGCAAACTGACATCAGGAACCTGGCCTGGTGACTTTTGTTTCTCTGTGTAAAGGCCATGGTTCATGTCCAGGTCCTTGTGGCCATGAGTGGCCTGCTGCCTGCTGAAATTCCGCACGGATCAGGATACCTCCCAGACCGAAAGTACCACCAGAGGCAACTGTGGCTGGTTTGACAGTGCCAAGTGCCTCCTGCAAACTGACATCAGGAACCTGGCCTGGTGACTTTTGTTTCTCTGGGGAAAGGCCATGGTTCATGTCCAGGGCCTGGTGGCCCGGAGTGCCCGACTGCCTGCTGAAATTCCAAAAGGATCAGGATACCTCCCAGACCGAATGTACCAAACAAGGCAACTGTGGCTGGTTTGACAGTGCCAAGTGCCTCCTGCAAACTGACATCAGGAACCTGGCCTGGTGACTTTTGTTTCTCTGGGGAAAAGCCATGGTTCATGTCCAGGGCCTGGTGGCCTGGAGTGGCCTGCTGCCTGCTGAAAATCCGCATCGATCAGGATGCCTCCCACATGAAAATTGCCCCCACAGGCAACTGCGGTTGGTTTGACAGTGCCAAGTGCCTCCTGCAAACTGACATCAGGAACCTGGCCTGGTGACTTTTGTTTCTCTGGGAAAAGGCCATCATTCTTGTCCGGGGCCCTGAGTGGACTGGCGTGGCCGGCTGCCTGCTGAAATTCCGCACGGTTGAGGATACCTCCCAGACCGAAAGTACCACCCAAGGCAACTGTGGCTGGTTTGACAGTGCCAAGTGCCTCCTGCAAACTGACATCAGCAACCTGGCCTGGTGATTTTTGTTTCTCTTTGGAAAGGCCATTGTACGTGTCCAGGGCCTGGTGGCCCGGAGTAGCTGGCCGCCTGCTGAAATTCCGTACGGATCAGGATACCTCCCAGACAGATAGTACCACCACAGTCAATTGTGTCTGGTGTGACAGTGCCAAGTGCCTCCTCCCAACTGACATCAGGAACCTGGCCTGCTGACTTTTGTTTCTCTGGGGAAAGGCCATGGTTTGTGTCCAGTGTTCGGGGGCCTGGAGTGGCCGGCTGCCTGCTAAAATTCTGCACGGATGAGGATACCTCCTAGATGCAAGTTGCCCCCACAGGCAACTGTGGCTGGTTTGACAGTGCCAAGTGCCACCTGCAAACTGACATCAGCAACCTGGCCTGGTGACTTTTCTTTCTCTGGGGAAAGGCCATGGTTCGTGTGCAGTGTCCGGGGGCCTGGAGTGGCCGGCTGCCTACTGAAATTCCGTACGAATGAGGATATATCCCAGATGCAAGGTACCCCCACAAGCAACTGTGGCTGGTTTGACATCGCCAAGTGCCACCTGTAAACTGACATCAGGAACCTGGCCTGGTGACTTTTGTTTCTCTGGGGAAAGGCCACGGTTCATGTCCAGGGCCTTGCGGCCTGGAGTGGCCGGCTGCCTGCTGAAATTCCACACGGTTGAGGATACCTCCCAGATGCAAGGTTCCCCCACAGGCAACTGTGGCTGGTTTGACAGTGCCAAATGCCTCCTGCAAACTGACATCAGGAACCTGGCCTGGTGACTTTTGTTTCTCTGGGGAAAAGCCATGGTTCATGTCCAGGGCCTGGTGGCCCGGAGTGGCCGGCTGCCTGCTGAAATTCCAAATGGATCAGGATGCCGCCGAGATGCAAGGTGCCACCACAGGCAACTGTGGTTGGTTTGACAGTGCCAAGTGCCTCCTGCAAACTGACATCAGGAACCGAGCCTGGTGACTTTTGTTTCTCTGGGGAAAGGCCATGGTTCATGTCCGGGGCACGGTGGCCCCGAGTGGCCGGCTGCCTGCTGAAATTCCAAATGGATCAGGATGCCTCCCTGATGAAAAATGCCCCCACAGGCAACTGCGTCTGCTTTGACAGTGCCAAGTGCCTCCTGCAAACTGACATCAGGAACCTGGCCTGGTGACTTTTGTTTCTCTGGGTAAAGGCCATGGTTCATGTCCAGGGCCTTGTGGACAGGATTGGCCGGCTGCCTGCTGAAATTCCGCATGGATCAGGATGCCTCCGAGATGAAAAATGCCCCTACAGGCAACTGTGGCTGGTTTGACAGTGCCAAGTGCCTCCTGCAAACTGACATCAGGAACCGAGCCTGGTGACTTTTGTTTCTCTGGGGAAAGGCCATGGTTCATGTCCGGGGCACGGTGGCCCGGAGTGGCCGGCTGCCTGCTGAAATTCCAAAGGGATCAGGATACCTCCCAGACAGAATGTACCAAACAAGGCAACTGTGGCTGGTTTGACAATGCCAAGTGCCTCCTGCAAACTGACATCAGGAACCTGGCCTGGTGACTTTTGTTTCTCTGGGGAAAGGCCATCATTCTTTTCCGGGGCACGGTGGACCGCAATGGCCGGCTGCCTGCTGAAATTCCAAATGGATCAGGATACCTCCCAGACCGAAAGTACCACAAGAGGCAACTGTGGCTGGTTTGACAGTGCCAAGTGCCTCCTGCCAACTGACATCAGGAACCTGGCCTGGTGACTTTTGTTTCTCTGGGGAAAAGCCATGGTTCATGTCCAGGGCTTGGTGGCCCGGAGTGGCCGGCTACCTGCTGAAATTCCGCATGGATCAGGATACCTCCCAGACAGAAAGTACCACCAGAGGCAACTGTGGCTGGTTTGACAGTGCCAAGTGCCTCCTGCAAACTGACATCAGGAACCTGGCCTGCTGACTTTTGTTTGTCTGGGGAAAGGCCATCATTCTTGTCCGGGGCCCAGAGTGGACTGGCGTGGCCGGCTGCCTGCTGAAATTCCAAACGGATCAGGATACCTCCCAGATGCAAGGTGCCCCCAGAGGCAACTGTGGATGGTTTGACAGTGCCAAGTGCCTCCTGCAAACTGACATCAGGAACCTGGCCTGGTGACTTTTGTTTCTCTGGGTAAAGGCCATGGTTCATGTCCAGGGCCTTGTGGCCCGGAGTGGCCGGCTGCCTGCTGAAATTCCGCACGGATGAGGATACATCCCAGTTGCAAGGTGCCCCCACAGGCAACTGTGGCTGGTTTGACAGTGCCAAGTGCCACCTGCAAACTGGCATCAGGAACCTGGCCTGGTGACTTTTGTTTGTCTGGGGAAAGGCCATGATTCTTGTCCGGGTCCCGGTGGCCCGGAGTGGCAGGCTGCCTGCCGAAATTCCTCACGGTTCAGGATACCTCCCAGATGCAAGGTGCCCCCACAGGCAACTGCGGCTGGTTTGACAGTGCCAAGTGCCTCCTGCAAACTGACATCAGGAACCTGGCCTGGTGACTTTTGTTTCTCTGGGGAAAGGCCATGGTTCATGTCCAGGGCCTTGTGGCCAGGAGTGGCCGGCTGCCTGCTGAAATTCCGCACGGATGAGGATACATCCCAGTTGCAAGGTGCCCCCACAGTTAACTGCGTCTGATTTGACAGTGCCAAGTGCCACCTGCAAACTGACATCAGGAACCTGGCCTGGTGACTTTTGTTTGTCTGGGGAAAGGCCATTATTATTGTCCGGGTCCCGGTGGCCCGGAGTGGCCGGCTGCCTGCTGAAATTCCTCACGGATCAGGATACCTCCCAGATGCAAGGTACCCCAGAGGCAACTGTGGCTGGTTTGACAGTGCCAAGTGCCTCCTGCAAACTGACATCAGGAACCTGGCCTGGTGACTTTTGTTTCTCTGGGGAAAGGCCATGGTTCATGTCCAGGGCCTGGTGGCCCGGAGTGCCCGACTGCCTGCTGAAATTCCAAAAGGATCAGGGTACCTCCCAGACCGAAAGTTCCACCCAAGGCAACTGTGGCTGGTTTGACAGTGCCAAGTGCCTCCTGCCAACTGACATCAGGAACCTGGCCTGGTGATTTTTGTTTCTCTTTGGAAAGGCCATTGTACGTGTCCAGGGCCTCGTGGCCCGGAGTGGCCGGCCGCCTGCTGAAATTCCGTACGGATCAGGATACCTCCCAGACAGATAGTACCACCACAGTCAATTGTGTCTGGTGTGACAGTGCCAAGTGCCTCCTGCAAACTGACATCAGGAACCTGGCCTGGTGACTTTTGTTTCTCTGGGGAAAGGCCATGGTTTGTGTCCAGTGCCCGGTGGCCTGGAGTGGCCGGCTGCCTGCTAAAATTCTGCACGGATGAGGATACCTCCTAGATGCAAGTTGACCCCACAGGCAACTGCGTCTGGTTTGACAGTGCCAAGTGCCACCTGCAAACTGACATCAGCAACCTGGCCTGGTGACTTTTCTTTCTCTGGGGAAAGGCCACGGTTCATGTCCAGGGCCTGGTGGCCCAGAGTGCCCGGCTGCCTGCTGAAATTCCGCACGGTTGAGGATACCTCCCAGATGAAAAATGGCCCCACAGGCAACTGTGGCTGGTTTGACAGTGCCAAGTGCCTCCTGCAAACTGACATCAGGAACCTGGCCTGGTGACTTTTGTTTCTCTGATGAAAGGCCATCATTCTTTTCCGGGGTACGGTGGCCCGGAGTGGCCGGCTGCCTGCTGAAATTCCGCACGGATCAGGATGCCTCCCAGACCGAAAGTACCACCCAAGGCAAATGTGGCTGGTTTGACAGTGCCAAGTGCCTCCTGCAAACAGACATCAGCGACCTGGCCTGCTGAGTTCTGTTTCTCTGGGGAAAGGCCATGGTTCATGTCCAGGGCCCGGTGGCTCGAGTGGCAGGCTGCCTGCTGAAATTCCAAACGGATCAGGATGCCTCCCAGATGAAAGGTGCCACCACAGGCAACTGTGGCTGGTTTGACAGTGCCAAGTGCCTCCTGCAAACTGATATCAGGAACCTGGCCTGGTGACTTTTATTTCTCTGGGGAAAGGCCATCATTCGTGTCCAGTGCTCCGTGGCCTGGAGTGGCCGGCTGCCTGCTGAAATTCCTCATGATTGAGAGTACCTCCCAGATGAAAAATGCCCCCACAGGTAACTGTGGCTGGTTTGACAGTGCCAAGTGCCTCCTGCAAACTGACATCAGGAACCTGGCCTGGTGACTTTTGTTTCTCTGGGGAATGGCCATCATTCTTGTTTTGGGCACGGTGGCCCGGAGTGGCCGGCTGCCTGCTGAAATTCCAAACGGATCAGGATACCTCCCAGACCGAAAGTACCACCAGAGGCAACTGTGGCTGGTTTGACAGTGCCAAGTGCCTCCTGCAAACTGACATCAGGAACCTGGCCTGGTGAGTTTTGTTTCTCTGGGGAAAGGCCATCATTCTTGTCCGGGGCCCAGAGCTGCCGGAGTGGCCGGCTGCCTGCTGAAATGCCACATGGATCAGGATGTCTCCCACATGAAAAATGCCCCCACAAGCAACTGTGGCTGGTTTGACAGTGCCAAGTGCCTCCTGCAAAGTGACATCAGGAACCTGGCCTGGTGACTTTTGTTTCTCTGGGAAATGGCCATGGTTCATGTCCAGGGCCTTGTGGCCAGGAGTGGCCTGCTGCCTGCTGAAATTCCGCTTGGATCAGGATGCCTCCCAGATGAAAAGTACCCCTACAGGCAACTGTGGCTGGTTTGACAGTGCCAAGTGCCACCTGCAAACTGACATCAGCAACCTGGCCTGGTGACTTTTCTTTCTCTGGGGAAAGGCCACGGTTCATGTCCAGGGCCTGGTGGCCCAGAGTGGCCGGCTGCCTGCTGAAATTCCGCACGGTTGAGGATACCTCCCAGATGAAAAATGGCCCCACAGGCAACTGTGGCTGGTTTGACAGTGCCAAGTGCCTCCTGCAAACTGACATCAGGAACCTGGCCTGGTGACTTTTGTTTCTCTGGGGAAAGGCCATGGTTCGTGTCCGGGGACCAGAGTGGCCGGAGTGGCCGGCTGCCTGCTGAAATTCCACACGGTTGAGGATGCCTCCCAGATGAAAAATGCCCCCACAGGCAACTGCGTCGGGTTTGACAGTGCCATGTGCCTCCTGCAAACTGACATCAGGAACCTGGCCTGGTGACTTTTGTTTCTCTGTGTAAAGGCCATGGTTCATGTCCAGGTCCTTGTGGCCATGAGTGGCCTGCTGCCTGCTGAAATTCCGCACGGATCAGGATACCTCCCAGACCGAAAGTACCACCAGAGGCAACTGTGGCTGGTTTGACAGTGCCAAGTGCCTCCTGCAAACTGACATCAGGAACCTGGCCTGGTGACTTTTGTTTCTCTGGGGAAAGGCCATGGTTCATGTCCAGGGCCTGGTGGCCCGGAGTGCCCGACTGCCTGCTGAAATTCCAAAAGGATCAGGATACCTCCCAGACCGAAAGTTCCACCCAAGGCAACTGTGGCTGGTTTGACAGTGCCAAGTGCCTCCTGCAAACTGACATCAGGAACCTGGCCTGGTGATTTTTGTTTCTCTTTGGAAAGGCCATTGTACGTGTCCAGGGCCTGGTGGCCCGGAGTGGCTGGCCGCCTGCTGAAATTCCGTACAGATCAGGATACCTCCCAGACAGATAGTTCCACCACAGTCAATTGTGTCTGGTGTGACAGTGCCAAGTGCCTCCTGCCAACTGACATCAGGATCCTGGCCTGGTGACTTTTGTTTCTCTGGGGAAAGGCCATGGTTTGTGTCCAGTGCCCGGTGGCCTGGAGTGGCCGGCTGCCTGCTAAAATTCTGCACGGATGAGGATACCTCCTAGATGCAAGTTGACCCCACAGGCAACTGTGGCTGGTTTGACAGTGCCAAGTGCCACCTGCAAACTGACATCAGCAACCTGGCCTGGTGACTTTTCTTTCTCTGGGGAAAGGCCACGGTTCATGTCCAGGGCCTGGTGGCCCAGAGTGGCCGGCTGCCTGCTGAAATTCCGCACGGTTGAGGATACCTCCCAGATGAAAAATGGCCCCACAGGCAACTGTGGCTGGTTTGACAGTGCCAAGTGCCTCCTGCAAACTGACATCAGGAACCGAGCCTGGTGACTTTTGTTTCTCTGGGGAAAGGCCATGGTTCATGTCCGGGGCACGGTGGCCCGGAGTGGCCGGCTGCCTGCTGAAATTCCAAAGGGATCAGGATACCTCCCAGACAGAATGTACCAAACAAGGCAACTGTGGCTGGTTTGACAATGCCAAGTGCCTCCTGCAAACTGACATCAGGAACCTGGCCTGGTGACTTTTGTTTCTCGGGGGAAAAGCCACGGTTCATGTCCAGGGCCTGGTGGCCCGGAGTGGCCTGCTGCCTGCTGAAAATCCGCATCGATCAGGATGCCTCCCACATGAAAATTGCCCCCACAGACAACTGTGGCTGGTTTGACAGTGCCAAGTGCCTCCTGCAAACTGACATCAGGAACCTGGCCTGGTGACTTTTGTTTCTCTGGGGAAAGGCCATCATTCTTTTCCGGGGCACGGTGGACCGCAATGGCCGGCTGCCTGCTGAAATTCCAAATGGATCAGGATACCTCCCAGACCGAAAGTACCACAAGAGGCAACTGTGGCTGGTTTGACAGTGCCAAGTGCCTCCTGCCAACTGACATCAGGAACCTGGCCTGGTGACTTTTGTTTCTCTGGGGAAAAGCCATGGTTCATGTCCAGGGCTTGGTGGCCCGGAGTGGCCGGCTACCTGCTGAAATTCCGCATGGATCAGGATACCTCCCAGACAGAAAGTACCACCAGAGGCAACTGTGGCTGGTTTGACAGTGCCAAGTGCCTCCTGCAAACTGACATCAGGAACCTGGCCTGCTGACTTTTGTTTGTCTGGGGAAAGGCCATCATTCTTGTCCGGGGCCCAGAGTGGACTGGCGTGGCCGGCTGCCTGCTGAAATTCCAAACGGATCAGGATACCTCCCAGATGCAAGGTGCCCCCAGAGGCAACTGTGGCTGGTTTGACAGTGCCAAGTGCCTCCTACAAACTGACATCAGGAACCTGGCCTGGTGACTTTTGTTTCTCTGGGTAAAGGCCATGGTTCATGTCCAGGGCCTTGTGGCCCGGAGTGGCCGGCTGCCTGCTGAAATTCCGCACGGATGAGGATACATCCCAGTTGCAAGGTGCCCCCACAGGCAACTGTGGCTGGTTTGACAGTGCCAAGTGCCTCCTGCAAACTGGCATCAGGAACCTGGCCTGGTGACTTTTGTTTGTCTGGGGAAAGGCCATGATTCTTGTCCGGGTCCCGGTGGCCCGGAGTGGCAGGCTGCCTGCCGAAATTCCTCACGGTTCAGGATACCTCCCAGATGCAAGGTGCCCCCACAGGCAACTGCGGCTGGTTTGACAGTGCCAAGTGCCTCCTGCAAACTGACATCAGGAACCTGGCCTGGTGACTTTTGTTTCTCTGGGGAAAGGCCATGGTTCATGTCCAGGGCCTTGTGGCCAGGAGTGGCCGGCTGCCTGCTGAAATTCTGAACGGATCAGGATACATCCCAGTTGCAAGGTGCCCCCACAGGCAACTGCGTCTGATTTGACAGTGCCAAGTGCCACCTGCAAACTGACATCAGGAACCTGGCCTGGTGACTTTTGTTTGTCTGGGGAAAGGCCATTATTATTGTCCGGGTCCCGGTGGCCCGGAGTGGCCGGCTGCCTGCTGAAATTCCTCACGGATCAGGATACCTCCCAGATGCAAGGTACCCCAGAGGCAACTGTGGCTGGTTTGACAGTGCCAAGTGCCTCCTGCAAACTGACATCAGGAACCTGGCCTGGTGACTTTTGTTTCTCTGGGGAAAGGCCATGGTTCATGTCCAGGGCCTGGTGGCCCGGAGTGCCCGACTGCCTGCTGAAATTCCAAAAGGATCAGGGTACCTCCCAGACCGAAAGTTCCACCCAAGGCAACTGTGGCTGGTTTGACAGTGCCAAGTGCCTCCTGCAAACTGACATCAGGAACCTGGCCTGGTGATTTTTGTTTCTCTTTGGAAAGGCCATTGTACGTGTCCAGGGCCTCGTGGCCCGGAGTGGCCGGCCGCCTGCTGAAATTCCGTACGGATCAGGATACCTCCCAGACAGATAGTACCACCACAGTCAATTGTGTCTGGTGTGACAGTGCCAAGTGCCTCCTGCAAACTGACATCAGGAACCTGGCCTGGTGACTTTTGTTTCTCTGGGGAAAGGCCATGGTTTGTGTCCAGTGCCCGGTGGCCTGGAGTGGCCGGCTGCCTGCTAAAATTCTGCACGGATGAGGATACCTCCTAGATGCAAGTTGACCCCACAGGCAACTGTGGCTGGTTTGACAGTGCCAAGTGCCACCTGCAAACTGACATCAGCAACCTGGCCTGGTGACTTTTCTTTCTCTGGGGAAAGGCCACGGTTCATGTCCAGGGCCTGGTGGCCCAGAGTGCCCGGCTGCCTGCTGAAATTCCGCACGGTTGAGGATACCTCCCAGATGAAAAATGGCCCCACAGGCAACTGTGGCTGGTTTGACAGTGCCAAGTGCCTCCTGCAAACTGACATCAGGAACCTGGCCTGGTGACTTTTGTTTCTCTGATGAAAGGCCATCATTCTTTTCCGGGGTACGGTGGCCCGGAGTGGCCGGCTGCCTGCTGAAATTCCGCACGGATCAGGATGCCTCCCAGACCGAAAGTACCACCCAAGGCAAATGTGGCTGGTTTGACAGTGCCAAGTGCCTCCTGCAAACAGACATCAGCGACCTGGCCTGCTGAGTTCTGTTTCTCTGGGGAAAGGCCATGGTTCATGTCCAGGACCCGGTGGCTCGAGTGGCAGGCTGCCTGCTGAAATTCCAAACGGATCAGGATGCCTCCCAGATGAAAGGTGCCACCACAGGCAACTGTGGCTGGGTTGACAGTGCCAAGTGCCTCCTGCAAACTGATATCAGGAACCTGGCCTGGTGACTTTTATTTCTCTGGGGAAAGGCCATCATTCGTGTCCAGTGCTCCGTGGCCTGGAGTGGCCGGCTGCCTGCTGAAATTCCTCATGATTGAGAGTACCTCCCAGATGAAAAATGCCCCCACAGGTAACTGTGGCTGGTTTGACAGTGCCAAGTGCCTCCTGCAAACTGACATCAGGAACCTGGCCTGGTGACTTTTGTTTCTCTGGGGAATGGCCATCATTCTTGTTTTGGGCACGGTGGCCCGGAGTGGCCGGCTGCCTGCTGAAATTCCAAACGGATCAGGATACCTCCCAGACCGAAAGTACCACCAGAGGCAACTGTGGCTGGTTTGACAGTGCCAAGTGCCTCCTGCAAACTGACATCAGGAACCTGGCCTGGTGAGTTTTGTTTCTCTGGGGAAAGGCCATCATTCTTGTCCGGGGCCCAGAGCTGCCGGAGTGGCCGGCTGCCTGCTGAAATGCCACATGGATCAGGATGTCTCCCACATGAAAAATGCCCCCACAAGCAACTGTGGCTGGTTTGACAGTGCCAAGTGCCTCCTGCAAAGTGACATCAGGAACCTGGCCTGGTGACTTTTGTTTCTCTGGGAAATGGCCATGGTTCATGTCCAGGGCCTTGTGGCCAGGAGTGGCCTGCTGCCTGCTGAAATTCCGCTTGGATCAGGATGCCTCCCAGATGAAAAGTACCCCTGCAGGCAACTGTGGCTGGTTTGACAGTGCCAAGTGCCACCTGCAAACTGACATCAGCAACCTGGCCTGGTGACTTTTCTTTCTCTGGGGAAAGGCCACGGTTCATGTCCAGGGCCTGGTGGCCCAGAGTGGCCGGCTGCCTGCTGAAATTCCGCACGGTTGAGGATACCTCCCAGATGAAAAATGGCCCCACAGGCAACTGTGGCTGGTTTGACAGTGCCAAGTGCCACCTGCAAACTGACATCAGGAACCTGGCCTGGTGACTTTTGTTTCTCTGGGGAAAGGCCATGGTTCGTGTCCGGGGCCCAGAGTGGCCGGAGTGGCCGGCTGCCTGCTGAAATTCCACACGGTTGAGGATGCCTCCCAGATGAAAAATGCCACCACAGGCAACTGCGTCGGGTTTGACAGTGCCATGTGCCTCCTGCAAACTGACATCAGGAACCTGGCCTGGTGACTTTTGTTTCTCTGTGTAAAGGCCATGGTTCATGTCCAGGTCCTTGTGGCCATGAGTGGCCTGCTGCCTGCTGAAATTCCGCACGGATCAGGATACCTCCCAGACCGAAAGTACCACCAGAGGCAACTGTGGCTGGTTTGACAGTGCCAAGTGCCTCCTGCAAACTGACATCAGGAACCTGGCCTGGTGACTTTTGTTTCTCTGGGGAAAGGCCATGGTTCATGTCCAGGGCCTGGTGGCCCGGAGTGCCCGACTGCCTGCTGAAATTCCAAAAGGATCAGGATACCTCCCAGACCGAATGTACCAAACAAGGCAACTGTGGCTGGTTTGACAGTGCCAAGTGCCTCCTGCAAACTGACATCAGGAACCTGGCCTGGTGACTTTTGTTTCTCTGGGGAAAAGCCATGGTTCATGTCCAGGGCCTGGTGGCCTGGAGTGGCCTGCTGCCTGCTGAAAATCCGCATCGATCAGGATGCCTCCCAGATGAAAATTGCCCCCACAGGCAACTGCGGTTGGTTTGACAGTGCCAAGTGCCTCCTGCAAACTGACATCAGGAACCTGGCCTGGTGACTTTTGTTTCTCTGGGAAAAGGCCATCATTCTTGTCCGGGGCCCTGAGTGGACTGGCGTGGCCGGCTGCCTGCTGAAATTCCGCACGGTTGAGGATACCTCCCAGACCGAAAGTACCACCACAGGCAACTGTGGCTGGTTTGACAGTGCCAAGTGCCTCCTGCAAACTGACATCAGCAACCTGGCCTGGTGATTTTTGTTTCTCTTTGGAAAGGCCATTGTACGTGTCCAGGGCCTGGTGGCCCGGAGTAGCTGGCCGCCTGCTGAAATTCCGTACGGATCAGGATACCTCCCAGACAGATAGTACCACCACAGTCAATTGTGTCTGGTGTGACAGTGCCAAGTGCCTCCTCCCAACTGACATCAGGAACCTGGCCTGCTGACTTTTGTTTCTCTGGGGAAAGGCCATGGTTTG
This sequence comes from Passer domesticus, assembly GCF_036417665.1. NCBI lineage: Eukaryota > Metazoa > Chordata > Aves > Passeriformes > Passeridae > Passer > Passer domesticus. Next base: position 59,691,054 of record NC_087474.1, read on the forward strand.
TGTCCAGTGTTCGGTGGCCTGGAGTGGCCGGCTGCCTGCTAAAATTCTGCACGGATGAGGATACCTCCTAGATGCAAGTTGCCCCCACAGGCAACTGTGGCTGGTTTGACAGTGCCAAGTGCCACCTGCAAACTGACATCAGCAACCTGGCCTGGTGACTTTTCTTTCTCTGGGGAAAGGCCATGGTTCGTGTGCAGTGTCCGGGGGCCTGGAGTGGCCGGCTGCCTGCTGAAATTCCGTACGAATGAGGATATATCCCAGATGCAAGGTACCCCCACAAGCAACTGTGGCTGGTTTGACATCGCCAAGTGCCACCTGTAAACTGACATCAGGAACCTGGCCTGGTGACTTTTGTTTCTCTGGGGAAAGGCCACGGTTCATGTCCAGGGCCTTGCGGCCTGGAGTGGCCGGCTGCCTGCTGAAATTCCACACGGTTGAGGATACCTCCCAGATGCAAGGTTCCCCCACAGGCAACTGTGGCTGGTTTGACAGTGCCAAATGCCTCCTGCAAACTGACATCAGGAACCTGGCCTGGTGACTTTTGTTTCTCTGGGGAAAAGCCATGGTTCATGTCCAGGGCCTGGTGGCCCGGAGTGGCCGGCTGCCTGCTGAAATTCCAAATGGATCAGGATGCCGCCGAGATGCAAGGTGCCACCACAGGCAACTGTGGTTGGTTTGACAGTGCCAAGTGCCTCCTGCAAACTGACATCAGGAACCGAGCCTGGTGACTTTTGTTTCTCTGGGGAAAGGCCATGGTTCATGTCCGGGGCACGGTGGCCCCGAGTGGCCGGCTGCCTGCTGAAATTCCAAATGGATCAGGATGCCTCCCTGATGAAAAATGCCCCCACAGGCAACTGCGTCTGCTTTGACAGTGCCAAGTGCCTCCTGCAAACTGACATCAGGAACCTGGCCTGGTGACTTTTGTTTCTCTGGGTAAAGGCCATGGTTCATGTCCAGGGCCTTGTGGATAGGATTGGCCGGCTGCCTGCTGAAATTCCGCATGGATCAGGATGCCTCCGAGATGAAAAATGCCCCTACAGGCAACTGTGGCTGGTTTGACAGTGCCAAGTGCCTCCTGCAAACTGACATCAGGAACCGAGCCTGGTGACTTTTGTTTCTCTGGGGAAAGGCCATGGTTCATGTCCGGGGCACGGTGGCCCGGAGTGGCAGGCTGCCTGCTGAAATTCCAAAGGGATCAGGATACCTCCCAGACAGAATGTACCAAACAAGGCAACTGTGGCTGGTTTGACAATGCCAAGTGCCTCCTGCAAACTGACATCAGGAACCTGGCCTGGTGACTTTTGTTTCTCTGGGGAAAGGCCATCATTCTTTTCCGGGGCACGGTGGACCGCAATGGCCGGCTGCCTGCTGAAATTCCAAATGGATCAGGATACCTCCCAGACCGAAAGTACCACAAGAGGCAACTGTGGCTGGTTTGACAGTGCCAAGTGCCTCCTGCCAACTGACATCAGGAACCTGGCCTGGTGACTTTTGTTTCTCTGGGGAAAAGCCATGGTTCATGTCCAGGGCTTGGTGGCCCGGAGTGGCCGGCTACCTGCTGAAATTCCGCATGGATCAGGATACCTCCCAGACAGAAAGTACCACCAGAGGCAACTGTGGCTGGTTTGACAGTGCCAAGTGCCTCCTGCAAACTGACATCAGGAACCTGGCCTGCTGACTTTTGTTTGTCTGGGGAAAGGCCATCATTCTTGTCCGGGGCCCAGAGTGGACTGGCGTGGCCGGCTGCCTGCTGAAATTCCAAACGGATCAGGATACCTCCCAGATGCAAGGTGCCCCCAGAGGCAACTGTGGATGGTTTGACAGTGCCAAGTGCCTCCTGCAAACTGACATCAGGAACCTGGCCTGGTGACTTTTGTTTCTCTGGGTAAAGGCCATGGTTCATGTCCAGGGCCTTGTGGCCCGGAGTGGCCGGCTGCCTGCTGAAATTCCGCACGGATGAGGATACATCCCAGTTGCAAGGTGCCCCCACAGGCAACTGTGGCTGGTTTGACAGTGCCAAGTGCCACCTGCAAACTGGCATCAGGAACCTGGCCTGGTGACTTTTGTTTGTCTGGGGAAAGGCCATGATTCTTGTCCGGGTCCCGGTGGCCCGGAGTGGCAGGCTGCCTGCCGAAATTCCTCACGGTTCAGGATACCTCCCAGATGCAAGGTGCCCCCACAGGCAACTGCGGCTGGTTTGACAGTGCCAAGTGCCTCCTGCAAACTGACATCAGGAACCTGGCCTGGTGACTTTTGTTTCTCTGGGGAAAGGCCATGGTTCATGTCCAGGGCCTTGTGGCCAGGAGTGGCCGGCTGCCTGCTGAAATTCCGCACGGATGAGGATACATCCCAGTTGCAAGGTGCCCCCACAGGCAACTGCGTCTGATTTGACAGTGCCAAGTGCCACCTGCAAACTGACATCAGGAACCTGGCCTGGTGACTTTTGTTTGTCTGGGGAAAGGCCATTATTATTGTCCGGGTCCCGGTGGCCCGGAGTGGCCGGCTGCCTGCTGAAATTCCTCACGGATCAGGATACCTCCCAGATGCAAGGTACCCCAGAGGCAACTGTGGCTGGTTTGACAGTGCCAAGTGCCTCCTGCAAACTGACATCAGGAACCTGGCCTGGTGACTTTTGTTTCTCTGGGGAAAGGCCATGGTTCATGTCCAGGGCCTGGTGGCCCGGAGTGCCCGACTGCCTGCTGAAATTCCAAAAGGATCAGGGTACCTCCCAGACCGAAAGTTCCACCCAAGGCAACTGTGGCTGGTTTGACAGTGCCAAGTGCCTCCTGCCAACTGACATCAGGAACCTGGCCTGGTGATTTTTGTTTCTCTTTGGAAAGGCCATTGTACGTGTCCAGGGCCTCGTGGCCCGGAGTGGCCGGCCGCCTGCTGAAATTCCGTACGGATCAGGATACCTCCCAGACAGATAGTACCACCACAGTCAATTGTGTCTGGTGTGACAGTGCCAAGTGCCTCCTGCAAACTGACATCAGGAACCTGGCCTGGTGACTTTTGTTTCTCTGGGGAAAGGCCATGGTTTGTGTCCAGTGCCCGGTGGCCTGGAGTGGCCGGCTGCCTGCTAAAATTCTGCACGGATGAGGATACCTCCTAGATGCAAGTTGACCCCACAGGCAACTGTGGCTGGTTTGACAGTGCCAAGTGCCACCTGCAAACTGACATCAGCAACCTGGCCTGGTGACTTTTCTTTCTCTGGGGAAAGGCCACGGTTCATGTCCAGGGCCTGGTGGCCCAGAGTGCCCGGCTGCCTGCTGAAATTCCGCACGGTTGAGGATACCTCCCAGATGAAAAATGGCCCCACAGGCAACTGTGGCTGGTTTGACAGTGCCAAGTGCCTCCTGCAAACTGACATCAGGAACCTGGCCTGGTGACTTTTGTTTCTCTGATGAAAGGCCATCATTCTTTTCCGGGGTACGGTGGCCCGGAGTGGCCGGCTGCCTGCTGAAATTCCGCACGGATCAGGATGCCTCCCAGACCGAAAGTACCACCCAAGGCAAATGTGGCTGGTTTGACAGTGCCAAGTGCCTCCTGCAAACAGACATCAGCGACCTGGCCTGCTGAGTTCTGTTTCTCTGGGGAAAGGCCATGGTTCATGTCCAGGGCCCGGTGGCTCGAGTGGCAGGCTGCCTGCTGAAATTCCAAACGGATCAGGATGCCTCCCAGATGAAAGGTGCCACCACAGGCAACTGTGGCTGGTTTGACAGTGCCAAGTGCCTCCTGCAAACTGATATCAGGAACCTGGCCTGGTGACTTTTATTTCTCTGGGGAAAGGCCATCATTCGTGTCCAGTGCTCCGTGGCCTGGAGTGGCCGGCTGCCTGCTGAAATTCCTCATGATTGAGAGTACCTCCCAGATGAAAAATGCCCCCACAGGTAACTGTGGCTGGTTTGACAGTGCCAAGTGCCTCCTGCAAACTGACATCAGGAACCTGGCCTGGTGACTTTTGTTTCTCTGGGGAATGGCCATCATTCTTGTTTTGGGCACGGTGGCCCGGAGTGGCCGGCTGCCTGCTGAAATTCCAAACGGATCAGGATACCTCCCAGACCGAAAGTACCACCAGAGGCAACTGTGGCTGGTTTGACAGTGCCAAGTGCCTCCTGCAAACTGACATCAGGAACCTGGCCTGGTGAGTTTTGTTTCTCTGGGGAAAGGCCATCATTCTTGTCCGGGGCCCAGAGCTGCCGGAGTGGCCGGCTGCCTGCTGAAATGCCACATGGATCAGGATGTCTCCCACATGAAAAATGCCCCCACAAGCAACTGTGGCTGGTTTGACAGTGCCAAGTGCCTCCTGCAAAGTGACATCAGGAACCTGGCCTGGTGACTTTTGTTTCTCTGGGAAATGGCCATGGTTCATGTCCAGGGCCTTGTGGCCAGGAGTGGCCTGCTGCCTGCTGAAATTCCGCTTGGATCAGGATGCCTCCCAGATGAAAAGTACCCCTACAGGCAACTGTGGCTGGTTTGACAGTGCCAAGTGCCACCTGCAAACTGACATCAGCAACCTGGCCTGGTGACTTTTCTTTCTCTGGGGAAAGGCCACGGTTCATGTCCAGGGCCTGGTGGCCCAGAGTGGCCGGCTGCCTGCTGAAATTCCGCACGGTTGAGGATACCTCCCAGATGAAAAATGGCCCCACAGGCAACTGTGGCTGGTTTGACAGTGCCAAGTGCCTCCTGCAAACTGACATCAGGAACCTGGCCTGGTGACTTTTGTTTCTCTGGGGAAAGGCCATGGTTCGTGTCCGGGGACCAGAGTGGCCGGAGTGGCCGGCTGCCTGCTGAAATTCCACACGGTTGAGGATGCCTCCCAGATGAAAAATGCCCCCACAGGCAACTGCGTCGGGTTTGACAGTGCCATGTGCCTCCTGCAAACTGACATCAGGAACCTGGCCTGGTGACTTTTGTTTCTCTGTGTAAAGGCCATGGTTCATGTCCAGGTCCTTGTGGCCATGAGTGGCCTGCTGCCTGCTGAAATTCCGCACGGATCAGGATACCTCCCAGACCGAAAGTACCACCAGAGGCAACTGTGGCTGGTTTGACAGTGCCAAGTGCCTCCTGCAAACTGACATCAGGAACCTGGCCTGGTGACTTTTGTTTCTCTGGGGAAAGGCCATGGTTCATGTCCAGGGCCTGGTGGCCCGGAGTGCCCGACTGCCTGCTGAAATTCCAAAAGGATCAGGATACCTCCCAGACCGAAAGTTCCACCCAAGGCAACTGTGGCTGGTTTGACAGTGCCAAGTGCCTCCTGCAAACTGACATCAGGAACCTGGCCTGGTGATTTTTGTTTCTCTTTGGAAAGGCCATTGTACGTGTCCAGGGCCTGGTGGCCCGGAGTGGCTGGCCGCCTGCTGAAATTCCGTACAGATCAGGATACCTCCCAGACAGATAGTACCACCACAGTCAATTGTGTCTGGTGTGACAGTGCCAAGTGCCTCCTGCCAACTGACATCAGGATCCTGGCCTGGTGACTTTTGTTTCTCTGGGGAAAGGCCATGGTTTGTGTCCAGTGCCCGGTGGCCTGGAGTGGCCGGCTGCCTGCTAAAATTCTGCACGGATGAGGATACCTCCTAGATGCAAGTTGACCCCACAGGCAACTGTGGCTGGTTTGACAGTGCCAAGTGCCACCTGCAAACTGACATCAGCAACCTGGCCTGGTGACTTTTCTTTCTCTGGGGAAAGGCCACGGTTCATGTCCAGGGCCTGGTGGCCCAGAGTGGCCGGCTGCCTGCTGAAATTCCGCACGGTTGAGGATACCTCCCAGATGAAAAATGGCCCCACAGGCAACTGTGGCTGGTTTGACAGTGCCAAGTGCCTCCTGCAAACTGACATCAGGAACCTGGCCTGGTGACTTTTGTTTCTCTGGGGAAAGGCCATGGTTCGTGTCCAGTGTCCGGGGGCCCGGAGTGGCCGGCTGCCTGCTGAAATTCCACACGGTTGAGGATACCTCTCAGATGCAAGGTGCCCCCAGAGGCAACTGTGGCTGGTTTGACAGTGCCAAATGCCTCCTGCAAACTGACATCAGGAAACTGGCCTGGTGACTTTTGTTTCTCTGGGGAAAAGCCATGGTTCATGTCCAGGGCTTGGTGGCCCGGAGTGCCCGGCTGCCTTCTGAAATTCCAAATGGATCAGGATACCTCCCAGACCGAAAGTACCACCAGAGGCAACTGTGGCTGGTTTGACAGTGCCAAGTGCCTCCTGCAAACTGACATCAGGAACCTGGCCTGGTGACTTTTGTTTCTCTGGGGAAAGGCCATTATTCTTGTCCAGGGCCCAGAGTGGCCGGAGTGGCCGGCTGCCTGCTGAAATTCCACACGGTTGAGGATGCCTCCCAGATGAAAAATGCCCCCACAGGCAACTGCGTCGGGTTTGACAGTGCCATGTGCCTCCTGCAAACTGACATCAGGAACCTGGCCTGGTGACTTTTGTTTCTCTGGGGAAAGGCCATGGTTCATGTCCAGGGCCTTGTGGCCATGAGTGGCCGGCTGCCTGCTGAAATTCCGCACGGATGAGGATACATCCCAGTTGCAAGGTGCCCCCACAGGCAACTGCGTCTGGTTTGACAGTGCCAAGTGCCACCTGCAAACTGACATCAGGAACCTGGCCTGGTGACTTTTGTTTGTCTGGGGAAAGGCCATTATTCTTGTCCGGGTCCCGGTGGCCCGGAGTGGCCGGCTGCCTGCTGAAATAACGCACGGATGAGGATACCTCCCAGATGCAAGGTACCCCAGAGGCAACTGTGGCTGGTTTGACAGTGCCAAGTGCCTCCTGCAAACTGACATCAGGAACCTGGCCTGGTGACTTTTGTTTCTCTGGGGAAAGGCCATGGTTCATGTCCAGGGCCTGGGGGCTCGGAGTGGCCGGCTGCCTGCTGAAATTCCTCATGGATCAGGATGCCTCCCACATGAAAAATACCCCCAGAGGCAACTGCGGCTGGTTTGACAGTGCCAAGTGCCTCCTGCAAACAGACATCAGGAACCTGGCCTGGTGACTTTTGTTTCTCTGATGAAAGGCCATCATTCTTTTCCGGGGTACGGTGGCCCGGAGTGGCCGGCTGCCTGCTGAAATTCCGCACGGATCAGGATGCCTCCCAGACCGAAAGTACCACCCAAGGCAAATGTGGCTGGTTTGACAGTGCCAAGTGCCTCCTGCAAACAGACATCAGCGACCTGGCCTGCTGAGTTCTGTTTCTCTGGGGAAAGGCCATGGTTCATGTCCAGGGCCCGGTGGCTCGAGTGGCAGGCTGCCTGCTGAAATTCCAAACGGATCAGGATGCCTCCCAGATGAAAGGTGCCACCACAGGCAACTGTGGCTGGTTTGACAGTGCCAAGTGCCTCCTGCAAACTGATATCAGGAACCTGGCCTGGTGACTTTTATTTCTCTGGGGAAAGGCCATCATTCGTGTCCAGTGCTCCGTGGCCTGGAGTGGCCGGCTGCCTGCTGAAATTCCTCATGATTGAGAATACCTCCCAGATGAAAAATGCCCCCACAGGTAACTGTGGCTGGTTTGACAGTGCCAAGTGCCTCCTGCAAACTGACATCAGGAACCTGGCCTGGTGAGTTTTGTTTCTCTGGGGAAAGGCCATCATTCTTGTACGGGGCCCAGAGCTGCCGGAGTGGCCGGCTGCCTGCTGAAATGCCACATGGATCAGGATGTCTCCCACATGAAAAATGCCCCCACAAGCAACTGTGGCTGGTTTGACAGCGCTAAGTGCCTCCTGCAAAGTGACATCAGGAACCTGGCCTGGTGACTTTTGTTTCTCTGGGAAATGGCCATGGTTCATGTCCAGGGCCTTGTGGCCAGGAGTGGCCTGCTGCCTGCTGAAATTCCGCATGGATCAGGATGCCTCCCAGATGAAAAGTACCCCTACAGGCAACTGTGGCTGGTTTGACAGTGCCAAGTGCCACCTGCAAACTGACATCAGCAACCTGGCCTGGTGACTTTTCTTTCTCTGGGGAAAGGCCACGGTTCATGTCCAGGGCCTGGTGGCCCAGAGTGGCCGGCTGCCTGCTGAAATTCCGCACGGTTGAGGATACCTCCCAGATGAAAAATGGCCCCACAGGCAACTGTGGCTGGTTTGACAGTGCCAAGTGCCTCCTGCAAACTGACATCAGGAACCTGGCCTGGTGACTTTTGTTTCTCTGGGGAAAGGCCATGGTTCGTGTCCGGGGCCCAGAGTGGCCGGAGTGGCCGGCTGCCTGCTGAAATTCCACACGGTTGAGGATGCCTCCCAGATGAAAAATGCCCCCACAGGCAACTGCGTCGGGTTTGACAGTGCCAAGTGCCTCCTGCAAACTGACATCAGGAACCTGGCCTGGTGATTTTTGTTTCTCTGTGTAAAGGCCATGGTTCATGTCCAGGTCCTTGTGGCCATGAGTGGCCGGCTGCCTGCTGAAATTCCACACGGATGAGGATACATCCCAGTTGCAAGGTGCCCCCACAGGCAACTGCGTCTGGTTTGACAGTGCCAAGTGCCACCTGCAAACTGACATCAGGAACCTGGCCTGGTGACTTTTGTTTGTCTGGGGAAAGGCCATTATTCTTGTCCGGGTCCCGGTGGCCCGGAGTGGCCGGCTGCCTGCTGAAATTCCGCACGGTTGAGGATACCTCCCTGATGCAAGGTACCCCAGAGGCAACTGTGGCTGGTTTGACAATGCCAAGTGCCTCCTGCAAACTGACATCAGGAACCTGGCCTGGTGACTTTTGTTTCTCTGGGGAAAGGCCATGGTTCATGTCCAGGGCCTGGGGGCTCGGAGTGGCCGGCTGCCTGCTGAAATTCCTCATGGGTCAGGATGCCTCCCACATGAAAAATACCCCCAGAGGCAACTGCGGCTGGTTTGACAGTGCCAAGTGCCTCCTGCAAACAGACATCAGGAACCTGGCCTGGTGACTTTTGTTTCTCTGATGAAAGGCCATCATTCTTTTCCGGGGTACGGTGGCCCGGAGTGGCCGGCTGCCTGCTGAAATTCCGCACGGATCAGGATGCCTCCCAGACCGAAAGTACCACCCAAGGCAAATGTGGCTGGTTTGACAGTGCCAAGTGCCTCCTGCAAACAGACATCAGCGACCTGGCCTGCTGAGTTCTGTTTCTCTGGGGAAAGGCCATGGTTCATGTCCAGGGCCCGGTGGCTCGAGTGGCAGGCTGCCTGCTGAAATTCCAAACGGATCAGGATGCCTCCCAGATGAAAGGTGCCACCACAGGCAACTGTGGCTGGGTTGACAGTGCCAAGTGCCTCCTGCAAACTGATATCAGGAACCTGGCCTGGTGACTTTTATTTCTCTGGGTAAAGGCCATCATTCGTGTCCAGTGCCCCGTGGCCTGGAGTGGCCGGCTGCCTGCTGAAATTCCTCATGGTTGAGAATACCTCCCAGATGAAAAATGCCCCCACAGGTAACTGTGGCTGGTTTGACAGTGCCAAGTGCCTCCTGCAAACTGACATCAGGAACCTGGCCTGGTGACTTTTGTTTCTCTGGGGAATGGCCATCATTCTTGTTTTGGGCACGGTGGCCCGGAGTGGCCGGCTGCCTGCTGAAATTCCAAACGGATCAGGATACCTCCCAGACCGAAAGTACCACCAGAGGCAACTGTGGCTGGTTTGACAGTGCCAAGTGCCTCCTGCAAACTGACATCAGGAACCTGGCCTGGTGACTTTTGTTTCTCTGGGGAAAGGCCATCATTCTTGTCCGGGGCCCAGAGCTGCCGGAGTGGCCGGCTGCCTGCTGAAATGCCACATGGATCAGGATGTCTCCCACATGAAAAATGCCGCCACAAGCAACTGTGGCTGGTTTGACAGCGCTAAGTGCCTCCTGCAAACTGACATCAGGAACCTGGCCTGGTGACTTTTGTTTCTCTGGGAAATGGCCATGGTTCATGTCCAGGGCCTTGTGGCCAGGAGTGGCCTGCTGCCTGCTGAAATTCCACATGGATCAGGAGGCCTCCCAGATGAAAAGTACCCCTACAGGCAACTGTGGCTGGTTTGACAGTGCCAAGTGCCTCCTGCAAACTGACATCAGGAACCTGGCCTGGTGACTTTTGTTTCTCTGGGGAAAGGCCATCATTCTTGTCCGGGGCCCAGAGCGGCCAGAGTGGCCGGCTGCCTGCTGAAATTCCACACAGTTGAGGATGTCTCCCAGATGAAAAATGCCCCCAGAGGCAACTGCGTCTAGTTTGACAGCGCCAAGTGCCTCCTGCAAACTGACATCAGGAACCTGGCCTGGTGACTTTTGTTTCTCTGGGGAGAGGCCATGGTTCATGTCCAGGGCCTGGTGGCCCGGAGTCGCCGGCTGCCTGCTGAAATTCCGCACGGTTGAGGATGTCTCCCACATGAAAAATGCCTCCACTGGCAACTGTGGCTGGTTTGACAGTGCCAAGTGCCTCCTGCAAACTGACATCAGGAACCTGGCCTGGTGACTTTTGTTTCTCTCGGGAAATGGCCATGGTTCATGTCCATGGACTGGGGGCCCGGAGTGGCAGGCTGCCTGCTGAAATTCTGCATGGATCAGGATGCCGCCGAGATGGAAGTTGCCCCCAAAGGCAACTGTGGCTGGTTTGACAGTGCCAAGTGCCTCCTGCAAACTGACATCAGGAACCTGGCCTGGTGACTTTTGTTTCTCTGGGGAAAGGCATTCATTCTTGTCCAGTTCCCGGTGTTCTGGAGTGGCCGGATGCCTGCTGAAATTCCGCACGGATCAGGATACCTCCCAGATGCAAGGAGCCCCCACAGGCAACTGCGTCTAGTTGGACAGTGCCAAGTGCCTCCTGCAAACTGACATCAGGAACCTGGCCTGGTGACTTTTGTTTCTCAGGGGAATGGACATGGCTCATGTCCAGGGCCTGGTGGCTCGGAGTGGCCTGGTGCATGCTGAAATTCCGCATGGATCAGGATGCCTCCCAGATGAAAAATGACCCCAGAGGCAACTGCATCTGGTTTGACAGTGCCAAGTGCCTCCTGCAAACTGACATCAGGAACCTGGCCTGGTGACTTTTGTTTCTCAGGGGAAAGGCCATGGTTCATGTCCAGGGCTTGGTGGCCCGGACTGGCCGGCTGCCTGCTGAAAATCCGCATCGATCAGGATGCCTCCCAGAGCGAAAGTACCACCAGAGGCAACTGTGGCTGGTTTGACAGTGCCAAGTGCCTCCTGCAAACTGACATCAGGAACCTGGCCTGGTGACTTTTGTTTCTCTGGGGAAAGGCCATGATTCTTTTCCGGGGTACGGTGGCCCGGAGTGGCCGGCTGCCTGCTGAAATTCCGCACGGTTGAGGATACCTCCCTGATGCAAGGTACCCCAGAGGCAACTGTGGCTGGTTTGACAGTGCCAAGTGCCTCCTGCAAACTGACATCAGGAATCTGGCCTGGTGACTTTTGTTTCTCTGGGGAAAGGCCATAGGTCATGTCCAGGGCCTGGTGGCCCGGAGTGGCCGGCTGCCTGCTGAAATTCCGCACGGGTCAGGATACCTCCCAGATGGAATGTGGACCCAGAGGCAACTGCGTCTGGTTTGACAGTGCCAAGTGCCTCCTGCAAACTGACATCAGGAACCTGGCCTGGTGACTTTCGTTTCTCTGGGGAAAGGCCATCATTCTTTTCCGGGGTACGGTGGCCCGGAGTGGCCGGCTGCCTGCTGAAATTCATCACGGTTGAGGTTACGTCTCAGATGCAAGGTACCCCAGAGGCAACTGTGGCTGGTTTGACAGTGCCAAGTGCCTCCTGCAAACTGACATCTGGAACCTGGCCTGGTGACTTTTGTTTCTCTGGGGAAAGGCCATGGTTCATGTCCAGGGCTTGGTGGCCCGGAGTGGCCGGCTGCCTGCTGAAATTCCGCATGGATCAGGATGCCTACCACATGAAAAATGCCCCCACAGGCAACTGCGGCTGGTTTGACAGTGCCAAGAGCCTCCTGCAAACTGACATCAGGAACCTGGCCTGGTGACTTTTGTTTCTCAGGGGAAAGGCCATGGTTCATGTCCAGGGCTTGGTGGCCCGGAGTGGCCGGCTGCCTGCTGAAATTCAGCATGGATCAGGATGCCTCCCAGAGCGAAAGTACCACCAGAGGCAACTGTGGCTGGTTTGACAGTGCCAAGTGCCTCCTGCAAACTGACATCAGGAACCGAGCCTGGTGACTTTTGTTTCTCTGGGGAAAGGCCATGATTCTTTTCCGGGGTACGGTGGCCCGGAGTGGCCGGCTGCCTGCTGAAATTCCAAAAGGATCAGGATGCCTCCCAGACCGAAAGTACCACCCAAGGCAACTGTGGCTGGTTTGACAGTGCCAAGTGCCTCCTGCAAACAGACATGAGCGACCTGGCCTGCTGAGTTCTGTTTCTGTGGGGAAAGGCCATGGTTCATGTCCAGGGCCCGGTGGCTCGAGTGACAGGCTGCCTGCTGAAATTCCAAACGGATCAGGATGCCTCCCAGATGGAAAGTGGCCCCAGAGGCAACTGTGGCTGGTTTGACAGTGCCAAGTGCCACCTGCAAACTGACATCAGGAACCTGGCCTGGTGACTTTTGTTTCTCTGGGGAAAGGCCATCATTATGTCCGGGTCCCGGTGGCCCAGAGTGGCCGGCTGCCTGCTGAAATTCCTCACGGTTGAGGATACCTCCCAGATGCAAGGTACCCCAGAGGCAACTGCGGCTGGTTTGACAGTGCCAAGTGCCTCCTGCAAACTGACATCAGGAACCTGGCCTGGTGACTTTTGTTTCTCTGGGGAAAGGCCATCATTCTTTTCCGGGGTACGGTGGCCAGGAGTGGCCGGCTGCCTGCTGAAATTCCGCACGGATCAGGATGCCTACCCGACCGAAAGTACCCCCACAGGCAACTGCGTCTGGTTTGACAGTGCCAAGTGCCTCCTGCAAACTGACATCAGTAACCTGGCCTGGTGACTTTTGTTTCTCAGGGGAAAGGCCATCATTCTTGTCCAGGGCCCAGAGTGGCCTGCGGTGGCCGGCTGCCTGCTGAAATTCCGCACGGTTGAGGATACCTCCCAGATGCAAGGTGACCCCACAGGCAACTGTGGCTGGTTTGACAGTGCCAAGTGCCTCCTGCAAACTGACGTCAGGAACCTGGCCTGGTGACTTTTGTTTCTCTGGGGAAAGGCCACGGTTCATGTCCAGGGCCTTGCGGCCTGGAGTGGCCGGCTGCCTGCTGAAATTCCACACGGTTGAGGATACCTCCCAGATGCAAGGTGCCCCCAGAGGCAACTCTGGCTGGTTTGACAGTGCCAAATGCCTCCTGCAAACTGACATGAGGAACCTGGCCTGGTGACTTTTGTTTCTCTGGGGAAAAGCCATGGTTCATGTCCAGGGCCTGGTGGCCCGGAGTGGCAGGCTGCCTGCTGAAATTCTGCATGGATCAGGATGCCGCCGAGATGCAAGGTGCCACCACAGGCAACTGTGGTTGGTTTGACAGTGCCAAGTGCCTCCTGCAAACTGACATCAGGAACCGAGCCTGGTGACTTTTGTTTCTCTGGGGAAAGGCCATGGTTCATGTCCGGGGCACGGTGGCCCCGAGTGGCCGGCTGCCTGCTGAAATTCCAAATGGATCAGGATGCCTCCCAGATGAAAAATGCCCCCACAGGCAACTGCGTCTGGTTTGACAGTGCCAAGTGCCTCCTGCAAACTGACATCAGCAACCTGGCCTGGTGACTTTTGTTTCTCTGGGGAAAAGCCATGGTTCATGTCCAGGGCCTGGTGGCCTGGAGTGGCCTGCTGCCTGCTGAAAATCCGCATCGATCAGGATGCCTCCCACATGAAAATTACCCCCACAGTCAACTGTGGCTGGTTTGACAGTGCCAAGTGCCTCCTGCAAACTGACATCAGGAACCTGGCCTGGTGACTTTTGTTTCTCTGGGAAAAGGCCATCATTCTTTTCCGGGGCACGGTGGACCGCAATGGCCGGCTGCCTGCTGAAATTCCAAACGGATCAGGATACCTCCCAGACCGAAAGTACCACCACACGCAACTGTGGCTGGTTTGACAGTGCCAAGTGCCTCCTGCCAACTGACATCAGGAACCTGGCCTGGTGACTTTTGTTTCTCTGGGGAAAAGCCATGGTTCATATCCAGGGCTTGGTGGCCCGGAGTGGCCGTCTGCCTGCTGAAATTCCGCATGGATCAGGATACCTCCCAGACCGAAAGTACCACCAGAGGCAACTGTGGCTGGTTTGACAGTGCCAAGTGCCTCCTGCAAACTGACATCAGGAACCTGGCCTGGTGACTTTTGTTTCTCTGGGGAAAGGCCATCATTCTTGTCCGGGGCCCAGAGTGGACTGGCGTGGCCGGCTGCCTGCTGAAATTCCAAACGGATCAGGATACCTCCCAGATGCAAGGTGCCACCACAGGCAACTGTGGCTGGTTTGACAGTGCCAAGTGCCTCCTGCAAACTGACATCAGCAACCTGGCCTGGTGACTTTTGTTTCTCTGGGTAAAGGCCATGGTTCATGTCCAGGTCCTTGTGGCCCGGAGCGGCCGGCTGCCTGCTAAAATTCCGCACGGATGAGGATACATCCCAGTTGCAAGGTGCCCCCACAGGCAACTGCATCTGGTTTGACAGTGCCAACTGCCACCTGCAAACTGACATCAGGAACCTGGCCTGGTGACTTTTGTTTCTCTGGGGAAAGGCCATCATTCTTGTCCGGGGCCCAGAGCTGCCGGAGTGGCCGGCTGCCTGCTGAAATGCCACATGGATCAGGATGTCTCCCACATGAAAAATGCCGCCACAAGCAACTGTGGCTGGTTTGACAGCGCTAAGTGCCTCCTGCAAACTGACATCAGGAACCTGGCCTGGTGACTTTTGTTTCTCTGGGAAATGGCCATGGTTCATGTCCAGGGCCTTGTGGCCAGGAGTGGCCTGCTGCCTGCTGAAATTCCACATGGATCAGGATGCCTCCCAGATGAAAAGTACCCCTACAGGCAACTGTGGCTGGTTTGACAGTGCCAAGTGCCTCCTGCAAACTGACATCAGGAACCTGGCCTGGTGACTTTTGTTTCTCTGGGGAAAGGCCATCATTCTTGTCCGGGGCCCAGAGCGGCCGGAGTGGCCGGCTGCCTGCTGAAATTCCACACAGTTGAGGATGTCTCCCAGATGAAAAATGCCCCCAGAGGCAACTGCGTCTAGTTTGACAGCGCCAAGTGCCTCCTGCAAACTGACATCAGGAACCTGGCCTGGTGACTTTTGTTTCTCTGGGGAGAGGCCATGGTTCATGTCCAGGGCCTGGTGGCCCGGAGTGGCCGGCTGCCTGCTGAAATTCCGCACGGTTGAGGATGTCTCCCACATGAAAAATGCCTCCACTGGCAACTGTGGCTGGTTTGACAGTGCCAAGTGCCTCCTGCAAACTGACATCAGGAACCTGGCCTGGTGACTTTTGTTTCTCTCGGGAAATGGCCATGGTTCATGTCCATGGACTGGGGGCCCGGAGTGGCAGGCTGCCTGCTGAAATTCTGCATGGATCAGGATGCCGCCGAGATGGAAGTTGCCCCCAAAGGCAACTGTGGCTGGTTTGACAGTGCCAAGTGCCTCCTGCAAACTGACATCAGGAACCTGGCCTGGTGACTTTTGTTTCTCTGGGGAAAGGCATTCATTCTTGTCCAGTTCCCGGTGTTCTGGAGTGGCCGGATGCCTGCTGAAATTCCGCACGGATCAGGATACCTCCCAGATGCAAGGAGCCCCCACAGGCAACTGCGTCTAGTTGGACAGTGCCAAGTGCCTCCTGCAAACTGACATCAGGAACCTGGCCTGGTGACTTTTGTTTCTCAGGGGAATGGACATGGCTCATGTCCAGGGCCTGGTGGCTCGGAGTGGCCTGGTGCATGCTGAAATTCCGCATGGATCAGGATGCCTCCCACATGAAAAATGACCCCAGAGGCAACTGCATCTGGTTTGACAGTGCCAAGTGCCTCCTGCAAACTGACATCAGGAACCTGGCCTGGTGACTTTTGTTTCTCAGGGGAAAGGCCATGGTTCATGTCCAGGGCTTGGTGGCCCGGACTGGCCGGCTGCCTGCTGAAAATCCGCATCGATCAGGATGCCTCCCAGAGCGAAAGTACCACCAGAGGCAACTGTGGCTGGTTTGACAGTGCCAAGTGCCTCCTGCAAACTGACATCAGGAACCTGGCCTGGTGACTTTTGTTTCTCTGGGGAAAGGCCATGATTCTTTTCCGGGGTACGGTGGCCCGGAGTGGCCGGCTGCCTGCTGAAATTCCGCACGGTTGAGGATACCTCCCTGATGCAAGGTACCCCAGAGGCAACTGTGGCTGGTTTGACAGTGCCAAGTGCCTCCTGCAAACTGACATCAGGAATCTGGCCTGGTGACTTTTGTTTCTCTGGGGAAAGGCCATAGGTCATGTCCAGGGCCTGGTGGCCCGGAGTGGCCGGCTGCCTGCTGAAATTCCGCACGGGTCAGGATACCTCCCAGATGGAATGTGGACCCAGAGGCAACTGCGTCTGGTTTGACAGTGCCAAGTGCCTCCTGCAAACTGACATCAGGAACCTGGCCTGGTGACTTTCGTTTCTCTGGGGAAAGGCCATCATTCTTTTCCGGGGTACGGTGGCCCGGAGTGGCCGGCTGCCTGCTGAAATTCATCACGGTTGAGGTTACGTCTCAGATGCAAGGTACCCCAGAGGCAACTGTGGCTGGTTTGACAGTGCCAAGTGCCTCCTGCAAACTGACATCTGGAACCTGGCCTGGTGACTTTTGTTTCTCTGGGGAAAGGCCATGGTTCATGTCCAGGGCTTGGTGGCCCGGAGTGGCCGGCTGCCTGCTGAAATTCCGCATGGATCAGGATGCCTACCACATGAAAAATGCCCCCACAGGCAACTGCGGCTGGTTTGACAGTGCCAAGAGCCTCCTGCAAACTGACATCAGGAACCTGGCCTGGTGACTTTTGTTTCTCAGGGGAAAGGCCATGGTTCATGTCCAGGGCTTGGTGGCCCGGAGTGGCCGGCTGCCTGCTGAAATTCAGCATGGATCAGGATGCCTCCCAGAGCGAAAGTACCACCAGAGGCAACTGTGGCTGGTTTGACAGTGCCAAGTGCCTCCTGCAAACTGACATCAGGAACCTGGCCTGGTGACTTTTGTTTCTCTGGGGAAAGGCCATGGTTCATGTCCAGGGCCTGGTGGCCCGGAGTGCCCGACTGCCTGCTGAAATTCCAAAAGGATCAGGATACCTCCCAGACCGAAAGTTCCACCCAAGGCAACTGTGGCTGGTTTGACAGTGCCAAGTGCCTCCTGCAAACTGACATCAGGAACCTGGCCTGGTGATTTTTGTTTCTCTTTGGAAAGGCCATTGTACGTGTCCAGAGCCTGGTGGCCCGGAGTGGCTGGCCGCCTGCTGAAATTCCGTACAGATCAGGATACCTCCCAGACAGATAGTACCACCACAGTCAATTGTGTCTGGTGTGACAGTGCCAAGTGCCTCCTGCCAACTGACATCAGGATCCTGGCCTGGTGACTTTTGTTTCTCTGGGGAAAGGCCATGGTTTGTGTCCAGTGCCCGGTGGCCTGGAGTGGCCGGCTGCCTGCTAAAATTCTGCACGGATGAGGATACCTCCTAGATGCAAGTTGACCCCACAGGCAACTGCGTCTGGTTTGACAGTGCCAAGTGCCACCTGCAAACTGACATCAGCAACCTGGCCTGGTGACTTTTCTTTCTCTGGGGAAAGGCCACGGTTCATGTCCAGGGCCTGGTGGCCCAGAGTGGCCGGCTGCCTGCTGAAATTCCGCACGGTTGAGGATACCTCCCAGATGAAAAATGGCCCCACAGGCAACTGTGGCTGGTTTGACAGTGCCAAGTGCCTCCTGCAAACTGACATCAGGAACCTGGCCTGGTGACTTTTGTTTCTCTGGGGAAAGGCCATGGTTCGTGTCCAGTGTCCGGGGGCCCGGAGTGGCCGGCTGCCTGCTGAAATTCCACACGGTTGAGGATACCTCTCAGATGCAAGGTGCCCCCAGAGGCAACTGTGGCTGGTTTGACAGTGCCAAATGCCTCCTGCAAACTGACATCAGGAAACTGGCCTGGTGACTTTTGTTTCTCTGGGGAAAAGCCATGGTTCATGTCCAGGGCTTGGTGGCCCGGAGTGGCCGGCTGCCTTCTGAAATTCCAAATGGATCAGGATACCTCCCAGACCGAAAGTACCACCAGAGGCAACTGTGGCTGGTTTGACAGTGCCAAGTGCCTCCTGCAAACTGACATCAGGAACCTGGCCTGGTGACTTTTGTTTCTCTGGGGAAAGGCCATTATTCTTGTCCGGGGCCCAGAGTGGCCGGAGTGGCCGGCTGCCTGCTGAAATTCCACACGGTTGAGGATGCCTCCCAGATGAAAAATGCCCCCACAGGCAACTGCGTCGGGTTTGACAGTGCCATGTGCCTCCTGCAAACTGACATCAGGAACCTGGCCTGGTGACTTTTGTTTCTCTGGGTAAAGGCCATGGTTCATGTCCAGGGCCTTGTGGCCATGAGTGGCCGGCTGCCTGCTGAAATTCCGCACGGATGAGGATACATCCCAGTTGCAAGGTGCCCCCACAGGCAACTGCGTCTGGTTTGACAGTGCCAAGTGCCACCTGCAAACTGACATCAGGAACCTGGCCTGGTGACTTTTGTTTGTCTGGGGAAAGGCCATTATTCTTGTCCGGGTCCCGGTGGCCCGGAGTGGCCGGCTGCCTGCTGAAATAACGCACGGATGAGGATACCTCCCAGATGCAAGGTACCCCAGAGGCAACTGTGGCTGGTTTGACAGTGCCAAGTGCCTCCTGCAAACTGACATCAGGAACCTGGCCTGGTGACTTTTGTTTCTCTGGGGAAAGGCCATCATTCTTGTCCGGGGCCCAGAGCTGCCGGAGTGGCCGGCTGCCTGCTGAAATGCCACATGGATCACGATGTCTCCCACATGAAAAATGCCCCCACAAGCAACTGTGGCTGGTTTGACAGCGCTAAGTGCCTCCTGCAAACTGACATCAGGAACCTGGCCTGGTGACTTTTGTTTCTCTGGGAAATGGCCATGGTTCATGTCCAGGGCCTTGTGGCCAGGAGTGGCCTGCTGCCTGCTGAAATTCCGCATGGATCAGGATGCCTCCCAGATGAAAAGTACCCCTACAGGCAACTGTGGCTGGTTTGACAGTGCCAAGTGCCACCTGCAAACTGACATCAGCAACCTGGCCTGGTGACTTTTCTTTCTCTGGGGAAAGGCCACGGTTCATGTCCAGGGCCTGGTGGCCCAGAGTGGCCGGCTGCCTGCTGAAATTCCGCACGGTTGAGGATACCTCCCAGATGAAAAATGGCCCCACAGGCAACTGTGGCTGGTTTGACAGTGCCAAGTGCCTCCTGCAAACTGACATCAGGAACCTGGCCTGGTGACTTTTGTTTCTCTGGGGAAAGGCCATGGTTCGTGTCCGGGGCCCAGAGTGGCCGGAGTGGCCGGCTGCCTGCTGAAATTCCACACGGTTGAGGATGCCTCCCAGATGAAAAATGCCCCCACAGGCAACTGCGTCGGGTTTGACAGTGCCATGTGCCTCCTGCAAACTGACATCAGGAACCTGGCCTGGTGACTTTTGTTTCTCTGTGTAAAGGCCATGGTTCATGTCCAGGTCCTTGTGGCCATGAGTGGCCGGCTGCCTGCTGAAATTCCACACGGATGAGGATACATCCCAGTTGCAAGGTGCCCCCACAGGCAACTGCGTCTGGTTTGACAGTGCCAAGTGCCACCTGCAAACTGACATCAGGAACCTGGCCTGGTGACTTTTGTTTGTCTGGGGAAAGGCCATTATTCTTGTCCGGGTCCCGGTGGCCCGGAGTGGCCGGCTGCCTGCTGAAATTCCGCACGGTTGAGGATACCTCCCTGATGCAAGGTACCCCAGAGGCAACTGTGGCTGGTTTGACAATGCCAAGTGCCTCCTGCAAACTGACATCAGGAACCTGGCCTGGTGACTTTTGTTTCTCTGGGGAAAGGCCATGGTTCATGTCCAGGGCCTGGGGGCTCGGAGTGGCCGGCTGCCTGCTGAAATTCCTCATGGATCAGGATGCCTCCCACATGAAAAATACCCCCAGAGGCAACTGCGGCTGGTTTGACAGTGCCAAGTGCCTCCTGCAAACAGACATCAGGAACCTGGCCTGGTGACTTTTGTTTCTCTGATGAAAGGCCATCATTCATTTCCGGGGTACGGTGGCCCGGAGTGGCCGGCTGCCTGCTGAAATTCCGCACGGATCAGGATGCCTCCCAGACCGAAAGTACCACCCAAGGCAAATGTGGCTGGTTTGACAGTGCCAAGTGCCTCCTGCAAACAGACATCAGCGACCTGGCCTGCTGAGTTCTGTTTCTCTGGGGAAAGGCCATGGTTCATGTCCAGGGCCCGGTGGCTCGAGTGGCAGGCTGCCTGCTGAAATTCCAAACGGATCAGGATGCCTCCCAGATGAAAGGTGCCACCACAGGCAACTGTGGCTGGGTTGACAGTGCCAAGTGCCTCCTGCAAACTGATATCAGGAACCTGGCCTGGTGACTTTTATTTCTCTGGGTAAAGGCCATCATTCGTGTCCAGTGCCCCGTGGCCTGGAGTGGCCGGCTGCCTGCTGAAATTCCTCATGGTTGAGAATACCTCCCAGATGAAAAATGCCCCCACAGGTAACTGTGGCTGGTTTGACAGTGCCAAGTGCCTCCTGCAAACTGACATCAGGAACCTGGCCTGGTGACTTTTGTTTCTCTGGGGAATGGCCATCATTCTTGTTTTGGGCACGGTGGCCCGGAGTGGCCGGCTGCCTGCTGAAATTCCAAACGGATCAGGATACCTCCCAGACCGAAAGTACCAACAGAGGCAACTGTGGCTGGTTTGACAGTGCCAAGTGCCTCCTGCAAACTGACATCAGCAACCTGGCCTGGTGACTTTTGTTTCTCTGGGGAAAGGCCATCATTCTTGTCCGGGGCCCAGAGCTGCCGGAGTGGCCGGCTGCCTGCTGAAATGCCACATGGATCAGGATGTCTCCCACATGAAAAATGCCGCCACAAGCAACTGTGGCTGGTTTGACAGCGCTAAGTGCCTCCTGCAAACTGACATCAGGAACCTGGCCTGGTGACTTTTGTTTCTCTGGGAAATGGCCATGGTTCATGTCCAGGGCCTTGTGGCCAGGAGTGGCCTGCTGCCTGCTGAAATTCCACATGGATCAGGATGCCTCCCAGATGAAAAGTACCCCTACAGGCAACTGTGGCTGGTTTGACAGTGCCAAGTGCCTCCTGCAAACTGACATCAGGAACCTGGCCTGGTGACTTTTGTTTCTCTGGGGAAAGGCCATCATTCTTGTCCGGGGCCCAGAGCGGCCGGAGTGGCCGGATGCCTGCTGAAATTCCACACAGTTGAGGATGTCTCCCAGATGAAAAATGCCCCCAGAGGCAACTGCGTCTAGTTTGACAGCGCCAAGTGCCTCCTGCAAACTGACATCAGGAACCTGGCCTGGTGACTTTTGTTTCTCTGGGGAGAGGCCATGGTTCATGTCCAGGGCCTGGTGGCCCGGAGTGGCCGGCTGCCTGCTGAAATTCCGCACGGTTGAGGATGTCTCCCACATGAAAAATGCCTCCACTGGCAACTGTGGCTGGTTTGACAGTGCCAAGTGCCTCCTGCAAACTGACATCAGGAACCTGGCCTGGTGACTTTTGTTTCTCTCGGGAAATGGCCATGGTTCATGTCCATGGACTGGGGGCCCGGAGTGGCAGGCTGCCTGCTGAAATTCTGCATGGATCAGGATGCCGCCGAGATGGAAGTTGCCCCCAAAGGCAACTGTGGCTGGTTTGACAGTGCCAAGTGCCTCCTGCAAACTGACATCAGGAACCTGGCCTGGTGACTTTTGTTTCTCTGGGGAAAGGCATTCATTCTTGTCCAGTTCCCGGTGTTCTGGAGTGGCCGGATGCCTGCTGAAATTCCGCACGGATCAGGATACCTCCCAGATGCAAGGAGCCCCCACAGGCAACTGCGTCTAGATGGACAGTGCCAAGTGCCTCCTGCAAACTGACATCAGGAACCTGGCCTGGTGACTTTTGTTTCTCAGGGGAATGGACATGGCTCATGTCCAGGGCCTGGTGGCTCGGAGTGGCCTGGTGCATGCTGAAATTCCGCATGGATCAGGATGCCTCCCAGATGAAAAATGACCCCAGAGGCAACTGCATCTGGTTTGACAGTGCCAAGTGCCTCCTGCAAACTGACATCAGGAACCTGGCCTGGTGACTTTTGTTTCTCAGGGGAAAGGCCATGGTTCATGTCCAGGGCTTGGTGGCCCGGACTGGCCGGCTGCCTGCTGAAAATCCGCATCGATCAGGATGCCTCCCAGAGCGAAAGTACCACCAGAGGCAACTGTGGCTGGTTTGACAGTGCCAAGTGCCTCCTGCAAACTGACATCAGGAACCTGGCCTGGTGACTTTTGTTTCTCTGGGGAAAGGCCATGATTCTTTTCCGGGGTACGGTGGCCCGGAGTGGCCGGCTGCCTGCTGAAATTCCGCACGGTTGAGGATACCTCCCAGATGCAACGTGCCCCCAGAGGCAACTGTGGCTGGTTTGACAGTGCCAAGTGCCTCCTGCAAACTGACATCAGGAATCTGGCCTGGTGACTTTTGTTTCTCTGGGGAAAGGCCATAGGTCATGTCCAGGGCCTGGTGGCCCGGAGTGGCCGGCTGCCTGCTGAAATTCCGCACGGGTCAGGATACCTCCCAGATGGAATGTGGACCCAGAGGCAACTGCGTCTGGTTTGACAGTGCCAAGTGCCTCCTGCAAACTGACATCAGGAACCTGGCCTGGTGACTTTCGTTTCTCTGGGGAAAGGCAATCATTCTTTTCCGGGGTACGGTGGCCCGGAGTGGCCGGCTGCCTGCTGAAATTCATCACGGTTGAGGTTACCTCTCAGATGCAAGGTACCCCAGAGGCAACTGTGGCTGGTTTGACAGTGCCAAGTGCCTCCTGCAAACTGACATCTGGAACCTGGCCTGGTGACTTTTGTTTCTCTGGGGAAAGGCCATGGTTCATGTCCAGGGCTTGGTGGCCCGGAGTGGCCGGCTGCCTGCTGAAATTCCGCATGGATCAGGATGCCTACCACATGAAAAATGCCCCCACAGGCAACTGCGGCTGGTTTGACAGTGCCAAGTGCCTCCTGCAAACTGACATCAGGAACCTGGCCTGGTGACTTTTGTTTCTCAGGGGAAAGGCCATGGTTCATGTCCAGGGCTTGGTGGCCCGGAGTGGCCGGCTGCCTGCTGAAATTCAGCATGGATCAGGATGCCTCCCAGAGCGAAAGTACCACCAGAGGCAACTGTGGCTGGTTTGACAGTGCCAAGTGCCTCCTGCAAACTGACATCAGGAACCTGGTCTGGTGACTTTTGTTTCTCTGGGGAAAGGCCATGATTCTTTTCCGGGGTACGGTGGCCCGGAGTGGCCGGCTGTCTGCTGAAATTCCTCACGGTTGAGGATACCTCCCAGATGCAAGGTACCCCAGAGGCAACTGCGGCTGGTTTGACAGTGCCAAGTGCCTCCTGCAAACTGACATCAGGAACCTGGCCTGGTGACTTTTGTTTCTCTGGGGAAAGGCCATCATTCTTTTCCGGGGTACGGTGGCCCGGAGTGGCCGGCTGCCTGCTGAAATTCCGCACGGATCAGGATGCCTACCCGACCGAAAGTACCCCCACAGGCAACTGCGTCTGGTTTGACAGTGCCAAGTGCCTCCTGCAAACTGACATCAGTAACCTGGCCTGGTGACTTTTGTTTCTCAGGGGAAAGGCCATCATTCTTGTCCAGGGCCCAGAGTGGCCTGCGGTGGCCTGCTGCCTGCTGAAATTCCGCACGGTTGAGGATACCGCTCAGATGCAAGGTGACCCCACAGGCAACTGTGGCTGGTTTGACAGTGCCAAGTGCCTCCTGCAAACTGACGTCAGGAACCTGGCCTGGTGACTTTTGTTTCTCTGGGGAAAGGCCATGGTTCATGTCCAGGGCCTGGTGGCCCGGAGTGGCCGGCTGCCTGCTGAAATTCCGCACGGTTGAGGATGTCTCCCACATGAAAAATGCCTCCACTGGCAACGGTGGCTGGTTTGACAGTGCCAAGTGCCTCCTGCAAACAGACATCAGGAACCGAGCCTGGTGCCTTTTGTTTCTCTGGGGAAAGGCCATGGTTCATGTCCATGGACTGGGGGCCCGGAGTGGCAGGCTGCCTGCTGAAATTCTGCATGGATCAGGATGCCGCCGAGATGGAAAGTGCCCCCAAAGGCAACTGTGGCTGGTTTGACAGTGCCAAGTGCCTCCTGCAAACTGACATCAGGAACCTGGCCTGGTGACTTTTGTTTCTCTGGGGAAAGGCCATGGTTCATGTCCAGGGCTTGGTGGCCCGGAGTGGCCGGCTGCCTGCTGAAATTCCGCATGGATCAGGATGGCTCCCAGAGCGAAAGTACCACCAGAGGTAACTGTGGCTGGTTTGACAGTGCCAAGTGCCTCCTGCAAACTGACATCAGGAACCTGGCCTGGTGACTTTTGTTTCTCAGGGGAAAAGCCATGATTCTTTTCCGGGGTACGGTGGCCCGGAGTGGCCGGCTGCCTGCTGAAATTCCGCACGGTTGAGGATACCTCCCAGATGCAACGTGCCCCCAGAGGCAACTGTGGCTGGTTTGACAGTGCCAAGTGCCTCCTGCAAACTGACATCAGGAACCTGGCCTGGTGACTTTTGTTTCTCTGGGGAAAGGCCATAGGTCATGTCCAGGGCCTGGTGACCCGGAGTGGCCGGCTGCCTGCTGAAATTCCGCACGGGTCAGGATACCTCCCAGATGGAATGTGGACCCAGAGGCAACTGCGTCTGGTTTGACAGTGCCAAGTGCCTCCTGCAAACTGACATCAGGAACCTGGCCTGGTGACTTTCGTTTCCTTGGGAAAGGCCATCATTTTTTCCGGGGTACGGTGGCCCGGAGTGGCCGGCTGCCTGCTGAAATTCCTCACGGTTGAGGTTACCTCTAAGATGCAAAGTACCCCAGAGGCAACTGTGGCTGGTTTGACAGTGCCAAGTGC
Source organism: Passer domesticus (assembly GCF_036417665.1). Classification (NCBI taxonomy): domain Eukaryota; kingdom Metazoa; phylum Chordata; class Aves; order Passeriformes; family Passeridae; genus Passer; species Passer domesticus. The sequence continues at coordinate 59,716,070 of NC_087474.1, forward strand.
CTCCTGCAAACTGACATCAGGAACCTGGCCTGGTGACTTTTGTTTCTCTGGGGAAAAGCCATGGTTCATGTCCACGGCCTGGGGGCTCGGAGTGGCCGGCTGCCTGCTGAAATTCCGCATGGATCAGGATGCCTCCCAGAGCGAAAGTACCACCAGAGGCAACTGTGGCTGGTTTGACAGTGCCAAGTGCCTCCTGCAAACTGACATCAGGAACCTGGCCTGGTGACTTTTGTTTCTCTGGGGAAAGGCCATGATTCTTTTCCGGGGTACGGTGGCCCGGAGTGGCCGGCTGCCTGCTGAAATTCCAAAAGGGTCAGGATGCCTCCCAGACCGAAAGTACCACCCCAGGCAAATGTGGCTGGTTTGACAGTGCCAAGTGCCTCCTGCAAACAGACATCAGCGACCTGGCCTGCTGAGTTCTGTTTCTGTGGGGAATGGCCATGGTTCATGTCCAGGGCCCGGTGGCTCGAGTGACAGGCTGCCTGCTGAAATTCCAAACGGATCAGGATGCCTCCCAGATGGAAAGTGGCCCCAGAGGCAACTGTGGCTGGTTTGACAGTGCCAAGTGCCACCTGCAAACTGACATCAGGAACCTGGCCTGGTGACTTTTGTTTCTCTGGGGAAAGGCCATCGTTATGTCCGGGTCCCGGTGGCCCAGAGTGGCCGGCTGCCTGCTGAAATTCCTCACGGTTGAGGATACCTCCCAGATGCAAGGTACCCCAGAGGCAACTGCGGCTGGTTTGACAGTGCCAAGTGCCTCCTGCAAACTGACATCAGGAACCTGGCCTGGTGACTTTTGTTTCTCTGGGGAAAGGCCATCATTCTTTTCCCAGGTACGGTGGCCCGGAGTGGCCGGCTGCCTGCTGAAATTCCGCACGGATCAGGATGGCTACCCGACCGAAAGTACCCCCACAGGCAACTGCGTCTGGTTTGACAGTGCCAAGTGCCTCCTGCAAACTGACATCAGGAACCTGGCCTGGTGACTTTTGTTTCTCTGGGGAAAGGCCATCATTCTTGTCCAGGGCCCAGAGTGGCCTGCGGTGGCCGGCTGCCTGCTGAAATTCCGCACGGTTGAGGATACCACACAGATGCAAGGTGCCCCCACAGGCAACTGTGGCTGGTTTGACAGTGCCATGTGCCTCCTGCAAACTGACATCAGGAACCTGGCCTGGTGACTTTTGTTTCTCTGGGGAAAAGCCATGGTTCATGTCCAGGGCCTGGTGGCCCGGAGTGGCCGGCTGCCTGCTGAAATTCCGCATGGATCAGGATGCCTCCCACATGAAAAATGCCCCCACAGGCAACTGCGGCTGGTTTGACAGTGCCAAGTGCCTCCTGCAAACTGACATCAGGAACTTGGCCTGGTGACTTTTGTTTCTCAGGGGAAAGGCCATGGTTCATGTCCAGGGCTTGGTGGCCCGGAGTGGCCGGCTGCCTGCTGAAATTCCGCATGGATCAGGACGCCACCCAGAGCGAAAGCACCACCAGAGGCAACTGTGGCTGGTTTGACAGTGCCAAGTGCCTCCTGCAAACTGACATCAGGAACCTGGCCTGGTGACTTTTGTTTCTCTGGGGAAAGGCCATGATTCTTTTCCGGGGTACGGTGGCCCGGAGTGGCCGGCTGCCTGCTGAAATTCTGCATGGATCAGGATGCCGCCGAGATGGAAGGTGCCCCCACAGGCAACTGTGGCTGGTTTGACAGTGCCAAGTGCCTCCTGCAAACTGACATCAGGAACCTGGCCTGGTGACTTTTATTTCTCTGGGTAAAGGCCATCGTTCGTGTCCAGTGCCCCGTGGCCTGGAGTGGCCGGCTGCCTGCTGAAATTCCGCATGGATCAGGATGCCTCCCAGATGAAAAATGCCCCCAGAGGAAACTGCGTCCGGTTTGACAGTGCCAAGTGCCTCCTGCAAACTGACATCAGGAACCAGGCCTGGTGACTTTTGTTTCTCAGGGGAAAGGCCATGGTTCATGTCCAGGGCCTGGTGGCCCGGAGTGACCGGCCCCCTGTGAAATTCCAAATGGATCAGGATGCCTCCCACATGAAAAATGCCCCCACAGGCAACTGTGGCTGGTTTGACAGTGCCAAGTGCCTCCTGCAAACTGACATCAGGAACCTGGCCTGGTGACTTTTGTTTCTCTGGGGAAAGGCCAACATTCTTGTCCAGGGCCTGGTGGCCCATCGTGGCCGGCTGCCTCCTGAAATTCTGCATGGATCAGGATGCCTCCCACATGAAAAATGCCCCCACAGGCAACTGCGTCAGGTTTGACAGTGCCAAGTGCCTCCTGCAAACTGACATCAGGAACCTGGCCTGGTGACTTTTGTTTCTCTGGGGAATGGCCATCATTCTTGTTTGGGGCACGGTGGCCCGGAGTGGCCGACTGCCTGCTGAAATTCCAAACGGATCAGGATACCTCCCAGACCGAAAGTACCACCAGTGGCAACTGTGGCTGGTTTGACAGTACCAAGTGCCTCCTGCAAACTGACGTCAGGAACCTGGCCTGGTGACTTTTGTTTCTCTGGGGAAAGGCCATCATTCTTGTCCGGGGCCCAGAGCTGCCGGAGTGGCCGGCTGCCTGCTGAAATGCCACACGGTTGAGGATGTCTCCCACATGAAAAATGCCCCCACAAGCAACTGTGGCTGGTTTGACAGCGCCAAGTGCCTCCTGCAAACTGACATCAGGAACCTGGCCTGGTGACTTTTGTTTCTTTGGAAAATGGCCATGGTTCATGTCCAGGGCCTTGTGGCCAGGAGTGGCCGGCTGCCTGCTGAAATTCCACATGGATCAGGATGCCTCCCAGATGAAAAGTGCCCCTACAGGCAACTGTGGCTGGTTTGACAGTGCCAAGTGCCTCCTGCAAACTGACATCAGGAACCTGGCCTGGTGACTTTTGTTTCTCTGTGGAAAGGCCATCATTCTTGTCCGGGGTCAGGTGGCCCGTAGGGGCCGGCTGCCTGCTGAAATTCCGCACGGTTGAGGATACCTCCCTGATGCAACGTGCCCCCACAGGCAACTGTGGCTGGTTTGACAGTGCCAAGTGCCTCCTGCAAACTGACATCAGGAACCTGGCCTGGTGACTTTTGTTTCTCAGGGGAATGGACATGGCTCATGTCCAGGGCCTGGTGGCCCGGAGTGGCCGGCTGCCTGCTGAAATTCCGCACGGGTCAGGATACCGCCCAGATGGAATGTGGACCCAGAGGCAACTGCGTCTGGTTTGACAGTGCCAAGTGCCTCCTGCAAACTGACATCAGGAACCTCGCCTGGTGACTTTCGTTTCTCTGGGGAAAGGCCATCATTCTTTTCCCGGGTACGGTGGCCCGGAGTGGCCGGCTGCCTGCTGAAATTCCTCACGGTTGAGGTTACCTCTCAGATGCAAGGTACCCCAGAGGCAACTGTGGCTGGTTTGACAGTGCCAAGTGCCTCCTGCAAACTGACATCAGGAACCTGGCCTGGTGACTTTTGTTTCTCTGGGGAAAGGCCATGGTTCATGTCCAGGGCCTGGTGGCCCGGAGTGACCGGCCCCCTGTGAAATTCCAAATGGATCAGGATGCCTCCCACATGAAAAATACCCCCACAGGCAACTGTGGCTGGTTTGACAGTGCCAAGTGCCTCCTGCAAACTGACATCAGGAACCTGGCCTGGTGACTTTTGTTTCTCTGGGGAAAGGCCATCATTCTTGTCCAGGGCCTGGTGGCCCGGAGTGGCCGGCTGCCTCCTGAAATTCTGCATGGATCAGGATGCCTCCCACATGAAAAATGCCCCCACAGGCAACTGCGGTTGGTTTGACAGTGCCAAGTGCCTCCTGCAAACTGACATCAGGAACCTGGCCTGGTGACTTTTGTTTCTCTGGGGAATGGCCATCATTCTTGTTTGGGGCACGGTGGCCCGGAGTGGCCGACTGCCTGCTGAAATTCCAAACGGATCAGGATACCTCCCAGACCGAAAGTACCACCAGTGGCAACTGTGGCTGGTTTGACAGTACCAAGTGCCTCCTGCAAACTGACGTCAGGAACCTGGCCTGGTGAGTTTTGTTTCTCTGGGGAAAGGCCATCATTCTTGTCCGGGGCCCAGAGCTGCCGGAGTGGCCGGCTGCCTGCTGAAATGCCACACGGTTGAGGATGTCTCCCACATGAAAAATGCCCCCACAAGCAACTGTGGCTGGTTTGACAGCGCCAAGTGCCTCCTGCAAACTGACATCAGGAACCTGGCCTGGTGACTTTTGTTTCTTTGGAAAATGGCCATGGTTCATGTCCAGGGCCTTGTGGCCAGGAGTGGCTGGCTGCCTGCTGAAATTCCACATGGATCAGGATGCCTCCCAGATGAAAAGTGCCCCTACAGGCAACTGTGGCTGGTTTGACAGTGCCAAGTGCCTCCTGCAAACTGACATCAGGAACCTGGCTTGGTGACTTTTGTTTCTCTGTGGAAAGGCCATCATTCTTGTCCGGGGTCAGGTGGCCCGTAGGGGCCGGCTGCCTGCTGAAATTCCGCACGGATCAGGATACCTCCCTGATGCAACGTGCCCCCAGAGGCAACTGTGGCTGGTTTGACAGTGCCAAGTGCCTCCTGCAAACTGACATCAGGAACCTGGCCTGGTGACTTTTGTTTCTCTGGGGAAAGGCCATAGGTCATGTCCAGGGCCTGGTGGCCCGGAGTGGCCGGCTGCCTGCTGAAATTCCGCACGGGTCAGGATACCTCCCAGATGGAATGTGGACCCAGAGGCAACTGCGTCTGGTTTGACAGTGCCAAGTGCCTCCTGCAAACTGACATCAGGAACCTGGCCTGGTGACTTTCGTTTCTCTGGGGAAAGGCCATCATTCTTTTCCGGGGTACGCTGGCCCGGAGTGGCCGGCTGCCTGCTGAAATTCCTCACGGTTGAGGTTACCTCTCAGATGCAAGGTACCCCAGAGGCAACTGTGGCTGGTTTGACAGTGCCAAGTGCCTCCTGCAAACTGACATCAGGAACCTGGCCTGGTGACTTTTGTTTCTCTGGGGAAAGGCCATGGTTCATGTCCAGGGCCTGGTGGCCCGGAGTGACCGGCTGCCTGCTGAAATTCCGCATGGATCAGGATGCCTCCCACATGAAAAATGCCCCCACAGGCAACTGCGTCTGGTTTGACAGTGCCAAGTGCCTCCTGCAAACTGACATCAGGAACCTGGCCTGGTGACTTTTGTTTCTCTGGGGAAAGGCCATCATTCTTGTCCAGGGCCTGGTGGCCCGGAGTGGCCGGCTGCCTCCTGAAATTCTGCATGGATCAGGATGCCTCCCACATGAAAAATGCCCCCACAGGCAACTGCGTCAGGTTTGACAGTGCCAAGTGCCTCCTGCAAACTGACATCAGGAACCTGGCCTGGTGACTTTTGTTTCTCTGGGGAATGGCCATCATTCTTGTTTGGGGCACGGTGGCCCGGAGTGCCCGACTGCCTGCTGAAATTCCAAACGGATCAGGATACCTCCCAGACCGAAAGTACCACCAGTGGCAACTGTGGCTGGTTTGACAGTACCAAGTGCCTCCTGCAAACTGACGTCAGGAACCTGGCCTGGTGACTTTTGTTTCTCTGGGGAAAGGCCATCATTCTTGTCCGGGGCCCAGAGCTGCCGGAGTGGCCGGCTGCCTGCTGAAATGCCACACGGTTGAGGATGTCTCCCACATGAAAAATTCCCCCTCAAGCAACTGTGGCTGGTTTGACAGCGCCAAGTGCCTCCTGCAAACTGACATCAGGAACCTGGCCTGGTGACTTTTGTTTCTTTGGAAAATGGCCATGGTTCATGTCCAGGGCCTTGTGGCCAGGAGTGGCCGGCTGCCTGCTGAAATTCCACATGGATCAGGATGCCTCCCAGATGAAAAGTGCCCCTACAGGCAACTGTGGCTGGTTTGACAGTGCCAAGTGCCTCCTGCAAACTGACATCAGGAACCTGGCCTGGTGACTTTTGTTTCTCTGGGGAAAGGCCATGGTTCATGTCCAGGGCCTGGTGGCCCGGAGTGACCGGCCCCCTGTGAAATTCCGCATGGATCAGGATGCCTCCCACATGAAAAATACCCCCACAGGCAACTATGGCTGGTTTGACAGTGCCAAGTGCCTCCTGCAAACTGACATCAGGAACCTGGCCTGGTGACTTTTGTTTCTCTGGGGAAAGGCCATCATTCTTGTCCAGGGCCTGGTGGCCCGGAGCGGCCGGCTGCCTCCTGAAATTCTGCATGGATCAGGATGCCTCCCACATGAAAAATGCCCCCACAGGCAACTGCGTCAGGTTTGACAGTGCCAAGTGCCTCCTGCAAACTGACATCAGGAACCTGGCCTGGTGACTTTTGTTTCTCTGGGGAATGGCCATCATTCTTGTTTGGGGCACGGTGGCCCGGAGTGGCCGACTGCCTGCTGAAATTCCAAACGGATCAGGATACCTCCCAGACCGAAAGTACCACCAGTGGCAACTGTGGCTGGTTTGACAGTACCAAGTGCCTCCTGCAAACTGACGTCAGGAACCTGGCCTGGTGACTTTTGTTTCTCTGGGGAAAGGCCATCATTCTTGTCCGGGGCCCAGAGCTGCCGGAGTGGCCGGCTGCCTGCTGAAATGCCACACGGTTGAGGATGTCTCCCACATGAAAAATGCCCCCACAAGCAACTGTGGCTGGTTTGACAGCGCCAAGTGCCTCCTGCAAACTGACATCAGGAACCTGGCCTGGTGACTTTTGTTTCTTTGGAAAATGGCCATGGTTCATGTCCAGGGCCTTGTGGCCAGGAGTGGCCGGCTGCCTGCTGAAATTCCACATGGATCAGGATGCCTCCCAGATGAAAAGTGCCCCTACAGGCAACTGTGGCTGGTTTGACAGTGCCAAGTGCCTCCTGCAAACTGACATCAGGAACCTGGCCTGGTGACTTTTGTTTCTCTGTGGAAAGGCCATCATTCTTGTCCGGGGTCAGGTGGCCCGTAGGGGCCGGCTGCCTGCTGAAATTCCGCACGGTTGAGGATACCTCCCTGATGCAACGTGCCCCCACAGGCAACTGTGGCTGGTTTGACAGTGCCAAGGGCCTCCTGCAAACTGACATCAGGAACCTGGCCTGGTGACTTTTGTTTCTCTGGGGAAAGGCCATAGGTCATGTCCAGGGCCTGGTGGCCCGGAGTGGCCGGCTGCCTGCTGAAATTCCGCACGGGTCAGGATACCTCCCAGATGGAATGTGGACCCAGAGGCAACTGCGTCTGGTTTGACAGTGCCAAGTGCCTCCTGCAAACTGACATCAGGAACCTGGCCTGGTGACTTTCGTTTCTCTGGGGAAAGGCCATCATTCTTTTCCGGGGTACGGTGGCCCGGAGTGGCCGGCTGCCTGCTGAAATTCCTCACGGTTGAGGTTACCTCTCAGATGCAAGGTACCCCAGAGGCAACTGTGGCTGGTTTGACAGTGCCAAGTGCCTCCTGCAAACTGACATCAGGAACCTGGCCTGGTGACTTTTGTTTCTCTGGGGAAAGGCCATGGTTCATGTCCAGGGCCTGGTGGCCCGGAGTGACCGGCTGCCTGCTGAAATTCCGCATGGATCAGGATGCCTCCCACATGAAAAATGCCCCCACAGGCAACTGCGGCTGGTTTGACAGTGCCAAGTGCCTCCTGCAAACTGACATCAGGAACCTGGCCTGGTGACTTTTGTTTCTCTGGGGAAAGGCCATCATTCTTGTCCAGGGCCTGGTGGCCCGGAGTGGCCGGCTGCCTCCTGAAATTCTGCATGGATCAGGATGCCTCCCACATGAAAAATGCCCCCACAGGTAACTGCGTCAGGTTTGACAGTGCCAAGTGCCTCCTGCAAACTGACATCAGGAACCTGGCCCGGTGACTTTTGTTTCTCTGGGGAATGGCCATCATTCTTGTTTGGGGCACGGTGGCCCGGAGTGGCCGACTGCCTGCTGAAATTCCAAACGGATCAGGATACCTCCCAGACCGAAAGTACCACCAGTGGTAACTGTGGCTGGTTTGACAGTACCAAGTGCCTCCTGCAAACTGACGTCAGGAACCTGGCCTGGTGAGTTTTGTTTCTCTGGGGAAAGGCCATCATTCTTGTCCGGGGCCCAGAGCTGCCGGAGTGGCCGGCTGCCTGCTGAAATGCCACACGGTTGAGGATGTCTCCCACATGAAAAATGCCCCCACAAGCAACTGTGGCTGGTTTGACAGCGCCAAGTGCCTCCTGCAAACTGACATCAGGAACCTGGCCTGGTGACTTTTGTTTCTTTGGAAAATGGCCATGGTTCATGTCCAGGGCCTTGTGGCCAGGAGTGGCCGGCTGCCTGCTGAAATTCCACATGGATCAGGATGCCTCCCAGATGAAAAGTGCCCCTACAGGCAACTGTGGCTGGTTTGACAGTGCCAAGTGCCTCCTGCAAACTGACATCAGGAACCTGGCCTGGTGACTTTTGTTTCTCTGTGGAAAGGCCATCATTCTTGTCCGGGGTCAGGTGGCCCGTAGGGGCCGGCTGCCTGCTGAAATTCCGCACGGTTGAGGATACCTCCCTGATGCAACGTGCCCCCAGAGGCAACTGTGGCTGGTTTGACAGTGCCAAGTGCCTCCTGCAAACTGACATCAGGAACCTGGCCTGGTGACTTTTGTTTCTCTGGGGAAAGGCCATAGGTCATGTCCAGGGCCTGGTGGCCCGGAGTGGCCGGCTGCCTGCTGAAATTCCGCACGGGTCAGGGTACCTCCCAGATGGAATGTGGACCCAGAGGCAACTGCGTCTGGTTTGACAGTGCCAAGTGCCTCCTGCAAACTGACATCAGGAACCTGGCCTGGTGACTTTCGTTTCTCTGGGGAAAGGCCATCATTCTTTTCCGGGGTACGGTGGCCCGGAGTGGCCGGCTGCCTGCTGAAATTCCTCACGGTTGAGGTTACCTCTCAGATGCAAGGTACCCCAGAGGCAACTGTGGCTGGTTTGACAGTGCCAAGTGCCTCCTGCAAACTGACATCAGCAACCTGGCCTGGTGACTTTTGTTTCTCTGGGGAAAGGCCATGGTTCATGTCCAGGGCCTGGGGGCTCGGAGTGGCCGGCTGCCTGCTGAAATTCCGCATGGACCAGGATGCCTCCCACATGAAAAATTCCCCCACAGGCAACTGTGGCTGGTTTGACAGTGCCAAGTGCCTCCTGCAAACTGACATCAGGAACCTGGCCTGGTGACTTTTGTTTCTCTGGGGAAAGGCCATGATTCTTTTCCGGGGTACGGTGGCCCGGAGTGGCCGGCTGCCTGCTGAAATTCCGCACGGATCAGGATGCCTCCCAGACCGAAAGTACCACCCCAGGCAAATGTGGCTGGTTTGACAGTGCCAAGTGCCTCCTGCAAACAGACATCAGCGACCTGGCCTGCTGAGTTCTGTTTCTCTGGGGAAAGGCCATGGTTCATGTCCAGGGCCCGGTGGCTCGAGTGGCAGGCTGCCTGCTGAAATTCCAAACGGATCAGGATGCCTCCCAGATGAAAGGTGCCACCACAGGCAACTGTGGCTGGTTTGACAGTGCCAAGTGCCTCCTGCAAACTGACATCAGGAACCTGGCCTGGTGACTTTTATTTCTCTGGGTAAAGGCCATCATTCGTGTCCAGTGCCCCGTGGCCTGGAGTGGCCGGCTGCCTGCTGAAATTCCAAACGGATCAGGATACCTCCCAGACCGAAAGTACCACCAGAGGCAACTGTGGCTGGTTTGACAGTGCCAAGTGCCTCCTGCAAACTGACATCAGGAACCTGGCCTGGTGAGTTTTGTTTCTCTGGGGAAAGGCCATCATTCTTGTCCGGGACCCAGAGCGGCCGGAGTGGCCGGCTGCCTGCTGAAATTCCACACATTTGAGAATGTCTCCTAGATGAAAAATGCCCCCAGAGGCAACTGCGTCTAGTTTGACAGCGCCAAGTGCCTCCTGCAAACTGACATCAGGAACCTGGCCTGGTGACTTTTGTTTCTCTGGGGAAAGGCCTTCATTCTTGTCCAGTTCCCGGTGTACTGGAGTGGCCGGCTGCCTGCTGAAATTCCGCATGGATCAGGATGCCTCCCACATGAAAAATGCCCCCAGAGGCAACTGTGGCTGGTTTGACAGTGCCAAGTGCCTCCTGCAAACTGACACCAGGAACCTGGCCTGGTGACTTTTGTTTCTCTGGGGAAAGGCCAACATCATTTTCTGGGTCCCGGTGGCCCGGAGTGGCTGGCTGCCTGCTGAAATTCCGCACGGATCAGGATGCCTCCCAGACCGAAAGTACCACCCAAGGCAACTGTGGCTGGTTTGACAGTGCCAAGTGCCTCCTCCAAACTGACATCAGGAACCTGGCCTGGTGACTTTTGTTTCTCTGGGGAAAGGCCATCATTCGTGTCCAGTGCCCCGCTGCCTGCAGTGGCTGGCTGCCTGCTGAAATTCCTCACGGTTGAGGATACCTCCCAGATGCAAGGTGCCCCCACAGGCAACTGCGTCAGGTTTGACAGTGCCAAGTGCCTCCTGCAAACTGACATCAGGAACCTGGCCTGGTGACTTTTGTTTCTCTCGGGAAATGGCCATGGTTCATGTCCATGGACTGGGGGCCCGGAGTGGCAGGCTGCCTGCTGAAATTCTGCATGGATCAGGATGCCGCCGAGATGGAAGGTGCCCCCAAAGGCAACTGTGGCTGGTTTGACAGTGCCAAGTGCCTCCTGCAAACTGACATCAGCAACCTGGCCTGGTGACTTTTGTTTCTCTGGGGAAAGGCATTCATTCTTGTCCAGTTCCCGGTGTTCTGGAGTGGCCGGATGCCTGCTGAAATTCCGCACGGATGAGGATACCTCCCAGATGAAAAATGCCCCCGCAGGCAACTGCGTCTAGTTGGACAGTGCCAAGTGCCTCCTGCAAACTGACATCAGGAACCTGGCCTGGTGACTTTTGTTTCTCAGGGGAATGGACATGGCTCATGTCCAGGGCCTGGTGGCCCCGAGTGGCCTGGTGCATGCTGAAATTTCGCATGGATCAGGATGCCTCCCAGATGAAAAATGACCCCAGAGGCAACTGCGTCTGGTTTGACAGTGCCAAGTGCCTCCTGCAAAATGACATCAGGAACCTGGCCTGGTGACTTTTGTTTCTCTGATGAAAGGCCAGCATTCTTGTCTGGGGCCTGGTGGCCCGGAGTGGCCGGCTGCCTGCTGAAATTCCGCACGGTTGAGGATACCTCCCAGATGCAAGGAGGACCCACAGACGACTGTGGCTGGTTTGACAGTGCCAAGTGCCTCCTGCAAACTGACATCAGGAACCTGGCCTGGTGACTTTTGTTTCTCTGGGGAAAGGCCATGGTTCATGTCCAGGGCCTGGTGGCCCGGAGTGGCCGGCTGCCTGCTGAAATTCCACACGGTTGAGGATACCTCCCAGATGCAAGGTGCCCCCACAGGCAACTGTGGCTGGTTTGACAGTGCCAAGTGCCTCCTGCAAACTGACATCAGGAACCTGGCCTGGTGACTTTTGTTTCTCAGGGGAATGGACATGGCTCATGTCCAGGGCCTGGCGGCCCGGAGTGGCCTGGTGCCTGCTGAAATTCCGCATGGATCAGGATGCCTCCCAGATGAAAAATGACCCCAGGGGCAACTGCGGCTGGTTTGACAGTGCCAAGTGCCTCCTGCAAACTGACATCAGGAACCTGGCCTGGTGACTTTCGTTTCTCTGGGGAAAGGCCATCATTCTTGTCCGGGTCGCGGTGGCCCGGAGTGGCCGGCTGCCGGCTGAAATTCTTGACGGTTGAGGATACCTCCCAGATGCAAGGTGACCCCACAGGCAACTGTGGCTGGTTTGACAGTGCCAAGTGCCTCCTGCAAACTGACATCAGGAACCTGGCCTGGTGACTTTTGTTTCTCTGGGGAAAGGCCATGGTTCATGTCCAGAGCCTGGGGGCTCGGAGTGGCCGGCTGCCTGCTGAAATTCCGCATGGATCAGGATGCCTCCCAGATGAAAAATGCCCCCACAGGCAACTGCGGCTGGTTTGACAGTGCCAAGTGCCTCCTGCAAACTGACATCAGGAACCTGGCCTGGTGACTTTTGTTTCTCTGGGGAAAGGCCATCATTCTTTTCCGGGGTACGGTGGCCCGGAGTGGCCGGCTGCCTGCTGAAATTCCGCATGGATCAGGATGCCTCCCAGACCGAAAGTACCACCCAAGGCAAATGTGGCTGGTTTGACAGTGCCAAGTGCCTCCTGCAAACAGACATCAGCGACCTGGCCTGCTGAGTTCTGTTTCTCTGGGGAAAGGCCATGGTTCATGTCCAGGGCCCGGTGAATAGAGTTGCAGGCTGCCTGCTGAAATTCCAAACGGATCAGGATGCCTCGCAGATGAAAGGTGCCACCACAGCCAACTGTGTCTGGTTTGACAGTGCCAAGTGCCTCCTGCAAACTGACATCAGGAACCTGGCCTGGTGACTTTTATTTCTCTGGGTAAAGGCCATCATTCATGTCCAGTGCCCCGTGGCCTGGAGTGGCCGGCTGCCTGCTGAAATTCCTCACAGTTGAGGATACCTCCCAGATGAAAAATGCCCCCACAGGTAACTGTGGCTGGTTTGACAGTGCCAAGTGCCTCCTGCAAACTGACATCAGGAACCTGGCCTGGTGACTTTTGTTTCTCTGGGGAATAGCCATCATTCTTGTTTGGGGCACGGTGGCCCGGAGTGGCCGGCTACCTGCTGAAATTCCAAACGGATCAGGATACCTCCCAGACCGAAAGTACCACCAGAGGCAACTGTGGCTGGTTTGACAGTGCCAAGTGCCTCCTGCAAACTGACATCAGGAACCTGGCCTGGTGACTTTTGTTTCTCTGGGGAAAGGCCATCATTCTTGTCCGGGGCCCAGAGCGGCCGGAGTGGCCGGCTGCCTGCTGAAATTCCACACAGTTGAGGATGTCTCCTAGATGAAAAATGCCCCCAGAGGCAACTGCGTCTAGTTTGACAGCGACAAGTGCCTCCTGCAAACTGACATCAGGAACCTGGCCTGGTGACTGTTGTTTCTCTGGGAAAAGGCCATGGTTCATGTCCAGGGCCTGGTGGCCCGGAGTGGCCGGCTGCCTGCTGAAATTACACATGGATCAGGATGCCTCCCAGATGAAAACTGCCCCTACAGGCAACTGTGGCTGGTTTGACAGTGCCAAGTGCCTCCTGCAAACTGACATCAGGAACCTGGCCTGGTGACTTTTGTTTCTCTGGGGAAAGGCCTTCATTCTTGTCCAGTGCCCCGTGGCCTGGAGTGGCCGGCTGCCTGCTGAAATTCCGCATGGATCAGGATGCCTCCCAGATGAAAAATGCCCCCAGAGGAAACTGCGTCCGGTTTGACAGTGCCAAGTGCCTCCTGCAAACTGACATCAGGAACCTGGCCTGGTGACTTTTGTTTCTCTGGGGAAAGGCCATCATTCTTGTCCAGGGCCTGGTGGCCCGGAGTGCCCGACTGCCTGCTGAAATTCCGCATGGATCAGGATGCCTCCCACATGAAAAATGCCCCCAGAGGCAACTGGGGCTGGTTTGACAGTGCCAAGTGCCTCCTGAAAACTGACATCAGGAACCTGGCCTGGTGACTTTTGTTTCTCTGGGGAAAGGCCATCATTCTTGTCCGGGGCCCGGAGTGGCCTGGGGTGGCCGGCTGCCTGCTGAAATTCCGCACGGTTGAGGATACCTCCCATATGCAAGGTGCCCCTACAGGCAACTGTGGCTGGTTTGACAGTGCCAAGTGCCTCCTGCAAACTGACATCAGGAACCAGGCCTGGTGACTTTTGTTTCTCAGGGGAAAGGCCATGGTTCATGTCCAGGGCCTGGTGGCCCGGAGTGACCGGCCCCCTGTGAAATTCCAAATGGATCAGGATGCCTCCCACATGAAAAATACCCCCACAGGCAACTGTGGCTGGTTTGACAGTGCCAAGTGCCTCCTGCAAACTGACATCAGGAACCTGGCCTGGTGACTTTTGTTTCTCTGGGGAAAGGCCATCATTCTTGTCCAGGGCCTGGTGGCCCGGAGTGGCCGGCTGCTTCCTGAAATTCTGCATGGATCAGGATGCCTCCCACATGAAAAATGCCCCCACAGGCAACTGCGTCAGGTTTGACAGTGCCAAGGGCCTCCTGCAAACTGACATCAGGAACCTGGCCTGGTGACTTTTGTTTCTCTGGGGAATGGCCATCATTCTTGTTTGGGGCACGGTGGCCCGGAGTGGCCGACTGCCTGCTGAAATTCCAAACGGATCAGGATACCTCCCAGACCGAAAGTACCACCAGTGGCAACTGTGGCTGGTTTGACAGTGCCAAGTGCCTCCTGCAAACTGACGTCAGGAACCTGGCCTGGTGACTTTTGTTTCTCTGGGGAAAGGCCATCATTCTTGTCCGGGGCCCAGAGCTGCCGGAGTGGCCGGCTGCCTGCTGAAATGCCACACGGTTGAGGATGTCTCCCACATGAAAAATGCCCCCACAAGCAACTGTGGCTGGTTTGACAGCGCCAAGTGCCTCCTGCAAACTGACATCAGGAACCTGGCCTGGTGACTTTTGTTTCTTTGGAAAATGGCCATGGTTCATGTCCAGGGCCTTGTGGATAGGAGTGGCCGGCTGCCTGCTGAAATTCCACATGGATCAGGATGCCTCCCAGATGAAAAGTGCCCCTACAGGCAACTGTGGCTGGTTTGACAGTGCCAAGTGCCTCCTGCAAACTGACATCAGGAACCTGGCCTGGTGACTTTTGTTTCTCTGTGGAAAGGCCATCATTCTTGTCCGGGGTCAGGTGGCCCGTAGGGGCCGTCTGCCTGCTGAAATTCCGCACGGTTGAGGATACCTCCCTGATGCAACGTGCCCCCACAGGCAACTGTGGCTGGTTTGACAGTGCCAAGTGCCTCCTGCAAACTGACATCAGGAACCTGGCCTGGTGACTTTTGTTTCTCTGGGGAAAGGCCATAGGTCATGCCCAGGGCCTGGTGGCCCGGAGTGGCCGGCTGCCTGCTGAAATTCCGCACGGGTCAGGATACCTCCCAGATGGAATGTGGACCCAGAGGCAACTGCGTCTGGTTTGACAGTGCCAAGTGCCTCCTGCAAACTGACATCAGGAACCTGGCCTGGTGACTTTCGTTTCTCTGGGGAAAGGCCATCATTCTTTTCCGGGGTACGGTGGCCCGGAGTGGCCGGCTGCCTGCTGAAATTCCTCACGGTTGAGGTTACCTCTCAGATGCAAGGTACCCCAGAGGCAACTGTGGCTGGTTTGACAGTGCCAAGTGCCTCCTGCAAACTGACATCAGGAACCTGGCCTGGTGACTTTTGTTTCTCTGGGGAAAGGCCATGGTTCATGTCCAGGGCCTGGTGGCCCGGAGTGACCGGCCCCCTGTGAAATTCCAAATGGATCAGGATGCCTCACACATGAAAAATACCCCCACAGGCAACTGTGGCTGGTTTGACAGTGCCAAGTGCCTCCTGCAAACTGACATCAGGAACCTGGCCTGGTGACTTTTGTTTCTCTGGGGAAAGGCCATCATTCTTGTCCAGGGCCTGGTGGCCCGGAGTGGCCGGCTGCCTCCTGAAATTCTGCATGGATCAGGATGCCTCCCACATGAAAAATGCCCCCACAGGCAACTGCGTCAGGTTTGACAGTGCCAAGTGCCTCCTGCAAACTGACATCAGGAACCTGGCCTGGTGACTTTTGTTTCTCTGGGGAATGGCCATCATTCTTGTTTGGGGCACGGTGGCCCGGCGTGGCCGACTGCCTGCTGAAATTCCAAACAGATCAGGATACCTCCCAGACCGAAAGTACCACCAGTGGCAACTGTGGCTGGTTTGACAGTACCAAGTGCCTCCTGCAAACTGACGTCAGGAACCTGGCCTGGTGAGTTTTGTTTCTCTGGGGAAAGGCCATCATTCTTGTCCGGGGCCCAGAGCTGCCGGAGTGGCCGGCTGCCTGCTGAAATGCCACACGGTTGAGGATGTCTCCCACATGAAAAATGCCCCCACAAGCAACTGTGGCTGGTTTGACAGCGCCAAGTGCCTCCTGCAAACTGACATCAGGAACCTGGCCTGGTGACTTTTGTTTCTTTGGAAAATGGGCATTGTTCATGTCCAGGGCCTTGTGGCCAGGAGTGGCCGGCTGCCTGCTGAAATTCCACATGGATCAGGATGCCTCCCAGATGAAAAGTGCCCCTACAGGCAACTGTGGCTGGTTTGACAGTGCCAAGTGCCTCCTGCAAACTGACATCAGGAACCTGGCCTGGTGACTTTTGTTTCTCTGTGGAAAGGCCATCATTATTGTCCGGGGTCAGGTGGCCCGTAGGGGCCGGCTGCCTGCTGAAATTCCGCACGGTTGAGGATACCTCCCTGATGCAACGTGCCCCCAGAGGCAACTGTGGCTGGTTTGACAGTGCCAAGAGCCTCCTGCAAACTGACATCAGGAACCTGGCCTGGTGACTTTTGTTTCTCTGGGGAAAGGCCATAGGTCATGCCCAGGGCCTGGTGGCCCGGAGTGGCCGGCTGCCTGCTGAAATTCCGCACGGGTCAGGATACCTCCCAGATGGAATGTGGACCCAGAGGCAACTGCGTCTGGTTTGACAGTGCCAAGTGCCTCCTGCAAACTGACATCAGGAACCTGGCCTGGTGACTTTTGTTTGTCTGGGGAAAGGCCATCATTCTTTTCCGGGGTACGGTGGCCCGGAGTGGCCGGCTGCCTGCTGAAATTCCTCACGGTTGAGGTTACCTCTCAGATGCAAGGTACCCCAGAGGCAACTGTGGCTGGTTTGACAGTGCCAAGTGCCTCCTGCAAACTGACATCAGCAACCTGGCCTGGTGACTTTTGTTTCTCTGGGGAAAGGCCATGGTTCATGTCCAGGGCCTGGGGGCTCGGAGTGGCCGGCTGCCTGCTGAAATTCCGCATGGACCAGGATGCCTCCCACATGAAAAATACCCCCACAGGCAACTGTGGCTGGTTTGACAGTGCCAAGTGCCTCCTGCAAACTGACATCAGGAACCTGGCCTGGTGACTTTTGTTTCTCTGGGGAAAGGCCATGATTCTTTTCCGGGGTACGGTGGCCCGGAGTGGCCGGCTGCCTGCTGAAATTCCGCACGGATCAGGATGCCTCCCAGACCCAAAGTACCACCCCAGGCAAATGTGGCTGGTTTGACAGTGCCAAGTGCCTCCTGCAAACAGACATCAGCGACCTGGCCTGCTGAGTTCTGTTTCTCTGGGGAAAGGCCATGGTTCATGTCCAGGGCCCGGTGGCTCGAGTGGCAGGCTGCCTGCTGAAATTCCAAACGGATCAGGATGCCTCCCAGATGAAAGGTGCCACCACAGGCAACTGTGGCTGGTTTGACAGTGCCAAGTGCCTCCTGCAAACTGACATCAGGAACCTGGCCTGGTGACTTTTATTTCTCTGGGTAAAGGCCATCATTCGTGTCCAGTGCCCCGTGGCCTGGAGTGGCCGGCTGCCTGCTGAAATTCCTCACGGTTGAGGATACCTCCCAGATGAAAAATGCCCCCACAGGTAACTGTGGCTGGTTTGACAGTGCCAAGTGCCTCCTGCAAACTGACATCAGGAACCTGGCCTGGTGACTTTTGTTTCTCTGGGGAATGGCCATCATTCTTGTTTGGGGCACGGTGGCCCGGAGTGGCTGGCTGCCTGCTGAAATTCCAAACGGATCAGGATACCTCCCAGACCGAAAGTACCACCAGAGGCAACTGTGGCTGGTTTGACAGTGCCAAGTGCCTCCTGCAAACTGACATCAGGAACCTGGCCTGGTGACTTTTGTTTCTCTGGGGAAAGGCCATCATTCTTGTCCGGGACCCAGAGCGGCCGGAGTGGCCGGCTGCCTGCTGAAATTCCACACAGTTGAGGATGTCTCCTAGATGAAAAATGCCCCCAGAAGCAACTATGGCTGGTTTGACAGTGCCAAGTGCCTCCTGCAAACTGACATCAGGAACCTGGCCTGGTGACTTTCGTTTCTCTGGGGAAAGGCCTTCATTCTTGTCCAGTGCCCGGTGTACTGGAGTGGCCGGATGCCTGCTGAAATTCCGCACGGATGAGGATACCTCCCAGATGCAAGGAGCCCCCACAGGCAACTGCGTCTGGTTTGACAGTGCCAAGTGCCTCCTGCAAACAGACATCAGGAACCTGGCCTGGTGACTTTTGTTTCTCAGGGGAAAGGCCATGGTTCATGTCCAGGGCCTTGTGGCCCGGAGTGGCCGGCTGCCTGCTGAAATTCCGCATGGATCAGGATGCCTCCCACATGAAAAATGCCCCCAGAGGCAACTGTGGCTGGTTTGACAGTGCCAAGTGCCTCCTGCAAACTGACACCAGGAACCTGGCCTGGTGACTTTTGTTTCTCTGGGGAAAGGCCAACATCATTTTCTGGGTCCCGGTGGCCCGGAGTGGCTGGCTGCCTGCTGAAATTCCGCACGGATCAGGATGCCTCCCAGACCGAAAGTACTACCCAAGGCAACTGTGGCTGGTTTGACAGTGCCAAGTGCCTCCTCCAAACTGACATCAGGAACCTGGCCTGGTGACTTTTGTTTCTCTGGGGAAAGGCCATCATTCGTGTCCAGTGCCCCGCTGCCTGCAGTGGCCGGCTGCCTGCTGAAATTCCTCACGGTTGAGGATACCTCCCAGATGCAAGGTGCCCCCACAGGCAACTGCGTCAGGTTTGACAGTGCCAAGTGCCTCCTGCAAACTGACATCAGGAACCTGGCCTGGTGACTTTTGTTTCTCTCGGGAAATGGCCATGGTTCATGTCCATGGACTGGGGGCCCGGAGTGGCAGGCTGCCTGCTGAAATTCTGCATGGATCAGGATGCCGCCGAGATGGAAGGTGCCCCCAAAGGCAACTGTGGCTGGTTTGACAGTGCCAAGTGCCTCCTGCAAACTGACATCAGGAACCTGGCCTGGTGACTTTTGTTTCTCTGGGGAAAGGCATTCATTCTTGTCCAGTTCCCGGTGTTCTGGAGTGGCCGGATGCCTGCTGAAATTCCGCACGGATGAGGATACCTCCCAGATGAAAAATGCCCCCGCAGGCAACTGCGTCTAGTTGGACAGTGCCAAGTGCCTCCTGCAAACTGACATCAGGAACCTGGCCTGATGACTTTTGTTTCTCTGGGGAAAGGCCATGGTTCATGTCCAGGGCCCGGGGGACAGGAGAGGCCGGCTGCCTGCTGAAATTCCGCATGGATCAGGATGCCTGCCTCATGAAAAATGGCCCCACAGGCAACTGTGGCTGGTTTGACAGTGCCAAGTGCCTCCTGCAAACTGACATCAGGAACCTGGCCTGGTGACTTTTGTTTCTCAGGGGAATGGACATGGCTCATGTCCAGGGCCTGGTGGCCCCGAGTGGCCTGGTGCATGCTGAAATTCCGCATGGATCAGGATGCCTCCCAGATGAAAAATGACCCCAGAGGCAACTGCGTCTGGTTTGACAGTGCCAAGTGCCTCCTGCAAAATGACATCAGGAACCTGGCCTGGTGACTTTTGTTTCTCTGATGAAAGGCCAGCATTTTTGTCTGGGGCCTGGTGGCCCGGAGTGGCCGGCTGCCTGCTGAAATTCCGCACGGTTGAGGATACCTCCCAGATGCAAGGAGGACCCACAGACGACTGTGGCTGGTTTGACAGTGCCAAGTGCCTCCTGCAAACTGACATCAGGAACCTGGCCTGGTGACTTTTGTTTCTCTGGGGAAAGGCCATGGTTCATGTCCAGGGCCTGGTGGCCCGGAGTGGCCGGCTGCCTGCTGAAATTCCACACGGTTGAGGATGTCTCCCACATGAAAAATGCCTCCACAGGCAACGGTGGCTGGTTTGACAGTGCCAAGTGCCTCCTGCTAACAGACATCAGGAACCTGGCCTGGTGACTTTTTTTTCTCTGGGGAAAGGCCATCATTCTTGTCCGGGGCACGGTGGCCAGGAGTGGCCGGCTGCCTGCTGATATTCCACACGGTTGAGGATACCTCCCAGATGCAAGGTGCCCCCACAGGCAACTGTGGCTGGTTTGACAGTGCCAAGTGCCTCCTGCAAACTGACATCAGGAACCTGGCCTGGTGACTTTTGTTTCTCAGGGGAATGGACATGGCTCATGTCCAGGGCCTGGCGGCCCGGAGTGGCCTGGTGCCTGCTGAAATTCCGCATGGATCAGGATGCCTCCCAGATGAAAAATGACCCCAGGGGCAACTGCGTCTGGTTTGACAGTGCCAAGTGCCTCCTGCAAACTGACATCAGGAACCTGGCCTGGTGACTTTCGTTTCTCTGGGGAAAGGCCATCATTCTTGTCCGGGTCGCGGTGGCCCGGAGTGGCCGGCTGCCGGCTGAAATTCCTGACGGTTGAGGATACCTCTCAGATGCAAGGTGCCCCCACAGGCAACTGTGGCTGGTTTGACAGTGCCAAGTGCCTCCTGCAAACTGACATCAGGAACCTGGCCTGGTGACTTTTGTTTCTCTGGGGAAAGGCCATGGTTCATGTCCAGAGCCTGGGGGCTCGGAGTGGCCGGCTGCCTGCTGAAATTCCGCATGGATCAGGATGCCTCCCAGATGAAAAATGCCCCCACAGGCAACTGCGGCTGGTTTGACAGTGCCAAGTGCCTCCTGCAAACTGACATCAGGAACCTGGCCTGGTGACTTTTGTTTCTCTGGGGAAAGGCCATCATTCTTTTCCGGGGTACGGTGGCCCGGAGTGGCCGGCTGCCTGCTGAAATTCCGCACGGATCAGGATGCCTCCGAGACCGAAAGTACCACCCAAGGCAAATGTGGCTGGTTTGACAGTGCCAAGTGCCTCCTGCAAACAGACATCAGCGACCTGGCCTGCTGAGTTCTGTTTCTCTGGGGAAAGGCCATGGTTCATGTCCAGGGCCCGGTGGATCGAGTGGCAGGCTGCCTGCTGAAATTCCAAACGGATCAGGATGCCTCGCAGATAAAAGGTGCCACCACAGCCAACTGTGTCTGGTTTGACAGTGCCAAGTGCCTCCTGCAAACTGACATCAGGAACCTGGCCTGGTGACTTTTATTTCTCTGGGTAAAGGCCATCATTCGTGTCCAGTGCCCCGTGGCCTGGAGTGGCCGGCTGCCTGCTGAAATTCCTCACAGTTGAGGATACCTCCCAGATGAAAAATGCCCCCACAGGTAACTGTGGCTGGTTTGACAGTGCCAAGTGCCTCCTGCAAACTGACATCAGGAACCTGGCCTGGTGACTTTTGTTTCTCTGGGGAATGGCCATCATTCTTGTTTGGGGCACGGTGGCCCGGAGTGGCCGGCTACCTGCTGAAATTCCAAACGGATCAGGATACCTCCCAGACCGAAAGTACCACCAGAGGCAACTGTGGCTGGTTTGACAGTGCCAAGTGCCTCCTGCAAACTGACATCAGGAACCTGGCCTGGTGACTTTTGTTTCTCTGGGGAAAGGCCATCATTCTTGTCCGGGGCCCAGAGCGGCCGGAGTGGCCGGCTGCCTGCTGAAATTCCACACAGTTGAGGATGTCTCCTAGATGAAAAATGCCCCCAGAGGCAACTGCGTCTAGTTTGACAGCGACAAGTGCCTCCTGCAAACTGACATCAGGAACCTGGCCTGGTGACTGTTGTTTCTCTGGGAAAAGGCCATGGTTCATGTCCAGGGCCTGGTGGCCCGGAGTGGCCGGCTGCCTGCTGAAATTACACATGGATCAGGATGCCTCCCAGATGAAAACTGCCCCTACAGGCAACTGTGGCTGGTTTGACAGTGCCAAGTGCCTCCTGCAAACTGACATCAGGAACCTGGCCTGGTGACTTTTGTTTCTCTGGGGAAAGGCCTTCATTCTTGTCCAGTGCCCGGTGTACTGGAGTGGCCGGATGCCTGCTGAAATTCCGCACGGATGAGGATACCTCCCAGATGCAAGGAGCCCCCACAGACAACTGCGTCTGGTTTCACAGTGCCAAGTGCCTCCTGCAAACTGACATCAGTAACCTGGCCTGGTGACTTTTGTTTCTCTGGGGAAAGGCCTTCATTCTTGTCCAGTGCCCGGAGTACTGGAGTGGCCGGATGCCTGCTGAAATTCCGCACGGATGAGGATACCTCCCAGATGCAAGGAGCCCCCACAGGCAACTGCGTCTGGTTTGACAGTGCCAAGTGCCTCCTGCAAACTGACATCAGCAACCTGGCCTGGTGACTTTTGTTTCTCAGGGGAAAGGCCATGGTTCATGTCCAGGGCCTGGTGGCCCGGAGTGGCCGGCTGCCTGCTGAAATTCCGCATGGATCAGGATGCCTCCCAGATGAAAAATGCCCCCAGAGGCAACTGTGGCTGGTTTGACAGTGCCAAGTGCCTCCTGCAAACTGACACCAGGAACCTGGCCTGGTGACTTTTGTTTCTCTGGGGAAAGGCCAACATCATTTTCTGGGTCCCGGTGGCCCGGAGTGGCTGGCTGCCTGCTGAAATTCCGCACGGATCAGGATGCCTCCCAGACCGAAAGTACCACCCAAGGCAACTGTGGCTGGTTTGACAGTGCCAAGTGCCTCCTCCAAACTGACATATGGAACCTGGCCTGGTGACTTTTGTTTCTCTGGGGAAAGGCCATCATTCGTGTCCAGTGCCCCGCTGCCTGCAGTGGCCGGCTGCCTGCTGAAATTCCTCACGGTTGAGGATGTCTCCCACATGAAAAATGCCTCCACAGGCAACGGTGGCTGGTTTGACAGTGCCAAGTGCCTCCTGCTAACAGACATCAGGAACCTGGCCTGGTGACTTTTTTTTCTCTGGGGAAAGGCCATCATTCTTGTCCGGGGCACGGTGGCCAGGAGTGGCCGACTGCCTGCTGATATTCCACACGGTTGAGGATACCTCCCAGATGCAAGGTGCCCCCACAGGCAACTGTGGCTGGTTTGACAGTGCCAAGTGCCTCCTGCAAACTGACATCAGGAACCTGGCCTGGTGACTTTCGTTTCTCAGGGGAATGGACATGGCTCATGTCCAGGGCCTGGCGGCCCGGAGTGGCCTGGTGCCTGCTGAAATTCCGCATGGATCAGGATGCCTCCCAGATGAAAAATGACCCCAGGGGCAACTGCGTCTGGTTTGACAGTGCCAATTGCCTCCTGCAAACTGACATCAGGAACCTGGCCTGGTGACTTTCGTTTCTCTGGGGAAAGGCCATCATTCTTGTCCGGGTCGCGGTGGCCCGGAGTGGCCGGCTGCCGGCTGAAATTCCTGACGGTTGAGGATACCTCTCAGATGCAAGGTGCCCCCACAGGCAACTGTGGCTGGTTTGACAGTGCCAAGTGCCTCCTGCAAACTGACATCAGGAACCTGGCCTGGTGACTTTTGTTTCTCTGGGGAAAGGCCATGGTTCATGTCCAGAGCCTGGGGGCTCGGAGTGGCCGGCTGCCTGCTGAAATTCCGCATGGATCAGGATGCCTCCCACATGAAAAATGCCCCCACAGGCAACTGCGGCTGGTTTGACAGTGCCAAGTGCCTCCTGCAAACTGACATCAGGAACCTGGCCTGGTGACTGTTGTTTCTCTGGGGAAAGGACATCATTCTTTTCCGGGGTACGGTGGCCCGGAGTGGCCGGCTGCCTGCTGAAATTCCGCACGGATCAGGATGCCTCCCAGACCGAAAGTACCACCCAAGGCAAATGTGGCTGGTTTGACAGTGCCAAGTGCCTCCTGCAAACAGACATCAGCGACCTGGCCTGCTGAGTTCTGTTTCTCTGGGGAAAGGCCATGGTTCATGTCCAGGGCCCGGTGGATCGAGTGGCAGGCTGCCGGCTGAAATTCCAAACGGATCAGGATGCCTCGCAGATTAAAGGTGCCACCACAGCCAACTGTGTCTGGTTTGACAGTGCCAAGTGCCTCCTGCAAACTGACATCAGGAACCTGGCCTGGTGACTTTTATTTCTCTGGGTAAAGGCCATCATTCGTGTCCAGTGCCCCGTGGCCTGGAGTGGCCGGCTGCCTGCTGAAATTCCTCACAGTTGAGGATACCTCCCAGATGAAAAATGCCCCCACAGGTAACTGTGGCTGGTTTGACAGTGCCAAGTGCCTCCTGCAAACTGACATCAGGAACCTGGCCTGGTGACTTTTGTTTCTCTGGGGAATGGCCATCATTCTTGTTTGGGGCACGGTGGCCCGGAGTGGCCGGCTACCTGCTGAAATTCCAAACGGATCAGGATACCTCCCAGACCGAAAGTACCACCCAAGGCAACTGTGGCTGGTTTGACAGTGCCAAGTGCCTCCTGCAAACTGACATCAGGAACCTGGCCTGGTGACTTTTGTTTCTCTGGGGAAAGGCCATCATTCTTGTCCGGGGCCCAGAGCGGCCGGAGTGGCCGGCTGCCTGCTGAAATTCCACACAGTTGAGGATGTCTCCTAGATGAAAAATGCCCCCAGAGGCAACTGCGTCTAGTTTGACAGCGACAAGTGCCTCCTGCAAACTGACATCAGGAACCTGGCCTGGTGACTGTTGTTTCTCTGGGAAAAGGCCATGGTTCATGTCCAGGGCCTGGTGGCCCGGAGTGGCCGGCTGCCTGCTGAAATTACACATGGATCAGGATGCCTCCCAGATGAAAACTGCCCCTACAGGCAACTGTGGCTGGTTTGACAGTGCCAAGTGCCTCCTGCAAACTGACATCAGGAACCTGGCCTGGTGACTTTTGTTTCTCTGGGGAAAGGCCATCATTCTTTTCCGGGGTACGGTGGCCCGGAGTGGCCGGCTGCCTGCTGAAATTCCGCACGGATCAGGATGCCTCCCACATGAAAAATGCCCCCAGAGGCAACTGCGGCTGGTTTGACAGTGCCAAGTGCCTCCTGCAAACTGACACCAGGAACCTGGCCTGGTGACTTTTGTTTCTCTGGGGAAAGGCCAACATCATTTTCTGGGTCCCGGTGGCCCGGAGTGGCTGGCTGCCTGCTGAAATTCCGCACGGATCAGGATGCCTCCCAGACCGAAAGTACCACCCAAGGCAACTGTGGCTGGTTTGACAGTGCCAAGTGCCTCCTCCAAACTGACATATGGAACCTGGCCTGGTGACTTTTGTTTCTCTGGGGAAAGGCCATCATTCGTGTCCAGTGCCCCGCTGCCTGCAGTGGCCGGCTGCCTGCTGAAATTCCTCACGGTTGAGGATGTCTCCCACATGAAAAATGCCTCCACAGGCAACGGTGGCTGGTTTGACAGTGCCAAGTGCCTCCTGCTAACAGGCATCAGGAACCTGGCCTGGTGACTTTTTTTTCTCTGGGGAAAGGCCATCATTCTTGTCCGGGTCGCGGTGGCCCGGAGTGGCCGGCTGCCTGCTGAAATTCCTGACGGTTGAGGATACCTCCCAGATGCAAGGTGACCCCACAGGCAACTGTGGCTGGTTTGACAGTGCCAAGTGCCTCCTGCAAACTGACATCAGGAACCTGGCCTGGTGACTTTTGTTTCTCTGGGGAAAGGCCATGGTTCATGTCCAGAGCCTGGGGGCTCGGAGTGGCCGGCTGCCTGCTGAAATTCCGCATGGATCAGGATGCCTCCCACATGAAAAATGCCCCCACAGGCAACTGCGGCTGGTTTGACAGTGCCAAGTGCCTCCTGCAAACTGACATCAGGAACCTGGCCTGGTGACTTTTGTTTCTCTGGGGAAAGGCCATGGTTCATGTCCAGAGCCTGGGGGCTCGGAGTGGCCGGCTGCCTGCTGAAATTCCGCATGGATCAGGATGCCTCCCACATGAAAAATGCCCCCACAGGCAACTGCGGCTGGTTTGACAGTGCCAAGTGCCTCCTGCAAACTGACATCAGGAACCTGGCCTGGTGACTTTTGTTTCTCTGGGGAAAGGCCATCATTCGTGTCCAGTGCCCCGCTGCCTGCAGTGGCCGGCTGCCTGCTGAAATTCCTCACGGTTGAGGATGTCTCCCACATGAAAAATGCCTCCACAGGCAACGGTGGCTGGTTTGACAGTGCCAAGTGCCTCCTGCAAACTGACATCAGGAACCTGGCCTGGTGACTTTTTTTTCTCTGGGGAAAGGCCATCATTCTTGTCCGGGGCACGGTGGCCAGGAGTGGCCGACTGCCTGCTGATATTCCACACGGTTGAGGATACCTCCCAGATGCAAGGTGCCCCCACAGGCAACTGTGGCTGGTTTGACAGTGCCAAGTGCCTCCTGCAAACTGACATCAGGAACCTGGCCTGGTGACTTTCGTTTCTCTGGGGAAAGGCCATCATTCTTGTCCGGGTCGCGGTGGCCCGGAGTGGCCGGCTGCCGGCTGAAATTCCTGACGGTTGAGGATACCTCCCAGATGCAAGGTGACCCCACAGGCAACTGTGGCTGGTTTGACAGTGCCAAGTGCCTCCTGCAAACTGACATCAGGAACCTGGCCTGGTGACTTTTGTTTCTCTGGGGAAAGGCCATGGTTCATGTCCAGAGCCTGGGGGCTCGGAGTGGCCGGCTGCCTGCTGAAATTCCGCATGGATCAGGATGCCTCCCACATGAAAAATGCCCCCACAGGCAACTGCGGCTGGTTTGACAGTGCCAAGTGCCTCCTGCAAACTGACATCAGGAACCTGGCCTGGTGACTTTTGTTTCTCTGGGGAAAGGCCATGGTTCATGTCCAGAGCCTGGGGGCTCGGAGTGGCCGGCTGCCTGCTGAAATTCCGCATGGATCAGGATGCCTCCCACATGAAAAATGCCCCCACAGGCAACTGCGGCTGGTTTGACAGTGCCAAGTGCCTCCTGCAAACTGACATCAGGAACCTGGCCTGGTGAGTTTTGTTTCTCTGGGGAAAGGCCATCATTCTTTTCCGGGGTACGGTGGCCCGGAGTGGCCGGCTGCCTGCTGAAATTCCGCACGGATCAGGATGCCTCCCAGACCGAAAGTACCACCCAAGGCAAATGTGGCTGGTTTGACAGTGCCAAGTGCCTCCTGCAAACAGACATCAGCGACCTGGCCTGCTGAGTTCTGTTTCTCTGGGGAAAGGCCATGGTTCATGTCCAGGGCCCGGTGGATCGAGTGGCAGGCTGCCTGCTGAAATTCCAAACGGATCAGGATGCCTCGCAGATTAAAGGTGCCACCACAGCCAACTGTGTCTGGTTTGACAGTGCCAAGTGCCTCCTGCAAACTGACATCAGGAACCTGGCCTGGTGACTTTTATTTCTCTGGGTAAAGGCCATCATTCGTGCCCAGTGCCCCGTGGCCTGGAGTGGCCGGCTGCCTGCTGAAATTCCTCACAGTTGAGGATACCTCCCAGATGAAAAATGCCCCCACAGGTAACTGTGGCTGGTTTGACAGTGCCAAGTGCCTCCTGCAAACTGACATCAGGAACCTGGCCTGGTGACTTTTGTTTCTCTGGGGAATGGCCATCATTCTTGTTTGGGGCACGGTGGCCCGGAGTGGCCGGCTACCTGCTGAAATTCCAAACGGATCAGGATACCTCCCAGACCGAAAGTACCACCAGAGGCAACTGTGGCTGGTTTGACAGTGCCAAGTGCCTCCTGCAAACTGACATCAGGAACCTGGCCTGGTGACTTTTGTTTCTCTGGGGAAAGGCCATCATTCTTGTCCGGGGCCCAGAGCGGCCGGAGTGGCCGGCTGCCTGCTGAAATTCCACACAGTTGAGGATGTCTCCTAGATGAAAAATGCCCCCAGAGGCAACTGCGTCTAGTTTGACAGCGACAAGTGCCTCCTGCAAACTGACATCAGGAACCTGGCCTGGTGACTGTTGTTTCTCTGGGAAAAGGCCATGGTTCATGTCCAGGGCCTGGTGGCCCGGAGTGGCCGGCTGCCTGCTGAAATTACACATGGATCAGGATGCCTCCCAGATGAAAACTGCCCCTACAGGCAACTGTGGCTGGTTTGACAGTGCCAAGTGCCTCCTGCAAACTGACATCAGGAACCTGGCCTGGTGACTTTTGTTTCTCTGGGGAAAGGCCTTCATTCTTGTCCAGTGCCCGGTGTACTGGAGTGGCCGGATGCCTGCTGAAATTCCGCACGGATGAGGATACCTCCCAGATGCAAGGAGCCCCCACAGACAACTGCGTCTGGTTTGACAGTGCCAAGTGCCTCCTGCAAACTGACATCAGTAACCTGGCCTGGTGACTTTTGTTTCTCTGGGGAAAGGCCATGGTTCATGTCCAGGGCCTGGGGGCCCGGAGTGGCCGGCTGCCTGCTGAAATTCCGCATGGATCAGGATGCCTCCCACATGAAAAATGCCCCCAGAGGCAACTGTGGCTGGTTTGACAGTGCCAAGTGCCTCCTGCAAACTGACACCAGGAACCTGGCCTGGTGACTTTTGTTTCTCTGGGGAAAGGCCATCATTCTTGTCCGGGGCCCAGAGCGGCCGGAGTGGCCGGCTGCCTGCTGAAATTCCACACATTTGAGGATGTCTCCTAGATGAAAAAGGCCCCCAGAGGCAACTGCGTCTAGTTTGACAGCGCCAAGTGCCTCCTGCAAACTGACATCAGGAACCTGGCCTGGTGACTTTTGTTTCTCTGGGGAAAGGCCTTCATTCTTGTCCAGTGCCCGGAGTACTGGAGTGGCCGGATGCCTGCTGAAATTCCGCACGGATGAGGATACCTCCCAGATGCAAGGAGCCCCCACAGGCAACTGCGTCTGGTTTGACAGTGCCAAGTGCCTCCTGCAAACTGACATCAGGAACCTGGCCTGGTGACTTTTGTTTCTCAGGGGAAAGGCCATGGTTCACGTCCAGGGCCTGGTGGCCCGGAGTGGCCGGCTGCCTGCTGAAATTCCGCATGGATCAGGATGCCTCCCAGATGAAAAATGCCCCCAGAGGCAACTGTGGCTGGTTTGACAGTGCCAAGTGCCTCCTGCAAACTGACACCAGGAACCTGGCCTGGTGACTTTTGTTTCTCTGGGGAAAGGCCAACATCATTTTCTGGGTCCCGGTGGCCCGGAGTGGCTGGCTACCTGCTGAAATTCCGCACGGATCAGGATGCCTCCCAGACCGAAAGTACCACCCAAGGCAACTGTGGCTGGTTTGACAGTGCCAAGTGCCTCCTCCAAACTGACATATGGAACCTGGCCTGGTGACTTTTGTTTCTCTGGGGAAAGGCCATCATTCGTGTCCAGTGCCCCGCTGCCTGCAGTGGCCGGCTGCCTGCTGAAATTCCTCACGGTTGAGGATGTCTCCCACATGAAAAATGCCTCCACAGGCAACGGTGGCTGGTTTGACAGTGCCAAGTGCCTCCTGCTAACAGACATCAGGAACCTGGCCTGGTGACTTTTTTTTCTCTGGGGAAAGGCCATCATTCTTGTCCGGGGCACGGTGGCCAGGAGTGGCCGACTGCCTGCTGATATTCCACACGGTTGAGGATACCTCCCAGATGCAAGGTGCCCCCACAGGCAACTGTGGCTGGTTTGACAGTGCCAAGTGCCTCCTGCAAACTGACATCAGTAACCTGGCCTGGTGACTTTTGTTTCTCAGGGGAATGGACATGGCTCATGTCCAGGGCCTGGCGGCCCGGAGTGGCCTGGTGCCTGCTGAAATTCCGCATGGATCAGGATGCCTCCCAGATGAAAAATGACCCCAGGGGCAACTGCGTCTGGTTTGACAGTGCCAAGTGCCTCCTGCAAACTGACATCAGGAACCTGGCCTGGTGACTTTCGTTTCTCTGGGGAAAGGCCATCATTCTTGTCCGGGTCGCGGTGGCCCGGAGTGGCCGGCTGCCGGCTGAAATTCCTGACGGTTGAGGATACCTCTCAGATGCAAGGTGCCCCCACAGGCAACTGTGGCTGGTTTGACAGTGCCAAGTGCCTCCTGCAAACTGACATCAGGAACCTGGCCTGGTGACTTTTGTTTCTCTGGGGAAAGGCCATGGTTCATGTCCAGAGCCTGGGGGCTCGGAGTGGCCGGCTGCCTGCTGAAATTCCGCATGGATCAGGATGCCTCCCACATGAAAAATGCCCCCACAGGCAACTGCGGCTGGTTTGACAGTGCCAAGTGCCTCCTGCAAACTGACATCAGGAACCTGGCCTGGTGAGTTTTGTTTCTCTGGGGAAAGGCCATCATTCTTTTCCGGGGTACGGTGGCCCGGAGTGGCCGGCTGCCTGCTGAAATTCCGCACGGATCAGGATGCCTCCCAGACCGAAAGTACCACCCAAGGCAAATGTGGCTGGTTTGACAGTGCCAAGTGCCTCCTGCAAACAGACATCAGCGACCTGGCCTGCTGAGTTCTGTTTCTCTGGGGAAAGGCCATGGTTCATGTCCAGGGCCCGGTGGATCGAGTGGCAGGCTGCCTGCTGAAATTCCAAACGGATCAGGATGCCTCGCAGATTAAAGGTGCCACCACAGCCAACTGTGTCTGGTTTGACAGTGCCAAGTGCCTCCTGCAAACTGACATCAGGAACCTGGCCTGGTGACTTTTATTTCTCTGGGTAAAGGCCATCATTCGTGTCCAGTGCCCCGTGGCCTGGAGTGGCCGGCTGCCTGCTGAAATTCCTCACAGTTGAGGATACCTCCCAGATGAAAAATGCCCCCACAGGTAACTGTGGCTGGTTTGACAGTGCCAAGTGCCTCCTGCAAACTGACATCAGGAACCTGGCCTGGTGACTTTTGTTTCTCTGGGGAATGGCCATCATTCTTGTTTGGGGCACGGTGGCCCGGAGTGGCCGGCTACCTGCTGAAATTCCAAACGGATCAGGATACCTCCCAGACCGAAAGTACCACCAGAGGCAACTGTGGCTGGTTTGACAGTGCCAAGTGCCTCCTGCAAACTGACATCAGGAACCTGGCCTGGTGACTTTTGTTTCTCTGGGGAAAGGCCATCATTCTTGTCCGGGGCCCAGAGCGGCCGGAGTGGCCGGCTGCCTGCTGAAATTCCACACAGTTGAGGATGTCTCCTAGATGAAAAATGCCCCCAGAGGCAACTGCGTCTAGTTTGACAGCGACAAGTGCCTCCTGCAAACTGACATCAGGAACCTGGCCTGGTGACTGTTGTTTCTCTGGGAAAAGGCCATGGTTCATGTCCAGGGCCTGGTGGCCCGGAGTGGCCGGCTGCCTGCTGAAATTACACATGGATCAGGATGCCTCCCAGATGAAAACTGCCCCTACAGGCAACTGTGGCTGGTTTGACAGTGCCAAGTGCCTCCTGCAAACTGACATCAGGAACCTGCCCTGGTGACTTTTGTTTCTCTGGGGAAAGGCCTTCATTCTTGTCCAGTGCCCGGTGTACTGGAGTGGCCGGATGCCTGCTGAAATTCCGCACGGATGAGGATACCTCCCAGATGCAAGGAGCCCCCACAGACAACTGCGTCTGGTTTGACAGTGCCAAGTGCCTCCTGCAAACTGACATCAGTAACCTGGCCTGGTGACTTTTGTTTCTCTGGGGAAAGGCCATGGTTCATGTCCAGGGCCTGGGGGCCCGGAGTGGCCGGCTGCCTGCTGAAATTCCGCATGGATCAGGATGCCTCCCACATGAAAAATGCCCCCAGAGGCAACTGTGGCTGGTTTGACAGTGCCAAGTGCCTCCTGCAAACTGACACCAGGAACCTGGCCTGGTGACTTTTGTTTCTCTGGGGAAAGGCCATCATTCTTGTCCGGGGCCCAGAGCGGCCGGAGTGGCCGGCTGCCTGCTGAAATTCCACACATTTGAGGATGTCTCCTAGATGAAAAAGGCCCCCAGAGGCAACTGCGTCTAGTTTGACAGCGCCAAGTGCCTCCTGCAAACTGACATCAGGAACCTGGCCTGGTGACTTTTGTTTCTCTGGGGAAAGGCCTTCATTCTTGTCCAGTGCCCGGAGTACTGGAGTGGCCGGATGCCTGCTGAAATTCCGCACGGATGAGGATACCTCCCAGATGCAAGGAGCCCCCACAGGCAACTGCGTCTGGTTTGACAGTGCCAAGTGCCTCCTGCAAACTGACATCAGCAACCTGGCCTGGTGACTTTTGTTTCTCAGGGGAAAGGCCATGGTTCATGTCCAGGGCCTGGTGGCCCGGAGTGGCCGGCAGCCTGCTGAAATTCCGCATGGATCAGGATGCCTCCCAGATGAAAAATGCCCCCAGAGGCAACTGTGGCTGGTTTGACAGTGCCAAGTGCCTCCTGCAAACTGACACCAGGAACCTGGCCTGGTGACTTTTGTTTCTCTGGGGAAAGGCCAACATCATTTTCTGGGTCCCGGTGGCCCGGAGTGGCTGGCTGCCTGCTGAAATTCCGCACGGATCAGGATGCCTCCCAGACCGAAAGTACCACCCAAGGCAACTGTGGCTGGTTTGACAGTGCCAAGTGCCTCCTCCAAACTGACATATGGAACCTGGCCTGGTGACTTTTGTTTCTCTGGGGAAAGGCCATCATTCGTGTCCAGTGCCCCGCTGCCTGCAGTGGCCGGCTGCCTGCTGAAATTCCTCACGGTTGAGGATGTCTCCCACATGAAAAATGCCTCCACAGGCAACGGTGGCTGGTTTGACAGTGC
Organism: Passer domesticus; assembly: GCF_036417665.1. NCBI lineage: Eukaryota > Metazoa > Chordata > Aves > Passeriformes > Passeridae > Passer > Passer domesticus. The sequence goes on from NC_087474.1 coordinate 59,748,364, forward strand.
CAAGTGCCTCCTGCTAACAGACATCAGGAACCTGGCCTGGTGACTTTTTTTTCTCTGGGGAAAGGCCATCATTCTTGTCCGGGGCACGGTGGCCAGGAGTGGCCGACTGCCTGCTGATATTCCACACGGTTGAGGATACCTCCCAGATGCAAGGTGCCCCCACAGGCAACTGTGGCTGGTTTGACAGTGCCAAGTGCCTCCTGCAAACTGACATCAGGAACCTGGCCTGGTGACTTTTGTTTCTCAGGGGAATGGACATGGCTCATGTCCAGGGCCTGGCGGCCCGGAGTGGCCTGGTGCCTGCTGAAATTCCGCATGGATCAGGATGCCTCCCAGATGAAAAATGACCCCAGGGGCAACTGCGTCTGGTTTGACAGTGCCAAGTGCCTCCTGCAAACTGACATCAGGAACCTGGCCTGGTGACTTTCGTTTCTCTGGGGAAAGGCCATCATTCTTGTCCGGGTCGCGGTGGCCCGGAGTGGCCGGCTGCCGGCTGAAATTCCTGACGGTTGAGGATACCTCTCAGATGCAAGGTGCCCCCACAGGCAACTGTGGCTGGTTTGACAGTGCCAAGTGCCTCCTGCAAACTGACATCAGGAACCTGGCCTGGTGACTTTTGTTTCTCTGGGGAAAGGCCATGGTTCATGTCCAGAGCCTGGGGGCTCGGAGTGGCCGGCTGCCTGCTGAAATTCCGCATGGATCAGGATGCCTCCCACATGAAAAATGCCCCCACAGGCAACTGCGGCTGGTTTGACAGTGCCAAGTGCCTCCTGCAAACTGACATCAGGAACCTGGCCTGGTGAGTTTTGTTTCTCTGGGGAAAGGCCATCATTCTTTTCCGGGGTACGGTGGCCCGGAGTGGCCGGCTGCCTGCTGAAATTCCGCACGGATCAGGATGCCTCCCAGACCGAAAGTACCACCCAAGGCAAATGTGGCTGGTTTGACAGTGCCAAGTGCCTCCTGCAAACAGACATCAGCGACCTGGCCTGCTGAGTTCTGTTTCTCTGGGGAAAGGCCATGGTTCATGTCCAGGGCCCGGTGGATCGAGTGGCAGGCTGCCTGCTGAAATTCCAAACGGATCAGGATGCCTCGCAGATTAAAGGTGCCACCACAGCCAACTGTGTCTGGTTTGACAGTGCCAAGTGCCTCCTGCAAACTGACATCAGGAACCTGGCCTGGTGACTTTTATTTCTCTGGGTAAAGGCCATCATTCGTGTCCAGTGCCCCGTGGCCTGGAGTGGCCGGCTGCCTGCTGAAATTCCTCACAGTTGAGGATACCTCCCAGATGAAAAATGCCCCCACAGGTAACTGTGGCTGGTTTGACAGTGCCAAGTGCCTCCTGCAAACTGACATCAGGAACCTGGCCTGGTGACTTTTGTTTCTCTGGGGAATGGCCATCATTCTTGTTTGGGGCACGGTGGCCCGGAGTGGCCGGCTACCTGCTGAAATTCCAAACGGATCAGGATACCTCCCAGACCGAAAGTACCACCAGAGGCAACTGTGGCTGGTTTGACAGTGCCAAGTGCCTCCTGCAAACTGACATCAGGAACCTGGCCTGGTGACTTTTGTTTCTCTGGGGAAAGGCCATCATTCTTGTCCGGGGCCCAGAGCGGCCGGAGTGGCCGGCTGCCTGCTGAAATTCCACACAGTTGAGGATGTCTCCTAGATGAAAAATGCCCCCAGAGGCAACTGCGTCTAGTTTGACAGCGACAAGTGCCTCCTGCAAACTGACATCAGGAACCTGGCCTGGTGACTGTTGTTTCTCTGGGAAAAGGCCATGGTTCATGTCCAGGGCCTGGTGGCCCGGAGTGGCCGGCTGCCTGCTGAAATTACACATGGATCAGGATGCCTCCCAGATGAAAACTGCCCCTACAGGCAACTGTGGCTGGTTTGACAGTGCCAAGTGCCTCCTGCAAACTGACATCAGGAACCTGGCCTGGTGACTTTTGTTTCTCTGGGGAAAGGCCTTCATTCTTGTCCAGTGCCCGGTGTACTGGAGTGGCCGGATGCCTGCTGAAATTCCGCACGGATGAGGATACCTCCCAGATGCAAGGAGCCCCCACAGACAACTGCGTCTGGTTTGACAGTGCCAAGTGCCTCCTGCAAACAGACATCAGCGACCTGGCCTGCTGAGTTCTGTTTCTCTGGGGAAAGGCCATGGTTCATGTCCAGGGCCCGGTGGATCGAGTGGCAGGCTGCCTGCTGAAATTCCAAACGGATCAGGATGCCTCGCAGATTAAAGGTGCCACCACAGCCAACTGTGTCTGGTTTGACAGTGCCAAGTGCCTCCTGCAAACTGACATCAGGAACCTGGCCTGGTGACTTTTATTTCTCTGGGTAAAGGCCATCATTCGTGTCCAGTGCCCCGTGGCCTGGAGTGGCCGGCTGCCTGCTGAAATTCCTCACAGTTGAGGATACCTCCCAGATGAAAAATGCCCCCACAGGTAACTGTGGCTGGTTTGACAGTGCCAAGTGCCTCCTGCAAACTGACATCAGGAACCTGGCCTGGTGACTTTTGTTTCTCTGGGGAATGGCCATCATTCTTGTTTGGGGCACGGTGGCCCGGAGTGGCCGGCTACCTGCTGAAATTCCAAACGGATCAGGATACCTCCCAGACCGAAAGTACCACCAGAGGCAACTGTGGCTGGTTTGACAGTGCCAAGTGCCTCCTGCAAACTGACATCAGGAACCTGGCCTGGTGACTTTTGTTTCTCTGGGGAAAGGCCATCATTCTTGTCCGGGGCCCAGAGCGGCCGGAGTGGCCGGCTGCCTGCTGAAATTCCACACAGTTGAGGATGTCTCCTAGATGAAAAATGCCCCCAGAGGCAACTGCGTCTAGTTTGACAGCGACAAGTGCCTCCTGCAAACTGACATCAGGAACCTGGCCTGGTGACTGTTGTTTCTCTGGGAAAAGGCCATGGTTCATGTCCAGGGCCTGGTGGCCCGGAGTGGCCGGCTGCCTGCTGAAATTACACATGGATCAGGATGCCTCCCAGATGAAAACTGCCCCTACAGGCAACTGTGGCTGGTTTGACAGTGCCAAGTGCCTCCTGCAAACTGACATCAGGAACCTGCCCTGGTGACTTTTGTTTCTCTGGGGAAAGGCCTTCATTCTTGTCCAGTGCCCGGTGTACTGGAGTGGCCGGATGCCTGCTGAAATTCCGCACGGATGAGGATACCTCCCAGATGCAAGGAGCCCCCACAGACAACTGCGTCTGGTTTGACAGTGCCAAGTGCCTCCTGCAAACTGACATCAGTAACCTGGCCTGGTGACTTTTGTTTCTCTGGGGAAAGGCCATGGTTCATGTCCAGGGCCTGGGGGCCCGGAGTGGCCGGCTGCCTGCTGAAATTCCGCATGGATCAGGATGCCTCCCACATGAAAAATGCCCCCAGAGGCAACTGTGGCTGGTTTGACAGTGCCAAGTGCCTCCTGCAAACTGACACCAGGAACCTGGCCTGGTGACTTTTGTTTCTCTGGGGAAAGGCCATCATTCTTGTCCGGGGCCCAGAGCGGCCGGAGTGGCCGGCTGCCTGCTGAAATTCCACACATTTGAGGATGTCTCCTAGATGAAAAAGGCCCCCAGAGGCAACTGCGTCTAGTTTGACAGCGCCAAGTGCCTCCTGCAAACTGACATCAGGAACCTGGCCTGGTGACTTTTGTTTCTCTGGGGAAAGGCCTTCATTCTTGTCCAGTGCCCGGAGTACTGGAGTGGCCGGATGCCTGCTGAAATTCCGCACGGATGAGGATACCTCCCAGATGCAAGGAGCCCCCACAGGCAACTGCGTCTGGTTTGACAGTGCCAAGTGCCTCCTGCAAACTGACATCAGCAACCTGGCCTGGTGACTTTTGTTTCTCAGGGGAAAGGCCATGGTTCATGTCCAGGGCCTGGTGGCCCGGAGTGGCCGGCAGCCTGCTGAAATTCCGCATGGATCAGGATGCCTCCCAGATGAAAAATGCCCCCAGAGGCAACTGTGGCTGGTTTGACAGTGCCAAGTGCCTCCTGCAAACTGACACCAGGAACCTGGCCTGGTGACTTTTGTTTCTCTGGGGAAAGGCCAACATCATTTTCTGGGTCCCGGTGGCCCGGAGTGGCTGGCTGCCTGCTGAAATTCCGCACGGATCAGGATGCCTCCCAGACCGAAAGTACCACCCAAGGCAACTGTGGCTGGTTTGACAGTGCCAAGTGCCTCCTCCAAACTGACATATGGAACCTGGCCTGGTGACTTTTGTTTCTCTGGGGAAAGGCCATCATTCGTGTCCAGTGCCCCGCTGCCTGCAGTGGCCGGCTGCCTGCTGAAATTCCTCACGGTTGAGGATGTCTCCCACATGAAAAATGCCTCCACAGGCAACGGTGGCTGGTTTGACAGTGCCAAGTGCCTCCTGCTAACAGACATCAGGAACCTGGCCTGGTGACTTTTTTTTCTCTGGGGAAAGGCCATCATTCTTGTCCGGGGCACGGTGGCCAGGAGTGGCCGACTGCCTGCTGATATTCCACACGGTTGAGGATACCTCCCAGATGCAAGGTGCCCCCACAGGCAACTGTGGCTTGTTTGACAGTGCCAAGTGCCTCCTGCAAACTGACATCAGGAACCTGGCCTGGTGACTTTCGTTTCTCTGGGGAAAGGCCATCATTCTTGTCCGGGTCGCGGTGGCCCGGAGTGGCCGGCTGCCGGCTGAAATTCCTGACGGTTGAGGATACCTCTCAGATGCAAGGTGCCCCCACAGGCAACTGTGGCTGGTTTGACAGTGCCAAGTGCCTCCTGCAAACTGACATCAGGAACCTGGCCTGGTGACTTTTGTTTCTCTGGGGAAAGGCCATGGTTCATGTCCAGAGCCTGGGGGCTCGGAGTGGCCGGCTGCCTGCTGAAATTCCGCATGGATCAGGATGCCTCCCACATGAAAAATGCCCCCACAGGCAACTGCGGCTGGTTTGACAGTGCCAAGTGCCTCCTGCAAACTGACATCAGGAACCTGGCCTGGTGAGTTTTGTTTCTCTGGGGAAAGGCCATCATTCTTTTCCGGGGTACGGTGGCCCGGAGTGGCCGGCTGCCTGCTGAAATTCCGCACGGATCAGGATGCCTCCCAGACCGAAAGTACCACCCAAGGCAAATGTGGCTGGTTTGACAGTGCCAAGTGCCTCCTGCAAACAGACATCAGCGACCTGGCCTGCTGAGTTCTGTTTCTCTGGGGAAAGGCCATGGTTCATGTCCAGGGCCCGGTGGATCGAGTGGCAGGCTGCCTGCTGAAATTCCAAACGGATCAGGATGCCTCGCAGATTAAAGGTGCCACCACAGCCAACTGTGTCTGGTTTGACAGGGCCAAGTGCCTCCTGCAAACTGACATCAGGAACCTGGCCTGGTGACTTTTATTTCTCTGGGTAAAGGCCATCATTCGTGTCCAGTGCCCCGTGGCCTGGAGTGGCCGGCTGCCTGCTGAAATTCCTCACAGTTGAGGATACCTCCCAGATGAAAAATGCCCCCACAGGTAACTGTGGCTGGTTTGACAGTGCCAAGTGCCTCCTGCAAACTGACATCAGGAACCTGGCCTGGTGACTTTTGTTTCTCTGGGGAATGGCCATCATTCTTGTTTGGGGCACGGTGGCCCGGAGTGGCCGGCTACCTGCTGAAATTCCAAACGGATCAGGATACCTCCCAGACCGAAAGTACCACCAGAGGCAACTGTGGCTGGTTTGACAGTGCCAAGTGCCTCCTGCAAACTGACATCAGGAACCTGGCCTGGTGACTTTTGTTTCTCTGGGGAAAGGCCATCATTCTTGTCCGGGGCCCAGAGCGGCCGGAGTGGCCGGCTGCCTGCTGAAATTCCACACAGTTGAGGATGTCTCCTAGATGAAAAATGCCCCCAGAGGCAACTGCGTCTAGTTTGACAGCGACAAGTGCCTCCTGCAAACTGACATCAGGAACCTGGCCTGGTGACTGTTGTTTCTCTGGGAAAAGGCCATGGTTCATGTCCAGGGCCTGGTGGCCCGGAGTGGCCGGCTGCCTGCTGAAATTACACATGGATCAGGATGCCTCCCAGATGAAAACTGCCCCTACAGGCAACTGTGGCTGGTTTGACAGTGCCAAGTGCCTCCTGCAAACTGACATCAGGAACCTGGCCTGGTGACTTTTGTTTCTCTGGGGAAAGGCCTTCATTCTTGTCCAGTGCCCGGTGTACTGGAGTGGCCGGATGCCTGCTGAAATTCCGCACGGATGAGGATACCTCCCAGATGCAAGGAGCCCCCACAGACAACTGCGTCTGGTTTGACAGTGCCAAGTGCCTCCTGCAAACTGACATCAGCAACCTGGCCTGGTGACTTTTGTTTCTCTGGGGAAAGGCCATGGTTCATGTCCAGGGCCTGGGGGCCCGGAGTGGCCGGCTGCCTGCTGAAATTCCGCATGGATCAGGATGCCTCCCACATGAAAAATGCCCCCAGAGGCAACTGCGGCTGGTTTGACAGTGCCAAGTGCCTCCTGCAAACTGACACCAGGAACCTGGCCTGGTGACTTTTGTTTCTCTGGGGAAAGGCCATCATTCTTGTCCGGGGCCCAGAGCGGCCGGAGTGGCCGGCTGCCTGCTGAAATTCCACACATTTGAGGATGTCTCCTAGATGAAAAAGGCCCCCAGAGGCAACTGCGTCTAGTTTGACAGCGCCAAGTGCCTCCTGCAAACTGACATCAGGAACCTGGCCTGGTGACTTTTGTTTCTCTGGGGAAAGGCCTTCATTCTTGTCCAGTGCCCGGAGTACTGGAGTGGCCGGATGCCTGCTGAAATTCCGCACGGATGAGGATACCTCCCAGATGCAAGGAGCCCCCACAGACAACTGCGTCTGGTTTGACAGTGCCAAGTGCCTCCTGCAAACTGACATCAGTAACCTGGCCTGGTGACTTTTGTTTCTCAGAGGAAAGGCCATGGTTCACGTCCAGGGCCTGGTGGCCCGGAGTGGCCGGCTGCCTGCTGAAATTCCGCATGGATCAGGATGCCTCCCAGATGAAAAATGCCCCCAGAGGCAACTGTGGCTGGTTTGACAGTGCCAAGTGCCTCCTGCAAACTGACACCAGGAACCTGGCCTGGTGACTTTTGTTTCTCTGGGGAAAGGCCAACATCATTTTCTGGGTCCCGGTGGCCCGGAGTGGCTGGCTGCCTGCTGAAATTCCGCACGGATCAGGATGCCTCCCAGACCGAAAGTACCACCCAAGGCAACTGTGGCTGGTTTGACAGTGCCAAGTGCCTCCTCCAAACTGACATATGGAACCTGGCCTGGTGACTTTTGTTTCTCTGGGGAAAGGCCATCATTCGTGTCCAGTGCCCCGCTGCCTGCAGTGGCCGGCTGCCTGCTGAAATTCCTCACGGTTGAGGATGTCTCCCACATGAAAAATGCCTCCACAGGCAACGGTGGCTGGTTTGACAGTGCCAAGTGCCTCCTGCTAACAGACATCAGGAACCTGGCCTGGTGACTTTTTTTTCTCTGGGGAAAGGCCATCATTCTTGTCCGGGGCACGGTGGCCAGGAGTGGCCGACTGCCTGCTGATATTCCACACGGTTGAGGATACCTCCCAGATGCAAGGTGCCCCCACAGGCAACTGTGGCTGGTTTGACAGTGCCAAGTGCCTCCTGCAAACTGACATCAGGAACCTGGCCTGGTGACTTTCGTTTCTCTGGGGAAAGGCCATCATTCTTGTCCGGGTCGCGGTGGCCCGGAGTGGCCGGCTGCCGGCTGAAATTCCTGACGGTTGAGGATACCTCCCAGATGCAAGGTGACCCCACAGGCAACTGTGGCTGGTTTGACAGTGCCAAGTGCCTCCTGCAAACTGACATCAGGAACCTGGCCTGGTGACTTTTGTTTCTCTGGGGAAAGGCCATGGTTCATGTCCAGAGCCTGGGGGCTCGGAGTGGCCGGCTGCCTGCTGAAATTCCGCATGGATCAGGATGCCTCCCACATGAAAAATGCCCCCACAGGCAACTGCGGCTGGTTTGACAGTGCCAAGTGCCTCCTGCAAACTGACATCAGGAACCTGGCCTGGTGACTTTTGTTTCTCTGGGGAAAGGCCATGGTTCATGTCCAGAGCCTGGGGGCTCGGAGTGGCCGGCTGCCTGCTGAAATTCCGCATGGATCAGGATGCCTCCCACATGAAAAATGCCCCCAGAGGCAACTGCGGCTGGTTTGACAGTGCCAAGTGCCTCCTGCAAACTGACATCAGGAACCTGGCCTGGTGAGTTTTGTTTCTCTGGGGAAAGGCCATCATTCTTTTCCGGGGTACGGTGGCCCGGAGTGGCCGGCTCCCTGCTGAAATTCCGCACGGATCAGGATGCCTCCCAGACCGAAAGTACCACCCAAGGCAAATGTGGCTGGTTTGACAGTGCCAAGTGCCTCCTGCAAACAGACATCAGCGACCTGGCCTGCTGAGTTCTGTTTCTCTGGGGAAAGGCCATGGTTCATGTCCAGGGCCCGGTGGATCGAGTGGCAGGCTGCCTGCTGAAATTCCAAACGGATCAGGATGCCTCGCAGATTAAAGGTGCCACCACAGCCAACTGTGTCTGGTTTGACAGTGCCAAGTGCCTCCTGCAAACTGACATCAGGAACCTGGCCTGGTGACTTTTATTTCTCTGGGTAAAGGCCATCATTCGTGTCCAGTGCCCCGTGGCCTGGAGTGGCCGGCTGCCTGCTGAAATTCCTCACAGTTGAGGATACCTCCCAGATGAAAAATGCCCCCACAGGTAACTGTGGCTGGTTTGACAGTGCCAAGTGCCTCCTGCAAACTGACATCAGGAACCTGGCCTGGTGACTTTTGTTTCTCTGGGGAATGGCCATCATTCTTGTTTGGGGCACGGTGGCCCGGAGTGGCCGGCTACCTGCTGAAATTCCAAACGGATCAGGATACCTCCCAGACCGAAAGTACCACCAGAGGCAACTGTGGCTGGTTTGACAGTGCCAAGTGCCTCCTGCAAACTGACATCAGGAACCTGGCCTGGTGACTTTTGTTTCTCTGGGGAAAGGCCATCATTCTTGTCCGGGGCCCAGAGCGGCCGGAGTGGCCGGCTGCCTGCTGAAATTCCACACAGTTGAGGATGTCTCCTAGATGAAAAATGCCCCCAGAGGCAACTGCGTCTAGTTTGACAGCGACAAGTGCCTCCTGCAAACTGACATCAGGAACCTGGCCTGGTGACTGTTGTTTCTCTGGGAAAAGGCCATGGTTCATGTCCAGGGCCTGGTGGCCCGGAGTGGCCGGCTGCCTGCTGAAATTACACATGGATCAGGATGCCTCCCAGATGAAAACTGCCCCTACAGGCAACTGTGGCTGGTTTGACAGTGCCAAGTGCCTCCTGCAAACTGACATCAGGAACCTGGCCTGGTGACTTTTGTTTCTCTGGGGAAAGGCCTTCATTCTTGTCCAGTGCCCGGTGTACTGGAGTGGCCGGATGCCTGCTGAAATTCCGCACGGATGAGGATACCTCCCAGATGCAAGGAGCCCCCACAGACAACTGCGTCTGGTTTGACAGTGCCAAGTGCCTCCTGCAAACTGACATCAGTAACCTGGCCTGGTGACTTTTGTTTCTCTGGGGAAAGGCCATGGTTCATGTCCAGGGCCTGGGGGCCCGGAGTGGCCGGCTGCCTGCTGAAATTCCGCATGGATCAGGATGCCTCCCACATGAAAAATGCCCCCAGAGGCAACTGCGGCTGGTTTGACAGTGCCAAGTGCCTCCTGCAAACTGACACCAGGAACCTGGCCTGGTGACTTTTGTTTCTCTGGGGAAAGGCCATCATTCTTGTCCGGGGCCCAGAGCGGCCGGAGTGGCCGGCTGCCTGCTGAAATTCCACACATTTGAGGATGTCTCCTAGATGAAAAAGGCCCCCAGAGGCAACTGCGTCTAGTTTGACAGCGCCAAGTGCCTCCTGCAAACTGACATCAGGAACCTGGCCTGGTGACTTTTGTTTCTCAGGGGAAAGGCCTTCATTCTTGTCCAGTGCCCGGAGTACTGGAGTGGCCGGATGCCTGCTGAAATTCCGCACGGATGAGGATACCTCCCAGATGCAAGGAGCCCCCACAGGCAACTGCGTCTGGTTTGACAGTGCCAAGTGCCTCCTGCAAACTGACATCAGCAACCTGGCCTGGTGACTTTTGTTTCTCAGAGGAAAGGCCATGGTTCACGTCCAGGGCCTGGTGGCCCGGAGTGGCCGGCTGCCTGCTGAAATTCCGCATGGATCAGGATGCCTCCCAGATGAAAAATGCCCCCAGAGGCAACTGTGGCTGGTTTGACAGTGCCAAGTGCCTCCTGCAAACTGACACCAGGAACCTGGCCTGGTGACTTTTGTTTCTCTGGGGAAAGGCCAACATCATTTTCTGGGTCCCGGTGGCCCGGAGTGGCTGGCTGCCTGCTGAAATTCCGCACGGATCAGGATGCCTCCCAGACCGAAAGTACCACCCAAGGCAACTGTGGCTGGTTTGACAGTGCCAAGTGCCTCCTCCAAACTGACATATGGAACCTGGCCTGGTGACTTTTGTTTCTCTGGGGAAAGGCCATCATTCGTGTCCAGTGCCCCGCTGCCTGCAGTGGCCGGCTGCCTGCTGAAATTCCTCACGGTTGAGGATGTCTCCCACATGAAAAATGCCTCCACAGGCAACGGTGGCTGGTTTGACAGTGCCAAGTGCCTCCTGCTAACAGACATCAGGAACCTGGCCTGGTGACTTTTTTTTCTCTGGGGAAAGGCCATCATTCTTGTCCGGGGCACGGTGGCCAGGAGTGGCCGACTGCCTGCTGATATTCCACACGGTTGAGGATACCTCCCAGATGCAAGGTGCCCCCACAGGCAACTGTGGCTGGTTTGACAGTGCCAAGTGCCTCCTGCAAACTGACATCAGGAACCTGGCCTGGTGACTTTCGTTTCTCTGGGGAAAGGCCATCATTCTTGTCCGGGTCGCGGTGGCCCGGAGTGGCCGGCTGCCGGCTGAAATTCCTGACGGTTGAGGATACCTCCCAGATGCAAGGTGACCCCACAGGCAACTGTGGCTGGTTTGACAGTGCCAAGTGCCTCCTGCAAACTGACATCAGGAACCTGGCCTGGTGACTTTTGTTTCTCTGGGGAAAGGCCATGGTTCATGTCCAGAGCCTGGGGGCTCGGAGTGGCCGGCTGCCTGCTGAAATTCCGCATGGATCAGGATGCCTCCCACATGAAAAATGCCCCCACAGGCAACTGCGGCTGGTTTGACAGTGCCAAGTGCCTCCTGCAAACTGACATCAGGAACCTGGCCTGGTGACTTTTGTTTCTCTGGGGAAAGGCCATGGTTCATGTCCAGAGCCTGGGGGCTCGGAGTGGCCGGCTGCCTGCTGAAATTCCGCATGGATCAGGATGCCTCCCACATGAAAAATGCCCCCAGAGGCAACTGCGGCTGGTTTGACAGTGCCAAGTGCCTCCTGCAAACTGACATCAGGAACCTGGCCTGGTGAGTTTTGTTTCTCTGGGGAAAGGCCATCATTCTTTTCCGGGGTACGGTGGCCCGGAGTGGCCGGCTGCCTGCTGAAATTCCGCACGGATCAGGATGCCTCCCAGACCGAAAGTACCACCCAAGGCAAATGTGGCTGGTTTGACAGTGCCAAGTGCCTCCTGCAAACAGACATCAGCGACCTGGCCTGCTGAGTTCTGTTTCTCTGGGGAAAGGCCATGGTTCATGTCCAGGGCCCGGTGGATCGAGTGGCAGGCTGCCTGCTGAAATTCCAAACGGATCAGGATGCCTCGCAGATTAAAGGTGCCACCACAGCCAACTGTGTCTGGTTTGACAGTGCCAAGTGCCTCCTGCAAACTGACATCAGGAACCTGGCCTGGTGACTTTTATTTCTCTGGGTAAAGGCCATCATTCGTGTCCAGTGCCCCGTGGCCTGGAGTGGCCGGCTGCCTGCTGAAATTCCTCACAGTTGAGGATACCTCCCAGATGAAAAATGCCCCCACAGGTAACTGTGGCTGGTTTGACAGTGCCAAGTGCCTCCTGCAAACTGACATCAGGAACCTGGCCTGGTGACTTTTGTTTCTCTGGGGAATGGCCATCATTCTTGTTTGGGGCACGGTGGCCCGGAGTGGCCGGCTACCTGCTGAAATTCCAAACGGATCAGGATACCTCCCAGACCGAAAGTACCACCAGAGGCAACTGTGGCTGGTTTGACAGTGCCAAGTGCCTCCTGCAAACTGACATCAGGAACCTGGCCTGGTGACTTTTGTTTCTCTGGGGAAAGGCCATCATTCTTGTCCGGGGCCCAGAGCGGCCGGAGTGGCCGGCTGCCTGCTGAAATTCCACACAGTTGAGGATGTCTCCTAGATGAAAAATGCCCCCAGAGGCAACTGCGTCTAGTTTGACAGCGACAAGTGCCTCCTGCAAACTGACATCAGGAACCTGGCCTGGTGACTGTTGTTTCTCTGGGAAAAGGCCATGGTTCATGTCCAGGGCCTGGTGGCCCGGAGTGGCCGGCTGCCTGCTGAAATTACACATGGATCAGGATGCCTCCCAGATGAAAACTGCCCCTACAGGCAACTGTGGCTGGTTTGACAGTGCCAAGTGCCTCCTGCAAACTGACATCAGGAACCTGGCCTGGTGACTTTTGTTTCTCTGGGGAAAGGCCTTCATTCTTGTCCAGTGCCCGGTGTACTGGAGTGGCCGGATGCCTGCTGAAATTCCGCACGGATGAGGATACCTCCCAGATGCAAGGAGCCCCCACAGACAACTGCGTCTGGTTTGACAGTGCCAAGTGCCTCCTGCAAACTGACATCAGTAACCTGGCCTGGTGACTTTTGTTTCTCTGGGGAAAGGCCATGGTTCATGTCCAGGGCCTGGGGGCCCGGAGTGGCCGGCTGCCTGCTGAAATTCCGCATGGATCAGGATGCCTCCCACATGAAAAATGCCCCCAGAGGCAACTGCGGCTGGTTTGACAGTGCCAAGTGCCTCCTGCAAACTGACACCAGGAACCTGGCCTGGTGACTTTTGTTTCTCTGGGGAAAGGCCATCATTCTTGTCCGGGGCCCAGAGCGGCCGGAGTGGCCGGCTGCCTGCTGAAATTCCACACATTTGAGGATGTCTCCTAGATGAAAAAGGCCCCCAGAGGCAACTGCGTCTAGTTTGACAGCGCCAAGTGCCTCCTGCAAACTGACATCAGGAACCTGGCCTGGTGACTTTTGTTTCTCTGGGGAAAGGCCTTCATTCTTGTCCAGTGCCCGGAGTACTGGAGTGGCCGGATGCCTGCTGAAATTCCGCACGGATGAGGATACCTCCCAGATGCAAGGAGCCCCCACAGGCAACTGCGTCTGGTTTGACAGTGCCAAGTGCCTCCTGCAAACTGACATCAGCAACCTGGCCTGGTGACTTTTGTTTCTCAGGGGAAAGGCCATGGTTCATGTCCAGGGCCTGGTGGCCCGGAGTGGCCGGCAGCCTGCTGAAATTCCGCATGGATCAGGATGCCTCCCAGATGAAAAATGCCCCCAGAGGCAACTGTGGCTGGTTTGACAGTGCCAAGTGCCTCCTGCAAACTGACACCAGGAACCTGGCCTGGTGACTTTTGTTTCTCTGGGGAAAGGCCAACATCATTTTCTGGGTCCCGGTGGCCCGGAGTGGCTGGCTGCCTGCTGAAATTCCGCACGGATCAGGATGCCTCCCAGACCGAAAGTACCACCCAAGGCAACTGTGGCTGGTTTGACAGTGCCAAGTGCCTCCTCCAAACTGACATATGGAACCTGGCCTGGTGACTTTTGTTTCTCTGGGGAAAGGCCATCATTCGTGTCCAGTGCCCCGCTGCCTGCAGTGGCCGGCTGCCTGCTGAAATTCCTCACGGTTGAGGATGTCTCCCACATGAAAAATGCCTCCACAGGCAACGGTGGCTGGTTTGACAGTGCCAAGTGCCTCCTGCTAACAGACATCAGGAACCTGGCCTGGTGACTTTTTTTTCTCTGGGGAAAGGCCATCATTCTTGTCCGGGGCACGGTGGCCAGGAGTGGCCGACTGCCTGCTGATATTCCACACGGTTGAGGATACCTCCCAGATGCAAGGTGCCCCCACAGGCAACTGTGGCTGGTTTGACAGTGCCAAGTGCCTCCTGCAAACTGACATCAGGAACCTGGCCTGGTGACTTTTGTTTCTCAGGGGAATGGACATGGCTCATGTCCAGGGCCTGGCGGCCCGGAGTGGCCTGGTGCCTGCTGAAATTCCGCATGGATCAGGATGCCTCCCAGATGAAAAATGACCCCAGGGGCAACTGCGTCTGGTTTGACAGTGCCAAGTGCCTCCTGCAAACTGACATCAGGAACCTGGCCTGGTGACTTTCGTTTCTCTGGGGAAAGGCCATCATTCTTGTCCGGGTCGCGGTGGCCCGGAGTGGCCGGCTGCCGGCTGAAATTCCTGACGGTTGAGGATACCTCTCAGATGCAAGGTGCCCCCACAGGCAACTGTGGCTGGTTTGACAGTGCCAAGTGCCTCCTGCAAACTGACATCAGGAACCTGGCCTGGTGACTTTTGTTTCTCTGGGGAAAGGCCATGGTTCATGTCCAGAGCCTGGGGGCTCGGAGTGGCCGGCTGCCTGCTGAAATTCCGCATGGATCAGGATGCCTCCCACATGAAAAATGCCCCCACAGGCAACTGCGGCTGGTTTGACAGTGCCAAGTGCCTCCTGCAAACTGACATCAGGAACCTGGCCTGGTGAGTTTTGTTTCTCTGGGGAAAGGCCATCATTCTTTTCCGGGGTACGGTGGCCCGGAGTGGCCGGCTGCCTGCTGAAATTCCGCACGGATCAGGATGCCTCCCAGACCGAAAGTACCACCCAAGGCAAATGTGGCTGGTTTGACAGTGCCAAGTGCCTCCTGCAAACAGACATCAGCGACCTGGCCTGCTGAGTTCTGTTTCTCTGGGGAAAGGCCATGGTTCATGTCCAGGGCCCGGTGGATCGAGTGGCAGGCTGCCTGCTGAAATTCCAAACGGATCAGGATGCCTCGCAGATTAAAGGTGCCACCACAGCCAACTGTGTCTGGTTTGACAGTGCCAAGTGCCTCCTGCAAACTGACATCAGGAACCTGGCCTGGTGACTTTTATTTCTCTGGGTAAAGGCCATCATTCGTGTCCAGTGCCCCGTGGCCTGGAGTGGCCGGCTGCCTGCTGAAATTCCTCACAGTTGAGGATACCTCCCAGATGAAAAATGCCCCCACAGGTAACTGTGGCTGGTTTGACAGTGCCAAGTGCCTCCTGCAAACTGACATCAGGAACCTGGCCTGGTGACTTTTGTTTCTCTGGGGAATGGCCATCATTCTTGTTTGGGGCACGGTGGCCCGGAGTGGCCGGCTACCTGCTGAAATTCCAAACGGATCAGGATACCTCCCAGACCGAAAGTACCACCAGAGGCAACTGTGGCTGGTTTGACAGTGCCAAGTGCCTCCTGCAAACTGACATCAGGAACCTGGCCTGGTGACTTTTGTTTCTCTGGGGAAAGGCCATCATTCTTGTCCGGGGCCCAGAGCGGCCGGAGTGGCCGGCTGCCTGCTGAAATTCCACACAGTTGAGGATGTCTCCTAGATGAAAAATGCCCCCAGAGGCAACTGCGTCTAGTTTGACAGCGACAAGTGCCTCCTGCAAACTGACATCAGGAACCTGGCCTGGTGACTGTTGTTTCTCTGGGAAAAGGCCATGGTTCATGTCCAGGGCCTGGTGGCCCGGAGTGGCCGGCTGCCTGCTGAAATTACACATGGATCAGGATGCCTCCCAGATGAAAACTGCCCCTACAGGCAACTGTGGCTGGTTTGACAGTGCCAAGTGCCTCCTGCAAACTGACATCAGGAACCTGGCCTGGTGACTTTTGTTTCTCTGGGGAAAGGCCTTCATTCTTGTCCAGTGCCCGGTGTACTGGAGTGGCCGGATGCCTGCTGAAATTCCGCACGGATGAGGATACCTCCCAGATGCAAGGAGCCCCCACAGACAACTGCGTCTGGTTTGACAGTGCCAAGTGCCTCCTGCAAACTGACATCAGTAACCTGGCCTGGTGACTTTTGTTTCTCTGGGGAAAGGCCATGGTTCATGTCCAGGGCCTGGGGGCCCGGAGTGGCCGGCTTCCTGCTGAAATTCCGCATGGATCAGGATGCCTCCCACATGAAAAATGCCCCCAGAGGCAACTGCGGCTGGTTTGACAGTGCCAAGTGCCTCCTGCAAACTGACACCAGGAACCTGGCCTGGTGACTTTTGTTTCTCTGGGGAAAGGCCAACATCATTTTCTGGGTCCCGGTGGCCCGGAGTGGCTGGCTGCCTGCTGAAATTCCGCACGGATCAGGATGCCTCCCAGACCGAAAGTACCACCCAAGGCAACTGTGGCTGGTTTGACAGTGCCAAGTGCCTCCTCCAAACTGACATCAGGAACCTGGCCTGGTGACTTTTGTTTCTCTGGGGAAAGGCCATCATTCGTGTCCAGTGCCCCGCTGCCTGCAGTGGCCGGCTGCCTGCTGAAATTCCTCACGGTTGAGGATACCTCCCAGATGCAACGTGCCCCCACAGGCAACTGTGGCTGGTTTGACAGTGCCAAGTGCCTCCTGCAAACTGACATCAGGAACCTGGCCTGGTGACTTTTGTTTCTCTCGGGAAATGGCGATGGTTCATGTCCATGGACTGGGGGCCCGGAGTGGCAGGCTGCCTGCTGAAATTCTGCATGGATCAGGATGCCGCCGAGATGGAAGGTGCCCCCAAAGGCAACTGTGGCTGGTTTGACAGTGCCAAGTGCCTCCTGCAAACTGACATCAGGAACCTGGCCTGGTGACTTTTGTTTCTCTGGGGAAAGGCATTCATTCTTGTCCAGTTCCCGGTGTTCTGGAGTGGCCGGATGCCTGCTGAAATTCCGCACGGATGAGGATACCTCCCAGATGAAAAATGCCCCCGCAGGCAACTGCGTCTAGTTGGACAGTGCCAAGTGCCTCCTGCAAACTGACATCAGGAACCTGGCCTGATGACTTTTGTTTCTCTGGGGAAAGGCCATGGTTCATGTCCAGGGCCCGGGGGACCGGAGAGGCCGGCTGCCTGCTGAAATTCCGCATGGATCAGGATGCCTGCCTCATGAAAAATGGCCCCACAGGCAACTGTGGCTGGTTTGACAGTGCCAAGTGCCTCCTGCAAACTGACATCAGGAACCTGGCCTGGTGACTTTTGTTTCTCAGGGGAATGGACATGGCTCATGTCCAGGGCCTGGTGGCCCGGAGTGGCCTGGTGCATGCTGAAATTCCGCATGGATCAGGTTGCCTCCCAGATGAAAAATGACCCCAGAGGCAACTGCGTCTGGTTTGACAGTGCCAAGTGCCTCCTGCAAAATGACATCAGGAACCTGGCCTGGTGACTTTTGTTTCTCTGATGAAAGGCCAGCATTCTTGTCCGGGGCCTGGTGGCCCGGAGTGGCCGGCTGCCTGCTGAAATTCCGCACGGTTGAGGATACCTCCCAGATGCAAGGGGGACCCACAGACAACTGTGGCTGGTTTGACAGTGCCAAGTGCCTCCTGCAAACTGACATCAGGAACCTGGCCTGGTGACTTTTGTTTCTCTGGGGAAAGGCCAACATTCTTGTCTAGGGCCTGGTGGCCCGGAGTCGCCGGCTGCCTGCTGAAATTCCGCATGAATCAGGACGCCTCCCAGATGAAAATTGCTCCCACAGGCAACTGCGTCTGGTTTGACAGTGCCAAGTGCCTCCTGCAAACTGACATCAGGAACCTGGCCTGGTGACTTTTGTTTCTCTGGGGAAAAGCCATGGTTCATGTCCAGGGCCTGGTGGCCCGGAGTGGCTGGCTGCCTGCTGAAATTCCGCATGGATCAGGATGCCTCCCACATGAAAAATGCCCCCACAGGCAACTGCGGCGGGTTTGACAGTGCCAAGTGCCTCCTGCAAACTGACATCAGGAACCTGGCCTGGTGACTTTTGTTTCTCTGGGGAAAGGCCAACATTCTTGTCTAGGGCCTGGTGGCCCGGAGTCGCAGGCTGCCTGCCAAAATTCCAAATGGTTCAGGATGCCTCCCAGAGCGAAAGTACCACCACAGGCAACTGTGGCTGGTTTGACAGTGCCAAGTGCCTCCTGCAAACTGACATCAGGAACCTGGCCTGGTGACTTTTGTTTCTCTGGGGAAAGGCCATGATTCTTTTCCGGGGTACGGTGCCCCGGAGTGGCCGGCTGCCTGCTGAAATTCCAAAAGGATCAGGATGCCTCCCAGACCGAAAGTACCACCCAAGGCAACTGTGGCTGGTTTGACAGTGCCAAGTGCCTCCTGCAAACAGACATCAGCGACCTGGCCTGCTGAGTTCTGTTTCTCAGGGGAAAGGCCATGGTTCATGTCCAGGGCCCGGTGGCTCGAGTGACAGGCTGCCTGCTGAAATTCCAAACGGATCAGGATGCCTCCCAGATGGAATGTGGCCCCAGAGGCAACTGTGGCTGGTTTGACAGTGCCAAGCGCCACCTGCAAAGTGACATCAGGAACCTGGCCTGGTGACTTTTGTTTCTCTGGGGAAAGGCCATCATTATGTCCGGGTCCCGGTGGCCCGGATTGGCCGGCTGCCTGCTGAAATTCCTCACGGTTGAGGATACCTCCCAGATGCAAGGTACCCCAGAGGCAACTGCGGCTGGTTTGACAGTGCCAAGTGCCTCCTGCAAAATGACATCAGGAACCTGGCCTGGTGACTTTTGTTTCTCCGGGGAAAGGCCATCATTCTTTTACGGGGTACGGTGTACTGGAGTGGCCGGCTGCCTGCTGAAAAACCGCATGGATCAGGATGCCTACCCGACCGAAAGTACCACCACAGGTAACTGTGGCTGGTTTGACAGTGCCAAGTGCCTCCTGCAAACTGACATCAGGAACCTGGCCTGGTGACTTTTGTTTCTCTGGGGAAAGGCCATGGTTCATGTCCAGGGCTTGGTGGCCCGGAGTGGCCGGCTGCCTGCTGAAATTCCTCACGGTTGAGGATACCTCCCAGATGGAAGGTGCCCCCGCAGGTAACTGTGGCTGGTTTGACAGTGCCAAGTGCCTCCTGCAAACTGACATCAGGAACCTGGCCTGGTGACTTTTGTTTCTCTGGGGAAAGGCCATCATTCTTGTCCGGGGTACGTTGGCCCGGAGTGGCCGGCTGCCTGCAGAAATTCCAAAAGGATCAGGATGCCTCCCAGACCGAAAGTACCACCCAAGGCACCTGTGGCTGGTTTGACAGTGCCAAGTGCCTCCTGCAAACTGACATCAGCGACCTGGCCTGCTGAGTTCTGTTTCTCTGGGGAAAGGCCATGGTTCATGTCCAGGGCCCGGTGCCCCGGAGTGTCCGGCTGCCTGCTGAAATTCTGAACGGATCAGGATACCACAAGGATTCAAGATGCCCCCACAGGCACCTGTGGCTGGTTTGACAGTGCCAAGTGCCTCCTGCAAACTGACATCAGGAACCTGGCCTGGTGACTTTTGTTTCTCTTGGGAAAAGCCATGGTTCATGTCCAGGGCCTGGTGGCCCGGAGTGGCCGGCTACCTGCTGAAATTCCAAATGGAACAGGATGCCTCCCAGAGCGAAAGTACCACCAGAGGCAACTGTGGCTGGTTTGACAGTGCCAAGTGCCTCCTGCAAACTGACATCAGGAACCTGGCCTGGTGACTTTCGTTTCTCTGGGGAAAGGCCATCATTCTTGTCCGGGTCCCGGTGGCCCGGAGTGGCCGGCTGCCTGCTGAAATTCCTGACGGTTGAGGATACCTCTCAGATGCAAGGTACCCCAGAGGCAACTGTGGCTGGTTTGACAGTGCCAAGTGCCTCCTGCAAACTGACATCAGGAACCTGGCCTGGTGACTTTTGTTTCTCTGGGGAAAGGCCATGGTTCATGTCCAGGGCCTGGGGGCTCGGAGTGGCCGGCTGCCTGCTGAAATTCCGCATGGATCAGGATGCCTCCCAGATGAAAAATTCCCCCACAGGCAACTGCGGCTGGTTTGACAGTGCCAAGTGCCTCCTGCAAACTGACATCAGGAACCTGGCCTGGTGACTTTTGTTTCTCTGGGGAAAGGCCATCATTCGTGTCCAGTGCCCCGTGGCCTGGAGTGGCCGGCTGCCTGCTGAAATTCCTCACGGCTGAGGATACCTTCCAGATGAAAAATGCCCCCACAGGTAACTGTGGCTGGTTTGACAGTGCCAAGTGCCTCCTGCAAACTGACATCAGGAACCTGGCCTGGTGACTTTTGTTTCTCTGGGGAATGGCCATCATTCTTGTTTGGGGCACGGTGGCCCGGAGTGGCCGACTGCCTGCTGAAATTCCAAACGGATCAGGATACCTCCCAGACCGAAAGTACCACCAGAGGCAACTGTGGCTGGTTTGACAGTGCCAAGTGCCTCCTGCAAACTGACATCAGGAACCTGGCCTGGTGACTTTTGTTTCTCTGGGGAAAGGCCATCATTCTTGTCCGGGGCCCAGAGCGGCCGGAGTGGCCGGATGCCTGCTGAAATTCCACACAGTTGAGGATGTCTCCTAGATGAAAAATGCCCCCAGAGGCAACTGCGTCTAGTTTGACAGCGACAAGTGCCTCCTGCAAACTGACATCAGGAACCTGGCCTGGTGACTGTTGTTTCTCTGGGAAAAGGCCATGGTTCATGTCCAGGGCCTTGTGGCCAGGAGTGGCCGGCTGCCTGCTGAAATTCCACATGGATCAGGATGCCTCCCAGATGAAAACTGCCCCTACAGGCAACTGCGGCGGGTTTGACAGTGCCAAGTGCCTCCTGCAAACTGACATCAGGAACCTGGCCTGGTGACTTTTGTTTCTCTGGGGAAAGGCCTTCATTCTTGTCCAGTGCCCGGTGTACTGGAGTGGCCGGATGCCTGATGTAATTCCGCACGGATGAGGATACCTCCCAGATGAAAAATGCCCCCACAGGCAACTGCGTCAGGTTTGACAGTGCCAAGTGCCTCCTGCAAACTGACATCAGTAACCTGGCCTGGTGACTTTTGTTTCTCAGGGGAAAGGCCAACATCCTTTTCTGGGTCCCGGTGGCCCGGAGTCGCCGGCTGCCTGCTGAAATTCCGCACGGATCAGGATGCCTCCCAGACCGAAAGTACCACCCAAGGCAACTGTGGCTGGTTTGACAGTGCCAATTGCCTCCTGCAAACTGACATCAGGAACCTGGCCTGGTGACTTTTGTTTCTCTGGGGAAAGGCCATCATTCCTGTCCAGTGCCCCGCTGCCTGCAGTGGCCGGTTGCCTGCTGAAATTCCTAACGGTTGAGGATACCTCCCAGATGAAAGGTGCCCCCACAGGCAACTGTGGCTGGTTTGACAGTGCCAAATGCCTCCTGCAAACAGACATCAGGAACCTGGCCTGGTGACTTTTGTTTCTCTGGGGAAATGGCCATGGTTCATGTCCATGGACTGGGGGCCCGGAGTGGCAGGCTGCCTGCTGAAATTCTGAACGGATCAGGATGCCGCCGAGATGGAAGGTGCCCCCACAGGCAACTGTGGCTGGTTTGACAGTGCCAAGTGCCTCCTGCAAACTGACATCAGGAACCTGGCCTGGTGACTTTTGTTTCTCTGGGGAAAGGCATTCATTCTTGTCCAGTTCCCGGTGTTCTGGAGTGGCCGGATGCCTGCTGTAATTCCGCACGGATGAGGATACCTCCCAGATGAAAAATGCCCCCACTGGCAACTGCGTCTAGTTGGACAGTGCCAAGTGCCTCCTGCAAACTGACATCAGGAACCTGGCCTGATGACTTTTGTTTCTCTGGGGAAAGGCCATGTTTCATGTCCAGGGCCCGGGGGCCCGGAGTGGCCGGCTGCCTGCTGAAATTCCGCATGGATCAGGATGCCTGCCTCATGAAAAATGCCCCCACAGGCAACTGTGGCTGGTTTGACAGTGCCAAGTGCCTCCTGCAAACTGACATCAGGAACCTGGCCTGGTGACTTTTGTTTCTCTGGGGAATGGACATGGCTCATGTCCAGGGCCTGGTGGCCCGGAGTGGCCTGGTGCCTGCTGAAATTCCGCATGGATCAGGATGCCTCCCACATGAAAAATGACCCCAGAGGCAACTGCGTCTGGTTTGACAGTGCCAAGTGCCTCCTGCAAAATGACATCAGGAACTTGGCCTGGTGACTTTTGTTTCTCTGATGAAAGGCCATCATTCTTGTCCGGGGCACGGTGGCCCGGAGTGGCTGGCTGCCTGCTGAAATTCCGCACGGTTGAGGATACCTCCCAGATGCAAGGGGGACCCACAGACAACTGTGGCTGGTTTGACATTGCCAAGTGCCTCCTGCAAACTGACATCAGGAACCTGGCCTGGTGACTTTTGTTTCTCTGGGGAAAGGCCAACATTCTTGTCTAGAGCCTGGTGGCCCGGAGTCGCCGGCTGCCTGCTGAAATTCCGCATGGATCAGGATGCCTCCCAGATGAAAATTGCTACCACAGGCAACTGCGTCTGGTTTGACAGTGCCAAGTGCCTCCTGCAAACTGACATCAGGAACCTGGCCTGGTGACTTTTGTTTCTCTGGGGAAAAGCCATGGTTCATGTCCAGGGCCTGGTGGCCCGGAGTGGCCGGCTGCCTGCTGAAATTCCGCATGGATCAGGATGCCTCCCACATGAAAAATGTCCCCACAGGCAACTGCGGCGGATTTGACAGTGCCAAGTGCCTCCTGCAAACTGACATCAGGAACCTGGCCTGGCGACTTTCGTTTCTCTGGGGAAAGGCCATGGTTCATGGCCAGTGCCCCGTGGCCTGGAGTGGCCGGCTGCCTGCTGAAATTCCGCACGGTTGAGGATACCTCCCAGACGGACGGTGCCCCCACAGGCAACTGTGGCTGGTTTGACAGTGCCAAGTGCCTCCTGCAAACTGACATCAGGAACCTGGCCTGGTGACTTTTGTTTCTCAGGGGAAAGGCCATGGTTCATGTCCAGGGCCCGGGGGACCGGAGTGGCCGGCTGCCTGCTGAAATTCCGCATGGATCAGGATGCCTGCCTCATGAAAAATGCCCCCACAGGCAACCGTGGCTGGTTTGACAGTGCCAAGTGCCTCCTGCAAACTGACATCAGGAACCTGGCCTGGTGACTTTTGTTTCTCAGGGGAATGGACATGGCTCATGTCCAGGGCCTGGCGGCCCGGAGTGGCCTGGTGCCTGCTGAAATTCCGCATGGATCAGGATGCCTCCCAGATGAAAAATGCCCCCAGAGGCAACTGCGTCTGGTTTGACAGTGCCAAGTGCCTCCTGCAAAATGACATCAGGAACTTGGCCTGGTGACTTTTGTTTCTCTGATGAAAGGCCATCATTCTTGTCCGGGGCACGGTGGCCCGGAGTGGCTGGCTGCTTGCTGAAATTCCGCACGGTTGAGGATACCTCCCAGATGCAAGGGGGACCCACAGACAACTGTGGCTGGTTTGACAGTGCCAAGTGCCTCCTGCAAACTGACATCAGGAACCTGGCCTGGTGACTTTTGTTTCTCTGGGGAAAAGCCATGGTTCATGTCCAGGGCCTGGTTGCCCGGAGTGGCTGGCTGCCTGCTGAAATTCCGCATGGATCAGGATGCCTCCCACATGAAAAATGCCCCCACAGGCAACTGCGGCGGGTTTGACAGTGCCAAGTGCCTCCTGCAAACTGACATCAGGAACCTGGCCTGGTGACTTTTGTTTCTCTGGGGAAAGGCCAACATTCTTGTCTAGAGCCTGGTGGCCCGGAGTCGCCGGCTGCCTGCTGAAATTCCGCATGAATCAGGATGCCTCCCAGATGAAAATTGCTCCCACAGGCAACTGCGTCTGGTTTGACAGTGCCAAGTGCCTCCTGCAAACTGACATCAGGAACCTGGCCTGGTGACTTTTGTTTCTCTGGGGAAAAGCCATGGTTCATGTCCAGGGCCTGGTGGCCCGGAGTGGCCGGCTGCCTGCTGAAATTCCGCATGGATCAGGATGCCTCCCACATGAAAAATGTCCCCACAGGCAACTGCGGCGGATTTGACAGTGCCAAGTGCCTCCTGCAAACTGACATCAGGAACCTGGCCTGGCGAATTTCGTTTCTCTGGGGAAAGGCCATGGTTCATGTCCAGTGCCCCGTGGCCTGGAGTGGCCGGCTGCCTGCTGAAATTCCGCACGGTTGAGGATACCTCCCAGACGGACGGTGCCCCCACAGGCAAGTGTGGCTGGTTTGACAGTGCCAAGTGCCTCCTGCAAACTGACATCAGGAACCTGGCCTGGTGACTTTTGTTTCTCAGGGGAAAGGCCATGGTTCATGTCCAGGGCCCGGGGGACCGGAGTGGCCGGCTGCCTGCTGAAATTCCGCATGGATCAGGATGCCTGCCTCATGAAAAATGCCCCCACAGGCAACCGTGGCTGGTTTGACAGTGCCAAGTGCCTCCTGCAAACTGACATCAGGAACCTGGCCTGGTGACTTTTGTTTCTCAGGGGAATGGACATGGCTCATGTCCAGGGCCTGGCGGCCCGGAGTGGCCTGGTGCCTGCTGAAATTCCGCATGGATCAGGATGCCTCCCAGATGAAAAATGCCCCCAGAGGCAACTGCGTCTGGTTTGACAGTGCCAAGTGCCTCCTGCAAAATGACATCAGGAACTTGGCCTGGTGACTTTTGTTTCTCTGATGAAAGGCCATCATTCTTGTCCGGGGCACGGTGGCCCGGAGTGGCTGGCTGCTTGCTGAAATTCCGCACGGTTGAGGATACCTCCCAGATGCAAGGGGGACCCACAGACAACTGTGGCTGGTTTGACAGTGCCAAGTGCCTCCTGCAAACTGACATCAGGAACCTGGCCTGGTGACTTTTGTTTCTCTGGGGAAAAGCCATGGTTCATGTCCAGGGCCTGGTTGCCCGGAGTGGCTGGCTGCCTGCTGAAATTCCGCATGGATCAGGATGCCTCCCACATGAAAAATGCCCCCACAGGCAACTGCGGCGGGTTTGACAGTGCCAAGTGCCTCCTGCAAACTGACATCAGGAACCTGGCCTGGTGACTTTTGTTTCTCTGGGGAAAGGCCAACATTTTTGTCTAGGGCCTGGTGGCCCGGAGTCGCAGGCTGCCTGCCAAAATTCCAAATGGATCAGGATGCCTCCCAGAGCGAAAGTACCACCAGAGGCAACTGTGGCTGGTTTGACAGTGCCAAGTGCCTCCTGCAAACTGACATCAGGAACCTGGCCTGGTGACTTTTGTTTCTCTGGGGAAAGGCCATGATTCTTTTCCAGGGTACGGTGCCCCGGAGTGGCCGGCTGCCGGCTGAAATTCCAAAAGGATCAGGATGCCTCCCAGACCGAAAGTACCACCCAAGGCAACTGTGGCTGGTTTGACAGTGCCAAGTGCCTCCTGCAAACAGACATCAGCGACCTGGCCTGCTGAGTTCTGTTTCTCAGTGGAAAGGCCATGGTGCATGTCCAGGGCCCGGTGGCTCGAGTGACAGGCTACCTGCTGAAATTCCAAACGGATCAGGATGCCTCCCAGATGGAATGTGGCCCCAGAGGCAACTGTGGCTGGTTTGACAGTGCCAAGCGCCACCTGCAAACTGACATCAGGAACCTGGCCTGGTGACTTTTGTTTCTCTGGGGAAAGGCCATCATTATGTCCGGGTCCCGCTGGCCCGGAGTGGCCGGCTGCCTGCTGAAATTCCTCACGGTTGAGGATACCTCCCAGATGCAAGGTACCCCAGAGGCAACTGCGGCTGGTTTGACAGTGCCAAGTGCCTCCTGCAAAATGACATCAGGAAGCTGGCCTGGTGACTTTTGTCTCTCCGGGGAAAGGCCATCATTCTTTTATGGGGTACGGTGGCCTGGAATGGCCGGCTGCCTGCTGAAATTCCGCATGGATCAGTATGCCTACCCGACCGAAAGTACCACCAGAGGTAACTGTGGCTGGTTTGACAGTGCCAAGTGCCTCCTGCAAACTGACATCAGGAACCTGGCCTGGTGACTTTTGTTTCTCTGGGGAAAGGACATGGTTCATTTCCAGGGCTTGGTGGCCCAGAGTGGCCGGCTGCCTGCTGAAATTCCTCACGGTTGAGGATACCTCCCAGATGGAAGGTGCCCCCGCAGGTAACTGTGGCTGGTTTGACAGTGCCAAGTGCCTCCTGCAAACTGACATCAGGAACCTGGCCAGGTGACTTTTGTTTCTCTGGGGAAAGGCCATGGTTCATGTCCATGGCCTGGTGGCCCGGAGTGGCCGGCTGCCTGCTGAAATTCTGCATGGATCAGGATGCCGCCGAGATGGAAGGTGCCCCCACAGGCACCTGTGGCTGGTTTGACAGTGCCAAGTGCCTCCTGCAAACTGACATCAGGAACCTGGCCTGGTGACTTTTGTTTCTCAGGGGAAAGGCCATGGTTCATGTCCGGGGCACGGTGGACCCGAGTGTCCGGCTGCCTGCTGAAATTCCGCATGGATCAGGATGCCTCCCACATGAAAAATGCCCCCACAGGCAACTGCGTCTGGTTTGACAGTGCCAAGTGCCTCCTGCAAACTGACATCAGGAACCTGGCCTGGTGACTTTTGTTTCTCTGGGGAAAGGCCATGGTTCATGTCCAGGGCCCGGTGCCCCGGAGTGTCCGGCTGCCTGCTGAAATTCTGAACGGATCAGGATACCACAAGGATTCAAGATGCCCCCACAGGCACCTGTGGCTGGTTTGACAGTGCCAAGTGCCTCCTGCAAACTGACATCAGGAACCTGGCCTGGTGACTTTTGTTTCTCTGGGGAAAGGCCATCATTCTTTTACGGGGTACGGTGGCCTGGAGTGGCCGGCTGCCTGCTGAAATTCCGCATGGATCAGGATGCCTACCCGACCGAAAGTACCACCACAGGTAACTGTGGCTGGTTTGACAGTGCCAAGTGCCTCCTGCAAACTGACATCAGGAACCTGGCCTGGTGACTTTTGTTTCTCTGGGGAAAGGCCATGGTTCATGTCCAGTGCCCCGTGGCCTGGAGTGGCCGGCTGCCTGCTGAAATTCCTCACGGTTGAGGATACCTCCCAGATGGAAGGTGCCCCCACAGGTAACTGTGGCTGGTTTGACAGTGCCAAGTGCCTCCTGCAAACTGACATCAGGAACGTGGCCTGGTGACTTTTGTTTCTCTGGGGAAAGTCCATGGTTCATGTCCATGGCCTGGTGGCCCGGAGTGGCCGGCTGCCTGCTGAAATTCTGCATGGATCAGGATGCCGCCGAGATGGAAGGTGCCACCACAGGCACCTGTGGCTGGTTTGACAGTGCCAAGTGCCTCCTGCAAACTGACATCAGGAACCTGGCCTGGTGACTTTTGTTTCTCAGGGGAAAGGCCATGGTTCATGTCCAGGGCTTGGTGGCCCGGAGTGGCCGGCTGCCTGCTGAAATTCCAAATGGATCAGGATGCCTCCCAGACCGAAAGTACCACCAGAGGCAACTGTGGCTGGTTTGACAGTGCCAAGTGCCTCCTGCAAACTGACATCAGGAACCTGGCCTGGTGACTTTTGTTTCTCTGGGGAAAGGCCATCATTCTTGTCCGGGGTACGTTGGCCCGGAGTGGCCGGCTGCCTGCAGAAATTCCAAAAGGATCAGGATGCCTCCCAGACCGAAAGTACCACCCAAGGCAACTGTGGCTGGTTTGACAGTGCCAAGTGCCTCCTGCAAACAGACATCAGCGACCTGGCCTGCTGAGTTCTGTTTCTCAGTGGAAAGGCCATGGTGCATGTCCAGGGCCCGGTGCCCCGGAGTGTCCGGCTGCCGGCTGAAATTCTGAACGGATCAGGATACCACAAGGATTCAAGATGCCCCCACAGGCACCTGTGGCTGGTTTGACAGTGCCAAGTGCCTCCTGCAAACTGACATCAGGAACCTGGCCTGGTGACTTTTGTTTCTCTGGGGAAAGGCCATTATTCTTGTCCGGGTCCCGGTGGCCCGGAGTGGCCGGCTGCCTGCTGAAATTCCAAAAGGATCAGGATGCCTCCCAGACCGAAAGTACCACCCAAGGCAACTGTGGCTGGTTTGACAGTGCCAAGTGCCTCCTGCAAACAGACATCAGCGACCTGGCCTGCTGAGTTCTGTTTCTCAGTGGAAAGGCCATGGTGCATGTCCAGGGCCCGGTGGCTCCAGTGACAGGCTGCCTGCTGAAATTCCAAACGGATCAGGATGCCTCCCAGATGGAATGTGGCCCCAGAGGCAACTGTGGCTGGTTTGACAGTGCCAAGCGCCACCTGCAAACTGACATCAGGAACCTGGCCTGGTGACTTTTGTTTCTCTGGGGAAAGGCCATCATTATGTCCGGGTCCCGCTGGCCCGGAGTGGCCGGCTGCCTGCTGAAATTCCTCACGGTTGAGGATACCTCCCAGATGCAAGGTACCCCAGAGGCAACTGCGGCGGGTTTGACAGTGCCAAGTGCCTCCTGCAAACTGACATCAGGAACCTGGCCTGGTGACTTTTGTTTCTCTGGGGAAAGGCCATCATTCTTTTCCGGGGTACGGTGGCCTGGAGTGGCCGGCTGCCTGCTGAAATTCCGCATGGATCAGGATGCCTACCCGACCGAAAGTACCACCACAGGTAACTGTGGCTGGTTTGACAGTGCCAAGTGCCTCCTGCAAACTGACATCAGGAACCTGGCCTGGTGACTTTTGTTTCTCTGGGGAAAGGCCATGGTTCATGTCCAGGGCCTGGTGGCCCGGAGTGGCCGGCTGCCTGCTGAAATTCCTCACGGTTGAGGATACCTCCCAGATGGAACGTGCCCCCGCAGGTAACTGTGGCTGGTTTGACAGTGCCAAGTGCCTCCTGCAAACTGACATCAGGAACCTGGCCAGGTGACTTTTGTTTCTCTGGGGAAAGGCCATGGTTCATGTCCATGGCCTGGTGGCCCGGAGTGGCCGGCTGCCTGCTGAAATTCTGCATGGATCAGGATGCCGCCGAGATGGAAGGTGCCCCCACAGGCACCTGTGGCTGGTTTGACAGTGCCAAGTGCCTCCTGCAAACTGACATCAGGAACCTGGCCTGGTGACTTTTGTTTCTCAGGGGAAAGGCCATGGTTCATGTCCGGGGCACGGTGGACCCGAGTGTCCGGCTGCCTGCTGAAATTCCGCATGGATCAGGATGCCTCCCACATGAAAAATGCCCCCACAGGCAACTGCGTCTGGTTTGACAGTGCCAAGTGCCTCCTGCAAACTGACATCAGGAACCTGGCCTGGTGACTTTTGTTTCTCTGGGGAAAGGCCATGGTTCATGTCCAGGGCCCGGTGCCCCGGAGTGTCCGGCTGCCTGCTGAAATTCTGAACGGATCAGGATACCACAAGGATTCAAGATGCCCCCACAGGCACCTGTGGCTGGTTTGACAGTGCCAAGTGCCTCCTGCAAACTGACATCAGGAACCTGGCCAGGTGACTTTTGTTTCTCTGGGGAAAGGCCATCATTCTTTTACGGGGTACGGTGGCCTGGAGTGGCCGGCTGCCTGCTGAAATTCCGCATGGATCAGGATGCCTACCCGACCGAAAGTACCACCACAGGTAACTGTGGCTGGTTTGACAGTGCCAAGTGCCTCCTGCAAACTGACATCAGGAACCTGGCCTGGTGACTTTTGTTTCTCTGGGGAAAGGCCATGGTTCATGTCCAGTGCCCCGTGGCCTGGAGTGGCCGGCTGCCTGCTGAAATTCCTCACGGTTGAGGATACCTCCCAGATGGAAGGTGCCCCCACAGGTAACTGTGGCTGGTTTGACAGTGCCAAGTGCCTCCTGCAAACTGACATCAGGAACCTGGCCTGGTGACTTTTGTTTCTCTGGGGAAAGTCCATGGTTCATGTCCATGGCCTGGTGGCCCGGAGTGGCCGGCTGCCTGCTGAAATTCTGCATGGATCAGGATGCCGCCGAGATGGAAGGTGCCACCACAGGCACCTGTGGCTGGTTTGACAGTGCCAAGTGCCTCCTGCAAACTGACATCAGGAACCTGGCCTGGTGACTTTTGTTTCTCAGGGGAAAGGCCATGGTTCATGTCCAGGGCTTGGTGGCCCGGAGTGGCCGGCTGCCTGCTGAAATTCCAAATGGATCAGGATGCCTCCCAGACCGAAAGTACCACCAGAGGCAACTGTGGCTGGTTTGACAGTGCCAAGTGCCTCCTGCAAACTGACATCAGGAACCTGGCCTGGTGACTTTTGTTTCTCTGGGGAAAGGCCATCATTCTTGTCCGGGGTACGTTGGCCCGGAGTGGCCGGCTGCCTGCAGAAATTCCAAAAGGATCAGGATGCCTCCCAGACCGAAAGTACCACCCAAGGCAACTGTGGCTGGTTTGACAGTGCCAAGTGCCTCCTGCAAACAGACATCAGCGACCTGGCCTGCTGAGTTCTGTTTCTCAGTGGAAAGGCCATGGTGCATGTCCAGGGCCCGGTGCCCCGGAGTGTCCGGCTGCCGGCTGAAATTCTGAACGGATCAGGATACCACAAGGATTCAAGATGCCCCCACAGGCACCTGTGGCTGGTTTGACAGTGCCAAGTGCCTCCTGCAAACTGACATCAGGAACCTGGCCAGGTGATGTTATGAATAGAAAGTTGTATTTTTTTTAAAGTTTCAGAGTTAAAAAAACCAAGCCAGACCGAGTCAGACTTCTTTAGGTTCCCTGCGAAGAAAAGCCCTTAATCACTCGTTGATGGTGGGTGATTAACCGATTGTTTCCCTGATGCTGGCTGCATACCAAGAAGATACCAAGAGAAACCCTCCAGGGTAAAGAGACAACCCTCCAGTGACACCAGAGACAACATGCAAATGAGAAACGCAGTGCACCCTGGATTGTTACAGTTTTACAGTTTTTATAAGAAAAACCCCTAAAATCACGAGCCATAAGTGACTTAAAGTGACGTCTAAGGATGGGAGCGTTGTCCCGTACCTGCTTAAACCTTTTTATTTCTCACTCTAACTTGAAAAGAAACTGATTAAAGAGACCCCCCGGGTTTCTAAACCAACAAACTAAGGACTCAACGACTCTCCCGTGAGGACAGAGTCCCCAGTTCTGTCTGCAAACCAGCGGACAAAACTGCATCATCCTCCTGCTTCGTGCCACGCCTGGGAGCAGCGGCGGCGAGGGCGCAACCCGTCGATTTCTTCCCACCTGAGCTGATTCTTCTTAATAAAGGCATTAAAAAGGAGAAAGATCTCCTGCCCATTTTATTTCAGCTTGGGGGCTCGTCCGGGATAGCCACGCCTGAAGAGGACACCAGGACTGGGACGGCCGCCCACCCTGGACCTGCAGGACAGCTGGCTATCAGGACCAGAGAAGATCGGCTTGGGGCAGTGACACGGAGCAGCGTCGGATAGGTGAGAATATCCGGCGGCGGGAGAGGGAGGCGAGCGAGTGTGTGTGCGTGAGACGAGGGCCGGCAGCTCGGCTCCTCGAAGCGAGCGAGGACCCCTCAGTACCGCGGTTCCGCACCCCCGCGAGGGGGCCGGCCGGGAACAGGGGGAAGCGAGTGGAACTGGTGATTGAGGCGCCTCCAAAGGGGTAAAGAGGACCCCCCTCCGGGCGTGCGGAGGAAATAGCTGTGTGAGTGGCACGCACCCCTCCGGGCGTGCGGAGGAAATAACTGTGTGAGTGGCACGCACCCCACAGGACCCCCCTCCGGGCGTGCGGAGGAAATAGCTGTGTGAGTGGCACGCACCCCTCCGGGCGTGCGGAGGAAATAGCTGTGTGAGTGGCACGCACCCCAAAGGCCCTGATACAGGTCCTAACGAAAGAAGTTAGGGTATCAGGCAGTTTGGCCCAGACAAAGGGCGCCTCAGAAGCCAGGGTTTCGAGGTTTGACTGTTTGAGCCTTGGCAAGGGAAGGCCAAGGTCTCTCTAAGTCCTGACGAAGGAGGTCAGGCGAACCTCAGAGGTCAAGACCTCGAGGATGTTTTTTTGTATTTTGGTTGTTTGTTGAGTCTTGGCAAGAAAGCCAAGGTCTTAACAAAGTCCTGACGAAAAGGGTCAGTGAAATTGGAGTTTTGGCAGGAGGTCGAGACTTCTTAAATAAGATATATTTCATTTAGAGAAAAAGACATCTTGTGATTTGGCAGAAAATAATGGGAGGGTGCGGTAGTAAGAAAAGTGGCCAAAGATTGAAGAATATACCTCCCCACAGTCCCCTAGGTGAACTATTAGAGAAATGGGACTTTATAGAAGGCACAGAAGGATTAGATAAAGTTAAGATGGTACATTACTGTTCAGAAGTGTGGCCAGAATTAGAGGTGCAAGGAGGATGGCCATGGGGTGGGATGAAAGACAAGTGGATGTGTCAGCAGCTGAGTAACTATCTGACGGCCCGAGAAAATAGAGAAGAAGAAAAAGCAATAGCCAAAGCCAAGATCATGCTTGCTATAGCCAGAGAAAGTGTGGGAGCAAACAACCCTTTCCTACAGCACAAGGCCACAAAAGAGTGGGGGAGTACACCACCAGGAGCAGGCAAGGATAGGCCAGTACTGTCAGGGACAAGAGGCATAGAGAGGCCTCGAGTCCCTTTGAGTGAAATCTGCTGCTATTACTGTGGAGCAACTGGACCCCCCCCCCCCAAGACTGTTTAGCCTAAAGTTGTAAAACCTTTGCTAGCTGATCAAGATAGCAAAGGAAGCAGCTTTAAGACCAGAAGATCTGGTAAAAGTGGGTTTTTTTAAGCAGAAACCACACCCGAGTAGGGAAAAAGAAAAAAAGAACTCATATTTTGTGAAATTTAAAGTTACATCAAGGGATATGGGGGAGTGGTTAATATCTGATGGACGGGTGTTGCTAAACAAAAGCACTTGCTGGGATAGTGCTAACAGAACTACAGAAATTAACCCACTGGGGAGTCCAAGGACTATGTGATTATTTCCTAAGAAATAACCTGTGCATAGGTGTATATAATCTAGCAAAAACAATTATAAAAAAGTGTTTAACTTGCCAAAAAGGTGAACCAGAATGAAATAGTGAATACCTTAGACTCAGACTGAGGTCCAAATTTGTGGCCCAAACATTGCAAATTATAATTGAAGCTTCAGGAATAAAGTAGAGATTGCATACTCTGTGGCACCCCCAGAGTTCTGGGAGGGTGGAACAAATGAACAAAATTCTCAAAAATGAATTGGCTAAAGTGTTTACCCCTAGCGCTCTTGCACATCAAAACAAGACCCCGGTCTGATATAAGGATTTCACCTTATAAAATGATTTTTGGACTGTCATTCTATGTAATTCTATAGCACAGGAGACTACCTGGAAGGAGAAATTTGAAGGCCCCTTTCAGGTACTCCTCATCGCTAATTCGGCCGTGCGAACCAGAGAAAAAAGTTGGACTCATATTACGAGAATTAAAGGACCAGTCCCACCCCCGAGCATTGGACAAAATTCTTCAGTGTCTGGTATTGGACCAGATTCCACACCACCCTCACACTCTAACTCAGGACAAGATTCAACTGCATCAGGAGTTAATTCAGCTGAGTATACTATTATAAAAGGACCAAATGACTTAAAATTGACATTCAAAAAGACTGATGAACTGTGTAAGAAAAAAGTTTAGAATCATAACATGTCTTGAAGTGTTTTAAGAAATTTGTAAAAGTTAAAAATTGTTAATAAGTAATTCTGGTTAAGTCGTCCCAACTTAGTACCAAAGACCCCAGGTTAATCTTCTCCAGAGTGCTCCCCTAGGAGGGACCAAAGTAGCAGGGACAGATCAAGAGAAGTTTAACCAGAGGAGCAAGAGACTCTAAAGAACTTGGAGACTTCTTCTCAGTAAAATCCTCAAGAGGCAAGGCCGGGTGGGCAGGCTGTGCAGGATGACCCATACCGGACTCTTGGGAAGGGTAGTAGCGCTGGCTCTGATTGCTGGTGGTGCTCTGGAGAGCCCAGGAGAGCTGTGCAATGAGTACTACCAACCTTTCTATGAGAAAGAAGTAAGCTCCTTGCTGAGAGTCCACAACAATTGTGTTAACCTCTCCCAATTGATCTTTTATCAAGAGAATAAGAAAATATATTGGATGACCTGGAACACTGCCACCTTTAGGCAGCCACTCCTGGGAGAGCACCCTGTAGGAGAAACCTGGTGGTGCTTTGAACGTGATGCTACTGAAGCAAACCTGGTAAATCTGGTAAAAGGAAAAAGTATTTCTAAATATTGGGAGGGCACGACAAAAATTAATCTCTTTCAGGAAACCCCTAAACGCCTGTTTTGGGTCAATGGTACCACAACATCCACTGAATTGCCAAGAGACTGGTCTAGTGGTGGCATCATTAGAATTATAAAACAAACTGTCTGTATAATACACAAAGAATCTGGATCAAGTTTAAGAGTTCCTATATATGAGGATTTGAGAAAAACAAAACTGAAGGAACAATATATGTTAAACAAAATTTTGAAACTACAATCAGAATTGGAAGTAATATCTAATCAGACCGCATTGGCTCTTAATCATATTAATGACCAACTCAACCAAACCAAAACAGTAGCTTATCAAATCAAATTAATTGTGGCAGTCATTAGAAATACTTTAAACGAAATAAAAGAACTAGCATATTTACAAAATCAAAAAACTCTTACACTTGATTCCAGTTGGTGGGATAATCTATGGATTTTCAAAAAAAGTTGGAAAACTATAACCTTCACTGTGGGTACGCTTGTTAGTCTGTTCTTATTTCCATGTTTAACAAAAATAGTGACATCTGCTGTACAGAATAACCTAAGGATCTCTAAAGGAATTAACCTGAAAAAACCAAAAAAGGTAATGAAGCTTAGTAAATATGATCACCCAAGTGCTGAGGAAATGTATAATCAATATAAAAAATATAGGAAATTCTATGTTAATGAGCCAAAAATTATAAGTTGATGCAAGCTTAAGCTTGATCAAAGAAAAATAGGGGGGAACTGTTATGAATAGAAAGTTGTATTTTTTTTAAAGTTTCAGAGTTAAAAAAACCAAGCCAGACCGAGTCAGACTTCTTTAGGTTCCCTGCGAAGAAAAGCCCTTAATCACTCGTTGATGGTGGGTGATTAACCGATTGTTTCCCTGATGCTGGCTGCATACCAAGAAGATACCAAGAGAAACCCTCCAGGGTAAAGAGACAACCCTCCAGTGACACCAGAGACAACATGCAAATGAGAAACGCAGTGCACCCTGGATTGTTACAGTTTTACAGTTTTTATAAGAAAAACCCCTAAAATCACGAGCCATAAGTGACTTAAAGTGACGTCTAAGGATGGGAGCGTTGTCCCGTACCTGCTTAAACCTTTTTATTTCTCACTCTAACTTGAAAAGAAACTGATTAAAGAGACCCCCCGGGTTTCTAAACCAACAAACTAAGGACTCAACGACTCTCCCGTGAGGACAGAGTCCCCAGTTCTGTCTGCAAACCAGCGGACAAAACTGCATCATCCTCCTGCTTCGTGCCACGCCTGGGAGCAGCGGCGGCGAGGGCGCAACCCGTCGATTTCTTCCCACCTGAGCTGATTCTTCTTAATAAAGGCATTAAAAAGGAGAAAGATCTCCTGCCCATTTTATTTCAGGTGACTTTTGTTTCTCTGGGGTAAGGCCATTATTCTTGTCCGGGTCCCGGTGGCCCGGAGTGGCCGGCTGCCTGCTGAAATTCCAAAAGGATCAGGATGCCTCCCAGACCGAAAGTACCACCCAAGGCAACTGTGGCTGGTTTGACAGTGCCAAGTGCCTCCTGCAAACAGACATCAGCGACCTGGCCTGCTGAGTTCTGTTTCTCAGTGGAAAGGCCATGGTGCATGTCCAGGGCCCGGTGGCTCCAGTGACAGGCTGCCTGCTGAAATTCCAAACGGATCAGGATGCCTCCCAGATGGAATGTGGCCCCAGAGGCAACTGTGGCTGGTTTGACAGTGCCAAGCGCCACCTGCAAACTGACATCAGGAACCTGGCCTGGTGACTTTTGTTTCTCTGGGGAAAGGCCATCATTATGTCCGGGTCCCGCTGGCCCGGAGTGGCCGGCTGCCTGCTGAAATTCCTCACGGTTGAGGATACCTCCCAGATGCAAGGTACCCCAGAGGCAACTGCGGCGGGTTTGACAGTGCCAAGTGCCTCCTGCAAACTGACATCAGGAACCTGGCCTGGTGACTTTTGTTTCTCTGGGGAAAGGCCATCATTCTTTTCCGGGGTACGGTGGCCTGGAGTGGCCGGCTGCCTGCTGAAATTCCGCATGGATCAGGATGCCTACCCGACCGAAAGTACCACCACAGGTAACTGTGGCTGGTTTGACAGTGCCAAGTGCCTCCTGCAAACTGACATCAGGAACCTGGCCTGGTGACTTTTGTTTCTCTGGGGAAAGGCCATGGTTCATGTCCAGGGCCTGGTGGCCCGGAGTGGCCGGCTGCCTGCTGAAATTCCTCACGGTTGAGGATACCTCCCAGATGGAACGTGCCCCCGCAGGTAACTGTGGCTGGTTTGACAGTGCCAAGTGCCTCCTGCAAACTGACATCAGGAACCTGGCCAGGTGACTTTTGTTTCTCTGGGGAAAGGCCATGGTTCATGTCCATGGCCTGGTGGCCCGGAGTGGCCGGCTGCCTGCTGAAATTCTGCATGGATCAGGATGCCGCCGAGATGGAAGGTGCCCCCACAGGCACCTGTGGCTGGTTTGACAGTGCCAAGTGCCTCCTGCAAACTGACATCAGGAACCTGGCCTGGTGACTTTTGTTTCTCAGGGGAAAGGCCATGGTTCATGTCCGGGGCACGGTGGACCCGAGTGGCCGGCTGCCTGCTGAAATTCCAAATGGATCAGGATGCCTCCCACATGAAAAATGCCCCCACAGGCAACTGCGTCTGGTTTGACAGTGCCAAGTGCCTCCTGCAAACTGACATCAGGAACCTGGCCTGGTGACTTTTGTTTCTCTGGGGAAAGGCCATGGTTCATGTCCAGGGCCCGGTGTCCCGGAGTGTCCGGCTGCCTGCTGAAATTCTGAACGGATCAGGATACCACAAGGATTCAAGATGCCCCCACAGGCACCTGTGGCTGGTTTGACAGTGCCAAGTGCCTCCTGCAAACTGACATCAGGAACCTGGCCTGGTGACTATTGTTTCTCTGGGGAAAGGCCATCATTCTTTTACGGGGTACGGTAGCCTGGAGTGGCCGGCTGCCTGCTGAAATTCCGCATGGATCAGGATGCCTACCCGACCGAAAGTACCACCACAGGTAACTGTGGCTGGTTTGACAGTGCCAAGTGCCTCCTGCAAACTGACATCAGGAACCTGGCCTGGTGACTTTTGTTTCTCTGGGGAAAGGCCATGGTTCATGTCCAGTGCCCCGTGGCCTGGAGTGGCCGGCTGCCTGCTGAAATTCCTCACGGTTGAGGATACCTCCCAGATGGAAGGTGCCCCCACAGGTAACTGTGGCTGGTTTGACAGTGCCAAGTGCCTCCTGCAAACTGACATCAGGAACCTGGCCTGGTGACTTTTGTTTCTCTGGGGAAAGTCCATGGTTCATGTCCATGGCCTGGTGGCCCGGAGTGGCCGGCTGCCTGCTGAAATTCTGCATGGATCAGGATGCCGCCGAGATGGAAGGTGCCACCACAGGCACCTGTGGCTGGTTTGACAGTGCCAAGTGCCTCCTGCAAACTGACATCAGGAACCTGGCCTGGTGACTTTTGTTTCTCAGGGGAAAGGCCATGGTTCATGTCCAGGGCTTGGTGGCCCGGAGTGGCC
The DNA here is from genome assembly GCF_036417665.1 of Passer domesticus. Classification (NCBI taxonomy): domain Eukaryota; kingdom Metazoa; phylum Chordata; class Aves; order Passeriformes; family Passeridae; genus Passer; species Passer domesticus. The sequence goes on from NC_087474.1 coordinate 59,785,928, forward strand.
GGCTGCCTGCTGAAATTCCAAATGGATCAGGATGCCTCCCAGACCGAAAGTACCACCAGAGGCAACTGTGGCTGGTTTGACAGTGCCAAGTGCCTCCTGCAAACTGACATCAGGAACCTGGCCTGGTGACTTTTGTTTCTCTGGGGAAAGGCCATCATTCTTGTCCAGGGTACGTTGGCCCGGAGTGGCCGGCTGCCTGCAGAAATTCCAAAAGGATCAGGATGCCTCCCAGACCGAAAGTACCACCCAAGGCAACTGTGGCTGGTTTGACAGTGCCAAGTGCCTCCTGCAAACAGACATCAGCGACCTGGCCTGCTGAGTTCTGTTTCTCAGTGGAAAGGCCATGGTGCATGTCCAGGGCCCGGTGCCCCGGAGTGTCCGGCTGCCGGCTGAAATTCTGAACGGATCAGGATACCACAAGGATTCAAGATGCCCCCACAGGCACCTGTGGCTGGTTTGACAGTGCCAAGTGCCTCCTGCAAACTGACATCAGGAACCTGGCCTGGTGACTTTTGTTTCTCTGGGGAAAGGCCATTATTCTTGTCCGGGTCCCGGTGGCCCGGAGTGGCCGGCTGCCTGCTGAAATTCCAAAAGGATCAGGATGCCTCCCAGACCGAAAGTACCACCCAAGGCAACTGTGGCTGGTTTGACAGTGCCAAGTGCCTCCTGCAAACAGACATCAGCGACCTGGCCTGCTGAGTTCTGTTTCTCAGTGGAAAGGCCATGGTGCATGTCCAGGGCCCGGTGGCTCCAGTGACAGGCTGCCTGCTGAAATTCCAAACGGATCAGGATGCCTCCCAGATGGAATGTGGCCCCAGAGGCAACTGTGGCTGGTTTGACAGTGCCAAGCGCCACCTGCAAACTGACATCAGGAACCTGGCCTGGTGACTTTTGTTTCTCTGGGGAAAGGCCATCATTATGTCCGGGTCCCGCTGGCCCGGAGTGGCCGGCTGCCTGCTGAAATTCCTCACGGTTGAGGATACCTCCCAGATGCAAGGTACCCCAGAGGCAACTGCGGCGGGTTTGACAGTGCCAAGTGCCTCCTGCAAACTGACATCAGGAACCTGGCCTGGTGACTTTTGTTTCTCTGGGGAAAGGCCATCATTCTGTTCCGGGGTACGGTGGCCTGGAGTGGCCGGCTGCCTGCTGAAATTCCGCATGGATCAGGATGCCTACCCGACCGAAAGTACCACCACAGGTAACTGTGGCTGGTTTGACAGTGCCAAGTGCCTCCTGCAAACTGACATCAGGAACCTGGCCTGGTGACTTTTGTTTCTCTGGGGAAAGGCCATGGTTCATGTCCAGGGCCTGGTGGCCCGGAGTGGCCGGCTGCCTGCTGAAATTCCTCACGGTTGAGGATACCTCCCAGATGGAACGTGCCCCCGCAGGTAACTGTGGCTGGTTTGACAGTGCCAAGTGCCTCCTGCAAACTGACATCAGGAACCTGGCCAGGTGACTTTTGTTTCTCTGGGGAAAGGCCATGGTTCATGTCCAGGGCCTGGTGGCCCGGAGTGGCCGGCTGCCTGCTGAAATTCTGCATGGATTAGGATGCCGCCGAGATGGAAGGTGCCCCCACAGGCACCTGTGGCTGGTTTGACAGTGCCAAGTGCCTCCTGCAAACTGACATCAGGAACCTGGCCTGGTGACTTTTGTTTCTCAGGGGAAAGGCCATGGTTCATGTCCGGGGCACGGTGGACCCGAGTGGCCGGCTGCCTGCTGAAATTCCAAATGGATCAGGATGCCTCCCACATGAAAAATGCCCCCACAGGCAACTGCGTCTGGTTTGACAGTGCCAAGTGCCTCCTGCAAACTGACATCAGGAACCTGGCCTGGTGACTTTTGTTTCTCTGGGGAAAGGCCATGGTTCATGTCCAGGGCCCGGTGTCCCGGAGTGTCCGGCTGCCTGCTGAAATTCTGAACGGATCAGGATACCACAAGGATTCAAGATGCCCCCACAGGCACCTGTGGCTGGTTTGACAGTGCCAAGTGCCTCCTGCAAACTGACATCAGGAACCTGGCCTGGTGACTATTGTTTCTCTGGGGAAAGGCCATCATTCTTTTACGGGGTACGGTGGCCTGGAGTGGCCGGCTGCCTGCTGAAATTCCGCATGGATCAGGATGCCTACCCGACCGAAAGTACCACCACAGGTAACTGTGGCTGGTTTGACAGTGCCAAGTGCCTCCTGCAAACTGACATCAGGAACCTGGCCTGGTGACTTTTGTTTCTCTGGGGAAAGGCCATGGTTCATGTCCAGTGCCCCGTGGCCTGGAGTGGCCGGCTGCCTGCTGAAATTCCTCACGGTTGAGGATACCTCCCAGATGGAAGGTGCCCCCACAGGTAACTGTGGCTGGTTTGACAGTGCCAAGTGCCTCCTGCAAACTGACATCAGGAACCTGGCCTGGTGACTTTTGTTTCTCTCGGGAAAGTCCATGGTTCATGTCCATGGCCTGGTGGCCCGGAGTGGCCGGCTGCCTGCTGAAATTCTGCATGGATCAGGATGCCGCCGAGATGGAAGGTGCCACCACAGGCACCTGTGGCTGGTTTGACAGTGCCAAGTGCCTCCTGCAAACTGACATCAGGAACCTGGCCTGGTGACTTTTGTTTCTCAGGGGAAAGGCCATGGTTCATGTCCAGGGCTTGGTGGCCCGGAGTGGCCGGCTGCCTGCTGAAATTCCAAATGGATCAGGATGCCTCCCAGACCGAAAGTACCACCAGAGGCAACTGTGGCTGGTTTGACAGTGCCAAGTGCCTCCTGCAAACTGACATCCGGAACCTGGCCTGGTGACTTTTGTTTCTCAGGGGAAAGGCCATCATTCTTGTCCGGGGTACGTTGGCTCGAGTGGCCGGCTGCCTGCAGAAAGTCCAAAAGGATCAGGATGCCTCCCAGACCGAAAGTACCACCCAAGGCAACTGTGGCTGGTTTGACAGTGCCAAGTGCCTCCTGCAAACAGACATCAGCGACCTGGCCTGCTGAGTTCTGTTTCTCTGGGGAAAGGCCATGGTTCATGTCCAGGGCCCTGTGCCCCAGAGTGTCCGGCTGCCTGCTGAAATTCTGAACGGATCAGGATACCACAAGGATTCAAGATGCCCCCACAGGCACCTGTGGCTGGTTTGACAGTGCCAAGTGCCTCCTGCAAACTGACATCAGGAACCTGGCCTGGTGACTTTTGTTTCTCTGGGGAAAGGCCATGGTTCATGTCCAGTGCCCCGTGGCCTGGAGTGGCCGGCTGCCTGCTGAAATTCCTCACGGTTGAGGATACCTCCCAGATGGAAGGTGCCCCTACAGGTAACTGTGGCTGGTTTGACAGTGCCAAGTGCCTCCTGCAAACTGACATCAGGAACCTGGCCTGGTGACTTTTGTTTCTCTCGGGAAAGGCCATGGTTCATGTCCATGGCCTGGTGGCCCGGAGTGGCCGGCTGCCTGCTGAAATTCTGCATGGATCAGGATGCCGCCGAGATGGAAGGTGCCACCACAGGCACCCGTGGCTGGTTTGACAGTGCCAAGTGCCTCCTGCAAACTGACATCCGGAACCTGGCCTGGTGACTTTTGTTTCTCTGGGGAAAGGCCATGGTTCATGTCCAGGGCCCAGAGTGGCCTGCGGCTGCCGGCTGCCTGCTGAAATTCCGCACGGTTGAGGATACCTCCCAGATGCAAGGTGCCCCCACAGGCAACTGTGGCTGGTTTGACAGTGCCAAGTGCCTCCTGCAAACTGACATCAGGAACCTGGCCTGGTGACTTTTGTTTCTCAGGGGAATGGACATGGCTCATGTCCAGGGCCTGGTGGCCAGGAGTGGCCGGCTGCCTGCTGAAATTCCACATGGATCAGGATGCCTCCCAGATGAAAACTGCCCCTACAGGCAACTGTGGCTGGTTTGACAGTGCCAAGTGCCTCCTGCAAACTGACATCAGTAACCTGGCCTGGTGACTTTTGTTTCTCTGGGGAAAGGCCTTCATTCTTGTCCAGTGCCCGGTGTACTGGAGTGGCCGGATGCCTGCTGAAATTCCGCACGGATGAGGATACCTCCCAGATGCAAGGAGCCCCCACAGACAACTGCGTCTGGTTTGACAGTGCCAAGTGCCTCCTGCAAACTGACATCAGTAACCTGGCCTGGTGACTTTTGTTTCTCTGGGGAAAGGCCATGGTTCATGTCCAGGGCCTGGGGGCCCGGAGTGGCCGGCTGCCTGCTGAAATTCCGCATGGATCAGGATGCCTCCCACATGAAAAATGCCCCCACAGGCAACTGCGGCTGGTTTGACAGTGCCAAGTGCCTCCTGCAAACTGACACCAGGAAACTGGCCTGGTGACTTTTGTTTCTCTGTGGAAAGGCCAACATCCTTTTCTGGGTCCCGGTGGCCCGGAGTGGCCAGCTGCCTGCTGAAATTCCGCACGGATCAGGATGCCTCCCACATGAAATATACCCCCAGAGGCAACTGCGGCTGGTTTGACAGTGCCAAGTGCCTCCTGGAAACTGACATCAGGAAACTGGCCTGGTGACTTTTATTTCTCTGGGGAAAGGCCATGGTTCATGTCCAGGGCCCGGTGCCCCGGAGTGTCCGGCTGCCTGCTGAAATTCTGAACGGATCAGGATACCACAAGGATTCAAGATGCCCCCACAGGCACCTGTGGCTGGTTTGACAGTGCCAAGTGCCTCCTGCAAACTGACATCAGGAACCTGGCCTGGTGACTTTTGTTTCTCTGGGGAAAGGCCATCATTCTTTTACGGGGTACGGTGGCCTGGAGTGGCTGGCTGCCTGCTGAAATTCCGCATGGATCAGGATGCCTACCCGACCGAAAGTACCACCACAGGTAACTGTGGCTGGTTTGACAGTGCCAAGTGCCTCCTGCAAACTGACATCAGGAACCTGGCCTGGTGACTTTTGTTTCTCTGGGGAAAGGCCATGGTTCATGTCCAGTGCCCCGTGGCCTGGAGTGGCCGGCTACCTGCTGAAATTCCTCACGGTTGAGGATACCTCCCAGATGGAAGGTGCCCCTACAGGTAACTGTGGCTGGTTTGACAGTGCCAAGTGCCTCCTGCAAACTGACATCAGCAACCTGGCCTGGTGACTTTTGTTTCTCTCGGGAAAGTCCATGGTTCATGTCCATGGCCTGGTGGCCCGGAGTGGCCGGCTGCCTGCTGAAATTCTGCATGGATCAGGATGCCGCCGAGATGGAAGGTGCCACCACAGGCACCTGTGGCTGGTTTGACAGTGCCAAGTGCCTCCTGCAAACTGACATCAGGAACCTGGCCTGGTGACTTTTGTTTCTCCGTGGAAAGGCCATGGTTCATGTCCAGGGCTTGGTGGCCCGGAGTGGCTGGCTGCCTGCTGAAATTCCAAATGGATCAGGATGCCTCCCAGACCGAAAGTACCACCAGAGGCAACTGTGGCTGGTTTGACAGTGCCAAGTGCCTCCTGCAAACTGACATCAGGAACCTGGCCTGGTGACTTTTGTTTCTCTGGGGAAAGGCCATCATTCTTGTCCGGGGTACGTTGGCCCGGAGTGGCCGGCTGCCTGCAGAAATTCCAAAAGGATCAGGATGCCTCCCAGACCGAAAGTACCACCCAAGGCAATTGTGGCTGGTTTGACAGTGCCAAGTGCCTCCTGCAAACAGACATCAGCGACCTGGCCTGCTGAGTTCTGTTTCTCTGGGGAAAGGCCATGGTTCATGTCCAGGGCCCGGTGCCCCGGAGTGTCCGGCTGCCTGCTGAAATTCTGAACGGATCAGGATACCACAAGGATTCAAGATGCCCCCACAGGCACCTGTGGCTGGTTTGACAGTGCCAAGTGCCTCCTGCAAACTGACATCAGGAACCTGGCCTGGTGACTTTTGTTTCTCTGGGGAAAAGCCATGGTTCATGTCCAGGGCCTGGTGGCCCGGAGTGGCCGGCTGCCTGCTGAAATTCCAAATGGAACAGGATGCCTCCCAGAGCGAAAGTACCACCAGAGGCAACTGTGGCTGGTTTGACAGTGCCAAGTGCCTCCTGCAAACTGACATCAGGAACCTGGCCTGGTGACTTTCGTTTCTCTGGGGAAAGGCCATCATTCTTGTCCGGGTCCCGGTGGCCCGGAGTGGCCGGCTGCCTGCTGAAATTCCTGACGGTTGAGGATACCTCTCAGATGCAAGGTGCCCCCACAGGCAACTGTGGCTGGTTTGACAGTGCCAAGTGCCTCCTGCAAACTGACATCAGGAACCTGGCCTGGTGACTTTTGTTTCTCTGGGGAAAGGCCATGGTTCATGTCCAGGGCCTGGGGGCTCGGAGTGGCCGGCTGCCTGCTGAAATTCCGCACGGTTGAGAATACCTTCCAGATGAAAAATGCCCCCACAGGTAACTGTGGCTGGTTTGACAGTGCCAAGTGCCTCCTGCAAACTGACATCAGGAACCTGGCCTGGTGACTTTTGTTTCTCAGGGGAATGGCCATCATTCTTGTTTGGGGCACGGTGGTCCGGAGTGGCCGACTGCCTGCTGAAATTCCAAACGGATCAGGATACCTCCCAGACCGAAAGTACCACCAGAGGCAACTGTGGCTGGTTTGACAGTGCCAAGTGCCTCCTGCAAACTGACATCAGGAACCTGGCCTGGTGACTTTTGTTTCTCTGGGGAAAGGCCATCATTCTTGTCCGGGGCCCAGAGCGGCCGGAGTGGCCGGATGCCTGCTGAAATTCCACACAGTTGAGGATGTCTCCTAGATGAAAAATGCCCCCAGAGGCAACTGCGTCTAGTTTGACAGCGACAAGTGCCTCCTGCAAACTGACATCAGGAACCTGGCCTGGTGACTGTTGTTTCTCTGGGAAAAGGCCATGGTTCATGTCCAGGGCCTTGTGGCCAGGAGTGGCCGGCTGCCTGCTGAAATTCCACATGGATCAGGATGCCTCCCAGATGAAAACTGCCCCTACAGGCAACTGCGGCGGGTTTGACAGTGCCAAGTGCCTCCTGCAAACTGACATCAGGAACCTGGCCTGGTGACTTTTGTTTCTCTGGGGAAAGGCCTTCATTCTTGTCCAGTGCCCGGTGTACTGGAGTGGCCGGATGCCTGCTGTAATTCCGCACGGATGAGGATACCTCCCAGATGAAAAATGCCCCCACAGGCAACTGCGTCAGGTTTGACAGTGCCAAGTGCCTCCTGCAAACTGACATCAGGAACCTGGCCTGGTGACTTTTGTTTCTCAGGGGAAAGGCCAACATCCTTTTCTGGGTCCCGGTAGCCCGGATTCGCCGGCTGCCTGCTGAAATTCCGCACGGATCAGGATGCCTCCCAGACCGAAAGTACCACCCAAGGCAACTGTGGCTGGTTTGACAGTGCCAATTGCCTCCTGCAAACTGACATCAGGAACCTGGCCTGGTGACTTTTGTTTCTCTGGGGAAAGGCCATCATTCGTGTCCAGTGCCCCGCTGCCTGCAGTGGCCGGCTGCCTGCTGAAATTCCTCACGGTTGAGGATGCCTCCCAGATGAAAGGTGCCCCCACAGGCAACTGTGGCTGGTTTGACAGTGCCAAATGCCTCCTGCAAACAGACATCAGGAACCTGGCCTGGTGACTTTTGTTTCTCTGGGGAAATGGCCATGGTTCATGTCCATGGACTGGGGGCCCGGAGTGGCAGGCTGCCTGCTGAAATTCTGCATGGATCAGGATGCCGCCGAGATGGAAGGTGCCCCCACAGGCAACTGTGGCTGGTTTGACAGTGCCAAGTGCCTCCTGCAAACTGACATCAGGAACCTGGCCTGGTGACTTTTGTTTCTCTGGGGAAAGGCATTCATTCTTGTCCAGTTCCCGGTGTTCTGGAGTGGCCGGATGCCTGCTGAAATTCCGCACGGATGAGGATACCTCCCAGAAGAAAAATGCCCCCACAGGCAACTGCGTCTAGTTGGACAGTGCCAAGTGCCTCCTGCAAACTGACATCAGGAACCTGGCCTGGTGACTTTTGTTTCTCAGGGGAAAGGCCAACATCCTTTTCTGGGTCCCGGTAGCCCGGATTCGCCGGCTGCCTGCTGAAATTCCGCACGGATCAGGATGCCTCCCAGACCGAAAGTACCACCCAAGGCAACTGTGGCTGGTTTGACAGTGCCAATTGCCTCCTGCAAACTGACATCAGGAACCTGGCCTGGTGACTTTTGTTTCTCTGGGGAAAGGCCATCATTCGTGTCCAGTGCCCCGCTGCCTGCAGTGGCCGGCTGCCTGCTGAAATTCCTCACGGTTGAGGATGCCTCCCAGATGAAAGGTGCCCCCACAGGCAACTGTGGCTGGTTTGACAGTGCCAAATGCCTCCTGCAAACAGACATCAGGAACCTGGCCTGGTGACTTTTGTTTCTCTGGGGAAATGGCCATGGTTCATGTCCATGGACTGGGGGCCCGGAGTGGCAGGCTGCCTGCTGAAATTCTGCATGGATCAGGATGCCGCCGAGATGGAAGGTGCCCCCACAGGCAACTGTGGCTGGTTTGACAGTGCCAAGTGCCTCCTGCAAACTGACATCAGGAACCTGGCCTGGTGACTTTTGTTTCTCTGGGGAAAGGCATTCATTCTTGTCCAGTTCCCGGTGTTCTGGAGTGGCCGGATGCCTGCTGAAATTCCGCACGGATGAGGATACCTCCCAGATGAAAAATGCCCCCACAGGCAACTGCGTCTAGTTGGACAGTGCCAAGTGCCTCCTGCAAACTGACATCAGGAACCTGGCCTGATGACTTTTGTTTCTCTGGGGAAAGGCCATGGTTCATGTCCAGGGCCTTGTGGCCAGGAGTGGCCGGCTGCCTGCTGAAATTCCACATGGATCAGGATGCCTCCCAGATGAAAACTGCCCCTACAGGCAACTGCGGCGGGTTTGACAGTGCCAAGTGCCTCCTGCAAACTGACATCAGGAACCTGGCCTGGTGACTTTTGTTTCTCTGGGGAAAGGCCTTCATTCTTGTCCAGTGCCCGGTGTACTGGAGTGGCCGGATGCCTGCTGTAATTCCGCACGGATGAGGATACCTCCCAGATGAAAAATGCCCCCACAGGCAACTGCATCAGGTTTGACAGTGCCAAGTGCCTCCTGCAAACTGACATCAGTAACCTGGCCTGGTGACTTTTGTTTCTCAGGGGAAAGGCCAACATCCTTTTCTGGGTCCCGGTGGCCCGGAGTGGCCGGCTGCCTGCTGAAATTCCGCACGGATCAGGATGCCTCCCAGACCGAAAGTACCACCCAAGGCAACTGTGGCTGGTTTGACAGTGCCAATTGCCTCCTGCAAACTGACATCAGGAACCTGGCCTGGTGACTTTTGTTTCTCTGGGGAAAGGCCATCATTCGTGTCCAGTGCCCCGCTGCCTGCAGTGGCCGGCTGCCTGCTGAAATTCCTAACGGTTGAGGATACCTCCCAGATGAAAGGAGCCCCCACAGGCAACTGTGGCTGGTTTGACAGTGCCAAATGCCTCCTGCAAACAGACATCAGGAACCTGGCCTGGTGACTTTTGTTTCTCTGGGGAAATGGCCATGGTTCATGTCCATGGACTGGGGGCCCGGAGTGGCAGGTTGCCTGCTGAAATTCTGCATGGATCAGGATGCCGCCGAGATGGAAGGTGCCCCCACAGGCAACTGTGGCTGGTTTGACAGTGCCAAGTGCCTCCTGCAAACTGACATCAGGAACCTGGCCTGGTGACTTTTGTTTCTCTGGGGAAAGGCATTCATTCTTGTCCAGTTCCCGGTGTTCTGGAGTGGCCGGATGCCTGCTGTAATTCCGCACGGATGAGGATACCTCCCAGATGAAAAATGCCCCCACAGGCAACTGCGTCTAGTTGGACAGTGCCAAGTGCCTCCTGCAAACTGACATCAGGAACCTGGCCTGATGACTTTTGTTTCTCTGGGGAAAGGCCATGGTTCATGTCCAGGGCCCGGGGGCCCGGAGTGGCCGGCTGCCTGCTGAAATTCCGCATGGATCAGGATGCCTGCCTCATGAAAAATGCCCCCACAGGCAACTGTGGCTGGTTTGACAGTGCCAAGTGCCTCCTGCAAACTGACATCAGGAACCTGGCCTGGTGACTTTTGTTTCTCAGGGGAATGGACATGGCTCATGTCCAGGGCCTGGTGGCCCGGAGTGGCCTGGTGCCTGCTGAAATTCCGCATGGATCAGGATGCCTCCCAGATGAAAAATGACCCCAGAGGCAACTGCGTCTGGTTTGACAGTGCCAAGTGCCTCCTGCAAAATGACATCAGGAACTTGGCCTGGTGACTTTTGTTTCTCTGACGAAAGGCCATCATTCTTGTCCGGGGCACGGTGGCCCGGAGTGGCTGGCTGCCTGCTGAAATTCCGCACGGTTGAGGATACCTCCCAGATGCAAGGGGGACCCACAGACAACTGTGGCTGGTTTGACAGTGCCAAGTGCCTCCTGCAAACTGACATCAGGAACCTGGCCTGGTGACTTTTGTTTCTCTGGGGAAAGGCCAACATTCTTGTCTAGAGCCTGGTGGCCCGGAGTCGCCGGCTGCCTGCTGAAATTCCGCATGAATCAGGATGCCTCCCAGATGAAAATTGCTCCCACAGGCAACTGCGTCTGGTTTGACAGTGCCAAGTGCCTCCTGCAAACTGACATCAGGAACCTGGCCTGGTGACTTTTGTTTCTCTGGGGAAAAGCCATGGTTCATGTCCAGGGCCTGGTGGCCCGGAGTGGCCGGCTGCCTGCTGAAATTCCGCATGGATCAGGATGCCTCCCACATGAAAAATGTCCCCACAGGCAACTGCGGCGGATTTGACAGTGCCAAGTGCCTCCTGCAAACTGACATCAGGAACCTGGCCTGGCGACTTTTGTATCTCTGGGGAAAGGCCATGGTTCATGTCCAGTGCCCCGTGGCCTGGAGTGGCCGGCTGCCTGCTGAAATTCCGCACGGTTGAGGATACCTCCCAGACGGACGGTGCCCCCACAGGTAACTGTGGCTGGTTTGACAGTGCCAAGTGCCTCCTGCAAACTGACATCAGGAACCTGGCCTGGTGACTTTTGTTTCTCAGGGGAAAAGCCATGGTTCATGTCCAGGGCCCGGGGGACCGGAGTGGCCGGCTGCCTGCTGAAATTCCGCATGGATCAGGATGCCTGCCTCATGAAAAATGCCCCCACAGGCAACCGTGGCTGGTTTGACAGTGCCAAGTGCCTCCTGCAAACTGACATCAGGAACCTGGCCTGGTGACTTTTGTTTCTCAGGGGAATGGACATGGCTCATGTCCAGGGCCTGGCGGCCCGGAGTGGCCTGGTGCCTGCTGAAATTCTGCATGGATCAGGATGCCTCCCAGATGAAAAATGCCCCCAGAGGCAACTGCGTCTGGTTTGACAGTGCCAAGTGCCTCCTGCAAAATGACATCAGGAACTTGGCCTGGTGACTTTTGTTTCTCTGATGAAAGGCCATCATTCTTGTCCGGGGCACGGTGGCCCGGAGTGGCTGGCTGCTTGCTGAAATTCCGCACGGTTGAGGATACCTCCCAGATGCAAGGGGGACCCACAGACAACTGTGGCTGGTTTGACAGTGCCAAGTGCCTCCTGCAAACTGACATCAGGAACCTGGCCTGGTGACTTTTGTTTCTCTGGGGAAAGGCCAACATTCTTGTCTAGGGCCTGGTGGCCCGGAGTCGCCGGCTGCCTGCTGAAATTCCGCATGAATCAGGACGCCTCCCAGATGAAAATTGCTCCCACAGGCAACTGCGTCTGGTTTGACAGTGCCAAGTGCCTCCTGCAAACTGACATCAGGAACCTGGCCTGGTGACTTTTGTTTCTCTGGGGAAAAGCCATGGTTCATGTCCAGGGCCTGGTGGCCCGGAGTGGCTGGCTGCCTGCTGAAATTCCGCATGGATCAGGATGCCTCCCACATGAAAAATGCCCCCACAGGCAACTGCGGCGGGTTTGACAGTGCCAAGTGCCTCCTGCAAACTGACATCAGGAACCTGGCCTGGTGACTTTTGTTTCTCTGGGGAAAGGCCAACATTCTTGTCTAGGGCCTGGTGGCCCGGAGTCGCAGGCTGCCTACCAAAATTCCAAATGGATCAGGATGCCTCCCAGAGCGAATGTACCACCAGAGGCAACTGTGGCTGGTTTGACAGTGCCAAGTGCCTCCTGCAAACTGACATCAGGAACCTGGCCTGGTGACTTTTGTTTCTCTGGGGAAAGGCCATGATTCTTTTCCAGGGTACGGTGCCCCGGAGTGGCCGGCTGCCTGCTGAAATTCCAAAAGGATCAGGATGCCTCCCAGACCGAAAGTACCACCCAAGGCAACTGTGGCTGGTTTGACAGTGCCAAGTGCCTCCTGCAAACAGACATCAGCGACCTGGCCTGCTGAGTTCTGTTTCTCAGGGGAAAGGCCATGGTTCATGTCCAGGGCCCGGTGGCTCGAGTGACAGGCTGCCTGCTGAAATTCCAAACGGATCAGGATGCCTCCCAGATGGAATGTGGCCCCAGAGGCAACTGTGGCTGGTTTGACAGTGCCAAGCGCCACCTGCAAACTGACATCAGGAACCTGGCCTGGTGACTTTTGTTTCTCTGGGGAAAGGCCATCATTATGTCCGGGTCCCGCTGGCCCGGAGTGGCCGGCTGCCTGCTGAAATTCCTCACGGTTGAGGATACCTCCCAGATGCAAGGTACCCCAGAGGCAACTGCGGCTGGTTTGACAGTGCCAAGTGCCTCCTGCAAAATGACATCAGGAACCTGGCCTGGTGACTTTTGTCTCTCCGGGGAAAGGCCATCATTCTTTTACGGGGTACGGTGGCCTGGAGTGGCCGGCTGCCTGCTGAAATTCCGCATGGATCAGGATGCCTACCCGACCGAAAGTACCACCACAGGTAACTGTGGCTGGTTTGACAGTGCCAAGTGCCTCCTGCAAACTGACATCAGGAACCTGGCCTGGTGACTTTTGTTTCTCTGGGGAAAGGACATGGTTCATGTCCAGGGCTTGGTGGCCCGGAGTGGCCGGCTTCCTGCTGAAATTCCGCACAGATCAGGATACCTCCCAGATGGAAGGTGCCCCCGCAGGTAACTGTGGCTGGTTTGACAGTGCCAAGTGCCTCCTGCAAACTGACATCAGGAACCTGGCCTGGTGACTTTTGTTTCTCTGGGGAAAGGCCATGGTTCATGTCCATGGCCTGGTGGCCCGGAGTGGCCGGCTGCCTGCTGAAATTCTGCATGGATCAGGATGCCGCCGAGATGGAAGGTGCCACCACAGGCACCTGTGGCTGGTTTGACAGTGCCAAGTGCCTCCTGCAAACTGACATCAGGAACCTGGCCTGGTGACTTTTGTTTCTCAGGGGAAAGGCCATGGTTCATGTCCGGGGCACGGTGGACCCGAGTGGCCGGCTGCCTGCTGAAATTCCGCATGGATCAGGATGCCTCCCACATGAAAAATGCCCCCACAGGCAACTGCGTCTGGTTTGACAGTGCCAAGTGCCTCCTGCAAACTGACATCAGGAACCTGGCCTGGTGACTTTTGTTTCTCTGGGGAAAGGCCATGGTTCATGTCCAGGGCCCGGTGCCCCGGAGTGTCCGGCTGCCTGCTGAAATTCTGAACGGATGAGGATACCACAAGGATTCAAGATGCCCCCAGAGGCACCTGTGGCTGGTTTGACAGTGCCAAGTGCCTCCTGCAAACTGACATCAGGAACCTGGCCTGGTGACTTTTGTTTCTCTGGGGAAAGGCCATCATTCTTTTACGGGGTACGGTGGCCTGGAGTGGCCGGCTGCCTGCTGAAATTCCGCATGGATCAGGATGCCTACCCGACCGAAAGTACCACCACAGGTAACTGTGGCTGGTTTGACAGTGCCAAGTGCCTCCTGCAAACTGACATCAGGAACCTGGCCTGGTGACTTTTGTTTCTCTGGGGAAAGGCCATGGTTCATGTCCATGGCCTGGTGGCCCGGAGTGGCCGGCTGCCTGCTGAAATTCTGCATGGATCAGGATGCCGCCGAGATGGAAGGTGCCACCACAGGCACCTGTGGCTGGTTTGACAGTGCCAAGTGCCTCCTGCAAACTGACATCAGGAACCTGGCCTGGTGACTTTTGTTTCTCAGGGGAAAGGCCATGGTTCATGTCCAGGGCTTGGTGGCCCGGAGTGGCCGGCTGCCTGCTGAAATTCCAAATGGATCAGGATGCCTCCCAGACCGAAAGTACCACCAGAGGCAACTGTGGCTGGTTTGACAGTGCCAAGTGCCTCCTGCAAACTGACATCAGGAACCTGGCCTGGTGACTTTTGTTTCTCTGGGGAAAAGCCATCATTCTTGTCCGGGGTACGTTGGCCCGGAGTGGCCGGCTGCCTGCAGAAATTCCAAAAGGATCAGGATGCCTCCCAGACCGAAAGTACCACCCAAGGCAACTGTGGCTGGTTTGACAGTGCCAAGTGCCTCCTGCAAACAGACATCAGCGACCTGGCCTGCTGAGTTCTGTTTCTCTGGGGAAAGGCCATCGTTCATGTCCAGGGCCCGGTGCCCCGGAGTGTCCGGCTGCCTGCTGAAATTCTGAACGGATCAGGATACCACAAGGATTCAAGATGCCCCCACAGGCACCTGTGGCTGGTTTGACAGTGCCAAGTGCCTCCTGCAAACTGACATCAGGAACCTGGCCTGGTGACTTTTGTTTCTCTGGGGAAAGGCCATTATTCTTGTCCGGGTCCCGGTGGCCCGGAGTGGCCGGCTGCCTGCTGAAATTCCAAAAGGATCAGGATGCCTCCCAGACCGAAAGTACCACCCAAGGCAACTGTGGCTGGTTTGACAGTGCCAAGTGCCTCCTGCAAACAGACATCAGCGACCTGGCCTGCTGAGTTCTGTTTCTCAGTGGAAAGGCCATGGTGCATGTCCAGGGCCCGGTGGCTCGAGTGACAGGCTGCCTGCTGAAATTCCAAACGGATCAGGATGCCTCCCAGATGGAATGTGGCCCCAGAGGCAACTGTGGCTGGTTTGACAGTGCCAAGCGCCACCTGCAAACTGACATCAGGAACCTGGCCTGGTGACTTTTGTTTCTCTGGGGAAAGGCCATCATTATGTCCGGGTCCCGGTGGCCCGGAGTGGCCGGCTGCCTGCTGAAATTCCTCACGGTTGAGGATACCTCCCAGATGCAAGGTACCCCAGAGGCAACTGCGGCTGGTTTGACAGTGCCAAGTGCCTCCTGCAAAATGACATCAGGAAGCTGGCCTGGTGACTTTTGTCTCTCCGGGGAAAGGCCATCATTCTTTTACGGGGTACGGTGGCCTGGAGTGGCCGGCTGCCTGCTGAAATTCCGCATGGATCAGGATGCCTACCCGACCGAAAGTACCACCACAGGTAACTGTGGCTGGTTTGACAGTGCCAAGTGCCTCCTGCAAACTGACATCAGGAACCTGGCCTGGTGACTTTTGTTTCTCTGGGGAAAGGCCATGGTTCATGTCCAAGGCTTGGTGGCCCGGAGTGGCCGGCTGCCTGCTGAAATTCCGCACGGTTGAGGATACCTCCCAGATGGAAGGTGCCCCCGCAGGTAACTGTGGCTGGTTTGACAGTGCCAAGTGCCTCCTGCAAACTGACATCAGGAACCTGGCCTGGTGACTTTTGTTTCTCTGGGGAAAGGCCATGGTTCATGTCCATGGCCTGGTGGCCCGGAGTGGCCGGCTGCCTGCTGAAATTCTGCATGGATCAGGATGCCGCCGAGATGGAAGGTGCCACCACAGGCACCTGTGGCTGGTTTGACAGTGCCAAGTGCCTCCTGCAAACTGACATCAGGAACCTGGCCTGGTGACTTTTGTTTCTCAGGGGAAAGGCCATGGTTCATGTCCGGGGCACGGTGGACCCGAGTGTCCGGCTGCCTGCTGAAATTCCGCATGGATCAGGATGCCTCCCACATGAAAAATGCCCCCACAGGCAACTGCGTCTGGTTTGACAGTGCCAAGTGCCTCCTGCAAACTGACATCAGGAACCTGGCCTGGTGACTTTTGTTTCTCTGGGGAAAGGCCATGGTTCATGTCCAGGGCCCGGTGCCCCGGAGTGTCCGGCTGCCTGCTGAAATTCTGAACGGATCAGGATACCACAAGGATTCAAGATGCCCCCAGAGGCACCTGTGGCTGGTTTGACAGTGCCAAGTGCCTCCTGCAAACTGACATCAGGAACCTGGCCTGGTGACTTTTGTTTCTCTGGGGAAAGGCCATCATTCTTTTACGGGGTACGGTGGCCTGGAGTGGCCGGCTGCCTGCTGAAATTCCGCATGGATCAGGATGCCTACCCGACCGAAAGTACCACCACAGGTAACTGTGGCTGGTTTGACAGTGCCAAGTGCCTCCTGCAAACTGACATCAGGAACCTGGCCTGGTGACTTTTGTTTCTCTGGGGAAAGGCCATGGTTCATGTCCAGTGCCCCGTGGCCTGGAGTGGCCGGCTGCCTGCTGAAATTCCTCACGGTTGAGGATACCTCCCAGATGGAAGGTGCCCCCACAGGTAACTGTGGCTGGTTTGACAGTGCCAAGTGCCTCCTGCAAACTGACATCAGGAACCTGGCCTGGTGACTTTTGTTTCTCTCGGGAAAGTCCATGGTTCATGTCCATGGCCTGGTGGCCCGGAGTGGCCGGCTGCCTGCTGAAATTCTGCATGGATCAGGATGCCGCCGAGATGGAAGGTGCCACCACAGGCACCTGTGGCTGGTTTGACAGTGCCAAGTGCCTCCTGCAAACTGACATCAGGAACCTGGCCTGGTGACTTTTGTTTCTCAGGGGAAAGGCCATGGTTCATGTCCAGGGCTTGGTGGCCCGGAGTGGCCGGCTGCCTGCTGAAATTCCAAATGGATCAGGATGCCTCCCAGACCGAAAGTACCACCAGAGGCAACTGTGGCTGGTTTGACAGTGCCAAGTGCCTCCTGCAAACTGACATCAGGAACCTGGCCTGGTGACTTTTGTTTCTCTGGGGAAAGGCCATCATTCTTGTCCGGGGTACGTTGGCCCGGAGTGGCCGGCTGCCTGCAGAAATTCCAAAAGGATCAGGATGCATCCCAGACCGAAAGTACCACCCAAGGCAACTGTGGCTGGTTTGACAGTGCCAAGTGCCTCCTGCAAACAGACATCAGCGACCTGGCCTGCTGAGTTCTGTTTCTCTGGGGAAAGGCCATCGTTCATGTCCAGGGCCCGGTGCCCCGGAGTGTCCGGCTGCCTGCTGAAATTCTGAACGGATCAGGATACCACAAGGATTCAAGATGCCCCCACAGGCACCTGTGGCTGGTTTGACAGTGCCAAGTGCCTCCTGCAAACTGACATCAGGAACCTGGCCTGGTGACTTTTGTTTCTCTGGGGAAAGGCCATTATTCTTGTCCGGGTCCCGGTGGCCCGGAGTGGCCGGCTGCCTGCTGAAATTCCAAAAGGATCAGGATGCCTCCCAGACCGAAAGTACCACCCAAGGCAACTGTGGCTGGTTTGACAGTGCCAAGTGCCTCCTGCAAACAGACATCAGCGACCTGGCCTGCTGAGTTCTGTTTCTCAGTGGAAAGGCCATGGTGCATGTCCAGGGCCCGGTGGCTCGAGTGACAGGCTGCCTGCTGAAATTCCAAACGGATCAGGATGCCTCCCAGATGGAATGTGGCCCCAGAGGCAACTGTGGCTGGTTTGACAGTGCCAAGCGCCACCTGCAAACTGACATCAGGAACCTGGCCTGGTGACTTTTGTTTCTCTGGGGAAAGGCCATCATTATGTCCGGGTCCCGCTGGCCCGGAGTGGCCGGCTGCCTGCTGAAATTCCTCACGGTTGAGGATACCTCCCAGATGCAAGGTACCCCAGAGGCAACTGCGGCTGGTTTGACAGTGCCAAGTGCCTCCTGCAAACTGACATCAGGAACCTGGCCTGGTGACTTTTGTCTCTCCGGGGAAAGGCCATCATTCTTTTACGGGGTACGGTGGCCTGGAGTGGCCGGCTGCCTGCGGAAATTCCGCATGGATCAGGATGCCTACCCGACCGAAAGTACCACCACAGGTAACTGTGGCTGGTTTGACAGTGCCAAGTGCCTCCTGCAAACTGACATCAGGAACCTGGCCTGGTGACTTTTGTTTCTCTGGGGAAAGGACATGGTTCATGTCCAGGGCTTGGTGGCCCGGAGTGGCCGGCTGCCTGCTGAAATTCCGCACGGTTGAGGATACCTCCCAGATGGAAGGTGCCCCCGCAGGTAACTGTGGCTGGTTTGACAGTGCCAAGTGCCTCCTGCAAACTGACATCAGGAACCTGGCCTGGTGACTTTTGTTTCTCTGGGGAAAGGCCATGGTTCATGTCCATGGCCTGGTGGCCCGGAGTGGCCGGCTGCCTGCTGAAATTCTGCATGGATCAGGATGCCGCCGAGATGGAAGGTGCCACCACAGGCACCTGTGGCTGGTTTGACAGTGCCAAGTGCCTCCTGCAAACTGACATCAGGAACCTGGCCTGGTGACTTTTGTTTCTCAGGGGAAAGGCCATGGTTCATGTCCGGGGCACGGTGGACCCGAGTGTCCGGCTGCCTGCTGAAATTCCGCATGGATCAGGATGCCTCCCACATGAAAAATGCCCCCACAGGCAACTGCGTCTGGTTTGACAGTGCCAAGTGCCTCCTGCAAACTGACATCAGGAACCTGGCCTGGTGACTTTTGTTTCTCTGGGGAAAGGCCATGGTTCATGTCCAGGGCCCGGTGCCCCGGAGTGTCCGGCTGCCTGCTGAAATTCTGAACGGATCAGGATACCACAAGGATTCAAGATGCCCCCAGAGGCACCTGTGGCTGGTTTGACAGTGCCAAGTGCCTCCTGCAAACTGACATCAGGAACCTGGCCTGGTGACTTTTGTTTCTCTGGGGAAAGGCCATCATTCTTTTACGGGGTACGGTGGCCTGGAGTGGCCGGCTGCCTGCTGAAATTCCGCATGGATCAGGATGCCTACCCGACCGAAAGTACCACCACAGGTAACTGTGGCTGGTTTGACAGTGCCAAGTGCCTCCTGCAAACTGACATCAGGAACCTGGCCTGGTGACTTTTGTTTCTCTGGGGAAAGGCCATGGTTCTTGTCCAGTGCCCCGTGGCCTGGAGTGGCCGGCTGCCTGCTGAAATTCCTCACGGTTGAGGATACCTCCCAGATGGAAGGTGCCCCCACAGGTAACTGTGGCTGGTTTGACAGTGCCAAGTGCCTCCTGCAAACTGACATCAGGAACCTTGCCTGGTGACTTTTGTTTCTCTCGGGAAAGTCCATGGTTCATGTCCATGGCCTGGTGGCCCGGAGTGGCCGGCTGCCTGCTGAAATTCTGCATGGATCAGGATGCCGCCGAGATGGAAGGTGCCACCACAGGCACCTGTGGCTGGTTTGACAGTGCCAAGTGCCTCCTGCAAACTGACATCAGGAACCTGGCCTGGTGACTTTTGTTTCTCAGGGGAAAGGCCATGGTTCATGTCCAGGGCTTGGTGGCCCGGAGTGGCCGGCTGCCTGCAGAAATTCCAAAAGGATCAGGATGCCTCCCAGACCGCAAGTACCACCAGAGGCAACTGTGGCTGGTTTGACAGTGCCAAGTGCCTCCTGCAAACTGACATCAGCGACCTGGCCTGCTGAGTTCTGTTTCTCTGGGGAAAGGCCATCGTTCATGTCCAGGGCCCGGTGCCCCGGAGTGTCCGGCTGCCTGCTGAAATTCTGAACGGATCAGGATACCACAAGGATTCAAGATGCCCCCACAGGCACCTGTGGCTGGTTTGACAGTGCCAAGTGCCTCCTGCAAACTGACATCAGGAACCTGGCCTGGTGACTTTTGTTTCTCTGGGGAAAGGCCATTATTCTTGTCCGGGTCCCGGTGGCCCGGAGTGGCCGGCTGCCTGCTGAAATTCCAAAAGGATCAGGATGCCTCCCAGACCGAAAGTACCACCCAAGGCAACTGTGGCTGGTTTGACAGTGCCAAGTGCCTCCTGCAAACAGCCATCAGCGACCTGGCCTGCTGAGTTCTGTTTCTCAGTGGAAAGGCAATGGTGCATGTCCAGGGCCCGGTGGCTCGAGAGACAGGCTGCCTGCTGAAATTCCAAACGGATCAGGATGCCTCCCAGATGGAATGTGGCCCCAGAGGCAACTGTGGCTGGTTTGACAGTGCCAAGCGCCACCTGCAAACTGACATCAGGAACCTGGCCTGGTGACTTTTGTTTCTCTGGGGAAAGGCCATCATTATGTCCGGGTCCCGCTGGCCCGGAATGGCCGGCTGCCTGCTGAAATTCCTCACGGTTGAGGATACCTCCCAGATGCAAGGTACCCCAGAGGCAACTGCGGCGGGTTTGACAGTGCCAAGTGCCTCCTGCAAACTGACATCAGGAACCTGGCCTGGTGACTTTTGTTTCTCTGGGGAAAGGCCATCATTCTTTTACGGGGTACGGTGGCCTGGAGTGGCCGGCTGCCTGCTGAAATTCCGCATGGATCAGGATGCCTACCCGACCGAAAGTACCACCACAGGTAACTGTGGCTGGTTTGACAGTGCCAAGTGCCTCCTGCAAACTGACATCAGGAACCTGGCCTGGTGACTTTTGTTTCTCTGGGGAAAGGCCATGGTTCATGTCCAGGGCTTGGTGGCCCGGAGTGGCCGGCTGCCTGCTGAAATTCCCCACGATTGAGGATACCTCCCAGATGGAAGGTGCCCCCGCAGGTAACTGTGGCTGGTTTGACAGTGCCAAGTGCCTCCTGCAAACTGACATCAGGAACCTGGCCTGGTGACTTTTGTTTCTCTGGGGAAAGGCCATGGTTCATGTCCATGGCCTGGTGGCCCGGAGTGGCCGGCTGCCTGCTGAAATTCTGCATGGATCAGGATGCCGCCGAGATGGAAGGTGCCACCACAGGCACCTGTGGCTGGTTTGACAGTGCCAAGTGCCTCCTGCAAACTGACATCAGGAACCTGGCTTGGTGACTTTTGTTTCTCAGGGGAAAGGCCATGGTTCATGTCCGGGGCACGGTGGACCCGAGTGGCCGGCTGCCTGCTGAAATTCCAAATGGATCAGGATGCCTCCCACATGAAAAATGCCCCCACAGGCAACTGCGTCTGGTTTGACAGTGCCAAGTGCCTCCTGCAAACTGACATCAGGAACCTGGCCTGGTGACTTTTATTTCTCTGGGGAAAGGCCATGGTTCATGTCCAGGGCCCGGTGCCCCGGAGTGTCCGGCTGCCTGCTGAAATTCTGAACGGATCAGGATACCACAAGGATTCAAGATGCCCCCAGAGGCACCTGTGGCTGGTTTGACAGTGCCAAGTGCCTCCTGCAAACTGACATCAGGAACCTGGCCTGGTGACTATTGTTTCTCTGGGGAAAGGCCATCATTCTTTTACGGGGTACGGTGGCCTGGAGTGGCCGGATGCCTGCTGAAATTCCGCATGGATCAGGATGCCTACCCGACCGAAAGTACCACCACAGGTAACTGTGGCTGGTTTGACAGTGCCAAGTGCCTCCTGCAAACTGACATCAGGAACCTGGCCTGGTGACTTTTGTTTCTCTGGGGAAAGGCCATGGTTCATGTCCAGTGCCCCGTGGCCTGGAGTGGCCGGCTGCCTGCTGAAATTCCTCACGGTTGAGGATACCTCCCAGATGGAAGGTGCCCCCACAGGTAACTGTGGCTGGTTTGACAGTGCCAAGTGCCTCCTGCAAACTGACATCAGGAACCTGGCCTGGTGACTTTTGTTTCTCTCGGGAAAGTCCATGGTTCATGTCCATGGCCTGGTGGCCCGGAGTGGCCGGCTGCCTGCTGAAATTCTGCATGGATCAGGATGCCGCCGAGATGAAAGGTGCCACCACAGGCACCTGTGGCTGGTTTGACAGTGCCAAGTGCCTCCTGCAAACTGACAGCAGGAACCTGGCCTGGTGACTTTTGTTTCTCTGGGGAAAGGCCATGGTTCATGTCCAGGGCTTGGTGGCCCGGAGTGGCCGGCTGCCTGCTGAAAATCCAAATGGATCAGGATGCCTCCCAGAGCGAAAGTACCACCAGAGGCAACTGTGGCTGGTTTGACAGTGCCAAGTGCCTCCTGCAAACTGACATCAGGAACCTGGCCTGGTGACTTTTGTTTCTCTGGGGAAAGGCCATTATTCTTGTCCGGGTCCCGGTGGCCCGGAGTGGCCGGCTGCCTGCTGAAATTCCAAAAGGATCAGGATGCCTCCCAGACCGAAAGTACCACCCAAGGCAACTGTGGCTGGTTTGACAGTGCCAAGTGCCTCCTGCAAACAGACATCAGCGACCTGGCCTGCTGAGTTCTGTTTCTCAGTGGAAAGGCCATGGTGCATGTCCAGGGCCCGGTGGCTCGAGAGACAGGCTGCCTGCTGAAATTCCAAACGGATCAGGATGCCTCCCAGATGGAATGTGGCCCCAGAGGCAACTGTGGCTGGTTTGACAGTGCCAAGCGCCACCTGCAAACTGACATCAGGAACCTGGCCTGGTGACTTTTGTTTCTCTGGGGAAAGGCCATCATTATGTCCGGGTCTCGCTGGCCCGGAGTGGCCGGCTGCCTGCTGAAATTCCTCACGGTTGAGGATACCTCCCAGATGCAAGGTACCCCAGAGGCAACTGTGGCTGGTTTGACAGTGCCAAGTGCCTCCTGCAAAATGACATCAGGAAGCTGGCCTGGTGACTTTTGTCTCTCCGGGGAAAGGCCATCATTCTTTTACGGGGTACGGTGGCCTGGAGTGGCCGGCTGCCTGCTGAAATTCCGCATGGATCAGGATGCCTACCCGACCGAAAGTACCACCACAGGTAACTGCGGCTGGTTTGACAGTGCCAAGTGCCTCCTGCAAACTGACATCAGGAACCTGGCCTGGTGACTTTTGTTTCTCTGGGGAAAGGCCATGGTTCATGTCCAAGGCTTGGTGGCCCGGAGTGGCCGGCTGCCTGCTGAAATTCCTCACGGTTGAGGATACCTCCCAGATGGAAGGTGCCCCCGCAGGTAACTGTGGCTGGTTTGACAGTGCCA
The DNA here is from genome assembly GCF_036417665.1 of Passer domesticus. Classification (NCBI taxonomy): domain Eukaryota; kingdom Metazoa; phylum Chordata; class Aves; order Passeriformes; family Passeridae; genus Passer; species Passer domesticus. The sequence continues at coordinate 59,808,803 of NC_087474.1, forward strand.
AGTGCCTCCTGCAAACTGACATCAGGAACCTGGCCAGGTGACTTTTGTTTCTCTGGGGAAAGGCCATGGTTCATGTCCATGGCCTGGTGGCCCGGAGTGGCCGGCTGCCTGCTGAAATTCTGCATGGATCAGGATGCCGCCGAGATGGAAGGTGCCACCACAGGCACCTGTGGCTGGTTTGACAGTGCCAAGTGCCTCCTGCAAACTGACATCAGGAACCTGGCCTGGTGACTTTTGTTTCTCAGGGGAAAGGCCATGGTTCATGTCCGGGGCACGGTGGACCCGAGTGGCCGGCTGCCTGCTGAAATTCCAAATGGATCAGGATGCCTCCCACATGAAAAATGCCCCCACAGGCAACTGCGTCTGGTTTGACAGTGCCAAGTGCCTCCTGCAAACTGACATCAGCAACCTGGCCTGGTGACTATTGTTTCTCTGGGGAAAGGCCATCATTCTTTTACGGGGTACGGTGGCCTGGAGTGGCCGGCTGCCTGCTGAAATTCCGCATGGATCAGGATGCCTACCCGACCGAAAGTACCACCACAGGTAACTGTGGCTGGTTTGACAGTGCCAAGTGCCTCCTGCAAACTGACATCAGGAACCTGGCCTGGTGACTTTTGTTTCTCTGGGGAAAGGCCATGGTTCATGTCCAGTGCCCCGTGGCCTGGAGTGGCCGGCTGCCTGCTGAAATTCCTCACGGTTGAGGATACCTCCCAGATGGAAGGTGCCCCCACAGGTAACTGTGGCTGGTTTGACAGTGCCAAGTGCCTCCTGCAAACTGACATCAGCAACCTGGCCTGGTGACTTTTGTTTCTCTCGGGAAAGTCCATGGTTCATGTCCATGGCCTGGTGGCCCGGAGTGGCCAGCTGCCTGCTGAAATTCTGCATGGATCAGGATGCCGCCGAGATGGAAGGTGCCACCACAGGCACCTGTGGCTGGTTTGACAGTGCCAAGTGCCTCCTGCAAACTGACATCAGGAACCTGGCCTGGTGACTTTTGTTTCTCAGGGGAAAGGCCATGGTTCATGTCCAGGGCTTGGTGGCCCGGAGTGGCCGGCTGCCTGCTGAAATTCCAAATGGATCAGGATGCCTCCCAGACCGAAAGTATCACCAGATGCAACTGTGGCTGGTTTGACAGTGCCAAGTGCCTCCTGCAAACTGACATCAGGAACCTGGCCTGGTGACTTTTGTTTCTCTGGGGAAAGGCCATCATTCTTGTCCGGGGTACGTTGGCTCGAGTGGCCGGCTGCCTGCAGAAAGTCCAAAAGGATCAGGATGCCTCCCAGACCGAAAGTACCACCCAAGGCAACTGTGGCTGGTTTGACAGTGCCAAGTGCCTCCTGCAAACAGACATCAGCGACCTGGCCTGCTGAGTCCTGTTTCTCTGGGGAAAGGCCATGGTTCATGTCCAGGGCCCGGTGCCCCGGAGTGGCCGGCTGCCTGCTGATATTCCTCACGGTTGAGGATACCTCCCAGATGGAAGGTGCCCCTACAGGTAACTGTGGCTGGTTTGACAGTGCCAAGTGCCTCCTGCAAACTGACATCAGGAACCTGGCCTGGTCACTTTTGTTTCTCTCGGGAAAGGCCATGGTTCATGTCCATGGCCTGGTGGCCCGGAGTGGCCGGCTGCCTGCTGAAATTCTGCATGGATCAGGATGCCGCCGAGATGGAAGGTGCCACCACAGGCACCCGTGGCTGGTTTGACAGTGCCAAGTGCCTCCTGCAAACTGACATCCGGAACCTGGCCTGGTGACTTTTGTTTCTCTGGGGAAAGGCCATGGTTCATGTCCAGGGCCCAGAGTGGCCTGCGGCTGCCGGCTGCCTGCTGAAATTCCGCACGGTTGAGGATACCTCCCAGATGCAAGGTGCCCCCACAGGCAACTGTGGCTGGTTTGACAGTGCCAAGTGCCTCCTGCAAACTGACATCAGGAACCTGGCCTGGTGACTTTTGTTTCTCAGGGGAATGGACATGGCTCATGTCCAGGGCCTGGTGGCCAGGAGTGGCTGGCTGCCTGCTGAAATTCCACATGGATCAGGATGCCTCCCAGATGAAAACTGCCCCTACAGGCAACTGTGGCTGGTTTGACAGTGCCAAGTGCCTCCTGCAAACTGACATCAGTAACCTGGCCTGGTGACTTTTGTTTCTCTGGGGAAAGGCCTTCATTCTTGTCCAGTGCCCGGTGTACTGGAGTGGCCGGATGCCTGCTGAAATTCCGCACGGATGAGGATACCTCCCAGATGCAAGGAGCCCCCACAGACAACTGCGTCTGGTTTGACAGTGCCAAGTGCCTCCTGCAAACTGACATCAGTAACCTGGCCTGGTGACTTTTGTTTCTCTGGGGAAAGGCCATGGTTCATGTCCAGGGCCTGGGGGCCCGGAGTGGCCGGCTGCCTGCTGAAATTCCGCATGGATCAGGATGCCTCCCACATGAAAAATGCCCCCAGAGGCAACTGTGGCTGGCTTGACAGTGCCAAGTGCCTCCTGCAAACTGACACCAGGAACCTGGCCTGGTGACTTTTGTTTCTCTGTGGAAAGGCCAACATCCTTTTCTGGGTCCCGGTGGCCCGGAGTGGCCGGCTGCCTGCTGAAATTCCGCACGGATCAGGATGCCTCCCACATGAAATATACCCCCAGAGGCAACTGCGGCTGGTTTGACAGTGCCAAGTGCCTCCTGGAAACTGACATCAGGAAACTGGCCTGGTGACTTTTATTTCTCTGGGGAAAGGCCATGGTTCATGTCCAGGGCCCGGTGCCCCGGAGTGTCCGGCTGCCTGCTGAAATTCTGAACGGATCAGGATACCACAAGGATTCAAGATGCCCCCACAGGCACCTGTGGCTGGTTTGACAGTGCCAAGTGCCACCTGCAAACTGACATCAGCAACCTGGCCTGGTGACTTTTGTTTCTCTGGGGAAAGGCCATCATTCTTTTACGGGGTACGGTGGCCTGGAGTGGCCGGCTGCCTGCTGAAATTCCGCATGGATCAGGATGCCTACCCGACCGAAAGTACCACCACAGGTAACTGTGGCTGGTTTGACAGTGCCAAGTGCCTCCTGCAAACTGACATCAGGAACCTGGCCTGGTGACTTTTGTTTCTCTGGGGAAAGGCCATGGTTCATGTCCAGTGCTCCGTGGCCTGGAGTGGCCGGCTGCCTGCTGAAATTCCTCACGGTTGAGGATACCTCCCAGATGGAAGGTGCCCCCACAGGTAACTGTGGCTGGTTTGACAGTGCCAAGTGCCTCCTGCAAACTGACATCAGCAACCTGGCCTGGTGACTTTTGTTTCTCTCGGGAAAGTCCATGGTTCATGTCCATGGCCTGGTGGCCCGGAGTGGCCGGCTGCCTGCTGAAATTCTGCATGGATCAGGATGCCGCCGAGATGGAAGGTGCCACCACAGGCACCTGTGGCTGGTTTGACAGTGCCAAGTGCCTCCTGCAAACTGACATCAGGAACCTGGCCTGGTGACTTTTGTTTCTCAGGGGAAAGGCCATGGTTCATGTCCAGGGCTTGGTGGCCCGGAGTGGCCGGCTGCCTGCTGAAATTCCAAAAGGATCAGGATGCCTCCCAGACCGAAAGTACCACCAGAGGCAACTGTGGCTGGTTTGACAGTGCCAAGTGCCTCCTGCAAACTGACATCAGGAACCTGGCCTGGTGACTTTTGTTTCTCTGGGGAAAGGCCATCATTCTTGTCCGGGGTACGTTGGCCCGGAGTGGCCGGCTGCCTGCAGAAAGTCCAAAAGGATCAGGATGCCTCCCAGACCGAAAGTACCACCCAAGGCAACTGTGGCTGGTTTGACAGTGCCAAGTGCCTCCTGCAAACTGACATCAGCGACCTGGCCTGCTGAGTTCTGTTTCTCTGGGGAAAGGCCATGGTTCATGTCCAGGGCCCGGTGCCCCGGAGTGTCCGGCTGCCTGCTGAAATTCTGAACGGATCAGGATACCACAAGGATTCAAGATGCCCCTACAGGCACCTGTGGCTGGTTTGACAGTGCCAAGTGCCTCCTGCAAACTGACATCAGGAACCTGGCCTGGTGACTTTTGTTTCTCTGGGCAAAGGCCATGGTTCATGTCCAGTGCCCCGTGGCCTGGAGTGGCCGGCTGCCTGCTGAAATTCCTCACGGTTGAGGATACCTCCCAGATGGAAGGTGCCCCTACAGGTAACTGTGGCTGGTTTGACAGTGCCAAGTGCCTCCTGCAAACTGACATCAGGAACCTGGCCTGGTGACTTTTGTTTCTCTCGGGAAAGGCCATGGTTCATGTCCATGGCCTGGTGGCCCGGAGTGGCCGGCTGCCTGCTGAAATTCTGCATGGATCAGGATGCCGCCGAGATGGAAGGTGCCACCACAGGCACCCGTGGCTGGTTTGACAGTGCCAAGTGCCTCCTGCAAACTGACATCAGCAACCTGGCCTGGTGACTTTTGTTTCTCTGGGGAAAGGCCATGGTTCATGTCCAGGGCCCAGAGTGGCCTGCGGCTGCCGGCTGCCTGCTGAAATTCCGCACGGTTGAGGATACCTCCCAGATGCAAGGTGCCCCCACAGGCAACTGTGGCTGGTTTGACAGTGCCAAGTGCCTCCTGCAAACTGACATCAGGAACCTGGCCTGGTGACTTTTGTTTCTCAGGGGAATGGACATGGCTCATGTCCAGGGCCTGGTGGCCAGGAGTGGCCGGCTGCCTGCTGAAATTCCACATGGATCAGGATGCCTCCCAGATGAAAACTGCCCCTACAGGCAACTGTGGCTGGTTTGACAGTGCCAAGTGCCTCCTGCAAACTGACATCAGGAACCTGGCCTGGTGACTTTTGTTTCTCTGGGGAAAGGCCTTCATTCTTGTCCAGTGCCCGGTGTACTGGAGTGGCCGGATGCCTGCTGAAATTCCGCACGGATGAGGATACCTCCCAGATGCAAGGAGCCCCCACAGACAACTGCGTCTGGTTTGACAGTGCCAAGTGCCTCCTGCAAACTGACATCAGTAACCTGGCCTGGTGACTTTTGTTTCTCTGGGGAAAGGCCATGGTTCATGTCCAGGGCCTGGGGGCCCGGAGTGGCCGGCTGCCTGCTGAAATTCCGCATGGATCAGGATGCCTCCCACATGAAAAATGCCCCCAGAGGAAACTGCGGCTGGTTTGACAGTGCCAAGTGCCTCCTGCAAACTGACACCAGGAACCTGGCCTGGTGACTTTTGTTTCTCTGTGGAAAGGCCAACATCCTTTTCTGGGTCCCGGTGGCCCGGAGTGGCCGGCTGCCTGCTGAAATTCCGCAAGGATCAGGATGCCTCCCAGACCGAAAGTATCACCCAAGGCAACTGTGGCTGGTTTGACAGTGCCAAGTGCCTCCTGCAAACTGACATCAGGAACCTGGCCTGGTGACTTTTGTTTCTCTGGGGAAAGGCCATCATTCGTGTCCAGTGCCCCGCTGCCTGGAGTGGCCGGCTGCCTGCTGAAATTCCTCACGGTTGAGGATACCTCCCAGATGCAACGTGCCCCCACAGGCAACTGTGGCTGGTTTGACAGTGCCAAATGCCTCCTGCAAACAGACATCAGGAACCTGGCCTGGTGACTTTTGTTTCTCTGGGGAAATGGCCATGGTTCATGTCCATGGACTGGGGGCCCGGAGAGGCAGGCTGCCTGCTGTAATTCTGCATGGATCAGGATGCCGCCGAGATGGAAGGTGCCCCCACAGGCAACTGTGGCTGGTTTGACAGTGCCAAGTGCCTCCTGCAAACTGACATCAGGAACCTGGCCTGGTGACCTTTGTTTCTCTGGGGAAAGGCATTCATTCTTGTCCAGTTCCCGGTGTTCTGGAGTGGCCGGATGCCTGCTGAAATTCCGCACGGATGAGGATACCTCCCAGATGAAAAATGCCCCCACAGGCAATTGCGTCTAGTTGGACAGTGCCAAGTGCCTCCTGCAAACTGACATCAGGAACCTGGCCTGATGACTTTTGTTTCTCTGGGGAAAGGCCATGGTTCATGTCCAGGGCCCGGGGGCCCGGAGTGGCCGGCTGCCTGCTGAAATTCCGCATGGATCAGGATGCCTGCCTCATGAAAAATGCCCCCACAGGCAACTGTGGCTGGTTTGACAGTGCCAAGTGCCTCCTGCAAACTGACATCAGGAACCTGGCCTGGTGACTTTTGTTTCTCTAGGGAATGGACATGGCTCATATCCAGGGCCTGGTGGCCCGGAGTGGCCTGGTGCCTGCTGAAATTCCGCATGGATCAGGATGCCTCCCAGATGAAAAATGAACCCAGAGGCAACTGTGGCTGGTTTGACAGTGCCAAGTGCCTCCTGCAAAATGACATCAGGAACTTGGCCTGGTGACTTTTGTTTCTCTGATGAAAGGCCATCATTCTTGTCCGGGGCACGGTGGCCCGGAGTGGCTGGCTGCCTGCTGAAATTCCGCACGGTTGAGGATACCTCCCAGATGCAAGGGGGACCCACAGACAACTGTGGCTGGTTTGACAGTGCCAAGTGCCTCCTGCAAACTGACATCAGGAACCTGGCCTGGTGACTTTTTTTTCTCTGGGGAAAGGCCAATATTCTTGTCTAGGGCCTGGTGCCCCGGAGTCGCCGGCTGCCTGCTGAAATTCCGCATGAATCAGGATGCCTCCCAGATGAAAATTGCTCCCACAGGCAACTGCGTCTGGTTTGACAGTGCCAAGTGCCTCCTGCAAACTGACAGCAGGAACCTGGCCTGGTGACTTTTGTTTCTCTGGGGAAAAGCCATGGTTCATGTCCAGGGCCTGGTGGCCCGGAGTGGCCGGCTGCCTGCTGAAATTCCAAATGGAACAGGATGCCTCCCAGAGCGAAAGTACCACCAGAGGCAACTGTGGCTGGTTTGACAGTGCCAAGTGCCTCCTGCAAACTGACATCAGGAACCTGGCCTGGTGACTTTCGTTTCTCTGGGGAAAGGCCATCATTCTTGTCCGGGTCCCGGTGGCCCGGAGTGGCCGGCTGCCGGCTGAAATTCCTGACGGTTGAGGATACCTCTCAGATGCAAGGTACCCCAGAGGCAACTGTGGCTGGTTTGACAGTGCCAAGTGCCTCCTGCAAACTGACATCAGGAACCTGGCCTGGTGACTTTTGTTTCTCTGGGGAAAGGCCATGGTTCATGTCCAGGGCCTGGGGGCTCGGAGTGGCCGGCTGCCTGCTGAAATTCCGCATGGATCAGGATGCCTCCCAGATGAAAAATTCCCCCACAGGCAACTGCGGCTGGTTTGACAGTGCCAAGTGCCTCCTGCAAACTGACATCAGGATCCTGGCCTGGTGACTTTTGTTTCTCTGTGGAAAGGCCATCATTCTTTTCCGGGGTACGGTGGCCTGGAGTGGCCGGCTGCCTGCTGAAATTCCGCACGGATCAGGATGCCTCCCAGACCGAAAGTACCACCCAAGGCAAATGTGGCTGGTTTGACAGTGCCAGGTGCCTCCTGCAAACAGACATCAGCAACCTGGCCTGCTGAGTTCTGTTTCTCTGGGGAAAGGCCATGGTTCATGTCCAGGGCCCGGTGGATCGAGTGGCAGGCTGCCTGCTGAAATTCCAAACGGATCAGGATGCCTCCCAGATGAAAGGTGCCACCACAGCCAACTGTGTCTGGTTTGACAGTGCCAAGTGCCTCCTGCAAACTGACATCAGGAACCTGGCCTGGTGACTTTTATTTCTCTGGGTAAAGGCCATCATTCGTGTCCAGTGCCCCGTGGCCTGGAGTGGCCGGCTGCCTGCTGAAATTCCTCACGGTTGAGGATACCTCCCAGATGAAAAATGCCCCCACAGGTAACTGTGGCTGGTTTGACAGTGCCAAGTGCCTCCTGCAAACTGACATCAGGAACCTGGCCTGGTGACTTTTGTTTCTCTGGGGAATGGCCATCATTCTTGTTTGGGGCACGGTGGCCCGGAGTGGCCAGCTACCTGCTGAAATTCCAAACGGATCAAGATACCTCCAAGACCGAAAGTACCACCAGAGGCAACTGTGGTTGGTTTGACAGTGCCAAGTGCCTCCTGCAAACTGACATCAGGAACCTGGCCTGGTGACTTTTGTTTCTCTGGGGAAAGGCCATCATTCTTGTCCGGGGCCCAGAGCGGCCGGAGTGGCCGGATGCCTGCTGAAATTCCACACAGTTGAGGATGTCTCCTAGATGAAAAATGCCCCCAGAGGCAACTGCGTCTAGTTTGACAGCGACAAGTGCCTCCTGCAAACTGACATCAGGAACCTGGCCTGGTGACTGTTGTTTCTCTGGGAAAAGGCCATGGTTCATGTCCAGGGCCTTGTGGCCAGGAGTGGCCGGCTGCCTGCTGAAATTCCACATGGATCAGGATGCCTCCCAGATGAAAGCTGCCCCTACAGGCAACTGCGGCGGGTTTGACAGTGCCAAGTGCCTCCTGCAAACTGACATCAGGAACCTGGCCTGGTGACTTTTGTTTCTCTGGGGAAAGGCCTTCATTCTTGTCCAGTGCCCGGTGTACTGGAGTGGCCGGATGCCTGCTGAAATTCCGCACGGATGAGGATACCTCCCAGATGCAAGGAGCCCCCACAGGCAACTGCGTCAGGTTTGACAGTGCCAAGTGCCTCCTGCAAACTGACATCAGTAACCTGGCCTGGTGACTTTTGTTTCTCTGGGGAAAGGCCATGGTTCATGTCCAGGGCCTGGTGCCCCGGAGTGGCCGGCTGCCTGCTGAAATTCCGCATGGATCAGGATGCCTCCCACATGAAAAATGCCCCCACAGGCAACTGCGGCTGGTTTGACAGTGCCAAGTGCCTCCTGCAAACTGACACCAGGAACCTGGCCTGGTGACTTTTGTTTCTCTGGGGAAAGGCCAACATCCTTTTCTGGGTCCCGGTGGCCCGGAGTCGCCGGCTGCCTGCTGAAATTCCGCACGGATCAGGATGCCTCCCAGACCGAAAGTACCACCCAAGGCAACTGTGGCTGGTTTGACAGTGCCAAGTGCCTCCTGCAAACTGACATCAGGAACCTGGCCTGGTGACTTTTGTTTCTCTGGGGAAAGGCCATCATTCTTGTCCAGTGCCCCGCTGCCTGCAGTGGCCGGCTGCCTGCTGAAATTCCTCACGGTTGAGGATGCCTCCCAGATGAAAGGTGCCCCCACAGGCAACTGTGGCTGGTTTGACAGTGCCAAATGCCTCCTGCAAACAGACATCAGGAACCTGGCCTGGTGACTTTTGTTTCTCTGGGGAAATGGCCATGGTTCATGTCCATGGACTGGGGGCCCGGAGTGGCAGGCTGCCTGCTGAAATTCTGCATGGATCAGGATGCCGCCGAGATGGAAGGTGCCCCCACAGGCAACTGTGGCTGGTTTGACAGTGCCAAGTGCCTCCTGCAAACTGACATCAGGAACCTGGCCTGGTGACTTTTGTTTCTCTGGGGAAAGGCCATCATTCTTGTCCAGTTCCCGGTGTTCTGGAGTGGCCGGATGCCTGCTGTAATTCCGCACGGATGAGGATACCTCCCAGATGAAAAATGCCCCCACTGGCAACTGCGTCTAGTTGGACAGTGCCAAGTGCCTCCTGCAAACTGACATCAGGAACCTGGCCTGCTGAGTTCTGTTTCTCTGGGGAAAGGCCATGGTTCATGTCCAGGGCCCGGGGGCCCGGAGTGGCCGGCTGCCTGCTGAAATTCCGCATGGATCAGGATGCCTGCCTCATGAAAAATGCCCCCACAGGCAACTGTGGCTGGTTTGACAGTGCCAAGTGCCTCCTGCAAACTGACATCAGGAACCTGGCCTGGTGTCTTTTGTTTCTCAGGGGAATGGACATGGCTCATGTCCAGGGCCTGGTGGCCCGGAGTGGCCTGGTGCCTGCTGAAATTCCGCATGGATCAGGATGCCTCCCAGATGAAAAATGACCCCAGAGGCAACTGCGTCTGGTTTGACAGTGCCAAGTGCCTCCTGCAAAATGACATCAGGAACTTGGCCTGGTGACTTTTGTTTCTCTGATGAAAGGCCATCATTCTTGTCCGGGGCACGGTGGCCCGGAGTGGCTGGCTGCCTGCTGAAATTCCGCACGGTTGAGGATACCTCCCAGATGCAAGGGGGACCCACAGACAACTGTGGCTGGTTTGACAGTGCCAAGTGCCTCCTGCAAACTGACATCAGGAACCTGGCCTGGTGACTTTTGTTTCTCTGGGGAAAGGCCAACATTCTTGTCTAGGGCCTGGTGGCCCGGAGTCGCCGGCTGCCTGCTGAAATTCCGCATGAATCAGGATGCCCCCCAGATGAAAATTGCTCCCACAGGCAACTGCGTCTGGTTTGACAGTGCCAAGTGCCTCCTGCAAACTGACATCAGGAACCTGGCCTGGTGACTTTTGTTTCTCTGGGGAAAGGCCATGGTTCATGTCCAGTGCCCCGTGGCCTGGAGTGGCCGGCAGCCTGCTGAAATTCCTCACGGTTGAGGATACCTCCCAGACGGAAGGTGCCCCCACAGTTAACTGTGGCTGGTTTGACGGTGCCAATTGCCTCCTGCAAACTGACATCAGGAACCTGGCCTGGTGACTTTTGTTTCTCAGGGGAAAGGCCATGGTTCATGTCCAGGGCCCGGGGGCCCGGAGTGGCCGGCTGCCTGCTGAAATTCCGCATGGATCAGGATGCCTGCCTCATGAAAAATGCCCCCACAGGCAACCGTGGCTGGTTTGACAGTGCCAAGTGCCTCCTGCAAACTGACATCAGGAACCTGGCCTGGTGACTTTTGTTTCTCAGGGGAATGGACATGGCTCATGTCCAGGGCCTGGCGGCCCGGAGTGGCCTGGTGCCTGCTGAAATTCCGCATGGATCAGGATGCCTCCCAGATGAAAAATGACCCCAGAGGCAACTGCGTCTGGTTTGACAGTGCCAAGTGCCTCCTGCAAAATGACATCAGGAACTTGGCCTGGTGACTTTTGTTTCTCTGATGAAAGGCCATCATTCTTGTCCGGGGCACGGTGGCCCGGAGTGGCCGGCTGCCTGCTGAAATTCCGCACGGATCAGGATGCCTCCCAGACCGAAAGTACCACCCAAGGTAAATGTGGCTGGTTTGACAGTGCCAAGTGCCTCCTGCAAACAGACATCAGCGACCTGGCCTGCTGAGTTCTGTTTCTCTGGGGAAAGGCCATGGTTCATGTCCAGGGCCCGGTGGATCGAGTGGCAGGCTGCCTGCTGAAATTCCAAACGGATCAGGATGCCTCCCAGACGAAAGGTGCCACCACAGCCAACTGTGTCTGGTTTGACAGTGCCAAGTGCCTCCTGCAAACTGACATCAGGAACCTGGCCTGGTGACTTTTATTTCTCTGGGTAAAGGCCATCATTCGTGTCCAGTGCCCCGTGGCCTGGAGTGGCCGGCTGCCTGCTGAAATTCCTCACGGTTGAGGATACCTCCCAGATGAAAAATGCCCCCACAGGTAACTGTGGCTGGTTTGACAGTGCCAAGTGCCTCCTGCAAACTGACATCAGGAACCTGGCCTGGTGACTTTTGTTTCTCTGGGGAATGGCCATCATTCTTGTTTGGGGCACGGTGGCCCGGAGTGGCCGGCTACCTGCTGAAATTCCAAACGGATCAGGATACCTCCCAGACCGAAAGTACCACCAGAGGCAACTGTGGCTGGTTTGACAGTGCCAAGTGCCTCCTGCAAACTGACATCAGGAACCTGGCCTGGTGACTTTTGTTTCTCTGGGGAAAGGCCATGGTTCATGTCAGGGGCCTGGTGGCCCGGAGTGGCCGGCTGCCTGCTGAAATTCCGCACGGTTGAGGATGTCTCCCACATGAAAAATGCCTCCACAGGCAACGGTGGCTGGTTTGACAGTGCCAAGTGCCTCCTGCCAACTGACATCAGGAACCTGGCCTGGTGACTTTTTTTTCTCTGGGGAAAGGCCATCATTCATGTCCGGGGCACGGTGGCCAGGAGTGGCCAGCTGCCTGCTGATATTCCGCACAGTTGAGGATACCTCCCAGATGCAAGGTGCCCCCACAGGCAACTGTGGCTGGTTTGACAGTGCCAAGTGCCTCCTGCAAACTGACATCAGGAACCTGGCCTGGTGACTTTTGTTTCTCAGGGGAATGGACATGGCTCATGTCCAGGGCCTGGTGGCCCGGAGTGGCCTGCTGCATGCTGAAATTCCGCATGGATCAGGATGCCTCCCAGATGAAAAATTAACCCAGAGGCAACTGCGTCTGGTTTGACAGTGCCAAGTGCCACCTGCAAAATGACATCAGGAACCTGGCCTGGTGACTTTTGTTTCTCTGGGGAAAAGCCATGGTTCATGTCCAGGGCCTGGTGGCCCGGAGTGGCCGGCTGCCTGCTGAAATTCTGCATGGATCAGGATGCCTCCGAGATGAAAAATGCCCCCAGAGGCAACTGCGTCTGGTTTGACAGTGCCAAGTGCCTCCTGCAAACTGACATCAGGAACCTGGCCTGGTGACTTTTTTTTCTCAGGGGAATGGACATGGCTCATGTACAGGGCCTGGCGGCCCGGAGTGGCCGGCTGCCTTCTGAAATTCAAAATGGATCAGGATGCCTCCCAGAGCGAAAGTACCACCAGAGGCAACTGCGTCTGGTTTGACAGTGCCAAGTGCCTCCTGCAAAATGACATCAGGAACTTGGCCTGGTGACTTTTGTTTCTCTGATGAAAGGCCATCATTCTTGTCGGGGGCACGGTGGCCCGGAGTGGCTGGCTGCCTGCTGAAATTCCGCACGATTGAGGATACCTCCCAGATGCAAGGGGGACCCACAGACAACTGTGGCTGGTTTGACAGTGCCAAGTGCCTCCTGCAAACTGACATCAGGAACCTGGCCAGGTGACTTTTGTTTCTCTGGGGAAAGGCCATCATTCTTGTCCTGGGCCTGGTGGCCCGGAGTGGCCGGCTGCCTGCTGAAATTCCGCATGAATCAGGATGCCTCCCAGATGAAAATTGCTCCCACAGGCAACTGTGGCTGGTTTGACAGTGCCAAGTGCCTCCTGCAAACTGACATCAGGAACCTGGCCTGGTGACTTTTGTTTCTCTCGGGTAAAGGCCATCATTCGTGTCCAGTGCCCTGCTGCCTGCAGTGGCCGGCTGCCTGCTGAAATTCCTCACGGTTGAGGATTCCTCCCAGATGAAAACTGCCCCCACAGGTAACTGTGGCTGGTTTGACAGTGCCAAGTGCCTCCTGCAAACTGACATCAGGAACCTGGCCTGGTGACTTTTGTTTCTCTCGGGAAATGGCCATGGTTCATGTCCATGGACTCGGGGCCCGGAGTGGCCGGCTGCCTGCTGAAATTCTGCATGGATCAGGATGCCGCCGAGATGGAAGGTGCCACCACAGGCAACGGTGGCTGGTTTGACAGTGCCAAGTGCCTCCTGCAAACTGACATCAGGAACCTGGCCTGGTGACTTTTGTTTCTCTGGGGAAAGGCATTCATTCTTGTCCAGTTCCCGGTGTTCTGGAGTGCCCGGATGCCTGCTGAAATTCCGCACGGATGAGGATACCTCCCAGATGAAAGGAGCCCCCACAGGCAACTGCGTCTAGTTGGACAGTGCCAAGTGCCTCCTGCAAACTGACATCAGGAACCTGGCCTGGTGACTTTTGTTTCTCTGGGGAAAGGCCATGGTTCATGTCCAGGGCCTGGTGGCCCGGAGTGGCCGGCTGCCTTCTGAAATTCTGCATGGATTAGGATGCCTCCCACATGAAAAATGCCCCCACAGGCAACTGCGGCGGGTTTGACAGTGCCAAGTGCCTCCTGCAAACTGACATCAGGAACCTGGCCTGGTGACTTTTTTTTCTCAGGGGAAAAGCCATGGTTCATGTCCAGGGCCTGGTGGCCCGGAGTGGCCGGCTGCCTGCTGAAATTCAAAATGGATCAGGATGCCTCCCAGAGCGAAAGTACCACCAGAGGCAACTGTGGCTGGTTTGACAGTGCCAAGTGCCTCCTGCAAACTGACATCAGGAACCTGGCCTGGTGACTTTTGTTTCTCTGGGGAAAAGCCATGGTTCATGTCCAGGGCCTGGTGGCCTGGAGTGGCCGGCTGCCTGCTGAAATTCCGCATGGATCAGGATGCATCGCACATGAAAAATGCCCCCACAGGCAACTGCGGCGGGTTTGACAGTGCCAAGTGCCTCCTGCAAACTGACATCAGGAACCTGGCCTGGTGACTTTTTTTTTCTCAGGGGAAAGGCCATGGTTCATGTCCAGGGCTTGGTGGCCCGGAGTGGCCGGCTGCCTGCTGAAATTCCAAATGGATCAGGATGCCTCCCAGAGCGAAAGTACCACCAGAGGCAACTGTGGCTGGTTTGACAGTGCCAAGTGCCTCCTGCAAACAGACATCAGCGACCTGGCCTGCTGAATTCTGTTTCTCTGGGGAAAGGCCATGGTTCATGTCCAGGGCCCGGTGGCTCGAGTGACAGGCTGCCTGCTGAAATTCCAAACGGATCAGGATGCCTCCCAGATGGAAAGTGGCCCCAGAGGCAACTGTGGCTGGTTTGACAGTGCCAAGTGCCTCCTGCAAACTGACATCAGGAACCTGGCCTGGTGACTTTTGTTTCTCTGGGGAAAGGCCATCATTATGTCCGGGTCCCGGTGGCCCGGAGTGGCCGGCTGCCTGCTGAAATTCCTCACGGTTGAGGATACCTCCCAGATGCAAGGTACCCCAGAGGCAACTGCGGCTGGTTTGACAGTGCCAAGTGCCTCCTGCAAAATGACATCAGGAACGTGGCCTGGTGACTTTTGTTTCTCTGGGGAAAGGCCATCATTCTTTTCCGGGGTACGGTGGCCCGGAGTGGCCGGCTGCCTGCTGAAATTCCGCACGGATCAGGATGCCTACCCGACCGAAAATACCACCACAGGCAACTGCGTCTGGTTTGACAGTGCCAAGTGCCTCCTGCAAACTGACATCAGGAACCTGGCCTGGTGACTTTTGTTTCTCTGGGGATAGGCCATGGTTCATGTCCAGTGCCCCGTGGCCTGGAGTGGCCGGCTGCCTGCTGAAATTCCTCACGGTTGAGGATACCTCCCAGATGGAATGTGCCCCCACAGGTAACTGTGGCTGGTTTGACAGTGCCAAGTGCCTCCTGCAAACTGACATCAGGAACCTGGCCTGGTGACTTTTGTTTCTCTGGGGAAAGGCCATGGTTCATGTCCATGGCCTGGTGGCCCGGAGTGGCCGGCTGCCTGATGAAATTCTGCATGGATCAGGATGCCGCCGAGATGGAAGGTGCCCCCACAGGCACCTGTGGCTGGTTTGACAGTGCCAAGTGCCTCCTGCAAACTGACATCAGGAACCTGGCCTGGTGACTTTTGTTTCTCTGGGGAAAGGCCATCATTCTTGTCCGGGGCCCAGAGTGGCCTGCGGTGGCCGGCTGCCTGCTGAAATTCCGCACGGTTGAGGATACCTCCCAGATGCAAGGTGCCCCCACAGGCAACTGTGGCTGGTTTGACAGTGCCAAGTGCCTCCTGCAAACTGACATCAGCAACCTGGCCTGGTGACTTTTGTTTCTCTGGGGAAAGGCCATGGTTCATGTCCAGGGCCTGGGGGCTCGGAGTGGCCGGCTGCCTGCTGAAATTCCGCATGGATCAGGATGCCTCCCAGATGAAAAATGCCCCCACAGGCAACTGCGGCTGGTTTGACAGTGCCAAGTGCCTCCTGCAAACTGACATCAGGAACCTGGCCTGGTGACTTTTGTTTCTCCGTGGAAAGGCCATGATTCTTTTCCGGGGTACGGTGGCCCGGAGTGGCCGGCTGCCTGCTGAAATTCCGCACGGATCAGGATGCCTCCCAGACCGAAAGTACCACCCAAGGCAAATGTGGCTGGTTTGACAGTGCCAAGTGCCTCCTGCAAACAGACATCAGCGACCTGGCCTGGTGACTTTTGTTTCTCTGGGGAAAGGCCATCCTTCTTTTCCAGGGCCCAGAGCGGACGGAGTGGCCGGCTGGCTGCTGAAATTCCACACAGTTGAGGATGTCTCCCACATGAAAAATGCCCCCAGAGGCAACTGTGGCTGGTTTGACAGTGCCAAGTGCCTCCTGCAAACTGACATCAGCAACCTGGCCTGGTGACTTTTGTTTCTCTGGGAAAAGGCCATGGTTCATGTCCAGGGCCTTGTGGCCAGGGGTGGCCAGCTGCCTGCTGAATTTCCACATGGATCAGGATGCCTCCCAGATGAAAACTGCCCCTACAGGCAACTGTGGCTGGTTTGACAGTGCCAAGTGCCTCCTGCAAACTGACATCAGGAACCTGGCCTGGTGACTTTTGTTTCTCTGGGGAAAGGCCTTCATTCTTGTCCAGTGCCCGGTGTACTGGAGTGGCCGGATGCCTGCTGAAATTCCGCACGGATGAGGATACCTCCCAGATGCAAGGACCCCACAGGCAACTGCGTCTGGTTTGACAGTGCCAAGTGCCTCCTGCAAACTGACATCAGGAACCTGGCCTGGTGACTTTTGTTTCTCAGGGGAAAGGCCATGGTTCATATCCAGGGCCTGGTGGCCCGGAGTTGCCGGCTGCCTGCTGAAATTCCGCATGGATCAGGATGCCTCCCACATGAAAAATGCCCCCAGAGGCAACTGTGGCTGGTTTGACAGTGCCAAGTGCCTCCTGCAAACTGACATCAGGAACCTGGCCTGGTGACTTTTGTTTCTCTGGGAAAAGGCCAACATTCTTTTCTGGGTCCCGGTGGCCCGGAGTGGCCGGCTGCCTGCTGAAATTCCGCACGGATCAGGATGCCTCCCAGACCGAAAGTACCACCCAAGGCAAATGTGGCTGGTTTGACAGTGCCAAGTGCCTCCTGCAAACTGACATCAGCGACCTGGCCTGCTGAGTTCTGTTTCTCTGGGGAAAGGCCATGGTTCCTCTCCAGGGCCCGGTGGCTCGAGTGGCAGGCTGCCTGCTGAAATTCCACATGGATCAGGATGCCTCCCAGATGAAAGGTGCCCCCACAGGCAACTGTGGCTGGTTTGACAGTGCCAAGTGCCTCCTGCAAACTGACATCAGGAACCTGGCCTGGTGATTTTTGTTTCTCTGGGGAAAGGCCACCATTCTTGTCCAGTGCCCCGCTGCCTGCAGTGGCCGGCTGCCTGCTGAAATTCCTCACGGTTGAGGATACCTCCCAGATGGAAGGTGCCCCCACAGGTAACTGCGTCTGGTTTGACAGTGCCAAGTGCCTCCTGCAAACTGACATCAGGAACCTGGCCTGGTGACTTTTGTTTCTCTGGGGAAAGGCCATGGTTCATGTCCAGGGCCTGGTGGCCCGGAGTGGCCGGCTGCCTGCTGAAATTCCGCACGGTTGAGGATGTCTCCCACATGAAAAATGCCTCCACAGGCAACGGTGGCTGGTTTGACAGTGCCAAGCGCCTCCTGCCAACTGACATCAGGAACCTGGCCTGGTGACTTTTTTTTCTCTGGGGAAAGGCCATCATTCATGTCCGGGGCACGGTGGCCAGGAGTGGCCGGCTGCCTGATGAAATTCTGCATGGATCAGGATGCCGCCGAGATGGAAGGTGCCCCCACAGGCACCTGTGGCTGGTTTGACAGTGCCAAGTGCCTCCTGCAAACTGACATCAGGAACCTGGCCTGGTGACTTTTGTTTCTCTGGGGAAAGGCCATCATTCTTGTCCGGGGCCCAGAGTGGCCTGCGGTGGCCGGCTGCCTGCTGAAATTCCGCACGGTTGAGGATACCTCCCAGATGCAAGGTGCCCCCACAGGCAACTGTGGCTGGTTTGACAGTGCCAAGTGCCTCCTGCAAACTGACATCAGGAACCTGGCCTGGTGACTTTTGTTTCTCTGGGGAAAGGCCATGGTTCATGTCCAGGGCCTGGGGGCTCGGAGTGGCCGGCTGCCTGCTGAAATTCCGCATGGATCAGGATGCCTCCCAGATGAAAAATGCCCCCACAGGCAACTGCGGCTGGTTTGACAGTGCCAAGTGCCTCCTGCAAACTGACATCAGGAACCTGGCCTGGTGACTTTTGTTTCTCCGTGGAAAGGCCATGATTCTTTTCCGGGGTACGGTGGCCCGGAGTGGCCGGCTGCCTGCTGAAATTCCGCACGGATCAGGATGCCTCCCAGACCGAAAGTACCACCCAAGGCAAATGTGGCTGGTTTGACAGTGCCAAGTGCCTCCTGCAAACAGACATCAGCGACCTGGCCTGGTGACTTTTGTTTCTCTGGGGAAAGGCCATCCTTCTTTTCCGGGGCCCAGAGCGGACGGAGTGGCCGGCTGGCTGCTGAAATTCCACACAGTTGAGGATGTCTCCCACATGAAAAATGCCCCCAGAGGCAACTGTGGCTGGTTTGACAGTGCCAAGTGCCTCCTGCAAACTGACATCAGCAACCTGGCCTGGTGACTTTTGTTTCTCTGGGAAAAGGCCATGGTTCATGTCCAGGGCCTTGTGGCCAGGGGTGGCCAGCTGCCTGCTGAATTTCCACATGGATCAGGATGCCTCCCAGATGAAAACTGCCCCTACAGGCAACTGTGGCTGGTTTGACAGTGCCAAGTGCCTCCTGCAAACTGACATCAGGAACCTGGCCTGGTGACTTTTGTTTCTCTGGGGAAAGGCCTTCATTCTTGTCCAGTGCCCGGTGTACTGGAGTGGCCGGATGCCTGCTGAAATTCCGCACGGATGAGGATACCTCCCAGATGCAAGGACCCCACAGGCAACTGCGTCTGGTTTGACAGTGCCAAGTGCCTCCTGCAAACTGACATCAGGAACCTGGCCTGGTGACTTTTGTTTCTCCGTGGAAAGGCCATGATTCTTTTCCGGGGTACGGTGGCCCGGAGTGGCCGGCTGCCTGCTGAAATTCCGCACGGATCAGGATGCCTCCCAGACCGAAAGTACCACCCAAGGCAAATGTGGCTGGTTTGACAGTGCCAAGTGCCTCCTGCAAACTGACATCAGGAACCTGGCCTGGTGACTTTTGTTTCTCAGGGGAAAGGCCATGGTTCATATCCAGGGCCTGGTGGCCCGGAGTTGCCGGCTGCCTGCTGAAATTCCGCATGGATCAGGATGCCTCCCACATGAAAAATGCCCCCAGAGGCAACTGTGGCTGGTTTGACAGTGCCAAGTGCCTCCTGCAAACTGACATCAGGAACCTGGCCTGGTGACTTTTGTTTCTCTGGGAAAAGGCCAACATTCTTTTCTGGGTCCCGGTGGCCCGGAGTGGCCGGCTGCCTGCTGAAATTCCGCACGGATCAGGATGCCTCCCAGACCGAAAGTACCACCCAAGGCAAATGTGGCTGGTTTGACAGTGCCAAGTGCCTCCTGCAAACTGACATCAGCGACCTGGCCTGCTGAGTTCTGTTTCTCTGGGGAAAGGCCATGGTTCCTCTCCAGGACCCGGTGGCTCGAGTGGCAGGCTGCCTGCTGAAATTCCACATGGATCAGGATGCCTCCCAGATGAAAGGTGCCCCCACAGGCAACTGTGGCTGGTTTGACAGTGCCAAGTGCCTCCTGCAAACTGACATCAGGAACCTGGCCTGGTGATTTTTGTTTCTCTGGGGAAAGGCCACCATTCTTGTCCAGTGCCCCGCTGCCTGCAGTGGCCGGCTGCCTGCTGAAATTCCTCACGGTTGAGGATACCTCCCAGATGGAAGGTGCCCCCACAGGTAACTGCGTCTGGTTTGACAGTGCCAAGTGCCTCCTGCAAACTGACATCAGGAACCTGGCCTGGTGACTTTTGTTTTTCTGGGGAAAGGCCATGGTTCATGTCCAGGGCCTGGTGGCCCGGAGTGGCCGGCTGCCTGCTGAAATTCCGCACGGTTGAGGATGTCTCCCACATGAAAAATGCCTCCACAGGCAACGGTGGCTGGTTTGACAGTGCCAAGCGCCTCCTGCCAACTGACATCAGGAACCTGGCCTGGTGACTTTTTTTTCTCTGGGGAAAGGCCATCATTCATGTCCGGGGCACGGTGGCCCGGAGTGGCCGGCTGCCTGCTGATATTCCACACAGTTGAGGATACCTCCCAGATGCAAGGTGCCCCCACAGGCAACTGTGGCTGGTTTGACAGTGCCAAGTGCCTCCTGCAAACTGACATCAGGAACCTGGCCTGGTGACTTTTGTTTCTCTGGGGAATGGACATGGCTCATATCCAGGGCCTGGCGGCCCGGAGGGGCCGGGTGCCTGCTGAAATTCCGCTTGGATCAGGATGCCTCCCAGATGAAAAATGCCCCCAGAGGCAACTGCGTCTGGTTTGACAGTGCCAAGTGCCTCCTGCAAAATGACATCAGGAACTTGGCCTGGTGACTTTTGTTTCTCTGATGAAAGGCCATCATTCTTGTCCGGGGCACGGTGGCCCGGAGTGGCTGGCTGCCTGCTGAAATTCCGCACGGTTGAGGATACCTCCCAGATGCAAGGGGGACCCACAGACAACTGTGGCTGGTTTGACAGTGCCAAGTGCCTCCTGCAAACTGACATCAGGAACCTGGCCAGGTGACTTTTGTTTCTCAGGGGAAAGGCCATCATTCTTGTCCTGGGCCTGGTGGCCCGGAGTCGCCGGCTGCCTGCTGAAATTCCGCATGAATCAGGATGCCTCCCAGATGAAAATTGCTCCCACAGGCAACTGTGGCTGGTTTGACAGTGCCAAGTGCCTCCTGCAAACTGACATCAGGAACCTGGC
Source organism: Passer domesticus (assembly GCF_036417665.1). Classification (NCBI taxonomy): domain Eukaryota; kingdom Metazoa; phylum Chordata; class Aves; order Passeriformes; family Passeridae; genus Passer; species Passer domesticus. The sequence goes on from NC_087474.1 coordinate 59,829,360, forward strand.
CTGGTGACTTTTGTTTCTCTGGGGAAAGGCCATCATTCGTGTCCAGTGGCCTGCTGCCTGCAGTGGCCGGCTGCCTGCTGAAATTCCTCACGGTTGAGGATTCCTCCCAGATGAAAAGTGCCCCCACAGGTAACTGTGGCTGGTTTGACAGTGCCAAGTGCCTCCTGCAAACTGACATCAGGAACCTGGCCTGGTGACTTTTGTTTCTCTCGGGAAATGGCCATGGTTCATGTCCATGGACTGGGGGCCCGGAGTGGCCGGCTGCCTACTGAAATTCTGCATGGATCAGGATGCCGCCGAGATGGAAGGTGCCACCACAGGCAACTGTGGCTGGTTTGACAGTGCCAAGTGCCTCCTGCAAACTGACATCAGGAACCTGGCCTGGTGACTTTTGTTTCTCTGGGGAAAGGCATTCATTCTTGTCCAGTTCCCGGTGTTCTGGAGTGGCCGGATGCCTGCTGAAATTCCGCACGGATGAGGATACCTCCCAGATGAAAGGAGCCCCCACAGGCAACTGCGTCTAGTTGGACAGTGCCAAGTGCCTCCTGCAAACTGACATCAGGAACCTGGCCTGGTGACTTTTGTTTCTCTGGGGAATGGACATGGCTCATGTCCAGGGCCTGGTGGCCCGGAGTGGCCGGCTGCCTGCTGAAATTCCGCACGGATCAGGATGCCTCCCTGACCGAAAGTACCACCCAAAGCAACTGTGGCTGGTTTGACAGTGCCAAGTGCCTCCTGCAAACAGACATCAGGAACCTGGCCTGCTGAATTCTGTTTCTCTGGGGAAAGGCCATGGTTCATGTCCAGGGCCCGGTGGCTCGAGTGACAGGCTGCCTGCTGAAATTCCAAACGGATCAGGATGCCTCCCAGATGGAATGTGGCCCCAGAGGCAACTGTGGCTGGTTTGACAGTGCCAAGTGCCTCCTGCAAAATGACATCAGGAACCTGGCCTGGTGACTTTTGTTTCTCTGGGGAAAGGCCATCATTATGTCCGGGTCCCGGTGGCCCGGAGTGGCCGGCTGCCTGCTGAAATTCCTCACGGTTGAGGATACCTCCCAGATGCAAGGTACCCCAGAGGCAACTGCGGCTGGTTTGACAGTGCCAAGTGCCTCCTGCAAACTGACATCAGGAACCTGGCCTGGTGACTTTTGTTTCTCTGGGGAAAGGCCATCATTCTTTTCCGGGGTACGGTGGCCCGGAGTGGCCGGCTGCCTGCTGAAATTCCGCACGGATCAGGATGCCTACCCGACCGAAAATACCACCACAGGTAACTGCGTCTGGTTTGACAGTGCCAAGTGCCTCCTGCAAACTGACATCAGGAACCTGGCCTGGTGACTTTTGTTTCTCTGGGGATAGGCCATGGTTCATGTCCAGTGCCCCGTGGCCTGGAGTGGCCGGCTGCCTGCTGAAATTCCTCACGGTTGAGGATACCTCCCAGATGGAATGTGCCCCCACAGGTAACTGTGGCTGGTTTGACAGTGCCAAGTGCCTCCTGCAAACTGACATCAGGAACCTGGCCTGGTGACTTTTGTTTCTCTGGGGAAAGGCCATGGTTCATGTCCATGGCCTGGTGGCCCGGAGTGGCCGGCTGCCTGATGAAATTCTGCATGGATCAGGATGCCGCCGAGATGGAAGGTGCCCCCACAGGCACCTGTGGCTGGTTTGACAGTGCCAAGTGCCTCCTGCAAACTGACATCAGGAACCTGGCCTGGTGACTTTTGTTTCTCTGGGGAAAGGCCATCATTCTTGTCCGGGGCCCAGAGTGGCCTGCGGTGGCCGGCTGCCTGCTGAAATTCCGCACGGTTGAGGATACCTCCCAGATGCAAGGTGCCCCCACAGGCAACTGTGGCTGGTTTGACAGTGCCAAGTGCCTCCTGCAAACTGACATCAGGAACCTGGCCTGGTGACTTTTGTTTCTCTGGGGAAAGGCCATGGTTCATGTCCAGGGCCTGGGGGCTCGGAGTGGCCGGCTGCCTGCTGAAATTCCGCATGGATCAGGATGCCTCCCAGATGAAAAATGCCCCCACAGGCAACTGCGGCTGGTTTGACAGTGCCAAGTGCCTCCTGCAAACTGACATCAGGAACCTGGCCTGGTGACTTTTGTTTCTCCGTGGAAAGGCCATGATTCTTTTCCGGGGTACGGTGGCCCGGAGTGGCCGGCTGCCTGCTGAAATTCCGCACGGATCAGGATGCCTCCCAGACCGAAAGTACCACCCAAGGCAAATGTGGCTGGTTTGACAGTGCCAAGTGCCTCCTGCAAACAGACATCAGCGACCTGGCCTGGTGACTTTTGTTTCTCTGGGGAAAGGCCATCCTTCTTTTCCGGGGCCCAGAGCGGACGGAGTGGCCGGCTGGCTGCTGAAATTCCACACAGTTGAGGATGTCTCCCACATGAAAAATGCCCCCAGAGGCAACTGTGGCTGGTTTGACAGTGCCAAGTGCCTCCTGCAAACTGACATCAGCAACCTGGCCTGGTGACTTTTGTTTCTCTGGGAAAAGGCCATGGTTCATGTCCAGGGCCTTGTGGCCAGGGGTGGCCAGCTGCCTGCTGAATTTCCACATGGATCAGGATGCCTCCCAGATGAAAACTGCCCCTACAGGCAACTGTGGCTGGTTTGACAGTGCCAAGTGCCTCCTGCAAACTGACATCAGGAACCTGGCCTGGTGACTTTTGTTTCTCTGGGGAAAGGCCTTCATTCTTGTCCAGTGCCCGGTGTACTGGAGTGGCCGGATGCCTGCTGAAATTCCGCACGGATGAGGATACCTCCCAGATGCAAGGACCCCACAGGCAACTGCGTCTGGTTTGACAGTGCCAAGTGCCTCCTGCAAACTGACATCAGGAACCTGGCCTGGTGACTTTTGTTTCTCAGGGGAAAGGCCATGGTTCATATCCAGGGCCTGGTGGCCCGGAGTTGCCGGCTGCCTGCTGAAATTCCGCATGGATCAGGATGCCTCCCACATGAAAAATGCCCCCAGAGGCAACTGTGGCTGGTTTGACAGTGCCAAGTGCCTCCTGCAAACTGACATCAGGAACCTGGCCTGGTGACTTTTGTTTCTCTGGGAAAAGGCCAACATTCTTTTCTGGGTCCCGGTGGCCCGGAGTGGCCGGCTGCCTGCTGAAATTCCGCACGGGTCAGGATGCCTCCCAGACCGAAAGTACCACCCAAGGCAAATGTGGCTGGTTTGACAGTGCCAAGTGCCTCCTGCAAACTGACATCAGCGACCTGGCCTGCTGAGTTCTGTTTCTCTGGGGAAAGGCCATGGTTCCTCTCCAGGGCCCGGTGGCTCGAGTGGCAGGCTGCCTGCTGAAATTCCACATGGATCAGGATGCCTCCCAGATGAAAGGTGCCCCCACAGGCAACTGTGGCTGGTTTGACAGTGCCAAGTGCCTCCTGCAAACTGACATCAGGAACCTGGCCTGGTGATTTTTGTTTCTCTGGGGAAAGGCCATCATTTTTGTCCAGTGCCCCGCTGCCTGCAGTGGCCGGCTGCCTGCTGAAATTCCTCACGGTTGAGGATACCTCCCAGATGGAAGGTGCCCCCACAAGTAACTGTGGCTGGTTTGACAGTGCCAAGTGCCTCCTGCAAACTGACATCAGGAACCTGGCCTGGTGACTTTTGTTTCTCTGGGGATAGGCCATGGTTCATGTCCAGTGCCCCGTGGCCTGGAGTGGCCGGCTGCCTGCTGAAATTCCTCACGGTTGAGGATACCTCCCAGATGGAATGTGCCCCCACAGGTAACTGTGGCTGGTTTGACAGTGCCAAGTGCCTCCTGCAAACTGACATCAGGAACCTGGCCTGGTGACTTTTGTTTCTCTGGGGAAAGGCCATGGTTCATGTCCATGGCCTGGTGGCCCGGAGTGGCCGGCTGCCTGATGAAATTCTGCATGGATCAGGATGCCGCCGAGATGGAAGGTGCCCCCACAGGCACCTGTGGCTGGTTTGACAGTGCCAAGTGCCTCCTGCAAACTGACATCAGGAACCTGGCCTGGTGACTTTTGTTTCTCTGGGGAAAGGCCATCATTCTTGTCCGGGGCCCAGAGTGGCCTGCGGTGGCCGGCTGCCTGCTGAAATTCCGCACGGTTGAGGATACCTCCCAGATGCAAGGTGCCCCCACAGGCAACTGTGGCTGGTTTGACAGTGCCAAGTGCCTCCTGCAAACTGACATCAGGAACCTGGCCTGGTGACTTTTGTTTCTCCGTGGAAAGACCATGATTCTTTTCCGGGGTACGGTGGCCCGGAGTGGCCGGCTGCCTGCTGAAATTCCGCACGGATCAGGATGCCTCCCAGACCGAAAGTACCACCCAAGGCAAATGTGGCTGGTTTGACAGTGCCAAGTGCCTCCTGCAAACTGACATCAGGAACCTGGCCTGGTGACTTTTGTTTCTCTGGGGAAAGGCCTTCATTCTTGTCCAGTGCCCGGTGTACTGGAGTGGCCGGATGCCTGCTGAAATTCCGCACGAATGAGGATACCTCCCAGATGCAAGGACCCCACAGGCAACTGCGTCTGGTTTGACAGTGCCAAGTGCCTCCTGCAAACTGACATCAGGAACCTGGCCTGGTGACTTTTGTTTCTCAGGGGAAAGGCCATGGTTCATATCCAGGGCCTGGTGGCCCGGAGTTGCCGGCTGCCTGCTGAAATTCCGCATGGATCAGGATGCCTCCCACATGAAAAATGCCCCCAGAGGCAACTGTGGCTGGTTTGACAGTGCCAAGTGCCTCCTGCAAACTGACATCAGGAACCTGGCCTGGTGACTTTTGTTTCTCTGGGAAAAGGCCAACATTCTTTTCTGGGTCCCGGTGGCCCGGAGTGGCCGGCTGCCTGCTGAAATTCCGCACGGGTCAGGATGCCTCCCAGACCGAAAGTACCACCCAAGGCAAATGTGGCTGGTTTGACAGTGCCAAGTGCCTCCTGCAAACTGACATCAGCGACCTGGCCTGCTGAGTTCTGTTTCTCTGGGGAAAGGCCATGGTTCCTCTCCAGGGCCCGGTGGCTCGAGTGGCAGGCTGCCTGCTGAAATTCCACATGGATCAGGATGCCTCCCAGATGAAAGGTGCCCCCACAGGCAACTGTGGCTGGTTTGACAGTGCCAAGTGCCTCCTGCAAACTGACATCAGGAACCTGGCCTGGTGATTTTTGTTTCTCTGGGGAAAGGCCATCATTCTTGTCCAGTGCCCCGCTGCCTGCAGTGGCCGGCTGCCTGCTGAAATTCCTCACGGTTGAGGATACCTCCCAGATGGAAGGTGCCCCCACAAGTAACTGTGGCTGGTTTGACAGTGCCAAGTGCCTCCTGCAAACTGACATCAGGAACCTGGCCTGGTGACTTTTGTTTCTCTGGGGATAGGCCATGGTTCATGTCCAGTGCCCCGTGGCCTGGAGTGGCCGGCTGCCTGCTGAAATTCCTCACGGTTGAGGATACCTCCCAGATGGAATGTGCCCCCACAGGTAACTGTGGCTGGTTTGACAGTGCCAAGTGCCTCCTGCAAACTGACATCAGGAACCTGGCCTGGTGACTTTTGTTTCTCTGGGGAAAGGCCATGGTTCATGTCCATGGCCTGGTGGCCCGGAGTGGCCGGCTGCCTGATGAAATTCTGCATGGATCAGGATGCCGCCGAGATGGAAGGTGCCCCCACAGGCACCTGTGGCTGGTTTGACAGTGCCAAGTGCCTCCTGCAAACTGACATCAGGAACCTGGCCTGGTGACTTTTGTTTCTCTGGGGAAAGGCCATCATTCTTGTCCGGGGCCCAGAGTGGCCTGCGGTGGCCGGCTGCCTCCTGAAATTCCGCACGGTTGAGGATACCTCCCAGATGCAAGGTGCCCCCACAGGCAACTGTGGCTGGTTTGACAGTGCCAAGTGCCTCCTGCAAACTGACATCAGGAACCTGGCCTGGTGACTTTTGTTTCTCTGGGGAAAGGCCATGGTTCATGTCCAGGGCCTGGGGGCTCGGAGTGGCCGGCTGCCTGCTGAAATTCCGCATGGATCAGGATGCCTCCCAGATGAAAAATGCCCCCACAGGCAACTGTGGCTGGTTTGACAGTGCCAAGTGCCTCCTGCAAACTGACATCAGGAACCTGGCCTGGTGACTTTTGTTTCTCTGGGGAAAGGCCATCATTCTTTTCCGGGGTACGGTGGCCCGGAGTGGCCGGCTGCCTGCTGAAATTCCAAAAGGGTCAGGATGCCTCCCTGACCGAAAGTACCACCCAAAGCAACTGTGGCTGGTTTGACAGTGCCAAGTGCCTCCTGCAAACAGACATCAGCGACCTGGCCTGCTGAATTCTGTTTCTCTGGGGAAAGGCCATGGTTCATGTCCAGGGCCCGGTGGCTCGAGTGACAGGCTGCCTGCTGAAATTCCAAACGGATCAGGATGCCTCCCAGATGGAATGTGGCCCCAGAGGCAACTGTGGCTGGTTTGACAGTGCCAAGTGCCTCCTGCAAAATGACATCAGGAACCTGGCCTGGTGACTTTTGTTTCTCTGGGGAAAGGCCATCATTATGTCCGGGTCCCGGTGGCCCGGAGTGGCCGGCTGCCTGCTGAAATTCCTCACGGTTGAGGATACCTCCCAGATGCAAGGTACCCCAGAGGCAACTGCGGCTGGTTTGACAGTGCCAAGTGCCTCCTGCAAACTGACATCAGGAACCTGGCCTGGTGACTTTTGTTTCTCTGGGGAAAGGCCATCATTCTTTTCCGGGGTACGGTGGCCCGGAGTGGCCGGCTGCCTGCTGAAATTCCGCACGGATCAGGATGCCTACCCGACCGAAAATACCACCACAGGTAACTGCGTCTGGTTTGACAGTGCCAAGTGCCTCCTGCAAACTGACATCAGGAACCTGGCCTGGTGACTTTTGTTTCTCTGGGGATAGGCCATGGTTCATGTCCAGTGCCCCGTGGCCTGGAGTGGCCGGCTGCCTGCTGAAATTCCTCACGGTTGAGGATACCTCCCAGATGGAATGTGCCCCCACAGGTAACTGTGGCTGGTTTGACAGTGCCAAGTGCCTCCTGCAAACTGACATCAGGAACCTGGCCTGGTGACTTTTGTTTCTCTGGGGAAAGGCCATGGTTCATGTCCATGGCCTGGTGGCCCGGAGTGGCCGGCTGCCTGATGAAATTCTGCATGGATCAGGATGCCGCCGAGATGGAAGGTGCCCCCACAGGCACCTGTGGCTGGTTTGACAGTGCCAAGTGCCTCCTGCAAACTGACATCAGGAACCTGGCCTGGTGACTTTTGTTTCTCTGGGGAAAGGCCATCATTCTTGTCCGGGGCCCAGAGTGGCCTGCGGTGGCCGGCTGCCTGCTGAAATTCCGCACGGTTGAGGATACCTCCCAGATGCAAGGTGCCCCCACAGGCAACTGTGGCTGGTTTGACAGTGCCAAGTGCCTCCTGCAAACTGACATCAGGAACCTGGCCTGGTGACTTTTGTTTCTCTGGGGAAAGGCCATGGTTCATGTCCAGGGCCTGGGGGCTCGGAGTGGCCGGCTGCCTGCTGAAATTCCGCATGGATCAGGATGCCTCCCAGATGAAAAATGCCCCCACAGGCAACTGCGGCTGGTTTGACAGTGCCAAGTGCCTCCTGCAAACTGACATCAGGAACCTGGCCTGGTGACTTTTGTTTCTCCGTGGAAAGGCCATGATTCTTTTCCGGGGTACGGTGGCCCGGAGTGGCCGGCTGCCTGCTGAAATTCCGCACGGATCAGGATGCCTCCCAGACCGAAAGTACCACCCAAGGCAAATGTGGCTGGTTTGACAGTGCCAAGTGCCTCCTGCAAACAGACATCAGCGACCTGGCCTGGTGACTTTTGTTTCTCTGGGGAAAGGCCATCCTTCTTTTCCGGGGCCCAGAGCGGACGGAGTGGCCGGCTGGCTGCTGAAATTCCACACAGTTGAGGATGTCTCCCACATGAAAAATGCCCCCAGAGGCAACTGTGGCTGGTTTGACAGTGCCAAGTGCCTCCTGCAAACTGACATCAGCAACCTGGCCTGGTGACTTTTGTTTCTCTGGGAAAAGGCCATGGTTCATGTCCAGGGCCTTGTGGCCAGGGGTGGCCAGCTGCCTGCTGAATTTCCACATGGATCAGGATGCCTCCCAGATGAAAACTGCCCCTACAGGCAACTGTGGCTGGTTTGACAGTGCCAAGTGCCTCCTGCAAACTGACATCAGGAACCTGGCCTGGTGACTTTTGTTTCTCTGGGGAAAGGCCTTCATTCTTGTCCAGTGCCCGGTGTACTGGAGTGGCCGGATGCCTGCTGAAATTCCGCACGGATGAGGATACCTCCCAGATGCAAGGACCCCACAGGCAACTGCGTCTGGTTTGACAGTGCCAAGTGCCTCCTGCAAACTGACATCAGGAACCTGGCCTGGTGACTTTTGTTTCTCAGGGGAAAGGCCATGGTTCATATCCAGGGCCTGGTGGCCCGGAGTTGCCGGCTGCCTGCTGAAATTCCGCATGGATCAGGATGCCTCCCACATGAAAAATGCCCCCAGAGGCAACTGTGGCTGGTTTGACAGTGCCAAGTGCCTCCTGCAAACTGACATCAGGAACCTGGCCTGGTGACTTTTGTTTCTCTGGGAAAAGGCCAACATTCTTTTCTGGGTCCCGGTGGCCCGGAGTGGCCGGCTGCCTGCTGAAATTCCGCACGGGTCAGGATGCCTCCCAGACCGAAAGTACCACCCAAGGCAAATGTGGCTGGTTTGACAGTGCCAAGTGCCTCCTGCAAACTGACATCAGCGACCTGGCCTGCTGAGTTCTGTTTCTCTGGGGAAAGGCCATCGTTCCTCTCCAGGGCCCGGTGGCTCGAGTGGCAGGCTGCCTGCTGAAATTCCACATGGATCAGGATGCCTCCCAGATGAAAGGTGCCCCCACAGGCAACTGTGGCTGGTTTGACAGTGCCAAGTGCCTCCTGCAAACTGACATCAGGAACCTGGCCTGGTGATTTTTGTTTCTCTGGGGAAAGGCCATCATTCTTGTCCAGTGCCCCGCTGCCTGCAGTGGCCGGCTGCCTGCTGAAATTCCTCACGGTTGAGGATACCTCCCAGATGGAAGGTGCCCCCACAAGTAACTGTGGCTGGTTTGACAGTGCCAAGTGCCTCCTGCAAACTGACATCAGGAACCTGGCCTGGTGACTTTTGTTTCTCTGGGGATAGGCCATGGTTCATGTCCAGTGCCCCGTGGCCTGGAGTGGCCGGCTGCCTGCTGAAATTCCTCACGGTTGAGGATACCTCCCAGATGGAAGGTGCCCCCACAGGTAACTGTGGCTGGTTTGACAGTGCCAAGTGCCTCCTGCAAACTGACATCAGGAACCTGGCCTGGTGACTTTTGTTTCTCTGGGGAAAGGCCATGGTTCATGTCCATGGCCTGGTGGCCCGGAGTGGCCGGCTGCCTGATGAAATTCTGCATGGATCAGGATGCCGCCGAGATGGAAGGTGCCCCCACAGGCACCTGTGGCTGGTTTGACAGTGCCAAGTGCCTCCTGCAAACTGACATCAGGAACCTGGCCTGGTGACTTTTGTTTCTCTGGGGAAAGGCCATCATTCTTGTCCGGGGCCCAGAGTGGCCTGCGGTGGCCGGCTGCCTGCTGAAATTCCGCACGGTTGAGGATACCTCCCAGATGCAAGGTGCCCCCACAGGCAACTGTGGCTGGTTTGACAGTGCCAAGTGCCTCCTGCAAACTGACATCAGGAACCTGGCCTGGTGACTTTTGTTTCTCTGGGGAAAGGCCATGGTTCATGTCCAGGGCCTGGGGGCTCGGAGTGGCCGGCTGCCTGCTGAAATTCCGCATGGATCAGGATGCCTCCCAGATGAAAAATGCCCCCACAGGCAACTGTGGCTGGTTTGACAGTGCCAAGTGCCTCCTGCAAACTGACATCAGGAACCTGGCCTGGTGACTTTTGTTTCTCTGGGGAAAGGCCATCATTCTTTTCCGGGGTACGGTGGCCCGGAGTGGCCGGCTGCCTGCTGAAATTCCAAAAGGGTCAGGATGCCTCCCTGACCGAAAGTACCACCCAAAGCAACTGTGGCTGGTTTGACAGTGCCAAGTGCCTCCTGCAAACAGACATCAGCGACCTGGCCTGCTGAATTCTGTTTCTCTGGGGAAAGGCCATGGTTCATGTCCAGGGCCCGGTGGCTCGAGTGACAGGCTGCCTGCTGAAATTCCAAACGGATCAGGATGCCTCCCAGATGGAATGTGGCCCCAGAGGCAACTGTGGCTGGTTTGACAGTGCCAAGTGCCTCCTGCAAAATGACATCAGGAACCTGGCCTGGTGACTTTTGTTTCTCTGGGGAAAGGCCATCATTATGTCCGGGTCCCGGTGGCCCGGAGTGGCCGGCTGCCTGCTGAAATTCCTCACGGTTGAGGATACCTCCCAGATGCAAGGTACCCCAGAGGCAACTGCGGCTGGTTTGACAGTGCCAAGTGCCTCCTGCAAACTGACATCAGGAACCTGGCCTGGTGACTTTTGTTTCTCTGGGGAAAGGCCATCATTCTTTTCCGGGGTACGGTGGCCAGGAGTGGCCGGCTGCCTGCTGAAATTCCGCACGGATCAGGATGCCTACCCGACCGAAAATACCACCACAGGTAACTGCGTCTGGTTTGACAGTGCCAAGTGCCTCCTGCAAACTGACATCAGGAACCTGGCCTGGTGACTTTTGTTTCTCTGGGGATAGGCCATGGTTCATGTCCAGTGCCCCGTGGCCTGGAGTGGCCGGCTGCCTGCTGAAATTCCTCACGGTTGAGGATACCTCCCAGATGGAATGTGCCCCCACAGGTAACTGTGGCTGGTTTGACAGTGCCAAGTGCCTCCTGCAAACTGACATCAGGAACCTGGCCTGGTGACTTTTGTTTCTCTGGGGAAAGGCCATGGTTCATGACCATGGCCTGGTGGCCCGGAGTGGCCGGCTGCCTGATGAAATTCTGCATGGATCAGGATGCCGCCGAGATGGAAGGTGCCCCCACAGGCACCTGTGGCTGGTTTGACAGTGCCAAGTGCCTCCTGCAAACTGACATCAGGAACCTGGCCTGGTGACTTTTGTTTCTCTGGGGAAAGGCCATCATTCTTGTCCGGGGCCCAGAGTGGCCTGCGGTGGCCGGCTGCCTGCTGAAATTCCGCACGGTTGAGGATACCTCCCAGATGCAAGGTGCCCCCACAGGCAACTGTGGCTGGTTTGACAGTGCCAAGTGCCTCCTGCAAACTGACATCAGGAACCTGGCCTGGTGACTTTTGTTTCTCTGGGGAAAGGCCATGGTTCATGTGCAGGGCCTGGGGGCTCGGAGTGGCCGGCTGCCTGCTGAAATTCCGCATGGATCAGGATGCCTCCCAGATGAAAAATGCCCCCACAGGCAACTGCGGCTGGTTTGACAGTGCCAAGTGCCTCCTGCAAACTGACATCAGGAACCTGGCCTGGTGACTTTTGTTTCTCCGTGGAAAGGCCATGATTCTTTTCCGGGGTACGGTGGCCCGGAGTGGCCGGCTGCCTGCTGAAATTCCGCACGGATCAGGATGCCTCCCAGACCGAAAGTACCACCCAAGGCAAATGTGGCTGGTTTGACAGTGCCAAGTGCCTCCTGCAAACAGACATCAGCGACCTGGCCTGGTGACTTTTGTTTCTCTGGGGAAAGGCCATCCTTCTTTTCCGGGGCCCAGAGCGGACGGAGTGGCCGGCTGGCTGCTGAAATTCCACACAGTTGAGGATGTCTCCCACATGAAAAATGCCCCCAGAGGCAACTGTGGCTGGTTTGACAGTGCCAAGTGCCTCCTGCAAACTGACATCAGCAACCTGGCCTGGTGACTTTTGTTTCTCTGGGAAAAGGCCATGGTTCATGTCCAGGGCCTTGTGGCCAGGGGTGGCCAGCTGCCTGCTGAATTTCCACATGGATCAGGATGCCTCCCAGATGAAAACTGCCCCTACAGGCAACTGTGGCTGGTTTGACAGTGCCAAGTGCCTCCTGCAAACTGACATCAGGAACCTGGCCTGGTGACTTTTGTTTCTCTGGGGAAAGGCCTTCATTCTTGTCCAGTGCCCGGTGTACTGGAGTGGCCGGATGCCTGCTGAAATTCCGCACGGATGAGGATACCTCCCAGATGCAAGGACCCCACAGGCAACTGCGTCTGGTTTGACAGTGCCAAGTGCCTCCTGCAAACTGACATCAGGAACCTGGCCTGGTGACTTTTGTTTCTCAGGGGAAAGGCCATGGTTCATATCCAGGGCCTGGTGGCCCGGAGTTGCCGGCTGCCTGCTGAAATTCCGCATGGATCAGGATGCCTCCCACATGAAAAATGCCCCCAGAGGCAACTGTGGCTGGTTTGACAGTGCCAAGTGCCTCCTGCAAACTGACATCAGGAACCTGGCCTGGTGACTTTTGTTTCTCTGGGAAAAGGCCAACATTCTTTTCTGGGTCCCGGTGGCCCGGAGTGGCCGGCTGCCTGCTGAAATTCCGCACGGGTCAGGATGCCTCCCAGACCGAAAGTACCACCCAAGGCAAATGTGGCTGGTTTGACAGTGCCAAGTGCCTCCTGCAAACTGACATCAGCGACCTGGCCTGCTGAGTTCTGTTTCTCTGGGGAAAGGCCATCGTTCCTCTCCAGGGCCCGGTGGCTCGAGTGGCAGGCTGCCTGCTGAAATTCCACATGGATCAGGATGCCTCCCAGATGAAAGGTGCCCCCACAGGCAACTGTGGCTGGTTTGACAGTGCCAAGTGCCTCCTGCAAACTGACATCAGGAACCTGGCCTGGTGATTTTTGTTTCTCTGGGGAAAGGCCATCATTCTTGTCCAGTGCCCCGCTGCCTGCAGTGGCCGGCTGCCTGCTGAAATTCCTCACGGTTGAGGATACCTCCCAGATGGAAGGTGCCCCCACAAGTAACTGTGGCTGGTTTGACAGTGCCAAGTGCCTCCTGCAAACTGACATCAGGAACCTGGCCTGGTGACTTTTGTTTCTCTGGGGATAGGCCATGGTTCATGTCCAGTGCCCCGTGGCCTGGAGTGGCCGGCTGCCTGCTGAAATTCCTCACGGTTGAGGATACCTCCCAGATGGAAGGTGCCCCCACAGGTAACTGTGGCTGGTTTGACAGTGCCAAGTGCCTCCTGCAAACTGACATCAGGAACCTGGCCTGGTGACTTTTGTTTCTCTGGGGAAAGGCCATGGTTCATGTCCATGGCCTGGTGGCCCGGAGTGGCCGGCTGCCTGATGAAATTCTGCATGGATCAGGATGCCGCCGAGATGGAAGGTGCCCCCACAGGCACCTGTGGCTGGTTTGACAGTGCCAAGTGCCTCCTGCAAACTGACATCAGGAACCTGGCCTGGTGACTTTTGTTTCTCTGGGGAAAGGCCATCATTCTTGTCCGGGGCCCAGAGTGGCCTGCGGTGGCCGGCTGCCTGCTGAAATTCCGCACGGTTGAGGATACCTCCCAGATGCAAGGTGCCCCCACAGGCAACTGTGGCTGGTTTGACAGTGCCAAGTGCCTCCTGCAAACTGACATCAGGAACCTGGCCTGGTGACTTTTGTTTCTCTGGGGAAAGGCCATGGTTCATGTCCAGGGCCTGGGGGCTCGGAGTGGCCGGCTGCCTGCTGAAATTCCGCATGGATCAGGATGCCTCCCAGATGAAAAATGCCCCCACAGGCAACTGTGGCTGGTTTGACAGTGCCAAGTGCCTCCTGCAAACTGACATCAGGAACCTGGCCTGGTGACTTTTGTTTCTCTGGGGAAAGGCCATCATTCTTTTCCGGGGTACGGTGGCCCGGAGTGGCCGGCTGCCTGCTGAAATTCCAAAAGGGTCAGGATGCCTCCCTGACCGAAAGTACCACCCAAAGCAACTGTGGCTGGTTTGACAGTGCCAAGTGCCTCCTGCAAACAGACATCAGCGACCTGGCCTGCTGAATTCTGTTTCTCTGGGGAAAGGCCATGGTTCATGTCCAGGGCCCGGTGGCTCGAGTGACAGGCTGCCTGCTGAAATTCCAAACGGATCAGGATGCCTCCCAGATGGAATGTGGCCCCAGAGGCAACTGTGGCTGGTTTGACAGTGCCAAGTGCCTCCTGCAAAATGACATCAGGAACCTGGCCTGGTGACTTTTGTTTCTCTGGGGAAAGGCCATCATTATGTCCGGGTCCCGGTGGCCCGGAGTGGCCGGCTGCCTGCTGAAATTCCTCACGGTTGAGGATACCTCCCAGATGCAAGGTACCCCAGAGGCAACTGCGGCTGGTTTGACAGTGCCAAGTGCCTCCTGCAAACTGACATCAGGAACCTGGCCTGGTGACTTTTGTTTCTCTGGGGAAAGGCCATCATTCTTTTCCGGGGTACGGTGGCCAGGAGTGGCCGGCTGCCTGCTGAAATTCCGCACGGATCAGGATGCCTACCCGACCGAAAATACCACCACAGGTAACTGCGTCTGGTTTGACAGTGCCAAGTGCCTCCTGCAAACTGACATCAGGAACCTGGCCTGGTGACTTTTGTTTCTCTGGGGATAGGCCATGGTTCATGTCCAGTGCCCCGTGGCCTGGAGTGGCCGGCTGCCTGCTGAAATTCCTCACGGTTGAGGATACCTCCCAGATGGAATGTGCCCCCACAGGTAACTGTGGCTGGTTTGACAGTGCCAAGTGCCTCCTGCAAACTGACATCAGGAACCTGGCCTGGTGACTTTTGTTTCTCTGGGGAAAGGCCATGGTTCATGTCCATGGCCTGGTGGCCCGGAGTGGCCGGCTGCCTGATGAAATTCTGCATGGATCAGGATGCCGCCGAGATGGAAGGTGCCCCCACAGGCACCTGTGGCTGGTTTGACAGTGCCAAGTGCCTCCTGCAAACTGACATCAGGAACCTGGCCTGGTGACTTTTGTTTCTCTGGGGAAAGGCCATCATTCTTGTCCGGGGCCCAGAGTGGCCTGCGGTGGCCGGCTGCCTGCTGAAATTCCGCACGGTTGAGGATACCTCCCAGATGCAAGGTGCCCCCACAGGCAACTGTGGCTGGTTTGACAGTGCCAAGTGCCTCCTGCAAACTGACATCAGGAACCTGGCCTGGTGACTTTTGTTTCTCTGGGGAAAGGCCATGGTTCATGTGCAGGGCCTGGGGGCTCGGAGTGGCCGGCTGCCTGCTGAAATTCCGCATGGATCAGGATGCCTCCCAGATGAAAAATGCCCCCACAGGCAACTGCGGCTGGTTTGACAGTGCCAAGTGCCTCCTGCAAACTGACATCAGGAACCTGGCCTGGTGACTTTTGTTTCTCCGTGGAAAGGCCATGATTCTTTTCCGGGGTACGGTGGCCCGGAGTGGCCGGCTGCCTGCTGAAATTCCGCACGGATCAGGATGCCTCCCAGACCGAAAGTACCACCCAAGGCAAATGTGGCTGGTTTGACAGTGCCAAGTGCCTCCTGCAAACAGACATCAGCGACCTGGCCTGGTGACTTTTGTTTCTCTGGGGAAAGGCCATCCTTCTTTTCCGGGGCCCAGAGCGGACGGAGTGGCCGGCTGGCTGCTGAAATTCCACACAGTTGAGGATGTCTCCCACATGAAAAATGCCCCCAGAGGCAACTGTGGCTGGTTTGACAGTGCCAAGTGCCTCCTGCAAACTGACATCAGCAACCTGGCCTGGTGACTTTTGTTTCTCTGGGAAAAGGCCATGGTTCATGTCCAGGGCCTTGTGGCCAGGGGTGGCCAGCTGCCTGCTGAATTTCCACATGGATCAGGATGCCTCCCAGATGAAAACTGCCCCTACAGGCAACTGTGGCTGGTTTGACAGTGCCAAGTGCCTCCTGCAAACTGACATCAGGAACCTGGCCTGGTGACTTTTGTTTCTCTGGGGAAAGGCCTTCATTCTTGTCCAGTGCCCGGTGTACTGGAGTGGCCGGATGCCTGCTGAAATTCCGCACGGATGAGGATACCTCCCAGATGCAAGGACCCCACAGGCAACTGCGTCTGGTTTGACAGTGCCAAGTGCCTCCTGCAAACTGACATCAGGAACCTGGCCTGGTGACTTTTGTTTCTCAGGGGAAAGGCCATGGTTCATATCCAGGGCCTGGTGGCCCGGAGTTGCCGGCTGCCTGCTGAAATTCCGCATGGATCAGGATGCCTCCCACATGAAAAATGCCCCCAGAGGCAACTGTGGCTGGTTTGACAGTGCCAAGTGCCTCCTGCAAACTGACATCAGGAACCTGGCCTGGTGACTTTTGTTTCTCTGGGAAAAGGCCAACATTCTTTTCTGGGTCCCGGTGGCCCGGAGTGGCCGGCTGCCTGCTGAAATTCCGCACGGGTCAGGATGCCTCCCAGACCGAAAGTACCACCCAAGGCAAATGTGGCTGGTTTGACAGTGCCAAGTGCCTCCTGCAAACTGACATCAGCGACCTGGCCTGCTGAGTTCTGTTTCTCTGGGGAAAGGCCATCGTTCCTCTCCAGGGCCCGGTGGCTCGAGTGGCAGGCTGCCTGCTGAAATTCCACATGGATCAGGATGCCTCCCAGATGAAAGGTGCCCCCACAGGCAACTGTGGCTGGTTTGACAGTGCCAAGTGCCTCCTGCAAACTGACATCAGGAACCTGGCCTGGTGATTTTTGTTTCTCTGGGGAAAGGCCATCATTCTTGTCCAGTGCCCCGCTGCCTGCAGTGGCCGGCTGCCTGCTGAAATTCCTCACGGTTGAGGATACCTCCCAGATGGAAGGTGCCCCCACAAGTAACTGTGGCTGGTTTGACAGTGCCAAGTGCCTCCTGCAAACTGACATCAGGAACCTGGCCTGGTGACTTTTGTTTCTCTGGGGATAGGCCATGGTTCATGTCCAGTGCCCCGTGGCCTGGAGTGGCCGGCTGCCTGCTGAAATTCCTCACGGTTGAGGATACCTCCCAGATGGAATGTGCCCCCACAGGCAACTGCGTCTGGTTTGACAGTGCCAAGTGCCTCCTGCAAACTGACATCAGGAACCTGGCCTGGTGACTTTTGTTTCTCAGGGGAAAGGCCATGGTTCATATCCAGGGCCTGGTGGCCCGGAGTTGCCGGCTGCCTGCTGAAATTCCGCATGGATCAGGATGCCTCCCACATGAAAAATGCCCCCAGAGGCAACTGTGGCTGGTTTGACAGTGCCAAGTGCCTCCTGCAAACTGACATCAGGAACCTGGCCTGGTGACTTTTGTTTCTCTGGGAAAAGGCCAACATTCTTTTCTGGGTCCCGGTGGCCCGGAGTGGCCGGCTGCCTGCTGAAATTCCGCACGGGTCAGGATGCCTCCCAGACCGAAAGTACCACCCAAGGCAAATGTGGCTGGTTTGACAGTGCCAAGTGCCTCCTGCAAACTGACATCAGCGACCTGGCCTGCTGAGTTCTGTTTCTCTGGGGAAAGGCCATGGTTCCTCTCCAGGGCCCGGTGGCTCGAGTGGCAGGCTGCCTGCTGAAATTCCAAACGGATCAGGATGCCTCCCAGATGAAAGGTGCCCCCACAGGCAACTGTGGCTGGTTTGACAGTGCCAAGTGCCTCCTGCAAACTGACATCAGGAACCTGGCCTGGTGACTTTTGTTTCTCTGGGGATAGGCCATGGTTCATGTCCAGTGCCCCGTGGCCTGGAGTGGCCGGCTGCCTGCTGAAATTCCTCACGGTTGAGGATACCTCCCAGATGGAATGTGCCCCCACAGGTAACTGTGGCTGGTTTGACAGTGCCAAGTGCCTCCTGCAAACTGACATCAGGAACCTGGCCTGGTGACTTTTGTTTCTCTGGGGAAAGGCCATGGTTCATGTCCATGGCCTGGTGGCCCGGAGTGGCCGGCTGCCTGATGAAATTCTGCATGGATCAGGATGCCGCCGAGATGGAAGGTGCTCCCACAGGCACCTGTGGCTGGTTTGACAGTGCCAAGTGCCTCTTGCAAACTGACATCAGGAACCTGGCCTGGTGACTTTTGTTTCTCTGGGGAAAGGCCATCATTCTTGTCCGGGGCCCAGAGTGGCCTGCGGTGGCCGGCTGCCTGCTGAAATTCCGCACGGTTGAGGATACCTCCCAGATGCAAGGTGCCCCCACAGGCAACTGTGGCTGGTTTGACAGTGCCAAGTGCCTCCTGCAAACTGACATCAGGAACCTGGCCTGGTGACTTTTGTTTCTCTGGGGAAAGGCCATGGTTCATGTCCAGGGCCTGGGGGCTCGGAGTGGCCGGCTGCCTGCTGAAATTCCGCATGGATCAGGATGCCTCCCAGATGAAAAATGCCCCCACAGGCAACTGTGGCTGGTTTGACAGTGCCAAGTGCCTCCTGCAAACTGACATCAGGAACCTGGCCAGGTGACTTTTGTTTCTCCGTGGAAAGACCATGATTCTTTTCCGGGGTACGGTGGCCCGGAGTGGCCGGCTGCCTGCTGAAATTCCGCACGGATCAGGATGCCTCCCAGACCGAAAGTACCACCCAAGGCAAATGTGGCTGGTTTGACAGTGCCAAGTGCCTCCTGCAAACAGACATCAGCGACCTGGCCTGGTGACTTTTGTTTCTCTGGGGAAAGGCCATCCTTCTTTTCCGGGGCCCAGAGCGGACGGAGTGGCCGGCTGGCTGCTGAAATTCCACACAGTTGAGGATGTCTCCCACATGAAAAATGCCCCCAGAGGCAACTGTGGCTGGTTTGACAGTGCCAAGTGCCTCCTGCAAACTGACATCAGCAACCTGGCCTGGTGACTTTTGTTTCTCTGGGAAAAGGCCATGGTTCATGTCCAGGGCCTTGTGGCCAGGGGTGGCCAGCTGCCTGCTGAATTTCCACATGGATCAGGATGCCTCCCAGATGAAAACTGCCCCTACAGGCAACTGTGGCTGGTTTGACAGTGCCAAGTGCCTCCTGCAAACTGACATCAGGAACCTGGCCTGGTGACTTTTGTTTCTCTGGGGAAAGGCCTTCATTCTTGTCCAGTGCCCGGTGTACTGGAGTGGCCGGATGCCTGCTGAAATTCCGCACGCATGAGGATACCTCCCAGATGCAAGGACCCCACAGGCAACTGCGTCTGGTTTGACAGTGCCAAGTGCCTCCTGCAAACTGACATCAGGAACCTGGCCTGGTGACTTTTGTTTCTCTGGGGAAAGGCCATCAATCTTGTCCCGGGCCTGGTGGCCCGGAGTGGCCGGCTGCCTGCTGAAATTCCGCATGAATCAGGATGCCTCCCAGATGAAAATTGCTCCCACAGGCAACTGTGGCTGGTTTGACAGTGCCAAGTGCCTCCTGCAAACTGACATCAGGAACCTGGCCTGGTGACTTTTGTTTCTCTGGGTAAAGGCCATCATTCGTGTCCAGTGCCCTGCTGCCTGCAGTGGCCGGCTGCCTGCTGAAATTCCTCACGGTTGAGGATACCTCCCAGATGAAAAGTGCCCCCACAGGTAACTGTGGCTGGTTTGACAGTGCCAAGTGCCTCCTGCAAACTGACATCAGGAACCTGGCCTGGTGACTTTTGTTTCTCAGGGGAATGGACATGGCTCATGTCCAGGGCCTGGTGGCCCGGAGTTGCCGGCTGCCTGCTGAAATTCCGCATGGATCAGGATGCCTCCCACATTAAAAAATGCCCCCAGAGGCAACTGTGGCTGGTTTGACAGTGCCAAGTGCCTCCTGCAAACTGACATCAGGAACCTGGCCTGGTGACTTTTGTTTCTCTGGGTAAAGGCCATCATTCGTGTCCAGTGCCCTGCTGCCTGCAGTGGCCGGCTGCCTGCTGAAATTCCTCACGGTTGAGGATACCTCCCAGATGAAAAGTGCCCCCACAGGTAACTGTGGCTGGTTTGACAGTGCCAAGTGCCTCCTGCAAACTGACATCAGGAACCTGGCCTGGTGACTTTTGTTTCTCAGGGGAATGGACATGGCTCATGTCCAGGGCCTAGTGGCCCGGAGTTGCCGGCTGCCTGCTGAAATTCCGCATGGATCAGGATGCCTCCCACATTAAAAAATGCCCCCAGAGGCAACTGTGGCTGGTTTGACAGTGCCATGTGCCTCCTGCAAACTGACATCAGGAACCTGGCCTGGTGACTTTTGTTTCTCTGGGAAAAGGCCAACATTCTTTTCTGGGTCCCGGTGGCCCGGAGTGGCCGGCTGCCTGCTGAAATTCCGCACGGGTCAGGATGCCTCCCAGACCGAAAGTACCACCCAAGGCAAATGTGGCTGGTTTGACAGTGCCAAGTGCCTCCTGCAAACTGACATCAGCGACCTGGCCTGCTGAGTTCTGTTTCTCTGGGGAAAGGACATCGTTCCTCTCCAGGGCCCGGTGGCTCGAGTGGCAGGCTGCCTGCTGAAATTCCACATGGATCAGGATGCCTCCCAGATGAAAGGTGCCCCCACAGGCAACTGTGGCTGGTTTGACAGTGCCAAGTGCCTCCTGCAAACTGACATCAGGAACCTGGCCTGGTGATTTTTGTTTCTCTGGGGAAAGGCCATCATTCTTGTCCAGTGCCCCGCTGCCTGCAGTGGCCGGCTGCCTGCTGAAATTCCTCACGGTTGAGGATACCTCCCAGATGGAAGGTGCCCCCACAAGTAACTGTGGCTGGTTTGACAGTGCCAAGTGCCTCCTGCAAACTGACATCAGGAACCTGGCCTGGTGACTTTTGTTTCTCTGGGGATAGGCCATGGTTCATGTCCAGTGCCCCGTGGCCTGGAGTGGCCGGCTGCCTGCTGAAATTCCTCACGGTTGAGGATACCTCCCAGATGGAATGTGCCCCCACAGGTAACTGTGGCTGGTTTGACAGTGCCAAGTGCCTCCTGCAAACTGACATCAGGAACCTGGCCTGGTGACTTTTGTTTCTCTGGGGAAAGGCCATGGTTCATGTCCATGGCCTGGTGGCCCGGAGTGGCCGGCTGCCTGATGAAATTCTGCATGGATCAGGATGCCGCCGAGATGGAAGGTGCCCCCACAGGCACCTGTGGCTGGTTTGACAGTGCCAAGTGCCTCCTGCAAACTGACATCAGGAACCTGGCCTGGTGACTTTTGTTTCTCTGGGGAAAGGCCATCATTCTTGTCCGGGGCCCAGAGTGGCCTGCGGTGGCCGGCTGCCTGCTGAAATTCCGCACGGTTGAGGATACCTCCCAGATGCAAGGTGCCCCCACAGGCAACTGTGGCTGGTTTGACAGTGCCAAGTGCCTCCTGCAAACTGACATCAGGAACCTGGCCTGGTGACTTTTGTTTCTCTGGGGAAAGGCCATGGTTCATGTCCAGGGCCTGGGGGCTCGGAGTGGCCGGCTGCCTGCTGAAATTCCGCATGGATCAGGATGCCTCCCAGATGAAAAATGCCCCCACAGGCAACTGTGGCTGGTTTGACAGTGCCAAGTGCCTCCTGCAAACTGACATCAGGAACCTGGCCTGGTGACTTTTGTTTCTCTGGGGAAAGGCCATCATTCTTTTCCGGGGTACGGTGGCCCGGAGTGGCCGGCTGCCTGCTGAAATTCCAAAAGGGTCAGGATGCCTCCCTGACCGAAAGTACCACCCAAAGCAACTGTGGCTGGTTTGACAGTGCCAAGTGCCTCCTGCAAACAGACATCAGCGACCTGGCCTGCTGAATTCTGTTTCTCTGGGGAAAGGCCATGGTTCATGTCCAGGGCCCGGTGGCTCGAGTGACAGGCTGCCTGCTGAAATTCCAAACGGATCAGGATGCCTCCCAGATGGAATGTGGCCCCAGAGGCAACTGTGGCTGGTTTGACAGTGCCAAGTGCCTCCTGCAAAATGACATCAGGAACCTGGCCTGGTGACTTTTGTTTCTCTGGGGAAAGGCCATCATTATGTCCGGGTCCCGGTGGCCCGGAGTGGCCGGCTGCCTGCTGAAATTCCTCACGGTTGAGGATACCTCCCAGATGCAAGGTACCCCAGAGGCAACTGCGGCTGGTTTGACAGTGCCAAGTGCCTCCTGCAAACTGACATCAGGAACCTGGCCTGGTGACTTTTGTTTCTCTGGGGAAAGGCCATCATTCTTTTCCGGGGTACGGTGGCCCGGAGTGGCCGGCTGCCTGCTGAAATTCCGCACGGATCAGGATGCCTACCCGACCGAAAATACCACCACAGGTAACTGCGTCTGGTTTGACAGTGCCAAGTGCCTCCTGCAAACTGACATCAGGAACCTGGCCTGGTGACTTTTGTTTCTCTGGGGATAGGCCATGGTTCATGTCCAGTGCCCCGTGGCCTGGAGTGGCCGGCTGCCTGCTGAAATTCCTCACGGTTGAGGATACCTCCCAGATGGAATGTGCCCCCACAGGTAACTGTGGCTGGTTTGACAGTGCCAAGTGCCTCCTGCAAACTGACATCAGGAACCTGGCCTGGTGACTTTTGTTTCTCTGGGGAAAGGCCATGGTTCATGTCCATGGCCTGGTGGCCCGGAGTGGCCGGCTGCCTGATGAAATTCTGCATGGATCAGGATGCCGCCGAGATGGAAGGTGCCCCCACAGGCACCTGTGGCTGGTTTGACAGTGCCAAGTGCCTCCTGCAAACTGACATCAGGAACCTGGCCTGGTGACTTTTGTTTCTCTGGGGAAAGGCCATCATTCTTGTCCGGGGCCCAGAGTGGCCTGCGGTGGCCGGCTGCCTGCTGAAATTCCGCACGGTTGAGGATACCTCCCAGATGCAAGGTGCCCCCACAGGCAACTGTGGCTGGTTTGACAGTGCCAAGTGCCTCCTGCAAACTGACATCAGGAACCTGGCCTGGTGACTTTTGTTTCTCTGGGGAAAGGCCATGGTTCATGTGCAGGGCCTGGGGGCTCGGAGTGGCCGGCTGCCTGCTGAAATTCCGCATGGATCAGGATGCCTCCCAGATGAAAAATGCCCCCACAGGCAACTGCGGCTGGTTTGACAGTGCCAAGTGCCTCCTGCAAACTGACATCAGGAACCTGGCCTGGTGACTTTTGTTTCTCCGTGGAAAGGCCATGATTCTTTTCCGGGGTACGGTGGCCCGGAGTGGCCGGCTGCCTGCTGAAATTCCGCACGGATCAGGATGCCTCCCAGACCGAAAGTACCACCCAAGGCAAATGTGGCTGGTTTGACAGTGCCAAGTGCCTCCTGCAAACAGACATCAGCGACCTGGCCTGGTGACTTTTGTTTCTCTGGGGAAAGGCCATCCTTCTTTTCCGGGGCCCAGAGCGGACGGAGTGGCCGGCTGGCTGCTGAAATTCCACACAGTTGAGGATGTCTCCCACATGAAAAATGCCCCCAGAGGCAACTGTGGCTGGTTTGACAGTGCCAAGTGCCTCCTGCAAACTGACATCAGGAACCTGGCCTGGTGACTTTTGTTTCTCTGGGAAAAGGCCATGGTTCATGTCCAGGGCCTTGTGGCCAGGGGTGGCCAGCTGCCTGCTGAATTTCCACATGGATCAGGATGCCTCCCAGATGAAAACTGCCCCTACAGGCAACTGTGGCTGGTTTGACAGTGCCAAGTGCCTCCTGCAAACTGACATCAGGAACCTGGCCTGGTGACTTTTGTTTCTCTGGGGAAAGGCCTTCATTCTTGTCCAGTGCCCGGTGTACTGGAGTGGCCGGATGCCTGCTGAAATTCCGCACGGATGAGGATACCTCCCAGATGCAAGGACCCCACAGGCAACTGCGTCTGGTTTGACAGTGCCAAGTGCCTCCTGCAAACGGACATCAGGAACCTGGCCTGGTGACTTTTGTTTCTCAGGGGAAAGGCCATGGTTCATATCCAGGGCCTGGTGGCCCGGAGTTGCCGGCTGCCTGCTGAAATTCCGCATGGATCAGGATGCCTCCCACATGAAAAATGCCCCCAGAGGCAACTGTGGCTGGTTTGACAGTGCCAAGTGCCTCCTGCAAACTGACATCAGGAACCTGGCCTGGTGACTTTTGTTTCTCTGGGAAAAGGCCAACATTCTTTTCTGGGTCCCGGTGGCCCGGAGTGGCCGGCTGCCTGCTGAAATTCCGCACGGGTCAGGATGCCTCCCAGACCGAAAGTACCACCCAAGGCAAATGTGGCTGGTTTGACAGTGCCAAGTGCCTCCTGCAAACTGACATCAGCGACCTGGCCTGCTGAGTTCTGTTTCTCTGGGGAAAGGCCATCGTTCCTCTCCAGGGCCCGGTGGCTCGAGTGGCAGGCTGCCTGCTGAAATTCCACATGGATCAGGATGCCTCCCAGATGAAAGGTGCCCCCACAGGCAACTGTGGCTGGTTTGACAGTGCCAAGTGCCTCCTGCAAACTGACATCAGGAACCTGGCCTGGTGATTTTTGTTTCTCTGGGGAAAGGCCATCATTCTTGTCCAGTGCCCCTCTGCCTGCAGTGGCCGGCTGCCTGCTGAAATTCCTCACGGTTGAGGATACCTCCCAGATGGAAGGTGCCCCCACAAGTAACTGTGGCTGGTTTGACAGTGCCAAGTGCCTCCTGCAAACTGACATCAGGAACCTGGCCGGGTGACTTTTGTTTCTCTGGGGATAGGCCATGGTTCATGTCCAGTGCCCCGTGGCCTGGAGTGGCCGGCTGCCTGCTGAAATTCCTCACGGTTGAGGATACCTCCCAGATGGAATGTGCCCCCACAGGCAACTGCGTCTGGTTTGACAGTGCCAAGTGCCTCCTGCAAACTGACATCAGGAACCTGGCCTGGTGACTTTTGTTTCTCAGGGGAAAGGCCATGGTTCATATCCAGGGCCTGGTGGCCCGGAGTTGCCGGCTGCCTGCTGAAATTCCGCATGGATCAGGATGCCTCCCACATGAAAAATGCCCCCAGAGGCAACTGTGGCTGGTTTGACAGTGCCAAGTGCCTCCTGCAAACTGACATCAGGAACCTGGCCTGGTGACTTTTGTTTCTCTGGGAAAAGGCCAACATTCTTTTCTGGGTCCCGGTGGCCCGGAGTGGCCGGCTGCCTGCTGAAATTCCGCACGGGTCAGGATGCCTCCCAGACCGAAAGTACCACCCAAGGCAAATGTGGCTGGTTTGACAGTGCCAAGTGCCTCCTGCAAACTGACATCAGCGACCTGGCCTGCTGAGTTCTGTTTCTCTGGGGAAAGGCCATCGTTCCTCTCCAGGGCCCGGTGGCTCGAGTGGCAGGCTGCCTGCTGAAATTCCACATGGATCAGGATGCCTCCCAGATGAAAGGTGCCCCCACAGGCAACTGTGGCTGGTTTGACAGTGCCAAGTGCCTCCTGCAAACTGACATCAGGAACCTGGCCTGGTGACTTTTGTTTCTCTGGGGATAGGCCATGGTTCATGTCCAGTGCCCCGTGGCCTGGAGTGGCCGGCTGCCTGCTGAAATTCCTCACGGTTGAGGATACCTCCCAGATGGAATGTGCCCCCACAGGTAACTGTGGCTGGTTTGACAGTGCCAAGTGCCTCCTGCAAACTGACATCAGGAACCTGGCCTGGTGACTTTTGTTTCTCTGGGGAAAGGCCATGGTTCATGTCCATGGCCTGGTGGCCCGGAGTGGCCGGCTGCCTGATGAAATTCTGCATGGATCAGGATGCCGCCGAGATGGAAGGTGCTCCCACAGGCACCTGTGGCTGGTTTGACAGTGCCAAGTGCCTCTTGCAAACTGACATCAGGAACCTGGCCTGGTGACTTTTGTTTCTCTGGGGAAAGGCCATCATTCTTGTCCGGGGCCCAGAGTGGCCTGCGGTGGCCGGCTGCCTGCTGAAATTCCGCACGGTTGAGGATACCTCCCAGATGCAAGGTGCCCCCACAGGCAACTGTGGCTGGTTTGACAGTGCCAAGTGCCTCCTGCAAACTGACATCAGGAACCTGGCCTGGTGACTTTTGTTTCTCTGGGGAAAGGCCATGGTTCATGTCCAGGGCCTGGGGGCTCGGAGTGGCCGGCTGCCTGCTGAAATTCCGCATGGATCAGGATGCCTCCCAGATGAAAAATGCCCCCACAGGCAACTGCGGCTGGTTTGACAGTGCCAAGTGCCTCCTGCAAACTGACATCAGGAACCTGGCCAGGTGACTTTTGTTTCTCCGTGGAAAGACCATGATTCTTTTCCGGGGTACGGTGGCCCGGAGTGGCCGGCTGCCTGCTGAAATTCCGCACGGATCAGGATGCCTCCCAGACCGAAAGTACCACCCAAGGCAAATGTGGCTGGTTTGACAGTGCCAAGTGCCTCCTGCAAACAGACATCAGCGACCTGGCCTGGTGACTTTTGTTTCTCTGGGGAAAGGCCATCCTTCTTTTCCGGGGCCCAGAGCGGACGGAGTGGCCGGCTGGCTGCTGAAATTCCACACAGTTGAGGATGTCTCCCACATGAAAAATGCCCCCAGAGGCAACTGTGGCTGGTTTGACAGTGCCAAGTGCCTCCTGCAAACTGACATCAGCAACCTGGCCTGGTGACTTTTGTTTCTCTGGGAAAAGGCCATGGTTCATGTCCAGGGCCTTGTGGCCAGGGGTGGCCAGCTGCCTGCTGAATTTCCACATGGATCAGGATGCCTCCCAGATGAAAACTGCCCCTACAGGCAACTGTGGCTGGTTTGACAGTGCCAAGTGCCTCCTGCAAACTGACATCAGGAACCTGGCCTGGTGACTTTTGTTTCTCTGGGGAAAGGCCTTCATTCTTGTCCAGTGCCCGGTGTACTGGAGTGGCCGGATGCCTGCTGAAATTCCGCACGCATGAGGATACCTCCCAGATGCAAGGACCCCACAGGCAACTGCGTCTGGTTTGACAGTGCCAAGTGCCTCCTGCAAACTGACATCAGGAACCTGGCCTGGTGACTTTTGTTTCTCTGGGGAAAGGCCATCAATCTTGTCCCGGGCCTGGTGGCCCGGAGTGGCCGGCTGCCTGCTGAAATTCCGCATGAATCAGGATGCCTCCCAGATGAAAATTGCTCCCACAGGCAACTGTGGCTGGTTTGACAGTGCCAAGTGCCTCCTGCAAACTGACATCAGGAACCTGGCCTGGTGACTTTTGTTTCTCTGGGTAAAGGCCATCATTCGTGTCCAGTGCCCTGCTGCCTGCAGTGGCCGGCTGCCTGCTGAAATTCCTCACGGTTGAGGATACCTCCCAGATGAAAAGTGCCCCCACAGGTAACTGTGGCTGGTTTGACAGTGCCAAGTGCCTCCTGCAAACTGACATCAGGAACCTGGCCTGCTGACTTTTGTTTCTCAGGGGAATGGACATGGCTCATGTCCAGGGCCTGGTGGCCCGGAGTTGCCGGCTGCCTGCTGAAATTCCGCATGGATCAGGATGCCTCCCACATTAAAAAATGCCCCCAGAGGCAACTGTGGCTGGTTTGACAGTGCCAAGTGCCTCCTGCAAACTGACATCAGGAACCTGGCCTGGTGACTTTTGTTTCTCTGGGGAAAGGCCAACATTCATTTCTGGGTCCCGGTGGCCCGGAGTGGCCGGCTGCCTGCTGAAATTCCGCACGGATCAGGATGCCTCCCAGACCGAAAGTACCACCCAAGGCAAATGTGGCTGGTTTGACAGTGCCAAGTGCCTCCTGCAAACTGACATCAGCAACCTGGCCTGCTGAGTTCTGTTTCTCTGGGGAAAGGCCATGGTTCCTCTCCAGGGCCCGGTGGCTCGAGTGGCAGGCTGCCTGCTGAAATTCCACATGGATCAGGATGCCTCCCAGATGAAAGGTGCCCCCACAGGCAACTGTGGCTGGTTTGACAGTGCCAAGTGCCTCCTGCAAACTGACATCAGGAACCTGGCCTGGTGATTTTTGTTTCTCTGGGGAAAGGCCATCATTCTTGTCCAGTGCCCCGCTGCCTGCAGTGGCCGGCTGCCTGCTGAAATTCCTCACGGTTGAGGATACCTCCCAGATGAAAGGTGCCCCCACAGGCAACTGTGGCTGGTTTGACAGTGCCAAGTGCCTCCTGCAAACTGACATCAGGAACCTGGCCTGGTGACTTTTGTTTCTCTGGGGATAGGCCATGGTTCATGTCCAGTGCCCCGTGGCCTGGAGTGGCCGGCTGCCTGCTGAAATTCCTCACGGTTGAGGATACCTCCCAGATAGAATGTGCCCCCACAGGTAACTGTGGCTGGTTTGACAGTGCCAAGTGCCTCCTGCAAACTGACATCAGGAACCTGGCCTGGTGACTTTTGTTTCTCTGGGGAAAGGCCATGGTTCATGTCCATGGCCTGGTGGCCCGGAGTGGCCGGCTGCCTGATGAAATTCTGCATGGATCAGGATGCCGCCGAGATGGAAGGTGCTCCCACAGGCACCTGTGGCTGGTTTGACAGTGCCAAGTGCCTCTTGCAAACTGACATCAGGAACCTGGCCTGGTGACTTTTGTTTCTCTGGGGAAAGGCCATCATTCTTGTCCGGGGCCCAGAGTGGCCTGCGGTGGCCGGCTGCCTGCTGAAATTCCGCACGGTTGAGGATACCTCCCAGATGCAAGGTGCCCCCACAGGCAACTGTGGCTGGTTTGACAGTGCCAAGTGCCTCCTGCAAACTGACATCAGGAACCTGGCCTGGTGACTTTTGTTTCTCTGGGGAAAGGCCATGGTTCATGTCCAGGGCCTGGGGGCTCGGAGTGGCCGGCTGCCTGCTGAAATTCCGCATGGATCAGGATGCCTCCCAGATGAAAAATGCCCCCACAGGCAACTGTGGCTGGTTTGACAGTGCCAAGTGCCTCCTGCAAACTGACATCAGGAACCTGGCCAGGTGACTTTTGTTTCTCCGTGGAAAGACCATGATTCTTTTCCGGGGTACGGTGGCCCGGAGTGGCCGG
Organism: Passer domesticus; assembly: GCF_036417665.1. NCBI lineage: Eukaryota > Metazoa > Chordata > Aves > Passeriformes > Passeridae > Passer > Passer domesticus. The sequence continues at coordinate 59,857,926 of NC_087474.1, forward strand.
CTGCCTGCTGAAATTCCGCACGGATCAGGATGCCTCCCAGACCGAAAGTACCACCCAAGGCAAATGTGGCTGGTTTGACAGTGCCAAGTGCCTCCTGCAAACAGACATCAGCGACCTGGCCTGGTGACTTTTGTTTCTCTGGGGAAAGGCCATCCTTCTTTTCCGGGGCCCAGAGCGGACGGAGTGGCCGGCTGGCTGCTGAAATTCCACACAGTTGAGGATGTCTCCCACATGAAAAATGCCCCCAGAGGCAACTGTGGCTGGTTTGACAGTGCCAAGTGCCTCCTGCAAACTGACATCAGCAACCTGGCCTGGTGACTTTTGTTTCTCTGGGAAAAGGCCATGGTTCATGTCCAGGGCCTTGTGGCCAGGGGTGGCCAGCTGCCTGCTGAATTTCCACATGGATCAGGATGCCTCCCAGATGAAAACTGCCCCTACAGGCAACTGTGGCTGGTTTGACAGTGCCAAGTGCCTCCTGCAAACTGACATCAGGAACCTGGCCTGGTGACTTTTGTTTCTCTGGGGAAAGGCCTTCATTCTTGTCCAGTGCCCGGTGTACTGGAGTGGCCGGATGCCTGCTGAAATTCCGCACGCATGAGGATACCTCCCAGATGCAAGGACCCCACAGGCAACTGCGTCTGGTTTGACAGTGCCAAGTGCCTCCTGCAAACTGACATCAGGAACCTGGCCTGGTGACTTTTGTTTCTCTGGGGAAAGGCCATCAATCTTGTCCCGGGCCTGGTGGCCCGGAGTGGCCGGCTGCCTGCTGAAATTCCGCATGAATCAGGATGCCTCCCAGATGAAAATTGCTCCCACAGGCAACTGTGGCTGGTTTGACAGTGCCAAGTGCCTCCTGCAAACTGACATCAGGAACCTGGCCTGGTGACTTTTGTTTCTCTGGGTAAAGGCCATCATTCGTGTCCAGTGCCCTGCTGCCTGCAGTGGCCGGCTGCCTGCTGAAATTCCTCACGGTTGAGGATACCTCCCAGATGAAAAGTGCCCCCACAGGTAACTGTGGCTGGTTTGACAGTGCCAAGTGCCTCCTGCAAACTGACATCAGGAACCTGGCCTGGTGACTTTTGTTTCTCAGGGGAATGGACATGGCTCATGTCCAGGGCCTGGTGGCCCGGAGTTGCCGGCTGCCTGCTGAAATTCCGCATGGATCAGGATGCCTCCCACATTAAAAAATGCCCCCAGAGGCAACTGTGGCTGGTTTGACAGTGCCAAGTGCCTCCTGCAAACTGACATCAGGAACCTGGCCTGGTGACTTTTGTTTCTCTGGGGAAAGGCCAACATTCATTTCTGGGTCCCGGTGGCCCGGAGTGGCCGGCTGCCTGCTGAAATTCCGCACGGATCAGGATGCCTCCCAGACCGAAAGTACCACCCAAGGCAAATGTGGCTGGTTTGACAGTGCCAAGTGCCTCCTGCAAACTGACATCAGCAACCTGGCCTGCTGAGTTCTGTTTCTCTGGGGAAAGGCCATGGTTCCTCTCCAGGGCCCGGTGGCTCGAGTGGCAGGCTGCCTGCTGAAATTCCACATGGATCAGGATGCCTCCCAGATGAAAGGTGCCCCCACAGGCAACTGTGGCTGGTTTGACAGTGCCAAGTGCCTCCTGCAAACTGACATCAGGAACCTGGCCTGGTGATTTTTGTTTCTCTGGGGAAAGGCCATCATTCTTGTCCAGTGCCCCGCTGCCTGCAGTGGCCGGCTGCCTGCTGAAATTCCTCACGGTTGAGGATACCTCCCAGATGAAAGGTGCCCCCACAGGCAACTGTGGCTGGTTTGACAGTGCCAAGTGCCTCCTGCAAACTGACATCAGGAACCTGGCCTGGTGACTTTTGTTTCTCTGGGGATAGGCCATGGTTCATGTCCAGTGCCCCGTGGCCTGGAGTGGCCGGCTGCCTGCTGAAATTCCTCACGGTTGAGGATACCTCCCAGATGGAATGTGCCCCCACAGGTAACTGTGGCTGGTTTGACAGTGCCAAGTGCCTCCTGCAAACTGACATCAGGAACCTGGCCTGGTGACTTTTGTTTCTCTGGGGAAAGGCCATGGTTCATGTCCATGGCCTGGTGGCCCGGAGTGGCCGGCTGCCTGATGAAATTCTGCATGGATCAGGATGCCGCCGAGATGGAAGGTGCTCCCACAGGCACCTGTGGCTGGTTTGACAGTGCCAAGTGCCTCTTGCAAACTGACATCAGGAACCTGGCCTGGTGACTTTTGTTTCTCTGGGGAAAGGCCATCATTCTTGTCCGGGGCCCAGAGTGGCCTGCGGTGGCCGGCTGCCTGCTGAAATTCCGCACGGTTGAGGATACCTCCCAGATGCAAGGTGCCCCCACAGGCAACTGTGGCTGGTTTGACAGTGCCAAGTGCCTCCTGCAAACTGACATCAGGAACCTGGCCTGGTGACTTTTGTTTCTCTGGGGAAAGGCCATGGTTCATGTCCAGGGCCTGGGGGCTCGGAGTGGCCGGCTGCCTGCTGAAATTCCGCATGGATCAGGATGCCTCCCAGATGAAAAATGCCCCCACAGGCAACTGTGGCTGGTTTGACAGTGCCAAGTGCCTCCTGCAAACTGACATCAGGAACCTGGCCAGGTGACTTTTGTTTCTCCGTGGAAAGACCATGATTCTTTTCCGGGGTACGGTGGCCCGGAGTGGCCGGCTGCCTGCTGAAATTCCGCACGGATCAGGATGCCTCCCAGACCGAAAGTACCACCCAAGGCAAATGTGGCTGGTTTGACAGTGCCAAGTGCCTCCTGCAAACAGACATCAGCGACCTGGCCTGGTGACTTTTGTTTCTCTGGGGAAAGGCCATCCTTCTTTTCCGGGGCCCAGAGCGGACGGAGTGGCCGGCTGGCTGCTGAAATTCCACACAGTTGAGGATGTCTCCCACATGAAAAATGCCCCCAGAGGCAACTGTGGCTGGTTTGACAGTGCCAAGTGCCTCCTGCAAACTGACATCAGCAACCTGGCCTGGTGACTTTTGTTTCTCTGGGAAAAGGCCATGGTTCATGTCCAGGGCCTTGTGGCCAGGGGTGGCCAGCTGCCTGCTGAATTTCCACATGGATCAGGATGCCTCCCAGATGAAAACTGCCCCTACAGGCAACTGTGGCTGGTTTGACAGTGCCAAGTGCCTCCTGCAAACTGACATCAGGAACCTGGCCTGGTGACTTTTGTTTCTCTGGGGAAAGGCCTTCATTCTTGTCCAGTGCCCGGTGTACTGGAGTGGCCGGATGCCTGCTGAAATTCCGCACGCATGAGGATACCTCCCAGATGCAAGGACCCCACAGGCAACTGCGTCTGGTTTGACAGTGCCAAGTGCCTCCTGCAAACTGACATCAGGAACCTGGCCTGGTGACTTTTGTTTCTCTGGGGAAAGGCCATCAATCTTGTCCCGGGCCTGGTGGCCCGGAGTGGCCGGCTGCCTGCTGAAATTCCGCATGAATCAGGATGCCTCCCAGATGAAAATTGCTCCCACAGGCAACTGTGGCTGGTTTGACAGTGCCAAGTGCCTCCTGCAAACTGACATCAGGAACCTGGCCTGGTGACTTTTGTTTCTCTGGGTAAAGGCCATCATTCGTGTCCAGTGCCCTGCTGCCTGCAGTGGCCGGCTGCCTGCTGAAATTCCTCACGGTTGAGGATACCTCCCAGATGAAAAGTGCCCCCACAGGTAACTGTGGCTGGTTTGACAGTGCCAAGTGCCTCCTGCAAACTGACATCAGGAACCTGGCCTGGTGACTTTTGTTTCTCAGGGGAATGGACATGGCTCATGTCCAGGGCCTGGTGGCCCGGAGTTGCCGGCTGCCTGCTGAAATTCCGCATGGATCAGGATGCCTCCCACATTAAAAAATGCCCCCAGAGGCAACTGTGGCTGGTTTGACAGTGCCAAGTGCCTCCTGCAAACTGACATCAGGAACCTGGCCTGGTGACTTTTGTTTCTCTGGGGAAAGGCCAACATTCATTTCTGGGTCCCGGTGGCCCGGAGTGGCCGGCTGCCTGCTGAAATTCCGCACGGATCAGGATGCCTCCCAGACCGAAAGTACCACCCAAGGCAAATGTGGCTGGTTTGACAGTGCCAAGTGCCTCCTGCAAACTGACATCAGCAACCTGGCCTGCTGAGTTCTGTTTCTCTGGGGAAAGGCCATGGTTCCTCTCCAGGGCCCGGTGGCTCGAGTGGCAGGCTGCCTGCTGAAATTCCACATGGATCAGGATGCCTCCCAGATGAAAGGTGCCCCCACAGGCAACTGTGGCTGGTTTGACAGTGCCAAGTGCCTCCTGCAAACTGACATCAGGAACCTGGCCTGGTGATTTTTGTTTCTCTGGGGAAAGGCCATCATTCTTGTCCAGTGCCCCGCTGCCTGCAGTGGCCGGCTGCCTGCTGAAATTCCTCACGGTTGAGGATACCTCCCAGATGGAAGGTGCCCCCACAGGTAACTGTGGCTGGTTTGACAGTGCCAAGTGCCTCCTGCAAACTGACATCAGGAACCTGGCCTGGTGACTTTTGTTTCTCTGGGGAAAGGCCATGGTTCATGTCCAGGGCCTGGTGGCCCGGAGTGGCCGGCTGCCTGCTGAAATTCCGCACAGTTGAGGATGTCTCCCACATGAAAAATGCCTCCACAGGCAACGGTGGCTGGTTTGACAGTGCCAAGTGCCTCCTGCCAACTGACATCAGGAACCTGGCCTGGTGACTTTTTTTTCTCTGGGGAAAGGCCATCATTCATGTCCGGGGCACGGTGGCCAGGAGTGGCCGGCTGCCTGCTGATATTCCACACAGTTGAGGATACCTCCCAGATGCAAGGTGCCCCCACAGGCAACTGTGGCTGGTTTGACAGTGCCAAGTGCCTCCTGCAAACTGACATCAGGAACCTGGCCTGGTGACTTTTGTTTCTCAGGGGAATGGACATGGCTCATATCCAGGGCCTGGCGGCCCGGAGTGGCCGGGTGCCTGCTGAAATTCCGCTTGGATCAGGATGCCTCCCAGATGAAAAATGCCCCCAGAGGCAACTGCGTCTGGTTTGACAGTGCCAAGTGCCTCCTGCAAAATGACATCAGGAACTTGGCCTGGTGACTTTTGTTTCTCTGATTAAAGGCCATCATTCTTGTCCGGGGCACGGTGGCCCGGAGTGGCTGGCTGCCTGCTGAAATTCCGCACGGTTGAGGATACCTCCCAGATCCAAGGGGGACCCACAGACAACTGTGGCTGGTTTGACAGTGCCAAGTGCCTCCTGCAAACTGACATCAGGAACCTGGCCTGGTGACTTTTGTTTCTCTTGGGAAAGGCCATCATTCGTGTCCAGTGGCCTGCTGCCTGCAGTGGCCGGCTGCCTGCTGAAATTCCTCACGGTTGAGGATTCCTCCCAGATGAAAAGTGCCCCCACAGGTAACTGTGGCTGGTTTGACAGTGCCAAGTGCCTCCTGCAAACTGACATCAGGAACCTGGCCTGGTGACTTTTGTTTCTCTGGGGAAAGGCATTCATTCTTGTCCAGTTCCCGGTGTTCTGGAGTGGCCGGATGCCTGCTGAAATTCCGCACGGATGAGGATACCTCCCAGATGAAAGGAGCCCCCACAGGCAACTGCGTCTAGTTGGACAGTGCCAAGTGCCTCCTGCAAACTGACATCAGGAACCTGGCCTGGTGACTTTTGTTTCTCAGGGGAATGGACATGGCTCATGTCCAGGGCCTGGTGGCCCGGAGTGGCCTGGTGCATGCTGAAATTCCGCATGGATCAGGATGCCTCCCAGATGAAAAATGAACCCAGAGGCAACTGCGTCTGGTTTGACAGTGCCAAGTGCCACCTGCAAAATGACATCAGGAACCTGGCCTGGTGACTTTTGTTTCTCTGGGGAAAAGCCATGGTTCATGTCCAGGGCCTGGTGGCCCGGAGTGGCCGGCTGCCTGCTGAAATTCTGCATGGATCAGGATGCCTCCCACATGAAAAATGCCCCCACAGGCAACTGCGGCGGGTTTGACAGTGCCAAGTGCCTCCTGCAAACTGACATCAGGAACCTGGCCTGGTGACTTTTTTTTCTCAGGGGAAAAGCCATGGTTCATGTCCAGGGCCTGGTGGCCCGGAGTGGCCGGCTGCCTGCTGAAATTCAAAATGGATCAGGATGCCTCCCAGAGCGAAAGTACCACCAGAGGCAACTGTGGCTGGTTTGACAGTGCCAAGTGCCTCCTGCAAACTGACATCAGGAACCTGGCCTGGTGACTTTTGTTTCTCTGGGGAAAGGCCATCATTCTTTTCCGGGGTACGGTGGCCCGGAGTGGCCGGCTGCCTGCTGAAATTCCAAAAGGATCAGGATGCCTCCCTGACCGAAAGTACCACCCAAAGCAACTGTGGCTGGTTTGACAGTGCCAAGTGCCTCCTGCAAACAGACATCAGCGACCTGGCCTGCTGAATTCTGTTTCTCTGGGGAAAGGCCATGGTTCATGTCCAGGGCCCGGTGGCTCGAGTGACAGGCTGCCTGCTGAAATTCCAAACGGATCAGGATGCCTCCCAGATGGAATGTGGCCCCAGAGGCAACTGTGGCTGGTTTGACAGTGCCAAGTGCCTCCTGCAAAATGACATCAGGAACCTGGCCTGGTGACTTTTGTTTCTCTGGGGAAAGGCCATCATTATGTCCGGGTCCCGGTGGCCCGGAGTGGCCGGCTGCCTGCTGAAATTCCTCACGGTTGAGGATACCTCCCAGATGCAAGGTACCCCAGATGCAACTGCGGCTGGTTTGACAGTGCCAAGTGCCTCCTGCAAACTGACATCAGGAACCTGGCCTGGTGACTTTTGTTTCTCTGGGGAAAGGCCATCATTCTTTTCCGGGGTACGGTGGCCCGGAGTGGCCGGCTGCCTGCTGAAATTCCGCACGGATCAGGATGCCTACCCGACCGAAAATACCACCACAGGCAACTGCGTCTGGTTTGACAGTGCCAAGTGCCTCCTGCAAACTGACATCAGGAACCTGGCCTGGTGACTTTTGTGTCTCTGGGGATAGGCCATGGTTCATGTCCAGTGCCCCGTGGCCTGGAGTGGCCGGCTGCCTGCTGAAATTCCTCACGGTTGAGGATACCTCCCAGATAGAATGTGCCCCCACAGGTAACTGTGGCTGGTTTGACAGTGCCAAGTGCCTCCTGCAAACTGACATCAGGAACCTGGCCTGGTGACTTTTGTTTCTCTGGGGAAAGGCCATGGTTCATGTCCATGGCCTGGTGGCCCGGAGTGGCCGGCTGCCTGATGAAATTCTGCATGGATCAGGATGCCGCCGAGATGGAAGGTGCCCCCACAGGCACCTGTGGCTGGTTTGACAGTGCCAAGTGCCTCCTGCAAACTGACATCAGGAACCTGGCCTGGTGACTTTTGTTTCTCTGGGGAAAGGCCATCATTCTTGTCCGGGGCCCAGAGTGGCCTGCGGTGGCCGGCTGCCTGCTGAAATTCCGCACGGTTGAGGATACCTCCCAGATGCAAGGTGCCCCCACAGGCAACTGTGGCTGGTTTGACAGTGCCAAGTGCCTCCTGCAAACTGACATCAGGAACATGGCCTGGTGACTTTTGTTTCTCTGGGGAAAGGCCATGGTTCATGTCCAGGGCCTGGGGGCTCGGAGTGGCCGGCTGCCTGCTGAAATTCCGCATGGATCAGGATGCCTCCCACATGAAAAATGCCCCCACAGGCAACTGCGGCTGGTTTGACAGTGCCAAGTGCCTCCTGCAAACTGACATCAGGAACCTGGCCTGGTGACTTTTGTTTCTCCGTGGAAAGGCCATGATTCTTTTCCGGGGTACGGTGGCCCGGAGTGGCCGGCTGCCTGCTGAAATTCCGCACGGATCAGGATGCCTCCCAGACCGAAAGTACCACCCAAGGCAAATGTGGCTGGTTTGACAGTGCCAAGTGCCTCCTGCAAACAGACATCAGCGACCTGGCCTGGTGACTTTTGTTTCTCTGGGGAAAGGCCATCCTTCTTTTCCGGGGCCCAGAGCGGACGGAGTGGCCGGCTGGCTGCTGAAATTCCACACAGTTGAGGATGTCTCCCACATGAAAAATGCCCCCAGAGGCAACTGTGGCTGGTTTGACAGTGCCAAGTGCCTCCTGCAAACTGACATCAGCAACCTGGCCTGGTGACTTTTGTTTCTCTGGGAAAAGGCCATGGTTCATGTCCAGGGCCTTGTGGCCAGGGGTGGCCAGCTGCCTGCTGAATTTCCACATGGATCAGGATGCCTCCCAGATGAAAACTGCCCCTACAGGCAACTGTGGCTGGTTTGACAGTGCCAAGTGCCTCCTGCAAACTGACATCAGGAACCTGGCCTGGTGACTTTTGTTTCTCTGGGGAAAGGCCTTCATTCTTGTCCAGTGCCCGGTGTACTGGAGTGGCCGGATGCCTGCTGAAATTCCGCACGCATGAGGATACCTCCCAGATGCAAGGACCCCACAGGCAACTGCGTCTGGTTTGACAGTGCCAAGTGCCTCCTGCAAACTGACATCAGGAACCTGGCCTGGTGACTTTTGTTTCTCTGGGGAAAGGCCATCAATCTTGTCCCGGGCCTGGTGGCCCGGAGTGGCCGGCTGCCTGCTGAAATTCCGCATGAATCAGGATGCCTCCCAGATGAAAATTGCTCCCACAGGCAACTGTGGCTGGTTTGACAGTGCCAAGTGCCTCCTGCAAACTGACATCAGGAACCTGGCCTGGTGACTTTTGTTTCTCTGGGTAAAGGCCATCATTCGTGTCCAGTGCCCTGCTGCCTGCAGTGGCCGGCTGCCTGCTGAAATTCCTCACGGTTGAGGATACCTCCCAGATGAAAAGTGCCCCCACAGGTAACTGTGGCTGGTTTGACAGTGCCAAGTGCCTCCTGCAAACTGACATCAGGAACCTGGCCTGGTGACTTTTGTTTCTCAGGGGAATGGACATGGCTCATGTCCAGGGCCTGGTGGCCCGGAGTTGCCGGCTGCCTGCTGAAATTCCGCATGGATCAGGATGCCTCCCACATTAAAAAATGCCCCCAGAGGCAACTGTGGCTGGTTTGACAGTGCCAAGTGCCTCCTGCAAACTGACATCAGGAACCTGGCCTGGTGACTTTTGTTTCTCTGGGGAAAGGCCAACATTCATTTCTGGGTCCCGGTGGCCCGGAGTGGCCGGCTGCCTGCTGAAATTCCGCACGGATCAGGATGCCTCCCAGACCGAAAGTACCACCCAAGGCAAATGTGGCTGGTTTGACAGTGCCAAGTGCCTCCTGCAAACTGACATCAGCAACCTGGCCTGCTGAGTTCTGTTTCTCTGGGGAAAGGCCATGGTTCCTCTCCAGGGCCCGGTGGCTCGAGTGGCAGGCTGCCTGCTGAAATTCCACATGGATCAGGATGCCTCCCAGATGAAAGGTGCCCCCACAGGCAACTGTGGCTGGTTTGACAGTGCCAAGTGCCTCCTGCAAACTGACATCAGGAACCTGGCCTGGTGATTTTTGTTTCTCTGGGGAAAGGCCATCATTCTTGTCCAGTGCCCCGCTGCCTGCAGTGGCCGGCTGCCTGCTGAAATTCCTCACGGTTGAGGATACCTCCCAGATGGAAGGTGCCCCCACAGGTAACTGTGGCTGGTTTGACAGTGCCAAGTGCCTCCTGCAAACTGACATCAGGAACCTGGCCTGGTGACTTTTGTTTCTCTGGGGAAAGGCCATGGTTCATGTCCAGGGCCTGGTGGCCCGGAGTGGCCGGCTGCCTGCTGAAATTCCGCACAGTTGAGGATGTCTCCCACATGAAAAATGCCTCCACAGGCAACGGTGGCTGGTTTGACAGTGCCAAGTGCCTCCTGCCAACTGACATCAGGAACCTGGCCTGGTGACTTTTTTTTCTCTGGGGAAAGGCCATCATTCATGTCCGGGGCACGGTGGCCAGGAGTGGCCGGCTGCCTGCTGATATTCCACACAGTTGAGGATACCTCCCAGATGCAAGGTGCCCCCACAGGCAACTGTGGCTGGTTTGACAGTGCCAAGTGCCTCCTGCAAACTGACATCAGGAACCTGGCCTGGTGACTTTTGTTTCTCAGGGGAATGGACATGGCTCATATCCAGGGCCTGGCGGCCCGGAGTGGCCGGGTGCCTGCTGAAATTCCGCTTGGATCAGGATGCCTCCCAGATGAAAAATGCCCCCAGAGGCAACTGCGTCTGGTTTGACAGTGCCAAGTGCCTCCTGCAAAATGACATCAGGAACTTGGCCTGGTGACTTTTGTTTCTCTGATTAAAGGCCATCATTCTTGTCCGGGGCACGGTGGCCCGGAGTGGCTGGCTGCCTGCTGAAATTCCGCACGGTTGAGGATACCTCCCAGATCCAAGGGGGACCCACAGACAACTGTGGCTGGTTTGACAGTGCCAAGTGCCTCCTGCAAACTGACATCAGGAACCTGGCCTGGTGACTTTTGTTTCTCTTGGGAAAGGCCATCATTCGTGTCCAGTGGCCTGCTGCCTGCAGTGGCCGGCTGCCTGCTGAAATTCCTCACGGTTGAGGATTCCTCCCAGATGAAAAGTGCCCCCACAGGTAACTGTGGCTGGTTTGACAGTGCCAAGTGCCTCCTGCAAACTGACATCAGGAACCTGGCCTGGTGACTTTTGTTTCTCTGGGGAAAGGCATTCATTCTTGTCCAGTTCCCGGTGTTCTGGAGTGGCCGGATGCCTGCTGAAATTCCGCACGGATGAGGATACCTCCCAGATGAAAGGAGCCCCCACAGGCAACTGCGTCTAGTTGGACAGTGCCAAGTGCCTCCTGCAAACTGACATCAGGAACCTGGCCTGGTGACTTTTGTTTCTCAGGGGAATGGACATGGCTCATGTCCAGGGCCTGGTGGCCCGGAGTGGCCTGGTGCATGCTGAAATTCCGCATGGATCAGGATGCCTCCCAGATGAAAAATGAACCCAGAGGCAACTGCGTCTGGTTTGACAGTGCCAAGTGCCACCTGCAAAATGACATCAGGAACCTGGCCTGGTGACTTTTGTTTCTCTGGGGAAAAGCCATGGTTCATGTCCAGGGCCTGGTGGCCCGGAGTGGCCGGCTGCCTGCTGAAATTCTGCATGGATCAGGATGCCTCCCACATGAAAAATGCCCCCACAGGCAACTGCGGCGGGTTTGACAGTGCCAAGTGCCTCCTGCAAACTGACATCAGGAACCTGGCCTGGTGACTTTTTTTTCTCAGGGGAAAAGCCATGGTTCATGTCCAGGGCCTGGTGGCCCGGAGTGGCCGGCTGCCTGCTGAAATTCAAAATGGATCAGGATGCCTCCCAGAGCGAAAGTACCACCAGAGGCAACTGTGGCTGGTTTGACAGTGCCAAGTGCCTCCTGCAAACTGACATCAGGAACCTGGCCTGGTGACTTTTGTTTCTCTGGGGAAAGGCCATCATTCTTTTCCGGGGTACGGTGGCCCGGAGTGGCCGGCTGCCTGCTGAAATTCCAAAAGGATCAGGATGCCTCCCTGACCGAAAGTACCACCCAAAGCAACTGTGGCTGGTTTGACAGTGCCAAGTGCCTCCTGCAAACAGACATCAGCGACCTGGCCTGCTGAATTCTGTTTCTCTGGGGAAAGGCCATGGTTCATGTCCAGGGCCCGGTGGCTCGAGTGACAGGCTGCCTGCTGAAATTCCAAACGGATCAGGATGCCTCCCAGATGGAATGTGGCCCCAGAGGCAACTGTGGCTGGTTTGACAGTGCCAAGTGCCTCCTGCAAAATGACATCAGGAACCTGGCCTGGTGACTTTTGTTTCTCTGGGGAAAGGCCATCATTATGTCCGGGTCCCGGTGGCCCGGAGTGGCCGGCTGCCTGCTGAAATTCCTCACGGTTGAGGATACCTCCCAGATGCAAGGTACCCCAGATGCAACTGCGGCTGGTTTGACAGTGCCAAGTGCCTCCTGCAAACTGACATCAGGAACCTGGCCTGGTGACTTTTGTTTCTCTGGGGAAAGGCCATCATTCTTTTCCGGGGTACGGTGGCCCGGAGTGGCCGGCTGCCTGCTGAAATTCCGCACGGATCAGGATGCCTACCCGACCGAAAATACCACCACAGGCAACTGCGTCTGGTTTGACAGTGCCAAGTGCCTCCTGCAAACTGACATCAGGAACCTGGCCTGGTGACTTTTGTGTCTCTGGGGATAGGCCATGGTTCATGTCCAGTGCCCCGTGGCCTGGAGTGGCCGGCTGCCTGCTGAAATTCCTCACGGTTGAGGATACCTCCCAGATAGAATGTGCCCCCACAGGTAACTGTGGCTGGTTTGACAGTGCCAAGTGCCTCCTGCAAACTGACATCAGGAACCTGGCCTGGTGACTTTTGTTTCTCTGGGGAAAGGCCATGGTTCATGTCCATGGCCTGGTGGCCCGGAGTGGCCGGCTGCCTGATGAAATTCTGCATGGATCAGGATGCCGCCGAGATGGAAGGTGCCCCCACAGGCACCTGTGGCTGGTTTGACAGTGCCAAGTGCCTCCTGCAAACTGACATCAGGAACCTGGCCTGGTGACTTTTGTTTCTCTGGGGAAAGGCCATCATTCTTGTCCGGGGCCCAGAGTGGCCTGCGGTGGCCGGCTGCCTGCTGAAATTCCGCACGGTTGAGGATACCTCCCAGATGCAAGGTGCCCCCACAGGCAACTGTGGCTGGTTTGACAGTGCCAAGTGCCTCCTGCAAACTGACATCAGGAACATGGCCTGGTGACTTTTGTTTCTCTGGGGAAAGGCCATGGTTCATGTCCAGGGCCTGGGGGCTCGGAGTGGCCGGCTGCCTGCTGAAATTCCGCATGGATCAGGATGCCTCCCACATGAAAAATGCCCCCACAGGCAACTGCGGCTGGTTTGACAGTGCCAAGTGCCTCCTGCAAACTGACATCAGGAACCTGGCCTGGTGACTTTTGTTTCTCCGTGGAAAGGCCATGATTCTTTTCCGGGGTACGGTGGCCCGGAGTGGCCGGCTGCCTGCTGAAATTCCGCACGGATCAGGATGCCTCCCAGACCGAAAGTACCACCCAAGGCAAATGTGGCTGGTTTGACAGTGCCAAGTGCCTCCTGCAAACAGACATCAGCGACCTGGCCTGGTGACTTTTGTTTCTCTGGGGAAAGGCCATCCTTCTTTTCCGGGGCCCAGAGCGGACGGAGTGGCCGGCTGGCTGCTGAAATTCCACACAGTTGAGGATGTCTCCCACATGAAAAATGCCCCCAGAGGCAACTGTGGCTGGTTTGACAGTGCCAAGTGCCTCCTGCAAACTGACATCAGCAACCTGGCCTGGTGACTTTTGTTTCTCTGGGAAAAGGCCATGGTTCATGTCCAGGGCCTTGTGGCCAGGGGTGGCCAGCTGCCTGCTGAATTTCCACATGGATCAGGATGCCTCCCAGATGAAAACTGCCCCTACAGGCAACTGTGGCTGGTTTGACAGTGCCAAGTGCCTCCTGCAAACTGACATCAGGAACCTGGCCTGGTGACTTTTGTTTCTCTGGGGAAAGGCCTTCATTCTTGTCCAGTGCCCGGTGTACTGGAGTGGCCGGATGCCTGCTGAAATTCCGCACGCATGAGGATACCTCCCAGATGCAAGGACCCCACAGGCAACTGCGTCTGGTTTGACAGTGCCAAGTGCCTCCTGCAAACTGACATCAGGAACCTGGCCTGGTGACTTTTGTTTCTCAGGGGAAAGGCCATGGTTCATATCCAGGGCCTGGTGGCCCGGAGTTGCCGGCTGCCTGCTGAAATTCCGCATGGATCAGGATGCCTCCCACATGAAAAATGCCCCCAGAGGCAACTGTGGCTGGTTTGACAGTGCCAAGTGCCTCCTGCAAACTGACATCAGGAACCTGGCCTGGTGACTTTTGTTTCTCTGGGAAAAGGCCAACATTCTTTTCTGGGTCCCGGTGGCCCGGAGTGGCCGGCTGCCTGCTGAAATTCCGCACGGATCAGGATGCCTCCCAGACCGAAAGTACCACCCAAGGCAAATGTGGCTGGTTTGACAGTGCCAAGTGCCTCCTGCAAACTGACATCAGCGACCTGGCCTGCTGAGTTCTGTTTCTCTGGGGAAAGGCCATGGTTCCTCTCCAGGGCCCGGTGGCTCGAGTGGCAGGCTGCCTGCTGAAATTCCACATGGATCAGGATGCCTCCCAGATGAAAGGTGCCCCCACAGGCAACTGTGGCTGGTTTGACAGTGCCAAGTGCCTCCTGCAAACTGACATCAGGAACCTGGCCTGGTGATTTTTGTTTCTCTGGGGAAAGGCCATCATTCTTGTCCAGTGCCCCGCTGCCTGCAGTGGCCGGCTGCCTGCTGAAATTCCTCACGGTTGAGGATACCTCCCAGATGGAAGGTGCCCCCACAGGTAACTGTGGCTGGTTTGACAGTGCCAAGTGCCTCCTGCAAACTGACATCAGGAACCTGGCCTGGTGACTTTTGTTTCTCTGGGGAAAGGCCATGGTTCATGTCCAGGGCCTGGTGGCCCGGAGTGGCCGGCTGCCTGCTGAAATTCCGCACAGTTGAGGATGTCTCCCACATGAAAAATGCCTCCACAGGCAACGGTGGCTGGTTTGACAGTGCCAAGTGCCTCCTGCCAACTGACATCAGGAACCTGGCCTGGTGACTTTTTTTTCTCTGGGGAAAGGCCATCATTCATGTCCGGGGCACGGTGGCCAGGAGTGGCCGGCTGCCTGCTGATATTCCACACAGTTGAGGATACCTCCCAGATGCAAGGTGCCCCCACAGGCAACTGTGGCTGGTTTGACAGTGCCAAGTGCCTCCTGCAAACTGACATCAGGAACCTGGCCTGGTGACTTTTGTTTCTCAGGGGAATGGACATGGCTCATATCCAGGGCCTGGCGGCCCGGAGTGGCCGGGTGCCTGCTGAAATTCCGCTTGGATCAGGATGCCTCCCAGATGAAAAATGCCCCCAGAGGCAACTGCGTCTGGTTTGACAGTGCCAAGTGCCTCCTGCAAAATGACATCAGGAACTTGGCCTGGTGACTTTTGTTTCTCTGATGAAAGGCCATCATTCTTGTCCGGGGCACGGTGGCCCGGAGTGGCTGGCTGCCTGCTGAAATTCCGCACGGTTGAGGATACCTCCCAGATGCAAGGGGGACCCACAGACAACTGTGGCTGGTTTGACAGTGCCAAGTGCCTCCTGCAAACTGACATCAGGAACCTGGCCTGGTGACTTTTGTTTCTCTCGGGAAATGGCCATGGTTCATGTCCATGGACTGGGGGCCCGGCGTGGCCGGCTGCCTACTGAAATTCTGCATGGATCAGGATGCCTCCCAGATGAAAATTGCTCCCACAGGCAACTGTGGCTGGTTTGACAGTGCCAAGTGCCTCCTGCAAACTGACATCAGGAACCTGGCCTGGTGACTTTTGTTTCTCTGGGGAAAGGCCATCATTCGTGTCCAGTGGCCTGCTGCCTGCAGTGGCCGGCTGCCTGCTGAAATTCCTCACGGTTGAGGATTCCTCCCAGATGAAAAGTGCCCCCACAGGTAACTGTGGCTGGTTTGACAGTGCCAAGTGCCTCCTGCAAACTGACATCAGGAACCTGGCCTGGTGACTTTTGTTTCTCTCGGGAAATGGCCATGGTTCATGTCCATGGACTGGGGGCCCGGCGTGGCCGGCTGCCTACTGAAATTCTGCATGGATCAGGATGCCGCCGAGATGGAAGGTGCCCCCAGAGGCAACTGTGGCTGGTTTGACAGTGCCAAGTGCCTCCTGCAAACTGACATCAGGAACCTGGCCTGGTGACTTTTGTTTCTCTGGGGAAAGGCCATCATTCTTTTCCGGGGTACGGTGGCCCGGAGAGGCCGGCTGCCTGCTGAAATTCCAAAAGGATCAGGATGCCTCCCTGACCGAAAGTACCACCCAAAGCAACTGTGGCTGGTTTGACAGTGCCAAGTGCCTCCTGCAAACAGACATCAGGAACCTGGCCTGGTGACTTTCGTTTCTCTGGGGAAAGGCCATGGTTCATGTCCAGGGCCTGGTGGCCCGGAGTGGCCGGCTGCCTGCTGAAATTCCGCACGGTTGAGGATACCTCCCAGATGCAAGGTACCCCAGAGGCAACTGTGGCTGGTTTGACAGTGCCAAGTGCCTCCAGCAAACTGACATCAGGAACCTGGCCTGGTGACTTTTGTTTCTCTGGGGAAAGGCCATCATTCTTTTCCGGGGTACGGTGGCCCGGAGTGGCCGGCTGCCTGCTGAAATTCCGCACGGATCAGGATGCCTACCCGACCGAAAGTACCACCACAGGTAACTGTGGCTGGTTTGACAGTGCCAAGTGCCTCCTGCAAACTGACATCAGGAACCTGGCCTGGTGACTTTTGTTTCTCTGGGGAAAGGCCATGGTTCATGTCCAGTGCCCCGTGGCCTGGAGTGGCTGGCTGCCTGCTGAAATTCCTCACGGTTGAGGATACCTCCCAGATGGAAGGTGCCCCCACAGGTAACTGTGGCTGGTTTGACAGTGCCAAGTGCCTCCTGCCAACTGACATCAGGAACCTGGCCTGCTGAATTCTGTTTCTCTGGGGAAAGGCCATGGTTCATGTCCAGGGCCCGGTGGTTCGAGTGACAGGCTGCCTGCTGAAATTCCAAACGGATCAGGATGCCTCCCAGATGGAAAGTGGCCCCAGAGGCAACTGTGGCTGGTTTGACAGTGCCAAGTGCCTCCTGCAAACTGACATCAGGAACCTGGCCTGGTGACTTTTGTTTCTCTGGGGAAAGGCCATGGTTCATGTCCAGGGCTTGGTGGCCCGGAGTGGCCGGCTGCCTGCTGAAATTCCAAATGGATCAGGATGCCTCCCAGAGTGAAAGTACCACCAGAGGCAACTGTGGCTGGTTTGACAGTGCCAAGTGCCTCCTGCAAACACACATCAGGAACCTGGCCTGGTGACTTTTGTTTCTCTGGGGAAAAGCCAAGGTTCATGTCCAGGGCCTGGTGGCCTGGAGTGGCCGGCTGCCTGCTGAAATTCCGCATGGATCAGGATGCCTCCCACATGAAAAATGCCCCCACAGGCAACTGCGGCGGGTTTGACAGTGCCAAGTGCCTCCTGCAAACTGACATCAGGAACCTGGCCTGGTGACTTTTGTTTCTCTGGGGAAAAGCCATGGTTCATGTCCAGGGCCTGGTGGCCCGGAGTGGCCGGCTGCCTGCTGAAATTCTGCATGGATCAGGATGCCTCCCTCATGAAAAATGCCCCCACAGGCAACTGCGGCGGGTTTGACAGTGCCAAGTGCCTCCTGCAAACTGACATCAGGAACCTGGCCTGGTGACTGTTTTTTCTCAGGGGAAAAGCCATGGTTCATGTCCAGGGCCTGGTGGCCCGGAATGGCCGGCTGCCTGCTGAAATTCAAAATGGATCAGGATGCCTCCCAGAGCGAAAGTACCACCAGAGGCAACTGTGGCTGGTTTGACAGTGCCAAGTGCCTCCTGCAAACTGACATCAGGAACCTGGCCTGGTGACTTTTGTTTCTCTGGGGAAAGGCCAACATTCTTTTCCGGGGTATGGTGGCCCGGAGTGGCCGGCTGCCTGCTGAAATTCCAAAAGGATCAGGATGCCTCCCAGACCGAAAGTACCACCCAAGGCAACTGTGGCTGGTTTGACAGTGCCAAGTGCCTCCTGCAAACAGACATCAGGGACCTGGCCTGGTGACTTTTGTTTCTCTGGGGAAAGGCCATGGTTCATGTCCAGGGCCCGGTGGCTCGAGTGACAGGCTGCCTGCTGAAATTCCAAACGGATCAGGATGCCTCCCAGATGGAAAGTGGCCCCAGAGGCAACTGTGGCTGGTTTGACAGTGCCAAGTGCCTCCTGCAAACCGACATCAGGAACCTGGCCTGGTGACTTTTGTTTCTCTGGGGAAAGGCCATCATTTTGTCCGGGTCCCGGAGGCCAGGAGTGGCCGGATGCCTGCTGAAATTCCTCACGGTTGAGGATGCCTACCCGACCGAAAGTACCACCACAGGTAACTGTGGCTGGTTTGACAGTGCCAAGTGCCTCCTGCAAACTGACATCAGGAACCTGGCCTGGTGACTTTTGTTTCTCTGGGGAAAGGCCATCATTCTTGTCCGGGGCACGGTGGCCAGGAGTGGCCGGCTGCCTGCTGAAATTCTGCATGGATCAGGATGCCGCCGAGATGGAAGGTGCCACCACAGGCAACTGTGGCTGGTTTGACAGTGCCAAGTGCCTCCTGCAAACTGACATCAGGAACCTGGCCTGGTGACTTTTGTTTCTCAGGGGAATGGACATGGCTCATGTCCAGGGCCTGGTGGCCCGGAGTGGCCTGGTGCCTGCTGAAATTCCGCATGTATCAGGATTCCTCCCAGATGAAAAATGACCCCAGAGGCAACTGCGTCTGGTTTGACAGTGCCAAGTGCCTCCTGCAAAATGACATCAGGAACTTGGCCTGGTGACTTTTTTTTCTCTGGGGAAAGGCCATCATTCTTGTCCGGGGCACGGTGGCCCGGAGTGGCTGGCTGCCTGCTGAAATTCCGCACGGTTGAGGATACCTCCCAGATGCAAGGGGGACCCACAGGCAACTGTGGCTGGTTTGACAGTGCCAAGTGCCTCCTGCAAACTGACATCAGGAACCTGGCCTGGTGACTTTTGTTTCTCTGGGGAAAGGCCATCATTCGTGTCCAGTGCCCTGCTGCCTGCAGTGGCCGGCTGCCTGCTGAAATTCCTCACGGTTGAGGATACCTCCCAGATGAAAGGTGCCCCCACAGGTAACTGTGGCTGGTTTGACAGTGCCAAGTGCCTCCTGCAAACTGACATCAGGAACCTGGCCTGGTGACTTTTGTTTCTCAGGGGAATGGACATGGCTCATGTCCAGGGCCTGGTGGCCCGGAGTGGCCTGGTGCATGCTGAAATTCTGCATGGATCAGGATGCCGCCGAGATGGAAGGTGCCACCACAGGCAACTGTGTCTGGTTTGACAGTGCCAAGTGCCTCCTGCAAACTGACATCAGGAACCTGGCCTGGTGACTTTTGTTTCTCTGGGGAAAGGCCAACATTCTTGTATAGGGCCTGGTGGCCTGGAGTCGCCGGATGCCTGCTGAAATTCCGCATGAATCAGGATGCCTCCCAGATGAAAATTGCCCCCACAGGCAACTGTGGCAGGTTTGACAGTGCCAAGTGCCTCCTGCAAACACACATCAGGAACCTGGCCTGGTGACTTTTGTTTCTCTGGGGAAAAGCCATGGTTCATGTCCAGGGCCTGGTGGCCCGGAGTGGCCGGCTGCCTGCTGAAATTCCGCATGGATCAGGATGCCTCCCACATGAAAAATGACCCCACAGGCAACTGCGGCGGGTTTGACAGTGCCAAGTGCCTCCTGCAAACTGACATCAGGAACCTGGCCTGGTGACTTTTTTTTCTCAGGGGAAAGGCCATGGTTCATGTCCAGGGCTTGGTGGCCCGGAGTGGCCGGCTGCCTGCTGAAATTCCAAATGGATCAGGATGCCTCCCAGAGCGAAAGTACCACCAGAGGCAACTGTGGCTGGTTTGACAGTGCCAAGTGCCTCCTGCAAACAGACATCAGGGACCTGGCCTGCTGAATTCTGTTTCTCTGGGGAAAGGCCATGGTTCATGTCCAGGGCCCGGTGGCTCGAGTGACAGGCTGCCTGCTGAAATTCCAAACGGATCAGGATGCCTCCCAGATGGAAAGTGGCCCCAGAGGCAACTGTGGCTGGTTTGACAGTGCCAAGTGCCTCCTGCAAACCGACATCAGGAACCTGGCCTGGTGACTTTTGTTTCTCTGGGGAAAGGCCATCATTTTGTCCGGGTCCCGGAGGCCAGGAGTGGCCGGATGCCTGCTGAAATTCCTCACGGTTGAGGATGCCTACCCGACCGAAAGTACCACCACAGGTAACTGTGGCTGGTTTGACAGTGCCAAGTGCCTCCTGCAAACTGACATCAGGAACCTGGCCTGGTGACTTTTGTTTCTCTGGGGAAAGGCCATCATTCTTGTCCGGGGCACGGTGGCCAGGAGTGGCCGGCTGCCTGCTGAAATTCTGCATGGATCAGGATGCCGCCGAGATGGAAGGTGCCACCACAGGCAACTGTGGCTGGTTTGACAGTGCCAAGTGCCTCCTGCAAACTGACATCAGGAACCTGGCCTGGTGACTTTTGTTTCTCAGGGGAATGGACATGGCTCATGTCCAGGGCCTGGTGGCCCGGAGTGGCCTGGTGCCTGCTGAAATTCCGCATGTATCAGGATTCCTCCCAGATGAAAAATGACCCCAGAGGCAACTGCGTCTGGTTTGACAGTGCCAAGTGCCTCCTGCAAAATGACATCAGGAACTTGGCCTGGTGACTTTTTTTTCTCTGGGGAAAGGCCATCATTCTTGTCCGGGGCACGGTGGCCCGGAGTGGCTGGCTGCCTGCTGAAATTCCGCACGGTTGAGGATACCTCCCAGATGCAAGGGGGACCCACAGACAACTGTGGCAGGTTTGACAGTGCCAAGTGCCTCCTGCAAACTGACATCAGGAACCTGGCCTGGTGACTTTTGTTTCTCTGGGGAAAGGCCATCAATCTTGTCCCGGGCCTGGTGGCCCGGAGTGGCCGGCTGCCTGCTGAAATTCCGCATGAATCAGGATGCCTCCCAGATGAAAATTGCTCCCACAGGCAACTGTGGCTGGTTTGACAGTGCCAAGTGCCTCCTGCAAACTGACATCAGGAACCTGGCCGGGTGACTTTTGTTTCTCTGGGGAAAGGCCATCATTCGTGTCCAGTGCCCTGCTGCCTGCAGTGGCCGGCTGCCTGCTGAAATTCCTCACGGTTGAGGATACCTCCCAGATGAAAGGTGCCCCCACAGGTAACTGTGGCTGGTTTGACAGTGCCAAGTGCCTCCTGCAAACTGACATCAGGAACCTGGCCTGGTGACTTTTGTTTCTCAGGGGAATGGACATGGCTCATGTCCAGGGCCTGGTGGCCCGGAGTGGCCTGGTGCATGCTGAAATTCTGCATGGATCAGGATGCCGCCGAGATGGAAGGTGCCACCACAGGCAACTGTGTCTGGTTTGACAGTGCCAAGTGCCTCCTGCAAACTGACATCAGGAACCTGGCCTGGTGACTTTTGTTTCTCTGGGGAAAGGCCAACATTCTTGTATAGGGCCTGGTGGCCTGGAGTCGCCGGATGCCTGCTGAAATTCCGCATGAATCAGGATGCCTCCCAGATGAAAATTGCCCCCACAGGCAACTGTGGCAGGTTTGACAGTGCCAAGTGCCTCCTGCAAACACACATCAGGAACCTGGCCTGGTGACTTTTGTTTCTCTGGGGAAAAGCCATGGTTCATGTCCAGGGCCTGGTGGCCCGGAGTGGCCGGCTGCCTGCTGAAATTCCGCATGGATCAGGATGCCTCCCACATGAAAAATGACCCCACAGGCAACTGCGGCGGGTTTGACAGTGCCAAGTGCCTCCTGCAAACTGACATCAGGAACCTGGCCTGGTGACTTTTTTTTCTCAGGGGAAAGGCCATGGTTCATGTCCAGGGCTTGGTGGCCCGGAGTGGCCGGCTGCCTGCTGAAATTCCAAATGGATCAGGATGCCTCCCAGAGCGAAAGTACCACCAGAGGCAACTGTGGCTGGTTTGACAGTGCCAAGTGCCTCCTGCAAACTGACATCAGGAACCTGGCCTGGTGACTTTTGTTTCTCTGGGGAAAGGCCATGATTCTTTTCCGGGGTATGGTGGCCCGGAGTGGCCGGCTGCCTGCTGAAATTCCAAAAGGATCAGGATGCCTCCCAGACCGAAAGAACCACCCAAGGCAACTGTGGCTGGTTTGACAGTGCCAAGTGACTCCTGCAAACAGACATCAGCGACCTGGCCTGCTGAATTCTGTTTCTCTGGGGAAAGGCCATGGTTCATGTCCAGGGCCCGGTGGCTCGAGTGACAGGCTGCCTGCTGAAATTCCAAACGGATCAGGATACCTCCCAGATGGAATGTGCCCCCACAGGTAACTGTGGCTGGTTTGACAGTGCCAAGTGCCTCCTGCAAACTGACATCAGGAACCTGGCCTGGTGACTTTTGTTTCTCTCGGGAAAGGCCATGGTTCATGTCCATGGCCTGGTGGCCCGGAGTGGCCGGCTGCCTGCTGAAATTCTGCATGGATCAGGATGCCGCCGAGATGGAAGGTGCCCCCACAGGCACCTGTGGCTGGTTTGACAGTGCCAAGTGCCTCCTGCAAACTGACATCAGGAACCTGGCCTGGTGACTTTTGTTTCTCTGGGGAAAGGCCATCATACTTTTCCGGGGCCCAGAGTGGCCTGCGGTGGCCGGCTGCCTGCTGAAATTCCGCACGGTTGAGGATACCTCCCAGATGGAAGGTGCCCCCACAGGCAACTGTGGCTGGTTTGACAGTGCCAAGTGCCTCCTGCAAACTGACATCAAGAACCTGGCCTGGTGACTTTTGTTTCTCTGGGGAAAGGCCATGGTTCATGTCCAGGGCCTTGTGGCCAGGGGTGGCCAGCTGCCTGCTGAATTTCCACATGGATAAGGATGCCTCCCAGATGAAAACTGCCCCTACAGGCAACTGTGGCTGGTTTGACAGTGCCAAGTGCCTCCTGCAAACTGACATCAGGAACCTGGCCTGGTGACTTTTGTTTCTCTGGGGAAAGGCCTTCATTCTTGTCCAGTGCCCGGTGTACTGGAGTGGCCGGATGCCTGCTGAAATTCCGCACGGATGAGGATACCTCCCAGATGCAAGGACCCCACAGGCAACTGCGTCTGGTTTGACAGTGCCAAGTGCCTCCTGCAAACTGACATCAGGAACCTGGCCTGGTGACTTTTGTTTCTCAGGGGAAAGGCCATGGTTCATATCCAGGGCCTGGTGGCCCGGAGTTGCCGGCTGCCTGCTGAAATTCCGCATGGATCAGGATGCCTCCCACATGAAAAATGCCCCCAGAGGCAACTGTGGCTGGTTTGACAGTGCCAAGTGCCTCCTGCAAACTGACACCAGGAACCTGGCCTGGTGACTTTTGTTTCTCTGGGAAAAGGCCAACATTTTTTCTGGGTCCCGGTGGCCCGGAGTGGCCGGCTGCCTGCTGAAATTCCGCACGGATCAGGATGCCTCCCAGACCGAAGTACCACCCAAGGCAAATGTGGCTGGTTTGACAGTGCCAAGTGCCTCCTGGAAACTGACATCAGCGACCTGGCCTGCTGAGTTCTGTTTCTCTGGGGAAAGGCCATCGTTCATGTCCAGGGCCCGGTGGCTCGAGTGGCAGGCTGCCTGCTGAAATTCCGCATGGATCAGGATGCCTCCCAGATGAAAGGTGCCCCCACAGGCAACTGTGGCTGGTTTGACAGTGCCAAGTGCCTCCTGCAAACTGACATCAGGAACCTGGCCTGGTGATTTTTGTTTCTCTGGGGAAAGGCCATCATTCTTGTCCAGTGCCCCGCTGCCTGCAGTGGCCGGCTGCCTGCTGAAATTCCTCACGGTTGAGGATACCTCCCAGATGGAAGGTGCCCCCACAGGTAACTGTGGCTGGTTTGACAGTGCCAAGTGCCTCCTGCAAACTGACATCAGGAACCTGGCCTGGTGACTTTTGTTTCTCTGGGGAAAGGCCATGGTTCATGTCCAGGGCCTGGTGGCCCGGAGTGGCCGGCTGCCTGCTGAAATTCCGCACGGTTGAGGATGTCTCCCACAGGAAAAATGCCTCCACAGGCAACGGTGGCTGGTTTGACAGTGCCAAGTGCCTGCTGCCAACTGACATCAGGAACCTGGCCTGGTGACTTTTTTTTCTCTGGGGAAAGGCCATCATTCATGTCCGGGGCACGGTGGCCAGGAGTGGCTGGCTGCCTGCTGAAATTCCGCACGGTTGAGGATACCTCCCAGATGCAAGGGGGACCCACAGACGACTGTGGCTGGTTTGACAGTGCCAAGTGCCTCCTGCAAACTGACATCAGGAACCTGGCCAGGTGACTTTTGTTTCTCTGGGGAAAGGCCATCATTCTTGTCCTGGGCCTGGTGGCCCGGAGTGGCCGGCTGCCTGCTGAAATTCCGCATGAATCAGGATGCCTCCCAGATGAAAATTGCTCCCACAGGCAACTGTGGCTGGTTTGACAGTGCCAAGTGCCTCCTGCAAACTGACATCAGGAACCTGGCCTGGTGACTTTTGTTTCTCTCGGGTAAAGACCATCATTCGTGTCCAGTGCCCTGCTGCCTGCAGTGGCCGGCTGCCTGCTGAAATTCCTCACGGTTGAGGATTCCTCCCAGATGAAAACTGCCCCCACAGGTAACTGTGGCTGGTTTGACAGTGCCAAGTGCCTCCTGCAAACTGACATCAGGAACCTGGCCTGGTGACTTTTGTTTCTCTCGGGAAATGGCCATGGTTCATGTCCATGGACTCGGGGCCCGGAGTGGCCGGCTGCCTGCTGAAATTCTGCATGGATCAGGATGCCGCCGAGATGGAAGGTGCCACCACAGGCAACTGTGGCTGGTTTGACAGTGCCAAGTGCCTCCTGCAAACTGACATCAGGAACCTGGCCTGGTGACTTTTGTTTCTCTGGGGAAAGGCATTCATTCTTGTCCAGTTCCCGGTGTTCTGGAGTGGCCGGATGCCTGCTGAAATTCCGCACGGATGAGGATACCTCCCAGATGAAAGGAGCCCCCACAGGCAACTGCGTCTAGTTGGACAGTGCCAAGTGCCTCCTGCAAACTGACATCAGGAACCTGGCCTGGTGACTTTTGTTTCTCAGGGGAATGGACATGGCTCATGTCCAGGGCCTGGTGGCCCGGAGTGGCCTGGTGCATGCTGAAATTCCGCATGGATCAGGATGCCTCCCAGATGAAAAATGAACCCAGAGGCAACTGTGGCTGGTTTGACAGTGCCAAGTGCCACCTGCAAAATGACATCAGGAACCTGGCCTGGTGACTTTTGTTTCTCTGGGGAAAGGCCAACATTCTTGTATAGGGCCTGGTGGCAGGAGTCGCCGGATGCCTGCTGAAATTCCGCATGAATCAGGATGCCTCCCAGATGAAAATTGCCCCCACAGGCAACTGTGGCAGGTTTGACAGTGCCAAGTGCCTCCTGCAAACACACATCAGGAACCTGGCCTGGTGACTTTTGTTTCTCTGGGGAAAAGCCATGGTTCATGTCCAGGGCCTGGTGGCCTGGGGTGGCCGGCTGCCTGCTGAAATTCCGCATGGATCAGGATGCATCCCACATGAAAAATGCCCCCACAGGCAACTGCGGCGGGTTTGACAGTGCCAAGTGCCTCCTGCAAACTGACATCAGGAACCTGGCCTGGTGACTTTTTTTTCTCAGGGGAAAGGCCATGGTTCATGTCCAGGGCCCGGTGGCCCGGAGTGGCCGGCTGCCTGCTGAAATTCCAAATGGATCAGGATGCCTCCCAGAGCGAAAGTACCACCAGAGGCAACTGTGGCTGGTTTGACAGTGCCAAGTGCCTCCTGCAAACTGACATCAGGAACCTGGCCTGGTGACTTTTGTTTCTCTGGGGAAAGGCCATGATTCTTTTCCGGGGTATGGTGCCCCAGAGTGGCCGGCTGCCTGCTGAAATTCCAAAAGGATCAGGATGCCTCCCAGACCGAAAGAACCACCCAAGGCAACTGTGGCTGGTTTGACAGTGCCAAGTGCCTCCTGCAAACAGACATCAGCGACCTGGCCTGGTGACTTTTGTTTCTCTGGGGAAAGGCCATGGTTCATGTCCAGGGCCCGGTGGCTCGAGTGACAGGCTGCCTGCTGAAATTCCAAACGGATCAGGATGCCTCCCAGATGGAAAGTGGCCCCAGAGGCAACTGTGGCTGGTTTGACAGTGCCAAGTGCCACCTGCAAACTGACATCAGGAACCTGGCCTGGTGACTTTTGTTTCTCTGGGGAAAGGCCATCATTATGTCCGGGTCCCGGTGGCCAGGAGTGGCCGGCTGCCTGCTGAAATTCCTCACGGTTGAGGATACCTCCCAGATGCAAGGTACCCCAGAGGCAACTGTGGCTGGTTTGACAGTGCCAAGTGCCTCCTGCAAACTGACATCAGGAACCTGGCCTGGTGACTTTTGTTTCTCTGGGGAAAGGCCATGATTCTTTTCCGGGGTATGGTGGCCCGGAGTGGCCGGCTGCCTGCTGAAATTCCAAAAGGATCAGGATGCCTCCCAGACCGAAAGAACCACCCAAGGCAACTGTGGCTGGTTTGACAGTGCCAAGTGACTCCTGCAAACAGACATCAGCGACCTGGCCTGCTGAATTCTGTTTCTCTGGGGAAAGGCCATGGTTCATGTCCAGGGCCCGGTGGCTCGAGTGACAGGCTGCCTGCTGAAATTCCAAACGGATCAGGATACCTCCCAGATGGAATGTGCCCCCACAGGTAACTGTGGCTGGTTTGACAGTGCCAAGTGCCTCCTGCAAACTGACATCAGGAACCTGGCCTGGTGACTTTTGTTTCTCTCGGGAAAGGCCATGGTTCATGTCCATGGCCTGGTGGCCCGGAGTGGCCGGCTGCCTGCTGAAATTCTGCATGGATCAGGATGCCGCCGAGATGGAAGGTGCCCCCACAGGCACCTGTGGCTGGTTTGACAGTGCCAAGTGCCTCCTGCAAACTGACATCAGGAACCTGGCCTGGTGACTTTTGTTTCTCTGGGGAAAGGCCATCATACTTTTCCGGGGCCCAGAGTGGCCTGCGGTGGCCGGCTGCCTGCTGAAATTCCGCACGGTTGAGGATACCTCCCAGATGGAAGGTGCCCCCACAGGCAACTGTGGCTGGTTTGACAGTGCCAAGTGCCTCCTGCAAACTGACATCAAGAACCTGGCCTGGTGACTTTTGTTTCTCTGGGGAAAGGCCATGGTTCATGTCCAGGGCCTTGTGGCCAGGGGTGGCCAGCTGCCTGCTGAATTTCCACATGGATAAGGATGCCTCCCAGATGAAAACTGCCCCTACAGGCAACTGTGGCTGGTTTGACAGTGCCAAGTGCCTCCTGCAAACTGACATCAGGAACCTGGCCTGGTGACTTTTGTTTCTCTGGGGAAAGGCCTTCATTCTTGTCCAGTGCCCGGTGTACTGGAGTGGCCGGATGCCTGCTGAAATTCCGCACGGATGAGGATACCTCCCAGATGCAAGGACCCCACAGGCAACTGCGTCTGGTTTGACAGTGCCAAGTGCCTCCTGCAAACTGACATCAGGAACCTGGCCTGGTGACTTTTGTTTCTCAGGGGAAAGGCCATGGTTCATATCCAGGGCCTGGTGGCCCGGAGTTGCCGGCTGCCTGCTGAAATTCCGCATGGATCAGGATGCCTCCCACATGAAAAATGCCCCCAGAGGCAACTGTGGCTGGTTTGACAGTGCCAAGTGCCTCCTGCAAACTGACACCAGGAACCTGGCCTGGTGACTTTTGTTTCTCTGGGAAAAGGCCAACATTTTTTCTGGGTCCCGGTGGCCCGGAGTGGCCGGCTGCCTGCTGAAATTCCGCACGGATCAGGATGCCTCCCAGACCGAAGTACCACCCAAGGCAAATGTGGCTGGTTTGACAGTGCCAAGTGCCTCCTGCAAACTGACATCAGCGACCTGGCCTGCTGAGTTCTGTTTCTCTGGGGAAAGGCCATCGTTCATGTCCAGGGCCCGGTGGCTCGAGTGGCAGGCTGCCTGCTGAAATTCCGCATGGATCAGGATGCCTCCCAGATGAAAGGTGCCCCCACAGGCAACTGTGGCTGGTTTGACAGTGCCAAGTGCCTCCTGCAAACTGACATCAGGAACCTGGCCTGGTGATTTTTGTTTCTCTGGGGAAAGGCCATCATTCTTGTCCAGTGCCCCGCTGCCTGCAGTGGCCGGCTGCCTGCTGAAATTCCTCACGGTTGAGGATACCTCCCAGATGGAAGGTGCCCCCACAGGTAACTGTGGCTGGTTTGACAGTGCCAAGTGCCTCCTGCAAACTGACATCAGGAACCTGGCCTGGTGACTTTTGTTTCTCTGGGGAAAGGCCATGGTTCATGTCCAGGGCCTGGTGGCCCGGAGTGGCCGGCTGCCTGCTGAAATTCCGCACGGTTGAGGATGTCTCCCACAGGAAAAATGCCTCCACAGGCAACGGTGGCTGGTTTGACAGTGCCAAGTGCCTGCTGCCAACTGACATCAGGAACCTGGCCTGGTGACTTTTTTTTCTCTGGGGAAAGGCCATCATTCATGTCCGGGGCACGGTGGCCAGGAGTGGCTGGCTGCCTGCTGAAATTCCGCACGGTTGAGGATACCTCCCAGATGCAAGGGGGACCCACAGACGACTGTGGCTGGTTTGACAGTGCCAAGTGCCTCCTGCAAACTGACATCAGGAACCTGGCCAGGTGACTTTTGTTTCTCTGGGGAAAGGCCATCATTCTTGTCCTGGGCCTGGTGGCCCGGAGTGGCCGGCTGCCTGCTGAAATTCCGCATGAATCAGGATGCCTCCCAGATGAAAATTGCTCCCACAGGCAACTGTGGCTGGTTTGACAGTGCCAAGTGCCTCCTGCAAACTGACATCAGGAACCTGGCCTGGTGACTTTTGTTTCTCTCGGGTAAAGACCATCATTCGTGTCCAGTGCCCTGCTGCCTGCAGTGGCCGGCTGCCTGCTGAAATTCCTCACGGTTGAGGATTCCTCCCAGATGAAAACTGCCCCCACAGGTAACTGTGGCTGGTTTGACAGTGCCAAGTGCCTCCTGCAAACTGACATCAGGAACCTGGCCTGGTGACTTTTGTTTCTCTCGGGAAATGGCCATGGTTCATGTCCATGGACTCGGGGCCCGGAGTGGCCGGCTGCCTGCTGAAATTCTGCATGGATCAGGATGCCGCCGAGATGGAAGGTGCCACCACAGGCAACTGTGGCTGGTTTGACAGTGCCAAGTGCCTCCTGCAAACTGACATCAGGAACCTGGCCTGGTGACTTTTGTTTCTCTGGGGAAAGGCATTCATTCTTGTCCAGTTCCCGGTGTTCTGGAGTGGCCGGATGCCTGCTGAAATTCCGCACGGATGAGGATACCTCCCAGATGAAAGGAGCCCCCACAGGCAACTGCGTCTAGTTGGACAGTGCCAAGTGCCTCCTGCAAACTGACATCAGGAACCTGGCCTGGTGACTTTTGTTTCTCAGGGGAATGGACATGGCTCATGTCCAGGGCCTGGTGGCCCGGAGTGGCCTGGTGCATGCTGAAATTCCGCATGGATCAGGATGCCTCCCAGATGAAAAATGAACCCAGAGGCAACTGTGGCTGGTTTGACAGTGCCAAGTGCCACCTGCAAAATGACATCAGGAACCTGGCCTGGTGACTTTTGTTTCTCTGGGGAAAGGCCAACATTCTTGTATAGGGCCTGGTGGCAGGAGTCGCCGGATGCCTGCTGAAATTCCGCATGAATCAGGATGCCTCCCAGATGAAAATTGCCCCCACAGGCAACTGTGGCAGGTTTGACAGTGCCAAGTGCCTCCTGCAAACACACATCAGGAACCTGGCCTGGTGACTTTTGTTTCTCTGGGGAAAAGCCATGGTTCATGTCCAGGGCCTGGTGGCCTGGGGTGGCCGGCTGCCTGCTGAAATTCCGCATGGATCAGGATGCATCCCACATGAAAAATGCCCCCACAGGCAACTGCGGCGGGTTTGACAGTGCCAAGTGCCTCCTGCAAACTGACATCAGGAACCTGGCCTGGTGACTTTTTTTTCTCAGGGGAAAGGCCATGGTTCATGTCCAGGGCCCGGTGGCCCGGAGTGGCCGGCTGCCTGCTGAAATTCCAAATGGATCAGGATGCCTCCCAGAGCGAAAGTACCACCAGAGGCAACTGTGGCTGGTTTGACAGTGCCAAGTGCCTCCTGCAAACTGACATCAGGAACCTGGCCTGGTGACTTTTGTTTCTCTGGGGAAAGGCCATGATTCTTTTCCGGGGTATGGTGCCCCAGAGTGGCCGGCTGCCTGCTGAAATTCCAAAAGGATCAGGATGCCTCCCAGACCGAAAGAACCACCCAAGGCAACTGTGGCTGGTTTGACAGTGCCAAGTGCCTCCTGCAAACAGACATCAGCGACCTGGCCTGGTGACTTTTGTTTCTCTGGGGAAAGGCCATGGTTCATGTCCAGGGCCCGGTGGCTCGAGTGACAGGCTGCCTGCTGAAATTCCAAACGGATCAGGATGCCTCCCAGATGGAAAGTGGCCCCAGAGGCAACTGTGGCTGGTTTGACAGTGCCAAGTGCCTCCTGCAAACTGACATCAGGAACCTGGCCTGGTGACTTTTGTTTCTCTGGGGAAAGGCCATCATTATGTCCGGGTCCCGGTGGCCAGGAGTGGCCGGCTGCCTGCTGAAATTCCTCACGGTTGAGGATACCTCCCAGATGCAAGGTACCCCAGAGGCAACTGTGGCTGGTTTGACAGTGCCAAGTGCCTCCTGCAAACTGACATCAGGAACCTGGCCTGGTGACTTTTGTTTCTCTGGGGAAAGGCCATCATTCTTTTCCGGGGTACGGTGGCCCGGAGTGGCCGGCTGCCTGCTGAAATTCCGCACGGATCAGGATGCCTACCCGACCGAAAACACCACCACAGGCAACTGCGTCTGGTTTGACAGTGCCAAGTGCCTCCTGCAAACTGACATCAGGAACCTGGCCTGGTGACTTTTGTTTCTCTGGGGATAGGCCATGGTTCATGTCCGGTGCCCCGTGGCCTGGAGTGGCCGGCTGCCTGCTGAAATTCCTCACGGTTGAGGATACCTCCCAGATGGAATGTGCCCCCACAGGTAACTGTGGCTGGTTTGACAGTGCCAAGTGCCTCCTGCAAACTGACATCAGGAACCTGGCCTGGTGACTTTTGTTTCTCTGGGGAAAGGCCATGGTTCATGTCCATGGCCTGGTGGCCCGGAGTGGCCGGCTGCCTGCTGAAATTCTGCATGGATCAGGATGCCGCCGAGATGGAAGGTGCCCCCACAGGCACCTGTGGCTGGTTTGACAGTGCCAAGTGCCTCCTGCAAACTGACATCAGGAACCTGGCCTGGTGACTTTTGTTTCTCTGGGGAAAGGCCATCATTCTTGTCCGGGGCCCAGAGTGGCCTGCGGTGGCCGGCTGCCTGCTGAAATTCCGCACGGTTGAGGATACCTCCCAGATGCAAGGTGCCCCCACAGGCAACTGCGTCTAGTTGGACAGTGCCAAGTGCCTCCTGCAAACTGACATCAGGAACCTGGCCTGCTGAGTTCTGTTTCTCTGGGGAAAGGCCATCGTTCATGTCCAGGGCCCGGTGGCTCGAGTGGCAGGCTGCCTGCTGAAATTCCGCATGGATCAGGATGCCTCCCAGATGAAAGGTGCCCCCACAGGCAACTGTGGCTGGTTTGACAGTGCCAAGTGCCTCCTGCAAACTGACATCAGGAACCTGGCCTGGTGATTTTTGTTTCTCTGGGGAAAGGCCATCATTCTTGTCCAGTGCCCCGCTGCCTGCCGTGGCCGGCTGCCTGCTGAAATTCCTCACGGTTGAGGATACCTCCCAGATGGAAGGTGCCCCCACAGGTAACTGTGGCTGGTTTGACAGTGCCAAGTGCCTCCTGCAAACTGACATCAGGAACCTGGCCTGGTGACTTTTGTTTCTCTGGGGAAAGGCCATGGTTCATGTCCAGGGCCTGGTGGCCCGGAGTGGCCGGCTGCCTGCTGAAATTCCGCACGGTTGAGGATGTCTCCCACATGAAAAATGCCTCCACAGGCAACGGTGGCTGGTTTGACAGTGCCAAGTGCCTCCTGCCAACTGACATCAGGAACCTGGCCTGGTGACTTTTTTTTCTCTGGGGAAAGGCCATCATTCATGTCCGGGGCACGGTGGCCAGGAGTGGCCGGCTGCCTGCTGATATTCCACACAGTTGAGGATACCTCCCAGATGCAATGTGCCCCCACAGGCAACTGTGGCTGGTTTGACAGTGCCAAGTGCCTCCTGCAAACTGACATCAGGAACCTGGCCTGGTGACTTTTGTTTCTCAAGGGAATGGACATGGCTCATGTCCAGGGCCTGGCGGCCCGGAGTGGCCGGGTGCCTGCTGAAATTCCGCGTGGATCAGGATGCCTCCCAGATGAAAAATGCCCCCAGAGGCAACTGCGTCTGGTTTGACAGTGCCAAGTGCCTCCTGCAAAATGACATCAGGAACTTGGCCTGGTGACTTTTGTTTCTCTGATGAAAGGCCATCATTCTTGTCCGGGGCACGGTGGCCCGGAGTGGCTGGCTGCCTGCTGAAATTCCGCACGGTTGAGGATACCTCCCAGATGCAAGGGGGACCCACAGACAACTGTGGCTGGTTTGACAGTGCCAAGTGCCTCCTGCAAACTGACATCAGGAACCTGGCCAGGTGACTTTTGTTTCTCTGGGGAAAGGCCATCATTCTTGTCCTGGGCCTGGTGGCCCGGAGTGGCCGGCTGCCTGCTGAAATTCCGCATGAATCAGGATGCCTCCCAGATGAAAATTGCTCCCACAGGCAACTGTGGCTGGTTTGACAGTGCCAAGTGCCTCCTGCAAACTGACATCAGGAACCTGGCCTGGTGACTTTTGTTTCTCTCGGGTAAAGACCATCATTCGTGTCCAGTGCCCTGCTGCCTGCAGTGGCCGGCTGCCTGCTGAAATTCCTCACGGTTGAGGATTCCTCCCAGATGAAAACTGCCCCCACAGGTAACTGTGGCTGGTTTGACAGTGCCAAGTGCCTCCTGCAAACTGACATCAGGAACCTGGCCTGGTGACTTTTGTTTCTCTCGGGAAATGGCCATGGTTCATGTCCATGGACTCGTGGCCCGGAGTGGCCGGCTGCCTGCTGAAATTCTGCATGGATCAGGATGCCGCCGAGATGGAAGGTGCCACCACAGGCAACTGTGGCTGGTTTGACAGTGCCAAGTGCCTCCTGCAAACTGACATCAGGAACCTGGCCTGGTGACTTTTGTTTCTCTGGGGAAAGGCATTCATTCTTGTCCAGTTCCCGGTGTTCTGGAGTGGCCGGATGCCTGCTGAAATTCCGCACGGATGAGGATACCTCCCAGATGAAAGGAGCCCCCACAGGCAACTGCGTCTAGTTGGACAGTGCCAAGTGCCTCCTGCAAAGTGACATCAGGAACCTGGCCTGGTGACTTTTGTTTCTCTGGGGAAAAGCCATGGTTCATGTCCAGGGCCTGGTGGCCCGGAGTGGCCGGCTGCCTGCTGAAATTCTGCATGGATTAGGATGCCTCCCACATGAAAAATGCCCCCACAGGCAACTGCGGCGGGTTTGACAGTGCCAAGTGCCTCCTGCAAACTGACATCAGGAACCTGGCCTGGTGACTTTTTTTTCTCAGGGGAAAAGCCATGGTTCATGTCCAGGGCCTGGTGGCCCGGAGTGGCCGGCTGCCTGCTGAAATTCAAAATGGATCAGGATGCCTCCCAGAGCGAAAGTACCACCAGAGGCAACTGTGGCTGGTTTGACAGTGCCAAGTGCCTCCTGCAAACTGACATCAGGAACCTGGCCTGGTGACTTTTGTTTCTCTGGGGAAAGGCCAACATTCTTGTATAGGGCCTGGTGGCAGGAGTCGCCGGATGCCTGCTGAAATTCCGCATGAATCAGGATGCCTCCCAGATGAAAAATGCCCCCACAGGTAACTGTGGCTGGTTTGACAGTGCCAAGTGCCTCCTGCAAACACACATCAGGAACCTGGCCTGGTGACTTTTGTTTCTCTGGGGAAAAGCCATGGTTCATGTCCAGGGCCTGGTGGCCTGGGGTGGCCGGCTGCCTGCTGAAATTCCGCATGGATCAGGATGCATCCCACATGAAAAATGCCCCCACAGGCAACTGCGGCGGGTTTGACAGTGCCAAGTGCCTCCTGCAAACTGACATCAGGAACCTGGCCTGGTGACTTTTTTTTCTCAGGGGAAAGGCCATGGTTCATGTCCAGGGCCCGGTGGCCCGGAGTGGCCGGCTGCCTGCTGAAATTCCAAATGGATCAGGATGCCTCCCAGAGCGAAAGTACCACCAGAGGCAACTGTGGCTGGTTTGACAGTGCCAAGTGCCTCCTGCAAACTGACATCAGGAACCTGGCCTGGTGACTTTTGTTTCTCTGGGGAAAGGCCATGATTCTTTTCCGGGGTATGGTGCCCCAGAGTGGCCGGCTGCCTGCTGAAATTCCAAAAGGATCAGGATGCCTCCCAGACCGAAAGAACCACCCAAGGCAACTGTGGCTGGTTTGACAGTGCCAAGTGCCTCCTGCAAACAGACATCAGCGACCTGGCCTGGTGACTTTTGTTTCTCTGGGGAAAGGCCATGGTTCATGTCCAGGGCCCGGTGGCTCGAGTGACAGGCTGCCTGCTGAAATTCCAAACGGATCAGGATGCCTCCCAGATGGAAAGTGGCCCCAGAGGCAACTGTGGCTGGTTTGACAGTGCCAAGTGCCTCCTGCAAACTGACATCAGGAACCTGGCCTGGTGACTTTTGTTTCTCTGGGGAAAGGCCATCATTATGTCCGGGTCCCGGTGGCCCGGAGTGGCCGGCTGCCTGCTGAAATTCCTCACGGTTGAGGATACCTCCCAGATGCAAGGTACCCCAGAGGCAACTGCGGCTGGTTTGACAGTGCCAAGTGCCTCCTGCAAACTGACATCAGGAACCTGGCCTGGTGACTTTTGTTTCTCTGGGGAAAGGCCATCATTCTTTTCCGGGGTACGGTGGCCCGGAGTGGCCGGC
Source organism: Passer domesticus (assembly GCF_036417665.1). Lineage (NCBI taxonomy): Eukaryota > Metazoa > Chordata > Aves > Passeriformes > Passeridae > Passer > Passer domesticus. The sequence goes on from NC_087474.1 coordinate 59,892,485, forward strand.
TGCCTGCTGAAATTCCGCACGGATCAGGATGCCTACCCGACCGAAAATACCACCACAGGCAACTGCGTCTGGTTTGACAGTGCCAAGTGCCTCCTGCAAACTGACATCAGGAACCTGGCCTGGTGACTTTTGTTTCTCTGGGGATAGGCCATGGTTCATGTCCGGTGCCCCGTGGCCTGGAGTGGCCGGCTGCCTGCTGAAATTCCTCACGGTTGAGGATACCTCCCAGATGGAATGTGCCCCCACAGGTAACTGTGGCTGGTTTGACAGTGCCAAGTGCCTCCTGCAAACTGACATCAGGAACCTGGCCTGGTGACTTTTGTTTCTCTGGGGAAAGGCCATGGTTCATGTCCATGGCCTGGTGGCCCGGAGTGGCCGGCTGCCTGCTGAAATTCTGCATGGATCAGGATGCCGCCGAGATGGAAGGTGCCCCCACAGGCACCTGTGGCTGGTTTGACATTGCCAAGTGCCTCCTGCAAACTGACATCAGGAACCTGGCCTGGTGACTTTTGTTTCTCTGGGGAAAGGCCATCATTCTTGTCCGGGGCCCAGAGTGGCCTGCGGTGGCCGGCTGCCTGCTGAAATTCCGCACGGTTGAGGATACCTCCCAGATGCAAGGTGCCCCCACAGGCAACTGCGTCTAGTTGGACAGTGCCAAGTGCCTCCTGCAAACTGACATCAGGAACCTGGCCTGCTGACTTTTGTTTCTCTGGGGAAAGGCCATCATTCTTGTCCTGGGCCTGGTGGCCCGGAGTGGCCGGCTGCCTGCTGAAATTCCGCATGAATCAGGATGCCTCCCAGATGAAAATTGCTCCCACAGGCAACTGTGGCTGGTTTGACAGTGCCAAGTGCCTCCTGCAAACTGACATCAGCAACCTGGCCTGGTGACTTTTGTTTCTCTCGGGTAAAGGCCATCATTCGTGTCCAGTGCCCTGCTGCCTGCAGTGGCCGGCTGCCTGCTGAAATTCCTCACGGTTGAGGATTCCTCCCAGATGAAAACTGCCCCCACAGGTAACTGTGGCTGGTTTGACAGTGCCAAGTGCCTCCTGCAAACTGACATCAGGAACCTGGCCTGGTGACTTTTGTTTCTCTCGGGAAATGGCCATGGTTCATGTCCATGGACTCGGGGCCCGGAGTGGCCGGCTGCCTGCTGAAATTCTGCATGGATCAGGATGCCGCCGAGATGGAAGGTGCCACCACAGGCAACTGTGGCTGGTTTGACAGTGCCAAGTGCCTCCTGCAAACTGACATCAGGAACCTGGCCTGGTGACTTTTGTTTCTCTGGGGAAAGGCATTCATTCTTGTCCAGTTCCCGGTGTTCTGGAGTGGCCGGATGCCTGCTGAAATTCCGCACGGATGAGGATACCTCCCAGATGAAAGGAGCCCCCACAGGCAACTGCGTCTAGTTGGACAGTGCCAAGTGCCTCCTGCAAACTGACATCAGGAACCTGGCCCGGTGACTTTGGTTTCTCAGGGGAATGGAGATGGCTCATGTCCAGGGCCTGGTGGCCCGGAGTGGCCTGGTGCATGCTGAAATTCCGCATGGATCAGGATGCCTCCCAGATGAAAAATGAACCCAGAGGCAACTGCGTCTGGTTTGACAGTGCCAAGTGCCACCTGCAAAATGACATCAGGAACCTGGCCTGGTGACTTTTGTTTCTCTGGGGAAAAGCCATGGTTCATGTCCAGGGCCTGGTGGCCCGGAGTGGCCGGCTGCCTGCTGAAATTCTGCATGGATTAGGATGCCTCCCACATGAAAAATGCCCCCACAGGCAACTGCGGCGGGTTTGACAGTGCCAAGTGCCTCCTGCAAACTGACATCAGGAACCTGGCCTGGTGACTTTTTTTTCTCAGGGGAAAAGCCAAGCTTCATGTCCAGGGCCTGGTGGCCCGGAGTGTCCGGCTGCCTGCTGAAATTCAAAATGGATCAGGATGCCTCCCAGAGCGAAAGTACCACCAGAGGCAACTGTGGCTGGTTTGACAGTGCCAAGTGCCTCCTGCAAACTGACATCAGGAACCTGGCCTGGTGACTTTTGTTTCTCTGGGGAAAGGCCAACATTCTTGTCTAGGGCCTGGTGGCCCGGAGTCGCCGGATGCCTGCTGAAATTCCGCATGAATCAGGATGCCTCCCAGATGAAAATTGCCCCCACAGGCAACTGTGGCAGGTTTGACAGTGCCAAGTGCCTCCTGCAAACACACATCAGGAACCTGGCCTGGTGACTTTTGTTTCTCTGGGGAAAAGACATGGTTCATGTCCAGGGCCTGGTGGCCTGGAGTGGCCGGCTGCCTGCTGAAATTCCGCATGGATCAGGATGCATCCCACATGAAAAATGCCCCCACAGGCAACTGCGGCGGGTTTGACAGTGCCAAGTGCCTCCTGCAAACTGACATCAGGAACCTGGCCTGGTGACTTTTTTTTCTCAGGGGAAAGGCCATGGTTCATGTCCAGGGCTTGGTGGCCCGGAGTGGCCGGCTGCCTGCTGAAATTCCTCACGGTTGAGGATACCTCCCAGATGCAAGGTGCCCCCACAGGCAACTGCGGCTGGTTTGACAGTGCCAAGTGCCTCCTGCAAACTGACATCAGGAACCTGGCCTGGTGACTTTTGTTTCTCTGGGGAAAGGCCATGATTCTTTTCCGGGGTATGGTGCCCCGGAGTGGCCGGCTGCCTGCTGAAATTCCAAAAGGATCAGGATGCCTCCCAGACCGAAAGAACCACCCAAGGCAACTGTGGCTGGTTTGACAGTGCCAAGTGCCTCCTGCAAACAGACATCAGCGACCTGGCCTGGTGACTTTTGTTTCTCTGGGGAAAGGCCATGGTTCATGTCCAGGGCCCGGTGGCTCGAGTGACAGGCTGCCTACTGAAATTCCAAACGGACCAGGATGCCTCCCAGATGGAAAGTGGCCCCAGAGGCAACTGTGGCTGGTTTGACAGTGCCAAGTGCCTCCTGCAAACTGACATCAGGAACCTGGCCTGGTGACTTTTGTTTCTCTGGGGAAAGGCCATGGTTCATGTCCATGGCCTGGTGGCCCGGAGTGGCCGGCTGCCTGCTGAAATTCTGCATGGATCAGGATGCCGCCGAGATGGAAGGTGCCCCCACAGGCACCTGTGGCTGGTTTGACAGTGCCAAGTGCCTCCTGCAAACTGACATCAGGAACCTGGCCTGGTGACTTTTGTTTCTCTGGGGAAAGGCCATCATTCTTGTCCGGGGCCCAGAGTGGCCTGCGGTGGCCGGCTGCCTGCTGAAATTCCGCATGAATCAGGATGCCTCCCAGATGAAAATTGCTCCCACAGGCAACTGTGGCTGGTTTGACAGTGCCAAGTGCCTCCTGCAAACTGACATCAGGAACCTGGCCTGGTGACTTTTGTTTCTCTGGGGAAAGGCCATGGTTCATGTCCAGGGCCTGGGGGCTCGGAGTGGCCGGCTGCCTGCTGAAATTCCGCATGGATCAGGATGCCTCCCAGATGAAAAATGCCCCCACAGGCAACTGCGGCAGGTTTGACAGTGCCAAGTGCCTCCTGCAAACTGACATCAGGAACCTGGCCTGGTGACTTTTGTTTCTCCGTGGAAAGGCCATGATTCTTTTCCAGGGTACGGTGGCCCGGAGTGGCCGGGTGCCTGCTGAAATTCCGCACGGATCAGGATGCCTCCCAGACCGAAAGTACCACCCAAGGCAAATGTGGCTGGTTTGACAGTGCCAAGTGCCTCCTGCAAACAGACATCAGCGACCTGGCCTGGTGACTTTTGTTTCTCTGGGGAAAGGCCATCCTTCTTTTCCGGGGCCCAGAGCGGACGGAGTGGCCGGCTGGCTGCTGAAATTCCACACAGTTGAGGATGTCTCCCACATGAAAAATGCCCCCAGAGGCAACTGTGGCTGGTTTGACAGTGCCAAGTGCCTCCTGCAAACTGACATCAGCAACCTGGCCTGGTGACTTTTGTTTCTCTGGGAAAAGGCCATGGTTCATGTCCAGGGCCTTGTGGCCAGGGGTGGCCAGCTGCCTGCTGAATTTCCACATGGATCAGGATGCCTCCCAGATGAAAACTGCCCCTACAGGCAACTGTGGCTGGTTTGACAGTGTCAAGTGCCTCCTGCAAACTGACATCAGGAACCTGGCCTGGTGACTTTTGTTTCTCTGGGGAAAGGCCTTCATTCTTGTCCAGTGCCCGGTGTACTGGAGTGGCCGGATGCCTGCTGAAATTCCGCACGCATGAGGATACCTCCCAGATGCAAGGACCCCACAGGCAACTGCGTCTGGTTTGACAGTGCCAAGTGCCTCCTGCAAACTGACATCAGGAACCTGGCCTGGTGACTTTTGTTTCTCTGGGGAAAGGCCATCAATCTTGTCCCGGGCCTGGTGGCCCGGAGTGGCCGGCTGCCTGCTGAAATTCCGCATGAATCAGGATGCCTCCCAGATGAAAATTGCTCCCACAGGCAACTGTGGCTGGTTTGACAGTGCCAAGTGCCTCCTGCAAACTGACATCAGGAACCTGGCCTGGTGACTTTTGTTTCTCTGGGTAAAGGCCATCATTCGTGTCCAGTGCCCTGCTGCCTGCAGTGGCCGGCTGCCTGCTGAAATTCCTCACGGTTGAGGATACCTCCCAGATGAAAAGTGCCCCCACAGGTAACTGTGGCTGGTTTGACAGTGCCAAGTGCCTCCTGCAAACTGACATCAGGAACCTGGCCTGGTGACTTTTGTTTCTCAGGGGAATGGACATGGCTCATGTCCAGGGCCTGGTGGCCCGGAGTGGCCTGGTGCATGCTGAAATTCTGCATGGATCAGGATGCCGCCGAGATGGAAGGTGCCACCACAGGCAACTGTGGCTGGTTTGACAGTGCCAAGTGCCTCCTGCAAACTGACATCAGGAACCTGGCCTGGTGACTTTTGTTTCTCTGGGGAAAGGCCAACATTCTTGTATAGGGCCTGGTGGCCCGGAGTCGCCGGATGCCTGCTGAAATTCCGCATGAATCAGGATGCCTGCCAGATGAAAATTGCCCCCACAGGCAACTGTGGCAGGTTTGACAGTGCCAAGTGCCTCCTGCAAACTGACATCAGGAACCTGGCCTGGTGACTTTTTTTTCTCAGGGGAAAGGCCATGGTTCATGTCCAGGGCTTGGTGGCCCGGAGTGGCCGGCTGCCTGCTGAAATTCCAAATGGATCAGGATGCCTCCCAGAGCGAAAGTACCACCAGAGGTAACTGTGGCTGGTTTGACAGTGCCAAGTGCCTCCTGCAAACTGACATCAGGAACCTGGCCTGGTGACTTTTGTTTCTCTGGGGAAAGGCCATGATTCTTTTCCGGGGTATGGTGGCCCGGAGTGGCCGGCTGCCTGCTGAAATTCCAAAAGGATCAGGATGCCTCCCAGACCGAAAGAACCACCCAAGGCAACTGTGGCTGGTTTGACAGTGCCAAGTGACTCCTGCAAACAGACATCAGCGACCTGGCCTGCTGAATTCTGTTTCTCTGGGGAAAGGCCATGGTTCATGTCCAGGGCCTGGTGGCCCGGAGTGGCCGGCTGCCTGCTGAAATTCAAAATGGATCAGGATGCCTCCCAGAGCGAAAGTACCACCAGAGGCAACTGTGGCTGGTTTGACAGTGCCAAGTGCCTCCTGCAAACTGACATCAGGAACCTGGCCTGGTGACTTTTGTTTCTCTGGGGAAAGGCCAACATTCTTGTATAGGGCCTGGTGGCAGGAGTCGCCGGATGCCTGCTGAAATTCCGCATGAATCAGGATGCCTCCCAGATGAAAAATGCCCCCACAGGTAACTGTGGCTGGTTTGACAGTGCCAAGTGCCTCCTGCAAACACACATCAGGAACCTGGCCTGGTGACTTTTGTTTCTCTGGGGAAAAGCCATGGTTCATGTCCAGGGCCTGGTGGCCTGGGGTGGCCGGCTGCCTGCTGAAATTCCGCATGGATCAGGATGCATCCCACATGAAAAATGCCCCCACAGGCAACTGCGGCGGGTTTGACAGTGCCAAGTGCCTCCTGCAAACTGACATCAGGAACCTGGCCTGGTGACTTTTTTTTCTCAGGGGAAAGGCCATGGTTCATGTCCAGGGCCCGGTGGCCCGGAGTGGCCGGCTGCCTGCTGAAATTCCAAATGGATCAGGATGCCTCCCAGAGCGAAAGTACCACCAGAGGCAACTGTGGCTGGTTTGACAGTGCCAAGTGCCTCCTGCAAACTGACATCAGGAACCTGGCCTGGTGACTTTTGTTTCTCTGGGGAAAGGCCATGATTCTTTTCCGGGGTATGGTGCCCCAGAGTGGCCGGCTGCCTGCTGAAATTCCAAAAGGATCAGGATGCCTCCCAGACCGAAAGAACCACCCAAGGCAACTGTGGCTGGTTTGACAGTGCCAAGTGCCTCCTGCAAACAGACATCAGCGACCTGGCCTGGTGACTTTTGTTTCTCTGGGGAAAGGCCATGGTTCATGTCCAGGGCCCGGTGGCTCGAGTGACAGGCTGCCTGCTGAAATTCCAAACGGATCAGGATGCCTCCCAGATGGAAAGTGGCCCCAGAGGCAACTGTGGCTGGTTTGACAGTGCCAAGTGCCTCCTGCAAACTGACATCAGGAACCTGGCCTGGTGACTTTTGTTTCTCTGGGGAAAGGCCATCATTATGTCCGGGTCCCGGTGGCCCGGAGTGGCCGGCTGCCTGCTGAAATTCCTCACGGTTGAGGATACCTCCCAGATGCAAGGTACCCCAGAGGCAACTGCGGCTGGTTTGACAGTGCCAAGTGCCTCCTGCAAACTGACATCAGGAACCTGGCCTGGTGACTTTTGTTTCTCTGGGGAAAGGCCATCATTCTTTTCCGGGGTACGGTGGCCCGGAGTGGCCGGCTGCCTGCTGAAATTCCGCACGGATCAGGATGCCTACCCGACCGAAAATACCACCACAGGCAACTGCGTCTGGTTTGACAGTGCCAAGTGCCTCCTGCAAACTGACATCAGGAACCTGGCCTGGTGACTTTTGTTTCTCTGGGGATAGGCCATGGTTCATGTCCGGTGCCCCGTGGCCTGGAGTGGCCGGCTGCCTGCTGAAATTCCTCACGGTTGAGGATACCTCCCAGATGGAATGTGCCCCCACAGGTAACTGTGGCTGGTTTGACAGTGCCAAGTGCCTCCTGCAAACTGACATCAGGAACCTGGCCTGGTGACTTTTGTTTCTCTGGGGAAAGGCCATGGTTCATGTCCATGGCCTGGTGGCCCGGAGTGGCCGGCTGCCTGCTGAAATTCTGCATGGATCAGGATGCCGCCGAGATGGAAGGTGCCCCCACAGGCACCTGTGGCTGGTTTGACATTGCCAAGTGCCTCCTGCAAACTGACATCAGGAACCTGGCCTGGTGACTTTTGTTTCTCTGGGGAAAGGCCATCATTCTTGTCCGGGGCCCAGAGTGGCCTGCGGTGGCCGGCTGCCTGCTGAAATTCCGCACGGTTGAGGATACCTCCCAGATGCAAGGTGCCCCCACAGGCAACTGCGTCTAGTTGGACAGTGCCAAGTGCCTCCTGCAAACTGACATCAGGAACCTGGCCTGCTGACTTTTGTTTCTCTGGGGAAAGGCCATCATTCTTGTCCTGGGCCTGGTGGCCCGGAGTGGCCGGCTGCCTGCTGAAATTCCGCATGAATCAGGATGCCTCCCAGATGAAAATTGCTCCCACAGGCAACTGTGGCTGGTTTGACAGTGCCAAGTGCCTCCTGCAAACTGACATCAGCAACCTGGCCTGGTGACTTTTGTTTCTCTCGGGTAAAGGCCATCATTCGTGTCCAGTGCCCTGCTGCCTGCAGTGGCCGGCTGCCTGCTGAAATTCCTCACGGTTGAGGATTCCTCCCAGATGAAAACTGCCCCCACAGGTAACTGTGGCTGGTTTGACAGTGCCAAGTGCCTCCTGCAAACTGACATCAGGAACCTGGCCTGGTGACTTTTGTTTCTCTCGGGAAATGGCCATGGTTCATGTCCATGGACTCGGGGCCCGGAGTGGCCGGCTGCCTGCTGAAATTCTGCATGGATCAGGATGCCGCCGAGATGGAAGGTGCCACCACAGGCAACTGTGGCTGGTTTGACAGTGCCAAGTGCCTCCTGCAAACTGACATCAGGAACCTGGCCTGGTGACTTTTGTTTCTCTGGGGAAAGGCATTCATTCTTGTCCAGTTCCCGGTGTTCTGGAGTGGCCGGATGCCTGCTGAAATTCCGCACGGATGAGGATACCTCCCAGATGAAAGGAGCCCCCACAGGCAACTGCGTCTAGTTGGACAGTGCCAAGTGCCTCCTGCAAACTGACATCAGGAACCTGGCCCGGTGACTTTGGTTTCTCAGGGGAATGGAGATGGCTCATGTCCAGGGCCTGGTGGCCCGGAGTGGCCTGGTGCATGCTGAAATTCCGCATGGATCAGGATGCCTCCCAGATGAAAAATGAACCCAGAGGCAACTGCGTCTGGTTTGACAGTGCCAAGTGCCACCTGCAAAATGACATCAGGAACCTGGCCTGGTGACTTTTGTTTCTCTGGGGAAAAGCCATGGTTCATGTCCAGGGCCTGGTGGCCCGGAGTGGCCGGCTGCCTGCTGAAATTCTGCATGGATTAGGATGCCTCCCACATGAAAAATGCCCCCACAGGCAACTGCGGCGGGTTTGACAGTGCCAAGTGCCTCCTGCAAACTGACATCAGGAACCTGGCCTGGTGACTTTTTTTTCTCAGGGGAAAAGCCAAGCTTCATGTCCAGGGCCTGGTGGCCCGGAGTGTCCGGCTGCCTGCTGAAATTCAAAATGGATCAGGATGCCTCCCAGAGCGAAAGTACCACCAGAGGCAACTGTGGCTGGTTTGACAGTGCCAAGTGCCTCCTGCAAACTGACATCAGGAACCTGGCCTGGTGACTTTTGTTTCTCTGGGGAAAGGCCAACATTCTTGTCTAGGGCCTGGTGGCCCGGAGTCGCCGGATGCCTGCTGAAATTCCGCATGAATCAGGATGCCTCCCAGATGAAAATTGCCCCCACAGGCAACTGTGGCAGGTTTGACAGTGCCAAGTGCCTCCTGCAAACACACATCAGGAACCTGGCCTGGTGACTTTTGTTTCTCTGGGGAAAAGACATGGTTCATGTCCAGGGCCTGGTGGCCTGGAGTGGCCGGCTGCCTGCTGAAATTCCGCATGGATCAGGATGCATCCCACATGAAAAATGCCCCCACAGGCAACTGCGGCGGGTTTGACAGTGCCAAGTGCCTCCTGCAAACTGACATCAGGAACCTGGCCTGGTGACTTTTTTTTCTCAGGGGAAAGGCCATGGTTCATGTCCAGGGCTTGGTGGCCCGGAGTGGCCGGCTGCCTGCTGAAATTCCTCACGGTTGAGGATACCTCCCAGATGCAAGGTGCCCCCACAGGCAACTGCGGCTGGTTTGACAGTGCCAAGTGCCTCCTGCAAACTGACATCAGGAACCTGGCCTGGTGACTTTTGTTTCTCTGGGGAAAGGCCATGATTCTTTTCCGGGGTATGGTGCCCCGGAGTGGCCGGCTGCCTGCTGAAATTCCAAAAGGATCAGGATGCCTCCCAGACCGAAAGAACCACCCAAGGCAACTGTGGCTGGTTTGACAGTGCCAAGTGCCTCCTGCAAACAGACATCAGCGACCTGGCCTGGTGACTTTTGTTTCTCTGGGGAAAGGCCATGGTTCATGTCCAGGGCCCGGTGGCTCGAGTGACAGGCTGCCTACTGAAATTCCAAACGGACCAGGATGCCTCCCAGATGGAAAGTGGCCCCAGAGGCAACTGTGGCTGGTTTGACAGTGCCAAGTGCCTCCTGCAAACTGACATCAGGAACCTGGCCTGGTGACTTTTGTTTCTCTGGGGAAAGGCCATGGTTCATGTCCATGGCCTGGTGGCCCGGAGTGGCCGGCTGCCTGCTGAAATTCTGCATGGATCAGGATGCCGCCGAGATGGAAGGTGCCCCCACAGGCACCTGTGGCTGGTTTGACAGTGCCAAGTGCCTCCTGCAAACTGACATCAGGAACCTGGCCTGGTGACTTTTGTTTCTCTGGGGAAAGGCCATCATTCTTGTCCGGGGCCCAGAGTGGCCTGCGGTGGCCGGCTGCCTGCTGAAATTCCGCATGAATCAGGATGCCTCCCAGATGAAAATTGCTCCCACAGGCAACTGTGGCTGGTTTGACAGTGCCAAGTGCCTCCTGCAAACTGACATCAGGAACCTGGCCTGGTGACTTTTGTTTCTCTGGGGAAAGGCCATGGTTCATGTCCAGGGCCTGGGGGCTCGGAGTGGCCGGCTGCCTGCTGAAATTCCGCATGGATCAGGATGCCTCCCAGATGAAAAATGCCCCCACAGGCAACTGCGGCAGGTTTGACAGTGCCAAGTGCCTCCTGCAAACTGACATCAGGAACCTGGCCTGGTGACTTTTGTTTCTCCGTGGAAAGGCCATGATTCTTTTCCAGGGTACGGTGGCCCGGAGTGGCCGGGTGCCTGCTGAAATTCCGCACGGATCAGGATGCCTCCCAGACCGAAAGTACCACCCAAGGCAAATGTGGCTGGTTTGACAGTGCCAAGTGCCTCCTGCAAACAGACATCAGCGACCTGGCCTGGTGACTTTTGTTTCTCTGGGGAAAGGCCATCCTTCTTTTCCGGGGCCCAGAGCGGACGGAGTGGCCGGCTGGCTGCTGAAATTCCACACAGTTGAGGATGTCTCCCACATGAAAAATGCCCCCAGAGGCAACTGTGGCTGGTTTGACAGTGCCAAGTGCCTCCTGCAAACTGACATCAGCAACCTGGCCTGGTGACTTTTGTTTCTCTGGGAAAAGGCCATGGTTCATGTCCAGGGCCTTGTGGCCAGGGGTGGCCAGCTGCCTGCTGAATTTCCACATGGATCAGGATGCCTCCCAGATGAAAACTGCCCCTACAGGCAACTGTGGCTGGTTTGACAGTGTCAAGTGCCTCCTGCAAACTGACATCAGGAACCTGGCCTGGTGACTTTTGTTTCTCTGGGGAAAGGCCTTCATTCTTGTCCAGTGCCCGGTGTACTGGAGTGGCCGGATGCCTGCTGAAATTCCGCACGCATGAGGATACCTCCCAGATGCAAGGACCCCACAGGCAACTGCGTCTGGTTTGACAGTGCCAAGTGCCTCCTGCAAACTGACATCAGGAACCTGGCCTGGTGACTTTTGTTTCTCTGGGGAAAGGCCATCAATCTTGTCCCGGGCCTGGTGGCCCGGAGTGGCCGGCTGCCTGCTGAAATTCCGCATGAATCAGGATGCCTCCCAGATGAAAATTGCTCCCACAGGCAACTGTGGCTGGTTTGACAGTGCCAAGTGCCTCCTGCAAACTGACATCAGGAACCTGGCCTGGTGACTTTTGTTTCTCTGGGTAAAGGCCATCATTCGTGTCCAGTGCCCTGCTGCCTGCAGTGGCCGGCTGCCTGCTGAAATTCCTCACGGTTGAGGATACCTCCCAGATGAAAAGTGCCCCCACAGGTAACTGTGGCTGGTTTGACAGTGCCAAGTGCCTCCTGCAAACTGACATCAGGAACCTGGCCTGGTGACTTTTGTTTCTCAGGGGAATGGACATGGCTCATGTCCAGGGCCTGGTGGCCCGGAGTGGCCTGGTGCATGCTGAAATTCTGCATGGATCAGGATGCCGCCGAGATGGAAGGTGCCACCACAGGCAACTGTGGCTGGTTTGACAGTGCCAAGTGCCTCCTGCAAACTGACATCAGGAACCTGGCCTGGTGACTTTTGTTTCTCTGGGGAAAGGCCAACATTCTTGTATAGGGCCTGGTGGCCCGGAGTCGCCGGATGCCTGCTGAAATTCCGCATGAATCAGGATGCCTGCCAGATGAAAATTGCCCCCACAGGCAACTGTGGCAGGTTTGACAGTGCCAAGTGCCTCCTGCAAACTGACATCAGGAACCTGGCCTGGTGACTTTTTTTTCTCAGGGGAAAGGCCATGGTTCATGTCCAGGGCTTGGTGGCCCGGAGTGGCCGGCTGCCTGCTGAAATTCCAAATGGATCAGGATGCCTCCCAGAGCGAAAGTACCACCAGAGGTAACTGTGGCTGGTTTGACAGTGCCAAGTGCCTCCTGCAAACTGACATCAGGAACCTGGCCTGGTGACTTTTGTTTCTCTGGGGAAAGGCCATGATTCTTTTCCGGGGTATGGTGGCCCGGAGTGGCCGGCTGCCTGCTGAAATTCCAAAAGGATCAGGATGCCTCCCAGACCGAAAGAACCACCCAAGGCAACTGTGGCTGGTTTGACAGTGCCAAGTGACTCCTGCAAACAGACATCAGCGACCTGGCCTGCTGAATTCTGTTTCTCTGGGGAAAGGCCATGGTTCATGTCCAGGGCCCGGTGGCTCGAGTGACAGGCTGCCTGCTGAAATTCCAAACGGATCAGGATACCTCCCAGATGGAATGTGCCCCCACAGGTAACTGTGGCTGGTTTGACAGTGCCAAGTGCCTCCTGCCAACTGACATCAGGAACCTGGCCTGGTGACATTCGTTTCTCTCGGGAAAGGCCATGGTTCATGTCCATGGCCTGGTGGCCCGGAGTGGCCGGCTGCCTGCTGAAATTCTGCATGGATCAGGATGCCGCCGAGATGGAAGGTGCCACCACAGGCACCTGTGGCTGGTTTGACAGTGCCAAGTGCCTCCTGCAAACTGACATCAGGAACCTGGCCTGGTGACTTTTGTTTCTCTGGGGAAAGGCCATCATACTTGTCCGGGGCCCAGAGTGGCCTGCGGTGGCCGGCTGCCTGCTGAAATTCCGCACGGTTGAGGATACCTCCCAGATGCAAGGTGCCCCCACAGGCAACTGTGGCTGGTTTGACAGTGCCAAGTGCCTCCTGCAAACTGACATCAGGAACCTGGCCTGGTGACTTTTTTTTCTCAGGGGAAAAGCCAAGGTTCATGTCCAGGGCCTGGTGGCCCGGAGTGGCCGGCTGCCTGCTGAAATTCAAAATGGATCAGGATGCCTCCCAGAGCGAATGTACCACCAGAGGCAACTGTGGCTGGTTTGACAGTGCCAAGTGCCTCCTGCAAACTGACATCAGGAACCTGGCCTGGTGACTTTTGTTTCTCTGGGGAAAGGCCAACATTCTTGTCTAGGGCCTGGTGGCCCGGAGTCGCCGGATGCCTGCTGAAATTCCGCATGAATCAGGATGCCTCCCAGATGAAAATTGCCCCCACAGGCAACTGTGGCAGGTTTGACAGTGCCAAGTGCGTCCTGCAAACACACATCAGGAACCTGGCCTGGTGACTTTTGTTTCTCTGGGAAAAGGCCATGGTTCATGTCCAGGGCCTTGTGGCCAGGGGTGGCCAGCTGCCTGCTGAATTTCCACATGGATCAGGATGCCTCCCAGATGAAAACTGCCCCTACAGGCAACTGTGGCTGGTTTGACAGTGTCAAGTGCCTCCTGCAAACTGACATCAGGAACCTGGCCTGGTGACTTTTGTTTCTCTGGGGAAAGGCCTTCATTCTTGTCCAGTGCCCGGTGTACTGGAGTGGCCGGATGCCTGCTGAAATTCCGCACGCATGAGGATACCTCCCAGATGCAAGGACCCCACAGGCAACTGCGTCTGGTTTGACAGTGCCAAGTGCCTCCTGCAAACTGACATCAGGAACCTGGCCTGGTGACTTTTGTTTCTCTGGGGAAAGGCCATCAATCTTGTCCCGGGCCTGGTGGCCCGGAGTGGCCGGCTGCCTGCTGAAATTCCGCATGAATCAGGATGCCTCCCAGATGAAAATTGCTCCCACAGGCAACTGTGGCTGGTTTGACAGTGCCAAGTGCCTCCTGCAAACTGACATCAGGAACCTGGCCTGTTGACTTTTGTTTCTCTGGGTAAAGGCCATCATTCGTGTCCAGTGCCCTGCTGCCTGCAGTGGCCGGCTGCCTGCTGAAATTCCTCACGGTTGAGGATACCTCCCAGATGAAAAGTGCCCCCACAGGTAACTGTGGCTGGTTTGACAGTGCCAAGTGCCTCCTGCAAACTGACATCAGGAACCTGGCCTGGTGACTTTTGTTTCTCAGGGGAATGGACATGGCTCATGTCCAGGGCCTGGTGGCCCGGAGTGGCCTGGTGCATGCTGAAATTCTGCATGGATCAGGATGCCGCCGAGATGGAAGGTGCCACCACAGGCAACTGTGGCTGGTTTGACAGTGCCAAGTGCCTCCTGCAAACTGACATCAGGAACCTGGCCTGGTGACTTTTGTTTCTCTGGGGAAAGGCCAACATTCTTGTATAGGGCCTGGTGGCCCGGAGTCGCCGGATGCCTGCTGAAATTCCGCATGAATCAGGATGCCTGCCAGATGAAAATTGCCCCCACAGGCAACTGTGGCAGGTTTGACAGTGCCAAGTGCCTCCTGCAAACACACATCAGGAACCTGGCCTGGTGACTTTTCTTTCTCTGGGGAAAAGCCATGGTTCATGTCCAGGGCCTGGTGGCCCGGAGTGGCCGGCTGCCTGCTGAAATTCCGCATGGATCAGGATGCCTCCCACATGAAAAATGCCCCCACAGGCAACTGCGGCGGGTTTGACAGTGCCAAGTGCCTCCTGCAAACTGACATCAGGAACCTGGCCTGGTGACTTTTTTTTCTCAGGGGAAAGGCCATGGTTCATGTCCAGGGCTTGGTGGCCCGGAGTGGCCGGCTGCCTGCTGAAATTCCAAATGGATCAGGATGCCTCCCAGAGCGAAAGTACCACCAGAGGCAACTGTGGCTGGTTTGACAGTGCCAAGTGCCTCCTGCAAACTGACATCAGGAACCTGGCCTGGTGACTTTTGTTTCTCTGGGGAAAGGCCATGATTCTTTTCCGGGGTATGGTGGCCCGGAGTGGCCGGCTGCCTGCTGAAATTCCAAAAGGATCAGGATGCCTCCCAGACCGAAAGAACCACCCAAGGCAACTGTGGCTGGTTTGACAGTGCCAAGTGACTCCTGCAAACAGACATCAGCGACCTGGCCTGCTGAATTCTGTTTCTCTGGGGAAAGGCCATGGTTCATGTCCAGGGCCCGGTGGCTCGAGTGACAGGCTGCCTGCTGAAATTCCAAACGGATCAGGATACCTTCCAGATGGAATGTGCCCCCACAGGTAACTGTGGCTGGTTTGACAGTGCCAAGTGCCTCCTGCCAACTGACATCAGGAACCTGGCCTGGTGACATTCGTTTCTCTCGGGAAAGGCCATGGTTCATGTCCATGGCCTGGTGGCCCGGAGTGGCCGGCTGCCTGCTGAAATTCTGCATGGATCAGGATGCCGCCGAGATGGAAGGTGCCACCACAGGCACCTGTGGCTGGTTTGACAGTGCCAAGTGCCTCCTGCAAACTGACATCAGGAACCTGGCCTGGTGACTTTTGTTTCTCTGGGGAAAGGCCATCATACTTGTCCGGGGCCCAGAGTGGCCTGCGGTGGCCGGCTGCCTGCTGAAATTCCGCACGGTTGAGGATACCTCCCAGATGCAAGGTGCCCCCACAGGCAACTGTGGCTGGTTTGACAGTGCCAAGTGCCTCCTGCAAACTGACATCAGGAACCTGGCCTGGTGACTTTTTTTTCTCAGGGGAAAAGCCAAGGTTCATGTCTAGGGCCTGGTGGCCCGGAGTGGCCGGCTGCCTGCTGAAATTCAAAATGGATCAGGATGCCTCCCAGAGCGAATGTACCACCAGAGGCAACTGTGGCTGGTTTGACAGTGCCAAGTGCCTCCTGCAAACTGACATCAGGAACCTGGCCTGGTGACTTTTGTTTCTCTGGGGAAAGGCCAACATTCTTGTCTAGGGCCTGGTGGCCCGGAGTCGCCGGATGCCTGCTGAAATTCCGCATGAATCAGGATGCCTCCCAGATGAAAATTGCCCCCACAGGCAACTGTGGCAGGTTTGACAGTGCCAAGTGCCTCCTGCAAACACACATCAGGAACCTGGCCTGGTGACTTTTGTTTCTCTGGGGAAAAGCCATGGTTCATGTCCAGGGCCTGGTGGCCTGGAGTGGCCGGCTGCCTGCTGAAATTCCGCATGGATCAGGATGCATCCCACATGAAAAATGCCCCCACAGGCAACTGCGGCGGGTTTGACAGTGCCAAGTGCCTCCTGCAAACTGACATCAGGAACCTGGCCTGGTGACTTTTTTTTCTCAGGGGAAAGGCCATGGTTCATGTCCAGGGCTTGGTGGCCCGGAGTGGCCGGCTGCCTGCTGAAATTCCAAATGGATCAGGATGCCTCCCAGAGCGAAAGTACCACCAGAGGTAACTGTGGCTGGTTTGACAGTGCCAAGTGCCTCCTGCAAACTGACATCAGGAAGCTGGCCTGGTGACTTTTGTTTCTCTGGGGAAAGGCCATGATTCTTGTCCGGGGTATGGTGCCCCGGAGTGGCCGGCTGCCTGCTGAAATTCCAAAAGGATCAGGATGCCTCCCAGACCGAAAGAACCACCCAAGGCAACTGTGGCTGGTTTGACAGTGCCAAGTGCCTCCTGCAAACTGACATCAGGAACCTGGCCTGGTGACTTTTGTTTCTCTGGGGAAAGGCCATCATTCTTTTCCGGGGTATGGTGCCCCGGAGTGGCCGGCTGCCGGCAGAAATTCCAAAAGGATCAGGATGCCTCCCAGATGGAAAGTGGCCCCAGAGGCAACTGTGGCTGGTTTGACAGTGCCAAGTGCCTCCTGCAAACTGACATCAGGAACCTGGCCTGGTGACTTTTGTTTCTCTGGGGAAAGGCCATCATTATGTCCGGGGCACGGTGGCCCGGAGTGGCCGGCTGCCTGCTGAAATTCCTCACGGTTGAGGATACCTCCCAGATGCAAGGTGCCCCCACAGGCAACTGCGTCTGGTTTGACAGTGCCAAGTGCCTCCTGCAAACTGACATCAGGAACCTGGCCTGGTGACTTTTGTTTCTCTGGGGAAAGGCCATCATTCTTTTCCGGGGTACGGTGGCCCGGAGTGGCCGGCTGCCTGCTGAAATTCCGCACGGATCAGGATGCCTACCCGACCGAAAATACCACCACAGGCAACTGCGTCTGGTTTGACAGTGCCAAGCGCCTCCTGCAAACTGACATCAGGAACCTGGCCTGGTGACTTTTGTTTCTCTGGGGATAGGCCATGGTTCATGTCCCGTGCCCCGTGGCCTGGAGTGGCCGGCTGCCTGCTGAAATTCCTCACGGTTGAGGATACCTCCCAGATGGAATGTGCCCCCACAGGTAACTGTGTCTGGTTTGACAGTGCCAAGTGCCTCCTGCAAACTGACATCAGGAACCTGGCCTGGTGACTTTTGTTTCTCTGGGGAAAGGCCATGGTTCATGTCCATGGCCTGGTGGCCCGGAGTGGCCGGCTGCCTGCTGAAATTCTGCATGGATCAGGATGCCGCCGAGATGGAAGGTGCCCCCACAGGCACCTGTGGCTGGTTTGACAGTGCCAAGTGCCTCCTGCAAACTGACATCAGGAACCTGGCCTGGTGACTTTTGTTTCTCTGGGGAAAGGCCATCATTCTTGTCCGGGGCCCAGAGTGGCCTGCGGTGGCCGGCTGCCTGCTGAAATTCCTCACGGTTGAGGATACCTCCCAGATGGAATGTGCCCCCACAGGTAACTGTGGCTGGTTTGACAGTGCCAAGTGCCTCCTGCAAACTGACATCAGGAACCTGGCCTGGTGACTTTTGTTTCTCTGGGGAAAGGCCATGGTTCATGTCCAGGGCCTGGGGGCTCGGAGTGGCCGGCTGCCTGCTGAAATTCCGCATGGATCAGGATGCCTCCCAGATGAAAAATGCCCCCACAGGCAACTGCGTCTGGTTTGACAGTGCCAAGTGCCTCCTGCAAACTGACATCAGGAACCTGGCCTGGTGACTTTTGTTTCTCCGTGGAAAGGCCATGATTCTTTTCCGGGGTACGGTGGCCCGGAGTGGCCGGCTGCCTGCTGAAATTCCGCACGGATCAGGATGCCTCCCAGACCGAAAGTACCACCCAATGCAAATGTGGCTGGTTTGACAGTGCCAAGTGCCTCCTGCAAACAGACATCAGCGACCTGGCCTGGTGACTTTTGTTTCTCTGGGGAAAGGCCATCCTTCTTTTCCGGGGCCCAGAGCGGACGGAGTGGCCGGCTGGCTGCTGAAATTCCACACAGTTGAGGATGTCTCCCACATGAAAAATGCCCCCAGAGGCAACTGTGGCTGGTTTGACAGTGCCAAGTGCCTCCTGCAAACTGACATCAGCAACCTGGCCTGGTGACTTTTGTTTCTCTGGGAAAAGGCCATGGTTCATGTCCAGGGCCTTGTGGCCAGGGGTGGCCAGCTGCCTGCTGAATTTCCACATGGATCAGGATGCCTCCCAGATGAAAACTGCCCCTACAGGCAACTGTGGCTGGTTTGACAGTGCCAAGTGCCTCCTGCAAACTGACATCAGGAACCTGGCCTGGTGACTTTTGTTTCTCTGGGGAAAGGCCTTCATTCTTGTCCAGTGCCCGGTGTACTGGAGTGGCCGGATGCCTGCTGAAATTCCGCACGCATGAGGACACCTCCCAGATGCAAGGACCCCACAGGCAACTGCGTCTGGTTTGACAGTGCCAAGTGCCTCCTTCAAACTGACATCAGGAACCTGGCCTGGTGACTTTTGTTTCTCTGGGTAAAGGCCATCATTCGTGTCCAGTGCCCTGCTGCCTGCAGTGGCCGGCTGCCTGCTGAAATTCCTCACGGTTGAGGATACCTCCCAGATGAAAAGTGCCCCCACAGGTAACTGTGGCTGGTTTGACAGTGCCAAGTGCCTCCTGCAAACTGACATCAGGAACCTGGCCTGGTGACTTTTGTTTCTCTGGGGAAAGGTCATGTTTAATGTCCAGGGCCTGGTGGCCCGGAGTGGCCTGGTGCATGCTGAAATTCTGCATGGATCAGGATGCCGCCGAGATGGAAGGTGCCACCACAGGCAACTGTGTCTGGTTTGACAGTGCCAAGTGCCTCCTGCAAACTGACATCAGGAACCTGGCCTGGTGACTTTTGTTTCTCTGGGGAAAGGCCAACATTCTTGTATAGGGCCTGGTGGCCCGGAGTCGCCGGATGCCTGCTGAAATTCCGCATGAATCAGGATGCCTCCCAGATGAAAATTGCCCCCACAGGCAACTGTGGCAGGTTTGACAGTGCCAAGTGCCTCCTGCAAACACACATCAGGAACCTGGCCTGGTGACTTTTCTTTCTCTGGGGAAAAGCCATGGTTCATGTCCAGGGCCTGGTGGCCTGGAGTGGCCGGCTGCCTGCTGAAATTCCGCATGGATCAGGATGCCTTCCACATGAAAAATGCCCCCGCAGGCAACTGCGGCGGGTTTGACAGTGCCAAGTGCCTCCTGCAAACTGACATCAGGAACCTGGCCTGGTGACTTTTTTTTCTCAGGGGAAAGGCCATGGTTCATGTCCAGGGCTTGGTGGCCCGGAGTGGCCGGCTGCCTGCTGAAATTCCAAATGGATCAGGATGCCTCCCAGAGCGAAAGTACCACCAGAGGCAACTGTGGCTGGTTTGACAGTGCCAAGTGCCTCCTGCAAACTGACATCAGGAACCTGGCCTGGTGACTTTTGTTTCTCTGGGGAAAGGCCATGATTCTTTTCCGGGGTATGGTGGCCCGGAGTGGCCGGCTGCCTGCTGAAATTCTGCATGGATCAGGATGCCTCCCAGACCGAAAGAACCACCCAAGGCAACTGTGGCTGGTTTGACAGTGCCAAGTGACTCCTGCAAACAGACATCAGCGACCTGGCCTGCTGAATTCTGTTTCTCTGGGGAAAGGCCATGGTTCATGTCCAGGGCCCGGTGGCTCGAGTGACAGGCTGCCTGCTGAAATTCCAAACGGATCAGGATACCTCCCAGATGGAATGTGCCCCCACAGGTAACTGTGGCTGGTTTGACAGTGCCAAGTGCCTCCTGCCAACTGACATCAGGAACCTGGCCTGGTGACTTTTGTTTCTCTCGGGAAAGGCCATGGTTCATGTCCATGGCCTGGTGGCCCGGAGTGGCCGGCTGCCTGCTGAAATTCTGCATGGATCAGGATGCCGCCGAGATGGAAGGTGCCACCACAGGCACCTGTGGCTGGTTTGACAGTGCCAAGTGCCTCCTGCAAACTGACATCAGGAACCTGGCCTGGTGACTTTTGTTTCTCTGGGGAAAGGCCATCATACTTGTCCGGGGCCCAGAGTGGCCTGCGGTGGCCGGCTGCCTGCTGAAATTCCGCACGGTTGAGGATACCTCCCAGATGCAAGGTGCCCCCACAGGCAACTGTGGCTGGTTTGACAGTGCCAAGTGCCTCCTGCAAACTGACATCAGGAACCTGGCCTGGTGACTTTTGTTTCTCTGGGGAAAGGCCATGGTTCATGTCCAGGGCCTGGGGGCTCGGAGTGGCCGGCTGCCTGCTGAAATTCCGCATGGATCAGGATGCCTCCCAGATGAAAAATGCCCCCACAGGCAACTGCGGCTGGTTTGACAGTGCCAAGTGCCTCCTGCAAACTGACATCAGGAACCTGGCCTGGTGACTTTTGTTTCTCCGTGGAAAGGCCATGATTCTTTTCCGGGGTACGGTGGCCCGGAGTGGCCGGCTGCCTGCTGAAATTCCGCACGGATCAGGATGCCTCCCAGACCGAAAGTACCACCCAAGGCAAATGTGGCTGGTTTGACAGTGCCAAGTGCCTCCTGCAAACAGACATCAGCGACCTGGCCTGGTGACTTTTGTTTCTCTGGGGAAAGGCCATCCTTCTTTTCCGGGGCCCAGAGCGGACGGAGTGGCCGGCTGGCTGCTGAAATTCCACACAATTGAGGATGTCTCCCACATGAAAAATGCCCCCAGAGGCAACTGTGGCTGGTTTGACAGTGCCAAGTGCCTCCTGCAAACTGACATCAGCAACCTGGCCTGGTGACTTTTGTTTCTCTGGGAAAAGGCCATGGTTCATGTCCAGGGCCTTGTGGCCAGGGGTGGCCAGCTGCCTGCTGAATTTCCACATGGATCAGGATGCCTCCCAGATGAAAACTGCCCCTACAGGCAACTGTGGCTGGTTTGACAGTGCCAAGTGCCTCCTGCAAACTGACATCAGGAACCTGGCCTGGTGACTTTTGTTTCTCTGGGGAAAGGCCTTCATTCTTGTCCAGTGCCCGGTGTACTGGAGTGGCCGGATGCCTGCTGAAATTCCGCACGCATGAGGATACCTCCCAGATGCAAGGACCCCACAGGCAACTGCGTCTGGTTTGACAGTGCCAAGTGCCTCCTGCAAGCTGACATCAGGAACCTGGCCTGGTGACTTTTGTTTCTCAGGGGAAAGGCCATGGTTCATATCCAGGGCCTGGTGGCCCGGAGTTGCCGGCTGCCTGCTGAAATTCCGCATGGATCAGGATGCCTCCCACATGAAAAATGCCCCCAGAGGCAACTGTGGCTGGTTTGACAGTGCCAAGTGCCTCCTGCAAACTGACACCAGGAACCTGGCCTGGTGACTTTTGTTTCTCTGGGAAAAGGCCAACATTTTTTCTGGGTCCCGGTGGCCTGGAGTGGCCGGCTGCCTGCTGAAATTCCGCACGGATCAGGATGCCTCCCAGACCGAAAGTACCACCCAAGGCAAATGTGGCTGGTTTGACAGTGCCAAGTGCCTCCTGCAAACTGACATCAGCGACCTGGCCTGCTGAGTTCTGTTTCTCTGGGGAAAGGCCATCGTTCCTCTCCAGGGCCCGGTGGCTCGAGTGGCAGGCTGCCTGCTGAAATTCCACATGGATCAGGATGCCTCCCAGATGAAAGGTGCCCCCACAGGCAACTGTGGCTGGTTTGACAGTGCCAAGTGCCTCCTGCAAACTGACATCAGGAACCTGGCCTGGTGATTTTTGTTTCTCTGGGGAAAGGCCATCATTCTTGTCCAGTGCCCCGCTGCCTGCAGTGGCCGGCTGCCTGCTGAAATTCCTCACGGTTGAGGATACCTCCCAGATGGAAGGTGCCCCCACAGGTAACTGTGGCTGGTTTGACAGTGCCAAGTGCCTCCTGCAAACTGACATCAGGAACCTGGCCTGGTGACTTTTGTTTCTCTGGGGAAAGGCCATGGTTCATGTCCAGGGCCTGGTGGCCCGGAGTGGCCGGCTGCCTGCTGAAATTCCGCACGGTTGAGGATGTCTCCCACATGAAAAATGCCTCCACAGGCACCTGTGGCTGGTTTGACAGTGCCAAGTGCCTCCTGCCAACTGACATCAGGAACCTGGCCTGGTGACTTTTTTTTCTCTGGGGAAAGGCCATCATTCATGTCCGGGGCACGGTGGCCAGGAGTGGCCGGCTGCCTGCTGATATTCCACACAGTTGAGGATACCTCCCAGATGCAAGGTGCCCCCACAGGCAACTGTGGCTGGTTTGACAGTGCCAAGTGCCTCCTGCAAACTGACATCAGGAACCTGGCCTGGTGACTTTTGTTTCTCAAGGGAATGGACATGGCTCATGTCCAGGGCCTGGCGGCCCGGAGTGGCCGGGTGCCTGCTGAAATTCCGCTTGGATCAGGATGCCTCCCAGATGAAAAATGCCCCCAGAGGCAACTGCGTCTGGTTTGACAGTGCCAAGTGCCTCCTGCAAAATGACATCAGGAACTTGGCCTGGTGACTTTTGTTTCTCTGATGAAAGGCCATCATTCTTGTCCGGGGCACGGTGGCCCAGAGTGGCTGGCTGCCTGCTGAAATTCCGCACGGTTGAGGATACCTCCCAGATGCAAGGGGGACCCACAGACAACTGTGGCTGGTTTGACAGTGCCAAGTGCCTCCTGCAAACTGACATCAGGAACCTGGCCAGGTGACTTTTGTTTCTCTGGGGAAAGGCCATCATTCTTGTCCTGGGCCTGGTGGCCCGGAGTGGCCGGCTGCCTGCTGAAATTCCGCATGAATCAGGATGCCTCCCAGATGAAAATTGCTCCCACAGGCAACTGTGGCTGGTTTGACAGTGCCAAGTGCCTCCTGCAAACTGACATCAGGAACCTGGCCTGGTGACTTTTGTTTCTCTCGGGTAAAGGCCATCATTCGTGTCCAGTGCCCTGCTGCCTGCAGTGGCCGGCTGCCTGCTGAAATTCCTCACGGTTGAGGATTCCTCCCAGATGAAAACTGCCCCCACAGGTAACTGTGGCTGGTTTGACAGTGCCAAGTGCCTCCTGCAAACTGACATCAGGAACCTGGCCTGGTGACTTTTGTTTCTCTCGGGAAATGGCCATGGTTCATGTCCATGGACTCGGGGCCCGGAGTGGCCGGCTGCCTGCTGAAATTCTGCATGGATCAGGATGCCGCCGAGATGGAAGGTGCCACCACAGGCAACTGTGGCTGGTTTGACAGTGCCAAGTGCCTCCTGCAAACTGACATCAGGAACCTGGCCTGGTGACTTTTGTTTCTCTGGGGAAAGGCATTCATTCTTGTCCAGTTCCCGGTGTTCTGGAGTGGCCGGATGCCTGCTGAAATTCCGCACGGATGAGGATACCTCCCAGATGAAAGGAGCCCCCACAGGCAACTGCGTCTAGTTGGACAGTGCCAAGTGCCTCCTGCAAACTGACATCAGGAACCTGGCCTGGTGACTTTTGTTTCTCAGGGGAATGGACATGGCTCATGTCCAGGGCCTGGTGGCCCGGAGTGGCCTGGTGCATGCTGAAATTCCGCATGGATCAGGATGCCTCCCAGATGAAAAATGAATCCAGAGGCAACTGCGTCTGGTTTGACAGTGCCAAGTGCCACCTGCAAAATGACATCAGGAACCTGGCCTGGTGACTTTTGTTTCTCTGGGGAAAAGCCATGGTTCATGTCCAGGGCCTGGTGGCCCGGAGCGGACGGCTGCCTGCTGAAATTCTGCATGGATTAGGATGCCTCCCACATGAAAAATGCCCCCACAGGCAACTGCGGCGGGTTTGACAGTGCCAAGTGCCTCCTGCAAACTGACATCAGGAACCTGGCCTGGTGACTTTTGTTTCTCTGGGGAAAAGCCATGGTTCATGTCCAGGGCCTGGTGGCCCGGAGTGGCCGGCTGCCTGCTGAAATTCAAAATGGATCAGGATGCCTCCCAGAGCGAAAGTACCACCAGAGGCAACTGTGGCTGGTTTGACAGTGCCAAGTGCCTCCTGCAAACTGACATCAGGAACCTGGCCTGGTGACTTTTGTTTCTCTGGGGAAAGGCCAACATTCTTGTATAGGGCCTGGTGGCCCGGAGTCGCCGGATGCCTGCTGAAATTCCGCATGAATCAGGATGCCTCCCAGATGAAAATTGCCCCCACAGGCAACTGTGGCAGGTTTGACAGTGCCAAGTGCCTCCTGCAAACACACATCAGGAACCTGGCCTGGTGACTTTTGTTTCTCTGGGGAAAAGCCATGGTTCATGTCCAGGGCCTGGTGGCCTGGAGTGGCCGGCTGCCTGCTGAAATTCCGCATGGATCAGGATGCATCCCACATGAAAAATGCCCCCACAGGCAACTGCGGCGGGTTTGACAGTGCCAAGTGCCTCCTGCAAACTGACATCAGGAACCTGGCCTGGTGACTTTTTTTTCTCAGGGGAAAGGCCATGGTTCATGTCCAGGGCTTGGTGGCCCGGAGTGGCCGGCTGCCTGCTGAAATTCCAAATGGATCAGGATGCCTCCCAGAGCGAAAGTACCACCAGAGGCAACTGTGGCTGGTTTGACAGTGCCAAGTGCCTCCTGCAAACTGACATCAGGAACCTGGCCTGGTGACTTTTGTTTCTCTGGGGAAAGGCCATGATTCTTTTCCGGGGCCCAGAGCGGACGGAGTGGCCGGCTGGCTGCTGAAATTCCACACAGTTGAGGATGTCTCCCACATGAAAAATGCCCCCAGAGGCAACTGTGGCTGGTTTGACAGTGCCAAGTGCCTCCTGCAAACTGACATCAGCAACCTGGCCTGGTGACTTTTGTTTCTCTGGGAAAAGGCCATGGTTCATGTCCAGGGCCTTGTGGCCAGGGGTGGCCAGCTGCCTGCTGAATTTCCACATGGATCAGGATGCCTCCCAGATGAAAACTGCCCCTACAGGCAACTGTGGCTGGTTTGACAGTGCCAAGTGCCTCCTGCAAACTGACATCAGGAACCTGGCCTGGTGACTTTTGTTTCTCTGGGGAAAGGCCTTCATTCTTGTCCAGTGCCCGGTGTACTGGAGTGGCCGGATGCCTGCTGAAATTCCGCACGCATGAGGATACCTCCCAGATGCAAGGACCCCACAGGCAACTGCGTCTGGTTTGACAGTGCCAAGTGCCTCCTTCAAACTGACATCAGGAACCTGGCCTGGTGACTTTTGTTTCTCTGGGTAAAGGCCATCATTCGTGTCCAGTGCCCTGCTGCCTGCAGTGGCCGGCTGCCTGCTGAAATTCCTCACGGTTGAGGATACCTCCCAGATGAAAAGTGCCCCCACAGGTAACTGTGGCTGGTTTGACAGTGCCAAGTGCCTCCTGCAAACTGACATCAGGAACCTGGCCTGGTGACTTTTGTTTCTCAGGGGAATGGACATGGCTCATGTCCAGGGCCTGGTGGCCCGGAGTGGCCTGGTGCATGCTGAAATTCTGCATGGATCAGGATGCCGCCGAGATGGAAGGTGCCACCACAGGCAACTGTGTCTGGTTTGACAGTGCCAAGTGCCTCCTGCAAACTGACATCAGGAACCTGGCCTGGTGACTTTTGTTTCTCTGGGGAAAGGCCAACATTCTTGTATAGGGCCTGGTGGCCCGGATTCGCCGGATGCCTGCTGAAATTCCGCATGAATCAGGATGCCTCCCAGATGAAAATTGCCCCCACAGGCAACTGTGGCAGGTTTGACAGTGCCAAGTGCCTCCTGCAAACACACATCAGGAACCTGGCCTGGTGACTTTTCTTTCTCTGGGGAAAAGCCATGGTTCATGTCCAGGGCCTGGTGGCCCGGAGTGGCCGGCTGCCTGCTGAAATTCCGCATGGATCAGGATGCCTTCCACATGAAAAATGCCCCCGCAGGCAACTGCGGCGGGTTTGACAGTGCCAAGTGCCTCCTGCAAACTGACATCAGGAACCTGGCCTGGTGACTTTTTTTTCTCAGGGGAAAGGCCATCGTTCATGTCCCGGGCTTGGTGGCCCGGAGTGGCCGGCTGCCTGCTGAAATTCCAAATGGATCAGGATGCCTCCCAGAGCGAAAGTACCACCAGAGGCAACTGTGGCTGGTTTGACAGTGCCAAGTGCCTCCTGCAAACTGACATCAGGAACCTGGCCTGGTGACTTTTGTTTCTCTGGGGAAAGGCCATGATTCTTTTCCGGGGTATGGTGGCCCGGAGTGGCCGGCTGCCTGCTGAAATTCCAAAAGGATCAGGATGCCTCCCAGACCGAAAGAACCACCCAAGGCAACTGTGGCTGGTTTGACAGTGCCAAGTGACTCCTGCAAACAGACATCAGCGACCTGGCCTGCTGAATTCTGTTTCTCTGGGGAAAGGCCATGGTTCATGTCCAGGGCCCGGTGGCTCGAGTGACAGGCTGCCTGCTGAAATTCCAAACGGATCAGGATACCTCCCAGATGGAATGTGCCCCCACAGGTAACTGTGGCTGGTTTGACAGTGCCAAGTGCCTCCTGCCAACTGACATCAGGAACCTGGCCTGGTGACTTTTGTTTCTCTCGGGAAAGGCCATGGTTCATGTCCATGGCCTGGTGGCCCGGAGTGGCCGGCTGCCTGCTGAAATTCTGCATGGATCAGGATGCCGCCGAGATGGAAGGTGCCACCACAGGCACCTGTGGCTGGTTTGACAGTGCCAAGTGCCTCCTGCAAACTGACATCAGGAACCTGGCCTGGTGACTTTTGTTTCTCTGGGGAAAGGCCATCATACTTGTCCGGGGCCCAGAGTGGCCTGCGGTGGCCGGCTGCCTGCTGAAATTCCGCACGGTTGAGGATACCTCCCAGATGCAAGGTGCCCCCACAGGCAACTGTGGCTGGTTTGACAGTGCCAAGTGCCTCCTGCAAACTGACATCAGGAACCTGGCCTGGTGACTTTTGTTTCTCTGGGGAAAGGCCATGGTTCATGTCCAGGGCCTGGGGGCTCGGAGTGGCCGGCTGCCTGCTGAAATTCCGCATGGATCAGGATGCCTCCCAGATGAAAAATGCCCCCACAGGCAACTGCGGCTGGTTTGACAGTGCCAAGTGCCTCCTGCAAACTGACATCAGGAACCTGGCCTGGTGACTTTTGTTTCTCCGTGGAAAGGCCATGATTCTTTTCCGGGGTACGGTGGCCCGGAGTGGCCGGCTGCCTGCTGAAATTCCGCACGGATCAGGATGCCTCCCAGACCGAAAGTACCACCCAAGGCAAATGTGGCTGGTTTGACAGTGCCAAGTGCCTCCTGCAAACAGACATCAGCGACCTGGCCTGGTGACTTTTGTTTCTCTGGGGAAAGGCCATCCTTCTTTTCCGGGGCCCAGAGCGGACGGAGTGGCCGGCTGGCTGCTGAAATTCCACACAGTTGAGGATGTCTCCCACATGAAAAATGCCCCCAGAGGCAACTGTGGCTGGTTTGACAGTGCCAAGTGCCTCCTGCAAACTGACATCAGCAACCTGGCCTGGTGACTTTTGTTTCTCTGGGAAAAGGCCATGGTTCATGTCCAGGGCCTTGTGGCCAGGGGTGGCCAGCTGCCTGCTGAATTTCCACATGGATCAGGATGCCTCCCAGATGAAAACTGCCCCTACAGGCAACTGTGGCTGGTTTGACAGTGCCAAGTGCCTCCTGCAAACTGACATCAGGAACCTGGCCTGGTGACTTTTGTTTCTCTGGGGAAAGGCCTTCATTCTTGTCCAGTGCCCGGTGTACTGGAGTGGCCGGATGCCTGCTGAAATTCCGCACGCATGAGGATACCTCCCAGATGCAAGGACCCCACAGGCAACTGCGTCTGGTTTGACAGTGCCAAGTGCCTCCTGCAAACTGACATCAGGAACCTGGCCTGGTGACTTTTGTTTCTCAGGGGAAAGGCCATGGTTCATATCCAGGGCCTGGTGGCCCGGAGTTGCCGGCTGCCTGCTGAAATTCCGCATGGATCAGGATGCCTCCCACATGAAAAATGCCCCCAGAGGCAACTGTGGCTGGTTTGACAGTGCCAAGTGCCTCCTGCAAACTGACACCAGGAACCTGGCCTGGTGACTTTTGTTTCTCTGGGAAAAGGCCAACATTCTTTTCTGGGTCCCGGTGGCCCGGAGTGGCCGGCTGCCTGCTGAAATTCCGCACGGATCAGGATGCCTCCCAGACCGAAAGTACCACCCAAGGCAAATGTGGCTGGTTTGACAGTGCCAAGTGCCTCCTGCAAACTGACATCAGCGACCTGGACTGCTGAGTTCTGTTTCTCTGGGGAAAGGCCATGGTTCCTCTCCAGGGCCCGGTGGCTCGAGTGGCAGGCTGCCTGCTGAAATTCCACATGGATCAGGATGCCTCCCAGATGAAAGGTGCCCCCACAGGCAACTGTGGCTGGTTTGACAGTGCCAAGTGCCTCCTGCAAACTGACACCAGGAACCTGGCCTGGTGACTTTTTTTTCTCAGGGGAAAGGCCATGGTTCATGTCCAGGGCTTGGTGGCCCGGAGTGGCCGGCTGCCTGCTGAAATTCCAAATGGATCAGGATGCCTCCCAGAGCGAAAGTACCACCAGAGGCAACTGTGGCTGGTTTGACAGTGCCAAGTGCCTCCTGCAAACTGACATCAGGAACCTGGCCTGGTGACTTTTGTTTCTCTGGGGAAAGGCCATGATTCTTTTCCGGGGCCCAGAGCGGACGGAGTGGCCGGCTGGCTGCTGAAATTCCACACAGTTGAGGATGTCTCCCACATGAAAAATGCCCCCAGAGGCAACTGTGGCTGGTTTGACAGTGCCAAGTGCCTCCTGCAAACTGACATCAGCAACCTGGCCTGGTGACTTTTGTTTCTCTGGGAAAAGGCCATGGTTCATGTCCAGGGCCTTGTGGCCAGGGGTGGCCAGCTGCCTGCTGAATTTCCACATGGATCAGGATGCCTCCCAGATGAAAACTGCCCCTACAGGCAACTGTGGCTGGTTTGACAGTGCCAAGTGCCTCCTGCAAACTGACATCAGGAACCTGGCCTGGTGACTTTTGTTTCTCTGGGGAAAGGCCTTCATTCTTGTCCAGTGCCCGGTGTACTGGAGTGGCCGGATGCCTGCTGAAATTCCGCACGCATGAGGATACCTCCCAGATGCAAGGACCCCACAGGCAACTGCGTCTGGTTTGACAGTGCCAAGTGCCTCCTTCAAACTGACATCAGGAACCTGGCCTGGTGACTTTTGTTTCTCTGGGTAAAGGCCATCATTCGTGTCCAGTGCCCTGCTGCCTGCAGTGGCCGGCTGCCTGCTGAAATTCCTCACGGTTGAGGATACCTCCCAGATGAAAAGTGCCCCCACAGGTAACTGTGGCTGGTTTGACAGTGCCAAGTGCCTCCTGCAAACTGACATCAGGAACCTGGCCTGGTGACTTTTGTTTCTCAGGGGAATGGACATGGCTCATGTCCAGGGCCTGGTGGCCCGGAGTGGCCTGGTGCATGCTGAAATTCTGCATGGATCAGGATGCCGCCGAGATGGAAGGTGCCACCACAGGCAACTGTGTCTGGTTTGACAGTGCCAAGTGCCTCCTGCAAACTGACATCAGGAACCTGGCCTGGTGACTTTTGTTTCTCTGGGGAAAGGCCAACATTCTTGTATAGGGCCTGGTGGCCCGGATTCGCCGGATGCCTGCTGAAATTCCGCATGAATCAGGATGCCTCCCAGATGAAAATTGCCCCCACAGGCAACTGTGGCAGGTTTGACAGTGCCAAGTGCCTCCTGCAAACACACATCAGGAACCTGGCCTGGTGACTTTTCTTTCTCTGGGGAAAAGCCATGGTTCATGTCCAGGGCCTGGTGGCCCGGAGTGGCCGGCTGCCTGCTGAAATTCCGCATGGATCAGGATGCCTTCCACATGAAAAATGCCCCCGCAGGCAACTGCGGCGGGTTTGACAGTGCCAAGTGCCTCCTGCAAACTGACATCAGGAACCTGGCCTGGTGACTTTTTTTTCTCAGGGGAAAGGCCATCGTTCATGTCCCGGGCTTGGTGGCCCGGAGTGGCCGGCTGCCTGCTGAAATTCCAAATGGATCAGGATGCCTCCCAGAGCGAAAGTACCACCAGAGGCAACTGTGGCTGGTTTGACAGTGCCAAGTGCCTCCTGCAAACTGACATCAGGAACCTGGCCTGGTGACTTTTGTTTCTCTGGGGAAAGGCCATGATTCTTTTCCGGGGTATGGTGGCCCGGAGTGGCCGGCTGCCTGCTGAAATTCCAAAAGGATCAGGATGCCTCCCAGACCGAAAGAACCACCCAAGGCAACTGTGGCTGGTTTGACAGTGCCAAGTGACTCCTGCAAACAGACATCAGCGACCTGGCCTGCTGAATTCTGTTTCTCTGGGGAAAGGCCATGGTTCATGTCCAGGGCCCGGTGGCTCGAGTGACAGGCTGCCTGCTGAAATTCCAAACGGATCAGGATACCTCCCAGATGGAATGTGCCCCCACAGGTAACTGTGGCTGGTTTGACAGTGCCAAGTGCCTCCTGCCAACTGACATCAGGAACCTGGCCTGGTGACTTTTGTTTCTCTCGGGAAAGGCCATGGTTCATGTCCATGGCCTGGTGGCCCGGAGTGGCCGGCTGCCTGCTGAAATTCTGCATGGATCAGGATGCCGCCGAGATGGAAGGTGCCACCACAGGCACCTGTGGCTGGTTTGACAGTGCCAAGTGCCTCCTGCAAACTGACATCAGGAACCTGGCCTGGTGACTTTTGTTTCTCTGGGGAAAGGCCATCATACTTGTCCGGGGCCCAGAGTGGCCTGCGGTGGCCGGCTGCCTGCTGAAATTCCGCACGGTTGAGGATACCTCCCAGATGCAAGGTGCCCCCACAGGCAACTGTGGCTGGTTTGACAGTGCCAAGTGCCTCCTGCAAACTGACATCAGGAACCTGGCCTGGTGACTTTTGTTTCTCTGGGGAAAGGCCATGGTTCATGTCCAGGGCCTGGGGGCTCGGAGTGGCCGGCTGCCTGCTGAAATTCCGCATGGATCAGGATGCCTCCCAGATGAAAAATGCCCCCACAGGCAACTGCGGCTGGTTTGACAGTGCCAAGTGCCTCCTGCAAACTGACATCAGGAACCTGGCCTGGTGACTTTTGTTTCTCCGTGGAAAGGCCATGATTCTTTTCCGGGGTACGGTGGCCCGGAGTGGCCGGCTGCCTGCTGAAATTCCGCACGGATCAGGATGCCTCCCAGACCGAAAGTACCACCCAAGGCAAATGTGGCTGGTTTGACAGTGCCAAGTGCCTCCTGCAAACAGACATCAGCGACCTGGCCTGGTGACTTTTGTTTCTCTGGGGAAAGGCCATCCTTCTTTTCCGGGGCCCAGAGCGGACGGAGTGGCCGGCTGGCTGCTGAAATTCCACACAGTTGAGGATGTCTCCCACATGAAAAATGCCCCCAGAGGCAACTGTGGCTGGTTTGACAGTGCCAAGTGCCTCCTGCAAACTGACATCAGCAACCTGGCCTGGTGACTTTTGTTTCTCTGGGAAAAGGCCATGGTTCATGTCCAGGGCCTTGTGGCCAGGGGTGGCCAGCTGCCTGCTGAATTTCCACATGGATCAGGATGCCTCCCAGATGAAAACTGCCCCTACAGGCAACTGTGGCTGGTTTGACAGTGCCAAGTGCCTCCTGCAAACTGACATCAGGAACCTGGCCTGGTGACTTTTGTTTCTCTGGGGAAAGGCCTTCATTCTTGTCCAGTGCCCGGTGTACTGGAGTGGCCGGATGCCTGCTGAAATTCCGCACGCATGAGGATACCTCCCAGATGCAAGGACCCCACAGGCAACTGCGTCTGGTTTGACAGTGCCAAGTGCCTCCTGCAAACTGACATCAGGAACCTGGCCTGGTGACTTTTGTTTCTCAGGGGAAAGGCCATGGTTCATATCCAGGGCCTGGTGGCCCGGAGTTGCCGGCTGCCTGCTGAAATTCCGCATGGATCAGGATGCCTCCCACATGAAAAATGCCCCCAGAGGCAACTGTGGCTGGTTTGACAGTGCCAAGTGCCTCCTGCAAACTGACACCAGGAACCTGGCCTGGTGACTTTTGTTTCTCTGGGAAAAGGCCAACATTCTTTTCTGGGTCCCGGTGGCCCGGAGTGGCCGGCTGCCTGCTGAAATTCCGCACGGATCAGGATGCCTCCCAGACCGAAAGTACCACCCAAGGCAAATGTGGCTGGTTTGACAGTGCCAAGTGCCTCCTGCAAACTGACATCAGCGACCTGGACTGCTGAGTTCTGTTTCTCTGGGGAAAGGCCATGGTTCCTCTCCAGGGCCCGGTGGCTCGAGTGGCAGGCTGCCTGCTGAAATTCCACATGGATCAGGATGCCTCCCAGATGAAAGGTGCCCCCACAGGCAACTGTGGCTGGTTTGACAGTGCCAAGTGCCTCCTGCAAACTGACATCAGGAACCTGGCCTGGTGATTTTTGTTTCTCTGGGGAAAGGCCATCATTCTTGTCCAGTGCCCCGCTGCCTGCAGTGGCCGGCTGCCTGCTGAAATTCCTCACGGTTGAGGATACCTCCCAGATGGAAGGTGCCCCCACAGGTAAGTGTGGCTGGTTTGACAGTGCCAAGTGCCTCCTGCAAACTGACATCAGGAACCTGGCCTGGTGACTTTTGTTTCTCTGGGGAAAGGCCATGGTTCATGTCCAGGGCCTGGTGGCCCGGAGTGGCCGGCTGCCTGCTGAAATTCCGCACGGTTGAGGATGTCTCCCACATGAAAAATGCCTCCACAGGCAACGGTGGCTGGTTTGACAGTGCCAAGTGCCTCCTGCAAACTGACATCAGGAACCTGGCCTGGTGACTTTTTTTTCTCTGGGGAAAGGCCATCATTCATGTCCGGGGCACGGTGGCCAGGAGTGGCCGGCTGCCTGCTGATATTCCACACAGTTGAGGATACCTCCCAGATGCAAGGTGCCCCCACAGGCAACTGTGGCTGGTTTGACAGTGCCAAGTGCCTCCTGCAAACTGACATCAGCGACCTGGCCTGGTGACTTTTGTTTCTCAGGGGAATGGACATGGCTCATATCCAGGGCCTGGCGGCCAGGAGTGGCCGGGTGCCTGCTGAAATTCCGCTTGGATCAGGATGCCTCCCAGATGAAAAATGCCCCCAGAGGCAACTGCGTCTGGTTTGACAGTGCCAAGTGCCTCCTGCAAAATGACATCAGGAACTTGGCCTGGTGACTTTTGTTTCTCTGATGAAAGGCCATCATTCTTGTCCGGGGCACGGTGGCCCGGAGTGGCTGGCTGCCTGCTGAAATTCCGCACGGTTGAGGTTACCTCCCAGATGCAAGGGGGACCCACAGACAACTGTGGCTGGTTTGACAGTGCCAAGTGCCTCCTGCAAACTGACATCAGGAACCTGGCCTGGTGACTTTTGTTTCTCAGGGAAAAGGCCATCATTCTTGTCCTGGGCCTGGTGGCCCGGAGTCGCCGGCTGCCTGCTGAAATTCCGCATGAATCAGGATGCCTCCCAGATGAAAATTGCTCCCACAGGCAACTGTGGCTGGTTTGACAGTGCCAAGTGCCTCCTGCAAACTGACATCAGGAACCTGGCCTGGTGACTTTTGTTTCTCTGGGGAAAGGCCATCATTCGTGTCCAGTGCCCTGCTGCCTGCAGTGGCCGGCTGCCTGCTGAAATTCCTCACGGTTGAGGATTCCTCCCAGATGAAAAGTGCCCCCACAGGTAACTGTGGCTGGTTTGACAGTGCCAAGTGCCTCCTGCAAACTGACATCAGGAACCTGGCCTGGTGACTTTTGTTTCTCTCGGGAAATGGCCATGGTTCATGTCCATGGACTGGGGGCCCGGAGTGGCCGGCTGCCTACTGAAATTCTGCATGGATCAGGATGCCGCCGAGATGGAAGGTGCCCCTACAGGCAACTGTGGCTGGTTTGACAGTGCCAAGTGCCTCCTGCAAACTGACATCAGGAACCTGGCCTGGTGACTTTTGTTTCTCTGGGGAAAGGCATTCATTCTTGTCCAGTTCCCGGTGTTCTGGAGTGGCCGGATGCCTGCTGAAATTCCGCACGGATGAGGATACCTCCCAGATGAAAGGAGCCCCCACAGGCAACTGCGTCTAGTTGGACAGTGCCAAGTGCCTCCTGCAAACTGACATCAGGAACCTGGCCTGGTGACTTTTGTTTCTCAGGGGAATGGACATGGCTCATGTCCAGGGCCTGGTGGCCCGGAGTGGCCTGGTGCATGCTGAAATTCCGCATGGATCAGGATGCCTCCCAGATGAAAAATGAACCCAGAGGCAACTGCGTCTGGTTTGACAGTGCCAGGTGCCACCTGCAAAATGACATCAGGAACCTGGCCTGGTGACTTTTGTTTCTCTGGGGAAAAGCCATGGTTCATGTCCAGGGCCTGGTGGCCCGGAGTGGCCGGCTGCCTGCTGAAATTCTGCATGGATCAGGATGCCTCCCACATGAAAAATGCCCCCACAGGCAACTGCGGCGGGTTTGACAGTGCCAAGTGCCTCCTGCAAACTGACATCAGGAACCTGGCCTGGTGACTTTTTTTTCTCAGGGGAAAAGCCATGGTTCATGTCCAGGGCCTGGTGGCCCGGAGTGGCCGGCTGCCTGCTGAAATTCCGCACGGATCAGGATGCCTCCCAGAGCGAAAGTACCACCAGAGGCAACTGTGGCTGGTTTGACAGTGCCAAGTGCCTCCTGCAAACTGACATCAGGAACCTGGCCTGGTGACTTTTGTTTCTCTGGGGAAAGGCCATCATTCTTTTCCGGGGTACGGTGGCCCGGAGTGGCCGGCTGCCTGCTGAAATTCCAAAAGGATCAGGATGCCTCCCTGACCGAAAGTACCACTCAAAGCAACTGTGGCTGGTTTGACAGTGCCAAGTGCCTCCTGCAAACAGGCATCAGCGACCTGGCCTGCTGAATTCTGTTTCTCTGGGGAAAGGCCATGGTTCATGTCCAGGGCCCGGTGGCTCGAGTGACAGGCTGCCTGCTGAAATTCCGCACGGATCAGGATGCCTCCCAGATGGAAAGTGGCCCCAGAGGCAACTGTGGCTGGTTTGACAGTGCCAAGTGCCTCCTGCAAAATGACATCAGGAACCTGGCCTGGTGACTTTTGTTTCTCTGGGGAAAAGCCATGGTTCATGTCCAGGGCCTGGTGGCCCGGAGTGGCCAGCTGCCTGCTGAAATTCCTCACGGTTGAGGATACCTCCCAGATGCAAGGTACCCCAGAGGCAACTGTGGCTGGTTTGACAGTGCCAAGTGCCTCCAGCAAACTGACATCAGGAACCTGGCCTGGTGACTTTTGTTTCTCTGGGGAAAGGCCATCATTCTTTTCCGGGGTACGGTGGCCCGGAGTGGCCGGCTGCCTGCTGAAATTCCGCACGGATCAGGATGCCTACCCGACCGAAAGTACCACCACAGGTAACTGTGGCTGGTTTGACAGTGCCAAGTGCCTCCTGCAAACTGACATCAGGAACCTGGCCTGGTGACTTTTGTTTCTCTGGGGAAAGGCCATGGTTCATGTCCAGTGCCCCGTGGCCTGGAGTGGCTGGCTGCCTGCTGAAATTCCTCACGGTTGAGGATACCTCCCAGATGGAAGGTGCCCCCACAGGTAACTGTGGCTGGTTTGACAGTGCCAAGTGCCTCCTGCCAACTGACATCAGGAACCTGGCCTGCTGAATTCTGTTTCTCTGGGGAAAGGCCATGGTTCATGTCCAGGGCCCGGTGGCTCGAGTGACAGGCTGCCTGCTGAAATTCCAAACGGATCAGGATGCCTCCCAGATGGAAAGTGGCCCCAGAGGCAACTGTGGCTGGTTTGACAGTGCCAAGTGCCTCCTGCAAACTGACATCAAGAACCTGGCCTGGTGACTTTTGTTTCTCTGGGGAAAGGCCATGGTTCATGTCCAGGGCTTGGTGGCCCGGAGTGGCCGGCTGCCTGCTGAAATTCCAAATGGATCAGGATGCCTCCCAGAGTGAAAGTACCACCAGAGGCAACTGTGGCTGATTTGACAGTGCCAAGTGCCTCCTGCAAACTGACATCAGGAACCTGGCCTGGTGACTTTTGTTTCTCTGGGGAAAGGCCATGATTCTTTTCCGGGGTATGGTGGCCCGGAGTGGCCGGCTGCCTGCTGAAATTCCAAAAGGATCAGGATGCCTCCCAGACCGAAAGAACCACCCAAGGCAACTGTGGCTGGTTTGACAGTGCCAAGTGCCTCCTGCAAACAGACATCAGGAACCTGGCCTGGTGACTTTCGTTTCTCTGGGGAAAGGCCATGGTTCATGTCCAGGGCCTGGTGGCCCGGAGTGGCCGGCTGCCTGCTGAAATTCCGCACGGATCAGGATACCTCCCAGATGCAAGGTGCCCCCACAGGCAACTGTGGCTGGTTTGACAGTGCCAAGTGCCTCCTGCAAACTGACATCAGGAACCTGGCCTGGTGACTTTTGTTTCTCTGGGGAAAGGCCATCATTATGTCCAGGTCCCGGTGGCCCGGAGTGGCCGGCTGCCTGCTGAAATTCCTCACGGTTGAGGATACGTCCCAGATGCAAGGTACCCCAGAGGCAACTGCGGCTGGTTTGACAGTGCCAAGTGCGTCCTGCAAACTGACATCAGGAACCTGGCCTGGTGACTTTTGTTTCTCTGGGGAAAGGCCATCATTCTTTTCCGGGGTATGGTGGCCCGGAGTGGCCGGCTGCCTGCTGAAATTCCGCACGGGTCAGGATGCCTACCCGACCGAAAGTACCACCACAGGCAACTGCGTCTGGTTTGACAGTGCCAAGTGCCACCTGCAAAATGACATCAGGAACCTGGCCTGGTGACTTTTGTTTCTCTGGGGAAAAGCCATGGTTCATGTCCAGGGCCTGGTGGCCCGGAGTGGCCGGCTGCCTGCTGAAATTCTGCATGGATCAGGATGCCTCCCACATGAAAAATGCCCCCACAGGCAACTGCGGCGGGTTTGACAGTGCCAAGTGCCTCCTGCAAACTGACATCAGGAACCTGGCCTGGTGACTTTTTTTTCTCAGGGGAAAAGCCATGGTTCATGTCCAGGGCCTGGTGGCCCGGAGTGGCCGGCTGCCTGCTGAAATTCCGCACGGATCAGGATGCCTCCCAGACCGAAAGTACCACCAGAGGCAACTGTGGCTGGTTTGACAGTGCCAAGTGCCTCCTGCAAACTGACATCAGGAACCTGGCCTGGTGACTTTTGTTTCTCTGGGGAAAGGCCATCATTCTTTTCCGGGGTACGGTGGCCCGGAGTGGCCGGCTGCCTGCTGAAATTCCAAAAGGATCAGGATGCCTCCCTGACCGAAAG
Organism: Passer domesticus; assembly: GCF_036417665.1. Taxonomy (NCBI): domain Eukaryota; kingdom Metazoa; phylum Chordata; class Aves; order Passeriformes; family Passeridae; genus Passer; species Passer domesticus. Next base: position 59,929,768 of record NC_087474.1, read on the forward strand.
TACCACCCAAAGCAACTGTGGCTGGTTTGACAGTGCCAAGTGCCTCCTGCAAACAGACATCAGCGACCTGGCCTGCTGAATTCTGTTTCTCTGGGGAAAGGCCATGGTTCATGTCCAGGGCCCGGTGGCTCGAGTGACAGGCTGCCTGCTGAAATTCCAAACGGATCAGGATGCCTCCCAGATGGAATGTGGCCCCAGAGGCAACTGTGGCTGGTTTGACAGTGCCAAGTGCCTCCTGCAAAATGACATCAGGAACCTGGCCTGGTGACTTTTGTTTCTCTGGGGAAAAGCCATGGTTCATGTCCAGGGCCTGGTGGCCCGGAGTGGCCGGCAGCCTGCTGAAATTCCTCACGGTTGAGGATACCTCCCAGATGCAAGGTACCCCAGAGGCAACTGTGGCTGGTTTGACAGTGCCAAGTGCCTCCAGCAAACTGACATCAGGAACCTGGCCTGGTGACTTTTGTTTCTCTGGGGAAAGGCCATCATTCTTTTCCGGGGTACGGTGGCCCGGAGTGGCCGGCTGCCTGCTGAAATTCCGCACGGATCCGGATGCCTACCCGACCGAAAGTACCACCACAGGTAACTGTGGCTGGTTTGACAGTGCCAAGTGCCTCCTGCAAACTGACATCAGGAACCTGGCCTGGTGACTTTTGTTTCTCTGGGGAAAGGCCATGGTTCATGTCCAGTGCCCCGTGGCCTGGAGTGGCTGGCTGCCTGCTGAAATTCCTCACGGTTGAGGATACCTCCCAGATGGAAGGTGCCCCCACAGGTAACTGTGGCTGGTTTGACAGTGCCAAGTGCCTCCTGCCAACTGACATCAGGAACCTGGCCTGCTGAATTCTGTTTCTCTGGGGAAAGGCCATGGTTCATGTCCAGGGCCCGGTGGCTCGAGTGACAGGCTGCCTGCTGAAATTCCAAACGGATCAGGATGCCTCCCAGATGGAAAGTGGCCCCAGAGGCAACTGTGGCTGGTTTGACAGTGCCAAGTGCCTCCTGCAAACTGACATCAAGAACCTGGCCTGGTGACTTTTGTTTCTCTGGGGAAAGGCCATGGTTCATGTCCAGGGCTTGGTGGCCCGGAGTGGCCGGCTGCCTGCTGAAATTCCAAATGGATCAGGATGCCTCCCAGAGTGAAAGTACCACCAGAGGCAACTGTGGCTGATTTGACAGTGCCAAGTGCCTCCTGCAAACTGACATCAGGAACCTGGCCTGGTGACTTTTGTTTCTCTGGGGAAAGGCCATGATTCTTTTCCGGGGTATGGTGGCCCGGAGTGGCCGGCTGCCTGCTGAAATTCCAAACGGATCAGGATGCCTCCCAGACCGAAAGAACCACCCAAGGCAACTGTGGCTGGTTTGACAGTGCCAAGTGCCTCCTGCAAACAGACATCAGGAACCTGGCCTGGTGACTTTCGTTTCTCTGGGGAAAGGCCATGGTTCATGTCCAGGGCCTGGTGGCCCGGAGTGGCCGGCTGCCTGCTGAAATTCCGCACGGTTGAGGATACCTCCCAGATGCAAGGTGCCCCCACAGGCAACTGTGGCTGGTTTGACAGTGCCAAGTGCCTCCTGCAAACTGACATCAGGAACCTGGCCTGGTGACTTTTGTTTCTCTGGGGAAAGGCCATCATTATGTCCAGGTCCCGGTGGCCCGGAGTGGCCGGCTGCCTGCTGAAATTCCTCACGGTTGAGGATACGTCCCAGATGCAAGGTACCCCAGAGGCAACTGCGGCTGGTTTGACAGTGCCAAGTGCGTCCTGCAAACTGACATCAGGAACCTGGCCTGGTGACTTTTGTTTCTCTGGGGAAAGGCCATCATTCTTTTCCGGGGTATGGTGGCCCGGAGTGGCCGGCTGCCTGCTGAAATTCCAAAAGGATCAGGATGCCTTCCTGACCGAAAGTACCACCCAAAGCAACTGTGGCTGGTTTGACAGTGCCAAGTGCCTCCTGCAAACAGACATCAGCGACCTGGCCTGCTGAATTCTGTTTCTCTGGGGAAAGGCCATGGTTCATGTCCAGGGCCCGGTGGCTCGAGTGACAGGCTGCCTGCTGAAATTCCAAACGGATCAGGATGCCTCCCAGATGGAATGTGGCCCCAGAGGCAACTGTGGCTGGTTTGACAGTGCCAAGTGCCTCCTGCAAAATGACATCAGGAACCTGGCCTGGTGACTTTAGTTTCTCTGGGGAAAAGCCATGGTTCATGTCCAGGGCCTGGTGGCCCGGAGTGGCCGGCTGCCTGCTGAAATTCCTCACGGTTGAGGATACCTCCCAGATGCAAGGTACCCCAGAGGCAACTGTGGCTGGTTTGACAGTGCCAAGTGCCTCCTGCAAACTGACACCAGGAACCTGGCCTGGTGACTTTTGTTTCTCTGGGAAAAGGCCAACATTTTTTCTGGGTCCCGGTGGCCCGGAGTGGCCGGCTGCCTGCTGAAATTCCGCACGGATCAGGATGCCTCCCAGACCGAAAGTACCACCCAAGGCAAATGTGGCTGGTTTGACAGTGCCAAGTGCCTCCTGCAAACTGACATCAGCGACCTGGCCTGCTGAGTTCTGTTTCTCTGGGGAAAGGCCATCGTTCCTCTCCAGGGCCCGGTGGCTCGAGTGGCAGGCTGCCTGCTGAAATTCCACATGGATCAGGATGCCTCCCAGATGAAAGGTGCCCCCACAGGCAACTGTGGCTGGTTTGACAGTGCCAAGTGCCTCCTGCAAACTGACATCAGGAACCTGGCCTGGTGATTTTTGTTTCTCTGGGGAAAGGCCATCATTCTTGTCCAGTGCCCCGCTGCCTGCAGTGGCCGGCTGCCTGCTGAAATTCCTCACGGTTGAGGATACCTCCCAGATGAAAAATGCCTCCACAGGCAACGGTGGCTGGTTTGACAGTGCCAAGTGCCTCCTGCCAACTGACATCAGGAACCTGGCCTGGTGACTTTTTTTTCTCTGGGGAAAGGCCATCATTCATGTCCGGGGCACGGTGGCCAGGAGTGGCCGGCTGCCTGCTGATATTCCACACAGTTGAGGATACCTCCCAGATGCAAGGTGCCCCCACAGGCAACTGTGGCTGGTTTGACAGTGCCAAGTGCCTCCTGCAAACTGACATCAGGAACCTGGCCTGGTGACTTTTGTTTCTCAAGGGAATGGACATGGCTCATGTCCAGGGCCTGGCGGCCCGGAGTGGCCGGGTGCCTGCTGAAATTCCGCTTGGATCAGGATGCCTCCCAGATGAAAAATGCCCCCACAGGCAACTGCGTCTGGTTTGACAGTGCCAAGTGCCTCCTGCAAAATGACATCAGGAACTTGGCCTGGTGACTTTTGTTTCTCTGATGAAAGGCCATCATTCTTGTCCGGGGCACGGTGGCCCGGAGTGGCTGGCTGCCTGCTGAAATTCCGCACGGTTGAGGATACCTCCCAGATGCAAGGGGGACCCACAGACAACTGTGGCTGGTTTGACAGTGCCAAGTGCCTCCTGCAAACTGACATCAGGAACCTGGCCAGGTGACTTTTGTTTCTCTGGGGAAAGGCCATCATTCTTGTCCTGGGCCTGGTGGCCCGGAGTGGCCGGCTGCCTGCTGAAATTCCGCATGAATCAGGATGCCTCCCAGATGAAAATTGCTCCCACAGGCAACTGTGGCTGGTTTGACAGTGCCAAGTGCCTCCTGCAAACTGACATCAGGAACCTGGCCTGGTGACTTTTGTTTCTCTCGGGTAAAGGCCATCATTCGTGTCCAGTGCCCTGCTGCCTGCAGTGGCCGGCTGCCTGCTGAAATTCCTCACGGTTGAGGATTCCTCCCAGATGAAAACTGCCCCCACAGGTAACTGTGGCTGGTTTGACAGTGCCAAGTGCCTCCTGCAAACTGACATCAGGAACCTGGCCTGGTGACTTTTGTTTCTCTCGGGAAATGGCCATGGTTCATGTCCATGGACTCGGGGCCCGGAGTGGCCGGCTGCCTGCTGAAATTCTGCATGGATCAGGATGCCGCCGAGATGGAAGGTGCCACCACAGGCAACTGTGGCTGGTTTGACAGTGCCAAGTGCCTCCTGCAAACTGACATCAGGAACCTGGCCTGGTGACTTTTGTTTCTCTGGGGAAAGGCATTCATTCTTGTCCAGTTCCCGGTGTTCTGGAGTGGCCGGATGCCTGCTGAAATTCCGCACGGATGAGGATACCTCCCAGATGAAAGGAGCCCCCACAGGCAACTGCGTCTAGTTGGACAGTGCCAAGTGCCTCCTGCAAACTGACATCAGGAACCTGGCCTGGTGACTTTTGTTTCTCAGGGGAATGGACATGGCTCATGTCCAGGGCCTGGTGGCCCGGAGTGGCCTGGTGCATGCTGAAATTCCGCATGGATCAGGATGCCTCCCAGATGAAAAATGAATCCAGAGGCAACTGCGTCTGGTTTGACAGTGCCAAGTGCCACCTGCAAAATGACATCAGGAACCTGGCCTGGTGACTTTTGTTTCTCTGGGGAAAAGCCATGGTTCATGTCCAGGGCCTGGTGGCCCGGAGCGGACGGCTGCCTGCTGAAATTCTGCATGGATTAGGATGCCTCCCACATGAAAAATGCCCCCACAGGCAACTGCGGCGGGTTTGACAGTGCCAAGTGCCTCCTGCAAACTGACATCAGGAACCTGGCCTGGTGACTTTTGTTTCTCTGGGGAAAAGCCATGGTTCATGTCCAGGGCCTGGTGGCCCGGAGTGGCCGGCTGCCTGCTGAAATTCAAAATGGATCAGGATGCCTCCCAGAGCGAAAGTACCACCAGAGGCAACTGTGGCTGGTTTGACAGTGCCAAGTGCCTCCTGCAAACTGACATCAGGAACCTGGCCTGGTGACTTTTGTTTCTCTGGGGAAAGGCCAACATTCTTGTATAGGGCCTGGTGGCCCGGAGTCGCCGGATGCCTGCTGAAATTCCGCATGAATCAGGATGCCTCCCAGATGAAAATTGCCCCCACAGGCAACTGTGGCAGGTTTGACAGTGCCAAGTGCCTCCTGCAAACACACATCAGGAACCTGGCCTGGTGACTTTTGTTTCTCTGGGGAAAAGCCATGGTTCATGTCCAGGGCCTGGTGGCCTGGAGTGGCCGGCTGCCTGCTGAAATTCCGCACGGGTCAGGATGCATCCCACATGAAAAATGCCCCCACAGGCAACTGCGGCGGGTTTGACAGTGCCAAGTGCCTCCTGCAAACTGACATCAGGAACCTGGCCTGGTGACTTTTTTTTCTCAGGGGAAAGGCCATGGTTCATGTCCAGGGCTTGGTGGCCCGGAGTGGCCGGCTGCCTGCTGAAATTCCAAATGGATCAGGATGCCTCCCAGAGCGAAAGTACCACCAGAGGCAACTGTGGCTGGTTTGACAGTGCCAAGTGCCTCCTGCAAACTGACATCAGGAACCTGGCCTGGTGACTTTTGTTTCTCTGGGGAAAGGCCATGATTCTTTTCCGGGGCCCAGAGCGGATGGAGTGGCCGGCTGGCTGCTGAAATTCCACACAGTTGAGGATGTCTCCCACATGAAAAATGCCCCCAGAGGCAACTGTGGCTGGTTTGACAGTGCCAAGTGCCTCCTGCAAACTGACATCAGCAACCTGGCCTGGTGACTTTTGTTTCTCTGGGAAAAGGCCATGGTTCATGTCCAGGGCCTTGTGGCCAGGGGTGGCCAGCTGCCTGCTGAATTTCCACATGGATCAGGATGCCTCCCAGATGAAAACTGCCCCTACAGGCAACTGTGGCTGGTTTGACAGTGCCAAGTGCCTCCTGCAAACTGACATCAGGAACCTGGCCTGGTGACTTTTGTTTCTCTGGGGAAAGGCCTTCATTCTTGTCCAGTGCCCGGTGTACTGGAGTGGCCGGATGCCTGCTGAAATTCCGCACGCATGAGGATACCTCCCAGATGCAAGGACCCCACAGGCAACTGCGTCTGGTTTGACAGTGCCAAGTGCCTCCTTCAAACTGACATCAGGAACCTGGCCTGGTGACTTTTGTTTCTCTGGGTAAAGGCCATCATTCGTGTCCAGTGCCCTGCTGCCTGCAGTGGCCGGCTGCCTGCTGAAATTCCTCACGGTTGAGGATACCTCCCAGATGAAAAGTGCCCCCACAGGTAACTGTGGCTGGTTTGACAGTGCCAAGTGCCTCCTGCAAACTGACATCAGGAACCTGGCCTGGTGACTTTTGTTTCTCAGGGGAATGGACATGGCTCATGTCCAGGGCCTGGTGGCCCGGAGTGGCCTGGTGCATGCTGAAATTCTGCATGGATCAGGATGCCGCCGAGATGGAAGGTGCCACCACAGGCAACTGTGTCTGGTTTGACAGTGCCAAGTGCCTCCTGCAAACTGACATCAGGAACCTGGCCTGGTGACTTTTGTTTCTCTGGGGAAAGGCCAACATTCTTGTATAGGGCCTGGTGGCCCGGAGTCGCCGGATGCCTGCTGAAATTCCGCATGAATCAGGATGCCTCCCAGATGAAAATTGCCCCCACAGGCAACTGTGGCAGGTTTGACAGTGCCAAGTGCCTCCTGCAAACACACATCAGGAACCTGGCCTGGTGACTTTTCTTTCTCTGGGGAAAAGCCATGGTTCATGTCCAGGGCCTGGTGGCCCGGAGTGGCCGGCTGCCTGCTGAAATTCCGCATGGATCAGGATGCCTTCCACATGAAAAATGCCCCCGCAGGCAACTGCGGCGGGTTTGACAGTGCCAAGTGCCTCCTGCAAACTGACATCAGGAACCTGGCCTGGTGACTTTTTTTTCTCAGGGGAAAGGCCATCGTTCATGTCCCGGGCTTGGTGGCCCGGAGTGGCCGGCTGCCTGCTGAAATTCCAAATGGATCAGGATGCCTCCCAGAGCGAAAGTACCACCAGAGGCAACTGTGGCTGGTTTGACAGTGCCAAGTGCCTCCTGCAAACTGACATCAGGAACCTGGCCTGGTGACTTTTGTTTCTCTGGGGAAAGGCCATGATTCTTTTCCGGGGTATGGTGCCCCGGAGTGGCCGGCTGCCTGCTGAAATTCCAAAAGGATCAGGATGCCTCCCAGACCGAAAGAACCACCCAAGGCAACTGTGGCTGGTTTGACAGTGCCAAGTGACTCCTGCAAACAGACATCAGCGACCTGGCCTGCTGAATTCTGTTTCTCTGGGGAAAGGCCATGGTTCATGTCCAGGGCCCGGTGGCTCGAGTGACAGGCTGCCTGCTGAAATTCCAAACGGATCAGGATACCTCCCAGATGGAATGTGCCCCCACAGGTAACTGTGGCTGGTTTGACAGTGCCAAGTGCCTCCTGCCAACTGACATCAGGAACCTGGCCTGGTGACTTTTGTTTCTCTCGGGAAAGGCCATGGTTCATGTCCATGGCCTGGTGGCCCGGAGTGGCCGGCTGCCTGCTGAAATTCTGCATGGATCAGGATGCCGCCGAGATGGAAGGTGCCACCACAGGCACCTGTGGCTGGTTTGACAGTGCCAAGTGCCTCCTGCAAACTGACATCAGGAACCTGGCCTGGTGACTTTTGTTTCTCTGGGGAAAGGCCATCATACTTGTCCGGGGCCCAGAGTGGCCTGCGGTGGCCGGCTGCCTGCTGAAATTCCGCACGGTTGAGGATACCTCCCAGATGCAAGGTGCCCCCACAGGCAACTGTGGCTGGTTTGACAGTGCCAAGTGCCTCCTGCAAACTGACATCAGGAACCTGGCCTGGTGACTTTTGTTTCTCTGGGGAAAGGCCATGGTTCATGTCCAGGGCCTGGGGGCTCGGAGTGGCCGGCTGCCTGCTGAAATTCCGCATGGATCAGGATGCCTCCCAGATGAAAAATGCCCCCACAGGCAACTGCGGCTGGTTTGACAGTGCCAAGTGCCTCCTGCAAACTGACATCAGGAACCTGGCCTGGTGACTTTTGTTTCTCCGTGGAAAGGCCATGATTCTTTTCCGGGGTACGGTGGCCCGGAGTGGCCGGCTGCCTGCTGAAATTCCGCACGGATCAGGATGCCTCCCAGACCGAAAGTACCACCCAAGGCAAATGTGGCTGGTTTGACAGTGCCAAGTGCCTCCTGCAAACAGACATCAGCGACCTGGCCTGGTGACTTTTGTTTCTCAGGGGAAAGGCCATCCTTCTTTTCCGGGGCCCAGAGCGGACGGAGTGGCCGGCTGGCTGCTGAAATTCCACACAGTTGAGGATGTCTCCCACATGAAAAATGCCCCCAGAGGCAACTGTGGCTGGTTTGACAGTGCCAAGTGCCTCCTGCAAACTGACATCAGCAACCTGGCCTGGTGACTTTTGTTTCTCTGGGAAAAGGCCATGGTTCATGTCCAGGGCCTTGTGGCCAGGGGTGGCCAGCTGCCTGCTGAATTTCCACATGGATCAGGATGCCTCCCAGATGAAAACTGCCCCTACAGGCAACTGTGGCTGGTTTGACAGTGCCAAGTGCCTCCTGCAAACTGACATCAGGAACCTGGCCTGGTGACTTTTGTTTCTCTGGGGAAAGGCCTTCATTCTTGTCCAGTGCCCGGTGTACTGGAGTGGCCGGATGCCTGCTGAAATTCCGCACGCATGAGGATACCTCCCAGATGCAAGGACCCCACAGGCAACTGCGTCTGGTTTGACAGTGCCAAGTGCCTCCTGCAAACTGACATCAGGAACCTGGCCTGGTGACTTTTGTTTCTCAGGGGAAAGGCCATGGTTCATATCCAGGGCCTGGTGGCCCGGAGTTGCCGGCTGCCTGCTGAAATTCCGCATGGATCAGGATGCCTCCCACATGAAAAATGCCCCCAGAGGCAACTGTGGCTGGTTTGACAGTGCCAAGTGCCTCCTGCAAACTGACACCAGGAACCTGGCCTGGTGACTTTTGTTTCTCTGGGAAAAGGCCAACATTCTTTTCTGGGTCCCGGTGGCCCGGAGTGGCCGGCTGCCTGCTGAAATTCCGCACGGATCAGGATGCCTCCCAGACCGAAAGTACCACCCAAGGCAAATGTGGCTGGTTTGACAGTGCCAAGTGCCTCCTGCAAACTGACATCAGCGACCTGGACTGCTGAGTTCTGTTTCTCTGGGGAAAGGCCATGGTTCCTCTCCAGGGCCCGGTGGCTCGAGTGGCAGGCTGCCTGCTGAAATTCCACATGGATCAGGATGCCTCCCAGATGAAAGGTGCCCCCACAGGCAACTGTGGCTGGTTTGACAGTGCCAAGTGCCTCCTGCAAACTGACATCAGGAACCTGGCCTGGTGATTTTTGTTTCTCTGGGGAAAGGCCATCATTCTTGTCCAGTGCCCCGCTGCCTGCAGTGGCCGGCTGCCTGCTGAAATTCCTCACGGTTGAGGATACCTCCCAGATGGAAGGTGCCCCCACAGGTAAGTGTGGCTGGTTTGACAGTGCCAAGTGCCTCCTGCAAACTGACATCAGGAACCTGGCCTGGTGACTTTTGTTTCTCTGGGGAAAGGCCATGGTTCATGTCCAGGGCCTGGTGGCCCGGAGTGGCCGGCTGCCTGCTGAAATTCCGCACGGTTGAGGATGTCTCCCACATGAAAAATGCCTCCACAGGCAACGGTGGCTGGTTTGACAGTGCCAAGTGCCTCCTGCAAACTGACATCAGGAACCTGGCCTGGTGACTTTTTTTTCTCTGGGGAAAGGCCATCATTCATGTCCGGGGCACGGTGGCCAGGAGTGGCCGGCTGCCTGCTGATATTCCACACAGTTGAGGATACCTCCCAGATGCAAGGTGCCCCCACAGGCAACTGTGGCTGGTTTGACAGTGCCAAGTGCCTCCTGCAAACTGACATCAGCGACCTGGCCTGGTGACTTTTGTTTCTCAGGGGAATGGACATGGCTCATATCCAGGGCCTGGCGGCCAGGAGTGGCCGGGTGCCTGCTGAAATTCCGCTTGGATCAGGATGCCTCCCAGATGAAAAATGCCCCCAGAGGCAACTGCGTCTGGTTTGACAGTGCCAAGTGCCTCCTGCAAAATGACATCAGGAACTTGGCCTGGTGACTTTTGTTTCTCTGGGGAAAGGCCATCATTCTTGTCCGGGGCACGGTGGCCCGGAGTGGCTGGCTGCCTGCTGAAATTCCGCACGGTTGAGGTTACCTCCCAGATGCAAGGCGGACCCACAGACAACTGTGGCTGGTTTGACAGTGCCAAGTGCCTCCTGCAAACTGACATCAGGAACCTGGCCTGGTGACTTTTGTTTCTCAGGGAAAAGGCCATCATTCTTGTCCTGGGCCTGGTGGCCCGGAGTCGCCGGCTGCCTGCTGAAATTCCGCATGAATCAGGATGCCTCCCAGATGAAAATTGCTCCCACAGGCAACTGTGGCTGGTTTGACAGTGCCAAGTGCCTCCTGCAAACTGACATCAGGAACCTGGCCTGGTGACTTTTGTTTCTCTGGGGAAAGGCCATCATTCGTGTCCAGTGCCCTGCTGCCTGCAGTGGCCGGCTGCCTGCTGAAATTCCTCACGGTTGAGGATTCCTCCCAGATGAAAAGTGCCCCCACAGGTAACTGTGGCTGGTTTGACAGTGCCAAGTGCCTCCTGCAAACTGACATCAGGAACCTGGCCTGGTGACTTTTGTTTCTCTCGGGAAATGGCCATGGTTCATGTCCATGGACTGGGGGCCCGGAGTGGCCGGCTGCCTACTGAAATTCTGCATGGATCAGGATGCCGCCGAGATGGAAGGTGCCCCTACAGGCAACTGTGGCTGGTTTGACAGTGCCAAGTGCCTCCTGCAAACTGACATCAGGAACCTGGCCTGGTGACTTTTGTTTCTCTGGGGAAAGGCATTCATTCTTGTCCAGTTCCCGGTGTTCTGGAGTGGCCGGATGCCTGCTGAAATTCCGCACGGATGAGGATACCTCCCAGATGAAAGGAGCCCCCACAGGCAACTGCGTCTAGTTGGACAGTGCCAAGTGCCTCCTGCAAACTGACATCAGGAACCTGGCCTGGTGACTTTTGTTTCTCAGGGGAATGGACATGGCTCATGTCCAGGGCCTGGTGGCCCGGAGTGGCCTGGTGCATGCTGAAATTCCGCATGGATCAGGATGCCTCCCAGATGAAAAATGAACCCAGAGGCAACTGCGTCTGGTTTGACAGTGCCAGGTGCCACCTGCAAAATGACATCAGGAACCTGGCCTGGTGACTTTTGTTTCTCTGGGGAAAAGCCATGGTTCATGTCCAGGGCCTGGTGGCCCGGAGTGGCCGGCTGCCTGCTGAAATTCTGCATGGATCAGGATGCCTCCCACATGAAAAATGCCCCCACAGGCAACTGCGGCGGGTTTGACAGTGCCAAGTGCCTCCTGCAAACTGACATCAGGAACCTGGCCTGGTGACTTTTTTTTCTCAGGGGAAAAGCCATGGTTCATGTCCAGGGCCTGGTGGCCCGGAGTGGCCGGCTGCCTGCTGAAATTCCGCACGGATCAGGATGCCTCCCAGACCGAAAGTACCACCAGAGGCAACTGTGGCTGGTTTGACAGTGCCAAGTGCCTCCTGCAAACTGACATCAGGAACCTGGCCTGGTGACTTTTGTTTCTCTGGGGAAAGGCCATCATTCTTTTCCGGGGTACGGTGGCCCGGAGTGGCCGGCTGCCTGCTGAAATTCCAAAAGGATCAGGATGCCTCCCTGACCGAAAGTACCACTCAAAGCAACTGTGGCTGGTTTGACAGTGCCAAGTGCCTCCTGCAAACAGACATCAGCGACCTGGCCTGCTGAATTCTGTTTCTCTGGGGAAAGGCCATGGTTCATGTCCAGGGCCCGGTGGCTCGAGTGACAGGCTGCCTGCTGAAATTCCGCACGGATCAGGATGCCTCCCAGATGGAAAGTGGCCCCAGAGGCAACTGTGGCTGGTTTGACAGTGCCAAGTGCCTCCTGCAAAATGACATCAGGAACCTGGCCTGGTGACTTTTGTTTCTCTGGGGAAAAGCCATGGTTCATGTCCAGGGCCTGGTGGCCCGGAGTGGCCGGCTGCCTGCTGAAATTCCTCACGGTTGAGGATACCTCCCAGATGCAAGGTACCCCAGAGGCAACTGTGGCTGGTTTGACAGTGCCAAGTGCCTCCAGCAAACTGACATCAGGAACCTGGCCTGGTGACTTTTGTTTCTCTGGGGAAAGGCCATCATTCTTTTCCGGGGTACGGTGGCCCGGAGTGGCCGGCTGCCTGCTGAAATTCCGCACGGGTCCGGATGCCTACCCGACCGAAAGTACCACCACAGGTAACTGTGGCTGGTTTGACAGTGCCAAGTGCCTCCTGCAAACTGACATCAGGAACCTGGCCTGGTGACTTTTGTTTCTCTGGGGAAAGGCCATGGTTCATGTCCAGTGCCCCGTGGCCTGGAGTGGCTGGCTGCCTGCTGAAATTCCTCACGGTTGAGGATACCTCCCAGATGGAAGGTGCCCCCACAGGTAACTGTGGCTGGTTTGACAGTGCCAAGTGCCTCCTGCCAACTGACATCAGGAACCTGGCCTGCTGAATTCTGTTTCTCTGGGGAAAGGCCATGGTTCATGTCCAGGGCCCGGTGGCTCGAGTGACAGGCTGCCTGCTGAAATTCCAAACGGATCAGGATGCCTCCCAGATGGAAAGTGGCCCCAGAGGCAACTGTGGCTGGTTTGACAGTGCCAAGTGCCTCCTGCAAACTGACATCAAGAACCTGGCCTGGTGACTTTTGTTTCTCTGGGGAAAGGCCATGGTTCATGTCCAGGGCTTGGTGGCCCGGAGTGGCCGGCTGCCTGCTGAAATTCCAAATGGATCAGGATGCCTCCCAGAGTGAAAGTACCACCAGAGGCAACTGTGGCTGATTTGACAGTGCCAAGTGCCTCCTGCAAACTGACATCAGGAACCTGGCCTGGTGACTTTTGTTTCTCTGGGGAAAGGCCATGATTCTTTTCCGGGGTATGGTGGCCCGGAGTGGCCGGCTGCCTGCTGAAATTCCAAAAGGATCAGGATGCCTCCCAGACCGAAAGAACCACCCAAGGCAACTGTGGCTGGTTTGACAGTGCCAAGTGCCTCCTGCAAACAGACATCAGGAACCTGGCCTGGTGACTTTCGTTTCTCTGGGGAAAGGCCATGGTTCATGTCCAGGGCCTGGTGGCCCGGAGTGGCCGGCTGCCTGCTGAAATTCCGCACGGTTGAGGATACCTCCCAGATGCAAGGTGCCCCCACAGGCAACTGTGGCTGGTTTGACAGTGCCAAGTGCCTCCTGCAAACTGACATCAGGAACCTGGCCTGGTGACTTTTGTTTCTCTGGGGAAAGGCCATCATTATGTCCAGGTCCCGGTGGCCCGGAGTGGCCGGCTGCCTGCTGAAATTCCTCACGGTTGAGGATACGTCCCAGATGCAAGGTACCCCAGAGGCAACTGCGGCTGGTTTGACAGTGCCAAGTGCGTCCTGCAAACTGACATCAGGAACCTGGCCTGGTGACTTTTGTTTCTCTGGGGAAAGGCCATCATTCTTTTCCGGGGTATGGTGGCCCGGAGTGGCCGGCTGCCTGCTGAAATTCCGCACGGGTCAGGATGCCTACCCGACCGAAAGTACCACCACAGGCAACTGCGTCTGGTTTGACAGTGCCAAGTGCCACCTGCAAAATGACATCAGGAACCTGGCCTGGTGACTTTTGTTTCTCTGGGGAAAAGCCATGGTTCATGTCCAGGGCCTGGTGGCCCGGAGTGGCCGGCTGCCTGCTGAAATTCTGCATGGATCAGGATGCCTCCCACATGAAAAATGCCCCCACAGGCAACTGCGGCGGGTTTGACAGTGCCAAGTGCCTCCTGCAAACTGACATCAGGAACCTGGCCTGGTGACTTTTTTTTCTCAGGGGAAAAGCCATGGTTCATGTCCAGGGCCTGGTGGCCCGGAGTGGCCGGCTGCCTGCTGAAATTCCGCACGGATCAGGATGCCTCCCAGACCGAAAGTACCACCAGAGGCAACTGTGGCTGGTTTGACAGTGCCAAGTGCCTCCTGCAAACTGACATCAGGAACCTGGCCTGGTGACTTTTGTTTCTCTGGGGAAAGGCCATCATTCTTTTCCGGGGTACGGTGGCCCGGAGTGGCCGGCTGCCTGCTGAAATTCCGCACGGGTCCGGATGCCTACCCGACCGAAAGTACCACCACAGGTAACTGTGGCTGGTTTGACAGTGCCAAGTGCCTCCTGCAAACTGACATCAGGAACCTGGCCTGGTGACTTTTGTTTCTCTGGGGAAAGGCCATGGTTCATGTCCAGTGCCCCGTGGCCTGGAGTGGCTGGCTGCCTGCTGAAATTCCTCACGGTTGAGGATACCTCCCAGATGGAAGGTGCCCCCACAGGTAACTGTGGCTGGTTTGACAGTGCCAAGTGCCTCCTGCCAACTGACATCAGGAACCTGGCCTGCTGAATTCTGTTTCTCTGGGGAAAGGCCATGGTTCATGTCCAGGGCCCGGTGGCTCGAGTGACAGGCTGCCTGCTGAAATTCCAAACGGATCAGGATGCCTCCCAGATGGAAAGTGGCCCCAGAGGCAACTGTGGCTGGTTTGACAGTGCCAAGTGCCTCCTGCAAACTGACATCAAGAACCTGGCCTGGTGACTTTTGTTTCTCTGGGGAAAGGCCATGGTTCATGTCCAGGGCTTGGTGGCCCGGAGTGGCCGGCTGCCTGCTGAAATTCCAAATGGATCAGGATGCCTCCCAGAGTGAAAGTACCACCAGAGGCAACTGTGGCTGATTTGACAGTGCCAAGTGCCTCCTGCAAACTGACATCAGGAACCTGGCCTGGTGACTTTTGTTTCTCTGGGGAAAGGCCATGATTCTTTTCCGGGGTATGGTGGCCCGGAGTGGCCGGCTGCCTGCTGAAATTCCAAAAGGATCAGGATGCCTCCCAGACCGAAAGAACCACCCAAGGCAACTGTGGCTGGTTTGACAGTGCCAAGTGCCTCCTGCAAACAGACATCAGGAACCTGGCCTGGTGACTTTCGTTTCTCTGGGGAAAGGCCATGGTTCATGTCCAGGGCCTGGTGGCCCGGAGTGGCCGGCTGCCTGCTGAAATTCCGCACGGTTGAGGATACCTCCCAGATGCAAGGTGCCCCCACAGGCAACTGTGGCTGGTTTGAC
Organism: Passer domesticus; assembly: GCF_036417665.1. Taxonomy (NCBI): domain Eukaryota; kingdom Metazoa; phylum Chordata; class Aves; order Passeriformes; family Passeridae; genus Passer; species Passer domesticus. The sequence continues at coordinate 59,944,795 of NC_087474.1, forward strand.
AGTGCCAAGTGCCTCCTGCAAACTGACATCAGGAACCTGGCCTGGTGACTTTTGTTTCTCTGGGGAAAGGCCATCATTATGTCCAGGTCCCGGTGGCCCGGAGTGGCCGGCTGCCTGCTGAAATTCCTCACGGTTGAGGATACGTCCCAGATGCAAGGTACCCCAGAGGCAACTGCGGCTGGTTTGACAGTGCCAAGTGCCTCCAGCAAACTGACATCAGGAACCTGGCCTGGTGACTTTTGTTTCTCTGGGGAAAGGCCATCATTCTTTTCCGGGGTATGGTGGCCCGGAGTGGCCGGCTGCCTGCTGAAATTCCGCACGGGTCAGGATGCCTACCCGACCGAAAGTACCACCACAGGCAACTGCGTCTGGTTTGACAGTGCCAAGTGCCACCTGCAAAATGACATCAGGAACCTGGCCTGGTGACTTTTGTTTCTCTGGGGAAAAGCCATGGTTCATGTCCAGGGCCTGGTGGCCCGGAGTGGCCGGCTGCCTGCTGAAATTCTGCATGGATCAGGATGCCTCCCACATGAAAAATGCCCCCACAGGCAACTGCGGCGGGTTTGACAGTGCCAAGTGCCTCCTGCAAACTGACATCAGGAACCTGGCCTGGTGACTTTTTTTTCTCAGGGGAAAAGCCATGGTTCATGTCCAGGGCCTGGTGGCCCGGAGTGGCCGGCTGCCTGCTGAAATTCCGCACGGATCAGGATGCCTCCCAGACCGAAAGTACCACCAGAGGCAACTGTGGCTGGTTTGACAGTGCCAAGTGCCTCCTGCAAACTGACATCAGGAACCTGGCCTGGTGACTTTTGTTTCTCTGGGGAAAGGCCATCATTCTTTTCCGGGGTACGGTGGCCCGGAGTGGCCGGCTGCCTGCTGAAATTCCAAAAGGATCAGGATGCCTCCCTGACCGAAAGTACCACCCAAAGCAACTGTGGCTGGTTTGACAGTGCCAAGTGCCTCCTGCAAACAGACATCAGCGACCTGGCCTGCTGAATTCTGTTTCTCTGGGGAAAGGCCATGGTTCATGTCCAGGGCCCGGTGGCTCGAGTGACAGGCTGCCTGCTGAAATTCCAAACGGATCAGGATGCCTCCCAGATGGAATGTGGTCCCAGAGGCAACTGTGGCTGGTTTGACAGTGCCAAGTGCCTCCTGCAAAATGACATCAGGAACCTGGCCTGGTGACTTTTGTTTCTCTGGGGAAAAGCCATGGTTCATGTCCAGGGCCTGGTGGCCCGGAGTGGCCGGCTGCCTGCTGAAATTCCTCACGGTTGAGGATACCTCCCAGATGCAAGGTACCCCAGAGGCAACTGTGGCTGGTTTGACAGTGCCAAGTGCCTCCAGCAAACTGACATCAGGAACCTGGCCTGGTGACTTTTGTTTCTCTGGGGAAAGGCCATCATTCTTTTCCGGGGTACGGTGGCCCGGAGTGGCCGGCTGCCTGCTGAAATTCCGCACGGATCCGGATGCCTACCCGACCGAAAGTACCACCACAGGTAACTGTGGCTGGTTTGACAGTGCCAAGTGCCTCCTGCAAACTGACATCAGGAACCTGGCCTGGTGACTTTTGTTTCTCTGGGGAAAGGCCATGGTTCATGTCCAGTGCCCCGTGGCCTGGAGTGGCTGTCTGCCTGCTGAAATTCCTCACGGTTGAGGATACCTCCCAGATGGAAGGTGCCCCCACAGGTAACTGTGGCTGGTTTGACAGTGCCAAGTGCCTCCTGCCAACTGACATCAGGAACCTGGCCTGCTGAATTCTGTTTCTCTGGGGAAAGGCCATGGTTCATGTCCAGGGCCCGGTGGCTCGAGTGACAGGCTGCCTGCTGAAATTCCAAACGGATCAGGATGCCTCCCAGATGGAAAGTGGCCCCAGAGGCAACTGTGGCTGGTTTGACAGTGCCAAGTGCCTCCTGCAAACTGACATCAAGAACCTGGCCTGGTGACTTTTGTTTCTCTGGGGAAAGGCCATGGTTCATGTCCAGGGCTTGGTGGCCCGGAGTGGCCGGCTGCCTGCTGAAATTCCAAATGGATCAGGATGCCTCCCAGAGTGAAAGTACCACCAGAGGCAACTGTGGCTGATTTGACAGTGCCAAGTGCCTCCTGCAAACTGACATCAGGAACCTGGCCTGGTGACTTTTGTTTCTCTGGGGAAAGGCCAGGATTCTTTTCCGGGGTATGGTGGCCCGGAGTGGCCGGCTGCCTGCTGAAATTCCAAAAGGATCAGGATGCCTCCCAGACCGAAAGAACCACCCAAGGCAACTGTGGCTGGTTTGACAGTGCCAAGTGCCTCCTGCAAACAGACATCAGGAACCTGGCCTGGTGACTTTCGTTTCTCTGGGGAAAGGCCATGGTTCATGTCCAGGGCCTGGTGGCCCGGAGTGGCCGGCTGCCTGCTGAAATTCCGCACGGTTGAGGATACCTCCCAGATGCAAGGTGCCCCCACAGGCAACTGTGGCTGGTTTGACAGTGCCAAGTGCCTCCTGCAAACTGACATCAGGAACCTGGCCTGGTGACTTTTGTTTCTCTGGGGAAAGGCCATCATTATGTCCAGGTCCCGGTGGCCCGGAGTGGCCGGCTGCCTGCTGAAATTCCTCACGGTTGAGGATACGTCCCAGATGCAAGGTACCCCAGAGGCAACTGCGGCTGGTTTGACAGTGCCAAGTGCGTCCTGCAAACTGACATCAGGAACCTGGCCTGGTGACTTTTGTTTCTCTGGGGAAAGGCCATCATTCTTCTCCGGGGTATGGTGGCCCGGAGTGGCCGGCTGCCTGCTGAAATTCCAAAAGGATCAGGATGCCTTCCTGACCGAAAGTACCACCCAAAGCAACTGTGGCTGGTTTGACAGTGCCAAGTGCCTCCTGCAAACAGACATCAGCGACCTGGCCTGCTGAATTCTGTTTCTCTGGGGAAAGGCCATGGTTCATGTCCAGGGCCCGGTGGCTCGAGTGACAGGCTGCCTGCTGAAATTCCAAACGGATCAGGATGCCTCCCAGATGGAATGTGGCCCCAGAGGCAACTGTGGCTGGTTTGACAGTGCCAAGTGCCTCCTGCAAAATGACATCAGGAACCTGGCCTGGTGACTTTAGTTTCTCTGGGGAAAAGCCATGGTTCATGTCCAGGGCCTGGTGGCCCGGAGTGGCCGGCTGCCTGCTGAAATTCCTCACGGTTGAGGATACCTCCCAGATGCAAGGTACCCCAGAGGCAACTGTGGCTGGTTTGACAGTGCCAAGTGCCTCCAGCAAACTGACATCAGGAACCTGGCCTGGTGACTTTTGTTTCTCTGGGGAAAGGCCATCATTCTTTTCCGGGGTACGGTGGCCCGGAGTGGCCGGCTGCCTGCTGAAATTCCGCACGGATCAGGATGCCTACCCGACCGAAAGTACCACCACAGGTAACTGTGGCTGGTTTGACAGTGCCAAGTGCCTCCTGCAAACTGACATCAGGAACCTGGCCTGGTGACTTTTGTTTCTCTGGGGAAAGGCCATGGTTCATGTCCAGTGCCCCGTGGCCTGGAGTGGCTGGCTGCCTGCTGAAATTCCTCACGGTTGAGCATACCTCCCAGATGGAAGGTGCCCCCACAGGTAACTGTGGCTGGTTTGACAGTGCCAAGTGCCTCCTGCCAACTGACATCAGGAACCTGGCCTGCTGAATTCTGTTTCTCTGGGGAAAGGCCATCGTTCTTGTCCGGGTTCCGCCGGCCCGGAGTCGCCGGCTGTCTGCTGAAATTCCACACGGTTGAGGCTACCTCCCAGATGCAAGGCGCCCCCACAGGCAACTGTGGCTGGTTTGACAGTGCCATGTGCCTCCTGCAAACTGACATCAGGAACCTGACCTGGTGACTTTCGCTTCTCTGGGGAAAGGCCATAGATGATGTCCAGTGCCCCCTGGCCCGGAGTGGCCGACTGCCTGCTGAAATTGCGCACGGATCAGGATGCCGCCCTGATGCATGGTACCACCACAGGAAACTGTGGCAGGTTTGACAGTGCCAAGTGCCTCCTGCAAACTGACATCAGGAACCTGACCTGGTAAGTTTTGTTTCTCTGGGGAAAGGCCATCGTTCTTGTCCGGGGCCGCCGGCCCGGAGTGGCTGGCTGTCTGCTGAAATTCCACAGGGTTAAGGCTACCTCCCAGATGCAAGGCGCCCCCACAGGCAACTGTGGCTGGTTTGACAGTGCCATGTGCCTCCTGCAAACTGACATCAGGAACCTGGCCTGGTGACTTTTGTTTCTCTGGGGAAAGGCCATGGTTCGTATCCTGGATACGTAGGACCGGAGAGGCCGGCTGTCTGCTGAAATTCCTCACGGATCAGGATGCCACCGAGATGCAAGATGCCCCCACAGGCACCTGTGGCTGCTTCGACAGTGCCAAGTGCCTCCTGCAAACTGACATCAGGAGCCTGGCCTGGTGTCTTTTGTTTCTCAGGGGAAAGGCTTTCGTTCCTATCCATGGACGGGTGGCCAATAGTGGCTGGCTGCCTGCTGAAATTCCGCACGGTTGAAGATACCTCCCAGATGGAAAGTACCACCACAGGCAACTGTGGCTGGTTTGACAGTGCCAAGTGCCTCCTGCAAACTGACATCAGGAACCTGGCCTGGTGACTTTTGTTTCTCAGGGGAAAGGGCATCGTTCGTGTCCAGTGCCCGGTGGCCTGGAGTGGCCAGCAGCCTACTGAACTTCCGCACAGATGAGGATACCTCCCAGATGCAAGATGCCCATACAGGTACGTGTGGCTGGTTTGACAGTGCTAAGTGCCTCCTGCAAACTGACATCAGGAACCTGGCCAGGTGACTTTTGTTTCTCTGGGGAAAGGCCATCGTTCCACTCCACGGCCAGGTGGCCTGGAGTGGCCGGCTGCCTGTTGAAATTCCGCACGGATGAGGATACCTCCCAGATGAAAGGAGCCCCCAGAGGCAACTGTGGCTGGTTTGACAGTGCCAAGTGCTTCCTGCAAACTGACATCAGAAACCTGGCCTGGTGATTTTCTTTCTCCGGGGAAAGGCCATGGTTCATGTCCAGGGCCCGGTTGCCCCTACTTGCCTGCTGCCTGCTGAAATTCCACACGGATCAGGATACCTCCCAGATGTAAGGTGCCACCACAGGCAACTGTGGCTGGTTTGACAGTGCCAAGTGCCTCCTGCAAACTGACATCAGGAACCTGGCCTTGTGAGTTTTGTTTCTCTGGGGAAAGGCCATCATTCTTGTTCAGAGCCCAGTGGCCCGGAGTGGCCGGCTGCCTGCTGAAATTCCGCACGGATCAGGATACCTCCCAGATGCAAGGTGCCCCCACAGGCAACTGTGGCTGGCTTGAGAGTGCCAAGTGCCTCCTGCAAACTTACATCAGGAACCTGGCCTGGTGACTTTTGTTTCTCTGGGGAAAGGCCATCATGCTTTTCCGGGGCCCGCCGGCCCGGAGTGGCCGGCTGCCTTCTGAAATTCCACACGGTTGAGGATACCTCCCAGATGCAAGGTGCCCCCACAGGCAACTGTGGCTGGTTTGACAGTGCCAAGTGCCTCCTGCAAACTGACATCAGGAACCTGGCCTGGTGACTTTTGTTTCTCTGGGGAAAGGCCATCACTCTTCTCCAATGCCCGGTGGCCCAGAGTGGCCGGCCCCCTGCTGAAATTCCGCACAGGTGAGGATACCTCCCAGATGCAACGTGCCCATAAAGGTAAGTGTGGCTGGTTTGACAGTGCCAAGTGCCTCCTGCAAACTGACATCAGGAACCTGGCCTGGTGAGTTTTGTTTCTCTGGGGAAAGGTCATGGTTCATATCCTGGACCAGTAGTCCAGGAGTGGCCGGCTGCCTGCTGAAATTCTGAACGGATTAGGATGCCGCCCAGATGCAACGTACCACCACAGGCAACTGCGTCTAGTTTGACAGTGCCAAGTGCCTCCTGCAAACTGACATCAGGAACCTGACCTGGTAAGTTTTGTTTCTCTGGGGAAAGGCCATCGTTCCTGTCTGGGGCCCGCTGGCCCGGAGTGGCCGGCTGCCTTCTGAAATTCCACACGGTTGAGGATACCTCCTAGATGCAAGGTGGCCCCACAGGCAACTGTGGCTGGTTTGACAGTGCCAAGTGCCTCCTGCAAACAGACATCAGGAACCTGGCCTGGTAACTTGTGTTTCTCTGGGGAAAGGCCATGGTTCATATCCTGGATACGTAGGACCGGAGAGGCCGGCTGCCTGTTGAAATTCCTCACTGATCAGGATGCCGCCGAGATGCAAGATGCCCCCACAGGCACCTGTGGCTGCTTCGACAGTGCCAAGTGCCTCCTGCAAACTGACATCAGGAACCTGGCCGGGTGACTTTTGTTTCTCTGGGGAAAGGCCATGGTTCATATCCTGGACCCGTAGGCCAGGAGTGGCCGGCTGCCTGCTGAAATTCCGAACGGATCAGGATGCCTCCCAGATGCAAGGTGCCCCCAGAGGCAATTGTGGCTGGTTTGACAGTGCCAAGTGCCTCCTGCAAACTGACATCAGGAACCTGGCCTGGTGACATTTATTTCTCTGGGGAAAGGCCATTGTACGTGTCCAGGGCCTAGTGGCCCGGAGTGGCCGGCTGCTTGCTGACTTCTGCATGGATCAGGATGCCGCCGAGATGCAAGGTGCCCCCACAGGCACCTGTGGCTGGTTTGACAGTGCTAAGTGCCTCCTGCAAACTGACATCAGGAACCTGGCCTGGTGACTTTTGTTTCTCTGGGGAAAGGCCATCGTTCATATCCTACAAACTGTGGCCCAGAGTGGCCGGCTGCCTGCTGAAATTCCGCACGGATCAGGATACCTCCCAGATGCAAGGTGCCCCCAGAGGCAACTTTGGCTGGTTTCACAGTGCCAAGTGCGTCCTGCAAATTGACATCAGGAACCTGGCCTGGTGACTTTTGTTTCTCTGGGGAAAGGTTATTATTCTTGTTCAGAGCCCGGTGGCTCGGAGTGGCCGGCTGCCTGCTGAAATTCCGAACTGATCAGGATACCTCCCAGACCGATAGTACCACCACAGGCAACTGTGGCTGGTTTGACAGTGCCTAGTGCCTCCTGCAAACTGACATCAGGAACCTGGACTGGTGACTTTTGTTTCTCTGGGGAAAGGCCATCGTTCGTGTCCAGGGCCGGGTGTCCCTGGGTGTCCGGCTGCCTGCTGAAATTCCGAAAGCATCAGGATACCGCCCAGATGCAATGTGCCCCCACAGGCACCTGCGGCTGGTTTGACAGTGCCAAGTGCCTCCTGCAAACTGACCTCAGGAACCTGGCCTGGTGACTTTTGTTTCTCAGGGGAAAGTCCATGGTTTATATCCTGGACCAGCTGGACCGCAGGGACCGGCTGCTTGCTGAAATTCCGAAAGCACCAGGATGCCTCCCAGATGCAAGCTGTCCTCACAGGTAATTGTGTCTGGTTTGAGAGTGCCAAGTGCCTCCTGCAAACTGACATAGGAAGGCTGGGCTGGTCACTTTGGTTTCTCTGAGGAAAGGCCACGATTCATGTCCAGGGCCTTGCGGCCCGGAGTGGCCCGCTGCCTGCTGAAATTCCGCACAGTTGAGGATACCTCCCTGACGCAAGGTGCCCCCGCAGACAACTGTGGCTGGTTTGACAGTGCCAAGTGCCTTTTGCAAACTGACATCAGGAACCTGGCCTGGTGACTTTTGTTTCTCTGGGGAAAGGTCATGTTTAATGTACAGGGCCGGGTGTCCCGGAGTGGCCAGCTGCCTGCTGAAATTCCGCACGGATCATGATGCCTGCCAGACCAAAGGTACCAGCACAGTCAACTGTGGCTGGTTTGACAGTGCCAAGTGCCTCCTGCAAACTGACATCAGGAACCTGGCCTTGTGACTTTCCTTTCTCTGGGGAAAGACCATGATTCATGTCCAGGGCCTTGCGGCCTGGAGTGCCCGGCTGCCTGCTGAAATTCCGCATGGATCGGGATGCCTCCCAGATGGAAAGTGCCCCCAGAGGCAACTGTGGCTGGTTTGACAGTGCCAAGTGCCTCCTGCAAACTGACATCAGGAACCTGGCCGGGTGACTTTTGTTTCCCTAGGGAAAAGCCGTGGTTCTTGTCCAGGGCCTGGTGGCCCGGAGTGGCCGGCCGCCTGCTGAAATTCCGCATGGATCAGGATGCCTCCCAGATGTATGGCGCCCCCACAGGCACCTGTGGCTGGATTGACAGTGCCAAGTGCCTCCTGCAAACTGACATCAGGAACCTGGCCAGGTGACTTTTGTTTCTCTGGGGAAAGGCCATCGTTCCACTCCACGGCCAGGTGGCCTGGAGTGGCCGGCTGCCTGTTGAAATTCCGCACGGATGAGGATACCTCCCAGATGAAAGGAGCCCCCAGAGGCAACTGTGGCTGGTTTGACAGTGCCAAGTGCTTCCTGCAAACTGACATCAGAAACCTGGCCTGGTGATTTTCTTTCTCCGGGGAAAGGCCATGGTTCATGTCCAGGGCCCGGTTGCCCCTACTTGCCTGCTGCCTGCTGAAATTCCACACGGATCAGGATACCTCCCAGATGTAAGGTGCCACCACAGGCAACTGTGGCTGGTTTGACAGTGCCAAGTGCCTCCTGCAAACTGACATCAGGAACCTGGCCTTGTGAGTTTTGTTTCTCTGGGGAAAGGCCATCATTCTTGTTCAGAGCCCAGTGGCCCGGAGTGGCCGGCTGCCTGCTGAAATTCCGCACGGATCAGGATACCTCCCAGATTCAAGGTGCCGCCACAGGCACCTGTGGCTGGCTTGAGAGTGCCAAGTGCCTCCTGCAAACTGACATCAGGAACCTGGCCTGGTGACTTTTGTTTCTCTGGGGAAAGGCCATCATGCTTTTCCGGGGCCCGCCGGCCCGGAGTGGCCGGCTGCCTTCTGAAATTCCACACGGTTGAGGATACCTCCCAGATGCAAGGTGCCCCCACAGGCAACTGTGGCTGGTTTGACAGTGCCAAGTGCCTCCTGCAAACTGACATCAGGAACCTGGCCTGGTGACTTTTGTTTCTCTGGGGAAAGGCCATCACTCTTCTCCAATGCCCGGTGGCCCAGAGTGGCCGGCCCCCTGCTGAAATTCCGCACAGGTGAGGATACCTCCCAGATGCAACGTGCCCATAAAGGTAAGTGTGGCTGGTTTGACAGTGCCAAGTGCCTCCTGCAAACTGACATCAGGAACCTGGCCTGGTGAGTTTTGTTTCTCTGGGGAAAGGTCATGGTTCATATCCTGGACCAGTAGTCCAGGAGTGGCCGGCTGCCTGCTGAAATTCTGAACGGATTAGGATGCCGCCCAGATGCAACGTACCACCACAGGCAACTGCATCTAGTTTGACAGTGCCAAGTGCCTCCTGCAAACTGACATCAGGAACCTGACCTGGTAAGTTTTGTTTCTCTGGGGAAAGGCCATCGTTCCTGTCTGGGGCCCGCTGGCCCGGAGTGGCCGGCTGCCTTCTGAAATTCCACACGGTTGAGGATACCTCCTAGATGCAAGGTGGCCCCACAGGCAACTGTGGCTGGTTTGACAGTGCCAAGTGCCTCCTGCAAACAGACATCAGGAACCTGGCCTGGTAACTTGTGTTTCTCTGGGGAAAGGCCATGGTTCATATCCTGGATACGTAGGACCGGAGAGGCCGGCTGCCTGTTGAAATTCCTCACTGATCAGGATGCCGCCGAGATGCAAGATGCCCCCACAGGCACCTGTGGCTGCTTCGACAGTGCCAAGTGCCTCCTGCAAACTGACATCAGGAACCTGGCCGGGTGACTTTTGTTTCTCTGGGGAAAGGCCATGGTTCATATCCTGGACCCGTAGGCCAGGAGTGGCCGGCTGCCTGCTGAAATTCCGAACGGATCAGGATGCCTCCCAGATGCAAGGTGCCCCCAGAGGCAATTGTGGCTGGTTTGACAGTGCCAAGTGCCTCCTGCAAACTGACATCAGGAACCTGGCCTGGTGACATTTATTTCTCTGGGGAAAGGCCATTGTACGTGTCCAGGGCCTAGTGGCCCGGAGTGGCCGGCTGCTTGCTGGACTTCTGCATGGATCAGGATGCCGCCGAGATGCAAGGTGCCCCCACAGGCACCTGTGGCTGGTTTGACAGTGCTAAGTGCCTCCTGCAAACTGACATCAGGAACCTGGCCTGGTGACTTTTGTTTCTCTGGGGAAAGGCCATCGTTCATATCCTACAAACTGTGGCCCAGAGTGGCCGGCTGCCTGCTGAAATTCCGCACGGATCAGGATACCTCCCAGATGCAAGGTGCCCCCAGAGGCAACTTTGGCTGGTTTCACAGTGCCAAGTGCGTCCTGCAAATTGACATCAGGAACCTGGCCTGGTGACTTTTGTTTCTCTGGGGAAAGGTTATTATTCTTGTTCAGAGCCCGGTGGCTCGGAGTGGCCGGCCCCCTGCTGAAATTCCGAACTGATCAGGATACCTCCCAGACCGATAGTACCACCACAGGCAACTGTGGCTGGTTTGACAGTGCCAAGTGCGTCCTGCAAATTGACATCAGGAACCTGGCCTGGTGACTTTTGTTTCTCTGGGGAAAGGTTATTATTCTTGTTCAGAGCCCGGTGGCTCGGAGTGGCCGGCCCCCTGCTGAAATTCCGAACTGATCAGGATACCTCCCAGACCGATAGTACCACCACAGGCAACTGTGGCTGGTTTGACAGTGCCAAGTGCCTCCTGCAAACTGACATCAGGAACCTGGCCTGGTGACTTTTGTTTCTCTGGGGAAAGGCCATTGTTCCTCTCCAGGGCCCGTAGTCCAGAGTGGCCGACTGCCTGCTGAAATTCCTCATGGATCAGGATGCCTCCCACATGAAAGGTGCCCCCACAGGCAACTACGTCTGATTTGACAGTGCCATGTGCCTCCTGCAAACTGATATCAGGAACCAGGCCTGGTGATTTTTCTTTGTCTGGGGAAAGGCCATTGTACGTGTCCAGAGCCTGGTGGCCCGGAGTGGCCGGCTGCCTGCTGAAATTCCAAACGGGTCAGGATGCCTCCCAGAACGAAAGTACCACCACAGGCAACTGTGGCTGGTTTGACAGTGCCTAGTGCCTCCTGCAAACTGACATCAGGAACCTGGACTGGTGACTTTTGTTTCTCTGGGGAAAGGCCATCGTTCGTGTCCAGGGCCGGGTGTCCCTGGGTGTCCGGCTGCCTGCTGAAATTCCGAAAGCATCAGGATACCGCCCAGATGCAATGTGCCCCCACAGGCACCTGTGGCTGGTTTGACAGTGCCAAGTGCCTCCTGCAAACTGACCTCAGGAACCTGGCCTGGTGACTTTTGTTTCTCAGGGGAAAGTCCATGGTTTATATCCTGGACCAGCTGGACCGCAGGGACCGGCTGCTTGCTGAAATTCCGAAAGCACCAGGATGCCTCCCAGATGCAAGCTGTCCCCACAGGTAATTGTGTCTGGTTTGAGAGTGCCAAGTGCCTCCTGCAAACTGACATAGGAAGGCTGGGCTGGTCACTTTGGTTTCTCTGAGGAAAGGCCACGATTCATGTCCAGGGCCTTGCGGCCCGGAGTGGCCCGCTGCCTGCTGAAATTCCGCACAGTTGAGGATACCTCCCTGACGCAAGGTGCCCCCGCAGACAACTGTGGCTGGTTTGACAGTGCCAAGTGCCTTTTGCAAACTGACATCAGGAACCTGGCCTGGTGACTTTTGTTTCTCTGGGGAAAGGTCATGTTTAATGTACAGGGCCGGGTGTCCCGGAGTGGCCAGCTGCCTGCTGAAATTCCGCACGGATCATGATGCCTGCCAGACCAAAGGTACCAACACAGTCAACTGTGGCTGGTTTGACAGTGCCAAGTGCCTCCTGCAAACTGACATCAGGAACCTGGCCTTGTGACTTTCCTTTCTCTGGGGAAAGACCATGATTCATGTCCAGGGCCTTGCGGCCTGGAGTGCCCGGCTGCCTGCTGAAATTCCGCATGGATCGGGATGCCTCCCAGATGGAAAGTGCCCCCAGAGGCAACTGTGGCTGGTTTGACAGTGCCAAGTGCCTCCTGCCAACTGACATCAAGAACCTGGCCGGGTGACTTTTGTTTCCCTAGGGAAAAGCCGTGGTTCTTGTCCAGGGCCTGGTGGCCCGGAGTGGCCGGCCGCCTGCTGAAATTCCGCATGGATCAGGATGCCTCCCAGATGTAAGGCGCCCCCACAGGCACCTGTGGCTGGTTTGACAGTGCCAAGTGCCTCCTGCAAACTGACATCAGGAACCTGGCCTGGTGACTTTTGTTTCTCTGGGGAAAGACCATAGTTCATGTCCACGGCCTGGTGGCCCGGAGTGGCCGGCTGCCTGCTGAAATTCCGCTTGGATCAGGATGCCTCCCAGATGAAAAGTGCCCCCACAGGCACCTGTGGCTGGTTTGACAGTGCCAAGTGCCTCCTGCCAACTGACATCAAGAACCTGGCCTGGTGACTTTTGTTTCTCTGGGGAAAGGCCATCATTCTTTTCCGAGGCCTGGTGGCCCGTAGTGGCCAGCAGCCTGCTGAAATTCCGAACAGATCAGGATACCTCCCACACCGAAACTAAAACCATAGGCAACTGTGGCTGGTTTGATGGTGCCAAGTGCCTCCTGCAAACAGACATCAGGAACCTGGCCTGGTAAGTTTTGTTTCTCTGGGGAAAGGCCATCGTTCTTGTCCGGGGCCCGTCAGCCCGGAGTGGCCGGCTGCCTGCTGAAATTTCACACGGTTGAGGATACCTCCCAGATGCAAGGTGCCCCCACAGGCAACTGTGGCTGGTTTGACAGTGCCATGTGCCTCCTGCAAACTGACATCAGGAACCTGACCCGGTGACATTCGTTTCTCTGGAGAAAGACCATGATTCATGTCCAGGGCCTTGCGGCCTGGAGTGCCCGGCTGCCTGCTGAAATTCCGCATGGATCAGGATGCCTCCCAGATGGAAAGTGCCCCCAGAGGCAACTGTGGCTGGTTTGACAGTGCCAAGTGCCTCCTGCAAACTGACATCAGGAACCTGGCCTGGTGACTTTTGTTTCTCTGGGGAAAGGGCATCGTTCGTGTCCAGTGCCCGGTGGCCTGGTGTGGCCACCAGCCTGCTGAACTTCCGCACAGATGAGGATACCTCCCAGATGCAAGGTGCCCATACAGTTACGTGTGGCAGGTTTGACAGTGCCAAGTGCCTCCTGCAAACTGACATCAGGAACCTGGCCTGGTGACTTTTGTTTCTCTGGGGAAAGGCCATGGTTCATATCCTGGATACGTAGGACCGGAGAGGCCGGCTGCCTGTTGAAATTCCTCACTGATCAGGATGCCGCCGAGATGCAAGATGCCCCCACAGGCCCCTGTGGCTGCTTCGACAGTGCCAAGTGCCTCCTGCAAACTGACATCAGGAACCTGGCCTGGTGACTTTTGTTTTTCTGGGGAAAGGCCATGGTTCATATCCTGGACCCGTAGTCCCGGAGTGGCCCGCTGCCTGCTGAAATTCCGAACGGATCAGGATGCCTCCCAGATGCAAAGTGCCCCCAGCGGCAATTGTGGCTGGTTTGACAGTGCCAAGTGCCTCCTGCAAACTGACATCAGGAACCTGGCCTGGTGACATTTATTTCTCTGGGGAAAGGCCATTGTACGTGTCCAAGACCTAGTGGCCCGGAGTGGCCGGCTGCTTGCTGGAATTCTGCATGGCTCAGGATGCCGCCGAGATGCAAGGTGCCCCCTCAGGCACCTGTGGCTGGTTTGACAGTGCCATGTGCCTCCTGCAAACTGACATCAGGAACCTGGCCTGGTGACTTTTGTTTCTCTGGGGAAAGGCCATGGTTCATATCCTACAAACTGTGGCCCATAGTGGCCGGCTGCCTGCTGAAATTCCGCACGGATCAGGATACCTCCCAGATGCAAGGTGCCCCACGGGAAACTGTGGCTGGTTTGACAGTGCCAAGTGCCTCCTGCCAACTGACATCAAGAACCTGGCCTGGTGACTTTTGTTTCTCTGGGGAAAGGCCATGGTTGGTATCCTGAGCCTGGTGTCCTGGAGTGGCCGTCTGCCTGCTAAAATTCTGGACGGACCTGGATGCCGCCAAGATGCAAGGTGCCCCCAGAGGCAACTGTGGCTGGTTTGACAGTGCCAAGTGCTTCCTGCAAACTGACATCAGAAACCTGGCCTGGTGATTTTCTTTCTCAGGGGAAAGGCCATGGTTCATGTCCAGGGCCCGGTGACTCGCAGTTGCCTGCTGCCTGCTGAAATTCCACACGGATCCGGATACCTCCCAGATGCAAGGTGCCCCTACAGGCAACTTTGGCTGGTTTGACAGTGCCAAGTGCGTCCTGCAAATTGACATCAGGAACCTGGCCTGGTGACTTTTGTTTCTCTGGGGAAAGGTTATTATTCTTGTTCAGAGCCCGGTGGCTCGGAGTGGCCGGCCCCCTGCTGAAATTCCGAACTGATCAGGATACCTCCCAGACCGAAACTAAAAGCATAGGCCGCTGTGGCTGGTTTGACAGTGCCAAGTGCCTCCTGCAAACTGACATCAGGAACCTGGCCTGGTAGGTTTTGTTTCTCTGGGGAAAGGCAATCGTTCTTGTCCGGGGCCCGCCGGCCCGGAGTGGCCGGCTGCCTGCTGAAATTCCACACGGTTGAAGATACCTCCCAGATGCAAGGTGCCCCCACAGGCAACTGTGGCTGGTTTGACAGTGCCATGTGCCTCCTGCAAAATGACATCAGGAACCTGGCCTTGTGACTTTCCTTTCTCTGGGGAAAGACCATGATTCATGTCCAGAGCCTTGCGGCCTGGAGTGGCCGGCTGCCTGCTGGAATTCCGCATGGATCTGGATACCTCCCAGATGAAAAGCGCCCCCACAGGCACCTGTGGCTGGTTTGACAGTGCCAAGTGCCTCCTGCAAACTGACATCAGGAACCTGGCCTGGTGACATTTATTTCTCTGGGGAAAGGCCATTGTACGTGTCCAAGACCTAGTGGCCCGGAGTGGCCGGCTGCTTGCTGGAATTCTGCATGGCTCAGGATGCCGCCGAGATGCAAGGTGCCCCCTCAGGCACCTGTGGCTGGTTTGACAGTGCCATGTGCCTCCTGCAAACTGACATCAGGAACCTGGCCTGGTGACTTTTGTTTCTCTGGGGAAAGGCCATGGTTCATATCCTACAAACTGTGGCCCATAGTGGCCGGCTGCCTGCTGAAATTCCGCACGGATCAGGATACCTCCCAGATGCAAGGTGCCCCACGGGAAACTGTGGCTGGTTTGACAGTGCCAAGTGCCTCCTGCCAACTGACATCAAGAACCTGGCCTGGTGACTTTTGTTTCTCTGGGGAAAGGCCATGGTTGGTATCCTGAGCCTGGTGTCCTGGAGTGGCCGTCTGCCTGCTAAAATTCTGGACGGACCTGGATGCCGCCAAGATGCAAGGTGCCCCCAGAGGCAACTGTGGCTGGTTTGACAGTGCCAAGTGCTTCCTGCAAACTGACATCAGAAACCTGGCCTGGTGATTTTCTTTCTCAGGGGAAAGGCCATGGTTCATGTCCAGGGCCCGGTGACTCGCAGTTGCCTGCTGCCTGCTGAAATTCCACACGGATCCGGATACCTCCCAGATGCAAGGTGCCCCTACAGGCAACTTTGGCTGGTTTGACAGTGCCAAGTGCGTCCTGCAAATTGACATCAGGAACCTGGCCTGGTGACTTTTGTTTCTCTGGGGAAAGGTTATTATTCTTGTTCAGAGCCCGGTGGCTCGGAGTGGCCGGCCCCCTGCTGAAATTCCGAACTGATCAGGATACCTCCCAGACCGAAACTAAAAGCATAGGCCGCTGTGGCTGGTTTGACAGTGCCAAGTGCCTCCTGCAAACTGACATCAGGAACCTGGCCTGGTAGGTTTTGTTTCTCTGGGGAAAGGCAATCGTTCTTGTCCGGGGCCCGCCGGCCCGGAGTGGCCGGCTGCCTGCTGAAATTCCACACGGTTGAAGATACCTCCCAGATGCAAGGTGCCCCCACAGGCAACTGTGGCTGGTTTGACAGTGCCATGTGCCTCCTGCAAAATGACATCAGGAACCTGGCCTTGTGACTTTCCTTTCTCTGGGGAAAGACCATGATTCATGTCCAGAGCCTTGCGGCCTGGAGTGGCCGGCTGCCTGCTGGAATTCCGCATGGATCTGGATACCTCCCAGATGAAAAGCGCCCCCACAGGCACCTGTGGCTGGTTTGACAGTGCCAAGTGCCTCCTGCAAACTGACATCAGGAACCTGGCCTGGTGACTTTTGTTTCTCTGCGGAAAGACCATAGTTCATGTCCACGGCCTGGTGGCCCGGAGTGGCCGGCTGTCTGCTGAAATTCCGCTTGGATCAGGATGCCTCCCAGATGAAAAGTGCCCCCACAGGCACCTGTGGCTGGTTTGACAGTGCCAAGTGCCTCCTGCAAACTGACATCAGGAACCTGGCCGGGTAACTTTTGTTTCTCTGGGGAAAGGCCATCGTTCTTGTCCGGGGCCTGGTGGCCCGGAGTGGCCGGCTGCCTGCTGAAATTCCACACGGTTGAGGCTACCTCCCAGATGCAAGGCGCCCCCACAGGCAACTGTGGCTGGTTTGACAGTGCCAAGTGCGTCCTGCAAATTGACATCAGGAACCTGGCCTGGTGACTTTTGTTTCTCATGGGAAGTGCCATCGTTCGTGTCCCGTACTCGGAGGCCAGGAGTGGCCGGCTGCCTGCTGAAATTCCGCACGGATCAGGATACCTCCCAGACCGAAACTAAAAGCATAGGCCGCTGTGGCTGGTTTGACAGTGCCAAGTGCCTCCTGCAAACTGACATCAGGAACCTGGCCTGGTAGGTTTTGTTTCTCTGGGGAAAGGCAATCGTTCTTGTCCGGGGCCCGCCGGCCCGGAGTGGCCGGCTGCCTGCTGAAATTCCACACGGTTGAAGATACCTCCCAGATGCAAGGTGCCCCCACAGGCAACTGTGGCTGGTTGGACAGTGCCATGTGCCTCCTGCAAAATGACATCAGGAGCCTGGCCTTGTGACTTTCCTTTCTCTGGGGAAAGACCATGATTCATGTCCAGAGCCTTGCGGCCTGGAGTGGCCGGCTGCCTGCTGGAATTCCGCATGGATCTGGATACCTCCCAGATGAAAAGCGCCCCCACAGGCACCTGTGGCTGGTTTGACAGTGCCAAGTGCCTCCTGCAAACTGACATCAGGAACCTGGCCTGGTGACTTTTGTTTCTCTGCGGAAAGACCATAGTTCATGTCCACGGCCTGGTGGCCCGGAGTGGCCGGCTGCCTGCTGAAATTCCGCTTGGATCAGGATGCCTCCCAGATGAAAAGTGCCCCCACCGGCACCTGTGGCTGGTTTGACAGTGCCAAGTGCCTCCTGCAAACTGACATCAGGAACCTGGCCGGGTAACTTTTGTTTCTCTGGGGAAAGGCCATCGTTCTTGTCCGGGGCCCGCTGGCCCGGAGTGGCCGGCTGCCTGCTGAAATTCCACACGGTTGAGGCTACCTCCCAGATGCAAGGCGCCCCCACAGGCAACTGTGGCTGGTTTGACAGTGCCAAGTGCGTCCTGCAAATTGACATCAGGAACCTGGCCTGGTGACTTTTGTTTCTCTGGGGAAAGGTTATTATTCTTGTTCAGAGCCCGGTGGCTCGGAGTGGCCGGCTGCCTGCTGAAATTCCGCATGGGTCCGGATACCTCCCAGGTTCAAGGTGCCGCCACAGGCAACTGTGGCTGGTTTGACAGTGACAAGCGCCTCCTGCAAACTGACATCAGGAACCTGGCCTGGTGACTTTTGTTTCTCTGGGGAAAGGTCATGGTTAATGTACAGGGCCGGGTGTCCCGGAGTGGCCAGCTGCCTGCTGAAATTCCGCACGGATCAGGATGCCTGCCAGACCAAAGGTACCAGCACAGTCAACTGTGGCTGGTTTGACAGTGCCAAGTGCCTCCTGCAAACTGACATCAGGAACCTGGCCTGGTGACTTTTGTTTCTCTGGGGAAAGGCCATGGTTCATGTCCACGGCCTGGTGGCCCGGAGTGTCCGGCTGCCTGCTGAAATTCTGCATGGATCAGGATGCCTCCCAGATGAAAAATACCCCCAGAGGCAACTGTGGCTGGTTTGACAGTGCCAAGTGCCTCCTGCAAACTGACATCAGGAACCTGGCCTGGTGACTTTTGTTTCTCTGGGGAAAGGCCATCATTCTTTTCCGGGGCCCGCTGGCCCGGAGTGGCCGGCAGCCTGCTGAAATTCCGCACGGATCAGGATACCTCCCAGACCGAAACTAAAATCATAGGCCGCTGTGGCTGGTTTGACAGTGCCAAGTGCCTCCTGCAAACTGACATCAGGAACCTGGCCTGGTGACTTTTGTTTCTCTGGGGAAAGGCAATCGTTCTTGTCCGGGGCCCGCCGGCCCGGAGTGGCCGGCTGCCTGCTGAAATTCCTCACGGATCAGGATACCTCCCAGATGCAAGGTGCCCCCACAGGCAACTGTGGCTGGTTTGACAGTGCCATGTGCCTCCTGCAAAATGACATCAGGAACCTGGCCTTGTGACTTTCCTTTCTCTGGGGAAAGACCATGATTCATGTCCAGGGCATTGCGGCCTGGAGTGCCCGGCTGCCTGCTGAAATTCCGCATGGATCGGGATGCCTCCCAGATAGAAAGTGCCCCCAGAGGCAACTGTGGCTGGTTTGACAGTGCCAAGTGCCTCCTGCAAACTGACATCAGGAACCTGGCCGGGTGACTTTTGTTTCCCTAGGGAAAAGCCGTGGTTCTTGTCCAGGGCCTGGTGGCCCGGAGTGGCCGGCCGCCTGCTGAAATTCTGCATGGATCAGGATGCCTCCCAGATGAAAAGATGCCCCCACAGGCACCTGTGGCTGGTTTGACAGTGCCAAGTGCCTCCTGCAAACTGACATCAGGAACCTGGCCTGGTGACTTTTGTTTCTCTGCGGAAAGACCATAGTTCATGTCCACGGCCTGGTGGCCCGGAGTGGCCGGCTGCCTGCTGAAATTCCTCTTGGATCAGGATGCCTCCCAGATGAAAAGTGCCCCCACAGGCAACTGTGGCTGGTTTGACAGTGCCAAGTGCCTCCTGCAAACTGACATCAGGAACCTGGCCTGGTAAGTTTTGTTTCTCTGGGGAAAGGCCATCGTTCTTGTCCGGGGCCCGTCAGCCCGGAGTGCCCGGCTGCCTGCTGAAATTCCGCATGGATCAGGATGCCTCCCAGATGGAAAGTGCCCCCACAGCCAACTGTGGCTGGTTTGACAGTGCCAAGTGCCTCCTGCAAACTGACATCAGGAACCTGGCCTGGTGACTTTTGTTTCTCTGGGGAAAGGCCATGGTTCATATCCTACAAACTGTGGCCCATAGTGGCCGGCTGCCTGCTGAAATTCCGCACGGATCAGGATACCTCCCAGATGCAAGGTGCCCCACGGGAAACTGTGGCTGGTTTGACAGTGCCAAGTGCCTCCTGCCAACTGACATCAAGAACCTGGCCTGGTGACTTTTGTTTCTCTGGGGAAAGGCCATGGTTGGTATCCTGAGCCTGGTGTCCTGGAGTGGCCGTCTGCCTGCTAAAATTCTGGACGGACCTGGATGCCGCCAAGATGCAAGGTGCCCCCAGAGGCAACTGTGGCTGGTTTGACAGTGCCAAGTGCTTCCTGCAAACTGACATCAGAAACCTGGCCTGGTGATTTTCTTTCTCAGGGGAAAGGCCATGGTTCATGTCCAGGGCCCGGTGACTCGCAGTTGCCTGCTGCCTGCTGAAATTCCACACGGATCCGGATACCTCCCAGATGCAAGGTGCCCCTACAGGCAACTTTGGCTGGTTTGACAGTGCCAAGTGCGTCCTGCAAATTGACATCAGGAACCTGGCCTGGTGACTTTTGTTTCTCTGGGGAAAGGTTATTATTCTTGTTCAGAGCCCGGTGGCTCGGAGTGGCCGGCCCCCTGCTGAAATTCCGAACTGATCAGGATACCTCCCAGACCGAAACTAAAAGCATAGGCCGCTGTGGCTGGTTTGACAGTGCCAAGTGCCTCCTGCAAACTGACATCAGGAACCTGGCCTGGTAGGTTTTGTTTCTCTGGGGAAAGGCAATCGTTCTTGTCCGGGGCCCGCCGGCCCGGAGTGGCCGGCTGCCTGCTGAAATTCCACACGGTTGAAGATACCTCCCAGATGCAAGGTGCCCCCACAGGCAACTGTGGCTGGTTTGACAGTGCCATGTGCCTCCTGCAAAATGACATCAGGAACCTGGCCTTGTGACTTTCCTTTCTCTGGGGAAAGACCATGATTCATGTCCAGAGCCTTGCGGCCTGGAGTGGCCGGCTGCCTGCTGGAATTCCGCATGGATCTGGATACCTCCCAGATGAAAAGCGCCCCCACAGGCACCTGTGGCTGGTTTGACAGTGCCAAGTGCCTCCTGCAAACTGACATCAGGAACCTGGCCTGGTGACTTTTGTTTCTCTGCGGAAAGACCATAGTTCATGTCCACGGCCTGGTGGCCCGGAGTGGCCGGCTGCCTGCTGAAATTCCGCTTGGATCAGGATGCCTCCCAGATGAAAAGTGCCCCCACAGGCACCTGTGGCTGGTTTGACAGTGCCAAGTGCCTCCTGCAAACTGACATCAGGAACCTGGCCTGGTGACTTTTGTTTCTCTGGGGAAAGGCCATCACTCTTCTCCAATGCCCGGTGGCCCAGAGTGTCCGGCCCCCTGCTGAAATTCCGCACAGGTGAGGATACCTCCCAGATGCAACGTGCCCATAAAGGTAAGTGTGGCTGGTTTGACAGTGCCAAGTGCCTCCTGCAAACTGACATCAGGAACCTGGCCTGGTGAGTTTTGTTTCTCTGGGGAAAGGTCATGGTTCATATCCTGGACCAGTAGTCCAGGAGTGGCCGGCTGCCTGCTGAAATTCTGAACGGATTAGGATGCCGCCCAGATGCAACGTACCACCACAGGCAACTGCGTCTAGTTTGACAGTGCCAAGTGCCTCCTGCAAACTGACATCAGGAACCTGACCTGGTAAGTTTTGTTTCTCTGGGGAAAGGCCATCGTTCCTGTCTGGGGCCCGCTGGCCCGGAGTGGCCGGCTGCCTTCTGAAATTCCACACGGTTGAGGATACCTCCTAGATGCAAGGTGGCCCCACAGGCAACTGTGGCTGGTTTGACAGTGCCAAGTGCCTCCTGCAAACAGACATCAGGAACCTGGCCTGGTAACTTGTGTTTCTCTGGGGAAAGGCCATGGTTCATATCCTGGATACGTAGGACCGGAGAGGCCGGCTGCCTGTTGAAATTCCTCACTGATCAGGATGCCGCCGAGATGCAAGATGCCCCCACAGGCACCTGTGGCTGCTTCGACAGTGCCAAGTGCCTCCTGCAAACTGACATCAGGAACCTGGCCGGGTGACTTTTGTTTCTCTGGGGAAAGGCCATGGTTCATATCCTGGACCCGTAGGCCAGGAGTGGCCGGCTGCCTGCTGAAATTCCGAACGGATCAGGATGCCTCCCAGATGCAAGGTGCCCCCAGAGGCAATTGTGGCTGGTTTGACAGTGCCAAGTGCCTCCTGCAAACTGACATCAGGAACCTGGCCTGGTGACATTTATTTCTCTGGGGAAAGGCCATTGTACGTGTCCAGGGCCTAGTGGCCCGGAGTGGCCGGCTGCTTGCTGACTTCTGCATGGATCAGGATGCCGCCGAGATGCAAGGTGCCCCCACAGGCACCTGTGGCTGGTTTGACAGTGCTAAGTGCCTCCTGCAAACTGACATCAGGAACCTGGCCTGGTGACTTTTGTTTCTCTGGGGAAAGGCCATCGTTCATATCCTACAAACTGTGGCCCAGAGTGGCCGGCTGCCTGCTGAAATTCCGCACGGATCAGGATACCTCCCAGATGCAAGGTGCCCCCAGAGGCAACTTTGGCTGGTTTCACAGTGCCAAGTGCGTCCTGCAAATTGACATCAGGAACCTGGCCTGGTGACTTTTGTTTCTCTGGGGAAAGGTTATTATTCTTGTTCAGAGCCCGGTGGCTCGGAGTGGCCGGCCCCCTGCTGAAATTCCGAACTGATCAGGATACCTCCCAGACCGATAGTACCACCACAGGCAACTGTGGCTGGTTTGACAGTGCCAAGTGCCTCCTGCAAACTGACATCAGGAACCTGGCCTGGTGACTTTTGTTTCTCTGGGGAAAGGCCATTGTTCCTCTCCAGGGCCCGTAGTCCAGAGTGGCCGACTGCCTGCTGAAATTCCTCATGGATCAGGATGCCTCCCACATAAAAGGTGCCCCCACAGGCAACTACGTCTGATTTGACAGTGCCATGTGCCTCCTGCAAACTGATATCAGGAACCAGGCCTGGTGATTTTTCTTTGTCTGGGGAAAGGCCATTGTACGTGTCCAGAGCCTGGTGGCCCGGAGTGGCCGGCTGCCTGCTGAAATTCCAAACGGGTCAGGATGCCTCCCAGAACGAAAGTACCACCACAGGC
This sequence comes from Passer domesticus, assembly GCF_036417665.1. Lineage (NCBI taxonomy): Eukaryota > Metazoa > Chordata > Aves > Passeriformes > Passeridae > Passer > Passer domesticus. The sequence continues at coordinate 59,967,176 of NC_087474.1, forward strand.
AACTGTGGCTGGTTTGACAGTGCCTAGTGCCTCCTGCAAACTGACATCAGGAACCTGGACTGGTGACTTTTGTTTCTCTGGGGAAAGGCCATCGTTCGTGTCCAGGGCCGGGTGTCCCTGGGTTTCCGGCTGCCTGCTGAAATTCCGAAAGCATCAGGATACCGCCCAGATGCAATGTGCCCCCACAGGCACCTGTGGCTGGTTTGACAGTGCCAAGTGCCTCCTGCAAACTGACCTCAGGAACCTGGCCTGGTGACTTTTGTTTCTCAGGGGAAAGTCCATGGTTTATATCCTGGACCAGCTGGACCGCAGGGACCGGCTGCTTGCTGAAATTCCGAAAGCACCAGGATGCCTCCCAGATGCAAGCTGTCCCCACAGGTAATTGTGTCTGGTTTGAGAGTGCCAAGTGCCTCCTGCAAACTGACATAGGAAGGCTGGGCTGGTCACTTTGGTTTCTCTGAGGAAAGGCCACGATTCATGTCCAGGGCCTTGCGGCCCGGAGTGGCCCGCTGCCTGCTGAAATTCCGCACAGTTGAGGATACCTCCCTGACGCAAGGTGCCCCCGCAGACAACTGTGGCTGGTTTGACAGTGCCAAGTGCCTTTTGCAAACTGACATCAGGAACCTGGCCTGGTGACTTTTGTTTCTCTGGGGAAAGGTCATGTTTAATGTACAGGGCGGGGTGTCCCGGAGTGGCCAGCTGCCTGCTGAAATTCCGCACGGATCATGATGCCTGCCAGACCAAAGGTACCAGCACAGTCAACTGTGGCTGGTTTGACAGTGCCAAGTGCCTCCTGCAAACTGACATCAGGAACCTGGCCTTGTGACTTTCCTTTCTCTGGGGAAAGACCATGATTCATGTCCAGGGCCTTGCGGCCTGGAGTGCCCGGCTGCCTGCTGAAATTCCGCATGGATCGGGATGCCTCCCAGATGGAAAGTGCCCCCAGAGGCAACTGTGGCTGGTTTGACAGTGCCAAGTGCCTCCTGCAAACTGACATCAAGAACCTGGCCGGGTGACTTTTGTTTCCCTAGGGAAAAGCCGTGGTTCTTGTCCAGGGCCTGGTGGCCCGGAGTGGCCGGCTGCCTGCTGAAATTCCGCATGGATCAGGATGCCTCCCAGATGTAAGGCGCCCCCACAGGCACCTGTGGCTGGTTTGACAGTGCCAAGTGCCTCCTGCAAACTGACATCAGGAACCTGGCCTGGTGACTTTTGTTTCTCTGGGGAAAGACCATAGTTCATGTCCACGGCCTGGTGGCCCGGAGTGGCCGGCTGCCTGCTGAAATTCCGCATGGATCAGGATGCCTCCCAGATGAAAAGTGCCCCCACAGGCACCTGTGGCTGGTTTGACAGTGCCAAGTGCCTCCTGCCAACTGACATCAAGAACCTGGCCTGGTGACTTTTGTTTCTCTGGGGAAAGGCCATCATTCTTTTCCGAGGCCTGGTGGCCCGTAGTGGCCAGCAGCCTGCTGAAATTCCGAACAGATCAGGATACCTCCCACACCGAAACTAAAACCATAGGCAACTGTGGCTGGTTTGATGGTGCCAAGTGCCTCCTGCAAACAGACATCAGGAACCTGGCCTGGTAAGTTTTGTTTCTCTGGGGAAAGGCCATCGTTCTTGTCCGGGGCCCGTCAGCCCGGAGTGGCCGGCTGCCTGCTGAAATTTCACACGGTTGAGGATACCTCCCAGATGCAAGGTGCCCCCACAGGCAACTGTGGCTGGTTTGACAGTGCCATGTGCCTCCTGCAAACTGACATCAGGAACCTGACCCGGTGACATTCGTTTCTCTGGAGAAAGACCATGATTCATGTCCAGGGCCTTGCGGCCTGGAGTGCCCGGCTGCCTGCTGAAATTCCGCATGGATCAGGATGCCTCCCAGATGGAAAGTGCCCCCAGAGGCAACTGTGGCTGGTTTGACAGTGCCAAGTGCCTCCTGCAAACTGACATCAGGAACCTGGCCTGGTGACTTTTGTTTCTCTGGGGAAAGGGCATCGTTCGTGTCCAGTGCCCGGTGGCCTGGTGTGGCCACCAGCCTGCTGAACTTCCGCACAGATGAGGATACCTCCCAGATGCAAGGTGCCCATACAGTTACGTGTGGCAGGTTTGACAGTGCCAAGTGCCTCCTGCAAACTGACATCAGGAACCTGGCCTGGTGACTTTTGTTTCTCTGGGGAAAGGCCATGGTTCATATCCTGGATACGTAGGACCGGAGAGGCCGGCTGCCTGTTGAAATTCCTCACTGATCAGGATGCCGCCGAGATGCAAGATGCCCCCACAGGCCCCTGTGGCTGCTTCGACAGTGCCAAGTGCCTCCTGCAAACTGACATCAGGAACCTGGCCTGGTGACTTTTGTTTTTCTGGGGAAAGGCCATGGTTCATATCCTGGACCCGTAGTCCCGGAGTGGCCCGCTGCCTGCTGAAATTCCGAACGGATCAGGATGCCTCCCAGATGCAAAGTGCCCCCAGCGGCAATTGTGGCTGGTTTGACAGTGCCAAGTGCCTCCTGCAAACTGACATCAGGAACCTGGCCTGGTGACATTTATTTCTCTGGGGAAAGGCCATTGTACGTGTCCAAGACCTAGTGGCCCGGAGTGGCCGGCTGCTTGCTGGAATTCTGCATGGCTCAGGATGCCGCCGAGATGCAAGGTGCCCCCTCAGGCACCTGTGGCTGGTTTGACAGTGCCATGTGCCTCCTGCAAACTGACATCAGGAACCTGGCCTGGTGACTTTTGTTTCTCTGGGGAAAGGCCATGGTTCATATCCTACAAACTGTGGCCCATAGTGGCCGGCTGCCTGCTGAAATTCCGCACGGATCAGGATACCTCCCAGATGCAAGGTGCCCCACGGGAAACTGTGGCTGGTTTGACAGTGCCAAGTGCCTCCTGCCAACTGACATCAAGAACCTGGCCTGGTGACTTTTGTTTCTCTGGGGAAAGGCCATGGTTGGTATCCTGAGCCTGGTGTCCTGGAGTGGCCGTCTGCCTGCTAAAATTCTGGACGGACCTGGATGCCGCCAAGATGCAAGGTGCCCCCAGAGGCAACTGTGGCTGGTTTGACAGTGCCAAGTGCTTCCTGCAAACTGACATCAGAAACCTGGCCTGGTGATTTTCTTTCTCAGGGGAAAGGCCATGGTTCATGTCCAGGGCCCGGAGTGACTCGCAGTTGCCTGCTGCCTGCTGAAATTCCACACGGATCCGGATACCTCCCAGATGCAAGGTGCCCCTACAGGCAACTTTGGCTGGTTTGACAGTGCCAAGTGCGTCCTGCAAATTGACATCAGGAACCTGGCCTGGTGACTTTTGTTTCTCTGGGGAAAGGTTATTATTCTTGTTCAGAGCCCGGTGGCTCGGAGTGGCCGGCCCCCTGCTGAAATTCCGAACTGATCAGGATACCTCCCAGACCGAAACTAAAAGCATAGGCCGCTGTGGCTGGTTTGACAGTGCCAAGTGCCTCCTGCAAACTGACATCAGGAACCTGGCCTGGTAGGTTTTGTTTCTCTGGGGAAAGGCAATCGTTCTTGTCCGGGGCCCGCCGGCCCGGAGTGGCCGGCTGCCTGCTGAAATTCCACACGGTTGAAGATACCTCCCAGATGCAAGGTGCCCCCACAGGCAACTGTGGCTGGTTTGACAGTGCCATGTGCCTCCTGCAAAATGACATCAGGAACCTGGCCTTGTGACTTTCCTTTCTCTGGGGAAAGACCATGATTCATGTCCAGAGCCTTGCGGCCTGGAGTGGCCGGCTGCCTGCTGGAATTCCGCATGGATCTGGATACCTCCCAGATGAAAAGCGCCCCCACAGGCACCTGTGGCTGGTTTGACAGTGCCAAGTGCCTCCTGCAAACTGACATCAGGAACCTGGCCTGGTGACTTTTGTTTCTCTGCGGAAAGACCATAGTTCATGTCCACGGCCTGGTGGCCCGGAGTGGCCGGCTGCCTGCTGAAATTCCGCTTGGATCAGGATGCCTCCCAGATGAAAAGTGCCCCCACAGGCACCTGTGGCTGGTTTGACAGTGCCAAGTGCCTCCTGCAAACTGACATCAGGAACCTGGCCGGGTAACTTTTGTTTCTCTGGGGAAAGGCCATCGTTCTTGTCCGGGGCCCGCTGGCCCGGAGTGGCCGGCTGCCTGCTGAAATTCCACACGGTTGAGGCTACCTCCCAGATGCAAGGCGCCCCCACAGGCAACTGTGGCTGGTTTGACAGTGCCAAGTGCGTCCTGCAAATTGACATCAGGAACCTGGCCTGGTGACTTTTGTTTCTCTGGGGAAAGGTTATTATTCTTGTTCAGAGCCCGGTGGCTCGGAGTGGCCGGCTGCCTGCTGAAATTCCGCATGGATCCGGATACCTCCCAGGTTCAAGGTGCCGCCACAGGCAACTGTGGCTGGTTTGACAGTGACAAGCGCCTCCTGCAAACTGACATCAGGAACCTGGCCTGGTGACTTTTGTTTCTCTGGGGAAAGGTCATGGTTAATGTACAGGGCCGGGTGTCCCGGAGTGGCCAGCTGCCTGCTGAAATTCCGCACGGATCAGGATGCCTGCCAGACCAAAGGTACCAGCACAGTCAACTGTGGCTGGTTTGACAGTGCCAAGTGCCTCCTGCAAACTGACATCAGGAACCTGGCCTGGTGACTTTTGTTTCTCTGGGGAAAGGCCATGGTTCATGTCCACGGCCTGGTGGCCCGGAGTGTCCGGCAGCCTGCTGAAATTCTGCATGGATCAGGATGCCTCCCAGATGAAAAATACCCCCAGAGGCAACTGTGGCTGGTTTGACAGTGCCAAGTGCCTCCTGCAAACTGACATCAGGAACCTGGCCAGGTGACTTTTGTTTCTCTGGGGAAAGGCCATCATTCTTTTCCGGGGCCCGCTGGCCCGGAGTGGCCGGCAGCCTGCTGAAATTCCGCACGGATCAGGATACCTCCCAGACCGAAACTAAAATCATAGGCCGCTGTGGCTGGTTTGACAGTGCCAAGTGCCTCCTGCAAACTGACATCAGGAACCTGGCCTGGTGACTTTTGTTTCTCTGGGGAAAGGCAATCGTTCTTGTCCGGGGCCCGCCGGCCCGGAGTGGCCGTCTGCCTGCTGAAATTCCTCACGGATCAGGATACCTCCCAGATGCAAGGCGCCCCACGGGAAACTGTGGCTGGTTTGACAGTGCCAAGTGCCTCCTGCAAACTGACATCAGGAACCTGGCCGGGTGACTTTTGTTTCCCTAGGGAAAAGCCCTGGTTCTTGTCCAGGGCCTGGTGGCCCGGAGTGGCCGGCCGCCTGCTGAAATTCTGCATGGATCAGGATGCCTCCCAGATGAAAAGTGCCCCCACAGGCAACTGTGGCTGGTTTGACAGTGCCAAGTGCCTCCTGCAAACTGACATCAGGAACCTGGCCTGGTAAGTTTTGTTTCTCTGGGGAAAGGCCATCGTTCTTGTCCGGGGCCCGTCAGCCCGGAGTGCCCGGCTGCCTGCTGAAATTCCGCATGGATCAGGATGCCTCCCAGATGGAAAGTGCCACCACAGGCAACTGTGGCTGGTTTGACAGTGCCAAGTGCCTCCTGCAAACTGACATCAGGAACCTGGCCTGGTGACTTTTGTTTCTCTGGGGAAAGGCCATGGTTGGTATCCTGAGCCTCGTGTCCTGGAGTGGCCGTCTACCTGCTAAAATTCTGGACGGACCAGGATGCCTCCCAGATGCAAGGTGCCCCCAGAGGCAACTGTGGCTGGTTTGACAGTGCCAAGTGCCTCCTGCAAACTGACATCAGGAACCTGCCTGGTGACATTTATTTCTCTGGGGAAAGGCCATTGTACGTGTCCAAGGCCTAGTGGCCCGGAGTGGCCGATGCCTGCTGAAATTCCGCTTGGATCAGGATGCCTCCCAGATGAACAGTGCCCCCACAGGCAATTGTGGCTGGTTTGACAGTGCCAAGTGCCTCCTGCAAACTGACATCAGGAACCTGGCCTGGTGACTTTTGTTTCTCTGGGGAAAGGCCATCATTCTTTTCCGAGGCCTGGTGGCCCGTAGTGGCCAGCAGCCTGCTGAAATTCCGAACGGATCAGGATACCTCCCACACCGAAACTAAAACCATAGGCAACTGTGGCTGGTTTGACAGTGCCAAGTGCCTCCTGCAAACTGACATCAGGAACCTGGCCTGGTAAGTTTTGTTTCTCTGGGGAAAGGCCATCGTTCTTGTCCGGGGCCCGTCAGCCAGGAGTGGCCGGCTGCCTGCTGAAATTTCACACGGTTGAGGATACCTCCCAGATGCAAGTTGCCCCCACAGGCAACTGTGGCTGGTTTGACAGTGCCATGTGCCTCCTGCAAACTGACATCAGGAACCTGACCCGGTGACATTCGTTTCTCTGGAGAAAGACCATGATTCATGTCCAGGGCCTTGCGGCCTGGAGTGCCCGGCTGCCTGCTGAAATTCCGCATGGATCAGGATGCCTCCCAGATGGAAAGTGCCCCCACAGCCAACTGTGGCTGGTTTGACAGTGCCAAGTGCCTCCTGCAAACTGACATCAGGAACCTGGCCTGGTGACTTTTGTTTCTCTGGGGAAAGGCCATGGTTCATATCCTGGACCCGTAGTCCCGGAGTGGCCGGCTGCCTGCTGAAATTCCGAACGGATCAGGATGCCTCCCAGATGCAAGGTGCCCCCCAGAGGCAATTGTGGCTGGTTTGACAGTGCCATGTGCCTCCTGCAAACTGACATCAGGAACCTGGCCTGGTGACATTTATTTCTCTGGGGAAAGGCCATTGTACGTGTCCAAGGCCTAGTGGCCCGGAGTGGCCGGCTGCTTGCTGGAATTCTGGATGGATCAGGATGCCGCCGAGATGCAAGGTGCCCCCACAGGCACCTGTGGCTGGTTTGACAGTGCCAAGTGCCTCCTGCAAACTGACATCAGGAACCTGGCCTGGTGACTTTTGTTTCTCTGGGGAAAGGCCATGGTTGGTATCCTGAGCCTGGTGTCCTGGAGTGGCCATCTGCCTGCTAAAATTCTGGACGGACCAGGATGCCTCCCAGATGCAAGGTGCCCCCAGAGGCAACTGTGGCTGGTTTGACAGTGCCAAGTGCCTCCTGCAAACTGACATCAGGAACCTGGCCTGGTGACATTTATTTCTCTGGGGAAAGGCCATTGTACGTGTCCAAGGCCTAGTGGCCCGGAGTGGCCGGCTGCTTGCTGGAATTCTGCATGGATCAGGATGCCGCCGAGATGCAAGGTGCCCCCACAGGCACCTGTGGCTGGTTTGACAGTGCCAAGTGCCTCCTGCAAACTGACATCAGGAACCTGGCCTGGTGACTTTTGTTTCTCTGGGGAAAGGCCATCATTCTTTTCCGAGACCAGGTGGCCTGTAGTGGCCAGCAGCCTGCTGAAATTCCGAACGGATCAGGATACCTCCCACACCGAAACTAAAACCATAGGCAACTGTGGCTGGTTTGACAGTGCCAAGTGCCTCCTGCAAACAGACATCAGGAACCTGGCCTGGTGACTTTTGTTTCTCTGGGGAAAGGCCATCGTTCCTGTCCGGGGCCCGCCGGGCCGGAGTGTCCGGCCGCCTGCTGAAATTCCGCACGGATCAGGATAGCTCCCAGATGAAAGGAGCCCCCACAGGCAACTGTGGCTGGTTTGACAGTGCCATGTGCCTCCTGCAAACTGACATCAGGAACCTGACCCGGTGACATTCGTTTCTCTGGAGAAAGACCATGATTCATGTCCAGGGCCTTGCGGCCTGGAGTGCCCGGCTGCCTGCTGAAATTCCGCACGGATCAGGATACCTCCCAGACCGAAACTAAAATCATAGGCCGCTGTGGCTGGTTTGACAGTGCCAAGTGCCTCCTGCAAACTGACATCAGGAACCTGGCGGGGTGACTTTTGTTTCCCTAGGGAAAAGCCGTGGTTCTTGTCCAGGGCCTGGTGGCCCGGAGTGGCCGGCCGCCTGCTGAAATTCCGCATGGATCACGATGCCTCCCAGATGAAAAGCGCCCCCACAGGCACCTGTGGCTGGTTTGACAGTGCCAAGTGCCTCCTGCAAACTGACATCAGGAACCTGGCCTGGTGACTTTTGTTTCTCTGGGGAAAGGGCATGGTTATTGTACAGGGCCGGATGTCCCGGAGTGGCCGGCTGCCTGCTGAAATTCCGCTTGGATCAGGATGCCTCCCAGATGAAAAGTGCCCCCACAGGCACCTGTGGCTGGTTTGACAGTGCCAAGTGCCTCCTGCAAACTGACATCAGGAACCTGGCCTGGTGACTTTTGTTTCTCTGGGGAAAGGCCATAGATGATGTCCAGTGCCCCCTGGCCCGGAGTGGCCGACTGCCTGCTGAAATTCCGCACGGATCAGTATACCTCCCAGATGCAAGGTGCCACTACAGGCACCTGTGGCTGGTTTGACAGTGCCAAGTGCCTCCTGCAAACTGACATCAGGAACCTGGCCGGGTGACTTTTGTTTCTCTGGGGAAAGGCCATCGTTCTTGTCCGGGGCCCGCTGGCCCGGAGTGGCCGGCTGTCTGCTGAAATTCCACACGGTTGAGGCTACCTCCCAGATGCAAGGCGCCCCCACAGGCAACTGTGGCTGGTTTGACAGTGCCAAGTGCCTCCTGCCAACTGACATCAGGAACCTGGCCTGGTGAGTTTTGTTTCTCTGGGGAAAGGCCATGGTTCATAATCTGGATATGTAGGACCGGAGAGGCCGGCTGCCTGTTGAAATTCCTCACTGATCCGGATGCCGCCGAGATGCAAGATGCCCCCACAGGCCCCTGTGGCTCCTTCGACAGTGCCAAGTGCCTCCTGCAAACTGACATCAGGAACCTGGCCGGGTGACTTTTGTTTCTCTGGGGAAAGGCCATGGTTCATATCCTGGACCCGTAGTCCCGGAGTGGCTGGCTGCCTGCTGAAATTCCGAACGGATCAGGATGCCTCCCAGATGCAAAGTGCCCCCAGAGGCAATTGTGGCTGGTTTGACAGTGCCAAGTGCCTCCTGCCAACTGACATCAGGAACCTGGCCTGGTGACATTTATTTCTCTGGGGAAAGGCCATTGTACGTGTCCAAGGCCTAGTGGCCCGGAGTGGCCGGCTGCTTGCTGGAATTCTGCATGGATCAGGATGCCGCCGAGATGCAAGGTGCCCCCACAGGCACCTGTGGCTGGTTTGACAGTGCCATGTGCCTCCTGCAAACTGACATCAGGAACCTGGCCTGGTGACTTTTGTTTCTCTGGGGAAAGGCCATGGTTCATATCCTACAAACTGTGGCCCAGCGTGGCCGGCTGCCTGCTGAAATTCCGCACGGATCAGGATACCTCCCAGATGCAAGGTGCCCCACGGGAAACTGTGGCTGGTTTGACAGTGCCAAGTGCCTCCTGCCAACTGACATCAGGAACCTGGCCTGGTGACTTTTGTTTCTCTGGGGAAAGGCCATGGTTGGTATCCTGAGCCTGGTGTCCTGGAGTGGCCGTCTGCCTGCTAAAATTCTGGACGGACCAGGATGCCGCCAAGATGCAAGGTGCCCCCACAGGTAACTGTGGCTGGTTTGACAGTGCCAAGTGCCTCCTGCAAACTGACATCAGGAACCTGGCCTGGTGACATTTATTTCTCTGGGGAAAGGCCATTGTATGTGTCCAAGGCCTAGTGGCCCGGAGTGGCCGGCTGCTTGCTGGAATTCTGCATGGATCAGGATGCCGCCGAGATGCAAGGTGCCCCCACAGGCACCTGTGGCTGGTTTGACAGTGCCAAGTGCATCCTGCAAATTGACATCAGGAACCTGGCCGGGTGACTTTTGTTTCTCTGGGGAAAGGCAATTATTCTTGTTCAGAGCCCGGTGGCTCGGAGTGGCCGGCTGCCTGCTGAAATTCCGCATGGATCAGGATACCTCCCAGGTTCAAGGTGCCGCCACAGGCAACTGTGGCTGGTTTGATGGTGCCAAGCGCCTCCTGCAAACTGACATCAGGAACCTGGCCTGGTGACTTTTGTTTCTCATGGGAAGTGCCATCGTTCGTGTCCCGTACTCGGAAGCCAGGAGTGGCCGGCTGCCTGCTGAAATACCGCACAGATCAGGATAGCTCCCAGATGCAAGGTGCCCCCACAGGCACCTGTGGCTGGTTTGACAGTGCCAAGTGCCTCCTGCCAACTGACATCAGGAACCTGGCCTGGTGACTTTTGTTTCTCTGGGGAAAGGCCATGGTTTGTATCCTGAGCCTGGTGTCCTGGAGTGGCCGTCTGCCTGCTAAAATTCTGGACGGACCAGGATGCCTCCCAGATGCAAGGTGCCCCCACAGGCAACTGTGGCTGGTTTGACAGTGCCAAGTGCCTCCTGCAAACTGACATCAGGAACCTGGCCTGGTGACATTTATTTCTCTGGGGAAAGGCCATTGTACGTGTCCAAGGCCTAGTGGCCCGGAGTGGCCGGCTGCTTGCTGGAATTCTGGATGGATCAGGATGCCGCCGAGATGCAAGGTGCCCCCACAGGCACCTGTGGCTGGTTTGACAGTGCCAAGTGCCTCCTGCAAACTGACATCAGGAACCTGGCCTGGTGACTTTTGTTTCTCTGGGGAAAGGCCATGGTTGGTATCCTGAGCCTGGTGTCCTGGAGTGGCCATCTGCCTGCTAAAATTCTGGACGGACCAGGATGCCTCCCAGATGCAAGGTGCCCCCAGAGGCAACTGTGGCTGGTTTGACAGTGCCAAGTGCCTCCTGCAAACTGACATCAGGAACCTGGCCTGGTGACATTTATTTCTCTGGGGAAAGGCCATTGTACGTGTCCAAGGCCTAGTGGCCCGGAGTGGCCGGCTGCTTGCTGGAATTCTGCATGGATCAGGATGCCGCCGAGATGCAAGGTGCCCCCACAGGCACCTGTGGCTGGTTTGACAGTGCCAAGTGCCTCCTGCAAACTGACATCAGGAACCTGGCCTGGTGACTTTTGTTTCTCTGGGGAAAGGCCATCATTCTTTTCCGAGACCTGGTGGCCTGTAGTGGCCAGCAGCCTGCTGAAATTCCGAACGGATCAGGATACCTCCCACACCGAAACTAAAACCATAGGCAACTGTGGCTGGTTTGACAGTGCCAAGTGCCTCCTGCAAACAGACATCAGGAACCTGGCCTGGTGACTTTTGTTTCTCTGGGGAAAGGCCATCGTTCCTGTCCGGGGCCCGCCGGGCCGGAGTGTCCGGCCGCCTGCTGAAATTCCGCACGGATCAGGATAGCTCCCAGATGAAAGGAGCCCCCACAGGCAACTGTGGCTGGTTTGACAGTGCCATGTGCCTCCTGCAAACTGACATCAGGAACCTGACCCGGTGACATTCGTTTCTCTGGAGAAAGACCATGATTCATGTCCAGGGCCTTGCGGCCTGGAGTGCCCGGCTGCCTGCTGAAATTCCGCACGGATCAGGATACCTCCCAGACCGAAACTAAAATCATAGGCCGCTGTGGCTGGTTTGACAGTGCCAAGTGCCTCCTGCAAACTGACATCAGGAACCTGGCGGGGTGACTTTTGTTTCCCTAGGGAAAAGCCGTGGTTCTTGTCCAGGGCCTGGTGGCCCGGAGTGGCCGGCCGCCTGCTGAAATTCCGCATGGATCACGATGCCTCCCAGATGAAAAGCGCCCCCACAGGCACCTGTGGCTGGTTTGACAGTGCCAAGTGCCTCCTGCAAACTGACATCAGGAACCTGGCCTGGTGACTTTTGTTTCTCTGGGGAAAGGGCATGGTTATTGTACAGGGCCGGATGTCCCGGAGTGGCCGGCTGCCTGCTGAAATTCCGCTTGGATCAGGATGCCTCCCAGATGAAAAGTGCCCCCACAGGCACCTGTGGCTGGTTTGACAGTGCCAAGTGCCTCCTGCAAACTGACATCAGGAACCTGGCCTGGTGACTTTTGTTTCTCTGGGGAAAGGCCATAGATGATGTCCAGTGCCCCCTGGCCCGGAGTGGCCGACTGCCTGCTGAAATTCCGCACGGATCAGTATACCTCCCAGATGCAAGGTGCCACTACAGGCACCTGTGGCTGGTTTGACAGTGCCAAGTGCCTCCTGCAAACTGACATCAGGAACCTGGCCGGGTGACTTTTGTTTCTCTGGGGAAAGGCCATCGTTCTTGTCCGGGGCCCGCTGGCCCGGAGTGGCCGGCTGTCTGCTGAAATTCCACACGGTTGAGGCTACCTCCCAGATGCAAGGCGCCCCCACAGGCAACTGTGGCTGGTTTGACAGTGCCAAGTGCCTCCTGCCAACTGACATCAGGAACCTGGCCTGGTGAGTTTTGTTTCTCTGGGGAAAGGCCATGGTTCATAATCTGGATATGTAGGACCGGAGAGGCCGGCTGCCTGTTGAAATTCCTCACTGATCCGGATGCCGCCGAGATGCAAGGTGCCCCCACAGGCCCCTGTGGCTCCTTCGACAGTGCCAAGTGCCTCCTGCAAACTGACATCAGGAACCTGGCCGGGTGACTTTTGTTTCTCTGGGGAAAGGCCATGGTTCATATCCTGGACCCGTAGTCCCGGAGTGGCTGGCTGCCTGCTGAAATTCCGAACGGATCAGGATGCCTCCCAGATGCAAAGTGCCCCCAGAGGCAATTGTGGCTGGTTTGACAGTGCCAAGTGCCTCCTGCCAACTGACATCAGGAACCTGGCCTGGTGACATTTATTTCTCTGGGGAAAGGCCATTGTACGTGTCCAAGGCCTAGTGGCCCGGAGTGGCCGGCTGCTTGCTGGAATTCTGCATGGATCAGGATGCCGCCGAGATGCAAGGTGCCCCCACAGGCACCTGTGGCTGGTTTGACAGTGCCATGTGCCTCCTGCAAACTGACATCAGGAACCTGGCCTGGTGACTTTTGTTTCTCTGGGGAAAGGCCATGGTTCATATCCTACAAACTGTGGCCCAGCGTGGCCGGCTGCCTGCTGAAATTCCGCACGGATCAGGATACCTCCCAGATGCAAGGTGCCCCACGGGAAACTGTGGCTGGTTTGACAGTGCCAAGTGCCTCCTGCCAACTGACATCAGGAACCTGGCCTGGTGACTTTTGTTTCTCTGGGAAAGGCCATGGTTGGTATCCTGAGCCTGGTGTCCTGGAGTGGCCGTCTGCCTGCTAAAATTCTGGACGGACCAGGATGCCGCCAAGATGCAAGGTGCCCCCACAGGTAACTGTGGCTGGTTTGACAGTGCCAAGTGCCTCCTGCAAACTGACATCAGGAACCTGGCCTGGTGACATTTATTTCTCTGGGGAAAGGCCATTGTATGTGTCCAAGGCCTAGTGGCCCGGAGTGGCCGGCTGCTTGCTGGAATTCTGCATGGATCAGGATGCCGCCGAGATGCAAGGTGCCCCCACAGGCACCTGTGGCTGGTTTGACAGTGCCAAGTGCATCCTGCAAATTGACATCAGGAACCTGGCCGGGTGACTTTTGTTTCTCTGGGGAAAGGCAATTATTCTTGTTCAGAGCCCGGTGGCTCGGAGTGGCCGGCTGCCTGCTGAAATTCCGCATGGATCAGGATACCTCCCAGGTTCAAGGTGCCGCCACAGGCAACTGTGGCTGGTTTGATGGTGCCAAGCGCCTCCTGCAAACTGACATCAGGAACCTGGCCTGGTGACTTTTGTTTCTCATGGGAAGTGCCATCGTTCGTGTCCCGTACTCGGAAGCCAGGAGTGGCCGGCTGCCTGCTGAAATACCGCACAGATCAGGATAGCTCCCAGATGCAAGGTGCCCCCACAGGCACCTGTGGCTGGTTTGACAGTGCCAAGTGCCTCCTGCCAACTGACATCAGGAACCTGGCCTGGTGACTTTTGTTTCTCTGGGGAAAGGCCATGGTTTGTATCCTGAGCCTGGTGTCCTGGAGTGGCCGTCTGCCTGCTAAAATTCTGGACGGACCAGGATGCCTCCCAGATGCAAGGTGCCCCCACAGGCAACTGTGGCTGGTTTGACAGTGCCAAGTGCCTCCTGCAAACTGACATCAGGAACCTGGCCTGGTGACATTTATTTCTCTGGGGAAAGGCCATTGTACGTGTCCAAGGCCTAGTGGCCCGGAGTGGCCGGCTGCTTGCTGGAATTCTGCATGGATCAGGATGCCGCCGAGATGGAAGGTGCCCCCACAGGCACCTGTGGCTGGTTTGACAGTGCCATGTGCCTCCTGCAAACTGACATCAGGAACCTGGCCTGGTGACTTTTGTTTCTCTGGGGAAAGGGCATGGTTATTGTACAGGGCCGGATGTCCCGGAGTGGCCGGCTGCCTGCTGAAATTCCGCACGGATCAGGATGCCTCCCAGACCAAAGGTACCAGCACTGGCAACTGTGGCTGGTTTGACAGTGCCAAGTGCCTCCTGCAAACTGACATCAGGAACCTGGCCTGGTGACTTTTGTTTCTCTGGGGAAAGGCCATGTTTCATGTCCAGGGCCCGCTGGCCCGGAGTGACCGGACGCCTGCTGAAATTCCGCACAGATCAGGATAGCTCCCAGATGAAAGGAGCCCCCACAGGCAACTGTGGCTGGTTTGACAGTGCCAAGTGCCTCCTGCAAACTGACATCAGGAACCTTGCCTGGTGAGTTTTGTTTCTCTGGGGAAAGGTCATGGTTTATATCCTGGACCCGTAATCCTGGAGTGGCCGGCTGCCTGCTGGAATTCTGCATGGATCAGGATGCCGCCGAGATACAAGGTGCCCCCATAGGCACCTGTGGCTGGTTTGACAGTGCCAAGTGCCTCCTGCAAACAGACATCAGGAACCTGGCCTGGTAAGTTTTGTTTCTCTGGGGAAAGGCAATCGTTTTTGTCCTGGGCCCGCCGGCCCAGAGTGGCCGGCTGCCTGCTGAAATTCCGCATGGATCGGGATGCCTCCCAGATGGAAAGTGCCCCCAGAGGCAACTGTGGCTGGTTTGACATTGCCAAGTGCCTCCTGCAAACTGACATCAGGAACCTGGCCTGGTGACTTTTGTTTCTCTGGGGAAAAGATATCCTTTCTGTCCAGGGCCCCGTGACCGATTGTGGTCAGCTGCCTGCTGAAATTCCAAATATCTCAGAATGCCTCCCAGAAGAAGCAAGGTGCCACCACAGGCAAATGTGGCTTGTTTGACAGTGCCAAGTGTATTCTGAAAACTTACATCAGGAACCTGGCCGGCTGAGTTTTGGTTCTCAGAGAAAAGGCCATAGATCGTGTCCAGCATCCGGTGGGCCATAGTGGCCGTGTGCATTTTGATGTTCCGTATGTCTCAGGATGCCTCCCTGAAGCAAGATGCCACCACAAGCAACTGTGGCTGGTTTGACAGTGCCAAGTGCCTCCTGCAAACTGACCTCGGTAACCTGGCCTGGTGTGTTTTGTTTCTGAGAGAGAAGGCCACGTTTCCTGTCGTGGTTCCGGTGGCGCAATGTGGCCTGGTGCCTCTTAAAATTCCGAACATCTCAGGATGCCTCTCAGAAGCAAGGTGCCGCCAGAGTCAACTGTGGCTGGTTTGACAGGGCCAAGTGCCTCCTGCAAACTGACATCAGGAAGCTGGCCTTGTGAGTTTTGTTTCTCAGAGTAAAAGCCATTGTTCTTCTCCTGTATCCAGCAGTGGCCGGCTGTGTGCCGTAATTCTGAACGTCTCAATATACATCATAGAAGCAAGGCTCCACAACAGGCAACTGTGCCTGGTTTGACTGTGACAAGTGCCTCCTGCAAACTGACATCAGGAACCTGGCCTGGTGAGTTATGTTTCCAGGGTAAATGGCCAGTATTTTTATCCAAGTTTCATTGTCAGAGAGTGGCCGCCTGCCTGCTGAAATTCCGAATATCACAGGATGCCCCCAGATGCAAGGTTCCACCATCAGCAACTGTGGCTGGCTTGACAGTGCCACTTGCTTCCTGCAAACTGACATCAGGAACCTGTCCAGGTGAATTTTGTTTCCCAGGGAAAAGGGCCGGCTACCCTGTCCATGGGAAAGAGGCCAGAAATGTCTGGAGGCCTGCAGAAATTCCGAACGTCACAGGATGCCTCCCAGACCCATGGTGTCACGACATGCAACGATGGCTGGATTAACAGTGCCAAGTGCCTCCTGCAAACGGGCTGGTCAGTTTCATTTCCCGGGTGAAAGAGCCCGTGTTTTTGGCTATTGGCCAGTGGCCCAGAGAGGATTGGTGGCTGCTGAACTTCCAAACCTTGCAGGATTCCTCCCGGACGCAAGGTGACACCAGAGGCAACTGTGGCTGTTTTGACAGTGCCAAGTGCCTCCTGTAAACGGACATCAGGAACTCGGGCTAGTGAGTTTCCTTTCCCAGGGAAAAGGGACAGCGTTCATGTCCAGGGGCCAGTGGCACTAAGTGGCCAGCTGCCTGCTGTAATTCTAAATCTCACAGGATGCCTCTTAGACGCAAGGGGGCACCATCAGCAACTATGGCTCGTTGGACAGTGCCAAGTGCCTCCTGCAAACTGAAATCGGGAAATTGGGCTCACGAGTTGCATTTCCCACTGAAAACAGACAACGTTTGTGTCCAGGGGCCAGTGGCCCACAGAGGATTGGTGCCTGATGAAATTCCAAATGTCTCAGGATGTCTCCTGGATGCAAGGTGCAACTGTCAGCAACTGTGAGTGTTGACAGTGCCAAGAGCCTCCTGCAAATTGACATCAGTAACCTGGCCTGGCATGTTTTGTTTCCCAGTGAAAAGTGACGTCATTTGTGTCCAACGACCAGTGCCACAGAGTGACTGTTTCCCGGCAGAAAATCCAAAAATCACGGGATGCCTCCGAGAAGAAGGTGACTACCTTGTTGCTAGTTCTGCCCCAGCCTACCATAGATAACCTGGCTCTTCCCTTGAGGCTCTGAGATGCCAAGAACTTGTCAACTTCAAAGGGCGGGCCGGGCTACATCGACTCAGCTGCCACAGTTTCTCCTTGCTAGACCTAGTGGGAAAGCATTTTGCTGAGATGCAGAAGGCAAGAAACGCAGAATACGGAGACGCGGAGCTGTCCCAAGTGCCGCTGCCAGGCGTCTTTCCGCAGAAGGAGCGCCCCGGAGCGCACCGCAACCGGCACCGTCATCTCTGCGCAAAGAGCCAAAATATTTTCAAACCCGCCAAAACTCATCCAAAAATATTTTCAAACCCGCCAAAATAGAAAACCAGACAGAAGTGATCAATACATTTGAAAAAACCTGACAAAACATGATAAAGCCCACCAAAGCTAATCCAAACACACCAAAAACTGGGCTAAACAGAATCAAAACAAATCTAAACGTTCTAAAAACCGGCCAAAATATTTAAAAACCCGTCAAAACTAATCAAAACCTTCCGAATACCCGCCAAAATAATTTAGACCCACAAAACTCATCAAAACATTCTGAAAAAATGCCAAAACATTAGAAAACCAGCCAGAACTGATCAAAACATTCAAAAAACTTGGCAAAACATCATAAAAACAAATCAAAACCAACCAAAACATTCCAAAAACCTGACAAAATAGTTTACAACCTGCCAAAACTGATCAAAACATTCTGAAAAGATGCCAAAATATTATAAAACCAGTCAGAAGTGATCAAAACATGCAATAACTTCAAAAACATACTAAAAACAAATCTCAACAAACGGAAACATTCCAAAATATGACTAAATATTGTCAAACCAGCAGAACTGATCAAAACATTCAAAAAACTCGCCAAAACATTGTCAAAACAAGTCAAGACCAACCAAAACATTCAAAAAACCTGCCAAAACATTTTAAAACCCGCCAAAAACAAATCAAAACGTTCCAAAACCCACCAAAATATTATAAAACCAGACAGAAGTGATGAAAACTTTTTGAAACCCCGATAAAACATAATAAAAACCCGCTAAATCAAATCAAAATTTTCCAAAACCTGCTAACACAATTAAAACAACACAAGAGAAAACAAAACATTGTAAAACCCCACCAAAATAGTCTGAAAACCCACCAAAACATAATAAAAACAAATCAAAACATATCAAAACATTCCAAAAACCTGCCAAATTTTTAGAACCTGCCAAAACTGATCAAAACATTCTGAAAAGACACCAAAACGCTAGAAAACCAGTTAGAAGTGATCAAAACTTTCAAAAAACTGGCCAAAACATTCAAAAAACAAATTAAAACCAACCAAAACATTCTAAAAACCTACTAAAATGTTTTAAAATCCTCCAAAACTGATCAAAATATATTGAAAAGAAAACCAAAAATACTATCAAACCAGCCAGAACTGATCAAAACATACAAAAAACATGCCAAAACATAATAAAAACAAATCTAAACAAACCAAAACATTCTAAAAACCTGCCAAAATATTTTAAAGCCAGAAAAACGAATCAAAACTTTACAAAAAACATGCCAAAACATAAAACGAATCTAAACAAAAAAACATTCCACACACTAGCCAAAATATTTTAGAACTCCCCAAAAACTGGTCAAAACATACTGAAAACCTGCCAAAATATTATAAAATTAGTCAGAAGTGAATAAAACATTCAAAAAATCCGCCAAAACATGATAAAGCCCACCAAAACTAATCCAAACACACCAAAAACATGACTAAACATAAAAAAAACAAATCAAAACCACCCAAAAAAATCCGAAAAACCCCCCCAAAGTAATCTAAACATTCTAAAAGCCCTCCAAAACATAATAAAGATATAGGAAAACCAAACAAAATATTCTAAAAACCTGCCAAAATATATTAAATCCCGCCAAAACCGATCAAAACATTCTGAATAGATGCCAAAATACTAGAGAACCAGCCAGAACTGATCCAAATATTTCAAAAAGCTTGCCAAAACATAATAAAAACAAATCAAAACCAGCTAAAACATTGTAAAAACTCGCCAAATTATTTTAAGCCCCCAAATTATTTTAAAACTCGCCAAAACGAATCAAAATTTTCCAAAAACTTTATAAAAACAAATCAAAACAAACCAAGAAATTCCAAACACCAGGCAAAATATTGTAAAACAAATCAAAAGTAATCAAAATTTCCCAAACCAGCTGAAATATTGTAAAAAAAATCAAAACAAATCAAAACATACCAAAAACCTGCCAAAATGTTAATACACCCGCCGAAACTGATCACAACATTCCCAATAGACGCAAAAAACATTCAAAAAATCCGTCAAAACATTAAAAAGAAAATCAATGCTAACCAAAATATTCCAAAAACCCGCTAAAATACTTAAAAATACGCAAAAATGAACCAAACATTTCCAAGAACCCACCAAAACATAAGAAAAACAAATCCAAACAAATTAAAACAATCCAAAATAGTTTAGAACCCGCCAAAAGTGATCAAAACATTTGGAAAACACGCCAAAATACTAGAAAACCAGCCAGGACTAATCAAAACACACAAAAACCTTGCCAAAAAATAATAAAAACAAATAAAAACATTTTAAAAATCCGGGCAAAATATTTAAAAACCCGCCGAAAGGAACCGAAATATTCCAAAACTCTCCAAAACTTCACAAAAACGAACCAAAACATCCCAAAAACCCACAAAAATATTTAGAACCGCGATCAGCACCAGCGCTCTCTGCTCAAACACCCGCTAGATGGCATCCGAGAGACGGAGAGCGCGGTACTTTCTAGGATGCGAAGAGTGAAGCCGCACAACACCCGGACTGTGTCCGCAGCTTTCTAACTGCTAGAAGTTCATGGCTTAGCACTCGCCTGCCTCTTCAATTGCCATTAGCATCCGAACGGAAGGTATTCTTGGACAACTTTGCTGTGCTTGCTTCTAGTCCTGCCCCAGCCCACCATAGATAACCTTGCTCTTCCCTTTAGTTTCTGAGATGCCGAGAACTCGGGAATTGAGAACACAAGTCCGGGGACGTATACTGTGCTGGCACAGTTTCTCCTTGCTAGACACAGTGGAAAAGCATTTTGCTGAGACGCAGAAGACAAGAAATGCAGAAAACGGAGATACGGAGCAGTCCGAAGTTAAATGCCGCTGCCAGGCGTCGTTCGGCAGAAAGAGAGCTGCGGAGCGCACAGTGACCGGCACAGTGCTCTCTGCGCGAAGAGCCGCTTGATCGCATCCGAGAGACGGAGAGCGCGGTACTTTCTAGGATGCGAAGAGTGAAGCCGCACAACACCCGGACTGTGTCCGCAGCTTTCTAACTGCTAGAATTTCAAGGCTTAGCACTCGCCTGCCTCTTCAATTGCCATTAGCATCCGAACGGAAGGTATTCTTGGACAACTTTGCTGTGCTTGCTTCTAGTTCTGCCCCAGCCCACCATAGATAACCTTGCTCTTCCCTTTAGTTTCTGAGATGCCGAGAACTCGGGAATTGAGAACACAAGTCCGGGGACGTATACTGTGCTGGCACAGTTTCTCCTTGCTAGACACAGTGGAAAAGCATTTTGCTGAGACGCAGAAGACAAGAAATGCAGAAAACGGAGATACGGAGCTGTCCGAAGTTAAATGCCGCTGCCAGGCGTCGTTCGGCAGAAAGAGAGCTGCGGAGCGCACAGTGACCGGCACAGTGCTCTCTGCGCGAAGAGCCGCTTGATCGCATCCGAGAGACGGAGAGCGCGGTACTTTCTAGGATGCGAAGAGTGAAGCCGCACAACACCCGGACTGTGTCCGCAGCTTTCTAACTGCTAGAATTTCAAGGCTTAGCACTCGCCTGCCTCTTCAATTGCCATTAGCATCCGAACGGAAGGTATTCTTGGACAACTTTGCTGTGCTTGCTTCTAGTTCTGCCCCAGCCCACCATAGATAACCTTGCTCTTCCCTTTAGTTTCTGAGATGCCGAGAACTCGGGAATTGAGAACACAAGTCCGGGGACGTATACTGTGCTGGCACAGTTTCTCCTTGCTAGACACAGTGGAAAAGCATTTTGCTGAGACGCAGAAGACAAGAAATGCAGAAAACTGAGATACGGAGCTCTCCGAAGTTAAATGCCGCTGCCAGGCGTCTTTCGGCAGAAAGAGAGCTGCGGAGCGCACAGTGACCGGCACAGTGCTCTCTGCGCGAAGAGCCGCTTGATCGCATCCGAGAGACGGAGAGCGCGGTACTTTCTAGGATGCGAAGAGTGAAGCCGCACAACACCCGGACTGTGTCCGCAGCTTTCTAACTGCTAGAATTTCAAGGCTTAGCACTCGCCTGCCTCTTCAATTGCCATTAGCATCCGAACGGAAGGTATTCTTGGACAACTTTGCTGTGCTTGCTTCTAGTTCTGCCCCAGCCCACCATAGATAACCTTGCTCTTCCCTTTAGTTTCTGAGATGCCGAGAACTCGGGAATTGAGAACACAAGTCCGGGGACGTATACTGTGCTGGCACAGTTTCTCCTTGCTAGACACAGTGGAAAAGCATTTTGCTGAGACGCAGAAGACAAGAAATGCAGAAAACGGAGATACGGAGCTGTCCGAAGTTAAGTGCCGCTGCCAGGCGTCTTTCGGCAGAAAGAGAGCTGCGGAGCGCACAGTGACCGGCACAGTGCTCTCTGCGCGAAGAGCCGCTTGATCGCATCCGAGAGACGGAGAGCGCGGTACTTTCTAGGATGCGAAGAGTGAAGCCGCACAACACCCGGACTGTGTCCGCAGCTTTCTAACTGCTAGAATTTCAAGGTTTAGCACTCGCCTGCCTCTTCAATTGCCATTAGCATCCGAACGGAAGGTATTCTTGGACAACTTTGCTGTGCTTGCTTCTAGTTCTGCCCCAGCCCACCATAGATAACCTTGCTCTTCCCTTTAGTTTCTGAGATGCCGAGAACTCGGGAATTGAGAACACAAGTCCGGGGACGTATACTGTGCTGGCACAGTTTCTCCTTGCTAGACACAGTGGAAAAGCATTTTGCTGAGACGCAGAAGACAAGAAATGCAGAAAACGGAGATACGGAGCTGTCCGAAGTTAAGTGCCGCTGCCAGGCGTCTTTCGGCAGAAAGAGAGCTGCGGAGCGCACAGTGACCGGCACAGTGCTCTCTGCGCGAAGAGCCGCTTGATCGCATCCGAGAGACGGAGAGCGCGGTACTTTCTAGGATGCGAAGAGTGAAGCCGCACAACACCCGGACTGTGTCCGCAGCTTTCTAACTGCTAGAATTTCAAGGCTTAGCACTCGCCTGCCTCTTCAATTGCCATTAGCATCCGAACGGAAGGTATTCTTGGACAACTTTGCTGTGCTTGCTTCTAGTCCTGCCCCAGCCCACCATAGATAACCTTGCTCTTCCCTTTAGTTTCTGAGATGCCGAGAACTCGGGAATTGAGAACACAAGTCCGGGGACGTATACTGTGCTGGCACAGTTTCTCCTTGCTAGACACAGTGGAAAAGCATTTTGCTGAGACGCAGAAGACAAGAAATGCAGAAAACGGAGATACGGAGCTGTCCGAAGTTAAATGCCGCTGCCATGCGTCTTTCGGCAGAAAGAGAGCTGCGGAGTGCACAGTGACCGGCACAGTGCTCTCTGCGCGAAGAGCCGCTTGATCGCATCCGAGAGACGGAGAGCGCGGTACTTTCTAGGATGCGAAGAGTGAAGCCGCACAACACCCGGACTGTGTCCGCAGCTTTCTAACTGCTAGAATTTCAAGGCTTAGCACTCGCCTGCCTCTTCAATTGCCATTAGCATCCGAACGGAAGGTATTCTTGGACAACTTTGCTGTGCTTGCTTCTAGTCCTGCCCCAGCCCACCATAGATAACCTTGCTCTTCCCTTTAGTTTCTGAGATGCCGAGAACTCGGGAATTGAGAACACAAGTCCGGGGACGTATACTGTGCTGGCACAGTTTCTCCTTGCTAGACACAGTGGAAAAGCATTTTGCTGAGACGCAGAAGACAAGAAATGCAGAAAACGGAGATACGGAGCTGTCCGAAGTTAAATGCCGCTGCCAGGCGTCTTTCGGCAGAAAGAGAGCTGCGGAGCGCACAGTGACCGGCACAGTGCTCTCTGCGCGAAGAGCCGCTTGATCTCATCCGAGTGACGGAGAGCGCGGTACTTTCTAGGATGCGAAGAGTGAAGCCGCACAACACCCGGACTGTGTCCGCAGCTTTCTAACTGCTAGAATTTCAAGGCTTAGCACTCGCCTGCCTCTTCAATTGCCATTAGCATCCGAACGGAAGGTATTCTTGGACAACTTTGCTGTGCTTGCTTCTAGTCCTGCCCCAGCCCACCATAGATAACCTTGCTCTTCCCTTTAGTTTCTGAGATGCCGAGAACTCGGGAATTGAGAACACAAGTCCGGGGACGTATACTGTGCTGGCACAGTTTCTCCTTGCTAGACACAGTGGAAAAGCATTTTGCTGAGACGCAGAAGACAAGAAATGCAGAAAACGGAGATACGGAGCTGTCCGAAGTTAAATGCCGCTGCCAGGCGTCGTTCGGCAGAAAGAGAGCTGCGGAGCGCACAGTGACCGGCACAGTGCTCTCTGCGCGAAGAGCCGCTTGATCGCATCCGAGAGACGGAGAGCGCGGTACTTTCTAGGATGCGAAGAGTGAAGCCGCACAACACCCGGACTGTGTCCGCAGCTTTCTAACTGCTAGAATTTCAAGGCTTAGCACTCGCCTGCCTCTTCAATTGCCATTAGCATCCGAACGGAAGGTATTCTTGGACAACTTTGCTGTGCTTGCTTCTAGTCCTGCCCCAGCCCACCATAGATAACCTTGCTCTTCCCTTTAGTTTCTGAGATGCCGAGAACTCGGGAATTGAGAACACAAGTCCGGGGACGTATACTGTGCTGGCACAGTTTCTCCTTGCTAGACACAGTGGAAAAGCATTTTGCTGAGACGCAGAAGACAAGAAATGCAGAAAACGGAGATACGGAGCTGTCCGAAGTTAAATGCCGCTGCCATGCGTCTTTCGGCAGAAAGAGAGCTGCGGAGTGCACAGTGACAGGCACAGTGCTCTCTGCGCGAAGAGCCGCTTGATCGCATCCGAGAGACGGAGAGCGCGGTACTTTCTAGGATGCGAAGAGTGAAGCCGCACAACACCCGGACTGTGTCCGCAGCTTTCTAACTGCTAGAATTTCAAGGCTTAGCACTCGCCTGCCTCTTCAATTGCCATTAGCATCCGAACGGAAGGTATTCTTGGACAACTTTGCTGTGCTTGCTTCTAGTCCTGCCCCAGCCCACCATAGATAACCTTGCTCTTCCCTTTAGTTTCTGAGATGCCGAGAACTCGGGAATTGAGAACACAAGTCCGGGGACGTATACTGTGCTGGCACAGTTTCTCCTTGCTAGACACAGTGGAAAAGCATTTTGCTGAGACGCAGAAGACAAGAAATGCAGAAAACGGAGATACGGAGCTGTCCGAAGTTAAGTGCCGCTGCCAGGCGTCTTTCGGCAGAAAGAGAGCTGCGGAGCGCACAGTGACCGGCACAGTGCTCTCTGCGCGAAGAGCCGCTTGATCGCATCCGAGAGACGGAGAGCGCGGTACTTTCTAGGATGCGAAGAGTGAAGCCGCACAACACCCGGACTGTGTCCGCAGCTTTCTAACTGCTAGAATTTCAAGGCTTAGCACTCGCCTGCCTCTTCAATTGCCATTAGCATCCGAACGGAAGGTATTCTTGGACAACTTTGCTGTGCTTGCTTCTAGTCCTGCCCCAGCCCACCATAGATAACCTTGCTCTTCCCTTTAGTTTCTGAGATGCCGAGAACTCGGGAATTGAGAACACAAGTCCGGGGACGTATACTGTGCTGGCACAGTTTCTCCTTGCTAGACACAGTGGAAAAGCATTTTGCTGAGACGCAGAAGACAAGAAATGCAGAAAACGGAGATACGGAGCTGTCCGAAGTTAAATGCCGCTGCCAGGCGTCTTTCGGCAGAAAGAGAGCTGCGGAGCGCACAGTGACCGGCACAGTGCTCTCTGCGCGAAGAGCCGCTTGATCGCATCCGAGAGACGGAGAGCGCGGTACTTTCTAGGATGCGAAGAGTGAAGCCGCACAACACCCGGACTGTGTCCGCAGCTTTCTAACTGCTAGAATTTCAAGGCTTAGCACTCGCCTGCCTCTTCAATTGCCATTAGCATCCGAACGGAAGGTATTCTTGGACAACTTTGCTGTGCTTGCTTCTAGTCCTGCCCCAGCCCACCATAGATAACCTTGCTCTTCCCTTTAGTTTCTGAGATGCCGAGAACTCGGGAATTGAGAACACAAGTCCGGGGACGTATACTGTGCTGGCACAGTTTCTCCTTGCTAGACACAGTGGAAAAGCATTTTGCTGAGACGCAGAAGACAAGAAATGCAGAAAACGGAGATACGGAGCTGTCCGAAGTTAAATGCCGCTGCCAGGCGTCTTTCGGCAGAAAGAGAGCTGCGGAGCGCACAGTGACCGGCACAGTGCTCTCTGCGCGAAGAGCCGCTTGATCTCATCCGAGTGACGGAGAGCGCGGTACTTTCTAGGATGCGAAGAGTGAAGCCGCACAACACCCGGACTGTGTCCGCAGCTTTCTAACTGCTAGAATTTCAAGGCTTAGCACTCGGCTGCCTCTTCAATTGCCATTAGCATCCGAACGGAAGGTATTCTTGGACAACTTTGCTGTGCTTGCTTCTAGTCCTGCCCCAGCCCACCATAGATAACCTTGCTCTTCCCTTTAGTTTCTGAGATGCCGAGAACTCGGGAATTGAGAACACAAGTCCGGGGACGTATACTGTGCTGGCACAGTTTCTCCTTGCTAGACACAGTGGAAAAGCATTTTGCTGAGACGCAGAAGACAAGAAATGCAGAAAACGGAGATACGGAGCTGTCCGAAGTTAAATGCCGCTGCCAGGCGTCGTTCGGCAGAAAGAGAGCTGCGGAGCGCACAGTGACCGGCACAGTGCTCTCTGCGCGAAGAGCCGCTTGATCGCATCCGAGAGACGGAGAGGGCGGTACTTTCTAGGATGCGAAGAGTGAAGCCGCACAACACCCGGACTGTGTCCGCAGCTTTCTAACTGCTAGAATTTCAAGGCTTAGCACTCGCCTGCCTCTTCAATTGCCATTAGCATCCGAACGGAAGGTATTCTTGGACAACTTTGCTGTGCTTGCTTCTAGTCCTGCCCCAGCCCACCATAGATAATCTTGCTCTTCCCTTTAGTTTCTGAGATGCCGAGAACTCGGGAATTGAGAACACAAGTCCGGGGACGTATACTGTGCTGGCACAGTTTCTCCTTGCTAGACACAGTGGAAAAGCATTTTGCTGAGACGCAGAAGACAAGAAATGCAGAAAACGGAGATACGGAGCTGTCCGAAGTTAAATGCCGCTGCCATGCGTCTTTCGGCAGAAAGAGAGCTGCGGAGTGCACAGTGACAGGCACAGTGCTCTCTGCGCGAAGAGCCGCTTGATCGCATCCGAGAGACGGAGAGCGCGGTACTTTCTAGGATGCGAAGAATGAAGCCGCACAACACCCGGACTGTGCGGCTTTCTAACTGCTACAAGAGCATGGCTTCCCACGCGATTTGTTTAGATTGTTCTTTATTATATTTTGATTAGTTTTGCTGAGTTTTTTTCTGTGTTGTCGGGTTTTCACAATATTTTGATCAGTTTTTGGGGATTCTAGAATATTATGGCGGGTTTCTGGAATGTTTAGATGTCTTTTTATAATGTTTTGGTTGATTTTGATTAGTTTCTAATATGATATGGGGGGGTTTTAGAATGTTTTGATTAATTTGGGCAAGGTAAAAAATGTTCTTGTTGGGTTTTTAGAATGTTTCGATTTGTTTTGTTTTTCTAAAATTTTGCCTAGTTTTCAGTGTGTTTGGATCAGTTTTTGTGGGCTTTCTCATGTTATGGCAGGGATTTCTCTTGTTTGACTGGGTTTTAGAATATTTTGATGACTTATGACGGGTTTTGAAATACTTGGTGTGTTTTAAAAATGTTTCCCTTGCCTTAGTTTTGTTTTTATTAAGTTTTGCCGGCTTTTGGAATATTTTAGCTGGTTTTTGAGATAGTTTGGTTGGTTTTGATTTGTTTTTATGATGTTTTGGCGGGTTTTCGGAATGTTTTGGTTGGGTTTTAGAATGTTTTTTATTCTCCTGAGTTGGTTTTATTGCCTTGGCAGGTTTTCGAATGTTTGGATTTGTTTTGGCGGGTTTTAAAATATTTTGGCGGGTATTTAAAAGGTTTAGGTTTGTTTTGATTTGTTTTGATTCTGTTTAGCCCAGTTTTTGGTGTGTTTGGATTAGCTTTGGTGGGCTTTATCATGTTTTGTGAGGTTTTTTCGAATGTATTGATCACTTCTGTCTGGTTTTCTATTTTGGCGGGTTTGAAAATATTTTTGGATGAGTTTTGGCGGGTTTGAAAATATTTTGGCTCTTTGCGCAGAGACGACGGTGCCGGTTGCGGTGCGCTCCGGGGCGCTCCTTCTGCGGAAAGACGCCTGGCAGCGGCACTTGGGACAGCTCCGCGTCTCCGTATTCTGCGTTTCTTGCCTTCTGCATCTCAGCAAAATGCTTTCCCACTAGGTCTAGCAAGGAGAAACTGTGGCAGCTGAGTAGATGTAGCCCGGCCCGCCCTTTGAAGTTGACAAGTTCTTGGCATCTCAGAACCTCAAGGGAAGAGCAAGGTTATCTATGGTAGGCTGGGGCAGAACTAGCAGCAAGCAGAGCAAAGTTGTCCAAGAATAGCTTCCATTGGAATGCTAATGGCAATTGAAGAGGCAGGCCAGTGGCAAGCCACTAGCTTCTAGCAGTTTGAAAGTTGCAGACACAGTGCAGGTGTTGTGCGGCTTCCTTCTTGGCCTCCTAGAAGGTGCCGCGGTGCCGCGCTCTCCGTCTCTTGCTTGCCAATATGTTGCCGTGTTCCTCCTATTGTTTGGTTTGTTTTGATTTGTTTTGATGATGTTTTGGCGGGTTTTCGGAATGTTTTGGTGGTGTTTTAGAATGTTTTGTTTTCTCTTGTGTTGTTTTTATTGTCTTGGAAGGTTTTGGAACGTTTGGATTCGTTTTGGCGCGTTTTAAAATATTTTGGCGGGTGTTTGGAATGTTTTGGTTTGCTTTCATTTGTTTTGATTATGTTTTGGCAAGTTATTGAAAGTTTCGATCACTTCTGACTGGTTTTCTAGTATTTTGGCATCTTTTCAGAATGTTTTGATCAGTTTTAGCAGGTTGTAAACTATTTTGTCAGGTTTTTGGAATGTTTTGGTTGGTTTTGATTTGTTTTTATGATGTTTTGCCAAGTTTTTTGAATGATTTGATCAGTTCTGGCTGGTTTTCTAATGTTTTGGCAATTTTCAGAATGTTTTGATGAGTTTTGTGGGTCTAAATTATTTTGGCGGTTTTTGGAATATTTTGGTTGTTTTTGATTTGATTTGATGATGTTTTGTCGGGTTTTCGGAATGTTTTGGTTGGGTTTTAGAATGTTTTGTATTCTCTTGAGTTGTTTTTATTGTGTTGGCAGGTTTTGGAATGTTTGGATTGCTTTTGGCGGGTTTTAAAATATTTTGGCGGGTATTTGGAATGTTTTGGCGGGTATTCGGAATGTTTTGATTAGTTTTGACGGGTTTTGAAATATTTTGGCGGGTTTTTAGAAGGTTTTGATTCTGTTTAGCCCAGTTTTTGGTGTGTTTGGATTAGCTTTGGTGGGCTTTATCATGTTTTGTCAGGTTTTTTCGAATGTATTGATCACTTCTGTCTGGTTTTCTATTTTGGCGGGTTTGAAAATATTTTTGGATGAGTTTTGGCGGGTTTGAAAATATTTTGGCTCTTTGCGCAGAGACGACGGTGCCGGTTGCGGTGCGCTCCGGGGCGCTCCTTCTGCGGAAAGACGCCTGGCAGCGGCACTTGGGACAGCTCCGCGTCTCCGTATTCTGCGTTTCTTGCCTTCTGCATCTCAGCAAAATGCTTTCCCACTAGGTCTAGCAAGGAGAAACTGTGGCAGCTGAGTAGATGTAGCCCGGCCCGCCCTTTGAAGTTGACAAGTTCTTGGCATCTCAGAACCTCAAGGGAAGAGCAAGGTTATCTATGGTAGGCTGGGGCAGAACTAGCAGCAAGCAGAGCAAAGTTGTCCAAGAATAGCTTCCATTGGAATGCTAATGGCAATTGAAGAGGCAGGCCAGTGGCAAGCCACTAGCTTCTAGCAGTTTGAAAGTTGCAGACACAGTGCAGGTGTTGTGCGGCTTCCTTCTTGGCCTCCTAGAAGGTGCCGCGGTGCCGCGCTCTCCGTCTCTTGCTTGCCAATATGTTGCCGTGTTCCTCCTATTGTTTGGTTTGTTTTGATTTGTTTTGATGATGTTTTGGCGGGTTTTCGGAATGTTTTGGTGGTGTTTTAGAATGTTTTGTTTTCTCTTGTGTTGTTTTTATTGTCTTGGCAGGTTGTGGAACGTTTGGATTCGTTTTGGCGGGTTTTAAAATATTTTGGCGGGTATTTGGAATGTTTTGGTTTGCTTTCATTTGTTTTGATTATGTTTTGGCAAGTTATTGAAAGTTTCGATCACTTCTGACTGGTTTTCTAGTATTTTGGCATCTTTTCAGAATGTTTTGATCAGTTTTAGCAGGTTGTAAACTATTTTGTCAGGTTTTTGGAATGTTTTGGTTGGTTTTGATTTGTTTTTATGATGTTTTGCCAAGTTTTTTGAATGTTTTGATCAGTTCTGGCTGGTTTTCTAATGTTTTGGCAATTTTCAGAATGTTTTGATGAGTTTTGTGGGTCTAAATTATTTTGGCGGTTTTTGGAATATTTTGGTTGTTTTTGATTTGATTTGATGATGTTTTGTCGGGTTTTTGGAATATTTTGGTTGGGTTTTAGAATGTTTTGTATTCTCTTGAGTTGTTTTTATTCTGTTGGCAGGTTTTGGAATGTTTGGATTGCTTTTGGCGGGTTTTAAAATATTTTGGCGGGTATTTGGAATGTTTTGGCGGGTATTCGGAATGTTTTGATTAGTTTTGACGGGTTTTGAAATATTTTGGCGGGTTTTTAGAAGGTTTTGATTCTGTTTAGCCCAGTTTTTGGTGTGTTTGGATTAGCTTTGGTGGGCTTTATCATGTTTTGTGAGGTTTTTTCGAATGTATTGATCACTTCTGTCTGGTTTTCTATTTTGGCGGGTTTGAAAATATTTTTGGATGAGTTTTGGCGGGTTTGAAAATATTTTGGCTCTTTGCGCAGAGACGACGGTGCCGGTTGCGGTGCGCTCCGGGGCGCTCCTTCTGCGGAAAGACGCCTGGCAGCGGCACTTGGGACAGCTCCGCGTCTCCGTATTCTGCGTTTCTTGCCTTCTGCATCTCAGCAAAATGCTTTCCCACTAGGTCTAGCAAGGAGAAACTGTGGCAGCTGAGTAGATGTAGCCCGGCCCGCCCTTTGAAGTTGACAAGTTCTTGGCATCTCAGAACCTCAAGGGAAGAGCAAGGTTATCTATGGTAGGCTGGGGCAGAACTAGCAGCAAGCAGAGCAAAGTTGTCCAAGAATAGCTTCCATTGGAATGCTAATGGCAATTGAAGAGGCAGGCCAGTGGCAAGCCACTAGCTTCTAGCAGTTTGAAAGTTGCAGACACAGTGCAGGTGTTGTGCGGCTTCCTTCTTGGCCTCCTAGAAGGTGCCGCGGTGCCGCGCTCTCCGTCTCTTGCTTGCCAATATGTTGCCGTGTTCCTCCTATTGTTTGGTTTGTTTTGATTTGTTTTGATGATGTTTTGTCGGGTTTTCGGAATGTTTTGGTGGTGTTTTAGAATGTTTTGTTTTCTCTTGTGTTGTTTTTATTGTCTTGGCAGGTTGTGGAACGTTTGGATTCGTTTTGGCGGGTTTTAAAATATTTTGGCGGGTATTTGGAATGTTTTGGTTTGCTTTCATTTGTTTTGATTATGTTTTGGCAAGTTATTGAAAGTTTTGATCACTTCTGACTGGTTTTCTAGTATTTTGGCATCTTTTCAGAATGTTTTGATCAGTTTTAGCAGGTTGTAAACTATTTTGTCAGGTTTTTGGAATGTTTTGGTTGGTTTTGATTTGTTTTTATGATGTTTTGCCAAGTTTTTTGAATGATTTGATCAGTTCTGGCTGGTTTTCTAATGTTTTGGCAATTTTCAGAATGTTTTGATGAGTTTTGTGGGTCTAAATTATTTTGGCGGTTTTTGGAATATTTTGGTTGGTTTTGATTTGATTTGATGATGTTTTGTCGGGTTTTTGGAATGTTTTGGTTGGGTTTTAGAATGTTTTGTATTCTCTTGAGTTGTTTTTATTGTGTTGGCAGGTTTTGGAATGTTTGGATTGCTTTTGGCGGGTTTTAAAATATTTTGGCGGGTATTTGGAATGTTTTGGCGGGTATTCGGAATGTTTTGATTAGTTTTGAGGGGTTTTGAAATATTTTGGCAGGTTTTTAGAAGGTTTTGATTCTGTTTAGCCCAGTTTTTGGTGTGTTTGGATTAGCTTTGGTGGGCTTTATCATGTTTTGTGAGGTTTTTTCGAATGTATTGATCACTTCTGTCTGGTTTTCTATTTTGGCGGGTTTGAAAATATTTTTGGATGAGTTTTGGCGGGTTTGAAAATATTTTGGCTCTTTGCGCAGAGACAACGGTGCCGGTTGCGGTGCGCTCCGGGGCGCTCCTTCTGCGGAAAGACGCCTGGCAGCGGCACTTGGGACAGCTCCGCGTCTCCGTATTCTGCGTTTCTTGCCTTCTGCATCTCAGCAAAATGCTTTCCCACTAGGTCTAGCAAGGAGAAACTGTGGCAGCTGAGTAGATGTAGCCCGGCCCGCCCTTTGAAGTTGACAAGTTCTTGGCATCTCAGAACCTCAAGGGAAGAGCAAGGTTATCTATGGTAGGCTGGGGCAGAACTAGCAGCAAGCAGAGCAAAGTTGTCCAAGAATAGCTTCCATTGGAATGCTAATGGCAATTGAAGAGGCAGGCCAGTGGCAAGCCACTAGCTTCTAGCAGTTTGAAAGTTGCAGACACAGTGCAGGTGTTGTGCGGCTTCCTTCTTGGCCTCCTAGAAGGTGCCGCGGTGCCGCGCTCTCCGTCTCTTGCTTGCCAATATGTTGCCGTGTTCCTCCTATTGTTTGGTTTGTTTTGATTTGTTTTGATGATCTTTTGGCGGGTTTTCGGAATGTTTTGGTGGTGTTTTAGAATGTTTTGTTTTCTCTTGTGTTGTTTTTATTGTCTTGGCAGGTTGTGGAACGTTTGGATTCGTTTTGGCGGGTTTTAAAATATTTTGGCGGGTATTTGGAATGTTTTGGTTTGCTTTCATTTGTTTTGATTATGTTTTGGCAAGTTATTGAAAGTTTCGATCACTTCTGACTGGTTTTCTAGTATTTTGGCATCTTTTCAGAATGTTTTGATCAGTTTTGGCAGGTTGTAAACTATTTTGTCAGGTTTTTGGAATGTTTTGGTTGGTTTTGATTTGTTTTTATGATGTTTTGCCAAGTTTTTTGAATGTTTTGATCAGTTCTGGCTGGTTTTCTAATGTTTTGGCATATTTTCAGAATGTTTTGATGAGTTTTGTGGGTCTAAATCATTTTGGCGGGTTTTCGGAATATTTTGGTTGGTTTTGATTTGATTTGATGATGTTTTGTCGGGTTTTCGGAATGTTTTGGTTGGGTTTTAGAATGTTTTGTATTCTCTTGAGTTGTTTTTATTGTGTTGGCAGGTTTTGGAATGTTTGGATTGCTTTTGGCGGGTTTTAAAATATTTTGGCGGGTATTCGGAATGTTTTGGCGGGTATTCGGAATGTTTTGATTAGTTTTGACGGGTTTTGAAATATTTTGGCGGGTTTTTAGAAGGTTTTGATTCTGTTTAGCCCAGTTTTTGGTGTGTTTGGATTAGCTTTGGTGGGCTTTATCATGTTTTGTCAGGTTTTTTCGAATGTATTGATCACTTCTGTCTGGTTTTCTATTTTGGCGGGTTTGAAAATATTTTTGGATGAGTTTTGGCGGGTTTGAAAATATTTTGGCTCTTTGCGCAGAGACGACGGTGCCGGTTGCGGTGCGCTCCGGGGCGCTCCTTCTGCGGAAAGACGCCTGGCAGCGGCACTTGGGACAGCTCCGCGTCTCCGTATTCTGCGTTTCTTGCCTTCTGCATCTCAGCAAAATGCTTTCCCACTAGGTCTAGCAAGGAGAAACTGTGGCAGCTGAGTAGATGTAGCCCGGCCCGCCCTTTGAAGTTGACAAGTTCTTGGCATCTCAGAACCTCAAGGGAAGAGCAAGGTTATCTATGGTAGGCTGGGGCAGAACTAGCAGCAAGCAGAGCAAAGTTGTCCAAGAATAGCTTCCATTGGAATGCTAATGGCA
The DNA here is from genome assembly GCF_036417665.1 of Passer domesticus. NCBI lineage: Eukaryota > Metazoa > Chordata > Aves > Passeriformes > Passeridae > Passer > Passer domesticus. The sequence continues at coordinate 60,000,222 of NC_087474.1, forward strand.
ATTGAAGAGGCAGGCCAGTGGCAAGCCACTAGCTTCTAGCAGTTTGAAAGTTGCAGACACAGTGCAGGTGTTGTGCGGCTTCCTTCTTGGCCTCCTAGAAGGTGCCGCGGTGCCGCGCTCTCCGTCTCTTGCTTGCCAATATGTTGCCGTGTTCCTCCTATTGTTTGGTTTGTTTTGATTTGTTTTGATGATGTTTTGGCGGGTTTTCGGAATGTTTTGGTGGTGTTTTAGAATGTTTTGTTTTCTCTTGTGTTGTTTTTATTGTCTTGGAAGGTTTTGGAACGTTTGGATTCGTTTTGGCGGGTTTTAAAATATTTTGGCGGGTATTTGGAATGTTTTGGTTTGCTTTCATTTGTTTTGATTATGTTTTGGCAAGTTATTGAAAGTTTCGATCACTTCTGACTGGTTTTCTAGTATTTTGGCATCTTTTCAGAATGTTTTGATCAGTTTTAGCAGGTTGTAAACTATTTTGTCAGGTTTTTGGAATGTTTTGGTTGGTTTTGATTTGTTTTTTTGATGTTTTGCCAAGTTTTTTGAATGATTTGATCAGTTCTGGCTGGTTTTCTAATGTTTTGGCAATTTTCAGAATGTTTTGATGAGTTTTGTGGGTCTAAATTATTTTGGCGGTTTTTGGAATATTTTGGTTGTTTTTGATTTGATTTGATGATGTTTTGTCGGGTTTTCGGAATGTTTTGGTTGGGTTTTAGAATGTTTTGTATTCTCTTGAGTTGTTTTTATTCTGTTGGCAGGTTTTGGAATGTTTGGATTGCTTTTGGCGGGTTTTAAAATATTTTGGCGGGTATTTGGAATGTTTTGGCGGGTATTCGGAATGTTTTGATTAGTTTTGACGGGTTTTGAAATATTTTGGCGGGTTTTTAGAAGGTTTTGATTCTGTTTAGCCCAGTTTTTGGTGTGTTTGGATTAGCTTTGGTGGGCTTTATCATGTTTTGTCAGGTTTTTTCGAATGTATTGATCACTTCTGTCTGGTTTTCTATTTTGGCGGGTTTGAAAATATTTTTGGATGAGTTTTGGCGGGTTTGAAAATATTTTGGCTCTTTGCGCAGAGACGACGGTGCCGGTTGCGGTGCGCTCCGGGGCGCTCCTTCTGCGGAAAGACGCCTGGCAGCGGCACTTGGGACAGCTCCGCGTCTCCGTATTCTGCGTTTCTTGCCTTCTGCATCTCAGCAAAATGCTTTCCCACTAGGTCTAGCAAGGAGAAACTGTGGCAGCTGAGTAGATGTAGCCCGGCCCGCCCTTTGAAGTTGACAAGTTCTTGGCATCTCAGAACCTCAAGGGAAGAGCAAGGTTATCTATGGTAGGCTGGGGCAGAACTAGCAGCAAGCAGAGCAAAGTTGTCCAAGAATAGCTTCCATTGGAATGCTAATGGCAATTGAAGAGGCAGGCCAGTGGCAAGCCACTAGCTTCTAGCAGTTTGAAAGTTGCAGACACAGTGCAGGTGTTGTGCGGCTTCCTTCTTGGCCTCCTAGAAGGTGCCGCGGTGCCGCGCTCTCCGTCTCTTGCTTGCCAATATGTTGCCGTGTTCCTCCTATTGTTTGGTTTGTTTTGATTTGTTTTGATGATGTTTTGGCGGGTTTTCGGAATGTTTTGGTGGTGTTTTAGAATGTTTTGTTTTCTCTTGTGTTGTTTTTATTGTCTTGGAAGGTTTTGGAACGTTTGGATTCGTTTTGGCGGGTTTTAAAATATTTGGGCGGGTATTTGGAATGTTTTGGTTTGCTTTCATTTGTTTTGATTATGTTTTGGCAAGTTATTGAAAGTTTTGATCACTTCTGACTGGTTTTCTAGTATTTTGGCATCTTTTCAGAATGTTTTGATCAGTTTTAGCAGGTTGTAAACTATTTTGTCAGGTTTTTGGAATGTTTTGGTTGGTTTTGATTTGTTTTTTTGATGTTTTGCCAAGTTTTTTGAATGATTTGATCAGTTCTGGCTGGTTTTCTAATGTTTTGGCAATTTTCAGAATGTTTTGATGAGTTTTGTGGGTCTAAATTATTTTGGCGGTTTTTGGAATATTTTGGTTGTTTTTGATTTGATTTGATGATGTTTTGTCGGGTTTTCGGAATGTTTTGGTTGGGTTTTAGAATGTTTTGTATTCTCTTGAGTTGTTTTTATTGTGTTGGCAGGTTTTGGAATGTTTGGATTGCTTTTGGCGGGTTTTAAAATATTTTGGCGGGTATTTGGAATGTTTTGGCGGGTATTCGGAAGGTTTTGATTAGTTTTGACGGGTTTTGAAATATTTTGGCGGGTTTTTAGAAGGTTTTGATTCTGTTTAGCCCAGTTTTTGGTGTGTTTGGATTAGCTTTGGTGGGCTTTATCATGTTTTGTCAGGTTTTTTCGAATGTATTGATCACTTCTGTCTGGTTTTCTATTTTGGCGGGTTTGAAAATATTTTTGGATGAGTTTTGGCGGGTTTGAAAATATTTTGGCTCTTTGCGCAGAGACGACGGTGCCGGTTGCGGTGCGCTCCGGGGCGCTCCTTCTGCGGAAAGACGCCTGGCAGCGGCACTTGGGACAGCTCCGCGTCTCCGTATTCTGCGTTTCTTGCCTTCTGCATCTCAGCAAAATGCTTTCCCACTAGGTCTAGCAAGGAGAAACTGTGGCAGCTGAGTAGATGTAGCCCGGCCCGCCCTTTGAAGTTGACAAGTTCTTGGCATCTCAGAACCTCAAGGGAAGAGCAAGGTTATCTATGGTAGGCTGGGGCAGAACTAGCAGCAAGCAGAGCAAAGTTGTCCAAGAATAGCTTCCATTGGAATGCTAATGGCAATTGAAGAGGCAGGCCAGTGGCAAGCCACTAGCTTCTAGCAGTTTGAAAGTTGCAGACACAGTGCAGGTGTTGTGCGGCTTCCTTCTTGGCCTCCTAGAAGGTGCCGCGGTGCCGCGCTCTCCGTCTCTTGCTTGCCAATATGTTGCCGTGTTCCTCCTATTGTTTGGTTTGTTTTGATTTGTTTTGATGATCTTTTGGCGGGTTTTCGGAATGTTTTGGTGGTGTTTTAGAATGTTTTGTTTTCTCTTGTGTTGTTTTTATTGTCTTGGCAGGTTGTGGAACGTTTGGATTCGTTTTGGCGGGTTTTAAAATATTTTGGCGGGTATTTGGAATGTTTTGGTTTGCTTTCATTTGTTTTGATTATGTTTTGGCAAGTTATTGAAAGTTTCGATCACTTCTGACTGGTTTTCTAGTATTTTGGCATCTTTTCAGAATGTTTTGATCAGTTTTGGCAGGTTGTAAACTATTTTGTCAGGTTTTTGGAATGTTTTGGTTGGTTTTGATTTGTTTTTATGATGTTTTGCCAAGTTTTTTGAATGTTTTGATCAGTTCTGGCTGGTTTTCTAATGTTTTGGCATATTTTCAGAATGTTTTGATGAGTTTTGTGGGTCTAAATCATTTTGGCGGGTTTTCGGAATATTTTGGTTGGTTTTGATTTGATTTGATGATGTTTTGTCGGGTTTTCGGAATGTTTTGGTTGGGTTTTAGAATGTTTTGTATTCTCTTGAGTTGTTTTTATTGTGTTGGCAGGTTTTGGAATGTTTGGATTGCTTTTGGCGGGTTTTAAAATATTTTGGCGGGTATTCGGAATGTTTTGGCGGGTATTCGGAATGTTTTGATTAGTTTTGACGGGTTTTGAAATATTTTGGCGGGTTTTTAGAAGGTTTTGATTCTGTTTAGCCCAGTTTTTGGTGTGTTTGGATTAGCTTTGGTGGGCTTTATCATGTTTTGTCAGGTTTTTTCGAATGTATTGATCACTTCTGTCTGGTTTTCTATTTTGGCGGGTTTGAAAATATTTTTGGATGAGTTTTGGCGGGTTTGAAAATATTTTGGCTCTTTGCGCAGAGACGACGGTGCCGGTTGCGGTGCGCTCCGGGGCGCTCCTTCTGCGGAAAGACGCCTGGCAGCGGCACTTGGGACAGCTCCGCGTCTCCGTATTCTGCGTTTCTTGCCTTCTGCATCTCAGCAAAATGCTTTCCCACTAGGTCTAGCAAGGAGAAACTGTGGCAGCTGAGTAGATGTAGCCCGGCCCGCCCTTTGAAGTTGACAAGTTCTTGGCATCTCAGAACCTCAAGGGAAGAGCAAGGTTATCTATGGTAGGCTGGGGCAGAACTAGCAGCAAGCAGAGCAAAGTTGTCCAAGAATAGCTTCCATTGGAATGCTAATGGCAATTGAAGAGGCAGGCCAGTGGCAAGCCACTAGCTTCTAGCAGTTTGAAAGTTGCAGACACAGTGCAGGTGTTGTGCGGCTTCCTTCTTGGCCTCCTAGAAGGTGCCGCGGTGCCGCGCTCTCCGTCTCTTGCTTGCCAATATGTTGCCGTGTTCCTCCTATTGTTTGGTTTGTTTTGATTTGTTTTGATGATGTTTTGGCGGGTTTTCGGAATGTTTTGGTGGTGTTTTAGAATGTTTTGTTTTCTCTTGTGTTGTTTTTATTGTCTTGGAAGGTTTTGGAACGTTTGGATTCGTTTTGGCGGGTTTTAAAATATTTTGGCGGGTATTTGGAATGTTTTGGTTTGCTTTCATTTGTTTTGATTATGTTTTGGCAAGTTATTGAAAGTTTCGATCACTTCTGACTGGTTTTCTAGTATTTTGGCATCTTTTCAGAATGTTTTGATCAGTTTTAGCAGGTTGTAAACTATTTTGTCAGGTTTTTGGAATGTTTTGGTTGGTTTTGATTTGTTTTTTTGATGTTTTGCCAAGTTTTTTGAATGATTTGATCAGTTCTGGCTGGTTTTCTAATGTTTTGGCAATTTTCAGAATGTTTTGATGAGTTTTGTGGGTCTAAATTATTTTGGCGGTTTTTGGAATATTTTGGTTGTTTTTGATTTGATTTGATGATGTTTTGTCGGGTTTTCGGAATGTTTTGGTTGGGTTTTAGAATGTTTTGTATTCTCTTGAGTTGTTTTTATTCTGTTGGCAGGTTTTGGAATGTTTGGATTGCTTTTGGCGGGTTTTAAAATATTTTGGCGGGTATTTGGAATGTTTTGGCGGGTATTCGGAATGTTTTGATTAGTTTTGACGGGTTTTGAAATATTTTGGCGGGTTTTTAGAAGGTTTTGATTCTGTTTAGCCCAGTTTTTGGTGTGTTTGGATTAGCTTTGGTGGGCTTTATCATGTTTTGTCAGGTTTTTTCGAATGTATTGATCACTTCTGTCTGGTTTTCTATTTTGGCGGGTTTGAAAATATTTTTGGATGAGTTTTGGCGGGTTTGAAAATATTTTGGCTCTTTGCGCAGAGACGACGGTGCCGGTTGCGGTGCGCTCCGGGGCGCTCCTTCTGCGGAAAGACGCCTGGCAGCGGCACTTGGGACAGCTCCGCGTCTCCGTATTCTGCGTTTCTTGCCTTCTGCATCTCAGCAAAATGCTTTCCCACTAGGTCTAGCAAGGAGAAACTGTGGCAGCTGAGTAGATGTAGCCCGGCCCGCCCTTTGAAGTTGACAAGTTCTTGGCATCTCAGAACCTCAAGGGAAGAGCAAGGTTATCTATGGTAGGCTGGGGCAGAACTAGCAGCAAGCAGAGCAAAGTTGTCCAAGAATAGCTTCCATTGGAATGCTAATGGCAATTGAAGAGGCAGGCCAGTGGCAAGCCACTAGCTTCTAGCAGTTTGAAAGTTGCAGACACAGTGCAGGTGTTGTGCGGCTTCCTTCTTGGCCTCCTAGAAGGTGCCGCGGTGCCGCGCTCTCCGTCTCTTGCTTGCCAATATGTTGCCGTGTTCCTCCTATTGTTTGGTTTGTTTTGATTTGTTTTGATGATGTTTTGGCGGGTTTTCGGAATGTTTTGGTGGTGTTTTAGAATGTTTTGTTTTCTCTTGTGTTGTTTTTATTGTCTTGGAAGGTTTTGGAACGTTTGGATTCGTTTTGGCGGGTTTTAAAATATTTGGGCGGGTATTTGGAATGTTTTGGTTTGCTTTCATTTGTTTTGATTATGTTTTGGCAAGTTATTGAAAGTTTTGATCACTTCTGACTGGTTTTCTAGTATTTTGGCATCTTTTCAGAATGTTTTGATCAGTTTTAGCAGGTTGTAAACTATTTTGTCAGGTTTTTGGAATGTTTTGGTTGGTTTTGATTTGTTTTTTTGATGTTTTGCCAAGTTTTTTGAATGATTTGATCAGTTCTGGCTGGTTTTCTAATGTTTTGGCAATTTTCAGAATGTTTTGATGAGTTTTGTGGGTCTAAATTATTTTGGCGGTTTTTGGAATATTTTGGTTGTTTTTGATTTGATTTGATGATGTTTTGTCGGGTTTTCGGAATGTTTTGGTTGGGTTTTAGAATGTTTTGTATTCTCTTGAGTTGTTTTTATTGTGTTGGCAGGTTTTGGAATGTTTGGATTGCTTTTGGCGGGTTTTAAAATATTTTGGCGGGTATTTGGAATGTTTTGGCGGGTATTCGGAAGGTTTTGATTAGTTTTGACGGGTTTTGAAATATTTTGGCGGGTTTTTAGAAGGTTTTGATTCTGTTTAGCCCAGTTTTTGGTGTGTTTGGATTAGCTTTGGTGGGCTTTATCATGTTTTGTCAGGTTTTTTCGAATGTATTGATCACTTCTGTCTGGTTTTCTATTTTGGCGGGTTTGAAAATATTTTTGGATGAGTTTTGGCGGGTTTGAAAATATTTTGGCTCTTTGCGCAGAGACGACGGTGCCGGTTGCGGTGCGCTCCGGGGCGCTCCTTCTGCGGAAAGACGCCTGGCAGCGGCACTTGGGACAGCTCCGCGTCTCCGTATTCTGCGTTTCTTGCCTTCTGCATCTCAGCAAAATGCTTTCCCACTAGGTCTAGCAAGGAGAAACTGTGGCAGCTGAGTAGATGTAGCCCGGCCCGCCCTTTGAAGTTGACAAGTTCTTGGCATCTCAGAACCTCAAGGGAAGAGCAAGGTTATCTATGGTAGGCTGGGGCAGAACTAGCAGCAAGCAGAGCAAAGTTGTCCAAGAATAGCTTCCATTGGAATGCTAATGGCAATTGAAGAGGCAGGCCAGTGGCAAGCCACTAGCTTCTAGCAGTTTGAAAGTTGCAGACACAGTGCAGGTGTTGTGCGGCTTCCTTCTTGGCCTCCTAGAAGGTGCCGCGGTGCCGCGCTCTCCGTCTCTTGCTTGCCAATATGTTGCCGTGTTCCTCCTATTGTTTGGTTTGTTTTGATTTGTTTTGATGATCTTTTGGCGGGTTTTCGGAATGTTTTGGTGGTGTTTTAGAATGTTTTGTTTTCTCTTGTGTTGTTTTTATTGTCTTGGCAGGTTGTGGAACGTTTGGATTCGTTTTGGCGGGTTTTAAAATATTTTGGCGGGTATTTGGAATGTTTTGGTTTGCTTTCATTTGTTTTGATTATGTTTTGGCAAGTTATTGAAAGTTTCGATCACTTCTGACTGGTTTTCTAGTATTTTGGCATCTTTTCAGAATGTTTTGATCAGTTTTAGCAGGTTGTAAACTATTTTGTCAGGTTTTTGGAATGTTTTGGTTGGTTTTGATTTGTTTTTTTGATGTTTTGCCAAGTTTTTTGAATGATTTGATCAGTTCTGGCTGGTTTTCTAATGTTTTGGCAATTTTCAGAATGTTTTGATGAGTTTTGTGGGTCTAAATTATTTTGGCGGTTTTTGGAATATTTTGGTTGTTTTTGATTTGATTTGATGATGTTTTGTCGGGTTTTCGGAATGTTTTGGTTGGGTTTTAGAATGTTTTGTATTCTCTTGAGTTGTTTTTATTGTGTTGGCAGGTTTTGGAATGTTTGGATTGCTTTTGGCGGGTTTTAAAATATTTTGGCGGGTATTTGGAATGTTTTGGCGGGTATTCGGAAGGTTTTGATTAGTTTTGACGGGTTTTGAAATATTTTGGCGGGTTTTTAGAAGGTTTTGATTCTGTTTAGCCCAGTTTTTGGTGTGTTTGGATTAGCTTTGGTGGGCTTTATCATGTTTTGTCAGGTTTTTTCGAATGTATTGATCACTTCTGTCTGGTTTTCTATTTTGGCGGGTTTGAAAATATTTTTGGATGAGTTTTGGCGGGTTTGAAAATATTTTGGCTCTTTGCGCAGAGACGACGGTGCCGGTTGCGGTGCGCTCCGGGGCGCTCCTTCTGCGGAAAGACGCCTGGCAGCGGCACTTGGGACAGCTCCGCGTCTCCGTATTCTGCGTTTCTTGCCTTCTGCATCTCAGCAAAATGCTTTCCCACTAGGTCTAGCAAGGAGAAACTGTGGCAGCTGAGTAGATGTAGCCCGGCCCGCCCTTTGAAGTTGACAAGTTCTTGGCATCTCAGAACCTCAAGGGAAGAGCAAGGTTATCTATGGTAGGCTGGGGCAGAACTAGCAGCAAGCAGAGCAAAGTTGTCCAAGAATAGCTTCCATTGGAATGCTAATGGCAATTGAAGAGGCAGGCCAGTGGCAAGCCACTAGCTTCTAGCAGTTTGAAAGTTGCAGACACAGTGCAGGTGTTGTGCGGCTTCCTTCTTGGCCTCCTAGAAGGTGCCGCGGTGCCGCGCTCTCCGTCTCTTGCTTGCCAATATGTTGCCGTGTTCCTCCTATTGTTTGGTTTGTTTTGATTTGTTTTGATGATGTTTTGGCGGGTTTTCGGAATGTTTTGGTGGTGTTTTAGAATGTTTTGTTTTCTCTTGTGTTGTTTTTATTGTCTTGGAAGGTTTTGGAACGTTTGGATTCGTTTTGGCGCGTTTTAAAATATTTTGGCGGGTGTTTGGAATGTTTTGGTTTGCTTTCATTTGTTTTGATTATGTTTTGGCAAGTTATTGAAAGTTTCGATCACTTCTGACTGGTTTTCTAGTATTTTGGCATCTTTTCAGAATGTTTTGATCAGTTTTAGCAGGTTGTAAACTATTTTGTCAGGTTTTTGGAATGTTTTGGTTGGTTTTGATTTGTTTTTATGATGTTTTGCCAAGTTTTTTGAATGATTTGATCAGTTCTGGCTGGTTTTCTAATGTTTTGGCAATTTTCAGAATGTTTTGATGAGTTTTGTGGGTCTAAATTATTTTGGCGGTTTTTGGAATATTTTGGTTGTTTTTGATTTGATTTGATGATGTTTTGTCGGGTTTCGGAATGTTTTGGTTGGGTTTTAGAATGTTTTGTATTCTCTTGAGTTGTTTTTATTGTGTTGGCAGGTTTTGGAATGTTTGGATTGCTTTTGGCGGGTTTTAAAATATTTTGGCGGGTATTTGGAATGTTTTGGCGGGTATTCGGAATGTTTTGATTAGTTTTGACGGGTTTTGAAATATTTTGGCGGGTTTTTAGAAGGTTTTGATTCTGTTTAGCCCAGTTTTTGGTGTGTTTGGATTAGCTTTGGTGGGCTTTATCATGTTTTGTCAGGTTTTTTCGAATGTATTGATCACTTCTGTCTGGTTTTCTATTTTGGCGGGTTTGAAAATATTTTTGGATGAGTTTTGGCGGGTTTGAAAATATTTTGGCTCTTTGCGCAGAGACGACGGTGCCGGTTGCGGTGCGCTCCGGGGCGCTCCTTCTGCGGAAAGACGCCTGGCAGCGGCACTTGGGACAGCTCCGCGTCTCCGTATTCTGCGTTTCTTGCCTTCTGCATCTCAGCAAAATGCTTTCCCACTAGGTCTAGCAAGGAGAAACTGTGGCAGCTGAGTAGATGTAGCCCGGCCCGCCCTTTGAAGTTGACAAGTTCTTGGCATCTCAGAACCTCAAGGGAAGAGCAAGGTTATCTATGGTAGGCTGGGGCAGAACTAGCAGCAAGCAGAGCAAAGTTGTCCAAGAATAGCTTCCATTGGAATGCTAATGGCAATTGAAGAGGCAGGCCAGTGGCAAGCCACTAGCTTCTAGCAGTTTGAAAGTTGCAGACACAGTGCAGGTGTTGTGCGGCTTCCTTCTTGGCCTCCTAGAAGGTGCCGCGGTGCCGCGCTCTCCGTCTCTTGCTTGCCAATATGTTGCCGTGTTCCTCCTATTGTTTGGTTTGTTTTGATTTGTTTTGATGATGTTTTGGCGGGTTTTCGGAATGTTTTGGTGGTGTTTTAGAATGTTTTGTTTTCTCTTGTGTTGTTTTTATTGTCTTGGCAGGTTGTGGAACGTTTGGATTCGTTTTGGCGGGTTTTAAAATATTTTGGCGGGTATTTGGAATGTTTTGGTTTGCTTTCATTTGTTTTGATTATGTTTTGGCAAGTTATTGAAAGTTTCGATCACTTCTGACTGGTTTTCTAGTATTTTGGCATCTTTTCAGAATGTTTTGATCAGTTTTAGCAGGTTGTAAACTATTTTGTCAGGTTTTTGGAATGTTTTGGTTGGTTTTGATTTGTTTTTATGATGTTTTGCCAAGTTTTTTGAATGTTTTGATCAGTTCTGGCTGGTTTTCTAATGTTTTGGCAATTTTCAGAATGTTTTGATGAGTTTTGTGGGTCTAAATTATTTTGGCGGTTTTTGGAATATTTTGGTTGTTTTTGATTTGATTTGATGATGTTTTGTCGGGTTTTTGGAATATTTTGGTTGGGTTTTAGAATGTTTTGTATTCTCTTGAGTTGTTTTTATTGTGTTGGCAGGTTTTGGAATGTTTGGATTGCTTTTGGCGGGTTTTAAAATATTTTGGCGGGTATTTGGAATGTTTTGGCGGGTATTCGGAATGTTTTGATTAGTTTTGACGGGTTTTGAAATATTTTGGCGGGTTTTTAGAAGGTTTTGATTCTGTTTAGCCCAGTTTTTGGTGTGTTTGGATTAGCTTTGGTGGGCTTTATCATGTTTTGTGAGGTTTTTTCGAATGTATTGATCACTTCTGTCTGGTTTTCTATTTTGGCGGGTTTGAAAATATTTTTGGATGAGTTTTGGCGGGTTTGAAAATATTTTGGCTCTTTGCGCAGAGACGACGGTGCCGGTTGCGGTGCGCTCCGGGGCGCTCCTTCTGCGGAAAGACGGCTGGCAGCGGCACTTGGGACAGCTCCGCGTCTCCGTATTCTGCGTTTCTTGCCTTCTGCATCTCAGCAAAATGCTTTCCCACTAGGTCTAGCAAGGAGAAACTGTGGCAGCTGAGTAGATGTAGCCCGGCCCGCCCTTTGAAGTTGACAAGTTCTTGGCATCTCAGAACCTCAAGGGAAGAGCAAGGTTATCTATGGTAGGCTGGGGCAGAACTAGCAGCAAGCAGAGCAAAGTTGTCCAAGAATAGCTTCCATTGGAATGCTAATGGCAATTGAAGAGGCAGGCCAGTGGCAAGCCACTAGCTTCTAGCAGTTTGAAAGTTGCAGACACAGTGCAGGTGTTGTGCGGCTTCCTTCTTGGCCTCCTAGAAGGTGCCGCGGTGCCGCGCTCTCCGTCTCTTGCTTGCCAATATGTTGCCGTGTTCCTCCTATTGTTTGGTTTGTTTTGATTTGTTTTGATGATGTTTTGGCGGGTTTTCGGAATGTTTTGGTGGTGTTTTAGAATGTTTTGTTTTCTCTTGTGTTGTTTTTATTGTCTTGGCAGGTTGTGGAACGTTTGGATTCGTTTTGGCGGGTTTTAAAATATTTTGGCGGGTATTTGGAATGTTTTGGTTTGCTTTCATTTGTTTTGATTATGTTTTGGCAAGTTATTGAAAGTTTTGATCACTTCTGACTGGTTTTCTAGTATTTTGGCATCTTTTCAGAATGTTTTGATCAGTTTTAGCAGGTTGTAACCTATTTTGTCAGGTTTTTGGAATGTTTTGGTTGGTTTTGATTTGTTTTTATGATGTTTTGCCAAGTTTTTTGAATGTTTTGATCAGTTCTGGCTGGTTTTCTAATGTTTTGGCAATGTTCAGAATGTTTTGATGAGGTTTGTGGGTCTAAATTATTTTGGCGGTTTTTGGAATATTTTGGTTGGTTTTGATTTGATTTGATGATGTTTTGTCGGGTTTTTGGAATGTTTTGGTTGGGTTTTAGAATGTTTTGTATTCTCTTGAGTTGTTTTTATTGTGTTGGCAGGTTTTGGAATGTTTGGATTGCTTTTGGCGGGTTTTAAAATATTTTGGCGGGTATTTGGAATGTTTTGGCGGGTATTCGGAATGTTTTGATTAGTTTTGAGGGGTTTTGAAATATTTTGGCAGGTTTTTAGAAGGTTTTGATTCTGTTTAGCCCAGTTTTTGGTGTGTTTGGATTAGCTTTGGTGGGCTTTATCATGTTTTGTGAGGTTTTTTCGAATGTATTGATCACTTCTGTCTGGTTTTCTATTTTGGCGGGTTTGAAAATATTTTTGGATTAGTTTTGGCAGGTTTGAAAATATTTTGGCTCTTTGCGCAGAGACGACGGTGCCGGTTGCGGTGCGCTCCGGGGCGCTCCTTCTGCGGAAAGACGCCTGGCAGCGGCACTTGGGACAGCTCCGCGTCTCCGTATTCTGCGTTTCTTGCCTTCTGCATCTCAGCAAAATGCTTTCCCACTAGGTCTAGCAAGGAGAAACTGTGGCAGCTGAGTAGATGTAGCCCGGCCCGCCCTTTGAAGTTGACAAGTTCTTGGCATCTCAGAACCTCAAGGGAAGAGCAAGGTTATCTATGGTAGGCTGGGGCAGAACTAGCAGCAAGCAGAGCAAAGTTGTCCAAGAATAGCTTCCATTGGAATGCTAATGGCAATTGAAGAGGCAGGCCAGTGGCAAGCCACTATCTTCTAGCAGTTTAAAAGTTGCAGACACAGTGCAGGTGTTTTGCGGCTTCCTTCTTGGCCTCCTAGAAGGTGCCGCGCTCTCCGTCTCTTGCTTGCCAATATGTTGCCGTGTTCCTCCTATTGTTTGGTTTGTTTTGATTTGTTTTGATGATCTTTTGGCGGGTTTTCGGAATGTTTTGGTGGTGTTTTAGAATGTTTTGTTTTCTCTTGTGTTGTTTTTATTGTCTTGGAAGGTTTTGGAACGTTTGGATTCGTTTTGGCGGGTTTTAAAATATTTTGGCGGGTGTTTGGAATGTTTTGGTTTGCTTTCATTTGTTTTGATTATGTTTTGGCAAGTTATTGAAAGTTTCGATCACTTCTGACTGGTTTTCTAGTATTTTGGCATCTTTTCAGAATGTTTTGATCAGTTTTAGCAGGTTGTAAACTATTTTGTCAGGTTTTTGGAATGTTTTGGTTGGTTTTGATTTGTTTTTATGATGTTTTGCCAAGTTTTTTGAATGTTTTGATCAGTTCTGGCTGGTTTTCTAATGTTTTGGCAATGTTCAGAATGTTTTGATGAGGTTTGTGGGTCTAAATTATTTTGGCGGTTTTTGGAATATTTTGGTTGGTTTTGATTTGATTTGATGATGTTTTGTCGGGTTTTCGGAATGTTTTGGTTGGGTTTTAGAATGTTTTGTATTCTCTTGAGTTGTTTTTATTGTGTTGGCAGGTTTTGGAATGTTTGGATTGCTTTTGGCGGGTTTTAAAATATTTTGGCGGGTATTTGGAATGTTTTGGCGGGTATTCGGAATGTTTTGATTAGTTTTGACGGGTTTTGAAATATTTTGGCGGGTTTTTAGAAGGTTTTGATTCTGTTTAGCCCAGTTTTTGGTGTGTTTGGATTAGCTTTGGTGGGCTTTATCATGTTTTGTCAGGTTTTTTCGAATGTATTGATCACTTCTGTCTGGTTTTCTATTTTGGCGGGTTTGAAAATATTTTTGGATGAGTTTTGGTGGGTTTGAAAATATTTTGGCTCTTTGCGCAGAGACGACGGTGCCGGTTGCGGTGCGCTCCGGGGCGCTCCTTCTGCGGAAAGACGCCTGGCAGCGGCACTTGGGACAGCTCCGCGTCTCCGTATTCTGCGTTTCTTGCCTTCTGCATCTCAGCAAAATGCTTTCCCACTAGGTCTAGCAAGGAGAAACTGTGGCAGCTGAGTAGATGTAGCCCGGCCCGCCCTTTGAAGTTGACAAGTTCTTGGCATCTCAGAACCTCAAGGGAAGAGCAAGGTTATCTATGGTAGGCTGGGGCAGAACTAGCAGCAAGCAGAGCAAAGTTGTCCAAGAATAGCTTCCATTGGAATGCTAATGGCAATTGAAGAGGCAGGCCAGTGGCAAGCCACTAGCTTCTAGCAGTTTGAAAGTTGCAGACACAGTGCAGGTGTTGTGCGGCTTCCTTCTTGGCCTCCTAGAAGGTGCCGCGGTGCCGCGCTCTCCGTCTCTTGCTTGCCAATATGTTGCCATGTTCCTCCTATTTTTTGGTTTGTTTTGATTTGTTTTGATGATCTTTTGGCGGGTTTTCGGAATGTTTTGGTGGTGTTTTAGAATGTTTTGTTTTCTCTTGTGTTGTTTTTATTGTCTTGGCAGGTTGTGGAACGTTTGGATTCGTTTTGGCGGGTTTTAAAATATTTGGGCGGGTATTTGGAATGTTTTGGTTTGCTTTCATTTGTTTTGATTATGTTTTGGCAAGTTATTGAAAGTTTTGATCACTTCTGACTGGTTTTCTAGTATTTTGGCATCTTTTCAGAATGTTTTGATCAGTTTTAGCAGGTTGTAAACTATTTTGTCAGGTTTTTGGAATGTTTTGGTTGGTTTTGATTTGTTTTTATGATGTTTTGCCAAGTTTTTTGAATGTTTTGATCAGTTCTGGCTGGTTTTCTAATGTTTTGGCATTTTTTCAGAATGTTTTGATGAGTTTTGTGGGTCTAAATTATTTTGGCGGGTTTTCGGAATATTGTGGTTGGTTTTGATTTGTTTTTATGATGTTTTGGTGGGTTTTCGGAATGTTTTGGTTGGGTTTTAGAATGTTTTGTATTCTCTTGAGTTGTTTTTATTGTCTTGGCAGGTTTTGGAATGTTTGGATTGCTTTTGGCGGGTTTTAAAATATTTTGGCGGGTATTTGGAATGTTTTGGCGGGTATTCGGAATGTTTTGATTAGTTTTGACGGGTTTTGAAATATTTTGGAGGGTTTTTAGAAGGTTTTGATTCTGTTTAGCCCAGTTTTTGGTGTGTTTGGATTAGCTTTGGTGGGCTTTATCACGTTTTGTCAGGTTTTTTCGAATGTATTGATCACTTCTGTCTGGTTTTCTATTTTGGCGGGTTTGAAAATATTTTTGGATGAGTTTTGGCGGGTTTGAAAATATTTTGGCTCTTTGCGCAGAGACGACGGTGCCGGTTGCGGTGCGCTCCGGGGCGCTCCTTCTGCGGAAAGACGCCTGGCAGCGGCACTTGGGACAGCTCCGCGTCTCCGTATTCTGCGTTTCTTGCCTTCTGCATCTCAGCAAAATGCTTTCCCACTAGGTCTAGCAAGGAGAAACTGTGGCAGCTGAGTAGATGTAGCCCGGCCCGCCCTTTGAAGTTGACAAGTTCTTGGCATCTCAGAACCTCAAGGGAAGAGCAAGGTTATCTATGGTAGGCTGGGGCAGAACTAGCAGCAAGCAGAGCAAAGTTGTCCAAGAATAGCTTCCATTGGAATGCTAATGGCAATTGAAGAGGCAGGCCAGTGGCAAGCCACTAGCTTCTAGCAGTTTGAAAGTTGCAGACACAGTGCAGGTGTTGTGCGGCTTCCTTCTTGGCCTCCTAGAAGGTGCCGTGGTGCCGCGCTCTCCGTCTCTTGCTTGCCAATATGTTGCCGTGTTCCTCCTATTGTTTGGTTTGTTTTGATTTGTTTTGATGATCTTTTGGCGGGTTTTCGGAATGTTTTGGTGGTGTTTTAGAATGTTTTGTTTTCTCTTGTGTTGTTTTTATTGTCTTGGCAGGTTGTGGAACGTTTGGATTCGTTTTGGCGGGTTTTAAAATATTTGGGCGGGTATTTGGAATGTTTTGGTTTGCTTTCATTTGTTTTGATTATGTTTTGGCAAGTTATTGAAAGTTTTGATCACTTCTGACTGGTTTTCTAGTATTTTGGCATCTTTTCAGAATGTTTTGATCAGTTTTAGCAGGTTGTAACCTATTTTGTCAGGTTTTTGGAATGTTTTGGTTGGTTTTGATTTGTTTTTATGATGTTTTGCCAAGTTTTTTGAATGTTTTGATCAGTTCTGGCTGGTTTTCTAATGTTTTGGCATTTTTTCAGAATGTTTTGATGAGTTTTGTGGGTCTAAATTATTTTGGCGGGTTTTCGGAATATTGTGGTTGGTTTTGATTTGTTTTTATGATGTTTTGGTGGGTTTTCGGAATGTTTTGGTTGGGTTTTAGAATGTTTTGTATTCTCTTGAGTTGTTTTTATTGTCTTGGCAGGTTTTGGAATGTTTGGATTGCTTTTGGCGGGTTTTAAAATATTTTGGCGGGTATTTGGAATGTTTTGGCGGGTATTCGGAATGTTTTGATTAGTTTTGACGGGTTTTGAAATATTTTGGCGGGTTTTTAGAAGGTTTTGATTCTGTTTAGCCCAGTTTTTGGTGTGTTTGGATTAGCTTTGGTGGGCTTTATCATGTTTTGTCAGGTTTTTTCGAATGTATTGATCACTTCTGTCTGGTTTTCTATTTTGGCGGGTTTGAAAATATTTTTGGATGAGTTTTGGCGGGTTTGAAAATATTTTGGCTCTTTGCGCAGAGACGACGGTGCCGGTTGCGGTGCGCTCCGGGGCGCTCCTTCTGCGGAAAGACGCCTGGCAGCGGCACTTGGGACAGCTCCGTGTCTCCGTATTCTGCGTTTCTTGCCTTCTGCATCTCAGCAAAATGCTTTCCCACTAGGTCTAGCAAGGAGAAACTGTGGCAGCTGAGTAGATGTAGCCCGGCCCACCCTTTGAAGTTGACAAGTTCTTGGCATCTCAGAACCTCAGGGGAAGAGCAAGGTTATCTATGGTAGGCTGGGGCAGAACTAGCAGCAAGCAGAGCAAAGTTGTCCAAGAATAGCTTCCATTGGAATGCTAATGGCAATTGAAGAGGCAGGCCAGTGGCAAGCCACTATCTTCTAGCAGTTTGAAAGTTGCAGACACAGTGCAGGTGTTGTGCGGCTTCCTTCTTGGCCTCCTAGAAGGTGCCGCACTCTCCGTCTCTTGCTTGCCAATATGTTGCCGTGTTCCTCCTATTGTTTGGTTTGTTTTGATTTGTTTTGATGATCTTTTGGCGGGTTTTCGGAATGTTTTGGTGGTGTTTTAGAATGTTTTGTTTTCTCTTGTGTTGTTTTTATTGTCTTGGCAGGTTGTGGAACGTTTGGATTCGTTTTGGCGGGTTTTAAAATATTTTGGCGGGTATTTGGAATGTTTTGGTTTGCTTTCATTTGTTTTGATTATGTTTTGGCAAGTTATTGAAAGTTTCGATCACTTCTGACTGGTTTTCTAGTATTTTGGCATCTTTTCAGAATGTTTTGATCAGTTTTAGAATGTTTTGTATTCTCTTGAGTTGTTTTTATTGTCTTGGCAGGTTTTGGAATGTTTGGATTGCTTTTGGCGGGTTTTAAAATATTTTGGCGGGTATTTGGAATGTTTTGGCGGGTATTCGGAAGGTTTTGATTAGTTTTGACGGGTTTTGAAATATTTTGGCGGGTTTTTAGAAGGTTTTGACTTGTTTTGATTCTGTTTAGCCCAGTTTTTGGTGTGTTTGGATTAGCTTTGGTGGGCTTTATCATGTTTTGTCAGGTTTTTTCGAATGTATTGATCACTTCTGTCTGGTTTTCTATTTTGGCGGGTTTGAAAATATTTTTGGATGAGTTTTGGCGGGTTTGAAAATATTTTGGCTCTTTGCGCAGAGACGACGGTGCCGGTTGCGGTGCGCTCCGGGGCGCTCCTTCTGCAGAAAGACGCCTGGCAGCGGCACTTGGGACAGCTCCGCGTCTCCGTATTCTGCGTTTCTTGCCTTCTGCATCTCAGCAAAATGCTTTCCCACTAGGTCTAGCAAGGAGAAACTGTGGCAGCTGAGTAGATGTAGCCCGGCCCGCCCTTTGAAGTTGACAAGTTCTTGGCATCTCAGAACCTCAAGGGAAGAGCAAGGTTATCTATGGTAGGCTGGGGCAGAACTAGCAGCAAGCAGAGCAAAGTTGTCCAAGAATAGCTTCCATTGGAATGCTAATGGCAATTGAAGAGGCAGGCCAGTGGCAAGCCACTAGCTTCTAGCAGTTTGAAAGTTGCAGACACAGTGCAGGTGTTGTGCGGCTTCCTTCTTGGCCTCCTAGAAGGTGCCGCGGTGCCGCGCTCTCCGTCTCTTGCTTGCCAATATGTTGCCGTGTTCCTCCTATTGTTTGGTTTGTTTTGATTTGTTTTGATGATCTTTTGGCGGGTTTTCGGAATGTTTTGGTGGTGTTTTAGAATGTTTTGTTTTCTCTTGTGTTGTTTTTATTGTCTTGGCAGGTTGTGGAACGTTTGGATTCGTTTTGGCGGGTTTTAAAATATTTTGGCGGGTATTTGGAATGTTTTGGTTTGCTTTCATTTGTTTTGATTATGTTTTGGCAAGTTATTGAAAGTTTTGATCACTTCTGACTGGTTTTCTAGTATTTTGGCATCTTTTCAGAATGTTTTGATCAGTTTTAGCAGGTTGTAACCTATTTTGTCAGGTTTTTGGAATGTTTTGGTTGGTTTTGATTTGTTTTTATGATGTTTTGCCAAGTTTTTTGAATGTTTTGATCAGTTCTGGCTGGTTTTCTAATGTTTTGGCATATTTTCAGAATGTTTTGATGAGTTTTGTGGGTCTAAATTATTTTGGCGGGTTTTCGGAATATTGTGGTTGGTTTTGATTTGTTTTTATGATGTTTTGGTGGGTTTTCGGAATGTTTTGGTTGGGTTTTAGAATGTTTTGTATTCTCTTGAGTTGTTTTTATTGTCTTGGCAGGTTTTGGAATGTTTGGATTGCTTTTGGCGGGTTTTAAAATATTTTGGCGGGTATTTGGAATGTTTTGGCGGGTATTCGGAATGTTTTGATTAGTTTTGACGGGTTTTGAAATATTTTGGCGGGTTTTTAGAAGGTTTTGATTCTGTTTAGCCCAGTTTTTGGTGTGTTTGGATTAGCTTTGGTGGGCTTTATCATGTTTTGTCAGGTTTTTTCGAATGTATTGATCACTTCTGTCTGGTTTTCTATTTTGGCGGGTTTGAAAATATTTTTGGATGAGTTTTGGCGGGTTTGAAAATATTTTGGCTCTTTGCGCAGAGACGACGGTGCCGGTTGCGGTGCGCTCCGGGGCGCTCCTTCTGCGGAAAGACGCCTGGCAGCGGCACTTGGGACAGCTCCGCGTCTCCGTATTCTGCGTTTCTTGCCTTCTGCATCTCAGCAAAATGCTTTCCCACTAGGTCTAGCAAGGAGAAACTGTGGCAGCTGAGTAGATGTAGCCCGGCCCGCCCTTTGAAGTTGACAAGTTCTTGGCATCTCAGAACCTCAAGGGAAGAGCAAGGTTATCTATGGTAGGCTGGGGCAGAACTAGCAGCAAGCAGAGCAAAGTTGTCCAAGAATAGCTTCCATTGGAATGCTAATGGCAATTGAAGAGGCAGGCCAGTGGCAAGCCACTAGCTTCTAGCAGTTTGAAAGTTGCAGACACAGTGCAGGTGTTGTGCGGCTTCCTTCTTGGCCTCCTAGAAGGTGCCGCGCTCTCCGTCTCTTGCTTGCCAATATGTTGCCGTGTTCCTCCTATTGTTTGGTTTGTTTTGATTTGTTTTGATGATCTTTTGGCGGGTTTTCGGAATGTTTTGGTGGTGTTTTAGAATGTTTTGTTTTCTCTTGTGTTGTTTTTATTGTCTTGGCAGGTTGTGGAACATTTGGATTCGTTTTGGCGGGTTTTAAAATATTTTGGCGGGTATTTGGAATGTTTTGGTTTGCTTTCATTTGTTTTGATTATGTTTTGGCAAGTTATTGAAAGTTTCGATCACTTCTGACTGGTTTTCTAGTATTTTGGGATCTTTTCAGAATGTTTTGATCAGTTTTAGAATGTTTTGTATTCTCTTGAGTTGTTTTTATTTTCTTGGCAGGTTTTGGAATGTTTGGATTGCTTTTGGCGGGTTTTAAAATATTTTGGCGGGTATTTGGAATGTTTTGGCGGGTATTCGGAAGGTTTTGATTAGTTTTGACGGGTTTTGAAATATTTTGGCGGGTTTTTAGAAGGTTTTGATTCTGTTTAGCCCAGTTTTTGGTGTGTTTGGATTAGCTTTGGTGGGCTTTATCATGTTTTGTCAGGTTTTTTCGAATGTATTGATCACTTCTGTCTGGTTTTCTATTTTGGCGGGTTTGAAAATATTTTTGGATGAGTTTTGGCGGGTTTGAAAATATTTTGGCTCTTTGCGCAGAGACGACGGTGCCGGTTGCGGTGCGCTCCGGGGCGCTCCTTCTGCGGAAAGACGCCTGGCAGCGGCACTTGGGACAGCTCCGCGTCTCCGTATTCTGCGTTTCTTGCCTTCTGCATCTCAGCAAAATGCTTTCCCACTAGGTCTAGCAAGGAGAAACTGTGGCAGCTGAGTAGATGTAGCCCGGCCCGCCCTTTGAAGTTGACAAGTTCTTGGCATCTCAGAACCTCAAGGGAAGAGCAAGGTTATCTATGGTAGGCTGGGGCAGAACTAGCAGCAAGCAGAGCAAAGTTGTCCAAGAATAGCTTCCATTGGAATGCTAATGGCAATTGAAGAGGCAGGCCAGTGGCAAGCCACTAGCTTCTAGCAGTTTGAAAGTTGCAGACACAGTGCAGGTGTTGTGCGGCTTCCTTCTTGGCCTCCTAGAAGGTGCCGCGCTCTCCGTCTCTTGCTTGCCAATATGTTGCCGTGTTCCTCCTATTGTTTGGTTTGTTTTGATTTGTTTTGATGATCTTTTGGCGGGTTTTCGGAATGTTTTGGTGGTGTTTTAGAATGTTTTGTTTTCTCTTGTGTTGTTTTTATTGTCTTGGCAGGTTGTGGAACATTTGGATTCGTTTTGGCGGGTTTTAAAATATTTTGGCGGGTATTTGGAATGTTTTGGTTTGCTTTCATTTGTTTTGATTATGTTTTGGCAAGTTATTGAAAGTTTCGATCACTTCTGACTGGTTTTCTAGTATTTTGGGATCTTTTCAGAATGTTTTGATCAGTTTTAGAATGTTTTGTATTCTCTTGAGTTGTTTTTATTTTCTTGGCAGGTTTTGGAATGTTTGGATTGCTTTTGGCGGGTTTTAAAATATTTTGGCGGGTATTTGGAATGTTTTGGCGGGTATTCGGAAGGTTTTGATTAGTTTTGACGGGTTTTGAAATATTTTGGCGGGTTTTTAGAAGGTTTTGACTTGTTTTGATTCTGTTTAGCCCAGTTTTTGGTGTGTTTGGATTAGCTTTGGTGGGCTTTATCATGTTTTGTCAGGTTTTTTCGAATGTATTGATCACTTCTGTCTGGTTTTCTATTTTGGCGGGTTTGAAAATATTTTTGGATGAGTTTTGGCGGGTTTGAAAATATTTTGGCTCTTTGCGCAGAGACGACGGTGCCGGTTGCGGTGCGCTCCGGGGCGCTCCTTCTGCGGAAAGACGCCTGGCAGCGGCACTTGGGACAGCTCCGCGTCTCCGTATTCTGCGTTTCTTGCCTTCTGCATCTCAGCAAAATGCTTTCCCACTAGGTCTAGCAAGGAGAAACTGTGGCAGCTGAGTAGATGTAGCCCGGCCCGCCCTTTGAAGTTGACAAGTTCTTGGCATCTCAGAACCTCAAGGGAAGAGCAAGGTTATCTATGGTAGGCTGGGGCAGAACTAGCAGCAAGCAGAGCAAAGTTGTCCAAGAATAGCTTCCATTGGAATGCTAATGGCAATTGAAGAGGCAGGCCAGTGGCAAGCCACTAGCTTCTAGCAGTTTGAAAGTTGCAGACACAGTGCAGGTGTTGTGCGGCTTCCTTCTTGGCCTCCTAGAAGGTGCCGCGGTGCCGCGCTCTCCGTCTCTTGCTTGCCAATATGTTGCCGTGTTCCTCCTATTGTTTGGTTTGTTTTGATTTGTTTTGATGATCTTTTGGCGGGTTTTCGGAATGTTTTGGTGGTGTTTTAGAATGTTTTGTTTTCTCTTGTGTTGTTTTTATTGTCTTGGCAGGTTGTGGAACGTTTGGATTCGTTTTGGCGGGTTTTAAAATATTTTGGCGGGTATTTGGAATGTTTTGGTTTGCTTTCATTTGTTTTGATTATGTTTTGGCAAGTTATTGAAAGTTTTGATCACTTCTGACTGGTTTTCTAGTATTTTGGCATCTTTTCAGAATGTTTTGATCAGTTTTAGCAGGTTGTAACCTATTTTGTCAGGTTTTTGGAATGTTTTGGTTGGTTTTGATTTGTTTTTATGATGTTTTGCCAAGTTTTTTGAATGTTTTGATCAGTTCTGGCTGGTTTTCTAATGTTTTGGCATATTTTCAGAATGTTTTGATGAGTTTTGTGGGTCTAAATTATTTTGGCGGGTTTTCGGAATATTGTGGTTGGTTTTGATTTGTTTTTATGATGTTTTGGTGGGTTTTCGGAATGTTTTGGTTGGGTTTTAGAATGTTTTGTATTCTCTTGAGTTGTTTTTATTGTCTTGGCAGGTTTTGGAATGTTTGGATTGCTTTTGGCGGGTTTTAAAATATTTTGGCGGGTATTTGGAATGTTTTGGCGGGTATTCGGAATGTTTTGATTAGTTTTGACGGGTTTTGAAATATTTTGGCGGGTTTTTAGAAGGTTTTGATTCTGTTTAGCCCAGTTTTTGGTGTGTTTGGATTAGCTTTGGTGGGCTTTATCATGTTTTGTCAGGTTTTTTCGAATGTATTGATCACTTCTGTCTGGTTTTCTATTTTGGCGGGTTTGAAAATATTTTTGGATGAGTTTTGGCGGGTTTGAAAATATTTTGGCTCTTTGCGCAGAGACGACGGTGCCGGTTGCGGTGCGCTCCGGGGCGCTCCTTCTGCGGAAAGACGCCTGGCAGCGGCACTTGGGACAGCTCCGCGTCTCCGTATTCTGCGTTTCTTGCCTTCTGCATCTCAGCAAAATGCTTTCCCACTAGGTCTAGCAAGGAGAAACTGTGGCAGCTGAGTAGATGTAGCCCGGCCCGCCCTTTGAAGTTGACAAGTTCTTGGCATCTCAGAACCTCAAGGGAAGAGCAAGGTTATCTATGGTAGGCTGGGGCAGAACTAGCAGCAAGCAGAGCAAAGTTGTCCAAGAATAGCTTCCATTGGAATGCTAATGGCAATTGAAGAGGCAGGCCAGTGGCAAGCCACTAGCTTCTAGCAGTTTGAAAGTTGCAGACACAGTGCAGGTGTTGTGCGGCTTCCTTCTTGGCCTCCTAGAAGGTGCCGCGCTCTCCGTCTCTTGCTTGCCAATATGTTGCCGTGTTCCTCCTATTGTTTGGTTTGTTTTGATTTGTTTTGATGATCTTTTGGCGGGTTTTCGGAATGTTTTGGTGGTGTTTTAGAATGTTTTGTTTTCTCTTGTGTTGTTTTTATTGTCTTGGCAGGTTGTGGAACGTTTGGATTCGTTTTGGCGGGTTTTAAAATATTTTGGCGGGTATTTGGAATGTTTTGGTTTGCTTTCATTTGTTTTGATTATGTTTTGGCAAGTTATTGAAAGTTTCGATCACTTCTGACTGGTTTTCTAGTATTTTGGGATCTTTTCAGAATGTTTTGATCAGTTTTAGAATGTTTTGTATTCTCTTGAGTTGTTTTTATTTTCTTGGCAGGTTTTGGAATGTTTGGATTGCTTTTGGCGGGTTTTAAAATATTTTGGCGGGTATTTGGAATGTTTTGGCGGGTATTCGGAAGGTTTTGATTAGTTTTGACGGGTTTTGAAATATTTTGGCGGGTTTTTAGAAGGTTTTGACTTGTTTTGATTCTGTTTAGCCCAGTTTTTGGTGTGTTTGGATTAGCTTTGGTGGGCTTTATCATGTTTTGTCAGGTTTTTTCAAATGTATTGATCACTTCTGTCTGGTTTTCTATTTTGGCGGGTTTGAAAATATTTTTGGATGAGTTTTGGCGGGTTTGAAAATATTTTGGCTCTTTGCGCAGAGACGACGGTGCCGGTTGCGGTGCGCTCCGGGGCGCTCCTTCTGCGGAAAGACGCCTGGCAGCGGCACTTGGGACAGCTCCGCGTCTCCGTATTCTGCGTTTCTTGCCTTCTGCATCTCAGCAAAATGCTTTCCCACTAGGTCTAGCAAGGAGAAACTGTGGCAGCTGAGTAGATGTAGCTCGGCCCGCCCTTTGAAGTTGACAAGTTCTTGGCATCTCAGAACCTCAAGGGAAGAGCAAGGTTATCTATGGTAGGCTGGGGCAGAACTAGCAGCAAGCAGAGCAAAGTTGTCCAAGAATAGCTTCCATTGGAATGCTAATGGCAATTGAAGAGGCAGGCCAGTGGCAAGCCACTAGCTTCTAGCAGTTTGAAAGTTGCAGACACAGTGCAGGTGTTGTGCGGCTTCCTTCTTGGCCTCCTAGAAGGTGCCGCGGTGCCGCGCTCTCCGTCTCTTGCTTGCCAATATGATGCCGTGTTCCTCCTATTGTTTGGTTTGTTTTGATTTGTTTTGATGATCTTTTGGCGGGTTTTCGGAATGTTTTGGTGGTGTTTTAGAATGTTTTGTTTTCTCTTGTGTTGTTTTTATTGTCTTGGCAGGTTGTGGAACGTTTGGATTCGTTTTGGCGGGTTTTAAAATATTTTGGCGGGTATTTGGAATGTTTTGGTTTGCTTTCATTTGTTTTGATTATGTTTTGGCAAGTTATTGAAAGTTTTGATCACTTCTGACTGGTTTTCTAGTATTTTGGCATCTTTTCAGAATGTTTTGATCAGTTTTAGCAGGTTGTAACCTATTTTGTCAGGTTTTTGGAATGTTTTGGTTGGTTTTGATTTGTTTTTATGATGTTTTGCCAAGTTTTTTGAATGTTTTGATCAGTTCTGGCTGGTTTTCTAATGTTTTGGCATATTTTCAGAATGTTTTGATGAGTTTTGTGGGTCTAAATTATTTTGGCGGGTTTTCGGAATATTGTGGTTGGTTTTGATTTGTTTTTATGATGTTTTGGTGGGTTTTCGGAATGTTTTGGTTGGGTTTTAGAATGTTTTGTATTCTCTTGAGTTGTTTTTATTGTCTTGGCAGGTTTTGGAATGTTTGGATTGCTTTTGGCGGGTTTTAAAATATTTTGGCGGGTATTTGGAATGTTTTGGCGGGTATTCGGAATGTTTTGATTAGTTTTGACGGGTTTTGAAATATTTTGGCGGGTTTTTAGAAGGTTTTGATTCTGTTTAGCCCAGTTTTTGGTGTGTTTGGATTAGCTTTGGTGGGCTTTATCATGTTTTGTCAGGTTTTTTCGAATGTATTGATCACTTCTGTCTGGTTTTCTATTTTGGCGGGTTTGAAAATATTTTTGGATGAGTTTTGGCGGGTTTGAAAATATTTTGGCTCTTTGCGCAGAGACGACGGTGCCGGTTGCGGTGCGCTCCGGGGCGCTCCTTCTGCGGAAAGACGCCTGGCAGCGGCACTTGGGACAGCTCCGCGTCTCCTTATTCTGCGTTTCTTGCCTTCTGCATCTCAGCAAAATGCTTTCCCACTAGGTCTAGCAAGGAGAAACTGTGGCAGCTGAGTAGATGTAGCCCGGCCCGCCCTTTGAAGTTGACAAGTTCTTGGCATCTCAGAACCTCAAGGGAAGAGCAAGGTTATCTATGGTAGGCTGGGGCAGAACTAGCAGCAAGCAGAGCAAAGTTGTCCAAGAATAGCTTCCATTGGAATGCTAATGGCAATTGAAGAGGCAGGCCAGTGGCAAGCCACTAGCTTCTAGCAGTTTGAAAGTTGCAGACACAGTGCAGGTGTTGTGCGGCTTCCTTCTTGGCCTCCTAGAAGGTGCCGCGGTGCCGCGCTCTCCGTCTCTTGCTTGCCAATATGTTGCCGTGTTCCTCCTATTGTTTGGTTTGTTTTGATTTGTTTTGATGATCTTTTGGCGGGTTTTCGGAATGTTTTGGTGGTGTTTTAGAATGTTTTGTTTTCTCTTGTGTTGTTTTTATTGTCTTGGCAGGTTGTGGAACATTTGGATTCGTTTTGGCGGGTTTTAAAATATTTGGGCGGGTATTTGGAATGTTTTGGTTTGCTTTCATTTGTTTTGATTATGTTTTGGCAAGTTATTGAAAGTTTCGATCACTTCTGACTGGTTTTCTAGTATTTTGGGATCTTTTCAGAATGTTTTGATCAGTTTTAGAATGTTTTGTATTCTCTTGAGTTGTTTTTATTTTCTTGGCAGGTTTTGGAATGTTTGGATTGCTTTTGGCGGGTTTTAAAATATTTTGGCGGGTATTTGGAATGTTTTGGCGGGTATTCGGAAGGTTTTGATTAGTTTTGACGGGTTTTGAAATATTTTGGCGGGTTTTTAGAAGGTTTTGACTTGTTTTGATTCTGTTTAGCCCAGTTTTTGGTGTGTTTGGATTAGCTTTGGTGGGCTTTATCATGTTTTGTCAGGTTTTTTCGAATGTATTGATCACTTCTGTCTGGTTTTCTATTTTGGCGGGTTTGAAAATATTTTTGGATGAGTTTTGGCGGGTTTGAAAATATTTTGGCTCTTTGCGCAGAGACGACGGTGCCGGTTGCGGTGCGCTCCGGGGCGCTCCTTCTGCGGAAAGACGCCTGGCAGCGGCACTTGGGACAGCTCCGCGTCTCCGTATTCTGCGTTTCTTGCCTTCTGCATCTCAGCAAAATGCTTTCCCACTAGGTCTAGCAAGGAGAAACTGTGGCAGCTGAGTAGATGTAGCCCGGCCCGCCCTTTGAAGTTGACAAGTTCTTGGCATCTCAGAACCTCAAGGGAAGAGCAAGGTTATCTATGGTAGGCTGGGGCAGAACTAGCAGCAAGCAGAGCAAAGTTGTCCAAGAATAGCTTCCATTGGAATGCTAATGGCAATTGAAGAGGCAGGCCAGTGGCAAGCCACTAGCTTCTAGCAGTTTGAAAGTTGCAGACACAGTGCAGGTGTTGTGCGGCTTCCTTCTTGGCCTCCTAGAAGGTGCCGCGGTGCCGCGCTCTCCGTCTCTTGCTTGCCAATATGTTGCCGTGTTCCTCCTATTGTTTGGTTTGTTTTGATTTGTTTTGATGATCTTTTGGCGGGTTTTCGGAATGTTTTGGTGGTGTTTTAGAATGTTTTGTTTTCTCTTGTGTTGTTTTTATTGTCTTGGCAGGTTGTGGAACGTTTGGATTCGTTTTGGCGGGTTTTAAAATATTTTGGCGGGTATTTGGAATGTTTTGGTTTGCTTTCATTTGTTTTGATTATGTTTTGGCAAGTTATTGAAAGTTTCGATCACTTCTGACTGGTTTTCTAGTATTTTGGCATCTTTTCAGAATGTTTTGATCAGTTTTAGAATGTTTTGTATTCTCTTGAGTTGTTTTTATTGTCTTGGCAGGTTTTGGAATGTTTGGATTGCTTTTGGCGGGTTTTAAAATATTTTGGCGGGTATTTGGAATGTTTTGGCGGGTATTCGGAAGGTTTTGATTAGTTTTGACGGGTTTTGAAATATTTTGGCGGGTTTTTAGAAGGTTTTGACTTGTTTTGATTCTGTTTAGCCCAGTTTTTGGTGTGTTTGGATTAGCTTTGGTGGGCTTTATCATGTTTTGTCAGGTTTTTTCGAATGTATTGATCACTTCTGTCTGGTTTTCTATTTTGGCGGGTTTGAAAATATTTTTGGATGAGTTTTGGCGGGTTTGAAAATATTTTGGCTCTTTGCGCAGAGACGACGGTGCCGGTTGCGGTGCGCTCCGGGGCGCTCCTTCTGCGGAAAGACGCCTGGCAGCGGCACTTGGGACAGCTCCGCGTCTCCGTATTCTGCGTTTCTTGCCTTCTGCATCTCAGCAAAATGCTTTCCCACTAGGTCTAGCAAGGAGAAACTGTGGCAGCTGAGTAGATGTAGCCCGGCCCGCCCTTTGAAGTTGACAAGTTCTTGGCATCTCAGAACCTCAAGGGAAGAGCAAGATTATCTATGGTAGGCTGGGGCAGAACTAGCAGCAAGCAGAGCAAAGTTGTCCAAGAATAGCTTCCATTGGAATGCTAATGGCAATTGAAGAGGCAGGCCAGTGGCAAGCCACTAGCTTCTAGCAGTTTGAAAGTTGCAGACACAGTGCAGGTGTTGTGCGGCTTCCTTCTTGGCCTCCTAGAAGGTGCCGCGGTGCCGCGCTCTCCGTCTCTTGCTTGCCAATATGATGCCGTGTTCCTCCTATTGTTTGGTTTGTTTTGATTTGTTTTGATGATCTTTTGGCGGGTTTTCGGAATGTTTTGGTGGTGTTTTAGAATGTTTTGTTTTCTCTTGTGTTGTTTTTATTGTCTTGGCAGGTTGTGGAACGTTTGGATTCGTTTTGGCGGGTTTTAAAATATTTTGGCGGGTATTTGGAATGTTTTGGTTTGCTTTCATTTGTTTTGATTATGTTTTGGCAAGTTATTGAAAGTTTTGATCACTTCTGACTGGTTTTCTAGTATTTTGGCATCTTTTCAGAATGTTTTGATCAGTTTTAGCAGGTTGTAAACTATTTTGTCAGGTTTTTGGAATGTTTTGGTTGGTTTTGATTTGTTTTTATGATGTTTTGCCAAGTTTTTTGAATGTTTTGATCAGTTCTGGCTGGTTTTCTAATGTTTTGGCATATTTTCAGAATGTTTTGATGAGTTTTGTGGGTCTAAATTATTTTGGCGGGTTTTCGGAATATTGTGGTTGGTTTTGATTTGTTTTTATGATGTTTTGGTGGGTTTTCGGAATGTTTTGGTTGGGTTTTAGAATGTTTTGTATTCTCTTGAGTTGTTTTTATTGTCTTGGCAGGTTTTGGAATGTTTGGATTGCTTTTGGCGGGTTTTAAAATATTTTGGCGGGTATTTGGAATGTTTTGGCGGGTATTCGGAATGTTTTGATTAGTTTTGACGGGTTTTGAAATATTTTGGCGGGTTTTTAGAAGGTTTTGATTCTGTTTAGCCCAGTTTTTGGTGTGTTTGGATTAGCTTTGGTGGGCTTTATCATGTTTTGTCAGGTTTTTTCGAATGTATTGATCACTTCTGTCTGGTTTTCTATTTTGGCGGGTTTGAAAATATTTTTGGATGAGTTTTGGCGGGTTTGAAAATATTTTGGCTCTTTGCGCAGAGACGACGGTGCCGGTTGCGGTGCGCTCCGGGGCGCTCCTTCTGCGGAAAGACGCCTGGCAGCGGCACTTGGGACAGCTCCGCGTCTCCGTATTCTGCGTTTCTTGCCTTCTGCATCTCAGCAAAATGCTTTCCCACTAGGTCTAGCAAGGAGAAACTGTGGCAGCTGAGTAGATGTAGCCCGGCCCGCCCTTTGAAGTTGACAAGTTCTTGGCATCTCAGAACCTCAAGGGAAGAGCAAGGTTATCTATGGTAGGCTGGGGCAGAACTAGCAGCAAGCAGAGCAAAGTTGTCCAAGAATAGCTTCCATTGGAATGCTAATGGCAATTGAAGAGGCAGGCCAGTGGCAAGCCACTAGCTTCTAGCAGTTTGAAAGTTGCAGACACAGTGCAGGTGTTGTGCGGCTTCCTTCTTGGCCTCCTAGAAGGTGCCGCGCTCTCCGTCTCTTGCTTGCCAATATGTTGCCGTGTTCCTCCTATTGTTTGGTTTGTTTTGATTTGTTTTGATGATCTTTTGGCGGGTTTTCGGAATGTTTTGGTGGTGTTTTAGAATGTTTTGTTTTCTCTTGTGTTGTTTTTATTGTCTTGGCAGGTTGTGGAACATTTGGATTCGTTTTGGCGGGTTTTAAAATATTTTGGCGGGTATTTGGAATGTTTTGGTTTGCTTTCATTTGTTTTGATTATGTTTTGGCAAGTTATTGAAAGTTTCGATCACTTCTGACTGGTTTTCTAGTATTTTGGGATCTTTTCAGAATGTTTTGATCAGTTTTAGAATGTTTTGTATTCTCTTGAGTTGTTTTTATTGTCTTGGCAGGTTTTGGAATGTTTGGATTGCTTTTGGCGGGTTTTAAAATATTTTGGCGGGTATTTGGAATGTTTTGGCGGGTATTCGGAAGGTTTTGATTAGTTTTGACGGGTTTTGAAATATTTTGGCGGGTTTTTAGAAGGTTTTGACTTGTTTTGATTCTGTTTAGCCCAGTTTTTGGTGTGTTTGGATTAGCTTTGGTGGGCTTTATCATGTTTTGTCAGGTTTTTTCGAATGTATTGATCACTTCTGTCTGGTTTTCTATTTTGGCGGGTTTGAAAATATTTTTGGATGAGTTTTGGCGGGTTTGAAAATATTTTGGCTCTTTGCGCAGAGACGACGGTGCCGGTTGCGGTGCGCTCCGGGGCGCTCCTTCTGCGGAAAGAGGCCTGGCAGCGGCACTTGGGACAGCTCTGCGTCTCCGTATTCTGCGTTTCTTGCCTTCTGCATCTCAGCAAAATGCTTTCCCACTAGGTCTAGCAAGGAGAAACTGTGGCAGCTGAGTAGATGTAGCCCGGCCCGCCCTTTGAAGTTGACAAGTTCTTGGCATCTCAGAACCTCAAGGGAAGAGCAAGGTTATCTATGGTAGGCTGGGGCAGAACTAGCAGCAAGCAGAGCAAAGTTGTCCAAGAATAGCTTCCATTGGAATGCTAATGGCAATTGAAGAGGCAGGCCAGTGGCAAGCCACTAGCTTCTAGCAGTTTGAAAGTTGCAGACACAGTGCAGGTGTTGTGCGGCTTCCTTCTTGGCCTCCTAGAAGGTGCCGCGGTGCCGCGCTCTCCGTCTCTTGCTTGCCAATATGTTGCCGTGTTCCTCCTATTGTTTGGTTTGTTTTGATTTGTTTTGATGATCTTTTGGCGGGTTTTCGGAATGTTTTGGTGGTGTTTTAGAATGTTTTGTTTTCTCTTGTGTTGTTTTTATTGTCTTGGCAGGTTGTGGAACGTTTGGATTCGTTTTGGCGGGTTTTAAAATATTTGGGCGGGTATTTGGAATGTTTTGGTTTGCTTTCATTTGTTTTGATTATGTTTTGGCAAGTTATTGAAAGTTTTGATCACTTCTGACTGGTTTTCTAGTATTTTGGCATCTTTTCAGAATGTTTTGATCAGTTTTAGCAGGTTGTAAACTATTTTGTCAGGTTTTTGGAATGTTTTGGTTGGTTTTGATTTGTTTTTATGATGTTTTGCCAAGTTTTTTGAATGTTTTGATCAGTTCTGGCTGGTTTTCTAATGTTTTGGCATTTTTTCAGAATGTTTTGATGAGTTTTGTGGGTCTAAATTATTTTGGCGGGTTTTCGGAATATTGTGGTTGGTTTTGATTTGTTTTTATGATGTTTTGGTGGGTTTTCGGAATGTTTTGGTTGGGTTTTAGAATGTTTTGTATTCTCTTGAGTTGTTTTTATTGTCTTGGCAGGTTTTGGAATGTTTGGATTGCTTTTGGCGGGTTTTAAAATATTTTGGCGGGTATTTGGAATGTTTTGGCGGGTATTCGGAAGGTTTTGATTAGTTTTGACGGGTTTTGAAATATTTTGGCGGGTTTTTAGAAGGTTTTGATTCTGTTTAGCCCAGTTTTTGGTGTGTTTGGATTAGCTTTGGTGGGCTTTATCATGTTTTGTCAGGTTTTTTCGAATGTATTGATCACTTCTGTCTGGTTTTCTATTTTGGCGGGTTTGAAAATATTTTTGGATGAGTTTTGGCGGGTTTGAAAATATTTTGGCTCTTTGCGCAGAGACGACGGTGCCGGTTGCGGTGCGCTCCGGGGCGCTCCTTCTGCGGAAAGACGCCTGGCAGCGGCACTTGGGACAGCTCCGCGTCTCCGTATTCTGCATTTCTTGCCTTCTGCATCTCAGCAAAATGCTTTCCCACTAGGTCTAGCAAGGAGAAACTGTGGCAGCTGAGTAGATGTAGCCCGGCCCGCCCTTTGAAGTTGACAAGTTCTTGGCATCTCAGAACCTCAAGGGAAGAGCAAGGTTATCTATGGTAGGCTGGGGCAGAACTAGCAGCAAGCAGAGCAAAGTTGTCCAAGAATAGCTTCCATTGGAATGCTAATGGCAATTGAAGAGGCAGGCCAGTGGCAAGCCACTATCTTCTAGCAGTTTGAAAGTTGCAGACACAGTGCAGGTGTTGTGCGGCTTCCTTCTTGGCCTCCTAGAAGGTGCCGCGCTCTCCGTCTCTTGCTTGCCAATATGTTGCCGTGTTCCTCCTATTGTTTGGTTTGTTTTGATTTGTTTTGATGATCTTTTGGCGGGTTTTCGGAATGTTTTGGTGGTGTTTTAGAATGTTTTGTTTTCTCTTGTGTTGTTTTTATTGTCTTGGCAGGTTGTGGAACATTTGGATTCGTTTTGGCGGGTTTTAAAATATTTTGGCGGGTATTTGGAATGTTTTGGTTTGCTTTCATTTGTTTTGATTATGTTTTGGCAAGTTATTGAAAGTTTCGATCACTTCTGACTGGTTTTCTAGTATTTTGGCATCTTTTCAGAATGTTTTGATCAGTTTTAGAATGTTTTGTATTCTCTTGAGTTGTTTTTATTGTCTTGGCAGGTTTTGGAATGTTTGGATTGCTTTTGGCGGGTTTTAAAATATTTTGGCGGGTATTTGGAATGTTTTGGCGGGTATTCGGAAGGTTTTGATTAGTTTTGACGGGTTTTGAAATATTTTGGCGGGTTTTTAGAAGGTTTTGATTCTGTTTAGCCCAGTTTTTGGTGTGTTTGGATTAGCTTTGGTGGGCTTTATCATGTTTTGTCAGGTTTTCTCGAATGTATTGATCACTTCTGTCTGGTTTTCTATTTTGGCGGGTTTGAAAATATTTTTGGATTAGTTTTGGCGGGTTTGAAAATATTTTGGCTCTTTGCGCAGAGACGACGGTGCCGGTTGCGGTGCGCTGCGGGGCGCTCCTTCTGCGGAAAGACGCCTGGCAGCGGCACTTGGGACAGCTCCGTGTCTCCGTATTCTGCGTTTCTTGCCTTCTGCATCTCAGCAAAATGCTTTCCCACTAGGTCTAGCAAGGAGAAACTGTGGCAGCTGAGTAGATGTAGCCCGGCCCACCCTTTGAAGTTGACAAGTTCTTGGCATCTCAGAACCTCAGGGGAAGTGCAAGGTTATCTATGGTAGGCTGGGGCAGAACTAGCAGCAAGCAGAGCAAAGTTGTCCAAGAATAGCTTCCATTGGAATGCTAATGGCAATTGAAGAGGCAGGCCAGTGGCAAGCCACTATCTTCTAGCAGTTTGAAAGTTGCAGACACAGTGCAGGTGTTGTGCGGCTTCCTTCTTGGCCTCCTAGAAGGTGCCGCACTCTCCGTCTCTTGCTTGCCAATATGTTGCCGTGTTCCTCCTATTGTTTGGTTTGTTTTGATTTGTTTTGATGATCTTTTGGCGGGTTTTCGGAATGTTTTGGTGGTGTTTTAGAATGTTTTGTTTTCTCTTGTGTTGTTTTTATTGTCTTGGCAGGTTGTGGAACGTTTGGATTCGTTTTGGCGGGTTTTAAAATATTTTGGCGGGTATTTGGAATGTTTTGGTTTGCTTTCATTTGTTTTGATTATGTTTTGGCAAGTTATTGAAAGTTTCGATCACTTCTGACTGGTTTTCTAGTATTTTGGCATCTTTTCAGAATGTTTTGATCAGTTTTAGAATGTTTTGTATTCTCTTGAGTTGTTTTTATTGTCTTGGCAGGTTTTGGAATGTTTGGATTGCTTTTGGCGGGTTTTAAAATATTTTGGCGGGTATTTGGAATGTTTTGGCGGGTATTCGGAAGGTTTTGATTAGTTTTGACGGGTTTTGAAATATTTTGGCGGGTTTTTAGAAGGTTTTGACTTGTTTTGATTCTGTTTAGCCCAGTTTTTGGTGTGTTTGGATTAGCTTTGGTGGGCTTTATCATGTTTTGTCAGGTTTTTTCGAATGTATTGATCACTTCTGTCTGGTTTTCTATTTTGGCGGGTTTGAAAATATTTTTGGATTAGTTTTGGCAGGTTTGAAAATATTTTGGCTCTTTGCGCAGAGACGACGGTGCCGGTTGCGGTGCGCTCCGGGGCGCTCCTTCTGCGGAAAGACGCCTGGCAGCGGCACTTGGGACAGCTCCGCGTCTCCGTATTCTGCGTTTCTTGCCTTCTGCATCTCAGCAAAATGCTTTCCCACTAGGTCTAGCAAGGAGAAACTGTGGCAGCTGAGTAGATGTAGCCCGGCCCGCCCTTTGAAGTTGACAAGTTCTTGGCATCTCAGAACCTCAAGGGAAGAGCAAGATTATCTATGGTAGGCTGGGGCAGAACTAGCAGCAAGCAGAGCAAAGTTGTCCAAGAATAGCTTCCATTGGAATGCTAATGGCAATTGAAGAGGCAGGCCAGTGGCAAGCCACTAGCTTCTAGCAGTTTGAAAGTTGCAGACACAGTGCAGGTGTTGTGCGGCTTCCTTCTTGGCCTCCTAGAAGGTGCCGCACTCTCCGTCTCTTGCTTGCCAATATGTTGCCATGTTCCTCCTATTGTTTGGTTTGTTTTGATTTGTTTTGATGATCTTTTGGCGGGTTTTCGGAATGTTTTGGTGGTGTTTTAGAATGTTTTGTTTTCTCTTGTGTTGTTTTTATTGTGTTGGCAGGTTGTGGAACGTTTGGATTCATTTTGGTGGGTTTTAAAATATTTTGGCGGGTATTTGGAATGTTTTGGTTTGCTTTCATTTGTTTTGATTATGTTTTGGCAGGTTATTGAAAGTTTCGATCACTTCTGACTGGTTTTCTAGTATTTTGGCATCTTTTCAGAATGTTTTGATCAGTTTTAGCAGGTTGTAAACTATTTTGTCAGGTTTTTGGAATGTTTTGGTTGGTTTTGATTTGTTTTTATGATGTTTTGCCAAGTTTTTTGAATGTTTTGATCAGTTCTGGCTGGTTTTCTAATGTTTTGGCATTTTTTCAGAATGTTTTGATGAGTTTTGTGGGTCTAAATTATTTTGGCGGGTTTTCGGAATATTTTGGTTGGTTTTGATTTGTTTTTATGATGTTTTGTCGGGTTTTTGGAAAGTTTTGGTTGGGTTTTAGAATGTTTTGTATTCTCTTGAGTTGTTTTTATTGTGTTGGCAGGTTTTGGAATGTTTGGATTGCTTTTGGCGGGTTTTAAAATATTTTGGCGGGTATTTGGAATGTTTTGGCGGGTATTCGGAATGTTTTGATTAGTTTTGACGGGTTTTGAAATATTTTGGAGGGTTTTTAGAAGGTTTTGATTCTGTTTAGCCCAGTTTTTGGTGTGTTTGGATTAGCTTTGGTGGGCTTTATCATGTTTTGTCAGGTTTTTTCGAATGTATTGATCACTTCTGTCTGGTTTTCTATTTTGGCGGGTTTGAAAATATTTTTGGATTAGTTTTGGCAGGTTTGAAAATATTTTGGCTCTTTGCGCAGAGACGACGGTGCCGGTTGCGGTGCGCTCCGGGGCGCTCCTTCTGCGGAAAGACGCCTGGCAGCGGCACTTGGGACAGCTCCGCGTCTCCGTATTCTGCGTTTCTTGCCTTCTGCATCTCAGCAAAATGCTTTCCCACTAGGTCTAGCAAGGAGAAACTGTGGCAGCTGAGTAGATGTAGCCCGGCCCGCCCTTTGAAGTTGACAAGTTCTTGGCATCTCAGAACCTCAAGGGAAGAGCAAGGTTATCTATGGTAGGCTGGGGCAGAACTAGCAGCAAGCAGAGCAAAGTTGTCCAAGAATAGCTTCCATTGGAATGCTAATGGCAATTGAAGAGGCAGGCCAGTGGCAAGCCACTAGCTTCTAGCAGTTTGAAAGTTGCAGACACAGTGCAGGTGTTTTGCGGCTTCCTTCTTGGCCTCCTAGAAGGTGCCGCACTCTCCGTCTCTTGCTTGCCAATATGTTGCCGTGTTCCTCCTATTGTTTGGTTTGTTTTGATTTGTTTTGATGATCTTTTGGCGGGTTTTCGGAATGTTTTGGTGGTGTTTTAGAATGTTTTGTTTTATCTTGTGTTGTTTTTATTGTCTTGGAAGGTTTTGGAACGTTTGGATTCGTTTTGGCGGGTTTTAAAATATTTTGGCGGGTGTTTGGAATGTTTTGGTTTGCTTTCATTTGTTTTGATTATGTTTTGGCAAGTTATTGAAAGTTTCGATCACTTCTGACTGGTTTTCTAGTATTTTGGCATCTTTTCAGAATGTTTTGATCAGTTTTAGCAGGTTGTAAACTATTTTGTCAGGTTTTTGGAATGTTTTGGTTGGTTTTGATTTGTTTTTATGATGTTTTGCCAAGTTTTTTGAATGTTTTGATCAGTTCTGGCTGGTTTTCTAATGTTTTGGCAATGTTCAGAATGTTTTGATGAGGTTTGTGGGTCTAAATTATTTTGGCGGTTTTTGGAATATTTTGGTTGGTTTTGATTTGATTTGATGATGTTTTGTCGGGTTTTCGGAATGTTTTGGTTGGGTTTTAGAATGTTTTGTATTCTCTTGAGTTGTTTTTATTGTGTTGGCAGGTTTTGGAATGTTTGGATTGCTTTTGGCGGGTTTTAAAATATTTTGGCGGGTATTTGGAATGTTTTGGCGGGTATTCGGAATGTTTTGATTAGTTTTGACGGGTTTTGAAATATTTTGGCGGGTTTTTAGAAGGTTTTGATTCTGTTTACCCCAGTGTTTGGTGTGTTTGGATTAGCTTTGGTGGGCTTTATCATGTTTTGTCAGGTTTTTTCGAATGTATTGATCACTTCTGTCTGGTTTTCTATTTTGGCGGGTTTGAAAATATTTTTGGATGAGTTTTGGCGGGTTTGAAAATATTTTGGCTCTTTGCGCAGAGACGACGGTGCCGGTTGCGGTGCGCTCCGGGGCGCTCCTTCTGCGGAAAGACGCCTGGCAGCGGCACTTGGGACAGCTCCGCGTCTCCGTATTCTGCGTTTCTTGCCTTCTGCATCTCAGCAAAATGCTTTCCCACTAGGTCTAGCAAGGAGAAACTGTGGCAGCTGAGTAGATGTAGCCCGGCCCGCCCTTTGAAGTTGACAAGTTCTTGGCATCTCAGAACCTCAAGGGAAGAGCAAGGTTATCTATGGTAGGCTGGGGCAGAACTAGCAGCAAGCAGAGCAAAGTTGTCCAAGAATAGCTTCCATTGGAATGCTAATGGCAATTGAAGAGGCAGGCCAGTGGCAAGCCACTAGCTTCTAGCAGTTTGAAAGTTGCAGACACAGTGCAGGTGTTGTGCGGCTTCCTTCTTGGCCTCCTAGAAGGTGCCGCGCTCTCCGTCTCTTGCTTGCCAATATGTTGCCGTGTTCCTCCTATTGTTTGGTTTGTTTTGATTTGTTTTGATGATCTTTTGGAGGGTTTTCGGAATGTTTTGGTGGTGTTTTAGAATGTTTTGTTTTCTCTTGTGTTGTTTTTATTGTCTTGGCAGGTTGTGGAACATTTGGATTCGTTTTGGCGGGTTTTAAAATATTTTGGCGGGTATTTGGAATGTTTTGGTTTGCTTTCATTTGTTTTGATTATGTTTTGGCAAGTTATTGAAAGTTTCGATCACTTCTGACTGGTTTTCTAGTATTTTGGGATCTTTTCAGAATGTTTTGATCAGTTTTAGAATGTTTTGTATTCTCTTGAGTTGTTTTTATTGTCTTGGCAGGTTTTGGAATGTTTGGATTGCTTTTGGCGGGTTTTAAAATATTTTGGCGGGTATTTGGAATGTTTTGGCGGGTATTCGGAAGGTTTTGATTAGTTTTGACGGGTTTTGAAATATTTTGGCGGGTTTTTAGAAGGTTTTGACTTGTTTTGATTCTGTTTAGCCCAGTTTTTGGTGTGTTTGGATTAGCTTTGGTGGGCTTTATCATGTTTTGTCAGGTTTTTTCGAATGTATTGATCACTTCTGTCTGGTTTTCTATTTTGGCGGGTTTGAAAATATTTTTGGATGAGTTTTGGCGGGTTTGAAAATATTTTGGCTCTTTGCGCAGAGACGACGGTGCCGGTTGCGGTGCGCTCCGGGGCGCTCCTTCTGCGGAAAGAGGCCTGGCAGCGGCACTTGGGACAGCTCTGCGTCTCCGTATTCTGCGTTTCTTGCCTTCTGCATCTCAGCAAAATGCTTTCCCACTAGGTCTAGCAAGGAGAAACTGTGGCAGCTGAGTAGATGTAGCCCGGCCCGCCCTTTGAAGTTGACAAGTTCTTGGCATCTCAGAACCTCAAGGGAAGAGCAAGGTTATCTATGGTAGGCTGGGGCAGAACTAGCAGCAAGCAGAGCAAAGTTGTCCAAGAATAGCTTCCATTGGAATGCTAATGGCAA
The DNA here is from genome assembly GCF_036417665.1 of Passer domesticus. Lineage (NCBI taxonomy): Eukaryota > Metazoa > Chordata > Aves > Passeriformes > Passeridae > Passer > Passer domesticus. Next base: position 60,037,973 of record NC_087474.1, read on the forward strand.
TTGAAGAGGCAGGCCAGTGGCAAGCCACTATCTTCTAGCAGTTTGAAAGTTGCAGACACAGTGCAGGTGTTGTGCGGCTTCCTTCTTGGCCTCCTAGAAGGTGCCGCGGTGCCGCGCTCTCCGTCTCTTGCTTGCCAATATGTTGCCGTGTTCCTCCTATTGTTTGGTTTGTTTTGATTTGTTTTGATGATCTTTTGGCGGGTTTTCGGAATGTTTTGGTGGTGTTTTAGAATGTTTTGTTTTCTCTTGTGTTGTTTTTATTGTCTTGGCAGGTTGTGGAACGTTTGGATTCGTTTTGGCGGGTTTTAAAATATTTGGGCGGGTATTTGGAATGTTTTGGTTTGCTTTCATTTGTTTTGATTATGTTTTGGCAAGTTATTGAAAGTTTTGATCACTTCTGACTGGTTTTCTAGTATTTTGGCATCTTTTCAGAATGTTTTGATCAGTTTTAGCAGGTTGTAAACTATTTTGTCAGGTTTTTGGAATGTTTTGGTTGGTTTTGATTTGTTTTTATGATGTTTTGCCAAGTTTTTTGAATGTTTTGATCAGTTCTGGCTGGTTTTCTAATGTTTTGGCATTTTTTCAGAATGTTTTGATGAGTTTTGTGGGTCTAAATTATTTTGGCGGGTTTTCGGAATATTGTGGTTGGTTTTGATTTGTTTTTATGATGTTTTGGTGGGTTTTCGGAATGTTTTGGTTGGGTTTTAGAATGTTTTGTATTCTCTTGAGTTGTTTTTATTGTCTTGGCAGGTTTTGGAATGTTTGGATTGCTTTTGGCGGGTTTTAAAATATTTTGGCGGGTATTTGGAATGTTTTGGCGGGTATTCGGAATGTTTTGATTAGTTTTGACGGGTTTTGAAATATTTTGGCGGGTTTTTAGAAGGTTTTGATTCTGTTTAGCCCAGTTTTTGGTGTGTTTGGATTAGCTTTGGTGGGCTTTATCATGTTTTGTCAGGTTTTTTCGAATGTATTGATCACTTCTGTCTGGTTTTCTATTTTGGCGGGTTTGAAAATATTTTTGGATGAGTTTTGGCGGGTTTGAAAATATTTTGGCTCTTTGCGCAGAGACGACGGTGCCGGTTGCGGTGCGCTCCGGGGCGCTCCTTCTGCGGAAAGACGCCTGGCAGCGGCACTTGGGACAGCTCCGCGTCTCCGTATTCTGCGTTTCTTGCCTTCTGCATCTCAGCAAAATGCTTTCCCACTAGGTCTAGCAAGGAGAAACTGTGGCAACTGAGTAGATGTAGCCCGGCCCGCCCTTTGAAGTTGACAAGTTCTTGGCATCTCAGAACCTCAAGGGAAGAGCAAGGTTATCTATGGTAGGCTGGGGCAGAACTAGCAGCAAGCAGAGCAAAGTTGTCCAAGAATAGCTTCCATTGGAATGCTAATGGCAATTGAAGAGGCAGGCCAGTGGCAAGCCACTAGCTTCTAGCAGTTTGAAAGTTGCAGACACAGTGCAGGTGTTGTGCGGCTTCCTTCTTGGCCTCCTAGAAGGTGCCGCGCTCTCCGTCTCTTGCTTGCCAATATGTTGCCGTGTTCCTCCTATTGTTTGGTTTGTTTTGATTTGTTTTGATGATCTTTTGGCGGGTTTTCGGAATGTTTTGGTGGTGTTTTAGAATGTTTTGTTTTCTCTTGTGCTGTTTTTATTGTCTTGGCAGGTTGTGGAACGTTTGGATTCGTTTTGGCGGGTTTTAAAATATTTTGGCGGGTATTTGGAATGTTTTGGTTTGCTTTCATTTGTTTTGATTATGTTTTGGCAAGTTATTGAAAGTTTCGATCACTTCTGACTGGTTTTCTAGTATTTTGGCATCTTTTCAGAATGTTTTGATCAGTTTTAGAATGTTTTGTATTCTCTTGAGTTGTTTTTATTGTCTTGGCAGGTTTTGGAATGTTTGGATTGCTTTTGGCGGGTTTTAAAATATTTTGGCGGGTATTTGGAATGTTTTGGCGGGTATTCGGAAGGTTTTGATTAGTTTTGACGGGTTTTGAAATATTTTGGCGGGTTTTTAGAAGGTTTTGATTCTGTTTAGCCCAGTTTTTGGTGTGTTTGGATTAGCTTTGGTGGGCTTTATCATGTTTTGTCAGGTTTTCTCGAATGTATTGATCACTTCTGTCTGGTTTTCTATTTTGGCGGGTTTGAAAATATTTTTGGATTAGTTTTGGCGGGTTTGAAAATATTTTGGCTCTTTGCGCAGAGACGACGGTGCCGGTTGCGGTGCGCTGCGGGGCGCTCCTTCTGCGGAAAGACGCCTGGCAGCGGCACTTGGGACAGCTCCGTGTCTCCGTATTCTGCGTTTCTTGCCTTCTGCATCTCAGCAAAATGCTTTCCCACTAGGTCTAGCAAGGAGAAACTGTGGCAGCTGAGTAGATGTAGCCCGGCCCACCCTTTGAAGTTGACAAGTTCTTGGCATCTCAGAACCTCAGGGGAAGTGCAAGGTTATCTATGGTAGGCTGGGGCAGAACTAGCAGCAAGCAGAGCAAAGTTGTCCAAGAATAGCTTCCATTGGAATGCTAATGGCAATTGAAGAGGCAGGCCAGTGGCAAGCCACTATCTTCTAGCAGTTTGAAAGTTGCAGACACAGTGCAGGTGTTGTGCGGCTTCCTTCTTGGCCTCCTAGAAGGTGCCGCACTCTCCGTCTCTTGCTTGCCAATATGTTGCCGTGTTCCTCCTATTGTTTGGTTTGTTTTGATTTGTTTTGATGATCTTTTGGCGGGTTTTCGGAATGTTTTGGTGGTGTTTTAGAATGTTTTGTTTTCTCTTGTGTTGTTTTTATTGTCTTGGCAGGTTGTGGAACGTTTGGATTCGTTTTGGCGGGTTTTAAAATATTTTGGCGGGTATTTGGAATGTTTTGGTTTGCTTTCATTTGTTTTGATTATGTTTTGGCAAGTTATTGAAAGTTTCGATCACTTCTGACTGGTTTTCTAGTATTTTGGCATCTTTTCAGAATGTTTTGATCAGTTTTAGAATGTTTTGTATTCTCTTGAGTTGTTTTTATTGTCTTGGCAGGTTTTGGAATGTTTGGATTGCTTTTGGCGGGTTTTAAAATATTTTGGCGGGTATTTGGAATGTTTTGGCGGGTATTCGGAAGGTTTTGATTAGTTTTGACGGGTTTTGAAATATTTTGGCGGGTTTTTAGAAGGTTTTGACTTGTTTTGATTCTGTTTAGCCCAGTTTTTGGTGTGTTTGGATTAGCTTTGGTGGGCTTTATCATGTTTTGTCAGGTTTTTTCGAATGTATTGATCACTTCTGTCTGGTTTTCTATTTTGGCGGGTTTGAAAATATTTTTGGATTAGTTTTGGCAGGTTTGAAAATATTTTGGCTCTTTGCGCAGAGACGACGGTGCCGGTTGCGGTGCGCTCCGGGGCGCTCCTTCTGCGGAAAGACGCCTGGCAGCGGCACTTGGGACAGCTCCGCGTCTCCGTATTCTGCGTTTCTTGCCTTCTGCATCTCAGCAAAATGCTTTCCCACTAGGTCTAGCAAGGAGAAACTGTGGCAGCTGAGTAGATGTAGCCCGGCCCGCCCTTTGAAGTTGACAAGTTCTTGGCATCTCAGAACCTCAAGGGAAGAGCAAGATTATCTATGGTAGGCTGGGGCAGAACTAGCAGCAAGCAGAGCAAAGTTGTCCAAGAATAGCTTCCATTGGAATGCTAATGGCAATTGAAGAGGCAGGCCAGTGGCAAGCCACTAGCTTCTAGCAGTTTGAAAGTTGCAGACACAGTGCAGGTGTTGTGCGGCTTCCTTCTTGGCCTCCTAGAAGGTGCCGCACTCTCCGTCTCTTGCTTGCCAATATGTTGCCATGTTCCTCCTATTGTTTGGTTTGTTTTGATTTGTTTTGATGATCTTTTGGCGGGTTTTCGGAATGTTTTGGTGGTGTTTTAGAATGTTTTGTTTTCTCTTGTGTTGTTTTTATTGTGTTGGCAGGTTGTGGAACGTTTGGATTCATTTTGGTGGGTTTTAAAATATTTTGGCGGGTATTTGGAATGTTTTGGTTTGCTTTCATTTGTTTTGATTATGTTTTGGCAGGTTATTGAAAGTTTGGATCACTTCAGACTGGTTTTCTAGTATTTTGGCATCTTTTCAGAATGTTTTGATCAGTTTTAGCAGGTTGTAAACTATTTTGTCAGGTTTTTGGAATGTTTTGGTTGGTTTTGATTTGTTTTTATGATGTTTTGCCAAGTTTTTTGAATGTTTTGATCAGTTCTGGCTGGTTTTCTAATGTTTTGGCATTTTTTCAGAATGTTTTGATGAGTTTTGTGGGTCTAAATTATTTTGGCGGGTTTTCGGAATATTTTGGTTGGTTTTGATTTGTTTTTATGATGTTTTGTCGGGTTTTTGGAAAGTTTTGGTTGGGTTTTAGAATGTTTTGTATTCTCTTGAGTTGTTTTTATTGTGTTGGCAGGTTTTGGAATGTTTGGATTGCTTTTGGCGGGTTTTAAAATATTTTGGCGGGTATTTGGAATGTTTTGGCGGGTATTCGGAATGTTTTGATTAGTTTTGACGGGTTTTGAAATATTTTGGCGGGTTTTTAGAAGGTTTTGATTCTGTTTACCCCAGTGTTTGGTGTGTTTGGATTAGCTTTGGTGGGCTTTATCATGTTTTGTCAGGTTTTTTCGAATGTATTGATCACTTCTGTCTGGTTTTCTATTTTGGCGGGTTTGAAAATATTTTTGGATGAGTTTTGGCGGGTTTGAAAATATTTTGGCTCTTTGCGCAGAGACGACGGTGCCGGTTGCGGTGCGCTCCGGGGCGCTCCTTCTGCGGAAAGACGCCTGGCAGCGGCACTTGGGACAGCTCCGCGTCTCCGTATTCTGCGTTTCTTGCCTTCTGCATCTCAGCAAAATGCTTTCCCACTAGGTCTAGCAAGGAGAAACTGTGGCAGCTGAGTAGATGTAGCCCGGCCCGCCCTTTGAAGTTGACAAGTTCTTGGCATCTCAGAACCTCAAGGGAAGAGCAAGGTTATCTATGGTAGGCTGGGGCAGAACTAGCAGCAAGCAGAGCAAAGTTGTCCAAGAATAGCTTCCATTGGAATGCTAATGGCAATTGAAGAGGCAGGCCAGTGGCAAGCCACTAGCTTCTAGCAGTTTGAAAGTTGCAGACACAGTGCAGGTGTTGTGCGGCTTCCTTCTTGGCCTCCTAGAAGGTGCCGCGCTCTCCGTCTCTTGCTTGCCAATATGTTGCCGTGTTCCTCCTATTGTTTGGTTTGTTTTGATTTGTTTTGATGATCTTTTGGAGGGTTTTCGGAATGTTTTGGTGGTGTTTTAGAATGTTTTGTTTTCTCTTGTGTTGTTTTTATTGTCTTGGCAGGTTGTGGAACATTTGGATTCGTTTTGGCGGGTTTTAAAATATTTTGGCGGGTATTTGGAATGTTTTGGTTTGCTTTCATTTGTTTTGATTATGTTTTGGCAAGTTATTGAAAGTTTCGATCACTTCTGACTGGTTTTCTAGTATTTTGGGATCTTTTCAGAATGTTTTGATCAGTTTTAGAATGTTTTGTATTCTCTTGAGTTGTTTTTATTGTCTTGGCAGGTTTTGGAATGTTTGGATTGCTTTTGGCGGGTTTTAAAATATTTTGGCGGGTATTTGGAATGTTTTGGCGGGTATTCGGAAGGTTTTGATTAGTTTTGACGGGTTTTGAAATATTTTGGCGGGTTTTTAGAAGGTTTTGACTTGTTTTGATTCTGTTTAGCCCAGTTTTTGGTGTGTTTGGATTAGCTTTGGTGGGCTTTATCATGTTTTGTCAGGTTTTTTCGAATGTATTGATCACTTCTGTCTGGTTTTCTATTTTGGCGGGTTTGAAAATATTTTTGGATGAGTTTTGGCGGGTTTGAAAATATTTTGGCTCTTTGCGCAGAGACGACGGTGCCGGTTGCGGTGCGCTCCGGGGCGCTCCTTCTGCGGAAAGAGGCCTGGCAGCGGCACTTGGGACAGCTCTGCGTCTCCGTATTCTGCGTTTCTTGCCTTCTGCATCTCAGCAAAATGCTTTCCCACTAGGTCTAGCAAGGAGAAACTGTGGCAGCTGAGTAGATGTAGCCCGGCCCGCCCTTTGAAGTTGACAAGTTCTTGGCATCTCAGAACCTCAAGGGAAGAGCAAGGTTATCTATGGTAGGCTGGGGCAGAACTAGCAGCAAGCAGAGCAAAGTTGTCCAAGAATAGCTTCCATTGGAATGCTAATGGCAATTGAAGAGGCAGGCCAGTGGCAAGCCACTAGCTTCTAGCAGTTTGAAAGTTGCAGACACAGTGCAGGTGTTGTGCGGCTTCCTTCTTGGCCTCCTAGAAGGTGCCGCGGTGCCGCGCTCTCCGTCTCTTGCTTGCCAATATGTTGCCGTGTTCCTCCTATTGTTTGGTTTGTTTTGATTTGTTTTGATGATCTTTTGGCGGGTTTTCGGAATGTTTTGGTGGTGTTTTAGAATGTTTTGTTTTCTCTTGTGTTGTTTTTATTGTCTTGGCAGGTTGTGGAACGTTTGGATTCGTTTTGGCGGGTTTTAAAATATTTGGGCGGGTATTTGGAATGTTTTGGTTTGCTTTCATTTGTTTTGATTATGTTTTGGCAAGTTATTGAAAGTTTTGATCACTTCTGACTGGTTTTCTAGTATTTTGGCATCTTTTCAGAATGTTTTGATCAGTTTTAGCAGGTTGTAAACTATTTTGTCAGGTTTTTGGAATGTTTTGGTTGGTTTTGATTTGTTTTTATGATGTTTTGCCAAGTTTTTTGAATGTTTTGATCAGTTCTGGCTGGTTTTCTAATGTTTTGGCATTTTTTCAGAATGTTTTGATGAGTTTTGTGGGTCTAAATTATTTTGGCGGGTTTTCGGAATATTGTGGTTGGTTTTGATTTGTTTTTATGATGTTTTGGTGGGTTTTCGGAATGTTTTGGTTGGGTTTTAGAATGTTTTGTATTCTCTTGAGTTGTTTTTATTGTCTTGGCAGGTTTTGGAATGTTTGGATTGCTTTTGGCGGGTTTTAAAATATTTTGGCGGGTATTTGGAATGTTTTGGCGGGTATTCGGAATGTTTTGATTAGTTTTGACGGGTTTTGAAATATTTTGGCGGGTTTTTAGAAGGTTTTGATTCTGTTTAGCCCAGTTTTTGGTGTGTTTGGATTAGCTTTGGTGGGCTTTATCATGTTTTGTCAGGTTTTTTCGAATGTATTGATCACTTCTGTCTGGTTTTCTATTTTGGCGGGTTTGAAAATATTTTTGGATGAGTTTTGGCGGGTTTGAAAATATTTTGGCTCTTTGCGCAGAGACGACGGTGCCGGTTGCGGTGCGCTCCGGGGCGCTCCTTCTGCGGAAAGACGCCTGGCAGCGGCACTTGGGACAGCTCCGCGTCTCCGTATTCTGCGTTTCTTGCCTTCTGCATCTCAGCAAAATGCTTTCCCACTAGGTCTAGCAAGGAGAAACTGTGGCAACTGAGTAGATGTAGCCCGGCCCGCCCTTTGAAGTTGACAAGTTCTTGGCATCTCAGAACCTCAAGGGAAGAGCAAGGTTATCTATGGTAGGCTGGGGCAGAACTAGCAGCAAGCAGAGCAAAGTTGTCCAAGAATAGCTTCCATTGGAATGCTAATGGCAATTGAAGAGGCAGGCCAGTGGCAAGCCACTAGCTTCTAGCAGTTTGAAAGTTGCAGACACAGTGCAGGTGTTGTGCGGCTTCCTTCTTGGCCTCCTAGAAGGTGCCGCGCTCTCCGTCTCTTGCTTGCCAATATGTTGCCGTGTTCCTCCTATTGTTTGGTTTGTTTTGATTTGTTTTGATGATCTTTTGGCGGGTTTTCGGAATGTTTTGGTGGTGTTTTAGAATGTTTTGTTTTCTCTTGTGCTGTTTTTATTGTCTTGGCAGGTTGTGGAACGTTTGGATTCGTTTTGGCGGGTTTTAAAATATTTTGGCGGGTATTTGGAATGTTTTGGTTTGCTTTCATTTGTTTTGATTATGTTTTGGCAAGTTATTGAAAGTTTCGATCACTTCTGACTGGTTTTCTAGTATTTTGGCATCTTTTCAGAATGTTTTGATCAGTTTTAGAATGTTTTGTATTCTCTTGAGTTGTTTTTATTGTCTTGGCAGGTTTTGGAATGTTTGGATTGCTTTTGGCGGGTTTTAAAATATTTTGGCGGGTATTTGGAATGTTTTGGCGGGTATTCGGAAGGTTTTGATTAGTTTTGACGGGTTTTGAAATATTTTGGCGGGTTTTTAGAAGGTTTTGATTCTGTTTAGCCCAGTTTTTGGTGTGTTTGGATTAGCTTTGGTGGGCTTTATCATGTTTTGTCAGGTTTTCTCGAATGTATTGATCACTTCTGTCTGGTTTTCTATTTTGGCGGGTTTGAAAATATTTTTGGATTAGTTTTGGCGGGTTTGAAAATATTTTGGCTCTTTGCGCAGAGACGACGGTGCCGGTTGCGGTGCGCTGCGGGGCGCTCCTTCTGCGGAAAGACGCCTGGCAGCGGCACTTGGGACAGCTCCGTGTCTCCGTATTCTGCGTTTCTTGCCTTCTGCATCTCAGCAAAATGCTTTCCCACTAGGTCTAGCAAGGAGAAACTGTGGCAGCTGAGTAGATGTAGCCCGGCCCACCCTTTGAAGTTGACAAGTTCTTGGCATCTCAGAACCTCAGGGGAAGTGCAAGGTTATCTATGGTAGGCTGGGGCAGAACTAGCAGCAAGCAGAGCAAAGTTGTCCAAGAATAGCTTCCATTGGAATGCTAATGGCAATTGAAGAGGCAGGCCAGTGGCAAGCCACTATCTTCTAGCAGTTTGAAAGTTGCAGACACAGTGCAGGTGTTGTGCGGCTTCCTTCTTGGCCTCCTAGAAGGTGCCGCACTCTCCGTCTCTTGCTTGCCAATATGTTGCCGTGTTCCTCCTATTGTTTGGTTTGTTTTGATTTGTTTTGATGATCTTTTGGCGGGTTTTCGGAATGTTTTGGTGGTGTTTTAGAATGTTTTGTTTTCTCTTGTGTTGTTTTTATTGTCTTGGCAGGTTGTGGAACGTTTGGATTCGTTTTGGCGGGTTTTAAAATATTTTGGCGGGTATTTGGAATGTTTTGGTTTGCTTTCATTTGTTTTGATTATGTTTTGGCAAGTTATTGAAAGTTTCGATCACTTCTGACTGGTTTTCTAGTATTTTGGCATCTTTTCAGAATGTTTTGATCAGTTTTAGAATGTTTTGTATTCTCTTGAGTTGTTTTTATTGTCTTGGCAGGTTTTGGAATGTTTGGATTGCTTTTGGCGGGTTTTAAAATATTTTGGCGGGTATTTGGAATGTTTTGGCGGGTATTCGGAAGGTTTTGATTAGTTTTGACGGGTTTTGAAATATTTTGGCGGGTTTTTAGAAGGTTTTGACTTGTTTTGATTCTGTTTAGCCCAGTTTTTGGTGTGTTTGGATTAGCTTTGGTGGGCTTTATCATGTTTTGTCAGGTTTTTTCGAATGTATTGATCACTTCTGTCTGGTTTTCTATTTTGGCGGGTTTGAAAATATTTTTGGATTAGTTTTGGCAGGTTTGAAAATATTTTGGCTCTTTGCGCAGAGACGACGGTGCCGGTTGCGGTGCGCTCCGGGGCGCTCCTTCTGCGGAAAGACGCCTGGCAGCGGCACTTGGGACAGCTCCGCGTCTCCGTATTCTGCGTTTCTTGCCTTCTGCATCTCAGCAAAATGCTTTCCCACTAGGTCTAGCAAGGAGAAACTGTGGCAGCTGAGTAGATGTAGCCCGGCCCGCCCTTTGAAGTTGACAAGTTCTTGGCATCTCAGAACCTCAAGGGAAGAGCAAGATTATCTATGGTAGGCTGGGGCAGAACTAGCAGCAAGCAGAGCAAAGTTGTCCAAGAATAGCTTCCATTGGAATGCTAATGGCAATTGAAGAGGCAGGCCAGTGGCAAGCCACTAGCTTCTAGCAGTTTGAAAGTTGCAGACACAGTGCAGGTGTTGTGCGGCTTCCTTCTTGGCCTCCTAGAAGGTGCCGCACTCTCCGTCTCTTGCTTGCCAATATGTTGCCATGTTCCTCCTATTGTTTGGTTTGTTTTGATTTGTTTTGATGATCTTTTGGCGGGTTTTCGGAATGTTTTGGTGGTGTTTTAGAATGTTTTGTTTTCTCTTGTGTTGTTTTTATTGTGTTGGCAGGTTGTGGAACGTTTGGATTCATTTTGGTGGGTTTTAAAATATTTTGGCGGGTATTTGGAATGTTTTGGTTTGCTTTCATTTGTTTTGATTATGTTTTGGCAGGTTATTGAAAGTTTGGATCACTTCAGACTGGTTTTCTAGTATTTTGGCATCTTTTCAGAATGTTTTGATCAGTTTTAGCAGGTTGTAAACTATTTTGTCAGGTTTTTGGAATGTTTTGGTTGGTTTTGATTTGTTTTTATGATGTTTTGCCAAGTTTTTTGAATGTTTTGATCAGTTCTGGCTGGTTTTCTAATGTTTTGGCATTTTTTCAGAATGTTTTGATGAGTTTTGTGGGTCTAAATTATTTTGGCGGGTTTTCGGAATATTTTGGTTGGTTTTGATTTGTTTTTATGATGTTTTGTCGGGTTTTTGGAAAGTTTTGGTTGGGTTTTAGAATGTTTTGTATTCTCTTGAGTTGTTTTTATTGTGTTGGCAGGTTTTGGAATGTTTGGATTGCTTTTGGCGGGTTTTAAAATATTTTGGCGGGTATTTGGAATGTTTTGGCGGGTATTCGGAATGTTTTGATTAGTTTTGACGGGTTTTGAAATATTTTGGAGGGTTTTTAGAAGGTTTTGATTCTGTTTAGCCCAGTTTTTGGTGTGTTTGGATTAGCTTTGGTGGGCTTTATCATGTTTTGTCAGGTTTTTTCGAATGTATTGATCACTTCTGTCTGGTTTTCTATTTTGGCGGGTTTGAAAATATTTTTGGATTAGTTTTGGCAGGTTTGAAAATATTTTGGCTCTTTGCGCAGAGACGACGGTGCCGGTTGCGGTGCGCTCCGGGGCGCTCCTTCTGCGGAAAGACGCCTGGCAGCGGCACTTGGGACAGCTCCGCGTCTCCGTATTCTGCGTTTCTTGCCTTCTGCATCTCAGCAAAATGCTTTCCCACTAGGTCTAGCAAGGAGAAACTGTGGCAGCTGAGTAGATGTAGCCCGGCCCGCCCTTTGAAGTTGACAAGTTCTTGGCATCTCAGAACCTCAAGGGAAGAGCAAGGTTATCTATGGTAGGCTGGGGCAGAACTAGCAGCAAGCAGAGCAAAGTTGTCCAAGAATAGCTTCCATTGGAATGCTAATGGCAATTGAAGAGGCAGGCCAGTGGCAAGCCACTATCTTCTAGCAGTTTGAAAGTTGCAGACACAGTGCAGGTGTTTTGCGGCTTCCTTCTTGGCCTCCTAGAAGGTGCCGCACTCTCCGTCTCTTGCTTGCCAATATGTTGCCGTGTTCCTCCTATTGTTTGGTTTGTTTTGATTTGTTTTGATGATCTTTTGGCGGGTTTTCGGAATGTTTTGGTGGTGTTTTAGAATGTTTTGTTTTCTCTTGTGTTGTTTTTATTGTCTTGGAAGGTTTTGGAACGTTTGGATTCGTTTTGGCGGGTTTTAAAATATTTTGGCGGGTGTTTGGAATGTTTTGGTTTGCTTTCATTTGTTTTGATTATGTTTTGGCAAGTTATTGAAAGTTTCGATCACTTCTGACTGGTTTTCTAGTATTTTGGCATCTTTTCAGAATGTTTTGATCAGTTTTAGCAGGTTGTAAACTATTTTGTCAGGTTTTTGGAATGTTTTGGTTGGTTTTGATTTGTTTTTATGATGTTTTGCCAAGTTTTTTGAATGTTTTGATCAGTTCTGGCTGGTTTTCTAATGTTTTGGCAATGTTCAGAATGTTTTGATGAGGTTTGTGGGTCTAAATTATTTTGGCGGTTTTTGGAATATTTTGGTTGGTTTTGATTTGATTTGATGATGTTTTGTCGGGTTTTCGGAATGTTTTGGTTGGGTTTTAGAATGTTTTGTATTCTCTTGAGTTGTTTTTATTGTCTTGGCAGGTTTTGGAATGTTTGGATTGCTTTTGGCGGGTTTTAAAATATTTTGGCGGGTATTTGGAATGTTTTGGCGGGTATTCGGAATGTTTTGATTAGTTTTGACGGGTTTTGAAATATTTTGGCGGGTTTTTAGAAGGTTTTGATTCTGTTTACCCCAGTGTTTGGTGTGTTTGGATTAGCTTTGGTGGGCTTTATCATGTTTTGTCAGGTTTTTTCGAATGTATTGATCACTTCTGTCTGGTTTTCTATTTTGGCGGGTTTGAAAATATTTTTGGATGAGTTTTGGCGGGTTTGAAAATATTTTGGCTCTTTGCGCAGAGACGACGGTGCCGGTTGCGGTGCGCTCCGGGGCGCTCCTTCTGCGGAAAGACGCCTGGCAGCGGCACTTGGGACAGCTCCGCGTCTCCGTATTCTGCGTTTCTTGCCTTCTGCATCTCAGCAAAATGCTTTCCCACTAGGTCTAGCAAGGAGAAACTGTGGCAGCTGAGTAGATGTAGCCCGGCCCGCCCTTTGAAGTTGACAAGTTCTTGGCATCTCAGAACCTCAAGGGAAGAGCAAGGTTATCTATGGTAGGCTGGGGCAGAACTAGCAGCAAGCAGAGCAAAGTTGTCCAAGAATAGCTTCCATTGGAATGCTAATGGCAATTGAAGAGGCAGGCCAGTGGCAAGCCACTAGCTTCTAGCAGTTTGAAAGTTGCAGACACAGTGCAGGTGTTGTGCGGCTTCCTTCTTGGCCTCCTAGAAGGTGCCGCGGTGCCGCGCTCTCCGTCTCTTGCTTGCCAATATGTTGCCGTGTTCCTCCTATTGTTTGGTTTGTTTTGATTTGTTTTGATGATCTTTTGGCGGGTTTTCGGAATGTTTTGGTGGTGTTTTAGAATGTTTTGTTTTCTCTTGTGTTGTTTTTATTGTCTTGGCAGGTTGTGGAACGTTTGGATTCGTTTTGGCGGGTTTTAAAATATTTGGGCGGGTATTTGGAATGTTTTGGTTTGCTTTCATTTGTTTTGATTATGTTTTGGCAAGTTATTGAAAGTTTTGATCACTTCTGACTGGTTTTCTAGTATTTTGGCATCTTTTCAGAATGTTTTGATCAGTTTTAGCAGGTTGTAAACTATTTTGTCAGGTTTTTGGAATGTTTTGGTTGGTTTTGATTTGTTTTTATGATGTTTTGCCAAGTTTTTTGAATGTTTTGATCAGTTCTGGCTGGTTTTCTAATGTTTTGGCATTTTTTCAGAATGTTTTGATGAGTTTTGTGGGTCTAAATTATTTTGGCGGGTTTTCGGAATATTGTGGTTGGTTTTGATTTGTTTTTATGATGTTTTGTCGGGTTTTCGGAATGTTTTGGTTGGGTTTTAGAATGTTTTGTATTCTCTTGAGTTGTTTTTATTGTCTTGGCAGGTTTTGGAATGTTTGGATTGCTTTTGGCGGGTTTTAAAATATTTTGGCGGGTATTTGGAATGTTTTGGCGGGTATTCGGAATGTTTTGATTAGTTTTGACGGGTTTTGAAATATTTTGGAGGGTTTTTAGAAGGTTTTGATTCTGTTTAGCCCAGTTTTTGGTGTGTTTGGATTAGCTTTGGTGGGCTTTATCATGTTTTGTCAGGTTTTCTCGAATGTATTGATCACTTCTGTCTGGTTTTCTATTTTGGCGGGTTTGAAAATATTTTTGGATTAGTTTTGGCAGGTTTGAAAATATTTTGGCTCTTTGCGCAGAGACAACGGTGCCGGTTGCGGTGCGCTCCGGGGCGCTCCTTCTGCGGAAAGACGCCTGGCAGCGGCACTTGGGACAGCTCCGCGTCTCCGTATTCTGCGTTTCTTGCCTTCTGCATCTCAGCAAAATGCTTTCCCACTAGGTCTAGCAAGGAGAAACTGTGGCAGCTGAGTAGATGTAGCCCGGCCCGCCCTTTGAAGTTGACAAGTTCTTGGCATCTCAGAACCTCAAGGGAAGAGCAAGGTTATCTATGGTAGGCTGGGGCAGAACTAGCAGCAAGCAGAGCAAAGTTGTCCAAGAATAGCTTCCATTGGAATGCTAATGGCAATTGAAGAGGCAGGCCAGTGGCAAGCCACTATCTTCTAGCAGTTTGAAAGTTGCAGACACAGTGCAGGTGTTTTGCGGCTTCCTTCTTGGCCTCCTAGAAGGTGCCGCACTCTCCGTCTCTTGCTTGCCAATATGTTGCCGTGTTCCTCCTATTGTTTGGTTTGTTTTGATTTGTTTTGATGATCTTTTGGCGGGTTTTCGGAATGTTTTGGTGGTGTTTTAGAATGTTTTGTTTTATCTTGTGTTGTTTTTATTGTCTTGGAAGGTTTTGGAACGTTTGGATTCGTTTTGGCGGGTTTTAAAATATTTTGGCGGGTGTTTGGAATGTTTTGGTTTGCTTTCATTTGTTTTGATTATGTTTTGGCAAGTTATTGAAAGTTTTGATCACTTCTGACTGGTTTTCTAGTATTTTGGCATCTTTTCAGAATGTTTTGATCAGTTTTAGCAGGTTGTAAACTATTTTGTCAGGTTTTTGGAATGTTTTGGTTGGTTTTGATTTGTTTTTATGATGTTTTGCCAAGTTTTTTGAATGTTTTGATCAGTTCTGGCTGGTTTTCTAATGTTTTGGCAATTTTCAGAATGTTTTGATGAGGTTTGTGGGTCTAAATTATTTTGGCGGTTTTTGGAATATTTTGGTTGGTTTTGATTTGATTTGATGATGTTTTGTCGGGTTTTCGGAATGTTTTGGTTGGGTTTTAGAATGTTTTGTATTCTCTTGAGTTGTTTTTATTGTCTTGGCAGGTTTTGGAATGTTTGGATTGCTTTTGGCGGGTTTTAAAATATTTTGGCGGGTATTTGGAATGTTTTGGCGGGTATTCGGAATGTTTTGATTAGTTTTGACGGGTTTTGAAATATTTTGGCGGGTTTTTAGAAGGTTTTGATTCTGTTTAGCCCAGTTTTTGGTGTGTTTGGATTAGCTTTGGTGGGCTTTATCATGTTTTGTGAGGTTTTTTCGAATGTATTGATCACTTCTGTCTGGTTTTCTATTTTGGCGGGTTTGAAAATATTTTTGGATGAGTTTTGGCGGGTTTGAAAATATTTTGGCTCTTTGCGCAGAGACGACGGTGCCGGTTGCGGTGCGCTCCGGGGCGCTCCTTCTGCGGAAAGACGCCTGGCAGCGGCACTTGGGACAGCTCCGCGTCTCCGTATTCTGCGTTTCTTGCCTTCTGCATCTCAGCAAAATGCTTTCCCACTAGGTCTAGCAAGGAGAAACTGTGGCAGCTGAGTAGATGTAGCCCGGCCCGCCCTTTGAAGTTGACAAGTTCTTGGCATCTCAGAACCTCAAGGGAAGAGCAAGGTTATCTATGGTAGGCTGGGGCAGAACTAGCAGCAAGCAGAGCAAAGTTGTCCAAGAATAGCTTCCATTGGAATGCTAATGGCAATTGAAGAGGCAGGCCAGTGGCAAGCCACTAGCTTCTAGCAGTTTGAAAGTTGCAGACACAGTGCAGGTGTTGTGCGGCTTCCTTCTTGGCCTCCTAGAAGGTGCCGTGGTGCCGCGCTCTCCGTCTCTTGCTTGCCAATATGTTGCCGTGTTCCTCCTATTGTTTGGTTTGTTTTGATTTGTTTTGATGATCTTTTGGCGGGTTTTCGGAATGTTTTGGTGGTGTTTTAGAATGTTTTGTTTTCTCTTGTGTTGTTTTTATTGTCTTGGAAGGTTTTGGAACGTTTGGATTCGTTTTGGCGGGTTTTAAAATATTTGGGCGGGTATTTGGAATGTTTTGGTTTGCTTTCATTTGTTTTGATTATGTTTTGGCAAGTTATTGAAAGTTTTGATCACTTCTGACTGGTTTTCTAGTATTTTGGCATCTTTTCAGAATGTTTTGATCAGTTTTAGCAGGTTGTAAACTATTTTGTCAGGTTTTTGGAATGTTTTGGTTGGTTTTGATTTGTTTTTATGATGTTTTGCCAAGTTTTTTGAATGTTTTGATCAGTTCTGGCTGGTTTTCTAATGTTTTGGCATTTTTTCAGAATGTTTTGATGAGTTTTGTGGGTCTAAATTATTTTGGCGGGTTTTCGGAATATTGTGGTTGGTTTTGATTTGTTTTTATGATGTTTTGGTGGGTTTTCGGAATGTTTTGGTTGGGTTTTAGAATGTTTTGTATTCTCTTGAGTTGTTTTTATTGTCTTGGCAGGTTTTGGAATGTTTGGATTGCTTTTGGCGGGTTTTAAAATATTTTGGCGGGTATTTGGAATGTTTTGGCGGGTATTCGGAAGGTTTTGATTAGTTTTGACGGGTTTTGAAATATTTTGGCGGGTTTTTAGAAGGTTTTGATTCTGTTTAGCCCAGTTTTTGGTGTGTTTGGATTAGCTTTGGTGGGCTTTATCATGTTTTGTCAGGTTTTCTCGAATGTATTGATCACTTCTGTCTGGTTTTCTATTTTGGCGGGTTTGAAAATATTTTTGGATTAGTTTTGGCAGGTTTGAAAATATTTTGGCTCTTTGCGCAGAGACAACGGTGCCGGTTGCGGTGCGCTCCGGGGCGCTCCTTCTGCGGAAAGACGCCTGGCAGCGGCACTTGGGACAGCTCCGCGTCTCCGTATTCTGCGTTTCTTGCCTTCTGCATCTCAGCAAAATGCTTTCCCACTAGGTCTAGCAAGGAGAAACTGTGGCAGCTGAGTAGATGTAGCCCGGCCCGCCCTTTGAAGTTGACAAGTTCTTGGCATCTCAGAACCTCAAGGGAAGAGCAAGGTTATCTATGGTAGGCTGGGGCAGAACTAGCAGCAAGCAGAGCAAAGTTGTCCAAGAATAGCTTCCATTGGAATGCTAATGGCAATTGAAGAGGCAGGCCAGTGGCAAGCCACTATCTTCTAGCAGTTTGAAAGTTGCAGACACAGTGCAGGTGTTTTGCGGCTTCCTTCTTGGCCTCCTAGAAGGTGCCGCACTCTCCGTCTCTTGCTTGCCAATATGTTGCCGTGTTCCTCCTATTGTTTGGTTTGTTTTGATTTGTTTTGATGATCTTTTGGCGGGTTTTCGGAATGTTTTGGTGGTGTTTTAGAATGTTTTGTTTTATCTTGTGTTGTTTTTATTGTCTTGGAAGGTTTTGGAACGTTTGGATTCGTTTTGGCGGGTTTTAAAATATTTTGGCGGGTGTTTGGAATGTTTTGGTTTGCTTTCATTTGTTTTGATTATGTTTTGGCAAGTTATTGAAAGTTTTGATCACTTCTGACTGGTTTTCTAGTATTTTGGCATCTTTTCAGAATGTTTTGATCAGTTTTAGCAGGTTGTAAACTATTTTGTCAGGTTTTTGGAATGTTTTGGTTGGTTTTGATTTGTTTTTATGATGTTTTGCCAAGTTTTTTGAATGTTTTGATCAGTTCTGGCTGGTTTTCTAATGTTTTGGCAATTTTCAGAATGTTTTGATGAGGTTTGTGGGTCTAAATTATTTTGGCGGTTTTTGGAATATTTTGGTTGGTTTTGATTTGATTTGATGATGTTTTGTCGGGTTTTCGGAATGTTTTGGTTGGGTTTTAGAATGTTTTGTATTCTCTTGAGTTGTTTTTATTGTCTTGGCAGGTTTTGGAATGTTTGGATTGCTTTTGGCGGGTTTTAAAATATTTTGGCGGGTATTTGGAATGTTTTGGCGGGTATTCGGAATGTTTTGATTAGTTTTGACGGGTTTTGAAATATTTTGGCGGGTTTTTAGAAGGTTTTGATTCTGTTTAGCCCAGTTTTTGGTGTGTTTGGATTAGCTTTGGTGGGCTTTATCATGTTTTGTGAGGTTTTTTCGAATGTATTGATCACTTCTGTCTGGTTTTCTATTTTGGCGGGTTTGAAAATATTTTTGGATGAGTTTTGGCGGGTTTGAAAATATTTTGGCTCTTTGCGCAGAGACGACGGTGCCGGTTGCGGTGCGCTCCGGGGCGCTCCTTCTGCGGAAAGACGCCTGGCAGCGGCACTTGGGACAGCTCCGCGTCTCCGTATTCTGCGTTTCTTGCCTTCTGCATCTCAGCAAAATGCTTTCCCACTAGGTCTAGCAAGGAGAAACTGTGGCAGCTGAGTAGATGTAGCCCGGCCCGCCCTTTGAAGTTGACAAGTTCTTGGCATCTCAGAACCTCAAGGGAAGAGCAAGGTTATCTATGGTAGGCTGGGGCAGAACTAGCAGCAAGCAGAGCAAAGTTGTCCAAGAATAGCTTCCATTGGAATGCTAATGGCAATTGAAGAGGCAGGCCAGTGGCAAGCCACTAGCTTCTAGCAGTTTGAAAGTTGCAGACACAGTGCAGGTGTTGTGCGGCTTCCTTCTTGGCCTCCTAGAAGGTGCCGTGGTGCCGCGCTCTCCGTCTCTTGCTTGCCAATATGTTGCCGTGTTCCTCCTATTGTTTGGTTTGTTTTGATTTGTTTTGATGATCTTTTGGCGGGTTTTCGGAATGTTTTGGTGGTGTTTTAGAATGTTTTGTTTTCTCTTGTGTTGTTTTTATTGTCTTGGAAGGTTTTGGAACGTTTGGATTCGTTTTGGCGGGTTTTAAAATATTTGGGCGGGTATTTGGAATGTTTTGGTTTGCTTTCATTTGTTTTGATTATGTTTTGGCAAGTTATTGAAAGTTTTGATCACTTCTGACTGGTTTTCTAGTATTTTGGCATCTTTTCAGAATGTTTTGATCAGTTTTAGCAGGTTGTAAACTATTTTGTCAGGTTTTTGGAATGTTTTGGTTGGTTTTGATTTGTTTTTATGATGTTTTGCCAAGTTTTTTGAATGTTTTGATCAGTTCTGGCTGGTTTTCTAATGTTTTGGCATTTTTTCAGAATGTTTTGATGAGTTTTGTGGGTCTAAATTATTTTGGCGGGTTTTCGGAATATTGTGGTTGGTTTTGATTTGTTTTTATGATGTTTTGGTGGGTTTTCGGAATGTTTTGGTTGGGTTTTAGAATGTTTTGTATTCTCTTGAGTTGTTTTTATTGTCTTGGCAGGTTTTGGAATGTTTGGATTGCTTTTGGCGGGTTTTAAAATATTTTGGCGGGTATTTGGAATGTTTTGGCGGGTATTCGGAAGGTTTTGATTAGTTTTGACGGGTTTTGAAATATTTTGGCGGGTTTTTAGAAGGTTTTGATTCTGTTTAGCCCAGTTTTTGGTGTGTTTGGATTAGCTTTGGTGGGCTTTATCATGTTTTGTCAGGTTTTCTCGAATGTATTGATCACTTCTGTCTGGTTTTCTATTTTGGCGGGTTTGAAAATATTTTTGGATTAGTTTTGGCGGGTTTGAAAATATTTTGGCTCTTTGCGCAGAGACGACGGTGCCGGTTGCGGTGCGCTCCGGGGCGCTCCTTCTGCGGAAAGACGCCTGGCAGCGGCACTTGGGACAGCTCCGCGTCTCCGTATTCTGCGTTTCTTGCCTTCTGCATCTCAGCAAAATGCTTTCCCACTAGGTCTAGCAAGGAGAAACTGTGGCAGCTGAGTAGATGTAGCCCGGCCCACCCTTTGAAGTTGACAAGTTCTTGGCATCTCAGAACCTCAGGGGAAGAGCAAGGTTATCTATGGTAGGCTGGGGCAGAACTAGCAGCAAGCAGAGCAAAGTTGTCCAAGAATAGCTTCCATTGGAATGCTAATGGCAATTGAAGAGGCAGGCCAGTGGCAAGCCACTAGCTTCTAGCAGTTTGAAAGTTGCAGACACAGTGCAGGTGTTGTGCGGCTTCCTTCTTGGCCTCCTAGAAGGTGCCGCACTCTCCGTCTCTTGCTTGCCAATATGTTGCCGTGTTCCTCCTATTGTTTGGTTTGTTTTGATTTGTTTTGATGATCTTTTGGCGGGTTTTCGGAATGTTTTGGTGGTGTTTTAGAATGTTTTGTTTTCTCTTGTGTTGTTTTTATTGTCTTGGCAGGTTGTGGAACGTTTGGATTCGTTTTGGCGGGTTTTAAAATATTTTGGCGGGTGTTTGGAATGTTTTGGTTTGCTTTCATTTGTTTTGATTATGTTTTGGCAAGTTATTGAAAGTTTCGATCACTTCAGACTGGTTTTCTAGTATTTTGGGATCTTTTCAGAATGTTTTGATCAGTTTTAGAATGTTTTGTATTCTCTTGAGTTGTTTTTATTGTCTTGGCAGGTTTTGGAATGTTTGGATTGCTTTTGGCGGGTTTTAAAATATTTTGGCGGGTATTTGGAATGTTTTGGCGGGTATTCGGAAGGTTTTGATTAGTTTTGACGGGTTTTGAAATATTTTGGCGGGTTTTTAGAAGGTTTTGACTTGTTTTGATTCTGTTTAGCCCAGTTTTTGGTGTGTTTGGATTAGCTTTGGTGGGCTTTATCATGTTTTGTCAGGTTTTTTCGAATGTATTGATCACTTCTGTCTGGTTTTCTATTTTGGCGGGTTTGAAAATATTTTTGGATTAGTTTTGGCAGGTTTGAAAATATTTTGGCTCTTTGCGCAGAGACGACGGTGCCGGTTGCGGTGCGCTCCGGGGCGCTCCTTCTGCGGAAAGACGCCTGGCAGCGGCACTTGGGACAGCTCCGCGTCTCCGTATTCTGCGTTTCTTGCCTTCTGCATCTCAGCAAAATGCTTTCCCACTAGGTCTAGCAAGGAGAAACTGTGGCAGCTGAGTAGATGTAGCCCGGCCCGCCCTTTGAAGTTGACAAGTTCTTGGCATCTCAGAACCTCAAGGGAAGAGCAAGGTTATCTATGGTAGGCTGGGGCAGAACTAGCAGCAAGCAGAGCAAAGTTGTCCAAGAATAGCTTCCATTGGAATGCTAATGGCAATTGAAGAGGCAGGCCAGTGGCAAGCCACTATCTTCTAGCAGTTTGAAAGTTGCAGACACAGTGCAGGTGTTGTGCGGCTTCCTTCTTCGCCTCCTAGAAGGTGCCGCACTCTCCGTCTCTTGCTTGCCAATATGTTGCCGTGTTCCTCCTATTGTTTGGTTTGTTTTGATTTGTTTTGATGATGTTTTGGCGGGTTTTCGGAATGTTTTGGTGGTGTTTTAGAATGTTTTGTTTTCTCTTGTGTTGTTTTTATTGTCTTGGCAGGTTGTGGAACGTTTGGATTCGTTTTGGCGGGTTTTAAAATCTTTTGGCGGGTATTTGGAATGTTTTGGTTTGCTTTCATTTTTTTTGATTATGTTTTGGCAAGTTATTGAAAGTTTTGATCACTTCTGACTGGTTTTCTAGTATTTTGGGATCTTTTCAGAATGTTTTGATCAGTTTTGGCAGGTTGTAAACTATTTTGTCAGGTTTTTGGAATGTTTTGGTTGGTTTTGATTTGTTTTTATGATGTTTTGCCAAGTTTTTTGAATGTTTTGATCAGTTCTGGCTGGTTTTCTAATGTTTTGGCATTTTTTCAGAACGTTTTGATGAGTTTTGTGGGTCTAAATTATTTTGGCGGGTTTTCGGAATATTTTGGTTGGTTTTGATTTGTTTTTATGATGTTTTGTCGGGTTTTCGGAATGTTTTGGTTGGGTTTTAGAATGTTTTGTATTCTCTTGAGTTGTTTTTATTGTCTTGGCAGGTTTTGGAATGTTTGGATTGCTTTTGGCGGGTTTTAAAATATTTTGGCGGGTATTTGGAATGTTTTGGCGGGTATTCGGAATGTTTTGATTAGTTTTGACGGGTTTTGAAATATTTTGGCGGGTTTGAAAATATTTTGACTTGTTTTGATTCTGTTTAGCCCAGTTTTTGGTGTGTTTGGATTAGCTTTGGTGGGCTTTATCATGTTTTGTCAGGTTTTTTCGAATGTATTGATCACTTCTGTCTGGTTTTCTATTTTGGCGGGTTTGAAAATATTTTTGGATTAGTTTTGGCGGGTTTGAAAATATTTTGGCTCTTTGCGCAGAGACGACGGTGCCGGTTGTGGTGCGCTCCGGGGCGCTCCTTCTGCGGAAAGACGCCTGGCAGCGGCACTTGGGACAGCTCCGCGTCTCCGTATTCTGCGTTTCTTGCCTTCTGCATCTCAGCAAAATGCTTTCCCACTAGGTCTAGCAAGGAGAAACTGTGGCAGCTGAGTAGATGTAGCCCGGCCCACCCTTTGAAGTTGACAAGTTCTTGGCATCTCAGAACCTCAGGGGAAGAGCAAGGTTATCTATGGTAGGCTGGGGCAGAACTAGCAGCAAGCAGAGCAAAGTTGTCCAAGAATAGCTTCCATTGGAATGCTAATGGCAATTGAAGAGGCAGGCCAGTGGCAAGCCACTAGCTTCTAGCAGTTTGAAAGTTGCAGACACAGTGCAGGTGTTGTGCGGCTTCCTTCTTGGCCTCCTAGAAGGTGCCGCGGTGCCGCGCTCTCCGTCTCTTGCTTGCCAATATGTTGCCGTGTTCCTCCTATTGTTTGGTTTGTTTTGATTTGTTTTGATGATCTTTTGGTGGGTTTTCGGAATGTTTTGGTTGGGTTTTAGAATGTTTTGTATTCTCTTGAGTTGTTTTTATTGTCTTGGCAGGTTTTGGAATGTTTGGATTGCTTTTGGCGGGTTTTAAAATATTTTGGCGGGTATTTGGAATGTTTTGGCGGGTATTCGGAAGGTTTTGATTAGTTTTGACGGGTTTTGAAATATTTTGGCGGGTTTTTAGAAGGTTTTGATTCTGTTTAGCCCAGTTTTTGGTGTGTTTGGATTAGCTTTGGTGGGCTTTATCATGTTTTGTCAGGTTTTCTCGAATGTATTGATCACTTCTGTCTGGTTTTCTATTTTGGCGGGTTTGAAAATATTTTTGGATTAGTTTTGGCGGGTTTGAAAATATTTTGGCTCTTTGCGCAGAGACGACGGTGCCGGTTGCGGTGCGCTCCGGGGCGCTCCTTCTGCGGAAAGACGCCTGGCAGCGGCACTTGGGACAGCTCCGCGTCTCCGTATTCTGCGTTTCTTGCCTTCTGCATCTCAGCAAAATGCTTTCCCACTAGGTCTAGCAAGGAGAAACTGTGGCAGCTGAGTAGATGTAGCCCGGCCCACCCTTTGAAGTTGACAAGTTCTTGGCATCTCAGAACCTCAGGGGAAGAGCAAGGTTATCTATGGTAGGCTGGGGCAGAACTAGCAGCAAGCAGAGCAAAGTTGTCCAAGAATAGCTTCCATTGGAATGCTAATGGCAATTGAAGAGGCAGGCCAGTGGCAAGCCACTAGCTTCTAGCAGTTTGAAAGTTGCAGACACAGTGCAGGTGTTGTGCGGCTTCCTTCTTGGCCTCCTAGAAGGTGCCGCACTCTCCGTCTCTTGCTTGCCAATATGTTGCCGTGTTCCTCCTATTGTTTGGTTTGTTTTGATTTGTTTTGATGATGTTTTGGCGGGTTTTCGGAATGTTTTGGTGGTGTTTTAGAATGTTTTGTTTTCTCTTGTGTTGTTTTTATTGTCTTGGCAGGTTGTGGAACGTTTGGATTCGTTTTGGCGGGTTTTAAAATATTTTGGCGGGTGTTTGGAATGTTTTGGTTTGCTTTCATTTGTTTTGATTATGTTTTGGCAAGTTATTGAAAGTTTCGATCACTTCAGACTGGTTTTCTAGTATTTTGGGATCTTTTCAGAATGTTTTGATCAGTTTTAGAATGTTTTGTATTCTCTTGAGTTGTTTTTATTGTCTTGGCAGGTTTTGGAATGTTTGGATTGCTTTTGGCGGGTTTTAAAATATTTTGGCGGGTATTTGGAATGTTTTGGCGGGTATTCGGAAGGTTTTGATTAGTTTTGACGGGTTTTGAAATATTTTGGCGGGTTTTTAGAAGGTTTTGACTTGTTTTGATTCTGTTTAGCCCAGTTTTTGGTGTGTTTGGATTAGCTTTGGTGGGCTTTATCATGTTTTGTCAGGTTTTTTCGAATGTATTGATCACTTCTGTCTGGTTTTCTATTTTGGCGGGTTTGAAAATATTTTTGGATTAGTTTTGGCAGGTTTGAAAATATTTTGGCTCTTTGCGCAGAGACGACGGTGCCGGTTGCGGTGCGCTCCGGGGCGCTCCTTCTGCGGAAAGACGCCTGGCAGCGGCACTTGGGACAGCTCCGCGTCTCCGTATTCTGCGTTTCTTGCCTTCTGCATCTCAGCAAAATGCTTTCCCACTAGGTCTAGCAAGGAGAAACTGTGGCAGCTGAGTAGATGTAGCCCGGCCCGCCCTTTGAAGTTGACAAGTTCTTGGCATCTCAGAACCTCAAGGGAAGAGCAAGGTTATCTATGGTAGGCTGGGGCAGAACTAGCAGCAAGCAGAGCAAAGTTGTCCAAGAATAGCTTCCATTGGAATGCTAATGGCAATTGAAGAGGCAGGCCAGTGGCAAGCCACTATCTTCTAGCAGTTTGAAAGTTGCAGACACAGTGCAGGTGTTGTGCGGCTTCCTTCTTCGCCTCCTAGAAGGTGCCGCACTCTCCGTCTCTTGCTTGCCAATATGTTGCCGTGTTCCTCCTATTATTTGGTTTGTTTTGATTTGTTTTGATGATGTTTTGGCGGGTTTTCGGAATGTTTTGGTGGTGTTTTAGAATGTTTTGTTTTCTCTTGTGTTGTTTTTATTGTCTTGGCAGGTTGTGGAATGTTTGGATTCGTTTTGGCGGGTTTTAAAATCTTTTGGCGGGTATTTGGAATGTTTTGGTTTGCTTTCATTTTTTTTGATTATGTTTTGGCAAGTTATTGAAAGTATTGATCACTTCTGACTGGTTTTCTAGTATTTTGGCATCTTTTCAGAATGTTTTGATCAGTTTTGGCAGGTTGTAAACTATTTTGTCAGGTTTTTGGAATGTTTTGGTTGGTTTTGATTTGTTTTTATGATGTTTTGCCAAGTTTTTTGAATGTTTTGATCAGTTCTGGCTGGTTTTCTAATGTTTTGGCATTTTTTCAGAACGTTTTGATGAGTTTTGTGGGTCTAAATTATTTTGGCGGGTTTTCGGAATATTTTGGTTGGTTTTGATTTGTTTTTATGATGATTTGTCGGGTTTTTGGAATGTTTTGGTTGGGTTTTAGAATGTTTTGTATTCTCTTGAGTTGTTTTTATTGTGTTGGCAGGTTTTGGAATGTTTGGATTGCTTTTGGCGGGTTTTAAAATATTTTGGCGGGTATTTGGAATGTTTTGGCGGGTATTCGGAATGTTTTGATTAGTTTTGACGGGTTTTGAAATATTTTGGCGGGTTTGAAAATATTTTGACTTGTTTTGATTCTGTTTAGCCCAGTTTTTGGTGTGTTTGGATTAGCTTTGGTGGGCTTTATCATGTTTTGTCAGGTTTTTTCGAATGTATTGATCACTTCTGTCTGGTTTTCTATTTTGGCGGGTTTGAAAATATTTTTGGATTAGTTTTGGCGGGTTTGAAAATATTTTGGCTCTTTGCGCAGAGACGACGGTGCCGGTTGTGGTGCGCTCCGGGGCGCTCCTTCTGCGGAAAGACGCCTGGCAGCGGCACTTGGGACAGCTCCGCGTCTCCGTATTCTGCGTTTCTTGCCTTCTGCATCTCAGCAAAATGCTTTCCCACTAGGTCTAGCAAGGAGAAACTGTGGCAGCTGAGTAGATGTAGCCCGGCCCACCCTTTGAAGTTGACAAGTTCTTGGCATCTCAGAACCTCAGGGGAAGAGCAAGGTTATCTATGGTAGGCTGGGGCAGAACTAGCAGCAAGCAGAGCAAAGTTGTCCAAGAATAGCTTCCATTGGAATGCTAATGGCAATTGAAGAGGCAGGCCAGTGGCAAGCCACTAGCTTCTAGCAGTTTGAAAGTTGCAGACACAGTGCAGGTGTTGTGCGGCTTCCTTCTTGGCCTCCTAGAAGGTGCCGCGGTGCCGCGCTCTCCGTCTCTTGCTTGCCAATATGTTGCCGTGTTCCTCCTATTGTTTGGTTTGTTTTGATTTGTTTTGATGATGTTTTGGCGGGTTTTTGGAATGTTTTGGTGGTGTTTTAGAATGTTTTGTTTTCTCTTGTGTTGTTTTTATTGTATTGGAAGGTTTTGGAATGTTTGGATTGCTTTTGGCGGGTTTTAAAATATTTTGGCGGGTATTTGGAATGTTTTGGCGGGTATTCGGAAGGTTTTGATTAGTTTTGACAGGTTTTGAAATATTTTGGCAGGTTTTTAGAAGGTTTTGATTCTGTTTAGCCCAGTTTTTGGTGTGTTTGGATTAGCTTTGGTGGGCTTTATCATGTTTTGTCAGGTTTTCTCGAATGTATTGATCACTTCTGTCTGGTTTTCTATTTTGGCGGGTTTGAAAATATTTTTGGATTAGTTTTGGCGGGTTTGAAAATATTTTGGCTCTTTGCGCAGAGACGACGGTGCCGGTTGCGGTGCGCTCCGGGGCGCTCCTTCTGCGGAAAGACGCCTGGCAGCGGCACTTGGGACAGCTCCGCGTCTCCGTATTCTGCGTTTCTTGCCTTCTGCATCTCAGCAAAATGCTTTCCCACTAGATCTAGCAAGGAGAAACTGTGGCAGCTGAGTAGATGTAGCCCGGCCCGCCCTTTGAAGTTGACAAGTTCTTGGCATCTCAGAACCTCAAGGGAAGAGCAAGGTTATCTATGGTAGGCTGGGGCAGAACTAGCAGCAAGCAGAGCAAAGTTGTCCAAGAACAGCTTCCATTGGAATGCTAATGGCAATTGAAGAGGCAGGCCGGTGGCAAGCCACTATCTTCTAGCAGTTTGAAAGTTGCAGACACAGTGCAGGTGTTGTGCGGCTTCCTTCTTGGCCTCCTAGAAGGTGCCGTGGTGCCGCGCTCTCCGTCTCTTGCTTGCCAATATGTTGCCGTGTTCCTCCTATTGTTTGGTTTGTTTTGATTTGTTTTGATGATCTTTTGGCGGGTTTTCGGAATGTTTTGGTGGTGTTTTAGAATGTTTTGTTTTCTCTTGTGTTGTTTTTATTGTCTTGGCAGGTTGTGGAACGTTTGGATTCGTTTTGGCGGGTTTTAAAATATTTGGGCGGGTATTTGGAATGTTTTGGTTTGCTTTCATTTGTTTTGATTATGTTTTGGCAAGTAATTGAAAGTTTTGATCACTTCTGACTGGTTTTCTACTATTTTGGCATCTTTTCAGAATGTTTTGATCAGTTTTAGCAGGTTGTAAACTATTTTGTCAGGTTTTTGGAATGTTTTGGTTGGTTTTGATTTGTTTTTATGATGTTTTGCCAAGTTTTTTGAATGTTTTGATCAGTTCTGGCTGGTTTTCTAATGTTTTGGCATATTTTCAGAATGTTTTGATGAGTTTTGTGGGTCTAAATTATTTTGGCGGGTTTTCGGAATATTTTGGTTGGTTTTGATTTGATTTGATGATGTTTTGGTGGGTTTTCGGAATGTTTTGGTTGGGTTTTAGAATGTTTTGTATTCCCTTGAGTTGTTTTTATTGTGTTGGCAGGTTTTGGAATGTTTGGATTGCTTTTGGCGGGTTTTAAAATATTTTGGCGGGTATTTGGAATGTTTTGGCGGGTATTCGGAATGTTTTGATTAGTTTTGACGGGTTTTGAAATATTTTGGCGGGTTTTTAGAAGGTTTTGATTCTGTTTAGCCCAGTTTTTGGTGTTTTTGGATTAGCTTTGGTGGGCTTTATCATGTTTTGTCAGGTTTTTTCGAATGTATTGATCACTTCTGTCTGGTTTTCTATTTTGGCGGGTTTGAAAATATTTTTGGATGAGTTTTGGCGGGTTTGAAAATATTTTGGCTCTTTGCGCAGAGACGACGGTGCCGGTTGCGGTGCGCTGCGGGGCGCTCCTTCTGCGGAAAGACGCCTGGCAGCGGCACTTGGGACAGCTCCGCGTCTCCGTATTCTGCGTTTCTTGCCTTCTGCATCTCAGCAAAATGCTTTCCCACTAGGTCTAGCAAGGAGAAACTGTGGCAGCTGAGTAGATGTAGCCCGGCCCACCCTTTGAAGTTGACAAGTTCTTGGCATCTCAGAACCTCAGGGGAAGAGCAAGGTTATCTATGGTAGGCTGGGGCAGAACTAGCAGCAAGCAGAGCAAAGTTGTCCAAGAATAGCTTCCATTGGAATGCTAATGGCAATTGAAGAGGCAGGCCAGTGGCAAGCCACTAGCTTCTAGCAGTTTGAAAGTTGCAGACACAGTGCAGGTGTTGTGCGGCTTCCTTCTTGGCCTCCTAGAAGGTGCCGTGGTGCCGCGCTCTCCGTCTCTTGCTTGCCAATATGTTGCCGTGTTCCTCCTATTGTTTGGTTTGTTTTGATTTGTTTTGATGATCTTTTGGCGGGTTTTCGGAATGTTTTGGTGGTGTTTTAGAATGTTTTGTTTTCTCTTGTGTTGTTTTTATTGTCTTGGAAGGTTTTGGAACTTTTGGATTCCTTTTGGCGGGTTTTAAAATATTTTGGCGGGTATTTGGAATGTTTTGGTTTGCTTTCATTTGTTTTGATTATGTTTTGGCAAGTTATTGAAAGTTTCGATCACTTCTGACTGGTTTTCTATTATTTTGGCATCTTTTCAGAATGTTTTGATCAGTTTTGGCAGGTTGTAAACTATTTTGTCAGGTTTTTGGAATGTTTTGGTTGGTTTTGATTTGTTTTTATGATGTTTTGCCAAGTTTTTTGAATGTTTTGATCAGTTCTGGCTGGTTTTCTAATGTTTTGGCATATTTTCAGAATGTTTTGATGAGTTTTGTGGGTCTAAATCATTTTGGCGGCTTTTCGGAATATTTTGGTTGGTTTTGATTTGTTTTTATGATGTTTTGGTGGGTTTTCGGAATGTTTTGGTTGGGTTTTAGAATGTTTTGTATTCTCTTGAGTTGTTTTTATTGTGTTGGCAGGTTTTGGAATGTTTGGATTGCTTTTGGCGGGTTTTAAAATATTTTGGCGGGTATTTGGAATGTTTTGGCGGGTATTCGGAATGTTTTGATTAGTTTTGACGGGTTTTGAAATATTTTGGCGGGTTTGAAAATATTTTGACTTGTTTTGATTCTGTTTAGCCCAGTTTTTGGTGTGTTTGGATTAGCTTTGGTGGGCTTTATCATGTTTTGTCAGGTTTTCTCGAATGTATTGATCACTTCTGTCTGGTTTTCTATTTTGGCGGGTTTGAAAATATTTTTGGATTAGTTTTGGCAGGTTTGAAAATATTTTGGCTCTTTGCGCAGAGACGACGGTGCCGGTTGCGGTGCGCTCCGGGGCGCTCCTTCTGCGGAAAGACGCCTGGCAGCGGCACTTGGGACAGCTCCGCGTCTCCGTATTCTGCGTTTCTTGCCTTCTGCATCTCAGCAAAATGCTTTCCCACTAGGTCTAGCAAGGAGAAACTGTGGCAGCTGAGTAGATGTAGCCCGGCCCACCCTTTGAAGTTGACAAGTTCTTGGCATCTCAGAACCTCAAGGGAAGAGCAAGGTTATCTATGGTAGGCTGGGGCAGAACTAGCAGCAAGCAGAGCAAAGTTGTCCAAGAATAGCTTCCATTGGAATGCTAATGGCAATTGAAGAGGCAGGCCAGTGGCAAGCCACTAGCTTCTAGCAGTTTGAAAGTTGCAGACACAGTGCAGGTGTTGTGCGGCTTCCTTCTTGGCCTCCTAGAAGGTGCCGCACTCTCCGTCTCTTGCTTGCCAATATGTTGCCGTGTTCCTCCTATTGTTTGGTTTGTTTTGATTTGTTTTGATGATCTTTTGGCGGGTTTTCGGAATGTTTTGGTGGTGTTTTAGAATGTTTTGTTTTCTCTTGTGTTGTTTTTATTGTCTTGGCAGGTTGTGGAACGTTTGGATTCGTTTTGGCGGGTTTTAAAATATTTTGGCGGGTATTTGGAATGTTTTGGTTTGCTTTCATTTGTTTTGATTATGTTTTGGCAAGTTATTGAAAGTTTTGATCACTTCTGACTGGTTTTCTAGTATTTTGGCATCTTTTCAGAATGTTTTGATCAGTTTTAGCAGGTTGTAAACTATTTTGTCAGGTTTTTGGAATGTTTTGGTTGGTTTTGATTTGTTTTTATGATGTTTTGCCAAGTTTTTTGAATGTTTTGATCAGTTCTGGCTGGTTTTCTAATGTTTTGGCATCTTTTCAGAATGTTTTGATGAGTTTTGTGGGTCTAAATTATTTTGGCGGGTTTTCGGAATATTTTGGTTGGTTTTGATTTGATTTGATGATGTTTTGGTGGGTTTTCGGAATGTTTTGGTTGGGTTTTAGAATGTTTTGTATTC
This sequence comes from Passer domesticus, assembly GCF_036417665.1. NCBI lineage: Eukaryota > Metazoa > Chordata > Aves > Passeriformes > Passeridae > Passer > Passer domesticus. The sequence continues at coordinate 60,067,891 of NC_087474.1, forward strand.
CCTTGAGTTGTTTTTATTGTGTTGGCAGGTTTTGGAATGTTTGGATTGCTTTTGGCGGGTTTTAAAATATTTTGGCGGGTATTTGGAATGTTTTGGCGGGTATTCGGAATGTTTTGATTAGTTTTGACGGGTTTTGAAATATTTTGGCGGGTTTTTAGAAGGTTTTGATTCTGTTTAGCCCAGTTTTTGGTGTTTTTGGATTAGCTTTGGTGGGCTTTATCATGTTTTGTCAGGTTTTTTCGAATGTATTGATCACTTCTGTCTGGTTTTCTATTTTGGCGGGTTTGAAAATATTTTTGGATGAGTTTTGGCGGGTTTGAAAATATTTTGGCTCTTTGCGCAGAGACGACGGTGCCGGTTGCGGTGCGCTGCGGGGCGCTCCTTCTGCGGAAAGACGCCTGGCAGCGGCACTTGGGACAGCTCCGCGTCTCCGTATTCTGCGTTTCTTGCCTTCTGCATCTCAGCAAAATGCTTTCCCACTAGGTCTAGCAAGGAGAAACTGTGGCAGCTGAGTAGATGTAGCCCGGCCCACCCTTTGAAGTTGACAAGTTCTTGGCATCTCAGAACCTCAGGGGAAGAGCAAGGTTATCTATGGTAGGCTGGGGCAGAACTAGCAGCAAGCAGAGCAAAGTTGTCCAAGAATAGCTTCCATTGGAATGCTAATGGCAATTGAAGAGGCAGGCCAGTGGCAAGCCACTAGCTTCTAGCAGTTTGAAAGTTGCAGACACAGTGCAGGTGTTGTGCGGCTTCCTTCTTGGCCTCCTAGAAGGTGCCGTGGTGCCGCGCTCTCCGTCTCTTGCTTGCCAATATGTTGCCGTGTTCCTCCTATTGTTTGGTTTGTTTTGATTTGTTTTGATGATCTTTTGGCGGGTTTTCGGAATGTTTTGGTGGTGTTTTAGAATGTTTTGTTTTCTCTTGTGTTGTTTTTATTGTCTTGGAAGGTTTTGGAACTTTTGGATTCCTTTTGGCGGGTTTTAAAATATTTTGGCGGGTATTTGGAATGTTTTGGTTTGCTTTCATTTGTTTTGATTATGTTTTGGCAAGTTATTGAAAGTTTCGATCACTTCTGACTGGTTTTCTAGTATTTTGGCATCTTTTCAGAATGTTTTGATCAGTTTTGGCAGGTTGTAAACTATTTTGTCAGGTTTTTGGAATGTTTTGGTTGGTTTTGATTTGTTTTTATGATGTTTTGCCAAGTTTTTTGAATGTTTTGATCAGTTCTGGCTGGTTTTCTAATGTTTTGGCATATTTTCAGAATGTTTTGATGAGTTTTGTGGGTCTAAATCATTTTGGCGGCTTTTCGGAATATTTTGGTTGGTTTTGATTTGTTTTTATGATGTTTTGGTGGGTTTTCGGAATGTTTTGGTTGGGTTTTAGAATGTTTTGTATTCTCTTGAGTTGTTTTTATTGTGTTGGCAGGTTTTGGAATGTTTGGATTGCTTTTGGCGGGTTTTAAAATATTTTGGCGGGTATTTGGAATGTTTTGGCGGGTATTCGGAATGTTTTGATTAGTTTTGACGGGTTTTGAAATATTTTGGCGGGTTTGAAAATATTTTGACTTGTTTTGATTCTGTTTAGCCCAGTTTTTGGTGTGTTTGGATTAGCTTTGGTGGGCTTTATCATGTTTTGTCAGGTTTTCTCGAATGTATTGATCACTTCTGTCTGGTTTTCTATTTTGGCGGGTTTGAAAATATTTTTGGATTAGTTTTGGCAGGTTTGAAAATATTTTGGCTCTTTGCGCAGAGACGACGGTGCCGGTTGCGGTGCGCTCCGGGGCGCTCCTTCTGCGGAAAGACGCCTGGCAGCGGCACTTGGGACAGCTCCGCGTCTCCGTATTCTGCGTTTCTTGCCTTCTGCATCTCAGCAAAATGCTTTCCCACTAGGTCTAGCAAGGAGAAACTGTGGCAGCTGAGTAGATGTAGCCCGGCCCGCCCTTTGAAGTTGACAAGTTCTTGGCATCTCAGAACCTCAAGGGAAGAGCAAGGTTATCTATGGTAGGCTGGGGCAGAACTAGCAGCAAGCAGAGCAAAGTTGTCCAAGAATAGCTTCCATTGGAATGCTAATGGCAATTGAAGAGGCAGGCCAGTGGCAAGCCACTAGCTTCTAGCAGTTTGAAAGTTGCAGACACAGTGCAGGTGTTGTGCGGCTTCCTTCTTGGCCTCCTAGAAGGTGCCGCACTCTCCGTCTCTTGCTTGCCAATATGTTGCCGTGTTCCTCCTATTGTTTGGTTTGTTTTGATTTGTTTTGATGATCTTTTGGCGGGTTTTCGGAATGTTTTGGTGGTGTTTTAGAATGTTTTGTTTTCTCTTGTGTTGTTTTTATTGTCTTGGCAGGTTGTGGAACGTTTGGATTCGTTTTGGCGGGTTTTAAAATATTTTGGCGGGTATTTGGAATGTTTTGGTTTGCTTTCATTTGTTTTGATTATGTTTTGGCAAGTTATTGAAAGTTTTGATCACTTCTGACTGGTTTTCTAGTATTTTGGCATCTTTTCAGAATGTTTTGATCAGTTTTAGCAGGTTGTAAACTATTTTGTCAGGTTTTTGGAATGTTTTGGTTGGTTTTGATTTGTTTTTATGATGTTTTGCCAAGTTTTTTGAATGTTTTGATCAGTTCTGGCTGGTTTTCTAATGTTTTGGCATCTTTTCAGAATGTTTTGATGAGTTTTGTGGGTCTAAATTATTTTGGCGGGTTTTCGGAATATTTTGGTTGGTTTTGATTTGTTTTTATGATGTTTTGTCGGGTTTTTGGAAAGTTTTGGTTGGGTTTTAGAATGTTTTGTATTCTCTTGAGTTGTTTTTATTGTGTTGGCAGGTTTTGGAATGTTTGGATTGCTTTTGGCGGGTTTTAAAATATTTTGGCGGGTATTTGGAATGTTTTGGCGGGTATTCGGAATGTTTTGATTAGTTTTGACGGGTTTTGAAATATTTTGGCGGGTTTGAAAATATTTTGACTTGTTTTGATTCTGTTTAGCCCAGTTTTTGGTGTGTTTGGATTAGCTTTGGTGGGCTTTATCATGTTTTGTCAGGTTTTCTCGAATGTATTGATCACTTCTGTCTGGTTTTCTATTTTGGTGGGTTTGAAAATATTTTTGGATTAGTTTTGGCGGGTTTGAAAATATTTTGGCTCTTTGCGCAGAGACGACGGTGCCGGTTGTGGTGCGCTCCGGGGCGCTCCTTCTGCGGAAAGACGCCTGGCAGCGGCACTTGGGACAGCTCCGCGTCTCCGTATTCTGCGTTTCTTGCCTTCTGCATCTCAGCAAAATGCTTTCCCACTAGGTCTAGCAAGGAGAAACTGTGGCAGCTGAGTAGATGTAGCCCGGCCCACCATTTGAAGTTGACAAGTTCTTGGCATCTCAGAACCTCAGGGGAAGAGCAAGGTTATCTATGGTAGGCTGGGGCAGAACTAGCAGCAAGCAGAGCAAAGTTGTCCAAGAATAGCTTCCATTGGAATGCTAATGGCAATTGAAGAGGCAGGCCAGTGGCAAGCCACTAGCTTCTAGCAGTTTGAAAGTTGCAGACACAGTGCAGGTGTTGTGCGGCTTCCTTCTTGGCCTCCTAGAAGGTGCCGCGGTGCCGCGCTCTCCGTCTCTTGCTTGCCAATATGTTGCCGTGTTCCTCCTATTGTTTGGTTTGTTTTGATTTGTTTTGATGATCTTTTGGCGGGTTTTTGGAATGTTTTGGTGGTGTTTTAGAATGTTTTGTTTTCTCTTGTGTTGTTTTTATTGTCTTGGCAGGTTTTGGAATGTTTGGATTCCTTTTGGCGGGTTTTAAAATATTTTGGCGGGTATTTGGAATGTTTTGGCGGGTATTCGGAAGGTTTTGATTAGTTTTGACGGGTTTTGAAATATTTTGGCAGGTTTTTAGAAGGTTTTGATTCTGTTTAGCCCAGTTTTTGGTGTGTTTGGATTAGCTTTGGTGGGCTTTATCATGTTTTGTCAGGTTTTCTCGAATGTATTGATCACTTCTGTCTGGTTTTCTATTTTGGTGGGTTTGAAAATATTTTTGGATTAGTTTTGGCGGGTTTGAAAATATTTTGGCTCTTTGCGCAGAGACGACGGTGCCGGTTGCGGTGCGCTGCGGGGCGCTCCTTCTGCGGAAAGACGCCTGGCAGCGGCACTTGGGACAGCTCCGCGTCTCCGTATTCTGCGTTTCTTGCCTTCTGCATCTCAGCAAAATGCTTTCCCACTAGATCTAGCAAGGAGAAACTGTGGCAGCTGAGTAGATGTAGCCCGGCCCGCCCTTTGAAGTTGACAAGTTCTTGGCATCTCAGAACCTCAAGGGAAGAGCAAGGTTATCTATGGTAGGCTGGGGCAGAACTAGCAGCAAGCAGAGCAAAGTTGTCCAAGAATAGCTTCCATTGGAATGCTAATGGCAATTGAAGAGGCAGGCCAGTGGCAAGCCACTAGCTTCTAGCAGTTTGAAAGTTGCAGACACAGTGCAGGTGTTGTGCGGCTTCCTTCTTCGCCTCCTAGAAGGTGCCGTGGTGCCGCGCTCTCCGTCTCTTGCTTGCCAATATGTTGCCGTGTTCCTCCTATTGTTTGGTTTGTTTTGATTTGTTTTGATGATGTTTTGGCGGGTTTTCGGAATGTTTTGGTGGTGTTTTAGAATGTTTTGTTTTCTCTTGTGTTGTTTTTATTGTCTTGGAAGGTTTTGGAACTTTTGGATTCCTTTTGGCGGGTTTTAAAATATTTTGGCGGGTATTTGGAATGTTTTGGTTTGCTTTCATTTGTTTTGATTATGTTTTGGCAAGTTATTGAAAGTTTTGATCACTTCTGACTGGTTTTCTAGTATTTTGGCATCTTTTCAGAATGTTTTGATCAGTTTTAGCAGGTTGTAAACTATTTTGTCAGGTTTTTGGAATGTTTTGGTTGGTTTTGATTTGTTTTTATGATGTTTTGCCAAGTTTTTTGAATGTTTTGATCAGTTCTGGCTGGTTTTCTAATGTTTTGGCATCTTTTCAGAATGTTTTGATGAGTTTTGTGGGTCTAAATTATTTTGGCGGGTTTTCGGAATATTTTGGTTGGTTTTGATTTGTTTTTATGATGTTTTGTCGGGTTTTTGGAAAGTTTTGGTTGGGTTTTAGAATGTTTTGTATTCTCTTGAGTTGTTTTTATTGTGTTGGCAGGTTTTGGAATGTTTGGATTGCTTTTGGCGGGTTTTAAAATATTTTGGCGGGTATTTGGAATGTTTTGGCGGGTATTCGGAATGTTTTGATTAGTTTTGACGGGTTTTGAAATATTTTGGCGGGTTTGAAAATATTTTGACTTGTTTTGATTCTGTTTAGCCCAGTTTTTGGTGTGTTTGGATTAGCTTTGGTGGGCTTTATCATGTTTTGTCAGGTTTTCTCGAATGTATTGATCACTTCTGTCTGGTTTTCTATTTTGGCGGGTTTGAAAATATTTTTGGATTAGTTTTGGCGGGTTTGAAAATATTTTGGCTCTTTGCGCAGAGATGACGGTGCCGGTTGTGGTGCGCTCCGGGGCGCTCCTTCTGCGGAAAGACGCCTGGCAGCGGCACTTGGGACAGCTCCGCGTCTCCGTATTCTGCGTTTCTTGCCTTCTGCATCTCAGCAAAATGCTTTCCCACTAGGTCTAGCAAGGAGAAACTGTGGCAGCTGAGTAGATGTAGCCCGGCCCACCATTTGAAGTTGACAAGTTCTTGGCATCTCAGAACCTCAGGGGAAGAGCAAGGTTATCTATGGTAGGCTGGGGCAGAACTAGCAGCAAGCAGAGCAAAGTTGTCCAAGAATAGCTTCCATTGGAATGCTAATGGCAATTGAAGAGGCAGGCCAGTGGCAAGCCACTAGCTTCTAGCAGTTTGAAAGTTGCAGACACAGTGCAGGTGTTGTGCGGCTTCCTTCTTGGCCTCCTAGAAGGTGCCGTGGTGCCGCGCTCTCCGTCTCTTGCTTGCCAATATGTTGCCGTGTTCCTCCTATTGTTTGGTTTGTTTTGATTTGTTTTGATGATGTTTTGGCGGGTTTTCGGAATGTTTTGGTGGTGTTTTAGAATGTTTTGTTTTCTCTTGTGTTGTTTTTATTGTCTTGGAAGGTTTTGGAACTTTTGGATTCCTTTTGGCGGGTTTTAAAATATTTTGGCGGGTATTTGGAATGTTTTGGTTTGCTTTCATTTGTTTTGATTATGTTTTGGCAAGTTATTGAAAGTTTTGATCACTTCTGACTGGTTTTCTAGTATTTTGGCATCTTTTCAGAATGTTTTGATCAGTTTTAGCAGGTTGTAAACTATTTTGTCAGGTTTTTGGAATGTTTTGGTTGGTTTTGATTTGTTTTTATGATGTTTTGCCAAGTTTTTTGAATGTTTTGATCAGTTCTGGCTGGTTTTCTAATGTTTTGGCATCTTTTCAGAATGTTTTGATGAGTTTTGTGGGTCTAAATTATTTTGGCGGGTTTTCGGAATATTTTGGTTGGTTTTGATTTGTTTTTATGATGTTTTGTCGGGTTTTTGGAATGTTTTGGTTGGGTTTTAGAATGTTTTGTATTCTCTTGAGTTGTTTTTATTGTGTTGGCAGGTTTTGGAATGTTTGGATTGCTTTTGGCGGGTTTTAAAATATTTTGGCGGGTATTTGGAATGTTTTGGCGGGTATTCGGAATGTTTTGATTAGTTTTGACGGGTTTTGAAATATTTTGGCGGGTTTGAAAATATTTTGACTTGTTTTGATTCTGTTTAGCCCAGTTTTTGGTGTGTTTGGATTAGCTTTGGTGGGCTTTATCATGTTTTGTCAGGTTTTCTCGAATGTATTGATCACTTCTGTCTGGTTTTCTATTTTGGCGGGTTTGAAAATATTTTTGGATTAGTTTTGGCGGGTTTGAAAATATTTTGGCTCTTTGCGCAGAGATGACGGTGCCGGTTGTGGTGCGCTCCGGGGCGCTCCTTCTGCGGAAAGACGCCTGGCAGCGGCACTTGGGACAGCTCCGCGTCTCCGTATTCTGCGTTTCTTGCCTTCTGCATCTCAGCAAAATGCTTTCCCACTAGGTCTAGCAAGGAGAAACTGTGGCAGCTGAGTAGATGTAGCCCGGCCCACCATTTGAAGTTGACAAGTTCTTGGCATCTCAGAACCTCAGGGGAAGAGCAAGGTTATCTATGGTAGGCTGGGGCAGAACTAGCAGCAAGCAGAGCAAAGTTGTCCAAGAATAGCTTCCATTGGAATGCTAATGGCAATTGAAGAGGCAGGCCAGTGGCAAGCCACTAGCTTCTAGCAGTTTGAAAGTTGCAGACACAGTGCAGGTGTTGTGCGGCTTCCTTCTTGGCCTCCTAGAAGGTGCCGCGGTGCCGCGCTCTCCGTCTCTTGCTTGCCAATATGTTGCCGTGTTCCTCCTATTGTTTGGTTTGTTTTGATTTGTTTTGATGATCTTTTGGCGGGTTTTTGGAATGTTTTGGTGGTGTTTTAGAATGTTTTGTTTTCTCTTGTGTTGTTTTTATTGTCTTGGCAGGTTTTGGAATGTTTGGATTCCTTTTGGCGGGTTTTAAAATATTTTGGCGGGTATTTGGAATGTTTTGGCGGGTATTCGGAAGGTTTTGATTAGTTTTGACGGGTTTTGAAATATTTTGGCAGGTTTTTAGAAGGTTTTGATTCTGTTTAGCCCAGTTTTTGGTGTGTTTGGATTAGCTTTGGTGGGCTTTATCATGTTTTGTCAGGTTTTCTCGAATGTATTGATCACTTCTGTCTGGTTTTCTATTTTGGCGGGTTTGAAAATATTTTTGGATTAGTTTTGGCGGGTTTGAAAATATTTTGGCTCTTTGCGCAGAGACGACGGTGCCGGTTGCGGTGCGCTCCGGGGCGCTCCTTCTGCGGAAAGACGCCTGGCAGCGGCACTTGGGACAGCTCCGCGTCTCCGTATTCTGCGTTTCTTGCCTTCTGCATCTCAGCAAAATGCTTTCCCACTAGATCTAGCAAGGAGAAACTGTGGCAGCTGAGTAGATGTAGCCCGGCCCGCCCTTTGAAGTTGACAAGTTCTTGGCATCTCAGAACCTCAAGGGAAGAGCAAGGTTATCTATGGTAGGCTGGGGCAGAACTAGCAGCAAGCAGAGCAAAGTTGTCCAAGAATAGCTTCCATTGGAATGCTAATGGCAATTGAAGACGCAGGCCAGTGGCAAGCCACTAGCTTCTAGCAGTTTGAAAGTTGCAGACACAGTGCAGGTGTTGTGCGGCTTCCTTCTTGGCCTCCTAGAAGGTGCCGTGGTGCCGCGCTCTCCGTCTCTTGCTTGCCAATATGTTGCCGTGTTCCTCCTATTGTTTGGTTTGTTTTGATTTGTTTTGATGATGTTTTGGCGGGTTTTCGGAATGTTTTGGTGGTGTTTTAGAATGTTTTGTTTTCTCTTGTGTTGTTTTTATTGTCTTGGAAGGTTTTGGAACTTTTGGATTCCTTTTGGCGGGTTTTAAAATATTTTGGCGGGTATTTGGAATGTTTTGGTTTGCTTTCATTTGTTTTGATTATGTTTTGGCAAGTTATTGAAAGTTTTGATCACTTCTGACTGGTTTTCTAGTATTTTGGCATCTTTTCAGAATGTTTTGATCAGTTTTAGCAGGTTGTAAACTATTTTGTCAGGTTTTTGGAATGTTTTGGTTGGTTTTGATTTGTTTTTATGATGTTTTGCCAAGTTTTTTGAATGTTTTGATCAGTTCTGGCTGGTTTTCTAATGTTTTGGCATCTTTTCAGAATGTTTTGATGAGTTTTGTGGGTCTAAATTATTTTGGCGGGTTTTCGGAATATTTTGGTTGGTTTTGATTTGTTTTTATGATGTTTTGTCGGGTTTTTGGAAAGTTTTGGTTGGGTTTTAGAATGTTTTGTATTCTCTTGAGTTGTTTTTATTGTGTTGGCAGGTTTTGGAATGTTTGGATTGCTTTTGGCGGGTTTTAAAATATTTTGGCGGGTATTTGGAATGTTTTGGCGGGTATTCGGAATGTTTTGATTAGTTTTGACGGGTTTTGAAATATTTTGGCGGGTTTGAAAATATTTTGACTTGTTTTGATTCTGTTTAGCCCAGTTTTTGGTGTGTTTGGATTAGCTTTGGTGGGCTTTATCATGTTTTGTCAGGTTTTCTCGAATGTATTGATCACTTCTGTCTGGTTTTCTATTTTGGCGGGTTTGAAAATATTTTTGGATGAGTTTTGGCGGGTTTGAAAATATTTTGGCTCTTTGCGCAGAGATGACGGTGCCGGTTGTGGTGCGCTCCGGGGCGCTCCTTCTGCGGAAAGACGCCTGGCAGCGGCACTTGGGACAGCTCCGCGTCTCCGTATTCTGCGTTTCTTGCCTTCTGCATCTCAGCAAAATGCTTTCCCACTAGGTCTAGCAAGGAGAAACTGTGGCAGCTGAGTAGATGTAGCCCGGCCCACCATTTGAAGTTGACAAGTTCTTGGCATCTCAGAACCTCAGGGGAAGAGCAAGGTTATCTATGGTAGGCTGGGGCAGAACTAGCAGCAAGCAGAGCAAAGTTGTCCAAGAATAGCTTCCATTGGAATGCTAATGGCAATTGAAGAGGCAGGCCAGTGGCAAGCCACTAGCTTCTAGCAGTTTGAAAGTTGCAGACACAGTGCAGGTGTTGTGCGGCTTCCTTCTTGGCCTCCTAGAAGGTGCCGCGGTGCCGCGCTCTCCGTCTCTTGCTTGCCAATATGTTGCCGTGTTCCTCCTATTGTTTGGTTTGTTTTGATTTGTTTTGATGATCTTTTGGCGGGTTTTTGGAATGTTTTGGTGGTGTTTTAGAATGTTTTGTTTTCTCTTGTGTTGTTTTTATTGTCTTGGCAGGTTTTGGAATGTTTGGATTCCTTTTGGCGGGTTTTAAAATATTTTGGCGGGTATTTGGAATGTTTTGGCGGGTATTCGGAAGGTTTTGATTAGTTTTGACGGGTTTTGAAATATTTTGGCAGATTTTTAGAAGGTTTTGATTCTGTTTAGCCCAGTTTTTGGTGTGTTTGGATTAGCTTTGGTGGGCTTTATCATGTTTTGTCAGGTTTTCTCGAATGTATTGATCACTTCTGTCTGGTTTTCTATTTTGGCGGGTTTGAAAATATTTTTGGATTAGTTTTGGCGGGTTTGAAAATATTTTGGCTCTTTGCGCAGAGACGACGGTGCCGGTTGCGGTGCGCTCCGGGGCGCTCCTTCTGCGGAAAGACGCCTGGCAGCGGCACTTGGGACAGCTCCGCGTCTCCGTATTCTGCGTTTCTTGCCTTCTGCATCTCAGCAAAATGCTTTCCCACTAGATCTAGCAAGGAGAAACTGTGGCAGCTGAGTAGATGTAGCCCGGCCCGCCCTTTGAAGTTGACAAGTTCTTGGCATCTCAGAACCTCAAGGGAAGAGCAAGGTTATCTATGGTAGGCTGGGGCAGAACTAGCAGCAAGCAGAGCAAAGTTGTCCAAGAATAGCTTCCATTGGAATGCTAATGGCAATTGAAGAGGCAGGCCAGTGGCAAGCCACTAGCTTCTAGCAGTTTGAAAGTTGCAGACACAGTGCAGGTGTTGTGCGGCTTCCTTCTTCGCCTCCTAGAAGGTGCCGTGGTGCCGCGCTCTCCGTCTCTTGCTTGCCAATATGTTGCCGTGTTCCTCCTATTGTTTGGTTTGTTTTGATTTGTTTTGATGATGTTTTGGCGGGTTTTCGGAATGTTTTGGTGGTGTTTTAGAATGTTTTGTTTTCTCTTGTGTTGTTTTTATTGTCTTGGAAGGTTTTGGAACTTTTGGATTCCTTTTGGCGGGTTTTAAAATATTTTGGCGGGTATTTGGAATGTTTTGGTTTGCTTTCATTTGTTTTGATTATGTTTTGGCACGTTATTGAAAGTTTTGATCACTTCTGACTGGTTTTCTAGTATTTTGGCATCTTTTCAGAATGTTTTGATCAGTTTTAGCAGGTTGTAAACTATTTTGTCAGGTTTTTGGAATGTTTTGGTTGGTTTTGATTTGTTTTTATGATGTTTTGCCAAGTTTTTTGAATGTTTTGATCAGTTCTGGCTGGTTTTCTAATGTTTTGGCATCTTTTCAGAATGTTTTGATGAGTTTTGTGGGTCTAAATTATTTTGGCGGGTTTTCGGAATATTTTGGTTGGTTTTGATTTGTTTTTATGATGTTTTGTCGGGTTTTTGGAAAGTTTTGGTTGGGTTTTAGAATGTTTTGTATTCTCTTGAGTTGTTTTTATTGTGTTGGCAGGTTTTGGAATGTTTGGATTGCTTTTGGCGGGTTTTAAAATATTTTGGCGGGTATTTGGAATGTTTTGGCGGGTATTCGGAATGTTTTGATTAGTTTTGACGGGTTTTGAAATATTTTGGTGGGTTTGAAAATATTTTGACTTGTTTTGATTCTGTTTAGCCCAGTTTTTGGTGTGTTTGGATTAGCTTTGGTGGGCTTTATCATGTTTTGTCAGGTTTTCTCGAATGTATTGATCACTTCTGTCTGGTTTTCTATTTTGGCGGGTTTGAAAATATTTTTGGATTAGTTTTGGCGGGTTTGAAAATATTTTGGCTCTTTGCGCAGAGATGACGGTGCCGGTTGTGGTGCGCTCCGGGGCGCTCCTTCTGCGGAAAGACGCCTGGCAGCGGCACTTGGGACAGCTCCGCGTCTCCGTATTCTGCGTTTCTTGCCTTCTGCATCTCAGCAAAATGCTTTCCCACTAGGTCTAGCAAGGAGAAACTGTGGCAGCTGAGTAGATGTAGCCCGGCCCACCATTTGAAGTTGACAAGTTCTTGGCATCTCAGAACCTCAGGGGAAGAGCAAGGTTATCTATGGTAGGCTGGGGCAGAACTAGCAGCAAGCAGAGCAAAGTTGTCCAAGAATAGCTTCCATTGGAATGCTAATGGCAATTGAAGAGGCAGGCCAGTGGCAAGCCACTAGCTTCTAGCAGTTTGAAAGTTGCAGACACAGTGCAGGTGTTGTGCGGCTTCCTTCTTGGCCTCCTAGAAGGTGCCGCGGTGCCGCGCTCTCCGTCTCTTGCTTGCCAATATGTTGCCGTGTTCCTCCTATTGTTTGGTTTGTTTTGATTTGTTTTGATGATCTTTTGGCGGGTTTTTGGAATGTTTTGGTGGTGTTTTAGAATGTTTTGTTTTCTCTTGTGTTGTTTTTATTGTCTTGGCAGGTTTTGGAATGTTTGGATTCCTTTTGGCGGGTTTTAAAATATTTTGGCGGGTATTTGGAATGTTTTGGCGGGTATTCGGAAGGTTTTGATTAGTTTTGACGGGTTTTGAAATATTTTGGCAGGTTTTTAGAAGGTTTTGATTCTGTTTAGCCCAGTTTTTGGTGTGTTTGGATTAGCTTTGGTGGGCTTTATCATGTTTTGTCAGGTTTTCTCGAATGTATTGATCACTTCTGTCTGGTTTTCTATTTTGGCGGGTTTGAAAATATTTTTGGATTAGTTTTGGCGGGTTTGAAAATATTTTGGCTCTTTGCGCAGAGACGACGGTGCCGGTTGCGGTGCGCTGCGGGGCGCTCCTTCTGCGGAAAGACGCCTGGCAGCGGCACTTGGGACAGCTCCGCGTCTCCGTATTCTGCGTTTCTTGCCTTCTGCATCTCAGCAAAATGCTTTCCCACTAGATCTAGCAAGGAGAAACTGTGGCAGCTGAGTAGATGTAGCCCGGCCCGCCCTTTGAAGTTGACAAGTTCTTGGCATCTCAGAACCTCAAGGGAAGAGCAAGGTTATCTATGGTAGGCTGGGGCAGAACTAGCAGCAAGCAGAGCAAAGTTGTCCAAGAATAGCTTCCATTGGAATGCTAATGGCAATTGAAGAGGCAGGCCAGTGGCAAGCCACTAGCTTCTAGCAGTTTGAAAGTTGCAGACACAGTGCAGGTGTTGTGCGGCTTCCTTCTTCGCCTCCTAGAAGGTGCCGTGGTGCCGCGCTCTCCGTCTCTTGCTTGCCAATATGTTGCCGTGTTCCTCCTATTGTTTGGTTTGTTTTGATTTGTTTTGATGATGTTTTGGCGGGTTTTCGGAATGTTTTGGTGGTGTTTTAGAATGTTTTGTTTTCTCTTGTGTTGTTTTTATTGTCTTGGAAGGTTTTGGAACTTTTGGATTCCTTTTGGCGGGTTTTAAAATATTTTGGCGGGTATTTGGAATGTTTTGGTTTGCTTTCATTTGTTTTGATTATGTTTTGGCAAGTTATTGAAAGTTTTGATCACTTCTGACTGGTTTTCTAGTATTTTGGCATCTTTTCAGAATGTTTTGATCAGTTTTAGCAGGTTGTAAACTATTTTGTCAGGTTTTTGGAATGTTTTGGTTGGTTTTGATTTGTTTTTATGATGTTTTGCCAAGTTTTTTGAATGTTTTGATCAGTTCTGGCTGGTTTTCTAATGTTTTGGCATCTTTTCAGAATGTTTTGATGAGTTTTGTGGGTCTAAATTATTTTGGCGGGTTTTCGGAATATTTTGGTTGGTTTTGATTTGTTTTTATGATGTTTTGTCGGGTTTTTGGAAAGTTTTGGTTGGGTTTTAGAATGTTTTGTATTCTCTTGAGTTGTTTTTATTGTGTTGGCAGGTTTTGGAATGTTTGGATTGCTTTTGGCGGGTTTTAAAATATTTTGGCGGGTATTTGGAATGTTTTGGCGGGTATTCGGAATGTTTTGATTAGTTTTGACGGGTTTTGAAATATTTTGGCGGGTTTGAAAATATTTTGACTTGTTTTGATTCTGTTTAGCCCAGTTTTTGGTGTGTTTGGATTAGCTTTGGTGGGCTTTATCATGTTTTGTCAGGTTTTCTCGAATGTATTGATCACTTCTGTCTGGTTTTCTATTTTGGCGGGTTTGAAAATATTTTTGGATTAGTTTTGGCGGGTTTGAAAATATTTTGGCTCTTTGCGCAGAGATGACGGTGCCGGTTGTGGTGCGCTCCGGGGCGCTCCTTCTGCGGAAAGACGCCTGGCAGCGGCACTTGGGACAGCTCCGCGTCTCCGTATTCTGCGTTTCTTGCCTTCTGCATCTCAGCAAAATGCTTTCCCACTAGGTCTAGCAAGGAGAAACTGTGGCAGCTGAGTAGATGTAGCCCGGCCCACCATTTGAAGTTGACAAGTTCTTGGCATCTCAGAACCTCAGGGGAAGAGCAAGGTTATCTATGGTAGGCTGGGGCAGAACTAGCAGCAAGCAGAGCAAAGTTGTCCAAGAATAGCTTCCATTGGAATGCTAATGGCAATTGAAGAGGCAGGCCAGTGGCAAGCCACTAGCTTCTAGCAGTTTGAAAGTTGCAGACACAGTGCAGGTGTTGTGCGGCTTCCTTCTTGGCCTCCTAGAAGGTGCCGCGGTGCCGCGCTCTCCGTCTCTTGCTTGCCAATATGTTGCCGTGTTCCTCCTATTGTTTGGTTTGTTTTGATTTGTTTTGATGATCTTTTGGCGGGTTTTTGGAATGTTTTGGTGGTGTTTTAGAATGTTTTGTTTTCTCTTGTGTTGTTTTTATTGTCTTGGCAGGTTTTGGAATGTTTGGATTCCTTTTGGCGGGTTTTAAAATATTTTGGCGGGTATTTGGAATGTTTTGGCGGGTATTCGGAAGGTTTTGATTAGTTTTGACGGGTTTTGAAATATTTTGGCAGGTTTTTAGAAGGTTTTGATTCTGTTTAGCCCAGTTTTTGGTGTGTTTGGATTAGCTTTGGTGGGCTTTATCATGTTTTGTCAGGTTTTCTCGAATGTATTGATCACTTCTGTCTGGTTTTCTATTTTGGCGGGTTTGAAAATATTTTTGGATTAGTTTTGGCGGGTTTGAAAATATTTTGGCTCTTTGCGCAGAGACGACGGTGCCGGTTGCGGTGCGCTCCGGGGCGCTCCTTCTGCGGAAAGACGCCTGGCAGCGGCACTTGGGACAGCTCCGCGTCTCCGTATTCTGCGTTTCTTGCCTTCTGCATCTCAGCAAAATGCTTTCCCACTAGATCTAGCAAGGAGAAACTGTGGCAGCTGAGTAGATGTAGCCCGGCCCGCCCTTTGAAGTTGACAAGTTCTTGGCATCTCAGAACCTCAAGGGAAGAGCAAGGTTATCTATGGTAGGCTGGGGCAGAACTAGCAGCAAGCAGAGCAAAGTTGTCCAAGAATAGCTTCCATTGGAATGCTAATGGCAATTGAAGAGGCAGGCCAGTGGCAAGCCACTAGCTTCTAGCAGTTTGAAAGTTGCAGACACAGTGCAGGTGTTGTGCGGCTTCCTTCTTGGCCTCCTAGAAGGTGCCGTGGTGCCGCGCTCTCCGTCTCTTGCTTGCCAATATGTTGCCGTGTTCCTCCTATTGTTTGGTTTGTTTTGATTTGTTTTGATGATGTTTTGGCGGGTTTTCGGAATGTTTTGGTGGTGTTTTAGAATGTTTTGTTTTCTCTTGTGTTGTTTTTATTGTCTTGGAAGGTTTTGGAACTTTTGGATTCCTTTTGGCGGGTTTTAAAATATTTTGGCGGGTATTTGGAATGTTTTGGTTTGCTTTCATTTGTTTTGATTATGTTTTGGCAAGTTATTGAAAGTTTTGATCACTTCTGACTGGTTTTCTAGTATTTTGGCATCTTTTCAGAATGTTTTGATCAGTTTTGGCAGGTTGTAAACTATTTTGTCAGGTTTTTGGAATGTTTTGGTTGGTTTTGATTTGTTTTTATGATGTTTTGCCAAGTTTTTTGAATGTTTTGATCAGTTCTGGCTGGTTTTCTAATGTTTTGGCATATTTTCAGAATGTTTTGATGAGTTTTGTGGGTCTAAATCATTTTGGCGGGTTTTCGGAATATTTTGGTTGGTTTTGATTTGTTTTTATGATGTTTTGTCGGGTTTTCGGAATGTTTTGGTTGGGTTTTAGAATGTTTTGTATTCTCTTGAGTTGTTTTTATTGTGTTGGCAGGTTTTGGAATGTTTGGATTGCTTTTGGCGGGTTTTAAAATATTTTGGCGGGTATTTGGAATGTTTTGGCGGGTATTCGGAATGTTTTGATTAGTTTTGACGGGTTTTGAAATATTTTGGCGGGTTTGAAAATATTTTGACTTGTTTTGATTCTGTTTAGCCCAGTTTTTGGTGTGTTTGGATTAGCTTTGGTGGGCTTTATCATGTTTTGTCAGGTTTTTTCGAATGTATTGATCACTTCTGTCTGGTTTTCTATTTTGGCGGGTTTGAAAATATTTTTGGATTAGTTTTGGCGGGTTTGAAAATATTTTGGCTCTTTGCGCAGAGACGACGGTGCCGGTTGCGGTGCGCTGCGGGGCGCTCCTTCTGCGGAAAGACGCCTGGCAGCGGCACTTGGGACAGCTCCGCGTCTCCGTATTCTGCGTTTCTTGCCTTCTGCATCTCAGCAAAATGCTTTCCCACTAGGTCTAGCAAGGAGAAACTGTGGCAGCTGAGTAGATGTAGCCCGGCCCGCCCTTTGAAGTTGACAAGTTCTTGGCATCTCAGAACCTCAAGGGAAGAGCAAGGTTATCTATGGTAGGCTGGGGCAGAACTAGCAGCAAGCAGAGCAAAGTTGTCCAAGAATAGCTTCCATTGGAATGCTAATGGCAATTGAAGAGGCAGGCCAGTGGCAAGCCACTAGCTTCTAGCAGTTTGAAAGTTGCAGACACAGTGCAGGTGTTGTGCGGCTTCCTTCTTGGCCTCCTAGAAGGTGCCGCACTCTCCGTCTCTTGCTTGCCAATATGTTGCCGTGTTCCTCCTATTGTTTGGTTTGTTTTGATTTGTTTTGATGATCTTTTGGCGGGTTTTCGGAATGTTTTGGTGGTGTTTTAGAATGTTTTGTTTTCTCTTGTGTTGTTTTTATTGTCTTGGCAGGTTGTGGAACGTTTGGATTCGTTTTGGCGGGTTTTAAAATATTTTGGCGGGTATTTGGAATGTTTTGGTTTGCTTTCATTTGTTTTGATTATGTTTTGGCAAGTTATTGAAAGTTTTGATCACTTCTGACTGGTTTTCTAGTATTTTGGCATCTTTTCAGAATGTTTTGATCAGTTTTAGCAGGTTGTAAACTATTTTGTCAGGTTTTTGGAATGTTTTGGTTGGTTTTGATTTGTTTTTATGATGTTTTGCCAAGTTTTTTGAATGTTTTGATCAGTTCTGGCTGGTTTTCTAATGTTTTGGCATCTTTTCAGAATGTTTTGATGAGTTTTGTGGGTCTAAATTATTTTGGCGGGTTTTCGGAATATTTTGGTTGGTTTTGATTTGTTTTTATGATGTTTTGTCGGGTTTTTGGAAAGTTTTGGTTGGGTTTTAGAATGTTTTGTATTCTCTTGAGTTGTTTTTATTGTGTTGGCAGGTTTTGGAATGTTTGGATTGCTTTTGGCGGGTTTTAAAATATTTTGGCGGGTATTTGGAATGTTTTGGCGGGTATTCGGAATGTTTTGATTAGTTTTGACGGGTTTTGAAATATTTTGGCGGGTTTGAAAATATTTTGACTTGTTTTGATTCTGTTTAGCCCAGTTTTTGGTGTGTTTGGATTAGCTTTGGTGGGCTTTATCATGTTTTGTCAGGTTTTCTCGAATGTATTGATCACTTCTGTCTGGTTTTCTATTTTGGTGGGTTTGAAAATATTTTTGGATTAGTTTTGGCGGGTTTGAAAATATTTTGGCTCTTTGCGCAGAGATGACGGTGCCGGTTGTGGTGCGCTCCGGGGCGCTCCTTCTGCGGAAAGACGCCTGGCAGCGGCACTTGGGACAGCTCCGCGTCTCCGTATTCTGCGTTTCTTGCCTTCTGCATCTCAGCAAAATGCTTTCCCACTAGGTCTAGCAAGGAGAAACTGTGGCAGCTGAGTAGATGTAGCCCGGCCCACCATTTGAAGTTGACAAGTTCTTGGCATCTCAGAACCTCAGGGGAAGAGCAAGGTTATCTATGGTAGGCTGGGGCAGAACTAGCAGCAAGCAGAGCAAAGTTGTCCAAGAATAGCTTCCATTGGAATGCTAATGGCAATTGAAGAGGCAGGCCAGTGGCAAGCCACTAGCTTCTAGCAGTTTGAAAGTTGCAGACACAGTGCAGGTGTTGTGCGGCTTCCTTCTTGGCCTCCTAGAAGGTGCCGCGGTGCCGCGCTCTCCGTCTCTTGCTTGCCAATATGTTGCCGTGTTCCTCCTATTGTTTGGTTTGTTTTGATTTGTTTTGATGATCTTTTGGCGGGTTTTTGGAATGTTTTGGTGGTGTTTTAGAATGTTTTGTTTTCTCTTGTGTTGTTTTTATTGTCTTGGCAGGTTTTGGAATGTTTGGATTCCTTTTGGCGGGTTTTAAAATATTTTGGCGGGTATTTGGAATGTTTTGGCGGGTATTCGGAAGGTTTTGATTAGTTTTGACGGGTTTTGAAATATTTTGGCAGGTTTTTAGAAGGTTTTGATTCTGTTTAGCCCAGTTTTTGGTGTGTTTGGATTAGCTTTGGTGGGCTTTATCATGTTTTGTCAGGTTTTCTCGAATGTATTGATCACTTCTGTCTGGTTTTCTATTTTGGTGGGTTTGAAAATATTTTTGGATTAGTTTTGGCGGGTTTGAAAATATTTTGGCTCTTTGCGCAGAGACGACGGTGCCGGTTGCGGTGCGCTGCGGGGCGCTCCTTCTGCGGAAAGACGCCTGGCAGCGGCACTTGGGACAGCTCCGCGTCTCCGTATTCTGCGTTTCTTGCCTTCTGCATCTCAGCAAAATGCTTTCCCACTAGATCTAGCAAGGAGAAACTGTGGCAGCTGAGTAGATGTAGCCCGGCCCGCCCTTTGAAGTTGACAAGTTCTTGGCATCTCAGAACCTCAAGGGAAGAGCAAGGTTATCTATGGTAGGCTGGGGCAGAACTAGCAGCAAGCAGAGCAAAGTTGTCCAAGAATAGCTTCCATTGGAATGCTAATGGCAATTGAAGAGGCAGGCCAGTGGCAAGCCACTAGCTTCTAGCAGTTTGAAAGTTGCAGACACAGTGCAGGTGTTGTGCGGCTTCCTTCTTCGCCTCCTAGAAGGTGCCGTGGTGCCGCGCTCTCCGTCTCTTGCTTGCCAATATGTTGCCGTGTTCCTCCTATTGTTTGGTTTGTTTTGATTTGTTTTGATGATGTTTTGGCGGGTTTTCGGAATGTTTTGGTGGTGTTTTAGAATGTTTTGTTTTCTCTTGTGTTGTTTTTATTGTCTTGGAAGGTTTTGGAACTTTTGGATTCCTTTTGGCGGGTTTTAAAATATTTTGGCGGGTATTTGGAATGTTTTGGTTTGCTTTCATTTGTTTTGATTATGTTTTGGCAAGTTATTGAAAGTTTTGATCACTTCTGACTGGTTTTCTAGTATTTTGGCATCTTTTCAGAATGTTTTGATCAGTTTTAGCAGGTTGTAAACTATTTTGTCAGGTTTTTGGAATGTTTTGGTTGGTTTTGATTTGTTTTTATGATGTTTTGCCAAGTTTTTTGAATGTTTTGATCAGTTCTGGCTGGTTTTCTAATGTTTTGGCATCTTTTCAGAATGTTTTGATGAGTTTTGTGGGTCTAAATTATTTTGGCGGGTTTTCGGAATATTTTGGTTGGTTTTGATTTGTTTTTATGATGTTTTGTCGGGTTTTTGGAAAGTTTTGGTTGGGTTTTAGAATGTTTTGTATTCTCTTGAGTTGTTTTTATTGTGTTGGCAGGTTTTGGAATGTTTGGATTGCTTTTGGCGGGTTTTAAAATATTTTGGCGGGTATTTGGAATGTTTTGGCGGGTATTCGGAATGTTTTGATTAGTTTTGACGGGTTTTGAAATATTTTGGCGGGTTTGAAAATATTTTGACTTGTTTTGATTCTGTTTAGCCCAGTTTTTGGTGTGTTTGGATTAGCTTTGGTGGGCTTTATCATGTTTTGTCAGGTTTTCTCGAATGTATTGATCACTTCTGTCTGGTTTTCTATTTTGGCGGGTTTGAAAATATTTTTGGATTAGTTTTGGCGGGTTTGAAAATATTTTGGCTCTTTGCGCAGAGATGACGGTGCCGGTTGTGGTGCGCTCCGGGGCGCTCCTTCTGCGGAAAGACGCCTGGCAGCGGCACTTGGGACAGCTCCGCGTCTCCGTATTCTGCGTTTCTTGCCTTCTGCATCTCAGCAAAATGCTTTCCCACTAGGTCTAGCAAGGAGAAACTGTGGCAGCTGAGTAGATGTAGCCCGGCCCACCATTTGAAGTTGACAAGTTCTTGGCATCTCAGAACCTCAGGGGAAGAGCAAGGTTATCTATGGTAGGCTGGGGCAGAACTAGCAGCAAGCAGAGCAAAGTTGTCCAAGAATAGCTTCCATTGGAATGCTAATGGCAATTGAAGAGGCAGGCCAGTGGCAAGCCACTAGCTTCTAGCAGTTTGAAAGTTGCAGACACAGTGCAGGTGTTGTGCGGCTTCCTTCTTGGCCTCCTAGAAGGTGCCGTGGTGCCGCGCTCTCCGTCTCTTGCTTGCCAATATGTTGCCGTGTTCCTCCTATTGTTTGGTTTGTTTTGATTTGTTTTGATGATGTTTTGGCGGGTTTTCGGAATGTTTTGGTGGTGTTTTAGAATGTTTTGTTTTCTCTTGTGTTGTTTTTATTGTCTTGGAAGGTTTTGGAACTTTTGGATTCCTTTTGGCGGGTTTTAAAATATTTTGGCGGGTATTTGGAATGTTTTGGTTTGCTTTCATTTGTTTTGATTATGTTTTGGCAAGTTATTGAAAGTTTTGATCACTTCTGACTGGTTTTCTAGTATTTTGGCATCTTTTCAGAATGTTTTGATCAGTTTTAGCAGGTTGTAAACTATTTTGTCAGGTTTTTGGAATGTTTTGGTTGGTTTTGATTTGTTTTTATGATGTTTTGCCAAGTTTTTTGAATGTTTTGATCAGTTCTGGCTGGTTTTCTAATGTTTTGGCATCTTTTCAGAATGTTTTGATGAGTTTTGTGGGTCTAAATTATTTTGGCGGGTTTTCGGAATATTTTGGTTGGTTTTGATTTGTTTTTATGATGTTTTGTCGGGTTTTTGGAAAGTTTTGGTTGGGTTTTAGAATGTTTTGTATTCTCTTGAGTTGTTTTTATTGTGTTGGCAGGTTTTGGAATGTTTGGATTGCTTTTGGCGGGTTTTAAAATATTTTGGCGGGTATTTGGAATGTTTTGGCGGGTATTCGGAATGTTTTGATTAGTTTTGACGGGTTTTGAAATATTTTGGCGGGTTTGAAAATATTTTGACTTGTTTTGATTCTGTTTAGCCCAGTTTTTGGTGTGTTTGGATTAGCTTTGGTGGGCTTTATCATGTTTTGTCAGGTTTTCTCGAATGTATTGATCACTTCTGTCTGGTTTTCTATTTTGGCGGGTTTGAAAATATTTTTGGATTAGTTTTGGCGGGTTTGAAAATATTTTGGCTCTTTGCGCAGAGATGACGGTGCCGGTTGTGGTGCGCTCCGGGGCGCTCCTTCTGCGGAAAGACGCCTGGCAGCGGCACTTGGGACAGCTCCGCGTCTCCGTATTCTGCGTTTCTTGCCTTCTGCATCTCAGCAAAATGCTTTCCCACTAGGTCTAGCAAGGAGAAACTGTGGCAGCTGAGTAGATGTAGCCCGGCCCACCATTTGAAGTTGACAAGTTCTTGGCATCTCAGAACCTCAGGGGAAGAGCAAGGTTATCTATGGTAGGCTGGGGCAGAACTAGCAGCAAGCAGAGCAAAGTTGTCCAAGAATAGCTTCCATTGGAATGCTAATGGCAATTGAAGAGGCAGGCCAGTGGCAAGCCACTAGCTTCTAGCAGTTTGAAAGTTGCAGACACAGTGCAGGTGTTGTGCGGCTTCCTTCTTGGCCTCCTAGAAGGTGCCGCGGTGCCGCGCTCTCCGTCTCTTGCTTGCCAATATGTTGCCGTGTTCCTCCTATTGTTTGGTTTGTTTTGATTTGTTTTGATGATCTTTTGGCGGGTTTTTGGAATGTTTTGGTGGTGTTTTAGAATGTTTTGTTTTCTCTTGTGTTGTTTTTATTGTCTTGGCAGGTTTTGGAATGTTTGGATTCCTTTTGGCGGGTTTTAAAATATTTTGGCGGGTATTTGGAATGTTTTGGCGGGTATTCGGAAGGTTTTGATTAGTTTTGACGGGTTTTGAAATATTTTGGCAGGTTTTTAGAAGGTTTTGATTCTGTTTAGCCCAGTTTTTGGTGTGTTTGGATTAGCTTTGGTGGGCTTTATCATGTTTTGTCAGGTTTTCTCGAATGTATTGATCACTTCTGTCTGGTTTTCTATTTTGGCGGGTTTGAAAATATTTTTGGATTAGTTTTGGCGGGTTTGAAAATATTTTGGCTCTTTGCGCAGAGACGACGGTGCCGGTTGCGGTGCGCTCCGGGGCGCTCCTTCTGCGGAAAGACGCCTGGCAGCGGCACTTGGGACAGCTCCGCGTCTCCGTATTCTGCGTTTCTTGCCTTCTGCATCTCAGCAAAATGCTTTCCCACTAGATCTAGCAAGGAGAAACTGTGGCAGCTGAGTAGATGTAGCCCGGCCCGCCCTTTGAAGTTGACAAGTTCTTGGCATCTCAGAACCTCAAGGGAAGAGCAAGGTTATCTATGGTAGGCTGGGGCAGAACTAGCAGCAAGCAGAGCAAAGTTGTCCAAGAATAGCTTCCATTGGAATGCTAATGGCAATTGAAGACGCAGGCCAGTGGCAAGCCACTAGCTTCTAGCAGTTTGAAAGTTGCAGACACAGTGCAGGTGTTGTGCGGCTTCCTTCTTGGCCTCCTAGAAGGTGCCGTGGTGCCGCGCTCTCCGTCTCTTGCTTGCCAATATGTTGCCGTGTTCCTCCTATTGTTTGGTTTGTTTTGATTTGTTTTGATGATGTTTTGGCGGGTTTTCGGAATGTTTTGGTGGTGTTTTAGAATGTTTTGTTTTCTCTTGTGTTGTTTTTATTGTCTTGGAAGGTTTTGGAACTTTTGGATTCCTTTTGGCGGGTTTTAAAATATTTTGGCGGGTATTTGGAATGTTTTGGTTTGCTTTCATTTGTTTTGATTATGTTTTGGCAAGTTATTGAAAGTTTTGATCACTTCTGACTGGTTTTCTAGTATTTTGGCATCTTTTCAGAATGTTTTGATCAGTTTTAGCAGGTTGTAAACTATTTTGTCAGGTTTTTGGAATGTTTTGGTTGGTTTTGATTTGTTTTTATGATGTTTTGCCAAGTTTTTTGAATGTTTTGATCAGTTCTGGCTGGTTTTCTAATGTTTTGGCATCTTTTCAGAATGTTTTGATGAGTTTTGTGGGTCTAAATTATTTTGGCGGGTTTTCGGAATATTTTGGTTGGTTTTGATTTGTTTTTATGATGTTTTGGCGGGTTTTTGGAAAGTTTTGGTTGGGTTTTAGAATGTTTTGTATTCTCTTGAGTTGTTTTTATTGTGTTGGCAGGTTTTGGAATGTTTGGATTGCTTTTGGCGGGTTTTAAAATATTTTGGCGGGTATTTGGAATGTTTTGGCGGGTATTCGGAATGTTTTGATTAGTTTTGACGGGTTTTGAAATATTTTGGCGGGTTTGAAAATATTTTGACTTGTTTTGATTCTGTTTAGCCCAGTTTTTGGTGTGTTTGGATTAGCTTTGGTGGGCTTTATCATGTTTTGTCAGGTTTTCTCGAATGTATTGATCACTTCTGTCTGGTTTTCTATTTTGGCGGGTTTGAAAATATTTTTGGATTAGTTTTGGCGGGTTTGAAAATATTTTGGCTCTTTGCGCAGAGATGACGGTGCCGGTTGTGGTGCGCTCCGGGGCGCTCCTTCTGCGGAAAGACGCCTGGCAGCGGCACTTGGGACAGCTCCGCGTCTCCGTATTCTGCGTTTCTTGCCTTCTGCATCTCAGCAAAATGCTTTCCCACTAGGTCTAGCAAGGAGAAACTGTGGCAGCTGAGTAGATGTAGCCCGGCCCACCATTTGAAGTTGACAAGTTCTTGGCATCTCAGAACCTCAGGGGAAGAGCAAGGTTATCTATGGTAGGCTGGGGCAGAACTAGCAGCAAGCAGAGCAAAGTTGTCCAAGAATAGCTTCCATTGGAATGCTAATGGCAATTGAAGAGGCAGGCCAGTGGCAAGCCACTAGCTTCTAGCAGTTTGAAAGTTGCAGACACAGTGCAGGTGTTGTGCGGCTTCCTTCTTGGCCTCCTAGAAGGTGCCGCGGTGCCGCGCTCTCCGTCTCTTGCTTGCCAATATGTTGCCGTGTTCCTCCTATTGTTTGGTTTGTTTTGATTTGTTTTGATGATCTTTTGGCGGGTTTTTGGAATGTTTTGGTGGTGTTTTAGAATGTTTTGTTTTCTCTTGTGTTGTTTTTATTGTCTTGGCAGGTTTTGGAATGTTTGGATTCCTTTTGGCGGGTTTTAAAATATTTTGGCGGGTATTTGGAATGTTTTGGCGGGTATTCGGAAGGTTTTGATTAGTTTTGACGGGTTTTGAAATATTTTGGCAGATTTTTAGAAGGTTTTGATTCTGTTTAGCCCAGTTTTTGGTGTGTTTGGATTAGCTTTGGTGGGCTTTATCATGTTTTGTCAGGTTTTCTCGAATGTATTGATCACTTCTGTCTGGTTTTCTATTTTGGCGGGTTTGAAAATATTTTTGGATTAGTTTTGGCGGGTTTGAAAATATTTTGGCTCTTTGCGCAGAGACGACGGTGCCGGTTGCGGTGCGCTCCGGGGCGCTCCTTCTGCGGAAAGACGCCTGGCAGCGGCACTTGGGACAGCTCCGCGTCTCCGTATTCTGCGTTTCTTGCCTTCTGCATCTCAGCAAAATGCTTTCCCACTAGATCTAGCAAGGAGAAACTGTGGCAGCTGAGTAGATGTAGCCCGGCCCGCCCTTTGAAGTTGACAAGTTCTTGGCATCTCAGAACCTCAAGGGAAGAGCAAGGTTATCTATGGTAGGCTGGGGCAGAACTAGCAGCAAGCAGAGCAAAGTTGTCCAAGAATAGCTTCCATTGGAATGCTAATGGCAATTGAAGAGGCAGGCCAGTGGCAAGCCACTAGCTTCTAGCAGTTTGAAAGTTGCAGACACAGTGCAGGTGTTGTGCGGCTTCCTTCTTCGCCTCCTAGAAGGTGCCGTGGTGCCGCGCTCTCCGTCTCTTGCTTGCCAATATGTTGCCGTGTTCCTCCTATTGTTTGGTTTGTTTTGATTTGTTTTGATGATGTTTTGGCGGGTTTTCGGAATGTTTTGGTGGTGTTTTAGAATGTTTTGTTTTCTCTTGTGTTGTTTTTATTGTCTTGGAAGGTTTTGGAACTTTTGGATTCCTTTTGGCGGGTTTTAAAATATTTTGGCGGGTATTTGGAATGTTTTGGTTTGCTTTCATTTGTTTTGATTATGTTTTGGCAAGTTATTGAAAGTTTTGATCACTTCTGACTGGTTTTCTAGTATTTTGGCATCTTTTCAGAATGTTTTGATCAGTTTTAGCAGGTTGTAAACTATTTTGTCAGGTTTTTGGAATGTTTTGGTTGGTTTTGATTTGTTTTTATGATGTTTTGCCAAGTTTTTTGAATGTTTTGATCAGTTCTGGCTGGTTTTCTAATGTTTTGGCATCTTTTCAGAATGTTTTGATGAGTTTTGTGGGTCTAAATTATTTTGGCGGGTTTTCGGAATATTTTGGTTGGTTTTGATTTGTTTTTATGATGTTTTGTCGGGTTTTTGGAAAGTTTTGGTTGGGTTTTAGAATGTTTTGTATTCTCTTGAGTTGTTTTTATTGTGTTGGCAGGTTTTGGAATGTTTGGATTGCTTTTGGCGGGTTTTAAAATATTTTGGCGGGTATTTGGAATGTTTTGGCGGGTATTCGGAATGTTTTGATTAGTTTTGACGGGTTTTGAAATATTTTGGTGGGTTTGAAAATATTTTGACTTGTTTTGATTCTGTTTAGCCCAGTTTTTGGTGTGTTTGGATTAGCTTTGGTGGGCTTTATCATGTTTTGTCAGGTTTTCTCGAATGTATTGATCACTTCTGTCTGGTTTTCTATTTTGGCGGGTTTGAAAATATTTTTGGATTAGTTTTGGCGGGTTTGAAAATATTTTGGCTCTTTGCGCAGAGATGACGGTGCCGGTTGTGGTGCGCTCCGGGGCGCTCCTTCTGCGGAAAGACGCCTGGCAGCGGCACTTGGGACAGCTCCGCGTCTCCGTATTCTGCGTTTCTTGCCTTCTGCATCTCAGCAAAATGCTTTCCCACTAGGTCTAGCAAGGAGAAACTGTGGCAGCTGAGTAGATGTAGCCCGGCCCACCATTTGAAGTTGACAAGTTCTTGGCATCTCAGAACCTCAGGGGAAGAGCAAGGTTATCTATGGTAGGCTGGGGCAGAACTAGCAGCAAGCAGAGCAAAGTTGTCCAAGAATAGCTTCCATTGGAATGCTAATGGCAATTGAAGAGG
Organism: Passer domesticus; assembly: GCF_036417665.1. Lineage (NCBI taxonomy): Eukaryota > Metazoa > Chordata > Aves > Passeriformes > Passeridae > Passer > Passer domesticus. The sequence continues at coordinate 60,094,057 of NC_087474.1, forward strand.
CAGGCCAGTGGCAAGCCACTAGCTTCTAGCAGTTTGAAAGTTGCAGACACAGTGCAGGTGTTGTGCGGCTTCCTTCTTGGCCTCCTAGAAGGTGCCGCGGTGCCGCGCTCTCCGTCTCTTGCTTGCCAATATGTTGCCGTGTTCCTCCTATTGTTTGGTTTGTTTTGATTTGTTTTGATGATCTTTTGGCGGGTTTTTGGAATGTTTTGGTGGTGTTTTAGAATGTTTTGTTTTCTCTTGTGTTGTTTTTATTGTCTTGGCAGGTTTTGGAATGTTTGGATTCCTTTTGGCGGGTTTTAAAATATTTTGGCGGGTATTTGGAATGTTTTGGCGGGTATTCGGAAGGTTTTGATTAGTTTTGACGGGTTTTGAAATATTTTGGCAGGTTTTTAGAAGGTTTTGATTCTGTTTAGCCCAGTTTTTGGTGTGTTTGGATTAGCTTTGGTGGGCTTTATCATGTTTTGTCAGGTTTTCTCGAATGTATTGATCACTTCTGTCTGGTTTTCTATTTTGGCGGGTTTGAAAATATTTTTGGATTAGTTTTGGCGGGTTTGAAAATATTTTGGCTCTTTGCGCAGAGACGACGGTGCCGGTTGCGGTGCGCTCCGGGGCGCTCCTTCTGCGGAAAGACGCCTGGCAGCGGCACTTGGGACAGCTCCGCGTCTCCGTATTCTGCGTTTCTTGCCTTCTGCATCTCAGCAAAATGCTTTCCCACTAGATCTAGCAAGGAGAAACTGTGGCAGCTGAGTAGATGTAGCCCGGCCCGCCCTTTGAAGTTGACAAGTTCTTGGCATCTCAGAACCTCAAGGGAAGAGCAAGGTTATCTATGGTAGGCTGGGGCAGAACTAGCAGCAAGCAGAGCAAAGTTGTCCAAGAATAGCTTCCATTGGAATGCTAATGGCAATTGAAGAGGCAGGCCAGTGGCAAGCCACTAGCTTCTAGCAGTTTGAAAGTTGCAGACACAGTGCAGGTGTTGTGCGGCTTCCTTCTTGGCCTCCTAGAAGGTGCCGTGGTGCCGCGCTCTCCGTCTCTTGCTTGCCAATATGTTGCCGTGTTCCTCCTATTGTTTGGTTTGTTTTGATTTGTTTTGATGATGTTTTGGCGGGTTTTCGGAATGTTTTGGTGGTGTTTTAGAATGTTTTGTTTTCTCTTGTGTTGTTTTTATTGTCTTGGAAGGTTTTGGAACTTTTGGATTCCTTTTGGCGGGTTTTAAAATATTTTGGCGGGTATTTGGAATGTTTTGGTTTGCTTTCATTTGTTTTGATTATGTTTTGGCAAGTTATTGAAAGTTTTGATCACTTCTGACTGGTTTTCTAGTATTTTGGCATCTTTTCAGAATGTTTTGATCAGTTTTAGCAGGTTGTAAACTATTTTGTCAGGTTTTTGGAATGTTTTGGTTGGTTTTGATTTGTTTTTATGATGTTTTGCCAAGTTTTTTGAATGTTTTGATCAGTTCTGGCTGGTTTTCTAATGTTTTGGCATCTTTTCAGAATGTTTTGATGAGTTTTGTGGGTCTAAATTATTTTGGCGGGTTTTCGGAATATTTTGGTTGGTTTTGATTTGTTTTTATGATGTTTTGTCGGGTTTTTGGAAAGTTTTGGTTGGGTTTTAGAATGTTTTGTATTCTCTTGAGTTGTTTTTATTGTGTTGGCAGGTTTTGGAATGTTTGGATTGCTTTTGGCGGGTTTTAAAATATTTTGGCGGGTATTTGGAATGTTTTGGCGGGTATTCGGAATGTTTTGATTAGTTTTGACGGGTTTTGAAATATTTTGGCGGGTTTGAAAATATTTTGACTTGTTTTGATTCTGTTTAGCCCAGTTTTTGGTGTGTTTGGATTAGCTTTGGTGGGCTTTATCATGTTTTGTCAGGTTTTCTCGAATGTATTGATCACTTCTGTCTGGTTTTCTATTTTGGCGGGTTTGAAAATATTTTTGGATTAGTTTTGGCGGGTTTGAAAATATTTTGGCTCTTTGCGCAGAGATGACGGTGCCGGTTGTGGTGCGCTCCGGGGCGCTCCTTCTGCGGAAAGACGCCTGGCAGCGGCACTTGGGACAGCTCCGCGTCTCCGTATTCTGCGTTTCTTGCCTTCTGCATCTCAGCAAAATGCTTTCCCACTAGGTCTAGCAAGGAGAAACTGTGGCAGCTGAGTAGATGTAGCCCGGCCCACCATTTGAAGTTGACAAGTTCTTGGCATCTCAGAACCTCAGGGGAAGAGCAAGGTTATCTATGGTAGGCTGGGGCAGAACTAGCAGCAAGCAGAGCAAAGTTGTCCAAGAATAGCTTCCATTGGAATGCTAATGGCAATTGAAGAGGCAGGCCAGTGGCAAGCCACTAGCTTCTAGCAGTTTGAAAGTTGCAGACACAGTGCAGGTGTTGTGCGGCTTCCTTCTTGGCCTCCTAGAAGGTGCCGCGGTGCCGCGCTCTCCGTCTCTTGCTTGCCAATATGTTGCCGTGTTCCTCCTATTGTTTGGTTTGTTTTGATTTGTTTTGATGATCTTTTGGCGGGTTTTTGGAATGTTTTGGTGGTGTTTTAGAATGTTTTGTTTTCTCTTGTGTTGTTTTTATTGTCTTGGCAGGTTTTGGAATGTTTGGATTCCTTTTGGCGGGTTTTAAAATATTTTGGCGGGTATTTGGAATGTTTTGGCGGGTATTCGGAAGGTTTTGATTAGTTTTGACGGGTTTTGAAATATTTTGGCAGGTTTTTAGAAGGTTTTGATTCTGTTTAGCCCAGTTTTTGGTGTGTTTGGATTAGCTTTGGTGGGCTTTATCATGTTTTGTCAGGTTTTCTCGAATGTATTGATCACTTCTGTCTGGTTTTCTATTTTGGCGGGTTTGAAAATATTTTTGGATTAGTTTTGGCGGGTTTGAAAATATTTTGGCTCTTTGCGCAGAGACGACGGTGCCGGTTGCGGTGCGCTCCGGGGCGCTCCTTCTGCGGAAAGACGCCTGGCAGCGGCACTTGGGACAGCTCCGCGTCTCCGTATTCTGCGTTTCTTGCCTTCTGCATCTCAGCAAAATGCTTTCCCACTAGATCTAGCAAGGAGAAACTGTGGCAGCTGAGTAGATGTAGCCCGGCCCGCCCTTTGAAGTTGACAAGTTCTTGGCATCTCAGAACCTCAAGGGAAGAGCAAGGTTATCTATGGTAGGCTGGGGCAGAACTAGCAGCAAGCAGAGCAAAGTTGTCCAAGAATAGCTTCCATTGGAATGCTAATGGCAATTGAAGAGGCAGGCCAGTGGCAAGCCACTAGCTTCTAGCAGTTTGAAAGTTGCAGACACAGTGCAGGTGTTGTGCGGCTTCCTTCTTGGCCTCCTAGAAGGTGCCGTGGTGCCGCGCTCTCCGTCTCTTGCTTGCCAATATGTTGCCGTGTTCCTCCTATTGTTTGGTTTGTTTTGATTTGTTTTGATGATGTTTTGGCGGGTTTTCGGAATGTTTTGGTGGTGTTTTAGAATGTTTTGTTTTCTCTTGTGTTGTTTTTATTGTCTTGGAAGGTTTTGGAACTTTTGGATTCCTTTTGGCGGGTTTTAAAATATTTTGGCGGGTATTTGGAATGTTTTGGTTTGCTTTCATTTGTTTTGATTATGTTTTGGCAAGTTATTGAAAGTTTTGATCACTTCTGACTGGTTTTCTAGTATTTTGGCATCTTTTCAGAATGTTTTGATCAGTTTTGGCAGGTTGTAAACTATTTTGTCAGGTTTTTGGAATGTTTTGGTTGGTTTTGATTTGTTTTTATGATGTTTTGCCAAGTTTTTTGAATGTTTTGATCAGTTCTGGCTGGTTTTCTAATGTTTTGGCATATTTTCAGAATGTTTTGATGAGTTTTGTGGGTCTAAATCATTTTGGCGGGTTTTCGGAATATTTTGGTTGGTTTTGATTTGTTTTTATGATGTTTTGTCGGGTTTTCGGAATGTTTTGGTTGGGTTTTAGAATGTTTTGTATTCTCTTGAGTTGTTTTTATTGTGTTGGCAGGTTTTGGAATGTTTGGATTGCTTTTGGCGGGTTTTAAAATATTTTGGCGGGTATTTGGAATGTTTTGGCGGGTATTCGGAATGTTTTGATTAGTTTTGACGGGTTTTGAAATATTTTGGCGGGTTTGAAAATATTTTGACTTGTTTTGATTCTGTTTAGCCCAGTTTTTGGTGTGTTTGGATTAGCTTTGGTGGGCTTTATCATGTTTTGTCAGGTTTTTTCGAATGTATTGATCACTTCGGTCTGGTTCTCTATTTTGGCGGGTTTGAAAATATTTTTGGATTAGTTTTGGCGGGTTTGAAAATATTTTGGCTCTTTGCGCAGAGATGACGGTGCCGGTTGCGGTGCGCTCCGGGGCGCTCCTTCTGCGGAAAGACGCCTGGCAGCGGCACTTGGGACAGCTCCGCGTCTCCGTATTCTGCGTTTCTTGCCTTCTGCATCTCAGCAAAATGCTTTCCCACTAGGTCTAGCAAGGAGAAACTGTGGCAGCTGAGTAGATGTAGCCCGGCCCACCCTTTGAAGTTGACAAGTTCTTGGCATCTCAGAACCTCAGGGGAAGAGCAAGGTTATCTATGGTAGGCTGGGGCAGAACTAGCAGCAAGCAGAGCAAAGTTGTCCAAGAATAGCTTCCATTGGAATGCTAATGGCAATTGAAGAGGCAGGCCAGTGGCAAGCCACTAGCTTCTAGCAGTTTGAAAGTTGCAGACACAGTGCAGGTGTTGTGCGGCTTCCTTCTTGGCCTCCTAGAAGGTGCCGCGGTGCCGCGCTCTCCGTCTCTTGCTTGCCAATATGTTGCCGTGTACCTCCTATTGTTTGGTTTGTTTTGATTTGTTTTGATGATCTTTTGGCGGGTTTTCGGAATGTTTTGGTGGTGTTTTAGAATGTTTTGTTTTCTCTTGTGTTGTTTTTATTGTCTTGGAAGGTTTTGGAATGTTTGGATTCCTTTTGGCGGGTTTTAAAATATTTTGGCGGGTATTTGGAATGTTTTGGCGGGTATTCGGAAGGTTTTGATTAGTTTTGACGGGTTTTTGAAATATTTTGGCAGGTTTTTAGAAGGTTTTGATTCTGTTTAGCCCAGTTTTTGGTGTGTTTGGATTAGCTTTGGTGGGCTTTATCATGTTTTGTCAGGTTTTCTCGAATGTATTGATCACTTCTGTCTGGTTTTCTATTTTGGCGGGTTTGAAAATATTTTTGGATTAGTTTTGGCGGGTTTGAAAATATTTTGGCTCTTTGCGCAGAGACGACGGTGCCGGTTGCGGTGCGCTGCGGGGCGCTCCTTCTGCGGAAAGACGCCTGGCAGCGGCACTTGGGACAGCTCCGCGTCTCCGTATTCTGCGTTTCTTGCCTTCTGCATCTCAGCAAAATGCTTTCCCACTAGATCTAGCAAGGAGAAACTGTGGCAGCTGAGTAGATGTAGCCCGGCCCGCCCTTTGAAGTTGACAAATTCTTGGCATCTCAGAACCTCAAGGGAAGAGCAAGGTTATCTATGGTAGGCTGGGGCAGAACTAGCAGCAAGCAGAGCAAAGTTGTCCAAGAACAGCTTCCATTGGAATGCTAATGGCAATTGAAGAGGCAGGCCGGTGGCAAGCCACTATCTTCTAGCAGTTTGAAAGTTGCAGACACAGTGCAGGTGTTGTGCGGCTTCCTTCTTGGCCTCCTAGAAGGTGCCGTGGTGCCGTGCTCTCCGTCTCTTGCTTGCCAATATGTTGCCGTGTTCCTCCTATTGTTTGGTTTGTTTTGATTTGTTTTGATGATCTTTTGGCGGGTTTTCGGAATGTTTTGGTGGTGTTTTAGAATGTTTTGTTTTCTCTTGTGTTGTTTTTATTGTCTTGGCAGGTTTTGGAATGTTTGGATTCCTTTTGGCGGGTTTTAAAATATTTTGGCGGGTATTTGGAATGTTTTGGCGGGTATTCGGAAGGTTTTGATTAGTTTTGACGGGTTTTGAAATATTTTGGCAGGTTTTTAGAAGGTTTTGATTCTGTTTACCCCAGTGTTTGGTGTGTTTGGATTAGCTTTGGTGGGCTTTATCATGTTTTGTCAGGTTTTCTCGAATGTATTGATCACTTCTGTCTGGTTTTCTATTTTGGCGGGTTTGAAAATATTTTTGGATTAGTTTTGGCGGGTTTGAAAATATTTTGGCTCTTTGCGCAGAGACGACGGTGCCGGTTGCGGTGCGCTCCGGGGCGCTCCTTCTGCGGAAAGACGCCTGGCAGCGGCACTTGGGACAGCTCCGCGTCTCCGTATTCTGCGTTTCTTGCCTTCTGCATCTCAGCAAAATGCTTTCCCACTAGATCTAGCAAGGAGAAACTGTGGCAGCTGAGTAGATGTAGCCCGGCCCGCCCTTTGAAGTTGACAAGTTCTTGGCATCTCAGAACCTCAAGGGAAGAGCAAGGTTATCTATGGTAGGCTGGGGCAGAACTAGCAGCAAGCAGAGCAAAGTTGTCCAAGAATAGCTTCCATTGGAATGCTAATGGCAATTGAAGAGGCAGGCCAGTGGCAAGCCACTAGCTTCTAGCAGTTTGAAAGTTGCAGACACAGTGCAGGTGTTGTGCGGCTTCCTTCTTCGCCTCCTAGAAGGTGCCGTGGTGCCGCGCTCTCCGTCTCTTGCTTGCCAATATGTTGCCGTGTTCCTCCTATTGTTTGGTTTGTTTTGATTTGTTTTGATGATGTTTTGGCGGGTTTTCGGAATGTTTTGGTGGTGTTTTAGAATGTTTTGTTTTCTCTTGTGTTGTTTTTATTGTCTTGGAAGGTTTTGGAACTTTTGGATTCCTTTTGGCGGGTTTTAAAATATTTTGGCGGGTATTTGGAATGTTTTGGTTTGCTTTCATTTGTTTTGATTATGTTTTGGCAAGTTATTGAAAGTTTTGATCACTTCTGACTGGTTTTCTAGTATTTTGGCATCTTTTCAGAATGTTTTGATCAGTTTTGGCAGGTTGTAAACTATTTTGTCAGGTTTTTGGAATGTTTTGGTTGGTTTTGATTTGTTTTTATGATGTTTTGCCAAGTTTTTTGAATGTTTTGATCAGTTCTGGCTGGTTTTCTAATGTTTTGGCATCTTTTCAGAATGTTTTGATGAGTTTTGTGGGTCTAAATCATTTTGGCGGGTTTTCGGAATATTTTGGTTGGTTTTGATTTGTTTTTATGATGTTTTGTCGGGTTTTCGGAATGTTTTGGTTGGGTTTTAGAATGTTTTGTATTCTCTTGAGTTGTTTTTATTGTCTTGGCAGGTTTTGGAATGTTTGGATTGCTTTTGGCGGGTTTTAAAATATTTTGGCGGGTATTTGGAATGTTTTGGCGGGTATTCGGAATGTTTTGATTAGTTTTGACGGGTTTTGAAATATTTTGGCGGGTTTGAAAATATTTTGACTTGTTTTGATTCTGTTTAGCCCAGTTTTTGGTGTGTTTGGATTAGCTTTGGTGGGCTTTATCATGTTTTGTCAGGTTTTTTCGAATGTATTGATCACTTCTGTCTGGTTCTCTATTTTGGCGGGTTTGAAAATATTTTTGGATGAGTTTTGGCGGGTTTGAAAATATTTTGGCTCTTTGCGCAGAGATGACGGTGCCGGTTGCGGTGCGCTCCGGGGCGCTCCTTCTGCGGAAAGACGCCTGGCAGCGGCACTTGGGACAGCTCCGCGTCTCCGTATTCTGCGTTTCTTGCCTTCTGCATCTCAGCAAAATGCTTTCCCACTAGGTCTAGCAAGGAGAAACTGTGGCAGCTGAGTAGATGTAGCCCGGCCCACCCTTTGAAGTTGACAAGTTCTTGGCATCTCAGAACCTCAAGGGAAGAGCAAGGTTATCTATGGTAGGCTGGGGCAGAACTAGCAGCAAGCAGAGCAAAGTTGTCCAAGAATAGCTTCCATTGGAATGCTAATGGCAATTGAAGAGGCAGGCCAGTGGCAAGCCACTAGCTTCTAGCAGTTTGAAAGTTGCAGACACAGTGCAGGTGTTGTGCGGCTTCCTTCTTGGCCTCCTAGAAGGTGCCGCGGTGCCGCGCTCTCCGTCTCTTGCTTGCCAATATGTTGCCGTGTACCTCCTATTGTTTGGTTTGTTTTGATTTGTTTTGATGATCTTTTGGCGGGTTTTCGGAATGTTTTGGTGGTGTTTTAGAATGTTTTGTTTTCTCTTGTGTTGTTTTTATTGTCTTGGAAGGTTTTGGAATGTTTGGATTCCTTTTGGCGGGTTTTAAAATATTTTGGCGGGTATTTGGAATGTTTTGGCGGGTATTCGGAAGGTTTTGATTAGTTTTGACGGGTTTTTGAAATATTTTGGCAGGTTTTTAGAAGGTTTTGATTCTGTTTAGCCCAGTTTTTGGTGTGTTTGGATTAGCTTTGGTGGGCTTTATCATGTTTTGTCAGGTTTTCTCGAATGTATTGATCACTTCTGTCTGGTTTTCTATTTTGGCGGGTTTGAAAATATTTTTGGATTAGTTTTGGCGGGTTTGAAAATATTTTGGCTCTTTGCGCAGAGACGACGGTGCCGGTTGCGGTGCGCTGCGGGGCGCTCCTTCTGCGGAAAGACGCCTGGCAGCGGCACTTGGGACAGCTCCGCGTCTCCGTATTCTGCGTTTCTTGCCTTCTGCATCTCAGCAAAATGCTTTCCCACTAGATCTAGCAAGGAGAAACTGTGGCAGCTGAGTAGATGTAGCCCGGCCCGCCCTTTGAAGTTGACAAATTCTTGGCATCTCAGAACCTCAAGGGAAGAGCAAGGTTATCTATGGTAGGCTGGGGCAGAACTAGCAGCAAGCAGAGCAAAGTTGTCCAAGAACAGCTTCCATTGGAATGCTAATGGCAATTGAAGAGGCAGGCCGGTGGCAAGCCACTATCTTCTAGCAGTTTGAAAGTTGCAGACACAGTGCAGGTGTTGTGCGGCTTCCTTCTTGGCCTCCTAGAAGGTGCCGTGGTGCCGTGCTCTCCGTCTCTTGCTTGCCAATATGTTGCCGTGTTCCTCCTATTGTTTGGTTTGTTTTGATTTGTTTTGATGATCTTTTGGCGGGTTTTCGGAATGTTTTGGTGGTGTTTTAGAATGTTTTGTTTTCTCTTGTGTTGTTTTTATTGTCTTGGAAGGTTTTGGAATGTTTGGATTCGTTTTGGTGGGTTTTAAAATATTTGGGCGGGTATTTGGAATGTTTTGGTTTGCTTTCATTTGTTTTGATTATGTTTTGGCAAGTTATTGAAAGTTTTGATCACTTCTGACTGGTTTTCTAGTATTTTGGCATCTTTTCAGAATGTTTTGATCAGTTTTAGCAGGTTGTAAACTATTTTGTCAGGTTTTTGGAATGTTTTGGTTGGTTTTGATTTGTTTTTATGATGTTTTGCCAAGTTTTTTGAATGTTTTGATCAGTTCTGGCTGGTTTTCTAATGTTTTGGCATTTTTTCAGAACGTTTTGATGAGTTTTGTGGGTCTAAATTATTTTGGCGGGTTTTCGGAATATTTTGGTTGGTTTTGATTTGATTTGATGATGTTTTGGTGGGTTTTCGGAATGTTTTGGTTGGGTTTTAGAATGTTTTGTATTCCCTTGAGTTGTTTTTATTGTGTTGGCAGGTTTTGGAATGTTTGGATTGCTTTTGGCGGGTTTTAAAATATTTTGGCGGGTATTTGGAATGTTTTGGCGGGTATTCGGAATGTTTTGATTAGTTTTGACGGGTTTTGAAATATTTTGGCGGGTTTTTAGAAGGTTTTGATTCTGTTTAGCCCAGTTTTTGGTGTGTTTGGATTAGCTTTGGTGGGCTTTATCATGTTTTGTCAGGTTTTTTCGAATGTATTGATCACTTCTGTCTGGTTTTCTATTTTGGCGGGTTTGAAAATATTTTTGGATTAGTTTTGGCGGGTTTGAAAATATTTTGGCTCTTTGCGCAGAGACGACGGTGCCGGTTGCGGTGCGCTGCGGGGCGCTCCTTCTGCGGAAAGACGCCTGGCAGCGGCACTTGGGACAGCTCCGCGTCTCCGTATTCTGCGTTTCTTGCCTTCTGCATCTCAGCAAAATGCTTTCCCACTAGATCTAGCAAGGAGAAACTGTGGCAGCTGAGTAGATGTAGCCCGGCCCGCCCTTTGAAGTTGACAAGTTCTTGGCATCTCAGAACCTCAAGGGAAGAGCAAGGTTATCTATGGTAGGCTGGGGCAGAACTAGCAGCAAGCAGAGCAAAGTTGTCCAAGAATAGCTTCCATTGGAATGCTAATGGCAATTGAAGAGGCAGGCCAGTGGCAAGCCACTAGCTTCTAGCAGTTTGAAAGTTGCAGACACAGTGCAGGTGTTGTGCGGCTTCCTTCTTCGCCTCCTAGAAGGTGCCGTGGTGCCGCGCTCTCCGTCTCTTGCTTGCCAATATGTTGCCGTGTTCCTCCTATTGTTTGGTTTGTTTTGATTTGTTTTGATGATGTTTTGGCGGGTTTTCGGAATGTTTTGGTGGTGTTTTAGAATGTTTTGTTTTCTCTTGTGTTGTTTTTATTGTCTTGGAAGGTTTTGGAACTTTTGGATTCCTTTTGGCGGGTTTTAAAATATTTTGGCGGGTATTTGGAATGTTTTGGTTTGCTTTCATTTGTTTTGATTATGTTTTGGCAAGTTATTGAAAGTTTTGATCACTTCTGACTGGTTTTCTAGTATTTTGGCATCTTTTCAGAATGTTTTGATCAGTTTTGGCAGGTTGTAAACTATTTTGTCAGGTTTTTGGAATGTTTTGGTTGGTTTTGATTTGTTTTTATGATGTTTTGCCAAGTTTTTTGAATGTTTTGATCAGTTCTGGCTGGTTTTCTAATGTTTTGGCATATTTTCAGAATGTTTTGATGAGTTTTGTGGGTCTAAATCATTTTGGCGGGTTTTCGGAATATTTTGGTTGGTTTTGATTTGTTTTTATGATGTTTTGTCGGGTTTTCGGAATGTTTTGGTTGGGTTTTAGAATGTTTTGTATTCTCTTGAGTTGTTTTTATTGTGTTGGCAGGTTTTGGAATGTTTGGATTGCTTTTGGCGGGTTTTAAAATATTTTGGCGGGTATTTGGAATGTTTTGGCGGGTATTCGGAATGTTTTGATTAATTTTGACGGGTTTTGAAATATTTTGGCGGGTTTGAAAATATTTTGACTTGTTTTGATTCTGTTTAGCCCAGTTTTTGGTGTGTTTGGATTAGCTTTGGTGGGCTTTATCATGTTTTGTCAGGTTTTTTCGAATGTATTGATCACTTCTGTCTGGTTCTCTATTTTGGCGGGTTTGAAAATATTTTTGGATGAGTTTTGGCGGGTTTGAAAATATTTTGGCTCTTTGCGCAGAGATGACGGTGCCGGTTGCGGTGCGCTCCGGGGCGCTCCTTCTGCGGAAAGACGCCTGGCAGCGGCACTTGGGACAGCTCCGCGTCTCCGTATTCTGCGTTTCTTGCCTTCTGCATCTCAGCAAAATGCTTTCCCACTAGGTCTAGCAAGGAGAAACTGTGGCAGCTGAGTAGATGTAGCCCGGCCCACCCTTTGAAGTTGACAAGTTCTTGGCATCTCAGAACCTCAGGGGAAGAGCAAGGTTATCTATGGTAGGCTGGGGCAGAACTAGCAGCAAGCAGAGCAAAGTTGTCCAAGAATAGCTTCCATTGGAATGCTAATGGCAATTGAAGAGGCAGGCCAGTGGCAAGCCACTAGCTTCTAGCAGTTTGAAAGTTGCAGACACAGTGCAGGTGTTGTGCGGCTTCCTTCTTGGCCTCCTAGAAGGTGCCGCGGTGCCGCGCTCTCCGTCTCTTGCTTGCCAATATGTTGCCGTGTACCTCCTATTGTTTGGTTTGTTTTGATTTGTTTTGATGATCTTTTGGCGGGTTTTCGGAATGTTTTGGTGGTGTTTTAGAATGTTTTGTTTTCTCTTGTGTTGTTTTTATTGTCTTGGAAGGTTTTGGAATGTTTGGATTCCTTTTGGCGGGTTTTAAAATATTTTGGCGGGTATTTGGAATGTTTTGGCGGGTATTCGGAAGGTTTTGATTAGTTTTGACGGGTTTTTGAAATATTTTGGCAGGTTTTTAGAAGGTTTTGATTCTGTTTAGCCCAGTTTTTGGTGTGTTTGGATTAGCTTTGGTGGGCTTTATCATGTTTTGTCAGGTTTTCTCGAATGTATTGATCACTTCTGTCTGGTTTTCTATTTTGGCGGGTTTGAAAATATTTTTGGATTAGTTTTGGCGGGTTTGAAAATATTTTGGCTCTTTGCGCAGAGACGACGGTGCCGGTTGCGGTGCGCTGCGGGGCGCTCCTTCTGCGGAAAGACGCCTGGCAGCGGCACTTGGGACAGCTCCGCGTCTCCGTATTCTGCGTTTCTTGCCTTCTGCATCTCAGCAAAATGCTTTCCCACTAGATCTAGCAAGGAGAAACTGTGGCAGCTGAGTAGATGTAGCCCGGCCCGCCCTTTGAAGTTGACAAATTCTTGGCATCTCAGAACCTCAAGGGAAGAGCAAGGTTATCTATGGTAGGCTGGGGCAGAACTAGCAGCAAGCAGAGCAAAGTTGTCCAAGAACAGCTTCCATTGGAATGCTAATGGCAATTGAAGAGGCAGGCCGGTGGCAAGCCACTATCTTCTAGCAGTTTGAAAGTTGCAGACACAGTGCAGGTGTTGTGCGGCTTCCTTCTTGGCCTCCTAGAAGGTGCCGTGGTGCCGTGCTCTCCGTCTCTTGCTTGCCAATATGTTGCCGTGTTCCTCCTATTGTTTGGTTTGTTTTGATTTGTTTTGATGATCTTTTGGCGGGTTTTCGGAATGTTTTGGTGGTGTTTTAGAATGTTTTGTTTTCTCTTGTGTTGTTTTTATTGTCTTGGCAGGTTTTGGAATGTTTGGATTCCTTTTGGCGGGTTTTAAAATATTTTGGCGGGTATTTGGAATGTTTTGGCGGGTATTCGGAAGGTTTTGATTAGTTTTGACGGGTTTTGAAATATTTTGGCAGGTTTTTAGAAGGTTTTGATTCTGTTTAGCCCAGTTTTTGGTGTGTTTGGATTAGCTTTGGTGGGCTTTATCATGTTTTGTCAGGTTTTCTCGAATGTATTGATCACTTCTGTCTGGTTTTCTATTTTGGCGGGTTTGAAAATATTTTTGGATTAGTTTTGGCGGGTTTGAAAATATTTTGGCTCTTTGCGCAGAGACGACGGTGCCGGTTGCGGTGCGCTCCGGGGCGCTCCTTCTGCGGAAAGACGCCTGGCAGCGGCACTTGGGACAGCTCCGCGTCTCCGTATTCTGCGTTTCTTGCCTTCTGCATCTCAGCAAAATGCTTTCCCACTAGATCTAGCAAGGAGAAACTGTGGCAGCTGAGTAGATGTAGCCCGGCCCGCCCTTTGAAGTTGACAAGTTCTTGGCATCTCAGAACCTCAAGGGAAGAGCAAGGTTATCTATGGTAGGCTGGGGCAGAACTAGCAGCAAGCAGAGCAAAGTTGTCCAAGAATAGCTTCCATTGGAATGCTAATGGCAATTGAAGAGGCAGGCCAGTGGCAAGCCACTAGCTTCTAGCAGTTTGAAAGTTGCAGACACAGTGCAGGTGTTGTGCGGCTTCCTTCTTCGCCTCCTAGAAGGTGCCGTGGTGCCGCGCTCTCCGTCTCTTGCTTGCCAATATGTTGCCGTGTTCCTCCTATTGTTTGGTTTGTTTTGATTTGTTTTGATGATCTTTTGGCGGGTTTTCGGAATGTTTTGGTGGTGTTTTAGAATGTTTTGTTTTCTCTTGTGTTGTTTTTATTGTCTTGGAAGGTTTTGGAACTTTTGGATTCCTTTTGGCGGGTTTTAAAATATTTTGGCGGGTATTTGGAATGTTTTGGTTTGCTTTCATTTGTTTTGATTATGTTTTGGCAAGTTATTGAAAGTTTTGATCACTTCTGACTGGTTTTCTAGTATTTTGGCATCTTTTCAGAATGTTTTGATCAGTTTTGGCAGGTTGTAAACTATTTTGTCAGGTTTTTGGAATGTTTTGGTTGGTTTTGATTTGTTTTTATGATGTTTTGCCAAGTTTTTTGAATGTTTTGATCAGTTCTGGCTGGTTTTCTAATGTTTTGGCATCTTTTCAGAATGTTTTGATGAGTTTTGTGGGTCTAAATCATTTTGGCGGGTTTTCGGAATATTTTGGTTGGTTTTGATTTGTTTTTATGATGTTTTGTCGGGTTTTCGGAATGTTTTGGTTGGGTTTTAGAATGTTTTGTATTCTCTTGAGTTGTTTTTATTGTGTTGGCAGGTTTTGGAATGTTTGGATTGCTTTTGGCGGGTTTTAAAATATTTTGGCGGGTATTTGGAATGTTTTGGCGGGTATTCGGAATGTTTTGATTAGTTTTGACGGGTTTTGAAATATTTTGGCGGGTTTGAAAATATTTTGACTTGTTTTGATTCTGTTTAGCCCAGTTTTTGGTGTGTTTGGATTAGCTTTGGTGGGCTTTATCATGTTTTGTCAGGTTTTTTCGAATGTATTGATCACTTCTGTCTGGTTCTCTATTTTGGCGGGTTTGAAAATATTTTTGGATGAGTTTTGGCGGGTTTGAAAATATTTTGGCTCTTTGCGCAGAGATGACGGTGCCGGTTGCGGTGCGCTCCGGGGCGCTCCTTCTGCGGAAAGACGCCTGGCAGCGGCACTTGGGACAGCTCCGCGTCTCCGTATTCTGCGTTTCTTGCCTTCTGCATCTCAGCAAAATGCTTTCCCACTAGGTCTAGCAAGGAGAAACTGTGGCAGCTGAGTAGATGTAGCCCGGCCCACCCTTTGAAGTTGACAAGTTCTTGGCATCTCAGAACCTCAAGGGAAGAGCAAGGTTATCTATGGTAGGCTGGGGCAGAACTAGCAGCAAGCAGAGCAAAGTTGTCCAAGAATAGCTTCCATTGGAATGCTAATGGCAATTGAAGAGGCAGGCCAGTGGCAAGCCACTAGCTTCTAGCAGTTTGAAAGTTGCAGACACAGTGCAGGTGTTGTGCGGCTTCCTTCTTGGCCTCCTAGAAGGTGCCGCGGTGCCGCGCTCTCCGTCTCTTGCTTGCCAATATGTTGCCGTGTACCTCCTATTGTTTGGTTTGTTTTGATTTGTTTTGATGATCTTTTGGCGGGTTTTCGGAATGTTTTGGTGGTGTTTTAGAATGTTTTGTTTTCTCTTGTGTTGTTTTTATTGTCTTGGAAGGTTTTGGAATGTTTGGATTCCTTTTGGCGGGTTTTAAAATATTTTGGCGGGTATTTGGAATGTTTTGGCGGGTATTCGGAAGGTTTTGATTAGTTTTGACGGGTTTTTGAAATATTTTGGCAGGTTTTTAGAAGGTTTTGATTCTGTTTAGCCCAGTTTTTGGTGTGTTTGGATTAGCTTTGGTGGGCTTTATCATGTTTTGTCAGGTTTTCTCGAATGTATTGATCACTTCTGTCTGGTTTTCTATTTTGGCGGGTTTGAAAATATTTTTGGATTAGTTTTGGCGGGTTTGAAAATATTTTGGCTCTTTGCGCAGAGACGACGGTGCCGGTTGCGGTGCGCTGCGGGGCGCTCCTTCTGCGGAAAGACGCCTGGCAGCGGCACTTGGGACAGCTCCGCGTCTCCGTATTCTGCGTTTCTTGCCTTCTGCATCTCAGCAAAATGCTTTCCCACTAGATCTAGCAAGGAGAAACTGTGGCAGCTGAGTAGATGTAGCCCGGCCCGCCCTTTGAAGTTGACAAATTCTTGGCATCTCAGAACCTCAAGGGAAGAGCAAGGTTATCTATGGTAGGCTGGGGCAGAACTAGCAGCAAGCAGAGCAAAGTTGTCCAAGAACAGCTTCCATTGGAATGCTAATGGCAATTGAAGAGGCAGGCCGGTGGCAAGCCACTATCTTCTAGCAGTTTGAAAGTTGCAGACACAGTGCAGGTGTTGTGCGGCTTCCTTCTTGGCCTCCTAGAAGGTGCCGTGGTGCCGTGCTCTCCGTCTCTTGCTTGCCAATATGTTGCCGTGTTCCTCCTATTGTTTGGTTTGTTTTGATTTGTTTTGATGATCTTTTGGCGGGTTTTCGGAATGTTTTGGTGGTGTTTTAGAATGTTTTGTTTTCTCTTGTGTTGTTTTTATTGTCTTGGAAGGTTTTGGAATGTTTGGATTCGTTTTGGTGGGTTTTAAAATATTTGGGCGGGTATTTGGAATGTTTTGGTTTGCTTTCATTTGTTTTGATTATGTTTTGGCAAGTTATTGAAAGTTTTGATCACTTCTGACTGGTTTTCTAGTATTTTGGCATCTTTTCAGAATGTTTTGATCAGTTTTAGCAGGTTGTAAACTATTTTGTCAGGTTTTTGGAATGTTTTGGTTGGTTTTGATTTGTTTTTATGATGTTTTGCCAAGTTTTTTGAATGTTTTGATCAGTTCTGGCTGGTTTTCTAATGTTTTGGCATTTTTTCAGAACGTTTTGATGAGTTTTGTGGGTCTAAATTATTTTGGCGGGTTTTCGGAATATTTTGGTTGGTTTTGATTTGATTTGATGATGTTTTGGTGGGTTTTCGGAATGTTTTGGTTGGGTTTTAGAATGTTTTGTATTCCCTTGAGTTGTTTTTATTGTGTTGGCAGGTTTTGGAATGTTTGGATTGCTTTTGGCGGGTTTTAAAATATTTTGGCGGGTATTTGGAATGTTTTGGCGGGTATTCGGAATGTTTTGATTAGTTTTGACGGGTTTTGAAATATTTTGGCGGGTTTTTAGAAGGTTTTGATTCTGTTTAGCCCAGTTTTTGGTGTGTTTGGATTAGCTTTGGTGGGCTTTATCATGTTTTGTCAGGTTTTTTCGAATGTATTGATCACTTCTGTCTGGTTTTCTATTTTGGCGGGTTTGAAAATATTTTTGGATTAGTTTTGGCGGGTTTGAAAATATTTTGGCTCTTTGCGCAGAGACGACGGTGCCGGTTGCGGTGCGCTGCGGGGCGCTCCTTCTGCGGAAAGACGCCTGGCAGCGGCACTTGGGACAGCTCCGCGTCTCCGTATTCTGCGTTTCTTGCCTTCTGCATCTCAGCAAAATGCTTTCCCACTAGGTCTAGCAAGGAGAAACTGTGGCAGCTGAGTAGATGTAGCCCGGCCCACCCTTTGAAGTTGACAAGTTCTTGGCATCTCAGAACCTCAGGGGAAGAGCAAGGTTATCTATGGTAGGCTGGGGCAGAACTAGCAGCAAGCAGAGCAAAGTTGTCCAAGAATAGCTTCCATTGGAATGCTAATGGCAATTGAAGAGGCAGGCCAGTGGCAAGCCACTATCTTCTAGCAGTTTGAAAGGTGCAGACACAGTGCAGGTGTTGTGCGGCTTCCTTCTTGGCCTCCTAGAAGGTGCCGTGGTGCCGTGCTCTCCGTCTCTTGCTTGCCAATATGTTGCCGTGTTCCTCCTATTGTTTGGTTTGTTTTGATTTCTTTTGATGATCTTTTGGCGGGTTTTCGGAATGTTTTGGTGGTGTTTTAGAATGTTTTGTTTTCTCTTGTGTTGTTTTTATTGTCTTGGAAGGTTTTGGAACTTTTGGATTCGATTTGGCGGGTTTTAAAATATTTTGGCGGGTATTTGGAATGTTTTGGTTTGCTTTCATTTGTTTTGATTATGTTTTGGCAAGTTATTGAAAGTTTCGATCACTTCTGACTGGTTTTCTAGTATTTTGGCATCTTTTCAGAATGTTTTGATCAGTTTTGGCAGGTTGTAAACTATTTTGTCAGGTTTTTGGAATGTTTTGGTTGGTTTTGATTTGTTTTTATGATGTTTTGCCAAGTTTTTTGAATGTTTTGATCAGTTCTGGCTGGTTTTCTAATGTTTTGGCATATTTTCAGAATGTTTTGATGAGTTTTGTGGGTCTAAATCATTTTGGCGGTTTTCGGAATATTTTGGTTGGTTTTGATTTGTTTTTATGATGTTTTGTCGGGTTTTCGGAATGTTTTGGTTGGGTTTTAGAATGTTTTGTATTCTCTTGAGTTGTTTTTATTGTCTTGGCAGGTTTTGGAATGTTTGGATTGCTTTTGGCGGGTTTTAAAATATTTTGGCGGGTATTTGGAATGTTTTGGCGGGTATTCGGAATGTTTTGATTAGTTTTGACGGGTTTTGAAATATTTTGGCGGGTTTTTAGAAGGTTTTGATTCTGTTTAGCCCAGTTTTTGGTGTGTTTGCATGAGCTTTGGTGGGCTTTATCATGTTTTGTCAGGTTTTCTCGAATGTATTGATCACTTCTGTCTGGTTTTCTATTTTGGCGGGTTTGAAAATAGTTTTGGATTAGTTTTGGCGGGTTTGAAAATATTTTGGCTCTTTGCGCAGAGACGACGGTGCCGGTTGCGGTGCGCTCCGGGGCGCTCCTTCTGCGGAAAGACGCCTGGCAGCGGCACTTGGGACAGCTCCGCGTCTCCGTATTCTGCGTTTCTTGCCTTCTGCATCTCAGCAAAATGCTTTCCCACTAGGTCTAGCAAGGAGAAACTGTGGCAGCTGAGTAGATGTAGCCCGGCCCACCCTTTGAAGTTGACAAGTTCTTGGCATCTCAGAACCTCAGGGGAAGAGCAAGGTTATCTATGGTAGGCTGGGGCAGAACTAGCAGCAAGCAGAGCAAAGTTGTCCAAGAATAGCTTCCATTGGAATGCTAATGGCAATTGAAGAGGCAGGCCAGTGGCAAGCCACTATCTTCTAGCAGTTTGAAAGTTGCAGACACAGTGCAGGTGTTGTGCGGCTTCCTTCTTGGCCTCCTAGAAGGTGCCGCACTCTCCGTCTCTTGCTTGCCAATATGTTGCCGTGTTCCTCCTATTGTTTGGTTTGTTTTGATTTGTTTTGATGATCTTTTGGCGGGTTTTCGGAATGTTTTGGTGGTGTTTTAGAATGTTTTGTTTTCTCTTGTGTTGTTTTTATTGTCTTGGCAGGTTGTGGAACGTTTGGATTCGTTTTGGCGGGTTTTAAAATATTTTGGCGGGTATTTGGAATGTTTTGGTTTGCTTTCATTTGTTTTGATTATGTTTTGGCAAGTTATTGAAAGTTTCGATCACTTCTGACTGGTTTTCTAGTATTTTGGGATCTTTTCAGAATGTTTTGATCAGTTTTAGAATGTTTTGTATTCTCTTGAGTTGTTTTTATTGTCTTGGCAGGTTTTGGAATGTTTGGATTGCTTTTGGCGGGTTTTAAAATACTTTGGCGGGTATTTGGAATGTTTTGGCGGGTATTCGGAATGTTTTGATTAGTTTTGACGGGTTTTGAAATATTTTGGCGGGTTTTTAGAAGGTTTTGATTCTGTTTAGCCCAGTTTTTGGTGTGTTTGGATTAGCTTTGGTGGGCTTTATCATGTTTTGTCAGGTTTTTTCGAATGTGTTGATCACTTCTGTCTGGTTTTCTATTTTGGCGGGTTTGAAAATATTTTTGGATTAGTTTTGGCGGGTTTGAAAATATTTTGGCTCTTTGCGCAGAGACGACAGTGCCGGTTGCGGTGCGCTCCGGGGCGCTCCTTCTGCGGAAAGACGCCTGGCAGCGGCACTTGGGACAGCTCCGCGTCTCCGTATTCTGCGTTTCTTGCCTTCTGCATCTCAGCAAAATGCTTTCCCACTAGGTCTAGCAAGGAGAAACTGTGGCAGCTGAGTAGATGTAGCCCGGCCCGCCCTTTGAAGTTGACAAGTTCTTGGCATCTCAGAGCCTCAAGGGAAGAGCAAGGTTATCTATGGTAGGCTGGGGCAGAACTAGCAGCAAGCAGAGCAAAGTTGTCCAAGAATAGCTTCCATTGGAATGCTAATGGCAATTGAAGAGGCAGGCCAGTGGCAAGCCACTATCTTCTAGCAGTTTGAAAGTTGCAGACACAGTGCAGGTGTTTTGCGGCTTCCTTCTTGGCCTCCTAGAAGGTGCCGCACTCTCCGTCTCTTGCTTGCCAATATGTTGCCGTGTTCCTCCTATTGTTTGGTTTGTTTTGATTTGTTTTGATGATGTTTTGGCGGGTTTTCGGAATGTTTTGGTGGTGTTTTAGAATGTTTTGTTTTCTCTTGTGTTGTTTTTATTGTCTTGGCAGGTTGTGGAACGTTTGGATTCGTTTTGGTGGGTTTTAAAATATTTTGGCGGGTATTTGGAATGTTTTGGTTTGCTTTCATTTGTTTTGATTATTTTTGGCAAGTTATTGAAAGTTTCGATCACTTCTGACTGGTTTTCTAGTATTTTGGCATCTTTTCAGAATGTTTTGATCAGTTTTAGAATGTTTTGTATTCTCTTGAGTTGTTTTTATTGTCTTGGCAGGTTTTGGAATGTTTGGATTGCTTTTGGCGGGTTTTAAAATATTTTGGCGGGTATTTGGAATGTTTTGGCGGGTATTCGGAAGGTTTTGATTAGCTTTGACGGGTTTTGAAATATTTTGGCGGGTTTTTAGAAGGTTTTGATTCTGTTTAGCCCAGTTTTTGGTGTGTTTGCATTAGCTTTGGTGGGCTTTATCATGTTTTGTCAGGTTTTCTCGAATGTATTGATCACTTCTGTCTGGTTTTCTATTTTGGCGGGTTTGAAAATATTTTTGGATTAGTTTTGGCGGGTTTGAAAATATTTTGGCTCTTTGCGCAGAGACGACGGTGCCGGTTGCGGTGCGCTCCGGGGCGCTCCTTCTGCGGAAAGACGCCTGGCAGCGGCACTTGGGACAGCTCCGCGTCTCCGTATTCTGCGTTTCTTGCCTTCTGCATCTCAGCAAAATGCTTTCCCACTAGGTCTAGCAAGGAGAAACTGTGGCAGCTGAGTAGATGTAGCCCGGCCCGCCCTTTGAAGTTGACAAGTTCTTGGCATCTCAGAGCCTCAAGGGAAGAGCAAGGTTATCTATGGTAGGCTGGGGCAGAACTAGCAGCAAGCAGAGCAAAGTTGTCCAAGAATAGCTTCCATTGGAATGCTAATGGCAATTGAAGAGGCAGGCCAGTGGCAAGCCACTATCTTCTAGCAGTTTGAAAGTTGCAGACACAGTGCAGGTGTTTTGCGGCTTCCTTCTTGGCCTCCTAGAAGGTGCCGCACTCTCCGTCTCTTGCTTGCCAATATGTTGCCGTGTTCCTCCTATTGTTTGGTTTGTTTTGATTTGTTTTGATGATCTTTTGGCAGGTTTTCGGAATGTTTTGGTGGTGTTTTAGAATGTTTTGTTTTCTCTTGTGTTGTTTTTATTGTCTTGGCAGGTTGTGGAACGTTTGGATTCGTTTTGGTGGGTTTTAAAATATTTTGGCGGGTATTTGGAATGTTTTGGTTTGCTTTCATTTGTTTTGATTATTTTTGGCAAGTTATTGAAAGTTTCGATCACTTCTGACTGGTTTTCTAGTATTTTGGCATCTTTTCAGAATGTTTTGATCAGTTTTAGAATGTTTTGTATTCTCTTGAGTTGTTTTTATTGTCTTGGAAGGTTTTGGAATGTTTGGATTGCTTTTGGCGGGTTTTAAAATATTTTGGCGGGTATTTGGAATGTTT
The DNA here is from genome assembly GCF_036417665.1 of Passer domesticus. NCBI lineage: Eukaryota > Metazoa > Chordata > Aves > Passeriformes > Passeridae > Passer > Passer domesticus. The sequence goes on from NC_087474.1 coordinate 60,115,331, forward strand.
TGGCGGGTATTCGGAAGGTTTTGATTAGTTTTGACGGGTTTTGAAATATTTTGGCGGGTTTTTAGAAGGTTTTGATTCTGTTTAGCCCAGTTTTTGGTGTGTTTGCATGAGCTTTGGTGGGCTTTATCATGTTTTGTCAGGTTTTCTCGAATGTATTGATCACTTCTGTCTGGTTTTCTATTTTGGCGGGTTTGAAAATAGTTTTGGATTAGTTTTGGCGGGTTTGAAAATATTTTGGCTCTTTGCGCAGAGACGACGGTGCCGGTTGCGGTGCGCTCCGGGGCGCTCCTTCTGCGGAAAGACGCCTGGCAGCGGCACTTGGGACAGCTCCGTGTCTCCGTATTCTGCGTTTCTTGCCTTCTGCATCTCAGCAAAATGCTTTCCCACTAGGTCTAGCAAGGAGAAACTGTGGCAGCTGAGTAGATGTAGCCCGGCCCACCCTTTGAAGTTGACAAGTTCTTGGCATCTCAGAACCTCAGGGGAAGAGCAAGGTTATCTATGGTAGGCTGGGGCAGAACTAGCAGCAAGCAGAGCAAAGTTGTCCAAGAATAGCTTCCATTGGAATGCTAATGGCAATTGAAGAGGCAGGCCAGTGGCAAGCCACTATCTTCTAGCAGTTTGAAAGTTGCAGACACAGTGCAGGTGTTGTGCGGCTTCCTTCTTGGCCTCCTAGAAGGTGCCGCACTCTCCGTCTCTTGCTTGCCAATATGTTGCCGTGTTCCTCCTATTGTTTGGTTTGTTTTGATTTGTTTTGATCATCTTTTGGCGGGTTTTCGGAATGTTTTGGTGGTGTTTTAGAATGTTTTGTTTTCTCTTGTGTTGTTTTTATTGTCTTGGCAGGTTGTGGAACGTTTGGATTCGTTTTGGCGGGTTTTAAAATATTTGGGCGGGTATTTGGAATGTTTTGGTTTGCTTTCATTTGTTTTGATTATGTTTTGGCAAGTTATTGAAAGTTTCGATCACTTCTGACTGGTTTTCTAGTATTTTGGGATCTTTTCAGAATGTTTTGATCAGTTTTAGAATGTTTTGTATTCTCTTGAGTTGTTTTTATTGTCTTGGCAGGTTTTGGAATGTTTGGATTGCTTTTGGCGGGTTTTAAAATATTTTGGCGGGTATTTGGAATGTTTTGGCGGGTATTCGGAAGGTTTTGATTAGTTTTGACGGGTTTTGAAATATTTTGGCGGGTTTTTAGAAGGTTTTGATTCTGTTTAGCCCAGTTTTTGGTGTGTTTGGATTAGCTTTGGTGGGCTTTATCATGTTTTGTCAGGTTTTTTCGAATGTGTTGATCACTTCTGTCTGGTTTTCTATTTTGGCGGGTTTGAAAATATTTTTGGATTAGTTTTGGCGGGTTTGAAAATATTTTGGCTCTTTGCGCAGAGACGACGGTGCCGGTTGCGGTGCGCTCCGGGGCGCTCCTTCTGCGGAAAGACGCCTGGCAGCGGCACTTGGGACAGCTCCGCGTCTCCGTATTCTGCGTTTCTTGCCTTCTGCATCTCAGCAAAATGCTTTCCCACTAGGTCTAGCAAGGAGAAACTGTGGCAGCTGAGTAGATGTAGCCCGGCCCGCCCTTTGAAGTTGACAAGTTCTTGGCATCTCAGAGCCTCAAGGGAAGAGCAAGGTTATCTATGGTAGGCTGGGGCAGAACTAGCAGCAAGCAGAGCAAAGTTGTCCAAGAATAGCTTCCATTGGAATGCTAATGGCAATTGAAGAGGCAGGCCAGTGGCAAGCCACTATCTTCTAGCAGTTTGAAAGTTGCAGACACAGTGCAGGTGTTTTGCGGCTTCCTTCTTGGCCTCCTAGAAGGTGCCGCACTCTCCGTCTCTTGCTTGCCAATATGTTGCCGTGTTCCTCCTATTGTTTGGTTTGTTTTGATTTGTTTTGATGATGTTTTGGCGGGTTTTCGGAATGTTTTGGTGGTGTTTTAGAATGTTTTGTTTTCTCTTGTGTTGTTTTTATTGTCTTGGCAGGTTGTGGAACGTTTGGATTCGTTTTGGTGGGTTTTAAAATATTTTGGCGGGTATTTGGAATGTTTTGGTTTGCTTTCATTTGTTTTGATTATTTTTGGCAAGTTATTGAAAGTTTCGATCACTTCTGACTGGTTTTCTAGTATTTTGGCATCTTTTCAGAATGTTTTGATCAGTTTTAGAATGTTTTGTATTCTCTTGAGTTGTTTTTATTGTCTTGGCAGGTTTTGGAATGTTTGGATTGCTTTTGGCGGGTTTTAAAATATTTTGGCGGGTATTTGGAATGTTTTGGCGGGTATTCGGAAGGTTTTGATTAGTTTTGACGGGTTTTGAAATATTTTGGCGGGTTTTTAGAAGGTTTTGATTCTGTTTAGCCCAGTTTTTGGTGTGTTTGGATTAGCTTTGGTGGGCTTTATCATGTTTTGTCAGGTTTTCTCGAATATATTGATCACTTCTGTCTGGTTTTCTATTTTGGCGGGTTTGAAAATATTTTTGGATTAGTTTTGGCGGGTTTGTAAATATTTTGGCTCTTTGCGCAGAGACGACGGTGCCGGTTGCGGTGCGCTCCGGGGCGCTCCTTCTGCGGAAAGACGCCTGGCAGCGGCACTTGGGACAGCTCCGTGTCTCCGTATTCTGCGTTTCTTGCCTTCTGCATCTCAGCAAAATGCTTTCCCACTAGGTCTAGCAAGGAGAAACTGTGGCAGCTGAGTAGATGTAGCCCGGCCCACCCTTTGAAGTTGACAAGTTCTTGGCATCTCAGAACCTCAGGGGAAGAGCAAGGTTATCTATGGTAGGCTGGGGCAGAACTAGCAGCAAGCAGAGCAAAGTTGTCCAAGAATAGCTTCCATTGGAATGCTAATGGCAATTGAAGAGGCAGGCCAGTGGCAAGCCACTATCTTCTAGCAGTTTGAAAGTTGCAGACACAGTGCAGGTGTTGTGCGGCTTCCTTCTTGGCCTCCTAGAAGGTGCCGCACTCTCCGTCTCTTGCTTGCCAATATGTTGCCGTGTTCCTCCTATTGTTTGGTTTGTTTTGATTTGTTTTGATCATCTTTTGGCGGGTTTTCGGAATGTTTTGGTGGTGTTTTAGAATGTTTTGTTTTCTCTTGTGTTGTTTTTATTGTCTTGGCAGGTTGTGGAACGTTTGGATTCGTTTTGGCGGGTTTTAAAATATTTTGGCGGGTATTTGGAATGTTTTGGTTTGCTTTCATTTGTTTTGATTATGTTTTGGCAAGTTATTGAAAGTTTCGATCACTTCTGACTGGTTTTCTAGTATTTTGGGATCTTTTCAGAATGTTTTGATCAGTTTTAGAATGTTTTGTATTCTCTTGAGTTGTTTTTATTGTCTTGGCAGGTTTTGGAATGTTTGGATTGCTTTTGGCGGGTTTTAAAATATTTTGGCGGGTATTTGGAATGTTTTGGCGGGTATTCGGAAGGTTTTGATTAGTTTTGACGGGTTTTGAAATATTTTGGCGGGTTTTTAGAAGGTTTTGATTCTGTTTAGCCCAGTTTTTGGTGTGTTTGGATTAGCTTTGGTGGGCTTTATCATGTTTTGTCAGGTTTTTTCGAATGTGTTGATCACTTCTGTCTGGTTTTCTATTTTGGCGGGTTTGAAAATATTTTTGGATTAGTTTTGGCGGGTTTGAAAATATTTTGGCTCTTTGCGCAGAGACGACGGTGCCGGTTGCGGTGCGCTCCGGGGCGCTCCTTCTGCGGAAAGACGCCTGGCAGCGGCACTTGGGACAGCTCCGCGTCTCCGTATTCTGCGTTTCTTGCCTTCTGCATCTCAGCAAAATGCTTTCCCACTAGGTCTAGCAAGGAGAAACTGTGGCAGCTGAGTAGATGTAGCCCGGCCCGCCCTTTGAAGTTGACAAGTTCTTGGCATCTCAGAGCCTCAAGGGAAGAGCAAGGTTATCTATGGTAGGCTGGGGCAGAACTAGCAGCAAGCAGAGCAAAGTTGTCCAAGAATAGCTTCCATTGGAATGCTAATGGCAATTGAAGAGGCAGGCCAGTGGCAAGCCACTATCTTCTAGCAGTTTGAAAGTTGCAGACACAGTGCAGGTGTTTTGCGGCTTCCTTCTTGGCCTCCTAGAAGGTGCCGCACTCTCCGTCTCTTGCTTGCCAATATGTTGCCGTGTTCCTCCTATTGTTTGGTTTGGTTTGATTTGTTTTGATGATCTTTTGGCGGGTTTTCGGAATGTTTTGGTGGTGTTTTAGAATGTTTTGTTTTCTCTTGTGTTGTTTTTATTGTCTTGGCAGGTTGTGGAACGTTTGGATTCGTTTTGGTGGGTTTTAAAATATTTTGGCGGGTATTTGGAATGTTTTGGTTTGCTTTCATTTGTTTTGATTATTTTTGGCAAGTTATTGAAAGTTTCGATCACTTCTGACTGGTTTTCTAGTATTTTGGGATCTTTTCAGAATGTTTTGATCAGTTTTAGAATGTTTTGTATTCTCTTGAGTTGTTTTTATTGTCTTGGCAGGTTTTGGAATGTTTGGATTGCTTTTGGCGGGTTTTAAAATATTTTGGCGGGTATTTGGAATGTTTTGGCGGGTATTCGGAAGGTTTTGATTAGCTTTGACGGGTTTTGAAATATTTTGGCGGGTTTTTAGAAGGTTTTGATTCTGTTTAGCCCAGTTTTTGGTGTGTTTGCATTAGCTTTGGTGGGCTTTATCATGTTTTGTCAGGTTTTCTCGAATGTATTGATCACTTCTGTCTGGTTTTCTATTTTGGCGGGTTTGAAAATATTTTTGGATTAGTTTTGGCGGGTTTGAAAATATTTTGGCTCTTTGCGCAGAGACGACGGTGCCGGTTGCGGTGCGCTGCGGGGCGCTCCTTCTGCGGAAAGACGCCTGGCAGCGGCACTTGGGACAGCTCCGCGTCTCCGTATTCTGCGTTTCTTGCCTTCTGCATCTCAGCAAAATGCTTTCCCACTAGGTCTAGCAAGGAGAAACTGTGGCAGCTGAGTAGATGTAGCCCGGCCCGCCCTTTGAAGTTGACAAGTTCTTGGCATCTCAGAGCCTCAAGGGAAGAGCAAGGTTATCTATGGTAGGCTGGGGCAGAACTAGCAGCAAGCAGAGCAAAGTTGTCCAAGAATAGCTTCCATTGGAATGCTAATGGCAATTGAAGAGGCAGGCCAGTGGCAAGCCACTATCTTCTAGCAGTTTGAAAGTTGCAGACACAGTGCAGGTGTTTTGCGGCTTCCTTCTTGGCCTCCTAGAAGGTGCCGTGGTGCCGCGCTCTCCGTCTCTTGCTTGCCAATATGTTGCCGTGTTCCTCCTATTATTTGGTTTGTTTTGATTTGTTTTGATGATCTTTTGGCGGGTTTTAGGAATGTTTTGGTGGTGTTTTAGAATGTTTTGTTTTCTCTTGTGTTGTTTTTATTGTCTTGGAAGGTTTTGGAATGTTTGGATTCCTTTTGGCGGGTTTTAAAATATTTTGGCGGGTATTTGGAATGTTTTGGCGGGTATTCGGAAGGTTTTGATTAGTTTTGACGGGTTTTGAAATATTTTGGCGGGTTTTTAGAAGGTTTTGATTCTGTTTAGCCCAGTTTTTGGTGTGTTTGGATTAGCTTTGGTGGGCTTTATCATGTTTTGTCAGGTTTTTTCGAATGTATTGATCACTTCTGTCTGGTTTTCTATTTTGGCGGGTTTGAAAATATTTTTGGATTAGTTTTGGCGGGTTTGAAAATATTTTGGCTCTTTGCGCAGAGACGACGGTGCCGGTTGCGGTGCGCTCCGGGGCGCTCCTTCTGCGGAAAGACGCCTGGCAGCGGCACTTGGGACAGCTCCGCGTCTCCGTATTCTGCGTTTCTTGCCTTCTGCATCTCAGCAAAATGCTTTCCCACTAGGTCTAGCAAGGAGAAACTGTGGCAGCTGAGTAGATGTAGCCCGGCCCACCCTTTGAAGTTGACAAGTTCTTGGCATCTCAGAACCTCAAGGGAAGAGCAAGGTTATCTATGGTAGGCTGGGGCAGAACTAGCAGCAAGCAGAGCAAAGTTGTCCAAGAATAGCTTCCATTGGAATGCTAATGGCAATTGAAGAGGCAGGCCAGTGGCAAGCCACTATCTTCTAGCAGTTTGAAAGTTGCAGACACAGTGCAGGTGTTGTGCGGCTTCCTTCTTGGCCTCCTAGAAGGTGCCGTGGTGCCGCGCTCTCCGTCTCTTGCTTGCCAATATGTTGCCGTGTTCCTCCTATTGTTTGGTTTGTTTTGATTTGTTTTGATGATCTTTTGGCGGGTTTTCGGAATGTTTTGGTGGTGTTTTAGAATGTTTTGTTTTCTCTTGTGTTGTTTTTATTGTGTTGGCAGGTTGTGGAACGTTTGGATTAGTTTTGGCGGGTTTTAAAATATTTTGGCGGGTATTTGGAATGTTTTGGTTTGCTTTCATTTGTTTTGATTATGTTTTGGCAAGTTATTGAAAGTTTCGATCACTTCAGACTGGTTTTCTACTATTTTGGCATCTTTTCAGAATGTTTTGATCAGTTTTGGCAGGTTGTAAACTATTTTGTCAGGTTTTTGGAATGTTTTGGTTGGTTTTGATTTGTTTTTATGATGTTTTGCCAAGTTTTTTGAATGTTTTGATCAGTTCTGGCTGGTTTTCTAATGTTTTGGCATATTTTCAGAATGTTTTGATGAGTTTTGTGGGTCTAAATCATTTTGGCGGGTTTTCGGAATATTTTGGTTGGTTTTGATTTGTTTTTATGATGTTTTGGCGGGTTTTCGGAATGTTTTGGTTGGGTTTTAGAATGTTTTGTATTCTCTTGAGTTGTTTTTATTGTCTTGGCAGGTTTTGGAATGTTTGGATTGCTTTTGGCGGGTTTTAAAATATTTTGGCGGGTATTTGGTATGTTTTGGCGGGTATTCGGAATGTTTTGATTAGTTTTGACGCGTTTTGAAATATTTTGGCAGGTTTTTAGAAGGTTTTGATTCTGTTTAGCCCAGTTTTTGGTGTGTTTGGATTAGCTTTGGTGGGCTTTATCATGTTTTGTCAGGTTTTTTCGAATGTATTGATCACTTCTGTCTGGTTTTCTATTTTGGCGGGTTTGAAAATATTTTTGGATTAGTTTTGGCGGGTTTGAAAATATTTTGGCTCTTTGCGCAGAGACGACGGTGCCGGTTGCGGTGCGCTCCGGGACGCTCCTTCTGCGGAAAGACGCCTGGCAGCGGCACTTGGGACAGCTCCGCGTCTCCGTATTCTGCGTTTCTTGCCTTCTGCATCTCAGCAAAATGCTTTCCCACTAGATCTAGCAAGGAGAAACTGTGGCAGCTGAGTAGATGTAGCCCGGCCCGCCCTTTGAAGTTGACAAGTTCTTGGCATCTCAGAACCTCAAGGGAAGAGCAAGGTTATCTATGGTAGGCTGGGGCAGAACTAGCAGCAAGCAGAGCAAAGTTGTCCAAGAACAGCTTCCATTGGAATGCTAATGGCAATTGAAGAGGCAGGCCAGTGGCAAGCCACTATCTTCTAGCAGTTTGAAAGTTGCAGACACAGTGCAGGTGTTGTGCGGCTTCCTTCTTCGCCTCCTAGAAGGTGCCGTGGTGCCGCACTCTCCGTCTCTTGCTTGCCAATATGTTGCCGTGTTCCTCCTATTGTTTGGTTTGTTTTGATTTGTTTTGATGATCTTTTGGCGGGTTTTCGGAATGTTTTGGTGGTGTTTTAGAATGTTTTGTTTTCTCTTGTGTTGTTTTTATTGTCTTGGAAGGTTTTGGAATGATTGGATTCCTTTTGGCGGGTTTTAAAATATTTTGGCGGGTATTTGGAATGTTTTGGCGGGTATTCGGAAGGTTTTGATTAGTTTTGACGGGTTTTGAAATATTTTGGCAGGTTTTTAGAAGGTTTTGATTCTGTTTAGCCCAGTTTTTGGTGTGTTTGGATTAGCTTTGGTGGGCTTTATCATGTTTTGTCAGGTTTTTTCGAATGTATTGATCACTTCTGTCTGGTTTTCTATTTTGGCAGGTTTGAAAATATTTTTGGATTAGTTTTGGCGGGTTTGAAAATATTTTGGCTCTTTGCGCAGAGACGACGGTGCCGGTTGCGGTGCGCTGCGGGGCGCTCCTTCTGCGGAAAGACGCCTGGCAGCGGCACTTGGGACAGCTCCGCGTCTCCGTATTCTGCGTTTCTTGCCTTCTGCATCTCAGCAAAATGCTTTCCCACTAGGTCTAGCAAGGAGAAACTGTGGCAGCTGAGTAGATGTAGCCCGGCCCGCCCTTTGAAGTTGACAAGTTCTTGGCATCTCAGAACCTCAAGGGAAGAGCAAGGTTATCTATGGTAGGCTGGGGCAGAACTAGCAGCAAGCAGAGCAAAGTTGTCCAAGAATAGCTTCCATTGGAATGCTAATGGCAATTGAAGAGGCAGGCCAGTGGCAAGCCACTAGCTTCTAGCAGTTGGAAAGTTGCTGACACAGTGCAGGTGTTGTGCGGCTTCTTTCTTGGCCTCCTAGAAGGTGCCGTGGTGCCGCGCTCTCCGTCTCTTGCTTGCCAATATGTTGCCGTGTTCCTCCTATTGTTTGGTTTGTTTTGATTTGTTTTGATGATGTTTTGGCGGGTTTTCGGAATGTTTTGGTGGTGTTTTAGAATGTTTTGTTTTCTCTTGTGTTGTTTTTATTGTGTTGGCAGGTTGTGGAACGTTTGGATTAGTTTTGGCGGGTTTTAAAATATTTTGGCGGGTATTTGGAATGTTTTGGTTTGCTTTCATTTGTTTTGATTATGTTTTGGCAAGTTATTGAAAGTTTCGATCACTTCTGACTGGTTTTCTAATATTTTGGCATATTTTCAGAATGTTTTGATCAGTTTTGGCAGGTTGTAAACTATTTTGTCAGGTTTTTGGAATGTTTTGGTTGGTTTTGATTTGTTTTTATGATGTTTTGCCAAGTTTTTTGAATGTTTTGATCAGTTCTGGCTGGTTTTCTAATGTTTTGGCATATTTTCAGAATGTTTTGATGAGTTTTGTGGGTCTAAATCATTTTGGCGGGTTTTCGGAATATTTTGGTTGGTTTTGATTTGTTTTTATGATGTTTTGGCGGGTTTTCGGAATGTTTTGGTTGGGTTTTAGAATGTTTTGTATTCTCTTGAGTTGTTTTTATTGTCTTGGCAGGTTTTGGAATGTTTGGATTGCTTTTGGCGGGTTTTAAAATATTTTGGCGGGTATTTGGTATGTTTTGGCGGGTATTCGGAATGTTTTGATTAGTTTTGACGCGTTTTGAAATATTTTGGCAGGTTTTTAGAAGGTTTTGATTCTGTTTAGCCCAGTTTTTGGTGTGTTTGGATTAGCTTTGGTGGGCTTTATCATGTTTTGTCAGGTTTTTTCGAATGTATTGATCACTTCTGTCTGGTTTTCTATTTTGGCGGGTTTGAAAATATTTTTGGATTAGTTTTGGCGGGTTTGAAAATATTTTGGCTCTTTGCGCAGAGACGACGGTGCCGGTTGCGGTGCGCTCCGGGGCGCTCCTTCTGCGGAAAGACGCCTGGCAGCGGCACTTGGGACAGCTCCGCGTCTCCGTATTCTGCGTTTCTTGCCTTCTGCATCTCAGCAAAATGCTTTCCCACTAGATCTAGCAAGGAGAAACTGTGGCAGCTGAGTAGATGTAGCCCGGCCCGCCCTTTGAAGTTGACAAGTTCTTGGCATCTCAGAGCCTCAAGGGAAGAGCAAGGTTATCTATGGTAGGCTGGGGCAGAACTAGCAGCAAGCAGAGCAAAGTTGTCCAAGAACAGCTTCCATTGGAATGCTAATGGCAATTGAAGAGGCAGGCCAGTGGCAAGCCACTATCTTCTAGCAGTTTGAAAGTTGCAGACACAGTGCAGGTGTTGTGCGGCTTCCTTCTTCGCCTCCTAGAAGGTGCCGTGGTGCCGCACTCTCCGTCTCTTGCTTGCCAATATGTTGCCGTGTTCCTCCTATTGTTTGGTTTGTTTTGATTTGTTTTGATGATCTTTTGGCGGGTTTTCGGAATGTTTTGGTGGTGTTTTAGAATGTTTTGTTTTCTCTTGTGTTGTTTTTATTGTCTTGGAAGGTTTTGGAATGATTGGATTCCTTTTGGCGGGTTTTAAAATATTTTGGCGGGTATTTGGAATGTTTTGGCGGGTATTCGGAAGGTTTTGATTAGTTTTGACGGGTTTTGAAATATTTTGGCAGGTTTTTAGAAGGTTTTGATTCTGTTTAGCCCAGTTTTTGGTGTGTTTGGATTAGCTTTGGTGGGCTTTATCATGTTTTGTCAGGTTTTTTCGAATGTATTGATCACTTCTGTCTGGTTTTCTATTTTGGCAGGTTTGAAAATATTTTTGGATTAGTTTTGGCGGGTTTGAAAATATTTTGGCTCTTTGCGCAGAGACGACGGTGCCGGTTGCGGTGCGCTGCGGGGCGCTCCTTCTGCGGAAAGACGCCTGGCAGCGGCACTTGGGACAGCTCCGCGTCTCCGTATTCTGCGTTTCTTGCCTTCTGCATCTCAGCAAAATGCTTTCCCACTAGGTCTAGCAAGGAGAAACTGTGGCAGCTGAGTAGATGTAGCCCGGCCCGCCCTTTGAAGTTGACAAGTTCTTGGCATCTCAGAGCCTCAAGGGAAGAGCAAGGTTATCTATGGTAGGCTGGGGCAGAACTAGCAGCAAGCAGAGCAAAGTTGTCCAAGAATAGCTTCCATTGGAATGCTAATGGCAATTGAAGAGGCAGGCCAGTGGCAAGCCACTAGCTTCTAGCAGTTGGAAAGTTGCTGACACAGTGCAGGTGTTGTGCGGCTTCTTTCTTGGCCTCCTAGAAGGTGCCGTGGTGCCGCGCTCTCCGTCTCTTGCTTGCCAATATGTTGCCGTGTTCCTCCTATTGTTTGGTTTGTTTTGATTTGTTTTGATGATGTTTTGGCGGGTTTTCGGAATGTTTTGGTGGTGTTTTAGAATGTTTTGTTTTCTCTTGTGTTGTTTTTATTGTGTTGGCAGGTTGTGGAACGTTTGGATTAGTTTTGGCGGGTTTTAAAATATTTTGGCGGGTATTTGGAATGTTTTGGTTTGCTTTCATTTGTTTTGATTATGTTTTGGCAAGTTATTGAAAGTTTCGATCACTTCTGACTGGTTTTCTAGTATTTTGGCATCTTTTCAGAATGTTTTGATCAGTTTTGGCAGGTTGTAAACTATTTTGTCAGGTTTTTGGAATGTTTTGGTTGGTTTTGATTTGTTTTTATGATGTTTTGCCAAGTTTTTTGAATGATTTGATCAGTTCTGGCTGGTTTTCTAATGTTTTGGCATATTTTCAGAATGTTTTGATGAGTTTTGTGGGTCTAAATCATTTTGGCGGGTTTTCGGAATATTTTGGTTGGTTTTGATTTGTTTTTATGATGTTTTGGCCTGTTTTCGGAATGTTTTGGTTGGGTTTTAGAATGTTTTGTATTCTCTTGAGTTGTTTTTATTGTGTTGGCAGGTTTTGGAATGTTTGGATTTGTTTTGGCGGGTTTTAAAATATTTTGGCGGGTATTTGGAATGTTTTGGCGGGTATTCGGAATGTTTTGATTAGTTTTGACGCGTTTTGAAATATTTTGGCAGGTTTTTAGAAGGTTTTGATTCTGTTTAGCCCAGTTTTTGGTGTGTTTGGATTAGCTTTGGTGGGCTTTATCATGTTTTGTCAGGTTTTTTCGAATGTATTGATCACTTCTGTCTGGTTTTCTATTTTGGCGGGTTTGAAAATATTTTTGGATTAGTTTTGGCGGGTTTGAAAATATTTTGGCTCTTTGCGCAGAGACGACGGTGCCGGTTGCGGTGCGCTGCGGGGCGCTCCTTCTGCGGAAAGACGCCTGGCAGCGGCACTTGGGACAGCTCCGCGTCTCCGTATTCTGCGTTTCTTGCCTTCTGCATCTCAGCAAAATGCTTTCCCACTAGATCTAGCAAGGAGAAACTGTGGCAGCTGAGTAGATGTAGCCCGGCCCGCCCTTTGAAGTTGACAAGTTCTTGGCATCTCAGAACCTCAAGGGAAGAGCAAGGTTATCTATGGTAGGCTGGGGCAGAACTAGCAGCAAGCAGAGCAAAGTTGTCCAAGAACAGCTTCCATTGGAATGCTAATGGCAATTGAAGAGGCAGGCCAGTGGCAAGCCACTATCTTCTAGCAGTTTGAAAGTTGCAGACACAGTGCAGGTGTTGTGCGGCTTCCTTCTTGGCCTCCTAGAAGGTGCCGTGGTGCCGCGCTCTCCGTCTCTTGCTTGCCAATATGTTGCCGTGTTCCTCCTATTGTTTGGTTTGTTTTGATTTGTTTTGATGATCTTTTGGCGGGTTTTCGGAATGTTTTGGTGGTGTTTTAGAATGTTTTGTTTTCTCTTGTGTTGTTTTTATTGTCTTGGAAGGTTTTGGAATGTTTGGATTCCTTTTGGTGGGTTTTAAAATATTTTGGCGGGTATTTGGAATGTTTTGGCGGGTATTCGGAAGGTTTTGATTAGTTTTGACGGGTTTTGAAATATTTTGGCAGGTTTTTAGAAGGTTTTGATTCTGTTTAGCCCAGTTTTTGGTGTGTTTGGATTAGCTTTGGTGGGCTTTATCATGTTTTGTCAGGTTTTTTCGAATGTATTGATCACTTCTGTCTGGTTTTCTATTTTGGCAGGTTTGAAAATATTTTTGGATTAGTTTTGGCGGGTTTGAAAATATTTTGGCTCTTTGCGCAGAGACGACGGTGCCGGTTGCGGTGCGCTGCGGGGCGCTCCTTCTGCGGAAAGACGCCTGGCAGCGGCACTTGGGACAGCTCCGCGTCTCCGTATTCTGCGTTTCTTGCCTTCTGCATCTCAGCAAAATGCTTTCCCACTAGGTCTAGCAAGGAGAAACTGTGGCAGCTGAGTAGATGTAGCCCGGCCCGCCCTTTGAAGTTGACAAGTTCTTGGCATCTCAGAGCCTCAAGGGAAGAGCAAGGTTATCTATGGTAGGCTGGGGCAGAACTAGCAGCAAGCAGAGCAAAGTTGTCCAAGAATAGCTTCCATTGGAATGCTAATGGCAATTGAAGAGGCAGGCCAGTGGCAAGCCACTAGCTTCTAGCAGTTGGAAAGTTGCTGACACAGTGCAGGTGTTGTGCGGCTTCTTTCTTGGCCTCCTAGAAGGTGCCGTGGTGCCGCGCTCTCCGTCTCTTGCTTGCCAATATGTTGCCGTGTTCCTCCTATTGTTTGGTTTGTTTTGATTTGTTTTGATGATGTTTTGGCGGGTTTTCGGAATGTTTTGGTGGTGTTTTAGAATGTTTTGTTTTCTCTTGTGTTGTTTTTATTGTGTTGGCAGGTTGTGGAACGTTTGGATTAGTTTTGGCGGGTTTTAAAATATTTTGGCGGGTATTTGGAATGTTTTGGTTTGCTTTCATTTGTTTTGATTATGTTTTGGCAAGTTATTGAAAGTTTCGATCACTTCTGACTGGTTTTCTAGTATTTTGGCATCTTTTCAGAATGTTTTGATCAGTTTTGGCAGGTTGTAAACTATTTTGTCAGGTTTTTGGAATGTTTTGGTTGGTTTTGATTTGTTTTTATGATGTTTTGCCAAGTTTTTTGAATGATTTGATCAGTTCTGGCTGGTTTTCTAATGTTTTGGCATATTTTCAGAATGTTTTGATGAGTTTTGTGGGTCTAAATCATTTTGGCGGGTTTTCGGAATATTTTGGTTGGTTTTGATTTGTTTTTATGATGTTTTGGCCTGTTTTCGGAATGTTTTGGTTGGGTTTTAGAATGTTTTGTATTCTCTTGAGTTGTTTTTATTGTGTTGGCAGGTTTTGGAATGTTTGGATTTGTTTTGGCGGGTTTTAAAATATTTTGGCGGGTATTTGGAATGTTTTGGCGGGTATTCGGAATGTTTTGATTAGTTTTGACGCGTTTTGAAATATTTTGGCAGGTTTTTAGAAGGTTTTGATTCTGTTTAGCCCAGTTTTTGGTGTGTTTGGATTAGCTTTGGTGGGCTTTATCATGTTTTGTCAGGTTTTTTCAAATGTATTGATCACTTCTGTCTGGTTTTCTATTTTGGCGGGTTTGAAAATATTTTTGGATGTGTTTTGGCGGGTTTGAAAATATTTTGGCTCTTTGCGCAGAGACGACGGTGCCGGTTGCGGTGCGCTCCGGGGCGCTCCTTCTGCGGAAAGACGCCTGGCAGCGGCACTTGGGACAGCTCCGCGTCTCCGTATTCTGCGTTTCTTGCCTTCTGCATCTCAGCAAAATGCTTTCCCACTAGGTCTAGCAAGGAGAAACTGTGGCAGCTGAGTAGATGTAGCCCGGCCCGCCCTTTGAAGTTGACAAGTTCTTGGCATCTCAGAGCCTCAAGGGAAGAGCAAGGTTATCTATGGTAGGCTGGGGCAGAACTAGCAGCAAGCAGAGCAAAGTTGTCCAAGAATAGCTTCCATTGGAATGCTAATGGCAATTGAAGAGGCAGGCCAGTGGCAAGCCACTATCTTCTAGCAGTTTGAAAGTTGCAGACACAGTGCAGGTGTTTTGCGGCTTCCTTCTTGGCCTCCTAGAAGGTGCCGCACTCTCCGTCTCTTGCTTGCCAATATGTTGCCGTGTTCCTCCTATTGTTTGGTTTGTTTTGATTTGTTTTGATGATGTTTTGGCGGGTTTTCGGAATGTTTTGGTGGTGTTTTAGAATGTTTTGTTTTCTCTTGTGTTGTTTTTATTGTCTTGGCAGGTTGTGGAACGTTTGGATTCGTTTTGGTGGGTTTTAAAATATTTTGGCGGGTATTTGGAATGTTTTGGTTTGCTTTCATTTGTTTTGATTATTTTTGGCAAGTTATTGAAAGTTTCGATCACTTCTGACTGGTTTTCTAGTATTTTGGCATCTTTTCAGAATGTTTTGATCAGTTTTAGAATGTTTTGTATTCTCTTGAGTTGTTTTTATTGTCTTGGAAGGTTTTGGAATGTTTGGATTGCTTTTGGCGGGTTTTAAAATATTTTGGCGGGTATTTGGAATGTTTTGGCGGGTATTCGGAAGGTTTTGATTAGTTTTGACGGGTTTTGAAATATTTTGGCGGGTTTTTAGAAGGTTTTGATTCTGTTTAGCCCAGTTTTTGGTGTGTTTGGATTAGCTTTGGTGGGCTTTATCATGTTTTGTCAGGTTTTCTCGAATGTATTGATCACTTCTGTCTGGTTTTCTATTTTGGCGGGTTTGAAAATATTTTTGGATTAGTTTTGGCGGGTTTGAAAATATTTTGGCTCTTTGCGCAGAGACGACGGTGCCGGTTGCGGTGCGCTCCGGGGCGCTCCTTCTGCGGAAAGACGCCTGGCAGCGGCACTTGGGACAGCTCCGCGTCTCCGTATTCTGCGTTTCTTGCCTTCTGCATCTCAGCAAAATGCTTTCCCACTAGGTCTAGCAAGGAGAAACTGTGGCAGCTGAGTAGATGTAGCCCGGCCCACCCTTTGAAGTTGACAAGTTCTTGGCATCTCAGAACCTCAGGGGAAGAGCAAGGTTATCTATGGTAGGCTGGGGCAGAACTAGCAGCAAGCAGAGCAAAGTTGTCCAAGAATAGCTTCCATTGGAATGCTAATGGCAATTGAAGAGGCAGGCCAGTGGCAAGCCACTATCTTCTAGCAGTTTGAAAGTTGCAGACACAGTGCAGGTGTTGTGCGGCTTCCTTCTTGGCCTCCTAGAAGGTGCCGCACTCTCCGTCTCTTGCTTGCCAATATGTTGCCGTGTTCCTCCTATTGTTTGGTTTGTTTTGATTTGTTTTGATGATCTTTTGGCGGGTTTTCGGAATGTTTTGGTGGTGTTTTAGAATGTTTTGTTTTCTCTTGTGTTGTTTTTATTGTCTTGGCAGGTTGTGGAACGTTTGGATTCGTTTTGGCGGGTTTTAAAATATTTTGGCGGGTATTTGGAATGTTTTGGTTTGCTTTCATTTGTTTTGATTATGTTTTGGCAAGTTATTGAAAGTTTCGATCACTTCTGACTGGTTTTCTAGTATTTTGGGATCTTTTCAGAATGTTTTGATCAGTTTTAGAATGTTTTGTATTCTCTTGAGTTGTTTTTATTGTCTTGGCAGGTTTTGGAATGTTTGGATTGCTTTTGGCGGGTTTTAAAATATTTTGGCGGGTATTTGGAATGTTTTGGCGGGTATTCGGAAGGTTTTGATTAGTTTTGACGGGTTTTGAAATATTTTGGCGGGTTTTTAGAAGGTTTTGATTCTGTTTAGCCCAGTTTTTGGTGTGTTTGGATTAGCTTTGGTGGGCTTTATCATGTTTTGTCAGGTTTTTTCGAATGTGTTGATCACTTCTGTCTGGTTTTCTATTTTGGCGGGTTTGAAAATATTTTTGGATTAGTTTTGGCGGGTTTGAAAATATTTTGGCTCTTTGCGCAGAGACGACGGTGCCGGTTGCGGTGCGCTGCGGGGCGCTCCTTCTGCGGAAAGACGCCTGGCAGCGGCACTTGGGACAGCTCCGCGTCTCCGTATTCTGCGTTTCTTGCCTTCTGCATCTCAGCAAAATGCTTTCCCACTAGATCTAGCAAGGAGAAACTGTGGCAGCTGAGTAGATGTAGCCCGGCCCGCCCTTTGAAGTTGACAAGTTCTTGGCATCTCAGAGCCTCAAGGGAAGAGCAAGGTTATCTATGGTAGGCTGGGGCAGAACTAGCAGCAAGCAGAGCAAAGTTGTCCAAGAATAGCTTCCATTGGAATGCTAATGGCAATTGAAGAGGCAGGCCAGTGGCAAGCCACTATCTTCTAGCAGTTTGAAAGTTGCAGACACAGTGCAGGTGTTTTGCGGCTTCCTTCTTGGCCTCCTAGAAGGTGCCGCACTCTCCGTCTCTTGCTTGCCAATATGTTGCCGTGTTCCTCCTATTGTTTGGTTTGTTTTGATTTGTTTTTATGATGTTTTGGCGGGTTTTCGGAATGTTTTGGTGGTGTTTTAGAATGTTTTGTTTTCTCTTGTGTTGTTTTTATTGTCTTGGCAGGTTGTGGAACGTTTGGATTCGTTTTGGTGGGTTTTAAAATATTTTGGCGGGTATTTGGAATGTTTTGGTTTGCTTTCATTTGTTTTGATTATTTTTGGCAAGTTATTGAAAGTTTCGATCACTTCTGACTGGTTTTCTAGTATTTTGGCATCTTTTCAGAATGTTTTGATCAGTTTTAGAATGTTTTGTATTCTCTTGAGTTGTTTTTATTGTCTTGGCAGGTTTTGGAATGTTTGGATTGCTTTTGGCGGGTTTTAAAATATTTTGGCGGGTATTTGGAATGTTTTGGCGGGTATTCGGAAGGTTTTGATTAGCTTTGACGGGTTTTGAAATATTTTGGCGGGTTTTTAGAAGGTTTTGATTCTGTTTAGCCCAGTTTTTGGTGTGTTTGCATTAGCTTTGGTGGGCTTTATCATGTTTTGTCAGGTTTTCTCGAATGTATTGATCACTTCTGTCTGGTTTTCTATTTTGGCGGGTTTGAAAATATTTTTGGATTAGTTTTGGCGGGTTTGAAAATATTTTGGCTCTTTGCGCAGAGACGACGGTGCCGGTTGCGGTGCGCTGCGGGGCGCTCCTTCTGCGGAAAGACGCCTGGCAGCGGCACTTGGGACAGCTCCGCGTCTCCGTATTCTGCGTTTCTTGCCTTCTGCATCTCAGCAAAATGCTTTCCCACTAGGTCTAGCAAGGAGAAACTGTGGCAGCTGAGTAGATGTAGCCCGGCCCGCCCTTTGAAGTTGACAAGTTCTTGGCATCTCAGAGCCTCAAGGGAAGAGCAAGGTTGTCTATGGTAGGCTGGGGCAGAACTAGCAGCAAGCAGAGCAAAGTTGTCCAAGAATAGCTTCCATTGGAATGCTAATGGCAATTGAAGAGGCAGGCCAGTGGCAAGCCACTATCTTCTAGCAGTTTGAAAGTTGCAGACACAGTGCAGGTGTTTTGCGGCTTCCTTCTTGGCCTCCTAGAAGGTGCCGTGGTGCCGCGCTCTCCGTCTCTTGCTTGCCAATATGTTGCCGTGTTCCTCCTATTGTTTGGTTTGTTTTGATTTGTTTTGATGATCTTTTGGCGGGTTTTAGGAATGTTTTGGTGGTGTTTTAGAATGTTTTGTTTTCTCTTGTGTTGTTTTTATTGTCTTGGAAGGTTTTGGAATGTTTGGATTCCTTTTGGCGGGTTTTAAAATATTTTGGCGGGTATTTGGAATGTTTTGGCGGGTATTCGGAAGGTTTTGATTAGTTTTGACGGGTTTTGAAATATTTTGGCAGGTTTTTAGAAGGTTTTGATTCTGTTTAGCCCAGTTTTTGGTGTGTTTGGATTAGCTTTGGTGGGCTTTATCATGTTTTGTCAGGTTTTTTCGAATGTATTGATCACTTCTGTCTGGTTTTCTATTTTGGCGGGTTTGAAAATATTTTTGGATGAGTTTTGGCGGGTTTGAAAATATTTTGGCTCTTTGCGCAGAGACGACGGTGCCGGTTGCGGTGCGCTCCGGGGCGCTCCTTCTGCGGAAAGACGCCTGGCAGCGGCACTTGGGACAGCTCCGCGTCTCCGTATTCTGCGTTTCTTGCCTTCTGCATCTCAGCAAAATGCTTTCCCACTAGGTCTAGCAAGGAGAAACTGTGGCAGCTGAGTAGATGTAGCCCGGCCCACCCTTTGAAGTTGACAAGTTCTTGGCATCTCAGAACCTCAAGGGAAGAGCAAGGTTATCTATGGTAGGCTGGGGCAGAACTAGCAGCAAGCAGAGCAAAGTTGTCCAAGAATAGCTTCCATTGGAATGCTAATGGCAATTGAAGAGGCAGGCCAGTGGCAAGCCACTATCTTCTAGCAGTTTGAAAGTTGCAGACACAGTGCAGGTGTTGTGCGGCTTCCTTCTTGGCCTCCTAGAAGGTGCCGTGGTGCCGCGCTCTCCGTCTCTTGCTTGCCAATATGTTGCCGTGTTCCTCCTATTGTTTGGTTTGTTTTGATTTGTTTTGATGATCTTTTGGCGGGTTTTCGGAATGTTTTGGTGGTGTTTTAGAATGTTTTGTTTTCTCTTGTGTTGTTTTTATTGTCTTGGCAGGTTGTGGAACGTTTGGATTCGTTTTGGCGGGTTTTAAAATATTTTGGCGGGTATTTGGAATGTTTTGGTTTGCTTTCATTTGTTTTGATTATGTTTTGGCAAGTTATTGAAAGTTTCGATCACTTCAGACTGGTTTTCTACTATTTTGGCATCTTTTCAGAATGTTTTGATCAGTTTTGTCAGGTTGTAAACTATTTTGTCAGGTTTTTGGAATGTTTTGGTTGGTTTTGATTTGTTTTTATGATGTTTTGCCAAGTTTTTTGAATGTTTTGATCAGTTCTGGCTGGTTTTCTAATGTTTTGGCATATTTTCAGAATGTTTTGATGAGTTTTGTGGGTCTAAATCATTTTGGCGGGTTTTCGGAATATTTTGGTTGGTTTTGATTTGTTTTTATGATGTTTTGGCGGGTTTTCGGAATGTTTTGGTTGGGTTTTAGAATGTTTTGTATTCTCTTGAGTTGTTTTTATTGTCTTGGCAGGTTTTGGAATGTTTGGATTGCTTTTGGCGGGTTTTAAAATATTTTGGCGGGTATTTGGTATGTTTTGGCGGGTATTCGGAATGTTTTGATTAGTTTTGACGCGTTTTGAAATATTTTGGCAGGTTTTTAGAAGGTTTTGATTCTGTTTAGCCCAGTTTTTGGTGTGTTTGGATTAGCTTTGGTGGGCTTTATCATGTTTTGTCAGGTTTTTTCGAATGTATTGATCACTTCTGTCTGGTTTTCTATTTTGGCGGGTTTGAAAATATTTTTGGATTAGTTTTGGCGGGTTTGAAAATATTTTGGCTCTTTGCGCAGAGACGACGGTGCCGGTTGCGGTGCGCTGCGGGGCGCTCCTTCTGCGGAAAGACGCCTGGCAGCGGCACTTGGGACAGCTCCGCGTCTCCGTATTCTGCGTTTCTTGCCTTCTGCATCTCAGCAAAATGCTTTCCCACTAGGTCTAGCAAGGAGAAACTGTGGCAGCTGAGTAGATGTAGCCCGGCCCGCCCTTTGAAGTTGACAAGTTCTTGGCATCTCAGAACCTCAAGGGAAGAGCAAGGTTATCTATGGTAGGCTGGGGCAGAACTAGCAGCAAGCAGAGCAAAGTTGTCCAAGAACAGCTTCCATTGGAATGCTAATGGCAATTGAAGAGGCAGGCCAGTGGCAAGCCACTATCTTCTAGCAGTTTGAAAGTTGCAGACACAGTGCAGGTGTTGTGCGGCTTCCTTCTTGGCCTCCTAGAAGGTGCCGTGGTGCCGCGCTCTCCGTCTCTTGCTTGCCAATATGTTGCCGTGTTCCTCCTATTGTTTGGTTTGTTTTGATTTGTTTTGATGATCTTTTGGCGGGTTTTCGGAATGTTTTGGTGGTGTTTTAGAATGTTTTGTTTTCTCTTGTGTTGTTTTTATTGTGTTGGCAGGTTGTGGAACGTTTGGATTAGTTTTGGCGGGTTTTAAAATATTTTGGCGGGTATTTGGAATGTTTTGGTTTGCTTTCATTTGTTTTGATTATGTTTTGGCAAGTTATTGAAAGTTTCGATCACTTCAGACTGGTTTTCTAGTATTTTGGCATCTTTTCAGAATGTTTTGATCAGTTTTGTCAGGTTGTAAACTATTTTGTCAGGTTTTTGGAATGTTTTGGTTGGTTTTGATTTGTTTTTATGATGTTTTGCAAAGTTTTTTGAATGTTTTGATCAGTTCTGGCTGGTTTTCTAATGTTTTGGCATTTTTTCAGAATGTTTTGATGAGTTTTGTGGGTCTAAATTATTTTGGCGGGTTTTCGGAATATTTTGGTTGGTTTTGATTTGTTTTTATGATGTTTTGGCGGGTTTTCGGAATGTTTTGTTTGGGTTTTAGAATGTTTTGTATTCTCTTGAGTTGTTTTTATGGTGTTGGCAGGTTTTGGAATGTTTGGATTGCTTTTGGCGGGTTTTAAAATATTTTGGCGGGTATTTGGAATGTTTTGGCGGGTATTCGGAATGTTTTGATTAGTTTTGACGGGTTTTGAAATATTTTGGCGGATTTTGAGAAGGTTTTGATTCTGTTTAGCCCAGTTTTTGGTGTGTTTGGATTAGCTTTGGTGGGCTTTATCATGTTTTGTCAGGTTTTTTCGAATGTATTGATCACTTCTGTCTGGTTTTCTATTTTGGCGGGTTTGAAAATATTTTTGGATTAGTTTTGGCGGGTTTGAAAATATTTTGGCTCTTTGCGCAGAGACGACGGTGCCGGTTGCGGTGCGCTGCGGGGCGCTCCTTCTGCGGAAAGACGCCTGGCAGCGGCACTTGGGACAGCTCCGCGTCTCCGTATTCTGCGTTTCTTGCCTTCTGCATCTCAGCAAAATGCTTTCCCACTAGGTCTAGCAAGGAGAAACTGTGGCAGCTGAGTAGATGTAGCCCGGCCCGCCCTTTGAAGTTGACAAGTTCTTGGCATCTCAGAGCCTCAAGGGAAGAGCAAGGTTATCTATGGTAGGCTGGGGCAGAACTAGCAGCAAGCAGAGCAAAGTTGTCCAAGAATAGCTTCCATTGGAATGCTAATGGCAATTGAAGAGGCAGGCCAGTGGCAAGCCACTAGCTTCTAGCAGTTTGAAAGTTGCAGACACAGTGCAGGTGTTTTGCGGCTTCTTTCTTGGCCTCCTAGAAGGTGCCGCACTCTCCGTCTCTTGCTTGCCAATATGTTGCCGTGTTCCTCCTATTGTTTGGTTTGTTTTGATTTGTTTTGATGATCTTTTGGCGGGTTTTCGGAATGTTTTGGTGGTGTTTTAGAATGTTTTGTTTTCTCTTGTGTTGTTTGTATTGTCTTGGCAGGTTGTGGAACGTTTGGATTCGTTTTGGCGGGTTTTAAAATATTTTGGCGGGTATTTGGAATGTTTTGGTTTGCTTTCATTTGTTTTGATTATGTTTTGGCAAGTTATTGAAAGTTTCGATCACTTCTGACTGGTTTTCTAGTATTTTGGGATCTTTTCAGAATGTTTTGATCAGTTTTAGAATGTTTTGTATTCTCTTGAGTTGTTTTTATTGTCTTGGCAGGTTTTGGAATGTTTGGATTGCTTTTGGCGGGTTTTAAAATATTTTGGCGGGTATTTGGAATGTTTTGGCGGGTATTCGGAAGGTTTTGATTAGTTTTGACGGGTTTTGAAATATTTTGGCGGGTTTTTAGAAGGTTTTGATTCTGTTTAGCCCAGTTTTTGGTGTGTTTGGATTAGCTTTGGTGGGCTTTATCATGTTTTGTCAGGTTTTTTCGAATGTGTTGATCACTTCTGTCTGGTTTTCTATTTTGGCGGGTTTGAAAATATTTTTGGATTAGTTTTGGCGGGTTTGAAAATATTTTGGCTCTTTGCGCAGAGACGACGGTGCCGGTTGCGGTGCGCTGCGGGGCGCTCCTTCTGCGGAAAGACGCCTGGCAGCGGCACTTGGGACAGCTCCGCGTCTCCGTATTCTGCGTTTCTTGCCTTCTGCATCTCAGCAAAATGCTTTCCCACTAGATCTAGCAAGGAGAAACTGTGGCAGCTGAGTAGATGTAGCCCGGCCCGCCCTTTGAAGTTGACAAGTTCTTGGCATCTCAGAGCCTCAAGGGAAGAGCAAGGTTATCTATGGTAGGCTGGGGCAGAACTAGCAGCAAGCAGAGCAAAGTTGTCCAAGAATAGCTTCCATTGGAATGCTAATGGCAATTGAAGAGGCAGGCCAGTGGCAAGCCACTATCTTCTAGCAGTTTGAAAGTTGCAGACACAGTGCAGGTGTTTTGCGGCTTCCTTCTTGGCCTCCTAGAAGGTGCCGCACTCTCCGTCTCTTGCTTGCCAATATGTTGCCGTGTTCCTCCTATTGTTTGGTTTGTTTTGATTTGTTTTTATGATGTTTTGGCGGGTTTTCGGAATGTTTTGGTGGTGTTTTAGAATGTTTTGTTTTCTCTTGTGTTGTTTTTATTGTCTTGGCAGGTTGTGGAACGTTTGGATTCGTTTTGGTGGGTTTTAAAATATTTTGGCGGGTATTTGGAATGTTTTGGTTTGCTTTCATTTGTTTTGATTATTTTTGGCAAGTTATTGAAAGTTTCGATCACTTCTGACTGGTTTTCTAGTATTTTGGCATCTTTTCAGAATGTTTTGATCAGTTTTAGAATGTTTTGTATTCTCTTGAGTTGTTTTTATTGTCTTGGCAGGTTTTGGAATGTTTGGATTGCTTTTGGCGGGTTTTAAAATATTTTGGCGGGTATTTGGAATGTTTTGGCGGGTATTCGGAAGGTTTTGATTAGCTTTGACGGGTTTTGAAATATTTTGGCGGGTTTTTAGAAGGTTTTGATTCTGTTTAGCCCAGTTTTTGGTGTGTTTGCATTAGCTTTGGTGGGCTTTATCATGTTTTGTCAGGTTTTCTCGAATGTATTGATCACTTCTGTCTGGTTTTCTATTTTGGCGGGTTTGAAAATATTTTTGGATTAGTTTTGGCGGGTTTGAAAATATTTTGGCTCTTTGCGCAGAGACGACGGTGCCGGTTGCGGTGCGCTGCGGGGCGCTCCTTCTGCGGAAAGACGCCTGGCAGCGGCACTTGGGACAGCTCCGCGTCTCCGTATTCTGCGTTTCTTGCCTTCTGCATCTCAGCAAAATGCTTTCCCACTAGGTCTAGCAAGGAGAAACTGTGGCAGCTGAGTAGATGTAGCCCGGCCCGCCCTTTGAAGTTGACAAGTTCTTGGCATCTCAGAGCCTCAAGGGAAGAGCAAGGTTGTCTATGGTAGGCTGGGGCAGAACTAGCAGCAAGCAGAGCAAAGTTGTCCAAGAATAGCTTCCATTGGAATGCTAATGGCAATTGAAGAGGCAGGCCAGTGGCAAGCCACTATCTTCTAGCAGTTTGAAAGTTGCAGACACAGTGCAGGTGTTTTGCGGCTTCCTTCTTGGCCTCCTAGAAGGTGCCGTGGTGCCGCGCTCTCCGTCTCTTGCTTGCCAATATGTTGCCGTGTTCCTCCTATTGTTTGGTTTGTTTTGATTTGTTTTGATGATCTTTTGGCGGGTTTTAGGAATGTTTTGGTGGTGTTTTAGAATGTTTTGTTTTCTCTTGTGTTGTTTTTATTGTCTTGGAAGGTTTTGGAATGTTTGGATTCCTTTTGGCGGGTTTTAAAATATTTTGGCGGGTATTTGGAATGTTTTGGCGGGTATTCGGAAGGTTTTGATTAGTTTTGACGGGTTTTGAAATATTTTGGCAGGTTTTTAGAAGGTTTTGATTCTGTTTAGCCCAGTTTTTGGTGTGTTTGGATTAGCTTTGGTGGGCTTTATCATGTTTTGTCAGGTTTTTTCGAATGTATTGATCACTTCTGTCTGGTTTTCTATTTTGGCGGGTTTGAAAATATTTTTGGATGAGTTTTGGCGGGTTTGAAAATATTTTGGCTCTTTGCGCAGAGACGACGGTGCCGGTTGCGGTGCGCTCCGGGGCGCTCCTTCTGCGGAAAGACGCCTGGCAGCGGCACTTGGGACAGCTCCGCGTCTCCGTATTCTGCGTTTCTTGCCTTCTGCATCTCAGCAAAATGCTTTCCCACTAGGTCTAGCAAGGAGAAACTGTGGCAGCTGAGTAGATGTAGCCCGGCCCACCCTTTGAAGTTGACAAGTTCTTGGCATCTCAGAACCTCAAGGGAAGAGCAAGGTTATCTATGGTAGGCTGGGGCAGAACTAGCAGCAAGCAGAGCAAAGTTGTCCAAGAATAGCTTCCATTGGAATGCTAATGGCAATTGAAGAGGCAGGCCAGTGGCAAGCCACTATCTTCTAGCAGTTTGAAAGTTGCAGACACAGTGCAGGTGTTGTGCGGCTTCCTTCTTGGCCTCCTAGAAGGTGCCGTGGTGCCGCGCTCTCCGTCTCTTGCTTGCCAATATGTTGCCGTGTTCCTCCTATTGTTTGGTTTGTTTTGATTTGTTTTGATGATCTTTTGGCGGGTTTTCGGAATGTTTTGGTGGTGTTTTAGAATGTTTTGTTTTCTCTTGTGTTGTTTTTATTGTCTTGGCAGGTTGTGGAACGTTTGGATTCGTTTTGGCGGGTTTTAAAATATTTTGGCGGGTATTTGGAATGTTTTGGTTTGCTTTCATTTGTTTTGATTATGTTTTGGCAAGTTATTGAAAGTTTCGATCACTTCAGACTGGTTTTCTACTATTTTGGCATCTTTTCAGAATGTTTTGATCAGTTTTGTCAGGTTGTAAACTATTTTGTCAGGTTTTTGGAATGTTTTGGTTGGTTTTGATTTGTTTTTATGATGTTTTGCCAAGTTTTTTGAATGTTTTGATCAGTTCTGGCTGGTTTTCTAATGTTTTGGCATATTTTCAGAATGTTTTGATGAGTTTTGTGGGTCTAAATCATTTTGGCGGGTTTTCGGAATATTTTGGTTGGTTTTGATTTGTTTTTATGATGTTTTGGCGGGTTTTCGGAATGTTTTGGTTGGGTTTTAGAATGTTTTGTATTCTCTTGAGTTGTTTTTATTGTCTTGGCAGGTTTTGGAATGTTTGGATTGCTTTTGGCGGGTTTTAAAATATTTTGGCGGGTATTTGGTATGTTTTGGCGGGTATTCGGAATGTTTTGATTAGTTTTGACGCGTTTTGAAATATTTTGGCAGGTTTTTAGAAGGTTTTGATTCTGTTTAGCCCAGTTTTTGGTGTGTTTGGATTAGCTTTGGTGGGCTTTATCATGTTTTGTCAGGTTTTTTCGAATGTATTGATCACTTCTGTCTGGTTTTCTATTTTGGCGGGTTTGAAAATATTTTTGGATTAGTTTTGGCGGGTTTGAAAATATTTTGGCTCTTTGCGCAGAGACGACGGTGCCGGTTGCGGTGCGCTGCGGGGCGCTCCTTCTGCGGAAAGACGCCTGGCAGCGGCACTTGGGACAGCTCCGCGTCTCCGTATTCTGCGTTTCTTGCCTTCTGCATCTCAGCAAAATGCTTTCCCACTAGGTCTAGCAAGGAGAAACTGTGGCAGCTGAGTAGATGTAGCCCGGCCCGCCCTTTGAAGTTGACAAGTTCTTGGCATCTCAGAACCTCAAGGGAAGAGCAAGGTTATCTATGGTAGGCTGGGGCAGAACTAGCAGCAAGCAGAGCAAAGTTGTCCAAGAACAGCTTCCATTGGAATGCTAATGGCAATTGAAGAGGCAGGCCAGTGGCAAGCCACTATCTTCTAGCAGTTTGAAAGTTGCAGACACAGTGCAGGTGTTGTGCGGCTTCCTTCTTGGCCTCCTAGAAGGTGCCGTGGTGCCGCGCTCTCCGTCTCTTGCTTGCCAATATGTTGCCGTGTTCCTCCTATTGTTTGGTTTGTTTTGATTTGTTTTGATGATCTTTTGGCGGGTTTTCGGAATGTTTTGGTGGTGTTTTAGAATGTTTTGTTTTCTCTTGTGTTGTTTTTATTGTGTTGGCAGGTTGTGGAACGTTTGGATTAGTTTTGGCGGGTTTTAAAATATTTTGGCGGGTATTTGGAATGTTTTGGTTTGCTTTCATTTGTTTTGATTATGTTTTGGCAAGTTATTGAAAGTTTCGATCACTTCAGACTGGTTTTCTAGTATTTTGGCATCTTTTCAGAATGTTTTGATCAGTTTTGTCAGGTTGTAAACTATTTTGTCAGGTTTTTGGAATGTTTTGGTTGGTTTTGATTTGTTTTTATGATGTTTTGCAAAGTTTTTTGAATGTTTTGATCAGTTCTGGCTGGTTTTCTAATGTTTTGGCATTTTTTCAGAATGTTTTGATGAGTTTTGTGGGTCTAAATTATTTTGGCGGGTTTTCGGAATATTTTGGTTGGTTTTGATTTGTTTTTATGATGTTTTGGCGGGTTTTCGGAATGTTTTGTTTGGGTTTTAGAATGTTTTGTATTCTCTTGAGTTGTTTTTATGGTGTTGGCAGGTTTTGGAATGTTTGGATTGCTTTTGGCGGGTTTTAAAATATTTTGGCGGGTATTTGGAATGTTTTGGCGGGTATTCGGAATGTTTTGATTAGTTTTGACGGGTTTTGAAATATTTTGGCGGATTTTGAGAAGGTTTTGATTCTGTTTAGCCCAGTTTTTGGTGTGTTTGGATTAGCTTTGGTGGGCTTTATCATGTTTTGTCAGGTTTTTTCGAATGTATTGATCACTTCTGTCTGGTTTTCTATTTTGGCGGGTTTGAAAATATTTTTGGATTAGTTTTGGCGGGTTTGAAAATATTTTGGCTCTTTGCGCAGAGACGACGGTGCCGGTTGCGGTGCGCTGCGGGGCGCTCCTTCTGCGGAAAGACGCCTGGCAGCGGCACTTGGGACAGCTCCGCGTCTCCGTATTCTGCGTTTCTTGCCTTCTGCATCTCAGCAAAATGCTTTCCCACTAGGTCTAGCAAGGAGAAACTGTGGCAGCTGAGTAGATGTAGCCCGGCCCGCCCTTTGAAGTTGACAAGTTCTTGGCATCTCAGAGCCTCAAGGGAAGAGCAAGGTTATCTATGGTAGGCTGGGGCAGAACTAGCAGCAAGCAGAGCAAAGTTGTCCAAGAATAGCTTCCATTGGAATGCTAATGGCAATTGAAGAGGCAGGCCAGTGGCAAGCCACTAGCTTCTAGCAGTTTGAAAGTTGCAGACACAGTGCAGGTGTTTTGCGGCTTCTTTCTTGGCCTCCTAGAAGGTGCCGCACTCTCCGTCTCTTGCTTGCCAATATGTTGCCGTGTTCCTCCTATTGTTTGGTTTGTTTTGATTTGTTTTGATGATCTTTTGGCGGGTTTTCGGAATGTTTTGGTGGTGTTTTAGAATGTTTTGTTTTCTCTTGTGTTGTTTGTATTGTCTTGGCAGGTTGTGGAACGTTTGGATTCGTTTTGGCGGGTTTTAAAATATTTTGGCGGGTATTTGGAATGTTTTGGTTTGCTTTCATTTGTTTTGATTATGTTTTGGCAAGTTATTGAAAGTTTCGATCACTTCAGACTGGTTTTCTACTATTTTGGCATCTTTTCAGAATGTTTTGATCAGTTTTGTCAGGTTGTAAACTATTTTGTCAGGTTTTTGGAATGTTTTGGTTGGTTTTGATTTGTTTTTATGATGTTTTGCCAAGTTTTTTGAATGTTTTGATCAGTTCTGGCTGGTTTTCTAATGTTTTGGCATATTTTCAGAATGTTTTGATGAGTTTTGTGGGTCTAAATCATTTTGGCGGGTTTTCGGAATATTTTGGTTGGTTTTGATTTGTTTTTATGATGTTTTGGCGGGTTTTCGGAATGTTTTGGTTGGGTTTTAGAATGTTTTGTATTCTCTTGAGTTGTTTTTATTGTCTTGGCAGGTTTTGGAATGTTTGGATTGCTTTTGGCGGGTTTTAAAATATTTTGGCGGGTATTTGGTATGTTTTGGCGGGTATTCGGAATGTTTTGATTAGTTTTGACGCGTTTTGAAATATTTTGGCAGGTTTTTAGAAGGTTTTGATTCTGTTTAGCCCAGTTTTTGGTGTGTTTGGATTAGCTTTGGTGGGCTTTATCATGTTTTGTCAGGTTTTTTCGAATGTATTGATCACTTCTGTCTGGTTTTCTATTTTGGCGGGTTTGAAAATATTTTTGGATTAGTTTTGGCGGGTTTGAAAATATTTTGGCTCTTTGCGCAGAGACGACGGTGCCGGTTGCGGTGCGCTGCGGGGCGCTCCTTCTGCGGAAAGACGCCTGGCAGCGGCACTTGGGACAGCTCCGCGTCTCCGTATTCTGCGTTTCTTGCCTTCTGCATCTCAGCAAAATGCTTTCCCACTAGGTCTAGCAAGGAGAAACTGTGGCAGCTGAGTAGATGTAGCCCGGCCCGCCCTTTGAAGTTGACAAGTTCTTGGCATCTCAGAACCTCAAGGGAAGAGCAAGGTTATCTATGGTAGGCTGGGGCAGAACTAGCAGCAAGCAGAGCAAAGTTGTCCAAGAACAGCTTCCATTGGAATGCTAATGGCAATTGAAGAGGCAGGCCAGTGGCAAGCCACTATCTTCTAGCAGTTTGAAAGTTGCAGACACAGTGCAGGTGTTGTGCGGCTTCCTTCTTGGCCTCCTAGAAGGTGCCGTGGTGCCGCGCTCTCCGTCTCTTGCTTGCCAATATGTTGCCGTGTTCCTCCTATTGTTTGGTTTGTTTTGATTTGTTTTGATGATCTTTTGGCGGGTTTTCGGAATGTTTTGGTGGTGTTTTAGAATGTTTTGTTTTCTCTTGTGTTGTTTTTATTGTGTTGGCAGGTTGTGGAACGTTTGGATTAGTTTTGGCGGGTTTTAAAATATTTTGGCGGGTATTTGGAATGTTTTGGTTTGCTTTCATTTGTTTTGATTATGTTTTGGCAAGTTATTGAAAGTTTCGATCACTTCAGACTGGTTTTCTAGTATTTTGGCATCTTTTCAGAATGTTTTGATCAGTTTTGTCAGGTTGTAAACTATTTTGTCAGGTTTTTGGAATGTTTTGGTTGGTTTTGATTTGTTTTTATGATGTTTTGCAAAGTTTTTTGAATGTTTTGATCAGTTCTGGCTGGTTTTCTAATGTTTTGGCATTTTTTCAGAATGTTTTGATGAGTTTTGTGGGTCTAAATCATTTTGGCGGGTTTTCGGAATATTTTGGTTGGTTTTGATTTGTTTTTATGATGTTTTGGCGGGTTTTCGGAATGTTTTGTTTGGGTTTTAGAATGTTTTGTATTCTCTTGAGTTGTTTTTATGGTGTTGGCAGGTTTTGGAATGTTTGGATTGCTTTTGGCGGGTTTTAAAATATTTTGGCGGGTATTTGGAATGTTTTGGCGGGTATTCGGAATGTTTTGATTAGTTTTGACGGGTTTTGAAATATTTTGGCGGATTTTGAGAAGGTTTTGATTCTGTTTAGCCCAGTTTTTGGTGTGTTTGGATTAGCTTTGGTGGGCTTTATCATGTTTTGTCAGGTTTTTTCGAATGTATTGATCACTTCTGTCTGGTTTTCTATTTTGGCGGGTTTGAAAATATTTTTGGATTAGTTTTGGCGGGTTTGAAAATATTTTGGCTCTTTGCGCAGAGACGACGGTGCCGGTTGCGGTGCGCTGCGGGGCGCTCCTTCTGCGGAAAGACGCCTGGCAGCGGCACTTGGGACAGCTCCGCGTCTCCGTATTCTGCGTTTCTTGCCTTCTGCATCTCAGCAAAATGCTTTCCCACTAGGTCTAGCAAGGAGAAACTGTGGCAGCTGAGTAGATGTAGCCCGGCCCGCCCTTTGAAGTTGACAAGTTCTTGGCATCTCAGAGCCTCAAGGGAAGAGCAAGGTTATCTATGGTAGGCTGGGGCAGAACTAGCAGCAAGCAGAGCAAAGTTGTCCAAGAATAGCTTCCATTGGAATGCTAATGGCAATTGAAGAGGCAGGCCAGTGGCAAGCCACTATCTTCTAGCAGTTTGAAAGTTGCAGACACAGTGCAGGTGTTGTGCGGCTTCCTTCTTGGCCTCCTAGAAGGTGCCGCACTCTCCGTCTCTTGCTTGCCAATATGTTGCCGTGTTCCTCCTATTGTTTGGTTTGTTTTGATTTGTTTTGATGATCTTTTGGCGGGTTTTCGGAATGTTTTGGTGGTGTTTTAGAATGTTTTGTTTTCTCTTGTGTTGTTTTTATTGTGTTGGCAGGTTGTGGAACGTTTGGATTAGTTTTGGCGGGTTTTAAAATATTTTGGCGGGTATTTGGAATGTTTTGGTTTGCTTTCATTTGTTTTGATTATGTTTTGGCAAGTTATTGAAAGTTTCGATCACTTCAGACTGGTTTTCTAGTATTTTGGCATCTTTTCAGAATGTTTTGATCAGTTTTAGAATGTTTTGTATTCTCTTGAGTTGTTTTTATTGTCTTGGCAGGTTTTGGAATGTTTGGATTGCTTTTGGCGGGTTTTAAAATATTTTGGCGGGTATTTGGAATGTTTTGGCGGGTATTCGGAAGGTTTTGATTAGTTTTGACGGGTTTTGAAATATTTTGGCGGGTTTTTAGAAGGTTTTGATTCTGTTTAGCCCAGTTTTTGGTGTGTTTGGATTAGCTTTGGTGGGCTTTATCATGTTTTGTCAGGTTTTCTCGAATGTATTGATCACTTCTGTCTGGTTTTCTATTTTGGCGGGTTTGAAAATATTTTTGGATTAGTTTTGGCGGGTTTGAAAATATTTTGGCTCTTTGCGCAGAGATGACGGTGCCGGTTGCGGTGCGCTCCGGGGCGCTCCTTCTGCGGAAAGACGCCTGGCAGCGGCACTTGGGACAGCTCCGTGTCTCCGTATTCTGCGTTTCTTGCCTTCTGCATCTCAGCAAAATGCTTTCCCACTAGGTCTAGCAAGGAGAAACTGTGGCAGCTGAGTAGATGTAGCCCGGCCCACCCTTTGAAGTTGACAAGTTCTTGGCATCTCAGAACCTCAGGGGAAGAGCAAGGTTATCTATGGTAGGCTGGGGCAGAACTAGCAGCAAGCAGAGCAAAGTTGTCCAAGAATAGCTTCCATTGGAATGCTAATGGCAATTGAAGAGGCAGGCCAGTGGCAAGCCACTATCTTCTAGCAGTTTGAAAGTTGCAGACACAGTGCAGGTGTTGTGCGGCTTCTTTCTTGGCCTCCTAGAAGGTGCCGCACTCTCCGTCTCTTGCTTGCCAATATGTTGCCGTGTTCCTCCTATTGTTTGGTTTGTTTTGATTTGTTTTGATGATCTTTTGGCGGGTTTTCGGAATGTTTTGGTGGTGTTTTAGAATGTTTTGTTTTCTCTTGTGTTGTTTTTATTGTGTTGTCAGGTTGTGGAACGTTTGGATTCCTTTTGGCGGGTTTTAAAATATTTGGGCGGGTATTTGGAATGTTTTGGTTTGCTTTCATTTGTTTTGATTATGTTTTGGCAAGTTATTGAAAGTTTGGATCACTTCTGACTGGTTTTCTAGTATTTTGGCATCTTTTCAGAATGTTTTGATCAGTTTTGGCAGGTTGTAAACTATTTTGTCAGGTTTTTGGAATGTTTTGGTTGGTTTTGATTTGTTTTTATGATGTTTTGCCAAGTTTTTTGAATGTTTTGATCAGTTCTGGCTGGTTTTCTAATGTTTTGGCATTTTTTCAGAACGTTTTGATGAGTTTTGTGGGTCTAAATTATTTTGGCGGGTTTTCGGAATATTTTGGTTGGTTTTGATTTGTTTTCATGATGTTTTGGCGGGTTTTCAGAATGTTTTGGTTGGGTTTTAGAATGTTTTGTATTCTCTTGAGTTGTTTTTATTGTGTTGGCAGGTTTTGGAATGTTTGGATTGCTTTTGGCGGGTTTTAAAATATTTTGGCGGGTATTTAGAATGTTTTGGCGGGTATTCGGAATGTTTTGATTAGTTTTGACGGGTTTTGAAATATTTTGGCGGGTTTGAAAATATTTTGACTTGTTTTGATTCTGTTTAGCCCAGTTTTTGGTGTGTTTGGATTAGCTTTGGTGGGCTTTATCATGTTTTGTCAGGTTTTTTCGAATGTATTGATCACTTCTGTCTGGTTTTCTATTTTGGCGGGTTTGAAAATATTTTTGGATTAGTTTTGGCGGGTTTGAAAATATTTTGGCTCTTTGCGCAGAGACGACGGTGCCGGTTGCGGTGCGCTGCGGGGCGCTCCTTCTGCGGAAAGACGCCTGGCAGCGGCACTTGGGACAGCTCCGCGTCTCCGTATTCTGCGTTTCTTGCCTTCTGCATCTCAGCAAAATGCTTTCCCACTAGGTCTAGCAAGGAGAAACTGTGCCAGCTGAGTAGATGTAGCCCGGCCCGCCCTTTGAAGTTGACAAGTTCTTGGCATCTCAGAGCCTCAAGGGAAGAGCAAGGTTATCTATGGTAGGCTGGGGCAGAACTAGCAGCAAGCAGAGCAAAGTTGTCCAAGAATAGCTTCCATTCGAATGCTAATGGCAATTGAAGAGGCAGGCCAGTGGCAAGCCACTATCTTCTAGCAGTTTGAAAGGTGCAGACACAGTGCAGGTGTTGTGCGGCTTCCTTCTTGGCCTCCTGGAAGGTGCCGCACTCTCCGTCTCTTGCTTGCCAATATGTTGCCGTGTTCCTCCTATTGTTTGGTTTGTTTTGATTTGTTTTGATGATCTTTTGGCGGGTTTTCGGAATGTTTTGGTGGTGTTTTAGAATGTTTTGTTTTCTCTTGTGTTGTTTTTATTGTGTTGTCAGGTTGTGGAACGTTTGGATTCCTTTTGGCGGGTTTTAAAATATTTTGGCGGGTATTTGGAATGTTTTGGTTTGCTTTCATTTGTTTTGATTATGTTTTGGCAAGTTATTGAAAGTTTTGATCACTTCTGACTGGTTTTCTAGTATTTTGGCATCTTTTCAGAATGTTTTGATCAGTTTTGGCAGGTTGTAAACTATTTTGTCAGGTTTTTGGAATGTTTTGGTTGGTTTTGATTTGTTTTTATGATGTTTTGCCAAGTTTTTTGAATGTTTTGATCAGTTCTGGCTGGTTTTCTAATGTTTTGGCAATTTTCAGGATGTTTTGATGAGTTTTGCGGGTCTAAATTATTTTGGCGGTTTTCGGAATATTTTGGTTTGTTTTGATTTGATTTGATGATGTTTTGGCGGGTTTTCGGAATGTTTTGGTTGGGTTTTAGAATGTTTTGTATTCTCTTGAGTTGTTTTTATTGTGTTGGCAGGTTTTGGAATGTTTGGATTGCTTTTGGCGGGTTTTAAAATATTTTGGCGGGTATTGGGAATGTTTTGGGTTGCTTTCATTTGTTTTGATTATGTTTTGGCAAGTTATTGAAAGTTTGGATCACTTCAGACTGGTTTTCTAGTATTTTGGCATCTTTTCAGAATGTTTTGATGAGTTTTGGCGGGTTCTAAACTACTTTGTCGGGTTTTTGGAATGTTTCGGTTGGTTATGATTTGTTTTTATGATGTTTTGGCATGATTTCGGAATATTTTGGCTGGTTTTTGGAATGTTTCGGTTGGTTTATGATTTATTTTTATGATGTTTTGCAAAGTTTTTTGAATGTTTTGATCAGTTCTGGCTGGTTTTCTAATGTTTTGGCATCTTTTCAGAATGTTTTGATGAGTTTTGCGGGTCTAAATCATTTTGGCGGGATTTTGGAATATTTTGGTTGGTTTTGATTTGTTTTGATGATGTTTTGGCGGGTTTTCGGAATGTTTTGGTTGGGTTTTAGAATGTTTTGTTTTCTCTTGTGTTGTTTATATTGTCTTGGCAGGTTTTGGAATGTTTGGATTTGTTTTGGCGGGTTTTAAAATCTTTTGGCGGGTATTTGGAATGTTTTTTAACGGGTATTCGGAAGGTTTTGATTAGTTTTGACGGGTTTTGAATTATTTTGGCGGGTTTTTAGAAGATTTAGGTTTGTTTTGATTTGTTTTGATTCTGTTTAGCCCAGTTTTTGATGTCTTTGGATTAGCTTTGGTGGGCTTTATCATGTTTTGTTAGGTTTTTTCGAATGTATTGATCACTTCTGTCTGGTTTTCTATTTTGGCGGGTTTGAAAATATTTTTGGATGAGTTTTGGCGGGTTTGAAAATATTTTGGCTCTTTGCGCAGAGATGACGGTGCCGGTTGCGGTGCGCTCCGGGGCGCTCCTTCTGCGGAAAGACGCCTGGCAGCGGCACTTGGGACAGCTCCGCGTCTCCGTATTCTGCGTTTCTTGCCTTCTGCATCTCAGCAAAATGCTTTCCCACTAGGTCTAGCAAGGAGAAACTGTGGCAGCTGAGTAGATGTAGCCTGGCCCACCCTTTGAAGTTGACAAGTTCTTGGCATCTCAGAGCCTCAAGGGAAGAGCAAGGTTATCTATGGTAGGCTGGGGCAGAACTAGCAGCAAGCAGAGCAAAGTTGTCCAAGAATAGCTTCCATTGGAATGCTAATGGCAATTGAAGAGGCAGGCCAGTGGCAAGCCACTAGTTTCTAGCAGTTTGAAAGTTGCAGACACAGTGCAGGTGTTGTGCAGCTTCCTTCTTGGCCTCCTAGAAGGTGCCGCGCTCTCCGTCTCTTGCTTGCCAATATGTTGCCGTGTTCCTCTTATTTTTTGGTTGGTTTTGATTTGTTTTCATGATGTTTTGGCGGGTTTTCGGAATGTTTTGGTTGGGTTTTAGAATGTTTTGTTTTCTCTTGTGTTGTTTATATTGTCTTGGCAGGTTTTGGAATGTTTGGATTCCTTTTGGCGGGTTTTAAAATCTTTTAGCGGGTATTTGGAATGTTTTGGCAGGTATTCGGAAGGTTTTGATTTGTTTTGACGGGTTTTGAAATATTTTGGCCGGTTTTTAGAAGTTTTTGATTTGTTTTGATTTGTTTTGATTCTGTTTAGCCCAGTTTTTGGTGTGTTTGGATTAGCTTTGGTGGGCTTTATCATGTTTTGTGAGGTTTTTTCGAATGTATTGATCACTTCTGTCTGGTTTTCTATTTTGGCGGGTTTGAAAATATTTTTGGATGAGTTTTGGCGGGTTTGAAAATATTTTGGCTCTTTGCGCAGAGACGACGGTGCCGGTTGCGGTGCGCTCCGGGGCGCTCCTTCTGCGGAAAGACGCCTGGCAGCGGCACTTGGGACAGCTCCGCGTCTCCGTATTCTGCATTTCTTGCCTTCTGCATCTCAGCAAAATGCTTTCCCACTAGGTCTAGCAAGGAGAAACTGTGGCAGCTGAGTAGATGTAGCCCGGCCCGCCCTTTGAAGTTGACAAATTCTTGGCATCTCAGAGCCTCAAGGGAAGAGCAAGGTTATCTATGGTAGGCTGGGGCAGAACTAGCAGCAAGCAGAGCAAAGTTGTCCAAGAATAGCTTCCATTGGAATGCTAATGGCAATTGAAGAGGCAGGCCAGTGGCAAGCCACTATCTTCTAGCAGTTTGAAAGTTGCAGACACAGTGCAGGTGTTGTGCGGCTTCCTTCTTGGCCTCCTAGAAGGTGCCACGCTCTCTGTCTCTTGCTTGCCAATATGTTGCCGTGTTCCTCTTATTGTTTGGTTTGTTTTGATTTGTTTTTATGATGTTTTGGCGGGTTTTCGGAATGTTTTGGTGGTGTTTTAGAATGTTTTGTTTTCTCTTGTGTTGTTTATATTGTCTTGGCAGGTTTTGGAATGTTTGGATTCCTTTTGGCGGGTTTTCAAATCTTTTGGCGGGTATTTGGAATGTTTTGGTTTGCTTTCATTTGTTTTGATTATGTTTTGGCAAGTTATTGAAAGTTTCGATCACTTCTGACTGGTTTTCTAGTATTTTGGCATCTTTACAGAATGTTTTGGTCAGTTTTGGCGGGTTCTAAACTACTTTGTCGGGTTTTTGGAATGTTTTGGTTGGTTTTGACTTGTTTTTATGATGTTTTGCCAAGTTTTTTGAATGTTTTGATCAGTTCTGGCTGGTTTTCTAATGTTTTGGCATCTTTTCAGAATGTTTTGATGAGTTTTGCGGGTCTAAATTATTTTGGCGGGATTTCGGAATATTTTGGTTGGTTTTGATTTGTTTTGATGATGTTTTGGCGGGTTTTCGGAATGTTTTGGTTGGGTTTTAGAATGTTTTGTTTTCTCTTGTGTTGTTTATATTGTCTTGGCAGGTTTTGGAATGTTTGGATTCCTTTTGGCGGGTTTTAAATATTTTGGCAGGTATTTGGAATGTTTTGGCGCGTATTCGGAAGGTTTTGATTTGTTTTGACGGGTTTTGAAATATTTTGGCAGGTTTTTAGAAGGTTTAGATTTGTTTTGATTTGTTTTGATTCTGTTTAGTCCAGTTTTTGGTGTGTTTGGATTAGCTTTGGTGGGCTTTATCATGTTTTGTCAGGTTTTTTCGAATGTATTGATCACTTCTGTCTGGTTTTCTATTTTGGCGGGTTTGAAAGTATTTTTGGATTAGTTTTGGCGGGTTTGAAAATATTTTGGCTCTTTGTGCAGTGATTACGGTGCCGGTTGCGGTGCACTCCTGGGCGCTCCTTCTGCAGAAAGACGCCTGGCAGCAGCACTTGGGACAGCTCCGCGTCTCCGTATTCTGCGTTTCTTGCCTTCTGCATCTCAGCAAAATGCTTTCCCACTAGGTCTAGCAAGGAGAAACTGTGGCAGCTGAGTAGATGTAGCCCGGCCCGCCCTTTGAAGTTGACAAGTTCTTGGCATCTCAGAGCCTCAAGGGAAGAGCAAGGTTATCTATGGTAGGCTGGGGCAGAACTAGCAGCAAGCAGAGCAAAGTTGTCCAAGAATAGCTTCCATTGGAATGCTAATGGCAATTGAAGAGGCAGGCCAGTGGCAAGCCACTAGCTTCTAGCAGTTTGAAAGTTGCAGACACAGTGCAGGTGTTGTGCGGCTTCCTTCTTGGCCTCCTAGAAGGTGCCGCGCTCTCTGTCTCTTGCTTGCCAATATGTTGCCGTGTTCCTCTTATTGTTTGGTTTGTTTTGATTTGTTTTTATGATGTTTTGGTGGGTTTTCGGAATGTTTTGGTGGTGTTTTAGAATGTTTTGTTTTCTCTTGTGTTGTTTTTATTGTCTTGGCAGGTTTTGGAATGTTTGGATTTGTTTTGGCGGGTTTTCAAATATTTTGGCGGGTATTTGGAATGTTTTGGTTTGCTTTCATTTGTTTTGATTATGTTTTGGCAAGTTATTGAAAGTTTCGATCACTTCTGACTGGTTTTCTAGTATTTTTGCATCTTTTCAGAATGTTTTGATGAGTTTTGGCGGGTTCTAAACTACTTTGTCGGGTTTTTGGAATGTTTTGGTTGGTTTTGATTTGTTTTTATGATGTTTTGCCAAGTTTTTTGAATGTTTTGATCAGTTCTGGCTGGTTTTCTAATGTTTTGGCAATTTTCAGGATGTTTTGATGAGTTTTGCGGGTCTAAATTATTTTGGCGGTTTTCGGAATATTTTGGTTGGTTTTGATTTGTTTTTATGATGTTTTGGCGGGTTTTCGGAATGTTTTGGTTGGGTTTTAGAATGTTTTGTATTCTCTTGAGTTGTTTTTATTGTGTTGGCAGGTTTTGGAATGTTTGGATTGCTTTTGGCGGGTTTTAAAATATTTTGGCGGGTATTTGGAATGTTTTGGGTTGCTTTCATTTGTTTTGATTATGTTTTGGCAAGTTATTGAAAGTTTGGATCACTTCAGACTGGTTTTCTAGTATTTTGGCATCTTTTCAGAATGTTTTGATGAGTTTTGGCGGGTTCTAAACTACTTTGTCGGGTTTTTGGAATGTTTCGGTTGGTTATGATTTGTTTTTATGATGTTTTGGCTGGATTTCGGAATATTTTGGCTGGTTTTTGGAATGTTTCGGTTGGTTTATGATTTATTTTTATGATGTTTTGCAAAGTTTTTTGAATGTTTTGATCAGTTCTGGCTGGTTTTCTAATGTTTTGGCATCTTTTCAGAATGTTTTGATGAGTTTTGCGGGTCTAAATCATTTTGGCGGGATTTTGGAATATTTTGGTTGGTTTTGATTTGTTTTGATGATGTTTTGGCGGGTTTTCGGAATGTTTTGGTTGGGTTTTAGAATGTTTTGTTTTCTCTTGTGTTGTTTATATTGTCTTGGCAGGTTTTGGAATGTTTGGATTCCTTTTGGCGGGTTTTAAAATCTTTTGGCGGGTATTTGGAATGTTTTTTAACGGGTATTCGGAAGGTTTTGATTAGTTTTGACGGGTTTTGAATTATTTTGGTGGGTTTTTAGAAGATTTAGGTTTGTTTTGATTTGTTTTGATTCTGTTTAGCCCAGTTTTTGATGTCTTTGGATTAGCTTTGGTGGGCTTTATCATGTTTTGTTAGGTTTTTTCGAATGTATTGATCACTTCTGTCTGGTTTTCTATTTTGGCGGGTTTGAAAATATTTTTGGATGAGTTTTGGCGGGTTTGAAAATATTTTGGCTCTTTGCGCAGAGATGACGGTGCCGGTTGCGGTGCGCTCCGGGGCGCTCCTTCTGCGGAAAGACGCCTGGCAGCGGCACTTGGGACAGCTCCGCGTCTCCGTATTCTGCGTTTCTTGCCTTCTGCATCTCAGCAAAATGCTTTCCCACTAGGTCTAGCAAGGAGAAACTGTGGCAGCTGAGTAGATGTAGCCTGGCCCACCCTTTGAAGTTGACAAGTTCTTGGCATCTCAGAGCCTCAAGGGAAGAGCAAGGTTATCTATGGTAGGCTGGGGCAGAACTAGCAGCAAGCAGAGCAAAGTTGTCCAAGAATAGCTTCCATTGGAATGCTAATGGCAATTGAAGAGGCAGGCCAGTGGCAAGCCACTAGCTTCTAGCAGTTTGAAAGTTGCAGACACAGTGCAGGTGTTGTGCAGCTTCCTTCTTGGCCTCCTAGAAGGTGCCGCGCTCTCCGTCTCTTGCTTGCCAATATGTTGCCGTGTTCCTCTTATTTTTTGGTTGGTTTTGATTTGTTTTCATGATGTTTTGGCGGGTTTTCGGAATGTTTTGGTTGGGTTTTAGAATGTTTTGTTTTCTCTTGTGTTGTTTATATTGTCTTGGCAGGTTTTGGAATGTTTGGATTCCTTTTGGCGGGTTTTAAAATCTTTTAGCGGGTATTTGGAATGTTTTGGCAGGTATTCGGAAGGTTTTGATTTGTTTTGACGGGTTTTGAAATATTTTGGCCGGTTTTTAGAAGTTTTTGATTTGTTTTGATTTGTTTTGATTCTGTTTAGCCCAGTTTTTGGTGTGTTTGGATTAGCTTTGGTGGGCTTTATCATGTTTTGTCAGGTTTTTTCGAATGTATTGATCACTTCTGTCTGGTTTTCTATTTTGGCGGGTTTGAAAATATTTTTGGATGAGTTTTGGCGGGTTTGAAAATATTTTGGCTCTTTGCGCAGAGACGACGGTGCCGGTTGCGGTGCGCTCCGGGGCGCTCCTTCTGCGGAAAGACGCCTGGCAGCGGCACTTGGGACAGCTCCGCGTCTCCGTATTCTGCGTTTCTTGCCTTCTGCATCTCAGCAAAATGCTTTCCCACTAGGTCTAGCAAGGAGAAACTGTGGCAGCTGAGTAGATGTAGCCCGGCCCGCCCTTTGAAGTTGACAAATTCTTGGCATCTCAGAGCCTCAAGGGAAGAGCAAGGTTATCTATGGTAGGCTGGGGCAGAACTAGCAGCAAGCAGAGCAAAGTTGTCCAAGAATAGCTTCCATTGGAATGCTAATGGCAATTGAAGAGGCAGGCCAGTGGCAAGCCACTAGCTTCTAGCAGTTTGAAAGTTGCAGACACAGTGCAGGTGTTGTGCGGCTTCCTTCTTGGCCTCCTAGAAGGTGCCACGCTCTCTGTCTCTTGCTTGCCAATATGTTGCCGTGTTCCTCTTATTGTTTGGTTTGTTTTGATTTGTTTTTATGATGTTTTGGCGGGTTTTCGGAATGTTTTGGTGGTGTTTTAGAATGTTTTGTTTTCTCTTGTGTTGTTTATATTGTCTTGGCAGGTTTTGGAATGTTTGGATTCCTTTTGGCGGGTTTTCAAATCTTTTGGCGGGTATTTGGAATGTTTTGGTTTGCTTTCATTTGTTTTGATTATGTTTTGGCAAGTTATTGAAAGTTTCGATCACTTCTGACTGGTTTTCTAGTATTTTGGCATCTTTTCAGAATGTTTTGGTCAGTTTTGGCGGGTTCTAAACTACTTTGTCGGGTTTTTGGAATGTTTTGGTTGGTTTTGACTTGTTTTTATGATGTTTTGCCAAGTTTTTTGAATGTTTTGATCAGTTCTGGCTGGTTTTCTAATGTTTTGGCATCTTTTCAGAATGTTTTGATGAGTTTTGCGGGTCTAAATAATTTTGGCGGGATTTCGGAATATTTTGGTTGGTTTTGATTTGTTTTGATGATGTTTTGGCGGGTTTTCGGAATGTTTTGGTTGGGTTTTAGAATGTTTTGTTTTCTCTTGTGTTGTTTATATTGTCTTGGCAGGTTTTGGAATGTTTGGATTCCTTTTGGCGGGTTTTAAATATTTTGGCAGGTATTTGGAATGTTTTGGCGGGTATTCGGAAGGTTTTGATTTGTTTTGACGGGTTTTGAAATATTTTGGCAGGTTTTTAGAAGGTTTAGATTTGTTTTGATTTGTTTTGATTCTGTTTAGTCCAGTTTTTGGTGTGTTTGGATTAGCTTTGGTGGGCTTTATCATGTTTTGTCAGGTTTTTTCGAATGTATTGATCACTTCTGTCTGGTTTTCTATTTTGGCGGGTTTGAAAATATTTTTGGATGTGTTTTGGCGGGTTTGAAAATATTTTGGCTCTTTGCGCAGAGACGACGGTGCCGGTTGCGGTGCGCTGCGGGGCGCTCCTTCTGCGGAAAGACGCCTGGCAGCGGCACTTGGGACAGCTCCGCGTCTCCGTATTCTGCGTTTCTTGCCTTCTGCATCTCAGCAAAATGCTTTCCCACTAGGTCTAGCAAGGAGAAACTGTGGCAGCTGAGTAGATGTAGCCCGGCCCGCCCTTTGAAGTTGACAAGTTCTTGGCATCTCAGAGCCTCAAGGGAAGAGCAAGGTTATCTATGGTAGGCTGGGGCAGAACTAGCAGCAAGCAGAGCAAAGTTGTCCAAGAATAGCTTCCATTGGAATGCTAATGGCAATTGAAGAGGCAGGCCAGTGGCAAGCCACTATCTTCTAGCAGTTTGAAAGTTGCAGACACAGTGCAGGTGTTTTGCGGCTTCCTTCTTGGCCTCCTAGAAGGTGCCGCACTCTCCGTCTCTTGCTTGCCAATATGTTGCCGTGTTCCTCCTATTGTTTGGTTTGGTTTGATTTGTTTTGATGATCTTTTGGCGGGTTTTCGGAATGTTTTGGTGGTGTTTTAGAATGTTTTGTTTTCTCTTGTGTTGTTTTTATTGTCTTGGCAGGTTGTGGAACGTTTGGATTCGTTTTGGTGGGTTTTAAAATATTTTGGCGGGTATTTGGAATGTTTTGGTTTGCTTTCATTTGTTTTGATTATGTTTTGGCAAGTTATTGAAAGTTTCGATCACTTCAGACTGGTTTTCTAGTATTTTGGCATCTTTTCAGAATGTTTTGATCAGTTTTAGAATGTTTTGTATTCTCTTGAGTTGTTTTTATTGTCTTGGCAGGTTTTGGAATGTTTGGATTGCTTTTGGCGGGTTTTAAAATATTTTGGCGGGTATTTGGAATGTTTTGGCGGGTATTCGGAAGGTTTTGATTAGTTTTGACGGGTTTTGAAATATTTTGGCGGGTTTTTAGAAGGTTTTGATTCTGTTTAGCCCAGTTTTTGGTGTGTTTGGATTAGCTTTGGTGGGCTTTATCATGTTTTGTCAGGTTTTCTCGAATGTATTGATCACTTCTGTCTGGTTTTCTATTTTGGCGGGTTTGAAAATATTTTTGGATTAGTTTTGGCGGGTTTGAAAATATTTTGGCTCTTTGCGCAGAGATGACGGTGCCGGTTGCGGTGCGCTCCGGGGCGCTCCTTCTGCGGAAAGACGCCTGGCAGCGGCACTTGGGACAGCTCCGTGTCTCCGTATTCTGCGTTTCTTGCCTTCTGCATCTCAGCAAAATGCTTTCCCACTAGGTCTAGCAAGGAGAAACTGTGGCAGCTGAGTAGATGTAGCCCGGCCCACCCTTTGAAGTTGACAAGTTCTTGGCATCTCAGAACCTCAGGGGAAGAGCAAGGTTATCTATGGTAGGCTGGGGCAGAACTAGCAGCAAGCAGAGCAAAGTTGTCCAAGAATAGCTTCCATTGGAATGCTAATGGCAATTGAAGAGGCAGGCCAGTGGCAAGCCACTATCTTCTAGCAGTTTGAAAGTTGCAGACACAGTGCAGGTGTTGTGCGGCTTCCTTCTTCGCCTCCTAGAAGGTGCCGCACTCTCCGTCTCTTGCTTGCCAATATGTTGCCGTGTTCCTCCTATTGTTTGGTTTGGTTTGATTTGTTTTGATGATCTTTTGGCGGGTTTTCGGAATGTTTTGGTGGTGTTTTAGAATGTTTTGTTTTCTCTTGTGTTGTTTTTATTGTCTTGGCAGGTTGTGGAACGTTTGGATTCGTTTTGGTGGGTTTTAAAATATTTTGGCGGGTATTTGGAATGTTTTGGTTTGCTTTCATTTGTTTTGATTATGTTTTGGCAAGTTATTGAAAGTTTCGATCACTTCAGACTGGTTTTCTAGTATTTTGGCATCTTTTCAGAATGTTTTGATCAGTTTTAGAATGTTTTGTATTCTCTTGAGTTGTTTTTATTGTCTTGGCAGGTTTTGGAATGTTTGGATTGCTTTTGGCGGGTTTTAAAATATTTTGGCGGGTATTTGGAATGTTTTGGCGGGTATTCGGAAGGTTTTGATTAGTTTTGACGGGTTTTGAAATATTTTGGCGGGTTTTTAGAAGGTTTTGATTCTGTTTAGCCCAGTTTTTGGTGTGTTTGGATTAGCTTTGGTGGGCTTTATCATGTTTTGTCAGGTTTTCTCGAATGTATTGATCACTTCTGTCTGGTTTTCTATTTTGGCGGGTTTGAAAATATTTTTGGATTAGTTTTGGCGGGTTTGAAAATATTTTGGCTCTTTGCGCAGAGATGACGGTGCCGGTTGCGGTGCGCTCCGGGGCGCTCCTTCTGCGGAAAGACGCCTGGCAGCGGCACTTGGGACAGCTCCGTGTCTCCGTATTCTGCGTTTCTTGCCTTCTGCATCTCAGCAAAATGCTTTCCCACTAGGTCTAGCAAGGAGAAACTGTGGCAGCTGAGTAGATGTAGCCCGGCCCACCCTTTGAAGTTGACAAGTTCTTGGCATCTCAGAACCTCAGGGAAAGAGCAAGGTTATCTATGGTAGGCTGGGGCAGAACTAGCAGCAAGCAGAGCAAAGTTGTCCAAGAATAGCTTCCATTGGAATGCTAATGGCAATTGAAGAGGCAGGCCAGTGGCAAGCCACTATCTTCTAGCAGTTTGAAAGTTGCAGACACAGTGCAGGTGTTGTGCGGCTTCTTTCTTGGCCTCCTAGAAGGTGCCGCACTCTCCGTCTCTTGCTTGCCAATATGTTGCCGTGTTCCTCCTATTGTTTGGTTTGTTTTGATTTGTTTTGATGATCTTTTGGCGGGTTTTCGGAATGTTTTGGTGGTGTTTTAGAATGTTTTGTTTTCTCTTGTGTTGTTTTTATTGTCTTGGCAGGTTGTGGAACGTTTGGATTCGTTTTGGCGGGTTTTAAAATATTTGGGCGGGTATTTGGAATGTTTTGGTTTGCTTTCATTTGTTTTGATTATGTTTTGGCAAGTTATTGAAAGTTTGGATCACTTCTGACTGGTTTTCTAGTATTTTGGCATCTTTTCAGAATGTTTTGATCAGTTTTGGCAGGTTGTAAACTATTTTGTCAGGTTTTTGGAATGTTTTGGTTGGTTTTGATTTGTTTTTATGATGTTTTGCCAAGTTTTTTGAATGTTTTGATCAGTTCTGGCTGGTTTTCTAATGTTTTGGCATTTTTTCAGAACGTTTTGATGAGTTTTGTGGGTCTAAATTATTTTGGCGGGTTTTCGGAATATTTTGGTTGGTTTTGATTTGTTTTCATGATGTTTTGGCGGGTTTTCGGAATGTTTTGGTAGGGTTTTAGAATGTTTTGTAT
This sequence comes from Passer domesticus, assembly GCF_036417665.1. NCBI lineage: Eukaryota > Metazoa > Chordata > Aves > Passeriformes > Passeridae > Passer > Passer domesticus. The sequence goes on from NC_087474.1 coordinate 60,159,474, forward strand.
TCTCTTGAGTTGTTTTTATTGTGTTGGCAGGTTTTGGAATGTTTGGATTGCTTTTGGCGGGTTTTAAAATATTTTGGCGGGTATTTAGAATGTTTTGGCGGGTATTCGGAATGTTTTGATTAGTTTTGACGGGTTTTGAAATATTTTGGCGGGTTTGAAAATATTTTGACTTGTTTTGATTCTGTTTAGCCCAGTTTTTGGTGTGTTTGGATTAGCTTTGGTGGGCTTTATCATGTTTTGTCAGGTTTTTTCGAATGTATTGATCACTTCTGTCTGGTTTTCTATTTTGGCGGGTTTGAAAATATTTTTGGATTAGTTTTGGCGGGTTTGAAAATATTTTGGCTCTTTGCGCAGAGACGACGGTGCCGGTTGCGGTGCGCTGCGGGGCGCTCCTTCTGCGGAAAGACGCCTGGCAGCGGCACTTGGGACAGCTCCGCGTCTCCGTATTCTGCGTTTCTTGCCTTCTGCATCTCAGCAAAATGCTTTCCCACTAGGTCTAGCAAGGAGAAACTGTGCCAGCTGAGTAGATGTAGCCCGGCCCGCCCTTTGAAGTTGACAAGTTCTTGGCATCTCAGAGCCTCAAGGGAAGAGCAAGGTTATCTATGGTAGGCTGGGGCAGAACTAGCAGCAAGCAGAGCAAAGTTGTCCAAGAATAGCTTCCATTCGAATGCTAATGGCAATTGAAGAGGCAGGCCAGTGGCAAGCCACTATCTTCTAGCAGTTTGAAAGGTGCAGACACAGTGCAGGTGTTGTGCGGCTTCCTTCTTGGCCTCCTGGAAGGTGCCGCACTCTCCGTCTCTTGCTTGCCAATATGTTGCCGTGTTCCTCCTATTGTTTGGTTTGTTTTGATTTGTTTTGATGATCTTTTGGCGGGTTTTCGGAATGTTTTGGTGGTGTTTTAGAATGTTTTGTTTTCTCTTGTGTTGTTTTTATTGTCTTGGCAGGTTGTGGAACGTTTGGATTCCTTTTGGCGGGTTTTAAAATCTTTTGGCGGGTATTTGGAATGTTTTGGTTTGCTTTCATTTGTTTTGATTATGTTTTGGCAAGTTATTGAAAGTTTTGATCACTTCTGACTGGTTTTCTAGTATTTTGGCATCTTTTCAGAATGTTTTGATCAGTTTTGGCAGGTTGTAAACTATTTTGTCAGGTTTTTGGAATGTTTTGGTTGGTTTTGATTTGTTTTTATGATGTTTTGCCAAGTTTTTTGAATGTTTTGATCAGTTCTGGCTGGTTTTCTAATGTTTTGGCAATTTTCAGGATGTTTTGATGAGTTTTGCGGGTCTAAATCATTTTGGCGGTTTTCGGAATATTTTGGTTTGTTTTGATTTGATTTGATGATGTTTTGGCGGGTTTTCGGAATGTTTTGGTTGGGTTTTAGAATGTTTTGTATTCTCTTGAGTTGTTTTTATTGTGTTGGCAGGTTTTGGAATGTTTGGATTGCTTTTGGCGGGTTTTAAAATATTTTGGCGGGTATTTGGAATGTTTTGGGTTGCTTTCATTTGTTTTGATTATGTTTTGGCAAGTTATTGAAAGTTTGGATCACTTCAGACTGGTTTTCTAGTATTTTGGCATCTTTTCAGAATGTTTTGATGAGTTTTGGCGGGTTCTAAACTACTTTGTCGGGTTTTTGGAATGTTTCGGTTGGTTATGATTTGTTTTTATGATGTTTTGGCTGGATTTCGGAATATTTTGGCTGGTTTTTGGAATGTTTCGGTTGGTTTATGATTTATTTTTATGATGTTTTGCAAAGTTTTTTGAATGTTTTGATCAGTTCTGGCTGGTTTTCTAATGTTTTGGCATCTTTTCAGAATGTTTTGATGAGTTTTGCGGGTCTAAATCATTTTGGCGGGATTTTGGAATATTTTGGTTGGTTTTGATTTGTTTTGATGATGTTTTGGCGGGTTTTCGGAATGTTTTGGTTGGGTTTTAGAATGTTTTGTTTTCTCTTGTGTTGTTTATATTGTCTTGGCAGGTTTTGGAATGTTTGGATTCCTTTTGGCGGGTTTTAAAATCTTTTGGCGGGTATTTGGAATGTTTTTTAACGGGTATTCGGAAGGTTTTGATTAGTTTTGACGGGTTTTGAATTATTTTGGCGGGTTTTTAGAAGATTTAGGTTTGTTTTGATTTGTTTTGATTCTGTTTAGCCCAGTTTTTGATGTCTTTGGATTAGCTTTGGTGGGCTTTATCATGTTTTGTTAGGTTTTTTCGAATGTATTGATCACTTCTGTCTGGTTTTCTATTTTGGCGGGTTTGAAAATATTTTTGGATGAGTTTTGGCGGGTTTGAAAATATTTTGGCTCTTTGCGCAGAGATGACGGTGCCGGTTGCGGTGCGCTCCGGGGCGCTCCTTCTGCGGAAAGACGCCTGGCAGCGGCACTTGGGACAGCTCCGCGTCTCCGTATTCTGCGTTTCTTGCCTTCTGCATCTCAGCAAAATGCTTTCCCACTAGGTCTAGCAAGGAGAAACTGTGGCAGCTGAGTAGATGTAGCCTGGCCCACCCTTTGAAGTTGACAAGTTCTTGGCATCTCAGAGCCTCAAAGGAAGAGCAAGGTTATCTATGGTAGGCTGGGGCAGAACTAGCAGCAAGCAGAGCAAAGTTGTCCAAGAATAGCTTCCATTGGAATGCTAATGGCAATTGAAGAGGCAGGCCAGTGGCAAGCCACTAGCTTCTAGCAGTTTGAAAGTTGCAGACACAGTGCAGGTGTTGTGCAGCTTCCTTCTTGGCCTCCTAGAAGGTGCCGCGCTCTCCGTCTCTTGCTTGCCAATATGTTGCCGTGTTCCTCTTATTTTTTGGTTGGTTTTGATTTGTTTTCATGATGTTTTGGCGGGTTTTCGGAATGTTTTGGTTGGGTTTTAGAATGTTTTGTTTTCTCTTGTGTTGTTTATATTGTCTTGGCAGGTTTTGGAATGTTTGGATTCCTTTTGGCGGGTTTTAAAATCTTTTAGCGGGTATTTGGAATGTTTTGGCAGGTATTCGGAAGGTTTTGATTTGTTTTGACGGGTTTTGAAATATTTTGGCCGGTTTTTAGAAGTTTTTGATTTGTTTTGATTTGTTTTGATTCTGTTTAGCCCAGTTTTTGGTGTGTTTGGATTAGCTTTGGTGGGCTTTATCATGTTTTGTGAGGTTTTTTCGAATGTATTGATCACTTCTGTCTGGTTTTCTATTTTGGCGGGTTTGAAAATATTTTTGGATGAGTTTTGGCGGGTTTGAAAATATTTTGGCTCTTTGCGCAGAGACGACGGTGCCGGTTGCGGTGCGCTCCGGGGCGCTCCTTCTGCGGAAAGACGCCTGGCAGCGGCACTTGGGACAGCTCCGCGTCTCCGTATTCTGCGTTTCTTGCCTTCTGCATCTCAGCAAAATGCTTTCCCACTAGGTCTAGCAAGGAGAAACTGTGGCAGCTGAGTAGATGTAGCCCGGCCCGCCCTTTGAAGTTGACAAATTCTTGGCATCTCAGAGCCTCAAGGGAAGAGCAAGGTTATCTATGGTAGGCTGGGGCAGAACTAGCAGCAAGCAGAGCAAAGTTGTCCAAGAATAGCTTCCATTGGAATGCTAATGGCAATTGAAGAGGCAGGCCAGTGGCAAGCCACTATCTTCTAGCAGTTTGAAAGTTGCAGACACAGTGCAGGTGTTGTGCGGCTTCCTTCTTGGCCTCCTAGAAGGTGCCACGCTCTCTGTCTCTTGCTTGCCAATATGTTGCCGTGTTCCTCTTATTGTTTGGTTTGTTTTGATTTGTTTTTATGATGTTTTGGCGGGTTTTCGGAATGTTTTGGTGGTGTTTTAGAATGTTTTGTTTTCTCTTGTGTTGTTTATATTGTCTTGGCAGGTTTTGGAATGTTTGGATTCCTTTTGGCGGGTTTTCAAATCTTTTGGCGGGTATTTGGAATGTTTTGGTTTGCTTTCATTTGTTTTGATTATGTTTTGGCAAGTTATTGAAAGTTTCGATCACTTCTGACTGGTTTTCTAGTATTTTGGCATCTTTTCAGAATGTTTTGGTCAGTTTTGGCGGGTTCTAAACTACTTTGTCAGGTTTTTGGAATGTTTTGGTTGGTTTTGACTTGTTTTTATGATGTTTTGCCAAGTTTTTTGAATGTTTTGATCAGTTCTGGCTGGTTTTCTAATGTTTTGGCATCTTTTCAGAATGTTTTGATGAGTTTTGCGGGTCTAAATAATTTTGGCGGGATTTCGGAATATTTTGGTTGGTTTTGATTTGTTTTGATGATGTTTTGGCGGGTTTTCGGAATGTTTTGGTTGGGTTTTAGAATGTTTTGTTTTCTCTTGTGTTGTTTATATTGTCTTGGCAGGTTTTGGAATGTTTGGATTCCTTTTGGCGGGTTTTAAATATTTTGGCAGGTATTTGGAATGTTTTGGCGGGTATTCGGAAGGTTTTGATTTGTTTTGACGGGTTTTGAAATATTTTGGCAGGTTTTTAGAAGGTTTAGATTTGTTTTGATTTGTTTTGATTCTGTTTAGTCCAGTTTTTGGTGTGTTTGGATTAGCTTTGGTGGGCTTTATCATGTTTTGTCAGGTTTTTTCGAATGTATTGATCACTTCTGTCTGGTTTTCTATTTTGGCGGGTTTGAAAGTATTTTTGGATGAGTTTTGGCGGGTTTGAAAATATTTTGGCTCTTTGTGCAGTGATTACGGTGCCGGTTGCGGTGCACTCCTGGGCGCTCCTTCTGCAGAACGACGCCTGGCAGCAGCACTTGGGACAGCTCCGCGTCTCCGTATTCTGCGTTTCTTGCCTTCTGCATCTCAGCAAAATGCTTTCCCACTAGGTCTAGCAAGGAGAAACTGTGGCAGCTGCGTAGATGTAGCCCGGCCCGCCCTTTGAAGTTGACAAGTTCTTGGCATCTCAGAGCCTCAAGGGAAGAGCAAGGTTATCTATGGTAGGCTGGGGCAGAACTAGCAGCAAGCAGAGCAAAGTTGTCCAAGAATAGCTTCCATTGGAATGCTAATGGCAATTGAAGAGGCAGGCCAGTGGCAAGCCACTAGCTTCTAGCAGTTTGAAAGTTGCAGACACAGTGCAGGTGTTGTGCGGCTTCCTTCTTGGCCTCCTAGAAGGTGCCGCGCTCTCTGTCTCTTGCTTGCCAATATGTTGCCGTGTTCCTCTTATTGTTTGGTTTGTTTTGATTTGTTTTTATGATGTTTTGGTGGGTTTTCGGAATGTTTTGGTGGTGTTTTAGAATGTTTTGTTTTCTCTTGTGTTGTTTTTATTGTCTTGGCAGGTTTTGGAATGTTTGGATTCCTTTTGGCGGGTTTTCAAATATTTTGGCGGGTATTTGGAATGTTTTGGTTTGCTTTCATTTGTTTTGATTATGTTTTGGCAAGTTATTGAAAGTTTCGATCACTTCTGACTGGTTTTCTAGTATTTTTGCATCTTTTCAGAATGTTTTGATGAGTTTTGGCGGGTTCTAAACTACTTTGTCGGGTTTTTGGAATGTTTTGGTTGGTTTTGATTTGTTTTTATGATGTTTTGCCAAGTTTTTTGAATGTTTTGATCAGTTCTGGCTGGTTTTCTAATGTTTTGGCAATTTTCAGGATGTTTTGATGAGTTTTGTGGGTCTAAATTATTTTGGCGGTTTTCGGATTATTTTGGTTGGTTTTGATTTGATTTGATGATGTTTTGGCGGGTTTTCGGAATGTTTTGGTTGGGTTTTAGAATGTTTTGTATTCTCTTGAGTTGTTTTTATTGTCTTGGCAGGTTTTGGAATGTTTGGATTGCTTTTGGCGGGTTTTAAAATATTTTGGCGGGTATTTGGAATGTTTTGGCGGGTATTCGGAAGGTTTTGATTAGTTTTGACGGGTTTTGAAATATTTTGGCGGGTTTTTAGAAGGTTTTGATTCTGTTTAGCCCAGTTTTTGGTGTGTTTGGATTAGCTTTGGTGGGCTTTATCATGTTTTGTCAGGTTTTTTCGAATGTATTGATCACTTCTGTCTGGTTTTCTATTTTGGCGGGTTTGAAAGTATTTTTGGATTAGTTTTGGCGGGTTTGAAAATATTTTGGCTCTTTGCGCAGAGATGACGGTGCCGGTTGCGGTGCGCTCCGGGGCGCTCCTTCTGCGGAAAGACGCCTGGCAGCGGCACTTGGGACAGCTCCGTGTCTCCGTATTCTGCGTTTCTTGCCTTCTGCATCTCAGCAAAATGCTTTCCCACTAGGTCTAGCAAGGAGAAACTGTGGCAGCTGAGTAGATGTAGCCCGGCCCACCCTTTGAAGTTGACAAGTTCTTGGCATCTCAGAACCTCAGGGAAAGAGCAAGGTTATCTATGGTAGGCTGGGGCAGAACTAGCAGCAAGCAGAGCAAAGTTGTCCAAGAATAGCTTCCATTGGAATGCTAATGGCAATTGAAGAGGCAGGCCAGTGGCAAGCCACTATCTTCTAGCAGTTTGAAAGTTGCAGACACAGTGCAGGTGTTGTGCGGCTTCTTTCTTGGCCTCCTAGAAGGTGCCGCACTCTCCGTCTCTTGCTTGCCAATATGTTGCCGTGTTCCTCCTATTGTTTGGTTTGTTTTGATTTGTTTTGATGATCTTTTGGCGGGTTTTCGGAATGTTTTGGTGGTGTTTTAGAATGTTTTGTTTTCTCTTGTGTTGTTTTTATTGTCTTGGCAGGTTGTGGAACGTTTGGATTCGTTTTGGCGGGTTTTAAAATATTTGGGCGGGTATTTGGAATGTTTTGGTTTGCTTTCATTTGTTTTGATTATGTTTTGGCAAGTTATTGAAAGTTTGGATCACTTCTGACTGGTTTTCTAGTATTTTGGCATCTTTTCAGAATGTTTTGATCAGTTTTGGCAGGTTGTAAACTATTTTGTCAGGTTTTTGGAATGTTTTGGTTGGTTTTGATTTGTTTTTATGATGTTTTGCCAAGTTTTTTGAATGTTTTGATCAGTTCTGGCTGGTTTTCTAATGTTTTGGCATTTTTTCAGAACGTTTTGATGAGTTTTGTGGGTCTAAATTATTTTGGCGGGTTTTCGGAATATTTTGGTTGGTTTTGATTTGTTTTCATGATGTTTTGGCGGGTTTTCGGAATGTTTTGGTTGGGTTTTAGAATGTTTTGTATTCTCTTGAGTTGTTTTTATTGTGTTGGCAGGTTTTGGAATGTTTGGATTGCTTTTGGCGGGTTTTAAAATATTTTGGCGGGTATTTAGAATGTTTTGGCGGGTATTCGGAATGTTTTGATTAGTTTTGACGGGTTTTGAAATATTTTGGCGGGTTTGAAAATATTTTGACTTGTTTTGATTCTGTTTAGCCCAGTTTTTGGTGTGTTTGGATTAGCTTTGGTGGGCTTTATCATGTTTTGTCAGGTTTTTTCGAATGTATTGATCACTTCTGTCTGGTTTTCTATTTTGGCGGGTTTGAAAATATTTTTGGATTAGTTTTGGCGGGTTTGAAAATATTTTGGCTCTTTGCGCAGAGACGACGGTGCCGGTTGCGGTGCGCTGCGGGGCGCTCCTTCTGCGGAAAGACGCCTGGCAGCGGCACTTGGGACAGCTCCGCGTCTCCGTATTCTGCGTTTCTTGCCTTCTGCATCTCAGCAAAATGCTTTCCCACTAGGTCTAGCAAGGAGAAACTGTGGCAGCTGAGTAGATGTAGCCCGGCCCGCCCTTTGAAGTTGACAAGTTCTTGGCATCTCAGAGCCTCAAGGGAAGAGCAAGGTTATCTATGGTAGGCTGGGGCAGAACTAGCAGCAAGCAGAGCAAAGTTGTCCAAGAATAGCTTCCATTCGAATGCTAATGGCAATTGAAGAGGCAGGCCAGTGGCAAGCCACTATCTTCTAGCAGTTTGAAAGGTGCAGACACAGTGCAGGTGTTGTGCGGCTTCCTTCTTGGCCTCCTGGAAGGTGCCGCACTCTCCGTCTCTTGCTTGCCAATATGTTGCCGTGTTCCTCCTATTGTTTGGTTTGTTTTGATTTGTTTTGATGATCTTTTGGCGGGTTTTCGGAATGTTTTGGTGGTGTTTTAGAATGTTTTGTTTTCTCTTGTGTTGTTTTTATTGTCTTGGCAGGTTGTGGAACGTTTGGATTCCTTTTGGCGGGTTTTAAAATCTTTTGGCGGGTATTTGGAATGTTTTGGTTTGCTTTCATTTGTTTTGATTATGTTTTGGCAAGTTATTGAAAGTTTTGATCACTTCTGACTGGTTTTCTAGTATTTTGGCATCTTTTCAGAATGTTTTGATCAGTTTTGGCAGGTTGTAAACTATTTTGTCAGGTTTTTGGAATGTTTTGGTTGGTTTTGATTTGTTTTTATGATGTTTTGCCAAGTTTTTTGAATGTTTTGATCAGTTCTGGCTGGTTTTCTAATGTTTTGGCAATTTTCAGGATGTTTTGATGAGTTTTGCGGGTCTAAATTATTTTGGCGGTTTTCGGAATATTTTGGTTTGTTTTGATTTGATTTGATGATGTTTTGGCGGGTTTTCGGAATGTTTTGGTTGGGTTTTAGAATGTTTTGTATTCTCTTGAGTTGTTTTTATTGTGTTGGCAGGTTTTGGAATGTTTGGATTGCTTTTGGCGGGTTTTAAAATATTTTGGCGGGTATTTGGAATGTTTTGGGTTGCTTTCATTTGTTTTGATTATGTTTTGGCAAGTTATTGAAAGTTTGGATCACTTCAGACTGGTTTTCTAGTATTTTGGCATCTTTTCAGAATGTTTTGATGAGTTTTGGCGGGTTCTAAACTACTTTGTCGGGTTTTTGGAATGTTTCGGTTGGTTATGATTTGTTTTTATGATGTTTTGGCTGGATTTCGGAATATTTTGGCTGGTTTTTGGAATGTTTCGGTTGGTTTATGATTTATTTTTATGATGTTTTGCAAAGTTTTTTGAATGTTTTGATCAGTTCTGGCTGGTTTTCTAATGTTTTGGCATCTTTTCAGAATGTTTTGATGAGTTTTGCGGGTCTAAATCATTTTGGCGGGATTTTGGAATATTTTGGTTGGTTTTGATTTGTTTTGATGATGTTTTGGCGGGTTTTCGGAATGTTTTGGTTGGGTTTTAGAATGTTTTGTTTTCTCTTGTGTTGTTTATATTGTCTTGGCAGGTTTTGGAATGTTTGGATTCCTTTTGGCGGGTTTTAAAATCTTTTGGCGGGTATTTGGAATGTTTTTTAACGGGTATTCGGAAGGTTTTGATTAGTTTTGACGGGTTTTGAATTATTTTGGCGGGTTTTTAGAAGATTTAGGTTTGTTTTGATTTGTTTTGATTCTGTTTAGCCCAGTTTTTGATGTCTTTGGATTAGCTTTGGTGGGCTTTATCATGTTTTGTTAGGTTTTTTCGAATGTATTGATCACTTCTGTCTGGTTTTCTATTTTGGCGGGTTTGAAAATATTTTTGGATGAGTTTTGGCGGGTTTGAAAATATTTTGGCTCTTTGCGCAGAGATGACGGTGCCGGTTGCGGTGCGCTCCGGGGCGCTCCTTCTGCGGAAAGACGCCTGGCAGCGGCACTTGGGACAGCTCCGCGTCTCCGTATTCTGCGTTTCTTGCCTTCTGCATCTCAGCAAAATGCTTTCCCACTAGGTCTAGCAAGGAGAAACTGTGGCAGCTGAGTAGATGTAGCCTGGCCCACCCTTTGAAGTTGACAAGTTCTTGGCATCTCAGAGCCTCAAAGGAAGAGCAAGGTTATCTATGGTAGGCTGGGGCAGAACTAGCAGCAAGCAGAGCAAAGTTGTCCAAGAATAGCTTCCATTGGAATGCTAATGGCAATTGAAGAGGCAGGCCAGTGGCAAGCCACTAGCTTCTAGCAGTTTGAAAGTTGCAGACACAGTGCAGGTGTTGTGCAGCTTCCTTCTTGGCCTCCTAGAAGGTGCCGCGCTCTCCGTCTCTTGCTTGCCAATATGTTGCCGTGTTCCTCTTATTTTTTGGTTGGTTTTGATTTGTTTTCATGATGTTTTGGCGGGTTTTCGGAATGTTTTGGTTGGGTTTTAGAATGTTTTGTTTTCTCTTGTGTTGTTTATATTGTCTTGGCAGGTTTTGGAATGTTTGGATTCCTTTTGGCGGGTTTTAAAATCTTTTAGCGGGTATTTGGAATGTTTTGGCAGGTATTCGGAAGGTTTTGATTTGTTTTGACGGGTTTTGAAATATTTTGGCCGGTTTTTAGAAGTTTTTGATTTGTTTTGATTTGTTTTGATTCTGTTTAGCCCAGTTTTTGGTGTGTTTGGATTAGCTTTGGTGGGCTTTATCATGTTTTGTGAGGTTTTTTCGAATGTATTGATCACTTCTGTCTGGTTTTCTATTTTGGCGGGTTTGAAAATATTTTTGGATGAGTTTTGGCGGGTTTGAAAATATTTTGGCTCTTTGCGCAGAGACGACGGTGCCGGTTGCGGTGCGCTCCGGGGCGCTCCTTCTGCGGAAAGACGCCTGGCAGCGGCACTTGGGACAGCTCCGCGTCTCCGTATTCTGCGTTTCTTGCCTTCTGCATCTCAGCAAAATGCTTTCCCACTAGGTCTAGCAAGGAGAAACTGTGGCAGCTGAGTAGATGTAGCCCGGCCCGCCCTTTGAAGTTGACAAATTCTTGGCATCTCAGAGCCTCAAGGGAAGAGCAAGGTTATCTATGGTAGGCTGGGGCAGAACTAGCAGCAAGCAGAGCAAAGTTGTCCAAGAATAGCTTCCATTGGAATGCTAATGGCAATTGAAGAGGCAGGCCAGTGGCAAGCCACTATCTTCTAGCAGTTTGAAAGTTGCAGACACAGTGCAGGTGTTGTGCGGCTTCCTTCTTGGCCTCCTAGAAGGTGCCACGCTCTCTGTCTCTTGCTTGCCAATATGTTGCCGTGTTCCTCTTATTGTTTGGTTTGTTTTGATTTGTTTTTATGATGTTTTGGCGGGTTTTCGGAATGTTTTGGTGGTGTTTTAGAATGTTTTGTTTTCTCTTGTGTTGTTTATATTGTCTTGGCAGGTTTTGGAATGTTTGGATTCCTTTTGGCGGGTTTTCAAATCTTTTGGCGGGTATTTGGAATGTTTTGGTTTGCTTTCATTTGTTTTGATTATGTTTTGGCAAGTTATTGAAAGTTTCGATCACTTCTGACTGGTTTTCTAGTATTTTGGCATCTTTTCAGAATGTTTTGGTCAGTTTTGGCGGGTTCTAAACTACTTTGTCAGGTTTTTGGAATGTTTTGGTTGGTTTTGACTTGTTTTTATGATGTTTTGCCAAGTTTTTTGAATGTTTTGATCAGTTCTGGCTGGTTTTCTAATGTTTTGGCATCTTTTCAGAATGTTTTGATGAGTTTTGCGGGTCTAAATAATTTTGGCGGGATTTCGGAATATTTTGGTTGGTTTTGATTTGTTTTGATGATGTTTTGGCGGGTTTTCGGAATGTTTTGGTTGGGTTTTAGAATGTTTTGTTTTCTCTTGTGTTGTTTATATTGTCTTGGCAGGTTTTGGAATGTTTGGATTCCTTTTGGCGGGTTTTAAATATTTTGGCAGGTATTTGGAATGTTTTGGCGGGTATTCGGAAGGTTTTGATTTGTTTTGACGGGTTTTGAAATATTTTGGCAGGTTTTTAGAAGGTTTAGATTTGTTTTGATTTGTTTTGATTCTGTTTAGTCCAGTTTTTGGTGTGTTTGGATTAGCTTTGGTGGGCTTTATCATGTTTTGTCAGGTTTTTTCGAATGTATTGATCACTTCTGTCTGGTTTTCTATTTTGGCGGGTTTGAAAGTATTTTTGGATGAGTTTTGGCGGGTTTGAAAATATTTTGGCTCTTTGTGCAGTGATTACGGTGCCGGTTGCGGTGCACTCCTGGGCGCTCCTTCTGCAGAACGACGCCTGGCAGCAGCACTTGGGACAGCTCCGCGTCTCCGTATTCTGCGTTTCTTGCCTTCTGCATCTCAGCAAAATGCTTTCCCACTAGGTCTAGCAAGGAGAAACTGTGGCAGCTGCGTAGATGTAGCCCGGCCCGCCCTTTGAAGTTGACAAGTTCTTGGCATCTCAGAGCCTCAAGGGAAGAGCAAGGTTATCTATGGTAGGCTGGGGCAGAACTAGCAGCAAGCAGAGCAAAGTTGTCCAAGAATAGCTTCCATTGGAATGCTAATGGCAATTGAAGAGGCAGGCCAGTGGCAAGCCACTAGCTTCTAGCAGTTTGAAAGTTGCAGACACAGTGCAGGTGTTGTGCGGCTTCCTTCTTGGCCTCCTAGAAGGTGCCGCGCTCTCTGTCTCTTGCTTGCCAATATGTTGCCGTGTTCCTCTTATTGTTTGGTTTGTTTTGATTTGTTTTTATGATGTTTTGGTGGGTTTTCGGAATGTTTTGGTGGTGTTTTAGAATGTTTTGTTTTCTCTTGTGTTGTTTTTATTGTCTTGGCAGGTTTTGGAATGTTTGGATTCCTTTTGGCGGGTTTTCAAATATTTTGGCGGGTATTTGGAATGTTTTGGTTTGCTTTCATTTGTTTTGATTATGTTTTGGCAAGTTATTGAAAGTTTCGATCACTTCTGACTGGTTTTCTAGTATTTTTGCATCTTTTCAGAATGTTTTGATGAGTTTTGGCGGGTTCTAAACTACTTTGTCGGGTTTTTGGAATGTTTTGGTTGGTTTTGATTTGTTTTTATGATGTTTTGCCAAGTTTTTTGAATGTTTTGATCAGTTCTGGCTGGTTTTCTAATGTTTTGGCAATTTTCAGGATGTTTTGATGAGTTTTGTGGGTCTAAATTATTTTGGCGGTTTTCGGATTATTTTGGTTGGTTTTGATTTGATTTGATGATGTTTTGGCGGGTTTTCGGAATGTTTTGGTTGGGTTTTAGAATGTTTTGTATTCTCTTGAGTTGTTTTTATTGTCTTGGCAGGTTTTGGAATGTTTGGATTGCTTTTGGCGGGTTTTAAAATATTTTGGCGGGTATTTGGAATGTTTTGGCGGGTATTCGGAAGGTTTTGATTAGTTTTGACGGGTTTTGAAATATTTTGGCGGGTTTTTAGAAGGTTTTGATTCTGTTTAGCCCAGTTTTTGGTGTGTTTGGATTAGCTTTGGTGGGCTTTATCATGTTTTGTCAGGTTTTTTCGAATGTATTGATCACTTCTGTCTGGTTTTCTATTTTGGCGGGTTTGAAAGTATTTTTGGATTAGTTTTGGCGGGTTTGAAAATATTTTGGCTCTTTGCGCAGAGATGACGGTGCCGGTTGCGGTGCGCTCCGGGGCGCTCCTTCTGCGGAAAGACGCCTGGCAGCGGCACTTGGGACAGCTCCGTGTCTCCGTATTCTGCGTTTCTTGCCTTCTGCATCTCAGCAAAATGCTTTCCCACTAGGTCTAGCAAGGAGAAACTGTGGCAGCTGAGTAGATGTAGCCCGGCCCACCCTTTGAAGTTGACAAGTTCTTGGCATCTCAGAACCTCAGGGAAAGAGCAAGGTTATCTATGGTAGGCTGGGGCAGAACTAGCAGCAAGCAGAGCAAAGTTGTCCAAGAATAGCTTCCATTGGAATGCTAATGGCAATTGAAGAGGCAGGCCAGTGGCAAGCCACTATCTTCTAGCAGTTTGAAAGTTGCAGACACAGTGCAGGTGTTGTGCGGCTTCTTTCTTGGCCTCCTAGAAGGTGCCGCACTCTCCGTCTCTTGCTTGCCAATATGTTGCCGTGTTCCTCCTATTGTTTGGTTTGTTTTGATTTGTTTTGATGATCTTTTGGCGGGTTTTCGGAATGTTTTGGTGGTGTTTTAGAATGTTTTGTTTTCTCTTGTGTTGTTTTTATTGTCTTGGCAGGTTGTGGAACGTTTGGATTCGTTTTGGCGGGTTTTAAAATATTTGGGCGGGTATTTGGAATGTTTTGGTTTGCTTTCATTTGTTTTGATTATGTTTTGGCAAGTTATTGAAAGTTTGGATCACTTCTGACTGGTTTTCTAGTATTTTGGCATCTTTTCAGAATGTTTTGATCAGTTTTGGCAGGTTGTAAACTATTTTGTCAGGTTTTTGGAATGTTTTGGTTGGTTTTGATTTGTTTTTATGATGTTTTGCCAAGTTTTTTGAATGTTTTGATCAGTTCTGGCTGGTTTTCTAATGTTTTGGCATTTTTTCAGAACGTTTTGATGAGTTTTGTGGGTCTAAATTATTTTGGCGGGTTTTCGGAATATTTTGGTTGGTTTTGATTTGTTTTCATGATGTTTTGGCGGGTTTTCGGAATGTTTTGGTTGGGTTTTAGAATGTTTTGTATTCTCTTGAGTTGTTTTTATTGTGTTGGCAGGTTTTGGAATGTTTGGATTGCTTTTGGCGGGTTTTAAAATATTTTGGCGGGTATTTAGAATGTTTTGGCGGGTATTCGGAATGTTTTGATTAGTTTTGACGGGTTTTGAAATATTTTGGCGGGTTTGAAAATATTTTGACTTGTTTTGATTCTGTTTAGCCCAGTTTTTGGTGTGTTTGGATTAGCTTTGGTGGGCTTTATCATGTTTTGTCAGGTTTTTTCGAATGTATTGATCACTTCTGTCTGGTTTTCTATTTTGGCGGGTTTGAAAATATTTTTGGATTAGTTTTGGCGGGTTTGAAAATATTTTGGCTCTTTGCGCAGAGACGACGGTGCCGGTTGCGGTGCGCTGCGGGGCGCTCCTTCTGCGGAAAGACGCCTGGCAGCGGCACTTGGGACAGCTCCGCGTCTCCGTATTCTGCGTTTCTTGCCTTCTGCATCTCAGCAAAATGCTTTCCCACTAGGTCTAGCAAGGAGAAACTGTGGCAGCTGAGTAGATGTAGCCCGGCCCGCCCTTTGAAGTTGACAAGTTCTTGGCATCTCAGAGCCTCAAGGGAAGAGCAAGGTTATCTATGGTAGGCTGGGGCAGAACTAGCAGCAAGCAGAGCAAAGTTGTCCAAGAATAGCTTCCATTCGAATGCTAATGGCAATTGAAGAGGCAGGCCAGTGGCAAGCCACTATCTTCTAGCAGTTTGAAAGGTGCAGACACAGTGCAGGTGTTGTGCGGCTTCCTTCTTGGCCTCCTGGAAGGTGCCGCACTCTCCGTCTCTTGCTTGCCAATATGTTGCCGTGTTCCTCCTATTGTTTGGTTTGTTTTGATTTGTTTTGATGATCTTTTGGCGGGTTTTCGGAATGTTTTGGTGGTGTTTTAGAATGTTTTGTTTTCTCTTGTGTTGTTTTTATTGTCTTGGCAGGTTGTGGAACGTTTGGATTCCTTTTGGCGGGTTTTAAAATCTTTTGGCGGGTATTTGGAATGTTTTGGTTTGCTTTCATTTGTTTTGATTATGTTTTGGCAAGTTATTGAAAGTTTCGATCACTTCTGACTGGTTTTCTAGTATTTTGGCATCTTTTCAGAATGTTTTGGTCAGTTTTGGCGGGTTCTAAACTACTTTGTCGGGTTTTTGGAATGTTTTGGTTGGTTTTGACTTGTTTTTATGATGTTTTGCCAAGTTTTTTGAATGTTTTGATCAGTTCTGGCTGGTTTTCTAATGTTTTGGCATCTTTTCAGAATGTTTTGATGAGTTTTGCGGGTCTAAATAATTTTGGCGGGATTTCGGAATATTTTGGTTGGTTTTGATTTGTTTTGATGATGTTTTGGCGGGTTTTCGGAATGTTTTGGTTGGGTTTTAGAATGTTTTGTTTTCTCTTGTGTTGTTTATATTGTCTTGGCAGGTTTTGGAATGTTTGGATTCCTTTTGGCGGGTTTTAAATATTTTGGCAGGTATTTGGAATGTTTTGGCGGGTATTCGGAAGGTTTTGATTTGTTTTGACGGGTTTTGAAATATTTTGGCAGGTTTTTAGAAGGTTTAGATTTGTTTTGATTTGTTTTGATTCTGTTTAGTCCAGTTTTTGGTGTGTTTGGATTAGCTTTGGTGGGCTTTATCATGTTTTGTCAGGTTTTTTCGAATGTATTGATCACTTCTGTCTGGTTTTCTATTTTGGCGGGTTTGAAAGTATTTTTGGATGAGTTTTGGCGGGTTTGAAAATATTTTGGCTCTTTGTGCAGTGATTACGGTGCCGGTTGCGGTGCACTCCTGGGCGCTCCTTCTGCAGAAAGACGCCTGGCAGCAGCACTTGGGACAGCTCCGCGTCTCCGTATTCTGCGTTTCTTGCCTTCTGCATCTCAGCAAAATGCTTTCCCACTAGGTCTAGCAAGGAGAAACTGTGGCAGCTGCGTAGATGTAGCCCGGCCCGCCCTTTGAAGTTGACAAGTTCTTGGCATCTCAGAGCCTCAAGGGAAGAGCAAGGTTATCTATGGTAGGCTGGGGCAGAACTAGCAGCAAGCAGAGCAAAGTTGTCCAAGAATAGCTTCCATTGGAATGCTAATGGCAATTGAAGAGGCAGGCCAGTGGCAAGCCACTAGCTTCTAGCAGTTTGAAAGTTGCAGACACAGTGCAGGTGTTGTGCGGCTTCCTTCTTGGCCTCCTAGAAGGTGCCGCGCTCTCTGTCTCTTGCTTGCCAATATGTTGCCGTGTTCCTCTTATTGTTTGGTTTGTTTTGATTTGTTTTTATGATGTTTTGGTGGGTTTTCGGAATGTTTTGGTGGTGTTTTAGAATGTTTTGTTTTCTCTTGTGTTGTTTTTATTGTCTTGGCAGGTTTTGGAATGTTTGGATTCCTTTTGGCGGGTTTTCAAATATTTTGGCGGGTATTTGGAATGTTTTGGTTTGCTTTCATTTGTTTTGATTATGTTTTGGCAAGTTATTGAAAGTTTCGATCACTTCTGACTGGTTTTCTAGTATTTTTGCATCTTTTCAGAATGTTTTGATGAGTTTTGGCGGGTTCTAAACTACTTTGTCGGGTTTTTGGAATGTTTTGGTTGGTTTTGATTTGTTTTTATGATGTTTTGCCAAGTTTTTTGAATGTTTTGATCAGTTCTGGCTGGTTTTCTAATGTTTTGGCAATTTTCAGGATGTTTTGATGAGTTTTGTGGGTCTAAATTATTTTGGCGGTTTTCGGATTATTTTGGTTGGTTTTGATTTGATTTGATGATGTTTTGGCGGGTTTTCGGAATGTTTTGGTTGGGTTTTAGAATGTTTTGTATTCTCTTGAGTTGTTTTTATTGTGTTGGCAGGTTTTGGAATGTTTGGATTGCTTTTGGCGGGTTTTAAAATATTTTGGCGGGTATTTGGAATGTTTTGGCGGGTATTCGGAAGGTTTTGATTAGTTTTGACGGGTTTTGAAATATTTTGGCGGGGTTTTAGAAGGTTTTGATTTGTTTTGATGATGTTCAGCCCAGTTTTTGGTGTGTTTGGATTAGCTTTGGTGGGCTTTATCATGTTTTGTGAGGTTTTTTCGAATGTATTGATCACTTCTGTCTGGTTTTCTATTTTGGCGGGTTTGAAAATATTTTTGGATGAGTTTTGGCGGGTTTGAAAATCTTTTGGCGGGTATTTGGAATGTTTTGGGTTGCTTTCATTTGTTTTGATTATGTTTTGGCAAGTTATTGAAAGTTTGGATCACTTCTTACTGGTTTTCTAGTATTTTGGCATCTTTTCAGAATGTTTTGATGAGTTTTGGCGGGTTCTAAACTACTTTGTCGGGTTTTTGGAATGTTTCGGTTGGTTATGATTTGTTTTTATGATGTTTTGGCTGGATTTCGGAATATTTTGGCTGGTTTTTGGAATGTTTCGGTTGGTTTATGATTTATTTTTATGATGTTTTGCAAAGTTTTTTGAATGTTTTGATCAGTTCTGGCTGGTTTTCTAATGTTTTGGCATCTTTTCAGAATGTTTTGATGAGTTTTGCGGGTCTAAATCATTTTGGCGGGATTTTGGAATATTTTGGTTGGTTTTGATTTGTTTTTATGATGTTTTGGCGGGTTTTCGGAATGTTTTGGTTGGGTTTTAGAATGTTTTGTTTTCTCTTGTGTTGTTTATATTGTCTTGGCAGGTTTTGGAATGTTTGGATTCCTTTTGGCGGGTTTTAAAATCTTTTGGCGGGTATTTGGAATGTTTTTTAACGGGTATTCGGAAGGTTTTGATTAGTTTTGACGGGTTTTGAATTATTTTGGCGGGTTTTTAGAAGATTTAGGTTTGTTTTGATTTGTTTTGATTCTGTTTAGCCCAGTTTTTGATGTCTTTGGATTAGCTTTGGTGGGCTTTATCATGTTTTGTGAGGTTTTTTCGAATGTATTGATCACTTCTGTCTGGTTTTCTATTTTGGCGGGTTTGAAAATATTTTTGGATGAGTTTTGGCGGGTTTGAAAATATTTTGGCTCTTTGCGCAGAGATGACGGTGCCGGTTGCGGTGCGCTCCGGGGCGCTCCTTCTGCGGAAAGACGCCTGGCAGCGGCACTTGGGACAGCTCCGCGTCTCCGTATTCTGCGTTTCTTGCCTTCTGCATCTCAGCAAAATGCTTTCCCACTAGGTCTAGCAAGGAGAAACTGTGGCAGCTGAGTAGATGTAGCCCGGCCCGCCCTTTGAAGTTGACAAGTTCTTGGCATCTCAGAACCTCAAGGGAAGAGCAAGGTTATCTATGGTAGGCTGGGGCAGAACTAGCAGCAAGCAGAGCAAAGTTGTCCAAGAATAGCTTCCATTGGAATGCTAATGGCAATTGAAGAGGCAGGCCAGTGGCAAGCCACTAGCTTCTAGCAGTTTGAAAGTTGCAGACACAGTGCAGGTGTTGTGCGATTTCCTTCTTGGCCTCCTAGAAGGTGCCGCGCTCTCTGTCTCTTGCTTGCCAATATGTTGCCGTGTTCCTCTTATTGTTTGGTTTGTTTTGATTTGTTTTGATGATGTTTTGGCGGGTTTTCGGAATGTTTTGGTGGTGTTTTAGAATGTTTTGTTTTCTCTTGTGTTGTTTATATTGTCTTGGCCGGTTTTGGAATGTTTGGATTCCTTTTGGCGGGTTTTAAAATCTTTTGGCGGGTATTTGGAATGTTTTGGTTTGCTTTCATTTGTTTTGATTATGTTTTGGTAAGTTATTGAAAGTTTCGATCACTTCAGACTGGTTTTCTAGTATTTTGGCATCTTTTCAGAATGTTTTGATGAGTTTTGGCGGGTTCTAAACTATTTTGTCGGGTTTTTGGAATGTTTTGGTTGGTTTTGATTTGTTTTTATGATGCATTGCCAAGTTTTTTGAATGTTTTGATCAGTTCAGGCTGGTTTTCTAAAGTTTTGGCATCTTTTCAGAATGTTTTGATGAGTTTTGCGGGTCTAAATCATTTTGGCGGGTTTTTGGAATATTTTGGTTGGTTTTGATTTGTTTTGATGATGTTTTGGCGGGTTTTCGGAATGTTTTGGTTGGGTTTTAGAATGTTTTGTTTTCTCTTGTGTTGTTTATATTGTCTTGGCAGGTTTTGGAATGTTTGGATTCCTTTTGGCGGGTTTTAAAATCTTTTGGCGGGTATTTGGAATGTTTTTTAACGGGTATTCGGAAGGTTTTGATTAGTTTTGACGGGTTTTGAATTATTTTGGCGGGTTTTTAGAAGGTTTAGGTTTGTTTTGATTTGTTTTGATTCTGTTTAGCCCAGTTTTTGATGTGTTTGGATTAGCTTTGGTGGGCTTTATCATGTTTTGTGAGGTTTTTTCGAATGTATTGATCACTTCTGTCTGGTTTTCTATTTTGGCGGGTTTGAAAATATTTTTGGATGAGTTTTGGCGGGTTTGAAAATATTTTGGCTCTTTGCGCAGAGACGACGGTGCCGGTTGCGGTGCGCTCCGGGGCGCTCCTTCTGCGGAAAGACGCCTGGCAGCGGCACTTGGGACAGCTCCGCGTCTCCGTATTCTGTGTTTCTTGCCTTCTGCCTCTCAGCAAAATGCTTTCCCACTAGGTCTATGCAAGGAGAAACTGTGGCAGCTGAGTAGATGTAGCCCGGCCCGCCCTTTGAAGTTGACAAGTTCTTGGCATCTCAGAGCCTCAAGGGAAGAGCAAGGTTATCTATGGTAGGCTGGGGCAGAACTAGCAGCAAGCAGAGCAAAGTTGTCCAAGAATAGCTTCCATTGGAATGCTAATGGCAATTGAAGAGGCAGGCCAGTGGCAAGCCACTAGCTTCTAGCAGTTTGAAAGTTGCAGACACAGTGCAGGTGTTGTGCGGCTTCCTTCTTGGCCTCCTAGAAGGTGCCGCGTTCTCCGTCTCTTGCTTGCCAATATGTTGCAGTGTTCCTCTTATTTTTTGGTTGGTTTTGAATTGTTTTTATGATGTTTTGGCGGGTTTTCAGAATGTTTTGGTGGTGTTTTAGAATGTTTTGTTTTCTCTTGTGTTGTTTATATTGTCTTGGCAGGTTTTGGAATGTTTGGATTCCTTTTGGCGGGTTTTAAAATCTTTTGGCGGGTATTTGGAATGTTTTGGGTTGCTTTCATTTGTTTTGATTATGTTTTGGCAAGTTATTGAAAGTTTGGATCACTTCAGACTGGTTTTCTAGTATTTTGGCATCTTTTCAGAATGTTTTGATGAGTTTTGGCGGGTTCTAAACTACTTTGTCGGGTTTTTGGAATGTTTCGGTTGGTTATGATTTGTTTTTATGATGTTTTGGCCGGATTTCGGAATATTTTGGCTGGTTTTTGGAATGTTTCGGTTGGTTTATGATTTGTTTTTATGATGTTTTGCAAAGTTTTTTGAATGTTTTGATCAGTTCTGGCTGGTTTTCTAATGTTTTGGCATCTTTTCAGAATGTTTTGATGAGTTTTGCGGGTCTAAATCATTTTGGCGGGATTTTGGAATATTTTGGTTGGTTTTGATTTGTTTTGATGATGTTTTGGCGGGTTTTCGGAATGTTTTGGTTGGGTTTTAGAATGTTTTGTTTTCTCTTGTGTTGTTTATATTGTCTTGGCAGGTTTTGGAATGTTTGGATTCCTTTTGGCGGGTTTTAAAATCTTTTGGCGGGTATTTGGAATGTTTTTTAACGGGTATTCGGAAGGTTTTGATTAGTTTTGACGGGTTTTGAATTATTTTGGCGGGTTTTTAGAAGATTTAGGTTTGTTTTGATTTGTTTTGATTCTGTTTAGCCCAGTTTTTGATGTGTTTGGATTAGCTTTGGTGGGCTTTATCATGTTTTGTGAGGTTTTTTCGAATGTATTGATCACTTCTGTCTGGTTTTCTATTTTGGCGGGTTTGAAAATATTTTTGGATGAGTTTTGGCGGGTTTGAAAATATTTTGGCTCTTTGCGCAGAGACGACGGTGCCGGTTGCGGTGCGCTCCGGGGCGCTCCTTCTGCGGAAAGACGCCTGGCAGCGGCACTTGGGACAGCTCCGCGTCTCCGTATTCTGTGTTTCTTGCCTTCTGCATCTCAGCAAAATGCTTTCCCACTAGGTCTAGCAAGGAGAAACTGTGGCAGCTGAGTAGATGTAGCCCGGCCCACCCTTTGAAGTTGACAAGTTCTTGGCATCTCAGAGCCTCAAGGGAAGAGCAAGGTTATCTATGGTAGGCTGGGGCAGAACTAGCAGCAAGCAGAGCAAAGTTGTCCAAGAATAGCTTCCATTGGAATGCTAATGGCAATTGAAGAGGCAGGCCAGTGGCAAGCCACTATCTTCTAGCAGTTTGAAAGTTGCAGACACAGTGCAGGTGTTGTGCGATTTCCTTCTTGGCCTCCTAGAAGGTGCCACGCTCTCTGTCTCTTGCTTGCCAATATGTTGCCGTGTTCCTCTTATTGTTTGGTTTGTTTTGATTTGTTTTTATGATGTTTTGGTGGGTTTTCGGAATGTTTTGGTGGTGTTTTAGAATGTTTTGTTTTCTCTTGTGTTGTTTATATTGTCTTGGCCGGTTTTGGAGTGTTTGGATTCCTTTTGGCGGGTTTTAAAATCTTTTGGCGGGTATTTGGAATGTTTTGGTTTGCTTTCATTTGTTTTGATTATGTTTTGGCTAGTTATTGAAAGTTTCGATCACTTCAGACTGGTTTTCTAGTATTTTGGCATCTTTTCAGAATGTTTTGATCAGTTTTGGCGGGTTCTAAACTACTTTGTCGGGTTTTTGGAATGTTTTGGTTGGTTTTGATTTGTTTTTATGATGTTTTGCCAAGTTTTTTGAATGTTTTGATCAGTTCAGGCTGGTTTTCTAATGTTTTGGCATCTTTTCAGAATGTTTTGATGAGTTTTGCGGGTCTAAATAATTTTGGCGGGTTTTCGGAATGTATTGGTTGGTTTTGATTTGTTTTTATGATGTTTTGGCGGGTTTTCGGAATGCTTTGGTTGGGTTTTAGAATGTTTTGTTTTCTCTTGTGTTGTTTATATTGTCTTGGCAGGTTTTGGAATGTTTGGATTCCTTTTGGCGGGTTTTAAAATATTTTGGCAGGTATTTGGAATGTTTTGGCGGGTATTCGGAAGGTTTTGATTTGTTTTGACGGGTTTTGAAATATTTTGGCAGGTTTTTAGAAGGTTTAGATTTGTTTTGATTTCTTTTGATTCTGTTTAGCCCAGTTTTTGGTGTGTTTGGATTAGCTTTGGTGGGCTTTATCATGTTTTGTCAGGTTTTTTCGAATGTATTGATCACTTCTGTCTGGTTTTCTATTTTGGCGGGTTTGAAAATATTTTTGGATTAGTTTTGGCGGGTTTGAAAATATTTTGGCTCTTTGCGCAGAGACGACGGTGCCGGTTGCGGTGCGCTGCGGGGCGCTCCTTCTGCGGAAAGACGCCTGGCAGCGGCACTTGGGACAGCTCCGCGTCTCCGTATTCTGCGTTTCTTGCCTTCTGCATCTCAGCAAAATGCTTTCCCACTAGGTCTAGCAAGGAGAAACTGTGGCAGCTGAGTAGATGTAGCCCGGCCCGCCCTTTGAAGTTGACAAGTTCTTGGCATCTCAGAACCTCAAGGGAAGAGCAAGGTTATCTATGGTAGGCTGGGGCAGAACTAGCAGCAAGCAGAGCAAAGTTGTCCAAGAATAGCTTCCATTGGAATGCTAATGGCAATTGAAGAGGCAGGCCAGTGGCAAGCCACTAGCTTCTAGCAGTTTGAAAGTTGCAGACACAGTGCAGGTGTTGTGCGGCTTCCTTCTTGGCCTCCTAGAAGGTGCCGCGTTCTCCGTCTCTTGCTTGCCAATATGTTGCAGTGTTCCTCTTATTTTTTGGTTGGTTTTGAATTGTTTTTATGGTGTTTTGGTGGGTTTTCAGAATGTTTTGGTGGTGTTTTAGAATGTTTTGTTTTCTCTTGTGTTGTTTATATTGTCTTGGCAGGTTTTGGAATGTTTGGATTCCTTTTGGCGGGTTTTAAAATCTTTTGGCGGGTATTTGGAATGTTTTGGGTTGCTTTCATTTGTTTTGATTATGTTTTGGCAAGTTATTGAAAGTTTGGATCACTTCAGACTGGTTTTCTATTATTTTGGCATCTTTTCAGAATGTTTTGATGAGTTTTGGCGGGTTCTAAACTACTTTGTCGGGTTTTTGGAATGTTTCGGTTGGTTATGATTTGTTTTTATGATGTTTTGGCCGGATTTCGGAATATTTTGGCTGGTTTTTGGAATGTTTCGGTTGGTTTATGATTTGTTTTTATGATGTTTTGCAAAGTTTTTTGAATGTTTTGATCAGTTCTGGCTGGTTTTCTAATGTTTTGGCATCTTTTCAGAATGTTTTGATGAGTTTTGCGGGTCTAAATCATTTTGGCGGGATTTTGGAATATTTTGGTTGGTTTTGATTTGTTTTGATGATGTTTTGGCGGGTTTTCGGAATGTTTTGGTTGGGTTTTAGAATGTTTTGTTTTCTCTTGTGTTGTTTATATTGTCTTGGCAGGTTTTGGAATGTTTGGATTCCTTTTGGCGGGTTTTAAAATCTTTTGGCGGGTATTTGGAATGTTTTTTAACGGGTATTCGGAAGGTTTTGATTAGTTTTGACGGGTTTTGAATTATTTTGGCGGGTTTTTAGAAGATTTAGGTTTGTTTTGATTTGTTTTGATTCTGTTTAGCCCAGTTTTTGATGTGTTTGGATTAGCTTTGGTGGGCTTTATCATGTTTTGTGAGGTTTTTTCGAATGTATTGATCACTTCTGTCTGGTTTTCTATTTTGGCGGGTTTGAAAATATTTTTGGATGAGTTTTGGCGGGTTTGAAAATATTTTGGCTCTTTGCGCAGAGACGACGGTGCCGGTTGCGGTGCGCTCCGGGGCGCTCCTTCTGCGGAAAGACGCCTGGCAGCGGCACTTGGGACAGCTCCGCGTCTCCGTATTCTGTGTTTCTTGCCTTCTGCATCTCAGCAAAATGCTTTCCCACTAGGTCTAGCAAGGAGAAACTGTGGCAGCTGAGTAGATGTAGCCCGGCCCGCCCTTTGAAGTTGACAAGTTCTTGGCATCTCAGAGCCTCAAGGGAAGAGCAAGGTTATCTATGGTAGGCTGGGGCAGAACTAGCAGCAAGCAGAGCAAAGTTGTCCAAGAATAGCTTCCATTGGAATGCTAATGGCAATTGAAGAGGCAGGCCAGTGGCAAGCCACTATCTTCTAGCAGTTTGAAAGTTGCAGACACAGTGCAGGTGTTGTGCGATTTCCTTCTTGGCCTCCTAGAAGGTGCCACGCTCTCTGTCTCTTGCTTGCCAATATGTTGCCGTGTTCCTCTTATTGTTTGGTTTGTTTTGATTTGTTTTTATGATGTTTTGGTGGGTTTTCGGAATGTTTTGGTGGTGTTTTAGAATGTTTTGTTTTCTCTTGTGTTGTTTATATTGTCTTGGCCGGTTTTGGAGTGTTTGGATTCCTTTTGGCGGGTTTTCAAATCTTTTGGCGGGTATTTGGAATGTTTTGGTTTGCTTTCATTTGTTTTGATTATGTTTTGGCAAGTTATTGAAAGTTTCGATCACTTCAGACTGGTTTTCTAGTATTTTGGCATCTTTTCAGAATGTTTTGATGAGTTTTGGCGGGTTCTAAACTACTTTGTCGGGTTTTTGGAATGTTTCGGTTGGTTATGATTTGTTTTTATGATGTTTTGGCCGGATTTCGGAATATTTTGGCTGGTTTTTGAATGTTTCGGTTGGTTTATGATTTGTTTTTATGATGTTTTGCAAAGTTTTTTGAATGTTTTGATCAGTTCTGGCTGGTTTTCTAATGTTTTGGCATCTTTTCAGAATGTTTTGATGAGTTTTGCGGGTCTAAATCATTTTGGCGGGATTTTGGAATATTTTGGTTGGTTTTGATTTGTTTTGATGATGTTTTGGCGGGTTTTCGGAATGTTTTGGTTGGGTTTTAGAATGTTTTGTTTTCTCTTGTGTTGTTTATATTGTCTTGGCAGGTTTTGGAATGTTTGGATTCCTTTTGGCGGGTTTTAAAATCTTTTGGCGGGTATTTGGAATGTTTTTTAACGGGTATTCGGAAGGTTTTGATTAGTTTTGACGGGTTTTGAATTATTTTGGCGGGTTTTTAGAAGATTTAGGTTTGTTTTGATTTGTTTTGATTCTGTTTAGCCCAGTTTTTGATGTGTTTGGATTAGCTTTGGTTGGCTTTATCATGTTTTGTCAGGTTTTTTCGAATGTATTGATCACTTCTGTCTGGTTTTCTATTTTGGCGGGTTTGAAAATAGTTTTGGATGAGTTTTGGCGGGTTTGAAAATATTTTGGCTCTTTGCACAGAGATGACGGTGCCGGTTGCGGTGCGCTCCGGGGCGCTCCTTCTGCGGAAAGACGCCTGGCAGCGGCACTTGGGACAGCTCCGCGTCTCCGTATTCTGCGTTTCTTGCCTTCTGCATCTCAGCAAAATGCTTTCCCACTAGGTCTAGCAAGGAGAAACTGTGGCAGCTGAGTAGATGTAGCCCGGCCCACCCTTTGAAGTTGACAAGTTCTTGGCATCTCAGAGCCTCAAGGGAAGAGCAAGGTTATCTATGGTAGGCTGGGGCAGAACTAGCAGCAAGCAGAGCAAAGTTGTCCAAGAATAGCTTCCATTGGAATGCTAATGGCAATTGAAGAGGCAGGCCAGTGGCAAGCCACTAGCTTCTAGCAGTTTGAAAGTTGCAGACACAGTGCAGGTGTTGTGCGGCTTCCTTCTTGGCCTCCTAGAAGGTGCCGCGCTCTCTGTCTCTTGCTTGCCAATATGTTGCCGTGTTCCTCTTATTGTTTGGTTTGTTTTGATTTGTTTTTATGATGTTTTGGTGGGTTTTCGGAATGTTTTGGTGGTGTTTTAGAATGTTTTGTTTTCTCTTGTGTTGTTTATATTGTCTTGGCAGGTTTTGGAATGTTTGGATTCCTTTTGGCGGGTTTTAAAATCTTTTGGCGGGTATTTGGAATGTTTTGGGTTGCTTTCATTTGTTTTGATTATGTTTTGGCAAGTTATTGAAAGTTTCGATCACTTCTGACTGGTTTTCTAGTATTTTGGCATCTTTTCAGAATGTTTTGATGAGTTTTGGCGGG
Organism: Passer domesticus; assembly: GCF_036417665.1. NCBI lineage: Eukaryota > Metazoa > Chordata > Aves > Passeriformes > Passeridae > Passer > Passer domesticus. The sequence goes on from NC_087474.1 coordinate 60,185,580, forward strand.
TTCTAAACTACTTTGTCGGGTTTTTGGAATGTTTTGGTTGGTTTTGATTTGTTTTTATGATGTTTTGCCAAGTTTTTTGAATGTTTTGATCAGTTCAGGCTGGTTTTCTAATGTTTTGGCATCTTTTCAGAATGTTTTGATGAGTTTTGCGGGTCTAAATAATTTTGGCGGGTTTTCGGAATGTATTGGTTGGTTTTGATTTGTTTTTATGATGTTTTGGCGGGTTTTCGGAATGCTTTGGTTGGGTTTTAGAATGTTTTGTTTTCTCTTGTGTTGTTTATATTGTCTTGGCAGGTTTTGGAATGTTTGGATTCCTTTTGGCGGGTTTTAAAATATTTTGGCAGGTATTTGGAATGTTTTGGCGGGTATTCGGAAGGTTTTGATTTGTTTTGACGGGTTTTGAAATATTTTGGCAGGTTTTTAGAAGGTTTAGATTTGTTTTGATTTCTTTTGATTCTGTTTAGCCCAGTTTTTGGTGTGTTTGGATTAGCTTTGGTGGGCTTTATCATGTTTTGTCAGGTTTTTTCGAATGTATTGATCACTTCTGTCTGGTTTTCTATTTTGGCGGGTTTGAAAATATTTTTGGATTAGTTTTGGCGGGTTTGAAAATATTTTGGCTCTTTGCGCAGACGACGGTGCCGGTTGCGGTGCGCTCCGGGGCGCTCCTTCTGCGGAAAGACGCCTGGCAGCGGCACTTGGGACAGCTCCGCGTCTCCGTATTCTGCGTTTCTTGCCTTCTGCATCTCAGCAAAATGCTTTCCCACTAGGTCTAGCAAGGAGAAACTGTGGCAGCTGAGTAGATGTAGCCCGGCCCGCCCTTTGAAGTTGACAAGTTCTTGGCATCTCAGAACCTCAAGGGAAGAGCAAGGTTATCTATGGTAGGCTGGGGCAGAACTAGCAGCAAGCAGAGCAAAGTTGTCCAAGAATAGCTTCCATTGGAATGCTAATGGCAATTGAAGAGGCAGGCCAGTGGCAAGCCACTAGCTTCTAGCAGTTTGAAAGTTGCAGACACAGTGCAGGTGTTGTGCGGCTTCCTTCTTGGCCTCCTAGAAGGTGCCGCGTTCTCCGTCTCTTGCTTGCCAATATGTTGCAGTGTTCCTCTTATTTTTTGGTTGGTTTTGAATTGTTTTTATGATGTTTTGGTGGGTTTTCAGAATGTTTTGGTGGTGTTTTAGAATGTTTTGTTTTCTCTTGTGTTGTTTATATTGTCTTGGCAGGTTTTGGAATGTTTGGATTCGTTTTGGCGGGTTTTCAAATCTTTTGGCGGGTATTTGGAATGTTTTGGTTTGCTTTCATTTGTTTTGATTATGTTTTGGCAAGTTATTGAAAGTTTGGATCACTTCAGACTGGTTTTCTATTATTTTGGCATCTTTTCAGAATGTTTTGATGAGTTTTGGCGGGTTCTAAACTACTTTGTCGGGTTTTTGGAATGTTTTGGTTGGTTTTGATTTGTTTTTATGATGTTTTGCCAAGTTTTTTGAATGTTTTGATCAGTTCTGGCTGGTTTTCTAATGTTTTGGCAATTTTCAGAATGTTTTGATGAGTTTTGTGGGTCTAAATTATTTTGGCGGTTTTCGGATTATTTTGGTTGGTTTTGATTTGATTTGATGATGTTTTGGCGGGTTTTCGGAATGTTTTGGTTGGGTTTTAGAATGTTTTGTATTCTCTTGAGTTGTTTTTATTGTGTTGGCAGGTTTTGGAATGTTTGGATTGCTTTTGGCGGGTTTTAAAATATTTTGGCGGGTATTTGGAATGTTTTGGCGGGTATTCGGAAGGTTTTGATTAGCTTTGACGGGTTTTGAAATATTTTGGCGGGGTTTTAGAAGGTTTTGATTTGTTTTGATGATGTTCAGCCCAGTTTTTGGTGTGTTTGGATTAGCTTTGGTGGGCTTTATCATGTTTTGTGAGGTTTTTTCGAATGTATTGATCACTTCTGTCTGGTTTTCTATTTTGGCGGGTTTGAAAATATTTTTGGATGAGTTTTGGCGGGTTTGAAAATATTTTGGCTCTTTGCGCAGAGACGACGGTGCCGGTTGCGGTGCGCTCCGGGGCGCTCCTTCTGCGGAAAGACGCCTGGCAGCGGCACTTGGGACAGCTCCGCGTCTCCGTATTCTGTGTTTCTTGCCTTCTGCCTCTCAGCAAAATGCTTTCCCACTAGGTCTAGCAAGGAGAAACTGTGGCAGCTGCGTAGATGTAGCCCGGCCCGCCCTTTGAAGTTGACAAGTTCTTGGCATCTCAGAGCCTCAAGGGAAGAGCAAGGTTATCTATGGTAGGCTGGGGCAGAACTAGCAGCAAGCAGAGCAAAGTTGTCCAAGAATAGCTTCCATTGGAATGCTAATGGCAATTGAAGAGGCAGGCCAGTGGCAAGCCACTAGCTTCTAGCAGTTTGAAAGTTGCAGACACAGTGCAGGTGTTGTGTGGCTTCCTTCTTGGCCTCCTAGAAGGTGCCGCGCTCTCTGTCTCTTGCTTGCCAATATGTTGCCGTGTTCCTCTTATTGTTTGGTTTGTTTTGATTTGTTTTGATGATGTTTTGGTGGGTTTTCGGAATGTTTTGGTGGTGTTTTAGAATGTTTTGTTTTCTCTTGTGTTGTTTATATTGTCTTGGCAGGTTTTGGAATGTTTGGATTCCTTTTGGCGGGTTTTAAAATCTTTTGGCGGGTATTTGGAATGTTTTGGGTTGCTTTCATTTGTTTTGATTATGTTTTGGCAAGTTATTGAAAGTTTCGATCACTTCTGACTGGTTTTCTAGTATTTTGGCATCTTTTCAGAATGTTTTGATGAGTTTTGGCGGGTTCTAAACTACTTTGTCGGGTTTTTGGAATGTTTTGGTTGGTTTTGATTTGTTTTTATGATGTTTTGCCAAGTTTTTTGAATGTTTTGATCAGTTCAGGCTGGTTTTCTAATGTTTTGGCATCTTTTCAGAATGTTTTGATGAGTTTTGCGGGTCTAAATAATTTTGGCGGGTTTTCGGAATGTATTGGTTGGTTTTGATTTGTTTTTATGATGTTTTGGCGGGTTTTCGGAATGCTTTGGTTGGGTTTTAGAATGTTTTGTTTTCTCTTGTGTTGTTTATATTGTCTTGGCAGGTTTTGGAATGTTTGGATTCCTTTTGGCGGGTTTTAAAATATTTTGGCAGGTATTTGGAATGTTTTGGCGGGTATTCGGAAGGTTTTGATTTGTTTTGACGGGTTTTGAAATATTTTGGCAGGTTTTTAGAAGGTTTAGATTTGTTTTGATTTCTTTTGATTCTGTTTAGCCCAGTTTTTGGTGTGTTTGGATTAGCTTTGGTGGGCTTTATCATGTTTTGTCAGGTTTTTTCGAATGTATTGATCACTTCTGTCTGGTTTTCTATTTTGGCGGGTTTGAAAATATTTTTGGATTAGTTTTGGCGGGTTTGAAAATATTTTGGCTCTTTGCGCAGACGACGGTGCCGGTTGCGGTGCGCTCCGGGGCGCTCCTTCTGCGGAAAGACGCCTGGCAGCGGCACTTGGGACAGCTCCGCGTCTCCGTATTCTGCGTTTCTTGCCTTCTGCATCTCAGCAAAATGCTTTCCCACTAGGTCTAGCAAGGAGAAACTGTGGCAGCTGAGTAGATGTAGCCCGGCCCGCCCTTTGAAGTTGACAAGTTCTTGGCATCTCAGAACCTCAAGGGAAGAGCAAGGTTATCTATGGTAGGCTGGGGCAGAACTAGCAGCAAGCAGAGCAAAGTTGTCCAAGAATAGCTTCCATTGGAATGCTAATGGCAATTGAAGAGGCAGGCCAGTGGCAAGCCACTAGCTTCTAGCAGTTTGAAAGTTGCAGACACAGTGCAGGTGTTGTGCGGCTTCCTTCTTGGCCTCCTAGAAGGTGCCGCGTTCTCCGTCTCTTGCTTGCCAATATGTTGCAGTGTTCCTCTTATTTTTTGGTTGGTTTTGAATTGTTTTTATGATGTTTTGGTGGGTTTTCAGAATGTTTTGGTGGTGTTTTAGAATGTTTTGTTTTCTCTTGTGTTGTTTATATTGTCTTGGCAGGTTTTGGAATGTTTGGATTCGTTTTGGCGGGTTTTCAAATCTTTTGGCGGGTATTTGGAATGTTTTGGTTTGCTTTCATTTGTTTTGATTATGTTTTGGCAAGTTATTGAAAGTTTGGATCACTTCAGACTGGTTTTCTATTATTTTGGCATCTTTTCAGAATGTTTTGATGAGTTTTGGCGGGTTCTAAACTACTTTGTCGGGTTTTTGGAATGTTTTGGTTGGTTTTGATTTGTTTTTATGATGTTTTGCCAAGTTTTTTGAATGTTTTGATCAGTTCTGGCTGGTTTTCTAATGTTTTGGCAATTTTCAGAATGTTTTGATGAGTTTTGTGGGTCTAAATTATTTTGGCGGTTTTCGGATTATTTTGGTTGGTTTTGATTTGATTTGATGATGTTTTGGCGGGTTTTCGGAATGTTTTGGTTGGGTTTTAGAATGTTTTGTATTCTCTTGAGTTGTTTTTATTGTGTTGGCAGGTTTTGGAATGTTTGGATTGCTTTTGGCGGGTTTTAAAATATTTTGGCGGGTATTTGGAATGTTTTGGCGGGTATTCGGAAGGTTTTGATTAGCTTTGACGGGTTTTGAAATATTTTGGCGGGGTTTTAGAAGGTTTTGATTTGTTTTGATGATGTTCAGCCCAGTTTTTGGTGTGTTTGGATTAGCTTTGGTGGGCTTTATCATGTTTTGTGAGGTTTTTTCGAATGTATTGATCACTTCTGTCTGGTTTTCTATTTTGGCGGGTTTGAAAATATTTTTGGATGAGTTTTGGCGGGTTTGAAAATATTTTGGCTCTTTGCGCAGAGACGACGGTGCCGGTTGCGGTGCGCTCCGGGGCGCTCCTTCTGCGGAAAGACGCCTGGCAGCGGCACTTGGGACAGCTCCGCGTCTCCGTATTCTGTGTTTCTTGCCTTCTGCCTCTCAGCAAAATGCTTTCCCACTAGGTCTAGCAAGGAGAAACTGTGGCAGCTGCGTAGATGTAGCCCGGCCCGCCCTTTGAAGTTGACAAGTTCTTGGCATCTCAGAGCCTCAAGGGAAGAGCAAGGTTATCTATGGTAGGCTGGGGCAGAACTAGCAGCAAGCAGAGCAAAGTTGTCCAAGAATAGCTTCCATTGGAATGCTAATGGCAATTGAAGAGGCAGGCCAGTGGCAAGCCACTAGCTTCTAGCAGTTTGAAAGTTGCAGACACAGTGCAGGTGTTGTGTGGCTTCCTTCTTGGCCTCCTAGAAGGTGCCGCGCTCTCTGTCTCTTGCTTGCCAATATGTTGCCGTGTTCCTCTTATTGTTTGGTTTGTTTTGATTTGTTTTGATGATGTTTTGGTGGGTTTTCGGAATGTTTTGGTGGTGTTTTAGAATGTTTTGTTTTCTCTTGTGTTGTTTATATTGTCTTGGCAGGTTTTGGAATGTTTGGATTCCTTTTGGCGGGTTTTAAAATCTTTTGGCGGGTATTTGGAATGTTTTGGGTTGCTTTCATTTGTTTTGATTATGTTTTGGCAAGTTATTGAAAGTTTCGATCACTTCTGACTGGTTTTCTAGTATTTTGGCATCTTTTCAGAATGTTTTGATGAGTTTTGGCGGGTTCTAAACTACTTTGTCGGGTTTTTGGAATGTTTTGGTTGGTTTTGATTTGTTTTTATGATGTTTTGCCAAGTTTTTTGAATGTTTTGATCAGTTCAGGCTGGTTTTCTAATGTTTTGGCATCTTTTCAGAATGTTTTGATGAGTTTTGCGGGTCTAAATAATTTTGGCGGGTTTTCGGAATGTATTGGTTGGTTTTGATTTGTTTTTATGATGTTTTGGCGGGTTTTCGGAATGCTTTGGTTGGGTTTTAGAATGTTTTGTTTTCTCTTGTGTTGTTTATATTGTCTTGGCAGGTTTTGGAATGTTTGGATTCCTTTTGGCGGGTTTTAAAATATTTTGGCAGGTATTTGGAATGTTTTGGCGGGTATTCGGAAGGTTTTGATTTGTTTTGACGGGTTTTGAAATATTTTGGCAGGTTTTTAGAAGGTTTAGATTTGTTTTGATTTCTTTTGATTCTGTTTAGCCCAGTTTTTGGTGTGTTTGGATTAGCTTTGGTGGGCTTTATCATGTTTTGTCAGGTTTTTTCGAATGTATTGATCACTTCTGTCTGGTTTTCTATTTTGGCGGGTTTGAAAATATTTTTGGATTAGTTTTGGCGGGTTTGAAAATATTTTGGCTCTTTGCGCAGACGACGGTGCCGGTTGCGGTGCGCTCCGGGGCGCTCCTTCTGCGGAAAGACGCCTGGCAGCGGCACTTGGGACAGCTCCGCGTCTCCGTATTCTGCGTTTCTTGCCTTCTGCATCTCAGCAAAATGCTTTCCCACTAGGTCTAGCAAGGAGAAACTGTGGCAGCTGAGTAGATGTAGCCCGGCCCGCCCTTTGAAGTTGACAAGTTCTTGGCATCTCAGAACCTCAAGGGAAGAGCAAGGTTATCTATGGTAGGCTGGGGCAGAACTAGCAGCAAGCAGAGCAAAGTTGTCCAAGAATAGCTTCCATTGGAATGCTAATGGCAATTGAAGAGGCAGGCCAGTGGCAAGCCACTAGCTTCTAGCAGTTTGAAAGTTGCAGACACAGTGCAGGTGTTGTGCGGCTTCCTTCTTGGCCTCCTAGAAGGTGCCGCGTTCTCCGTCTCTTGCTTGCCAATATGTTGCAGTGTTCCTCTTATTTTTTGGTTGGTTTTGAATTGTTTTTATGATGTTTTGGTGGGTTTTCAGAATGTTTTGGTGGTGTTTTAGAATGTTTTGTTTTCTCTTGTGTTGTTTATATTGTCTTGGCAGGTTTTGGAATGTTTGGATTCGTTTTGGCGGGTTTTCAAATCTTTTGGCGGGTATTTGGAATGTTTTGGTTTGCTTTCATTTGTTTTGATTATGTTTTGGCAAGTTATTGAAAGTTTGGATCACTTCAGACTGGTTTTCTATTATTTTGGCATCTTTTCAGAATGTTTTGATGAGTTTTGGCGGGTTCTAAACTACTTTGTCGGGTTTTTGGAATGTTTTGGTTGGTTTTGATTTGTTTTTATGATGTTTTGCCAAGTTTTTTGAATGTTTTGATCAGTTCTGGCTGGTTTTCTAATGTTTTGGCAATTTTCAGAATGTTTTGATGAGTTTTGTGGGTCTAAATTATTTTGGCGGTTTTCGGATTATTTTGGTTGGTTTTGATTTGATTTGATGATGTTTTGGCGGGTTTTCGGAATGTTTTGGTTGGGTTTTAGAATGTTTTGTATTCTCTTGAGTTGTTTTTATTGTGTTGGCAGGTTTTGGAATGTTTGGATTGCTTTTGGCGGGTTTTAAAATATTTTGGCGGGTATTTGGAATGTTTTGGCGGGTATTCGGAAGGTTTTGATTAGCTTTGACGGGTTTTGAAATATTTTGGCGGGGTTTTAGAAGGTTTTGATTTGTTTTGATGATGTTCAGCCCAGTTTTTGGTGTGTTTGGATTAGCTTTGGTGGGCTTTATCATGTTTTGTGAGGTTTTTTCGAATGTATTGATCACTTCTGTCTGGTTTTCTATTTTGGCGGGTTTGAAAATATTTTTGGATGAGTTTTGGCGGGTTTGAAAATATTTTGGCTCTTTGCGCAGAGACGACGGTGCCGGTTGCGGTGCGCTCCGGGGCGCTCCTTCTGCGGAAAGACGCCTGGCAGCGGCACTTGGGACAGCTCCGCGTCTCCGTATTCTGTGTTTCTTGCCTTCTGCCTCTCAGCAAAATGCTTTCCCACTAGGTCTAGCAAGGAGAAACTGTGGCAGCTGCGTAGATGTAGCCCGGCCCGCCCTTTGAAGTTGACAAGTTCTTGGCATCTCAGAGCCTCAAGGGAAGAGCAAGGTTATCTATGGTAGGCTGGGGCAGAACTAGCAGCAAGCAGAGCAAAGTTGTCCAAGAATAGCTTCCATTGGAATGCTAATGGCAATTGAAGAGGCAGGCCAGTGGCAAGCCACTAGCTTCTAGCAGTTTGAAAGTTGCAGACACAGTGCAGGTGTTGTGTGGCTTCCTTCTTGGCCTCCTAGAAGGTGCCGCGCTCTCTGTCTCTTGCTTGCCAATATGTTGCCGTGTTCCTCTTATTGTTTGGTTTGTTTTGATTTGTTTTGATGATGTTTTGGTGGGTTTTCGGAATGTTTTGGTGGTGTTTTAGAATGTTTTGTTTTCTCTTGTGTTGTTTATATTGTCTTGGCAGGTTTTGGAATGTTTGGATTCCTTTTGGCGGGTTTTAAAGTCTTTTGGCGGGTATTTGGAATGTTTTGGGTTGCTTTCATTTGTTTTGATTATGTTTTGGCAAGTTATTGAAAGTTTCGATCACTTCTGACTGGTTTTCTAGTATTTTGGCATCTTTTCAGAATGTTTTGATGAGTTTTGGCGGGTTCTAAACTACTTTGTCGGGTTTTTGGAATGTTTCGGTTGGTTATGATTTGTTTTTATGATGTTTTGGCCGGATTTCGGAATATTTTGGCTGGTTTTTGGAATGTTTCGGTTGGTTTATGATTTGTTTTTATGATGTTTTGCAAAGTTTTTTGAATGTTTTGATCAGTTCTGGCTGGTTTTCTAATGTTTTGGCATCTTTTCAGAATGTTTTGATGAGTTTTGCGGGTCTAAATCATTTTGGCGGGATTTTGGAATATTTTGGTTGGTTTTGATTTGTTTTGATGATGTTTTGGCGGGTTTTCGGAATGTTTTGGTGGTGTTTTAGAATGTTTTGTTTTCTCTTGTGTTGTTTATATTGTCTTGGCAGGTTTTGGAATGTTTGGATTCCTTTTGGCGGGTTTTAAAATCTTTTGGCGGGTATTTGGAATGTTTTTTAACGGGTATTCGGAAGGTTTTGATTAGTTTTGACGGGTTTTGAATTATTTTGGCGGGTTTTTAGAAGATTTAGGTTTGTTTTGATTTGTTTTGATTCTGTTTAGCCCAGTTTTTGATGTGTTTGGATTAGCTTTGGTGGGCTTTATCATGTTTTGTGAGGTTTTTTCGAATGTATTGATCACTTCTGTCTGGTTTTCTATTTTGGCGGGTTTGAAAATATTTTTGGATGAGTTTTGGCGGGTTTGAAAATATTTTGGCTCTTTGCGCAGAGACGACGGTGCCGGTTGCGGTGCGCTCCGGGGCGCTCCTTCTGCGGAAAGACGCCTGGCAGCGGCACTTGGGACAGCTCCGCGTCTCCGTATTCTGTGTTTCTTGCCTTCTGCATCTCAGCAAAATGCTTTCCCACTAGGTCTAGCAAGGAGAAACTGTGGCAGCTGAGTAGATGTAGCCCGGCCCGCCCTTTGAAGTTGACAAGTTCTTGGCATCTCAGAGCCTCAAGGGAAGAGCAAGGTTATCTATGGTAGGCTGGGGCAGAACTAGCAGCAAGCAGAGCAAAGTTGTCCAAGAATAGCTTCCATTGGAATGCTAATGGCAATTGAAGAGGCAGGCCAGTGGCAAGCCACTATCTTCTAGCAGTTTGAAAGTTGCAGACACAGTGCAGGTGTTGTGCGATTTCCTTCTTGGCCTCCTAGAAGGTGCCACGCTCTCTGTCTCTTGCTTGCCAATATGTTGCCGTGTTCCTCTTATTGTTTGGTTTGTTTTGATTTGTTTTTATGATGTTTTGGTGGGTTTTCGGAATGTTTTGGTGGTGTTTTAGAATGTTTTGTTTTCTCTTGTGTTGTTTATATTGTCTTGGCCGGTTTTGGAGTGTTTGGATTCCTTTTGGCGGGTTTTCAAATCTTTTGGCGGGTATTTGGAATGTTTTGGTTTGCTTTCATTTGTTTTGATTATGTTTTGGCTAGTTATTGAAAGTTTCGATCACTTCAGACTGGTTTTCTAGTATTTTGGCATCTTTTCAGAATGTTTTGATGAGTTTTGGCGGGTTCTAAACTACTTTGTCGGGTTTTTGGAATGTTTCGGTTGGTTATGATTTGTTTTTATGATGTTTTGGCCGGATTTCGGAATATTTTGGCTGGTTTTTGAATGTTTCGGTTGGTTTATGATTTGTTTTTATGATGTTTTGCAAAGTTTTTTGAATGTTTTGATCAGTTCTGGCTGGTTTTCTAATGTTTTGGCATCTTTTCAGAATGTTTTGATGAGTTTTGCGGGTCTAAATCATTTTGGCGGGATTTTGGAATATTTTGGTTGGTTTTGATTTGTTTTGATGATGTTTTGGCGGGTTTTCGGAATGTTTTGGTTGGGTTTTAGAATGTTTTGTTTTCTCTTGTGTTGTTTATATTGTCTTGGCAGGTTTTGGAATGTTTGGATTCCTTTTGGCGGGTTTTAAAATCTTTTGGCGGGTATTTGGAATGTTTTTTAACGGGTATTCGGAAGGTTTTGATTAGTTTTGACGGGTTTTGAATTATTTTGGCGGGTTTTTAGAAGATTTAGGTTTGTTTTGATTTGTTTTGATTCTGTTTAGCCCAGTTTTTGATGTGTTTGGATTAGCTTTGGTGGGCTTTATCATGTTTTGTGAGGTTTTTTCGAATGTATTGATCACTTCTGTCTGGTTTTCTATTTTGGCGGGTTTGAAAATAGTTTTGGATGAGTTTTGGCGGGTTTGAAAATATTTTGGCTCTTTGCACAGAGATGACGGTGCCGGTTGCGGTGCGCTCCGGGGCGCTCCTTCTGCGGAAAGACGCCTGGCAGCGGCACTTGGGACAGCTCCGCGTCTCCGTATTCTGCGTTTCTTGCCTTCTGCATCTCAGCAAAATGCTTTCCCACTAGGTCTAGCAAGGAGAAACTGTGGCAGCTGAGTAGATGTAGCCCGGCCCACCCTTTGAAGTTGACAAGTTCTTGGCATCTCAGAGCCTCAAGGGAAGAGCAAGGTTATCTATGGTAGGCTGGGGCAGAACTAGCAGCAAGCAGAGCAAAGTTGTCCAAGAATAGCTTCCATTGGAATGCTAATGGCAATTGAAGAGGCAGGCCAGTGGCAAGCCACTAGCTTCTAGCAGTTTGAAAGTTGCAGACACAGTGCAGGTGTTGTGCGGCTTCCTTCTTGGCCTCCTAGAAGGTGCCGCGCTCTCTGTCTCTTGCTTGCCAATATGTTGCCGTGTTCCTCTTATTGTTTGGTTTGTTTTGATTTGTTTTTATGATGTTTTGGTGGGTTTTCGGAATGTTTTGGTGGTGTTTTAGAATGTTTTGTTTTCTCTTGTGTTGTTTATATTGTCTTGGCAGGTTTTGGAATGTTTGGATTCCTTTTGGCGGGTTTTAAAATCTTTTGGCGGGTATTTGGAATGTTTTGGGTTGCTTTCATTTGTTTTGATTATGTTTTGGCAAGTTATTGAAAGTTTCGATCACTTCTGACTGGTTTTCTAGTATTTTGGCATCTTTTCAGAGTGTTTTGATGAGTTTTGGCGGGTTCTAAACTACTTTGTCGGGTTTTTGGAATGTTTTGGTTGGTTTTGATTTGTTTTTATGATGTTTTGCCAAGTTTTTTGAATGTTTTGATCAGTTCAGGCTGGTTTTCTAATGTTTTGGCATCTTTTCAGAATGTTTTGATGAGTTTTGCGGGTCTAAATCATTTTGGCGGGATTTTGGAATATTTTGGCTGGTTTTTGGAATGTTTCGGTTGGTTTTGATTTGTTTTTATGATGTTTTGCAAAGTTTTTTGAATGTTTTGATCAGTTCTGGCTGGTTTTCTAATGTTTTGGCATCTTTTCAGAATGTTTTGATGAGTTTTGCGGGTCTAAATCATTTTGGCGGGATTTTGGAATATTTTGGTTGGTTTTGATTTGTTTTGATGATGTTTTGGCGGGTTTTCGGAATGTTTTGGTTGGGTTTTAGAATGTTTTGTTTTCTCTTGTGTTGTTTATATTGTCTTGGCAGGTTTTGGAATGTTTGGATTCCTTTTGGCGGGTTTTAAAATCTTTTGGCGGGTATTTGGAATGTTTTTTAACGGTTATTCGGAAGGTTTTGATTAGTTTTGACGGGTTTTGAATTATTTTGGCGGGTTTTTAGAAGATTTAGGTTTGTTTTGATTTGTTTTGATTCTGTTTAGCCCAGTTTTTGATGTGTTTGGATTAGCTTTGGTGGGCTTTATCATGTTTTGTGAGGTTTTTTCGAATGTATTGATCACTTCTGTCTGGTTTTCTATTTTGGCGGGTTTGAAAATAGTTTTGGATGAGTTTTGGCGGGTTTGAAAATATTTTGGCTCTTTGCGCAGAGATGACGGTGCCGGTTGCGGTGCGCTCCGGGGCGCTCCTTCTGCGGAAAGACGCCTGGCAGCGGCACTTGGGACAGCTCCGCGTCTCCGTATTCTGTGTTTCTTGCCTTCTGCATCTCAGCAAAATGCTTTCCCACTAGGTCTAGCAAGGAGAAACTGTGGCAGCTGAGTAGATGTAGCCCGGCCCGCCCTTTGAAGTTGACAAGTTCTTGGCATCTCAGAGCCTCAAGGGAAGAGCAAGGTTATCTATGGTAGGCTGGGGCAGAACTAGCAGCAAGCAGAGCAAAGTTGTCCAAGAATAGCTTCCATTGGAATGCTAATGGCAATTGAAGAGGCAGGCCAGTGGCAAGCCACTAGCTTCTAGCAGTTTGAAAGTTGCAGACACAGTGCAGGTGTTGTGCGGCTTCCTTCTTGGCCTCCTAGAAGGTGCCGCGCTCTCTGTCTCTTGCTTGCCAATATGTTGCCGTGTTCCTCTTATTGTTTGGTTTGTTTTGATTTGTTTTGATGATGTTTTGGTGGGTTTTCGGAATGTTTTGGTGGTGTTTTAGAATGTTTTGTTTTCTCTTGTGTTGTTTATATTGTCTTGGCCGGTTTTGGAGTGTTTGGATTCCTTTTGGCGGGTTTTCAAATATTTTGGCGGGTATTTGGAATGTTTTGGTTTGCTTTCATTTGTTTTGATTATGTTTTGGCTAGTTATTGAAAGTTTCGATCACTTCAGACTGGTTTTCTAGTATTTTGGCATCTTTTCAGAATGTTTTGATGAGTTTTGGCGGGTTCTAAACTACTTTGTCGGGTTTTTGGAATGTTTCGGTTGGTTATGATTTGTTTTTATGATGTTTTGGCCGGATTTCGGAATATTTTGGCTGGTTTTTGAATGTTTCGGTTGGTTTATGATTTGTTTTTATGATGTTTTGCAAAGTTTTTTGAATGTTTTGATCAGTTCTGGCTGGTTTTCTAATGTTTTGGCATCTTTTCAGAATGTTTTGATGAGTTTTGCGGGTCTAAATCATTTTGGCGGGATTTTGGAATATTTTGGTTGGTTTTGATTTGTTTTGATGATGTTTTGGCGGGTTTTCGGAATGTTTTGGTTGGGTTTTAGAATGTTTTGTTTTCTCTTGTGTTGTTTATATTGTCTTGGCAGGTTTTGGAATGTTTGGATTCCTTTTGGCGGGTTTTAAAATCTTTTGGCGGGTATTTGGAATGTTTTTTAACGGGTATTCGGAAGGTTTTGATTAGTTTTGACGGGTTTTGAATTATTTTGGCGGGTTTTTAGAAGATTTAGGTTTGTTTTGATTTGTTTTGATTCTGTTTAGCCCAGTTTTTGATGTGTTTGGATTAGCTTTGGTGGGCTTTATCATGTTTTGTGAGGTTTTTTCGAATGTATTGATCACTTCTGTCTGGTTTTCTATTTTGGCGGGTTTGAAAATAGTTTTGGGTGAGTTTTGGCGGGTTTGAAAATATTTTGGCTCTTTGCACAGAGATGACGGTGCCGGTTGCGGTGCGCTCCGGGGCGCTCCTTCTGCGGAAAGACGCCTGGCAGCGGCACTTGGGACAGCTCCGCGTCTCCGTATTCTGCGTTTCTTGCCTTCTGCATCTCAGCAAAATGCTTTCCCACTAGGTCTAGCAAGGAGAAACTGTGGCAGCTGAGTAGATGTAGCCCGGCCCACCCTTTGAAGTTGACAAGTTCTTGGCATCTCAGAGCCTCAAGGGAAGAGCAAGGTTATCTATGGTAGGCTGGGGCAGAACTAGCAGCAAGCAGAGCAAAGTTGTCCAAGAATAGCTTCCATTGGAATGCTAATGGCAATTGAAGAGGCAGGCCAGTGGCAAGCCACTAGCTTCTAGCAGTTTGAAAGTTGCAGACACAGTGCAGGTGTTGTGCGGCTTCCTTCTTGGCCTCCTAGAAGGTGCCGCGCTCTCTGTCTCTTGCTTGCCAATATGTTGCCGTGTTCCTCTTATTGTTTGGTTTGTTTTGATTTGTTTTTATGATGTTTTGGTGGGTTTTCGGAATGTTTTGGTGGTGTTTTAGAATGTTTTGTTTTCTCTTGTGTTGTTTATATTGTCGTGGCAGGTTTTGGAATGTTTGGATTCCTTTTGGCGGGTTTTAAAATCTTTTGGCGGGTATTTGGAATGTTTTGGGTTGCTTTCATTTGTTTTGATTATGTTTTGGCAAGTTATTGAAAGTTTCGATCACTTCTGACTGGTTTTCTAGTATTTTGGCATCTTTTCAGAATGTTTTGATCAGTTTTGGCGGGTTCTAAACTACTTTGTCGGGTTTTTGGAATGTTTTGGTTGGTTTTGATTTGTTTTTATGATGTTTTGCCAAGTTTTTTGAATGTTTTGATCAGTTCAGGCTGGTTTTCTAATGTTTTGGCATCTTTTCAGAATGTTTTGATGAGTTTTGCGGGTCTAAATCATTTTGGCGGGATTTTGGAATATTTTGGTTGGTTTTGATTTGTTTTTATGATGTTTTGGCGGGTTTTTGGAATGTTTTGGTTGGGTTTTAGAATGTTTTGTTTTCTCTTGTGTTGTTTATATTGTCTTGGCAGGTTTTGGAATGTTTGGATTCCTTTTGGCGGGTTTTAAAATCTTTTGGCGGGTATTTGGAATGTTTTTTAACGGGTATTCGGAAGGTTTTGATTAGTTTTGACGGGTTTTGAATTATTTTGGCGGGTTTTTAGAAGATTTAGGTTTGTTTTGATTTGTTTTGATTCTGTTTAGCCCAGTTTTTGGTGTGTTTGGATTAGCTTTGGTGGGCTTTATCATGTTTTGTCAGGTTTTTTCGAATGTATTGATCACTTCTGTCTGGTTTTCTATTTTGGCGGGTTTGAAAATATTTTTGGATGTGTTTTGGCGGGTTTGAAAATATTTTGGCTCTTTGCGCAGAGACGACGGTGCCGGTTGCGGTGCGCTCCGGGGCGCTCCTTCTGCGGAAAGACGCCTGGCAGCGGCACTTGGGACAGCTCCGCGTCTCCGTATTCTGCGTTTCTTGCCTTCTGCATCTCAGCAAAATGCTTTCCCACTAGGTCTAGCAAGGAGAAACTGTGGCAGCTGAGTAGATGTAGCCCGGCCCGCCCTTTGAAGTTGACAAGTTCTTGGCATCTCAGAGCCTCAAGGGAAGAGCAAGGTTATCTATGGTAGGCTGGGGCAGAACTAGCAGCAAGCAGAGCAAAGTTGTCCAAGAATAGCTTCCATTGGAATGCTAATGGCAATTGAAGAGGCAGGCCAGTGGCAAGCCACTAGCTTCTAGCAGTTTGAAAGTTGCAGACACAGTGCAGGTGTTGTGCGGCTTCCTTCTTGGCCTCCTAGAAGGTGCCGCGTTCTCCGTCTCTTGCTTGCCAATATGTTGCAGTGTTCCTCTTATTTTTTGGTTGGTTTTGAATTGTTTTTATGATGTTTTGGCGGGTTTTCAGAATGTTTTGGTGGTGTTTTAGAATGTTTTGTTTTCTCTTGTGTTGTTTATATTGTCTTGGCAGGTTTTGGAATGTTTGGATTCCTTTTGGCGGGTTTTAAAATCTTTTGGCGGGTATTTGGAATGTTTTGGGTTGCTTTCATTTGTTTTGATTATGTTTTGGCAAGTTATTGAAAGTTTGGATCACTTCAGACTGGTTTTCTAGTATTTTGGCATCTTTTCAGAATGTTTTGATGAGTTTTGGCGGGTTCTAAACTACTTTGTCGGGTTTTTGGAATGTTTCGGTTGGTTATGATTTGTTTTTATGATGTTTTGGCCGGATTTCGGAATATTTTGGCTGGTTTTTGGAATGTTTCGGTTGGTTTATGATTTGTTTTTATGATGTTTTGCAAAGTTTTTTGAATGTTTTGATCAGTTCTGGCTGGTTTTCTAATGTTTTGGCATCTTTTCAGAATGTTTTGATGAGTTTTGCGGGTCTAAATCATTTTGGCGGGATTTTGGAATATTTTGGTTGGTTTTGATTTGTTTTGATGATGTTTTGGCGGGTTTTCGGAATGTTTTGGTTGGGTTTTAGAATGTTTTGTTTTCTCTTGTGTTGTTTATATTGTCTTGGCAGGTTTTGGAATGTTTGGATTCCTTTTGGCGGGTTTTAAAATCTTTTGGCGGGTATTTGGAATGTTTTTTAACGGGTATTCGGAAGGTTTTGATTAGTTTTGACGGGTTTTGAATTATTTTGGCGGGTTTTTAGAAGATTTAGGTTTGTTTTGATTTGTTTTGATTCTGTTTAGCCCAGTTTTTGATGTGTTTGGATTAGCTTTGGTGGGCTTTATCATGTTTTGTGAGGTTTTTTCGAATGTATTGATCACTTCTGTCTGGTTTTCTATTTTGGCGGGTTTGAAAATATTTTTGGATGAGTTTTGGCGGGTTTGAAAATATTTTGGCTCTTTGCGCAGAGACGACGGTGCCGGTTGCGGTGCGCTCCGGGGCGCTCCTTCTGCGGAAAGACGCCTGGCAGCGGCACTTGGGACAGCTCCGCGTCTCCGTATTCTGTGTTTCTTGCCTTCTGCATCTCAGCAAAATGCTTTCCCACTAGGTCTAGCAAGGAGAAACTGTGGCAGCTGAGTAGATGTAGCCCGGCCCGCCCTTTGAAGTTGACAAGTTCTTGGCATCTCAGAGCCTCAAGGGAAGAGCAAGGTTATCTATGGTAGGCTGGGGCAGAACTAGCAGCAAGCAGAGCAAAGTTGTCCAAGAATAGCTTCCATTGGAATGCTAATGGCAATTGAAGAGGCAGGCCAGTGGCAAGCCACTATCTTCTAGCAGTTTGAAAGTTGCAGACACAGTGCAGGTGTTGTGCGATTTCCTTCTTGGCCTCCTAGAAGGTGCCACGCTCTCTGTCTCTTGCTTGCCAATATGTTGCCGTGTTCCTCTTATTGTTTGGTTTGTTTTGATTTGTTTTTATGATGTTTTGGTGGGTTTTCGGAATGTTTTGGTGGTGTTTTAGAATGTTTTGTTTTCTCTTGTGTTGTTTATATTGTCTTGGCCGGTTTTGGAGTGTTTGGATTCCTTTTGGCGGGTTTTCAAATATTTTGGCGGGTATTTGGAATGTTTTGGTTTGCTTTCATTTGTTTTGATTATGTTTTGGCTAGTTATTGAAAGTTTCGATCACTTCAGACTGGTTTTCTAGTATTTTGGCATCTTTTCAGAATGTTTTGATGAGTTTTGGCGGGTTCTAAACTACTTTGTCGGGTTTTTGGAATGTTTCGGTTGGTTATGATTTGTTTTTATGATGTTTTGGCCGGATTTCGGAATATTTTGGCTGGTTTTTGAATGTTTCGGTTGGTTTATGATTTGTTTTTATGATGTTTTGCAAAGTTTTTTGAATGTTTTGATCAGTTCTGGCTGGTTTTCTAATGTTTTGGCATCTTTTCAGAATGTTTTGATGAGTTTTGCGGGTCTAAATCATTTTGGCGGGATTTTGGAATATTTTGGTTAGTTTTGATTTGTTTTGATGATGTTTTGGCGGGTTTTCGGAATGTTTTGGTTGGGTTTTAGAATGTTTTGTTTTCTCTTGTGTTGTTTATATTGTCTTGGCAGGTTTTGGAATGTTTGGATTCCTTTTGGCGGGTTTTAAAATCTTTTGGCGGGTATTTGGAATGTTTTTTAACGGGTATTCGGAAGGTTTTGATTAGTTTTGACGGGTTTTGAATTATTTTGGCGGGTTTTTAGAAGATTTAGGTTTGTTTTGATTTGTTTTGATTCTGTTTAGCCCAGTTTTTGATGTGTTTGGATTAGCTTTGGTGGGCTTTATCATGTTTTGTGAGGTTTTTTCGAATGTATTGATCACTTCTGTCTGGTTTTCTATTTTGGCGGGTTTGAAAATAGTTTTGGGTGAGTTTTGGCGGGTTTGAAAATATTTTGGCTCTTTGCACAGAGATGACGGTGCCGGTTGCGGTGCGCTCCGGGGCGCTCCTTCTGCGGAAAGACGCCTGGCAGCGGCACTTGGGACAGCTCCGCGTCTCCGTATTCTGCGTTTCTTGCCTTCTGCATCTCAGCAAAATGCTTTCCCACTAGGTCTAGCAAGGAGAAACTGTGGCAGCTGAGTAGATGTAGCCCGGCCCACCCTTTGAAGTTGACAAGTTCTTGGCATCTCAGAGCCTCAAGGGAAGAGCAAGGTTATCTATGGTAGGCTGGGGCAGAACTAGCAGCAAGCAGAGCAAAGTTGTCCAAGAATAGCTTCCATTGGAATGCTAATGGCAATTGAAGAGGCAGGCCAGTGGCAAGCCACTAGCTTCTAGCAGTTTGAAAGTTGCAGACACAGTGCAGGTGTTGTGCGGCTTCCTTCTTGGCCTCCTAGAAGGTGCCGCGCTCTCTGTCTCTTGCTTGCCAATATGTTGCCGTGTTCCTCTTATTGTTTGGTTTGTTTTGATTTGTTTTGATGATGTTTTGGTGGGTTTTCGGAATGTTTTGGTGGTGTTTTAGAATGTTTTGTTTTCTCTTGTGTTGTTTATATTGTCGTGGCAGGTTTTGGAATGTTTGGATTCCTTTTGGCGGGTTTTAAAATCTTTTGGCGGGTATTTGGAATGTTTTGGGTTGCTTTCATTTGTTTTGATTATGTTTTGGCAAGTTATTGAAAGTTTCGATCACTTCTGACTGGTTTTCTAGTATTTTGGCATCTTTTCAGAATGTTTTGATCAGTTTTGGCGGGTTCTAAACTACTTTGTCGGGTTTTTGGAATGTTTTGGTTGGTTTTGATTTGTTTTTATGATGTTTTGCCAAGTTTTTTGAATGTTTTGATCAGTTCAGGCTGGTTTTCTAATGTTTTGGCATCTTTTCAGAATGTTTTGATGAGTTTTGCGGGTCTAAATCATTTTGGCGGGATTTTGGAATATTTTGGTTGGTTTTGATTTGTTTTGATGATGTTTTGGCGGGTTTTCGGAATGTTTTGGTTGGGTTTTAGAATGTTTTGTTTTCTCTTGTGTTGTTTATATTGTCTTGGCAGGTTTTGGAATGTTTGGATTCCTTTTGGCGGGTTTTAAAATCTTTTGGCGGGTATTTGGAATGTTTTTTAACGGTTATTCGGAAGGTTTTGATTAGTTTTGACGGGTTTTGAATTATTTTGGCGGGTTTTTAGAAGATTTAGGTTTGTTTTGATTTGTTTTGATTCTGTTTAGCCCAGTTTTTGATGTGTTTGGATTAGCTTTGGTGGGCTTTATCATGTTTTGTGAGGTTTTTTTGAATGTATTGATCACTTCTGTCTGGTTTTCTATTTTGGCGGGTTTGAAAATAGTTTTGGATGAGTTTTGGCGGGTTTGAAAATATTTTGGCTCTTTGCACAGAGATGACGGTGCCGGTTGCGGTGCGCTGCGGGGCGCTCCTTCTGCGGAAAGACGCCTGGCAGCGGCACTTGGGACAGCTCCGCGTCTCCGTATTCTGCGTTTCTTGCCTTCTGCATCTCAGCAAAATGCTTTCCCACTAGGTCTAGCAAGGAGAAACTGTGGCAGCTGAGTAGATGTAGCCCGGCCCACCCTTTGAAGTTGACAAGTTCTTGGCATCTCAGAGCCTCAAGGGAAGAGCAAGGTTATCTATGGTAGGCTGGGGCAGAACTAGCAGCAAGCAGAGCAAAGTTGTCCAAGAATAGCTTCCATTGGAATGCTAATGGCAATTGAAGAGGCAGGCCAGTGGCAAGCCACTAGCTTCTAGCAGTTTGAAAGTTGCAGACACAGTGCAGGTGTTGTGCGGCTTCCTTCTTGGCCTCCTAGAAGGTGCCGCGCTCTCTGTCTCTTGCTTGCCAATATGTTGCCGTGTTCCTCTTATTGTTTGGTTTGTTTTGATTTGTTTTTATGATGTTTTGGTGGGTTTTCGGAATGTTTTGGTTGGATTTTAGAATGTTTTGTTTTCTCTTGTGTTGTTTATATTGTCTTGGCAGGTTTTGGAATGTTTGGATTCCTTTTGGCGGGTTTTCAAATATTTTGGCGGGTATTTGGAATGTTTTGGTTTGCTTTCATTTGTTTTGATTATGTTTTGGCAAGTTATTGAAAGTTTTGATCACTTCTGACTGGTTTTCTAGTATTTTGGCATCTTTTCAGAATGTTTTGATGAGTTTTGGCGGGTTCTAAACTACTTTGTCGGGTTTTTGGAATGTTTCGGTTGGTTATGATTTGTTTTTATGATGTTTTGGCCGGATTTCGGAATATTTTGGCTGGTTTTTGGAATGTTTCGGTTGGTTTATGATTTGTTTTTATGATGTTTTGCAAAGTTTTTTGAATGTTTTGATCAGTTCTGGCTGGTTTTCTAATGTTTTGGCATCTTTTCAGAATGTTTTGATGAGTTTTGCGGGTCTAAATCATTTTGGCGGGATTTTGGAATATTTTGGTTAGTTTTGATTTGTTTTGATGATGTTTTGGCGGGTTTTCGGAATGTTTTGGTTGGGTTTTAGAATGTTTTGTTTTCTCTTGTGTTGTTTATATTGTCTTGGCAGGTTTTGGAATGTTTGGATTCCTTTTGGCGGGTTTTAAAATCTTTTGGCGGGTATTTGGAAGGTTTTTAACGGGTATTCGGAAGGTTTTGATTAGTTTTGACGGGTTTTGAATTATTTTGGCGGGTTTTTAGAAGATTTAGGTTTGTTTTGATTTGTTTTGATTCTGTTTAGCCCAGTTTTTGATGTGTTTGGATTAGCTTTGGTGGGCTTTATCATGTTTTGTGAGGTTTTTTCGAATGTATTGATCACTTCTGTCTGGTTTTCTATTTTGGTGGGTTTGAAAATATTTTTGGATGAGTTTTGGCGGGTTTGAAAATCTTTTGGCGCGTATTTGGAATGTTTTGGGTTGCTTTCATTTGTTTTGATTATGTTTTGGCAAGTTATTGAAAGTTTTGATCACTTCTGACTGGTTTTCTAGTATTTTGGCATCTTTTCAGAATGTTTTGATGAGTTTTGGCGGGTTCTAAACTACTTTGTCGGGTTTTTGGAATGTTTCGGTTGGTTATGATTTGTTTTTATGATGTTTTGGCCGGATTTCGGAATATTTTGGCTGGTTTTTGGAATGTTTCGGTTGGTTTATGATTTGTTTTTATGATGTTTTGCAAAGTTTTTTGAATGTTTTGATCAGTTCTGGCTGGTTTTCTAATGTTTTGGCATCTTTTCAGAATGTTTTGATGAGTTTTGCGGGTCTAAATCATTTTGGCGGGATTTTGGAATATTTTGGTTAGTTTTGATTTGTTTTGATGATGTTTTGGCGGGTTTTCGGAATGTTTTGGTTGGGTTTTAGAATGTTTTGTTTTCTCTTGTGTTGTTTATATTGTCTTGGCAGGTTTTGGAATGTTTGGATTCCTTTTGGCGGGTTTTAAAATCTTTTGGCGGGTATTTGGAATGTTTTTTAACGGGTATTCGGAAGGGTTTGATTAGTTTTGACGGGTTTTGAATTATTTTGGTGGGTTTTTAGAAGATTTAGGTTTGTTTTGATTTGTTTTGATTATGTTTAGCCCAGTTTTTGATGTGTTTGGATTAGCTTTGGTGGGCTTTATCATGTTTTGTGAGGTTTTTTCGAATGTATTGATCACTTCTGTCTGGTTTTCTATTTTGGCGGGTTTGAAAATAGTTTTGGATGAGTTTTGGCGGGTTTGAAAATATTTTGGCTCTTTGCGCAGAGATGACGGTGCCGGTTGCGGTGCGCTCCGGGGCGCTCCTTCTGCGGAAAGACGCCTGGCAGCGGCACTTGGGACAGCTCCGCGTCTCCGTATTCTGTGTTTCTTGCCTTCTGCATCTCAGCAAAATGCTTTCCCACTAGGTCTAGCAAGGAGAAACTGTGGCAGCTGAGTAGATGTAGCCCGGCCCACCCTTTGAAGTTGACAAGTTCTTGGCATCTCAGAGCCTCAAGGGAAGAGCAAGGTTATCTATGGTAGGCTGGGGCAGAACTAGCAGCAAGCAGAGCAAAGTTGTCCAAGAATAGCTTCCATTGGAATGCTAATGGCAATTGAAGAGGCAGGCCAGTGGCAAGCCACTAGCTTCTAGCAGTTTGAAAGTTGCAGACACAGTGCAGGTGTTGTGCGGCTTCCTTCTTGGCCTCCTAGAAGGTGCCGCGCTCTCTGTCTCTTGCTTGCCAATATGTTGCCGTGTTCCTCTTATTGTTTGGTTTGTTTTGATTTGTTTTGATGATGTTTTGGTGGGTTTTCGGAATGTTTTGGTGGTGTTTTAGAATGTTTTGTTTTCTCTTGTGTTGTTTATATTGTCTTGGCAGGTTTTGGAATGTTTGGATTCCTTTTGGCGGGTTTTAAAATCTTTTGGCGGGTATTTGGAATGTTTTGGGTTGCTTTCATTTGTTTTGATTATGTTTTGGCAAGTTATTGAAAGTTTGGATCACTTCTTACTGGTTTTCTAGTATTTTGGCATCTTTTCAGAATGTTTTGATGAGTTTTGGCAGGTTCTAAACTACTTTGTCGGGTTTTTGGAATGTTTCGGTTGGTTATGATTTGTTTTTATGATGTTTTGGCCGGATTTCGGAATATTTTGTCTGGTTTTTGGAATGTTTCGGTTGGTTTATGATTTGTTTTTATGATGTTTTGCAAAGTTTTTTGAATGTTTTGATCAGTTCTGGCTGGTTTTCTAATGTTTTGGCATCTTTTCAGAATGTTTTGATGGGTTTTGCGGGTCTAAATCATTTTGGCGGGATTTTGGAATATTTTGGTTGGTTTTGATTTGTTTTGATGATGTTTTGGCGGGTTTTCGGAATGTTTTGGTTGGGTTTTAGAATGTTTTGTTTTCTCTTGTGTTGTTTATATTGTCTTGGCAGGTTTTGGAATGTTTGGATTCCTTTTGGCGGGTTTTAAAATCTTTTGGCGGGTATTTGGAATGTTTTTTAACGGTTATTCGGAAGGTTTTGATTAGTTTTGACGGGTTTTGAATTATTTTGGCGGGTTTTTAGAAGATTTAGGTTTGTTTTGATTTGTTTTGATTCTGTTTAGCCCAGTTTTTGATGTGTTTGGATTAGCTTTGGTGGGCTTTATCATGTTTTGTGAGGTTTTTTCGAATGTATTGATCACTTCTGTCTGGTTTTCTATTTTGGCGGGTTTGAAAATAGTTTTGGATGAGTTTTGGCGGGTTTGAAAATATTTTGGCTCTTTGCGCAGAGATGACGGTGCCGGTTGCGGTGCGCTCCGGGGCGCTCCTTCTGCGGAAAGACGCCTGGCAGCGGCACTTGGGACAGCTCCGCGTCTCCGTATTCTGTGTTTCTTGCCTTCTGCATCTCAGCAAAATGCTTTCCCACTAGGTCTAGCAAGGAGAAACTGTGGCAGCTGAGTAGATGTAGCCCGGCCCGCCCTTTGAAGTTGACAAGTTCTTGGCATCTCAGAGCCTCAAGGGAAGAGCAAGGTTATCTATGGTAGGCTGGGGCAGAACTAGCAGCAAGCAGAGCAAAGTTGTCCAAGAATAGCTTCCATTGGAATGCTAATGGCAATTGAAGAGGCAGGCCAGTGGCAAGCCACTAGCTTCTAGCAGTTTGAAAGTTGCAGACACAGTGCAGGTGTTGTGCGATTTCCTTCTTGGCCTCCTAGAAGGTGCCACGCTCTCTGTCTCTTGCTTGCCAATATGTTGCCGTGTTCCTCTTATTGTTTGGTTTGTTTTGATTTGTTTTGATGATGTTTTGGTGGGTTTTCGGAATGTTTTGGTGGTGTTTTAGAATGTTTTGTTTTCTCTTGTGTTGTTTATATTGTCTTGGCCGGTTTTGGAGTGTTTGGATTCCTTTTGGCGGGTTTTCAAATATTTTGGCGGGTATTTGGAATGTTTTGGTTTGCTTTCATTTGTTTTGATTATGTTTTGGCTAGTTATTGAAAGTTTCGATCACTTCAGACTGGTTTTCTAGTATTTTGGCATCTTTTCAGAATGTTTTGATGAGTTTTGGCGGGTTCTAAACTACTTTGTCGGGTTTTTGGAATGTTTCGGTTGGTTATGATTTGTTTTTATGATGTTTTGGCCGGATTTCGGAATATTTTGGCTGGTTTTTGAATGTTTCGGTTGGTTTATGATTTGTTTTTATGATGTTTTGCAAAGTTTTTTGAATGTTTTGATCAGTTCTGGCTGGTTTTCTAATGTTTTGGCATCTTTTCAGAATGTTTTGATGAGTTTTGCGGGTCTAAATCATTTTGGCGGGATTTTGGAATATTTTGGTTAGTTTTGATTTGTTTTGATGATGTTTTGGCGGGTTTTCGGAATGTTTTGGTTGGGTTTTAGAATGTTTTGTTTTCTCTTGTGTTGTTTATATTGTCTTGGCAGGTTTTGGAATGTTTGGATTCCTTTTGGCGGGTTTTAAAATCTTTTGGCGGGTATTTGGAATGTTTTTTAACGGGTATTCGGAAGGTTTTGATTAGTTTTGACGGGTTTTGAATTATTTTGGCGGGTTTTTAGAAGATTTAGGTTTGTTTTGATTTGTTTTGATTCTGTTTAGCCCAGTTTTTGATGTGTTTGGATTAGCTTTGGTGGGCTTTATCATGTTTTGTGAGGTTTTTTCGAATGTATTGATCACTTCTGTCTGGTTTTCTATTTTGGCGGGTTTGAAAATAGTTTTGGGTGAGTTTTGGCGGGTTTGAAAATATTTTGGCTCTTTGCACAGAGATGACGGTGCCGGTTGCGGTGCGCTCCGGGGCGCTCCTTCTGCGGAAAGACGCCTGGCAGCGGCACTTGGGACAGCTCCGCGTCTCCGTATTCTGCGTTTCTTGCCTTCTGCATCTCAGCAAAATGCTTTCCCACTAGGTCTAGCAAGGAGAAACTGTGGCAGCTGAGTAGATGTAGCCCGGCCCACCCTTTGAAGTTGACAAGTTCTTGGCATCTCAGAGCCTCAAGGGAAGAGCAAGGTTATCTATGGTAGGCTGGGGCAGAACTAGCAGCAAGCAGAGCAAAGTTGTCCAAGAATAGCTTCCATTGGAATGCTAATGGCAATTGAAGAGGCAGGCCAGTGGCAAGCCACTAGCTTCTAGCAGTTTGAAAGTTGCAGACACAGTGCAGGTGTTGTGCGGCTTCCTTCTTGGCCTCCTAGAAGGTGCCGCGCTCTCTGTCTCTTGCTTGCCAATATGTTGCCGTGTTCCTCTTATTGTTTGGTTTGTTTTGATTTGTTTTGATGATGTTTTGGTGGGTTTTCGGAATGTTTTGGTGGTGTTTTAGAATGTTTTGTTTTCTCTTGTGTTGTTTATATTGTCGTGGCAGGTTTTGGAATGTTTGGATTCCTTTTGGCGGGTTTTAAAATCTTTTGGCGGGTATTTGGAATGTTTTGGGTTGCTTTCATTTGTTTTGATTATGTTTTGGCAAGTTATTGAAAGTTTCGATCACTTCTGACTGGTTTTCTAGTATTTTGGCATCTTTTCAGAATGTTTTGATCAGTTTTGGCGGGTTCTAAACTACTTTGTCGGGTTTTTGGAATGTTTTGGTTGGTTTTGATTTGTTTTTATGATGTTTTGCCAAGTTTTTTGAATGTTTTGATCAGTTCAGGCTGGTTTTCTAATGTTTTGGCATCTTTTCAGAATGTTTTGATGAGTTTTGCGGGTCTAAATCATTTTGGCGGGATTTTGGAATATTTTGGTTGGTTTTGATTTGTTTTGATGATGTTTTGGCGGGTTTTCGGAATGTTTTGGTTGGGTTTTAGAATGTTTTGTTTTCTCTTGTGTTGTTTATATTGTCTTGGCAGGTTTTGGAATGTTTGGATTCCTTTTGGCGGGTTTTAAAATCTTTTGGCGGGTATTTGGAATGTTTTTTAACGGTTATTCGGAAGGTTTTGATTAGTTTTGACGGGTTTTGAATTATTTTGGCGGGTTTTTAGAAGATTTAGGTTTGTTTTGATTTGTTTTGATTCTGTTTAGCCCAGTTTTTGATGTGTTTGGATTAGCTTTGGTGGGCTTTATCATGTTTTGTGAGGTTTTTTTGAATGTATTGATCACTTCTGTCTGGTTTTCTATTTTGGCGGGTTTGAAAATAGTTTTGGATGAGTTTTGGCGGGTTTGAAAATATTTTGGCTCTTTGCACAGAGATGACGGTGCCGGTTGCGGTGCGCTGCGGGGCGCTCCTTCTGCGGAAAGACGCCTGGCAGCGGCACTTGGGACAGCTCCGCGTCTCCGTATTCTGCGTTTCTTGCCTTCTGCATCTCAGCAAAATGCTTTCCCACTAGGTCTAGCAAGGAGAAACTGTGGCAGCTGAGTAGATGTAGCCCGGCCCACCCTTTGAAGTTGACAAGTTCTTGGCATCTCAGAGCCTCAAGGGAAGAGCAAGGTTATCTATGGTAGGCTGGGGCAGAACTAGCAGCAAGCAGAGCAAAGTTGTCCAAGAATAGCTTCCATTGGAATGCTAATGGCAATTGAAGAGGCAGGCCAGTGGCAAGCCACTAGCTTCTAGCAGTTTGAAAGTTGCAGACACAGTGCAGGTGTTGTGCGGCTTCCTTCTTGGCCTCCTAGAAGGTGCCGCGCTCTCTGTCTCTTGCTTGCCAATATGTTGCCGTGTTCCTCTTATTGTTTGGTTTGTTTTGATTTGTTTTTATGATGTTTTGGTGGGTTTTCGGAATGTTTTGGTTGGATTTTAGAATGTTTTGTTTTCTCTTGTGTTGTTTATATTGTCTTGGCAGGTTTTGGAATGTTTGGATTCCTTTTGGCGGGTTTTCAAATCTTTTGGCGGGTATTTGGAATGTTTTGGTTTGCTTTCATTTGTTTTGATTATGTTTTGGCAAGTTATTGAAAGTTTTGATCACTTCTGACTGGTTTTCTAGTATTTTGGCATCTTTTCAGAATGTTTTGATGAGTTTTGGCGGGTTCTAAACTACTTTGTCGGGTTTTTGGAATGTTTCGGTTGGTTATGATTTGTTTTTATGATGTTTTGGCCGGATTTCGGAATATTTTGGCTGGTTTTTGGAATGTTTCGGTTGGTTTATGATTTGTTTTTATGATGTTTTGCAAAGTTTTTTGAATGTTTTGATCAGTTCTGGCTGGTTTTCTAATGTTTTGGCATCTTTTCAGAATGTTTTGATGAGTTTTGCGGGTCTAAATCATTTTGGCGGGATTTTGGAATATTTTGGTTAGTTTTGATTTGTTTTGATGATGTTTTGGCGGGTTTTCGGAATGTTTTGGTTGGGTTTTAGAATGTTTTGTTTTCTCTTGTGTTGTTTATATTGTCTTGGCAGGTTTTGGAATGTTTGGATTCCTTTTGGCGGGTTTTAAAATCTTTTGGCGGGTATTTGGAAGGTTTTTAACGGGTATTCGGAAGGTTTTGATTAGTTTTGACGGGTTTTGAATTATTTTGGCGGGTTTTTAGAAGATTTAGGTTTGTTTTGATTTGTTTTGATTCTGTTTAGCCCAGTTTTTGATGTGTTTGGATTAGCTTTGGTGGGCTTTATCATGTTTTGTGAGGTTTTTTCGAATGTATTGATCACTTCTGTCTGGTTTTCTATTTTGGTGGGTTTGAAAATATTTTTGGATGAGTTTTGGCGGGTTTGAAAATCTTTTGGCGCGTATTTGGAATGTTTTGGGTTGCTTTCATTTGTTTTGATTATGTTTTGGCAAGTTATTGAAAGTTTTGATCACTTCTGACTGGTTTTCTAGTATTTTGGCATCTTTTCAGAATGTTTTGATGAGTTTTGGCGGGTTCTAAACTACTTTGTCGGGTTTTTGGAATGTTTCGGTTGGTTATGATTTGTTTTTATGATGTTTTGGCCGGATTTCGGAATATTTTGGCTGGTTTTTGGAATGTTTCGGTTGGTTTATGATTTGTTTTTATGATGTTTTGCAAAGTTTTTTGAATGTTTTGATCAGTTCTGGCTGGTTTTCTAATGTTTTGGCATCTTTTCAGAATGTTTTGATGAGTTTTGCGGGTCTAAATCATTTTGGCGGGATTTTGGAATATTTTGGTTAGTTTTGATTTGTTTTGATGATGTTTTGGCGGGATTTCGGAATGTTTTGGTTGGGTTTTAGAATGTTTTGTTTTCTCTTGTGTTGTTTATATTGTCTTGGCAGGTTTTGGAATGTTTGGATTCCTTTTGGCGGGTTTTAAAATCTTTTGGCGGGTATTTGGAATGTTTTTTAACGGGTATTCGGAAGGGTTTGATTAGTTTTGACGGGTTTTGAATTATTTTGGTGGGTTTTTAGAAGATTTAGGTTTGTTTTGATTTGTTTTGATTATGTTTAGCCCAGTTTTTGATGTGTTTGGATTAGCTTTGGTGGGCTTTATCATGTTTTGTGAGGTTTTTTCGAATGTATTGATCACTTCTGTCTGGTTTTCTATTTTGGCGGGTTTGAAAATAGTTTTGGATGAGTTTTGGCGGGTTTGAAAATATTTTGGCTCTTTGCGCAGAGATGACGGTGCCGGTTGCGGTGCGCTCCGGGGCGCTCCTTCTGCGGAAAGACGCCTGGCAGCGGCACTTGGGACAGCTCCGCGTCTCCGTATTCTGTGTTTCTTGCCTTCTGCATCTCAGCAAAATGCTTTCCCACTAGGTCTAGCAAGGAGAAACTGTGGCAGCTGAGTAGATGTAGCCCGGCCCACCCTTTGAAGTTGACAAGTTCTTGGCATCTCAGAGCCTCAAGGGAAGAGCAAGGTTATCTATGGTAGGCTGGGGCAGAACTAGCAGCAAGCAGAGCAAAGTTGTCCAAGAATAGCTTCCATTGGAATGCTAATGGCAATTGAAGAGGCAGGCCAGTGGCAAGCCACTAGCTTCTAGCAGTTTGAAAGTTGCAGACACAGTGCAGGTGTTGTGCGGCTTCCTTCTTGGCCTCCTAGAAGGTGCCGCGCTCTCTGTCTCTTGCTTGCCAATATGTTGCCGTGTTCCTCTTATTGTTTGGTTTGTTTTGATTTGTTTTGATGATGTTTTGGTGGGTTTTCGGAATGTTTTGGTGGTGTTTTAGAATGTTTTGTTTTCTCTTGTGTTGTTTATATTGTCTTGGCAGGTTTTGGAATGTTTGGATTCCTTTTGGCGGGTTTTAAAATCTTTTGGCGGGTATTTGGAATGTTTTGGGTTGCTTTCATTTGTTTTGATTATGTTTTGGCAAGTTATTGAAAGTTTGGATCACTTCTTACTGGTTTTCTAGTATTTTGGCATCTTTTCAGAATGTTTTGATGAGTTTTGGCAGGTTCTAAACTACTTTGTCGGGTTTTTGGAATGTTTCGGTTGGTTATGATTTGTTTTTATGATGTTTTGGCCGGATTTCGGAATATTTTGGCTGGTTTTTGGAATGTTTCGGTTGGTTTATGATTTGTTTTTATGATGTTTTGCAAAGTTTTTTGAATGTTTTGATCAGTTCTGGCTGGTTTTCTAATGTTTTGGCATCTTTTCAGAATGTTTTGATGAGTTTTGCGGGTCTAAATCATTTTGGCGGGATTTTGGAATATTTTGGTTAGTTTTGATTTGTTTTGATGATGTTTTGGCGGGTTTTCGGAATGTTTTGGTTGGGTTTTAGAATGTTTTGTTTTCTCTTGTGTTGTTTATATTGTCTTGGCAGGTTTTGGAATGTTTGGATTCCTTTTGGCGGGTTTTAAAATCTTTTGGCGGGTATTTGGAATGTTTTTTAACGGGTATTCGGAAGGTTTTGATTAGTTTTGACGGGTTTTGAATTATTTTGGCGGGTTTTTAGAAGATTTAGGTTTGTTTTGATTTGTTTTGATTCTGTTTAGCCCAGTTTTTGATGTGTTTGGATTAGCTTTGGTGGGCTTTATCATGTTTTGTCAGGTTTTTTCGAATGTATTGATCACTTCTGTCTGGTTTTCTATTTTGGCGGGTTTGAAAATAGTTTTGGATGAGTTTTGGCGGGTTTGAAAATATTTTGGCTCTTTGCGCAGAGATGACGGTGCCGGTTGCGGTGCGCTCCGGGGCGCTCCTTCTGCGGAAAGACGCCTGGCAGCGGCACTTGGGACAGCTCCGCGTCTCCGTATTCTGCGTTTCTTGCCTTCTGCATCTCAGCAAAATGCTTTCCCACTAGGTCTAGCAAGGAGAAACTGTGGCAGCTGAGTAGATGTAGCCCGGCCCACCCTTTGAAGTTGACAAGTTCTTGGCATCTCAGAGCCTCAAGGGAAGAGCAAGGTTATCTATGGTAGGCTGGGGCAGAACTAGCAGCAAGCAGAGCAAAGTTGTCCAAGAATAGCTTCCATTGGAATGCTAATGGCAATTGAAGAGGCAGGCCAGTGGCAAGCCACTAGCTTCTAGCAGTTTGAAAGTTGCAGACACAGTGCAGGTGTTGTGCGGCTTCCTTCTTGGCCTCCTAGAAGGTGCCGCGCTCTCTGTCTCTTGCTTGCCAATATGTTGCCGTGTTCCTCTTATTGTTTGGTTTGTTTTGATTTGTTTTTATGATGTTTTGGTGGGTTTTCGGAATGTTTTGGTGGTGTTTTAGAATGTTTTGTTTTCTCTTGTGTTGTTTATATTGTCTTGGCAGGTTTTGGAATGTTTGGATTCCTTTTGGCGGGTTTTAAAATCTTTTGGCGGGTATTTGGAATGTTTTGGGTTGCTTTCATTTGTTTTGATTATGTTTTGGCAAGTTATTGAAAGTTTGGATCACTTCTTACTGGTTTTCTAGTATTTTGGCATCTTTTCAGAATGTTTTGATGAGTTTTGGCGGGTTCTAAACTACTTTGTCGGGTTTTTGGAATGTTTCGGTTGGTTATGATTTGTTTTTATGATGTTTTGGCCGGATTTCGGAATATTTTGGCTGGTTTTTGGAATGTTTCGGTTGGTTTATGATTTGTTTTTATGATGTTTTGCAAAGTTTTTTGAATGTTTTGATCAGTTCTGGCTGGTTTTCTAATGTTTTGGCATCTTTTCAGAATGTTTTGATGAGTTTTGCGGGTCTAAATCATTTTGGCGGGATTTTGGAATATTTTGGTTGGTTTTGATTTGTTTTGATGATGTTTTGGCGGGTTTTCGGAATGTTTTGGTTGGGTTTTAGAATGTTTTGTTTTCTCTTGTGTTGTTTATATTGTCTTGGCAGGTTTTGGAATGTTTGGATTCCTTTTGGCGGGTTTTAAAATCTTTTGGCGGGTATTTGGAATGTTTTTTAACGGGTATTCGGAAGGTTTTGATTAGTTTTGACGGGTTTTGAATTATTTTGGCGGGTTTTTAGAAGATTTAGGTTTGTTTTGATTTGTTTTGATTCTGTTTAGCCCAGTTTTTGATGTGTTTGGATTAGCTTTGGTGGGCTTTATCATGTTTTGTCAGGTTTTTTCGAATGTATTGATCACTTCTGTCTGGTTTTCTATTTTGGCGGGTTTGAAAATATTTTTGGATGAGTTTTGGCGGGTTTGAAAATATTTTGGCTCTTTGCGCAGAGATGACGGTGCCGGTTGCGGTGCGCTCCGGGGCGCTCCTTCTGCGGAAAGAGGCCTGGCAGCGGCACTTGGGACAGCTCCGCGTCTCTGTATTCTGCGTTTCTTGCCTTCTGCATCTCAGCAAAATGCTTTCCCACTAGGTCTAGCAAGGAGAAACTGTGGCAGCTGAGTAGATGTAGCCCGGCCCGCCCTTTGAAGTTGACAAGTTCTTGGCATCTCAGAGTCTCAAGGGAAGAGCAAGGTTATCTATGGTAGGCTGGGGCAGAACTAGCAGCAAGCAGAGCAAAGTTGTCCAAGAATAGCTTCCATTGGAATGCTAATGGCAATTGAAGAGGCAGGCCAGTGGCAAGCCACTAGCTTCTAGCAGTTTGAAAGTTGCAGACACAGTGCAGGTGTTGTGCGGCTTCCTTCTTGGCCTCCTAGAAGGTGCCGTGCTCTCTGTCTCTTGCTTGCCAATATGTTGCCGTGTTCCTCTTATTGTTTGGTTTGTTTTGATTTGTTTTTATGATGTTTTGGTGGGTTTTCGGAATGTTTTGGTGGTGTTTTAGAATGTTTTGTTTTCTCTTGTGTTGTTTATATTGTCTTGGCAGTTTTTGGAATGTTTGGATTCCTTTTGGCGGGTTTTCAAATATTTTGGCGGGTATTTGGAATGTTTTTTAACGGGTATTCGGAAGGTTTTGATTAGTTTTGACGGGTTTTGAATTATTTTGGCGGGTTTTTAGAAGATTTAGTTTTGTTTTGATTTGTTTTGATTCTGTTTAGCCCAGTTTTTGATGTGTTTGGATTAGCTTTGGTGGGCTTTATCATGTTTTGTGAGGTTTTTTCGAATGTATTGATCACTTCTGTCTGGTTTTCTATTTTGGTGGGTTTGAAAATATTTTTTGATTCCTTTTGGCGGGTTTTGAAATCTTTTGGCGGGTATTTGGAATGTTTTGGGTTGCTTTCATTTGTTTTGATTATGTTTTGGCAAGTTATTGAAAGTTTCGATCACTTCTTACTGGTTTTCTAGTAATTTGGCATCTTTTCAGAATGTTTTGATGAGTTTTGGCGGGTTCTAAACTACTTTGTCGGGTTTTTGGAATGTTTCGGTTGGTTATGATTTGTTTTTATGATGTTTTGGCCGGATTTCGGAATATTTTGGCTGGTTTTTGGAATGTTTCGGTTGGTTTATGATTTGTTTTTATGATGTTTTGCAAAGTTTTTTGAATGTTTTGATCAGTTCTGGCTGGTTTTCTAATGTTTTGGCATCTTTTCAGAATGTTTTGATGAGTTTTGCGGGTCTAAATCATTTTGGCGGGATTTTGGAATATTTTGGTTGGTTTTGATTTGTTTTGATGATGTTTTGGCGGGTTTTCGGAATGTTTTGGTTGGGTTTTAGAATGTTTTGTTTTCTCTTGTGTTGTTTATATTGTCTTGGCAGGTTTTGGAATGTTTGGATTCCTTTTGGCGGGTTTTAAAATCTTTTGGCGGGTATTTGGAATGTTTTTTAACGGGTATTCGGAAGGGTTTGATTAGTTTTGACGGGTTTTGAATTATTTTGGTGGGTTTTTAGAAGATTTAGGTTTGTTTTGATTTGTTTTGATTATGTTTAGCCCAGTTTTTGATGTGTTTGGATTAGCTTTGGTGGGCTTTATCATGTTTTGTGAGGTTTTTTCGAATGTATTGATCACTTCTGTCTGGTTTTCTATTTTGGCGGGTTTGAAAATAGTTTTGGATGAGTTTTGGCGGGTTTGAAAATATTTTGGCTCTTTGCGCAGAGATGACGGTGCCGGTTGCGGTGCGCTCCGGGGCGCTCCTTCTGCGGAAAGACGCCTGGCAGCGGCACTTGGGACAGCTCCGCGTCTCCGTATTCTGTGTTTCTTGCCTTCTGCATCTCAGCAAAATGCTTTCCCACTAGGTCTAGCAAGGAGAAACTGTGGCAGCTGAGTAGATGTAGCCTGGCCCACCCTTTGAAGTTGACAAGTTCTTGGCATCTCAGAGCCTCAAGGGAAGAGCAAGGTTATCTATGGTAGGCTGGGGCAGAACTAGCAGCAAGCAGAGCAAAGTTGTCCAAGAATAGCTTCCATTGGAATGCTAATGGCAATTGAAGAGGCAGGCCAGTGGCAAGCCACTAGCTTCTAGCAGTTTGAAAGTTGCAGACACAGTGCAGGTGTTGTGCGGCTTCCTTCTTGGCCTCCTAGAAGGTGCCGCGCTCTCTGTCTCTTGCTTGCCAATATGTTGCCGTGTTCCTCTTATTGTTTGGTTTGTTTTGATTTGTTTTGATGATGTTTTGGTGGGTTTTCGGAATGTTTTGGTGGTGTTTTAGAATGTTTTGTTTTCTCTTGTGTTGTTTATATTGTCTTGGCAGGTTTTGGAATGTTTGGATTCCTTTTGGCGGGTTTTCAAATATTTTGGCGGGTATTTGGAATGTTTTGGGTTGCTTTCATTTGTTTTGATTATGTTTTGGCAAGTTATTGAAAGTTTGGATCACTTCTTACTGGTTTTCTAGTATTTTGGCATCTTTTCAGAATGTTTTGATGAGTTTTGGCGGGTTCTAAACTACTTTGTCGGGTTTTTGGAATGTTTCGGTTGGTTATGATTTGTTTTTATGATGTTTTGGCCGGATTTCGGAATATTTTGGCTGGTTTTTGGAATGTTTCGGTTGGTTTATGATTTGTTTTTATGATGTTTTGCAAAGTTTTTTGAATGTTTTGATCAGTTCTGGCTGGTTTTCTAATGTTTTGGCATCTTTTCAGAATGTTTTGATGAGTTTTGCGGGTCTAAATCATTTTGGCGGGATTTTGGAATATTTTGGTTAGTTTTGATTTGTTTTGATGATGTTTTGGTGGGTTTTCGGAATGTTTTGGTTGGGTTTTAGAATGTTTTGTTTTCTCTTGTGTTGTTTATATTGTCTTGGCAGGTTTTGGAATGTTTGGATTCCTTTTGGCGGGTTTTAAAATCTTTTGGCGGGTATTTGGAATGTTTTTTAACGGGTATTCGGAAGGTTTTGATTAGTTTTGACGGGTTTTGAATTATTTTGGCGGGTTTTTAGAAGATTTAGGTTTGTTTTGATTTGTTTTGATTCTGTTTAGCCCAGTTTTTGATGTGTTTGGATTAGCTTTGGTGGGCTTTATCATGTTTTGTGAGGTTTTTTCGAATGTATTGATCACTTCTGTCTGGTTTTCTATTTTGGCGGGTTTGAAAATAGTTTTGGATGAGTTTTGGCGGGTTTGAAAATATTTTGGCTCTTTGCGCAGAGATGACGGTGCCGGTTGCGGTGCGCTCCGGGGCGCTCCTTCTGCGGAAAGACGCCTGGCAGCGGCACTTGGGACAGCTCCGCGTCTCCGTATTCTGTGTTTCTTGCCTTCTGCATCTCAGCAAAATGCTTTCCCACTAGGTCTAGCAAGGAGAAACTGTGGCAGCTGAGTAGATGTAGCCCGGCCCACCCTTTGAAGTTGACAAGTTCTTGGCATCTCAGAGCCTCAAGGGAAGAGCAAGGTTATCTATGGTAGGCTGGGGCAGAACTAGCAGCAAGCAGAGCAAAGTTGTCCAAGAATAGCTTCCATTGGAATGCTAATGGCAATTGAAGAGGCAGGCCAGTGGCAAGCCACTAGCTTCTAGCAGTTTGAAAGTTGCAGACACAGTGCAGGTGTTGTGCGGCTTCCTTCTTGGCCTCCTAGAAGGTGCCGCGCTCTCTGTCTCTTGCTTGCCAATATGTTGCCGTGTTCCTCTTATTGTTTGGTTTGTTTTGATTTGTTTTGATGATGTTTTGGTGGGTTTTCAGAATGTTTTGGTGGTGTTTTAGAATGTTTTGTTTTCTCTTGTGTTGTTTATATTGTCTTGGCAGGTTTTGGAATGTTTGGATTCCTTTTGGCGGGTTTTAAAATCTTTTGGCGGGTATTTGGAATGTTTTGGGTTGCTTTCATTTGTTTTGATTATGTTTTGGCAAGTTATTGAAAGTTTGGATCACTTCTGTCTGGTTTTCTAGTATTTTGGCATCTTTTCAGAATGTTTTGATGAGTTTTGGCGGGTTCTAAACTACTTTGTCGGGTTTTTGGAATGTTTCGGTTGGTTATGATTTGTTTTTATGATGTTTTGGCCGGATTTCGGAATATTTTGGCTGGTTTTTGGAATGTTTCGGTTGGTTTATGATTTGTTTTTATGATGTTTTGCAAAGTTTTTTGAATGTTTTGATCAGTTCTGGCTGGTTTTCTAATGTTTTGGCATCTTTTCAGAATGTTTTGATGAGTTTTGCGGGTCTAAATCATTTTGGCGGGATTTTGGAATATTTTGGTTGGTTTTGATTTGTTTTGATGATGTTTTGGCGGGTTTTCGGAATGTTTTGGTTGGGTTTTAGAATGTTTTGTTTTCTCTTGTGTTGTTTATATTGTCTTGGCAGGTTTTGGAATGTTTGGATTCCTTTTGGCGGGTTTTAAAATCTTTTGGCGGGTATTTGGAATGTTTTTTAACGGGTATTCGGAAGGGTTTGATTAGTTTTGACGGGTTTTGAATTATTTTGGTGGGTTTTTAGAAGATTTAGGTTTGTTTTGATTTGTTTTGATTATGTTTAGCCCAGTTTTTGATGTGTTTGGATTAGCTTTGGTGGGCTTTATCATGTTTTGTGAGGTTTTTTCGAATGTATTGATCACTTCTGTCTGGTTTTCTATTTTGGCGGGTTTGAAAATAGTTTTGGATGAGTTTTGGCGGGTTTGAAAATATTTTGGCTCTTTGCGCAGAGATGACGGTGCCGGTTGCGGTGCGCTCCGGGGCGCTCCTTCTGCGGAAAGACGCCTGGCAGCGGCACTTG
The DNA here is from genome assembly GCF_036417665.1 of Passer domesticus. NCBI lineage: Eukaryota > Metazoa > Chordata > Aves > Passeriformes > Passeridae > Passer > Passer domesticus. The sequence continues at coordinate 60,221,684 of NC_087474.1, forward strand.
GGACAGCTCCGCGTCTCCGTATTCTGTGTTTCTTGCCTTCTGCATCTCAGCAAAATGCTTTCCCACTAGGTCTAGCAAGGAGAAACTGTGGCAGCTGAGTAGATGTAGCCTGGCCCACCCTTTGAAGTTGACAAGTTCTTGGCATCTCAGAGCCTCAAGGGAAGAGCAAGGTTATCTATGGTAGGCTGGGGCAGAACTAGCAGCAAGCAGAGCAAAGTTGTCCAAGAATAGCTTCCATTGGAATGCTAATGGCAATTGAAGAGGCAGGCCAGTGGCAAGCCACTAGCTTCTAGCAGTTTGAAAGTTGCAGACACAGTGCAGGTGTTGTGCGGCTTCCTTCTTGGCCTCCTAGAAGGTGCCGCGCTCTCTGTCTCTTGCTTGCCAATATGTTGCCGTGTTCCTCTTATTGTTTGGTTTGTTTTGATTTGTTTTGATGATGTTTTGGTGGGTTTTCGGAATGTTTTGGTGGTGTTTTAGAATGTTTTGTTTTCTCTTGTGTTGTTTATATTGTCTTGGCAGGTTTTGGAATGTTTGGATTCCTTTTGGCGGGTTTTAAAATATTTTGGCGGGTATTTGGAATGTTTTGGGTTGCTTTCATTTGTTTTGATTATGTTTTGGCAAGTTATTGAAAGTTTGGATCACTTCTGTCTGGTTTTCTAGTATTTTGGCATCTTTTCAGAATGTTTTGATGAGTTTTGGCGGGTTCTAAACTACTTTGTCGGGTTTTTGGAATGTTTCGGTTGGTTATGATTTGTTTTTATGATGTTTTGGCCGGATTTCGGAATATTTTGGCTGGTTTTTGGAATGTTTCGGTTGGTTTATGATTTGTTTTTATGATGTTTTGCAAAGTTTTTTGAATGTTTTGATCAGTTCTGGCTGGTTTTCTAATGTTTTGGCATCTTTTCAGAATGTTTTGATGAGTTTTGCGGGTCTAAATCATTTTGGCGGGATTTTGGAATATTTTGGTTAGTTTTGATTTGTTTTGATGATGTTTTGGTGGGTTTTCGGAATGTTTTGGTTGGGTTTTAGAATGTTTTGTTTTCTCTTGTGTTGTTTATATTGTCTTGGCAGGTTTTGGAATGTTTGGATTCCTTTTGGCGGGTTTTAAAATCTTTTGGCGGGTATTTGGAATGTTTTTTAACGGGTATTCGGAAGGTTTTGATTAGTTTTGACGGGTTTTGAATTATTTTGGCGGGTTTTTAGAAGATTTAGGTTTGTTTTGATTTGTTTTGATTCTGTTTAGCCCAGTTTTTGATGTGTTTGCATTAGCTTTGGTGGGCTTTATCATGTTTTGTGAGGTTTTTTCGAATGTATTGATCACTTCTGTCTGGTTTTCTATTTTGGCGGGTTTGAAAATAGTTTTGGATGAGTTTTGGCGGGTTTGAAAATATTTTGGCTCTTTGCGCAGAGATGACGGTGCCGGTTGCGGTGCGCTCCGGGGCGCTCCTTCTGCGGAAAGACGCCTGGCAGCGGCACTTGGGACAGCTCCGCGTCTCCGTATTCTGTGTTTCTTGCCTTCTGCATCTCAGCAAAATGCTTTCCCACTAGGTCTAGCAAGGAGAAACTGTGGCAGCTGAGTAGATGTAGCCCGGCCCACCCTTTGAAGTTGACAAGTTCTTGGCATCTCAGAGCCTCAAGGGAAGAGCAAGGTTATCTATGGTAGGCTGGGGCAGAACTAGCAGCAAGCAGAGCAAAGTTGTCCAAGAATAGCTTCCATTGGAATGCTAATGGCAATTGAAGAGGCAGGCCAGTGGCAAGCCACTAGCTTCTAGCAGTTTGAAAGTTGCAGACACAGTGCAGGTGTTGTGCGGCTTCCTTCTTGGCCTCCTAGAAGGTGCCGCGCTCTCTGTCTCTTGCTTGCCAATATGTTGCCGTGTTCCTCTTATTGTTTGGTTTGTTTTGATTTGTTTTGATGATGTTTTGGTGGGTTTTCGGAATGTTTTGGTGGTGTTTTAGAATGTTTTGTTTTCTCTTGTGTTGTTTATATTGTCTTGGCAGGTTTTGGAATGTTTGGATTCCTTTTGGCGGGTTTTAAAATCTTTTGGCGGGTATTTGGAATGTTTTGGGTTGCTTTCATTTGTTTTGATTATGTTTTGGCAAGTTATTGAAAGTTTGGATCACTTCTGTCTGGTTTTCTAGTATTTTGGCATCTTTTCAGAATGTTTTGATGAGTTTTGGCGGGTTCTAAACTACTTTGTCGGGTTTTTGGAATGTTTCGGTTGGTTATGATTTGTTTTTATGATGTTTTGGCCGGATTTCGGAATATTTTGGCTGGTTTTTGGAATGTTTCGGTTGGTTTATGATTTGTTTTTATGATGTTTTGCAAAGTTTTTTGAATGTTTTGATCAGTTCTGGCTGGTTTTCTAATGTTTTGGCATCTTTTCAGAATGTTTTGATGAGTTTTGCGGGTCTAAATCATTTTGGCGGGATTTTGGAATATTTTGGTTAGTTTTGATTTGTTTTGATGATGTTTTGGCGGGTTTTCGGAATGTTTTGGTTGGGTTTTAGAATGTTTTGTTTTCTCTTGTGTTGTTTATATTGTCTTGGCAGGTTTTGGAATGTTTGGATTCCTTTTGGCGGGTTTTAAAATCTTTTGGCGGGTATTTGGAATGTTTTTTAACGGGTATTCGGAAGGTTTTGATTAGTTTTGACGGGTTTTGAATTATTTTGGCGGGTTTTTAGAAGATTTAGGTTTGTTTTGATTTGTTTTGATTATGTTTAGCCCAGTTTTTGATGTGTTTGGATTAGCTTTGGTGGGCTTTATCATGTTTTGTGAGGTTTTTTCGAATGTATTGATCACTTCTGTCTGGTTTTCTATTTTGGCGGGTTTGAAAATATTTTTGGATGAGTTTTGGCGGGTTTGAAAATATTTTGGCTCTTTGCGCAGAGATGACGGTGCCGGTTGCGGTGCGCTCCGGGGCGCTCCTTCTGCGGAAAGACGCCTGGCAGCGGCACTTGGGACAGCTCCGCGTCTCCGTATTCTGTGTTTCTTGCCTTCTGCATCTCAGCAAAATGCTTTCCCACTAGGTCTAGCAAGGAGAAACTGTGGCAGCTGAGTAGATGTAGCCTGGCCCACCCTTTGAAGTTGACAAGTTCTTGGCATCTCAGAGCCTCAAGGGAAGAGCAAGGTTATCTATGGTAGGCTGGGGCAGAACTAGCAGCAAGCAGAGCAAAGTTGTCCAAGAATAGCTTCCATTGGAATGCTAATGGCAATTGAAGAGGCAGGCCAGTGGCAAGCCACTAGCTTCTAGCAGTTTGAAAGTTGCAGACACAGTGCAGGTGTTGTGCGGCTTCCTTCTTGGCCTCCTAGAAGGTGCCGCGCTCTCTGTCTCTTGCTTGCCAATATGTTGCCGTGTTCCTCTTATTGTTTGGTTTGTTTTGATTTGTTTTTATGATGTTTTGGTGGGTTTTCGGAATGTTTTGGTGGTGTTTTAGAATGTTTTGTTTTCTCTTGTGTTGTTTATATTGTCTTGGCAGGTTTTGGAATGTTTGGATTCCTTTTGGCGGGTTTTCAAATATTTTGGCGGGTATTTGGAATGTTTTGGTTTGCTTTCATTTGTTTTGATTATGTTTTGGTAAGTTATTGAAAGTTTCGATCACTTCAGACTGGTTTTCTAGTATTTTGGCATCTTTTCAGAATGTTTTGATGAGTTTTGGCGGGTTCTAAACTACTTTGTCGGGTTTTTGGAATGTTTTGGTTGGTTATGATTTGTTTTTATGATGTTTTGGCCGGATTTCGGAATATTTTGGCTGGTTTTTGGAATGTTTCGGTTGGTTTATGATTTGTTTTTATGATGTTTTGCAAAGTTTTTTGAATGTTTTGATCAGTTCTGGCTGGTTTTCTAATGTTTTGGCATCTTTTCAGAATGTTTTGATGAGTTTTGCGGGTCTAAATCATTTTGGCGGGATTTTGGAATATTTTGGTTGGTTTTGATTTGTTTTGATGATGTTTTGGCGGGTTTTCGGAATGTTTTGGTTGGGTTTTAGAATGTTTTGTTTTCTCTTGTGTTGTTTATATTGTCTTGGCAGGTTTTGGAATGTTTGGATTCCTTTTGGCGGGTTTTAAAATCTTTTGGCGGGTATTTGGAATGTTTTTTAACGGGTATTCGGAAGGTTTTGATTAGTTTTGACGGGTTTTGAATTATTTTGGCGGGTTTTTAGAAGATTTAGGTTTGTTTTGATTTGTTTTGATTCTGTTTAGCCCAGTTTTTGATGTGTTTGGATTAGCTTTGGTGGGCTTTATCATGTTTTGTCAGGTTTTTTCGAATGTATTGATCACTTCTGTCTGGTTTTCTATTTTGGCGGGTTTGAAAATATTTTTGGATGAGTTTTGGCGGGTTTGAAAATATTTTGGCTCTTTGCGCAGAGATGACGGTGCCGGTTGCGGTGCGCTCCGGGGCGCTCCTTCTGCGGAAAGACGCCTGGCAGCGGCACTTGGGACAGCTCCGCGTCTCCGTATTCTGCGTTTCTTGCCTTCTGCATCTCAGCAAAATGCTTTCCCACTAGGTCTAGCAAGGAGAAACTGTGGCAGCTGAGTAGATGTAGCCCGGCCCGCCCTTTGAAGTTGACAAGTTCTTGGCATCTCAGAGCCTCAAGGGAAGAGCAAGGTTATCTATGGTAGGCTGGGGCAGAACTAGCAGCAAGCAGAGCAAAGTTGTCCAAGAATAGCTTCCATTGGAATGCTAATGGCAATTGAAGAGGCAGGCCAGTGGCAAGCCACTAGCTTCTAGCAGTTTGAAAGTTGCAGACACAGTGCAGGTGTTGTGCGGCTTCCTTCTTGGCCTCCTAGAAGGTGCCGCGCTCTCTGTCTCTTGCTTGCCAATATGTTGCCGTGTTCCTCTTATTGTTTGGTTTGTTTTGATTTGTTTTTATGATGTTTTGGTGGGTTTTCGGAATGTTTTGGTGGTGTTTTAGAATGTTTTGTTTTCTCTTGTGTTGTTTATATTGTCTTGGCCGGTTTTGGAATGTTTGGATTCCTTTTGGCGGGTTTTCAAATATTTTGGCGGGTATTTGGAATGTTTTGGTTTGCTTTCATTTGTTTTGATTATGTTTTGGCAAGTTATTGAAAGTTTTGATCACTTCAGACTGGTTTTCTAGTATTTTGGCATCTTTTCAGAATGTTTTGATGAGTTTTGGCGGGTTCTAAACTACTTTGTCGGGTTTTTGGAATGTTTCGGTTGGTTATGATTTGTTTTTATGATGTTTTGGCCGGATTTCGGAATATTTTGGCTGGTTTTTGGAATGTTTCGGTTGGTTTATGATTTGTTTTTATGATGTTTTGCAAAGTTTTTTGAATGTTTTGATCAGTTCTGGCTGGTTTTCTAATGTTTTGGCATCTTTTCAGAATGTTTTGATGAGTTTTGCGGGTCTAAATCATTTTGGCGGGATTTTGGAATATTTTGGTTGGTTTTGATTTGTTTTGATGATGTTTTGGCGGGATTTCGGAATGTTTTGGTTGGGTTTTAGAATGTTTTGTTTTCTCTTGTGTTGTTTATATTGTGTTGGCAGGTTTTGGAATGTTTGGATTCCTTTTGGCGGGTTTTAAAATCTTTTGGCGGGTATTTGGAATATTTTTTAACGGGTATTCGGAAGGTTTTGATTAGTTTTGACGGGTTTTGAATTATTTTGGCGGGTTTTTAGAAGATTTAGGTTTGTTTTGATTTGTTTTGATTCTGTTTAGCCCAGTTTTTGATGTGTTTGGATTAGCTTTGGTGGGCTTTATCATGTTTTGTGAGGTTTTTTCGAATGTATTGATCACTTCTGTCTGGTTTTCTATTTTGGCGGGTTTGAAAATATTTTTGGATGAGTTTTGGCGGGTTTGAAAATCTTTTGGCGGGTATTTGGAATGTTTTGGGTTGCTTTCATTTGTTTTGATTATGTTTTGGCAAGTTATTGAAAGTTTGGATCACTTCTTACTGGTTTTCTAGTATTTTGGCATCTTTTCAGAATGTTTTGATGAGTTTTGGCGGGTTCTAAACTACTTTGTCGGGTTTTTGGAATGTTTCGGTTGGTTATGATTTGTTTTTATGATGTTTTGGCCGGATTTCGGAATATTTTGGCTGGTTTTTGGAATGTTTCGGTTGGTTTATGATTTGTTTTTATGATGTTTTGCAAAGTTTTTTGAATGTTTTGATCAGTTCTGGCTGGTTTTCTAATGTTTTGGCATCTTTTCAGAATGTTTTGATGAGTTTTGCGGGTCTAAATCATTTTGGCGGGATTTTGGAATATTTTGGTTGGTTTTGATTTGTTTTGATGATGTTTTGGCGGGTTTTCGGAATGTTTTGGTTGGGTTTTAGAATGTTTTGTATTCTCTTGTGTTGTTTATATTGTCTTGGCAGGTTTTGGAATGTTTGGATTCCTTTTGGCGGGTTTTAAAATCTTTTGGCGGGTATTTGGAATGTTTTTTAACGGGTATTCGGAAGGTTTTGATTAGTTTTGACGGGTTTTGAATTATTTTGGCGGGTTTTTAGAAGATTTAGGTTTGTTTTGATTTGTTTTGATTCTGTTTAGCCCAGTTTTTGATGTGTTTGGATTAGCTTTGGTGGGCTTTATCATGTTTTGTCAGGTTTTTTCGAATGTATTGATCACTTCTGTCTGGTTTTCTATTTTGGCGGGTTTGAAAATATTTTTGGATGAGTTTTGGCGGGTTTGAAAATATTTTGGCTCTTTGCGCAGAGATGACGGTGCCGGTTGCGGTGCGCTCCGGGGCGCTCCTTCTGCGGAAAGACGCCTGGCAGCGGCACTTGGGACAGCTCCGCGTCTCCGTATTCTGTGTTTCTTGCCTTCTGCATCTCAGCAAAATGCTTTCCCACTAGGTCTAGCAAGGAGAAACTGTGGCAGCTGAGTAGATGTAGCCCGGCCCACCCTTTGAAGTTGACAAGTTCTTGGCATCTCAGAGCCTCAAGGGAAGAGCAAGGTTATCTATGGTAGGCTGGGGCAGAACTAGCAGCAAGCAGAGCAAAGTTGTCCAAGAATAGCTTCCATTGGAATGCTAATGGCAATTGAAGAGGCAGGCCAGTGGCAAGCCACTAGCTTCTAGCAGTTTGAAAGTTGCAGACACAGTGCAGGTGTTGTGCGATTTCCTTCTTGGCCTCCTAGAAGGTGCCGCGTTCTCCGTCTCTTGCTTGCCAATATGTTGCCGTGTTCCTCTTATTGTTTGGTTTGTTTTGATTTGTTTTTATGATGTTTTGGTGGGTTTTCGGAATGTTTTGGTGGTGTTTTAGAATGTTTTGTTTTCTCTTGTGTTGTTTATATTGTCTTGGCCGGTTTTGGAATGTTTGGATTCCTTTTGGCGGGTTTTAAAATATTTTGGCGGGTATTTGGAATGTTTTGGTTAGCTTTCATTTGTTTTGATTATGTTTTGGCAAGTTATTGAAAGTTTGGATCACTTCAGACTGGTTTTCTAGTATTTTGGCATCTTTTCAGAATGTTTTGATGAGTTTTGGCGGGTTCTAAACTACTTTGTCGGGTTTTTGGAATGTTTCGGTTGGTTATGATTTGTTTTTATGATGTTTTGGCCGGATTTCGGAATATTTTGGCTGGTTTTTGGAATGTTTCGGTTGGTTTATGATTTGTTTTTATGATGTTTTGCAAAGTTTTTTGAATGTTTTGATCAGTTCTGGCTGGTTTTCTAATGTTTTGGCATCTTTTCAGAATGTTTTGATGAGTTTTGCGGGTCTAAATCATTTTGGCGGGATTTTGGAATATTTTGGTTGGTTTTGATTTGTTTTGATGATGTTTTGGCGGGATTTCGGAATGTTTTGGTTGGGTTTTAGAATGTTTTGTTTTCTCTTGTGTTGTTTATATTGTCTTGGCAGGTTTTGGAATGTTTGGATTCCTTTTGGCGGGTTTTAAAATCTTTTGGCGGGTATTTGGAATGTTTTTTAACGGGTATTCGGAAGGTTTTGATTAGTTTTGACGGGTTTTGAATTATTTTGGCGGGTTTTTAGAAGATTTAGGTTTGTTTTGATTTGTTTTGATTCTGTTTAGCCCAGTTTTTGATGTGTTTGGATTAGCTTTGGTGGGCTTTATCATGTTTTGTCAGGTTTTTTCGAATGTATTGATCACTTCTGTCTGGTTTTCTATTTTGGCAGGTTTGAAAATATTTTTGGATGAGTTTTGGCGGGTTTGAAAATATTTTGGCTCTTTGCGCAGAGATGACGGTGCCGGTTGCGGTGCGCTGCGGGGCGCTCCTTCTGCGGAAAGACGCCTGGCAGCGGCACTTGGGACAGCTCCGCGTCTCCGTATTCTGTGTTTCTTGCCTTCTGCATCTCAGCAAAATGCTTTCCCACTAGGTCTAGCAAGGAGAAACTGTGGCAGCTGAGTAGATGTAGCCCGGCCCACCCTTTGAAGTTGACAAGTTCTTGGCATCTCAGAGCCTCAAGGGAAGAGCAAGGTTATCTATGGTAGGCTGGGGCAGAACTAGCAGCAAGCAGAGCAAAGTTGTCCAAGAATAGCTTCCATTGGAATGCTAATGGCAATTGAAGAGGCAGGCCAGTGGCAAGCCACTAGCTTCTAGCAGTTTGAAAGTTGCAGACACAGTGCAGGTGTTGTGCGATTTCCTTCTTGGCCTCCTAGAAGGTGCCGCGCTCTCTGTCTCTTGCTTGCCAATATGTTGCCGTGTTCCTCTTATTGTTTGGTTTGTTTTGATTTGTTTTTATGATGTTTTGGCGGGTTTTCGGAATGTTTTGGTGGTGTTTTAGAATGTTTTGTTTTCTCTTGTGTTGTTTATATTGTCTTGGCCGGTTTTGGAATGTTTGGATTCCTTTTGGCGGGTTTTCAAATATTTTGGCGGGTATTTGGAATGTTTTGGTTTGCTTTCATTTGTTTTGATTATGTTTTGGCAAGTTATTGAAAGTTTTGATCACTTCAGACTGGTTTTCTAGTATTTTGGCATCTTTTCAGAATGTTTTGATGAGTTTTGGCGGGTTCTAAACTACTTTGTCGGGTTTTTGGAATGTTTCGGTTGGTTATGATTTGTTTTTATGATGTTTTGGCCGGATTTCGGAATATTTTGGCTGGTTTTTGGAATGTTTCGGTTGGTTTATGATTTGTTTTTATGATGTTTTGCAAAGTTTTTTGAATGTTTTGATCAGTTCAGGCTGGTTTTCTCATGTTTTGGCATCTTTTCAGAATGTTTTGATGAGTTTTGCGGGTCTAAATCATTTTGGCGGGTTTTTGGAATATTTTGGTTGGTTTTGATTTGTTTTGATGATGTTTTGGCGGGTTTTCGGAATGTTTTGGTTGGGTTTTAGAATGTTTTGTATTCTCTTGAGTTGTTTTTATTGTGTTGGCAGGTTTTGGAATGTTTGGATTCATTTTTGCGTGTTTTAAAATCTTTTGGCGGGTATTTGGAATGTTTTTTAACGGGTATTCGGAAGGTTTTGATTAGTTTTGACGGGTTTTGAATTATTTTGGCGGGTTTTTAGAAGATTTAGGTTTGTTTTGATTTGTTTTGATTCTGTTTAGCCCAGTTTTTGATGTGTTTGGATTAGCTTTGGTGGGCTTTATCATGTTTTGTGAGGTTTTTTCGAATGTATTGATCACTTCTGTCTGGTTTTCTATTTTGGCGGGTTTGAAAATAGTTTTGGATGAGTTTTGGCGGGTTTGAAAATATTTTGGCTCTTTGCGCAGAGATGACGGTGCCGGTTGCGGTGCGCTCCGGGGCGCTCCTTCTGCGGAAAGACGCCTGGCAGCGGCACTTGGGACAGCTCCGCGTCTCCGTATTCTGCGTTTCTTGCCTTCTGCATCTCAGCAAAATGCTTTCCCACTAGGTCTAGCAAGGAGAAACTGTGGCAGCTGAGTAGATGTAGCCCGGCCCGCCCTTTGAAGTTGACAAGTTCTTGGCATCTCAGAGCCTCAAGGGAAGAGCAAGGTTATCTATGGTAGGCTGGGGCAGAACTAGCAGCAAGCAGAGCAAAGTTGTCCAAGAATAGCTTCCATTGGAATGCTAATGGCAATTGAAGAGGCAGGCCAGTGGCAAGCCACTAGCTTCTAGCAGTTTGAAAGTTGCAGACACAGTGCAGGTGTTGTGCGGCTTCCTTCTTGGCCTCCTAGAAGGTGCCGCGCTCTCTGTCTCTTGCTTGCCAATATGTTGCCGTGTTCCTCTTATTGTTTGGTTTGTTTTGATTTGTTTTTATGATGTTTTGGTGGGTTTTCGGAATGTTTTGGTGGTGTTTTAGAATGTTTTGTTTTCTCTTGTGTTGTTTATATTGTCTTGGCCGGTTTTGGAATGTTTGGATTCCTTTTGGCGGGTTTTCAAATCTTTTGGCGGGTATTTGGAATGTTTTGGTTTGCTTTCATTTGTTTTGATTATGTTTTGGCAAGTTATTGAAAGTTTGGATCACTTCAGACTGGTTTTCTAGTATTTTGGCATCTTTTCAGAATGTTTTGATGAGTTTTGGCGGGTTCTAAACTACTTTGTCGGGTTTTTGGAATGTTTCGGTTGGTTATGATTTGTTTTTATGATGTTTTGGCCGGATTTCGGAATATTTTGGCTGGTTTTTGGAATGTTTCGGTTGGTTTATGATTTGTTTTTATGATGTTTTGCAAAGTTTTTTGAATGTTTTGATCAGTTCTGGCTGGTTTTCTAATGTTTTGGCATCTTTTCAGAATGTTTTGATGAGTTTTGCGGGTCTAAATCATTTTGGCGGGTTTTTGGAATATTTTGGTTGGTTTTGATTTGTTTTCATGATGTTTTGGCGGGTTTTCGGAATGTTTTGGTTGGGTTTTAGAATGTTTTGTATTCTCTTGAGTTGTTTTTATTGTCTTGGCAGGTTTTGGAATGTTTGGATTCCTTTTGGCGGGTTTTAAAATCTTTTGGCGGGTATTTGGAATGTTTTTTAACGGGTATTCGGAAGGTTTTGATTAGTTTTGACGGGTTTTGAATTATTTTGGCGGGTTTTTAGAAGGTTTAGGTTTGTTTTGATTTGTTTTGATTCTGTTTAGCCCAGTTTTTGATGTCTTTGGATTAGCTTTGGTGGGCTTTATCATGTTTTGTTAGGTTTTTTCGAATGTATTGATCACTTCTGTCTGGTTTTCTATTTTGGCGGGTTTGAAAATAGTTTTGGATGAGTTTTGGCGGGTTTGAAAATATTTTGGCTCTTTGCGCAGAGATGACGGTGCCGGTTGCGGTGCGCTCCGGGGCGCTCCTTCTGCGGAAAGACGCCTGGCATCGGCACTTGGAACAGCTCCGCGTCTCCGTATTCTGTGTTTCTTGCCTTCTGCATCTCAGCAAAATGCTTTCCCACTAGGTCTAGCAAGGAGAAACTGTGGCAGCTGAGTAGATGTAGCCCGGCCCACCCTTTGAAGTTGACAAGTTCTTGGCATCTCAGAGCCTCAAGGGAAGAGCAAGGTTATCTATGGTAGGCTGGGGCAGAACTAGCAGCAAGCAGAGCAAAGTTGTCCAAGAATAGCTTCCATTGGAATGCTAATGGCAATTGAAGAGGCAGGCCAGTGGCAAGCCACTAGCTTCTAGCAGTTTGAAAGTTGCAGACACAGTGCAGGTGTTGTGCGATTTCCTTCTTGGCCTCCTACAAGGTGCCGCGCTCTCTGTCTCTTGCTTGCCAATATGTTGCCGTGTTCCTCTTATTGTTTGGTTTGTTTTGATTTGTTTTTATGATGTTTTGGTGGGTTTTCGGAATGTTTTGGTGGTGTTTTAGAATGTTTTGTTTTCTCTTGTGTTGTTTATATTGTCTTGGCCGGTTTTGGAATGTTTGGATTCCTTTTGGCGGGTTTTCAAATATTTTGGCGGGTATTTGGAATGTTTTGGGTTGCTTTCATTTGTTTTGATTATGTTTTGGCAAGTTATTGAAAGTTTGGATCACTTCAGACTGGTTTTCTAGTATTTTGGCATCTTTTCAGAATGTTTTGATGAGTTTTGGCGGGTTCTAAACTACTTTGTCGGGTTTTTGGAATGTTTCGGTTGGTTATGATTTGTTTTTATGATGTTTTGGCCGGATTTCGGAATATTTTGGCTGGTTTTTGGAATGTTTCGGTTGGTTTATGATTTGTTTTTATGATGTTTTGCAAAGTTTTTTGAATGTTTTGATCAGTTCTGGCTGGTTTTCTAATGTTTTGGCATCTTTTCAGAATGTTTTGATGAGTTTTGCGGGTCTAAATCATTTTGGCGGGATTTTGGAATATTTTGGTTGGTTTTGATTTGTTTTGATGATGTTTTGGCGGGTTTTCGGAATGTTTTGGTTGGGTTTTAGAATGTTTTGTATTCTCTTGAGTTGTTTTTATTGTCTTGGCAGGTTTTGGAATGTTTGGATTTGTTTTGGCGGGTTTTAAAATCTTTTGGCGGGTATTTGGAATGTTTTTTAACGGGTATTCGGAAGGTTTTGATTAGTTTTGACGGGTTTTGAATTATTTTGGTGGGTTTTTAGAAGGTTTAGGTTTGTTTTGATTTGTTTTGATTCTGTTTAGCCCAGTTTTTGATGTGTTTGGATTAGCTTTGGTGGGCTTTATCATGTTTTGTGAGGTTTTTTCGAATGTATTGATCACTTCTGTCTGGTTTTCTATTTTGGCGGGTTTGAAAATATTTTTGGATGAGTTTTGGCGGGTTTGAAAATATTTTGGCTCTTTGCGCAGAGATGACGGTGCCGGTTGCGGTGCGCTCCGGGGCGCTCCTTCTGCGGAAAGACGCCTGGCAGCGGCACTTGGGACAGCTCCGCGTCTCCGTATTCTGTGTTTCTTGCCTTCTGCATCTCAGCAAAATGCTTTCCCACTAGGTCTAGCAAGGAGAAACTGTGGCAGCTGAGTAGATGTAGCCCGGCCCGCCCTTTGAAGTTGACAAGTTCTTGGCATCTCAGAGCCTCAAGGGAAGAGCAAGGTTATCTATGGTAGGCTGGGGCAGAACTAGCAGCAAGCAGAGCAAAGTTGTCCAAGAATAGCTTCCATTGGAATGCTAATGGCAATTGAAGAGGCAGGCCAGTGGCAAGCCACTAGCTTCTAGCAGTTTGAAAGTTGCAGACACAGTGCAGGTGTTGTGCAGCTTCCTTCTTGGCCTCCTAGAAGGTGCCGCGTTCTCCGTCTCTTGCTTGCCAATATGTTGCCGTGTTCCTCTTATTGTTTGGTTTGTTTTGATTTGTTTTTATGATGTTTTGGTGGGTTTTCGGAATGTTTTGGTGGTGTTTTAGAATGTTTTGTTTTCTCTTGTGTTGTTTATATTGTCTTGGCAGGTTTTGGAATGTTTGGATTCCTTTTGGCGGGTTTTAAAATCTTTTGGAGGGTATTTGGAATGTTTTTTAACGGGTATTCGGAAGGTTTTGATTAGTTTTGACGGGTTTTGAATTATTTTGGCGGGTTTTTAGAAGGTTTAGGTTTGTTTTGATTTGTTTTCATTCTGTTTAGCCCAGTTTTTGATGTGTTTGGATTAGCTTTGGTGGGCTTTATCATGTTTTGTCAGGTTTTCTCGAATATATTGATCACTTCTGTCTGGTTTTCTATTTTGGCGGGTTTGAAAATAGTTTTGGATGAGTTTTGGCGGGTTTGAAAATATTTTGGCTCTTTGCGCAGAGATGACGGTGCCGGTTGCGGTGCGCTGCGGGGCGCTCCTTCTGCGGAAAGACGCCTGGCAGCGGCACTTGGGACAGCTCCGCGTCTCCGTATTCTGTGTTTCTTGCCTTCTGCATCTCAGCAAAATGCTTTCCCACTAGGTCTAGCAAGGAGAAACTGTGGCAGCTGAGTAGATGTAGCCCGGCCCGCCCTTTGAAGTTGACAAGTTCTTGGCATCTCAGAGCCTCAAGGGAAGAGCAAGGTTATCTATGGTAGGCTGGGGCAGAACTAGCAGCAAGCAGAGCAAAGTTGTCCAAGAATAGCTTCCATTGGAATGCTAATGGCAATTGAAGAGGCAGGCCAGTGGCAAGCCACTAGCTTCTAGCAGTTTGAAAGTTGCAGACACAGTGCAGGTGTTGTGCGGCTTCCTTCTTGGCCTCCTAGAAGGTGCCGCGCTCTCTGTCTCTTGCTTGCCAATATATTGCCGTGTTCCTCTTATTGTTTGGTTTGTTTTGATTTGTTTTGATGATGTTTTGGTGGGTTTTCGGAATGTTTTGGTGGTGTTTTAGAATGTTTTGTTTTCTCTTGTGTTGTTTATATTGTCTTGGCAGGTTTTTGAATGTTTGGATTCCTTTTGGCGGGTTTTCAAATATTTTGGCGGGTATTTGGAATGTTTTGGTTTGCTTTCATTTGTTTTGATTATGTTTTGGCAAGTTATTTAAAGTTTCGATCACTTCAGACTGGTTTTCTAGTATTTTGGCATCTTTTCAGAATGTTTTGATGAGTTTTGGCGGGTTCTAAACTACTTTGTCGGGTTTTTGGAATGTTTCGGTTGGTTATGATTTGTTTTTATGATGTTTTGGCCGGATTTCGGAATATTTTGGCTGGTTTTTGGAATGTTTCGGTTGGTTTATGATTTGTTTTTATGATGTTTTGCAAAGTTTTTTGAATGTTTTGATCAGTTCAGGCTGGTTTTCTAATGTTTTGGCATCTTTTCAGAATGTTTTGATGAGTTTTGCGGGTCTAAATCATTTTGGCGGGATTTTGGAATATTTTGGTTGGTTTTGATTTGTTTTGATGATGTTTTGGCGGGATTTCGGAATGTTTTGGTTGGGTTTTAGAATGTTTTGTTTTCTCTTGTGTTGTTTATATTGTCTTGGCAGGTTTTGGAATGTTTGGATTCCTTTTGGCGGGTTTTAAAATCTTTTGGCGGGTATTTGGAATGTTTTTTAACGGGTATTCGGAAGGTTTTGATTAGTTTTGACGGGTTTTGAATTATTTTGGCGGGTTTTTAGAAGATTTAGGTTTGTTTTGATTTGTTTTGATTCTGTTTAGCCCAGTTTTTGATGTGTTTGGATTAGCTTTGGTGGGCTTTATCATGTTTTGTGAGGTTTTTTCGAATGTATTGATCACTTCTGTCTGGTTTTCTATTTTGGCGGGTTTGAAAATATTTTTGGATGAGTTTTGGCGGTTTTGAAAATATTTTGGCTCTTTGCGCAGAGATGACGGTGCCGGTTGCGGTGCGCTCCGGGGCGCTCCTTCTGCGGAAAGACGCCTGGCAGCGGCACTTGGGACAGCTCCGCGTCTCCGTATTCTGTGTTTCTTGCCTTCTGCATCTCAGCAAAATGCTTTCCCACTAGGTCTAGCAAGGAGAAACTGTGGCAGCTGAGTAGATGTAGCCCGGCCCGCCCTTTGAAGTTGACAAGTTCTTGGCATCTCAGAGCCTCAAGGGAAGAGCAAGGTTATCTATGGTAGGCTGGGGCAGAACTAGCAGCAAGCAGAGCAAAGTTGTCCAAGAATAGCTTCCATTGGAATGCTAATGGCAATTGAAGAGGCAGGCCAGTGGCAAACCACTAGCTTCTAGCAGTTTGAAAGTTGCAGACACAGTGCAGGTGTTGTGCAGCTTCCTTCTTGGCCTCCTAGAAGGTGCCGCGTTCTCCGTCTCTTGCTTGCCAATATGTTGCCGTGTTCCTCTTATTTTTTGGTTGGTTTTGATTCGTTTTGATGATCTTTTGGCGGGTTTTCAGAATGTTTTGGTGGTGTTTTAGAATGTTTTGTTTTCTCTTGTGTTGTTTATATTGTCTTGGCAGGTTTTGGAATGTTTGGATTCCTTTTGGCGGGTTTTCAAATATTTTGGCGGGTATTTGGAATGTTTTGGGTTGCTTTCATTTGTTTTGATTATGTTTTGGCAAGTTATTGAAAGTTTGGATCACTTCTTACTGGTTTTCTAGTATTTTGGCATCTTTTCAGAATGTTTTGATGAGTTTTGGCGGGTTCTAAACTACTTTGTCGGGTTTTTGGAATGTTTCGGTTGGTTTATGATTTGTTTTTATGATGTTTTGCAAAGTTTTTTGAATGTTTTGATCAGTTCAGGCTGGTTTTCTAATGTTTTGGCATCTTTTCAGAATGTTTTGATGAGTTTTGCGGGTCTAAATCATTTTGGCGGGTTTTTGGAATATTTTGGTTGGTTTTGATTTGTTTTGATGATGTTTTGGCGGGTTTTCGGAATGTTTTGGTTGGGTTTTAGAATGTTTTGTATTCTCTTGAGTTGTTTTTATTGTCTTGGCAGGTTTTGGAATGTTTGGATTTGTTTTGGTGGGTTTTAAAATCTTTTGGCGGGTATTTGGAATGTTTTTTAACGGGTATTCGGAAGGTTTTGATTAGTTTTGACGGGTTTTGAATTATTTTGGCGGGTTTTTAGAAGGTTTAGGTTTGTTTTGATTTGTTTTGATTCTGTTTAGCCCAGTTTTTGATGTCTTTGGATTAGCTTTGGTGGGCTTTATCATGTTTTGTTAGGTTTTTTCGAATGTATTGATCACTTCTGTCTGGTTTTCTATTTTGGCGGGTTTGAAAATAGTTTTGGATGAGTTTTGGCGGGTTTGAAAATATTTTGGCTCTTTGCGCAGAGATGACGGTGCCGGTTGCGGTGCGCTCCGGGGCGCTCCTTCTGCGGAAAGACGCCTGGCATCGGCACTTGGAACAGCTCCGCGTCTCCGTATTCTGTGTTTCTTGCCTTCTGCATCTCAGCAAAATGCTTTCCCACTAGGTCTAGCAAGGAGAAACTGTGGCAGCTGAGTAGATGTAGCCCGGCCCACCCTTTGAAGTTGACAAGTTCTTGGCATCTCAGAGCCTCAAGGGAAGAGCAAGGTTATCTATGGTAGGCTGGGGCAGAACTAGCAGCAAGCAGAGCAAAGTTGTCCAAGAATAGCTTCCATTGGAATGCTAATGGCAATTGAAGAGGCAGGCCAGTGGCAAGCCACTAGCTTCTAGCAGTTTGAAAGTTGCAGACACAGTGCAGGTGTTGTGCGATTTCCTTCTTGGCCTCCTACAAGGTGCCGCGCTCTCTGTCTCTTGCTTGCCAATATGTTGCCGTGTTCCTCTTATTGTTTGGTTTGTTTTGATTTGTTTTTATGATGTTTTGGTGGGTTTTCGGAATGTTTTGGTGGTGTTTTAGAATGTTTTGTTTTCTCTTGTGTTGTTTATATTGTCTTGGCAGGTTTTGGAATGTTTGGATTCCTTTTGGCGGGTTTTAAAATATTTTGGCGGGTATTTGGAATGTTTTGGGTTGCTTTCATTTGTTTTGATTATGTTTTGGCAAGTTATTGAAAGTTTGGATCACTTCAGACTGGTTTTCTAGTATTTTGGCATCTTTTCAGAATGTTTTGATGAGTTTTGGCGGGTTCTAAACTACTTTGTCGGGTTTTTGGAATGTTTCGGTTGGTTATGATTTGTTTTTATGATGTTTTGGCCGGATTTCGGAATATTTTGGCTGGTTTTTGGAATGTTTCGGTTGGTTTATGATTTGTTTTTATGATGTTTTGCAAAGTTTTTTGAATGTTTTGATCAGTTCTGGCTGGTTTTCTAATGTTTTGGCATCTTTTCAGAATGTTTTGATGAGTTTTGCGGGTCTAAATCATTTTGGCGGGATTTTGGAATATTTTGGTTGGTTTTGATTTGTTTTGATGATGTTTTGGCGGGTTTTCGGAATGTTTTGGTTGGGTTTTAGAATGTTTTGTATTCTCTTGAGTTGTTTTTATTGTCTTGGCAGGTTTTGGAATGTTTGGATTTGTTTTGGCGGGTTTTAAAATCTTTTGGCGGGTATTTGGAATGTTTTTTAACGGGTATTCGGAAGGTTTTGATTAGTTTTGACGGGTTTTGAATTATTTTGGTGGGTTTTTAGAAGGTTTAGGTTTGTTTTGATTTGTTTTGATTCTGTTTAGCCCAGTTTTTGATGTGTTTGGATTAGCTTTGGTGGGCTTTATCATGTTTTGTCAGGTTTTTTCGAATGTATTGATCACTTCTGTCTGGTTTTCTATTTTGGCGGGTTTGAAAATATTTTTGGATGAGTTTTGGCGGGTTTGAAAATATTTTGGCTCTTTGCGCAGAGATGACGGTGCCGGTTGCGGTGCGCTCCGGGGCGCTCCTTCTGCGGAAAGACGCCTGGCAGCGGCACTTGGGACAGCTCCGCGTCTCCGTATTCTGTGTTTCTTGCCTTCTGCATCTCAGCAAAATGCTTTCCCACTAGGTCTAGCAAGGAGAAACTGTGGCAGCTGAGTAGATGTAGCCCGGCCCGCCCTTTGAAGTTGACAAGTTCTTGGCATCTCAGAACCTCAAGGGAAGAGCAAGGTTATCTATGGTAGGCTGGGGCAGAACTAGCAGCAAGCAGAGCAAAGTTGTCCAAGAATAGCTTCCATTGGAATGCTAATGGCAATTGAAGAGGCAGGCCAGTGGCAAGCCACTAGCTTCTAGCAGTTTGAAAGTTGCAGACACAGTGCAGGTGTTGTGCGGCTTCCTTCTTGGCCTCCTAGAAGGTGCCGCGCTCTCTGTCTCTTGCTTGCCAATATGTTGCCGTGTTCCTCTTATTGTTTGGTTTGTTTTGATTTGTTTTGATGATGTTTTGGTGGGTTTTCGGAATGTTTTGGTGGTGTTTTAGAATGTTTTGTTTTCTCTTGTGTTGTTTATATTGTCTTGGCAGGTTTTGGAATGTTTGGATTCGTTTTGGCGGGTTTTCAAATCTTTTGGCGGGTATTTGGAATGTTTTGGTTTGCTTTCATTTGTTTTGATTATGTTTTGGCAAGTTATTGAAAGTTTTGATCACTTCAGACTGGTTTTCTAGTATTTTGGCATCTTTTCAGAATGTTTTGATCAGTTTTGGCGGGTTCTAAACTACTTTGTCGGGTTTTTGGAATGTTTTGGTTGGTTTTGACTTGTTTTTATGATGTTTTGCAATGTTTTTTGAATGTTTTGATCAGTTCAGGCTGGTTTTCTAATGTTTTGGCATCTTTTCAGAATGTTTTGATGAGTTTTGCGGGTCTAAATCATTTTGGCGGGTTTTCGGAATATTTTGGTTGGTTTTGATTTGTTTTTATGATGTTTTGGCGGG
This sequence comes from Passer domesticus, assembly GCF_036417665.1. NCBI lineage: Eukaryota > Metazoa > Chordata > Aves > Passeriformes > Passeridae > Passer > Passer domesticus. The sequence goes on from NC_087474.1 coordinate 60,240,564, forward strand.
TTTTTGGAATGTTTTGGTTGGGTTTTAGAATGTTTTGTTTTCTCTTGTGTTGTTTATATTGTCTTGGCAGGTTTTGGAATGTTTGGATTCCTTTTGGCGGGTTTTAAAATATTTTGGCGGGTATTTGGAATGTTTTGGCGGGTATTCGGAATGTTTTGATTTGTTTTGACGGGTTTTGAAATATTTTGGCAGGTTTTTAGAAGGTTTAGATTTGTTTTGATTTCTTTTGATTATGTTTAGCCCAGTTTTTGGTGTGTTTGGATTAGCTTTGGTGGGCTTTATCATGTTTTGTCAGGTTTTTTCGAATGTATTGATCACTTCTGTCTGGTTTTCTATTTTGGCGGGTTTGAAAATATTTTTGGATTAGTTTTGGCGGGTTTTAAAATATTTTGACTCTTTGCGCAGAGATGACGGTGCCGGTTGCGGTGCACTCCGGGGCGCTCCTTCTGCGGAAAGACGCCTGGCAGCAGCACTTGGGACAGCTCCGCGTCTCCGTATTCTGCGTTTCTTGCCTTCTGCATCTCAGCAAAATGCTTTCCCACTAGGTCTAGCAAGGAGAAACTGTGGCAGCTGAGTAGATGTAGCCCGGCCCGCCCTTTGAAGTTGACAAGTTCTTGGCATCTCAGAGCCTCAAGGGAAGAGCAAGGTTATCTATGGTAGGCTGGGGCAGAACTAGCAGCAAGCAGAGCAAAGTTGTCCAAGAATAGCTTCCATTGGAATGCTAATGGCAATTGAAGAGGCAGGCCAGTGGCAAGCCACTAGCTTCTAGCAGTTTGAAAGTTGCAGACACAGTGCAGGTGTTGTGCAGCTTCCTTCTTGGCCTCCTAGAAGGTGCCGCGTTCTCCGTCTCTTGCTTGCCAATATGTTGCCGTGTTCCTCTTATTGTTTGGTTGGTTTTGAATTGTTTTTATGATGTTTTGGTGGGTTTTCGGAATGTTTTGGTGGTGTTTTAGAATGTTTTGTTTTCTCTTGTGTTGTTTATATTGTCTTGGCAGGTTTTGGAATGTTTGGATTCCTTTTGGCGGGTTTTAAAATCTTTTGGCGGGTATTTGGAATGTTTTTTAACGGGTATTCGGAAGGTTTTGATTAGTTTTGACGGGTTTTGAATTATTTTGGCGGGTTTTTAGAAGGTTTAGGTTTGTTTTGATTTGTTTTGATTCTGTTTAGCCCAGTTTTTGATGTGTTTGGATTAGCTTTGGTGGGCTTTATCATGTTTTGTCAGGTTTTCTCGAATATATTGATCACTTCTGTCTGGTTTTCTATTTTGGCGGGTTTGAAAATAGTTTTGGATGAGTTTTGGCGGGTTTGAAAATATTTTGGCTCTTTGCGCAGAGACGACGGTGCCGGTTGCGGTGCGCTGCGGGGCGCTCCTTCTGCGGAAAGACGCCTGGCAGCGGCACTTGGGACAGCTCCGCGTCTCCGTATTCTGTGTTTCTTGCCTTCTGCATCTCAGCAAAATGCTTTCCCACTAGGTCTAGCAAGGAGAAACTGTGCCAGCTGAGTAGATGTAGCCCGGCCCGCCCTTTGAAGTTGACAAGTTCTTGGCATCTCAGAGCCTCAAGGGAAGAGCAAGGTTATCTATGGTAGGCTGGGGCAGAACTAGCAGCAAGCAGAGCAAAGTTGTCCAAGAATAGCTTCCATTGGAATGCTAATGGCAATTGAAGAGGCAGGCCAGTGGCAAGCCACTAGCTTCTAGCAGTTTGAAAGTTGCAGACACAGTGCAGGTGTTGTGCGGCTTCCTTCTTGGCCTCCTAGAAGGTGCCGCGCTCTCTGTCTCTTGCTTGCCAATATATTGCCGTGTTCCTCTTATTGTTTGGTTTGTTTTGATTTGTTTTGATGATGTTTTGGTGGGTTTTCGGAATGTTTTGGTGGTGTTTCAGAATGTTTTGTTTTCTCTTGTGTTGTTTATATTGTCTTGGCAGGTTTTTGAATGTTTGGATTCCTTTTGGCGGGTTTTCAAATATTTTGGCGGGTATTTGGAATGTTTTGGTTTGCTTTCATTTGTTTTGATTATGTTTTGGCAAGTTATTTAAAGTTTCGATCACTTCAGACTGGTTTTCTAGTATTTTGGCATCTTTTCAGAATGTTTTGATGAGTTTTGGCGGGTTCTAAACTACTTTGTCGGGTTTTTGGAATGTTTTGGTTGGTTTTGACTTGTTTTTATGATGTTTTGCAAAGTTTTTTGAATGTTTTGATCAGTTCAGGCTGGTTTTCTAATGTTTTGGCATCTTTTCAGAATGTTTTGATGAGTTTTGCGGGTCTAAATCATTTTGGCGGGTTTTCGGAATATTTTGGTTGGTTTTGATTTGTTTTTATGATGTTTTGGCGGGTTTTTGGAATGTTTTGGTTGGGTTTTAGAATGTTTTGTTTTCTCTTGTGTTGTTTATATTGTCTTGGCAGGTTTTGGAATGTTTGGATTCCTTTTGGCGGGTTTTAAAATATTTTGGCGGGTATTTGGAATGTTTTGGCGGGTATTCGGAAGGTTTTGATTTGTTTTGACGGGTTTTGAAATATTTTGGCAGGTTTTTAGAAGGTTTAGATTTGTTTTGATTTCTTTTGATTATGTTTAGCCCAGTTTTTGGTGTGTTTGGATTAGCTTTGGTGGGCCTTACCATGTTTTGTCAGGTTTTTTTGAATGTATTGATCACTTCTGTCTGGTTTTCTATTTTGGCGGGTTTGAAAATATTTTTGGATTAGTTTTGGCGGGTTTTAAAATATTTTGACTCTTTGCGCAGAGATGACGGTGCCGGTTGCGGTGCGCTGCGGGGCGCTCCTTCTGCGGAAAGACGCCTGGCAGCGGCACTTGGGACAGCTCCGCGTCTCCGTATTCTGTGTTTCTTGCCTTCTGCATCTCAGCAAAATGCTTTCCCACTAGGTCTAGCAAGGAGAAACTGTGCCAGCTGAGTAGATGTAGCCCGGCCCGCCCTTTGAAGTTGACAAGTTCTTGGCATCTCAGAGCCTCAAGGGAAGAGCAAGGTTATCTATGGTAGGCTGGGGCAGAACTAGCAGCAAGCAGAGCAAAGTTGTCCAAGAATAGCTTCCATTGGAATGCTAATGGCAATTGAAGAGGCAGGCCAGTGGCAAGCCACTAGCTTCTAGCAGTTTGAAAGTTGCAGACACAGTGCAGGTGTTGTGCGGCTTCCTTCTTGGCCTCCTAGAAGGTGCCGCGCTCTCTGTCTCTTGCTTGCCAATATATTGCCGTGTTCCTCTTATTGTTTGGTTTGTTTTGATTTGTTTTGATGATGTTTTGGTGGGTTTTCGGAATGTTTTGGTGGTGTTTTAGAATGTTTTGTTTTCTCTTGTGTTGTTTATATTGTCTTGGCAGGTTTTGGAATGTTTGGATTCCTTTTGGCGGGTTTTCAAATATTTTGGCGGGTATTTGGAATGTTTTGGTTTGCTTTCATTTGTTTTGATTATGTTTTGGCAAGTTATTGAAAGTTTCGATCACTTCAGACTGGTTTTCTAGTATTTTGGCATCTTTTCAGAATGTTTTGATGAGTTTTGGCGGGTTCTAAACTACTTTGTCGGGTTTTTGGAATGTTTTGGTTGGTTTTGACTTGTTTTTATGATGTTTTGCAAAGTTTTTTGAATGTTTTGATCAGTTCAGGCTGGTTTTCTAATGTTTTGGCATCTTTTCAGAATGTTTTGATGAGTTTTGCGGGTCTAAATCATTTTGGCGGGTTTTCGGAATATTTTGGTTGGTTTTGATTTGTTTTTATGATGTTTTGGCGGGTTTTTGGAATGTTTTGGTTGGGTTTTAGAATGTTTTGTTTTCTCTTGTGTTGTTTATATTGTCTTGGCAGGTTTTGGAATGTTTGGATTCCTTTTGGCGGGTTTTAAAATATTTTGGCGGGTATTTGGAATGTTTTGGCGGGTATTCGGAAGGTTTTGATTTGTTTTGACGGGTTTTGAAATATTTTGGCAGGTTTTTAGAAGGTTTAGATTTGTTTTGATTTCTTTTGATTATGTTTAGCCCAGTTTTTGGTGTGTTTGGATTAGCTTTGGTGGGCCTTACCATGTTTTGTCAGGTTTTTTTGAATGTATTGATCACTTCTGTCTGGTTTTCTATTTTGGCGGGTTTGAAAATATTTTTGGATTAGTTTTGGCGGGTTTGAAAATATTTTGACTCTTTGCGCAGAGATGACGGTGCCGGTTGCGGTGCACTCCGGGGCGCTCCTTCTGCGGAAAGACGCCTGGCAGTGGCACTTGGGACAGCTCCGCGTCTCTGTATTCTGTGTTTCTTGCCTTCTGCATCTCAGCAAAATGCTTTCCCACTAGGTCTAGCAAGGAGAAACTGTGCCAGCTGAGTAGATGTAGCCCGGCCCGCCCTTTGAAGTTGAAAAGTTCTTGGCATCTCAGAACCTCAAGGGAAGAGCAAGGTTATCTATGGTAGGCTGGGGCAGAACTAGCAGCAAGCAGAGCAAAGTTGTCCAAGAATAGCTTCCATTGGAATGCTAATGGCAATTGAAGAGGCAGGCCAGTGGCAAGCCACTAGCTTCTAGCAGTTTGAAAGTTGCAGACACAGTGCAGGTGTTGTGCGATTTCCTTCTTGGCCTCCTAGAAGGTGCCGCGCTCTCTGTCTCTTGCTTGCCAATATGTTGCCGTGTTCCTCTTATTGTTTGGTTTGTTTTGATTTGTTTTGATGATGTTTTGGTGGGTTTTCGGAATGTTTTGGTGGTGTTTTAGAATGTTTTGTTTTCTCTTGTGTTGTTTATATTGTCTTGGCCGGTTTTGGAATGTTTGGATTCCTTTTGGCGGGTTTTCAAATCTTTTGGCGGGTATTTGGAATGTTTTGGTTTGCTTTCATTTGTTTTGATTATGTTTTGGCAAGTTATTGAAAGTTTGGATCACTTCTTACTGGTTTTCTAGTATTTTGGCATCTTTTCAGAATGTTTTGATGAGTTTTGGCGGGTTCTAAACTACTTTGTCGGGTTTTTGGAATGTTTCGGTTGGTTATGATTTGTTTTTATGATGTTTTGGCCGGATTTCGGCATATTTTGGTAGGTTTTTGGAATGTTTCGGTTGGTTTATGATTTGTTTTTATGATGTTTTTCAAAGTTTTTTGAATGTTTTGATCAGTTCTGGCTGGTTTTCTAATGTTTTGGCATCTTTTCAGAATGTTTTGATGAGTTTTGCGGGTCTAAATCATTTTGGCGGGTTTTTGGAATATTTTGGTTGGTTTTGATTTGTTTTGATGATGTTTTGGCGGGTTTTCGGAATGTTTTGGTTGGGTTTTAGAATGTTTTGTATTCTCTTGAGTTGTTTTTATTGTGTTGGCAGGGTTTGGAATGTTTGGATTCATTTTGGCGGGTTTTAAAAACTTTTGGCGGGTATTTGGAATGTTTTTTAACGGGTATTCGGAAGGTTTTGATTAGTTTTGACGGGTTTTGAAATATTTTGGCGGGTTTTTAGAGGTTTTAGATTTGTTTTGATTTGTTTTGATTCTGTTTAGCCCAGTTTTTGGTGTGTTTGGATTAGCTTTGGTGGGCTTTATCATGTTTTGTGAGGTTTTTTCGAATGTATTGATCACTTCTGTCTGGTTTTCTATTTTGGCGGGTTTGAAAATATTTTTGGATGAGTTTTGGCGGGTTTGAAAATATTTTGGCTCTTTGCGCAGAGACGACGGTGCCGGTTGCGGTGCGCTGCGGGGCGCTCCTTCTGCGGAAAGACGCCTGGCAGCGGCACTTGGGACAGCTCCGCGTCTCCGTATTCTGCGTTTCTTGCCTTCTGCATCTCAGCAAAATGCTTTCCCACTAGGTCTAGCAAGGAGAAACTGTGGCAGCTGAGTAGATGTAGCCCGGCCCGCCCTTTGAAGTTGACAAGTTCTTGGCATCTCAGAGCCTCAAGGGAAGAGCAAGGTTATCTATGGTAGGCTGGGGCAGAACTAGCAGCAAGCAGAGCAAAGTTGTCCAAGAATAGCTTCCATTGGAATGCTAATGGCAATTGAAGAGGCAGGCCAGTGGCAAGCCACTAGCTTCTAGCAGTTTGAAAGTTGCAGACACAGTGCAGGTGTTGTGCGATTTCCTTCTTGGCCTCCTAGAAGGTGCCGCGCTCTCTGTCTCTTGCTTGCCAATATGTTGCCGTGTTCCTCTTATTGTTTGGTTTGTTTTGATTTGTTTTTATGATGTTTTGGCGGGTTTTCGGAATGTTTTGGTGGTGTTTCAGAATGTTTTGTTTTCTCTTGTATTGTTTATATTGTCTTGGCAGGTTTTGGAATGTTTGGATTTGTTTTGGCGGGTTTTAAAATATTTTGGCGGGTATTAGGAATGTTTTGGGTTGCTTTCATTTGTTTTGATTATGTTTTGGCAAGTTATTGAAAGTTTGGATCACTTCAGACTGGTTTTCTAGTATTTTGGCATCTTTTCAGAATGTTTTGATGAGTTTTGGCGGGTTCTAAACTATTTTGTCGGGTTTTTGGAATGTTTTGGTTGGTTTTGATTTGTTTTTATGGTGCATTGCCAAGTTTTTTGAATGTTTTGATCAGTTCTGGCTGGTTTTCTAATGTTTTGGCATCTTTTCAGAATGTTTTGATGAGTTTTGCGGGTCTAAATCATTTTGGCGGGTTTTTGGAATGTTTCGGTTGGTTTATGATTTGTTTTTATGATGTTTTGCAAAGTTTTTTGAATGTTTTGATCAGTTCTGGCTGGTTTTCTAATGTTTTGGCATCTTTTCAGAATGTTTTGATGAGTTTTGCGGGTCTAAATCATTTTGGCGGGTTTTTGGAATATTTTGGTTGGTTTTGATTTGTTTTGATGATGTTTTGGCGGGTTTTCGGAATGTTTTGGTTGGGTTTTAGAATGTTTTGTATTCTCTTGAGTTGTTTTTATTGTCTTGGCAGGTTTTGGAATGTTTGGATTTGTTTTGGTGGGTTTTAAAATCTTTTGGCGGGTATTTGGAATGTTTTTTAACGGGTATTCGGAAGGTTTTGATTAGTTTTGACGGGTTTTGAATTATTTTGGCGGGTTTTTAGAAGGTTTAGGTTTGTTTTGATTTGTTTTGATTCTGTTTAGCCCAGTTTTTGATGTGTTTGGATTAGCTTTGGTGGGCTTTATCATGTTTTGTGAGGTTTTTTCGAATGTATTGATCACTTCTGTCTGGTTTTCTATTTTGGCGGGTTTGAAAATAGTTTTGGATGAGTTTTGGCGGGTTTGAAAATATTTTGGCTCTTTGCGCAGAGATGACGGTGCCGGTTGCGGTGCGCTGCGGGGCGCTCCTTCTGCGGAAAGACGCCTGGCAGCGGCACTTGGGACAGCTCCGCGTCTCCGTATTCTGTGTTTCTTGCCTTCTGCATCTCAGCAAAATGCTTTCCCACTAGGTCTAGCAAGGAGAAACTGTGCCAGCTGAGTAGATGTAGCCCGGCCCACCCTTTGAAGTTGACAAGTTCTTGGCATCTCAGAGCCTCAAGGGAAGAGCAAGGTTATCTATGGTAGGCTGGGGCAGAACTAGCAGCAAGCAGAGCAAAGTTGTCCAAGAATAGCTTCCATTGGAATGCTAATGGCAATTGAAGAGGCAGGCCAGTGGCAAGCCACTAGCTTCTAGCAGTTTGAAAGTTGCAGACACAGTGCAGGTGTTGTGCGGCTTCCTTCTTGGCCTCCTAGAAGGTGCCGCGCTCTCTGTCTCTTGCTTGCCAATATATTGCCGTGTTCCTCTTATTGTTTGGTTTGTTTTGATTTGTTTTGATGATGTTTTGGTGGGTTTTCGGAATGTTTTGGTGGTGTTTTAGAATGTTTTGTTTTCTCTTGTGTTGTTTATATTGTCTTGGCCGGTTTTGGAATGTTTGGATTCCTTTTGGCGGGTTTTCAAATCTTTTGGCGGGTATTTGGAATGTTTTGGTTTGCTTTCATTTGTTTTGATTATGTTTTGGCAAGTTATTGAAAGTTTGGATCACTTCTTACTGGTTTTCTAGTATTTTGGCATCTTTTCAGAATGTTTTGATGAGTTTTGGCGGGTTCTAAACTACTTTGTCGGGTTTTTGGAATGTTTTGGTTGGTTTTGACTTGTTTTTATGATGTTTTGCAAAGTTTTTTGAATGTTTTGATCAGTTCAGGCTGGTTTTCTAATGTTTTGGCATCTTTTCAGAATGTTTTGATGAGTTTTGCGGGTCTAAATCATTTTGGCGGGTTTTTGGAATATTTTGGTTGGTTTTGATTTGTTTTGATGATGTTTTGGCGGGTTTTCGGAATGTTTTGGTTGGGTTTTAGAATGTTTTGTATTCTCTTGAGTTGTTTTTATTTTGTTGGCAGGTTTTGGAATGTTTGGATTCATTTTTGCGTGTTTTAAAATCTTTTGGCGGGTATTTGGAATGTTTTTTAACGGGTATTCGGAAGGTTTTGATTAGTTTTGACGGGTTTTGAATTATTTTGGCGGGTTTTTAGAAGGTTTAGGTTTGTTTTGATTTGTTTTGATTCTGTTTAGCCCAGTTTTTGATGTGTTTGGATTAGCTTTGGTGGGCTTTATCATGTTTTGTGAGGTTTTTTCGAATGTATTGATCACTTCTGTCTGGTTTTCTATTTTGGCGGGTTTGAAAATATTTTTGGATGAGTTTTGGCGGGTTTTAAAATATTTTGGCGGGTATTTGGAATGTTTTGGGTTGCTTTCATTTGTTTTGATTATGTTTTGGCAAGTTATTGAAAGTTTGGATCACTTCTGACTGGTTTTCTAGTATTTTGGCATCTTTTCAGAATGTTTTGATGAGTTTTGGCGGGTTCTAAACTACTTTGTCGGGTTTTTGGAATGTTTCGGTTGGTTATGATTTGTTTTTATGATGTTTTGGCCGGATTTCGGAATATTTTGGCTGGTTTTTGGAATGTTTCGGTTGGTTTATGATTTGTTTTTATGATGTTTTGCAAAGTTTTTTGAATGTTTTGATCAGTTCTGGCTGGTTTTCTAATGTTTTGGCATCTTTTCAGAATGTTTTGATGAGTTTTGCGGGTCTAAATCATTTTGGCGGGTTTTTGGAATATTTTGGTTGGTTTTGATTTGTTTTGATGATGTTTTGGCGGGTTTTCGGAATGTTTTGGTTGGGTTTTAAAATGTTTTGTATTCTCTTGAGTTGTTTTTATTGTCTTGGCAGGTTTTGGAATGTTTGGATTCCTTTTGGCGGGTTTTAAAATCTTTTGGCGGGTATTTGGAATGTTTTTTAACGGGTATTCGGAAGGTTTTGATTAGTTTTGACGGGTTTTGAATTATTTTGGCGGGTTTTTAGAAGATTTAGGTTTGTTTTGATTTGTTTTGATTCTGTTTAGCCCAGTTTTTGGTGTGTTTGGATTAGCTTTGGTGGGCTTTATCATGTTTTGTGAGGTTTTTTCGAATGTATTGATCACTTCTGTCTGGTTTTCTATTTTGGCGGGTTTGAAAATATTTTTGGATGAGTTTTGGCGGGTTTGAAAATATTTTGGCTCTTTGCGCAGAGATGACGGTGCCGGTTGCGGTGCGCTCCGGGGCGCTCCTTCTGCGGAAAGACGCCTGGCAGCGGCACTTGGGACAGCTCCGCGTCTCCGTATTCTGTGTTTCTTGCCTTCTGCATCTCAGCAAAATGCTTTCCCACTAGGTCTAGCAAGGAGAAACTGTGGCAGCTGAGTAGATGTAGCCCGGCCCGCCCTTTGAAGTTGACAAGTTCTTGGCATCTCAGAGCCTCAAGGGAAGAGCAAGGTTATCTATGGTAGGCTGGGGCAGAACTAGCAGCAAGCAGAGCAAAGTTGTCCAAGAATAGCTTCCATTGGAATGCTAATGGCAATTGAAGAGGCAGGCCAGTGGCAAGCCACTAGCTTCTAGCAGTTTGAAAGTTGCAGACACAGTGCAGGTGTTGTGCGATTTCCTTCTTGGCCTCCTAGAAGGTGCCGCGCTCTCTGTCTCTTGCTTGCCAATATGTTGCCGTGTTCCTCTTATTGTTTGGTTTGTTTTGATTTGTTTTTATGATGTTTTGGCGGGTTTTCGGAATGTTTTGGTGGTGTTTCAGAATGTTTTGTTTTCTCTTGTATTGTTTATATTGTCTTGGCAGGTTTTGGAATGTTTGGATTTGTTTTGGCGGGTTTTAAAATATTTTGGCGGGTATTTGGAATGTTTTGGGTTGCTTTCATTTGTTTTGATTATGTTTTGGCAAGTTATTGAAAGTTTGGATCACTTCAGACTGGTTTTCTAGTATTTTGGCATCTTTTCAGAATGTTTTGATGAGTTTTGGCGGGTTCTAAACTATTTTGTCGGGTTTTTGGAATGTTTTGGTTGGTTTTGATTTGTTTTTATGATGCATTGCCAGGTTTTTTGAATGTTTTGATCAGTTCTGGCTGGTTTTCTAATGTTTTGGCATCTTTTCAGAATGTTTTGATGAGTTTTGCGGGTCTAAATAATTTTGGCGGGTTTTTGGAATGTTTCGGTTGGTTATGATTTGTTTTTATGATGTTTTGGCCGGATTTCGGCATATTTTGGTTGGTTTTTGGAATGTTTTGGTTGGTTTTGACTTGTTTTTTTGATGTTTTGCAAAGTTTTTTGAATGTTTTGATTAGTTCAGGCTGGTTTTCTAATGTTTTGGCATATTTTCAGAATGTTTTGATGAGTTTTGCGGGTCTAAATCATTTTGGCGGGTTTTCGGAATATTTTGGTTGGTTTTGATTTGTTTTTATGATGTTTTGGCGGGTTTTTGGAATGTTTTGGTTGGGTTTTAGAATGTTTTGTTTTCTCTTGTGTTGTTTATATTGTCTTGGCAGGTTTTGGAATGTTTGGATTCCTTTTGGCGGGTTTTAAAATATTTTGGCGGGTATTTGGAATGTTTTGGCGGGTATTCAGAAGGTTTTGATTTGTTTTGACGGGTTTTGAAATATTTTGGCAGGTTTTTAGAAGGTTTAGATTTGTTTTGATTTCTTTTGATTATGTTTAGCCCAGTTTTTGGTGTGTTTGGATTAGCTTTGGTGGGCCTTACCATGTTTTGTCAGGTTTTTTTGAATGTATTGATCACTTCTGTCTGGTTTTCTATTTTGGCGGGTTTGAAAATATTTTTGGATTAGTTTTGGCGGGTTTGAAAATATTTTGACTCTTTGCGCAGAGATGACGGTGCCGGTTGCGGTGCACTCCGGGGCGCTCCTTCTGCGGAAAGACGCCTGGCAGTGGCACTTGGGACAGCTCCGCGTCTCTGTATTCTGTGTTTCTTGCCTTCTGCATCTCAGCAAAATGCTTTCCCACTAGGTCTAGCAAGGAGAAACTGTGCCAGCTGAGTAGATGTAGCCCGGCCCGCCCTTTGAAGTTGAAAAGTTCTTGGCATCTCAGAGCCTCAAGGGAAGAGCAAGGTTATCTATGGTAGGCTGGGGCAGAACTAGCAGCAAGCAGAGCAAAGTTGTCCAAGAATAGCTTCCATTGGAATGCTAATGGCAATTGAAGAGGCAGGCCAGTGGCAAGCCACTAGCTTCTAGCAGTTTGAAAGTTGCAGACACAGTGCAGGTGTTGTGCGATTTCCTTCTTGGCCTCCTAGAAGGTGCCGCGCTCTCTGTCTCTTGCTTGCCAATATGTTGCCGTGTTCCTCTTATTGTTTGGTTTGTTTTGATTTGTTTTGATGATGTTTTGGTGGGTTTTCGGAATGTTTTGGTGGTGTTTTAGAATGTTTTGTTTTCTCTTGTGTTGTTTATATTGTCTTGGCCGGTTTTGGAATGTTTGGATTCCTTTTGGCGGGTTTTCAAATCTTTTGGCGGGTATTTGGAATGTTTTGGTTTGCTTTCATTTGTTTTGATTATGTTTTGGCAAGTTATTGAAAGTTTGGATCACTTCTTACTGGTTTTCTAGTATTTTGGCATCTTTTCAGAATGTTTTGATGAGTTTTGGCGGGTTCTAAACTACTTTGTCGGGTTTTTGGAATGTTTCGGTTGGTTATGATTTGTTTTTATGATGTTTTGGCCGGATTTCGGCATATTTTGGTAGGTTTTTGGAATGTTTCGGTTGGTTTATGATTTGTTTTTATGATGTTTTTCAAAGTTTTTTGAATGTTTTGATCAGTTCTGGCTGGTTTTCTAATGTTTTGGCATCTTTTCAGAATGTTTTGATGAGTTTTGCGGGTCTAAATCATTTTGGCGGGTTTTTGGAATATTTTGGTTGGTTTTGATTTGTTTTGATGATGTTTTGGCGGGTTTTCGGAATGTTTTGGTTGGGTTTTAGAATGTTTTGTATTCTCTTGAGTTGTTTTTATTGTGTTGGCAGGGTTTGGAATGTTTGGATTCATTTTGGCGGGTTTTAAAAACTTTTGGCGGGTATTTGGAATGTTTTTTAACGGGTATTCGGAAGGTTTTGATTAGTTTTGACGGGTTTTGAAATATTTTGGCGGGTTTTTAGAGGTTTTAGATTTGTTTTGATTTGTTTTGATTCTGTTTAGCCCAGTTTTTGGTGTGTTTGGATTAGCTTTGGTGGGCTTTATCATGTTTTGTGAGGTTTTTTCGAATGTATTGATCACTTCTGTCTGGTTTTCTATTTTGGCGGGTTTGAAAATATTTTTGGATGAGTTTTGGCGGGTTTGAAAATATTTTGGCTCTTTGCGCAGAGACGACGGTGCCGGTTGCGGTGCGCTGCGGGGCGCTCCTTCTGCGGAAAGACGCCTGGCAGCGGCACTTGGGACAGCTCCGCGTCTCCGTATTCTGCGTTTCTTGCCTTCTGCATCTCAGCAAAATGCTTTCCCACTAGGTCTAGCAAGGAGAAACTGTGGCAGCTGAGTAGATGTAGCCCGGCCCGCCCTTTGAAGTTGACAAGTTCTTGGCATCTCAGAGCCTCAAGGGAAGAGCAAGGTTATCTATGGTAGGCTGGGGCAGAACTAGCAGCAAGCAGAGCAAAGTTGTCCAAGAATAGCTTCCATTGGAATGCTAATGGCAATTGAAGAGGCAGGCCAGTGGCAAGCCACTAGCTTCTAGCAGTTTGAAAGTTGCAGACACAGTGCAGGTGTTGTGCGATTTCCTTCTTGGCCTCCTAGAAGGTGCCGCGCTCTCTGTCTCTTGCTTGCCAATATGTTGCCGTGTTCCTCTTATTGTTTGGTTTGTTTTGATTTGTTTTTATGATGTTTTGGCGGGTTTTCGGAATGTTTTGGTGGTGTTTCAGAATGTTTTGTTTTCTCTTGTATTGTTTATATTGTCTTGGCAGGTTTTGGAATGTTTGGATTTGTTTTGGCGGGTTTTAAAATATTTTGGCGGGTATTAGGAATGTTTTGGGTTGCTTTCATTTGTTTTGATTATGTTTTGGCAAGTTATTGAAAGTTTGGATCACTTCAGACTGGTTTTCTAGTATTTTGGCATCTTTTCAGAATGTTTTGATGAGTTTTGGCGGGTTCTAAACTATTTTGTCGGGTTTTTGGAATGTTTTGGTTGGTTTTGATTTGTTTTTATGGTGCATTGCCAAGTTTTTTGAATGTTTTGATCAGTTCTGGCTGGTTTTCTAATGTTTTGGCATCTTTTCAGAATGTTTTGATGAGTTTTGCGGGTCTAAATCATTTTGGCGGGTTTTTGGAATGTTTCGGTTGGTTTATGATTTGTTTTTATGATGTTTTGCAAAGTTTTTTGAATGTTTTGATCAGTTCTGGCTGGTTTTCTAATGTTTTGGCATCTTTTCAGAATGTTTTGATGAGTTTTGCGGGTCTAAATCATTTTGGCGGGTTTTTGGAATATTTTGGTTGGTTTTGATTTGTTTTGATGATGTTTTGGCGGGTTTTCGGAATGTTTTGGTTGGGTTTTAGAATGTTTTGTATTCTCTTGAGTTGTTTTTATTGTCTTGGCAGGTTTTGGAATGTTTGGATTTGTTTTGGTGGGTTTTAAAATCTTTTGGCGGGTATTTGGAATGTTTTTTAACGGGTATTCGGAAGGTTTTGATTAGTTTTGACGGGTTTTGAATTATTTTGGCGGGTTTTTAGAAGGTTTAGGTTTGTTTTGATTTGTTTTGATTCTGTTTAGCCCAGTTTTTGATGTGTTTGGATTAGCTTTGGTGGGCTTTATCATGTTTTGTGAGGTTTTTTCGAATGTATTGATCACTTCTGTCTGGTTTTCTATTTTGGCGGGTTTGAAAATAGTTTTGGATGAGTTTTGGCGGGTTTGAAAATATTTTGGCTCTTTGCGCAGAGATGACGGTGCCGGTTGCGGTGCGCTGCGGGGCGCTCCTTCTGCGGAAAGACGCCTGGCAGCGGCACTTGGGACAGCTCCGCGTCTCCGTATTCTGTGTTTCTTGCCTTCTGCATCTCAGCAAAATGCTTTCCCACTAGGTCTAGCAAGGAGAAACTGTGCCAGCTGAGTAGATGTAGCCCGGCCCACCCTTTGAAGTTGACAAGTTCTTGGCATCTCAGAGCCTCAAGGGAAGAGCAAGGTTATCTATGGTAGGCTGGGGCAGAACTAGCAGCAAGCAGAGCAAAGTTGTCCAAGAATAGCTTCCATTGGAATGCTAATGGCAATTGAAGAGGCAGGCCAGTGGCAAGCCACTAGCTTCTAGCAGTTTGAAAGTTGCAGACACAGTGCAGGTGTTGTGCGGCTTCCTTCTTGGCCTCCTAGAAGGTGCCGCGCTCTCTGTCTCTTGCTTGCCAATATATTGCCGTGTTCCTCTTATTGTTTGGTTTGTTTTGATTTGTTTTGATGATGTTTTGGTGGGTTTTCGGAATGTTTTGGTGGTGTTTTAGAATGTTTTGTTTTCTCTTGTGTTGTTTATATTGTCTTGGCCGGTTTTGGAATGTTTGGATTCCTTTTGGCGGGTTTTCAAATCTTTTGGCGGGTATTTGGAATGTTTTGGTTTGCTTTCATTTGTTTTGATTATGTTTTGGCAAGTTATTGAAAGTTTCGATCACTTCAGACTGGTTTTCTAGTATTTTGGCATCTTTTCAGAATGTTTTGATGAGTTTTGGCGGGTTCTAAACTACTTTGTCGGGTTTTTGGAATGTTTTGGTTGGTTTTGACTTGTTTTTATGATGTTTTGCAAAGTTTTTTGAATGTTTTGATCAGTTCAGGCTGGTTTTCTAATGTTTTGGCATCTTTTCAGAATGTTTTGATGAGTTTTGCGGGTCTAAATCATTTTGGCGGGTTTTCGGAATATTTTGGTTGGTTTTGATTTGTTTTTATGATGTTTTGGCGGGTTTTTGGAATGTTTTGGTTGGGTTTTAGAATGTTTTGTTTTCTCTTGTGTTGTTTATATTGTCTTGGCAGGTTTTGGAATGTTTGGATTCCTTTTGGCGGGTTTTAAAATCTTTTGGCGGGTATTTGGAATGTTTTGGTTTGCTTTCATTTGTTTTGATTATGTTTTGGCAAGTTATTGAAAGTTTCGATCACTTCAGACTGGTTTTCTAGTATTTTGGCATCTTTTCAGAATGTTTTGATGAGTTTTGGCGGGTTCTAAACTACTTTGTCGGGTTTTTGGAATGTTTCGGTTGGTTATGATTTGTTTTTATGATGTTTTGGCCGGATTTCGGCATATTTTGGTTGGTTTTTGGAATGTTTCGGTTGGTTTATGATTTGTTTTTATGATGTTTTTCAAAGTTTTTTGAATGTTTTGATCAGTTCTGGCTGGTTTTCTAATGTTTTGGCATCTTTTCAGAATGTTTTGATGAGTTTTGCGGGTCTAAATCATTTTGGCGGGTTTTTGGAATATTTTGGTTGGTTTTGATTTGTTTTGATGATGTTTTGGCGGGTTTTCGGAATGTTTTGGTTGGGTTTTAGAATGTTTTGTATTCTCTTGAGTTGTTTTTATTGTGTTGGCAGGTTTTGGAATGTTTGGATTCATTTTTGCGTGTTTTAAAATCTTTTGGCGGGTATTTGGAATGTTTTTTAACGGGTATTCGGAAGGTTTTGATTAGTTTTGACGGGTTTTGAATTATTTTGGCGGGTTTTTAGAAGGTTTAGGTTTGTTTTGATTTGTTTTGATTCTGTTTAGCCCAGTTTTTGGTGTGTTTGGATTAGCTTTGGTGGGCTTTATCATGTTTTGTCAGGTTTTTTCGAATGTATTGATCACTTCTGTCTGGTTTTCTATTTTGGCGGGTTTGAAAATATTTTTGGATGAGTTTTGGCGGGTTTGAAAATATTTTGGCTCTTTGCGCAGAGATGACGGTGCCGGTTGCGGTGCGCTGCGGGGCGCTCCTTCTGCGGAAAGACGCCTGGCAGCGGCACTTGGGACAGCTCCGCGTCTCCGTATTCTGCGTTTCTTGCCTTCTGCATCTCAGCAAAATGCTTTCCCACTAGGTCTAGCAAGGAGAAACTGTGGCAGCTGAGTAGATGTAGCCCGGCCCGCCCTTTGAAGTTGACAAGTTCTTGGCATCTCAGAGCCTCAAGGGAAGAGCAAGGTTATCTATGGTAGGCTGGGGCAGAACTAGCAGCAAGCAGAGCAAAGTTGTCCAAGAATAGCTTCCATTGGAATGCTAATGGCAATTGAAGAGGCAGGCCAGTGGCAAGCCACTAGCTTCTAGCAGTTTGAAAGTTGCAGACACAGTGCAGGTGTTGTGCGATTTCCTTCTTGGCCTCCTAGAAGGTGCCGCGCTCTCTGTCTCTTGCTTGCCAATATGTTGCCGTGTTCCTCTTATTGTTTGGTTTGTTTTGATTTGTTTTTATGATGTTTTGGCGGGTTTTCGGAATGTTTTGGTGGTGTTTCAGAATGTTTTGTTTTCTCTTGTATTGTTTATATTGTCTTGGCAGGTTTTGGAATGTTTGGATTTGTTTTGGCGGGTTTTAAAATATTTTGGCGGGTATTTGGAATGTTTTGGGTTGCTTTCATTTGTTTTGATTATGTTTTGGCAAGGTATTGAAAGTTTGGATCACTTCAGACTGGTTTTCTAGTATTTTGGCATCTTTTCAGAATGTTTTGATGAGTTTTGGCGGGTTCTAAACTATTTTGTCGGGTTTTTGGAATGTTTTGGTTGGTTTTGATTTGTGTTTATGATGCATTGCCAAGTTTTTTGAATGTTTTGATCAGTTCTGGCTGGTTTTCTAATGTTTTGGCATCTTTTCAGAATGTTTTGATGAGTTTTGCGGGTCTAAATAATTTTGGCGGGTTTTCGGAATGTTTTGGTTGGTTTTGATTTGTTTTGATGATGTTTTGGCGGGTTTTCGGAATGTTTTGGTTGGGTTTTAGAATGTTTTGTATTCTCTTGAGTTGTTTTTATTGTGTTGGCAGGGTTTGGAATGTTTGGATTCATTTTGGCGGGTTTTAAAAACTTTTGGCGGGTATTTGGAATGTTTTTTAACGGGTATTCGGAAGGTTTTGATTAGTTTTGACGGGTTTTGAAATATTTTGGCGGGTTTTTAGAGGTTTTAGATTTGTTTTGATTTGTTTTGATTCTGTTTAGCCCAGTTTTTGGTGTGTTTGGATTAGCTTTGGTGGGCTTTATCATGTTTTGTGAGGTTTTTTCGAATGTATTGATCACTTCTGTCTGGTTTTCTATTTTGGCGGGTTTGAAAATATTTTTGGATGAGTTTTGGCGGGTTTGAAAATATTTTGGCTCTTTGCGCAGAGACGACGGTGCCGGTTGCGGTGCGCTGCGGGGCGCTCCTTCTGCGGAAAGACGCCTGGCAGCGGCACTTGGGACAGCTCCGCGTCTCCGTATTCTGCGTTTCTTGCCTTCTGCATCTCAGCAAAATGCTTTCCCACTAGGTCTAGCAAGGAGAAACTGTGGCAGCTGAGTAGATGTAGCCCGGCCCGCCCTTTGAAGTTGACAAGTTCTTGGCATCTCAGAGCCTCAAGGGAAGAGCAAGGTTATCTATGGTAGGCTGGGGCAGAACTAGCAGCAAGCAGAGCAAAGTTGTCCAAGAATAGCTTCCATTGGAATGCTAATGGCAATTGAAGAGGCAGGCCAGTGGCAAGCCACTAGCTTCTAGCAGTTTGAAAGTTGCAGACACAGTGCAGGTGTTGTGCGATTTCCTTCTTGGCCTCCTAGAAGGTGCCGCGCTCTCTGTCTCTTGCTTGCCAATATGTTGCCGTGTTCCTCTTATTGTTTGGTTTGTTTTGATTTGTTTTTATGATGTTTTGGCGGGTTTTCGGAATGTTTTGGTGGTGTTTCAGAATGTTTTGTTTTCTCTTGTATTGTTTATATTGTCTTGGCAGGTTTTGGAATGTTTGGATTCCTTTTGGCGGGTTTTAAAATCTTTTGGCGGGTATTTGGAATGTTTTGGTTTGCTTTCATTTGTTTTGATTATGTTTTGGCAAGTTATTGAAAGTTTCGATCACTTCAGACTGGTTTTCTAGTATTTTGGCATCTTTTCAGAATGTTTTGATGAGTTTTGGCGGGTTCTAAACTACTTTGTCGGGTTTTTGGAATGTTTCGGTTGGTTATGATTTGTTTTTATGATGTTTTGGCCGGATTTCGGAATATTTTGGTTGGTTTTTGGAATGTTTCGGTTGGTTTATGATTTGTTTTTATGATGTTTTGCAAAGTTTTTTGAATGTTTTGATCAGTTCTGGCTGGTTTTCTAATGTTTTGGCATCTTTTCAGAATGTTTTGATGAGTTTTGCGGGTCTAAATCATTTTGGCGGGTTTTTGGAATATTTTGGTTGGTTTTGATTTGTTTTGATGATGTTTTGGCGGGTTTTCGGAATGTTTTGGTTGGGTTTTAGAATGTTTTGTATTCTCTTGAGTTGTTTTTATTGTCTTGGCAGGTTTTGGAATGTTTGGATTCCTTTTGGCGGGTTTTAAAATCTTTTGGCGGGTATTTGGAATGTTTTTTAACGGGTATTCGGAAGGTTTTGATTAGTTTTGACGGGTTTTGAATTATTTTGGCGGGTTTTTAGAAGATTTAGGTTTGTTTTGATTTGTTTTGATTCTGTTTAGCCCAGTTTTTGATGTGTTTGGATTAGCTTTGGTGGGCTTTATCATGTTTTGTGAGGTTTTTTCGAATGTATTGATCACTTCTGTCTGGTTTTCTATTTTGGCGGGTTTGAAAATATTTTTGGATGAGTTTTGGCGGGTTTGAAAATATTTTGGCTCTTTGCGCAGAGATGACGGTGCCGGTTGCGGTGCGCTGCGGGGCGCTCCTTCTGCGGAAAGACGCCTGGCAGCGGCACTTGGGACAGCTCCGCGTCTCCGTATTCTGCGTTTCTTGCCTTCTGCATCTCAGCAAAATGCTTTCCCACTAGGTCTAGCAAGGAGAAACTGTGGCAGCCGAGTAGATGTAGCCCGGCCCGCCCTTTGAAGTTGACAAGTTCTTGGCATCTCAGAGCCTCAAGGGAAGAGCAAGGTTATCTATGGTAGGCTGGGGCAGAACTAGCAGCAAGCAGAGCAAAGTTGTCCAAGAATAGCTTCCATTGGAATGCTAATGGCAATTGAAGAGGCAGGCCAGTGGAAGCCACTAGCTTCTAGCAGTTTGAAAGTTGCAGACACAGTGCAGGTGTTGTGCGATTTCCTTCTTGGCCTCCTAGAAGGTGCCGCGCTCTCTGTCTCTTGCTTGCCAATATGTTGCCGTGTTCCTCTTATTGTTTGGTTTGTTTTGATTTGTTTTTATGATGTTTTGGCGGGTTTTCGGAATGTTTTGGTGGTGTTTCAGAATGTTTTGTTTTCTCTTGTATTGTTTATATTGTCTTGGCAGGTTTTGGAATGTTTGGATTTGTTTTGGCGGGTTTTAAAATATTTTGGCGGGTATTTGGAATGTTTTGGTTTGCTTTCATTTGTTTTGATTATGTTTTGGCAAGTTATTGAAAGTTTGGATCACTTCAGACTGGTTTTCTAGTATTTTGGCATCTTTTCAGAATGTTTTGATGAGTTTTGGCGGGTTCTAAACTATTTTGTCGGGTTTTTGGAATGTTTTGGTTGGTTTTGATTTGTTTTTATGGTGCATTGCCAAGTTTTTTGAATGTTTTGATCAGTTCTGGCTGGTTTTCTAATGTTTTGGCATCTTTTCAGAATGTTTTGATGAGTTTTGCGGGTCTAAATCATTTTGGCGGGTTTTTGGAATGTTTCGGTTGGTTTATGATTTGTTTTTATGATGTTTTGCAAAGTTTTTTGAATGTTTTGATCAGTTCTGGCTGGTTTTCTAATGTTTTGGCATCTTTTCAGAATGTTTTGATGAGTTTTGCGGGTCTAAATCATTTTGGCGGGTTTTTGGAATATTTTGGTTGGTTTTGATTTGTTTTGATGATGTTTTGGCGGGTTTTCGGAATGTTTTGGTTGGGTTTTAGAATGTTTTGTATTCTCTTGAGTTGTTTTTATTGTCTTGGCAGGTTTTGGAATGTTTGGATTTGTTTTGGTGGGTTTTAAAATCTTTTGGCGGGTATTTGGAATGTTTTTTAACGGGTATTCGGAAGGTTTTGATTAGTTTTGACGGGTTTTGAATTATTTTGGCCGGTTTTTAGAAGGTTTAGGTTTGTTTTGATTTGTTTTGATTCTGTTTAGCCCAGTTTTTGATGTGTTTGGATTAGCTTTGGTGGGCTTTATCATGTTTTGTGAGGTTTTTTCGAATGTATTGATCACTTCTGTCTGGTTTTCTATTTTGGCGGGTTTGAAAATAGTTTTGGATGAGTTTTGGCGGGTTTGAAAATATTTTGGCTCTTTGCGCAGAGATGACGGTGCCGGTTGCGGTGCGCTGCGGGGCGCTCCTTCTGCGGAAAGACGCCTGGCAGCGGCACTTGGGACAGCTCCGCGTCTCCGTATTCTGTGTTTCTTGCCTTCTGCATCTCAGCAAAATGCTTTCCCACTAGGTCTAGCAAGGAGAAACTGTGCCAGCTGAGTAGATGTAGCCCGGCCCACCCTTTGAAGTTGACAAGTTCTTGGCATCTCAGAGCCTCAAGGGAAGAGCAAGGTTATCTATGGTAGGCTGGGGCAGAACTAGCAGCAAGCAGAGCAAAGTTGTCCAAGAATAGCTTCCATTGGAATGCTAATGGCAATTGAAGAGGCAGGCCAGTGGCAAGCCACTAGCTTCTAGCAGTTTGAAAGTTGCAGACACAGTGCAGGTGTTGTGCGGCTTCCTTCTTGGCCTCCTAGAAGGTGCCGCGCTCTCTGTCTCTTGCTTGCCAATATATTGCCGTGTTCCTCTTATTGTTTGGTTTGTTTTGATTTGTTTTGATGATGTTTTGGTGGGTTTTCGGAATGTTTTGGTGGTGTTTTAGAATGTTTTGTTTTCTCTTGTGTTGTTTATATTGTCTTGGCCGGTTTTGGAATGTTTGGATTCCTTTTGGCGGGTTTTCAAATCTTTTGGCGGGTATTTGGAATGTTTTGGTTTGCTTTCATTTGTTTTGATTATGTTTTGGCAAGTTATTGAAAGTTTGGATCACTTCTTACTGGTTTTCTAGTATTTTGGCATCTTTTCAGAATGTTTTGATGAGTTTTGGCGGGTTCTAAACTACTTTGTCGGGTTTTTGGAATGTTTTGGTTGGTTTTGACTTGTTTTTATGATGTTTTGCAAAGTTTTTTGAATGTTTTGATCAGTTCAGGCTGGTTTTCTAATGTTTTGGCATCTTTTCAGAATGTTTTGATGAGTTTTGCGGGTCTAAATCATTTTGGCGGGTTTTCGGAATATTTTGGTTGGTTTTGATTTGTTTTTATGATGTTTTGGCGGGTTTTTGGAATGTTTTGGTTGGGTTTTAGAATGTTTTGTTTTCTCTTGTGTTGTTTATATTGTCTTGGCAGGTTTTGGAATGTTTGGATTCCTTTTGGCGGGTTTTAAAATCTTTTGGCGGGTATTTGGAATGTTTTGGTTTGCTTTCATTTGTTTTGATTATGTTTTGGCAAGTTATTGAAAGTTTCGATCACTTCAGACTGGTTTTCTAGTATTTTGGCATCTTTTCAGAATGTTTTGATGAGTTTTGGCGGGTTCTAAACTACTTTGTCGGGTTTTTGGAATGTTTCGGTTGGTTATGATTTGTTTTTATGATGTTTTGGCCGGATTTCGGCATATTTTGGTTGGTTTTTGGAATGTTTCGGTTGGTTTATGATTTGTTTTTATGATGTTTTTCAAAGTTTTTTGAATGTTTTGATCAGTTCTGGCTGGTTTTCTAATGTTTTGGCATCTTTTCAGAATGTTTTGATGAGTTTTGCGGGTCTAAATCATTTTGGCGGGTTTTTGGAATATTTTGGTTGGTTTTGATTTGTTTTGATGATGTTTTGGCGGGTTTTCGGAATGTTTTGGTTGGGTTTTAGAATGTTTTGTATTCTCTTGAGTTGTTTTTATTGTGTTGGCAGGTTTTGGAATGTTTGGATTCATTTTTGCGTGTTTTAAAATCTTTTGGCGGGTATTTGGAATGTTTTTTAACGGGTATTCGGAAGGTTTTGATTAGTTTTGACGGGTTTTGAATTATTTTGGCGGGTTTTTAGAAGGTTTAGGTTTGTTTTGATTTGTTTTGATTCTGTTTAGCCCAGTTTTTGGTGTGTTTGGATTAGCTTTGGTGGGCTTTATCATGTTTTGTGAGGTTTTTTCGAATGTATTGATCACTTCTGTCTGGTTTTCTATTTTGGCGGGTTTGAAAATATTTTTGGATGAGTTTTGGCGGGTTTGAAAATATTTTGGCTCTTTGCGCAGAGATGACGGTGCCGGTTGCGGTGCGCTGCGGGGCGCTCCTTCTGCGGAAAGACGCCTGGCAGCGGCACTTGGAACAGCTCCGCGTCTCCGTATTCTGCGTTTCTTGCCTTCTGCATCTCAGCAAAATGCTTTCCCACTAGGTCTAGCAAGGAGAAACTGTGGCAGCTGAGTAGATGTAGCCCGGCCCGCCCTTTGAAGTTGACAAGTTCTTGGCATCTCAGAGCCTCAAGGGAAGAGCAAGGTTATCTATGGTAGGCTGGGGCAGAACTAGCAGCAAGCAGAGCAAAGTTGTCCAAGAATAGCTTCCATTGGAATGCTAATGGCAATTGAAGAGGCAGGCCAGTGGCAAGCCACTAGCTTCTAGCAGTTTGAAAGTTGCAGACACAGTGCAGGTGTTGTGCGATTTCCTTCTTGGCCTCCTAGAAGGTGCCGCGCTCTCTGTCTCTTGCTTGCCAATATGTTGCCGTGTTCCTCTTATTGTTTGGTTTGTTTTGATTTGTTTTTATGATGTTTTGGCGGGTTTTCGGAATGTTTTGGTGGTGTTTCAGAATGTTTTGTTTTCTCTTGTATTGTTTATATTGTCTTGGCAGGTTTTGGAATGTTTGGATTTGTTTTGGCGGGTTTTAAAATATTTTGGCGGGTATTTGGAATGTTTTGGGTTGCTTTCATTTGTTTTGATTATGTTTTGGCAAGTTATTGAAAGTTTGGATCACTTCAGACTGGTTTTCTAGTATTTTGGCATCTTTTCAGAATGTTTTGATGAGTTTTGGCGGGTTCTAAACTATTTTGTCGGGTTTTTGGAATGTTTTGGTTGGTTTTGATTTGTTTTTATGATGCATTGCCAAGTTTTTTGAATGTTTTGATCAGTTCTGGCTGGTTTTCTAATGTTTTGGCATCTTTTCAGAATGTTTTGATGAGTTTTGCGGGTCTAAATAATTTTGGCGGGTTTTCGGAATGTTTTGGTTGGTTTTGATTTGTTTTGATGATGTTTTGGCGGGTTTTCGGAATGTTTTGGTTGGGTTTTAGAATGTTTTGTATTCTCTTGAGTTGTTTTTATTGTGTTGGCAGGGTTTGGAATGTTTGGATTCATTTTGGCGGGTTTTAAAAACTTTTGGCGGGTATTTGGAATGTTTTTTAACGGGTATTCGGAAGGTTTTGATTAGTTTTGACGGGTTTTGAAATATTTTGGCGGGTTTTTAGAGGTTTTAGATTTGTTTTGATTTGTTTTGATTCTGTTTAGCCCAGTTTTTGGTGTGTTTGGATTAGCTTTGGTGGGCTTTATCATGTTTTGTGAGGTTTTTTCGAATGTATTGATCACTTCTGTCTGGTTTTCTATTTTGGCGGGTTTGAAAATATTTTTGGATGAGTTTTGGCGGGTTTGAAAATATTTTGGCTCTTTGCGCAGAGACGACGGTGCCGGTTGCGGTGCGCTCCGGGGCGCTCATTCTGCGGAAAGACGCCTGGCAGCGGCACTTGGGACAGCTCCGCGTCTCCGTATTCTGCGTTTCTTGCCTTCTGCATCTCAGCAAAATGCTTTCCCACTAGGTCTAGCAAGGAGAAACTGTGGCAGCTGAGTAGATGTAGCCCGGCCCGCCCTTTGAAGTTGACAAGTTCTTGGCATCTCAGAGCCTCAAGGGAAGAGCAAGGTTATCTATGGTAGGCTGGGGCAGAACTAGCAGCAAGCAGAGCAAAGTTGTCCAAGAATAGCTTCCATTGGAATGCTAATGGCAATTGAAGAGGCAGGCCAGTGGCAAGCCACTAGCTTCTAGCAGTTTGAAAGTTGCAGACACAGTGCAGGTGTTGTGCGATTTCCTTCTTGGCCTCCTAGAAGGTGCCACGCTCTCTGTCTCTTGCTTGCCAATATGTTGCCGTGTTCCTCTTATTGTTTGGTTTGTTTTGATTTGTTTTTATGATGTTTTGGCGGGTTTTCGGAATGTTTTGGTGGTGTTTCAGAATGTTTTGTTTTCTCTTGTATTGTTTATATTGTCTTGGCAGGTTTTGGAATGTTTGGATTCCTTTTGGCGGGTTTTAAAATCTTTTGGCGGGTATTTGGAATGTTTTGGTTTGCTTTCATTTGTTTTGATTATGTTTTGGCAAGTTATTGAAAGTTTCGATCACTTCAGACTGGTTTTCTAGTATTTTGGCATCTTTTCAGAATGTTTTGATGAGTTTTGGCGGGTTCTAAACTACTTTGTCGGGTTTTTGGAATGTTTCGGTTGGTTATGATTTGTTTTTATGATGTTTTGGCCGGATTTCGGAATATTTTGGTTGGTTTTTGGAATGTTTCGGTTGGTTTATGATTTGTTTTTATGATGTTTTGCAAAGTTTTTTGAATGTTTTGATCAGTTCTGGCTGGTTTTCTAATGTTTTGGCATCTTTTCAGAATGTTTTGATGAGTTTTGCGGGTCTAAATCATTTTGGCGGGTTTTTGGAATATTTTGGTTGGTTTTGATTTGTTTTGATGATGTTTTGGCGGGTTTTCGGAATGTTTTGGTTGGGTTTTAGAATGTTTTGTATTCTCTTGAGTTGTTTTTATTGTCTTGGCAGGTTTTGGAATGTTTGGATTCCTTTCGGCGGGTTTTAAAATCTTTTGGCGGGTATTTGGAATGTTTTTTAACGGGTATTCGGAAGGTTTTGATTAGTTTTGACGGGTTTTGAATTATTTTGGCGGGTTTTTAGAAGATTTAGGTTTGTTTTGATTTGTTTTGATTCTGTTTAGCCCAGTTTTTGATGTGTTTGGATTAGCTTTGGTGGGCTTTATCATGTTTTGTGAGGTTTTTTCGAATGTATTGATCACTTCTGTCTGGTTTTCTATTTTGGCGGGTTTGAAAATAGTTTTGGATGAGTTTTGGCGGGTTTGAAAATATTTTGGCTCTTTGCGCAGAGATGACGGTGCCGGTTGCGGTGCGCTGCGGGGCGCTCCTTCTGCGGAAAGACGCCTGGCAGCGGCACTTGGGACAGCTCCGCGTCTCCGTATTCTGCGTTTCTTGCCTTCTGCATCTCAGCAAAATGCTTTCCCACTAGGTCTAGCAAGGAGAAACTGTGGCAGCCGAGTAGATGTAGCCCGGCCCGCCCTTTGAAGTTGACAAGTTCTTGGCATCTCAGAGCCTCAAGGGAAGAGCAAGGTTATCTATGGTAGGCTGGGGCAGAACTAGCAGCAAGCAGAGCAAAGTTGTCCAAGAATAGCTTCCATTGGAATGCTAATGGCAATTGAAGAGGCAGGCCAGTGGAAGCCACTATCTTCTAGCAGTTTGAAAGTTGCAGACACAGTGCAGGTGTTGTGCGATTTCCTTCTTGGCCTCCTAGAAGGTGCCGCGCTCTCTGTCTCTTGCTTGCCAATATGTTGCCGTGTTCCTCTTATTGTTTGGTTTGTTTTGATTTGTTTTTATGATGTTTTGGCGGGTTTTCGGAATGTTTTGGTGGTGTTTCAGAATGTTTTGTTTTCTCTTGTATTGTTTATATTGTCTTGGCAGGTTTTGGAATGTTTGGATTTGTTTTGGCGGGTTTTAAAATATTTTGGCGGGTATTTGGAATGTTTTGGTTTGCTTTCATTTGTTTTGATTATGTTTTGGCAAGTTATTGAAAGTTTGGATCACTTCAGACTGGTTTTCTAGTATTTTGGCATCTTTTCAGAATGTTTTGATGAGTTTTGGCGGGTTCTAAACTATTTTGTCGGGTTTTTGGAATGTTTTGGTTGGTTTTGATTTGTTTTTATGGTGCATTGCCAAGTTTTTTGAATGTTTTGATCAGTTCTGGCTGGTTTTCTAATGTTTTGACATCTTTTCAGAATGTTTTGATGAGTTTTGCGGGTCTAAATCATTTTGGCGGGTTTTTGGAATGTTTCGGTTGGTTATGATTTGTTTTTATGATGTTTTGGCCGGATTTCGGCATATTTTGGTTGGTTTTTGGAATGTTTCGGTTGGTTTATGATTTGTTTTTATGATGTTTTGCAAAGTTTTTTGAATGTTTTGATCAGTTCTGGCTGGTTTTCTAATGTTTTGGCATCTTTTCAGAATGTTTTGATGAGTTTTGCGGGTCTAAATCATTTTGGCGGGTTTTTGGAATATTTTGGTTGGTTTTGATTTGTTTTGATGATGTTTTGGCGGGTTTTCGGAATGTTTTGGTTGGGTTTTAGAATGTTTTGTATTCTCTTGAGTTGTTTTTATTGTCTTGGCAGGTTTTGGAATGTTTGGATTCCTTTTTGCGTGTTTTAAAATCTTTTGGCGGGTATTTGGAATGTTTTTTAACGGGTATTCGGAACGTTTTGATTAGTTTTGACGGGTTTTGAATTATTTTGGCGGGTTTTTAGAAGGTTTAGGTTTGTTTTGATTTGTTTTGATTCTGTTTAGCCCAGTTTTTGATGTGTTTGGATTAGCTTTGGTGGGCTTTATCATGTTTTGTGAGGTTTTTTCGAATGTATTGATCACTTCTGTCTGGTTTTCTATTTTGGCGGGTTTGAAAATAGTTTTGGATGAGTTTTGGCGGGTTTGAAAATATTTTGGCTCTTTGCGCAGAGATGACGGTGCCGGTTGCGGTGCGCTGCGGGGCGCTCCTTCTGCGGAAAGACGCCTGGCAGCGGCACTTGGGACAGCTCCGCGTCTCCGTATTCTGTGTTTCTTGCCTTCTGCATCTCAGCAAAATGCTTTCCCACTAGGTCTAGCAAGGAGAAACTGTGGCAGCTGAGTAGATGTAGCCCGGCCCGCCCTTTGAAGTTGACAAGTTCTTGGCATCTCAGAGCCTCAAGGGAAGAGCAAGGTTATCTATGGTAGGCTGGGGCAGAACTAGCAGCAAGCAGAGCAAAGTTGTCCAAGAATAGCTTCCATTGGAATGCTAATGGCAATTGAAGAGGCAGGCCAGTGGCAAGCCACTAGCTTCTAGCAGTTTGAAAGTTGCAGACACAGTGCAGGTGTTGTGCGGCTTCCTTCTTGGCCTCCTAGAAGGTGCCGCGCTCTCTGTCTCTTGCTTGCCAATATATTGCCGTGTTCCTCTTATTGTTTGGTTTGTTTTGATTTGTTTTGATGATGTTTTGGTGGGTTTTCGGAATGTTTTGGTGGTGTTTTAGAATGTTTTGTTTTCTCTTGTGTTGTTTATATTGTCTTGGCCGGTTTTGGAATGTTTGGATTCCTTTTGGCGGGTTTTCAAATCTTTTGGCGGGTATTTGGAATGTTTTGGTTTGCTTTCATTTGTTTTGATTATGTTTTGGCAAGTTATTGAAAGTTTGGATCACTTCTTACTGGTTTTCTAGTATTTTGGCATCTTTTCAGAATGTTTTGATGAGTTTTGGCGGGTTCTAAACTACTTTGTCGGGTTTTTGGAATGTTTTGGTTGGTTTTGACTTGTTTTTATGATGTTTTGCAAAGTTTTTTGAATGTTTTGATCAGTTCAGGCTGGTTTTCTAATGTTTTGGCATCTTTTCAGAATGTTTTGATGAGTTTTGCGGGTCTAAATCATTTTGGCGGGTTTTCGGAATATTTTGGTTGGTTTTGATTTGTTTTTATGATGTTTTGGCGGGTTTTTGGAATGTTTTGGTTGGGTTTTAGAATGTTTTGTTTTCTCTTGTGTTGTTTATATTGTCTTGGCAGGTTTTGGAATGTTTGGATTCCTTTTGGCGGGTTTTAAAATATTTTGGCGGGTATTTGGAATGTTTTGGCGGGTATTCGGAAGGTTTTGATTTGTTTTGACGGGTTTTGAAATATTTTGGCAGGTTTTTAGAAGGTTTAGATTTGTTTTGATTTCTTTTGATTATGTTTAGCCCAGTTTTTGGTGTGTTTGGATTAGCTTTGGTGGGCCTTACCATGTTTTGTCAGGTTTTTTTGAATGTATTGATCACTTCTGTCTGGTTTTCTATTTTGGCGGGTTTGAAAATATTTTTGGATTAGTTTTGGCGGGTTTTAAAATATTTTGACTCTTTGCGCAGAGATGACGGTGCCGGTTGCGGTGCACTCCGGGGCGCTCCTTCTGCGGAAAGACGCCTTGCAGTGGCACTTGGGACAGCTCCGCGTCTCCGTATTCTGTGTTTCTTGCCTTCTGCATCTCAGCAAAATGCTTTCCCACTAGGTCTAGCAAGGAGAAACTGTGGCAGCTGAGTAGATGTAGCCCGGCCCGCCCTTTGAAGTTGACAAGTTCTTGGCATCTCAGAGCCTCAAGGGAAGAGCAAGGTTATCTATGGTAGGCTGGGGCAGAACTAGCAGCAAGCAGAGCAAAGTTGTCCAAGAATAGCTTCCATTGGAATGCTAATGGCAATTGAAGAGGCAGGCCAGTGGCAAGCCACTAGCTTCTAGCAGTTTGAAAGTTGCAGACACAGTGCAGGTGTTGTGCGATTTCCTTCTTGGCCTCCTAGAAGGTGCCACGCTCTCTGTCTCTTGCTTGCCAATATGTTGCCGTGTTCCTCTTATTGTTTGGTTTGTTTTGATTTGTTTTGATGATGTTTTGGTGGGTTTTCGGAATGTTTTGGTGGTGTTTTAGAATGTTTTGTTTTCTCTTGTGTTGTTTATATTGTCTTGGCCGGTTTTGGAATGTTTGGATTCCTTTTGGCGGGTTTTCAAATCTTTTGGCGGGTATTTGGAATGTTTTGGTTTGCTTTCATTTGTTTTGATTATGTTTTGGCAAGTTATTGAAAGTTTGGATCACTTCTTACTGGTTTTCTAGTATTTTGGCATCTTTTCAGAATGTTTTGATGAGTTTTGGCGGGTTCTAAACTATTTTGTCGGGTTTTTGGAATGTTTCGGTTGGTTATGATTTGTTTTTATGATGTTTTGGCCGGATTTCGGCATATTTTGGTTGGTTTTTGGAATGTTTCGGTTGGTTTATGATTTGTTTTTATGATGTTTTTCAAAGTTTTTTGAATGTTTTGATCAGTTCTGGCTGGTTTTCTAATGTTTTGGCATCTTTTCAGAATGTTTTGATGAGTTTTGCGGGTCTAAATCATTTTGGCGGGTTTTTGGAATATTTTGGTTGGTTTTGATTTGTTTTGATGATGTTTTGGCGGGTTTTCGGAATGTTTTGGTTGGGTTTTAGAATGTTTTGTATTCTCTTGAGTTGTTTTTATTGTGTTGGCAGGTTTTGGAATGTTTGGATTCATTTTTGCGTGTTTTAAAATCTTTTGGCGGGTATTTGGAATGTTTTTTAACGGGTATTCGGAAGGTTTTGATTAGTTTTGACGGGTTTTGAATTATTTTGGCGGGTTTTTAGAAGGTTTAGGTTTGTTTTGATTTGTTTTGATTCTGTTTAGCCCAGTTTTTGGTGTGTTTGGATTAGCTTTGGTGGGCTTTATCATGTTTTGTGAGGTTTTTTCGAATGTATTGATCACTTCTGTCTGGTTTTCTATTTTGGCGGGTTTGAAAATATTTTTGGATGAGTTTTGGCGGGTTTGAAAATATTTTGGCTCTTTGCGCAGAGATGACGGTGCCGGTTGCGGTGCGCTGCGGGGCGCTCCTTCTGCGGAAAGACGCCTGGCAGCGGCACTTGGGACAGCTCCGCGTCTCCGTATTCTGCGTTTCTTGCCTTCTGCATCTCAGCAAAATGCTTTCCCACTAGGTCTAGCAAGGAGAAACTGTGGCAGCTGAGTAGATGTAGCCCGGCCCGCCCTTTGAAGTTGACAAGTTCTTGGCATCTCAGAGCCTCAAGGGAAGAGCAAGGTTATCTATGGTAGGCTGGGGCAGAACTAGCAGCAAGCAGAGCAAAGTTGTCCAAGAATAGCTTCCATTGGAATGCTAATGGCAATTGAAGAGGCAGGCCAGTGGCAAGCCACTAGCTTCTAGCAGTTTGAAAGTTGCAGACACAGTGCAGGTGTTGTGCGATTTCCTTCTTGGCCTCCTAGAAGGTGCCGCGCTCTCTGTCTCTTGCTTGCCAATATGTTGCCGTGTTCCTCTTATTGTTTGGTTTGTTTTGATTTGTTTTTATGATGTTTTGGCGGGTTTT
The DNA here is from genome assembly GCF_036417665.1 of Passer domesticus. Lineage (NCBI taxonomy): Eukaryota > Metazoa > Chordata > Aves > Passeriformes > Passeridae > Passer > Passer domesticus. The sequence continues at coordinate 60,270,914 of NC_087474.1, forward strand.
CGGAATGTTTTGGTGGTGTTTCAGAATGTTTTGTTTTCTCTTGTATTGTTTATATTGTCTTGGCAGGTTTTGGAATGTTTGGATTTGTTTTGGCGGGTTTTAAAATATTTTGGCGGGTATTTGGAATGTTTTGGTTTGCTTTCATTTGTTTTGATTATGTTTTGGCAAGGTATTGAAAGTTTGGATCACTTCAGACTGGTTTTCTAGTATTTTGGCATCTTTTCAGAATGTTTTGATGAGTTTTGGCGGGTTCTAAACTATTTTGTCGGGTTTTTGGAATGTTTTGGTTGGTTTTGATTTGTTTTTATGATGCATTGCCAAGTTTTTTGAATGTTTTGATCAGTTCTGGCTGGTTTTCTAATGTTTTGGCATCTTTTCAGAATGTTTTGATGAGTTTTGCGGGTCTAAATAATTTTGGCGGGTTTTCGGAATGTTTTGGTTGGTTTTGATTTGTTTTGATGATGTTTTGGCGGGTTTTCGGAATGTTTTGGTTGGGTTTTAGAATGTTTTGTATTCTCTTGAGTTGTTTTTATTGTGTTGGCAGGGTTTGGAATGTTTGGATTCATTTTGGCGGGTTTTAAAAACTTTTGGCGGGTATTTGGAATGTTTTTTAACGGGTATTCGGAAGGTTTTGATTAGTTTTGACGGGTTTTGAAATATTTTGGCGGGTTTTTAGAGGTTTTAGATTTGTTTTGATTTGTTTTGATTCTGTTTAGCCCAGTTTTTGGTGTGTTTGGATTAGCTTTGGTGGGCTTTATCATGTTTTGTGAGGTTTTTTCGAATGTATTGATCACTTCTGTCTGGTTTTCTATTTTGGCGGGTTTGAAAATATTTTTGGATGAGTTTTGGCGGGTTTGAAAATATTTTGGCTCTTTGCGCAGAGATGACGGTGCCGGTTGCGGTGCGCTGCGGGGCGCTCCTTCTGCGGAAAGACGCCTGGCAGCGGCACTTGGGACAGCTCCGCGTCTCCGTATTCTGCGTTTCTTGCCTTCTGCATCTCAGCAAAATGCTTTCCCACTAGGTCTAGCAAGGAGAAACTGTGGCAGCTGAGTAGATGTAGCCCGGCCCGCCCTTTGAAGTTGACAAGTTCTTGGCATCTCAGAGCCTCAAGGGAAGAGCAAGGTTATCTATGGTAGGCTGGGGCAGAACTAGCAGCAAGCAGAGCAAAGTTGTCCAAGAATAGCTTCCATTGGAATGCTAATGGCAATTGAAGAGGCAGGCCAGTGGCAAGCCACTAGCTTCTAGCAGTTTGAAAGTTGCAGACACAGTGCAGGTGTTGTGCGATTTCCTTCTTGGCCTCCTAGAAGGTGCCGTGCTCTCTGTCTCTTGCTTGCCAATATGTTGCCGTGTTCCTCTTATTGTTTGGTTTGTTTTGATTTGTTTTGATGATGTTTTGGTGGGTTTTCGGAATGTTTTGGTGGTGTTTCAGAATGTTTTGTTTTCTCTTGTATTGTTTATATTGTCTTGGCAGGTTTTGGAATGTTTGGATTCCTTTTGGCGGGTTTTAAAATCTTTTGGCGGGTATTTGGAATGTTTTGGTTTGCTTTCATTTGTTTTGATTATGTTTTGGCAAGTTATTGAAAGTTTCGATCACTTCAGACTGGTTTTCTAGTATTTTGGCATCTTTTCAGAATGTTTTGATGAGTTTTGGCGGGTTCTAAACTACTTTGTCGGGTTTTTGGAATGTTTCGGTTGGTTATGATTTGTTTTTATGATGTTTTGGCCGGATTTCGGAATATTTTGGTTGGTTTTTGGAATGTTTCGGTTGGTTTATGATTTGTTTTTATGATGTTTTGCAAAGTTTTTTGAATGTTTTGATCAGTTCTGGCTGGTTTTCTAATGTTTTGGCATCTTTTCAGAATGTTTTGATGAGTTTTGCGGGTCTAAATCATTTTGGCGGGTTTTTGGAATATTTTGGTTGGTTTTGATTTGTTTTGATGATGTTTTGGCGGGTTTTCGGAATGTTTTGGTTGGGTTTTAGAATGTTTTGTATTCTCTTGAGTTGTTTTTATTGTCTTGGCAGGTTTTGGAATGTTTGGATTCCTTTCGGCGGGTTTTAAAATCTTTTGGCGGGTATTTGGAATGTTTTTTAACGGGTATTCGGAAGGTTTTGATTAGTTTTGACGGGTTTTGAATTATTTTGGCGGGTTTTTAGAAGGTTTAGGTTTGTTTTGATTTGTTTTGATTCTGTTTAGCCCAGTTTTTGGTGTGTTTGGATTAGCTTTGGTGGGCTTTATCATGTTTTGTGAGGTTTTTTCGAATGTATTGATCACTTCTGTCTGGTTTTCTATTTTGGCGGGTTTGAAAATATTTTTGGATGAGTTTTGGCGGGTTTGAAAATATTTTGGCTCTTTGCGCAGAGATGACGGTGCCGGTTGCGGTGCGCTGCGGGGCGCTCCTTCTGCGGAAAGACGCCTGGCAGCGGCACTTGGGACAGCTCCGCGTCTCCGTATTCTGCGTTTCTTGCCTTCTGCATCTCAGCAAAATGCTTTCCCACTAGGTCTAGCAAGGAGAAACTGTGGCAGCTGAGTAGATGTAGCCCGGCCCGCCCTTTGAAGTTGACAAGTTCTTGGCATCTCAGAGCCTCAAGGGAAGAGCAAGGTTATCTATGGTAGGCTGGGGCAGAACTAGCAGCAAGCAGAGCAAAGTTGTCCAAGAATAGCTTCCATTGGAATGCTAATGGCAATTGAAGAGGCAGGCCAGTGGCAAGCCACTAGCTTCTAGCAGTTTGAAAGTTGCAGACACAGTGCAGGTGTTGTGCGATTTCCTTCTTGGCCTCCTAGAAGGTGCCGCGCTCTCTGTCTCTTGCTTGCCAATATGTTGCCGTGTTCCTCTTATTGTTTGGTTTGTTTTGATTTGTTTTTATGATGTTTTGGCGGGTTTTCGGAATGTTTTGGTGGTGTTTCAGAATGTTTTGTTTTCTCTTGTATTGTTTATATTGTCTTGGCAGGTTTTGGAATGTTTGGATTTGTTTTGGCGGGTTTTAAAATATTTTGGCGGGTATTTGGAATGTTTTGGGTTGCTTTCATTTGTTTTGATTATGTTTTGGCAAGGTATTGAAAGTTTGGATCACTTCAGACTGGTTTTCTAGTATTTTGGCATCTTTTCAGAATGTTTTGATGAGTTTTGGCGGGTTCTAAACTATTTTGTCGGGTTTTTGGAATGTTTTGGTTGGTTTTGATTTGTTTTTATGGTGCATTGCCAAGTTTTTTGAATGTTTTGATCAGTTCTGGCTGGTTTTCTAATGTTTTGGCATCTTTTCAGAATGTTTTGATGAGTTTTGCGGGTCTAAATCATTTTGGCGGGTTTTTGGAATGTTTCGGTTGGTTATGATTTGTTTTTATGATGTTTTGGCCGGATTTCGGCATATTTTGGTTGGTTTTTGGAATGTTTCGGTTGGTTTATGATTTGTTTTGATGATGTTTTGCAAAGTTTTTTGAATGTTTTGATCAGTTCTGGCTGGTTTTCTAATGTTTTGGCATCTTTTCAGAATGTTTTGATGAGTTTTGCGGGTCTAAATCATTTTGGCGGGTTTTTGGAATATTTTGGTTGGTTTTGATTTGTTTTGATGATGTTTTGGCGGGTTTTCGGAATGTTTTGGTTGGGTTTTAGAATGTTTTGTATTCTCTTGAGTTGTTTTTATTGTGTTGGTAGGTTTTGGAATGTTTGGATTCATTTTTGCGTGTTTTAAAATCTTTTGGCGGGTATTTGGAATGTTTTTTAACGGGTATTCGGAACGTTTTGATTAGTTTTGACGGGTTTTGAATTATTTTGGCGGGTTTTTAGAAGGTTTAGGTTTGTTTTGATTTGTTTTGATTCTGTTTAGCCCAGTTTTTGATGTGTTTGGATTAGCTTTGGTGGGCTTTATCATGTTTTGTGAGGTTTTTTCGAATGTATTGATCACTTCTGTCTGGTTTTCTATTTTGGCGGGTTTGAAAATAGTTTTGGATGAGTTTTGGCGGGTTTGAAAATATTTTGGCTCTTTGCGCAGAGATGACGGTGCCGGTTGCGGTGCGCTGCGGGGCGCTCCTTCTGCGGAAAGACGCCTGGCAGCGGCACTTGGGACAGCTCCGCGTCTCCGTATTCTGTGTTTCTTGCCTTCTGCATCTCAGCAAAATGCTTTCCCACTAGGTCTAGCAAGGAGAAACTGTGGCAGCTGAGTAGATGTAGCCCGGCCCGCCCTTTGAAGTTGACAAGTTCTTGGCATCTCAGAGCCTCAAGGGAAGAGCAAGGTTATCTATGGTAGGCTGGGGCAGAACTAGCAGCAAGCAGAGCAAAGTTGTCCAAGAATAGCTTCCATTGGAATGCTAATGGCAATTGAAGAGGCAGGCCAGTGGCAAGCCACTAGCTTCTAGCAGTTTGAAAGTTGCAGACACAGTGCAGGTGTTGTGCGGCTTCCTTCTTGGCCTCCTAGAAGGTGCCGCGCTCTCTGTCTCTTGCTTGCCAATATATTGCCGTGTTCCTCTTATTGTTTGGTTTGTTTTGATTTGTTTTGATGATGTTTTGGTGGGTTTTCGGAATGTTTTGGTGGTGTTTTAGAATGTTTTGTTTTCTCTTGTGTTGTTTATATTGTCTTGGCCGGTTTTGGAATGTTTGGATTCCTTTTGGCGGGTTTTCAAATCTTTTGGCGGGTATTTGGAATGTTTTGGTTTGCTTTCATTTGTTTTGATTATGTTTTGGCAAGTTATTGAAAGTTTGGATCACTTCTTACTGGTTTTGTAGTATTTTGGCATCTTTTCAGAATGTTTTGATGAGTTTTGGCGGGTTCTAAACTACTTTGTCGGGTTTTTGGAATGTTTTGGTTGGTTTTGACTTGTTTTTATGATGTTTTGCAAAGTTTTTTGAATGTTTTGATCAGTTCAGGCTGGTTTTCTAATGTTTTGGCATCTTTTCAGAATGTTTTGATGAGTTTTGCGGGTCTAAATCATTTTGGCGGGTTTTCGGAATATTTTGGTTGGTTTTGATTTGTTTTTATGATGTTTTGGCGGGTTTTTGGAATGTTTTGGTTGGGTTTTAGAATGTTTTGTTTTCTCTTGTGTTGTTTATATTGTCTTGGCAGGTTTTGGAATGTTTGGATTCCTTTTGGCGGGTTTTAAAATATTTTGGCGGGTATTTGGAATGTTTTGGCGGGTATTCGGAAGGTTTTGATTTGTTTTGACGGGTTTTGAAATATTTTGGCAGGTTTTTAGAAGGTTTAGATTTGTTTTGATTTCTTTTGATTATGTTTAGCCCAGTTTTTGGTGTGTTTGGATTAGCTTTGGTGGGCCTTACCATGTTTTGTCAGGTTTTTTTGAATGTATTGATCACTTCTGTCTGGTTTTCTATTTTGGCGGGTTTGAAAATATTTTTGGATTAGTTTTGGCGGGTTTTAAAATATTTTGACTCTTTGCGCAGAGATGACGGTGCCGGTTGCGGTGCACTCCGGGGCGCTCCTTCTGCGGAAAGACGCCTTGCAGTGGCACTTGGGACAGCTCCGCGTCTCCGTATTCTGTGTTTCTTGCCTTCTGCATCTCAGCAAAATGCTTTCCCACTAGGTCTAGCAAGGAGAAACTGTGGCAGCTGAGTAGATGTAGCCCGGCCCGCCCTTTGAAGTTGACAAGTTCTTGGCATCTCAGAGCCTCAAGGGAAGAGCAAGGTTATCTATGGTAGGCTGGGGCAGAACTAGCAGCAAGCAGAGCAAAGTTGTCCAAGAATAGCTTCCATTGGAATGCTAATGGCAATTGAAGAGGCAGGCCAGTGGCAAGCCACTAGCTTCTAGCAGTTTGAAAGTTGCAGACACAGTGCAGGTGTTGTGCGATTTCCTTCTTGGCCTCCTAGAAGGTGCCACGCTCTCTGTCTCTTGCTTGCCAATATGTTGCCGTGTTCCTCTTATTGTTTGGTTTGTTTTGATTTGTTTTGATGATGTTTTGGTGGGTTTTCGGAATGTTTTGGTGGTGTTTTAGAATGTTTTGTTTTCTCTTGTGTTGTTTATATTGTCTTGGCCGGTTTTGGAATGTTTGGATTCCTTTTGGCGGGTTTTCAAATATTTTGGCGGGTATTTGGAATGTTTTGGTTTGCTTTCATTTGTTTTGATTATGTTTTGGCAAGTTATTGAAAGTTTGGATCACTTCTTACTGGTTTTCTAGTATTTTGGCATCTTTTCAGAATGTTTTGATGAGTTTTGGCGGGTTCTAAACTACTTTGTCGGGTTTTTGGAATGTTTCGGTTGGTTATGATTTGTTTTTATGATGTTTTGGCCGGATTTCGGCATATTTTGGTTGGTTTTTGGAATGTTTCGGTTGGTTTATGATTTGTTTTTATGATGTTTTTCAAAGTTTTTTGAATGTTTTGATCAGTTCTGGCTGGTTTTCTAATGTTTTGGCATCTTTTCAGAATGTTTTGATGAGTTTTGCGGGTCTAAATCATTTTGGCGGGTTTTTGGAATATTTTGGTTGGTTTTGATTTGTTTTGATGATGTTTTGGCGGGTTTTCGGAATGTTTTGGTTGGGTTTTAGAATGTTTTGTATTCTCTTGAGTTGTTTTTATTGTGTTGGCAGGTTTTGGAATGTTTGGATTCATTTTTGCGTGTTTTAAAATCTTTTGGCGGGTATTTGGAATGTTTTTTAACGGGTATTCGGAACGTTTTGATTAGTTTTGACGGGTTTTGAATTATTTTGGCGGGTTTTTAGAAGGTTTAGGTTTGTTTTGATTTGTTTTGATTCTGTTTAGCCCAGTTTTTGATGTGTTTGGATTAGCTTTGGTGGGCTTTATCATGTTTTGTGAGGTTTTTTCGAATGTATTGATCACTTCTGTCTGGTTTTCTATTTTGGCGGGTTTGAAAATAGTTTTGGATGAGTTTTGGCGGGTTTGAAAATATTTTGGCTCTTTGCGCAGAGATGACGGTGCCGGTTGCGGTGCGCTGCGGGGCGCTCCTTCTGCGGAAAGACGCCTGGCAGCGGCACTTGGGACAGCTCCGCGTCTCCGTATTCTGTGTTTCTTGCCTTCTGCATCTCAGCAAAATGCTTTCCCACTAGGTCTAGCAAGGAGAAACTGTGGCAGCTGAGTAGATGTAGCCCGGCCCGCCCTTTGAAGTTGACAAGTTCTTGGCATCTCAGAGCCTCAAGGGAAGAGCAAGGTTATCTATGGTAGGCTGGGGCAGAACTAGCAGCAAGCAGAGCAAAGTTGTCCAAGAATAGCTTCCATTGGAATGCTAATGGCAATTGAAGAGGCAGGCCAGTGGCAAGCCACTAGCTTCTAGCAGTTTGAAAGTTGCAGACACAGTGCAGGTGTTGTGCGGCTTCCTTCTTGGCCTCCTAGAAGGTGCCGCGCTCTCTGTCTCTTGCTTGCCAATATGTTGCCGTGTTCCTCCTATTGTTTGGTTTGTTTTGATTTGTTTTGATGATGTTTTGGTGGGTTTTCGGAATGTTTTGGTGGTGTTTTAGAATGTTTTGTTTTCTCTTGTGTTGTTTATATTGTCTTGGCCGGTTTTGGAATGTTTGGATTCCTTTTGGCGGGTTTTCAAATCTTTTGGCGGGTATTTGGAATGTTTTGGTTTGCTTTCATTTGTTTTGATTATGTTTTGGCAAGTTATTGAAAGTTTGGATCACTTCTTACTGGTTTTGTAGTATTTTGGCATCTTTTCAGAATGTTTTGATGAGTTTTGGCGGGTTCTAAACTACTTTGTCGGGTTTTTGGAATGTTTTGGTTGGTTTTGACTTGTTTTTATGATGTTTTGCAAAGTTTTTTGAATGTTTTGATCAGTTCAGGCTGGTTTTCTAATGTTTTGGCATCTTTTCAGAATGTTTTGATGAGTTTTGCGGGTCTAAATCATTTTGGCGGGTTTTCGGAATATTTTGGTTGGTTTTGATTTGTTTTTATGATGTTTTGGCGGGTTTTTGGAATGTTTTGGTTGGGTTTTAGAATGTTTTGTTTTCTCTTGTGTTGTTTATATTGTCTTGGCAGGTTTTGGAATGTTTGGATTCCTTTTGGCGGGTTTTAAAATATTTTGGCGGGTATTTGGAATGTTTTGGCGGGTATTCGGAAGGTTTTGATTTGTTTTGACGGGTTTTGAAATATTTTGGCAGGTTTTTAGAAGGTTTAGATTTGTTTTGATTTCTTTTGATTATGTTTAGCCCAGTTTTTGGTGTGTTTGGATTAGCTTTGGTGGGCCTTACCATGTTTTGTCAGGTTTTTTTGAATGTATTGATCACTTCTGTCTGGTTTTCTATTTTGGCGGGTTTGAAAATATTTTTGGATTAGTTTTGGCGGGTTTTAAAATATTTTGACTCTTTGCGCAGAGATGACGGTGCCGGTTGCGGTGCACTCCGGGGCGCTCCTTCTGCGGAAAGACGCCTGGCAGCGGCACTTGGGACAGCTCCGCGTCTCCGTATTCTGTGTTTCTTGCCTTCTGCATCTCAGCAAAATGCTTTCCCACTAGGTCTAGCAAGGAGAAACTGTGGCAGCTGAGTAGATGTAGCCCGGCCCGCCCTTTGAAGTTGACAAGTTCTTGGCATCTCAGAGCCTCAAGGGAAGAGCAAGGTTATCTATGGTAGGCTGGGGCAGAACTAGCAGCAAGCAGAGCAAAGTTGTCCAAGAATAGCTTCCATTGGAATGCTAATGGCAATTGAAGAGGCAGGCCAGTGGCAAGCCACTAGCTTCTAGCAGTTTGAAAGTTGCAGACACAGTGCAGGTGTTGTGCGATTTCCTTCTTGGCCTCCTAGAAGGTGCCACGCTCTCTGTCTCTTGCTTGCCAATATGTTGCCGTGTTCCTCTTATTGTTTGGTTTGTTTTGATTTGTTTTGATGATGTTTTGGTGGGTTTTCGGAATGTTTTGGTGGTGTTTTAGAATGTTTTGTTTTCTCTTGTGTTGTTTATATTGTCTTGGCCGGTTTTGGAATGTTTGGATTCCTTTTGGCGGGTTTTCAAATCTTTTGGCGGGTATTTGGAATGTTTTGGTTTGCTTTCATTTGTTTTGATTATGTTTTGGCAAGTTATTGAAAGTTTGGATCACTTCTTACTGGTTTTCTAGTATTTTGGCATCTTTTCAGAATGTTTTGATGAGTTTTGGCGGGTTCTAAACTACTTTGTCGGGTTTTTGGAATGTTTCGGTTGGTTATGATTTGTTTTTATGATGTTTTGGCCGGATTTCGGCATATTTTGGTTGGTTTTTGGAATGTTTCGGTTGGTTTATGATTTGTTTTTATGATGTTTTTCAAAGTTTTTTGAATGTTTTGATCAGTTCTGGCTGGTTTTCTAATGTTTTGGCATCTTTTCAGAATGTTTTGATGAGTTTTGCGGGTCTAAATCATTTTGGCGGGTTTTTGGAATATTTTGGTTGGTTTTGATTTGTTTTGATGATGTTTTGGCGGGTTTTCGGAATGTTTTGGTTGGGTTTTAGAATGTTTTGTATTCTCTTGAGTTGTTTTTATTGTGTTGGCAGGTTTTGGAATGTTTGGATTCATTTTTGCGTGTTTTAAAATCTTTTGGCGGGTATTTGGAATGTTTTTTAACGGGTATTCGGAAGGTTTTGATTAGTTTTGACGGGTTTTGAATTATTTTGGCGGGTTTTTAGAAGGTTTAGGTTTGTTTTGATTTGTTTTGATTCTGTTTAGCCCAGTTTTTGGTGTGTTTGGATTAGCTTTGGTGGGCTTTATCATGTTTTGTGAGGTTTTTTCGAATGTATTGATCACTTCTGTCTGGTTTTCTATTTTGGCGGGTTTGAAAATATTTTTGGATGAGTTTTGGCGGGTTTGAAAATATTTTGGCTCTTTGCGCAGAGATGACGGTGCCGGTTGCGGTGCGCTGCGGGGCGCTCCTTCTGCGGAAAGACGCCTGGCAGCGGCACTTGGGACAGCTCCGCGTCTCCGTATTCTGCGTTTCTTGCCTTCTGCATCTCAGCAAAATGCTTTCCCACTAGGTCTAGCAAGGAGAAACTGTGGCAGCTGAGTAGATGTAGCCCGGCCCGCCCTTTGAAGTTGACAAGTTCTTGGCATCTCAGAGCCTCAAGGGAAGAGCAAGGTTATCTATGGTAGGCTGGGGCAGAACTAGCAGCAAGCAGAGCAAAGTTGTCCAAGAATAGCTTCCATTGGAATGCTAATGGCAATTGAAGAGGCAGGCCAGTGGCAAGCCACTAGCTTCTAGCAGTTTGAAAGTTGCAGACACAGTGCAGGTGTTGTGCGATTTCCTTCTTGGCCTCCTAGAAGGTGCCGCGCTCTCTGTCTCTTGCTTGCCAATATGTTGCCGTGTTCCTCTTATTGTTTGGTTTGTTTTGATTTGTTTTTATGATGTTTTGGCGGGTTTTCGGAATGTTTTGGTGGTGTTTCAGAATGTTTTGTTTTCTCTTGTATTGTTTATATTGTCTTGGCAGGTTTTGGAATGTTTGGATTTGTTTTGGCGGGTTTTAAAATATTTTGGCGGGTATTTGGAATGTTTTGGGTTGCTTTCATTTGTTTTGATTATGTTTTGGCAAGGTATTGAAAGTTTGGATCACTTCAGACTGGTTTTCTAGTATTTTGGCATCTTTTCAGAATGTTTTGATGAGTTTTGGCGGGTTCTAAACTATTTTGTCGGGTTTTTGGAATGTTTTGGTTGGTTTTGATTTGTTTTTATGATGCATTGCCAAGTTTTTTGAATGTTTTGATCAGTTCTGGCTGGTTTTCTAATGTTTTGGCATCTTTTCAGAATGTTTTGATGAGTTTTGCGGGTCTAAATAATTTTGGCGGGTTTTCGGAATGTTTTGGTTGGTTTTGATTTGTTTTGATGATGTTTTGGCGGGTTTTCGGAATGTTTTGGTTGGGTTTTAGAATGTTTTGTATTCTCTTGAGTTGTTTTTATTGTGTTGGCAGGGTTTGGAATGTTTGGATTCATTTTGGCGGGTTTTAAAAACTTTTGGCGGGTATTTGGAATGTTTTTTAACGGGTATTCGGAAGGTTTTGATTAGTTTTGACGGGTTTTGAAATATTTTGGCGGGTTTTTAGAGGTTTTAGATTTGTTTTGATTTGTTTTGATTCTGTTTAGCCCAGTTTTTGGTGTGTTTGGATTAGCTTTGGTGTGCTTTATCATGTTTTGTGAGGTTTTTTCGAATGTATTGATCACTTCTGTCTGGTTTTCTATTTTGGCGGGTTTGAAAATATTTTTGGATGAGTTTTGGCGGGTTTGAAAATATTTTGGCTCTTTGCGCAGAGATGACGGTGCCGGTTGCGGTGCGCTGCGGGGCGCTCCTTCTGCGGAAAGACGCCTGGCAGCGGCACTTGGGACAGCTCCGCGTCTCCGTATTCTGCGTTTCTTGCCTTCTGCATCTCAGCAAAATGCTTTCCCACTAGGTCTAGCAAGGAGAAACTGTGGCAGCTGAGTAGATGTAGCCCGGCCCGCCCTTTGAAGTTGACAAGTTCTTGGCATCTCAGAGCCTCAAGGGAAGAGCAAGGTTATCTATGGTAGGCTGGGGCAGAACTAGCAGCAAGCAGAGCAAAGTTGTCCAAGAATAGCTTCCATTGGAATGCTAATGGCAATTGAAGAGGCAGGCCAGTGGCAAGCCACTAGCTTCTAGCAGTTTGAAAGTTGCAGACACAGTGCAGGTGTTGTGCGATTTCCTTCTTGGCCTCCTAGAAGGTGCCGCGCTCTCTGTCTCTTGCTTGCCAATATGTTGCCGTGTTCCTCTTATTGTTTGGTTTGTTTTGATTTGTTTTTATGATGTTTTGGCGGGTTTTCGGAATGTTTTGGTGGTGTTTCAGAATGTTTTGTTTTCTCTTGTATTGTTTATATTGTCTTGGCAGGTTTTGGAATGTTTGGATTCCTTTTGGCGGGTTTTAAAATCTTTTGGCGGGTATTTGGAATGTTTTGGTTTGCTTTCATTTGTTTTGATTATGTTTTGGCAAGTTATTGAAAGTTTCGATCACTTCAGACTGGTTTTCTAGTATTTTGGCATCTTTTCAGAATGTTTTGATGAGTTTTGGCGGGTTCTAAACTACTTTGTCGGGTTTTTGGAATGTTTCGGTTGGTTATGATTTGTTTTTATGATGTTTTGGCCGGATTTCGGCATATTTTGGTTGGTTTTTGGAATGTTTCGGTTGGTTTATGATTTGTTTTTATGATGTTTTGCAAAGTTTTTTGAATGTTTTGATCAGTTCTGGCTGGTTTTCTAATGTTTTGGCATCTTTTCAGAATGTTTTGATGAGTTTTGCGGGTCTAAATCATTTTGGCGGGTTTTTGGAATATTTTGGTTGGTTTTGATTTGTTTTGATGATGTTTTGGCGGGTTTTCGGAATGTTTTGGTTGGGTTTTAGAATGTTTTGTATTCTCTTGAGTTGTTTTTATTGTCTTGGCAGGTTTTGGAATGTTTGGATTCCTTTTGGCGGGTTTTAAAATCTTTTGGCGGGTATTTGGAATGTTTTTTAACGGGTATTCGGAAGGTTTTGATTAGTTTTGACGGGTTTTGAATTATTTTGGCGGGTTTTTAGAAGGTTTAGGTTTGTTTTGATTTGTTTTGATTCTGTTTAGCCCAGTTTTTGGTGTGTTTGGATTAGCTTTGGTGGGCTTTATCATGTTTTGTGAGGTTTTTTCGAATGTATTGATCACTTCTGTCTGGTTTTCTATTTTGGCGGGTTTGAAAATATTTTTGGATGAGTTTTGGCGGGTTTGAAAATATTTTGGCTCTTTGCGCAGAGATGACGGTGCCGGTTGCGGTGCGCTGCGGGGCGCTCCTTCTGCGGAAAGACGCCTGGCAGCGGCACTTGGGACAGCTCCGCGTCTCCGTATTCTGCGTTTCTTGCCTTCTGCATCTCAGCAAAATGCTTTCCCACTAGGTCTAGCAAGGAGAAACTGTGGCAGCTGAGTAGATGTAGCCCGGCCCGCCCTTTGAAGTTGACAAGTTCTTGGCATCTCAGAGCCTCAAGGGAAGAGCAAGGTTATCTATGGTAGGCTGGGGCAGAACTAGCAGCAAGCAGAGCAAAGTTGTCCAAGAATAGCTTCCATTGGAATGCTAATGGCAATTGAAGAGGCAGGCCAGTGGCAAGCCACTAGCTTCTAGCAGTTTGAAAGTTGCAGACACAGTGCAGGTGTTGTGCGATTTCCTTCTTGGCCTCCTAGAAGGTGCCGCGCTCTCTGTCTCTTGCTTGCCAATATGTTGCCGTGTTCCTCTTATTGTTTGGTTTGTTTTGATTTGTTTTTATGATGTTTTGGCGGGTTTTCGGAATGTTTTGGTGGTGTTTCAGAATGTTTTGTTTTCTCTTGTATTGTTTATATTGTCTTGGCAGGTTTTGGAATGTTTGGATTTGTTTTGGCGGGTTTTAAAATATTTTGGCGGGTATTTGGAATGTTTTGGGTTGCTTTCATTTGTTTTGATTATGTTTTGGCAAGTTATTGAAAGTTTGGATCACTTCAGACTGGTTTTCTAGTATTTTGGCATCTTTTCAGAATGTTTTGATGAGTTTTGGCGGGTTCTAAACTATTTTGTCGGGTTTTTGGAATGTTTTGGTTGGTTTTGATTTGTTTTTATGATGCATTGCCAAGTTTTTTGAATGTTTTGATCAGTTCTGGCTGGTTTTCTAATGTTTTGGCATCTTTTCAGAATGTTTTGATGAGTTTTGCGGGTCTAAATAATTTTGGCGGGTTTTCGGAATGTTTTGGTTGGTTTTGATTTGTTTTGATGATGTTTTGGCGGGTTTTCGGAATGTTTTGGTTGGGTTTTAGAATGTTTTGTATTCTCTTGAGTTGTTTTTATTGTGTTGGCAGGGTTTGGAATGTTTGGATTCATTTTGGCGGGTTTTAAAATCTTTTGGCGGGTATTTGGAATGTTTTTTAACGGGTATTCGGAAGGTTTTGATTAGTTTTGACGGGTTTTGAAATATTTTGGCGGGTTTTTAGAAGGTTTTAGATTTGTTTTGATTTGTTTTGATTCTGTTTAGCCCAGTTTTTGGTGTGTTTGGATTAGCTTTGGTGGGCTTTATCATGTTTTGTGAGGTTTTTTCGAATGTATTGATCACTTCTGTCTGGTTTTCTATTTTGGCGGGTTTGAAAATATTTTTGGATGAGTTTTGGCGGGTTTGAAAATATTTTGGCTCTTTGCGCAGAGATGACGGTGCCGGTTGCGGTGCGCTCCGGGGCGCTCCTTCTGCGGAAAGACGCCTGGCAGCGGCACTTGGGACAGCTCCGCGTCTCCGTATTCTGCGTTTCTTGCCTTCTGCATCTCAGCAAAATGCTTTCCCACTAGGTCTAGCAAGGAGAAACTGTGGCAGCTGAGTAGATGTAGCCCGGCCCGCCCTTTGAAGTTGACAAGTTCTTGGCATCTCAGAGCCTCAAGGGAAGAGCAAGGTTATCTATGGTAGGCTGGGGCAGAACTAGCAGCAAGCAGAGCAAAGTTGTCCAAGAATAGCTTCCATTGGAATGCTAATGGCAATTGAAGAGGCAGGCCAGTGGCAAGCCACTAGCTTCTAGCAGTTTGAAAGTTGCAGACACAGTGCAGGTGTTGTGCGATTTCCTTCTTGGCCTCCTAGAAGGTGCCGCGCTCTCTGTCTCTTGCTTGCCAATATGTTGCCGTGTTCCTCTTATTGTTTGGTTTGTTTTGATTTGTTTTTATGATGTTTTGGCGGGTTTTCGGAATGTTTTGGTGGTGTTTCAGAATGTTTTGTTTTCTCTTGTATTGTTTATATTGTCTTGGCAGGTTTTGGAATGTTTGGATTCCTTTTGGCGGGTTTTAAAATCTTTTGGCGGGTATTTGGAATGTTTTGGTTTGCTTTCATTTGTTTTGATTATGTTTTGGCAAGTTATTGAAAGTTTCGATCACTTCAGACTGGTTTTCTAGTATTTTGGCATCTTTTCAGAATGTTTTGATGAGTTTTGGCGGGTTCTAAACTACTTTGTCGGGTTTTTGGAATGTTTCGGTTGGTTATGATTTGTTTTTATGATGTTTTGGCCGGATTTCGGCATATTTTGGTTGGTTTTTGGAATGTTTCGGTTGGTTTATGATTTGTTTTTATGATGTTTTGCAAAGTTTTTTGAATGTTTTGATCAGTTCTGGCTGGTTTTCTAATGTTTTGGCATCTTTTCAGAATGTTTTGATGAGTTTTGCGGGTCTAAATCATTTTGGCGGGTTTTTGGAATATTTTGGTTGGTTTTGATTTGTTTTGATGATGTTTTGGCGGGTTTTCGGAATGTTTTGGTTGGGTTTTAGAATGTTTTGTATTCTCTTGAGTTGTTTTTATTGTGTTGGCAGGTTTTGGAATGTTTGGATTCCTTTTGGCGGGTTTTAAAATCTTTTGGCGGGTATTTGGAATGTTTTTTAACGGGTATTCGGAAGGTTTTGATTAGTTTTGACGGGTTTTGAATTATTTTGGCGGGTTTTTAGAAGATTTAGGTTTGTTTTGATTTGTTTTGATTCTGTTTAGCCCAGTTTTTGATGTGTTTGGATTAGCTTTGGTGGGCTTTATCATGTTTTGTGAGGTTTTTTCGAATGTATTGATCACTTCTGTCTGGTTTTCTATTTTGGCGGGTTTGAAAATATTTTTGGATGAGTTTTGGCGGGTTTGAAAATATTTTGGCTCTTTGCGCAGAGATGACGGTGCCGGTTGCGGTGCGCTGCGGGGCGCTCCTTCTGCGGAAAGACGCCTGGCAGCGGCACTTGGGACAGCTCCGCGTCTCCGTATTCTGCGTTTCTTGCCTTCTGCATCTCAGCAAAATGCTTTCCCACTAGGTCTAGCAAGGAGAAACTGTGGCAGCTGAGTAGATGTAGCCCGGCCCGCCCTTTGAAGTTGACAAGTTCTTGGCATCTCAGAGCCTCAAGGGAAGAGCAAGGTTATCTATGGTAGGCTGGGGCAGAACTAGCAGCAAGCAGAGCAAAGTTGTCCAAGAATAGCTTCCATTGGAATGCTAATGGCAATTGAAGAGGCAGGCCAGTGGCAAGCCACTAGCTTCTAGCAGTTTGAAAGTTGCAGACACAGTGCAGGTGTTGTGCGATTTCCTTCTTGGCCTCCTAGAAGGTGCCGCGCTCTCTGTCTCTTGCTTGCCAATATGTTGCCGTGTTCCTCTTATTGTTTGGTTTGTTTTGATTTGTTTTTATGATGTTTTGGCGGGTTTTCGGAATGTTTTGGTGGTGTTTCAGAATGTTTTGTTTTCTCTTGTATTGTTTATATTGTCTTGGCAGGTTTTGGAATGTTTGGATTCCTTTTGGCGGGTTTTAAAATCTTTTGGCGGGTATTTGGAATGTTTTGGTTTGATTTCATTTGTTTTGATTATGTTTTGGCAAGTTATTGAAAGTTTCGATCACTTCAGACTGGTTTTCTAGTATTTTGGCATCTTTTCAGAATGTTTTGATGAGTTTTGGCGGGTTCTAAACTACTTTGTCGGGTTTTTGGAATGTTTCGGTTGGTTATGATTTGTTTTTATGATGTTTTGGCCGGATTTCGGAATATTTTGGTTGGTTTTTGGAATGTTTCGGTTGGTTTATGATTTGTTTTTATGATGTTTTGCAAAGTTTTTTGAATGTTTTGATCAGTTCTGGCTGGTTTTCTAATGTTTTGGCATCTTTTCAGAATGTTTTGATGAGTTTTGCGGGTCTAAATCATTTTGGCGGGTTTTTGGAATATTTTGGTTGGTTTTGATTTGTTTTGATGATGTTTTGGCGGGTTTTCGGAATGTTTTGGTTGGGTTTTAGAATGTTTTGTATTCTCTTGAGTTGTTTTTATTGTCTTGGCAGGTTTTGGAATGTTTGGATTCCTTTTGGCGGGTTTTAAAATCTTTTGGCGGGTATTTGGAATGTTTTTTAACGGGTATTCGGAAGGTTTTGATTAGTTTTGACGGGTTTTGAATTATTTTGGCGGGTTTTTAGAAGGTTTAGGTTTGTTTTGATTTGTTTTGATTCTGTTTAGCCCAGTTTTTGGTGTGTTTGGATTAGCTTTGGTGGGCTTTATCATGTTTTGTGAGGTTTTTTCGAATGTATTGATCACTTCTGTCTGGTTTTCTATTTTGGCGGGTTTGAAAATATTTTTGGATGAGTTTTGGCGGGTTTGAAAATATTTTGGCTCTTTGCGCAGAGATGACGGTGCCGGTTGCGGTGCGCTGCGGGGCGCTCCTTCTGCGGAAAGACGCCTGGCAGCGGCACTTGGGACAGCTCCGCGTCTCCGTATTCTGCGTTTCTTGCCTTCTGCATCTCAGCAAAATGCTTTCCCACTAGGTCTAGCAAGGAGAAACTGTGGCAGCTGAGTAGATGTAGCCCGGCCCGCCCTTTGAAGTTGACAAGTTCTTGGCATCTCAGAGCCTCAAGGGAAGAGCAAGGTTATCTATGGTAGGCTGGGGCAGAACTAGCAGCAAGCAGAGCAAAGTTGTCCAAGAATAGCTTCCATTGGAATGCTAATGGCAATTGAAGAGGCAGGCCAGTGGCAAGCCACTAGCTTCTAGCAGTTTGAAAGTTGCAGACACAGTGCAGGTGTTGTGCGATTTCCTTCTTGGCCTCCTAGAAGGTGCCGCGCTCTCTGTCTCTTGCTTGCCAATATGTTGCCGTGTTCCTCTTATTGTTTGGTTTGTTTTGATTTGTTTTTATGATGTTTTGGCGGGTTTTCGGAATGTTTTGGTGGTGTTTCAGAATGTTTTGTTTTCTCTTGTATTGTTTATATTGTCTTGGCAGGTTTTGGAATGTTTGGATTTGTTTTGGCGGGTTTTAAAATATTTTGGCGGGTATTTGGAATGTTTTGGGTTGCTTTCATTTGTTTTGATTATGTTTTGGCAAGGTATTGAAAGTTTGGATCACTTCAGACTGGTTTTCTAGTATTTTGGCATCTTTTCAGAATGTTTTGATGAGTTTTGGCGGGTTCTAAACTATTTTGTCGGGTTTTTGGAATGTTTTGGTTGGTTTTGATTTGTTTTTATGATGCATTGCCAAGTTTTTTGAATGTTTTGATCAGTTCTGGCTGGTTTTCTAATGTTTTGGCATCTTTTCAGAATGTTTTGATGAGTTTTGCGGGTCTAAATAATTTTGGCGGGTTTTCGGAATGTTTTGGTTGGTTTTGATTTGTTTTGATGATGTTTTGGCGGGTTTTCGGAATGTTTTGGTTGGGTTTTAGAATGTTTTGTATTCTCTTGAGTTGTTTTTATTGTGTTGGCAGGGTTTGGAATGTTTGGATTCATTTTGGCGGGTTTTAAAAACTTTTGGCGGGTATTTGGAATGTTTTTTAACGGGTATTCGGAAGGTTTTGATTAGTTTTGACGGGTTTTGAAATATTTTGGCGGGTTTTTAGAGGTTTTAGATTTGTTTTGATTTGTTTTGATTCTGTTTAGCCCAGTTTTTGGTGTGTTTGGATTAGCTTTGGTGGGCTTTATCATGTTTTGTGAGGTTTTTTCGAATGTATTGATCACTTCTGTCTGGTTTTCTATTTTGGCGGGTTTGAAAATATTTTTGGATGAGTTTTGGCGGGTTTGAAAATATTTTGG
Organism: Passer domesticus; assembly: GCF_036417665.1. NCBI lineage: Eukaryota > Metazoa > Chordata > Aves > Passeriformes > Passeridae > Passer > Passer domesticus. Next base: position 60,289,310 of record NC_087474.1, read on the forward strand.
CTCTTTGCGCAGAGACGACGGTGCCGGTTGCGGTGCGCTCCGGGGCGCTCCTTCTGCGGAAAGACGCCTGGCAGCGGCACTTGGGACAGCTCCGCGTCTCCGTATTCTGCGTTTCTTGCCTTCTGCATCTCAGCAAAATGCTTTCCCACTAGGTCTAGCAAGGAGAAACTGTGGCAGCTGAGTAGATGTAGCCCGGCCCGCCCTTTGAAGTTGACAAGTTCTTGGCATCTCAGAGCCTCAAGGGAAGAGCAAGGTTATCTATGGTAGGCTGGGGCAGAACTAGCAGCAAGCAGAGCAAAGTTGTCCAAGAATAGCTTCCATTGGAATGCTAATGGCAATTGAAGAGGCAGGCCAGTGGCAAGCCACTAGCTTCTAGCAGTTTGAAAGTTGCAGACACAGTGCAGGTGTTGTGCGATTTCCTTCTTGGCCTCCTACAAGGTGCCGCGCTCTCTGTCTCTTGCTTGCCAATATGTTGCCGTGTTCCTCTTATTGTTTGGTTTGTTTTGATTTGTTTTTATGATGTTTTGGCGGGTTTTCGGAATGTTTTGGTGGTGTTTCAGAATGTTTTGTTTTCTCTTGTATTGTTTATATTGTCTTGGCAGGTTTTGGAATGTTTGGATTCCTTTTGGCGGGTTTTAAAATCTTTTGGCGGGTATTTGGAATGTTTTGGTTTGCTTTCATTTGTTTTGATTATGTTTTGGCAAGTTATTGAAAGTTTTGATCACTTCAGACTGGTTTTCTAGTATTTTGGCATCTTTTCAGAATGTTTTGATGAGTTTTGGCGGGTTCTAAACTACTTTGTCGGGTTTTTGGAATGTTTCGGTTGGTTATGATTTGTTTTTATGATGTTTTGGCCGGATTTCGGCATATTTTGGTTGGTTTTTGGAATGTTTCGGTTGGTTTATGATTTGTTTTTATGATGTTTTGCAAAGTTTTTTGAATGTTTTGATCAGTTCTGGCTGGTTTTCTAATGTTTTGGCATCTTTTCAGAATGTTTTGATGAGTTTTGCGGGTCTAAATCATTTTGGCGGGTTTTTGGAATATTTTGGTTGGTTTTGATTTGTTTTGATGATGTTTTGGCGGGTTTTCGGAATGTTTTGGTTGGGTTTTAGAATGTTTTGTATTCTCTTGAGTTGTTTTTATTGTGTTGGCAGGTTTTGGAATGTTTGGATTCCTTTTGGCGGGTTTTAAAATCTTTTGGCGGGTATTTGGAATGTTTTTTAACGGGTATTCGGAAGGTTTTGATTAGTTTTGACGGGTTTTGAATTATTTTGGCGGGTTTTTAGAAGATTTAGGTTTGTTTTGATTTGTTTTGATTCTGTTTAGCCCAGTTTTTGATGTGTTTGGATTAGCTTTGGTGGGCTTTATCATGTTTTGTGAGGTTTTTTCGAATGTATTGATCACTTCTGTCTGGTTTTCTATTTTGGCGGGTTTGAAAATATTTTTGGATGAGTTTTGGCGGGTTTGAAAATATTTTGGCTCTTTGCGCAGAGATGACGGTGCCGGTTGCGGTGCGCTGCGGGGCGCTCCTTCTGCGGAAAGACGCCTGGCAGCGGCACTTGGGACAGCTCCGCGTCTCCGTATTCTGCGTTTCTTGCCTTCTGCATCTCAGCAAAATGCTTTCCCACTAGGTCTAGCAAGGAGAAACTGTGGCAGCTGAGTAGATGTAGCCCGGCCCGCCCTTTGAAGTTGACAAGTTCTTGGCATCTCAGAGCCTCAAGGGAAGAGCAAGGTTATCTATGGTAGGCTGGGGCAGAACTAGCAGCAAGCAGAGCAAAGTTGTCCAAGAATAGCTTCCATTGGAATGCTAATGGCAATTGAAGAGGCAGGCCAGTGGCAAGCCACTAGCTTCTAGCAGTTTGAAAGTTGCAGACACAGTGCAGGTGTTGTGCGATTTCCTTCTTGGCCTCCTAGAAGGTGCCGCGCTCTCTGTCTCTTGCTTGCCAATATGTTGCCGTGTTCCTCTTATTGTTTGGTTTGTTTTGATTTGTTTTTATGATGTTTTGGCGGGTTTTCGGAATGTTTTGGTGGTGTTTCAGAATGTTTTGTTTTCTCTTGTATTGTTTATATTGTCTTGGCAGTTTTTGGAATGTTTGGATTTGTTTTGGCGGGTTTTAAAATATTTTGGCGGGTATTTGGAATGTTTTGGGTTGCTTTCATTTGTTTTGATTATGTTTTGGCAAGTTATTGAAAGTTTGGATCACTTCAGACTGGTTTTCTAGTATTTTGGCATCTTTTCAGAATGTTTTGATGAGTTTTGGCGGGTTCTAAACTATTTTGTCGGGTTTTTGGAATGTTTTGGTTGGTTTTGATTTGTTTTTATGGTGCATTGCCAAGTTTTTTGAATGTTTTGATCAGTTCTGGCTGGTTTTCTAATGTTTTGGCATCTTTTCAGAATGTTTTGATGAGTTTTGCGGGTCTAAATCATTTTGGCGGGTTTTTGGAATGTTTCGGTTGGTTATGATTTGTTTTTATGATGTTTTGGCCGGATTTCGGCATATTTTGGTTGGTTTTTGGAATGTTTCGGTTGGTTTATGATTTGTTTTTATGATGTTTTGCAAAGTTTTTTGAATGTTTTGATCAGTTCTGGCTGGTTTTCTAATGTTTTGGCATCTTTTCAGAATGTTTTGATGAGTTTTGCGGGTCTAAATCATTTTGGCGGGTTTTTGGAATATTTTGGTTGGTTTTGATTTGTTTTGATGATGTTTTGGCGGGTTTTCGGAATGTTTTGGTTGGGTTTTAGAATGTTTTGTATTCTCTTGAGTTGTTTTTATTGTGTTGGTAGGTTTTGGAATGTTTGGATTCATTTTTGCGTGTTTTAAAATCTTTTGGCGGGTATTTGGAATGTTTTTTAACGGGTATTCGGAAGGTTTTGATTAGTTTTGACGGGTTTTGAATTATTTTGGCGGGTTTTTAGAAGGTTTAGGTTTGTTTTGATTTGTTTTGATTCTGTTTAGCCCAGTTTTTGATGTGTTTGGATTAGCTTTGGTGGGCTTTATCATGTTTTGTCAGGTTTTTTCGAATGTATTGATCACTTCTGTCTGGTTTTCTATTTTGGCGGGTTTGAAAATAGTTTTGGATGAGTTTTGGCGGGTTTGAAAATATTTTGGCTCTTTGCGCAGAGATGACGGTGCCGGTTGCGGTGCGCTGCGGGGCGCTCCTTCTGCGGAAAGACGCCTGGCAGCGGCACTTGGGACAGCTCCGCGTCTCCGTATTCTGCGTTTCTTGCCTTCTGCATCTCAGCAAAATGCTTTCCCACTAGGTCTAGCAAGGAGAAACTGTGGCAGCTGAGTAGATGTAGCCCGGCCCGCCCTTTGAAGTTGACAAGTTCTTGGCATCTCAGAGCCTCAAGGGAAGAGCAAGGTTATCTATGGTAGGCTGGGGCAGAACTAGCAGCAAGCAGAGCAAAGTTGTCCAAGAATAGCTTCCATTGGAATGCTAATGGCAATTGAAGAGGCAGGCCAGTGGCAAGCCACTAGCTTCTAGCAGTTTGAAAGTTGCAGACACAGTGCAGGTGTTGTGCGATTTCCTTCTTGGCCTCCTAGAAGGTGCCGCGCTCTCTGTCTCTTGCTTGCCAATATGTTGCCGTGTTCCTCTTATTGTTTGGTTTGTTTTGATTTGTTTTTATGATGTTTTGGCGGGTTTTCGGAATGTTTTGGTGGTGTTTCAGAATGTTTTGTTTTCTCTTGTATTGTTTATATTGTCTTGGCAGGTTTTGGAATGTTTGGATTTGTTTTGGCGGGTTTTAAAATATTTTGGCGGGTATTTGGAATGTTTTGGGTTGCTTTCATTTGTTTTGATTATGTTTTGGCAAGTTATTGAAAGTTTGGATCACTTCAGACTGGTTTTCTAGTATTTTGGCATCTTTTCAGAATGTTTTGATGAGTTTTGGCGGGTTCTAAACTATTTTGTCGGGTTTTTGGAATGTTTTGGTTGGTTTTGATTTGTTTTTATGATGCATTGCCAAGTTTTTTGAATGTTTTGATCAGTTCTGGCTGGTTTTCTAATGTTTTGGCATCTTTTCAGAATGTTTTGATGAGTTTTGCGGGTCTAAATAATTTTGGCGGGTTTTCGGAATGTTTTGGTTGGTTTTGATTTGTTTTGATGATGTTTTGGCGGGTTTTCGGAATGTTTTGGTTGGGTTTTAGAATGTTTTGTATTCTCTTGAGTTGTTTTTATTGTGTTGGCAGGGTTTGGAATGTTTGGATTCATTTTGGCGGGTTTTAAAAACTTTTGGCGGGTATTTGGAATGTTTTTTAACGGGTATTCGGAAGGTTTTGATTAGTTTTGACGGGTTTTGAAATATTTTGGCGGGTTTTTAGAGGTTTTAGATTTGTTTTGATTTGTTTTGATTCTGTTTAGCCCAGTTTTTGGTGTGTTTGGATTAGCTTTGGTGGGCTTTATCATGTTTTGTGAGGTTTTTTCGAATGTATTGATCACTTCTGTCTGGTTTTCTATTTTGGCGGGTTTGAAAATATTTTTGGATGAGTTTTGGCGGGTTTGAAAATATTTTGGCTCTTTGCGCAGAGACGACGGTGCCGGTTGCGGTGCGCTCCGGGGCGCTCCTTCTGCGGAAAGACGCCTGGCAGCGGCACTTGGGACAGCTCCGCGTCTCCGTATTCTGCGTTTCTTGCCTTCTGCATCTCAGCAAAATGCTTTCCCACTAGGTCTAGCAAGGAGAAACTGTGGCAGCTGAGTAGATGTAGCCCGGCCCGCCCTTTGAAGTTGACAAGTTCTTGGCATCTCAGAGCCTCAAGGGAAAAGCAAGGTTATCTATGGTAGGCTGGGGCAGAACTAGCAGCAAGCAGAGCAAAGTTGTCCAAGAATAGCTTCCATTGGAATGCTAATGGCAATTGAAGAGGCAGGCCAGTGGCAAGCCACTAGCTTCTAGCAGTTTGAAAGTTGCAGACACAGTGCAGGTGTTGTGCGATTTCCTTCTTGGCCTCCTAGAAGGTGCCGCGCTCTCTGTCTCTTGCTTGCCAATATGTTGCCGTGTTCCTCTTATTGTTTGGTTTGTTTTGATTTGTTTTTATGATGTTTTGGCGGGTTTTCGGAATGTTTTGGTGGTGTTTCAGAATGTTTTGTTTTCTCTTGTATTGTTTATATTGTCTTGGCAGGTTTTGGAATGTTTGGATTTGTTTTGGCGGGTTTTCAAATCTTTTGGCGGGTATTTGGAATGTTTTGGTTTGCTTTCATTTGTTTTGATTATGTTTTGGCAAGTTATTGAAAGTTTCGATCACTTCAGACTGGTTTTCTAGTATTTTGGCATCTTTTCAGAATGTTTTGATGAGTTTTGGCGGGTTCTAAACTACTTTGTCGGGTTTTTGGAATGTTTCGGTTGGTTATGATTTGTTTTTATGATGTTTTGGCCGGATTTCGGCATATTTTGGTTGGTTTTTGGAATGTTTCGGTTGGTTTATGATTTGTTTTTATGATGTTTTGCAAAGTTTTTTGAATGTTTTGATCAGTTCTGGCTGGTTTTCTAATGTTTTGGCATCTTTTCAGAATGTTTTGATGAGTTTTGCGGGTCTAAATCATTTTGGCGGGTTTTTGGAATATTTTGGTTGGTTTTGATTTGTTTTGATGATGTTTTGGCGGGTTTTCGGAATGTTTTGGTTGGGTTTTAGAATGTTTTGTATTCTCTTGAGTTGTTTTTATTGTCTTGGCAGGTTTTGGAATGTTTGGATTCCTTTTGGCGGGTTTTAAAATCTTTTGGCGGGTATTTGGAATGTTTTTTAACGGGTATTCGGAAGGTTTTGATTAGTTTTGACGGGTTTTGAATTATTTTGGCGGGTTTTTAGAAGATTTAGGTTTGTTTTGATTTGTTTTGATTCTGTTTAGCCCAGTTTTTGATGTGTTTGGATTAGCTTTGGTGGGCTTTATCATGTTTTGTGAGGTTTTTTCGAATGTATTGATCACTTCTGTCTGGTTTTCTATTTTGGCGGGTTTGAAAATATTTTTGGATGAGTTTTGGCGGGTTTGAAAATATTTTGGCTCTTTGCGCAGAGATGACGGTGCCGGTTGCGGTGCGCTGCGGGGCGCTCCTTCTGCGGAAAGACGCCTGGCAGCGGCACTTGGGACAGCTCCGCGTCTCCGTATTCTGCGTTTCTTGCCTTCTGCATCTCAGCAAAATGCTTTCCCACTAGGTCTAGCAAGGAGAAACTGTGGCAGCTGAGTAGATGTAGCCCGGCCCGCCCTTTGAAGTTGACAAGTTCTTGGCATCTCAGAGCCTCAAGGGAAGAGCAAGGTTATCTATGGTAGGCTGGGGCAGAACTAGCAGCAAGCAGAGCAAAGTTGTCCAAGAATAGCTTCCATTGGAATGCTAATGGCAATTGAAGAGGCAGGCCAGTGGCAAGCCACTATCTTCTAGCAGTTTGAAAGTTGCAGACACAGTGCAGGTGTTGTGCGATTTCCTTCTTGGCCTCCTAGAAGGTGCCGCGCTCTCTGTCTCTTGCTTGCCAATATGTTGCCGTGTTCCTCTTATTGTTTGGTTTGTTTTGATTTGTTTTTATGATGTTTTGGCGGGTTTTCGGAATGTTTTGGTGGTGTTTCAGAATGTTTTGTTTTCTCTTGTATTGTTTATATTGTCTTGGCAGGTTTTGGAATGTTTGGATTCCTTTTGGCGGGTTTTAAAATCTTTTGGCGGGTATTTGGAATGTTTTGGGTTGCTTTCATTTGTTTTGATTATGTTTTGGCAAGTTATTGAAAGTTTGGATCACTTCAGACTGGTTTTCTAGTATTTTGGCATCTTTTCAGAATGTTTTGATGAGTTTTGGCGGGTTCTAAACTATTTTGTCGGGTTTTTGGAATGTTTTGGTTGGTTTTGATTTGTTTTTATGGTGCATTGCCAAGTTTTTTGAATGTTTTGATCAGTTCTGGCTGGTTTTCTAATGTTTTGGCATCTTTTCAGAATGTTTTGATGAGTTTTGCGGGTCTAAATCATTTTGGCGGGTTTTTGGAATGTTTCGGTTGGTTATGATTTGTTTTTATGATGTTTTGGCCGGATTTCGGCATATTTTGGTTGGTTTTTGGAATGTTTCGGTTGGTTTATGATTTGTTTTTATGATGTTTTGCAAAGTTTTTTGAATGTTTTGATCAGTTCTGGCTGGTTTTCTAATGTTTTGGCATCTTTTCAGAATGTTTTGATGAGTTTTGCGGGTCTAAATCATTTTGGCGGGTTTTTGGAATATTTTGGTTGGTTTTGATTTGTTTTGATGATGTTTTGGCGGGTTTTCGGAATGTTTTGGTTGGGTTTTAGAATGTTTTGTATTCTCTTGAGTTGTTTTTATTGTGTTGGTAGGTTTTGGAATGTTTGGATTCATTTTTGCGTGTTTTAAAATCTTTTGGCGGGTATTTGGAATGTTTTTTAACGGGTATTCGGAAGGTTTTGATTAGTTTTGACGGGTTTTGAATTATTTTGGCGGGTTTTTAGAAGGTTTAGGTTTGTTTTGATTTGTTTTGATTCTGTTTAGCCCAGTTTTTGATGTGTTTGGATTAGCTTTGGTGGGCTTTATCATGTTTTGTGAGGTTTTTTCGAATGTATTGATCACTTCTGTCTGGTTTTCTATTTTGGCGGGTTTGAAAATAGTTTTGGATGAGTTTTGGCGGGTTTGAAAATATTTTGGCTCTTTGCGCAGAGATGACGGTGCCGGTTGCGGTGCGCTGCGGGGCGCTCCTTCTGCGGAAAGACGCCTGGCAGCGGCACTTGGGACAGCTCCGCGTCTCCGTATTCTGTGTTTCTTGCCTTCTGCATCTCAGCAAAATGCTTTCCCACTAGGTCTAGCAAGGAGAAACTGTGGCAGCTGAGTAGATGTAGCCCGGCCCGCCCTTTGAAGTTGACAAGTTCTTGGCATCTCAGAGCCTCAAGGGAAGAGCAAGGTTATCTATGGTAGGCTGGGGCAGAACTAGCAGCAAGCAGAGCAAAGTTGTCCAAGAATAGCTTCCATTGGAATGCTAATGGCAATTGAAGAGGCAGGCCAGTGGCAAGCCACTAGCTTCTAGCAGTTTGAAAGTTGCAGACACAGTGCAGGTGTTGTGCGGCTTCCTTCTTGGCCTCCTAGAAGGTGCCGCGCTCTCTGTCTCTTGCTTGCCAATATATTGCCGTGTTCCTCCTATTGTTTGGTTTGTTTTGATTTGTTTTGATGATGTTTTGGTGGGTTTTCGGAATGTTTTGGTGGTGTTTTAGAATGTTTTGTTTTCTCTTGTATTGTTTATATTGTCTTGGAAGGTTTTTGAATGTTTGGATTCCTTTTGGCGGGTTTTCAAATATTTTGGCGGGTATTTGGAATGTTTTGGTTTGCTTTCATTTGTTTTGATTATGTTTTGGCAAGTTATTGAAAGTTTCGATCACTTCAGACTGGTTTTCTAGTATTTTGGCATCTTTTCAGAATGTTTTGATGAGTTTTGGCGGGTTCTAAACTACTTTGTCGGGTTTTTGGAATGTTTTGGTTGGTTTTGACTTGTTTTTATGATGTTTTGCAAAGTTTTTTGAATGTTTTGATCAGTTCAGGCTGGTTTTCTAATGTTTTGGCATCTTTTCAGAATGTTTTGATGAGTTTTGCGGGTCTAAATCATTTTGGCGGGTTTTCGGAATATTTTGGTTGGTTTTGATTTGTTTTTATGATGTTTTGGCGGGTTTTTGGAATGTTTTGGTTGGGTTTTAGAATGTTTTGTTTTCTCTTGTGTTGTTTATATTGTCTTGGCAGGTTTTGGAATGTTTGGATTCCTTTTGGCGGGTTTTAAAATATTTTGGCGGGTATTTGGAATGTTTTGGCGGGTATTCGGAAGGTTTTGATTTGTTTTGACGGGTTTTGAAATATTTTGGCAGGTTTTTAGAAGGTTTAGATTTGTTTTGATTTCTTTTGATTATGTTTAGCGCAGTTTTTGGTGTGTTTGGATTAGCTTTGGTGGGCCTTACCATGTTTTGTCAGGTTTTTTTGAATGTATTGATCACTTCTGTCTGGTTTTCTATTTTGGCGGGTTTGAAAATATTTTTGGATTAGTTTTGGCGGGTTTTAAAATATTTTGACTCTTTGCGCAGAGATGACGGTGCCGGTTGCGGTGCACTCCGGGGCGCTCCTTCTGCGGAAAGACGCCTGGCAGTGGCACTTGGGACAGCTCCGCGTCTCCGTATTCTGTGTTTCTTGCCTTCTGCATCTCAGCAAAATGCTTTCCCACTAGGTCTAGCAAGGAGAAACTGTGGCAGCTGAGTAGATGTAGCCCGGCCCGCCCTTTGAAGTTGACAAGTTCTTGGCATCTCAGAACCTCAAGGGAAGAGCAAGGTTATCTATGGTAGGCTGGGGCAGAACTAGCAGCAAGCAGAGCAAAGTTGTCCAAGAATAGCTTCCATTGGAATGCTAATGGCAATTGAAGAGGCAGGCCAGTGGCAAGCCACTAGCTTCTAGCAGTTTGAAAGTTGCAGACACAGTGCAGGTGTTGTGCGGCTTCCTTCTTGGCCTCCTAGAAGGTGCCGCGGTGCCGCGCTCTCCGTCTCTTGCTTGCCAATATGTTGCCGTGTTCCTCCTATTGTTTGGTTTGTTTTGATTTGTTTTGATGATGTTTTGGTGGGTTTTCGGAATGTTTTGGTGGTGTTTTAGAATGTTTTGTTTTCTCTTGTGTTGTTTATATTGTCTTGGCCGGTTTTGGAATGTTTGGATTCCTTTTGGCGGGTTTTCAAATCTTTTGGCGGGTATTTGGAATGTTTTGGTTTGCTTTCATTTGTTTTGATTATGTTTTGGCAAGTTATTGAAAGTTTGGATCACTTCTTACTGGTTTTCTAGTATTTTGGCATCTTTTCAGAATGTTTTGATGAGTTTTGGCGGGTTCTAAACTACTTTGTCGGGTTTTTGGAATGTTTCGGTTGGTTATGATTTGTTTTTATGATGTTTTGGCCGGATTTCGGAATATTTTGGCTGGTTTTTGGAATGTTTCGGTTGGTTTATGATTTGTTTTTATGATTTTTTCAAAGTTTTTTGAATGTTTTGATCAGTTCTGGCTGGTTTTCTAATGTTTTGGCATCTTTTCAGAATGTTTTGATGAGTTTTGCGGGTCTAAATCATTTTGGCGGGTTTTTGGAATATTTTGGTTGGTTTTGATTTGTTTTGATGATGTTTTGGCGGGTTTTCGGAATGTTTTGGTTGGGTTTTAGAATGTTTTGTATTCTCTTGAGTTGTTTTTATTGTGTTGGCAGGTTTTGGAATGTTTGGATTCATTTTTGCGTGTTTTAAAATCTTTTGGCGGGTATTTGGAATGTTTTTTAACGGGTATTCGGAAGGTTTTGATTAGTTTTGACGGGTTTTGAATTATTTTGGCGGGTTTTTAGAAGGTTTAGGTTTGTTTTGATTTGTTTTGATTCTGTTTAGCCCAGTTTTTGATGTGTTTGGATTAGCTTTGGTGGGCTTTATCATGTTTTGTGAGGTTTTTTCGAATGTATTGATCACTTCTGTCTGGTTTTCTATTTTGGCGGGTTTGAAAATATTTTTGGATGAGTTTTGGCGGGTTTGAAAATATTTTGGCTCTTTGCGCAGAGATGACGGTGCCGGTTGCGGTGCGCTCCGGGGCGCTCCTTCTGCGGAAAGACGCCTGGCAGCGGCACTTGGGACAGCTCCGCGTCTCCGTATTCTGCGTTTCTTGCCTTCTGCATCTCAGCAAAATGCTTTCCCACTAGGTCTAGCAAGGAGAAACTGTGGCAGCTGAGTAGATGTAGCCCGGCCCGCCCTTTGAAGTTGACAAGTTCTTGGCATCTCAGAGCCTCAAGGGAAGAGCAAGGTTATCTATGGTAGGCTGGGGCAGAACTAGCAGCAAGCAGAGCAAAGTTGTCCAAGAATAGCTTCCATTGGAATGCTAATGGCAATTGAAGAGGCAGGCCAGTGGCAAGCCACTAGCTTCTAGCAGTTTGAAAGTTGCAGACACAGTGCAGGTGTTGTCCGATTTCCTTCTTGGCCTCCTAGAAGGTGCCGCGCTCTCTGTCTCTTGCTTGCCAATATGTTGCCGTGTTCCTCTTATTGTTTGGTTTGTTTTGATTTGTTTTTATGATGTTTTGGCGGGTTTTCGGAATGTTTTGGTGGTGTTTCAGAATGTTTTGTTTTCTCTTGTATTGTTTATATTGTCTTGGCAGGTTTTGGAATGTTTGGATTCCTTTTGGCGGGTTTTAAAATCTTTTGGCGGGTATTTGGAATGTTTTGGGTTGCTTTCATTTGTTTTGATTATGTTTTGGCAAGGTATTGAAAGTTTGGATCACTTCAGACTGGTTTTCTAGTATTTTGGCATCTTTTCAGAATGTTTTGATGAGTTTTGGCGGGTTCTAAACTATTTTGTCGGGTTTTTGGAATGTTTTGGTTGGTTTTGATTTGTTTTTATGATGCATTGCCAAGTTTTTTGAATGTTTTGATCAGTTCTGGCTGGTTTTCTAATGTTTTGGCATCTTTTCAGAATGTTTTGATGAGTTTTGCGGGTCTAAATCATTTTGGCGGGTTTTCGGAATGTTTTGGTTGGTTTTGATTTGTTTTGATGATGTTTTGGCGGGTTTTCGGAATGTTTTGGTTGGGTTTTAGAATGTTTTGTATTCTCTTGAGTTGTTTTTATTGTGTTGGCAGGGTTTGGAATGTTTGGATTCATTTTGGCGGGTTTTAAAAACTTTTGGCGGGTATTTGGAATGTTTTTTAACGGGTATTCGGAAGGTTTTGATTAGTTTTGACGGGTTTTGAAATATTTTGGCGGGTTTTTAGAGGTTTTAGATTTGTTTTGATTTGTTTTGATTCTGTTTAGCCCAGTTTTTGGTGTGTTTGGTTTAGCTTTGGTGGGCTTTATGATGTTTTTTCAGGTTTTTTCGAATGTATTGATCACTTCTGTCTGGTTTTCTATTTTGGCGGGTTTGAAAATATTTTTGGATGAGTTTTGGCGGGTTTGAAAATATTTTGGCTCTTTGCGCAGAGACGACGGTGCCGGTTGCGGTGCGCTCCGGGGCGCTCCTTCTGCGGAAAGACGCCTGGCAGCGGCACTTGGGACAGCTCCGCGTCTCCGTATTCTGCGTTTCTTGCCTTCTGCATCTCAGCAAAATGCTTTCCCACTAGGTCTAGCAAGGAGAAACTGTGGCAGCTGAGTAGATGTAGCCCGGCCCGCCCTTTGAAGTTGACAAGTTCTTGGCATCTCAGAGCCTCAAGGGAAGAGCAAGGTTATCTATGGTAGGCTGGGGCAGAACTAGCAGCAAGCAGAGCAAAGTTGTCCAAGAATAGCTTCCATTGGAATGCTAATGGCAATTGAAGAGGCAGGCCAGTGGCAAGCCACTATCTTCTAGCAGTTTGAAAGTTGCAGACACAGTGCAGGTGTTGTGCGATTTCCTTCTTGGCCTCCTAGAAGGTGCCGCGCTCTCTGTCTCTTGCTTGCCAATATGTTGCCGTGTTCCTCTTATTGTTTGGTTTGTTTTGATTTGTTTTTATGATGTTTTGGCGGGTTTTCGGAATGTTTTGGTGGTGTTTCAGAATGTTTTGTTTTCTCTTGTATTGTTTATATTGTCTTGGCAGGTTTTGGAATGTTTGGATTTGTTTTGGCGGGTTTTCAAATCTTTTGGCGGGTATTTGGAATGTTTTGGTTTGCTTTCATTTGTTTTGATTATGTTTTGGCAAGTTATTGAAAGTTTCGATCACTTCAGACTGGTTTTCTAGTATTTTGGCATCTTTTCAGAATGTTTTGATGAGTTTTGGCGGGTTCTAAACTACTTTGTCGGGTTTTTGGAATGTTTCGGTTGGTTATGATTTGTTTTTATGATGTTTTGGCCGGATTTCGGAATATTTTGGTTGGTTTTTGGAATGTTTCGGTTGGTTTATGATTTGTTTTTATGATGTTTTGCAAAGTTTTTTGAATGTTTTGATCAGTTCTGGCTGGTTTTCTAATGTTTTGGCATCTTTTCAGAATGTTTTGATGAGTTTTGCGGGTCTAAATCATTTTGGCGGGTTTTTGGAATATTTTGGTTGGTTTTGATTTGTTTTGATGATGTTTTGGCGGGTTTTCGGAATGTTTTGGTTGGGTTTTAGAATGTTTTGTATTCTCTTGAGTTGTTTTTATTGTGTTGGCAGGTTTTGGAATGTTTGGATTCATTTTTGCGTGTTTTAAAATCTTTTGGCGGGTATTTGGAATGTTTTTTAACGGGTATTCGGAAGGTTTTGATTAGTTTTGACGGGTTTTGAATTATTTTGGCGGGTTTTTAGAAGGTTTAGGTTTGTTTTGATTTGTTTTGATTCTGTTTAGCCCAGTTTTTGATGTGTTTGGATTAGCTTTGATGGGCTTTATCATGTTTTGTGAGGTTTTTTCGAATGTATTGATCACTTCTGTCTGGTTTTCTATTTTGGCGGGTTTGAAAATATTTTTGGATGAGTTTTGGCGGGTTTTAAAATCTTTTGGCGGGTATTTGGAATGTTTTGGGTTGCTTTCATTTGTTTTGATTATGTTTTGGCAAGTTATTGAAAGTTTGGATCACTTCTGACTGGTTTTCTAGTATTTTGGCATCTTTTCAGAATGTTTTGATGAGTTTTGGCGGGTTCTAAACTACTTTGTCGGGTTTTTGGAATGTTTCGGTTGGTTATGATTTGTTTTTATGATGTTTTGGCCGGATTTCGGAATATTTTGTCTGGTTTTTAGAATGTTTTGGTTGGTTTATGATTTGTTTTTATGATGTTTTGCAAAGTTTTTTGAATGTTTTGATCAGTTCTGGCTGGTTTTCTAATGTTTTGGCATCTTTTCAGAATGTTTTGATGAGTTTTGCGGGTCTAAATCATTTTGGCGGGTTTTTGGAATATTTTGGTTGGTTTTGATTTGTTTTGATGATGTTTTGGCGGGTTTTCGGAATGTTTTGGTTGGGTTTTAGAATGTTTTGTATTCTCTTGAGTTGTTTTTATTGTCTTGGCAGGTTTTGGAATGTTTGGATTCCTTTTGGCGGGTTTTAAAATATTTTGGCGGGTATTTGGAATGTTTTTTAACGGGTATTCGGAAGGTTTTGATTAGTTTTGACGGGTTTTGAATTATTTTGGCGGGTTTTTAGAAGATTTAGGTTTGTTTTGATTTGTTTTGATTCTGTTTAGCCCAGTTTTTGATGTGTTTGGATTAGCTTTGGTGGGCTTTATCATGTTTTGTGAGGTTTTTTCGAATGTATTGATCACTTCTGTCTGGTTTTCTATTTTGGCGGGTTTGAAAATATTTTTGGATGAGTTTTGGCGGGTTTGAAAATATTTTGGCTCTTTGCGCAGAGATGACGGTGCCGGTTGCGGTGCGCTGCGGGGCGCTCCTTCTGCGGAAAGACGCCTGGCAGCGGCACTTGGGACAGCTCCGCGTCTCCGTATTCTGCGTTTCTTGCCTTCTGCATCTCAGCAAAATGCTTTCCCACTAGGTCTAGCAAGGAGAAACTGTGGCAGCTGAGTAGATGTAGCCCGGCCCGCCCTTTGAAGTTGACAAGTTCTTGGCATCTCAGAGCCTCAAGGGAAGAGCAAGGTTATCTATGGTAGGCTGGGGCAGAACTAGCAGCAAGCAGAGCAAAGTTGTCCAAGAATAGCTTCCATTGGAATGCTAATGGCAATTGAAGAGGCAGGCCAGTGGCAAGCCACTATCTTCTAGCAGTTTGAAAGTTGCAGACACAGTGCAGGTGTTGTGCGATTTCCTTCTTGGCCTCCTAGAAGGTGCCGCGCTCTCTGTCTCTTGCTTGCCAATATGTTGCCGTGTTCCTCTTATTGTTTGGTTTGTTTTGATTTGTTTTTATGATGTTTTGGCGGGTTTTCGGAATGTTTTGGTGGTGTTTCAGAATGTTTTGTTTTCTCTTGTATTGTTTATATTGTCTTGGCAGGTTTTGGAATGTTTGGATTTGTTTTGGCGGGTTTTAAAATCTTTTGGCGGGTATTTGGAATGTTTTGGTTTGCTTTCATTTGTTTTGATTATGTTTTGGCAAGTTATTGAAAGTTTCGATCACTTCAGACTGGTTTTCTAGTATTTTGGCATCTTTTCAGAATGTTTTGATGAGTTTTGGCGGGTTCTAAACTATTTTGTCGGGTTTTTGGAATGTTTTGGTTGGTTTTGATTTGTTTTTATGATGTTTTGCCAAGTTTTTTGAATGTTTTGATCAGTTCTGGCTGGTTTTCTAATGTTTTGGCATCTTTTCAGAATGTTTTGATGAGTTTTGCGGGTCTAAATAATTTTGGCGGGTTTTCGGAATGTTTTGGTTGGTTTTGATTTGTTTTGATGATGTTTTGGCGGGTTTTCGGAATGTTTTGGTTGGGTTTTAGAATGTTTTGTATTCTCTTGAGTTGTTTTTATTGTGTTGGCAGGGTTTGGAATGTTTGGATTCATTTTGGCGGGTTTTAAAAACTTTTGGCGGGTATTTGGAATGTTTTTTAACGGGTATTCGGAAGGTTTTGATTAGTTTTGACGGGTTTTGAAATATTTTGGCGGGTTTTTAGAGGTTTTAGATTTGTTTTGATTTGTTTTGATTCTGTTTAGCCCAGTTTTTGGTGTGTTTGGATTAGCTTTGGTGGGCTTTATCATGTTTTGTGAGGTTTTTTCGAATGTATTGATCACTTCTGTCTGGTTTTCTATTTTGGCGGGTTTGAAAATAGTTTTGGATGAGTTTTGGCGGGTTTGAAAATATTTTGGCTTTTTGCGCAGAGATGACGGTGCCGGTTGCGGTGCGCTCCGGGGCGCTCCTTCTGCGGAAAGACGCCTGGCAGCGGCACTTGGGACAGCTCCGCGTCTCCGTATTCTGCGTTTCTTGCCTTCTGCATCTCAGCAAAATGCTTTCCCACTAGGTCTAGCAAGGAGAAACTGTGGCAGCTGAGTAGATGTAGCCCGGCCCGCCCTTTGAAGTTGACAAGTTCTTGGCATCTCAGAGCCTCAAGGGAAAAGCAAGGTTATCTATGGTAGGCTGGGGCAGAACTAGCAGCAAGCAGAGCAAAGTTGTCCAAGAATAGCTTCCATTGGAATGCTAATGGCAATTGAAGAGGCAGGCCAGTGGCAAGCCACTAGCTTCTAGCAGTTTGAAAGTTGCAGACACAGTGCAGGTGTTGTCCGATTTCCTTCTTGGCCTCCTAGAAGGTGCCGCGTTCTCTGTCTCTTGCTTGCCAATATGTTGCCGTGTTCCTCCTATTGTTTGGTTTGTTTTGATTTGTTTTTATGATCTTTTGGCGGGTTTTCGGAATGTTTTGGTGGTGTTTTAGAATGTTTTGTTTTCTCTTGTGTTGTTTTTATTGTGTTGGCAGGTTTTGGAATGTTTGGATTTGTTTTGGCAGGTTTTCAAATATTTTGGCGGGTATTTGGAATGTTTTGGTTTGCTTTCATTTGTTTTGATTATGTTTTGGCAAGTTATTGAAAGTTTCGATCACTTCAGACTGGTTTTCTAGTATTTTGGCATCTTTTCAGAATGTTTTGATCAGTTTTGGCGGGTTCTATAATATTTTGTCGGGTTTTTGGAATGTTTTGGTTGGTTTTGAGTCGTTTTTATTTTGATTTTGCGGGTTTTCAGAATGTTTTGGTTGGTTTTGATTTCTTTTAAATATTATTTTGTGGGTTTTGGAATGTTTTGATTTGTTTTGTCTAGTTTAAAATATTTTGGCATGTATTTGGAAGGTTTTGTTTGTTTTCATTTTTTTTGGTTATGTTTTGGCAAGGTTTTTTTTTGGTTTGATCAGTTCTGGCTGGGTTTCTAATATGTTGGCCGATTTTCAGAATGTTTTGATCAGTTTTGGCGAGTTTTAAGATATTTTAGAGGTTGTTTATAATATTGTGGTTTCTTTAGATTGTTTTTACTATATTTTGGCGGGTTTTTTTGAATGTTTCGATCACTTCTGGCTGGTTTTATATTTTGGCGTGTTTTTAGAATTTTTAATATTTTGGCTCTTCTCGCAGAGATTATGTTGCCAGTTTCGGGGCGCTTCGTGGCGCTTCTGTGGTATGACGCCTGGCAGTAGTACTTATGTTCTAATGCTCTGTATCCAGGTGCAATGTGCCTCCAGACGCCACTGTGTCTACTTTGACAGTGCCACGTGCCTCCTGTAAACTGACATCAGGAACATAGGCACATGAGTTTTTTTTTCCCAGGGAAAATGGTCGCGTCCCTGTCCATGGGAAAGAGTTCTGGAGTCAATGGCTGCCTGCTGAAATTCCAAAGATCACAGGATGCCTCCCAGATGCAGCTGCCACCAAATGCAACCTTGGCTGTGTTGCAGTCCATTTTGGGAGGGGGCACCCCGGGGAGTTACCGGAGGGCCCCCTAGGCTGTGAGTGCACTGGCAGCAGCAGGCAGGCAAGGAGATTCCACAGGGATTCTGAGGGTGCAGATTAAATGAGGGTTTATTGGGGGTCCCATCCCCGGGAACAGCACGGTTTCTGAGGGAAAAAGGGGGAAGGGGGAGGGGGAAGGAGGGGGAGCCTAGGGGAGGGAAGGGCCAACAGGGTAGGAAGGCGAAGAGGGAGGAAAGGATAAGAGAGCAACTGGTCTCACTCGCACGGTTTATAAGGCAGATTGAAAGTGGGCACGGAATGAGACTTGGATTACAGATACAGGATGCCAAAGGATTACAGATACGGGATGCTCCAGGACAGGACCACAGGCTTGGGATAGACAATAACTTTTGGAGGGGTGAGACAGAGAATACCATTTAAATAAAATGCAATACTACATGGATGGTTTGACAGTGCCAAGTGTCTCCTGCAAATTGACATCAGGAACCTGGACTGGTAAGTTTTGTTTCCCAGTTAAAAGGGCCAGCAGTTGTGTAAAACGGCCAGTGGCAGGGAGTGGCCTGCTGCCTGCTGAAATTCCAAAGGTAGCAGGATGCCGCCAGGACACAAAGTGCAAACATCAGCAAGTCTGGCTGGTATGACAGTAATACGTGCCTCCTGCGAACTATCAGGAAACTGGGCGGATGAGTTTTATTTCCCAGGGAAAACGGCCAGCATTTGGGCCCAACCACCAGTGGCCCAGACAGGCCGGATGCCTGCTGAAATTCCAAAAGTCGCAGGATGCCACCCAGACCAATGTGCCACCATCAGCAATGGTGGCTGGTTTGAAAGATCCAAGTGCCTCCTGCAAACTGACATCAGGTACCTGGCCTGGTGAGTTTTGTTTCCCAGGGAAAAGGGTCAGGGTTCATGTTGAGGGGCAAGGGGCATGGAATGGACAACTGCCTGCTGAAATTCCAAAGGTGGCAGGATGCATCTCAGACGCAAGGTGCCACCAGAGGCAACTGCGGCTGGACTGACAGTGTCACGTGCCTCCTGCAAACGGACATCAAGAACCAGGGATGATCAGTTTTGTTCCCCAGCAAAAAGGTCCACTGTTTTTTGCAAGGTGCCAATGGCGCAGGATGGCCAGCTGCCTCCAGAAATTCCGAATGTCGCATGATGCCTCCCAGACGAAGGTACCAACATGAGCAACTGTGGCTGGTTTGACAGTGCCAAGTGCCTCCTGCAAACTGACATCAGGCATCTGGCCTGGTCAGATTTGTTTCCCAGGCAAAAGGCCCAGTGTTCGTTTGCAGGTGACAGTGGCCCAGAGTGGCTGACTGACTACCAAAATTCCGAACATCGCAGGATGCCTCCGAGCGGCAAGCTGCCAGAAAATGCAACTGTGGCTGATTTTTACAGTGAAAAGTGCCTCCTGCAAACAGACAACAGGAACCTGGCCTGGTGACTTTTGTTTCTCTGGGGAAAGGCCATGGTTCGTGTCCAGTGTCCGGGGGCCTGGAGTGGCCGGCTGCCTGCTGAAATTCCGCACGGATGAGGATACATCCCAGATGCAAGTTGCCCCCACAGGCAACTGTGGCTGGTTTGACAGTGCCAAGTGCCACCTGTAAACTGACATCAGGAACCTGGCCTGGTGACTTTTGTTTCTCTGGGGAAAGTCCATCATTCATGTCCAGGGCCCTGTGGCCTGGAGTGGCCGGCTGCCTGCTGAAATTCCGCACGGATGATGATACCTCCCAGATGCAAGGTGCCCCCAGAGGCAACTGTGGCTGGTTTGACAGTGCCAAGTGCCACCTGCAAACTGACATCAGGAACCTGGCCTGCTGACTTTTGTTTCTCTGGGGAAAGGCCACGGTTCATGTCCAGGGCCTTGCGGCCCGGAGTTGCCGGCTTCCTGCTGAAATTCCGCAAGGATCAGGATAACTCCAGGACCGAAAGTACCACCACAGGAAACTGTGGCTAGTTTGACAGTGCCAAGTGCCTCCTGCAAACTGACATCAGGAACCTGGCCTGGTGACTTTTGTTTCTCTGGGGAAAAGCCATGGATCATGTCCAGGGCCTGGTGGCCCGGAGTGGCCGACTGCCTGCTGAAATTCCTCACGGTGGAGGATTCCGCCTAGATGCAAGGTGCCGCCACTGGCAACTGTGGCTGGTTTGACAGTGCCAAGTGCCTCCTGCAAACTGACATCAGCAACCTGGACTGGTGAATTTTGTTTCCCTGGGGAAAGGCCACCATTCATGGCCAGGGCAGTGTGGCCCGGAGTGGCCGGATGCCTGCTGAAATTCCGAATGGATCCGTATACCGCCGAGATGCAAGGTGCCGCCACAGGCAACAGTGGCTGGTTTGACAGTGCCATGTGCCTCCTGCAAACTGATATCGGGAACCTGGCCTGGTGACTTTTGTTTCTCTGGGGAAAGGCCATCATTCTCGTTCGAGGCCTGCAGGCCCGGATTGGCTGGCTGCCTGCTGAATTTCCGCACAGTTGAGGATGCCTCCCAGATGCAAGGTGCTCCCAGAGGCAACTGTGGCTGGTTTGACAGTGCCAAGTGCCTCCTGCAAACTGACATCAGGAACCTGGCCTGGTGACTTTTGTTTCTCTGGGGAAAGGCAATGGTTCCTCTCCAGGGCCCGGTGGCTCGAGTGGCCGGCTGCCTGCTGAAATTCCGAAGGGATCAGAATACCGCCTAGATGGAAGGTGCCGCCACAGGCAACAGTGGCTGGTTTGACAGTGCCAAGTGCCTCCTGCAAACTTATATCAGGAACCTGGCCTGGTGACTTTTGTTTCTCTGGGGAAAGGCCATGGTTCATGTCCAGGGCCTGGTGGCCCGGAGTGGCCGACTGCTTGCAGAAATTCCGCACGGTGGAGGATTCCGCCTAGATGCAAGGTGCCGCCACTGGCAACAGTGGCTGGTTTGACAGTGCCAAGTGCCACCTGCAAACTGACATCAGGAACCTGGCCTGGTGACTTTTGTTTCTCTGATGAAAGGCCACCGTTCATGGCCCTAACCGGGTGGCCCAGAGTGGCCGGCTGCCTGCTGAAATTCCGAACGGATCAGGATACCTCCGAGATTCAAGGTGCTCCCACAGGCAACTGTGGCTGGTTTGACAGTGCCAAGTGCCTCCTGCAAACAGATATCGGGAAACCAGCCTGGTGACTTTTGTTTCTCTGATGAAAGGCCATCATTCTAGTTCGAGGCCTGCAGGCCCGGATTGGCCGGCTGCCTGCTGAAATTCCGAACGGATCAGGATACCGCCGAGATTCAAGGTGCCCCCACAGGCAACTGTGGCTGGTTTGACAGTGCCAAGTGCCTCCTGCAAACTGATATCGGGAACCTGGCCTGGTGACTTTTGTTTCTCTGGGGAAAGGCCATCATTCTTGTTCGAGGCCTGCAGGCCCGGATTGGCCGGCTGCCTGCTGAAATTCTGCACGGATCAGGATACCTCCCAGATGAAATGTGCCCACACAGGCAACTGTGGCTGGTTTGACAGTGCCAAGTGCCTCCTGCAAACTGATATCGGGAACCTGGCCTCGTGACTTTTGTTTCTCTGGGGAAAGGCCATCATTTTTGTTCGAGGCCTGCTGGCCCGGATTGGCTGGCTGCCTGGTGAATTTCCGCACAGTTGAGGATACCTCCCAGATGCAACATGCTCCCACAGGCAACTGCGGCTGGTTTGACAGTGCCAAGTGCCTCCTGCAAACTGACATCAGGTACCTGGCCTGGTGAGTTTTGTTTCCCAGGGAAAAGGGTCAGGGTTCATGTTGAGGGGCAAGGGGCATGGAATGGACAACTGCCTGCTGAAATTCCAAAGGTGGCAGGATGCATCTCAGACGCAAGGTGCCACCAGAGGCAACTGCGGCTGGACTGACAGTGTCACGTGCCTCCTGCAAACGGACATCAAGAACCAGGGATGATCAGTTTTGTTCCCCAGCAAAAAGGTCCACTGTTTTTTGCAAGGTGCCAATGGCGCAGGATGGCCAGCTGCCTCCAGAAATTCCGAATGTCGCATGATGCCTCCCAGACGAAGGTACCAACATGAGCAACTGTGGCTGGTTTGACAGTGCCAAGTGCCTCCTGCAAACTGACATCAGGCATCTGGCCTGGTCAGATTTGTTTCCCAGGCAAAAGGCCCAGTGTTCGTTTGCAGGTGACAGTGGCCCAGAGTGGCTGACTGACTACCAAAATTCCGAACATCGCAGGATGCCTCCGAGCGGCAAGCTGCCAGAAAATGCAACTGTGGCTGATTTTTACAGTGAAAAGTGCCTCCTGCAAACAGACAACAGGAACCTGGCCTGGTGACTTTTGTTTCTCTGGGGAAAGGCCATGGTTCGTGTCCAGTGTCCGGGGGCCTGGAGTGGCCGGCTGCCTGCTGAAATTCCGCATGGATCAGGATACATCCCAGATGCAAGTTGCCCCCACAGGCAACTGTGGCTGGTTTGACAGTGCCAAGTGCCACCTGTAAACTGACATCAGGAACCTGGCCTGGTGACTTTTGTTTCTCTGGGGAAAGTCCATCATTCATGTCCAGGGCCCTGTGGCCTGGAGTGGCCGGCTGCCTGCTGAAATTCCGCACGGATGATGATACCTCCCAGATGCAAGGTGCCCCCAGAGGCAACTGTGGCTG
Source organism: Passer domesticus (assembly GCF_036417665.1). Classification (NCBI taxonomy): domain Eukaryota; kingdom Metazoa; phylum Chordata; class Aves; order Passeriformes; family Passeridae; genus Passer; species Passer domesticus. The sequence continues at coordinate 60,311,154 of NC_087474.1, forward strand.
GTTTGACAGTGCCAAGTGCCACCTGCAAACTGACATCAGGAACCTGGCCTGCTGACTTTTGTTTCTCTGGGGAAAGGCCACGGTTCATGTCCAGGGCCTTGCGGCCCGGAGTTGCCGGCTTCCTGCTGAAATTCCGCAAGGATCAGGATAACTCCAGGACCGAAAGTACCACCACAGGAAACTGTGGCTAGTTTGACAGTGCCAAGTGCCTCCTGCAAACTGACATCAGGAACCTGGCCTGGTGACTTTTGTTTCTCTGGGGAAAAGCCATGGATCATGTCCAGGGCCTGGTGGCCCGGAGTGGCCGACTGCCTGCTGAAATTCCTCACGGTGGAGGATTCCGCCTAGATGCAAGGTGCCGCCACTGGCAACTGTGGCTGGTTTGACAGTGCCAAGTGCCTCCTGCAAACTGACATCAGCAACCTGGCCTGGTGAATTTTGTTTCCCTGGGGAAAGGCCACCATTCATGGCCAGGGCAGTGTGGCCCGGAGTGGCCGGATGCCTGCTGAAATTCCGAATGGATCCGTATACCGCCGAGATGCAAGGTGCCGCCACAGGCAACAGTGGCTGGTTTGACAGTGCCATGTGCCTCCTGCAAACTGATATCGGGAACCTGGCCTGGTGACTTTTGTTTCTCTGGGGAAAGGCCATCATTCTTGTTCGAGGCCTGCAGGCCCGGATTGGCTGGCTGCCTGCTGAATTTCCGCACAGTTGAGGATGCCTCCCAGATGCAAGGTGCTCCCAGAGGCAACTGTGGCTGGTTTGACAGTGCCAAGTGCCTCCTGCAAACTGACATCAGGAACCTGGCCTGGTGACTTTTGTTTCTCTGGGGAAAGGCAATGGTTCCTCTCCAGGGCCCGGTGGCTCGAGTGGCCGGCTGCCTGCTGAAATTCCGAAGGGATCAGAATACCGCCTAGATGGAAGGTGCCGCCACAGGCAACAGTGGCTGGTTTGACAGTGCCAAGTGCCTCCTGCAAACTTATATCAGGAACCTGGCCTGGTGACTTTTGTTTCTCTGGGGAAAGGCCATGGTTCATGTCCAGGGCCTGGTGGCCCGGAGTGGCCGACTGCTTGCAGAAATTCCGCACGGTGGAGGATTCCGCCTAGATGCAAGGTGCCGCCACTGGCAACAGTGGCTGGTTTGACAGTGCCAAGTGCCACCTGCAAACTGACATCAGGAACCTGGCCTGGTGACTTTTGTTTCTCTGATGAAAGGCCACCGTTCATGGCCCTAACCGGGTGGCCCAGAGTGGCCGGCTGCCTGCTGAAATTCCGAACGGATCAGGATACCTCCGAGATTCAAGGTGCTCCCACAGGCAACTGTGGCTGGTTTGACAGTGCCAAGTGCCTCCTGCAAACAGATATCGGGAAACTGGCCTGGTGACTTTTGTTTCTCTGATGAAAGGCCATCATTCTAGTTCGAGGCCTGCAGGCCCGGATTGGCCGGCTGCCTGCTGAAATTCCGAACGGATCAGGATACCGCCGAGATTCAAGGTGCCCCCACAGGCAACTGTGGCTGGTTTGACAGTGCCAAGTGCCTCCTGCAAACTGACATCAGGAACCTGGCCTGGTGACTTTTGTTTCTCTGGGGAAAGGCCATCATTCTTGTTCGAGGCCTGCAGGCCCGGATTGGCCGGCTGCCTGCTGAAATTCTGCACGGATCAGGATACCTCCCAGATGAAATGTGCCCACACAGGCACCTGTGGCTGGTTTGACAGTGCCAAGTGCCTCCTGCAAACTGATATCGGGAACCTGGCCTGGTGACTTTTGTTTCTCTGGGGAAAGGCCATCATTTTTGTTCGAGGCCTGCTGGCCCGGATTGGCTGGCTGCCTGGTGAATTTCCGCACAGTTGAGGATACCTCCCAGATGCAACATGCTCCCACAGGCAACTGCGGCTGGTTTGACAGTGCCAAGTGCCTCCTGCAAACTGACATCAGGAACCTGGCCTGGTGACTTTTGTTTCTCTGGGGAAAGGCCATGGTTCCTCTCCAGGGCCCGGTGGCTCGAGTGGCCGGCTGCCTGCTGAAATTCCGCACGGATCAGGATATCTCCCCGATGCGAGGTGCTCCCACAGGCAACTGTGTCTGGTTTGACAGTGCCAAGTGCCTCCTGCAAACTGACATCAGGAACGTGGCCTGGTGATTTTTGTTTCTCTTTGGAAAGGCCATTGTACGTGTGCAGGGCAAGCTCCCCGGAGTGGCTGGCCGCCTGCTGAAATTCAGCACGGATCAGGGTACCTACGAGACAGATAGTACCACCACAGGCAACAGTGGCTGGTTTGACAGTGCCAAGTGCCTGCTGCAAACTGACATCAGGAACCCGGCCTGGTGACTTTTGTTTCTCTGGGGAAAGGCCTTGGTTCGTGTCCAGTGCCCGGTGGCCTGGAGTGGCCAGCTCCCTGCTGAAATTCCGCATGGATCAGAATACCGCCGAGATGTAAGGTGCCGCCACAGGCAACAGTGGCTGGTTTGACAGTGCCAAGTGCCTCCTGCAAACTGACATCAGGAACCTGGCCTGGTGACTTTTATTTCTCTGGGGAAAGGCCATGTTTCGTGTCCATTGTCCGGTGGCCTGGAGTGGCCGGCTGCATGCTGAAATTTCGCACGGATGAGGATATATCCCAGATGCAATTTGCCCCCACAGGCAACTGTGGCTGGTTTGACATTGCCAAGTGCCACCTGTAAACTGACATCAGGAACCTGGCCTGGTGACTTTTGTTTCTCTGGGGAAAGGCCACGGTTCATGTCCAGGGCCTTGCGGCCCGGAGTGGCCAGCTGCCTGCTGAAATTCCGCACGGTTGAGGATACCTCCCAGATGCAAGGTGCCCCCAGAGGCAACTGTGGCTGGTTTGACAGTGCCAAGTGCCTCCTGCAAACTGACATCAGGAACCTGGCCTGGTGACTTTTGTTTCTCTATGGAATGGCCATCATTCTTTTCCGGGGCCCAGAGTGGCCGGAGTGTCCGGCTGCCTGCTGAAATTCCACACGGTTGAGGATACCTCCCAGATGCAAGGTGTCCCCACAGGCAACTGTGGCTTGTTTGACAGTGCCAAGTGCCTCCTGCCAACTGACATCAGGAACCTGGCCTGGTGACTTTTGTTTCTCTGGGGAAAGGCCATCGTTCATCTCCAGGGCCCGCTGGCCCGGAGTGGCCGGCTGCCTGCTGAAATTCCGCATGGATCAGGATGCCTCCCAGATGAAAAATGCCCCCAGGGGCAACTGCGTCTGGTTTGACAGTGCCAAGTGCCTCCTGCAAACTGACATCAGGAACCTGGCCTGGTGACTTTTGTTTCTCTGGGGATTGGCCATCATTCTTGTCCGGGGCACGGTGGCCCGGAGTGGCCGGCTGCCTGCTGAAATTCCGCAAGGATCAGGATACCTTCCAGACCGAAAGTACCAAACAAGGCAACTGCGTCTGGTTTGACAGTGCCAAGTGCCTCCTGCAAACTGACGTCAGGAACCCGGCCTGGTGACTTTTGTTTCTCTGGGGAAAGGCCATGGTTCGTGTCCAGTGCCCTGTGGCCTGGAGTGGCTGGCTGCCTGCTGAAATTCCGCACGGATGATGATACCTCCCAGATGCAAGGTGCCCACACAGGCAACTGTGGCTGGTTTGACAGTGCCAAGTGCCACCTGCAAACTGACATCAGAACCTGGCCTGGTGACTTTTGTTTCTCTGGGGAAAGGCCACGGTTCATGTCCATGGCCTTGCGGCCCGGAGCTGCCGGCTCCCTGCTGAAATTCAGCACGGATCAGGATACCTCCCAGACAGATGGTACCACCCAAGGCAAATGTGGCTGGTTTGACAGTGCCAAGTGCCTCCTGCAAACTGACATCAGGAACCTGGCCTGGTGACTTTTGTTTCTCTGGGGAAAGGCCATCGATCCTCTCTAGGGCCCGGTGGCCCGGAGTGGCCGGCTGCCTGCTGAAATTCCGAAGGGATCAGAATACCACCTTGATGTAAGGTGCGGCCACAGGCAACAGTGGCTGGTTTGACAGTGCCAAGTGCCTCCTGCAAACTGACATCAGCAACCTGGCCTGGTGGCTTTTGTTTTTCTGGGTAAAGGCCATGGTTCATGTCCAGGGCCTGGTGGCCAGGAGTGGCCGGCTGCCTGCTGAAATTCTGCATGGATCAGGATGCCTCCCAGATGAATAATGCCCCCAGAGGAAACTGTGGCTGGTTTGACAGTGCCAAGTGCCTCCTGCAAACTGACATCAGGAACCTGGCCTGTTGACTTTTGTTTCTCTGGGGAAAGGCCATGGTTCATGTCCAGGGCCTGGTGGCCCGGAGTGGCCGGCTGCCTGCTGAAATTCCGCATGGATCAGGATGCCTCCCAGAGGAAAAATGTCCCCAGAGGAAAGTGCGTCTGGTTTGACAGTGCCAAGTGCCTCCTGCAAACTGACATCAGGAACCTGGCCTGGTGACTTTTGTTTCTCTGGGGAAAAGCCATGGTTCATGTCCAGGGCCTGGTGGCCCGGAGTGGCAGGATGCCTGCTGAAATTCTGCATGGATCAGGATGCCGCCGAGATGGAAGGTGCCACCACAGGCACCTGTGGCTGGTTTGACAGTGCCAAGTGCCTCCTGCAAACTGACATCAGGAACCTGGCCTGGTAAGTTTTGTTTCTCTGGGGAAAAGCCACGGTTCATGTCCAGGGCCTGGTGGCCCGGAGTGGCCGGCTGCCTGCTGAAATTCCACATGGATCAGGATGCCTCCCAGATGAAAAATGCCCCCAGAGGAAACTGCGTCAGGTTTGACAGTGCCAAGTGCCTCCTGCAAACTGACATCAGCAACCTGGCCTGGTGACTTTTGTTTCTCTGGGGAAAGGGCATCATTCTTGTCCGGGGCCCAGAGTGGCCGGAGTAGCCGGCTGCGTGCTGAAATTTCTCACGGTTGAGGATACCTCCCAGATGCAAGGTGTCCCACAGGAAACTGTGGCTGGTTTGACAGTGCCAAGTGCCTCCTGCAAACTGACATCAGGAACCTGGCCTGGTGACTTTTGTTTCTCTGGGGAAAAGCCATGGTCCATGTCCAGGGCCTGGTGGCCCGGATTGGCCGGCTGCCTGCTGAAATTCTGCAAGGATCAGGATACATCCCAGACCGAAAGTACCAAACAAGGCAACTGTGCCTGGTTTGACAGTGCCAAGTGCCTCCTGCAAACTGACGTCAGGAACCTGGCCTGGTGACTTTTGTTTCTCTGGGGAAAGGCCATGGTTCGTGTCCAGTGCCCTGAGGCCTGGAGTGGCTGGCTGCCTGCTGAAATTCCTCACGGTTGAGGATACCTCCCAGATGCAAGGTGCCCCCACAGGCAACTGTGGTTGGTTTGACAGTGCCAAGTGCCTCCTGCAAACTGACATCAGGAACCTGGCCTGGTGACTTCTGTTTCTCTGATGAAAGGCCACTGTTCATGGCCCTGACCGGGTGGCCCGGAGTGGACGGTTGCCTGCTGTAATTCCGAACGGATCAGGATACCGCTGAGATTCAAGCTGCTCCCACAGGCAACAGTGGCCTGTTTGACAGTGCCAAGTGCCTCCTGCAAACAGATATCGGGAACCTGGCCTCGTGACTTTTGTTTCTCTGGGGAAAGGCCATCATTCTAGTTCGAGGCCTGCAGGCCAGGGTTGGCCGGCTGCCTGCTGAAATTCCGAACGGATCAGGGTACCGCCGAGATTCAAGGTGCTCCCACAGGCAACTGTGGCTGGTTTGACAGTGCCAAGTGCCTCCTGCAAACTGACATCAGGAACCTGGCCTGGTAACTTTTGTTTCTCTGGGGAAAGGCCACCTTTCATGGCCAGGGCAGTATGGCCCGGAGTGGCCGGATTCCTGCTGAAATTCCGAACGGATCCGTATACCGCCGAGATGAAAGGTGCCGCCACAGGCAACTGCGGCTGGTTTGACAGTGCCAAGTGCCTCCTGCAAACTGATATCGGGAACCTGGCCTGCTGAGTTTTGTTTCTCAGGGGAAAGGCCATCATTCTTGTCCGGGGCACGGTGGCCGGGAGTGGCCGGCTGCCTGCTGAAATTCCGCACGGATGATGATACCTCCCAGACGCAAGGTGCCCCCACAGGCAACTGCGTCTGGTTTGACAGTGCCAAGTGCCTCCTGCAAACTGACATCAGGAACCTGGCCCGGTGACTTTTGTTTCTCTGGGGAAAGGCCACGGTTCATGTCCAGGGCCTGGTAGCCCGGAGCTGCCGGCTCCCTGCTGAAATTCAGCACGGATCAGGATACCTCCCAGACAGATGGTACCACCACAGGCAACTGTGCCTGGTTTGACAGTGCCAAGTGCCTCCTGCAAACTGACATCAGGAACCTGGCCTGGTGACTTTTGTTTCTCTGGGGAAAGGCCATCGATCCTCTCTAGGGCCCGGTGGCCCGGAGTGGCCGGCTGCCTGCTGAAATTCCTCACGGTGGAGGATTCCGCCTAGATGCAAGGTGCCGCCACTGGCAACTGTGGCTGGTTTGACAGTGCCAAGTGCCTCCTGCAAACTGACATCAGCAACCTGGCCTGGTGAATTTTGTTTCCCTGGGGAAAGGCCACCATTCATGGCCAGGGCAGTGTGGCCCGGAGTGGCCGGATGCCTGCTGAAATTCCGAATGGATCCGTATACCGCCGAGATGCAAGGTGCCGCCACAGGCAACAGTGGCTGGTTTGACAGTGCCATGTGCCTCCTGCAAACTGATATCGGGAACCTGGCCTGGTGACTTTTGTTTCTCTGGGGAAAGGCCATCATTCTCGTTCGAGGCCTGCAGGCCCGGATTGGCTGGCTGCCTGCTGAATTTCCGCACAGTTGAGGATGCCTCCCAGATGCAAGGTGCTCCCAGAGGCAACTGTGGCTGGTTTGACAGTGCCAAGTGCCTCCTGCAAACTGACATCAGGAACCTGGCCTGGTGACTTTTGTTTCTCTGGGGAAAGGCAATGGTTCCTCTCCAGGGCCCGGTGGCTCGAGTGGCCGGCTGCCTGCTGAAATTCCGAAGGGATCAGAATACCGCCTAGATGGAAGGTGCCGCCACAGGCAACAGTGGCTGGTTTGACAGTGCCAAGTGCCTCCTGCAAACTTATATCAGGAACCTGGCCTGGTGACTTTTGTTTCTCTGGGGAAAGGCCATGGTTCATGTCCAGGGCCTGGTGGCCCGGAGTGGCCGACTGCTTGCAGAAATTCCGCACGGTGGAGGATTCCGCCTAGATGCAAGGTGCCGCCACTGGCAACAGTGGCTGGTTTGACAGTGCCAAGTGCCACCTGCAAACTGACATCAGGAACCTGGCCTGGTGACTTTTGTTTCTCTGATGAAAGGCCACCGTTCATGGCCCTAACCGGGTGGCCCAGAGTGGCCGGCTGCCTGCTGAAATTCCGAACGGATCAGGATACCTCCGAGATTCAAGGTGCTCCCACAGGCAACTGTGGCTGGTTTGACAGTGCCAAGTGCCTCCTGCAAACAGATATCGGGAAACCAGCCTGGTGACTTTTGTTTCTCTGATGAAAGGCCATCATTCTAGTTCGAGGCCTGCAGGCCCGGATTGGCCGGCTGCCTGCTGAAATTCCGAACGGATCAGGATACCGCCGAGATTCAAGGTGCCCCCACAGGCAACTGTGGCTGGTTTGACAGTGCCAAGTGCCTCCTGCAAACTGATATCGGGAACCTGGCCTGGTGACTTTTGTTTCTCTGGGGAAAGGCCATCATTCTTGTTCGAGGCCTGCAGGCCCGGATTGGCCGGCTGCCTGCTGAAATTCTGCACGGATCAGGATACCTCCCAGATGAAATGTGCCCACACAGGCAACTGTGGCTGGTTTGACAGTGCCAAGTGCCTCCTGCAAACTGATATCGGGAACCTGGCCTCGTGACTTTTGTTTCTCTGGGGAAAGGCCATCATTTTTGTTCGAGGCCTGCTGGCCCGGATTGGCTGGCTGCCTGGTGAATTTCCGCACAGTTGAGGATACCTCCCAGATGCAACATGCTCCCACAGGCAACTGCGGCTGGTTTGACAGTGCCAAGTGCCTCCTGCAAACTGACATCAGGTACCTGGCCTGGTGAGTTTTGTTTCCCAGGGAAAAGGGTCAGGGTTCATGTTGAGGGGCAAGGGGCATGGAATGGACAACTGCCTGCTGAAATTCCAAAGGTGGCAGGATGCATCTCAGACGCAAGGTGCCACCAGAGGCAACTGCGGCTGGACTGACAGTGTCACGTGCCTCCTGCAAACGGACATCAAGAACCAGGGATGATCAGTTTTGTTCCCCAGCAAAAAGGTCCACTGTTTTTTGCAAGGTGCCAATGGCGCAGGATGGCCAGCTGCCTCCAGAAATTCCGAATGTCGCATGATGCCTCCCAGACGAAGGTACCAACATGAGCAACTGTGGCTGGTTTGACAGTGCCAAGTGCCTCCTGCAAACTGACATCAGGCATCTGGCCTGGTCAGATTTGTTTCCCAGGCAAAAGGCCCAGTGTTCGTTTGCAGGTGACAGTGGCCCAGAGTGGCTGACTGACTACCAAAATTCCGAACATCGCAGGATGCCTCCGAGCGGCAAGCTGCCAGAAAATGCAACTGTGGCTGATTTTTACAGTGAAAAGTGCCTCCTGCAAACAGACAACAGGAACCTGGCCTGGTGACTTTTGTTTCTCTGGGGAAAGGCCATGGTTCGTGTCCAGTGTCCGGGGGCCTGGAGTGGCCGGCTGCCTGCTGAAATTCCGCATGGATCAGGATACATCCCAGATGCAAGTTGCCCCCACAGGCAACTGTGGCTGGTTTGACAGTGCCAAGTGCCACCTGTAAACTGACATCAGGAACCTGGCCTGGTGACTTTTGTTTCTCTGGGGAAAGTCCATCATTCATGTCCAGGGCCCTGTGGCCTGGAGTGGCCGGCTGCCTGCTGAAATTCCGCACGGATGATGATACCTCCCAGATGCAAGGTGCCCCCAGAGGCAACTGTGGCTGGTTTGACAGTGCCAAGTGCCACCTGCAAACTGACATCAGGAACCTGGCCTGCTGACTTTTGTTTCTCTGGGGAAAGGCCACGGTTCATGTCCAGGGCCTTGCGGCCCGGAGTTGCCGGCTTCCTGCTGAAATTCCGCAAGGATCAGGATAACTCCAGGACCGAAAGTACCACCACAGGAAACTGTGGCTAGTTTGACAGTGCCAAGTGCCTCCTGCAAACTGACATCAGGAACCTGGCCTGGTGACTTTTGTTTCTCTGGGGAAAAGCCATGGATCATGTCCAGGGCCTGGTGGCCCGGAGTGGCCGACTGCCTGCTGAAATTCCTCACGGTGGAGGATTCCGCCTAGATGCAAGGTGCCGCCACTGGCAACTGTGGCTGGTTTGACAGTGCCAAGTGCCTCCTGCAAACTGACATCAGCAACCTGGCCTGGTGAATTTTGTTTCCCTGGGGAAAGGCCACCATTCATGGCCAGGGCAGTGTGGCCCGGAGTGGCCGGATGCCTGCTGAAATTCCGAATGGATCCGTATACCGCCGAGATGCAAGGTGCCGCCACAGGCAACAGTGGCTGGTTTGACAGTGCCATGTGCCTCCTGCAAACTGATATCGGGAACCTGGCCTGGTGACTTTTGTTTCTCTGGGGAAAGGCCATCATTCTTGTTCGAGGCCTGCAGGCCCGGATTGGCTGGCTGCCTGCTGAATTTCCGCACAGTTGAGGATGCCTCCCAGATGCAAGGTGCTCCCAGAGGCAACTGTGGCTGGTTTGACAGTGCCAAGTGCCTCCTGCAAACTGACATCAGGAACCTGGCCTGGTGACTTTTGTTTCTCTGGGGAAAGGCAATGGTTCCTCTCCAGGGCCCGGTGGCTCGAGTGGCCGGCTGCCTGCTGAAATTCCGAAGGGATCAGAATACCGCCTAGATGGAAGGTGCCGCCACAGGCAACAGTGGCTGGTTTGACAGTGCCAAGTGCCTCCTGCAAACTTATATCAGGAACCTGGCCTGGTGACTTTTGTTTCTCTGGGGAAAGGCCATGGTTCATGTCCAGGGCCTGGTGGCCCGGAGTGGCCGACTGCTTGCAGAAATTCCGCACGGTGGAGGATTCCGCCTAGATGCAAGGTGCCGCCACTGGCAACAGTGGCTGGTTTGACAGTGCCAAGTGCCACCTGCAAACTGACATCAGGAACCTGGCCTGGTGACTTTTGTTTCTCTGATGAAAGGCCACCGTTCATGGCCCTAACCGGGTGGCCCAGAGTGGCCGGCTGCCTGCTGAAATTCCGAACGGATCAGGATACCTCCGAGATTCAAGGTGCTCCCACAGGCAACTGTGGCTGGTTTGACAGTGCCAAGTGCCTCCTGCAAACAGATATCGGGAAACTGGCCTGGTGACTTTTGTTTCTCTGATGAAAGGCCATCATTCTAGTTCGAGGCCTGCAGGCCCGGATTGGCCGGCTGCCTGCTGAAATTCCGAACGGATCAGGATACCGCCGAGATTCAAGGTGCCCCCACAGGCAACTGTGGCTGGTTTGACAGTGCCAAGTGCCTCCTGCAAACTGACATCAGGAACCTGGCCTGGTGACTTTTGTTTCTCTGGGGAAAGGCCATCATTCTTGTTCGAGGCCTGCAGGCCCGGATTGGCCGGCTGCCTGCTGAAATTCTGCACGGATCAGGATACCTCCCAGATGAAATGTGCCCACACAGGCACCTGTGGCTGGTTTGACAGTGCCAAGTGCCTCCTGCAAACTGATATCGGGAACCTGGCCTGGTGACTTTTGTTTCTCTGGGGAAAGGCCATCATTTTTGTTCGAGGCCTGCTGGCCCGGATTGGCTGGCTGCCTGGTGAATTTCCGCACAGTTGAGGATACCTCCCAGATGCAACATGCTCCCACAGGCAACTGCGGCTGGTTTGACAGTGCCAAGTGCCTCCTGCAAACTGACATCAGGAACCTGGCCTGGTGACTTTTGTTTCTCTGGGGAAAGGCCATGGTTCCTCTCCAGGGCCCGGTGGCTCGAGTGGCCGGCTGCCTGCTGAAATTCCGCACGGATCAGGATATCTCCCCGATGCGAGGTGCTCCCACAGGCAACTGTGTCTGGTTTGACAGTGCCAAGTGCCTCCTGCAAACTGACATCAGGAACGTGGCCTGGTGATTTTTGTTTCTCTTTGGAAAGGCCATTGTACGTGTGCAGGGCAAGCTCCCCGGAGTGGCTGGCCGCCTGCTGAAATTCAGCACGGATCAGGGTACCTACGAGACAGATAGTACCACCACAGGCAACAGTGGCTGGTTTGACAGTGCCAAGTGCCTGCTGCAAACTGACATCAGGAACCCGGCCTGGTGACTTTTGTTTCTCTGGGGAAAGGCCTTGGTTCGTGTCCAGTGCCCGGTGGCCTGGAGTGGCCAGCTCCCTGCTGAAATTCCGCATGGATCAGAATACCGCCGAGATGTAAGGTGCCGCCACAGGCAACAGTGGCTGGTTTGACAGTGCCAAGTGCCTCCTGCAAACTGACATCAGGAACCTGGCCTGGTGACTTTTATTTCTCTGGGGAAAGGCCATGTTTCGTGTCCATTGTCCGGTGGCCTGGAGTGGCCGGCTGCATGCTGAAATTTCGCACGGATGAGGATATATCCCAGATGCAATTTGCCCCCACAGGCAACTGTGGCTGGTTTGACATTGCCAAGTGCCACCTGTAAACTGACATCAGGAACCTGGCCTGGTGACTTTTGTTTCTCTGGGGAAAGGCCACGGTTCATGTCCAGGGCCTTGCGGCCCGGAGTGGCCAGCTGCCTGCTGAAATTCCGCACGGTTGAGGATACCTCCCAGATGCAAGGTGCCCCCAGAGGCAACTGTGGCTGGTTTGACAGTGCCAAGTGCCTCCTGCAAACTGACATCAGGAACCTGGCCTGGTGACTTTTGTTTCTCTATGGAATGGCCATCATTCTTTTCCGGGGCCCAGAGTGGCCGGAGTGTCCGGCTGCCTGCTGAAATTCCACACGGTTGAGGATACCTCCCAGATGCAAGGTGTCCCCACAGGCAACTGTGGCTTGTTTGACAGTGCCAAGTGCCTCCTGCCAACTGACATCAGGAACCTGGCCTGGTGACTTTTGTTTCTCTGGGGAAAGGCCATCGTTCATCTCCAGGGCCCGCTGGCCCGGAGTGGCCGGCTGCCTGCTGAAATTCCGCATGGATCAGGATGCCTCCCAGATGAAAAATGCCCCCAGGGGCAACTGCGTCTGGTTTGACAGTGCCAAGTGCCTCCTGCAAACTGACATCAGGAACCTGGCCTGGTGACTTTTGTTTCTCTGGGGATTGGCCATCATTCTTGTCCGGGGCACGGTGGCCCGGAGTGGCCGGCTGCCTGCTGAAATTCCGCAAGGATCAGGATACCTTCCAGACCGAAAGTACCAAACAAGGCAACTGCGTCTGGTTTGACAGTGCCAAGTGCCTCCTGCAAACTGACGTCAGGAACCCGGCCTGGTGACTTTTGTTTCTCTGGGGAAAGGCCATGGTTCGTGTCCAGTGCCCTGTGGCCTGGAGTGGCTGGCTGCCTGCTGAAATTCCGCACGGATGATGATACCTCCCAGATGCAAGGTGCCCACACAGGCAACTGTGGCTGGTTTGACAGTGCCAAGTGCCACCTGCAAACTGACATCAGAACCTGGCCTGGTGACTTTTGTTTCTCTGGGGAAAGGCCACGGTTCATGTCCATGGCCTTGCGGCCCGGAGCTGCCGGCTCCCTGCTGAAATTCAGCACGGATCAGGATACCTCCCAGACAGATGGTACCACCCAAGGCAAATGTGGCTGGTTTGACAGTGCCAAGTGCCTCCTGCAAACTGACATCAGGAACCTGGCCTGGTGACTTTTGTTTCTCTGGGGAAAGGCCATCGATCCTCTCTAGGGCCCGGTGGCCCGGAGTGGCCGGCTGCCTGCTGAAATTCCGAAGGGATCAGAATACCACCTTGATGTAAGGTGCGGCCACAGGCAACAGTGGCTGGTTTGACAGTGCCAAGTGCCTCCTGCAAACTGACATCAGCAACCTGGCCTGGTGGCTTTTGTTTCTCTGGGTAAAGGCCATGGTTCATGTCCAGGGCCTGGTGGCCAGGAGTGGCCGGCTGCCTGCTGAAATTCTGCATGGATCAGGATGCCTCCCAGATGAATAATGCCCCCAGAGGAAACTGTGGCTGGTTTGACAGTGCCAAGTGCCTCCTGCAAACTGACATCAGGAACCTGGCCTGTTGACTTTTGTTTCTCTGGGGAAAGGCCATGGTTCATGTCCAGGGCCTGGTGGCCCGGAGTGGCCGGCTGCCTGCTGAAATTCCGCATGGATCAGGATGCCTCCCAGAGGAAAAATGTCCCCAGAGGAAAGTGCGTCTGGTTTGACAGTGCCAAGTGCCTCCTGCAAACTGACATCAGGAACCTGGCCTGGTGACTTTTGTTTCTCTGGGGAAAAGCCATGGTTCATGTCCAGGGCCTGGTGGCCCGGAGTGGCAGGATGCCTGCTGAAATTCTGCATGGATCAGGATGCCGCCGAGATGGAAGGTGCCACCACAGGCACCTGTGGCTGGTTTGACAGTGCCAAGTGCCTCCTGCAAACTGACATCAGGAACCTGGCCTGGTAAGTTTTGTTTCTCTGGGGAAAAGCCACGGTTCATGTCCAGGGCCTGGTGGCCCGGAGTGGCCGGCTGCCTGCTGAAATTCCACATGGATCAGGATGCCTCCCACATGAAAAATGCCCCCAGAGGAAACTGCGTCAGGTTTGACAGTGCCAAGTGCCTCCTGCAAACTGACATCAGCAACCTGGCCTGGTGACTTTTGTTTCTCTGGGGAAAGGGCATCATTCTTGTCCGGGGCCCAGAGTGGCCGGAGTAGCCGGCTGCGTGCTGAAATTTCTCACGGTTGAGGATACCTCCCAGATGCAAGGTGTCCCACAGGAAACTGTGGCTGGTTTGACAGTGCCAAGTGCCTCCTGCAAACTGACATCAGGAACCTGGCCTGGTGACTTTTGTTTCTCTGGGGAAAAGCCATGGTCCATGTCCAGGGCCTGGTGGCCCGGATTGGCCGGCTGCCTGCTGAAATTCTGCAAGGATCAGGATACATCCCAGACCGAAAGTACCAAACAAGGCAACTGTGCCTGGTTTGACAGTGCCAAGTGCCTCCTGCAAACTGACGTCAGGAACCTGGCCTGGTGACTTTTGTTTCTCTGGGGAAAGGCCATGGTTCGTGTCCAGTGCCCTGAGGCCTGGAGTGGCTGGCTGCCTGCTGAAATTCCTCACGGTTGAGGATACCTCCCAGATGCAAGGTGCCCCCACAGGCAACTGTGGTTGGTTTGACAGTGCCAAGTGCCTCCTGCAAACTGACATCAGGAACCTGGCCTGGTGACTTCTGTTTCTCTGATGAAAGGCCACTGTTCATGGCCCTGACCGGGTGGCCCGGAGTGGACGGTTGCCTGCTGTAATTCCGAACGGATCAGGATACCGCTGAGATTCAAGCTGCTCCCACAGGCAACAGTGGCCTGTTTGACAGTGCCAAGTGCCTCCTGCAAACAGATATCGGGAACCTGGCCTCGTGACTTTTGTTTCTCTGGGGAAAGGCCATCATTCTAGTTCGAGGCCTGCAGGCCAGGGTTGGCCGGCTGCCTGCTGAAATTCCGAACGGATCAGGGTACCGCCGAGATTCAAGGTGCTCCCACAGGCAACTGTGGCTGGTTTGACAGTGCCAAGTGCCTCCTGCAAACTGACATCAGGAACCTGGCCTGGTAACTTTTGTTTCTCTGGGGAAAGGCCACCTTTCATGGCCAGGGCAGTATGGCCCGGAGTGGCCGGATTCCTGCTGAAATTCCGAACGGATCCGTATACCGCCGAGATGAAAGGTGCCGCCACAGGCAACTGCGGCTGGTTTGACAGTGCCAAGTGCCTCCTGCAAACTGATATCGGGAACCTGGCCTGCTGAGTTTTGTTTCTCAGGGGAAAGGCCATCATTCTTGTCCGGGGCACGGTGGCCGGGAGTGGCCGGCTGCCTGCTGAAATTCCGCACGGATGATGATACCTCCCAGACGCAAGGTGCCCCCACAGGCAACTGCGTCTGGTTTGACAGTGCCAAGTGCCTCCTGCAAACTGACATCAGGAACCTGGCCCGGTGACTTTTGTTTCTCTGGGGAAAGGCCACGGTTCATGTCCAGGGCCTGGTAGCCCGGAGCTGCCGGCTCCCTGCTGAAATTCAGCACGGATCAGGATACCTCCCAGACAGATGGTACCACCACAGGCAACTGTGCCTGGTTTGACAGTGCCAAGTGCCTCCTGCAAACTGACATCAGGAACCTGGCCTGGTGACTTTTGTTTCTCTGGGGAAAGGCCATCGATCCTCTCTAGGGCCCGGTGGCCCGGAGTGGCCGGCTGCCTGCTGAAATTCCGAAGGGATCAGAATACCGCCTAGATGTAAGGTGCGGCCACAGGCAACAGTGGCTGGTTTGACAGTGCCAAGTGCCTCCTGCAAACTGACATCAGGAACCTGGCCTGGTGACTTCTGTTTCTCTGATGAAAGGCCACTGTTCATGGCCCTGACCTGGTGGCCCGGAGTGGCCGGTTGCCTGCTGTAATTCCGAATGGATCAGGATACCGCTGAGATTCAAGGTGCTCCCACAGGCAACTGTGGCTGGTTTGACAGTGCCAAGTGCCTCCTGCAAACTGATATCGGGAACCTGGCCTCGTGACTTTTGTTTCTCTGGGGAAAGGTCATCATTCTAGTTCGAGGCCTCCAGGCCCGGATTGGCCGGCTGCCTGCTGAAATTCCGCATGGATCAGGATACCGCCGAGATTCAAGGTGCTCCCACAGGCAACTGTGGCTGGTTTGACAGTGCCAAGTGCCTCCTGCAAACTGACATCAGGAACCTGGCCTGGTGACTTTTGTTTCTCTGGGGAAAGGCCGCCTTTCATGGCCAGGGCAGTGTGGCCCGGAGTGGCCGGATTCCTGCTGAAGTTCCGAACGGATCCGTATACCGCCGAGATGCAAGGTGACGCCACAGGCAACAGTGGCTGGTTTGACAGTGCCATGTGCCTCCTGCAAACTGATATCGGGAACCTGGCCAGGTGACTTTTGTTTCTCTGGGGAAAGGCCATGGTTCATGTCCAGTGCCTGGTGGCCCGGAGTGGCTGGCCGCCTGCTGAAATTCCGCACGGATCAGGATACCTCCCAGAGAGATAGTACCACCACAGTCAATTGTGTCTGGTGTGACAGTGCCAAGTGCCTCCTGCCAACTGACATCAGCAACCTGGCCTGGTGACTTGTTTTTCTCTGGGGAAAGGCCATTGTTTGTGTCCAGTGCCCAGTGGCCGGGAGTGGCCGGCTGCCTGCTAAAATTCAGCACGGATGAGGATACCTCCTAGATGCAAGTTGCCCCCACAGGCAACTGTGGCTGGTTTGACAGTGCCAAGTGCCTCCTGCAAACTGACATCAGGAACCTGGCCTGGTGACTTTTGTTTCTCTGGGGAAAGGCCATGGTTCATGTCCACGGCCTGGTGGCCCGGAGTGGCCGGCTGCCTGCTGAAATTCCGCACGAATGAGGATATATCCCAGATGAAAGGTACCCACACAGGCAACTGTGGCTGGTTTGACATCGCCAAGTGCCACCTGTAAACTGACATCAGGAACCTGGCCTGGTGACTTTTGTTTCTCTGGGGAAAAGCCATGGATCATGTCCAGGGCTTGGTGGCCCGGAGTGGCCGGCCGCCTGCTGAAATTCCGCATGGATCAGGATGCCTCCCAGATGAAAAACGCCCCCACAGGCAACTGCGTCTGGTTTGACAGTGCCAAGTGCCTCCTGCAAACTGACATCAGCAACCTGGCCTGGTGACCTTTGTTTCTCTGGGGAAAAGCCATGGTTCATGTCCAGGGCTTGTTGGCCCGGAGTGGCTGGCTGCCTGCTGAAATTCCAAATGGATCAGGATACCTCCCAGACCGAAAGTACCACCACAGGCAACTGTGGCTGGTTTGACAGTGCCAAGTGCCTCCTGCAAACTGACATCAGGAACCTGGCCTGGTGACTTTTGTTTCTCTGGGGAAAGGCCATCATTCTTGTCCGGGCCCCAGAGTGGCCGGAGTGGCCGTCTGCCTGCTGAAATTCCGCACGGATCGGGATACATCCCAGTTGCAAGGTGCCACCACAGGCAACTGTGGCTGGTTTGACAGTGCCAAGAGCCACCTGCAAACTGACATCAGGGACCTGGCCTGGTGACTTTTGTTTCTCTGGGGAAAGGCCATGGTTCATGTCCACGGCCTGGTGGCCCGGAGTGGCCGGCTGCCTGCTGAAATTCCGCACGAATGAGGATATATCCCAGATGAAAGGTACCCACACAGGCAACTGTGGCTGGTTTGACATCGCCAAGTGCCTCCTGCAAACTGACATCAGGAACCTGACCTGGTGACTTTTGTTTCTCTGGGTAAAGGCCATCGTTCATGTCCAGGGCCTTGTGGCCCGGAGTGGCCGGCTGCCTGCTGAAATTCCGCATGGATCAGGATGCCTCCGAGATGAAATGTGCCCCTACAGGCAACTGTGGCTGGTTTGACAGTGCCAAGTGCCTCCTGCAAACTGACATCAGCAACCTGGCCTGGTGACCTTTGTTTCTCTGGGGAAAAGCCATGGTTCATGTCCAGGGCTTGTTGGCCCGGAGTGGCTGGCTGCCTGCTGAAATTCCAAATGGATCAGGATACCTCCCAGACCGAAAGTACCACCACAGGCAACTGTGGCTGGTTTGACAGTGCCAAGTGCCTCCTGCAAACTGACATCAGGAACCTGGCCTGGTGACTTTTGTTTCTCTGGGGAAAGGCCATCATTCTTGTCCGGGCCCCAGAGTGGCCGGAGTGGCCGTCTGCCTGCTGAAATTCCGCACGGATCGGGATACATCCCAGTTGCAAGGTGCCACCACAGGCAACTGTGGCTGGTTTGACAGTGCCAAGAGCCACCTGCAAACTGACATCAGGAACCTGGCCTGGTGACTTTTGTTTCTCTGGGGAAAGGCCATTATTCTTGTCCGGGTCCCGGTGGCCCGGAGTGGCCGGCTGCCTGCTGAAATTCCTCACGGTTGAGGATACCTCCCAGATGCAAGGTGCCCCCAGAGGCAACTGCGTCTGGTTTGACAGTGCCAAGTGCCTCCTGCAAACTGACATCAGCAACCTGGCCTGGTGACTTTTGTTTCTCTGGGGAAAGGTCATGGTTCGTGTCCAGGGCCTGGGGGCTCGGAGTGGCCGGCTGCCTGCTGAAATTCCGCATGGATCAGGATGCCTCCCACAGGAAAAAAGCCCCGACAGGCAACTGCGTCTCGTTTGACAGTGCCAAGTGCCTCCTGCAAACTGACATGAGGAACCTGGCCTGGTGACTTTTGTTTCTCAGGGGAAAGGCCATGGTTCACGTCCAGGGCTTGGTGGCCCGGAGTGGCCGGCTGCCTGCTGAAATTCAGCATGGATCAGGATACCTCCCAGACCGAAAGTACCACCACAGGCAACTGTGGCTGGTTTGACAGTGCCAAGTGCCTCCTGCAAACTGACATCAGGAACCTGGCCTGGTGACTTTTGTTTCTCTGGGGAAAAGCCATGGTTCATGTCCAGGGCCTGGGGGCTCGGAGTGGCCGGCTGCCTGCTGAAATTCCGCATGGATCAGGATGCCTCCCACATGAAAAATGCCCCCAGAGGCAACTGAGTCTGGTTTGACAGTGCCAAGTGCCTCCTGCAAACTGACATCAGGAACCTGGCCTGGTGACTTTTGTTTGTCTGGGGAAAAGCCATGGTTCATGTCCCGGGCCTGGTGGCCCGGAGTGTCCGGCTGCCTGCTGAAATTCCAAATGGATCAGGATGCCTCCCACATGAAAAATACCCCCAGAGGCAACTGCGTCTGGTTTGACAGTGCCAAGTGCCTCCTGCAAACTGACATCAGCAACCTGGCCTGGTGGCTGTTGTTTCTCTGGGTAAAGGCCATGGTTCATGTCCAGGGCCTGGGGGCCTGGAGTGGCAGGCTGCCTGTTGAAATTCCGCATGGATCAGGATGCCTCCCAGATGAATAATGCGCCCAGAGGCAACTGTGGCTGGTTTGACAGTGCCAAGTGCCTCCTGCAAACTGACATCAGCAACCTGGCCTGGTGAGTTTTGTTTCTCAGGGGAAAGGCCATCATTCTTGTCCGGGGCCTGGTGGCCCGGAGTGGCTGGCTGCCTGCTGAAATTCCAAATGGATCAGGATACCTCCCAGACCGAAAGTACGACCAGAGGCAACTGTGGCTGGTTTGACAGTGCCAAGTGCCTCCTGCAAACTGACATCAGGAACCTGGCCTGGTGACTTTTGTTTCTCTGGGGAAAGGCCATCATTCTTGTCCGGGCCCCAGAGTGGCCGGAGTGGCCGGCTGCCTGATGAAATTCCTCACGGTTGAGGATGCCTCCCAGATGAAAAATGCCCCCACAGGCAACTGCGTCTGGTTTGACAGTGCCAAGTGCCTCCTGCAAACTGACATCAGGAACCTGGCCTGGTGACTTTTGTTTGTCTGGGGAAAAGCCATGGTTCAAGTCCAGGGCCTGGTGGCCCGGAGTGGCCGGCTGCCTGCTGAAATTCCGCCCGGATCAGGATGCCTCCCAGATGAAAAATGCCCCCAGAGGCAACTGCGGCTGGTTTGACCGTGCCAAGTGCCTCCTGCAAACTGACATCAGGAACCTGGCCTGGTGACTTTTGTTTCTCTGGGGAAAGGCCATGGTTCATGTCCAGGGCTTGTTGGCCCGGAGTGGCTGGCTGCCTGCTGAAATTCCAAATGGATCAGGATACCTCCCAGACCGAAAGTACCACCAGAGGCAACTGCGTCTGGTTTGACAGTGCCAAGTGCCTCCTGCAAACTGACATCAGGAACCTGGCCTGGTGACTTTTGTTTCTCTGGGGAAAAGCCATCATTCTTGTCCAGGCCCCAGAGTGGCCGGAGTGGCCGTCTGCCTGCTGAAATTCCGCACGGATCGGGATACATCCCAGTTGCAAGGTGCCACCACAGGCAACTGCGTCTGGTTTGACAGTGCCAAGAGCCACCTGCAAACTGACATCAGGAACCTGGCCTGGTGACTTTTCTTTCTCTGGGGAAAGGCCATTATTCTTGTCCGGGTCCCGGTGGCCCGGAGTGGCCGGCTGCCTGCTGAAATTCCTCACGGTTGAGGATACCTCCCAGATGCAAGGTGCCCCCAGAGGCAACTGCGTCTGGTTTGACAGTGCCAAGTGCCTCCTGCAAACTGACATCAGGAACCTGGCCTGGTGACTTTTGTTTCTCTGGGGAAAGGTCATGGTTCGTGTCCAGGGCCTGGGGGCTCGGAGTGGCCGGCTGCCTGCTGAAATTCCGCATGGATCAGGATGCCTCCCACAGGAAAAAACCCCGACAGGCAACTGCGTCTCGTTTGACAGTGCCAAGTGCCTCCTGCAAACTGACATCAGGAACCTGGCCTGGTGACTTTTGTTTCTCTGGGAAAAGGCCATAATTCTTTTCCGGGGCGCGGTGCACCGGAATGGCCGGCTGCCTGCTGAAATTCCGCATGGATCAGGATGCCTCCCACATGAAAAATGCCCCCACAGGCAACTGCGGCTGGTTTGACAGTGCCAAGTGCCTCCTGCAAACAGACATCTGGAACCTGGCCTGGTGACTTTTGTTTCTCAGGGGAAAGGCCATGGTTCACGTCCAGGGCTTGGTGGCCCGGAGTGGCCGGCTGCCTGCTGAAATTCAGCATGGATCAGGATACCTCCCAGACCGAAAGTACCACCACAGGCAACTGTGGCTGGTTTGACAGTGCCAAGTGCCTCTTGCAAACTGACATCAGGAACCTGGCCTGGTGACTTTTGTTTCTCTGGGGAAAAGCCATGGTTCATGTCCAGGGCCTGGTGGCCCGGAGTGGCCGGCTGCCTGCTGAAATTCCACATGGATCAGGATGCCTCCCACATGAAAAATGCCCCCAGAGGCAACTGCGTCTGGTTTGACAGTGCCAAGTGCCTCCTGCAAACTGACATCAGGAACCTGGCCTGGTGACTTTTGTTTCTCTGGGGAAAAGCCATGGTTCATGTCCCGGGCCTGGTGGCCCGGAGTGTCCGGCTGCCTGCTGAAATTCCAAATGGATCAGGATGCCTCCCACATGAAAAATACCCCCAGAGGCAACTGCGTCTGGTTTGACAGTGCCAAGTGCCTCCTGCAAACTGACATCAGGAACCTGGCCTGGTGGCTGTTGTTTCTCTGGGTAAAGGCCATGGTTCATGTCCAGGGCCTGGGGGCCTGGAGTGGCAGGCTGCCTGTTGAAATTCCGCATGGATCAGGATGCCTCCCAGATGAATAATGCGCCCAGAGGCAACTGTGGCTGGTTTGACAGTGCCAAGTGCCTCCTGCAAACTGACATCAGGAACCTGGCCTGGTGACTTTTGTTTCTCAGGGGAAAGGCCATCATTCTTGTCCGGGCCCCAGAGTGGCCGGAGTGGCCGGCTGCCTGATGAAATTCCACACGGTTGAGGATGCCTCCCAGATGAAAAATGCCCCCGCAGGCAACTGTGGCTGGTTTGACAGTGCCAAGTGCCTCCTGCAAACTGACATCAGGAACCTGGCCTGGTGACTTTTGTTTCTCTGGGGAAAAGCCATGGTTCAAGTCCAGAGCCTGGTGGCCCGGAGTGGCCGGCTGCCTGCTGAAATTCCGCATGGATCAGGATGCCTCCCAGATGAAAAATGCCCCCAGAGGCTACTGCGGCTGGTTTGACCGTGCCAAGTGCCTCCTGCAAACTGACATCAGGAACCTGGCCTGGTGACTTTTGTTTCTGTGGGGAAAGGCTTTCATTCTTGTCCAGTGCCCGGTGTCCTGGTGTGGCCGGCTGCCTGCTGAAATTCCAAATGGATCAGGATACCTCCGAGATGCAAGGAGCCCCCACAGGCAACTGCGTCTAGTTCGACAGTGCCAAGTGCCTCCTGCAAACTGACATCAGGAACCTGGCCTGGTGACATTTGTTTCTCTGGGGAAAGGCCATGGTTCATGTCCACGGCCTGGTGGCCCGGAGTGGCAGGCTGCCTGCTGAAATTCCGCATGAATCAGGATGCCTTCCAGATGAAAAATGCCCCCAGAGGCAACTGCGGCTGGTTTGACAGTGCCAAGTGCCTCCTGCAAACTGACATCAGGAACCTGTCCTGGTGATTTTTGTTTCTCTGTGGAAAGGCCATCATTCTTTTCCGGGTCCCGGTGGACCGGAGTGGCCGGCTGCCTGCTGAAATTCCGCACGGATCAGGATGCCTCCCAGAACGAAAGTACCACCACAGGCAACTGTGGCTGGTTTGACAATGCCATGTGCCTCCTGCAAACTGACATCAGGAACCTGGCCTGGTGACTTTTGTTTCTCTGGGGAAAAGCCATGGTTCATGTCCAGGGCCTGGTGGCCCGGAGTGGCCGGCTGCCTGCTGAAATTCTGCATGGATCAGGATGCCGCCGAGATGGAAGGTGCCACCACAGGCAACTGCGGTTGGTTTGACAGTGCCAAGTGCCTCCTGCAAACTGACATCAGGAACCTGGCCTGGTGACTTTTGTTTCTCAGGGGAAAGGCCATCATTCTTGTCCGGGCCCCAGAGTGGCCGGAGTGGCCGGCTGCCTGCTGAAATTCCGCACGCATCGGGATACATCCCAGTTGCAAGGTGCCACCACAGGCAACTGTGGCTGGTTTGACAGTGCCAAGAGCCACCTGCAAACTGACATCAGGAACCTGGCCTGGTGACTTTTGTTTCTCTGGGGAAAGGCCATGGTTCATGTCCAGGGCCTGGGGGCTCGGAGTGGCCGGCTGCCTGCTGAAATTCCACATGGATCAGGAGGCCTCCCAGATGAAAAATGCCCTCAGAGGAAACTGCGTCAGGTTTGACAGTGCCAAGTGCCTCCTGCAAACTGACATCAGGAACCTGGCCTGGTGACTTTTGTTTCTCTGGGGAAAGGCCATGGTTCATGTCCAGGGCCTGGGGGCTCGGAGTGGCCGGCTGCCTGCTGAAATTCCGCATGGATCAGGATGCCTCCCACATGAAAAATGCCCCCACAGGCAACTGCGTCTGGTTTGACAGAGCCAAGTGCCTCCTGCCAACTGACATCAGGAACCTGGCCTGGTGACTTTTGTTTCTCTGTGGAAAGGCCATCATTCTTTTCCAGGGTACGGTGGCCCGGAGTGCCTGGCTGCCTGCTGAAATTCCGCACGGATCAGGATGCCTCCCAGACCGAAAGTACCACCCAAGGCAAATGTGGCTGGTTTGACAGTGCCAAGTGCCTCCTGCAAACAGACATCTGCGACCTGGCCTGCTGAGTTCTGTTTCTCTGGGTAAAGGCCATCATTCGTGTCCAGTGCCCCGCGGCCTGGAGTGGCCGGCTGCCTGCTGAAATTCCTCACGGTTGAGGACACCTCCCAGATGAAAGGTGCCCCCACAGGTAACTGTGGCTGGTTTGACACTGCCAAGTGCCTCCTGCAAACTGACATCAGGAACCTGGCCTGGTGACTTTTGTTTCTCTGGGGAAAAGCCATGGTTCATGTCCATGGCCTGGTGGCCCGGAGTGGCCGGCTGCCTGCTGAAATTCCGCATGGATCACGATGCCTCCCAGACCGAAAGTACCACCCAAGGCAAATGTGGCTGGTTTGACAGTGCCAAGTGCCTCCTGCAAACTGACATCAGGAACCTGGCCTGGTGACTTTTGTTTCTCTGGGGAAAAGCCATGGTTCATGTCCAGGGCCTGGTGGCCCGGAGTGGCCGGCTGCCTGCTGAAATTCCACATGGATCAGGATGCCTCCCAGATGAAAAATGCCCCCAGAGGAAACTGCGTCTGGTTTGACAGTGCCAAGTGCCTCCTGCAAACTGACATCAGGAACCTGGCCTGGTGACTTTTGTTTCTCTGGGGAAAGGCCATCATTCTTGTCCGGGGCCCAGAGTGGCCTGGGGTGGCCGGCTGCCTGCTGAAATTCCGCACGGTTGAGGATACCTCCCAGATGAAAGGTGCCCCCACAGGCAACTGTGGCTGGTTTGACAGTGCCAAGTGCCTCCTGCAAACTGACATCAGGAACCTGGCCTGGTGACTTTTGTTTCTCTGGGGAAAGGCCATTATTCTTGTCCGGGTCCCGGTGGCCCGGAGTGGCCGGCTGCCTGCTGAAATTCCTCACGGTTGAGGATACCTCCCAGATGCAAGGTGCCCCCAGAGGCAACTGCGTCTGGTTTGACAGTGCCAAGTGCCTCCTGCAAACTGACATCAGCAACCTGGCCTGGTGACTTTTGTTTCTCTGGGGAAAGGTCATGGTTCGTGTCCAGGGCCTGGGGGCTCGGAGTGGCCGGCTGCCTGCTGAAATTCCGCATGGATCAGGATGCCTCCCACAGGAAAAAAGCCCCGACAGGCAACTGCGTCTCGTTTGACAGTGCCAAGTGCCTCCTGCAAACTGACATGAGGAACCTGGCCTGGTGACTTTTGTTTCTCAGGGGAAAGGCCATGGTTCACGTCCAGGGCTTGGTGGCCCGGAGTGGCCGGCTGCCTGCTGAAATTCAGCATGGATCAGGATACCTCCCAGACCGAAAGTACCACCACAGGCAACTGTGGCTGGTTTGACAGTGCCAAGTGCCTCCTGCAAACTGACATCAGGAACCTGGCCTGGTGACTTTTGTTTCTCTGGGGAAAAGCCATGGTTCATGTCCAGGGCCTGGGGGCTCGGAGTGGCCGGCTGCCTGCTGAAATTCCGCATGGATCAGGATGCCTCCCACATGAAAAATGCCCCCAGAGGCAACTGAGTCTGGTTTGACAGTGCCAAGTGCCTCCTGCAAACTGACATCAGGAACCTGGCCTGGTGACTTTTGTTTGTCTGGGGAAAAGCCATGGTTCATGTCCCGGGCCTGGTGGCCCGGAGTGTCCGGCTGCCTGCTGAAATTCCAAATGGATCAGGATGCCTCCCACATGAAAAATACCCCCAGAGGCAACTGCGTCTGGTTTGACAGTGCCAAGTGCCTCCTGCAAACTGACATCAGCAACCTGGCCTGGTGGCTGTTGTTTCTCTGGGTAAAGGCCATGGTTCATGTCCAGGGCCTGGGGGCCTGGAGTGGCAGGCTGCCTGTTGAAATTCCGCATGGATCAGGATGCCTCCCAGATGAATAATGCGCCCAGAGGCAACTGTGGCTGGTTTGACAGTGCCAAGTGCCTCCTGCAAACTGACATCAGCAACCTGGCCTGGTGAGTTTTGTTTCTCAGGGGAAAGGCCATCATTCTTGTCCGGGGCCTGGTGGCCCGGAGTGGCTGGCTGCCTGCTGAAATTCCAAATGGATCAGGATACCTCCCAGACCGAAAGTACGACCAGAGGCAACTGTGGCTGGTTTGACAGTGCCAAGTGCCTCCTGCAAACTGACATCAGGAACCTGGCCTGGTGACTTTTGTTTCTCTGGGGAAAGGCCATCATTCTTGTCCGGGCCCCAGAGTGGCCGGAGTGGCCGGCTGCCTGATGAAATTCCTCACGGTTGAGGATGCCTCCCAGATGAAAAATGCCCCCACAGGCAACTGCGTCTGGTTTGACAGTGCCAAGTGCCTCCTGCAAACTGACATCAGGAACCTGGCCTGGTGACTTTTGTTTGTCTGGGGAAAAGCCATGGTTCAAGTCCAGGGCCTGGTGGCCCGGAGTGGCCGGCTGCCTGCTGAAATTCCGCCCGGATCAGGATGCCTCCCAGATGAAAAATGCCCCCAGAGGCAACTGCGGCTGGTTTGACCGTGCCAAGTGCCTCCTGCAAACTGACATCAGGAACCTGGCCTGGTGACTTTTGTTTCTCTGGGGAAAGGCCATGGTTCATGTCCAGGGCTTGTTGGCCCGGAGTGGCTGGCTGCCTGCTGAAATTCCAAATGGATCAGGATACCTCCCAGACCGAAAGTACCACCAGAGGCAACTGCGGCTGGTTTGACAGTGCCAAGTGCCTCCTGCAAACTGACATCAGGAACCTGGCCTGGTGACTTTTGTTTCTCTGGGGAAAAGCCATCATTCTTGTCCAGGCCCCAGAGTGGCCGGAGTGGCCGTCTGCCTGCTGAAATTCCGCACGGATCGGGATACATCCCAGTTGCAAGGTGCCACCACAGGCAACTGCGTCTGGTTTGACAGTGCCAAGAGCCACCTGCAAACTGACATCAGGAACCTGGCCTGGTGACTTTTCTTTCTCTGGGGAAAGGCCATTATTCTTGTCCGGGTCCCGGTGGCCCGGAGTGGCCGGCTGCCTGCTGAAATTCCTCACGGTTGAGGATACCTCCCAGATGCAAGGTGCCCCCAGAGGCAACTGCGTCTGGTTTGACAGTGCCAAGTGCCTCCTGCAAACTGACATCAGCAACCTGGCCTGGTGACTTTTGTTTCTCTGGGGAAAGGTCATGGTTCGTGTCCAGGGCCTGGGGGCTCGGAGTGGCCGGCTGCCTGCTGAAATTCCGCATGGATCAGGATGCCTCCCACAGGAAAAAACCCCGACAGGCAACTGCGTCTCGTTTGACAGTGCCAAGTGCCTCCTGCAAACTGACATCAGGAACCTGGCCTGGTGACTTTTGTTTCTCTGGGAAAAGGCCATAATTCTTTTCCGGGGCGCGGTGCACCGGAATGGCCGGCTGCCTGCTGAAATTCCGCATGGATCAGGATGCCTCCCACATGAAAAATGCCCCCACAGGCAACTGCGGCTGGTTTGACAGTGCCAAGTGCCTCCTGCAAACAGACATCAGGAACCTGGCCTGGTGACTTTTGTTTCTCAGGGGAAAGGCCATGGTTCACGTCCAGGGCTTGGTGGCCCGGAGTGGCCGGCTGCCTGCTGAAATTCAGCATGGATCAGGATACCTCCCAGACCGAAAGTACCACCACAGGCAACTGTGGCTGGTTTGACAGTGCCAAGTGCCTCTTGCAAACTGACATCAGGAACCTGGCCTGGTGACTTTTGTTTCTCTGGGGAAAAGCCATGGTTCATGTCCAGGGCCTGGTGGCCCGGAGTGGCCGGCTGCCTGCTGAAATTCCACATGGATCAGGATGCCTCCCACATGAAAAATGCCCCCAGAGGCAACTGCGTCTGGTTTGACAGTGCCAAGTGCCTCCTGCAAACTGACATCAGGAACCTGGCCTGGTGACTTTTGTTTCTCTGGGGAAAAGCCATGGTTCATGTCCCGGGCCTGGTGGCCCGGAGTGTCCGGCTGCCTGCTGAAATTCCAAATGGATCAGGATGCCTCCCACATGAAAAATACCCCCAGAGGCAACTGCGTCTGGTTTGACAGTGCCAAGTGCCTCCTGCAAACTGACATCAGCAACCTGGCCTGGTGGCTGTTGTTTCTCTGGGTAAAGGCCATGGTTCATGTCCAGGGCCTGGGGGCCTGGAGTGGCAGGCTGCCTGTTGAAATTCCGCATGGATCAGGATGCCTCCCAGATGAATAATGCGCCCAGAGGCAACTGTGGCTGGTTTGACAGTGCCAAGTGCCTCCTGCAAACTGACATCAGCAACCTGGCCTGGTGAGTTTTGTTTCTCAGGGGAAAGGCCATCATTCTTGTCCGGGGCCTGGTGGCCCGGAGTGGCTGGCTGCCTGCTGAAATTCCAAATGGATCAGGATACCTCCCAGACCGAAAGTACGACCAGAGGCAACTGTGGCTGGTTTGACAGTGCCAAGTGCCTCCTGCAAACTGACATCAGGAACCTGGCCTGGTGACTTTTGTTTCTCTGGGGAAAGGCCATCATTCTTGTCCGGGCCCCAGAGTGGCCGGAGTGGCCGGCTGCCTGATGAAATTCCTCACGGTTGAGGATGCCTCCCAGATGAAAAATGCCCCCACAGGCAACTGCGTCTGGTTTGACAGTGCCAAGTGCCTCCTGCAAACTGACATCAGGAACCTGGCCTGGTGACTTTTGTTTGTCTGGGGAAAAGCCATGGTTCAAGTCCAGGGCCTGGTGGCCCGGAGTGGCCGGCTGCCTGCTGAAATTCCGCCCGGATCAGGATGCCTCCCAGATGAAAAATGCCCCCAGAGGCAACTGCGGCTGGTTTGACCGTGCCAAGTGCCTCCTGCAAACTGACATCAGGAACCTGGCCTGGTGACTTTTGTTTCTCTGGGGAAAGGCCATGGTTCATGTCCAGGGCTTGTTGGCCCGGAGTGGCTGGCTGCCTGCTGAAATTCCAAATGGATCAGGATGCCTCCCAGACCGAAAGTACCACCAGAGGCAACTGCGGCTGGTTTGACAGTGCCAAGTGCCTCCTGCAAACTGACATCAGGAACCTGGCCTGGTGACTTTTGTTTCTCTGGGGAAAAGCCATCATTCTTGTCCAGGCCCCAGAGTGGCCGGAGTGGCCGTCTGCCTGCTGAAATTCCGCACGGATCGGGATACATCCCAGTTGCAAGGTGCCACCACAGGCAACTGCGTCTGGTTTGACAGTGCCAAGAGCCACCTGCAAACTGACATCAGGAACCTGGCCTGGTGACTTTTCTTTCTCTGGGGAAAGGCCATTATTCTTGTCCGGGTCCCGGTGGCCCGGAGTGGCCGGCTGCCTGCTGAAATTCCTCACGGTTGAGGATACCTCCCAGATGCAAGGTGCCCCCAGAGGCAACTGCGTCTGGTTTGACAGTGCCAAGTGCCTCCTGCAAACTGACATCAGCAACCTGGCCTGGTGACTTTTGTTTCTCTGGGGAAAGGTCATGGTTCGTGTCCAGGGCCTGGGGGCTCGGAGTGGCCGGCTGCCTGCTGAAATTCCGCATGGATCAGGATGCCTCCCACAGGAAAAAACCCCGACAGGCAACTGCGTCTCGTTTGACAGTGCCAAGTGCCTCCTGCAAACTGACATCAGGAACCTGGCCTGGTGACTTTTGTTTCTCTGGGAAAAGGCCATAATTCTTTTCCGGGGCGCGGTGCACCGGAATGGCCGGCTGCCTGCTGAAATTCCGCATGGATCAGGATGCCTCCCACATGAAAAATGCCCCCACAGGCAACTGCGGCTGGTTTGACAGTGCCAAGTGCCTCCTGCAAACAGACATCAGGAACCTGGCCTGGTGACTTTTGTTTCTCAGGGGAAAGGCCATGGTTCACGTCCAGGGCTTGGTGGCCCGGAGTGGCCGGCTGCCTGCTGAAATTCAGCATGGATCAGGATACCTCCCAGACCGAAAGTACCACCACAGGCAACTGTGGCTGGTTTGACAGTGCCAAGTGCCTCTTGCAAACTGACATCAGGAACCTGGCCTGGTGACTTTTGTTTCTCTGGGGAAAAGCCATGGTTCATGTCCAGGGCCTGGTGGCCCGGAGTGGCCGGCTGCCTGCTGAAATTCCACATGGATCAGGATGCCTCCCACATGAAAAATGCCCCCAGAGGCAACTGCGTCTGGTTTGACAGTGCCAAGTGCCTCCTGCAAACTGACATCAGGAACCTGGCCTGGTGACTTTTGTTTCTCTGGGGAAAGGCCATCATTCTTGTCCGGGCCCCAGAGTGGCCGGATTGGCCGGCTGCCTGATGAAATTCCTCACGGTTGAGGATGCCTCCCAGATGAAAAATGCCCCCACAGGCAACTGCGTCTGGTTTGACAGTGCCAAGTGCCTCCTGCAAACTGACATCAGGAACCTGGCCTGGTGACTTTTGTTTGTCTGGGGAAAAGCCATGGTTCAAGTCCAGGGCCTGGTGGCCCGGAGTGGCCGGCTGCCTGCTGAAATTCCGCCCGGATCAGGATGCCTCCCAGATGAAAAATGCCCCCAGAGGCAACTGCGGCTGGTTTGACCGTGCCAAGTGCCTCCTGCAAACTGACATCAGGAACCTGGCCTGGTGACTTTTGTTTCTCTGGGGAAAGGCCATGGTTCATGTCCAGGGCTTGTTGGCCCGGAGTGGCTGGCTGCCTGCTGAAATTCCAAATGGATCAGGATACCTCCCAGACCGAAAGTACCACCAGAGGCAACTGCGGCTGGTTTGACAGTGCCAAGTGCCTCCTGCAAACTGACATCAGGAACCTGGCCTGGTGACTTTTGTTTCTCTGGGGAAAAGCCATCATTCTTGTCCAGGCCCCAGAGTGGCCGGAGTGGCCGTCTGCCTGCTGAAATTCCGCACGGATCGGGATACATCCCAGTTGCAAGGTGCCACCACAGGCAACTGCGTCTGGTTTGACAGTGCCAAGAGCCACCTGCAAACTGACATCAGGAACCTGGCCTGGTGACTTTTCTTTCTCTGGGGAAAGGCCATTATTCTTGTCCGGGTCCCGGTGGCCCGGAGTGGCCGGCTGCCTGCTGAAATTCCTCACGGTTGAGGATACCTCCCAGATGCAAGGTGCCCCCAGAGGCAACTGCGTCTGGTTTGACAGTGCCAAGTGCCTCCTGCAAACTGACATCAGCAACCTGGCCTGGTGACTTTTGTTTCTCTGGGGAAAGGTCATGGTTCGTGTCCAGGGCCTGGGGGCTCGGAGTGGCCGGCTGCCTGCTGAAATTCCGCATGGATCAGGATGCCTCCCACAGGAAAAAACCCCGACAGGCAACTGCGTCTCGTTTGACAGTGCCAAGTGCCTCCTGCAAACTGACATCAGGAACCTGGCCTGGTGACTTTTGTTTCTCTGGGAAAAGGCCATAATTCTTTTCCGGGGCGCGGTGCACCGGAATGGCCGGCTGCCTGCTGAAATTCCGCATGGATCAGGATGCCTCCCACATGAAAAATGCCCCCACAGGCAACTGCGGCTGGTTTGACAGTGCCAAGTGCCTCCTGCAAACAGACATCAGGAACCTGGCCTGGTGACTTTTGTTTCTCAGGGGAAAGGCCATGGTTCACGTCCAGGGCTTGGTGGCCCGGAGTGGCCGGCTGCCTGCTGAAATTCAGCATGGATCAGGATACCTCCCAGACCGAAAGTACCACCACAGGCAACTGTGGCTGGTTTGACAGTGCCAAGTGCCTCTTGCAAACTGACATCAGGAACCTGGCCTGGTGACTTTTGTTTCTCTGGGGAAAAGCCATGGTTCATGTCCAGGGCCTGGTGGCCCGGAGTGGCCGGCTGCCTGCTGAAATTCCACATGGATCAGGATGCCTCCCACATGAAAAATGCCCCCAGAGGCAACTGCGTCTGGTTTGACAGTGCCAAGTGCCTCCTGCAAACTGACATCAGGAACCTGGCCTGGTGACTTTTGTTTCTCTGGGGAAAAGCCATGGTTCATGTCCCGGGCCTGGTGGCCCGGAGTGTCCGGCTGCCTGCTGAAATTCCAAATGGATCAGGATGCCTCCCACATGAAAAATACCCCCAGAGGCAACTGCGTCTGGTTTGACAGTGCCAAGTGCCTCCTGCAAACTGACATCAGGAACCTGGCCTGGTGGCTGTTGTTTCTCTGGGTAAAGGCCATGGTTCATGTCCAGGGCCTGGGGGCCTGGAGTGGCAGGCTGCCTGTTGAAATTCCGCATGGATCAGGATGCCTCCCAGATGAATAATGCGCCCAGAGGCAACTGTGGCTGGTTTGACAGTGCCAAGTGCCTCCTGCAAACTGACATCAGGAACCTGGCCTGGTGACTTTTGTTTCTCAGGGGAAAGGCCATCATTCTTGTCCGGGCCCCAGAGTGGCCGGAGTGGCCGGCTGCCTGATGAAATTCCACACGGTTGAGGATGCCTCCCAGATGAAAAATGCCCCCGCAGGCAACTGTGGCTGGTTTGACAGTGCCAAGTGCCTCCTGCAAACTGACATCAGGAACCTGGCCTGGTGACTTTTGTTTCTCTGGGGAAAAGCCATGGTTCAAGTCCAGAGCCTGGTGGCCCGGAGTGGCCGGCTGCCTGCTGAAATTCCGCATGGATCAGGATGCCTCCCAGATGAAAAATGCCCCCAGAGGCTACTGCGGCTGGTTTGACCGTGCCAAGTGCCTCCTGCAAACTGACATCAGGAACCTGGCCTGGTGACTTTTGTTTCTGTGGGGAAAGGCTTTCATTCTTGTCCAGTGCCCGGTGTCCTGGTGTGGCCGGCTGCCTGCTGAAATTCCAAATGGATCAGGATACCTCCGAGATGCAAGGAGCCCCCACAGGCAACTGCGTCTAGTTCGACAGTGCCAAGTGCCTCCTGCAAACTGACATCAGGAACCTGGCCTGGTGACATTTGTTTCTCTGGGGAAAGGCCATGGTTCATGTCCACGGCCTGGTGGCCCGGAGTGGCAGGCTGCCTGCTGAAATTCCGCATGGATCACGATGCCTCCCAGACCGAAAGTACCACCCAAGGCAAATGTGGCTGGTTTGACAGTGCCAAGTGCCTCCTGCAAACTGACATCAGGAACCTGGCCTGGTGACTTTTGTTTCTCTGGGGAAAAGCCATGGTTCATGTCCAGGGCCTGGTGGCCCGGAGTGGCCGGCTGCCTGCTGAAATTCCACATGGATCAGGATGCCTCCCAGATGAAAAATGCCCCCAGAGGAAACTGCGTCTGGTTTGACAGTGCCAAGTGCCTCCTGCAAACTGACATCAGGAACCTGGCCTGGTGACTTTTGTTTCTCTGGGGAAAGGCCATCATTCTTGTCCGGGGCCCAGAGTGGCCTGGGGTGGCCGGCTGCCTGCTGAAATTCCGCACGGTTGAGGATACCTCCCAGATGAAAGGTGCCCCCACAGGCAACTGTGGCTGGTTTGACAGTGCCAAGTGCCTCCTGCAAACTGACATCAGGAACCTGGCCTGGTGACTTTTGTTTCTCTGGGGAAAGGCCATTATTCTTGTCCGGGTCCCGGTGGCCCGGAGTGGCCGGCTGCCTGCTGAAATTCCTCACGGTTGAGGATACCTCCCAGATGCAAGGTGCCCCCAGAGGCAACTGCGTCTGGTTTGACAGTGCCAAGTGCCTCCTGCAAACTGACATCAGCAACCTGGCCTGGTGACTTTTGTTTCTCTGGGGAAAGGTCATGGTTCGTGTCCAGGGCCTGGGGGCTCGGAGTGGCCGGCTGCCTGCTGAAATTCCGCATGGATCAGGATGCCTCCCACAGGAAAAAAGCCCCGACAGGCAACTGCGTCTCGTTTGACAGTGCCAAGTGCCTCCTGCAAACTGACATGAGGAACCTGGCCTGGTGACTTTTGTTTCTCAGGGGAAAGGCCATGGTTCACGTCCAGGGCTTGGTGGCCCGGAGTGGCCGGCTGCCTGCTGAAATTCAGCATGGATCAGGATACCTCCCAGACCGAAAGTACCACCACAGGCAACTGTGGCTGGTTTGACAGTGCCAAGTGCCTCCTGCAAACTGACATCAGGAACCTGGCCTGGTGACTTTTGTTTCTCTGGGGAAAAGCCATGGTTCATGTCCAGGGCCTGGGGGCTCGGAGTGGCCGGCTGCCTGCTGAAATTCCGCATGGATCAGGATGCCTCCCACATGAAAAATGCCCCCAGAGGCAACTGAGTCTGGTTTGACAGTGCCAAGTGCCTCCTGCAAACTGACATCAGGAACCTGGCCTGGTGACTTTTGTTTGTCTGGGGAAAAGCCATGGTTCATGTCCCGGGCCTGGTGGCCCGGAGTGTCCGGCTGCCTGCTGAAATTCCAAATGGATCAGGATGCCTCCCACATGAAAAATACCCCCAGAGGCAACTGCGTCTGGTTTGACAGTGCCAAGTGCCTCCTGCAAACTGACATCAGCAACCTGGCCTGGTGGCTGTTGTTTCTCTGGGTAAAGGCCATGGTTCATGTCCAGGGCCTGGGGGCCTGGAGTGGCAGGCTGCCTGTTGAAATTCCGCATGGATCAGGATGCCTCCCAGATGAATAATGCGCCCAGAGGCAACTGTGGCTGGTTTGACAGTGCCAAGTGCCTCCTGCAAACTGACATCAGCAACCTGGCCTGGTGAGTTTTGTTTCTCAGGGGAAAGGCCATCATTCTTGTCCGGGGCCTGGTGGCCCGGAGTGGCTGGCTGCCTGCTGAAATTCCAAATGGATCAGGATACCTCCCAGACCGAAAGTACGACCAGAGGCAACTGTGGCTGGTTTGACAGTGCCAAGTGCCTCCTGCAAACTGACATCAGGAACCTGGCCTGGTGACTTTTGTTTCTCTGGGGAAAGGCCATCATTCTTGTCCGGGCCCCAGAGTGGCCGGAGTGGCCGGCTGCCTGATGAAATTCCTCACGGTTGAGGATGCCTCCCAGATGAAAAATGCCCCCACAGGCAACTGCGTCTGGTTTGACAGTGCCAAGTGCCTCCTGCAAACTGACATCAGGAACCTGGCCTGGTGACTTTTGTTTGTCTGGGGAAAAGCCATGGTTCAAGTCCAGGGCCTGGTGGCCCGGAGTGGCCGGCTGCCTGCTGAAATTCCGCCCGGATCAGGATGCCTCCCAGATGAAAAATGCCCCCAGAGGCAACTGCGGCTGGTTTGACCGTGCCAAGTGCCTCCTGCAAACTGACATCAGGAACCTGGCCTGGTGACTTTTGTTTCTCTGGGGAAAGGCCATGGTTCATGTCCAGGGCTTGTTGGCCCGGAGTGGCTGGCTGCCTGCTGAAATTCCAAATGGATCAGGATACCTCCCAGACCGAAAGTACCACCAGAGGCAACTGCGGCTGGTTTGACAGTGCCAAGTGCCTCCTGCAAACTGACATCAGGAACCTGGCCTGGTGACTTTTGTTTCTCTGGGGAAAAGCCATCATTCTTGTCCAGGCCCCAGAGTGGCCGGAGTGGCCGTCTGCCTGCTGAAATTCCGCACGGATCGGGATACATCCCAGTTGCAAGGTGCCACCACAGGCAACTGCGTCTGGTTTGACAGTGCCAAGAGCCACCTGCAAACTGACATCAGGAACCTGGCCTGGTGACTTTTCTTTCTCTGGGGAAAGGCCATTATTCTTGTCCGGGTCCCGGTGGCCCGGAGTGGCCGGCTGCCTGCTGAAATTCCTCACGGTTGAGGATACCTCCCAGATGCAAGGTGCCCCCAGAGGCAACTGCGTCTGGTTTGACAGTGCCAAGTGCCTCCTGCAAACTGACATCAGCAACCTGGCCTGGTGACTTTTGTTTCTCTGGGGAAAGGTCATGGTTCGTGTCCAGGGCCTGGGGGCTCGGAGTGGCCGGCTGCCTGCTGAAATTCCGCATGGATCAGGATGCCTCCCACAGGAAAAAACCCCGACAGGCAACTGCGTCTCGTTTGACAGTGCCAAGTGCCTCCTGCAAACTGACATCAGGAACCTGGCCTGGTGACTTTTGTTTCTCTGGGAAAAGGCCATAATTCTTTTCCGGGGCGCGGTGCACCGGAATGGCCGGCTGCCTGCTGAAATTCCGCATGGATCAGGATGCCTCCCACATGAAAAATGCCCCCACAGGCAACTGCGGCTGGTTTGACAGTGCCAAGTGCCTCCTGCAAACAGACATCAGGAACCTGGCCTGGTGACTTTTGTTTCTCAGGGGAAAGGCCATGGTTCACGTCCAGGGCTTGGTGGCCCGGAGTGGCCGGCTGCCTGCTGAAATTCAGCATGGATCAGGATACCTCCCAGACCGAAAGTACCACCACAGGCAACTGTGGCTGGTTTGACAGTGCCAAGTGCCTCTTGCAAACTGACATCAGGAACCTGGCCTGGTGACTTTTGTTTCTCTGGGGAAAAGCCATGGTTCATGTCCAGGGCCTGGTGGCCCGGAGTGGCCGGCTGCCTGCTGAAATTCCACATGGATCAGGATGCCTCCCACATGAAAAATGCCCCCAGAGGCAACTGCGTCTGGTTTGACAGTGCCAAGTGCCTCCTGCAAACTGACATCAGGAACCTGGCCTGGTGACTTTTGTTTCTCTGGGGAAAAGCCATGGTTCATGTCCCGGGCCTGGTGGCCCGGAGTGTCCGGCTGCCTGCTGAAATTCCAAATGGATCAGGATGCCTCCCACATGAAAAATACCCCCAGAGGCAACTGCGTCTGGTTTGACAGTGCCAAGTGCCTCCTGCAAACTGACATCAGCAACCTGGCCTGGTGGCTGTTGTTTCTCTGGGTAAAGGCCATGGTTCATGTCCAGGGCCTGGGGGCCTGGAGTGGCAGGCTGCCTGTTGAAATTCCGCATGGATCAGGATGCCTCCCAGATGAATAATGCGCCCAGAGGCAACTGTGGCTGGTTTGACAGTGCCAAGTGCCTCCTGCAAACTGACATCAGCAACCTGGCCTGGTGAGTTTTGTTTCTCAGGGGAAAGGCCATCATTCTTGTCCGGGGCCTGGTGGCCCGGAGTGGCTGGCTGCCTGCTGAAATTCCAAATGGATCAGGATACCTCCCAGACCGAAAGTACGACCAGAGGCAACTGTGGCTGGTTTGACAGTGCCAAGTGCCTCCTGCAAACTGACATCAGGAACCTGGCCTGGTGACTTTTGTTTCTCTGGGGAAAGGCCATCATTCTTGTCCGGGCCCCAGAGTGGCCGGAGTGGCCGGCTGCCTGATGAAATTCCTCACGGTTGAGGATGCCTCCCAGATGAAAAATGCCCCCACAGGCAACTGCGTCTGGTTTGACAGTGCCAAGTGCCTCCTGCAAACTGACATCAGGAACCTGGCCTGGTGACTTTTGTTTGTCTGGGGAAAAGCCATGGTTCAAGTCCAGGGCCTGGTGGCCCGGAGTGGCCGGCTGCCTGCTGAAATTCCGCCCGGATCAGGATGCCTCCCAGATGAAAAATGCCCCCAGAGGCAACTGCGGCTGGTTTGACCGTGCCAAGTGCCTCCTGCAAACTGACATCAGGAACCTGGCCTGGTGACTTTTGTTTCTCTGGGGAAAGGCCATGGTTCATGTCCAGGGCTTGTTGGCCCGGAGTGGCTGGCTGCCTGCTGAAATTCCAAATGGATCAGGATGCCTCCCAGACCGAAAGTACCACCAGAGGCAACTGCGGCTGGTTTGACAGTGCCAAGTGCCTCCTGCAAACTGACATCAGGAACCTGGCCTGGTGACTTTTGTTTCTCTGGGGAAAAGCCATCATTCTTGTCCAGGCCCCAGAGTGGCCGGAGTGGCCGTCTGCCTGCTGAAATTCCGCACGGATCGGGATACATCCCAGTTGCAAGGTGCCACCACAGGCAACTGCGTCTGGTTTGACAGTGCCAAGAGCCACCTGCAAACTGACATCAGGAACCTGGCCTGGTGACTTTTCTTTCTCTGGGGAAAGGCCATTATTCTTGTCCGGGTCCCGGTGGCCC
This sequence comes from Passer domesticus, assembly GCF_036417665.1. Lineage (NCBI taxonomy): Eukaryota > Metazoa > Chordata > Aves > Passeriformes > Passeridae > Passer > Passer domesticus. The sequence goes on from NC_087474.1 coordinate 60,348,133, forward strand.
GGAGTGGCCGGCTGCCTGCTGAAATTCCTCACGGTTGAGGATACCTCCCAGATGCAAGGTGCCCCCAGAGGCAACTGCGTCTGGTTTGACAGTGCCAAGTGCCTCCTGCAAACTGACATCAGCAACCTGGCCTGGTGACTTTTGTTTCTCTGGGGAAAGGTCATGGTTCGTGTCCAGGGCCTGGGGGCTCGGAGTGGCCGGCTGCCTGCTGAAATTCCGCATGGATCAGGATGCCTCCCACAGGAAAAAAACCCCGACAGGCAACTGCGTCTCGTTTGACAGTGCCAAGTGCCTCCTGCAAACTGACATCAGGAACCTGGCCTGGTGACTTTTGTTTCTCTGGGAAAAGGCCATAATTCTTTTCCGGGGCGCGGTGCACCGGAATGGCCGGCTGCCTGCTGAAATTCCGCATGGATCAGGATGCCTCCCACATGAAAAATGCCCCCACAGGCAACTGCGGCTGGTTTGACAGTGCCAAGTGCCTCCTGCAAACAGACATCAGGAACCTGGCCTGGTGACTTTTGTTTCTCAGGGGAAAGGCCATGGTTCACGTCCAGGGCTTGGTGGCCCGGAGTGGCCGGCTGCCTGCTGAAATTCAGCATGGATCAGGATACCTCCCAGACCGAAAGTACCACCACAGGCAACTGTGGCTGGTTTGACAGTGCCAAGTGCCTCTTGCAAACTGACATCAGGAACCTGGCCTGGTGACTTTTGTTTCTCTGGGGAAAAGCCATGGTTCATGTCCAGGGCCTGGTGGCCCGGAGTGGCCGGCTGCCTGCTGAAATTCCACATGGATCAGGATGCCTCCCACATGAAAAATGCCCCCAGAGGCAACTGCGTCTGGTTTGACAGTGCCAAGTGCCTCCTGCAAACTGACATCAGGAACCTGGCCTGGTGACTTTTGTTTCTCTGGGGAAAGGCCATCATTCTTGTCCGGGCCCCAGAGTGGCCGGATTGGCCGGCTGCCTGATGAAATTCCTCACGGTTGAGGATGCCTCCCAGATGAAAAATGCCCCCACAGGCAACTGCGTCTGGTTTGACAGTGCCAAGTGCCTCCTGCAAACTGACATCAGGAACCTGGCCTGGTGACTTTTGTTTGTCTGGGGAAAAGCCATGGTTCAAGTCCAGGGCCTGGTGGCCCGGAGTGGCCGGCTGCCTGCTGAAATTCCGCCCGGATCAGGATGCCTCCCAGATGAAAAATGCCCCCAGAGGCAACTGCGGCTGGTTTGACCGTGCCAAGTGCCTCCTGCAAACTGACATCAGGAACCTGGCCTGGTGACTTTTGTTTCTCTGGGGAAAGGCCATGGTTCATGTCCAGGGCTTGTTGGCCCGGAGTGGCTGGCTGCCTGCTGAAATTCCAAATGGATCAGGATACCTCCCAGACCGAAAGTACCACCAGAGGCAACTGCGGCTGGTTTGACAGTGCCAAGTGCCTCCTGCAAACTGACATCAGGAACCTGGCCTGGTGACTTTTGTTTCTCTGGGGAAAAGCCATCATTCTTGTCCAGGCCCCAGAGTGGCCGGAGTGGCCGTCTGCCTGCTGAAATTCCGCACGGATCGGGATACATCCCAGTTGCAAGGTGCCACCACAGGCAACTGCGTCTGGTTTGACAGTGCCAAGAGCCACCTGCAAACTGACATCAGGAACCTGGCCTGGTGACTTTTCTTTCTCTGGGGAAAGGCCATTATTCTTGTCCGGGTCCCGGTGGCCCGGAGTGGCCGGCTGCCTGCTGAAATTCCTCACGGTTGAGGATACCTCCCAGATGCAAGGTGCCCCCAGAGGCAACTGCGTCTGGTTTGACAGTGCCAAGTGCCTCCTGCAAACTGACATCAGCAACCTGGCCTGGTGACTTTTGTTTCTCTGGGGAAAGGTCATGGTTCGTGTCCAGGGCCTGGGGGCTCGGAGTGGCCGGCTGCCTGCTGAAATTCCGCATGGATCAGGATGCCTCCCACAGGAAAAAACCCCGACAGGCAACTGCGTCTCGTTTGACAGTGCCAAGTGCCTCCTGCAAACTGACATCAGGAACCTGGCCTGGTGACTTTTGTTTCTCTGGGAAAAGGCCATAATTCTTTTCCGGGGCGCGGTGCACCGGAATGGCCGGCTGCCTGCTGAAATTCCGCATGGATCAGGATGCCTCCCACATGAAAAATGCCCCCACAGGCAACTGCGGCTGGTTTGACAGTGCCAAGTGCCTCCTGCAAACAGACATCAGGAACCTGGCCTGGTGACTTTTGTTTCTCAGGGGAAAGGCCATGGTTCACGTCCAGGGCTTGGTGGCCCGGAGTGGCCGGCTGCCTGCTGAAATTCAGCATGGATCAGGATACCTCCCAGACCGAAAGTACCACCACAGGCAACTGTGGCTGGTTTGACAGTGCCAAGTGCCTCTTGCAAACTGACATCAGGAACCTGGCCTGGTGACTTTTGTTTCTCTGGGGAAAAGCCATGGTTCATGTCCAGGGCCTGGTGGCCCGGAGTGGCCGGCTGCCTGCTGAAATTCCACATGGATCAGGATGCCTCCCACATGAAAAATGCCCCCAGAGGCAACTGCGTCTGGTTTGACAGTGCCAAGTGCCTCCTGCAAACTGACATCAGGAACCTGGCCTGGTGACTTTTGTTTCTCTGGGGAAAAGCCATGGTTCATGTCCCGGGCCTGGTGGCCCGGAGTGTCCGGCTGCCTGCTGAAATTCCAAATGGATCAGGATGCCTCCCACATGAAAAATACCCCCAGAGGCAACTGCGTCTGGTTTGACAGTGCCAAGTGCCTCCTGCAAACTGACATCAGGAACCTGGCCTGGTGGCTGTTGTTTCTCTGGGTAAAGGCCATGGTTCATGTCCAGGGCCTGGGGGCCTGGAGTGGCAGGCTGCCTGTTGAAATTCCGCATGGATCAGGATGCCTCCCAGATGAATAATGCGCCCAGAGGCAACTGTGGCTGGTTTGACAGTGCCAAGTGCCTCCTGCAAACTGACATCAGGAACCTGGCCTGGTGACTTTTGTTTCTCAGGGGAAAGGCCATCATTCTTGTCCGGGCCCCAGAGTGGCCGGAGTGGCCGGCTGCCTGATGAAATTCCACACGGTTGAGGATGCCTCCCAGATGAAAAATGCCCCCGCAGGCAACTGTGGCTGGTTTGACAGTGCCAAGTGCCTCCTGCAAACTGACATCAGGAACCTGGCCTGGTGACTTTTGTTTCTCTGGGGAAAAGCCATGGTTCAAGTCCAGAGCCTGGTGGCCCGGAGTGGCCGGCTGCCTGCTGAAATTCCGCATGGATCAGGATGCCTCCCAGATGAAAAATGCCCCCAGAGGCTACTGCGGCTGGTTTGACCGTGCCAAGTGCCTCCTGCAAACTGACATCAGGAACCTGGCCTGGTGACTTTTGTTTCTGTGGGGAAAGGCTTTCATTCTTGTCCAGTGCCCGGTGTCCTGGTGTGGCCGGCTGCCTGCTGAAATTCCAAATGGATCAGGATACCTCCGAGATGCAAGGAGCCCCCACAGGCAACTGCGTCTAGTTCGACAGTGCCAAGTGCCTCCTGCAAACTGACATCAGGAACCTGGCCTGGTGACATTTGTTTCTCTGGGGAAAGGCCATGGTTCATGTCCACGGCCTGGTGGCCCGGAGTGGCAGGCTGCCTGCTGAAATTCCGCATGAATCAGGATGCCTTCCAGATGAAAAATGCCCCCAGAGGCAACTGCGGCTGGTTTGACAGTGCCAAGTGCCTCCTGCAAACTGACATCAGGAACCTGTCCTGGTGATTTTTGTTTCTCTGTGGAAAGGCCATCATTCTTTTCCGGGTCCCGGTGGACCGGAGTGGCCGGCTGCCTGCTGAAATTCCGCACGGATCAGGATGCCTCCCAGAACGAAAGTACCACCACAGGCAACTGTGGCTGGTTTGACAATGCCATGTGCCTCCTGCAAACTGACATCAGGAACCTGGCCTGGTGACTTTTGTTTCTCTGGGGAAAAGCCATGGTTCATGTCCAGGGCCTGGTGGCCCGGAGTGGCCGGCTGCCTGCTGAAATTCTGCATGGATCAGGATGCCGCCGAGATGGAAGGTGCCACCACAGGCAACTGCGGTTGGTTTGACAGTGCCAAGTGCCTCCTGCAAACTGACATCAGGAACCTGGCCTGGTGACTTTTGTTTCTCAGGGGAAAGGCCATCATTCTTGTCCGGGCCCCAGAGTGGCCGGAGTGGCCGGCTGCCTGCTGAAATTCCGCACGCATCGGGATACATCCCAGTTGCAAGGTGCCACCACAGGCAACTGTGGCTGGTTTGACAGTGCCAAGAGCCACCTGCAAACTGACATCAGGAACCTGGCCTGGTGACTTTTGTTTCTCTGGGGAAAGGCCATGGTTCATGTCCAGGGCCTGGGGGCTCGGAGTGGCCGGCTGCCTGCTGAAATTCCACATGGATCAGGATGCCTCCCAGATGAAAAATGCCCTCAGAGGAAACTGCGTCAGGTTTGACAGTGCCAAGTGCCTCCTGCAAACTGACATCAGGAACCTGGCCTGGTGACTTTTGTTTCTCTGGGGAAAGGCCATGGTTCATGTCCAGGGCCTGGGGGCTCGGAGTGGCCGGCTGCCTGCTGAAATTCCGCATGGATCAGGATGCCTCCCACATGAAAAATGCCCCCACAGGCAACTGCGTCTGGTTTGACAGAGCCAAGTGCCTCCTGCCAACTGACATCAGGAACCTGGCCTGGTGACTTTTGTTTCTCTGTGGAAAGGCCATCATTCTTTTCCAGGGTACGGTGGCCCGGAGTGCCTGGCTGCCTGCTGAAATTCCGCACGGATCAGGATGCCTCCCAGACCGAAAGTACCACCCAAGGCAAATGTGGCTGGTTTGACAGTGCCAAGTGCCTCCTGCAAACAGACATCTGCGACCTGGCCTGCTGAGTTCTGTTTCTCTGGGTAAAGGCCATCATTCGTGTCCAGTGCCCCGCGGCCTGGAGTGGCCGGCTGCCTGCTGAAATTCCTCACGGTTGAGGACACCTCCCAGATGAAAGGTGCCCCCACAGGTAACTGTGGCTGGTTTGACACTGCCAAGTGCCTCCTGCAAACTGACATCAGGAACCTGGCCTGGTGACTTTTGTTTCTCTGGGGAAAAGCCATGGTTCATGTCCATGGCCTGGTGGCCCGGAGTGGCCGGCTGCCTGCTGAAATTCCGCATGGATCACGATGCCTCCCAGACCGAAAGTACCACCCAAGGCAAATGTGGCTGGTTTGACAGTGCCAAGTGCCTCCTGCAAACTGACATCAGGAACCTGGCCTGGTGACTTTTGTTTCTCTGGGGAAAAGCCATGGTTCATGTCCAGGGCCTGGTGGCCCGGAGTGGCCGGCTGCCTGCTGAAATTCCACATGGATCAGGATGCCTCCCAGATGAAAAATGCCCCCAGAGGAAACTGCGTCTGGTTTGACAGTGCCAAGTGCCTCCTGCAAACTGACATCAGGAACCTGGCCTGGTGACTTTTGTTTCTCTGGGGAAAGGCCATCATTCTTGTCCGGGGCCCAGAGTGGCCTGGGGTGGCCGGCTGCCTGCTGAAATTCCGCACGGTTGAGGATACCTCCCAGATGAAAGGTGCCCCCACAGGCAACTGTGGCTGGTTTGACAGTGCCAAGTGCCTCCTGCAAACTGACATCAGGAACCTGGCCTGGTGACTTTTGTTTCTCTGGGGAAAGGCCATCATTCTTGTCCGGGCCCCAGAGTGGCCGGAGTGGCCGTCTGCCTGCTGAAATTCCGCACGGATCGGGATACATCCCAGTTGCAAGGTGCCACCACAGGCAACTGTGGCTGGTTTGACAGTGCCAAGAGCCACCTGCAAACTGACATCTGGAACCTGGCCTGGTGACTTTTGTTTCTCTGGGGAAAGGCCATTATTCTTGTCCGGGTCCCGGTGGCCCGGAGTGGCCGGCTGCCTGCTGAAATTCCTCACGGTTGAGGATACCTCCCAGATGCAAGGTGCCCCCAGAGGCAACTGCGTCTGGTTTGACAGTGCCAAGTGCCTCCTGCAAACTGACATCAGCAACCTGGCCTGGTGACTTTTGTTTCTCTGGGGAAAGGTCATGGTTCGTGTCCAGGGCCTGGGGGCTCGGAGTGGCCGGCTGCCTGCTGAAATTCCGCATGGATCAGGATGCCTCCCACAGGAAAAAAGCCCCGACAGGCAACTGCGTCTCGTTTGACAGTGCCAAGTGCCTCCTGCAAACTGACATGAGGAACCTGGCCTGGTGACTTTTGTTTCTCAGGGGAAAGGCCATGGTTCACGTCCAGGGCTTGGTGGCCCGGAGTGGCCGGCTGCCTGCTGAAATTCAGCATGGATCAGGATACCTCCCAGACCGAAAGTACCACCACAGGCAACTGTGGCTGGTTTGACAGTGCCAAGTGCCTCCTGCAAACTGACATCAGGAACCTGGCCTGGTGACTTTTGTTTCTCTGGGGAAAAGCCATGGTTCATGTCCAGGGCCTGGGGGCTCGGAGTGGCCGGCTGCCTGCTGAAATTCCGCATGGATCAGGATGCCTCCCACATGAAAAATGCCCCCAGAGGCAACTGAGTCTGGTTTGACAGTGCCAAGTGCCTCCTGCAAACTGACATCAGGAACCTGGCCTGGTGACTTTTGTTTGTCTGGGGAAAAGCCATGGTTCATGTCCCGGGCCTGGTGGCCCGGAGTGTCCGGCTGCCTGCTGAAATTCCAAATGGATCAGGATGCCTCCCACATGAAAAATACCCCCAGAGGCAACTGCGTCTGGTTTGACAGTGCCAAGTGCCTCCTGCAAACTGACATCAGCAACCTGGCCTGGTGGCTGTTGTTTCTCTGGGTAAAGGCCATGGTTCATGTCCAGGGCCTGGGGGCCTGGAGTGGCAGGCTGCCTGTTGAAATTCCGCATGGATCAGGATGCCTCCCAGATGAATAATGCGCCCAGAGGCAACTGTGGCTGGTTTGACAGTGCCAAGTGCCTCCTGCAAACTGACATCAGCAACCTGGCCTGGTGAGTTTTGTTTCTCAGGGGAAAGGCCATCATTCTTGTCCGGGGCCTGGTGGCCCGGAGTGGCTGGCTGCCTGCTGAAATTCCAAATGGATCAGGATACCTCCCAGACCGAAAGTACGACCAGAGGCAACTGTGGCTGGTTTGACAGTGCCAAGTGCCTCCTGCAAACTGACATCAGGAACCTGGCCTGGTGACTTTTGTTTCTCTGGGGAAAGGCCATCATTCTTGTCCGGGCCCCAGAGTGGCCGGAGTGGCCGGCTGCCTGATGAAATTCCTCACGGTTGAGGATGCCTCCCAGATGAAAAATGCCCCCACAGGCAACTGCGTCTGGTTTGACAGTGCCAAGTGCCTCCTGCAAACTGACATCAGGAACCTGGCCTGGTGACTTTTGTTTGTCTGGGGAAAAGCCATGGTTCAAGTCCAGGGCCTGGTGGCCCGGAGTGGCCGGCTGCCTGCTGAAATTCCGCCCGGATCAGGATGCCTCCCAGATGAAAAATGCCCCCAGAGGCAACTGCGGCTGGTTTGACCGTGCCAAGTGCCTCCTGCAAACTGACATCAGGAACCTGGCCTGGTGACTTTTGTTTCTCTGGGGAAAGGCCATGGTTCATGTCCAGGGCTTGTTGGCCCGGAGTGGCTGGCTGCCTGCTGAAATTCCAAATGGATCAGGATACCTCCCAGACCGAAAGTACCACCAGAGGCAACTGCGGCTGGTTTGACAGTGCCAAGTGCCTCCTGCAAACTGACATCAGGAACCTGGCCTGGTGACTTTTGTTTCTCTGGGGAAAAGCCATCATTCTTGTCCAGGCCCCAGAGTGGCCGGAGTGGCCGTCTGCCTGCTGAAATTCCGCACGGATCGGGATACATCCCAGTTGCAAGGTGCCACCACAGGCAACTGCGTCTGGTTTGACAGTGCCAAGAGCCACCTGCAAACTGACATCAGGAACCTGGCCTGGTGACTTTTCTTTCTCTGGGGAAAGGCCATTATTCTTGTCCGGGTCCCGGTGGCCCGGAGTGGCCGGCTGCCTGCTGAAATTCCTCACGGTTGAGGATACCTCCCAGATGCAAGGTGCCCCCAGAGGCAACTGCGTCTGGTTTGACAGTGCCAAGTGCCTCCTGCAAACAGACATCTGGAACCTGGCCTGGTGACTTTTGTTTCTCAGGGGAAAGGCCATGGTTCACGTCCAGGGCTTGGTGGCCCGGAGTGGCCGGCTGCCTGCTGAAATTCAGCATGGATCAGGATACCTCCCAGACCGAAAGTACCACCACAGGCAACTGTGGCTGGTTTGACAGTGCCAAGTGCCTCTTGCAAACTGACATCAGGAACCTGGCCTGGTGACTTTTGTTTCTCTGGGGAAAAGCCATGGTTCATGTCCAGGGCCTGGTGGCCCGGAGTGGCCGGCTGCCTGCTGAAATTCCACATGGATCAGGATGCCTCCCACATGAAAAATGCCCCCAGAGGCAACTGCGTCTGGTTTGACAGTGCCAAGTGCCTCCTGCAAACTGACATCAGGAACCTGGCCTGGTGACTTTTGTTTCTCTGGGGAAAAGCCATGGTTCATGTCCCGGGCCTGGTGGCCCGGAGTGTCCGGCTGCCTGCTGAAATTCCAAATGGATCAGGATGCCTCCCACATGAAAAATACCCCCAGAGGCAACTGCGTCTGGTTTGACAGTGCCAAGTGCCTCCTGCAAACTGACATCAGGAACCTGGCCTGGTGGCTGTTGTTTCTCTGGGTAAAGGCCATGGTTCATGTCCAGGGCCTGGGGGCCTGGAGTGGCAGGCTGCCTGTTGAAATTCCGCATGGATCAGGATGCCTCCCAGATGAATAATGCGCCCAGAGGCAACTGTGGCTGGTTTGACAGTGCCAAGTGCCTCCTGCAAACTGACATCAGGAACCTGGCCTGGTGACTTTTGTTTCTCAGGGGAAAGGCCATCATTCTTGTCCGGGCCCCAGAGTGGCCGGAGTGGCCGGCTGCCTGATGAAATTCCACACGGTTGAGGATGCCTCCCAGATGAAAAATGCCCCCGCAGGCAACTGTGGCTGGTTTGACAGTGCCAAGTGCCTCCTGCAAACTGACATCAGGAACCTGGCCTGGTGACTTTTGTTTCTCTGGGGAAAAGCCATGGTTCAAGTCCAGAGCCTGGTGGCCCGGAGTGGCCGGCTGCCTGCTGAAATTCCGCATGGATCAGGATGCCTCCCAGATGAAAAATGCCCCCAGAGGCTACTGCGGCTGGTTTGACCGTGCCAAGTGCCTCCTGCAAACTGACATCAGGAACCTGGCCTGGTGACTTTTGTTTCTGTGGGGAAAGGCTTTCATTCTTGTCCAGTGCCCGGTGTCCTGGTGTGGCCGGCTGCCTGCTGAAATTCCAAATGGATCAGGATACCTCCGAGATGCAAGGAGCCCCCACAGGCAACTGCGTCTAGTTCGACAGTGCCAAGTGCCTCCTGCAAACTGACATCAGGAACCTGGCCTGGTGACATTTGTTTCTCTGGGGAAAGGCCATGGTTCATGTCCACGGCCTGGTGGCCCGGAGTGGCAGGCTGCCTGCTGAAATTCCGCATGAATCAGGATGCCTTCCAGATGAAAAATGCCCCCAGAGGCAACTGCGGCTGGTTTGACAGTGCCAAGTGCCTCCTGCAAACTGACATCAGGAACCTGTCCTGGTGATTTTTGTTTCTCTGTGGAAAGGCCATCATTCTTTTCCGGGTCCCGGTGGACCGGAGTGGCCGGCTGCCTGCTGAAATTCCGCACGGATCAGGATGCCTCCCAGAACGAAAGTACCACCACAGGCAACTGTGGCTGGTTTGACAATGCCATGTGCCTCCTGCAAACTGACATCAGGAACCTGGCCTGGTGACTTTTGTTTCTCTGGGGAAAAGCCATGGTTCATGTCCAGGGCCTGGTGGCCCGGAGTGGCCGGCTGCCTGCTGAAATTCTGCATGGATCAGGATGCCGCCGAGATGGAAGGTGCCACCACAGGCAACTGCGGTTGGTTTGACAGTGCCAAGTGCCTCCTGCAAACTGACATCAGGAACCTGGCCTGGTGACTTTTGTTTCTCAGGGGAAAGGCCATCATTCTTGTCCGGGCCCCAGAGTGGCCGGAGTGGCCGGCTGCCTGCTGAAATTCCGCACGCATCGGGATACATCCCAGTTGCAAGGTGCCACCACAGGCAACTGTGGCTGGTTTGACAGTGCCAAGAGCCACCTGCAAACTGACATCAGGAACCTGGCCTGGTGACTTTTGTTTCTCTGGGGAAAGGCCATGGTTCATGTCCAGGGCCTGGGGGCTCGGAGTGGCCGGCTGCCTGCTGAAATTCCACATGGATCAGGATGCCTCCCAGATGAAAAATGCCCTCAGAGGAAACTGCGTCAGGTTTGACAGTGCCAAGTGCCTCCTGCAAACTGACATCAGGAACCTGGCCTGGTGACTTTTGTTTCTCTGGGGAAAGGCCATGGTTCATGTCCAGGGCCTGGGGGCTCGGAGTGGCCGGCTGCCTGCTGAAATTCCGCATGGATCAGGATGCCTCCCACATGAAAAATGCCCCAACAGGCAACTGCGTCTGGTTTGACAGAGCCAAGTGCCTCCTGCCAACTGACATCAGGAACCTGGCCTGGTGACTTTTGTTTCTCTGTGGAAAGGCCATCATTCTTTTCCAGGGTACGGTGGCCCGGAGTGCCTGGCTGCCTGCTGAAATTCCGCACGGATCAGGATGCCTCCCAGACCGAAAGTACCACCCAAGGCAAATGTGGCTGGTTTGACAGTGCCAAGTGCCTCCTGCAAACAGACATCTGCGACCTGGCCTGCTGAGTTCTGTTTCTCTGGGTAAAGGCCATCATTCGTGTCCAGTGCCCCGCGGCCTGGAGTGGCCGGCTGCCTGCTGAAATTCCTCACGGTTGAGGACACCTCCCAGATGAAAGGTGCCCCCACAGGTAACTGTGGCTGGTTTGACACTGCCAAGTGCCTCCTGCAAACTGACATCAGGAACCTGGCCTGGTGACTTTTGTTTCTCTGGGGAAAAGCCATGGTTCATGTCCATGGCCTGGTGGCCCGGAGTGGCCGGCTGCCTGCTGAAATTCCGCATGGATCACGATGCCTCCCAGACCGAAAGTACCACCCAAGGCAAATGTGGCTGGTTTGACAGTGCCAAGTGCCTCCTGCAAACTGACATCAGGAACCTGGCCTGGTGACTTTTGTTTCTCTGGGGAAAAGCCATGGTTCATGTCCAGGGCCTGGTGGCCCGGAGTGGCCGGCTGCCTGCTGAAATTCCACATGGATCAGGATGCCTCCCAGATGAAAAATGCCCCCAGAGGAAACTGCGTCTGGTTTGACAGTGCCAAGTGCCTCCTGCAAACTGACATCAGGAACCTGGCCTGGTGACTTTTGTTTCTCTGGGGAAAGGCCATCATTCTTGTCCGGGGCCCAGAGTGGCCTGGGGTGGCCGGCTGCCTGCTGAAATTCCGCACGGTTGAGGATACCTCCCAGATGAAAGGTGCCCCCACAGGCAACTGTGGCTGGTTTGACAGTGCCAAGTGCCTCCTGCAAACTGACATCAGGAACCTGGCCTGGTGACTTTTGTTTCTCTGGGGAAAGGCCATTATTCTTGTCCGGGTCCCGGTGGCCCGGAGTGGCCGGCTGCCTGCTGAAATTCCTCACGGTTGAGGATACCTCCCAGATGCAAGGTGCCCCCAGAGGCAACTGCGTCTGGTTTGACAGTGCCAAGTGCCTCCTGCAAACTGACATCAGCAACCTGGCCTGGTGACTTTTGTTTCTCTGGGGAAAGGTCATGGTTCGTGTCCAGGGCCTGGGGGCTCGGAGTGGCCGGCTGCCTGCTGAAATTCCGCATGGATCAGGATGCCTCCCACAGGAAAAAAGCCCCGACAGGCAACTGCGTCTCGTTTGACAGTGCCAAGTGCCTCCTGCAAACTGACATGAGGAACCTGGCCTGGTGACTTTTGTTTCTCAGGGGAAAGGCCATGGTTCACGTCCAGGGCTTGGTGGCCCGGAGTGGCCGGCTGCCTGCTGAAATTCAGCATGGATCAGGATACCTCCCAGACCGAAAGTACCACCACAGGCAACTGTGGCTGGTTTGACAGTGCCAAGTGCCTCCTGCAAACTGACATCAGGAACCTGGCCTGGTGACTTTTGTTTCTCTGGGGAAAAGCCATGGTTCATGTCCAGGGCCTGGGGGCTCGGAGTGGCCGGCTGCCTGCTGAAATTCCGCATGGATCAGGATGCCTCCCACATGAAAAATGCCCCCAGAGGCAACTGAGTCTGGTTTGACAGTGCCAAGTGCCTCCTGCAAACTGACATCAGGAACCTGGCCTGGTGACTTTTGTTTGTCTGGGGAAAAGCCATGGTTCATGTCCCGGGCCTGGTGGCCCGGAGTGTCCGGCTGCCTGCTGAAATTCCAAATGGATCAGGATGCCTCCCACATGAAAAATACCCCCAGAGGCAACTGCGTCTGGTTTGACAGTGCCAAGTGCCTCCTGCAAACTGACATCAGCAACCTGGCCTGGTGGCTGTTGTTTCTCTGGGTAAAGGCCATGGTTCATGTCCAGGGCCTGGGGGCCTGGAGTGGCAGGCTGCCTGTTGAAATTCCGCATGGATCAGGATGCCTCCCAGATGAATAATGCGCCCAGAGGCAACTGTGGCTGGTTTGACAGTGCCAAGTGCCTCCTGCAAACTGACATCAGCAACCTGGCCTGGTGAGTTTTGTTTCTCAGGGGAAAGGCCATCATTCTTGTCCGGGGCCTGGTGGCCCGGAGTGGCTGGCTGCCTGCTGAAATTCCAAATGGATCAGGATACCTCCCAGACCGAAAGTACGACCAGAGGCAACTGTGGCTGGTTTGACAGTGCCAAGTGCCTCCTGCAAACTGACATCAGGAACCTGGCCTGGTGACTTTTGTTTCTCTGGGGAAAGGCCATCATTCTTGTCCGGGCCCCAGAGTGGCCGGAGTGGCCGGCTGCCTGATGAAATTCCTCACGGTTGAGGATGCCTCCCAGATGAAAAATGCCCCCACAGGCAACTGCGTCTGGTTTGACAGTGCCAAGTGCCTCCTGCAAACTGACATCAGGAACCTGGCCTGGTGACTTTTGTTTGTCTGGGGAAAAGCCATGGTTCAAGTCCAGGGCCTGGTGGCCCGGAGTGGCCGGCTGCCTGCTGAAATTCCGCCCGGATCAGGATGCCTCCCAGATGAAAAATGCCCCCAGAGGCAACTGCGGCTGGTTTGACCGTGCCAAGTGCCTCCTGCAAACTGACATCAGGAACCTGGCCTGGTGACTTTTGTTTCTCTGGGGAAAGGCCATGGTTCATGTCCAGGGCTTGTTGGCCCGGAGTGGCTGGCTGCCTGCTGAAATTCCAAATGGATCAGGATACCTCCCAGACCGAAAGTACCACCAGAGGCAACTGCGGCTGGTTTGACAGTGCCAAGTGCCTCCTGCAAACTGACATCAGGAACCTGGCCTGGTGACTTTTGTTTCTCTGGGGAAAAGCCATCATTCTTGTCCAGGCCCCAGAGTGGCCGGAGTGGCCGTCTGCCTGCTGAAATTCCGCACGGATCGGGATACATCCCAGTTGCAAGGTGCCACCACAGGCAACTGCGTCTGGTTTGACAGTGCCAAGAGCCACCTGCAAACTGACATCAGGAACCTGGCCTGGTGACTTTTCTTTCTCTGGGGAAAGGCCATTATTCTTGTCCGGGTCCCGGTGGCCCGGAGTGGCCGGCTGCCTGCTGAAATTCCTCACGGTTGAGGATACCTCCCAGATGCAAGGTGCCCCCAGAGGCAACTGCGTCTGGTTTGACAGTGCCAAGTGCCTCCTGCAAACTGACATCAGCAACCTGGCCTGGTGACTTTTGTTTCTCTGGGGAAAGGTCATGGTTCGTGTCCAGGGCCTGGGGGCTCGGAGTGGCCGGCTGCCTGCTGAAATTCCGCATGGATCAGGATGCCTCCCACAGGAAAAAACCCCGACAGGCAACTGCGTCTCGTTTGACAGTGCCAAGTGCCTCCTGCAAACTGACATCAGGAACCTGGCCTGGTGACTTTTGTTTCTCTGGGAAAAGGCCATAATTCTTTTCCGGGGCGCGGTGCACCGGAATGGCCGGCTGCCTGCTGAAATTCCGCATGGATCAGGATGCCTCCCACATGAAAAATGCCCCCACAGGCAACTGCGGCTGGTTTGACAGTGCCAAGTGCCTCCTGCAAACAGACATCAGGAACCTGGCCTGGTGACTTTTGTTTCTCAGGGGAAAGGCCATGGTTCACGTCCAGGGCTTGGTGGCCCGGAGTGGCCGGCTGCCTGCTGAAATTCAGCATGGATCAGGATACCTCCCAGACCGAAAGTACCACCACAGGCAACTGTGGCTGGTTTGACAGTGCCAAGTGCCTCTTGCAAACTGACATCAGGAACCTGGCCTGGTGACTTTTGTTTCTCTGGGGAAAAGCCATGGTTCATGTCCAGGGCCTGGTGGCCCGGAGTGGCCGGCTGCCTGCTGAAATTCCACATGGATCAGGATGCCTCCCACATGAAAAATGCCCCCAGAGGCAACTGCGTCTGGTTTGACAGTGCCAAGTGCCTCCTGCAAACTGACATCAGGAACCTGGCCTGGTGACTTTTGTTTCTCTGGGGAAAAGCCATGGTTCATGTCCCGGGCCTGGTGGCCCGGAGTGTCCGGCTGCCTGCTGAAATTCCAAATGGATCAGGATGCCTCCCACATGAAAAATACCCCCAGAGGCAACTGCGTCTGGTTTGACAGTGCCAAGTGCCTCCTGCAAACTGACATCAGCAACCTGGCCTGGTGGCTGTTGTTTCTCTGGGTAAAGGCCATGGTTCATGTCCAGGGCCTGGGGGCCTGGAGTGGCAGGCTGCCTGTTGAAATTCCGCATGGATCAGGATGCCTCCCAGATGAATAATGCGCCCAGAGGCAACTGTGGCTGGTTTGACAGTGCCAAGTGCCTCCTGCAAACTGACATCAGCAACCTGGCCTGGTGAGTTTTGTTTCTCAGGGGAAAGGCCATCATTCTTGTCCGGGGCCTGGTGGCCCGGAGTGGCTGGCTGCCTGCTGAAATTCCAAATGGATCAGGATACCTCCCAGACCGAAAGTACGACCAGAGGCAACTGTGGCTGGTTTGACAGTGCCAAGTGCCTCCTGCAAACTGACATCAGGAACCTGGCCTGGTGACTTTTGTTTCTCTGGGGAAAGGCCATCATTCTTGTCCGGGCCCCAGAGTGGCCGGAGTGGCCGGCTGCCTGATGAAATTCCTCACGGTTGAGGATGCCTCCCAGATGAAAAATGCCCCCACAGGCAACTGCGTCTGGTTTGACAGTGCCAAGTGCCTCCTGCAAACTGACATCAGGAACCTGGCCTGGTGACTTTTGTTTGTCTGGGGAAAAGCCATGGTTCAAGTCCAGGGCCTGGTGGCCCGGAGTGGCCGGCTGCCTGCTGAAATTCCGCCCGGATCAGGATGCCTCCCAGATGAAAAATGCCCCCAGAGGCAACTGCGGCTGGTTTGACCGTGCCAAGTGCCTCCTGCAAACTGACATCAGGAACCTGGCCTGGTGACTTTTGTTTCTCTGGGGAAAGGCCATGGTTCATGTCCAGGGCTTGTTGGCCCGGAGTGGCTGGCTGCCTGCTGAAATTCCAAATGGATCAGGATACCTCCCAGACCGAAAGTACCACCAGAGGCAACTGCGGCTGGTTTGACAGTGCCAAGTGCCTCCTGCAAACTGACATCAGGAACCTGGCCTGGTGACTTTTGTTTCTCTGGGGAAAAGCCATCATTCTTGTCCAGGCCCCAGAGTGGCCGGAGTGGCCGTCTGCCTGCTGAAATTCCGCACGGATCGGGATACATCCCAGTTGCAAGGTGCCACCACAGGCAACTGCGTCTGGTTTGACAGTGCCAAGAGCCACCTGCAAACTGACATCAGGAACCTGGCCTGGTGACTTTTCTTTCTCTGGGGAAAGGCCATTATTCTTGTCCGGGTCCCGGTGGCCCGGAGTGGCCGGCTGCCTGCTGAAATTCCTCACGGTTGAGGATACCTCCCAGATGCAAGGTGCCCCCAGAGGCAACTGCGTCTGGTTTGACAGTGCCAAGTGCCTCCTGCAAACTGACATCAGCAACCTGGCCTGGTGACTTTTGTTTCTCTGGGGAAAGGTCATGGTTCGTGTCCAGGGCCTGGGGGCTCGGAGTGGCCGGCTGCCTGCTGAAATTCCGCATGGATCAGGATGCCTCCCACAGGAAAAAACCCCGACAGGCAACTGCGTCTCGTTTGACAGTGCCAAGTGCCTCCTGCAAACTGACATCAGGAACCTGGCCTGGTGACTTTTGTTTCTCTGGGAAAAGGCCATAATTCTTTTCCGGGGCGCGGTGCACCGGAATGGCCGGCTGCCTGCTGAAATTCCGCATGGATCAGGATGCCTCCCACATGAAAAATGCCCCCACAGGCAACTGCGGCTGGTTTGACAGTGCCAAGTGCCTCCTGCAAACAGACATCAGGAACCTGGCCTGGTGACTTTTGTTTCTCAGGGGAAAGGCCATGGTTCACGTCCAGGGCTTGGTGGCCCGGAGTGGCCGGCTGCCTGCTGAAATTCAGCATGGATCAGGATACCTCCCAGACCGAAAGTACCACCACAGGCAACTGTGGCTGGTTTGACAGTGCCAAGTGCCTCTTGCAAACTGACATCAGGAACCTGGCCTGGTGACTTTTGTTTCTCTGGGGAAAAGCCATGGTTCATGTCCAGGGCCTGGTGGCCCGGAGTGGCCGGCTGCCTGCTGAAATTCCACATGGATCAGGATGCCTCCCACATGAAAAATGCCCCCAGAGGCAACTGCGTCTGGTTTGACAGTGCCAAGTGCCTCCTGCAAACTGACATCAGGAACCTGGCCTGGTGACTTTTGTTTCTCTGGGGAAAGGCCATCATTCTTGTCCGGGCCCCAGAGTGGCCGGATTGGCCGGCTGCCTGATGAAATTCCTCACGGTTGAGGATGCCTCCCAGATGAAAAATGCCCCCACAGGCAACTGCGTCTGGTTTGACAGTGCCAAGTGCCTCCTGCAAACTGACATCAGGAACCTGGCCTGGTGACTTTTGTTTGTCTGGGGAAAAGCCATGGTTCAAGTCCAGGGCCTGGTGGCCCGGAGTGGCCGGCTGCCTGCTGAAATTCCGCCCGGATCAGGATGCCTCCCAGATGAAAAATGCCCCCAGAGGCAACTGCGGCTGGTTTGACCGTGCCAAGTGCCTCCTGCAAACTGACATCAGGAACCTGGCCTGGTGACTTTTGTTTCTCTGGGGAAAGGCCATGGTTCATGTCCAGGGCTTGTTGGCCCGGAGTGGCTGGCTGCCTGCTGAAATTCCAAATGGATCAGGATACCTCCCAGACCGAAAGTACCACCAGAGGCAACTGCGGCTGGTTTGACAGTGCCAAGTGCCTCCTGCAAACTGACATCAGGAACCTGGCCTGGTGACTTTTGTTTCTCTGGGGAAAAGCCATCATTCTTGTCCAGGCCCCAGAGTGGCCGGAGTGGCCGTCTGCCTGCTGAAATTCCGCACGGATCGGGATACATCCCAGTTGCAAGGTGCCACCACAGGCAACTGCGTCTGGTTTGACAGTGCCAAGAGCCACCTGCAAACTGACATCAGGAACCTGGCCTGGTGACTTTTCTTTCTCTGGGGAAAGGCCATTATTCTTGTCCGGGTCCCGGTGGCCCGGAGTGGCCGGCTGCCTGCTGAAATTCCTCACGGTTGAGGATACCTCCCAGATGCAAGGTGCCCCCAGAGGCAACTGCGTCTGGTTTGACAGTGCCAAGTGCCTCCTGCAAACTGACATCAGCAACCTGGCCTGGTGACTTTTGTTTCTCTGGGGAAAGGTCATGGTTCGTGTCCAGGGCCTGGGGGCTCGGAGTGGCCGGCTGCCTGCTGAAATTCCGCATGGATCAGGATGCCTCCCACAGGAAAAAACCCCGACAGGCAACTGCGTCTCGTTTGACAGTGCCAAGTGCCTCCTGCAAACTGACATCAGGAACCTGGCCTGGTGACTTTTGTTTCTCTGGGAAAAGGCCATAATTCTTTTCCGGGGCGCGGTGCACCGGAATGGCCGGCTGCCTGCTGAAATTCCGCATGGATCAGGATGCCTCCCACATGAAAAATGCCCCCACAGGCAACTGCGGCTGGTTTGACAGTGCCAAGTGCCTCCTGCAAACAGACATCAGGAACCTGGCCTGGTGACTTTTGTTTCTCAGGGGAAAGGCCATGGTTCACGTCCAGGGCTTGGTGGCCCGGAGTGGCCGGCTGCCTGCTGAAATTCAGCATGGATCAGGATACCTCCCAGACCGAAAGTACCACCACAGGCAACTGTGGCTGGTTTGACAGTGCCAAGTGCCTCTTGCAAACTGACATCAGGAACCTGGCCTGGTGACTTTTGTTTCTCTGGGGAAAAGCCATGGTTCATGTCCAGGGCCTGGTGGCCCGGAGTGGCCGGCTGCCTGCTGAAATTCCACATGGATCAGGATGCCTCCCACATGAAAAATGCCCCCAGAGGCAACTGCGTCTGGTTTGACAGTGCCAAGTGCCTCCTGCAAACTGACATCAGGAACCTGGCCTGGTGACTTTTGTTTCTCTGGGGAAAAGCCATGGTTCATGTCCCGGGCCTGGTGGCCCGGAGTGTCCGGCTGCCTGCTGAAATTCCAAATGGATCAGGATGCCTCCCACATGAAAAATACCCCCAGAGGCAACTGCGTCTGGTTTGACAGTGCCAAGTGCCTCCTGCAAACTGACATCAGGAACCTGGCCTGGTGGCTGTTGTTTCTCTGGGTAAAGGCCATGGTTCATGTCCAGGGCCTGGGGGCCTGGAGTGGCAGGCTGCCTGTTGAAATTCCGCATGGATCAGGATGCCTCCCAGATGAATAATGCGCCCAGAGGCAACTGTGGCTGGTTTGACAGTGCCAAGTGCCTCCTGCAAACTGACATCAGGAACCTGGCCTGGTGACTTTTGTTTCTCAGGGGAAAGGCCATCATTCTTGTCCGGGCCCCAGAGTGGCCGGAGTGGCCGGCTGCCTGATGAAATTCCACACGGTTGAGGATGCCTCCCAGATGAAAAATGCCCCCGCAGGCAACTGTGGCTGGTTTGACAGTGCCAAGTGCCTCCTGCAAACTGACATCAGGAACCTGGCCTGGTGACTTTTGTTTCTCTGGGGAAAAGCCATGGTTCAAGTCCAGAGCCTGGTGGCCCGGAGTGGCCGGCTGCCTGCTGAAATTCCGCATGGATCAGGATGCCTCCCAGATGAAAAATGCCCCCAGAGGCTACTGCGGCTGGTTTGACCGTGCCAAGTGCCTCCTGCAAACTGACATCAGGAACCTGGCCTGGTGACTTTTGTTTCTGTGGGGAAAGGCTTTCATTCTTGTCCAGTGCCCGGTGTCCTGGTGTGGCCGGCTGCCTGCTGAAATTCCAAATGGATCAGGATACCTCCGAGATGCAAGGAGCCCCCACAGGCAACTGCGTCTAGTTCGACAGTGCCAAGTGCCTCCTGCAAACTGACATCAGGAACCTGGCCTGGTGACATTTGTTTCTCTGGGGAAAGGCCATGGTTCATGTCCACGGCCTGGTGGCCCGGAGTGGCAGGCTGCCTGCTGAAATTCCGCATGAATCAGGATGCCTTCCAGATGAAAAATGCCCCCAGAGGCAACTGCGGCTGGTTTGACAGTGCCAAGTGCCTCCTGCAAACTGACATCAGGAACCTGTCCTGGTGATTTTTGTTTCTCTGTGGAAAGGCCATCATTCTTTTCCGGGTCCCGGTGGACCGGAGTGGCCGGCTGCCTGCTGAAATTCCGCACGGATCAGGATGCCTCCCAGAACGAAAGTACCACCACAGGCAACTGTGGCTGGTTTGACAATGCCATGTGCCTCCTGCAAACTGACATCAGGAACCTGGCCTGGTGACTTTTGTTTCTCTGGGGAAAAGCCATGGTTCATGTCCAGGGCCTGGTGGCCCGGAGTGGCCGGCTGCCTGCTGAAATTCTGCATGGATCAGGATGCCGCCGAGATTGAAGGTGCCACCACAGGCAACTGCGGTTGGTTTGACAGTGCCAAGTGCCTCCTGCAAACTGACATCAGGAACCTGGCCTGGTGACTTTTGTTTCTCAGGGGAAAGGCCATCATTCTTGTCCGGGCCCCAGAGTGGCCGGAGTGGCCGGCTGCCTGCTGAAATTCCGCACGCATCGGGATACATCCCAGTTGCAAGGTGCCACCACAGGCAACTGTGGCTGGTTTGACAGTGCCAAGTGCCTCCTGCAAACTGACATCAGGAACCTGGCCTGGTGACTTTTGTTTCTCTGGGGAAAGGCCATGGTTCATGTCCAGGGCCTGGGGGCTCGGAGTGGCCGGCTGCCTGCTGAAATTCCACATGGATCAGGATGCCTCCCAGATGAAAAATGCCCTCAGAGGAAACTGCGTCAGGTTTGACAGTGCCAAGTGCCTCCTGCAAACTGACATCAGGAACCTGGCCTGGTGACTTTTGTTTCTCTGGGGAAAGGCCATGGTTCATGTCCAGGGCCTGGGGGCTCGGAGTGGCCGGCTGCCTGCTGAAATTCCGCATGGATCAGGATGCCTCCCACATGAAAAATGCTCCCACAGGCAACTGCGTCTGGTTTGACAGAGCCAAGTGCCTCCTGCCAACTGACATCAGGAACCTGGCCTGGTGACTTTTGTTTCTCTGTGGAAAGGCCATCATTCTTTTCCAGGGTACGGTGGCCCGGAGTGCCTGGCTGCCTGCTGAAATTCCGCACGGATCAGGATGCCTCCCAGACCGAAAGTACCACCCAAGGCAAATGTGGCTGGTTTGACAGTGCCAAGTGCCTCCTGCAAACAGACATCTGCGACCTGGCCTGCTGAGTTCTGTTTCTCTGGGTAAAGGCCATCATTCGTGTCCAGTGCCCCGCGGCCTGGAGTGGCCGGCTGCCTGCTGAAATTCCTCACGGTTGAGGACACCTCCCAGATGAAAGGTGCCCCCACAGGTAACTGTGGCTGGTTTGACACTGCCAAGTGCCTCCTGCAAACTGACATCAGGAACCTGGCCTGGTGACTTTTGTTTCTCTGGGGAAAAGCCATGGTTCATGTCCATGGCCTGGTGGCCCGGAGTGGCCGGCTGCCTGCTGAAATTCCGCATGGATCACGATGCCTCCCAGACCGAAAGTACCACCCAAGGCAAATGTGGCTGGTTTGACAGTGCCAAGTGCCTCCTGCAAACTGACATCAGGAACCTGGCCTGGTGACTTTTGTTTCTCTGGGGAAAAGCCATGGTTCATGTCCAGGGCCTGGTGGCCCGGAGTGGCCGGCTGCCTGCTGAAATTCCACATGGATCAGGATGCCTCCCAGATGAAAAATGCCCCCAGAGGAAACTGCGTCTGGTTTGACAGTGCCAAGTGCCTCCTGCAAACTGACATCAGGAACCTGGCCTGGTGACTTTTGTTTCTCTGGGGAAAGGCCATCATTCTTGTCCGGGGCCCAGAGTGGCCTGGGGTGGCCGGCTGCCTGCTGAAATTCCGCACGGTTGAGGATACCTCCCAGATGAAAGGTGCCCCCACAGGCAACTGTGGCTGGTTTGACAGTGCCAAGTGCCTCCTGCAAACTGACATCAGGAACCTGGCCTGGTGACTTTTGTTTCTCTGGGGAAAGGCCATCATTCTTGTCCGGGCCCCAGAGTGGCCGGAGTGGCCGTCTGCCTGCTGAAATTCCGCACGGATCGGGATACATCCCAGTTGCAAGGTGCCACCACAGGCAACTGTGGCTGGTTTGACAGTGCCAAGAGCCACCTGCAAACTGACATCTGGAACCTGGCCTGGTGACTTTTGTTTCTCTGGGGAAAGGCCATTATTCTTGTCCGGGTCCCGGTGGCCCGGAGTGGCCGGCTGCCTGCTGAAATTCCTCACGGTTGAGGATACCTCCCAGATGCAAGGTGCCCCCAGAGGCAACTGCGTCTGGTTTGACAGTGCCAAGTGCCTCCTGCAAACTGACATCAGCAACCTGGCCTGGTGACTTTTGTTTCTCTGGGGAAAGGTCATGGTTCGTGTCCAGGGCCTGGGGGCTCGGAGTGGCCGGCTGCCTGCTGAAATTCCGCATGGATCAGGATGCCTCCCACAGGAAAAAAGCCCCGACAGGCAACTGCGTCTCGTTTGACAGTGCCAAGTGCCTCCTGCAAACTGACATGAGGAACCTGGCCTGGTGACTTTTGTTTCTCAGGGGAAAGGCCATGGTTCACGTCCAGGGCTTGGTGGCCCGGAGTGGCCGGCTGCCTGCTGAAATTCAGCATGGATCAGGATACCTCCCAGACCGAAAGTACCACCACAGGCAACTGTGGCTGGTTTGACAGTGCCAAGTGCCTCCTGCAAACTGACATCAGGAACCTGGCCTGGTGACTTTTGTTTCTCTGGGGAAAAGCCATGGTTCATGTCCAGGGCCTGGGGGCTCGGAGTGGCCGGCTGCCTGCTGAAATTCCGCATGGATCAGGATGCCTCCCACATGAAAAATGCCCCCAGAGGCAACTGAGTCTGGTTTGACAGTGCCAAGTGCCTCCTGCAAACTGACATCAGGAACCTGGCCTGGTGACTTTTGTTTGTCTGGGGAAAAGCCATGGTTCATGTCCCGGGCCTGGTGGCCCGGAGTGTCCGGCTGCCTGCTGAAATTCCAAATGGATCAGGATGCCTCCCACATGAAAAATACCCCCAGAGGCAACTGCGTCTGGTTTGACAGTGCCAAGTGCCTCCTGCAAACTGACATCAGCAACCTGGCCTGGTGGCTGTTGTTTCTCTGGGTAAAGGCCATGGTTCATGTCCAGGGCCTGGGGGCCTGGAGTGGCAGGCTGCCTGTTGAAATTCCGCATGGATCAGGATGCCTCCCAGATGAATAATGCGCCCAGAGGCAACTGTGGCTGGTTTGACAGTGCCAAGTGCCTCCTGCAAACTGACATCAGCAACCTGGCCTGGTGAGTTTTGTTTCTCAGGGGAAAGGCCATCATTCTTGTCCGGGGCCTGGTGGCCCGGAGTGGCTGGCTGCCTGCTGAAATTCCAAATGGATCAGGATACCTCCCAGACCGAAAGTACGACCAGAGGCAACTGTGGCTGGTTTGACAGTGCCAAGTGCCTCCTGCAAACTGACATCAGGAACCTGGCCTGGTGACTTTTGTTTCTCTGGGGAAAGGCCATCATTCTTGTCCGGGCCCCAGAGTGGCCGGAGTGGCCGGCTGCCTGATGAAATTCCTCACGGTTGAGGATGCCTCCCAGATGAAAAATGCCCCCACAGGCAACTGCGTCTGGTTTGACAGTGCCAAGTGCCTCCTGCAAACTGACATCAGGAACCTGGCCTGGTGACTTTTGTTTGTCTGGGGAAAAGCCATGGTTCAAGTCCAGGGCCTGGTGGCCCGGAGTGGCCGGCTGCCTGCTGAAATTCCGCCCGGATCAGGATGCCTCCCAGATGAAAAATGCCCCCAGAGGCAACTGCGGCTGGTTTGACCGTGCCAAGTGCCTCCTGCAAACTGACATCAGGAACCTGGCCTGGTGACTTTTGTTTCTCTGGGGAAAGGCCATGGTTCATGTCCAGGGCTTGTTGGCCCGGAGTGGCTGGCTGCCTGCTGAAATTCCAAATGGATCAGGATACCTCCCAGACCGAAAGTACCACCAGAGGCAACTGCGGCTGGTTTGACAGTGCCAAGTGCCTCCTGCAAACTGACATCAGGAACCTGGCCTGGTGACTTTTGTTTCTCTGGGGAAAAGCCATTATTCTTGTCCAGGCCCCAGAGTGGCCGGAGTGGCCGTCTGCCTGCTGAAATTCCGCACGGATCGGGATACATCCCAGTTGCAAGGTGCCACCACAGGCAACTGCGTCTGGTTTGACAGTGCCAAGAGCCACCTGCAAACTGACATCAGGAACCTGGCCTGGTGACTTTTCTTTCTCTGGGGAAAGGCCATTATTCTTGTCCGGGTCCCGGTGGCCCGGAGTGGCCGGCTGCCTGCTGAAATTCCTCACGGTTGAGGATACCTCCCAGATGCAAGGTGCCCCCAGAGGCAACTGCGTCTGGTTTGACAGTGCCAAGTGCCTCCTGCAAACTGACATCAGCAACCTGGCCTGGTGACTTTTGTTTCTCTGGGGAAAGGTCATGGTTCGTGTCCAGGGCCTGGGGGCTCGGAGTGGCCGGCTGCCTGCTGAAATTCCGCATGGATCAGGATGCCTCCCACAGGAAAAAACCCCGACAGGCAACTGCGTCTCGTTTGACAGTGCCAAGTGCCTCCTGCAAACTGACATCAGGAACCTGGCCTGGTGACTTTTGTTTCTCTGGGAAAAGGCCATAATTCTTTTCCGGGGCGCGGTGCACCGGAATGGCCGGCTGCCTGCTGAAATTCCGCATGGATCAGGATGCCTCCCACATGAAAAATGCCCCCACAGGCAACTGCGGCTGGTTTGACAGTGCCAAGTGCCTCCTGCAAACAGACATCAGGAACCTGGCCTGGTGACTTTTGTTTCTCAGGGGAAAGGCCATGGTTCACGTCCAGGGCTTGGTGGCCCGGAGTGGCCGGCTGCCTGCTGAAATTCAGCATGGATCAGGATACCTCCCAGACCGAAAGTACCACCACAGGCAACTGTGGCTGGTTTGACAGTGCCAAGTGCCTCTTGCAAACTGACATCAGGAACCTGGCCTGGTGACTTTTGTTTCTCTGGGGAAAAGCCATGGTTCATGTCCAGGGCCTGGTGGCCCGGAGTGGCCGGCTGCCTGCTGAAATTCCACATGGATCAGGATGCCTCCCACATGAAAAATGCCCCCAGAGGCAACTGCGTCTGGTTTGACAGTGCCAAGTGCCTCCTGCAAACTGACATCAGGAACCTGGCCTGGTGACTTTTGTTTCTCTGGGGAAAAGCCATGGTTCATGTCCCGGGCCTGGTGGCCCGGAGTGTCCGGCTGCCTGCTGAAATTCCAAATGGATCAGGATGCCTCCCACATGAAAAATACCCCCAGAGGCAACTGCGTCTGGTTTGACAGTGCCAAGTGCCTCCTGCAAACTGACATCAGCAACCTGGCCTGGTGGCTGTTGTTTCTCTGGGTAAAGGCCATGGTTCATGTCCAGGGCCTGGGGGCCTGGAGTGGCAGGCTGCCTGTTGAAATTCCGCATGGATCAGGATGCCTCCCAGATGAATAATGCGCCCAGAGGCAACTGTGGCTGGTTTGACAGTGCCAAGTGCCTCCTGCAAACTGACATCAGCAACCTGGCCTGGTGAGTTTTGTTTCTCAGGGGAAAGGCCATCATTCTTGTCCGGGGCCTGGTGGCCCGGAGTGGCTGGCTGCCTGCTGAAATTCCAAATGGATCAGGATACCTCCCAGACCGAAAGTACGACCAGAGGCAACTGTGGCTGGTTTGACAGTGCCAAGTGCCTCCTGCAAACTGACATCAGGAATCTGGCCTGGTGACTTTTGTTTCTCTGGGGAAAGGCCATCATTCTTGTCCGGGCCCCAGAGTGGCCGGAGTGGCCGGCTGCCTGATGAAATTCCTCACGGTTGAGGATGCCTCCCAGATGAAAAATGCCCCCACAGGCAACTGCGTCTGGTTTGACAGTGCCAAGTGCCTCCTGCAAACTGACATCAGGAACCTGGCCTGGTGACTTTTGTTTGTCTGGGGAAAAGCCATGGTTCAAGTCCAGGGCCTGGTGGCCCGGAGTGGCCGGCTGCCTGCTGAAATTCCGCCCGGATCAGGATGCCTCCCAGATGAAAAATGCCCCCAGAGGCAACTGCGGCTGGTTTGACCGTGCCAAGTGCCTCCTGCAAACTGACATCAGGAACCTGGCCTGGTGACTTTTGTTTCTCTGGGGAAAGGCCATGGTTCATGTCCAGGGCTTGTTGGCCCGGAGTGGCTGGCTGCCTGCTGAAATTCCAAATGGATCAGGATACCTCCCAGACCGAAAGTACCACCAGAGGCAACTGCGGCTGGTTTGACAGTGCCAAGTGCCTCCTGCAAACTGACATCAGGAACCTGGCCTGGTGACTTTTGTTTCTCTGGGGAAAAGCCATCATTCTTGTCCAGGCCCCAGAGTGGCCGGAGTGGCCGTCTGCCTGCTGAAATTCCGCACGGATCGGGATACATCCCAGTTGCAAGGTGCCACCACAGGCAACTGCGTCTGGTTTGACAGTGCCAAGAGCCACCTGCAAACTGACATCAGGAACCTGGCCTGGTGACTTTTCTTTCTCTGGGGAAAGGCCATTATTCTTGTCCGGGTCCCGGTGGCCCGGAGTGGCCGGCTGCCTGCTGAAATTCCTCACGGTTGAGGATACCTCCCAGATGCAAGGTGCCCCCAGAGGCAACTGCGTCTGGTTTGACAGTGCCAAGTGCCTCCTGCAAACTGACATCAGCAACCTGGCCTGGTGACTTTTGTTTCTCTGGGGAAAGGTCATGGTTCGTGTCCAGGGCCTGGGGGCTCGGAGTGGCCGGCTGCCTGCTGAAATTCCGCATGGATCAGGATGCCTCCCACAGGAAAAAACCCCGACAGGCAACTGCGTCTCGTTTGACAGTGCCAAGTGCCTCCTGCAAACTGACATCAGGAACCTGGCCTGGTGACTTTTGTTTCTCTGGGAAAAGGCCATAATTCTTTTCCGGGGCGCGGTGCACCGGAATGGCCGGCTGCCTGCTGAAATTCCGCATGGATCAGGATGCCTCCCACATGAAAAATGCCCCCACAGGCAACTGCGGCTGGTTTGACAGTGCCAAGTGCCTCCTGCAAACAGACATCAGGAACCTGGCCTGGTGACTTTTGTTTCTCAGGGGAAAGGCCATGGTTCACGTCCAGGGCTTGGTGGCCCGGAGTGGCCGGCTGCCTGCTGAAATTCAGCATGGATCAGGATACCTCCCAGACCGAAAGTACCACCACAGGCAACTGTGGCTGGTTTGACAGTGCCAAGTGCCTCTTGCAAACTGACATCAGGAACCTGGCCTGGTGACTTTTGTTTCTCTGGGGAAAAGCCATGGTTCATGTCCAGGGCCTGGTGGCCCGGAGTGGCCGGCTGCCTGCTGAAATTCCACATGGATCAGGATGCCTCCCACATGAAAAATGCCCCCAGAGGCAACTGCGTCTGGTTTGACAGTGCCAAGTGCCTCCTGCAAACTGACATCAGGAACCTGGCCTGGTGACTTTTGTTTCTCTGGGGAAAAGCCATGGTTCATGTCCCGGGCCTGGTGGCCCGGAGTGTCCGGCTGCCTGCTGAAATTCCAAATGGATCAGGATGCCTCCCACATGAAAAATACCCCCAGAGGCAACTGCGTCTGGTTTGACAGTGCCAAGTGCCTCCTGCAAACTGACATCAGGAACCTGGCCTGGTGGCTGTTGTTTCTCTGGGTAAAGGCCATGGTTCATGTCCAGGGCCTGGGGGCCTGGAGTGGCAGGCTGCCTGTTGAAATTCCGCATGGATCAGGATGCCTCCCAGATGAATAATGCGCCCAGAGGCAACTGTGGCTGGTTTGACAGTGCCAAGTGCCTCCTGCAAACTGACATCAGGAACCTGGCCTGGTGACTTTTGTTTCTCAGGGGAAAGGCCATCATTCTTGTCCGGGCCCCAGAGTGGCCGGAGTGGCCGGCTGCCTGATGAAATTCCACACGGTTGAGGATGCCTCCCAGATGAAAAATGCCCCCGCAGGCAACTGTGGCTGGTTTGACAGTGCCAAGTGCCTCCTGCAAACTGACATCAGGAACCTGGCCTGGTGACTTTTGTTTCTCTGGGGAAAAGCCATGGTTCAAGTCCAGAGCCTGGTGGCCCGGAGTGGCCGGCTGCCTGCTGAAATTCCGCATGGATCAGGATGCCTCCCAGATGAAAAATGCCCCCAGAGGAAACTGCGTCTGGTTTGACCGTGCCAAGTGCCTCCTGCAAACTGACATCAGGAACCTGGCCTGGTGACTTTTGTTTCTGTGGGGAAAGGCTTTCATTCTTGTCCAGTGCCCGGTGTCCTGGTGTGGCCGGCTGCCTGCTGAAATTCCAAATGGATCAGGATACCTCCGAGATGCAAGGAGCCCCCACAGGCAACTGCGTCTAGTTCGACAGTGCCAAGTGCCTCCTGCAAACTGACATCAGGAACCTGGCCTGGTGACATTTGTTTCTCTGGGGAAAGGCCATGGTTCATGTCCACGGCCTGGTGGCCCGGAGTGGCAGGCTGCCTGCTGAAATTCCGCATGAATCAGGATGCCTTCCAGATGAAAAATGCCCCCAGAGGCAACTGCGGCTGGTTTGACAGTGCCAAGTGCCTCCTGCAAACTGACATCAGGAACCTGTCCTGGTGATTTTTGTTTCTCTGTGGAAAGGCCATCATTCTTTTCCGGGTCCCGGTGGACCGGAGTGGCCGGCTGCCTGCTGAAATTCCGCACGGATCAGGATGCCTCCCAGAACGAAAGTACCACCACAGGCAACTGTGGCTGGTTTGACAATGCCATGTGCCTCCTGCAAACTGACATCAGGAACCTGGCCTGGTGACTTTTGTTTCTCTGGGGAAAAGCCATGGTTCATGTCCAGGGCCTGGTGGCCCGGAGTGGCCGGCTGCCTGCTGAAATTCTGCATGGATCAGGATGCCGCCGAGATGGAAGGTGCCACCACAGGCAACTGCGGTTGGTTTGACAGTGCCAAGTGCCTCCTGCAAACTGACATCAGGAACCTGGCCTGGTGACTTTTGTTTCTCAGGGGAAAGGCCATCATTCTTGTCCGGGCCCCAGAGTGGCCGGAGTGGCCGGCTGCCTGCTGAAATTCCGCACGCATCGGGATACATCCCAGTTGCAAGGTGCCACCACAGGCAACTGTGGCTGGTTTGACAGTGCCAAGAGCCACCTGCAAACTGACATCAGGAACCTGGCCTGGTGACTTTTGTTTCTCTGGGGAAAGGCCATGGTTCATGTCCAGGGCCTGGGGGCTCGGAGTGGCCGGCTGCCTGCTGAAATTCCACATGGATCAGGATGCCTCCCAGATGAAAAATGCCCTCAGAGGAAACTGCGTCAGGTTTGACAGTGCCAAGTGCCTCCTGCAAACTGACATCAGGAACCTGGCCTGGTGACTTTTGTTTCTCTGGGGAAAGGCCATGGTTCATGTCCAGGGCCTGGGGGCTCGGAGTGGCCGGCTGCCTGCTGAAATTCCGCATGGATCAGGATGCCTCCCACATGAAAAATGCCCCCACAGGCAACTGCGTCTGGTTTGACAGAGCCAAGTGCCTCCTGCCAACTGACATCAGGAACCTGGCCTGGTGACTTTTGTTTCTCTGTGGAAAGGCCATCATTCTTTTCCAGGGTACGGTGGCCCGGAGTGGCTGGCTGCCTGCTGAAATTCCGCACGGATCAGGATGCCTCCCAGACCGAAAGTACCACCCAAGGCAAATGTGGCTGGTTTGACAGTGCCAAGTGCCTCCTGCAAACAGACATCTGCGACCTGGCCTGCTGAGTTCTGTTTCTCTGGGTAAAGGCCATCATTCGTGTCCAGTGCCCCGCGGCCTGGA
The DNA here is from genome assembly GCF_036417665.1 of Passer domesticus. NCBI lineage: Eukaryota > Metazoa > Chordata > Aves > Passeriformes > Passeridae > Passer > Passer domesticus. The sequence continues at coordinate 60,377,610 of NC_087474.1, forward strand.
GTGGCCGGCTGCCTGCTGAAATTCCTCAAGGTTGAGGACACCTCCCAGATGAAAGGTGCCCCCACAGGTAACTGTGGCTGGTTTGACACTGCCAAGTGCCTCCTGCAAACTGACATCAGGAACCTGGCCTGGTGACTTTTGTTTCTCTGGGGAAAAGCCATGGTTCATGTCCATGGCCTGGTGGCCCGGAGTGGCCGGCTGCCTGCTGAAATTCCGCATGGATCACGATGCCTCCCAGACCGAAAGTACCACCCAAGGCAAATGTGGCTGGTTTGACAGTGCCAAGTGCCTCCTGCAAACTGACATCAGGAACCTGGCCTGGTGACTTTTGTTTCTCTGGGGAAAAGCCATGGTTCATGTCCAGGGCCTGGTGGCCCGGAGTGGCCGGCTGCCTGCTGAAATTCCACATGGATCAGGATGCCTCCCAGATGAAAAATGCCCCCAGAGGAAACTGCGTCTGGTTTGACAGTGCCAAGTGCCTCCTGCAAACTGACATCAGGAACCTGGCCTGGTGACTTTTGTTTCTCTGGGGAAAGGCCATCATTCTTGTCCGGGGCCCAGAGTGGCCTGGGGTGGCCGGCTGCCTGCTGAAATTCCCCACGGTTGAGGATACCTCCCAGATGAAAGGTGCCCCCACAGGCAACTGTGGCTGGTTTGACAGTGCCAAGTGCCTCCTGCAAACTGACATCAGGAACCTGGCCTGGTGACTTTTGTTTCTCTGGGGAAAGGCCAACATTCTTTTCCGGGTACCGGTGAACGGAGTGGCCGGCTGCCTGCTGAAATTCCAAAAGGATCAGGATGCCTCCCAGACCGAAAGTACCACCCAAGGCAACTGTGGCTGGTTTGACACTGCCAAGTGCCTCCTGCAAACAGACATCTGCGACCTGGCCTGCTGAGTTCTGTTTCTCTGGGGAAAGGCCATCGTTCCTCTCCAGGGCCCGGTGGCTCGAGTGGCAGGCTGCCTGCTGAAATTCCAAACGGATCAGGATGCCTCCCAGATGAAAGGTGCCCCCACAGGCAACTGTGGCTGGTTTGACAGTGCCAAGTGCCTCCTGCAAACTGACATCAGGAACCTGGCCTGGTGACTTTTATTTCTCTGGGTAAAGGCCCTCATTCGTATCCAGTGCCCCGCGGCCTGGAGTGGCCGGTTGCCTGCTGAAATTCCTCACGGTTGAGGACACCTCCCAGATGAAAGGTGCCCCCACAGGTAACTGTGTCTGGTTTGACAGTGCCAAGTGCCTCCTGCAAACTGACATCAGGAACCTGGCCTGGTGACTTTTGTTTCTCTGGGGAAAAGCCATGGTTCATGTCCATGGCCTGGTGGCCCGGAGTGGCCGGCTGCCTGCTGAAATCTCGCATGGATCAGGATGCCTCCCAGACCGAAAGTACCACCCAAGGCAAATGTGGCTGGTTTGACAGTGCCAAGTGCCTCCTGCAAACTGACATCTGGAACCTGGCCTGGTGACTTTTGTTTCTCTGGGGAAAGGCCATGGTTCATATCCTGAGCCTGGTGTCCTGGAGTGGCCGGCTGCCTGCTGAAATTCTGCACGGACCAGGATGCCGCCCAGGTAAAAGGTACCACCAGAGGCAACTGCGGCTGGTTTGACAGTGCCAAGTGCCTCCTGCAAACTGACATCAGCGACCTGGCCTGCTAAGTTCTGTTTCTCTGGGGAAAGGCCATGGTTCATGTCCAGGGCCTGGGGGCTCGGAGTGGCCGGCTGCCTGCTGAAATTCCGCATGGATCAGGATGCCTCCAACATGAAAAATGCCCCCACAGGCACTGCGTCTGGTTTGACAGTGCCAAGTGCCTCCTGCAAACTGACATCAGGAACCTGGCCTGGTGACTTTTGTTTCTCTGGGGAAAGGCCATCATTCTTGTCCGGGGCCCAGAGTGGCCGGAGTGGCCGGCTGCCTGCTGAAATTCCACACGGTTGAGGATGCCTCCCAGATGAAAAATGCCCCCACAGGCAACTGCGTCTGGTTTGACAGTGCCAAGTGCCTCCTGCCAACTGACATCAGGAACCTGGCCTGGTGACTTTTGTTTCTCTGGGGAAAGGCCATGGTTCATGTCCAGGGCCTTGTGGCCAGGAGTGGCCGGCTGCCTGCTGAAATTCCGCACGGATGAGGATACATCCCAGTTGCAAGGTGCCCCCACAGGCAACTGCGTCTGGTTTGACAGTGCCAAGTGCCACCTGCAAACTGACATCAGGAACCTGGCCTGGTGACTTTTGTTTCTCTGGGGAAAGGCCATTATTCTTGTCCGGGTCCCGGTGGCCCGGTGTGGCAGGCTGCCTGCTGAAATTCCTCACGGTTCAGGATACGTCCCAGATGCAAGGTGCCCCCACAGGTAACTGTGGCTGGTTTGACAGTGCCAAGTGCCTCCTGCAAACTGACATCAGGAACCTGGCCTGGTGACTTTTGTTTCTCTAGGGAAAAGCTATGGTTCAGGTCCAGGGCCTGGGGGCCCGGAGTGGCCGGCTGCCTGCTGAAATTCTGCATGGATCCGGATGCCGCCGAGATGGAAGGTGCCACCACAGGCAACTGTGGCTGGTTTGACAGTGCCAAGTGCCTCCTGCAAACTGACATCAGGAACCTGGCCTGCTGACTTTTGTTTCTCTGGGGAAAGGCCATGGTTCATGTCCAGGGCCTGGTAGCCCGGAGTGGCCGGCTGCCTGCTGAAATTCCACATGGATCAGGATGCCTCCCAGATGAAAAATGCCCCTAGAGGAAACTGAGTCAGGTTTGACAGTGCCAAGTGCCTCCTGCAAACTGACATCAGGAACCTGGCCTGGTGACTTTTGTTTCTCTGGGGAAAGGCCATGGTTCATGTCCAGGGCCTGGGGGCTCGGAGTGGCCGGCTGCCTGCTGAAATTCCACATGGATCAGGATGCCTCCCAGATGAAAAATGCCCTCAGAGGAAACTGCGTCAGGTTTGACAGTGCCAAGTGCCTCCTGCAAACTGACATCAGGAACCTGGCCTGGTGACTTTTGTTTCTCTGTGGAAAGGCCATCATTCTTTTCCAGGGTACGGTGGCCCGGAGTGGCTGGCTGCCTGCTGAAATTCCTCACGGTTGAGGATACCTCCCAGATGCAAGGTGCCCCCACAGGTAACTGTGGCTGGTTTGACAGTGCCAAGTGACTCCTGCAAACTGACATCAGGAACCTGGCCTGGTGACATTTGTTTCTCTGGGGAAAGGCCATGGTTCATGTCCAGGACTTGGTGGCCCGGAGTGGCCGGCTGCCTGCTGAAATTCCGCACGGATGAGAATATATCCCAGTTGCAATGTGCCCCCACAGGCACTGCGTCTGGTTTGACAGTGCCAAGTGCCTCCTGCAAACTGACATCAGGAACCTGGCCTGGTGACTTTTGTTTCTCTAGGGAAAAGCCATGGTTCATGTCCATGGCCTGGTGACCAGGAGTGGCCGGCTGCCTGCTGAAATTCCGCATGGATCAGGATGCCTCCCAGACCGAAAGTACCACCCAAGGCAAATGTGGCTGGTTTGACAGTGCCAAGTGCCTCCTGCAAACTGACATCAGGAACCTGGCCTGGTGACTTTTGTTTCTCGGGGGAAAAGCCATGGTTCACGTCCAGGGCCTGGTGGCCCGGAGTGGCCGGCTGCCTGCTGAAATTCCACATGGATCAGGATGCCTCCCACATGAAAAATGCCCCCAGAGGAAACTGCGTCAGGTTTGACAGTGCCAAGTGCCTCCTGCAAACTGACATCAGGAACCTGGCCTGGTGACTTTTGTTTCTCTGGGGAAAGGCCATCATTCTTGTCTGGGGCCCAGAGTGGCCTGGGGTGGCCGGCTGCCTGCTGAAATTCCGCACGGTTGAGGATACCTCCCAGATGAAAGGTGCCCCCACAGGCAACTGTGGCTGGTTTGACAGTGCCAAGTGCCTCCTGCAAACTGACATCAGCAACCTGGCCTGGTGACTTTTATTTCTCTGGGGAACGGCCATGGTTCATGTCCAGGGCCTGGGGGCCCAGAGTGGCCGGCTGCCTGCTGAAATTCCGCATGGATCAGGATGCCTCCCAGATGAAAGGTGCCCCCACAGGCAACTGTGGCTGGTTTGACACTGCCAAGTGCCCCCTGCAAACTGACATCAGGAACCTGGCCTGGTGACTTTTGTTTCTCTGGGGAAAGGCCATCATTCTTGTCCAGGGCCTGGTAGCCCGGAGTGGCCGACGGACTGCTGAAATTCCACATGGATCAGGATGCCTCCCACATGAAAAATGCCCCCACAGGCAACTGTGGCTGGTTTGACAGTGCCAAGTGCCTCCTGCAAACTGACATCTGGAACCTGGCCTGGTGACTTTTGTTTCTCTGGGGAAAAGCCATGGTTCATGTCCATGGCCTGGTGGCCCGGAGTGGCCGGCTTCGTGCTGAAATTCCGCATGGATCACGATGCCTCCCAGACCGAAAGTACCACCCAAGGCAAATGTGGCTGGTTTGACAGTGCCAAGTGCCTCCTGCAAACTGACATCAGGAACCTGGCCTGGTGACTTTTGTTTCTCTGGGGAAAAGCCATGGTTCATGTCCAGGGCCTGGTGGCCCGGAGTGGCCGGCTGCCTGCTGAAATTCCACATGGATCAGGATGCCTCCCAGATGAAAAATGCCCCCAGAGGAAACTGCGTCTGGTTTGACAGTGCCAAGTGCCTCCTGCAAACTGACATCAGGAACCTGGCCTGGTGACTTTTGTTTCTCTGGGGAAAGGCCATCATTCTTGTCCGGGGCCCAGAGTGGCCTGGGGTGGCCGGCTGCCTGCTGAAATTCCGCACGGTTGAGGATACCTCCCAGATGAAAGGTGCCCCCACAGGCAACTGTGGCTGGTTTGACAGTGCCAAGTGCCTCCTGCAAACTGACATCAGGAACCTGGCCTGGTGACTTTTGTTTCTCTGGGGAAAGGCCATGGTTCATGTCCAGGGCCTTGTGGCCAGGAGTGGCCGGCTGCCTGCTGAAATTCCGCACGGATGAGGATACATCCCAGTTGCAAGGTGCCCCCACAGGCAACTGCGTCTGGTTTGACAGTGCCAAGTGCCACCTGCAAACTGACATCAGGAACCTGGCCTGGTGACTTTTGTTTCTCTGGGGAAAGTCCATGGTTCATGTCCATGGCCTGGGGGCCCGGAGTGGCCGGCTGCCTGCTGAAATTCTGCATGGATCAGGATGCCGCCGAGATGGAAGGTGCCACCACTGGCAACTGTGGCTGGTTTGACACTGCCAAGTGCCTCCTGCAAACTGACATCAGGAACCTGGCCTGGTGACTTTTGTTTCTCTGGGGAAAGGCCATGGTTCATGTCCAGGGCCTGGGGGCTCGGAGTGGCCGGCTGCCTGCTGAAATTCCCCATGGATCAGGATGCCTCCCACATGAAAAATGCCCCCACAGGCAACTGTGGCTGGTTTGACAGAGCCAAGTGCCTCCTGCCAACTGACATCAGGAACCTGGCCTGGTGACTTTTGTTTCTCTGTGGAAAGGCCATCATTCTTTTCCAGGGTACGGTGGCCCGGAGTGGCTGGCTGCCTGCTGAAATTCCGCACGGATCAGGATGCCTCCCAGACCGAAAGTACCACCCAAGGCAAATGTGGCTGGTTTGACAGTGCCAAGTGCCTCCTGCAAACAGACATCTGCGACCTGGCCTGCTGAGTTCTGTTTCTCTGGGGAAAGGCCATCGTTCCTCTCCAGGGCCCGGTGGCTCGAGTGGCCGGCTGCCTGCTGAAATTCCGCACGGATCAGGATGCCTCCCAGACCGAAAGTACCACCCAAGGCAAATGTGGCTGGTTTGACAGTGCCAAGTGCCTCCTGCAAACTGACATCAGGAACCTGGCCTGGTGACTTTTGTTTCTCGGGGGAAAAGCCATGGTTCATGTCCAGGGCCTGGGGGCTCGGAGTGGCCGGCTGCCTGCTGAAATTCCGCATGGATCAGGATGCCTCCCAGATGAAAAATGCCCCCAGAGGAAACTGCGTCAGGTTTGACAGTGCCAAGTGCCTCCTGCAAACTGACATCAGGAACCTGGCCTGGTGACTTTTGTTTCTCTGGGGAAAGGCCATGGTTCATGTCCAGGGCCTGGGGGCTCGGAGTGGCCGGCTGCCTGCTGAAATTCCGCATGGATCAGGATGCCTCCCACATGAAAAATGCCCCCACAGGCAACTGTGGCTGGTTTGACAGAGCCAAGTGCCTCCTGCCAACTGACATCAGGAACCTGGCCTGGTGACTTTTGTTTCTCTGTGGAAAGGCCATCATTCTTTTCCAGGGTACGGTGGCCCGGAGTGGCTGGCTGCCTGCTGAAATTCCGCACGGATCAGGATGCCTCCCAGACCGAAAGTACCACCCAAGGCAAATGTGGCTGGTTTGACAGTGCCAAGTGCCTCCTGCAAACAGACATCTGCGACCTGGCCTGCTGAGTTCTGTTTCTCTGGGGAAAGGCCATCGTTCCTCTCCAGGGCCCGGTGGCTCGAGTGGCAGGCTGCCTGCTGAAATTCCGCACGGATCAGGATGCCTCCCAGACCGAAAGTACCACCCAAGGCAAATGTGGCTGGTTTGACAGTGCCAAGTGCCTCCTGCAAACTGACATCAGGAACCTGGCCTGGTGACTTTTGTTTCTCGGGGGAAAAGCCATGGTTCATGTCCAGGGCCTGGTGGCCCGGAGTGGCCGGCTGCCTGCTGAAATTCCACATGGATCAGGATGCCTCCCAGATGAAAAATACCCCCAGAGGAAACTGCGTCAGGTTTGACAGTGCCAAGTGCCTCCTGCAAACTGACATCAGCAACCTGGCCTGGTGACTTTTCTTTCTCTGGGTAAAGGCCATGGTTCATGTTCAGGGCCTGGGGGCCAGGAGTGGCCGGCTGCCTGCTGAAATTCCGCATGGACCAGGATGCCTCCCAGATGAAAGGTGCCCCCACAGGCAACTGCGGCTGGTTTGACAGTGCCAAGTGCCTCCTGCAAACTGACATCAGCGACCTGGCCTGCTAAGTTCGGTTTCTCTGGGGAAAGGCCATCGTTCCTCTCCAGGGCCCGGTGGCTCGAGTGACAGGCTGCCTGCTGAAATTCCACATGGATCAGGAGGCCTCCGAGATTCAAGGTGCCCCCACAGGCAACTGTGGCTGGTTTGACAGTGCCAAGTGCCTCCTGCAAACTGACATCAGGAACCTGGCCTGGTGACTTTTATTTCTCTTGGTAAAGGACATCATTCGTGTCCAGTGCCCCGCGGCCTGGAGTGGCCGGCTGCCTGCTGAAATTCCTCACGGTTGAGGATACCTCCCAGATGAAAGGTGCCCCCACAGGTAACTGTGGCTGGTTTGACAGTGCCAAGTGCCTCCTGCAAACTGACATCAGGAACCTGGCCTGGTGACTTTTGTTTCTCTGGGGAAAGTCCATGGTTCATGTCCATGGCCTGGGGGCCCGGAATGGCCGGCTGCCTGCTGAAATTCTGCATGGATCAGGATGCCGCCGAGATGGAAGGTGCCACCACAGGCAACTGTGGCTGGTTTGACAGTGCCAAGTGCCTCCTGCAAACTGACATCAGGAACCTGGCCTGCTGACTTTTGTTTCTCAGGGGAAAGGCCATGGTTCATGTCCAGGGCCTGGGGGCTCGGAGTGGCCGGCTGCCTGCTGAAATTCCGCATGGATCAGGATGCCTCCAACATGAAAAATGCCCCCACAGGCAACTGCGTCTGGTTTGACAGTGCCAAGTGCCTCCTGCAAACTGACATCAGGAACCTGGCCTGGTGACTTTTGTTTCTGTGTGTAAAGGCCATCATTCTTTTCTAGGGTACGGTGGCCCTGAGTGGCCGGCTGCCTGCTGAAATTCCGCACAGATCAGGATGCGTCCCAGACCGAAAGTACCACCCAAGGCAAATGTGGCTGGTTTGACAGTGCCAAGTGCCTCCTGCAAACAGACATCAGCGACCTGGCCTGCTGAGTTCTGTTTCTCTGGGGAAAGGCCATCGTTCCTCTCCAGGGCCCGGTGGCCCAGAGTGGCAGGCTGCCTGCTGAAATTCCACATGGATCAGGATGCCTCCCAGATGAAAGGTGCCCCCACAGGCAACTGTGGCTGGTTTGACAGTGCCAAGTGCCTCCTGCAAACTGACATCAGGAACCTGGCCTGGTGACTTTTATTTCTCTGGGTAAAGGCCCTCATTCGTGTCCAGTGCCCCGCGGCCTGGAGTGGCCGGCTGCCTGCTGAAATTCCTCACGGTTGAGGATACCGCCGAGATGAAAGGTGTCCCCACAGGTAACTGTGGCTGGTTTGACAGTGCCAAGTGCCTCCTGCAAACTGACATCAGGAACCTGGCCTGCTGACTTTTGTTTCTCTGGGGAAAGGCCATGATTCATGTCCATGGCCTGGGGGCCCGGAGTGGCCGGCTGCCTGCTGAAATTCCACATGGATCAGGATGCCTCCCAGATGAAAAATGCCCCCAGAGGAAACTGAGTCAGGTTTGACAGTGCCAAGTGCCTCCTGCAAACTGACATCAGGAACCTGGCCTGGTGACTTTTGTTTCTCTGGGGAAAGGCCATGGTTCATGTCCAGGGCCTGGGGGCTCGGAGTGGCCGGCTGCCTGCTGAAATTCCGCATGGATCAGGATGCCTCCCACATGAAAAATGCCCCCACAGGCAACTGCGTCTGGTTTGACAGAGCCAAGTGCCTCCTGCCAACTGACATCAGGAACCTGGCCTGGTGACTTTTGTTTCTCTGTGGAAAGGCCATCATTCTTTTCCAGGGTACGGTGGCCCGGAGTGGCTGGCTGCCTGCTGAAATTCCGCACGGATCAGGATGCCTCCCAGACCGAAAGTACCACCCAAGGCAAATGTGGCTGGTTTGACAGTGCCAAGTGCCTCCTGCAAACAGACATCTGAGACCTGGCCTGCTGAGTTCTGTTTCTCTGTGGAAAGGCCATCGTTCCTCTCCAGGGCCCGGTGGCTCGAGTGGCAGGCTGCCTGCTGAAATTCCAAACGGATCAGGATGCCTCCCAGATGAAAGGTGCCCCCACAGGCAACTGTGGCTGGTTTGACAGTGCCAAGTGCCTCCTGCAAACTGACATCAGGAACCTGGCCTGGTGACTTTTATTTCTCTGGGTAAAGGCCATCATTCGTGTCCAGTGCCCCGCGGCCTGGAGTGGCCGGCTGCCTGCTGAAATTCCTCACGGTTGAGGACACCTCCCAGATGAAAGGTGCCCCCACAGGTAACTGTGTCTGGTTTGACAGTGCCAAGTGCCTCCTGCAAACTGACATCAGGAACCTGGCCTGGTGACTTTTGTTTCTCTGGGGAAAAGCCATGGTTCATGTCCATGGCCTGGTGGCCCGGAGTGGCCGGCTGCCTGCTGAAATTCCGCATGGATCTGGATGCCTCCCAGACCGAAAGTACCACCCAAGGCAACTGTGGCTGGTTTGACAGTGCCAAGTGCCTCCTGCAAACTGACATCAGGAACCTGGCCTGGTGACTTTTGTTTCTCTGGGGAAAAGCCATGGTTCATGTCCAGGGCCTGGTGGCCCGGAGTGGCCGGCTGCCTGCTGAAATTCCGCACGGATGAGGATACATGCAAGTTGCAAGGTGCCCCCACAGGCAACTGCGTCTGGTTTGACAGTGCCCAGTGCCTCCTGCAAACTGACATCAGGAACCTGGCCTGGTGACTTTTGTTTCTCTGGGGAAAGGCCATCATTCTTGTCCGGGGCCCAGAGTGGCCTGGGGTGGCCGGCTGCCTGCTGAAATTCCGCACGGTTGAGGATACATCCCAGATGAAAGGTGCCCCCACAGGCAACTGTGGCTCGTTTGACAGTGCCAAGTGCCCCCTGCAAACTGACATCAGCAACCTGGCATGGTGACTTTTGTTTCTCTGGGGAAAGGCCATCATTCTTGTCCAGGGCCTGGTAGCCCCGAGTGGCCGACTGACTGCTGAAATTCCGCATGGATCAGGATGCCTCCCACATGAAAAATGCCCCCACAGGCAACTGCGTCTGGTTTGACAGAGCCAAGTGCCTCCTGCCAACTGACATCAGGAACCTGGCCTGGTGACTTTTGTTTCTCTGGGTAAAGGCCATGGTTCATATCCAGAGCCTGGTGTCCTGGAGTGGCCGGCTGCCTGCTGAAATTCTGCACGGACCAGGATGCCGCCCAGGTGAAAGGTACCACCAGAGGCAACTGCGGCTGGTTTGACAGTGCCAAGTGCCACCTGCAAACTGACATCAGGTACCTGGCCTGCTGACTTTTGTTTCTCTGGGGAAAGGCCATGATTCTTTTCTGGGGTACGGTGGCACGGAGTGGCCGGCTGCCTGCTGAAATTCCAAAAGGATCAGGATGCCTCCCAGACCGAAAGTACCACCCAAGGCAACTGTGGCTGGTTTGACAGTGCCAAGTGCCTCCTGCAAACAGACATCAGCGACCTGGCCTGCTGAGTTCTGTTTCTCTGGGGAAAGGCCATGGTTCATGTCCAGGGCCCGGTGGCTCGAGTGACAGGCTGCCTGCTGAAATTCCAAACGGATCAGGATACCTCCCAGAATGAAAGTACCACCAGAGGCAACTATGGCTGGTTTGACAGTGCCAAGTGCCTCCTGCAAACTGACATCAGGAACCTGGCCTGGTGACTTTAGTTTCTCTGGGGAAAAGCCATGGTTCATGTCCAGGGCCTGGTGGCCCGGAGTGGCCGGCTGCCTGCTGAAATTCCGCATGGATCAGGATGCCTCCCACATGAAAACACCCCCACGGGCAACTGCGTCAGGTTTGACAGTGCCAAGTGCCTCCTGCAAACTGACATCAGGAACCTGGCCTGGTGACTTTTGTTTCTCTGGGGAAAAGCCATGGTTCATATCCAGGGCCTGGTGGCCCGGAGTGTCCGGCTGCCTGCTGAAATTCCATATGGATCAGGATGCCTCCCAGATGAAAAATGACCCCAGAGGCAACTGTGGCTGGTTTGACAGTGCCAAGTGCCTCCTTCCAACTGACATCAGGAACCTGGCCTGGTGACTTTTGTTTCTCTGGGGAAAGGCCATGGTTCATGTCCAGGACTTGGTGGCCCGGAGTGGCCGGCTGCCTGCTGAAATTCCGCACGGATGAGAATATATCCCAGTTGCAATGTGCCCCCACAGGCACTGCGTCTGGTTTGACAGTGCCAATATGCCTCCTGCAAACTGACATCAGGAACCTGGCCTGGTGACTTTTGTTTCTCTGGGGAAAGGCCATCATTCTTGTCCGGGGCCCAGAGTGGCCGGAGTGGCCGGCTGCCTGCTGAAATTCCACACGGTTGAGGATGCCTCCCAGATGAAAAATGCCCCCACAGGCAACTGCGTCTGGTTTGACAGTGCCAAGTGCCTCCTGCAAACTGACATCAGGAACCTGGCCTGGTGACTTTTGTTTCTCTGGGGAAAGGCCATGGTTCATGTCCAGGGCCTGGGGGCTCGGAGTGGCCAGCTGCCTGCTGAAATTCCACATGGATCAGGATGCCTCCCAGATGAAAAATGCCCCCAGAGGAAACTGCGTCAGGTTTGACAGTGCCAAGTGCCTCCTGCAAACTGACATCAGGAACCTGGCCTGGTGACTTTTGTTTCTCTGGGGAAAGGCCATGGTTCATGTCCAGGGCCTGGGGGCTCGGAGTGGCCGGCTGCCTGCTGAAATTCCGCATGGATCAGGATGCCTCCCACATGAAAAATGCCCCCACAGGCAACTGCGTCTGGTTTGACAGAGCCAAGTGCCTCCTGCCAACTGACATCAGGAACCTGGCCTGGTGACTTTTGTTTCTCTGTGGAAAGGCCATCATTCTTTTCCAGGGTCCCGGTGGCCCGGAGTGGCTGGCTGCCTGCTGAAATTCCGCACGGATCAGGATGCCTCCCAGACCGAAAGTACCACCCAAGGCAAATGTGGCTGGTTTGACAGTGCCAAGTGCCTCCTGCAAACAGACATCTGCGACCTGGCCTGCTGAGTTCTGTTTCTCTGGGGAAAGGCCATCGTTCCTCTCCAGGGCCCGGTGGCTCGAGTGGCAGGCTGCCTGCTGAAATTCCGCACGGATCAGGATGCCTCCCAGACCGAAAGTACCACCCAAGGCAAATGTGGCTGGATTGACAGTGCCAAGTGCCTCCTGCAAACTGATATCAGGAACCTGGCCTGGTGACTTTTGTTTCTCGGGGGAAAAGCCATGGTTCATGTCCAGGGCCTAGTGGCCCGGAGTGGCCGGCTGCCTGCTGAAATTCCACATGGATCAGGATGCCTCCCAGATGAAAAATACCCCCAGAGGAAACTGCGTCAGGTTTGACAGTGCCAAGTGCCTCCTGCAAACTGACATCAGGAACCTGGCCTGGTGACTTTTGTTTCTCTGGGGAAAGGCCATCATTCTTGTCCGGGGCCCAGAGTGGCCTGGGGTGGCCGGCTGCCTGCTGAAATTCCGCACGGTTGAGGATACCTCCCAGATGAAAGGTGCCCCCACAGGCAACTGCGTCTGGTTTGACAGAGCCAAGTGCCTCCTGCCAACTGACATCAGGAACCTGGCCTGGTGACTTTTGTTTCTCTGTGGAAAGGCCATCATTCTTTTCCAGGGTACGGTGGCCCGGAGTGGCTGGCTGCCTGCTGAAATTCCGCACGGATCAGGATGCGTCCCAGACCGAAAGTACCACCCAAGGCAAATGTGGCTGGTTTGACAGTGCCAAGTGCCTCCTGCAAACAGACATCTGCGACCTGGCCTGCTGAGTTCTGTTTCTCTGGGGAAAGGCCATCGTTCCTCTCCAGGGCCCGGTGGCTCGAGTGGCAGGCTGCCTGCTGAAATTCCAAACGGATCAGGATGCCTCCCAGATGAAAGGTGCCCCCACAGGCAACTGTGGCTGGTTTGACAGTGCCAAGTGCCTCCTGCAAACTGACATCAGGAACCTGGCCTGGTGACTTTTATTTCTCTGGGTAAAGGCCCTCATTCGTATCCAGTGCCCCGCGGCCTGGAGTGGCCGGCTGCCTGCTGAAATTCCTCACGGTTGAGGACACCTCCCAGATGAAAGGTGCCCCCACAGGTAACTGTGGCTGGTTTGACACTGCCAAGTGCCTCCTGCAAACTGACATCAGGAACCTGGCCTGCTGACTTTTGTTTCTCTGGGGAAAAGCCATGGTTCATGTCCATGGCCTGGTGGCCCGGAGTGGCCGGCTGCCTGCTGAAATTTCGCATGGATCAGGATGCCTCCCAGACCGAAAGTACCACCCAAGGCAAATGTGGCTGGTTTGACAGTGCCAAGTGCCTCCTGCAAACTGACATCAGGAACCTGGCCTGGTGACTTTTGTTTCTCGGGGGAAAAGCCATGGTTCATGTCCAGGGCCTAGTGGCCCGGAGTGGCCGGCTGCCTGCTGAAATTCCACATGCATCAGGATGCCTCCCAGATGAAAAATACCCCCAGAGGAAACTGCGTCAGGTTTGACAGTGCCAAGTGCCTCCTGCAAACTGACATCAGGAACCTGGCCTGGTGACTTTTGTTTCTCTGGGGAAAGGCCATCATTCTTGTCCGGGGCCCAGAGTGGCCTGGGGTGGCCGGCTGCCTGCTGAAATTCCGCACGGTTGAGGATACCTCCCAGATGAAAGGTGCCCCCACAGGCAACTGTGGCTGGTTTGACAGTGCCAAGTGCCTCCTGCAAACTGACATCAGCAACCTGGCCTGGTGACTTTTCTTTCTCTGGGGAAAGGCCATGGTTCATGTTCAGGGCCTGGGGGCCAGGAGTGGCCGGCTGCCTGCTGAAATTCCGCATGGACCAGGATGCCTCCCAGATGAAAGGTGCCCCCACAGGCAACTGTGGCTGGTTTGACAGTGCCAAGTGCCCCCTGCAAACTGACATCAGGAACCTGGCCTGGTGACTTTTGTTTCTCTGGGGAAAGGCCATCATTCTTGTCCAGGGCCTGGTAGCCCGGAGTGGCCGACGGACTGCTGAAATTCCACATGGATCAGGATGCCTCCCACATGAAAATGCCCCCACAGGCAACTGTGGCTGGTTTGACAGTGCCAAGTGCCTCCTGCCAACTGACATCTGGAACCTGGCCTGGTGACTTTTGTTTCTCTGGGGAAAGGCCATGGTTCATATCCTGAGCCTTGTGTCCTGGAGTGGCCGGCTGCCTGCTGAAATTCTGCACGGACCAGGATGCCGCCCAGGTGAAAGGTACCACCAGAGGCAACTGCGGCTGGTTTGACAGTGCCAAGTGCCTCCTGCAAACTGACATCAGCGACCTGGCCTGCTAAGTTCGGTTTCTCTGGGGAAAGGCCATCGTTCCTCTCCAGGGCCCGGTGGCTCGAGTGACAGGCTGCCTGCTGAAATTCCACATGGATCAGGAGGCCTCCGAGATTCAAGGTGCCCCCACAGGCAACTGTGGCTGGTTTGACAGTGCCAAGTGCCTCCTGCAAACTGACATCAGGAACCTGGCCTGGTGACTTTTATTTCTCTGGGTAAAGGACATCATTCGTGTCCAGTGCCCCGCGGCCTGGAGTGGCCGGCTGCCTGCTGAAATTCCTCACGGTTGAGGATACCTCCCAGATGAAAGGTGCCCCCACAGGTAACTGTGGCTGGTTTGACAGTGCCAAGTGCCTCCTGCAAACTGACATCAGGAACCTGGCCTGGTGACTTTTGTTTCTCTGGGGAAAGTCCATGGTTCATGTCCATGGCCTGGGGGCCCGGAATGGCCGGCTGCCTGCTGAAATTCCACATGGATCAGGATGCCGCCGAGATGGAAGGTGCCACCACAGGCAACTGTGGCTGGTTTGACAGTGCCAAGTGCCTCCTGCAAACTGACATCAGGAACCTGGCCTGCTGACTTTTGTTTCTCAGGGGAAAGGCCATGGTTCATGTCCAGGGCCTGGGGGCTCGGAGTGGCCGGCTGCCTGCTGAAATTCCGCATGGATCAGGATGCCTCCAACATGAAAAATGCCCCCACAGGCAACTGCGTCTGGTTTGACAGTGCCAAGTGCCTCCTGCAAACTGACATCAGGAACCTGGCCTGGTGACTTTTGTTTCTGTGTGTAAAGGCCATCATTCTTTTCTAGGGTACGGTGGCCCTGAGTGGCCGGCTGCCTGCTGAAATTCCGCACGGATCAGGATGCGTCCCAGACCGAAAGTACCACCCAAGGCAAATGTGGCTGGTTTGACAGTGCCAAGTGCCTCCTGCAAACAGACATCAGCGAACTGGCCTGCTGAGTTCTGTTTCTCTGGGGAAAGGCCATCGTTCCTCTCCAGGGCCCGGTGGCCCGGAGTGGCAGGCTGCCTGCTGAAATTCCACATGGATCAGGATGCCTCCCAGATGAAAGGTGCCCCCACAGGCAACTGTGGCTGGTTTGACAGTGCCAAGTGCCTCCTGCAAACTGACATCAGGAACCTGGCCTGGTGACTTTTATTTCTCTGGGTAAAGGCCCTCATTCGTGTCCAGTGCCCCGCGGCCTGGAGTGGCCGGCTGCCTGCTGAAATTCCTCACGGTTGAGGATACCTCCCAGATGAAAGGTGTCCCCACAGGTAACTGTGGCTGGTTTGACAGTGCCAAGTGCCTCCTGCAAACTGACATCAGGAACCTGGCCTGCTGACTTTTGTTTCTCTGGGGAAAGGCCATGATTCATGTCCATGGCCTGGGGGCCCGGAGTGGCCGGCTGCCTGCTGAAATTCCACATGGATCAGGATGCCTCCCAGATGAAAAATGCCCCCAGAGGAAACTGAGTCAGGTTTGACAGTGCCAAGTGCCTCCTGCAAACTGACATCAGGAACCTGGCCTGGTGACTTTTGTTTCTCTGGGGAAAGGCCATGGTTCATGTCCAGGGCCTGGGGGCTCGGAGTGGCCGGCTGCCTGCTGAAATTCCGCATGGATCAGGATGCCTCCCACATGAAAAATGCCCCCACAGGCAACTGCGTCTGGTTTGACAGAGCCAAGTGCCTCCTGCCAACTGACATCAGGAACCTGGCCTGGTGACTTTTGTTTCTCTGTGGAAAGGCCATCATTCTTTTCCAGGGTACGGTGGCCCGGAGTGGCTGGCTGCCTGCTGAAATTCCGCACGGATCAGGATGCCTCCCAGACCGAAAGTACCACCCAAGGCAAATGTGGCTGGTTTGACAGTGCCAAGTGCCTCCTGCAAACAGACATCTGAGACCTGGCCTGCTGAGTTCTGTTTCTCTGGGGAAAGGCCATCGTTCCTCTACAGGGCCCGGTGGCTCGAGTGGCAGGCTGCCTGCTGAAATTCCAAACGGATCAGGATGCCTCCCAGATGAAAGGTGCCCCCACAGGCAACTGTGGCTGGTTTGACAGTGCCAAGTGCCTCCTGCAAACTGACATCAGGAACCTGGCCTGGTGACTTTTATTTCTCTGGGTAAAGGCCATCATTCGTGTCCAGTGCCCCGCGGCCTGGAGTGGCCGGCTGCCTGCTG
Organism: Passer domesticus; assembly: GCF_036417665.1. Taxonomy (NCBI): domain Eukaryota; kingdom Metazoa; phylum Chordata; class Aves; order Passeriformes; family Passeridae; genus Passer; species Passer domesticus. Next base: position 60,393,968 of record NC_087474.1, read on the forward strand.
AAATTCCTCACGGTTGAGGACACCTCCCAGATGAAAGGTGCCCCCACAGGTAACTGTGTCTGGTTTGACAGTGCCAAGTGCCTCCTGCAAACTGACATCAGGAACCTGGCCTGGTGACTTTTGTTTCTCTGGGGAAAAGCCATGGTTCATGTCCATGGCCTGGTGGCCCGGAGTGGCCGGCTGCCTGCTGAAATTCCGCATGGATCTGGATGCCTCCCAGACCGAAAGTACCACCCAAGGCAACTGTGGCTGGTTTGACAGTGCCAAGTGCCTCCTGCAAACTGACATCAGGAACCTGGCCTGGTGACTTTTGTTTCTCTGGGGAAAAGCCATGGTTCATGTCCAGGGCCTGGTGGCCCGGAGTGGCCGGCTGCCTGCTGAAATTCCGCACGGATGAGGATACATGCAAGTTGCAAGGTGCCCCCACAGGCAACTGCGTCTGGTTTGACAGTGCCAAGTGCCTCCTGCAAACTGACATCAGGAACCTGGCCTGGTGACTTTTGTTTCTCTGGGGAAAGGCCATCATTCTTGTCCGGGGCCCAGAGTGGCCTGGGGTGGCCGGCTGCCTGCTGAAATTCCGCACGGTTGAGGATACATCCCAGATGAAAGGTGCCCCCACAGGCAACTGTGGCTCGTTTGACAGTGCCAAGTGCCCCCTGCAAACTGACATCAGCAACCTGGCATGGTGACTTTTGTTTCTCTGGGGAAAGGCCATCATTCTTGTCCAGGGCCTGGTAGCCCCGAGTGGCCGACTGACTGCTGAAATTCCGCATGGATCAGGATGCCTCCCACATGAAAAATGCCCCCACAGGCAACTGCGTCTGGTTTGACAGAGCCAAGTGCCTCCTGCCAACTGACATCAGGAACCTGGCCTGGTGACTTTTGTTTCTCTGGGTAAAGGCCATGGTTCATATCCTGAGCCTGGTGTCCTGGAGTGGCCGGCTGCCTGCTGAAATTCTGCACGGACCAGGATGCCGCCCAGGTGAAAGGTACCACCAGAGGCAACTGCGGCTGGTTTGACAGTGCCAAGTGCCACCTGCAAACTGACATCAGGTACCTGGCCTGCTGACTTTTGTTTCTCTGGGGAAAGGCCATGATTCTTTTCTGGGGTACGGTGGCACGGAGTGGCCGGCTGCCTGCTGAAATTCCAAAAGGATCAGGATGCCTCCCAGACCGAAAGTACCACCCAAGGCAACTGTGGCTGGTTTGACAGTGCCAAGTGCCTCCTGCAAACAGACATCAGCGACCTGGCCTGCTGAGTTCTGTTTCTCTGGGGAAAGGCCATGGTTCATGTCCAGGGCCCGGTGGCTCGAGTGACAGGCTGCCTGCTGAAATTCCAAACGGATCAGGATACCTCCCAGAATGAAAGTACCACCAGAGGCAACTATGGCTGGTTTGACAGTGCCAAGTGCCTCCTGCAAACTGACATCAGGAACCTGGCCTGGTGACTTTAGTTTCTCTGGGGAAAAGCCATGGTTCATGTCCAGGGCCTGGTGGCCCGGAGTGGCCGGCTGCCTGCTGAAATTCCGCATGGATCAGGATGCCTCCCACATGAAAACACCCCCATGGGCAACTGCGTCAGGTTTGACAGTGCCAAGTGCCTCCTGCAAACTGACATCAGGAACCTGGCCTGGTGACTTTTGTTTCTCTGGGGAAAAGCCATGGTTCATATCCAGGGCCTGGTGGCCCGGAGTGTCCGGCTGCCTGCTGAAATTCCGTATGGATCAGGATGCCTCCCAGATGAAAAATGACCCCAGAGGCAACTGTGGCTGGTTTGACAGTGCCAAGTGCCTCCTTCCAACTGACATCAGGAACCTGGCCTGGTGACTTTTGTTTCTCTGGGGAAAGGCCATGGTTCATGTCCAGGACTTGGTGGCCCGGAGTGGCCGGCTGCCTGCTGAAATTCCGCACGGATGAGAATATATCCCAGTTGCAATGTGCCCCCACAGGCACTGCGTCTGGTTTGACAGTGCCAATATGCCTCCTGCAAACTGACATCAGGAACCTGGCCTGGTGACTTTTGTTTCTCTGGGGAAAGGCCATCATTCTTGTCCGGGGCCCAGAGTGGCCGGAGTGGCCGGCTGCCTGCTGAAATTCCACACGGTTGAGGATGCCTCCCAGATGAAAAATGCCCCCACAGGCAACTGCGTCTGGTTTGACAGTGCCAAGTGCCTCCTGCAAACTGACATCAGGAACCTGGCCTGGTGACTTTTGTTTCTCTGGGGAAAGGCCATGGTTCATGTCCAGGGCCTGGGGGCTCGGAGTGTCCAGCTGCCTGCTGAAATTCCACATGGATCAGGATGCCTCCCAGATGAAAAATGCCCCCAGAGGAAACTGCGTCAGGTTTGACAGTGCCAAGTGCCTCCTGCAAACTGACATCAGGAACCTGGCCTGGTGACTTTTGTTTCTCTGGGGAAAGGCCATCATTCTTGTCCGGGGCCCAGAGTGGCCTGGGGTGGCCGGCTGCCTGCTGAAATTCCGCACGGTTGAGGATACCTCCCAGATGAAAGGTGCCCCCACAGGCAACTGCGTCTGGTTTGACAGAGCCAAGTGCCTCCTGCCAACTGACATCAGGAACCTGGCCTGGTGACTTTTGTTTCTCTGTGGAAAGGCCATCATTCTTTTCCAGGGTACGGTGGCCCGGAGTGGCTGGCTGCCTGCTGAAATTCCGCACGGATCAGGATGCGTCCCAGACCGAAAGTACCACCCAAGGCAAATGTGGCTGGTTTGACAGTGCCAAGTGCCTCCTGCAAACAGACATCTGCGACCTGGCCTGCTGAGTTCTGTTTCTCTGGGGAAAGGCCATCGTTCCTCTCCAGGGCCCGGTGGCTCGAGTGGCAGGCTGCCTGCTGAAATTCCAAACGGATCAGGATGCCTCCCAGATGAAAGGTGCCCCCACAGGCAACTGTGGCTGGTTTGACAGTGCCAAGTGCCTCCTGCAAACTGACATCAGGAACCTGGCCTGGTGACTTTTATTTCTCTGGGTAAAGGCCCTCATTCGTATCCAGTGCCCCGCGGCCTGGAGTGGCCGGCTGCCTGCTGAAATTCCTCACGGTTGAGGACACCTCCCAGATGAAAGGTGCCCCCACAGGTAACTGTGGCTGGTTTGACACTGCCAAGTGCCTCCTGCAAACTGACATCAGGAACCTGGCCTGCTGACTTTTGTTTCTCGGGGGAAAAGCCATGGTTCATGTCCATGGCCTGGTGGCCCGGAGTGGCCGGCTGCCTGCTGAAATTTCGCATGGATCAGGATGCCTCCCAGACCGAAAGTACCACCCAAGGCAAATGTGGCTGGTTTGACAGTGCCAAGTGCCTCCTGCAAACTGACATCAGGAACCTGGCCTGGTGACTTTTGTTTCTCGGGGGAAAAGCCATGGTTCATGTCCAGGGCCTAGTGGCCCGGAGTGGCCGGCTGCCTGCTGAAATTCCACATGGATCAGGATGCCTCCCAGATGAAAAATACCCCCAGAGGAAACTGCGTCAGGTTTGACAGTGCCAAGTGCCTCCTGCAAACTGACATCAGGAACCTGGCCTGGTGACTTTTGTTTCTCTGGGGAAAGGCCATCATTCTTGTCCGGGGCCCAGAGTGGCCTGGGGTGGCCGGCTGCCTGCTGAAATTCCGCACGGTTGAGGATACCTCCCAGATGAAAGGTGCCCCCACAGGCAACTGTGGCTGGTTTGACAGTGCCAAGTGCCTCCTGCAAACTGACATCAGCAACCTGGCCTGGTGACTTTTCTTTCTCTGGGGAACGGCCATGGTTCATGTTCAGGGCCTGGGGGCCAGGAGTGGCCGGCTGCCTGCTGAAATTCCGCATGGACCAGGATGCCTCCCAGATGAAAGGTGCCCCCACAGGCAACTGTGGCTGGTTTGACAGTGCCAAGTGCCCCCTGCAAACTGACATCAGGAACCTGGCCTGGTGACTTTTGTTTCTCTGGGGAAAGGCCATCATTCTTGTCCAGGGCCTGGTAGCCCGGAGTGGCCGACGGACTGCTGAAATTCCACATGGATCAGGATGCCTCCCACATGAAAAATGCCCCCACAGGCAACTGTGGCTGGTTTGACAGTGCCAAGTGCCTCCTGCCAACTGACATCTGGAACCTGGCCTGGTGACTTTTGTTTCTCTGGGGAAAGGCCATGGTTCATATCCTGAGCCTTGTGTCCTGGAGTGGCCGGCTGCCTGCTGAAATTCTGCACGGACCAGGATGCCGCCCAGGTGAAAGGTACCACCAGAGGCAACTGCGGCTGGTTTGACAGTGCCAAGTGCCTCCTGCAAACTGACATCAGCGACCTGGCCTGCTAAGTTCGGTTTCTCTGGGGAAAGGCCATCGTTCCTCTCCAGGGCCCGGTGGCTCGAGTGACAGGCTGCCTGCTGAAATTCCACATGGATCAGGAGGCCTCCGAGATTCAAGGTGCCCCCACAGGCAACTGTGGCTGGTTTGACAGTGCCAAGTGCCTCCTGCAAACTGACATCAGGAACCTGGCCTGGTGACTTTTATTTCTCTGGGTAAAGGACATCATTCGTGTCCAGTGCCCCGCGGCCTGGAGTGGCCGGCTGCCTGCTGAAATTCCTCACGGTTGAGGATACCTCCCAGATGAAAGGTGCCCCCACAGGTAACTGTGGCTGGTTTGACAGTGCCAAGTGCCTCCTGCAAACTGACATCAGGAACCTGGCCTGGTGACTTTTGTTTCTCTGGGGAAAGTCCATGGTTCATGTCCATGGCCTGGGGGCCCGGAGTGGCCGGCTGCCTGCTGAAATTCTGCATGGATCAGGATGCCGCCGAGATGGAAGGTGCCACCACAGGCAACTGTGGCTGGTTTGACAGTGCCAAGTGCCTCCTGCAAACTGACATCAGGAACCTGGCCTGCTGACTTTTGTTTCTCAGGGGAAAGGCCATGGTTCATGTCCAGGGCCTGGGGGCTCGGAGTGGCCGGCTGCCTGCTGAAATTCCGCATGGATCAGGATGCCTCCAACATGAAAAATGCCCCCACAGGCAACTGCGTCTGGTTTGACAGTGCCAAGTGCCTCCTGCAAACTGACATCAGGAACCTGGCCTGGTGACTTTTGTTTCTGTGTGTAAAGGCCATCATTCTTTTCTAGGGTACGGTGGCCCTGAGTGGCCGGCTGCCTGCTGAAATTCCGCACGGATCAGGATGCGTCCCAGACGGAAAGTACCACCCAAGGCAAATGTGGCTGGTTTGACAGTGCCAAGTGCCTCCTGCAAACAGACATCAGCGACCTGGCCTACTGAGTTCTGTTTCTCTGGGGAAAGGCCATCGTTCCTCTCCAGGGCCCGGTGGCCCGGAGTGGCAGGCTGCCTGCTGAAATTCCACATGGATCAGGATGCCTCCCAGATGAAAGGTGCCCCCACAGGCAACTGTGGCTGGTTTGACAGTGCCAAGTGCCTCCTGCAAACTGACATCAGGAACCTGGCCTGGTGACTTTTATTTCTCTGGGTAAAGGCCCTCATTCGTGTCCAGTGCCCCGCGGCCTGGAGTGGCCGGCTGCCTGCTGAAATTCCTCACGGTTGAGGATACCTCCCAGATGAAAGGTGTCCCCACAGGTAACTGTGGCTGGTTTGACAGTGCCAAGTGCCTCCTGCAAACTGACATCAGGAACCTGGCCTGCTGACTTTTGTTTCTCTGGGTAAAGGCCATGATTCATGTCCATGGCCTGGGGGCCCGGAGTGGCCGGCTGCCTGCTGAAATTCTGCATGGATCCGGATGCCGCCGAGATGGAAGGTGCCACCACAGGCAACTGTGGCTGGTTTGACAGTGCCAAGTGCCTCCTGCAAACTGACATCAGGAACCTGGCCTGCTGACTTTTGTTTCTCTGGGCAAAGGCCATGGTCCATGTCCAGGGCCTGGTAGCCCGGAGTGGCCGGCTGCCTGCTGAAATTCCACATGGATCAGGATGCCTCCCAGATGAAAAATGCCCCCAGAGGAAACTGAGTCAGGTTTGACAGTGCCAAGTGCCTCCTGCAAACTGACATCAGGAACCTGGCCTGGTGACTTTTGTTTCTCTGGGGAAAGGCCATGGTTCATGTCCAGGGCCTGGGGGCTCGGAGTGGCCGGCTGCCTGCTGAAATTCCACATGGATCAGGATGCCTCCCAGATGAAAAATGCCCCCAGAGGAAACTGCGTCAGGTTTGACAGTGCCAAGTGCCTCCTGCAAACTGACATCAGGAACCTGGCCTGGTGACTTTTGTTTCTCTGGGGAAAGGCCATGGTTCATGTCCAGGGCCTGGGGGCTCGGAGTGGCCGGCTGCCTGCTGAAATTCCGCATGGATCAGGATGCCTCCCACATGAAAAATGCCCCCACAGGCAACTGCGTCTGGTTTGACAGAGCCAAGTGCCTCCTGCCAACTGACATCAGGAACCTGGCCTGGTGACTTTTGTTTCTCTGTGGAAAGGCCATCATTCTTTTCCAGGGTACGGTGGCCCGGAGTGGCTGGCTGCCTGCTGAAATTCCGCACGGATCAGGATGCCTCCCAGACCGAAAGTACCACCCAAGGCAAATGTGGCTGGTTTGACAGTGCCAAGTGCCTCCTGCAAACAGACATCTGCGACCTGGCCTGCTGAGTTCTGTTTCTCTGGGGAAAGGCCATCGTTCCTCTCCAGGGCCCGGTGGCTCGAGTGGCAGGCTGCCTGCTGAAATTCCAAACGGATCAGGATGCCTCCCAGATGAAAGGTGCCCCCACAGGCAACTGTGGCTGGTTTGACAGTGCCAAGTGCCTCCTGCAAACTGACATCAGGAACCTGGCCTGGTGACTTTTATTTCTCTGGGTAAAGGCCATCATTCGTGTCCAGTGCCCCGCGGCCTGGAGTGGCCGGCTGCCTGCTGAAATTCCTCACGGTTGAGGACACCTCCCAGATGAAAGGTGCCCCCACAGGTAACTGTGTCTGGTTTGACAGTGCCAAGTGCCTCCTGCAAACTGACATCAGGAACCTGGCCTGGTGACTTTTGTTTCTCTGGGGAAAAGCCATGGTTCATGTCCATGGCCTGGTGGCCCGGAGTGGCCGGCTGCCTGCTGAAATTCCGCATGGATCTGGATGCCTCCCAGACCGAAAGTACCACCCAAGGCAACTGTGGCTGGTTTGACAGTGCCAAGTGCCTCCTGCAAACTGACATCAGGAACCTGGCCTGGTGACTTTTGTTTCTCTGGGGAAAGGCCATCATTCTTGTCCGGGGCCCAGAGTGGCCTGGGGTGGCCGGCTGCCTGCTGAAATTCCGCACGGTTGAGGATACATCCCAGATGAAAGGTGCCCCCACAGGCAACTGTGGCTCGTTTGACAGTGCCAAGTGCCCCCTGCAAACTGACATCAGCAACCTGGCATGGTGACTTTTGTTTCTCTGGGGAAAGGCCATCATTCTTGTCCAGGGCCTGGTAGCCCCGAGTGGCCGACTGACTGCTGAAATTCCGCATGGATCAGGATGCCTCCCACATGAAAAATGCCCCCACAGGCAACTGCGTCTGGTTTGACAGTGCCAAGTGCCTCCTGCAAACTGACATCAGGAACCTGGCCTGGTGACTTTTGTTTCTCTGGGTAAAGGCCATGGTTCAGGTCCAGGGCCTTGTGGCCAGGAGTGGCCGGCTGCCTGCTGAAATTCCGCACGGATGAGGATACATGCCAGTTGCAAGGTGCCCCCACAGGCAACTGTGGCTGGTTTGACAGTGCCAAGTGCCTCCTGCAAACTGACATCAGGAACCTGGCCTGCTGACTTTTGTTTCTCTGGGGAAAGGCCATGGTTCATGTCCAGGGCCTTGTGGCCAGGAGTGGCCGGCTGCCTGCTGAAATTCCGCACGGATGAGGATACCTCCCAGATGCAAGGTGCCCCCACAGGCAACTGCGTCTGGTTTGACAGTGCCAAGTGCCACCTGCAAACTGACATCAGGAACCTGGCCTGGTGACTTTTGTTTCTCTGGGGAAAGGCCATGGTTCATGTCCAGGGCCTTGTGGCCAGGAGTGGCCGGCTGCCTGCTGAAATTCCGCACGGATGAGGATACATCCCAGTTGCAAGGTGCCCCCACAGGCAACTGCGTCTGGTTTGACAGTGCCAAGTGCCACCTGCAAACTGACATCAGGAACCTGGCCTGGTGACTTTTGTTTCTCTGGGGAAAGGCCAACATTCTTTTCCGGGTACCGGTGGACGGAGTGGCCGGCTGCCTGCTGAAATTCCTCACGGTTGAGGATACCTCCCAGATGAAAGGTGCCCCCACAGGTAACTGTGGCTGGTTTGACACTGCCAAGTGCCTCCTGCAAACTGACATCAGGAACCTGGCCTGCTGACTTTTGTTTCTCTGGGGAAAGGCCATGTTTCATGTCCATGGCCTGGGGGCCCGGAGTGGCCGGCTGCCTGCTGAAATTCTGCATGGATCCGGATGCCGCCGAGATGGAAGTTGCCACCACAGGCATCTGTGGCTGGTTTGACACTGCCAAGTGCCTCCTGCAAACTGACATCAGGAACCTGGCCTGCTGACTTTTGTTTCTCTGGGGAAAGGCCATGGTTCATGTCCAGGGCCTGGTAGCCCGGAGTGGCCGGCTGCCTGCTGAAATTCCACATGGATCAGGATGCCTCCCACATGAAAAATGCCCCCACAGGCACCTGTGGCTGGTTTGACAGTGCCAAGTGCCTCCTGCCAACTGACATCTGGAACCTGGCCTGGTGACTTTTGTTTCTCTGGGGAAAGGCCATGGTTCATATCCTGAGCCTGGTGTCCTGGAGTGGCCGGCTGCCTGCTGAAATTCTGCACGGACCAGGATGCCGCCCAGATGAAAGGTACCACCAGAGGCAACTGCGGCTGGTTTGACAGTGCCAAGTGCCTCCTGCAAACTGACATCAGGAACCTGGCCTGGTGACTTTTGTTTCTCTGGGGAAAGGCCATCATTCTTTTCCGGGGTACGGTGGCCCGGAGTGGCCGGCTGCCTGCTGAAATTCCAAAAGGATCAGGATGCCTCCCAGACCGAAAGTACCACCCAAGGCAACTGTGGCTGGTTTGACACTGCCAAGTGCCTCCTGCAAACTGACATCAGCGACCTGGCCTGCTGAGTTCTGTTTCTCTGGGGAAAGGCCATCGTTCCTCTCCAGGGCCCAGTGGTTCGAGTGGCAGGCTGCCTGCTGAAATTCCACATGGATCAGGATGCCTCCCAGATGAAAGGTGCCCCCACAGGCAACTGTGGCTGGTTTGACAGTGCCAAGTGCCTCCTGCCAACTGACATCAGGAACCTGGCCTGGTGACTTTTATTTCTCTGGGTAAAGGCCATCATTCGTGTCCAGTGCCCCGCGGCCTGGAGTGGCCGGCTGCCTGCTGAAATTCCTCACGGTTGAGGATACCTCCCAGATGAAAGGTGCCCCCACAGGTAACTGTGGCTGGTTTGACAGTGCCAAGTGCCTCCTGCAAACTGACATCAGGAACCTGGCCTGCTGACTTTTGTTTCTCTGGGGAAAGGCCATGGTTCATGTCCAGGGCCTTGTGGCCAGGAGTGGCAGGCTGCCTGCTGAAATTCCACATGGATCAGCAGGCCTCCCAGATGAAAGGTGCCCCCACAGGCAACTGTGGCTGGTTTGACAGTGCCAAGTGCCTCCTGCAAACTGACATCAGGAACCTGGCCTGGTGTCTTTTGTTTCTCTGGGGAAAGGCCATCATTCATGTCCAGGGCCTTGTGGCCCGGAGTGGCCAGCTGCCTGCTGAAATTCCGCACGGATGAGGATACATCCCAGTTGCAAGGTGCCCCCACAGGCAACTGCGTCTGGTTTGACATTGCCAAGTGCCACCTGCAAACTGACATCAGGAACCTGGCCTGGTGACTTTTGTTTGTCTGGGGAAAGGCCATTATTCTTGTCCGGGTCCCGGTGGCCTGGAGTGGCAGGCTGCCTGCTGAAATTCCTCACGGATCAGGATACCTCCCAGATGCAAGGTGCCCCCACAGGCAACTGCGGCTGGTTTGACAGTGCCAAGTGCCTCCTGCAAACTGACATCAGGAACCTGGCCTGGTGACTTTTGTTTCTCTGGGTAAAGGCCATGGTTCAGGTCCAGGGCCTTGTGGCCAGGAGTGGCCGGCTGCCTGCTAAAATTCCTCACGGATCAGGATACATGCCAGTTGCAAGGTGCCCCCACAGGCAACTGTGGCTGGTTTGACAGTGCCAAGTGCCTCCTGCAAACTGACATCAGGAACCTGGCCTGGTGACTTTTGTTTCTCTGGGGAAAGGCCATGGTTCATGTCCAGGGCCTTGTGGCCAGGAGTGGCCGGCTGCCTGCTGAAATTCCGCACGGATGAGGATACATCCCAGTTGCAAGGTGCCCCCACAGGCAACTGCGTCTGGTTTGACAGTGCCAAGTGCCACCTGCAAACTGACATCAGGAACCTGGCCTGGTGACTTTTGTTTCTCTGGGGAAAGGCCATCATTCTTGTCCGGGGCCCAGAGTGGCCGGAGTGGCCGGCTGCCTGCTGAAATTCCACACGGTTGAGGATGCCTCCCAGATGAAAAATGCCCCCACAGGCAACTGTGGCTGGTTTGACAGTGCCAAGTGCCTCCTGCAAACTGACATCAGGAACCTGGCCTGGTGTTTTTTGTTTCTCTGGGGAAAGGCCATGGTTCATGTCCAGGGCCTTGTGGCCAGGAGTGGCCGGCTGCCTGCTGAAATTCCGCACGGATGAGGATACATCCCAGTTGCAAGGTGCCCCCACAGGCAACTGCGTCTGGTTTGACAGTGCCAAGTGCCACCTGCAAACTGACATCAGGAACCTGGCCTGGTGACTTTTGTTTCTCTGGGGAAAGGCCAACATTCTTTTCCGGGTACCGGTGGACGGAGTGGCCGGCTGCCTGCTGAAATTCCTCACGGATCAGGATACCTCCCAGATGCAAGGTGCCCCCACAGGCAACTGCGGCTGGTTTGACAGTGCCAAGTGCCTCCTGCAAACAGACATCAGCGACCTGGCCTGCTAAGTTCTGTTTCTCTGGGGAAAGGCCATCGTTCCTCTCCAGGGCCCGGTGGCTCGAGTGGCAGGCTGCCTGCTGAAATTCCACATGGATCAGGAGGCCTCCCAGATGAAAGGTGCCCCCACAGGCAACTGTGGCTGGTTTGACAGTGCCAAGTGCCTCCTGCAAACTGACATCAGGAACCTGGCCTGGTGACTTTTATTTCTCTGGGTAAAGGCCATCATTCGTGTCCAGTGCCCCGCGGCCTGGAGTGGCCGGCTGCCTGCTGAAATTTCGCATGGATCAGGATGCCTCCCAGACCGAAAGTACCACCCAAGGCAAATGTGGCTGGTTTGACAGTGCCAAGTGCCTCCTGCAAACTGACATCAGGAACCTGGCCTGGTGACTTTTGTTTCTCGGGGGAAAAGCCATGGTTCATGTCCAGGGCCTAGTGGCCCGGAGTGGCCGGCTGCCTGCTGAAATTCCACATGGATCAGGATGCCTCCCAGATGAAAAATACCCCCAGAGGAAACTGCGTCAGGTTTGACAGTGCCAAGTGCCTCCTGCAAACTGACATCAGGAACCTGGCCTGGTGACTTTTGTTTCTCTGGGGAAAGGCCATCATTCTTGTCCGGGGCCCAGAGTGGCCTGGGGTGGCCGGCTGCCTGCTGAAATTCCGCACGGTTGAGGATACCTCCCAGATGAAAGGTGCCCCCACAGGCAACTGTGGCTGGTTTGACAGTGCCAAGTGCCTCCTGCAAACTGACATCAGCAACCTGGCCTGGTGACTTTTCTTTCTCTGGGGAACGGCCATGGTTCATGTTCAGGGCCTGGGGGCCAGGAGTGGCCGGCTGCCTGCTGAAATTCCGCATGGACCAGGATGCCTCCCAGATGAAAGGTGCCCCCACAGGCAACTGTGGCTGGTTTGACAGTGCCAAGTGCCCCCTGCAAACTGACATCAGGAACCTGGCCTGGTGACTTTTGTTTCTCTGGGGAAAGGCCATCATTCTTGTCCAGGGCCTGGTAGCCCGGAGTGGCCGACGGACTGCTGAAATTCCACATGGATCAGGATGCCTCCCACATGAAAAATGCCCCCACAGGCAACTGTGGCTGGTTTGACAGTGCCAAGTGCCTCCTGCCAACTGACATCTGGAACCTGGCCTGGTGACTTTTGTTTCTCTGGGGAAAGGCCATGGTTCATATCCTGAGCCTTGTGTCCTGGAGTGGCCGGCTGCCTGCTGAAATTCTGCACGGACCAGGATGCCGCCCAGGTGAAAGGTACCACCAGAGGCAACTGCGGCTGGTTTGACAGTGCCAAGTGCCTCCTGCAAACTGACATCAGCGACCTGGCCTGCTAAGTTCGGTTTCTCTGGGGAAAGGCCATCGTTCCTCTCCAGGGCCCGGTGGCTCGAGTGACAGGCTGCCTGCTGAAATTCCACATGGATCAGGAGGCCTCCGAGATTCAAGGTGCCCCCACAGGCAACTGTGGCTGGTTTGACAGTGCCAAGTGCCTCCTGCAAACTGACATCAGGAACCTGGCCTGGTGACTTTTATTTCTCTGGGTAAAGGACATCATTCGTGTCCAGTGCCCCGCGGCCTGGAGTGGCCGGCTGCCTGCTGAAATTCCTCACGGTTGAGGATACCTCCCAGATGAAAGGTGCCCCCACAGGTAACTGTGGCTGGTTTGACAGTGCCAAGTGCCTCCTGCAAACTGACATCAGGAACCTGGCCTGGTGACTTTTGTTTCTCTGGGGAAAGTCCATGGTTCATGTCCATGGCCTGGGGGCCCGGAGTGGCCGGCTGCCTGCTGAAATTCTGCATGGATCAGGATGCCGCCGAGATGGAAGGTGCCACCACAGGCAACTGTGGCTGGTTTGACAGTGCCAAGTGCCTCCTGCAAACTGACATCAGGAACCTGGCCTGCTGACTTTTGTTTCTCAGGGGAAAGGCCATGGTTCATGTCCAGGGCCTGGGGGCTCGGAGTGGCCGGCTGCCTGCTGAAATTCCGCATGGATCAGGATGCCTCTCACATGAAAAATGCCCCCACAGGCAACTGCGTCTGGTTTGACAGTGCCAAGTGCCTCCTGCAAACTGACATCAGGAACCTGGCCTGGTGACTTTTGTTTCTGTGTGTAAAGGCCATCATTCTTTTCTAGGGTACGGTGGCCCTGAGTGGCCGGCTGCCTGCTGAAATTCCGCACGGATCAGGATGCGTCCCAGACGGAAAGTACCACCCAAGGCAAATGTGGCTGGTTTGACAGTGCCAAGTGCCTCCTGCAAACAGACATCAGCGACCTGGCCTACTGAGTTCTGTTTCTCTGGGGAAAGGCCATCGTTCCTCTCCAGGGCCCGGTGGCCCGGAGTGGCAGGCTGCCTGCTGAAATTCCACATGGATCAGGATGCCTCCCAGATGAAAGGTGCCCCCACAGGCAACTGTGGCTGGTTTGACAGTGCCAAGTGCCTCCTGCAAACTGACATCAGGAACCTGGCCTGGTGACTTTTATTTCTCTGGGTAAAGGCCCTCATTCGTGTCCAGTGCCCCGCGGCCTGGAGTGGCCGGCTGCCTGCTGAAATTCCTCACGGTTGAGGATACCTCCCAGATGAAAGGTGTCCCCACAGGTAACTGTGGCTGGTTTGACAGTGCCAAGTGCCTCCTGCAAACTGACATCAGGAACCTGGCCTGCTGACTTTTGTTTCTCTGGGTAAAGGCCATGATTCATGTCCATGGCCTGGGGGCCCGGAGTGGCCGGCTGCCTGCTGAAATTCTGCATGGATCCGGATGCCGCCGAGATGGAAGGTGCCACCACAGGCAACTGTGGCTGGTTTGACAGTGCCAAGTGCCTCCTGCAAACTGACATCAGGAACCTGGCCTGCTGACTTTTGTTTCTCTGGGCAAAGGCCATGGTCCATGTCCAGGGCCTGGTAGCCCGGAGTGGCCGGCTGCCTGCTGAAATTCCACATGGATCAGGATGCCTCCCAGATGAAAAATGCCCCCAGAGGAAACTGAGTCAGGTTTGACAGTGCCAAGTGCCTCCTGCAAACTGACATCAGGAACCTGGCCTGCTGACTTTTGTTTCTCTGGGGAAAGGCCATGGTTCATGTCCAGGGCCTGGGGGCTCGGAGTGGCCGGCTGCCTGCTGAAATTCCACATGGATCAGGATGCCTCCCAGATGAAAAATGCCCCCAGAGGAAACTGCGTCAGGTTTGACAGTGCCAAGTGCCTCCTGCAAACTGACATCAGGAACCTGGCCTGGTGACTTTTGTTTCTCTGGGGAAAGGCCATGGTTCATGTCCAGGGCCTGGGGGCTCGGAGTGGCCGGCTGCCTGCTGAAATTCCGCATGGATCAGGATGCCTCCCACATGAAAAATGCCCCCACAGGCAACTGCGTCTGGTTTGACAGAGCCAAGTGCCTCCTGCCAACTGACATCAGGAACCTGGCCTGGTGACTTTTGTTTCTCTGTGGAAAGGCCATCATTCTTTTCCAGGGTACGGTGGCCCGGAGTGGCTGGCTGCCTGCTGAAATTCCGCACGGATCAGGATGCCTCCCAGACCGAAAGTACCACCCAAGGCAAATGTGGCTGGTTTGACAGTGCCAAGTGCCTCCTGCAAACAGACATCTGCGACCTGGCCTGCTGAGTTCTGTTTCTCTGGGGAAAGGCCATCGTTCCTCTCCAGGGCCCGGTGGCTCGAGTGGCAGGCTGCCTGCTGAAATTCCAAACGGATCAGGATGCCTCCCAGATGAAAGGTGCCCCCACAGGCAACTGTGGCTGGTTTGACAGTGCCAAGTGCCTCCTGCAAACTGACATCAGGAACCTGGCCTGGTGACTTTTATTTCTCTGGGTAAAGGCCATCATTCGTGTCCAGTGCCCCGCGGCCTGGAGTGGCCGGCTGCCTGCTGAAATTCCTCACGGTTGAGGACACCTCCCAGATGAAAGGTGCCCCCACAGGTAACTGTGTCTGGTTTGACAGTGCCAAGTGCCTCCTGCAAACTGACATCAGGAACCTGGCCTGGTGACTTTTGTTTCTCTGGGGAAAAGCCATGGTTCATGTCCATGGCCTGGTGGCCCGGAGTGGCCGGCTGCCTGCTGAAATTCCGCATGGATCTGGATGCCTCCCAGACCGAAAGTACCACCCAAGGCAACTGTGGCTGGTTTGACAGTGCCAAGTGCCTCCTGCAAACTGACATCAGGAACCTGGCCTGGTGACTTTTGTTTCTCTGGGGAAAGGCCATCATTCTTGTCCGGGGCCCAGAGTGGCCTGGGGTGGCCGGCTGCCTGCTGAAATTCCGCACGGATGAGGATACATCCCAGATGAAAGGTGCCCCCACAGGCAACTGTGGCTCGTTTGACAGTGCCAAGTGCCCCCTGCAAACTGACATCAGCAACCTGGCATGGTGACTTTTGTTTCTCTGGGGAAAGGCCATCATTCTTGTCCAGGGCCTGGTAGCCCCGAGTGGCCGACTGACTGCTGAAATTCCGCATGGATCAGGATGCCTCCCACATGAAAAATGCCCCCACAGGCAACTGCGGCTGGTTTGACAGTGCCAAGTGCCTCCTGCAAACTGACATCAGGAACCTGGCCTGGTGACTTTTGTTTCTCTGGGTAAAGGCCATGGTTCAGGTCCAGGGCCTTGTGGCCAGGAGTGGCCGGCTGCCTGCTGAAATTCCGCACGGATGAGGATACATGCCAGTTGCAAGGTGCCCCCACAGGCAACTGTGGCTGGTTTGACAGTGCCAAGTGCCTCCTGCAAACTGACATCAGGAACCTGGCCTGCTGACTTTTGTTTCTCTGGGGAAAGGCCATGGTTCATGTCCAGGGCCTTGTGGCCAGGAGTGGCCGGCTGCCTGCTGAAATTCCGCACGGATGAGGATACCTCCCAGATGCAAGGTGCCCCCACAGGCAACTGCGTCTGGTTTGACAGTGCCAAGTGCCACCTGCAAACTGACATCAGGAACCTGGCCTGGTGACTTTTGTTTCTCTGGGGAAAGGCCATGGTTCATGTCCAGGGCCTTGTGGCCAGGAGTGGCCGGCTGCCTGCTGAAATTCCGCACGGATGAGGATACATCCCAGTTGCAAGGTGCCCCCACAGGCAACTGCGTCTGGTTTGACAGTGCCAAGTGCCACCTGCAAACTGACATCAGGAACCTGGCCTGGTGACTTTTGTTTCTCTGGGGAAAGGCCAACATTCTTTTCCGGGTACCGGTGGACGGAGTGGCCGGCTGCCTGCTGAAATTCCTCACGGTTGAGGATACCTCCCAGATGAAAGGTGCCCCCACAGGTAACTGTGGCTGGTTTGACACTGCCAAGTGCCTCCTGCAAACTGACATCAGGAACCTGGCCTGCTGACTTTTGTTTCTCTGGGGAAAGGCCATGTTTCATGTCCATGGCCTGGGGGCCCGGAGTGGCCGGCTGCCTGCTGAAATTCTGCATGGATCCGGATGCCGCCGAGATGGAAGTTGCCACCACAGGCATCTGTGGCTGGTTTGACACTGCCAAGTGCCTCCTGCAAACTGACATCAGGAACCTGGCCTGCTGACTTTTGTTTCTCTGGGGAAAGGCCATGGTTCATGTCCAGGGCCTGGTAGCCCGGAGTGGCCGGCTGCCTGCTGAAATTCCACATGGATCAGGATGCCTCCCAGATGAAAAATGCCCCCAGAGGAAACTGAGTCAGGTTTGACAGTGCCAAGTGCCTCCTGCAAACTGACATCAGGAACCTGACCTGGTGACTTTTGTTTCTCTGGGGAAAGGCCATGGTTCATGTCCAGGGCCTGGTGGCTCGGAGTGGCCGGCTGCCTGCTGAAATTCCGCATGGATCAGGATGCCTCCCACATGAAAAATGCCCCCACAGGCACCTGTGGCTGGTTTGACAGTGCCAAGTGCCTCCTGCCAACTGACATCTGGAACCTGGCCTGGTGACTTTTGTTTCTCTGGGGAAAGGCCATGGTTCATATCCTGAGCCTGGTGTCCTGGAGTGGCCGGCTGCCTGCTGAAATTCTGCACGGACCAGGATGCCGCCCAGATGAAAGGTACCACCAGAGGCAACTGCGGCTGGTTTGACAGTGCCAAGTGCCTCCTGCAAACTGACATCAGGAACCTGGCCTGGTGACTTTTGTTTCTCTGGGGAAAGGCCATGATTCTTTTCCGGGGTACGGTGGCCCGGAGTGGCCGGCTGCCTGCTGAAATTCCAAAAGGATCAGGATGCCTCCCAGACCGAAAGTACCACCCAAGGCAACTGTGGCTGGTTTGACACTGCCAAGTGCCTCCTGCAAACTGACATCAGCGACCTGGCCTGCTGAGTTCTGTTTCTCTGGGGAAAGGCCATCGTTCCTCTCCAGGGCCCAGTGGTTCGAGTGGCAGGCTGCCTGCTGAAATTCCACATGGATCAGGATGCCTCCCAGATGAAAGGTGCCCCCACAGGCAACTGTGGCTGGTTTGACAGTGCCAAGTGCCTCCTGCCAACTGACATCAGGAACCTGGCCTGGTGACTTTTATTTCTCTGGGTAAAGGCCATCATTCGTGTCCAGTGCCCCGCGGCCTGGAGTGGCCGGCTGCCTGCTGAAATTCCTCACGGTTGAGGATACCTCCCAGATGAAAGGTGCCCCCACAGGTAACTGTGGCTGGTTTGACAGTGCCAAGTGCCTCCTGCAAACTGACATCAGGAACCTGGCCTGCTGACTTTTGTTTCTCTGGGGAAAGGCCATGGTTCATGTCCAGGGCCTTGTGGCCAGGAGTGGCAGGCTGCCTGCTGAAATTCCACATGGATCAGCAGGCCTCCCAGATGAAAGGTGCCCCCACAGGCAACTGTGGCTGGTTTGACAGTGCCAAGTGCCTCCTGCAAACTGACATCAGGAACCTGGCCTGGTGTCTTTTGTTTCTCTGGGGAAAGGCCATCATTCATGTCCAGGGCCTTGTGGCCCGGAGTGGCCAGCTGCCTGCTGAAATTCCGCACGGATGAGGATACATCCCAGTTGCAAGGTGCCCCCACAGGCAACTGCGTCTGGTTTGACATTGCCAAGTGCCACCTGCAAACTGACATCAGGAACCTGGCCTGGTGACTTTTGTTTGTCTGGGGAAAGGCCATTATTCTTGTCCGGGTCCCGGTGGCCTGGAGTGGCAGGCTGCCTGCTGAAATTCCTCACGGATCAGGATACCTCCCAGATGCAAGGTGCCCCCACAGGCAACTGCGGCTGGTTTGACAGTGCCAAGTGCCTCCTGCAAACTGACATCAGGAACCTGGCCTGGTGACTTTTGTTTCTCTGGGTAAAGGCCATGGTTCAGGTCCAGGGCCTTGTGGCCAGGAGTGGCCGGCTGCCTGCTAAAATTCCTCACGGATCAGGATACATGCCAGTTGCAAGGTGCCCCCACAGGCAACTGTGGCTGGTTTGACAGTGCCAAGTGCCTCCTGCAAACTGACATCAGGAACCTGGCCTGGTGACTTTTGTTTCTCTGGGGAAAGGCCATGGTTCATGTCCAGGGCCTTGTGGCCAGGAGTGGCCGGCTGCCTGCTGAAATTCCGCACGGATGAGGATACATCCCAGTTGCAAGGTGCCCCCACAGGCAACTGCGTCTGGTTTGACAGTGCCAAGTGCCACCTGCAAACTGACATCAGGAACCTGGCCTGGTGACTTTTGTTTCTCTGGGGAAAGGCCATCATTCTTGTCCGGGGCCCAGAGTGGCCGGAGTGGCCGGCTGCCTGCTGAAATTCCACACGGTTGAGGATGCCTCCCAGATGAAAAATGCCCCCACAGGCAACTGTGGCTGGTTTGACAGTGCCAAGTGCCTCCTGCAAACTGACATCAGGAACCTGGCCTGGTGTTTTTTGTTTCTCTGGGGAAAGGCCATGGTTCATGTCCAGGGCCTTGTGGCCAGGAGTGGCCGGCTGCCTGCTGAAATTCCGCACGGATGAGGATACATCCCAGTTGCAAGGTGCCCCCACAGGCAACTGCGTCTGGTTTGACAGTGCCAAGTGCCACCTGCAAACTGACATCAGGAACCTGGCCTGGTGACTTTTGTTTCTCTGGGGAAAGGCCAACATTCTTTTCCGGGTACCGGTGGACGGAGTGGCCGGCTGCCTGCTGAAATTCCTCACGGATCAGGATACCTCCCAGATGCAAGGTGCCCCCACAGGCAACTGCGGCTGGTTTGACAGTGCCAAGTGCCTCCTGCAAACAGACATCAGCGACCTGGCCTGCTAAGTTCTGTTTCTCTGGGGAAAGGCCATCGTTCCTCTCCAGGGCCCGGTGGCTCGAGTGGCAGGCTGCCTGCTGAAATTCCACATGGATCAGGAGGCCTCCCAGATGAAAGGTGCCCCCACAGGCAACTGTGGCTGGTTTGACAGTGCCAAGTGCCTCCTGCAAACTGACATCAGGAACCTGGCCTGGTGACTTTTATTTCTCTGGGTAAAGGCCATCATTCGTGTCCAGTGCCCCGCGGCCTGGAGTGGCCGGCTGCCTGCTGAAATTCCTCACGGTTGAGGATACCTCCCAGATGAAAGGTGCCCCCACAGGTAACTGTGGCTGGTTTGACAGTGCCAAGTGCCTCCTGCAAACTGACATCAGGAACCTGGCCTGGTGACTTTTGTTTCTCAGGGGAAAGGCCATGGTTCATGTCCAGGGCCCGCTGGCCCGGAGTGGCCAGCTGCCTGCTGAAATTCCACACGGATCAGGATGCCTACCAGATGAAAAATGCCCCCAGAGGAAACTGCGTCAGGTTTGACAGTGCCAAGTGCCTCCTGCAAACTGACATCAGGAACCTGGCCCGGAGACTTTTGTTTCTCTGGGGAAAGGCCATGGTTCATGTCCAGGGCCTGGGGGCTCGGAGTGGCCGGCTGCCTGCTGAAATTCCGCATGGATCAGGATGCCTCCCAGATGAAAAATGCCCCCACAGGCAACTGCGTCTGGTTTGACAGAGCCAAGTGCCTCCTGCCAACTGACATCAGGAACCTGGCCTGGTGACTTTTGTTTCTGTGTGTAAAGGCCATCATTCTTTTCCAGGGTACGGTGGCCCGGCGTGGCCGGCTGCCTTCTGAAATTCCGCATGGATCAGGATGCCTCCCAGACCGAAAGTACCACCCAAGGCAAATGTGGCTGGTTTGACAGTGCCAAGTGCCTCCTGCAAACAGACATCTGCGACCTGGCCTGCTGAGTTCTGTTTCTCTGGGGAAAGGCCATCGTTCCTCTCCAGGGCCCGGTGGCTCGAGTGGCAGGCTGCCTGCTGAAATTCCACATGGATCAGGATGCCTCCCAGATGAAAGGTGCCCCCACAGGCAACTGTGGCTGGTTTGACAGTGCCAAGTGCCTCCTGCAAACTGACATCAGGAACCTGGCCTGGTGACTTTTATTTCTCTGGGTAAAGGCCCTCATTCGTGTCCAGTGCCCCGCGGCCTGGAGTGGCCGGCTGCCTGCTGAAATTCCTCACGGTTGAGGATACCTCCCAGATGAAAGGTGCCCCCACAGGTAACTGTGGCTGGTTTGACAGTGCCAAGTGCCTCCTGCAAACTGACATCAGGAACCTGGCCTGCTGACTTTTGTTTCTCTGGGGAAAGGCCATGGTTCATGTCCATGGCCTGGGGGCCCGGAGTGGCCGGCTGCCTGCTGAAATTCTGCACGGACCAGGATGCCGCCCAGGTGAAAGGTACCACCAGAGGCAACTGCGTCAGGTTTGACAGTGCCAAGTGCCACCTGCAAACTGACATCAGGTACCTGGCCTGCTGACTTTTGTTTCTCTGGGGAAAGGCCATGATTCTTTTCTGGGGTACGGTGGCCCGGAGTGGCCGGCTGCCTGCTGAAATTCCAAAAGGATCAGGATGCCTCCCAGACCGAAAGTACCACCCAAGGCAACTGTGGCTGGTTTGACAGTGCCAAGTGCCTCCTGCAAACAGACATCAGCGACCTGCCCTGCTGAGTTCTGTTTCTCTGGGGAAAGGCCATGGTTCATGTCCAGGGCCCGGTGGCTCGAGTGACAGGCTGCCTGCTGAAATTCCAAACGGATCAGGATACCTCCCAGAATGAAAGTACCACCAGAGGCAACTATGGCTGGTTTGACAGTGCCAAGTGCCTCCTGCAAACTGACATCAGGAACCTGGCCTGGTGACTTTAGTTTCTCTGGGGAAAGGCCATGGTTCATGTCCAGGGCCTGGTGGCCCGGAGTGGCCGGCTGCCTGCTGAAATTCCGCATGGATCAGGATGCCTCCCACATGAAAACACCCCCACAGGCAACTGCGTCAGGTTTGACAGTGCCAAGTGCCTCCTGCAAACTGACATCAGGAACCTGGCCTGGTGACTTTTGTTTCTCTGGGGAAAAGCCATGGTTCATATCCAGGGCCTGGTGGCCCGGAGTGTCCGGCTGCCTGCTGAAATTCCGCATGGATCAGGATGCCTCCCAGATGAAAAATGACCCCAGAGGCAACTGTGGCTGGTTTGACAGTGCCAAGTGCCTCCTGCCAACTGACATCAGGAACCTGGCCTGGTGACTTTTATTTCTCTGGGTAAAGGCCATCATTCGTGTCCAGTGCCCCGCGGCCTGGAGTGGCCGGCTGCCTGCTGAAATTCCTCACGGTTGAGGATACCTCCCAGATGAAAGGTGCCCCCACAGGTAACTGTGGCTGGTTTGACAGTGCCAAGTGCCTCCTGCAAACTGACATCAGGAACCTGGCCTGCTGACTTTTGTTTCTCTGGGGAAAGGCCATGGTTCATGTCCAGGGCCTTGTGGCCAGGAGTGGCCGGCTGCCTGCTGAAATTCCACATGGATCAGCAGGCCTCCCAGATGAAAGGTGCCCCCACAGGCAACTGTGGCTGGTTTGACAGTGCCAAGTGCCTCCTGCAAACTGACATCAGGAACCTGGCCTGGTGTCTTTTGTTTCTCTGGGGAAAGGCCATCATTCATGTCCAGGGCCTTGTGGCCCGGAGTGGCCAGCTGCCTGCTGAAATTCCGCACGGATGAGGATACATCCCAGTTGCAAGGTGCCCCCACAGGCAACTGCGTCTGGTTTGACATTGCCAAGTGCCACCTGCAAACTGACATCAGGAACCTGGCCTGGTGACTTTTGTTTGTCTGGGGAAAGGCCATTATTCTTGTCCGGGTCCCGGTGGCCTGGAGTGGCAGGCTGCCTGCTGAAATTCCTCACGGATCAGGATACCTCCCAGATGCAAGGTGCCCCCACAGGCAACTGCGGCTGGTTTGACAGTGCCAAGTGCCTCCTGCAAACTGACATCAGGAACCTGGCCTGGTGACTTTTGTTTCTCTGGGTAAAGGCCATGGTTCAGGTCCAGGGCCTTGTGGCCAGGAGTGGCCGGCTGCCTGCTAAAATTCCGCACGGATGAGGATACATGCCAGTTGCAAGGTGCCCCCACAGGCAACTGTGGCTGGTTTGACAGTGCCAAGTGCCTCCTGCAAACTGACATCAGGAACCTGGCCTGGTGACTTTTGTTTCTCTGGGGAAAGGCCATGGTTCATGTCCAGGGCCTTGTGGCCAGGAGTGGCCGGCTGCCTGCTGAAATTCCGCACGGATGAGGATACATCCCAGTTGCAAGGTGCCCCCACAGGCAACTGCGTCTGGTTTGACAGTGCCAAGTGCCACCTGCAAACTGACATCAGGAACCTGGCCTGGTGACTTTTGTTTCTCTGGGGAAAGGCCATCATTCTTGTCCGGGGCCCAGAGTGGCCGGAGTGGCCGGCTGCCTGCTGAAATTCCACACGGTTGAGGATGCCTCCCAGATGAAAAATGCCCCCACAGGCAACTGTGGCTGGTTTGACAGTGCCAAGTGCCTCCTGCAAACTGACATCAGGAACCTGGCCTGGTGTTTTTTGTTTCTCTGGGGAAAGGCCATGGTTCATGTCCAGGGCCTTGTGGCCAGGAGTGGCCGGCTGCCTGCTGAAATTCCGCACGGATGAGGATACATCCCAGTTGCAAGGTGCCCCCACAGGCAACTGCGTCTGGTTTGACAGTGCCAAGTGCCACCTGCAAACTGACATCAGGAACCTGGCCTGGTGACTTTTGTTTCTCTGGGGAAAGGCCAACATTCTTTTCCGGGTACCGGTGGACGGAGTGGCCGGCTGCCTGCTGAAATTCCTCACGGATCAGGATACCTCCCAGATGCAAGGTGCCCCCACAGGCAACTGCGGCTGGTTTGACAGTGCCAAGTGCCTCCTGCAAACAGACATCAGCGACCTGGCCTGCTAAGTTCTGTTTCTCTGGGGAAAGGCCATCGTTCCTCTCCAGGGCCCGGTGGCTCGAGTGGCAGGCTGCCTGCTGAAATTCCACATGGATCAGGAGGCCTCCCAGATGAAAGGTGCCCCCACAGGCAACTGTGGCTGGTTTGACAGTGCCAAGTGCCTCCTGCAAACTGACATCAGGAACCTGGCCTGGTGACTTTTATTTCTCTGGGTAAAGGCCATCATTCGTGTCCAGTGCCCCGCGGCCTGGAGTGGCCGGCTGCCTGCTGAAATTCCTCACGGTTGAGGATACCTCCCAGATGAAAGGTGCCCCCACAGGTAACTGTGGCTGGTTTGACAGTGCCAAGTGCCTCCTGCAAACTGACATCAGGAACCTGGCCTGGTGACTTTTGTTTCTCAGGGGAAAGGCCATGGTTCATGTCCAGGGCCCGCTGGCCCGGAGTGGCCAGCTGCCTGCTGAAATTCCACACGGATCAGGATGCCTACCAGATGAAAAATGCCCCCAGAGGAAACTGCGTCAGGTTTGACAGTGCCAAGTGCCTCCTGCAAACTGACATCAGGAACCTGGCCCGGTGACTTTTGTTTCTCTGGGGAAAGGCCATGGTTCATGTCCAGGGCCTGGGGGCTCGGAGTGGCCGGCTGCCTGCTGAAATTCCGCATGGATCAGGATGCCTCCCAGATGAAAAATGCCCCCACAGGCAACTGCGTCTGGTTTGACAGTGCCAAGTGACTCCTGCAAACTGACATCAGGAACCTGGCCTGGTGACTTTTGTTTCTGTGTGTAAAGGCCATCATTCTTTTCCAGGGTACGGTGGCCCGGCGTGGCCGGCTGCCTTCTGAAATTCCGCATGGATCAGGATGCCTCCCAGACCGAAAGTACCACCCAAGGCAAATGTGGCTGGTTTGACAGTGCCAAGTGCCTCCTGCAAACAGACATCTGCGACCTGGCCTGCTGAGTTCTGTTTCTCTGGGGAAAGGCCATCGTTCCTCTCCAGGGCCCGGTGGCTCGAGTGGCAGGCTGCCTGCTGAAATTCCACATGGATCAGGATGCCTCCCAGATGAAAGGTGCCCCCACAGGCAACTGTGGCTGGTTTGACAGTGCCAAGTGCCTCCTGCAAACTGACATCAGGAACCTGGCCTGGTGACTTTTATTTCTCTGGGTAAAGGCCCTCATTCGTGTCCAGTGCCCCGCGGCCTGGAGTGGCCGGCTGCCTGCTGAAATTCCTCACGGTTGAGGATACCTCCCAGATGAAAGGTGCCCCCACAGGTAACTGTGGCTGGTTTGACAGTGCCAAGTGCCTCCTGCAAACTGACATCAGGAACCTGGCCTGCTGACTTTTGTTTCTCTGGGGAAAGGCCATGGTTCATGTCCATGGCCTGGGGGCCCGGAGTGGCCGGCTGCCTGCTGAAATTCTGCACGGACCAGGATGCCGCCCAGGTGAAAGGTACCACCAGAGGCAACTGCGGCTGGTTTGACAGTGCCAAGTGCCACCTGCAAACTGACATCAGGTACCTGGCCTGCTGACTTTTGTTTGTCTGGGGAAAGGCCATGATTCTTTTCTGGGGTACGGTGGCCCGGAGTGGCCGGCTGCCTGCTGAAATTCCAAAAGGATCAGGATGCCTCCCAGACCGAAAGTACCACCCAAGGCAACTGTGGCTGGTTTGACAGTGCCAAGTGCCTCCTGCAAACAGACATCAGCGACCTGCCCTGCTGAGTTCTGTTTCTCTGGGGAAAGGCCATGGTTCATGTCCAGGGCCCGGTGGCTCGAGTGACAGGCTGCCTGCTGAAATTCCAAACGGATCAGGATACCTCCCAGAATGAAAGTACCACCAGAGGCAACTATGGCTGGTTTGACAGTGCCAAGTGCCTCCTGCAAACTGACATCAGGAACCTGGCCTGGTGACTTTAGTTTCTCTGGGGAAAGGCCATGGTTCATGTCCAGGGCCTGGTGGCCCGGAGTGGCCGGCTGCCTGCTGAAATTCCGCATGGATCAGGATGCCTCCCACATGAAAACACCCCCACAGGCAACTGCGTCAGGTTTGACAGTGCCAAGTGCCTCCTGCAAACTGACATCAGGAACCTGGCCAGGTGATTTTTGTTTCTCTGGGGAAAAGCCATGGTTCATATCCAGGGCCTGGTGGCCCGGAGTGTCCGGCTGCCTGCTGAAATTCCGCATGGATCAGGATGCCTCCCAGATGAAAAATGACCCCAGAGGCAACTGTGGCTGGTTTGACAGTGCCAAGTGCCTCCTGCCAACTGACATCAGGAACCTGGCCTGGTGACTTTTGTTTCTCTGGGGAAAGGCCATGGTTCATGTCCAGGACTTGGTGGCCCGGAGTGGCCGGCTGCCTGCTGAAATTCCGCACGGATGAGAATATATCCCAGTTGCAATGTGCCCCCACAGGCACTGCGTCTGGTTTGACAGTGCCAATATGCCTCCTGCAAACTGACATCAGGAACCTGGCCTGGTGACTTTTGTTTCTCTGGGGAAAGGCCATCATTCTTGTCCGGGGCCCAGAGTGGCCGGAGTGGCCGGCTGCCTGCTGAAATTCCACACGGTTGAGGATGCCTCCCAGATGAAAAATGCCCCCACAGGCAACTGCGTCTGGTTTGACAGTGCCAAGTGCCTCCTGCAAACTGACATCAGGAACCTGGCCTGGTGACTTTTGTTTCTCTGGGGAAAGGCCATGGTTCATGTCCAGGGCCTTGTGGCCAGGAGTGGCCGGCTGCCTGCTGAAATTCCGCACGGATGAGGATACATCCCAGTTGCAAGGTGTCCCCACAGGCAACTGCGTCTGGTTTGACAGTGCCAAGTGCCACCTGCAAACTGACATCAGGAACCTGGCCTGGTGACTTTTCTTTGTCTGGGGAAAGGCCATTATTCTTGTCCGGGTCCCGGTGGCCCGGTGTGGCAGGCTGCCTGCTGAAATTCCTCACGGTTCAGGATACCTCCCAGATGCAAGGTGCCCCCACAGGCAACTGTGGCTGGTTTGACAGTGCCAAGTGCCTCCTGCAAACTGACATCAGGAACCTGGCCTGGTGACTTTTGTTTCTCTGGGTAAAGGCCATGGTTCAGGTCCAGGGCCTTGTGGCCAGGAGTGGCCGGCTGCCTGCTGAAATTCCGCATGGATGAGGATACATGCCAGTTGCAAGGTGCCCCCACAGGCAACTGTGGCTGGTTTGACAGTGCCGAGTGCCTCCTGCAAACTGACATCAGGAACCTGGCCTGGTGACTTTTGTTTCTCTGGGGAAAGGCCATGGTTCATGTCCAGGGCCTTGTGGCCAGGAGTGGCCGGCTGCCTGCTGAAATTCCGCACGGATGAGGATACATCCCAGTTGCAAGGTGCCCCCACAGGCAACTGCGTCAGGTTTGACAGTGCCAAGTGCCACCTGCAAACTGACATCAGGAACCTGGCCTGGTGACTTTTGTTTCTCTGGGGAAAGGCCATCATTCTTGTCCGGGGCCCAGAGTGGCCGGAGTGGCCGGCTGCCTGCTGAAATTCCACACGGTTGAGGATGCCTCCCAGATGAAAAATGCCCCCACAGGCAACTGCGTCTGGTTTGACAGTGCCAAGTGCCTCCTGCAAACTGACATCAGGAACCTGGCCTGGTGTTTTTTGTTTCTCTGGGGAAAGGCCATGGTTCATGTCCAGGGCCTTGTGGCCAGGAGTGGCCGGCTGCCTGCTGAAATTCCGCACGGATGAGGATACATCCCAGTTGCAAGGTGCCCCCACAGGCAACTGCGTCTGGTTTGACAGTGCCAAGTGCCTCCTGCAAACTGACATCAGGAACCTGGCCTGGTGACTTTTGTTTCTCTGGGGAAAGGCCAACATTCTTTTCCGGGTACCGGTGGACGGAGTGGCCGGCTGCCTGCTGAAATTCCTCACGGATCAGGATACCTCCCAGATGCAAGGTGCCCCCACAGGCAACTGCGGCTGGTTTGACAGTGCCAAGTGCCTCCTGCAAACTGACATCAGGAACCTGGCCTGGTGACTTTTATTTCTCTGGGTAAAGGCCATCATTCGTGTCCAGTGCCCCGCGGCCTGGAGTGGCCGGCTGCCTGCTGAAATTCCTCACGGTTGAGGATACCTCCCAGATGAAAGGTGCCCCCACAGGTAACTGTGGCTGGTTTGACAGTGCCAAGTGCCTCCTGCAAACTGACATCAGGAACCTGGCCTGGTGACTTTTGTTTCTCAGGGGAAAGGCCATCGTTCCTCTCCAGGGCCCGCTGGCCTGGAGTGGCCGGCTGCCTGCTGAAATTCCACACGGATCAGGATGCCTCCCAGATGAAAAATGCCCCCAGAGGAAACTGCGTCAGGTTTGACAGTGCCAAGTGCCTCCTGCAAACTGACATCAGGAACCTGGCCTGGTGACTTTTGTTTCTCTGGGGAAAGGCCATGGTTCATGTCCAGGGCCTGGGGGCTCGGAGTGGCCGGCTGCCTGCTGAAATTCCGCATGGATCAGGATGCCTCCCAGATGAAAAATGCCCCCACAGGCAACTGCGTCTGGTTTGACAGTGCCAAGTGACTCCTGCAAACTGACATCAGGAACCTGGCCTGGTGACTTTTGTTTCTGTGTGTAAAGGCCATCATTCTTTTCCAGGGTACTGTGGCCTGGAGTGGCCGGCTGCCTGCTGAAATTCCGCACGGATCAGGATGCCTCCCAGACCGAAAGTACCACCCAAGGCAAATGTGGCTGGTTTGACAGTGCCAAGTGTCTCCTGCAAACAGACATCAGCGACCTGGCCTGCTGAGTTCTGTTTCTCTGGGGAAAGGCCATGGTTCCTCTCCAGGGCCCGGTGGCTCGAGTGGCAGGCTGCCTGCTGAAATTCCACATGGATCAGGATGCCTCCCAGATGAAAGGTGCCCCCACAGGCAACTGTGGCTGGTTTGACAGTGCCAAGTGCCTCCTGCAAACTGACATCAGGAACCTGGCCTGGTGACTTTTATTTCTCTGGGTAAAGGCCCTCATTCGTGTCCAGTGCCCCGCGGCCTGGAGTGGCCGGCTGCCTGCTGAAATTCCGCACGGTTGAGGATACCTCCCAGATGAAAGGTGCCCCCACAGGTAACTGTGGCTGGTTTGACACTGCCAAGTGCCTCCTGCAAACTGACATCAGGAACCTGGCCTGCTGACTTTTGTTTCTCTGGGGAAAGGCCATGTTTCATGTCCATGGCCTGGGGGCCCGGAGTGGCCGGTTGCCTGCTGAAATTCTGCATGGATCCGGATGCCGCCGAGATGGAAGTTGCCACCACAGGCATCTGTGGCTGGTTTGACACTGCCAAGTGCCTCCTGCAAACTGACATCAGGAACCTGGCCTGCTGACTTTTGTTTCTCTGGGGAAAGGCCATGGTTCATGTCCAGGGCCTGGTAGCCCGGAGTGTCCGGCTGCCTGCTGAAATTCCACATGGATCAGGATGCCTCCCAGATGAAAAATGCCCCCAGAGGAAACTGAGTCAGGTTTGACAGTGCCAAGTGCCTCCTGCAAACTGACATCAGGAACCTGACCTGCTGACTTTTGTTTCTCTGGGGAAAGGCCATGGTTCATGTCCAGGGCCTGGTGGCTCGGAGTGGCCGGCTGCCTGCTGAAATTCCGCATGGATCAGGATGCCTCCCACATGAAAAATGCCCCCACAGGCACCTGTGGCTGGTTTGACAGTGCCAAGTGCCTCCTGCCAACTGACATCAGGAACCTGGCCTGGTGACTTTTATTTCTCTGGGTAAAGGCCATCATTCGTGTCCAGTGCCCCGCGGCCTGGAGTGGCCGGCTGCCTGCTGAAATTCCTCACGGTTGAGGATACCTCCCAGATGAAAGGTGCCCCCACAGGTAACTGTGGCTGGTTTGACACTGCCAAGTGCCTCCTGCAAACTGACATCAGGAACCTGGCCTGGTGACTTTTGTTTCTCTGGGGAAAGGCCATGGTTCATGTCCATGGCCTGGGGGCCCGGAGTGGCCGGCTGCCTGCTGAAATTCTGCACGGACCAGGATGCCGCCCAGGTGAAAGGTACCACCAGAGGCAACTGCGGCTGGTTTGACAGTGCCAAGTGCCACCTGCAAACTGACATCAGGTACCTGGCCTGCTGACTTTTGTTTCTCTGGGGAAAGGCCATGATTCTTTTCTGGGGTACGGTGGCCCGGAGTGGCCGGCTGCCTGCTGAAATTCCAAAAGGATCAGGATGCCTCCCAGACCGAAAGTACCACCCAAGGCAACTGTGGCTGGTTTGACAGTGCCAAGTGCCTCCTGCAAACAGACATCAGCGACCTGCCCTGCTGAGTTCTGTTTCTCTGGGGAAAGGCCATGGTTCATGTCCAGGGCCCGGTGGCTCGAGTGACAGGCTGCCTGCTGAAATTCCAAACGGATCAGGATACCTCCCAGAATGAAAGTACCACCAGAGGCAACTATGGCTGGTTTGACAGTGCCAAGTGCCTCCTGCAAACTGACATCAGGAACCTGGCCTGGTGACTTTAGTTTCTCTGGGGAAAGGCCATGGTTCATGTCCAGGGCCTGGTGGCCCGGAGTGGCCGGCTGCCTGCTGAAATTCCGCATGGATCAGGATGCCTCCCACATGAAAACACCCCCACAGGCAACTGCGTCAGGTTTGACAGTGCCAAGTGCCTCCTGCAAACTGACATCAGGAACCTGGCCTGGTGACTTTTGTTTCTCTGGGGAAAAGCCATGGTTCATATCCAGGGCCTGGTGGCCCGGAGTGTCCGGCTGCCTGCTGAAATTCCGCATGGATCAGGATGCCTCCCAGATGAAAAATGACCCCAGAGGCAACTGTGGCTGGTTTGACAGTGCCAAGTGCCTCCTGCCAACTGACATCAGGAACCTGGCCTGGTGACTTTTATTTCTCTGGGTAAAGGCCATCATTCGTGTCCAGTGCCCCGCGGCCTGGAGTGGCCGGCTGCCTGCTGAAATTCCTCACGGTTGAGGATACCTCCCAGATGAAAGGTGCCCCCACAGGTAACTGTGGCTGGTTTGACAGTGCCAAGTGCCTCCTGCAAACTGACATCAGGAACCTGGCCTGCTGACTTTTGTTTCTCTGGGGAAAGGCCATGGTTCATGTCCAGGGCCTTGTGGCCAGGAGTGGCAGGCTGCCTGCTGAAATTCCACATGGATCAGCAGGCCTCCCAGATGAAAGGTGCCCCCACAGGCAACTGTGGCTGGTTTGACAGTGCCAAGTGCCTCCTGCAAACTGACATCAGGAACCTGGCCTGGTGTCTTTTGTTTCTCTGGGGAAAGGCCATCATTCATGTCCAGGGCCTTGTGGCCCGGAGTGGCCAGCTGCCTGCTGAAATTCCGCACGGATGAGGATACATCCCAGTTGCAAGGTGCCCCCACAGGCAACTGCGTCTGGTTTGACATTGCCAAGTGCCACCTGCAAACTGACATCAGGAACCTGGCCTGGTGACTTTTGTTTGTCTGGGGAAAGGCCATTATTCTTGTCCGGGTCCCGGTGGCCTGGAGTGGCAGGCTGCCTGCTGAAATTCCTCACGGATCAGGATACCTCCCAGATGCAAGGTGCCCCCACAGGCAACTGCGGCTGGTTTGACAGTGCCAAGTGCCTCCTGCAAACTGACATCAGGAACCTGGCCTGGTGACTTTTGTTTCTCTGGGTAAAGGCCATGGTTCAGGTCCAGGGCCTTGTGGCCAGGAGTGGCCGGCTGCCTGCTAAAATTCCGCACGGATGAGGATACATGCCAGTTGCAAGGTGCCCCCACAGGCAACTGTGGCTGGTTTGACAGTGCCAAGTGCCTCCTGCAAACTGACATCAGGAACCTGGCCTGGTGACTTTAGTTTCTCTGGGGAAAGGCCATGGTTCATGTCCAGGGCCTTGTGGCCAGGAGTGGCCGGCTGCCTGCTGAAATTCCGCACGGATGAGGATACATCCCAGTTGCAAGGTGCCCCCACAGGCAACTGCGTCTGGTTTGACAGTGCCAAGTGCCACCTGCAAACTGACATCAGGAACCTGGCCTGGTGACTTTTGTTTCTCTGGGGAAAGGCCATCATTCTTGTCCGGGGCCCAGAGTGGCCGGAGTGGCCGGCTGCCTGCTGAAATTCCACACGGTTGAGGATGCCTCCCAGATGAAAAATGCCCCCACAGGCAACTGTGGCTGGTTTGACAGTGCCAAGTGCCTCCTGCAAACTGACATCAGGAACCTGGCCTGGTGTTTTTTGTTTCTCTGGGGAAAGGCCATGGTTCATGTCCAGGGCCTTGTGGCCAGGAGTGGCCGGCTGCCTGCTGAAATTCCGCACGGATGAGGATACATCCCAGTTGCAAGGTGCCCCCACAGGCAACTGCGTCTGGTTTGACAGTGCCAAGTGCCACCTGCAAACTGACATCAGGAACCTGGCCTGGTGACTTTTGTTTCTCTGGGGAAAGGCCAACATTCTTTTCCGGGTACCGGTGGACGGAGTGGCCGGCTGCCTGCTGAAATTCCTCACGGATCAGGATACCTCCCAGATGCAAGGTGCCCCCACAGGCAACTGCGGCTGGTTTGACAGTGCCAAGTGCCTCCTGCAAACAGACATCAGCGACCTGGCCTGCTAAGTTCTGTTTCTCTGGGGAAAGGCCATCGTTCCTCTCCAGGGCCCGGTGGCTCGAGTGGCAGGCTGCCTGCTGAAATTCCACATGGATCAGGAGGCCTCCCAGATGAAAGGTGCCCCCACAGGCAACTGTGGCTGGTTTGACAGTGCCAAGTGCCTCCTGCAAACTGACATCAGGAACCTGGCCTGGTGACTTTTATTTCTCTGGGTAAAGGCCATCATTCGTGTCCAGTGCCCCGCGGCCTGGAGTGGCCGGCTGCCTGCTGAAATTCCTCACGGTTGAGGATACCTCCCAGATGAAAGGTGCCCCCACAGGTAACTGTGGCTGGTTTGACAGTGCCAAGTGCCTCCTGCAAACTGACATCAGGAACCTGGCCTGGTGACTTTTGTTTCTCAGGGGAAAGGCCATGGTTCATGTCCAGGGCCCGCTGGCCCGGAGTGGCCAGCTGCCTGCTGAAATTCCACACGGATCAGGATGCCTACCAGATGAAAAATGCCCCCAGAGGAAACTGCGTCAGGTTTGACAGTGCCAAGTGCCTCCTGCAAACTGACATCAGGAACCTGGCCCGGTGACTTTTGTTTCTCTGGGGAAAGGCCATGGTTCATGTCCAGGGCCTGGGGGCTCGGAGTGGCCGGCTGCCTGCTGAAATTCCGCATGGATCAGGATGCCTCCCAGATGAAAAATGCCCCCACAGGCAACTGCGTCTGGTTTGACAGTGCCAAGTGACTCCTGCAAACTGACATCAGGAACCTGGCCTGGTGACTTTTGTTTCTGTGTGTAAAGGCCATCATTCTTTTCCAGGGTACGGTGGCCCGGCGTGGCCGGCTGCCTTCTGAAATTCCGCATGGATCAGGATGCCTCCCAGACCGAAAGTACCACCCAAGGCAAATGTGGCTGGTTTGACAGTGCCAAGTGCCTCCTGCAAACAGACATCTGCGACCTGGCCTGCTGAGTTCTGTTTCTCTGGGGAAAGGCCATCGTTCCTCTCCAGGGCCCGGTGGCTCGAGTGGCAGGCTGCCTGCTGAAATTCCACATGGATCAGGATGCCTCCCAGATGAAAGGTGCCCCCACAGGCAACTGTGGCTGGTTTGACAGTGCCAAGTGCCTCCTGCAAACTGACATCAGGAACCTGGCCTGGTGACTTTTATTTCTCTGGGTAAAGGCCCTCATTCGTGTCCAGTGCCCCGCGGCCTGGAGTGGCCGGCTGCCTGCTGAAATTCCTCACGGTTGAGGATACCTCCCAGATGAAAGGTGCCCCCACAGGTAACTGTGGCTGGTTTGACAGTGCCAAGTGCCTCCTGCAAACTGACATCAGGAACCTGGCCTGCTGACTTTTGTTTCTCTGGGGAAAGGCCATGGTTCATGTCCATGGCCTGGGGGCCCGGAGTGGCCGGCTGCCTGCTGAAATTCTGCACGGACCAGGATGCCGCCCAGGTGAAAGGTACCACCAGAGGCAACTGCGGCTGGTTTGACAGTGCCAAGTGCCACCTGCAAACTGACATCAGGTACCTGGCCTGCTGACTTTTGTTTGTCTGGGGAAAGGCCATGATTCTTTTCTGGGGTACGGTGGCCCGGAGTGGCCGGCTGCCTGCTGAAATTCCAAAAGGATCAGGATGCCTCCCAGACCGAAAGTACCACCCAAGGCAACTGTGGCTGGTTTGACAGTGCCAAGTGCCTCCTGCAAACAGACATCAGCGACCTGCCCTGCTGAGTTCTGTTTCTCTGGGGAAAGGCCATGGTTCATGTCCAGGGCCCGGTGGCTCGAGTGACAGGCTGCCTGCTGAAATTCCAAACGGATCAGGATACCTCCCAGAATGAAAGTACCACCAGAGGCAACTATGGCTGGTTTGACAGTGCCAAGTGCCTCCTGCAAACTGACATCAGGAACCTGGCCTGGTGACTTTAGTTTCTCTGGGGAAAGGCCATGGTTCATGTCCAGGGCCTGGTGGCCCGGAGTGGCCGGCTGCCTGCTGAAATTCCGCATGGATCAGGATGCCTCCCACATGAAAACACCCCCACAGGCAACTGCGTCAGGTTTGACAGTGCCAAGTGCCTCCTGCAAACTGACATCAGGAACCTGGCCAGGTGACTTTTGTTTCTCTGGGGAAAAGCCATGGTTCATATCCAGGGCCTGGTGGCCCGGAGTGTCCGGCTGCCTGCTGAAATTCCGCATGGATCAGGATGCCTCCCAGATGAAAAATGACCCCAGAGGCAACTGTGGCTGGTTTGACAGTGCCAAGTGCCTCCTGCCAACTGACATCAGGAACCTGGCCTGGTGACTTTTGTTTCTCTGGGGAAAGGCCATGGTTCATGTCCAGGACTTGGTGGCCCGGAGTGGCCGGCTGCCTGCTGAAATTCCGCACGGATGAGAATATATCCCAGTTGCAATGTGCCCCCACAGGCACTGCGTCTGGTTTGACAGTGCCAATATGCCTCCTGCAAACTGACATCAGGAACCTGGCCTGGTGACTTTTGTTTCTCTGGGGAAAGGCCATCATTCTTGTCCGGGGCCCAGAGTGGCCGGAGTGGCCGGCTGCCTGCTGAAATTCCACACGGTTGAGGATGCCTCCCAGATGAAAAATGCCCCCACAGGCAACTGCGTCTGGTTTGACAGTGCCAAGTGCCTCCTGCAAACTGACATCAGGAACCTGGCCTGGTGACTTTTGTTTCTCTGGGGAAAGGCCATGGTTCATGTCCAGGGCCTTGTGGCCAGGAGTGGCCGGCTGCCTGCTGAAATTCCGCACGGATGAGGATACATCCCAGATGCAAGGTGTCCCCACAGGCAACTGCGTCTGGTTTGACAGTGCCAAGTGCCACCTGCAAACTGACATCAGGAACCTGGCCTGGTGACTTTTCTTTGTCTGGGGAAAGGCCATTATTCTTGTCCGGGTCCCGGTGGCCCGGTGTGGCAGGCTGCCTGCTGAAATTCCTCACGGTTCAGGATACCTCCCAGATGCAAGGTGCCCCCACAGGCAACTGTGGCTGGTTTGACAGTGCCAAGTGCCTCCTGCAAACTGACATCAGGAACCTGGCCTGGTGACTTTTGTTTCTCTGGGTAAAGGCCATGGTTCAGGTCCAGGGCCTTGTGGCCAGGAGTGGCCGGCTGCCTGCTGAAATTCCGCATGGATGAGGATACATGCCAGTTGCAAGGTGCCCCCACAGGCAACTGTGGCTGGTTTGACAGTGCCAAGTGCCTCCTGCAAACTGACATCAGGAACCTGGCCTGGTGACTTTTGTTTCTCTGGGGAAAGGCCATGGTTCATGTCCAGGGCCTTGTGGCCAGGAGTGGCCGGCTGCCTGCTGAAATTCCGCACGGATGAGGATACATCCCAGTTGCAAGGTGCCCCCACAGGCAACTGCGTCAGGTTTGACAGTGCCAAGTGCCACCTGCAAACTGACATCAGGAACCTGGCCTGGTGACTTTTGTTTCTCTGGGGAAAGGCCATCATTCTTGTCCGGGGCCCAGAGTGGCCGGAGTGGCCGGCTGCCTGCTGAAATTCCACACGGTTGAGGATGCCTCCCAGATGAAAAATGCCCCCACAGGCAACTGCGTCTGGTTTGACAGTGCCAAGTGCCTCCTGCAAACTGACATAAGGAACCTGGCCTGGTGTTTTTTGTTTCTCTGGGGAAAGGCCATGGTTCATGTCCAGGGCCTTGTGGCCAGGAGTGGCCGGCTGCCTGCTGAAATTCCGCACGGATGAGGATACATCCCAGTTGCAAGGTGCCCCCACAGGCAACTGCGTCTGGTTTGACAGTGCCAAGTGCCTCCTGCAAACTGACATCAGGAACCTGGCCTGGTGACTTTTGTTTCTCTGGGGAAAGGCCAACATTCTTTTCCGGGTACCGGTGGACGGAGTGGCCGGCTGCCTGCTGAAATTCCTCACGGATCAGGATACCTCCCAGATGCAAGGTGCCCCCACAGGCAACTGCGGCTGGTTTGACAGTGCCAAGTGCCTCCTGCAAACTGACATCAGGAACCTGGCCTGGTGACTTTTATTTCTCTGGGTAAAGGCCCTCATTCGTGTCCAGTGCCCCGCGGCCTGGAGTGGCCGGCTGCCTGCTGAAATTCCTCACGGTTGAGGATACCTCCCAGATGAAAGGTGCCCCCACAGGTAACTGTGGCTGGTTTGACAGTGCCAAGTGCCTCCTGCAAACTGACATCAGGAACCTGGCCTGGTGACTTTTGTTTCTCAGGGGAAAGGCCATCGTTCCTCTCCAGGGCCCGCTGGCCTGGAGTGGCCGGCTGCCTGCTGAAATTCCACACGGATCAGGATGCCTCCCAGATGAAAAATGCCCCCAGAGGAAACTGCGTCAGGTTTGACAGTGCCAAGTGCCTCCTGCAAACTGACATCAGGAACCTGGCCTGGTGACTTTTGTTTCTCTGGGGAAAGGCCATGGTTCATGTCCAGGGCCTGGGGGCTCGGAGTGGCCGGCTGCCTGCTGAAATTCCGCATGGATCAGGATGCCTCCCAGATGAAAAATGCCCCCACAGGCAACTGCGTCTGGTTTGACAGTGCCAAGTGACTCCTGCAAACTGACATCAGGAACCTGGCCTGGTGACTTTTGTTTCTGTGTGTAAAGGCCATCATTCTTTTCCAGGGTACTGTGGCCTGGAGTGGCCGGCTGCCTGCTGAAATTCCGCACGGATCAGGATGCCTCCCAGACCGAAAGTACCACCCAAGGCAAATGTGGCTGGTTTGACAGTGCCAAGTGTCTCCTGCAAACAGACATCAGCGACCTGGCCTGCTGAGTTCTGTTTCTCTGGGGAAAGGCCATGGTTCCTCTCCAGGGCCCGGTGGCTCGAGTGGCAGGCTGCCTGCTGAAATTCCACATGGATCAGGATGCCTCCCAGATGAAAGGTGCCCCCACAGGCAACTGTGGCTGGTTTGACAGTGCCAAGTGCCTCCTGCAATCTGACATCAGGAACCTGGCCTGGTGACTTTTATTTCTCTGGGTAAAGGCCCTCATTCGTGTCCAGTGCCCCGCGGCCTGGAGTGGCCGGCTGCCTGCTGAAATTCCGCACGGTTGAGGATACCTCCCAGATGAAAGGTGCCCCCACAGGTAACTGTGGCTGGTTTGACACTGCCAAGTGCCTCCTGCAAACTGACATCAGGAACCTGGCCTGCTGACTTTTGTTTCTCTGGGGAAAGGCCATGTTTCATGTCCATGGCCTGGGGGCCCGGAGTGGCCGGTTGCCTGCTGAAATTCTGCATGGATCCGGATGCCGCCGAGATGGAAGTTGCCACCACAGGCATCTGTGGCTGGTTTGACACTGCCAAGTGCCTCCTGCAAACTGACATCAGGAACCTGGCCTGCTGACTTTTGTTTCTCTGGGGAAAGGCCATGGTTCATGTCCAGGGCCTGGTAGCCCGGAGTGTCCGGCTGCCTGCTGAAATTCCACATGGATCAGGATGCCTCCCAGATGAAAAATGCCCCCAGAGGAAACTGAGTCAGGTTTGACAGTGCCAAGTGCCTCCTGCAAACTGACATCAGGAACCTGACCTGCTGACTTTTGTTTCTCTGGGGAAAGGCCATGGTTCATGTCCAGGGCCTGGTGGCTCGGAGTGGCCGGCTGCCTGCTGAAATTCCGCATGGATCAGGATGCCTCCCACATGAAAAATGCCCCCACAGGCACCTGTGGCTGGTTTGACAGTGCCAAGTGCCTCCTGCCAACTGACATCAGGAACCTGGCCTGGTGACTTTTATTTCTCTGGGTAAAGGCCATCATTCGTGTCCAGTGCCCCGCGGCCTGGAGTGGCCGGCTGCCTGCTGAAATTCCTCACGGTTGAGGATACCTCCCAGATGAAAGGTGCCCCCACAGGTAACTGTGGCTGGTTTGACACTGCCAAGTGCCTCCTGCAAACTGACATCAGGAACCTGGCCTGGTGACTTTTGTTTCTCTGGGGAAAGGCCATGGTTCATGTCCAGGGCCTTGTGGCCAGGAGTGGCAGGCTGCCTGCTGAAATTCCACATGGATCAGCAGGCCTCCCAGATGAAAGGTGCCCCCACAGGCAACTGTGGCTGGTTTGACAGTGCCAAGTGCCTCCTGCAAACTGACATCAGGAACCTGGCCTGGTGACTTTTGTTTCTCTGGGGAAAGGCCATCATTCATGTCCAGGGCCTTGTGGCCCGGAGTGGCCAGCTGCCTGCTGAAATTCCGCACGGATGAGGATACATCCCAGTTGCAAGGTGCCCCCACAGGCAACTGCGTCTGGTTTGACAGTGCCAAGTGCCACCTGCAAACTGACATCAGGAACCTGGCCTGGTGACTTTTGTTTGTCTGGGGAAAGGCCATTATTCTTGTCCGGGTCCCGGTGGCCTGGAGTGGCAGGCTGCCTGCTGAAATTCCTCACGGATCAGGATACCTCCCAGATGCATGGTGCCCCCACAGGCAACTGCGGCTGGTTTGACAGTGCCAAGTGCCTCCTGCAAACTGACATCAGGAACCTGGCCTGGTGACTTTTGTTTCTCTGGGTAAAGGCCATGGTTCAGGTCCAGGGCCTTGTGGCCAGGAGTGGCCGGCTGCCTGCTGAAATTCCGCACGGATGAGGATACATGCCAGTTGCAAGGTGCCCCCACAGGCAACTGTGGCTGGTTTGACAGTGCCAAGTGCCTCCTGCAAACTGACATCAGGAACCTGGCCTGGTGACTTTTGTTTCTCTGGGGAAAGGCCATGGTTCATGTCCAGGGCCTTGTGGCCAGGAGTGGCCGGCTGCCTGCTGAAATTCCGCACGGATGAGGATACATCCCAGTTGCAAGGTGCCCCCACAGGCAACTGCGTCTGGTTTGACAGTGCCAAGTGCCACCTGCAAACTGACATCAGGAACCTGGCCTGGTGACTTTTGTTTCTCTGGGGAAAGGCCATCATTCTTGTCCGGGGCCCAGAGTGGCCGGAGTGGCCGGCTGCCTGCTGAAATTCCACACGGTTGAGGATGCCTCCCAGATGAAAAATGCCCCCACAGGCAACTGTGGCTGGTTTGACAGTGCCAAGTGCCTCCTGCAAACTGACATCAGGAACCTGGCCTGGTGTTTTTTGTTTCTCTGGGGAAAGGCCATGGTTCATGTCCAGGGCCTTGTGGCCAGGAGTGGCCGGCTGCCTGCTGAAATTCCGCACGGATGAGGATACATCCCAGTTGCAAGGTGCCCCCACAGGCAACTGCGTCTGGTTTGACAGTGCCAAGTGCCACCTGCAAACTGACATCAGGAACCTGGCCTGGTGACTTTTGTTTCTCTGGGGAAAGGCCAACATTCTTTTCCGGGTACCGGTGGACGGAGTGGCCGGCTGCCTGCTGAAATTCCTCACGGATCAGGATACCTCCCAGATGCAAGGTGCCCCCACAGGCAACTGCGGCTGGTTTGACAGTGCCAAGTGCCTCCTGCAAACAGACATCAGCGACCTGGCCTGCTAAGTTCTGTTTCTCTGGGGAAAGGCCATCGTTCCTCTCCAGGGCCCGGTGGCTCGAGTGGCAGGCTGCCTGCTGAAATTCCACATGGATCAGGAGGCCTCCCAGATGAAAGGTGCCCCCACAGGCAACTGTGGCTGGTTTGACAGTGCCAAGTGCCTCCTGCAAACTGACATCAGGAACCTGGCCTGGTGACTTTTATTTCTCTGGGTAAAGGCCATCATTCGTGTCCAGTGCCCCGCGGCCTGGAGTGGCCGGCTGCCTGCTGAAATTCCTCACGGTTGAGGATACCTCCCAGATGAAAGGTGCCCCCACAGGTAACTGTGGCTGGTTTGACAGTGCCAAGTGCCTCCTGCAAACTGACATCAGGAACCTGGCCTGGTGACTTTTGTTTCTCAGGGGAAAGGCCATGGTTCATGTCCAGGGCCCGCTGGCCCGGAGTGGCCAGCTGCCTGCTGAAATTCCACACGGATCAGGATGCCTACCAGATGAAAAATGCCCCCAGAGGAAACTGCGTCAGGTTTGACAGTGCCAAGTGCCTCCTGCAAACTGACATCAGGAACCTGGCCCGGTGACTTTTGTTTCTCTGGGGAAAGGCCATGGTTCATGTCCAGGGCCTGGGGGCTCGGAGTGGCCGGCTGCCTGCTGAAATTCCGCATGGATCAGGATGCCTCCCAGATGAAAAATGCCCCCACAGGCAACTGCGTCTGGTTTGACAGTGCCAAGTGCCTCCTGCAAACTGACATCAGGAACCTGGCCTGGTGACTTTTGTTTCTCTGGGGAAAGGCCATGATTCTTGTCCGGGTCCCGGTGGCCCGGAGTGGCCGGCTGCCTGCTGAAATTCCAAAAGGATCAGGATGCCTCCCAGACCGAAAGTACCACCCAAGGCAACTGTGGCTGGTTTGACACTGCCAAGTGCCTCCTGCAAACTGACATCAGCGACCTGGCCTGCTGAGTTCTGTTTCTCTGGGGAAAGGCCATCGTTCCTCTCCAGGGCCCAGTGGTTCGAGTGGCAGGCTGCCTGCTGAAATTCCACATGGATCAGGATGCCTCCCAGATGAAAGGTGCCCCCACAGGCAACTGTGGCTGGTTTGACAGTGCCAAGTGCCTCCTGCCAACTGACATCAGGAACCTGGCCTGGTGACTTTTATTTCTCTGGGTAAAGGCCATCATTCGTGTCCAGTGCCCCGCGGCCTGGAGTGGCCGGCTGCCTGCTGAAATTCCTCACGGTTGAGGATACCTCCCAGATGAAAGGTGCCCCCACAGGTAACTGTGGCTGGTTTGACAGTGCCAAGTGCCTCCTGCAAACTGACATCAGGAACCTGGCCTGCTGACTTTTGTTTCTCAGGGGAAAGGCCATGGTTCATGTCCAGGGCCTTGTGGCCAGGAGTGGCAGGCTGCCTGCTGAAATTCCACATGGATCAGCAGGCCTCCCAGATGAAAGGTGCCCCCACAGGCAACTGTGGCTGGTTTGACAGTGCCAAGTGCCTCCTGCAAACTGACATCAGGAACCTGGCCTGGTGACTTTTGTTTCTCTGGGGAAAGGCCATCATTCATGTCCAGGGCCTTGTGGCCCGGAGTGGCCAGCTGCCTGCTGAAATTCCGCACGGATGAGGATATATCCCAGTTGCAAGGTGCCCCCACAGGCAACTGCGTCTGGTTTGACAGTGCCAAGTGCCACCTGCAAACTGACATCAGGAACCTGGCCTGGTGACTTTTGTTTGTCTGGGGAAAGGCCATTATTCTTGTCCGGGTCCCGGTGGCCTGGAGTGGCAGGCTGCCTGCTGAAATTCCTCACGGATCAGGATACCTCCCAGATGCAAGGTGCCCCCACAGGCAACTGCGGCTGGTTTGACAGTGCCAAGTGCCTCCTGCAAACTGACATCAGGAACCTGGCCTGGTGACTTTTGTTTCTCTGGGTAAAGGCCATGGTTCAGGTCCAGGGCCTTGTGGCCAGGAGTGGCCGGCTGCCTGCTGAAATTCCGCACGGATGAGGATACATGCCAGTTGCAAGGTGCCCCCACAGGCAACTGTGGCTGGTTTGACAGTGCCAAGTGCCTCCTGCAAACTGACATCAGGAACCTGGCCTGGTGACTTTTGTTTCTCTGGGGAAAGGCCATGGTTCATGTCCAGGGCCTTGTGGCCAGGAGTGGCCGGCTGCCTGCTGAAATTCCGCACGGATGAGGATACATCCCAGTTGCAAGGTGCCCCCACAGGCAACTGCGTCTGGTTTGACAGTGCCAAGTGCCACCTGCAAACTGACATCAGGAACCTGGCCTGGTGACTTTTGTTTCTCTGGGGAAAGGCCATCATTCTTGTCCGGGGCCCAGAGTGGCCGGAGTGGCCGGCTGCCTGCTGAAATTCCACACGGTTGAGGATGCCTCCCAGATGAAAAATGCCCCCACAGGCAACTGTGGCTGGTTTGACAGTGCCAAGTGCCTCCTGCAAACTGACATCAGGAACCTGGCCTGGTGTTTTTTGTTTCTCTGGGGAAAGGCCATGGTTCATGTCCAGGGCCTTGTGGCCAGGAGTGGCCGGCTGCCTGCTGAAATTCCGCACGGATGAGGATACATCCCAGTTGCAAGGTGCCCCCACAGGCAACTGCGTCTGGTTTGACAGTGCCAAGTGCCACCTGCAAACTGACATCAGGAACCTGGCCTGGTGACTTTTGTTTCTCTGGGGAAAGGCCAACATTCTTTTCCGGGTACCGGTGGACGGAGTGGCCGGCTGCCTGCTGAAATTCCTCACGGATCAGGATACCTCCCAGATGCAAGGTGCCCCCACAGGCAACTGCGGCTGGTTTGACAGTGCCAAGTGCCTCCTGCAAACAGACATCAGCGACCTGGCCTGCTAAGTTCTGTTTCTCTGGGGAAAGGCCATCGTTCCTCTCCAGGGCCCGGTGGCTCGAGTGGCAGGCTGCCTGCTGAAATTCCACATGGATCAGGAGGCCTCCCAGATGAAAGGTGCCCCCACAGGCAACTGTGGCTGGTTTGACAGTGCCAAGTGCCTCCTGCAAACTGACATCAGGAACCTGGCCTGGTGACTTTTATTTCTCTGGGTAAAGGCCATCATTCGTGTCCAGTGCCCCGCGGCCTGGAGTGGCCGGCTGCCTGCTGAAATTCCTCACGGTTGAGGATACCTCCCAGATGAAAGGTGCCCCCACAGGTAACTGTGGCTGGTTTGACAGTGCCAAGTGCCTCCTGCAAACTGACATCAGGAACCTGGCCTGGTGACTTTTGTTTCTCAGGGGAAAGGCCATGGTTCATGTCCAGGGCCCGCTGGCCCGGAGTGGCCAGCTGCCTGCTGAAATTCCACACGGATCAGGATGCCTACCAGATGAAAAATGCCCCCAGAGGAAACTGCGTCAGGTTTGACAGTGCCAAGTGCCTCCTGCAAACTGACATCAGGAACCTGGCCCGGTGACTTTTGTTTCTCTGGGGAAAGGCCATGGTTCATGTCCAGGGCCTGGGGGCTCGGAGTGGCCGGCTGCCTGCTGAAATTCCGCATGGATCAGGATGCCTCCCAGATGAAAAATGCCCCCACAGGCAACTGCGTCTGGTTTGACAGTGCCAAGTGACTCCTGCAAACTGACATCAGGAACCTGGCCTGGTGACTTTTGTTTCTGTGTGTAAAGGCCATCATTCTTTTCCAGGGTACGGTGGCCCGGCGTGGCCGGCTGCCTTCTGAAATTCCGCATGGATCAGGATGCCTCCCAGACCGAAAGTACCACCCAAGGCAAATGTGGCTGGTTTGACAGTGCCAAGTGCCTCCTGCAAACAGACATCTGCGACCTGGCCTGCTGAGTTCTGTTTCTCTGGGGAAAGGCCATCGTTCCTCTCCAGGGCCCGGTGGCTCGAGTGGCAGGCTGCCTGCTGAAATTCCACATGGATCAGGATGCCTCCCAGATGAAAGGTGCCCCCACAGGCAACTGTGGCTGGTTTGACAGTGCCAAGTGCCTCCTGCAAACTGACATCAGGAACCTGGCCTGGTGACTTTTATTTCTCTGGGTAAAGGCCCTCATTCGTGTCCAGTGCCCCGCGGCCTGGAGTGGCCGGCTGCCTGCTGAAATTCCTCACGGTTGAGGATACCTCCCAGATGAAAGGTGCCCCCACAGGTAACTGTGGCTGGTTTGACAGTGCCAAGTGCCTCCTGCAAACTGACATCAGGAACCTGGCCTGCTGACTTTTGTTTCTCTGGGGAAAGGCCATGGTTCATGTCCATGGCCTGGGGGCCCGGAGTGGCCGGCTGCCTGCTGAAATTCTGCATGGATCCGGATGCCGCCGAGATGGAAGGTGCCACCACAGGCAACTGTGGCTGGTTTGACACTGCCAAGTGCCTCCTGCAAACTGACATCAGGAACCTGGCCTGCTGACTTTTGTTTCTCTGGGGAAAGGCCATGGTTCATGTCCAGGGCCTGGTAGCCCGGAGTGGCCGGCTGCCTGCTGAAATTCCACATGGATCAGGATGCCTCCCAGATGAAAAATGCCCCCAGAGGAAACTGAGTCAGGTTTGACAGTGCCAAGTGCCTCCTGCAAACTGACATCAGGAACCTGGCCTGGTGACTTTTGTTTCTCTGGGGAAAGGCCATGGTTCATGTCCAGGGCCTGGGGGCTCGGAGGGGCCGGCTGCCTGCTGAAATTCCAAAAGGATCAGGATGCCTCCCACATGAAAAATGCCCCCACAGGCACCTGTGGCTGGTTTGACAGTGCCAAGTGCCTCCTGCCAACTGACATCTGGAACCTGGCCTGGTGACTTTTGTTTCTCTGGGGAAAGGCCATGATTCTTTTCCGGGGTACGGTGGCCCGGAGTGGCCGGCTGCCTGCTGAAATTCCAAAAGGATCAGGATGCCTCCCAGACCGAAAGTACCACCCAAGGCAACTGTGGCTGGTTTGACACTGCCAAGTGCCTCCTGCAAACTGACATCAGCGACCTGGCCTGCTGAGTTCTGTTTCTCTGGGGAAAGGCCATCGTTCCTCTCCAGGGCCCAGTGGCTCGAGTGGCAGGCTGCCTGCTGAAATTCCACATGGATCAGGAGGCCTCCCAGATGAAAGGTGCCCCCACAGGCAACTGTGGCTGGTTTGACAGTGCCAAGTGCCTCCTGCAAACTGACATCAGGAACCTGGCCTGGTGACTTTTATTTCTCTG
Organism: Passer domesticus; assembly: GCF_036417665.1. Classification (NCBI taxonomy): domain Eukaryota; kingdom Metazoa; phylum Chordata; class Aves; order Passeriformes; family Passeridae; genus Passer; species Passer domesticus. The sequence goes on from NC_087474.1 coordinate 60,438,161, forward strand.
GGTAAAGGCCATCATTCGTGTCCAGTGCCCCGCGGCCTGGAGTGGCCGGCTGCCTGCTGAAATTCCTCACGGTTGAGGATACCTCCCAGATGAAAGGTGCCCCCACAGGCAACTGTGGCTGGTTTGACACTGCCAAGTGCCTCCTGCAAACTGACATCAGGAACCTGGCCTGGTGACTTTTGTTTCTCTGGGGAAAGGCCATGGTTCATGTCCAGGGCCTTGTGGCCAGGAGTGGCAGGCTGCCTGCTGAAATTCCACACGGATCAGGATACCTCCCTGATGCAAGGTGCCCCCACAGGCAACTGTGGCTGGTTTGACAGTGCCAAGTGCCTCCTGCAAACTGACATCAGGAACCTGGCCTGGTGACTTTTGTTTCTCTGGGGAAAGGCCATGGTTCATGTCCAGGGCCTTGTGGCCAGGAGTGGCCGGCTGCCTGCTGAAATTCCGCACGGATGAGGATACATCCCAGTTGCAAGGTGCCCCCACAGGCAACTGCGTCTGGTTTGACAGTGCCAAGTGCCACCTGCAAACTGACATCAGGAACCTGGCCTGGTGACTTTTGTTTGTCTGGGGAAAGGCCATTATTCTTGTCCGGGTCCCGGTGGCCTGGAGTGGCAGGCTGCCTGCTGAAATTCCTCACGGATCAGGATACCTCCCAGATGCAAGGTGCCCCCACAGGCAACTGCGGCTGGTTTGACAGTGCCAAGTGCCTCCTGCAAACTGACATCAGGAACCTGGCCTGGTGACTTTTGTTTCTCTGGGTAAAGGCCATGGTTCAGGTCCAGGGCCTTGTGGCCAGGAGTGGCCGGCTGCCTGCTAAAATTCCGCACGGATGAGGATACATGCCAGTTGCAAGGTGCCCCCACAGGCAACTGTGGCTGCTTTGACAGTGCCAAGTGCCTCCTGCAAACTGACATCAGGAACCTGGCCTGGTGACTTTTGTTTCTCTGGGGAAAGGCCATGGTTCATGTCCAGGGCCTTGTGGCCAGGAGTGGCCGGCTGCCTGCTGAAATTCCGCACGGATGAGGATACATCCCAGTTGCAAGGTGCCCCCACAGGCAACTGCGTCTGGTTTGACAGTGCCAAGTGCCACCTGCAAACTGACATCAGGAACCTGGCCTGGTGACTTTTGTTTCTCTGGGGAAAGGCCATCATTCTTGTCCGGGGCCCAGAGTGGCCGGAGTGGCCGGCTGCCTGCTGAAATTCCACACGGTTGAGGATGCCTCCCAGATGAAAAATGCCCCCACAGGCAACTGTGGCTGGTTTGACAGTGCCAAGTGCCTCCTGCAAACTGACATCAGGAACCTGGCCTGGTGTTTTTTGTTTCTCTGGGGAAAGGCCATGGTTCATGTCCAGGGCCTTGTGGCCAGGAGTGGCCGGCTGCCTGCTGAAATTCCGCACGGATGAGGATACATCCCAGTTGCAAGGTGCCCCCACAGGCAACTGCGTCTGGTTTGACAGTGCCAAGTGCCACCTGCAAACTGACATCAGGAACCTGGCCTGGTGACTTTTGTTTCTCTGGGGAAAGGCCAACATTCTTTTCCGGGTACCGGTGGACGGAGTGGCCGGCTGCCTGCTGAAATTCCTCACGGATCAGGATACCTCCCAGATGCAAGGTGCCCCCACAGGCAACTGCGGCTGGTTTGACAGTGCCAAGTGCCTCCTGCAAACAGACATCAGCGACCTGGCCTGCTAAGTTCTGTTTCTCTGGGGAAAGGCCATCGTTCCTCTCCAGGGCCCGGTGGCTCGAGTGGCAGGCTGCCTGCTGAAATTCCACATGGATCAGGAGGCCTCCCAGATGAAAGGTGCCCCCACAGGCAACTGTGGCTGGTTTGACAGTGCCAAGTGCCTCCTGCAAACTGACATCAGGAACCTGGCCTGGTGACTTTTATTTCTCTGGGTAAAGGCCATCATTCGTGTCCAGTGCCCCGCGGCCTGGAGTGGCCGGCTGCCTGCTGAAATTCCTCACGGTTGAGGATACCTCCCAGATGAAAGGTGCCCCCACAGGTAACTGTGGCTGGTTTGACACTGCCAAGTGCCTCCTGCAAACTGACATCAGGAACCTGGCCTGCTGACTTTTGTTTCTCTGGGGAAAGGCCATGGTTCATGTCCAGGGCCTGGTAGCCCGGAGTGGCCGGCTGCCTGCTGAAATTCCACATGGATCAGGATGCCTCCCAGATGAAAAATGCCCCCAGAGGAAACTGAGTCAGGTTTGACAGTGCCAAGTGCCTCCTGCAAACTGACATCAGGAACCTGGCCTGGTGACTTTTGTTTCTCTGGGGAAAGGCCATGGTTCATGTCCAGGGCCTGGGGGCTCGGAGGGGCCGGCTGCCTGCTGAAATTCTGCATGGATCCGGATGCCGCCGAGATGGAAGGTGCCACCACAGGCAACTGTGGCTGGTTTGACACTGCCAAGTGCCTCCTGCAAACTGACATCAGGAACCTGGCCTGCTGACTTTTGTTTCTCTGGGGAAAGGCCATGGTTCATGTCCAGGGCCTGGTAGCCCGGAGTGGCCGGCTGCCTGCTGAAATTCCACATGGATCAGGATGCCTCCCAGATGAAAAATGCCCCCAGAGGAAACTGAGTCAGGTTTGACAGTGCCAAGTGCCTCCTGCAAACTGACATCAGGAACCTGGCCTGGTGACTTTTGTTTCTCTGGGGAAAGGCCATGGTTCATGTCCAGGGCCTGGGGGCTCGGAGGGGCCGGCTGCCTGCTGAAATTCCAAAAGGATCAGGATGCCTCCCACATGAAAAATGCCCCCACAGGCACCTGTGGCTGGTTTGACAGTGCCAAGTGCCTCCTGCCAACTGACATCTGGAACCTGGCCTGGTGACTTTTGTTTCTCTGGGGAAAGGCCATGATTCTTTTCCGGGGTACGGTGGCCCGGAGTGGCCGGCTGCCTGCTGAAATTCCAAAAGGATCAGGATGCCTCCCAGACCGAAAGTACCACCCAAGGCAACTGTGGCTGGTTTGACACTGCCAAGTGCCTCCTGCAAACTGACATCAGCGACCTGGCCTGCTGAGTTCTGTTTCTCTGGGGAAAGGCCATCGTTCCTCTCCAGGGCCCAGTGGCTCGAGTGGCAGGCTGCCTGCTGAAATTCCACATGGATCAGGAGGCCTCCCAGATGAAAGGTGCCCCCACAGGCAACTGTGGCTGGTTTGACAGTGCCAAGTGCCTCCTGCCAACTGACATCAGGAACCTGGCCTGGTGACTTTTATTTCCCTGGGTAAAGGCCATCATTCGTGTCCAGTGCCCCGCGGCCTGGAGTGGCCGGCTGCCTGCTGAAATTCCTCACGGTTGAGGATACCTCCCAGATGAAAGGTGCCCCCACAGGCAACTGTGGCTGGTTTGACACTGCCAAGTGCCTCCTGCAAACTGACATCAGGAACCTGGCCTGGTGACTTTTGTTTCTCTGGGGAAAGGCCATGGTTCATGTCCAGGGCCTTGTGGCCAGGAGTGGCAGGCTGCCTGCTGAAATTCCACACGGATCAGGATACCTCCCTGATGCAAGGTGCCCCCACAGGCAACTGTGGCTGGTTTGACAGTGCCAAGTGCCTCCTGCAAACTGACATCAGGAACCTGGCCTGGTGACTTTTGTTTCTCTGGGGAAAGGCCATGGTTCATGTCCAGGGCTTGGTGGCCCGGAGTGGCCCGCTGCCTTCTGAAATTCCAAATGGATCAGGATACATCCCAGAACGAAAGTACCACCAGAGGCAACTGTGGCTGGTTTGACAGTGCCAAGTGCCTCCTGCAAACTGACATCAGGAACCTGGCCTGGTGACTTTTGTTTCTCTGGGGAAAGGCCATGGTTCATGTCCAGGGCCTTGTGGCCAGGAGTGGCCGGCTGCCTGCTGAAATTCCGCACGGATGAGGATACATGCCAGTTGCAAGGTGCCCCCACAGGCAACTGTGGCTGGTTTGACAGTGCCAAGTGCCTCCTGCAAACTGACATCAGGAACCTGGCCTGGTGACTTTTGTTTCTCTGGGGAAAGGCCATGGTTCATGTCCAGGGCCTTGTGGCCAGGAGTGGCCCGCTGCCTGCTGAAATTCCGCACGGATGAGGATACATCCCAGTTGCAAGGTGCCCCCACAGGCAACTGCGTCTGGTTTGACAGTGCCAAGTGCCACCTGCAAACTGACATCAGGAACCTGGCCTGGTGACTTTTGTTTCTCTGGGGAAAGGCCATCATTCTTGTCCGGGGCCCAGAGTGGCCGGAGTGGCCGGCTGCCTGCTGAAATTCCACACGGTTGAGGATGCCTCCCAGATGAAAAATGCCCCCAGAGGAAACTGCGTCTGGTTTGACAGTGCCAAGTGCCTCCTGCAAACTGACATCAGGAACCTGGCCTGGTGACTTTTGTTTCTCTGGGGAAAGGCCATTATTCTTGTCCGGGTCCCGGTGGCCTGGAGTGGCAGGCTGCCTGCTGAAATTCCACACGGATCAGGATACCTCCCTGATGCAAGGTGCCCCCACAGGCAACTGTGGCTGGTTTGACAGTGCCAAGTGCCTCCTGCAAACTGACATCAGGAACCTGGCCTGGTGACTTTTGTTTCTCTGGGGAAAGGCCATGGTTCATGTCCAGGGCCTTGTGGCCAGGAGTGGCCGGCTGCCTGCTGAAATTCCGCACGGATGAGGATACATCCCAGTTGCAAGGTGCCCACTCAGGCAACTGCGTCTGGTTTGACAGTGCCAAGTGCCACCTGCAAACTGACATCAGGAACCTGGCCTGGTGACTTTTGTTTCTCTGGGGAAAGGCCATGGTTCATGTCCAGGGCTTGGTGGCCCGGAGTGGCCCGCTGCCTTCTGAAATTCCAAATGGATCAGGATACATCCCAGAACGAAAGTACCACCAGAGGCAACTGTGGCTGGTTTGACAGTGCCAAGTGCCTCCTGCAAACTGACATCAGGAACCTGGCCTGGTGACTTTTGTTTCTCTGGGGAAAGGCCATGGTTCATGTCCAGGGCCTTGTGGCCAGGAGTGGCCGGCTGCCTGCTGAAATTCCGCACGGATGAGGATACATGCCAGTTGCAAGGTGCCCCCACAGGCAACTGTGGCTGGTTTGACAGTGCCAAGTGCCTCCTGCAAACTGACATCAGGAACCTGGCCTGGTGACTTTTGTTTCTCTGGGGAAAGGCCATGGTTCATGTCCAGGGCCTTGTGGCCAGGAGTGGCCCGCTGCCTGCTGAAATTCCGCACGGATGAGGATACATCCCAGTTGCAAGGTGCCCCCACAGGCAACTGCGTCTGGTTTGACAGTGCCAAGTGCCACCTGCAAACTGACATCAGGAACCTGGCCTGGTGACTTTTGTTTCTCTGGGGAAAGGCCAACATTCTTTTCCGGGTACCGGTGGACGGAGTGGCCGGCTGCCTGCTGAAATTCCTCACGGATCAGGATACCTCCCAGATGCAAGGTGCCCCCACAGGCAACTGTGGCTGGTTTGACAGTGCCAAGTGCCTCCTGCAAACAGACATCAGCGACCTGGCCTGCTAAGTTCTGTTTCTCTGGGGAAAGGCCATCGTTCCTCTCCAGGGCCCGGTGGCTCGAGTGGCCGGCTGCCTGCTGAAATTCCACACGGATCAGGATGCCTCCCAGATGAAAAATGCCCCCAGAGGAAACTGCGTCAGGTTTGACAGTGCCAAGTGCCTCCTGCAAACTGACATCAGGAACCTGGCCTGGTGACTTTTGTTTCTCTGGGGAAAGGCCATGGTTCATGTCCAGGGCCTGGGGGCTCGGAGTGGCCGGCTGCCTGCTGAAATTCCGCATGGATCAGGATGCCTCCCACATGAAAAATGCCCCCACAGGCAACTGCGTCTGGTTTGACAGAGCCAAGTGCCTCCTGCCAACTGACATCAGGAACCTGGCCTGGTGACTTTTGTTTCTCTGTGGAAAGGCCATCATTCTTTTCCAGGGTACGGTGGCCCGGAGTGGCTGGCTGCCTGCTGAAATTCCGCACGGATCAGGATGCCTCCCAGACCGAAAGTACCACCCAAGGCAAATGTGGCTGGTTTGACAGTGCCAAGTGCCTCCTGCAAACAGACATCTGCGACCTGGCCTGCTGAGTTCTGTTTCTCTGGGGAAAGGCCATCGTTCCTCTCCAGGGCCCGGTGGCTCGAGTGGCAGGCTGCCTGCTGAAATTCCAAACGGATCAGGATGCCTCCCAGATGAAAGGTGCCCCCACAGGCAACTGTGGCTGGTTTGACAGTGCCAAGTGCCTCCTGCAAACTGACATCAGGAACCTGGCCTGGTGACTTTTATTTCTCTGCGTAAAGGCCATCATTCGTGTCCAGTGCCCCGCGGCCTGGAGTGGCCGGCTGCCTGCTGAAATTCCTCACGGTTGAGGACACCTCCCAGATGAAAGGTGCCCCCACAGGTAACTGTGGCTGGTTTGACACTGCCAAGTGCCTCCTGCAAACTGACATCAGGAACCTGGCCTGGTGACTTTTGTTTCTCGGGGGAAAAGCCATGGTTCAAGTCCATGGCCTGGTGGCCCGGAGTGGCCGGCTGCCTGCTGAAATTCCGCATGGATCTGGATGCCTCCCAGACCGAAAGTACCACCCAAGGCAACTGTGGCTGGTTTGACAGTGCCAAGTGCCTCCTGCAAACTGACATCAGGAACCTGGCCTGGTGACTTTTGTTTCTCTGGGGAAAGGCCATCATTCTTGTCCAGGGCCTGGTAGCCCCGAGTGGCCGACTGACTGCTGAAATTCCGCATGGATCAGGATGCCTCCCACATTAAAAATGCCCCCACAGGCAACTGCGTCTGGTTTGACAGAGCCAAGTGCCTCCTGCCAACTGACATCAGGAACCTGGCCTGGTGACTTTTGTTTCTCTGGGTAAAGGCCATGGTTCATATCCTGAGCCTGGTGTCCTGGAGTGGCCGGCTGCCTGCTGAAATTCTGCACGGACCAGGATGCCGCCCAGGTGAAAGGTACCACCAGAGGCAACTGCGGCTGGTTTGACAGTGCCAAGTGCCACCTGCAAACTGACATCAGGTACCTGGCCTGCTGACTTTTGTTTCTCTGGGGAAAGGCCATGATTCTTTTCTGGGGTACGGTGGCCCGGAGTGGCCGGCTGCCTGCTGAAATTCCAAAAGGATCAGGATGCCTCCCAGACCGAAAGTACCACCCAAGGCAACTGTGGCTGGTTTGACAGTGCCAAGTGCCTCCTGCAAACAGACATCAGCGACCTGCCCTGCTGAGTTCTGTTTCTCTGGGGAAAGGCCATGGTTCATGTCCAGGGCCCGGTGGCTCGAGTGACAGGCTGCCTGCTGAAATTCCAAACGGATCAGGATACCTCCCAGAATGAAAGTACCACCAGAGGCAACTATGGCTGGTTTGACAGTGCCAAGTGCCTCCTGCAAACTGACATCAGGAACCTGGCCTGGTGACTTTAGTTTCTCTGGGGAAAGGCCATGGTTCATGTCCAGGGCCTGGTGGCCCGGAGTGGCCGGCTGCCTGCTGAAATTCCGCATGGATCAGGATGCCTCCCACATGAAAACACCCCCACAGGCAACTGCGTCAGGTTTGACAGTGCCAAGTGCCTCCTGCAAACTGACATCAGGAACCTGGCCTGGTGACTTTTGTTTCTCTGGGGAAAAGCCATGGTTCATATCCAGGGCCTGGTGGCCCGGAGTGTCCGGCTGCCTGCTGAAATTCCGCATGGATCAGGATGCCTCCCAGATGAAAAATGACCCCAGAGGCAACTGTGGCTGGTTTGACAGTGCCAAGTGCCTCCTGCCAACTGACATCAGGAACCTGGCCTGGTGACTTTTGTTTCTCTGGGGAAAGGCCATGGTTCATGTCCAGGACTTGGTGGCCCGGAGTGGCCGGCTGCCTGCTGAAATTCCGCACGGATGAGAATATATCCCAGTTGCAATGTGCCCCCACAGGCACTGCGTCAGGTTTGACAGTGCCAATATGCCTCCTGCAAACTGACATCAGGAACCTGGCCTGGTGACTTTTGTTTCTCTGGGGAAAGGCCATCATTCTTGTCCGGGGCCCAGAGTGGCCGGAGTGGCCGGCTGCCTGCTGAAATTCCACACGGTTGAGGATGCCTCCCAGATGAAAAATGCCCCCACAGGCAACTGCGTCTGGTTTGACAGTGCCAAGTGCCTCCTGCCAACTGACATCAGGAACCTGGCCTGGTGACTTTTGTTTCTCTGGGGAAAGGCCATGGTTCATGTCCAGGGCCTTGTGGCCAGGAGTGGCCGGCTGCCTGCTGAAATTCCGCACGGATGAGGATACATCCCAGTTGCAAGGTGTCCCCACAGGCAACTGCGTCTGGTTTGACAGTGCCAAGTGCCACCTGCAAACTGACATCAGGAACCTGGCCTGGTGACTTTTCTTTGTCTGGGGAAAGGCCATTATTCTTGTCCGGGTCCCGGTGGCCCGGTGTGGCAGGCTGCCTGCTGAAATTCCTCACGGTTCAGGATACCTCCCAGATGCAAGGTGCCCCCACAGGCAACTGTGGCTGGTTTGACAGTGCCAAGTGCCTCCTGCAAACTGACATCAGGAACCTGGCCTGGTGACTTTTGTTTCTCTGGGTAAAGGCCATGGTTCAGGTCCAGGGCCTTGTGGCCAGGAGTGGCCGGCTGCCTGCTGAAATTCCGCATGGATGAGGATACATGCCAGTTGCAAGGTGCCCCCACAGGCAACTGTGGCTGGTTTGACAGTGCCAAGTGCCTCCTGCAAACTGACATCAGGAACCTGGCCTGGTGACTTTTGTTTCTCTGGGGAAAGGCCATGGTTCATGTCCAGGGCCTTGTGGTCTGGAGTGGCCGGCTGCCTGCTGAAATTCCGCACGGATGAGGATACATCCCAGTTGCAAGGTGCCCCCACAGGCAACTGCGTCAGGTTTGACAGTGCCAAGTGCCACCTGCAAACTGACATCAGGAACCTGGCCTGGTGACTTTTGTTTCTCTGGGGAAAGGCCATCATTCTTGTCCGGGGCCCAGAGTGGCCGGAGTGGCCGGCTGCCTGCTGAAATTCCACACGGTTGAGGATGCCTCCCAGATGAAAAATGCCCCCACAGGCAACTGCGTCTGGTTTGACAGTGCCAAGTGCCTCCTGCAAACTGACATCAGGAACCTGGCCTGGTGTTTTTTGTTTCTCTGGGGAAAGGCCATGGTTCATGTCCAGGGCCTTGTGGCCAGGAGTGGCCGGCTGCCTGCTGAAATTCCGCACGGATGAGGATACATCCCAGTTGCAAGGTGCCCCCACAGGCAACTGCGTCTGGTTTGACAGTGCCAAGTGCCTCCTGCAAACTGACATCAGGAACCTGGCCTGGTGACTTTTGTTTCTCTGGGGAAAGGCCAACATTCTTTTCCGGGTACCGGTGGACGGAGTGGCCGGCTGCCTGCTGAAATTCCTCACGGATCAGGATACCTCCCAGATGCAAGGTGCCCCCACAGGCAACTGCGGCTGGTTTGACAGTGCCAAGTGCCTCCTGCAAACTGACATCAGGAACCTGGCCTGGTGACTTTTATTTCTCTGGGTAAAGGCCATCATTCGTGTCCAGTGCCCCGCGGCCTGGAGTGGCCGGCTGCCTGCTGAAATTCCTCACGGTTGAGGATACCTCCCAGATGAAAGGTGCCCCCACAGGTAACTGTGGCTGGTTTGACAGTGCCAAGTGCCTCCTGCAAACTGACATCAGGAACCTGGCCTGGTGACTTTTGTTTCTCAGGGGAAAGGCCATCGTTCCTCTCCAGGGCCCGCTGGCCTGGAGTGGCCGGCTGCCTGCTGAAATTCCACACGGATCAGGATGCCTCCCAGATGAAAAATGCCCCCAGAGGAAACTGCGTCAGGTTTGACAGTGCCAAGTGCCTCCTGCAAACTGACATCAGGAACCTGGCCTGATGACTTTTGTTTCTCTGGGGAAAGGCCATGGTTCATGTCCAGGGCCTGGGGGCTCGGAGTGGCCGGCTGCCTGCTGAAATTCCGCATGGATCAGGATGCCTCCCAGATGAAAAATGCCCCCACAGGCAACTGCGTCTGGTTTGACAGTGCCAAGTGACTCCTGCAAACTGACATCAGGAACCTGGCCTGGTGACTTTTGTTTCTGTGTGTAAAGGCCATCATTCTTTTCCAGGGTACTGTGGCCTGGAGTGGCCGGCTGCCTGCTGAAATTCCGCACGGATCAGGATGCCTCCCAGACCGAAAGTACCACCCAAGGCAAATGTGGCTGGTTTGACAGTGCCAAGTGCCTCCTGCAAACAGACATCAGCGACCTGTCCTGCTGAGTTCTGTTTCTCTGGGGAAAGGCCATGGTTCCTCTCCAGGGCCCGGTGGCTCGAGTGGCAGGCTGCCTGCTGAAATTCCACATGGATCAGGATGCCTCCCAGATGAAAGGTGCCCCCACAGGCAACTGTGGCTGGTTTGACAGTGCCAAGTGCCTCCTGCAAACTGACATCAGGAACCTGGCCTGGTGACTTTTATTTCTCTGGGTAAAGGCCCTCATTCGTGTCCAGTGCCCCGCGGCCTGGAGTGGCCGGCTGCCTGCTGAAATTCCGCACGGTTGAGGATACCTCCCAGATGAAAGGTGCCCCCACAGGTAACTGTGGCTGGTTTGACACTGCCAAGTGCCTCCTGCAAACTGACATCAGGAACCTGGCCTGCTGACTTTTGTTTCTCTGGGGAAAGGCCATGTTTCATGTCCATGGCCTGGGGGCCCGGAGTGGCCGGCTGCCTGCTGAAATTCTGCATGGATCCGGATGCCGCCGAGATGGAAGTTGCCACCACAGGCATCTGTGGCTGGTTTGACACTGCCAAGTGCCTCCTGCAAACTGACATCAGGAACCTGGCCTGCTGACTTTTGTTTCTCTGGGGAAAGGCCATGGTTCATGTCCAGGGCCTGGTAGCCCGGAGTGTCCGGCTGCCTGCTGAAATTCCACATGGATCAGGATGCCTCCCAGATGAAAAATGCCCCCAGAGGAAACTGAGTCAGGTTTGACAGTGCCAAGTGCCTCCTGCAAACTGACATCAGGAACCTGACCTGGTGACTTTTGTTTCTCTGGGGAAAGGCCATGGTTCATGTCCAGGGCCTGGTGGCTCGGAGTGGCCGGCTGCCTGCTGAAATTCCGCATGGATCAGGATGCCTCCCACATGAAAAATGCCCCCACAGGCACCTGTGGCTGGTTTGACAGTGCCAAGTGCCTCCTGCCAACTGACATCAGGAACCTGGCCTGGTGACTTTTATTTCTCTGGGTAAAGGCCATCATTCGTGTCCAGTGCCCCGCGGCCTGGAGTGGCCGGCTGCCTGCTGAAATTCCTCACGGTTGAGGATACCTCCCAGATGAAAGGTGCCCCCACAGGTAACTGTGGCTGGTTTGACACTGCCAAGTGCCTCCTGCAAACTGACATCAGGAACCTGGCCTGGTGACTTTTGTTTCTCTGGGGAAAGGCCATGGTTCATGTCCAGGGCCTTGTGGCCAGGAGTGGCAGGCTGCCTGCTGAAATTCCACATGGATCAGCAGGCCTCCCAGATGAAAGGTGCCCCCACAGGCAACTGTGGCTGGTTTGACAGTGCCAAGTGCCTCCTGCAAACTGACATCAGGAACCTGGCCTGGTGACTTTTGTTTCTCTGGGGAAAGGCCATCATTCATGTCCAGGGCCTTGTGGCCCGGAGTGGCCAGCTGCCTGCTGAAATTCCGCACGGATGAGGATACATCCCAGTTGCAAGGTGCCCCCACAGGCAACTGCGTCTGGTTTGACAGTGCCAAGTGCCACCTGCAAACTGACATCAGGAACCTGGCCTGGTGACTTTTGTTTGTCTGGGGAAAGGCCATTATTCTTGTCCGGGTCCCGGTGGCCTGGAGTGGCAGGCTGCCTGCTGAAATTCCTCACGGATCAGGATACCTCCCAGATGCAAGGTGCCCCCACAGGCAACTGCGGCTGGTTTGACAGTGCCAAGTGCCTCCTGCAAACTGACATCAGGAACCTGGCCTGGTGACTTTTGTTTCTCTGGGTAAAGGCCATGGTTCAGGTCCAGGGCCTTGTGGCCAGGAGTGGCCGGCTGCCTGCTAAAATTCCGCACGGATGAGGATACATGCCAGTTGCAAGGTGCCCCCACAGGCAACTGTGGCTGGTTTGACAGTGCCAAGTGCCTCCTGCAAACTGACATCAGGAACCTGGCCTGGTGACTTTTGTTTCTCTGGGGAAAGGCCATGGTTCATGTCCAGGGCCTTGTGGCCAGGAGTGGCCGGCTGCCTGCTGAAATTCCGCACGGATGAGGATACATCCCAGTTGCAAGGTGCCCCCACAGGCAACTGCGTCTGGTTTGACAGTGCCAAGTGCCACCTGCAAACTGACATCAGGAACCTGGCCTGGTGACTTTTGTTTCTCTGGGGAAAGGCCATCATTCTTGTCCGGGGCCCAGAGTGGCCGGAGTGGCCGGCTGCCTGCTGAAATTCCACACGGTTGAGGATGCCTCCCAGATGAAAAATGCCCCCACAGGCAACTGTGGCTGGTTTGACAGTGCCAAGTGCCTCCTGCAAACTGACATCAGGAACCTGGCCTGGTGACTTTTATTTCTCTGGGTAAAGGCCATCATTCGTGTCCAGTGCCCCGCGGCCTGGAGTGGCCGGCTGCCTGCTGAAATTCCTCACGGTTGAGGATACCTCCCAGATGAAAGGTGCCCCCACAGGTAACTGTGGCTGGTTTGACAGTGCCAAGTGCCTCCTGCAAACTGACATCAGGAACCTGGCCTGGTGACTTTTGTTTCTCAGGGGAAAGGCCATCGTTCCTCTCCAGGGCCCGCTGGCCTGGAGTGGCCGGCTGCCTGCTGAAATTCCACACGGATCAGGATGCCTCCCAGATGAAAAATGCCCCCAGAGGAAACTGCGTCAGGTTTGACAGTGCCAAGTGCCTCCTGCAAACTGACATCAGGAACCTGGCCTGATGACTTTTGTTTCTCTGGGGAAAGGCCATGGTTCATGTCCAGGGCCTGGGGGCTCGGAGTGGCCGGCTGCCTGCTGAAATTCCGCATGGATCAGGATGCCTCCCAGATGAAAAATGCCCCCACAGGCAACTGCGTCTGGTTTGACAGTGCCAAGTGACTCCTGCAAACTGACATCAGGAACCTGGCCTGGTGACTTTTGTTTCTGTGTGTAAAGGCCATCATTCTTTTCCAGGGTACTGTGGCCTGGAGTGGCCGGCTGCCTGCTGAAATTCCGCACGGATCAGGATGCCTCCCAGACCGAAAGTACCACCCAAGGCAAATGTGGCTGGTTTGACAGTGCCAAGTGCCTCCTGCAAACAGACATCAGCGACCTGGCCTGCTGAGTTCTGTTTCTCTGGGGAAAGGCCATGGTTCCTCTCCAGGGCCCGGTGGCTCGAGTGGCAGGCTGCCTGCTGAAATTCCACATGGATCAGGATGCCTCCCAGATGCAAGGTGCCCCCACAGGCAACTGTGGCTGGTTTGACAGTGCCAAGTGCCTCCTGCAAACTGACATCAGGAACCTGGCCTGGTGACTTTTATTTCTCTGGGTAAAGGCCCTCATTCGTGTCCAGTGCCCCGCGGCCTGGAGTGGCCGGCTGCCTGCTGAAATTCCGCACGGTTGAGGATACCTCCCAGATGAAAGGTGCCCCCACAGGTAACTGTGGCTGGTTTGACACTGCCAAGTGCCTCCTGCAAACTGACATCAGGAACCTGGCCTGCTGACTTTTGTTTCTCTGGGGAAAGGCCATGTTTCATGTCCATGGCCTGGGGGCCCGGAGTGGCCGGCTGCCTGCTGAAATTCTGCATGGATCCGGATGCCGCCGAGATGGAAGTTGCCACCACAGGCATCTGTGGCTGGTTTGACACTGCCAAGTGCCTCCTGCAAACTGACATCAGGAACCTGGCCTGCTGACTTTTGTTTCTCTGGGGAAAGGCCATGGTTCATGTCCAGGGCCTGGTAGCCCGGAGTGTCCGGCTGCCTGCTGAAATTCCACATGGATCAGGATGCCTCCCAGATGAAAAATGCCCCCAGAGGAAACTGAGTCAGGTTTGACAGTGCCAAGTGCCTCCTGCAAACTGACATCAGGAACCTGACCTGGTGACTTTTGTTTCTCTGGGGAAAGGCCATGGTTCATGTCCAGGGCCTGGTGGCTCGGAGTGGCCGGCTGCCTGCTGAAATTCCGCATGGATCAGGATGCCTCCCACATGAAAAATGCCCCCACAGGCACCTGTGGCTGGTTTGACAGTGCCAAGTGCCTCCTGCCAACTGACATCAGGAACCTGGCCTGGTGACTTTTATTTCTCTGGGTAAAGGCCATCATTCGTGTCCAGTGCCCCGCGGCCTGGAGTGGCCGGCTGCCTGCTGAAATTCCTCACGGTTGAGGATACCTCCCAGATGAAAGGTGCCCCCACAGGTAACTGTGGCTGGTTTGACACTGCCAAGTGCCTCCTGCAAACTGACATCAGGAACCTGGCCTGGTGACTTTTGTTTCTCTGGGGAAAGGCCATGGTTCATGTCCAGGGCCTTGTGGCCAGGAGTGGCAGGCTGCCTGCTGAAATTCCACATGGATCAGCAGGCCTCCCAGATGAAAGGTGCCCCCACAGGCAACTGTGGCTGGTTTGACAGTGCCAAGTGCCTCCTGCAAACTGACATCAGGAACCTGGCCTGGTGACTTTTGTTTCTCTGGGGAAAGGCCATCATTCATGTCCAGGGCCTTGTGGCCCGGAGTGGCCAGCTGCCTGCTGAAATTCCGCACGGATGAGGATACATCCCAGTTGCAAGGTGCCCCCACAGGCAACTGCGTCTGGTTTGACAGTGCCAAGTGCCACCTGCAAACTGACATCAGGAACCTGGCCTGGTGACTTTTGTTTGTCTGGGGAAAGGCCATTATTCTTGTCCGGGTCCCGGTGGCCTGGAGTGGCAGGCTGCCTGCTGAAATTCCTCACGGATCAGGATACCTCCCAGATGCAAGGTGCCCCCACAGGCAACTGCGGCTGGTTTGACAGTGCCAAGTGCCTCCTGCAAACTGACATCAGGAACCTGGCCTGGTGACTTTTGTTTCTCTGGGTAAAGGCCATGGTTCAGGTCCAGGGCCTTGTGGCCAGGAGTGGCCGGCTGCCTGCTAAAATTCCGCACGGATGAGGATACATGCCAGTTGCAAGGTGCCCCCACAGGCAACTGTGGCTGGTTTGACAGTGCCAAGTGCCTCCTGCAAACTGACATCAGGAACCTGGCCTGGTGACTTTTGTTTCTCTGGGGAAAGGCCATGGTTCATGTCCAGGGCCTTGTGGCCAGGAGTGGCCGGCTGCCTGCTGAAATTCCGCACGGATGAGGATACATCCCAGTTGCAAGGTGCCCCCACAGGCAACTGCGTCTGGTTTGACAGTGCCAAGTGCCACCTGCAAACTGACATCAGGAACCTGGCCTGGTGACTTTTGTTTCTCTGGGGAAAGGCCATCATTCTTGTCCGGGGCCCAGAGTGGCCGGAGTGGCCGGCTGCCTGCTGAAATTCCACACGGTTGAGGATGCCTCCCAGATGAAAAATGCCCCCACAGGCAACTGTGGCTGGTTTGACAGTGCCAAGTGCCTCCTGCAAACTGACATCAGGAACCTGGCCTGGTGTTTTTTGTTTCTCTGGGGAAAGGCCATGGTTCATGTCCAGGGCCTTGTGGCCAGGAGTGGCCGGCTGCCTGCTGAAATTCCGCACGGATGAGGATACATCCCAGTTGCAAGGTGCCCCCACAGGCAACTGCGTCTGGTTTGACAGTGCCAAGTGCCACCTGCAAACTGACATCAGGAACCTGGCCTGGTGACTTTTGTTTCTCTGGGGAAAGGCCAACATTCTTTTCCGGGTACCGGTGGACGGAGTGGCCGGCTGCCTGCTGAAATTCCTCACGGATCAGGATACCTCCCAGATGCAAGGTGCCCCCACAGGCAACTGCGGCTGGTTTGACAGTGCCAAGTGCCTCCTGCAAACAGACATCAGCGACCTGGCCTGCTAAGTTCTGTTTCTCTGGGGAAAGGCCATCGTTCCTCTCCAGGGCCCGGTGGCTCGAGTGGCAGGCTGCCTGCTGAAATTCCACATGGATCAGGAGGCCTCCCAGATGAAAGGTGCCCCCACAGGCAACTGTGGCTGGTTTGACAGTGCCAAGTGCCTCCTGCAAACTGACATCAGGAACCTGGCCTGGTGACTTTTATTTCTCTGGGTAAAGGCCATCATTCGTGTCCAGTGCCCCGCGGCCTGGAGTGGCCGGCTGCCTGCTGAAATTCCTCACGGTTGAGGATACCTCCCAGATGAAAGGTGCCCCCACAGGTAACTGTGGCTGGTTTGACAGTGCCAAGTGCCTCCTGCAAACTGACATCAGGAACCTGGCCTGGTGACTTTTGTTTCTCAGGGGAAAGGCCATGGTTCATGTCCAGGGCCCGCTGGCCCGGAGTGGCCAGCTTCCTGCTGAAATTCCACACGGATCAGGATGCCTACCAGATGAAAAATGCCCCCAGAGGAAACTGCGTCAGGTTTGACAGTGCCAAGTGCCTCCTGCAAACTGACATCAGGAACCTGGCCCGGTGACTTTTGTTTCTCTGGGGAAAGGCCATGGTTCATGTCCAGGGCCTGGGGGCTCGGAGTGGCCGGCTGCCTGCTGAAATTCCGCATGGATCAGGATGCCTCCCAGATGAAAAATGCCCCCACAGGCAACTGCGTCTGGTTTGACAGTGCCAAGTGACTCCTGCAAACTGACATCAGGAACCTGGCCTGGTGACTTTTGTTTCTGTGTGTAAAGGCCATCATTCTTTTCCAGGGTACGGTGGCCCGGCGTGGCCGGCTGCCTGCTGAAATTCCGCATGGATCAGGATGCCTCCCAGACCGAAAGTACCACCCAAGGCAAATGTGGCTGGTTTGACAGTGCCAAGTGCCTCCTGCAAACAGACATCAGCGACCTGGCCTGCTGAGTTCTGTTTCTCTGGGGAAAGGCCATCGTTCCTCTCCAGGGCCCGGTGGCTCGAGTGGCAGGCTGCCTGCTGAAATTCCACATGGATCAGGATGCCTCCCAGATGAAAGGTGCCCCCACAGGCAACTGTGGCTGGTTTGACAGTGCCAAGTGCCTCCTGCAAACTGACATCAGGAACCTGGCCTGGTGACTTTTATTTCTCTGGGTAAAGGCCCTCATTCGTGTCCAGTGCCCCGCGGCCTGGAGTGGCCGGCTGCCTGCTGAAATTCCTCACGGTTGAGGATACCTCCCAGATGAAAGGTGCCCCCACAGGTAACTGTGGCTGGTTTGACACTGCCAAGTGCCTCCTGCAAACTGACATCAGGAACCTGGCCTGCTGACTTTTGTTTCTCTGGGGAAAGGCCATGGTTCATGTCCATGGCCTGGGGGCCCGGAGTGGCCGGCTGCCTGCTGAAATTCTGCATGGATCCGGATGCCGCCGAGATGGAAGGTGCCACCACAGGCAACTGTGGCTGGTTTGACACTGCCAAGTGCCTCCTGCAAACTGACATCAGGAACCTGGCCTGCTGACTTTTGTTTCTCTGGGGAAAGGCCATGGTTCATGTCCAGGGCCTGGTAGCCCGGAGTGGCCGGCTGCCTGCTGAAATTCCACATGGATCAGGATGCCTCCCAGATGAAAAATGCCCCCAGAGGAAACTGAGTCAGGTTTGACAGTGCCAAGTGCCTCCTGCAAACTGACATCAGGAACCTGGCCTGGTGACTTTTGTTTCTCTGGGGAAAGGCCATGGTTCATGTCCAGGGCCTGGGGGCTCGGAGGGGCCGGCTGCCTGCTGAAATTCCAAAAGGATCAGGATGCCTCCCACATGAAAAATGCCCCCACAGGCACCTGTGGCTGGTTTGACAGTGCCAAGTGCCTCCTGCCAACTGACATCTGGAACCTGGCCTGGTGACTTTTGTTTCTCTGGGGAAAGGCCATGATTCTTTTCCGGGGTACGGTGGCCCGGAGTGGCCGGCTGCCTGCTGAAATTCCAAAAGGATCAGGATGCCTCCCAGACCGAAAGTACCACCCAAGGCAACTGTGGCTGGTTTGACACTGCCAAGTGCCTCCTGCAAACTGACATCAGCGACCTGGCCTGCTGAGATCTGTTTCTCTGGGGAAAGGCCATCGTTCCTCTCCAGGGCCCAGTGGCTCGAGTGGCAGGCTGCCTGCTGAAATTCCACATGGATCAGCAGGCCTCCCAGATGAAAGGTGCCCCCACAGGCAACTGTGGCTGGTTTGACAGTGCCAAGTGCCTCCTGCCAACTGACATCAGGAACCTGGCCTGGTGACTTTTATTTCTCTGGGTAAAGGCCATCATTCGTGTCCAGTGCCCCGCGGCCTGGAGTGGCCGGCTGCCTGCTGAAATTCCTCACGGTTGAGGATACCTCCCAGATGAAAGGTGCCCCCACAGGTAACTGTGGCTGGTTTGACACTGCCAAGTGCCTCCTGCAAACTGACATCAGGAACCTGGCCTGGTGACTTTTGTTTCTCTGGGGAAAGGCCATGGTTCATGTCCAGGGCCTTGTGGCCAGGAGTGGCAGGCTGCCTGCTGAAATTCCACATGGATCAGGAGGCCTCCCAGATGCAAGGTGCCCCCACAGGCAACTGTGGCTGGTTTGACAGTGCCAAGTGCCACCTGCAAACTGACATCAGGAACCTGGCCTGGTGACTTTTGTTTCTCTGGGGAAAGGCCATTATTCTTGTCCGGGTCCCGGTGGCCTGGAGTGGCAGGCTGCCTGCTGAAATTCCACACGGATCAGGATACCTCCCTGATGCAAGGTGCCCCCACAGGCAACTGTGGCTGGTTTGACAGTGCCAAGTGCCTCCTGCAAACTGACATCAGGAACCTGGCCTGGTGACTTTTGTTTCTCTGGGGAAAGGCCATGGTTCATGTCCAGGGCCTTGTGGCCAGGAGTGGCCGGCTGCCTGCTGAAATTCCGCACGGATGAGGATACATCCCAGTTGCAAGGTGCCCACTCAGGCAACTGCGTCTGGTTTGACAGTGCCAAGTGCCACCTGCAAACTGACATCAGGAACCTGGCCTGGTGACTTTTGTTTCTCTGGGGAAAGGCCATGGTTCATGTCCAGGGCTTGGTGGCCCGGAGTGGTCCGCTGCCTTCTGAAATTCCAAATGGATCAGGATACATCCCAGAACGAAAGTACCACCAGAGGCAACTGTGGCTGGTTTGACAGTGCCAAGTTCCTCCTGCAAACTGACATCAGGAACCTGGCCTGGTGACTTTTGTTTCTCTGGGGAAAGGCCATGGTTCATGTCCAGGGCCTTGTGGCCAGGAGTGGCCGGCTGCCTGCTGAAATTCCGCACGGATGAGGATACATGCCAGTTGCAAGGTGCCCCCACAGGCAACTGTGGCTGGTTTGACAGTGCCAAGTGCCTCCTGCAAACTGACATCAGGAACCTGGCCTGGTGACTTTTGTTTCTCTGGGGAAAGGCCATGGTTCATGTCCAGGGCCTTGTGGCCAGGAGTGGCCCGCTGCCTGCTGAAATTCCGCACGGATGAGGATACATCCCAGTTGCAAGGTGCCCCCACAGGCAACTGCGTCTGGTTTGACAGTGCCAAGTGCCACCTGCAAACTGACATCAGGAACCTGGCCTGGTGACTTTTGTTTCTCTGGGGAAAGGCCATCATTCTTGTCCGGGGCCCAGAGTGGCCGGAGTGGCCGGCTGCCTGCTGAAATTCCACACGGTTGAGGATGCCTCCCAGATGAAAAATGCCCCCAGAGGAAACTGCGTCTGGTTTGACAGTGCCAAGTGCCTCCTGCAAACTGACATCAGGAACCTGGCCTGATGACTTTTGTTTCTCTGGGGAAAGGCCATTATTCTTGTCCGGGTCCCGGTGGCCTGGAGTGGCAGGCTGCCTGCTGAAATTCCACACGGATCAGGATACCTCCCTGATGCAAGGTGCCCCCACAGGCAACTGTGGCTGGTTTGACAGTGCCAAGTGCCTCCTGCAAACTGACATCAGGAACCTGGCCTGGTGACTTTTGTTTCTCTGGGGAAAGGCCATGGTTCATGTCCAGGGCCTTGTGGCCAGGAGTGGCCGGCTGCCTGCTGAAATTCCGCACGGATGAGGATACATCCCAGTTGCAAGGTGCCCACTCAGGCAACTGTGGCTGGTTTGACAGTGCCAAGTGCCACCTGCAAACTGACATCAGGAACCTGGCCTGGTGACTTTTGTTTCTCTGGGGAAAGGCCATGGTTCATGTCCAGGGCTTGGTGGCCCGGAGTGGCCCGCTGCCTTCTGAAATTCCAAATGGATCAGGATACCTCCCAGATGCAAGGTGCCCCCACAGGCAACTGCGGCTGGTTTGACAGTGCCAAGTGCCTCCTGCAAACAGACATCAGCGACCTGGCCTGCTAAGTTCTGTTTCTCTGGGGAAAGGCCATCGTTCCTCTCCAGGGCCCGGTGGCTCGAGTGGCAGGCTGCCTGCTGAAATTCCACATGGATCAGGAGGCCTCCCAGATGAAAGGTGCCCCCACAGGCAACTGTGGCTGGTTTGACAGTGCCAAGTGCCTCCTGCAAACTGACATCAGGAACCTGGCCTGGTGACTTTTATTTCTCTGGGTAAAGGCCATCATTCGTGTCCAGTGCCCCGCGGCCTGGAGTGGCCGGCTGCCTGCTGAAATTCCTCACGGTTGAGGATACCTCCCAGATGAAAGGTGCCCCCACAGGTAACTGTGGCTGGTTTGACAGTGCCAAGTGCCTCCTGCAAACTGACATCAGGAACCTGGCCTGGTGACTTTTGTTTCTCAGGGGAAAGGCCATGGTTCATGTCCAGGGCCCGCTGGCCCGGAGTGGCCAGCTGCCTGCTGAAATTCCACACGGATCAGGATGCCTACCAGATGAAAAATGCCCCCAGAGGAAACTGCGTCAGGTTTGACAGTGCCAAGTGCCTCCTGCAAACTGACATCAGGAACCTGGCCCGGTGACTTTTGTTTCTCTGGGGAAAGGCCATGGTTCATGTCCAGGGCCTGGGGGCTCGGAGTGGCCGGCTGCCTGCTGAAATTCCGCATGGATCAGGATGCCTCCCAGATGAAAAATGCCCCCACAGGCAACTGCGTCTGGTTTGACAGTGCCAAGTGACTCCTGCAAACTGACATCAGGAACCTGGCCTGGTGACTTTTGTTTCTGTGTGTAAAGGCCATCATTCTTTTCCAGGGCCTGGGGGCTCGGCGTGGCCGGCTGCCTGCTGAAATTCCGCATGGATCAGGATGCCTCCCAGACCGAAAGTACCACCCAAGGCAAATGTGGCTGGTTTGACAGTGCCAAGTGCCTCCTGCAAACAGACATCAGCGACCTGGCCTGCTGAGTTCTGTTTCTCTGGGGAAAGGCCATCGTTCCTCCCCAGGGCCCGGTGGCTCGAGTGGCAGGCTGCCTGCTGAAATTCCACATGGATCAGGATGCCTCCCAGATGAAAGGTGCCCCCACAGGCAACTGTGGCTGGTTTGACAGTGCCAAGTGCCTCCTGCAAACTGACATCAGGAACCTGGCCTGGTGACTTTTATTTCTCTGGGTAAAGGCCCTCATTCGTGTCCAGTGCCCCGCGGCCTGGAGTGGCCGGCTGCCTGCTGAAATTCCTCACGGTTGAGGATACCTCCCAGATGAAAGGTGCCCCCACAGGTAACTGTGGCTGGTTTGACAGTGCCAAGTGCCTCCTGCAAACTGACATCAGGAACCTGGCCTGCTGACTTTTGTTTCTCTGGGGAAAGGCCATGGTTCATGTCCATGGCCTGGGGGCCCGGAGTGGCCGGCTGCCTGCTGAAATTCTGCATGGATCCGGATGCCGCCGAGATGGAAGGTGCCACCACAGGCAACTGTGGCTGGTTTGACACTGCCAAGTGCCTCCTGCAAACTGACATCAGGAACCTGGCCTGCTGACTTTTGTTTCTCTGGGGAAAGGCCATGGTTCATGTCCAGGGCCTGGTAGCCCGGAGTGGCCGGCTGCCTGCTGAAATTCCACATGGATCAGGATGCCTCCCAGATGAAAAATGCCCCCAGAGGAAACTGAGTCAGGTTTGACAGTGCCAAGTGCCTCCTGCAAACTGACATCAGGAACCTGGCCTGGTGACTTTTGTTTCTCTGGGGAAAGGCCATGGTTCATGTCCAGGGCCTGGGGGCTCGGAGGGGCCGGCTGCCTGCTGAAATTCCAAAAGGATCAGGATGCCTCCCACATGAAAAATGCCCCCACAGGCACCTGTGGCTGGTTTGACAGTGCCAAGTGCCTCCTGCCAACTGACATCTGGAACCTGGCCTGGTGACTTTTGTTTCTCTGGGGAAAGGCCATGATTCTTTTCCGGGGTACGGTGGCCCGGAGTGGCCGGCTGCCTGCTGAAATTCCAAAAGGATCAGGATGCCTCCCAGACCGAAAGTACCACCCAAGGCAACTGTGGCTGGTTTGACACTGCCAAGTGCCTCCTGCAAACTGACATCAGCGACCTGGCCTGCTGAGATCTGTTTCTCTGGGGAAAGGCCATCGTTCCTCTCCAGGGCCCAGTGGCTCGAGTGGCAGGCTGCCTGCTGAAATTCCACATGGATCAGCAGGCCTCCCAGATGAAAGGTGCCCCCACAGGCAACTGTGGCTGGTTTGACAGTGCCAAGTGCCTCCTGCCAACTGACATCAGGAACCTGGCCTGGTGACTTTTATTTCTCTGGGTAAAGGCCATCATTCGTGTCCAGTGCCCCGCGGCCTGGAGTGGCCGGCTGCCTGCTGAAATTCCTCACGGTTGAGGATACCTCCCAGATGAAAGGTGCCCCCACAGGTAACTGTGGCTGGTTTGACACTGCCAAGTGCCTCCTGCAAACTGACATCAGGAACCTGGCCTGGTGACTTTTGTTTCTCTGGGGAAAGGCCATGGTTCATGTCCAGGGCCTTGTGGCCAGGAGTGGCAGGCTGCCTGCTGAAATTCCACATGGATCAGGAGGCCTCCCAGATGCAAGGTGCCCCCACAGGCAACTGTGGCTGGTTTGACAGTGCCAAGTGCCACCTGCAAACTGACATCAGGAACCTGGCCTGGTGACTTTTGTTTCTCTGGGGAAAGGCCATTATTCTTGTCCGGGTCCCGGTGGCCTGGAGTGGCAGGCTGCCTGCTGAAATTCCACACGGATCAGGATACCTCCCTGATGCAAGGTGCCCCCACAGGCAACTGTGGCTGGTTTGACAGTGCCAAGTGCCTCCTGCAAACTGACATCAGGAACCTGGCCTGGTGACTTTTGTTTCTCTGGGGAAAGGCCATGGTTCATGTCCAGGGCCTTGTGGCCAGGAGTGGCCGGCTGCCTGCTGAAATTCCGCACGGATGAGGATACATCCCAGTTGCAAGGTGCCCACTCAGGCAACTGCGTCTGGTTTGACAGTGCCAAGTGCCACCTGCAAACTGACATCAGGAACCTGGCCTGGTGACTTTTGTTTCTCTGGGGAAAGGCCATGGTTCATGTCCAGGGCTTGGTGGCCCGGAGTGGTCCGCTGCCTTCTGAAATTCCAAATGGATCAGGATACATCCCAGAACGAAAGTACCACCAGAGGCAACTGTGGCTGGTTTGACAGTGCCAAGTTCCTCCTGCAAACTGACATCAGGAACCTGGCCTGGTGACTTTTGTTTCTCTGGGGAAAGGCCATGGTTCATGTCCAGGGCCTTGTGGCCAGGAGTGGCCGGCTGCCTGCTGAAATTCCGCACGGATGAGGATACATGCCAGTTGCAAGGTGCCCCCACAGGCAACTGTGGCTGGTTTGACAGTGCCAAGTGCCTCCTGCAAACTGACATCAGGAACCTGGCCTGGTGACTTTTGTTTCTCTGGGGAAAGGCCATGGTTCATGTCCAGGGCCTTGTGGCCAGGAGTGGCCCGCTGCCTGCTGAAATTCCGCACGGATGAGGATACATCCCAGTTGCAAGGTGCCCCCACAGGCAACTGCGTCTGGTTTGACAGTGCCAAGTGCCACCTGCAAACTGACATCAGGAACCTGGCCTGGTGACTTTTGTTTCTCTGGGGAAAGGCCATCATTCTTGTCCGGGGCCCAGAGTGGCCGGAGTGGCCGGCTGCCTGCTGAAATTCCACACGGTTGAGGATGCCTCCCAGATGAAAAATGCCCCCAGAGGAAACTGCGTCTGGTTTGACAGTGCCAAGTGCCTCCTGCAAACTGACATCAGGAACCTGGCCTGATGACTTTTGTTTCTCTGGGGAAAGGCCATTATTCTTGTCCGGGTCCCGGTGGCCTGGAGTGGCAGGCTGCCTGCTGAAATTCCACACGGATCAGGATACCTCCCTGATGCAAGGTGCCCCCACAGGCAACTGTGGCTGGTTTGACAGTGCCAAGTGCCTCCTGCAAACTGACATCAGGAACCTGGCCTGGTGACTTTTGTTTCTCTGGGGAAAGGCCATGGTTCATGTCCAGGGCCTTGTGGCCAGGAGTGGCCGGCTGCCTGCTGAAATTCCGCACGGATGAGGATACATCCCAGTTGCAAGGTGCCCACTCAGGCAACTGTGGCTGGTTTGACAGTGCCAAGTGCCACCTGCAAACTGACATCAGGAACCTGGCCTGGTGACTTTTGTTTCTCTGGGGAAAGGCCATGGTTCATGTCCAGGGCTTGGTGGCCCGGAGTGGCCCGCTGCCTTCTGAAATTCCAAATGGATCAGGATACATCCCAGAACGAAAGTACCACCAGAGGCAACTGTGGCTGGTTTGACAGTGCCAAGTGCCTCCTGCAAACTGACATCAGGAACCTGGCCTGGTGACTTTTGTTTCTCTGGGGAAAGGCCATGGTTCTTGTCCAGGGCCTTGTGGCCAGGAGTGGCTGGCTGCCTGCTGAAATTCCGCTCGGATGAGGATACATGCCAGTTGCAAGGTGCCCCCACAGGCAACTGTGGCTGGTTTGACAGTGCCAAGTGCCTCCTGCAAACTGACATCAGGAACCTGGCCTGGTGACTTTTGTTTCTCTGGGGAAAGGCCATGGTTCATGTCCAGGGCCTTGTGGCCAGGAGTGGCCCGCTGCCTGCTGAAATTCCGCACGGATGAGGATACATCCCAGTTGCAAGGTGCCCCCACAGGCAACTGCGTCTGGTTTGACAGAGCCAAGTGCCACCTGCAAACTGACATCAGGAACCTGGCCTGGTGACTTTTGTTTCTCTGGGGAAAGGCCAACATTCTTTTCCGGGTACCGGTGGACGGAGTGGCCGGCTGCCTGCTGAAATTCCTCACGGATCAGGATACCTCCCAGATGCAAGGTGCCCCCACAGGCAACTGTGGCTGGTTTGACAGTGCCAAGTGCCTCCTGCAAACAGACATCAGCGACCT
Source organism: Passer domesticus (assembly GCF_036417665.1). Lineage (NCBI taxonomy): Eukaryota > Metazoa > Chordata > Aves > Passeriformes > Passeridae > Passer > Passer domesticus. Next base: position 60,463,396 of record NC_087474.1, read on the forward strand.
GGCCTGCTAAGTTCTGTTTCTCTGGGGAAAGGCCATCGTTCCTCTCCAGGGCCCGGTGGCTCGAGTGGCAGGCTGCCTGCTGAAATTCCACATGGATCAGGAGGCCTCCCAGATGAAAGGTGCCCCCACAGGCAACTGTGGCTGGTTTGACAGTGCCAAGTGCCTCCTGCAAACTGACATCAGGAACCTGGCCTGGTGACTTTTATTTCTCTGGGTAAAGGCCATCATTCGTGTCCAGTGCCCCGCGGCCTGGAGTGGCCGGCTGCCTGCTGAAATTCCTCACGGATCAGGATACCTCCCAGATGAAAGGTGCCACCACAGGTAACTGTGGCTGGTTTGACACTGCCAAGTGCCTCCTGCAAACTGACATCAGGAACCTGGCCTGCTGACTTTTGTTTCTCAGGGGAAAGGCCATCGTTCCTCTCCAGGGCCCGCTGGCCCGGAGTGGCCGGCTGCCTGCTGAAATTCCACACGGATCAGGATGCCTCCCAGATGAAAAATGCCCCCAGAGGAAACTGCGTCAGGTTTGACAGTGCCAAGTGCCACCTGCAAACTGACATCAGGAACCTGGCCTGCTGACTTTTGTTTCTCTGGGGAAAGGCCATGGTTCATGTCCAGGGCCTTGTGGCCAGGAGTGGCCGGCTGCCTGCTGAAATTCCGCACGGATGAGGATACATCCCAGATGCAAGGTGCCCCCACAGGCAACTGCGTCTGGTTTGACAGTGCCAAGTGACTCCTGCAAACTGACATCAGGAACCTGGCCTGGTGACTTTTGTTTCTCTGGGGAAAGGCCATGGTTCATGTCCAGGGCCTGGGGGCTCGGAGTGGCCGGCTGCCTGCTGAAATTCCGCATGGATCAGGATGCCTCCCAGATGAAAAATGCCCCCACAGGCAACTGCGTCTGGTTTGACAGTGCCAAGTGACTCCTGCAAACTGACATCAGGAACCTGGCCTGGTGACTTTTGTTTCTGTGTGTAAAGGCCATCATTCTTTTCCAGGGTACGGTGGCCCGGAGTGGCCGGCTGCCTGCTGAAATTCCGCACGGATCAGGATGCCTCCCAGACCGAAAGTACCACCCAAGGCAAATGTGGCTGGTTTGACAGTGCCAAGTGCCTCCTGCAAACTGACATCAGGAACCTGGCCTGGTGACTTTTATTTCTCTGGGTAAAGGCCATCATTCGTGTCCAGTGCCCCGCGGCCTGGAGTGGCCGGCTGCCTGCTGAAATTCCTCACGGATCAGGATACCTCCCAGATGAAAGGTGCCACCACAGGTAACTGTGGCTGGTTTGACACTGCCAAGTGCCTCCTGCAAACTGACATCAGGAACCTGGCCTGCTGACTTTTGTTTCTCAGGGGAAAGGCCATCGTTCCTCTCCAGGGCCCGCTGGCCCGGAGTGGCCGGCTGCCTGCTGAAATTCCACACGGATCAGGATGCCTCCCAGATGAAAAATGCCCCCAGAGGAAACTGCGTCAGGTTTGACAGTGCCAAGTGCCACCTGCAAACTGACATCAGGAACCTGGCCTGCTGACTTTTGTTTCTCTGGGGAAAGGCCATGGTTCATGTCCAGGGCCTTGTGGCCAGGAGTGGCCGGCTGCCTGCTGAAATTCCGCACGGATGAGGATACATCCCAGATGCAAGGTGCCCCCACAGGCAACTGCGTCTGGTTTGACAGTGCCAAGTGACTCCTGCAAACTGACATCAGGAACCTGGCCTGGTGACTTTTGTTTCTCTGGGGAAAGGCCATGGTTCATGTCCAGGGCCTGGGGGCTCGGAGTGGCCGGCTGCCTGCTGAAATTCCGCATGGATCAGGATGCCTCCCAGATGAAAAATGCCCCCACAGGCAACTGCGTCTGGTTTGACAGTGCCAAGTGACTCCTGCAAACTGACATCAGGAACCTGGCCTGGTGACTTTTGTTTCTGTGTGTAAAGGCCATCATTCTTTTCCAGGGTACGGTGGCCCGGAGTGGCCGGCTGCCTGCTGAAATTCCGCACGGATCAGGATGCCTCCCAGACCGAAAGTACCACCCAAGGCAAATGTGGCTGGTTTGACAGTGCCAAGTGCCTCCTGCAAACAGACATCAGCGACCTGGCCTGCTGAGTTCTGTTTCTCTGGGGAAAGGCCATCGTTCCTCTCCAGGGCCCGGTGGCTCGAGTGGCAGGCTGCCTGCTGAAATTCCACATGGATCAGGAGGCCTCCCAGATGAAAGGTGCCCCCACAGGCAACTGTGGCTGGTTTGACAGTGCCAAGTGCCTCCTGCAAACTGACATCAGGAACCTGGCCTGGTGACTTTTATTTCTCTGGGTAAAGGCCCTCATTCGTGTCCAGTGCCCCGCGGCCTGGAGTGGCCGGCTGCCTGCTGAAATTCCTCACGGTTGAGGATACCTCCCAGATGAAAGGTGCCCCCACAGGTAACTGTGGCTGGTTTGACACTGCCAAGTGCCTCCTGCAAACTGACATCAGGAACCTGGCCTGCTGACTTTTGTTTCTCTGGGGAAAGGCCATGGTTCATGTCCAGGGCCTTGTGGCCAGGAGTGGCCGGCTGCCTGCTGAAATTCCGCACGGATGAGGATACATCCCAGTTGCAAGGTGCCCACTCAGGCAACTGCGTCTGGTTTGACAGTGCCAAGTGCCACCTGCAAACTGACATCAGGAACCTGGCCTGGTGACTTTTGTTTCTCTGGGGAAAGGCCATGGTTCATGTCCAGGGCTTGGTGGCCCGGAGTGGCCCGCTGCCTTCTGAAATTCCAAATGGATCAGGATACATCCCAGAACGAAAGTACCACCAGAGGCAACTGTGGCTGGTTTGACAGTGCCAAGTGCCTCCTGCAAACTGACATCAGGAACCTGGCCTGGTGACTTTTGTTTCTCTGGGGAAAGGCCATGGTTCATGTCCAGGGCCTTGTGGCCAGGAGTGGCCGGCTGCCTGCTGAAATTCCGCACGGATGAGGATACATGCCAGTTGCAAGGTGCCCCCACAGGCAACTGTGGCTGGTTTGACAGTGCCAAGTGCCTCCTGCAAACTGACATCAGGAACCTGGCCTGGTGACTTTTGTTTCTCTGGGGAAAGGCCATGGTTCATGTCCAGGGCCTTGTGGCCAGTAGTGGCCCGCTGCCTGCTGAAATTCCGCACGGATGAGGATACATCCCAGTTGCAAGGTGCCCCCACAGGCAACTGCGTCTGGTTTGACAGTGCCAAGTGCCACCTGCAAACTGACATCAGGAACCTGGCCTGGTGACTTTTGTTTCTCTGGGGAAAGGCCAACATTCTTTTCCGGGTACCGGTGGACGGAGTGGCCGGCTGCCTGCTGAAATTCCTCACGGATCAGGATACCTCCCAGATGCAAGGTGCCCCCACAGGCAACTGTGGCTGGTTTGACAGTGCCAAGTGCCTCCTGCAAACAGACATCAGCGACCTGGCCTGCTGAGTTCTGTTTCTCTGGGGAAAGGCCATCGTTCCTCTCCAGGGCCCGGTGGCTCGAGTGGCAGGCTGCCTGCTGAAATTCCACATGGATCAGGATGCCTCCCAGATGAAAGGTGCCCCCACAGGCAACTGTGGCTGGTTTGACAGTGCCAAGTGCCTCCTGCAAACTGACATCAGGAACCTGGCCTGGTGACTTTTATTTCTCTGGGTAAAGGCCCTCATTCGTGTCCAGTGCCCCGCGGCCTGGAGTGGCCGGCTGCCTGCTGAAATTCCTCACGGTTGAGGATACCTCCCAGATGAAAGGTGCCCCCACAGGTAACTGTGGCTGGTTTGACAGTGCCAAGTGCCTCCTGCAAACTGACATCAGGAACCTGGCCTGGTGACTTTTGTTTCTCTGGGGAAAGGCCATGGTTCATGTCCAGGGCCTTGTGGCCAGGAGTGGCCGGCTGCCTGCTGAAATTCCGCACGGATGAGGATACATCCCAGTTGCAAGGTGCCCACTCAGGCAACTGCGTCTGGTTTGACAGTGCCAAGTGCCACCTGCAAACTGACATCAGGAACCTGGCTTGGTGACTTTTGTTTCTCTGGGGAAAGGCCATGGTTCATGTCCAGGGCTTGGTGGCCCGGAGTGGCCCGCTGCCTTCTGAAATTCCAAATGGATCAGGATACATCCCAGAACGAAAGTACCACCAGAGGCAACTGCGTCAGGTTTGACAGTGCCAAGTGCCTCCTGCAAACTGACATCAGGAACCTGGCCTGGTGACTTTTGTTTCTCTGGGTAAAGGCCATGGTTCATGTCCAGGGCCTTGTGGCCAGGAGTGGCCGGCTGCCTGCTGAAATTCCGCACGGATGAGGATACATGCCAGTTGCAAGGTGCCCCCACAGGCAACTGTGGCTGGTTTGACAGTGCCAAGTGCCTCCTGCAAACTGACATCAGGAACCTGGCCTGGTGACTTTTGTTTCTCTGGGGAAAGGCCATGGTTCATGTCCAGGGCCTTGTGGCCAGGAGTGGCCCGCTGCCTGCTGAAATTCCGCACGGATGAGGATACATCCCAGTTGCAAGGTGCCCCCACAGGCAACTGCGTCTGGTTTGACAGTGCCAAGTTCCACCTGCAAACTGACATCAGGAACCTGGCCTGGTGACTTTTGTTTCTCTGGGGAAAGGCCATCATTCTTGTCCGGGGCCCAGAGTGGCCGGAGTGGCCGGCTGCCTGCTGAAATTCCACACGGTTGAGGATGCCTCCCAGATGAAAAATGCCCCCACACGCAACTGTGGCTGGTTTGACAGTGCCAAGTGCCTCCTGCAAACTGACATCAGGAACCTGGCCTGGTGTTTTTTGTTTCTCTGGGGAAAGGCCATGGTTCATGTCCAGGGCCTTGTGGCCAGGAGTGGCCGGCTGCCTGCTGAAATTCCGCACGGATGAGGATACATCCCAGTTGCAAGGTGCCCCCACAGGCAACTGCGGCTGGTTTGACAGAGCCAAGTGCCACCTGCAAACTGACATCAGGAACCTGGCCTGGTGACTTTTGTTTCTCTGGGGAAAGGCCAACATTCTTTTCCGGGTAACGGTGGACGGAGTGGCCGGCTGCCTGCTGAAATTCCTCACGGATCAGGATACCTCCCAGATGCAAGGTGCCCCCACAGGCAACTGCGTCTGGTTTGACAGTGCCAAGTGACTCCTGCAAACTGACATCAGGAACCTGGCCTGGTGACTTTTGTTTCTCTGGGGAAAGGCCATGGTTCATGTCCAGGGCCTGGGGGCTCGGAGTGGCCGGCTGCCTGCTGAAATTCCGCATGGATCAGGATGCCTCCCAGATGAAAAATGCCCCCACAGGCAACTGCGTCTGGTTTGACAGTGCCAAGTGACTCCTGCAAACTGACATCAGGAACCTGGCCTGGTGACTTTTGTTTCTGTGTGTAAAGGCCATCATTCTTTTCCAGGGTACGGTGGCCCGGAGTGGCCGGCTGCCTGCTGAAATTCCGCACGGATCAGGATGCCTCCCAGACCGAAAGTACCACCCAAGGCAAATGTGGCTGGTTTGACAGTGCCAAGTGCCTCCTGCAAACAGACATCAGCGACCTGGCCTGCTGAGTTCTGTTTCTCTGGGGAAAGGCCATCGTTCCTCTCCAGGGCCCGGTGGCTCGAGTGGCAGGCTGCCTGCTGAAATTCCACATGGATCAGGAGGCCTCCCAGATGAAAGGTGCCCCCACAGGCAACTGTGGCTGGTTTGACAGTGCCAAGTGCCTCCTGCAAACTGACATCAGGAACCTGGCCTGGTGACTTTTATTTCTCTGGGTAAAGGCCCTCATTCGTGTCCAGTGCCCCGCGGCCTGGAGTGGCCGGCTGCCTGCTGAAATTCCTCACGGTTGAGGATACCTCCCAGATGAAAGGTGCCCCCACAGGTAACTGTGGCTGGTTTGACACTGCCAAGTGCCTCCTGCAAACTGACATCAGGAACCTGGCCTGCTGACTTTTGTTTCTCTGGGGAAAGGCCATGGTTCATGTCCAGGGCCTTGTGGCCAGGAGTGGCCGGCTGCCTGCTGAAATTCCGCACGGATGAGGATACATCCCAGTTGCAAGGTGCCCACTCAGGCAACTGCGTCTGGTTTGACAGTGCCAAGTGCCACCTGCAAACTGACATCAGGAACCTGGCCTGGTGACTTTTGTTTCTCTGGGGAAAGGCCATGGTTCATGTCCAGGGCTTGGTGGCCCGGAGTGGCCCGCTGCCTTCTGAAATTCCAAATGGATCAGGATACATCCCAGAACGAAAGTACCACCAGAGGCAACTGTGGCTGGTTTGACAGTGCCAAGTGCCTCCTGCAAACTGACATCAGGAACCTGGCCTGGTGACTTTTGTTTCTCTGGGGAAAGGCCATGGTTCATGTCCAGGGCCTTGTGGCCAGGAGTGGCCGGCTGCCTGCTGAAATTCCGCACGGATGAGGATACATGCCAGTTGCAAGGTGCCCCCACAGGCAACTGTGGCTGGTTTGACAGTGCCAAGTGCCTCCTGCAAACTGACATCAGGAACCTGGCCTGGTGACTTTTGTTTCTCTGGGGAAAGGCCATGGTTCATGTCCAGGGCCTTGTGGCCAGTAGTGGCCCGCTGCCTGCTGAAATTCCGCACGGATGAGGATACATCCCAGTTGCAAGGTGCCCCCACAGGCAACTGCGTCTGGTTTGACAGTGCCAAGTGCCACCTGCAAACTGACATCAGGAACCTGGCCTGGTGACTTTTGTTTCTCTGGGGAAAGGCCAACATTCTTTTCCGGGTACCGGTGGACGGAGTGGCCGGCTGCCTGCTGAAATTCCTCACGGATCAGGATACCTCCCAGATGCAAGGTGCCCCCACAGGCAACTGTGGCTGGTTTGACAGTGCCAAGTGCCTCCTGCAAACAGACATCAGCGACCTGGCCTGCTGAGTTCTGTTTCTCTGGGGAAAGGCCATCGTTCCTCTCCAGGGCCCGGTGGCTCGAGTGGCAGGCTGCCTGCTGAAATTCCACATGGATCAGGATGCCTCCCAGATGAAAGGTGCCCCCACAGGCAACTGTGGCTGGTTTGACAGTGCCAAGTGCCTCCTGCAAACTGACATCAGGAACCTGGCCTGGTGACTTTTATTTCTCTGGGTAAAGGCCCTCATTCGTGTCCAGTGCCCCGCGGCCTGGAGTGGCCGGCTGCCTGCTGAAATTCCTCACGGTTGAGGATACCTCCCAGATGAAAGGTGCCCCCACAGGTAACTGTGGCTGGTTTGACAGTGCCAAGTGCCTCCTGCAAACTGACATCAGGAACCTGGCCTGGTGACTTTTGTTTCTCTGGGGAAAGGCCATGGTTCATGTCCAGGGCCTTGTGGCCAGGAGTGGCCGGCTGCCTGCTGAAATTCCGCACGGATGAGGATACATCCCAGTTGCAAGGTGCCCACTCAGGCAACTGCGTCTGGTTTGACAGTGCCAAGTGCCACCTGCAAACTGACATCAGGAACCTGGCTTGGTGACTTTTGTTTCTCTGGGGAAAGGCCATGGTTCATGTCCAGGGCTTGGTGGCCCGGAGTGGCCCGCTGCCTTCTGAAATTCCAAATGGATCAGGATACATCCCAGAACGAAAGTACCACCAGAGGCAACTGCGTCAGGTTTGACAGTGCCAAGTGCCTCCTGCAAACTGACATCAGGAACCTGGCCTGGTGACTTTTGTTTCTCTGGGTAAAGGCCATGGTTCATGTCCAGGGCCTTGTGGCCAGGAGTGGCCGGCTGCCTGCTGAAATTCCGCACGGATGAGGATACATGCCAGTTGCAAGGTGCCCCCACAGGCAACTGTGGCTGGTTTGACAGTGCCAAGTGCCTCCTGCAAACTGACATCAGGAACCTGGCCTGGTGACTTTTGTTTCTCTGGGGAAAGGCCATGGTTCATGTCCAGGGCCTTGTGGCCAGGAGTGGCCCGCTGCCTGCTGAAATTCCGCACGGATGAGGATACATCCCAGTTGCAAGGTGCCCCCACAGGCAACTGCGTCTGGTTTGACAGTGCCAAGTTCCACCTGCAAACTGACATCAGGAACCTGGCCTGGTGACTTTTGTTTCTCTGGGGAAAGGCCATCATTCTTGTCCGGGGCCCAGAGTGGCCGGAGTGGCCGGCTGCCTGCTGAAATTCCACACGGTTGAGGATGCCTCCCAGATGAAAAATGCCCCCACACGCAACTGTGGCTGGTTTGACAGTGCCAAGTGCCTCCTGCAAACTGACATCAGGAACCTGGCCTGGTGTTTTTTGTTTCTCTGGGGAAAGGCCATGGTTCATGTCCAGGGCCTTGTGGCCAGGAGTGGCCGGCTGCCTGCTGAAATTCCGCACGGATGAGGATACATCCCAGTTGCAAGGTGCCCCCACAGGCAACTGCGGCTGGTTTGACAGAGCCAAGTGCCACCTGCAAACTGACATCAGGAACCTGGCCTGGTGACTTTTGTTTCTCTGGGGAAAGGCCAACATTCTTTTCCGGGTAACGGTGGACGGAGTGGCCGGCTGCCTGCTGAAATTCCTCACGGATCAGGATACCTCCCAGATGCAAGGTGCCCCCACAGGCAACTGCGTCTGGTTTGACAGTGCCAAGTGACTCCTGCAAACTGACATCAGGAACCTGGCCTGGTGACTTTTGTTTCTCTGGGGAAAGGCCATGGTTCATGTCCAGGGCCTGGGGGCTCGGAGTGGCCGGCTGCCTGCTGAAATTCCGCACGGATGAGGATACATCCCAGTTGCAAGGTGCCCCCACAGGCAACTGCGTCTGGTTTGACAGTGCCAAGTGCCACCTGCAAACTGACATCAGGAACCTGGCCTGGTGACTTTTGTTTCTGTGTGTAAAGGCCATCATTCTTTTCCAGGGTACGGTGGCCCGGAGTGGCCGGCTGCCTGCTGAAATTCCGCACGGATCAGGATGCCTCCCAGACCGAAAGTACCACCCAAGGCAAATGTGGCTGGTTTGACAGTGCCAAGTGCCTCCTGCAAACAGACATCAGCGACCTGGCCTGCTGAGTTCTGTTTCTCTGGGGAAAGGCCATCGTTCCTCTCCAGGGCCCGGTGGCTCGAGTGGCAGGCTGCCTGCTGAAATTCCACATGGATCAGGATGCCTCCCAGATGAAAGGTGCCCCCACAGGCAACTGTGGCTGGTTTGACACTGCCAAGTGCCTCCTGCAAACTGACATCAGGAGCCTGGCCTGGTGACTTTTATTTCTCTGGGTAAAGGCCCTCATTCGTGTCCAGTGCCCCGCGGCCTGGAGTGGCCGGCTGCCTGCTGAAATTCCTCACGGTTGAGGATACCTCCCAGATGAAAGGTGCCCCCACAGGTAACTGTGGCTGGTTTGACACTGCCAAGTGCCTCCTGCAAACTGACATCAGGAACCTGGCCTGCTGACTTTTGTTTCTCTGGGGAAAGGCCATGGTTCATGTCCAGGGCCTTGTGGCCAGGAGTGGCCGGCTGCCTGCTGAAATTCCGCACGGATGAGGATACATCCCAGTTGCAAGGTGCCCACTCAGGCAACTGCGTCTGGTTTGACAGTGCCAAGTGCCACCTGCAAACTGACATCAGGAACCTGGCCTGGTGACTTTTGTTTCTCTGGGGAAAGGCCATGGTTCATGTCCAGGGCTTGGTGGCCCGGAGTGGCCCGCTGCCTTCTGAAATTCCAAATGGATCAGGATACATCCCAGAACGAAAGTACCACCAGAGGCAACTGTGGCTGGTTTGACAGTGCCAAGTGCCTCCTGCAAACTGACATCAGGAACCTGGCCTGGTGACTTTTGTTTCTCTGGAGAAAGGCCATGGTTCATGTCCAGGGCCTTGTGGCCAGGAGTGGCCGGCTGCCTGCTGAAATTCCGCACGGATGAGGATACATGCCAGTTGCAAGGTGCCCCCACAGGCAACTGTGGCTGGTTTGACAGTGCCAAGTGCCTCCTGCAAACTGACATCAGGAACCTGGCCTGGTGACTTTTGTTTCTCTGGGGAAAGGCCATGGTTCATGTCCAGGGCCTTGTGGCCAGTAGTGGCCCGCTGCCTGCTGAAATTCCGCACGGATGAGGATACATCCCAGTTGCAAGGTGCCCCCACAGGCAACTGCGTCTGGTTTGACAGTGCCAAGTGCCACCTGCAAACTGACATCAGGAACCTGGCCTGGTGACTTTTGTTTCTCTGGGGAAAGGCCAACATTCTTTTCCGGGTACCGGTGGACGGAGTGGCCGGCTGCCTGCTGAAATTCCTCACGGATCAGGATACCTCCCAGATGCAAGGTGCCCCCACAGGCAACTGTGGCTGGTTTGACAGTGCCAAGTGCCTCCTGCAAACAGACATCAGCGACCTGGCCTGCTGAGTTCTGTTTCTCTGGGGAAAGGCCATCGTTCCTCTCCAGGGCCCGGTGGCTCGAGTGGCAGGCTGCCTGCTGAAATTCCACATGGATCAGGATGCCTCCCAGATGAAAGGTGCCCCCACAGACAACTGTGGCTGGTTTGACAGTGCCAAGTGCCTCCTGCAAACTGACATCAGGAACCTGGCCTGGTGACTTTTATTTCTCTGGGTAAAGGCCCTCATTCGTGTCCAGTGCCCCGCGGCCTGAAGTGGCCGGCTGCCTGCTGAAATTCCTCACGGTTGAGGATACCTCCCAGATGAAAGGTGCCCCCACAGGTAACTGTGTCTGGTTTGACAGTGCCAAGTGCCTCCTGCAAACTGACATCAGGAACCTGGCCTGGTGACTTTTGTTTCTCTGGGGAAAGGCCATGGTTCATGTCCAGGGCTTGGTGGCCCGGAGTGGCCCGCTGCCTGCTGAAATTCCAAATGGATCAGGATACATCCCAGAACGAAAGTACCACCAGAGGCAACTGCGTCAGGTTTGACAGTGCCAAGTGCCTCCTGCAAACTGACATCAGGAACCTGGCCTGGTGACTTTTGTTTCTCTGGGTAAAGGCCATGGTTCATGTCCAGGGCCTTGTGGCCAGGAGTGGCCGGCTGCCTGCTGAAATTCCGCACGGATGAGGATACATGCCAGTTGCAAGGTGCCCCCACAGGCAACTGTGGCTGGTTTGACAGTGCCAAGTGCCTCCTGCAAACTGACATCAGGAACCTGGCCTGGTGACTTTTGTTTCTCTGGGGAAAGGCCATGGTTCATGTCCAGGGCCTTGTGGCCAGGAGTGGCCCGCTGCCTGCTGAAATTCCGCACGGATGAGGATACATCCCAGTTGCAAGGTGCCCCCACAGGCAACTGCGTCTGGTTTGACAGTGCCAAGTTCCACCTGCAAACTGACATCAGGAACCTGGCCTGGTGACTTTTGTTTCTCTGGGGAAAGGCCATCATTCTTGTCCGGGGCCCAGAGTGGCCGGAGTGGCCGGCTGCCTGCTGAAATTCCACACGGTTGAGGATGCCTCCCAGATGAAAAATGCCCCCACACGCAACTGTGGCTGGTTTGACAGTGCCAAGTGCCTCCTGCAAACTGACATCAGGAACCTGGCCTGGTGTTTTTTGTGTCTCTGGGGAAAGGCCATGGTTCATGTCCAGGGCCTTGTGGCCAGGAGTGGCCGGCTGCCTGCTGAAATTCCGCACGGATGAGGATACATCCCAGTTGCAAGGTGCCCCCACAGGCAACTGCGTCTGGTTTGACAGAGCCAAGTGCCACCTGCAAACTGACATCAGGAACCTGGCCTGGTGACTTTTGTTTCTCTGGGGAAAGGCCAACATTCTTTTCCGGGTAACGGTGGACGGAGTGGCCGGCTGCCTGCTGAAATTCCTCACGGATCAGGATACCTCCCAGATGCAAGGTGCCCCCACAGGCAACTGCGTCTGGTTTGACAGTGCCAAGTGCCTCCTGCAAACAGACATCAGCGACCTGGCCTGCTAAGTTCTGTTTCTCTGGGGAAAGGCCATCGTTCCTCTCCAGGGCCCGGTGGCTCGAGTGGCAGGCTGCCTGCTGAAATTCCACATGGATCAGGAGGCCTCCCAGATGAAAGGTGCCCCCACAGGCAACTGTGGCTGGTTTGACAGTGCCAAGTGCCTCCTGCAAACTGACATCAGGAACCTGGCCTGGTGACTTTTATTTCTCTGGGTAAAGGCCATCATTCGTGTCCAGTGCCCCGCGGCCTGGAGTGGCCGGCTGCCTGCTGAAATTCCTCACGGATCAGGATACCTCCCAGATGAAAGGTGCCCCCACAGGTAACTGTGGCTGGTTTGACACTGCCAAGTGCCTCCTGCAAACTGACATCAGGAACCTGGCCTGCTGACTTTTGTTTCTCAGGGGAAAGGCCATCGTTCCTCTCCAGGGCCCGCTGGCCCGGAGTGGCCGGCTGCCTGCTGAAATTCCACACGGATCAGGATGCCTCCCAGATGAAAAATGCCCCCAGAGGAAACTGCGTCAGGTTTGACAGTGCCAAGTGCCTCCTGCAAACTGACATCAGGAACCTGGCCTGGTGACTTTTGTTTCTCTGGGGAAAGGCCATGGTTCATGTCCAGGGCCAGGGGGCTCGGAGTGGCCGGCTGCCTGCTGAAATTCCGCATGGATCAGGATGCCTCCCAGATGAAAAATGCCCCCACAGGCAACTGCGTCTGGTTTGACAGTGCCAAGTGCCACCTGCAAACTGACATCAGGAACCTGGCCTGGTGACTTTTGTTTCTGTGTGTAAAGGCCATCATTCTTTTCCAGGGTACGGTGGCCCGGAGTGGCCGGCTGCCTGCTGAAATTCCGCATGGATCAGGATGCCTCCCAGACCGAAAGTACCACCCAAGGCAAATGTGGCTGGTTTGACAGTGCCAAGTGCCTCCTGCAAACAGACATCAGCGACCTGGCCTGCTGAGTTCTGTTTCTCTGGGGAAAGGCCATGGTTCCTCTCCAGGGCCCGGTGGCTCGAGTGGCAGGCTGCCTGCTGAAATTCCACATGGATCAGGATGCCTCCCAGATGAAAGGTGCCCCCACAGGCAACTGTGGCTGGTTTGACAGTGCCAAGTGCCTCCTGCAAACTGACATCAGGAACCTGGCCTGGTGACTTTTATTTCTCTGGGTAAAGGCCATCATTCGTGTCCAGTGCCCCGCGGCCTGGAGTGGCCGGCTGCCTGCTGAAATTCCTCACGGATCAGGATACCTCCCAGATGAAAGGTGCCCCCACAGGTAACTGTGGCTGGTTTGACACTGCCAAGTGCCTCCTGCAAACTGACATCAGGAACCTGGCCTGCTGACTTTTGTTTCTCAGGGGAAAGGCCATCGTTCCTCTCCAGGGCCCGCTGGCCCGGAGTGGCCGGCTGCCTGCTGAAATTCCACACGGATCAGGATGCCTCCCAGATGAAAAATGCCCCCAGAGGAAACTGCGTCAGGTTTGACAGTGCCAAGTGCCTCCTGCAAACTGACATCAGGAACCTGGCCTGGTGACTTTTGTTTCTCTGGGGAAAGGCCATGGTTCATGTCCAGGGCCAGGGGGCTCGGAGTGGCCGGCTGCCTGCTGAAATTCCGCATGGATCAGGATGCCTCCCAGATGAAAAATGCCCCCACAGGCAACTGCGTCTGGTTTGACAGTGCCAAGTGCCACCTGCAAACTGACATCAGGAACCTGGCCTGGTGACTTTTGTTTCTGTGTGTAAAGGCCATCATTCTTTTCCAGGGTACGGTGGCCCGGAGTGGCCGGCTGCCTGCTGAAATTCCGCATGGATCAGGATGCCTCCCAGACCGAAAGTACCACCCAAGGCAAATGTGGCTGGTTTGACAGTGCCAAGTGCCTCCTGCAAACAGACATCAGCGACCTGGCCTGCTGAGTTCTGTTTCTCTGGGGAAAGGCCATGGTTCCTCTCCAGGGCCCGGTGGCTCGAGTGGCAGGCTGCCTGCTGAAATTCCACATGGATCAGGATGCCTCCCAGATGAAAGGTGCCCCCACAGGCAACTGTGGCTGGTTTGACAGTGCCAAGTGCCTCCTGCAAACTGACATCAGGAACCTGGCCTGGTGACTTTTATTTCTCTGGGTAAAGGCCCTCATTCGTGTCCAGTGCCCCGCGGCCTGGAGTGGCCGGCTGCCTGCTGAAATTCCTCACGGTTGAGGATACCTCCCAGATGATAGGTGCCCCCACAGGTAACTGTGGCTGGTTTGACAGTGCCAAGTGCCTCCTGCAAACTGACATCAGGAACCTGGCCTGCTGACTTTTGTTTCTCTGGGGAAAGGCCATGGTTCATGTCCATGGCCTGGGGGCCCGGAGTGGCCGGCTGCCTGCTGAAATTCTGCATGGATCCGGATTCCGCCGAGATGGAAGGTGCCACCACAGGCAACTGTGGCTGGTTTGACAGTGCCAAGTGCCTCCTGCAAACTGACATCAGGAACCTGGCCTGCTGACTTTTGTTTCTCTGGGGAAAGGCCATGGTTCATGTCCAGGGCCTAGTAGCCCGGAGTTTCCGGCTGCCTGTTGAAATTCCACATGGATCAGGATGCCTCCCAGATGAAAAATGCCCCCAGAGGTAACTGAGTCAGGTTTGACAGTGCCAAGTGCCTCCTGCAAACTGACATCAGGAACCTGGCATGGTGACTTTTGTTTCTCTGGGGAAAGGCCATGGTTCATGTCCAGGGCCTGGGGGCTCGGAGGGGCCGGCTGCCTGCTGAAATTCCGCATGGATCAGGATGCCTCCCAGATGAAAAATGCCCCCACAGGCACCTGTGGCTGGTTTGACAGTGCCAAGTGCCTCCTGCCAACTGACATCTGGAACCTGGCCTGGTGACTTTTGTTTCTCTGGGGAAAGGCCATGGTTCATATCCTGAGCCTGGTGTCCTGGAATGGCCGGCTGCCTGCTGAAATTCTGCACGGACCAGGATGCCGCCCAGATGAAAGGTACAACCAGAGGCAACTGTGGCTGGTTTGACAGTGCCAAGTGCCTCCTGCAAACTGACATCAGGAACCTGGCCTGGTGACTTTTGTTTCTCTGGGGAAAGGCCATGATTCTTTTCCGGGGTACGGTGGCCCGGAGTGGCCGGCTGCCTGCTGAAATACCAAAAGGATCAGGATGCCTCCCAGACCGAAAGTACCACCCAAGGCAACTGTGGCTGGTTTGACACTGCCAAGTGCCTCCTGCAAACTGACATCAGCGACCTGGCCTGCTGAGTTCTGTTTCTCTGGGGAAAGGCCATCGTTCCTCTCCAGGGCCCGGTGGCTCGAGTGGCAGGCTGCCTGCTGAAATTCCACATGGATCAGGAGGCCTCCCAGATGAAAGGTGCCCCCACAGGCAACTGTGGCTGGTTTGACAGTGCCAAGTGCCTCCTGCAAACTGACATCAGGAACCTGGCCTGGTGACTTTTATTTCTCTGGGTAAAGGCCATCATTCGTGTCCAGTGCCCCGCGGCCTGGAGTGGCCGGCTGCCTGCTGAAATTCCTCACGGTTGAGGATACCTCCCAGATGAAAGGTGCCCCCACAGGTAACTGTGGCTGGTTTGACACTGCCAAGTGCCTCCTGCAAACTGACATCAGGAACCTGGCCTGGTGACTTTTCTTTGTCTGGGGAAAGGCCATTATTCTTGTCCGGGTCCCGGTGGCCTGGAGTGGCAGGCTGCCTGCTGAAATTCCACATGGATCAGGAGGCCTCCCAGATGAATGGTGCCCCCACAGGCAACTGTGGCTGGTTTGACAGTGCCAAGTGCCTCCTGCAAACTGACATCAGGAACCTGGCCTGGTGACTTTTGTTTCTCTGGGGAAAGGCCATCATTCATGTCCAGGGCCTTGTGGCCCGGAGTGGCCAGCTGCCTGCTGAAATTCCGCACGGATGAGGATACATCCCAGTTGCAAGGTGCCCCCACAGGCAACTGTGGCTGGTTTGACAGTGCCAAGTGCCACCTGCAAACTGACATCAGGAACCTGGCCTGGTGACTTTTCTTTGTCTGGGGAAAGGCCATTATTCTTGTCCGGGTCCCGGTGGCCTGGAGTGGCAGGCTGCCTGCTGAAATTCCTCACGGATCAGGATACCTCCCAGATGCAAGGTGCCCCCACAGGCAACTGCGGCTGGTTTGACAGTGCCAAGTGCCTCCTGCAAACTGACATCAGGAACCTGGCCTGGTGACTTTTGTTTCTCTGGGGAAAGGCCATGGTTCATGTCCAGGGCCTTGTGGCCAGGAGTGGCCGGCTGCCTGCTGAAATTCCACACGGATGAGGATACATCCCAGTTGCAAGGTGCCCACTCAGGCAACTGCGTCTGGTTTGACAGTGCCAAGTGCCACCTGCAAACTGACATCAGGAACCTGGCCTGGTGACTTTTGTTTCTCTGGGGAAAGGCCATGGTTCATGTCCAGGGCTTGGTGGCCCGGAGTGGCCCGCTGCCTTCTGAAATTCCAAATGGATCAGGATACATCCCAGACCGAAAGTACCACCAGAGGCAACTGTGGCTGGTTTGACAGTGCCAAGTGCCTCCTGCAAACTGACATCAGGAACCTGGCCTGGTGACTTTTGTTTCTCTGGGGAAAGGCCATGATTCTTTTCCGGGGTACGGTGGCCCGGAGTGGCCGGCTGCCTGCTGAAATTCCAAAAGGAT
Source organism: Passer domesticus (assembly GCF_036417665.1). NCBI lineage: Eukaryota > Metazoa > Chordata > Aves > Passeriformes > Passeridae > Passer > Passer domesticus. The sequence goes on from NC_087474.1 coordinate 60,479,820, forward strand.
CAGGATGCCTCCCAGACCGAAAGTACCACCCAAGGCAACTGTGGCTGGTTTGACACTGCCAAGTGCCTCCTGCAAACTGACATCAGCGACCTGGCCTGCTGAGTTCTGTTTCTCTGGGGAAAGGCCATCGTTCCTCTCCAGGGCCCGGTGGCTCGAGTGGCAGGCTGCCTGCTGAAATTCCACATGGATCAGGAGGCCTCCCAGATGAAAGGTGCCCCCACAGGCAACTGTGGCTGGTTTGACAGTGCCAAGTGCCTCCTGCAAACTGACATCAGGAACCTGGCCTGGTGACTTTTATTTCTCTGGGTAAAGGCCATCATTCGTGTCCAGTGCCCCGCGGCCTGGAGTGGCCGGCTGCCTGCTGAAATTCCTCACGGTTGAGGATACCTCCCAGATGAAAGGTGCCCCCACAGGTAACTGTGGCTGGTTTGACACTGCCAAGTGCCTCCTGCAAACTGACATCAGGAACCTGGCCTGGTGACTTTTCTTTGTCTGGGGAAAGGCCATTATTCTTGTCCGGGTCCCGGTGGCCTGGAGTGGCAGGCTGCCTGCTGAAATTCCACATGGATCAGGAGGCCTCCCAGATGAATGGTGCCCCCACAGGCAACTGTGGCTGGTTTGACAGTGCCAAGTGCCTCCTGCAAACTGACATCAGGAACCTGGCCTGGTGACTTTTGTTTCTCTGGGGAAAGGCCATCATTCATGTCCAGGGCCTTGTGGCCCGGAGTGGCCAGCTGCCTGCTGAAATTCCGCACGGATGAGGATACATCCCAGTTGCAAGGTGCCCCCACAGGCAACTGTGGCTGGTTTGACAGTGCCAAGTGCCACCTGCAAACTGACATCAGGAACCTGGCCTGGTGACTTTTCTTTGTCTGGGGAAAGGCCATTATTCTTGTCCGGGTCCCGGTGGCCTGGAGTGGCAGGCTGCCTGCTGAAATTCCTCACGGATCAGGATACCTCCCAGATGCAAGGTGCCCCCACAGGCAACTGCGGCTGGTTTGACAGTGCCAAGTGCCTCCTGCAAACTGACATCAGGAACCTGGCCTGGTGACTTTTGTTTCTCTGGGGAAAGGCCATGGTTCATGTCCAGGGCCTTGTGGCCAGGAGTGGCCGGCTGCCTGCTGAAATTCCACACGGATGAGGATACATCCCAGTTGCAAGGTGCCCACTCAGGCAACTGCGTCTGGTTTGACAGTGCCAAGTGCCACCTGCAAACTGACATCAGGAACCTGGCCTGGTGACTTTTGTTTCTCTGGGGAAAGGCCATGGTTCATGTCCAGGGCTTGGTGGCCCGGAGTGGCCCGCTGCCTTCTGAAATTCCAAATGGATCAGGATACATCCCAGACCGAAAGTACCACCAGAGGCAACTGTGGCTGGTTTGACAGTGCCAAGTGCCTCCTGCAAACTGACATCAGGAACCTGGCCTGGTGACTTTTGTTTCTCTGGGGAAAGGCCATCATTCTTGTCCGGGGCCCAGTGTGGCCGGAGTGGCCGGCTGCCTGCTGAAATTCCACACGGTTGAGGATGCCTCCCAGATGAAAAATGCCCCCACAGGCAACTGCGTCTGGTTTGACAGTGCCAAGTGCCTCCTGCAAACTGACATCAGGAACCTGGCCTGGTGACTTTTGTTTCTCTGGGGAAAGGCCATGGTTCATGTCCAGGGCTTGGTGGCCCGGAGTGGCCCGCTGCCTGCTGAAATTCCAAATGGATCAGGATACATCCCAGAACGAAAGTACCACCAGAGGCAACTGCGTCAGGTTTGACAGTGCCAAGTGCCTCCTGCAAACTGACATCAGGAACCTGGCCTGGTGACTTTTGTTTCTCTGGGTAAAGGCCATGGTTCATGTCCAGGGCCTTGTGGCCAGGAGTGCCCGGCTGCCTGCTGAAATTCCTCACGGATGAGGATACATGCCAGTTGCAAGGTGCCCCCACAGGCAACTGTGGCTGGTTTGACAGTGCCAAGTGCCTCCTGCAAACTGACATCAGGAACCTGGCCTGGTGACTTTTGTTTCTCTGGGGAAAGGCCATGGTTCATGTCCAGGGCCTTGTGGCCAGGAGTGGCCCGCTGCCTGCTGAAATTCCGCACGGATGAGGATACATCCCAGTTGCAAGGTGCCCCCACAGGCAACTGCGTCTGGTTTGACAGTGCCAAGTTCCACCTGCAAACTGACATCAGGAACCTGGCCTGGTGACTTTTGTTTCTCTGGGGAAAGGCCATCATTCTTGTCCGGGGCCCAGAGTGGCCGGAGTGGCCGGCTGCCTGCTGAAATTCCACACGGTTGAGGATGCCTCCCAGATGAAAAATGCCCCCACACGCAACTGTGGCTGGTTTGACAGTGCCAAGTGCCTCCTGCAAACTGACATCAGGAACCTGGCCTGGTGTTTTTTGTTTCTCTGGGGAAAGGCCATGGTTCATGTCCAGGGCCTTGTGGCCAGGAGTGGCCGGCTGCCTGCTGAAATTCCGCACGGATGAGGATACATCCCAGTTGCAAGGTGCCCCCACAGGCAACTGCGTCTGGTTTGACAGAGCCAAGTGCCACCTGCAAACTGACATCAGGAACCTGGCCTGGTGACTTTTGTTTCTCTGGGGAAAGGCCAACATTCTTTTCCGGGTAACGGTGGACGGAGTGGCCGGCTGCCTGCTGAAATTCCTCACGGATCAGGATACCTCCCAGATGCAAGGTGCCCCCACAGGCAACTGCGTCTGGTTTGACAGTGCCAAGTGCCTCCTGCAAACAGACATCAGCGACCTGGCCTGCTAAGTTCTGTTTCTCTGGGGAAAGGCCATCGTTCCTCTCCAGGGCCCGGTGGCTCGAGTGGCAGGCTGCCTGCTGAAATTCCACATGGATCAGGAGGCCTCCCAGATGAAAGGTGCCCCCACAGGCAACTGTGGCTGGTTTGACAGTGCCAAGTGCCTCCTGCAAACTGACATCAGGAACCTGGCCTGGTGACTTTTATTTCTCTGGGTAAAGGCCATCATTCGTGTCCTGTGCCCCGCGGCCTGGAGTGGCCGGCTGCCTGCTGAAATTCCTCACGGATCAGGATACCTCCCAGATGAAAGGTGCCCCCACAGGTAACTGTGGCTGGTTTGACACTGCCAAGTGCCTCCTGCAAACTGACATCAGGAACCTGGCCTGCTGACTTTTGTTTCTCAGGGGAAAGGCCATCGTTCCTCTCCAGGGCCCGCTGGCCCGGAGTGGCCGGCTGCCTGCTGAAATTCCACACGGATCAGGATGCCTCCCAGATGAAAAATGCCCCCAGAGGAAACTGCGTCAGGTTTGACAGTGCCAAGTGCCTCCTGCAAACTGACATCAGCAACCTGGCCTGGTGACTTTTATTTCTCTGGGGAAAGGCCATGGTTCATGTCCAGGGCCTGGGGGCTCGGAGTGGCCGGCTGCCTGCTGAAATTCCACACGGATCAGGATGCCTCCCAGATGAAAAATGCCCCCAGATGAAACTGCGTCAGGTTTGACAGTGCCAAGTGCCTCCTGCAAACTGACATCAGGAACCTGGCCTGGTGACTTTTGTTTCTCTGGGGAAAGGCCATGGTTCATGTCCAGGGCCTGGGGGCTCGGAGTGGCCGGCTGCCTGCTGAAATTCCGCATGGATCAGGATGCCTCCCAGATGAAAAATGCCCCCACAGGCAACTGCGTCTGGTTTGACAGTGCCAAGTGCCACCTGCAAACTGACATCAGGAACCTGGCCTGGTGACTTTTGTTTCTGTGTGTAAAGGCCATCATTCTTTTCCAGGGTACGGTGGCCCGGAGTGGCCGGCTGCCTGCTGAAATTCCGCATGGATCAGGATGCCTCCCAGACCGAAAGTACCACCCAAGGCAAATGTGGCTGGTTTGACAGTGCCAAGTGCCTCCTGCAAACAGACATCAGCGACCTGGCCTGCTGAGTTCTGTTTCTCTGGGGAAAGGCCATGGTTCCTCTCCAGGGCCCGGTGGCTCGAGTGGCAGGCTGCCTGCTGAAATTCCACATGGATCAGGATGCCTCCCAGATGCAAGGTGCCCCCACAGGCAACTGTGGCTGGTTTGACAGTGCCAAGTGCCTCCTGCAAACTGACATCAGGAACCTGGCCTGGTGACTTTTATTTCTCTGGGTAAAGGCCCTCATTCGTGTCCAGTGCCCCGCGGCCTGGAGTGGCCGGCTGCCTGCTGAAATTCCTCACGGTTGAGGATACCTCCCAGATGATAGGTGCCCCCACAGGTAACTGTGGCTGGTTTGACAGTGCCAAGTGCCTCCTGCAAACTGACATCAGGAACCTGGCCTGCTGACTTTTGTTTCTCTGGGGAAAGGCCATGGTTCATGTCCATGGCCTGGGGGCCCGGAGTGGCCGGCTGCCTGCTGAAATTCTGCATGGATCCGGATGCCGCCGAGATGGAAGGTGCCACCACAGGCAACTGTGGCTGGTTTGACAGTGCCAAGTGCCTCCTGCAAACTGACATCAGGAACCTGGCCTGCTGACTTTTGTTTCTCTGGGGAAAGGCCATGGTTCATGTCCAGGGCCTGGTAGCCCGGAGTTTCCGGCTGCCTGTTGAAATTCCACATGGATCAGGATGCCTCCCAGATGAAAAATGCCCCCAGAGGTAACTGAGTCAGGTTTGACAGTGCCAAGTGCCTCCTGCAAACTGACATCAGGAACCTGGCATGGTGACTTTTGTTTCTCTGGGGAAAGGCCATGGTTCATGTCCAGGGCCTGGGGGCTCGGAGGGGCCGGCTGCCTGCTGAAATTCCGCATGGATCAGGATGCCTCCCACATGAAAAATGCCCCCACAGGCACCTGTGGCTGGTTTGACAGTGCCAAGTGCCTCCTGCCAACTGACATCTGGAACCTGGCCTGGTGACTTTTGTTTCTCTGGGGAAAGGCCATGGTTCATATCCTGAGCCTGGTGTCCTGGAGTGGCCGGCTGCCTGCTGAAATTCTGCACGGACCAGGATGCCGCCCAGATGAAAGGTACAACCAGAGGCAACTGTGGCTGGTTTGACAGTGCCAAGTGCCTCCTGCAAACTGACATCAGGAACCTGGCCTGGTGACTTTTGTTTCTCTGGGGAAAGGCCATGATTCTTTTCCGGGGTACGGTGGCCCGGAGTGGCCGGCTGCCTGCTGAAATTCCAAAAGGATCAGGATGCCTCCCAGACTGAAAGTACCACCCAAGGCAACTGTGGCTGGTTTGACACTGCCAAGTGCCTCCTGCAAACTGACATCAGCGACCTGGCCTGCTGAGTTCTGTTTCTCTGGGGAAAGGCCATCGTTCCTCTCCAGGGCCCGGTGGCTCGAGTGGCAGGCTGCCTGCTGAAATTCCACATGGATCAGGAGGCCTCCCAGATGAAAGGTGCCCCCACAGGCAACTGTGGCTGGTTTGACAGTGCCAAGTGCCTCCTGCAAACTGACATCAGGAACCTGGCCTGGTGACTTTTATTTCTCTGGGTAAAGGCCATCATTCGTGTCCAGTGCCCCGCGGCCTGGAGTGGCCGGCTGCCTGCTGAAATTCCTCACGGTTGAGGATACCTCCCAGATGAAAGGTGCCCCCACAGGTAACTGTGGCTGGTTTGACACTGCCAAGTGCCTCCTGCAAACTGACATCAGGAACCTGGCCTGGTGACTTTTCTTTGTCTGGGGAAAGGCCATTATTCTTGTCCGGGTCCCGGTGGCCTGGAGTGGCAGGCTGCCTGCTGAAATTCCACATGGATCAGGAGGCCTCCCAGATGAATGGTGCCCCCACAGGCAACTGTGGCTGGTTTGACAGTGCCAAGTGCCTCCTGCAAACTGACATCAGGAACCTGGCCTGGTGACTTTTGTTTCTCTGGGGAAAGGCCATCATTCATGTCCAGGGCCTTGTGGCCCGGAGTGGCCAGCTGCCTGCTGAAATTCCGCACGGATGAGGATACATCCCAGTTGCAAGGTGCCCCCACAGGCAACTGTGGCTGGTTTGACAGTGCCAAGTGCCACCTGCAAACTGACATCAGGAACCTGGCCTGGTGACTTTTCTTTGTCTGGGGAAAGGCCATTATTCTTGTCCGGGTCCCGGTGGCCTGGAGTGGCAGGCTGCCTGCTGAAATTCCTCACGGATCAGGATACCTCCCAGATGCAAGGTGCCCCCACAGGCAACTGCGTCAGGTTTGACAGTGCCAAGTGCCTCCTGCAAACTGACATCAGGAACCTGGCCTGGTGACTTTTGTTTCTCTGGGGAAAGGCCATGGTTCATGTCCAGGGCCTTGTGGCCAGGAGTGGCCGGCTGCCTGCTGAAATTCCGCACGGATGAGGATACATGCCAGTTGCAAGGTGCCCCCACAGGCAACTGCGTCTGGTTTGACAGTGCCAAGTGCCTCCTGCAAACTGACATCAGGAACCTGGCCTGGTGACTTTTGTTTCTCTGGGGAAAGGCCATGGTTCATGTCCAGGGCCTTGTGGCCAGGAGTGGCCCGCTGCCTGCTGAAATTCCGCACGGATGAGGATACATCCCAGTTGCAAGGTGCCCCCACAGGCAACTGCGTCTGGTTTGACAGTGCCAAGTTCCACCTGCAAACTGACATCAGGAACCTGGCCTGGTGACTTTTGTTTCTCTGGGGAAAGGCCATCATTCTTGTCCGGGGCCCAGAGTGGCCGGAGTGGCCGGCTGCCTGCTGAAATTCCACACGGTTGAGGATGCCTCCCAGGTGAAAAATGCCCCCACAGGCAACTGTGGCTGGTTTGACAGTGCCAAGTGCCTCCTGCAAACTGACATCAGGAACCTGGCCTGGTGTTTTTTGTTTCTCTGGGGAAAGGCCATGGTTCATGTCCAGGGCCTTGTGGCCAGGAGTGGCCGGCTGCCTGCTGAAATTCCGCACGGATGAGGATACATCCCAGTTGCAAGGTGCCCCCACAGGCAACTGCGTCTGGTTTGACAGAGCCAAGTGCCACCTGCAAACTGACATCAGGAACCTGGCCTGGTGACTTTTGTTTCTCTGGGGAAAGGCCAACATTCTTTTCCGGGTAACGGTGGACGGAGTGGCCGGCTGCCTGCTGAAATTCCTCACGGATCAGGATACCTCCCAGATGCAAGGTGCCCCCACAGGCAACTGCGTCAGGTTTGACAGTGCCAAGTGACTCCTGCAAACTGACATCAGGAACCTGGCCTGGTGACTTTTGTTTCTCTGGGGAAAGGCCATGGTTCATGTCCAGGGCCTGGGGGCTCGGAGTGGCCGGCTGCCTGCTGAAATTCCGCATGGATCAGGATGCCTCCCAGATGAAAAATGCCCCCACAGGCAACTGCGTCTGGTTTGACAGTGCCAAGTGCCTCCTGCAAACTGACATCAGGAACCTGGCCTGGTGACTTTTGTTTCTGTGTGTAAAGGCCATCATTCTTTTCCAGGGTACGGTGGCCCGGAGTGGCCGGCTGCCTGCTGAAATTCCGCACGGATCAGGATGCCTCCCAGACCGAAAGTACCACCCAAGGCAAATGTGGCTGGTTTGACAGTGCCAAGTGCCTCCTGCAAACAGACATCAGCGACCTGGCCTGCTGAGTTCTGTTTCTCTGGGGAAAGGCCATCGTTCCTCTCCAGGGCCCGGTGGCTCGAGTGGCAGGCTGCCTGCTGAAATTCCACATGGATCAGGAGGCCTCCCAGATGAAAGGTGCCCCCACAGGCAACTGTGGCTGGTTTGACAGTGCCAAGTGCCTCCTGCAAACTGACATCAGGAACCTGGCCTGGTGACTTTTATTTCTCTGGGTAAAGGCCCTCATTCGTGTCCAGTGCCCCGCGGCCTGGAGTGGCCGGCTGCCTGCTGAAATTCCTCACGGTTGAGGATACCTCCCAGATGAAAGGTGCCCCCACAGGTAACTGTGGCTGGTTTGACACTGCCAAGTGCCTCCTGCAAACTGACATCAGGAACCTGGCCTGCTGACTTTTGTTTCTCTGGGGAAAGGCCATGGTTCATGTCCAGGGCCTTGTGGCCAGGAGTGGCCGGCTGCCTGCTGAAATTCCGCACGGATGAGGATACATCCCAGTTGCAAGGTGCCCACTCAGGCAACTGCGTCTGGTTTGACAGTGCCAAGTGCCACCTGCAAACTGACATCAGGAACCTGGCCTGGTGACTTTTGTTTCTCTGGGGAAAGGCCATGGTTCATGTCCAGGGCTTGGTGGCCCGGAGTGGCCCGCTGCCTTCTGAAATTCCAAATGGATCAGGATACATCCCAGAACGAAAGTACCACCAGAGGCAACTGTGGCTGGTTTGACAGTGCCAAGTGCCTCCTGCAAACTGACATCAGGAACCTGGCCTGGTGACTTTTGTTTCTCTGGGGAAAGGCCATGGTTCATGTCCAGGGCCTTGTGGCCAGGAGTGGCCGGCTGCCTGCTGAAATTCCGCACGGATGAGGATACATGCCAGTTGCAAGGTGCCCCCACAGGCAACTGTGGCTGGTTTGACAGTGCCAAGTGCCTCCTGCAAACTGACATCAGGAACCTGGCCTGGTGACTTTTGTTTCTCTGGGGAAAGGCCATGGTTCATGTCCAGGGCCTTGTGGCCAGTAGTGGCCCGCTGCCTGCTGAAATTCCGCACGGATGAGGATACATCCCAGTTGCAAGGTGCCCCCACAGGCAACTGCGTCTGGTTTGACAGTGCCAAGTGCCACCTGCAAACTGACATCAGGAACCTGGCCTGGTGACTTTTGTTTCTCTGGGGAAAGGCCAACATTCTTTTCCGGGTACCGGTGGACGGAGTGGCCGGCTGCCTGCTGAAATTCCTCACGGATCAGGATACCTCCCAGATGCAAGGTGCCCCCACAGGCAACTGTGGCTGGTTTGACAGTGCCAAGTGCCTCCTGCAAACAGACATCAGCGACCTGGCCTGCTGAGTTCTGTTTCTCTGGGGAAAGGCCATCGTTCCTCTCCAGGGCCCGGTGGCTCGAGTGGCAGGCTGCCTGCTGAAATTCCACATGGATCAGGATGCCTCCCAGATGAAAGGTGCCCCCACAGGCAACTGTGGCTGGTTTGACAGTGCCAAGTGCCTCCTGCAAACTGACATCAGGAACCTGGCCTGGTGACTTTTATTTCTCTGGGTAAAGGCCCTCATTCGTGTCCAGTGCCCCGCGGCCTGGAGTGGCCGGCTGCCTGCTGAAATTCCTCACGGTTGAGGATACCTCCCAGATGAAAGGTGCCCCCACAGGTAACTGTGGCTGGTTTGACAGTGCCAAGTGCCTCCTGCAAACTGACATCAGGAACCTGGCCTGGTGACTTTTGTTTCTCTGGGGAAAGGCCATGGTTCATGTCCAGGGCTTGGTGGCCCGGAGTGGCCCGCTGCCTGCTGAAATTCCAAATGGATCATGATACATCCCAGAACGAAAGTACCACCAGAGGCAACTGCGTCAGGTTTGACAGTGCCAAGTGCCTCCTGCAAACTGACATCAGGAACCTGGCCTGGTGACTTTTGTTTCTCTGGGTAAAGGCCATGGTTCATGTCCAGGGCCTTGTGGCCAGGAGTGGCCGGCTGCCTGCTGAAATTCCGCACGGATGAGGATACATGCCAGTTGCAAGGTGCCCCCACAGGCAACTGTGGCTGGTTTGACAGTGCCAAGTGCCTCCTGCAAACTGACATCAGGAACCTGGCCTGGTGACTTTTGTTTCTCTGGGGAAAGGCCATGGTTCATGTCCAGGGCCTTGTGGCCAGGAGTGGCCCGCTGCCTGCTGAAATTCCGCACGGATGAGGATACATCCCAGTTGCAAGGTGCCCCCACAGGCAACTGCGTCTGGTTTGACAGTGCCAAGTTCCACCTGCAAACTGACATCAGGAACCTGGCCTGGTGACTTTTGTTTCTCTGGGGAAAGGCCATCATTCTTGTCCGGGGCCCAGAGTGGCCGGAGTGGCCGGCTGCCTGCTGAAATTCCACACGGTTGAGGATGCCTCCCAGATGAAAAATGCCCCCACACGCAACTGTGGCTGGTTTGACAGTGCCAAGTGCCTCCTGCAAACTGACATCAGGAACCTGGCCTGGTGTTTTTTGTTTCTCTGGGGAAAGGCCATGGTTCATGTCCAGGGCCTTGTGGCCAGGAGTGGCCGGCTGCCTGCTGAAATTCCGCACGGATGAGGATACATCCCAGTTGCAAGGTGCCCCCACAGGCAACTGCGTCTGGTTTGACAGAGCCAAGTGCCACCTGCAAACTGACATCAGGAACCTGGCCTGGTGACTTTTGTTTCTCTGGGGAAAGGCCAACATTCTTTTCCGGGTAACGGTGGACGGAGTGGCCGGCTGCCTGCTGAAATTCCTCACGGATCAGGATACCTCCCAGATGCAAGGTGCCCCCACAGGCAACTGCGTCTGGTTTGACAGTGCCAAGTGCCTCCTGCAAACAGACATCAGCGACCTGGCCTGCTAAGTTCTGTTTCTCTGGGGAAAGGCCATCGTTCCTCTCCAGGGCCCGGTGGCTCGAGTGGCAGGCTGCCTGCTGAAATTCCACATGGATCAGGAGGCCTCCCAGATGAAAGGTGCCCCCACAGGCAACTGTGGCTGGTTTGACAGTGCCAAGTGCCTCCTGCAAACTGACATCAGGAACCTGGCCTGGTGACTTTTATTTCTCTGGGTAAAGGCCATCATTCGTGTCCAGTGCCCCGCGGCCTGGAGTGGCCGGCTGCCTGCTGAAATTCCTCACGGATCAGGATACCTCCCAGATGAAAGGTGCCCCCACAGGTAACTGTGGCTGGTTTGACACTGCCAAGTGCCTCCTGCAAACTGACATCAGGAACCTGGCCTGCTGACTTTTGTTTCTCAGGGGAAAGGCCATCGTTCCTCTCCAGGGCCCGCTGGCCCGGAGTGGCCGGCTGCCTGCTGAAATTCCACACGGATCAGGATGCCTCCCAGATGAAAAATGCCCCCAGAGGAAACTGCGTCAGGTTTGACAGTGCCAAGTGCCTCCTGCAAACTGACATCAGCAACCTGGCCTGGTGACTTTTATTTCTCTGGGGAAAGGCCATGGTTCATGTCCAGGGCCTGGGGGCTCGGAGTGGCCGGCTGCCTGCTGAAATTCCACACGGATCAGGATGCCTCCCAGATGAAAAATGCCCCCAGAGGAAACTGCGTCAGGTTTGACAGTGCCAAGTGCCTCCTGCAAACTGACATCAGGAACCTGGCCTGGTGACTTTTGTTTCTCTGGGGAAAGGCCATGGTTCATGTCCAGGGCCTGGGGGCTCGGAGTGGCCGGCTGCCTGCTGAAATTCCGCATGGATCAGGATGCCTCCCAGATGAAAAATGCCCCCACAGGCAACTGCGTCTGGTTTGACAGTGCCAAGTGCCACCTGCAAACTGACATCAGGAACCTGGCCTGGTGACTTTTGTTTCTGTGTGTAAAGGCCATCATTCTTTTCCAGGGTACGGTGGCCCGGAGTGGCCGGCTGCCTGCTGAAATTCCGCATGGATCAGGATGCCTCCCAGACCGAAAGTACCACCCAAGGCAAATGTGGCTGGTTTGACAGTGCCAAGTGCCTCCTGCAAACAGACATCAGCGACCTGGCCTGCTGAGTTCTGTTTCTCTGGGGAAAGGCCATGGTTCCTCTCCAGGGCCCGGTGGCTCGAGTGGCAGGCTGCCTGCTGAAATTCCACATGGATCAGGATGCCTCCCAGATGAAAGGTGCCCCCACAGGCAACTGTGGCTGGTTTGACAGTGCCAAGTGCCTCCTGCAAACTGACATCAGGAACCTGGCCTGGTGACTTTTATTTCTCTGGGTAAAGGCCCTCATTCGTGTCCAGTGCCCCGCGGCCTGGAGTGGCCGGCTGCCTGCTGAAATTCCTCACGGTTGAGGATACCTCCCAGATGAAAGGTGCCCCCACAGGTAACTGTGGCTGGTTTGACAGTGCCAAGTGCCTCCTGCAAACTGACATCAGGAACCTGGCCTGCTGACTTTTGTTTCTCTGGGGAAAGGCCATGGTTCATGTCCATGGCCTGGGGGCCCGGAGTGGCCGGCTGCCTGCTGAAATTCTGCATGGATCCGGATGCCGCCGAGATGGAAGGTGCCACCACAGGCAACTGTGGCTGGTTTGACAGTGCCAAGTGCCTCCTGCAAACTGACATCAGGAACCTGGCCTGCTGACTTTTGTTTCTCTGGGGAAAGGCCATGGTTCATGTCCAGGGCCTGGTAGCCCGGAGTTTCCGGCTGCCTGTTGAAATTCCACATGGATCAGGATGCCTCCCAGATGAAAAATGCCCCCAGAGGTAACTGAGTCAGGTTTGACAGTGCCAAGTGCCTCCTGCAAACTGACATCAGGAACCTGGCATGGTGACTTTTGTTTCTCTGGGGAAAGGCCATGGTTCATGTCCAGGGCCTGGGGGCTCGGAGGGGCCGGCTGCCTGCTGAAATTCCGCATGGATCAGGATGCCTCCCAGATGAAAAATGCCCCCACAGGCACCTGTGGCTGGTTTGACAGTGCCAAGTGCCTCCTGCCAACTGACATCTGGAACCTGGCCTGGTGACTTTTGTTTCTCTGGGGAAAGGCCATGGTTCATATCCTGAGCCTGGTGTCCTGGAGTGGCCGGCTGCCTGCTGAAATTCTGCACGGACCAGGATGCCGCCCAGATGAAAGGTACAACCAGAGGCAACTGTGGCTGGTTTGACAGTGCCAAGTGCCTCCTGCAAACTGACATCAGGAACCTGGCCTGGTGACTTTTGTTTCTCTGGGGAAAGGCCATGATTCTTTTCCGGGGTACGGTGGCCCGGAGTGGCCGGCTGCCTGCTGAAATTCCAAAAGGATCAGGATGCCTCCCAGACCGAAAGTACCACCCAAGGCAACTGTGGCTGGTTTGACACTGCCAAGTGCCTCCTGCAAACTGACATCAGCGACCTGGCCTGCTGAGTTCTGTTTCTCTGGGGAAAGGCCATCGTTCCTCTCCAGGGCCCGGTGGCTCGAGTGGCAGGCTGCCTGCTGAAATTCCACATGGATCAGGAGGCCTCCCAGATGAAAGGTGCCCCCACAGGCAACTGTGGCTGGTTTGACAGTGCCAAGTGCCTCCTGCAAACTGACATCAGGAACCTGGCCTGGTGACTTTTATTTCTCTGGGTAAAGGCCATCATTCGTGTCCAGTGCCCCGCGGCCTGGAGTGGCCGGCTGCCTGCTGAAATTCCTCACGGTTGAGGATACCTCCCAGATGAAAGGTGCCCCCACAGGTAACTGTGGCTGGTTTGACACTGCCAAGTGCCTCCTGCAAACTGACATCAGGAACCTGGCCTGGTGACTTTTCTTTGTCTGGGGAAAGGCCATTATTCTTGTCCGGGTCCCGGTGGCCTGGAGTGGCAGGCTGCCTGCTGAAATTCCACATGGATCAGGAGGCCTCCCAGATGAATGGTGCCCCCACAGGCAACTGTGGCTGGTTTGACAGTGCCAAGTGCCTCCTGCAAACTGACATCAGGAACCTGGCCTGGTGACTTTTGTTTCTCTGGGGAAAGGCCATCATTCATGTCCAGGGCCTTGTGGCCCGGAGTGGCCAGCTGCCTGCTGAAATTCCGCACGGATGAGGATACATCCCAGTTGCAAGGTGCCCCCACAGGCAACTGTGGCTGGTTTGACAGTGCCAAGTGCCACCTGCAAACTGACATCAGGAACCTGGCCTGGTGACTTTTCTTTGTCTGGGGAAAGGCCATTATTCTTGTCCGGGTCCCGGTGGCCTGGAGTGGCAGGCTGCCTGCTGAAATTCCTCACGGATCAGGATACCTCCCAGATGCAAGGTGCCCCCACAGGCAACTGCGGCTGGTTTGACAGTGCCAAGTGCCTCCTGCAAACTGACATCAGGAACCTGGCCTGGTGACTTTTGTTTCTCTGGGGAAAGGCCATGGTTCATGTCCAGGGCCTTGTGGCCAGGAGTGGCCGGCTGCCTGCTGAAATTCCACACGGATGAGGATACATCCCAGTTGCAAGGTGCCCCCACAGGCAACTGCGTCTGGTTTGACAGAGCCAAGTGCCACCTGCAAACTGACATCAGGAACCTGGCCTGGTGACTTTTGTTTCTCTGGGGAAAGGCCAACATTCTTTTCCGGGTACCGGTGGACGGAGTGGCCGGCTGCCTGCTGAAATTCCTCACGGATCAGGATACCTCCCAGATGCAAGGTGCCCCCACAGGCAACTGCGTCTGGTTTGACAGTGCCAAGTGACTCCTGCAAACTGACATCAGGAACCTGGCCTGGTGACTTTTGTTTCTCTGGGGAAAGGCCATGGTTCATGTCCAGGGCCTGGGGGCTCGGAGTGGCCGGCTGCCTGCTGAAATTCCGCATGGATCAGGATGCCTCCCAGATGAAAAATGCCCCCACAGGCAACTGCGTCTGGTTTGACAGTGCCAAGTGCCTCCTGCAAACTGACATCAGGAACCTGGCCTGGTGACTTTTGTTTCTGTGTGTAAAGGCCATCATTCTTTTCCAGGGTACGGTGGCCCGGAGTGGCCGGCTGCCTGCTGAAATTCCGCACGGATCAGGATGCCTCCCAGACCGAAAGTACCACCCAAGGCAAATGTGGCTGGTTTGACAGTGCCAAGTGCCTCCTGCAAACAGACATCAGCGACCTGGCCTGCTGAGTTCTGTTTCTCTGGGGAAAGGCCATCGTTCCTCTCCAGGGCCCGGTGGCTCGAGTGGCAGGCTGCCTGCTGAAATTCCACATGGATCAGGAGGCCTCCCAGATGAAAGGTGTCCCCACAGGCAACTGTGGCTGGTTTGACAGTGCCAAGTGCCTCCTGCAAACTGACATCAGGAACCTGGCCTGGTGACTTTTATTTCTCTGGGTAAAGGCCCTCATTCGTGTCCAGTGCCCCGCGGCCTGGAGTGGCCGGCTGCCTGCTGAAATTCCTCACGGTTGAGGATACCTCCCAGATGAAAGGTGCCCCCACAGGTAACTGTGGCTGGTTTGACACTGCCAAGTGCCTCCTGCAAACTGACATCAGGAACCTGGCCTGCTGACTTTTGTTTCTCTGGGGAAAGGCCATGGTTCATGTCCAGGGCCTTGTGGCCAGGAGTGGCCGGCTGCCTGCTGAAATTCCGCACGGATGAGGATACATCCCAGTTGCAAGGTGCCCACTCAGGCAACTGCGTCTGGTTTGACAGTGCCAAGTGCCACCTGCAAACTGACATCAGGAACCTGGCCTGGTGACTTTTGTTTCTCTGGGGAAAGGCCATGGTTCATGTCCAGGGCTTGGTGGCCCGGAGTGGCCCGCTGCCTTCTGAAATTCCAAATGGATCAGGATACATCCCAGAACGAAAGTACCACCAGAGGCAACTGTGGCTGGTTTGACAGTGCCAAGTGCCTCCTGCAAACTGACATCAGGAACCTGGCCTGGTGACTTTTGTTTCTCTGGGGAAAGGCCATGGTTCATGTCCAGGGCCTTGTGGCCAGGAGTGGCCGGCTGCCTGCTGAAATTCCGCACGGATGAGGATACATGCCAGTTGCAAGGTGCCCCCACAGGCAACTGTGGCTGGTTTGACAGTGCCAAGTGCCTCCTGCAAACTGACATCAGGAACCTGGCCTGGTGACTTTTGTTTCTCTGGGGAAAGGCCATGGTTCATGTCCAGGGCCTTGTGGCCAGTAGTGGCCCGCTGCCTGCTGAAATTCCGCACGGATGAGGATACATCCCAGTTGCAAGGTGCCCCCACAGGCAACTGCGTCTGGTTTGACAGTGCCAAGTGCCACCTGCAAACTGACATCAGGAACCTGGCCTGGTGACTTTTGTTTCTCTGGGGAAAGGCCAACATTCTTTTCCGGGTACCGGTGGACGGAGTGGCCGGCTGCCTGCTGAAATTCCTCACGGATCAGGATACCTCCCAGATGCAAGGTGTCCCAAAGGCAACTGTGGCTGGTTTGACAGTGCCAAGTGCCTCCTGCAAACAGACATCAGCGACCTGGCCTGCTGAGTTCTGTTTCTCTGGGGAAAGGCCATCGTTCCTCTCCAGGGCCCGGTGGCTCGAGTGGCAGGCTGCCTGCTGAAATTCCACATGGATCAGGATGCCTCCCAGATGAAAGGTGCCCCCACAGGCAACTGTGGCTGGTTTGACAGTGCCAAGTGCCTCCTGCAAACTGACATCAGGAACCTGGCCTGGTGACTTTTATTTCTCTGGGTAAAGGCCCTCATTCGTGTCCAGTGCCCCGCGGCCTGGAGTGGCCGGCTGCCTGCTGAAATTCCTCACGGTTGAGGATACCTCCCAGATGAAAGGTGCCCCCACAGGTAACTGTGGCTGGTTTGACAGTGCCAAGTGCCTCCTGCAAACTGACATCAGGAACCTGGCCTGCTGACTTTTGTTTCTCTGGGGAAAGGCCATGGTTCATGTCCAGGGCTTGGTGGCCCGGAGTGGCCCGCTGCCTGCTGAAATTCCAAATGGATCATGATACATCCCAGAACGAAAGTACCACCAGAGGCAACTGCGTCAGGTTTGACAGTGCCAAGTGCCTCCTGCAAACTGACATCAGGAACCTGGCCTGGTGACTTTTGTTTCTCTGGGGAAAGGCCATGGTTCATGTCCAGGGCCTTGTGGCCGGTAGTGGCCCGCTGCCTGCTGAAATTCCGCACGGATGAGGATACATCCCAGTTGCAAGGTGCCCCCACAGGCAACTGCGTCTGGTTTGACAGTGCCAAGTGCCACCTGCAAACTGACATCAGGAACCTGGCCTGGTGACTTTTGTTTCTCTGGGGAAAGGCCAACATTCTTTTCCGGGTACCGGTGGACGGAGTGGCCGGCTGCCTGCTGAAATTCCTCACGGATCAGGATACCTCCCAGATGCAAGGTGCCCCCACAGGCAACTGTGGCTGGTTTGACAGTGCCAAGTGCCTCCTGCAAACAGACATCAGCGACCTGGCCTGCTGAGTTCTGTTTCTCTGGGGAAAGGCCATCGTTCCTCTCCAGGGCCCGGTGGCTCGAGTGGCAGGCTGCCTGCTGAAATTCCACATGGATCAGGATGCCTCCCAGATGAAAGGTGCCCCCACAGGCAACTGTGGCTGGTTTGACAGTGCCAAGTGCCTCCTGCAAACTGACATCAGGAACCTGGCCTGGTGACTTTTATTTCTCTGGGTAAAGGCCCTCATTCGTGTCCAGTGCCCCGCGGCCTGGAGTGGCCGGCTGCCTGCTGAAATTCCTCACGGTTGAGGATACCTCCCAGATGAAAGGTGCCCCCACAGGTAACTGTGGCTGGTTTGACAGTGCCAAGTGCCTCCTGCAAACTGACATCAGGAACCTGGCCTGGTGACTTTTGTTTCTCTGGGGAAAGGCCATGGTTCATGTCCAGGGCTTGGTGGCCCGGAGTGGCCCGCTGCCTGCTGAAATTCCAAATGGATCATGATACATCCCAGAACGAAAGTACCACCAGAGGCAACTGCGTCAGGTTTGACAGTGCCAAGTGCCTCCTGCAAACTGACATCAGGAACCTGGCCTGGTGACTTTTGTTTCTCTGGGTAAAGGCCATGGTTCATGTCCAGGGCCTTGTGGCCAGGAGTGGCCGGCTGCCTGCTGAAATTCCGCACGGATGAGGATACATGCCAGTTGCAAGGTGCCCCCACAGGCAACTGTGGCTGGTTTGACAGTGCCAAGTGCCTCCTGCAAACTGACATCAGGAACCTGGCCTGGTGACTTTTGTTTCTCTGGGGAAAGGCCATGGTTCATGTCCAGGGCCTTGTGGCCAGGAGTGGCCCGCTGCCTGCTGAAATTCCGCACGGATGAGGATACATCCCAGTTGCAAGGTGCCCCCACAGGCAACTGCGTCTGGTTTGACAGTGCCAAGTTCCACCTGCAAACTGACATCAGGAACCTGGCCTGGTGACTTTTGTTTCTCTGGGGAAAGGCCATCATTCTTGTCCGGGGCCCAGAGTGGCCGGAGTGGCCGGCTGCCTGCTGAAATTCCACACGGTTGAGGATGCCTCCCAGATGAAAAATGCCCCCACACGCAACTGTGGCTGGTTTGACAGTGCCAAGTGCCTCCTGCAAACTGACATCAGGAACCTGGCCTGGTGTTTTTTGTTTCTCTGGGGAAAGGCCATGGTTCATGTCCAGGGCCTTGTGGCCAGGAGTGGCCGGCTGCCTGCTGAAATTCCGCACGGATGAGGATACATCCCAGTTGCAAGGTGCCCCCACAGGCAACTGCGTCTGGTTTGACAGAGCCAAGTGCCACCTGCAAACTGACATCAGGAACCTGGCCTGGTGACTTTTGTTTCTCTGGGGAAAGGCCAACATTCTTTTCCGGGTAACGGTGGACGGAGTGGCCGGCTGCCTGCTGAAATTCCTCACGGATCAGGATACCTCCCAGATGCAAGGTGCCCCCACAGGCAACTGCGTCTGGTTTGACAGTGCCAAGTGCCTCCTGCAAACAGACATCAGCGACCTGGCCTGCTAAGTTCTGTTTCTCTGGGGAAAGGCCATCGTTCCTCTCCAGGGCCCGGTGGCTCGAGTGGCAGGCTGCCTGCTGAAATTCCACATGGATCAGGAGGCCTCCCAGATGAAAGGTGCCCCCACAGGCAACTGTGGCTGGTTTGACAGTGCCAAGTGCCTCCTGCAAACTGACATCAGGAACCTGGCCTGGTGACTTTTATTTCTCTGGGTAAAGGCCATCATTCGTGTCCAGTGCCCCGCGGCCTGGAGTGGCCGGCTGCCTGCTGAAATTCCTCACGGATCAGGATACCTCCCAGATGAAAGGTGCCCCCACAGGTAACTGTGGCTGGTTTGACACTGCCAAGTGCCTCCTGCAAACTGACATCAGGAACCTGGCCTGCTGACTTTTGTTTCTCAGGGGAAAGGCCATCGTTCCTCTCCAGGGCCCGCTGGCCCGGAGTGGCCGGCTGCCTGCTGAAATTCCACACGGATCAGGATGCCTCCCAGATGAAAAATGCCCCCAGAGGAAACTGCGTCAGGTTTGACAGTGCCAAGTGCCTCCTGCAAACTGACATCAGCAACCTGGCCTGGTGACTTTTATTTCTCTGGGGAAAGGCCATGGTTCATGTCCAGGGCCTGGGGGCTCGGAGTGGCCGGCTGCCTGCTGAAATTCCACACGGATCAGGATGCCTCCCAGATGAAAAATGCCCCCAGAGGAAACTGCGTCAGGTTTGACAGTGCCAAGTGCCTCCTGCAAACTGACATCAGGAACCTGGCCTGGTGACTTTTGTTTCTCTGGGGAAAGGCCATCATTCATGTCCAGGGCCTGGGGGCTCGGAGTGGCCGGCTGCCTGCTGAAATTCCGCATGGATCAGGATGCCTCCCAGATGAAAAATGCCCCCACAGGCAACTGCGTCTGGTTTGACAGTGCCAAGTGCCACCTGCAAACTGACATCAGGAACCTGGCCTGGTGACTTTTGTTTCTGTGTGTAAAGGCCATCATTCTTTTCCAGGGTACGGTGGCCCGGAGTGGCCGGCTGCCTGCTGAAATTCCGCATGGATCAGGATGCCTCCCAGACCGAAAGTACCACCCAAGGCAAATGTGGCTGGTTTGACAGTGCCAAGTGCCTCCTGCAAACAGACATCAGCGACCTGGCCTGCTGAGTTCTGTTTCTCTGGGGAAAGGCCATGGTTCCTCTCCAGGGCCCGGTGGCTCGAGTGGCAGGCTGCCTGCTGAAATTCCACATGGATCAGGATGCCTCCCAGATGAAAGGTGCCCCCACAGGCAACTGTGGCTGGTTTGACAGTGCCAAGTGCCTCCTGCAAACTGACATCAGGAACCTGGCCTGGTGACTTTTATTTCTCTGGGTAAAGGCCCTCATTCGTGTCCAGTGCCCCGCGGCCTGGAGTGGCCGGCTGCCTGCTGAAATTCCTCACGGTTGAGGATACCTCCCAGATGAAAGGTGCCCCCACAGGTAACTGTGGCTGGTTTGACAGTGCCAAGTGCCTCCTGCAAACTGACATCAGGAACCTGGCCTGCTGACTTTTGTTTCTCTGGGGAAAGGCCATGGTTCATGTCCATGGCCTGGGGGCCCGGAGTGGCCGGCTGCCTGCTGAAATTCTGCATGGATCCGGATGCCGCCGAGATGGAAGGTGCCACCACAGGCAACTGTGGCTGGTTTGACAGTGCCAAGTGCCTCCTGCAAACTGACATCAGGAACCTGGCCTGCTGACTTTTGTTTCTCTGGGGAAAGGCCATGGTTCATGTCCAGGGCCTGGTAGCCCGGAGTTTCCGGCTGCCTGTTGAAATTCCACATGGATCAGGATGCCTCCCAGATGAAAAATGCCCCCAGAGGTAACTGAGTCAGGTTTGACAGTGCCAAGTGCCTCCTGCAAACTGACATCAGGAACCTGGCATGGTGACTTTTGTTTCTCTGGGGAAAGGCCATGGTTCATGTCCAGGGCCTGGGGGCTCGGAGGGGCCGGCTGCCTGCTGAAATTCCGCATGGATCAGGATGCCTCCCACATGAAAAATGCCCCCACAGGCACCTGTGGCTGGTTTGACAGTGCCAAGTGCCTCCTGCCAACTGACATCTGGAACCTGGCCTGGTGACTTTTGTTTCTCTGGGGAAAGGCCATGGTTCATATCCTGAGCCTGGTGTCCTGGAGTGGCCGGCTGCCTGCTGAAATTCTGCACGGACCAGGATGCCGCCCAGATGAAAGGTACAACCAGAGGCAACTGTGGCTGGTTTGACAGTGCCAAGTGCCTCCTGCAAACTGACATCAGGAACCTGGCCTGGTGACTTTTGTTTCTCTGGGGAAAGGCCATGATTCTTTTCCGGGGTACGGTGGCCCGGAGTGGCCGGCTGCCTACTGAAATTCCAAAAGGATCAGGATGCCTCCCAGACCGAAAGTACCACCCAAGGCAACTGTGGCTGGTTTGACACTGCCAAGTGCCTCCTGCAAACTGACATCAGCGACCTGGCCTGCTGAGTTCTGTTTCTCTGGGGAAAGGCCATCGTTCCTCTCCAGGGCCCGGTGGCTCGAGTGGCAGGCTGCCTGCTGAAATTCCACATGGATCAGGAGGCCTCCCAGATGAAAGGTGCCCCCACAGGCAACTGTGGCTGGTTTGACAGTGCCAAGTGCCTCCTGCAAACTGACATCAGGAACCTGGCCTGGTGACTTTTATTTCTCTGGGTAAAGGCCATCATTCGTGTCCAGTGCCCCGCGGCCTGGAGTGGCCGGCTGCCTGCTGAAATTCCTCACGGTTGAGGATACCTCCCAGATGAAAGGTGCCCCCACAGGTAACTGTGGCTGGTTTGACACTGCCAAGTGCCTCCTGCAAACTGACATCAGGAACCTGGCCTGGTGACTTTTCTTTGTCTGGGGAAAGGCCATTATTCTTGTCCGGGTCCCGGTGGCCTGGAGTGGCAGGCTGCCTGCTGAAATTCCACATGGATCAGGAGGCCTCCCAGATGAATGGTGCCCCCACAGGCAACTGTGGCTGGTTTGACAGTGCCAAGTGCCTCCTGCAAACTGACATCAGGAACCTGGCCTGGTGACTTTTGTTTCTCTGGGGAAAGGCCATCATTCATGTCCAGGGCCTTGTGGCCCGGAGTGGCCAGCTGCCTGCTGAAATTCCGCACGGATGAGGATACATCCCAGTTGCAAGGTGCCCCCACAGGCAACTGTGGCTGGTTTGACAGTGCCAAGTGCCACCTGCAAACTGACATCAGGAACCTGGCCTGGTGACTTTTCTTTGTCTGGGGAAAGGCCATTATTCTTGTCCGGGTCCCGGTGGCCTGGAGTGGCAGGCTGCCTGCTGAAATTCCTCACGGATCAGGATACCTCCCAGATGCAAGGTGCCCCCACAGGCAACTGCGGCTGGTTTGACAGTGCCAAGTGCCTCCTGCAAACTGACATCAGGAACCTGGCCTGGTGACTTTTGTTTCTCTGGGGAAAGGCCATGGTTCATGTCCAGGGCCTTGTGGCCAGGAGTGGCCGGCTGCCTGCTGAAATTCCACACGGATGAGGATACATCCCAGTTGCAAGGTGCCCCCACAGGCAACTGCGTCTGGTTTGACAGAGCCAAGTGCCACCTGCAAACTGACATCAGGAACCTGGCCTGGTGACTTTTGTTTCTCTGGGGAAAGGCCAACATTCTTTTCCGGGTAACGGTGGACGGAGTGGCCGGCTGCCTGCTGAAATTCCTCACGGATCAGGATACCTCCCAGATGCAAGGTGCCCCCACAGGCAACTGCGTCTGGTTTGACAGTGCCAAGTGACTCCTGCAAACTGACATCAGGAACCTGGCCTGGTGACTTTTGTTTCTCTGGGGAAAGGCCATGGTTCATGTCCAGGGCCTGGGGGCTCGGAGTGGCCGGCTGCCTGCTGAAATTCCGCATGGATCAGGATGCCTCCCAGATGAAAAATGCCCCCACAGGCAACTGCGTCTGGTTTGACAGTGCCAAGTGCCTCCTGCAAACTGACATCAGGAACCTGGCCTGGTGACTTTTGTTTCTGTGTGTAAAGGCCATCATTCTTTTCCAGGGTACGGTGGCCCGGAGTGGCCGGCTGCCTGCTGAAATTCCGCACGGATCAGGATGCCTCCCAGACCGAAAGTACCACCCAAGGCAAATGTGGCTGGTTTGACAGTGCCAAGTGCCTCCTGCAAACAGACATCAGCGACCTGGCCTGCTGAGTTCTGTTTCTCTGGGGAAAGGCCATCGTTCCTCTCCAGGGCCCGGTGGCTCGAGTGGCAGGCTGCCTGCTGAAATTCCACATGGATCAGGAGGCCTCCCAGATGAAAGGTGCCCCCACAGGCAACTGTGGCTGGTTTGACAGTGCCAAGTGCCTCCTGCAAACTGACATCAGGAACCTGGCCTGGTGACTTTTATTTCTCTGGGTAAAGGCCCTCATTCGTGTCCAGTGCCCCGCGGCCTGGAGTGGCCGGCTGCCTGCTGAAATTCCTCACGGTTGAGGATACCTCCCAGATGAAAGGTGCCCCCACAGGTAACTGTGGCTGGTTTGACACTGCCAAGTGCCTCCTGCAAACTGACATCAGGAACCTGGCCTGCTGACTTTTGTTTCTCTGGGGAAAGGCCATGGTTCATGTCCAGGGCCTTGTGGCCAGGAGTGGCAGGCTGCCTGCTGAAATTCCGCACGGATGAGGATACATCCCAGTTGCAAGGTGCCCACTCAGGCAACTGCGTCTGGTTTGACAGTGCCAAGTGCCACCTGCAAACTGACATCAGGAACCTGGCCTGGTGACTTTTGTTTCTCTGGGGAAAGGCCATGGTTCATGTCCAGGGCTTGGTGGCCCGGAGTGGCCCGCTGCCTTCTGAAATTCCAAATGGATCAGGATACATCCCAGAACGAAAGTACCACCAGAGGCAACTGTGGCTGGTTTGACAGTGCCAAGTGCCTCCTGCAAACTGACATCAGGAACCTGGCCTGGTGACTTTTGTTTCTCTGGGGAAAGGCCATGGTTCATGTCCAGGGCCTTGTGGCCAGGAGTGGCCGGCTGCCTGCTGAAATTCCGCACGGATGAGGATACATGCCAGTTGCAAGGTGCCCCCACAGGCAACTGTGGCTGGTTTGACAGTGCCAAGTGCCTCCTGCAAACTGACATCAGGAACCTGGCCTGGTGACTTTTGTTTCTCTGGGGAAAGGCCATGGTTCATGTCCAGGGCCTTGTGGCCAGTAGTGGCCCGCTGCCTGCTGAAATTCCGCACGGATGAGGATACATCCCAGTTGCAAGGTGCCCCCACAGGCAACTGCGTCTGGTTTGACAGTGCCAAGTGCCACCTGCAAACTGACATCAGGAACCTGGCCTGGTGACTTTTGTTTCTCTGGGGAAAGGCCAACATTCTTTTCCGGGTACCGGTGGACGGAGTGGCCGGCTGCCTGCTGAAATTCCTCACGGATCAGGATACCTCCCAGATGCAAGGTGTCCCAAAGGCAACTGTGGCTGGTTTGACAGTGCCAAGTGCCTCCTGCAAACAGACATCAGCGACCTGGCCTGCTGAGTTCTGTTTCTCTGGGGAAAGGCCATCGTTCCTCTCCAGGGCCCGGTGGCTCGAGTGGCAGGCTGCCTGCTGAAATTCCACATGGATCAGGATGCCTCCCAGATGAAAGGTGCCCCCACAGGCAACTGTGGCTGGTTTGACAGTGCCAAGTGCCTCCTGCAAACTGACATCAGGAACCTGGCCTGGTGACTTTTATTTCTCTGGGTAAAGGCCCTCATTCGTGTCCAGTGCCCCGCGGCCTGGAGTGGCCGGCTGCCTGCTGAAATTCCTCACGGTTGAGGATACCTCCCAGATGAAAGGTGCCCCCACAGGTAACTGTGGCTGGTTTGACAGTGCCAAGTGCCTCCTGCAAACTGACATCAGGAACCTGGCCTGCTGACTTTTGTTTCTCTGGGGAAAGGCCATGGTTCATGTCCAGGGCTTGGTGGCCCGGAGTGGCCCGCTGCCTGCTGAAATTCCAAATGGATCATGATACATCCCAGAACGAAAGTACCACCAGAGGCAACTGCGTCAGGTTTGACAGTGCCAAGTGCCTCCTGCAAACTGACATCAGGAACCTGGCCTGGTGACTTTTGTTTCTCTGGGGAAAGGCCATGGTTCATGTCCAGGGCCTTGTGGCCAGGAGTGGCCCGCTGCCTGCTGAAATTCCGCACGGATGAGGATACATCCCAGTTGCAAGGTGCCCCCACAGGCAACTGCGTCTGGTTTGACAGTGCCAAGTTCCACCTGCAAACTGACATCAGGAACCTGGCCTGGTGACTTTTGTTTCTCTGGGGAAAGGCCATCATTCTTGTCCGGGGCCCAGAGTGGCCGGAGTGGCCGGCTGCCTGCTGAAATTCCACACGGTTGAGGATGCCTCCCAGATGAAAAATGCCCCCACACGCAACTGTGGCTGGTTTGACAGTGCCAAGTGCCTCCTGCAAACTGACATCAGGAACCTGGCCTGGTGTTTTTTGTTTCTCTGGGGAAAGGCCATGGTTCATGTCCAGGGCCTTGTGGCCAGGAGTGGCCGGCTGCCTGCTGAAATTCCGCACGGATGAGGATACATCCCAGTTGCAAGGTGCCCCCACAGGCAACTGCGTCTGGTTTGACAGAGCCAAGTGCCACCTGCAAACTGACATCAGGAACCTGGCCTGGTGACTTTTGTTTCTCTGGGGAAAGGCCAACATTCTTTTCCGGGTAACGGTGGACGGAGTGGCCGGCTGCCTGCTGAAATTCCTCACGGATCAGGATACCTCCCAGATGCAAGGTGCCCCCACAGGCAACTGCGTCTGGTTTGACAGTGCCAAGTGCCTCCTGCAAACAGACATCAGCGACCTGGCCTGCTAAGTTCTGTTTCTCTGGGGAAAGGCCATCGTTCCTCTCCAGGGCCCGGTGGCTCGAGTGGCAGGCTGCCTGCTGAAATTCCACATGGATCAGGAGGCCTCCCAGATGAAAGGTGCCCCCACAGGCAACTGTGGCTGGTTTGACAGTGCCAAGTGCCTCCTGCAAACTGACATCAGGAACCTGGCCTGGTGACTTTTATTTCTCTGGGTAAAGGCCATCATTCGTGTCCAGTGCCCCGCGGCCTGGAGTGGCCGGCTGCCTGCTGAAATTCCTCACGGATCAGGATACCTCCCAGATGAAAGGTGCCCCCACAGGTAACTGTGGCTGGTTTGACACTGCCAAGTGCCTCCTGCAAACTGACATCAGGAACCTGGCCTGCTGACTTTTGTTTCTCAGGGGAAAGGCCATCGTTCCTCTCCAGGGCCCGCTGGCCCGGAGTGGCCGGCTGCCTGCTGAAATTCCACACGGATCAGGATGCCTCCCAGATGAAAAATGCCCCCAGAGGAAACTGCGTCAGGTTTGACAGTGCCAAGTGCCTCCTGCAAACTGACATCAGCAACCTGGCCTGGTGACTTTTATTTCTCTGGGGAAAGGCCATGGTTCATGTCCAGGGCCTGGGGGCTCGGAGTGGCCGGCTGCCTGCTGAAATTCCACACGGATCAGGATGCCTCCCAGATGAAAAATGCCCCCAGAGGAAACTGCGTCAGGTTTGACAGTGCCAAGTGCCTCCTGCAAACTGACATCAGGAACCTGGCCTGGTGACTTTTGTTTCTCTGGGGAAAGGCCATGGTTCATGTCCAGGGCCTGGGGGCTCGGAGTGGCCGGCTGCCTGCTGAAATTCCGCATGGATCAGGATGCCTCCCAGATGAAAAATGCCCCCACAGGCAACTGCGTCTGGTTTGACAGTGCCAAGTGCCACCTGCAAACTGACATCAGGAACCTGGCCTGGTGACTTTTGTTTCTGTGTGTAAAGGCCATCATTCTTTTCCAGGGTACGGTGGCCCGGAGTGGCCGGCTGCCTGCTGAAATTCCGCATGGATCAGGATGCCTCCCAGACCGAAAGTACCACCCAAGGCAAATGTGGCTGGTTTGACAGTGCCAAGTGCCTCCTGCAAACAGACATCAGCGACCTGGCCTGCTGAGTTCTGTTTCTCTGGGGAAAGGCCATGGTTCCTCTCCAGGGCCCGGTGGCTCGAGTGGCAGGCTGCCTGCTGAAATTCCACATGGATCAGGATGCCTCCCAGATGAAAGGTGCCCCCACAGGCAACTGTGGCTGGTTTGACAGTGCCAAGTGCCTCCTGCAAACTGACATCAGGAACCTGGCCTGGTGACTTTTATTTCTCTGGGTAAAGGCCCTCATTCGTGTCCAGTGCCCCGCGGCCTGGAGTGGCCGGCTGCCTGCTGAAATTCCTCACGGTTGAGGATACCTCCCAGATGAAAGGTGCCCCCACAGGTAACTGTGGCTGGTTTGACAGTGCCAAGTGCCTCCTGCAAACTGACATCAGGAACCTGGCCTGCTGACTTTTGTTTCTCTGGGGAAAGGCCATGGTTCATGTCCATGGCCTGGGGGCCCGGAGTGGCCGGCTGCCTGCTGAAATTCTGCATGGATCCGGATGCCGCCGAGATGGAAGGTGCCACCACAGGCAACTGTGGCTGGTTTGACAGTGCCAAGTGCCTCCTGCAAACTGACATCAGGAACCTGGCCTGCTGACTTTTGTTTCTCTGGGGAAAGGCCATGGTTCATGTCCAGGGCCTGGTAGCCCGGAGTTTCCGGCTGCCTGTTGAAATTCCACATGGATCAGGATGCCTCCCAGATGAAAAATGCCCCCA
The DNA here is from genome assembly GCF_036417665.1 of Passer domesticus. Classification (NCBI taxonomy): domain Eukaryota; kingdom Metazoa; phylum Chordata; class Aves; order Passeriformes; family Passeridae; genus Passer; species Passer domesticus. The sequence continues at coordinate 60,506,805 of NC_087474.1, forward strand.
GAGGTAACTGAGTCAGGTTTGACAGTGCCAAGTGCCTCCTGCAAACTGACATCAGGAACCTGGCATGGTGACTTTTGTTTCTCTGGGGAAAGGCCATGGTTCATGTCCAGGGCCTGGGGGCTCGGAGGGGACGGCTGCCTGCTGAAATTCCGCATGGATCAGGATGCCTCCCACATGAAAAATGCCCCCACAGGCACCTGTGGCTGGTTTGACAGTGCCAAGTGCCTCCTGCCAACTGACATCTGGAACCTGGCCTGGTGACTTTTGTTTCTCTGGGGAAAGGCCATGGTTCATATCCTGAGCCTGGTGTCCTGGAGTGGCCGGCTGCCTGCTGAAATTCTGCACGGACCAGGATGCCGCCCAGATGAAAGGTACAACCAGAGGCAACTGTGGCTGGTTTGACAGTGCCAAGTGCCTCCTGCAAACTGACATCAGGAACCTGGCCTGGTGACTTTTGTTTCTCTGGGGAAAGGCCATGATTCTTTTCCGGGGTACGGTGGCCCGGAGTGGCCGGCTGCCTGCTGAAATTCCAAAAGGATCAGGATGCCTCCCAGACCGAAAGTACCACCCAAGGCAACTGTGGCTGGTTTGACACTGCCAAGTGCCTCCTGCAAACTGACATCAGCGACCTGGCCTGCTGAGTTCTGTTTCTCTGGGGAAAGGCCATCGTTCCTCTCCAGGGCCCGGTGGCTCGAGTGGCAGGCTGCCTGCTGAAATTCCACATGGATCAGGAGGCCTCCCAGATGAAAGGTGCCCCCACAGGCAACTGTGGCTGGTTTGACAGTGCCAAGTGCCTCCTGCAAACTGACATCAGGAACCTGGCCTGGTGACTTTTATTTCTCTGGGTAAAGGCCATCATTCGTGTCCAGTGCCCCGCGGCCTGGAGTGGCCGGCTGCCTGCTGAAATTCCTCACGGTTGAGGATACCTCCCAGATGAAAGGTGCCCCCACAGGTAACTGTGGCTGGTTTGACACTGCCAAGTGCCTCCTGCAAACTGACATCAGGAACCTGGCCTGGTGACTTTTCTTTGTCTGGGGAAAGGCCATTATTCTTGTCCGGGTCCCGGTGGCCTGGAGTGGCAGGCTGCCTGCTGAAATTCCACATGGATCAGGAGGCCTCCCAGATGAATGGTGCCCCCACAGGCAACTGTGGCTGGTTTGACAGTGCCAAGTGCCTCCTGCAAACTGACATCAGGAACCTGGCCTGGTGACTTTTGTTTCTCTGGGGAAAGGCCATCATTCATGTCCAGGGCCTTGTGGCCCGGAGTGGCCAGCTGCCTGCTGAAATTCCGCACGGATGAGGATACATCCCAGTTGCAAGGTGCCCCCACAGGCAACTGTGGCTGGTTTGACAGTGCCAAGTGCCACCTGCAAACTGACATCAGGAACCTGGCCTGGTGACTTTTCTTTGTCTGGGGAAAGGCCATTATTCTTGTCCGGGTCCCGGTGGCCTGGAGTGGCAGGCTGCCTGCTGAAATTCCTCACGGATCAGGATACCTCCCAGATGCAAGGTGCCCCCACAGGCAACTGCGGCTGGTTTGACAGTGCCAAGTGCCTCCTGCAAACTGACATCAGGAACCTGGCCTGGTGACTTTTGTTTCTCTGGGGAAAGGCCATGGTTCATGTCCAGGGCCTTGTGGCCAGGAGTGGCCGGCTGCCTGCTGAAATTCCACACGGATGAGGATACATCCCAGTTGCAAGGTGCCCACTCAGGCAACTGCGTCTGGTTTGACAGTGCCAAGTGCCACCTGCAAACTGACATCAGGAACCTGGCCTGGTGACTTTTGTTTCTCTGGGGAAAGGCCATGGTTCATGTCCAGGGCTTGGTGGCCCGGAGTGGCCCGCTGCCTTCTGAAATTCCAAATGGATCAGGATACATCCCAGACCGAAAGTACCACCAGAGGCAACTGTGGCTGGTTTGACAGTGCCAAGTGCCTCCTGCAAACTGACATCAGGAACCTGGCCTGGTGACTTTTGTTTCTCTGGGGAAAGGCCATCATTCTTGTCTGGGGCCCAGTGTGGCCGGAGTGGCCGGCTGCCTGCTGAAATTCCACACGGTTGAGGATGCCTCCCAGATGAAAAATGCCCCCACAGGCAACTGCGTCTGGTTTGACAGTGCCAAGTGCCTCCTGCAAACTGACATCAGGAACCTGGCCTGGTGACTTTTGTTTCTCTGGGGAAAGGCCATGGTTCATGTCCAGGGCCTTGTGGCCAGGAGTGTCCGGCTGCCTGCTGAAATTCCGCACGGATGAGGATACATCCCAGTTGCAAGGTGCCCCCACAGGCAACTGCGTCTGGTTTGACAGTGCCAAGTGCCACCTGCAAACTGACATCAGGAACCTGGCCTGGTGACTTTTGTTTCTCTGGGGAAAGGCCAACATTCTTTTCCGGGTACCGGTGGACGGAGTGGCCGGCTGCCTGCTGAAATTCTGCACGGATCAGGATGCCTCCCAGACCGAAAGTACCACCCAAGGCAACTGTGGCTGGTTTGACAGTGCCAAGTGCCTCCTGCAAACTGACATCAGGAACCTGGCCTGCTGACTTTTGTTTCTCTGGGGAAAGGCCATGGTTCATGTCCAGGGCCTTGTGGCCAGGAGTGGCCGGCTGCCTGCTGAAATTCCGCACGGATGAGGATACATCCCAGTTGCAAGGTGCCCCCACAGGCAACTGCGGCTGGTTTGACAGTGGCAAGTGCCTCCTGCAAACTGACATCAGGAACCTGGCCTGGTGACTTTTCTTTGTCTGGGGAAAGGCCATTATTCTTGTCCGGGTCCCGGTGGCCCGGTGTGGCAGGCTGCCTGCTGAAATTCCTCACGGTTCAGGATACCTCCCAGATGCAAGGTGCCCCCACAGGCAACTGCGTCTGGTTTGACAGTGCCAAGTGCCTCCTGCAAACTGACATCAGGAACCTGGCCTGGTGACTTTTGTTTCTGTGTGTAAAGGCCATCATTCTTTTCCAGGGTACGGTGGCCCGGAGTGGCCGGCTGCCTGCTGAAATTCTGCACGGATCAGGATGCCTCCCAGACCGAAAGTACCACCCAAGGCAAATGTGGCTGGTTTGACAGTGCCAAGTGCCTCCTGCAAACAGACATCAGCGACCTGGCCTGCTGAGTTCTGTTTCTCTGGGGAAAGGCCATCGTTCCTCTCCAGGGCCCGGTGGCCCGGAGTGGCAGGCTGCCTGCTGAAATTCCACATGGATCAGGATGCCTCCCAGATGAAAGGTGCCCCCACAGGCAACTGTGGCTGGTTTGACAGTGCCAAGTGCCTCCTGCAAACTGACATCAGGAACCTGGCCTGGTGACTTTTATTTCTCTGGGTAAAGGCCCTCATTCGTGTCCAGTGCCCCGCGGCCTGGAGTGGCCGGCTGCCTGCTGAAATTCCTCACGGTTGAGGATACCTCCCAGATGAAAGGTGTCCCCACAGGTAACTGTGGCTGGTTTGACAGTGCCAAGTGCCTCCTGCAAACTGACATCAGGAACCTGGCCTGCTGACTTTTGTTTCTCTGGGGAAAGGCCATGGTTCATGTCCATGGCCTGGGGGCCCGGAGTGGCCGGCTGCCTGCTGAAATTCTGCATGGATCCGGATGCCGCCGAGATGGAAGGTGCCACCACAGGCAACTGTGGCTGGTTTGACACTGCCAAGTGCCTCCTGCAAACTGACATCAGGAACCTGGCCTGCTGACTTTTGTTTCTCTGGGCAAAGGCCATGGTCCATGTCCAGGGCCTGGTAGCCCGGAGTGGCCGACGGACTGCTGAAATTCCACATGGATCAGGATGCATCCCAGATGAAAAATGCCCCCAGAGGAAACTGAGTCAGGTTTGACAGTGCCAAGTGCCTCCTGCAAACTGACATCAGGAACCTGGCCTGGTGACTTTTGTTTCTCTGGGGAAAGGCCATGGTTCATGTCCAGGGCCTGGGGGCTCGGAGTGGCCGGCTGCCTGCTGAAATTCCGCATGGATCAGGATGCCTCCCAGATGAAAAATGCCCCCAGAGGAAACTGCGTCAGGTTTGACAGTGCCAAGTGCCTCCTGCAAACTGACATCAGGAACCTGGCCTGGTGACTTTTGTTTCTCTGGGGAAAGGCCATGGTTCATGTCCAGGGCCTGGGGGCTCGGAGTGGCCGGCTGCCTGCTGAAATTCTGCATGGATCAGGATGCCTCCCACATGAAAAATGCCCCCACAGGCAACTGCGTCTGGTTTGACAGAGCCAAGTGCCTCCTGCCAACTGACATCAGGAACCTGGCCTGGTGACTTTTGTTTCTCTGTGGAAAGGCCATCATTCTTTTCCAGGGTACGGTGGCCCGGAGTGGCTGGCTGCCTGCTGAAATTCCGCACGGATCAGGATGCCTCCCAGACCGAAAGTACCACCCAAGGCAAATGTGGCTGGTTTGACAGTGCCAAGTGCCTCCTGCAAACAGACATCTGCGACCTGGCCTGCTGAGTTCTGTTTCTCTGGGGAAAGGCCATCGTTCCTCTCCAGGTCCCGGTGGCTCGAGTGGCAGGCTGCCTGCTGAAATTCCAAACGGATCAGGATGCCTCCCAGATGAAAGGTGCCCCCACAGGCAACTGTGTCTGGTTTGACAGTGCCAAGTGCCTCCTGCAAACTGACATCAGGAACCTGGCCTGGTGACTTTTGTTTCTCTGGGGAAAAGCCATGGTTCATGTCCATGGCCTGGTGGCCCGGAGTGGCCGGCTGCCTGCTGAAATTCCGCACGGATGAGGATACATGCCAGTTGCAAGGTGCCCCCACAGGCAACTGCGTCTGGTTTGACAGTGCCAAGTGCCACCTGCAAACTGACATCAGGAACCTGGCCTGGTGACTTTTGTTTGTCTGGGGAAAGGCCATCATTCTTATTCGGGGCCCAGAGTGGCCTGGGGTGGCCGGCTGCCTGCTGAAATTCCGCTCGGTTGAGGATACCTCCCAGATGAAAGGTGCCCCCACAGGCAACTGTGGCTCGTTTGACAGTGCCAAGTGCCCCCTGCAAACTGACATCAGCAACCTGGCATGGTGACTTTTGTTTCTCTGGGGAAAGGCCATCATTCTTGTCCAGGGCCTGGTAGCCCCGAGTGGCCGACTGACTGCTGAAATTCCGCATGGATCAGGATGCCTCCCACATGAAAAATGCCCCCACAGGCAACTGTGGCTGGTTTGACAGTGCCAAGTGCCTCCTGCCAACTGACATCAGGAACCTGGCCTGGTGACTTTTGTTTCTCTGGGTAAAGGCCATGGTTCATATCCTGAGCCTGGTGTCCTGGAGTGGCCGGCTGCCTGCTGAAATTCTGCACGGACCAGGATGCCGCCCAGGTGAAAGGTACCACCAGAGGCAACTGCGGCTGGTTTGACAGTGCCAAGTGCCACCTGCAAACTGACATCAGGTACCTGGCCTGCTGACTTTTGTTTCTCTGGGGAAAGGCCATGATTCTTTTCTGGGGTACGGTGGCCCGGAGTGGCCGGCTGCCTGCTGAAATTCCAAAAGGATCAGGATGCCTCCCAGACCGAAAGTACCACCCAAGGCAACTGTGGCTGGTTTGACAGTGCCAAGTGCCTCCTGCAAACAGACATCAGCGACCTGGCCTGCTGAGTTCTGTTTCTCTGGGGAAATGCCATGGTTCATGTCCAGGGCCCGGTGGCTCGAGTGACAGGCTGCCTGCTGAAATTCCAAACGGATCAGGATACCTCCCAGAATGAAAGTACCACCAGAGGCAACTATGGCTGGTTTGACAGTGCCAAGTGCCTCCTGCAAACTGACATCAGGAACCTGGCCTGGTGACTTTAGTTTCTCTGGGGAAAAGCCATGGTTCATGTCCAGGGCCTGGTGGCCCGGAGTGGCCGGCTGCCTGCTGAAATTCCGCATGGATCAGGATGCCTCCCACATGAAAAACACCCCCACAGGCAACTGTGTCAGGTTTGACAGTGGCAAGTGCCTCCTGCAAACTGACATCAGGAACCTGGCCTGGTGACTTTTGTTTCTCTGGGGAAAGGCCATGGTTCATGTCCAGGACTTGGTGGCCCGGAGTGGCCGGCTGCCTGCTGAAATTCCGCATGGATGAGAATATATCCCAGTTGCAATGTGCCCCCACAGGCACTGCGTCTGGTTTGACAGTGCCAATATGCCTCCTGCAAACTGACATCAGGAACCTGGCCTGGTGACTTTTGTTTCTCTGGGGAAAGGCCATCATTCTTGTCCGGGGCCCAGAGTGGCCGGAGTGGCCGGCTGCCTGCTGAAATTCCACACGGTTGAGGATGCCTCCCAGATGAAAAATGCCCCCACAGGCAACTGCGTCTGGTTTGACAGTGCCAAGTGCCTCCTGCAAACTGACATCAGGAACCTGGCCTGGTGACTTTTGTTTCTCTGGGGAAAGGCCATGGTTCATGTCCAGGGCCTTGTGGCCAGGAGTGGCCGGCTGCCTGCTGAAATTCCGCACGGATGAGGATACATCCCAGTTGCAAGGTGTCCCCACAGGCAACTGCGTCTGGTTTGACAGTGCCAAGTGCCACCTGCAAACTGACATCAGGAACCTGGCCTGGTGACTTTTCTTTGTCTGGGGAAAGGCCATTATTCTTGTCCGGGTCCCGGTGGCCCGGTGTGGCAGGCTGCCTGCTGAAATTCCTCACGGTTCAGGATACCTCCCAGATGCAAGGTGCCCCCACAGGCAACTGTGGCTGGTTTGACAGTGCCAAGTGCCTCCTGCAAACTGACATCAGGAACCTGGCCTGGTGACTTTTGTTTCTCTGGGTAAAGGCCATGGTTCAGGTCCAGGGCCTTGTGGCCAGGAGTGGCCGGCTGCCTGCTGAAATTCCGCACGGATGAGGATACATGCCAGTTGCAAGGTGCCCCCACAGGCAACTGTGGCTGGTTTGACAGTGCCAAGTGCCTCCTGCAAACTGACATCAGGAACCTGGCCTGCTGACTTTTGTTTCTCTGGGGAAAGGCCATGGTTCATGTCCAGGGCCTTGTGGCCAGGAGTGGCCGGCTGCCTGCTGAAATTCCGCACGGATGAGGATACATCCCAGTTGCAAGGTGCCCCCACAGGCAACTGCGTCTGGTTTGACAGTGCCAAGTGCCACCTGCAAACTGACATCAGGAACCTGGCCTGGTGACTTTTGTTTCTCTGGGGAAAGGCCATCATTCTTGTCCGGGGCCCAGAGTGGCCGGAGTGGCCGGCTGCCTGCTGAAATTCCACACGTTTGAGGATGCCTCCCAGATGAAAAATGCCCCCACAGGCAACTGCGTCTGGTTTGACAGTGCCAAGTGCCTCCTGCAAACTGACATCAGGAACCTGGCCTGGTGTTTTTTGTTTCTCTGGGGAAAGGCCATGGTTCATGTCCAGGGCCTTGTGGCCAGGAGTGGCCGGCTGCCTGCTGAAATTCCGCACGGATGAGGATACATCCCAGTTGCAAGGTGCCCCCACAGGCAACTGCGTCTGGTTTGACAGTGCCAAGTGCCTCCTGCAAACTGACATCAGGAACCTGGCCTGGTGACTTTTGTTTCTCTGGGGAAAGGCCAACATTCTTTTCCGGGTACCGGTGGACGGAGTGGCCGGCTGCCTGCTGAAATTCCTCACGGATCAGGATACCTCCCAGATGCAAGGTGCCCCCACAGGCAACTGCGGCTGGTTTGACAGTGCCAAGTGCCTCCTGCAAACAGACATCAGCGACCTGGCCTGCTAAGTTCTGTTTCTCTGGGGAAAGGCCATCGTTCCTCTCCAGGGCCCGGTGGCTCGAGTGGCAGGCTGCCTGCTGAAATTCCACATGGATCAGGTGGCCTCCCAGATGAAAGGTGCCCCCACAGGCAACTGTGGCTGGTTTGACAGTGCCAAGTGCCTCCTGCAAACTGACATCAGGAACCTGGCCTGGTGACATTTATTTCTCTGGGTAAAGGCCATCATTCGTGTCCAGTGCCCCGCGGCCTGGAGTGGCCGGCTGCCTGCTGAAATTCCGCATGGATCAGGATGCCTCCCAGATGAAAAATGCCCCCACAGGCAACTGCGTCTGGTTTGACAGTGCCAAGTGACTCCTGCAAACTGACATCAGGAACCTGGCCTGGTGACTTTTGTTTCTGTGTGTAAAGGCCATCATTCTTTTCCAGGGTACTGTGGCCCGGAGTGGCCGGCTGCCTGCTGAAATTCCGCACGGATCAGGATGCCTCCCAGACCGAAAGTACCACCCAAGGCAAATGTGGCTGGTTTGACACTGCCAAGTGCCTCCTGCAAACAGACATCAGCGACCTGGCCTGCTGAGTTCTGTTTCTCTGGGGAAAGGCCACGGTTCCTCTCCAGGGCCCGGTGGCTCGAGTGGCAGGCTGCCTGCTGAAATTCCACATGGATCAGGATGCCTCCCAGATGAAAGTTGCCCCCACAGGCAACTGTGGCTGGTTTGACAGTGCCAAGTGCCTCCTGCAAACTGACATCAGGAACCTGGCCTGGTGACTTTTATTTCTCTGGGTAAAGGCCCTCATTCGTGTCCAGTGCCCCGCGGCCTGGAGTGGCCGGCTGCCTGCTGAAATTCCGCACGGTTGAGGATACCTCCCAGATGAAAGGTGCCCCCACAGGTAACTGTGGCTGGTTTGACAGTGCCAAGTGCCTCCTGCAAACTGACGTCAGGAACCTGGCCTGCTGACTTTTGTTTCTCTGGGGAAAGGCCATGTTTCATGTCCATGGCCTGGGGGCCCGGAGTGGCCGGCTGCCTGCTGAAATTCTGCATGGATCCGGATGCCGCCGAGATGGAAGTTGCCCCCACAGGCATCTGTGGCTGGTTTGACAGTGCCAAGTGCCTCCTGCAAACTGACATCAGGAACCTGGCCTGCTGACTTTTGTTTCTCTGGGGAAAGGCCATGGTTCATGTCCAGGGCCTGGTAGCCCGGAGTGGCCGGCTGCCTGCTGAAATTCCACATGGATCAGGATGCCTCCCAGATGAAAAATGCCCCCAGAGGAAACTGAGTCAGGTTTGACAGTGCCAAGTGCCTCCTGCAAACTGACATCAGGAACCTGACCTGGTGACTTTTGTTTCTCTGGGGAAAGGCCATGGTTCATGTCCAGGGCCTGGTGGCTCGGAGTGGCCGGCTGCCTGCTGAAATTCCGCATGGATCAGGATGCCTCCCACATGAAAAATGCCCCCACAGGCACCTGTGGCTGGTTTGACAGTGCCAAGTGCCTCCTGCCAACTGACATCTGGAACCTGGCCTGGTGACTTTTGTTTCTCTGGGGAAAGGCCATGGTTCATATCCTGAGCCTGGTGTCCTGGATTGGCCGGCTGCCTGCTGAAATTCTGCACGGACCAGGATGCCGCCCAGATGAAAGGTACCACCAGAGGCAACTGCGGCTGGTTTGACAGTGCCAAGTGCCTCCTGCAAACTGACATCAGGAACCTGGCCTGGTGACTTTTGTTTCTCTGGGGAAAGGCCATGATTCTTTTCCGGGGTACGGTGGCCCGGAGTGGCCGGCTGCCTGCTGAAATTCCAAAAGGATCAGGATGCCTCCCAGACCGAAAGTACCACCCAAGGCAACTGTGGCTGGTTTGACACTGCCAAGTGCCTCCTGCAAACTGACATCAGCGACCTGGCCTGCTGAGTTCTGTTTCTCTGGGGAAAGGCCATCGTTCCTCTCCAGGGCCCAGTGGCTCGAGTGGCCGGCTGCCTGCTGAAATTCCTCACGGTTGAGGATACCTCCCAGATGAAAGGTGCCCCCACAGGTAACTGTGGCTGGTTTGACACTGCCAAGTGCCTCCTGCAAACTGACATCAGGAACCTGGCCTGGTGACTTTTGTTTCTCTGGGGAAAGGCCATGGTTCATGTCCAGGGCCTTGTGGCCAGGAGTGGCAGGCTGCCTGCTGAAATTCCACATGGATCAGCAGGCCTCCCAGATGAAAGGTGCCCCCACAGGCAACTGTGGCTGGTTTGACAGTGCCAAGTGCCTCCTGCAAACTGACATCAGGAACCTGGCCTGGTGACTTTTGTTTCTCTGGGGAAAGGCCATCATTCATGTCCAGGGCCTTGTGGCCCGGAGTGGCCAGCTGCCTGCTGAAATTCCGCACGGATGAGGATACATCCCAGTTGCAAGGTGCCCCCACAGGCAACTGCGTCTGGTTTGACAGTGCCAAGTGCCACCTGCAAACTGACATCAGGAACCTGGCCTGGTGACTTTTGTTTGTCTGGGGAAAGGCCATTATTCTTGTCCGGGTCCCGGTGGCCTGGAGTGGCAGGCTGCCTGCTGAAATTCCTCACGGATCAGGATACCTCCCAGATGCAAGGTGCCCCCACAGGCAACTGCGGCTGGTTTGACAGTGCCAAGTGCCTCCTGCAAACTGACATCAGGAACCTGGCCTGGTGACTTTTGTTTCTCTGGGTAAAGGCCATGGTTCAGGTCCAGGGCCTTGTGGCCAGGAGTGGCCGGCTGCCTGCTAAAATTCCGCACGGATGAGGATACATGCCAGTTGCAAGGTGCCCCCACAGGCAACTGTGGCTGGTTTGACAGTGCCAAGTGCCTCCTGCAAACTGACATCAGGAACCTGGCCTGCTGACTTTTGTTTCTCTGGGGAAAGGCCATCGTTCCTCTCCAGGGCCCGCTGGCCCGGAGTGGCCGGCTGCCTGCTGAAATTCCACACGGATCAGGATGCCTCCCAGATGAAAAATGCCCCCAGAGGAAACTGCGTCAGGTTTGACAGTGCCAAGTGCCTCCTGCAAACTGACATCAGGAACCTGGCCTGGTGACTTTTGTTTCTCTGGGGAAAGGCCATGGTTCATGTCCAGGGCCTGGGGGCTCGGAGTGGCCGGCTGCCTGCTGAAATTCCGCATGGATCAGGATGCCTCCCAGATGAAAAATGCCCCCACAGGCAACTGCGTCTGGTTTGACAGTGCCAAGTGACTCCTGCAAACTGACATCAGGAACCTGGCCTGGTGACTTTTGTTTCTGTGTGTAAAGGCCATCATTCTTTTCCAGGGTACGGTGGCCCGGAGTGGCCGGCTGCCTGCTGAAATTCCGCACGGATCAGGATGCCTCCCAGACCGAAAGTACCACCCAAGGCAAATGTGGCTGGTTTGACAGTGCCAAGTGCCTCCTGCAAACAGACATCAGCGACCTGGCCTGCTGAGTTCTGTTTCTCTGGGGAAAGGCCATCGTTCCTCTCCAGGGCCCAGTGGCTCGAGTGGCAGGCTGCCTGCTGAAATTCCACATGGATCAGGATGCCTCCCAGATGAAAGGTGCCCCCACAGGCAACTGTGGCTGGTTTGACAGTGCCAAGTGCCTCCTGCAAACTGACATCAGGAACCTGGCCTGGTGACTTTTATTTCTCTGGGTAAAGGCCCTCATTCGTGTCCAGTGCCCCGCGGCCTGGAGTGGCCGGCTGCCTGCTGAAATTCCTCACGGTTGAGGATACCTCCCAGATGAAAGGTGCCCCCACAGGTAACTGTGGCTGGTTTGACAGTGCCAAGTGCCTCCTGCAAACTGACATCAGGAACCTGGCCTGCTGACTTTTGTTTCTCTGGGGAAAGGCCATGTTTCATGTCCATGGCCTGGGGGCCCGGAGTGGCCGGCTGCCTGCTGAAATTCTGCATGGATCCGGATGCCGCCGAGATGGAAGGTGCCCCCACAGGCAACTGTGGCTGGTTTGACAGTGCCAAGTGCCTCCTGCAAACTGACATCAGGAACCTGGCCTGCTGACTTTTGTTTCTCTGGGGAAAGGCCATGGTTCATGTCCAGGGCCTGGTAGCCCGGAGTGGCCGGCTGCCTGTTGAAATTCCACATGGATCAGGATGCCTCCCAGATGAAAAATGCCCCCAGAGGAAACTGAGTCAGGTTTGACAGTGCCAAGTGCCTCCTGCAAACTGACATCAGGAACCTGGCCTGGTGACTTTTGTTTCTCTGGGGAAAGGCCATGGTTCATGTCCAGGGCCTGGGGGCTCGGAGGGGCCGGCTGCCTGCTGAAATTCCGCATGGATCAGGATGCCTCCCACATGAAAAATGCCCCCACAGGCACCTGTGGCTTGTTTGACAGTGCCAAGTGCCTCCTGCCAACTGACATCTGGAACCTGGCCTGGTGACTTTTGTTTCTCTGGGGAAAGGCCATGGTTCATATCCTGAGCCTGGTGTCCTGGAGTGGCCGGCTGCCTGCTGAAATTCTGCACGGACCAGGATGCCGCCCAGATGAAAGGTACAACCAGAGGCAACTGCGGCTGGTTTGACAGTGCCAAGTGCCTCCTGCAAACTGACATCAGGAACCTGGCCTGGTGACTTTTGTTTCTCTGGGGAAAGGCCATGATTCTTTTCCGGGGTACGGTGGCCCGGAGTGGCCGGCTGCCTGCTGAAATTCCAAAAGGATCAGGATGCCTCCCAGACCGAAAGTACCACCCAAGGCAACTGTGGCTGGTTTGACACTGCCAAGTGCCTCCTGCAAACTGACATCAGCGACCTGGCCTGCTGAGTTCTGTTTCTCTGGGGAAAGGCCATCGTTCCTCTCCAGGGCCCAGTGGCTCGAGTGGCCGGCTGCCTGCTGAAATTCCTCACGGTTGAGGATACCTCCCAGATGAAAGGTGCCCCCACAGGTAACTGTGGCTGGTTTGACACTGCCAAGTGCCTCCTGCAAACTGACATCAGGAACCTGGCCTGGTGACTTTTGTTTCTCTGGGGAAAGGCCATGGTTCATGTCCAGGGCCTTGTGGCCAGGAGTGGCAGGCTGCCTGCTGAAATTCCACATGGATCAGCAGGCCTCCCAGATGAAAGGTGCCCCCACAGGCAACTGTGGCTGGTTTGACAGTGCCAAGTGCCTCCTGCAAACTGACATCAGGAACCTGGCCTGGTGACTTTTGTTTCTCTGGGGAAAGGCCATCATTCATGTCCAGGGCCTTGTGGCCCGGAGTGGCCAGCTGCCTGCTGAAATTCCGCACGGATGAGGATACATCCCAGTTGCAAGGTGCCCCCACAGGCAACTGCGTCTGGTTTGACAGTGCCAAGTGCCACCTGCAAACTGACATCAGGAACCTGGCCTGGTGACTTTTGTTTGTCTGGGGAAAGGCCATTATTCTTGTCCGGGTCCCGGTGGCCTGGAGTGGCAGGCTGCCTGCTGAAATTCCTCACGGATCAGGATACCTCCCAGATGCAAGGTGCCCCCACAGGCAACTGCGGCTGGTTTGACAGTGCCAAGTGCCTCCTGCAAACTGACATCAGGAACCTGGCCTGGTGACTTTTGTTTCTCTGGGTAAAGGCCATGGTTCAGGTCCAGGGCCTTGTGGCCAGGAGTGGCCGGCTGCCTGCTAAAATTCCGCACGGATGAGGATACATGCCAGTTGCAAGGTGCCCCCACAGGCAACTGTGGCTGGTTTGACAGTGCCAAGTGCCTCCTGCAAACTGACATCAGGAACCTGGCCTGCTGACTTTTGTTTCTCTGGGGAAAGGCCATCGTTCCTCTCCAGGGCCCGCTGGCCCGGAGTGGCCGGCTGCCTGCTGAAATTCCACACGGATCAGGATGCCTCCCAGATGAAAAATGCCCCCAGAGGAAACTGCGTCAGGTTTGACAGTGCCAAGTGCCTCCTGCAAACTGACATCAGGAACCTGGCCTGGTGACTTTTGTTTCTCTGGGGAAAGGCCATGGTTCATGTCCAGGGCCTGGGGGCTCGGAGTGGCCGGCTGCCTGCTGAAATTCCGCATGGATCAGGATGCCTCCCAGATGAAAAATGCCCCCACAGGCAACTGCGTCTGGTTTGACAGTGCCAAGTGACTCCTGCAAACTGACATCAGGAACCTGGCCTGGTGACTTTTGTTTCTGTGTGTAAAGGCCATCATTCTTTTCCAGGGTACGGTGGCCCGGAGTGGCCGGCTGCCTGCTGAAATTCCGCACGGATCAGGATGCCTCCCAGACCGAAAGTACCACCCAAGGCAAATGTGGCTGGTTTGACAGTGCCAAGTGCCTCCTGCAAACAGACATCAGCGACCTGGCCTGCTGAGTTCTGTTTCTCTGGGGAAAGGCCATCGTTCCTCTCCAGGGCCCGGTGGCTCGAGTGGCAGGCTGCCTGCTGAAATTCCACATGGATCAGGATGCCTCCCAGATGAAAGGTGCCCCCACAGGCAACTGTGGCTGGTTTGACAGTGCCAAGTGCCTCCTGCAAACTGACATCAGGAACCTGGCCTGGTGACTTTTATTTCTCTGGGTAAAGGCCCTCATTCGTGTCCAGTGCCCCGCGGCCTGGAGTGGCCGGCTGCCTGCTGAAATTCCTCACGGTTGAGGATACCTCCCAGATGAAAGGTGCCCCCACAGGTAACTGTGGCTGGTTTGACAGTGCCAAGTGCCTCCTGCAAACTGACATCAGGAACCTGGCCTGCTGACTTTTGTTTCTCTGGGGAAAGGCCATGTTTCATGTCCATGGCCTGGGGGCCCGGAGTGGCCGGCTGCCTGCTGAAATTCTGCATGGATCCGGATGCCGCCGAGATGGAAGGTGCCCCCACAGGCAACTGTGGCTGGTTTGACAGTGCCAAGTGCCTCCTGCAAACTGACATCAGGAACCTGGCCTGCTGACTTTTGTTTCTCTGGGGAAAGGCCATGGTTCATGTCCAGGGCCTGGTAGCCCGGAGTGGCCGGCTGCCTGTTGAAATTCCACATGGATCAGGATGCCTCCCAGATGAAAAATGCCCCCAGAGGAAACTGAGTCAGGTTTGACAGTGCCAAGTGCCTCCTGCAAACTGACATCAGGAACCTGGCCTGGTGACTTTTGTTTCTCTGGGGAAAGGCCATGGTTCATGTCCAGGGCCTGGGGGCTCGGAGGGGCCGGCTGCCTGCTGAAATTCCGCATGGATCAGGATGCCTCCCACATGAAAAATGCCCCCACAGGCACCTGTGGCTTGTTTGACAGTGCCAAGTGCCTCCTGCCAACTGACATCTGGAACCTGGCCTGGTGACTTTTGTTTCTCTGGGGAAAGGCCATGGTTCATATCCTGAGCCTCGTGTCCTGGAGTGGCCAGCTGCCTGCTGAAATTCTGCACGGACCAGGATGCCGCCCAGATGAAAGGTACAACCAGAGGCAACTGCGGCTGGTTTGACAGTGCCAAGTGCCTCCTGCAAACTGACATCAGGAACCTGGCCTGGTGACTTTTGTTTCTCTGGGGAAAGGCCATGATTCTTTTCCGGGGTACGGTGGCCCGGAGTGGCCGGCTGCCTGCTGAAATTCCAAAAGGATCAGGATGCCTCCCAGACCGAAAGTACCACCCAAGGCAACTGTGGCTGGTTTGACACTGCCAAGTGCCTCCTGCAAACTGACATCAGCGACCTGGCCTGCTGAGTTCTGTTTCTCTGGGGAAAGGCCATCGTTCCTCTCCAGGGCCCGGTGGCTCGAGTGGCAGGCTGCCTGCTGAAATTCCACATGGATCAGGAGGCCTCCCAGATGAAAGGTGCCCCCACAGGCAACTGTGGCTGGTTTGACAGTGCCAAGTGCCTCCTGCCAACTGACATCAGGAACCTGGCCTGGTGACTTTTATTTCTCTGGGTAAAGGCCATCATTCGTGTCCAGTGCCCCGCGGCCTGGAGTGGCCGGCTGCCTGCTGAAATTCCTCACGGTTGAGGATACCTCCCAGATGAAAGGTGCCCCCACAGGTAACTGTGGCTGGTTTGACACTGCCAAGTGCCTCCTGCAAACTGACATCAGGAACCTGGCCTGGTGACTTTTGTTTCTCTGGGGAAAGGCCATGGTTCATGTCCAGGGCCTTGTGGCCCGGAGTGGCCAGCTGCCTGCTGAAATTCCGCACGGATGAGGATACATCCCAGTTGCAAGGTGCCCCCACAGGCAACTGCGTCTGGTTTGACAGTGCCAAGTGCCACCTGCAAACTGACATCAGGAACCTGGCCTGGTGACTTTTCTTTGTCTGGGGAAAGGCCATTATTCTTGTCCGGGTCCCGGTGGCCCGGTGTGGCCGGCTGCCTGCTGAAATTCCTCACGGTTCAGGATACCTCCCAGATGCAAGGTGCCCCCACAGGCAACTGCGTCTGGTTTGACAGTGCCAAGTGCCTCCTGCAAACTGACATCAGGAACCTGGCCTGGTGACTTTTCTTTATCTGGGTAAAGGCCATGGTTCAGGTCCAGGGCCTTGTGGCCAGGAGTGGCCGGCTGCCTGCTGAAATTCCGCACGGATGAGGATACATCCCAGTTGCAAGGTGCCCCCACAGGCAACTGTGGCTGGTTTGACAGTGCCAAGTGCCTCCTGCAAACTGACATCAGGAACCTGGCCTGGTGACTTTTGTTTCTCTGGGGAAAGGCCATCATTCATGTCCAGGGCCTTGTGGCCAGGAGTGGCCGGCTGCCTGCTGAAATTCCGCACGGATGAGGATATATCCCAGTTGAAAGGTGCCCCGACAGGCACTGCGTCTGGTTTGACAGTGCCAAGTGCCTCCTGCAAACTGACATCAGGAACCTGGCCTGGTGACTTTTGTTTCTCTGGGGAAAGGCCATCATTCTTGTCCGGGGCCCAGAGTGGCCGGAGTGGCCGGCTGCCTGCTGAAATTCCACTAGGTTGAGGATGCCTCCCAGATGAAAAATGCCCCCACAGGCAACTGCGTCTGGTTTGACAGTGCCAAGTGCCTCCTGCAAACTGACATCAGGAACCTGGCCTGGTGACTTTTGTTTCTCTGGGGAAAGGCCATGGTTCATGTCCAGGGCCTTGTGGCCAGGAGTGGCCGGCTGCCTGCTGAAATTCCGCACGGATGAGGATACATCCCAGTTGCAAGGTGCCCCCACAGGCAACTGCGTCTGGTTTGACAGTGCCAAGTGCCACCTGCAAACTGACATCAGGAACCTGGCCTGGTGACTTTTCTTTGTCTGGGGAAAGGCCATTATTCTTGTCCGGGTCCCGGTGGCCCGGTGTGGCCGGCTGCCTGCTGAAATTCCTCACGGTTCAGGATACCTCCCAGATGCAAGGTGCCCCCACAGGCAAGTGCGGCTGGTTTGACAGTGCCAAGTGCCTCCTGCAAACTGACATCAGGAACCTGGCCTGGTGACTTTTCTTTATCTGGGTAAAGGCCATGGTTCAGGTCCAGGGCCTTGTGGCCAGGAGTGGCCGGCTGCCTGCTGAAATTCCGCACGGATGAGGATACATCCCAGTTGCAAGGTGCCCCCACAGGCAACTGTGGCTGGTTTGACACTGCCAAGTGCCTCCTGCAAACTGACATCAGGAACCTGGCCTGGTGACTTTTGTTTCTCTGGGGAAAGGCCATGGTTCATGTCCAGGGCCTTGTGGCCAGGAGTGGCCGGCTGCCTGCTGAAATTCCGCACGGATGAGGATACATCCCAGTTGCAAGGTGCCCCCACAGGCAACTGCGTCTGGTTTGACAGTGCCAAGTGCCACCTGCAAACTGACATCAGGAACCTGGCCTGGTGACTTTTGTTTCTCTGGGGAAAGGCCATCATTCTTGTCCGGGGCCCAGAGTGGCCGGAGTGGCCGGCTGCCTGCTGAAATTCCACAAGGTTGAGGATGCCTCCCAGATGAAAAATGCCCCCACAGGCAACTGCGTCTGGTTTGACAGTGCCAAGTGCCTCCTGCAAACTGACATCAGGAACCTGGCCTGGTGTTTTTTGTTTCTCTGGGGAAAGGCCATGGTTCATGTCCAGGGCCTTGTGGCCAGGAGTGGCCGGCTGCCTGCTGAAATTCCGCACGGATGAGGATACATCCCAGTTGCAAGGTGCCCCCACAGGCAACTGCGTCTGGTTTGACAGTGCCAAGTGCCACCTGCAAACTGACATCAGGAACCTGGCCTGGTGACTTTTGTTTCTCTGGGGAAAGGCCAACATTCTTTTCCGGGTACCGGTGGACGGAGTGGCCGGCTGCCTGCTGAAATTCCTCACGGATCAGGATACCTCCCAGATGCAAGGTGCCCCCACAGGCAACTGCGGCTGGTTTGACAGTGCCAAGTGCCTCCTGCAAACTGACATCAGGAACCTGGCCTGGTGACTTTTCTTTATCTGGGTAAAGGCCATGGTTCAGGTCCAGGGCCTTGTGGCCAGGAGTGGCCGGCTGCCTGCTGAAATTCCTCACGGTTGAGGATACCTCCCAGATGAAAGGTGCCCCCACAGGTAACTGTGGCTGGTTTGACACTGCCAACTGCCTCCTGCAAACTGACATCAGGAACCTGGCCTGGTGACTTTTGTTTCTCTGGGGAAAGTCCATGGTTCATGTCCATGGCCTGGGGGCCCGGAGTGGCCGGCTGCCTGCTGAAATTCTGCATGGATCAGGATGCCGCCGAGATGGAAGGTGCCACCACAGGCAACTGTGGCTGGTTTGACAGTGCCAAGTGCCTCCTGCAAACTGACATCAGGAACCTGGCCTGGTGACTTTTGTTTCTCAGGGGAAAGGCCATCGTTCCTCTCCAGGGCCCGCTGGCCCGGAGTGGCCGGCTGCCTGCTGAAATTCCACACGGATCAGGATGCCTCCCAGATGAAAAATGCCCCCAGAGGAAACTGCGTCTGGTTTGACAGTGCCAAGTGCCTCCTGCAAACTGACATCAGGAACCTGGCCTGGTGACTTTTGTTTCTCTGGGGAAAGGCCATGGTTCATATCCAGGGCCTGGGGGCTCGGAGTGGCCGGCTGCCTGCTGAAATTCCGCATGGATCAGGATGCCTCCCAGATGAAAAATGCCCCCACAGGCAACTGCGTCTGGTTTGACAGTGCCAAGTGACTCCTGCAAACTGACATCAGGAACCTGGCCTGGTGACTTTTGTTTCTGTGTGTAAAGGCCATCATTCTTTTCCAGGGTACGGTGGCCCGGAGTGGCCGGCTGCCTGCTGAAATTCCGCACGGATCAGGATGCCTCCCAGACCGAAAGTACCACCCAAGGCAAATGTGGCTGGTTTGACAGTGCCAAGTGCCTCCTGCAAACAGACATCAGCGACCTGGCCTGCTGAGTTCTGTTTCTCTGGGGAAAGGCCATCGTTCCTCTCCAGGGCCCGGTGGCTCGAGTGGCAGGCTGCCTGCTGAAATTCCACATGGATCAGGATGCCTCCCAGATGAAAGGTGCCCCCACAGGCAACTGTGGCTGGTTTGACAGTGCCAAGTGCCTCCTGCAAACTGACATCAGGAACCTGGCCTGGTGACTTTTATTTCTCTGGGTAAAGGCCCTCATTCGTGTCCAGTGCCCCGCGGCCTGGAGTGGCCGGCTGCCTGCTGAAATTCCTCACGGTTGAGGATACCTCCCAGATGAAAGGTGCCCCCACAGGTAACTGTGGCTGGTTTGACAGTGCCAAGTGCCTCCTGCAAACTGACATCAGGAACCTGGCCTGCTGACTTTTGTTTCTCTGGGGAAAGGCCATGTTTCATGTCCATGGCCTGGGGGCCCGGAGTGGCCGGCTGCCTGCTGAAATTCTGCATGGATCCGGATGCCGCCGAGATGGAAGGTGCCACCACAGGCAACTGTGGCTGGTTTGACAGTGCCAAGTGCCTCCTGCAAACTGACATCAGGAACCTGGCCTGCTGACTTTTGTTTCTCAGGGGAAAGGCCATCGTTCCTCTCCAGGGCCCGCTGGCCCGGAGTGGCCGGCTGCCTGCTGAAATTCCACACGGATCAGGATGCCTCCCAGATGAAAAATGCCCCCAGAGGAAACTGCGTCTGGTTTGACAGTGCCAAGTGCCTCCTGCAAACTGACATCAGGAACCTGGCCTGGTGACTTTTGTTTCTCTGGGGAAAGGCCATGGTTCATATCCAGGGCCTGGGGGCTCGGAGTGGCCGGCTGCCTGCTGAAATTCCGCATGGATCAGGATGCCTCCCAGATGAAAAATGCCCCCACAGGCAACTGCGTCTGGTTTGACAGTGCCAAGTGACTCCTGCAAACTGACATCAGGAACCTGGCCTGGTGACTTTTGTTTCTGTGTGTAAAGGCCATCATTCTTTTCCAGGGTACGGTGGCCCGGAGTGGCCGGCTGCCTGCTGAAATTCCGCACGGATCAGGATGCCTCCCAGACCGAAAGTACCACCCAAGGCAAATGTGGCTGGTTTGACAGTGCCAAGTGCCTCCTGCAAACAGACATCAGCGACCTGGCCTGCTGAGTTCTGTTTCTCTGGGGAAAGGCCATCGTTCCTCTCCAGGGCCCGGTGGCTCGAGTGGCAGGCTGCCTGCTGAAATTCCACATGGATCAGGATGCCTCCCAGATGAAAGGTGCCCCCACAGGCAACTGTGGCTGGTTTGACAGTGCCAAGTGCCTCCTGCAAACTGACATCAGGAACCTGGCCTGGTGACTTTTATTTCTCTGGGTAAAGGCCCTCATTCGTGTCCAGTGCCCCGCGGCCTGGAGTGGCCGGCTGCCTGCTGAAATTCCTCACGGTTGAGGATACCTCCCAGATGAAAGGTGCCCCCACAGGTAACTGTGGCTGGTTTGACAGTGCCAAGTGCCTCCTGCAAACTGACATCAGGAACCTGGCCTGCTGACTTTTGTTTCTCTGGGGAAAGGCCATGTTTCATGTCCATGGCCTGGGGGCCCGGAGTGGCCGGCTGCCTGCTGAAATTCTGCATGGATCCGGATGCCGCCGAGATGGAAGGTGCCACCACAGGCAACTGTGGCTGGTTTGACAGTGCCAAGTGCCTCCTGCAAACTGACATCAGGAACCTGGCCTGCTGACTTTTGTTTCTCTGGGGAAAGGCCATGGTTCATGTCCAGGGCCTGGTAGCCCGGAGTGGCCGGCTGCCTGTTGAAATTCCACATGGATCAGGATGCCTCCCAGATGAAAAATGCCCCCAGAGGAAACTGAGTCAGGTTTGACAGTGCCAAGTGCCTCCTGCAAACTGACATCAGGAACCTGGCCTGGTGACTTTTGTTTCTCTGGGGAAAGGCCATGGTTCATGTCCAGGGCCTGGGGGCTCGGAGGGGCCGGCTGCCTGCTGAAATTCCGCATGGATCAGGATGCCTCCCACATGAAAAATGCCCCCACAGGCACCTGTGGCTGGTTTGACAGTGCCAAGTGCCTCCTGCCAACTGACATCTGGAACCTGGCCTGGTGACTTTTGTTTCTCTGGCGAAAGGCCATGGTTCATATCCTGAGCCTGGTGTCCTGGAGTGGCCGGCTGCCTGCTGAAATTCTGCACGGACCAGGATGCCGCCCAGGTGAAAGGTACCACCAGAGGCAACTGCGGCTGGTTTGACAGTGCCAAGTGCCTCCTGCAAACTGACATCAGGAACCTGGCCTGGTGACTTTTGTTTCTCTGGGGAAAGGCCATGATTCTTTTCCGGGGTACGGTGGCCCGGAGTGGCCAGCTGCCTGCTGAAATTCCGCACGGATCAGGATGCCTCCCAGACCGAAAGTACCACCCAAGGCAACTGTGGCTGGTTTGACACTGCCAAGTGCCTCCTGCAAACTGACATCAGCGACCTGGCCTGCTGAGTTCTGTTTCTCTGGGGAAAGGCCATGGTTCATGTCCAGGGCCTTGTGGCCAGGAGTGGCCGGCTGCCTGCTGAAATTCCACATGGATCAGGAGGCCTCCCAGATGAAAGGTGCCCCCACAGGCAACTGTGGCTGGTTTGACAGTGCCAAGTGCCTCCTGCCAACTGACATCAGGAACCTGGCCTGGTGACTTTTATTTCTCTGGGTAAAGGCCATCATTCGTGTCCAGTGCCCCGCGGCCTGGAGTGGCCGGCTGCCTGCTGAAATTCCTCACGGTTGAGGATACCTCCCAGATGAAAGGTGCCCCCACAGGTAACTGTGGCTGGTTTGACACTGCCAAGTGCCTCCTGCAAACTGACATCAGGAACCTGGCCTGGTGACTTTTGTTTCTCTGGGGAAAGGCCATGGTTCATGTCCAGGGCCTTGTGGCCAGGAGTGGCAGGCTGCCTGCTGAAATTCCACATGGATCAGGAGGCCTCCCAGATGAAAGGTGCCCCCACAGGCAACTGTGGCTGGTTTGACAGTGCCAAGTGCCTCCTGCAAACTGACATCAGGAACCTGGCCTGGTGACTTTTGTTTCTCTGGGGAAATGCCATCATTCATGTCCAGGGCCTTGTGGCCCGGAGTGGCCAGCTGCCTGCTGAAATTCCGCACGGATGAGGATACATCCCAGTTGCAAGGTGCCCCCACAGGCAACTGCGTCTGGTTTGACAGTGCCAAGTGCCACCTGCAAACTGACATCAGGAACCTGGCCTGGTGACTTTTCTTTGTCTGGGGAAAGGCCATTATTCTTGTCCGGGTCCCGGTGGCCCGGTGTGGCCGGCTGCCTGCTGAAATTCCTCACGGTTCAGGATACCTCCCAGATGCAAGGTGCCCCCACAGGCAACTGCGGCTGGTTTGACAGTGCCAAGTGCCTCCTGCAAACTGACATCAGGAACCTGGCCTGGTGACTTTTCTTTATCTGGGTAAAGGCCATGGTTCAGGTCCAGGGCCTTGTGGCCTGGAGTGGCCGGCTGCCTGCTGAAATTCCGCACGGATGAGGATACATCCCAGTTGCAAGGTGCCCCCACAGGCAACTGTGGCTGGTTTGACACTGCCAAGTGCCTCCTGCAAACTGACATCAGGAACCTGGCCTGGTGACTTTTGTTTCTCTGGGGAAAGGCCATCATTCATGTCCAGGGCCTTGTGGCAAGGAGTGGCCGGCTGCCTGCTGAAATTCCGCACGGATGAGGATATATCCCAGTTGAAAGGTGCCCCGACAGGCACTGCGTCTGGTTTGACAGTGCCAAGTGCCTCCTGCAAACTGACATCAGGAACCTGGCCTGGTGACTTTTGTTTCTCTGGGGAAAGGCCATCATTCTTGTCCGGGGCCCAGAGTGGCCGGAGTGGCCGGCTGCCTGCTGAAATTCCACTAGGTTGAGGATGCCTCCCAGATGAAAAATGCCCCCACAGGCAACTGCGTCTGGTTTGACAGTGCCAAGTGCCTCCTGCAAACTGACATCAGGAACCTGGCCTGGTGACTTTTGTTTCTCTGGGGAAAGGCCATGGTTCATGTCCAGGGCCTTGTGGCCAGGAGTGGCCGGCTGCCTGCTGAAATTCCGCACGGATGAGGATACATCCCAGTTGCAAGGTGCCCCCACAGGCAACTGCGTCTGGTTTGACAGTGCCAAGTGCCACCTGCAAACTGACATCAGGAACCTGGCCTGGTGACTTTTCTTTGTCTGGGGAAAGGCCATTATTCTTGTCCGGGTCCCGGTGGCCCGGTGTGGCCGGCTGCCTGCTGAAATTCCTCACGGTTCAGGATACCTCCCAGATGCAAGGTGCCCCCACAGGCAAGTGCGGCTGGTTTGACAGTGCCAAGTGCCTCCTGCAAACTGACATCAGGAACCTGGCCTGGTGACTTTTCTTTATCTGGGTAAAGGCCATGGTTCAGGTCCAGGGCCTTGTGGCCAGGAGTGGCCGGCTGCCTGCTGAAATTCCGCACGGATGAGGATACATCCCAGTTGCAAGGTGCCCCCACAGGCAACTGTGGCTGGTTTGACACTGCCAAGTGCCTCCTGCAAACTGACATCAGGAACCTGGCCTGGTGACTTTTGTTTCTCTGGGGAAAGGCCATGGTTCATGTCCAGGGCCTTGTGGCCAGGAGTGGCCGGCTGCCTGCTGAAATTCCGCACGGATGAGGATACATCCCAGTTGCAAGGTGCCCCCACAGGCAACTGCGTCTGGTTTGACAGTGCCAAGTGCCACCTGCAAACTGACATCAGGAACCTGGCCTGGTGACTTTTGTTTCTCTGGGGAAAGGCCATCATTCTTGTCCGGGGCCCAGAGTGGCCGGAGTGGCCGGCTGCCTGCTGAAATTCCACAAGGTTGAGGATGCCTCCCAGATGAAAAATGCCCCCACAGGCAACTGCGTCTGGTTTGACAGTGCCAAGTGCCTCCTGCAAACTGACATCAGGAACCTGGCCTGGTGTTTTTTGTTTCTCTGGGGAAAGGCCATGGTTCATGTCCAGGGCCTTGTGGCCAGGAGTGGCCGGCTGCCTGCTGAAATTCCGCACGGATGAGGATACATCCCAGTTGCAAGGTGCCCCCACAGGCAACTGCGTCTGGTTTGACAGTGCCAAGTGCCACCTGCAAACTGACATCAGGAACCTGGCCTGGTGACTTTTGTTTCTCTGGGGAAAGGCCAACATTCTTTTCCGGGTACCGGTGGACGGAGTGGCCGGCTGCCTGCTGAAATTCCTCACGGATCAGGATACCTCCCAGATGCAAGGTGCCCCCACAGGCAACTGCGGCTGGTTTGACAGTGCCAAGTGCCTCCTGCAAACTGACATCAGGAACCTGGCCTGGTGACTTTTCTTTATCTGGGTAAAGGCCATGGTTCAGGTCCAGGGCCTTGTGGCCAGGAGTGGCCGGCTGCCTGCTGAAATTCCTCACGGTTGAGGATACCTCCCAGATGCAAGGTGCCCCCACAGGTAACTGTGGCTGGTTTGACACTGCCAACTGCCTCCTGCAAACTGACATCAGGAACCTGGCCTGGTGACTTTTGTTTCTCTGGGGAAAGTCCATGGTTCATGTCCATGGCCTGGGGGCCCGGAGTGGCCGGCTGCCTGCTGAAATTCTGCATGGATCAGGATGCCGCCGAGATGGAAGGTGCCACCACAGGCAACTGTGGCTGGTTTGACAGTGCCAAGTGCCTCCTGCAAACTGACATCAGGAACCTGGCCTGGTGACTTTTGTTTCTCAGGGGAAAGGCCATCGTTCCTCTCCAGGGCCCGCTGGCCCGGAGTGGCCGGCTGCCTGCTGAAATTCCACACGGATCAGGATGCCTCCCAGATGAAAAATGCCCCCAGAGGAAACTGCGTCAGGTTTGACAGTGCCAAGTGCCTCCTGCAAACTGACATCAGGAACCTGGCCTGGTGACTTTTGTTTCTCTGGGGAAAGGCCATGGTTCATATCCAGGGCCTGGGGGCTCGGAGTGGCCGGCTGCCTGCTGAAATTCCGCATGGATCAGGATGCCTCCCAGATGAAAAATGCCCCCACAGGCAACTGCGTCTGGTTTGACAGTGCCAAGTGCCTCCTGCAAACTGACATCAGGAACCTGGCCTGCTGACTTTTGTTTCTCTGGGGAAAGGCCATGGTTCATGTCCATGGCCTGGGGGCCCGGAGTGGCCGGCTGCCTGCTGAAATTCTGCATGGATCCGGATGCCGCCGAGATGGAAGGTGCCACCACAGGCAACTGTGGCTGGTTTGACAGTGCCAAGTGCCTCCTGCAAACTGACATCAGGAACCTGGCCTGCTGACTTTTGTTTCTCTGGGGAAAGGCCATGGTTCATGTCCAGGGCCTGGGGGCTCGGAGTGGCCGGCTGCCTGCTGAAATTCCGCATGGATCAGGATGCCTCCCACATGAAAAATGCCCCCACCGGCACCTGTGGCTGGTTTGACAGTGCCAAGTGCCTCCTGCCAACTGACATCTGGAACCTGGCCTGGTGACTTTTGTTTCTCTGGGGAAAGGCCATGGTTCATATCCTGAGCCTGGTGTCCTGGAGTGGCCGGCTGCCTGCTGAAATTCTGGACGGACCAGGATGCCGCCCAGATGAAAGGTACCACCAGAGGCAACTGTGGCTGGTTTGACAGTGCCAAGTGCCTCCTGCAAACTGACATCAGGAACCTGGCCTGGTGACTTTTGTTTCTCTGGGGAAAGGCCATGGTTCATGTCCAGGGCCTTGTGGCCAGGAGTGGCCGGCTGCCTGCTGAAATTCCGCACGGATGAGGATACATCCCAGTTGCAAGGTGCCCCCACAGGCAACTGCGTCTGGTTTGACAGTGCCAAGTGCCACCTGCAAACTGACATCAGGAACCTGGCCTGGTGACTTTTGTTTCTCTGGGGAAAGGCCAACATTCTTTTCCGGGTACCTTTGGACGGAGTGGCCGACTGCCTGCTGAAATTCTGCACGGATCAGGATGCGTCCCAGACCGAAAGTACCACCCAAGGCAACTGCGTCTGGTTTGACAGTGCCAAGTGCCTCCTGCAAACTGACATCAGGAACCTGGCCTGCTGAGTTCTGTTTCTCTGGGGAAAGGCCATGGTTCATGTCCAGGGCCTTGTGGCCAGGAGTGGCCGGCTGCCTGCTGAAATTCCACATGGATCAGGAGGCCTCCCAGATGAAAGGTGCCCCCACAGGCAACTGTGGCTGGTTTGACAGTGCCAAGTGCCTCCTGCCAACTGACATCAGGAACCTGGCCTGGTGACTTTTATTTCTCTGGGTAAAGGCCATCATTCGTGTCCAGTGCCCCGCGGCCTGGAGTGGCCGGCTGCCTGCTGAAATTCCTCACGGTTGAGGATACCTCCCAGATGAAAGGTGCCCCCACAGGTAACTGTGGCTGGTTTGACACTGCCAAGTGCCTCCTGCAAACTGACATCAGGAACCTGGCCTGGTGACTTTTGTTTCTCTGGGGAAAGGCCATGGTTCATGTCCAGGGCCTTGTGGCCAGGAGTGGCAGGCTGCCTGCTGAAATTCCACATGGATCAGGAGGCCTCCCAGATGAAAGGTGCCCCCACAGGCAACTGTGGCTGGTTTGACAGTGCCAAGTGCCTCCTGCAAACTGACATCAGGAACCTGGCCTGGTGACTTTTGTTTCTCTGGGGAAAGGCCATCATTCATGTCCAGGGCCTTGTGGCCCGGAGTGGCCAGCTGCCTGCTGAAATTCCGCACGGATGAGGATACATCCCAGTTGCAAGGTGCCCCCACAGGCAACTGCGTCTGGTTTGACAGTGCCAAGTGCCACCTGCAAACTGACATCAGGAACCTGGCCTGGTGACTTTTCTTTGTCTGGGGAAAGGCCATTATTCTTGTCCGGGTCCCGGTGGCCCGGTGTGGCCGGCTGCCTGCTGAAATTCCTCACGGTTCAGGATACCTCCCAGATGCAAGGTGCCCCCACAGGCAAGTGCGGCTGGTTTGACAGTGCCAAGTGCCTCCTGCAAACTGACATCAGGAACCTGGCCTGGTGACTTTTCTTTATCTGGGTAAAGGCCATGGTTCAGGTCCAGGGCCTTGTGGCCAGGAGTGGCCGGCTGCCTGCTGAAATTCCGCACGGATGAGGATACATCCCAGTTGCAAGGTGCCCCCACAGGCAACTGTGGCTGGTTTGACACTGCCAAGTGCCTCCTGCAAACTGACATCAGGAACCTGGCCTGGTGACTTTTGTTTCTCTGGGGAAAGGCCATCATTCATGTCCAGGGCCTTGTGGCCAGGAGTGGCCGGCTGCCTGCTGAAATTCCGCACGGATGAGGATATATCCCAGTTGAAAGGTGCCCCGACAGGCACTGCGTCTGGTTTGACAGTGCCAAGTGCCTCCTGCAAACTGACATCAGGAACCTGGCCTGGTGACTTTTGTTTCTCTGGGGAAAGGCCATCATTCTTGTCCGGGGCCCAGAGTGGCCGGAGTGGCCGGCTGCCTGCTGAAATTCCACTAGGTTGAGGATGCCTCCCAGATGAAAAATGCCCCCACAGGCAACTGCGTCTGGTTTGACAGTGCCAAGTGCCTCCTGCAAACTGACATCAGGAACCTGGCCTGGTGACTTTTGTTTCTCTGGGGAAAGGCCATGGTTCATGTCCAGGGCCTTGTGGCCAGGAGTGGCCGGCTGCCTGCTGAAATTCCGCACGGATGAGGATACATCCCAGTTGCAAGGTGCCCCCACAGGCAACTGCGTCTGGTTTGACAGTGCCAAGTGCCACCTGCAAACTGACATCAGGAACCTGGCCTGGTGACTTTTCTTTGTCTGGGGAAAGGCCATTATTCTTGTCCGGGTCCCGGTGGCCCGGTGTGGCCGGCTGCCTGCTGAAATTCCTCACGGTTCAGGATACCTCCCAGATGCAAGGTGCCCCCACAGGCAAGTGCGGCTGGTTTGACAGTGCCAAGTGCCTCCTGCAAACTGACATCAGGAACCTGGCCTGGTGACTTTTCTTTATCTGGGTAAAGGCCATGGTTCAGGTCCAGGGCCTTGTGGCCAGGAGTGGCCGGCTGCCTGCTGAAATTCCGCACGGATGAGGATACATCCCAGTTGCAAGGTGCCCCCACAGGCAACTGTGGCTGGTTTGACACTGCCAAGTGCCTCCTGCAAACTGACATCAGGAACCTGGCCTGGTGACTTTTGTTTCTCTGGGGAAAGGCCATGGTTCATGTCCAGGGCCTTGTGGCCAGGAGTGGCCGGCTGCCTGCTGAAATTCCGCACGGATGAGGATACATCCCAGTTGCAAGGTGCCCCCACAGGCAACTGCGTCTGGTTTGACAGTGCCAAGTGCCACCTGCAAACTGACATCAGGAACCTGGCCTGGTGACTTTTGTTTCTCTGGGGAAAGGCCATCATTCTTGTCCGGGGCCCAGAGTGGCCGGAGTGGCCGGCTGCCTGCTGAAATTCCACAAGGTTGAGGATGCCTCCCAGATGAAAAATGCCCCCACAGGCAACTGCGTCTGGTTTGACAGTGCCAAGTGCCTCCTGCAAACTGACATCAGGAACCTGGCCTGGTGTTTTTTGTTTCTCTGGGGAAAGGCCATGGTTCATGTCCAGGGCCTTGTGGCCAGGAGTGGCCGGCTGCCTGCTGAAATTCCGCACGGATGAGGATACATCCCAGTTGCAAGGTGCCCCCACAGGCAACTGCGTCTGGTTTGACAGTGCCAAGTGCCACCTGCAAACTGACATCAGGAACCTGGCCTGGTGACTTTTGTTTCTCTGGGGAAAGGCCAACATTCTTTTCCGGGTACCGGTGGACGGAGTGGCCGGCTGCCTGCTGAAATTCCTCACGGATCAGGATACCTCCCAGATGCAAGGTGCCCCCACAGGCAACTGCGGCTGGTTTGACAGTGCCAAGTGCCTCCTGCAAACTGACATCAGGAACCTGGCCTGGTGACTTTTCTTTATCTGGGTAAAGGCCATGGTTCAGGTCCAGGGCCTTGTGGCCAGGAGTGGCCGGCTGCCTGCTGAAATTCCTCACGGTTGAGGATACCTCCCAGATGCAAGGTGCCCCCACAGGTAACTGTGGCTGGTTTGACACTGCCAACTGCCTCCTGCAAACTGACATCAGGAACCTGGCCTGGTGACTTTTGTTTCTCTGGGGAAAGTCCATGGTTCATGTCCATGGCCTGGGGGCCCGGAGTGGCCGGCTGCCTGCTGAAATTCTGCATGGATCAGGATGCCGCCGAGATGGAAGGTGCCACCACAGGCAACTGTGGCTGGTTTGACAGTGCCAAGTGCCTCCTGCAAACTGACATCAGGAACCTGGCCTGGTGACTTTTGTTTCTCAGGGGAAAGGCCATCGTTCCTCTCCAGGGCCCGCTGGCCCGGAGTGGCCGGCTGCCTGCTGAAATTCCACACGGATCAGGATGCCTCCCAGATGAAAAATGCCCCCAGAGGAAACTGCGTCAGGTTTGACAGTGCCAAGTGCCTCCTGCAAACTGACATCAGGAACCTGGCCTGGTGACTTTTGTTTCTCTGGGGAAAGGCCATGGTTCATGTCCAGGGCCTTGTGGCCAGGAGTGGCCGGCTGCCTGCTGAAATTCCGCACGGATGAGGATACATCCCAGTTGCAAGGTGCCCCCACAGGCAACTGCGTCTGGTTTGACAGTGCCAAGTGCCACCTGCAAACTGACATCAGGAACCTGGCCTGGTGACTTTTGTTTCTCTGGGGAAAGGCCATCATTCTTGTCCGGGGCCCAGAGTGGCCGGAGTGGCCGGCTGCCTGCTGAAATTCCACAAGGTTGAGGATGCCTCCCAGATGAAAAATGCCCCCACAGGCAACTGCGTCTGGTTTGACAGTGCCAAGTGCCTCCTGCAAACTGACATCAGGAACCTGGCCTGGTGTTTTTTGTTTCTCTGGGGAAAGGCCATGGTTCATGTCCAGGGCCTTGTGGCCAGGAGTGGCCGGCTGCCTGCTGAAATTCCGCACGGATGAGGATACATCCCAGTTGCAAGGTGCCCCCACAGGCAACTGCGTCTGGTTTGACAGTGCCAAGTGCCACCTGCAAACTGACATCAGGAACCTGGCCTGGTGACTTTTGTTTCTCTGGGGAAAGGCCAACATTCTTTTCCGGGTACCGGTGGACGGAGTGGCCGGCTGCCTGCTGAAATTCCTCACGGATCAGGATACCTCCCAGATGCAAGGTGCCCCCACAGGCAACTGCGGCTGGTTTGACAGTGCCAAGTGCCTCCTGCAAACTGACATCAGGAACCTGGCCTGGTGACTTTTCTTTATCTGGGTAAAGGCCATGGTTCAGGTCCAGGGCCTTGTGGCCAGGAGTGGCCGGCTGCCTGCTGAAATTCCTCACGGTTGAGGATACCTCCCAGATGCAAGGTGCCCCCACAGGTAACTGTGGCTGGTTTGACACTGCCAACTGCCTCCTGCAAACTGACATCAGGAACCTGGCCTGGTGACTTTTGTTTCTCTGGGGAAAGTCCATGGTTCATGTCCATGGCCTGGGGGCCCGGAGTGGCCGGCTGCCTGCTGAAATTCTGCATGGATCAGGATGCCGCCGAGATGGAAGGTGCCACCACAGGCAACTGTGGCTGGTTTGACAGTGCCAAGTGCCTCCTGCAAACTGACATCAGGAACCTGGCCTGGTGACTTTTGTTTCTCAGGGGAAAGGCCATCGTTCCTCTCCAGGGCCCGCTGGCCCGGAGTGGCCGGCTGCCTGCTGAAATTCCACACGGATCAGGATGCCTCCCAGATGAAAAATGCCCCCAGAGGAAACTGCGTCAGGTTTGACAGTGCCAAGTGCCTCCTGCAAACTGACATCAGGAACCTGGCCTGGTGACTTTTGTTTCTCTGGGGAAAGGCCATGGTTCATATCCAGGGCCTGGGGGCTCGGAGTGGCCGGCTGCCTGCTGAAATTCCGCATGGATCAGGATGCCTCCCAGATGAAAAATGCCCCCACAGGCAACTGCGTCTGGTTTGACAGTGCCAAGTCCCTCCTGCAAACTGACATCAGGAACCTGGCCTGCTGACTTTTGTTTCTCTGGGGAAAGGCCATGGTTCATGTCCATGGCCTGGGGGCCCGGAGTGGCCGGCTGCCTGCTGAAATTCTGCATGGATCCGGATGCCGCCGAGATGGAAGGTGCCACCACAGGCAACTGTGGCTGGTTTGACAGTGCCAAGTGCCTCCTGCAAACTGACATCAGGAACCTGGCCTGCTGACTTTTGTTTCTCTGGGGAAAGGCCATCGTTCCTCTCCAGGGCCTGGGGGCTCGGAGTGGCCGGCTGCCTGCTGAAATTCCGCATGGATCAGGATGCCTCCCACATGAAAAATGCCCCCACCGGCACCTGTGGCTGGTTTGACAGTGCCAAGTGCCTCCTGCCAACTGACATCTGGAACCTGGCCTGGTGACTTTTGTTTCTCTGGGGAAAGGCCATGGTTCATATCCTGAGCCTGGTGTCCTGGAGTGGCCGGCTGCCTGCTGAAATTCTGGACGGACCAGGATGCCGCCCAGATGAAAGGTACCACCAGAGGCAACTGTGGCTGGTTTGACAGTGCCAAGTGCCTCCTGCAAACTGACATCAGGAACCTGGCCTGGTGACTTTTGTTTCTCTGGGGAAAGGCCATGGTTCATGTCCAGGGCCTTGTGGCCAGGAGTGGCCGGCTGCCTGCTGAAATTCCGCACGGATGAGGATACATCCCAGTTGCAAGGTGCCCCCACAGGCAACTGCGTCTGGTTTGACAGTGCCAAGTGCCACCTGCAAACTGACATCAGGAACCTGGCCTGGTGACTTTTGTTTCTCTGGGGAAAGGCCAACATTCTTTTCCGGGTACCTTTGGACGGAGTGGCCGACTGCCTGCTGAAATTCTGCACGGATCAGGATGCGTCCCAGACCGAAAGTACCACCCAAGGCAACTGCGTCTGGTTTGACAGTGCCAAGTGCCTCCTGCAAACTGACATCAGGAACCTGGCCTGGTGACTTTTGTTTCTCTGGGTAAAGGCCATGGTTCAGGTCCAGGGCCTTGTGGCCAGGAGTGGCCGGCTGCCTGCTGAAATTCCGCACGGATGAGGATACATCCCAGTTGCAAGGTGCCCCCACAGGCAACTGTGGCTGGTTTGACAGTGCCAAGTGCCTCCTGCAAACTGACATCAGGAACCTGGCCTGGTGACTTTTGTTTCTCTGGGGAAAGGCCATGGTTCATGTCCAGGGCCTTGTGGCCAGGAGTGGCCGGCTGCCTGCTGAAATTCCGCACGGATGAGGATACATCCCAGTTGCAAGGTGCCCCCACAGGCAACTGCGTCTGGTTTGACAGTGCCAAGTGCCTCCTGCAAACTGACATCAGGAACCTGGCCTGGTGTTTTTTGTTTCTCTGGGGAAAGGCCATGGTTCATGTCCAGGGCCTTGTGGCCAGGAGTGGCCGGCTGCCTGCTGAAATTCCGCACGGATGAGGATACATCCCAGTTGCAAGGTGCCCCCACAGGCAACTGCGTCTGGTTTGACAGTGCCAAGTGCCACCTGCAAACTGACATCAGGAACCTGGCCTGGTGACTTTTGTTTCTCTGGGGAAAGGCCATCATTATTGTCCAGGGCCTGGTGGCCCGGAGTGGCGGGCTGCCTGCTGAAATTCCGCATGGATCAGGATGCCGCCGAGATGGAAGGTGCCACCACAGGCAACTGTGGCTGGTTTGACAGTGCCAAGTGCCTCCTGCAAACTGACATCAGGAACCTGGCCTGGTGACTTTTGTTTCTCTGGGGAAAGGCCATCATTCATGTCCAGGGCCTTGTGGCCAGGAGTGGCCGGCTGCCTGCTGAAATTCCGCACGGATGAGGATATATCCCAGTTGCAAGGTGCCCCCACAGGCACTGCGTCTGGTTTGACAGTGCCAAGTGCCTCCTGCAAACTGACATCAGGAACCTGGCCTGGTGACTTTTGTTTCTCTGGGGAAAGGCCATCATTCTTGTCCGGGGCCCAGAGTGGCCGGAGTGGCCGGCTGCCTGCTGAAATTCCACTAGTTTGAGGATGCCTCCCAGATGAAAAATGCCCCCACAGGCAACTGCGTCTGGTTTGACAGTGCCAAGTGCCTCCTGCAAACTGACATCAGGAACCTGGCCTGGTGACTTTTGTTTCTCTGGGGAAAGGCCATGGTTCATGTCCAGGGCCTTGTGGCCAGGAGTGGCCGGCTGCCTGCTGAAATTCCGCACGGATGAGGATACATCCCAGTTGCAAGGTGCCCCCACAGGCAACTGCGTCTGGTTTGACAGTGCCAAGTGCCACCTGCAAACTGACATCAGGAACCTGGCCTGGTGACTTTTCTTTGTCTGGGGAAAGGCCATTATTCTTGTCCGGGTCCCGGTGGCCCGGTGTGGCCGGCTGCCTGCTGAAATTCCTCACGGTTCAGGATACCTCCCAGATGCAAGGTGCCCCCACAGGCAAGTGCGGCTGGTTTGACAGTGCCAAGTGCCTCCTGCAAACTGACATCAGGAACCTGGCCTGGTGACTTTTCTTTATCTGGGTAAAGGCCATGGTTCATGTCCAGGGCCTTGTGGCCAGGAGTGGCCGGCTGCCTGCTGAAATTCCGCACGGATGAGGATACATCCCAGTTGCAAGGTGCCCCCACAGGCAACTGTGGCTGGTTTGACACTGCCAAGTGCCTCCTGCAAACTGACATCAGGAACCTGGCCTGGTGACTTTTGTTTCTCTGGGGAAAGGCCATGGTTCATGTCCAGGGCCTTGTGGCCAGGAGTGGCCGGCTGCCTGCTGAAATTCCGCACGGATGAGGATACATCCCAGTTGCAAGGTGCCCCCACAGGCAACTGCGTCTGGTTTGACAGTGCCAAGTGCCACCTGCAAACTGACATCAGGAACCTGGCCTGGTGACTTTTGTTTCTCTGGGGAAAGGCCAACATTCTTTTCCGGGTACCAGTGGACGGAGTGGCCGGCTGCCTGCTGAAATTCCTCACGGATCAGGATACCTCCGAGATGCAAGGTGCCCCCACAGGCAACTGCGGCTGGTTTGACAGTGCCAAGTGCCTCCTGCAAACTGACATCAGGAACCTGGCCTGGTGACTTTTCTTTATCTGGGTAAAGGCCATGGTTCAGGTCCAGGGCCTTGTGGCCAGGAGTGGCCGGCTGCCTGCTGAAATTCCTCACGGTTGAGGATACCTCCCAGATGCAAGGTGCCCCCACAGGTAACTGTGGCTGGTTTGACACTGCCAACTGCCTCCTGCAAACTGACATCAGGAACCTGGCCTGGTGACTTTTGTTTCTCTGGGGAAAGTCCATGGTTCATGTCCATGGCCTGGGGGCCCGGAGTGGCCGGCTGCCTGCTGAAATTCTGCATGGATCAGGATGCCGCCGAGATGGAAGGTGCCACCACAGGCAACTGTGGCTGGTTTGACAGTGCCAAGTGCCTCCTGCAAACTGACATCAGGAACCTGGCCTGGTGACTTTTGTTTCTCAGGGGAAAGGCCATCGTTCCTCTCCAGGGCCCGCTGGCCCGGTGTGGCCGGCTGCCTGCTGAAATTCCACACGGATCAGGATGCCTCCCAGATGAAAAATGCCCCCAGAGGAAACTGCGTCAGGTTTGACAGTGCCAAGTGCCTCCTGCAAACTGACATCAGGAACCTGGCCTGGTGACTTTTGTTTCTCTGGGGAAAGGCCATGGTTCATATCCAGGGCCTGGGGGCTCGGAGTGGCCGGCTGCCTGCTGAAATTCCGCATGGATCAGGATGCCTCCCAGATGAAAAATGCCCCCACAGGCAACTGCGGCTGGTTTGACAGTGCCAAGTGACTCCT
The DNA here is from genome assembly GCF_036417665.1 of Passer domesticus. NCBI lineage: Eukaryota > Metazoa > Chordata > Aves > Passeriformes > Passeridae > Passer > Passer domesticus. The sequence goes on from NC_087474.1 coordinate 60,541,413, forward strand.
GCAAACTGACATCAGGAACCTGGCCTGGTGACTTTTGTTTCTGTGTGTAAAGGCCATCATTCTTTTCCAGGGTACGGTGGCCCGGAGTGGCCGGCTGCATGCTGAAATTCCGCACGGATCAGGATACCTCCCAGACCGAAAGTACCACCCAAGGCAAATGTGGCTGGTTTGACAGTGCCAAGTGCCTCCTGCAAACAGACATCAGCGACCTGGCCTGCTGAGTTCTGTTTCTCTGGGGAAAGGCCATCGTTCCTCTCCAGGGCCCGGTGGCTCGAGTGGCAGGCTGCCTGCTGAAATTCCACATGGATCAGGATGCCTCCCAGATGAAAGGTGCCCCCACAGGCAACTGTGGCTGGTTTGACACTGCCAAGTGCCTCCTGCAAACTGACATCAGGAGCCTGGCCTGGTGACTTTTATTTCTCTGGGTAAAGGCCCTCATTCGTGTCCAGTGCCCCGCGGCCTGGAGTGGCCGGCTGCCTGCTGAAATTCCTCACGGTTGAGGATACCTCCCAGATGAAAGGTGCCCCCACAGGTAACTGTGGCTGGTTTGACAGTGCCAAGTGCCTCCTGCAAACTGACATCAGGAACCTGGCCTGCTGACTTTTGTTTCTCTGGGGAAAGGCCATGGTTCATGTCCATGGCCTGGGGGCCCGGAGTGGCCGGCTGCCTGCTGAAATTCTGCATGGATCCGGATGCCGCCGAGATGGAAGGTGCCACCACAGGCAACTGTGGCTGGTTTGACAGTGCCAAGTGCCTCCTGCAAACTGACATCAGGAACCTGGCCTGCTGACTTTTGTTTCTCAGGGGAAAGGCCATGGTTCATGTCCAGGGCCTGGGGGCTCGGAGTGGCCGGCTGCCTGCTGAAATTCCGCATGGATCAGGATGCCTCCCACATGAAAAATGCCCCCACCGGCACCTGTGGCTGGTTTGACAGTGCCAAGTGCCTCCTGCCAACTGACATCTGGAACCTGGCCTGGTGACTTTTGTTTCTCTGGGGAAAGGCCATGGTTCATATCCTGAGCCTGGTGTCCTGGAGTGGCCGGCTGCCTGCTGAAATTCTGGACGGACCAGGATGCCGCCCAGATGAAAGGTACCACCAGAGGCAACTGTGGCTGGTTTGACAGTGCCAAGTGCCTCCTGCAAACTGACATCAGGAACCTGGCATGGTGACTTTTGTTTCTCTGGGGAAAGGCCATGGTTCATGTCCAGGGCCTTGTGGCCAGGAGTGGCCGGCTGCCTGCTGAAATTCCGCACGGATGAGGATACATCCCAGTTGCAAGGTGCCCCCACAGGCAACTGCGTCTGGTTTGACAGTGCCAAGTGCCACCTGCAAACTGACATCAGGAACCTGGCCTGGTGACTTTTGTTTCTCTGGGGAAAGGCCAACATTCTTTTCCGGGTACCTTTGGACGGAGTGGCCGAATGCCTGCTGAAATTCTGCACGGATCAGGATGCGTCCCAGACCGAAAGTACCACCCAAGGCAACTGCGTCTGGTTTGACAGTGCCAAGTGCCTCCTGCAAACTGACATCAGGAACCTGGCCTGGTGACTTTTGTTTCTCTGGGTAAAGGCCATGGTTCAGGTCCAGGGACTTGTGGCCAGGAGTGGCCGGCTGCCTGCTGAAATTCCGCACGGATGAGGATACATCCCAGTTGCAAGGTGCCCCCACAGGCAACTGTGGCTGGTTTGACAGTGCCAAGTGCCTCCTGCAAACTGACATCAGGAACCTGGCCTGGTGACTTTTGTTTCTCTGGGGAAAGGCCATGGTTCATGTCCAGGGCCTTGTGGCCAGGAGTGGCCGGCTGCCTGCTGAAATTCCGCACGGATGAGGATACATCCCAGTTGCAAGGTGCCCCCACAGGCAACTGCGTCTGGTTTGACAGTGCCAAGTGCCTCCTGCAAACTGACATCAGGAACCTGGCCTGGTGTTTTTTGTTTCTCTGGGGAAAGGCCATGGTTCATGTCCAGGGCCTTGTGGCCAGGAGTGGCCGGCTGCCTGCTGAAATTCCGCACGGATGAGGATACATCCCAGTTGCAAGGTGCCCCCACAGGCAACTGTGGCTGGTTTGACAGTGCCAAGTGCCACCTGCAAACTGACATCAGGAACCTGGCCTGGTGACTTTTGTTTCTCTGGGGAAAGGCCATCATTATTGTCCAGGGCCTGGTGGCCCGGAGTGGCCGGCTGCCTGCTGAAATTCCGCATGGATCAGGATGCCGCCGAGATGGAAGGTGCCACCACAGGCAACTGTGGCTGGTTTGACAGTGCCAAGTGCCTCCTGCAAACTGACATCAGGAACCTGGCCTGGTGACTTTTGTTTCTCAGGGGAAAGGCCATCGTTCCTCTCCAGGGCCCGCTGGCCCGGAGTGGCCGGCTGCCTGCTGAAATTCCACACGGATCAGGATGCCTCCCAGATGAAAAATGCCCCCAGAGGAAACTGCGTCAGATTTGACAGTGCCAAGTGCCTCCTGCAAACTGACATCAGGAACCTGGCCTGGTGACTTTTGTTTCTCTGGGGAAAGGCCATGGTTCATGTCCAGGGCCTGGGGGCTCGGAGTGGCCGGCTGCCTGCTGAAATTCCGCATGGATCAGGATGCCTCCCACATGAAAAATGCCCCCACAGGTAACTGCGTCTGGTTTGACAGTGCCAAGTGCCTCCTGCAAACTGACATCAGGAACCTGGCCTGGTGACTTTTATTTCTCTGGGTAAAGGCCCTCATTCGTGTCCAGTGCCCCGCGGCCTGGAGTGGCCGGCTGCCTGCTGAAATTCCTCACGGTTGAGGATACCTCCCAGATGAAAGGTGCCCCCACAGGTAACTGTGGCTGGTTTGACAGTGCCAAGTGCCTCCTGCAAACTGACATCAGGAACCTGGCCTGGTGACTTTTGTTTCTCAGGGGAAAGGCCATGGTTCATATCCTGAGCCTGGTGTCCTGGAGTGGCCGGCTGCCTGCTGAAATTCTGCACGGACCAGGATGTCGCCCAGATGAAAGGCACCACCAGAGGCAACTGCGGCTGGTTTGACAGTGCCAAGTGCCTCCTGCAAACTGACATCAGGAACCTGGCCTGGTGACTTTTGTTTCTCTGGGGAAAGGCCATGATTCTTTTCCGGGGTACGGTGGCCCGGAGTGGCCGGCTGCCTGCTGAAATTCCAAAAGGATCAGGATGCCTCCCATACCGAAAATACCACCCAAGGCAACTGTGGCTGGTTTGACAGTGCCAAGTGCCTCCTGCAAACAGACATCAGCGACCTGGCCTGCTGAGTTCTGTTTCTCTGGGGAAAGGCCATCGTTCCTCTCCAGGGCCCGGTGGCTCGAGTGGCAGGCTGCCTGCTGAAATTCCACATGGATCAGGAGGCCTCCCAGATGAAAGGTGCCCCCACAGGCAACTGTGGCTGGTTTGACAGTGCCAAGTGCCTCCTGCCAACTGACATCAGGAACCTGGCCTGGTGACTTTTATTTCTCTGGGGAAAGGCCCTGGTTCATGTCCAGGGCCTTGTGGCCAGGAGTGGCCGGCTGCCTGCTGAAATTCCGCACGGATGAGGATACATCCCAGTTGCAAGGTGCCCCCACAGGCAACTGCGTCTGGTTTGACAGTGCCAAGTGCCACCTGCAAACTGACATCAGGAACCTGGCCTGGTGACTTTTCTTTGTCTGGGGAAAGGCCATTATTCTTGTCCGGGTCCCGGTGGCCCGGTGTGGTCGGCTGCCTGCTGAAATTCCTCACGGTTCAGGATACCTCCCAGATGCAAGGTGCTCCCACAGGCAACTGCGTCTGGTTTGACAGTGCCAAGTGCCTCCTGCAAACTGACATCAGGAACCTGGCCTGGTGACTATTCTTTATCTGGGTAAAGGCCATGGTTCAGGTCCAGGGCCTTGTGGCCAGGAGTGGCCGGCTGCCTGCTGAAATTCTGCACGGATGAGGATACATGCCAGTTGCAAGGTGCCACCACAGGCAACTGTGGCTGGTTTGACAGTGCCAAGTGCCTCCTGCAAACTGACATCAGGAACCTGGCCTGCTGACTTTTGTTTCTCTGGGGAAAGGCCATGGTTCATGTCCAGGGCCTTGTGGGCAGGAGTGGCCGGCTGCCTGCTGAAATTCCGCACGGATGAGGATATATCCCAGTTGCAAGGTGCCCCCACAGGCACTGCGTCTGGTTTGACAGTGCCAAGTGCCTCCTGCAAACTGACATCAGGAACCTGGCCTGGTGACTTTTGTTTCTCTGGGGAAAGGCCATCATTCTTGTCCGGGGCCCAGAGTGGCCGGAGTGGCCGGCTGCCTGCTGAAATTCCACAAGATTGAGGATGCCTCCCAGATGAAAAATGCCCCCACAGGCAACTGCGTCTGGTTTGACAGTGCCAAGTGCCTCCTGCAAACTCACATCAGGAACCTGGCCTGGTGACTTTTGTTTCTCTGGGGAAAGGCCATGGTTCATGTCCAGGGCCTTGTGGCCAGGAGTGGCCGGCTGCCTGCTGAAATTCCGCACGGATGAGGATACATCCCAGTTGCAAGGTGCCCCCACAGGCAACTGCGTCTGGTTTGACAGTGCCAAGTGCCACCTGCAAACTGACATCAGGAACCTGGCCTGGTGACTTTTCTTTGTCTGGGGAAAGGCCATTATTCTTGTCCGGGTCCCGGTGGCCCGGTGTGGCCGGCTGCCTGCTGAAATTCCTCACGGTTCAGGATACCTCCCAGATGCAAGGTGCCCCCACAGGCAACTGCGGCTGGTTTGACAGTGCCAAGTGCCTCCTGCAAACTGACATCAGGAACCTGGCCTGGTGACTTTTCTTTATCTGGGTAAAGGCCATGGTTCAGGTCCAGGGCCTTGTGGCCAGGAGTGGCCGGCTGCCTGCTGAAATTCCGCACGGATGAGGATACATCCCAGTTGCAAGGTGCCCCCACAGGCAACTGTGGCTGGTTTGACACTGCCAAGTGCCTCCTGCAAACTGACATCAGGAACCTGGCCTGGTGACTTTTGTTTCTCTGGGGAAAGGCCATGGTTCATGTCCAGGGCCTTGTGGCCAGGAGTGGCCGGCTGCCTGCTGAAATTCCGCACGGATGAGGATACATCCCAGTTGCAAGGTGCCCCCACAGGCAACTGCGTCTGGTTTGACAGTGCCAAGTGCCACCTGCAAACTGACATGAGGAACCTGGCCTGGTGACTTTTGTTTCTCTGGGGAAAGGCCATCATTCTTGTCCGGGGCCCAGAGTGGCCGGAGTGGCCGGCTGCCTGCTGAAATTCCACACGGTTGAGGATGCCTCCCAGATGAAAAATGCCCCCACAGGCAACTGCGTCTGGTTTGACAGTGCCAAGTGCCTCCTGCAAACTGACATCAGGAACCTGGCCTGGTGTTTTTTGTTTCTCTGGGGAAAGGCCATGGTTCATGTCCAGGGCCTTGTGGCCAGGAGTGGCCGGCTGCCTGCTGAAATTCCGCACGGATGAGGATACATCCCAGTTGCAAGGTGCCCCCACAGGCAACTGCGTCTGGTTTGACAGTGCCAAGTGCCACCTGCAAACTGACATCAGGAACCTGGCCTGGTGACTTTTGTTTCTCTGGGGAAAGGCCAATATTCTTTTCCGGGTACCGGTGGACGGAGTGGCCGGCTGCCTGCTGAAATTCCTCACGGATCAGGATACCTCCCAGATGCAAGGTGCCCCCACAGGCAACGGTGGCTGGTTTGACAGTGCCAAGTGCCTCCTGCAAACTGACATCAGGAACCTGGCCTGGTGACTTTTCTTTATCTGGGTAAAGGCCATGGTTCAGGTCCAGGGCCTTGTGGCCAGGAGTGGCCGGCTGCCTGCTGAAATTCCGCACGGATGAGGATACATCCCAGTTGCAAGGTGCCCCCACAGGCAACTGTGGCTGGTTTGACACTGCCAAGTGCCTCCTGCAAACTGACATCAGGAACCTGGCCTGGTGACTTTTGTTTCTCTGGGGAAAGGCCATGGTTCATGTCCAGGGCCTTGTGGCCAGGAGTGGCCGGCCGCCTGCTGAAATTCCGCACGGATGAGGATACATCCCAGTTGCAAGGTGCCCCCACAGGCAACTGCGTCTGGTTTGACAGTGCCAAGTGCCACCTGCAAACTGACATCAGGAACCTGGCCTGGTGACTTTTGTTTCTCTGGGGAAAGGCCATCGTTCCTCTCCAGGGCCTTGTGGCCAGGAGTGGCCGGCTGCCTGCTGAAATTCCGCACGGATGAGGATACATCCCAGTTGCAAGGTGCCCCCACAGGCAACTGCATCTGGTTTGACAGTGCCAAGTGCCACCTGCAAACTGACATCAGGAACCTGGCCTGGTGACTTTTGTTTCTCAGGGGAAAGGCCATCGTTCCTCTCCAGGGCCCGCTGGCCCGGAGTGGCCGGCTGCCTGCTGAAATTCCACATGGATCAGGAGGCCTCCCAGATGAAAGGTGCCCCCACAGGCAACTGTGGCTGGTTTGACAGTGCCAAGTGCCTCCTGCAAACTGACATCAGGAACCTGGCCTGGTGACTTTTATTTCTCTGGGTAAAGGCCATCATTCGTGTCCAGTGCCCCGCGGCCTGGAGTGGCTGGCTGCCTGCTGAAATTCCTCACGGTTGAGGATACCTCCCAGATGAAAGGTGCCCCCACAGGTAACTGTGGCTGGTTTGACACTGCCAAGTGCCTCCTGCAAACTGACATCAGGAACCTGGCCTGGTGACTTTTGTTTCTGTGTGTAAAGGCCATCATTCTTTTCCAGGGTACGGTGGCCCGGAGTGGCCGGCTGCATGCTGAAATTCCGCACGGATCAGGATACCTCCCAGACCGAAAGTACCACCCAAGGCAAATGTGGCTGGTTTGACAGTGCCAAGTGCCTCCTGCAAACAGACATCAGCGACCTGGCCTGCTGAGTTCTGTTTCTCTGGGGAAAGGCCATCGTTCCTCTCCAGGGCCCGGTGGCTCGAGTGGCAGGCTGCCTGCTGAAATTCCACATGGATCAGGATGCCTCCCAGATGAAAGGTGCCCCCACAGGCAACTGTGGCTGGTTTGACAGTGCCAAGTGACTCCTGCAAACTGACATCAGGAACCTGGCCTGGTGACTTTTATTTCTCTGGGTAAAGGCCCTCATTCGTGTCCAGTGCCCCGCGGCCTGGAGTGGCCGGCTGCCTGCTGAAATTCCTCACGGTTGAGGATACCTCCCAGATGAAAGGTGCCCCCACAGGTAACTGTGGCTGGTTTGGCAGTGCCAAGTGCCTCCTGCAAACTGACATCAGGAACCTGGCCTGCTGACTTTTGTTTCTCTGGGGAAAGGCCATGGTTCATGTCCATGGCCTGGGGGCCCGGAGTGGCCGGCTGCCTGCTGAAATTCTGCATGGATCCGGATGCCGCCGAGATGGAAGGTGCCACCACAGGCAACTGTGGCTGGTTTGACAGTGCCAAGTGCCTCCTGCAAACTGACATCAGGAACCTGGCCTGCTGACTTTTGTTTCTCAGGGGAAAGGCCATGGTTCATGTCCAGGGCCTGGGGGCTCGGAGTGGCCGGCTGCCTGCTGAAATTCCGCATGGATCAGGATGCCTCCCACATGAAAAATGCCCCCACCGGCACCTGTGGCTGGTTTGACAGTACCAAGTGCCTCCTGCAAACTGACATCTGGAACCTGGCCTGGTGACTTTTGTTTCTCTGGGGAAAGGCCATGGTTCATATCCTGAGCCTGGTGTCCTGGAGTGGCCGGCTGCCTGCTGAAATTCTGCACGGACCAGGATGCCGCCCAGATGAAAGGTACCACCAGAGGCAACTGTGGCTGGTTTGACAGTGCCAAGTGCCTCCTGCAAACTGACATCAGGAACCTGGCCTGGTGACTTTTGTTTCTCTGGGGAAAGGCCATGGTTCATGTCCAGGGCCTTGTGGCCAGGAGTGGCCGGCTGCCTGCTGAAATTCCGCACGGATGAGGATACATCCCAGTTGCAAGGTGCCCCCACAGGCAACTGCGTCTGGATTGACAGTGCCAAGTGCCACCTGCAAACTGACATCAGGAACCTGGCCTGGTGACTTTTGTTTCTCTGGGGAAAGGCCAACATTCTTTTCCGGGTACCGGTGGACGGAGTGGCCGACTGCCTGCTGAAATTCTGCACGGATCAGGATGCCTCCCAGACCGAAAGTACCACCCAAGGCAACTGCGGCTGGTTTGACAGTGCCAAGTGCCTCCTGCAAACTGACATCAGGAACCTGGCCTGCTGACTTTTGTTTCTCTGGGTAAAGGCCATGGTTCAGGTCCAGGGCCTTGTGGCCAGGAGTGGCCGGCTGCCTGCTGAAATTCCGCACGGATGAGGATACATGCCAGTTGCAAGGTGCCCCCACAGGCAACTGTGGCTGGTTTGACAGTGCCAAGTGCCTCCTGCAAACTGACATCAGGAACCTGGCCTGGTGACTTTTGTTTCTCTGGGGAAAGGCCATGGTTCATGTCCAGGGCCTTGTGGCCAGGAGTGGCCGGCTGCCTGCTGAAATTCCGCACGGATGAGGATACATCCCAGTTGCAAGGTGCCCCCACAGGCAACTGCGTCTGGTTTGACAGTGCCAAGTGCCTCCTGCAAACTGACATCAGGAACCTGGCCTGGTGTTTTTTGTTTCTCTGGGGAAAGGCCATGGTTCATGTCCAGGGCCTTGTGGCCAGGAGTGGCCGGCTGCCTGCTGAAATTCCGCACGGATGAGGATACATCCCAGTTGCAAGGTGCCCCCACAGGCAACTGCGTCTGGTTTGACAGTGCCAAGTGCCACCTGCAAACTGACATCAGGAACCTGGCCTGGTGACTTTTGTTTCTCTGGGGAAAGGCCATCATTATTGTCCAGGGCCTGGTGGCCCGTAGTGGCCAGCTGCCTGCTGAAATTCCGCATGGATCAGGATGCCGCCGAGATGGAAGGTGCCACCACAGGCAACTGTGGCTGGTTTGACACTGCCAAGTGCCTCCTGCAAACTGACATCAGGAACCTGGCCTGGTGACTTTTGTTTCTCAGGGGAAAGGCCATCGTTCCTCTCCAGGGCCCGCTGGCCCGGAGTGGCCGGCTGCCTGCTGAAATTCCACACGGATCAGGATGCCTCCCAGATGAAAAATGCCCCCAGAGGAAACTGCGTCAGATTTGACAGTGCCAAGTGCCTCCTGCAAACTGACATCAGGAACCTGGCCTGGTGACTTTTGTTTCTCTGGGGAAAGGCCATGGTTCATGTCCAGGGCCTGGGGGCTCGGAGTGGCCGGCTGCCTGCTGAAATTCCGCATGGATCAGGATGCCTCCCAGATGAAAAATGCCCCCACAGGTAACTGCGTCTGGTTTGACAGTGCCAAGTGCCTCCTGCAAACTGACATCAGGAACCTGGCCTGGTGACTTTTATTTCTCTGGGTAAAGGCCCTCATTCGTGTCCAGTGCCCCGCGGCCTGGAGTGGCCGGCTGCCTGCTGAAATTCCTCACGGTTGAGGATACCTCCCAGATGAAAGGTGCCCCCACAGGTAACTGTGGCTGGTTTGACAGTGCCAAGTGCCTCCTGCAAACTGACATCAGGAACCTGGCCTGCTGACTTTTGTTTCTCTGGGGAAAGGCCATGATTCTTTTCCGGGGTACGGTGGCCCGGAGTGGCCGGCTGCCTGCTGAAATTCCAAAAGGATCAGGATGCCTCCCATACCGAAAGTACCACCCAAGGCAACTGTGGCTGGTTTGACAGTGCCAAGTGCCTCCTGCAAACAGACATCAGCGACCTGGCCTGCTGAGTTCTGTTTCTCTGGGGAAAGGCCATCGTTCCTCTCCAGGGCCCGGTGGCTCGAGTGGCAGGCTGCCTGCTGAAATTCCACATGGATCAGGAGGCCTCCCAGATGAAAGGTGCCCCCACAGGCAACTGCGTCTGGTTTGACAGTGCCAAGTGCCTCCTGCCAACTGACATCAGGAACCTGGCCTGGTGACTTTTATTTCTCTGGGGAAAGGCCCTGGTTCATGTCCAGGGCCTTGTGGCCAGGAGTGGCCGGCTGCCTGCTGAAATTCCGCACGGATGAGGATACATCCCAGTTGCAAGGTGCCCCCACAGGCAACTGCGTCTGGTTTGACAGTGCCAAGTGCCACCTGCAAACTGACATCAGGAACCTGGCCTGGTGACTTTTCTTTGTCTGGGGAAAGGCCATTATTCTTGTCCGGGTCCCGGTGGCCCGGTGTGGTCGGCTGCCTGCTGAAATTCCTCACGGTTCAGGATACCTCCCAGATGCAAGGTGCTCCCACAGGCAACTGCGGCTGGTTTGACAGTGCCAAGTGCCTCCTGCAAACTGACATCAGGAACCTGGCCTGGTGACTTTTCTTTATCTGGGTAAAGGCCATGGTTCATGTCCAGGGCCTTGTGGCCAGGAGTGGCCGGCTGCCTGCTGAAATTCCGCACGGATGAGGATACATGCCAGTTGCAAGGTGCCCCCACAGGCAACTGTGGCTGGTTTGACAGTGCCAAGTGCCTCCTGCAAACTGACATCAGGAACCTGGCCTGGTGACTTTTGTTTCTCTGGGGAAAGGCCATGGTTCATGTCCAGGGCCTTGTGGCCAGGAGTGGCCGGCTGCCTGCTGAAATTCCGCACGGATGAGGATATATCCCAGTTGCAAGGTGCCCCCACAGGCACTGCGTCTGGTTTGACAGTGCCAAGTGCCTCCTGCAAACTGACATCAGGAACCTGGCCTGGTGACTTTTGTTTCTCTGGGGAAAGGCCATCATTCTTGTCCGGGGCCCAGAGTGGCCGGAGTGGCCGGCTGCCTGCTGAAATTCCACAAGGTTGAGGATGCCTCCCAGATGAAAAATGCCCCCACAGGCAACTGCGTCTGGTTTGACAGTGCCAAGTGCCTCCTGCAAACTGACATCAGGAACCTGGCCTGGTGACTTTTGTTTCTCTGGGGAAAGGCCATGGTTCATGTCCAGGGCCTTGTGGGCAGGAGTGGCCGGCTGCCTGCTGAAATTCCGCACGGATGAGGATATATCCCAGTTGCAAGGTGCCCCCACAGGCACTGCGTCTGGTTTGACAGTGCCAAGTGCCTCCTGCAAACTGACATCAGGAACCTGGCCTGGTGACTTTTGTTTCTCTGGGGAAAGGCCATCATTCTTGTCCGGGGCCCAGAGTGGCCGGAGTGGCCGGCTGCCTGCTGAAATTCCACAAGGTTGAGGATGCCTCCCAGATGAAAAATGCCCCCACAGGCAACTGCGTCTGGTTTGACAGTGCCAAGTGCCTCCTGCAAACTGACATCAGGAACCTGGCCTGGTGACTTTTGTTTCTCTGGGGAAAGGCCATGGTTCATGTCCAGGGCCTTGTGGCCAGGAGTGGCCGGCTGCCTGCTGAAATTCCGCACGGATGAGGATACATCCCAGTTGCAAGGTGCCCCCACAGGCAACTGCGTCTGGTTTGACAGTGCCAAGTGCCACCTGCAAACTGACATCAGGAACCTGGCCTGGTGACTTTTCTTTGTCTGGGGAAAGGCCATTATTCTTGTCCGGGTCCCGGTGGCCCGGTGTGGCCGGCTGCCTGCTGAAATTCCTCACGGTTCAGGATACCTCCCAGATGCAAGGTGCCCCCACAGGCAACTGCGGCTGGTTTGACAGTGCCAAGTGCCTCCTGCAAACTGACATCAGGAACCTGGCCTGGTGACTTTTGTTTCTCTGGGGAAAGGCCATGGTTCATGTCCAGGGCCTTGTGGCCAGGAGTGGCCGGCTGCCTGCTGAAATTCCGCACGGATGAGGATACATCCCAGTTGCAAGGTGCCCCCACAGGCAACTGCGTCTGGTTTGACAGTGCCAAGTGCCACCTGCAAACTGACATCAGGAACCTGGCCTGGTGACTTTTGTTTCTCTGGGGAAAGGCCATCATTCTTGTCCGGGGCCCAGAGTGGCCGGAGTGGCCGGCTGCCTGCTGAAATTCCACACGGTTGAGGATGCCTCCCAGATGAAAAATGCCCCCACAGGCAACTGCGTCTGGTTTGACAGTGCCAAGTGCCTCCTGCAAACTGACATCAGGAACCTGGCCTGGTGTTTTTTGTTTCTCTGGGGAAAGGCCATGGTTCATGTCCAGGGCCTTGTGGCCAGGAGTGGCCGGCTGCCTGCTGAAATTCCGCACGGATGAGGATACATCCCAGTTGCAAGGTGCCCCCACAGGCAACTGCGTCTGGTTTGACAGTGCCAAGTGCCACCTGCAAACTGACATCAGGAACCTGGCCTGGTGACTTTTGTTTCTCTGGGGAAAGGCCAACATTCTTTTCCGGGTACCGGTGGACGGAGTGGCCGGCTGCCTGCTGAAATTCCTCACGGATCAGGATACCTCCCAGATGCAAGGTGCCCCCACAGGCAACTGTGGCTGGTTTGACAGTGCCAAGTGCCTCCTGCAAACTGACATCAGGAACCTGGCCTGGTGACTTTTCTTTATCTGGGTAAAGGCCATGGTTCAGGTCCAGGGCCTTGTGGCCAGGAGTGGCCGGCTGCCTGCTGAAATTCCGCACGGATGAGGATACATCCCAGTTGCAAGGTGCCCCCACAGGCAACTGTGGCTGGTTTGACAGTGCCAAGTGCCTCCTGCAAACTGACATCAGGAACCTGGCCTGGTGACTTTTGTTTCTCTGGGGAAAGGGCATCGTTCGTGTCCAGTGCCCGGTGGCCTGGAGTGGCCGGCTGCCTGCTGAAATTCCGCACGGATGAGGATACATCCCAGTTGCAAGGTGCCCCCACAGGCAACTGCGTCTGGTTTGACAGTGCCAAGTGCCACCTGCAAACTGACATCAGGAACCTGGCCTGGTGACTTTTGTTTCTCTGGGGAAAGGCCATCATTCTTGTCCGGGGCCCAGAGTGGCCGGAGTGGCCGGCTGCCTGCTGAAATTCCACACGGTTGAGGATGCCTCCCAGATGAAAAACGCCCCCACAGGCAACTGCGTCTGGTGTGACAGTGCCAAGTGCCTCCTGCAAACTGACATCAGGAACCTGGCCTGGTGTTTTTTGTTTCTCTGGGGAAAGGCCATGGTTCATGTCCAGGGCCTTGTGGCCAGGAGTGGCCGGCTGCCTGCTGAAATTCCGCACGGATGAGGATACATCCCAGTTGCAAGGTGCCCCCACAGGCAACTGCATCTGGTTTGACAGTGCCAAGTGCCACCTGCAAACTGACATCAGGAACCTGGCCTGGTGACTTTTGTTTCTCAGGGGAAAGGCCATCGTTCCTCTCCAGGGCCCGCTGGCCCGGAGTGGCCGGCTGCCTGCTGAAATTCCACATGGATCAGGAGGCCTCCCAGATGAAAGGTGCCCCCACAGGCAACTGTGGCTGGTTTGAAAGTGCCAAGTGCCTCCTGCAAACTGACATCAGGAACCTGGCCTGGTGACTTTTGTTTCTCTGGGGAAAGGCCATCATTCTTGTCCGGGGCCCAGAGTGGCCGGAGTGGCCGGCTGCCTGCTGAAATTCCACAAGGTTGAGGATGCCTCCCAGATGAAAAATGCCCCCACAGGCAACTGCGTCTGGTTTGACAGTGCCAAGTGCCTCCTGCAAACTGACATCAGGAACCTGGCCTGGTGACTTTTGTTTCTCTGGGGAAAGGCCATGGTTCATGTCCAGGGCCTTGTGGGCAGGAGTGGCCGGCTGCCTGCTGAAATTCCGCACGGATGAGGATATATCCCAGTTGCAAGGTGCCCCCACAGGCACTGCGTCTGGTTTGACAGTGCCAAGTGCCTCCTGCAAACTGACATCAGGAACCTGGCCTGGTGACTTTTGTTTCTCTGGGGAAAGGCCATCATTCTTGTCCGGGGCCCAGAGTGGCCGGAGTGGCCGGCTGCCTGCTGAAATTCCACAAGGTTGAGGATGCCTCCCAGATGAAAAATGCCCCCACAGGCAACTGCGTCTGGTTTGACAGTGCCAAGTGCCTCCTGCAAACTGACATCAGGAACCTGGCCTGGTGACTTTTGTTTCTCTGGGGAAAGGCCATGGTTCATGTCCAGGGCCTTGTGGCCAGGAGTGGCCGGCTGCCTGCTGAAATTCCGCACGGATGAGGATACATCCCAGTTGCAAGGTGCCCCCACAGGCAACTGCGTCTGGTTTGACAGTGCCAAGTGCCACCTGCAAACTGACATCAGGAACCTGGCCTGGTGACTTTTCTTTGTCTGGGGAAAGGCCATTATTCTTGTCCGGGTCCCGGTGGCCCGGTGTGGCCGGCTGCCTGCTGAAATTCCTCACGGTTCAGGATACCTCCCAGATGCAAGGTGCCCCCACAGGCAACTGCGGCTGGTTTGACAGTGCCAAGTGCCTCCTGCAAACTGACATCAGGAACCTGGCCTGGTGACTTTTCTTTATCTGGGTAAAGGCCATGGTTCAGGTCCAGGGCCTTGTGGCCAGGAGTGGCCGGCTGCCTGCTGAAATTCCGCACGGATGAGGATACATGCCAGTTGCAAGGTGCCCCCACAGGCAACTGTGGCTGGTTTGACACTGCCAAGTGCCTCCTGCAAACTGACATCAGGAACCTGGCCTGGTGACTTTTGTTTCTCTGGGGAAAGGCCATGGTTCATGTCCAGGGCCTTGTGGCCAGGAGTGGCCGGCTGCCTGCTGAAATTCCGCACGGATGAGGATACATCCCAGTTGCAAGGTGCCCCCACAGGCAACTGCGTCTGGTTTGACAGTGCCAAGTGCCACCTGCAAACTGACATCAGGAACCTGGCCTGGTGACTTTTGTTTCTCTGGGGAAAGGCCATCATTCTTGTCCGGGGCCCAGAGTGGCCCGGTGTGGCCGGCTGCCTGCTGAAATTCCTCACGGTTCAGGATACCTCCCAGATGCAAGGTGCCCCCACAGGCAACTGCGGCTGGTTTGACAGTGCCAAGTGCCTCCTGCAAACTGACATCAGGAACCTGGCCTGGTGACTTTTGTTTCTCTGGGGAAAGGCCATGGTTCATGTCCAGGGCCTTGTGGCCAGGAGTGGCCGGCTGCCTGCTGAAATTCCGCACGGATGAGGATACATCCCAGTTGCAAGGTGCCCCCACAGGCAACTGCGTCTGGTTTGACAGTGCCAAGTGCCACCTGCAAACTGACATCAGGAACCTGGCCTGGTGACTTTTGTTTCTCTGGGGAAAGGCCATCATTCTTGTCCGGGGCCCAGAGTGGCCGGAGTGGCCGGCTGCCTGCTGAAATTCCACACGGTTGAGGATGCCTCCCAGATGAAAAATGCCCCCACAGGCAACTGCGTCTGGTTTGACAGTGCCAAGTGCCTCCTGCAAACTGACATCAGGAACCTGGCCTGGTGTTTTTTGTTTCTCTGGGGAAAGGCCATGGTTCATGTCCAGGGCCTTGTGGCCAGGAGTGGCCGGCTGCCTGCTGAAATTCCGCACGGATGAGGATACATCCCAGTTGCAAGGTGCCCCCACAGGCAACTGCGTCTGGTTTGACAGTGCCAAGTGCCACCTGCAAACTGACATCAGGAACCTGGCCTGGTGACTTTTGTTTCTCTGGGGAAAGGCCAACATTCTTTTCCGGGTACCGGTGGACGGAGTGGCCGGCTGCCTGCTGAAATTCCTCACGGATCAGGATACCTCCCAGATGCAAGGTGCCCCCACAGGCAACTGTGGCTGGTTTGACAGTGCCAAGTGCCTCCTGCAAACTGACATCAGGAACCTGGCCTGGTGACTTTTCTTTATCTGGGTAAAGGCCATGGTTCAGGTCCAGGGCCTTGTGGCCAGGAGTGGCCGGCTGCCTGCTGAAATTCCGCACGGATGAGGATACATCCCAGTTGCAAGGTGCCCCCACAGGCAACTGTGGCTGGTTTGACAGTGCCAAGTGCCTCCTGCAAACTGACATCAGGAACCTGGCCTGGTGACTTTTCTTTCTCTGGGGATAGGCCATGGTTCATGTCCAGGGCCTTGTGGCCAGGAGTGGCCGGCTGCCTGCTGAAATTCCGCACGGATGAGGATACATCCCAGTTGCAAGGTGCCCCCACAGGCAACTGCGTCTGGTTTGACAGTGCCAAGTGCCACCTGCAAACTGACATCAGGAACCTGGCCTGGTGACTTTTGTTTCTCTGGGGAAAGGCCATCATTCTTGTCCGGGGCCCAGAGTGGCCGGAGTGGCCGGCTGCCTGCTGAAATTCCACACGGTTGAGGATGCCTCCCAGATGAAAAACGCCCCCACAGGCAACTGCGTCTGGTGTGACAGTGCCAAGTGCCTCCTG
This sequence comes from Passer domesticus, assembly GCF_036417665.1. Lineage (NCBI taxonomy): Eukaryota > Metazoa > Chordata > Aves > Passeriformes > Passeridae > Passer > Passer domesticus. The sequence continues at coordinate 60,557,563 of NC_087474.1, forward strand.
CAAACTGACATCAGGAACCTGGCCTGGTGTTTTTTGTTTCTCTGGGGAAAGGCCATGGTTCATGTCCAGGGCCTTGTGGCCAGGAGTGGCCGGCTGCCTGCTGAAATTCCGCACGGATGAGGATACATCCCAGTTGCAAGGTGCCCCCACAGGCAACTGCATCTGGTTTGACAGTGCCAAGTGCCACCTGCAAACTGACATCAGGAACCTGGCCTGGTGACTTTTGTTTCTCAGGGGAAAGGCCATCGTTCCTCTCCAGGGCCCGCTGGCCCGGAGTGGCCGGCTGCCTGCTGAAATTCCACATGGATCAGGAGGCCTCCCAGATGAAAGGTGCCCCCACAGGCAACTGTGGCTGGTTTGAAAGTGCCAAGTGCCTCCTGCAAACTGACATCAGGAACCTGGCCTGGTGACTTTTGTTTCTCTGGGGAAAGGCCATCATTCTTGTCCGGGGCCCAGAGTGGCCGGAGTGGCCGGCTGCCTGCTGAAATTCCACAAGGTTGAGGATGCCTCCCAGATGAAAAATGCCCCCACAGGCAACTGCGTCTGGTTTGACAGTGCCAAGTGCCTCCTGCAAACTGACATCAGGAACCTGGCCTGGTGACTTTTGTTTCTCTGGGGAAAGGCCATGGTTCATGTCCAGGGCCTTGTGGCCAGGAGTGGCCGGCTGCCTGCTGAAATTCCGCACGGATGAGGATATATCCCAGTTGCAAGGTGCCCCCACAGGCACTGCGTCTGGTTTGACAGTGCCAAGTGCCTCCTGCAAACTGACATCAGGAACCTGGCCTGGTGACTTTTGTTTCTCTGGGGAAAGGCCATCATTCTTGTCCGGGGCCCAGAGTGGCCGGAGTGGCCGGCTGCCTGCTGAAATTCCACAAGGTTGAGGATGCCTCCCAGATGAAAAATGCCCCCACAGGCAACTGCGTCTGGTTTGACAGTGCCAAGTGCCTCCTGCAAACTGACATCAGGAACCTGGCCTGGTGACTTTTGTTTCTCTGGGGAAAGGCCATGGTTCATGTCCAGGGCCTTGTGGCCAGGAGTGGCCGGCTGCCTGCTGAAATTCCGCACGGATGAGGATACATCCCAGTTGCAAGGTGCCCCCACAGGCAACTGCGTCTGGTTTGACAGTGCCAAGTGCCACCTGCAAACTGACATCAGGAACCTGGCCTGGTGACTTTTCTTTGTCTGGGGAAAGGCCATTATTCTTGTCCGGGTCCCGGTGGCCCGGTGTGGCCGGCTGCCTGCTGAAATTCCTCACGGTTCAGGATACCTCCCAGATGCAAGGTGCCCCCACAGGCAACTGCGGCTGGTTTGACAGTGCCAAGTGCCTCCTGCAAACTGACATCAGGAACCTGGCCTGGTGACTTTTCTTTATCTGGGTAAAGGCCATGGTTCAGGTCCAGGGCCTTGTGGCCAGGAGTGGCCGGCTGCCTGCTGAAATTCCGCACGGATGAGGATACATGCCAGTTGCAAGGTGCCCCCACAGGCAACTGTGGCTGGTTTGACAGTGCCAAGTGCCTCCTGCAAACTGACATCAGGAACCTGGCCTGGTGTTTTTTGTTTCTCTGGGGAAAGGCCATGGTTCATGTCCAGGGCCTTGTGGCCAGGAGTGGCCGGCTGCCTGCTGAAATTCCGCACGGATGAGGATACATCCCAGTTGCAAGGTGCCCCCACAGGCAACTGCGTCTGGTTTGACAGTGCCAAGTGCCACCTGCAAACTGACATCAGGAACCTGGCCTGGTGACTTTTGTTTCTCTGGGGAAAGGCCATCATTCTTGTCCGGGGCCCAGAGTGGCCGGAGTGGCCGGCTGCCTGCTGAAATTCCACACGGTTGAGGATGCCTCCCAGATGAAAAATGCCCCCACAGGCAACTGCGTCTGGTTTGACAGTGCCAAGTGCCTCCTGCAAACTGACATCAGGAACCTGGCCTGGTGTTTTTTGTTTCTCTGGGGAAAGGCCATGGTTCATGTCCAGGGCCTTGTGGCCAGGAGTGGCCGGCTGCCTGCTGAAATTCCGCACGGATGAGGATACATCCCAGTTGCAAGGTGCCCCCACAGGCAACTGCGTCTGGTTTGACAGTGCCAAGTGCCACCTGCAAACTGACATCAGGAACCTGGCCTGGTGACTTTTGTTTCTCTGGGGAAAGGCCAACATTCTTTTCCGGGTACCGGTGGACGGAGTGGCCGGCTGCCTGCTGAAATTCCTCACGGATCAGGATACCTCCCAGATGCAAGGTGCCCCCACAGGCAACTGTGGCTGGTTTGACAGTGCCAAGTGCCTCCTGCAAACTGACATCAGGAACCTGGCCTGGTGACTTTTCTTTATCTGGGTAAAGGCCATGGTTCAGGTCCAGGGCCTTGTGGCCAGGAGTGGCCGGCTGCCTGCTGAAATTCCGCACGGATGAGGATACATCCCAGTTGCAAGGTGCCCCCACAGGCAACTGTGGCTGGTTTGACAGTGCCAAGTGCCTCCTGCAAACTGACATCAGGAACCTGGCCTGGTGACTTTTGTTTCTCTGGGGAAAGGCCATGGTTCATGTCCAGGGCCTTGTGGCCAGGAGTGGCCGGCTGCCTGCTGAAATTCCGCACGGATGAGGATACATCCCAGTTGCAAGGTGCCCCCACAGGCAACTGCGTCTGGTTTGACAGTGCCAAGTGCCACCTGCAAACTGACATCAGGAACCTGGCCTGGTGACTTTTGTTTCTCTGGGGAAAGGCCATCATTCTTGTCCGGGGCCCAGAGTGGCCGGAGTGGCCGGCTGCCTGCTGAAATTCCACACGGTTGAGGATGCCTCCCAGATGAAAAACGCCCCCACAGGCAACTGCGTCTGGTTTGACAGTGCCAAGTGCCTCCTGCAAACTGACATCAGGAACCTGGCCTGGTGTTTTTTGTTTCTCTGGGGAAAGGCCATGGTTCATGTCCAGGGCCTTGTGGCCAGGAGTGGCCGGCTGCCTGCTGAAATTCCGCACGGATGAGGATACATCCCAGTTGCAAGGTGCCCCCACAGGCAACTGCATCTGGTTTGACAGTGCCAAGTGCCACCTGCAAACTGACATCAGGAACCTGGCCTGGTGACTTTTGTTTCTCAGGGGAAAGGCCATCGTTCCTCTCCAGGGCCCGCTGGCCCGGAGTGGCCGGCTGCCTGCTGAAATTCCTCACGGATCAGGATACCTCCCAGACCGAAAGTACCACCCAAGGCAAATGTGGCTGGTTTGACAGTGCCAAGTGCCTCCTGCAAACAGACATCAGCGACCTGGCCTGCTGAGTTCTGTTTCTCTGGGGAAAGGCCATCGTTCCTCTCCAGGGCCCGGTGGCTCGAGTGGCAGGCTGCCTGCTGAAATTCCACATGGATCAGGATGCCTCCCAGATGAAAGGTGCCCCCACAGGCAACTGTGGCTGGTTTGACAGTGCCAAGTGCCTCCTGCAAACTGACATCAGGAACCTGGCCTGGTGACTTTTATTTCTCTGGGTAAAGGCCCTCATTCGTGTCCAGTGCCCCGCGGCCTGGAGTGGCCGGCTGCCTGCTGAAATTCCTCACGGTTGAGGATACCTCCCAGATGAAAGGTGCCCCCACAGGTAACTGTGGCTGGTTTGACAGTGCCAAGTGCCTCCTGCAAACTGACATCAGGAACCTGGCCTGCTGACTTTTGTTTCTCTGGGGAAAGGCCATGGTTCATGTCCATGGCCTGGGGGCCCGGAGTGGCCGGCTGCCTGCTGAAATTCTGCATGGATCCGGATGCCGCCGAGATGGAAGGTGCCACCACAGGCAACTGTGGCTGGTTTGACAGTGCCAAGTGCCTCCTGCAAACTGACATCAGGAACCTGGCCTGCTGACTTTTGTTTCTCAGGGGAAAGACCATGGTTCATGTCCAGGGCCTGGGGGCTCGGAGTGGCCGGCTGCCTGCTGAAATTCCGCATGGATCAGGATGCCTCCCACATGAAAAATGCCCCCACCGGCACCTGTGGCTGGTTTGACAGTGCCAAGTGCCTCCTGCCAACTGACATCTGGAACCTGGCCTGGTGACTTTTGTTTCTCTGGGGAAAGGCCATGGTTCATATCCTGAGCCTGGTGTCCTGGAGTGGCCGGCTGCCTGCTGAAATTCTGCACGGACCAGGATGCCGCCCAGATGAAAGGTACCACCAGAGGCAACTGTGGCTGGTTTGACAGTGCCAAGTGCCTCCTGCAAACTGACATCAGGAACCTGGCCTGGTGACTTTTGTTTCTCTGGGGAAAGGCCATGATTCTTTTCCGGGGTACGGTGGCCCGGAGTGGCCGGCTGCCTGCTGAAATTCCAAAAGGATCAGGATGCCTCCCAGACCGAAAGTACCACCCAAGGCAACTGTGGCTGGTATGACAGTGCCAAGTGCCTCCTGCAAACTGACATCAGGAACCTGGCCTGGTGACTTTTGTTTCTCTGGGGAAAGGCCATGGTTCATGTCCAGGGCCTTGTGGCCAGGAGTGGCAGGCTGCCTGCTGAAATTCCACATGGATCAGGAGGCCTCCCAGATGAAAGGTGCCCCCACAGGCAACTGTGGCTGGTTTGACAGTGCCAAGTGCCTCCTGCAAACTGACATCAGGAACCTGGCCTGGTGACTTTTGTTTCTCTGGGGAAAGGCCATCATTCATGTCCAGTGCCTTGTGGCCAGGAGTGTCCAGCTGCCTGCTGAAATTCCGCACGGATGAGGATACATCCCAGTTGCAAGGTGCCCCCACAGGCAACTGCGTCTGGTTTGACAGTGCCAAGTGCCACCTGCAAACTGACATCAGGAACCTGGCCTGGTGACTTTTGTTTGTCTGGGGAAAGGCCATTATTCTTGTCCGGGTCCCGGTGGCCTGGAGTGGCAGGCTGCCTGCTGAAATTCCTCACGGATCAGGATACCTCCCAGATGCAAGGTGCCCCCACAGGTAACTGTGGCTGGTTTGACAGTGCCAAGTGCCTCCTGCAAACTGACATCAGGAACCTGGCCTGGTGACTTTTGTTTCTCTGGGGAAAGGCCATGGTTCATGTCCAGGGCCTTGTGGCCAGGAGTGGCCGGCTGACTGCTGAAATTCCGCACGGATGAGGATACATCCCAGTTGCAAGGTGCCCCTCAGGCAACTGCGTCTGGTTTGACAGTGCCAAGTGCCACCTGCAAACTGACATCAGGAACCTGGCCTGGTGACTTTTGTTTCTCAGGGGAAAGGCCATGGTTCATGTCCAGGGCTTGGTGGCCCGGAGTGGCCCGCTGCCTTCTGAAATTCCAAATGGATCAGGATACATCCCAGAACGAAAGTACCACCAGAGGCAACTGTGGCTGGTTTGACAGTGCCAAGTGCCTCCTGCAAACTGACATCAGGAACCTGGCCTGGTGACTTTTGTTTCTCTGGGGAAAGGCCATCATTCTTGTCCGGGGCCCAGTGTGGCCAGAGTGGCCGGCTGCCTGCTGAAATTCCACACGGTTGAGGATGCCTCCCAGATGAAAAATGCCCCCACAGGCAACTGCGTCTGGTTTGACAGTGCCAAGTGCCTCCTGCAAACTGACATCAGGAACCTGGCCTGGTGACTTTTGTTTCTCTGGGGAAAGGCCATGGTTCAGGTCCAGGGCCTTGTGGCCAGGAGTGGCCGGCTGCCTGCTGAAATTCCGCACGGATGAGGATACATGCCAGTTGCAAGGTGCCCCCACAGGCAACTGTGGCTGGTTTGACAGTGCCAAGTGCCTCCTGCAAACTGACATCAGGAACCTGGCCTGGTGACTTTTGTTTCTCTGGGTAAAGGCCATGGTTCATGTCCAGGGCCTTGTGGCCCGGAGTGGCCGGCTGCCTGCTGAAATTCCGCACGGATGAGGATACATCCCAGTTGCAAGGTGCCCACTCAGGCAACTGCGTCTGGTTTGACAGTGCCAAGTGCCACCTGCAAACTGACATCAGGAACCTGGCCTGGTGACTTTTGTTTCTCTGGGGAAAGGCCATCATTATTGTCCAGGGCCTGGTGGCCCGGAGTGGCCGGCTGCCTGCTGAAATTCCGCATGGATCAGGATGCCGCCGAAATGGAAGGTGCCACCACAGGCAACTGTGGCTGGTTTGACACTGCCAAGTGCCTCCTGCAAACTGACATCAGGAACCTGGCCTGGTGACTTTTGTTTCTCAGGGGAAAGGCCATCGTTCCTCTCCAGGGCCCGCTGGCCCGGAGTGGCCGGCTGCCTGCTGAAATTCCACACGGATCAGGATGCCTCCCAGATGAAAAATGCCCCCAGAGGAAACTGCGTCAGGTTTGACAGTGCCAAGTGCCTCCTGCAAACTGACATCAGGAACCTGGCCTGGTGACTTTTGTTTCTCTGGGGAAAGGCCATGGTTCATGTCCAGGGCGTGGGGGCTCGGAGTGGCCGGCTGCCTGCTGAAATTCCACATGGATCAGGATGCCTCCCAGATGAAAAATGCCCCCACAGGTAACTGCGTCTGGTTTGACAGTGCCAAGTGCCTCCTGCAAACTGACATCAGGAACCTGGCCTGGTGACTTTTATTTCTCTGGGTAAAGGCCCTCATTCGTGTCCAGTGCCCCGCGGCCTGGAATGGCCGGCTGCCTGCTGAAATTCCTCACGGTTGAGGATACCTCCCAGATGAAAGGTGCCCCCACAGGTAACTGTGGCTGGTTTGACAGTGCCAAGTGCCTCCTGCAAACTGACATCAGGAACCTGGCCTGCTGACTTTTGTTTCTCTGGGGAAAGGCCATGGTTCATGTCCATGGCCTGGGGGCCCGGAGTGGCCGGCTGCCTGCTGAAATTCTGCATGGATCCGGATGCCGCTGAGATGGAAGGTGCCACCACAGGCAACTGTGGCTGGTTTGACACTGCCAAGTGCCTCCTGCAAACTGACATCAGGAACCTGGCCTGGTGACTTTTGTTTCTCAGGGGAAAGGCCATGGTTCATGTCCAGGGCCTGGTAGCCCGGAGTGGCCGGCTGCCTGCTGAAATTCCACATGGATCTGGATGCCTCCCAGATGAAAAATGCCCCCAGAGGAAACTGAGTCAGGTTTGACAGTGCCAAGTGCCTCCTGCAAACTGACATCAGGAACCTGACCTGGTGACTTTTGTTTCTCTGGGGAAAGGCCATGGTTCATGTCCAGGGCCTGGGGGCTCGGAGTGGCCGGCTGCCTGCTGAAATTCCGCATGGATCAGGATGCCTCCCACATGAAAAATGCCCCCACAGGCACCTGTGGCTGGTTTGACAGTGCCAAGTGCCTCCTGCCAACTGACATCTGGAACCTGGCCTGGTGACTTTTGTTTCTCTGGGGAAAGGCCATGGTTCATATCCTGAGCCTGGTGTCCTGGAGTGGCCGGCTGCCTGCTGAAATTCTGCACGGACCAGGATGCCGACCAGATGAAAGGCACCACCAGAGGCAACTGCGGCTGGTTTGACAGTGCCAAGTGCCTCCTGCAAACTGACATCAGGAACCTGGCCTGGTGACTTTTGTTTCTCTGGGTAAAGGCCATCATTAGTGTCCAGTGCCCCGCGGCCTGGAGTGGCCGGCTGCCTGCTGAAATTCCTCACGGTTGAGGATACCTCCCAGATGAAAGGTGCCCCCACAGGTAACTGTGGCTGGTTTGACACTGCCAAGTGCCTCCTGCAAACTGACATCAGGAACCTGGCCTGGTGACTTTTGTTTCTCTGGGGAAAGGCCATGGTTCATGTCCAGGGCCTTGTGGCCAGGCGTGGCAGGATGCCTGCTGAAATTCCACATGGATCAGGAGGCCTCCCAGATGAAAGGTGCCCCCAGAGGCAACTGTGGCTGGTTTGACAGTGCCAAGTGCCTCCTGCAAACTGACATCAGGAACCTGGCCTGGTGACTTTTGTTTCTCTGGGGAAAGGCCATCATTCATGTCCAGGGCCTTGTGGCCCGGAGTGGCCAGCTGCCTGCTGAAATTCCGCACGGATGAGGATACATCCCAGTTGCAAGGTGCCCCCACAGGCAACTGCGTCTGGTTTGACAGTGCCAAGTGCCTCCTGCAAACTGACATCAGGAACCTGGCCTGGTGACTTTTGTTTCTCTGGGGAAAGGCCATCGTTCCTCTCCAGGGCCCGCTGGCCCGGAGTGGCCGGCTGCCTGCTGAAATTCCACACGGATCAGGATGCCACCCAGATGAAAAATGCCCCCAGAGGAAACTGCGTCAGGTTTGACAGTGCCAAGTGCCTCCTGCAAACTGACATCAGGAACCTGGCCTGGTGACTTTTGTTTCTCTGGGGAAAGGCCATGGTTCATGTCCAGGGCGTGGGGGCTCGGAGTGGCCGGCTGCCTGCTGAAATTCCGCATGGATCAGGATGCCTCCCAGATGAAAAATGCCCCCACAGGTAACTGCGTCTGGTTTGACAGTGCCAAGTGCCTCCTGCAAACTGACATCAGGAACCTGGCCTGGTGACTTTTATTTCTCTGGGTAAAGGCCCTCATTCGTGTCCAGTGCCCCGCGGCCTGGAGTGGCCGGCTGCCTGCTGAAATTCCTCACGGTTGAGGATACCTCCCAGATGAAATGTGCCCCCACAGGTAACTGTGGCTGGTTTGACACTGCCAAGTGCCTCCTGCAAACTGACATCAGGAACCTGGCCTGCTGACTTTTGTTTCTCTGGGGAAAGGCCATGGTTCATGTCCATGGCCTGGGGGCCCGGAGTGGCCGGCTGCCTGCTGAAATTCTGCATGGATCCGGATGCCGCTGAGATGGAAGGTGCCACCACAGGCAACTGTGGCTGGTTTGACAGTGCCAAGTGCCTCCTGCAAACTGACATCAGGAACCTGGCCTGGTGACTTTTGTTTCTCAGGGGAAAGGCCATGGTTCATGTCCAGGGCCTAGTAGCCCGGAGTGGCCGGCTGCCTGCTGAAATTCCACATGGATCAGGATGCCTGCCAGATGAAAAATGCCCCCAGAGGAAACTGAGTCAGGTTTGACAGTGCCAAGTGCCTCCTGCAAACTGACATCAGGAACCTGACCTGGTGACTTTTGTTTCTCTGGGGAAAGGCCATGGTTCATGTCCAGGGCCTGGGGGCCCGGAGTGGCCGGCTGCCTGCTGAAATTCCGCATGGATCAGGATGCCTCCCACATGAAAAATGCCCCCACAGGCACCTGTGGCTGGTTTGACAGTGCCAAGTGCCTCCTGCCAACTGACATCTGGAACCTGGCCTGGTGACTTTTGTTTCTCTGGGGAAAGGCCATGGTTCATATCCTGAGCCTGGTGGCCCTGAGTGGCCGGCTGCCTGCTGAAATTCCAAAAGGATCAGGATGCCTCCCATACCGAAAGTACCACCCAAGGCAACTGTGGCTGGTTTGACAGTGCCAAGTGCCTCCTGCAAACAGACATCAGCGACCTGGCCTGCTGAGTTCTGTTTCTCTGGGGAAAGGCCATCGTTCCTCTCCAGGGCCCGGTGGCTCGAGTGGCAGGCTGCCTGCTGAAATTCCACATGGATCAGGATGCCTCCCAGATGAAAGGTGCCCCCACAGGCAACTGTGGCTGGTTTGACAGTGCCAAGTGCCTCCTGCAAACTGACATCAGGAACCTGGCCTGGTGACTTTTGTTTCTCTGGGGAAAGGCCATGGTTCATGTCCAGGGCCTTGTGGCCAGGAGTGGCCGGCTGCCTGCTGAAATTCCGCACGGATGAGGATACATCCCAGTTGCAAGGTGCCCCCACAGGCAACTGCGTCTGGTTTGACAGTGCCAAGTGCCACCTGCAAACTGACATCAGGAACCTGGCCTGGTGACTTTTGTTTCTCTGGGGAAAGGCCAACATTCTTTTCCGGGTACCGGTGGACGGAGTGGCCGACTGCCTGCTGAAATTCTGCACGGATCAGGATTCCTCCCAGACCGAAAGTACCACCCAAGGCAACTGCGGCTGGTTTGACAGTGCCAAGTGCCTCCTGCAAACTGACATCAGGAACCTGGCCTGGTGACTTTTGTTTCTCTGGGTAAAGGCCATGGTTCAGGTCCAGGGCCTTGTGGCCAGGAGTGGCCGGCTGCCTGCTGAAATTCCGCACGGATGAGGATACATGCCAGTTGCAAGGTGCCCCCACAGGCAACTGTGGCTGGTTTGACAGTGCCAAGTGCCTCCTGCAAACTGACATCAGGAACCTGGCCTGGTGACTTTTGTTTCTCTGGGGAAAGGCCATGGTTCATGTCCAGGGCCTTGTGGCCCGGAGTGGCCGGCTGCCTGCTGAAATTCCGCACGGATGAGGATACATCCCAGTTGCAATGTGCCCACTCAGGCAACTGCGTCTGGTTTGACAGTGCCAAGTGCCACCTGCAAACTGACATCAGGAACCTGGCCTGGTGACTTTTGTTTCTCTGGGGAAAGGCCATCATTATTGTCCAGGGCCTGGTGGCCCGGAGTGGCCGGCTGCCTGCTGAAATTCCGCATGGATCAGGATGCCGCCGAGATGGAAGGTGCCACCACAGGCAACTGTGGCTGGTTTGACACTGCCAAGTGCCTCCTGCAAACTGACATCAGGAACCTGGCCTGGTGACTTTTGTTTCTCAGGGGAAAGGCCATCGTTCCTCTCCAGGGCCCGCTGGCCCGGAGTGGCCGGCTGCCTGCTGAAATTCCACACGGATCAGGATGCCTCCCAGATGAAAAATGCCCCCAGAGGAAACTGCGTCAGGTTTGACAGTGCCAAGTGCCTCCTGCAAACTGACATCAGGAACCTGGCCTGGTGACTTTTGTTTCTCTGGGGAAAGGCCATGGTTCATGTCCAGGGCGTGGGGGCTCGGAGTGGCCGGCTGCCTGCTGAAATTCCACATGGATCAGGATGCCTCCCAGATGAAAAATGCCCCCACAGGTAACTGCGTCTGGTTTGACAGTGCCAAGTGCCTCCTGCAAACTGACATCAGGAACCTGGCCTGGTGACTTTTATTTCTCTGGGTAAAGGCCCTCATTCGTGTCCAGTGCCCCGCGGCCTGGAATGGCCGACTGCCTGCTGAAATTCCTCACGGTTGAGGATACCTCCCAGATGAAAGGTGCCCCCACAGGTAACTGTGGCTGGTTTGACAGTGCCAAGTGCCTCCTGCAAACTGACATCAGGAACCTGGCCTGCTGACTTTTGTTTCTCTGGGGAAAGGCCATGGTTCATGTCCATGGCCTGGGGGCCCGGAGTGGCCGGCTGCCTGCTGAAATTCTGCATGGATCCGGATGCCGCTGAGATGGAAGGTGCCACCACAGGCAACTGTGGCTGGTTTGACACTGCCAAGTGCCTCCTGCAAACTGACATCAGGAACCTGGCCTGGTGACTTTTGTTTCTCAGGGGAAAGGCCATGGTTCATGTCCAGGGCCTGGTAGCCCGGAGTGGCCGGCTGCCTGCTGAAATTCCACATGGATCTGGATGCCTCCCAGATGAAAAATGCCCCCAGAGGAAACTGAGTCAGGTTTGACAGTGCCAAGTGCCTCCTGCAAACTGACATCAGGAACCTGACCTGGTGACTTTTGTTTCTCTGGGGAAAGGCCATGGTTCATGTCCAGGGCCTGGGGGCTCGGAGTGGCCGGCTGCCTGCTGAAATTCCGCATGGATCAGGATGCCTCCCACATGAAAAATGCCCCCACAGGCACCTGTGGCTGGTTTGACAGTGCCAAGTGCCTCCTGCCAACTGACATCTGGAACCTGGCCTGGTGACTTTTGTTTCTCTGGGGAAAGGCCATGGTTCATATCCTGAGCCTGGTGTCCTGGAGTGGCCGGCTGCCTGCTGAAATTCTGCACGGACCAGGATGCCGACCAGATGAAAGGCACCACCAGAGGCAACTGCGGCTGGTTTGACAGTGCCAAGTGCCTCCTGCAAACTGACATCAGGAACCTGGCCTGGTGACTTTTGTTTCTCTGGGTAAAGGCCATCATTAGTGTCCAGTGCCCCGCGGCCTGGAGTGGCCGGCTGCCTGCTGAAATTCCTCACGGTTGAGGATACCTCCCAGATGAAAGGTGCCCCCACAGGTAACTGTGGCTGGTTTGACACTGCCAAGTGCCTCCTGCAAACTGACATCAGGAACCTGGCCTGGTGACTTTTGTTTCTCTGGGGAAAGGCCATGGTTCATGTCCAGGGCCTTGTGGCCAGGCGTGGCAGGATGCCTGCTGAAATTCCACATGGATCAGGAGGCCTCCCAGATGCAAGGTGCCCCCAGAGGCAACTGTGGCTGGTTTGACAGTGCCAAGTGCCTCCTGCAAACTGACATCAGGAACCTGGCCTGGTGACTTTTGTTTCTCTGGGGAAAGGCCATCATTCATGTCCAGGGCCTTGTGGCCCGGAGTGGCCAGCTGCCTGCTGAAATTCCGCACGGATGAGGATACATCCCAGTTGCAAGGTGCCCCCACAGGCAACTGCGTCTGGTTTGACAGTGCCAAGTGCCACCTGCAAACTGACATCAGGAACCTGGCCTGGTGACTTTTGTTTCTCTGGGGAAAGGCCATCATTATTGTCCAGGGCCTGGTGGCCCGGAGTGGCCGGCTGCCTGCTGAAATTCCGCATGGATCAGGATGCCGCCGAGATGGAAGGTGCCACCACAGGCAACTGTGGCTGGTTTGACACTGCCAAGTGCCTCCTGCAAACTGACATCAGGAACCTGGCCTGGTGACTTTTGTTTCTCTGGGGAAAGGCCATCGTTCCTCTCCAGGGCCCGCTGGCCCGGAGTGGCCGGCTGCCTGCTGAAATTCCACACGGATCAGGATGCCACCCAGATGAAAAATGCCCCCAGAGGAAACTGCGTCAGGTTTGACAGTGCCAAGTGCCTCCTGCAAACTGACATCAGGAACCTGGCCTGGTGACTTTTGTTTCTCTGGGGAAAGGCCATGGTTCATGTCCAGGGCCTGGGGGCTCGGAGTGGCCGGCTGCCTGCTGAAATTCCGCATGGATCAGGATGCCTCCCAGATGAAAAATGCCCCCACAGGTAACTGCGTCTGGTTTGACAGTGCCAAGTGCCTCCTGCAAACTGACATCAGGAACCTGGCCTGGTGACTTTTATTTCTCTGGGTAAAGGCCCTCATTCGTGTCCAGTGCCCCGCGGCCTGGAGTGGCCGGCTGCCTGCTGAAATTCCTCACGGTTGAGGATACCTCCCAGATGAAAGGTGCCCCCACAGGTAACTGTGGCTGGTTTGACACTGCCAAGTGCCTCCTGCAAACTGACATCAGGAACCTGGCCTGCTGACTTTTGTTTCTCTGGGGAAAGGCCATGGTTCATGTCCATGGCCTGGGGGCCCGGAGTGGCCGGCTGCCTGCTGAAATTCTGCATGGATCCGGATGCCGCTGAGATGGAAGGTGCCCCCACAGGCAACTGTGGCTGGTTTGACAGTGCCAAGTGCCTCCTGCAAACTGACATCAGGAACCTGGCCTGGTGACTTTTGTTTCTCAGGGGAAAGGCCATGGTTCATGTCCAGGGCCTAGTAGCCCGGAGTGGCCGGCTGCCTGCTGAAATTCCACATGGATCAGGATGCCTGCCAGATGAAAAATGCCCCCAGAGGAAACTGAGTCAGGTTTGACAGTGCCAAGTGCCTCCTGCAAACTGACATCAGGAACCTGACCTGGTGACTTTTGTTTCTCTGGGGAAAGGCCATGGTTCATGTCCAGGGCCTGGGGGCCCGGAGTGGCCGGCTGCCTGCTGAAATTCCGCATGGATCAGGATGCCTCCCACATGAAAAATGCCCCCACAGGCACCTGTGGCTGGTTTGACAGTGCCAAGTGCCTCCTGCCAACTGACATCTGGAACCTGGCCTGGTGACTTTTGTTTCTCTGGGGAAAGGCCATGGTTCATATCCTGAGCCTGGTGTCCTGGAGTGGCCGGCTGCCTGCTGAAATTCTGCACGGACCAGGATGCCGACCAGATGAAAGGCACCACCAGAGGCAACTGCGGCTGGTTTGACAGTGCCAAGTGCCTCCTGCAAACTGACATCAGGAACCTGGCCTGGTGACTTTTGTTTCTCTGGGGAAAGGCCATGATTCTTTTCCGGGGTACGGTGGCCCTGAGTGGCCGGCTGCCTGCTGAAATTCCAAAAGGATCAGGATGCCTCCCATACCGAAAGTACCACCCAAGGCAACTGTGGCTGGTTTGACAGTGCCAAGTGCCTCCTGCAAACAGACATCAGCGACCTGGCCTGCTGAGTTCTGTTTCTCTGGGGAAAGGCCATCGTTCCTCTCCAGGGCCCGGTGGCTCGAGTGGCAGGCTGCCTGCTGAAATTCCACATGGATCAGGAGGCCTCCCAGATGAAAGGTGCCCCCACAGGCAACTGTGGCTGGTTTGACAGTGCCAAGTGCCTCCTGCCAACTGACATCAGGAACCTGGCCTGGTGACTTTTATTTCTCTGGGTAAAGGCCATCATTCGTGTCCAGTGCCCCGCGGCCTGGAGTGGCCGGCTGCCTGCTGAAATTCCTCACGGTTGAGGATACCTCCCAGATGAAAGGTGCCCCCACAGGTAACTGTGGCTGGTTTGACAGTGCCAAGTGCCTCCTGCAAACTGACATCAGGAACCTGGCCTGGTGACTTTTGTTTCTCTGGGGAAAGGCCATGGTTCATGTCCAGGGCCTTGTGGCCAGGAGTGGCAGGCTGCCTGCTGAAATTCCACATGGATCAGGAGGCCTCCCAGATGAAAGGTGCCCCCAGAGGCAACTGTGGCTGGTTTGACAGTGCCAAGTGCCTCCTGCAAACTGACATCAGGAACCTGGCCTGGTGACTTTTGTTTCTCAGGGGAAAGGCCATCATTCTTGTCCGGGGCCCAGTGTGGCCAGAGTGGCCGGCTGCCTGCTGAAATTCCACACGGTTGAGGATGCCTCCCAGATGAAAAATGCCCCCACAGGCAACTGCGTCTGGTTTGACAGTGCCAAGTGCCTCCTGCAAACTGACATCAGGAACCTGGCCTGGTGACTTTTGTTTCTCTGGGGAAAGGCCATGGTTCATGTCCAGGGCCTTGTGGCCCGGAGTGGCCGGCTGCCTGCTGAAATTCCGCACGGATGAGGATACATCCCAGTTGCAAGGTGCCCCCACAGGCAACTGCGTCTGGTTTGACAGTGCCAAGTGCCACCTGCAAACTGACATCAGGAACCTGGCCTGGTGACTTTTGTTTGTCTGGGGAAAGGCCATTATTCTTGTCCGGGTCCCGGTGGCCTGGAGTGGCAGGCTGCCTGCTGAAATTCCTCACGGATCAGGATACCTCCCAGATGCAAGGTGCCCCCACAGGCAACTGCGGCTGGTTTGACAGTGCCAAGTGCCTCCTGCAAACTGACATCAGGAACCTGGCCTGGTGACTTTTGTTTCTCTGGGGAAAGGCCATGGTTCATGTCCAGGGTCTTGTGGCCAGGAGTGGCCGGCTGCCTGCTGAAATTCCGCACGGATGAGGATACATCCCAGTTGCAAGGTGCCCCCACAGGCAACTGCGTCTGGTTTGACAGTGCCAAGTGCCACCTGCAAACTGACATCAGGAACCTGGCCTGGTGACTTTTGTTTCTCTGGGGAAAGGCCAACATTCTTTTCAGGGTACCGGTGGACGGTGTGGCCGACTGCCTGCTGAAATTCCAAAAGGATCAGGATGCCTCCCAGACCGAAAGTACCACCCAAGGCAACTGTGGCTGGTTTGACAGTGCCAAGTGCCTCCTGCAAACAGACATCAGCGACCTGGCCTGCTGAGTTCTGTTTCTCTGGGGAAAGGCCATCGTTCCTCTCCAGGGCCCGGTGGCTCGAGTGGCAGGCTGCCTGCTGAAATTCCACATGGATCAGGAGGCCTCCCAGATGAAAGGTGCCCCCACAGGCAACTGTGGCTGGTTTGACAGTGCCAAGTGCCTCCTGCCAACTGACATCAGGAACCTGGCCTGGTGACTTTTGTTTCTCTGGGTAAAGGCCATCATTCGTGTCCAGTGCCCCGCGGCCTGGAGTGGCCGGCTGCCTGCTGAAATTCCTCAAGGTTGAGGATACCTCCCAGATGAAAGGTGCCCCCACAGGTAACTGTGGCTGGTTTGACAGTGCCAAGTGCCTCCTGCAAACTGACATCAGGAACCTGGCCTGGTGACTTTTGTTTCTCTGGGTAAAGGCCATGGTTCATGTCCAGGGCCTTGTGGCCCGGAGTGGCCGGCTGCCTGCTGAAATTCCGCACGGATGAGGATACATCCCAGTTGCAAGGTGCCCACTCAGGCAACTGCGTCTGGTTTGACAGTGCCAAGTGCCACCTGCAAACTGACATCAGGAACCTGGCCTGGTGACTTTTGTTTCTCTGGGGAAAGGCCATCATTATTGTCCAGGGCCTGGTGGCCCGGAGTGGCCGGCTGCCTGCTGAAATTCCGCATGGATCAGGATGCCGCCGAAATGGAAGGTGCCACCACAGGCAACTGTGGCTGGTTTGACACTGCCAAGTGCCTCCTGCAAACTGACATCAGGAACCTGACCTGGTGACTTTTGTTTCTCTGGGGAAAGGCCATGGTTCATGTCCAGGGCCTGGGGGCTCGGAGTGGCCGGCTGCCTGCTGAAATTCCGCATGGATCAGGATGCCTCCCACATGAAAAATGCCCCCACAGGCACCTGTGGCTGGTTTGACAGTGCCAAGTGCCTCCTGCCAACTGACATCTGGAACCTGGCCTGGTGACTTTTGTTTCTCTGGGGAAAGGCCATGGTTCATATCCTGAGCCTGGTGTCCTGGAGTGGCCGGCTGCCTGCTGAAATTCTGCACGGACCAGGATGCCGACCAGATGAAAGGCACCACCAGAGGCAACTGCGGCTGGTTTGACAGTGCCAAGTGCCTCCTGCAAACTGACATCAGGAACCTGGCCTGGTGACTTTTGTTTCTCTGGGTAAAGGCCATCATTAGTGTCCAGTGCCCCGCGGCCTGGAGTGGCCGGCTGCCTGCTGAAATTCCTCACGGTTGAGGATACCTCCCAGATGAAAGGTGCCCCCACAGGTAACTGTGGCTGGTTTGACACTGCCAAGTGCCTCCTGCAAACTGACATCAGGAACCTGGCCTGGTGACTTTTGTTTCTCTGGGGAAAGGCCATGGTTCATGTCCAGGGCCTTGTGGCCAGGCGTGGCAGGATGCCTGCTGAAATTCCACATGGATCAGGAGGCCTCCCAGATGCAAGGTGCCCCCAGAGGCAACTGTGGCTGGTTTGACAGTGCCAAGTGCCTCCTGCAAACTGACATCAGGAACCTGGCCTGGTGACTTTTGTTTCTCTGGGGAAAGGCCATCATTCATGTCCAGGGCCTTGTGGCCCGGAGTGGCCAGCTGCCTGCTGAAATTCCGCACGGATGAGGATACATCCCAGTTGCAAGGTGCCCCCACAGGCAACTGCGTCTGGTTTGACAGTGCCAAGTGCCACCTGCAAACTGACATCAGGAACCTGGCCTGGTGACTTTTGTTTCTCTGGGGAAAGGCCATCATTATTGTCCAGGGCCTGGTGGCCCGGAGTGGCCGGCTGCCTGCTGAAATTCCGCATGGATCAGGATGCCGCCGAGATGGAAGGTGCCACCACAGGCAACTGTGGCTGGTTTGACACTGCCAAGTGCCTCCTGCAAACTGACATCAGGAACCTGGCCTGGTGACTTTTGTTTCTCTGGGGAAAGGCCATCGTTCCTCTCCAGGGCCCGCTGGCCCGGAGTGGCCGGCTGCCTGCTGAAATTCCACACGGATCAGGATGCCACCCAGATGAAAAATGCCCCCAGAGGAAACTGCGTCAGGTTTGACAGTGCCAAGTGCCTCCTGCAAACTGACATCAGGAACCTGGCCTGGTGACTTTTGTTTCTCTGGGGAAAGGCCATGGTTCATGTCCAGGGCCTGGGGGCTCGGAGTGGCCGGCTGCCTGCTGAAATTCCGCATGGATCAGGATGCCTCCCAGATGAAAAATGCCCCCACAGGTAACTGCGTCTGGTTTGACAGTGCCAAGTGCCTCCTGCAAACTGACATCAGGAACCTGGCCTGGTGACTTTTATTTCTCTGGGTAAAGGCCCTCATTCGTGTCCAGTGCCCCGCGGCCTGGAGTGGCCGGCTGCCTGCTGAAATTCCTCACGGTTGAGGATACCTCCCAGATGAAAGGTGCCCCCACAGGTAACTGTGGCTGGTTTGACACTGCCAAGTGCCTCCTGCAAACTGACATCAGGAACCTGGCCTGCTGACTTTTGTTTCTCTGGGGAAAGGCCATGGTTCATGTCCATGGCCTGGGGGCCCGGAGTGGCCGGCTGCCTGCTGAAATTCTGCATGGATCCGGATGCCGCTGAGATGGAAGGTGCCCCCACAGGCAACTGTGGCTGGTTTGACAGTGCCAAGTGCCTCCTGCAAACTGACATCAGGAACCTGGCCTGGTGACTTTTGTTTCTCAGGGGAAAGGCCATGGTTCATGTCCAGGGCCTAGTAGCCCGGAGTGGCCGGCTGCCTGCTGAAATTCCACATGGATCAGGATGCCTGCCAGATGAAAAATGCCCCCAGAGGAAACTGAGTCAGGTTTGACAGTGCCAAGTGCCTCCTGCAAACTGACATCAGGAACCTGACCTGGTGACTTTTGTTTCTCTGGGGAAAGGCCATGGTTCATGTCCAGGGCCTGGGGGCCCGGAGTGGCCGGCTGCCTGCTGAAATTCCGCATGGATCAGGATGCCTCCCACATGAAAAATGCCCCCACAGGCACCTGTGGCTGGTTTGACAGTGCCAAGTGCCTCCTGCCAACTGACATCTGGAACCTGGCCTGGTGACTTTTGTTTCTCTGGGGAAAGGCCATGGTTCATATCCTGAGCCTGGTGTCCTGGAGTGGCCGGCTGCCTGCTGAAATTCTGCACGGACCAGGATGCCGACCAGATGAAAGGCACCACCAGAGGCAACTGCGGCTGGTTTGACAGTGCCAAGTGCCTCCTGCAAACTGACATCAGGAACCTGGCCTGGTGACTTTTGTTTCTCTGGGGAAAGGCCATGATTCTTTTCCGGGGTACGGTGGCCCTGAGTGGCCGGCTGCCTGCTGAAATTCCAAAAGGATCAGGATGCCTCCCATACCGAAAGTACCACCCAAGGCAACTGTGGCTGGTTTGACAGTGCCAAGTGCCTCCTGCAAACAGACATCAGCGACCTGGCCTGCTGAGTTCTGTTTCTCTGGGGAAAGGCCATCGTTCCTCTCCAGGGCCCGGTGGCTCGAGTGGCAGGCTGCCTGCTGAAATTCCACATGGATCAGGAGGCCTCCCAGATGAAAGGTGCCCCCACAGGCAACTGTGGCTGGTTTGACAGTGCCAAGTGCCTCCTGCCAACTGACATCAGGAACCTGGCCTGGTGACTTTTATTTCTCTGGGTAAAGGCCATCATTCGTGTCCAGTGCCCCGCGGCCTGGAGTGGCCGGCTGCCTGCTGAAATTCCTCACGGTTGAGGATACCTCCCAGATGAAAGGTGCCCCCACAGGTAACTGTGGCTGGTTTGACAGTGCCAAGTGCCTCCTGCAAACTGACATCAGGAACCTGGCCTGGTGACTTTTGTTTCTCTGGGGAAAGGCCATGGTTCATGTCCAGGGCCTTGTGGCCAGGAGTGGCAGGCTGCCTGCTGAAATTCCACATGGATCAGGAGGCCTCCCAGATGAAAGGTGCCCCCAGAGGCAACTGTGGCTGGTTTGACAGTGCCAAGTGCCTCCTGCAAACTGACATCAGGAACCTGGCCTGGTGACTTTTGTTTCTCAGGGGAAAGGCCATCATTCTTGTCCGGGGCCCAGTGTGGCCAGAGTGGCCGGCTGCCTGCTGAAATTCCACACGGTTGAGGATGCCTCCCAGATGAAAAATGCCCCCACAGGCAACTGCGTCTGGTTTGACAGTGCCAAGTGCCTCCTGCAAACTGACATCAGGAACCTGGCCTGGTGACTTTTGTTTCTCTGGGGAAAGGCCATGGTTCATGTCCAGGGCCTTGTGGCCCGGAGTGGCCGGCTGCCTGCTGAAATTCCGCACGGATGAGGATACATCCCAGTTGCAAGGTGCCCCCACAGGCAACTGCGTCTGGTTTGACAGTGCCAAGTGCCACCTGCAAACTGACATCAGGAACCTGGCCTGGTGACTTTTGTTTGTCTGGGGAAAGGCCATTATTCTTGTCCGGGTCCCGGTGGCCTGGAGTGGCAGGCTGCCTGCTGAAATTCCTCACGGATCAGGATACCTCCCAGATGCAAGGTGCCCCCACAGGCAACTGCGGCTGGTTTGACAGTGCCAAGTGCCTCCTGCAAACTGACATCAGGAACCTGGCCTGGTGACTTTTGTTTCTCTGGGGAAAGGCCATGGTTCATGTCCAGGGCCTTGTGGCCAGGAGTGGCCGGCTGCCTGCTGAAATTCCGCACGGATGAGGATACATCCCAGTTGCAAGGTGCCCCCACAGGCAACTGCGTCTGGTTTGACAGTGCCAAGTGCCACCTGCAAACTGACATCAGGAACCTGGCCTGGTGACTTTTGTTTCTCTGGGGAAAGGCCAACATTCTTTTCAGGGTACCGGTGGACGGTGTGGCCGACTGCCTGCTGAAATTCCAAAAGGATCAGGATGCCTCCCAGACCGAAAGTACCACCCAAGGCAACTGTGGCTGGTTTGACAGTGCCAAGTGCCTCCTGCAAACAGACATCAGCGACCTGGCCTGCTGAGTTCTGTTTCTCTGGGGAAAGGCCATCGTTCCTCTCCAGGGCCCGGTGGCTCGAGTGGCAGGCTGCCTGCTGAAATTCCACATGGATCAGGAGGCCTCCCAGATGAAAGGTGCCCCCACAGGCAACTGTGGCTGGTTTGACAGTGCCAAGTGCCTCCTGCCAACTGACATCAGGAACCTGGCCTGGTGACTTTTGTTTCTCTGGGTAAAGGCCATCATTCGTGTCCAGTGCCCCGCGGCCTGGAGTGGCCGGCTGCCTGCTGAAATTCCTCAAGGTTGAGGATACCTCCCAGATGAAAGGTGCCCCCACAGGTAACTGTGGCTGGTTTGACAGTGCCAAGTGCCTCCTGCAAACTGACATCAGGAACCTGGCCTGGTGACTTTTGTTTCTCTGGGTAAAGGCCATGGTTCATGTCCAGGGCCTTGTGGCCCGGAGTGGCCGGCTGCCTGCTGAAATTCCGCACGGATGAGGATACATCCCAGTTGCAAGGTGCCCACTCAGGCAACTGCGTCTGGTTTGACAGTGCCAAGTGCCACCTGCAAACTGACATCAGGAACCTGGCCTGGTGACTTTTGTTTCTCTGGGGAAAGGCCATCATTATTGTCCAGGGCCTGGTGGCCCGGAGTGGCCGGCTGCCTGCTGAAATTCCGCATGGATCAGGATGCCGCCGAAATGGAAGGTGCCACCACAGGCAACTGTGGCTGGTTTGACACTGCCAAGTGCCTCCTGCAAACTGACATCAGGAACCTGGCCTGGTGACTTTTGTTTCTCAGGGGAAAGGCCATCGTTCCTCTCCAGGGCCCGCTGGCCCGGAGTGGCCGGCTGCCTGCTGAAATTCCACACGGATCAGGATGCCTCCCAGATGAAAAATGCCCCCAGAGGAAACTGCGTCAGGTTTGACAGTGCCAAGTGCCTCCTGCAAACTGACATCAGGAACCTGGCCTGGTGACTTTTGTTTCTCTGGGGAAAGGCCATGGTTCATGTCCAGGGCGTGGGGGCTCGGAGTGGCCGGCTGCCTGCTGAAATTCCACATGGATCAGGATGCCTCCCAGATGAAAAATGCCCCCACAGGTAACTGCGTCTGGTTTGACAGTGCCAAGTGCCTCCTGCAAACTGACATCAGGAACCTGGCCTGGTGACTTTTATTTCTCTGGGTAAAGGCCCTCATTCGTGTCCAGTGCCCCGCGGCCTGGAATGGCCGGCTGCCTGCTGAAATTCCTCACGGTTGAGGATACCTCCCAGATGAAAGGTGCCCCCACAGGTAACTGTGGCTGGTTTGACAGTGCCAAGTGCCTCCTGCAAACTGACATCAGGAACCTGGCCTGCTGACTTTTGTTTCTCTGGGGAAAGGCCATGGTTCATGTCCATGGCCTGGGGGCCCGGAGTGGCCGGCTGCCTGCTGAAATTCTGCATGGATCCGGATGCCGCTGAGATGGAAGGTGCCACCACAGGCAACTGTGGCTGGTTTGACAGTGCCAAGTGCCTCCTGCAAACTGACATCAGGAACCTGGCCTGGTGACTTTTGTTTCTCAGGGGAAAGGCCATGGTTCATGTCCAGGGCCTGGTAGCCCGGAGTGGCCGGCTGCCTGCTGAAATTCCACATGGATCTGGATGCCTCCCAGATGAAAAATGCCCCCAGAGGAAACTGAGTCAGGTTTGACAGTGCCAAGTGCCTCCTGCAAACTGACATCAGGAACCTGACCTGGTGACTTTTGTTTCTCTGGGGAAAGGCCATGGTTCATGTCCAGGGCCTGGGGGCTCGGAGTGGCCGGCTGCCTGCTGAAATTCCGCATGGATCAGGATGCCTCCCACATGAAAAATGCCCCCACAGGCACCTGTGGCTGGTTTGACAGTGCCAAGTGCCTCCTGCCAACTGACATCTGGAACCTGGCCTGGTGACTTTTGTTTCTCTGGGGAAAGGCCATGGTTCATATCCTGAGCCTGGTGTCCTGGAGTGGCCGGCTGCCTGCTGAAATTCTGCACGGACCAGGATGCCGACCAGATGAAAGGCACCACCAGAGGCAACTGCGGCTGGTTTGACAGTGCCAAGTGCCTCCTGCAAACTGACATCAGGAACCTGGCCTGGTGACTTTTGTTTCTCTGGGTAAAGGCCATCATTAGTGTCCAGTGCCCCGCGGCCTGGAGTGGCCGGCTGCCTGCTGAAATTCCTCACGGTTGAGGATACCTCCCAGATGAAAGGTGCCCCCACAGGTAACTGTGGCTGGTTTGACACTGCCAAGTGCCTCCTGCAAACTGACATCAGGAACCTGGCCTGGTGACTTTTGTTTCTCTGGGGAAAGGCCATGGTTCATGTCCAGGGCCTTGTGGCCAGGCGTGGCAGGATGCCTGCTGAAATTCCACATGGATCAGGAGGCCTCCCAGATGAAAGGTGCCCCCAGAGGCAACTGTGGCTGGTTTGACAGTGCCAAGTGCCTCCTGCAAACTGACATCAGGAACCTGGCCTGGTGACTTTTGTTTCTCTGGGGAAAGGCCATCATTCATGTCCAGGGCCTTGTGGCCCGGAGTGGCCAGCTGCCTGCTGAAATTCCGCACGGATGAGGATACATCCCAGTTGCAAGGTGCCCCCACAGGCAACTGCGTCTGGTTTGACAGTGCCAAGTGCCTCCTGCAAACTGACATCAGGAACCTGGCCTGGTGACTTTTGTTTCTCTGGGGAAAGGCCATCGTTCCTCTCCAGGGCCCGCTGGCCCGGAGTGGCCGGCTGCCTGCTGAAATTCCACACGGATCAGGATGCCACCCAGATGAAAAATGCCCCCAGAGGAAACTGCGTCAGGTTTGACAGTGCCAAGTGCCTCCTGCAAACTGACATCAGGAACCTGGCCTGGTGACTTTTGTTTCTCTGGGGAAAGGCCATGGTTCATGTCCAGGGCGTGGGGGCTCGGAGTGGCCGGCTGCCTGCTGAAATTCCGCATGGATCAGGATGCCTCCCAGATGAAAAATGCCCCCACAGGTAACTGCGTCTGGTTTGACAGTGCCAAGTGCCTCCTGCAAACTGACATCAGGAACCTGGCCTGGTGACTTTTATTTCTCTGGGTAAAGGCCCTCATTCGTGTCCAGTGCCCCGCGGCCTGGAGTGGCCGGCTGCCTGCTGAAATTCCTCACGGTTGAGGATACCTCCCAGATGAAATGTGCCCCCACAGGTAACTGTGGCTGGTTTGACACTGCCAAGTGCCTCCTGCAAACTGACATCAGGAACCTGGCCTGCTGACTTTTGTTTCTCTGGGGAAAGGCCATGGTTCATGTCCATGGCCTGGGGGCCCGGAGTGGCCGGCTGCCTGCTGAAATTCTGCATGGATCCGGATGCCGCTGAGATGGAAGGTGCCACCACAGGCAACTGTGGCTGGTTTGACAGTGCCAAGTGCCTCCTGCAAACTGACATCAGGAACCTGGCCTGGTGACTTTTGTTTCTCAGGGGAAAGGCCATGGTTCATGTCCAGGGCCTAGTAGCCCGGAGTGGCCGGCTGCCTGCTGAAATTCCACATGGATCAGGATGCCTGCCAGATGAAAAATGCCCCCAGAGGAAACTGAGTCAGGTTTGACAGTGCCAAGTGCCTCCTGCAAACTGACATCAGGAACCTGACCTGGTGACTTTTGTTTCTCTGGGGAAAGGCCATGGTTCATGTCCAGGGCCTGGGGGCCCGGAGTGGCCGGCTGCCTGCTGAAATTCCGCATGGATCAGGATGCCTCCCACATGAAAAATGCCCCCACAGGCACCTGTGGCTGGTTTGACAGTGCCAAGTGCCTCCTGCCAACTGACATCTGGAACCTGGCCTGGTGACTTTTGTTTCTCTGGGGAAAGGCCATGGTTCATATCCTGA
Organism: Passer domesticus; assembly: GCF_036417665.1. Taxonomy (NCBI): domain Eukaryota; kingdom Metazoa; phylum Chordata; class Aves; order Passeriformes; family Passeridae; genus Passer; species Passer domesticus. The sequence continues at coordinate 60,581,948 of NC_087474.1, forward strand.
GCCTGGTGTCCTGGAGTGGCCGGCTGCCTGCTGAAATTCTGCACGGACCAGGATGCCGACCAGATGAAAGGCACCACCAGAGGCAACTGCGGCTGGTTTGACAGTGCCAAGTGCCTCCTGCAAACTGACATCAGGAACCTGGCCTGGTGACTTTTGTTTCTCTGGGGAAAGGCCATGATTCTTTTCCGGGGTACGGTGGCCCTGAGTGGCCGGCTGCCTGCTGAAATTCCAAAAGGATCAGGATGCCTCCCATACCGAAAGTACCACCCAAGGCAACTGTGGCTGGTTTGACAGTGCCAAGTGCCTCCTGCAAACAGACATCAGCGACCTGGCCTGCTGAGTTCTGTTTCTCTGGGGAAAGGCCATCGTTCCTCTCCAGGGCCCGGTGGCTCGAGTGGCAGGCTGCCTGCTGAAATTCCACATGGATCAGGATGCCTCCCAGATGAAAGGTGCCCCCACAGGCAACTGTGGCTGGTTTGACAGTGCCAAGTGCCTCCTGCAAACTGACATCAGGAACCTGGCCTGGTGACTTTTGTTTCTCTGGGGAAAGGCCATGGTTCATGTCCAGGGCCTTGTGGCCAGGAGTGGCCGGCTGCCTGCTGAAATTCCGCACGGATGAGGATACATCCCAGTTGCAAGGTGCCCCCACAGGCAACTGCGTCTGGTTTGACAGTGCCAAGTGCCACCTGCAAACTGACATCAGGAACCTGGCCTGGTGACTTTTGTTTCTCTGGGGAAAGGCCAACATTCTTTTCCGGGTACCGGTGGACGGAGTGGCCGACTGCCTGCTGAAATTCTGCACGGATCAGGATTCCTCCCAGACCGAAAGTACCACCCAAGGCAACTGCGGCTGGTTTGACAGTGCCAAGTGCCTCCTGCAAACTGACATCAGGAACCTGGCCTGGTGACTTTTGTTTCTCTGGGTAAAGGCCATGGTTCAGGTCCAGGGCCTTGTGGCCAGGAGTGGCCGGCTGCCTGCTGAAATTCCGCACGGATGAGGATACATGCCAGTTGCAAGGTGCCCCCACAGGCAACTGTGGCTGGTTTGACAGTGCCAAGTGCCTCCTGCAAACTGACATCAGGAACCTGGCCTGGTGACTTTTGTTTCTCTGGGGAAAGGCCATGGTTCATGTCCAGGGCCTTGTGGCCCGGAGTGGCCGGCTGCCTGCTGAAATTCCGCACGGATGAGGATACATCCCAGTTGCAATGTGCCCACTCAGGCAACTGCGTCTGGTTTGACAGTGCCAAGTGCCACCTGCAAACTGACATCAGGAACCTGGCCTGGTGACTTTTGTTTCTCTGGGGAAAGGCCATCATTATTGTCCAGGGCCTGGTGGCCCGGAGTGGCCGGCTGCCTGCTGAAATTCCGCATGGATCAGGATGCCGCCGAGATGGAAGGTGCCACCACAGGCAACTGTGGCTGGTTTGACACTGCCAAGTGCCTCCTGCAAACTGACATCAGGAACCTGGCCTGGTGACTTTTGTTTCTCAGGGGAAAGGCCATCGTTCCTCTCCAGGGCCCGCTGGCCCGGAGTGGCCGGCTGCCTGCTGAAATTCCACACGGATCAGGATGCCTCCCAGATGAAAAATGCCCCCAGAGGAAACTGCGTCAGGTTTGACAGTGCCAAGTGCCTCCTGCAAACTGACATCAGGAACCTGGCCTGGTGACTTTTGTTTCTCTGGGGAAAGGCCATGGTTCATGTCCAGGGCGTGGGGGCTCGGAGTGGCCGGCTGCCTGCTGAAATTCCACATGGATCAGGATGCCTCCCAGATGAAAAATGCCCCCACAGGTAACTGCGTCTGGTTTGACAGTGCCAAGTGCCTCCTGCAAACTGACATCAGGAACCTGGCCTGGTGACTTTTATTTCTCTGGGTAAAGGCCCTCATTCGTGTCCAGTGCCCCGCGGCCTGGAATGGCCGGCTGCCTGCTGAAATTCCTCACGGTTGAGGATACCTCCCAGATGAAAGGTGCCCCCACAGGTAACTGTGGCTGGTTTGACAGTGCCAAGTGCCTCCTGCAAACTGACATCAGGAACCTGGCCTGCTGACTTTTGTTTCTCTGGGGAAAGGCCATGGTTCATGTCCATGGCCTGGGGGCCCGGAGTGGCCGGCTGCCTGCTGAAATTCTGCATGGATCCGGATGCCGCTGAGATGGAAGGTGCCACCACAGGCAACTGTGGCTGGTTTGACACTGCCAAGTGCCTCCTGCAAACTGACATCAGGAACCTGGCCTGGTGACTTTTGTTTCTCAGGGGAAAGGCCATGGTTCATGTCCAGGGCCTGGTAGCCCGGAGTGGCCGGCTGCCTGCTGAAATTCCACATGGATCTGGATGCCTCCCAGATGAAAAATGCCCCCAGAGGAAACTGAGTCAGGTTTGACAGTGCCAAGTGCCTCCTGCAAACTGACATCAGGAACCTGACCTGGTGACTTTTGTTTCTCTGGGGAAAGGCCATGGTTCATGTCCAGGGCCTGGGGGCTCGGAGTGGCCGGCTGCCTGCTGAAATTCCGCATGGATCAGGATGCCTCCCACATGAAAAATGCCCCCACAGGCACCTGTGGCTGGTTTGACAGTGCCAAGTGCCTCCTGCCAACTGACATCTGGAACCTGGCCTGGTGACTTTTGTTTCTCTGGGGAAAGGCCATGGTTCATATCCTGAGCCTGGTGTCCTGGAGTGGCCGGCTGCCTGCTGAAATTCTGCACGGACCAGGATGCCGACCAGATGAAAGGCACCACCAGAGGCAACTGCGGCTGGTTTGACAGTGCCAAGTGCCTCCTGCAAACTGACATCAGGAACCTGGCCTGGTGACTTTTGTTTCTCTGGGTAAAGGCCATCATTAGTGTCCAGTGCCCCGCGGCCTGGAGTGGCCGGCTGCCTGCTGAAATTCCTCACGGTTGAGGATACCTCCCAGATGAAAGGTGCCCCCACAGGTAACTGTGGCTGGTTTGACACTGCCAAGTGCCTCCTGCAAACTGACATCAGGAACCTGGCCTGGTGACTTTTGTTTCTCTGGGGAAAGGCCATGGTTCATGTCCAGGGCCTTGTGGCCAGGCGTGGCAGGATGCCTGCTGAAATTCCACATGGATCAGGAGGCCTCCCAGATGCAAGGTGCCCCCAGAGGCAACTGTGGCTGGTTTGACAGTGCCAAGTGCCTCCTGCAAACTGACATCAGGAACCTGGCCTGGTGACTTTTGTTTCTCTGGGGAAAGGCCATCATTCATGTCCAGGGCCTTGTGGCCCGGAGTGGCCAGCTGCCTGCTGAAATTCCGCACGGATGAGGATACATCCCAGTTGCAAGGTGCCCCCACAGGCAACTGCGTCTGGTTTGACAGTGCCAAGTGCCACCTGCAAACTGACATCAGGAACCTGGCCTGGTGACTTTTGTTTCTCTGGGGAAAGGCCATCATTATTGTCCAGGGCCTGGTGGCCCGGAGTGGCCGGCTGCCTGCTGAAATTCCGCATGGATCAGGATGCCGCCGAGATGGAAGGTGCCACCACAGGCAACTGTGGCTGGTTTGACACTGCCAAGTGCCTCCTGCAAACTGACATCAGGAACCTGGCCTGGTGACTTTTGTTTCTCTGGGGAAAGGCCATCGTTCCTCTCCAGGGCCCGCTGGCCCGGAGTGGCCGGCTGCCTGCTGAAATTCCACACGGATCAGGATGCCACCCAGATGAAAAATGCCCCCAGAGGAAACTGCGTCAGGTTTGACAGTGCCAAGTGCCTCCTGCAAACTGACATCAGGAACCTGGCCTGGTGACTTTTGTTTCTCTGGGGAAAGGCCATGGTTCATGTCCAGGGCCTGGGGGCTCGGAGTGGCCGGCTGCCTGCTGAAATTCCGCATGGATCAGGATGCCTCCCAGATGAAAAATGCCCCCACAGGTAACTGCGTCTGGTTTGACAGTGCCAAGTGCCTCCTGCAAACTGACATCAGGAACCTGGCCTGGTGACTTTTATTTCTCTGGGTAAAGGCCCTCATTCGTGTCCAGTGCCCCGCGGCCTGGAGTGGCCGGCTGCCTGCTGAAATTCCTCACGGTTGAGGATACCTCCCAGATGAAATGTGCCCCCACAGGTAACTGTGGCTGGTTTGACACTGCCAAGTGCCTCCTGCAAACTGACATCAGGAACCTGGCCTGCTGACTTTTGTTTCTCTGGGGAAAGGCCATGGTTCATGTCCATGGCCTGGGGGCCCGGAGTGGCCGGCTGCCTGCTGAAATTCTGCATGGATCCGGATGCCGCTGAGATGGAAGGTGCCACCACAGGCAACTGTGGCTGGTTTGACAGTGCCAAGTGCCTCCTGCAAACTGACATCAGGAACCTGGCCTGGTGACTTTTGTTTCTCAGGGGAAAGGCCATGGTTCATGTCCAGGGCCTAGTAGCCCGGAGTGGCCGGCTGCCTGCTGAAATTCCACATGGATCAGGATGCCTGCCAGATGAAAAATGCCCCCAGAGGAAACTGAGTCAGGTTTGACAGTGCCAAGTGCCTCCTGCAAACTGACATCAGGAACCTGACCTGGTGACTTTTGTTTCTCTGGGGAAAGGCCATGGTTCATGTCCAGGGCCTGGGGGCCCGGAGTGGCCGGCTGCCTGCTGAAATTCCGCATGGATCAGGATGCCTCCCACATGAAAAATGCCCCCACAGGCACCTGTGGCTGGTTTGACAGTGCCAAGTGCCTCCTGCCAACTGACATCTGGAACCTGGCCTGGTGACTTTTGTTTCTCTGGGGAAAGGCCATGGTTCATATCCTGAGCCTGGTGTCCTGGAGTGGCCGGCTGCCTGCTGAAATTCTGCACGGACCAGGATGCCGACCAGATGAAAGGCACCACCAGAGGCAACTGCGGCTGGTTTGACAGTGCCAAGTGCCTCCTGCAAACTGACATCAGGAACCTGGCCTGGTGACTTTTGTTTCTCTGGGGAAAGGCCATGATTCTTTTCCGGGGTACGGTGGCCCTGAGTGGCCGGCTGCCTGCTGAAATTCCAAAAGGATCAGGATGCCTCCCATACCGAAAGTACCACCCAAGGCAACTGTGGCTGGTTTGACAGTGCCAAGTGCCTCCTGCAAACAGACATCAGCGACCTGGCCTGCTGAGTTCTGTTTCTCTGGGGAAAGGCCATCGTTCCTCTCCAGGGCCCGGTGGCTCGAGTGGCAGGCTGCCTGCTGAAATTCCACATGGATCAGGAGGCCTCCCAGATGAAAGGTGCCCCCACAGGCAACTGTGGCTGGTTTGACAGTGCCAAGTGCCTCCTGCCAACTGACATCAGGAACCTGGCCTGGTGACTTTTATTTCTCTGGGTAAAGGCCATCATTCGTGTCCAGTGCCCCGCGGCCTGGAGTGGCCGGCTGCCTGCTGAAATTCCTCACGGTTGAGGATACCTCCCAGATGAAAGGTGCCCCCACAGGTAACTGTGGCTGGTTTGACAGTGCCAAGTGCCTCCTGCAAACTGACATCAGGAACCTGGCCTGGTGACTTTTGTTTCTCTGGGGAAAGGCCATGGTTCATGTCCAGGGCCTTGTGGCCAGGAGTGGCAGGCTGCCTGCTGAAATTCCACATGGATCAGGAGGCCTCCCAGATGAAAGGTGCCCCCAGAGGCAACTGTGGCTGGTTTGACAGTGCCAAGTGCCTCCTGCAAACTGACATCAGGAACCTGGCCTGGTGACTTTTGTTTCTCAGGGGAAAGGCCATCATTCTTGTCCGGGGCCCAGTGTGGCCAGAGTGGCCGGCTGCCTGCTGAAATTCCACACGGTTGAGGATGCCTCCCAGATGAAAAATGCCCCCACAGGCAACTGCGTCTGGTTTGACAGTGCCAAGTGCCTCCTGCAAACTGACATCAGGAACCTGGCCTGGTGACTTTTGTTTCTCTGGGGAAAGGCCATGGTTCATGTCCAGGGCCTTGTGGCCCGGAGTGGCCGGCTGCCTGCTGAAATTCCGCACGGATGAGGATACATCCCAGTTGCAAGGTGCCCCCACAGGCAACTGCGTCTGGTTTGACAGTGCCAAGTGCCACCTGCAAACTGACATCAGGAACCTGGCCTGGTGACTTTTGTTTGTCTGGGGAAAGGCCATTATTCTTGTCCGGGTCCCGGTGGCCTGGAGTGGCAGGCTGCCTGCTGAAATTCCTCACGGATCAGGATACCTCCCAGATGCAAGGTGCCCCCACAGGCAACTGCGGCTGGTTTGACAGTGCCAAGTGCCTCCTGCAAACTGACATCAGGAACCTGGCCTGGTGACTTTTGTTTCTCTGGGGAAAGGCCATGGTTCATGTCCAGGGCCTTGTGGCCAGGAGTGGCCGGCTGCCTGCTGAAATTCCGCACGGATGAGGATACATCCCAGTTGCAAGGTGCCCCCACAGGCAACTGCGTCTGGTTTGACAGTGCCAAGTGCCACCTGCAAACTGACATCAGGAACCTGGCCTGGTGACTTTTGTTTCTCTGGGGAAAGGCCAACATTCTTTTCAGGGTACCGGTGGACGGTGTGGCCGACTGCCTGCTGAAATTCCAAAAGGATCAGGATGCCTCCCAGACCGAAAGTACCACCCAAGGCAACTGTGGCTGGTTTGACAGTGCCAAGTGCCTCCTGCAAACAGACATCAGCGACCTGGCCTGCTGAGTTCTGTTTCTCTGGGGAAAGGCCATCGTTCCTCTCCAGGGCCCGGTGGCTCGAGTGGCAGGCTGCCTGCTGAAATTCCACATGGATCAGGAGGCCTCCCAGATGAAAGGTGCCCCCACAGGCAACTGTGGCTGGTTTGACAGTGCCAAGTGCCTCCTGCCAACTGACATCAGGAACCTGGCCTGGTGACTTTTGTTTCTCTGGGTAAAGGCCATCATTCGTGTCCAGTGCCCCGCGGCCTGGAGTGGCCGGCTGCCTGCTGAAATTCCTCAAGGTTGAGGATACCTCCCAGATGAAAGGTGCCCCCACAGGTAACTGTGGCTGGTTTGACAGTGCCAAGTGCCTCCTGCAAACTGACATCAGGAACCTGGCCTGGTGACTTTTGTTTCTCTGGGGAAAGGCCATCATTCATGTCCAGGGCCTTGTGGCCCGGAGTGGCCAGCTGCCTGCTGAAATTCCGCACGGATGAGGATACATCCCAGTTGCAAGGTGCCCCCACAGGCAACTGCGTCTGGTTTGACAGTGCCAAGTGCCACCTGCAAACTGACATCAGGAACCTGGCCTGGTGACTTTTGTTTGTCTGGGGAAAGGCCATTATTCTTGTCCGGGTCCCGGTGGCCTGGAGTGGCAGGCTGCCTGCTGAAATTCCTCACGGATCAGGATACCTCCCAGATGCAAGGTGCCCCCACAGGCAACTGCGGCTGGTTTGACAGTGCCAAGTGCCTCCTGCAAACTGACATCAGGAACCTGGCCTGGTGACTTTTGTTTCTCTGGGGAAAGGCCATGGTTCATGTCCAGGGCCTTGTGGCCAGGAGTGGCCGGCTGCCTGCTGAAATTCCGTACGGATGAGGATACATCCCAGTTTCAAGGTGCCCCCACAGGCAACTGCGTCTGGTTTGACAGTGCCAAGTGCCACCTGCAAACTGACATCAGGAACCTGGCCTGGTGACTTTTGTTTCTCTGGGGAAAGGCCAACATTCTTTTCCGGGTACCGGTGGACGGAGTGGCCGACTGCCTGCTGAAATTCCGCACGGATCAGGATGCCTCCCAGACCGAAAGTACCACCCAAGGCAACTGTGGCTGGTTTGACAGTGCCAAGTGCCTCCTGCAAACAGACATCAGCGACCTGGCCTGCTGAGTTCTGTTTCTCTGGGGAAAGGCCATCGTTCCTCTCCAGGGCCCGGTGGCTCGAGTGGCAGGCTGCCTGCTGAAATTCCACATGGATCAGGAGGCCTCCCAGATGAAAGGTGCCCCCACAGGCAACTGTGGCTGGTTTGACAGTGCCAAGTGCCTCCTGCCAACTGACATCAGGAACCTGGCCTGGTGACTTTTGTTTCTCTGGGTAAAGGCCATCATTCGTGTCCAGTGCCCCGCGGCCTGGAGTGGCCGGCTGCCTGCTGAAATTCCAAAAGGATCAGGATGCCGCCGAGATGGAAGGTGCCCCCACAGGTAACTGTGGCTGGTTTGACAGTGCCAAGTGCCTCCTGCAAACTGACATCAGGAACCTGGCCTGGTGACTTTTGTTTCTCTGGGGAAAGGCCATGGTTCATGTCCAGGGCCTTGTGGCCAGGAGTGGCAGGCTGCCTGCTGAAATTCCACATGGATCAGGAGGCCTCCCAGATGAAAGGTGCCCCCACAGGCAACTGTGGCTGGTTTGACAGTGCCAAGTGCCTCCTGCAAACTGACATCAGGAACCTGGCCTGGTGACTTTTGTTTCTCTGGGGAAAGGCCATGGTTCATGTCCAGGGCCTGGGGGCTCGGAGTGGCCGGCTGCCTGCTGAAATTCCGCATGGATCAGGATGCCTCCCACATGAAAAATGCCCCCACAGGCACCTGTGGCTGGTTTGACAGTGCCAAGTGCCTCCTGCCAACTGACATCTGGAACCTGGCCTGGTGACTTTTGTTTCTCTGGGGAAAGGCCAACATTCATATCCTGAGCCTGGTGTCCTGGAGTGGCCGGCTGCCTGCTGAAATTCTGCACGGACCAGGATGCCGACCAGATGAAAGGCACCACCAGAGGCAACTGCGGCTGGTTTGACAGTGCCAAGTGCCTCCTGCAAACTGACATCAGGAACCTGGCCTGGTGACTTTTGTTTCTCTGGGGAAAGGCCATGGTTCATGTCCAGGGCCTTGTGGCCAGGCGTGGCAGGATGCCTGCTGAAATTCCACATGGATCAGGAGGCCTCCCAGATGAAAGGTGCCCCCAGAGGCAACTGTGGCTGGTTTGACAGTGCCAAGTGCCTCCTGCAAACTGACATCAGGAACCTGGCCTGGTGACTTTTGTTTCTCTGGGGAAAGGCCATCATTCATGTCCAGGGCCTTGTGGCCCGGAGTGGCCAGCTGCCTGCTGAAATTCCGCACGGATGAGGATACATCCCAGTTGCAAGGTGCCCCCACAGGCAACTGCGTCTGGTTTGACAGTGCCAAGTGCCACCTGCAAACTGACATCAGGAACCTGGCCTGGTGACTTTTGTTTCTCTGGGGAAAGGCCATCATTATTGTCCAGGGCCTGGTGGCCCGGAGTGGCCGGCTGCCTGCTGAAATTCCGCATGGATCAGGATGCCGCCGAGATGGAAGGTGCCACCACAGGCAACTGTGGCTGGTTTGACACTGCCAAGTGCATCCTGCAAACTGACATCAGGAACCTGGCCTGGTGACTTTTGTTTCTCTGGGGAAAGGCCATCGTTCCTCTCCAGGGCCCGCTGGCCCGGAGTGGCCGGCTGCCTGCTGAAATTCCACACGGATCAGGATGCCACCCAGATGAAAAATGCCCCCAGAGGAAACTGCGTCAGGTTTGACAGTGCCAAGTGCCTCCTGCAAACTGACATCAGGAACCTGGCCTGGTGACTTTTGTTTCTCTGGGGAAAGGCCATGGTTCATGTCCAGGGCCTGGGGGCTCGGAGTGGCCGGCTGCCTGCTGAAATTCCGCATGGATCAGGATGCCTCCCAGATGAAAAATGCCCCCACAGGTAACTGCGTCTGGTTTGACAGTGCCAAGTGCCTCCTGCAAACTGACATCAGGAACCTGGCCTGGTGACTTTTATTTCTCTGGGTAAAGGCCCTCATTCGTGTCCAGTGCCCCGCGGCCTGGAGTGGCCGGCTGCCTGCTGAAATTCCTCACGGTTGAGGATACCTCCCAGATGAAAGGTGCCCCCACAGGTAACTGTGGCTGGTTTGACACTGCCAAGTGCCTCCTGCAAACTGACATCAGGAACCTGGCCTGCTGACTTTTGTTTCTCTGGGGAAAGGCCATGGTTCATGTCCATGGCCTGGGGGCCCGGAGTGGCCGGCTGCCTGCTGAAATTCTGCATGGATCCGGATGCCGCTGAGATGGAAGGTGCCACCACAGGCAACTGTGGCTGGTTTGACAGTGCCAAGTGCCTCCTGCAAACTGACATCAGGAACCTGGCCTGGTGACTTTTGTTTCTCAGGGGAAAGGCCATGGTTCATGTCCAGGGCCTAGTAGCCCGGAGTGGCCGGCTGCCTGCTGAAATTCCACATGGATCAGGATGCCTGCCAGATGAAAAATGCCCCCAGAGGAAACTGAGTCAGGTTTGACAGTGCCAAGTGCCTCCTGCAAACTGACATCAGGAACCTGACCTGGTGACTTTTGTTTCTCTGGGGAAAGGCCATGGTTCATGTCCAGGGCCTGGGGGCCCGGAGTGGCCGGCTGCCTGCTGAAATTCCGCATGGATCAGGATGCCTCCCACATGAAAAATGCCCCCACAGGCACCTGTGGCTGGTTTGACAGTGCCAAGTGCCTCCTGCCAACTGACATCTGGAACCTGGCCTGGTGACTTTTGTTTCTCTGGGGAAAGGCCATGGTTCATATCCTGAGCCTGGTGTCCTGGAGTGGCCGGCTGCCTGCTGAAATTCTGCACGGACCAGGATGCCGACCAGATGAAAGGCACCACCAGAGGCAACTGCGGCTGGTTTGACAGTGCCAAGTGCCTCCTGCAAACTGACATCAGGAACCTGGCCTGGTGACTTTTGTTTCTCTGGGGAAAGGCCATGATTCTTTTCCGGGGTACGGTGGCCCTGAGTGGCCGGCTGCCTGCTGAAATTCCAAAAGGATCAGGATGCCTCCCATACCGAAAGTACCACCCAAGGCAACTGTGGCTGGTTTGACAGTGCCAAGTGCCTCCTGCAAAAAGACATCAGCGACCTGGCCTGGTGACTTTTGTTTCTCTGGGGAAAGGCCATCGTTCCTCTCCAGGGCCCGGTGGCTCGAGTGGCAGGCTGCCTGCTGAAATTCCACATGGATCAGGAGGCCTCCCAGATGAAAGGTGCCCCCACAGGCAACTGTGGCTGGTTTGACAGTGCCAAGTGCCTCCTGCCAACTGACATCAGGAACCTGGCCTGGTGACTTTTATTTCTCTGGGTAAAGGCCATCATTCGTGTCCAGTGCCCCGCGGCCTGGAGTGGCCGGCTGCCTGCTGAAATTCCTCACGGTTGAGGATACCTCCCAGATGAAAGGTGCCCCCACAGGTAACTGTGGCTGGTTTGACACTGCCAAGTGCCTCCTGCAAACTGACATCAGGAACCTGGCCTGGTGACTTTTGTTTCTCTGGGGAAAGGCCATGGTTCATGTCCAGGGCCTTGTGGCCAGGAGTGGCAGGCTGCCTGCTGAAATTCCACATGGATCAGGAGGCCTCCCAGATGAAAGGTGCCCCCACAGGCAACTGTGGCTGGTTTGACAGTGCCAAGTGCCTCCTGCAAACTGACATCAGGAACCTGGCCTGGTGACTTTTGCTTCTCTGGGGAAAGGCCATCATTCATGTCCAGGGCCTTGTGGCCCGGAGTGGCCAGCTGCCTGCTGAAATTCCGCACGGATGAGGATACATCCCAGTTGCAAGGTGCCCCCACAGGCAACTGCGTCTGGTTTGACAGTGCCAAGTGCCTCCTGCAAACTGACATCAGGAACCTGGCCTGGTGACTTTTGTTTGTCTGGGGAAAGGCCATTATTCTTGTCCGGGTCCCGGTGGCCTGGAGTGGCAGGCTGCCTGCTGAAATTCCTCACGGATCAGGATACCTCCCAGATGCAAGGTGCCCCCACAGGCAACTGCGGCTGGTTTGACAGTGCCAAGTGCCTCCTGCAAACTGACATCAGGAACCTGGCCTGGTGACTTTTGTTTCTCTGGGGAAAGGCCATGGTTCATGTCCAGGGCCTTGTGGCCAGGAGTGGCCGGCTGCCTGCTGAAATTCCGCACGGATGAGGATACATCCCAGTTGCAAGGTGCCCCCACAGGCAACTGCGTCTGGTTTGACAGTGCCAAGTGCCACCTGCAAACTGACATCAGGAACCTGGCCTGGTGACTTTTGTTTCTCTGGGGAAAGGCCAACATTCTTTTCAGGGTACCGGTGGACGGTGTGGCCGACTGCCTGCTGAAATTCCAAAAGGATCAGGATGCCTCCCAGACCGAAAGTACCACCCAAGGCAACTGTGGCTGGTTTGACAGTGCCAAGTGCCTCCTGCAAACAGACATCAGCGACCTGGCCTGCTGAGTTCTGTTTCTCTGGGGAAAGGCCATCGTTCCTCTCCAGGGCCCGGTGGCTCGAGTGGCAGGCTGCCTGCTGAAATTCCACATGGATCAGGAGGCCTCCCAGATGAAAGGTGCCCCCACAGGCAACTGTGGCTGGTTTGACAGTGCCAAGTGCCTCCTGCCAACTGACATCAGGAACCTGGCCTGGTGACTTTTGTTTCTCTGGGTAAAGGCCATCATTCGTGTCCAGTGCCCCGCGGCCTGGAGTGGCCGGCTGCCTGCTGAAATTCCTCAAGGTTGAGGATACCTCCCAGATGAAAGGTGCCCCCACAGGTAACTGTGGCTGGTTTGACAGTGCCAAGTGCCTCCTGCAAACTGACATCAGGAACCTGGCCTGGTGACTTTTGTTTCTCTGGGGAAAGGCCATCATTCATGTCCAGGGCCTTGTGGCCCGGAGTGGCCAGCTGCCTGCTGAAATTCCGCACGGATGAGGATACATCCCAGTTGCAAGGTGCCCCCACAGGCAACTGCGTCTGGTTTGACAGTGCCAAGTGCCACCTGCAAACTGACATCAGGAACCTGGCCTGGTGACTTTTGTTTGTCTGGGGAAAGGCCATTATTCTTGTCCGGGTCCCGGTGGCCTGGAGTGGCAGGCTGCCTGCTGAAATTCCTCACGGATCAGGATACCTCCCAGATGCAAGGTGCCCCCACAGGCAACTGCGGCTGGTTTGACAGTGCCAAGTGCCTCCTGCAAACTGACATCAGGAACCTGGCCTGGTGACTTTTGTTTCTCTGGGGAAAGGCCATGGTTCATGTCCAGGGCCTTGTGGCCAGGAGTGGCCGGCTGCCTGCTGAAATTCCGTACGGATGAGGATACATCCCAGTTGCAAGGTGCCCCCACAGGCAACTGCGTCTGGTTTGACAGTGCCAAGTGCCACCTGCAAACTGACATCAGGAACCTGGCCTGGTGACTTTTGTTTCTCTGGGGAAAGGCCAACATTCTTTTCAGGGTACCGGTGGACGGAGTGGCCGACTGCCTGCTGAAATTCCAAAAGGATCAGGATGCCTCCCAGACCGAAAGTACCACCAGAGGCAACTGTGGCTGGTTTGACAGTGCCAAGTGCCTCCTGCAAACAGACATCAGCGACCTGGCCTGCTGAGTTCTGTTTCTCTGGGGAAAGGCCATCGTTCCTCTCCAGGGCCCGGTGGCTCGAGTGGCAGGCTGCCTGCTGAAATTCCACATGGATCAGGAGGCCTCCCAGATGAAAGGTGCCCCCACAGGCAACTGTGGCTGGTTTGACAGTGCCAAGTGCCTCCTGCCAACTGACATCAGGAACCTGGCCTGGTGACTTTTGTTTCTCTGGGTAAAGGCCATCATTCGTGTCCAGTGCCCCGCGGCCTGGAGTGGCCGGCTGCCTGCTGAAATTCCAAAAGGATCAGGATACCTCCCAGATGAAAGGTGCCCCCACAGGTAACTGTGGCTGGTTTGACAGTGCCAAGTGCCTCCTGCAAACTGACATCAGGAACCTGGCCTGGTGACTTTTGTTTCTCTGGGGAAAGGCCATGGTTCATGTCCAGGGCCTTGTGGCCAGGAGTGGCAGGCTGCCTGCTGAAATTCCACATGGATCAGGAGGCCTCCCAGATGAAAGGTGCCCCCACAGGCAACTGTGGCTGGTTTGACAGTGCCAAGTGCCTCCTGCAAACTGACATCCGGAACCTGGCCTGGTGACTTTTGTTTCTCTGGGGAAAGGCCATCATTCATGTCCAGGGCCTTGTGGCCCGGAGTGGCCAGCTGCCTGCTGAAATTCCGCACGGATGAGGATACAGCCCAGTTGCAAGGTGCCCCCACAGGCAACTGCGTCTGGTTTGACAGTGCCAAGTGCCACCTGCAAACTGACATCAGGAACCTGGCCTGGTGACTTTTGTTTGTCTGGGGAAAGGCCATTATTCTTGTCCGGGTCCCGGTGGCCTGGAGTGGAAGGCTGCCTGCTGAAATTCCTCACGGATCAGGATACCTCCCAGACGCAAGGTGCCCCCACAGGCAACTGCGGCTGGTTTGACAGTGCCAAGTGCCTCCTGTAAACTAACATCAGGAACCTGGCCTGGTGACTTTTGTTTCTCTGGGGAAAGGCCAACATTCTTTTCCGGGTACCGGTGGACGGAGTGGCCGGCTGCCTGCTGAAATTCCAAAAGGATCAGGATGCCTCCCAGACCGAAAGTACCACCCAAGGCAACTGTGGCTGGTTTGACAGTGCCAAGTGCCTCCTGCAAACAGACATCAGCGAGCTGGCCTGCTATGTTCTGTTTCTCTGGGGAAAGGCCATCGTTCCTCTCCAGGGCCCGGTGGCTCGAGTGGCCGGCTGCCTGCTGAAATTCCTCACGGTTGAGGATAACTCCCAGATGAAAGGTGCCCCCACAGGTAACTGTGGCTGGTTTGACACTGCCAAGTGCCTCCTGCAAACTGACATCAGGAACCTGGCCTGGTGACTTTTGTTTCTCTGGGGAAAGTCCATGGTTCATGTCCATGGCCTGGGGGCCCGGAGTGGCCGGCTGCCTGCTGAAATTCTGCATGGATCAGGATGCCGCCGAGATGGAAGGTGCCACCACAGGCAACTGTGGCTGGTTTGACAGTGCCAAGTGCCTCCTGCAAACTGACATCAGGAACCTGGCCGGGTGACTTTTGTTTCTCAGGGGAAAGGCCATCGTTCCTCTCCAGGGCCCGCTGGCCCGGAGTGGCCGGCTGCCTGCTGAAATTCCACACGGATCAGGATGCCTCCCAGATGAAAAATGCCCCCAGAGGAAACTGCGTCAGGTTTGACAGTGCCAAGTGCCTCCTGCAAACTGACATCAGGAACCTGGCCTGGTGACTTTTGTTTCTCTGGGGAAAGGCCATGGTTCATGTCCAGGGCCTGGGGGCTCGGAGTGGCCGGCTGCCTGCTGAAATTCCGCATGGATCAGGATGCCTCCCACATGAAAAATGCCCCCACAGGCAACTGCGTCTGGTTTGACAGTGCCAAGTGACTCCTGCAAACTGACATCAGGAACCTGGCCTGGTGACTTTTGTTTCTCTGGGGAAAGGCCATCATTCTTTTCCAGGGTACGGTGGCCCGGAGTGTCCGGCTGCCTGCTGAAATTCCGCACGGATCAGGATGCCTCCCAGACCGAAAGTACCACCCAAGGCAAATGTGGCTGGTTTGACAGTGCCAAGTGCCTCCTGCAAACTGACATCAGGAACCTGGCCTGCTGAGTTCTGTTTCTCTGGGGAAAGGCCATCGTTCCTCTCCAGGGCCCGGTGGCTCGAGTGGCAGGCTGCCTGCTGAAATTCCACATGGATCAGGATGCCTCCCAGATGAAAGGTGCCACCACAGGCAACTGTGGCTGGTTTGACAGTGCCAAGTGCCTCCTGCAAACTGACATCAGGAACCTGGCCTGGTGACTTTTATTTCTCTGGGTAAAGGCCCTCATTCGTGTCCAGTGCCCCGCGGCCTGGAGTGGCCGGCTGCCTGCTGAAATTCCTCACGGTTGAGGATACCTCCCAGATGAAAGGTGCCCCCACAGGTAACTGTGGCTGGTTTGACAGTGCCAAGTGCCTCCTGCAAACTGACATCAGGAACCTGGCCTGGTGACTTTTGTTTCTCTGGGGAAAGGCCATGGTTCATGTCCAGGGCCTTGTGGCCCGGAGTGGCCGGCTGCCTGCTGAAATTCCGCACGGATGAGGATACATCCCAGTTGCAAGGTGCCCCCACAGGCAACTGCGTCTGGTTTGACAGTGCCAAGTGCCACCTGCAAACTGACATCAGGAACCTGGCCTGGTGACTTTTGTTTGTCTGGGGAAAGGCCATTATTCTTGTCCGGGTCCCGGTGGCCTGGAGTGGCAGGCTGCCTGCTGAAATTCCTCACGGATCAGGATACCTCCCAGATGCAAGGTGCCCCCACAGGCAACTGCGGCTGGTTTGACAGTGCCAAGTGCCTCCTGCAAACTGACATCAGGAACCTGGCCTGGTGACTTTTGTTTCTCTGGGGAAAGGCCATGGTTCATGTCCAGGGCCTTGTGGCCAGGAGTGGCCGGCTGCCTGCTGAAATTCCGCACGGATGAGGATACATCCCAGTTGCAAGGTGCCCCCACAGGCAACTGCGTCTGGTTTGACAGTGCCAAGTGCCACCTGCAAACTGACATCAGGAACCTGGCCTGGTGACTTTTGTTTCTCTGGGGAAAGGCCAACATTCTTTTCAGGGTACCGGTGGACGGTGTGGCCGACTGCCTGCTGAAATTCCAAAAGGATCAGGATGCCTCCCAGACCGAAAGTACCACCCAAGGCAACTGTGGCTGGTTTGACAGTGCCAAGTGCCTCCTGCAAACAGACATCAGCGACCTGGCCTGCTGAGTTCTGTTTCTCTGGGGAAAGGCCATCGTTCCTCTCCAGGGCCCGGTGGCTCGAGTGGCAGGCTGCCTGCTGAAATTCCACATGGATCAGGAGGCCTCCCAGATGAAAGGTGCCCCCACAGGCAACTGTGGCTGGTTTGACAGTGCCAAGTGCCTCCTGCCAACTGACATCAGGAACCTGGCCTGGTGACTTTTGTTTCTCTGGGTAAAGGCCATCATTCGTGTCCAGTGCCCCGCGGCCTGGAGTGGCCGGCTGCCTGCTGAAATTCCTCAAGGTTGAGGATACCTCCCAGATGAAAGGTGCCCCCACAGGTAACTGTGGCTGGTTTGACAGTGCCAAGTGCCTCCTGCAAACTGACATCAGGAACCTGGCCTGGTGACTTTTGTTTCTCTGGGGAAAGGCCATCATTCATGTCCAGGGCCTTGTGGCCCGGAGTGGCCAGCTGCCTGCTGAAATTCCGCACGGATGAGGATACATCCCAGTTGCAAGGTGCCCCCACAGGCAACTGCGTCTGGTTTGACAGTGCCAAGTGCCACCTGCAAACTGACATCAGGAACCTGGCCTGGTGACTTTTGTTTGTCTGGGGAAAGGCCATTATTCTTGTCCGGGTCCCGGTGGCCTGGAGTGGCAGGCTGCCTGCTGAAATTCCTCACGGATCAGGATACCTCCCAGATGCAAGGTGCCCCCACAGGCAACTGCGGCTGGTTTGACAGTGCCAAGTGCCTCCTGCAAACTGACATCAGGAACCTGGCCTGGTGACTTTTGTTTCTCTGGGGAAAGGCCATGGTTCATGTCCAGGGCCTTGTGGCCAGGAGTGGCCGGCTGCCTGCTGAAATTCCGTACGGATGAGGATACATCCCAGTTTCAAGGTGCCCCCACAGGCAACTGCGTCTGGTTTGACAGTGCCAAGTGCCACCTGCAAACTGACATCAGGAACCTGGCCTGGTGACTTTTGTTTCTCTGGGGAAAGGCCAACATTCTTTTCCGGGTACCGGTGGACGGAGTGGCCGACTGCCTGCTGAAATTCCGCACGGATCAGGATGCCTCCCAGACCGAAAGTACCACCCAAGGCAACTGTGGCTGGTTTGACAGTGCCAAGTGCCTCCTGCAAACAGACATCAGCGACCTGGCCTGCTGAGTTCTGTTTCTCTGGGGAAAGGCCATCGTTCCTCTCCAGGGCCCGGTGGCTCGAGTGGCAGGCTGCCTGCTGAAATTCCACATGGATCAGGAGGCCTCCCAGATGAAAGGTGCCCCCACAGGCAACTGTGGCTGGTTTGACAGTGCCAAGTGCCTCCTGCCAACTGACATCAGGAACCTGGCCTGGTGACTTTTGTTTCTCTGGGTAAAGGCCATCATTCGTGTCCAGTGCCCCGCGGCCTGGAGTGGCCGGCTGCCTGCTGAAATTCCAAAAGGATCAGGATGCCGCCGAGATGGAAGGTGCCCCCACAGGTAACTGTGGCTGGTTTGACAGTGCCAAGTGCCTCCTGCAAACTGACATCAGGAACCTGGCCTGGTGACTTTTGTTTCTCTGGGGAAAGGCCATGGTTCATGTCCAGGGCCTTGTGGCCAGGAGTGGCAGGCTGCCTGCTGAAATTCCACATGGATCAGGAGGCCTCCCAGATGAAAGGTGCCCCCACAGGCAACTGTGGCTGGTTTGACAGTGCCAAGTGCCTCCTGCAAACTGACATCAGGAACCTGGCCTGGTGACTTTTGTTTCTCTGGGGAAAGGCCATGGTTCATGTCCAGGGCCTGGGGGCTCGGAGTGGCCGGCTGCCTGCTGAAATTCCGCATGGATCAGGATGCCTCCCACATGAAAAATGCCCCCACAGGCACCTGTGGCTGGTTTGACAGTGCCAAGTGCCTCCTGCCAACTGACATCTGGAACCTGGCCTGGTGACTTTTGTTTCTCTGGGGAAAGGCCAACATTCATATCCTGAGCCTGGTGTCCTGGAGTGGCCGGCTGCCTGCTGAAATTCTGCACGGACCAGGATGCCGACCAGATGAAAGGCACCACCAGAGGCAACTGCGGCTGGTTTGACAGTGCCAAGTGCCTCCTGCAAACTGACATCAGGAACCTGGCCTGGTGACTTTTGTTTCTCTGGGGAAAGGCCATGGTTCATGTCCAGGGCCTTGTGGCCAGGCGTGGCAGGATGCCTGCTGAAATTCCACATGGATCAGGAGGCCTCCCAGATGAAAGGTGCCCCCAGAGGCAACTGTGGCTGGTTTGACAGTGCCAAGTGCCTCCTGCAAACTGACATCAGGAACCTGGCCTGGTGACTTTTGTTTCTCTGGGGAAAGGCCATCATTCATGTCCAGGGCCTTGTGGCCCGGAGTGGCCAGCTGCCTGCTGAAATTCCGCACGGATGAGGATACATCCCAGTTGCAAGGTGCCCCCACAGGCAACTGCGTCTGGTTTGACAGTGCCAAGTGCCACCTGCAAACTGACATCAGGAACCTGGCCTGGTGACTTTTGTTTCTCTGGGGAAAGGCCATCATTATTGTCCAGGGCCTGGTGGCCCGGAGTGGCCGGCTGCCTGCTGAAATTCCGCATGGATCAGGATGCCGCCGAGATGGAAGGTGCCACCACAGGCAACTGTGGCTGGTTTGACACTGCCAAGTGCATCCTGCAAACTGACATCAGGAACCTGGCCTGGTGACTTTTGTTTCTCTGGGGAAAGGCCATCGTTCCTCTCCAGGGCCCGCTGGCCCGGAGTGGCCGGCTGCCTGCTGAAATTCCACACGGATCAGGATGCCACCCAGATGAAAAATGCCCCCAGAGGAAACTGCGTCAGGTTTGACAGTGCCAAGTGCCTCCTGCAAACTGACATCAGGAACCTGGCCTGGTGACTTTTGTTTCTCTGGGGAAAGGCCATGGTTCATGTCCAGGGCCTGGGGGCTCGGAGTGGCCGGCTGCCTGCTGAAATTCCGCATGGATCAGGATGCCTCCCAGATGAAAAATGCCCCCACAGGTAACTGCGTCTGGTTTGACAGTGCCAAGTGCCTCCTGCAAACTGACATCAGGAACCTGGCCTGGTGACTTTTATTTCTCTGGGTAAAGGCCCTCATTCGTGTCCAGTGCCCCGCGGCCTGGAGTGGCCGGCTGCCTGCTGAAATTCCTCACGGTTGAGGATACCTCCCAGATGAAAGGTGCCCCCACAGGTAACTGTGGCTGGTTTGACACTGCCAAGTGCCTCCTGCAAACTGACATCAGGAACCTGGCCTGCTGACTTTTGTTTCTCTGGGGAAAGGCCATGGTTCATGTCCATGGCCTGGGGGCCCGGAGTGGCCGGCTGCCTGCTGAAATTCTGCATGGATCCGGATGCCGCTGAGATGGAAGGTGCCACCACAGGCAACTGTGGCTGGTTTGACAGTGCCAAGTGCCTCCTGCAAACTGACATCAGGAACCTGGCCTGGTGACTTTTGTTTCTCAGGGGAAAGGCCATGGTTCATGTCCAGGGCCTAGTAGCCCGGAGTGGCCGGCTGCCTGCTGAAATTCCACATGGATCAGGATGCCTGCCAGATGAAAAATGCCCCCAGAGGAAACTGAGTCAGGTTTGACAGTGCCAAGTGCCTCCTGCAAACTGACATCAGGAACCTGACCTGGTGACTTTTGTTTCTCTGGGGAAAGGCCATGGTTCATGTCCAGGGCCTGGGGGCCCGGAGTGGCCGGCTGCCTGCTGAAATTCCGCATGGATCAGGATGCCTCCCACATGAAAAATGCCCCCACAGGCACCTGTGGCTGGTTTGACAGTGCCAAGTGCCTCCTGCCAACTGACATCTGGAACCTGGCCTGGTGACTTTTGTTTCTCTGGGGAAAGGCCATGGTTCATATCCTGAGCCTGGTGTCCTGGAGTGGCCGGCTGCCTGCTGAAATTCTGCACGGACCAGGATGCCGACCAGATGAAAGGCACCACCAGAGGCAACTGCGGCTGGTTTGACAGTGCCAAGTGCCTCCTGCAAACTGACATCAGGAACCTGGCCTGGTGACTTTTGTTTCTCTGGGGAAAGGCCATGATTCTTTTCCGGGGTACGGTGGCCCTGAGTGGCCGGCTGCCTGCTGAAATTCCAAAAGGATCAGGATGCCTCCCATACCGAAAGTACCACCCAAGGCAACTGTGGCTGGTTTGACAGTGCCAAGTGCCTCCTGCAAAAAGACATCAGCGACCTGGCCTGGTGACTTTTGTTTCTCTGGGGAAAGGCCATCGTTCCTCTCCAGGGCCCGGTGGCTCGAGTGGCAGGCTGCCTGCTGAAATTCCACATGGATCAGGAGGCCTCCCAGATGAAAGGTGCCCCCACAGGCAACTGTGGCTGGTTTGACAGTGCCAAGTGCCTCCTGCCAACTGACATCAGGAACCTGGCCTGGTGACTTTTATTTCTCTGGGTAAAGGCCATCATTCGTGTCCAGTGCCCCGCGGCCTGGAGTGGCCGGCTGCCTGCTGAAATTCCTCACGGTTGAGGATACCTCCCAGATGAAAGGTGCCCCCACAGGTAACTGTGGCTGGTTTGACACTGCCAAGTGCCTCCTGCAAACTGACATCAGGAACCTGGCCTGGTGACTTTTGTTTCTCTGGGGAAAGGCCATGGTTCATGTCCAGGGCCTTGTGGCCAGGAGTGGCAGGCTGCCTGCTGAAATTCCACATGGATCAGGAGGCCTCCCAGATGAAAGGTGCCCCCACAGGCAACTGTGGCTGGTTTGACAGTGCCAAGTGCCTCCTGCAAACTGACATCAGGAACCTGGCCTGGTGACTTTTGCTTCTCTGGGGAAAGGCCATCATTCATGTCCAGGGCCTTGTGGCCCGGAGTGGCCAGCTGCCTGCTGAAATTCCGCACGGATGAGGATACATCCCAGTTGCAAGGTGCCCCCACAGGCAACTGCGTCTGGTTTGACAGTGCCAAGTGCCACCTGCAAACTGACATCAGGAACCTGGCCTGGTGACTTTTGTTTGTCTGGGGAAAGGCCATTATTCTTGTCCGGGTCCCGGTGGCCTGGAGTGGCAGGCTGCCTGCTGAAATTCCTCACGGATCAGGATACCTCCCAGATGCAAGGTGCCCCCACAGGCAACTGCGGCTGGTTTGACAGTGCCAAGTGCCTCCTGCAAACTGACATCAGGAACCTGGCCTGGTGACTTTTGTTTCTCTGGGGAAAGGCCATGGTTCATGTCCAGGGCCTTGTGGCCAGGAGTGGCCGGCTGCCTGCTGAAATTCCGCACGGATGAGGATACATCCCAGTTGCAAGGTGCCCCCACAGGCAACTGCGTCTGGTTTGACAGTGCCAAGTGCCACCTGCAAACTGACATCAGGAACCTGGCCTGGTGACTTTTGTTTCTCTGGGGAAAGGCCAACATTCTTTTCAGGGTACCGGTGGACGGTGTGGCCGACTGCCTGCTGAAATTCCAAAAGGATCAGGATGCCTCCCAGACCGAAAGTACCACCCAAGGCAACTGTGGCTGGTTTGACAGTGCCAAGTGCCTCCTGCAAACAGACATCAGCGACCTGGCCTGCTGAGTTCTGTTTCTCTGGGGAAAGGCCATCGTTCCTCTCCAGGGCCCGGTGGCTCGAGTGGCAGGCTGCCTGCTGAAATTCCACATGGATCAGGAGGCCTCCCAGATGAAAGGTGCCCCCACAGGCAACTGTGGCTGGTTTGACAGTGCCAAGTGCCTCCTGCCAACTGACATCAGGAACCTGGCCTGGTGACTTTTGTTTCTCTGGGTAAAGGCCATCATTCGTGTCCAGTGCCCCGCGGCCTGGAGTGGCCGGCTGCCTGCTGAAATTCCTCAAGGTTGAGGATACCTCCCAGATGAAAGGTGCCCCCACAGGTAACTGTGGCTGGTTTGACAGTGCCAAGTGCCTCCTGCAAACTGACATCAGGAACCTGGCCTGGTGACTTTTGTTTCTCTGGGGAAAGGCCATCATTCATGTCCAGGGCCTTGTGGCCCGGAGTGGCCAGCTGCCTGCTGAAATTCCGCACGGATGAGGATACATCCCAGTTGCAAGGTGCCCCCACAGGCAACTGCGTCTGGTTTGACAGTGCCAAGTGCCACCTGCAAACTGACATCAGGAACCTGGCCTGGTGACTTTTGTTTGTCTGGGGAAAGGCCATTATTCTTGTCCGGGTCCCGGTGGCCTGGAGTGGCAGGCTGCCTGCTGAAATTCCTCACGGATCAGGATACCTCCCAGATGCAAGGTGCCCCCACAGGCAACTGCGGCTGGTTTGACAGTGCCAAGTGCCTCCTGCAAACTGACATCAGGAACCTGGCCTGGTGACTTTTGTTTCTCTGGGGAAAGGCCATGGTTCATGTCCAGGGCCTTGTGGCCAGGAGTGGCCGGCTGCCTGCTGAAATTCCGTACGGATGAGGATACATCCCAGTTGCAAGGTGCCCCCACAGGCAACTGCGTCTGGTTTGACAGTGCCAAGTGCCACCTGCAAACTGACATCAGGAACCTGGCCTGGTGACTTTTGTTTCTCTGGGGAAAGGCCAACATTCTTTTCAGGGTACCGGTGGACGGAGTGGCCGACTGCCTGCTGAAATTCCAAAAGGATCAGGATGCCTCCCAGACCGAAAGTACCACCAGAGGCAACTGTGGCTGGTTTGACAGTGCCAAGTGCCTCCTGCAAACAGACATCAGCGACCTGGCCTGCTGAGTTCTGTTTCTCTGGGGAAAGGCCATCGTTCCTCTCCAGGGCCCGGTGGCTCGAGTGGCAGGCTGCCTGCTGAAATTCCACATGGATCAGGAGGCCTCCCAGATGAAAGGTGCCCCCACAGGCAACTGTGGCTGGTTTGACAGTGCCAAGTGCCTCCTGCCAACTGACATCAGGAACCTGGCCTGGTGACTTTTGTTTCTCTGGGTAAAGGCCATCATTCGTGTCCAGTGCCCCGCGGCCTGGAGTGGCCGGCTGCCTGCTGAAATTCCAAAAGGATCAGGATACCTCCCAGATGAAAGGTGCCCCCACAGGTAACTGTGGCTGGTTTGACAGTGCCAAGTGCCTCCTGCAAACTGACATCAGGAACCTGGCCTGGTGACTTTTGTTTCTCTGGGGAAAGGCCATGGTTCATGTCCAGGGCCTTGTGGCCAGGAGTGGCAGGCTGCCTGCTGAAATTCCACATGGATCAGGAGGCCTCCCAGATGAAAGGTGCCCCCACAGGCAACTGTGGCTGGTTTGACAGTGCCAAGTGCCTCCTGCAAACTGACATCCGGAACCTGGCCTGGTGACTTTTGTTTCTCTGGGGAAAGGCCATCATTCATGTCCAGGGCCTTGTGGCCCGGAGTGGCCAGCTGCCTGCTGAAATTCCGCACGGATGAGGATACAGCCCAGTTGCAAGGTGCCCCCACAGGCAACTGCGTCTGGTTTGACAGTGCCAAGTGCCACCTGCAAACTGACATCAGGAACCTGGCCTGGTGACTTTTGTTTGTCTGGGGAAAGGCCATTATTCTTGTCCGGGTCCCGGTGGCCTGGAGTGGAAGGCTGCCTGCTGAAATTCCTCACGGATCAGGATACCTCCCAGACGCAAGGTGCCCCCACAGGCAACTGCGGCTGGTTTGACAGTGCCAAGTGCCTCCTGTAAACTAACATCAGGAACCTGGCCTGGTGACTTTTGTTTCTCTGGGGAAAGGCCAACATTCTTTTCCGGGTACCGGTGGACGGAGTGGCCGGCTGCCTGCTGAAATTCCAAAAGGATCAGGATGCCTCCCAGACCGAAAGTACCACCCAAGGCAACTGTGGCTGGTTTGACAGTGCCAAGTGCCTCCTGCAAACAGACATCAGCGAGCTGGCCTGCTATGTTCTGTTTCTCTGGGGAAAGGCCATCGTTCCTCTCCAGGGCCCGGTGGCTCGAGTGGCCGGCTGCCTGCTGAAATTCCTCACGGTTGAGGATAACTCCCAGATGAAAGGTGCCCCCACAGGTAACTGTGGCTGGTTTGACACTGCCAAGTGCCTCCTGCAAACTGACATCAGGAACCTGGCCTGGTGACTTTTGTTTCTCTGGGGAAAGTCCATGGTTCATGTCCATGGCCTGGGGGCCCGGAGTGGCCGGCTGCCTGCTGAAATTCTGCATGGATCAGGATGCCGCCGAGATGGAAGGTGCCACCACAGGCAACTGTGGCTGGTTTGACAGTGCCAAGTGCCTCCTGCAAACTGACATCAGGAACCTGGCCGGGTGACTTTTGTTTCTCAGGGGAAAGGCCATCGTTCCTCTCCAGGGCCCGCTGGCCCGGAGTGGCCGGCTGCCTGCTGAAATTCCACACGGATCAGGATGCCTCCCAGATGAAAAATGCCCCCAGAGGAAACTGCGTCAGGTTTGACAGTGCCAAGTGCCTCCTGCAAACTGACATCAGGAACCTGGCCTGGTGACTTTTGTTTCTCTGGGGAAAGGCCATGGTTCATGTCCAGGGCCTGGGGGCTCGGAGTGGCCGGCTGCCTGCTGAAATTCCGCATGGATCAGGATGCCTCCCACATGAAAAATGCCCCCACAGGCAACTGCGTCTGGTTTGACAGTGCCAAGTGACTCCTGCAAACTGACATCAGGAACCTGGCCTGGTGACTTTTGTTTCTCTGGGGAAAGGCCATCATTCTTTTCCAGGGTACGGTGGCCCGGAGTGTCCGGCTGCCTGCTGAAATTCCGCACGGATCAGGATGCCTCCCAGACCGAAAGTACCACCCAAGGCAAATGTGGCTGGTTTGACAGTGCCAAGTGCCTCCTGCAAACTGACATCAGGAACCTGGCCTGCTGAGTTCTGTTTCTCTGGGGAAAGGCCATCGTTCCTCTCCAGGGCCCGGTGGCTCGAGTGGCAGGCTGCCTGCTGAAATTCCACATGGATCAGGATGCCTCCCAGATGAAAGGTGCCACCACAGGCAACTGTGGCTGGTTTGACAGTGCCAAGTGCCTCCTGCAAACTGACATCAGGAACCTGGCCTGGTGACTTTTATTTCTCTGGGTAAAGGCCCTCATTCGTGTCCAGTGCCCCGCGGCCTGGAGTGGCCGGCTGCCTGCTGAAATTCCTCACGGTTGAGGATACCTCCCAGATGAAAGGTGCCCCCACAGGTAACTGTGGCTGGTTTGACAGTGCCAAGTGCCTCCTGCAAACTGACATCAGGAACCTGGCCTGCTGACTTTTGTTTCTCTGGGGAAAGGCCATTGTTCATGTCCAGGGCCTGGGGGCTCGGAGTGGCCGGCTGCCTGCTGAAATTCTGCATGGATCCGGATGCCGCCGAGATGGAAGGTGCCACCACAGGCAACTGTGGCTGGTTTGACACTGCCAAGTGCCTCCTGCAAACTGACATCAGGAACCTGGCCTGGTGACTTTTGTTTCTCTGGGGAAAGGCCATGGTTCATGTCCAGGGCCTGGTAGCCCGGAGTGGCCGGCTGCCTGCTGAAATTCCACATGGATCAGGATGCCTCCCAGATGAAAAATGCCCCCAGAGGAAACTGAGTCAGGTTTGACAGTGCCAAGTGCCTCCTGCAAACTGACATCAGGAACCTGACCTGGTGACTTTTGTTTCTCTGGGGAAAGGCCATGGTTCATGTCCAGGGCCTGGTGGCTCGGAGTGGCCGGCTGGCTGCTGAAATTCCGCATGGATCAGGATGCCTCCCACATGAAAAATTCCCCCACAGGCACCTGTTGCTGGTTTGACAGTGCCAAGTGCCTCCTGCCAACTGACATCTGGAACCTGGCCTGGTGACTTTTGTTTCTCTGGGGAAAGGCCATGGTTTATATCCTGAGCCTGGTGTCCTGGAGTGGCCGGCAGCCTGCTGAAATTCTGGACGGACCAGGATGCCGCCCAGATGAAAGGTACCACCAGAGGCAACTGCGTCTGGTTTGACAGTGCCAAGTGCCTCCTGCAAACTGACATCAGGAACCTGGCCTGGTGACTTTTGTTTCTCTGGGGAAAGGCCATGACTCTTTTCCGGGGTACGGTGGCCCGGAGTGGCCGGCTGCCTGCTGAAATTCCAAAAGGATCAGGATGCCTCCCAGACCGAAAGTACCACCCAAGGCAACTGTGGCTGGTTTGACAGTGCCAAGTGCCTCCTGCAAACAGACATCAGTGACCTGGCCTGCTGAGTTCTGTTTCTCTGGGGAAAGGCCATGGTTCCTCTCCAGGGCCCGGTGGCTCGAGTGGCAGGCTGCCTGCTGAAATTCCACATGGATCAGGAGGCCTCCCAGATGAAAGGTGCCCCCACAGGCAACTGTGGCTGGTTTGACAGTGCCAAGTGCCTCCTGCCAACTGACATCAGGAACCTGGCCTGGTGACTTTTATTTCTCTGGGTAAAGGCCATCATTCGTGTCCAGTGCCCCGCGGCCTGGAGTGGCCGGCTGCCTGCTGAAATTCCTCACGGTTGAGGATACCTCCCAGATGAAAGGTGCCCCCACAGGTAACTGCGTCTGGTTTGACAGTGCCAAGTGCCTCCTGCAAACTGACATCAGGAACCTGGCCTGGTGACTTTTATTTCTCTGGGTAAAGGCCATCATTCGTGTCCAGTGCCCCGCGGCCTGGAGTGGCCGGCTGCCTGCTGAAATTCCTCACGGTTGAGGATACCTCCCAGATGAAAGGTGCCCCCACAGGTAACTGCGTCTGGTTTGACAGTGCCAAGTGCCTCCTGCAAACTGACATCAGGAACCTGGCCTGGTGACTTTTGTTTCTCTGGGGAAAGGCCATGGTTCATGTCCAGGGCCTGGGGGCTCGGAGTGGCCGGCTGCCTGCTGAAATTCCGCATGGATCAGGATGCCTCCCACATGAAAAATGCCCCCACAGGCAACTGCGTCTGGTTTGACAGTGCCAAGTGACTCCTGCAAACTGACATCAGGAACCTGGCCTGGTGACTTTTGTTTCTCTGGGGAAAGGCCATCATTCTTTTCCAGGGTACGGTGGCCCGGAGTGTCCGGCTGCCTGCTGAAATTCCGCACGGATCAGGATGCCTCCCAGACCGAAAGTACCACCCAAGGCAAATGTGGCTGGTTTGACAGTGCCAAGTGCCTCCTGCAAACTGACATCAGGAACCTGGCCTGCTGAGTTCTGTTTCTCTGGGGAAAGGCCATCGTTCCTCTCCAGGGCCCGGTGGCTCGAGTGGCAGGCTGCCTGCTGAAATTCCACATGGATCAGGATGCCTCCCAGATGAAAGGTGCCACCACAGGCAACTGTGGCTGGTTTGACAGTGCCAAGTGCCTCCTGCAAACTGACATCAGGAACCTGGCCTGGTGACTTTTATTTCTCTGGGTAAAGGCCCTCATTCGTGTCCAGTGCCCCGCGGCCTGGAGTGGCCGGCTGCCTGCTGAAATTCCTCACGGTTGAGGATACCTCCCAGATGAAAGGTGCCCCCACAGGTAACTGTGGCTGGTTTGACAGTGCCAAGTGCCTCCTGCAAACTGACATCAGGAACCTGGCCTGCTGACTTTTGTTTCTCTGGGGAAAGGCCATTGTTCATGTCCAGGGCCTGGGGGCTCGGAGTGGCCGGCTGCCTGCTGAAATTCTGCATGGATCCGGATGCCGCCGAGATGGAAGGTGCCACCACAGGCAACTGTGGCTGGTTTGACACTGCCAAGTGCCTCCTGCAAACTGACATCAGGAACCTGGCCTGGTGACTTTTGTTTCTCTGGGGAAAGGCCATGGTTCATGTCCAGGGCCTGGTAGCCCGGAGTGGCCGGCTGCCTGCTGAAATTCCACATGGATCAGGATGCCTCCCAGATGAAAAATGCCCCCAGAGGAAACTGAGTCAGGTTTGACAGTGCCAAGTGCCTCCTGCAAACTGACATCAGGAACCTGACCTGGTGACTTTTGTTTCTCTGGGGAAAGGCCATGGTTCATGTCCAGGGCCTGGTGGCTCGGAGTGGCCGGCTGGCTGCTGAAATTCCGCATGGATCAGGATGCCTCCCACATGAAAAATTCCCCCACAGGCACCTGTGGCTGGTTTGACAGTGCCAAGTGCCTCCTGCCAACTGACATCTGGAACATGGCCTGGTGACTTTTGTTTCTCTGGGGAAAGGCCATGGTTTATATCCTGAGCCTGGTGTCCTGGAGTGGCCGGCAGCCTGCTGAAATTCTGGACGGACCAGGATGCCGCCCAGATGAAAGGTACCACCAGAGGCAACTGCGTCTGGTTTGACAGTGCCAAGTGCCTCCTGCAAACTGACATCAGGAACCTGGCCTGGTGACTTTTGTTTCTCTGGGGAAAGGCCATGATTCTTTTCCGGGGTACGGTGGCCCGGAGTGGCCGGCTGCCTGCTGAAATTCCAAAAGGATCAGGATGCCTCCCAGACCGAAAGTACCACCCAAGGCAACTGTGGCTGGTTTGACAGTGCCAAGTGCCTCCTGCAAACAGACATCAGCGACCTGGCCTGCTGAGTTCTGTTTCTCTGGGGAAAGGCCATGGTTCCTCTCCAGGGCCCGGTGGCTCGAGTGGCAGGCTGCCTGCTGAAATTCCACATGGATCAGGAGGCCTCCCAGATGAAAGGTGCCCCCACAGGCAACTGTGGCTGGTTTGACAGTGCCAAGTGCCTCCTGCAAACTGACATCAGGAACCTGGCCTGGTGACTTTTATTTCTCTGGGTAAAGGCCATCATTCGTGTCCAGTGCCCCGCGGCCTGGAGTGGCCGGCTGCCTGCTGAAATTCCTCACGGTTGAGGATACCTCCCAGATGAAAGGTGCCCCCACAGGTAACTGCGTCTGGTTTGACAGTGCCAAGTGCCTCCTGCAAACTGACATCAGGAACCTGGCCTGGTGACTTTTGTTTCTCTGGGGAAAGTCCATGGTTCATGTCCATGGCCTGGGGGCCCGGAGTGGCCGGCTGCCTGCTGAAATTCTGCATGGATCAGGATGCCGCCGACATGGAAGGTGCCACCACAGGCAACTGTGGTTGGTTTGACACTGCCAAGTGCCTCCTGCAAACTGACATCAGGAACCTGGCCTGCTGACTTTTGTTTCTCTGGGGAAAGGCCATGGTTCATGTCCAGGGCCTGGGGGCTCGGAGTGGCCGGCTGCCTGCTGAAATTCCGCATGGATCAGGATGCCTCCCAGATGAAAAATGCCCCCACAGGCAACTGCGTCTGGTTTGACAGTGCCAAGTGACTCCTGCAAACTGACATCAGGAACCTGGCCTGGTGACTTTTGTTTCTGTGTGTAAAGGCCATGATTCTTTTCCGGGGTACGGTGGCCCGGAGTGGCGGGCTGCCTGCTGAAATTCCGCACGGATCAGGATGCCTCCCAGACCGAAAGTACCACCCAAGGCAAATGTGGCTGGTTTGTCAGTGCCAAGTGCCTCCTGCAAACAGACATCAGCGACCTGGCCTGCTGAGTTCTGTTTCTCTGGGGAAAGGCCATCGTTCCTCTCCAGGGCCTGGGGGCTCGGAGTGGCCGGCTGCCTGCTGAAATTCCGCATGGATCAGGATGCCTCCCACATGAAAAATGCCCCCACAGGCAACTGTGGCTGGTTTGACAGTGCCAAGTGCCTCCTGCCAACTGACATCTGGAACCTGGCCTGGTGACTTTTGTTTCTCTGGGGAACGGCCATGGTTGATATCCTGAGCCTGGTGTCCTGGAGTGGCCGGCTGCCTGCTGAAATTCCGAACGGACCAGGATGCCTCCCAGATGAAAGGTACCACCAGAGGCAACTGCGTCAGGTTTGACAGTGCCAAGTGCCTCCTGCAAACTGACATCAGGAACCTGGCCTGGTGACTTTTGTTTCTCTGGGGAAAGGCCATGATTCTTTTCCGGAGTACGGTGGCCCGGAGTGGCCGGCTGCCTGCTGAAATTCCAAAAGGATCAGGATGCCTCCCAGACCGAAAGTACCACCCAAGGCAACTGTGGCTGGTTTGACAGTGCCAAGTGCCTCCTGCAAACAGACATCAGCGACCTGGCCTGCTGAGTTCTGTTTCTCTGGGGAAAGGCCATGGTTCATGTCCAGGGCCCGGTGGCTCGAGTGAGAGGCTGCCTGCTGAAATTCCTCACGGTTGAGGATACCTCCCAGATGAAAGGTGCCCCCACAGGTAACTGTGGCTGGTTTGACACTGCCAAGTGCCTCCTGCAAACTGACATCAGGAACCTGGCCTGGTGACTTTTGTTTCTCTGGGGAAAGTCCATGGTTCATGTCCATGGCCTGGGGGCCCGGAGTGGCCGGCTGCCTGCTGAAATTCTGCATGGATCAGGATGCCGCCGAGATGGAAGGTGCCACCACAGGCAACTGTGGCTGGTTTGACACTGCCAAGTGCCTCCTGCAAACTGACATCAGGAACCTGGCCGGGTGACTTTTGTTTCTCAGGGGAAAGGCCATCGTTCCTCTCCAGGGCCCGCTGGCCCGGAGTGGCCGGCTGCCTGCTGAAATTCCACACGGATCAGGATGCCTCCCAGATGAAAAATGCCCCCAGAGGAAACTGCGTCAGGTTTGACAGTGCCAAGTGCCTCCTGCAAACTGACATCAGGAACCTGGCCTGGTGACTTTTGTTTCTCTGGGGAAAGGCCATGGTTCATGTCCAGGGCCTGGGGGCTCGGAGTGGCCGGCTGCCTGCTGAAATTCCGCATGGATCAGGATGCCTCCCACATGAAAAATGCCCCCACAGGCAACTGCGTCTGGTTTGACAGTGCCAAGTGACTCCTGCAAACTGACATCAGGAACCTGGCCTGGTGACTTTTGTTTCTCTGGGGAAAGGCCATCATTCTTTTCCAGGGTACGGTGGCCCGGAGTGTCCGGCTGCCTGCTGAAATTCCGCACGGATCAGGATGCCTCCCAGACCGAAAGTACCACCCAAGGCAAATGTGGCTGGTTTGACAGTGCCAAGTGCCTCCTGCAAACTGACATCAGGAACCTGGCCTGCTGAGTTCTGTTTCTCTGGGGAAAGGCCATCGTTCCTCTCCAGGGCCCGGTGGCTCGAGTGGCAGGCTGCCTGCTGAAATTCCACATGGATCAGGATGCCTCCCAGATGAAAGGTGCCACCACAGGCAACTGTGGCTGGTTTGACAGTGCCAAGTGCCTCCTGCAAACTGACATCAGGAACCTGGCCTGGTGACTTTTATTTCTCTGGGTAAAGGCCCTCATTCGTGTCCAGTGCCCCGCGGCCTGGAGTGGCCGGCTGCCTGCTGAAATTCCTCACGGTTGAGGATACCTCCCAGATGAAAGGTGCCCCCACAGGTAACTGTGGCTGGTTTGACAGTGCCAAGTGCCTCCTGCAAACTGACATCAGGAACCTGGCCTGCTGACTTTTGTTTCTCTGGGGAAAGGCCATTGTTCATGTCCAGGGCCTGGGGGCTCGGAGTGGCCGGCTGCCTGCTGAAATTCTGCCTGGATCCGGATGCCGCCGAGATGGAAGGTGCCACCACAGGCAACTGTGGCTGGTTTGACACTGCCAAGTGCCTCCTGCAAACTGACATCAGGAACCTGGCCTGGTGACTTTTGTTTCTCTGGGGAAAGGCCATGGTTCATGTCCAGGGCCTGGTAGCCCGGAGTGGCCGGCTGGCTGCTGAAATTCCGCATGGATCAGGATGCCTCCCACATGAAAAATTCCCCCACAGGCACCTGTGGCTGGTTTGACAGTGCCAAGTGCCTCCTGCCAACTGACATCTGGAACCAGGCCTGGTGACTTTTGTTTCTCTGGGGAAAGGCCATGGTTTATATCCTGAGCCTGGTGTCCTGGAGTGGCCGGCAGCCTGCTGAAATTCTGGACGGACCAGGATGCCGCCCAGATGAAAGGTACCACCAGAGGCAACTGCGTCTGGTTTGACAGTGCCAAGTGCCTCCTGCAAACTGACATCAGGAACCTGGCCTGGTGACTTTTGTTTCTCTGGGGAAAGGCCATGATTCTTTTCCGGGGTACGGTGGCCCGGAGTGGCCGGCTGCCTGCTGAAATTCCAAAAGGATCAGGATGCCTCCCAGACCGAAAGTACCACCCAAGGCAACTGTGGCTGGTTTGACAGTGCCAAGTGCCTCCTGCAAACAGACATCAGCGACCTGGCCTGCTGAGTTCTGTTTCTCTGGGGAAAGGCCATGGTTCCTCTCCAGGGCCCGGTGGCTCGAGTGGCAGGCTGCCTGCTGAAATTCCACATGGATCAGGAGGCCTCCCAGATGAAAGGTGCCCCCACAGGCAACTGTGGCTGGTTTGACAGTGCCAAGTGCCTCCTGCAAACTGACATCAGGAACCTGGCCTGGTGACTTTTATTTCTCTGGGTAAAGGCCATCATTCGTGTCCAGTGCCCCGCGGCCTGGAGTGGCCGGCTGCCTGCTGAAATTCCTCACGGTTGAGGATACCTCCCAGATGAAAGGTGCCCCCACAGGTAACTGCATCTGGTTTGACAGTGCCAAGTGCCTCCTGCAAACTGACATCAGGAACCTGGACTGGTGACTTTTGTTTCTCTGGGGAAAGTCCATGGTTCATGTCCATGGCCTGGGGGCCCGGAGTGGCCGGCTGCCTGCTGAAATTCTGCATGGATCAGGATGCCGCCGACATGGAAGGTGCCACCACAGGCAACTGTGGTTGGTTTGACACTGCCAAGTGCCTCCTGCAAACTGACATCAGGAACCTGGCCTGCTGACTTTTGTTTCTCTGGGGAAAGGCCATGGTTCATGTCCAGGGCCTGGTAGCCCGGAGTGGCGGGCTGCCTGCTGAAATTCCACACGGATCAGGACGCCTCCCAGATGAAAAATGCCCCCAGAGGAAACTGCGTCAGGTTTGACAGTGCCAAGTGCCTCCTGCAAACTGACATCAGGAACCTGGACTGGTGACTTTTGTTTCTCTGGGGAAAGGCCATGGTTCATGTCCAGGGCCTGGGGGCTCGGAGTGGCCGGCTGCCTGCTGAAATTCCGCATGGATCAGGATGCCTCCCAGATGAAAAATGCCCCCACAGGCAACTGCGTCTGGTTTGACAGTGCCAAGTGACTCCTGCAAACTGACATCAGGAACCTGGCCTGGTGACTTTTGTTTCTGTGTGTAAAGGCCATGATTCTTTTCCGGGGTACGGTGGCCCGGAGTGGCGGGCTGCCTGCTGAAATTCCGCACGGATCAGGATGCCTCCCAGACCGAAAGTACCACCCAAGGCAAATGTGGCTGGTTTGTCAGTGCCAAGTGCCTCCTGCAAACAGACATCAGCGACCTGGCCTGCTGAGTTCTGTTTCTCTGGGGAAAGGCCATCGTTCCTCTCCAGGGCCTGGGGGCTCGGAGTGGCCGGCTGCCTGCTGAAATTCCGCATGGATCAGGATGCCTCCCACATGAAAAATGCCCCCACAGGCACCTGTGGCTGGTTTGACAGTGCCAAGTGCCTCCTGCCAACTGACATCTGGAACCTGGCCTGGTGACTTTTGTTTCTCTGGGGAACGGCCATGGTTGATATCCTGAGCCTGGTGTCCTGGAGTGGCCGGCTGCCTGCTGAAATTCCGAACGGACCAGGATGCCGCCCAGATGAAAGGTACCACCAGAGGCAACTGCGTCAGGTTTGACAGTGCCAAGTGCCTCCTGCAAACTGACATCAGGAACCTGGCCTGGTGACTTTTGTTTCTCTGGGGAAAGGCCATGATTCTTTTCCGGAGTACGGTGGCCCGGAGTGGCCGGCTGCCTGCTGAAATTCCAAAAGGATCAGGATGCCTCCCAGACCGAAAGTACCACCCAAGGCAACTGTGGCTGGTTTGACAGTGCCAAGTGCCTCCTGCAAACAGACATCAGCGACCTGGCCTGCTGAGTTCTGTTTCTCTGGGGAAAGGCCATGGTTCATGTCCAGGGCCCGGTGGCTCGAGTGAGAGGCTGCCTGCTGAAATTCCAAACGGATCAGGATACCTCCCAGATCGAAAGTACCACCACAGGCAACTGTGGCTGGTTTGACAGTGCCAAGTGCCTCCTGCAAACTGACATCAGGAACCTGGCCTGGTGACTTTTGTTTCTCTGGGGAAAAGCCATGGTTCATGTCCATGGCATGGTGGCCCAGAGTGGCCGGCTGCCTGCTGAAATTCCGCACGGATCAGGATGCCTCCCAGACCGAAAGTACCACCCAAGGCAACTGTGGCTGGTTTGACAGTGCCAAGTGCCTCCTGCAAACTGACATCAGGAACCTGGCCTGGTGACTTTTGTTTCTCTGGGGAAAGGCCATGGTTTATGTCCAGGGCCTTGTGGCCAGGAGTGGCCAGCTGCCTGCTGAAATTCCGCACGGATGAGGATACATCCCAGTTGCAAGGTGCCCCCACAGGCAACTGCGTCTGGTTTGACAGTGCCAAGTGCCACCTGCAAACTGACATCAGGAACCTGGCCTGGTGACTTTTGTTTGTCTGGGGAAAGGCCATTATTCTTGTCCGGGTCCCGGTGGCCCGGACTGGCAGGCTGCCTGCTGAAATTCCTCACGGATCAGGATACCTCCCAGATGCAAGGTGCCCCCACAGGCAACTGCGGCTGGTTTGACAGTGCCAAGTGCCTCCTGCAAACTGACATCAGGAACCTGGACTGGTGACTTTTGTTTCTCAGGGGAAAGGCCATGGTTCATGTCCAGGGCTTGGTGGCCCGGAGTGGCCGGCTGCCTGCTGAAATTCCAAATGGATCAGGATACCTCCCAGACCGAAAGTACCACCAGAGGCAACTGTGGCTGGTTTGACAGTGCCAAGTGCCTCCTGCAAACTGACATCAGGAACCTGGCCTGGTGACTTTTGTTTCTCTGGGGAAAGGCCATCATTCTTGTCCGGGGCCCAGAGTGGCCGGAGTGTCCGGCTGCCTGCTGAAATTCCACGTGGATCAGGATGCCTCCCAGATGAAAAATGCCCCCACAGGCAACTGCGTCTGGTTTGACAGTGCCAAGTGCCTCCTGCAAACTGACATCAGGAACCTGGCCTGGTGACTTTTGTTTCTCTGGGGAAAGGCCATGGTTCATGTCCAGGGCCCTGTGGCCCGGAGTGGCCGGCTGCCTGCTGAAATTCCGCACGGATGAGGATACATCCCAGTTGCAAGGTGCCCCCACAGGCAACTGCGTCTGGTTTGACAGTGCCAAGTGCCACCTGCAAACTGACATCAGGAACCTGGCCTGGTGACTTTTGTTTCTCTGGGGAAAGGCCAACATTCTTTTCAGGGTACCGCTGGACGGAGTGGCCGACTGCCTGCTGAAATTCCGCACGGATCAGGATGCCTCCCAGACCGAAAGTACCACCCAAGGCAACTGTGGCTGGTTTGACAGTGCCAAGTGCCTCCTGCAAACTGACATCAGGAACCTGGCCTGGTGACTTTTATTTCTCTGGGGAAAGGCCATCATTCGTGTCCAGTGCCCCGCGGCCTGGAGTGGCCGGCTGCCTGCTGAAATTCCTCACGGTTGAGGATACCTCCCAGATGAAAGGTGCCCCCACAAGTAACTGTGGCTGGTTTGACAGTGCCAAGTGCCTCCTGCAAACTGACATCAGGAACCTGGCCTGGTGACTTTTGTTTCTCTGGGGAAAGTCCATGGTTCATGTCCATGGCCTGGGGGCCCCAGAGTGGCAGGCTGCCGGCTGAAATTCTGCATGGATCAGGATGCCGCCGAGATGGAAGGTGCCCCCAGAGGCAACTGTGGCTGGTTTGACAGTGCCAAGTGCCTCCTGCAAACTGACATCAGGAACCTGGCCTGCTGACTTTTGTTTCTCAGGGGAATGGCCATGGTTCATGTCCAGGGCCTGGTAGCCCGGAGTGGCCGGCTGCCTGCTGAAATTCCATATGGATCAGGATGCCTCCCAGATGAAAAATGCCCCCAGAGGAAACTGCATCAGGTTTGACAGTGCCAAGTGCCTCCTGCAAACTGACATCAGGAACCTGGCCTGGTGACTTTTGTTTCTCTGGGGAAAGGCCATGTTTCATGTCCGGGGCCTGGGGGCTCGGAGTGGCCGGCTGCCTGCTGAAATTCCGCATGGATCAGGATGCCTCCCAGATGAAAAATGCCCCCACGGGCAACTGCGTCTGGTTTGACAGTGCCAAGTGCCTCCTGCAAACTGACATCAGGAACCTGGCCTGGTGACTTTTGTTTCTGTGTGTAAAGGCCATCATTCTTTTCCAGGGTACGGTGGCCCGGAGTGGCCGGCTGCCTGCTGAAATTCCGCACGGATCAGGATGACTCCCAGACCGAAAGTACCACCCAAGGCAAATGTGGCTGGTTTGACAGTGCCAAGTGCCTCCCGCAAACAGACATCAGCGACCTGGCCTGCTGAGTTCTGTTTCTCTGGGGAAAGGCCATCGTTCCTCTCCAGGGCCCGGTGGCTCGAGTGGCAGGCTGCCTGCTGAAATTCCACATGGATCAGGATGCCTCCCAGATGAAAGGTGCCCCCACAGGCAACTGTGGCTGGTTTGACAGTGCCAAGTGCCACCTGCAAACTGACATCAGGAACCTGGCCTGGTGACTTTTGTTTCTCTGGGGAAAGGCCAACATTCTTTTCCGGGTACCGGTGGACGGAGTGGCCGACTGCCTGCTGAAATTCTGCACGGATCAGGATGCCTCCCAGACCGAAAGTACCACCCAAGGCAACTGCGGCTGGTTTGACAGTGCCAAGTGCCTCCTGCAAACTGACATCAGGAACCTGGCCTGGTGACTTTTGTTTCTGTGTGTAAAGGCCATGATTCTTTTCCGGGGTACGGTGGCCCGGAGTGGCGGGCTGCCTGCTGAAATTCCGCACGGATCAGGATGCCTCCCAGACCGAAAGTACCACCCAAGGCAAATGTGGCTGGTTTGACAGTGCCAAGTGCCTCCTGCAAACAGACATCAGCGACCTGGCCTGCTGAGTTCTGTTTCTCTGGGGAAAGGCCATCGTTCCTCTCCAGGGCCTGGGGGCTCGGAGTGGCCGGCTGCCTGCTGAAATTCCGCACGGATCAGGATGCCTCCCAGACCGAAAGTACCACCCAAGGCAACTGTGGCTGGTTTGACAGTGCCAAGTGCCTCCTGCCAACTGACATCTGGAACCTGGCCTGGTGACTTTTGTTTCTCTGGGGAAAGGCCATGGTTCATATCCTGAGCCTGGTGTCCTGGAGTGGCCGGCTGCCTGCTGAAATTCCGAACGGACCAGGATGCCGCCCAGATGAAAGGTACCACCAGAGGCAACTGCGTCAGGTTTGACAGTGCCAAGTGCCTCCTGCAAACTGACATCAGGAACCTGGCCTGGTGACTTTTGTTTCTCTGGGGAAAGGCCATGATTCTTTTCCGGAGTACGGTGGCCCGGAGTGGCCGGCTGCCTGCTGAAATTCCAAAAGGATCAGGATGCCTCCCAGACCGAAAGTACCACCCAAGGCAACTGTGGCTGGTTTGACAGTGCCAAGTGCCTCCTGCAAACAGACATCAGCGACCTGGCCTGCTGAGTTCTGTTTCTCTGGGGAAAGGCCATGGTTCATGTCCAGGGCCCGGTGGCTCGAGTGAGAGGCTGCCTGCTGAAATTCCAAACGGATCAGGATACCTCCCAGATCGAAAGTACCACCACAGGCAACTGTGGCTGGTTTGACAGTGCCAAGTGCCTCCTGCAAACTGACATCAGGAACCTGGCCTGGTGACTTTTGTTTCTCTGGGGAAAAGCCATGGTTCATGTCCAGGGCCTGGTGGCCCGGAGTGGCCGGCTGCCTGCTGAAATTCCGCACGGATCAGGATGCCTCCCAGACCGAAAGTACCACCCAAGGCAACTGTGGCTGGTTTGACAGTGCCAAGTGCCTCCTGCAAACTGACATCAGGAACCTGGCCTGCTGACTTTTGTTTCTCTGGGGAAAGGCCATGGTTCCTCTCCAGGGCCTTGTGGCCAGGAGTGGCCGGCTGCCTGCTGAAATTCCGCACGGATGAGGATACATCCCAGTTGCAAGGTGCCCCCACAGGCAACTGCGTCTGGTTTGACAGTGCCAAGTGCCACCTGCAAACTGACATCAGGAACCTGGCCTGGTGACTTTTGTTTGTCTGGGGAAAGGCCATTATTCTTGTCCGGGTCCCGGTGGCCCGGACTGGCAGGCTGCCTGCTGAAATTCCAAAAGGATCAGGATACCTCCCAGATGCAAGGTGCCCCCACAGGCAACTGCGGCTGGTTTGACAGTGCCAAGTGCCTCCTGCAAACTGACATCAGGAACCTGGACTGGTGACTTTTGTTTCTCTGGGGAAAGGCCATGGTTCATGTCCAGGGCTTGGTGGCCCGGAGTGGCCGGCTGCCTGCTGAAATTCCAAATGGATCAGGATACCTCCCAGACCGAAAGTACCACCAGAGGCAACTGTGGCTGGTTTGACAGTGCCAAGTGCCTCCTGCAAACTGACATCAGGAACCTGGCCTGGTGACTTTTGTTTCTCTGGGGAAAGGCCATCATTCTTGTCCGGGGCCCAGAGTGGCCGGAGTGTCCGGCTGCCTGCTGAAATTCCACATGGATCAGGATGCCTCCCAGATGAAAAATGCCCCCACAGGCAACTGCGTCTGGTTTGACAGTGCCAAGTGCCACCTGCAAACTGACATCAGGAACCTGGCCTGGTGACTTTTGTTTCTCTGGGGAAAGGCCAACATTCTTTTCCGGGTACCGGTGGACGGAGTGGCCGACTGCCTGCTGAAATTCTGCACGGATCAGGATGCCTCCCAGACCGAAAGTACCACCCAAGGCAACTGCGGCTGGTTTGACAGTGCCAAGTGCCTCCTGCAAACTGACATCAGGAACCTGGCCTGGTGACTTTTGTTTCTCTGGGTAAAGGCCATGGTTCAGGTCCAGGGCCTTGTGGCCAGGAGTGGCCGGCTGCCTGCTGAAATTCCGCACGGATGAGGATACATGCCAGTTGCAAGGTGCCCCCACAGGCAACTGTGGCTGGTTTGACAGTGCCAAGTGCCTCCTGCAAACTGACATCAGGAACCTGGCCTGGTGACTTTTGTTTCTCTGGGGAAAGGCCATGGTTCATGTCCAGGGCCTTGTGGCCAGGAGTGGCCGGCTGCCTGCTGAAATTCCGCACGGATGAGGATACATCCCAGTTGCAAGGTGCCCCCACAGGCAACTGCGTCTGGTTTGACAGTGCCAAGTGCCTCCTGCAAACTGACATCAGGAACCTGGCCTGGTGTTTTTTGTTTCTCTGGGGAAAGGCCATGGTTCATGTCCAGGGCCTTGTGGCCAGGAGTGGCCGGCTGCCTGCTGAAATTCCGCACGGATGAGGATACATCCCAGTTGCAAGGTGCCCCCACAGGCAACTGCGTCTGGTTTGACAGTGCCAAGTGCCACCTGCAAACTGACATCAGGAACCTGGCCTGGTGACTTTTGTTTCTCTGGGGAAAGGCCAACATTCTTTTCCGGGTACCGGTGGACGGAGTGGCCGGCTGCCTGCTGAAATTCCAAAAGGATCAGGATGCCTCCCAGACCGAAAGTACCACCCAAGGCAAATGTGGCTGGTTTGACAGTGCCAAGTGCCTCCTGCAAACAGACATCAGCGACCTGGCCTGCTAAGTTCTGTTTCTCTGGGGAAAGGCCATCGTTCCTCTCCAGGGCCCGGTGGCTCGAGTGGCAGGCTGCCTGCTGAAATTCCACATGGATCAGGAGGCCTCCCAGATGAAAGGTGCCCCCACAGGCAACTGTGGCTGGTTTGACAGTGCCAAGTGCCTCCTGCAAACTGACATCAGGAACCTGGCCTGGTGATTTTTATTTCTCTGGGTAAAGGCCATCATTCGTGTCCAGTGCCCCGCGGCCTGGAGTGGCCGGCTGCCTGCTGAAATTCCTCACGGTTGAGGATACCTCCCAGATGAAAGGTGCCCCCACAGGTAACTGTGGCTGGTTTGACAGTGCCAAGTGCCTCCTGCAAACTGACATCAGGAACCTGGCCTGGTGACTTTTGTTTCTCTGGGGAAAGTCCATGGTTCATGTCCATGGCCTGGGGGCCCGGAGTGGCCGGCTGCCTGCTGAAATTCTGCATGGATCAGGATGCCGCTGAGATGGAAGGTGCCACCACAGGCAACTGTGGCTGGTTTGACACTGCCAAGTGCCTCCTGCAAACTGACATCAGGAACCTGGCCTGGTGACTTTTGTTTCTCAGGGGAAAGGCCATCGTTCCTCTCCAGGGCCCGCTGGCCCGGAGTGGCCGGCTGCCGGCTGAAATTCCACACGGATCAGGATGCCTCCCAGATGAAAAATGCCCCCAGAGGAAACTGCGTCAGGTTTGACAGTGCCAAGTGCCTCCTGCAAACTGACATCAGGAACCTGGCCTGGTGACTTTTGTTTCTCTGGGGAAAGGCAATGGTTCATGTCCAGGGCCTGGGGGCTCGGAGTGGCCGGCTGCCTGCTGAAATTCCGCATGGATCAGGATGCCTCCCACATGAAAAATGCCCCCACAGGCAACTGCGTCTGGTTTGACAGTGCCAAGTGACTCCTGCAAACTGACATCAGGAACCTGGCCTGGTGACTTTTGTTTCTCTGGGGAAAGGCCATCATTCTTTTCCAGGGTACGGTGGCCCGGAGTGGCCGGCTGCCTGCTGAAATTCCGCACGGATCAGGATGCCTCCCAGACCGAAAGTACCACCCAAGGCAAATGTGGCTGGTTTGACAGTGCCAAGTGCCTCCTGCAAACAGACATCAGCGACCTGGCCTGCTGAGTTCTGTTTCTCAGGGGAAAGGCCATGGTTCCTCTCCAGGGCCCGGTGGCTCGAGTGGCAGGCTGCCTGCTGAAATTCCACATGGATCAGGAGGCCTCCCAGATGAAAGGTGCCCCCACAGGCAACTGTGGCTGGTTTGACAGTGCCAAGTGCCTCCTGCAAACTGACATCAGGAACCTGGCCTGGTGACTTTTATTTCTCTGGGTAAAGGCCATCATTCGTGTCCAGTGCCCCGCGGCCTGGAGTGGCCGGCTGCCTGCTGAAATTCCTCACGGTTGAGGATACCTCCCAGATGAAAGGTGCCCCCACAGGTAACTGTGGCTGGTTTGACAGTGCCAAGTGCCTCCTGCAAACTGACATCAGGAACCTGGCCTGGTGACTTTTGTTTCTCTGGGGAAAGTCCATGGTTCATGTCCATGGCCTGGGGGCCCGGAGTGGCCGGCTGCCTGCTGAAATTCTGCATGGATCAGGATGCCGCCGAGATGGAAGGTGCCACCACAGGCAACTGTGGTTGGTTTGACACTGCCAAGTGCCTCCTGCAAACTGACATCAGGAACCTGGACTGGTGACTTTTGTTTCTCTGGGGAAAGGCCATGGTTCATGTCCAGGGCCTGGTAGCCCGGAGTGGCCGGCTGCCTGCTGAAATTCCACACGGATCAGGACGCCTCCCAGATGAAAAATGCCCCCAGAGGAAACTGCGTCAGGTTTGACAGTGCCAAGTGCCTCCTGCAAACTGACATCAGGAACCTGGCCTGGTGACTTTTGTTTCTCTGGGGAAAGGCCATGGTTCATGTCCAGGGCCTGGGGGCTCGGAGTGGCCGGCTGCCTGCTGAAATTCCGCATGGATCAGGATGCCTCCCAGATGAAAAATGCCCCCACAGGCAACTGCGTCTGGTTTGACAGTGCCAAGTGACTCCTGCAAACTGACATCAGGAACCTGGCCTGGTGACTTTTGTTTCTGTGTGTAAAGGCCATGATTCTTTTCCGGGGTACGGTGGCCCGGACTGGCGGGCTGCCTGCTGAAATTCCGCACGGATCAGGATGCCTCCCAGACCGAAAGTACCACCCAAGGCAAATGTGGCTGGTTTGACAGTGCCAAGTGCCTCCTGCAAACAGACATCAGCGACCTGGCCTGCTGAGTTCTGTTTCTCTGGGGAAAGGCCATCGTTCCTCTCCAGGGCCTGGGGGCTCGGAGTGGCCGGCTGCCTGCTGAAATTCCGCACGGATCAGGATGCCTCCCAGACCGAAAGTACCACCCAAGGCAAATGTGGCTGGTTTGACAGTGCCAAGTGCCTCCTGCCAACTGACATCTGGAACCTGGCCTGGTGACTTTTGTTTCTCTGGGGAAAGGCCATGGTTCATATCCTGAGCCTGGTGTCCTGGAGTGGCCGGCTGCCTGCTGAAATTCCGAACGGACCAGGATGCCGCCCAGATGAAAGGTACCACCAGAGGCAACTGCGTCAGGTTTGAC
This sequence comes from Passer domesticus, assembly GCF_036417665.1. Classification (NCBI taxonomy): domain Eukaryota; kingdom Metazoa; phylum Chordata; class Aves; order Passeriformes; family Passeridae; genus Passer; species Passer domesticus. The sequence goes on from NC_087474.1 coordinate 60,624,382, forward strand.
AGTGCCAAGTGCCTCCTGCAAACTGACATCAGGAACCTGGCCTGGTGACTTTTGTTTCTCTGGGGAAAGGCCATGATTCTTTTCCGGAGTACGGTGGCCCGGAGTGGCCGGCTGCCTGCTGAAATTCCAAAAGGATCAGGATGCCTCCCAGACCGAAAGTACCACCCAAGGCAACTGTGGCTGGTTTGACAGTGCCAAGTGCCTCCTGCAAACAGACATCAGCGACCTGACCTGCTGAGTTCTGTTTCTCTGGGGAAAGGCCATGGTTCATGTCCAGGGCCCGGTGGCTCGAGTGAGAGGCTGCCTGCTGAAATTCCAAACGGATCAGGATACCTCCCAGATCGAAAGTACCACCAGAGGCAACTGTGGCTGGTTTGACAGTGCCAAGTGCCTCCTGCAAACTGACATCAGGAACCTGGCCTGGTGACTTTTGTTTCTCTGGGGAAAAGCCATGGTTCATGTCCAGGGCCTGGTGGCCCGGAGTGGCCGGCTGCCTGCTGAAATTCCGCACGGATCAGGATGCCTCCCAGACCGAAAGTACCACCCAAGGCAACTGTGGCTGGTTTGACAGTGCCAAGTGCCTCCTGCAAACTGACATCAGGAACCTGGCCTGCTGACTTTTGTTTCTCTGGGGAAAGGCCATGGTTCATGTCCAGGGCCTTGTGGCCAGGAGTGGCCGGCTGCCTGCTGAAATTCCGCACGGATGAGGATACATCCCAGTTGCAAGGTGCCCCCACAGGCAACTGCGTCTGGTTTGACAGTGCCAAGTGCCACCTGCAAACTGACATCAGGAACCTGGCCTGGTGACTTTTGTTTGTCTGGGGAAAGGCCATTATTCTTGTCCGGGTCCCGGTGGCCCGGACTGGCAGGCTGCCTGCTGAAATTCCAAAAGGATCAGGATACCTCCCAGATGCAAGGTGCCCCCACAGGCAACTGCGGCTGGTTTGACAGTGCCAAGTGCCTCCTGCAAACTGACATCAGGAACCTGGACTGGTGACTTTTGTTTCTCTGGGGAAAGGCCATGGTTCATGTCCAGGGCTTGGTGGCCCGGAGTGGCCGGCTGCCTGCTGAAATTCCAAATGGATCAGGATACCTCCCAGACCGAAAGTACCACCAGAGGCAACTGTGGCTGGTTTGACAGTGCCAAGTGCCTCCTGCAAACTGACATCAGGAACCTGGCCTGGTGACTTTTGTTTCTCTGGGGAAAGGCCATCATTCTTGTCCGGGGCCCAGAGTGGCCGGAGTGTCCGGCTGCCTGCTGAAATTCCACATGGATCAGGATGCCTCCCAGATGAAAAATGCCCCCACAGGCAACTGCGTCTGGTTTGACAGTGCCAAGTGCCTCCTGCAAACTGACATCAGGAACCTGGCCTGGTGACTTTTGTTTCTCTGGGGAAAGGCCATGGTTCATGTCCAGGGCCTTGTGGCCAGGAGTGGCCGGCTGCCTGCTGAAATTCCGCACGGATGAGGATACATCCCAGTTGCAAGGTGCCCCCACAGGCAACTGCGTCTGGTTTGACAGTGCCAAGTGCCACCTGCAAACTGACATCAGGAACCTGGCCTGGTGACTTTTGTTTCTCTGGGGAAAGACCAACATTCTTTTCAGGGTACCGGTGGACGGAGTGGCCGACTGCCTGCTGAAATTCCGCACGGATCAGGATGCCTCCCAGACCGAAAGTACCACCCAAGGCAACTGTGGCTGGTTTGACAGTGCCAAGTGCCTCCTGCAAACTGACATCAGGAACCTGGCCTGGTGACTTTTATTTCTCTGGGGAAAGGCCATCATTCGTGTCCAGTGCCCCGCGGCCTGGAGTGGCCGGCTGCCTGCTGAAATTCCTCACGGTTGAGGATACCTCCCAGATGAAAGGTGCCCCCACAAGTAACTGTGGCTGGTTTGACAGTGCCAAGTGCCTCCTGCAAACTGACATCAGGAACCTGGCCTGCTGACTTTTGTTTCTCAGGGGAAAGGCCATGGTTCATGTCCAGGGCCTGGTAGCCCGGAGTGGCCGGCTGCCTGCTGAAATTCCATATGGATCAGGATGCCTCCCAGATGAAAAATGCCCCCAGAGGAAACTGCGTCAGGTTTGACAGTGCCAAGTGCCTCCTGCAAACTGACATCAGGAACCTGGCCTGGTGACTTTTGTTTCTCTGGGGAAAGGCCATGGTTCATGTCCAGGGCCTGGGGGCTCGGAGTGGCCGGCTGCCTGCTGAAATTCCGCATGGATCAGGATGCCTCCCAGATGAAAAATGCCCCCACAGGCAACTGCGTCTGGTTTGACAGTGCCAAGTGCCTCCTGCAAACTGACATCAGGAACCTGGCCTGGTGACTTTTGTTTCTGTGTGTAAAGGCCATCATTCTTTTCCAGGGTACGGTGGCCCGGAGTGGCCGGCTGCCTGCTGAAATTCCGCACGGATCAGGATGACTCCCAGACCGAAAGTACCACCCAAGGCAAATGTGGCTGGTTTGACAGTGCCAAGTGCCTCCTGCAAACAGACATCAGCGACCTGGCCTGCTGAGTTCTGTTTCTCTGGGGAAAGGCCATCGTTCCTCTCCAGGGCCCGGTGGCTCGAGTGGCAGGCTGCCTGCTGAAATTCCACATGGATCAGGATGCCTCCCAGATGAAAGGTGCCCCCACAGGCAACTGTGGCTGGTTTGACAGTGCCAAGTGCCACCTGCAAACTGACATCAGGAACCTGGCCTGGTGACTTTTGTTTCTCTGGGGAAAGGCCAACATTCTTTTCCGGGTACCGGTGGACGGAGTGGCCGACTGCCTGCTGAAATTCTGCACGGATCAGGATGCCTCCCAGACCGAAAGTACCACCCAAGGCAACTGCGGCTGGTTTGACAGTGCCAAGTGCCTCCTGCAAACTGACATCAGGAACCTGGCCTGGTGACTTTTGTTTCTCTGGGTAAAGGCCATGGTTCAGGTCCAGGGCCTTGTGGCCAGGAGTGGCCGGCTGCCTGCTGAAATTCCGCACGGATGAGGATACATGCCAGTTGCAAGGTGCCCCCACAGGCAACTGTGGCTGGTTTGACAGTGCCAAGTGCCTCCTGCAAACTGACATCAGGAACCTGGCCTGGTGACTTTTGTTTCTCTGGGGAAAGGCCATGGTTCGTGTCCAGGGCCTTGTGGCCAGGAGTGGCCGGCTGCCTGCTGAAATTCCGCACGGATGAGGATACATCCCAGTTGCAAGGTGCCCCCACAGGCAACTGCGTCTGGTTTGACAGTGCCAAGTGCCTCCTGCAAACTGACATCAGGAACCTGGCCTGGTGTTTTTTGTTTCTCTGGGGAAAGGCCATGGTTCATGTCCAGGGCCTTGTGGCCAGGATTGGCCGGCTGCCTGCTGAAATTCCGCACGGATGAGGATACATCCCAGTTGCAAGGTGCCCCCACAGGCAACTGCGTCTGGTTTGACAGTGCCAAGTGCCACCTGCAAACTGACATCAGGAACCTGGCCTGGTGACTTTTGTTTCTCTGGGGAAAGGCCAACATTCTTTTCCGGGTACCGGTGGACGGAGTGGCCGGCTGCCTGCTGAAATTCCGCACGGATCAGGATGCCTCCCAGACCGAAAGTACCACCCAAGGCAACTGTGGCTGGTTTGACAGTGCCAAGTGCCTCCTGCAAACTGACATCAGGAACCTGGCCTGGTGACTTTTATTTCTCTGGGGAAAGGCCATCATTCGTGTCCAGTGCCCCGCGGCCTGGAGTGGCCGGCTGCCTGCTGAAATTCCTCACGGTTGAGGATACCTCCCAGATGAAAGGTGCCCCCACAAGTAACTGTGGCTGGTTTGACAGTGCCAAGTGCCTCCTGCAAACTGACATCAGGAACCTGGCCTGCTGACTTTTGTTTCTCAGGGGAAAGGCCATGGTTCATGTCCAGGGCCTGGTAGCCCGGAGTGGCCGGCTGCCTGCTGAAATTCCATATGGATCAGGATGTCTCCCAGATGAAAAATGCCCCCAGAGGAAACTGCGTCAGGTTTGACAGTGCCAAGTGCCTCCTGCAAACTGACATCAGGAACCTGGCCTGGTGACTTTTGTTTCTCTGGGGAAAGGCCATGTTTCATGTCCAGGGCCTGGGGGCTCGGAGTGGCCGGCTGCCTGCTGAAATTCCGCATGGATCAGGATGCCTCCCAGATGAAAAATGCCCCCACAGGCAACTGCATCTGGTTTGACAGTGCCAAGTGCCTCCTGCAAACTGACATCAGGAACCTGGCCTGGTGACTTTTGTTTCTGTGTGTAAAGGCCATCATTCTTTTCCAGGGTACGGTGGCCCGGAGTGGCCGGCTGCCTGCTGAAATTCCGCACGGATCAGGATGACTCCCAGACCGAAAGTACCACCCAAGGCAAATGTGGCTGGTTTGACAGTGCCAAGTGCCTCCTGCAAACAGACATCAGCGACCTGGCCTGCTAAGTTCTGTTTCTCTGGGGAAAGGCCATCGTTCCTCTCCAGGGCCCGGTGGCTCGAGTGGCAGGCTGCCTGCTGAAATTCCACATGGATCAGGAGGCCTCCCAGATGAAAGGTGCCCCCACAGGCAACTGTGGCTGGTTTGACAGTGCCAAGTGCCTCCTGCAAACTGACATCAGGAACCTGGCCTGGTGACTTTTATTTCTCTGGGTAAAGGCCATCATTCGTGTCCAGTGCCCCGCGGCCTGGAGTGGCCGGCTGCCTGCTGAAATTCCTCACGGTTGAGGATACCTCCCAGATGAAAGGTGCCCCCACAGGTAACTGTGGCTGGTTTGACACTGCCAAGTGCCTCCTGCAAACTGACATCAGGAACCTGGCCTGGTGACTTTTGTTTCTCTGGGGAAAGTCCATGGTTCATGTCCATGGCCTGGGAGCCCGGAGTGGCCGGCTGCCTGCTGAAATTCTGCATGGATCAGGATGCCGCCGAGATGGAAGGTGCCACCACAGGCAACTGTGGCTGGTTTGACACTGCCAAGTGCCTCCTGCAAACTGACATCAGGAACCTGGCCTGGTGACTTTTGTTTCTCTGGGGAAAAGCCATGGTTCATGTCCAGGGCCTGGTGGCCCGGAGTGGCCGGCTGCCTGCTGAAATTCCGCACGGATCAGGATGCCTCCCAGACCGAAAGTACCACCCAAGGCAACTGTGGCTGGTTTGACAGTGCCAAGTGCCTCCTGCAAACTGACATCAGCAACCTGGCCTGCTGACTTTTGTTTCTCTGGGGAAAGGCCATGGTTCATGTCCAGGGCCTTGTGGCCAGGAGTGGCCGGCTGCCTGCTGAAATTCCGCACGGATGCGGATACATCCCAGTTGCAAGGTGCCCCCACAGGCAACTGCGTCTGGTTTGACAGTGCCAAGTGCCACCTGCAAACTGACATCAGGAACCTGGCCTGGTGACTTTTGTTTGTCTGGGGAAAGGCCATTATTCTTGTCCGGGTCCCGGTGGCCCGGACTGGCAGGCTGCCTGCTGAAATTCCAAAAGGATCAGGATACCTCCCAGATGCAAGGTGCCCCCACAGGCAACTGCGGCTGGTTTGACAGTGCCAAGTGCCTCCTGCAAACTGACATCAGGAACCTGGACTGGTGACTTTTGTTTCTCTGGGGAAAGGCCATGGTTCATGTCCAGGGCCTTGTGGCCAGGAGTGGCCGGCTGCCTGCTGAAATTCCGCACGGATGAGGATACATCCCAGTTGCAAGGTGCCCCCACAGGCAACTGCGTCTGGTTTGACAGTGCCAAGTGCCACCTGCAAACTGACATCAGGAACCTGGCCTGGTGACTTTTGTTTCTCTGGGGAAAGGCCAACATTCTTTTCAGGGTACCGGTGGACGGAGTGGCCGACTGCCTGCTGAAATTCCGCACGGATCAGGATGCCTCCCAGACCGAAAGTACCACCCAAGGCAACTGTGGCTGGTTTGACAGTGCCAAGTGCCTCCTGCAAACTGACATCAGGAACCTGGCCTGGTGACTTTTATTTCTCTGGGGAAAGGCCATCATTCGTGTCCAGTGCCCCGCGGCCTGGAGTGGCCGGCTGCCTGCTGAAATTCCTCACGGTTGAGGATACCTCCCAGATGAAAGGTGCCCCCACAAGTAACTGTGGCTGGTTTGACAGTGCCAAGTGCCTCCTGCAAACTGACATCAGGAACCTGGCCTGGTGACTTTTGTTTCTCTGGGGAAAGTCCATGGTTCATGTCCATGGCCTGGGGGCCCCAGAGTGGCAGGCTGCCGGCTGAAATTCTGCATGGATCAGGATGCCGCCGAGATGGAAGGTGCCCCCAGAGGCAACTGTGGCTGGTTTGACAGTGCCAAGTGCCTCCTGCAAACTGACATCAGGAACCTGGCCTGCTGACTTTTGTTTCTCAGGGGAAAGGCCATGGTTCATGTCCAGGGCCTGGTAGCCCGGAGTGGCCGGCTGCCTGCTGAAATTCCATATGGATCAGGATGCCTACCAGATGAAAAATGCCCCCAGAGGAAACTGCGTCAGGTTTGACAGTGCCAAGTGCCTCCTGCAAACTGACATCAGGAACCTGGCCTGGTGACTTTTGTTTCTCTGGGGAAAGGCCATGTTTCATGTCCAGGGCCTGGGGGCTCGGAGTGGCCGGCTGCCTGCTGAAATTCCGCATGGATCAGGATGCCTCCCAGATGAAAAACGCCCCCACAGGCAACTGCGTCTGGTTTGACAGTGCCAAGTGCCTCCTGCAAACTGACATCAGGAACCTGGCCTGGTGACTTTTGTTTCTGTGTGTAAAGGCCATCATTCTTTTCCAGGGTACGGTGGCCCGGAGTGGCCGGCTGCCTGCTGAAATTCCGCACGGATCAGGATGACTCCCAGACCGAATGTACCACCCAAGGCAAATGTGGCTGGTTTGACAGTGCCAAGTGCCTCCTGCAAACAGACATCAGCGACCTGGCCTGCTGAGTTCTGTTTCTCTGGGGAAAGGCCATCGTTCCTCTCCAGGGCCCAGTGGCTCGAGTGGCAGGCTGCCTGCTGAAATTCCACATGGATCAGGATGCCTCCCAGATGAAAGGTGCCCCCACAGGCAACTGTGGCTGGTTTGACAGTGCCAAGTGCCACCTGCAAACTGACATCAGGAACCTGGCCTGGTGACTTTTGTTTCTCTGGGGAAAGGCCAACATTCTTTTCCGGGTACCGGTGGACGGAGTGGCCGACTGCCTGCTGAAATTCTGCACGGATCAGGATGCCTCCCAGACCGAAAGTACCACCCAAGGCAACTGCGGCTGGTTTGACAGTGCCAAGTGCCTCCTGCAAACTGACATCAGGAACCTGGCCTGGTGACTTTTGTTTCTCTGGGTAAAGGCCATGGTTCAGGTCCAGGGCCTTGTGGCCAGGAGTGGCCGGCTGCCTGCTGAAATTCCGCACGGATGAGGATACATGCCAGTTGCAAGGTGCCCCCACAGGCAACTGTGGCTGGTTTGACAGTGCCAAGTGCCTCCTGCAAACTGACATCAGGAACCTGGCCTGGTGACTTTTGTTTCTCTGGGGAAAGGCCATGGTTCATGTCCAGGGCCTTGTGGCCAGGAGTGGCCGGCTGCCTGCTGAAATTCCGCACGGATGAGGATACATCCCAGTTGCAAGGTGCCCCCACAGGCAACTGCGTCTGGTTTGACAGTGCCAAGTGCCTCCTGCAAACTGACATCAGGAACCTGGCCTGGTGTTTTTTGTTTCTCTGGGGAAAGGCCATGGTTCATGTCCAGGGCCTTGTGGCCAGGAGTGGCCGGCTGCCTGCTGAAATTCCGCACGGATGAGGATACATCCCAGTTGCAAGGTGCCCCCACAGGCAACTGCGTCTGGTTTGACAGTGCCAAGTGCCACCTGCAAACTGACATCAGGAACCTGGCCTGGTGACTTTTGTTTCTCTGGGGAAAGGCCAACATTCTTTTCCGGGTACCGGTGGACGGAGTGGCCGGCTGCCTGCTGAAATTCCAAAAGGATCAGGATGCCTCCCAGACCGAAAGTACCACCCAAGGCAACTGTGGCTGGTTTGACAGTGCCAAGTGCCTCCTGCAAACAGACATCAGCGACCTGGCCTGCTAAATTCTGTTTCTCTGGGGAAAGGCAATCGTTCCTCTCCAGGGCCCGGTGGCTCGAGTGGCAGGCTGCCTGCTGAAATTCCACATGGATCAGGAGGCCTCCCAGATGAAAGGTGCCCCCAGAGGCAACTGTGGCTGGTTTGACAGTGCCAAGTGCCTCCTGCAAACTGACATCAGGAACCTGGCCTGGTGACTTTTATTTCTCTGGGTAAAGGCCATCATTCGTGTCCAGTGCCCCGCGGCCTGGAGTGGCCGGCTGCCTGCTGAAATTCCTCACGGTTGAGGATACCTCCCAGATGAAAGGTGCCCCCACAGGTAACTGTGGCTGGTTTGACACTGCCAAGTGCCTCCTGCAAACTGACATCAGGAACCTGGCCTGGTGACTTTTGTTTCTCTGGGGAAAGTCCATGGTTCATGTCCATGGCCTGGGGGCCCGGAGTGGCCGGCTGCCTGCTGAAATTCTGCATGGATCAGGATGCCGCCGAGATGGAAGGTGCCACCACAGGCAACTGTGGCTGGTTTGACAGTGCCAAGTGCCTCCTGCAAACTGACATCAGGAACCTGGCCTGGTGACTTTTGTTTCTCAGGGGAAAGGCCATCGTTCCTCTCCAGGGCCCGCTGGCCCGGAGTGGCCGGCTGCCTGCTGAAATTCCACACGGATCAGGATGCCTCCCAGATGAAAAATGCCCCCAGAGGAAACTGCGTCAGGTTTGACAGTGCCAAGTGCCTCCTGCAAACTGACATCAGGAACCTGGCCTGGTGACTTTTGTTTCTCTGGGGAAAGGCCATGGTTCATGTCCAGGGCCTGGGGGCTCGGAGTGGCCGGCTGCCTGCTGAAATTCCGCATGGATCAGGATGCCTCCCAGATGAAAAATGCCCCCACAGGCAACTGCGTCTGGTTTGACAGTGCCAAGTGACTCCTGCAAACTGACATCAGGAACCTGGCCTGGTGACTTTTGTTTCTGTGTGTAAAGGCCATCATTCTTTTCCAGGGTACGGTGGCCCGGAGTGGCCGGCTGCCTGTTGAAATTCCGCACGGATCAGGATGCCTCCCAGACCGAAAGTACCACCCAAGGCAAATGTGGCTGGTTTGACAGTGCCAAGTGCCTCCTGCAAACAGACATCAGCGACCTGGCCTGCTGAGTTCTGTTTCTCTGGGGAAAGGCCATCGTTCCTCTCCAGGGCCCGGTGGCTCGAGTGGCAGGCTGCCTGCTGAAATTCCACATGGATCAGGATGCCTCCCAGATGAAAGGTGCCACCACAGGCAACTGTGGCTGGTTTGACAGTGCCAAGTGCCTCCTGCAAACTGACATCAGGAACCTGGCCTGGTGACTTTTATTTCTCTGGGTAAAGGCCCTCATTCGTGTCCAGTGCCCCGCGGCCTGGAGTGGCCGGCTGCCTGCTGAAATTCCTCACGGTTGAGGATACCTCCCAGATGAAAGGTGCCCCCACAGGTAACTGTGGCTGGTTTGACAGTGCCAAGTGCCTCCTGCAAACTGACATCAGGAACCTGGCCTGCTGACTTTTGTTTCTCTGGGGAAAGGCCATGGTTCATGTCCATGGCCTGGGGGCCCGGAGTGGCCGGCTGCCTGCTGAAATTCTGCATGGATCCGGATGCCGCCGAGATGGAAGGTGCCACCACAGGCAACTGTGGCTGGTTTGACACTGCCAAGTGCCTCCTGCAAACTGACATCAGGAACCTGGCCTGGTGACTTTTGTTTCTCTGGGGAAAGGCCATGGTTCATGTCCAGGGCCTGGTAGCCCGGAGTGGCCGGCTGCCTGCTGAAATTCCACATGGATCAGGATGCCTCCCAGATGAAAAATGCCCCCAGAGGAAACTGAGTCAGGTTTGACAGTGCCAAGTGCCTCCTGCAAACTGACATCAGGAACCTGACCTGGTGACTTTTGTTTCTCTGGGGAAAGGCCATGGTTCATGTCCAGGGCCTGGTGGCTCGGAGTGGCCGGCTGCCTGCTGAAATTCCGCATGGATCAGGATGCCTCTCACATGAAAAATGCCCCCACAGGCACCTGTGGCTGGTTTGACAGTGCCAAGTGCCTCCTGCCAACTGACATCTGGAACCTGGCCTGGTGACTTTTGTTTCTCTGGGGAAAGGCCATGGTTTATATCCTGAGCCTGGTGTCCTGGAGTGGCCGGCAGCCTGCTGAAATTCTGGACGGACCAGGATGCCGCCCAGATGAAAGGTACCACCAGAGGCAACTGCGTCTGGTTTGACAGTGCCAAGTGCCTCCTGCAAACTGACATCAGGAACCTGGCCTGGTGACTTTTGTTTCTCTGGGGAAAGGCCATGATTCTTTTCCGGGGTACGGTGGCCCGGAGTGGCCGGCTGCCTGCTGAAATTCCAAAAGGATCAGGATGCCTCCCAGACCGAAAGTACCACCCAAGGCAACTGTGGCTGGTTTGACAGTGCCAAGTGCCTCCTGCAAACAGACATCAGCGACCTGGCCTGCTGAGTTCTGTTTCTCTGGGGAAAGGCCATGGTTCCTCTCCAGGGCCCGGTGGCTCGAGTGGCAGGCTGCCTGCTGAAATTCCACATGGATCAGGAGGCCTCCCAGATGAAAGGTGCCCCCAGAGGCAACTGTGGCTGGTTTGACAGTGCCAAGTGCCTCCTGCAAACTGACATCAGGAACCTGGCCTGGTGACTTTTATTTCTCTGGGTAAAGGCCATCATTCGTGTCCAGTGCCCCGCGGCCTGGAGTGGCCGGCTGCCTGCTGAAATTCCTCACGGTTGAGGATACCTCCCAGATGAAAGGTGCCCCCACAGGTAACTGTGGCTGGTTTGACAGTGCCAAGTGCCTCCTGCAAACTGACATCAGGAACCTGGCCTGGTGACTTTTGTTTCTCTGGGGAAAGTCCATGGTTCATGTCCATGGCCTGGGGGCCCGGAGTGGCCGGCTGCCTGCTGAAATTCTGCATGGATCAGGATGCCGCCGAGATGGAAGGTGCCACCACAGGCAACTGTGGTTGGTTTGACACTGCCAAGTGCCTCCTGCAAACTGACATCAGGAACCTGGCCTGCTGACTTTTGTTTCTCAGGGGAAAGGCCATGGTTCATGTCCAGGGCCTGGTAGCCCGGAGTGGCCGGCTGCCTGCTGAAATTCCACACGGATCAGTACGCCTCCCAGATGAAAAATGCCCCCAGAGGAAACTGCGTCAGGTTTGACAGTGCCAAGTGCCTCCTGCAAACTGACATCAGGAACCTGGCCTGGTGACTTTTGTTTCTCTGGGGAAAGGCCATGGTTCATGTCCAGGGCCTGGGGGCTCGGAGTGGCCGGCTGCCTGCTGAAATTCCGCATGGATCAGGATGCCTCCCAGATGAAAAATGCCCCCACAGGCAACTGCGTCTGGTTTGACAGTGCCAAGTGACTCCTGCAAACTGACATCAGGAACCTGGCCTGGTGACTTTTGTTTCTGTGTGTAAAGGCCATGATTCTTTTCCGGGGTACGGTGCCCCGGAGTGGCGGGCTGCCTGCTGAAATTCCGCACGGATCAGGATGCCTCCCAGACCGAAAGTACCACCCAAGGCAAATGTGGCTGGTTTGACAGTGCCAAGTGCCTCCTGCAAACTGACATCAGGAACCTGGCCTGGTGACTTTTGTTTCTCAGGGGAAAGGCCATCGTTCCTCTCCAGGGCCCGCTGGCCCGGAGTGGCCGGCTGCCTGCTGAAATTCCACACGGATCAGGATGCCTCCCAGATGAAAAATGCCCCCAGAGGAAACTGCGTCAGGTTTGACAGTGCCAAGTGCCTCCTGCAAACTGACATCAGGAACCTGGCCTGGTGACTTTTGTTTCTCTGGGGAAAGGCCATGGTTCATGTCCAGGGCCTGGGGGCTCGGAGTGGCCGGCTGCCTGCTGAAATTCCGCATGGATCAGGATGCCTCCCAGATGAAAAATGCCCCCACAGGCAACTGCGTCTGGTTTGACAGTGCCAAGTGACTCCTGCAAACTGACATCAGGAACCTGGCCTGGTGACTTTTGTTTCTGTGTGTAAAGGCCATCATTCTTTTCCAGGGTACGGTGGCCCGGAGTGGCCGGCTGCCTGTTGAAATTCCGCACGGATCAGGATGCCTCCCAGACCGAAAGTACCACCCAAGGCAAATGTGGCTGGTTTGACAGTGCCAAGTGCCTCCTGCAAACAGACATCAGCGACCTGGCCTGCTGAGTTCTGTTTCTCTGGGGAAAGGCCATCGTTCCTCTCCAGGGCCCGGTGGCTCGAGTGGCAGGCTGCCTGCTGAAATTCCACATGGATCAGGATGCCTCCCAGATGAAAGGTGCCACCACAGGCAACTGTGGCTGGTTTGACAGTGCCAAGTGCCTCCTGCAAACTGACATCAGGAACCTGGCCTGGTGACTTTTATTTCTCTGGGTAAAGGCCCTCATTCGTGTCCAGTGCCCCGCGGCCTGGAGTGGCCGGCTGCCTGCTGAAATTCCTCACGGTTGAGGATACCTCCCAGATGAAAGGTGCCCCCACAGGTAACTGTGGCTGGTTTGACAGTGCCAAGTGCCTCCTGCAAACTGACATCAGGAACCTGGCCTGCTGACTTTTGTTTCTCTGGGGAAAGGCCATGGTTCATGTCCATGGCCTGGGGGCCCGGAGTGGCCGGCTGCCTGCTGAAATTCTGCATGGATCCGGATGCCGCCGAGATGGAAGGTGCCACCACAGGCAACTGTGGCTGGTTTGACACTGCCAAGTGCCTCCTGCAAACTGACATCAGGAACCTGGCCTGGTGACTTTTGTTTCTCTGGGGAAAGGCCATGGTTCATGTCCAGGGCCTGGTAGCCCGGAGTGGCCGGCTGCCTGCTGAAATTCCACATGGATCAGGATGCCTCCCAGATGAAAAATGCCCCCAGAGGAAACTGAGTCAGGTTTGACAGTGCCAAGTGCCTCCTGCAAACTGACATCAGGAACCTGACCTGGTGACTTTTGTTTCTCTGGGGAAAGGCCATGGTTCATGTCCAGGGCCTGGTGGCTCGGAGTGGCCGGCTGCCTGCTGAAATTCCGCATGGATCAGGATGCCTCTCACATGAAAAATGCCCCCACAGGCACCTGTGGCTGGTTTGACAGTGCCAAGTGCCTCCTGCCAACTGACATCTGGAACCTGGCCTGGTGACTTTTGTTTCTCTGGGGAAAGGCCATGGTTTATATCCTGAGCCTGGTGTCCTGGAGTGGCCGGCAGCCTGCTGAAATTCTGGACGGACCAGGATGCCGCCCAGATGAAAGGTACCACCAGAGGCAACTGCGTCTGGTTTGACAGTGCCAAGTGCCTCCTGCAAACTGACATCAGGAACCTGGCCTGGTGACTTTTGTTTCTCTGGGGAAAGGCCATGATTCTTTTCCGGGGTACGGTGGCCCGGAGTGGCCGGCTGCCTGCTGAAATTCCAAAAGGATCAGGATGCCTCCCAGACCGAAAGTACCACCCAAGGCAACTGTGGCTGGTTTGACAGTGCCAAGTGCCTCCTGCAAACAGACATCAGCGACCTGGCCTGCTGAGTTCTGTTTCTCTGGGGAAAGGCCATGGTTCCTCTCCAGGGCCCGGTGGCTCGAGTGGCAGGCTGCCTGCTGAAATTCCACATGGATCAGGAGGCCTCCCAGATGAAAGGTGCCCCCACAGGCAACTGTGGCTGGTTTGACAGTGCCAAGTGCCTCCTGCAAACTGACATCAGGAACCTGGCCTGGTGACTTTTATTTCTCTGGGTAAAGGCCATCATTCGTGTCCAGTGCCCCGCGGCCTGGAGTGGCCGGCTGCCTGCTGAAATTCCTCACGGTTGAGGATACCTCCCAGATGAAAGGTGCCCCCACAGGTAACTGTGGCTGGTTTGACAGTGCCAAGTGCCTCCTGCAAACTGACATCAGGAACCTGGCCTGGTGACTTTTGTTTCTCTGGGGAAAGTCCATGGTTCATGTCCATGGCCTGGGGGCCCGGAGTGGCCGGCTGCCTGCTGAAATTCTGCATGGATCAGGATGCCGCCGAGATGGAAGGTGCCACCACAGGCAACTGTGGTTGGTTTGACACTGCCAAGTGCCTCCTGCAAACTGACATCAGGAACCTGGCCTGCTGACTTTTGTTTCTCAGGGGAAAGGCCATGGTTCATGTCCAGGGCCTGGTAGAACGGAGTGGCCGGCTGCCTGCTGAAATTCCACACGGATCAGGACGCCTCCCAGATGAAAAATGCCCCCAGAGGAAACTGCGTCAGGTTTGACAGTGCCAAGTGCCTCCTGCAAACTGACATCAGGAACCTGGCCTGGTGACTTTTGTTTCTCTGGGGAAAGGCCATGGTTCATGTCCAGGGCCTGGGGGCTCGGAGTGGCCGGCTGCCTGCTGAAATTCCGCATGGATCAGGATGCCTCCCACATGAAAAATACCCCCACAGGCACCTGTGGCTGGTTTGACAGTGCCAAGTGCCTCCTGCCAACTGACATCTGGAACCTGGCCTGGTGACTTTTGTTTCTCTGGGGAAAGGCCATGGTTCATATCCTGAGCCTGGTGTCCTGGAGTGGCCGGCTGCCTGCTGAAATTCCGAACGGACCAGGATGCCGCCCAGATGAAAGGTACCACCAGAGGCAACTGCGTCAGGTTTGACAGTGCCAAGTGCCTCCTGCAAACTGACATCAGGAACCTGGCCTGGTGACTTTTGTTTCTCTGGGGAAAGGCCATGATTCTTTTCCGGAGTACGGTGGCCCGGAGTGGCCGGCTGCCTGCTGAAATTCCAAAAGGATCAGGATGCCTCCCAGACCGAAAGTACCACCCAAGGCAACTGTGGCTGGTTGACAGTGCCAAGTGCCTCCTGCAAACAGACATCAGCGACCTGGCCTGCTGAGTTCTGTTTCTCTGGGGAAAGGCCATGGTTCATGTCCAGGGCCCGGTGGCTCGAGTGAGAGGCTGCCTGCTGAAATTCCAAACGGATCAGGATACCTCCCAGATCGAAAGTACCACCACAGGCAACTGTGGCTGGTTTGACAGTGCCAAGTGCCTCCTGCAAACTGACATCAGGAACCTGGCCTGGTGACTTTTGTTTCTCTGGGGAAAAGCCATGGTTCATGTCCAGGGCCTGGTGGCCCGGAGTGGCCGGCTGCCTGCTGAAATTCCGCACGGATCAGGATGCCTCCCAGACCGAAAGTACCACCCAAGGCAACTGTGGCTGGTTTGACAGTGCCAAGTGCCACCTGCAAACTGACATCAGGAACCTGGCCTGGTGACTTTTGTTTGTCTGGGGAAAGGCCATTATTCTTGTCCGGGTCCCGGTGGCCCGGACTGGCAGGCTGCCTGCTGAAATTCCAAAAGGATCAGGATACCTCCCAGATGCAAGGTGCCCCCACAGGCAACTGCGGCTGGTTTGACAGTGCCAAGTGCCTCCTGCAAACTGACATCAGGAACCTGGACTGGTGACTTTTGTTTCTCTGGGGAAAGGTCATGGTTCATGTCCAGGGCTTGGTGGCCCGGAGTGGCCGGCTGCCTGCTGAAATTCCAAATGGATCAGGATACCTCCCAGACCGAAAGTACCACCAGAGGCAACTGTGGCTGGTTTGACAGTGCCAAGTGCCTCCTGCAAACTGACATCAGGAACCTGGCCTGGTGACTTTTGTTTCTCTGGGGAAAGGCCATCATTCTTGTCCGGGGCCCAGAGTGGCCGGAGTGTCCGGCTGCCTGCTGAAATTCCACATGGATCAGGATGCCTCCCAGATGAAAAATGCCCCCACAGGCAACTGCGTCTGGTTTGACAGTGCCAAGTGCCTCCTGCAAACTGACATCAGGAACCTGGCCTGGTGACTTTTGTTTCTCTGGGGAAAGGCCATGGTTCATGTCCAGGGCCTTGTGGCCAGGAGTGGCCGGCTGCCTGCTGAAATTCCGCACGGATGAGGATACATCCCAGTTGCAAGGTGCCCCCACAGGCAACTGCGTCTGGTTTGACAGTGCCAAGTGCCACCTGCAAACTGACATCAGGAACCTGGCCTGGTGACTTTTGTTTCTCTGGGGAAAGGCCAACATTCTTTTCCGGGTACCGGTGGACGGAGTGGCCGACTGCCTGCTGAAATTCTGCACGGATCAGGATGCCTCCCAGACCGAAAGTACCACCCAAGGCAACTGCGGCTGGTTTGACAGTGCCAAGTGCCTCCTGCAAACTGACATCAGGAACCTGGCCTGGTGATCTTTTGTTTCTCTGGGTAAAGGCCATGGTTCAGGTCCAGGGCCTTGTGGCCCGGAGTGGCCGGCTGCCTGCTGAAATTCCGCACGGATGAGGATACATGCCAGTTGCAAGGTGCCCCCACAGGCAACTGTGGCTGGTTTGACAGTGCCAAGTGCCTCCTGCAAACTGACATCAGGAACCTGGCCTGGTGACTTTTGTTTCTCTGGGGAAAGGCCATGGTTCATGTCCAGGGCCTTGTGGCCAGGAGTGGCCGGCTGCCTGCTGAAATTCCGCACGGATGAGGATACATCCCAGTTGCAAGGTGCCCCCACAGGCAACTGCGTCTGGTTTGACAGTGCCAAGTGCCTCCTGCAAACTGACATCAGGAACCTGGCCTGGTGTTTTTTGTTTCTCTGGGGAAAGGCCATGGTTCATATCCAGGGCCTTGTGGCCAGGAGTGGCCGGCTGCCTGCTGAAATTCCGCACGGATGAGGATACATCCCAGTTGCAAGGTGCCCCCACAGGCAAATGTGGCTGGTTTGACAGTGCCAAGTGCCTCCTGCAAACTGACATCAGGAACCTGGCCTGGTGACTTTTGTTTCTCTGGGGAAAGGCCATCGTTCCTCTCCAGGGCCCGCTGACCCGGAGTGGCCGGCTGCCTGCTGAAATTCCACACGGATCAGGATGCCTCCCAGATGAAAAATGCCCCCAGAGGAAACTGCGTCAGGTTTGACAGTGCCAAGTGCCTCCTGCAAACTGACATCAGGAACCTGGACTGGTGACTTTTGTTTCTCTGGGGAAAGGCCATGGTTCATGTCCAGGGCCTGGGGGCTCGGAGTGGCCGGCTGCCTGCTGAAATTCCGCATGGATCAGGATGCCTCCCAGATGAAAAATGCCCCCACAGGCAACTGCGTCTGGTTTGACAGTGCCAAGTGACTCCTGCAAACTGACATCAGGAACCTGGCCTGGTGACTTTTGTTTCTCTGGGGAAAGGCCATCATTCTTTTCCAGGGTACGGTGGCCCGGAGTGGCCGGCTGCCTGCTGAAATTCCAAAAGGATCAGGATGCCTCCCAGACCGAAAGTACCACCACAGGCAACTGTGGCTGGTTTGACAGTGCCAAGTGCCTCCTGCAAACTGACATCAGCGACCTGGCCTGCTGAGTTCTGTTTCTCTGGGGAAAGGCCATCGTTCCTCTCCAGGGCCTGGGGGCTCGGAGGGGCCGGCTGCCTGCTGAAATTCCGCATGGATCAGGATGCCTCCCACATGAAAAATGCCCCCACAGGCACCTGTGGCTGGTTTGACAGTGCCAAGTGCCTCCTGCCAACTGACATCTGGAACCTGGCCTGGTGACTTTTGTTTCTCTGGGGAAAGGCCATGGTTCTTTTCCGGAGTACGGTGGCCCGGAGTGGCCGGCTGCCTGCTGAAATTCCAAAAGGATCAGGATGCCTCCCAGACCGAAAGTACCACCCAAGGCAACTGTGGCTGGTTTGACAGTGCCAAGTGCCTCCTGCAAACAGACATCAGCGACCTGGCCTGCTGAGTTCTGTTTCTCTGGGGAAAGGCCATGGTTCATGTCCAGGGCCCGGTGGCTCGAGTGAGAGGCTGCCTGCTGAAATTCCAAACGGATCAGGATACCTCCCAGATCGAAAGTACCACCACAGGCAACTGTGGCTGGTTTGACAGTGCCAAGTGCCTCCTGCAAACTGACATCAGGAACCTGGCCTGGTGACTTTTGTTTCTCTGGGGAAAAGCCATGGTTCATGTCCAGGGCCTGGTGGCCCGGAGTGGCCGGCTGCCTGCTGAAATTCCGAAAGGACCAGGATGCCGCCCAGATGAAAGTTACCACCAGAGGCAACTGCGTCAGGTTTGACAGTGCCAAGTGCCTCCTGCAAACTGACATCAGGAACCTGGCCTGGTGACTTTTGTTTCTCTGGGGAAAGGCCATGATTCTTTTCCGGAGTACGGTGGCCCGGAGTGGCCGGCTGCCTGCTGAAATTCCAAAAGGATCAGGATGCCTCCCAGACCGAAAGTACCACCCAAGGCAACTGTGGCTGGTTTGACAGTGCCAAGTGCCTCCTGCAAACAGACATCAGCGACCTGGCCTGCTGAGTTCTGTTTCTCTGGGGAAAGGCCATGGTTCATGTCCAGGGCCCGGTGGCTCGAGTGAGAGGCTGCCTGCTGAAATTCCAAACGGATCAGGATACCTCCCAGATCGAAAGTACCACCACAGGCAACTGTGGCTGGTTTGACAGTGCCAAGTGCCTCCTGCAAACTGACATCAGGAACCTGGCCTGGTGACTTTTGTTTCTCTGGGGAAAAGCCATGGTTCATGTCCAGGGCCTGGTGGCCCGGAGTGGCCGGCTGCCTGCTGAAATTCCGCACGGATCAGGATGCCTCCCAGACCGAAAGTACCACCCAAGGCAACTGTGGCTGGTTTGACAGTGCCAAGTGCCACCTGCAAACTGACATCAGGAACCTGGCCTGGTGACTTTTGTTTGTCTGGGGAAAGGCCATTATTCTTGTCCGGGTCCCGGTGGCCCGGACTGGCAGGCTGCCTGCTGAAATTCCAAAAGGATCAGGATACCTCCCAGATGCAAGGTGCCCCCACAGGCAACTGCGGCTGGTTTGACAGTGCCAAGTGCCTCCTGCAAACTGACATCAGGAACCTGGACTGGTGACTTTTGTTTCTCTGGGGAAAGGCCATGGTTCATGTCCAGGGCTTGGTGGCCCGGAGTGGCCGGCTGCCTGCTGAAATTCCAAATGGATCAGGATACCTCCCAGACCGAAAGTACCACCAGAGGCAACTGTGGCTGGTTTGACAGTGCCAAGTGCCTCCTGCAAACTGACATCAGGAACCTGGCCTGGTGACTTTTGTTTCTCTGGGGAAAGGCCATCATTCTTGTCCGGGGCCCAGAGTGGCCGGAGTGTCCGGCTGCCTGCTGAAATTCCACATGGATCAGGATGCCTCCCAGATGAAAAATGCCCCCACAGGCAACTGCGTCTGGTTTGACAGTGCCAAGTGCCTCCTGCAAACTGACATCAGGAACCTGGCCTGGTGACTTTTGTTTCTCTGGGGAAAGGCCATGGTTCATGTCCAGGGCCTTGTGGCCAGGAGTGGCCGGCTGCCTGCTGAAATTCCGCACGGATGAGGATACATCCCAGTTGCAAGGTGCCCCCACAGGCAACTGCGTCTGGTTTGACAGTGCCAAGTGCCACCTGCAAACTGACATCAGGAACCTGGCCTGGTGACTTTTGTTTCTCTGGGGAAAGGCCAATATTCTTTTCCGGCTACCGGTGGACGGAGTGGCCGGCTGCCTGCTGAAATTCCAAAAGGATCAGGATGCCTCCCAGACCGAAAGTACCACCCAAGGCAACTGTGGCTGGTTTGACAGTGCCAAGTGCCTCCTGCAAACAGACATCAGCGACCTGGCCTGCTAAGTTCTGTTTCTCTGGGGAAAGGCCATCGTTCCTCTCCAGGGCCCGGTGGCTCGAGTGGCAGGCTGCCTGCTGAAATTCCACATGGATCAGGAGGCCTCCCAGATGAAAGGTGCCCCCACAGGCAACTGTGGCTGGTTTGACAGTGCCAAGTGCCTCCTGCAAACTGACATCAGGAACCTGGCCTGGTGACTTTTATTTCTCTGGGTAAAGGCCATCATTCGTGTCCAGTGCCCCGCGGCCTGGAGTGGCCGGCTGCCTGCTGAAATTCCTCACGGTTGAGGATACCTCCCAGATGAAAAATGCCCCCACAGGTAACTGTGGCTGGTTTGACACTGCCAAGTGCCTCCTGCAAACTGACATCAGGAACCTGGCCTGGTGACTTTTGTTTCTCTGGGGAAAGTCCATGGTTCATGTCCATGGCCTGGGGGCCCGGAGTGGCCGGCTGCCTGCTGAAATTCTGCATGGATCAGGATGCCGCCGAGATGGAAGGTGCCACCACAGGCAACTGTGGCTGGTTTGACAGTGCCAAGTGCCTCCTGCAAACTGACATCAGGAACCTGGCCTGGTGACTTTTGTTTCTCAGGGGAAAGGCCATCGTTCCTCTCCAGGGCCCGCTGGCCCGGAGTGGCCGGCTGCCTGCTGAAATTCCACACGGATCAGGATGCCTCCCAGATGAAAAATGCCCCCAGAGGAAACTGCGTCAGGTTTGACAGTGCCAAGTGCCTCCTGCAAACTGACATCAGGAACCTGGCCTGGTGACTTTTGTTTCTCTGGGGAAAGGCCATGGTTCATGTCCAGGGCCTGGGGGCTCGGAGTGGCCGGCTGCCTGCTGAAATTCCGCATGGATCAGGATGCCTCCCAGATGAAAAATGCCCCCACAGGCAACTGCGTCTGGTTTGACAGTGCCAAGTGACTCCTGCAAACTGACATCAGGAACCTGGCCTGGTGACTTTTGTTTCTGTGTGTAAAGGCCATCATTCTTTTCCAGGGTACGGTGGCCCGGAGTGGCCGGCTGCCTGCTGAAATTCCGCACGGATCAGGATGCCTCCCAGACCGAAAGTACCACCCAAGGCAAATGTGGCTGGTTTGACAGTGCCAAGTGCCTCCTGCAAACAGACATCAGCGACCTGGCCTGCTGAGTTCTGTTTCTCTGGGGAAAGGCCATCGTTCCTCTCCAGGGCCCGGTGGCTCGAGTGGCAGGCTGCCTGCTGAAATTCCACATGGATCAGGATGCCTCCCAGATGAAAGGTGCCACCACAGGCAACTGTGGCTGGTTTGACAGTGCCAAGTGCCTCCTGCAAACTGACATCAGGAACCTGGCCTGGTGACTTTTATTTCTCTGGGTAAAGGCCCTCATTCGTGTCCAGTGCCCCGCGGCCTGGAGTGGCCGGCTGCCTGCTGAAATTCCTCACGGTTGAGGATACCTCCCAGATGAAAGGTGCCCCCACAGGTAACTGTGGCTGGTTTGACAGTGCCAAGTGCCTCCTGCAAACTGACATCAGGAACCTGGCCTGCTGACTTTTGTTTCTCTGGGGAAAGGCCATGGTTCATGTCCAGGGCCTGGTAGCCCGGAGTGGCCGGCTGCCTGCTGAAATTCTGCATGGATCCGGATGCCGCCGAGATGGAAGGTGCCACCACAGGCAACTGTGGCTGGTTTGACACTGCCAAGTGCCTCCTGCAAACTGACATCAGGAACCTGGCCTGGTGACTTTTGTTTCTCTGGGGAAAGGCCATGGTTCATGTCCAGGGCCTGGTAGCCCGGAGTGGCCGGCTGCCTGCTGAAATTCCACATGGATCAGGATGCCTCCCAGATGAAAAATGCCCCCAGAGGAAACTGAGTCAGGTTTGACAGTGCCAAGTGCCTCCTGCAAACTGACATCAGGAACCTGACCTGGTGACTTTTGTTTCTCTGGGGAAAGGCCATGGTTCATGTCCAGGGCCTGGTGGCTCGGAGTGGCCGGCTGCCTGCTGAAATTCCGCATGGATCAGGATGCCTCTCACATGAAAAATGCCCCCACAGGCACCTGTGGCTGGTTTGACAGTGCCAAGTGCCTCCTGCCAACTGACATCAGGAACCTGGCCTGGTGACTTTTGTTTCTCTGGGGAAAGGCCATGGTTTATATCCTGAGCCTGGTGTCCTGGAGTGGCCGGCAGCCTGCTGAAATTCTGGACGGACCAGGATGCCGCCCAGATGAAAGGTACCACCAGAGGCAACTGCGTCTGGTTTGACAGTGCCAAGTGCCTCCTGCAAACTGACATCAGGAACCTGGCCTGGTGACTTTTGTTTCTCTGGGGAAAGGCCATGATTCTTTTCCGGGGTACGGTGGCCCGGAGTGGCCGGCTGCCTGCTGAAATTCCAAAAGGATCAGGATGCCTCCCAGACCGAAAGTACCACCCAAGGCAACTGTGGCTGGTTTGACAGTGCCAAGTGCCTCCTGCAAACAGACATCAGCGACCTGGCCTGCTGAGTTCTGTTTCTCTGGGGAAAGGCCATGGTTCCTCTCCAGGGCCCGGTGGCTCGAGTGGCAGGCTGCCTGCTGAAATTCCACATGGATCAGGAGGCCTCCCAGATGAAAGGTGCCCCCACAGGTAACTGTGGCTGGTTTGACAGTGCCAAGTGCCTCCTGCAAACTGACATCAGGAACCTGGCCTGGTGACTTTTGTTTCTCTGGGGAAAGTCCATGGTTCATGTCCATGGCCTGGGGGCCCCGAGTGGCCGGCTGCCTGCTGAAATTCTGCATGGATCAGGATGCCGCCGAGATGGAAGGTGCCACCACAGGCAACTGTGGTTGGTTTGACACTGCCAAGTGCCTCCTGCAAACTGACATCAGGAACCTGGCCTGGTGACTTTTGTTTCTCAGGGGAAAGGCCATGGTTCATGTCCAGGGCCTGGTAGCCCGGAGTGGCCGGCTGCCTGCTGAAATTCCACACGGATCAGGACGCCTCCCAGATGAAAAATGCCCCCAGAGGAAACTGCGTCAGGTTTGACAGTGCCAAGTGCCTCCTGCAAACTGACATCAGGAACCTGGCCTGGTGACTTTTGTTTCTCTGGGGAAAGGCCATGGTTCATGTCCAGGGCCTGGGGGCTCGGAGTGGCCGGCTGCCTGCTGAAATTCCGCATGGATCAGGATGCCTCCCACATGAAAAATGCCCCCACAGGCACCTGTGGCTGGTTTGACAGTGCCAAGTGCCTCCTGCCAACTGACATCTGGAACCTGGCCTGGTGACTTTTGTTTCTCTGGGGAAAGGCCATGGTTCATATCCTGAGCCTGGTGTCCTGGAGTGGCCGGCTGCCTGCTGAAATTCCGAACGGACCAGGATGCCGCCCAGATGAAAGGTACCACCAGAGGCAACTGCGTCAGGTTTGACAGTGCCAAGTGCCTCCTGCAAACTGACATCAGGAACCTGGCCTGGTGACTTTTGTTTCTCTGGGGAAAGGCCATGATTCTTTTCCGGAGTACGGTGGCCCGGAGTGGCCGGCTGCCTGCTGAAATTCCAAAAGGATCAGGATGCCTCCCAGACCGAAAGTACCACCCAAGGCAACTGTGGCTGGTTTGACAGTGCCAAGTGCCTCCTGCAAACAGACATCAGCGACCTGGCCTGCTGAGTTCTGTTTCTCTGGGGAAAGGCCATGGTTCATGTCCAGGGCCCGGTGGCTCGAGTGAGAGGCTGCCTGCTGAAATTCCAAACGGATCAGGATACCTCCCAGATCGAAAGTACCACCACAGGCAACTGTGGCTGGTTTGACAGTGCCAAGTGCCTCCTGCAAACTGACATCAGGAACCTGGCCTGGTGACTTTTGTTTCTCTGGGGAAAAGCCATGGTTCATGTCCAGGGCCTGGTGGCCCGGAGTGGCCGGCTGCCTGCTGAAATTCCAAAAGGATCAGGATGCCTCCCAGACCGAAAGTACCACCCAAGGCAACTGTGGCTGGTTTGACAGTGCCAAGTGCCACCTGCAAACTGACATCAGGAACCTGGCCTGGTGACTTTTGTTTGTCTGGGGAAAGGCCATTATTCTTGTCCGGGTCCCGGTGGCCCGGACTGGCAGGCTGCCTGCTGAAATTCCAAAAGGATCAGGATACCTCCCAGATGCAAGGTGCCCCCACAGGCAACTGCGGCTGGTTTGACAGTGCCAAGTGCCTCCTGCAAACTGACATCAGGAACCTGGACTGGTGACTTTTGTTTCTCTGGGGAAAGGCCATGGTTCATGTCCAGGGCTTGGTGGCCCGGAGTGGCCGGCTGCCTGCTGAAATTCCAAATGGATCAGGATACCTCCCAGACCGAAAGTACCACCAGAGGCAACTGTGGCTGGTTTGACAGTGCCAAGTGCCTCCTGCAAACTGACATCAGGAACCTGGCCTGGTGACTTTTGTTTCTCTGGGGAAAGGCCATCATTCTTGTCCGGGGCCCAGAGTGGCCGGAGTGTCCGGCTGCCTGCTGAAATTCCACATGGATCAGGATGCCTCCCAGATGAAAAATGCCCCCACAGGCAACTGCGTCTGGTTTGACAGTGCCAAGTGCCTCCTGCAAACTGACATCAGGAACCTGGCCTGGTGACTTTTGTTTCTCTGGGGAAAGGCCATGGTTCATGTCCAGGGCCTTGTGGCCAGGAGTGGCCGGCTGCCTGCTGAAATTCCGCACGGATGAGGATACATCCCAGTTGCAAGGTGCCCCCACAGGCAACTGCGTCTGGTTTGACAGTGCCAAGTGCCACCTGCAAACTGACATCAGGAACCTGGCCTGGTGACTTTTGTTTCTCTGGGGAAAGGCCAACATTCTTTTCCGGGTACCGGTGGACGGAGTGGCCGACTGCCTGCTGAAATTCTGCACGGATCAGGATGCCTCCCAGACCGAAAGTACCACCCAAGGCAACTGCGGCTGGTTTGACAGTGCCAAGTGCCTCCTGCAAACTGACATCAGGAACCTGGCCTGGTGACTTTTGTTTCTCTGGGTAAAGGCCATGGTTCAGGTCCAGGGCCTTGTGGCCAGGAGTGGCCGGCTGCCTGCTGAAATTCCGCACGGATGAGGATACATGCCAGTTGCAAGGTGCCCCCACAGGCAACTGTGGCTGGTTTGACAGTGCCAAGTGCCTCCTGCAAACTGACATCAGGAACCTGGCCTGGTGACTTTTGTTTCTCTGGGGAAAGGCCATGGTTCATGTCCAGGGCCTTGTGGCCAGGAGTGGCCGGCTGCCTGCTGAAATTCCGCACGGATGAGGATACATCCCAGTTGCAAGGTGCCCCCACAGGCAACTGCGTCTGGTTTGACAGTGCCAAGTGCCTCCTGCAAACTGACATCAGGAACCTGGCCTGGTGTTTTTTGTTTCTCTGGGGAAAGGCCATGGTTCATATCCAGGGCCTTGTGGCCAGGAGTGGCCGGCTGCCTGCTGAAATTCCGCACGGATGAGGATACATCCCAGTTGCAAGGTGCCCCCACAGGCAAATGTGGCTGGTTTGACAGTGCCAAGTGCCTCCTGCAAACTGACATCAGGAACCTGGCCTGGTGACTTTTGTTTCTCAGGGGAAAGGCCATCGTTCCTCTCCAGGGCCCGCTGACCCGGAGTGGCCGGCTGCCTGCTGAAATTCCACACGGATCAGGATGCCTCCCAGATGAAAAATGCCCCCAGAGGAAACTGCGTCAGGTTTGACAGTGCCAAGTGCCTCCTGCAAACTGACATCAGGAACCTGGCCTGGTGACTTTTGTTTCTCTGGGGAAAGGCCATGGTTCATGTCCAGGGCGTGGGGGCTCGGAGTGGCCGGCTGCCTGCTGAAATTCCGCATGGATCAGGATGCCTCCCAGATGAAAAATGCCCCCACAGGCAACTGCGTCTGGTTTGACAGTGCCAAGTGACTCCTGCAAACTGACATCAGGAACCTGGCCTGGTGACTTTTGTTTCTCTGGGGAAAGGCCATCATTCTTTTCCAGGGTACGGTGGCCCGGAGTGGCCGGCTGCCTGCTGAAATTCCAAAAGGATCAGGATGCCTCCCAGACCGAAAGTACCACCCAAGGCAACTGTGGCTGGTTTGACAGTGCCAAGTGCCTCCTGCAAACAGACATCAGCGACCTGGCCTGCTGAGTTCTGTTTCTCTGGGGAAAGGCCATGGTTCATGTCCAGGGCCCGGTGGCTCGAGTGAGAGGCTGCCTGCTGAAATTCCAAACGGATCAGGATACCTCCCAGATCGAAAGTACCACCACAGGCAACTGTGGCTGGTTTGACAGTGCCAAGTGCCTCCTGCCAACTGACATCTGGAACCTGGCCTGGTGACTTTTGTTTCTCTGGGGAAAAGCCATGGTTCATGTCCAGGGCCTGGTGGCCCGGAGTGGCCGGCTGCCTGCTGAAATTCCGCACGGATCAGGATGCCTCCCAGACCGAAAGTACCACCCAAGGCAAATGTGGCTGGTTTGACAGTGCCAAGTGCCTCCTGCAAACAGACATCAGCGACCTGGCCTGCTGAGTTCTGTTTCTCTGGGGAAAGGCCATCGTTCCTCTCCAGGGCCTGGGGGCTCGGAGTGGCCGGCTGCCTGCTGAAATTCCGCATGGATCAGGATGCCTCCCACATGAAAAATGCCCCCACAGGCACCTGTGGCTGGTTTGACAGTGCCAAGTGCCTCCTGCCAACTGACATCTGGAACCTGGCCTGGTGACTTTTGTTTCTCTGGGGAAAGGCCATGGTTCATATCCTGAGCCTGGTGTCCTGGAGTGGCCGGCTGCCTGCTGAAATTCCGAAAGGACCAGGATGCCGCCCAGATGAAAGTTACCACCAGAGGCAACTGCGTCAGGTTTGACAGTGCCAAGTGCCTCCTGCAAACTGACATCAGGAACCTGGCCTGGTGACTTTTGTTTCTCTGGGGAAAGGCCATGATTCTTTTCCGGAGTACGGTGGCCCGGAGTGGCCGGCTGCCTGCTGAAATTCCAAAAGGATCAGGATGCCTCCCAGACCGAAAGTACCACCCAAGGCAACTGTGGCTGGTTTGACAGTGCCAAGTGCCTCCTGCAAACAGACATCAGCGACCTGGCCTGCTGAGTTCTGTTTCTCTGGGGAAAGGCCATGGTTCATGTCCAGGGCCCGGTGGCTCGAGTGGCCGGCTGCCTGCTGAAATTCCGCACGGATCAGGATACCTCCCAGATGCAAGGTGCCCCCACAGGCAACTGTGGCTGGTTTGACAGTGCCAAGTGCCTCCTGCAAACTGACATCAGGAACCTGGCCTGGTGACTTTTGTTTCTCTGGGGAAAAGCCATGGTTCATGTCCAGGGCCTGGTGGCCCGGAGTGGCCGGCTGCCTGCTGAAATTCCGCACGGATCAGGATGCCTCCCAGACCGAAAGTACCACCCAAGGCAACTGTGGCTGGTTTGACAGTGCCAAGTGCCACCTGCAAACTGACATCAGGAACCTGGCCTGGTGACTTTTGTTTGTCTGGGGAAAGGCCATTATTCTTGTCCGGGTCCCGGTGGCCCGGACTGGCAGGCTGCCTGCTGAAATTCCGCATGGATCAGGATACCTCCCAGATGCAAGGTGCCCCCACAGGCAACTGCGGCTGGTTTGACAGTGCCAAGTGCCTCCTGCAAACTGACATCAGGAACCTGGACTGGTGACTTTTGTTTCTCTGGGGAAAGGCCATGGTTCATGTCCAGGGCTTGGTGGCCCGGAGTGGCCGGCTGCCTGCTGAAATTCCAAATGGATCAGGATACCTCCCAGACCGAAAGTACCACCAGAGGCAACTGTGGCTGGTTTGACAGTGCCAAGTGCCTCCTGCAAACTGACATCAGGAACCTGGCCTGGTGACTTTTGTTTCTCTGGGGAAAGGCCATCATTCTTGTCCGGGGCCCAGAGTGGCCGGAGTGTCCGGCTGCCTGCTGAAATTCCACATGGATCAGGATGCCTCCCAGATGAAAAATGCCCCCACAGGCAACTGCGTCTGGTTTGACAGTGCCAAGTGCCTCCTGCAAACTGACATCAGGAACCTGGCCTGGTGACTTTTGTTTCTCTGGGGAAAGGCCATGGTTCATGTCCAGGGCCTTGTGGCCAGGAGTGGCCGGCTGCCTGCTGAAATTCCGCACGGATGAGGATACATCCCAGTTGCAAGGTGCCCCCACAGGCAACTGCGTCTGGTTTGACAGTGCCAAGTGCCACCTGCAAACTGACATCAGGAACCTGGCCTGGTGACTTTTGTTTCTCTGGGGAAAGGCCAACATTCTTTTCAGGGTACCGGTGGACGGAGTGGCCGACTGCCTGCTGAAATTCCGCACGGATCAGGATGCCTCCCAGACCGAAAGTACCACCCAAGGCAACTGTGGCTGGTTTGACAGTGCCAAGTGCCTCCTGCAAACTGACATCAGGAACCTGGCCTGGTGACTTTTATTTCTCTGGGGAAAGGCCATCATTCGTGTCCAGTGCCCCGCGGCCTGGAGTGGCCGGCTGCCTGCTGAAATTCCTCACGGTTGAGGATACCTCCCAGATGAAAGGTGCCCCCACAAGTAACTGTGGCTGGTTTGACAGTGCCAAGTGCCTCCTGCAAACTGACATCAGGAACCTGGCCTGGTGACTTTTGTTTCTCTGGGGAAAGTCCATGGTTCATGTCCATGGCCTGGGGGCCCCAGAGTGGCAGGCTGCCGGCTGAAATTCAGCATGGATCAGGATGCCGCCGAGATGGAAGGTGCCCCCAGAGGCAACTGTGGCTGGTTTGACAGTGCCAAGTGCCTCCTGCAAACTGACATCAGGAACCTGGCCTGCTGACTTTTGTTTCTCAGGGGAAAGGCCATGGTTCATGTCCAGGGCCTGGTAGCCCGGAGTGGCTGGCTGCCTGCTGAAATTCCATATGGATCAGGATGCCTCCCAGATGAAAAATGCCCCCAGAGGAAACTGCGTCAGGTTTGACAGTGCCAAGTGCCTCCTGCAAACTGACATCAGGAACCTGGCCTGGTGACTTTTGTTTCTCTGGGGAAAGGCCATGGTTCTTGTCCAGGGCCTGGGGGCTCGGAGTGGCCGGCTGCCTGCTGAAATTCCGCATGGATCAGGATGCCTCCCAGATGAAAAATGCCCCCACAGGCAACTGCGTCTGGTTTGACAGTGCCAAGTGCCTCCTGCAAACTGACATCAGGAACCTGGCCTGGTGACTTTTGTTTCTGTGTGTAAAGGCCATCATTCTTTTCCAGGGTACGGTGGCCCGGAGTGGCCGGCTGCCTGCTGAAATTCCGCACGGATCAGGATGACTCCCAGACCGAAAGTACCACCCAAGGCAAATGTGGCTGGTTTGACAGTGCCAAGTGCCTCCTGCAAACAGACATCAGCGACCTGGCCTGCTGAGTTCTGTTTCTCTGGGGAAAGGCCATCGTTCCTCTCCAGGGCCCGGTGGCTCGAGTGGCAGGCTGCCTGCTGAAATTCCACATGGATCAGGATGCCTCCCAGATGAAAGGTGCCCCCACAGGCAACTGTGGCTGGTTTGACAGTGCCAAGTGCCTCCTGCAAACTGACATCAGGAACCTGGCCTGGTGACTTTTATTTCTCTGGGTAAAGGCCATCATTCGTGTCCAGTGCCCCGCGGCCTGGAGTGGCCGGCTGGCTGCTCTAATTCCTCACGGTTGAGGACACCTCCCAGATGAAAGGTGCCCCCACAGGTAACTGTGGCTGGTTTGACAGTGCCAAGTGCCTCCTGCAAGCTGACATCAGGAACCTGGCCGGGTGACTTTTGTTTCTCTGGGGAAAGGCCATCATTCTTGTCCGGGGCCCAGAGTGGCCTGGGGTGGCCAGCTGCCTGCTGAAATTCCGCACGGATCAGGATACCTCCCAGATGCAAGGTGCCCCCACAGGCAACTGTGGCTGGTTTGACTATGCCAAGTGCCTCCTGCAAACTGACATCAGGAACCTGGCCTGGTGACTTTTGTTTCTCTGGGGAAAAGCCATGGTTCATGTCCAGGGCCTGGTGGCCCGGAATGTCCGGCTGCCTGCTGAAATTCCGCATGGATCAGGATGCCTCCCACATGAAAAATACCCCCACAGGCAACTGCGTCTGGTTTGACAGTGCCAAGTGCCTCCTGCAAACTGACATCAGGAACCTGGCCTGGTGACTTTTGTTTCTCTGGGGAAAGGCCATCATTCTTGTCCAGGGCCTGGTGGCCCGGAGTGGCCGGCTGCCTGCTGAAATTCCGCATGGATCAGGATGCCTCCCACATGAAAAATGCCCCCACAGGCACCTACGGCTTGTTTGACAGTGCCAAGTGCCTCCTGCCAACTGACATCAAGAACCTGGCCTGGTGACATTTGTTTCTCAGGGGAAAGGCCATCGTTCCTCTCCAGGGCCCGCTGGCCCGGAGTGGCCGGCTGCCTGCTGAAATTCCACACGGATCAGGATGCCTCCCAGATGAAAAATGCCCCCAGAGGAAACTGCGTCAGGTTTGACAGTGCCAAGTGCCTCCTGCAAACTGACATCAGGAACCTGGCCTGGTGACTTTTGTTTCTCTGGGGAAAGGCCATCGTCCTTGTCCGGGGCCTGCCGGCTAAGAGTGGCCGGCTGCATGCTGAAATTCCACACGGTTGAGGATACCTCCCAGTTGCAAGGTGCCCCCACAGGCAACTGTGGCTGGTTTGACAGTGCCATGTGCCTCCTGCAAACTGACGTCAGGAACCTCGCCTGGTGACTTTCGTTTCTCTGGGGAAAGACCATGATTCATGTCCAGGGCCTTGCGGCCTGGAGTGCCCGGCTGCCTGCTGAAATTCCGCCCGGATCAGGATGCCTTCCAGACCGATACTACCACCACAGGCAACTGCGTCTGGTTTGACAGTGCCAAGTGCCTCCTGCAAACTGACATCAGGAACCTTGCCTGGTGACTTTTGTTTCTCTGGGGATAGGCCATCGTTCCTCTCCAGGGCCCGTAGTCCCGGAGGGGCCGGCTGCCTGCTGAAATTCCTCATGGATCAGGATGCCTGCCACATGAAAGGTGCCCCCACAGGCAACTACGTCTGGTTTGACAGTGCCAAGTGCCTCCTGCAAACTGACATCAGGAACCTGGCCTGGTGATTTTTGTTTCTCTGGGGAAAGGCCATTGTACGTGTCCAGAGCCTGGTGGCACGGAGTGGCCGGCTGCCTGCTGAAATTCCACACGGATCAGGATTCCTCCCAGAACGAAAGTACCACCACAGGCAACTGTGGCTGGTATGACAATACCTTGTGCCTCCTGCAAACTGACATCAGGAACCTGGCCTGGTGACTTTTGTTTCTCTGGGGAAAGGCCATCGTTCGTGTCCAGGGCCAGGTGTCCCTGGGTGTCCGGCTGCCTGCTGAAATTCCGAACGGATTAGGATGCCGCCCAGATGAAAGGTACCACTACAGGCAACTGTGGCAGGTTTGACAGTGCCAAGTGCCTCCTGCAAACTGACATCAGGAACCTGGCCTGGTGACTTTTGTTTCTCTGGGGAAAAGCCGTGGTTCATGTCCAGGGCCTGGTGGCCCGGAGTGGCCGGCC
Source organism: Passer domesticus (assembly GCF_036417665.1). NCBI lineage: Eukaryota > Metazoa > Chordata > Aves > Passeriformes > Passeridae > Passer > Passer domesticus. Next base: position 60,655,445 of record NC_087474.1, read on the forward strand.
GCCTGCTGAAATTCCGCATGGATCAGGATGCCTCCCAGATGCAAGGTGCCCCCACAGGCACCTGTGGCTGGTTTGACAGTGCCAAGTGGCTCCTGCCAACTGACATCAGGAACCTGGCCTGGTGACTTTTATTTCTCTGGGGAAAAGCCATGGTTCATGTCCAGGACCTTGTGGCCCGCAGTGGCCGGCCGCCTGCTGAAATTCAGCATGGATCAGGATGCCTCCCAGATGAAATGTGCCCCCACAGGCACCTGTGGCTGGTTTGACAGTGCCAAGTGCCTCCTGCAAACTGACATCAGGAACCTGGCCTGGTGAGTTTTGTTTCTCTGGGGAAAGGCCATCATTCGTGTCCAGTGCCCCGCTGCCTGGAGTGGCCGGCTGCCTGCTGAAATTCCTCACGGTTTAGGATTCCTCCCAGATGAAAGGTGCCCCCACAGGTAACTGTGGCTGGTTTGACAGTGCCAAGTGCCTCCTGCAAGCTGTCATCAGGAACCTGGCCTGGTGACTTTTGTTTCTCTGGGGAAAGTCCATCATTCTGGTCCGGGGCCTTGCGGCCTGGAGTGCCCGGCCGCCTGCTGAAATTCCGCATGGGTCAGGGTGCCTCCCAGATGGAAAGTGCCCCCACAGACAACTGTGGCTGGATTGACAGTGCCAAGTGCCTCCTGCAAACTGACATCAGGAACCTGGCCTGGTGACTTTTGTTTCTCTGGGGAAAGGCCATAGATGATGTCCAGTGCCCCCTGGCCCGGAGCGGCCGACTGCCTGCTGAAATTCCGCACAGATCTGGATAACTCCCAGATGAAAGGAGCCCCCACAGGCAACTGTGGCTGGTTTGACAGTGCCAAGTGCCTCCTGCAAACTGACACCAGGAACCTGGCCTGGTGACTTTTGTTTCTCTGGGGATAGGCCATTATTCTTCTCCAGTATCCGTTGTCCCGGAGTGGCCGGCTGCCTGCTGAAATTCCGAACGGATTAGGATGCCGCCCAGATGAAAGGTACCACCAGAGGCAACTGCGTCTGGTTTGACAGTGCCAAGTGCCTCCTGCAAACTGACATCAGGAACCTGGCCTGGTGACTTTTGTTTCTCGGGGGAAAAGCCATGGTTCATGTCCAGGACCTGGTGGCCCAGAGTGGCCAGCCGCCTGCTGAAATTCAGCATGGATCAGGATGCCTCCCAGATGAAAAGTGCCCCCACAGGCACCTGTGGCTGGTTTGACAGTGCCAAGTGCCTCCTGCCAACTCACATCAGGAACCTGGCCTGGTGACTTTTGTTTCTCTGGGAAAAGGCCATCGTTCCTCTCCAGGGCCAGCAGGCCCGGAGTGGCCGGCTGCCTGCTGAAATTCCGCACGGATCAGGATACCTCCAAGATGCAAGGTGCCCCCAGAGGCAACTGTGGCTGGTTTGACAGTGCCAAGTACCTCCTGCAAACTGACATCAGGAACCTGGCCTGGTGACTTTTGTTTCTCTGGGGTAAGGCCATGGTTCCTGCCCAGTGCCCGGTGGCCTGGAGTGGCCGGCAGCCTGCTGAAATTCCGCACAGATGAGGATACCTCCCAGATGCAAGGTGCCCATACAGGCACGTGTGGCTGGTTTGACAGTGCCAAGTGCCTCCTGCAAACTGACATCAGGAACCTGGCCAGGTGACTTTTGTTTCTCTGGGGAAAGGCCATCGTTCCTCTCCAGGGCCCGGTGGCCCGGAATGGCCGACTGCCTGCTGAAATTCCGAACGGATTAGGATGCCGCCCAGATGAAAGGTACCACCACAGGCAACTGTGGCTGGTTTGACAGTGCCAAGTGCCTCCTGCAAATTGACATCAGGAACCTGGCCTGGTGACTTTTGTTTCTCTGGGGAAAGGCCATCGTTCTTGTCCGGAGCCCGCCGGCCCGGAGTGGCCAGCTGCGTGCTGAAATTCCACACGGTTGAGGATACCTCCCAGTTGCAAGGTAATCACACAGGCAATGGTGGCTGGTTTGACAGTGCCATGTGCCTCCTGCAAACTGACATCAGGAACCTGGCCTGGTGACTTTCGTTTCTCTGGGGAAAGACCATGATTCATGTCCAGGGACTTGCGGCCTGGAGTGCCCGGCTGCCTGCTGAAATTCCGAAGGGATCAGGATACCTCCCAGACCGATACTACCACCACAGGCAACTGCGTCTGGTTTGACAGTGCCAAGTGCCTCCTGCAAACTGACATCAGGAACCTTGCCTGGTGACTTTTGTTTCTCTGGGGATAGGCCATCGTTCCTCTCCAGGGCCCGTAGTCCCGGAGGGGCCGGCTGCCTGCTGAAATTCCACATGGATCAGGATGCCTGCCACATGAAAGGTGCCCCCACAGGCAACTACGTCTGGTTTGACAGTGCCAAGTGCCTCCTGCAAACAGACATCAGGAACCTGGCCTGGTGATTTTTGTTTCTCTGGGGAAAGGCCATTGTACGTGTCCAGAGCCTGGTGGCGCGGAGTGGCCGGCTGCCTGCTGAAATTCCGCAGGGATCAGGATTCCTCCCAGAACGAAAGTACCACCACAGGCAACTGTGGCTGGTTTGACAATACCATGTGCCTCCTGCAAACTGACATCAGGAACCTGGCCTGGTGACTTTTGTTTCTCTGGGGAAAGGCCATCGTTCGTGTCCAGGGCCAGGTGTCCCTGGGTGTCCGGCTGCCTGCTGAAATTCCGAATGGATTAGGATGCCGCCCAGATGAAAGGTACCACTACAGGCAACTGTGGCAGGTTTGACAGTGCCAAATGCCTCCTGCCAACTGACATCAGGAACCTGGCCTGGTGACTTTTGTTTCTCTGGGGAAAAGCCGTGGTTCCTGTCCAGGGCCTGGTGGCCCGGAGTGGCAGGCCGCCTGCTGAAATTCCGCATGGATCAGGATGCCTCCCAGATGAAAACTGCCCCCACAGGCACCTGTGGCTGGTTTGACAGTGCCAAGTGCCTCCTGCCAACTGACATCTGGAACCTGGCCTGGTGACTTTTGTTTCTCTGGGGAAAAGCCATGGTTCATGTCCAGGACCTTGTGGCCCAGAGTGGCCGGCCGCCTGCTGAAATTCAGCATGGATCAGGATGCCTCCCACATGAAAAGTGACCCCACAGGCACCTGTGGCTGGTTTGACAGTGCCAAGTGCCTCCTGCCAACTGACATCAGGAACCTGGCCTGGTGACTTTTGTTTCTCAGGGGAAAGGCCATCGTTCCTCTCCAGGGCCCGCTGGCCCGGAGTGGCCGACTGCCTGCTGAAATTCCACACGGATCAGGATAACTCCCAGATGAAAGGAGCCCCCAGAGGCAACTGTGGCTGGTTTGACAGTGCCAAGTGCCACCTGCAAACTGACATCAGGAACCTGGCCCGGTGACTTTTGTTTCTCTGGGGAAAGGCCATAGATGATGTCCAGTGCCCCCTGGCCCGGAGTGGCCGACTGCCTGCTGAAATTCCGCACAGATCAGGATAACTCCCAGATGAAAGGAGCCCCCACAGGCAACTGTGGCAGGGTTGACAGTGCCAAGTGCCTCCTGCAAACTGACATCAGGAACCTGGCCTGGTGACTTTTGTTTCTCTTGGGAAAGGCCATCATTCTTCTCCAGTGTCCGTTGTCCCGGAGTGGCCGGCTGCCTGCTGAAATTCCGCACGGATCAGGATAGCTCCCAGATGAAAGGCGCCCCCACAGGCAACTGTGGCTGGTTTGACAATGCCAAGTGCCTCCTGCAAACTGACATCAGGAACCTGGCCTGGTGACTTTTGTTTCTCTGGGGAAAGGCCATCGTTCGTGTCCAGGGCCGGGTGTCCCTGGGTGTCCGGCTGCCTGCTGAAATTCCGAACGGATTAGGATGCCGCCCAGATGAAAGGTACCACCACAGGCAACTGTGGCAGGTTTGACAGTGCCAAGTGCCTCCTGCAAACTGACATCAGGAACCTGGCCTGGTGACTTTTGTTTCTCGGGGGAAAAGCCATGGTTCATGTCCAGGACCTGGTGGCCCGGAGTGGCCGGCCGCCTGCTGAAATTCCGCATGGATCAGGATGCCTCCCAGATGAAAATTGCCCCCACAGGCACCTGTGGCTGGTTTGACAGTGCCAAGTGCCTCCTGCAAACTGACATCAGGAACCTGGCCTGGTGACTTTTGTTTCTCTGGGGAAAGGCCATCATTGTTTTCCGGGGCCCGCTGGCCCGGAATGGCCAGCAGCCTGCTGAAATTCCGCATGGATCAGGATACCTCCCAGAGCGAAACTAAAACCATAGGCAACTGTGGCAGGTTTGACAGTGCCAAGTGCCTCCTGCAAACTGACATCAGGAACCTGTCCTGGTAAGTTTTGTTTCTCTGGGGAAAGGCCATCGTTCTTGTCCGGGGCCCGCCGGCCCAGAGTGGCTGGCTGCCTGCTGAAATTCCACACGGTTGAGGATACCTCCCAGCTGCAAGGTGCCCCCACAGGCAACTGTGGCTGGTTTGACAGTGCCATGTGCCTCCTGCAAACTGACATCAGGAACCTGGCCAGGTGACTTTCGTTTCTCTGGGGATAGGCCATCATTCCACTCCAGGGCCCGTAGTCCGGAGTAGCCGGCTGCCTGCTGAAATTCCTCATGGATCAGGATGCCTCCCACATGAAAGGTGCCCCCACAGGCAACTACGTCTGGTTTGACAGTGCCAAGTGCCTCCTGCAAACAGACATCAGGAACCTGGCCTGGTGATTTTTCTTTCTCTGGGGAAAGGCCATTGTACGTGTCCAGAGCCTGGTGGCGCGGAGTGCCCGGCTGCCTGCTGAAATTCCGCACGGATCAGGATTCCTCCCAGAACGAAAGTACCACCACAGGCAACTGTGGCTGGTTTGACAATGCCATGTGCCTCCTGCAAACTGACATCAGGAACCTGGCCTGGTAAGTTTTGTTTCTCTGGGGAAAGGCCATCGTTCGTGTCCAGGGCCGGGTGTCCCTGGGTGTCCGGCTGCCTGCTGAAATTCCGAACGGATTAGGATGCCGCCCAGATGAAAGGTACCACTACAGGCAACTGTGGCAGGTTTGACAGTGCCAAGTGCCTCCTGCAAACTGACATCAGGAACCTGGCCTGGTGACTTTTGTTTCTCTGGGTAAAAGCCGTGGTTCGTGTCCAGGGCCTGGTGGCCCGGAGTGGCCGGCCGCCTCCTGAAATTCAGCATAGATCAGGATGTCTCCCACATGAAAATTGCCCCCACAGGCACCTGTGGCTGGTTTGACAGTGCCAAGTGCCTCCTGCCAACTGACATCAGGAACCTGGCCTGGTGACTTTTGTTTCTCTGGGGAAAGGCCATCATTCCTCTCCAGGGCCCGCTGGCCCGGAGTGGCCGACTGCCTGCTGAAATTCCGCACGGATCAGGATAACTCCCAGATGCAAGGTGCCCCCACAGGCAACTGTGGCTGGTTTGACAGTGCCAAGTGCCTCCTGCAGACTGACATCAGGAACCTGGCCTGGTGACTTTTGTTTCTCTGGGGAAAGGCCATGGTTCTTCTCCAGTGTCCGTTGTCCCGGAGTGGCCGGCTGCCTGCTGAAATTCCGCACGGATCAGGATAGCTCCCAGATGCAAGGTGCCCCCACAGGCAACTGTGGCTGGTTTGATAATGCCAAGTGCCTCCTGCAAACTGACATCAGGAACCTGGCCTGGTGACTTTTGTTTCTCTGGGGAAAGGCCATGTTTCATGACCAGGGCCGGGTGTCCCTGGGTGTCCGGCTGCCTGCTGAATTTCCAAACGGATTAGGATGCCGCCCAGATGAAAGGTACCACCACAGGCAACTGTGGCAGGTTTGACAGTGCCAAGTGCCTCCTGCAAACTGACATCAGGAACCTGGCCTGGTGACTTTTGTTTCTCTGGGGAAAAGCCGTGCTTCATGTCCAGGGCCTGGTGGCCCGGAGTGGCCGGCCGCCTGCTGAAATTCCGCATGGATCAGGATGCCTCCCAGATGAAAAATGCCCCCAGAGGCACCTGTGGCTGGTTTGACAGTGCCAAGTGCCTCCTGCAAACTGACATCAGGAACCTGGCCAGGTGACTTTTGTTTCTCTGGGGAAAGGCCATCATTACTCTCCTGGGCCCGCTGGCCCGGAGTGGCCGGCTGCCTGCTGAAATTCCGCACGGATCAGGATACCTCCCAGGTGAAAGGAGCCCCCACAGGCAACTGCGGCTGGTTTGACAATACCATGTGCCTCCTGCAAGCTGACATCATAACCTGGCCTGGTGACTTTTGTTTCTCTGGGGAAAGGTCATGCTTCATATCCTGGACCCGTAGTCCCTGAGTGGCCGGCTGCCTGCTGAAATTCCGAACGGATTAGGATGCCTCCCAGATGAAAAGTGCCCCCACAGGCACCTGTGGCTGGTTTGACAGTGCCAAGTGCCTCCTGCAAACTGACATCAGGAACCTGGCCTGGTGACTTTTGTTTCTCTGGGGAAAGGTCATGGTTCATATCCTGGACCCGTAGTCCCGGAGTGGCCGGCTGCCTGCTGAAATTCCGCATGGGTCAGGATGCCGCCCAGATGAAAGGTACCACCACAGGCAACTGTGGCAGGTTTGACAGTGCCAAGTGCCTCCTGCAAACTGACATCAGGAACCTGGCCAGGTGACTTTTGTTTCTCAGGGGAAAGGCCATCGTTCCCCTCCAGGGCCCGCTGGCCCGGAATGGCCGACTGTCTGCTGAAATTCCTCACGGATCAGCATACCGCCCAGATGAAAGGTACCACCACAGGCAACTGTGGCAGGTTTGACAGTGCCAAGTGCCTCCTGCAAACTGACATCAGGAACCTGGCCTGGTGAGTTTTGTTTCTCTGGGGTAAGGCCATGGTTCGTGCCCAGTGCCAGGTGGCCTGGAGTGGCCAGCAGCCTGCTGAAATTCCGCACAGATGAGGATACCTCCCAGACGCAAGGTGCCCATACAGGTTAGTGTGGCTGGTTTGACAGTGCCAAGTGCCTCCTGCAAACTGACATCAGGAACCTGGCCTGGTGACCTTTGTTTCTCTGGGGAAAGGCCATGGTTCCTCTCCAGGGCCCGGTGGCCCGGAGTGGCAGACTGTCTGTTGAAATTCCGCACGGATCAGGATACCTCCCAGATGCAAGGTGCCACCTCTGGCAACTGTGGCTGGTTTGACAGTGCCAAGTGCCTCCTGCAAACTGACATCAGAAACCTGGCCTGGTGACTTTTGTTTCTCTGGGGAAAGGCCATCGTTCGTGTCCAGGGCAGGGTGTCCCTGGGTGTCCGGCTGCCTGCTGAAATTCCGAACGGATTAGGATGCCGCCCAGATGCAACGTACCACCAGAGGCAACTGTGGCTGGTTTGACAGTGCCAAGTGCCTCCTGCCAACTGACATCAGGAACCTGGCCTGGTGACTTTTGTTTCTCTGGGGAAAGGACATCATTGTTTTCCGGGGCCCGCTGGCCCGGAATGGCCAGCAGCCTGCTGAAATTCCGCACGTATCAGGATACCTCCCAGAGCGAAACTAAAACCATAGGCAACTGTGGCAGGTTTGACAGTGCCAAGTGCCTCCTGCAAACTGACATCTGGAACCTGGCCTGGTAAGTTTTGTTTCTCTGGGGTAAAGCTATTATTCTTCTTCAGAGCCCGCTGGCTCGGAGTGGCCGGCTGCCTGCTGAAATTCCGCACGGATCAGGATACCTCCCCGGTTCAAGGTGCCGCCACAGCCAACTGTGGCTGCTTTGACAGTGCCAAGTGCCTCCTGCAAACTGACATCAGAAACCTGGCCTGGTGATTTTCTTTCTCAGGGGAAAGGCCATCGTTCATGTCCAGTGCCCGGTGGCCCGCAGTTGCCTGCTGCCTGCTGAAATTCCACACGGATGAGGATACCTCACAGATGCAAGGTGCCCCCACAGGCACCTGTGGCTGGTTTGACAGTGCCAAGTACCTCCTACAAATTGACATCGGGAACCTGGCCTGGTGACTTTTGTTTCTCTGGGGTAAAGCTATTATTCTTCTTCAGAGCCCGGTGGCTCGGAGTGGCCGGCTGCCTGCTGAAATTCCGCACGGATCAGGATACCTCCCCGGTTCAAGGTGCCGCCACAGCCAACGGTGGCTGCTTTGACAGTGCCAAGCGCCTCCTGCAAACTGACATCAGGAACCTGGCCTGGTGACTTTTGTTTCTCTGGGGAAAGGCCATCATTCTTCTCCAGTGCCCACCGGCCCAGAGTGACCGGCTGCCTGCTGAAATTCCGCACGGATCAGGATACCTCCCAGATGCAAGGTGCCCCCATAGGCACCTGTGCCTGGTTTGACAGTGCCAAGTGCCTCCTGCAAACTGACATCAGGAACCTGCCCTGGTAACTTTTGTTTCTCTGGCGAAAGGCCATGGTTCATGTCCACGGCCTGGTGGCCCAGAGTGTCCGGCTCCCTCCTGAAATTCAGCATGGATCAGGATGCCTCCCAGATGAAAATTGCCCCCAGAGGCACCTGTGGCTGGTTTGACAGTGCCAAGTGCCTCCTGCAAACTGACATCAGGAACCTGGCCTGGTGACTTTTGTTTCTCTGGGGAAAGGCCATCATTCTTTTCCAGGGCCCGCTGGCCCGGAGTGGCCTGCAGCTTGTTGAAATTCCGCACGGATCAGGATACATCCCAGACCGAAACTAAAACCATAGGCAACTGTGGCTGGTTTGACAGTGCCAAGTGCCTCCTGCCAACTGACATCAGGAACCTGGCCTGGTAAGTTTTATTTCTCTGGGGAAAGGCCATCGTTCATGTCCAGGGCCTTGCGGCGGGAAGTGGCCGGCTGCCTGCTGAAATTCCGCATGGGTCAGGATGCCTCCCAGATGGAAAGTGCCCCCACAGACAACTGTGGCTGGTTTGACAGTGCCAAGTGCCTCCTGCAAACTGACATCAGGATCCTGGCCTGGTGACTTTTGTTTCTCTGGGGAAAGGCCATAGATGATGTCCAGTGCCCCCTGGCCCGGAATGGCCGACTGCCTGCTGAAATTCCGCACGGATCAGGATAGCTCCCAGATGCAAGCTGCCCCCACAGGCAACTGTGGCTGGTTTGACAGTGCCAAGTGCCTCCTGCAAACTGACATCAGGAACCTGGCCTGGTGACTTTTGTTTCTCTGGGGAAAGGTCATGGTTCATATCCTGGACCCGTAGTCCCGGAGTGGCCGGCTGCCTGCTGAAATTCCGAACGGATTAGGATGCCGCCCAGATGAAAGGTACCACCACAGGCAACTGTGGCAGGTTTGACAGTGCCAAGTGCCTCCTGCAAACTGACATCAGGAACCTGGCCTGCTGACTTTTGTTTCTCTTTGGAAAAGCCTTGGTTCATGTCCAGGACCTGGTGGTCCGGAGTGGCCGGCCGACTGCTGAAATTCCGCATGGATCAGGATGCCTCCCACATGAAAAGTGCTCCCACAGGCAACTGTGGCTGGTTTGACAGTGCCAAGTGCCTCCTGCAAACTGACATCAGGAACCTGGCCTGGTGACTTTTGTTTCTCTGGGGAAAGGCCATTGTTCCTCTCCAGGGCCCGCTGGCCCGGAGTGGCCGACTGCCTGCTGAAATTCCGCACGGATCAGGATAACTCCCAGATGAAAGGAGCCCCACAGGCAACTGTGGCTGGTTTGACAGTGCCAAGTACCTCCTAGAAATTGACATCAGGAACCTGGCCTGCTGACTTTTGTTTCTCTGGCGAAAGGTCATGGTTCATATCCTGAGCCTGGTGTCCTGGAGTGGCCGACTGACTGCTGAAATTCTGCACGGATCAGGATGCCTCCCAGATGTAAAGAGGCCCCACAGGCACCTGTGGCTGGTTTGACAGTGCCAAGTGCCTCCTGCAAACTGACATCAGGAACCTGGCCAGGTGACTTTTGTTTCTCTGGGGAAAGGCCATCGTTCCTCTCCAGGGCCCGCTGGCCCGGAATGGCCGACTGTCTGCTGAAATTCCGCACGGATCAGGATACCGCCCAGATGAAAGGTACCACCACAGGCAACTTTGGCTGGTTTGACAGTGCCAAGTGCCTCCTGCAAACTGACCTCAGGAACCTGGCCTGGTGAGTTTTGTTTCTCTGGGGTAAGGCCATGGTTCGTGCCCAGTGCCCGGTGGCCGGGAATGGCCGACTGTCTGCTGAAATTCCGCACGGATCAGGATAACTCCCAGATGCAAGGGGCCCCCACAGGCAACTGTGGCTGGTTTGACAGTGCCAAGTGCCTCCTGCAAACTGACATCAGGAACCTGGCCTGGTGACTTTTGTTTCTCTGGGGAAAGGCCATCATTCTTCTCCAGTGCCCGTTGGCCCGGAGTGGCCGTCTGCCTGCTGAAATTCCACACGGATCAGGATACATCCCAGACCGAAACTAAAACCATAGGCAACTGTGGCTGGTTTGACAGTGCCAAGTGCCTCCTGCAAACTGACATCAGGAACCTGGCCTGGTAACTTTTGTTTCTCTGGCGAAAGGCCATGGTTCATGTCCACGGCCTGGTGGCCCAGAGTGTCCGGCTCCCTCCTGAAATTCAGCATGGATCAGGATGCCTCCCAGATGAAAATTGCCCCCAGAGGCACCTGTGGCTGGTTTGACAGTGCCAAGTGCCTCCTGCAAACTGACATCAGGAACCTGGCCTGGTGACTTTTGTTTCTCTGGGGAAAGGCCATCATTCTTTTCCGGGGCCCGCTGGCCCGGAGTGGCCTGCAGCCTGCTGAAATTCCGCACGGATCAGGATACATCCCAGACCGAAACTAAAACCATAGGCAACTGTGGCTGGTTTGACAGTGCCAAGTGCCTCCTGCCAACTGACATCAGGAACCTGGCCTGGTAAGTTTTATTTCTCTGGGGAAAGGCCATCGTTCATGTCCAGGGCCTTGCGGCGTGAAGTGGCCGGCTGCCTGCTGAAATCCCGCATGGGTCAGGATGCCTCCCAGATGGAAAGTGTCCCCACAGACAATTGTAGCTGCTTTGACAGTGCCAAGTGCCTCCTGCAAACTGACATCAGGAACCTGGCCTGGTGACTTTTGTTTCTCTGGGGAAAGGTCATGGTTCATATCCTGGACCCGTAGTCCCGGAGTGGCCGGCTGCCTGCTGAAATTCCGCATGGGTCAGGATGCCGCCCAGATGAAAGGTACCACCACAGGCAACTGTGGCAGGTTTGACAGTGCCAAGTGCCTCCTGCAAACTGACATCAGGAACCAGGCCAGGTGACTTTTGTTTCTCAGGGGAAAGTCCATCGTTCCCCTCCAGGGCCCGCTGGCCCGGAATGGCCGACTGTCTGCTGAAATTCCTCACGGATCACCATACCGCCCAGATGAAAGGTACCACCACAGGCAACTGCGTCTGGTTTGACAGTGCCAAGTGCCACCTGCAAACTGACATCAGGAACCTGGCCTGGTGAGTTTTGTTTCTCTGGGCTAAGGCCATGGTTCGTGCCCAGTGCCCGGTGGCCTGGAGTGGCCAGCAGCCTGCTGAAATTCCGCACAGATGAGGATACCTCCCAGACGCAAGGTGCCCATACAGGTTAGTGTGGCTGGTTTGACAGTGCCAAGTGCCTCCTGCAAACTGACATCAGGAACCTGGCCTGGTGACCTTTGTTTCTCTGGGGAAAGGCCATGGTTCCTCTCCAGGGCCCGGTGGCCCGGAGTGGCAGACTGTCTGTTGAAATTCCGCACAGATCAGGATACCTCCCAGATGCAAGGTGCCACCTCTGGCAACTGTGGCTGGTTTGACAGTGCCAAGTGCCTCCTGCAAACTGACATCAGGAACCTGGCCTGGTGACTTTTGTTTCTCTGGGGAAAGGCCATCGTTCGGGTCCAGGGCCGGGTGTCCCTGGGTGTCCGGCTGCCTGCTGAAATTCCGAACGGATTAGGATGCCGCCCAGATGAAAGGTACCACCAGAGGCAACTGTGGCTGGTTTGACAGTGCCAAGTGCCTCCTGCCAACTGACATCAGGAACCTGGCCTGGTGACTTTTGTTTCTCTGGGGAAAGGACATCATTGTTTTCCGGGGCCCGCTGGCACGGAATGGCCAGCAGCCTGCTGAAATTCCGCACGTATCAGGATACCTCCCAGAGCGAAAATAAAACCATAGGCAACTGTGGCAGGTTTGACAGTGCCAAGTGCCTCCTGCAAACTGACATCTGGAACCTGGCCTGGTAAGTTTTGTTTCTCTGGGGAAAGGCCATCGTTCTTGTCCGGGGCCCGCCGGCCCAGAGTGGCAGGCTGCGTGCTGAAATTCCACACGGTTGAGGATACCTCCCAGATGCAAGGTGCCCCCACAGGCACCTGTGGCTGGTTTGACAGTGCCAAGTGCCTCCTGCAAACTGACATCAGAAACCTGTCCTGGTGATTTTCTTTCTCAGGGGAAAGGCCATCGTTCATGTCCAGTGCCCGGTGGCCCGCAGTTGCCTGCTGCCTGCTGAAATTCCACACGGATGAGGATACCTCACAGATGCAAGGTGCCCCCACAGGCACCTGTGGCTGGTTTGACAGTGCCAAGTACCTCCTACAAATTGACATCGGGAACCTGGCCTGGTGACTTTTGTTTCTCTGGGGTAAAGCTATTATTCTTCTTCAGAGCCCGGTGGCTCGGAGTGGCCGGCTGCCTGCTGAAATTCCGCACGGATCAGGATACCTCCCTGGTTCAAGGTGCCGCCACAGCCAACTGTGGCTGCTTTGACAGTGCCAAGCACCTCCTGCAAACTGACATCAGGAACCTGGCCTGGTGAGTTTTGTTTCTCTGGGGAAAGGCCATCATTCTTCTCCAGTGCCCGTTGGCCCAGAGTGGCCGGCTGACTGCTGAAATTCCGCACGGATCAGGATACCTCCCAGATGCAAGGTGCCCCCATAGGCACCTGTGCCTGGTTTGACAGTGCCAAGTGCCTCCTGCAAACTGACATCAGGAACCTGGCCTGGTAACTTTTGTTTCTCTGGCGAAAGGCCATGGTTCATGTCCACGGCCTGGTGGCCCCGAGTGTCCGGCTCCCTCCTGAAATTCAGCATGGATCAGGATGCCTCCCAGATGAAAATTGCCCCCAGAGGCACCTGTGGCTGGTTTGACAGTGCCAAGTGCCTCCTGCAAACTGACATCAGGAACCTGGCCTGGTGACTTTTGTTTCTCTGGGGAAAGGCCATCATTCTTTTCCGGGGCCCGCTGGCCCGGAGTGGCCTGCAGCCTGCTGAAATTCCGCACGGATCAGGATACATCCCAGACCGAAACTAAAACCATAGGCAACTGTGGCTGGTTTGACAGTGCCAAGTGCCTCCTGCCAACTGACATCAGGAACCTGGCCTGGTAAGTTTTATTTCTCTGGGGAAAGGCCATCGTTCATGTCCAGGGCCTTGCGGCGGGAAGTGGCCGGCTGCCTGCTGAAATTCCGCATGGGTCAGGATGCCTCCCAGATGGAAAGTGCCCCCACAGACAACTGTGGCTGGTTTGACAGTGCCAAGTGCCTCCTGCAAACTGACATCAGGATCCTGGCCTGGTGACTTTTGTTTCTCTGGGGAAAGGCCATAGATGATGTCCAGTGCCCCCTGGCCCGGAGTGGCCGACTGCCTGCTGAAATTCCGCACGGATCAGGATAGCTCCCAGATGCAAGCTGCCCCCACAGGCACCTGTGGCTGGTTTGACAGTGCCAAGTGCCTCCTGCAAACTGACATCAGGAACCTGGCCTGGTGACTTTTGTTTCTCTGGGGAAAGGTCATGGTTCATATCCTGGACCCGTAGTCCCGGAGTGGCCGGCTGCCTGCTGAAATTCCGAACGGATTAGGATGCCGCCCAGATGAAAGGTACCACCACAGGCAACTGTGGCAGGTTTGACAGTGCCAAGTGCCTCCTGCAAACTGACATCAGGAACCTGGCCTGGTGACTTTTGTTTCTCCTTGGAAAAGCCATGGTTCATGTCCAGGACCTGGTGGTCCGGAGTGGCCGGCCGCCTGCTGAAATTCCGCATGGATCAGGATGCCTCCCACATGAAAAGTGCTCCCACAGGCACCTGTGGCTGGTTTGACAGTGCCAAGTGCCTCCTGCAAACTGACATCAGGAACCTGGCCTGGTGACTTTTGTTTCTCTGGGGAAAGGCCATCGTTCCTCTCCAGGGCCCGCTGGCCCGGAGTGGCCGACTGCCTGCTGAAATTCCGCACGGATCAGGATAACTCCCAGATGAAAGGAGCCCCCACAGGCAACTGTGGCTGGTTTGACAGTGCCAAGTACCTCCTAGAAATTGACATCAGGAACCTGGCCTGGTGACTTTTGTTTCTCTGGCGAAAGGTCATGGTTCATATCTTGAGCCTGGTGTCCTGGAGTGGCCGACTGACTACTGAAATTCTGCACGGATCAGGATGCCTCCCAGATGAAAAGAGCCCCCACAGGCACCTGTGGCTGGTTTGACAGTGCCAAGTGCCTCCTGCAAACTGACATCAGGAACCTGGCCAGGTGACTTTTGTTTCTCAGGGGAAAGGCCATTGTTCCTCTCCAGGGCCCGCTGGCCCGGAATGGCCGACTGTCTGCTGAAATTCCGCACGGATCAGGATACCGCCCAGATGAAAGGTACCACCACAGGCAACTTTGGCTGGTTTGACAGTGCCAAGTGCCTCCTGCAAACTGACCTCAGGAACCTGGCCTGGTGAGTTTTGTTTCTCTGGGGTAAGGCCATGGTTCGTGCCCAGTGCCCGGTGGCCTGGAGTGGCCGGCTGCCTGCTGAAATTCCGCACAGATGAGGATACCTCCCAGAAGCAAGGTGCCCATACAGGTACGTGTGGCTGGTTTGACAGTGCCAAGTGCCTCCTGCAAACTGACATCAGGAACCTGGCCAGGTGACTTTTGTTTCTCTGGGGAAAGGCCATCGTTCCCCTCCAGGGCCCGGCGGCCGGGAATGGCCGACTGTCTGCTGAAATTCCGCACGGATCAGGATAACTCCCAGATGCAAGGTGCCCCCACAGGCAACTGTGGCTGGTTTGACAGTGCCAAGTGCCTCCTGCAAACTGACATCAGGAACCTGGCCTGGTGACTTTTGTTTCTCTGGGGAAAGTCCATGGTTCATGTCCATGGCCTGGGGGCCCCGAGTGGCCGGCTGCCTGCTGAAATTCTGCATGGATCAGGATGCCGCCGAGATGGAAGGTGCCACCACAGGCAACTGTGGCTGGTTTGACACTGCCAAGTGCCTCCTGCAAACTGACATCAGGAACCTGGCCTGCTGACTTTTGTTTCTCAGGGTAAAGGCCATGGTTCATGTCCAGGGCCTGGTAGCCCGGAGTGGCCGGCTGCCTGCTGAAATTCCACATGGATCAGGATGCCTCCCAGATGAAAAATGCCCCCAGAGGAAACTGCGTCAGGTTTGACAGTGCCAAGTGCCTCCTGCAAACTGACATCAGGAACCTGGCCTGGTGACATTTGTTTCTCTGGGGAAAGGCCATGGTTCATGTCCAGGGCCTGGGGGCTCGGAGTGGCCGGCTGCCTGCTGAAATTCCGCATGGATCAGGATGCCTCCCAGATGAAAAATGCCCCCACAGGCAACTGCGTCTGGTTTGACAGTGCCAAGTGCCTCCTGCCAACTGACATCAGGAACCTGGCCTGGTAAGTTTTATTTCTCTGGGGAAAGGCCATCGTTCATGTCCAGGGCCTTGCGGCGGGAAGTGGCCGGCTGCCTGCTGAAATTCCGCATGGATCAGGATGCCTCCCAGATGGAAAGTGCCCCCACAGACAACTGTGTCTTTTTTGACAGTGCCAAGTGCCTCCTGCAAACTGACATCAGGATCCTGGCCTGGTGACTTTTGTTTCTCTGGGGAAAGGCCATAGATGATGTCCAGTGCCCCCTGGCCCGGAGTGGCCGACTGCCTGCTGAAATTCCGCACGGATCAGGATAGCTCCCAGATGCAAGCTGCCCCCACAGGCACCTGTGGCTGGTTTGACAGTGCCAAGTGCCTCCTGCAAACTGACATCAGGAACCTGGCCTGGTGACTTTTGTTTCTCTGGGGAAAGGTCATGGTTCATATCCTGGACCCGTAGTCCCAGAGTGGCCGGCTGCCTGCTGAAATTCCGAACGGATTAGGATGCCGCCCAGATGAAAGGTACCACCACAGGCAACTGTGGCAGGTTTGACAGTGCCAAGTGCCTCCTGCAAACTGACATCAGGAACCTGGCCTGGTGACTTTTGTTTCTCCTTGGAAAAGCCATGGTTCATGTCCAGGACCTGGTGGTCCGGAGTGGCCGGCCGCCTGCTGAAATTCCGCATGGATCAGGATGCCTCCCACATGAAAAGTGCTCCCACAGGCACCTCTGGCTGGTTTGACAGTGCCAAGTGCCTCCTGCAAACTGACATCAGGAACCTGGCCTGGTGACTTTTGTTTCTCTGGGGAAAGGCCATCGTTCCTCTCCAGGGCCCGCTGGCCCGGAGTGGCCGACTGCCTGCTGAAATTCCGCACGGATCAGGATAACTCCCAGATGAAAGGAGCCCCAACAGGCAACTGTGGCTGGTTTGACAGTGCCAAGTACCTCCTGCAAACTGACATCAGGAACCTGGCCTGGTGACTTTTGTTTCTCTGGCGAAAGGTCATGGTTCATATCCTGAGCCTGGTGTCCTGGAGTGGCCGACTGACTACTGAAATTCTGCACGGATCAGGATGCCTCCCAGATGAAAAGAGCCCCCACAGGCACCTGTGGCTGGTTTGACAGTGCCAAGTGCCTCCTGCAAACTGACATCAGGAACCTGGCCAGGTGACTTTTGTTTCTCTGGGGAAAGGCCATCGTTCCTCTCCAGGGCCCGCTGGCCCGGAATGGCCGACTGTCTGCTGAAATTCCGCACGGATCAGGATACCGCCCAGATGAAAGGTACCACCACAGGCAACTTTGGCTGGTTTGACAGTGCCAAGTGCCTCCTGCAAACTGACCTCAGGAACCTGGCCTGGTGAGTTTTGTTTCTCTGGGGTAAGGCCATGGTTCGTGCCCAGTGCCCGGTGGCCTGGAGTGGCCGGCTGCCTGCTGAAATTCCGCACAGATGAGGATACCTCCCAGAAGCAAGGTGCCCATACAGGTACGTGTGGCTGGTTTGACAGTGCCAAGTGCCTCCTGCAAACTGACATCAGGAACCAGGCCAGGTGACTTTTGTTTCTCTGGGGAAAGGCCATCGTTCCTCTCCAGGGCCCGGCAGCCGGGAATGGCCGACTGTCTGCTGAAATTCCGCACGGATCAGGATAACTCCCAGATGCAAGGTGCCCCCACAGGCAACTGTGGCTGGTTTGACAGTGCCAAGTGCCTCCTGCAAACTGACATCAGGAACCTGGCCTGGTGACTTTTGTTTCTCTGGGGAAAGGCCATCATTCTTCTCCAGTGCCCCGCGGCCTGGAGTGGCCGGCTGCCTGCTGAAATTCCGCATGGTTGAGGATAACTCCCAGATGAAAGGTGCCCCCACAGGTAACTGTGGCTGGTTTGACAGTGCCAAGTGCCTCCTGCAAACTGACATCAGGAACCTGGCCTGGTGACTTTTGTTTCTCTGGGGAAAGTCCATGGTTCATGTCCATGGCCTGGGGGCCCGTAGTGGCCGGCTGCCTGCTGAGATTCTGCATGGATCAGGATGCCGCCGAGATGGAAGGTGCCACCCCAGGCAACTGTGGCTGGTTTGACACTGCCAAGTGCCTCCTGCAAACTGACATCAGGAACCTGGCCTGCTGACTTTTGTTTCTCAGGGGAAAGGCCATGGTTCATGTCCAGGGCCTGGTAGCCCGGAGTGGCCGGCTGCCTGCTGAAATTCCACATGGATCAGGATGCCTCCCAGATGAAAAATGCCCCCAGAGGAAACTGCGTCAGGTTTGACAGTGCCAAGTGCCTCCTGCAAACTGACATCAGGAACCTGGCCTGGTGACATTTGTTTCTCTGGGGAAAGGCCATGTTTCATGTCTAGGGCCTGGGGGCTCGGAGTGGCCGGCTGCCTGCTGAAATTCCGCATGGATCAGGATGCCTCCCCGATGAAAAATGCCCCCAGAGGCAACTGCGTCTGGTTTGACAGTGCCAAGTGCCTCCTGCAAACTGACATCAGGAACCTGGCCTGGTGACTTTTGTTTCTGTGTGTAAAGGCCATCATTCTTTTCCAGGGTACGGTGGCCCGGAGTGGCCGGCTGCCTGCTGAAATTCCGCACGGATCAGGATGCCTCCCAGACCGAAAGTACCACCCAAGGCAAATGTGGCTGGTTTGACAGTGACAAGTGCCTCCTGCAAACAGACATCAGCGACCTGGCCTGCTGAGTTCTGTTTCTCTGGGGAAAGGCCATCGTTCCTCTCCAGGGCCCGGTGGCTCGAGTGGCAGGCTGCCTGCTGAAATTCCAAACGGATCAGGATGCCTCCCAGATGAAAGGTGCCCCCACAGGCAACTGTGGCTGGTTTGACAGTGCCAAGTGCCTCCTGCAAACTGACATCAGGAACCTGGCCTGGTGACTTTTATCTCTCTGGGTAAAGGCCATCATTCGTGTCCAGTGCCCCGCGGCCTGGAGTGGCCGGCTGCCTGCTGAAATTCCTCACGGTTGAGGACATCTCCCAGATGAAAGGTGCCCCCACAGGTAACTGTGGCTGGTTTGACACTGCCAAGTGCCTCCTGCAAACTGACATCAGGAACCTGGCCTGGTGACTTTTGTTTCTCTGGGGAAAAGCCATGGTTCATGTCCACGGCCTGGTGGCCCGGAGTGGCCGGCTGCCTGCTGAAATTCCGCATGGATCAGGATGCCTCCCAGACCGAAAGTACCACCCAAGGCAAATGTGGCTGGTTTGACAGTGACAAGTGCCTCCTGCAAACAGACATCAGCGACCTGGCCTGCTGAGTTCTGTTTCTCTGGGGAAAGGCCATCGTTCCACTCCAGGGCCCGGTGGCTCGAGTGGCAGGCTGCCTGCTGAAATTCCAAACGGATCAGGATGCCTCCCAGATGAAAGGTGCCCCCACAGGCAACTGTGGCTGGTTTGACAGTGCCAAGTGCCTCCTGCAAACTGACATCAGGAACCTGGCCTGGTGACTTTTATCTCTCTGGGTAAAGGCCATCATTCGTGTCCAGTGCCCCGCGGCCTGGAGTGGCCGGCTGCCTGCTGAAATTCCTCACGGTTGAGGACATCTCCCAGATGAAAGGTGCCCCCACAGGTAACTGTGGCTGGTTTGACACTGCCAAGTGCCTCCTGCAAACTGACATCAGGAACCTGGCCTGGTGACTTTTGTTTCTCTGGGGAAAAGCCATGGTTCATGTCCACGGCCTGGTGGCCCGGAGTGGCCGGCTGCCTGCTGAAATTCCGCATGGATCAGGATGCCTCCCAGACCGAAAGTACCACCCAAGGCAAATGTGGCTGGTTTGACAGTGCCAAGTGCCTCCTGCAAACTGACATCAGGAACCTGGCCTGCTGACTTTTGTTTCTCAGGAGAAAGGCCATGGTTCATGTCCAGGGCCTGGTGGCCCGGAGTGGCCGGCTGCCTGCTGAAATTCCACATGGAACAGGATGCCTCCCAGATGAAAAATGCCCCCAGAGGAAACTGCGTCAGGTTTGACAGTGCCAAGTGCCTCCTGCAAACTGACATCAGGAACCTGGCCTGGTGACATTTGTTTCTCTGGGGAAAGGCCATGGTTCATGTCCAGGGCCTGGGGGCTCGGAGTGGCCGGCTGCCTGCTGAAATTCCACATGGATCAGGATGCCTCCCAGATGAAAAATGCCCCCAGAGGAAACTGCGTCAGGTTTGACAGTGCCAACTGCCTCCTGCAAACTGACATCAGGAACCTGGCCTGGTGACTTTTGTTTCTCTGGGGAAAGGCCATGGTTCATGTCCAGGGCCTGGGGGCTCGGAGTGGCCGGCTGCCTGCTGAAATTCCGCATGGATCAGGATGCCTCCCACATGAAAAATGCCCCAACAGGCAACTGCCTCTGGTTTGACAGAGCCAAGTGCCTCCTGCCAACTGACATCAGGAACCTGGCCTGGTGACTTTTGTTTCTCTGTGGAAAGGCCATCATTCTTTTCCAGGGTACGGTGGCCCGGAGTGGCTGGCTGCCTGCTGAAATTCCGCACGGATCAGGATGCCTCCCAGACCGAAAGTACCACCCAAGGCAAATGTGGCTGGTTTGACAGTGCCAAGTGCCTCCTGCAAACAGACATCTGCGACCTGGCCTGCTGAGTTCTGTTTCTCTGGGGAAAGGCCATGGTTCATGTCCAGGGCCTGGGGGCTCGGAGTGGCCGGCTGCCTGCTGAAATTCCGCATGGATCAGGATGCCTCCCACATGAAAAATGCCCCAACAGGCAACTGCGTCTGGTTTGACAGAGCCAAGTGCCTCCTGCAAACTGACATCAGGAACCTGGCCTGGTGACTTTTGTTTCTCTGGGGAAAGGCCATCATTCTTGTCCGGGGCCCAGAGTGGCCTGGGGTGGCCGGCTGCCTGCTGAAATTCCGCACGGTTGAGGATACCTCCCAGATGAAAGGTGCCCCCACAGGCAACTGTGGCTGGTTTGACAGTGCCAAGTGCCTCCTGCAAACTGACATCAGCAACCTGGCCTGGTGACTTTTCTTTCTCTGGGGAACGGCCATGGTTCATGTCCAGGGCCTGGGGGCCCGGAGTGGCCGGCAGCCTACTGAAATTCCGCATGGACCAGGATGCCTCCCAGATGCAAGGTGCCCCCACAGGCAACTGTGGCTGGTTTGACAGTGCCAAGTGCCCCCTGCAAACTGACATCAGGAACCTGGCCTGGTGACTTTTGTTTCTCTGGGGAAAGGCCATCATTCTTGTCCAGGGCCTGGTAGCTCGAGTGGCCGACTGACTGCTGAAATTCCGCATGGATCAGGATGCCTCCCACATGAAAAATGCCCCCACAGGCAACTGTGGCTGGTTTGACAGTGCCAAGTGCCTCCTGCCAACTGACATCTGGAACCTGGCCTGGTGACTTTTGTTTCTCTGGGGAAAGGCCATGGTTCATATCCTGAGCCTGGTGTCCTGGAGTGGCCGGCTGCCTGCTGAAATTCTGCACGGACCAGGATGCCGCCCAGGTGAAAGGTACCACCAGAGGCAACTGCGGCTGGTTTGACAGTGCCAAGTGCCACCTGCAAACTGACATCAGGAACCTGGCCTGGTGACTTTTGTTTCTCTGGGGAAAGGCCATGATTCTTTTCCGGGGTACGGTGGCCCGGAGTGGCCGGCTGCCTGCTGAAATTCCAAAAGGATCAGGATGCCTCCCAGACCGAAAGTACCACCACAGGCAACTGTGGCTGGTTTGACAGTGCCAAGTGCCTCCTGCAAACTGACATCAGGAACCTGGCCTGGTGACTTTAGTTTCTCTGGGGAAAAGCCATGGTTCATGTCCAGGGCCTGGTGGCCCGGAGTGGCCGGCTGCCTGCTGAAATTCCGCATGGATCAGGATGCCTCCCACATGAAAAACACCCCCACAGGCAACTGCGTCAGGTTTGACAGTGCCAAGTGCCTCCTGCAAACTGACATCAGGAACCTGGCCTGGTGACTTTTGTTTCTCTGGGGAAAAGCCATGGTTCATATCCAGGACCTGGTGGCCCGGAGTGTCCGGCTGCCTGCTGAAATTCCGTATGGATCAGGATGCCTCCCAGATGAAAAATGACCCCAGAGGCAACTGTGGCTGGTTTGACAGTGCCAAGTGCCTCCTGCAAACTGACATCAGGAACCTGGCCTGGTGACTTTTGTTTCTCTGGGGAAAGGCCATGGTTCATGTCCAGGACTTGGTGGCCCGGAGTGGCCGGCTGCCTGCTGAAATTCCGCACGGATGAGAATATATCCCAGTTGCAAGGTGCCCCCACAGGCACTGCGTCTGGTTTGACAGTGCCAAGTGCCTCCTGCAAACTGACATCAGGAACCTGGCCTGGTGACTTTTGTTTCTCTGGGGAAAGGCCATCATTCTTGTCCGGGGCCCAGAGTGGCCAGGAGCGGCCGGCTGCCTGCTGAAATTTCACACGGTTGAGGATGCCTCCCAGATGAAAAATGCCCCCACAGGCAACTGCGTCTGGTTTGACAGTGCCAAGTGCCTCCTGCAAACTGACATCAGGAACCTGGCCTGGTGACTTTTGTTTCTCTGGGGAAAGGCCATGGTTCATGTCGAGGGCCTTGTGGCCAGGAGTGGCCGGCTGCCTGCTGAAATTCCGCACGGATGAGGATACATCCCAGTTGCAAGGTGCCCCCACAGGCAACTGCGTCTGGTTTGACAGTGCCAAGTGCCACCTGCAAACTGACATCAGGAACCTGGCCTGGTGACTTTTCTTTTTCTGGGGAAAGGCCATTATTCTTGTCCGGGTCCCGGTGGCCCGGTGTGGCAGGCTGCCTGCTGAAATTCCTCACGGTTCAGGATACCTCCCAGATGCAAGGTGCCCCCACAGGCAACTGCGTCTGGTTTGACAGTGCCAAGTGCCACCTGCAAACTGACATCAGGAACCTGGCCTGGTGACTTTTGTTTCTCTGGGGAAAGGCCATCATTCTTATCCGGGGCCCAGAGTGGCCGGAGTGGCCGGCTGCCTGCTGAAATTCCACACGGTTGAGGATGCCTCCCAGATGAAAAATGCCCCCACAGGCAACTGCGTCTGGTTTGACAGTGCCAAGTGCCACCTGCAAACTGACATCAGGAACCTGGCCTGGTGTTTTTTGTTTCTCTGGGGAAAGGCCACGGTTCATGTCCAGGGCCTTGTGGCCAGGAGTGGCCGGCTGCCTGCTGAAATTCCGCACGGATGAGGATACATCCCAGTTGCAAGGTGCCCCCACAGGCAACTGCGTCTGGTTTGACAGTGCCAAGTGCCACCTGCAAACTGACATCAGGAACCTGGCCTGGTGACTTTTGTTTGTCTGGGGAAAGGCCATTATTCTTGTCCGGGTCCCGGTGGCCCGGACTGGCAGGCTGCCTGCTGAAATTACAAAAGGATCAGGATACCTCCCAGATGCAAGGTGCCCCCACAGGCAACTGCGGCTGGTTTGACAGTGCCAAGTGCCTCCTGCAAACTGACATCAGGAACCTGGACTGGTGACTTTTGTTTCTCTGGGGAAAGGCCATGGTTCATGTCCAGGGCTTGGTGGCCCGGAGTGGCCGGCTGCCTGCTGAAATTCCAAATGGATCAGGATACCTCCCAGACCGAAAGTACCACCAGAGGCAACTGTGGCTGGTTTGACAGTGCCAAGTGCCTCCTGCAAACTGACATCAGGAACCTGGCCTGGTGACTTTTGTTTCTCTGGGGAAAGGCCATCATTCTTGTCCGGGGCCCAGAGTGGCCGGAGTGGCCGGCTGCCTGCTGAAATTCCACACGGTTGAGGATGCCTCCCAGATGAAAAATGCCCCCACAGGCAACTGCGTCTGGTTTGACACTGCCAAGTGCCTCCTGCAAACTGACATCAGGAACCTGGCCTGGTGACTTTTGTTTCTCTGGGGAAAGGCCATGGTTCATGTCCAGGGCCTTGTGGCCAGGAGTGGCAGGCTGCCTGCGGAAATTCCACATGGATCAGGAGGCCTCCCAGATGAAAGGTGCCCCTACAGGCAACTGTGGCTGGTTTGACAGTGCCAAGTGCCTCCTGCAAACTGACATCAGGAACCTGGCCTGGTGACTTTTGTTTCTCTGGGGAAAGGCCATGGTTCATGTCCAGGGCCTTGTGGCCCGGAGAGGCCAGCTGCCTGCTGAAATTCCGCACGGATGAGGATACATCCCAGTTGCAAGGTGCCCCCTCAGGCAACTGCGTCTGGTTTGACAGTGCCAAGTGCCACCTGCAAACTGACATCAGGAACCTGGCCTGGTGACTTTTGTTTGTCTGGGGAAAGGCCATTATTCTTGTCCGGGTCCCGGTGGCCCGGAGTGGCAGGCTGCCTGCTGAAATTCCTCACGGATCAGGATACCTCCCAGATGCAAGGTGCCCCCACAGGCAACTGCGGCTGGATTGACAGTGCCAAGTGCCTCCTGCAAACAGACATCAGGAACCTGGCCTGGTGACTTTTGTTTCTCTGGGGAAATGCCATGGTTCGTGTCCAGGGCCTTGTGGCCAGGAGTGGCCGACTGCCTGCTGATATTCCGCACGGATGAGGATACATCCCAGTTGCAAGGTGCCCCCTCAGGCAACTGCGTCTGGTTTGACAGTGCCAAGTGCCACCTGCAAACTGACATCAGGAACCTGGCCTGGTGACTTTTGTTTCTCTGGGGAAAGGCCATTATTCTTGTCCGGGTCCCGGTGGCCCGGTGTGGCAGGCTGCCTGCTGAAATTCCGCACGGATGAGGATACATCCCAGTTGCAAGGTGCCCCCACAGGCAACTGCGTCTGGTTTGACAGTGCCAAGTGCCTCCTGCAAACTGACATCAGGAACCTGGCCTGGTGACTTTTGTTTCTCTGGGGAAAGGCCATGGTTCATGTCGAGGGCCTTGTGGCCAGGAGTGGCCGGCTGCCTGCTGAAATTCCGCACGGATGAGGATACATCCCAGTTGCAAGGTGCCCCCACAGGCAACTGCGTCTGGTTTGACAGTGCCAAGTGCCACCTGCAAACTGACATCAGGAACCTGGCCTGGTGACTTTTCTTTTTCTGGGGAAAGGCCATTATTCTTGTCCGGGTCCCGGTGGCCCGGTGTGGCAGGCTGCCTGCTGAAATTCCTCACGGTTCAGGATACCTCCCAGATGCAAGGTGCCCCCACAGGCAACTGCGTCTGGTTTGACAGTGCCAAGTGCCACCTGCAAACTGACATCAGGAACCTGGCCTGGTGACTTTTGTTTCTCTGGGGAAAGGCCATCATTCTTATCCGGGGCCCAGAGTGGCCGGAGTGGCCGGCTGCCTGCTGAAATTCCACACGGTTGAGGATGCCTCCCAGATGAAAAATGCCCCCACAGGCAACTGCGTCTGGTTTGACAGTGCCAAGTGCCACCTGCAAACTGACATCAGGAACCTGGCCTGGTGTTTTTTGTTTCTCTGGGGAAAGGCCACGGTTCATGTCCAGGGCCTTGTGGCCAGGAGTGGCCGGCTGCCTGCTGAAATTCCGCACGGATGAGGATACATCCCAGTTGCAAGGTGCCCCCACAGGCAACTGCGTCTGGTTTGACAGTGCCAAGTGCCACCTGCAAACTGACATCAGGAACCTGGCCTGGTGACTTTTGTTTGTCTGGGGAAAGGCCATTATTCTTGTCCGGGTCCCGGTGGCCCGGACTGGCAGGCTGCCTGCTGAAATTACAAAAGGATCAGGATACCTCCCAGATGCAAGGTGCCCCCACAGGCAACTGCGGCTGGTTTGACAGTGCCAAGTGCCTCCTGCAAACTGACATCAGGAACCTGGACTGGTGACTTTTGTTTCTCTGGGGAAAGGCCATGGTTCATGTCCAGGGCTTGGTGGCCCGGAGTGGCCGGCTGCCTGCTGAAATTCCAAATGGATCAGGATACCTCCCAGACCGAAAGTACCACCAGAGGCAACTGTGGCTGGTTTGACAGTGCCAAGTGCCTCCTGCAAACTGACATCAGGAACCTGGCCTGGTGACTTTTGTTTCTCTGGGGAAAGGCCATCATTCTTGTCCGGGGCCCAGAGTGGCCGGAGTGGCCGGCTGCCTGCTGAAATTCCACACGGTTGAGGATGCCTCCCAGATGAAAAATGCCCCCACAGGCAACTGCGTCTGGTTTGACACTGCCAAGTGCCTCCTGCAAACTGACATCAGGAACCTGGCCTGGTGACTTTTGTTTCTCTGGGGAAAGGCCATGGTTCATGTCCAGGGCCTTGTGGCCAGGAGTGGCAGGCTGCCTGCGGAAATTCCACATGGATCAGGAGGCCTCCCAGATGAAAGGTGCCCCTACAGGCAACTGTGGCTGGTTTGACAGTGCCAAGTGCCTCCTGCAAACTGACATCAGGAACCTGGCCTGGTGACTTTTGTTTCTCTGGGGAAAGGCCATGGTTCATGTCCAGGGCCTTGTGGCCCGGAGAGGCCAGCTGCCTGCTGAAATTCCGCACGGATGAGGATACATCCCAGTTGCAAGGTGCCCCCACAGGCAACTGTGGCTGGTTTGACAGTGCCAAGTGCCACCTGCAAACTGACATCAGGAACCTGGCCTGGTGACTTTTGTTTGTCTGGGGAAAGGCCATTATTCTTGTCCGGGTCCCGGTGGCCCGGAGTGGCAGGCTGCCTGCTGAAATTCCTCACGGATCAGGATACCTCCCAGATGCAAGGTGCCCCCACAGGCAACTGCGGCTGGATTGACAGTGCCAAGTGCCTCCTGCAAACAGACATCAGGAACCTGGCCTGGTGACTTTTGTTTCTCTGGGGAAATGCCATGGTTCGTGTCCAGGGCCTTGTGGCCAGGAGTGGCCGACTGCCTGCTGATATTCCGCACGGATGAGGATACATCCCAGTTGCAAGGTGCCCCCTCAGGCAACTGCGTCTGGTTTGACAGTGCCAAGTGCCACCTGCAAACTGACATCAGGAACCTGGCCTGGTGACTTTTGTTTCTCTGGGGAAAGGCCATTATTCTTGTCCGGGTCCCGGTGGCCCGGTGTGGCAGGCTGCCTGCTGAAATTCCTCACGGTTCAGGATACCTCCCAGATGCAAGGTGCCCCCACAGGCAACTGCGGCTGGTTTGACAGTGCCAAGTGCCTCCTGCAAACTGACATCAGGAACCTGGCCTGGTGACTTTTGTTTCTCTGGGGAAAGGCCATTATTCTTGTCCGGGTCCCGGTGGCCCGGTGTGGCAGGCTGCCTGCTGAAATTCCGCACGGATGAGGATACATCCCAGTTGCAAGGTGCCCCCACAGGCAACTGTGGCTGGTTTGACAGTGCCAAGTGCCTCCTGCAAACTGACATCAGGAACCTGGCCTGGTGACTTTTGTTTCTCTGCGGAAAGGCCATGGTTCATGTCCAGGGCCTTGTGGCCAGGAGTGGCCGGCTGCCTGCTGAAATTCCGCACGGATCAGGATACATCCCAGTTGCAAGGTGCCCCCACAGGCAACTGCGTCTGGTTTGACAGTGCCAAGTGCCACCTGCAAACTGACATCAGGAACCTGGCCTGGTGACTTTTGTTTCTCTGGGGAAAGGCCATCATTCTTGTCCGGGGCCCAGAGTGGCCGGAGTGGCCGGCTGCCTGCTGAAATTCCACACGGTTGAGGATGCCTCCCAGATGAAAAATGCCCCCACAGGCAACTGCGTCTGGTTTGACAGTGCCAAGTGCCACCTGCAAACTGACATCAGGAACCTGGCCTGGTGTTTTTTTTTTCTCTGGGGAAAGGCCACGGTTCATGTCCAGGGCCTTGTGGCCAGGAGTGGCCGGCTGCCTGCTGAAATTCCGCACGGATGAGGATACATCCCAGTTGCAAGGTGCCCCCACAGGCAACTGCGTCTGGTTTGACAGTGCCAAGTGCCACCTGCAAACTGACATCAGGAACCTGGCCTGGTGACTTTTGTTTCTCTGGGGAAAGGCCATCATTCTTGTCCGGGTCCCGGTGGCCCGGACTGGCAGGCTGCCTGCTGAAATTACAAAAGGATCAGGATACCTCCCAGATGCAAGGTGCCCCCACAGGCAACTGCGGCTGGTTTGACAGTGCCAAGTGCCTCCTGCAAACTGACATCAGGAACCTGGACTGGTGACTTTTGTTTCTCTGGGGAAAGGCCATGGTTCATGTCCAGGGCTTGGTGGCCCGGAGTGGCCGGCTGCCTGCTGAAATTCCAAATGGATCAGGATGCCTCCCAGACCGAAAGTACCACCAGAGGCAACTGTGGCTGGTTTGACAGTGCCAAGTGCCTCCTGCAAACTGACATCAGGAACCTGGCCTGGTGACTTTTGTTTCTCTGCGGAAAGGCCATCACTCTTGTCCGGGGCCCAGAGTGGCCGGAGTGGCCGGCTGCCTGCTGAAATTCCACACGGTTGAGGATGCCTCCCAGATGAAAAATGCCCCCACAGGCAACTGCGTCTGGTTTGACAGTGCCAAGTGCCACCTGCAAACTGACATCAGGAACCTGGCCTGGTGTTTTTTGTTTCTCTGGGGAAAGGCCACGGTTCATGTCCAGGGCCTTGTGGCCAGGAGTGGCCGGCTGCCTGCTGAAATTCCGCACGGATGAGGATACATCCCAGTTGCAAGGTGCCCCCACAGGCAACTGTGGCTGGTTTGACAGTGCCAAGTGCCTCCTGCAAACTGACATCAGGAACCTGGCCTGGTGACTTTTGTTTCTCTGGGGAAAGGCCATGGTTCATGTCCAGGACTTGGTGGCCCGGAGTGGCCGGCTGCCTGCTGAAATTCCGCACGGATGAGAATATATCCCAGTTGCAAGGTGCCCCCACAGGCACTGCGTCTGGTTTGACAGTGCCAAGTGCCTCCTGCAAACTGACATCAGGAACCTGGCCTGGTGACTTTTGTTTCTCTGGGGAAAGGCCATCATTCTTGTCCGGGGCCCAGAGTGGCCAGGAGCGGCCGGCTGCCTGCTGAAATTTCACACGGTTGAGGATGCCTCCCAGATGAAAAATGCCCCCACAGGCAACTGCGTCTGGTTTGACAGTGCCAAGTGCCTCCTGCAAACTGACATCAGGAACCTGGCCTGGTGACTTTTGTTTCTCTGGGGAAAGGCCATGGTTCATGTCGAGGGCCTTGTGGCCAGGAGTGGCCGGCTGCCTGCTGAAATTCCGCACGGATGAGGATACATCCCAGTTGCAAGGTGCCCCCACAGGCAACTGCGTCTGGTTTGACAGTGCCAAGTGCCACCTGCAAACTGACATCAGGAACCTGGCCTGGTGACTTTTCTTTTTCTGGGGAAAGGCCATTATTCTTGTCCGGGTCCCGGTGGCCCGGTGTGGCAGGCTGCCTGCTGAAATTCCTCACGGTTCAGGATACCTCCCAGATGCAAGGTGCCCCCACAGGCAACTGCGTCTGGTTTGACAGTGCCAAGTGCCACCTGCAAACTGACATCAGGAACCTGGCCTGGTGACTTTTGTTTCTCTGGGGAAAGGCCATCATTCTTATCCGGGGCCCAGAGTGGCCGGAGTGGCCGGCTGCCTGCTGAAATTCCACACGGTTGAGGATGCCTCCCAGATGAAAAATGCCCCCACAGGCAACTGCGTCTGGTTTGACAGTGCCAAGTGCCACCTGCAAACTGACATCAGGAACCTGGCCTGGTGTTTTTTGTTTCTCTGGGGAAAGGCCACGGTTCATGTCCAGGGCCTTGTGGCCAGGAGTGGCCGGCTGCCTGCTGAAATTCCGCACGGATGAGGATACATCCCAGTTGCAAGGTGCCCCCACAGGCAACTGCGTCTGGTTTGACAGTGCCAAGTGCCACCTGCAAACTGACATCAGGAACCTGGCCTGGTGACTTTTGTTTGTCTGGGGAAAGGCCATTATTCTTGTCCGGGTCCCGGTGGCCCGGACTGGCAGGCTGCCTGCTGAAATTACAAAAGGATCAGGATACCTCCCAGATGCAAGGTGCCCCCACAGGCAACTGCGGCTGGTTTGACAGTGCCAAGTGCCTCCTGCAAACTGACATCAGGAACCTGGACTGGTGACTTTTGTTTCTCTGGGGAAAGGCCATGGTTCATGTCCAGGGCTTGGTGGCCCGGAGTGGCCGGCTGCCTGCTGAAATTCCAAATGGATCAGGATACCTCCCAGACCGAAAGTACCACCAGAGGCAACTGTGGCTGGTTTGACAGTGCCAAGTGCCTCCTGCAAACTGACATCAGGAACCTGGCCTGGTGACTTTTGTTTCTCTGGGGAAAGGCCATCATTCTTGTCCGGGGCCCAGAGTGGCCGGAGTGGCCGACTGCCTGCTGAAATTCCACACGGTTGAGGATGCCTCCCAGATGAAAAATGCCCCCACAGGCAACTGCGTCTGGTTTGACACTGCCAAGTGCCTCCTGCAAACTGACATCAGGAACCTGGCCTGGTGACTTTTGTTTCTCTGGGGAAAGGCCATGGTTCATGTCCAGGGCCTTGTGGCCAGGAGTGGCAGGCTGCCTGCGGAAATTCCACATGGATCAGGAGGCCTCCCAGATGAAAGGTGCCCCTACAGGCAACTGTGGCTGGTTTGACAGTGCCAAGTGCCTCCTGCAAACTGACATCAGGAACCTGGCCTGGTGACTTTTGTTTCTCTGGGGAAAGGCCATGGTTCATGTCCAGGGCCTTGTGGCCCGGAGAGGCCAGCTGCCTGCTGAAATTCCGCACGGATGAGGATACATCCCAGTTGCAAGGTGCCCCCTCAGGCAACTGCGTCTGGTTTGACAGTGCCAAGTGCCACCTGCAAACTGACATCAGGAACCTGGCCTGGTGACTTTTGTTTGTCTGGGGAAAGGCCATTATTCTTGTCCGGGTCCCGGTGGCCCGGAGTGGCAGGCTGCCTGCTGAAATTCCTCACGGATCAGGATACCTCCCAGATGCAAGGTGCCCCCACAGGCAACTGCGGCTGGATTGACAGTGCCAAGTGCCTCCTGCAAACAGACATCAGGAACCTGGCCTGGTGACTTTTGTTTCTCTGGGGAAATGCCATGGTTCGTGTCCAGGGCCTTGTGGCCAGGAGTGGCCGACTGCCTGCTGATATTCCGCACGGATGAGGATACATCCCAGTTGCAAGGTGCCCCCTCAGGCAACTGCGTCTGGTTTGACAGTGCCAAGTGCCACCTGCAAACTGACATCAGGAACCTGGCCTGGTGACTTTTGTTTCTCTGGGGAAAGGCCATTATTCTTGTCCGGGTCCCGGTGGCCCGGTGTGGCAGGCTGCCTGCTGAAATTCCTCACGGTTCAGGATACCTCCCAGATGCAAGGTGCCCCCACAGGCAACTGCGGCTGGTTTGACAGTGCCAAGTGCCTCCTGCAAACTGACATCAGGAACCTGGCCTGGTGACTTTTCTTTGTCTGGGGAAAGGCCATTATTCTTGTCCGGGTCCCGGTGGCCCGGTGTGGCAGGCTGCCTGCTGAAATTCCGCACGGATGAGGATACATCCCAGTTGCAAGGTGCCCCCACAGGCAACTGCGTCTGGTTTGACAGTGCCAAGTGCCTCCTGCAAACTGACATCAGGAACCTGGCCTGGTGACTTTTGTTTCTCTGGGGAAAGGCCATGGTTCATGTCGAGGGCCTTGTGGCCAGGAGTGGCCGGCTGCCTGCTGAAATTCCGCACGGATGAGGATACATCCCAGTTGCAAGGTGCCCCCACAGGCAACTGCGTCTGGTTTGACAGTGCCAAGTGCCACCTGCAAACTGACATCAGGAACCTGGCCTGGTGACTTTTCTTTTTCTGGGGAAAGGCCATTATTCTTGTCCGGGTCCCGGTGGCCCGGTGTGGCAGGCTGCCTGCTGAAATTCCTCACGGTTCAGGATAC
Source organism: Passer domesticus (assembly GCF_036417665.1). Classification (NCBI taxonomy): domain Eukaryota; kingdom Metazoa; phylum Chordata; class Aves; order Passeriformes; family Passeridae; genus Passer; species Passer domesticus. The sequence goes on from NC_087474.1 coordinate 60,686,640, forward strand.
CTCCCAGATGCAAGGTGCCCCCACAGGCAACTGCGTCTGGTTTGACAGTGCCAAGTGCCACCTGCAAACTGACATCAGGAACCTGGCCTGGTGACTTTTGTTTCTCTGGGGAAAGGCCATCATTCTTATCCGGGGCCCAGAGTGGCCGGAGTGGCCGGCTGCCTGCTGAAATTCCACACGGTTGAGGATGCCTCCCAGATGAAAAATGCCCCCACAGGCAACTGCGTCTGGTTTGACAGTGCCAAGTGCCACCTGCAAACTGACATCAGGAACCTGGCCTGGTGTTTTTTGTTTCTCTGGGGAAAGGCCACGGTTCATGTCCAGGGCCTTGTGGCCAGGAGTGGCCGGCTGCCTGCTGAAATTCCGCACGGATGAGGATACATCCCAGTTGCAAGGTGCCCCCACAGGCAACTGCGTCTGGTTTGACAGTGCCAAGTGCCACCTGCAAACTGACATCAGGAACCTGGCCTGGTGACTTTTGTTTGTCTGGGGAAAGGCCATTATTCTTGTCCGGGTCCCGGTGGCCCGGACTGGCATGCTGCCTGCTGAAATTACAAAAGGATCAGGATACCTCCCAGATGCAAGGTGCCCCCACAGGCAACTGCGGCTGGTTTGACAGTGCCAAGTGCCTCCTGCAAACTGACATCAGGAACCTGGACTGGTGACTTTTGTTTCTCTGGGGAAAGGCCATGGTTCATGTCCAGGGCTTGGTGGCCCGGAGTGGCCGGCTGCCTGCTGAAATTCCAAATGGATCAGGATACCTCCCAGACCGAAAGTACCACCAGAGGCAACTGTGGCTGGTTTGACAGTGCCAAGTGCCTCCTGCAAACTGACATCAGGAACCTGGCCTGGTGACTTTTGTTTCTCTGGGGAAAGGCCATCATTCTTGTCCGGGGCCCAGAGTGGCCGGAGTGGCCGGCTGCCTGCTGAAATTCCACACGGTTGAGGATGCCTCCCAGATGAAAAATGCCCCCACAGGCAACTGCGTCTGGTTTGACACTGCCAAGTGCCTCCTGCAAACTGACATCAGGAACCTGGCCTGGTGACTTTTGTTTCTCTGGGGAAAGGCCATGGTTCATGTCCAGGGCCTTGTGGCCAGGAGTGGCAGGCTGCCTGCGGAAATTCCACATGGATCAGGAGGCCTCCCAGATGAAAGGTGCCCCTACAGGCAACTGTGGCTGGTTTGACAGTGCCAAGTGCCTCCTGCAAACTGACATCAGGAACCTGGCCTGGTGACTTTTGTTTCTCTGGGGAAAGGCCATGGTTCATGTCCAGGGCCTTGTGGCCCGGAGAGGCCAGCTGCCTGCTGAAATTCCGCACGGATGAGGATACATCCCAGTTGCAAGGTGCCCCCACAGGCAACTGTGGCTGGTTTGACAGTGCCAAGTGCCACCTGCAAACTGACATCAGGAACCTGGCCTGGTGACTTTTGTTTGTCTGGGGAAAGGCCATTATTCTTGTCCGGGTCCCGGTGGCCCGGAGTGGCAGGCTGCCTGCTGAAATTCCTCACGGATCAGGATACCTCCCAGATGCAAGGTGCCCCCACAGGCAACTGCGGCTGGATTGACAGTGCCAAGTGCCTCCTGCAAACAGACATCAGGAACCTGGCCTGGTGACTTTTGTTTCTCTGGGGAAATGCCATGGTTCGTGTCCAGGGCCTTGTGGCCAGGAGTGGCCGACTGCCTGCTGATATTCCGCACGGATGAGGATACATCCCAGTTGCAAGGTGCCCCCTCAGGCAACTGCGTCTGGTTTGACAGTGCCAAGTGCCACCTGCAAACTGACATCAGGAACCTGGCCTGGTGACTTTTGTTTCTCTGGGGAAAGGCCATTATTCTTGTCCGGGTCCCGGTGGCCCGGTGTGGCAGGCTGCCTGCTGAAATTCCTCACGGTTCAGGATACCTCCCAGATGCAAGGTGCCCCCACAGGCAACTGCGGCTGGTTTGACAGTGCCAAGTGCCTCCTGCAAACTGACATCAGGAACCTGGCCTGGTGACTTTTGTTTCTCTGGGGAAAGGCCATTATTCTTGTCCGGGTCCCGGTGGCCCGGTGTGGCAGGCTGCCTGCTGAAATTCCGCACGGATGAGGATACATCCCAGTTGCAAGGTGCCCCCACAGGCAACTGTGGCTGGTTTGACAGTGCCAAGTGCCTCCTGCAAACTGACATCAGGAACCTGGCCTGGTGACTTTTGTTTCTCTGCGGAAAGGCCATGGTTCATGTCCAGGGCCTTGTGGCCAGGAGTGGCCGGCTGCCTGCTGAAATTCCGCACGGATCAGGATACATCCCAGTTGCAAGGTGCCCCCACAGGCAACTGCGTCTGGTTTGACAGTGCCAAGTGCCACCTGCAAACTGACATCAGGAACCTGGCCTGGTGACTTTTGTTTCTCTGGGGAAAGGCCATCATTCTTGTCCGGGGCCCAGAGTGGCCGGAGTGGCCGGCTGCCTGCTGAAATTCCACACGGTTGAGGATGCCTCCCAGATGAAAAATGCCCCCACAGGCAACTGCGTCTGGTTTGACAGTGCCAAGTGCCACCTGCAAACTGACATCAGGAACCTGGCCTGGTGTTTTTTTTTTCTCTGGGGAAAGGCCACGGTTCATGTCCAGGGCCTTGTGGCCAGGAGTGGCCGGCTGCCTGCTGAAATTCCGCACGGATGAGGATACATCCCAGTTGCAAGGTGCCCCCACAGGCAACTGCGTCTGGTTTGACAGTGCCAAGTGCCACCTGCAAACTGACATCAGGAACCTGGCCTGGTGACTTTTGTTTCTCTGGGGAAAGGCCATCATTCTTGTCCGGGTCCCGGTGGCCCGGACTGGCAGGCTGCCTGCTGAAATTACAAAAGGATCAGGATACCTCCCAGATGCAAGGTGCCCCCACAGGCAACTGCGGCTGGTTTGACAGTGCCAAGTGCCTCCTGCAAACTGACATCAGGAACCTGGACTGGTGACTTTTGTTTCTCTGGGGAAAGGCCATGGTTCATGTCCAGGGCTTGGTGGCCCGGAGTGGCCGGCTGCCTGCTGAAATTCCAAATGGATCAGGATGCCTCCCAGACCGAAAGTACCACCAGAGGCAACTGTGGCTGGTTTGACAGTGCCAAGTGCCTCCTGCAAACTGACATCAGGAACCTGGCCTGGTGACTTTTGTTTCTCTGCGGAAAGGCCATCACTCTTGTCCGGGGCCCAGAGTGGCCGGAGTGGCCGGCTGCCTGCTGAAATTCCACACGGTTGAGGATGCCTCCCAGATGAAAAATGCCCCCACAGGCAACTGCGTCTGGTTTGACAGTGCCAAGTGCCACCTGCAAACTGACATCAGGAACCTGGCCTGGTGTTTTTTGTTTCTCTGGGGAAAGGCCACGGTTCATGTCCAGGGCCTTGTGGCCAGGAGTGGCCGGCTGCCTGCTGAAATTCCGCACGGATGAGGATACATCCCAGTTGCAAGGTGCCCCCACAGGCAACTGCGTCTGGTTTGACAGTGCCAAGTGCCACCTGCAAACTGACATCAGGAACCTGGCCTGGTGACTTTTGTTTGTCTGGGGAAAGGCCATTATTCTTGTCCGGGTCCCGGTGGCCCGGACTGGCATGCTGCCTGCTGAAATTACAAAAGGATCAGGATACCTCCCAGATGCAAGGTGCCCCCACAGGCAACTGCGGCTGGTTTGACAGTGCCAAGTGCCTCCTGCAAACTGACATCAGGAACCTGGACTGGTGACTTTTGTTTCTCTGGGGAAAGGCCATGGTTCATGTCCAGGGCTTGGTGGCCCGGAGTGGCCGGCTGCCTGCTGAAATTCCAAATGGATCAGGATACCTCCCAGACCGAAAGTACCACCAGAGGCAACTGTGGCTGGTTTGACAGTGCCAAGTGCCTCCTGCAAACTGACATCAGGAACCTGGCCTGGTGACTTTTGTTTCTCTGGGGAAAGGCCATCATTCTTGTCCGGGGCCCAGAGTGGCCGGAGTGGCCGGCTGCCTGCTGAAATTCCACACGGTTGAGGATGCCTCCCAGATGAAAAATGCCCCCACAGGCAACTGCGTCTGGTTTGACACTGCCAAGTGCCTCCTGCAAACTGACATCAGGAACCTGGCCTGGTGACTTTTGTTTCTCTGGGGAAAGGCCATGGTTCATGTCCAGGGCCTTGTGGCCAGGAGTGGCAGGCTGCCTGCGGAAATTCCACATGGATCAGGAGGCCTCCCAGATGAAAGGTGCCCCTACAGGCAACTGTGGCTGGTTTGACAGTGCCAAGTGCCTCCTGCAAACTGACATCAGGAACCTGGCCTGGTGACTTTTGTTTCTCTGGGGAAAGGCCATGGTTCATGTCCAGGGCCTTGTGGCCCGGAGAGGCCAGCTGCCTGCTGAAATTCCGCACGGATGAGGATACATCCCAGTTGCAAGGTGCCCCCACAGGCAACTGTGGCTGGTTTGACAGTGCCAAGTGCCACCTGCAAACTGACATCAGGAACCTGGCCTGGTGACTTTTGTTTGTCTGGGGAAAGGCCATTATTCTTGTCCGGGTCCCGGTGGCCCGGAGTGGCAGGCTGCCTGCTGAAATTCCTCACGGATCAGGATACCTCCCAGATGCAAGGTGCCCCCACAGGCAACTGCGGCTGGATTGACAGTGCCAAGTGCCTCCTGCAAACAGACATCAGGAACCTGGCCTGGTGACTTTTGTTTCTCTGGGGAAATGCCATGGTTCGTGTCCAGGGCCTTGTGGCCAGGAGTGGCCGACTGCCTGCTGATATTCCGCACGGATGAGGATACATCCCAGTTGCAAGGTGCCCCCTCAGGCAACTGCGTCTGGTTTGACAGTGCCAAGTGCCACCTGCAAACTGACATCAGGAACCTGGCCTGGTGACTTTTGTTTCTCTGGGGAAAGGCCACTATTCTTGTCCGGGTCCCGGTGGCCCGGTGTGGCAGGCTGCCTGCTGAAATTCCTCACGGTTCAGGATACCTCCCAGATGCAAGGTGCCCCCACAGGCAACTGCGGCTGGTTTGACAGTGCCAAGTGCCTCCTGCAAACTGACATCAGGAACCTGGCCTGGTGACTTTTCTTTGTCTGGGGAAAGGCCATTATTCTTGTCCGGGTCCCGGTGGCCCGGTGTGGCGGGCTGCCTGCTCAAATTCCGCACGGATGAGGATACATCCCAGTTGCAAGGTGCCCCCACAGGCAACTGTGGCTGGTTTGACAGTGCCAAGTGCCTCCTGCAAACTGACATCAGGAACCTGGCCTGGTGACTTTTGTTTCTCTGCGGAAAGGCCATGGTTCATGTCCAGGGCCTTGTGGCCAGGAGTGGCCGGCTGCCTGCTGAAATTCCGCACGGATGAGGATACATCCCAGTTGCAAGGTGCCCCCACAGGCAACTGCGTCTGGTTTGACAGTGCCAAGTGCCACCTGCAAACTGACATCAGGAACCTGGCCTGGTGACTTTTGTTTCTCTGGGGAAAGGCCATCATTCTTGTCCGGGGCCCAGAGTGGCCGGAGTGGCCGGCTGCCTGCTGAAATTCCACACGGTTGAGGATGCCTCCCAGATGAAAAATGCCCCACAGGCAACTGCGTCTGGTTTGACAGTGCCAAGTGCCACCTGCAAACTGACATCAGGAACCTGGCCTGGTGTTTTTTTTTTCTCTGGGGAAAGGCCATGGTTCATGTCCAGGGCCTTGTGCCCAGGAGTGGCAGGCTGCCTGCGGAAATTCCACATGGATCAGGAGGCCTCTCAGATGAAAGGTGCCCCCACAGGCAACTGTGGCTGGTTTGACAGTGCCAAGTGCCACCTGCAAACTGACATCAGGAACCTGGCCTGGTGACTTTTGTTTGTCTGGGGAAATGCCATGGTTCGTGTCCAGGGCCTTGTGGCCAGGAGTGGCCGACTGCCTGCTGATATTCTGCACGGATGAGTATACATCCCAGTTGCAAGGTGCCCCCTCAGGCAACTGCGTCAGGTTTGACAGTGCCAAGTGCCACCTGCAAACTGACATCAGGAACCTGGCCTGGTGACTTTTGTTTCTCTGGGGAAAGGCCATGGTTCGTGTCCAGGGCCTTGTGGCCAGGAGTGGCCGACTGCCTGCTGATATTCCGCACGGATGAGGATACATCCCAGTTGCAAGGTGCCCCCTCAGGCACCTGCGTCTGGTTTGACAGTGCCAAGTGCCACCTGCAAACTGACATCAGGAACCTGGCCTGGTGACTTTTGTTTCTCTGGGGAAAGGCCATCATTCTTGTCCGGGGCCCAGAGTGGCCGGAGTGGCCGGCTGCCTGCTGAAATTCCACACGGTTGAGGATGCCTCCCAGATGAAAAATGCCCCCACAGGCAACTGCGTCTGGTTTGACAGTGCCAAGTGCCTCCTGCAAACTGACATCAGGAACCTGGCCTGGTGTTTTTTGTTTCTCTGGGGAAAGGCCACGGTTCATGTCCAGGGCCCTGTGGCCAGGAGTGGCCGGCTGCCTGCTGAAATTCCGCACGGATGAGGATACATCCCAGTTGCAAGGTGCCCCCACAGGCAACTGCGTCTGGTTTGACAGTGCCAAGTGCCACCTGCAAACTGACATCAGGAACCTGGCCTGGTGACTTTTGTTTCTCTGGGGAAAGGCCATTATTCTTGTCCGGGTCCCGGTGGCCCGGACTGGCAGGCTGCCTGCTGAAATTACAAAAGGATCAGGATACCTCCCAGATGCAAGGTGCCCCCACAGGCAACTGCGGCTGGTTTGACAGTGCCAAGTGCCTCCTGCAAACTGACATCAGGAACCTGGCCTGGTGACTTTTGTTTCTCTGGGTAAAGGCCATGGTTCATGTCCAGGGCCTTGTGGCCCGGAGTGGCCAGCTGCCTGCTGAAATTCCGCACGGATGAGGATACATCCCAGTTGCAAGGTGCCCCCACAGGCAACTGTGGCTGGTTTGACAGTGCCAAGTGCCACCTGCAAACTGACATCAGGAACCTGGACTGGTGACTTTCGTTTCTCTGGGGAAAGACGATGATTCTTTTCCAGGGCCTTGCGGCCTGGAGTGCCTGGCTGCCTGCTGAAATTCCGCATGGATCAGGATGCCTCCCAGATGAAAAATGCCCCCACAGGCAACTGCGTCTGGTTTGACAGTGCCAAGTGCCTCCTGCAAACTGACATCAGGAACCTGGCCTGGTGACTTTTGTTTCTCTGGGGAAAGGCCAACATTCTTTTCCAGGGTACGGTGGCCCGGAGTGGCCGGCTGCCTGCTGAAATTCCGCACGGATCAGGATGCCTCCCAGACCGAAAATACCACCCAAGGCAAATGTGGCTGGTTTGACAGTGCCAAGTGCCTCCTGCAAACAGACATCAGCGACCTGGCCTGCTGAGTTCTGTTTCTCTGGGGAAAGGCCATCGTTCCTCTCCAGGGCCCGGTGGCTCGAGTGGCAGGCTGCCTGCTGAAATTCCACATGGATCAGGATGCCTCCCAGATGAAAGGTGCCCCCACAGGCAACTGTGGCTGGTTTGACAGTGCCAAGTGCCTCCTGCAAACTGACATCAGGAACCTGGCCTTGTGAGTTTTGTTTCTCTGGGGAAAGGCCATCATTCTTGTTCAGAGCCCAGTGGCCCAGAGTGGCCGGCTGCCTGCTGAATTTCCGCACGGATCAGAATAGCTCCCAGATTCAAGGTGCCGCCACAGGCAACTGCGGCAGGTTTGACAGTGCCAAGTGCCTCCTGCAAACTGACATCAGGAACCTGGCCTGGTGACATTTATTTCTCTGGGGAAAGGCCATTGTACGTGTCCAAGGCCTAGTGGCCCCGAGTGGCCGGCTGCTTGCTGGAATTCTGCATGGATCAGGATGCCGCGGAGATGCAAGGTGCCCCCACAGGCACCTGTGGCTGGTTTGACAGTGCCAAGTGCCTCCTGCAAACTGACATCAGGAACCTGGCCTGGTGACTTTTGTTTCTCTGGGGAAAGGCCATCGTTCATATCCTACAAACTGTGGCCCTGAGTGGCCGGCTGCCTGCTGAAATTCCGCACGGATCAGGATACCTCCCAGATGCAAGGTGCCCCACGGGAAACTGTGGCTGGTTTGACAGTGCCAAGTGCCTCCTGCCAACTGACATCAAGAACCTGGCCTGGTGACTTTTGTTTCTCTGGGGAAAGGCCATGGTTGGTATCCTGAGCCTCGTGTCCTGGAGTGGCCGTCTGCCTGCTAAAATTCTGGACGGACCAGGATGCCGCCAAGATGCAAGGTGCCCCCAGAGGCAACTGTGGCTGGTTTGACAGTGCCAAGTGCTTCCTGCAAACTGACATCAGAAACCTGGCCTGGTGATTTTCTTTCCCAGGGGAAAGGCCATGGTTCATGTCCAGGGCCCGGTGGCTCGCAGTTGCCTGCTGCCTGCTGAAATTCCACACGGATCAGGATACCTCCCTGATGCAAGTTGCCCCCACCGGCAACTGTGGCTGGTTTGACAGTGCCAAGTGCCTCCTGCAAACTGACATCAGGAACCTGGCCTGGTGACTTTTGTTTCTCTGGGGAAAGGCCATCGTTCCTCTCCAGGGCCCGGTGGCTCGAGTGGGCGGATACCTGCTAAAATTCCGCACAGATCAGGATACCTCCCAGATGGAAGGTGCCCACCCAGGCAACTGTGGCTGGTTTGACAGTGCCAAGTGCCTCCTGCAAACTGACATCAGGAACCTGGCCTGGTGATTTTTCTTTGTCTGGGGAAAGGCCATTGTACGTGTCCAGGGCCTGTGGCCCGTAGTGGCTGGCCCCCTGCTGAAATTCCGAACGGATCAGGATACCTCCCAGACCGATAGTACCACCTCAGGCAACTGTGGCTGGTTTGACAGTGCCAAGTGCCTCCTGCAAACTGACATCAGGAACCTGGCCTGGTGACTTTTGTTTCTCTGGGGAAAGGCCGTGGTTAATGTACAGGGCCGGGTGTCCTGAGTGGCCGGCTGCCTGCTGAAATTCCAAACGGATCAGGATACCTCCCAGATGGAAAGTGGCCCCACAGGCAACTGTGGCTGGTTTGACAGTGCCAAGTGCCTCCTGCAAACTGACATCAGGAACCTGGCCTGGTGACTTTTGTTTCTCTGGGGAAAAGCCATCATTCTTCTCCACTGCCCGTTGGCCCGGAGTGGACGGGTGCCTGCTCAAATTCCGCACGGATCAGGATACCTCCCAGATGGAAAGTACCACCACAGGCAACTGTGGCTGGTTTGACAGTGCCAAGTGCCTCCTGCAAACTGACATCAGGAACCTGGCCTGGTGACTTTTGTTTCTCTGGGGAAAGGCCATCGTTCATATCCTACAAACTGTGGCCCAGAGTGGCCGGCTGCCTGCTGAAATTCCGCACGGATCAGGATACCTCCCAGATGCAAGGTGCCCCACGGGAAACTGTGGCTGGTTTGACAGTGCCAAGTGCCTCCTGCCAACTGACATCAAGAACCTGGCCTGGTGACTTTTGTTTCTCTGGGGAAAGGCCATGGTTGGTATGATGAGCCTCCTGTCCTGGAGTGGCCGTCTGCCTGCTAAAATTCTGGACGGACCAGGATGCCGCCAAGATGCAAGGTGCCCCCAGAGGCAACTGTGGCTGGTTTGACAGTGCCAAGTGCTTCCTGCAAACTGACATCAGAAACCTGGCCTGGTGATTTTCTTTCCCAGGGGAAAGGCCATGGTTCATGTCCAGGGCCCGGTGGCTCGCAGTTGCCTGCTGCCTGCTGAAATTCCACACGGATCCGGATACCTCCCAGATGCAAGGTGCCCCCACAGGTAACTTTGGCTGGTTTGACAGTGCCAAGTGCGTCCTGCAAATTGACATCAGGAACCTGGCCTGGTGAGTTTTGTTTCTCTGGGGAAAGGCTATTATTCTTGTTCAGAGCCCGGTGGCTCGGAGTGGCCAGCTGACTGCTGAAATTCCGCATGGATCAGGATACCTCCCAGGTTCAAGGTGCCGCCACAGGCAACTGTGGCTGGTTTGACAGTGCCAAGCGCCTCCTGCCAACTGACATCAGGAACCTGGCCTGGTGACTTTTGTTTCTCATGGGAAGTGCCATCGTTCGTGTCCCGTACCCGGAGGCCAGGAGTGGCCGGCTGCCTGCTGAAATTCCGAACGGATCAGGATACTGCCCAGATGCAATGTGCCCCCACAGGCAACTGTGGCTGGTTTGACAGTGCCAAGTGCCTCCTGCCAACTGACACCAGCAACCTTGCCAGGTGTCTTTTGGTTCTCTGGGGAAAGGCCATCGTTCGTGTCCAGGGCCGGGTGTCCCTGGGTGTCCGGCTGCCTGCTGAAATTCCGAACGGATCAGGATACTGCCCAGGTGCAATGTGCTCCCACAGGCAACTGTGGCTGGTTTGACAGTGCCAAGTGCCTCCTGCAAACTGACATCAGGAACCTGGCCTGGTGACTTTTGTTTCTCAGGGGAAAGTCCATGGTTTATATCCTGGACCAGTTGGACCGCAGGGACCGGCTGCTTGCTGAAATTCCGAAAGCACCAGGATGCCTCCCAGATGCAAGGTGTCCCCACAGGTAATTGTGTCTGGTTCGAGAGTGCCATGTGCCTCCTGCAAACTGACATCGGAAAGCTGGGCTGGTCACTTTGGTTTCTCTGGGGAAAGGCCACGATTCATGTCCAGGGCCTTGCGGCCCAGAGTGGCCCGCTGCCTGCTGAAATTCCGCACGGATCAGGATACCTCCCAGACCGAAACTAAAACCATAGGCAACTGTGGCTGGTTTGACAGTGCCAAGTGCCTCCTGCAAACAGACATCAGGAACCTGGCCTGGTAAGTTTTGTTTCTCTGGGGAAAGGCCATCGTTCTTGTCCGGAGCCCGTTGGCCCGGAGTGGACGGGTGCCTGCTCAAATTCCGCACGGATCAGGATGCCTCCCAGATGGAAAGTGGCCCCAAAGGCAACTGTGGCTGGTTTGACAGTGCCAAGTGCCTCCTGCAAACTGACATCAGGAACCTGGCCTGGTGACTTTTGTTTCTCTGGGGAAAAGCCATCATTCTTCTCCAGTGCCCGTTGGCCCGGAGTGGACGGGTGCCTGCTCAAATTCCGCACGGATCAGGATACCTCCCAGATGGAATGTACCACCACAGGCAACTGTGGCTGGTTTGACAGTGCCAAGTGCCTCCTGCAAACTGACATCCGGAGCCTGGCCTGGTGTCTTTTGTTTCTCAGGGGAAAGGCTTTCGTTCCTATCCATGGACGGGTGGCCAATAGTGGCTGGCTGCCTGCTGAAATTCCGCAAGGTTGAGGATACCTCCCAGATGGAAAGTACCACCACAGGCAACTGTGGCTGGTTTGACAGTGCCAAGTGCCTCCTGCAAACTGACATCAGGAACCTGGCCTGGTGACTTTTGTTTCTCTGGGGAAAGGTCATCGTTCGTGTCCAGTGCCCGGTGGCCTGGAGTGGCCAGCCGCCTGTTGAAATTCCGCACGGATGAGGATAACTCCCAGATGAAAGGAGCCCCCAGAGGCAACTGTGGCTGGTTTGACAGTGCCAAGTGCCTCCTGCAAACTGACATCAGGAACCTGGCCTGGTGACTTTTGTTTCTCTGGGGAAAGGCCATGGTTCATGTCCACGGCCTGGTGGCCCGGAGTGTCCGGCTGCCTGCTGAAATTCTGCATGGATCAGGATGCCGCCGAGATGCAAGGTGCCCCACAGGCACCTGTGGCTGGTTTGACAGTGCCAAGTGCTTCCTGCAAACTGACATCAGAAACCTGGCCTGGTGATTTTCTTTCTCCGGGGAAAGGCCATGGTTCATGTCCAGGGCCCGGTGGCCCGTACTTGCCTGCTGCCTGCTGAAATTCCACACGGATCAGGATACCTCCCAGATGTAAGGTGCCCCCACAGGCAACTGTGGCTGGTTTGACAGTGCCAAGTGCCTCCTGCAAACTGACATCAGGAACCTGGCCTGGTGACTTTTGTTTCTCTGGGGAAAGGCCATCGTTCATATCCTACAAACTGTGGCCCAGAGTGGCCGGCTGCCTGCTGAAATTCCGCACGGATCAGGATACCTCCCAGATGCAAGGTGCCCCCACAGGCAACTGCGGCTGGATTGACAGTGCCAAGTGCCTCCTGCAAACAGACATCAGGAACCTGGCCTGGTGACTTTTGTTTCTCTGGGGAAATGCCATGGTTCGTGTCCAGGGCCTTGTGGCCAGGAGTGGCCGACTGCCTGCTGATATTCTGCACGGATGAGTATACATCCCAGTTGCAAGGTGCCCCCTCAGGCAACTGCGTCAGGTTTGACAGTGCCAAGTGCCACCTGCAAACTGACATCAGGAACCTGGCCTGGTGACTTTTGTTTCTCTGGGGAAAGGCCATGGTTCGTGTCCAGCGCCTTGTGGCCCGGAGTGGCCAGCTGCCTGCTGATATTCCGCACGGATGAGGATACATCCCAGTTGCAAGGTGCCCCCTCAGGCACCTGCGTCTGGTTTGACAGTGCCAAGTGCCACCTGCAAACTGACATCAGGAACCTGGCCTGGTGACTTTTGTTTCTCTGGGGAAAGGCCATCATTCTTGTCCGGGGCCCAGAGTGGCCGGAGTGGCCGGCTGCCTGCTGAAATTCCACACGGTTGAGGATGCCTCCCAGATGAAAAATGCCCCCACAGGCAACTGCGTCTGGTTTGACAGTGCCAAGTGCCTCCTGCAAACTGACATCAGGAACCTGGCCTGGTGTTTTTTGTTTCTCTGGGGAAAGGCCACGGTTCATGTCCAGGGCCCTGTGGCCAGGAGTGGCCGGCTGCCTGCTGAAATTCCGCACGGATGAGGATACATCCCAGTTGCAAGGTGCCCCCACAGGCAACTGCGTCTGGTTTGACAGTGCCAAGTGCCACCTGCAAACTGACATCAGGAACCTGGCCTGGTGACTTTTGTTTGTCTGGGGAAAGGCCATTATTCTTGTCCGGGTCCCGGTGGCCCGGACTGGCAGGCTGCCTGCTGAAATTACAAAAGGATCAGGATACCTCCCAGATGCAAGGTGCCCCCACAGGCAACTGCGGCTGGTTTGACAGTGCCAAGTGCCTCCTGCAAACTGACATCAGGAACCTGGCCTGGTGACTTTTGTTTCTCTGGGTAAAGGCCATGGTTCATGTCCAGGGCCTTGTGGCCCGGAGTGGCCAGCTGCCTGCTGAAATTCCGCACGGATGAGGATACATCCCAGTTGCAAGGTGCCCCCACAGGCAACTGTGGCTGGTTTGACAGTGCCAAGTGCCACCTGCAAACTGACATCAGGAACCTGGACTGGTGACTTTCGTTTCTCTGGGGAAAGACGATGATTCTTTTCCAGGGCCTTGCGGCCTGGAGTGCCTGGCTGCCTGCTGAAATTCCGCATGGATCAGGATGCCTCCCAGATGAAAAATGCCCCCACAGGCAACTGCGTCTGGTTTGACAGTGCCAAGTGCCTCCTGCAAACTGACATCAGGAACCTGGCCTGGTGACTTTTGTTTCTCTGGGGAAAGGCCAACATTCTTTTCCAGGGTACGGTGGCCCGGAGTGGCCGGCTGCCTGCTGAAATTCCGCACGGATCAGGATGCCTCCCAGACCGAAAATACCACCCAAGGCAAATGTGGCTGGTTTGACAGTGCCAAGTGCCTCCTGCAAACAGACATCAGCGACCTGGCCTGCTGAGTTCTGTTTCTCTGGGGAAAGGCCATCGTTCCTCTCCAGGGCCCGGTGGCTCGAGTGGCAGGCTGCCTGCTGAAATTCCACATGGATCAGGATGCCTCCCAGATGAAAGGTGCCCCCACAGGCAACTGTGGCTGGTTTGACAGTGCCAAGTGCCTCCTGCAAACTGACATCAGGAACCTGGCCTTGTGAGTTTTGTTTCTCTGGGGAAAGGCCATCATTCTTGTTCAGAGCCCAGTGGCCCAGAGTGGCCGGCTGCCTGCTGAATTTCCGCACGGATCCGGATAGCTCCCAGATTCAAGGTGCCGCCACAGGCAACTGCGGCAGGTTTGACAGTGCCAAGTGCCTCCTGCAAACTGACATCAGGAACCTGGCCTGGTGACATTTATTTCTCTGGGGAAAGGCCATTGTACGTGTCCAAGGCCTAGTGGCCCCGAGTGGCCGGCTGCTTGCTGGAATTCTGCATGGATCAGGATGCCGCGGAGATGCAAGGTGCCCCCACAGGCACCTGTGGCTGGTTTGACAGTGCCAAGTGCCTCCTGCAAACTGACATCAGGAACCTGGCCTGGTGACTTTTGTTTCTCTGGGGAAAGGCCATCGTTCATATCCTACAAACTGTGGCCCAGAGTGGCCGGCTGCCTGCTGAAATTCCGCACGGATCAGGATACCTCCCAGATGCAAGGTGCCCCACGGGAAACTGTGGCTGGTTTGACAGTGCCAAGTGCCTCCTGCCAACTGACATCAAGAACCTGGCCTGGTGACTTTTGTTTCTCTGGGGAAAGGCCATGGTTGGTATCCTGAGCCTCGTGTCCTGGAGTGGCCGTCTGCCTGCTAAAATTCTGGACGGACCAGGATGCCGCCAAGATGCAAGGTGCCCCCAGAGGCAACTGTGGCTGGTTTGACAGTGCCAAGTGCTTCCTGCAAACTGACATCAGAAACCTGGCCTGGTGATTTTCTTTCCCAGGGGAAAGGCCATGGTTCATGTCCAGGGCCCGGTGGCTCGCAGTTGCCTGCTGCCTGCTGAAATTCCACACGGATCAGGATACCTCCCTGATGCAAGTTGCCCCCACCGGCAACTGTGGCTGGTTTGACAGTGCCAAGTGCCTCCTGCCAACTGACATCAGGAACCTGGCCTGGTGACTTTTGTTTCTCTGGGGAAAGGCCATCGTTCCTCTCCAGGGCCCGGTGGCTCGAGTGGGCGGATACCTGCTAAAATTCCGCACAGATCAGGATACCTCCCAGATGGAAGGTGCCCACCCAGGCAACTGTGGCTGGTTTGACAGTGCCAAGTGCCTCCTGCAAACTGACATCAGGAACCTGGCCTGGTGATTTTTCTTTGTCTGGGGAAAGGCCATTGTACGTGTCCAGGGCCTGTGGCCCGTAGTGGCTGGCCCCCTGCTGAAATTCCGAACGGATCAGGATACCTCCCAGACCGATAGTACCACCTCAGGCAACTGTGGCTGGTTTGACAGTGCCAAGTGCCTCCTGCAAACTGACATCAGGAACCTGGCCTGGTGACTTTTGTTTCTCTGGGGAAAGGCCGTGGTTAATGTACAGGGCCGGGTGTCCTGAGTGGCCGGCTGCCTGCTGAAATTCCAAACGGATCAGGATACCTCCCAGATGGAAAGTGACCCCACAGGCAACTGTGGCTGGTTTGACAGTGCCAAGTGCCTCCTGCAAACTGACATCAGGAACCTGGCCTGGTGACTTTTGTTTCTCTGGGGAAAAGCCATCATTCTTCTCCAGTGCCCGTTGGCCCGGAGTGGACGGGTGCCTGCTCAAATTCCGCACGGATCAGGATACCTCCCAGATGGAAAGTACCACCACAGGCAACTGTGGCTGGTTTGACAGTGCCAAGTGCCTCCTGCAAACTGACATCAGGAACCTGGCCTGGTGACTTTTGTTTCTCTGGGGAAAGGCCATCGTTCATATCCTACAAACTGTGGCCCAGAGTGGCCGGCTGCCTGCTGAAATTCCGCACGGATCAGGATACCTCCCAGATGCAAGGTGCCCCACGGGAAACTGTGGCTGGTTTGACAGTGCCAAGTGCCTCCTGCCAACTGACATCAAGAACCTGGCCTGGTGACTTTTGTTTCTCTGGGGAAAGGCCATGGTTGGTATGATGAGCCTCCTGTCCTGGAGTGGCCGTCTGCCTGCTAAAATTCTGGACGGACCAGGATGCCGTCAAGATGCAAGGTGCCCCCAGAGGCAACTGTGGCTGGTTTGACAGTGCCAAGTGCTTCCTGCAAACTGACATCAGAAACCTGGCCTGGTGATTTTCTTTCCCAGGGGAAAGGCCATGGTTCATGTCCAGGGCCCGGTGGCTCGCAGTTGCCTGCTGCCTGCTGAAATTCCACACGGATCCGGATACCTCCCAGATGCAAGGTGCCCCCACAGGTAACTTTGGCTGGTTTGACAGTGCCAAGTGCGTCCTGCAAATTGACATCAGGAACCTGGCCTGGTGAGTTTTGTTTCTCTGGGGAAAGGCTATTATTCTTGTTCAGAGCCCGGTGGCTCGGAGTGGCCAGCTGACTGCTGAAATTCCGCATGGATCAGGATACCTCCCAGGTTCAAGGTGCCGCCACAGGCAACTGTGGCTGGTTTGACAGTGCCAAGCGCCTCCTGCCAACTGACATCAGGAACCTGGCCTGGTGACTTTTGTTTCTCATGGGAAGTGCCATCGTTCGTGTCCCGTACCCGGAGGCCAGGAGTGGCCGGCTGCCTGCTGAAATTCCGAACGGATCAGGATACTGCCCAGATGCAATGTGCCCCCACAGGCAACTGTGGCTGGTTTGACAGTGCCAAGTGCCTCCTGCCAACTGACACCAGCAACCTTGCCAGGTGTCTTTTGGTTCTCTGGGGAAAGGCCATCGTTCGTGTCCAGGGCCGGGTGTCCCTGGGTGTCCGGCTGCCTGCTGAAATTCCGAACGGATCAGGATACTGCCCAGGTGCAATGTGCTCCCACAGGCAACTGTGGCTGGTTTGACAGTGCCAAGCGCCTCCTGCCAACTGACATCAGGAACCTGGCCTGGTGACTTTTGTTTCTCATGGGAAGTGCCATCGTTCGTGTCCCGTACTCGGAGGCCAGGAGTGGCCGGCTGCCTGCTGAAATACCGCACAGATCAGGATAGCTCCCAGATGCAAGGTGCCCCCACAGGCACCTGTGGCTGGTTTGACAGTGCCAAGTGCCTCCTGCAAACTGACATCAGGAACCTGGCCTGGTGATTTTTCTTTGTCTGGGGAAAGGCCATTGTACGTGTCCAGGGCCTGTGGCCCGTAGTGGCTGGCCCCCTGCTGAAATTCCGAACGGATCAGGATACCTCCCAGACCGATAGTACCACCACAGGCAACTGTGGCTGGTTTGACAGTGCCAAGTGCCTCCTGCAAACTGACATCAGGAACCTGGCCTGGTGACTTTTATTTCTCTGGGGAAAGGCCATCGTTCCTCTCCAGGGCCCGTAGTCCGGAGTGGCCGACTGCCTGCTGAAATTCCTCATGGATCAGGATGCCTCCCACATGAAAGCTGCCCCCACAGGCAACTACGTCTGATTTGACAGTGCCATGTGCCTCCTGCAAACTGATATCAGGAACCTGGCCTGGTGATTTTTCTTTGTCTGGTGAAAGGCCATTGTACCTGTCCAGAGCCTGGTGGCCCGGAGTGGCCGGCTGCCTGCTGAAATTCCAAACGGATCACGATTCCTCCCAGAGCGAAAGTACCACCACAGGCAAATGTGGCTGGTTTGACAGTGCCAAGTGCCTCCTGCCAACTGACATCAGGAACCTGGCCTGGTGACTTTTGGTTCTCTGGGGAAAGGCCATCGTTCGTGTCCAGGGCCAGGTGTCCCTGGGTGTCCGGCTGCCTGCTGAAATTCCGAACGGATCAGGATACTGCCCAGGTGCAATGTGCTCCCACAGGCAACTGTGGCTGGTTTGACAGTGCCAAGTGCCTCCTGCAAACTGACATCAGGAACCTGGCCTGGTGACTTTTGTTTCTCAGGGGAAAGTCCATGGTTTATATCCTGGACCAGTTGGACCGCAGGGACCGGCTGCTTGCTGAAATTCCGAAAGCACCAGGATGCCTCCCAGATGCAAGGTGTCCCCACAGGTAATTGTGTCTGGTTCGAGAGTGCCATGTGCCTCCTGCAAACTGACATCGGAAAGCTGGGCTGGTCACTTTGGTTTCTCTGGGGAAAGGCCACGATTCATGTCCAGGGCCTTGCGGCCCGGAGTGGCCCGCTGCCTGCTGAAATTCCGCACGGATCAGGATACCTCCCAGACCGAAACTAAAACCATAGGCAACTGTGGCTGGTTTGACAGTGCCAAGTGCCTCCAGCAAACTGACATCAGGAACCTGGCCTGGTAAGTTTTGTTTCTCTGGGGAAAGGCCATCGTTCTTGTCCGGAGCCCGCCAGCCCGGAGTGGCCGGCTGCCTGCTGAAATTCTGCATGGATCAGGATGCCGCCGAGATGCAAGGTGCCCCACAGGCACCTGTGGCTGGTTTGACAGTGCCAAGTGCTTCCTGCAAACTGACATCAGAAACCTGGCCTGGTGATTTTCTTTCTCCGGGGAAAGGCCATGGTTCATGTCCAGGGCCCGGTGGCCCGCACTTGCCTGCTGCCTTCTGAAATTCCACACGGATCAGGATACCTCCCAGATGTAAGGTGCCACCACAGGCAAATGTGGCTGGTTTGACAGTGCCAAGTGCCTCCTGCCAACTGACATCAGGAACCTGGCCTTGTGAGTTTTGTTTCTCTGGGGAAAGGCCATCATTCTTGTTCAGAGCCCAGTGGCCCAGAGTGGCCGGCTGCCTGCTGAATTTCCGCACGGATCAGGATAGCTCCCAGATTCAAGGTGCCGCCACAGGCAACTGCAGCAGGTTTGACAGTGCCAAGTGCCTCCTGCAAACTGACATCAGGAACCTGGCCTGGTGACATTTATTTCTCTGGGGAAAGGCCATTGTACGTGTCCAAGGCCTAGTGGCCCAGAGTGGCCGGCTGCTTGCTGGAATTCTGCATGGATCAGGATGCCGCCGAGATGCAAGGTGCCCCCACAGGCACCTCTGGCTGGTTTGACAGTGCCAAGTGCCTCCTGCAAACAGACATCAGGAACCTGGCCTGGTGACTTTTGTTTCTCTGGGGAAAGGCCATCGTTCATATCCTACAAACTGTGGCCCAGAGTGGCCGGCTGCCTGCTGAAATTCCGCACGGATCAGGATACCTCCCAGATGCAAGGTGCCCCACGGGAAACTGTGGCCGGTTTGACAGTGCCAAGTGCCTCCTGCCAACTGACATCAAGAACCTGGCCTGGTGACTTTTGTTTCTCTGGGGAAAGGCCATGGTTGGTATCCTGAGCCTCGTGTCCTGGAGTGGCCGTCTGCCTGCTAAAATTCTGGACGGACCAGGATGCCGCCAAGATGCAAGGTGCCCCCAGAGGCAACTGTGGCTGGTTTGACAGTGCCAAGTGCTTCCTGCAAACTGACATCAGAAACCTGGCCTGGTGATTTTCTTTCCCAGGGGAAAGGCCATGGTTCATGTCCAGGGCCCGGTGGCTCGCAGTTGCCTGCTGCCTGCTGAAATTCCACACGGATCCGGATACCTCCCTGATGCAAGTTGCCCCCACCGGCAACTGTGGCTGGTTTGACAGTGCCATGTGCCTCCTGCAAACTGACATCAGGAACCTGGCCTGGTGACTTTTGTTTCCCTGGGGAAAGGCCATAGATGATGTCCAGTGCCCCCTGGCCTGGAGTGGCCGACTGCCTGCTGAAATTCCGCACGGATCAGGATATCTCCCAGATGCAAGGTGCCCCCACAGGCACCTGTGGCTGGTTTGACAGTGCCAAGTGCCTCCTGCAAACTGACATCAGGAACCTGGCCTGGTGACTTTTGTTTCTCAGGGGAAAGGCCATCGTTCCTCTCCAGGGCCCGGTGGCTCGTGTGGGCGGATACCTGCTAAAATTCCGCACAGATCAGAATACCTCCCAGATGGAAGGTGCCCACCCAGGCAACTGTGGCTGGTTTGACAGTGCCAAGTGCCTCCTGCAAACTGACATCAGGAACCTGGCCTGGTGATTTTTCTTTGTCTGGGGAAAGGCCATTGTACGTGTCCAGGGCCTGTGGCCCGTAGTGGTTGGCCCCCTGCTGAAATTCCGAACGGATCAGGATACCTCCCAGACCCATAGTACCACCTCAGGCAACTGTGGCTGGTTTGACAGTGCCAAGTGCCTCCTGCAAACTGACATCAGGAACCTGGCCGGGTGACTTTTGTTTCTCTGGGGAAAGGCCGTGGTTAATGTACAGGGCCGGGTGTCCTGAGTGGCCGGCTGCCTGCTGAAATTCCGCACGGATCAGGATACCTCCCAGATGGAAAGTGGCCCCACAGGCAACTGTGGCTGGTTTGACAGTGCCAAGTGCCTCCTGCAAACTGACATCAGGAACCTGGCCTGGTGACTTTTGTTTCTCTGCGGAAAAGCCATCATTCTTCTCCAGTGCCCGTTGGCCCGGAGTGGACGGGTGCCTGCTCAAATTCCGCACGGATCAGGATACCTCCCAGATGGAAAGTACCACCACAGGCAACTGTGGCTGGTTTGACAGTGCCAAGTGCCTCCTGCAAACTGACATCAGGAACCTGGCCTGGTGACTTTTGTTTCTCTGGGGAAAGGCCATCGTTCATATCCTACAAACTGTGGCCCAGAGTGGCCGGCTGCCTGCTGAAATTCCGCACGGATCAGGATACCTCCCAGATGCAAGGTGCCCCACGGGAAACTGTGGCTGGTTTGACAGTGCCAAGTGCCTCCTGCCAACTGACATCAAGAACCTGGCCTGGTGACTTTTGTTTCTCTGGCGAAAGGCCATGGTTGGTATGATGAGCCTCCTGTCCTGGAGTGGCCGTCTGCCTGCTAAAATTCTGGACGGACCAGGATGCCGCCAAGATGCAAGGTGCCCCCAGAGGCAACTGTGGCTGGTTTGACAGTGCCAAGTGCTTCCTGCAAACTGACATCAGAAACCTGGCCTGGTGATTTTCTTTCCCAGGGGAAAGGCCATGGTTCATGTCCAGGGCCCGGTGGCTCGCAGTTGCCTGCTGCCTGCTGAAATTCCGCACGGATCCGGATACCTCCCAGATGCAAGGTGCCCCCACAGGCAACTTTGGCTGGTTTGACAGTGCCAAGTGCCTCCTGCAAATTGACATCAGGAACCTGGCCTGGTGAGTTTTCTTTCTCTGGGGAAAGGCTATTATTCTTGTTCAGAGCCCGGTGGCTCGGAGTGGCCAGCTGACTGCTGAAATTCCGCATGGATCAGGATACCTCCCAGGTTCAAGGTGCCGCCACAGGCAACTGTGGCTGGTTTGACAGTGCCAAGCGCCTCCTGCCAACTGACATCAGGAACCTGGCCAGGTGACTTTTGTTTCTCATGGGAAGTGCCATCGTTCGTGTCCCGTACCCGGAGGCCAGGAGTGGCCGGCTGCCTGCTGAAATTCCGAACGGATCAGGATACTGCCCAGATGCAATGTGCTCCCACAGGCAACTGTGGCTGGTTTGACAGTGCCAAGTGCCTCCTGCAAACTGACATCAGGAACCTGGCCTGGTGACTTTTGTTTCTCAGGGGAAAGTCCATGGTTTATATCCTGGACCAGTTGGACCGCAGGGACCGGCTGCTTGCTGAAATTCCGAAAGCACCAGGATGCCTCCCAGATGCAAGGTGTCCCCACAGGTAATTGTGTCTGGTTTGAGAGTGCCATGTGCCTCCTGCAAACTGACATCGGAAAGCTGGGCTGGTCACTTTGGTTTCTCTGGGGAAAGGCCACGATTCATGTCCAGGGCCTTGCGGCCCGGAGTGGCCCGCTGCCTGCTGAAATTCCGCACGGATCAGGATACCTCCCAGACCGAAACTAAAACCATAGGCAACTGTGGCTGGTTTGACAGTGCCAAGCGCCTCCTGCCAACTGACATCAGGAACCTGGCCTGGTAAGTTTTGTTTCTCTGGGGAAAGGCCATCGTTCTTGTCCGGAGCCAGTTGGCCCGGAGTGGACGGGTGCCTGCTCAAATTCCGCACGGATCAGGATACCTCCCTGATGGAAAGTGGCCCCACAGGCAACTGTGGCTGGTTTGACAGTGCCAAGTGCCTCCTGCAAGCTGACATCAGGAACCTGGCCTGGTGACTTTTGTTTCTCTGGGGAAAAGCCATCATTCTTCTCCAGTGCCCGTTGGCCCGGAGTGGACGGGTGCCTGCTCAAATTCCGCACGGATCAGGATACCTCCCAGATGGAATGTACCACCACAGGCAACTGTGGCTGGTTTGACAGTGCCAAGTGCCTCCTGCAAACTGACATCCGGAGCCTGGCCTGGTGTCTTTTGTTTCTCAGGGGAAAGGCTTTCGCTCCTATCCATGGACGGGTGGCCAATAGTGGCTGGCTGCCTGCTGAAATTCCGCAAGGTTGAAGATACCTCCCAGATGGAAAGTACCACCACAGGCAACTGTGGCTGGTTTGACAGTGCCAAGTGCCTCCTGCAAACTGACATCAGGAACCTGGCCTGGTGACTTTTGTTTCTCAGGGGAAAGGTCATCGTTCGTGTCCAGTGCCCGGTGGCCTGGAGTGGCCAGCCGCCTGTTGAAATTCCGCACGGATGAGGATAACTCCCAGATGAAAGGAGCCCCCAGAGGCAACTGTGGCTGGTTTGACAGTGCCAAGTGCCTCCTTCAAACTGACATCAGGAACCTGGCCTGGTGACTTTTGTTTCTCTGGGGAAAGGCCATGGTTCATGTCCACGGCCTGGTGGCCCGGAGTGTCCGGCTGCCTGCTGAAATTCCGCATGGATCAGGATGCCGCCGAGATGCAAGGTGCCCCACAGGCACCTGTGGCTGGTTTGACAGTGCCAAGTGCTTCCTGCAAACTGACATCAGAAACCTGGCCTGGTGATTTTCTTTCTCCGGGGAAAGGCCATGGTTCATGTCCAGGTCCCGGTGGCCCGTACTTGCCTGCTGCCTGCTGAAATTCCACACGGATCAGGATACCTCCCAGATGTAAGGTGCCACCACAGGCAACTGTGGCTGGTTTGACAGTGCCAAGTGCCTCCTGCAAACTGACATCAGGAACCTGGCCTGGTGACTTTTGTTTTTCTGGGGAAAGGCCATCGTTCATATCCTACAAACTGTGGCCCATAGTGGCCGGCTGCCTGCTGAAATTCCGCACGGATCAGGATACCTCCCAGATGCAAGGTGCCCCACGGGAAACTGTGGCTGGTTTGACAGTGCCAAGTGCCTCCTGCCAACTGACATCAAGAACCTGGCCTGGTGACTTTTGTTTCTCTGGGGAAAGGCCATGGTTGGTATCCTGAGCCTGGTGTCCTGGAGTGGCCGTCTGCCTGCTAAAATTCTGGACGGACCAGGATGCCGCCAAGATGCAAGGTGCCCCCACAGGCAACTGTGGCTGGTTTGACAGTGCCAAGTGTTTCCTGCAAACTGACATCAGAAACCTGGCCTGGTGATTTTCTTTCTCAGGGGAAAGGCCATGGTTCATGTCCAGGGCCCGGTGGCTCGGAGTGGCCAGCTGACTGCTGAAATTCCGCATGGATCAGGATACCTCCCAGGTTCAAGGTGCCGCCACAGGCAACTGTGGCTGGTTTGACAGTGCCAAGTGCCTCCTGCAAACTGACATCAGGAACCTGGCCTGGTGATTTTTCTTTGTCTGGGGAAAGGCCATTGTACGTGTCCAGGGACTGTGGCCCGTAGTGGCTGGCCCCCTGCTGAAATTCCGAACGGATCAGGATACCTCCCAGACCGATAGTACCACCACAGGCAACTGTGGCTGGTTTGACAGTGCCAAGTGCCTCCTGCAAACTGACATCAGGAACCTGGCCTGGTGACTTTTATTTCTCTGGGGAAAGGCCATCGTTCCTCTCCAGGGCCCGTAGTCCGGAGTGGCCGGCTGCCTGCTGAAATTCCTCATGGATCAGGATGCCTCCCACATGAAAGGTGCCCCCACAGGCAACTACGTCTGATTTGACAGTGCCATGTGCCTCCTGCAAACTGATATCAGGAACCTGGCCTGGTGATTTTTCTTTGTCTGGTGAAAGGCCATTGTACCTGTCCAGAGCCTGGTGGCCCGGAGTGGCCGGCTGCCTGCTGAAATTCCAAACGGATCACGATTCCTCCCAGAGCGAAAGTACCACCACAGGCAACTGTGGCTGGTTTGACAGTGCCAAGTGCCTCCTGCCAACTGACATCAGCAACCTTGCCAGGTGACTTTTGGTTCTCTGGGGAAAGGCCATCGTTCGTGTCCAGGGCCGGGTGTCCCTGGGTGTCCGGCTGCCTGCTGAAATTCCGAACGGATCAGGATACTGCCCAGATGCAATGTGCTCCCACAGGCAACTGTGGCTGGTTTGACAGTGCCAAGTGCCTCCTGCAAACTGACATCAGGAACCTGGCCTGGTGACTTTTGTTTCTCAGGGGAAAGTCCATGGTTTATATCCTGGACCAGTTGGACCGCAGGGACCGGCTGCTTGCTGAAATTCCGAAAGCACCAGGATGCCTCCCAGATGCAAGGTGTCCCCACAGGTAATTGTGTCTGGTTTGAGAGTGCCATGTGCCTCCTGCAAACTGACGTCGGAAAGCTGGGCTGGTCACTTTGGTTTCTCTGGGGAAAGGCCATCGTTCTTGTCCGGAGCCCGCCAGCCCGGAGTGGCCGGCTGCCTGCTGAAATTCTGCATGGATCAGGATGCCGCCGAGATGCAAGGTGCCCCACAGGCACCTGTGGCTGGTTTGACAGTGCCAAGTGCTTCCTGCAAACTGACATCAGAAACCTGGCCTGGTGATTTTCTTTCTCCGGGGAAAGGCCATGGTTCATGTCCAGGGCCCGGTGGCCCGTACTTGCCTGCTGCCTTCTGAAATTCCACACGGATCAGGATACCTCCCAGATGTAAGGTGCCACCACAGGCAAATGTGGCTGGTTTGACAGTGCCAAGTGCCTCCTGCCAACTGACATCAGGAACCTGGCCTTGTGAGTTTTGTTTCTCTGGGGAAAGGCCATCATTCTTGTTCAGAGCCCAGTGGCCCAGAGTGGCCGGCTGCCTGCTGAATTTCCGCACGGATCAGGATAGCTCCCAGATTCAAGGTGCCGCCACAGGCAACTGCGGCAGGTTTGACAGTGCCAAGTGCCTCCTGCAAACTGACATCAGGAACCTGGCCTGGTGACATTTATTTCTCTGGGGAAAGGCCATTGTACGTGTCCAAGGCCTAGTGGCCCAGAGTGGCCGGCTGCTTGCTGGAATTCTGCATGGATCAGGATGCCGCCGAGATGCAAGGTGCCCCCACAGGCACCTCTGGCTGGTTTGACAGTGCCAAGTGCCTCCTGCAAACTGACATCAGGAACCTGGCCTGGTGACTTTTGTTTCTCTGGGGAAAGGCCATCGTTCATATCCTACAAACTGTGGCCCAGAGTGGCCGGCTGCCTGCTGAAATTCCGCACGGATCAGGATACCTCCCAGATGCAAGGTGCCCCACGGGAAACTGTGGCTGGTTTGACAGTGCCAAGTGCCTCCTGCCAACTGACATCAAGAACCTGGCCTGGTGACTTTTGTTTCTCTGGGGAAAGGCCATGGTTGGTATCCTGAGCCTCGTGTCCTGGAGTGGCCGTCTGCCTGCTAAAATTCTGGACGGACCAGGATGCCGCCAAGATGCAAGGTGCCCCCAGAGGCAACTGTGGCTGGTTTGACAGTGCCAAGTGCTTCCTGCAAACTGACATCAGAAACCTGGCCTGGTGATTTTCTTTCCCAGGGGAAAGGCCATGGTTCATGTCCAGGGCCCGGTGGCTCGCAGTTGCCTGCTGCCTGCTGAAATTCCACACGGATCCGGATACCTCCCTGATGCAAGTTGCCCCCACCGGCAACTGTGGCTGGTTTGACAGTGCCATGTGCCTCCTGCAAACTGACATCTGGAACCTGGCCTGGTGACTTTTGTTTCCCTGGGGAAAGGCCATAGATGATGTCCAGTGCCCCCTGGCCTGGAGTGGCCGACTGCCTGCTGAAATTCCACACGGATCAGGATATCTCCCAGATGCAAGGTGCCCCCACAGGCACCTGTGGCTGGTTTGACAGTGCCAAGTGCCTCCTGCAAACTGACATCAGGAACCTGGCCTGGTGATTTTTCTTTGTCTGGGGAAAGGCCATTGTACGTGTCCAGGGACTGTGGCCCGTAGTGGCTGGCCCCCTGCTGAAATTCCGAACGGATCAGGATACCTCCCAGACCGATAGTACCACCACAGGCAACTGTGGCTGGTTTGACAGTGCCAAGTGCCTCCTGCAAACTGACATCAGGAACCTGGCCTGGTGACTTTTATTTCTCTGGGGAAAGGCCATCGTTCCTCTCCAGGGCCCGTAGTCCGGAGTGGCCGGCTGCCTGCTGAAATTCCTCATGGATCAGGATGCCTCCCACATGAAAGGTGCCCCCACAGGCAACTACGTCTGATTTGACAGTGCCATGTGCCTCCTGCAAACTGATATCAGGAACCTGGCCTGGTGATTTTTCTTTGTCTGGTGAAAGGCCATTGTACCTGTCCAGAGCCTGGTGGCCCGGAGTGGCCGGCTGCCTGCTGAAATTCCAAACGGATCACGATTCCTCCCAGAGCGAAAGTACCACCACAGGCAACTGTGGCTGGTTTGACAGTGCCAAGTGCCTCCTGCCAACTGACATCAGCAACCTTGCCAGGTGACTTTTGGTTCTCTGGGGAAAGGCCATCGTTCGTGTCCAGGGCCGGGTGTCCCTGGGTGTCCGGCTGCCTGCTGAAATTCCGAACGGATCAGGATACTGCCCAGATGCAATGTGCTCCCACAGGCAACTGTGGCTGGTTTGACAGTGCCAAGTGCCTCCTGCAAACTGACATCAGGAACCTGGCCTGGTGACTTTTGTTTCTCAGGGGAAAGTCCATGGTTTATATCCTGGACCAGTTGGACCGCAGGGACCGGCTGCTTGCTGAAATTCCGAAAGCACCAGGATGCCTCCCAGATGCAAGGTGTCCCCACAGGTAATTGTGTCTGGTTTGAGAGTGCCATGTGCCTCCTGCAAACTGACGTCGGAAAGCTGGGCTGGTCACTTTGGTTTCTCTGGGGAAAGGCCATCGTTCTTGTCCGGAGCCCGCCAGCCCGGAGTGGCCGGCTGCCTGCTGAAATTCTGCATGGATCAGGATGCCGCCGAGATGCAAGGTGCCCCACAGGCACCTGTGGCTGGTTTGACAGTGCCAAGTGCTTCCTGCAAACTGACATCAGAAACCTGGCCTGGTGATTTTCTTTCTCCGGGGAAAGGCCATGGTTCATGTCCAGGGCCCGGTGGCCCGTACTTGCCTGCTGCCTTCTGAAATTCCACACGGATCAGGATACCTCCCAGATGTAAGGTGCCACCACAGGCAAATGTGGCTGGTTTGACAGTGCCAAGTGCCTCCTGCCAACTGACATCAGGAACCTGGCCTTGTGAGTTTTGTTTCTCTGGGGAAAGGCCATCATTCTTGTTCAGAGCCCAGTGGCCCAGAGTGGCCGGCTGCCTGCTGAATTTCCGCACGGATCAGGATAGCTCCCAGATTCAAGGTGCCGCCACAGGCAACTGCGGCAGGTTTGACAGTGCCAAGTGCCTCCTGCAAACTGACATCAGGAACCTGGCCTGGTGACATTTATTTCTCTGGGGAAAGGCCATTGTACGTGTCCAAGGCCTAGTGGCCCAGAGTGGCCGGCTGCTTGCTGGAATTCTGCATGGATCAGGATGCCGCCGAGATGCAAGGTGCCCCCACAGGCACCTCTGGCTGGTTTGACAGTGCCAAGTGCCTCCTGCAAACTGACATCAGGAACCTGGCCTGGTGACTTTTGTTTCTCTGGGGAAAGGCCATCGTTCATATCCTACAAACTGTGGCCCAGAGTGGCCGGCTGCCTGCTGAAATTCCGCACGGATCAGGATACCTCCCAGATGCAAGGTGCCCCACGGGAAACTGTGGCTGGTTTGACAGTGCCAAGTGCCTCCTGCCAACTGACATCAAGAACCTGGCCTGGTGACTTTTGTTTCTCTGGGGAAAGGCCATGGTTGGTATCCTGAGCCTCGTGTCCTGGAGTGGCCGTCTGCCTGCTAAAATTCTGGACGGACCAGGATGCCGCCAAGATGCAAGGTGCCCCCAGAGGCAACTGTGGCTGGTTTGACAGTGCCAAGTGCTTCCTGCAAACTGACATCAGAAACCTGGCCTGGTGATTTTCTTTCCCAGGGGAAAGGCCATGGTTCATGTCCAGGGCCCGGTGGCTCGCAGTTGCCTGCTGCCTGCTGAAATTCCACACGGATCCGGATACCTCCCTGATGCAAGTTGCCCCCACCGGCAACTGTGGCTGGTTTGACAGTGCCATGTGCCTCCTGCAAACTGACATCTGGAACCTGGCCTGGTGACTTTTGTTTCCCTGGGGAAAGGCCATAGATGATGTCCAGTGCCCCCTGGCCTGGAGTGGCCGACTGCCTGCTGAAATTCCACACGGATCAGGATATCTCCCAGATGCAAGGTGCCCCCACAGGCACCTGTGGCTGGTTTGACAGTGCCAAGTGCCTCCTGCAAACTGACATCAGGAACCTGGCCTGGTGACTTTTGTTTCTCTGGGGAAAGGCCATCGTTCCTCTCCAGGGCCCGGTGGCTCGAGTGGGCGGATACCTGCTAAAATTCCGCACAGATCAGGACACCTCCCAGATGGAAGGTGC
This sequence comes from Passer domesticus, assembly GCF_036417665.1. Taxonomy (NCBI): domain Eukaryota; kingdom Metazoa; phylum Chordata; class Aves; order Passeriformes; family Passeridae; genus Passer; species Passer domesticus. Next base: position 60,714,929 of record NC_087474.1, read on the forward strand.
CCGCCCAGGCAACTGTGGCTGGTTTGACAGTGCCAAGTGCCTCCTGCAAACTGACATCAGGAACCTGGCCTGGTGATTTTTCTTTGTCTGGGGAAAGGCCATTGTACGTGTCCAGGGCCTGTGGCCCGTAGTGGCTGGCCCCCTGCTGAAATTCCGAACGGATCAGGATACCTCCCAGACCGATAGTACCACCTCAGGCAACTGTGGCTGGTTTGACAGTGCCAAGTGCCTCCTGCAAACTGACATCAGGAACCTGGCCGGGTGACTTTTGTTTCTCTGGGGAAAGGCCGTGGTTAATGTACAGGGCCGGGTGTCCTGAGTGGCCGGCTGCCTGCTGAAATTCCGCACGGATCAGGATACCTCCCAGATGGAAAGTGGCCCCACAGGCAACTGTGGCTGGTTTGACAGTGCCAAGTGCCTCCTGCAAACAGACATCAGGAACCTGGCCTGGTAACTTGTGTTTCTCTGGGGAAAAGCCATCATTCTTCTCCAGTGCCCGTTGGCCCGGAGTGGACGGGTGCCTGCTCAAATTCCGCACGGATCAGGATACCTCCCAGATGGAAAGTACCACCACAGGCAACTGTGGCTGGTTTGACAGTGCCAAGTGCCTCCTGCAAACTGACATCAGGAGCCTGGCCTGGTGTCTTTTGTTTCTCAGGGGAAAGGCTTTCGTTCCTATCCATGGACGTCTGGCCAATAGTGGCTGGCTGTCTGCTGAAATTCCGCACGGTTGAAGATACCTCCCAGATGGAAAGTACCACCACAGGCAACTGTGGCTGGTTTGACAGTGCCAAGTGCTTCCTGCAAACTGACATCAGAAACCTGGCCTGGTGATTTTCTTTCTCAGGGGAAAGGCCATGGCTCATTTCCAGGGCCCGGTGGCCCCTACTTGCCTGCTGCCTGCTGAAATTCCACACGGATCAGGATACCTCCCAGATGTAAGGTGCCACCACAGGCAACTGTGGCTGGTTTGACAGTGCCAAGTGCCTCCTGCAAACTGACATCAGGAACCTGGCCTTGTGAGTTTTGTTTCTCTGGGGAAAGGCCATCATTCTTGTTCAGAGCCCAGTGGCCCGGAGTGGCCGGCTGCCTGCTGAAATTCCGCACGGATCAGGATACCTCCCAGATTCAAGGTGCCGCCACAGGCAACTGTGGCTGGCTTGAGAGTGCCAAGTGCCTCCTGCAAACTGACATCAGGAACCTGGCCTGGTGACTGTTGTTTCTCTGGGGAAAGGCCATCATTCTTTTCCGGGGCCCGCCGGCCCGGAGTGGCCGGCTGCCTTCTGAAATTCCACACGGTTGAGGATACCTCCCAGATGCAAGGTAGACCCACAGACAACTGTGGCTGGTTTGACAGTGCCAAGTGCCTCCTGCAAACTGACATCAGGAACCTGGCCTGGTGACTTTTGTTTCTCTGGGGAAAGGCCATGGTTCTTGTCCACGGCCTGGTGGCCCGGAGTGTCCGGCTGCCTCCTGAAATTCCGCATGGATCAGAATGCCTCCAGGATGAAAGGTGCCCCCATAGGCAACTGTGGCTGGTTTGACAGTGCCAAGTGCCTCCTCCAAACAGACATCAGGAACCTGGCCTGGTAAGTTTTGTTTCTCTGGGGAAAGGCCATCGTTCTTGTCCGGGTTCCGCCGGCCTGGAGTCGCCGGCTGTCTGCTGAAATTCCACACGGTTGAGGCTACCTCCCAGATGCAAGGCGCCCCCACAGGCAACTGTGGCTGGTTTGACAGTGCCATGTGCCTCCTGCAAACTGACATCAGGAACCTGACCTGGTGACTTTCGCTTGTCTGGGGAAAGGCCATAGATGATGTCCAGTGCCCCCTGGCCCGGAGTGGCCGACTGCCTGCTGAAATTCCGCACGGATCAGGATACCTCCCAGATGCAAGGTGCCCCCACAGGCAACTGTGGCTTGTTTGACAGTGCCAAGTGCCTCCTGCAAACTGACATCAGGAACCTGGCCTGGTGAGTTTTGTTTCTCTGGGGAAAGGTCATGGTTCATATCCTGGACCCGTAGTCCAGGAGTGGCCGGCTGCCTGCTGAAATTCTGAACGGATTAGGATGCCGCCCTGATGCAAGGTACCACCACAGGAAACTGTGGCAGGTTTGACAGTGCCAAGTGCCTCCTGCAAACTGACATCAGGAACCTGACCTGGTAAGTTTTGTTTCTCTGGGGAAAGGCCATCGTTCCTGTCCGGGGCCCGCTGGCCCGGAGTGGCCGGCTGCCTTCTGAAATTCCACACGGTTGAGGATACCTCCTAGATGCAAGGTGGCCCCACAGGCAACTGTGGCTGGTTTGACAGTGCCAAGTGCCTCCTGCAAACTGACATCAGGAACCTGGCCTGGTAACTTTTGTTTCTCTGGGGAAAGGCCATCGTTCTTGTCCGGGGCGGCCGGCCCGGAGTGGCTGGCTGTCTGCTGAAATTCCACAGGGTTAAGGCTACCTCCCAGATGCAAGGCGCCCCCACAGGCAACTGTGGCTGGTTTGACAGTGCCATGTGCCTCCTGCAAACTGACATCAGGAACCTGGCCTGGTGACTTTTGTTTCTCTGGGGAAAGGCCATGGTTCGTATCCTGGATACGTAGGACCGGAGAGGCCGTCTGCCTGTTGAAATTCCTCACGGATCAGGATGCCGCCGAGATGCAAGATGCCCCCACAGGCAACTGTGGCTGCTTCGACAGTGCCAAGTGCCTCCTGCAAACTGACATCAGGAACCTGGCCGGGTGACTTTTGTTTCTCTGGGGAAAGGCCATGGTTCATATCCTGGACCCGTAGGCCAGGAGTGGCCGGCTGCCTGCTGAAATTCCGAACGGATCAGGATGCCTCCCAGATGCAAGGTGCCCCCAGAGGCAATTGTGGCTGGTTTGACAGTGCCAAGTGCCTCCTGCAAACTGACATCAGGAACCTGGCCTGGTGACATTTATTTCTCTGGGGAAAAGCCATTGTACGTGTCCAGGGCCTAGTGGCCCGGAGTGGCCGGCTGCTTGCTGGACTTCTGCATGGATCAGGATGCCGCCGAGATGCAAGGTACCCCCACAGGCACCTGTGGCTGGTTTGACAGTGCCAAGTGCCTCCTGCCAACTGACATCAAGAACCTGGCCTGGTGACTTTTGTTTCTCTGGGGAAAGGCCATGGTTGGTATCCTGAGCCTCGTGTCCTGGAGTGGCCGTCTGCCTGCTAAAATTCTGGACGGACCAGGATGCCGCCAAGATGCAAGGTGCCCCCAGAGGCAACTGTGGCTGGTTTGACAGTGCCAAGTGCTTCCTGCAAACTGACATCAGAAACCTGGCCTGGTGATTTTCTTTCCCAGGGGAAAGGCCATGGTTCATGTCCAGGGCCCGGTGGCTCGCAGTTCCCTGCTGCCTGCTGAAATTCCACACGGATCCGGATACCTCCCTGATGCAAGTTGCCCCCACCGGCAACTGTGGCTGGTTTGACAGTGCCATGTGCCTCCTGCAAACTGACATCAGGAACCTGGCCTGGTGACTTTTGTTTCCCAGGGGAAAGGCCATAGATGATGTCCAGTGCCTTCTGGCCTGGAGTGGCCGACTGCCTGCTGAAATTCTGCATGGATCAGGATGCCGCCGAGATGCAAGGTGCCCCACAGGCACCTGTGGCTGGTTTGACAGTGCCAAGTGCTTCCTGCAAACTGACATCAGAAACCTGGCCTGGTGATTTTCTTTCTCCGGGGAAAGGCCATGGTTCATGTCCAGGGCTTGGTGGCCCGTACTTGCCTGCTGCCTGCTGAAATTCCACACGGATCAGGATACCTCCCAGATGTAAGGTGCCACCACAGGCAACTGTGGCTGGTTTGACAGTGCCAAGTGCCTCCTGCAAACTGACATCAGGAACCTGGCCCGGTGACTTTTGTTTCTCTGGGGAAAGGCCATCGTTCATATCCTACAAACTGTGGCCCAGAGTGGCCGGCTGCCTGCTGAAATTCCGCACGGATCAGGATACCTCCCAGATGCAAAGTGCCCCACGGGAAACTGTGGCTGGTTTGACAGTGCCAAGTGCCTCCTGCCAACTGACATCAGGAACCTGGCCTGGTGACTTTTGTTTCTCTGGGGAAAGGCCATGGTTGGTATCCTGAGCCTGGTGTCCTGGAGTGGCCGTCTGCCTGCTAAAATTCTGGACGGACCAGGATGCCGCCAAGATGCAAGGTGCCCCCAGAGGCAACTGTGGCTGGTTTGACAGTGCCAAGTGCTTCCTGCAAACTGACATCAGAAACCTGGCCTGGTGATTTTCTTTCCCAGGGGAAAGGCCATGGATCATGTCCAGGGCCCGGTGGCTCGCAGTTGCCTGCTGCCTGCTGAAATTCCACACGGATCCGGATACCTCCCTGATGCAAGTTACCCCCACCGGCAACTCTGGCTGGTTTGACAGTGCCATGTGCCTCCTGCAAACTGACATCAGGAACCTGGCCTGGTGACTTTTGTTTCCCTGGGGAAAGGCCATAGATGATGTCCAGTGCCCCCTGGCCTGGAGTGGCCGACTGCCTGCTGAAATTCCGCACGGATCAGGATATCTCCCAGATGCAAGATGCCCCCACAGGCACCTGTGGCTGGTTTGACAGTGCCAAGTGCCTCCTGCAAACTGACATCAGGAACCTGGCCTGGTGACTTTTGTTTCTCTGGGGAAAGGCCATCGTTCCTCTCCAGGGCCCGGTGGCTCGAGTGGGCGGATACCTGCTAAAATTCCGCACAGATCAGGATACCTCCCAGATGGAAGGTGCCCGCCCAGGCAACTGTGGCTGGTTTGACAGTGCCAAGTGCCTCCTGCAAACTGACATCAGGAACCTGGCCTGGTGATTTTTCTTTGTCTGGGGAAAGGCCATTGTACGTGTCCAGGGCCTGTGGCCCGGAGTGGCTGGCCCCCTGCTGAAATTCCGAACGGATCAGGATACCTCCCAGACCGATAGTACCACCTCAGGCAACTGTGGCTGGTTTGACAGTGCCAAGTGCCTCCTGCAAACTGACATCAGGAACCTGGCCGGGTGACTTTTGTTTCTCTGGGGAAAGGCCGTGGTTAATGTACAGGGCCGGGTGTCCTGAGTGGCCGGCTGCCTGCTGAAATTCCGCATGGATCAGGATACCTCCCAGATGGAAAGTGGCCCCACAGGCAACTGTGGCTGGTTTGACAGTGCCAAGTGCCTCCTGCAAACTGACATCAGGAACCTGGCCTGGTGACTTTTGTTTCTCAGGGGAAAAGCCATCATTCTTCTCCAGTGCCCGTTGGCCCGGAGTGGACGGGTGCCTGCTCAAATTCCGCACGGATCAGGATACCTCCCAGATGGAAAGTACCACCACAGGCAACTGTGGCTGGTTTGACAGTGCCAAGTGCCTCCTGCAAACTGACATCAGGAGCCTGGCCTGGTGTCTTTTGTTTCTCAGGGGAAAGGCTTTCGTTCCTATCCATGGACGGCTGGCCAATAGTGGCTGGCTGTCTGCTGAAATTCCGCACGGTTGAAGATACCTCCCAGATGGAAAGTACCACCACAGGCAACTGTGGCTGGTTTGACAGTGCCAAGTGCTTCCTGCAAACTGACATCAGAAACCTGGCCTGGTGATTTTCTTTCTCAGGGGAAAGGCCATGGCTCATGTCCAGGGCCCGGTGGCCCCTACTTGCCTGCTGCCTGCTGAAATTCCACACGGATCAGGATACCTCCCAGATGTAAGGTGCCACCACAGGCAACTGTGGCTGGTTTGACAGTGCCAAGTGCCTCCTGCAAACTGACATCAGGAACCTGGCCTGGTGACTGTTGTTTCTCTGGGGAAAGGCCATCATTCTTTTCCGGGGCCGCCGGCCCGGAGTGGCCGGCTGCCTTCTGAAATTCCACACGGTTGAGGATACCTCCCAGATGCAAGGTGGACCCACAGACAACTGTGGCTGGTTTGACAGTGCCAAGTGCCTCCTGCAAACTGACATCAGGAACCTGGCCTGGTGACTTTTGTTTCTCAGGGGAAAGGCCATGGTTCTTGTCCACGGCCTGGTGGCCCGGAGTGTCCGGCTGCCTCCTGAAATTCCGCATGGATCAGAATGCCTCCAGGATGAAAGGTGCCCCCATAGGCAACTGTGGCTGGTTTGACAGTGCCAAGTGCCTCCTCCAAACAGACATCAGGAACCTGGCCTGGTAAGTTTTGTTTCTCTGGGGAAAGGCCATCGTTCTTGTCCGGGTTCCGCCGGCCCGGAGTCGCCGGCTGTCTGCTGAAATTCCACACGGTTGAGGCTACCTCCCAGATGCAAGGCGCCCCCACAGGCAACTGTGGCTGGTTTGACAGTGCCATGTGCCTCCTGCAAACTGACATCAGGAACCTGACCTGGTGACTTTCGCTTGTCTGGGGAAAGGCCATAGATGATGTCCAGTGCCCCCTGGCCCGGAGTGGCCGACTGCCTGCTGAAATTCCGCACGGATCAGGATACCTCCCAGATGCAAGGTGCCCCCACAGGCAACTGTGGCTTGTTTGACAGTGCCAAGTGCCTCCTGCAAACTGACATCAGGAACCTGGCCTGGTGAGTTTTGTTTCTCTGGGGAAAGGTCATGGTTCATATCCTGGACCCGTAGTCCAGGAGTGGCCGGCTGCCTGCTGAAATTCTGAACGGATTAGGATGCCGCCCTGATGCAATGTACCACCACAGGAAACTGTGGCAGGTTTGACAGTGCCAAGTGCCTCCTGCAAACTGACATCAGGAACCTGACCTGGTAAGTTTTGTTTCTCTGGGGAAAGGCCATCGTTCCTGTCCGGGGCCCGCTGGCCCGGAGTGGCCGGCTGCCTTCTGAAATTCGACACGGTTGAGGATACCTCCTAGATGCAAGGTGGCCCCACAGGCAACTGTGGCTGGTTTGACAGTGCCAAGTGCCTCCTGCAAACTGACATCAGGAACCTGGCCTGGTAACTTTTGTTTCTCTGGGGAAAGGCCATGGTTCTTGTCCACGGCCTGGTGGCCCGGAGTGTCCGGCTGCCTCCTGAAATTCCGCATGGATGAGAATGCCTCCCAGATGAAAAGTGCCCCCAGAGGCAACTGTGGCTGGTTTGACAGTGCCAAGTGCCTCCTGCAAACTGACATCAGGAACCTGGCCTGGTAAGTTTTGTTTCTCTGGGGAAAGGCCATAGTTCTTGTCCGGGGCGGCCGGCCCGGAGTGGCTGGCTGTCTGCTGAAATTCCACAGGGTTAAGGCTACCTCCCAGATGCAAGGCGCCCCCACAGGCAACTGTGGCTGGTTTGACAGTGCCATGTGCCTCCTGCAAACTGACATCAGGAACCTGGCCTGGTGACTTTTGTTTCTCTGGGGAAAGGCCATGGTTCGTATCCTGGATACGTAGGACCGGAGAGGCCGGCTGCCTGTTGAAATTCCTCACGGATCAGGATGCCGCCGAGATGCAAGATGCCCCCACAGGCAACTGTGGCTGCTTCGACAGTGCCAAGTGCCTCCTGCAAACTGACATCAGGAACCTGGCCGGGTGACTTTTGTTTCTCTGGGGAAAGGCCATGGTTCATATCCTGGACCCGTAGGCCAGGAGTGGCCGGCTGCCTGCTGAAATTCCGAACGGATCAGGATGCCTCCCAGATGCAAGGTGCCCCCAGAGGCAATTGTGGCTGGTTTGACAGTGCCAAGTGCCTCCTGCAAACTGACATCAGGAACCTGGCCTGGTGACATTTATTTCTCTGGGGAAAGGCCATTGTACGTGTCCAGGGCCTAGTGGCCCGGAGTGGCCGGCTGCTTGCTGGACTTCTGCATGGATCAGGATGCCGCCAAGATGCAAGGTGCCCCCACAGGCACCTGTGGCTGGTTTGACAGTGCCAAGTGCCTCCTGCCAACTGACATCAAGAACCTGGCCTGGTGACTTTTGTTTCTCTGGGGAAAGGCCATGGTTGGTATCCTGAGCCTCGTGTCCTGGAGTGGCCGTCTGCCTGCTAAAATTCTGGACGGACCAGGATGCCGCCAAGATGCAAGGTGCCCCCAGAGGCAACTGTGGCTGGTTTGACAGTGCCAAGTGCTTCCTGCAAACTGACATCAGAAACCTGGCCTGGTGATTTTCTTTCCCAGGGGAAAGGCCATGGTTCATGTCCAGGGCCCGGTGGCTCGCAGTTCCCTGCTGCCTGCTGAAATTCCACACGGATCCGGATACCTCCCTGATGCAAGTTGCCCCCACCGGCAACTGTGGCTGGTTTGACAGTGCCATGTGCCTCCTGCAAACTGACATCAGGAACCTGGCCTGGTGACTTTTGTTTCCCAGGGGAAAGGCCATAGATGATGTCCAGTGCCTTCTGGCCTGGAGTGGCCGACTGCCTGCTGAAATTCCGCATGGATCAGGATGCCGCCGAGATGCAAGGTGCCCCACAGGCACCTGTGGCTGGTTTGACAGTGCCAAGTGCTTCCTGCAAACTGACATCAGAAACCTGGCCTGGTGATTTTCTTTCTCCGGGGAAAGGCCATGGTTCATGTCCAGGGCTTGGTGGCCCGTACTTGCCTGCTGCCTGCTGAAATTCCACACGGATCAGGATACCTCCCAGATGTAAGGTGCCACCACAGGCAACTGTGGCTGGTTTGACAGTGCCAAGTGCCTCCTGCAAACTGACATCAGGAACCTGGCCCGGTGACTTTTGTTTCTCTGGGGAAAGGCCATCGTTCATATCCTACAAACTGTGGCCCAGAGTGGCCGGCTGCCTGCTGAAATTCCGCACGGATCAGGATACCTCCCAGATGCAAAGTGCCCCACGGGAAACTGTGGCTGGTTTGACAGTGCCAAGTGCCTCCTGCCAACTGACATCAAGAACCTGGCCTGGTGACTTTTGTTTCTCTGGGGAAAGGCCATGGTTGGTATCCTGAGCCTGGTGTCCTGGAGTGGCCGTCTGCCTGCTAAAATTCTGGATGGACCAGGATGCCTCCCAGATGCAATGTGCCCCCAGAGGCACCTGTGGCTGGTTTAACAGTGCCAAGTGCCTCCTGCAAACTGACATCAGGAACCTGGCCTGGTGACATTTATTTCTCTGGGGAAAGGCCATTGTACGTGTCCAAGGCCTAGTGGCCCGGAGTGGCCGGCTGCTTGCTGGAATTCTGCATGGATCAGGATGCCGCCGAGATGCAAGGTGCCCCCACAGGCACCTGTGGCTGGTTTGACAGTGCCAAGTGTCTCCTGCAAACTGACATCAGGAACCTGGCCTGGTGACTTTTGTTTCTCTGGGGACAGGCCATGGTTCATATCCTACAAACTGTGGCCATGAGTGGCCGGCTGCCTGCTGAAATTCCGCACGGATCAGGATACCTCCCAGATGCAAGGCGCCCCACGGGAAACTGTGGCTGGTTTGACAGTGCCAAGTGCCTCCTGCCAACTGACATCAAGAACCTGGCCTGGTGACTTTTGTTTCTCTGGGGAAAGGCCATGGTTGGTATCCTGAGCCTGGTGTCCTGGAGTGGCCGTCTGCCTGCTAAAATTCTGGACGGACCAGGATGCCTCCCAGATGCAAGGTGCCCCCAGAGGCAACTGTGGCTGGTTTGACAGTGCCAAGTGCCTCCTGCAAACTGACATCAGGAACCTGGCCTGGTAACTTTTGTTTCTCTGGGGAAAGGCCATGGTTCATGTCCACGGCCTGGTGGCCCGGAGTGTCCGGCTGCCTGCTGAAATTCCGCATGGATCAGGATGCCGCCGCGATGCAAGGTGCCCCACAGGCACCTGTGGCTGCTTCGACAGTGCCAAGTGCTTCCTGCAAACTGACATCAGAAACCTGGCCTGGTGATTTTCTTTCTCAGGGGAAAGGCCATGGCTCATGTCCAGGGCCCGGTGGCCCCTACTTGCCTGCTGCCTGCTGAAATTCCACACGGATCAGGATACCTCCCAGATGTAAGGTGCCACCACAGGCAACTGTGGCTGGTTTGACAGTGCCAAGTGCCTCCTGCAAACTGACATCAGGAACCTGGCCTTGTGAGTTTTGTTTCTCTGGGGAAAGGCCATCATTCTTGTTCAGAGCCCAGTGGCCCGGAGTGGCCGGCTGCCTGCTGAAATTCCGCACGGATCAGGATACCTCCCAGATTCAAGGTGCCGCCACAGGCAACTGTGGCTGGCTTGAGAGTGCCAAGTGCCTCCTGCAAACTGACATCAGGAACCTGGCCTGGTGACTTTTGTTTCTCTGGGGAAAGGCCATCATTCTTTTCCGGGGCCCGCCGGCCCGGAGTGGCCGGCTGCCTTCTGAAATTCCACACGGTTGAGGATACCTCCCAGATGCAAGGTGGACCCACAGACAACTGTGGCTGGTTTGACAGTGCCGAGTGCCTCCTGCAAACTGACATCAGGAACCTGGCCTGGTGACTTTTGTTTCTCTGGGGAAAGGCCATGGTTCTTGTCCACGGCCTGGTGGCCCGGAGTGTCCGGCTGCCTCCTGAAATTCCGCATGGATCAGAATGCCTCCAGGATGAAAAGTGCCCCCATAGGCAACTGTGGCTGGTTTGACAGTGCCAAGTGCCTCCTCCAAACAGACATCAGGAACCTGGCCTGGTGAGTTTTGTTTCTCTGGGGAAAGGTCATGCTTCATATCCTGGACCCGTAGTCCAGGAGTGGCCGGCTGCCTGCTGAAATTCTGAACGGATTAGGATGCCGCCCAGATGCAAGGTACCACCACAGGAAACTGTGGCAGGTTGGACAGTGCCAAGTGCCTCCTGCAAACTGACATCAGGAACCTGACCTGGTAAGTTTTGTTTCTCTGGGGAAAGGCCATCGTTCTTGTCCGGGGCCGCCGGCCCGGAGTGGCTGGCTGTCTGCTGAAATTCCACAGGGTTAAGGCTACCTCCCAGATGCAAGGCGCCCCCACAGGCAACTGTGGCTGGTTTGACAGTGCCATGTGCCTCCTGCAAACTGACATCAGGAACCTGACCTTGTGACTTTCGCTTGTCTGGGGAAAGGCCATAGATGATGTCCAGTGCCCCCTGGCCCGGAGTGGCCGACTGCCTGCTGAAATTCCGCACGGATCAGGATACCTCCCAGATGCAAGGTGCCCCCACAGGCAACTGTGGCTTGTTTGACAGTGCCAAGTGCCTCCTGCAAACTGACATCAGGAACCTGGCCTGGTGAGTTTTGTTTCTCTGGGGAAAGGTCATGGTTCATATCCTGGACCCGTAGTCCAGGAGTGGCCGGCTGCCTGCTGAAATTCTAAACGGATTAGGATGCCGCCCAGATGCAAGGTACCACCACAGGAAACTGTGGCAGGTTTGACAGTGCCAAGTGCCTCCTCCAAACAGACATCAGGAACCTGGCCTGGTGACTTTTGTTTCTCTGGGGAAAGGCCATGGTTCGTATCCTGGATACGTAGGACCGGAGAGGCCGGCTGCCTGTTGAAATTCCTCACGGATCAGGATGCCGCCGAGATGCAAGATGCCCCCACAGGCACCTGTGGCTGCTTCGACAGTGCCAAGTGCCTCCTGCAAACTGACATCAGGAACCTGGCCAGGTGACTTTTGTTTCTCTGGGGAAAGGCCATGGTTCATATCCTGGACCCGTAGGCCAGGAGTGGCCGGCTGCCTGCTGAAATTCCGCATGGATCAGGATGCCTCCCAGATGCAAGGTGCCCCACGGGAAACTGCGGCTGGTTTGACAGTGCCAAGTGCCTCCTGCAAACTGACATCAGGAACCTGGCCGGGTGACTTTTGTTTCTCTGGGTAAAGGCCATGGTTCATATCCTGGACCCGTAGGCCAGGAGTGGCCGGCTGCGTGCTGAAATTCCGAACTGATCAGGATGCCTCCCAGATGCAAGGTGCCCCCAGAGGCAATTGTGGCTGGTTTGACAGTGCCAAGTGCCTCCTGCAAACTGACATCAGGAACCTGGCCTGGTGACATTTATTTCTCTGGGGAAAGGCCATGGTTGGTATCCTGAGCCTGGTGTCCTGGAGTGGCCGTCTGCCTGCTAAAATTCTGGATGGACCAGGATGCATCCCAGATGCAATGTGCCCCCAGAGGCAACTGTGGCTGGTTTGACAGTGCCAAGTGCCTCCTGCAAACTGACATCAGGAACCTGGCCTGGTGACATTTATTTCTCTGGGGAAAGGCCATTGTACGTGTCCAAGGCCTAGTGGCCCGGAGTGGCCGGCTGCTTGCTGGAATTCTGCATGGATCAGGATGCCGCCGAGATGCAAGGTGCCGCCACAGGCACCTGTGGCTGGTTTGACAGTGCCAAGTGCCTCCTGCAAACTGACATCAGGAACCTGGCCTGGTGACTTTTGTTTCTCTGGGGACAGGCCATGGTTCATATCCTACAAACTGTGGCCATGAGTGGCCGGCTGCCTGCTGAAATTCCGCACGGATCAGGATACCTCCCAGATGCAAGGCGCCCCACGGGAAACTGTGGCTGGTTTGACAGTGCCAAGTGCCTCCTGCCAACTGACATCAAGAACCTGGCCTGGTGACTTTTGTTTCTCTGGGGAAAGGCCATGGTTGGTATCCTGAGCCTGGTGTCCTGGAGTGGCCGTCTGCCTGCTAAAATTCTGGACGGACCAGGATGCCTCCCAGATGCAAGGTGCCCCCAGAGGCAACTGTGGCTGGTTTGACAGTGCCAAGTGCCTCCTGCAAACTGACATCAGGAACCTGGCCTGGTGACATTTATTTCTCTGGGGATAGGCCATTGTACGTGTCCAATTCCTAGTGGCCCGGAGTGGCCGGCTGCTTGCTGGAATTCTGCATGGATCAGGATGCCGCCGAGATGCAAGGTGCCCCCACAGGCACCTGTGGCTGGTTTGACAGTGCCAAGTGCCTCCTCCAAACAGACATCAGGAACCTGGCCTGGTAAGTTTTTTTTCTCTGGGGAAAGGCCATCGTTCTTGTCCGGGTTCCGCCGGCCCGGAGTCGCCGGCTGCCTGCTGAAATTCCACACGGTTGAGGCTACCTCCCAGATGCAAGGTGCCCCACAGGCAACTGTGGCTGGTTTGACAGTGCCATGTGCCCCCTGCAAACTGACATCAGGAGCCTGGCCTGGTGTCTTTTGTTTCTCAGGGGAAAGGCTTTCGTTCCTATCCATGGACGGGTGGCCAATAGTGGCTGGCTGCCTGCTGAAATTCCGCACGGTTGAAGATACCTCCCAGATGGAAAGTACCACCACAGGCAACTGTGGCTGGTTTGACAGTGCCAAGTGCCTCCTGCAAACTGACATCAGGAACCTGGCCTGGTGACTTTTGTTTCTCAGGGGAAAGGGCATCGTTCGTGTCCAGTGCCCGGTGGCCTGGAGTGGCCAGCAGCCTGCTGAACTTCCGCACAGCTGAGGATACCTCCCAGATGCAAGATGCCCATACAGGTACGTGTGGCTGGTTTGACAGTGCCAAGTGCCTCCTGCAAACTGACATCAGGAACCTGGCCAGGTGACTTTTGTTTCTCTGGGGAAAGGCCATCGTTCCACTCCACGGCCAGGTGGCCTGGAGTGGCCGGCTGCCTGTTGAAATTCCGCACGGATAAGGATAACTCCCAGATGAAAGGAGCCCCCAGAGGCAACTGTGGCTGGTTTGACAGTGCCAAGTGCCTCCTGCAAACTGACATCAGGAACCTGGCCTGGTAACTTTTGTTTCTCTGGGGAAAGGCCATGGTTCATGTCCACGGCCTGGTGGCCCGGAGTGTCCGGCTGCCTGCTGAAATTCCGCATGGATCAGGATGCCGCCGCGATGCAAGGTGCCCCACAGGAACCTGTGGCTGGTTTGACAGTGCCAAGTGCTTCCTGCAAACTGACATCAGAAACCTGGCCTGGTGATTTTCTTTCTCAGGGGAAAGGCCATGGCTCATGTCCAGGGCCCGGTGGCCCCTACTTGCCTGCTGCCTGCTGAAATTCCACACGGATCAGGATACCTCCCAGATGTAAGGTGCCACCACAGGCAACTGTGGCTGGTTTGACAGTGCCAAGTGCCTCCTGCAAACTGACATCAGGAACCTGGCCTTGTGAGTTTTGTTTCTCTGGGGAAAGGCCATCATTCTTGTTCAGAGCCCAGTGGCCCGGAGTGGCCGGCTGCCTGCTGAAATTCCGCACGGATCAGGATACCTCCCAGATTCAAGGTGCCGCCACAGGCAACTGTGGCTGGCTTGAGAGTGCCAAGTGCCTCCTGCAAACTGACATCAGGAACCTGGCCTGGTGACTGTTGTTTCTCTGGGGAAAGGCCATCATTCCTTTCCGGGGCCCGCCGGCCCGGAGTGGCCGGCTGCCTTCTGAAATTCCACACGGTTGAGGATACCTCCCAGATGCAAGGTTGACCCACAGACAACTGTGGCTGGTTTGACAGTGCCGAGTTCCTCCTGCAAACTGACATCAGGAACCTGGGCTGGTGACTTTTGTTTCTCTGGGGAAAGGCCATGGTTCTTGTCCACGGCCTGGTGGCCCGGAGTGTCCGGCTGCCTCCTGAAATTCCGCATGGATCAGAATGCCTCCAGGATGAAAAGTGCCCCCATAGGCAACTGTGGCTGGTTTGACAGTGCCAAGTGCCTCCTCCAAACAGACATCAGGAACCTGGCCTGGTAAGTTTTGTTTCTCTGGGGAAAGGCCATCGTTCTTGTCCGGGTTCCGCCGGCCTGGAGTCGCCGGCTGTCTGCTGAAATTCCACACGGTTGAGGCTACCTCCCAGATGCAAGGCGCCCCCACAGGCAACTGTGGCTGGTTTGACAGTGCCATGTGCCTCCTGCAAACTGACATCAGGAACCTGACCTGGTGACTTTCGCTTGTCTGGGGAAAGGCCATAGATGATGTCCAGTGCCCCCTGGCCCGGAGTGGCCGACTGCCTGCTGAAATTCCGCACGGATCAGGATACCTCCCAGATGCAAGGTGCCCCCACAGGCAAGTGTGGCTTGTTTGACAGTGCCAAGTGCCTCCTGCAAACTGACATCAGGAACCTGGCCTGGTGAGTTTTGTTTCTCTGGGGAAAGGTCATGGTTCATATCCTGGACCCGTAGTCCAGGAGTGGCCGGCTGCCTGCTGAAATTCTGAACGGATTAGGATGCCGCCCTGATGCAAGGTACCACCACAGGAAACTGTGGCAGGTTTGACAGTGCCAAGTGCCTCCTGCAAACTGACATCAGGAACCTGACCTGGTAAGTTTTGTTTCTCTGGGGAAAGGCCATCGTTCTTGTCCGGGGCCGCCGGCCCGGAGTGGCTGGCTGTCTGCTGAAATTCCACAGGGTTAAGGCTACCTCCCAGATGCAAGGCGCCCCCACAGGCAACTGTGGCTGGTTTGACAGTGCCATGTGCCTCCTGCAAACTGACATCAGGAACCTGGCCTGGTGACTTTTGTTTCTCTGGGGAAAGGCCATGGTTCGTATCCTGGATACGTAGGACCGGAGAGGCCGGCTGTCTGCTGAAATTCCTCACGGATCAGGATGCCACCGAGATGCAAGATGCCCCCACAGGCACCTGTGGCTGCTTCGACAGTGCCAAGTGCCTCCTGCAAACTGACATCAGGAGCCTGGCCTGGTGTCTTTTGTTTCTCAGGGGAAAGGCTTTCGTTCCTATCCATGGACGGGTGGCCAATAGTGGCTGGCTGCCTGCTGAAATTCCGCACGGTTGAAGATACCTCCCAGATGGAAAGTACCACCACAGGCAACTGTGGCTGGTTTGACAGTGCCAAGTGCCTCCTGCAAACTGACATCAGGAACCTGGCCTGGTGACTTTTGTTTCTCAGGGGAAAGGGCATCGTTCGTGTCCAGTGCCCGGTGGCCTGGAGTGGCCAGCAGCCTGCTGAACTTCCGCACAGCTGAGGATACCTACCAGATGCAAGATGCCCATACAGGTACGTGTGGCTGGTTTGACAGTGCCAAGTGCCTCCTGCAAACTGACATCAGGAACCTGGCCAGGTGACTTTTGTTTCTCTGGGGAAAGGCCATCGTTCCACTCCACGGCCAGGTGGCCTGGAGTGGCCGGCTGCCTGTTGAAATTCCGCACGGATGAGGATAACTCCCAGATGAAAGGAGCCCCCAGAGGCAACTGTGGCTGGTTTGACAGTGCCAAGTGCCTCCTGCAAACTGACATCAGGAACCTGGCCTGGTAACTTTTGTTTCTCTGGGGAAAGGCCATGGTTCATGTCCACGGCCTGGTGTCCCGGAGTGTCCGGCTGCCTGCTGAAATTCCGCATGGATCAGGATGCCGCCGCGATGCAAGGTGCCCCACAGGCACCTGTGGCTGCTTCGACAGTGCCAAGTGCTTCCTGCAAACTGACATCAGAAACCTGGCCTGGTGATTTTCTTTCTCAGGGGAAAGGCCATGGCTCATGTCCAGGGCCCGGTGGCCCCTACTTGCCTGCTGCCTGCTGAAATTCCACACGGATCAGGATACCTCCCAGATGTAAGGTGCCACCACAGGCAACTGTGGCTGGTTTGACAGTGCCAAGTGCCTCCTGCAAACTGACATCAGGAACCTGGCCTTGTGAGTTTTGTTTCTCTGGGGAAAGGCCATCATTCTTGTTCAGAGCCCAGTGGCCCGGAGTGGCCGGCTGCCTGCTGAAATTCCGCACGGATCAGGATACCTCCCAGATTCAAGGTGCCGCCACAGGCAACTGTGGCTGGCTTGAGAGTGCCAAGTGCCTCCTGCAAACTGACATCAGGAACCTGGCCTGGTGACTGTTGTTTCTCTGGGGAAAGGCCATCATTCTTTTCCGGGGCCCGCCGGCCCGGAGTGGCCGGCTGCCTTCTGAAATTCCACACGGTTGAGGATACCTCCCAGATGCAAGGTGGACCCACAGACAACTGTGGCTGGTTTGACAGTGCCGAGTGCCTCCTGCAAACTGACATCAGGAACCTGGCCTGGTGACTTTTGTTTCTCTGGGGAAAGGTCATGGTTCTTGTCCACGGCCTGGTGGCCCGGAGTGTCCGGCTGCCTCCTGAAATTCCGCATGGATCAGAATGCCTCCAGGATGAAAAGTGCCCCCATAGGCAACTGTGGCTGGTTTGACAGTGCCAAGTGCCTCCTCCAAACAGACATCAGGAACCTGGCCTGGTAAGTTTTGTTTCTCTGGGGAAAGGCCATCGTTCTTGTCCGGGTTCCGCCGGCCCGGAGTCGCCGGCTGTCTGCTGAAATTCCACATGGTTGAGGCTACCTCCCAGATGCAAGGCGCCCCCACAGGCAACTGTGGCTGGTTTGACAGTGCCATGTGCCTCCTGCAAACTGACATCAGGAACCTGACCTGGTGACTTTCGCTTGTCTGGGGAAAGGCCATAGATGATGTCCAGTGCCCCCTGGCCCGGAGTGGCCGACTGCCTGCTGAAATTCCGCACGGATCAGGATACCTCCCAGATGCAAGGTGCCCCCACAGGCAAGTGTGGCTTGTTTGACAGTGCCAAGTGCCTCCTGCAAACTGACATCAGGAACCTGGCCTGGTGAGTTTTGTTTCTCTGGGGAAAGGTCATGGTTCATATCCTGGACCCGTAGTCCAGGAGTGGCCGGCTGCCTGCTGAAATTCTGAACGGATTAGGATGCCGCCCTGATGCAAGGTACCACCACAGGAAACTGTGGCAGGTTTGACAGTGCCAAGTGCCTCCTGCAAACTGACATCAGGAACCTGACCTGGTAAGTTTTGTTTCTCTGGGGAAAGGCCATCGTTCTTGTCCGGGGCCGCCGGCCCGGAGTGGCTGGCTGTCTGCTGAAATTCCACAGGGTTAAGGCTACCTCCCAGATGCAAGGCGCCCCCACAGGCAACTGTGGCTGGTTTGACAGTGCCATGTGCCTCCTGCAAACTGACATCAGGAACCTGGCCTGGTGACTTTTGTTTCTCTGGGGAAAGGCCATGGTTCGTATCCTGGATACGTAGGACCGGAGAGGCCGGCTGTCTGCTGAAATTCCTCACGGATCAGGATGCCACCGAGATGCAAGATGCCCCCACAGGCACCTGTGGCTGCTTCGACAGTGCCAAGTGCCTCCTGCAAACTGACATCAGGAGCCTGGCCTGGTGTCTTTTGTTTCTCAGGGGAAAGGCTTTCGTTCCTATCCATGGACGGGTGGCCAATAGTGGCTGGCTGCCTGCTGAAATTCCGCACGGTTGAAGATACCTCCCAGATGGAAAGTACCACCACAGGCAACTGTGGCTGGTTTGACAGTGCCAAGTGCCTCCTGCAAACTGACATCAGGAACCTGGCCTGGTGACTTTTGTTTCTCAGGGGAAAGGGCATCGTTCGTGTCCAGTGCCCGGTGGCCTGGAGTGGCCAGCAGCCTGCTGAACTTCCGCACAGCTGAGGATACCTACCAGATGCAAGATGCCCATACAGGTACGTGTGGCTGGTTTGACAGTGCCAAGTGCCTCCTGCAAACTGACATCAGGAACCTGGCCAGGTGACTTTTGTTTCTCTGGGGAAAGGCCATCGTTCCACTCCACGGCCAGGTGGCCTGGAGTGGCCGGCTGCCTGTTGAAATTCCGCACGGATGAGGATAACTCCCAGATGAAAGGAGCCCCCAGAGGCAACTGTGGCTGGTTTGACAGTGCCAAGTGCCTCCTGCAAACTGACATCAGGAACCTGGCCTGGTAACTTTTGTTTCTCTGGGGAAAGGCCATGGTTCATGTCCACGGCCTGGTGTCCCGGAGTGTCCGGCTGCCTGCTGAAATTCCGCATGGATCAGGATGCCGCCGCGATGCAAGGTGCCCCACAGGCACCTGTGGCTGCTTCGACAGTGCCAAGTGCTTCCTGCAAACTGACATCAGAAACCTGGCCTGGTGATTTTCTTTCTCAGGGGAAAGGCCATGGCTCATGTCCAGGGCCCGGTGGCCCCTACTTGCCTGCTGCCTGCTGAAATTCCACACGGATCAGGATACCTCCCAGATGTAAGGTGCCACCACAGGCAACTGTGGCTGGTTTGACAGTGCCAAGTGCCTCCTGCAAACTGACATCAGGAACCTGGCCTTGTGAGTTTTGTTTCTCTGGGGAAAGGCCATCATTCTTGTTCAGAGCCCAGTGGCCCGGAGTGGCCGGCTGCCTGCTGAAATTCCGCACGGATCAGGATACCTCCCAGATTCAAGGTGCCGCCACAGGCAACTGTGGCTGGCTTGAGAGTGCCAAGTGCCTCCTGCAAACTGACATCAGGAACCTGGCCTGGTGACTGTTGTTTCTCTGGGGAAAGGCCATCATTCTTTTCCGGGGCCCGCCGGCCCGGAGTGGCCGGCTGCCTTCTGAAATTCCACACGGTTGAGGATACCTCCCAGATGCAAGGTGGACCCACAGACAACTGTGGCTGGTTTGACAGTGCCGAGTGCCTCCTGCAAACTGACATCAGGAACCTGGCCTGGTGACTTTTGTTTCTCTGGGGAAAGGCCATGGTTCTTGTCCACGGCCTGGTGGCCCGGAGTGTCCGGCTGCCTCCTGAAATTCCGCATGGATCAGAATGCCTCCAGGATGAAAAGTGCCCCCATAGGCAACTGTGGCTGGTTTGACAGTGCCAAGTGCCTCCTCCAAACAGACATCAGGAACCTGGCCTGGTAAGTTTTGTTTCTCTGGGGAAAGGCCATCGTTCTTGTCCGGGTTCCGCCGGCCCGGAGTCGCCGGCTGTCTGCTGAAATTCCACACGGTTGAGGCTACCTCCCAGATGCAAGGCGCCCCCACAGGCAACTGTGGCTGGTTTGACAGTGCCATGTGCCTCCTGCAAACTGACATCAGGAACCTGACCTGGTGACTTTCGCTTGTCTGGGGAAAGGCCATAGATGATGTCCAGTGCCCCCTGGCCTGGAGTGGCCGACTGCCTGCTGAAATTCCGCACGGATCAGGATACCTCCCAGATGCAAGGTGCCCCCACAGGCAACTGTGGCTTGTTTGACAGTGCCAAGTGCCTCCTGCAAACTGACATCAGGAACCTGGCCTGGTGAGTTTTGTTTCTCTGGGGAAAGGTCATGGTTCATATCCTGGACCCGTAGTCCAGGAGTGGCCGGCTGCCTGCTGAAATTCTGAACGGATTAGGATGCCGCCCTGATGCAAGGTACCACCACAGGAAACTGTGGCAGGTTTGACAGTGCCAAGTGCCTCCTGCAAACTGACATCAGGAACCTGACCTGGTAAGTTTTGTTTCTCTGGGGAAAGGCCATCGTTCTTGTCCGGGGCCGCCGTCCCGGAGTGGCTGCCTGTCTGCTGAAATTCCACAGGGTTAAGGATACCTCCCAGATGCAAGGTGCCCCCACAGGCAACTGTGGCTGGTTTGACAGTGCCATGTGCCTCCTGCAAACTGACATCAGGAACCTGGCCTGGTGACTTTTGTTTCTCTGGGGAAAGGCCATGGTTCGTATCCTGGATACGTAGGACCGGAGAGGCCGGCTGCCTGTTGAAATTCCTCACGGATCAGGATGCCGCCGAGATGCAAGATGCCCCCACAGGCACCTGTGGCTACTTCGACAGTGCCAAGTGCCTCCTGCAAACTGACATCAGGAACCTGGCCGGGTGACTTTTGTTTCTCTGGGGAAAGGCCATGGTTCATATCCTGGACCCGTAGGCCAGGAGTGGCCGGCTGCCTGCTGAAATTCCGAACGGATCAGGATGCCTCCCAGATGCAAGGTGCCCCACGGGAAACTGCGGCTGGTTTGACAGTGCCAAGTGCCTCCTGCAAACTGACATCAGGAACCTGGCCGGGTGACTTTTGTTTCTCTGGGGAAAGGGCATGGTTCATATCCTGGACCCGTAGGCCAGGAGTGGCCGGCTGCCTGCTGAAATTCCGAACGGATCAGGATGCCTCCCAGATGCAAGGTGCCCCCAGAGGCAATTGTGGCTGGTTTGACAGTGCCAAGTGCCTCCTGCAAACTGACATCAGGAACCTGGCCTGGTGACATTTATTTCTCTGGGGAAAGGCCATGGTTGGTATCCTGAGCCTGGTGTCCTGGAGTGGCCGTCTGCCTGCTAAAATTCTGGATGGACCAGGATGCATCCCAGATGCAATGTGCCCCCAGAGGCAACTGTGGCTGGTTTGACAGTGCCAAGTGCCTCCTGCAAACTGACATCAGGAACCTGGCCTGGTGACATTTATTTCTCTGGGGAAAGGCCATTGTACGTGTCCAAGGCCTAGTGGCCCGGAGTGGCCGGCTGCTTGCTGGAATTCTGCATGGATCAGGATGCCGCCGAGATGCAAGGTGCCGCCACAGGCACCTGTGGCTGGTTTGACAGTGCCAAGTGCCTCCTGCAAACTGACATCAGGAACCTGGCCTGGTGACTTTTGTTTCTCTGGGGACAGGCCATGGTTCATATCCTACAAACTGTGGCCATGAGTGGCCGGCTGCCTGCTGAAATTCCGCACGGATCAGGATACCTCCCAGATGCAAGGCGCCCCACGGGAAACTGTGGCTGGTTTGACAGTGCCAAGTGCCTCCTGCCAACTGACATCAAGAACCTGGCCTGGTGACTTTTGTTTCTCTGGGGAAAGGCCATGGTTGGTATCCTGAGCCTGGTGTCCTGGAGTGGCCGTCTGCCTGCTAAAATTCTGGACGGACCAGGATGCCTCCCAGATGCAAGGTGCCCCCAGAGGCAACTGTGGCTGGTTTGACAGTGCCAAGTGCCTCCTGCAAACTGACATCAGGAACCTGGCCTGGTGACATTTATTTCTCTGGGGATAGGCCATTGTACGTGTCCAATTCCTAGTGGCCTGGAGTGGCCAGCTGCTTGCTGGAATTCTGCATGGATCAGGATGCCGCCGAGATGCAAGGTGCCCCCACAGGCAACTGTGGCTGGTTTGACAGTGCCAAGTGCCTGCTCCAAACAGACATCAGGAACCTGGCCTGGTGACTTTTTTTTCTCTGGGGAAAGGCCATCGTTCTTGTCCGGGTTCCGCCGGCCCGGAGTCGCCGGCTGTCTGCTGAAATTCCACACGGTTGAGGCTACCTCCCAGATGCAAGGTGCCCCACAGGCAACTGTGGCTGGTTTGACAGTGCCATGTGCCCCCTGCAAACTGACATCAGGAGCCTGGCCTGGTGTCTTTTGTTTCTCTGGGGAAAGGCTTTCGTTCCTATCCATGGACGGGTGGCCAATAGTGGCTGGCTGCCTGCTGAAATTCCGCACGGTTGAAGATACCTCCCAGATGGAAAGTACCACCACAGGCAACTGTGGCTGGTTTGACAGTGCCAAGTGCCTCCTGCAAACTGACATCAGGAACCTGGCCTGGTGACTTTTGTTTCTCAGGGGAAAGGGCATCGTTCGTGTCCAGTGCCCGGTGGCCTGGAGTGGCCAGCAGCCTGCTGAACTTCCGCACAGCTGAGGATACCTACCAGATGCAAGATGCCCATACAGGTACGTGTGGCTGGTTTGACAGTGCCAAGTGCCTCCTGCAAACTGACATCAGGAACCTGGCCAGGTGACTTTTGTTTCTCTGGGGAAAGGCCATCGTTCCACTCCACGGCCAGGTGGCCTGGAGTGGCCAGCTGCCTGTTGAAATTCCGCACGGATGAGGATAACTCCCAGATGAAAGGAGCCCCCAGAGGCAACTGTGGCTGGTTTGACAGTGCCAAGTGCCTCCTGCAAACTGACATCAGGAACCTGGCCTGGTAACTTTTGTTTCTCTGGGGAAAGGCCATGGTTCATGTCCACGGCCTGGTGGCCCGGAGTGTCCGGCTGCCTGCTGAAATTCCGCATGGATCAGGATGCCGCCGCGATGCAAGGTGCCCCACAGGCACCTGTGGCTGCTTCGACAGTGCCAAGTGCTTCCTGCAAACTGACATCAGAAACCTGGCCTGGTGATTTTCTTTCTCAGGGGAAAGGCCATGGCTCATGTCCAGGGCCCGGTGGCCCCTACTTGCCTGCTGCCTGCTGAAATTCCACACGGATCAGGATACCTCCCAGATGTAAGGTGCCACCACAGGCAACTGTGGCTGGTTTGACAGTGCCAAGTGCCTCCTGCAAACTGACATCAGGAACCTGGCCTTGTGAGTTTTGTTTCTCTGGGGAAAGGCCATCATTCTTGTTCAGAGCCCAGTGGCCCGGAGTGGCCGGCTGCCTGCTGAAATTCCGCACGGATCAGGATACCTCCCAGATTCAAGGTGCCGCCACAGGCAACTGTGGCTGGTTTGACAGTGCCAAGTGCCTCCTGCAAACTGACATCAGGAACCTGGCCTGGTGACTTTTGTTTCTCTGGGGAAAGGCCATCATTCTTTTCCGGGGCCCGCCGGCCCGGAGTGGCCGGCTGCCTTCTGAAATTCCACACGGTTGAGGATACCTCCCAGATGCAAGGTGGACCCACAGACAACTGTGGCTGGTTTGACAGTGCCGAGTGCCTCCTGCAAACTGACATCAGGAACCTGGCCTGGTGACTTTTGTTTCTCTGGGGAAAGGCCATGGTTCTTGTCCACGGCCTGGTGGCCCGGAGTGTCCGGCTGCCTCCTGAAATTCCGCATGGATCAGAATGCCTCCAGGATGAAAAGTGCCCCCATAGGCAACTGTGGCTGGTTTGACAGTGCCAAGTGCCTCCTCCAAACAGACATCAGGAACCTGGCCTGGTAAGTTTTGTTTCTCTGGGGAAAGGCCATCGTTCCACTCCACGGCCAGGTGGCCTGGAGTGGCCGGCTGCCTGTTGAAATTCCGCACGGATGAGGATAACTCCCAGATGAAAGGAGCCCCCAGAGGCAACTGTGGCTGGTTTGACAGTGCCAAGTGCCTCCTGCAAACTGACATCAGGAACCTGGCCTGGTAACTTTTGTTTCTCTGGGGAAAGGCCATGGTTCATGTCCACGGCCTGGTGTCCCGGAGTGTCCGGCTGCCTGCTGAAATTCCGCATGGATCAGGATGCCGCCGCGATGCAAGGTGCCCCACAGGCACCTGTGGCTGCTTCGACAGTGCCAAGTGCTTCCTGCAAACTGACATCAGAAACCTGGCCTGGTGATTTTCTTTCTCAGGGGAAAGGCCATGGCTCATGTCCAGGGCCCGGTGGCCCCTACTTGCCTGCTGCCTGCTGAAATTCCACACGGATCAGGATACCTCCCAGATTCAAGGTGCCGCCACAGGCAACTGTGGCTGGCTTGAGAGTGCCAAGTGCCTCCTGCAAACTGACATCAGGAACCTGGCCTGGTGACTGTTGTTTCTCTGGGGAAAGGCCATCATTCTTTTCCGGGGCCCGCCGGCCCGGAGTGGCCGGCTGCCTTCTGAAATTCCACACGGTTGAGGATACCTCCCAGATGCAAGGTGGACCCACAGACAACTGTGGCTGGTTTGACAGTGCCGAGTGCCTCCTGCAAACTGACATCAGGAACCTGGCCTGGTGACTTTTGTTTCTCTGGGGAAAGGCCATGGTTCTTGTCCACGGCCTGGTGGCCCGGAGTGTCCGGCTGCCTCCTGAAATTCCGCATGGATCAGAATGCCTCCAGGATGAAAAGTGCCCCCATAGGCAACTGTGGCTGGTTTGACAGTGCCAAGTGCCTCCTCCAAACAGACATCAGGAACCTGGCCTGGTAAGTTTTGTTTCTCTGGGGAAAGGCCATCGTTCTTGTCCGGGTTCCGCCGGCCCGGAGTCGCCGGCTGTCTGCTGAAATTCCACACGGTTGAGGCTACCTCCCAGATGCAAGGCGCCCCCACAGGCAACTGTGGCTGGTTTGACAGTGCCATGTGCCTCCTGCAAACTGACATCAGGAACCTGACCTGGTGACTTTCGCTTGTCTGGGGAAAGGCCATAGATGATGTCCAGTGCCCCCTGGCCCGGAGTGGCCGACTGCCTGCTGAAATTCCGCACGGATCAGGATACCTCCCAGATGCAAGGTGCCCCCACAGGCAAGTGTGGCTTGTTTGACAGTGCCAAGTGCCTCCTGCAAACTGACATCAGGAACCTGGTCTGGTGAGTTTTGTTTCTCTGGGGAAAGGTCATGGTTCATATCCTGGACCCGTAGTCCAGGAGTGGCCGGCTGCCTGCTGAAATTCTGAACGGATTAGGATGCCGCCCTGATGCAAGGTACCACCACAGGAAACTGTGGCAGGTTTGACAGTGCCAAGTGCCTCCTGCAAACTGACATCAGGAACCTGACCTGGTAAGTTTTGTTTCTCTGGGGAAAGGCCATCGTTCTTGTCCGGGGCCGCCGGCCCGGAGTGGCTGGCTGTCTGCTGAAATTCCACAGGGTTAAGGCTACCTCCCAGATGCAAGGCGCCCCCACAGGCAACTGTGGCTGGTTTGACAGTGCCATGTGCCTCCTGCAAACTGACATCAGGAACCTGGCCTGGTGACTTTTGTTTCTCTGGGGAAAGGCCATGGTTCGTATCCTGGATACGTAGGACCGGAGAGGCCGGCTGTCTGCTGAAATTCCTCACGGATCAGGATGCCACCGAGATGCAAGATGCCCCCACAGGCACCTGTGGCTGCTTCGACAGTGCCAAGTGCCTCCTGCAAACTGACATCAGGAGCCTGGCCTGGTGTCTTTTGTTTCTCAGGGGAAAGGCTTTCGTTCCTATCCATGGACGGGTGGCCAATAGTGGCTGGCTGCCTGCTGAAATTCCGCACGGTTGAAGATACCTCCCAGATGGAAAGTACCACCACAGGCAACTGTGGCTGGTTTGACAGTGCCAAGTGCCTCCTGCAAACTGACATCAGGAACCTGGCCTGGTGACTTTTGTTTCTCAGGGGAAAGGGCATCGTTCGTGTCCAGTGCCCGGTGGCCTGGAGTGGCCAGCAGCCTGCTGAACTTCCGCACAGCTGAGGATACCTACCAGATGCAAGATGCCCATACAGGTACGTGTGGCTGGTTTGACAGTGCCAAGTGCCTCCTGCAAACTGACATCAGGAACCTGGCCAGGTGACTTTTGTTTCTCTGGGGAAAGGCCATCGTTCCACTCCACGGCCAGGTGGCCTGGAGTGGCCGGCTGCCTGTTGAAATTCCGCACGGATGAGGATAACTCCCAGATGAAAGGAGCCCCCAGAGGCAACTGTGGCTGGTTTGACAGTGCCAAGTGCCTCCTGCAAACTGACATCAGGAACCTGGCCTGGTAACTTTTGTTTCTCTGGGGAAAGGCCATGGTTCATGTCCACGGCCTGGTGGCCCGGAGTGTCCGGCTGCCTGCTGAAATTCCGCATGGATCAGGATGCCGCCGCGATGCAAGGTGCCCCACAGGCACCTGTGGCTGCTTCGACAGTGCCAAGTGCTTCCTGCAAACTGACATCAGAAACCTGGCCTGGTGATTTTCTTTCTCAGGGGAAAGGCCATGGCTCATGTCCAGGGCCCGGTGGCCCCTACTTGCCTGCTGCCTGCTGAAATTCCACACGGATCAGGATACCTCCCAGATGTAAGGTGCCACCACAGGCAACTGTGGCTGGTTTGACAGTGCCAAGTGCCTCCTGCAAACTGACATCAGGAACCTGGCCTTGTGAGTTTTGTTTCTCTGGGGAAAGGCCATCATTCTTGTTCAGAGCCCAGTGGCCCGGAGTGGCCGGCTGCCTGCTGAAATTCCGCACGGATCAGGATACCTCCCAGATTCAAGGTGCCGCCACAGGCAACTGTGGCTGGCTTGAGAGTGCCAAGTGCCTCCTGCAAACTGACATCAGGAACCTGGCCTGGTGACTGTTGTTTCTCTGGGGAAAGGCCATCATTCTTTTCCGGGGCCCGCCGGCCCGGAGTGGCCGGCTGCCTTCTGAAATTCCACACGGTTGAGGATACCTCCCAGATGCAAGGTGGACCCACAGACAACTGTGGCTGGTTTGACAGTGCCGAGTGCCTCCTGCAAACTGACATCAGGAACCTGGCCTGGTGACTTTTGTTTCTCTGGGGAAAGGCCATGGTTCTTGTCCACGGCCTGGTGGCCCGGAGTGTCCGGCTGCCTCCTGAAATTCCGCATGGATCAGAATGCCTCCAGGATGAAAAGTGCCCCCATAGGCAACTGTGGCTGGTTTGACAGTGCCAAGTGCCTCCTCCAAACAGACATCAGGAACCTGGCCTGGTAAGTTTTGTTTCTCTGGGGAAAGGCCATCGTTCTTGTCCGGGTTCCGCCGGCCCGGAGTCGCCGGCTGTCTGCTGAAATTCCACACGGTTGAGGCTACCTCCCAGATGCAAGGCGCCCCCACAGGCAACTGTGGCTGGTTTGACAGTGCCATGTGCCTCCTGCAAACTGACATCAGGAACCTGACCTGGTGACTTTCGCTTGTCTGGGGAAAGGCCATAGATGATGTCCAGTGCCCCCTGGCCTGGAGTGGCCGACTGCCTGCTGAAATTCCGCACGGATCAGGATACCTCCCAGATGCAAGGTGCCCCCACAGGCAACTGTGGCTTGTTTGACAGTGCCAAGTGCCTCCTGCAAACTGACATCAGGAACCTGGCCTGGTGAGTTTTGTTTCTCTGGGGAAAGGTCATGGTTCATATCCTGGACCCGTAGTCCAGGAGTGGCCGGCTGCCTGCTGAAATTCTGAACGGATTAGGATGCCGCCCTGATGCAAGGTACCACCACAGGAAACTGTGGCAGGTTTGACAGTGCCAAGTGCCTCCTGCAAACTGACATCAGGAACCTGACCTGGTAAGTTTTGTTTCTCTGGGGAAAGGCCATCGTTCTTGTCCGGGGCCGCCGTCCCGGAGTGGCTGCCTGTCTGCTGAAATTCCACAGGGTTAAGGATACCTCCCAGATGCAAGGTGCCCCCACAGGCAACTGTGGCTGGTTTGACAGTGCCATGTGCCTCCTGCAAACTGACATCAGGAACCTGGCCTGGTGACTTTTGTTTCTCTGGGGAAAGGCCATGGTTCGTATCCTGGATACGTAGGACCGGAGAGGCCGGCTGCCTGTTGAAATTCCTCACGGATCAGGATGCCGCCGAGATGCAAGATGCCCCCACAGGCACCTGTGGCTGCTTCGACAGTGCCAAGTGCCTCCTGCAAACTGACATCAGGAACCTGGCCGGGTGACTTTTGTTTCTCTGGGGAAAGGCCATGGTTCATATCCTGGACCCGTAGGCCAGGAGTGGCCGGCTGCCTGCTGAAATTCCGAACGGATCAGGATGCCTCCCAGATGCAAGGTGCCCCACGGGAAACTGCGGCTGGTTTGACAGTGCCAAGTGCCTCCTGCAAACTGACATCAGGAACCTGGCCGGGTGACTTTTGTTTCTCTGGGGAAAGGGCATGGTTCATATCCTGGACCCGTAGGCCAGGAGTGGCCGGCTGCCTGCTGAAATTCCGAACGGATCAGGATGCCTCCCAGATGCAAGGTGCCCCCAGAGGCAATTGTGGCTGGTTTGACAGTGCCAAGTGCCTCCTGCAAACTGACATCAGGAACCTGGCCTGGTGACATTTATTTCTCTGGGGAAAGGCCATGGTTGGTATCCTGAGCCTGGTGTCCTGGAGTGGCCGTCTGCCTGCTAAAATTCTGGATGGACCAGGATGCATCCCAGATGCAATGTGCCCCCAGAGGCAACTGTGGCTGGTTTGACAGTGCCAAGTGCCTCCTGCAAACTGACATCAGGAACCTGGCCTGGTGACATTTATTTCTCTGGGGAAAGGCCATTGTACGTGTCCAAGGCCTAGTGGCCCGGAGTGGCCGGCTGCTTGCTGGAATTCTGCATGGATCAGGATGCCGCCGAGATGCAAGGTGCCGCCACAGGCACCTGTGGCTGGTTTGACAGTGCCAAGTGCCTCCTGCAAACTGACATCAGGAACCTGGCCTGGTGACTTTTGTTTCTCTGGGGACAGGCCATGGTTCATATCCTACAAACTGTGGCCATGAGTGGCCGGCTGCCTGCTGAAATTCCGCACGGATCAGGATACCTCCCAGATGCAAGGCGCCCCACGGGAAACTGTGGCTGGTTTGACAGTGCCAAGTGCCTCCTGCCAACTGACATCAAGAACCTGGCCTGGTGACTTTTGTTTCTCTGGGGAAAGGCCATGGTTGGTATCCTGAGCCTGGTGTCCTGGAGTGGCCGTCTGCCTGCTAAAATTCTGGACGGACCAGGATGCCTCCCAGATGCAAGGTGCCCCCAGAGGCAACTGTGGCTGGTTTGACAGTGCCAAGTGCCTCCTGCAAACTGACATCAGGAACCTGGCCTGGTGACATTTATTTCTCTGGGGATAGGCCATTGTACGTGTCCAATTCCTAGTGGCCTGGAGTGGCCAGCTGCTTGCTGGAATTCTGCATGGATCAGGATGCCGCCGAGATGCAAGGTGCCCCCACAGGCAACTGTGGCAGGTTTGACAGTGCCAAGTGCCTGCTCCAAACAGACATCAGGAACCTGGCCTGGTGACTTTTTTTTCTCTGGGGAAAGGCCATCGTTCTTGTCCGGGTTCCGCCGGCCCGGAGTCGCCGGCTGTCTGCTGAAATTCCACACGGTTGAGGCTACCTCCCAGATGCAAGGTGCCCCACAGGCAACTGTGGCTGGTTTGACAGTGCCATGTGCCCCCTGCAAACTGACATCAGGAGCCTGGCCTGGTGTCTTTTGTTTCTCTGGGGAAAGGCTTTCGTTCCTATCCATGGACGGGTGGCCAATAGTGGCTGGCTGCCTGCTGAAATTCCGCACGGTTGAAGATACCTCCCAGATGGAAAGTACCACCACAGGCAACTGTGGCTGGTTTGACAGTGCCAAGTGCCTCCTGCAAACTGACATCAGGAACCTGGCCTGGTGACTTTTGTTTCTCAGGGGAAAGGGCATCGTTCGTGTCCAGTGCCCGGTGGCCTGGAGTGGCCAGCAGCCTGCTGAACTTCCGCACAGCTGAGGATACCTACCAGATGCAAGATGCCCATACAGGTACGTGTGGCTGGTTTGACAGTGCCAAGTGCCTCCTGCAAACTGACATCAGGAACCTGGCCAGGTGACTTTTGTTTCTCTGGGGAAAGGCCATCGTTCCACTCCACGGCCAGGTGGCCTGGAGTGGCCAGCTGCCTGTTGAAATTCCGCACGGATGAGGATAACTCCCAGATGAAAGGAGCCCCCAGAGGCAACTGTGGCTGGTTTGACAGTGCCAAGTGCCTCCTGCAAACTGACATCAGGAACCTGGCCTGGTAACTTTTGTTTCTCTGGGGAAAGGCCATGGTTCATGTCCACGGCCTGGTGGCCCGGAGTGTCCGGCTGCCTGCTGAAATTCCGCATGGATCAGGATGCCGCCGCGATGCAAGGTGCCCCACAGGCACCTGTGGCTGCTTCGACAGTGCCAAGTGCTTCCTGCAAACTGACATCAGAAACCTGGCCTGGTGATTTTCTTTCTCAGGGGAAAGGCCATGGCTCATGTCCAGGGCCCGGTGGCCCCTACTTGCCTGCTGCCTGCTGAAATTCCACACGGATCAGGATACCTCCCAGATGTAAGGTGCCACCACAGGCAACTGTGGCTGGTTTGACAGTGCCAAGTGCCTCCTGCAAACTGACATCAGGAACCTGGCCTTGTGAGTTTTGTTTCTCTGGGGAAAGGCCATCATTCTTGTTCAGAGCCCAGTGGCCCGGAGTGGCCGGCTGCCTGCTGAAATTCCGCACGGATCAGGATACCTCCCAGATTCAAGGTGCCGCCACAGGCAACTGTGGCTGGTTTGACAGTGCCAAGTGCCTCCTGCAAACTGACATCAGGAACCTGGCCTGGTGACTTTTGTTTCTCTGGGGAAAGGCCATCATTCTTTTCCGGGGCCCGCCGGCCCGGAGTGGCCGGCTGCCTTCTGAAATTCCACACGGTTGAGGATACCTCCCAGATGCAAGGTGGACCCACAGACAACTGTGGCTGGTTTGACAGTGCCGAGTGCCTCCTGCAAACTGACATCAGGAACCTGGCCTGGTGACTTTTGTTTCTCTGGGGAAAGGCCATGGTTCTTGTCCACGGCCTGGTGGCCCGGAGTGTCCGGCTGCCTCCTGAAATTCCGCATGGATCAGAATGCCTCCAGGATGAAAAGTGCCCCCATAGGCAACTGTGGCTGGTTTGACAGTGCCAAGTGCCTCCTCCAAACAGACATCAGGAACCTGGCCTGGTAAGTTTTGTTTCTCTGGGGAAAGGCCATCGTTCTTGTCCGGGTTCCGCCGGCCCGGAGTCGCCGGCTGTCTGCTGAAATTCCACACGGTTGAGGCTACCTCCCAGATGCAAGGCGCCCCCACAGGCAACTGTGGCTGGTTTGACAGTGCCATGTGCCTCCTGCAAACTGACATCAGGAACCTGACCTGGTGACTTTCGCTTGTCTGGGGAAAGGCCATAGATGATGTCCAGTGCCCCCTGGCCCGGAGTGGCCGACTGCCTGCTGAAATTCCGCACGGATCAGGATACCTCCCAGATGCAAGGTGCCCCCACAGGCAACTGTGGCTGGTTTGACAGTGCCAAGTGCCTCCTGCAAACTGACATCAGGAACCTGGCCTGGTGACTTTTGTTTCTCTGGGGAAAGGTCATGGTTCATATCCTGGACCCGTAGTCCAGGAGTGGCCGGCTGCCTGCTGAAATTCTGAACGGATTAGGATGCCGCCCTGATGCAAGGTACCACCACAGGAAACTGTGGCAGGTTTGACAGTGCCAAGTGCCTCCTGCAAACTGACATCAGGAACCTGACCTGGTAAGTTTTGTTTCTCTGGGGAAAGGCCATCGTTCTTGTCCGGGGCCGCCGGCCCGGAGTGCCTGCCTGTCTGCTGAAATTCCACAGGGTTAAGGCTACCTCCCAGATGCAAGGCGCCCCCACAGGCAACTGTGGCTGGTTTGACAGTGCCATGTGCCTCCTGCAAACTGACATCAGGAACCTGGCCTGGTGACTTTTGTTTCTCTGGGGAAAGGCCATGGTTCGTATCCTGGATACGTAGGACCGGAGAGGCCGGCTGCCTGTTGAAATTCCTCACGGATCAGGATGCCGCCGAGATGCAAGATGCCCCCACAGGCACCTGTGGCTGCTTCGACAGTGCCAAGTGCCTCCTGCAAACTGACATCAGGAACCTGGCCGGGTGACTTTTGTTTCTCTGGGGAAAGGCCATGGTTCATATCCTGGACCCGTAGGCCAGGAGTGGCCGGCTGCCTGCTGAAATTCCGAACGGATCAGGATGCCTCCCAGATGCAAGGTGCCCCACGGGAAACTGCGGCTGGTTTGACAGTGCCAAGTGCCTCCTGCAAACTGACATCAGGAACCTGGCCGGGTGACTTTTGTTTCTCTGGGGAAAGGGCATGGTTCATATCCTGGACCCGTAGGCCAGGAGTGGCCGGCTGCCTGCTGAAATTCCGAACGGATCAGGATGCCTCCCAGATGCAAGGTGCCCCCAGAGGCAATTGTGGCTGGTTTGACAGTGCCAAGTGCCTCCTGCAAACTGACATCAGGAACCTGGCCTGGTGACATTTATTTCTCTGGGGAAAGGCCATGGTTGGTATCCTGAGCCTGGTGTCCTGGAGTGGCCGTCTGCCTGCTAAAATTCTGGATGGACCAGGATGCATCCCAGATGCAATGTGCCCCCAGAGGCAACTGTGGCTGGTTTGACAGTGCCAAGTGCCTCCTGCAAACTGACATCAGGAACCTGGCCTGGTGACATTTATTTCTCTGGGGAAAGGCCATTGTACGTGTCCAAGGCCTAGTGGCCCGGAGTGGCCGGCTGCTTGCTGGAATTCTGCATGGATCAGGATGCCGCCGAGATGCAAGGTGCCGCCACAGGCACCTGTGGCTGGTTTGACAGTGCCAAGTGCCTCCTGCAAACTGACATCAGGAACCTGGCCTGGTGACTTTTGTTTCTCTGGGGAAAGGCCATCGTTCATATCCTACAAACTGTGGCCATGAGTGGCCGGCTGCCTGCTGAAATTCCGCACGGATCAGGATACCTCCCAGATGCAAGGCGCCCCACGGGAAACTGTGGCTGGTTTGACAGTGCCAAGTGCCTCCTGCCAACTGACATCAAGAACCTGGCCTGGTGACTTTTGTTTCTCTGGGGAAAGGCCATGGTTGGTATCCTGAGCCTGGTGTCCTGGAGTGGCCGTCTGCCTGCTAAAATTCTGGACGGACCAGGATGCCTCCCAGATGCAAGGTGCCCCCAGAGGCAACTGTGGCTGGTTTGACAGTGCCAAGTGCCTCCTGCAAACTGACATCAGGAACCTGGCCTGGTGACATTTATTTCTCTGGGGATAGGCCATTGTACGTGTCCAATTCCTAGTGGCCTGGAGTGGCCAGCTGCTTGCTGGAATTCTGCATGGATCAGGATGCCGCCGAGATGCAAGGTGCCCCCACAGGCAACTGTGGCTGGTTTGACAGTGCCAAGTGCCTCCTCCAAACAGACATCAGGAACCTGGCCTGGTGACTTTTTTTTCTCTGGGGAAAGGCCATCGTTCTTGTCCGGGTTCCGCCGGCCCGGAGTCGCCGGCTGTCTGCTGAAATTCCACACGGTTGAGGCTACCTCCCAGATGCAAGGTGCCCCACAGGCAACTGTGGCTGGTTTGACAGTGCCATGTGCCCCCTGCAAACTGACATCAGGAGCCTGGCCTGGTGTCTTTTGTTTCTCTGGGGAAAGGCTTTCGTTCCTATCCATGGACGGGTGGCCAATAGTGGCTGGCTGCCTGCTGAAATTCCGCACGGTTGAAGATACCTCCCAGATGGAAAGTACCACCACAGGCAACTGTGGCTGGTTTGACAGTGCCAAGTGCCTCCTGCAAACTGACATCAGGAACCTGGCCTGGTGACTTTTGTTTCTCAGGGGAAAGGGCATCGTTCGTGTCCAGTGCCCGGTGGCCTGGAGTGGCCAGCAGCCTGCTGAACTTCCGCACAGCTGAGGATACCTACCAGATGCAAGATGCCCATACAGGTACGTGTGGCTGGTTTGACAGTGCCAAGTGCCTCCTGCAAACTGACATCAGGAACCTGGCCAGGTGACTTTTGTTTCTCTGGGGAAAGGCCATCGTTCCACTCCACGGCCAGGTGGCCTGGAGTGGCCAGCTGCCTGTTGAAATTCCGCACGGATGAGGATAACTCCCAGATGAAAGGAGCCCCCAGAGGCAACTGTGGCTGGTTTGACAGTGCCAAGTGCCTCCTGCAAACTGACATCAGGAACCTGGCCTGGTAACTTTTGTTTCTCTGGGGAAAGGCCATGGTTCATGTCCACGGCCTGGTGGCCCGGAGTGTCCGGCTGCCTGCTGAAATTCCGCATGGATCAGGATGCCGCCGCGATGCAAGGTGCCCCACAGGCACCTGTGGCTGCTTCGACAGTGCCAAGTGCTTCCTGCAAACTGACATCAGAAACCTGGCCTGGTGATTTTCTTTCTCAGGGGAAAGGCCATGGCTCATGTCCAGGGCCCGGTGGCCCCTACTTGCCTGCTGCCTGCTGAAATTCCACACGGATCAGGATACCTCCCAGATGTAAGGTGCCACCACAGGCAACTGTGGCTGGTTTGACAGTGCCAAGTGCCTCCTGCAAACTGACATCAGGAACCTGGCCTTGTGAGTTTTGTTTCTCTGGGGAAAGGCCATCATTCTTGTTCAGAGCCCAGTGGCCCGGAGTGGCCGGCTGCCTGCTGAAATTCCGCACGGATCAGGATACCTCCCAGATTCAAGGTGCCGCCACAGGCAACTGTGGCTGGCTTGAGAGTGCCAAGTGCCTCCTGCAAACTGACATCAGGAACCTGGCCTGGTGACTTTTGTTTCTCTGGGGAAAGGCCATCATTCTTTTCCGGGGCCCGCCGGCCCGGAGTGGCCGGCTGCCTTCTGAAATTCCACACGGTTGAGGATACCTCCCAGATGCAAGGTGGACCCACAGACAACTGTGGCTGGTTTGACAGTGCCGAGTGCCTCCTGCAAACTGACATCAGGAACCTGGCCTGGTGACTTTTGTTTCTCTGGGGAAAGGCCATGGTTCTTGTCCACGGCCTGGTGGCCCGGAGTGTCCGGCTGCCTCCTGAAATTCCGCATGGATCAGAATGCCTCCAGGATGAAAAGTGCCCCCATAGGCAACTGTGGCTGGTTTGACAGTGCCAAGTGCCTCCTCCAAACAGACATCAGGAACCTGGCCTGGTAAGTTTTGTTTCTCTGGGGAAAGGCCATCGTTCTTGTCCGGGTTCCGCCGGCCCGGAGTCGCCGGCTGTCTGCTGAAATTCCACACGGTTGAGGCTACCTCCCAGATGCAAGGCGCCCCCACAGGCAACTGTGGCTGGTTTGACAGTGCCATGTGCCTCCTGCAAACTGACATCAGGAACCTGACCTGGTGACTTTCGCTTGTCTGGGGAAAGGCCATAGATGATGTCCAGTGCCCCCTGGCCCGGAGTGGCCGACTGCCTGCTGAAATTCCGCACGGATCAGGATACCTCCCAGATGCAAGGTGCCCCCACAGGCAACTGTGGCTGGTTTGACAGTGCCAAGTGCCTCCTGCAAACTGACATCAGGAACCTGGCCTGGTGACTTTTGTTTCTCTGGGGAAAGGTCATGGTTCATATCCTGGACCCGTAGTCCAGGAGTGGCCGGCTGCCTGCTGAAATTCTGAACGGATTAGGATGCCGCCCTGATGCAAGGTACCACCACAGGAAACTGTGGCAGGTTTGACAGTGCCAAGTGCCTCCTGCAAACTGACATCAGGAACCTGACCTGGTAAGTTTTGTTTCTCTGGGGAAAGGCCATCGTTCTTGTCCGGGGCCGCCGGCCCGGAGTGCCTGCCTGTCTGCTGAAATTCCACAGGGTTAAGGCTACCTCCCAGATGCAAGGCGCCCCCACAGGCAACTGTGGCTGGTTTGACAGTGCCATGTGCCTCCTGCAAACTGACATCAGGAACCTGGCCTGGTGACTTTTGTTTCTCTGGGGAAAGGCCATGGTTCGTATCCTGGATACGTAGGACCGGAGAGGCCGGCTGCCTGTTGAAATTCCTCACGGATCAGGATGCCGCCGAGATGCAAGATGCCCCCACAGGCACCTGTGGCTGCTTCGACAGTGCCAAGTGCCTCCTGCAAACTGACATCAGGAACCTGGCCGGGTGACTTTTGTTTCTCTGGGGAAAGGCCATGGTTCATATCCTGGACCCGTAGGCCAGGAGTGGCCGGCTGCCTGCTGAAATTCCGAACGGATCAGGATGCCTCCCAGATGCAAGGTGCCCCACGGGAAACTGCGGCTGGTTTGACAGTGCCAAGTGCCTCCTGCAAACTGACATCAGGAACCTGGCCGGGTGACTTTTGTTTCTCTGGGGAAAGGGCATGGTTCATATCCTGGACCCGTAGGCCAGGAGTGGCCGGCTGCCTGCTGAAATTCCGAACGGATCAGGATGCCTCCCAGATGCAAGGTGACCCCAGAGGCAATTGTGGCTGGTTTGACAGTGCCAAGTGCCTCCTGCAAACTGACATCAGGAACCTGGCCTGGTGACATTTATTTCTCTGGGGAAAGGCCATGGTTGGTATCCTGAGCCTGGTGTCCTGGAGTGGCCGTCTGCCTGCTAAAATTCTGGATGGACCAGGATGCATCCCAGATGCAATGTGCCCCCAGAGGCAACTGTGGCTGGTTTGACAGTGCCAAGTGCCTCCTGCAAACTGACATCAGGAACCTGGCCTGGTGACATTTATTTCTCTGGGGAAAGGCCATTGTACGTGTCCAAGGCCTAGTGGCCCGGAGTGGCCGGCTGCTTGCTGGAATTCTGCATGGATCAGGATGCCGCCGAGATGCAAGGTGCCGCCACAGGCACCTGTGGCTGGTTTGACAGTGCCAAGTGCCTCCTGCAAACTGACATCAGGAACCTGGCCTGGTGACTTTTGTTTCTCTGGGGACAGGCCATGGTTCATATCCTACAAACTGTGGCCATGAGTGGCCGGCTGCCTGCTGAAATTCCGCACGGATCAGGATACCTCCCAGATGCAAGGCGCCCCACGGGAAACTGTGGCTGGTTTGACAGTGCCAAGTGCCTCCTGCCAACTGACATCAAGAACCTGGCCTGGTGACTTTTGTTTCTCTGGGGAAAGGCCATGGTTGGTATCCTGTGCCTGGTGTCCTGGAGTGGCCGTCTGCCTGCTAAAATTCTGGACGGACCAGGATGCCTCCCAGATGCAAGGTGCCCCCAGAGGCAACTGCGGCTGGTTTGACAGTGCCAAGTGCCTCCTGCAAACTGACATCAGGAACCTGGCCTGGTGACATTTATTTCTCTGGGGATAGGCCATTGTACGTGTCCAATTCCTAGTGGCCTGGAGTCGCCAGCTGCTTGCTGGAATTCTGCATGGATCAGGATGCCGCCGAGATGCAAGGTGCCCCCACAGGCAACTGTGGCTGGTTTGACAGTGCTAAGTGCCTCCTCCAAACAGACATCAGGAACCTGGCCTGGTGACTTTTTTTTCTCTGGGGAAAGGCCATCGTTCTTGTCCGGGTTCCGCCGGCCCGGAGTGGCCGGCTGCCTGCTGAAATTCCGCATGGATCAGGATACCTCCCAGATGCAAGGCGCCCCACGGGAAACTGTGGCTGGTTTGACAGTGCCAAGTGCCTCCTGCCAACTGACATCAAGAACCTGGCCTGGTGACTTTTCTTTCTCTGGGGAAAGGCCATGGTTGGTATCCTGAGCCTGGTGTCCTGGAGTGGCCGTCTGCCTGCTAAAATTCTGGACGGACCAGGATGCCTCCCAGATGCAAGGTGCCCCCAGAGGCAACTGTGGCTGGTTTGACAGTGCCAAGTGCCTCCTGCAAACTGACATCAGGAAACTGGCCTGGTGACATTTATTTCTCTGGGGATAGGCCATTGTACGTGTCCAATTCCTAGTGGCCTGGAGTGGCCAGCTGCTTGCTGGAATTCTGCATGGATCAGGATGCCTCTCACATGAAAAATGCCCCCACAGGCACCTGTGGCTGGTTTGACAGTGCCAAGTGCCTCCTGCCAACTGACATCTGGAACCTGGCCTGGTGACTTTTGTTTCTCTGGGGAAAGGCCATCGTTCTTGTCCGGGTTCCGCCGGCCCGGAGTCGCCGGCTGTCTGCTGAAATTCCACACGGTTGAGGCTACCTCCCAGATGCAAGGTGCCCCACAGGCAACTGTGGCTGGTTTGACAGTGCCATGTGCCCCCTGCAAACTGACATCAGGAGCCTGGCCTGGTGTCTTTTGTTTCTCTGGGGAAAGGCTTTCGTTCCTATCCATGGACGGGTGGCCAATAGTGGCTGGCTGCCTGCTGAAATTCCGCACGGTTGAAGATACCTCCCAGATGGAAAGTACCACCACAGGCAACTGTGGCTGGTTTGACAGTGCCAAGTGCCTCCTGCAAACTGACATCAGGAACCTGGCCTGGTGACTTTTGTTTCTCAGGGGAAAGGGCATCGTTCGTGTCCAGTGCCCGGTGGCCTGGAGTGGCCAGCAGCCTGCTGAACTTCCGCACAGCTGAGGATACCTACCAGATGCAAGATGCCCATACAGGTACGTGTGGCTGGTTTGACAGTGCCAAGTGCCTCCTGCAAACTGACATCAGGAACCTGGCCAGGTGACTTTTGTTTCTCTGGGGAAAGGCCATCGTTCCACTCCACGACCAGGTGGCCTGGAGTGGCCGGCTGCCTGTTGAAATTCCGCACGGATGAGGATAACTCCCAGATGAAAGGAGCCCCCAGAGGCAACTGTGGCTGGTTTGACAGTGCCAAGTGCCTCCTGCAAACTGACATCAGGAACCTGGCCTGGTAACTTTTGTTTCTCTGGGGAAAGGCCATGGTTCATGTCCACGGCCTGGTGGCCCGGAGTGTCCGGCTGCCTTCTGAAATTCCGCATGGATCAGGATGCCGCCGCGATGCAAGGTGCCCCACAGGCACCTGTGGCTGCTTCGACAGTGCCAAGTGCTTCCTGCAAACTGACATCAGAAACCTGGCCTGGTGATTTTCTTTCTCAGGGGAAAGGCCATGGCTCATGTCCAGGGCCCGGTGGCCCCTACTTGCCTGCTGCCTTCTGAAATTCCACACGGATCAGGATACCTCCCAGATGTAAGGTGCCACCACAGGCAACTGTGGCTGGTTTGACAGTGCCAAGTGCCTCCTGCAAACTGACATCAGGAACCTGGCCTGGTGACTTTTGTTTCTCTGGGGAAAGGCCATCATTCTTGTTCAGAGCCCAGTGGCCCGGAGTGGCCGGCTGCCTGCTGAATTTCCGCACGGATCAGGATAGCTCCCAGATGCAATGTGCCGCCACAGGCAACTGTCGCAGGTTTGACAGTGCCAAGTGCCTCCTGCAAACTGACATCAGGAACCTGGCCTGGTGACATTTATTTCTCTGGGGAAAGGCCATTGTACGTGTCCAAGGCCTAGTGGCCCAGAGTGGCCGGCTGCTTGCTGGAATTCTGCATGGATCAGGATGCCGCGGAGATGCAAGGTGCCCCCACAGGCACCTCTGGCTGGTTTGACAGTGCCAAGTGCCTCCTGCAAACTGACATCAGGAACCTGGCCTGGTGACTTTTGTTTCTCTGGGGAAAGGCCATGGTTCTTGTCCACGGCCTGGTGGCCCGGAGTGTCCGGCTGCCTCCAGAAATTCCGCATGGATCAGAATGCCTCCAGGATGAAAAGTGCCCCCATAGGCAACTGTGGCTGGTTTGACAGTGCCAAGTGCCTCCTGCAAACTGACATCAGGAACCTGGCCAGGTGACTTTTGTTTCTCTGGGGAAAGGCCATCGTTCCACTCCACGGCCAGGTGGCCTGGAGTGGCCGGCTGCCTGTTGAAATTCCGCACGGATGAGGATAACTCCCAGATGAAAGGAGCCCCCAGAGGCAACTGTGGCTGGTTTGACAGTGCCAAGTGCCTCCTGCAAACTGACATCAGGAACCTGGCCTGGTAAGTTTTGTTTCTCTGGGGAAAGGCCATCGTTCTTGTCCGGGGCCGCCGGCCCGGAGTGGCTGGCTGTCTGCTGAAATTCCACAGGGTTAAGGCTACCTCCCAGATGCAAGGCGCCCCCACAGGCAACTGTGGCTGGTTTGACAGTGCCATGTGCCTCCTGCAAACTGACATCAGGAACCTGGCCTGGTGACTTTTGTTTCTCTGGGGAAAGGCCATGGTTCGTATCCTGGATACGTAGGACCGGAGAGGCCGGCTGCCTGTTGAAATTCCTCACGGATCAGGATGCCGCCGAGATGCAAGATGCCCCCACAGGCAACTGTGGCTGCTTCGACAGTGCCAAGTGCCTCCTGCAAACTGACATCAGGAACCTGGCCGGGTGACTTTTGTTTCTCTGGGGAAAGGCCATGGTTCATATCCTGGACCCGTAGGCCAGGAGTGGCCGGCTGCCTGCTGAAATTCCGAACGGATCAGGATGCCTCCCAGATGCAAGGTGCCCCCAGAGGCAATTGTGGCTGGTTTGACAGTGCCAAGTGCCTCCTGCAAACTGACATCAGGAACCTGGCCTGGTGACATTTATTTCTCTGGGGAAAGGCCATTGTACGTGTCCAGGGCCTAGTGGCCCGGAGTGGCCGGCTGCTTGCTGGACTTCTGCATGGATCAGGATGCCGCCGAGATGCAAGGTGCCCCCACAGGCACCTGTGGCTGGTTTGACAGTGCCAAGTGCCTCCTGCCAACTGACATCAAGAACCTGGCCTGGTGACTTTTGTTTCTCTGGGGAAAGGCCATGGTTGGTATCCTGAGCCTCGTGTCCTGGAGTGGCCGTCTGCCTGCTAAAATTCTGGACGGACCAGGATGCCGCCAAGATGCAAGGTGCCCCCAGAGGCAACTGTGGCTGGTTTGACAGTGCCAAGTGCTTCCTGCAAACTGACATCAGAAACCTGGCCTGGTGATTTTCTTTCCCAGGGGAAAGGCCATGGTTCATGTCCAGGGCCCGGTGGCTCGCAGTTGCCTGCTGCCTGTTGAAATTCCACACGGATCCGGATACCTCCCTGATGCAAGTTGCCCCCACCGGCAACTGTGGCTGGTTTGACAGTGCCATGTGCCTCCTGCAAACTGACATCAGGAACCTGGCCTGGTGACTTTTGTTTCCCAGGGGAAAGGCCATAGATGATGTCCAGTGCCTTCTGGCCTGGAGTGGCCGACTGCCTGCTGAAATTCTGCATGGATCAGGATGCCGCCGAGATGCAAGGTGCCGCCACAGGCACCTGTGGCTGGTTTGACAGTGCCAAGTGCTTCCTGCAAACTGACATCAGAAACCTGGCCTGGTGATTTTCTTTCTCCGGGGAAAGGCCATGGTTCATGTCCAGGGCTTGGTGGCCCGTACTTGCCTGCTGCCTGCTGAAATTCCACACGGATCAGGATACCTCCCAGATGTAAGGTGCCACCACAGGCAACTGTGGCTGGTTTGACAGTGCCAAGTGCCTCCTGCAAACTGACATCAGGAACCTGGCCCGGTGACTTTTGTTTCTCTGGGGAAAGGCCATCGTTCATATCCTACAAACTGTGGCCCAGAGTGGCCGGCTGCCTGCTGAAATTCCGCACGGATCAGGATACCTCCCAGATGCAAAGTGCCCCACGGGAAACTGTGGCTGGTTTGACAGTGCCAAGTGCCTCCTGCCAACTGACATCAAGAACCTGGCCTGGTGACTTTTGTTTCTCTGGGGAAAGGCCATGGTTGGTATCCTGACCCTGGTGTCCTGGAGTGGCCGTCTGCCTGCTAAAATTCTGGACGGACCAGGATGCCGCCAAGATGCAAGGTGCCCCCAGAGGCAACTGTGGCTGGTTTGACAGTGCCAAGTGCCTCCTGCAAACTGACATCAGGAACCTGGCCTGGTGATTTTTCTTTGTCTGGGGAAAGGCCATTGTACGTGTCCAGGGCCTGTGGCCCGTAGTGGCTGGCCCCCTGCTGAAATTCCGAACGGATCAGGATACCTCCCAGACCGATAGTACCACCTCAGGCAACTGTGGCTGGTTTGACACTGCCAAGTGCCTCCTGCAAACTGACATCAGGAACCTGGCCGGGTGACTTTTGTTTCTCTGGGGAAAGGCCGTGGTTAATGTACAGGGCCGGGTGTCCTGAGTGGCCGGCTGCCTGCTGAAATTCCGCACGGATCAGGATACCTCCCAGATGGAAAGTGGCCCCACAGGCAACTGTGGCTGGTTTGACAGTGCCAAGTGCCTCCTGCAAACTGACATCAGGAACCTGGCCTGGTGACTTTTGTTTCTCTGGGGAAAAGCCATCATTCTTCTCCAGTGCCCTTGGCCCGGAGTGGACGGGTGCCTGCTCAAATTCCGCACGGATCAGGATACCTCCCAGATGGAAAGTACCACCACAGGCAACTGTGGCTGGTTTGACAGTGCCAAGTGCCTCCTGCAAACTGACATCAGGAGCCTGGCCTGGTGTCTTTTGTTTCTCAGGGGAAAGGCTTTCGTTCCTATCCATGGACGGCTGGCCAATAGTGGCAGGCTGTCTGCTGAAATTCCGCACGGTTGAAGATACCTCCCAGATGGAAAGTACCACCACAGGCAACTGTGGCTGGTTTGACAGTGCCAAGTGCTTCCTGCAAACTGACATCAGAAACCTGGCCTGGTGATTTTCTTTCTCAGGGGAAAGGCCATGGCTCATGTCCAGGGCCCGGTGGCCCCTACTTGCCTGCTGCCTGCTGAAATTCCACACGGATCAGGATACCTCCCAGATGTAAGGTGCCACCACAGGCAACTGTGGCTGGTTTGACAGTGCCAAGTGCCTCCTGCAAACTGACATCAGGAACCTGGCCTTGTGAGTTTTGTTTCTCTGGGGAAAGGCCATCATTCTTGTTCAGAGCCCAGTGGCCCGGAGTGGCCGGCTGCCTGCTGAAATTCCGCACGGATCAGGATACCTCCCAGATTCAAGGTGCCGCCACAGGCAACTGTGGCTGGCTTGAGAGTGCCAAGTGCCTCCTGCAAACTGACATCAGGAACCTGGCCTGGTGACTGTTGTTTCTCTGGGGAAAGGCCATCATTCTTTACCGGGGCCCGCCGGCCCGGAGTGGCCGGCTGCCTTCTGAAATTCCACACGGTTGAGGATACCTCCCAGATGCAAGGTGGACCCACAGACAACTGTGGCTGGTTTGACAGTGCCAAGTGCCTCCTGCAAACTGACATCAGGAACCTGGGCTGGTGACTTTTGTTTCTCTGGGGAAAGCCATGGTTCTTGTCCACGGCCTGGTGGCCCGGAGTGTCCGGCTGCCTCCTGAAATTCCGCATGGATCAGAATGCCTCCAGGATGAAAGGTGCCCCCATAGGCAACTGTGGCTGGTTTGACAGTGCCAAGTGCCTCCTCCAAACAGACATCAGGAACCTGGCCTGGTAAGTTTTGTTTCTCTGGGGAAAGGCCATCGTTCTTGTCCGGGTTCCGCCGGCCCGGAGTCGCCGGCTGTCTGCTGAAATTCCACACGGTTGAGGCTACCTCCCAGATGCAAGGCGCCCCCACAGGCAACTGTGGCTGGTTTGACAGTGCCATGTGCCTCCTGCAAACTGACATCAGGAACCTGACCTGGTGACTTTCGCTTGTCTGGGGAAAGGCCATAGATGATGTCCAGTGCCCCCTGGCCCGGAGTGGCCGACTGCCTGCTGAAATTCCGCACGGATCAGGATACCTCCCAGATGCAAGGTGCCCCCACAGGCAACTGTGGCTTGTTTGACAGTGCCAAGTGCCTCCTGCAAACTGACATCAGGAACCTGGCCTGGTGAGTTTTGTTTCTCTGGGGAAAGGTCATGGTTCATATCCTGGACCCGTAGTCCAGGAGTGGCCGGCTGCCTGCTGAAATTCCAAAAGGATCAGGATGCCGCCCTGATGCAAGGTACCACCACAGGAAACTGTGGCAGGTTTGACAGTGCCAAGTGCCTCCTGCAAACTGACATCAGGAACCTGACCTGGTAAGTTTTGTTTCTCTGGGGAAAGGCCATCGTTCCTGTCCGGGGCCCGCTGGCCCGGAGTGGCCGGCTGCCTTCTGAAATTCCACACGGTTGAGGATACCTCCTAGATGCAAGGTGGCCCCACAGGCAACTGTGGCTGGTTTGACAGTGCCAAGTGCCTCCTGCAAACTGACATCAGGAACCTGGCCTGGTAACTTTTGTTTCTCTGGGGAAAGGCCATGGTTCTTGTCCACGGCCTGGTGGCCCGGAGTGTCCGGCTGCCTCCTGAAATTCCGCATGGATCAGAATGCCTCCCAGATGAAAAGTGCCCCCAGAGGCAACTGTGGCTGGTTTGACAGTGCCAAGTGCCTCCTGCAAACTGACATCAGGAACCTGGCCTGGTAAGTTTTGTTTCTCTGGGGAAAGGCCATCGTTCTTGTCCGGGGCCGCCGGCCCGGAGTGGCTGGCTGTCTGCTGAAATTCCACAGGGTTAAGGCTACCTCCCAGATGCAAGGCGCCCCCACAGGCAACTGTGGCTGGTTTGACAGTGCCATGTGCCTCCTGCAAACTGACATCAGGAACCTGGCCTGGTGACTTTTGTTTCTCTGGGGAAAGGCCATGGTTCGTATCCTGGATACGTAGGACCGGAGAGGCCGGCTGCCTGTTGAAATTCCTCACGGATCAGGATGCCGCCGAGATGCAAGATGCCCCCACAGGCAACTGTGGCTGCTTCGACAGTGCCAAGTGCCTCCTGCAAAC
This sequence comes from Passer domesticus, assembly GCF_036417665.1. Lineage (NCBI taxonomy): Eukaryota > Metazoa > Chordata > Aves > Passeriformes > Passeridae > Passer > Passer domesticus. The sequence goes on from NC_087474.1 coordinate 60,759,176, forward strand.
TGACATCAGGAACCTGGCCGGGTGACTTTTGTTTCTCTGGGGAAAGGCCATGGTTCATATCCTGGACCCATAGGCCAGGAGTGGCCGGCTGCCTGCTGAAATTCCGAACGGATCAGGATGCCTCCCAGATGCAAGGTGCCCCCAGAGGCAATTGTGGCTGGTTTGACAGTGCCAAGTGCCTCCTGCAAACTGACATCAGGAACCTGGCCTGGTGACATTTATTTCTCTGGGGAAAGGCCATTGTACGTGTCCAGGGCCTAGTGGCCCGGAGTGGCCGGCTGCTTGCTGGACTTCTGCATGGATCAGGATGCCGCCGAGATGCAAGGTACCCCCACAGGCACCTGTGGCTGGTTTGACAGTGCCAAGTGCCTCCTGCCAACTGACATCAAGAACCTGGCCTGGTGACTTTTGTTTCTCTGGGGAAAGGCCATGGTTGGTATCCTGAGCCTCGTGTCCTGGAGTGGCCGTCTGCCTGCTAAAATTCTGGACGGACCAGGATGCCGCCAAGATGCAAGGTGCCCCCAGAGGCAACTGTGGCTGGTTTGACAGTGCCAAGTGCCTCCTGCAAACTGACATCAGGAACCTGGCCTGGTGACTTTTGTTTCCCAGGGGAATGGCCATAGATGATGTCCAGTGCCTTCTGGCCTGGAGTGGCCGACTGCCTGCTGAAATTCTGCATGGATCAGGATGCCGCCGAGATGCAAGGTGCCCCACAGGCACCTGTGGCTGGTTTGACAGTGCCAAGTGCTTCCTGCAAACTGACATCAGAAACCTGGCCTGGTGATTTTCTTTCTCCGGGGAAAGGCCATGGTTCATCTCCAGGGCTTGGTGGCCCGTACTTGCCTGCTGCCTGCTGAAATTCCACACGGATCAGGATACCTCCCAGATGTAAGGTGCCACCACAGGCAACTGTGGCTGGTTTGACAGTGCCAAGTGCCTCCTGCAAACTGACATCAGGAACCTGGCCCGGTGACTTTTGTTTCTCTGGGGAAAGGCCATCGTTCATATCCTACAAACTGTGGCCCAGAGTGGCCGGCTGCCTGCTGAAATTCCGCACGGATCAGGATACCTCCCAGATGCAAAGTGCCCCACGGGAAACTGTGGCTGGTTTGACAGTGCCAAGTGCCTCCTGCCAACTGACATCAAGAACCTGGCCTGGTGACTTTTGTTTCTCTGGGGAAAGGCCATGGTTGGTATCCTGAGCCTCGTGTCCTGGAGTGGCCGTCTGCCTGCTAAAATTCTGGATGGACCAGGATGCCTCCCAGATGCAATGTGCCCCCAGAGGCAACTGTGGCTGGTTTGACAGTGCCAAGTGCCTCCTGCAAACTGACATCAGGAACCTGGCCTGGTGACATTTATTTCTCTGGGGAAAGGCCATTGTACGTGTCCAAGGCCTAGTGGCCCGGAGTGGCCGACTGCTTGCTGGAATTCTGCATGGATCAGGATGCCGCCGAGATGCAAGGTGCCCCCACAGGCACCTGTGGCTGGTTTGACAGTGCCAAGTGTCTCCTGCAAACTGACATCAGGAACCTGGCCTGGTGACTTTTGTTTCTCTGGGGACAGGCCATGGTTCATATCCTACAAACTGTGGCCATGAGTGGCCGGCTGCCTGCTGAAATTCCGCACGGATCAGGATACCTCCCAGATGCAAGGCGCCCCACGGGAAACTGTGGCTGGTTTGACAGTGCCAAGTGCCTCCTGCCAACTGACATCAAGAACCTGGCCTGGTGACTTTTGTTTCTCTGGGGAAAGGCCATGGTTGCTATCCTGAGCCTGGTGTCCTGGAGTGGCCGTCTGCCTGCTAAAATTCTGGACGGACCAGGATGCCTCCCAGATGCAAGGTGCCCCCAGAGGCAACTGTGGCTGGTTTGACAGTGCCATGTGCCCCCTGCAAACTGACATCAGGAGCCTGGCCTGGTGTCTTTTGTTTCTCAGGGGAAAGGCTTTCGTTCCTATCCATGGACGGGTGGCCAATAGTGGCTGGCTGCCTGCTGAAATTCCGCACGGTTGAAGATACCTCCCAGATGGAAAGTACCACCACAGGCAACTGTGGCTGGTTTGACAGTGCCAAGTGCCTCCTGCAAACTGACATCAGGAACCTGGCCTGGTGACTTTTGTTTCTCAGGGGAAAGGGCATCGTTCGTGTCCAGTGCCCGGTGGCCTGGAGTGGCCAGCAGCCTGCTGAACTTCCGCACAGCTGAGGATACCTCCCAGATGCAAGATGCCCATACAGGTACGTGTGGCTGGTTTGACAGTGCCAAGTGCCTCCTGCAAACTGACATCAGGAACCTGGCCAGGTGACTTTTGTTTCTCTGGGGAAAGGCCATCGTTCCACTCCACGGCCAGGTGGCCTGGAGTGGCCGGCTGCCTGTTGAAATTCCGCACGGATGAGGATAACTCCCAGATGAAAGGAGCCCCCAGAGGCAACTGGGGCTGGTTTGACAGTGCCAAGTGCCTCCTGCAAACTGACATCAGGAACCTGGCCTGGTAACTTTTGTTTCTCTGGGGAAAGGCCATGGTTCATGTCCACGGCCTGGTGGCCCGGAGTGTCCGGCTGCCTGCTGAAATTCCGCATGGATCAGGATGCCGCAGCGATGCAAGGTGCCCCACAGGCACCTGTGGCTGCTTCGACAGTGCCAAGTGCTTCCTGCAAACTGACATCAGAAACCTGGCCTGGTGATTATCTTTCTCAGGGGAAAGGCCATGGCTCATGTCCAGGGCCCGGTGCCCCTACTTGCCTGCTGCCTGCTGAAATTCCACACGGATCAGGATACCTCCCAGATGTAAGGTGCCACCACAGGCAACTGTGGCTGGTTTGACAGTGCCAAGTGCCTCCTGCAAACTGACATCAGGAACCTGGCCTTGTGAGTTTTGTTTCTCTGGGGAAAGGCCATCATTCTTGTTCAGAGCCCAGTGGCCCGGAGTGGCCGGCTGCCTGCTGAAATTCCGCACGGATCAGGATACCTCCCAGATGTAAGGTGCCGCCACAGGCAACTGTGGCTGGCTTGAGAGTGCCAAGTGCCTCCTGCAAACTGACATCAGGAACCTGGCCTGGTGACTGTTGTTTCTCTGGGGAAAGGCCATCATTCTTTTCCGGGGCCCGCCGGCCCGGAGTGGCCGGCTGCCTTCTGAAATTCCACACGGTTGAGGATACCTCCCAGATGCAAGGTGGACCCACAGACAACTGTGGCTGGTTTGACAGTGCCGAGTGCCTCCTGCAAACTGACATCAGGAACCTGGCCTGGTGACTTTTGTTTCTCTGGGGAAAGGCCATGGTTCTTGTCCACGGCCTGGTGGCCCGGAGTGTCCGGCTGCCTCCTGAAATTCCGCATGGATCAGAATGCCTCCAGGATGAAAAGTGCCCCCATAGGCAACTGTGGCTGGTTTGACAGTGCCAAGTGCCTCCTCCAAACAGACATCAGGAACCTGGCCTGGTAAGTTTTGTTTCTCTGGGGAAAGGCCATCGTTCTTGTCCGGGTTCCGCCGGCCCGGAGTCGCCGGCTGTCTGCTGAAATTCCACACGGTTGAGGCTACCTCCCAGATGCAAGGCGCCCCCACAGGCAACTGTGGCTGGTTTGACAGTGCCATGTGCCTCCTGCAAACTGACATCAGGAACCTGACCTGGTGACTTTCGCTTGTCTGGGGAAAGGCCATAGATGATGTCCAGTGCCCCCTGGCCCGGAGTGGCCGACTGCCTGCTGAAATTCCGCACGGATCAGGATACCTCCCAGATGCAAGGTGCCCCCACAGGCAACTGTGGCTGGTTTGACAGTGCCAAGTGCCTCCTGCAAACTGACATCAGGAACCTGGCCTGGTGAGTTTTGTTTCTCTGGGGAAAGGTCATGGTTCATATCCTGGACCCGTAGTCCAGGAGTGGCCGGCTGCCTGCTGAAATTCTGAACGGATTAGGATGCCGCCCTGATGCAAGGTACCACCACAGGAAACTGTGGCAGGTTTGACAGTGCCAAGTGCCTCCTGCAAACTGACATCAGGAACCTGACCTGGTAAGTTTTGTTTCTCTGGGGAAAGGCCATCGTTCTTGTCCGGGGCCGCCGGCCCGGAGTGGCTGGCTGTCTGCTGAAATTCCACAGGGTTAAGGCTACCTCCCAGATGCAAGGCGCCCCCACAGGCAACTGTGGCTGGTTTGACAGTGCCATGTGCCTCCTGCAAACTGACATCAGGAACCTGGCCTGGTGACTTTTGTTTCTCTGGGGAAAGGCCATGGTTCGTATCCTGGATACGTAGGACCGGAGAGGCCGGCTGCCTGTTGAAATTCCTCACGGATCAGGATGCCGCCGAGATGCAAGATGCCCCCACAGGCACCTGTGGCTGCTTCGACAGTGCCAAGTGCCTCCTGCAAACTGACATCAGGAACCTGGCCGGGTGACTTTTGTTTCTCTGGGGAAAGGCCATGGTTCATATCCTGGACCCGTAGGCCAGGAGTGGCCGGCTGCCTGCTGAAATTCCGAACGGATCAGGATGCCTCCCAGATGCAAGGTGCCCCACGGGAAACTGCGGCTGGTTTGACAGTGCCAAGTGCCTCCTGCAAACTGACATCAGGAACCTGGCCGGGTGACTTTTGTTTCTCTGGGGAAAGGCCATGGTTCATATCCTGGACCCGTAGGCCAGGAGTGGCCGGCTGCCTGCTGAAATTCCGAACGGATCAGGATGCCTCCCAGATGCAAGGTGCCCCCAGAGGCAATTGTGGCTGGTTTGACAGTGCCAAGTGCCTCCTGCAAACTGACATCAGAAACCTGGCCTTGTGAGTTTTGTTTCTCTGGGGAAAGGCCATCATTCTTGTTCAGAGCCCAGTGGCCCGGAGTGGCCGGCTGCCTGCTGAAATTCCGCACGGATCAGGATACCTCCCAGATTCAAGGTGCCGCCACAGGCAACTGTGGCTGGCTTGAGAGTGCCAAGTGCCTCCTGCAAACTGACATCAGGAACCTGGCCGGGTGACTTTTGTTTCTCTGGGGAAAGGCCATCATGCTTTTCCGGGGCCCGCCGGCCCGGAGTGGCCGGCTGCCTTCTGAAATTCCACACGGTTGAGGATACCTCCCAGATGCAAGGTGCCCCCACAGGCAACTGTGGCTGGTTTGACAGTGCCAAGTGCCTCCTGCAAACTGACATCAGGAACCTGGCCTGGTGACTTTTGTTTCTCGGGGGAAAGGCCATCACTCTTCTCCAATTCCCCGTGGCCCGGAGTGGCCGGCCCCCTGCTGAAATTCCGCACAGGTGAGCATACCTCCCAGATGCAACGTGCCCATAAAGGTAAGTGTGGCTGGTTTGACAGTGCCAAGTGCCTCCTGCAAACTGACATCAGGAACCTGGCCTGGTGAGTTTTGTTTCTCTGGGGAAAGGTCATGGTTCATATCCTGGACCACTAGTCCAGGAGTGGCCGGCTGCCTGCTGAAATTCTGAACGGATTAGGATGCCGCCCAGATGCAACGTACCACCACAGGCAACTGCGGCTAGTTTGACAGTGCCAAGTGCCTCCTGCAAACTGACATCAGGAACCTGACCTGGTAAGTTTTGTTTCTCTGGGGAAAGGCCATCGTTCCTGTCTGGGGCCCGCTGGCCCGGAGTGGCCGGCTGCCTTCTGAAATTCCACACGGTTGAGGATACCTCCTAGATGCAAGGTGGCCCCACAGGCAACTGTGGCTGGTTTGACAGTGCCAAGTGCCTCCTGCAAACAGACATCAGGAACCTGGCCTGGTAACTTGTGTTTCTCTGGGGAAAGGCCATGGTTCATATCCTGGATACGTAGGACCGGAGAGGCCGGCTACCTGTTGAAATTCCTCACTGATCAGGATGCCGCCGAGATGCAAGATGCCCCCACAGGCACCTGTGGCTGCTTCGACAGTGCCAAGTGCTTCCTGCAAACTGACATCAGGAACCTGGCCTGGTGACATTTATTTCTCTGGGGATAGGCCATTGTACGTGTCCAATTCCTAGTGGCCTGGAGTGGCCAGCTGCTTGCTGGAATTCTGCATGGATCAGGATGCCGCCGAGATGCAAGTTGCCCCCACAGGCAACTGTGGCTGGTTTGACAGTGCCAAGTGCCTCCTGCAAACTGACATCAGGAACCTGGCCTGGTAACTTTTGTTTCTCTGGGGAAAGGCCATGGTTCTTGTCCACGGCCTGGTGGCCCGGAGTGTCCGGCTGCCTCCTGAAATTCCGCATGGATCAGAATGCCTCCCAGATGAAAAGTGCCCCCAGAGGCAACTGTGGCTGGTTTGACAGTGCCAAGTGCCTCCTGCAAACTGACATCAGGAACCTGGCCTGGTAAGTTTTGTTTCTCTGGGGAAAGGCCATCGTTCTTGTCCGGGGCCGCCGGCCCGGAGTGGCTGGCTGTCTGCTGAAATTCCACAGGGTTAAGGCTACCTCCCAGATGCAAGGCGCCCCCACAGGCAACTGTGGCTGGTTTGACAGTGCCATGTGCCTCCTGCAAACTGACATCAGGAACCTGGCCTGGTGACTTTTGTTTCTCTGGGGAAAGGCCATGGTTCGTATCCTGGATACGTAGGACCGGAGAGGCCGGCTGCCTGTTGAAATTCCTCACGGATCAGGATGCCGCCGAGATGCAAGATGCCCCCACAGGCAACTGTGGCTGCTTCGACAGTGCCAAGTGCCTCCTGCAAACTGACATCAGGAACCTGGCCGGGTGACTTTTGTTTCTCTGGGGAAAGGCCATGGTTCATATCCTGGACCCGTAGGCCAGGAGTGGCCGGCTGCCTGCTGAAATTCCGAACGGATCAGGATGCCTCCCAGATGCAAGGTGCCCCCAGAGGCAATTGTGGCTGGTTTGACAGTGCCAAGTGCCTCCTGCAAACTGACATCAGGAACCTGGCCTGGTGACATTTATTTCTCTGGGGAAAGGCCATTGTACGTGTCCAGGGCCTAGTGGCCCGGAGTGGCCGGCTGCTTGCTGGACTTCTGCATGGATCAGGATGCCGCCAAGATGCAAGGTGCCCCCACAGGCACCTGTGGCTGGTTTGACAGTGCCAAGTGCCTCCTGCCAACTGACATCAAGAACCTGGCCTGGTGACTTTTGTTTCTCTGGGGAAAGGCCATGGTTGGTATCCTGAGCCTCGTGTCCTGGAGTGGCCGTCTGCCTGCTAAAATTCTGGACGGACCAGGATGCCGCCAAGATGCAAGGTGCCCCCAGAGGCAACTGTGGCTGGTTTGACAGTGCCAAGTGCTTCCTGCAAACTGACATCAGAAACCTGGCCTGGTGATTTTCTTTCCCAGGGGAAAGGCCATGGTTCATGTCCAGGGCCCGGTGGCTCGCAGTTGCCTGCTGCCTGCTGAAATTCCACACGGATCCGGATACCTCCCTGATGCAAGTTGCCCCCACCGGCAACTGTGGCTGGTTTGACAGTGCCATGTGCCTCCTGCAAACTGACATCAGGAACCTGGCCTGGTGACTTTTGTTTCCCAGGGGAAAGGCCATAGATGATGTCCAGTGCCTTCTGGCCTGGAGTGGCCGACTGCCTGCTGAAATTCTGCATGGATCAGGATGCCGCCGAGATGCAAGGTGCCCCACAGGCACCTGTGGCTGGTTTGACAGTGCCAAGTGCTTCCTGCAAACTGACATCAGAAACCTGGCCTGGTGATTTTCTTTCTCCGGGGAAAGGCCATGGTTCATGTCCAGGGCTTGGTGGCCCGTACTTGCCTGCTGCCTGCTGAAATTCCACACGGATCAGGATACCTCCCAGATGTAAGGTGCCACAACAGGCAACTGTGGCTGGTTTGACAGTGCCAAGTGCCTCCTGCAAACTGACATCAGGAACCTGGCCCGGTGACTTTTGTTTCTCTGGGGAAAGGCCATCGTTCATATCCTACAAACTGTGGCCCAGAGTGGCCGGCTGCCTGCTGAAATTCCGCACGGATCAGGATACCTCCCAGATGCAAAGTTCCCCACGGGAAACTGTGGCTGGTTTGACAGTGCCAAGTGCCTCCTGCCAACTGACATCAAGAACCTGGCCTGGTGACTTTTGTTTCTCTGGGGAAAGGCCATGGTTAGTATCCTGAGCCTCGTGTCCTGGAGTGGCCGTCTGCCTGCTAAAATTCTGGACGGACCAGGATGCCGCCAAGATGCAAGGTGCCCCCAGAGGCAACTGTGGCTGGTTTGACAGTGCCAAGTGCTTCCTGCAAACTGACATCAGAAACCTGGCCTGGTGATTTTCTTTCCCAGGGGAAAGGCCATGGTTCATGTCCAGGGCCCGGTGGCTCGCAGTTGCCTGCTGCCTGCTGAAATTCCACACGGATCCGGATACCTCCCTGATGCAAGTTGCCCCCACCGGCAACTGTGGCTGGTTTGACAGTGCCAAGTGCCTCCTGCAAACTGACATCAGGAACCTGGCCGGGTGACTTTTGTTTCTCTGGGGAAAGGCCGTGGTTAATGTACAGGGCCGGGTGTCCTGAGTGGCCGGCTGCCTGCTGAAATTCCGCACGGATCAGGATACCTCCCAGATGGAAAGTGGCCCCACAGGCAACTGTGGCTGGTTTGACAGTGCCAAGTGCCTCCTGCAAACTGACATCAGGAACCTGGCCTGGTGACTTTTGTTTCTCTGGGGAAAAGCCATCATTCTTCTCCAGTGCCCGTTGGCCCGGAGTGGACGGGAGCCTGCTCAAATTCCGCACGGATCAGGATACCTCCCAGATGGAAAGTACCACCACAGGCAACTGTGGCTGGTTTGACAGTGCCAAGTGCTTCCTGCAAACTGACATCAGAAACCTGGCCTGGTGATTTTCTTTCTCAGGGGAAAGGCCATGGCTCATGTCCAGGGCCCGGTGGCCCCTACTTGCCTGCTGCCTGCTGAAATTCCACACGGATCAGGATACCTCCCAGATGTAAGGTGCCACCACAGGCAACTGTGGCTGGTTTGACAGTGCCAAGTGCCTCCTGCAAACTGACATCAGGAACCTGGCCTTGTGAGTTTTGTTTCTCTGGGGAAAGGCCATCATTCTTGTTCAGAGCCCAGTGGCCCGGAGTGGCCGGCTGCCTGCTGAAATTCCGCACGGATCAGGATACCTCCCAGATTCAAGGTGCCGCCACAGGCAACTGTGGCTGGCTTGAGAGTGCCAAGTGCCTCCTGCAAACTGACATCAGGAACCTGGCCTGGTGACTGTTGTTTCTCTGGGGAAAGGCCATCATTCTTTTCCGGGGCCCGCCGGCCCGGAGTGGCCGGCTGCCTTCTGAAATTCCACACGGTTGAGGATACCTCCCAGATGCAAGGTGGACCCACAGACAACTGTGGCTGGTTTGACAGTGCCAAGTGCCTCCTGCAAACTGACATCAGGAACCTGGCCTGGTGACTTTTGTTTCTCTGGGGAAAGGCCATGGTTCTTGTCCACGGCCTGGTGGCCCGGAGTGTCCGGCTGCCTCCTGAAATTCCGCATGGATCAGAATGCCTCCAGGATGAAAGGTGCCCCCATAGGCAACTGTGGCTGGTTTGACAGTGCCAAGTGCCTCCTCCAAACAGACATCAGGAACCTGGCCTGGTAAGTTTTGTTTCTCTGGGGAAAGGCCATCGTTCTTGTCCGGGTTCCGCCGGCCCGGAGTCGCCGGCTGTCTGCTGAAATTCCACACGGTTGAGGCTACCTCCCAGATGCAAGGCGCCCCCACAGGCAACTGTGGCTGGTTTGACAGTGCCATGTGCCTCCTGCAAACTGACATCAGGAACCTGACCTGGTGACTTTCGCTTGTCTGGGGAAAGGCCATAGATGATGTCCAGTGCCCCCTGGCCCGGAGTGGCCGACTGCCTGCTGAAATTCCGCACGGATCAGGATACCTCCCAGATGCAAGGTGCCCCCACAGGCAACTGTGGCTTGTTTGACAGTGCCAAGTGCCTCCTGCAAACTGACATCAGGAACCTGGCCTGGTGAGTTTTGTTTCTCTGGGGAAAGGTCATGGTTCATATCCTGGACCCGTAGTCCAGGAGTGGCCGGCTGCCTGCTGAAATTCTGAACGGATTAGGATGCCGCCCTGATGCAAGGTACCACCACAGGAAACTGTGGCAGGTTTGACAGTGCCAAGTGCCTCCTGCAAACTGACATCAGGAACCTGACCTGGTAAGTTTTGTTTCTCTGGGGAAAGGCCATCGTTCCTGTCCGGGGCCCGCTGGCCCGGAGTGGCCGGCTGCCTTCTGAAATTCCACACGGTTGAGGATACCTCCTAGATGCAAGGTGGCCCCACAGGCAACTGTGGCTGGTTTGACAGTGCCAAGTGCCTCCTGCAAACTGACATCAGGAACCTGGCCTGGTAACTTTTGTTTCTCTGGGGAAAGGCCATGGTTCTTGTCCACGGCCTGGTGGCCCGGAGTGTCCGGCTGCCTCCTGAAATTCCGCATGGATCAGAATGCCTCCCAGATGAAAAGTGCCCCCAGAGGCAACTGTGGCTGGTTTGACAGTGCCAAGTGCCTCCTGCAAACTGACATCAGGAACCTGGCCTGGTAAGTTTTGTTTCTCTGGGGAAAGGCCATCGTTCTTGTCCGGGGCCGCCGGCCCGGAGTGGCTGGCTGTCTGCTGAAATTCCACAGGGTTAAGGCTACCTCCCAGATGCAAGGCGCCCCCACAGGCAACTGTGGCTGGTTTGACAGTGCCATGTGCCTCCTGCAAACTGACATCAGGAACCTGGCCTGGTGACTTTTGTTTCTCTGGGGAAAGGCCATGGTTCGTATCCTGGATACGTAGGACCGGAGAGGCCGGCTGCCTGTTGAAATTCCTCACGGATCAGGATGCCGCCGAGATGCAAGATGCCCCCACAGGCAACTGTGGCTGCTTCGACAGTGCCAAGTGCCTCCTGCAAACTGACATCAGGAACCTGGCCTGGTGACATTTATTTCTCTGGGGAAAGGCCATTGTACGTGTCCAGGGCCTAGTGGCCCGGAGTGGCCGGCTGCTTGCTGGACTTCTGCATGGATCAGGATGCCGCCAAGATGCAAGGTGCCCCCACAGGCACCTGTGGCTGGTTTGACAGTGCCAAGTGCCTCCTGCCAACTGACATCAAGAACCTGGCCTGGTGACTTTTGTTTCTCTGGGGAAAGGCCATGGTTGGTATCCTGAGCCTCGTGTCCTGGAGTGGCCGTCTGCCTGCTAAAATTCTGGACGGACCAGGATGCCGCCAAGATGCAAGGTGCCCCCAGAGGCAACTGTGGCTGGTTTGACAGTGCCAAGTGCTTCCTGCAAACTGACATCAGAAACCTGGCCTGGTGATTTTCTTTCCCAGGGGAAAGGCCATGGTTCATGTCCAGGGCCCGGTGGCTCGCAGTTGCCTGCTGCCTGCTGAAATTCCACACGGATCCGGATACCTCCCTGATGCAAGTTGCCCCCACCGGCAACTGTGGCTGGTTTGACAGTGCCATGTGCCTCCTGCAAACTGACATCAGGAACCTGGCCTGGTGACTTTTGTTTCCCAGGGGAAAGGCCATAGATGATGTCCAGTGCCTTCTGGCCTGGAGTGGCCGACTGCCTGCTGAAATTCTGCATGGATCAGGATGCCGCCGAGATGCAAGGTGCCCCACAGGCACCTGTGGCTGGTTTGACAGTGCCAAGTGCTTCCTGCAAACTGACATCAGAAACCTGGCCTGGTGATTTTCTTTCTCCGGGGAAAGGCCATGGTTCATGTCCAGGGCTTGGTGGCCCGTACTTGCCTGCTGCCTGCTGAAATTCCACACGGATCAGGATACCTCCCAGATGTAAGGTGCCACCACAGGCAACTGTGGCTGGTTTGACAGTGCCAAGTGCCTCCTGCAAACTGACATCAGGAACCTGGCCTGGTGAGTTTTGTTTCTCTGGGGAAAGGTCATGGTTCATATCCTGGACCCGTAGTCCAGGAGTGGCCGGCTGCCTGCTGAAATTCTGAACGGATTAGGATGCCGCCCTGATGCAAGGTACCACCACAGGAAACTGTGGCAGGTTTGACAGTGCCAAGTGCCTCCTGCAAACTGACATCAGGAACCTGACCTGGTAAGTTTTGTTTCTCTGGGGAAAGGCCATCGTTCCTGTCCGGGGCCCGCTGGCCCGGAGTGGCCGGCTGCCTTCTGAAATTCCACACGGTTGAGGATACCTCCTAGATGCAAGGTGGCCCCACAGGCAACTGTGGCTGGTTTGACAGTGCCAAGTGCCTCCTGCAAACTGACATCAGGAACCTGGCCTGGTAACTTTTGTTTCTCTGGGGAAAGGCCATGGTTCTTGTCCACGGCCTGGTGGCCCGGAGTGTCCGGCTGCCTCCTGAAATTCCGCATGGATCAGAATGCCTCCCAGATGAAAAGTGCCCCCAGAGGCAACTGTGGCTGGTTTGACAGTGCCAAGTGCCTCCTGCAAACTGACATCAGGAACCTGGCCTGGTAAGTTTTGTTTCTCTGGGGAAAGGCCATCGTTCTTGTCCGGGGCCGCCGGCCCGGAGTGGCTGGCTGTCTGCTGAAATTCCACAGGGTTAAGGCTACCTCCCAGATGCAAGGCGCCCCCACAGGCAACTGTGGCTGGTTTGACAGTGCCATGTGCCTCCTGCAAACTGACATCAGGAACCTGGCCTGGTGACTTTTGTTTCTCTGGGGAAAGGCCATGGTTCGTATCCTGGATACGTAGGACCGGAGAGGCCGGCTGCCTGTTGAAATTCCTCACGGATCAGGATGCCGCCGAGATGCAAGATGCCCCCACAGGCAACTGTGGCTGCTTCGACAGTGCCAAGTGCCTCCTGCAAACTGACATCAGGAACCTGGCCTGGTGACATTTATTTCTCTGGGGAAAGGCCATTGTACGTGTCCAGGGCCTAGTGGCCCGGAGTGGCCGGCTGCTTGCTGGACTTCTGCATGGATCAGGATGCCGCCAAGATGCAAGGTGCCCCCACAGGCACCTGTGGCTGGTTTGACAGTGCCAAGTGCCTCCTGCCAACTGACATCAAGAACCTGGCCTGGTGACTTTTGTTTCTCTGGGGAAAGGCCATGGTTGGTATCCTGAGCCTCGTGTCCTGGAGTGGCCGTCTGCCTGCTAAAATTCTGGACGGACCAGGATGCCGCCAAGATGCAAGGTGCCCCCAGAGGCAACTGTGGCTGGTTTGACAGTGCCAAGTGCTTCCTGCAAACTGACATCAGAAACCTGGCCTGGTGATTTTCTTTCCCAGGGGAAAGGCCATGGTTCATGTCCAGGGCCCGGTGGCTCGCAGTTGCCTGCTGCCTGCTGAAATTCCACACGGATCCGGATACCTCCCTGATGCAAGTTGCCCCCACCGGCAACTGTGGCTGGTTTGACAGTGCCATGTGCCTCCTGCAAACTGACATCAGGAACCTGGCCTGGTGACTTTTGTTTCCCAGGGGAAAGGCCATAGATGATGTCCAGTGCCTTCTGGCCTGGAGTGGCCGACTGCCTGCTGAAATTCTGCATGGATCAGGATGCCGCCGAGATGCAAGGTGCCCCACAGGCACCTGTGGCTGGTTTGACAGTGCCAAGTGCTTCCTGCAAACTGACATCAGAAACCTGGCCTGGTGATTTTCTTTCTCCGGGGAAAGGCCATGGTTCATGTCCAGGGCTTGGTGGCCCGTACTTGCCTGCTGCCTGCTGAAATTCCACACGGATCAGGATACCTCCCAGATGTAAGGTGCCACCACAGGCAACTGTGGCTGGTTTGACAGTGCCAAGTGCCTCCTGCAAACTGACATCAGGAACCTGGCCCGGTGACTTTTGTTTCTCTGGGGAAAGGCCATCGTTCATATCCTACAAACTGTGGCCCAGAGTGGCCGGCTGCCTGCTGAAATTCCGCACGGATCAGGATACCTCCCAGATGCAAAGTTCCCCACGGGAAACTGTGGCTGGTTTGACAGTGCCAAGTGCCTCCTGCCAACTGACATCAAGAACCTGGCCTGGTGACTTTTGTTTCTCTGGGGAAAGGCCATGGTTGGTATCCTGAGCCTCGTGTCCTGGAGTGGCCGTCTGCCTGCTAAAATTCTGGACGGACCAGGATGCCGCCAAGATGCAAGGTGCCCCCAGAGGCAACTGTGGCTGGTTTGACAGTGCCAAGTGCTTCCTGCAAACTGACATCAGAAACCTGGCCTGGTGATTTTCTTTCCCAGGGGAAAGGCCATGGTTCATGTCCAGGGCCCGGTGGCTCGCAGTTGCCTGCTGCCTGCTGAAATTCCACACGGATCCGGATACCTCCCTGATGCAAGTTGCCCCCACCGGCAACTGTGGCTGGTTTGACAGTGCCATGTGCCTCCTGCAAACTGACATCAGGAACCTGGCCGGGTGACTTTTGTTTCCCAGGGGAAAGGCCATAGATGATGTCCAGTGCCTTCTGGCCTGGAGTGGCCGACTGCCTGCTGAAATTCCGCACGGATCAGGATATCTCCCAGATGCAAGGTGCCCCCACAGGCACCTGTGGCTGGTTTGACAGTGCCAAGTGCCTCCTGCAAACTGACATCAGGAACCTGGCCTGGTGACTTTTGTTTCTCTGGGGAAAGGCCATCGTTCATCTCCAGGGCCCGGTGGCTCGAGTGGGCGGATACCTGCTAAAATTCCGCACAGATCAGGATACCTCCCAGATGGAAGGTGCCCGCCCAGGCAACTGTGGCTGGTTTGACAGTGCCAAGTGCCTCCTGCAAGCTGACATCAGGAACCTGGCCTGGTGACTTTTGTTTCTCTGGGGAAAAGCCATCATTCTTCTCCAGTGCCCGTTGGCCCGGAGTGGACGGGTGCCTGCTCAAATTCCGCACGGATCAGGATACCTCCCAGATGGAAAGTACCACCACAGGCAACTGTGGCTGGTTTGACAGTGCCAAGTGCTTCCTGCAAACTGACATCAGAAACCTGGCCTGGTGATTTTCTTTCTCAGGGGAAAGGCCATGGCTCATGTCCAGGGCCCGGTGGCCCCTACTTGCCTGCTGCCTGCTGAAATTCCACACGGATCAGGATACCTCCCAGATGTAAGGTGCCACCACAGGCAACTGTGGCTGGTTTGACAGTGCCAAGTGCCTCCTGCAAACTGACATCAGGAACCTGGCCTTGTGAGTTTTGTTTCTCTGGGGAAAGGCCATCATTCTTGTTCAGAGCCCAGTGGCCCGGAGTGGCCGGCTGCCTGCTGAAATTCCGCACGGATCAGGATACCTCCCAGATTCAAGGTGCCGCCACAGGCAACTGTGGCTGGCTTGAGAGTGCCAAGTGCCTCCTGCAAACTGACATCAGGAACCTGGCCTGGTGACTGTTGTTTCTCTGGGGAAAGGCCATCATTCTTTTCCGGGGCCCGCCGGCCCGGAGTGGCCGGCTGCCTTCTGAAATTCCACACGGTTGAGGATACCTCCCAGATGCAAGGTGGACCCACAGACAACTGTGGCTGGTTTGACAGTGCCAAGTGCCTCCTGCAAACTGACATCAGGAACCTGGCCTGGTGACTTTTGTTTCTCTGGGGAAAGGCCATGGTTCTTGTCCACGGCCTGGTGGCCCGGAGTGTCCGGCTGCCTCCTGAAATTCCGCATGGATCAGAATGCCTCCAGGATGAAAGGTGCCCCCATAGGCAACTGTGGCTGGTTTGACAGTGCCAAGTGCCTCCTCCAAACAGACATCAGGAACCTGGCCTGGTAAGTTTTGTTTCTCTGGGGAAAGGCCATCGTTCTTGTCCGGGTTCCGCCGGCCCGGAGTCGCCGGCTGTCTGCTGAAATTCCACACGGTTGAGGCTACCTCCCAGATGCAAGGCGCCCCCACAGGCAACTGTGGCTGGTTTGACAGTGCCATGTGCCTCCTGCAAACTGACATCAGGAACCTGACCTGGTGACTTTCGCTTGTCTGGGGAAAGGCCATAGATGATGTCCAGTGCCCCCTGGCCCGGAGTGGCCGACTGCCTGCTGAAATTCCGCACGGATCAGGATACCTCCCAGATGCAAGGTGCCCCCACAGGCAACTGTGGCTTGTTTGACAGTGCCAAGTGCCTCCTGCAAACTGACATCAGGAACCTGGCCTGGTGACTTTTGTTTCTCTGGGGAAAGGTCATGGTTCATATCCTGGACCCGTAGTCCAGGAGTGGCCGGCTGCCTGCTGAAATTCTGAACGGATTAGGATGCCGCCCTGATGCAAGGTACCACCACAGGAAACTGTGGCAGGTTTGACAGTGCCAAGTGCCTCCTGCAAACTGACATCAGGAACCTGACCTGGTAAGTTTTGTTTCTCTGGGGAAAGGCCATCGTTCCTGTCCGGGGCCCGCTGGCCCGGAGTGGCCGGCTGCCTTCTGAAATTCCACACGGTTGAGGATACCTCCTAGATGCAAGGTGGCCCCACAGGCAACTGTGGCTGGTTTGACAGTGCCAAGTGCCTCCTGCAAACTGACATCAGGAACCTGGCCTGGTAACTTTTGTTTCTCTGGGGAAAGGCCATGGTTCTTGTCCACGGCCTGGTGGCCCGGAGTGTCCGGCTGCCTCCTGAAATTCCGCATGGATCAGAATGCCTCCCAGATGAAAAGTGCCCCCAGAGGCAACTGTGGCTGGTTTGACAGTGCCAAGTGCCTCCTCCAAACAGACATCAGGAACCTGGCCTGGTAAGTTTTGTTTCTCTGGGGAAAGGCCATCGTTCTTGTCCGGGTTCCGCCGGCCCGGAGTGGCCGACTGCCTGCTGAAATTCCGCACGGATCAGGATACCTCCCAGATGCAAGGTGCCCCCACAGGCAACTGTGGCTGGTTTGACAGTGCCGAGTGCCTCCTGCAAACTGACATCAGGAACCTGGCCTGGTGACTTTTGTTTCTCTGGGGAAAGGTCATGGTTCATATCCTGGACCCGTAGTCCCGGAGTGGCCGGCTGCCTGCTGAAATTCCGAACGGATTAGGATGCCGCCCAGATGAAAGGTACCACCACAGGCAACTGTGGCAGGTTTGACAGTGCCAAGTGCCTCCTGCAAACTGACATCAGGAACCTGGCCTGCTGACTTTTGTTTCTCTTTGGAAAAGCCTTGGTTCATGTCCAGGACCTGGTGGTCCGGAGTGGCCGGCCGCCTGCTGAAATTCCGCATGGATCAGGATGCCTCCCACATGAAAAGTGCTCCCACAGGCAACTGTGGCTGGTTTGACAGTGCCAAGTGCCTCCTGCAAACTGACATCAGGAACCTGGCCTGGTGACTTTTGTTTCTCTGGGGAAAGGCCATTGTTCCTCTCCAGGGCCCGCTGGCCCGGAGTGGCCGACTGCCTGCTGAAATTCCGCACGGATCAGGATAACTCCCAGATGAAAGGAGCCTCACAGGCAACTGTGGCTGGTTTGACAGTGCCAAGTACCTCCTAGAAATTGACATCAGGAACCTGGCCTGGTGACTTTTGTTTCTCTGGGGAAAGGTCATGGTTCATATCCTGAGCCTGGTGTCCTGGAGTGGCCGACTGACTGCTGAAATTCTGCACGGATCAGGATGCCTCCCAGATGTAAAGAGCCCCCACAGGCACCTGTGGCTGGTTTGACAGTGCCAAGTGCCTCCTGCAAGCTGACATCAGGAACCTGGCCAGGTGACTTTTGTTTCTCAGGGGAAAGGCCATCGTTCCTCTCCAGGGCCCGCTGGCCCGGAATGGCCGACTGTCTGCTGAAATTCCGCACGGATCAGGATACCGCCCAGATGAAAGGTACCACCACAGGCAACTTTGGCTGGTTTGACAGTGCCAAGTGCCTCCTGCAAACTGACCTCAGGAACCTGGCCTGGTGAGTTTTGTTTCTCTGGGGTAAGGCCATGGTTCGTGCCCAGTGCCCGGTGGCCGGGAATGGCCGACTGTCTGCTGAAATTCCGCACGGATCAGGATAACTCCCAGATGCAAGGGGCCCCCACAGGCAACTGTGGCTGGTTTGACAGTGCCAAGTGCCTCCTGCAAACTGACATCAGGAACCTGGCCTGGTGACTTTTGTTTCTCTGGGGAAAGGCCATCATTCTTCTCCAGTGCCCGTTGGCCAGGAGTGGCCGTCTGCCTGCTGAAATTCCGCACGGATCAGGATACATCCCAGACCGAAACTAAAACCATAGGCAACTGTGGCTGGTTTGACAGTGCCAAGTGCCTCCTGCCAACTGACATCAGGAACCTGGCCTGGTAACTTTTGTTTCTCTGGCGAAAGGCCATGGTTCATGTCCACGGCCTGGTGGCCCAGAGTGTCCGGCTCCCTCCTGAAATTCAGCATGGATCAGGATGCCTCCCAGATGAAAATTGCCCCCAGAGGCACCTGTGGCTGGTTTGACAGTGCCAAGTGCCTCCTGCAAACTGACATCAGGAACCTGGCCTGGTGACTTTTGTTTCTCTGGGGAAAGGCCATCATTCTTTTCCGGGGCCCGCTGGCCCGGAGTGGCCTGCAGCCTGCTGAAATTCCGCACGGATCAGGATACATCCCAGACCGAAACTAAAACCATAGGAAACTGTGGCTGGTTTGACAGTGCCAAGTGCCTCCTGCCAACTGACATCAGGAACCTGGCCTGGTAAGTTTTATTTCTCTGGGGAAAGGCCATCGTTCATGTCCAGGGCCTTGCGGCGTGAAGTGGCCGGCTGCCTGCTGAAATTCCGCATGGGTCAGGATGCCTCCCAGATGGAAAGTGTCCCCACAGACAATTGTGGCTGGTTTGACAGTGCCAAGTGCCTCCTGCAAACTGACATCAGGAACCTGGCCTGGTGACTTTTGTTTCTCTGGGGAAAGGTCATGGTTCATATCCTGGACCCGTAGTCCCGGAGTGGCCGGCTGCCTGCTGAAATTCCGCATGGGTCAGGATGCCGCCCAGATGAAAGGTACCACCACAGGCAACTGTGGCAGGTTTGACAGTGCCAAGTGCCTCCTGCAAACTGACATCAGGAACCTGGCCAGGTGACTTTTGTTTCTCAGGGGAAAGTCCATCGTTCCCCTCCAGGGCCCGCTGGCCCGGAATGGCCGACTGTCTGCTGAAATTCCTCACGGATCAGGATACCGCCCAGATGAAAGGTACCACCACAGGCAACTGTGGCAGGTTTGACAGTGCCAAGTGCCTCCTACAAACTGACATCAGGAACCTGGCCTGGTGAGTTTTGTTTCTCTGGGGTAAGGCCATGGTTCGTGCCCAGCGCCCGGTGGCCTGGAGTGGCCAGCAGCCTGCTGAAATTCCGCACAGATGAGGATACCTCCCAGACGCAAGGTGCCCATACAGGTTAGTGTGGCTGGTTTGACAGTGCCAAGTGCCTCCTGCAAGCTGACATCAGGAACCTGGCCAGGTGACTTTTGTTTCTCAGGGGAAAGGCCATCGTTCCTCTCCAGGGCCCGCTGGCCCGGAATGGCCGACTGTCTGCTGAAATTCCGCACGGATCAGGATACCGCCCAGATGAAAGGTACCACCACAGGCAACTTTGGCTGGTTTGACAGTGCCAAGTGCCTCCTGCAAACTGACCTCAGGAACCTGGCCTGGTGAGTTTTGTTTCTCTGGGGTAAGGCCATGGTTCGTGCCCAGTGCCCGGTGGCCGGGAATGGCCGACTGTCTGCTGAACTTCCGCACGGATCAGGATAACTCCCAGATGCAAGGGGCCCCCACAGGCAACTGTGGCTGGTTTGACAGTGCCAAGTGCCTCCTGCAAACTGACATCAGGAACCTGGCCTGGTGACTTTTGTTTCTCTGGGGAAAGGCCATCATTCTTCTCCAGTGCCCGTTGGCCAGGAGTGGCCGTCTGCCTGCTGAAATTCCGCACGGATCAGGATACATCCCAGACCGAAACTAAAACCATAGGCAACTGTGGCTGGTTTGACAGTGCCAAGTGCCTCCTGCCAACTGACATCAGGAACCTGGCCTGGTAACTTTTGTTTCTCTGGCGAAAGGCCATGGTTCATGTCCACGGCCTGGTGGCCCAGAGTGTCCGGCTCCCTCCTGAAATTCAGCATGGATCAGGATGCCTCCCAGATGAAAATTGCCCCCAGAGGCACCTGTGGCTGGTTTGACAGTGCCAAGTGCCTCCTGCAAACTGACATCAGGAACCTGGCCTGGTGACTTTTGTTTCTCTGGGGAAAGGCCATCATTCTTTTCCGGGGCCCGCTGGCCCGGAGTGGCCTGCAGCCTGCTGAAATTCCGCACGGATCAGGATACATCCCAGACCGAAACTAAAACCATAGGCAACTGTGGCTGGTTTGACAGTGCCAAGTGCCTCCTGCCAACTGACATCAGGAACCTGGCCTGGTAAGTTTTATTTCTCTGGGGAAAGGCCATCGTTCATGTCCAGGGCCTTGCGGCGTGAAGTGGCCGGCTGCCTGCTGAAATTCCGCATGGGTCAGGATGCCTCCCAGATGGAAAGTGTCCCCACAGACAATTGTGGCTGCTTTGACAGTGCCAAGTGCCTCCTGCAAACTGACATCAGGAACCTGGCCTGGTGACTTTTGTTTCTCTGGGGAAAGGTCATGGTTCATATCCTGGACCCGTAGTCCCGGAGTGGCCGGCTGCCTGCTGAAATTCCGCATGGGTCAGGATGCCGCCCAGATGAAAGGTACCACCACAGGCAACTGTGGCAGGTTTGACAGTGCCAAGTGCTTCCTGCAAACTGACATCAGGAACCTGGCCAGGTGACTTTTGTTTCTCAGGGGAAAGTCCATCGTTCCCCTCCAGGGCCCGCTGGCCCGGAATGGCCGACTGTCTGCTGAAATTTCTCACGGATCAGGATACCGCCCAGATGAAAGGTACCACCACAGGCAACTGTGGCAGGTTTGACAGTGCCAAGTGCCTCCTACAAACTGACATCAGGAACCTGGCCTGGTGACTTTTGTTTCTCTGGGGAAAGGCCATCATTCTTCTCCAGTGCCCGTTGGCCAGGAGTGGCCGTCTGCCTGCTGAAATTCCGCACGGATCAGGATACATCCCAGACCGAAACTAAAACCATAGGCAACTGTGGCTGGTTTGACAGTGCCAAGTGCCTCCTGCCAACTGACATCAGGAACCTGGCCTGGTAACTTTTGTTTCTCTGGCGAAAGGCCATGGTTCATGTCCACGGCCTGGTGGCCCAGAGTGTCCGGCTCCCTCCTGAAATTCAGCATGGATCAGGATGCCTCCCAGATGAAAATTGCCCCCAGAGGCACCTGTGGCTGGTTTGACAGTGCCAAGTGCCTCCTGCAAACTGACATCAGGAACCTGGCCTGGTGACTTTTGTTTCTCTGGGGAAAGGCCATCATTCTTTTCCGGGGCCCGCTGGCCCGGAGTGGCCTGCAGCCTGCTGAAATTCCGCACGGATCAGGATACATCCCAGACCGAAACTAAAACCATAGGAAACTGTGGCTGGTTTGACAGTGCCAAGTGCCTCCTGCCAACTGACATCAGGAACCTGGCCTGGTAAGTTTTATTTCTCTGGGGAAAGGCCATCGTTCATGTCCAGGGCCTTGCGGCGTGAAGTGGCCGGCTGCCTGCTGAAATTCCGCATGGGTCAGGATGCCTCCCAGATGGAAAGTGTCCCCACAGACAATTGTGGCTGGTTTGACAGTGCCAAGTGCCTCCTGCAAACTGACATCAGGAACCTGGCCTGGTGACTTTTGTTTCTCTGGGGAAAGGTCATGGTTCATATCCTGGACCCGTAGTCCCGGAGTGGCCGGCTGCCTGCTGAAATTCCGCATGGGTCAGGATGCCGCCCAGATGAAAGGTACCACCACAGGCAACTGTGGCAGGTTTGACAGTGCCAAGTGCCTCCTGCAAACTGACATCAGGAACCTGGCCAGGTGACTTTTGTTTCTCAGGGGAAAGTCCATCGTTCCCCTCCAGGGCCCGCTGGCCCGGAATGGCCGACTGTCTGCTGAAATTCCTCACGGATCAGGATACCGCCCAGATGAAAGGTACCACCACAGGCAACTGTGGCAGGTTTGACAGTGCCAAGTGCCTCCTACAAACTGACATCAGGAACCTGGCCTGGTGAGTTTTGTTTCTCTGGGGTAAGGCCATGGTTCGTGCCCAGCGCCCGGTGGCCTGGAGTGGCCAGCAGCCTGCTGAAATTCCGCACAGATGAGGATACCTCCCAGACGCAAGGTGCCCATACAGGTTAGTGTGGCTGGTTTGACAGTGCCAAGTGCCTCCTGCAAGCTGACATCAGGAACCTGGCCAGGTGACTTTTGTTTCTCAGGGGAAAGGCCATCGTTCCTCTCCAGGGCCCGCTGGCCCGGAATGGCCGACTGTCTGCTGAAATTCCGCACGGATCAGGATACCGCCCAGATGAAAGGTACCACCACAGGCAACTTTGGCTGGTTTGACAGTGCCAAGTGCCTCCTGCAAACTGACCTCAGGAACCTGGCCTGGTGAGTTTTGTTTCTCTGGGGTAAGGCCATGGTTCGTGCCCAGTGCCCGGTGGCCGGGAATGGCCGACTGTCTGCTGAAATTCCGCACGGATCAGGATAACTCCCAGATGCAAGGGGCCCCCACAGGCAACTGTGGCTGGTTTGACAGTGCCAAGTGCCTCCTGCAAACTGACATCAGGAACCTGGCCTGGTGACTTTTGTTTCTCTGGGGAAAGGCCATCATTCTTCTCCAGTGCCCGTTGGCCAGGAGTGGCCGTCTGCCTGCTGAAATTCCGCACGGATCAGGATACATCCCAGACCGAAACTAAAACCATAGGCAACTGTGGCTGGTTTGACAGTGCCAAGTGCCTCCTGCCAACTGACATCAGGAACCTGGCCTGGTAACTTTTGTTTCTCTGGCGAAAGGCCATGGTTCATGTCCACGGCCTGGTGGCCCAGAGTGTCCGGCTCCCTCCTGAAATTCAGCATGGATCAGGATGCCTCCCAGATGAAAATTGCCCCCAGAGGCACCTGTGGCTGGTTTGACAGTGCCAAGTGCCTCCTGCAAACTGACATCAGGAACCTGGCCTGGTGACTTTTGTTTCTCTGGGGAAAGGCCATCGTTCTTTTCCGGGGCCCGCTGGCCCGGAGTGGCCTGCAGCCTGCTGAAATTCCGCACGGATCAGGATACATCCCAGACCGAAACTAAAACCATAGGCAACTGTGGCTGGTTTGACAGTGCCAAGTGCCTCCTGCCAACTGACATCAGGAACCTGGCCTGGTAAGTTTTATTTCTCTGGGGAAAGGCCATCGTTCATGTCCAGGGCCTTGCGGCGTGAAGTGGCCGGCTGCCTGCTGAAATTCCGCATGGGTCAGGATGCCTCCCAGATGGAAAGTGTCCCCACAGACAATTGTGGCTGCTTTGACAGTGCCAAGTGCCTCCTGCAAACTGACATCAGGAACCTGGCCTGGTGACTTTTGTTTCTCTGGGGAAAGGTCATGGTTCATATCCTGGACCCGTAGTCCCGGAGTGGCCGGCTGCCTGCTGAAATTCCGCATGGGTCAGGATGCCGCCCAGATGAAAGGTACCACCACAGGCAACTGTGGCAGGTTTGACAGTGCCAAGTGCTTCCTGCAAACTGACATCAGGAACCTGGCCAGGTGACTTTTGTTTCTCAGGGGAAAGTCCATCGTTCCCCTCCAGGGCCCGCTGGCCCGGAATGGCCGACTGTCTGCTGAAATTTCTCACGGATCAGGATACCGCCCAGATGAAAGGTACCACCACAGGCAACTGTGGCAGGTTTGACAGTGCCAAGTGCCTCCTACAAACTGACATCAGGAACCTGGCCTGGTGAGTTTTGTTTCTCTGGGGTAAGGCCATGGTTCGTGCCCAGTGCCCGGTGGCCTGGAGTGGCCAGCAGCCTGCTGAAATTCTGCACAGATGAGGATACCTCCCAGACGCAAGGTGCCCATACAGGTTAGTGTGGCTGGTTTGACAGTGCCAAGTGCCTCCTGCAAACTGACATCAGGAACCTGGCCTGGTGACCTTTGTTTCTCTGGGGAAAGGCCATGGTTCCTCTCCAGGGCCCGGTGGCCCGGAGTGGCAGACTGTCTGTTGAAATTCCGCACAGATCAGGATACCTCCCAGATGCAAGGTGCCACCTCTGGCAACTGTGGCTGGTTTGACAGTGCCAAGTGCCTCCTGCAAACTGACATCAGGAACCTGGCCTGGTGACTTTTGTTTCTCTGGGGAAAGGCCATCGTTCGTGTCCAGGGCCGGGTGTCCCTGGGTGTCCGGCTGCCTGCTGAAATTCCGAACGGATTAGGATGCCGCCCAGATGAAAGGTACCACCAGAGGCAACTGTGGCTGGTTTGACAGTGCCAAGTGCCTCCTGCCAACTGACATCAGGAACCTGGCCTGGTGACTTTTGTTTCTCTGGGGAAAGGACATCATTGTTTTCCGGGGCCCGCTGGCCCAGAATGGCCAGCAGCCTGCTGAAATTCCGCACGTATCAGGATACCTCCCAGAGCGAAACTAAAACCATAGGCAACTGTGGCAGGTTTGACAGTGCCAAGTGCCTCCTGCAAACTGACATCTGGAACCTGGCCTGGTAAGTTTTGTTTCTCTGGGGAAAGGCCATCGTTCTTGTCCGGGGCCCGCCGGCCCAGAGTGGCAGGCTGCGTGCTGAAATTCCACACGGTTGAGGATACCTCCCAGATGCAAGGTGCCCCCACAGGCACCTGTGGCTGGTTTGACAGTGCCAAGTGCCTCCTGCAAACTGACATCAGAAACCTGGCCTGGTGATTTTCTTTCTCAGGGGAAAGGCCATCGTTCATGTCCAGTGCCCGGTGGCCCGCAGTTGCCTGCTGCCTGCTGAAATTCCACACGGATGAGGATACCTCACAGATGCAAGGTGCCCCCACAGGCACCTGTGGCTGGTTTGACAGTGCCAAGTACCTCCTACAAATTGACATCGGGAACCTGGCCTGGTGACTTTTGTTTCTCTGGGGTAAAGCTATTATTCTTCTTCAGAGCCCGGTGGCTCGGAGTGGCCGGCTGCCTGCTGAAATTCCGCACGGATCAGGATACCTCCCTGGTTCAAGGTGCCGCCACAGCCAACTGTGGCTGCTTTGACAGTGCCAAGCACCTCCTGCAAACTGACATCAGGAACCTGGCCTGGTGAGTTTTGTTTCTCTGGGGAAAGGCCATCATTCTTCTCCAGTGCCCGTTGGCCCAGAGTGGCCGGCTGCCTGCTGAAATTCCGCACGGATCAGGATACCTCCCAGATGCAAGGTGCCCCCATAGGCACCTGTGCCTGGTTTGACAGTGCCAAGTGCCTCCTGCAAACTGACATCAGGAACCTGGCCTGGTGAGTTTTGTTTCTCTGGGGTAAGGCCATGGTTCTTGCCCAGTGCCCGGTGGCCGGGAATGGCCGACTGTCTGCTGAAATTCCGCACGGATCAGGATACCTCCCAAATGCAAGGTGCCCATACAGGTACGTGTGGCTGGTTTGACAGTGCCAAGTGCCTCCTGCAAACTGACCTCAGGAACCTGGCCTGGTGAGTTTTGTTTCTCTGGGGTAAGGCCATGGTTCGTGCCCAGTGCCCGGTGGCCGGGAATGGCCGACTGTCTGCTGAAATTCCGCACGGATCAGGATACCTCCCAGATGCAAGGTGCCCATACAGGTACGTGTGGCTGGTTTGACAGTGCCAAGTGCCTCCTGCAAACTGACATCAGGAACCTGGCCAGGTGACTTTTGTTTCTCTGGGGAAAGGCCATCGTTCCTCTCCAGGGCCCGGTGGCCGGGAATGGCCGACTGCCTGCTGAAATTCCGCACGGATGAGGATAACTCCCAGATGCAAGGTACCACCACAGGCAACTGTGGCTGGTTTGACAGTGCCAAGTGCCTCCTGCAAACTGACATCAGGAACCTGGCCTGGTGACTTTTGTTTCTCTGGGGAAAGGCCATGGTTCATGTCCACGGCCTGGTGGCCCAGAGTGTCCGGCTCCCTCCTGAAATTCAGCATGGATCAGGATGCCTCCCAGATGAAAATTGCCCCCAGAGGCACCTGTGGCTGGTTTGACAGTGCCAAGTGCCTCCTGCAAACTGACATCAGGAACCTGGCCTGGTGACTTTTGTTTCTCTGGGGAAAGGCCATCATTCTTTTCCGGGGCCCGCTGGCCCGGAGTGGCCTGCAGCCTGCTGAAATTCCGCACGGATCAGGATACATCCCAGACCGAAACTAAAACCATAGGCAACTTTGGCTGGTTTGACAGTGCCAAGTGCCTCCTGCCAACTGACATCAGGAACCTGGCCTGGTAAGTTTTGTTTCTCTGGGGAAAGGCCATCGTTCATGTCCAGGGCCTTGCGGCGTGAAGTGGCCGGCTGCCTGCTGAAATTCCGCATGGGTCAGGATGCCTCCCAGATGGAAAGGGTCCCCACAGACAATTGTGGCTGGTTTGACAGTGCCAAGTGCCTCCTGCAAACTGACATCAGGAACCTGGCCTGGTGACTTTTGTTTCTCTGGGGAAAGGTCATGGTTCATATCCTGGACCCGTAGTCCCGGAGTGGCCGGCTGCCTGCTGAAATTCCCCATGGGTCAGGATGCCGCCCAGATGAAAGGTACCACCACAGGCAACTGTGGCAGGTTTGACAGTGCCAAGTGCCTCCTGCAAACTGACATCAGGAACCTGGCCAGGTGACTTTTGTTTCTCAGGGGAAAGGCCATCGTTCCCCTCCAGGGCCCGCTGGCCCGGAATGGCCGACTGTCTGCTGAAATTCCTCACGGATCAGCATACCGCCCAGATGAAAGGTACCACCACAGGCAACTGTGGCAGGTTTGACAGTGCCAAGTGCCTCCTGCAAACTGACATCAGGAACCTGGCCTGGTGAGTTTTGTTTCTCTGGGGTAAGGCCATGGTTCGTGCCCAGTGCCAGGTGGCCTGGAGTGGCCAGCAGCCTGCTGAAATTCCGCACAGATCAGGATACCTCCCAGACGCAAGGTGCCCATACAGGTTAGTGTGGCTGGTTTGACAGTGCCAAGTGCCTCCTGCAAACTGACATCAGGAACCTGGCCTGGTGACCTTTGTTTCTCTGGGGAAAGGCCATGGTTCCTCTCCAGGGCCCGGTGGCCCGGAGTGGCAGACTGTCTGTTGAAATTCCGCACGGATCAGGATACCTCCCAGATGCAAGGTGCCCCCACAGGCAACTGTGGCTGGTTTGACAGTGCCAAGTGCCTCCTGCAAACTGACATCAGAAACCTGGCCTGGTGACTTTTGTTTCTCTGGGGAAAGGCCATCGTTCGTGTCCAGGGCCGGGTGTCCCTGGGTGTCCGGCTGCCTGCTGAAATTCCGAACGGATTAGGATGCCGCCCAGATGAAAGGTACCACCAGAGGCAACTGTGGCTGGTTTGACAGTGCCAAGTGCCTCCTGCCAACTGACATCAGGAACCTGGCCTGGTGACTTTTGTTTCTCTGGGGAAAGGACATCATTGTTTTCCGGGGCCCGCTGGCCCGGAATGGCCAGCAGCCTGCTGAAATTCCGCACGTATCAGGATACCTCCCAGAGCGAAACTAAAACCATAGGCAACTGTGGCAGGTTTGACAGTGCCAAGTGCCTCCTGCAAACTGACATCTGGAACCTGGCCTGGTAAGTTTTGTTTCTCTGGGGAAAGGCCATCGTTCTTGTCCGGGGCCCGCCGGCCCAGAGTGGCAGGCTGCGTGCTGAAATTCCACACGGTTGAGGATACCTCCCAGATGCAAGGTGCCCCCACAGGCACCTGTGGCTGGTTTGACAGTGCCAAGTGCCTCCTGCAAACTGACATCAGAAACCTGGCCTGGTGATTTTCTTTCTCAGGGGAAAGGCCATCGTTCATGTCCAGTGCCCGGTGGCCCGCAGTTGCCTGCTGCCTGCTGAAATTCCACACGGATGAGGATACCTCACAGATGCAAGGTGCCCCCACAGGCACCTGTGGCTGGTTTGACAGTGCCAAGTACCTCCTACAAATTGACATCGGGAACCTGGCCTGGTGACTTTTGTTTCTCTGGGGTAAAGCTATTATTCTTCTTCAGAGCCCGGTGGCTCGGAGTGGCCGGCTGCCTGCTGAAATTCCGCACGGATCAGGATACCTCCCCGGTTCAAGGTGCCGCCACAGCCAACGGTGGCTGCTTTGACAGTGCCAAGTGCCTCCTGCAAACTGACATCAGGAACCTGGCCTGGTGACTTTTGTTTCTCTGGGGAAAGGCCATCATTCTTCTCCAGTGCCCACCGGCCCAGAGTGACCGGCTGCCTGCTAAAATTCCGCACGGATCAGGATACCTCCCAGATGCAAGGTGCCCCCATAGGCACCTGTGCCTGGTTTGACTGTGCCAAGTGCCTCCTGCAAACTGACATCAGGAACCTGGCCTGGTAACTTTTGTTTCTCTGGCGAAAGGCCATGGTTCATGTCCACGGCCTGGTGGCCCAGAGTGTCCGGCTCCCTCCTGAAATTCAGCATGGATCAGGATGCCTCCCAGATGAAAATTGCCCCCAGAGGCACCTGTGGCTGGTTTGACAGTGCCAAGTGCCTCCTGCAAACTGACATCAGGATCCTGGCCTGGTGACTTTTGTTTCTCTGGGGAAAGGCCATAGACGATGTCCAGTGCCCCCTGGCCCGGAATGGCCGACTGCCTGCTGAAATTCCGCACGGATCAGGATAGCTCCCAGATGCAAGCTGCCCCCACAGGCAACTGTGGCTGGTTTGACAGTGCCAAGTGCCTCCTGCAAACTGACATCAGGAACCTGGCCTGGTGACTTTTGTTTCTCTGGGGAAAGGTCATGGTTCATATCCTGGACCCGTAGTCCCGGAGTGGCCGGCTGCCTGCTGAAATTCCGAACGGATTAGGATGCCGCCCAGATGAAAGGTACCACCACAGGCAACTGTGGCAGGTTTGACAGTGCCAAGTGCCTCCTGCAAACTGACATCAGGAACCTGGCCTGCTGACTTTTGTTTCTCTTTGGAAAAGCCTTGGTTCATGTCCAGGACCTGGTGGTCCGGAGTGGCCGGCCGCCTGCTGAAATTCCGCATGGATCAGGATGCCTCCCACATGAAAAGTGCTCCCACAGGCAACTGTGGCTGGTTTGACAGTGCCAAGTGCCTCCTGCAAACTGACATCAGGAACCTGGCCTGGTGACTTTTGTTTCTCTGGGGAAAGGCCATTGTTCCTCTCCAGGGCCCGCTGGCCCGGAGTGGCCGACTGCCTGCTGAAATTCCGCACGGATCAGGATAACTCCCAGATGAAAGGAGCCCCACAGGCAACTGTGGCTGGTTTGACAGTGCCAAGTACCTCCTAGAAATTGACATCAGGAACCTGGCCTGCTGACTTTTGTTTCTCTGGCGAAAGGTCATGGTTCATATCCTGAGCCTGGTGTCCTGGAGTGGCCGACTGACTGCTGAAATTCTGCACGGATCAGGATGCCTCCCAGATGTAAAGAGGCCCCACAGGCACCTGTGGCTGGTTTGACAGTGCCAAGTGCCTCCTGCAAGCTGACATCAGGAACCTGGCCAGGTGACTTTTGTTTCTCTGGGGAAAGGCCATCGTTCCTCTCCAGGGCCCGCTGGCCCGGAATGGCCGACTGTCTGCTGAAATTCCGCACGGATCAGGATACCGCCCAGATGAAAGGTACCACCACAGGCAACTTTGGCTGGTTTGACAGTGCCAAGTGCCTCCTGCAAACTGACCTCAGGAACCTGGCCTTGTGAGTTTTGTTTCTCTGGGGTAAGGCCATGGTTCGTGCCCAGTGCCCGGTGGCCGGGAATGGCCGACTGTCTGCTGAAATTCCGCACGGATCAGGATAACTCCCAGATGCAAGGGGCCCCCACAGGCAACTGTGGCTGGTTTGACAGTGCCAAGTGCCTCCTGCAAACTGACATCAGGAACCTGGCCTGGTGACTTTTGTTTCTCTGGGGAAAGGCCATCATTCTTCTCCAGTGCCCGTTGGCCCGGAGTGGCCGTCTGCCTGCTGAAATTCCACACGGATCAGGATACATCCCAGACCGAAACTAAAACCATAGGCAACTGTGGCTGGTTTGACAGTGCCAAGTGCCTCCTGCCAACTGACATCAGGAACCTGGCCTGGTAACTTTTGTTTCTCTGGCGAAAGGCCATGGTTCATGTCCACGGCCTGGTGGCCCAGAGTGTCCGGCTCCCTCCTGAAATTCAGCATGGATCAGGATGCCTCCCAGATGAAAATTGCCCCCAGAGGCACCTGTGGCTGGTTTGACAGTGCCAAGTGCCTCCTGCAAACTGACATCAGGAACCTGGCCTGGTGACTTTTGTTTCTCTGGGGAAAGGCCATCATTCTTTTCCGGGGCCCGCTGGCCCGGAGTGGCCTGCAGCCTGCTGAAATTCCGCACGGATCAGGATACATCCCAGACCGAAACTAAAACCATAGGCAACTGTGGCTGGTTTGACAGTGCCAAGTGCCTCCTGCCAACTGACATCAGGAACCTGGCCTGGTAAGTTTTATTTCTCTGGGGAAAGGCCATCGTTCATGTCCAGGGCCTTGCGGCGTGAAGTGGCCGGCTGCCTGCTGAAATCCCGCATGGGTCAGGATGCCTCCCAGATGGAAAGTGTCCCCACAGACAATTGTAGCTGCTTTGACAGTGCCAAGTGCCTCCTGCAAACTGACATCAGGAACCTGGCCTGGTGACTTTTGTTTCTCTGGGGAAAGGTCATGGTTCATATCCTGGACCCGTAGTCCCGGAGTGGCCGGCTGCCTGCTGAAATTCCGCATGGGTCAGGATGCCGCCCAGATGAAAGGTACCACCACAGGCAACTGTGGCAGGTTTGACAGTGCCAAGTGCCTCCTGCAAACTGACATCAGGAACCTGGCCAGGTGACTTTTGTTTCTCAGGGGAAAGTCCATCGTTCCCCTCCAGGGCCCGCTGGCCCGGAATGGCCGACTGTCTGCTGAAATTCCTCACGGATCAGCATACCGCCCAGATGAAAGGTACCACCACAGGCAACTGCGTCTGGTTTGACAGTGCCAAGTGCCACCTGCAAACTGACATCAGGAACCTGGCCTGGTGAGTTTTGTTTCTCTGGGGTAAGGCCATGGTTCGTGCCCAGTGCCCGGTGGCCTGGAGTGGCCAGCAGCCTGCTGAAATTCCGCACAGATGAGGATACCTCCCAGACGCAAGGTGCCCATACAGGTTAGTGTGGCTGGTTTGACAGTGCCAAGTGCCTCCTGCAAACTGACATCAGGAACCTGGCCTGGTGACCTTTGTTTCTCTGGGGAAAGGCCATGGTTCCTCTCCAGGGCCCGGTGGCCCGGAGTGGCAGACTGTCTGTTGAAATTCCGCACAGATCAGGATACCTCCCAGATGCAAGGTGCCACCTCTGGCAACTGTGGCTGGTTTGACAGTGCCAAGTGCCTCCTGCAAACTGACATCAGGAACCTGGCCTGGTGACTTTTGTTTCTCTGGGGAAAGGCCATCGTTCGGGTCCAGGGCCGGGTGTCCCTGGGTGTCCGGCTGCCTGCTGAAATTCCGAACGGATTAGGATGCCGCCCAGATGAAAGGTACCACCAGAGGCAACTGTGGCTGGTTTGACAGTGCCAAGTGCCTCCTGCCAACTGACATCAGGAACCTGGCCTGGTGACTTTTGTTTCTCTGGGGAAAGGACATCATTGTTTTCCGGGGCCCGCTGGCCCGGAATGGCCAGCAGCCTGCTGAAATTCCGCACGTATCAGGATACCTCCCAGAGCGAAACTAAAACCATAGGCAACTGTGGCTGGTTTGACAGTGCCAAGTGCCTCCTGCAAACTGACATCTGGAACCTGGCCTGGTAAGTTTTGTTTCTCTGGGGAAAGGCCATCGTTCTTGTCCGGGGCCCGCCGGCCCAGAGTGGCAGGCTGCGTGCTGAAATTCCACACGGTTGAGGATACCTCCCAGATGCAAGGTGCCCCCACAGGCACCTGTGGCTGGTTTGACAGTGCCAAGTGCCTCCTGCAAACTGACATCAGAAACCTGTCCTGGTGATTTTCTTTCTCAGGGGAAAGGCCATCGTTCATGTCCAGTGCCCGGTGGCCCGCAGTTGCCTGCTGCCTGCTGAAATTCCACACGGATGAGGATACCTCACAGATGCAAGGTGCCCCCACAGGCACCTGTGGCTGGTTTGACAGTGCCAAGTACCTCCTACAAATTGACATCGGGAACCTGGCCTGGTGACTTTTGTTTCTCTGGGGTAAAGCTATTATTCTTCTTCAGAGCCCGGTGGCTCGGAGTGGCCGGCTGCCTGCTGAAATTCCGCACGGATCAGGATACCTCCCTGGTTCAAGGTGCCGCCACAGCCAACTGTGGCTGCTTTGACAGTGCCAAGCACCTCCTGCAAACTGACATCAGGAACCTGGCCTGGTGAGTTTTGTTTCTCTGGGGAAAGGCCATCATTCTTCTCCAGTGCCCGTTGGCCCAGAGTGGCCGGCTGACTGCTGAAATTCCGCACGGATCAGGATACCTCCCAGATGCAAGGTGCCCCCATAGGCACCTGTGCCTGGTTTGACAGTGCCAAGTGCCTCCTGCAAACTGACATCAGGAACCTGGCCTGGTAACTTTTGTTTCTCTGGCGAAAGGCCATGGTTCATGTCCACGGCCTGGTGGCCCCGAGTGTCCGGCTCCCTCCTGAAATTCAGCATGGATCAGGATGCCTCCCAGATGAAAATTGCCCCCAGAGGCACCTGTGGCTGGTTTGACAGTGCCAAGTGCCTCCTGCAAACTGACATCAGGAACCTGGCCTGGTGACTTTTGTTTCTCTGGGGAAAGGCCATCATTCTTTTCCGGGGCCCGCTGGCCCGGAGTGGCCTGCAGCCTGCTGAAATTCCGCACGGATCAGGATACATCCCAGACCGAAACTAAAACCATAGGCAACTGTGGCTGGCTTGACAGTGCCAAGTGCCTCCTGCCAACTGACATCAGGAACCTGGCCTGGTAAGTTTTATTTCTCTGGGGAAAGGCCATCGTTCATGTCCAGGGCCTTGCGGCGGGAAGTGGCCGGCTGCCTGCTGAAATTCCGCATGGGTCAGGATGCCTCCCAGATGGAAAGTGCCCCCACAGACAACTGTGGCTGGTTTGACAGTGCCAAGTGCCTCCTGCAAACTGACATCAGGATCCTGGCCTGGTGACTTTTGTTTCTCTGGGGAAAGGCCATAGATGATGTCCAGTGCCCCCTGGCCCGGAGTGTCCGGCTGCCTGCTGAAATTCCGCACGGATCAGGATAGCTCCCAGATGCAAGCTGCCCCCACAGGCACCTGTGGCTGGTTTGACAGTGCCAAGTGCCTCCTGCAAACTGACATCAGGAACCTGGCCTGGTGACTTTTGTTTCTCTGGGGAAAGGTCATGGTTCATATCCTGGACCCGTAGTCCCGGAGTGGCCGGCTGCCTGCTGAAATTCCGAACGGATTAGGATGCCGCCCAGATGAAAGGTACCACCACAGGCAACTGTGGCAGGTTTGACAGTGCCAAGTGCCTCCTGCAAACTGACATCAGGAACCTGGCCTGGTGACTTTTGTTTCTCCTTGGAAAAGCCATGGTTCATGTCCAGGACCTGGTGGTCCGGAGTGGCCGGCCGCCTGCTGAAATTCCGCATGGATCAGGATGCCTCCCACATGAAAAGTGCTCCCACAGGCACCTGTGGCTGGTTTGACAGTGCCAAGTGCCTCCTGCCAACTGACATCAGGAACCTGGCCTGGTGACTTTTGTTTCTCTGGGGAAAGGCCATCGTTCCTCTCCAGGGCCCGCTGGCCCGGAGTGGCCGACTACCTGCTGAAATTCCGCACGGATCAGGATAACTCCCAGATGAAAGGAGCCCCCACAGGCAACTGTGGCTGGTTTGACAGTGCCAAGTACCTCCTAGAAATTGACATCAGGAACCTGGCCTGGTGACTTTTGTTTCTCTGGCGAAAGGTCATGGTTCATATCTTGAGCCTGGTGTCCTGGAGTGGCCGACTGACTAATGAAATTCTGCACGGATCAGGATGCCTCCCAGATGAAAAGAGCCCCCACAGGCACCTGTGGCTGGTTTGACAGTGCCAAGTGCCTCCTGCAAACTGACATCAGGAACCTGGCCAGGTGACTTTTGTTTCTCAGGGGAAAGGCCATTGTTCCTCTCCAGGGCCCGCTGGCCCGGAATGGCCGACTGTCTGCTGAAATTCCGCACGGATCAGGATACCGCCCAGATGAAAGGTACCACCACAGGCAACTTTGGCTGGTTTGACAGTGCCAAGTGCCTCCTGCAAACTGACCTCAGGAACCTGGCCTGGTGAGTTTTGTTTCTCTGGGGTAAGGCCATGGTTCGTGCCCAGTGCCCGGTGGCCTGGAGTGGCCGGCTGCCTGCTGAAATTCCGCACAGATGAGGATACCTCCCAGAAGCAAGGTGCCCATACAGGTACG
Organism: Passer domesticus; assembly: GCF_036417665.1. Taxonomy (NCBI): domain Eukaryota; kingdom Metazoa; phylum Chordata; class Aves; order Passeriformes; family Passeridae; genus Passer; species Passer domesticus. The sequence continues at coordinate 60,793,304 of NC_087474.1, forward strand.
TGTGGCTGGTTTGACAGTGCCAAGTGCCTCCTGCAAACTGACATCAGGAACCTGGCCAGGTGACTTTTGTTTCTCTGGGGAAAGGCCATCGTTCCCCTCCAGGGCCCGGCGGCCGGGAATGGCCGACTGTCTGCTGAAATTCCGCACGGATCAGGATAACTCCCAGATGCAAGGTGCCCCCACAGGCAACTGTGGCAGGTTTGACAGTGCCAAGTGCCTCCTGCAAACTGACATCAGGAACCTGGCCTGGTGACTTTTGTTTCTCTGGGGAAAGTCCATGGTTCATGTCCATGGCCTGGGGGCCCCGAGTGGCCGGCTGCCTGCTGAAATTCTGCATGGATCAGGATGCCGCCGAGATGGAAGGTGCCACCACAGGCAACTGTGGCTGGTTTGACACTGCCAAGTGCCTCCTGCAAACTGACATCAGGAACCTGGCCTGCTGACTTTTGTTTCTCAGGGGAAAGGCCATGGTTCATGTCCAGGGCCTGGTAGCCCGGAGTGGCCGGCTGCCTGCTGAAATTCCACATGGATCAGGATGCCTCCCAGATGAAAAATGCCCCCAGAGGAAACTGCGTCAGGTTTGACAGTGCCAAGTGCCTCCTGCAAACTGACATCAGGAACCTGGCCTGGTGACATTTGTTTCTCTGGGGAAAGGCCATGGTTCATGTCCAGGGCCTGGGGGCTCGGAGTGGCCGGCTGCCTGCTGAAATTCCGCATGGATCAGGATGCCTCCCAGATGAAAAATGCCCCCACAGGCAACTGCGTCTGGTTTGACAGTGCCAAGTGCCTCCTGCAAACTGACATCAGGAACCTGGCCTGGTGACTTTTATTTCTCTGGGGAAAGGCCATCGTTCATGTCCAGGGCCTTGCGGCGGGAAGTGGCCGGCTGCCTGCTGAAATTCCGCATGGATCAGGATGCCTCCCAGATGGAAAGTGCCCCCACAGACAACTGTGGCTTTTTTGACAGTGCCAAGTGCCTCCTGCAAACTGACATCAGGATCCTGGCCTGGTGACTTTTGTTTCTCTGGGGAAAGGCCATAGATGATGTCCAGTGCCCCCTGGCCCGGAGTGGCAGACTGCCTGCTGAAATTCCGCACGGATCAGGATAGCTCCCAGATGCAAGCTGCCCCCACAGGCACCTGTGGCTGGTTTGACAGTGCCAAGTGCCTCCTGCAAACTGACATCAGGAACCTGGCCTGGTGACTTTTGTTTCTCTGGGGAAAGGTCATGGTTCATATCCTGGACCCGTAGTCCCAGAGTGGCCGGCTGCCTGCTGAAATTCCGAACGGATTAGGATGCCGCCCAGATGAAAGGTACCACCACAGGCAACTGTGGCAGGTTTGACAGTGCCAAGTGCCTCCTGCAAACTGACATCAGGAACCTGGCCTGGTGACTTTTGTTTCTCCTTGGAAAAGCCATGGTTCATGTCCAGGACCTGGTGGTCCGGAGTGGCCGGCCGCCTGCTGAAATTCCGCATGGATCAGGATGCCTCCCACATGAAAAGTGCTCCCACAGGCACCTGTGGCTGGTTTGACAGTGCCAAGTGCCTCCTGCAAACTGACATCAGGAACCTGGCCTGGTGACTTTTGTTTCTCTGGGGAAAGGCCATCGTTCCTCTCCAGGGCCCGCTGGCCCGGAGTGGCCGACTGCCTGCTGAAATTCCGCACGGATCAGGATAACTCCCAGATGAAAGGAGCCCCAACAGGCAACTGTGGCTGGTTTGACAGTGCCAAGTACCTCCTGCAAACTGACATCAGGAACCTGGCCTGGTGACTTTTGTTTCTCTGGCGAAAGGTCATGGTTCATATCCTGAGCCTGGTGTCCTGGAGTGGCCGACTGACTACTGAAATTCTGCACGGATCAGGATGCCTCCCAGATGAAAAGAGCCCCCACAGGCACCTGTGGCTGGTTTGACAGTGCCAAGTGCCTCCTGCAAACTGACATCAGGAACCTGGCCAGGTGACTTTTGTTTCTCAGGGGAAAGGCCATCGTTCCTCTCCAGGGCCCGCTGGCCCGGAATGGCCGACTGTCTGCTGAAATTCCGCACGGATCAGGATACCGCCCAGATGAAAGGTACCACCACAGGCAACTTTGGCTGGTTTGACAGTGCCAAGTGCCTCCTGCAAACTGACCTCAGGAACCTGGCCTGGTGAGTTTTGTTTCTCTGGGGTAAGGCCATGGTTCGTGCCCAGTGCCCGGTGGCCTGGAGTGGCCGGCTGCCTGCTGAAATTCCGCACAGATGAGGATACCTCCCAGAAGCAAGGTGCCCATACAGGTACGTGTGGCTGGTTTGACAGTGCCAAGTGCCTCCTGCAAACTGACATCAGGAACCTGGCCAGGTGACTTTTGTTTCTCTGGGGAAAGGCCATCGTTCCTCTCCAGGGCCCGGCGGCCGGGAATGGCCGACTGTCTGCTGAAATTCCGCACGGATCAGGATAACTCCCAGATGCAAGGTGCCCCCACAGGCAACTGTGGCTGGTTTGACAGTGCCAAGTGCCTCCTGCAAACTGACATCAGGAACCTGGCCTGGTGACTTTTGTTTCTCTGGGGAAAGGCCATCATTCTTCTCCAGTGCCCCGTGGCCTGGAGTGGCCGGCTGCCTGCTGAAATTCCGCATGGTTGAGGATAACTCCCAGATGAAAGGTGCCCCCACAGGTAACTGTGGCTGGTTTGACAGTGCCAAGTGCCTCCTGCAAACTGACATCAGGAACCTGGCCTGGTGACTTTTGTTTCTCTGGGGAAAGTCCATGGTTCATGTCCATGGCCTGGGGGCCCGTAGTGGCCGGCTGCCTGCTGAGATTCTGCATGGATCAGGATGCCGCCGAGATGGAAGGTGCCACCCCAGGCAACTGTGGCTGGTTTGACACTGCCAAGTGCCTCCTGCAAACTGACATCAGGAACCTGGCCTGCTGACTTTTGTTTCTCAGGGGAAAGGCCATGGTTCATGTCCAGGGCCTGGTAGCCCGGAGTGGCCGGCTGCCTGCTGAAATTCCACATGGATCAGGATGCCTCCCAGATGAAAAATGCCCCCAGAGGAAACTGCGTCAGGTTTGACAGTGCCAAGTGCCTCCTGCAAACTGACATCAGGAACCTGGCCTGGTGACATTTGTTTCTCTGGGGAAAGGCCATGTTTCATGTCTAGGGCCTGGGGGCTCGGAGTGGCCGGCTGCCTGCTGAAATTCCGCATGGATCAGGATGCCTCCCAGATGAAAAATGCCCCCACAGGCAACTGCGTCTGGTTTGACAGTGCCAAGTGCCTCCTGCAAACTGACATCAGGAACCTGGCCTGGTGACTTTTGTTTCTGTGTGTAAAGGCCATCATTCTTTTCCAGGGTACGGTGGCCCGGAGTGGCCGGCTGCCTGCTGAAATTCCGCACGGATCAGGATGCCTCCCAGACCGAAAGTACCACCCAAGGCAAATGTGGCTGGTTTGACAGTGACAAGTGCCTCCTGCAAACAGACATCAGCGACCTGGCCTGCTGAGTTCTGTTTCTCTGGGGAAAGGCCATCGTTCCTCTCCAGGGCCCGGTGGCTCGAGTGGCAGGCTGCCTGCTGAAATTCCAAACGGATCAGGATGCCTCCCAGATGCAAGGTGCCCCCAGAGGCAACTGTGGCTGGTTTGACAGTGCCAAGTGCCTCCTGCAAACTGACATCAGGAACCTGGCCTGGTGACTTTTATCTCTCTGGGTAAAGGCCATCATTCGTGTCCAGTGCCCCGCGGCCTGGAGTGGCCGGCTGCCTGCTGAAATTCCTCACGGTTGAGGACATCTCCCAGATGAAAGGTGCCCCCACAGGTAACTGTGGCTGGTTTGACACTGCCAAGTGCCTCCTGCAAACTGACATCAGGAACCTGGCCTGGTGACTTTTGTTTCTCTGGGGAAAAGCCATGGTTCATGTCCACGGCCTGGTGGCCCGGAGTGGCCGGCTGCCTGCTGAAATTCCGCATGGATCAGGATGCCTCCCAGACCGAAAGTACCACCCAAGGCAAATGTGGCTGGTTTGACAGTGCCAAGTGCCTCCTGCAAACTGACATCAGGAACCTGGCCTGGTGAGTTTTGTTTCTCTGGGGTAAGGCCATGGTTCGTGCCCAGTGCCCGGTGGCCTGGAGTGGCCGGCTGCCTGCTGAAATTCCGCACAGATGAGGATACCTCCCAGAAGCAAGGTGCCCATACAGGTACGTGTGGCTGGTTTGACAGTGCCAAGTGCCTCCTGCAAACTGACATCAGGAACCTGGCCAGGTGACTTTTGTTTCTCTGGGGAAAGGCCATCGTTCCTCTCCAGGGCCCGGCGGCCGGGAATGGCCGACTGTCTGCTGAAATTCCGCACGGATCAGGATAACTCCCAGATGCAAGGTGCCCCCACAGGCAACTGTGGCTGGTTTGACAGTGCCAAGTGCCTCCTGCAAACTGACATCAGGAACCTGGCCTGGTGACTTTTGTTTCTCTGGGGAAAGGCCATCATTCTTCTCCAGTGCCCCGTGGCCTGGAGTGGCCGGCTGCCTGCTGAAATTCCGCATGGTTGAGGATAACTCCCAGATGAAAGGTGCCCCCACAGGTAACTGTGGCTGGTTTGACAGTGCCAAGTGCCTCCTGCAAACTGACATCAGGAACCTGGCCTGGTGACTTTTGTTTCTCTGGGGAAAGTCCATGGTTCATGTCCATGGCCTGGGGGCCCGTAGTGGCCGGCTGCCTGCTGAGATTCTGCATGGATCAGGATGCCGCCGAGATGGAAGGTGCCACCCCAGGCAACTGTGGCTGGTTTGACACTGCCAAGTGCCTCCTGCAAACTGACATCAGGAACCTGGCCTGCTGACTTTTGTTTCTCAGGGGAAAGGCCATGGTTCATGTCCAGGGCCTGGTAGCCCGGAGTGGCCGGCTGCCTGCTGAAATTCCACATGGATCAGGATGCCTCCCAGATGAAAAATGCCCCCAGAGGAAACTGCGTCAGGTTTGACAGTGCCAAGTGCCTCCTGCAAACTGACATCAGGAACCTGGCCTGGTGACATTTGTTTCTCTGGGGAAAGGCCATGTTTCATGTCTAGGGCCTGGGGGCTCGGAGTGGCCGGCTGCCTGCTGAAATTCCGCATGGATCAGGATGCCTCCCAGATGAAAAATGCCCCCACAGGCAACTGCGTCTGGTTTGACAGTGCCAAGTGCCTCCTGCAAACTGACATCAGGAACCTGGCCTGGTGACTTTTGTTTCTGTGTGTAAAGGCCATCATTCTTTTCCAGGGTACGGTGGCCCGGAGTGGCCGGCTGCCTGCTGAAATTCCGCACGGATCAGGATGCCTCCCAGACCGAAAGTACCACCCAAGGCAAATGTGGCTGGTTTGACAGTGACAAGTGCCTCCTGCAAACAGACATCAGCGACCTGGCCTGCTGAGTTCTGTTTCTCTGGGGAAAGGCCATCGTTCCTCTCCAGGGCCCGGTGGCTCGAGTGGCAGGCTGCCTGCTGAAATTCCAAACGGATCAGGATGCCTCCCAGATGCAAGGTGCCCCCAGAGGCAACTGTGGCTGGTTTGACAGTGCCAAGTGCCTCCTGCAAACTGACATCAGGAACCTGGCCTGGTGACTTTTATCTCTCTGGGTAAAGGCCATCATTCGTGTCCAGTGCCCCGCGGCCTGGAGTGGCCGGCTGCCTGCTGAAATTCCTCACGGTTGAGGACATCTCCCAGATGAAAGGTGCCCCCACAGGTAACTGTGGCTGGTTTGACACTGCCAAGTGCCTCCTGCAAACTGACATCAGGAACCTGGCCTGGTGACTTTTGTTTCTCTGGGGAAAAGCCATGGTTCATGTCCACGGCCTGGTGGCCCGGAGTGGCCGGCTGCCTGCTGAAATTCCGCATGGATCAGGATGCCTCCCAGACCGAAAGTACCACCCAAGGCAAATGTGGCTGGTTTGACAGTGCCAAGTGCCTCCTGCAAACTGACATCAGGAACCTGGCCTGGTGAGTTTTGTTTCTCTGGGGTAAGGCCATGGTTCGTGCCCAGTGCCCGGTGGCCTGGAGTGGCCGGCTGCCTGCTGAAATTCCGCACAGATGAGGATACCTCCCAGAAGCAAGGTGCCCATACAGGTACGTGTGGCTGGTTTGACAGTGCCAAGTGCCTCCTGCAAACTGACATCAGGAACCTGGCCAGGTGACTTTTGTTTCTCTGGGGAAAGGCCATCGTTCCTCTCCAGGGCCCGGCGGCCGGGAATGGCCGACTGTCTGCTGAAATTCCGCACGGATCAGGATAACTCCCAGATGCAAGGTGCCCCCACAGGCAACTGTGGCTGGTTTGACAGTGCCAAGTGCCTCCTGCAAACTGACATCAGGAACCTGGCCTGGTGACTTTTGTTTCTCTGGGGAAAGGCCATCATTCTTCTCCAGTGCCCCGTGGCCTGGAGTGGCCGGCTGCCTGCTGAAATTCCGCATGGTTGAGGATAACTCCCAGATGAAAGGTGCCCCCACAGGTAACTGTGGCTGGTTTGACAGTGCCAAGTGCCTCCTGCAAACTGACATCAGGAACCTGGCCTGGTGACTTTTGTTTCTCTGGGGAAAGTCCATGGTTCATGTCCATGGCCTGGGGGCCCGTAGTGGCCGGCTGCCTGCTGAGATTCTGCATGGATCAGGATGCCGCCGAGATGGAAGGTGCCACCCCAGGCAACTGTGGCTGGTTTGACACTGCCAAGTGCCTCCTGCAAACTGACATCAGGAACCTGGCCTGCTGACTTTTGTTTCTCAGGGGAAAGGCCATGGTTCATGTCCAGGGCCTGGTAGCCCGGAGTGGCCGGCTGCCTGCTGAAATTCCACATGGATCAGGATGCCTCCCAGATGAAAAATGCCCCCAGAGGAAACTGCGTCAGGTTTGACAGTGCCAAGTGCCTCCTGCAAACTGACATCAGGAACCTGGCCTGGTGACATTTGTTTCTCTGGGGAAAGGCCATGTTTCATGTCTAGGGCCTGGGGGCTCGGAGTGGCCGGCTGCCTGCTGAAATTCCGCATGGATCAGGATGCCTCCCAGATGAAAAATGCCCGGACAGGCAACTGCGTCTGGTTTGACAGTGCCAAGTGCCTCCTGCAAACTGACATCAGGAACCTGGCCTGGTGACTTTTGTTTCTGTGTGTAAAGGCCATCATTCTTTTCCAGGGTACGGTGGCCCGGAGTGGCCGGCTGCCTGCTGAAATTCCGCACGGATCAGGATGCCTCCCAGACCGAAAGTACCACCCAAGGCAAATGTGGCTGGTTTGACAGTGACAAGTGCCTCCTGCAAACAGACATCAGCGACCTGGCCTGCTGAGTTCTGTTTCTCTGGGGAAAGGCCATCGTTCCTCTCCAGGGCCCGGTGGCTCGAGTGGCAGGCTGCCTGCTGAAATTCCAAACGGATCAGGATGCCTCCCAGATGAAAGGTGCCCCCACAGGCAACTGTGGCTGGTTTGACAGTGCCAAGTGCCTCCTGCAAACTGACATCAGGAACCTGGCCTGGTGACTTTTATCTCTCTGGGTAAAGGCCATCATTCGTGTCCAGTGCCCCGCGGCCTGGAGTGGCCGGCTGCCTGCTGAAATTCCTCACGGTTGAGGACATCTCCCAGATGAAAGGTGCCCCCACAGGTAACTGTGGCTGGTTTGACACTGCCAAGTGCCTCCTGCAAACTGACATCAGGAACCTGGCCTGGTGACTTTTGTTTCTCTGGGGAAAAGCCATGGTTCATGTCCACGGCCTGGTGGCCCGGAGTGGCCGGCTGCCTGCTGAAATTCCGCATGGATCAGGATGCCTCCCAGACCGAAAGTACCACCCAAGGCAAATGTGGCTGGTTTGACAGTGCCAAGTGCCTCCTGCAAACTGACATCAGGAACCTGGCCTGCTGACTTTTGTTTCTCAGGAGAAAGGCCATGGTTCATGTCCAGGGCCTGGTGGCCCGGAGTGGCCGGCTGCCTGCTGAAATTCCACATGGAACAGGATGCCTCCCAGATGAAAAATGCCCCCAGAGGAAACTGCGTCAGGTTTGACAGTGCCAAGTGCCTCCTGCAAACTGACATCAGGAACCTGGCCTGGTGACATTTGTTTCTCTGGGGAAAGGCCATGGTTCATGTCCAGGGCCTGGGGGCTCGGAGTGGCCGGCTGCCTGCTGAAATTCCACATGGATCAGGATGCCTCCCAGATGAAAAATGCCCCCAGAGGAAACTGCGTCAGGTTTGACAGTGCCAAGTGCCTCCTGCAAACTGACATCAGGAACCTGGCCTGGTGACTTTTGTTTCTCTGGGGAAAGGCCATGGTTCATGTCCAGGGCCTGGGGGCTCGGAGTGGCCGGCTGCCTGCTGAAATTCCGCATGGATCAGGATGCCTCCCACATGAAAAATGCCCCAACAGGCAACTGCGTCTGGTTTGACAGAGCCAAGTGCCTCCTGCCAACTGACATCAGGAACCTGGCCTGGTGACTTTTGTTTCTCTGTGGAAAGGCCATCATTCTTTTCCAGGGTACGGTGGCCCGGAGTGGCTGGCTGCCTGCTGAAATTCCGCACGGATCAGGATGCCTCCCAGACCGAAAGTACCACCCAAGGCAAATGTGGCTGGTTTGACAGTGCCAAGTGCCTCCTGCAAACAGACATCTGCGACCTGGCCTGCTGAGTTCTGTTTCTCTGGGGAAAGGCCATGGTTCATGTCCAGGGCCTGGGGGCTCGGAGTGGCCGGCTGCCTGCTGAAATTCCGCATGGATCAGGATGCCTCCCACATGAAAAATGCCCCAACAGGCAACTGCGTCTGGTTTGACAGAGCCAAGTGCCTCCTGCAAACTGACATCAGGAACCTGGCCTGGTGACTTTTGTTTCTCTGGGGAAAGGCCATCATTCTTGTCCGGGGCCCAGAGTGGCCTGGGGTGCCCGGCTGCCTGCTGAAATTCCGCACGGTTGAGGATACCTCCCAGATGAAAGGTGCCCCCACAGGCAACTGTGGCTGGTTTGACAGTGCCAAGTGCCTCCTGCAAACTGACATCAGCAACCTGGCCTGGTGACTTTTCTTTCTCTGGGGAACGGCCATGGTTCATGTCCAGGGCCTGGGGGCCCGGAGTGGCCGGCAGCCTACTGAAATTCCGCATGGACCAGGATGCCTCCCAGATGCAAGGTGCCCCCACAGGCAACTGTGGCTGGTTTGACAGTGCCAAGTGCCCCCTGCAAACTGACATCAGGAACCTGGCCTGGTGACTTTTGTTTCTCTGGGGAAAGGCCATCATTCTTGTCCAGGGCCTGGTAGCTCGAGTGGCCGACTGACTGCTGAAATTCCGCATGGATCAGGATGCCTCCCACATGAAAAATGCCCCCACAGGCAACTGTGGCTGGTTTGACAGTGCCAAGTGCCTCCTGCCAACTGACATCTGGAACCTGGCCTGGTGACTTTTGTTTCTCTGGGGAAAGGCCATGGTTCATATCCTGAGCCTGGTGTCCTGGAGTGGCCGGCTGCCTGCTGAAATTCTGCACGGACCAGGATGCCGCCCAGGTGAAAGGTACCACCAGAGGCAACTGCGGCTGGTTTGACAGTGCCAAGTGCCACCTGCAAACTGACATCAGGAACCTGGCCTGGTGACTTTTGTTTCTCTGGGGAAAGGCCATGATTCTTTTCCGGGGTACGGTGGCCCGGAGTGGCCGGCTGCCTGCTGAAATTCCAAAAGGATCAGGATGCCTCCCAGACCGAAAGTACCACCACAGGCAACTGTGGCTGGTTTGACAGTGCCAAGTGCCTCCTGCAAACTGACATCAGGAACCTGGCCTGGTGACTTTAGTTTCTCTGGGGAAAAGCCATGGTTCATGTCCAGGGCCTGGTGGCCCGGAGTGGCCGGCTGCCTGCTGAAATTCCGCATGGATCAGGATGCCTCCCACATGAAAAACACCCCCACAGGCAACTGCGTCAGGTTTGACAGTGCCAAGTGCCTCCTGCAAACTGACATCAGGAACCTGGCCTGGTGACTTTTGTTTCTCTGGGGAAAAGCCATGGTTCATATCCAGGACCTGGTGGCCCGGAGTGTCCGGCTGCCTGCTGAAATTCCGTATGGATCAGGATGCCTCCCAGATGAAAAATGACCCCAGAGGCAACTGTGGCTGGTTTGACAGTGCCAAGTGCCTACTGCAAACTGACATCAGGAACCTGGCCTGGTGACTTTTGTTTCTCTGGGGAAAGGCCATGGTTCATGTCCAGGACTTGGTGGCCCGGAGTGGCCGGCTGCCTGCTGAAATTCCGCACGGATGAGAATATATCCCAGTTGCAAGGTGCCCCCACAGGCACTGCGTCTGGTTTGACAGTGCCAAGTGCCTCCTGCAAACTGACATCAGGAACCTGGCCTGGTGACTTTTGTTTCTCTGGGGAAAGGCCATCATTCTTGTCCGGGGCCCAGAGTGGCCAGGAGCGGCCGGCTGCCTGCTGAAATTTCACACGGTTGAGGATGCCTCCCAGATGAAAAATGCCCCCACAGGCAACTGCGTCTGGTTTGACAGTGCCAAGTGCCTCCTGCAAACTGACATCAGGATCCTGGCCTGGTGACTTTTGTTTCTCTGGGGAAAGGCCATGGTTCATGTCGAGGGCCTTGTGGCCAGGAGTGGCCGGCTGCCTGCTGAAATTCCGCACGGATGAGGATACATCCCAGTTGCAAGGTGCCCCCACAGGCAACTGCGTCTGGTTTGACAGTGCCAAGTGCCACCTGCAAACTGACATCAGGAACCTGGCCTGGTGACTTTTCTTTTTCTGGGGAAAGGCCATTATTCCTGTCCGGGTCCCGGTGGCCCGGTGTGGCAGGCTGCCTGCTGAAATTCCTCACGGTTCAGGATACCTCCCAGATGCAAGGTGCCCCCACAGGCAACTGCGGCTGGTTTGACAGTGCCAAGTGCCTCCTGCAAACTGACATCAGGAACCTGGCCTGGTGACTTTTGTTTGTCTGGGGAAAGGCCATTATTCTTGTCCGGGTCCCGGTGGCCCGGTGTGGCAGGCTGCCTGCTGAAATTCCGCACGGATGAGGATACATCCCAGTTGCAAGGTGCCCCCACAGGCAACTGTGGCTGGTTTGACAGTGCCAAGTGCCTCCTGCAAACTGACATCAGGAACCTGGCCTGGTGACTTTTGTTTCTCTGGGGAAAGGCCATCATTCTTGTCCGGGGCCCAGAGTGGCCGGAGTGGCCGGCTGCCTGCTGAAATTCCACACGGTTGAGGATGCCTCCCAGATGAAAAATGCCCCCACAGGCAACTGCGTCTGGTTTGACAGTGCCAAGTGCCTCCTGCAAACTGACATCAGGAACCTGGCCTGGTGTTTTTTGTTTCTCTGGGGAAAGGCCACGGTTCATGTCCAGGGCCTTGTGGCCAGGAGTGGCCGGCTGCCTGCTGAAATTCCGCACGGATGAGGATACATCCCAGTTGCAAGGTGCCCCCACAGGCAACTGCGTCTGGTTTGACAGTGCCAAGTGCCACCTGCAAACTGACATCAGGAACCTGGCCTGGTGACTTTTGTTTCTCTGGGGAAAGGCCATCGTTCCTCTCCAGGGCCCGCTGGCCCGGAGTGGCCGACTGCCTGCTGAAATTCCGCACGGATCAGGATAACTCCCAGATGAAAGGAGCCCCCACAGGCAACTGTGGCTGGTTTGACAGTGCCAAGTACCTCCTAGAAATTGACATCAGGAACCTGGCCTGGTGACTTTTGTTTCTCTGGCGAAAGGTCATGGTTCATATCTTGAGCCTGGTGTCCTGGAGTGGCCGACTGACTAATGAAATTCTGCACGGATCAGGATGCCTCCCAGATGAAAAGAGCCCCCACAGGCACCTGTGGCTGGTTTGACAGTGCCAAGTGCCTCCTGCAAACTGACATCAGGAACCTGGCCAGGTGACTTTTGTTTCTCAGGGGAAAGGCCATTGTTCCTCTCCAGGGCCCGCTGGCCCGGAATGGCCGACTGTCTGCTGAAATTCCGCACGGATCAGGATACCGCCCAGATGAAAGGTACCACCACAGGCAACTTTGGCTGGTTTGACAGTGCCAAGTGCCTCCTGCAAACTGACCTCAGGAACCTGGCCTGGTGAGTTTTGTTTCTCTGGGGTAAGGCCATGGTTCGTGCCCAGTGCCCGGTGGCCTGGAGTGGCCGGCTGCCTGCTGAAATTCCGCACAGATGAGGATACCTCCCAGAAGCAAGGTGCCCATACAGGTACGTGTGGCTGGTTTGACAGTGCCAAGTGCCTCCTGCAAACTGACATCAGGAACCTGGCCAGGTGACTTTTGTTTCTCTGGGGAAAGGCCATCGTTCCCCTCCAGGGCCCGGCGGACGGGAATGGCCGACTGTCTGCTGAAATTCCGCACGGATCAGGATAACTCCCAGATGCAAGGTGCCCCCACAGGCAACTGTGGCTGGTTTGACAGTGCCAAGTGCCTCCTGCAAACTGACATCAGGAACCTGGCCTGGTGACTTTTGTTTCTCTGGGGAAAGTCCATGGTTCATGTCCATGGCCTGGGGGCCCCGAGTGGCCGGCTGCCTGCTGAAATTCTGCATGGATCAGGATGCCGCCGAGATGGAAGGTGCCACCACAGGCAACTGTGGCTGGTTTGACACTGCCAAGTGCCTCCTGCAAACTGACATCAGGAACCTGGCCTGCTGACTTTTGTTTCTCAGGGGAAAGGCCATGGTTCATGTCCAGGGCCTGGTAGCCCGGAGTGGCCGGCTGCCTGCTGAAATTCCACATGGATCAGGATGCCTCCCAGATGAAAAATGCCCCCAGAGGAAACTGCGTCAGGTTTGACAGTGCCAAGTGCCTCCTGCAAACTGACATCAGGAACCTGGCCTGGTGACATTTGTTTCTCTGGGGAAAGGCCATGGTTCATGTCCAGGGCCTGGGGGCTCGGAGTGGCCGGCTGCCTGCTGAAATTCCGCATGGATCAGGATGCCTCCCAGATGAAAAATGCCCCCACAGGCAACTGCGTCTGGTTTGACAGTGCCAAGTGCCTCCTGCCAACTGACATCAGGAACCTGGCCTGGTAAGTTTTATTTCTCTGGGGAAAGGCCATCGTTCATGTCCAGGGCCTTGCGGCGGGAAGTGGCCGGCTGCCTGCTGAAATTCCGCATGGATCAGGATGCCTCCCAGATGGAAAGTGCCCCCACAGACAACTGTGGCTTTTTTGACAGTGCCAAGTGCCTCCTGCAAACTGACATCAGGATCCTGGCCTGGTGACTTTTGTTTCTCTGGGGAAAGGCCATAGATGATGTCCAGTGCCCCCTGGCCCGGAGTGGCAGACTGCCTGCTGAAATTCCGCACGGATCAGGATAGCTCCCAGATGCAAGCTGCCCCCACAGGCACCTGTGGCTGGTTTGACAGTGCCAAGTGCCTCCTGCAAACTGACATCAGGAACCTGGCCTGGTGACTTTTGTTTCTCTGGGGAAAGGTCATGGTTCATATCCTGGACCCGTAGTCCCAGAGTGGCCGGCTGCCTGCTGAAATTCCGAACGGATTAGGATGCCGCCCAGATGAAAGGTACCACCACAGGCAACTGTGGCAGGTTTGACAGTGCCAAGTGCCTCCTGCAAACTGACATCAGGAACCTGGCCTGGTGACTTTTGTTTCTCCTTGGAAAAGCCATGGTTCATGTCCAGGACCTGGTGGTCCGGAGTGGCCGGCCGCCTGCTGAAATTCCGCATGGATCAGGATGCCTCCCACATGAAAAGTGCTCCCACAGGCACCTGTGGCTGGTTTGACAGTGCCAAGTGCCTCCTGCAAACTGACATCAGGAACCTGGCCTGGTGACTTTTGTTTCTCTGGGGAAAGGCCATCGTTCCTCTCCAGGGCCCGCTGGCCCGGAGTGGCCGACTGCCTGCTGAAATTCCGCACGGATCAGGATAACTCCCAGATGAAAGGAGCCCCAACAGGCAACTGTGGCTGGTTTGACAGTGCCAAGTACCTCCTGCAAACTGACATCAGGAACCTGGCCTGGTGACTTTTGTTTCTCTGGCGAAAGGTCATGGTTCATATCCTGAGCCTGGTGTCCTGGAGTGGCCGACTGACTACTGAAATTCTGCACGGATCAGGATGCCTCCCAGATGAAAAGAGCCCCCACAGGCACCTGTGGCTGGTTTGACAGTGCCAAGTGCCTCCTGCAAACTGACATCAGGAACCTGGCCAGGTGACTTTTGTTTCTCAGGGGAAAGGCCATCGTTCCTCTCCAGGGCCCGCTGGCCCGGAATGGCCGACTGTCTGCTGAAATTCCGCACGGATCAGGATACCGCCCAGATGAAAGGTACCACCACAGGCAACTTTGGCTGGTTTGACAGTGCCAAGTGCCTCCTGCAAACTGACCTCAGGAACCTGGCCTGGTGAGTTTTGTTTCTCTGGGGTAAGGCCATGGTTCGTGCCCAGTGCCCGGTGGCCTGGAGTGGCCGGCTGCCTGCTGAAATTCCGCACAGATGAGGATACCTCCCAGAAGCAAGGTGCCCATACAGGTACGTGTGGCTGGTTTGACAGTGCCAAGTGCCTCCTGCAAACTGACATCAGGAACCTGGCCAGGTGACTTTTGTTTCTCTGGGGAAAGGCCATCGTTCCTCTCCAGGGCCCGGCGGCCGGGAATGGCCGACTGTCTGCTGAAATTCCGCACGGATCAGGATAACTCCCAGATGCAAGGTGCCCCCACAGGCAACTGTGGCTGGTTTGACAGTGCCAAGTGCCTCCTGCAAACTGACATCAGGAACCTGGCCTGGTGACTTTTGTTTCTCTGGGGAAAGGCCATCATTCTTCTCCAGTGCCCCGCGGCCTGGAGTGGCCGGCTGCCTGCTGAAATTCCGCATGGTTGAGGATAACTCCCAGATGAAAGGTGCCCCCACAGGTAACTGTGGCTGGTTTGACAGTGCCAAGTGCCTCCTGCAAACTGACATCAGGAACCTGGCCTGGTGACTTTTGTTTCTCTGGGGAAAGTCCATGGTTCATGTCCATGGCCTGGGGGCCCGTAGTGGCCGGCTGCCTGCTGAGATTCTGCATGGATCAGGATGCCGCCGAGATGGAAGGTGCCACCCCAGGCAACTGTGGCTGGTTTGACACTGCCAAGTGCCTCCTGCAAACTGACATCAGGAACCTGGCCTGCTGACTTTTGTTTCTCAGGGGAAAGGCCATGGTTCATGTCCAGGGCCTGGTAGCCCGGAGTGGCCGGCTGCCTGCTGAAATTCCACATGGATCAGGATACCTCCCAGATGAAAAATGCCCCCAGAGGAAACTGCGTCAGGTTTGACAGTGCCAAGTGCCTCCTGCAAACTGACATCAGGAACCTGGCCTGGTGACATTTGTTTCTCTGGGGAAAGGCCATGTTTCATGTCTAGGGCCTGGGGGCTCGGAGTGGCCGGCTGCCTGCTGAAATTCCGCATGGATCAGGATGCCTCCCAGATGAAAAATGCCCCCACAGGCAACTGCGTCTGGTTTGACAGTGCCAAGTGCCTCCTGCAAACTGACATCAGGAACCTGGCCTGGTGACTTTTGTTTCTGTGTGTAAAGGCCATCATTCTTTTCCAGGGTACGGTGGCCCGGAGTGGCCGGCTGCCTGCTGAAATTCCGCACGGATCAGGATGCCTCCCAGACCGAAAGTACCACCCAAGGCAAATGTGGCTGGTTTGACAGTGACAAGTGCCTCCTGCAAACAGACATCAGCGACCTGGCCTGCTGAGTTCTGTTTCTCTGGGGAAAGGCCATCGTTCCTCTCCAGGGCCCGGTGGCTCGAGTGGCAGGCTGCCTGCTGAAATTCCAAACGGATCAGGATGCCTCCCAGATGAAAGGTGCCCCCACAGGCAACTGTGGCTGGTTTGACAGTGCCAAGTGCCTCCTGCAAACTGACATCAGGAACCTGGCCTGGTGACTTTTATCTCTCTGGGTAAAGGCCATCATTCGTGTCCAGTGCCCCGCGGCCTGGAGTGGCCGGCTGCCTGCTGAAATTCCTCACGGTTGAGGACATCTCCCAGATGAAAGGTGCCCCCACAGGTAACTGTGGCTGGTTTGACACTGCCAAGTGCCTCCTGCAAACTGACATCAGGAACCTGGCCTGGTGACTTTTGTTTCTCTGGGGAAAAGCCATGGTTCATGTCCACGGCCTGGTGGCCCGGAGTGGCCGGCTGCCTGCTGAAATTCCGCATGGATCAGGATGCCTCCCAGACCGAAAGTACCACCCAAGGCAAATGTGGCTGGTTTGACAGTGCCAAGTGCCTCCTGCAAACTGACATCAGGAACCTGGCCTGCTGACTTTTGTTTCTCAGGAGAAAGGCCATGGTTCATGTCCAGGGCCTGGTGGCCCGGAGTGGCCGGCTGCCTGCTGAAATTCCACATGGAACAGGATGCCTCCCAGATGAAAAATGCCCCCAGAGGAAACTGCGTCAGGTTTGACAGTGCCAAGTGCCTCCTGCAAACTGACATCAGGAACCTGGCCTGGTGACATTTGTTTCTCTGGGGAAAGGCCATGGTTCATGTCCAGGGCCTGGGGGCTCGGAGTGGCCGGCTGCCTGCTGAAATTCCACATGGATCAGGATGCCTCCCAGATGAAAAATGCCCCCAGAGGAAACTGCGTCAGGTTTGACAGTGCCAAGTGCCTCCTGCAAACTGACATCAGGAACCTGGCCTGGTGACTTTTGTTTCTCTGGGGAAAGGCCATGGTTCATGTCCAGGGCCTGGGGGCTCGGAGTGGCCGGCTGCCTGCTGAAATTCCGCATGGATCAGGATGCCTCCCACATGAAAAATGCCCCAACAGGCAACTGCGTCTGGTTTGACAGAGCCAAGTGCCTCCTGCCAACTGACATCAGGAACCTGGCCTGGTGACTTTTGTTTCTCTGTGGAAAGGCCATCATTCTTTTCCAGGGTACGGTGGCCCGGAGTGGCTGGCTGCCTGCTGAAATTCCGCACGGATCAGGATGCCTCCCAGACCGAAAGTACCACCCAAGGCAAATGTGGCTGGTTTGACAGTGCCAAGTGCCTCCTGCAAACAGACATCTGCGACCTGGCCTGCTGAGTTCTGTTTCTCTGGGGAAAGGCCATGGTTCATGTCCAGGGCCTGGGGGCTCGGAGTGGCCGGCTGCCTGCTGAAATTCCGCATGGATCAGGATGCCTCCCACATGAAAAATGCCCCAACAGGCAACTGCGTCTGGTTTGACAGAGCCAAGTGCCTCCTGCAAACTGACATCAGGAACCTGGCCTGGTGACTTTTGTTTCTCTGGGGAAAGGCCATCATTCTTGTCCGGGGCCCAGAGTGGCCTGGGGTGGCCGGCTGCCTGCTGAAATTCCGCACGGTTGAGGATACCTCCCAGATGAAAGGTGCCCCCACAGGCAACTGTGGCTGGTTTGACAGTGCCAAGTGCCTCCTGCAAACTGACATCAGCAACCTGGCCTGGTGACTTTTCTTTCTCTGGGGAACGGCCATGGTTCATGTCCAGGGCCTGGGGGCCCGGAGTGGCCGGCAGCCTACTGAAATTCCGCATGGACCAGGATGCCTCCCAGATGCAAGGTGCCCCCACAGGCAACTGTGGCTGGTTTGACAGTGCCAAGTGCCCCCTGCAAACTGACATCAGGAACCTGGCCTGGTGACTTTTGTTTCTCTGGGGAAAGGCCATCATTCTTGTCCAGGGCCTGGTAGCTCGAGTGGCCGACTGACTGCTGAAATTCCGCATGGATCAGGATGCCTCCCACATGAAAAATGCCCCCACAGGCAACTGTGGCTGGTTTGACAGTGCCAAGTGCCTCCTGCCAACTGACATCTGGAACCTGGCCTGGTGACTTTTGTTTCTCTGGGGAAAGGCCATGGTTCATATCCTGAGCCTGGTGTCCTGGAGTGGCCGGCTGCCTGCTGAAATTCTGCACGGACCAGGATGCCGCCCAGGTGAAAGGTACCACCAGAGGCAACTGCGGCTGGTTTGACAGTGCCAAGTGCCACCTGCAAACTGACATCAGGAACCTGGCCTGGTGACTTTTGTTTCTCTGGGGAAAGGCCATGATTCTTTTCCGGGGTACGGTGGCCCGGAGTGGCCGGCTGCCTGCTGAAATTCCAAAAGGATCAGGATGCCTCCCAGACCGAAAGTACCACCACAGGCAACTGTGGCTGGTTTGACAGTGCCAAGTGCCTCCTGCAAACTGACATCAGGAACCTGGCCTGGTGACTTTAGTTTCTCTGGGGAAAAGCCATGGTTCATGTCCAGGGCCTGGTGGCCCGGAGTGGCCGGCTGCCTGCTGAAATTCCGCATGGATCAGGATGCCTCCCACATGAAAAACACCCCCACAGGCAACTGCGTCAGGTTTGACAGTGCCAAGTGCCTCCTGCAAACTGACATCAGGAACCTGGCCTGGTGACTTTTGTTTCTCTGGGGAAAAGCCATGGTTCATATCCAGGACCTGGTGGCCCGGAGTGTCCGGCTGCCTGCTGAAATTCCGTATGGATCAGGATGCCTCCCAGATGAAAAATGACCCCAGAGGCAACTGTGGCTGGTTTGACAGTGCCAAGTGCCTACTGCAAACTGACATCAGGAACCTGGCCTGGTGACTTTTGTTTCTCTGGGGAAAGGCCATGGTTCATGTCCAGGACTTGGTGGCCCGGAGTGGCCGGCTGCCTGCTGAAATTCCGCACGGATGAGAATATATCCCAGTTGCAAGGTGCCCCCACAGGCAACTGCGTCTGGTTTGACAGTGCCAAGTGCCACCTGCAAACTGACATCAGGAACCTGGCCTGGTGACTTTTCTTTTTCTGGGGAAAGGCCATTATTCCTGTCCGGGTCCCGGTGGCCCGGTGTGGCAGGCTGCCTGCTGAAATTCCTCACGGTTCAGGATACCTCCCAGATGCAAGGTGCCCCCACAGGCAACTGCGGCTGGTTTGACAGTGCCAAGTGCCTCCTGCAAACTGACATCAGGAACCTGGCCTGCTGACTTTTCTTTGTCTGGGGAAAGGCCATTATTCTTGTCCGGGTCCCGGTGGCCCGGTGTGGCAGGCTGCCTGCTGAAATTCCGCACGGATGAGGATACATCCCAGTTGCAAGGTGCCCCCACAGGCAACTGTGGCTGGTTTGACAGTGCCAAGTGCCTCCTGCAAACTGACATCAGGAACCTGGCCTGGTGACTTTTGTTTCTCTGGGGAAAGGCCATGGTTCTTGTCCGGGGCCCAGAGTGGCCGGAGTGGCCGGCTGCCTGCTGAAATTCCACACGGTTGAGGATGCCTCCCAGATGAAAAATGCCCCCAGAGGCAACTGTGGCTGGTTTGACAGTGCCAAGTGCCTCCTGCAAACTGACATCAGGAACCTGGCCTGGTGTTTTTTGTTTCTCTGGGGAAAGGCCACGGTTCATGTCCAGGGCCTTGTGGCCAGGAGTGGCCGGCTGCCTGCTGAAATTCCGCACGGATGAGGATACATCCCAGTTGCAAGGTGCCCCCACAGGCAACTGCGTCTGGTTTGACAGTGCCAAGTGCCACCTGCAAACTGACATCAGGAACCTGGCCTGGTGACTTTTCTTTGTCTGGGGAAAGGCCATTATTCTTGTCCGGGTCCCGGTGGCCCGGACTGGCAGGCTGCCTGCTGAAATTACAAAAGGATCAGGATACCTCCCAGATGCAAGGTGCCCCCACAGGCAACTGCGGCTGGTTTGACAGTGCCAAGTGCCTCCTGCAAACTGACATCAGGAACCTGGACTGGTGACTTTTGTTTCTCTGGGGAAAGGCCATGGTTCATGTCCAGGGCTTGGTGGCCCGGAGTGGCCGGCTGCCTGCTGAAATTCCAAATGGATCAGGATACCTCCCAGACCGAAAGTACCACCAGAGGCAACTGTGGCTGGTTTGACAGTGCCAAGTGCCTCCTGCAAACTGACATCAGGAACCTGGCCTGGTGACTTTTGTTTCTCTGGGGAAAGGCCATGGTTCATGTCCAGGACTTGGTGGCCCGGAGTGGCCGGCTGCCTGCTGAAATTCCGCACGGATGAGAATATATCCCAGTTGCAAGGTGCCCCCACAGGCAACTGCGTCTGGTTTGACAGTGCCAAGTGCCACCTGCAAACTGACATCAGGAACCTGGCCTGGTGACTTTTCTTTTTCTGGGGAAAGGCCATTATTCCTGTCCGGGTCCCTGTGGCCCGGTGTGGCAGGCTGCCTGCTGAAATTCCTCACGGTTCAGGATACCTCCCAGATGCAAGGTGCCCCCACAGGCAACTGCGGCTGGTTTGACAGTGCCAAGTGCCTCCTGCAAACTGACATCAGGAACCTGGCCTGCTGACTTTTCTTTGTCTGGGGAAAGGCCATTATTCTTGTCCGGGTCCCGGTGGCCCGGTGTGGCAGGCTGCCTGCTGAAATTCCGCACGGATGAGGATACATCCCAGTTGCAAGGTGCCCCCACAGGCAACTGTGGCTGGTTTGACAGTGCCAAGTGCCTCCTGCAAACTGACATCAGGAACCTGGCCTGGTGACTTTTGTTTCTCTGGGGAAAGGCCATCATTCTTGTCCGGGGCCCAGAGTGGCCGGAGTGGCCGGCTGCCTGCTGAAATTCCACACGGTTGAGGATGCCTCCCAGATGAAAAATGCCCCCAGAGGCAACTGTGGCTGGTTTGACAGTGCCAAGTGCCTCCTGCAAACTGACATCAGGAACCTGGCCTGGTGTTTTTTGTTTCTCTGGGGAAAGGCCACGGTTCATGTCCAGGGCCTTGTGGCCAGGAGTGGCCGGCTGCCTGCTGAAATTCCGCACGGATGAGGATACATCCCAGTTGCAAGGTGCCCCCACAGGCAACTGCGTCTGGTTTGACAGTGCCAAGTGCCACCTGCAAACTGACATCAGGAACCTGGCCTGGTGACTTTTCTTTGTCTGGGGAAAGGCCATTATTCTTGTCCGGGTCCCGGTGGCCCGGACTGGCAGGCTGCCTGCTGAAATTACAAAAGGATCAGGATACCTCCCAGATGCAAGGTGCCCCCACAGGCAACTGCGGCTGGTTTGACAGTGCCAAGTGCCTCCTGCAAACTGACATCAGGAACCTGGACTGGTGACTTTTGTTTCTCTGGGGAAAGGCCATGGTTCATGTCCAGGGCTTGGTGGCCCGGAGTGGCCGGCTGCCTGCTGAAATTCCAAATGGATCAGGATACCTCCCAGACCGAAAGTACCACCAGAGGCAACTGTGGCTGGTTTGACAGTGCCAAGTGCCTCCTGCAAACTGACATCAGGAACCTGGCCTGGTGATTTTTCTTTGTCTGGGGAAAGGCCATCATTCTTGTCCGGGGCCCAGAGTGGCCGGAGTGGCCGGCTGCCTGCTGAAATTCCACACGGTTGAGGATGCCTCCCAGATGAAAAATGCCCCCACAGGCAACTGCGTCTGGTTTGACACTGCCAAGTGCCTCCTGCAAACTGACATCAGGAACCTGGCCTGGTGACTTTTGTTTGTCTGGGGAAAGGCCATTATTCTTGTCCGGGTCCCGGTGGCCCGGAGTGGCAGGCTGCCTGCTGAAATTCCTCACGGATCAGGATACCTCCCAGATGCAAGGTGCCCCCACAGGCAACTGCGGCTGGATTGACAGTGCCAAGTGCCTCCTGCAAACAGACATCAGGAACCTGGCCTGGTGACTTTTGTTTCTCTGGGGAAATGCCATGGTTCGTGTCCAGGGCCTTGTGGCCAGGAGTGGCCGACTGCCTGCTGATATTCCGCACGGATGAGGATACATCCCAGTTGCAAGGTGCCCCCTCAGGCAACTGCGTCTGGTTTGACAGTGCCAAGTGCCACCTGCAAACTGACATCAGGAACCTGGCCTGGTGACTTTTGTTTCTCTGGGGAAAGGCCATTATTCTTGTCCGGGTCCCGGTGGCCCGGTGTGGCAGGCTGCCTGCTGAAATTCCTCACGGTTCAGGATACCTCCCAGATGCAAGGTGCCCCCACAGGCAACTGCGGCTGGTTTGACAGTGCCAAGTGCCTCCTGCAAACTGACATCAGGAACCTGGCCTGGTGACTTTTCTTTGTCTGGGGAAAGGCCATTATTCTTGTCCGGGTCCCGGTGGCCCGGTGTGGCAGGCTGCCTGCTGAAATTCCGCACGGATGAGGATACATCCCAGTTGCAAGGTGCCCCCAGAGGCAACTGTGGCTGGTTTGACAGTGCCAAGTGCCTCCTGCAAACTGACATCAGGAACCTGGCCTGGTGACTTTTGTTTCTCTGCGGAAAGGCCATGGTTCATGTCCAGGGCCTTGTGGCCAGGAGTGGCCGGCTGCCTGCTGAAATTCCGCACGGATCAGGATACATCCCAGTTGCAAGGTGCCCCCACAGGCAACTGCGTCTGGTTTGACAGTGCCAAGTGCCACCTGCAAACTGACATCAGGAACCTGGCCTGGTGACTTTTGTTTCTCTGGGGAAAGGCCATCATTCTTGTCCGGGGCCCAGAGTGGCCGGAGTGGCCGGCTGCCTGCTGAAATTCCACACGGTTGAGGATGCCTCCCAGATGAAAAATGCCCCCACAGGCAACTGCGTCTGGTTTGACAGTGCCAAGTGCCACCTGCAAACTGACATCAGGAACCTGGCCTGGTGTTTTTTTTTTCTCTGGGGAAAGGCCACGGTTCATGTCCAGGGCCTTGTGGCCAGGAGTGGCCGGCTGCCTGCTGAAATTCCGCACGGATGAGGATACATCCCAGTTGCAAGGTGCCCCCACAGGCAACTGCGTCTGGTTTGACAGTGCCAAGTGCCACCTGCAAACTGACATCAGGAACCTGGCCTGGTGACTTTTGTTTCTCTGGGGAAAGGCCATCATTCTTGTCCGGGTCCCGGTGGCCCGGACTGGCAGGCTGCCTGCTGAAATTCCAAAAGGATCAGGATACCTCCCAGATGCAAGGTGCCCCCACAGGCAACTGCGGCTGGTTTGACAGTGCCAAGTGCCTCCTGCAAACTGACATCAGGAACCTGGACTGGTGACTTTTGTTTCTCAGGGGAAAGGCCATGGTTCATGTCCAGGGCTTGGTGGCCCGGAGTGGCCGGCTGCCTGCTGAAATTCCAAATGGATCAGGATGCCTCCCAGACCGAAAGTACCACCAGAGGCAACTGTGGCTGGTTTGACAGTGCCAAGTGCCTCCTGCAAACTGACATCAGGAACCTGGCCTGGTGACTTTTGTTTCTCTGCGGAAAGGCGATCACTCTTGTCCGGGGCCCAGAGTGGCCGGAGTGGCCGGCTGCCTGCTGAAATTCCACACGGTTGAGGATGCCTCCCAGATGAAAAATGCCCCCACAGGCAACTGCGTCTGGTTTGACACTGCCAAGTGCCTCCTGCAAACTGACATCAGGAACCTGGCCTGGTGACTTTTGTTTCTCTGGGGAAAGGCCATGGTTCATGTCCAGGGCCTTGTGCCCAGGAGTGGCAGGCTGCCTGCGGAAATTCCACATGGATCAGGAGGCCTCTCAGATGAAAGGTGCCCCCACAGGCAACTGTGGCTGGTTTGACAGTGCCAAGTGCCACCTGCAAACTGACATCAGGAACCTGGCCTGGTGACTTTTGTTTGTCTGGGGAAAGGCCATTATTCTTGTCCGGGTCCCGGTGGCCCGGAGTGGCAGGCTGCCTGCTGAAATTCCTCACGGATCAGTATACCTCCCAGATGCAAGGTGCCCCCACAGGCAACTGCGGCTGGATTGACAGTGCCAAGTGCCTCCTGCAAACAGACATCAGGAACCTGGCCTGGTGACTTTTGTTTCTCTGGGGAAATGCCATGGTTCGTGTCCAGGGCCTTGTGGCCAGGAGTGGCCGACTGCCTGCTGATATTCTGCACGGATGAGTATACATCCCAGTTGCAAGGTGCCCCCTCAGGCAACTGCGTCAGGTTTGACAGTGCCAAGTGCCACCTGCAAACTGACATCAGGAACCTGGCCTGGTGACTTTTGTTTCTCTGGGGAAAGGCCATGGTTCGTGTCCAGGGCCTTGTGGCCAGGAGTGGCCGACTGCCTGCTGATATTCCGCACGGATGAGGATACATCCCAGTTGCAAGGTGCCCCCTCAGGCACCTGCGTCTGGTTTGACAGTGCCAAGTGCCACCTGCAAACTGACATCAGGAAACTGGCCTGGTGACTTTTGTTTCTCTGGGGAAAGGCCATCATTCTTGTCCGGGGCCCAGAGTGGCCGGAGTGGCCGGCTGCCTGCTGAAATTCCACACGGTTGAGGATGCCTCCCAGATGAAAAATGCCCCCACAGGCAACTGCGTCTGGTTTGACAGTGCCAAGTGCCTCCTGCAAACTGACATCAGGAACCTGGCCTGGTGTTTTTTGTTTCTCTGGGGAAAGGCCACGGTTCATGTCCAGGGCCCTGTGGCCAGGAGTGGCCGGCTGCCTGCTGAAATTCCGCACGGATGAGGATACATCCCAGTTGCAAGGTGCCCCCACAGGCAACTGCGTCTGGTTTGACAGTGCCAAGTGCCACCTGCAAACTGACATCAGGAACCTGGCCTGGTGACTTTTGTTTGTCTGGGGAAAGGCCATTATTCTTGTCCGGGTCCCGGTGGCCCGGACTGGCAGGCTGCCTGCTGAAATTACAAAAGGATCAGGATACCTCCCAGATGCAAGGTGCCCCCACAGGCAACTGCGGCTGGTTTGACAGTGCCAAGTGCCTCCTGCAAACTGACATCAGGAACCTGGCCTGGTGACTTTTGTTTCTCTGGGTAAAGGCCATGGTTCATGTCCAGGGCCTTGTGGCCCGGAGTGGCCAGCTGCCTGCTGAAATTCCGCACGGATGAGGATACATCCCAGTTGCAAGGTGCCCCCACAGGCAACTGTGGCTGGTTTGACAGTGCCAAGTGCCACCTGCAAACTGACATCAGGAACCAGGACTGGTGACTTTCGTTTCTCTGGGGAAAGACGATGATTCTTTTCCAGGGCCTTGCGGCCTGGAGTGCCTGGCTGCCTGCTGAAATTCCGCATGGATCAGGATGCCTCCCAGATGAAAAATGCCCCCACAGGCAACTGCGTCTGGTTTGACAGTGCCAAGTGCCTCCTGCAAACTGACATCAGGAACCTGGCCTGGTGACTTTTGTTTCTCTGGGGAAAGGCCAACATTCTTTTCCAGGGTACGGTGGCCCGGAGTGGCCGGCTGCCTGCTGAAATTCCGCACGGATCAGGATGCCTCCCAGACCGAAAATACCACCCAAGGCAACTGTGGCTGGTTTGACAGTGCCAAGTGCCTCCTGCAAACAGACATCAGCGACCTGGCCTGCTGAGTTCTGTTTCTCTGGGGAAAGGCCATCGTTCCTCTCCAGGGCCCGGTGGCTCGAGTGGCAGGCTGCCTGCTGAAATTCCACATGGATCAGGATGCCTCCCAGATGAAAGGTGCCCCCACAGGCAACTGTGGCTGGTTTGACAGTGCCAAGTGCCTCCTGCAAACTGACATCAGGAACCTGGCCTTGTGAGTTTTGTTTCTCTGGGGAAAGGCCATCATTCTTGTTCAGAGCCCAGTGGCCCAGAGTGGCCGGCTGCCTGCTGAATTTCCGCACGGATCAGGATAGCTCCCAGATTCAAGGTGCCGCCACAGGCAACTGCGGCAGGTTTGACAGTGCCAAGTGCCTCCTGCAAACTGACATCAGGAACCTGGCCTGGTGACATTTATTTCTCTGGGGAAAGGCCATTGTACGTGTCCAAGGCCTAGTGGCCCCGAGTGGCCGGCTGCTTGCTGGAATTCTGCATGGATCAGGATGCCGCGGAGATGCAAGGTGCCCCCACAGGCACCTGTGGCTGGTTTGACAGTGCCAAGTGCCTCCTGCAAACTGACATCAGGAACCTGGCCTGGTGACTTTTGTTTCTCTGGGGAAAGGCCATCGTTCATATCCTACAAACTGTGGCCCAGAGTGGCCGGCTGCCTGCTGAAATTCCGCACGGATCAGGATACCTCCCAGATGCAAGGTGCCCCACGGGAAACTGTGGCTGGTTTGACAGTGCCAAGTGCCTCCTGCCAACTGACATCAAGAACCTGGCCTGGTGACTTTTGTTTCTCTGGGGAAAGGCCATGGTTGGTATCCTGAGCCTCGTGTCCTGGAGTGGCCGTCTGCCTGCTAAAATTCTGGACGGACCAGGATGCCTCCCAGATGCAAGGTGCCCCCAGAGGCAACTGTGGCTGGTTTGACAGTGCCAAGTGCTTCCTGCAAACTGACATCAGAAACCTGGCCTGGTGATTTTCTTTCCCAGGGGAAAGGCCATGGTTCATGTCCAGGGCCCGGTGGCTCGCAGTTGCCTGCTGCCTGCTGAAATTCCACACGGATCAGGATACCTCCCTGATGCAAGTTGCCCCCACCGGCAACTGTGGCTGGTTTGACAGTGCCAAGTGCCTCCTGCAAACTGACATCAGGAACCTGGCCTGGTGACTTTTGTTTCTCTGGGGAAAGGCCATCGTTCCTCTCCAGGGCCCGGTGGCTCGAGTGGGCGGATACCTGCTAAAATTCCGCACAGATCAGGATACCTCCCAGATGGAAGGTGCCCACCCAGGCAACTGTGGCTGGTTTGACAGTGCCAAGTGCCTCCTGCAAACTGACATCAGGAACCTGGCCTGGTGATTTTTCTTTGTCTGGGGAAAGGCCATTGTACGTGTCCAGGGCCTGTGGCCCGTAGTGGCTGGCCCCCTGCTGAAATTCCGAACGGATCAGGATACCTCCCAGACCGATAGTACCACCTCAGGCAACTGTGGCTGGTTTGACAGTGCCAAGTGCCTCCTGCAAACTGACATCAGGAACCTGGCCTGGTGACTTTTGTTTCTCTGGGGAAAGGCCGTGGTTAATGTACAGGGCCGGGTGTCCTGAGTGGCCGGCTGCCTGCTGAAATTCCAAACGGATCAGGATACCTCCCAGATGGAAAGTGGCCCCACAGGCAACTGTGGCTGGTTTGACAGTGCCATGTGCCTCCTGCAAACTGACATCAGGAACCTGGCCTGGTGACTTTTGTTTCTCTGGGGAAAAGCCATCATTCTTCTCCAGTGCCCGTTGGCCCGGAGTGGACGGGTGCCTGCTCAAATTCCGCACGGATCAGGATACCTCCCAGATGGAAAGTACCACCACAGGCAACTGTGGCTGGTTTGACAGTGCCAAGTGCCTCCTGCAAACTGACATCAGGAACCTGGCCTGGTGACTTTTGTTTCTCTGGGGAAAGGCCATCGTTCATATCCTACAAACTGTGGCCCAGAGTGGCCGGCTGCCTGCTGAAATTCCGCACGGATCAGGATACCTCCCAGATGCAAGGTGCCCCACGGGAAACTGTGGCTGGTTTGACAGTGCCAAGTGCCTCCTGCCAACTGACATCAAGAACCTGGCCTGGTGACTTTTGTTTCTCTGGGGAAAGGCCATGGTTGGTATGATGAGCCTCGTGTCCTGGAGTGGCCGTCTGCCTGCTAAAATTCTGGACGGACCAGGATGCCGCCAAGATGCAAGGTGCCCCCAGAGGCAACTGTGGCTGGTTTGACAGTGCCAAGTGCTTCCTGCAAACTGACATCAGAAACCTGGCCTGGTGATTTTCTTTCCCAGGGGAAAGGCCATGGTTCATGTCCAGGGCCCGGTGGCTCGCAGTTGCCTGCTGCCTGCTGAAATTCCACACGGATCCGGATACCTCCCAGATGCAAGGTGCCCCCACAGGTAACTTTGGCTGGTTTGACAGTGCCAAGTGCGTCCTGCAAATTGACATCAGGAACCTGGCCTGGTGAGTTTTGTTTCTCTGGGGAAAGGCTATTATTCTTGTTCAGAGCCCGGTGGCTCGGAGTGGCCAGCTGACTGCTGAAATTCCGCATGGATCAGGATACCTCCCAGGTTCAAGGTGCCGCCACAGGCAACTGTGGCTGGTTTGACAGTGCCAAGCGCCTCCTGCCAACTGACATCAGGAACCTGACCTGGTGACTTTTGTTTCTCATGGGAAGTGCCATCGTTCGTGTCCCGTACCCGGAGGCCAGGAGTGGCCGGCTGCCTGCTGAAATTCCGAATGGATCAGGATACTGCCCAGATGCAATGTGCCCCCACAGGCAACTGTGGCTGGTTTGACAGTGCCAAGTGCCTCCTGCCAACTGACACCAGCAACCTTGCCAGGTGTCTTTTGGTTCTCTGGGGAAAGGCCATCGTTCGTGTCCAGGGCCGGGTGTCCCTGGGTGTCCGGCTGCCTGCTGAAATTCCGAACGGATCAGGATACTGCCCAGGTGCAATGTGCTCCCACAGGCAACTGTGGCTGGTTTGACAGTGCCAAGTGCCTCCTGCAAACTGACATCAGGAACCTGGCCTGGTGACTTTTGTTTCTCAGGGGAAAGTCCATGGTTTATATCCTGGACCAGTTGGACCGCAGGGACCGGCTGCTTGCTGAAATTCCGAAAGCACCAGGATGCCTCCCAGATGCAAGGTGTCCCCACAGGTAATTGTGTCTGGTTCGAGAGTGCCATGTGCCTCCTGCAAACTGACATCGGAAAGCTGGGCTGGTCACTTTGGTTTCTCTGGGGAAAGGCCACGATTCATGTCCAGGGCCTTGCGGCCCAGAGTGGCCCGCTGCCTGCTGAAATTCCGCACGGATCAGGATACCTCCCAGACCGAAACTAAAACCATAGGCAACTGTGGCTGGTTTGACAGTGCCAAGTGCCTCCTGCAAACAGACATCAGGAACCTGGCCTGGTAAGTTTTGTTTCTCTGGGGAAAGGCCATCGTTCTTGTCCGGAGCCCGTTGGCCCGGAGTGGACGGGTGCCTGCTCAAATTCCGCACGGATCAGGATGCCTCCCAGATGGAAAGTGGCCCCAAAGGCAACTGTGGCTGGTTTGACAGTGCCAAGTGCCTCCTGCAAACTGACATCAGGAACCTGGCCTGGTGACTTTTGTTTCTCTGGGGAAAAGCCATCATTCTTCTCCAGTGCCCGTTGGCCCGGAGTGGACGGGTGCCTGCTCAAATTCCGCACGGATCAGGATACCTCCCAGATGGAATGTACCACCACAGGCAACTGTGGCTGGTTTGACAGTGCCAAGTGCCTCCTGCAAACTGACATCCGGAGCCTGGCCTGGTGTCTTTTGTTTCTCAGGGGAAAGGCTTTCGTTCCTATCCATGGACGGGTGGCCAATAGTGGCTGGCTGCCTGCTGAAATTCCGCAAGGTTGAGGATACCTCCCAGATGGAAAGTACCACCACAGGCAACTGTGGCTGGTTTGACAGTGCCAAGTGCCTCCTGCAAACTGACATCAGGAACCTGGCCTGGTGACTTTTGTTTCTCTGGGGAAAGGCCATGGTTCATGTCCACGGCCTGGTGGCCCGGAGTGTCCGGCTGCCTGCTGAAATTCTGCATGGATCAGGATGCCGCCGAGATGCAAGGTGCCCCACAGGCACCTGTGGCTGGTTTGACAGTGCCAAGTGCTTCCTGCAAACTGACATCAGAAACCTGGCCTGGTGATTTTCTTTCTCCGGGGAAAGGCCATGGTTCATGTCCAGGGCCCGGTGGCCCGTACTTGCCTGCTGCCTGCTGAAATTCCACACGGATCAGGATACCTCCCAGATGTAAGGTGCCCCCACAGGCACCTGTGGCTGGTTTGACAGTGCCAAGTGCCTCCTGCAAACTGACATCAGGAACCTGGCCTGGTGACTTTTGTTTCTCTGGGGAAAGGCCATCGTTCATATCCTACAAACTGTGGCCCAGAGTGGCCGGCTGCCTGCTGAAATTCCGCACGGATCAGGATACCTCCCAGATGCAAGGTGCCCAACGGGAAACTGTGGCTGGTTTGACAGTGCCAAGTGCCTCCTGCCAACTGACATCAAGAACCTGGCCTGGTGACTTTTGTTTCTCTGGGGAAAGGCCATGGTTGGTATCCTGAGCCTGGTGTCCTGGAGTGGCCGTCTGCCTGCTAAAATTCTGGACGGACCAGGATGCCGCCAAGATGCAAGGTGCCCCCACAGGCAACTGTGGCTGGTTTGACAGTGCCAAGTGTTTCCTGCAAACTGACATCAGAAACCTGGCCTGGTGATTTTCTTTCTCAGGGGAAAGGCCATGGTTCATGTCCAGGGCCCGGTGGCTCGGAGTGGCCAGCTGACTGCTGAAATTCCGCATGGATCAGGATACCTCCCAGGTTCAAGGTGCCGCCACAGGCAACTGTGGCTGGTTTGACAGTGCCAAGCGCCTCCTGCCAACTGACATCAGGAACCTGGCCTGGTGACTTTTGTTTCTCATGGGAAGTGCCATCGTTCGTGTCCCGTACTCGGAGGCCAGGAGTGGCCGGCTGCCTGCTGAAATACCGCACAGATCAGGATAGCTCCCAGATGCAAGGTGCCCCCACAGGCACCTGTGGCTGGTTTGACAGTGCCAAGTGCCTCCTGCAAACTGACATCAGGAACCTGGCCTGGTGATTTTTCTTTGTCTGGGGAAAGGCCATTGTACGTGTCCAGGGCCTGTGGCCCGTAGTGGCTGGCCCCCTGCTGAAATTCCGAACGGATCAGGATACCTCCCAGACCGATAGTACCACCACAGGCAACTGTGGCTGGTTTGACAGTGCCAAGTGCCTCCTGCAAACTGACATCAGGAACCTGGCCTGGTGACTTTTATTTCTCTGGGGAAAGGCCATCGTTCCTCTCCAGGGCCCGTAGTCCGGAGTGGCCGGCTGCCTGCTGAAATTCCTCATGGATCAGGATGCCTCCCACATGAAAGGTGCCCCCACAGGCAACTACGTCTGATTTGACAGTGCCATGTGCCTCCTGCAAACTGATATCAGGAACCTGGCCTGGTGATTTTTCTTTGTCTGGTGAAAGGCCATTGTACCTGTCCAGAGCCTGGTGGCCCGGAGTGGCCGGCTGCCTGCTGAAATTCCAAACGGATCTCGATTCCTCCCAGAGCGAAAGTACCACCACAGGCAAATGTGGCTGGTTTGACAGTGCCAAGTGCCTCCTGCCAACTGACATCAGCAACCTTGCCAGGTGACTTTTGGTTCTCTGGGGAAAGGCCATCGTTCGTGTCCAGGGCCGGGTGTCCCTGGGTGTCCGGCTGCCTGCTGAAATTCCGAACGGATCAGGATACTGCCCAGATGCAATGTGCTCCCACAGGCAACTGTGGCTGGTTTGACAGTGCCAAGTGCCTCCTGCAAACTGACATCAGGAACCTGGCCTGGTGACTTTTGTTTCTCAGGGGAAAGTCCATGGTTTATATCCTGGACCAGTTGGACCGCAGGGACCGGCTGCTTGCTGAAATTCCGAAAGCACCAGGATGCCTCCCAGATGCAAGGTGTCCCCACAGGTAATTGTGTCTGGTTTGAGAGTGCCATGTGCCTCCTGCAAACTGACATCGGAAAGCTGGGCTGGTCACTTTGGTTTCTCTGGGGAAAGGCCACGATTCATGTCCAGGGCCTTGCGGCCCGGAGTGGCCCGCTGCCTGCTGAAATTCCGCACGGATCAGGATACCTCCCAGACCGAAACTAAAACCATAGGCAACTGTGGCTGGTTTGACAGTGCCAAGTGCCTCCAGCAAACTGACATCAGGAACCTGGCCTGGTAAGTTTTGTTTCTCTGGGGAAAGGCCATCGTTCTTGTCCGGAGCCCGCCAGCCCGGAGTGGCCGGCTGCCTGCTGAAATTCTGCATGGATCAGAATGCCGCCGAGATGCAAGGTGCCCCACAGGCACCTGTGGCTGGTTTGACAGTGCCAAGTGCTTCCTGCAAACTGACATCAGGAACCTGGCCTTGTGAGTTTTGTTTCTCTGGGGAAAGGCCATCATTCTTGTTCAGAGCCCAGTGGCCCAGAGTGGCCGGCTGCCTGCTGAATTTCCGCACGGATCAGGATAGCTCCCAGATTCAAGGTGCCGCCACAGGCAACTGCGGCAGGTTTGACAGTGCCAAGTGCCTCCTGCCAACTGACATCAGGAACCTGGCCTGGTGACATTTATTTCTCTGGGGAAAGGCCATTGTACGTGTCCAAGGCCTAGTGGCCCAGAGTGGCCGGCTGCTTGCTGGAATTCTGCATGGATCAGGATGCCGCCGAGATGCAAGGTGCCCCCACAGGCACCTGTGGCTGGTTTGACAGTGCCAAGTGCCTCCTGCAAACTGACATCAGGAACCTGGCCTGGTGACTTTTGTTTCTCTGGGGAAAGGCCATCGTTCATATCCTACAAACTGTGGCCCAGAGTGGCCGGCTGCCTGCTGAAATTCCGCACGGATCAGGATACCTTCCAGATGCAAGGTGCCCCACGGGAAACTGTGGCTGGTTTGACAGTGCCAAGTGCCTCCTGCCAACTGACATCAAGAACCTGGCCTGGTGACTTTTGTTTCCCTGGGGAAAGGCCATGGTTGGTATCCTGAGCCTCGTGTCCTGGAGTGGCCGTCTGCCTGCTAAAATTCTGGACGGACCAGGATGCCGCCAAGATGCAAGGTGCCCCCAGAGGCAACTGTGGCTGGTTTGACAGTGCCAAGTGCTTCCTGCAAACTGACATCAGAAACCTGGCCTGGTGATTTTCTTTCCCAGGGGAAGGGCCATGGTTCATGTCCAGGGCCCGATGGCTCACAGTTGCCTGCTGCCTGCTGAAATTCCACACGGATCCGGATACCTCCCTGATGCAAGTTGCCCCCACCGGCAACTGTGGCTGGTTTGACAGTGCCATGTGCCTCCTGCAAACTGACATCAGGAACCTGGCCTGGTGACTTTTGTTTCCCAGGGGAAAGGCCATAGATGATGTCCAGTGCCTTCTGGCCTGGAGTGGCCGACTGCCTGCTGAAATTCTGCATGGATCAGGATGCCGCCGAGATGCAAGGTGCCCCACAGGCACCTGTGGCTGGTTTGACAGTGCCAAGTGCTTCCTGCAAACTGACATCAGAAACCTGGCCTGGTGATTTTCTTTCTCCGGGGAAAGGCCATGGTTCATGTCCAGGGCTTGGTGGCCCGTACTTGCCTGCTGCCTGCTGAAATTCCACACGGATCAGGATACCTCCCAGATGTAAGGTGCCACCACAGGCAACTGTGGCTGGTTTGACAGTGCCAAGTGCCTCCTGCAAACTGACATCAGGAACCTGGCCCGGTGACTTTTGTTTCTCTGGGGAAAGGCCATCGTTCATATCCTACAAACTGTGGCCCAGAGTGGCCGGCTGCCTGCTGAAATTCCGCACGGATCAGGATACCTCCCAGATGCAAGATGCCCCACGGGAAACTGTGGCTGGTTTGACAGTGCCAAGTGCCTCCTGCCAACTGACATCAAGAACCTGGCCTGGTGACTTTTGTTTCTCTGGGGAAAGGCCATGGTTGGTATCCTGAGCCTGGTGTCCTGGAGTGGCCGTCTGCCTGCTAAAATTCTGGACGGACCAGGATGCCGCCAAGATGCAAGGTGCCCCCACAGGCAACTGTGGCTGGTTTGACAGTGCCAAGTGTTTCCTGCAAACTGACATCAGAAACCTGGCCTGGTGATTTTCTTTCTCAGGGGAAAGGCCATGGTTCATGTCCAGGGCCCGGTGGCTCGGAGTGGCCAGCTGACTGCTGAAATTCCGCATGGATCAGGATACCTCCCAGGTTCAAGGTGCCGCCACAGGCAACTGTGGCTGGTTTGACAGTGCCAAGCGCCTCCTGCCAACTGACATCAGGAACCTGGCCTGGTGACTTTTGTTTCTCATGGGAAGTGCCATCGTTCGTGTCCCGTACTCGGAGGCCAGGAGTGGCCGGCTGCCTGCTGAAATACCGCACAGATCAGGATAGCTCCCAGATGCAAGGTGCCCCCACAGGCACCTGTGGCTGGTTTGACAGTGCCAAGTGCCTCCTGCAAACTGACATCAGGAACCTGGCCTGGTGATTTTTCTTTGTCTGGGGAAAGTCCATTGTACGTGTCCAGGGCCTGTGGCCCGTAGTGGCCGGCCCCCTGCTGAAATTCCGAACGGATCCGGATACCTCCCAGACCGATAGTACCACCACAGGCAACTGTGGCTGGTTTGACAGTGCCAAGTGCCTCCTGCAAACTGACATCAGGAACCTGGCCTGGTGACTTTTATTTCTCTGGGGAAAGGCCATCGTTCCTCTCCAGGGCCCGTAGTCCGGAGTGGCCGACTGCCTGCTGAAATTCCTCATGGATCAGGATGCCTCCCACATGAAAGGTGCCCCCACAGGCAACTACGTCTGATTTGACAGTGCCATGTGCCTCCTGCAAACTGATATCAGGAACCTGGCCTGGTGATTTTTCTTTGTCTGGTGAAAGGCCATTGTACCTGTCCAGAGCCTGGTGGCCCGGAGTGGCCGGCTGCCTGCTGAAATTCCAAACGGATCACGATTCCTCCCAGAGGGAAAGTACCACCACAGGCAACTGTGGCTGGTTTGACAGTGCCAAGTGCCTCCTGCCAACTGACATCAGCAACCTTGCCAGGTGACTTATGGTTCTCTGGGGAAAGGCCATCGTTCGTGTCCAGGGCCAGGTGTCCCTGGGTGTCCGGCTGCCTGCTGAAATTCCGAACGGATCAGGATACTGCCCAGGTGCAATGTGCTCCCACAGGCAACTGTGGCTGGTTTGACAGTGCCAAGTGCCTCCTGCAAACTGACATCAGGAACCTGGCCTGGTGACTTTTGTTTCTCAGGGGAAAGTCCATGGTTTATATCCTGGACCAGTTGGACCGCAGGGACCGGCTGCTTGCTGAAATTCCGAAAGCACCAGGATGCCTCCCAGATGCAAGGTGTCCCCACAGGTAATTGTGTCTGGTTCGAGAGTGCCATGTGCCTCCTGCAAACTGACATCGGAAAGCTGGGCTGGTCACTTTGGTTTCTCTGGGGAAAGGCCACGATTCATGTCCAGGGCCTTGCGGCCCGGAGTGGCCCGCTGCCTGCTGAAATTCCGCACGGATCAGGATACCTCCCAGACCGAAACTAAAACCATAGGCAACTGTGGCTGGTTTGACAGTGCCAAGTGCCTCCAGCAAACTGACATCAGGAACCTGGCCTGGTAAGTTTTGTTTCTCTGGGGAAAGGCCATCGTTCTTGTCCGGAGCCCGCCAGCCCGGAGTGGCCGGCTGCCTGCTGAAATTCTGCATGGATCAGGATGCCGCCGAGATGCAAGGTGCCCCACAGGCACCTGTGGCTGGTTTGACAGTGCCAAGTGCTTCCTGCAAACTGACATCAGAAACCTGGCCTGGTGATTTTCTTTCTCCGGGGAAAGGCCATGGTTCATGTCCAGGGCCCGGTGGCCCGTACTTGCCTGCTGCCTTCTGAAATTCCACACGGATCAGGATACCTCCCAGATGTAAGGTGCCACCACAGGCAAATGTGGCTGGTTTGACAGTGCCAAGTGCCTCCTGCCAACTGACATCAGGAACCTGGCCTGGTGACTTTTGTTTCTCTCGGGAAAGGCCATCATTCTTGTTCAGAGCCCAGTGGCCCAGAGTGGCCGGCTGCCTGCTGAATTTCCGCACGGATCAGGATAGCTCCCAGATTCAAGGTGCCGCCACAGGCAACTGCAGCAGGTTTGACAGTGCCAAGTGCCTCCTGCAAACTGACATCAGGAACCTGGCCTGGTGACATTTATTTCTCTGGGGAAAGGCCATTGTACGTGTCCAAGGCCTAGTGGCCCAGAGTGGCCGGCTGCTTGCTGGAATTCTGCATGGATCAGGATGCCGCCGAGATGCAAGGTGCCCCCACAGGCACCTCTGGCTGGTTTGACAGTGCCAAGTGCCTCCTGCAAACAGACATCAGGAACCTGGCCTGGTGACTTTTGTTTCTCTGGGGAAAGGCCATGGTTCATATCCTACAAACTGTGGCCCAGAGTGGCCGGCTGCCTGCTGAAATTCCGCACGGATCAGGATACCTCCCAGATGCAAGGTGCCCCACGGGAAACTGTGGCTGGTTTGACAGTGCCAAGTGCCTCCTGCCAACTGACATCAAGAACCTGGCCTGGTGACTTTTGTTTCTCTGGGGAAAGGCCATGGTTGGTATCCTGAGCCTCGTGTCCTGGAGTGGCCGTCTGCCTGCTAAAATTCTGGACGGACCAGGATGCCGCCAAGATGCAAGGTGCCCCCAGAGGCAACTGTGGCTGGTTTGACAGTGCCAAGTGCTTCCTGCAAACTGACATCAGAAACCTGGCCTGGTGATTTTCTTTCCCAGGGGAAAGGCCATGGTTCATGTCCAGGGCCCGGTGGCTCGCAGTTGCCTGCTGCCTGCTGAAATTCCACACGGATCCGGATACCTCCCTGATGCAAGTTGCCCCCACCGGCAACTGTGGCTGGTTTGACAGTGCCATGTGCCTCCTGCAAACTGACATCAGGAACCTGGCCTGGTGACTTTTGTTTCCCTGGGGAAAGGCCATAGATGATGTCCAGTGCCCCCTGGCCTGGAGTGGCCGACTGCCTGCTGAAATTCCGCACGGATCAGGATATCTCCCAGATGCAAGGTGCCCCCACAGGCACCTGTGGCTGGTTTGACAGTGCCAAGTGCCTCCTGCAAACTGACATCAGGAACCTGGCCGGGTGACTTTTGTTTCTCTGGGGAAAGGCCGTGGTTAATGTACAGGGCCGGGTGTCCTGAGTGGCCGGCTGCCTGCTGAAATTCCGCACGGATCAGGATACCTCCCAGATGGAAAGTGGCCCCACAGGCAACTGTGGCTGGTTTGACAGTGCCAAGTGCCTCCTGCAAACTGACATCAGGAACCTGGCCTGGTGACTTTTGTTTCTCTGCGGAAAAGCCATCATTCTTCTCCAGTGCCCGTTGGCCCGGAGTGGACGGGTGCCTGCTCAAATTCCGCACGGATCAGGATACCTCCCAGATGGAAAGTACCACCACAGGCAACTGTGGCTGGTTTGACAGTGCCAAGTGCCTCCTGCAAACTGACATCAGGAACCTGGCCTGGTGACTTTTGTTTCTCTGGGGAAAGGCCATCGTTCATATCCTACAAACTGTGGCCCAGAGTGGCCGGCTGCCTGCTGAAATTCCGCACGGATCAGGATACCTCCCAGATGCAAGGTGCCCCACGGGAAACTGTGGCTGGTTTGACAGTGCCAAGTGCCTCCTGCCAACTGACATCAAGAACCTGGCCTGGTGACTTTTGTTTCTCTGGCGAAAGGCCATGGTTGGTATGATGAGCCTCCTGTCCTGGAGTGGCCGTCTGCCTGCTAAAATTCTGGACGGACCAGGATGCCGCCAAGATGCAAGGTGCCCCCAGAGGCAACTGTGGCTGGTTTGACAGTGCCAAGTGCTTCCTGCAAACTGACATCAGAAACCTGGCCTGGTGATTTTCTTTCCCAGGGGAAAGGCCATGGTTCATGTCCAGGGCCCGGTGGCTCGCAGTTGCCTGCTGCCTGCTGAAATTCCGCACGGATCCGGATACCTCCCAGATGCAAGGTGCCCCCACAGGCAACTTTGGCTGGTTTGACAGTGCCAAGTGCCTCCTGCAAATTGACATCAGGAACCTGGCCTGGTGACTTTTGTTTCTCTGGGGAAAGGTCATGGTTCATATCCTGGACCCGTAGTCCCGGAGTGGCCGGCTGCCTGCTGAAATTCCGCATGGATCAGGATGCCGCCGAGATGCAAGGTGCCCCACAGGCACCTGTGGCTGGTTTGACAGTGCCAAGTGCTTCCTGCAAACTGACATCAGAAACCTGGCCTGGTGATTTTCTTTCTCCGGGGAAAGGCCATGGTTCATGTCCAGGGCCCGGTGGCCCGTACTTGCCTGCTGCCTGCTGAAATTCCACACGGATCAGGATACCTCCCAGATGTAAGGTGCCACCACAGGCAACTGTGGCTGGTTTGACAGTGCCAAGTGCCTCCTGCAAACTGACATCAGGAACCTGGCCTGGTGACTTTTGTTTCTCTGGGGAAAGGCCATCATTCTTGTTCAGAGCCCAGTGGCCCGGAGTGGCCGGCTGCCTGCTGAATTTCCGCACGGATCAGGATAGCTCCCAGATGCAACGTGCCGCCACAGGCAACTGTGGCAGGTTTGACAGTGCCAAGTGCCTCCTGCAAACTGACATCAGGAACCTGGCCTGGTGACATTTATTTCTCTGGGGAAAGGCCATTGTACGTGTCCAAGGCCTAGTGGCCCAGAGTGGCCGGCTGCTTGCTGGAATTCTGCATGGATCAGGATGCCGCGGAGATGCAAGGTGCCCCCACAGGCACCTCTGGCTGGTTTGACAATGCCAAGTGCCTCCTGCAAACTGACATCAGGAACCTGGCCTGGTGACTTTTGTTTCTCTGGGGAAAGGCCATCGTTCATATCCTACAAACTGTGGCCCATAGTGGCCGGCTGCCTGCTGAAATTCCGCACGGATCAGGATACCTCCCAGATGCAAGGTGCCCCACGGGAAACTGTGGCTGGTTTGACAGTGCCAAGTGCCTCCTGCCAACTGACATCAAGAACCTGGCCTGGTGACTTTTGTTTCTCTGGGGAAAGGCCATGGTTGGTATCCTGAGCCTGGTGTCCTGGAGTGGCCGTCTGCCTGCTAAAATTCTGGACGGACCAGGATGCCGCCAAGATGCAAGGTGCCCCCACAGGCAACTGTGGCTGGTTTGACACTGCCAAGTGTTTCCTGCAAACTGACATCAGAAACCTGGCCTGGTGATTTTCTTTCTCAGGGGAAAGGCCATGGTTCATGTCCAGGACCCGGTGGCTCGGAGTGGCCAGCTGACTGCTGAAATTCCGCATGGATCAGGATACCTCCCAGGTTCAAGGTGCCGCCACAGGCAACTGTGGCTGGTTTGACAGTGCCAAGTGCCTCCTGCAAACTGACATCAGGAACCTGGCCTGGTGATTTTTCTTTGTCTGGGGAAAGGCCATTGTACGTGTCCAGGGACTGTGGCCCGTAGTGGCTGGCCCCCTGCTGAAATTCCGAACGGATCAGGATACCTCCCAGACCGATAGTACCACCACAGGCAACTGTGGCTGGTTTGACAGTGCCAAGTGCCTCCTGCAAACTGACATCAGGAACCTGGCCTGGTGACTTTTATTTCTCTGGGGAAAGGCCATCGTTCCTCTCCAGGGCCCGTAGTCCGGAGTGGCCGGCTGCCTGCTGAAATTCCTCATGGATCAGGATGCCTCCCACATGAAAGGTGCCCCCACAGGCAACTACGTCTGATTTGACAGTGCCATGTGCCTCCTGCAAACTGATATCAGGAACCTGGCCTGGTGATTTTTCTTTGTCTGGTGAAAGGCCATTGTACCTGTCCAGAGCCTGGTGGCCCGGAGTGGCCGGCTGCCTGCTGAAATTCCAAACGGATCACGATTCCTCCCAGAGCGAAAGTACCACCACAGGCAACTGTGGCTGGTTTGACAGTGCCAAGTGCCTCCTGCCAACTGACATCAGCAACCTTGCCAGGTGACTTTTGGTTCTCTGGGGAAAGGCCATCGTTCGTGTCCAGGGCCGGGTGTCCCTGGGTGTCCGGCTGCCTGCTGAAATTCCGAACGGATCAGGATACTGCCCAGATGCAATGTGCTCCCACAGGCAACTGTGGCTGGTTTGACAGTGCCAAGTGCCTCCTGCAAACTGACATCAGGAACCTGGCCTGGTGACTTTTGTTTCTCAGGGGAAAGTCCATGGTTTATATCCTGGACCAGTTGGACCGCAGGGACCGGCTGCTTGCTGAAATTCCGAAAGCACCAGGATGCCTCCCAGATGCAAGGTGTCCCCACAGGTAATTGTGTCTGGTTTGAGAGTGCCATGTGCCTCCTGCAAACTGACGTCGGAAAGCTGGGCTGGTCACTTTGGTTTCTCTGGGGAAAGGCCATCGTTCTTGTCCGGAGCCCGCCAGCCCGGAGTGGCCGGCTGCCTGCTGAAATTCTGCATGGATCAGGATGCCGCCGAGATGCAAGGTGCCCCACAGGCACCTGTGGCTGGTTTGACAGTGCCAAGTGCTTCCTGCAAACTGACATCAGAAACCTGGCCTGGTGATTTTCTTTCTCCGGGGAAAGGCCATGGTTCATGTCCAGGGCCCGGTGGCCCGTACTTGCCTGCTGCCTTCTGAAATTCCACACGGATCAGGATACCTCCCAGATGTAAGGTGCCACCACAGGCAAATGTGGCTGGTTTGACAGTGCCAAGTGCCTCCTGCCAACTGACATCAGGAACCTGGCCTTGTGAGTTTTGTTTCTCTGGGGAAAGGCCATCATTCTTGTTCAGAGCCCAGTGGCCCAGAGTGGCCGGCTGCCTGCTGAATTTCCGCACGGATCAGGATAGCTCCCAGATTCAAGGTGCCGCCACAGGCAACTGCGGCAGGTTTGACAGTGCCAAGTGCCTCCTGCAAACTGACATCAGGAACCTGGCCTGGTGACATTTATTTCTCTGGGGAAAGGCCATTGTACGTGTCCAAGGCCTAGTGGCCCAGAGTGGCCGGCTGCTTGCTGGAATTCTGCATGGATCAGGATGCCGCCGAGAT
This sequence comes from Passer domesticus, assembly GCF_036417665.1. Taxonomy (NCBI): domain Eukaryota; kingdom Metazoa; phylum Chordata; class Aves; order Passeriformes; family Passeridae; genus Passer; species Passer domesticus. Next base: position 60,833,530 of record NC_087474.1, read on the forward strand.
GCAAGGTGCCCCCACAGGCACCTCTGGCTGGTTTGACAGTGCCAAGTGCCTCCTGCAAACTGACATCAGGAACCTGGCCTGGTGACTTTTGTTTCTCTGGGGAAAGGCCATCGTTCATATCCTACAAACTGTGGCCCAGAGTGGCCGGCTGCCTGCTGAAATTCCGCACGGATCAGGATACCTCCCAGATGCAAGGTGCCCCACGGGAAACTGTGGCTGGTTTGACAGTGCCAAGTGCCTCCTGCCAACTGACATCAAGAACCTGGCCTGGTGACTTTTGTTTCTCTGGGGAAAGGCCATGGTTGGTATCCTGAGCCTCGTGTCCTGGAGTGGCCGTCTGCCTGCTAAAATTCTGGACGGACCAGGATGCCGCCAAGATGCAAGGTGCCCCCAGAGGCAACTGTGGCTGGTTTGACAGTGCCAAGTGCTTCCTGCAAACTGACATCAGAAACCTGGCCTGGTGATTTTCTTTCCCAGGGGAAAGGCCATGGTTCATGTCCAGGGCCCGGTGGCTCGCAGTTGCCTGCTGCCTGCTGAAATTCCACACGGATCTGGATACCTCCCTGATGCAAGTTGCCCCCACCGGCAACTGTGGCTGGTTTGACAGTGCCATGTGCCTCCTGCAAACTGACATCTGGAACCTGGCCTGGTGACTTTTGTTTCCCTGGGGAAAGGCCATAGATGATGTCCAGTGCCCCCTGGCCTGGAGTGGCCGACTGCCTGCTGAAATTCCACACGGATCAGGATATCTCCCAGATGCAAGGTGCCCCCACAGGCACCTGTGGCTGGTTTGACAGTGCCAAGTGCCTCCTGCAAACTGACATCAGGAACCTGGCCTGGTGACTTTTGTTTCTCTGGGGAAAGGCCATCGTTCCTCTCCAGGGCCCGGTGGCTCGAGTGGGCGGATACCTGCTAAAATTCCGCACAGATCAGGATACCTCCCAGATGGAAGGTGCCCGCCCAGGCAACTGTGGCTGGTTTGACAGTGCCAAGTGCCTCCTGCAAACTGACATCAGGAACCTGGCCTGGTGATTTTTCTTTGTCTGGGGAAAGGCCATTGTACGTGTCCAGGGCCTGTGGCCCGTAGTGGCTGGCCCCCTGCTGAAATTCCGAACGGATCAGGATACCTCCCAGACCGATAGTACCACCTCAGGCAACTGTGGCTGGTTTGACAGTGCCAAGTGCCTCCTGCAAACTGACATCAGGAACCTGGCCGGGTGACTTTTGTTTCTCTGGGGAAAGGCCGTGGTTAATGTACAGGGCCGGGTGTCCTGAGTGGCCGGCTGCCTGCTGAAATTCCGCACGGATCAGGATACCTCCCAGATGGAAAGTGGCCCCACAGGCAACTGTGGCTGGTTTGACAGTGCCAAGTGCCTCCTGCAAACAGACATCAGGAACCTGGCCTGGTAACTTGTGTTTCTCTGGGGAAAAGCCATCATTCTTCTCCAGTGCCCGTTGGCCCGGAGTGGACGGGTGCCTGCTCAAATTCCGCACGGATCAGGATACCTCCCAGATGGAAAGTACCACCACAGGCAACTGTGGCTGGTTTGACAGTGCCAAGTGCCTCCTGCAAACTGACATCAGGAGCCTGGCCTGGTGTCTTTTGTTTCTCAGGGGAAAGGCTTTCGTTCCTATCCATGGACGTCTGGCCAATAGTGGCTGGCTGTCTGCTGAAATTCCGCACGGTTGAAGATACCTCCCAGATGGAAAGTACCACCACAGGCAACTGTGGCTGGTTTGACAGTGCCAAGTGCTTCCTGCAAACTGACATCAGAAACCTGGCCTGGTGATTTTCTTTCTCAGGGGAAAGGCCATGGCTCATTTCCAGTGCCCGGTGGCCCCTACTTGCCTGCTGCCTGCTGAAATTCCACACGGATCAGGATACCTCCCAGATGTAAGGTGCCACCACAGGCAACTGTGGCTGGTTTGACAGTGCCAAGTGCCTCCTGCAAACTGACATCAGGAACCTGGCCTTGTGAGTTTTGTTTCTCTGGGGAAAGGCCATCATTCTTGTTCAGAGCCCAGTGGCCGGAGTGGCCGGCTGCCTGCTGAAATTCCGCACGGATCAGGATACCTCCCAGATTCAAGGTGCCGCCACAGGCAACTGTGGCTGGTTTGACAGTGCCAAGTGCCTCCTGCAAACTGACATCAGGAACCTGGCCTGGTGACTTTTGTTTCTCTGCGGAAAGGCCATGGTTCTTGTCCACGGCCTGGTGGCCCGGAGTGTCCGGCTGCCTCCTGAAATTCCGCATGGATCAGAATGCCTCCAGGATGAAAGGTGCCCCCATAGGCAACTGTGGCTGGTTTGACAGTGCCAAGTGCCTCCTCCAAACAGACATCAGGAACCTGGCCTGGTACGTTTTGTTTCTCTGGGGAAAGGCCATCGTTCTTGTCCGGGTTCCGCCGGCCTGGAGTCGCCGGCTGTCTGCTGAAATTCCACACGGTTGAGGCTACCTCCCAGATGCAAGGCGCCCCCACAGGCAACTGTGGCTGGTTTGACAGTGCCATGTGCCTCCTGCAAACTGACATCAGGAACCTGACCTGGTGACTTTCGCTTGTCTGGGGAAAGGCCATAGATGATGTCCAGTGCCCCCTGGCCCGGAGTGGCCGACTGCCTGCTGAAATTCCGCACGGATCAGGATACCTCCCAGATGCAAGGTGCCCCCACAGGCAACTGTGGCTTGTTTGACAGTGCCAAGTGCCTCCTGCAAACTGACATCAGGAACCTGGCCTGGTGACTTTTGTTTCTCTGGGGAAAGGTCATGGTTCATATCCTGGACCCGTAGTCCAGGAGTGGCCGGCTGCCTGCTGAAATTCTGAACGGATTAGGATGCCGCCCTGATGCAAGGTACCACCACAGGAAACTGTGGCAGGTTTGACAGTGCCAAGTGCCTCCTGCAAACTGACATCAGGAACCTGACCTGGTAAGTTTTGTTTCTCTGGGGAAAGGCCATCGTTCCTGTCCGGGGCCCGCTGGCCCGGAGTGGCCGGCTGCCTTCTGAAATTCCACACGGTTGAGGATACCTCCTAGATGCAAGGTGGCCCCACAGGCAACTGTGGCTGGTTTGACAGTGCCAAGTGCCTCCTGCAAACTGACATCAGGAACCTGGCCTGGTAACTTTTGTTTCTCTGGGGAAAGGCCATCGTTCTTGTCCGGGGCGGCCGGCCCGGAGTGGCTGGCTGTCTGCTGAAATTCCACAGGGTTAAGGCTACCTCCCAGATGCAAGGCGCCCCCACAGGCAACTGTGGCTGGTTTGACAGTGCCATGTGCCTCCTGCAAACTGACATCAGGAACCTGGCCTGGTGACTTTTGTTTCTCTGGGGAAAGGCCATGGTTCGTATCCTGGATACGTAGGACCGGAGAGGCCGTCTGCCTGTTGAAATTCCTCACGGATCAGGATGCCGCCGAGATGCAAGATGCCCCCACAGGCAACTGTGGCTGCTTCGACAGTGCCAAGTGCCTCCTGCAAACTGACATCAGGAACCTGGCCGGGTGACTTTTGTTTCTCTGGGGAAAGGCCATGGTTCATATCCTGGACCCGTAGGCCAGGAGTGGCCGGCTGCCTGCTGAAATTCCGAACGGATCAGGATGCCTCCCAGATGCAAGGTGCCCCCAGAGGCAATTGTGGCTGGTTTGACAGTGCCAAGTGCCTCCTGCAAACTGACATCAGGAACCTGGCCTGGTGACATTTATTTCTCTGGGGAAAAGCCATTGTACGTGTCCAGGGCCTAGTGGCCCGGAGTGGCCGGCTGCTTGCTGGACTTCTGCATGGATCAGGATGCCGCCGAGATGCAAGGTACCCCCACAGGCACCTGTGGCTGGTTTGACAGTGCCAAGTGCCTCCTGCCAACTGACATCAAGAACCTGGCCTGGTGACTTTTGTTTCTCTGGGGAAAGGCCATGGTTGGTATCCTGAGCCTCGTGTCCTGGAGTGGCCGTCTGCCTGCTAAAATTCTGGACGGACCAGGATGCCGCCAAGATGCAAGGTGCCCCCAGAGGCAACTGTGGCTGGTTTGACAGTGCCAAGTGCTTCCTGCAAACTGACATCAGAAACCTGGCCTGGTGATTTTCTTTCCCAGGGGAAAGGCCATGGTTCATGTCCAGGGCCCGGTGGCTCGCAGTTGCCTGCTGCCTGCTGAAATTCCACACGGATCCGGATACCTCCCTGATGCAAGTTGCCCCCACCGGCAACTGTGGCTGGTTTGACAGTGCCATGTGCCTCCTGCAAACTGACATCAGGAACCTGGCCTGGTGACTTTTGTTTCCCAGGGGAAAGGCCATAGATGATGTCCAGTGCCTTCTGGCCTGGAGTGGCCGACTGCCTGCTGAAATTCTGCATGGATCAGGATGCCGCCGAGATGCAAGGTGCCCCACAGGCACCTGTGGCTGGTTTGACAGTGCCAAGTGCTTCCTGCAAACTGACATCAGAAACCTGGCCTGGTGATTTTCTTTCTCCGGGGAAAGGCCATGGTTCATGTCCAGGGCTTGGTGGCCCGTACTTGCCTGCTGCCTGCTGAAATTCCACACGGATCAGGATACCTCCCAGATGTAAGGTGCCACCACAGGCAACTGTGGCTGGTTTGACAGTGCCAAGTGCCTCCTGCAAACTGACATCAGGAACCTGGCCCGGTGACTTTTGTTTCTCTGGGGAAAGGCCATCGTTCATATCCTACAAACTGTGGCCCAGAGTGGCCGGCTGCCTGCTGAAATTCCGCACGGATCAGGATACCTCCTAGATGCAAAGTGCCCCACGGGAAACTGTGGCTGGTTTGACAGTGCCAAGTGCCTCCTGCCAACTGACATCAAGAACCTGGCCTGGTGACTTTTGTTTCTCTGGGGAAAGGCCATGGTTGGTATCCTGAGCCTGGTGTCCTGGAGTGGCCGTCTGCCTGCTAAAATTCTGGACGGACCAGGATGCCGCCAAGATGCAAGGTGCCCCCAGAGGCAACTGTGGCTGGTTTGACAGTGCCAAGTGCTTCCTGCAAACTGACATCAGAAACCTGGCCTGGTGATTTTCTTTCCCAGGGGAAAGGCCATGGATCATGTCCAGGGCCCGGTGGCTCGCAGTTGCCTGCTGCCTGCTGAAATTCCACACGGATCCGGATACCTCCCTGATGCAAGTTGCCCCCACCGGCAACTGTGGCTGGTTTGACAGTGCCATGTGCCTCCTGCAAACTGACATCAGGAACCTGGCCTGGTGACTTTTGTTTCCCTGGGGAAAGGCCATAGATGATGTCCAGTGCCCCCTGGCCTGGAGTGGCCGACTGCCTGCTGAAATTCCGCACGGATCAGGATATCTCCCAGATGCAAGGTGCCCCCACAGGCACCTGTGGCTGGTTTGACAGTGCCAAGTGCCTCCTGCAAACTGACATCAGGAACCTGGCCTGGTGACTTTTGTTTCTCTGGGGAAAGGCCATCGTTCTTGTCCGGGTTCCGCCGGCCCGGAGTCGCCGGCTGTCTGCTGAAATTCCACACGGTTGAGGCTACCTCCCAGATGCAAGGCGCCCCCACAGGCAACTGTGGCTGGTTTGACAGTGCCATGTGCCTCCTGCAAACTGACATCAGGAACCTGACCTGGTGACTTTCGCTTGTCTGGGGAAAGGCCATAGATGATGTCCAGTGCCCCCTGGCCCGGAGTGGCCGACTGCCTGCTGAAATTCCGCACGGATCAGGATACCTCCCAGATGCAAGGTGCCCCCACAGGCAACTGTGGCTTGTTTGACAGTGCCAAGTGCCTCCTGCAAACTGACATCAGGAACCTGGTCTGGTGAGTTTTGTTTCTCTGGGGAAAGGTCATGGTTCATATCCTGGACCCGTAGTCCAGGAGTGGCCGGCTGCCTGCTGAAATTCTGAACGGATTAGGATGCCGCCCTGATGCAATGTACCACCACAGGAAACTGTGGCAGGTTTGACAGTGCCAAGTGCCTCCTGCAAACTGACATCAGGAACCTGACCTGGTAAGTTTTGTTTCTCTGGGGAAAGGCCATCGTTCCTGTCCGGGGCCCGCTGGCCCGGAGTGGCCGGCTGCCTTCTGAAATTCCACACGGTTGAGGATACCTCCTAGATGCAAGGTGGCCCCACAGGCAACTGTGGCTTGTTTGACAGTGCCAAGTGCCTCCTGCAAACTGACATCAGGAACCTGGCCTGGTAACTTTTGTTTCTCTGGGGAAAGGCCATGGTTCTTGTCCACGGCCTGGTGGCCCGGAGTGTCTGGCTGCCTCCTGAAATTCCGCATGGATCAGAATGCCTCCCAGATGAAAAGTGCCCCCAGAGGCAACTGTGGCTGGTTTGACAGTGCCAAGTGCCTCCTGCAAACTGACATCAGGAACCTGGCCTGGTAAGTTTTGTTTCTCTGGGGAAAGGCCATCGTTCTTGTCCGGGGCGGCCGGCCCGGAGTGGCTGGCTGTCTGCTGAAATTCCACAGGGTTAAGGCTACCTCCCAGATGCAAGGCGCCCCCACAGGCAACTGTGGCTGGTTTGACAGTGCCATGTGCCTCCTGCAAACTGACATCAGGAACCTGGCCTGGTGACTTTTGTTTCTCTGGGGAAAGGCCATGGTTCGTATCCTGGATACGTAGGACCGGAGAGGCCGGCTGCCTGTTGAAATTCCTCACGGATCAGGATGCCGCCGAGATGCAAGATGCCCCCACAGGCAACTGTGGCTGCTTCGACAGTGCCAAGTGCCTCCTGCAAACTGACATCAGGAACCTGGCCGGGTGACTTTTGTTTCTCTGGGGAAAGGCCATGGTTCATATCCTGGACCCGTAGGCCAGGAGTGGCCGGCTGCCTGCTGAAATTCCGAACGGATCAGGATGCCTCCCAGATGCAAGGTGCCCCCAGAGGCAATTGTGGCTGGTTTGACAGTGCCAAGTGCCTCCTGCAAACTGACATCAGGAACCTGGCCTGGTGACATTTATTTCTCTGGGGAAAGGCCATTGTACGTGTCCAGGGCCTAGTGGCCCGGAGTGGCCGGCTGCTTGCTGGACTTCTGCATGGATCAGGATGCCGCCGAGATGCAAGGTGCCCCCACAGGCACCTGTGGCTGGTTTGACAGTGCCAAGTGCCTCCTGCCAACTGACATCAAGAACCTGGCCTGGTGACTTTTGTTTCTCTGGGGAAAGGCCATGGTTGGTATCCTGAGCCTCGTGTCCTGGAGTGGCCGTCTGCCTGCTAAAATTCTGGACGGACCAGGATGCCGCCAAGATGCAAGGTGCCCCCAGAGGCAACTGTGGCTGGTTTGACAGTGCCAAGTGCTTCCTGCAAACTGACATCAGAAACCTGGCCTGGTGATTTTCTTTCCCAGGGGAAAGGCCATGGTTCATGTCCAGGGCCCGGTGGCTCGCAGTTGCCTGCTGCCTGCTGAAATTCCACACGGATCCGGATACCTCCCTGATGCAAGTTGCCCCCACCGGCAACTGTGGCTGGTTTGACAGTGCCATGTGCCTCCTGCAAACTGACATCAGGAACCTGGCCTGGTGACTTTTGTTTCCCAGGGGAAAGGCCATAGATGATGTCCAGTGCCTTCTGGCCTGGAGTGGCCGACTGCCTGCTGAAATTCCGCATGGATCAGGATGCCGCCGAGATGCAAGGTGCCCCACAGGCACCTGTGGCTGGTTTGACAGTGCCAAGTGCTTCCTGCAAACTGACATCAGAAACCTGGCCTGGTGATTTTCTTTCTCCGGGGAAAGGCCATGGTTCATGTCCAGGGCTTGGTGGCCCGTACTTGCCTGCTGCCTGCTGAAATTCCACACGGATCAGGATACCTCCCAGATGTAAGGTGCCACCACAGGCAACTGTGGCTGGTTTGACAGTGCCAAGTGCCTCCTGCAAACTGACATCAGGAACCTGGCCCGGTGACTTTTGTTTCTCTGGGGAAAGGCCATCGTTCATATCCTACAAACTGTGGCCCAGAGTGGCCGGCTGCCTGCTGAAATTCCGCACGGATCAGGATACCTCCCAGATGCAAAGTGCCCCACGGGAAACTGTGGCTGGTTTGACAGCGCCAAGTGCCTCCTGCCAACTGACATCAAGAACCTGGCCTGGTGACTTTTGTTTCTCTGGGGAAAGGCCATGGTTGGTATCCTGAGCCTGGTGTCCTGGAGTGGCCGTCTGCCTGCTAAAATTCTGGATGGACCAGGATGCCTCCCAGATGCAATGTGCCCCCAGAGGCAACTGTGGCTGGTTTGACAGTGCCAAGTGCCTCCTGCAAACTGACATCAGGAACCTGGCCTGGTAACTTTTGTTTCTCTGGGGAAAGGCCATGGTTCATGTCCACGGCCTGGTGGCCCGGAGTGTCCGGCTGCCTGCTGAAATTCCGCATGGATCAGGATGCCGCCGCGATGCAAGGTGCCCCACAGGCACCTGTGGCTGCTTCGACAGTGCCAAGTGCTTCCTGCAAACTGACATCAGAAACCTGGCCTGGTGATTTTCTTTCTCAGGGGAAAGGCCATGGCTCATGTCCAGGGCCCGGTGGCCCCTACTTGCCTGCTGCCTGCTGAAATTCCACACGGATCAGGATACCGCCCAGATGTAAGGTGCCACCACAGGCAACTGTGGCTGGTTTGACAGTGCCAAGTGCCTCCTGCAAACTGACATCAGGAACCTGGCCTTGTGAGTTTTGTTTCTCTGGGGAAAGGCCATCATTCTTGTTCAGAGCCCAGTGGCCCGGAGTGGCCGGCTGCCTGCTGAAATTCCGCACGGATCAGGATACCTCCCAGATTCAAGGTGCCGCCACAGGCAACTGTGGCTGGCTTGAGAGTGCCAAGTGCCTCCTGCAAACTGACATCAGGAACCTGGCCTGGTGACTTTTGTTTCTCTGGGGAAAGGCCATCATTCTTTTCCGGGGCCCGCCGGCCCGGAGTGGCCGGCTGCCTTCTGAAAATCCACACGGTTGAGGATACCTCCCAGATGCAAGGTGGACCCACAGACAACTGTGGCTGGTTTGACAGTGCCGAGTGCCTCCTGCAAACTGACATCAGGAACCTGGCCTGGTGACTTTTGTTTCTCTGGGGAAAGGCCATGGTTCTTGTCCACGGCCTGGTGGCCCGGAGTGTCCGGCTGCCTCCTGAAATTCCGCATGGATCAGAATGCCTCCAGGATGAAAAGTGCCCCCATAGGCAACTGTGGCTGGTTTGACAGTGCCAAGTGCCTCCTCCAAACAGACATCAGGAACCTGGCCTGGTAAGTTTTGTTTCTCTGGGGAAAGGCCATCGTTCTTGTCCGGGTTCCGCCGGCCCGGAGTCGCCGGCTGTCTGCTGAAATTCCACAGGGTTGAGGCTACCTCCCAGATGCAAGGCGCCCCCACAGGCAACTGTGGCTGGTTTGACAGTGCCATGTGCCTCCTGCAAACTGACATCAGGAACCTGACCTGGTGACTTTCGCTTGTCTGGGGAAAGGCCATAGATGATGTCCAGTGCCCCCTGGCCCGGAGTGGCCGACTGCCTGCTGAAATTCCGCACGGATCAGGATACCTCCCAGATGCAAGGTGCCCCCACAGGCAACTGTGGCTTGTTTGACAGTGCCAAGTGCCTCCTGCAAACTGACATCAGGAACCTGGCCTGGTGAGTTTTGTTTCTCTGGGGAAAGGTCATGCTTCATATCCTGGACCCGTAGTCCAGGAGTGGCCGGCTGCCTGCTGAAATTCTGAACGGATTAGGATGCCGCCCAGATGCAAGGTACCACCACAGGAAACTGTGGCAGGTTTGACAGTGCCAAGTGCCTCCTGCAAACTGACATCAGGAACCTGACCTGGTAACTTTTGTTTCTCTGGGGAAAGGCAATCGTTCTTGTCCGGGGCCTCCGGCCCGGAGTGGCTGGCTGTCTGCTGAAATTCCACAGGGTTAAGGCTACCTCCCAGATGCAAGGCGCCCCCACAGGCAACTGTGGCTGGTTTGACAGTGCCATGTGCCTCCTGCAAACTGACATCAGGAACCTGACCTTGTGACTTTCGCTTGTCTGGGGAAAGGCCATAGATGATGTCCAGTGCCCCCTGGCCCGGAGTGGCCGACTGCCTGCTGAAATTCCGCACGGATCAGGATACCTCCCAGATGCAAGGTGCCCCCACAGGCAACTGTGGCTTGTTTGACAGTGCCAAGTGCCTCCTGCAAACTGACATCAGGAACCTGGCCTGGTGAGTTTTGTTTCTCTGGGGAAAGGTCATGGTTCATATCCTGGACCCGTAGTCCAGGAGTGGCCGGCTGCCTGCTGAAATACTAAACGGATTAGGATGCCGCCCAGATGCAAGGTACCACCACAGGAAACTGTGGCAGGTTTGACAGTGCCAAGTGCCTCCTCCAAACAGACATCAGGAACCTGGCCTGGTGACTTTTGTTTCTCTGGGGAAAGGCCATGGTTCGTATCCTGGATACGTAGGACCGGAGAGGCCGGCTGCCTGTTGAAATTCCTCACGGATCAGGATGCCGCCGAGATGCAAGATGCCCCCACAGGCACCTGTGGCTGCTTCGACAGTGCCAAGTGCCTCCTGCAAACTGACATCAGGAACCTGGCCAGGTGACTTTTGTTTCTCTGGGGAAAGGCCATGGTTCATATCCTGGACCCGTAGGCCAGGAGTGGCCGGCTGCCTGCTGAAATTCCGCATGGATCAGGATGCCTCCCAGATGCAAGGTGCCCCACGGGAAACTGCGGCTGGTTTGACAGTGCCAAGTGCCTCCTGCAAACTGACATCAGGAACCTGGCCGGGTGACTTTTGTTTCTCTGGGGAAAGGCCATGGTTCATATCCTGGACCCGTAGGCCAGGAGTGGCCGGCTGCTTGCTGGAATTCTGCATGGATCAGGATGCCGCCGAGATGCAAGGTGCCGCCACAGGCACCTGTGGCTGGTTTGACAGTGCCAAGTGCCTCCTGCAAACTGACATCAGGAACCTGGCCTGGTGACTTTTGTTTCTCTGGGGACAGGCCATGGTTCATATCCTACAAACTGTGGCCATGAGTGGCCGGCTGCCTGCTGAAATTCCGCACGGATCAGGATACCTCCCAGATGCAAGGCGCCCCACGGGAAACTGTGGCTGGTTTGACAGTGCCAAGTGCCTCCTGCCAACTGACATCAAGAACCTGGCCTGGTGACTTTTGTTTCTCTGGGGAAAGGCCATGGTTGGTATCCTGAGCCTGGTGTCCTGGAGTGGCCGTCTGCCTGCTAAAATTCTGGACGGACCAGGATGCCTCCCAGATGCAAGGTGCCCCCAGAGGCAACTGTGGCTGGTTTGACAGTGCCAAGTGCTTCCTGCAAACTGACATCAGGAACCTGGCCGGGTGACTTTTGTTTCTCTGGGGAAAGGCCATGGTTCATATCCTGGACCCGTAGGCCAGGAGTGGCCGGCTGCTTGCTGGAATTCTGCATGGATCAGGATGCCGCCGAGATGCAAGGTGCCGCCACAGGCACCTGTGGCTGCTTCGACAGTGCCAAGTGCCTCCTGCAAACTGACATCAGGAACCTGGCCTGGTGACATTTATTTCTCTGGGGATAGGCCATTGTACGTGTCCAATTCCTAGTGGCCCGGAGTGGCCAGCTGCTTGCTGGAATTCTGCATGGATCAGGATGCCGCCGAGATGCAAGGTGCCCCCACAGGCACCTGTGGCTGGTTTGACAGTGCCAAGTGCCTCCTCCAAACAGACATCAGGAACCTGGCCTGGTAAGTTTTTTTTCTCTGGGGAAAGGCCATCGTTCTTGTCCGGGTTCCGCCGGCCCGGAATCGCCGGCTGTCTGCTGAAATTCCACACGGTTGAGGCTACCTCCCAGATGCAAGGTGCCCCACAGGCAACTGTGGCTGGTTTGACAGTGCCATGTGCCCCCTGCAAACTGACATCAGGAGCCTGGCCTGGTGTCTTTTGTTTCTCAGGGGAAAGGCTTTCGTTCCTATCCATGGATGGGTGGCCAATAGTGGCTGGCTGCCTGCTGAAATTCCGCACGGTTGAAGATACCTCCCAGATGGAAAGTACCACCACAGGCAACTGTGGCTGGTTTGACAGTGCCAAGTGCCTCCTGCAAACTGACATCAGGAACCTGGCCTGGTGACTTTTGTTTCTCAGGGGAAAGGGCATCGTTCGTGTCCAGTGCCCGGTGGCCTGGAGTGGCCAGCAGCCTGCTGAACTTCCGCACAGCTGAGGATACCTCCCAGATGCAAGATGCCCATACAGGTACGTGTGGCTGCTTTGACAGTGCCAAGTGCCTCCTGCAAACTGACATCAGGAACCTGGCCAGGTGACTTTTGTTTCTCTGGGGAAAGGCCATCGTTCCACTCCACGGCCAGGTGGCCTGGAGTGGCTGGCTGCCTGTTGAAATTCCGCACGGATGAGGATAACTCCCAGATGAAAGGAGCCCCCAGAGGCAACTGTGGCTGGTTTGACAGTGCCAAGTGCCTCCTGCAAACTGACATCAGGAACCTGGCCTGGTAACTTTTGTTTCTCTGGGGAAAGGCCATGGTTCATGTCCACGGCCTGGTGGCCCGGAGTGTCCGGCTGCCTGCTGAAATTCCGCATGGATCAGGATGCCGCCGCGATGCAAGGTGCCCCACAGGCACCTGTGGCTGCTTCGACAGTGCCAAGTGCTTCCTGCAAACTGACATCAGAAACCTGGCCTGGTGATTTTCTTTCTCAGGGGAAAGGCCATGGCTCATGTCCAGGGCCCGGTGGCCCCTACTTGCCTGCTGCCTGCTGAAATTCCACACGGATCAGGATACCTCCCAGATGTAAGGTGCCACCACAGGCAACTGTGGCTGGTTTGACAGTGCCAAGTGCCTCCTGCAAACTGACATCAGGAACCTGGCCTTGTGAGTTTTGTTTCTCTGGGGAAAGGCCATCATTCTTGTTCAGAGCCCAGTGGCCCGGAGTGGCCGGCTGCCTGCTGAAATTCCGCACGGATCAGGATACCTCCCAGATTCAAGGTGCCGCCACAGGCAACTGTGGCTGGCTTGAGAGTGCCAAGTGCCTCCTGCAAACTGACATCAGGAACCTGGCCTGGTGACTGTTGTTTCTCTGGGGAAAGGCCATCATTCCTTTCCGGGGCCCGCCGGCCCGGAGTGGCCGGCTGCCTTCTGAAATTCCACACGGTTGAGGATACCTCCCAGATGCAAGGTGGACCCACAGACAACTGTGGCTGGTTTGACAGTGCCGAGTGCCTCCTGCAAACTGACATCAGGAACCTGGCCTGGTGACTTTTGTTTCTCTGGGGAAAGGCCATGGTTCTTGTCCACGGCCTGGTGGCCCGGAGTGTCCGGCTGCCTCCTGAAATTCCGCATGGATCAGAATGCCTCCAGGATGAAAAGTGCCCCCATAGGCAACTGTGGCTGGTTTGACAGTGCCAAGTGCCTCCTCCAAACAGACATCAGGAACCTGGCCTGGTAAGTTTTGTTTCTCTGGGGAAAGGCCATCGTTCTTGTCCGGGTTCCGCCGGCCTGGAGTCGCCGGCTGTCTGCTGAAATTCCACACGGTTGAGGCTACCTCCCAGATGCAAGGCGCCCCCACAGGCAACTGTGGCTGGTTTGACAGTGCCATGTGCCTCCTGCAAACTGACATCAGGAACCTGACCTGGTGACTTTCGCTTGTCTGGGGAAAGGCCATAGATGATGTCCAGTGCCCCCTGGCCCGGAGTGGCCGACTGCCTGCTGAAATTCCGCACGGATCAGGATACCTCCCAGATGCAAGGTGCCCCCACAGGCAAGTGTGGCTTGTTTGACAGTGCCAAGTGCCTCCTGCAAACTGACATCAGGAACCTGGCCTGGTGAGTTTTGTTTCTCTGGGGAAAGGTCATGGTTCATATCCTGGACCCGTAGTCCAGGAGTGGCCGGCTGCCTGCTGAAATTCTGAACGGATTAGGATGCCGCCCTGATGCAAGGTACCACCACAGGAAACTGTGGCAGGTTTGACAGTGCCAAGTGCCTCCTGCAAACTGACATCAGGAACCTGACCTGGTAAGTTTTGTTTCTCTGGGGAAAGGCCATCGTTCTTGTCCGGGGCCGCCGGCCCGGAGTGGCTGGCTGTCTGCTGAAATTCCGCACGGATGAGGATACCTCCCAGATGAAAGGAGCCCCCAGAGGCAACTGTGGCTGGTTTGACAGTGCCAAGTGCTTCCTGCAAACTGACATCAGAAACCTGGCCTGGTGATTTTCTTTCTCCGGGGAAAGGCCATGGTTCATGTCCAGGGACCGGTTGCCCCTACTTGCCTGCTGCCTGCTGAAATTCCACACGGATCAGGATACCTCCCAGATGTAAGGTGCCACCACAGGCAACTGTGGCTGGTTTGACAGTGCCAAGTGCCTCCTGCAAACTGACATCAGGAACCTGGCCTGGTGACTTTTGTTTCTCTGGGGAAAGGCCATCATTCTTGTTCAGAGCCCAGTGGCCCGGAGTGGCCGGCTGCCTGCTGAAATTCCGCACGGATCAGGATACCTCCCAGATTCAAGGTGCCGCCACAGGCAACTGTGGCTGGCTTGAGAGTGCCAAGTGCCTCCTGCAAACTGACATCAGGAACCTGGCCTGGTGACTTTTGTTTCTCTGGGGAAAGGCCATCATGCTTTTCCGGGGCCCGCCGGCCCGGAGTGGCCGGCTGCCTTCTGAAATTCCACACGGTTGAGGATACCTCCCAGATGCAAGGTGCCCCCACAGGCAACTGTGGCTGGTTTGACAGTGCCAAGTGCCTCCTGCAAACTGACATCAGGAACCTGGCCTGGTGACTTTTGTTTCTCTGGGGAAAGGCCATCACTCTTCTCCAATGCCCGGTGGCCCGGAGTGGCCGGCCCCCTGCTGAAATTCCGCACAGGTGAGGATACCTCCCAGATGCAACGTGCCCATAAATTTAAGTGTGGCTGGTTTGACAGTGCCAAGTGCCTCCTGCAAACTGACATCAGGAACCTGGCCTGGTGAGTTTTGTTTCTCTGGGGAAAGGTCATGGTTCATATCCTGGACCAGTAGTCCAGGAGTGGCCGGCTGCCTGCTGAAATTCTGAACGGATTAGGATGCCGCCCAGATGCAACGTACCACCACAGGCAACTGCGTCTAGTTTGACAGTGCCAAGTGCCTCCTCCAAACTGACATCAGGAACCTGACCTGGTAAGTTTTGTTTCTCTGGGGAAAGGCCATCGTTCCTGTCTGGGGCCCGCTGGCCCGGAGTGGCCGGCTGCCTTCTGAAATTCCACACGGTTGAGGATACCTCCTAGATGCAAGGTGGCCCCACAGGCAACTGTGGCTGGTTTGACAGTGCCAAGTGCCTCCTGCAAACAGACATCAGGAACCTGGCCTGGTAACTTGTGTTTCTCTGGGGAAAGGCCATGGTTCATATCCTGGATACGTAGGACCGGAGAGGCCGGCTGCCTGTTGAAATTCCTCACGGATCAGGATGCCGCCGAGATGCAAGATGCCCCCACAGGCACCTGTGGCTGCTTCGACAGTGCCAAGTGCCTCCTGCAAACTGACATCAGGAACCTGGCCTGGTGACATTTATTTCTCTGGGGATAGGCCATTGTACGTGTCCAATTCCTAGTGGCCTGGAGTGGCCAGCTGCTTGCTGGAATTCTGCATGGATCAGGATGCCGCCGAGATGCAAGGTGCCCCCACAGGCAACTGTGGCTGGTTTGACAGTGCCAAGTGCCTCCTCCAAACAGACATCAGGAACCTGGCCTGGTGACTTTTTTTTCTCTGGGGAAAGGCCATCGTTCTTGTCCGGGTTCCGCCGGCCCGGAGTCGCCGGCTGTCTGCTGAAATTCCACACGGTTGAGGCTACCTCCCAGATGCAAGGTGCCCCACAGGCAACTGTGGCTGGTTTGACAGTGCCATGTGCCCCCTGCAAACTGACATCAGGAGCCTGGCCTGGTGTCTTTTGTTTCTCTGGGGAAAGGCTTTCGTTCCTATCCATGGACGGGTGGCCAATAGTGGCTGGCTGCCTGCTGAAATTCCGCACGGTTGAAGATACCTCCCAGATGGAAAGTACCACCACAGGCAACTGTGGCTGGTTTGACAGTGCCAAGTGCCTCCTGCAAACTGACATCAGGAACCTGGCCTGGTGACTTTTGTTTCTCAGGGGAAAGGGCATCGTTCGTGTCCAGTGCCCGGTGGCCTGGAGTGGCCAGCAGCCTGCTGAACTTCCGCACAGCTGAGGATACCTACCAGATGCAAGATGCCCATACAGGTACGTGTGGCTGGTTTGACAGTGCCAAGTGCCTCCTGCAAACTGACATCAGGAACCTGGCCAGGTGACTTTTGTTTCTCTGGGGAAAGGCCATCGTTCCACTCCACGGCCAGGTGGCCTGGAGTGGCCGGCTGCCTGTTGAAATTCCGCACGGATGAGGATAACTCCCAGATGAAAGGAGCCCCCAGAGGCAACTGTGGCTGGTTTGACAGTGCCAAGTGCCTCCTGCAAACTGACATCAGGAACCTGGCCTGGTAACTTTTGTTTCTCTGGGGAAAGGCCATGGTTCATGTCCACGGCCTGGTGGCCCGGAGTGTCCGGCTGCCTGCTGAAATTCCGCATGGATCAGGATGCCGCCGCGATGCAAGGTGCCCCACAGGCACCTGTGGCTGCTTCGACAGTGCCAAGTGCTTCCTGCAAACTGACATCAGAAACCTGGCCTGGTGATTTTCTTTCTCAGGGGAAAGGCCATGGCTCATGTCCAGGGCCCGGTGGCCCCTACTTGCCTGCTGCCTGCTGAAATTCCACACGGATCAGGATACCTCCCAGATGTAAGGTGCCACCACAGGCAACTGTGGCTGGTTTGACAGTGCCAAGTGCCTCCTGCAAACTGACATCAGGAACCTGGCCTTGTGAGTTTTGTTTCTCTGGGGAAAGGCCATCATTCTTGTTCAGAGCCCAGTGGCCCGGAGTGGCCGGCTGCCTGCTGAAATTCCGCACGGATCAGGATACCTCCCAGATTCAAGGTGCCGCCACAGGCAACTGTGGCTGGCTTGAGAGTGCCAAGTGCCTCCTGCAAACTGACATCAGGAACCTGGCCTGGTGACTGTTGTTTCTCTGGGGAAAGGCCATCATTCTTTTCCGGGGCCCGCCGGCCCGGAGTGGCCGGCTGCCTTCTGAAATTCCACACGGTTGAGGATACCTCCCAGATGCAAGGTGGACCCACAGACAACTGTGGCTGGTTTGACAGTGCCGAGTGCCTCCTGCAAACTGACATCAGGAACCTGGCCTGGTGACTTTTGTTTCTCTGGGGAAAGGCCATGGTTCTTGTCCACGGCCTGGTGGCCCGGAGTGTCCGGCTGCCTCCTGAAATTCCGCATGGATCAGAATGCCTCCAGGATGAAAAGTGCCCCCATAGGCAACTGTGGCTGGTTTGACAGTGCCAAGTGCCTCCTCCAAACAGACATCAGGAACCTGGCCTGGTAAGTTTTGTTTCTCTGGGGAAAGGCCATCGTTCTTGTCCGGGTTCCGCCGGCCCGGAGTCGCCGGCTGTCTGCTGAAATTCCACACGGTTGAGGCTACCTCCCAGATGCAAGGCGCCCCCACAGGCAACTGTGGCTGGTTTGACAGTGCCATGTGCCTCCTGCAAACTGACATCAGGAACCTGACCTGGTGACTTTCGCTTGTCTGGGGAAAGGCCATAGATGATGTCCAGTGCCCCCTGGCCTGGAGTGGCCGACTGCCTGCTGAAATTCCGCACGGATCAGGATACCTCCCAGATGCAAGGTGCCCCCACAGGCAACTGTGGCTTGTTTGACAGTGCCAAGTGCCTCCTGCAAACTGACATCAGGAACCTGGCCTGGTGAGTTTTGTTTCTCTGGGGAAAGGTCATGGTTCATATCCTGGACCCGTAGTCCAGGAGTGGCCGGCTGCCTGCTGAAATTCTGAACGGATTAGGATGCCGCCCTGATGCAAGGTACCACCACAGGAAACTGTGGCAGGTTTGACAGTGCCAAGTGCCTCCTGCAAACTGACATCAGGAACCTGACCTGGTAAGTTTTGTTTCTCTGGGGAAAGGCCATCGTTCTTGTCCGGGGCCGCCGTCCCGGAGTGGCTGCCTGTCTGCTGAAATTCCACAGGGTTAAGGATACCTCCCAGATGCAAGGTGCCCCCACAGGCAACTGTGGCTGGTTTGACAGTGCCATGTGCCTCCTGCAAACTGACATCAGGAACCTGGCCTGGTGACTTTTGTTTCTCTGGGGAAAGGCCATGGTTCGTATCCTGGATACGTAGGACCGGAGAGGCCGGCTGCCTGTTGAAATTCCTCACTGATCAGGATGCCGCCGAGATGCAAGATGCCCCCACAGGCACCTGTGGCTGCTTCGACAGTGCCAAGTGCCTCCTGCAAACTGACATCAGGAACCTGGCCGGGTGACTTTTGTTTCTCTGGGGAAAGGCCATGGTTCATATCCTGGACCCGTAGGCCAGGAGTGGCCGGCTGCCTGCTGAAATTCCGAACGGATCAGGATGCCTCCCAGATGCAAGGTGCCCCACGGGAAACTGCGGCTGGTTTGACAGTGCCAAGTGCCTCCTGCAAACTGACATCAGGAACCTGGCCGGGTGACTTTTGTTTCTCTGGGGAAAGGGCATGGTTCATATCCTGGACCCGTAGGCCAGGAGTGGCCGGCTGCCTGCTGAAATTCCGAACGGATCAGGATGCCTCCCAGATGCAAGGTGCCCCCAGAGGCAATTGTGGCTAGTTTGACAGTGCCAAGTGCCTCCTGCAAACTGACATCAGGAACCTGGCCTGGTGACATTTATTTCTCTGGGGAAAGGCCATGGTTGGTATCCTGAGCCTGGTGTCCTGGAGTGGCCGTCTGCCTGCTAAAATTCTGGATGGACCAGGATGCATCCCAGATGCAATGTGCCCCCAGAGGCAACTGTGGCTGGTTTGACAGTGCCAAGTGCCTCCTGCAAACTGACATCAGGAACCTGGCCTGGTGACATTTATTTCTCTGGGGAAAGGCCATTGTACGTGTCCAAGGCCTAGTGGCCCGGAGTGGCCGGCTGCTTGCTGGAATTCTGCATGGATCAGGATGCCGCCGAGATGCAAGGTGCTGCCACAGGCACCTGTGGCTGGTTTGACAGTGCCAAGTGCCTCCTGCAAACTGACATCAGGAACCTGGCCTGGTGACTTTTGTTTCTCTGGGGACAGGCCATGGTTCATATCCTACAAAGTGTGGCCATGAGTGGCCGGCTGCCTGCTGAAATTCCGCACGGATCAGGATACCTCCCAGATGCAAGGCGCCCCACGGGAAACTGTGGCTGGTTTGACAGTGCCAAGTGCCTCCTGCCAACTGACATCAAGAACCTGGCCTGGTGACTTTTGTTTCTCTGGGGAAAGGCCATGGTTGGTATCCTGAGCCTGGTGTCCTGGAGTGGCCGTCTGCCTGCTAAAATTCTGGACGGACCAGGATGCCTCCCAGATGCAAGGTGCCCCCAGAGGCAACTGTGGCTGGTTTGACAGTGCCAAGTGCCTCCTGCAAACTGACATCAGGAACCTGGCCTGGTGACATTTATTTCTCTGGGGATAGGCCATTGTACGTGTCCAATTCCTAGTGGCCTGGAGTCGCCAGCTGCTTGCTGGAATTCTGCATGGATCAGGATGCCGCCGAGATGCAAGGTGCCCCCACAGGCAACTGTGGCTGGTTTGACAGTGCTAAGTGCCTCCTCCAAACAGACATCAGGAACCTGGCCTGGTGACTTTTTTTTCTCTGGGGAAAGGCCATCGTTCTTGTCCGGGTTCCGCCGGCCCGGAGTGGCCGGCTGCCTGCTGAAATTCCGCACGGATCAGGATACCTCCCAGATGCAAGGCGCCCCACGGGAAACTGTGGCTGGTTTGACAGTGCCAAGTGCCTCCTGCCAACTGACATCAAGAACCTGGCCTGGTGACTTTTGTTTCTCTGGGGAAAGGCCATGGTTGGTATCCTGAGCCTGGTGTCCTGGAGTGGCCGTCTGCCTGCTAAAATTCTGGACGGACCAGGATGCCTCCCAGATGCAAGGTGCCCCCAGAGGCAACTGTGGCTGGTTTGACAGTGCCAAGTGCCTCCTGCAAACTGACATCAGGAACCTGGCCTGGTGACATTTATTTCTCTGGGGATAGGCCATTGTACGTGTCCAATTCCTAGTGGCCTGGAGTGGCCAGCTGCTTGCTGGAATTCTGCATGGATCAGGATGCCGCCGAGATGCAAGGTGCCCCCACAGGCAACTGTGGCTGGTTTGACAGTGCCAAGTGCCTCCTCCAAACAGACATCAGGAACCTGGCCTGGTGACTTTTTTTTCTCTGGGGAAAGGCCATCGTTCTTGTCCGGGTTCCGCCGGCCCGGAGTCGCCGGCTGTCTGCTGAAATTCCACACGGTTGAGGCTACCTCCCAGATGCAAGGTGCCCCACAGGCAACTGTGGCTGGTTTGACAGTGCCATGTGCCCCCTGCAAACTGACATCAGGAGCCTGGCCTGGTGTCTTTTGTTTCTCTGGGGAAAGGCTTTCGTTCCTATCCATGGACGGGTGGCCAATAGTGGCTGGCTGCCTGCTGAAATTCCGCACGGTTGAAGATACCTCCCAGATGGAAAGTACCACCACAGGCAACTGTGGCTGGTTTGACAGTGCCAAGTGCCTCCTGCAAACTGACATCAGGAACCTGGCCTGGTGACTTTTGTTTCTCAGGGGAAAGGGCATCGTTCGTGTCCAGTGCCCGGTGGCCTGGAGTGGCCAGCAGCCTGCTGAACTTCCGCACAGCTGAGGATACCTCCCAGATGCAAGATGCCCATACAGGTACGTGTGGCTGGTTTGACAGTGCCAAGTGCCTCCTGCAAACTGACATCAGGAACCTGGCCAGGTGACTTTTGTTTCTCTGGGGAAAGGCCATCGTTCCACTCCACGGCCAGGTGGCCTGGAGTGGCCGGCTGCCTGTTGAAATTCCGCACGGATGAGGATAACTCCCAGATGAAAGGAGCCCCCAGAGGCAACTGTGGCTGGTTTGACAGTGCCAAGTGCCTCCTGCAAACTGACATCAGGAACCTGGCCTGGTAACTTTTGTTTCTCTGGGGAAAGGCCATGGTTCATGTCCACGGCCTGGTGGCCCGGAGTGTCCGGCTGCCTGCTGAAATTCCGCATGGATCAGGATGCCGCCGCGATGCAAGGTGCCCCACAGGCACCTGTGGCTGCTTCGACAGTGCCAAGTGCTTCCTGCAAACTGACATCAGGAACCTGGCCTGGTGACATTTATTTCTCTGGGGAAAGGCCATTGTACGTGTCCAAGGCCTAGTGGCCCAGAGTGGCCGGCTGCTTGCTGGAATTCTGCATGGATCAGGATGCCGCGGAGATGCAAGGTGCCCCCACAGGCACCTCTGGCTGGTTTGACAGTGCCAAGTGCCTCCTGCAAACTGACATCAGGAACCTGGCCTGGTGACTTTTGTTTCTCTGGGGAAAGGCCATGGTTCTTGTCCACGGCCTGGTGGCCCGGAGTGTCCGGCTGCCTCCTGAAATTCCGCATGGATCAGAATGCCTCCAGGATGAAAAGTGCCCCCATAGGCAACTGTGGCTGGTTTGACAGTGCCAAGTGCCTCCTCCAAACAGACATCAGGAACCTGGCCTGGTAAGTTTTGTTTCTCTGGGGAAAGGCCATCGTTCTTGTCCAGGTTCCGCCGGCCCGGAGTCGCCGGCTGTCTGCTGAAATTCCACACGGTTGAGGCTACCTCCCAGATGCAAGGCGCCCCCACAGGCAACTGTGGCTGGTTTGACAGTGCCATGTGCCTCCTGCAAACTGACATCAGGAACCTGACCTGGTGACTTTCGCTTGTCTGGGGAAAGGCCATAGATGATGTCCAGTGCCCCCTGGCCCGGAGTGGCCGACTGCCTGCTGAAATTCCGCACGGATCAGGATACCTCCCAGATGCAAGGTGCCCCCACAGGCAACTGTGGCTTGTTTGACAGTGCCAAGTGCCTCCTGCAAACTGACATCAGGACCCTGGCCTGGTGAGTTTTGTTTCTCTGGGGAAAGGTCATGGTTCATATCCTGGACCCGTAGTCCAGGAGTGGCCGGCTGCCTGCTGAAATTCTGAACGGATTAGGATGCCGCCCTGATGCAAGGTACCACCACAGGAAACTGTGGCAGGTTTGACAGTGCCAAGTGCCTCCTGCAAACTGACATCAGGAACCTGACCTGGTAAGTTTTGTTTCTCTGGGGAAAGGCCATCGTTCTTGTCCGGGGCCGCCGGCCCGGAGTGCCTGCCTGTCTGCTGAAATTCCACAGGGTTAAGGCTACCTCCCAGATGCAAGGCGCCCCCACAGGCAACTGTGGCTGGTTTGACAGTGCCATGTGCCTCCTGCAAACTGACATCAGGAACCTGGCCTGGTGACTTTTGTTTCTCTGGGGAAAGGCCATGGTTCGTATCCTGGATACGTAGGACCGGAGAGGCCGGCTGCCTGTTGAAATTCCTCACGGATCAGGATGCCGCCGAGATGCAAGATGCCCCCACAGGCACCTGTGGCTGCTTCGACAGTGCCAAGTGCCTCCTGCAAACTGACATCAGGAACCTGGCCGGGTGACTTTTGTTTCTCTGGGGAAAGGCCATGGTTCATATCCTGGACCCGTAGGCCAGGAGTGGCCGGCTGCCTGCTGAAATTCCGAACGGATCAGGATGCCTCCCAGATGTAAGGTGCCCCACGGGAAACTGCGGCTGGTTTGACAGTGCCAAGTGCCTCCTGCAAACTGACATCAGGAACCTGGCCGGGTGACTTTTGTTTCTCTGGGGAAAGGCCATGGTTCATATCCTGGACCCGTAGGCCAGGAGTGGCCGGCTGCCTGCTGAAATTCCGAACGGATCAGGATGCCTCCCAGATGCAAGGTGCCCCCAGAGGCAATTGTGGCTGGTTTGACAGTGCCAAGTGCCTCCTGCAAACTGACATCAGGAACCTGGCCTGGTGACATTTATTTCTCTGGGGAAAGGCCATGGTTGGTATCCTGAGCCTGGTGTCCTGGAGTGGCCGTCTGCCTGCTAAAATTCTGGATGGACCAGGATGCATCCCAGATGCAATGTGCCCCCAGAGGCAACTGTGGCTGGTTTGACAGTGCCAAGTGCCTCCTGCAAACTGACATCAGGAACCTGGCCTGGTGACATTTATTTCTCTGGGGAAAGGCCATTGTACGTGTCCAAGGCCTAGTGGCCCGGAGTGGCCGGCTGCTTGCTGGAATTCTGCATGGATCAGGATGCCGCCGAGATGCAAGGTGCCGCCACAGGCACCTGTGGCTGGTTTGACAGTGCCATGTGCCTCCTGCAAACTGACATCAGGAACCTGGCCTGGTGACTTTTGTTTCTCTGGGGACAGGCCATGGTTCATATCCTACAAACTGTGGCCATGAGTGGCCGGCTGCCTGCTGAAATTCCGCACGGATCAGGATACCTCCCAGATGCAAGGCGCCCCACGGGAAACTGTGGCTGGTTTGACAGTGCCAAGTGCCTCCTGCCAACTGACATCAAGAACCTGGCCTGGTGACTTTTGTTTCTCTGGGGAAAGGCCATGGTTGGTATCCTGAGCCTGGTGTCCTGGAGTGGCCGTCTGCCTGCTAAAATTCTGGACGGACCAGGATGCCTCCCAGATGCAAGATGCCCCCACATGCACCTGTGGCTGCTTCGACAGTGCCAAGTGCCTCCTGCAAACTGACATCAGGAACCTGGCCTGGTGACATTTATTTCTCTGGGGATAGGCCATTGTACGTGTCCAATTCCTAGTGGCCCGGAGTGGCCAGCTGCTTGCTGGAATTCTGCATGGATCAGGATGCCGCCGAGATGCAAGGTGCCCCCACAGGCAACTGTGGCTGGTTTGACAGTGCCAAGTGCCTCCTCCAAACAGACATCAGGAACCTGGCCTGGTGACTTTTTTTTCTCTGGGGAAAGGCCATCGTTCTTGTCCGGGTTCCGCCGGCCCGGAGTCGCCGGCTGTCTGCTGAAATTCCACACGGTTGAGGCTACCTCCCAGATGCAAGGTGCCCCACAGGCAACTGTGGCTGGTTTGACAGTGCCATGTGCCCCCTGCAAACTGACATCAGGAGCCTGGCCTGGTGTCTTTTGTTTCTCTGGGGAAAGGCTTTCGTTCCTATCCATGGACGGGTGGCCAATAGTGGCTGGCTGCCTGCTGAAATTCCGCACGGTTGAAGATACCTCCCAGATGGAAAGTACCACCACAGGCAACTGTGGCTGGTTTGACAGTGCCAAGTGCCTCCTGCAAACTGACATCAGGAACCTGGCCTGGTGACTTTTGTTTCTCAGGGGAAAGGGCATCGTTCGTGTCCAGTGCCCGGTGGCCTGGAGTGGCCAGCAGCCTGCTGAACTTCCGCACAGCTGAGGATACCTCCCAGATGCAAGATGCCCATACAGGTACTTGTGGCTGGTTTGACAGTGCCAAGTGCCTCCTGCAAACTGACATCAGGAACCTGGCCAGGTGACTTTTGTTTCTCTGGGGAAAGGCCATCGTTCCACTCCACGGCCAGGTGGCCTGGAGTGGCCGGCTGCCTGTTGAAATTCCGCACGGATGAGGATAACTCCCAGATGAAAGGAGCCCCCAGAGGCAACTGTGGCTGGTTTGACAGTGCCAAGTGCCTCCTGCAAACTGACATCAGGAACCTGGCCTGGTAAGTTTTGTTTCTCTGGGGAAAGGCCATCGTTCTTGTCCGGGGCCGCCGGCCCGGAGTGGCTGGCTGTCTGCTGAAATTCCACAGGGTTAAGGCTACCTCCCAGATGCAAGGCGCCCCCACAGGCAACTGTGGCTGGTTTGACAGTGCCATGTGCCTCCTGCAAACTGACATCAGGAACCTGGCCTGGTGACTTTTGTTTCTCTGGGGAAAGGCCATGGTTCGTATCCTGGATACGTAGGACCGGAGAGGCCGGCTGCCTGTTGAAATTCCTCACGGATCAGGATGCCGCCGAGATGCAAGATGCCCCCACAGGCAACTGTGGCTGCTTCGACAGTGCCAAGTGCCTCCTGCAAACTGACATCAGGAACCTGGCCGGGTGACTTTTGTTTCTCTGGGGAAAGGCCATGGTTCATATCCTGGACCCGTAGGCCAGGAGTGGCCGGCTGCCTGCTGAAATTCCGAACGGATCAGGATGCCTCCCAGATGCAAGGTGCCCCCAGAGGCAATTGTGGCTGGTTTGACAGTGCCAAGTGCCTCCTGCAAACTGACATCAGGAACCTGGCCTGGTGACATTTATTTCTCTGGGGAAAGGCCATTGTACGTGTCCAGGGCCTAGTGGCCCGGAGTGGCCGGCTGCTTGCTGGACTTCTGCATGGATCAGGATGCCGCCGAGATGCAAGGTGCCCCCACAGGCACCTGTGGCTGGTTTGACAGTGCCAAGTGCCTCCTGCCAACTGACATCAAGAACCTGGCCTGGTGACTTTTGTTTCTCTGGGGAAAGGCCATGGTTGGTATCCTGAGCCTCGTGTCCTGGAGTGGCCGTCTGCCTGCTAAAATTCTGGACGGACCAGGATGCCGCCAAGATGCAAGGTGCCCCCAGAGGCAACTGTGGCTGGTTTGACAGTGCCAAGTGCTTCCTGCAAACTGACATCAGAAACCTGGCCTGGTGATTTTCTTTCCCAGGGGAAAGGCCATGGTTCATGTCCAGGGCCCGGTGGCTCGCAGTTGCCTGCTGCCTGTTGAAATTCCACACGGATCCGGATACCTCCCTGATGCAAGTTGCCCCCACCGGCAACTGTGGCTGGTTTGACAGTGCCATGTGCCTCCTGCAAACTGACATCAGGAACCTGGCCTGGTGACTTTTGTTTCCCAGGGGAAAGGACATAGATGATGTCCAGTGCCTTCTGGCCTGGAGTGGCCGACTGCCTGCTGAAATTCTGCATGGATCAGGATGCCGCCGAGATGCAAGGTGCCGCCACAGGCACCTGTGGCTGGTTTGACAGTGCCAAGTGCTTCCTGCAAACTGACATCAGAAACCTGGCCTGGTGATTTTCTTTCTCCGGGGAAAGGCCATGGTTCATGTCCAGGGCTTGGTGGCCCGTACTTGCCTGCTGCCTGCTGAAATTCCACACGGATCAGGATACCTCCCAGATGTAAGGTGCCACCACAGGCAACTGTGGCTGGTTTGACAGTGCCAAGTGCCTCCTGCAAACTGACATCAGGAACCTGGCCCGGTGACTTTTGTTTCTCTGCGGAAAGGCCATCGTTCATATCCTACAAACTGTGGCCCAGAGTGGCCAGCTGCCTGCTGAAATTCCGCACGGATCAGGATACCTCCCAGATGCAAAGTGCCCCACGGGAAACTGTGGCTGGTTTGACAGTGCCAAGTGCCTCCTGCCAACTGACATCAAGAACCTGGCCTGGTGACTTTTGTTTCTCTGGGGAAAGGCCATGGTTGGTATCCTGACCCTGGTGTCCTGGAGTGGCCGTCTGCCTGCTAAAATTCTGGACGGACCAGGATGCCGCCAAGATGCAAGGTGCCCCCAGAGGCAACTGTGGCTGGTTTGACAGTGCCAAGTGCTTCCTGCAAACTGACATCAGAAACCTGGCCTGGTGATTTTCTTTCCCAGGGGAAAGGCCATGGTTCATGTCCAGGGCCCGGTGGCTCGCAGTTGCCTGCTGCCTGCTGAAATTCCACACGGATCCGGATACCTCCCTGATGCAAGTTGCCCCCACCGGCAACTGTGGCTGGTTTGACAGTGCCAAGTGCCTCCTGCAAACTGACATCAGGAACCTGGCCTGGTGACTTTTGTTTCCCTGGGGAAAGGCCATAGATGATGTCCAGTGCCCCCTGGCCTGGAGTGGCCGACTGCCTGCTGAAATTCCGCACGGATCTGGATATCTCCCAGATGCAAGGTGCCCCCACAGGCACCTGTGGCTGGTTTGACAGTGCCAAGTGCCTCCTGCAAACTGACATCAGGAACCTGGCCTGGTGACTTTTGTTTCTCTGGGGAAAGGCCATCGTTCCTCTCCAGGGCCCGGTGGCTCGAGTGGGCGGATACCTGCTAAAATTCCGCACAGATCAGGATACCTCCCAGATGGAAGGTGCCCGCCACAGGCAACTGTGGCTGGTTTGACAGTGCCAAGTGCCTCCTGCAAACTGACATCAGGAACCTGGCCTGGTGATTTTTCTTTGTCTGGGGAAAGGCCATTGTACGTGTCCAGGGCCTGTGGCCCGTAGTGGCTGGCCCCCTGCTGAAATTCCGAACGGATCAGGATACCTCCCAGACCGATAGTACCACCTCAGGCAACTGTGGCTGGTTTGACAGTGCCATGTGCCTCCTGCAAACTGACATCAGGAACCTGGCCTGGTGACTTTTGTTTCTCTGGGGAAAGGCCGTGGTTAATGTACAGGGCCGGGTGTCCTGAGTGGCCGGCTGCCTGCTGAAATTCCGCACGGATCAGGATACCTCCCAGATGGAAAGTGGCCCCACAGGCAACTGTGGCTGGTTTGACAGTGCCAAGTGCCTCCTGCAAACTGACATCAGGAACCTGGCCTGGTGACTTTTGTTTCTCTGGGGAAAAGCCATCATTCTTCTCCAGTGCCCGTTGGCCCGGAGTGGACGGGTGCCTGCTCAAATTCCGCACGGATCAGGATACCTCCCAGATGGAAAGTACCACCACAGGCAACTGTGGCTGGTTTGACAGTGCCAAGTGCCTCCTGCAAACTGACATCAGGAGCCTGGCCTGGTGTCTTTTGTTTCTCAGGGGAAAGGCTTTCGTTCCTATCCATGGACGGCTGGCCAATAGTGGCTGGCTGTCTGCTGAAATTCCGCACGGTTGAAGATACCTCCCAGATGGAAAGTACCACCACAGGCAACTGTGGCTGGTTTGACAGTGCCAAGTGCTTCCTGCAAACTGACATCAGAAACCTGGCCTGGTGATTTTCTTTCTCAGGGGAAAGGCCATGGCTCATGTCCAGGGCCCGGTGGCCCCTACTTGCCTGCTGCCTGCTGAAATTCCACACGGATCAGGATACCTCCCAGATGTAAGGTGCCACCACAGGCAACTGTGGCTGGTTTGACAGTGCCAAGTGCCTCCTGCAAACTGACATCAGGAACCTGGCCTGGTGACTTTTGTTTCTCTGGGGAAAGGCCATCATTCTTGTTCAGAGCCCAGTGGCCCGGAGTGGCCGGCTGCCTGCTGAAATTCCGCACGGATCAGGATACCTCCCAGATTCAAGGTGCCGCCACAGGCAACTGTGGCTGGCTTGAGAGTGCCAAGTGCCTCCTGCAAACTGACATCAGGAACCTGGCCGGGTGACTGTTGTTTCTCTGGGGAAAGGCCATCATTCTTTTCCGGGGCCCGCCGGCCCGGAGTGGCCGGCTGCCTTCTGAAATTCCACACGGTTGAGGATACCTCCCAGATGCAAGGTGGACCCACAGACAACTGTGGCTGGTTTGACAGTGCCAAGTGCCTCCTGCAAACTGACATCAGGAACCTGGCCTGGTGACTTTTGTTTCTCTGGGGAAAGCCATGGTTCTTGTCCACGGCCTGGTGGCCCGGAGTGTCCGGCTGCCTCCTGAAATTCCGCATGGATCAGAATGCCTCCAGGATGAAAGGTGCCCCCATAGGCAACTGTGGCTGGTTTGACAGTGCCAAGTGCCTCCTCCAAACAGACATCAGGAACCTGGCCTGGTAAGTTTTGTTTCTCTGGGGAAAGGCCATCGTTCTTGTCCGGGTTCCGCCGGCCCGGAGTCGCCGGCTGTCTGCTGAAATTCCACACGGTTGAGGCTACCTCCCAGATGCAAGGCGCCCCCAGAGGCAACTGTGGCTGGTTTGACAGTGCCATGTGCCTCCTGCAAACTGACATCAGGAACCTGACCTGGTGACTTTCGCTTGTCTGGGGAAAGGCCATAGATGATGTCCAGTGCCCCCTGGCCCGGAGTGGCCGACTGCCTGCTGAAATTCCGCACGGATCAGGATACCTCCCAGATGCAAGGTGCCCCCACAGGCAACTGTGGCTTGTTTGACAGTGCCAAGTGCCTCCTGCAAACTGACATCAGGAACCTGGCCTGGTGAGTTTTGTTTCTCTGGGGAAAGGTCATGGTTCATATCCTGGACCCGTAGTCCAGGAGTGGCCGACTGCCTGCTGAAATTCTGAACGGATTAGGATGCCGCCCTGATGCAAGGTACCACCACAGGAAACTGTGGCAGGTTTGACAGTGCCAAGTGCCTCCTGCAAACTGACATCAGGAACCTGACCTGGTAAGTTTTGTTTCTCTGGGGAAAGGCCATCGTTCCTGTCCGGGGCCCGCTGGCCCGGAGTGGCCGGCTGCCTTCTGAAATTCCACACGGTTGAGGATACCTCCTAGATGCAAGGTGGCCCCACAGGCAACTGTGGCTGGTTTGACAGTGCCAAGTGCCTCCTGCAAACTGACATCAGGAACCTGGCCTGGTAACTTTTGTTTCTCTGGGGAAAGGCCATGGTTCTTGTCCACGGCCTGGTGGCCCGGAGTGTCCGGCTGCCTCCTGAAATTCCGCATGGATCAGAATGCCTCCCAGATGAAAAGTGCCCCCAGAGGCAACTGTGGCTGGTTTGACAGTGCCAAGTGCCTCCTGCAAACTGACATCAGGAACCTGGCCTGGTAAGTTTTGTTTCTCTGGGGAAAGGCCATCGTTCTTGTCCGGGGCCGCCGGCCCGGAGTGGCTGGCTGTCTGCTGAAATTCCACAGGGTTAAGGCTACCTCCCAGATCCAAGGCGCCCCCACAGGCAACTGTGGCTGGTTTGACAGTGCCATGTGCCTCCTGCAAACTGACATCAGGAACCTGGCCTGGTGACTTTTGTTTCTCTGGGGAAAGGCCATGGTTCGTATCCTGGATACGTAGGACCGGAGAGGCCGGCTGCCTGTTGAAATTCCTCACGGATCAGGATGCCGCCGAGATGCAAGATGCCCCCACAGGCAACTGTGGCTGCTTCGACAGTGCCAAGTGCCTCCTGCAAACTGACATCAGGAACCTGGCCTGGTGACTTTTGTTTCTCTGGGGAAAGGCCATGGTTCATATCCTGGACCCGTAGGCCAGGAGTGGCCGGCTGCCTGCTGAAATTCCGAACGGATCAGGGTGCCTCCCAGATGCAAGGTGCCCCCAGAGGCAATTGTGGCTGGTTTGACAGTGCCAAGTGCTTCCTGCAAACTGACATCAGAAACCTGGCCTGGTGATTTTCTTTCCCAGGGGAAAGGCCATGGTTCATGTCCAGGGCCCGGTGGCTCGCAGCTGCCTGCTGCCTGCTGAAATTCCACACGGATCCGGATACCTCCCTGATGCAAGTTGCCCCCACCGGCAACTGTGGCTGGTTTGACAGTGCCATGTGCCTCCTGCAAACTGACATCAGGAACCTGGCCTGGTGACTTTTGTTTCCCTGGGGAAAGGCCATAGATGATGTCCAGTGCCCCCTGGCCTGGAGTGGCCGACTGCCTGCTGAAATTCCGCACGGATCAGGATATCTCCCAGATGCAAGGTGCCCCCACAGGCACCTGTGGCTGGTTTGACAGTGCCAAGTGCCTCCTGCAAACTGACATCAGGAACCTGGCCTGGTGACTTTTGTTTCTCTGGGGAAAGGCCATCGTTCCACTCCAGGGCCCGGTGGCTCGAGTGGGCGGATACCTGCTAAAATTCCGCACAGATCAGGATACCTCCCAGATGGAAGGTGCCCGCCCAGGCAACTGTGGCTGGTTTGACAGTGACAAGTGCCTCCTGCAAACTGACATCAGGAACCTGGCCTGGTGATTTTTCTTTGTCTGGGGAAAGGCCATTGTACGTGTCCAGGGCCTGTGGCCCGTAGTGGCTGGCCCCCTGCTGAAATTCCGAACGGATCAGGATACCTCCCAGACCGATAGTACCACCTCAGGCAACTGTGGCTGGTTTGACAGTGCCAAGTGCCTCCTGCAAACTGACATCAGGAACCTGGCCGGGTGACTTTTGTTTCTCTGGGGAAAGGCCATGGTTAATGTACAGGGCCGGGTGTCCTGAGTGGCCGGCTGCCTGCTGAAATTCCGCACGGATCAGGATACCTCCCAGATGGAAAGTGGCCCCACAGGCAACTGTGGCTGGTTTGACAGTGCCAAGTGCCTCCTGCAAACTGACATCAGGAACCTGGCCTGGTGACTTTTGTTTCTCTGGGGAAAAGCCATCATTCTTCTCCAGTGCCCTTGGCCCGGAGTGGACGGGTGCCTGCTCAAATTCCGCACGGATCAGGATACCTCCCAGATGGAAAGTACCACCACAGGCAACTGTGGCTGGTTTGACAGTGCCAAGTGCCTCCTGCAAACTGACATCAGGAGCCTGGCCTGGTGTCTTTTGTTTCTCAGGGGAAAGGCTTTCGTTCCTATCCATGGACGGCTGGCCAATAGTGGCTGGCTGTCTGCTGAAATTCCGCACGGTTGAAGATACCTCCCAGATGGAAAGTACCACCACAGGCAACTGTGGCTGGTTTGACAGTGCCAAGTGCTTCCTGCAAACTGACATCAGGAACCTGGCCTGGTAAGTTTTGTTTCTCTGGGGAAAGGCCATCGTTCTTGTCCGGGTTCCGCCGGCCCGGAGTCGCCGGCTGTCTGCTGAAATTCCACACGGTTGAGGCTACCTCCCAGATGCAAGGCGCCCCCACAGGCAACTGTGGCTGGTTTGACAGTGCCATGTGCCTCCTGCAAACTGACATCAGGAACCTGACCTGGTGACTTTCGCTTGTCTGGGGAAAGGCCATAGATGATGTCCAGTGCCCCCTGGCCCGGAGTGGCGAACTGCCTGCTGAAATTCCGCATGGATCAGGATACCTCCCAGATGCAAGGTGCCCCCACAGGCAACTGTGGCTTGTTTGACAGTGCCAAGTGCCTCCTGCAAACTGACATCAGGAACCTGGCCTGGTGACTTTTGTTTCTCTGGGGAAAGGTCATGGTTCATATCCTGGACCCGTAGTCCAGGAGTGGCCGGCTGCCTGCTGAAATTCTGAACGGATTAGGATGCCGCCCTGATGCAAGGTACCACCACAGGAAACTGTGGCAGGTTTGACAGTGCCAAGTGCCTCCTGCAAACTGACATCAGGAACCTGACCTGGTAAGTTTTGTTTCTCTGGGGAAAGGCCATCGTTCCTGTCCGGGGCCCGCTGGCCCGGAGTGGCCGGCTGCCTTCTGAAATTCCACACGGTTGAGGATACCTCCTAGATGCAAGGTGGCCCCACAGGCAACTGTGGCTGGTTTGACAGTGCCAAGTGCCTCCTGCAAACTGACATCAGGAACCTGGCCTGGTGACTTTTGTTTCTCTGGGGAAAGGCCATGGTTCTTGTCCACGGCCTGGTGGCCCGGAGTGTCCGGCTGCCTCCTGAAATTCCGCATGGATCAGAATGCCTCCCAGATGAAAAGTGCCCCCAGAGGCAACTGTGGCTGGTTTGACAGTGCCAAGTGCCTCCTGCAAACTGACATCAGGAACCTGGCCTGGTAAGTTTTGTTTCTCTGGGGAAAGGCCATCGTTCTTGTCCGGGGCCGCCGGCCCGGAGTGGCTGGCTGTCTGCTGAAATTCCACAGGGTTAAGGCTACCTCCCAGATGCAAGGCGCCCCCACAGGCAACTGTGGCTGGTTTGACAGTGCCATGTGCCTCCTGCAAACTGACATCAGGAACCTGGCCTGGTGACTTTTGTTTCTCTGGGGAAAGGCCATGGTTCGTATCCTGGATACGTAGGACCGGAGAGGCCGGCTGCCTGTTGAAATTCCTCACGGATCAGGATGCCGCCGAGATGCAAGATGCCCCCACAGGCAACTGTGGCTGCTTCGACAGTGCCAAGTGCCTCCTGCAAACTGACATCAGGAACCTGGCCGGGTGACTTTTGTTTCTCTGGGGAAAGGCCATGGTTCATATCCTGGACCCGTAGGCCAGGAGTGGCCGGCTGCCTGCTGAAATTCCTCACGGATCAGGATGCCGCCGAGATGCAAGATGCCCCCACAGGCAACTGTGGCTGCTTCGACAGTGCCAAGTGCCTCCTGCAAACTGACATCAGAAACCTGGCCTGGTGATTTTCTTTCCCAGGGGAAAGGCCATGGTTCATGTCCAGGGCCCGGTGGCTCGCAGCTGCCTGCTGCCTGTTGAAATTCCACACGGATCCGGATACCTCCCTGATGCAAGTTGCCCCCACCAGCAACTGTGGCTGGTTTGACAGTGCCATGTGCCTCCTGCAAACTGACATCAGGAACCTGGCCTGGTGACTTTTGTTTCCCTGGGGAAAGGCCATAGATGATGTCCAGTGCCCCCTGGCCTGGAGTGGCCGACTGCCTGCTGAAATTCCGCACGGATCAGGATATCTCCCAGATGCAAGGTGCCCCCACAGGCACCTGTGGCTGGTTTGACAGTGCCAAGTGCCTCCTGCAAACTGACATCAGGAACCTGGCCTGGTGACTTTTGTTTCTCTGGGGAAAGGCCATCGTTCCACTCCAGGGCCCGGTGGCTCGAGTGGGCGGATACCTGCTAAAATTCCGCACAGATCAGGATACCTCCCAGATGGAAGGTGCCCGCCCAGGCAACTGTGGCTGGTTTGACAGTGCCAAGTGCCTCCTGCAAACTGACATCAGGAACCTGGCCTGGTGATTTTTCTTTGTCTGGGGAAAGGCCATTGTACGTGTCCAGGGCCTGTGGCCCGTAGTGGCTGGCCCCCTGCTGAAATTCCGAACGGATCAGGATACCTCCCAGACCGATAGTACCACCTCAGGCAACTGTGGCTGGTTTGACAGTGCCAAGTGCCTCCTGCAAACTGACATCAGGAGCCTGGCCTGGTGTCTTTTGTTTCTCAGGGGAAAGGCTTTCGTTCCTATCCATGGACGACTGGCCAATAGTGGCTGGCTGTCTGCTGAAATTCCGCACGGTTGAAGATACCTCCCAGATGGAAAGTACCACCACAGGCAACTGTGGCTGGTTTGACAGTGCCAAGTGCTTCCTGCAAACTGACATCAGAAACCTGGCCTGGTGATTTTCTTTCTCAGGGGAAAGGCCATGGCTCATGTCCAGGGCCCGGTGGCCCCTACTTGCCTGCTGCCTGCTGAAATTCCACACGGATCAGGATACCTCCCAGATGTAAGGTGCCACCACAGGCAACTGTGGCTGGTTTGACAGTGCCAAGTGCCTCCTGCAAACTGACATCAGGAACCTGGCCTGGTGACTTTTGTTTCTCTGGGGAAAGGCCATCATTCTTGTTCAGAGCCCAGTGGCCCGGAGTGGCCGGCTGCCTGCTGAAATTCCGCACGGATCAGGATACCTCCCAGATTCAAGGTGCCGCCACAGGCAACTGTGGCTGGCTTGAGAGTGCCAAGTGCCTCCTGCAAACTGACATCAGGAACCTGGCCGGGTGACTGTTGTTTCTCTGGGGAAAGGCCATCATTCTTTTCCGGGGCCCGCCGGCCCGGAGTGGCCGGCTGCCTTCTGAAATTCCACACGGTTGAGGATACCTCCCAGATGCAAGGTGGACCCACAGACAACTGTGGCTGGTTTGACAGTGCCAAGTGCCTCCTGCAAACTGACATCAGGAACCTGGCCTGGTGACTTTTGTTTCTCTGGGGAAAGCCATGGTTCTTGTCCACGGCCTGGTGGCCCGGAGTGTCCGGCTGCCTCCTGAAATTCCGCATGGATCAGAATGCCTCCAGGATGAAAGGTGCCCCCATAGGCAACTGTGGCTGGTTTGACAGTGCCAAGTGCCTCCTCCAAACAGACATCAGGAACCTGGCCTGGTAAGTTTTGTTTCTCTGGGGAAAGGCCATCGTTCTTGTCCGGGTTCCGCCGGCCCGGAGTCGCCGGCTGTCTGCTGAAATTCCACACGGTTGAGGCTACCTCCCAGATGCAAGGCGCCCCCAGAGGCAACTGTGGCTGGTTTGACAGTGCCATGTGCCTCCTGCAAACTGACATCAGGAACCTGACCTGGTGACTTTCGCTTGTCTGGGGAAAGGCCATAGATGATGTCCAGTGCCCCCTGGCCCGGAGTGGCCGACTGCCTGCTGAAATTCCGCACGGATCAGGATACCTCCCAGATGCAAGGTGCCCCCACAGGCAACTGTGGCTTGTTTGACAGTGCCAAGTGCCTCCTGCAAACTGACATCAGGAACCTGGCCTGGTGAGTTTTGTTTCTCTGGGGAAAGGTCATGGTTCATATCCTGGACCCGTAGTCCAGGAGTGGCCGACTGCCTGCTGAAATTCTGAACGGATTAGGATGCCGCCCTGATGCAAGGTACCACCACAGGAAACTGTGGCAGGTTTGACAGTGCCAAGTGCCTCCTGCAAACTGACATCAGGAACCTGACCTGGTAAGTTTTGTTTCTCTGGGGAAAGGCCATCGTTCCTGTCCGGGGCCCGCTGGCCCGGAGTGGCCGGCTGCCTTCTGAAATTCCACACGGTTGAGGATACCTCCTAGATGCAAGGTGGCCCCACAGGCAACTGTGGCTGGTTTGACAGTGCCAAGTGCCTCCTGCAAACTGACATCAGGAACCTGGCCTGGTAACTTTTGTTTCTCTGGGGAAAGGCCATGGTTCTTGTCCACGCCCTGGTGGCCCGGAGTGTCCGGCTGCCTCCTGAAATTCCGCATGGATCAGAATGCCTCCCAGATGAAAAGTGCCCCCAGAGGCAACTGTGGCTGGTTTGACAGTGCCAAGTGCCTCCTGCAAACTGACATCAGGAACCTGGCCTGGTAAGTTTTGTTTCTCTGGGGAAAGGCCATCGTTCTTGTCCGGGGCCGCCGGCCCGGAGTGGCTGGCTGTCTGCTGAAATTCCACAGGGTTAAGGCTACCTCCCAGATCCAAGGCGCCCCCACAGGCAACTGTGGCTGGTTTGACAGTGCCATGTGCCTCCTGCAAACTGACATCAGGAACCTGGCCTGGTGACTTTTGTTTCTCTGGGGAAAGGCCATGGTTCGTATCCTGGATACGTAGGACCGGAGAGGCCGGCTGCCTGTTGAAATTCCTCACGGATCAGGATGCCGCCGAGATGCAAGATGCCCCCACAGGCAACTGTGGCTGCTTCGACAGTGCCAAGTGCCTCCTGCAAACTGACATCAGGAACCTGGCCGGGTGACTTTTGTTTCTCTGGGGAAAGGCCATGGTTCATATCCTGGACCCGTAGGCCAGGAGTGGCCGGCTGCCTGCTGAAATTCCGAACGGATCAGGGTGCCTCCCAGATGCAAGGTGCCCCCAGAGGCAATTGTGGCTGGTTTGACAGTGCCAAGTGCTTCCTGCAAACTGACATCAGAAACCTGGCCTGGTGATTTTCTTTCCCAGGGGAAAGGCCATGGTTCATGTCCAGGGCCCGGTGGCTCGCAGCTGCCTGCTGCCTGCTGAAATTCCACACGGATCCGGATACCTACCTGATGCAAGTTGCCCCCACCGGCAACTGTGGCTGGTTTGACAGTGCCATGTGCCTCCTGCAAACTGACATCAGGAACCTGGCCTGGTGACTTTTGTTTCCCTGGGGAAAGGCCATAGATGATGTCCAGTGCCCCCTGGCCTGGAGTGGCCGACTGCCTGCTGAAATTCCGCACGGATCAGGATATCTCCCAGATGCAAGGTGCCCCCACAGGCACCTGTGGCTGGTTTGACAGTGCCAAGTGCCTCCTGCAAACTGACATCAGGAACCTGGCCTGGTGATTTTTCTTTGTCTGGGGAAAGGCCATTGTACGTGTCCAGGGCCTGTGGCCCGTAGTGGCTGGCCCCCTGCTGAAATTCCGAACGGATCAGGATACCTCCCAGACCGATAGTACCACCTCAGGCAACTGTGGCTGGTTTGACAGTGCCAAGTGCCTCCTGCAAACTGACATCAGGAACCTGGCCGGGTGACTTTTGTTTCTCTGGGGAAAGGCCATGGTTAATGTACAGGGCCGGGTGTCCTGAGTGGCCGGCTGCCTGCTGAAATTCCGCACGGATCAGGATACCTCCCAGATGGAAAGTGGCCCCACAGGCAACTGTGGCTGGTTTGACAGTGCCAAGTGCCTCCTGCAAACTGACATCAGGAACCTGGCCTGGTGACTTTTGTTTCTCTGGGGAAAAGCCATCATTCTTCTCCAGTGCCCTTGGCCCGGAGTGGACGGGTGCCTGCTCAAATTCCGCACGGATCAGGATACCTCCCAGATGGAAAGTACCACCACAGGCAACTGTGGCTGGTTTGACAGTGCCAAGTGCCTCCTGCAAACTGACATCAGGAGCCTGGCCTGGTGTCTTTTGTTTCTCAGGGGAAAGGCTTTCGTTCCTATCCATGGACGGCTGGCCAATAGTGGCTGGCTGTCTGCTGAAATTCCGCACGGTTGAAGATACCTCCCAGATGGAAAGTACCACCACAGGCAACTGTGGCTGGTTTGACAGTGCCAAGTGCTTCCTGCAAACTGACATCAGGAACCTGGCCTGGTAAGTTTTGTTTCTCTGGGGAAAGGCCATCGTTCTTGTCCGGGTTCCGCCGGCCCGGAGTCGCCGGCTGTCTGCTGAAATTCCACACGGTTGAGGCTACCTCCCAGATGCAAGGCGCCCCCACAGGCAACTGTGGCTGGTTTGACAGTGCCATGTGCCTCCTGCAAACTGACATCAGGAACCTGACCTGGTGACTTTCGCTTGTCTGGGGAAAGGCCATAGATGATGTCCAGTGCCCCCTGGCCCGGAGTGGCCGACTGCCTGCTGAAATTCCGCATGGATCAGGATACCTCCCAGATGCAAGGTGCCCCCACAGGCAACTGTGGCTTGTTTGACAGTGCCAAGTGCCTCCTGCAAACTGACATCAGGAACCTGGCCTGGTGAGTTTTGTTTCTCTGGGGAAAGGTCATGGTTCATATCCTGGACCCGTAGTCCAGGAGTGGCCGGCTGCCTGCTGAAATTCTGAACGGATTAGGATGCCGCCCTGATGCAAGGTACCACCACAGGAAACTGTGGCAGGTTTGACAGTGCCAAGTGCCTCCTGCAAACTGACATCAGGAACCTGACCTGGTAAGTTTTGTTTCTCTGGGGAAAGGCCATCGTTCCTGTCCGGGGCCCGCTGGCCCGGAGTGGCCGGCTGCCTTCTGAAATTCCACACGGTTGAGGATACCTCCTAGATGCAAGGTGGCCCCACAGGCAACTGTGGCTGGTTTGACAGTGCCAAGTGCCTCCTGCAAACTGACATCAGGAACCTGGCCTGGTAACTTTTGTTTCTCTGGGGAAAGGCCATGGTTCTTGTCCACGGCCTGGTGGCCCGGAGTGTCCGGCTGCCTCCTGAAATTCCGCATGGATCAGAATGCCTCCCAGATGAAAAGTGCCCCCAGAGGCAACTGTGGCTGGTTTGACAGTGCCAAGTGCCTCCTGCAAACTGACATCAGGAACCTGGCCTGGTAAGTTTTGTTTCTCTGGGGAAAGGCCATCGTTCTTGTCCGGGGCCGCCGGCCCGGAGTGGCTGGCTGTCTGCTGAAATTCCACAGGGTTAAGGCTACCTCCCAGATGCAAGGCGCCCCCACAGGCAACTGTGGCTGGTTTGACAGTGCCATGTGCCTCCTGCAAACTGACATCAGGAACCTGGCCTGGTGACTTTTGTTTCTCTGGGGAAAGGCCATGGTTCGTATCCTGGATACGTAGGACCGGAGAGGCCGGCTGCCTGTTGAAATTCCTCACGGATCAGGATGCCGCCGAGATGCAAGATGCCCCCACAGGCAACTGTGGCTGCTTCGACAGTGCCAAGTGCCTCCTGCAAACTGACATCAGGAACCTGGCCGGGTGACTTTTGTTTCTCTGGGGAAAGGCCATGGTTCATATCCTGGACCCGTAGGCCAGGAGTGGCCGGCTGCCTGCTGAAATTCCTCACGGATCAGGATGCCGCCGAGATGCAAGATGCCCCCACAGGCAACTGTGGCTGCTTCGACAGTGCCAAGTGCCTCCTGCAAACTGACATCAGAAACCTGGCCTGGTGATTTTCTTTCCCAGGGGAAAGGCCATGGTTCATGTCCAGGGCCCGGTGGCTCGCAGCTGCCTGCTGCCTGTTGAAATTCCACACGGATCCGGATACCTCCCTGATGCAAGTTGCCCCCACCAGCAACTGTGGCTGGTTTGACAGTGCCATGTGCCTCCTGCAAACTGACATCAGGAACCTGGCCTGGTGACTTTTGTTTCCCTGGGGAAAGGCCATAGATGATGTCCAGTGCCCCCTGGCCTGGAGTGGCCGACTGCCTGCTGAAATTCCGCACGGATCAGGATATCTCCCAGATGCAAGGTGCCCCCACAGGCACCTGTGGCTGGTTTGACAGTGCCAAGTGCCTCCTGCAAACTGACATCAGGAACCTGGCCTGGTGACTTTTGTTTCTCTGGGGAAAGGCCATCGTTCCACTCCAGGGCCCGGTGGCTCGAGTGGGCGGATACCTGCTAAAATTCCGCACAGATCAGGATACCTCCCAGATGGAAGGTGCCCGCCCAGGCAACTGTGGCTGGTTTGACAGTGCCAAGTGCCTCCTGCAAACTGACATCAGGAACCTGGCCTGGTGATTTTTCTTTGTCTGGGGAAAGGCCATTGTACGTGTCCAGGGCCTGTGGCCCGTAGTGGCTGGCCCCCTGCTGAAATTCCGAACGGATCAGGATACCTCCCAGACCGATAGTACCACCTCAGGCAACTGTGGCTGGTTTGACAGTGCCAAGTGCCTCCTGCAAACTGACATCAGGAACCTGGCCGGGTGACTTTTGTTTCTCTGGGGAAAGGCCGTGGTTAATGTACAGGGCCGGGTGTCCTGAGTGGCCGGCTGCCTGCTGAAATTCCGCACGGATCAGGATACCTCCCAGATGGAAAGTGGCCCCACAGGCAACTGTGGCTGGTTTGACAGTGCCAAGTGCCTCCTGCAAACTGACATCAGGAACCTGGCCTGCTGACTTTTCTTTCTCTGGGGAAAAGCCATCATTCTTCTCCAGTGCCCTTGGCCCGGAGTGGACGGGTGCCTGCTCAAATTCCGCACGGATCAGGATACCTCCCAGATGGAAAGTACCACCACAGGCAACTGTGGCTGGTTTGACAGTGCCAAGTGCCTCCTGCAAACTGACATCAGGAGCCTGGCCTGGTGTCTTTTGTTTCTCAGGGGAAAGGCTTTCGTTCCTATCCATGGACGGCTGGCCAATAGTGGCTGGCTGTCTGCTGAAATTCCGCACGGTTGAAGATACCTCCCAGATGGAAAGTACCACCACAGGCAACTGTGGCTGGTTTGACAGTGCCAAGTGCTTCCTGCAAACTGACATCAGAAACCTGGCCTGGTGATTTTCTTTCTCAGGGGAAAGGCCATGGCTCACGTCCAGGGCCCGGTGGCCCCTACTTGCCTGCTGCCTGCTGAAATTCCACACGGATCAGGATACCTCCCAGATGTAAGGTGCCACCACAGGCAACTGTGGCTGGTTTGACAGTGCCAAGTGCCTCCTGCAAACTGACATCAGGAACCTGGCCTGGTGACTTTTGTTTCTCTGGGGAAAGGCCATCATTCTTGTTCAGAGCCCAGTGGCGCGGAGTGGCCGGCTGCCTGCTGAAATTCCGCACGGATCAGGATACCTCCCAGATTCAAGGTGCCGCCACAGGCAACTGTGGCTGGCTTGAGAGTGCCAAGTGCCTCCTGCAAACTGACATCAGGAACCTGGCCTGGTGACTGTTGTTTCTCTGGGGAAAGGCCATCATTCTTTACCGGGGCCCGCCGGCCCGGAGTGGCCGGCTGCCTTCTGAAATTCCACACGGTTGAGGATACCTCCCAGATGCAAGGTGGACCCACAGACAACTGTGGCTGGTTTGACAGTGCCAAGTGCCTCCTGCAAACTGACATCAGGAACCTGGCCTGGTGACTTTTGTTTCTCTGGGGAAAGCCATGGTTCTTGTCCACGGCCTGGTGGCCCGGAGTGTCCGGCTGCCTCCTGAAATTCCGCATGGATCAGAATGCCTCCAGGATGAAAGGTGCCCCCATAGGCAACTGTGGCTGGTTTGACAGTGCCAAGTGCCTCCTCCAAACAGACATCAGGAACCTGGCCTGGTAAGTTTTGTTTCTCTGGGGAAAGGCCATCGTTCTTGTCCGGGTTCCGCCGGCCCGGAGTCGCCGGCTGTCTGCTGAAATTCCACACGGTTGAGGCTACCTCCCAGATGCAAGGCGCCCCCACAGGCAACTGTGGCTGGTTTGACAGTGCCATGTGCCTCCTGCAAACTGACATCAGGAACCTGACCTGGTGACTTTCGCTTGTCTGGGGAAAGGCCATAGATGATGTCCAGTGCCCCCTGGCCCGGAGTGGCCGACTGCCTGCTGAAATTCCGCACGGATCAGGATACCTCCCAGATGCAAGGTGCCCCCACAGGCAACTGTGGCTTGTTTGACAGTGCCAAGTGCCTCCTGCAAACTGACATCAGGAACCTGGCCTGGTGAGTTTTGTTTCTCTGGGGAAAGGTCATGGTTCATATCCTGGACCCGTAGTCCAGGAGTGGCCGGCTGCCTGCTGAAATTCTGAACGGATTAGGATGCCGCCCTGATGCAAGGTACCACCACAGGAAACTGTGGCAGGTTTGACAGTGCCAAGTGCCTCCTGCAAACTGACATCAGGAACCTGACCTGGTAAGTTTTGTTTCTCTGGGGAAAGGCCATCGTTCCTGTCCGGGGCCCGCTGGCCCGGAGTGGCCGGCTGCCTTCTGAAATTCCACACGGTTGAGGATACCTCCTAGATGCAAGGTGGCCCCACAGGCAACTGTGGCTGGTTTGACAGTGCCAAGTGCCTCCTGCAAACTGACATCAGGAACCTGGCCTGGTAACTTTTGTTTCTCTGGGGAAAGGCCATGGTTCTTCTCCACAGCCTGGTGGCCCGGAGTGTCCGGCTGCCTCCTGAAATTCCGCATGGATCAGAATGCCTCCCAGATGAAAAGTGCCCCCAGAGGCAACTGTGGCTGGTTTGACAGTGCCAAGTGCCTCCTGCAAACTGACATCAGGAACCTGGCCTGGTAAGTTTTGTTTCTCTGGGGAAAGGCCATCGTTCTTGTCCGGGGCCGCCGGCCCGGAGTGGCTGGCTGTCTGCTGAAATTCCACAGGGTTAAGGCTACCTCCCAGATGCAAGGCGCCCCCACAGGCAACTGTGGCTGGTTTGACAGTGCCAAGTGCCTCCTGCAAACTGACATCAGGAACCTGGCCTGGTGACTTTTGTTTCTCTGGGGAAAGGCCATGGTTCGTATCCTGGATACGTAGGACCGGAGAGGCCGGCTGCCTGTTGAAATTCCTCACGGATCAGGATGCCGCCGAGATGCAAGATGCCCCCACAGGCAACTGTGGCTGCTTCGACAGTGCCAAGTGCCTCCTGCAAACTGACATCAGGAACCTGGCCGGGTGACTTTTGTTTCTCTGGGGAAAGGCCATGGTTCATATCCTGGACCCATAGGCCAGGAGTGGCCGGCTGCCTGCTGAAATTCCGAACGGATCAGGATGCCTCCCAGATGCAAGGTGCCCCCAGAGGCAATTGTGGCTGGTTTGACAGTGCCAAGTGCCTCCTGCAAACTGACATCAGGAACCTGGCCTGGTGACATTTATTTCTCTGGGGAAAGGCCATTGTACGTGTCCAGGGCCTAGTGGCCCGGAGTGGCCGGCTGCTTGCTGGACTTCTGCATGGATCAGGATGCCGCCGAGATGCAAGGTACCCCCACAGGCACCTGTGGCTGGTTTGACAGTGCCAAGTGCCTCCTGCCAACTGACATCAAGAACCTGGCCTGGTGACTTTTGTTTCTCTGGGGAAAGGCCATGGTTGGTATCCTGAGCCTCGTGTCCTGGAGTGGCCGTCTGCCTGCTAAAATTCTGGACGGACCAGGATGCCGCCAAGATGCAAGGTGCCCCCAGAGGCAACTGTGGCTGGTTTGACAGTGCCAAGTGCCTCCTGCAAACTGACATCAGGAACCTGGCCTGGTGACTTTTGTTTCCCAGGGGAAAGGCCATAGATGATGTCCAGTGCCTTCTGGCCTGGAGTGGCCGACTGCCTGCTGAAATTCTGCATGGATCAGGATGCCGCCGAGATGCAAGGTGCCCCACAGGCACCTGTGGCTGGTTTGACAGTGCCAAGTGCTTCCTGCAAACTGACATCAGAAACCTGGCCTGGTGATTTTCTTTCTCCGGGGAAAGGCCATGGTTCATGTCCAGGGCTTGGTGGCCCGTACTTGCCTGCTGCCTGCTGAAATTCCACACGGATCAGGATACCTCCCAGATGTAAGGTGCCACCACAGGCAACTGTGGCTGGTTTGACAGTGCCAAGTGCCTCCTGCAAACTGACATCAGGAACCTGGCCCGGTGACTTTTGTTTCTCTGGGGAAAGGCCATCGTTCATATCCTACAAACTGTGGCCCAGAGTGGCCGGCTGCCTGCTGAAATTCCGCACGGATCAGGATACCTCCCAGATGCAAAGTGCCCCACGGGAAACTGTGGCTGGTTTGACAGTGCCAAGTGCCTCCTGCCAACTGACATCAAGAACCTGGCCTGGTGACTTTTGTTTCTCTGGGGAAAGGCCATGGTTGGTATCCTAAACCTCGTGTCCTGGAGTGGCCGTCTGCCTGCTAAAATTCTGGATGGACCAGGATGCCTCCCAGATGCAATGTGCCCCCAGAGGCAACTGTGGCTGGTTTGACAGTGCCAAGTGCCTCCTGCAAACTGACATCAGGAACCTGGCCTGGTGACATTTATTTCTCTGGGGAAAGGCCATTGTACTTGTCCAAGGCCTAGTGGCCCGGAGTGGCCGACTGCTTGCTGGAATTCTGCATGGATCAGGATGCCGCCGAGATGCAAGGTGCCCCCACAGGCACCTGTGGCTGGTTTGACAGTGCCAAGTGTCTCCTGCAAACTGACATCAGGAACCTGGCCTGGTGACTTTTGTTTCTCTGGGGACAGGCCATGGTTCATATCCTACAAACTGTGGCCATGAGTGGCCGGCTGCCTGCTGAAATTCCGCACGGATCAGGATACCTCCCAGATGCAAGGCGCCCCACGGGAAACTGTGGCTGGTTTGACAGTGCCAAGTGCCTCCTGCCAACTGACATCAAGAACCTGGCCTGGTGACTTTTGTTTCTCTGGGGAAAGGCCATGGTTGCTATCCTGAGCCTGGTGTCCTGGAGTGGCCGTCTGCCTGCTAAAATTCTGGACGGACCAGGATGCCTCCCAGATGCAAGGTGCCCCCAGAGGCAACTGTGGCTGGTTTGACAGTGCCATGTGCCCCCTGCAAACTGACATCAGGAGCCTGGCCTGGTGTCTTTTGTTTCTCAGGGGAAAGGCTTTCGTTCCTATCCATGGACGGGTGGCCAATAGTGGCTGGCTGCCTGCTGAAATTCCGCACGGTTGAAGATACCTCCCAGATGGAAAGTACCACCACAGGCAACTGTGGCTGGTTTGACAGTGCCAAGTGCCTCCTGCAAACTGACATCAGGAACCTGGCCTGGTGACTTTTGTTTCT
Organism: Passer domesticus; assembly: GCF_036417665.1. Lineage (NCBI taxonomy): Eukaryota > Metazoa > Chordata > Aves > Passeriformes > Passeridae > Passer > Passer domesticus. The sequence continues at coordinate 60,877,816 of NC_087474.1, forward strand.
CAGGGGAAAGGGCATCGTTCGTGTCCAGTGCCCGGTGGCCTGGAGTGGCCAGCAGCCTGCTGAACTTCCGCACAGCTGAGGATACCTCCCAGATGCAAGATGCCCATACAGGTACGTGTGGCTGGTTTGACAGTGCCAAGTGCCTCCTGCAAACTGACATCAGGAACCTGGCCAGGTGACTTTTGTTTCTCTGGGGAAAGGCCATCGTTCCACTCCACGGCCAGGTGGCCTGGAGTGGCCGGCTGCCTGTTGAAATTCCGCACGGATGAGGATAACTCCCAGATGAAAGGAGCCCCCAGAGGCAACTGTGGCTGGTTTGACAGTGCCAAGTGCCTCCTGCAAACTGACATCAGGAACCTGGCCTGGTAACTTTTGTTTCTCTGGGGAAAGGCCATGGTTCATGTCCACGGCCTGGTGGCCCGGAGTGTCCGGCTGCCTGCTGAAATTCCGCATGGATCAGGATGCCGCAGCGATGCAAGGTGCCCCACAGGCACCTGTGGCTGCTTCGACAGTGCCAAGTGCTTCCTGCAAACTGACATCAGAAACCTGGCCTGGTGATTATCTTTCTCAGGGGAAAGGCCATGGCTCATGTCCAGGGCCCGGTGGCCCCTACTTGCCTGCTGCCTGCTGAAATTCCACACGGATCAGGATACCTCCCAGATGTAAGGTGCCACCACAGGCAACTGTGGCTGGTTTGACAGTGCCAAGTGCCTCCTGCAAACTGACATCAGGAACCTGGCCTTGTGAGTTTTGTTTCTCTGGGGAAAGGCCATCATTCTTGTTCAGAGCCCAGTGGCCCGGAGTGGCCGGCTGCCTGCTGAAATTCCGCACGGATCAGGATACCTCCCAGATTCAAGGTGCCGCCACAGGCAACTGTGGCTGGCTTGAGAGTGCCAAGTGCCTCCTGCAAACTGACATCAGGAACCTGGCCTGGTGACTGTTGTTTCTCTGGGGAAAGGCCATCATTCTTTTCCGGGGCCCGCCGGCCCGGAGTGGCCGGCTGCCTTCTGAAATTCCACACGGTTGAGGATACCTCCTAGATGCAAGGTGGCCCCACAGGCAACTGTGGCTGGTTTGACAGTGCCAAGTGCCTCCTGCAAACTGACATCAGGAACCTGGCCTGGTAACTTTTGTTTCTCTGGGGAAAGGCCATGGTTCTTCTCCACGGCCTGGTGGCCCGGAGTGTCCGGCTGCCTCCTGAAATTCCGCATGGATCAGAATGCCTCCCAGATGAAAAGTGTCCCCAGAGGCAACTGTGGCTGGTTTGACAGTGCCAAGTGCCTCCTGCAAACTGACATCAGGAACCTGGCCTGGTAAGTTTTGTTTCTCTGGGGAAAGGCCATCGTTCTTGTCCGGGGCCGCCGGCCCGGAGTGGCTGGCTGTCTGCTGAAATTCCACAGGGTTAAGGCTACCTCCCAGATGCAAGGCGCCCCCACAGGCAACTGTGGCTGGTTTGAGAGTGCCAAGTGCCTCCTGCAAACTGACATCAGGAACCTGGCCTGGTGACTTTTGTTTCTCTGGGGATAGGCCATGGTTCGTATCCTGGATACGTAGGACCGGAGAGGCCGGCTGCCTGTTGAAATTCCTCACGGATCAGGATGCCGCCGAGATGCAAGATGCCCCCACAGGCAACTGTGGCTGCTTCGACAGTGCCAAGTGCCTCCTGCAAACTGACATCAGGAACCTGGCCGGGTGACTTTTGTTTCTCTGGGGAAAGGCCATGGTTCATATCCTGGACCCATAGGCCAGGAGTGGCCGGCTGCCTGCTGAAATTCCGAACGGATCAGGATGCCTCCCAGATGCAAGGTGCCCCCAGAGGCAATTGTGGCTGGTTTGACAGTGCCAAGTGCCTCCTGCAAACTGACATCAGGAACCTGGCCTGGTGACATTTATTTCTCTGGGGAAAGGCCATTGTACGTGTCCAGGGCCTAGTGGCCCGGAGTGGCCGGCTGCTTGCTGGACTTCTGCATGGATCAGGATGCCGCCGAGATGCAAGGTACCCCCACAGGCACCTGTGGCTGGTTTGACAGTGCCAAGTGCCTCCTGCCAACTGACATCAAGAACCTGGCCTGGTGACTTTTGTTTCTCTGGGGAAAGGCCATGGTTGGTATCCTGAGCCTCGTGTCCTGGAGTGGCCGTCTGCCTGCTAAAATTCTGGACGGACCAGGATGCCGCCAAGATGCAAGGTGCCCCCAGAGGCAACTGTGGCTGGTTTGACAGTGCCAAGTGCCTCCTGCAAACTGACATCAGGAACCTGGCCTGGTGACTTTTGTTTCCCAGGGGAAAGGCCATAGATGATGTCCAGTGCCTTCTGGCCTGGAGTGGCCGACTGCCTGCTGAAATTCTGCATGGATCAGGATGCCGCCGAGATGCAAGGTGCCCCACAGGCACCTGTGGCTGGTTTGACAGTGCCAAGTGCTTCCTGCAAACTGACATCAGAAACCTGGCCTGGTGATTTTCTTTCTCCGGGGAAAGGCCATGGTTCATGTCCAGGGCTTGGTGGCCCGTACTTGCCTGCTGCCTGCTGAAATTCCACACGGATCAGGATACCTCCCAGATGTAAGGTGCCACCACAGGCAACTGTGGCTGGTTTGACAGTGCCAAGTGCCTCCTGCAAACTGACATCAGGAACCTGGCCCGGTGACTTTTGTTTCTCTGGGGAAAGGCCATCGTTCATATCCTACAAACTGTGGCCCAGAGTGGCCGGCTGCCTGCTGAAATTCCGCACGGATCAGGATACCTCCCAGATGCAAAGTGCCCCACGGGAAACTGTGGCTGGTTTGACAGTGCCAAGTGCCTCCTGCCAACTGACATCAAGAACCTGGCCTGGTGACTTTTGTTTCTCTGGGGAAAGGCCATGGTTGGTATCCTGAGCCTCGTGTCCTGGAGTGGCCGTCTGCCTGCTAAAATTCTGGATGGACCAGGATGCCTCCCAGATGCAATGTGCCCCCAGAGGCAACTGTGGCTGGTTTGACAGTGCCAAGTGCCTCCTGCAAACTGACATCAGGAACCTGGCCTGGTGACATTTATTTCTCTGGGGAAAGGCCATTGTACGTGTCCAGGGCCTAGTGGCCCGGAGTGGCCGACTGCTTGCTGGAATTCTGCATGGATCAGGATGCCGCCGAGATGCAAGGTGCCCCCACAGGCACCTGTGGCTGGTTTGACAGTGCCAAGTGTCTCCTGCAAACTGACATCAGGAACCTGGCCTGGTGACTTTTGTTTCTCTGGGGACAGGCCATGGTTCATATCCTACAAACTGTGGCCATGAGTGGCCGGCTGCCTGCTGAAATTCCGCACGGATCAGGATACCTCCCAGATGCAAGGCGCCCCACGGGAAACTGTGGCTGGTTTGACAGTGCCAAGTGCCTCCTGCCAACTGACATCAAGAACCTGGCCTGGTGACTTTTGTTTCTCTGGGGAAAGGCCATGGTTGCTATCCTGAGCCTGGTGTCCTGGAGTGGCCGTCTGCCTGCTAAAATTCTGGACGGACCAGGATGCCTCCCAGATGCAAGGTGCCCCCAGAGGCAACTGTGGCTGGTTTGACAGTGCCATGTGCCCCCTGCAAACTGACATCAGGAGCCTGGCCTGGTGTCTTTTGTTTCTCAGGGGAAAGGCTTTCGTTCCTATCCATGGACGGGTGGCCAATAGTGGCTGGCTGCCTGCTGAAATTCCGCACGGTTGAAGATACCTCCCAGATGGAAAGTACCACCACAGGCAACTGTGGCTGGTTTGACAGTGCCAAGTGCCTCCTGCAAACTGACATCAGGAACCTGGCCTGGTGACTTTTGTTTCTCAGGGGAAAGGGCATCGTTCGTGTCCAGTGCCCGGTGGCCTGGAGTGGCCAGCAGCCTGCTGAACTTCCGCACAGCTGAGGATAACTCCCAGATGCAAGATGCCCATACAGGTACGTGTGGCTGGTTTGACAGTGCCAAGTGCCTCCTGCAAACTGACATCAGGAACCTGGCCAGGTGACTTTTGTTTCTCTGGGGAAAGGCCATCGTTCCACTCCACGGCCAGGTGGCCTGGAGTGGCCGGCTGCCTGTTGAAATTCCGCACGGATGAGGATAACTCCCAGATGAAAGGAGCCCCCAGAGGCAACTGTGGCTGGTTTGACAGTGCCAAGTGCCTCCTGCAAACTGACATCAGGAACCTGGCCTGGTAACTTTTGTTTCTCTGGGGAAAGGCCATGGTTCATGTCCACGGCCTGGTGGCCCGGAGTGTCCGGCTGCCTGCTGAAATTCCGCATGGATCAGGATGCCGCAGCGATGCAAGGTGCCCCACAGGCACCTGTGGCTGCTTCGACAGTGCCAAGTGCTTCCTGCAAACTGACATCAGAAACCTGGCCTGGTGATTATCTTTCTCAGGGGAAAGGCCATGGCTCATGTCCAGGGCCCGGTGGCCCCTACTTGCCTGCTGCCTGCTGAAATTCCACACGGATCAGGATACCTCCCAGATGTAAGGTGCCACCACAGGCAACTGTGGCTGGTTTGACAGTGCCAAGTGCCTCCTGCAAACTGACATCAGGAACCTGGCCTTGTGAGTTTTGTTTCTCTGGGGAAAGGCCATCATTCTTGTTCAGAGCCCAGTAGCCCGGAGTGGCCGGCTGCCTGCTGAAATTCCGCACGGATCAGGATACCTCCCAGATTCAAGGTGCCGCCACAGGCAACTGTGGCTGGCTTGAGAGTGCCAAGTGCCTCCTGCAAACTGACATCAGGAACCTGGCCTGGTGACTGTTGTTTCTCTGGGGAAAGGCCATCATTCTTTTCCGGGGCCCGCCGGCCCGGAGTGGCCGGCTGCCTTCTGAAATTCCACACGGTTGAGGATACCTCCCAGATGCAAGGTGGACCCACAGACAACTGTGGCTGGTTTGACAGTGCCGAGTGCCTCCTGCAAACTGACATCAGGAACCTGGCCTGGTGACTTTTGTTTCTCTGGGGAAAGGCCATGGTTCTTGTCCACGGCCTGGTGGCCCGGAGTGTCCGGCTGCCTCCTGAAATTCCGCATGGATCGGAATGCCTCCAGGATGAAAAGTGCCCCCATAGGCAACTGTGGCTGGTTTGACAGTGCCAAGTGCCTCCTCCAAACAGACATCAGGAACCTGGCCTGGTAAGTTTTGTTTCTCTGGGGAAAGGCCATCGTTCTTGTCCGGGTTCCGCCGGCCCGGAGTCGCCGGCTGTCTGCTGAAATTCCACACGGTTGAGGCTACCTCCCAGATGCAAGGCGCCCCCACAGGCAACTGTGGCTGGTTTGACAGTGCCATGTGCCTCCTGCAAACTGACATCAGGAACCTGACCTGGTGACTTTCGCTTGTCTGGGGAAAGGCCATAGATGATGTCCAGTGCCCCCTGGCCCGGAGTGGCCGACTGCCTGCTGAAATTCCGCACGGATCAGGATACCTCCCAGATGCAAGGTGCCCCCACAGGCAACTGTGGCTTGTTTGACAGTGCCAAGTGCCTCCTGCAAACTGACATCAGGAACCTGGCCTGGTGAGTTTTGTTTCTCTGGGGAAAGGTCATGGTTCATATCCTGGACCCGTAGTCCAGGAGTGGCCGGCTGCCTGCTGAAATTCTGAACGGATTAGGATGCCGCCCTGATGCAAGGTACCACCACAGGAAACTGTGGCAGGTTTGACAGTGCCAAGTGCCTCCTGCAAACTGACATCAGGAACCTGACCTGGTAAGTTTTGTTTCTCTGGGGAAAGGCCATCGTTCTTGTCCGGGGCCGCCGGCCCGGAGTGGCTGGCTGTCTGCTGAAATTCCACAGGGTTAAGGCTACCTCCCAGATGCAAGGCGCCCCCACAGGCAACTGTGGCTGGTTTGACAGTGCCATGTGCCTCCTGCAAACTGACATCAGGAACCTGGCCTGGTGACTTGTGTTTCTCTGGGGAAAGGCCATGGTTCATATCCTGGATACGTAGGACCGGAGAGGCCGGCTACCTGTTGAAATTCCTCACTGATCAGGATGCCGCCGAGATGCAAGATGCCCCCACAGGCACCTGTGGCTGCTTCGACAGTGCCAAGTGCCTCCTGCAAACTGACATCAGGAACCTGGCCTGGTGACATTTATTTCTCTGGGGATAGGCCATTGTACGTGTCCAATTCCTAGTGGCCTGGAGTGGCCAGCTGCTTGCTGGAATTCTGCATGGATCAGGATGCCGCCGAGATGCAAGGTGCCCCCACAGGCAACTGTGGCTGGTTTGACAGTGCCAAGTGCCTCCTCCAAACAGACATCAGGAACCTGGCCTGGTGACTTTTTTTTCTCTGGGGAAAGGCCATCGTTCTTGTCCGGGTTCCGCCGGCCCGGAGTCGCCGGCTGTCTGCTGAAATTCCACACGGTTGAGGCTACCTCCCAGATGCAAGGTGCCCCACAGGCAACTGTGGCTGGTTTGACAGTGCCATGTGCCCCCTGCAAACTGACATCAGGAGCCTGGCCTGGTGTCTTTTGTTTCTCAGGGGAAAGGCTTTCGTTCCTATCCATGGACGGGTGGCCAATAGTGGCTGGCTGCCTGCTGAAATTCCGCACGGTTGAAGATACCTCCCAGATGGAAAGTACCACCACAGGCAACTGTGGCTGGTTTGACAGTGCCAAGTGCCTCCTGCAAACTGACATCAGGAACCTGGCCTGGTGACTTTTGTTTCTCAGGGGAAAGGGCATCGTTCGTGTCCAGTGCCCGGTGGCCTGGAGTGGCCAGCAGCCTGCTGAACTTCCGCACAGCTGAGGATACCTCCCAGATGCAAGATGCCCATACAGGTACTTGTGGCTGGTTTGACAGTGCCAAGTGCCTCCTGCAAACTGACATCAGGAACCTGGCCAGGTGACTTTTGTTTCTCTGGGGAAAGGCCATCGTTCCACTCCACGGCCAGGTGGCCTGGAGTGGCCGGCTGCCTGTTGAAATTCCGCACGGATGAGGATAACTCCCAGATGAAAGGAGCCCCCAGAGGCAACTGTGGCTGGTTTGACAGTGCCAAGTGCCTCCTGCAAACTGACATCAGGAACCTGGCCTGGTAAGTTTTGTTTCTCTGGGGAAAGGCCATCGTTCTTGTCCGGGGCCGCCGGCCCGGAGTGGCTGGCTGTCTGCTGAAATTCCACAGGGTTAAGGCTACCTCCCAGATGCAAGGCGCCCCCACAGGCAACTGTGGCTGGTTTGACAGTGCCATGTGCCTCCTGCAAACTGACATCAGGAACCTGGCCTGGTGACTTTTGTTTCTCTGGGGAAAGGCCATGGTTCGTATCCTGGATACGTAGGACCGGAGAGGCCGGCTGCCTGTTGAAATTCCTCACGGATCAGGATGCCGCCGAGATGCAAGATGCCCCCACAGGCAACTGTGGCTGCTTCGACAGTGCCAAGTGCCTCCTGCAAACTGACATCAGGAACCTGGCCGGGTGACTTTTGTTTCTCTGGGGAAAGGCCATGGTTCATATCCTGGACCCGTAGGCCAGGAGTGGCCGGCTGCCTGCTGAAATTCCGAACGGATCAGGATGCCTCCCAGATGCAAGGTGCCCCCAGAGGCAATTGTGGCTGGTTTGACAGTGCCAAGTGCCTCCTGCAAACTGACATCAGGAACCTGGCCTGGTGACATTTATTTCTCTGGGGAAAGGCCATTGTACGTGTCCAGGGCCTAGTGGCCCGGAGTGGCCGGCTGCTTGCTGGACTTCTGCATGGATCAGGATGCCGCCGAGATGCAAGGTGCCCCCACAGGCACCTGTGGCTGGTTTGACAGTGCCAAGTGCCTCCTGCAAACTGACATCAGGAACCTGGCCTGGTGAGTTTTGTTTCTCTGGGGAAAGGTCATGGTTCATATCCTGGACCCGTAGTCCAGGAGTGGCCGGCTGCCTGCTGAAATTCTGAACGGATTAGGATGCCGCCCTGATGCAAGGTACCACCACAGGAAACTGTGGCAGGTTTGACAGTGCCAAGTGCCTCCTGCAAACTGACATCAGGAACCTGACCTGGTAAGTTTTGTTTCTCTGGGGAAAGGCCATCGTTCTTGTCCGGGGCCGCCGGCCCGGAGTGGCTGGCTGTCTGCTGAAATTCCACAGGGTTAAGGCTACCTCCCAGATGCAAGGCGCCCCCACAGGCAACTGTGGCTGGTTTGACAGTGCCATGTGCCTCCTGCAAACTGACATCAGGAACCTGGCCTGGTGACTTTTGTTTCTCTGGGGAAAGGCCATGGTTCGTATCCTGGATACGTAGGACCGGAGAGGCCGGCTGCCTGTTGAAATTCCTCACGGATCAGGATGCCGCCGAGATGCAAGATGCCCCCACAGGCACCTGTGGCTGCTTCGACAGTGCCAAGTGCCTCCTGCAAACTGACATCAGGAACCTGGCCTGGTGACTTTTGTTTCTCTGGGGAAAGGCCATGGTTCATATCCTGGACCCGTAGGCCAGGAGTGGCCGGCTGCCTGCTGAAATTCCGAACGGATCAGGATGCCTCCCAGATGCAAGGTGCCCCACGGGAAACTGCGGCTGGTTTGACAGTGCCTAGTGCCTCCTGCAAACTGACATCAGGAACCTGGCCGGGTGACTTTTGTTTCTCTGGGGAAAGGCCATGGTTCATATCCTGGACCCGTAGGCCAGGAGTGGCCGGCTGCCTGCTGAAATTCCGAACGGATCAGGATGCCTCCCAGATGCAAGGTGCCCCCAGAGGCAATTGTGGCTGGTTTGACAGTGCCAAGTGCCTCCTGCAAACTGACATCAGGAACCTGGCCTTGTGAGTTTTGTTTCTCTGGGGAAAGGCCATCATTCTTGTTCAGAGCCCAGTGGCCCGGAGTGGCCGGCTGCCTGCTGAAATTCCGCACGGATCAGGATACCTCCCAGATTCAAGGTGCCGCCACAGGCAACTGTGGCTGGCTTGAGAGTGCCAAGTGCCTCCTGCAAACTGACATCAGGAACCTGGCCGGGTGACTTTTGTTTCTCTGGGGAAAGGCCATCATGCTTTTCCGGGGCCCGCCGGCCCGGAGTGGCCGGCTGCCTTCTGAAATTCCACACGGTTGAGGATACCTCCCAGATGCAAGGTGCCCCCACAGGCAACTGTGGCTGGTTTGACAGTGCCAAGTGCCTCCTGCAAACTGACATCAGGAACCTGGCCTGGTGACTTTTGTTTCTCGGGGGAAAGGCCATCACTCTTCTCCAATGCCCGGTGGCCCGGAGTGGCCGGCCCCCTGCTGAAATTCCGCACAGGTGAGCATACCTCCCAGATGCAACGTGCCCATAAAGGTAAGTGTGGCTGGTTTGACAGTGCCAAGTGCCTCCTGCAAACTGACATCAGGAACCTGGCCTGGTGAGTTTTGTTTCTCTGGGGAAAGGTCATGGTTCATATCCTGGACCACTAGTCCAGGAGTGGCCGGCTGCCTGCTGAAATTCTGAACGGATTAGGATGCCGCCCAGATGCAACGTACCACCACAGGCAACTTCGGCTAGTTTGACAGTGCCAAGTGCCTCCTGCAAACTGACATCAGGAACCTGACCTGGTAAGTTTTGTTTCTCTGGGGAAAGGCCATCGTTCCTGTCTGGGGCCCGCTGGCCCGGAGTGGCCGGCTGCCTTCTGAAATTCCACACGGTTGAGGATACCTCCTAGATGCAAGGTGGCCCCACAGGCAACTGTGGCTGGTTTGACAGTGCCAAGTGCCTCCTGAAAACAGACATCAGGAACCTGGCCTGGTAACTTGTGTTTCTCTGGGGAAAGGCCATGGTTCATATCCTGGATACGTAGGACCGGAGAGGCCGGCTACCTGTTGAAATTCCTCACTGATCAGGATGCCGCCGAGATGCAAGATGCCCCCACAGGCACCTGTGGCTGCTTCGACAGTGCCAAGTGCCTCCTGCAAACTGACATCAGGAACCTGGCCTGGTGACATTTATTTCTCTGGGGATAGGCCATTGTACGTGTCCAATTCCTAGTGGCCTGGAGTGGCCAGCTGCTTGCTGGAATTCTGCATGGACCAGGATGCCGCCGAGATGCAAGGTGCCCCCACAGGCAACTGTGGCTGGTTTGACAGTGCCAAGTGCCTCCTCCAAACAGACATCAGGAACCTGGCCTGGTGACTTTTTTTTCTCTGGGGAAAGGCCATCGTTCTTGTCCGGGTTCCGCCGGCCCGGAGTCGCCGGCTGTCTGCTGAAATTCCACACGGTTGAGGCTACCTCCCAGATGCAAGGTGCCCCACAGGCAACTGTGGCTGGTTTGACAGTGCCATGTGCCCCCTGCAAACTGACATCAGGAGCCTGGCCTGGTGTCTTTTGTTTCTCAGGGGAAAGGCTTTCGTTCCTATCCATGGACGGGTGGCCAATAGTGGCTGGCTGCCTGCTGAAATTCCGCACGGTTGAAGATACCTCCCAGATGGAAAGTACCACCACAGGCAACTGTGGCTGGTTTGACAGTGCCAAGTGCCTCCTGCAAACTGACATCAGGAACCTGGCCTGGTGACTTTTGTTTCTCAGGGGAAAGGCCATCGTTCGTGTCCAGTGCCCGGTGGCCTGGAGTGGCCAGCAGCCTGCTGAACTTCCGCACAGCTGAGGTTACCTCCCAGATGCAAGATGCCCATACAGGTACTTGTGGCTGGTTTGACAGTGCCAAGTGCCTCCTGCAAACTGACATCAGGAACCTGGCCAGGTGACTTTTGTTTCTCTGGGGAAAGGCCATCGTTCCACTCCACGGCCAGGTGGCCTGGAGTGGCCGGCTTCCTGTTGAAATTCCGCACGGATGAGGATAACTCCCAGATGAAAGGAGCCCCCAGAGGCAACTGTGGCTGGTTTGACAGTGCCAAGTGCCTCCTGCAAACTGACATCAGGAACCTGGCCTGGTAAGTTTTGTTTCTCTGGGGAAAGGCCATCGTTCTTGTCCGGGGCCGCCGGCCCGGAGTGGCTGGCTGTCTGCTGAAATTCCACAGGGTTAAGGCTACCTCCCAGATGCAAGGCGCCCCCACAGGCAACTGTGGCTGGTTTGACAGTGCCATGTGCCTCCTGCAAACTGACATCAGGAACCTGGCCTGGTGACTTTTGTTTCTCTGGGGAAAGGCCATGGTTCGTATCCTGGATACGTAGGACCGGAGAGGCCGGCTGCCTGTTGAAATTCCTCACGGATCAGGATGCCGCCGAGATGCAAGATGCCCCCACAGGCAACTGTGGCTGCTTCGACAGTGCCAAGTGCCTCCTGCAAACTGACATCAGGAACCTGGCCGGGTGACTTTTGTTTCTCTGGGGAAAGGCCATGGTTCATATCCTGGACCCGTAGGCCAGGAGTGGCCGGCTGCCTGCTGAAATTCCGAACGGATCAGGATGCCTCCCAGATGCAAGGTGCCCCCAGAGGCAATTGTGGCTGGTTTGACAGTGCCAAGTGCCTCCTGCAAACTGACATCAGGAACCTGGCCTGGTGACATTTATTTCTCTGGGGAAAGGCCATTGTACGTGTCCAGGGCCTAGTGGCCCGGAGTGGCCGGCTGCTTGCTGGACTTCTGCATGGATCAGGATGCCGCCGAGATGCAAGGTGCCCCCACAGGCACCTGTGGCTGGTTTGACAGTGCCAAGTGCCTCCTGCCAACTGACATCAAGAACCTGGCCTGGTGACTTTTGTTTCTCTGGGGAAAGGCCATGGTTGGTATCCTGAGCCTCGTGTCCTGGAGTGGCCGTCTGCCTGCTAAAATTCTGGACGGACCAGGATGCCGCCAAGATGCAAGGTGCCCCCAGAGGCAACTGTGGCTGGTTTGACAGTGCCAAGTGCTTCCTGCAAACTGACATCAGAAACCTGGCCTGGTGATTTTCTTTCCCAGGGGAAAGGCCATGGTTCATGTCCAGGGCCCGGTGGCTCGCAGTTGCCTGCTGCCTGTTGAAATTCCACACGGATCCGGATACCTCCCTGATGCAAGTTGCCCCCACCGGCAACTGTGGCTGGTTTGACAGTGCCATGTGCCTCCTGCAAACTGACATCAGGAACCTGGCCTGGTGACTTTTGTTTCCCAGGGGAAAGGCCATAGATGATGTCCAGTGCCTTCTGGCCTGGAGTGGCCGACTGCCTGCTGAAATTCTGCATGGATCAGGATGCCGCCGAGATGCAAGGTGCCCCACAGGCACCTGTGGCTGGTTTGACAGTGCCAAGTGCTTCCTGCAAACTGACATCAGAAACCTGGCCTGGTGATTTTCTTTCTCCGGGGAAAGGCCATGGTTCATGTCCAGGGCTTGGTGGCCCGTACTTGCCTGCTGCCTGCTGAAATTCCACACGGATCAGGATACCTCCCAGATGTAAGGTGCCACCACAGGCAACTGTGGCTGGTTTGACAGTGCCAAGTGCCTCCTGCAAACTGACATCAGGAACCTGGCCCGGTGACTTTTGTTTCTCTGGGGAAAGGCCATCGATTCATATCCTACAAACTGTGGCCCAGAGTGGCCGGCTGCCTGCTGAAATTCCGCACGGATCAGGATACCTCCCAGATGCAAAGTGCCCCACGGGAAACTGTGGCTGGTTTGACAGTGCCAAGTGCCTCCTGCCAACTGACATCAAGAACCTGGCCTGGTGACTTTTGTTTCTCTGGGGAAAGGCCATGGTTGGTATCCTGAGCCTGGTGTCCTGGAGTGGCCGTCTGCCTGCTAAAATTCTGGACGGACCAGGATGCCGCCAAGATGCAAGGTGCCCCCAGAGGCAACTGTGGCTGGTTTGACAGTGCCAAGTGCTTCCTGCAAACTGACATCAGAAACCTGGCCTGGTGATTTTCTTTCCCAGGGGAAAGGCCATGGTTCATGTCCAGGGCCCGGTGGCTCGCAGTTGCCTGCTGCCTGCTGAAATTCCACACGGATCCGGATACCTCCCTGATGCAAGTTGCCCCCACCGGCAACTGTGGCTGGTTTGACAGTGCCATGTGCCTCCTGCAAACTGACATCAGGAACCTGACCTGGTGACTTTCGCTTGTCTGGGGAAAGGCCATAGATGATGTCCAGTGCCCCCTGGCCTGGAGTGGCCGACTGCCTGCTGAAATTCCGCACGGATCAGGATATCTCCCAGATGCAAGGTGCCCCCACAGGCACCTGTGGCTGGTTTGACAGTGCCAAGTGCCTCCTGCAAACTGACATCAGGAACCTGGCCTGGTGACTTTTGTTTCTCTGGGGAAAGGCCATCGTTCCTCTCCAGGGCCCGGTGGCTCGAGTGGGCGGATATCTGCTAAAATTCCGCACAGATCAGGATACCTCCCAGATGGAAGGTGCCCGCCCAGGCAACTGTGGCTGGTTTGACAGTGCCAAGTGCCTCCTGCAAACTGACATCAGGAACCTGGCCTGGTGATTTTTCTTTGTCTGGGGAAAGGCCATTGTACGTGTCCAGGGCCTGTGGCCCGTAGTGGCTGGCCCCCTGCTGAAATTCCGAACGGATCAGGATGCCTCCCAGACCGATAGTACCACCTCAGGCAACTGTGGCTGGTTTGACAGTGCCAAGTGCCTCCTGCAAACTGACATCAGGAACCTGGCCGGGTGACTTTTGTTTCTCTGGGGAAAGGCCGTGGTTAATGTACAGGGCCGGGTGTCCTGAGTGGCCGGCTGCCTGCTGAAATTCCGCACGGATCAGGATACCTCCCAGATGGAAAGTGGCCCCACAGGCAACTGTGGCTGGTTTGACAGTGCCAAGTGCCTCCTGCAAACTGACATCAGGAACCTGGCCTGGTGACTTTTCTTTCTCTGGGGAAAAGCCATCATTCTTCTCCAGTGCCCGTTGGCCCGGAGTGGACGGGTGCCTGCTCAAATTCCGCACGGATCAGGATACCTCCCAGATGGAAAGTACCACCACAGGCAACTGTGGCTGGTTTGACAGTGCCAAGTGCCTCCTGCAAACTGACATCAGGAGCCTGGCCTGGTGTCTTTTGTTTCTCAGGGGAAAGGCTTTCGTTCCTATCCATGGACGGCTGGCCAATAGTGGCTGGCTGTCTGCTGAAATTCCGCACGGTTGAAGATACCTCCCAGATGGAAAGTACCACCACAGGCAACTGTGGCTGGTTTGACAGTGCCAAGTGCTTCCTGCAAACTGACATCAGAAACCTGGCCTGGTGATTTTCTTTCTCAGGGGAAAGGCCATGGCTCATGTCCAGGGCCCGGTGGCCCCTACTTGCCTGCTGCCTGCTGAAATTCCACACGGATCAGGATACCTCCCAGATGTAAGGTGCCACCACAGGCAACTGTGGCTGGTTTGACAGTGCCAAGTGCCTCCTGCAAACTGACATCAGGAACCTGGCCTTGTGAGTTTTGTTTCTCTGGGGAAAGGCCATCATTCTTGTTCAGAGCCCAGTGGCCCGGAGTGGCCGGCTGCCTGCTGAAATTCCGCACGGATCAGGATACCTCCCAGATTCAAGGTGCCGCCACAGGCAACTGTGGCTGGCTTGAGAGTGCCAAGTGCCTCCTGCAAACTGACATCAGGAACCTGGCCTGGTGACTGTTGTTTCTCTGGGGAAAGGCCATCATTCTTTTCCGGGGCCCGCCGGCCCGGAGTGGCCGGCTGCCTTCTGAAATTCCACACGGTTGAGGATACCTCCCAGATGCAAGGTGGACCCACAGACAACTGTGGCTGGTTTGACAGTGCCAAGTGCCTCCTGCAAACTGACATCAGGAACCCGGCCTGGTGACTTTTGTTTCTCTGGGGAAAGGCCATGGTTCTTGTCCACGGCCTGGTGGCCCGGAGTGTCCGGCTGCCTCCTGAAATTCCGCATGGATCAGAATGCCTCCAGGATGAAAGGTGCCCCCATAGGCAACTGTGGCTGGTTTGACAGTGCCAAGTGCCTCCTCCAAACAGACATCAGGAACCTGGCCTGGTAAGTTTTGTTTCTCTGGGGAAAGGCCATCGTTCTTGTCCGGGTTCCGCCGGCCCGGAGTCGCCGGCTGTCTGCTGAAATTCCACACGGTTGAGGCTACCTCCCAGATGCAAGGCGCCCCCACAGGCAACTGTGGCTGGTTTGACAGTGCCATGTGCCTCCTGCAAACTGACATCAGGAACCTGACCTGGTGACTTTCGCTTGTCTGGGGAAAGGCCATAGATGATGTCCAGTGCCCCCTGGCCCGGAGTGGCCGACTGCCTGCTGAAATTCCGCACGGATCAGGATACCTCCCAGATGCAAGGTGCCCCCACAGGCAACTGTGGCTGGTTTGACAGTGCCAAGTGCCTCCTGCAAACTGACATCAGGAACCTGGCCTGGTGAGTTTTGTTTCTCTGGGGAAAGGTCATGGTTCATATCCTGGACCCGTAGTCCAGGAGTGGCCGGCTGCCTGCTGAAATTCTGAACGGATTAGGATGCCGCCCTGATGCAAGGTACCACCACAGGAAACTGTGGCAGGTTTGACAGTGCCAAGTGCCTCCTGCAAACTGACATCAGGAACCTGACCTGGTAAGTTTTGTTTCTCTGGGGAAAGGCCATCGTTCCTGTCCGGGGCCCGCTGGCCCGGAGTGGCCGGCTGCCTTCTGAAATTCCACACGGTTGAGGATACCTCCTAGATGCAAGGTGGCCCCACAGGCAACTGTGGCTGGTTTGACAGTGCCAAGTGCCTCCTGCAAACTGACATCAGGAACCTGGCCTGGTAACTTTTGTTTCTCTGGGGAAAGGCCATGGTTCTTGTCCACGGCCTGGTGGCCCGGAGTGTCCGGCTGCCTCCTGAAATTCCGCATGGATCAGAATGCCTCCCAGATGAAAAGTGCCCCCAGAGGCAACTGTGGCTGGTTTGACAGTGCCAAGTGCCTCCTGCAAACTGACATCAGGAACCTGGCCTGGTAAGTTTTGTTTCTCTGGGGAAAGGCCATCGTTCTTGTCCGGGGCCGCCGGCCCGGAGTGGCTGGCTGTCTGCTGAAATTCCACAGGGTTAAGGCTACCTCCCAGATGCAAGGCGCCCCCACAGGCAACTGTGGCTGGTTTGACAGTGCCATGTGCCTCCTGCAAACTGACATCAGGAACCTGGCCTGGTGACTTTTGTTTCTCTGGGGAAAGGCCATGGTTCGTATCCTGGATACGTAGGACCGGAGAGGCCGGCTGCCTGTTGAAATTCCTCACGGATCAGGATGCCGCCGAGATGCAAGATGCCCCCACAGGCAACTGTGGCTGCTTCGACAGTGCCAAGTGCCTCCTGCAAACTGACATCAGGAACCTGGCCGGGTGACTTTTGTTTCTCTGGGGAAAGGCCATGGTTCATATCCTGGACCCGTAGGCCAGGAGTGGCCGGCTGCCTGCTGAAATTCCGAACGGATCAGGATGCCTCCCAGATGCAAGGTGCCCCCAGAGGCAATTGTGGCTGGTTTGACAGTGCCAAGTGCCTCCTGCAAACTGACATCAGGAACCTGGCCTGGTGACATTTATTTCTCTGGGGAAAGGCCATTGTACGTGTCCAGGGCCTAGTGGCCCGGAGTGGCCGGCTGCTTGCTGGACTTCTGCATGGATCAGGATGCCGCCGAGATGCAAGGTGCCCCCACAGGCACCTGTGGCTGGTTTGACAGTGCCAAGTGCCTCCTGCCAACTGACATCAAGAACCTGGCCTGGTGACTTTTGTTTCTCTGGGGAAAGGCCATGGTTGGTATCCTGAGCCTCGTGTCCTGGAGTGGCCGTCTGCCTGCTAAAATTCTGGACGGACCAGGATGCCGCCAAGATGCAAGGTGCCCCCAGAGGCAACTGTGGCTGGTTTGACAGTGCCAAGTGCTTCCTGCAAACTGACATCAGAAACCTGGCCTGGTGATTTTCTTTCCCAGGGGAAAGGCCATGGTTCATGTCCAGGGCCCGGTGGCTCGCAGTTGCCTGCTGCCTGCTGAAATTCCACACGGATCCGGATACCTCCCTGATGCAAGTTGCCCCCACCGGCAACTGTGGCTGGTTTGACAGTGCCATGTGCCTCCTGCAAACTGACATCAGGAACCTGGCCTGGTGACTTTTGTTTCCCAGGGGAAAGGCCATAGATGATGTCCAGTGCCTTCTGGCCTGGAGTGGCCGACTGCCTGCTGAAATTCTGCATGGATCAGGATGCCGCCGAGATGCAAGGTGCCCCACAGGCACCTGTGGCTGGTTTGACAGTGCCAAGTGCTTCCTGCAAACTGACATCAGAAACCTGGCCTGGTGATTTTCTTTCTCCGGGGAAAGGCCATGGTTCATGTCCAGGGCTTGGTGGCCCGTACTTGCCTGCTGCCTGCTGAAATTCCACACGGATCAGGATACCTCCCAGATGTAAGGTGCCACAACAGGCAACTGTGGCTGGTTTGACAGTGCCAAGTGCCTCCTGCAAACTGACATCAGGAACCTGGCCCGGTGACTTTTGTTTCTCTGGGGAAAGGCCATCGTTCATATCCTACAAACTGTGGCCCAGAGTGGCCGGCTGCCTGCTGAAATTCCGCACGGATCAGGATACCTCCCAGATGCAAAGTTCCCCACGGGAAACTGTGGCTGGTTTGACAGTGCCAAGTGCCTCCTGCCAACTGACATCAAGAACCTGGCCTGGTGACTTTTGTTTCTCTGGGGAAAGGCCATGGTTGGTATCCTGAGCCTCGTGTCCTGGAGTGGCCGTCTGCCTGCTAAAATTCTGGACGGACCAGGATGCCGCCAAGATGCAAGGTGCCCCCAGAGGCAACTGTGGCTGGTTTGACAGTGCCAAGTGCTTCCTGCAAACTGACATCAGGAACCTGGCCGGGTGACTTTTGTTTCCCAGGGGAAAGGCCATAGATGATGTCCAGTGCCTTCTGGCCTGGAGTGGCCGACTGCCTGCTGAAATTCCGCACGGATCAGGATATCTCCCAGATGCAAGGTGCCCCCACAGGCACCTGTGGCTGGTTTGACAGTGCCAAGTGCCTCCTGCAAACTGACATCAGGAACCTGGCCTGGTGACTTTTGTTTCTCTGGGGAAAGGCCATCGTTCCTCTCCAGGGCCCGGTGGCTCGAGTGGGCGGATACCTGCTAAAATTCCGCACAGATCAGGATACCTCCCAGATGGAAGGTGCCCGCCCAGGCAAATGTGGCTGGTTTGACAGTGCCAAGTGCCTCCTGCAAACTGACATCAGGAACCTGGCCTGGTGATTTTTCTTTGTCTGGGGAAAGGCCATTGTACGTGTCCAGGGCCTGTGGCCCGTAGTGGCTGGCCCCCTGCTGAAATTCCGAACGGATCAGGATACCTCCCAGACCGATAGTACCACCTCAGGCAACTGTGGCTGGTTTGACAGTGCCATGTGCCTCCTGCAAACTGACATCAGGAACCTGGCCGGGTGACTTTTGTTTCTCTGGGGAAAGGCCGTGGTTAATGTACAGGGCCGGGTGTCCTGAGTGGCCGGCTGCCTGCTGAAATTCCGCACGGATCAGGATACCTCCCAGATGGAAAGTGGCCCCACAGGCAACTGTGGCTGGTTTGACAGTGCCAAGTGCCTCCTGCAAACTGACATCAGGAACCTGGCCTGGTGACTTTTGTTTCTCTGGGGAAAAGCCATCATTCTTCTCCAGTGCCCGTTGGCCCGGAGTGGACGGGTGCCTGCTCAAATTCCGCACGGATCAGGATACCTCCCAGATGGAAAGTACCACCACAGGCAACTGTGGCTGGTTTGACAGTGCCAAGTGCTTCCTGCAAACTGACATCAGAAACCTGGCCTGGTGATTTTCTTTCTCAGGGGAAAGGCCATGGCTCATGTCCAGGGCCCGGTGGCCCCTACTTGCCTGCTGCCTGCTGAAATTCCACACGGATCAGGATACCTCCCAGATGTAAGGTGCCACCACAGGCAACTGTGGCTGGTTTGACAGTGCCAAGTGCCTCCTGCAAACTGACATCAGGAACCTGGCCTTGTGAGTTTTGTTTCTCTGGGGAAAGGCCATCATTCTTGTTCAGAGCCCAGTGGCCCGGAGTGGCCGGCTGCCTGCTGAAATTCCGCACGGATCAGGATACCTCCCAGATTCAAGGTGCCGCCACAGGCAACTGTGGCTGGCTTGAGAGTGCCAAGTGCCTCCTGCAAACTGACATCAGGAACCTGGCCTGGTGACTGTTGTTTCTCTGGGGAAAGGCCATCATTCTTTTCCGGGGCCCGCCGGCCCGGAGTGGCCGGCTGCCTTCTGAAATTCCACACGGTTGAGGATACCTCCCAGATGCAAGGTGGACCCACAGACAACTGTGGCTGGTTTGACAGTGCCAAGTGCCTCCTGCAAACTGACATCAGGAACCTGGCCTGGTGACTTTTGTTTCTCTGGGGAAAGGCCATGGTTCTTGTCCACGGCCTGGTGGCCCGGAGTGTCCGGCTGCCTCCTGAAATTCCGCATGGATCAGAATGCCTCCAGGATGAAAGGTGCCCCCATAGGCAACTGTGGCTGGTTTGACAGTGCCAAGTGCCTCCTCCAAACAGACATCAGGAACCTGGCCTGGTAAGTTTTGTTTCTCTGGGGAAAGGCCATCGTTCTTGTCCGGGTTCCGCCGGCCCGGAGTCGCCGGCTGTCTGCTGAAATTCCACACGGTTGAGGCTACCTCCCAGATGCAAGGCGCCCCCACAGGCAACTGTGGCTGGTTTGACAGTGCCATGTGCCTCCTGCAAACTGACATCAGGAACCTGACCTGGTGACTTTCGCTTGTCTGGGGAAAGGCCATAGATGATGTCCAGTGCCCCCTGGCCCGGAGTGGCCGACTGCCTGCTGAAATTCCGCACGGATCAGGATACCTCCCAGATGCAAGGTGCCCCCACAGGCAACTGTGGCTTGTTTGACAGTGCCAAGTGCCTCCTGCAAACTGACATCAGGAACCTGGCCTGGTGAGTTTTGTTTCTCTGGGGAAAGGTCATGGTTCATATCCTGGACCCGTAGTCCAGGAGTGGCCGGCTGCCTGCTGAAATTCTGAACGGATTAGGATGCCGCCCTGATGCAAGGTACCACCACAGGAAACTGTGGCAGGTTTGACAGTGCCAAGTGCCTCCTGCAAACTGACATCAGGAACCTGACCTGGTAAGTTTTGTTTCTCTGGGGAAAGGCCATCGTTCCTGTCCGGGGCCCGCTGGCCCGGAGTGGCCGGCTGCCTTCTGAAATTCCACACGGTTGAGGATACCTCCTAGATGCAAGGTGGCCCCACAGGCAACTGTGGCTGGTTTGACAGTGCCAAGTGCCTCCTGCAAACTGACATCAGGAACCTGGCCTGGTAACTTTTGTTTCTCTGGGGAAAGGCCATGGTTCTTGTCCACGGCCTGGTGGCCCGGAGTGTCCGGCTGCCTCCTGAAATTCCGCATGGATCAGAATGCCTCCCAGATGAAAAGTGCCCCCAGAGGCAACTGTGGCTGGTTTGACAGTGCCAAGTGCCTCCTGCAAACTGACATCAGGAACCTGGCCTGGTAAGTTTTGTTTCTCTGGGGAAAGGCCATCGTTCTTGTCCGGGGCCGCCGGCCCGGAGTGGCTGGCTGTCTGCTGAAATTCCACAGGGTTAAGGCTACCTCCCAGATGCAAGGCGCCCCCACAGGCAACTGTGGCTGGTTTGACAGTGCCATGTGCCTCCTGCAAACTGACATCAGGAACCTGGCCTGGTGACTTTTGTTTCTCTGGGGAAAGGCCATGGTTCGTATCCTGGATACGTAGGACCGGAGAGGCCGGCTGCCTGTTGAAATTCCTCACGGATCAGGATGCCGCCGAGATGCAAGATGCCCCCACAGGCAACTGTGGCTGCTTCGACAGTGCCAAGTGCCTCCTGCAAACTGACATCAGGAACCTGGCCGGGTGACTTTTGTTTCTCTGGGGAAAGGCCATGGTTCATATCCTGGACCCGTAGGCCAGGAGTGGCCGGCTGCCTGCTGAAATTCCGAACGGATCAGGATGCCTCCCAGATGCAAGGTGCCCCCAGAGGCAATTGTGGCTGGTTTGACAGTGCCAAGTGCCTCCTGCAAACTGACATCAGGAACCTGGCCTGGTGACATTTATTTCTCTGGGGAAAGGCCATTGTACGTGTCCAGGGCCTAGTGGCCCGGAGTGGCCGGCTGCTTGCTGGACTTCTGCATGGATCAGGATGCCGCCGAGATGCAAGGTGCCCCCACAGGCACCTGTGGCTGGTTTGACAGTGCCAAGTGCCTCCTGCCAACTGACATCAAGAACCTGGCCTGGTGACTTTTGTTTCTCTGGGGAAAGGCCATGGTTGGTATCCTGAGCCTCGTGTCCTGGAGTGGCCGTCTGCCTGCTAAAATTCTGGACGGACCAGGATGCCGCCAAGATGCAAGGTGCCCCCAGAGGCAACTGTGGCTGGTTTGACAGTGCCAAGTGCTTCCTGCAAACTGACATCAGAAACCTGGCCTGGTGATTTTCTTTCCCAGGGGAAAGGCCATGGTTCATGTCCAGGGCCCGGTGGCTCGCAGTTGCCTGCTGCCTGCTGAAATTCCACACGGATCCGGATACCTCCCTGATGCAAGTTGCCCCCACCGGCAACTGTGGCTGGTTTGACAGTGCCATGTGCCTCCTGCAAACTGACATCAGGAACCTGGCCTGGTGACTTTTGTTTCCCAGGGGAAAGGCCATAGATGATGTCCAGTGCCTTCTGGCCTGGAGTGGCCGACTGCCTGCTGAAATTCTGCATGGATCAGGATGCCGCCGAGATGCAAGGTGCCCCACAGGCACCTGTGGCTGGTTTGACAGTGCCAAGTGCTTCCTGCAAACTGACATCAGAAACCTGGCCTGGTGATTTTCTTTCTCCGGGGAAAGGCCATGGTTCATGTCCAGGGCTTGGTGGCCCGGAGTGGCCGGCTGCCTGCTGAAATTCCACACGGATCAGGATACCTCCCAGATGTAAGGTGCCACAACAGGCAACTGTGGCTGGTTTGACAGTGCCAAGTGCCTCCTGCAAACTGACATCAGGAACCTGGCCCGGTGACTTTTGTTTCTCTGGGGAAAGGCCATCGTTCATATCCTACAAACTGTGGCCCAGAGTGGCCGGCTGCCTGCTGAAATTCCGCACGGATCAGGATACCTCCCAGATGCAAGGTGCCCCACGGGAAACTGTGGCTGGTTTGACAGTGCCAAGTGCCTCCTGCCAACTGACATCAAGAACCTGGCCTGGTGACTTTTGTTTCTCTGGGGAAAGGCCATGGTTGGTATCCTGAGCCTCGTGTCCTGGAGTGGCCGTCTGCCTGCTAAAATTCTGGACGGACCAGGATGCCGCCAAGATGCAAGGTGCCCCCAGAGGCAACTGTGGCTGGTTTGACAGTGCCAAGTGCTTCCTGCAAACTGACATCAGGAACCTGGCCGGGTGACTTTTGTTTCCCAGGGGAAAGGCCATAGATGATGTCCAGTGCCTTCTGGCCTGGAGTGGCCGACTGCCTGCTGAAATTCCGCACGGATCAGGATATCTCCCAGATGCAAGGTGCCCCCACAGGCACCTGTGGCTGGTTTGACAGTGCCAAGTGCCTCCTGCAAACTGACATCAGGAACCTGGCCTGGTGACTTTTGTTTCTCTGGGGAAAGGCCATCGTTCCTCTCCAGGGCCCGGTGGCTCGAGTGGGCGGATACCTGCTAAAATTCCGCACAGATCAGGATACCTCCCAGATGGAAGGTGCCCGCCCAGGCAAATGTGGCTGGTTTGACAGTGCCAAGTGCCTCCTGCAAACTGACATCAGGAACCTGGCCTGGTGATTTTTCTTTGTCTGGGGAAAGGCCATTGTACGTGTCCAGGGCCTGTGGCCCGTAGTGGCTGGCCCCCTGCTGAAATTCCGAACGGATCAGGATACCTCCCAGACCGATAGTACCACCTCAGGCAACTGTGGCTGGTTTGACAGTGCCAAGTGCCTCCTGCAAACTGACATCAGGAACCTGGCCGGGTGACTTTTGTTTCTCTGGGGAAAGGCCGTGGTTAATGTACAGGGCCGGGTGTCCTGAGTGGCCGGCTGCCTGCTGAAATTCCGCACGGATCAGGATACCTCCCAGATGGAAAGTGGCCCCACAGGCAACTGTGGCTGGTTTGACAGTGCCAAGTGCCTCCTGCAAACTGACATCAGGACCCTGGCCTGGTGACTTTTGTTTCTCTGGGGAAAAGCCATCATTCTTCTCCAGTGCCCGTTGGCCCGGAGTGGACGGGTGCCTGCTCAAATTCCGCACGGATCAGGATACCTCCCAGATGGAAAGTACCACCACAGGCAACTGTGGCTGGTTTGACAGTGCCAAGTGCTTCCTGCAAACTGACATCAGAAACCTGGCCTGGTGATTTTCTTTCTCAGGGGAAAGGCCATGGCTCATGTCCAGGGCCCGGTGGCCCCTACTTGCCTGCTGCCTGCTGAAATTCCACACGGATCAGGATACCTCCCAGATGTAAGGTGCCACCACAGGCAACTGTGGCTGGTTTGACAGTGCCAAGTGCCTCCTGCAAACTGACATCAGGAACCTGGCCTTGTGAGTTTTGTTTCTCTGGGGAAAGGCCATCATTCTTGTTCAGAGCCCAGTGGCCCGGAGTGGCCGGCTGCCTGCTGAAATTCCGCACGGATCAGGATACCTCCCAGATTCAAGGTGCCGCCACAGGCAACTGTGGCTGGCTTGAGAGTGCCAAGTGCCTCCTGCAAACTGACATCAGGAACCTGGCCTGGTGACTGTTGTTTCTCTGGGGAAAGGCCATCATTCTTTTCCGGGGCCCGCCGGCCCGGAGTGGCCGGCTGCCTTCTGAAATTCCACACGGTTGAGGATACCTCCCAGATGCAAGGTGGACCCACAGACAACTGTGGCTGGTTTGACAGTGCCGAGTGCCTCCTGCAAACTGACATCAGGAACCTGGCCTGGTGACTTTTGTTTCTCTGGGGAAAGGCCATGGTTCTTGTCCACGGCCTGGTGGCCCGGAGTGTCCGGCTGCCTCCTGAAATTCCGCATGGATCAGAATGCCTCCAGGATGAAAAGTGCCCCCATAGGCAACTGTGGCTGGTTTGACAGTGCCAAGTGCCTCCTCCAAACAGACATCAGGAACCTGGCCTGGTAAGTTTTGTTTCTCTGGGGAAAGGCCATCGTTCTTGTCCGGGTTCCGCCGGCCCGGAGTCGCCGGCTGTCTGCTGAAATTCCACACGGTTGAGGCTACCTCCCAGATGCAAGGCGCCCCCACAGGCAACTGTGGCTGGTTTGACAGTGCCATGTGCCTCCTGCAAACTGACATCAGGAACCTGACCTGGTGACTTTCGCTTGTCTGGGGAAAGGCCATAGATGATGTCCAGTGCCCCCAGGCCCGGAGTGGCCGACTGCCTGCTGAAATTCCGCACGGATCAGGATACCTCCCAGATGCAAGGTGCCCCCACAGGCAACTGTGGCTGGTTTGACAGTGCCAAGTGCCTCCTGCAAACTGACATCAGGAACCTGGCCTGGTGAGTTTTGTTTCTCTGGGGAAAGGTCATGGTTCATATCCTGGACCCGTAGTCCAGGAGTGGCCGGCTGCCTGCTGAAATTCTGAACGGATTAGGATGCCGCCCTGATGCAAGGTACCACCACAGGAAACTGTGGCAGGTTTGACAGTGCCAAGTGCCTCCTGCAAACTGACATCAGGAACCTGACCTGGTAAGTTTTGTTTCTCTGGGGAAAGGCCATCGTTCTTGTCCGGGGCCGCCGGCCCGGAGTGGCTGGCTGTCTGCTGAAATTCCACAGGGTTAAGGCTACCTCCCAGATGCAAGGCGCCCCCACAGGCAACTGTGGCTGGTTTGACAGTGCCATGTGCCTCCTGCAAACTGACATCAGGAACCTGGCCTGGTGACTTTTGTTTCTCTGGGGAAAGGCCATGGTTCGTATCCTGGATACGTAGGACCGGAGAGGCCGGCTGCCTGTTGAAATTCCTCACGGATCAGGATGCCGCCGAGATGCAAGATGCCCCCACAGGCACCTGTGGCTGCTTCGACAGTGCCAAGTGCCTCCTGCAAACTGACATCAGGAACCTGGCCGGGTGACTTTTGTTTCTCTGGGGAAAGGCCATGGTTCATATCCTGGACCCGTAGGCCAGGAGTGGCCGGCTGCCTGCTGAAATTCCGCACGGATCAGGATGCCTCCCAGATGCAAGGTGCCCCACGGGAAACTGCGGCTGGTTTGACAGTGCCAAGTGCCTCCTGCAAACTGACATCAGGAACCTGGCCGGGTGACTTTTGTTTCTCTGGGGAAAGGCCATGGTTCATATCCTGGGCCCGTAGGCCAGGAGTGGCCGGCTGCCTGCTGAAATTCCGAACGGATCAGGATGCCTCCCAGATGCAAGGTGCCCCCAGAGGCAATTGTGGCTGGTTTGACAGTGCCAAGTGCCTCCTGCAAACTGACATCAGGAACCTGGCCTGGTGACATTTATTTCTCTGGGGAAAGGCCATGGTTGGTATCCTGAGCCTGGTGTCCTGGAGTGGCCGTCTGCCTGCTAAAATTCTGGATGGACCAGGATGCATCCCAGATGCAATGTGCCCCCAGAGGCAACTGTGGCTGGTTTGACAGTGCCAAGTGCCTCCTGCAAACTGACATCAGGAACCTGGCCTGGTGACATTTATTTCTCTGGGGAAAGGCCATTGTACGTGTCCAAGGCCTAGTGGCCCGGAGTGGCCGGCTGCTTGCTGGAATTCTGCATGGATCAGGATGCCGCCGAGATGCAAGATGCCCCCAGAGGCAACTGTGGCTGGTTTGACAGTGCCAAGTGCCTCCTGCAAACTGACATCAGGAACCTGGCCTGGTGACTTTTGTTTCTCTGGGGACAGGCCATGGTTCATATCCTACAAACTGTGGCCCAGAGTGGCCGGCTGCCTGCTGAAATTCCGCACGGATCAGGATACCTCCCAGATGCAAGGCGCCCCACGGGAAACTGTGGCTGGTTTGACAGTGCCAAGTGCCTCCTGCCAACTGACATCAAGAACCTGGCCTGGTGACTTTTGTTTCTCTGGGGAAAGGCCATGGTTGGTATCCTGAGCCTGGTGTCCTGGAGTGGCCGTCTGCCTGCTGAAATTCTGGACGGACCAGGATGCCTCCCAGATGCAAGGTGCCCCCAGAGGCAACTGTGGCTGGTTTGACAGTGCCAAGTGCCTCCTGCAAACTGATATCAGGAACCTGGCCTGGTGACATTTATTTCTCTGGGGATAGGCCATTGTACGTGTCCAATTCCTAGTGGCCCGGAGTGGCCAGCTGCTTGCTGGAATTCTGCATGGATCAGGATGCCGCCGAGATGCAAGGTGCCCCCACAGGCACCTGTGGCTGGTTTGACAGTGCCAAGTGCCTCCTCCAAACAGACATCAGGAACCTGGCCTGGTAAGTTTTGTTTCTCTGGGGAAAGGCCATCGTTCTTGTCCGGGTTCCGCCGGCCCGGAGTCGCCGGCTGTCTGCTGAAATTCCACACGGTTGAGGCTACCTCCCAGATGCAAGGTGCCCCACAGGCAACTGTGGCTGGTTTGACAGTGCCATGTGCCCCCTGCAAACTGACATCAGGAGCCTGGCCTGGTGTCTTTTGTTTCTCAGGGGAAAGGCTTTCGTTCCTATCCATGGACGGGTGGCCAATAGTGGCTGGCTGCCTGCTGAAATTCCGCACGGTTGAAGATACCTCCCAGATGGAAAGTACCACCACAGGCAACTGTGGCTGGTTTGACAGTGCCAAGTGCCTCCTGCAAACTGACATCAGGAACCTGGCCTGGTGACTTTTGTTTCTCAGGGGAAAGGGCATCGTTCGTGTCCAGTGCCCGGTGGCCTGGAGTGGCCAGCAGCCTGCTGAACTTCCGCACAGCTGAGGATACCTCCCAGATGCAAGATGCCCATACAGGTACGTGTGGCTGGTTTGACAGTGCCAAGTGCCTCCTGCAAACTGACATCAGGAACCTGGCCAGGTGACTTTTGTTTCTCTGGGGAAAGGCCATCGTTCCACTCCACGGCCAGGTGGCCTGGAGTGGCCGGCTGCCTGTTGAAATTCCGCACGGATGAGGATAACTCCCAGATGAAAGGAGCCCCCAGAGGCAACTGTGGCTGGTTTGACAGTGCCAAGTGCCTCCTGCAAACTGACATCAGGAACCTGGCCTGGTAACTTTTGTTTCTCTGGGGAAAGGCCATGGTTCATGTCCACGGCCTGCTGGCCCGGAGTGTCCGGCTGCCTGCTGAAATTCCGCATGGATCAGGATGCCGCCGCGATGCAAGGTGCCCCACAGGCACCTGTGGCTGGTTTGACAGTGCCAAGTGCTTCCTGCAAACTGACATCAGAAACCTGGCCTGGTGATTTTCTTTCTCAGGGGAAAGGCCATGGCTCATGTCCAGGGCCCGGTGGCCCCTACTTGCCTGCTGCCTGCTGAAATTCCACACGGATCAGGATACCTCCCAGATGTAAGGTGCCACCACAGGCAACTGTGGCTGGTTTGACAGTGCCAAGTGCCTCCTGCAAACTGACATCAAGAACCTGGCCTTGTGAGTTTTGTTTCTCTGGGGAAAGGCCATAGATGATGTCCAGTGCCCCCTGGCCCGGAGTGGCCGACTGCCTGCTGAAATTCCGCACGGATCAGGATACCTCCCAGATGCAAGGTGCCCCCACAGGCAACTGTGGCTTGTTTGACAGTGCCAAGTGCCTCCTGCAAACTGACATCAGGAACCTGGCCTGGTGAGTTTTGTTTCTCTGGGGAAAGGTCATGGTTCATATCCTGGACCCGTAGTCCAGGAGTGGCCGGCTGCCTGCTGAAATTCTGAACGGATTAGGATGCCGCCCTGATGCAAGGTACCACCACAGGAAACTGTGGCAGGTTTGACAGTGCCAAGTGCCTCCTGCAAACTGACATCAGGAACCTGACCTGGTAAGTTTTGTTTCTCTGGGGAAAGGCCATCGTTCTTGTCCGGGGCCGCCGGCCCGGAGTGCCTGCCTGTCTGCTGAAATTCCACAGGGTTAAGGCTACCTCCCAGATGCAAGGCGCCCCCACAGGCAACTGTGGCTGGTTTGACAGTGCCATGTGCCTCCTGCAAACTGACATCAGGAACCTGGCCTGGTGACTTTTGTTTCTCTGGGGAAAGGCCATGGTTCGTATCCTGGATACGTAGGACCGGAGAGGCCGGCTGTCTGCTGAAATTCCTCACGGATCAGGATACCACCAAGATGCAAGATGCCCCCACAGGCACCTGTGGCTGCTTCGACAGTGCCAAGTGCCTCCTGCAAACTGACATCAGGAGCCTGGCCTGGTGTCTTTTGTTTCTCTGGGGAAAGGCCATCGTTCCACTCCACGGCCAGGTGGCCTGGAGTGGCCGGCTGCCTGTTGAAATTCCGCACGGATGAGGATACCTCCCAGATGAAAGGAGCCCCCAGAGGCAACTGTGGCTGGTTTGACAGTGCCAAGTGCCTCCTGCAAACTGACATCAGGAACCTGGCCTTGTGAGTTTTGTTTCTCTGGGGAAAGGCCATCATTCTTGTTCAGAGCCCAGGGGCCCGGAGTGGCCGGCTGCCTTCTGAAATTCCACACGGTTGAGGATACCTCCTAGATGCAAGGTGGCCCCACAGGCAACTGTGGCTGGTTTGACAGTGCCAAGTGCCTCCTGCAAACAGACATCAGGAACCTGGCCTGGTAACTTGTGTTTCTCTGGGGAAAGGCCATGGTTCATATCCTGGATACGTAGGACCGGAGAGGCCGGCTGCCTGTTGAAATTCCTCACTGATCAGGATGCCGCCGAGATGCAAGATGCCCCCAGAGGCAACTGTGGCTGGTTTGACAGTGCCAAGTGCCTCCTGCAAACTGACATCAGGAACCTGGCCTGGTGACATTTATTTCTCTGGGGATAGGCCATTGTACGTGTCCAATTCCTAGTGGCCTGGAGTGGCCAGCTGCTTGCTGGAATTCTGCATGGATCAGGATGCCTCCCAGATGAAAAATACCCCCACAGGCAACTGTGGCTGGTTTGACAGTGCCAAGTGCCTCCTCCAAACAGACATCAGGAACCTGGCCTGGTGACTTTTTTTTCTCTGGGGAAAGGCCATCGTTCTTGTCCGGGTTCCGCCGGCCCGGAGTCGCCGGCTGTCTGCTGAAATTCCACACGGTTGAGGCTACCTCCCAGATGCAAGGTGCCCCACAGGCAACTGTGGCTGTTTTGACAGTGCCATGTGCCCCCTGCAAACTGACATCAGGAGCCTGGCCTGGTGTCTTTTGTTTCTCAGGGGAAAGGCTTTCGTTCCTATCCATGGACGGGTGGCCAATAGTGGCTGGCTGCCTGCTGAAATTCCGCACGGTTGAAGATACCTCCCAGATGGAAAGTACCACCACAGGCAACTGTGGCTGGTTTGACAGTGCCAAGTGCCTCCTGCAAACTGACATCAGGAACCTGGCCTGGTGACTTTTGTTTCTCAGGGGAAAGGGCATCGTTCGTGTCCAGTGCCCGGTGGCCTGGAGTGGCCAGCAGCCTGCTGAACTTCCGCACAGCTGAGGATACCTCCCAGATGCAAGATGCCCATACAGGTACGTGTGGCTGGTTTGACAGTGCCAAGTGCCTCCTGCAAACTGACATCAGGAACCTGGCCAGGTGACTTTTGTTTCTCTGGGGAAAGGCCATCGTTCCACTCCACGGCCAGGTGGCCTGGAGTGGCCGGCTGCCTGTTGAAATTCCGCACGGATGAGGATAACTCCCAGATGAAAGGAGCCCCCAGAGGCAACTGTGGCTGGTTTGACAGTGCCAAGTGCCTCCTGCAAAATGACATCAGGAACCTGGCCTGGTAACTTTTGTTTCTCTGGGGAAAGGCCATGGTTCATGTCCACGGCCTGGTGGCCCGGAGTGTCCGGCTGCCTGCTGAAATTCCGCATGGATCAGGATGCCGCCGCGATGCAAGGTGCCCCACAGGCACCTGTGGCTGGTTTGACAGTGCCAAGTGCTTCCTGCAAACTGACATCAGAAACCTGGCCTGGTGATTTTCTTTCTCAGGGGAAAGGCCATGGCTCATGTCCAGGGCCCGGTGCCCCTACTTGCCTGCTGCCTGCTGAAATTCCACACGGATCAGGATACCTCCCAGATGTAAGGTGCCACCACAGGCAACTGTGGCTGGTTTGACAGTGCCAAGTGCCTCCTGCAAACTGACATCAGGAACCTGGCCTTGTGAGTTTTGTTTCTCTGGGGAAAGGCCATCATTCTTGTTCAGAGCCCAGTGGCCCGTAGTGGCCGGCTGCCTGCTGAAATTCCGCACGGATCAGGATACCTCCCAGATTCAAGGTGCCGCCACAGGCAACTGTGGCTGGCTTGAGAGTGCCAAGTGCCTCCTGCAAACTGACATCAGGAACCTGGCCTGGTGACTGTTGTTTCTCTGGGGAAAGGCCATCATTCTTTTCCGGGGCCCGCCGGCCCGGAGTGGCCGGCTGCCTTCTGAAATTCCACACGGTTGAGGATACCTCCCAGATGCAAGGTGGACCCACAGACAACTGTGGCTGGTTTGACAGTGCCGAGTGCCTCCTGCAAACTGACATCAGGAACCTGGCCTGGTGACTTTTGTTTCTCTGGGGAAAGGCCATGGTTCTTGTCCACGGCCTGGTGGCCCGGAGTGTCCGGCTGCCTCCTGAAATTCCGCATGGATCAGAATGCCTCCAGGATGAAAAGTGCCCCCACAGGCAACTGTGGCTGGTTTGACAGTGCCAAGTGCCTCCTCCAAACAGACATCAGGAACCTGGCCTGGTAAGTTTTGTTTCTCTGGGGAAAGGCCATCGTTCTTGTCCGGGTTCCGCCGGCCCGGAGTCGCCGGCTGTCTGCTGAAATTCCACACGGTTGAGGCTACCTCCCAGATGCAAGGCGCCCCCACAGGCAACTGTGGCTGGTTTGACAGTGCCATGTGCCTCCTGCAAACTGACATCAGGAACCTGACCTGGTGACTTTCGCTTGTCTGGGGAAAGGCCATAGATGATGTCCAGTGCCCCCTGGCCCGGAGTGGCCGACTGCCTGCTGAAATTGCGCACGGATCAGGATGCCGCCCTGATGCAAGGTACCACCACAGGAAACTGTGGCAGGTTTGACAGTGCCAAGTGCCTCCTGCAAACTGACATCAGGAACCTGACCTGGTAAGTTTTGTTTCTCTGGGGAAAGGCCATCGTTCTTGTCCGGGGCCGCCGGCCCGGAGTGGCTGGCTGTCTGCTGAAATTCCACAGGGTTAAGGCTACCTCCCAGATGCAAGGCGCCCCCACAGGCAACTGTGGCTGGTTTGACAGTGCCATGTGCCTCCTGCAAACTGACATCAGGAACCTGGCCTGGTGACTTTTGTTTCTCTGGGGAAAGGCCATGGTTCGTATCCTGGATACGTAGGACCGGAGAGGCCGGCTGTCTGCTGAAATTCCTCACGGATCAGGATGCCACCGAGATGCAAGATGCCGCCACAGGCACCTGTGGCTGCTTCGACAGTGCCAAGTGCCTCCTGCAAACTGACATCAGGAGCCTGGCCTGGTGTCTTTTGTTTCTCAGGGGAAAGGCTTTCGTTCCTATCCATGGACGGGTGGCCAATAGTGGCTGGCTGCCTGCTGAAATTCCGCACGGTTGAAGATACCTCCCAGATGGAAAGTACCACCACAGGCAACTGTGGCTGGTTTGACAGTGCCAAGTGCCTCCTGCAAACTGACATCAGGAACCTGGCCTGGTGACTTTTGTTTCTCAGGGGAAAGGGCATCGTTCGTGTCCAGTGCCCGGTGGCCTGGAGTGGCCAGCAGCCTACTGAACTTCCGCACAGATGAGGATACCTCCCAGATGCAAGATGCCCATACAGGTACGTGTGGCTGGTTTGACAGTGCTAAGTGCCTCCTGCAAACTGACATCAGGAACCTGGCCAGGTGACTTTTGTTTCTCTGGGGAAAGGCCATCGTTCCACTCCACGGCCAGGTGGCCTGGAGTGGCCGGCTGCCTGTTGAAATTCCGCACGGATGAGGATACCTCCCAGATGAAAGGAGCCCCCAGAGGCAACTGTGGCTGGTTTGACAGTGCCAAGTGCTTCCTGCAAACTGACATCAGAAACCTGGCCTGGTGATTTTCTTTCTCCGGGGAAAGGCCATGGTTCATGTCCAGGGCCCGGTTGCCCCTACTTGCCTGCTGCCTGCTGAAATTCCACACGGATCAGGATACCTCCCAGATGTAAGGTGCCACCACAGGCAACTGTGGCTGGTTTGACAGTGCCAAGTGCCTCCTGCAAACTGACATCAGGAACCTGGCCTTGTGAGTTTTGTTTCTCTGGGGAAAGGCCATCATTCTTGTTCAGAGCCCAGTGGCCCGGAGTGGCCGGCTGCCTGCTGAAATTCCGCACGGATCAGGATACCTCCCAGATGCAAGGTGCCCCCACAGGCAACTGTGGCTGGCTTGAGAGTGCCAAGTGCCTCCTGCAAACTGACATCAGGAACCTGGCCTGGTGACTTTTGTTTCTCTGGGGAAAGGCCATCATGCTTTTCCGGGGCCCGCCGGCCCGGAGTGGCCGGCTGCCTTCTGAAATTCCACACGGTTGAGGATACCTCCCAGATGCAAGCTGCCCCCACAGGCAACTGTGGCTGGTTTGACAGTGCCAAGTGCCTCCTGCAAACTGACATCAGGAACCTGGCCTGGTGACTTTTGTTTCTCTGGGGAAAGGCCATCACTCTTCTCCAATGCCCGGTGGCCCAGAGTGGCCGGCCCCCTGCTGAAATTCCGCACAGGTGAGGATACCTCCCAGATGCAACGTGCCCATAAAGGTAAGTGTGGCTGGTTTGACAGTGCCAAGTGCCTCCTGCAAACTGACATCAGGAACCTGGCCTGGTGAGTTTTGTTTCTCTGGGGAAAGGTCATGGTTCATATCCTGGACCAGTAGTCCAGGAGTGGCCGGCTGCCTGCTGAAATTCTGAACGGATTAGGATGCCGCCCAGATGCAACGTACCACCACAGGCAACTGCGTCTAGTTTGACAGTGCCAAGTGCCTCCTGCAAACTGACATCAGGAACCTGACCTGGTAAGTTTTGTTTCTCTGGGGAAAGGCCATCGTTCCTGT
This sequence comes from Passer domesticus, assembly GCF_036417665.1. NCBI lineage: Eukaryota > Metazoa > Chordata > Aves > Passeriformes > Passeridae > Passer > Passer domesticus. The sequence goes on from NC_087474.1 coordinate 60,910,655, forward strand.
CTGGGGCCCGCTGGCCCGGAGTGGCCGGCTGCCTTCTGAAATTCCACACGGTTGAGGATACCTCCTAGATGCAAGGTGGCCCCACAGGCAACTGTGGCTGGTTTGACAGTGCCAAGTGCCTCCTGCAAACAGACATCAGGAACCTGGCCTGGTAACTTGTGTTTCTCTGGGGAAAGGCCATGGTTCATATCCTGGATACGTAGGACCGGAGAGGCCGGCTGCCTGTTGAAATTCCTCACTGATCAGGATGCCGCCGAGATGCAAGATGCCCCCACAGGCACCTGTGGCTGCTTCGACAGTGCCAAGTGCCTCCTGCAAACTGACATCAGGAACCTGGCCGGGTGACTTTTGTTTCTCTGGGGAAAGGCCATGGTTCATATCCTGGACCCGTAGGCCAGGAGTGGCCGGCTGCCTGCTGAAATTCCGAACGGATCAGGATGCCTCCCAGATGCAAGGTGCCCCCAGAGGCAATTGTGGCTGGTTTGACAGTGCCAAGTGCCTCCTGCAAACTGACATCAGGAACCTGGCCTGGTGACATTTATTTCTCTGGGGAAAGGCCATTGTACGTGTCCAGGGCCTAGTGGCCCGGAGTGGCCGGCTGCTTGCTGACTTCTGCATGGATCAGGATGCCGCCGAGATGCAAGGTGCCCCCACAGGCACCTGTGGCTGGTTTGACAGTGCTAAGTGCCTCCTGCAAACTGACATCAGGAACCTGGCCTGGTGACTTTTGTTTCTCTGGGGAAAGGCCATCGTTCATATCCTACAAACTGTGGCCCAGAGTGGCCGGCTGCCTGCTGAAATTCCGCACGGATCAGGATACCTCCCAGATGCAAGGTGCCCCACGGGAAACTGTGGCTGGTTTGACAGTGCCAAGTGCCTCCTGCCAACTGACATCAAGAACCTGGCCTGGTGACTTTTGTTTCTCTGGGGAAAGGCCATGGTTGGTATCCTGAGCCTGGTGTCCTGGAGTGGCCGTCTGCCTGCTGAAATTCTGGACGGACCAGGATGCCTCCCAGATGCAAGGTGCCCCCAGAGGCAACTTTGGCTGGTTTCACAGTGCCAAGTGCGTCCTGCAAATTGACATCAGGAACCTGGCCTGGTGACTTTTGTTTCTCTGGGGAAAGGTTATTATTCTTGTTCAGAGCCCGGTGGCTCGGAGTGGCCGGCCCCCTGCTGAAATTCCGAACTGATCAGGATACCTCCCAGACCGATAGTACCACCACAGGCAACTGTGGCTGGTTTGACAGTGCCAAGTGCCTCCTGCAAACTGACATCAGGAACCTGGCCTGGTGACTTTTGTTTCTCTGGGGAAAGGCCATTGTTCCTCTCCAGGGCCCGTAGTCCAGAGTGGCCGACTGCCTGCTGAAATTCCTCATGGATCAGGATGCCTCCCACATGAAAGGTGCCCCCACAGGCAACTACGTCTGATTTGACAGTGCCATGTGCCTCCTGCAAACTGATATCAGGAACCAGGCCTGGTGATTTTTCTTTGTCTGGGGAAAGGCCATTGTACGTGTCCAGAGCCTGGTGGCCCGGAGTGGCCGGCTGCCTGCTGAAATTCCAAACGGGTCAGGATGCCTCCCAGAACGAAAGTACCACCACAGGCAACTGTGGCTGGTTTGACAGTGCCTAGTGCCTCCTGCAAACTGACATCAGGAACCTGGACTGGTGACTTTTGTTTCTCTGGGGAAAGGCCATCGTTCGTGTCCAGGGCCGGGTGTCCCTGGGTGTCCGGCTGCCTGCTGAAATTCCGAAAGCATCAGGATACCGCCCAGATGCAATGTGCCCCCACAGGCACCTGTGGCTGGTTTGACAGTGCCAAGTGCCTCCTGCAAACTGACCTCAGGAACCTGGCCTGGTGACTTTTGTTTCTCAGGGGAAAGTCCATGGTTTATATCCTGGACCAGCTGGACCGCAGGGACCGGCTGCTTGCTGAAATTCCGAAAGCACCAGGATGCCTCCCAGATGCAAGCTGTCCTCACAGGTAATTGTGTCTGGTTTGAGAGTGCCAAGTGCCTCCTGCAAACTGACATAGGAAGGCTGGGCTGGTCACTTTGGTTTCTCTGAGGAAAGGCCACGATTCATGTCCAGGGCCTTGCGGCCCGGAGTGGCCCGCTGCCTGCTGAAATTCCGCACAGTTGAGGATACCTCCCTGACGCAAGGTGCCCCCGCAGACAACTGTGGCTGGTTTGACAGTGCCAAGTGCCTTTTGCAAACTGACATCAGGAACCTGGCCTGGTGACTTTTGTTTCTCTGGGGAAAGGTCATGTTTAATGTACAGGGCCGGGTGTCCCGGAGTGGCCAGCTGCCTGCTGAAATTCCGCACGGATCATGATGCCTGCCAGACCAAAGGTACCAGCACAGTCAACTGTGGCTGGTTTGACAGTGCCAAGTGCCTCCTGCAAACTGACATCAGGAACCTGGCCTTGTGACTTTCCTTTCTCTGGGGAAAGACCATGATTCATGTCCAGGGCCTTGCGGCCTGGAGTGCCCGGCTGCCTGCTGAAATTCCGCATGGATCGGGATGCCTCCCAGATGGAAAGTGCCCCCAGAGGCAACTGTGGCTGGTTTGACAGTGCCAAGTGCCTCCTGCAAACTGACATCAGGAACCTGGCCGGGTGACTTTTGTTTCCCTAGGGAAAAGCCGTGGTTCTTGTCCAGGGCCTGGTGGCCCGGAGTGGCCGGCCGCCTGCTGAAATTCCGCATGGATCAGGATGCCTCCCAGATGTAAGGCGCCCCCACAGGCACCTGTGGCTGGTTTGACAGTGCCAAGTGCCTCCTGCAAACTGACATCAGGAACCTGGCCAGGTGACTTTTGTTTCTCTGGGGAAAGGCCATCGTTCCACTCCACGGCCAGGTGGCCTGGAGTGGCCGGCTGCCTGTTGAAATTCCGCACGGATGAGGATACCTCCCAGATGAAAGGAGCCCCCAGAGGCAACTGTGGCTGGTTTGACAGTGCCAAGTGCTTCCTGCAAACTGACATCAGAAACCTGGCCTGGTGATTTTCTTTCTCCGGGGAAAGGCCATGGTTCATGTCCAGGGCCCGGTTGCCCCTACTTGCCTGCTGCCTGCTGAAATTCCACACGGATCAGGATACCTCCCAGATGTAAGGTGCCACCACAGGCAACTGTGGCTGGTTTGACAGTGCCAAGTGCCTCCTGCAAACTGACATCAGGAACCTGGCCTTGTGAGTTTTGTTTCTCTGGGGAAAGGCCATCATTCTTGTTCAGAGCCCAGTGGCCCGGAGTGGCCGGCTGCCTGCTGAAATTCCGCACGGATCAGGATACCTCCCAGATTCAAGGTGCCGCCACAGGCACCTGTGGCTGGCTTGAGAGTGCCAAGTGCCTCCTGCAAACTGACATCAGGAACCTGGCCTGGTGACTTTTGTTTCTCTGGGGAAAGGCCATCATGCTTTTCCGGGGCCCGCCGGCCCGGAGTGGCCGGCTGCCTTCTGAAATTCCACACGGTTGAGGATACCTCCCAGATGCATGGTGCCCCCACAGGCAACTGTGGCTGGTTTGACAGTGCCAAGTGCCTCCTGCAAACTGACATCAGGAACCTGGCCTGGTGACTTTTGTTTCTCTGGGGAAAGGCCATCACTCTTCTCCAATGCCCGGTGGCCCAGAGTGGCCGGCCCCCTGCTGAAATTCCGCACAGGTGAGGATACCTCCCAGATGCAACGTGCCCATAAAGGTAAGTGTGGCTGGTTTGACAGTGCCAAGTGCCTCCTGCAAACTGACATCAGGAACCTGGCCTGGTGAGTTTTGTTTCTCTGGGGAAAGGTCATGGTTCATATCCTGGACCAGTAGTCCAGGAGTGGCCGGCTGCCTGCTGAAATTCTGAACGGATTAGGATGCCGCCCAGATGCAACGTACCACCACAGGCAACTGCATCTAGTTTGACAGTGCCAAGTGCCTCCTGCAAACTGACATCAGGAACCTGACCTGGTAAGTTTTGTTTCTCTGGGGAAAGGCCATCGTTCCTGTCTGGGGCCCGCTGGCCCGGAGTGGCCGGCTGCCTTCTGAAATTCCACACGGTTGAGGATACCTCCTAGATGCAAGGTGGCCCCACAGGCAACTGTGGCTGGTTTGACAGTGCCAAGTGCCTCCTGCAAACAGACATCAGGAACCTGGCCTGGTAACTTGTGTTTCTCTGGGGAAAGGCCATGGTTCATATCCTGGATACGTAGGACCGGAGAGGCCGGCTGCCTGTTGAAATTCCTCACTGATCAGGATGCCGCCGAGATGCAAGATGCCCCCACAGGCACCTGTGGCTGCTTCGACAGTGCCAAGTGCCTCCTGCAAACTGACATCAGGAACCTGGCCGGGTGACTTTTGTTTCTCTGGGGAAAGGCCATGGTTCATATCCTGGACCCGTAGGCCAGGAGTGGCCGGCTGCCTGCTGAAATTCCGAACGGATCAGGATGCCTCCCAGATGCAAGGTGCCCCCAGAGGCAATTGTGGCTGGTTTGACAGTGCCAAGTGCCTCCTGCAAACTGACATCAGGAACCTGGCCTGGTGACATTTATTTCTCTGGGGAAAGGCCATTGTACGTGTCCAGGGCCTAGTGGCCCGGAGTGGCCGGCTGCTTGCTGGACTTCTGCATGGATCAGGATGCCGCCGAGATGCAAGGTGCCCCCACAGGCACCTGTGGCTGGTTTGACAGTGCTAAGTGCCTCCTGCAAACTGACATCAGGAACCTGGCCTGGTGACTTTTGTTTCTCTGGGGAAAGGCCATCGTTCATATCCTACAAACTGTGGCCCAGAGTGGCCGGCTGCCTGCTGAAATTCCGCACGGATCAGGATACCTCCCAGATGCAAGGTGCCCCTACAGGCAACTTTGGCTGGTTTCACAGTGCCAAGTGCGTCCTGCAAATTGACATCAGGAACCTGGCCTGGTGACTTTTGTTTCTCTGGGGAAAGGTTATTATTCTTGTTCAGAGCCCGGTGGCTCGGAGTGGCCGGCCCCCTGCTGAAATTCCGAACTGATCAGGATACCTCCCAGACCGATAGTACCACCACAGGCAACTGTGGCTGGTTTGACAGTGCCAAGTGCGTCCTGCAAATTGACATCAGGAACCTGGCCTGGTGACTTTTGTTTCTCTGGGGAAAGGTTATTATTCTTGTTCAGAGCCCGGTGGCTCGGAGTGGCCGGCCCCCTGCTGAAATTCCGAACTGATCAGGATACCTCCCAGACCGATAGTACCACCACAGGCAACTGTGGCTGGTTTGACAGTGCCAAGTGCCTCCTGCAAACTGACATCAGGAACCTGGCCTGGTGACTTTTGTTTCTCTGGGGAAAGGCCATTGTTCCTCTCCAGGGCCCGTAGTCCAGAGTGGCCGACTGCCTGCTGAAATTCCTCATGGATCAGGATGCCTCCCACATGAAAGGTGCCCCCACAGGCAACTACGTCTGATTTGACAGTGCCATGTGCCTCCTGCAAACTGATATCAGGAACCAGGCCTGGTGATTTTTCTTTGTCTGGGGAAAGGCCATTGTACGTGTCCAGAGCCTGGTGGCCCGGAGTGGCCGGCTGCCTGCTGAAATTCCAAACGGGTCAGGATGCCTCCCAGAACGAAAGTACCACCACAGGCAACTGTGGCTGGTTTGACAGTGCCTAGTGCCTCCTGCAAACTGACATCAGGAACCTGGACTGGTGACTTTTGTTTCTCTGGGGAAAGGCCATCGTTCGTGTCCAGGGCCGGGTGTCCCTGGGTGTCCGGCTGCCTGCTGAAATTCCGAAAGCATCAGGATACCGCCCAGATGCAATGTGCCCCCACAGGCACCTGTGGCTGGTTTGACAGTGCCAAGTGCCTCCTGCAAACTGACCTCAGGAACCTGGCCTGGTGACTTTTGTTTCTCAGGGGAAAGTCCATGGTTTATATCCTGGACCAGCTGGACCGCAGGGACCGGCTGCTTGCTGAAATTCCGAAAGCACCAGGATGCCTCCCAGATGCAAGCTGTCCCCACAGGTAATTGTGTCTGGTTTGAGAGTGCCAAGTGCCTCCTGCAAACTGACATAGGAAGGCTGGGCTGGTCACTTTGGTTTCTCTGAGGAAAGGCCACGATTCATGTCCAGGGCCTTGCGGCCCGGAGTGGCCCGCTGCCTGCTGAAATTCCGCACAGTTGAGGATACCTCCCTGACGCAAGGTGCCCCCGCAGACAACTGTGGCTGGTTTGACAGTGCCAAGTGCCTTTTGCAAACTGACATCAGGAACCTGGCCTGGTGACTTTTGTTTCTCTGGGGAAAGGTCATGTTTAATGTACAGGGCCGGGTGTCCCGGAGTGGCCAGCTGCCTGCTGAAATTCCGCACGGATCATGATGCCTGCCAGACCAAAGGTACCAGCACAGTCAACTGTGGCTGGTTTGACAGTGCCAAGTGCCTCCTGCAAACTGACATCAGGAACCTGGCCTTGTGACTTTCCTTTCTCTGGGGAAAGACCATGATTCATGTCCAGGGCCTTGCGGCCTGGAGTGCCCGGCTGCCTGCTGAAATTCCGCATGGATCGGGATGCCTCCCAGATGGAAAGTGCCCCCAGAGGCAACTGTGGCTGGTTTGACAGTGCCAAGTGCCTCCTGCAAACTGACATCAAGAACCTGGCCGGGTGACTTTTGTTTCCCTAGGGAAAAGCCGTGGTTCTTGTCCAGGGCCTGGTGGCCCGGAGTGGCCGGCCGCCTGCTGAAATTCCGCATGGATCAGGATGCCTCCCAGATGTAAGGCGCCCCCACAGGCACCTGTGGCTGGTTTGACAGTGCCAAGTGCCTCCTGCAAACTGACATCAGGAACCTGGCCTGGTGACTTTTGTTTCTCTGGGGAAAGACCATAGTTCATGTCCACGGCCTGGTGGCCCGGAGTGGCCGGCTGCCTGCTGAAATTCCGCTTGGATCAGGATGCCTCCCAGATGAAAAGTGCCCCCACAGGCACCTGTGGCTGGTTTGACAGTGCCAAGTGCCTCCTGCCAACTGACATCAAGAACCTGGCCTGGTGACTTTTGTTTCTCTGGGGAAAGGCCATCATTCTTTTCCGAGGCCTGGTGGCCCGTAGTGGCCAGCAGCCTGATGAAATTCCGAACAGATCAGGATACCTCCCACACCGAAACTAAAACCATAGGCAACTGTGGCTGGTTTGATGGTGCCAAGTGCCTCCTGCAAACAGACATCAGGAACCTGGCCTGGTGACTTTTGTTTCTCATGGGAAGTGCCATCGTTCGTGTCCCGTACTCGGAGGCCAGGAGTGGCCGGCTGCCTGCTGAAATTCCGCACGGGTCAGGATACCTCCCAGACCGAAACTAAAAGCATAGGCCGCTGTGGCTGGTTTGACAGTGCCAAGTGCCTCCTGCAAACTGACATCAGGAACCTGGCCTGGTAGGTTTTGTTTCTCTGGGGAAAGGCAATCGTTCTTGTCCGGGGCCCGCCGGCCCGGAGTGGCCGGCTGCCTGCTGAAATTCCACACGGTTGAAGATACCTCCCAGATGCAAGGTGCCCCCACAGGCAACTGTGGCTGGTTTGACAGTGCCATGTGCCTCCTGCAAAATGACATCAGGAACCTGGCCTTGTGACTTTCCTTTCTCTGGGGAAAGACCATGATTCATGTCCAGAGCCTTGCGGCCTGGAGTGGCCGGCTGCCTGCTGGAATTCCGCATGGATCTGGATACCTCCCAGATGAAAAGCGCCCCCACAGGCACCTGTGGCTGGTTTGACAGTGCCAAGTGCCTCCTGCAAACTGACATCAGGAACCTGGCCTGGTGACTTTTGTTTCTCTGCGGAAAGACCATAGTTCATGTCCACGGCCTGGTGGCCCGGAGTGGCCGGCTGCCTGCTGAAATTCCGCTTGGATCAGGATGCCTCCCAGATGAAAAGTGCCCCCACAGGCACCTGTGGCTGGTTTGACAGTGCCAAGTGCCTCCTGCAAACTGACATCAGGAACCTGGCCGGGTAACTTTTGTTTCTCTGGGGAAAGGCCATCGTTCTTGTCCGGGGCCCGCTGGCCCGGAGTGGCCGGCTGCCTGCTGAAATTCCACACGGTTGAGGCTACCTCCCAGATGCAAGGCGCCCCCACAGGCAACTGTGGCTGGTTTGACAGTGCCAAGTGCGTCCTGCAAATTGACATCAGGAACCTGGCCTGGTGACTTTTGTTTCTCTGGGGAAAGGTTATTATTCTTGTTCAGAGCCCGGTGGCTCGGAGTGGCCGGCTGCCTGCTGAAATTCCGCATGGATCCGGATACCTCCCAGGTTCAAGGTGCCGCCACAGGCAACTGTGGCTGGTTTGACAGTGACAAGCGCCTCCTGCAAACTGACATCAGGAACCTGGCCTGGTGACTTTTGTTTCTCTGGGGAAAGGTCATGGTTAATGTACAGGGCCGGGTGTCCCGGAGTGGCCAGCTGCCTGCTGAAATTCCGCACGGATCAGGATGCCTGCCAGACCAAAGGTACCAGCACAGTCAACTGTGGCTGGTTTGACAGTGCCAAGTGCCTCCTGCAAACTGACATCAGGAACCTGGCCTGGTGACTTTTGTTTCTCTGGGGAAAGGCCATGGTTCATGTCCACGGCCTGGTGGCCCGGAGTGTCCGGCTGCCTGCTGAAATTCTGCATGGATCAGGATGCCTCCCAGATGAAAAATACCCCCAGAGGCAACTGTGGCTGGTTTGACAGTGCCAAGTGCCTCCTGCAAACTGACATCAGGAACCTGGCCTGGTGACTTTTGTTTCTCTGGGGAAAGGCCATCATTCTTTTCCGGGGCCCGCTGGCCCGGAGTGGCCGGCAGCCTGCTGAAATTCCGCACGGTTGAGGCTACCTCCCAGATGCAAGGCGCCCCCACAGGCAACTGTGGCTGGTTTGACAGTGCCAAGTGCGTCCTGCAAATTGACATCAGGAACCTGGCCTGGTGACTTTTGTTTCTCTGGGGAAAGGTTATTATTCTTGTTCAGAGCCCGGTGGCTCGGAGTGGCCGGCTGCCTGCTGAAATTCCGCATGGATCCGGATACCTCCCAGGTTCAAGGTGCCGCCACAGGCAACTGTGGCTGGTTTGACAGTGACAAGCGCCTCCTGCAAACTGACATCAGGAACCTGGCCTGGTGACTTTTGTTTCTCTGGGGAAAGGTCATGGTTAATGTACAGGGCCGGGTGTCCCGGAGTGGCCAGCTGCCTGCTGAAATTCCGCACGGATCAGGATGCCTGCCAGACCAAAGGTACCAGCACAGTCAACTGTGGCTGGTTTGACAGTGCCAAGTGCCTCCTGCAAACTGACATCAGGAACCTGGCCTGGTGACTTTTGTTTCTCTGGGGAAAGGCCATGGTTCATGTCCACGGCCTGGTGGCCCGGAGTGTCCGGCTGCCTGCTGAAATTCTGCATGGATCAGGATGCCTCCCAGATGAAAAATACCCCCAGAGGCAACTGTGGCTGGTTTGACAGTGCCAAGTGCCTCCTGCAAACTGACATCAGGAACCTGGCCTGGTGACTTTTGTTTCTCTGGGGAAAGGCCATCATTCTTTTCCGGGGCCCGCTGGCCCGGAGTGGCCGGCAGCCTGCTGAAATTCCGCACGGATCAGGATACCTCCCAGACCGAAACTAAAATCATAGGCCGCTGTGGCTGGTTTGACAGTGCCAAGTGCCTCCTGCAAACTGACATCAGGAACCTGGCCTGGTGACTTTTGTTTCTCTGGGGAAAGGCAATCGTTCTTGTCCGGGGCCCGCCGGCCCGGAGTGGCCGGCTGCCTGCTGAAATTCCTCACGGATCAGGATACCTCCCAGATGCAAGGTGCCCCCACAGGCAACTGTGGCTGGTTTGACAGTGCCATGTGCCTCCTGCAAAATGACATCAGGAACCTGGCCTTGTGACTTTCCTTTCTCTGGGGAAAGACCATGATTCATGTCCAGGGCATTGCGGCCTGGAGTGCCCGGCTGCCTGCTGAAATTCCGCATGGATCGGGATGCCTCCCAGATGGAAAGTGCCCCCAGAGGCAACTGTGGCTGGTTTGACAGTGCCAAGTGCCTCCTGCAAACTGACATCAGGAACCTGGCCGGGTGACTTTTGTTTCCCTAGGGAAAAGCCGTGGTTCTTGTCCAGGGCCTGGTGGCCCGGAGTGGCCGGCCGCCTGCTGAAATTCTGCATGGATCAGGATGCCTCCCAGATGAAAAGATGCCCCCACAGGCACCTGTGGCTGGTTTGACAGTGCCAAGTGCCTCCTGCAAACTGACATCAGGAACCTGGCCTGGTGACTTTTGTTTCTCTGCGGAAAGACCATAGTTCATGTCCACGGCCTGGTGACCCGGAGTGGCCGGCTGCCTGCTGAAATTCCTCTTGGATCAGGATGCCTCCCAGATGAAAAGTGCCCCCACAGGCAACTGTGGCTGGTTTGACAGTGCCAAGTGCCTCCTGCAAACTGACATCAGGAACCTGGCCTGGTAAGTTTTGTTTCTCTGGGGAAAGGCCATCGTTCTTGTCCGGGGCCCGTCAGCCCGGAGTGCCCGGCTGCCTGCTGAAATTCCGCATGGATCAGGATGCCTCCCAGATGGAAAGTGCCCCCACAGCCAACTGTGGCTGGTTTGACAGTGCCAAGTGCCTCCTGCAAACTGACATCAGGAACCTGGCCTGGTGACTTTTGTTTCTCTGGGGAAAGGCCATGGTTCATATCCTACAAACTGTGGCCCATAGTGGCCGGCTGCCTGCTGAAATTCCGCACGGATCAGGATACCTCCCAGATGCAAGGTGCCCCACGGGAAACTGTGGCTGGTTTGACAGTGCCAAGTGCCTCCTGCCAACTGACATCAAGAACCTGGCCTGGTGACTTTTGTTTCTCTGGGGAAAGGCCATGGTTGGTATCCTGAGCCTGGTGTCCTGGAGTGGCCGTCTGCCTGCTAAAATTCTGGACGGACCTGGATGCCGCCAAGATGCAAGGTGCCCCCAGAGGCAACTGTGGCTGGTTTGACAGTGCCAAGTGCTTCCTGCAAACTGACATCAGAAACCTGGCCTGGTGATTTTCTTTCTCAGGGGAAAGGCCATGGTTCATGTCCAGGGCCCGGTGACTCGCAGTTGCCTGCTGCCTGCTGAAATTCCACACGGATCCGGATACCTCCCAGATGCAAGGTGCCCCTACAGGCAACTTTGGCTGGTTTGACAGTGCCAAGTGCGTCCTGCAAATTGACATCAGGAACCTGGCCTGGTGACTTTTGTTTCTCTGGGGAAAGGTTATTATTCTTGTTCAGAGCCCGGTGGCTCGGAGTGGCCGGCCCCCTGCTGAAATTCCGAACTGATCAGGATACCTCCCAGACCGAAACTAAAAGCATAGGCCGCTGTGGCTGGTTTGACAGTGCCAAGTGCCTCCTGCAAACTGACATCAGGAACCTGGCCTGGTAGGTTTTGTTTCTCTGGGGAAAGGCAATCGTTCTTGTCCGGGGCCCGCCGGCCCGGAGTGGCCGGCTGCCTGCTGAAATTCCACACGGTTGAAGATACCTCCCAGATGCAAGGTGCCCCCACAGGCAACTGTGGCTGGTTTGACAGTGCCATGTGCCTCCTGCAAAATGACATCAGGAACCTGGCCTTGTGACTTTCCTTTCTCTGGGGAAAGACCATGATTCATGTCCAGAGCCTTGCGGCCTGGAGTGGCCGGCTGCCTGCTGGAATTCCGCATGGATCTGGATACCTCCCAGATGAAAAGCGCCCCCACAGGCACCTGTGGCTGGTTTGACAGTGCCAAGTGCCTCCTGCAAACTGACATCAGGAACCTGGCCTGGTGACTTTTGTTTCTCTGCGGAAAGACCATAGTTCATGTCCACGGCCTGGTGGCCCGGAGTGGCCGGCTGCCTGCTGAAATTCCGCTTGGATCAGGATGCCTCCCAGATGAAAAGTGCCCCCACAGGCACCTGTGGCTGGTTTGACAGTGCCAAGTGCCTCCTGCAAACTGACATCAGGAACCTGGCCTGGTGACTTTTGTTTCTCTGGGGAAAGGCCATCACTCTTCTCCAATGCCCGGTGGCCCAGAGTGGCCGGCCCCCTGCTGAAATTCCGCACAGGTGAGGATACCTCCCAGATGCAACGTGCCCATAAAGGTAAGTGTGGCTGGTTTGACAGTGCCAAGTGCCTCCTGCAAACTGACATCAGGAACCTGGCCTGGTGAGTTTTGTTTCTCTGGGGAAAGGTCATGGTTCATATCCTGGACCAGTAGTCCAGGAGTGGCCGGCTGCCTGCTGAAATTCTGAACGGATTAGGATGCCGCCCAGATGCAACGTACCACCACAGGCAACTGCGTCTAGTTTGACAGTGCCAAGTGCCTCCTGCAAACTGACATCAGGAACCTGACCTGGTAAGTTTTGTTTCTCTGGGGAAAGGCCATCGTTCCTGTCTGGGGCCCGCTGGCCCGGAGTGGCCGGCTGCCTTCTGAAATTCCACACGGTTGAGGATACCTCCTAGATGCAAGGTGGCCCCACAGGCAACTGTGGCTGGTTTGACAGTGCCAAGTGCCTCCTGCAAACAGACATCAGGAACCTGGCCTGGTAACTTGTGTTTCTCTGGGGAAAGGCCATGGTTCATATCCTGGATACGTAGGACCGGAGAGGCCGGCTGCCTGTTGAAATTCCTCACTGATCAGGATGCCGCCGAGATGCAAGATGCCCCCACAGGCACCTGTGGCTGCTTCGACAGTGCCAAGTGCCTCCTGCAAACTGACATCAGGAACCTGGCCGGGTGACTTTTGTTTCTCTGGGGAAAGGCCATGGTTCATATCCTGGACCCGTAGGCCAGGAGTGGCCGGCTGCCTGCTGAAATTCCGAACGGATCAGGATGCCTCCCAGATGCAAGGTGCCCCCAGAGGCAATTGTGGCTGGTTTGACAGTGCCAAGTGCCTCCTGCAAACTGACATCAGGAACCTGGCCTGGTGACATTTATTTCTCTGGGGAAAGGCCATTGTACGTGTCCAGGGCCTAGTGTCCCGGAGTGGCCGGCTGCTTGCTGGACTTCTGCATGGATCAGGATGCCGCCGAGATGCAAGGTGCCCCCACAGGCACCTGTGGCTGGTTTGACAGTGCTAAGTGCCTCCTGCAAACTGACATCAGGAACCTGGCCTGGTGACTTTTGTTTCTCTGCGGAAAGGCCATCGTTCATATCCTACAAACTGTGGCCCAGAGTGGCCGGCTGCCTGCTGAAATTCCGCACGGATCAGGATACCTCCCAGATGCAAGGTGCCCCCAGAGGCAACTTTGGCTGGTTTCACAGTGCCAAGTGCGTCCTGCAAATTGACATCAGGAACCTGGCCTGGTGACTTTTGTTTCTCTGGGGAAAGGTTATTATTCTTGTTCAGAGCCCGGTGGCTCGGAGTGGCCGGCCCCCTGCTGAAATTCCGAACTGATCAGGATACCTCCCAGACCGATAGTACCACCACAGGCAACTGTGGCTGGTTTGACAGTGCCAAGTGCCTCCTGCAAACTGACATCAGGAACCTGGCCTGGTGACTTTTGTTTCTCTGGGGAAAGGCCATTGTTCCTCTCCAGGGCCCGTAGTCCAGAGTGGCCGACTGCCTGCTGAAATTCCTCATGGATCAGGATGCCTCCCACATAAAAGGTGCCCCCACAGGCAACTACGTCTGATTTGACAGTGCCATGTGCCTCCTGCAAACTGATATCAGGAACCAGGCCTGGTGATTTTTCTTTGTCTGGGGAAAGGCCATTGTACGTGTCCAGAGCCTGGTGGCCCGGAGTGGCCGGCTGCCTGCTGAAATTCCAAACGGGTCAGGATGCCTCCCAGAACGAAAGTACCACCACAGGCAACTGTGGCTGGTTTGACAGTGCCTAGTGCCTCCTGCAAACTGACATCAGGAACCTGGACTGGTGACTTTTGTTTCTCTGGGGAAAGGCCATCGTTCGTGTCCAGGGCCGGGTGTCCCTGGGTGTCCGGCTGCCTGCTGAAATTCCGAAAGCATCAGGATACCGCCCAGATGCAATGTGCCCCCACAGGCACCTGTGGCTGGTTTGACAGTGCCATGTGCCTCCTGCAAACTGACCTCAGGAACCTGGCCTGGTGACTTTTGTTTCTCAGGGGAAAGTCCATGGTTTATATCCTGGACCAGCTGGACCGCAGGGACCGGCTGCTTGCTGAAATTCCGAAAGCACCAGGATGCCTCCCAGATGCAAGCTGTCCCCACAGGTAATTGTGTCTGGTTTGAGAGTGCCAAGTGCCTCCTGCAAACTGACATAGGAAGGCTGGGCTGGTCACTTTGGTTTCTCTGAGGAAAGGCCACGATTCATGTCCAGGGCCTTGCGGCCCGGAGTGGCCCGCTGCCTGCTGAAATTCCGCACAGTTGAGGATACCTCCCTGACGCAAGGTGCCCCCGCAGACAACTGTGGCTGGTTTGACAGTGCCAAGTGCCTTTTGCAAACTGACATCAGGAACCTGGCCTGGTGACTTTTGTTTCTCTGGGGAAAGGTCATGTTTAATGTACAGGGCGGGGTGTCCCGGAGTGGCCAGCTGCCTGCTGAAATTCCGCACGGATCATGATGCCTGCCAGACCAAAGGTACCAGCACAGTCAACTGTGGCTGGTTTGACAGTGCCAAGTGCCTCCTGCAAACTGACATCAGGAACCTGGCCTTGTGACTTTCCTTTCTCTGGGGAAAGACCATGATTCATGTCCAGGGCCTTGCGGCCTGGAGTGCCCGGCTGCCTGCTGAAATTCCGCATGGATCGGGATGCCTCCCAGATGGAAAGTGCCCCCAGAGGCAACTGTGGCTGGTTTGACAGTGCCAAGTGCCTCCTGCAAACTGACATCAAGAACCTGGCCGGGTGACTTTTGTTTCCCTAGGGAAAAGCCGTGGTTCTTGTCCAGGGCCTGGTGGCCCGGAGTGGCCGGCCGCCTGCTGAAATTCTGCATGGATCAGGATGCCTCCCAGATGTAAGGCGCCCCCACAGGCACCTGTGGCTGGTTTGACAGTGCCAAGTGCCTCCTGCAAACTGACATCAGGAACCTGGCCTGGTGACTTTTGTTTCTCTGGGGAAAGACCATAGTTCATGTCCACGGCCTGGTGGCCCGGAGTGGCCGGCTGCCTGCTGAAATTCCGCTTGGATCAGGATGCCTCCCAGATGAAAAGTGCCCCCACAGGCACCTGTGGCTGGTTTGACAGTGCCAAGTGCCTCCTGCCAACTGACATCAAGAACCTGGCCTGGTGACTTTTGTTTCTCTGGGGAAAGGCCATCATTCTTTTCCGAGGCCTGGTGGCCCGTAGTGGCCAGCAGCCTGCTGAAATTCCGAACAGATCAGGATACCTCCCACACCGAAACTAAAACTATAGGCAACTGTGGCTGGTTTGATGGTGCCAAGTGCCTCCTGCAAACAGACATCAGGAACCTGGCCTGGTAAGTTTTGTTTCTCTGGGGAAAGGCCATCGTTCTTGTCCGGGGCCCGTCAGCCCGGAGTGGCCGGCTGCCTGCTGAAATTTCACACGGTTGAGGATACCTCCCAGATGCAAGGTGCCCCCACAGGCAACTGTGGCTGGTTTGACAGTGCCATGTGCCTCCTGCAAACTGACATCAGGAACCTGACCCGGTGACATTCGTTTCTCTGGAGAAAGACCATGATTCATGTCCAGGGCCTTGCGGCCTGGAGTGCCCGGCTGCCTGCTGAAATTCCGCATGGATCAGGATGCCTCCCAGATGGAAAGTGCCCCCAGAGGCAACTGTGGCTGGTTTGACAGTGCCAAGTGCCTCCTGCAAACTGACATCAGGAACCTGGCCTGGTGACTTTTGTTTCTCTGGGGAAAGGGCATCGTTCGTGTCCAGTGCCCGGTGGCCTGGTGTGGCCACCAGCCTGCTGAACTTCCGCAGAGATGAGGATACCTCCCAGATGCAAGGTGCCCATACAGTTACGTGTGGCAGGTTTGACAGTGCCAAGTGCCTCCTGCAAACTGACATCAGGAACCTGGCCTGGTGACTTTTGTTTCTCTGGGGAAAGGCCATGGTTCATATCCTGGATACGTAGGACCGGAGAGGCCGGCTGCCTGTTGAAATTCCTCACTGATCAGGATGCCGCCGAGATGCAAGATGCCCCCACAGGCCCCTGTGGCTGCTTCGACAGTGCCAAGTGCCTCCTGCAAACTGACATCAGGAACCTGGCCTGGTGACTTTTGTTTTTCTGGGGAAAGGCCATGGTTCATATCCTGGACCCGTAGTCCCGGAGTGGCCCGCTGCCTGCTGAAATTCCGAACGGATCAGGATGCCTCCCAGATGCAAAGTGCCCCCAGCGGCAATTGTGGCTGGTTTGACAGTGCCAAGTGCCTCCTGCAAACTGACATCAGGAACCTGGCCTGGTGACATTTATTTCTCTGGGGAAAGGCCATTGTACGTGTCCAAGACCTAGTGGCCCGGAGTGGCCGGCTGCTTGCTGGAATTCTGCATGGCTCAGGATGCCGCCGAGATGCAAGGTGCCCCCTCAGGCACCTGTGGCTGGTTTGACAGTGCCATGTGCCTCCTGCAAACTGACATCAGGAACCTGGCCTGGTGACTTTTGTTTCTCTGGGGAAAGGCCATGGTTCATATCCTACAAACTGTGGCCCATAGTGGCCGGCTGCCTGCTGAAATTCCGCACGGATCAGGATACCTCCCAGATGCAAGGTGCCCCACGGGAAACTGTGGCTGGTTTGACAGTGCCAAGTGCCTCCTGCCAACTGACATCAAGAACCTGGCCTGGTGACTTTTGTTTCTCTGGGGAAAGGCCATGGTTGGTATCCTGAGCCTGGTGTCCTGGAGTGGCCGTCTGCCTGCTAAAATTCTGGACGGACCTGGATGCCGCCAAGATGCAAGGTGCCCCCAGAGGCAACTGTGGCTGGTTTGACAGTGCCAAGTGCTTCCTGCAAACTGACATCAGAAACCTGGCCTGGTGATTTTCTTTCTCAGGGGAAAGGCCATGGTTCATGTCCAGGGCCCGGTGACTCGCAGTTGCCTGCTGCCTGCTGAAATTCCACACGGATCCGGATACCTCCCAGATGCAAGGTGCCCCTACAGGCAACTTTGGCTGGTTTGACAGTGCCAAGTGCGTCCTGCAAATTGACATCAGGAACCTGGCCTGGTGACTTTTGTTTCTCTGGGGAAAGGTTATTATTCTTGTTCAGAGCCCGGTGGCTCGGAGTGGCCGGCCCCCTGCTGAAATTCCGAACCGTTGAGGATACCTCCCAGACCGAAACTAAAAGCATAGGCCGCTGTGGCTGGTTTGACAGTGCCAAGTGCCTCCTGCAAACTGACATCAG
Source organism: Passer domesticus (assembly GCF_036417665.1). Taxonomy (NCBI): domain Eukaryota; kingdom Metazoa; phylum Chordata; class Aves; order Passeriformes; family Passeridae; genus Passer; species Passer domesticus. Next base: position 60,927,885 of record NC_087474.1, read on the forward strand.
GAACCTGGCCTGGTAGGTTTTGTTTCTCTGGGGAAAGGCAATCGTTCTTGTCCGGGGCCCGCCGGCCCAGAGTGGCCGGCTGCCTGCTGAAATTCCACACGGTTGAAGATACCTCCCAGATGCAAGGTGCCCCCACAGGCAACTGTGGCTGGTTTGACAGTGCCATGTGCCTCCTGCAAAATGACATCAGGAACCTGGCCTTGTGACTTTCCTTTCTCTGGGGAAAGACCATGATTCATGTCCAGAGCCTTGCGGCCTGGAGTGGCCGGCTGCCTGCTGGAATTCCGCATGGATCTGGATACCTCCCAGATGAAAAGCGCCCCCACAGGCACCTGTGGCTGGTTTGACAGTGCCAAGTGCCTCCTGCAAACTGACATCAGGAACCTGGCCTGGTGACTTTTGTTTCTCTGCGGAAAGACCATAGTTCATGTCCACGGCCTGGTGGCCCGGAGTGGCCGGCTGCCTGCTGAAATTCCGCTTGGATCAGGATGCCTCCCAGATGAAAAGTGCCCCCACAGGCACCTGTGGCTGGTTTGACAGTGCCAAGTGCCTCCTGCAAACTGACATCAGGAACCTGGCCGGGTAACTTTTGTTTCTCTGGGGAAAGGCCATCGTTCTTGTCCGGGGCCCGCTGGCCCGGAGTGGCCGGCTGCCTGCTGAAATTCCACACGGTTGAGGCTACCTCCCAGATGCAAGGCGCCCCCACAGGCAACTGTGGCTGGTTTGACAGTGCCAAGTGCGTCCTGCAAATTGACATCAGGAACCTGGCCTGGTGACTTTTGTTTCTCTGGGGAAAGGTTATTATTCTTGTTCAGAGCCCGGTGGCTCGGAGTGGCCGGCTGCCTGCTGAAATTCCGCATGGATCCGGATACCTCCCAGGTTCAAGGTGCCGCCACAGGCAACTGTGGCTGGTTTGACAGTGACAAGCGCCTCCTGCAAACTGACATCAGGAACCTGGCCTGGTGACTTTTGTTTCTCATGGGAAGTGCCATCGTTCGTGTCCCGTACTCGGAGGCCAGGAGTGGCCGGCTGCCTGCTGAAATTCCGCACGGATCAGGATACCTCCCAGACCGAAACTAAAAGCATAGGCCGCTGTGGCTGGTTTGACAGTGCCAAGTGCCTCCTGCAAACTGACATCAGGAACCTGGCCTGGTAGGTTTTGTTTCTCTGGGGAAAGGCAATCGTTCTTGTCCGGGGCCCGCCGGCCCAGAGTGGCCGGCTGCCTGCTGAAATTCCACACGGTTGAAGATACCTCCCAGATGCAAGGTGCCCCCACAGGCAACTGTGGCTGGTTTGACAGTGCCATGTGCCTCCTGCAAAATGACATCAGGAACCTGGCCTTGTGACTTTCCTTTCTCTGGGGAAAGACCATGATTCATGTCCAGAGCCTTGCGGCCTGGAGTGGCCGGCTGCCTGCTGGAATTCCGCATGGATCTGGATACCTCCCAGATGAAAAGCGCCCCCACAGGCACCTGTGGCTGGTTTGACAGTGCCAAGTGCCTCCTGCAAACTGACATCAGGAACCTGGCCTGGTGACTTTTGTTTCTCTGCGGAAAGACCATAGTTCATGTCCACGGCCTGGTGGCCCGGAGTGGCCGGCTGCCTGCTGAAATTCCGCTTGGATCAGGATGCCTCCCAGATGAAAAGTGCCCCCACAGGCACCTGTGGCTGGTTTGACAGTGCCAAGTGCCTCCTGCAAACTGACATCAGGAACCTGGCCGGGTAACTTTTGTTTCTCTGGGGAAAGGCCATCGTTCTTGTCCGGGGCCCGCTGGCCCGGAGTGGCCGGCTGCCTGCTGAAATTCCACACGGTTGAGGCTACCTCCCAGATGCAAGGCGCCCCCACAGGCAACTGTGGCTGGTTTGACAGTGCCAAGTGCGTCCTGCAAATTGACATCAGGAACCTGGCCTGGTGACCTTTGTTTCTCTGGGGAAAGGTTATTATTCTTGTTCAGAGCCCGGTGGCTCGGAGTGGCCGGCTGCCTGCTGAAATTCCGCATGGATCCGGATACCTCCCAGGTTCAAGGTGCCGCCACAGGCAACTGTGGCTGGTTTGACAGTGACAAGCGCCTCCTGCAAACTGACATCAGGAACCTGGCCTGGTGACTTTTGTTTCTCATGGGAAGTGCCATCGTTCGTGTCCCGTACTCGGAGGCCAGGAGTGGCCGGCTGCCTGCTGAAATTCCGCACGGATCAGGATACCTCCCAGACCGAAACTAAAAGCATAGGCCGCTGTGGCTGGTTTGACAGTGCCAAGTGCCTCCTGCAAACTGACATCAGGAACCTGGCCTGGTAGGTTTTGTTTCTCTGGGGAAAGGCAATCGTTCTTGTCCGGGGCCCGCCGGCCCGGAGTGGCCGGCTGCCTGCTGAAATTCCACACGGTTGAAGATACCTCCCAGATGCAAGGTGCCCCCACAGGCAACTGTGGCTGGTTTGACAGTGCCATGTGCCTCCTGCAAAATGACATCAGGAACCTGGCCTTGTGACTTTCCTTTCTCTGGGGAAAGACCATGATTCATGTCCAGAGCCTTGCGGCCTGGAGTGGCCGGCTGCCTGCTGGAATTCCGCATGGATCTGGATACCTCCCAGATGAAAAGCGCCCCCACAGGCACCTGTGGCTGGTTTGACAGTGCCAAGTGCCTCCTGCAAACTGACATCAGGAACCTGGCCTGGTGACTTTTGTTTCTCTGCGGAAAGACCATAGTTCATGTCCACGGCCTGGTGGCCCGGAGTGGCCGGCTGCCTGCTGAAATTCCGCTTGGATCAGGATGCCTCCCAGATGAAAAGTGCCCCCACAGGCACCTGTGGCTGGTTTGACAGTGCCAAGTGCCTCCTGCAAACTGACATCAGGAACCTGGCCGGGTAACTTTTGTTTCTCTGGGGAAAGGCCATCGTTCTTGTCCGGGGCCCGCTGGCCCGGAGTGGCCGGCTGCCTGCTGAAATTCCACACGGTTGAGGCTACCTCCCAGATGCAAGGCGCCCCCACAGGCAACTGTGGCTGGTTTGACAGTGCCAAGTGCGTCCTGCAAATTGACATCAGGAACCTGGCCTGGTGACTTTTGTTTCTCTGGGGAAAGGTTATTATTCTTGTTCAGAGCCCGGTGGCTCGGAGTGGCCGGCTGCCTGCTGAAATTCCGCATGGATCCGGATACCTCCCAGGTTCAAGGTGCCGCCACAGGCAACTGTGGCTGGTTTGACAGTGACAAGCGCCTCCTGCAAACTGACATCAGGAACCTGGCCTGGTGACTTTTGTTTCTCTGGGGAAAGGTCATGGTTAATGTACAGGGCCGGGTGTCCCGGAGTGGCCAGCTGCCTGCTGAAATTCCGCACGGATCAGGATGCCTGCCAGACCAAAGGTACCAGCACAGTCAACTGTGGCTGGTTTGACAGTGCCAAGTGCCTCCTGCAAACTGACATCAGGAACCTGGCCTGGTGACTTTTGTTTCTCTGGGGAAAGGCCATGGTTCATGTCCACGGCCTGGTGGCCCGGAGTGTCCGGCTGCCTGCTGAAATTCTGCATGGATCAGGATACCTCCCAGATGAAAAATACCCCCAGAGGCAACTGTGGCTGGTTTGACAGTGCCAAGTGCCTCCTGCAAACTGACATCAGGAACCTGGCCAGGTGACTTTTGTTTCTCTGGGGAAAGGCCATCATTCTTTTCCGGGGCCCGCTGGCCCGGAGTGGCCGGCAGCCTGCTGAAATTCCGCACGGATCAGGATACCTCCCAGACCGAAACTAAAATCATAGGCCGCTGTGGCTGGTTTGACAGTGCCAAGTGCCTCCTGCAAACTGACATCAGGAACCTGGCCTGGTGACTTTTGTTTCTCTGGGGAAAGGCAATCGTTCTTGTCCGGGGCCCGCCGGCCCGGAGTGGCCGGCTGCCTGCTGAAATTCCTCACGGATCAGGATACCTCCCAGATGCAAGGCGCCCCACGGGAAACTGTGGCTGGTTTGACAGTGCCAAGTGCCTCCTGCAAACTGACATCAGGAACCTGGCCGGGTGACTTTTGTTTCCCTAGGGAAAAGCCCTGGTTCTTGTCCAGGGCCTGGTGGCCCGGAGTGGCCGGCCGCCTGCTGAAATTCTGCATCGATCAGGATGCCTCCCAGATGAAAAGTGCCCCCACAGGCACCTGTGGCTGGTTTGAAAGTGCCAAGTGCCTCCTGCAAACTGACATCAGGAACCTGGCCTGGTGACTTTTGTTTCTCTGCGGAAAGACCATAGTTAATGTCCACGGCCTGGTGGCCCGGAGTGGCCGGCTGCCTGCTGAAATTCCTCTTGGATCAGGATGCCTCCCAGATGAAAAGTGCCCCCACAGGCAACTGTGGCTGGTTTGACAGTGCCAAGTGCCTCCTGCAAACTGACATCAGGAACCTGGCCTGGTAAGTTTTGTTTCTCTGGGGAAAGGCCATCGTTCTTGTCCGGGGCCCGTCAGCCCGGAGTGCCCGGCTGCCTGCTGAAATTCCGCATGGATCAGGATGCCTCCCAGATGGAAAGTGCCCCCACAGCCAACTGTGGCTGGTTTCACAGTGCCAAGTGCCTCCTGCAAACTGACATCAGGAACCTGGCCTGGTGACTTTTGTTTCTCTGGGGAAAGGCCATGGTTGGTATCCTGAGCCTCGTGTCCTGGAGTGGCCGTCTACCTGCTAAAATTCTGGACGGACCAGGATGCCTCCCAGATGCAAGGTGCCCCCAGAGGCAACTGTGGCTGGTTTGACAGTGCCAAGTGCCTCCTGCAAACTGACATCAGGAACCTGCCTGGTGACATTTATTTCTCTGGGGAAAGGCCATTGTACGTGTCCAAGGCCTAGTGGCCCGGAGTGGCCGGCTGCTTGCTGGAATTCTGCATGGATCAGGATGCCGCCGAGATGCAAGGTGCCCCCACAGGCACCTGTGGCTGGTTTGACAGTGCCAAGTGCCTCCTGCAAACTGACATCAGGAACCTGGCCTGGTGACTTTTGTTTCTCTGGGGAAAGGCCATGGTTCATATTCTACAAACTGTGGCCCAGAGTGGCCGGCTGCCTGCTGAAATTCCGCACGGATCAGGATACCTCCCAGATGCAAGGTGCCCCACGGGAAACTGCGGCTGGTTTGACAGTGCCAAGTGCCTCCTGCCAACTGACATCAAGAACCTGGCCTGGTGACTTTTGTTTCTCTGGGGAAAGGCCATGGTTGGTATCCTGAGCCTGGTGTCCTGGAGTGGCCGTCTGCCTGCTAAAATTCTGGATGGACCAGGATGCCTCCCAGATGCAAGGTGCCCCCAGAGGCAACTGTGGCTGGTTTGACAGTGCCAAGTGCTTCCTGCAAACTGACATCAGAAACCTGGCCTGGTGATTTTCTTTCTCAGGGGAAAGGCCATGGTTCATGTCCAGGGCCCGGTGGCTCGCAGTTGCCTGCTGCCTGCTGAAATTCCACACGGATCCGGATACCTCCCAGATGCAAGGTGCCCCCACAGGCAACTTTGGCTGGTTTGACAGTGCCAAGTGCGTCCTGCAAATTGACATCAGGAACCTGGCGTGGTGACTTTTGTTTCTCTGAGGAAATGTTATTATTCTTGTTCAGAGCCCGGTGGCTCGGAGTGGCCGGACGCCTGCTGAAATTCCGCACAGATCAGGATAGCTCCCAGATGAAAGGAGCCCCCACAGGCAACTGTGGCTGGTTTGACAGTGCCAAGTGCCTCCTGCAAACTGAGATCAGGAACCTTGCCTGGTGAGTTTTGTTTCTCTGGGGAAAAGTCATGGTTTATATCCTGGACCCGTAGTCCTGGAGTGGCCGGCTGCCTGCTGGAATTCTGCATGGATCAGGATGCCGCTGAGATACAAGGTGCCCCCATAGGCACCTGTGGCTGTTTTGACAGTGCCAAGTGCCTCCTGCAAACTGACATCAGGAACCTGGCCTGGTGACTTTTGTTTCTCTGGGGAAAGGCCATCATTCTTTTCCGGGGCCCGCTGGCCCGGAGTGGCAGGCAGCCTGCTGAAATTCCGCATGGATCAGGATACCTCCCAGACCGAAACTAAAAGCATAGGCACCTGTGGCTGGTTTGACAGTGCCAAGTGCCTCCTGCAAACTGACATCAGGAACCTGGCCTGGTAAGTTTTGTTTCTCTGGGGAAAGGCAATCGTTCTTGTCCCGGGCCCGCCGGCCCGGAGTGGCCGGCTGCCTGCTGAAATTCCACACGGTTGAGGATACCTCGTAGATGGAAGGTGCCCCCACAGGCAACTGTGGCTGGTTTGACAGTGCCATGTGCCTCCTGCAAAATGACATCAGGAACCTGGCCTTGTGACTTTCCTTTCTCTGGGGAAAGACCATGATTCATGTCCAGGGCCTTGCGGCCTGGAGTGCCCGGCTGCCTGCTGAAATTCCGCATGGATCGGGATACCTCCCAGATGGAAAGTGCCCCCACAGGCAACTGTGGCTTGTTTGACAGTGCCAAGTGCCTCCTGCAAACTGACATCAGGAACCTGGCCTGGTGACTTTTGTTTCTCTGGGGAAAGGCCATCATTCTTTTCCGGGGCCCGCTGGCCCGGAGTGGCCGGCAGCCTGCTGAAATTCCGCACGGATCAGGATACCTCCCAGACCGAAACTAAAATCATAGGCCGCTGTGGCTGGTTTGACAGTGCCAAGTGCCTCCTGCAAACTGACATCAGGAACCTGGCCAGGTGACTTTTGTTTCTCTGGGGAAAGGCAATCGTTCTTGTCCGGGGCCCGCCGGCCCGGAGTGGCCGGCTGCCTGCTGAAATTCCTCACGGATCAGGATACCTCCCAGATGCAAGGTGCCCCCACAGGCAACTGTGGCTGGTTTGACAGTGCCATGTGCCTCCTGCAAAATGACATCAGGAACCTGGCCTTGTGACTTTCCTTTCTCTGGGGAAAGACCATGATTCATGTCCAGGGCCTTGCGGCCTGGAGTGCCCGGCTGCCTGCTGAAATTCCGCATGGATCGGGATGCCTCCCAGATGGAAAGTGCCCCCAGAGGCAACTGTGGCTGGTTTGACAGTGCCAAGTGCCTCCTGCAAACTGACATCAGGAACCTGGCCGGGTGACTTTTGTTTCCCTAGGGAAAAGCCCTGGTTCTTGTCCAGGGCCTGGTGGCCCGGAGTGGCCGGCCGCCTGCTGAAATTCTGCATGGATCAGGATGCCTCCCAGATGAAAAGTGCCCCCACAGGCACCTGTGGCTGGTTTGACAGTGCCAAGTGCCTCCTGCAAACTGACATCAGGAACCTGGCCTGGTGACTTTTGTTTCTCTGCGGAAAGACCATAGTTCATGTCCACGGCCTGGTGGCCCGGAGTGGCCGGCTGCCTGCTGAAATTCCTCTTGGATCAGGATGCCTCCCAGATGAAAAGTGCCCCCACAGGCAACTGTGGCTGGTTTGACAGTGCCAAGTGCCTCCTGCAAACTGACATCAGGAACCTGGCCTGGTAAGTTTTGTTTCTCTGGGGAAAGGCCATCGTTCTTGTCCGGGGCCCGTCAGCCCGGAGTGCCCGGCTGCCTGCTGAAATTCCGCATGGATCAGGATGCCTCCCAGATGGAAAGTGCCCCCACAGCCAACTGTGGCTGGTTTGACAGTGCCAAGTGCCTCCTGCAAACTGACATCAGGAACCTGGCCTGGTGACTTTTGTTTCTCTGGGGAAAAGATATCCTTTCTGTCCAGGGCCCGGTGACCGATTGTGGTCAGCTGCCTGCTGAAATTCCAAATATCTCAGAATGCCTCCCAGAAGAAGCAAGGCGCCACCACAGGCAAATGTGGCTGGTGTGACAGTGCCAAGTGTATTCTGAAAACTTACATCAGGAACCTGGCCGGCTGAGTTTTGTTTCTCAGAGAAAAGGCCATAGATCGTGTCCAGCATCCGGTGGGCCATAGTGGCCGTGTGCATTTTGATGTTCCGTATGTCTCAGGATGCCTCCCTGAAGCAAGATGCCACCACAAGCAACTGTGGCTGGTTTGACAGTGCCAAGTGCCTCCTGCAAACTGACCTCAGTAACCTGGCCTGGTGAGTTTTGTTTCTGAGAGAGAAGGCCACGTTTCCTGTCGTGGTTCCGGTGGCGCAATGTGGCCTGGTGCCTCTTAAAATTCCGAACATCTCAGGATGCCTCTCAGAAGCAAGGTGCCGCCAGAGTCAACTGTGGCTGGTTTGACAGTGCCAAGTGCCTCCTGCAAACTGACATCAGGAAGCTGGCCTGGTGAGTTTTGTTTCTCAGAGTAAAAGCCATTGTTCTTCTCCTGTATCCAGCAGTGGCCGGCTGTGTGCCGTAATTCTGAACGTCTCAATATACATCATAGAAGCAAGGCTCCACAACAGGCAACTGTGCCTGGTTTGACTGTGACAAGTGCCTCCTGCAAACTGACATCAGGAACCTGGCCTGGTGAGTTATGTTTCCAGGGTAAATGGCCAGTATTTTTATCCAAGTTTCATTGTCAGAGAGTGGCCGCCTGCCTGCTGAAATTCCGAATATCACAGGATGCCCCCAGATGCAAGGTTCCACCATCAGCAACTGTGGCTGGCTTGACAGTGCCACTTGCTTCCTGCAAACTGACATCAGGAACCTGTCCAGGTGAATTTTGTTTCCCAGGGAAAAGGGCCGGCTACCCTGTCCATGGGAAAGAGGCCAGAAATGTCTGGAGGCCTGCAGAAATTCCGAACGTCACAGGATGCCTCCCAGACCCATGGTGTCACGACATGCAACGATGGCTGGATTAACAGTGCCAAGTGCCTCCTGCAAACGGGCTGGTCAGTTTCATTTCCCGGGTGAAAGAGCCCGCGTTTTTGGCTATTGGCCAGTGGCCCAGAGAGGATTGGTGGCTGCTGAACTTCCAAACCTTGCAGGATTCCTCCCGGACGCAAGGTGACACCAGAGGCAACTGTGGCTGTTTTGACAGTGCCAAGTGCCTCCTGTAAACGGACATCAGGAACTCGGGCTAGTGAGTTTCCTTTCCCAGGGAAAAGGGACAGCGTTCATGTCCAGGGGCCAGTGGCACTAAGTGGCCAGCTGCCTGCTGTAATTCTAAATCTCACAGGATGCCTCTTAGACGCAAGGGGGCACCATCAGCAACTATGGCTAGTTGGACAGTGCCAAGTGCCTCCTGCAAACTGAAATCGGGAATTTGGGCTCACGAGTTGCATTTCCCACTGAAAACAGCCAACGTTTGTGTCCAGGGGCCAGTGGCCCACAGAGGATTGGTGCCTGATGAAATTCCAAATGTCTCAGGATGTCTCCTGGATGCAAGGTGCAACTGTCAGCAACTGTGAGTGTTGACAGTGCCAAGAGCCTCCTGCAAATTGACATCAGTAACCTGGTCTGGCATGTTTTGTTTCCCAGTGAAAAGTGACGTCATTTGTGTCCAACGACCAGTGCCACAGAGTGACTGTTTCCCGGCAGAAAATCCAAAAATCGCGGGATGCCTCCGAGAAGAAGGTGACTACCTTGTTGCTAGTTCTGCCCCAGCCTACCATAGATAACCTGGCTCTTCCCTTGAGGCTCTGAGATGCCAAGAACTTGTCAACTTCAAAGGGCGGGCCGGGCTACATCGACTCAGCTGCCACAGTTTCTCCTTGCTAGACCTAGTGGGAAAGCATTTTGCTGAGATGCAGAAGGCAAGAAACGCACAATACGGAGACGCGGAGCTGTCCCAAGTGCCGCTGCCAGGCGTCTTTCCGCAGAAGGAGCGCCCCGGAGCGCACCGCAACCGGCACCGTCGTCTCTGCGCAAAGAGCCAAAATATTTTCAAACCCGCCAAAACTCATCCAAAAATATTTTCAAACCCGCCAAAATAGAAAACCAGACAGAAGTGATCAATACATTCGAAAAAACCTCACAAAACATGATAAAGCCCACCAAAGCTAATCCAAACACACCAAAAACTGGGCTAAACAGAATCAAAACCTTCTAAAAACCCGCCAAAATATTTCAAAACCCGTCAAAACTAATCAAAACCTTCCGAATACCCGCCAAAATAATTTAGACCCACAAAACTCATCAAAACATTCTGAAAAAATGCCAAAACATTAGAAAACCAGCCAGAACTGATCAAAACATTCAAAAAACTTGGCAAAACATCATAAAAACAAATCAAAACCAACCAAAACATTCCAAAAACCTGACAAAATAGTTTACAACCTGCCAAAACTGATCAAAACATTCTGAAAAGATGCCAAAATATTACAAAACCAGTCAGAAGTGATCAAAACATACAAAAAACATGCCAAAACATAATAAAAACAAATCTAAACAAACCAAAACATTCTAAAAACCTGCCAAAATATTTTAAAGCCAGAAAAACGAATCAAAACTTTACGAAAACATGCCAAAACATAAAACAAATCTAAACAAAAAAACATTCCACACACTAGCCAAAATATTTTAGAACTCCCCAAAAACTGGTCAAAACATACTGAAAACCTGCCAAAATATTATAAAATTAGTCAGAAGTGAATAAAACATTCAAAAAACTAATCCAAACACACCAAAAACATGACTAAACATAAAAAAAACAAATCAAAACCACCCAAAAAAATCCGAAAAACCCCCCCAAAGTAATCTAAACATTCTAAAAGCCCTCCAAAACATAATAAAGATATAGGAAAACCAAACAAAATATTCTAAAAACCTGCCAAAATATATTAAATCCCGCCAAAACCGATCAAAACATTCTGAATAGATGCCAAAATACTAGAGAACCAGCCAGAACTGATCCAAATATTTCAAAAAGCTTGCCAAAACATAATAAAAACAAATCAAAACCAGCTAAAACATTGTAAAAACTCGCCAAATTATTTTAAGCCCCCAAATTATTTTAAAACTCGCCAAAACGAATCAAAATTTTCCAAAAACTTTATAAAAACAAATCAAAACAAACCAAGAAATTCCAAACACCAGGCAAAATATTGTAAAACAAATCAAAAGTAATCAAAATTTCCCAAACCAGCTGAAATATTGTAAAAAAAATCAAAACAAATCAAAACATACCAAAAACCTGCCAAAATGTTAATACACCCGCCGAAACTGATCACAACATTCCCAATAGACGCAAAAAACATTCAAAAAAATCCGTCAAAACATTAAAAAGAAAATCAATGCTAACCAAAATATTCCAAAAACCCGCTAAAATACTTAAAAATACGCAAAAATGAACCAAACATTTCCAAGAACCCACCAAAACATAAGAAAAACAAATCCAAACAAATTAAAACAATGCAAAATAGTTTAGAACCCGCCAAAAGTGATCAAAACATTTGGAAAACACGCCAAAATACTAGAAAACCAGCCAGGACTGATCAAAACACACAAAAACCTTGCCAAAAAATAATAAAAACAAATAAAAACATTTTAAAAATCCGGGCAAAATATTTAAAAACCCGCCGAAAGGAACCGAAATATTCCAAAACTCTCCAAAACTTCACAAAAACGAACCAAAACATCCCAAAAACCCACAAAAATATTTAGAACCGCGATCAGCACCAGCGCTCTCTGCGCGAAGAGCCGCTAGATGGCATCCGAGAGACGGAGAGCGCGGTACTTTCTAGGATGCGAAGAGTGAAGCCGCACAACACCCGGACTGTGTCCGCAGCTTTCTAACTGCTAGAAGTTCATGGCTTAGCACTTGCCTGCCTCTTCAATTGCCATTAGCATCCGAACGGAAGGTATTCTTGGACAACTTTGCTGTGCTTGCTTCTAGTTCTGCCCCAGCCTACAATAGATAACCTGGCTCTTCCCTTGAGGCTCTGAGATGCCGAGAACTCGGGAATTGAGAACACAAGTCCGGGGACGTATACTGTGCTGGCACAGTTTCTCCTTGCTAGACACAGTGGAAAAGCATTTTGCTGAGACGCAGAAGACAAGAAATGCAGAAAACGGAGATACGGAGCTGTCCGAAGTTAAATGCCGCTGCCAGGCGTCTTTCGGCAGAAAGAGAGCTCCGGAGCGCACAGTGACCGGCACAGTGCTCTCTGCGCGAAGAGCCGCTAGATGGCATCCGAGAGACGGAGAGCGCGGTACTTTCTAGGATGCGAAGAGTGAAGCCGCACAACACCCGGACTGTGTCCGCAGCTTTCTAACTGCTAGAATTTCAAGGCTTAGCACTCGCCTGCCTCTTCAATTGCCATTAGCATTGGAACGGAAGGTATTCTTGGACAACTTTGCTGTGCTTGCTTCTAGTTCTGCCCCAGCCCACCATAGATAACCTTGCTCTTCCCTTTAGTTTCTGAGATGCCGAGAACTCGGGAATTGAGAACACAAGTCCGGGGACGTATACTGTGCTGGCACAGTTTCTCCTTGCTAGACACAGTGGAAAAGCATTTTGCTGAGACGCAGAAGACAAGAAATGCAGAAAACGGAGATACGGAGCTCTCCGAAGTTAAGTGCCGCTGCCAGGCGTCTTTCGGCAGAAAGAGAGCTGCGGAGCGCACAGTGACCGGCACAGTGCTCTCTGCGCGAAGAGCCGCTTGATCGCATCCGAGAGACGGAGAGCGCGGTACTTTCTAGGATGCGAAGAGTGAAGCCGCACAACACCCGGACTGTATCCGCAGCTTTCTAACTGCTAGAATTTCAAGGCTTAGCCCTCGCCTGCCTCTTCAATTGCCATTAGCATTGGAACGGAAGGTATTCTTGGACAACTTTGCTGTGCTTGCTTCTAGTTCTGCCCCAGCCCACCATAGATAACCTTGCTCTTCCCTTTAGTTTCTGAGATGCCGAGAACTCGGGAATTGAGAACACAAGTCCGGGGACGCATACTGTGCTGGCACAGTTTCTCCTTGCTAGACACAGTGGAAAAGCATTTTGCTGAGACGCAGAAGACAAGAAATGCAGAAAACGGAGATACGGAGCTCTCCGAAGTTAAGTGCCGCTGCCAGGCGTCTTTCGGCAGAAAGAGAGCTCCGGAGCGCACAGTGACCGGCACAGTGCTCTGTGCGCGAAGAGCCGCTTGATCGCATCCGAGAGACGGAGAGCGCCGTACCTTCTAGGATGCGAAGAGTGAAGCCGCACAACACCCGGACTGTGTCCGCAGCTTTCTAACTGCTAGAATTTCAAGGCTTAGCACTCGCCTGCCTCTTCAATTGCCATTAGCATCCGAACGGAAGGTATTCTTGGACAACTTTGCTCTGCTTGCTTCTAGTTCTGCCCCAGCCCACCATAGATAACCTTGCTCTTCCCTTTAGTTTCTGAGATGCCGAGAACTCGGGAATTGAGAACACAAGTCCGGGGACGTATACTGTGCTGGCACAGTTTCTCCTTGCTAGACACAGTGGAAAAGCATTTTGCTGAGACGCAGAAGACAAGAAATGCAGAAAACGGAGATACGGAGCTCTCCGAAGTTAAGTGCCGCTGCCAGGCGTCTTTCGGCAGAAAGAGAGCTGCGGAGCGCACAGTGACCGGCACAGTGCTCTGTGCGCGAAGAGCCGCTTGATCGCATCCGAGAGACGGAGAGCGCCGTACCTTCTAGGATGCGAAGAGTGAAGCCGCACAACACCCGGACTGTGTCCGCAGCTTTCTAACTGCTAGAATTTCAAGGCTTAGCACTCGCCTGCCTCTTCAATTGCCATTAGCATCCGAACGGAAGGTATTCTTGGACAACTTTGCTGTGCTTGCTTCTAGTTCTGCCCCAGCCCACCATAGATAACCTTGCTCTTCCCTTTAGTTTCTGAGATGCCGAGAACTCGGGAATTGAGAACACAAGTCCGGGGACGTATACTGTGCTGGCACAGTTTCTCCTTGCTAGACACAGTGGAAAAGCATTTTGCTGAGACGCAGAAGACAAGAAATGCAGAAAACGGAGATACGGAGCTCTCCGAAGTTAAGTGCCGCTGCCAGGCGTCTTTCGGCAGAAAGAGAGCTGCGGAGCGCACAGTGACCGGCACAGTGCTCTGTGCGCGAAGAGCCGCTTGATCGCATCCGAGAGACGGAGAGCGCCGTACCTTCTAGGATGCGAAGAGTGAAGCCGCACAACACCCGGACTGTGTCCGCAGCTTTCTAACTGCTAGAATTTCAAGGCTTAGCACTCGCCTGCCTCTTCAATTGCCATTAGCATCCGAACGGAAGGTATTCTTGGACAACTTTGCTGTGCTTGCTTCTAGTTCTGCCCCAGCCCACCATAGATAACCTTGCTCTTCCCTTTAGTTTCTGAGATGCCGAGAACTCGGGAATTGAGAACACAAGTCCGGGGACGTATACTGTGCTGGCACAGTTTCTCCTTGCTAGACACAGTGGAAAAGCATTTTGCTGAGACGCAGAAGACAAGAAATGCAGAAAACGGAGATAGGGAGCAGTCCGAAGTTAAATGCCGCTGCCAGGCGTCGTTCGGCAGAAAGAGAGCTGCGGAGCGCACAGTGACCGGCACAGTGCTCTGTGCGCGAAGAGCCGCTTGATCGCATCCGAGAGACGGAGAGCGCCGTACCTTCTAGGATGCGAAGAGTGAAGCCGCACAACACCCGGACTGTGTCCGCAGCTTTCTAACTGCTAGAATTTCAAGGCTTAGCACTCGCCTGCCTCTTCAATTGCCATTAGCATCCGAACGGAAGGTATTCTTGGACAACTTTGCTGTGCTTGCTTCTAGTTCTGCCCCAGCCCACCATAGATAACCTTGCTCTTCCCTTTAGTTTCTGAGATGCCGAGAACTCGGGAATTGAGAACACAAGTCCGGGGACGTATACTGTGCTGGCACAGTTTCTCCTTGCTAGACACAGTGGAAAAGCATTTTGCTGAGACGCAGAAGACAAGAAATGCAGAAAACGGAGATACGGAGCTCTCCGAAGTTAAATGCCGCTGCCAGGCGTCTTTCGGCAGAAAGAGAGCTCCGGAGCGCACAGTGACCGGCACAGTGCTCTCTGCGCGAAGAGCCGCTTGATCGCATCCGAGAGACGGAGAGCGCGGTACTTTCTAGGATGCGAAGAGTGAAGCCGCACAACACCCGGACTGTATCCGCAGCTTTCTAACTGCTAGAATTTCAAGGCTTAGCACTCGCCTGCCTCTTCAATTGCCATTAGCATCCGAACGGAAGGTATTCTTGGACAACTTTGCTGTGCTTGCTTCTAGTTCTGCCCCAGCCCACCATAGATAACCTTGCTCTTCCCTTTAGTTTCTGAGATGCCGAGAACTCGGGAATTGAGAACACAAGTCCGGGGACGTATACTGTGCTGGCACAGTTTCTCCTTGCTAGACACAGTGGAAAAGCATTTTGCTGAGACGCAGAAGACAAGAAATGCAGAAAACGGAGATACGGAGCTCTCCGAAGTTAAGTGCCGCTGCCAGGCGTCTTTCGGCAGAAAGAGAGCTCCGGAGCGCACAGTGACCGGCACAGTGCTCTCTGCGCGAAGAGCCGCTTGATCGCATCCGAGAGACGGAGAGCGCCGTACCTTCTAGGATGCGAAGAGTGAAGCCGCACAACACCCGGACTGTGTCCGCAGCTTTCTAACTGCTAGAATTTCAAGGCTTAGCACTCGCCTGCCTCTTCAATTGCCATTAGCATCCGAACGGAAGGTATTCTTGGACAACTTTGCTCTGCTTGCTTCTAGTTCTGCCCCAGCCCACCATAGATAACCTTGCTCTTCCCTTTAGTTTCTGAGATGCCGAGAACTCGGGAATTGAGAACACAAGTCCGGGGACGTATACTGTGCTGGCACAGTTTCTCCTTGCTAGACACAGTGGAAAAGCATTTTGCTGAGACGCAGAAGACAAGAAATGCAGAAAACGGAGATACGGAGCTCTCCGAAGTTAAGTGCCGCTGCCAGGCGTCTTTCGGCAGAAAGAGAGCTGCGGAGCGCACAGTGACCGGCACAGTGCTCTGTGCGCGAAGAGCCGCTTGATCGCATCCGAGAGACGGAGAGCGCCGTACCTTCTAGGATGCGAAGAGTGAAGCCGCACAACACCCGGACTGTGTCCGCAGCTTTCTAACTGCTAGAATTTCAAGGCTTAGCACTCGCCTGCCTCTTCAATTGCCATTAGCATCCGAACGGAAGGTATTCTTGGACAACTTTGCTGTGCTTGCTTCTAGTTCTGCCCCAGCCCACCATAGATAACCTTGCTCTTCCCTTTAGTTTCTGAGATGCCGAGAACTCGGGAATTGAGAACACAAGTCCGGGGACGTATACTGTGCTGGCACAGTTTCTCCTTGCTAGACACAGTGGAAAAGCATTTTGCTGAGACGCAGAATACAAGAAATGCAGAAAACGGAGATACGGAGCTGTCCGAAGTTAAATGCCGCTGCCAGGCGTCTTTCGGCAGAAAGAGAGCTCCGGAGCGCACAGTGACCGGCACAGTGCTCTGTGCGCGAAGAGCCGCTTGATCGCATCCGAGAGACGGAGAGCGCGGTACTTTCTAGGATGCGAAGAGTGAAGCCGCACAACACCCGGACTGTATCCGCAGCTTTCTAACTGCTAGAATTTCAAGGCTTAGCACTCGCCTGCCTCTTCAATTGCCATTAGCATCCGAACGGAAGGTATTCTTGGACAACTTTGCTGTGCTTGCTTCTAGTTCTGCCCCAGCCCACCATAGATAACCTTGCTCTTCCCTTTAGTTTCTGAGATGCCGAGAACTCGGGAATTGAGAGCACAAGTCCGGGGACGTATACTGTGCTGGCACAGTTTCTCCTTGCTAGACACAGTGGAAAAGCATTTTGCTGAGACGCAGAAGACAAGAAATGCAGAAAACGGAGATACGGAGCTCTCCGAAGTTAAGTGCCGCTGCCAGGCGTCTTTCGGCAGAAAGAGAGCTCCGGAGCGCACAGTGACCGGCACAGTGCTCTGTGCGCGAAGAGCCGCTTGATCGCATCCGAGAGACGGAGAGCGCCGTACCTTCTAGGATGCGAAGAGTGAAGCCGCACAACACCCGGACTG
This sequence comes from Passer domesticus, assembly GCF_036417665.1. Classification (NCBI taxonomy): domain Eukaryota; kingdom Metazoa; phylum Chordata; class Aves; order Passeriformes; family Passeridae; genus Passer; species Passer domesticus. Next base: position 60,944,711 of record NC_087474.1, read on the forward strand.
TGTCCGCAGCTTTCTAACTGCTAGAATTTCAAGGCTTAGCACTCGCCTGCCTCTTCAATTGCCATTAGCATCCGAACGGAAGGTATTCTTGGACAACTTTGCTCTGCTTGCTTCTAGTTCTGCCCCAGCCCACCATAGATAACCTTGCTCTTCCCTTTAGTTTCTGAGATGCCGAGAACTCGGGAATTGAGAACACAAGTCCGGGGACGTATACTGTGCTGGCACAGTTTCTCCTTGCTAGACACAGTGGAAAAGCATTTTGCTGAGACGCAGAAGACAAGAAATGCAGAATACGGAGATACGGAGCTCTCCGAAGTTAAATGCCGCTGCCAGGCGTCTTTCGGCAGAAAGAGAGCTGCGGAGCGCACAGTGACCGGCACAGTGCTCTCTGCGCGAAGAGCCGCTTGATCGCATCCGAGAGACGGAGAGCGCGGTACTTTCTAGGATGCGAAGAGTGAAGCCGCACAACACCCGGACTGTGCGGCTTTCTAACTGCTACAAGACCATGGCTTCCCACGCGATTTGTTTAGATTGTTCTTTATTATATTTTGATTAGTTTTGCAGAGTTTTTTTCTGTGTTGTCGGGTTTTCACAATATTTTGATCAGTTTTTGGGGATTCTAGAATATTATGGCGGGTTTCTGGAATGTTTAGATGTCTTTTTATAATGTTTTGGTTGATTTTGATTAGTTTTTAATATGATATGGTGGGGTTTTAGAATATTTTGATTAATTTGGGCACGGTTAAAAATGTTCTTTTTGGGTTTTTAGAATGTTTTGATTTGTTTTGTTTTTCTAAAACTTTGCCTAGTTTTCAGTGTGTTTGGATCAGTTTTTGTGGGCTTTCTCATGTTATGGCAGGGATTTTTTTTTGTTTGACTGGGTTTTAGAATATTTTGATGACTTATGACGGGTTTTGAAATACTTGGTGTTTTTTAAAAATGTTTCCCTTGCCTTAGTTTTGTTTTTATTAAGTTTTGCCGGCTTCTGGAATATTTTAGCTGGTTTTTGGGATATTTTGGTTGGTTTTGATTTGTTTTTATGATATTTTGGCGGGTTTTCGGAATGTTTTGGTTGGGTTTTAGAATGTTTTTTATTCTCCTGAGTTGTTTTTATTGTCTTGGCAGGTTTTCGAATGTTTGGATTTGTTTTGGCGGGTTTTAAAATATTTTGGCGGGTATTTAAAAGGTTTAGGTTTGTTTTGATTTGTTTTGATTCTGTTTAGCCCAGTTTTTGGTGTGTTTGGATTAGCTTTGGTGGGCTTTATCATGTTTTGTCAGGTTTTTTCGAATGTATTGATCACTTCTGTCTGGTTTTCTATTTTGGCGGGTTTGAATATATTTTTGGATGAGTTTTGGTGGGTTTGAATATATTATGGCTCTTTGCGCAGAGACGACGGTGCCGGTTGCGGTGCGCTCCGGGGCGCTCCTTCTGCGGAAAGACACCTGGCAGCGGCACTTGGGACAGCTCCGCGTCTCCGTATTCTGCGTTTCTTGCCTTCTGCATCTCAGCAAAATGCTTTCCCACTAGGTCTAGCAAGGAGAAACTGTGGCAGCTGAGTAGATGTAGCCCGGCCCGCCCTTTGAAGTTGAAAAGTTCTTGGCATCTCAGAGCCTCAAGGGAAGAGCAAGGTTATCTATGGTAGGCTGGGGCAGAACTAGCAGCAAGCAGAGCAAAGTTGTCCAAGAATAGCTTCCATTGGAATGCTAATGGCAATTGAAGAGGCAGGCCAGTGGCAAGCCACTAGCTTCTAGCAGTTTGAAAGTTGCAGACACAGTGCAGGTGTTTTGCGGCTTCCTTCTTGGCCTCCTAGAAGGTGCCGCACTCTCCGTCTCTTGCTTGCCAATATGTTGCCGTGTTCCTCCTATTGTTTGGTTTGTTTTGATTTGTTTTGATGATGTTTTGGCGGGTTTTCGGAATGTTTTGGTGGTGTTTTAGAATGTTTTGTTTTCTCTTGTGTTGTTTTTATTGTGTTGGCACGTTGTGGAACGTTTGGATTCGTTTTGGCGGGTTTTAAAATATTTTGGCGGGTATTTGGAATGTTTTGGTTTGCTTTCATTTGTTTTGATTATGTTTTGGCAAGTTATTGAAAGTTTCGATCACTTCTGACAGGTTTTCTAGTATTTTGGCATCTTTTCAGAATGTTTTGATCAGTTTTGGCAGGTTGTAAACTATTTTGTCAGGTTTTTGGAATGTTTTGGTTGGTTTTGATTTGTTTTTATGATGTTTTGCCAAGTTTTTTGAATGTTTTGATCAGTTCTGGCTGGTTTTCTAATGTTTTGGCATTTTTTCAGAATGTTTTGATGAGTTTTGTGGGTCTAAATTATTTTGGCGGGTTTTCGGAATATTTTGGTTGGTTTTGATTTGTTTTTATGATGTTTTGGCGGGTTTTCGGAATGTTTTGGTTGGGTTTTAGAATGTTTTGGATTCTCTTGAGTTGTTTTTATTGTCTTGGCAGGTTTTGGAATGTTTGGATTGCTTTTGGCGGGTTTTAAAATATTTTGGCGGGTATTTGGAATGTTTTGGCGGGTATTCGGAAGGTTTTGATTAGTTTTGACGGGTTTTGAAATATTTTGGCGGGTTTTTAGAAGGTTTTGACTTGTTTTGATTCTGTTTAGCCCAGTTTTTGGTGTGTTTGAATTAGCTTTGTTTGGCTTTATCATGTTTTGTCAGGTTTTTTCGAATGTATTGATCACTTCTGTCTGGTTTTCTATTTTGGCGGGTTTGAAAATATTTTTGGATGAGTTTTGGCGGGTTTGAAAATATTTTGGCTCTTTGCGCAGAGACGACGGTGCCGGTTGCGGTGCGCTCCGGGGCGCTCCTTCTGCGGAAAGACGCCTGGCAGCGGCACTTGGGACAGCTCCGCGTCTCCGTATTCTGCGTTTCTTGCCTTCTGCATCTCAGCAAAATGCTTTCCCACTAGGTCTAGCAAGGAGAAACTGTGGCAGCTGAGTAGATGTAGCCCGGCCCGCCCTTTGAAGTTGACAAGTTCTTGGCATCTCAGAACCTCAAGGGAAGAGCAAGGTTATCTATGGTAGACTGGGGCAGAACTAGCAGCAAGCAGAGCAAAGTTGTCCAAGAATAGCTTCCATTGGAATGCTAATGGCAATTGAAGAGGCAGGCCAGTGGCAAGCCACTATCTTCTAGCAGTTTGAAAGTTGCAGACACAGTACAGGTGTTGTGCGGCTTCTTTCTTGGCCTCCTAGAAGGTGCCGCGCTCTCCGTCTCTTGCTTGCCAATATGTTGCCGTGTTCCTCCTATTGTTTGGTTTGTTTTGATTTGTTTTGATGATCTTTTGGCGGGTTTTCGGAATGTTTTGGTGGTGTTTTAGAATGTTTTGTTTTCTCTTGTGTTGTTTTTATTGTGTTGGCAGGTTTTGGAACGTTTGGATTCGTTTTGGCGGGTTTTAAAATATTTTGGCGGGTGTTTGGAATGTTTTGGTTTGCTTTCATTTGTTTTGATTATGTTTTGGCAAGTTATTGAAAGTTTCGATCACTTCTGACAGGTTTTCTAGTATTTTGGGATCTTTTCAGAATGTTTTGATCAGTTTTAGAATGTTTTGTATTCTCTTGAGTTGTTTTTATTGTCTTGGCAGGTTTTGGAATGTTTGGATTGCTTTTGGCGGGTTTTAAAATATTTTGGCGGGTATTTGGAATGTTTTGGCGGGTATTCGGAAGGTTTTGATTAGTTTTGACGGGTTTTGAAATATTTTGGCGGGTTTTTAGAAGGTTTTGACTTGTTTTGATTCTGTTTAGCCCAGTTTTTGGTGTGTTTGGATTAGCTTTGGTGGGCTTTATCATGTTTTGTCAGGTTTTTTCGAATGTATTGATCACTTCTGTCTGGTTTTCTATTTTGGCGGGTTTGAATATATTTTTGGATGAGTTTTGGTGGGTTTGAATATATTATGGCTCTTTGCGCAGAGACGACGGTGCCGGTTGCGGTGCGCTCCGGGGCGCTCCTTCTGCGGAAAGACACCTGGCAGCGGCACTTGGGACAGCTCCGCGTCTCCGTATTCTGCGTTTCTTGCCTTCTGCATCTCAGCAAAATGCTTTCCCACTAGGTCTAGCAAGGAGAAACTGTGGCAGCTGAGTAGATGTAGCCCGGCCCGCCCTTTGAAGTTGACAAGTTCTTGGCATCTCAGAGCCTCAAGGGAAGAGCAAGGTTATCTATGGTAGGCTGGGGCAGAACTAGCAGCAAGCAGAGCAAAGTTGTCCAAGAATAGCTTCCATTGGAATGCTAATGGCAATTGAAGAGGCAGGCCAGTGGCAAGCCACTATCTTCTAGCAGTTTGAAAGTTGCAGACACAGTGCAGGTGTTTTGCGGCTTCCTTCTTGGCCTCCTAGAAGGTGCCGCACTCTCCGTCTCTTGCTTGCCAATATGTTGCCGTGTTCCTCCTATTGTTTGGTTTGTTTTGATTTGTTTTGATGATGTTTTGGCGGGTTTTCGGAATGTTTTGGTGGTGTTTTAGAATGTTTTGTTTTCTCTTGTGTTGTTTTTATTGTGTTGGCACGTTGTGGAACGTTTGGATTCGTTTTGGCGGGTTTTAAAATATTTTGGCGGGTATTTGGAATGTTTTGGTTTGCTTTCATTTGTTTTGATTATGTTTTGGCAAGTTATTGAAAGTTTCGATCACTTCTGACAGGTTTTCTAGTATTTTGGCATCTTTTCAGAATGTTTTGATCAGTTTTGGCAGGTTGTAAACTATTTTGTCAGGTTTTTGGAATGTTTTGGTTGGTTTTGATTTGTTTTTATGATGTTTTGCCAAGTTTTTTGAATGTTTTGATCAGTTCTGGCTGGTTTTCTAATGTTTTGGCATTTTTTCAGAATGTTTTGATGAGTTTTGTGGGTCTAAATTATTTTGGCGGGTTTTCGGAATATTTTGGTTGGTTTTGATTTGTTTTTATGATGTTTTGGCGGGTTTTCGGAATGTTTTGGTTGGGTTTTAGAATGTTTTGGATTCTCTTGAGTTGTTTTTATTGTCTTGGCAGGTTTTGGAATGTTTGGATTCCTTTTGGCGGGTTTTAAAATATTTTGGCGGGTATTTGGAATGTTTTGGCGGGTATTCGGAATGTTTTGATTAGTTTTGACGGGTTTTGAAATATTTTGGCGGGTTTTTAGAAGGTTTTGACTTGTTTTGATTCTGTTTAGCCCAGTTTTTGGTGTGTTTGAATTAGCTTTGGTTGGCTTTATCATGTTTTGTCAGGTTTTTTCGAATGTATTGATCACTTCTGTCTGGTTTTCTATTTTGGCGGGTTTGAAAATATTTTTGGATGAGTTTTGGCGGGTTTGAAAATATTTTGGCTCTTTGCGCAGAGACGACGGTGCCGGTTGCGGTGCGCTCCGGGGCGCTCCTTCTGCGGAAAGACGCCTGGCAGCGGCACTTGGGACAGCTCCGCGTCTCCGTATTCTGCGTTTCTTGCCTTCTGCATCTCAGCAAAATGCTTTCCCACTAGGTCTAGCAAGGAGAAACTGTGGCAGCTGAGTAGATGTAGCCCGGCCCGCCCTTTGAAGTTGACAAGTTCTTGGCATCTCAGAACCTCAAGGGAAGAGCAAGGTTATCTATGGTAGACTGGGGCAGAACTAGCAGCAAGCAGAGCAAAGTTGTCCAAGAATAGCTTCCATTGGAATGCTAATGGCAATTGAAGAGGCAGGCCAGTGGCAAGCCACTATCTTCTAGCAGTTTGAAAGTTGCAGACACAGTACAGGTGTTGTGCGGCTTCTTTCTTGGCCTCCTAGAAGGTGCCGCGCTCTCCGTCTCTTGCTTGCCAATATGTTGCCGTGTTCCTCCTATTGTTTGGTTTGTTTTGATTTGTTTTGATGATCTTTTGGCGGGTTTTCGGAATGTTTTGGTGGTGTTTTAGAATGTTTTGTTTTCTCTTGTGTTGTTTTTATTGTGTTGGCAGGTTTTGGAACGTTTGGATTCGTTTTGGCGGGTTTTAAAATATTTTGGCGGGTGTTTGGAATGTTTTGGTTTGCTTTCATTTGTTTTGATTATGTTTTGGCAAGTTATTGAAAGTTTCGATCACTTCTGACTGGTTTTCTAGTATTTTGGCATCTTTTCAGAATGTTTTGATCAGTTTTAGCAGGTTGTAAACTATTTTGTCAGGTTTTTGGAATGTTTTGGTTGGTTTTGATTTGTTTTTATGATGTTTTGCCAAGTTTTTTGAATGATTTGATCAGTTCTGGCTGGTTTTCTAATGTTTTGGCAATTTTCAGAATGTTTTGATGAGTTTTGTGGGTCTAAATCATTTTGGCGGTTTTCGGAATATTTTGGTTGGTTTTGATTTGTTTTTATGATGTTTTGGCGGGTTTTCGGAATGTTTTGGTTGGGTTTTAGAATGTTTTGTATTCTCTTGAGTTGTTTTTATTGTCTTGGCAGGTTTTGGAATGTTTGGATTGCTTTTGGCGGGTTTTAAAATATTTTGGCGGGTATTTGGAATGTTTTGGCGGGTATTCGGAAGGTTTTGATTAGTTTTGACGGGTTTTGAAATATTTTGGCGGGTTTTTAGAAGGTTTTGATTCTGTTTAGCCCAGTTTTTGGTGTGTTTGGATTAGCTTTGGTGGGCTTTATCATGTTTTGTGAGGTTTTTTCGAATGTATTGATCACTTCTGTCTGGTTTTCTATTTTGGCGGGTTTGAAAATATTTTTGGATGAGTTTTGGCGGGTTTGAAAATATTTTGGCTCTTTGCGCAGAGACGACGGTGCCGGTTGCGGTGCGCTCCGGGGCGCTCCTTCTGCGGAAAGACGCCTGGCAGCGGCACTTGGGACAGCTCCGCGTCTCCGTATTCTGCGTTTCTTGCCTTCTGCATCTCAGCAAAATGCTTTCCCACTAGGTCTAGCAAGGAGAAACTGTGGCAGCTGAGTAGATGTAGCCCGGCCCGCCCTTTGAAGTTGAAAAGTTCTTGGCATCTCAGAACCTCAAGGGAAGAGCAAGGTTATCTATGGTAGGCTGGGGCAGAACTAGCAGCAAGCAGAGCAAAGTTGTCCAAGAATAGCTTCCATTGGAATGCTAATGGCAATTGAAGAGGCAGGCCAGTGGCAAGCCACTATCTTCTAGCAGTTTGAAAGTTGCAGACACAGTGCAGGTGTTGTGCGGCTTCTTTCTTGGCCTCCTAGAAGGTGCCGTGGTGCCGCGCTCTCCGTCTCTTGCTTGCCAATATGTTGCCATGTTCCTCCTATTGTTTGGTTTGTTTTGATTTGTTTTGATGATCTTTTGGCGGGTTTTCGGAATGTTTTGGTGGTGTTTTAGAATGTTTTGTTTTCTCTTGTGTTGTTTTTATTGTGTTGGCAGGTTGTGGAACGTTTGGATTAGTTTTGGTGGGTTTTAAAATATTTTGGCGGGTATTTGGAATGTTTTGGTTTGCTTTCATTTGTTTTGATTATGTTTTGGCAAGTTATTGAAAGTTTCGATCACTTCTGACAGGTTTTCTAGTATTTTGGCATCTTTTCAGAATGTTTTGATCAGTTTTAGAATGTTTTGTATTCTCTTGAGTTGTTTTTATTGTCTTGGCAGGTTTTGGAATGTTTGGATTGCTTTTGGCGGGTTTTAAAATATTTTGGCGGGTATTTGGAATGTTTTGGCGGGTATTCGGAAGGTTTTGATTAGTTTTGACGGGTTTTGAAATATTTTGGCGGGTTTTTAGAAGGTTTTGACTTGTTTTGATTCTGTTTAGCCCAGTTTTTGGTGTGTTTGGATTAGCTTTGGTGGGCTTTATCATGTTTTGTCAGGTTTTTTCGAATGTATTGATCACTTCTGTCTGGTTTTCTATTTTGGCGGGTTTGAATATATTTTTGGATGAGTTTTGGTGGGTTTGAATATATTATGGCTCTTTGCGCAGAGACGACGGTGCCGGTTGCGGTGCGCTCCGGGGCGCTCCTTCTGCGGAAAGACGCCTGGCAGCGGCACTTGGGACAGCTCCGCGTCTCCGTATTCTGCGTTTCTTGCCTTCTGCATCTCAGCAAAATGCTTTCCCACTAGGTCTAGCAAGGAGAAACTGTGGCAGCTGAGTAGATGTAGCCCGGCCCGCCCTTTGAAGTTGAAAAGTTCTTGGCATCTCAGAGCCTCAAGGGAAGAGCAAGGTTATCTATGGTAGGCTGGGGCAGAACTAGCAGCAAGCAGAGCAAAGTTGTCCAAGAATAGCTTCCATTGGAATGCTAATGGCAATTGAAGAGGCAGGCCAGTGGCAAGCCACTATCTTCTAGCAGTTTGAAAGTTGCAGACACAGTGCAGGTGTTTTGCGGCTTCCTTCTTGGCCTCCTAGAAGGTGCCGCACTCTCCGTCTCTTGCTTGCCAATATGTTGCCGTGTTCCTCCTATTGTTTGGTTTGTTTTGATTTGTTTTGATGATGTTTTGGCGGGTTTTCGGAATGTTTTGGTGGTGTTTTAGAATGTTTTGTTTTCTCTTGTGTTGTTTTTATTGTGTTGGCACGTTGTGGAACGTTTGGATTCGTTTTGGCGGGTTTTAAAATATTTTGGCGGGTATTTGGAATGTTTTGGTTTGCTTTCATTTGTTTTGATTATGTTTTGGCAAGTTATTGAAAGTTTCGATCACTTCTGACAGGTTTTCTAGTATTTTGGCATCTTTTCAGAATGTTTTGATCAGTTTTGGCAGGTTGTAAACTATTTTGTCAGGTTTTTGGAATGTTTTGGTTGGTTTTGATTTGTTTTTATGATGTTTTGCCAAGTTTTTTGAATGTTTTGATCAGTTCTGGCTGGTTTTCTAATGTTTTGGCATTTTTTCAGAATGTTTTGATGAGTTTTGTGGGTCTAAATTATTTTGGCGGGTTTTCGGAATATTGTGGTTGGTTTTGATTTGTTTTTATGATGTTTTGGCGGGTTTTCGGAATGTTTTGGTTGGGTTTTAGAATGTTTTGGATTCTCTTGAGTTGTTTTTATTGTCTTGGCAGGTTTTGGAATGTTTGGATTCCTTTTGGCGGGTTTTAAAATATTTTGGCGGGTATTTGGAATGTTTTGGCGGGTATTCGGAATGTTTTGATTAGTTTTGACGGGTTTTGAAATATTTTGGCGGGTTTTTAGAAGGTTTTGACTTGTTTTGATTCTGTTTAGCCCAGTTTTTGGTGTGTTTGAATTAGCTTTGGTTGGCTTTATCATGTTTTGTCAGGTTTTTTCGAATGTATTGATCACTTCTGTCTGGTTTTCTATTTTGGCGGGTTTGAAAATATTTTTGGATGAGTTTTGGCGGGTTTGAAAATATTTTGGCTCTTTGCGCAGAGACGACGGTGCCGGTTGCGGTGCGCTCCGGGGCGCTCCTTCTGCGGAAAGACGCCTGGCAGCGGCACTTGGGACAGCTCCGCGTCTCCGTATTCTGCGTTTCTTGCCTTCTGCATCTCAGCAAAATGCTTTCCCACTAGGTCTAGCAAGGAGAAACTGTGGCAGCTGAGTAGATGTAGCCCGGCCCGCCCTTTGAAGTTGACAAGTTCTTGGCATCTCAGAACCTCAAGGGAAGAGCAAGGTTATCTATGGTAGACTGGGGCAGAACTAGCAGCAAGCAGAGCAAAGTTGTCCAAGAATAGCTTCCATTGGAATGCTAATGGCAATTGAAGAGGCAGGCCAGTGGCAAGCCACTATCTTCTAGCAGTTTGAAAGTTGCAGACACAGTACAGGTGTTGTGCGGCTTCTTTCTTGGCCTCCTAGAAGGTGCCGCGCTCTCCGTCTCTTGCTTGCCAATATGTTGCCGTGTTCCTCCTATTGTTTGGTTTGTTTTGATTTGTTTTGATGATCTTTTGGCGGGTTTTCGGAATGTTTTGGTGGTGTTTTAGAATGTTTTGTTTTCTCTTGTGTTGTTTTTATTGTGTTGGCAGGTTTTGGAACGTTTGGATTCGTTTTGGCGGGTTTTAAAATATTTTGGCGGGTGTTTGGAATGTTTTGGTTTGCTTTCATTTGTTTTGATTATGTTTTGGCAAGTTATTGAAAGTTTCGATCACTTCTGACTGGTTTTCTAGTATTTTGGCATCTTTTCAGAATGTTTTGATCAGTTTTAGCAGGTTGTAAACTATTTTGTCAGGTTTTTGGAATGTTTTGGTTGGTTTTGATTTGTTTTTATGATGTTTTGCCAAGTTTTTTGAATGATTTGATCAGTTCTGGCTGGTTTTCTAATGTTTTGGCAATTTTCAGAATGTTTTGATGAGTTTTGTGGGTCTAAATCATTTTGGCGGTTTTCGGAATATTTTGGTTGGTTTTGATTTGTTTTTATGATGTTTTGGCGGGTTTTCGGAATGTTTTGGTTGGGTTTTAGAATGTTTTGTATTCTCTTGAGTTGTTTTTATTGTCTTGGCAGGTTTTGGAATGTTTGGATTGCTTTTGGCGGGTTTTAAAATATTTTGGCGGGTATTTGGAATGTTTTGGCGGGTATTCGGAAGGTTTTGATTAGTTTTGACGGGTTTTGAAATATTTTGGCGGGTTTTTAGAAGGTTTTGATTCTGTTTAGCCCAGTTTTTGGTGTGTTTGGATTAGCTTTGGTGGGCTTTATCATGTTTTGTGAGGTTTTTTCGAATGTATTGATCACTTCTGTCTGGTTTTCTATTTTGGCGGGTTTGAAAATATTTTTGGATGAGTTTTGGCGGGTTTGAAAATATTTTGGCTCTTTGCGCAGAGACGACGGTGCCGGTTGCGGTGCGCTCCGGGGCGCTCCTTCTGCGGAAAGACGCCTGGCAGCGGCACTTGGGACAGCTCCGCGTCTCCGTATTCTGCGTTTCTTGCCTTCTGCATCTCAGCAAAATGCTTTCCCACTAGGTCTAGCAAGGAGAAACTGTGGCAGCTGAGTAGATGTAGCCCGGCCCGCCCTTTGAAGTTGAAAAGTTCTTGGCATCTCAGAACCTCAAGGGAAGAGCAAGGTTATCTATGGTAGGCTGGGGCAGAACTAGCAGCAAGCAGAGCAAAGTTGTCCAAGAATAGCTTCCATTGGAATGCTAATGGCAATTGAAGAGGCAGGCCAGTGGCAAGCCACTATCTTCTAGCAGTTTGAAAGTTGCAGACACAGTGCAGGTGTTGTGCGGCTTCTTTCTTGGCCTCCTAGAAGGTGCCGTGGTGCCGCGCTCTCCGTCTCTTGCTTGCCAATATGTTGCCATGTTCCTCCTATTGTTTGGTTTGTTTTGATTTGTTTTGATGATCTTTTGGCGGGTTTTCGGAATGTTTTGGTGGTGTTTTAGAATGTTTTGTTTTCTCTTGTGTTGTTTTTATTGTCTTGGCAGGTTGTGGAACGTTTGGATTAGTTTTGGTGGGTTTTAAAATATTTTGGCGGGTATTTGGAATGTTTTGGTTTGCTTTCATTTGTTTTGATTATGTTTTGGCAAGTTATTGAAAGTTTCGATCACTTCTGACAGGTTTTCTAGTATTTTGGCATCTTTTCAGAATGTTTTGATCAGTTTTAGAATGTTTTGTATTCTCTTGAGTTGTTTTTATTGTCTTGGCAGGTTTTGGAATGTTTGGATTGCTTTTGGCGGGTTTTAAAATATTTTGGCGGGTATTTGGAATGTTTTGGCGGGTATTCGGAAGGTTTTGATTAGTTTTGACGGGTTTTGAAATATTTTGGCGGGTTTTTAGAAGGTTTTGACTTGTTTTGATTCTGTTTAGCCCAGTTTTTGGTGTGTTTGGATTAGCTTTGGTGGGCTTTATCATGTTTTGTCAGGTTTTTTCGAATGTATTGATCACTTCTGTCTGGTTTTCTATTTTGGCGGGTTTGAATATATTTTTGGATGAGTTTTGGTGGGTTTGAATATATTATGGCTCTTTGCGCAGAGACGACGGTGCCGGTTGCGGTGCGCTCCGGGGCGCTCCTTCTGCGGAAAGACGCCTGGCAGCGGCACTTGGGACAGCTCCGCGTCTCCGTATTCTGCGTTTCTTGCCTTCTGCATCTCAGCAAAATGCTTTCCCACTAGGTCTAGCAAGGAGAAACTGTGGCAGCTGAGTAGATGTAGCCCGGCCCGCCCTTTGAAGTTGAAAAGTTCTTGGCATCTCAGAGCCTCAAGGGAAGAGCAAGGTTATCTATGGTAGGCTGGGGCAGAACTAGCAGCAAGCAGAGCAAAGTTGTCCAAGAATAGCTTCCATTGGAATGCTAATGGCAATTGAAGAGGCAGGCCAGTGGCAAGCCACTATCTTCTAGCAGTTTGAAAGTTGCAGACACAGTGCAGGTGTTTTGCGGCTTCCTTCTTGGCCTCCTAGAAGGTGCCGCACTCTCCGTCTCTTGCTTGCCAATATGTTGCCGTGTTCCTCCTATTGTTTGGTTTGTTTTGATTTGTTTTGATGATGTTTTGGCGGGTTTTCGGAATGTTTTGGTGGTGTTTTAGAATGTTTTGTTTTCTCTTGTGTTGTTTTTATTGTGTTGGCACGTTGTGGAACGTTTGGATTCGTTTTGGCGGGTTTTAAAATATTTTGGCGGGTATTTGGAATGTTTTGGTTTGCTTTCATTTGTTTTGATTATGTTTTGGCAAGTTATTGAAAGTTTCGATCACTTCTGACAGGTTTTCTAGTATTTTGGCATCTTTTCAGAATGTTTTGATCAGTTTTGGCAGGTTGTAAACTATTTTGTCAGGTTTTTGGAATGTTTTGGTTGGTTTTGATTTGTTTTTATGATGTTTTGCCAAGTTTTTTGAATGTTTTGATCAGTTCTGGCTGGTTTTCTAATGTTTTGGCATTTTTTCAGAATGTTTTGATGAGTTTTGTGGGTCTAAATTATTTTGGCGGGTTTTCGGAATATTGTGGTTGGTTTTGATTTGTTTTTATGATGTTTTGGCGGGTTTTCGGAATGTTTTGGTTGGGTTTTAGAATGTTTTGGATTCTCTTGAGTTGTTTTTATTGTCTTGGCAGGTTTTGGAATGTTTGGATTCCTTTTGGCGGGTTTTAAAATATTTTGGCGGGTATTTGGAATGTTTTGGCGGGTATTCGGAATGTTTTGATTAGTTTTGACGGGTTTTGAAATATTTTGGCGGGTTTTTAGAAGGTTTTGACTTGTTTTGATTCTGTTTAGCCCAGTTTTTGGTGTGTTTGAATTAGCTTTGGTTGGCTTTATCATGTTTTGTCAGGTTTTTTCGAATGTATTGATCACTTCTGTCTGGTTTTCTATTTTGGCGGGTTTGAAAATATTTTTGGATGAGTTTTGGCGGGTTTGAAAATATTTTGGCTCTTTGCGCAGAGATGACGGTGCCGGTTGCGGTGCGCTCCGGGGCGCTCCTTCTGCGGAAAGACGCCTGGCAGCGGCACTTGGGACAGCTCCGCGTCTCCGTATTCTGCGTTTCTTGCCTTCTGCATCTCAGCAAAATGCTTTCCCACTAGGTCTAGCAAGGAGAAACTGTGGCAGCTGAGTAGATGTAGCCCGGCCCGCCCTTTGAAGTTGACAAGTTCTTGGCATCTCAGAACCTCAAGGGAAGAGCAAGGTTATCTATGGTAGACTGGGGCAGAACTAGCAGCAAGCAGAGCAAAGTTGTCCAAGAATAGCTTCCATTGGAATGCTAATGGCAATTGAAGAGGCAGGCCAGTGGCAAGCCACTATCTTCTAGCAGTTTGAAAGTTGCAGACACAGTACAGGTGTTGTGCGGCTTCTTTCTTGGCCTCCTAGAAGGTGCCGCGCTCTCCGTCTCTTGCTTGCCAATATGTTGCCGTGTTCCTCCTATTGTTTGGTTTGTTTTGATTTGTTTTGATGATCTTTTGGCGGGTTTTCGGAATGTTTTGGTGGTGTTTTAGAATGTTTTGTTTTCTCTTGTGTTGTTTTTATTGTGTTGGCAGGTTTTGGAACGTTTGGATTCGTTTTGGCGGGTTTTAAAATATTTTGGCGGGTGTTTGGAATGTTTTGGTTTGCTTTCATTTGTTTTGATTATGTTTTGGCAAGTTATTGAAAGTTTCGATCACTTCTGACTGGTTTTCTAGTATTTTGGCATCTTTTCAGAATGTTTTGATCAGTTTTAGCAGGTTGTAAACTATTTTGTCAGGTTTTTGGAATGTTTTGGTTGGTTTTGATTTGTTTTTATGATGTTTTGCCAAGTTTTTTGAATGATTTGATCAGTTCTGGCTGGTTTTCTAATGTTTTGGCAATTTTCAGAATGTTTTGATGAGTTTTGTGGGTCTAAATCATTTTGGCGGTTTTCGGAATATTTTGGTTGGTTTTGATTTGTTTTTATGATGTTTTGGCGGGTTTTCGGAATGTTTTGGTTGGGTTTTAGAATGTTTTGTATTCTCTTGAGTTGTTTTTATTGTCTTGGCAGGTTTTGGAATGTTTGGATTTGTTTTGGCGGGTTTTAAAATATTTTGGCGGGTATTTGGAATGTTTTGGCGGGTATTCGGAAGGTTTTGATTAGTTTTGACGGGTTTTGAAATATTTTGGCGGGTTTTTAGAAGGTTTTGATTCTGTTTAGCCCAGTTTTTGGTGTGTTTGGATTAGCTTTGGTGGGCTTTATCATGTTTTGTGAGGTTTTTTCGAATGTATTGATCACTTCTGTCTGGTTTTCTATTTTGGCGGGTTTGAAAATATTTTTGGATGAGTTTTGGCGGGTTTGAAAATATTTTGGCTCTTTGCGCAGAGACGACGGTGCCGGTTGCGGTGCGCTCCGGGGCGCTCCTTCTGCGGAAAGACGCCTGGCAGCGGCACTTGGGACAGCTCCGCGTCTCCGTATTCTGCGTTTCTTGCCTTCTGCATCTCAGCAAAATGCTTTCCCACTAGGTCTAGCAAGGAGAAACTGTGGCAGCTGAGTAGATGTAGCCCGGCCCGCCCTTTGAAGTTGAAAAGTTCTTGGCATCTCAGAACCTCAAGGGAAGAGCAAGGTTATCTATGGTAGGCTGGGGCAGAACTAGCAGCAAGCAGAGCAAAGTTGTCCAAGAATAGCTTCCATTGGAATGCTAATGGCAATTGAAGAGGCAGGCCAGTGGCAAGCCACTAGCTTCTAGCAGTTTGAAAGTTGCAGACACAGTGCAGGTGTTGTGCGGCTTCTTTCTTGGCCTCCTAGAAGGTGCCGTGGTGCCGCGCTCTCCGTCTCTTGCTTGCCAATATGTTGCCATGTTCCTCCTATTGTTTGGTTTGTTTTGATTTGTTTTGATGATGTTTTGGCGGGTTTTCGGAATGTTTTGGTGGTGTTTTAGAATGTTTTGTTTTCTCTTGTGTTGTTTTTATTGTCTTGGCAGGTTGTGGAACGTTTGGATTCGTTTTGGTGGGTTTTAAAATATTTTGGCGGGTATTTGGAATGTTTTGGTTTGCTTTCATTTGTTTTGATTATGTTTTGGCAAGTTATTGAAAGTTTCGATCACTTCTGAATGGTTTTCTAGTATTTTGGGATCTTTTCAGAATGTTTTGATCAGTTTTAGAATGTTTTGTATTCTCTTGAGTTGTTTTTATTGTCTTGGCAGGTTTTGGAATGTTTGGATTGCTTTTGGCGGGTTTTAAAATATTTTGGCGGGTATTTGGAATGTTTTGGCGGGTATTCGGAAGGTTTTGATTAGTTTTGACGGGTTTTGAAATATTTTGGCGGGTTTTTAGAAGGTTTTGACTTGTTTTGATTCTGTTTAGCCCAGTTTTTGGTGTGTTTGGATTAGCTTTGGTGGGCTTTATCATGTTTTGTCAGGTTTTTTCGAATGTATTGATCACTTCTGTCTGGTTTTCTATTTTGGCGGGTTTGAATATATTTTTGGATGAGTTTTGGTGGGTTTGAATATATTATGGCTCTTTGCGCAGAGACGACGGTGCCGGTTGCGGTGCGCTCCGGGGCGCTCCTTCTGCGGAAAGACACCTGGCAGCGGCACTTGGGACAGCTCCGCGTCTCCGTATTCTGCGTTTCTTGCCTTCTGCATCTCAGCAAAATGCTTTCCCACTAGGTCTAGCAAGGAGAAACTGTGGCAGCTGAGTAGATGTAGCCCGGCCCGCCCTTTGAAGTTGACAAGTTCTTGGCATCTCAGAGCCTCAAGGGAAGAGCAAGGTTATCTATGGTAGGCTGGGGCAGAACTAGCAGCAAGCAGAGCAAAGTTGTCCAAGAATAGCTTCCATTGGAATGCTAATGGCAATTGAAGAGGCAGGCCAGTGGCAAGCCACTATCTTCTAGCAGTTTGAAAGTTGCAGACACAGTGCAGGTGTTTTGCGGCTTCCTTCTTGGCCTCCTAGAAGGTGCCGCACTCTCCGTCTCTTGCTTGCCAATATGTTGCCGTGTTCCTCCTATTGTTTGGTTTGTTTTGATTTGTTTTGATGATGTTTTGGCGGGTTTTCGGAATGTTTTGGTGGTGTTTTAGAATGTTTTGTTTTCTCTTGTGTTGTTTTTATTGTCTTGGCAGGTTGTGGAACGTTTGGATTCGTTTTGGCGGGTTTTAAAATATTTTGGCGGGTATTTGGAATGTTTTGGTTTGCTTTCATTTGTTTTGATTATGTTTTGGCAAGTTATTGAAAGTTTTGATCACTTCTGACTGGTTTTCTAGTATTTTGGCATCTTTTCAGAATGTTTTGATCAGTTTTAGCAGGTTGTAAACTATTTTGTCAGGTTTTTGGAATGTTTTGGTTGGTTTTGATTTGTTTTTATGATGTTTTGCCAAGTTTTTTGAA
Organism: Passer domesticus; assembly: GCF_036417665.1. Taxonomy (NCBI): domain Eukaryota; kingdom Metazoa; phylum Chordata; class Aves; order Passeriformes; family Passeridae; genus Passer; species Passer domesticus. Next base: position 60,961,241 of record NC_087474.1, read on the forward strand.
TGTTTTGATCAGTTCTGGCTGGTTTTCTAATGTTTTGGCAATTTTCAGAATGTTTTGATGAGTTTTGTGGGTCTAAATTATTTTGGCGGTTTTCGGAATATTTTGGTTGGTTTTGATTTGTTATTATGATGTTTTGTCGGGTTTTCGGAATGTTTTGGTTGGGTTTTAGAATGTTTTGTATTCTCTTGAGTTGTTTTTATTGTCTTGGCAGGTTTTGGAATGTTTGGATTGCTTTTGGCGGGTTTTAAAATATTTTGGCGGGTATTTGGAATGTTTTGGCGGGTATTCGGAATGTTTTGATTAGTTTTGACGGGTTTTGAAATATTTTGGAGGGTTTTTGGAAGGTTTTGATTCTGTTTAGCCCAGTTTTTGGTGTGTTTGGATTAGCTTTGGTGGGCTTTATCATGTTTTGTCAGGTTTTTTCGAATGTATTGATCACTTCTGTCTGGTTTTCTATTTTGGCGGGTTTGAAAATATTTTTGGATGAGTTTTGGCGGGTTTGAAAATATTTTGGCTCTTTGCGCAGAGATGACGGTGCCGGTTGCGGTGCGCTCCGGGGCGCTCCTTCTGCGGAAAGACGCCTGGCAGCGGCACTTGGGACAGCTCCGCGTCTCCGTATTCTGCGTTTCTTGCCTTCTGCCTCTCAGCAAAATGCTTTCCCACTAGGTCTAGCAAGGAGAAACTGTGGCAGCTGAGTAGATGTAGCCCGGCCCGCCCTTTGAAGTTGACAAGTTCTTGGCATCTCAGAGCCTCAAGGGAAGAGCAAGGTTATCTATGGTAGGCTGGGGCAGAACTAGCAGCAAGCAGAGCAAAGTTGTCCAAGAATAGCTTCCATTGGAATGCTAATGGCAATTGAAGAGGCAGGCCAGTGGCAAGCCACTATCTTCTAGCAGTTTGAAAGTTGCAGACACAGTGCAGGTGTTGTGCGGCTTCTTTCTTGGCCTCCTAGAAGGTGCCGTGGTGCCGCGCTCTCCGACTCTTGCTTGCCAATATGTTGCCGTGTTCCTCCTATTGTTTGGTTTGTTTTGATTTGTTTTGATGATGTTTTGGCGGGTTTTCGGAATGTTTTGGTGGTGTTTTAGAATGTTTTGTTTTCTCTTGTGTTGTTTTTATTGTGTTGGCACGTTGTGGAACGTTTGGATTCGTTTTGGCGGGTTTTAAAATATTTTGGCGGGTATTTGGAATGTTTTGGTTTGCTTTCATTTGTTTTGATTATGTTTTGGCAAGTTATTGAAAGTTTCGATCACTTCTGACAGGTTTTCTAGTATTTTGGCATCTTTTCAGAATGTTTTGATCAGTTTTGGCAGGTTGTAAACTATTTTGTCAGGTTTTTGGAATGTTTTGGTTGGTTTTGATTTGTTTTTATGATGTTTTGCCAAGTTTTTTGAATGTTTTGATCAGTTCTGGCTGGTTTTCTAATGTTTTGGCATTTTTTCAGAATGTTTTGATGAGTTTTGTGGGTCTAAATTATTTTGGCGGGTTTTCGGAATATTTTGGTTGGTTTTGATTTGTTTTTATGATGTTTTGGCGGGTTTTCGGAATGTTTTGGTTGGGTTTTAGAATGTTTTGGATTCTCTTGAGTTGTTTTTATTGTCTTGGCAGGTTTTGGAATGTTTGGATTCCTTTTGGCGGGTTTTAAAATATTTTGGCGGGTATTTGGAATGTTTTGGCGGGTATTCGGAATGTTTTGATTAGTTTTGACGGGTTTTGAAATATTTTGGCGGGTTTTTAGAAGGTTTTGACTTGTTTTGATTCTGTTTAGCCCAGTTTTGGGTGTGTTTGAATTAGCTTTGGTTGGCTTTATCATGTTTTGTCAGGTTTTTTCGAATGTATTGATCACTTCTGTCTGGTTTTCTATTTTGGCGGGTTTGAAAATATTTTTGGATGAGTTTTGGCGGGTTTGAAAATATTTTGGCTCTTTGCGCAGAGATGACGGTGCCGGTTGCGGTGCGCTCCGGGGCGCTCCTTCTGCGGAAAGACGCCTGGCAGCGGCACTTGGGACAGCTCCGCGTCTCCGTATTCTGCGTTTCTTGCCTTCTGCATCTCAGCAAAATGCTTTCCCACTAGGTCTAGCAAGGAGAAACTGTGGCAGCTGAGTAGATGTAGCCCGGCCCGCCCTTTGAAGTTGACAAGTTCTTGGCATCTCAGAACCTCAAGGGAAGAGCAAGGTTATCTATGGTAGGCTGGGGCAGAACTAGCAGCAAGCAGAGCAAAGTTGTCCAAGAATAGCTTCCATTGGAATGCTAATGGCAATTGAAGAGGCAGGCCAGTGGCAAGCCACTATCTTCTAGCAGTTTGAAAGTTGCAGACACAGTACAGGTGTTGTGCGGCTTCTTTCTTGGCCTCCTAGAAGGTGCCGCACTCTCCGTCTCTTGCTTGCCAATATGTTGCCGTGTTCCTCCTATTGTTTGGTTTGTTTTGATTTGTTTTGATGATCTTTTGGCGGGTTTTCGGAATGTTTTGGTGGTGTTTTAGAATGTTTTGTTTTCTCTTGTGTTGTTTTTATTGTGTTGGCAGGTTTTGGAACGTTTGGATTCGTTTTGGCGGGTTTTAAAATATTTTGGCGGGTGTTTGGAATGTTTTGGTTTGCTTTCATTTGTTTTGATTATGTTTTGGCAAGTTATTGAAAGTTTCGATCACTTCTGACTGGTTTTCTAGTATTTTGGCATCTTTTCAGAATGTTTTGATCAGTTTTAGCAGGTTGTAAACTATTTTGTCAGGTTTTTGGAATGTTTTGGTTGGTTTTGATTTGTTTTTATGATGTTTTGCCAAGTTTTTTGAATGATTTGATCAGTTCTGGCTGGTTTTCTAATGTTTTGGCAATTTTCAGAATGTTTTGATGAGTTTTGTGGGTCTAAATCATTTTGGCGGTTTTCGGAATATTTTGGTTGGTTTTGATTTGTTATTATGATGTTTTGGCGGGTTTTCGGAATGTTTTGGTTGGGTTTTAGAATGTTTTGTATTCTCTTGAGTTGTTTTTATTGTCTTGGCAGGTTTTGGAATGTTTGGATTTGTTTTGGCGGGTTTTAAAATATTTTGGCGGGTATTTGGAATGTTTTGGCGGGTATTCGGAAGGTTTTGATTAGTTTTGACGGGTTTTGAAATATTTTGGCGGGTTTTTAGAAGGTTTTGATTCTGTTTAGCCCAGTTTTTGGTGTGTTTGGATTAGCTTTGGTGGGCTTTATCATGTTTTGTGAGGTTTTTTCGAATGTATTGATCACTTCTGTCTGGTTTTCTATTTTGGCGGGTTTGAAAATATTTTTGGATGAGTTTTGGCGGGTTTGAAAATATTTTGGCTCTTTGCGCAGAGACGACGGTGCCGGTTGCGGTGCGCTCCGGGGCGCTCCTTCTGCGGAAAGACGCCTGGCAGCGGCACTTGGGACAGCTCCGCGTCTCCGTATTCTGCGTTTCTTGCCTTCTGCATCTCAGCAAAATGCTTTCCCACTAGGTCTAGCAAGGAGAAACTGTGGCAGCTGAGTAGATGTAGCCCGGCCCGCCCTTTGAAGTTGACAAGTTCTTGGCATCTCAGAACCTCAAGGGAAGAGCAAGGTTATCTATGGTAGGCTGGGGCAGAACTAGCAGCAAGCAGAGCAAAGTTGTCCAAGAATAGCTTCCATTGGAATGCTAATGGCAATTGAAGAGGCAGGCCAGTGGCAAGCCACTATCTTCTAGCAGTTTGAAAGTTGCAGACACAGTGCAGGTGTTGTGCGGCTTCTTTCTTGGCCTCCTAGAAGGTGCCGTGGTGCCGCGCTCTCCGTCTCTTGCTTGCCAATATGTTGCCATGTTCCTCCTATTGTTTGGTTTGTTTTGATTTGTTTTGATGATCTTTTGGCGGGTTTTCGGAATGTTTTGGTGGTGTTTTAGAATGTTTTGTTTTCTCTTGTGTTGTTTTTATTGTCTTGGCAGGTTGTGGAACGTTTGGATTCGTTTTGGTGGGTTTTAAAATATTTTGGCGGGTATTTGGAATGTTTTGGTTTGCTTTCATTTGTTTTGATTATGTTTTGGCAAGTTATTGAAAGTTTCGATCACTTCTGAATGGTTTTCTAGTATTTTGGGATCTTTTCAGAATGTTTTGATCAGTTTTAGAATGTTTTGTATTCTCTTGAGTTGTTTTTATTGTCTTGGCAGGTTTTGGAATGTTTGGATTGCTTTTGGCGGGTTTTAAAATATTTTGGCGGGTATTTGGAATGTTTTGGCGGGTATTCGGAAGGTTTTGATTAGTTTTGACGGGTTTTGAAATATTTTGGCGGGTTTTTAGAAGGTTTTGACTTGTTTTGATTCTGTTTAGCCCAGTTTTTGGTGTGTTTGGATTAGCTTTGGTGGGCTTTATCATGTTTTGTCAGGTTTTTTCGAATGTATTGATCACTTCTGTCTGGTTTTCTATTTTGGCGGGTTTGAATATATTTTTGGATGAGTTTTGGTGGGTTTGAATATATTATGGCTCTTTGCGCAGAGACGACGGTGCCGGTTGCGGTGCGCTCCGGGGCGCTCCTTCTGCGGAAAGACGCCTGGCAGCGGCACTTGGGACAGCTCCGCGTCTCCGTATTCTGCGTTTCTTGCCTTCTGCCTCTCAGCAAAATGCTTTCCCACTAGGTCTAGCAAGGAGAAACTGTGGCAGCTGAGTAGATGTAGCCCGGCCCGCCCTTTGAAGTTGAAAAGTTCTTGGCATCTCAGAGCCTCAAGGGAAGAGCAAGGTTATCTATGGTAGGCTGGGGCAGAACTAGCAGCAAGCAGAGCAAAGTTGTCCAAGAATAGCTTCCATTGGAATGCTAATGGCAATTGAAGAGGCAGGCCAGTGGCAAGCCACTATCTTCTAGCAGTTTGAAAGTTGCAGACACAGTGCAGGTGTTTTGCGGCTTCCTTCTTGGCCTCCTAGAAGGTGCCGCACTCTCCGTCTCTTGCTTGCCAATATGTTGCCGTGTTCCTCCTATTGTTTGGTTTGTTTTGATTTGTTTTGATGATGTTTTGGCGGGTTTTCGGAATGTTTTGGTGGTGTTTTAGAATGTTTTGTTTTCTCTTGTGTTGTTTTTATTGTGTTGGCACGTTGTGGAACGTTTGGATTCGTTTTGGCGGGTTTTAAAATATTTTGGCGGGTATTTGGAATGTTTTGGTTTGCTTTCATTTGTTTTGATTATGTTTTGGCAAGTTATTGAAAGTTTCGATCACTTCTGACAGGTTTTCTAGTATTTTGGCATCTTTTCAGAATGTTTTGATCAGTTTTGGCAGGTTGTAAACTATTTTGTCAGGTTTTTGGAATGTTTTGGTTGGTTTTGATTTGTTTTTATGATGTTTTGCCAAGTTTTTTGAATGTTTTGATCAGTTCTGGCTGGTTTTCTAATGTTTTGGCATTTTTTCAGAATGTTTTGATGAGTTTTGTGGGTCTAAATTATTTTGGCGGGTTTTCGGAATATTGTGGTTGGTTTTGATTTGTTTTTATGATGTTTTGGCGGGTTTTCGGAATGTTTTGGTTGGGTTTTAGAATGTTTTGGATTCTCTTGAGTTGTTTTTATTGTCTTGGCAGGTTTTGGAATGTTTGGATTCCTTTTGGCGGGTTTTAAAATATTTTGGCGGGTATTTGGAATGTTTTGGCGGGTATTCGGAATGTTTTGATTAGTTTTGACGGGTTTTGAAATATTTTGGCGGGTTTTTAGAAGGTTTTGACTTGTTTTGATTCTGTTTAGCCCAGTTTTTGGTGTGTTTGAATTAGCTTTGGTTGGCTTTATCATGTTTTGTCAGGTTTTTTCGAATGTATTGATCACTTCTGTCTGGTTTTCTATTTTGGCGGGTTTGAAAATATTTTTGGATGAGTTTTGGCGGGTTTGAAAATATTTTGGCTCTTTGCGCAGAGATGACGGTGCCGGTTGCGGTGCGCTCCGGGGCGCTCCTTCTGCGGAAAGACGCCTGGCAGCGGCACTTGGGACAGCTCCGCGTCTCCGTATTCTGCGTTTCTTGCCTTCTGCATCTCAGCAAAATGCTTTCCCACTAGGTCTAGCAAGGAGAAACTGTGGCAGCTGAGTAGATGTAGCCCGGCCCGCCCTTTGAAGTTGACAAGTTCTTGGCATCTCAGAACCTCAAGGGAAGAGCAAGGTTATCTATGGTAGACTGGGGCAGAACTAGCAGCAAGCAGAGCAAAGTTGTCCAAGAATAGCTTCCATTGGAATGCTAATGGCAATTGAAGAGGCAGGCCAGTGGCAAGCCACTATCTTCTAGCAGTTTGAAAGTTGCAGACACAGTACAGGTGTTGTGCGGCTTCTTTCTTGGCCTCCTAGAAGGTGCCGCGCTCTCCGTCTCTTGCTTGCCAATATGTTGCCGTGTTCCTCCTATTGTTTGGTTTGTTTTGATTTGTTTTGATGATCTTTTGGCGGGTTTTCGGAATGTTTTGGTGGTGTTTTAGAATGTTTTGTTTTCTCTTGTGTTGTTTTTATTGTGTTGGCAGGTTTTGGAACGTTTGGATTCGTTTTGGCGGGTTTTAAAATATTTTGGCGGGTGTTTGGAATGTTTTGGTTTGCTTTCATTTGTTTTGATTATGTTTTGGCAAGTTATTGAAAGTTTCGATCACTTCTGACTGGTTTTCTAGTATTTTGGCATCTTTTCAGAATGTTTTGATCAGTTTTAGCAGGTTGTAAACTATTTTGTCAGGTTTTTGGAATGTTTTGGTTGGTTTTGATTTGTTTTTATGATGTTTTGCCAAGTTTTTTGAATGATTTGATCAGTTCTGGCTGGTTTTCTAATGTTTTGGCAATTTTCAGAATGTTTTGATGAGTTTTGTGGGTCTAAATCATTTTGGCGGTTTTCGGAATATTTTGGTTGGTTTTGATTTGTTTTTATGATGTTTTGGCGGGTTTTCGGAATGTTTTGGTTGGGTTTTAGAATGTTTTGTATTCTCTTGAGTTGTTTTTATTGTCTTGGCAGGTTTTGGAATGTTTGGATTTGTTTTGGCGGGTTTTAAAATATTTTGGCGGGTATTTGGAATGTTTTGGCGGGTATTCGGAAGGTTTTGATTAGTTTTGACGGGTTTTGAAATATTTTGGCGGGTTTTTAGAAGGTTTTGATTCTGTTTAGCCCAGTTTTTGGTGTGTTTGGATTAGCTTTGGTGGGCTTTATCATGTTTTGTGAGGTTTTTTCGAATGTATTGATCACTTCTGTCTGGTTTTCTATTTTGGCGGGTTTGAAAATATTTTTGGATGAGTTTTGGCGGGTTTGAAAATATTTTGGCTCTTTGCGCAGAGACGACGGTGCCGGTTGCGGTGCGCTCCGGGGCGCTCCTTCTGCGGAAAGACGCCTGGCAGCGGCACTTGGGACAGCTCCGCGTCTCCGTATTCTGCGTTTCTTGCCTTCTGCATCTCAGCAAAATGCTTTCCCACTAGGTCTAGCAAGGAGAAACTGTGGCAGCTGAGTAGATGTAGCCCGGCCCGCCCTTTGAAGTTGAAAAGCTCTTGGCATCTCAGAACCTCAAGGGAAGAGCAAGGTTATCTATGGTAGGCTGGGGCAGAACTAGCAGCAAGCAGAGCAAAGTTGTCCAAGAATAGCTTCCATTGGAATGCTAATGGCAATTGAAGAGGCAGGCCAGTGGCAAGCCACTAGCTTCTAGCAGTTTGAAAGTTGCAGACACAGTGCAGGTGTTGTGCGGCTTCTTTCTTGGCCTCCTAGAAGGTGCCGTGGTGCCGCGCTCTCCGTCTCTTGCTTGCCAATATGTTGCCATGTTCCTCCTATTGTTTGGTTTGTTTTGATTTGTTTTGATGATCTTTTGGCGGGTTTTCGGAATGTTTTGGTGGTGTTTTAGAATGTTTTGTTTTCTCTTGTGTTGTTTTTATTGTCTTGGCAGGTTGTGGAACGTTTGGATTCGTTTTGGTGGGTTTTAAAATATTTTGGCGGGTATTTGGAATGTTTTGGTTTGCTTTCATTTGTTTTGATTATGTTTTGGCAAGTTATTGAAAGTTTCGATCACTTCTGAATGGTTTTCTAGTATTTTGGGATCTTTTCAGAATGTTTTGATCAGTTTTAGAATGTTTTGTATTCTCTTGAGTTGTTTTTATTGTCTTGGCAGGTTTTGGAATGTTTGGATTGCTTTTGGCGGGTTTTAAAATATTTTGGCGGGTATTTGGAATGTTTTGGCGGGTATTCGGAAGGTTTTGATTAGTTTTGACGGGTTTTGAAATATTTTGGCGGGTTTTTAGAAGGTTTTGACTTGTTTTGATTCTGTTTAGCCCAGTTTTTGGTGTGTTTGGATTAGCTTTGGTGGGCTTTATCATGTTTTGTCAGGTTTTTTCGAATGTATTGATCACTTCTGTCTGGTTTTCTATTTTGGCGGGTTTGAATATATTTTTGGATGAGTTTTGGTGGGTTTGAATATATTATGGCTCTTTGCGCAGAGACGACGGTGCCGGTTGCGGTGCGCTCCGGGGCGCTCCTTCTGCGGAAAGACACCTGGCAGCGGCACTTGGGACAGCTCCGCGTCTCCGTATTCTGCGTTTCTTGCCTTCTGCATCTCAGCAAAATGCTTTCCCACTAGGTCTAGCAAGGAGAAACTGTGGCAGCTGAGTAGATGTAGCCCGGCCCGCCCTTTGAAGTTGAAAAGTTCTTGGCATCTCAGAGCCTCAAGGGAAGAGCAAGGTTATCTATGGTAGGCTGGGGCAGAACTAGCAGCAAGCAGAGCAAAGTTGTCCAAGAATAGCTTCCATTGGAATGCTAATGGCAATTGAAGAGGCAGGCCAGTGGCAAGCCACTATCTTCTAGCAGTTTGAAAGTTGCAGACACAGTGCAGGTGTTTTGCGGCTTCCTTCTTGGCCTCCTAGAAGGTGCCGCACTCTCCGTCTCTTGCTTGCCAATATGTTGCCGTGTTCCTCCTATTGTTTGGATTGTTTTGATTTGTTTTGATGATGTTTTGGCGGGTTTTCGGAATGTTTTGGTGGTGTTTTAGAATGTTTTGTTTTCTCTTGTGTTGTTTTTATTGTCTTGGCAGGTTGTGGAACGTTTGGATTCGTTTTGGCGGGTTTTAAAATATTTTGGCGGGTATTTGGAATGTTTTGGTTTGCTTTCATTTGTTTTGATTATGTTTTGGCAAGTTATTGAAAGTTTTGATCACTTCTGACTGGTTTTCTAGTATTTTGGCATCTTTTCAGAATGTTTTGATCAGTTTTAGCAGGTTGTAAACTATTTTGTCAGGTTTTTGGAATGTTTTGGTTGGTTTTGATTTGTTTTTATGATGTTTTGCCAAGTTTTTTGAATGTTTTGATCAGTTCTGGCTGGTTTTCTAATGTTTTGGCAATTTTCAGAATGTTTTGATGAGTTTTGTGGGTCTAAATTATTTTGGCGGTTTTCGGAATATTTTGGTTGGTTTTGATTTGTTATTATGATGTTTTGTCGGGTTTTCGGAATGTTTTGGTTGGGTTTTAGAATGTTTTGTATTCTCTTGAGTTGTTTTTATTGTCTTGGCAGGTTTTGGAATGTTTGGATTGCTTTTGGCGGGTTTTAAAATATTTTGGCGGGTATTTGGAATGTTTTGGCGGGTATTCGGAATGTTTTGATTAGTTTTGACGGGTTTTGAAATATTTTGGAGGGTTTTTAGAAGGTTTTGATTCTGTTTAGCCCAGTTTTTGGTGTGTTTGGATTAGCTTTGGTGGGCTTTATCATGTTTTGTCAGGTTTTTTCGAATGTATTGATCACTTCTGTCTGGTTTTCTATTTTGGCGGGTTTGAAAATATTTTTGGATTAGTTTTGGCAGGTTTTAAAATATTTTGGCTCTTTGCGCAGAGACGACGGTGCCGGTTGCGGTGCGCTCCGGGGCGCTCCTTCTGCGGAAAGACGCCTGGCAGCGGCACTTGGGACAGCTCCGCGTCTCCGTATTCTGCGTTTCTTGCCTTCTGCCTCTCAGCAAAATGCTTTCCCACTAGGTCTAGCAAGGAGAAACTGTGGCAGCTGAGTAGATGTAGCCCGGCCCGCCCTTTGAAGTTGACAAGTTCTTGGCATCTCAGAGCCTCAAGGGAAGAGCAAGGTTATCTATGGTAGGCTGGGGCAGAACTAGCAGCAAGCAGAGCAAAGTTGTCCAAGAATAGCTTCCATTGGAATGCTAATGGCAATTGAAGAGGCAGGCCAGTGGCAAGCCACTATCTTCTAGCAGTTTGAAAGTTGCAGACACAGTGCAGGTGTTGTGCGGCTTCTTTCTTGGCCTCCTAGAAGGTGCCGTGGTGCCGCGCTCTCCGACTCTTGCTTGCCAATATGTTGCCGTGTTCCTCCTATTGTTTGGTTTGTTTTGATTTGTTTTGATGATGTTTTGGCGGGTTTTCGGAATGTTTTGGTGGTGTTTTAGAATGTTTTGTTTTCTCTTGTGTTGTTTTTATTGTGTTGGCACGTTGTGGAACGTTTGGATTCGTTTTGGCGGGTTTTAAAATATTTTGGCGGGTATTTGGAATGTTTTGGTTTGCTTTCATTTGTTTTGATTATGTTTTGGCAAGTTATTGAAAGTTTCGATCACTTCTGACAGGTTTTCTAGTATTTTGGCATCTTTTCAGAATGTTTTGATCAGTTTTGGCAGGTTGTAAACTATTTTGTCAGGTTTTTGGAATGTTTTGGTTGGTTTTGATTTGTTTTTATGATGTTTTGCCAAGTTTTTTGAATGTTTTGATCAGTTCTGGCTGGTTTTCTAATGTTTTGGCATTTTTTCAGAATGTTTTGATGAGTTTTGTGGGTCTAAATTATTTTGGCGGGTTTTCGGAATATTTTGGTTGGTTTTGATTTGTTTTTATGATGTTTTGGCGGGTTTTCGGAATGTTTTGGTTGGGTTTTAGAATGTTTTGGATTCTCTTGAGTTGTTTTTATTGTCTTGGCAGGTTTTGGAATGTTTGGATTCCTTTTGGCGGGTTTTAAAATATTTTGGCGGGTATTTGGAATGTTTTGGCGGGTATTCGGAATGTTTTGATTAGTTTTGACGGGTTTTGAAATATTTTGGCGGGTTTTTAGAAGGTTTTGACTTGTTTTGATTCTGTTTAGCCCAGTTTTTGGTGTGTTTGAATTAGCTTTGGTTGGCTTTATCATGTTTTGTCAGGTTTTTTCGAATGTATTGATCACTTCTGTCTGGTTTTCTATTTTGGCGGGTTTGAAAATATTTTTGGATGAGTTTTGGCGGGTTTGAAAATATTTTGGCTCTTTGCGCAGAGATGACGGTGCCGGTTGCGGTGCGCTCCGGGGCGCTCCTTCTGCGGAAAGACGCCTGGCAGCGGCACTTGGGACAGCTCCGCGTCTCCGTATTCTGCGTTTCTTGCCTTCTGCATCTCAGCAAAATGCTTTCCCACTAGGTCTAGCAAGGAGAAACTGTGGCAGCTGAGTAGATGTAGCCCGGCCCGCCCTTTGAAGTTGACAAGTTCTTGGCATCTCAGAACCTCAAGGGAAGAGCAAGGTTATCTATGGTAGACTGGGGCAGAACTAGCAGCAAGCAGAGCAAAGTTGTCCAAGAATAGCTTCCATTGGAATGCTAATGGCAATTGAAGAGGCAGGCCAGTGGCAAGCCACTATCTTCTAGCAGTTTGAAAGTTGCAGACACAGTACAGGTGTTGTGCGGCTTCTTTCTTGGCCTCCTAGAAGGTGCCGCGCTCTCCGTCTCTTGCTTGCCAATATGTTGCCGTGTTCCTCCTATTGTTTGGTTTGTTTTGATTTGTTTTGATGATCTTTTGGCGGGTTTTCGGAATGTTTTGGTGGTGTTTTAGAATGTTTTGTTTTCTCTTGTGTTGTTTTTATTGTGTTGGCAGGTTTTGGAACGTTTGGATTCGTTTTGGCGGGTTTTAAAATATTTTGGCGGGTGTTTGGAATGTTTTGGTTTGCTTTCATTTGTTTTGATTATGTTTTGGCAAGTTATTGAAAGTTTCGATCACTTCTGACTGGTTTTCTAGTATTTTGGCATCTTTTCAGAATGTTTTGATCAGTTTTAGCAGGTTGTAAACTATTTTGTCAGGTTTTTGGAATGTTTTGGTTGGTTTTGATTTGTTTTTATGATGTTTTGCCAAGTTTTTTGAATGATTTGATCAGTTCTGGCTGGTTTTCTAATGTTTTGGCAATTTTCAGAATGTTTTGATGAGTTTTGTGGGTCTAAATCATTTTGGCGGTTTTCGGAATATTTTGGTTGGTTTTGATTTGTTTTTATGATGTTTTGGCGGGTTTTCGGAATGTTTTGGTTGGGTTTTAGAATGTTTTGTATTCTCTTGAGTTGTTTTTATTGTCTTGGCAGGTTTTGGAATGTTTGGATTTGTTTTGGCGGGTTTTAAAATATTTTGGCGGGTATTTGGAATGTTTTGGTTTGCTTTCATTTGTTTTGATTATGTTTTGGCAAGTTATTGAAAGTTTTGATCACTTCTGACTGGTTTTCTAGTATTTTGGCATCTTTTCAGAATGTTTTGATCAGTTTTGGCAGGTTGTAAACTATTTTGTCAGGTTTTTGGAATGTTTTGGTTGGTTTTGATTTGTTTTTATGATGTTTTGCCAAGTTTTTTGAATGTTTTGATCAGTTCTGGCTGGTTTTCTAATGTTTTGGCAATTTTCAGAATGTTTTGATGAGTTTTGTGGGTCTAAATTATTTTGGCGGTTTTCGGAATATTTTGGTTGGTTTTGATTTGTTATTATGATGTTTTGTCGGGTTTTTGGAATGTTTTGGTTGGGTTTTAGAATGTTTTGTATTCTCTTGAGTTGTTTTTATTGTCTTGGCAGGTTTTGGAATGTTTGGATTGCTTTTGGCGGGTTTTAAAATATTTTGGCGGGTATTTGGAATGTTTTGGCGGGTATTCGGAATGTTTTGATTAGTTTTGACGGGTTTTGAAATATTTTGGAGGGTTTTTAGAAGGTTTTGATTCTGTTTAGCCCAGTTTTTGGTGTGTTTGGATTAGCTTTGGTGGGCTTTATCATGTTTTGTCAGGTTTTTTCGAATGTATTGATCACTTCTGTCTGGTTTTCTATTTTGGCGGGTTTGAAAATATTTTTGGATTAGTTTTGGCAGGTTTTAAAATATTTTGGCTCTTTGCGCAGAGACGACGGTGCCGGTTGCGGTGCGCTCCGGGGCGCTCCTTCTGCGGAAAGACGCCTGGCAGCGGCACTTGGGACAGCTCCGCGTCTCCGTATTCTGCGTTTCTTGCCTTCTGCCTCTCAGCAAAATGCTTTCCCACTAGGTCTAGCAAGGAGAAACTGTGGCAGCTGAGTAGATGTAGCCCGGCCCGCCCTTTGAAGTTGACAAGTTCTTGGCATCTCAGAGCCTCAAGGGAAGAGCAAGGTTATCTATGGTAGGCTGGGGCAGAACTAGCAGCAAGCAGAGCAAAGTTGTCCAAGAATAGCTTCCATTGGAATGCTAATGGCAATTGAAGAGGCAGGCCAGTGGCAAGCCACTAGCTTCTAGCAGTTTGAAAGTTGCAGACACAGTGCAGGTGTTGTGCGGCTTCTTTCTTGGCCTCCTAGAAGGTGCCGTGGTGCCGCGCTCTCCGACTCTTGCTTGCCAATATGTTGCCGTGTTCCTCCTATTGTTTGGTTTGTTTTGATTTGTTTTGATGATGTTTTGGCGGGTTTTCGGAATGTTTTGGTGGTGTTTTAGAATGTTTTGTTTTCTCTTGTGTTGTTTTTATTGTGTTGGCACGTTGTGGAACGTTTGGATTCGTTTTGGCGGGTTTTAAAATATTTTGGCGGGTATTTGGAATGTTTTGGTTTGCTTTCATTTGTTTTGATTATGTTTTGGCAAGTTATTGAAAGTTTCGATCACTTCTGACAGGTTTTCTAGTATTTTGGCATCTTTTCAGAATGTTTTGATCAGTTTTGGCAGGTTGTAAACTATTTTGTCAGGTTTTTGGAATGTTTTGGTTGGTTTTGATTTGTTTTTATGATGTTTTGCCAAGTTTTTTGAATGTTTTGATCAGTTCTGGCTGGTTTTCTAATGTTTTGGCATTTTTTCAGAATGTTTTGATGAGTTTTGTGGGTCTAAATTATTTTGGCGGGTTTTCGGAATATTTTGGTTGGTTTTGATTTGTTTTTATGATGTTTTGGCGGGTTTTCGGAATGTTTTGGTTGGGTTTTAGAATGTTTTGGATTCTCTTGAGTTGTTTTTATTGTCTTGGCAGGTTTTGGAATGTTTGGATTCCTTTTGGCGGGTTTTAAAATATTTTGGCGGGTATTTGGAATGTTTTGGCGGGTATTCGGAATGTTTTGATTAGTTTTGACGGGTTTTGAAATATTTTGGCGGGTTTTTAGAAGGTTTTGACTTGTTTTGATTCTGTTTAGCCCAGTTTTTGGTGTGTTTGAATTAGCTTTGGTTGGCTTTATCATGTTTTGTCAGGTTTTTTCGAATGTATTGATCACTTCTGTCTGGTTTTCTATTTTGGCGGGTTTGAAAATATTTTTGGATGAGTTTTGGCGGGTTTGAAAATATTTTGGCTCTTTGCGCAGAGATGACGGTGCCGGTTGCGGTGCGCTCCGGGGCGCTCCTTCTGCGGAAAGACGCCTGGCAGCGGCACTTGGGACAGCTCCGCGTCTCCGTATTCTGCGTTTCTTGCCTTCTGCATCTCAGCAAAATGCTTTCCCACTAGGTCTAGCAAGGAGAAACTGTGGCAGCTGAGTAGATGTAGCCCGGCCCGCCCTTTGAAGTTGAAAAGTTCTTGGCATCTCAGAACCTCAAGGGAAGAGCAAGGTTATCTATGGTAGGCTGGGGCAGAACTAGCAGCAAGCAGAGCAAAGTTGTCCAAGAATAGCTTCCATTGGAATGCTAATGGCAATTGAAGAGGCAGGCCAGTGGCAAGCCACTATCTTCTAGCAGTTTGAAAGTTGCAGACACAGTGCAGGTGTTTTGCGGCTTCCTTCTTGGCCTCCTAGAAGGTGCCGCACTCTCCGTCTCTTGCTTGCCAATATGTTGCCGTGTTCCTCCTATTGTTTGGTTTGTTTTGATTTGTTTTGATGATGTTTTGGCGGGTTTTCGGAATGTTTTGGTGGTGTTTTAGAATGTTTTGTTTTCTCTTGTGTTGTTTTTATTGTCTTGGCAGGTTGTGGAACGTTTGGATTCGTTTTGGCGGGTTTTAAAATATTTTGGCGGGTATTTGGAATGTTTTGGTTTGCTTTCATTTGTTTTGATTATGTTTTGGCAAGTTATTGAAAGTTTTGATCACTTCTGACTGGTTTTCTAGTATTTTGGCATCTTTTCAGAATGTTTTGATCAGTTTTGGCAGGTTGTAAACTATTTTGTCAGGTTTTTGGAATGTTTTGGTTGGTTTTGATTTGTTTTTATGATGTTTTGCCAAGTTTTTTGAATGTTTTGATCAGTTCTGGCTGGTTTTCTAATGTTTTGGCAATTTTCAGAATGTTTTGATGAGTTTTGTGGGTCTAAATTATTTTGGCGGTTTTCGGAATATTTTGGTTGGTTTTGATTTGTTATTATGATGTTTTGTCGGGTTTTCGGAATGTTTTGGTTGGGTTTTAGAATGTTTTGTATTCTCTTGAGTTGTTTTTATTGTCTTGGCAGGTTTTGGAATGTTTGGATTGCTTTTGGCGGGTTTTAAAATATTTTGGCGGGTATTTGGAATGTTTTGGCGGGTATTCGGAATGTTTTGATTAGTTTTGACGGGTTTTGAAATATTTTGGAGGGTTTTTAGAAGGTTTTGATTCTGTTTAGCCCAGTTTTTGGTGTGTTTGGATTAGCTTTGGTGGGCTTTATCATGTTTTGTCAGGTTTTTTCGAATGTATTGATCACTTCTGTCTGGTTTTCTATTTTGGCGGGTTTGAAAATATTTTTGGATTAGTTTTGGCAGGTTTTAAAATATTTTGGCTCTTTGCGCAGAGACGACGGTGCCGGTTGCGGTGCGCTCCGGGGCGCTCCTTCTGCGGAAAGACGCCTGGCAGCGGCACTTGGGACAGCTCCGCGTCTCCGTATTCTGCGTTTCTTGCCTTCTGCCTCTCAGCAAAATGCTTTCCCACTAGGTCTAGCAAGGAGAAACTGTGGCAGCTGAGTAGATGTAGCCCGGCCCGCCCTTTGAAGTTGACAAGTTCTTGGCATCTCAGAGCCTCAAGGGAAGAGCAAGGTTATCTATGGTAGGCTGGGGCAGAACTAGCAGCAAGCAGAGCAAAGTTGTCCAAGAATAGCTTCCATTGGAATGCTAATGGCAATTGAAGAGGCAGGCCAGTGGCAAGCCACTAGCTTCTAGCAGTTTGAAAGTTGCAGACACAGTGCAGGTGTTGTGCGGCTTCTTTCTTGGCCTCCTAGAAGGTGCCGTGGTGCCGCGCTCTCCGACTCTTGCTTGCCAATATGTTGCCGTGTTCCTCCTATTGTTTGGTTTGTTTTGATTTGTTTTGATGATGTTTTGGCGGGTTTTCGGAATGTTTTGGTGGTGTTTTAGAATGTTTTGTTTTCTCTTGTGTTGTTTTTATTGTGTTGGCACGTTGTGGAACGTTTGGATTCGTTTTGGCGGGTTTTAAAATATTTTGGCGGGTATTTGGAATGTTTTGGTTTGCTTTCATTTGTTTTGATTATGTTTTGGCAAGTTATTGAAAGTTTCGATCACTTCTGACAGGTTTTCTAGTATTTTGGCATCTTTTCAGAATGTTTTGATCAGTTTTGGCAGGTTGTAAACTATTTTGTCAGGTTTTTGGAATGTTTTGGTTGGTTTTGATTTGTTTTTATGATGTTTTGCCAAGTTTTTTGAATGTTTTGATCAGTTCTGGCTGGTTTTCTAATGTTTTGGCATTTTTTCAGAATGTTTTGATGAGTTTTGTGGGTCTAAATTATTTTGGCGGGTTTTCGGAATATTTTGGTTGGTTTTGATTTGTTTTTATGATGTTTTGGCGGGTTTTCGGAATGTTTTGGTTGGGTTTTAGAATGTTTTGGATTCTCTTGAGTTGTTTTTATTGTCTTGGCAGGTTTTGGAATGTTTGGATTCCTTTTGGCGGGTTTTAAAATATTTTGGCGGGTATTTGGAATGTTTTGGCGGGTATTCGGAATGTTTTGATTAGTTTTGACGGGTTTTGAAATATTTTGGCGGGTTTTTAGAAGGTTTTGACTTGTTTTGATTCTGTTTAGCCCAGTTTTTGGTGTGTTTGAATTAGCTTTGGTTGGCTTTATCATGTTTTGTCAGGTTTTTTCGAATGTATTGATCACTTCTGTCTGGTTTTCTATTTTGGCGGGTTTGAAAATATTTTTGGATGAGTTTTGGCGGGTTTGAAAATATTTTGGCTCTTTGCGCAGAGATGACGGTGCCGGTTGCGGTGCGCTCCGGGGCGCTCCTTCTGCGGAAAGACGCCTGGCAGCGGCACTTGGGACAGCTCCGCGTCTCCGTATTCTGCGTTTCTTGCCTTCTGCATCTCAGCAAAATGCTTTCCCACTAGGTCTAGCAAGGAGAAACTGTGGCAGCTGAGTAGATGTAGCCCGGCCCGCCCTTTGAAGTTGAAAAGTTCTTGGCATCTCAGAGCCTCAAGGGAAGAGCAAGGTTATCTATGGTAGGCTGGGGCAGAACTAGCAGCAAGCAGAGCAAAGTTGTCCAAGAATAGCTTCCATTGGAATGCTAATGGCAATTGAAGAGGCAGGCCAGTGGCAAGCCACTATCTTCTAGCAGTTTGAAAGTTGCAGACACAGTGCAGGTGTTTTGCGGCTTCCTTCTTGGCCTCCTAGAAGGTGCCGCACTCTCCGTCTCTTGCTTGCCAATATGTTGCCGTGTTCCTCCTATTGTTTGGTTTGTTTTGATTTGTTTTGATGATGTTTTGGCGGGTTTTCGGAATGTTTTGGTGGTGTTTTAGAATGTTTTGTTTTCTCTTGTGTTGTTTTTATTGTCTTGGCAGGTTGTGGAACGTTTGGATTCGTTTTGGCGGGTTTTAAAATATTTTGGCGGGTATTTGGAATGTTTTGGTTTGCTTTCATTTGTTTTGATTATGTTTTGGCAAGTTATTGAAAGTTTTGATCACTTCTGACTGGTTTTCTAGTATTTTGGCATCTTTTCAGAATGTTTTGATCAGTTTTAGCAGGTTGTAAACTATTTTGTCAGGTTTTTGGAATGTTTTGGTTGGTTTTGATTTGTTTTTATGATGTTTTGCCAAGTTTTTTGAATGTTTTGATCAGTTCTGGCTGGTTTTCTAATGTTTTGGCAATTTTCAGAATGTTTTGATGAGTTTTGTGGGTCTAAATTATTTTGGCGGTTTTCGGAATATTTTGGTTGGTTTTGATTTGTTATTATGATGTTTTGTCGGGTTTTCGGAATGTTTTGGTTGGGTTTTAGAATGTTTTGTATTCTCTTGAGTTGTTTTTATTGTCTTGGCAGGTTTTGGAATGTTTGGATTGCTTTTGGCGGGTTTTAAAATATTTTGGCGGGTATTTGGAATGTTTTGGCGGGTATTCGGAATGTTTTGATTAGTTTTGACGGGTTTTGAAATATTTTGGAGGGTTTTTAGAAGGTTTTGATTCTGTTTAGCCCAGTTTTTGGTGTGTTTGGATTAGCTTTGGTGGGCTTTATCATGTTTTGTCAGGTTTTTTCGAATGTATTGATCACTTCTGTCTGGTTTTCTATTTTGGCGGGTTTGAAAATATTTTTGGATTAGTTTTGGCAGGTTTTAAAATATTTTGGCTCTTTGCGCAGAGACGACGGTGCCGGTTGCGGTGCGCTCCGGGGCGCTCCTTCTGCGGAAAGACGCCTGGCAGCGGCACTTGGGACAGCTCCGCGTCTCCGTATTCTGCGTTTCTTGCCTTCTGCCTCTCAGCAAAATGCTTTCCCACTAGGTCTAGCAAGGAGAAACTGTGGCAGCTGAGTAGATGTAGCCCGGCCCGCCCTTTGAAGTTGACAAGTTCTTGGCATCTCAGAGCCTCAAGGGAAGAGCAAGGTTATCTATGGTAGGCTGGGGCAGAACTAGCAGCAAGCAGAGCAAAGTTGTCCAAGAATAGCTTCCATTGGAATGCTAATGGCAATTGAAGAGGCAGGCCAGTGGCAAGCCACTATCTTCTAGCAGTTTGAAAGTTGCAGACACAGTGCAGGTGTTGTGCGGCTTCTTTCTTGGCCTCCTAGAAGGTGCCGTGGTGCCGCGCTCTCCGACTCTTGCTTGCCAATATGTTGCCATGTTCCTCCTATTGTTTGGTTTGTTTTGATTTGTTTTGATGATGTTTTGGCGGGTTTTCGGAATGTTTTGGTGGTGTTTTAGAATGTTTTGTTTTCTCTTGTGTTGTTTTTATTGTCTTGGCAGGTTGTGGAACGTTTGGATTCGTTTTGGCGGGTTTTAAAATATTTTGGCGGGTATTTGGAATGTTTTGGTTTGCTTTCATTTGTTTTGATTATGTTTTGGCAAGTTATTGAAAGTTTTGATCACTTCTGACTGGTTTTCTAGTATTTTGGCATCTTTTCAGAATGTTTTGATCAGTTTTAGCAGGTTGTAAACTATTTTGTCAGGTTTTTGGAATGTTTTGGTTGGTTTTGATTTGTTTTTATGATGTTTTGCCAAGTTTTTTGAATGTTTTGATCAGTTCTGGCTGGTTTTCTAATGTTTTGGCAATTTTCAGAATGTTTTGATGAGTTTTGTGGGTCTAAATTATTTTGGCGGTTTTCGGAATATTTTGGTTGGTTTTGATTTGTTATTATGATGTTTTGTCGGGTTTTCGGAATGTTTTGGTTGGGTTTTAGAATGTTTTGTATTCTCTTGAGTTGTTTTTATTGTCTTGGCAGGTTTTGGAATGTTTGGATTGCTTTTGGCGGGTTTTAAAATATTTTGGCGGGTATTTGGAATGTTTTGGCGGGTATTCGGAATGTTTTGATTAGTTTTGACGGGTTTTGAAATATTTTGGAGGGTTTTTAGAAGGTTTTGATTCTGTTTAGCCCAGTTTTTGGTGTGTTTGGATTAGCTTTGGTGGGCTTTATCATGTTTTGTCAGGTTTTTTCGAATGTATTGATCACTTCTGTCTGGTTTTCTATTTTGGCGGGTTTGAAAATATTTTTGGATTAGTTTTGGCAGGTTTTAAAATATTTTGGCTCTTTGCGCAGAGACGACGGTGCCGGTTGCGGTGCGCTCCGGGGCGCTCCTTCTGCGGAAAGACGCCTGGCAGCGGCACTTGGGACAGCTCCGCGTCTCCGTATTCTGCGTTTCTTGCCTTCTGCCTCTCAGCAAAATGCTTTCCCACTAGGTCTAGCAAGGAGAAACTGTGGCAGCTGAGTAGATGTAGCCCGGCCCGCCCTTTGAAGTTGACAAGTTCTTGGCATCTCAGAACCTCAAGGGAAGAGCAAGGTTATCTATGGTAGGCTGGGGCAGAACTAGCAGCAAGCAGAGCAAAGTTGTCCAAGAATAGCTTCCATTGGAATGCTAATGGCAATTGAAGAGGCAGGCCAGTGGCAAGCCACTATCTTCTAGCAGTTTGAAAGTTGCAGACACAGTGCAGGTGTTGTGCGGCTTCTTTCTTGGCCTCCTAGAAGGTGCCGTGGTGCCGCGCTCTCCGACTCTTGCTTGCCAATATGTTGCCGTGTTCCTCCTATTGTTTGGTTTGTTTTGATTTGTTTTGATGATGTTTTGGCGGGTTTTCGGAATGTTTTGGTGGTGTTTTAGAATGTTTTGTTTTCTCTTGTGTTGTTTTTATTGTGTTGGCACGTTGTGGAACGTTTGGATTCGTTTTGGCGGGTTTTAAAATATTTTGGCGGGTATTTGGAATGTTTTGGTTTGCTTTCATTTGTTTTGATTATGTTTTGGCAAGTTATTGAAAGTTTCGATCACTTCTGACAGGTTTTCTAGTATTTTGGCATCTTTTCAGAATGTTTTGATCAGTTTTGGCAGGTTGTAAACTATTTTGTCAGGTTTTTGGAATGTTTTGGTTGGTTTTGATTTGTTTTTATGATGTTTTGCCAAGTTTTTTGAATGTTTTGATCAGTTCTGGCTGGTTTTCTAATGTTTTGGTATTTTTTCAGAATGTTTTGATGAGTTTTGTGGGTCTAAATTATTTTGGCGGGTTTTCGGAATATTTTGGTTGGTTTTGATTTGTTTTTATGATGTTTTGGCGGGTTTTCGGAATGTTTTGGTTGGGTTTTAGAATGTTTTGGATTCTCTTGAGTTGTTTTTATTGTCTTGGCAGGTTTTGGAATGTTTGGATTCCTTTTGGCGGGTTTTAAAATATTTTGGCGGGTATTTGGAATGTTTTGGCGGGTATTCGGAATGTTTTGATTAGTTTTGACGGGTTTTGAAATATTTTGGCGGGTTTTTAGAAGGTTTTGACTTGTTTTGATTCTGTTTAGCCCAGTTTTTGGTGTGTTTGAATTAGCTTTGGTTGGCTTTATCATGTTTTGTCAGGTTTTTTCGAATGTATTGATCACTTCTGTCTGGTTTTCTATTTTGGCGGGTTTGAAAATATTTTTGGATGAGTTTTGGCGGGTTTGAAAATATTTTGGCTCTTTGCGCAGAGATGACGGTGCCGGTTGCGGTGCGCTCCGGGGCGCTCCTTCTGCGGAAAGACGGCTGGCAGCGGCACTTGGGACAGCTCCGCGTCTCCGTATTCTGCGTTTCTTGCCTTCTGCATCTCAGCAAAATGCTTTCCCACTAGGTCTAGCAAGGAGAAACTGTGGCAGCTGAGTAGATGTAGCCCGGCCCGCCCTTTGAAGTTGACAAGTTCTTGGCATCTCAGAGCCTCAAGGGAAGAGCAAGGTTACCTATGGTAGACTGGGGCAGAACTAGCAGCAAGCAGAGCAAAGTTGTCCAAGAATAGCTTCCATTGGAATGCTAATGGCAATTGAAGAGGCAGGCCAGTGGCAAGCCACTATCTTCTAGCAGTTTGAAAGTTGCAGACACAGTACAGGTGTTGTGCGGCTTCTTTCTTGGCCTCCTAGAAGGTGCCGCGCTCTCCGTCTCTTGCTTGCCAATATGTTGCCGTGTTCCTCCTATAGTTTGGTTTGTTTTGATTTGTTTTGATGATCTTTTGGCGGGTTTTCGGATTGTTTTGGTGGTGTTTTAGAATGTTTTGTTTTCTCTTGTGTTGTTTTTATTGTGTTGGCAGGTTTTGGAACGTTTGGATTCGTTTTGGCGGGTTTTAAAATATTTTGGCGGGTGTTTGGAATGTTTTGGTTTGCTTTCATTTGTTTTGATTATGTTTTGGCAAGTTATTGAAAGTTTCGATCACTTCTGACTGGTTTTCTAGTATTTTGGCATCTTTTCAGAATGTTTTGATCAGTTTTAGCAGGTTGTAAACTATTTTGTCAGGTTTTTGGAATGTTTTGGTTGGTTTTGATTTGTTTTTATGATGTTTTGCCAAGTTTTTTGAATGATTTGATCAGTTCTGGCTGGTTTTCTAATGTTTTGGCAATTTTCAGAATGTTTTGATGAGTTTTGTGGGTCTAAATCATTTTGGCGGTTTTCGGAATATTTTGGTTGGTTTTGATTTGTTTTTATGATGTTTTGGCGGGTTTTCGGAATGTTTTGGTTGGGTTTTAGAATGTTTTGTATTCTCTTGAGTTGTTTTTATTGTCTTGGCAGGTTTTGGAATGTTTGGATTGCTTTTGGCGGGTTTTAAAATATTTTGGCGGGTATTTGGAATGTTTTGGCGGGTATTCGGAAGGTTTTGATTAGTTTTGACGGGTTTTGAAATATTTTGGCGGGTTTTTAGAAGGTTTTGATTCTGTTTAGCCCAGTTTTTGGTGTGTTTGGATTAGCTTTGGTGGGCTTTATCATGTTTTGTCAGGTTTTTTCGAATGTATTGATCACTTCTGTCTGGTTTTCTATTTTGGCGGGTTTGAAAATATTTTTGGATGAGTTTTGGCGGGTTTGAAAATATTTTGGCTCTTTGCGCAGAGACGACGGTGCCGGTTGCGGTGCGCTCCGGGGCGCTCCTTCTGCGGAAAGACGCCTGGCAGCGGCACTTGGGACAGCTCCGCGTCTCCGTATTCTGCGTTTCTTGCCTTCTGCATCTCAGCAAAATGCTTTCCCACTAGGTCTAGCAAGGAGAAACTGTGGCAGCTGAGTAGATGTAGCCCGGCCCGCCCTTTGAAGTTGAAAAGTTCTTGGCATCTCAGAACCTCAAGGGAAGAGCAAGGTTATCTATGGTAGGCTGGGGCAGAACTAGCAGCAAGCAGAGCAAAGTTGTCCAAGAATAGCTTCCATTGGAATGCTAATGGCAATTGAAGAGGCAGGCCAGTGGCAAGCCACTATCTTCTAGCAGTTTGAAAGTTGCAGACACAGTGCAGGTGTTGTGCGGCTTCTTTCTTGGCCTCCTAGAAGGTGCCGTGGTGCCGCGCTCTCCGTCTCTTGCTTGCCAATATGTTGCCATGTTCCTCCTATTGTTTGGTTTGTTTTGATTTGTTTTGATGATCTTTTGGCGGGTTTTCGGAATGTTTTGGTGGTGTTTTAGAATGTTTTGTTTTCTCTTGTGTTGTTTTTATTGTCTTGGCAGGTTGTGGAACGTTTGGATTCGTTTTGGTGGGTTTTAAAATATTTTGGCGGGTATTTGGAATGTTTTGGTTTGCTTTCATTTGTTTTGATTATGTTTTGGCAAGTTATTGAAAGTTTTGATCACTTCTGACTGGTTTTCTAGTATTTTGGCATCTTTTCAGAATGTTTTGATCAGTTTTAGCAGGTTGTAAACTATTTTGTCAGGTTTTTGGAATGTTTTGGTTGGTTTTGATTTGTTTTTATGATGTTTTGCCAAGTTTTTTGAATGTTTTGATCAGTTCTGGCTGGTTTTCTAATGTTTTGGCAATTTTCAGAATGTTTTGATGAGTTTTGTGGGTCTAAATCATTTTGGCGGTTTTCGGAATATTTTGGTTGGTTTTGATTTGTTTTTATGATGTTTTGGCGGGTTTTCGGAATGTTTTGGTTGGGTTTTAGAATGTTTTGTATTCTCTTGAGTTGTTTTTATTGTCTTGGCAGGTTCTGGAATGTTTGGATTTGTTTTGGCGGGTTTTAAAATATTTTGGCGGGTATTTGGAATGTTTTGGCGGGTATTCGGAATGTTTTGATTAGTTTTGACGGGTTTTGAAATATTTTGGAGGGTTTTTAGAAGGTTTTGATTCTGTTTAGCCCAGTTTTTGGTGTGTTTGGATTAGCTTTGGTGGGCTTTATCATGTTTTGTCAGGTTTTTTCGAATGTATTGATCACTTCTGTCTGGTTTTCTATTTTGGCGGGTTTGAAAATATTTTTGGATGAGTTTTGGCGGGTTTGAAAATATTTTGGCTCTTTGCGCAGAGACGACGGTGCCGGTTGCGGTGCGCTCCGGGGCGCTCCTTCTGCGGAAAGACGCCTGGCAGCGGCACTTGGGACAGCTCCGCGTCTCCGTATTCTGCGTTTCTTGCCTTCTGCATCTCAGCAAAATGCTTTCCCACTAGGTCTAGCAAGGAGAAACTGTGGCAGCTGAGTAGATGTAGCCCGGCCCGCCCTTTGAAGTTGACAAGTTCTTGGCATCTCAGAACCTCAAGGGAAGAGCAAGGTTATCTATGGTAGGCTGGGGCAGAACTAGCAGCAAGCAGAGCAAAGTTGTCCAAGAATAGCTTCCATTGGAATGCTAATGGCAATTGAAGAGGCAGGCCAGTGGCAAGCCACTAGCTTCTAGCAGTTTGAAAGTTGCAGACACAGTACAGGTGTTGTGCGGCTTCTTTCTTGGCCTCCTAGAAGGTGCCGCACTCTCCGTCTCTTGCTTGCCAATATGTTGCCGTGTTCCTCCTATTGTTTGGTTTGTTTTGATTTGTTTTGATGATGTTTTGGCGGGTTTTCGGAATGTTTTGGTGGTGTTTTAGAATGTTTTGTTTTCTCTTGTGTTGTTTTTATTGTCTTGGAAGGTTTTGGAACGTTTGGATTCGTTTTGGCGGGTTTTAAAATATTTTGGCGGTTGTTTGGAATGTTTTGGTTTGCTTTCATTTGTTTTGATTATGTTTTGGCAAGTTATTGAAAGTTTCGATCACTTCTGACTGGTTTTCTAGTATTTTGGCATCTTTTCAGAATGTTTTGATCAGTTTTAGCAGGTTGTAAACTATTTTGTCAGGTTTTTGGAATGTTTTGGTTGGTTTTGATTTGTTTTTATGATGTTTTGCCAAGTTGTTGAATGATTTGATCAGTTCTGGCTGGTTTTCTAATGTTTTGGCATCTTTTCAGAATGTTTTGATGAGTTTTGTGGGTCTAAATTATTTTGGCGGTTTTTGGAATATTTTGGTTGGTTTTGATTTGATTTGATGATGTTTTGTCCGGTTTTCGGAATGTTTTGGTTGGGTTTTAGAATGTTTTGTATTCTCTTGAGTTGTTTTTATTGTGTTGGCAGGTTTTGGAATGTCTGGATTCCTTTTGGCGGGTTTTAAAATATTTTGGCGGGTATTTGGAATGTTTTGGCGGGTATTCGGAATGTTTTGATTAGTTTTGACGGGTTTTGAAATATTTTGGCGGGTTTTTAGAAGGTTTTGATTCTGTTTAGCCCAGTTTTTGGTGTGTTTGGATTAGCTTTGGTGGGCTTTATCATGTTTTGTCAGGTTTTTTCGAATGTATTGATCACTTCTGTCTGGTTTTCTATTTTGGCGGGTTTGAAAATATTTTTGGATGAGTTTTGGCGGGTTTTAAAATATTTTGGCTCTTTGCGCAGAGACGACGGTGCCGGTTGCGGTGCGCTCCGGGGCGCTCCTTCTGCGGAAAGACGCCTGGCAGCGGCACTTGGGACAGCTCCGCGTCTCCGTATTCTGCGTTTCTTGCCTTCTGCATCTCAGCAAAATGCTTTCCCACTAGGTCTAGCAAGGAGAAACTGTGGCAGCTGAGTAGATGTAGCCCGGCCCGCCCTTTGAAGTTGACAAGTTCTTGGCATCTCAGAACCTCAAGGGAAGAGCAAGGTTATCTATGGTAGGCTGGGGCAGAACTAGCAGCAAGCAGAGCAAAGTTGTCCAAGAATAGCTTCCATTGGAATGCTAATGGCAATTGAAGAGGCAGGCCAGTGGCAAGCCACTATCTTCTAGCAGTTTGAAAGTTGCAGACACAGTACAGGTGTTGTGCGGCTTCTTTCTTGGCCTCCTAGAAGGTGCCGCACTCTCCGTCTCTTGCTTGCCAATATGTTGCCGTGTTCCTCCTATTGTTTGGTTTGTTTTGATTTGTTTTGATGATGTTTTGGCGGGTTTTCGGAATGTTTTGGTGGTGTTTTAGAATGTTTTGTTTTCTCTTGTGTTGTTTTTATTGTCTTGGCAGGTTGTGGAACGTTTGGATTCGTTTTGGCGGGTTTTAAAATATTTTGGCGGGTATTTGGAATGTTTTGGTTTGCTTTCATTTGTTTTGATTATGTTTTGGCAAGTTATTGAAAGTTTTGATCACTTCTGACTGGTTTTCTAGTATTTTGGCATCTTTTCAGAATGTTTTGATCAGTTTTAGCAGGTTGTAAACTATTTTGTCAGGTTTTTGGAATGTTTTGGTTGGTTTTGATTTGTTTTTATGATGTTTTGCCAAGTTTTTTGAATGTTTTGATCAGTTCTGGCTGGTTTTCTAATGTTTTGGCAATTTTCAGAATGTTTTGATGAGTTTTGTGGGTCTAAATCATTTTGGCGGTTTTCGGAATATTTTGGTTGGTTTTGATTTGTTTTTATGATGTTTTGGCGGGTTTTCGGAATGTTTTGGTTGGGTTTTAGAATGTTTTGTATTCTCTTGAGTTGTTTTTATTGTCTTGGCAGGTTCTGGAATGTTTGGATTGCTTTTGGCGGGTTTTAAAATATTTTGGCGGGTATTTGGAATGTTTTGGCGGGTATTCGGAATGTTTTGATTAGTTTTGACGGGTTTTGAAATATTTTGGAGGGTTTTTAGAAGGTTTTGATTCTGTTTAGCCCAGTTTTTGGTGTGTTTGGATTAGCTTTGGTGGGCTTTATCATGTTTTGTCAGGTTTTTTCGAATGTATTGATCACTTCTGTCTGGTTTTCTATTTTGGCGGGTTTGAAAATATTTTTAGATTAGTTTTGGCAGGTTTTAAAATATTTTGGCTCTTTGCGCAGAGACGACGGTGCCGGTTGCGGTGCGCTCCGGGGCGCTCCTTCTGCGGAAAGACGCCTGGCAGCGGCACTTGGGACAGCTCCGCGTCTCCGTATTCTGCGTTTCTTGCCTTCTGCATCTCAGCAAAATGCTTTCCCACTAGGTCTAGCAAGGAGAAACTGTGGCAGCTGAGTAGATGTAGCCCGGCCCGCCCTTTGAAGTTGAAAAGTTCTTGGCATCTCAGAGCCTCAAGGGAAGAGCAAGGTTATCTATGGTAGGCTGGGGCAGAACTAGCAGCAAGCAGAGCAAAGTTGTCCAAGAATAGCTTCCATTGGAATGCTAATGGCAATTGAAGAGGCAGGCCAGTGGCAAGCCACTAGCTTCTAGCAGTTTGAAAGTTGCAGACACAGTGCAGGTGTTGTGCGGCTTCTTTCTTGGCCTCCTAGAAGGTGCCGTGGTGCCGCGCTCTCCGTCTCTTGCTTGCCAATATGTCGCCATGTTCCTCCTATTGTTTGGTTTGTTTTGATTTGTTTTGATGATGTTTTGGCGGGTTTTCGGAATGTTTTGGTGGTGTTTTAGAATGTTTTGTTTTCTCTTGTGTTGTTTTTATTGTCTTGGCAGGTTGTGGAACGTTTGGATTCGTTTTGGCGGGTTTTAAAATATTTTGGCGGGTATTTGGAATGTTTTGGTTTGCTTTCATTTGTTTTGATTATGTTTTGGCAAGTTATTGAAAGTTTTGATCACTTCTGACTGGTTTTCTAGTATTTTGGCATCTTTTCAGAATGTTTTGATCAGTTTTAGCAGGTTGTAAACTATTTTGTCAGGTTTTTGGAATGTTTTGGTTGGTTTTGATTTGTTTTTATGATGTTTTGCCAAGTTTTTTGAATGTTTTGATCAGTTCTGGCTGGTTTTCTAATGTTTTGGCAATTTTCAGAATGTTTTGATGAGTTTTGTGGGTCTAAATCATTTTGGCGGTTTTCGGAATATTTTGGTTGGTTTTGATTTGTTTTTATGATGTTTTGGCGGGTTTTCGGAATGTTTTGGTTGGGTTTTAGAATGTTTTGTATTCTCTTGAGTTGTTTTTATTGTCTTGGCAGGTTCTGGAATGTTTGGATTGCTTTTGGCGGGTTTTAAAATATTTTGGCGGGTATTTGGAATGTTTTGGCGGGTATTCGGAATGTTTTGATTAGTTTTGACGGGTTTTGAAATATTTTGGAGGGTTTTTAGAAGGTTTTGATTCTGTTTAGCCCAGTTTTTGGTGTGTTTGGATTAGCTTTGGTGGGCTTTATCATGTTTTGTCAGGTTTTTTCGAATGTATTGATCACTTCTGTCTGGTTTTCTATTTTGGCGGGTTTGAAAATATTTTTAGATTAGTTTTGGCAGGTTTTAAAATATTTTGGCTCTTTGCGCAGAGACGACGGTGCCGGTTGCGGTGCGCTCCGGGGCGCTCCTTCTGCGGAAAGACGCCTGGCAGCGGCACTTGGGACAGCTCCGCGTCTCCGTATTCTGCGTTTCTTGCCTTCTGCATCTCAGCAAAATGCTTTCCCACTAGGTCTAGCAAGGAGAAACTGTGGCAGCTGAGTAGATGTAGCCCGGCCCGCCCTTTGAAGTTGAAAAGTTCTTGGCATCTCAGAGCCTCAAGGGAAGAGCAAGGTTATCTATGGTAGGCTGGGGCAGAACTAGCAGCAAGCAGAGCAAAGTTGTCCAAGAATAGCTTCCATTGGAATGCTAATGGCAATTGAAGAGGCAGGCCAGTGGCAAGCCACTAGCTTCTAGCAGTTTGAAAGTTGCAGACACAGTGCAGGTGTTGTGCGGCTTCTTTCTTGGCCTCCTAGAAGGTGCCGTGGTGCCGCGCTCTCCGTCTCTTGCTTGCCAATATGTCGCCATGTTCCTCCTATTGTTTGGTTTGTTTTGATTTGTTTTGATGATCTTTTGGCGGGTTTTCGGAATGTTTTGGTGGTGTTTTAGAATGTTTTGTTTTCTCTTGTGTTGTTTTTATTGTCTTGGAAGGTTTTGGAACGTTTGGATTCGTTTTGGCGGGTTTTAAAATATTTTGGCGGTTGTTTGGAATGTTTTGGTTTGCTTTCATTTGTTTTGATTATGTTTTGGCAAGATATTGAAAGTTTCGATCACTTCTGACTGGTTTTCTAGTATTTTGGCATCTTTTCAGAATGTTTTGATCAGTTTTAGCAGGTTGTAAACTATTTTGTCAGGTTTTTGGAATGTTTTGGTTGGTTTTGATTTGTTTTTATGATGTTTTGCCAAGTTTTTTGAATGATTTGATCAGTTCTGGCTGGTTTTCTAATGTTTTGGCAATTTTCAGAATGTTTTGATGAGTTTTGTGGGTCTAAATTATTTTGGCGGTTTTTGGAATATTTTGGTTGTTTTTGATTTGATTTGATGATGTTTTGTCCGGTTTTCGGAATGTTTTGGTTGGGTTTTAGAATGTTTTGTATTCTCTTGAGTTGTTTTTATTGTGTTGGCAGGTTTTGGAATGTTTGGATTTGTTTTGGCGGGTTTTAAAATATTTTGGCGGGTATTTGGAATGTTTTGGCGGGTATTCGGAATGTTTTGATTAGTTTTGACGGGTTTTGAAATATTTTGGCGGGTTTTTAGAAGGTTTTGATTCTGTTTAGCCCAGTTTTTGGTGTGTTTGGATTAGCTTTGGTGGGCTTTATCATGTTTTGTCAGGTTTTTTCGAATGTATTGATCACTTCTGTCTGGTTTTCTATTTTGGCGGGTTTGAAAATATTTTTGGATGAGTTTTGGCGGGTTTTAAAATATTTTGGCTCTTTGCGCAGAGACGACGGTGCCGGTTGCGGTGCGCTCCGGGGCGCTCCTTCTGCGGAAAGACGCCTGGCAGCGGCACTTGGGACAGCTCCGCGTCTCCGTATTCTGCGTTTCTTGCCTTCTGCATCTCAGCAAAATGCTTTCCCACTAGGTCTAGCAAGGAGAAACTGTGGCAGCTGAGTAGATGTAGCCCGGCCCGCCCTTTGAAGTTGACAAGTTCTTGGCATCTCAGAACCTCAAGGGAAGAGCAAGGTTATCTATGGTAGGCTGGGGCAGAACTAGCAGCAAGCAGAGCAAAGTTGTCCAAGAATAGCTTCCATTGGAATGCTAATGGCAATTGAAGAGGCAGGCCAGTGGCAAGCCACTATCTTCTAGCAGTTTGAAAGTTGCAGACACAGTACAGGTGTTGTGCGGCTTCTTTCTTGGCCTCCTAGAAGGTGCCGCGCTCTCCGTCTCTTGCTTGCCAATATGTTGCCGTGTTCCTCCTATTGTTTGGTTTGTTTTGATTTGTTTTGATGATGTTTTGGCGGGTTTTCGGAATGTTTTGGTGGTGTTTTAGAATGTTTTGTTTTCTCTTGTGTTGTTTTTATTGTCTTGGCAGGTTTTGGAACGTTTGGATTCGTTTTGGCGGGTTTTAAAATATTTTGGCGGGTATTTGGAATGTTTTGGTTTGCTTTCATTTGTTTTGATTATGTTTTGGCAAGTTATTGAAAGTTTCGATCACTTCTGACAGGTTTTCTAGTATTTTGGGATCTTTTCAGAATGTTTTGATCAGTTTTAGCAGGTTGTAAACTATTTTGTCAGGTTTTTGGAATGTTTTGGTTGGTTTTGATTTGTTTTTATGATGTTTTGCAAAGTTTTTTGAATGATTTGATCAGTTCTGGCTGGTTTTCTAATGTTTTGGCAATTTTCAGAATGTTTTGATGAGTTTTGTGGGTCTAAATCATTTTGGCGGTTTTCGGAATATTTTGGTTGGTTTTGATTTGTTTTTATGATGTTTTGGCGGGTTTTCGGAATGTTTTGGTTGGGTTTTAGAATGTTTTGTATTCTCTTGAGTTGTTTTTATTGTGTTGGCAGGTTTTGGAATGTTTGGATTGCTTTTGGCGGGTTTTAAAATATTTTGGCGGGTATTTGGAATGTTTTGGCGGGTATTCGGAATGTTTTGATTAGTTTTGACGGGTTTTGAAATATTTTGGCGTGTTTTTAGAAGGTTTTGATTCTGTTTAGCCCAGTTTTTGGTGTGTTTGGATTAGCTTTGGTGGGCTTTATCATGTTTTGTCAGGTTTTTTCGAATGTATTGATCACTTCTGTCTGGTTTTCTATTTTGGCGGGTTTGAAAATATTTTTGGATGAGTTTTGGCGGGTTTTAAAATATTTTGGCTCTTTGCGCAGAGACGACGGTGCCGGTTGCGGTGCGCTCCGGGGCGCTCCTTCTGCGGAAAGACGCCTGGCAGCGGCACTTGGGACAGCTCCGCGTCTCCGTATTCTGCGTTTCTTGCCTTCTGCATCTCAGCAAAATGCTTTCCCACTAGGTCTAGCAAGGAGAAACTGTGGCAGCTGAGTAGATGTAGCCCGGCCCGCCCTTTGAAGTTGACAAGTTCTTGGCATCTCAGAACCTCAAGGGAAGAGCAAGGTTATCTATGGTAGGCTGGGGCAGAACTAGCAGCAAGCAGAGCAAAGTTGTCCAAGAATAGCTTCCATTGGAATGCTAATGGCAATTGAAGAGGCAGGCCAGTGGCAAGCCACTATCTTCTAGCAGTTTGAAAGTTGCAGACACAGTACAGGTGTTGTGCGGCTTCTTTCTTGGCCTCCTAGAAGGTGCCGCGCTCTCCGTCTCTTGCTTGCCAATATGTTGCCGTGTTCCTCCTATTGTTTGGTTTGTTTTGATTTGTTTTGATGATCTTTTGGCGGGTTTTCGGAATGTTTTGGTGGTGTTTTAGAATGTTTTGTTTTCTCTTGTGTTGTTTTTATTGTCTTGGCAGGTTTTGGAACGTTTGGATTCGTTTTGGCGGGTTTTAAAATATTTTGGCGGGTATTTGGAATGTTTTGGTTTGCTTTCATTTGTTTTGATTATGTTTTGGCAAGTTATTGAAAGTTTCGATCACTTCTGACAGGTTTTCTAGTATTTTGGGATCTTTTCAGAATGTTTTGATCAGTTTTAGCAGGTTGTAAACTATTTTGTCAGGTTTTTGGAATGTTTTGGTTGGTTTTGATTTGTTTTTATGATGTTTTGCAAAGTTTTTTGAATGATTTGATCAGTTCTGGCTGGTTTTCTAATGTTTTGGCAATTTTCAGAATGTTTTGATGAGTTTTGTGGGTCTAAATCATTTTGGCGGTTTTCGGAATATTTTGGTTGGTTTTGATTTGTTTTTATGATGTTTTGGCGGGTTTTCGGAATGTTTTGGTTGGGTTTTAGAATGTTTTGTATTCTCTTGAGTTGTTTTTATTGTGTTGGCAGGTTTTGGAATGTTTGGATTTGTTTTGGCGGGTTTTAAAATATTTTGGCGGGTATTTGGAATGTTTTGGCGGGTATTCGGAATGTTTTGATTAGTTTTGACGGGTTTTGAAATATTTTGGCGGGTTTTTAGAAGGTTTTGATTCTGTTTAGCCCAGTTTTTGGTGTGTTTGGATTAGCTTTGGTGGGCTTTATCATGTTTTGTCAGGTTTTTTCGAATGTATTGATCACTTCTGTCTGGTTTTCTATTTTGGCGGGTTTGAAAATATTTTTGGATGAGTTTTGGCGGGTTTGAAAATATTTTGGCTCTTTGCGCAGAGACGACGGTGCCGGTTGCGGTGCGCTCCGGGGCGCTCCTTCTGCGGAAAGACGCCTGGCAGCGGCACTTGGGACAGCTCCGCGTCTCCGTATTCTGCGTTTCTTGCCTTCTGCATCTCAGCAAAATGCTTTCCCACTAGGTCTAGCAAGGAGAAACTGTGGCAGCTGAGTAGATGTAGCCCGGCCCGCCCTTTGAAGTTGAAAAGTTCTTGGCATCTCAGAACCTCAAGGGAAGAGCAAGGTTATCTATGGTAGGCTGGGGCAGAACTAGCAGCAAGCAGAGCAAAGTTGTCCAAGAATAGCTTCCATTGGAATGCTAATGGCAATTGAAGAGGCAGGCCAGTGGCAAGCCACTATCTTCTAGCAGTTTGAAAGTTGCAGACACAGTACAGGTGTTGTGCGGCTTCTTTCTTGGCCTCCTAGAAGGTGCCGCACTCTCCGTCTCTTGCTCGCCAATATGTTGCCGTGTTCCTCCTATTGTTTGGTTTGTTTTGATTTGTTTTGATGATCTTTTGGCGGGTTTTCGGAATGTTTTGGTGGTGTTTTAGAATGTTTTGTTTTCTCTTGTGTTGTTTTTATTGTCTTGGCAGGTTGTGGAACGTTTGGATTCGTTTTGGCGGGTTTTAAAATATTTTGGCGGGTATTTGGAATGTTTTGGTTTGCTTTCATTTGTTTTGATTATGTTTTGGCAAGTTATTGAAAGTTTTGATCACTTCTGACTGGTTTTCTAGTATTTTGGCATCTTTTCAGAATGTTTTGATCAGTTTTAGCAGGTTGTAAACTATTTTGTCAGGTTTTTGGAATGTTTTGGTTGGTTTTGATTTGTTTTTATGATGTTTTGCCAAGTTTTTTGAATGTTTTGATCAGTTCTGGCTGGTTTTCTAATGTTTTGGCAATTTTCAGAATGTTTTGATGAGTTTTGTGGGTCTAAATCATTTTGGCGGTTTTCGGAATATTTTGGTTGGTTTTGATTTGTTTTTATGATGTTTTGGCGGGTTTTCGGAATGTTTTGGTTGGGTTTTAGAATGTTTTGTATTCTCTTGAGTTGTTTTTATTGTCTTGGCAGGTTCTGGAATGTTTGGATTGCTTTTGGCGGGTTTTAAAATATTTTGGCGGGTATTTGGAATGTTTTGGCGGGTATTCGGAATGTTTTGATTAGTTTTGACGGGTTTTGAAATATTTTGGAGGGTTTTTAGAAGGTTTTGATTCTGTTTAGCCCAGTTTTTGGTGTGTTTGGATTAGCTTTGGTGGGCTTTATCATGTTTTGTCAGGTTTTTTCGAATGTATTGATCACTTCTGTCTGGTTTTCTATTTTGGCGGGTTTGAAAATATTTTTGGATTAGTTTTGGCAGGTTTTAAAATATTTTGGCTCTTTGCGCAGAGACGACGGTGCCGGTTGCGGTGCGCTCCGGGGCGCTCCTTCTGCGGAAAGACGCCTGGCAGCGGCACTTGGGACAGCTCCGCGTCTCCGTATTCTGCGTTTCTTGCCTTCTGCATCTCAGCAAAATGCTTTCCCACTAGGTCTAGCAAGGAGAAACTGTGGCAGCTGAGTAGATGTAGCCCGGCCCGCCCTTTGAAGTTGACAAGTTCTTGGCATCTCAGAGCCTCAAGGGAAGAGCAAGGTTATCTATGGTAGGCTGGGGCAGAACTAGCAGCAAGCAGAGCAAAGTTGTCCAAGAATAGCTTCCATTGGAATGCTAATGGCAATTGAAGAGGCAGGCCAGTGGCAAGCCACTAGCTTCTAGCAGTTTGAAAGTTGCAGACACAGTACAGGTGTTGTGCGGCTTCTTTCTTGGCCTCCTAGAAGGTGCCGCACTCTCCGTCTCTTGCTTGCCAATATGTTGCCGTGTTCCTCCTATTGTTTGGTTTGTTTTGATTTGTTTTGATGATCTTTTGGCGGGTTTTCGGAATGTTTTGGTGGTGTTTTAGAATGTTTTGTTTTCTCTTGTGTTGTTTTTATTGTCTTGGCAGGTTGTGGAACGTTTGGATTCGTTTTGGCGGGTTTTAAAATATTTTGGCGGGTATTTGGAATGTTTTGGTTTGCTTTCATTTGTTTTGATTATGTTTTGGCAAGTTATTGAAAGTT
The DNA here is from genome assembly GCF_036417665.1 of Passer domesticus. Lineage (NCBI taxonomy): Eukaryota > Metazoa > Chordata > Aves > Passeriformes > Passeridae > Passer > Passer domesticus. Next base: position 60,995,764 of record NC_087474.1, read on the forward strand.
TTGATCACTTCTGACTGGTTTTCTAGTATTTTGGCATCTTTTCAGAATGTTTTGATCAGTTTTAGCAGGTTGTAAACTATTTTGTCAGGTTTTTGGAATGTTTTGGTTGGTTTTGATTTGTTTTTATGATGTTTTGCCAAGTTTTTTGAATGTTTTGATCAGTTCTGGCTGGTTTTCTAATGTTTTGGCAATTTTCAGAATGTTTTGATGAGTTTTGTGGGTCTAAATCATTTTGGCGGTTTTCGGAATATTTTGGTTGGTTTTGATTTGTTTTTATGATGTTTTGGCGGGTTTTCGGAATGTTTTGGTTGGGTTTTAGAATGTTTTGTATTCTCTTGAGTTGTTTTTATTGTCTTGGCAGGTTCTGGAATGTTTGGATTGCTTTTGGCGGGTTTTAAAATATTTTGGCGGGTATTTGGAATGTTTTGGCGGGTATTCGGAATGTTTTGATTAGTTTTGACGGGTTTTGAAATATTTTGGAGGGTTTTTAGAAGGTTTTGATTCTGTTTAGCCCAGTTTTTGGTGTGTTTGGATTAGCTTTGGTGGGCTTTATCATGTTTTGTCAGGTTTTTTCGAATGTATTGATCACTTCTGTCTGGTTTTCTATTTTGGCGGGTTTGAAAATATTTTTGGATTAGTTTTGGCGGGTTTTAAAATATTTTGGCTCTTTGCGCAGAGACGACGGTGCCGGTTGCGGTGCGCTCCGGGGCGCTCCTTCTGCGGAAAGACGCCTGGCAGCGGCACTTGGGACAGCTCCGCGTCTCCGTATTCTGCGTTTCTTGCCTTCTGCATCTCAGCAAAATGCTTTCCCACTAGGTCTAGCAAGGAGAAACTGTGGCAGCTGAGTAGATGTAGCCCGGCCCGCCCTTTGAAGTTGAAAAGCTCTTGGCATCTCAGAACCTCAAGGGAAGAGCAAGGTTATCTATGGTAGGCTGGGGCAGAACTAGCAGCAAGCAGAGCAAAGTTGTCCAAGAATAGCTTCCATTGGAATGCTAATGGCAATTGAAGAGGCAGGCCAGTGGCAAGCCACTAGCTTCTAGCAGTTTGAAAGTTGCAGACACAGTGCAGGTGTTGTGCGGCTTCTTTCTTGGCCTCCTAGAAGGTGCCGTGGTGCCGCGCTCTCCGTCTCTTGCTTGCCAATATGTCGCCATGTTCCTCCTATTGTTTGGTTTGTTTTGATTTGTTTTGATGATCTTTTGGCGGGTTTTCGGAATGTTTTGGTGGTGTTTTAGAATGTTTTGTTTTCTCTTGTGTTGTTTTTATTGTCTTGGAAGGTTTTGGAACGTTTGGATTCGTTTTGGCGGGTTTTAAAATATTTTGGCGGTTGTTTGGAATGTTTTGGTTTGCTTTCATTTGTTTTGATTATGTTTTGGCAAGTTATTGAAAGTTTCGATCACTTCTGACTGGTTTTCTAGTATTTTGGGATCTTTTCAGAATGTTTTGATCAGTTTTAGCAGGTTGTAAACTATTTTGTCAGGTTTTTGGAATGTTTTGGTTGGTTTTGATTTGTTTTTATGATGTTTTGCCAAGTTTTTTGAATGATTTGATCAGTTCTGGCTGGTTTTCTAATGTTTTGGCAATTTTCAGAATGTTTTGATGAGTTTTGTGGGTCTAAATTATTTTGGCGGTTTTTGGAATATTTTGGTTGTTTTTGATTTGATTTGATGATGTTTTGTCCGGTTTTCGGAATGTTTTGGTTGGGTTTTAGAATGTTTTGTATTCTCTTGAGTTGTTTTTATTGTGTTGGCAGGTTTTGGAATGTTTGGATTTGTTTTGGCGGGTTTTAAAATATTTTGGCGGGTATTTGGAATGTTTTGGCGGGTATTCGGAATGTTTTGATTAGTTTTGACGGGTTTTGAAATATTTTGGCGGGTTTTTAGAAGGTTTTGATTCTGTTTAGCCCAGTTTTTGGTGTGTTTGGATTAGCTTTGGTGGGCTTTATCATGTTTTGTCAGATTTTTTCGAATGTATTGATCACTTCTGTCTGGTTTTCAATTTTGGCGGGTTTGAAAATATTTTTGGATGAGTTTTGGCGGGTTTTAAAATATTTTGGCTCTTTGCGCAGAGACGACGGTGCCGGTTGCGGTGCGCTCCGGGGCGCTCCTTCTGCGGAAAGACGCCTGGCAGCGGCACTTGGGACAGCTCCGCGTCTCCGTATTCTGCGTTTCTTGCCTTCTGCATCTCAGCAAAATGCTTTCCCACTAGGTCTAGCAAGGAGAAACTGTGGCAGCTGAGTAGATGTAGCCCGGCCCGCCCTTTGAAGTTGAAAAGTTCTTGGCATCTCAGAACCTCAAGGGAAGAGCAAGGTTATCTATGGTAGGCTGGGGCAGAACTAGCAGCAAGCAGAGCAAAGTTGTCCAAGAATAGCTTCCATTGGAATGCTAATGGCAATTGAAGAGGCAGGCCAGTGGCAAGCCACTATCTTCTAGCAGTTTGAAAGTTGCAGACACAGTACAGGTGTTGTGCGGCTTCTTTCTTGGCCTCCTAGAAGGTGCCGCACTCTCCGTCTCTTGCTTGCCAATATGTTGCCGTGTTCCTCCTATTGTTTGGTTTGTTTTGATTTGTTTTGATGATCTTTTGGCGGGTTTTCGGAATGTTTTGGTGGTGTTTTAGAATGTTTTGTTTTCTCTTGTGTTGTTTTTATTGTCTTGGCAGGTTGTGGAACGTTTGGATTCGTTTTGGCGGGTTTTAAAATATTTTGGCGGGTATTTGGAATGTTTTGGTTTGCTTTCATTTGTTTTGATTATGTTTTGGCAAGTTATTGAAAGTTTTGATCACTTCTGACTGGTTTTCTAGTATTTTGGCATCTTTTCAGAATGTTTTGATCAGTTTTAGCAGGTTGTAAACTATTTTGTCAGGTTTTTGGAATGTTTTGGTTGGTTTTGATTTGTTTTTATGATGTTTTGCCAAGTTTTTTGAATGTTTTGATCAGTTCTGGCTGGTTTTCTAATGTTTTGGCAATTTTCAGAATGTTTTGATGAGTTTTGTGGGTCTAAATCATTTTGGCGGTTTTCGGAATATTTTGGTTGGTTTTGATTTGTTTTTATGATGTTTTGGCGGGTTTTCGGAATGTTTTGGTTGGGTTTTAGAATGTTTTGTATTCTCTTGAGTTGTTTTTATTGTCTTGGCAGGTTCTGGAATGTTTGGATTGCTTTTGGCGGGTTTTAAAATATTTTGGCGGGTATTTGGAATGTTTTGGCGGGTATTCGGAATGTTTTGATTAGTTTTGACGGGTTTTGAAATATTTTGGAGGGTTTTTAGAAGGTTTTGTTTCTGTTTAGCCCAGTTTTTGGTGTGTTTGGATTAGCTTTGGTGGGCTTTATCATGTTTTGTCAGGTTTTTTCGAATGTATTGATCACTTCTGTCTGGTTTTCTATTTTGGCGGGTTTGAAAATATTTTTGGATTAGTTTTGGCAGGTTTTAAAATATTTTGGCTCTTTGCGCAGAGACGACGGTGCCGGTTGCGGTGCGCTCCGGGGCGCTCCTTCTGCGGAAAGACGCCTGGCAGCGGCACTTGGGACAGCTCCGCGTCTCCGTATTCTGCGTTTCTTGCCTTCTGCATCTCAGCAAAATGCTTTCCCACTAGGTCTAGCAAGGAGAAACTGTGGCAGCTGAGTAGATGTAGCCCGGCCCGCCCTTTGAAGTTGACAAGTTCTTGGCATCTCAGAGCCTCAAGGGAAGAGCAAGGTTATCTATGGTAGGCTGGGGCAGAACTAGCAGCAAGCAGAGCAAAGTTGTCCAAGAATAGCTTCCATTGGAATGCTAATGGCAATTGAAGAGGCAGGCCAGTGGCAAGCCACTAGCTTCTAGCAGTTTGAAAGTTGCAGACACAGTGCAGGTGTTGTGCGGCTTCTTTCTTGGCCTCCTAGAAGGTGCCGTGGTGCCGCGCTCTCCGTCTCTTGCTTGCCAATATGTCGCCATGTTCCTCCTATTGTTTGGTTTGTTTTGATTTGTTTTGATGATCTTTTGGCGGGTTTTCGGAATGTTTTGGTGGTGTTTTAGAATGTTTTGTTTTCTCTTGTGTTGTTTTTATTGTCTTGGAAGGTTTTGGAACGTTTGGATTCGTTTTGGCGGGTTTTAAAATATTTTGGCGGTTGTTTGGAATGTTTTGGTTTGCTTTCATTTGTTTTGATTATGTTTTGGCAAGTTATTGAAAGTTTCGATCACTTCTGACTGGTTTTCTAGTATTTTGGGATCTTTTCAGAATGTTTTGATCAGTTTTAGCAGGTTGTAAACTATTTTGTCAGGTTTTTGGAATGTTTTGGTTGGTTTTGATTTGTTTTTATGATGTTTTGCCAAGTTTTTTGAATGATTTGATCAGTTCTGGCTGGTTTTCTAATGTTTTGGCAATTTTCAGAATGTTTTGATGAGTTTTGTGGGTCTAAATTATTTTGGCGGTTTTTGGAATATTTTGGTTGTTTTTGATTTGATTTGATGATGTTTTGTCCGGTTTTCGGAATGTTTTGGTTGGGTTTTAGAATGTTTTGTATTCTCTTGAGTTGTTTTTATTGTGTTGGCAGGTTTTGGAATGTTTGGATTTGTTTTGGCGGGTTTTAAAATATTTTGGCGGGTATTTGGAATGTTTTGGCGGGTATTCGGAATGTTTTGATTAGTTTTGACGGGTTTTGAAATATTTTGGCGGGTTTTTAGAAGGTTTTGATTCTGTTTAGCCCAGTTTTTGGTGTGTTTGGATTAGCTTTGGTGGGCTTTATCATGTTTTGTCAGGTTTTTTCGAATGTATTGATCACTTCTGTCTGGTTTTCTATTTTGGCGGGTTTGAAAATATTTTTGGATGAGTTTTGGCGGGTTTTAAAATATTTTGGCTCTTTGCGCAGAGACGACGGTGCCGGTTGCGGTGCGCTCCGGGGCGCTCCTTCTGCGGAAAGACGCCTGGCAGCGGCACTTGGGACAGCTCCGCGTCTCCGTATTCTGCGTTTCTTGCCTTCTGCATCTCAGCAAAATGCTTTCCCACTAGGTCTAGCAAGGAGAAACTGTGGCAGCTGAGTAGATGTAGCCCGGCCCGCCCTTTGAAGTTGACAAGTTCTTGGCATCTCAGAACCTCAAGGGAAGAGCAAGGTTATCTATGGTAGGCTGGGGCAGAACTAGCAGCAAGCAGAGCAAAGTTGTCCAAGAATAGCTTCCATTGGAATGCTAATGGCAATTGAAGAGGCAGGCCAGTGGCAAGCCACTATCTTCTAGCAGTTTGAAAGTTGCAGACACAGTACAGGTGTTGTGCGGCTTCTTTCTTGGCCTCCTAGAAGGTGCCGCGCTCTCCGTCTCTTGCTTGCCAATATGTTGCCGTGTTCCTCCTATTGTTTGGTTTGTTTTGATTTGTTTTGATGATGTTTTGGCGGGTTTTCGGAATGTTTTGGTGGTGTTTTAGAATGTTTTGTTTTCTCTTGTGTTGTTTTTATTGTGTTGGCAGGTTTTGGAACGTTTGGATTCGTTTTGGCGGGTTTTAAAATATTTTGGCGGGTATTTGGAATGTTTTGGTTTGCTTTCATTTGTTTTGATTATGTTTTGGCAAGTTATTGAAAGTTTTGATCACTTCTGACTGGTTTTCTAGTATTTTGGCATCTTTTCAGAATGTTTTGATCAGTTTTAGCAGGTTGTAAACTATTTTGTCAGGTTTTTGGAATGTTTTGGTTGGTTTTGATTTGTTTTTATGATGTTTTGCCAAGTTTTTTGAATGTTTTGATCAGTTCTGGCTGGTTTTCTAATGTTTTGGCAATTTTCAGAATGTTTTGATGAGTTTTGTGGGTCTAAATCATTTTGGCGGTTTTCGGAATATTTTGGTTGGTTTTGATTTGTTTTTATGATGTTTTGGCGGGTTTTCGGAATGTTTTGGTTGGGTTTTAGAATGTTTTGTATTCTCTTGAGTTGTTTTTATTGTCTTGGCAGGTTCTGGAATGTTTGGATTGCTTTTGGCGGGTTTTAAAATATTTTGGCGGGTATTTGGAATGTTTTGGCGGGTATTCGGAATGTTTTGATTAGTTTTGACGGGTTTTGAAATATTTTGGAGGGTTTTTAGAAGGTTTTGATTCTGTTTAGCCCAGTTTTTGGTGTGTTTGGATTAGCTTTGGTGGGCTTTATCATGTTTTGTCAGGTTTTTTCGAATGTATTGATCACTTCTGTCTGGTTTTCTATTTTGGCGGGTTTGAAAATATTTTTGGATTAGTTTTGGCAGGTTTTAAAATATTTTGGCTCTTTGCGCAGAGACGACGGTGCCGGTTGCGGTGCGCTCCGGGGCGCTCCTTCTGCGGAAAGACGCCTGGCAGCGGCACTTGGGACAGCTCCGCGTCTCCGTATTCTGCGTTTCTTGCCTTCTGCATCTCAGCAAAATGCTTTCCCACTAGGTCTAGCAAGGAGAAACTGTGGCAGCTGAGTAGATGTAGCCCGGCCCGCCCTTTGAAGTTGAAAAGTTCTTGGCATCTCAGAGCCTCAAGGGAAGAGCAAGGTTATCTATGGTAGGCTGGGGCAGAACTAGCAGCAAGCAGAGCAAAGTTGTCCAAGAATAGCTTCCATTGGAATGCTAATGGCAATTGAAGAGGCAGGCCAGTGGCAAGCCACTAGCTTCTAGCAGTTTGAAAGTTGCAGACACAGTGCAGGTGTTGTGCGGCTTCTTTCTTGGCCTCCTAGAAGGTGCCGTGGTGCCGCGCTCTCCGTCTCTTGCTTGCCAATATGTCGCCATGTTCCTCCTATTGTTTGGTTTGTTTTGATTTGTTTTGATGATCTTTTGGCGGGTTTTCGGAATGTTTTGGTGGTGTTTTAGAATGTTTTGTTTTCTCTTGTGTTGTTTTTATTGTCTTGGAAGGTTTTGGAACGTTTGGATTCGTTTTGGCGGGTTTTAAAATATTTTGGCGGTTGTTTGGAATGTTTTGGTTTGCTTTCATTTGTTTTGATTATGTTTTGGCAAGTTATTGAAAGTTTCGATCACTTCTGACTGGTTTTCTAGTATTTTGGGATCTTTTCAGAATGTTTTGATCAGTTTTAGCAGGTTGTAAACTATTTTGTCAGGTTTTTGGAATGTTTTGGTTGGTTTTGATTTGTTTTTATGATGTTTTGCCAAGTTTTTTGAATGATTTGATCAGTTCTGGCTGGTTTTCTAATGTTTTGGCAATTTTCAGAATGTTTTGATGAGTTTTGTGGGTCTAAATTATTTTGGCGGTTTTTGGAATATTTTGGTTGTTTTTGATTTGATTTGATGATGTTTTGTCCGGTTTTCGGAATGTTTTGGTTGGGTTTTAGAATGTTTTGTATTCTCTTGAGTTGTTTTTATTGTGTTGGCAGGTTTTGGAATGTTTGGATTTGTTTTGGCGGGTTTTAAAATATTTTGGCGGGTATTTGGAATGTTTTGGCGGGTATTCGGAATGTTTTGATTAGTTTTGACGGGTTTTGAAATATTTTGGCGGGTTTTTAGAAGGTTTTGATTCTGTTTAGCCCAGTTTTTGGTGTGTTTGGATTAGCTTTGGTGGGCTTTATCATGTTTTGTCAGGTTTTTTCGAATGTATTGATCACTTCTGTCTGGTTTTCTATTTTGGCGGGTTTGAAAATATTTTTGGATGAGTTTTGGCGGGTTTTAAAATATTTTGGCTCTTTGCGCAGAGACGACGGTGCCGGTTGCGGTGCGCTCCGGGGCGCTCCTTCTGCGGAAAGACGCCTGGCAGCGGCACTTGGGACAGCTCCGCGTCTCCGTATTCTGCGTTTCTTGCCTTCTGCATCTCAGCAAAATGCTTTCCCACTAGGTCTAGCAAGGAGAAACTGTGGCAGCTGAGTAGATGTAGCCCGGCCCGCCCTTTGAAGTTGACAAGTTCTTGGCATCTCAGAACCTCAAGGGAAGAGCAAGGTTATCTATGGTAGGCTGGGGCAGAACTAGCAGCAAGCAGAGCAAAGTTGTCCAAGAATAGCTTCCATTGGAATGCTAATGGCAATTGAAGAGGCAGGCCAGTGGCAAGCCACTATCTTCTAGCAGTTTGAAAGTTGCAGACACAGTACAGGTGTTGTGCGGCTTCTTTCTTGGCCTCCTAGAAGGTGCCGCGCTCTCCGTCTCTTGCTTGCCAATATGTTGCCGTGTTCCTCCTATTGTTTGGTTTGTTTTGATTTGTTTTGATGATGTTTTGGCGGGTTTTCGGAATGTTTTGGTGGTGTTTTAGAATGTTTTGTTTTCTCTTGTGTTGTTTTTATTGTCTTGGCAGGTTTTGGAACGTTTGGATTCGTTTTGGCGGGTTTTAAAATATTTTGGCGGGTATTTGGAATGTTTTAGTTTGCTTTCATTTGTTTTGATTATGTTTTGGCAAGTTATTGAAAGTTTTGATCACTTCTGACTGTTTTTCTAGTATTTTGGCATCTTTTCAGAATGTTTTGATCAGTTTTAGCAGGTTGTAAACTATTTTGTCAGGTTTTTGGAATGTTTTGGTTGGTTTTGATTTGTTTTTATGATGTTTTGCCAAGTTTTTTGAATGTTTTGATCAGTTCTGGCTGGTTTTCTAATGTTTTGGCAATTTTCAGAATGTTTTGATGAGTTTTGTGGGTCTAAATCATTTTGGCGGTTTTCGGAATATTTTGGTTGGTTTTGATTTGTTTTTATGATGTTTTGGCGGGTTTTCGGAATGTTTTGGTTGGGTTTTAGAATGTTTTGTATTCTCTTGAGTTGTTTTTATTGTCTTGGCAGGTTCTGGAATGTTTGGATTGCTTTTGGCGGGTTTTAAAATATTTTGGCGGGTATTTGGAATGTTTTGGCGGGTATTCGGAATGTTTTGATTAGTTTTGACGGGTTTTGAAATATTTTGGAGGGTTTTTAGAAGGTTTTGATTCTGTTTAGCCCAGTTTTTGGTGTGTTTGGATTAGCTTTGGTGGGCTTTATCATGTTTTGTCAGGTTTTTTCGAATGTATTGATCACTTCTGTCTGGTTTTCTATTTTGGCGGGTTTGAAAATATTTTTGGATTAGTTTTGGCAGGTTTTAAAATATTTTGGCTCTTTGCGCAGAGACGACGGTGCCGGTTGCGGTGCGCTCCGGGGCGCTCCTTCTGCGGAAAGACGCCTGGCAGCGGCACTTGGGACAGCTCCGCGTCTCCGTATTCTGCGTTTCTTGCCTTCTGCATCTCAGCAAAATGCTTTCCCACTAGGTCTAGCAAGGAGAAACTGTGGCAGCTGAGTAGATGTAGCCCGGCCCGCCCTTTGAAGTTGACAAGTTCTTGGCATCTCAGAGTCTCAAGGGAAGAGCAAGGTTATCTATGGTAGGCTGGGGCAGAACTAGCAGCAAGCAGAGCAAAGTTGTCCAAGAATAGCTTCCATTGGAATGCTAATGGCAATTGAAGAGGCAGGCCAGTGGCAAGCCACTAGCTTCTAGCAGTTTGAAAGTTGCAGACACAGTGCAGGTGTTGTGCGGCTTCTTTCTTGGCCTCCTAGAAGGTGCCGTGGTGCCGCGCTCTCCGTCTCTTGCTTGCCAATATGTCGCCATGTTCCTCCTATTGTTTGGTTTGTTTTGATTTGTTTTGATGATCTTTTGGCGGGTTTTCGGAATGTTTTGGTGGTGTTTTAGAATGTTTTGTTTTCTCTTGTGTTGTTTTTATTGTCTTGGAAGGTTTTGGAACGTTTGGATTCGTTTTGGCGGGTTTTAAAATATTTTGGCGGTTGTTTGGAATGTTTTGGTTTGCTTTCATTTGTTTTGATTATGTTTTGGCAAGTTATTGAAAGTTTCGATCACTTCTGACTGGTTTTCTAGTATTTTGGGATCTTTTCAGAATGTTTTGATCAGTTTTAGCAGGTTGTAAACTATTTTGTCAGGTTTTTGGAATGTTTTGGTTGGTTTTGATTTGTTTTTATGATGTTTTGCCAAGTTTTTTGAATGATTTGATCAGTTCTGGCTGGTTTTCTAATGTTTTGGCAATTTTCAGAATTTTTTGATGAGTTTTGTGGGTCTAAATTATTTTGGCGGTTTTTGGAATATTTTGGTTGTTTTTGATTTGATTTGATGATGTTTTGTCCGGTTTTCGGAATGTTTTGGTTGGGTTTTAGAATGTTTTGTATTCTCTTGAGTTGTTTTTATTGTGTTGGCAGGTTTTGGAATGTTTGGATTTGTTTTGGCGGGTTTTAAAATATTTTGGCGGGTATTTGGAATGTTTTGGCGGGTATTCGGAATGTTTTGATTAGTTTTGACGGGTTTTGAAATATTTTGGCGGGTTTTTAGAAGGTTTTGATTCTGTTTAGCCCAGTTTTTGGTGTGTTTGGATTAGCTTTGGTGGGCTTTATCATGTTTTGTCAGGTTTTTTCGAATGTATTGATCACTTCTGTCTGGTTTTCTATTTTGGCGGGTTTGAAAATATTTTTGGATGAGTTTTGGCGGGTTTTAAAATATTTTGGCTCTTTGCGCAGAGACGACGGTGCCGGTTGCGGTGCGCTCCGGGGCGCTCCTTCTGCGGAAAGACGCCTGGCAGCGGCACTTGGGACAGCTCCGCGTCTCCGTATTCTGCGTTTCTTGCCTTCTGCATCTCAGCAAAATGCTTTCCCACTAGGTCTAGCAAGGAGAAACTGTGGCAGCTGAGTAGATGTAGCCCGGCCCGCCCTTTGAAGTTGACAAGTTCTTGGCATCTCAGAACCTCAAGGGAAGAGCAAGGTTATCTATGGTAGGCTGGGGCAGAACTAGCAGCAAGCAGAGCAAAGTTGTCCAAGAATAGCTTCCATTGGAATGCTAATGGCAATTGAAGAGGCAGGCCAGTGGCAAGCCACTATCTTCTAGCAGTTTGAAAGTTGCAGACACAGTACAGGTGTTGTGCGGCTTCTTTCTTGGCCTCCTAGAAGGTGCCGCGCTCTCCGTCTCTTGCTTGCCAATATGTTGCCGTGTTCCTCCTATTGTTTGGTTTGTTTTGATTTGTTTTGATGATGTTTTGGCGGGTTTTCGGAATGTTTTGGTGGTGTTTTAGAATGTTTTGTTTTCTCTTGTGTTGTTTTTATTGTCTTGGCAGGTTTTGGAACGTTTGGATTCGTTTTGGCGGGTTTTAAAATATTTTGGCGGGTATTTGGAATGTTTTGGTTTGCTTTCATTTGTTTTGATTATGTTTTGGCAAGTTATTGAAAGTTTTGATCACTTCTGACTGGTTTTCTAGTATTTTGGCATCTTTTCAGAATGTTTTGATCAGTTTTAGCAGGTTGTAAACTATTTTGTCAGGTTTTTGGAATGTTTTGGTTGGTTTTGATTTGTTTTTATGATGTTTTGCCAAGTTTTTTGAATGTTTTGATCAGTTCTGGCTGGTTTTCTAATGTTTTGGCAATTTTCAGAATGTTTTGATGAGTTTTGTGGGTCTAAATCATTTTGGCGGTTTTCGGAATATTTTGGTTGGTTTTGATTTGTTTTTATGATGTTTTGGCGGGTTTTCGGAATGTTTTGGTTGGGTTTTAGAATGTTTTGTATTCTCTTGAGTTGTTTTTATTGTCTTGGCAGGTTCTGGAATGTTTGGATTGCTTTTGGCGGGTTTTAAAATATTTTGGCGGGTATTTGGAATGTTTTGGCGGGTATTCGGAATGTTTTGATTAGTTTTGACGGGTTTTGAAATATTTTGGAGGGTTTTTAGAAGGTTTTGATTCTGTTTAGCCCAGTTTTTGGTGTGTTTGGATTAGCTTTGGTGGGCTTTATCATGTTTTGTCAGGTTTTTTCGAATGTATTGATCACTTCTGTCTGGTTTTCTATTTTGGCGGGTTTGAAAATATTTTTGGATTAGTTTTGGCAGGTTTTAAAATATTTTGGCTCTTTGCGCAGAGACGACGGTGCCGGTTGCGGTGCGCTCCGGGGCGCTCCTTCTGCGGAAAGACGCCTGGCAGCGGCACTTGGGACAGCTCCGCGTCTCCGTATTCTGCGTTTCTTGCCTTCTGCATCTCAGCAAAATGCTTTCCCACTAGGTCTAGCAAGGAGAAACTGTGGCAGCTGAGTAGATGTAGCCCGGCCCGCCCTTTGAAGTTGAAAAGTTCTTGGCATCTCAGAGCCTCAAGGGAAGAGCAAGGTTATCTATGGTAGGCTGGGGCAGAACTAGCAGCAAGCAGAGCAAAGTTGTCCAAGAATAGCTTCCATTGGAATGCTAATGGCAATTGAAGAGGCAGGCCAGTGGCAAGCCACTAGCTTCTAGCAGTTTGAAAGTTGCAGACACAGTGCAGGTGTTGTGCGGCTTCTTTCTTGGCCTCCTAGAAGGTGCCGTGGTGCCGCGCTCTCCGTCTCTTGCTTGCCAATATGTCGCCATGTTCCTCCTATTGTTTGGTTTGTTTTGATTTGTTTTGATGATCTTTTGGCGGGTTTTCGGAATGTTTTGGTGGTGTTTTAGAATGTTTTGTTTTCTCTTGTGTTGTTTTTATTGTCTTGGAAGGTTTTGGAACGTTTGGATTCGTTTTGGCGGGTTTTAAAATATTTTGGCGGTTGTTTGGAATGTTTTGGTTTGCTTTCATTTGTTTTGATTATGTTTTGGCAAGTTATTGAAAGTTTCGATCACTTCTGACTGGTTTTCTAGTATTTTGGGATCTTTTCAGAATGTTTTGATCAGTTTTAGCAGGTTGTAAACTATTTTGTCAGGTTTTTGGAATGTTTTGGTTGGTTTTGATTTGTTTTTATGATGTTTTGCCAAGTTTTTTGAATGATTTGATCAGTTCTGGCTGGTTTTCTAATGTTTTGGCAATTTTCAGAATGTTTTGATGAGTTTTGTGGGTCTAAATTATTTTGGCGGTTTTTGGAATATTTTGGTTGTTTTTGATTTGATTTGATGATGTTTTGTCCGGTTTTCGGAATGTTTTGGTTGGGTTTTAGAATGTTTTGTATTCTCTTGAGTTGTTTTTATTGTGTTGGCAGGTTTTGGAATGTTTGGATTTGTTTTGGCGGGTTTTAAAATATTTTGGCGGGTATTTGGAATGTTTTGGCGGGTATTCGGAATGTTTTGATTAGTTTTGACGGGTTTTGAAATATTTTGGCGGGTTTTTAGAAGGTTTTGATTCTGTTTAGCCCAGTTTTTGGTGTGTTTGGATTAGCTTTGGTGGGCTTTATCATGTTTTGTCAGGTTTTTTCGAATGTATTGATCACTTCTGTCTGGTTTTCTATTTTGGCGGGTTTGAAAATATTTTTGGATGAGTTTTGGCGGGTTTTAAAATATTTTGGCTCTTTGCGCAGAGACGACGGTGCCGGTTGCGGTGCGCTCCGGGGCGCTCCTTCTGCGGAAAGACGCCTGGCAGCGGCACTTGGGACAGCTCCGCGTCTCCGTATTCTGCGTTTCTTGCCTTCTGCATCTCAGCAAAATGCTTTCCCACTAGGTCTAGCAAGGAGAAACTGTGGCAGCTGAGTAGATGTAGCCCGGCCCGCCCTTTGAAGTTGACAAGTTCTTGGCATCTCAGAACCTCAAGGGAAGAGCAAGGTTATCTATGGTAGGCTGGGGCAGAACTAGCAGCAAGCAGAGCAAAGTTGTCCAAGAATAGCTTCCATTGGAATGCTAATGGCAATTGAAGAGGCAGGCCAGTGGCAAGCCACTATCTTCTAGCAGTTTGAAAGTTGCAGACACAGTACAGGTGTTGTGCGGCTTCTTTCTTGGCCTCCTAGAAGGTGCCGCGCTCTCCGTCTCTTGCTTGCCAATATGTTGCCGTGTTCCTCCTATTGTTTGGTTTGTTTTGATTTGTTTTGATGATGTTTTGGCGGGTTTTCGGAATGTTTTGGTGGTGTTTTAGAATGTTTTGTTTTCTCTTGTGTTGTTTTTATTGTCTTGGCAGGTTGTGGAACGTTTGGATTCGTTTTGGCGGGTTTTAAAATATTTTGGCGGGTATTTGGAATGTTTTGGTTTGCTTTCATTTGTTTTGATTATGTTTTGGCAAGTTATTGAAAGTTTTGATCACTTCTGACAGGTTTTCTAGTATTTTGGGATCTTTTCAGAATGTTTTGATCAGTTTTAGCAGGTTGTAAACTATTTTGTCAGGTTTTTGGAATGTTTTGGTTGGTTTTGATTTGTTTTTATGATGTTTTGCAAAGTTTTTTGAATGATTTGATCAGTTCTGGCTGGTTTTCTAATGTTTTGGCAATTTTGAGAATGTTTTGATGAGTTTTGTGGGTCTAAATCATTTTGGCGGTTTTCGGAATATTTTGGTTGGTTTTGATTTGTTTTTATGATGTTTTGGCGGGTTTTCGGAATGTTTTGGTTGGGTTTTAGAATGTTTTGTATTCTCTTGAGTTGTTTTTATTGTGTTGGCAGGTTTTGGAATGTTTGGATTTGTTTTGGCGGGTTTTAAAATATTTTGGCGGGTATTTGGAATGTTTTGGCGGGTATTCGGAATGTTTTGATTAGTTTTGACGGGTTTTGAAATATTTTGGCGGGTTTTTAGAAGGTTTTGATTCTGTTTAGCCCAGTTTTTGGTGTGTTTGGATTAGCTTTGGTGGGCTTTATCATGTTTTGTCAGGTTTTTTCGAATGTATTGATCACTTCTGTCTGGTTTTCTATTTTGGCGGGTTTGAAAATATTTTTGGATGAGTTTTGGCGGGTTTGAAAATATTTTGGCTCTTTGCGCAGAGACGACGGTGCCGGTTGCGGTGCGCTCCGGGGCGCTCCTTCTGCGGAAAGACGCCTGGCAGCGGCACTTGGGACAGCTCCGCGTCTCCGTATTCTGCGTTTCTTGCCTTCTGCATCTCAGCAAAATGCTTTCCCACTAGGTCTAGCAAGGAGAAACTGTGGCAGCTGAGTAGATGTAGCCCGGCCCGCCCTTTGAAGTTGAAAAGTTCTTGGCATCTCAGAACCTCAAGGGAAGAGCAAGGTTATCTATGGTAGGCTGGGGCAGAACTAGCAGCAAGCAGAGCAAAGTTGTCCAAGAATAGCTTCCATTGGAATGCTAATGGCAATTGAAGAGGCAGGCCAGTGGCAAGCCACTATCTTCTAGCAGTTTGAAAGTTGCAGACACAGTACAGGTGTTGTGCGGCTTCTTTCTTGGCCTCCTAGAAGGTGCCGCACTCTCCGTCTCTTGCTTGCCAATATGTTGCCGTGTTCCTCCTATTGTTTGGTTTGTTTTGATTTGTTTTGATGATCTTTTGGCGGGTTTTCGGAATGTTTTGGTGGTGTTTTAGAATGTTTTGTTTTCTCTTGTGTTGTTTTTATTGTCTTGGCAGGTTGTGGAACGTTTGGATTCGTTTTGGCGGGTTTTAAAATATTTTGGCGGGTATTTGGAATGTTTTGGTTTGCTTTCATTTGTTTTGATTATGTTTTGGCAAGTTATTGAAAGTTTTGATCACTTCTGACTGGTTTTCTAGTATTTTGGCATCTTTTCAGAATGTTTTGATCAGTTTTAGCAGGTTGTAAACTATTTTGTCAGGTTTTTGGAATGTTTTGGTTGGTTTTGATTTGTTTTTATGATGTTTTGCCAAGTTTTTTGAATGTTTTGATCAGTTCTGGCTGGTTTTCTAATGTTTTGGCAATTTTCAGAATGTTTTGATGAGTTTTGTGGGTCTAAATCATTTTGGCGGTTTTCGGAATATTTTGGTTGGTTTTGATTTGTTTTTATGATGTTTTGGCGGGTTTTCGGAATGTTTTGGTTGGGTTTTAGAATGTTTTGTATTCTCTTGAGTTGTTTTTATTGTGTTGGCAGGTTCTGGAATGTTTGGATTGCTTTTGGCGGGTTTTAAAATATTTTGGCGGGTATTTGGAATGTTTTGGCGGGTATTCGGAATGTTTTGATTAGTTTTGACGGGTTTTGAAATATTTTGGAGGGTTTTTAGAAGGTTTTGATTCTGTTTAGCCCAGTTTTTGGTGTGTTTGGATTAGCTTTGGTGGGCTTTATCATGTTTTGTCAGGTTTTTTCGAATGTATTGATCACTTCTGTCTGGTTTTCTATTTTGGCGGGTTTGAAAATATTTTTGGATGAGTTTTGGCAGGTTTTAAAATATTTTGGCTCTTTGCGCAGAGACGACGGTGCCGGTTGCGGTGCGCTCCGGGGCGCTCCTTCTGCGGAAAGACGCCTGGCAGCGGCACTTGGGACAGCTCCGCGTCTCCGTATTCTGCGTTTCTTGCCTTCTGCATCTCAGCAAAATGCTTTCCCACTAGGTCTAGCAAGGAGAAACTGTGGCAGCTGAGTAGATGTAGCCCGGCCCGCCCTTTGAAGTTGAAAAGTTCTTGGCATCTCAGAACCTCAAGGGAAGAGCAAGGTTATCTATGGTAGGCTGGGGCAGAACTAGCAGCAAGCAGAGCAAAGTTGTCCAAGAATAGCTTCCATTGGAATGCTAATGGCAATTGAAGAGGCAGGCCAGTGGCAAGCCACTATCTTCTAGCAGTTTGAAAGTTGCAGACACAGTACAGGTGTTGTGCGGCTTCTTTCTTGGCCTCCTAGAAGGTGCCGCACTCTCCGTCTCTTGCTTGCCAATATGTTGCCGTGTTCCTCCTATTGTTTGGTTTGTTTTGATTTGTTTTGATGATGTTTTGGCGGGTTTTCGGAATGTTTTGGTGGTGTTTTAGAATGTTTTGTTTTCTCTTGTGTTGTTTTTATTGTCTTGGCAGGTTGTGGAACGTTTGGATTCGTTTTGGCGGGTTTTAAAATATTTTGGCGGGTATTTGGAATGTTTTGGTTTGCTTTCATTTGTTTTGATTATGTTTTGGCAAGTTATTGAAAGTTTTGATCACTTCTGACTGGTTTTCTAGTATTTTGGCATCTTTTCAGAATGTTTTGATCAGTTTTAGCAGGTTGTAAACTATTTTGTCAGGTTTTTGGAATGTTTTGGTTGGTTTTGATTTGTTTTTATGATGTTTTGCCAAGTTTTTTGAATGTTTTGATCAGTTCTGGCTGGTTTTCTAATGTTTTGGCAATTTTGAGAATGTTTTGATGAGTTTTGTGGGTCTAAATCATTTTGGCGGTTTTCGGAATATTTTGGTTGGTTTTGATTTGTTTTTATGATGTTTTGGCGGGTTTTCGGAATGTTTTGGTTGGGTTTTAGAATGTTTTGTATTCTCTTGAGTTGTTTTTATTGTCTTGGCAGGTTCTGGAATGTTTGGATTGCTTTTGGCGGGTTTTAAAATATTTTGGCGGGTATTTGGAATGTTTTGGCGGGTATTCGGAATGTTTTGATTAGTTTTGACGGGTTTTGAAATATTTTGGAGGGTTTTTAGAAGGTTTTGATTCTGTTTAGCCCAGTTTTTGGTGTGTTTGGATTAGCTTTGGTGGGCTTTATCATGTTTTGTCAGGTTTTTTCGAATGTATTGATCACTTCTGTCTGGTTTTCTATTTTGGCGGGTTTGAAAATATTTTTGGATTAGTTTTGGCAGGTTTTAAAATATTTTGGCTCTTTGCGCAGAGACGACGGTGCCGGTTGCGGTGCGCTCCGGGGCGCTCCTTCTGCGGAAAGACGCCTGGCAGCGGCACTTGGGACAGCTCCGCGTCTCCGTATTCTGCGTTTCTTGCCTTCTGCATCTCAGCAAAATGCTTTCCCACTAGGTCTAGCAAGGAGAAACTGTGGCAGCTGAGTAGATGTAGCCCGGCCCGCCCTTTGAAGTTGACAAGTTCTTGGCATCTCAGAGCCTCAAGGGAAGAGCAAGGTTATCTATGGTAGACTGGGGCAGAACTAGCAGCAAGCAGAGCAAAGTTGTCCAAGAATAGCTTCCATTGGAATGCTAATGGCAATTGAAGAGGCAGGCCAGTGGCAAGCCACTAGCTTCTAGCAGTTTGAAAGTTGCAGACACAGTACAGGTGTTGTGCGGCTTCTTTCTTGGCCTCCTAGAAGGTGCCGCACTCTCCGTCTCTTGCTTGCCAATATGTTGCCGTGTTCCTCCTATTGTTTGGTTTGTTTTGATTTGTTTTGATGATCTTTTGGCGGGTTTTCGGAATGTTTTGGTGGTGTTTTAGAATGTTTTGTTTTCTCTTGTGTTGTTTTTATTGTCTTGGCAGGTTGTGGAACGTTTGGATTCGTTTTGGCGGGTTTTAAAATATTTTGGCGGGTATTTGGAATGTTTTGGTTTGCTTTCATTTGTTTTGATTATGTTTTGGCAAGTTATTGAAAGTTTTGATCACTTCTGACTGGTTTTCTAGTATTTTGGCATCTTTTCAGAATGTTTTGATCAGTTTTAGCAGGTTGTAAACTATTTTGTCAGGTTTTTGGAATGTTTTGGTTGGTTTTGATTTGTTTTTATGATGTTTTGCCAAGTTTTTTGAATGTTTTGATCAGTTCTGGCTGGTTTTCTAATGTTTTGGCAATTTTCAGAATGTTTTGATGAGTTTTGTGGGTCTAAATCATTTTGGCGGTTTTCGGAATATTTTGGTTGGTTTTGATTTGTTTTTATGATGTTTTGGCGGGTTTTCGGAATGTTTTGGTTGGGTTTTAGAATGTTTTGTATTCTCTTGAGTTGTTTTTATTGTCTTGGCAGGTTCTGGAATGTTTGGATTGCTTTTGGCGGGTTTTAAAATATTTTGGCGGGTATTTGGAATGTTTTGGCGGGTATTCGGAATGTTTTGATTAGTTTTGACGGGTTTTGAAATATTTTGGAGGGTTTTTAGAAGGTTTTGATTCTGTTTAGCCCAGTTTTTGGTGTGTTTGGATTAGCTTTGGTGGGCTTTATCATGTTTTGTCAGGTTTTTTCGAATGTATTGATCACTTCTGTCTGGTTTTCTATTTTGGCGGGTTTGAAAATATTTTTGGATTAGTTTTGGCGGGTTTTAAAATATTTTGGCTCTTTGCGCAGAGACGACGGTGCCGGTTGCGGTGCGCTCCGGGGCGCTCCTTCTGCGGAAAGACGCCTGGCAGCGGCACTTGGGACAGCTCCGCGTCTCCGTATTCTGCGTTTCTTGCCTTCTGCATCTCAGCAAAATGCTTTCCCACTAGGTCTAGCAAGGAGAAACTGTGGCAGCTGAGTAGATGTAGCCCGGCCCGCCCTTTGAAGTTGAAAAGTTCTTGGCATCTCAGAGCCTCAAGGGAAGAGCAAGGTTATCTATGGTAGGCTGGGGCAGAACTAGCAGCAAGCAGAGCAAAGTTGTCCAAGAATAGCTTCCATTGGAATGCTAATGGCAATTGAAGAGGCAGGCCAGTGGCAAGCCACTAGCTTCTAGCAGTTTGAAAGTTGCAGACACAGTGCAGGTGTTGTGCGGCTTCTTTCTTGGCCTCCTAGAAGGTGCCGTGGTGCCGCGCTCTCCGTCTCTTGCTTGCCAATATGTCGCCATGTTCCTCCTATTGTTTGGTTTGTTTTGATTTGTTTTGATGATCTTTTGGCGGGTTTTCGGAATGTTTTGGTGGTGTTTTAGAATGTTTTGTTTTCTCTTGTGTTGTTTTTATTGTCTTGGAAGGTTTTGGAACGTTTGGATTCGTTTTGGCGGGTTTTAAAATATTTTGGCGGTTGTTTGGAATGTTTTGGTTTGCTTTCATTTGTTTTGATTATGTTTTGGCAAGTTATTGAAAGTTTCGATCACTTCTGACTGGTTTTCTAGTATTTTGGGATCTTTTCAGAATGTTTTGATCAGTTTTAGCAGGTTGTAAACTATTTTGTCAGGTTTTTGGAATGTTTTGGTTGGTTTTGATTTGTTTTTATGATGTTTTGCCAAGTTTTTTGAATGATTTGATCAGTTCTGGCTGGTTTTCTAATGTTTTGGCAATTTTCAGAATGTTTTGATGAGTTTTGTGGGTCTAAATTATTTTGGCGGTTTTTGGAATATTTTGGTTGTTTTTGATTTGATTTGATGATGTTTTGTCCGGTTTTCGGAATGTTTTGGTTGGGTTTTAGAATGTTTTGTATTCTCTTGAGTTGTTTTTATTGTGTTGGCAGGTTTTGGAATGTTTGGATTTGTTTTGGCGGGTTTTAAAATATTTTGGCGGGTATTTGGAATGTTTTGGCGGGTATTCGGAATGTTTTGATTAGTTTTGACGGGTTTTGAAATATTTTGGCGGGTTTTTAGAAGGTTTTGATTCTGTTTAGCCCAGTTTTTGGTGTGTTTGGATTAGCTTTGGTGGGCTTTATCATGTTTTGTCAGGTTTTTTCGAATGTATTGATCACTTCTGTCTGGTTTTCTATTTTGGCGGGTTTGAAAATATTTTTGGATGAGTTTTGGCGGGTTTTAAAATATTTTGGCTCTTTGCGCAGAGACGACGGTGCCGGTTGCGGTGCGCTCCGGGGCGCTCCTTCTGCGGAAAGACGGCTGGCAGCGGCACTTGGGACAGCTCCGCGTCTCCGTATTCTGCGTTTCTTGCCTTCTGCATCTCAGCAAAATGCTTTCCCACTAGGTCTAGCAAGGAGAAACTGTGGCAGCTGAGTAGATGTAGCCCGGCCCGCCCTTTGAAGTTGACAAGTTCTTGGCATCTCAGAACCTCAAGGGAAGAGCAAGGTTATCTATGGTAGGCTGGGGCAGAACTAGCAGCAAGCAGAGCAAAGTTGTCCAAGAATAGCTTCCATTGGAATGCTAATGGCAATTGAAGAGGCAGGCCAGTGGCAAGCCACTATCTTCTAGCAGTTTGAAAGTTGCAGACACAGTACAGGTGTTGTGCGGCTTCTTTCTTGGCCTCCTAGAAGGTGCCGCGCTCTCCGTCTCTTGCTTGCCAATATGTTGCCGTGTTCCTCCTATTGTTTGGTTTGTTTTGATTTGTTTTGATGATGTTTTGGCGGGTTTTCGGAATGTTTTGGTGGTGTTTTAGAATGTTTTGTTTTCTCTTGTGTTGTTTTTATTGTCTTGGCAGGTTTTGGAACGTTTGGATTCGTTTTGGCGGGTTTTAAAATATTTTGGCGGGTATTTGGAATGTTTTGGTTTGCTTTCATTTGTTTTGATTATGTTTTGGCAAGTTATTGAAAGTTTTGATCACTTCTGACTGGTTTTCTAGTATTTTGGCATCTTTTCAGAATGTTTTGATCAGTTTTAGCAGGTTGTAAACTATTTTGTCAGGTTTTTGGAATGTTTTGGTTGGTTTTGATTTGTTTTTATGATGTTTTGCCAAGTTTTTTGAATGTTTTGATCAGTTCTGGCTGGTTTTCTAATGTTTTGGCAATTTTCAGAATGTTTTGATGAGTTTTGTGGGTCTAAATCATTTTGGCGGTTTTCGGAATATTTTGGTTGGTTTTGATTTGTTTTTATGATGTTTTGGCGGGTTTTCGGAATGTTTTGGTTGGGTTTTAGAATGTTTTGTATTCTCTTGAGTTGTTTTTATTGTCTTGGCAGGTTCTGGAATGTTTGGATTGCTTTTGGCGGGTTTTAAAATATTTTGGCGGGTATTTGGAATGTTTTGGCGGGTATTCGGAATGTTTTGATTAGTTTTGACGGGTTTTGAAATATTTTGGAGGGTTTTTAGAAGGTTTTGATTCTGTTTAGCCCAGTTTTTGGTGTGTTTGGATTAGCTTTGGTGGGCTTTATCATGTTTTGTCAGGTTTTTTCGAATGTATTGATCACTTCTGTCTGGTTTTCTATTTTGGCGGGTTTGAAAATATTTTTGGATTAGTTTTGGCAGGTTTTAAAATATTTTGGCTCTTTGCGCAGAGACGACGGTGCCGGTTGCGGTGCGCTCCGGGGCGCTCCTTCTGCGGAAAGACGCCTGGCAGCGGCACTTGGGACAGCTCCGCGTCTCCGTATTCTGCGTTTCTTGCCTTCTGCATCTCAGCAAAATGCTTTCCCACTAGGTCTAGCAAGGAGAAACTGTGGCAGCTGAGTAGATGTAGCCCGGCCCGCCCTTTGAAGTTGAAAAGTTCTTGGCATCTCAGAGCCTCAAGGGAAGAGCAAGGTTATCTATGGTAGGCTGGGGCAGAACTAGCAGCAAGCAGAGCAAAGTTGTCCAAGAATAGCTTCCATTGGAATGCTAATGGCAATTGAAGAGGCAGGCCAGTGGCAAGCCACTAGCTTCTAGCAGTTTGAAAGTTGCAGACACAGTGCAGGTGTTGTGCGGCTTCTTTCTTGGCCTCCTAGAAGGTGCCGTGGTGCCGCGCTCTCCGTCTCTTGCTTGCCAATATGTCGCCATGTTCCTCCTATTGTTTGGTTTGTTTTGATTTGTTTTGATGATCTTTTGGCGGGTTTTCGGAATGTTTTGGTGGTGTTTTAGAATGTTTTGTTTTCTCTTGTGTTGTTTTTATTGTCTTGGAAGGTTTTGGAACGTTTGGATTCGTTTTGGCGGGTTTTAAAATATTTTGGCGGTTGTTTGGAATGTTTTGGTTTGCTTTCATTTGTTTTGATTATGTTTTGGCAAGTTATTGAAAGTTTCGATCACTTCTGACTGGTTTTCTAGTATTTTGGGATCTTTTCAGAATGTTTTGATCAGTTTTAGCAGGTTGTAAACTATTTTGTCAGGTTTTTGGAATGTTTTGGTTGGTTTTGATTTGTTTTTATGATGTTTTGCCAAGTTTTTTGAATGATTTGATCAGTTCTGGCTGGTTTTCTAATGTTTTGGCAATTTTCAGAATGTTTTGATGAGTTTTGTGGGTCTAAATTATTTTGGCGGTTTTTGGAATATTTTGGTTGTTTTTGATTTGATTTGATGATGTTTTGTCCGGTTTTCGGAATGTTTTGGTTGGGTTTTAGAATGTTTTGTATTCTCTTGAGTTGTTTTTATTGTGTTGGCAGGTTTTGGAATGTTTGGATTTGTTTTGGCGGGTTTTAAAATATTTTGGCGGGTATTTGGAATGTTTTGGCGGGTATTCGGAATGTTTTGATTAGTTTTGACGGGTTTTGAAATATTTTGGCGGGTTTTTAGAAGGTTTTGATTCTGTTTAGCCCAGTTTTTGGTGTGTTTGGATTAGCTTTGGTGGGCTTTATCATGTTTTGTCAGGTTTTTTCGAATGTATTGATCACTTCTGTCTGGTTTTCTATTTTGGCGGGTTTGAAAATATTTTTGGATGAGTTTTGGCGGGTTTTAAAATATTTTGGCTCTTTGCGCAGAGACGACGGTGCCGGTTGCGGTGCGCTCCGGGGCGCTCCTTCTGCGGAAAGACGCCTGGCAGCGGCACTTGGGACAGCTCCGCGTCTCCGTATTCTGCGTTTCTTGCCTTCTGCATCTCAGCAAAATGCTTTCCCACTAGGTCTAGCAAGGAGAAACTGTGGCAGCTGAGTAGATGTAGCCCGGCCCGCCCTTTGAAGTTGACAAGTTCTTGGCATCTCAGAACCTCAAGGGAAGAGCAAGGTTATCTATGGTAGACTGGGGCAGAACTAGCAGCAAGCAGAGCAAAGTTGTCCAAGAATAGCTTCCATTGGAATGCTAATGGCAATTGAAGAGGCAGGCCAGTGGCAAGCCACTATCTTCTAGCAGTTTGAAAGTTGCAGACACAGTACAGGTGTTGTGCGGCTTCTTTCTTGGCCTCCTAGAAGGTGCCGCGCTCTCCGTCTCTTGCTTGCCAATATGTTGCCGTGTTCCTCCTATTGTTTGGTTTGTTTTGATTTGTTTTGATGATCTTTTGGCGGGTTTTCGGAATGTTTTGGTGGTGTTTTAGAATGTTTTGTTTTCTCTTGTGTTGTTTTTATTGTCTTGGCAGGTTTTGGAACGTTTGGATTCGTTTTGGCGGGTTTTAAAATATTTTGGCGGGTATTTGGAATGTTTTGGTTTGCTTTCATTTGTTTTGATTATGTTTTGGCAAGTTATTGAAAGTTTCGATCACTTCTGACAGGTTTTCTAGTATTTTGGGATCTTTTCAGAATGTTTTGATCAGTTTTAGCAGGTTGTAAACTATTTTGTCAGGTTTTTGGAATGTTTTGGTTGGTTTTGATTTGTTTTTATGATGTTTTGCAAAGTTTTTTGAATGATTTGATCAGTTCTGGCTGGTTTTCTAATGTTTTGGCAATTTTGAGAATGTTTTGATGAGTTTTGTGGGTCTAAATCATTTTGGCGGTTTTCGGAATATTTTGGTTGGTTTTGATTTGTTTTTATGATGTTTTGGCGGGTTTTCGGAATGTTTTGGTTGGGTTTTAGAATGTTTTGTATTCTCTTGAGTTGTTTTTATTGTGTTGGCAGGTTTTGGAATGTTTGGATTTGTTTTGGCGGGTTTTAAAATATTTTGGCGGGTATTTGGAATGTTTTGGCGGGTATTCGGAATGTTTTGATTAGTTTTGACGGGTTTTGAAATATTTTGGCGGGTTTTTAGAAGGTTTTGATTCTGTTTAGCCCAGTTTTTGGTGTGTTTGGATTAGCTTTGGTGGGCTTTATCATGTTTTGTCAGGTTTTTTCGAATGTATTGATCACTTCTGTCTGGTTTTCTATTTTGGCGGGTTTGAAAATATTTTTGGATGAGTTTTGGCGGGTTTGAAAATATTTTGGCTCTTTGCGCAGAGACGACGGTGCCGGTTGCGGTGCGCTCCGGGGCGCTCCTTCTGCGGAAAGACGCCTGGCAGCGGCACTTGGGACAGCTCCGCGTCTCCGTATTCTGCGTTTCTTGCCTTCTGCATCTCAGCAAAATGCTTTCCCACTAGGTCTAGCAAGGAGAAACTGTGGCAGCTGAGTAGATGTAGCCCGGCCCGCCCTTTGAAGTTGAAAAGTTCTTGGCATCTCAGAACCTCAAGGGAAGAGCAAGGTTATCTATGGTAGGCTGGGGCAGAACTAGCAGCAAGCAGAGCAAAGTTGTCCAAGAATAGCTTCCATTGGAATGCTAATGGCAATTGAAGAGGCAGGCCAGTGGCAAGCCACTATCTTCTAGCAGTTTGAAAGTTGCAGACACAGTACAGGTGTTGTGCGGCTTCTTTCTTGGCCTCCTAGAAGGTGCCGCACTCTCCGTCTCTTGCTTGCCAATATGTTGCCGTGTTCCTCCTATTGTTTGGTTTGTTTTGATTTGTTTTGATGATCTTTTGGCGGGTTTTCGGAATGTTTTGGTGGTGTTTTAGAATGTTTTGTTTTCTCTTGTGTTGTTTTTATTGTCTTGGCAGGTTGTGGAACGTTTGGATTCGTTTTGGCGGGTTTTAAAATATTTTGGCGGGTATTTGGAATGTTTTGGTTTGCTTTCATTTGTTTTGATTATGTTTTGGCAAGTTATTGAAAGTTTTGATCACTTCTGACTGGTTTTCTAGTATTTTGGCATCTTTTCAGAATGTTTTGATCAGTTTTAGCAGGTTGTAAACTATTTTGTCAGGTTTTTGGAATGTTTTGGTTGGTTTTGATTTGTTTTTATGATGTTTTGCCAAGTTTTTTGAATGTTTTGATCAGTTCTGGCTGGTTTTCTAATGTTTTGGCAATTTTCAGAATGTTTTGATGAGTTTTGTGGGTCTAAATCATTTTGGCGGTTTTCGGAATATTTTGGTTGGTTTTGATTTGTTTTTATGATGTTTTGGCGGGTTTTCGGAATGTTTTGGTTGGGTTTTAGAATGTTTTGTATTCTCTTGAGTTGTTTTTATTGTCTTGGCAGGTTCTGGAATGTTTGGATTGCTTTTGGCGGGTTTTAAAATATTTTGGCGGGTATTTGGAATGTTTTGGCGGGTATTCGGAATGTTTTGATTAGTTTTGACGGGTTTTGAAATATTTTGGCGGGTTTTTAGAAGGTTTTGATTCTGTTTAGCCCAGTTTTTGGTGTGTTTGGATTAGCTTTGGTGGGCTTTATCATGTTTTGTCAGGTTTTTTCGAATGTATTGATCACTTCTGTCTGGTTTTCTATTTTGGCGGGTTTGAAAATATTTTTGGATTAGTTTTGGCAGGTTTTAAAATATTTTGGCTCTTTGCGCAGAGACGACGGTGCCGGTTGTGGTGCGCTCCGGGGCGCTCCTTCTGCGGAAAGACGCCTGGCAGCGGCACTTGGGACAGCTCCGCGTCTCCGTATTCTGCGTTTCTTGCCTTCTGCATCTCAGCAAAATGCTTTCCCACTAGGTCTAGCAAGGAGAAACTGTGGCAGCTGAGTAGATGTAGCCCGGCCCGCCCTTTGAAGTTGAAAAGTTCTTGGCATCTCAGAACCTCAAGGGAAGAGCAAGGTTATCTATGGTAGGCTGGGGCAGAACTAGCAGCAAGCAGAGCAAAGTTGTCCAAGAATAGCTTCCATTGGAATGCTAATGGCAATTGAAGAGGCAGGCCAGTGGCAAGCCACTATCTTCTAGCAGTTTGAAAGTTGCAGACACAGTACAGGTGTTGTGCGGCTTCTTTCTTGGCCTCCTAGAAGGTGCCGCACTCTCCGTCTCTTGCTTGCCAATATGTTGCCGTGTTCCTCCTATTGTTTGGTTTGTTTTGATTTGTTTTGATGATCTTTTGGCGGGTTTTCGGAATGTTTTGGTGGTGTTTTAGAATGTTTTGTTTTCTCTTGTGTTGTTTTTATTGTCTTGGCAGGTTGTGGAACGTTTGGATTCGTTTTGGCGGGTTTTAAAATATTTTGGCGGGTATTTGGAATGTTTTGGTTTGCTTTCATTTGTTTTGATTATGTTTTGGCAAGTTATTGAAAGTTTTGATCACTTCTGACTGGTTTTCTAGTATTTTGGCATCTTTTCAGAATGTTTTGATCAGTTTTAGCAGGTTGTAAACTATTTTGTCAGGTTTTTGGAATGTTTTGGTTGGTTTTGATTTGTTTTTATGATGTTTTGCCAAGTTTTTTGAATGTTTTGATCAGTTCTGGCTGGTTTTCTAATGTTTTGGCAATTTTCAGAATGTTTTGATGAGTTTTGTGGGTCTAAATCATTTTGGCGGTTTTCGGAATATTTTGGTTGGTTTTGATTTGTTTTTATGATGTTTTGGCGGGTTTTCGGAATGTTTTGGTTGGGTTTTAGAATGTTTTGTATTCTCTTGAGTTGTTTTTATTGTCTTGGCAGGTTCTGGAATGTTTGGATTGCTTTTGGCGGGTTTTAAAATATTTTGGCGGGTATTTGGAATGTTTTGGCGGGTATTCGGAATGTTTTGATTAGTTTTGACGAGTTTTGAAATATTTTGGAGGGTTTTTAGAAGGTTTTGATTCTGTTTAGCCCAGTTTTTGGTGTGTTTGGATTAGCTTTGGTGGGCTTTATCATGTTTTGTCAGGTTTTTTCGAATGTATTGATCACTTCTGTCTGGTTTTCTATTTTGGCGGGTTTGAAAATATTTTTGGATTAGTTTTGGCAGGTTTTAAAATATTTTGGCTCTTTGCGCAGAGACGACGGTGCCGGTTGTGGTGCGCTCCGGGGCGCTCCTTCTGCGGAAAGACGCCTGGCAGCGGCACTTGGGACAGCTCCGCGTCTCCGTATTCTGCGTTTCTTGCCTTCTGCATCTCAGCAAAATGCTTTCCCACTAGGTCTAGCAAGGAGAAACTGTGGCAGCTGAGTAGATGTAGCCCGGCCCGCCCTTTGAAGTTGACAAGTTCTTGGCATCTCAGAACCTCAAGGGAAGAGCAAGGTTATCTATGGTAGGCTGGGGCAGAACTAGCAGCAAGCAGAGCAAAGTTGTCCAAGAATAGCTTCCATTGGAATGCTAATGGCAATTGAAGAGGCAGGCCAGTGGCAAGCCACTATCTTCTAGCAGTTTGAAAGTTGCAGACACAGTACAGGTGTTGTGCGGCTTCTTTCTTGGCCTCCTAGAAGGTGCCGCACTCTCCGTCTCTTGCTTGCCAATATGTTGCCGTGTTCCTCCTATTGTTTGGTTTGTTTTGATTTGTTTTGATGATCTTTTGGCGGGTTTTCGGAATGTTTTGGTGGTGTTTTAGAATGTTTTGTTTTCTCTTGTGTTGTTTTTATTGTCTTGGCAGGTTGTGGAACGTTTGGATTCGTTTTGGCGGGTTTTAAAATATTTTGGCGGGTATTTGGAATGTTTTGGTTTGCTTTCATTTGTTTTGATTATGTTTTGGCAAGTTATTGAAAGTTTTGATCACTTCTGACTGGTTTTCTAGTATTTTGGCATCTTTTCAGAATGTTTTGATCAGTTTTAGCAGGTTGTAAACTATTTTGTCAGGTTTTTGGAATGTTTTGGTTGGTTTTGATTTGTTTTTATGATGTTTTGCCAAGTTTTTTGAATGTTTTGATCAGTTCTGGCTGGTTTTCTAATGTTTTGGCAATTTTCAGAATGTTTTGATGAGTTTTGTGGGTCTAAATCATTTTGGCGGTTTTCGGAATATTTTGGTTGGTTTTGATTTGTTTTTATGATGTTTTGGCGGGTTTTCGGAATGTTTTGGTTGGGTTTTAGAATGTTTTGTATTCTCTTGAGTTGTTTTTATTGTCTTGGCAGGTTCTGGAATGTTTGGATTGCTTTTGGCGGGTTTTAAAATATTTTGGCGGGTATTTGGAATGTTTTGGCGGGTATTCGGAATGTTTTGATTAGTTTTGACGGGTTTTGAAATATTTTGGAGGGTTTTTAGAAGGTTTTGATTCTGTTTAGCCCAGTTTTTGGTGTGTTTGGATTAGCTTTGGTGGGCTTTATCATGTTTTGTCAGGTTTTTTCGAATGTATTGATCACTTCTGTCTGGTTTTCTATTTTGGCGGGTTTGAAAATATTTTTGGATTAGTTTTGGCAGGTTTTAAAATATTTTGGCTCTTTGCGCAGAGACGACGGTGCCGGTTGCGGTGCGCTCCGGGGCGCTCCTTCTGCGGAAAGACGCCTGGCAGCGGCACTTGGGACAGCTCCGCGTCTCCGTATTCTGCGTTTCTTGCCTTCTGCATCTCAGCAAAATGCTTTCCCACTAGGTCTAGCAAGGAGAAACTGTGGCAGCTGAGTAGATGTAGCCCGGCCCGCCCTTTGAAGTTGACAAGTTCTTGGCATCTCAGAGCCTCAAGGGAAGAGCAAGGTTATCTATGGTAGGCTGGGGCAGAACTAGCAGCAAGCAGAGCAAAGTTGTCCAAGAATAGCTTCCATTGGAATGCTAATGGCAATTGAAGAGGCAGGCCAGTGGCAAGCCACTAGCTTCTAGCAGTTTGAAAGTTGCAGACACAGTACAGGTGTTGTGCGGCTTCTTTCTTGGCCTCCTAGAAGGTGCCGCACTCTCCGTCTCTTGCTTGCCAATATGTTGCCGTGTTCCTCCTATTGTTTGGTTTGTTTTGATTTGTTTTGATGATCTTTTGGCGGGTTTTCGGAATGTTTTGGTGGTGTTTTAGAATGTTTTGTTTTCTCTTGTGTTGTTTTTATTGTCTTGGCAGGTTGTGGAACGTTTGGATTCGTTTTGGCGGGTTTTAAAATATTTTGGCGGGTATTTGGAATGTTTTGGTTTGCTTTCATTTGTTTTGATTATGTTTTGGCAAGTTATTGAAAGTTTTGATCACTTCTGACTGGTTTTCTAGTATTTTGGCATCTTTTCAGAATGTTTTGATCAGTTTTAGCAGGTTGTAAACTATTTTGTCAGGTTTTTGGAATGTTTTGGTTGGTTTTGATTTGTTTTTATGATGTTTTGCCAAGTTTTTTGAATGATTTGATCAGTTCTGGCTGGTTTTCTAATGTTTTGGCAATTTTCAGAATGTTTTGATGAGTTTTGTGGGTCTAAATCATTTTGGCGGTTTTCGGAATATTTTGGTTGGTTTTGATTTGTTTTTATGATGTTTTGGCGGGTTTTCGGAATGTTTTGGTTGGGTTTTAGAATGTTTTGTATTCTCTTGAGTTGTTTTTATTGTCTTGGCAGGTTCTGGAATGTTTGGATTGCTTTTGGCGGGTTTTAAAATATTTTGGCGGGTATTTGGAATGTTTTGGCGGGTATTCGGAATGTTTTGATTAGTTTTGACGGGTTTTGAAATATTTTGGAGGGTTTTTAGAAGGTTTTGATTCTGTTTAGCCCAGTTTTTGGTGTGTTTGGATTAGCTTTGGTGGGCTTTATCATGTTTTGTCAGGTTTTTTCGAATGTATTGATCACTTCTGTCTGGTTTTCTATTTTGGCGGGTTTGAAAATATTTTTGGATTAGTTTTGGCGGGTTTTAAAATATTTTGGCTCTTTGCGCAGAGACGACGGTGCCGGTTGCGGTGCGCTCCGGGGCGCTCCTTCTGCGGAAAGACGCCTGGCAGCGGCACTTGGGACAGCTCCGCGTCTCCGTATTCTGCGTTTCTTGCCTTCTGCATCTCAGCAAAATGCTTTCCCACTAGGTCTAGCAAGGAGAAACTGTGGCAGCTGAGTAGATGTAGCCCGGCCCGCCCTTTGAAGTTGAAAAGTTCTTGGCATCTCAGAGCCTCAAGGGAAGAGCAAGGTTATCTATGGTAGGCTGGGGCAGAACTAGCAGCAAGCAGAGCAAAGTTGTCCAAGAATAGCTTCCATTGGAATGCTAATGGCAATTGAAGAGGCAGGCCAGTGGCAAGCCACTAGCTTCTAGCAGTTTGAAAGTTGCAGACACAGTGCAGGTGTTGTGCGGCTTCTTTCTTGGCCTCCTAGAAGGTGCCGTGGTGCCGCGCTCTCCGTCTCTTGCTTGCCAATATGTCGCCATGTTCCTCCTATTGTTTGGTTTGTTTTGATTTGTTTTGATGATCTTTTGGCGGGTTTTCGGAATGTTTTGGTGGTGTTTTAGAATGTTTTGTTTTCTCTTGTGTTGTTTTTATTGTCTTGGAAGGTTTTGGAACGTTTGGATTCGTTTTGGCGGGTTTTAAAATATTTTGGCGGTTGTTTGGAATGTTTTGGTTTGCTTTCATTTGTTTTGATTATGTTTTGGCAAGTTATTGAAAGTTTCGATCACTTCTGACTGGTTTTCTAGTATTTTGGCATCTTTTCAGAATGTTTTGATCAGTTTTAGCAGGTTGTAAACTATTTTGTCAGGTTTTTGGAATGTTTTGGTTGGTTTTGATTTGTTTTTATGATGTTTTGCCAAGTTTTTTGAATGATTTGATCAGTTCTGGCTGGTTTTCTAATGTTTTGGCAATTTTCAGAATGTTTTGATGAGTTTTGTGGGTCTAAATTATTTTGGCGGTTTTTGGAATATTTTGGTTGTTTTTGATTTGATTTGATGATGTTTTGTCCGGTTTTCGGAATGTTTTGGTTGGGTTTTAGAATGTTTTGTATTCTCTTGAGTTGTTTTTATTGTCTTGGCAGGTTTTGGAATGTTTGGATTTGTTTTGGCGGGTTTTAAAATATTTTGGCGGGTATTTGGAATGTTTTGGCGGGTATTCGGAATGTTTTGATTAGTTTTGACGGGTTTTGAAATATTTTGGCGGGTTTTTAGAAGGTTTTGATTCTGTTTAGCCCAGTTTTTGGTGTGTTTGGATTAGCTTTGGTGGGCTTTATCATGTTTTGTCAGGTTTTTTCGAATGTATTGATCACTTCTGTCTGGTTTTCTATTTTGGCGGGTTTGAAAATATTTTTGGATGAGTTTTGGCGGGTTTTAAAATATTTTGGCTCTTTGCGCAGAGACGACGGTGCCGGTTGCGGTGCGCTCCGGGGCGCTCCTTCTGCGGAAAGACGCCTGGCAGCGGCACTTGGGACAGCTCCGCGTCTCCGTATTCTGCGTTTCTTGCCTTCTGCATCTCAGCAAAATGCTTTCCCACTAGGTCTAGCAAGGAGAAACTGTGGCAGCTGAGTAGATGTAGCCCGGCCCGCCCTTTGAAGTTGACAAGTTCTTGGCATCTCAGAACCTCAAGGGAAGAGCAAGGTTATCTATGGTAGGCTGGGGCAGAACTAGCAGCAAGCAGAGCAAAGTTGTCCAAGAATAGCTTCCATTGGAATGCTAATGGCAATTGAAGAGGCAGGCCAGTGGCAAGCCACTATCTTCTAGCAGTTTGAAAGTTGCAGACACAGTACAGGTGTTGTGCGGCTTCTTTCTTGGCCTCCTAGAAGGTGCCGCGCTCTCCGTCTCTTGCTTGCCAATATGTTGCCGTGTTCCTCCTATTGTTTGGTTTGTTTTGATTTGTTTTGATGATGTTTTGGCGGGTTTTCGGAATGTTTTGGTGGTGTTTTAGAATGTTTTGTTTTCTCTTGTGTTGTTTTTATTGTCTTGGCAGGTTTTGGAACGTTTGGATTCGTTTTGGCGGGTTTTAAAATATTTTGGCGGGTATTTGGAATGTTTTGGTTTGCTTTCATTTGTTTTGATTATGTTTTGGCAAGTTATTGAAAGTTTCGATCACTTCTGACAGGTTTTCTAGTATTTTGGGATCTTTTCAGAATGTTTTGATCAGTTTTAGCAGGTTGTAAACTATTTTGTCAGGTTTTTGGAATGTTTTGGTTGGTTTTGATTTGTTTTTATGATGTTTTGCCAAGTTTTTTGAATGTTTTGATCAGTTCTGGCTGGTTTTCTAATGTTTTGGCAATTTTCAGAATGTTTTGATGAGTTTTGTGGGTCTAAATCATTTTGGCGGTTTTCGGAATATTTTGGTTGGTTTTGATTTGTTTTTATGATGTTTTGGCGGGTTTTCGGAATGTTTTGGTTGGGTTTTAGAATGTTTTGTATTCTCTTGAGTTGTTTTTATTGTCTTGGCAGGTTCTGGAATGTTTGGATTTGTTTTGGCGGGTTTTAAAATATTTTGGCGGGTATTTGGAATGTTTTGGCGGGTATTCGGAATGTTTTGATTAGTTTTGACGGGTTTTGAAATATTTTGGAGGGTTTTTAGAAGGTTTTGATTCTGTTTAGCCCAGTTTTTGGTGTGTTTGGATTAGCTTTGGTGGGCTTTATCATGTTTTGTCAGGTTTTTTCGAATGTATTGATCACTTCTGTCTGGTTTTCTATTTTGGTGGGTTTGAAAATATTTTTGGATTAGTTTTGGCAGGTTTTAAAATATTTTGGCTCTTTGCGCAGAGACGACGGTGCCGGTTGCGGTGCGCTCCGGGGCGCTCCTTCTGCGGAAAGACGCCTGGCAGCGGCACTTGGGACAGCTCCGCGTCTCCGTATTCTGCGTTTCTTGCCTTCTGCATCTCAGCAAAATGCTTTCCCACTAGGTCTAGCAAGGAGAAACTGTGGCAGCTGAGTAGATGTAGCCCGGCCCGCCCTTTGAAGTTGAAAAGTTCTTGGCATCTCAGAGCCTCAAGGGAAGAGCAAGGTTATCTATGGTAGGCTGGGGCAGAACTAGCAGCAAGCAGAGCAAAGTTGTCCAAGAATAGCTTCCATTGGAATGCTAATGGCAATTGAAGAGGCAGGCCAGTGGCAAGCCACTAGCTTCTAGCAGTTTGAAAGTTGCAGACACAGTACAGGTGTTGTGCGGCTTCTTTCTTGGCCTCCTAGAAGGTGCCGCGCTCTCCGTCTCTTGCTTGCCAATATGTTGCCGTGTTCCTCCTATTGTTTGGTTTGTTTTGATTTGTTTTGATGATGTTTTGGCGGGTTTTCGGAATGTTTTGGTGGTGTTTTAGAATGTTTTGTTTTCTCTTGTGTTGTTTTTATTGTGTTGGCAGGTTTTGGAACGTTTGGATTCGTTTTGGCGGGTTTTAAAATATTTTGGCGGGTATTTGGAATGTTTTGGTTTGCTTTCATTTGTTTTGATTATGTTTTGGCAAGTTATTGAAAGTTTCGATCACTTCTGACAGGTTTTCTAGTATTTTGGCATCTTTTCAGAATGTTTTGATCAGTTTTAGCAGGTTATAAACTATTTTGTCAGGTTTTTGGAATGTTTTGGTTGGTTTTGATTTGTTTTTATGATGTTTTGCAAAGTTTTTTGAATGATTTGATCAGTTCTGGCTGGTTTTCTAATGTTTTGGCAATTTTCAGAATGTTTTGATGAGTTTTGTGGGTCTAAATCATTTTGGCGGTTTTCGGAATATTTTGGTTGGTTTTGATTTGTTTTTATGATGTTTTGGCGGGTTTTCGGAATGTTTTGGTTGGGTTTTAGAATGTTTTGTATTCTCTTGAGTTGTTTTTATTGTGTTGGCAGGTTTTGGAATGTTTGGATTTGTTTTGGCGGGTTTTAAAATATTTTGGCGGGTATTTGGAATGTTTTGGCGGGTATTCGGAATGTTTTGATTAGTTTTGACGGGTTTTGAAATATTTTGGCGGGTTTTTAGAAGGTTTTGATTCTGTTTAGCCCAGTTTTTGGTGTGTTTGGATTAGCTTTGGTGGGCTTTATCATGTTTTGTCAGGTTTTTTCGAATGTATTGATCACTTCTGTCTGGTTTTCTATTTTGGCGGGTTTGAAAATATTTTTGGATGAGTTTTGGCGGGTTTGAAAATATTTTGGCTCTTTGCGCAGAGACGACGGTGCCGGTTGCGGTGCGCTCCGGGGCGCTCCTTCTGCGGAAAGACGGCTGGCAGCGGCACTTGGGACAGCTCCGCGTCTCCGTATTCTGCGTTTCTTGCCTTCTGCATCTCAGCAAAATGCTTTCCCACTAGGTCTAGCAAGGAGAAACTGTGGCAGCTGAGTAGATGTAGCCCGGCCCGCCCTTTGAAGTTGACAAGTTCTTGGCATCTCAGAGCCTCAAGGGAAGAGCAAGGTTATCTATGGTAGGCTGGGGCAGAACTAGCAGCAAGCAGAGCAAAGTTGTCCAAGAATAGCTTCCATTGGAATGCTAATGGCAATTGAAGAGGCAGGCCAGTGGCAAGCCACTAGCTTCTAGCAGTTTGAAAGTTGCAGACACAGTGCAGGTGTTGTGCGGCTTCTTTCTTGGCCTCCTAGAAGGTGCCGTGGTGCCGCGCTCTCCGTCTCTTGCTTGCCAATATGTCGCCATGTTCCTCCTATTGTTTGGTTTGTTTTGATTTGTTTTGATGATCTTTTGGCGGGTTTTCGGAATGTTTTGGTGGTGTTTTAGAATGTTTTGTTTTCTCTTGTGTTGTTTTTATTGTCTTGGAAGGTTTTGGAACGTTTGGATTCGTTTTGGCGGGTTTTAAAATATTTTGGCGGTTGTTTGGAATGTTTTGGTTTGCTTTCATTTGTTTTGATTATGTTTTGGCAAGTTATTGAAAGTTTCGATCACTTCTGACTGGTTTTCTAGTATTTTGGCATCTTTTCAGAATGTTTTGATCAGTTTTAGCAGGTTGTAAATTATTTTGTCAGGTTTTTGGAATGTTTTGGTTGGTTTTGATTTGTTTTTATGATGTTTTGCCAAGTTTTTTGAATGATTTGATCAGTTCTGGCTGGTTTTCTAATGTTTTGGCAATTTTCAGAATGTTTTGATGAGTTTTGTGGGTCTAAATTATTTTGGCGGTTTTTGGAATATTTTGGTTGGTTTTGATTTGATTTTATGATGTTTTGTCCGGTTTTCGGAATGTTTTGGTTGGGTTTTAGAATGTTTTGTATTCTCTTGAGTTGTTTTTATTGTGTTGGCAGGTTTTGGAATGTTTGGATTTGTTTTGGCGGGTTTTAAAATATTTTGGCGGGTATTTGGAATGTTTTGGCGGGTATTCGGAATGTTTTGATTAGTTTTGACGGGTTTTGAAATATTTTGGCGGGTTTTTAGAAGGTTTTGATTCTGTTTAGCCCAGTTTTTGGTGTGTTTGGATTAGCTTTGGTGGGCTTTATCATGTTTTGTCAGGTTTTTTCGAATGTATTGATCACTTCTGTCTGGTTTTCTATTTTGGCGGGTTTGAAAATATTTTTGGATGAGTTTTGGCGGGTTTTAAAATATTTTGGCTCTTTGCGCAGAGACGACGGTGCCGGTTGCGGTGCGCTCCGGGGCGCTCCTTCTGCGGAAAGACGCCTGGCAGCGGCACTTGGGACAGCTCCGCGTCTCCGTATTCTGCGTTTCTTGCCTTCTGCATCTCAGCAAAATGCTTTCCCACTAGGTCTAGCAAGGAGAAACTGTGGCAGCTGAGTAGATGTAGCCCGGCCCGCCCTTTGAAGTTGACAAGTTCTTGGCATCTCAGAACCTCAAGGGAAGAGCAAGGTTATCTATGGTAGGCTGGGGCAGAACTAGCAGCAAGCAGAGCAAAGTTGTCCAAGAATAGCTTCCATTGGAATGCTAATGGCAATTGAAGAGGCAGGCCAGTGGCAAGCCACTATCTTCTAGCAGTTTGAAAGTTGCAGACACAGTGCAGGTGTTGTGCGGCTTCTTTCTTGGCCTCCTAGAAGGTGCCGCGCTCTCCGTCTCTTGCTTGCCAATATGTTGCCGTGTTCCTCCTATTGTTTGGTTTGTTTTGATTTGTTTTGATGATGTTTTGGCGGGTTTTCGGAATGTTTTGGTGGTGTTTTAGAATGTTTTGTTTTCTCTTGTGTTGTTTTTATTGTCTTGGCAGGTTTTGGAACGTTTGGATTCGTTTTGGCGGGTTTTAAAATATTTTGGCGGGTATTTGGAATGTTTTGGTTTGCTTTCATTTGTTTTGATTATGTTTTGGCAAGTTATTGAAAGTTTCGATCACTTCTGACAGGTTTTCTAGTATTTTGGGATCTTTTCAGAATGTTTTGATCAGTTTTAGCAGGTTGTAAACTATTTTGTCAGGTTTTTGGAATGTTTTGGTTGGTTTTGATTTGTTTTTATGATGTTTTGCCAAGTTTTTTGAATGTTTTGATCAGTTCTGGCTGGTTTTCTAATGTTTTGGCAATTTTCAGAATGTTTTGATGAGTTTTGTGGGTCTAAATCATTTTGGCGGTTTTCGGAATATTTTGGTTGGTTTTGATTTGTTTTTATGATGTTTTGGCGGGTTTTCGGAATGTTTTGGTTGGGTTTTAGAATGTTTTGTATTCTCTTGAGTTGTTTTTATTGTCTTGGCAGGTTCTGGAATGTTTGGATTGCTTTTGGCGGGTTTTAAAATATTTTGGCGGGTATTTGGAATGTTTTGGCGGGTATTCGGAATGTTTTGATTAGTTTTGACGGGTTTTGAAATATTTTGGAGGGTTTTTAGAAGGTTTTGATTCTGTTTAGCCCAGTTTTTGGTGTGTTTGGATTAGCTTTGGTGGGCTTTATCATGTTTTGTCAGGTTTTTTCGAATGTATTGATCACTTCTGTCTGGTTTTCTATTTTGGCGGGTTTGAAAATATTTTTGGATTAGTTTTGGCAGGTTTTAAAATATTTTGGCTCTTTGCGCAGAGACGACGGTGCCGGTTGCGGTGCGCTCCGGGGCGCTCCTTCTGCGGAAAGACGCCTGGCAGCGGCACTTGGGACAGCTCCGCGTCTCCGTATTCTGCGTTTCTTGCCTTCTGCATCTCAGCAAAATGCTTTCCCACTAGGTCTAGCAAGGAGAAACTGTGGCAGCTGAGTAGATGTAGCCCGGCCCGCCCTTTGAAGTTGACAAGTTCTTGGCATCTCAGAGCCTCAAGGGAAGAGCAAGGTTATCTATGGTAGGCTGGGGCAGAACTAGCAGCAAGCAGAGCAAAGTTGTCCAAGAATAGCTTCCATTGGAATGCTAATGGCAATTGAAGAGGCAGGCCAGTGGCAAGCCACTAGCTTCTAGCAGTTTGAAAGTTGCAGACACAGTGCAGGTGTTGTGCGGCTTCTTTCTTGGCCTCCTAGAAGGTGCCGTGGTGCCGCGCTCTCCGTCTCTTGCTTGCCAATATGTCGCCATGTTCCTCCTATTGTTTGGTTTGTTTTGATTTGTTTTGATGATCTTTTGGCGGGTTTTCGGAATGTTTTGGTGGTGTTTTAGAATGTTTTGTTTTCTCTTGTGTTGTTTTTATTGTCTTGGCAGGTTGTGGAACGTTTGGATTCGTTTTGGTGGGTTTTAAAATATTTTGGCGGGTATTTGGAATGTTTTGGTTTGCTTTCATTTGTTTTGATTATGTTTTGGCAAGTTATTGAAAGTTTCGATCACTTCTGACTGGTTTTCTAGTATTTTGGCATCTTTTCAGAATGTTTTGATCAGTTTTAGCAGGTTGTAAACTATTTTGTCAGGTTTTTGGAATGTTTTGGTTGGTTTTGATTTGTTTTTATGATGTTTTGCCAAGTTTTTTGAATGATTTGATCAGTTCTGGCTGGTTTTCTAATGTTTTGGCAATTTTCAGAATGTTTTGATGAGTTTTGTGGGTCTAAATTATTTTGGCGGTTTTTGGAATATTTTGGTTGTTTTTGATTTGATTTGATGATGTTTTGTCCGGTTTTCGGAATGTTTTGGTTGGGTTTTGGAATGTTTTGTATTCTCTTGAGTTGTTTTTATTGTGTTGGCAGGTTTTGGAATGTTTGGATTGCTTTTGGCGGGTTTTAAAATATTTTGGCGGGTATTTGGAATGTTTTGGCGGGTATTCGGAATGTTTTGATTAGTTTTGACGGGTTTTGAAATATTTTGGCGGGTTTTTAGAAGGTTTTGATTCTGTTTAGCCCAGTTTTTGGTGTGTTTGGATTAGCTTTGGTGGGCTTTATCATGTTTTGTCAGGTTTTTTCGAATGTATTGATCACTTCTGTCTGGTTTTCTATTTTGGCGGGTTTGAAAATATTTTTGGATGAGTTTTGGCGGGTTTGAAAATATTTTGGCTCTTTGCGCAGAGACGACGGTGCCGGTTGCGGTGCGCTCCGGGGCGCTCCTTCTGCGGAAAGACGGCTGGCAGCGGCACTTGGGACAGCTCCGCGTCTCCGTATTCTGCGTTTCTTGCCTTCTGCATCTCAGCAAAATGCTTTCCCACTAGGTCTAGCAAGGAGAAACTGTGGCAGCTGAGTAGATGTAGCCCGGCCCGCCCTTTGAAGTTGACAAGTTCTTGGCATCTCAGAACCTCAAGGGAAGAGCAAGGTTATCTATGGTAGGCTGGGGCAGAACTAGCAGCAAGCAGAGCAAAGTTGTCCAAGAATAGCTTCCATTGGAATGCTAATGGCAATTGAAGAGGCAGGCCAGTGGCAAGCCACTATCTTCTAGCAGTTTGAAAGTTGCAGACACAGTACAGGTGTTGTGCGGCTTCTTTCTTGGCCTCCTAGAAGGTGCCGCGCTCTCCGTCTCTTGCTTGCCAATATGTTGCCGTGTTCCTCCTATTGTTTGGTTTGTTTTGATTTGTTTTGATGATCTTTTGGCGGGTTTTCGGAATGTTTTGGTGGTGTTTTAGAATGTTTTGTTTTCTCTTGTGTTGTTTTTATTGTCTTGGCAGGTTTTGGAACGTTTGGATTCGTTTTGGCGGGTTTTAAAATATTTTGGCGGGTATTTGGAATGTTTTGGTTTGCTTTCATTTGTTTTGATTATGTTTTGGCAAGTTATTGAAAGTTTCGATCACTTCTGACTGGTTTTCTAGTATTTTGGCATCTTTTCAGAATGTTTTGATCAGTTTTAGCAGGTTGTAAACTATTTTGTCAGGTTTTTGGAATGTTTTGGTTGGTTTTGATTTGTTTTTATGATGTTTTGCAAAGTTTTTTGAATGATTTGATCAGTAATGGCTGGTTTTCTAATGTTTTGGCGGGTTTTCAGAATGTTTTGATGAGTTTTGTGGGTCTAAATCATTTTGGCGGTTTTCGGAATATTTTGGTTGGTTTTGATTTGTTTTTATGATGTTTTGGCGGGTTTTCGGAATGTTTTGGTTGGGTTTTAGAATGTTTTGTATTCTCTTGAGTTGTTTTTATTGTGTTGGCAGGTTTTGGAATGTTTTGATTAGTTTTGACGGGTTTTAAAATATTTTGGCGGGTATTTGGAATGTTTTGGCGGGTATTCGGAATGTTTTGATTAGTTTTGACGGGTTTTGAAATATTTTGGCGGGTTTTTAGAAGGTTTTGATTCTGTTTAGCCCAGTTTTTGGTGTGTTTGGATTAGCTTTGGTGGGCTTTATCATGTTTTGTCAGGTTTTTTCGAATGTATTGATCACTTCTGTCTGGTTTTCTATTTTGGCGGGTTTGAAAATATTTTTGGATGAGTTTTGGCGGGTTTTAAAATATTTTGGCTCTTTGCGCAGAGACGACGGTGCCGGTTGCGGTGCGCTCCGGGGCGCTCCTTCTGCGGAAAGACGCCTGGCAGCGGCACTTGGGACAGCTCCGCGTCTCCGTATTCTGCGTTTCTTGCCTTCTGCATCTCAGCAAAATGCTTTCCCACTAGGTCTAGCAAGGAGAAACTGTGGCAGCTGAGTAGATGTAGCCCGGCCCGCCCTTTGAAGTTGAAAAGTTCTTGGCATCTCAGAGCCTCAAGGGAAGAGCAAGGTTATCTATGGTAGGCTGGGGCAGAACTAGCAGCAAGCAGAGCAAAGTTGTCCAAGAATAGCTTCCATTGGAATGCTAATGGCAATTGAAGAGGCAGGCCAGTGGCAAGCCACTATCTTCTAGCAGTTTGAAAGTTGCAGACACAGTACAGGTGTTGTGCGGCTTCTTTCTTGGCCTCCTAGAAGGTGCCGCGCTCTCCGTCTCTTGCTTGCCAATATGTTGCCGTGTTCCTCCTATTGTTTGGTTTGTTTTGATTTGTTTTGATGATGTTTTGGCGGGTTTTCGGAATGTTTTGGTGGTGTTTTAGAATGTTTTGTTTTCTCTTGTGTTGTTTTTATTGTCTTGGCAGGTTTTGGAACGTTTGGATTCGTTTTGGCGGGTTTTAAAATATTTTGGCGGGTATTTGGAATGTTTTGGTTTGCTTTCATTTGTTTTGATTATGTTTTGGCAAGTTATTGAAAGTTTCGATCACTTCTGACTGGTTTTCTAGTATTTTGGCATCTTTTCAGAATGTTTTGATCAGTTTTAGCAGGTTGTAAACTATTTTGTCAGGTTTTTGGAATGTTTTGGTTGGTTTTGATTTGTTTTTATGATGTTTTGCAAAGTTTTTTGAATGATTTGATCAGTAATGGCTGGTTTTCTAATGTTTTGGCGGGTTTTCAGAATGTTTTGATGAGTTTTGTGGGTCTAAATCATTTTGGCGGTTTTCGGAATATTTTGGTTGGTTTTGATTTGTTTTTATGATGTTTTGGCGGGTTTTCGGAATGTTTTGGTTGGGTTTTAGAATGTTTTGTATTCTCTTGAGTTGTTTTTATTGTGTTGGCAGGTTTTGGAATGTTTTGATTAGTTTTGACGGGTTTTAAAATATTTTGGCGGGTATTTGGAATGTTTTGGCGGGTATTCGGAATGTTTTGATTAGTTTTGACGGGTTTTGAAATATTTTGGCGGGTTTTTAGAAGGTTTTGATTCTGTTTAGCCCAGTTTTTGGTGTGTTTGGATTAGCTTTGGTGGGCTTTATCATGTTTTGTCAGGTTTTTTCGAATGTATTGATCACTTCTGTCTGGTTTTCTATTTTGGCGGGTTTGAAAATATTTTTGGATGAGTTTTGGCGGGTTTGAAAATATTTTGGCTCTTTGCGCAGAGACGACGGTGCCGGTTGCGGTGCGCTCCGGGGCGCTCCTTCTGCGGAAAGACGCCTGGCAGCGGCACTTGGGACAGCTCCGCGTCTCCGTATTCTGCGTTTCTTGCCTTCTGCATCTCAGCAAAATGCTTTCCCACTAGGTCTAGCAAGGAGAAACTGTGGCAGCTGAGTAGATGTAGCCCGGCCCGCCCTTTGAAGTTGAAAAGTTCTTGGCATCTCAGAGCCTCAAGGGAAGAGCAAGGTTATCTATGGTAGGCTGGGGCAGAACTAGCAGCAAGCAGAGCAAAGTTGTCCAAGAATAGCTTCCATTGGAATGCTAATGGCAATTGAAGAGGCAGGCCAGTGGCAAGCCACTATCTTCTAGCAGTTTGAAAGTTGCAGACACAGTACAGGTGTTGTGCGGCTTCTTTCTTGGCCTCCTAGAAGGTGCCGCGCTCTCCGTCTCTTGCTTGCCAATATGTTGCCGTGTTCCTCCTATTGTTTGGTTTGTTTTGATTTGTTTTGATGATGTTTTGGCGGGTTTTCGGAATGTTTTGGTGGTGTTTTAGAATGTTTTGTTTTCTCTTGTGTTGTTTTTATTGTCTTGGCAGGTTGTGGAACGTTTGGATTCGTTTTGGCGGGTTTTAAAATATTTTGGCGGGTATTTGGAATGTTTTGGTTTGCTTTCATTTGTTTTGATTATGTTTTGGCAAGTTATTGAAAGTTTTGATCACTTCTGACTGGTTTTCTAGTATTTTGGCATCTTTTCAGAATGTTTTGATCAGTTTTAGCAGGTTGTAAACTATTTTGTCAGGTTTTTGGAATGTTTTGGTTGGTTTTGATTTGTTTTTATGATGTTTTGCCAAGTTTTTTGAATGTTTTGATCAGTTCTGGCTGGTTTTCTAATGTTTTGGCAATTTTCAGAATGTTTTGATGAGTTTTGTGGGTCTAAATCATTTTGGCGGTTTTCGGAATATTTTGGTTGGCTTTGATTTGTTTTTATGATGTTTTGGCGGGTTTTCGGAATGTTTTGGTTGGGTTTTAGAATGTTTTGTATTCTCTTGAGTTGTTTTTATTGTCTTGGCAGGTTTTGGAATGTTTGGATTGCTTTTGGCGGGTTTTAAAATATTTTGGCGGGTATTTGGAATGTTTTGGCGGGTATTCGGAATGTTTTGATTAGTTTTGACGGGTTTTGAAATATTTTGGAGGGTTTTTAGAAGGTTTTGATTCTGTTTAGCCCAGTTTTTGGTGTGTTTGGATTAGCTTTGGTGGGCTTTATCATGTTTTGTCAGGTTTTTTCGAATGTATTGATCACTTCTGTCTGGTTTTCTATTTTGGCGGGTTTGAAAATATTTTTGGATGAGTTTTGGCAGGTTTTAAAATATTTTGGCTCTTTGCGCAGAGACGACGGTGCCGGTTGCGGTGCGCTCCGGGGCGCTCCTTCTGCGGAAAGACGCCTGGCAGCGGCACTTGGGACAGCTCCGCGTCTCCGTATTCTGCGTTTCTTGCCTTCTGCATCTCAGCAAAATGCTTTCCCACTAGGTCTAGCAAGGAGAAACTGTGGCAGCTGAGTAGATGTAGCCCGGCCCGCCCTTTGAAGTTGAAAAGTTCTTGGCATCTCAGAGCCTCAAGGGAAGAGCAAGGTTATCTATGGTAGGC
This sequence comes from Passer domesticus, assembly GCF_036417665.1. Lineage (NCBI taxonomy): Eukaryota > Metazoa > Chordata > Aves > Passeriformes > Passeridae > Passer > Passer domesticus. Next base: position 61,038,209 of record NC_087474.1, read on the forward strand.
TGGGGCAGAACTAGCAGCAAGCAGAGCAAAGTTGTCCAAGAATAGCTTCCATTGGAATGCTAATGGCAATTGAAGAGGCAGGCCAGTGGCAAGCCACTAGCTTCTAGCAGTTTGAAAGTTGCAGACACAGTACAGGTGTTGTGCGGCTTCTTTCTTGGCCTCCTAGAAGGTGCCGCACTCTCCGTCTCTTGCTTGCCAATATGTTGCCGTGTTCCTCCTATTGTTTGGTTTGTTTTGATTTGTTTTGATGATCTTTTGGCGGGTTTTCGGAATGTTTTGGTGGTGTTTTAGAATGTTTTGTTTTCTCTTGTGTTGTTTTTATTGTCTTGGCAGGTTGTGGAACGTTTGGATTCGTTTTGGCGGGTTTTAAAATATTTTGGCGGGTATTTGGAATGTTTTGGTTTGCTTTCATTTGTTTTGATTATGTTTTGGCAAGTTATTGAAAGTTTTGATCACTTCTGACTGGTTTTCTAGTATTTTGGCATCTTTTCAGAATGTTTTGATCAGTTTTAGCAGGTTGTAAACTATTTTGTCAGGTTTTTGGAATGTTTTGGTTGGTTTTGATTTGTTTTTATGATGTTTTGCCAAGTTTTTTGAATGTTTTGATCAGTTCTGGCTGGTTTTCTAATGTTTTGGCAATTTTCAGAATGTTTTGATGAGTTTTGTGGGTCTAAATCATTTTGGCGGTTTTCGGAATATTTTGGTTGGTTTTGATTTGTTTTTATGATGTTTTGGCGGGTTTTCGGAATGTTTTGGTTGGGTTTTAGAATGTTTTGTATTCTCTTGTGTTGTTTTTATTGTCTTGGCAGGTTCTGGAATGTTTGGATTGCTTTTGGCGGGTTTTAAAATATTTTGGCGGGTATTTGGAATGTTTTGGCGGGTATTCGGAATGTTTTGATTAGTTTTGACGGGTTTTGAAATATTTTGGAGGGTTTTTAGAAGGTTTTGATTCTGTTTAGCCCAGTTTTTGGTGTGTTTGGATTAGCTTTGGTGGGCTTTATCATGTTTTGTCAGGTTTTTTCGAATGTATTGATCACTTCTGTCTGGTTTTCTATTTTGGCGGGTTTGAAAATATTTTTGGATTAGTTTTGGCAGGTTTTAAAATATTTTGGCTCTTTGCGCAGAGACGACGGTGCCGGTTGCGGTGCGCTCCGGGGCGCTCCTTCTGCGGAAAGACGCCTGGCAGCGGCACTTGGGACAGCTCCGCGTCTCCGTATTCTGCGTTTCTTGCCTTCTGCATCTCAGCAAAATGCTTTCCCACTAGGTCTAGCAAGGAGAAACTGTGGCAGCTGAGTAGATGTAGCCCGGCCCGCCCTTTGAAGTTGACAAGTTCTTGGCATCTCAGAGCCTCAAGGGAAGAGCAAGGTTATCTATGGTAGGCTGGGGCAGAACTAGCAGCAAGCAGAGCAAAGTTGTCCAAGAATAGCTTCCATTGGAATGCTAATGGCAATTGAAGAGGCAGGCCAGTGGCAAGCCACTAGCTTCTAGCAGTTTGAAAGTTGCAGACACAGTGCAGGTGTTGTGCGGCTTCTTTCTTGGCCTCCTAGAAGGTGCCGTGGTGCCGCGCTCTCCGTCTCTTGCTTGCCAATATGTCGCCATGTTCCTCCTATTGTTTGGTTTGTTTTGATTTGTTTTGATGATCTTTTGGCGGGTTTTCGGAATGTTTTGGTGGTGTTTTAGAATGTTTTGTTTTCTCTTGTGTTGTTTTTATTGTCTTGGCAGGTTGTGGAACGTTTGGATTCGTTTTGGTGGGTTTTAAAATATTTTGGCGGGTATTTGGAATGTTTTGGTTTGCTTTCATTTGTTTTGATTATGTTTTGGCAAGTTATTGAAAGTTTCGATCACTTCTGAATGGTTTTCTAGTATTTTGGGATCTTTTCAGAATGTTTTGATCAGTTTTAGAATGTTTTGTATTCTCTTGAGTTGTTTTTATTGTCTTGGCAGGTTTTGGAATGTTTGGATTGCTTTTGGCGGGTTTTAAAATATTTTGGCGGGTATTTGGAATGTTTTGGCGGGTATTCGGAAGGTTTTGATTAGTTTTGACGGGTTTTGAAATATTTTGGCGGGTTTTTAGAAGGTTTTGACTTGTTTTGATTCTGTTTAGCCCAGTTTTTGGTGTGTTTGGATTAGCTTTGGTGGGCTTTATCATGTTTTGTCAGGTTTTTTCGAATGTATTGATCACTTCTGTCTGGTTTTCTATTTTGGCGGGTTTGAAAATATTTTTGGATGAGTTTTGGTGGGTTTGAATATATTATGGCTCTTTGCGCAGAGACGACGGTGCCGGTTGCGGTGCGCTCCGGGGCGCTCCTTCTGCGGAAAGACACCTGGCAGCGGCACTTGGGACAGCTCCGCGTCTCCGTATTCTGCGTTTCTTGCCTTCTGCATCTCAGCAAAATGCTTTCCCACTAGGTCTAGCAAGGAGAAACTGTGGCAGCTGAGTAGATGTAGCCCGGCCCGCCCTTTGAAGTTGACAAGTTCTTGGCATCTCAGAACCTCAAGGGAAGAGCAAGGTTATCTATGGTAGGCTGGGGCAGAACTAGCAGCAAGCAGAGCAAAGTTGTCCAAGAATAGCTTCCATTGGAATGCTAATGGCAATTGAAGAGGCAGGCCAGTGGCAAGCCACTAGCTTCTAGCAGTTTGAAAGTTGCAGACACAGTACAGGTGTTGTGCGGCTTCTTTCTTGGCCTCCTAGAAGGTGCCGCACTCTCCGTCTCTTGCTTGCCAATATGTTGCCGTGTTCCTCCTATTGTTTGGTTTGTTTTGATTTGTTTTGATGATCTTTTGGCGGGTTTTCGGAATGTTTTGGTGGTGTTTTAGAATGTTTTGTTTTCTCTTGTGTTGTTTTTATTGTCTTGGCAGGTTGTGGAACGTTTGGATTCGTTTTGGCGGGTTTTAAAATATTTTGGCGGGTATTTGGAATGTTTTGGTCTGCTTTCATTTGTTTTGATTATGTTTTGGCAAGTTATTGAAAGTTTTGATCACTTCTGACTGGTTTTCTAGTATTTTGGCATCTTTTCAGAATGTTTTGATCAGTTTTAGCAGGTTGTAAACTATTTTGTCAGGTTTTTGGAATGTTTTGGTTGGTTTTGATTTGTTTTTATGATGTTTTGCCAAGTTTTTTGAATGTTTTGATCAGTTCTGGCTGGTTTTCTAATGTTTTGGCAATTTTCAGAATGTTTTGATGAGTTTTGTGGGTCTAAATCATTTTGGCGGTTTTCGGAATATTTTGGTTGGTTTTGATTTGTTTTTATGATGTTTTGGCGGGTTTTCGGAATGTTTTGGTTGGGTTTTAGAATGTTTTGTATTCTCTTGTGTTGTTTTTATTGTCTTGGCAGGTTCTGGAATGTTTGGATTGCTTTTGGCGGGTTTTAAAATATTTTGGCGGGTATTTGGAATGTTTTGGCGGGTATTCGGAATGTTTTGATTAGTTTTGACGGGTTTTGAAATATTTTGGAGGGTTTTTAGAAGGTTTTGATTCTGTTTAGCCCAGTTTTTGGTGTGTTTGGATTAGCTTTGGTGGGCTTTATCATGTTTTGTCAGGTTTTTTCGAATGTATTGATCACTTCTGTCTGGTTTTCTATTTTGGCGGGTTTGAAAATATTTTTGGATTAGTTTTGGCAGGTTTTAAAATATTTTGGCTCTTTGCGCAGAGACGACGGTGCCGGTTGCGGTGCGCTCCGGGGCGCTCCTTCTGCGGAAAGACGCCTGGCAGCGGCACTTGGGACAGCTCCGCGTCTCCGTATTCTGCGTTTCTTGCCTTCTGCATCTCAGCAAAATGCTTTCCCACTAGGTCTAGCAAGGAGAAACTGTGGCAGCTGAGTAGATGTAGCCCGGCCCGCCCTTTGAAGTTGACAAGTTCTTGGCATCTCAGAGCCTCAAGGGAAGAGCAAGGTTATCTATGGTAGGCTGGGGCAGAACTAGCAGCAAGCAGAGCAAAGTTGTCCAAGAATAGCTTCCATTGGAATGCTAATGGCAATTGAAGAGGCAGGCCAGTGGCAAGCCACTAGCTTCTAGCAGTTTGAAAGTTGCAGACACAGTGCAGGTGTTGTGCGGCTTCTTTCTTGGCCTCCTAGAAGGTGCCGTGGTGCCGCGCTCTCCGTCTCTTGCTTGCCAATATGTCGCCATGTTCCTCCTATTGTTTGGTTTGTTTTGATTTGTTTTGATGATCTTTTGGCGGGTTTTCGGAATGTTTTGGTGGTGTTTTAGAATGTTTTGTTTTCTCTTGTGTTGTTTTTATTGTCTTGGCAGGTTGTGGAACGTTTGGATTCGTTTTGGCGGGTTTTAAAATATTTTGGCGGGTATTTGGAATGTTTTGGTTTGCTTTCATTTGTTTTGATTATGTTTTGGCAAGTTATTGAAAGTTTCGATCACTTCTGAATGGTTTTCTAGTATTTTGGGATCTTTTCAGAATGTTTTGATCAGTTTTAGAATGTTTTGTATTCTCTTGAGTTGTTTTTATTGTCTTGGCAGGTTTTGGAATGTTTGGATTGCTTTTGGCGGGTTTTAAAATATTTTGGCGGGTATTTGGAATGTTTTGGCGGGTATTCGGAAGGTTTTGATTAGTTTTGACGGGTTTTGAAATATTTTGGCGGGTTTTTAGAAGGTTTTGACTTGTTTTGATTCTGTTTAGCCCAGTTTTTGGTGTGTTTGGATTAGCTTTGGTGGGCTTTATCATGTTTTGTCAGGTTTTTTCGAATGTATTGATCACTTCTGTCTGGTTTTCTATTTTGGCGGGTTTGAAAATATTTTTGGATGAGTTTTGGTGGGTTTGAATATATTATGGCTCTTTGCGCAGAGACGACGGTGCCGGTTGCGGTGCGCTCCGGGGCGCTCCTTCTGCGGAAAGACACCTGGCAGCGGCACTTGGGACAGCTCCGCGTCTCCGTATTCTGCGTTTCTTGCCTTCTGCATCTCAGCAAAATGCTTTCCCACTAGGTCTAGCAAGGAGAAACTGTGGCAGCTGAGTAGATGTAGCCCGGCCCGCCCTTTGAAGTTGACAAGTTCTTGGCATCTCAGAACCTCAAGGGAAGAGCAAGGTTATCTATGGTAGGCTGGGGCAGAACTAGCAGCAAGCAGAGCAAAGTTGTCCAAGAATAGCTTCCATTGGAATGCTAATGGCAATTGAAGAGGCAGGCCAGTGGCAAGCCACTAGCTTCTAGCAGTTTGAAAGTTGCAGACACAGTACAGGTGTTGTGCGGCTTCTTTCTTGGCCTCCTAGAAGGTGCCGCACTCTCCGTCTCTTGCTTGCCAATATGTTGCCGTGTTCCTCCTATTGTTTGGTTTGTTTTGATTTGTTTTGATGATCTTTTGGCGGGTTTTCGGAATGTTTTGGTGGTGTTTTAGAATGTTTTGTTTTCTCTTGTGTTGTTTTTATTGTCTTGGCAGGTTGTGGAACGTTTGGATTCGTTTTGGCGGGTTTTAAAATATTTTGGCGGGTATTTGGAATGTTTTGGTCTGCTTTCATTTGTTTTGATTATGTTTTGGCAAGTTATTGAAAGTTTTGATCACTTCTGACTGGTTTTCTAGTATTTTGGCATCTTTTCAGAATGTTTTGATCAGTTTTAGCAGGTTGTAAACTATTTTGTCAGGTTTTTGGAAAGTTTTGGTTGGTTTTGATTTGTTTTTATGATGTTTTGCCAAGTTTTTTGAATGTTTTGATCAGTTCTGGCTGGTTTTCTAATGTTTTGGCAATTTTCAGAATGTTTTGATGAGTTTTGTGGGTCTAAATCATTTTGGCGGTTTTCGGAATATTTTGGTTGGTTTTGATTTGTTTTTATGATGTTTTGGCGGGTTTTCGGAATGTTTTGGTTGGGTTTTAGAATGTTTTGTATTCTCTTGAGTTGTTTTTATTGTCTTGGCAGGTTTTGGAATGTTTGGATTTGTTTTGGCGGGTTTTAAAATATTTTGGCGGGTATTTGGAATGTTTTGGCGGGTATTCGGAATGTTTTGATTAGTTTTGACGGGTTTTGAAATATTTTGGAGGGTTTTTAGAAGGTTTTGATTCTGTTTAGCCCAGTTTTTGGTGTGTTTGGATTAGCTTTGGTGGGCTTTATCATGTTTTGTCAGGTTTTTTCGAATGTATTGATCACTTCTGTCTGGTTTTCTATTTTGGCGGGTTTGAAAATATTTTTGGATTAGTTTTGGCAGGTTTTAAAATATTTTGGCTCTTTGCGCAGAGACGACGGTGCCGGTTGCGGTGCGCTCCGGGGCGCTCCTTCTGCGGAAAGACGCCTGGCAGCGGCACTTGGGACAGCTCCGCGTCTCCGTATTCTGCGTTTCTTGCCTTCTGCATCTCAGCAAAATGCTTTCCCACTAGGTCTAGCAAGGAGAAACTGTGGCAGCTGAGTAGATGTAGCCCGGCCCGCCCTTTGAAGTTGACAAGTTCTTGGCATCTCAGAGCCTCAAGGGAAGAGCAAGGTTATCTATGGTAGGCTGGGGCAGAACTAGCAGCAAGCAGAGCAAAGTTGTCCAAGAATAGCTTCCATTGGAATGCTAATGGCAATTGAAGAGGCAGGCCAGTGGCAAGCCACTAGCTTCTAGCAGTTTGAAAGTTGCAGACACAGTGCAGGTGTTGTGCGGCTTCTTTCTTGGCCTCCTAGAAGGTGCCGTGGTGCCGCGCTCTCCGTCTCTTGCTTGCCAATATGTCGCCATGTTCCTCCTATTGTTTGGTTTGTTTTGATTTGTTTTGATGATCTTTTGGCGGGTTTTCGGAATGTTTTGGTGGTGTTTTAGAATGTTTTGTTTTCTCTTGTGTTGTTTTTATTGTCTTGGCAGGTTGTGGAACGTTTGGATTCGTTTTGGTGGGTTTTAAAATATTTTGGCGGGTATTTGGAATGTTTTGGTTTGCTTTCATTTGTTTTGATTATGTTTTGGCAAGTTATTGAAAGTTTCGATCACTTCTGAATGGTTTTCTAGTATTTTGGGATCTTTTCAGAATGTTTTGATCAGTTTTAGAATGTTTTGTATTCTCTTGAGTTGTTTTTATTGTCTTGGCAGGTTTTGGAATGTTTGGATTGCTTTTGGCGGGTTTTAAAATATTTTGGCGGGTATTTGGAATGTTTTGGCGGGTATTCGGAAGGTTTTGATTAGTTTTGACGGGTTTTGAAATATTTTGGCGGGTTTTTAGAAGGTTTTGACTTGTTTTGATTCTGTTTAGCCCAGTTTTTGGTGTGTTTGGATTAGCTTTGGTGGGCTTTATCATGTTTTGTCAGGTTTTTTCGAATGTATTGATCACTTCTGTCTGGTTTTCTATTTTGGCGGGTTTGAAAATATTTTTGGATGAGTTTTGGTGGGTTTGAATATATTATGGCTCTTTGCGCAGAGACGACGGTGCCGGTTGCGGTGCGCTCCGGGGCGCTCCTTCTGCGGAAAGACACCTGGCAGCGGCACTTGGGACAGCTCCGCGTCTCCGTATTCTGCGTTTCTTGCCTTCTGCATCTCAGCAAAATGCTTTCCCACTAGGTCTAGCAAGGAGAAACTGTGGCAGCTGAGTAGATGTAGCCCGGCCCGCCCTTTGAAGTTGACAAGTTCTTGGCATCTCAGAACCTCAAGGGAAGAGCAAGGTTATCTATGGTAGGCTGGGGCAGAACTAGCAGCAAGCAGAGCAAAGTTGTCCAAGAATAGCTTCCATTGGAATGCTAATGGCAATTGAAGAGGCAGGCCAGTGGCAAGCCACTAGCTTCTAGCAGTTTGAAAGTTGCAGACACAGTACAGGTGTTGTGCGGCTTCTTTCTTGGCCTCCTAGAAGGTGCCGCACTCTCCGTCTCTTGCTTGCCAATATGTTGCCGTGTTCCTCCTATTGTTTGGTTTGTTTTGATTTGTTTTGATGATCTTTTGGCGGGTTTTCGGAATGTTTTGGTGGTGTTTTAGAATGTTTTGTTTTCTCTTGTGTTGTTTTTATTGTCTTGGCAGGTTGTGGAACGTTTGGATTCGTTTTGGCGGGTTTTAAAATATTTTGGCGGGTATTTGGAATGTTTTGGTCTGCTTTCATTTGTTTTGATTATGTTTTGGCAAGTTATTGAAAGTTTTGATCACTTCTGACTGGTTTTCTAGTATTTTGGCATCTTTTCAGAATGTTTTGATCAGTTTTAGCAGGTTGTAAACTATTTTGTCAGGTTTTTGGAATGTTTTGGTTGGTTTTGATTTGTTTTTATGATGTTTTGCCAAGTTTTTTGAATGTTTTGATCAGTTCTGGCTGGTTTTCTAATGTTTTGGCAATTTTCAGAATGTTTTGATGAGTTTTGTGGGTCTAAATCATTTTGGCGGTTTTCGGAATATTTTGGTTGGTTTTGATTTGTTTTTATGATGTTTTGGCGGGTTTTCGGAATGTTTTGGTTGGGTTTTAGAATGTTTTGTATTCTCTTGTGTTGTTTTTATTGTCTTGGCAGGTTCTGGAATGTTTGGATTGCTTTTGGCGGGTTTTAAAATATTTTGGCGGGTATTTGGAATGTTTTGGCGGGTATTCGGAATGTTTTGATTAGTTTTGACGGGTTTTGAAATATTTTGGAGGGTTTTTAGAAGGTTTTGATTCTGTTTAGCCCAGTTTTTGGTGTGTTTGGATTAGCTTTGGTGGGCTTTATCATGTTTTGTCAGGTTTTTTCGAATGTATTGATCACTTCTGTCTGGTTTTCTATTTTGGCGGGTTTGAAAATATTTTTGGATTAGTTTTGGCAGGTTTTAAAATATTTTGGCTCTTTGCGCAGAGACGACGGTGCCGGTTGCGGTGCGCTCCGGGGCGCTCCTTCTGCGGAAAGACGCCTGGCAGCGGCACTTGGGACAGCTCCGCGTCTCCGTATTCTGCGTTTCTTGCCTTCTGCATCTCAGCAAAATGCTTTCCCACTAGGTCTAGCAAGGAGAAACTGTGGCAGCTGAGTAGATGTAGCCCGGCCCGCCCTTTGAAGTTGACAAGTTCTTGGCATCTCAGAGCCTCAAGGGAAGAGCAAGGTTATCTATGGTAGGCTGGGGCAGAACTAGCAGCAAGCAGAGCAAAGTTGTCCAAGAATAGCTTCCATTGGAATGCTAATGGCAATTGAAGAGGCAGGCCAGTGGCAAGCCACTAGCTTCTAGCAGTTTGAAAGTTGCAGACACAGTGCAGGTGTTGTGCGGCTTCTTTCTTGGCCTCCTAGAAGGTGCCGTGGTGCCGCGCTCTCCGTCTCTTGCTTGCCAATATGTCGCCATGTTCCTCCTATTGTTTGGTTTGTTTTGATTTGTTTTGATGATCTTTTGGCGGGTTTTCGGAATGTTTTGGTGGTGTTTTAGAATGTTTTGTTTTCTCTTGTGTTGTTTTTATTGTCTTGGCAGGTTGTGGAACGTTTGGATTCGTTTTGGCGGGTTTTAAAATATTTTGGCGGGTATTTGGAATGTTTTGGTTTGCTTTCATTTGTTTTGATTATGTTTTGGCAAGTTATTGAAAGTTTCGATCACTTCTGAATGGTTTTCTAGTATTTTGGGATCTTTTCAGAATGTTTTGATCAGTTTTAGAATGTTTTGTATTCTCTTGAGTTGTTTTTATTGTCTTGGCAGGTTTTGGAATGTTTGGATTGCTTTTGGCGGGTTTTAAAATATTTTGGCGGGTATTTGGAATGTTTTGGCGGGTATTCGGAAGGTTTTGATTAGTTTTGACGGGTTTTGAAATATTTTGGCGGGTTTTTAGAAGGTTTTGACTTGTTTTGATTCTGTTTAGCCCAGTTTTTGGTGTGTTTGGATTAGCTTTGGTGGGCTTTATCATGTTTTGTCAGGTTTTTTCGAATGTATTGATCACTTCTGTCTGGTTTTCTATTTTGGCGGGTTTGAAAATATTTTTGGATGAGTTTTGGTGGGTTTGAATATATTATGGCTCTTTGCGCAGAGACGACGGTGCCGGTTGCGGTGCGCTCCGGGGCGCTCCTTCTGCGGAAAGACACCTGGCAGCGGCACTTGGGACAGCTCCGCGTCTCCGTATTCTGCGTTTCTTGCCTTCTGCATCTCAGCAAAATGCTTTCCCACTAGGTCTAGCAAGGAGAAACTGTGGCAGCTGAGTAGATGTAGCCCGGCCCGCCCTTTGAAGTTGACAAGTTCTTGGCATCTCAGAACCTCAAGGGAAGAGCAAGGTTATCTATGGTAGGCTGGGGCAGAACTAGCAGCAAGCAGAGCAAAGTTGTCCAAGAATAGCTTCCATTGGAATGCTAATGGCAATTGAAGAGGCAGGCCAGTGGCAAGCCACTAGCTTCTAGCAGTTTGAAAGTTGCAGACACAGTACAGGTGTTGTGCGGCTTCTTTCTTGGCCTCCTAGAAGGTGCCGCACTCTCCGTCTCTTGCTTGCCAATATGTTGCCGTGTTCCTCCTATTGTTTGGTTTGTTTTGATTTGTTTTGATGATCTTTTGGCGGGTTTTCGGAATGTTTTGGTGGTGTTTTAGAATGTTTTGTTTTCTCTTGTGTTGTTTTTATTGTCTTGGCAGGTTGTGGAACGTTTGGATTCGTTTTGGCGGGTTTTAAAATATTTTGGCGGGTATTTGGAATGTTTTGGTCTGCTTTCATTTGTTTTGATTATGTTTTGGCAAGTTATTGAAAGTTTTGATCACTTCTGACTGGTTTTCTAGTATTTTGGCATCTTTTCAGAATGTTTTGATCAGTTTTAGCAGGTTGTAAACTATTTTGTCAGGTTTTTGGAAAGTTTTGGTTGGTTTTGATTTGTTTTTATGATGTTTTGCCAAGTTTTTTGAATGTTTTGATCAGTTCTGGCTGGTTTTCTAATGTTTTGGCAATTTTGAGAATGTTTTGATGAGTTTTGTGGGTCTAAATCATTTTGGCGGTTTTCGGAATATTTTGGTTGGTTTTGATTTGTTTTTATGATGTTTTGGCGGGTTTTCGGAATGTTTTGGTTGGGTTTTAGAATGTTTTGTATTCTCTTGAGTTGTTTTTATTGTCTTGGCAGGTTTTGGAATGTTTGGATTTGTTTTGGCGGGTTTTAAAATATTTTGGCGGGTATTTGGAATGTTTTGGCGGGTATTCGGAATGTTTTGATTAGTTTTGACGGGTTTTGAAATATTTTGGAGGGTTTTTAGAAGGTTTTGATTCTGTTTAGCCCAGTTTTTGGTGTGTTTGGATTAGCTTTGGTGGGCTTTATCATGTTTTGTCAGGTTTTTTCGAATGTATTGATCACTTCTGTCTGGTTTTCTATTTTGGCGGGTTTGAAAATATTTTTGGATTAGTTTTGGCAGGTTTTAAAATATTTTGGCTCTTTGCGCAGAGACGACGGTGCCGGTTGCGGTGCGCTCCGGGGCGCTCCTTCTGCGGAAAGACGGCTGGCAGCGGCACTTGGGACAGCTCCGCGTCTCCGTATTCTGCGTTTCTTGCCTTCTGCATCTCAGCAAAATGCTTTCCCACTAGGTCTAGCAAGGAGAAACTGTGGCAGCTGAGTAGATGTAGCCCGGCCCGCCCTTTGAAGTTGAAAAGTTCTTGGCATCTCAGAGCCTCAAGGGAAGAGCAAGGTTATCTATGGTAGGCTGGGGCAGAACTAGCAGCAAGCAGAGCAAAGTTGTCCAAGAATAGCTTCCATTGGAATGCTAATGGCAATTGAAGAGGCAGGCCAGTGGCAAGCCACTAGCTTCTAGCAGTTTGAAAGTTGCAGACACAGTGCAGGTGTTGTGCGGCTTCTTTCTTGGCCTCCTAGAAGGTGCCGTGGTGCCGCGCTCTCCGTCTCTTGCTTGCCAATATGTTGCCATGTTCCTCCTATTGTTTGGTTTGTTTTGATTTGTTTTGATGATGTTTTGGCGGGTTTTCGGAATGTTTTGGTGGTGTTTTAGAATGTTTTGTTTTCTCTTGTGTTGTTTTTATTGTCTTGGCAGGTTGTGGAACGTTTGGATTCGTTTTGGCGGGTTTTAAAATATTTTGGTGGTTGTTTGGAATGTTTTGGTTTGCTTTCATTTGTTTTGATTATGTTTTGGCAAGTTATTGAAAGTTTCGATCACTTCTGACAGGTTTTCTAGTATTTTGGGATCTTTTCAGAATGTTTTGATCAGTTTTAGCAGGTTGTAAACTATTTTGTCAGGTTTTTGGAATGTTTTGGTTGGTTTTGATTTGTTTTTATGATGTTTTGCCAAGTTTTTTGAATGATTTGATCAGTTCTGGCTGGTTTTCTAATGTTTTGGCAATTTTCAGAATGTTTTGATGAGTTTTGTGGGTCTAAATTATTTTGGCGGTTTTTGGAATATTTTGGTTGTTTTTGATTTGATTTGATGATGTTTTGTCCGGTTTTCGGAATGTTTTGGTTGGGTTTTAGAATGTTTTGTATTCTCTTGAGTTGTTTTTATTGTGTTGGCAGGTTTTGGAATGTTTGGATTTGTTTTGGCGGGTTTTAAAATATTTTGGCGGGTATTTGGAATGTTTTGGCGGGTATTCGGAATGTTTTGATTAGTTTTGACGGGTTTTGAAATATTTTGGCGGGTTTTTAGAAGGTTTTGATTCTGTTTAGCCCAGTTTTTGGTGTGTTTGGATTAGCTTTGGTGGGCTTTATCATGTTTTGTCAGGTTTTTTCGAATGTATTGATCACTTCTGTCTGGTTTTCTATTTTGGCGGGTTTGAAAATATTTTTGGATGAGTTTTGGCGGGTTTTAAAATATTTTGGCTCTTTGCGCAGAGATGACGGTGCCGGTTGCGGTGCGCTCCGGGGCGCTCCTTCTGCGGAAAGACGCCTGGCAGCGGCACTTGGGACAGCTCCGCGTCTCCGTATTCTGCGTTTCTTGCCTTCTGCATCTCAGCAAAATGCTTTCCCACTAGGTCTAGCAAGGAGAAACTGTGGCAGCTGAGTAGATGTAGCCCGGCCCGCCCTTTGAAGTTGACAAGTTCTTGGCATCTCAGAACCTCAAGGGAAGAGCAAGGTTATCTATGGTAGGCTGGGGCAGAACTAGCAGCAAGCAGAGCAAAGTTGTCCAAGAATAGCTTCCATTGGAATGCTAATGGCAATTGAAGAGGCAGGCCAGTGGCAAGCCACTAGCTTCTAGCAGTTTGAAAGTTGCAGACACAGTACAGGTGTTGTGCGGCTTCTTTCTTGGCCTCCTAGAAGGTGCCGCACTCTCCGTCTCTTGCTTGCCAATATGTTGCCGTGTTCCTCCTATTGTTTGGTTTGTTTTGATTTGTTTTGATGATGTTTTGGCGGGTTTTCGGAATGTTTTGGTGGTGTTTTAGAATGTTTTGTTTTCTCTTGTGTTGTTTTTATTGTCTTGGCAGGTTGTGGAACGTTTGGATTCGTTTTGGCGGGTTTTAAAATATTTTGGCGGGTATTTGGAATGTTTTGGTTTGCTTTCATTTGTTTTGATTATGTTTTGGCAAGTTATTGAAAGTTTTGATCACTTCTGACTGGTTTTCTAGTATTTTGGCATCTTTTCAGAATGTTTTGATCAGTTTTAGCAGGTTGTAAACTATTTTGTCAGGTTTTTGGAATGTTTTGGTTGGTTTTGATTTGTTTTTATGATGTTTTGCCAAGTTTTTTGAATGTTTTGATCAGTTCTGGCTGGTTTTCTAATGTTTTGGCAATTTTGAGAATGTTTTGATGAGTTTTGTGGGTCTAAATCATTTTGGCGGTTTTCGGAATATTTTGGTTGGTTTTGATTTGTTTTTATGATGTTTTGGCGGGTTTTCGGAATGTTTTGGTTGGGTTTTAGAATGTTTTGTATTCTCTTGAGTTGTTTTTATTGTCTTGGCAGGTTCTGGAATGTTTGGATTTGTTTTGGCGGGTTTTAAAATATTTTGGCGGGTATTTGGAATGTTTTGGCGGGTATTCGGAATGTTTTGATTAGTTTTGACGGGTTTTGAAATATTTTGGAGGGTTTTTAGAAGGTTTTGATTCTGTTTAGCCCAGTTTTTGGTGTGTTTGGATTAGCTTTGGTGGGCTTTATCATGTTTTGTCAGGTTTTTTTGAATGTATTGATCACTTCTGTCTGGTTTTCTATTTTGGCGGGTTTGAAAATATTTTTGGATTAGTTTTGGCAGGTTTGAAAATATTTTGGCTCTTTGCGCAGAGACGACGGTGCCGGTTGCGGTGCGCTCCGGGGCGCTCCTTCTGCGGAAAGACGGCTGGCAGCGGCACTTGGGACAGCTCCGCGTCTCCGTATTCTGCGTTTCTTGCCTTCTGCATCTCAGCAAAATGCTTTCCCACTAGGTCTAGCAAGGAGAAACTGTGGCAGCTGAGTAGATGTAGCCCGGCCCGCCCTTTGAAGTTGACAAGTTCTTGGCATCTCAGAGCCTCAAGGGAAGAGCAAGGTTATCTATGGTAGGCTGGGGCAGAACTAGCAGCAAGCAGAGCAAAGTTGTCCAAGAATAGCTTCCATTGGAATGCTAATGGCAATTGAAGAGGCAGGCCAGTGGCAAGCCACTAGCTTCTAGCAGTTTGAAAGTTGCAGACACAGTGCAGGTGTTGTGCGGCTTCTTTCTTGGCCTCCTAGAAGGTGCCGTGGTGCCGCGCTCTCCGTCTCTTGCTTGCCAATATGTTGCCATGTTCCTCCTATTGTTTGGTTTGTTTTGATTTGTTTTGATGATCTTTTGGCGGGTTTTCGGAATGTTTTGGTGGTGTTTTAGAATGTTTTGTTTTCTCTTGTGTTGTTTTTATTGTCTTGGCAGGTTGTGGAACGTTTGGATTCGTTTTGGTGGGTTTTAAAATATTTTGGCGGGTATTTGGAATGTTTTGGTTTGCTTTCATTTGTTTTGATTATGTTTTGGCAAGTTATTGAAAGTTTCGATCACTTCTGAATTGTTTTCTAGTATTTTGGGATCTTTTCAGAATGTTTTGATCAGTTTTAGAATGTTTTGTATTCTCTTGAGTTGTTTTTATTGTCTTGGCAGGTTTTGGAATGTTTGGATTGCTTTTGGCGGGTTTTAAAATATTTTGGCGGGTATTTGGAATGTTTTGGCGGGTATTCGGAAGGTTTTGATTAGTTTTGACGGGTTTTGAAATATTTTGGCGGGTTTTTAGAAGGTTTTGACTTGTTTTGATTCTGTTTAGCCCAGTTTTTGGTGTGTTTGGATTAGCTTTGGTGGGCTTTATCATGTTTTGTCAGGTTTTTTCGAATGTATTGATCACTTCTGTCTGGTTTTCTATTTTGGCGGGTTTGAAAATATTTTTGGATGAGTTTTGGTGGGTTTGAATATATTATGGCTCTTTGCGCAGAGACGACGGTGCCGGTTGCGGTGCGCTCCGGGGCGCTCCTTCTGCGGAAAGACACCTGGCAGCGGCACTTGGGACAGCTCCGCGTCTCCGTATTCTGCGTTTCTTGCCTTCTGCATCTCAGCAAAATGCTTTCCCACTAGGTCTAGCAAGGAGAAACTGTGGCAGCTGAGTAGATGTAGCCCGGCCCGCCCTTTGAAGTTGACAAGTTCTTGGCATCTCAGAACCTCAAGGGAAGAGCAAGGTTATCTATGGTAGGCTGGGGCAGAACTAGCAGCAAGCAGAGCAAAGTTGTCCAAGAATAGCTTCCATTGGAATGCTAATGGCAATTGAAGAGGCAGGCCAGTGGCAAGCCACTAGCTTCTAGCAGTTTGAAAGTTGCAGACACAGTACAGGTGTTGTGCGGCTTCTTTCTTGGCCTCCTAGAAGGTGCCGCACTCTCCGTCTCTTGCTTGCCAATATGTTGCCGTGTTCCTCCTATTGTTTGCTTTGTTTTGATTTGTTTTGATGATGTTTTGGCGGGTTTTCGGAATGTTTTGGTGGTGTTTTAGAATGTTTTGTTTTCTCTTGTGTTGTTTTTATTGTCTTGGCAGGTTGTGGAACGTTTGGATTCGTTTTGGCGGGTTTTAAAATATTTTGGCGGGTATTTGGAATGTTTTGGTTTGCTTTCATTTGTTTTGATTATGTTTTGGCAAGTTATTGAAAGTTTTGATCACTTCTGACTGGTTTTCTAGTATTTTGGCATCTTTTCAGAATGTTTTGATCAGTTTTAGCAGGTTGTAAACTATTTTGTCAGGTTTTTGGAATGTTTTGGTTGGTTTTGATTTGTTTTTGTGATGTTTTGCCAAGTTTTTTGAATGTTTTGATCAGTTCTGGCTGGTTTTCTAATGTTTTGGCAATTTTCAGAATGTTTTGATGAGTTTTGTGGGTCTAAATCATTTTGGCGGTTTTCGGAATATTTTGGTTGGTTTTGATTTGTTTTTATGATGTTTTGGCGGGTTTTCGGAATGTTTTGGTTGGGTTTTAGAATGTTTTGTATTCTCTTGAGTTGTTTTTATTGTCTTGGCAGGTTCTGGAATGTTTGGATTGCTTTTGGCGGGTTTTAAAATATTTTGGCGGGTATTTGGAATGTTTTGGCGGGTATTCGGAATGTTTTGATTAGTTTTGACGGGTTTTGAAATATTTTGGAGGGTTTTTAGAAGGTTTTGATTCTGTTTAGCCCAGTTTTTGGTGTGTTTGGATTAGCTTTGGTGGGCTTTATCATGTTTTGTCAGGTTTTTTCGAATGTATTGATCACTTCTGTCTGGTTTTCTATTTTGGCGGGTTTGAAAATATTTTTGGATGAGTTTTGGCAGGTTTTAAAATATTTTGGCTCTTTGCGCAGAGACGACGGTGCCGGTTGCGGTGCGCTCCGGGGCGCTCCTTCTGCGGAAAGACGCCTGGCAGCGGCACTTGGGACAGCTCCGCGTCTCCGTATTCTGCGTTTCTTGCCTTCTGCATCTCAGCAAAATGCTTTCCCACTAGGTCTAGCAAGGAGAAACTGTGGCAGCTGAGTAGATGTAGCCCGGCCCGCCCTTTGAAGTTGAAAAGTTCTTGGCATCTCAGAGCCTCAAGGGAAGAGCAAGGTTATCTATGGTAGGCTGGGGCAGAACTAGCAGCAAGCAGAGCAAAGTTGTCCAAGAATAGCTTCCATTGGAATGCTAATGGCAATTGAAGAGGCAGGCCAGTGGCAAGCCACTAGCTTCTAGCAGTTTGAAAGTTGCAGACACAGTACAGGTGTTGTGCGGCTTCTTTCTTGGCCTCCTAGAAGGTGCCGCACTCTCCGTCTCTTGCTTGCCAATATGTTGCCGTGTTCCTCCTATTGTTTGGTTTGTTTTGATTTGTTTTGATGATCTTTTGGCGGGTTTTCGGAATGTTTTGGTGGTGTTTTAGAATGTTTTGTTTTCTCTTGTGTTGTTTTTATTGTCTTGGCAGGTTGTGGAACGTTTGGATTCGTTTTGGCGGGTTTTAAAATATTTTGGCGGGTATTTGGAATGTTTTGGTTTGCTTTCATTTGTTTTGATTATGTTTTGGCAAGTTATTGAAAGTTTTGATCACTTCTGACTGGTTTTCTAGTATTTTGGCATCTTTTCAGAATGTTTTGATCAGTTTTAGCAGGTTGTAAACTATTTTGTCAGGTTTTTGGAATGTTTTGGTTGGTTTTGATTTGTTTTTATGATGTTTTGCCAAGTTTTTTGAATGTTTTGATCAGTTCTGGCTGGTTTTCTAATGTTTTGGCAATTTTCAGAATGTTTTGATGAGTTTTGTGGGTCTAAATCATTTTGGCGGTTTTCGGAATATTTTGGTTGGTTTTGATTTGTTTTTATGATGTTTTGGCGGGTTTTCGGAATGTTTTGGTTGGGTTTTAGAATGTTTTGTATTCTCTTGTGTTGTTTTTATTGTCTTGGCAGGTTCTGGAATGTTTGGATTGCTTTTGGCGGGTTTTAAAATATTTTGGCGGGTATTTGGAATGTTTTGGCGGGTATTCGGAATGTTTTGATTAGTTTTGACGGGTTTTGAAATATTTTGGAGGGTTTTTAGAAGGTTTTGATTCTGTTTAGCCCAGTTTTTGGTGTGTTTGGATTAGCTTTGGTGGGCTTTATCATGTTTTGTCAGGTTTTTTCGAATGTATTGATCACTTCTGTCTGGTTTTCTATTTTGGCGGGTTTGAAAATATTTTTGGATTAGTTTTGGCAGGTTTTAAAATATTTTGGCTCTTTGCGCAGAGACGACGGTGCCGGTTGCGGTGCGCTCCGGGGCGCTCCTTCTGCGGAAAGACGCCTGGCAGCGGCACTTGGGACAGCTCCGCGTCTCCGTATTCTGCGTTTCTTGCCTTCTGCATCTCAGCAAAATGCTTTCCCACTAGGTCTAGCAAGGAGAAACTGTGGCAGCTGAGTAGATGTAGCCCGGCCCGCCCTTTGAAGTTGACAAGTTCTTGGCATCTCAGAGCCTCAAGGGAAGAGCAAGGTTATCTATGGTAGGCTGGGGCAGAACTAGCAGCAAGCAGAGCAAAGTTGTCCAAGAATAGCTTCCATTGGAATGCTAATGGCAATTGAAGAGGCAGGCCAGTGGCAAGCCACTAGCTTCTAGCAGTTTGAAAGTTGCAGACACAGTGCAGGTGTTGTGCGGCTTCTTTCTTGGCCTCCTAGAAGGTGCCGTGGTGCCGCGCTCTCCGTCTCTTGCTTGCCAATATGTCGCCATGTTCCTCCTATTGTTTGGTTTGTTTTGATTTGTTTTGATGATCTTTTGGCGGGTTTTCGGAATGTTTTGGTGGTGTTTTAGAATGTTTTGTTTTCTCTTGTGTTGTTTTTATTGTCTTGGCAGGTTGTGGAACGTTTGGATTCGTTTTGGTGGGTTTTAAAATATTTTGGCGGGTATTTGGAATGTTTTGGTTTGCTTTCATTTGTTTTGATTATGTTTTGGCAAGTTATTGAAAGTTTCGATCACTTCTGAATGGTTTTCTAGTATTTTGGGATCTTTTCAGAATGTTTTGATCAGTTTTAGAATGTTTTGTATTCTCTTGAGTTGTTTTTATTGTCTTGGCAGGTTTTGGAATGTTTGGATTGCTTTTGGCGGGTTTTAAAATATTTTGGCGGGTATTTGGAATGTTTTGGCGGGTATTCGGAAGGTTTTGATTAGTTTTGACGGGTTTTGAAATATTTTGGCGGGTTTTTAGAAGGTTTTGACTTGTTTTGATTCTGTTTAGCCCAGTTTTTGGTGTGTTTGGATTAGCTTTGGTGGGCTTTATCATGTTTTGTCAGGTTTTTTCGAATGTATTGATCACTTCTGTCTGGTTTTCTATTTTGGCGGGTTTGAAAATATTTTTGGATGAGTTTTGGTGGGTTTGAATATATTATGGCTCTTTGCGCAGAGACGACGGTGCCGGTTGCGGTGCGCTCCGGGGCGCTCCTTCTGCGGAAAGACACCTGGCAGCGGCACTTGGGACAGCTCCGCGTCTCCGTATTCTGCGTTTCTTGCCTTCTGCATCTCAGCAAAATGCTTTCCCACTAGGTCTAGCAAGGAGAAACTGTGGCAGCTGAGTAGATGTAGCCCGGCCCGCCCTTTGAAGTTGACAAGTTCTTGGCATCTCAGAACCTCAAGGGAAGAGCAAGGTTATCTATGGTAGGCTGGGGCAGAACTAGCAGCAAGCAGAGCAAAGTTGTCCAAGAATAGCTTCCATTGGAATGCTAATGGCAATTGAAGAGGCAGGCCAGTGGCAAGCCACTAGCTTCTAGCAGTTTGAAAGTTGCAGACACAGTACAGGTGTTGTGCGGCTTCTTTCTTGGCCTCCTAGAAGGTGCCGCACTCTCCGTCTCTTGCTTGCCAATATGTTGCCGTGTTCCTCCTATTGTTTGGTTTGTTTTGATTTGTTTTGATGATCTTTTGGCGGGTTTTCGGAATGTTTTGGTGGTGTTTTAGAATGTTTTGTTTTCTCTTGTGTTGTTTTTATTGTCTTGGCAGGTTGTGGAACGTTTGGATTCGTTTTGGCGGGTTTTAAAATATTTTGGCGGGTATTTGGAATGTTTTGGTCTGCTTTCATTTGTTTTGATTATGTTTTGGCAAGTTATTGAAAGTTTTGATCACTTCTGACTGGTTTTCTAGTATTTTGGCATCTTTTCAGAATGTTTTGATCAGTTTTAGCAGGTTGTAAACTATTTTGTCAGGTTTTTGGAATGTTTTGGTTGGTTTTGATTTGTTTTTATGATGTTTTGCCAAGTTTTTTGAATGTTTTGATCAGTTCTGGCTGGTTTTCTAATGTTTTGGCAATTTTCAGAATGTTTTGATGAGTTTTGTGGGTCTAAATCATTTTGGCGGTTTTCGGAATATTTTGGTTGGTTTTGATTTGTTTTTATGATGTTTTGGCGGGTTTTCGGAATGTTTTGGTTGGGTTTTAGAATGTTTTGTATTCTCTTGTGTTGTTTTTATTGTCTTGGCAGGTTCTGGAATGTTTGGATTGCTTTTGGCGGGTTTTAAAATATTTTGGCGGGTATTTGGAATGTTTTGGCGGGTATTCGGAATGTTTTGATTAGTTTTGACGGGTTTTGAAATATTTTGGAGGGTTTTTAGAAGGTTTTGATTCTGTTTAGCCCAGTTTTTGGTGTGTTTGGATTAGCTTTGGTGGGCTTTATCATGTTTTGTCAGGTTTTTTCGAATGTATTGATCACTTCTGTCTGGTTTTCTATTTTGGCGGGTTTGAAAATATTTTTGGATTAGTTTTGGCAGGTTTTAAAATATTTTGGCTCTTTGCGCAGAGACGACGGTGCCGGTTGCGGTGCGCTCCGGGGCGCTCCTTCTGCGGAAAGACGCCTGGCAGCGGCACTTGGGACAGCTCCGCGTCTCCGTATTCTGCGTTTCTTGCCTTCTGCATCTCAGCAAAATGCTTTCCCACTAGGTCTAGCAAGGAGAAACTGTGGCAGCTGAGTAGATGTAGCCCGGCCCGCCCTTTGAAGTTGACAAGTTCTTGGCATCTCAGAGCCTCAAGGGAAGAGCAAGGTTATCTATGGTAGGCTGGGGCAGAACTAGCAGCAAGCAGAGCAAAGTTGTCCAAGAATAGCTTCCATTGGAATGCTAATGGCAATTGAAGAGGCAGGCCAGTGGCAAGCCACTAGCTTCTAGCAGTTTGAAAGTTGCAGACACAGTGCAGGTGTTGTGCGGCTTCTTTCTTGGCCTCCTAGAAGGTGCCGTGGTGCCGCGCTCTCCGTCTCTTGCTTGCCAATATGTCGCCATGTTCCTCCTATTGTTTGGTTTGTTTTGATTTGTTTTGATGATCTTTTGGCGGGTTTTCGGAATGTTTTGGTGGTGTTTTAGAATGTTTTGTTTTCTCTTGTGTTGTTTTTATTGTCTTGGCAGGTTGTGGAACGTTTGGATTCGTTTTGGCGGGTTTTAAAATATTTTGGCGGGTATTTGGAATGTTTTGGTTTGCTTTCATTTGTTTTGATTATGTTTTGGCAAGTTATTGAAAGTTTCGATCACTTCTGAATGGTTTTCTAGTATTTTGGGATCTTTTCAGAATGTTTTGATCAGTTTTAGAATGTTTTGTATTCTCTTGAGTTGTTTTTATTGTCTTGGCAGGTTTTGGAATGTTTGGATTGCTTTTGGCGGGTTTTAAAATATTTTGGCGGGTATTTGGAATGTTTTGGCGGGTATTCGGAAGGTTTTGATTAGTTTTGACGGGTTTTGAAATATTTTGGCGGGTTTTTAGAAGGTTTTGACTTGTTTTGATTCTGTTTAGCCCAGTTTTTGGTGTGTTTGGATTAGCTTTGGTGGGCTTTATCATGTTTTGTCAGGTTTTTTCGAATGTATTGATCACTTCTGTCTGGTTTTCTATTTTGGCGGGTTTGAAAATATTTTTGGATGAGTTTTGGTGGGTTTGAATATATTATGGCTCTTTGCGCAGAGACGACGGTGCCGGTTGCGGTGCGCTCCGGGGCGCTCCTTCTGCGGAAAGACACCTGGCAGCGGCACTTGGGACAGCTCCGCGTCTCCGTATTCTGCGTTTCTTGCCTTCTGCATCTCAGCAAAATGCTTTCCCACTAGGTCTAGCAAGGAGAAACTGTGGCAGCTGAGTAGATGTAGCCCGGCCCGCCCTTTGAAGTTGACAAGTTCTTGGCATCTCAGAACCTCAAGGGAAGAGCAAGGTTATCTATGGTAGGCTGGGGCAGAACTAGCAGCAAGCAGAGCAAAGTTGTCCAAGAATAGCTTCCATTGGAATGCTAATGGCAATTGAAGAGGCAGGCCAGTGGCAAGCCACTAGCTTCTAGCAGTTTGAAAGTTGCAGACACAGTACAGGTGTTGTGCGGCTTCTTTCTTGGCCTCCTAGAAGGTGCCGCACTCTCCGTCTCTTGCTTGCCAATATGTTGCCGTGTTCCTCCTATTGTTTGGTTTGTTTTGATTTGTTTTGATGATGTTTTGGCGGGTTTTCGGAATGTTTTGGTGGTGTTTTAGAATGTTTTGTTTTCTCTTGTGTTGTTTTTATTGTCTTGGCAGGTTGTGGAACGTTTGGATTCGTTTTGGCGGGTTTTAAAATATTTTGGTGGTTGTTTGGAATGTTTTGGTTTGCTTTCATTTGTTTTGATTATGTTTTGGCAAGTTATTGAAAGTTTCGATCACTTCTGACAGGTTTTCTAGTATTTTGGGATCTTTTCAGAATGTTTTGATCAGTTTTAGCAGGTTGTAAACTATTTTGTCAGGTTTTTGGAATGTTTTGGTTGGTTTTGATTTGTTTTTATGATGTTTTGCCAAGTTTTTTGAATGATTTGATCAGTTCTGGCTGGTTTTCTAATGTTTTGGCAATTTTCAGAATGTTTTGATGAGTTTTGTGGGTCTAAATTATTTTGGCGGTTTTTGGAATATTTTGGTTGGTTTTGATTTGATTTGATGATGTTTTGTCCGGTTTTCGGAATGTTTTGGTTGGGTTTTAGAATGTTTTGTATTCTCTTGAGTTGTTTTTATTGTGTTGGCAGGTTTTGGAATGTTTGGATTTGTTTTGGCGGGTTTTAAAATATTTTGGCGGGTATTTGGAATGTTTTGGCGGGTATTCGGAAGGTTTTGATTAGTTTTGACGGGTTTTGAAATATTTTGGCGGGTTTTTAGAAGGTTTTGATTCTGTTTAGCCCAGTTTTTGGTGTGTTTGGATTAGCTTTGGTGGGCTTTATCATGTTTTGTCAGGTTTTTTCGAATGTATTGATCACTTCTGTCTGGTTTTCTATTTTGGCGGGTTTGAAAATATTTTTGGATGAGTTTTGGCGGGTTTTAAAATATTTTGGCTCTTTGCGCAGAGATGACGGTGCCGGTTGCGGTGCGCTCCGGGGCGCTCCTTCTGCGGAAAGACGCCTGGCAGCGGCACTTGGGACAGCTCCGCGTCTCCGTATTCTGCGTTTCTTGCCTTCTGCATCTCAGCAAAATGCTTTCCCACTAGGTCTAGCAAGGAGAAACTGTGGCAGCTGAGTAGATGTAGCCCGGCCCGCCCTTTGAAGTTGACAAGTTCTTGGCATCTCAGAACCTCAAGGGAAGAGCAAGGTTATCTATGGTAGGCTGGGGCAGAACTAGCAGCAAGCAGAGCAAAGTTGTCCAAGAATAGCTTCCATTGGAATGCTAATGGCAATTGAAGAGGCAGGCCAGTGGCAAGCCACTAGCTTCTAGCAGTTTGAAAGTTGCAGACACAGTACAGGTGTTGTGCGGCTTCTTTCTTGGCCTCCTAGAAGGTGCCGCACTCTCCGTCTCTTGCTTGCCAATATGTTGCCGTGTTCCTCCTATTGTTTGGTTTGTTTTGATTTGTTTTGATGATGTTTTGGCGGGTTTTCGGAATGTTTTGGTGGTGTTTTAGAATGTTTTGTTTTCTCTTGTGTTGTTTTTATTGTCTTGGCAGGTTGTGGAACGTTTGGATTCGTTTTGGCGGGTTTTAAAATATTTTGGCGGGTATTTGGAATGTTTTGGTTTGCTTTCATTTGTTTTGATTATGTTTTGGCAAGTTATTGAAAGTTTTGATCACTTCTGACTGGTTTTCTAGTATTTTGGCATCTTTTCAGAATGTTTTGATCAGTTTTAGCAGGTTGTAAACTATTTTGTCAGGTTTTTGGAATGTTTTGGTTGGTTTTGATTTGTTTTTATGATGTTTTGCCAAGTTTTTTGAATGTTTTGATCAGTTCTGGCTGGTTTTCTAATGTTTTGGCAATTTTGAGAATGTTTTGATGAGTTTTGTGGGTCTAAATCATTTTGGCGGTTTTCGGAATATTTTGGTTGGTTTTGATTTGTTTTTATGATGTTTTGGCGGATTTTCGGAATGTTTTGGTTGGGTTTTAGAATGTTTTGTATTCTCTTGAGTTGTTTTTATTGTCTTGGCAGGTTCTGGAATGTTTGGATTTGTTTTGGCGGGTTTTAAAATATTTTGGCGGGTATTTGGAATGTTTTGGCGGGTATTCGGAATGTTTTGATTAGTTTTGACGGGTTTTGAAATATTTTGGAGGGTTTTTAGAAGGTTTTGATTCTGTTTAGCCCAGTTTTTGGTGTGTTTGGATTAGCTTTGGTGGGCTTTATCATGTTTTGTCAGGTTTTTTTGAATGTATTGATCACTTCTGTCTGGTTTTCTATTTTGGCGGGTTTGAAAATATTTTTGGATTAGTTTTGGCAGGTTTGAAAATATTTTGGCTCTTTGCGCAGAGACGACGGTGCCGGTTGCGGTGCGCTCCGGGGCGCTCCTTCTGCGGAAAGACGGCTGGCAGCGGCACTTGGGACAGCTCCGCGTCTCCGTATTCTGCGTTTCTTGCCTTCTGCATCTCAGCAAAATGCTTTCCCACTAGGTCTAGCAAGGAGAAACTGTGGCAGCTGAGTAGATGTAGCCCGGCCCGCCCTTTGAAGTTGACAAGTTCTTGGCATCTCAGAGCCTCAAGGGAAGAGCAAGGTTATCTATGGTAGGCTGGGGCAGAACTAGCAGCAAGCAGAGCAAAGTTGTCCAAGAATAGCTTCCATTGGAATGCTAATGGCAATTGAAGAGGCAGGCCAGTGGCAAGCCACTAGCTTCTAGCAGTTTGAAAGTTGCAGACACAGTGCAGGTGTTGTGCGGCTTCTTTCTTGGCCTCCTAGAAGGTGCCGTGGTGCCGCGCTCTCCGTCTCTTGCTTGCCAATATGTTGCCATGTTCCTCCTATTGTTTGGTTTGTTTTGATTTGTTTTGATGATCTTTTGGCGGGTTTTCGGAATGTTTTGGTGGTGTTTTAGAATGTTTTGTTTTCTCTTGTGTTGTTTTTATTGTCTTGGCAGGTTGTGGAACGTTTGGATTCGTTTTGGTGGGTTTTAAAATATTTTGGCGGGTATTTGGAATGTTTTGGTTTGCTTTCATTTGTTTTGATTATGTTTTGGCAAGTTATTGAAAGTTTCGATCACTTCTGAATTGTTTTCTAGTATTTTGGGATCTTTTCAGAATGTTTTGATCAGTTTTAGAATGTTTTGTATTCTCTTGAGTTGTTTTTATTGTCTTGGCAGGTTTTGGAATGTTTGGATTGCTTTTGGCGGGTTTTAAAATATTTTGGCGGGTATTTGGAATGTTTTGGCGGGTATTCGGAAGGTTTTGATTAGTTTTGACGGGTTTTGAAATATTTTGGCGGGTTTTTAGAAGGTTTTGACTTGTTCTGATTCTGTTTAGCCCAGTTTTTGGTGTGTTTGGATTAGCTTTGGTGGGCTTTATCATGTTTTGTCAGGTTTTTTCGAATGTATTGATCACTTCTGTCTGGTTTTCTATTTTGGCGGGTTTGAAAATATTTTTGGATGAGTTTTGGTGGGTTTGAATATATTATGGCTCTTTGCGCAGAGACGACGGTGCCGGTTGCGGTGCGCTCCGGGGCGCTCCTTCTGCGGAAAGACACCTGGCAGCGGCACTTGGGACAGCTCCGCGTCTCCGTATTCTGCGTTTCTTGCCTTCTGCATCTCAGCAAAATGCTTTCCCACTAGGTCTAGCAAGGAGAAACTGTGGCAGCTGAGTAGATGTAGCCCGGCCCGCCCTTTGAAGTTGACAAGTTCTTGGCATCTCAGAACCTCAAGGGAAGAGCAAGGTTATCTATGGTAGGCTGGGGCAGAACTAGCAGCAAGCAGAGCAAAGTTGTCCAAGAATAGCTTCCATTGGAATGCTAATGGCAATTGAAGAGGCAGGCCAGTGGCAAGCCACTAGCTTCTAGCAGTTTGAAAGTTGCAGACACAGTACAGGTGTTGTGCGGCTTCTTTCTTGGCCTCCTAGAAGGTGCCGCACTCTCCGTCTCTTGCTTGCCAATATGTTGCCGTGTTCCTCCTATTGTTTGCTTTGTTTTGATTTGTTTTGATGATGTTTTGGCGGGTTTTCGGAATGTTTTGGTGGTGTTTTAGAATGTTTTGTTTTCTCTTGTGTTGTTTTTATTGTCTTGGCAGGTTGTGGAACGTTTGGATTCGTTTTGGCGGGTTTTAAAATATTTTGGCGGGTATTTGGAATGTTTTGGTTTGCTTTCATTTGTTTTGATTATGTTTTGGCAAGTTATTGAAAGTTTTGATCACTTCTGACTGGTTTTCTAGTATTTTGGCATCTTTTCAGAATGTTTTGATCAGTTTTAGCAGGTTGTAAACTATTTTGTCAGGTTTTTGGAATGTTTTGGTTGGTTTTGATTTGTTTTTGTGATGTTTTGCCAAGTTTTTTGAATGTTTTGATCAGTTCTGGCTGGTTTTCTAATGTTTTGGCAATTTTCAGAATGTTTTGATGAGTTTTGTGGGTCTAAATCATTTTGGCGGTTTTCGGAATATTTTGGTTGGTTTTGATTTGTTTTTATGATGTTTTGGCGGGTTTTCGGAATGTTTTGGTTGGGTTTTAGAATGTTTTGTATTCTCTTGAGTTGTTTTTATTGTCTTGGCAGGTTCTGGAATGTTTGGATTGCTTTTGGCGGGTTTTAAAATATTTTGGCGGGTATTTGGAATGTTTTGGCGGGTATTCGGAATGTTTTGATTAGTTTTGACGGGTTTTGAAATATTTTGGAGGGTTTTTAGAAGGTTTTGATTCTGTTTAGCCCAGTTTTTGGTGTGTTTGGATTAGCTTTGGTGGGCTTTATCATGTTTTGTCAGGTTTTTTCGAATGTATTGATCACTTCTGTCTGGTTTTCTATTTTGGCGGGTTTGAAAATATTTTTGGATTAGTTTTGGCAGGTTTTAAAATATTTTGGCTCTTTGCGCAGAGACGACGGTGCCGGTTGCGGTGCGCTCCGGGGCGCTCCTTCTGCGGAAAGACGCCTGGCAGCGGCACTTGGGACAGCTCCGCGTCTCCGTATTCTGCGTTTCTTGCCTTCTGCATCTCAGCAAAATGCTTTCCCACTAGGTCTAGCAAGGAGAAACTGTGGCAGCTGAGTAGATGTAGCCCGGCCCGCCCTTTGAAGTTGAAAAGTTCTTGGCATCTCAGAGCCTCAAGGGAAGAGCAAGGTTATCTATGGTAGGCTGGGGCAGAACTAGCAGCAAGCAGAGCAAAGTTGTCCAAGAATAGCTTCCATTGGAATGCTAATGGCAATTGAAGAGGCAGGCCAGTGGCAAGCCACTAGCTTCTAGCAGTTTGAAAGTTGCAGACACAGTGCAGGTGTTGTGCGGCTTCTTTCTTGGCCTCCTAGAAGGTGCCGTGGTGCCGCGCTCTCCGTCTCTTGCTTGCCAATATGTCGCCATGTTCCTCCTATTGTTTGGTTTGTTTTGATTTGTTTTGATGATGTTTTGGCGGGTTTTCGGAATGTTTTGGTGGTGTTTTAGAATGTTTTGTTTTCTCTTGTGTTGTTTTTATTGTCTTGGCAGGTTTTGGAACGTTTGGATTCGTTTTGGCGGGTTTTAAAATATTTTGGTGGTTGTTTGGAATGTTTTGGTTTGCTTTCATTTGTTTTGATTATGTTTTGGCAAGTTATTGAAAGTTTCGATCACTTCTGACTGGTTTTCTAGTATTTTGGCATCTTTTCAGAATGTTTTGATCAGTTTTAGCAGGTTGTAAACTATTTTGTCAGGTTTTTGGAATGTTTTGGTTGGATTTGATTTGTTTTTATGATGTTTTGCCAAGTTTTTTGAATGATTTGATCAGTTCTGGCTGGTTTTCTAATGTTTTGGCAATTTTCAGAATGTTTTGATGAGTTTTGTGGGTCTAAATTATTTTGGTGGTTTTTGGACTATTTTGGTTGTTTTTGATTTGATTTGATGATGTTTTGTCCGGTTTTCGGAATGTTTTGGTTGGGTTTTAGAATGTTTTGTATTCTCTTGAGTTGTTTTTATTGTGTTGGCAGGTTTTGGAATGTTTGGATTTGTTTTGGCGGGTTTTAAAATATTTTGGCGGGTATTTGGAATGTTTTGGCGGGTATTCGGAATGTTTTGATTAGTTTTGACGGGTTTTGAAATATTTTGGAGGGTTTTTAGAAGGTTTTGATTCTGTTTAGCCCAGTTTTTGGTGTGTTTGGATTAGCTTTGGTGGGCTTTATCATGTTTTGTCAGGTTTTTTCGAATGTATTGATCACTTCTGTCTGGTTTTCTATTTTGGCGGGTTTGAAAATATTTTTGGATGAGTTTTGGCGGGTTTTAAAATATTTTGGCTCTTTGCGCAGAGACGACGGTGCCGGTTGCGGTGCGCTCCGGGGCGCTCCTTCTGCGGAAAGACGCCTGGCAGCGGCACTTGGGACAGCTCCGCGTCTCCGTATTCTGCGTTTCTTGCCTTCTGCATCTCAGCAAAATGCTTTCCCACTAGGTCTAGCAAGGAGAAACTGTGGCAGCTGAGTAGATGTAGCCCGGCCCGCCCTTTGAAGTTGACAAGTTCTTGGCATCTCAGAGCCTCAAGGGAAGAGCAAGGTTATCTATGGTAGGCTGGGGCAGAACTAGCAGCAAGCAGAGCAAAGTTGTCCAAGAATAGCTTCCATTGGAATGCTAATGGCAATTGAAGAGGCAGGCCAGTGGCAAGCCACTATCTTCTAGCAGTTTGAAAGTTGCAGACACAGTGCAGGTGTTGTGCGGCTTCTTTCTTGGCCTCCTAGAAGGTGCCGTGGTGCCGCGCTCTCCGTCTCTTGCTTGCCAATATGTTGCCATGTTCCTCCTATTGTTTGGTTTGTTTTGATTTGTTTTGATGATGTTTTGGCGGGTTTTCGGAATGTTTTGGTGGTGTTTTAGAATGTTTTGTTTTCTCTTGTGTTGTTTTTATTGTCTTGGCAGGTTGTG
This sequence comes from Passer domesticus, assembly GCF_036417665.1. Classification (NCBI taxonomy): domain Eukaryota; kingdom Metazoa; phylum Chordata; class Aves; order Passeriformes; family Passeridae; genus Passer; species Passer domesticus. The sequence goes on from NC_087474.1 coordinate 61,067,066, forward strand.
GAACGTTTGGATTCGTTTTGGTGGGTTTTAAAATATTTTGGCGGGTATTTGGAATGTTTTGGTTTGCTTTCATTTGTTTTGATTATGTTTTGGCAAGTTATTGAAAGTTTCGATCACTTCTGAATGGTTTTCTAGTATTTTGGGATCTTTTCAGAATGTTTTGATCAGTTTTAGAATGTTTTGTATTCTCTTGAGTTGTTTTTATTGTCTTGGCAGGTTTTGGAATGTTTGGATTGCTTTTGGCGGGTTTTAAAATATTTTGGCGGGTATTTGGAATGTTTTGGCGGGTATTCGGAAGGTTTTGATTAGTTTTGACGGGTTTTGAAATATTTTGGCGGGTTTTTAGAAGGTTTTGACTTGTTTTGATTCTGTTTAGCCCAGTTTTTGGTGTGTTTGGATTAGCTTTGGTGGGCTTTATCATGTTTTGTCAGGTTTTTTCGAATGTATTGATCACTTCTGTCTGGTTTTCTATTTTGGCGGGTTTGAAAATATTTTTGGATGAGTTTTGGTGGGTTTGAATATATTATGGCTCTTTGCGCAGAGACGACGGTGCCGGTTGCGGTGCGCTCCGGGGCGCTCCTTCTGCGGAAAGACACCTGGCAGCGGCACTTGGGACAGCTCCGCGTCTCCGTATTCTGCGTTTCTTGCCTTCTGCATCTCAGCAAAATGCTTTCCCACTAGGTCTAGCAAGGAGAAACTGTGGCAGCTGAGTAGATGTAGCCCGGCCCGCCCTTTGAAGTTGACAAGTTCTTGGCATCTCAGAACCTCAAGGGAAGAGCAAGGTTATCTATGGTAGGCTGGGGCAGAACTAGCAGCAAGCAGAGCAAAGTTGTCCAAGAATAGCTTCCATTGGAATGCTAATGGCAATTGAAGAGGCAGGCCAGTGGCAAGCCACTAGCTTCTAGCAGTTTGAAAGTTGCAGACACAGTACAGGTGTTGTGCGGCTTCTTTCTTGGCCTCCTAGAAGGTGCCGCACTCTCCGTCTCTTGCTTGCCAATATGTTGCCGTGTTCCTCCTATTGTTTGCTTTGTTTTGATTTGTTTTGATGATGTTTTGGCGGGTTTTCGGAATGTTTTGGTGGTGTTTTAGAATGTTTTGTTTTCTCTTGTGTTGTTTTTATTGTCTTGGCAGGTTGTGGAACGTTTGGATTCGTTTTGGCGGGTTTTAAAATATTTTGGCGGGTATTTGGAATGTTTTGGTTTGCTTTCATTTGTTTTGATTATGTTTTGGCAAGTTATTGAAAGTTTTGATCACTTCTGACTGGTTTTCTAGTATTTTGGCATCTTTTCAGAATGTTTTGATCAGTTTTAGCAGGTTGTAAACTATTTTGTCAGGTTTTTGGAATGTTTTGGTTGGTTTTGATTTGTTTTTGTGATGTTTTGCCAAGTTTTTTGAATGTTTTGATCAGTTCTGGCTGGTTTTCTAATGTTTTGGCAATTTTCAGAATGTTTTGATGAGTTTTGTGGGTCTAAATCATTTTGGCGGTTTTCGGAATATTTTGGTTGGTTTTGATTTGTTTTTATGATGTTTTGGCGGGTTTTCGGAATGTTTTGGTTGGGTTTTAGAATGTTTTGTATTCTCTTGAGTTGTTTTTATTGTCTTGGCAGGTTCTGGAATGTTTGGATTGCTTTTGGCGGGTTTTAAAATATTTTGGCGGGTATTTGGAATGTTTTGGCGGGTATTCGGAATGTTTTCATTAGTTTTGACGGGTTTTGAAATATTTTGGAGGGTTTTTAGAAGGTTTTGATTCTGTTTAGCCCAGTTTTTGGTGTGTTTGGATTAGCTTTGGTGGGCTTTATCATGTTTTGTCAGGTTTTTTCGAATGTATTGATCACTTCTGTCTGGTTTTCTATTTTGGCGGGTTTGAAAATATTTTTGGATTAGTTTTGGCAGGTTTTAAAATATTTTGGCTCTTTGCGCAGAGACGACGGTGCCGGTTGCGGTGCGCTCCGGGGCGCTCCTTCTGCGGAAAGACGCCTGGCAGCGGCACTTGGGACAGCTCCGCGTCTCCGTATTCTGCGTTTCTTGCCTTCTGCATCTCAGCAAAATGCTTTCCCACTAGGTCTAGCAAGGAGAAACTGTGGCAGCTGAGTAGATGTAGCCCGGCCCGCCCTTTGAAGTTGAAAAGTTCTTGGCATCTCAGAGCCTCAAGGGAAGAGCAAGGTTATCTATGGTAGGCTGGGGCAGAACTAGCAGCAAGCAGAGCAAAGTTGTCCAAGAATAGCTTCCATTGGAATGCTAATGGCAATTGAAGAGGCAGGCCAGTGGCAAGCCACTAGCTTCTAGCAGTTTGAAAGTTGCAGACACAGTGCAGGTGTTGTGCGGCTTCTTTCTTGGCCTCCTAGAAGGTGCCGTGGTGCCGCGCTCTCCGTCTCTTGCTTGCCAATATGTCGCCATGTTCCTCCTATTGTTTGGTTTGTTTTGATTTGTTTTGATGATGTTTTGGCGGGTTTTCGGAATGTTTTGGTGGTGTTTTAGAATGTTTTGTTTTCTCTTGTGTTGTTTTTATTGTCTTGGCAGGTTTTGGAACGTTTGGATTCGTTTTGGCGGGTTTTAAAATATTTTGGTGGTTGTTTGGAATGTTTTGGTTTGCTTTCATTTGTTTTGATTATGTTTTGGCAAGTTATTGAAAGTTTCGATCACTTCTGACTGGTTTTCTAGTATTTTGGCATCTTTTCAGAATGTTTTGATCAGTTTTAGCAGGTTGTAAACTATTTTGTCAGGTTTTTGGAATGTTTTGGTTGGATTTGATTTGTTTTTATGATGTTTTGCCAAGTTTTTTGAATGATTTGATCAGTTCTGGCTGGTTTTCTAATGTTTTGGCAATTTTCAGAATGTTTTGATGAGTTTTGTGGGTCTAAATTATTTTGGTGGTTTTTGGACTATTTTGGTTGTTTTTGATTTGATTTGATGATGTTTTGTCCGGTTTTCGGAATGTTTTGGTTGGGTTTTAGAATGTTTTGTATTCTCTTGAGTTGTTTTTATTGTGTTGGCAGGTTTTGGAATGTTTGGATTTGTTTTGGCGGGTTTTAAAATATTTTGGCGGGTATTTGGAATGTTTTGGCGGGTATTCGGAATGTTTTGATTAGTTTTGACGGGTTTTGAAATATTTTGGAGGGTTTTTAGAAGGTTTTGATTCTGTTTAGCCCAGTTTTTGGTGTGTTTGGATTAGCTTTGGTGGGCTTTATCATGTTTTGTCAGGTTTTTTCGAATGTATTGATCACTTCTGTCTGGTTTTCTATTTTGGCGGGTTTGAAAATATTTTTGGATGAGTTTTGGCGGGTTTTAAAATATTTTGGCTCTTTGCGCAGAGACGACGGTGCCGGTTGCGGTGCGCTCCGGGGCGCTCCTTCTGCGGAAAGACGCCTGGCAGCGGCACTTGGGACAGCTCCGCGTCTCCGTATTCTGCGTTTCTTGCCTTCTGCATCTCAGCAAAATGCTTTCCCACTAGGTCTAGCAAGGAGAAACTGTGGCAGCTGAGTAGATGTAGCCCGGCCCGCCCTTTGAAGTTGACAAGTTCTTGGCATCTCAGAACCTCAAGGGAAGAGCAAGGTTATCTATGGTAGGCTGGGGCAGAACTAGCAGCAAGCAGAGCAAAGTTGTCCAAGAATAGCTTCCATTGGAATGCTAATGGCAATTGAAGAGGCAGGCCAGTGGCAAGCCACTAGCTTCTAGCAGTTTGAAAGTTGCAGACACAGTACAGGTGTTGTGCGGCTTCTTTCTTGGCCTCCTAGAAGGTGCCGCACTCTCCGTCTCTTGCTTGCCAATATGTTGCCGTGTTCCTCCTATTGTTTGGTTTGTTTTGATTTGTTTTGATGATCTTTTGGCGGGTTTTCGGAATGTTTTGGTGGTGTTTTAGAATGTTTTGTTTTCTCTTGTGTTGTTTTTATTGTCTTGGCAGGTTGTGGAACGTTTGGATTCGTTTTGGCGGGTTTTAAAATATTTTGGCGGGTATTTGGAATGTTTTGGTTTGCTTTCATTTGTTTTGATTATGTTTTGGCAAGTTATTGAAAGTTTTGATCACTTCTGACTGGTTTTCTAGTATTTTGGCATCTTTTCAGAATGTTTTGATCAGTTTTAGCAGGTTGTAAACTATTTTGTCAGGTTTTTGGAATGTTTTGGTTGGTTTTGATTTGTTTTTATGATGTTTTGCCAAGTTTTTTGAATGATTTGATCAGTTCTGGCTGGTTTTCTAATGTTTTGGCAATTTTCAGAATGTTTTGATGAGTTTTGTGGGTCTAAATTATTTTGGCGGTTTTTGGAATATTTTGGTTGGTTTTGATTTGATTTGATGATGTTTTGTCCGGTTTTCGGAATGTTTTGGTTGGGTTTTAGAATGTTTTGTATTCTCTTGAGTTGTTTTTATTGTCTTGGCAGGTTTTGGAATGTTTGGATTTGTTTTGGCGGGTTTTAAAATATTTTGGCGGGTATTTGGAATGTTTTGGCGGGTATTCGGAATGTTTTGATTAGTTTTGACGGGTTTTGAAATATTTTGGCGGGTTTTTAGAAGGTTTTGATTCTGTTTAGCCCAGTTTTTGGTGTGTTTGGATTAGCTTTGGTGGGCTTTATCATGTTTTGTCAGGTTTTTTCGAATGTATTGATCACTTCTGTCTGGTTTTCTATTTTGGCGGGTTTGAAAATATTTTTGGATGAGTTTTGGCGGGTTTGAAAATATTTTGGCTCTTTGCGCAGAGATGACGGTGCCGGTTGCGGTGCGCTCCGGGGCGCTCCTTCTGCGGAAAGACGCCTGGCAGCGGCACTTGGGACAGCTCCGCGTCTCCGTATTCTGCGTTTCTTGCCTTCTGCATCTCAGCAAAATGCTTTCCCACTAGGTCTAGCAAGGAGAAACTGTGGCAGCTGAGTAGATGTAGCCCGGCCCGCCCTTTGAAGTTGACAAGTTCTTGGCATCTCAGAACCTCAAGGGAAGAGCAAGGTTATCTATGGTAGGCTGGGGCAGAACTAGCAGCAAGCAGAGCAAAGTTGTCCAAGAATAGCTTCCATTGGAATGCTAATGGCAATTGAAGAGGCAGGCCAGTGGCAAGCCACTAGCTTCTAGCAGTTTGAAAGTTGCAGACACAGTACAGGTGTTGTGCGGCTTCTTTCTTGGCCTCCTAGAAGGTGCCGCACTCTCCGTCTCTTGCTTGCCAATATGTTGCCGTGTTCCTCCTATTGTTTGCTTTGTTTTGATTTGTTTTGATGATGTTTTGGCGGGTTTTCGGAATGTTTTGGTGGTGTTTTAGAATGTTTTGTTTTCTCTTGTGTTGTTTTTATTGTCTTGGCAGGTTGTGGAACGTTTGGATTCGTTTTGGCGGGTTTTAAAATATTTTGGCGGGTATTTGGAATGTTTTGGTTTGCTTTCATTTGTTTTGATTATGTTTTGGCAAGTTATTGAAAGTTTTGATCACTTCTGACTGGTTTTCTAGTATTTTGGCATCTTTTCAGAATGTTTTGATCAGTTTTAGCAGGTTGTAAACTATTTTGTCAGGTTTTTGGAATGTTTTGGTTGGTTTTGATTTGTTTTTATGATGTTTTGCCAAGTTTTTTGAATGTTTTGATCAGTTCTGGCTGGTTTTCTAATGTTTTGGCAATTTTCAGAATGTTTTGATGAGTTTTGTGGGTCTAAATCATTTTGGCGGTTTTCGGAATATTTTGGTTGGTTTTGATTTGTTTTTATGATGTTTTGGCGGGTTTTCGGAATGTTTTGGTTGGGTTTTAGAATGTTTTGTATTCTCTTGAGTTGTTTTTATTGTCTTGGCAGGTTCTGGAATGTTTGGATTGCTTTTGGCGGGTTTTAAAATATTTTGGCGGGTATTTGGAATGTTTTGGCGGGTATTCGGAATGTTTTGATTAGTTTTGACGGGTTTTGAAATATTTTGGAGGGTTTTTAGAAGGTTTTGATTCTGTTTAGCCCAGTTTTTGGTGTGTTTGGATTAGCTTTGGTGGGCTTTATCATGTTTTGTCAGGTTTTTTCGAATGTATTGATCACTTCTGTCTGGTTTTCTATTTTGGCGGGTTTGAAAATATTTTTGGATTAGTTTTGGCGGGTTTGAAAATATTTTGGCTCTTTGCGCAGAGACGACGGTGCCGGTTGCGGTGCGCTCTGGGGCGCTCCTTCTGCGGAAAGACGGCTGGCAGCGGCACTTGGGACAGCTCCGCGTCTCCGTATTCTGCGTTTCTTGCCTTCTGCATCTCAGCAAAATGCTTTCCCACTAGGTCTAGCAAGGAGAAACTGTGGCAGCTGAGTAGATGTAGCCCGGCCCGCCCTTTGAAGTTGACAAGTTCTTGGCATCTCAGAGCCTCAAGGGAAGAGCAAGGTTATCTATGGTAGGCTGGGGCAGAACTAGCAGCAAGCAGAGCAAAGTTGTCCAAGAATAGCTTCCATTGGAATGCTAATGGCAATTGAAGAGGCAGGCCAGTGGCAAGCCACTAGCTTCTAGCAGTTTGAAAGTTGCAGACACAGTGCAGGTGTTGTGCGGCTTCTTTCTTGGCCTCCTAGAAGGTGCCGTGGTGCCGCACTCTCCGTCTCTTGCTTGCCAATATGTTGCCATGTTCCTCCTATTGTTTGGTTTGTTTTGATTTGTTTTGATGATCTTTTGGCGGGTTTTCGGAATGTTTTGGTGGTGTTTTAGAATGTTTTGTTTTCTCTTGTGTTGTTTTTATTGTCTTGGCAGGTTGTGGAACGTTTGGATTCGTTTTGGTGGGTTTTAAAATATTTTGGCGGGTATTTGGAATGTTTTGGTTTGCTTTCATTTGTTTTGATTATGTTTTGGCAAGTTATTGAAAGTTTCGATCACTTCTGACTGGTTTTCTAGTATTTTGGGATCTTTTCAGAATGTTTTGATCAGTTTTAGAATGTTTTGTATTCTCTTGAGTTGTTTTTATTGTCTTGGCAGGTTTTGGAATGTTTGGATTGCTTTTGGCGGGTTTTAAAATATTTTGGCGGGTATTTGGAATGTTTTGGCGGGTATTCGGAATGTTTTGATTAGTTTTGACGGGTTTTGAAATATTTTGGCGGGTTTTTAGAAGGTTTTGACTTGTTTTGATTCTGTTTAGCCCAGTTTTTGGTGTGTTTGGATTAGCTTTGGTGGGCTTTATCATGTTTTGTCAGGTTTTTTCGAATGTATTGATCACTTCTGTCTGGTTTTCTATTTTGGCGGGTTTGAAAATATTTTTGGATGAGTTTTGGTGGGTTTGAATATATTATGGCTCTTTGCGCAGAGACGACGGTGCCGGTTGCGGTGCGCTCCGGGGCGCTCCTTCTGCGGAAAGACACCTGGCAGCGGCACTTGGGACAGCTCCGCGTCTCCGTATTCTGCGTTTCTTGCCTTCTGCATCTCAGCAAAATGCTTTCCCACTAGGTCTAGCAAGGAGAAACTGTGGCAGCTGAGTAGATGTAGCCCGGCCCGCCCTTTGAAGTTGACAAGTTCTTGGCATCTCAGAGCCTCAAGGGAAGGGCAAGGTTATCTATGGTAGGCTGGGGCAGAACTAGCAGCAAGCAGAGCAAAGTTGTCCAAGAATAGCTTCCATTGGAATGCTAATGGCAATTGAAGAGGCAGGCCAGTGGCAAGCCACTAGCTTCTAGCAGTTTGAAAGTTGCAGACACAGTACAGGTGTTGTGCGGCTTCTTTCTTGGCCTCCTAGAAGGTGCCGCACTCTCCGTCTCTTGCTTGCCAATATGTTGCCGTGTTCCTCCTATTGTTTGGTTTGTTTTGATTTGTTTTGATGATCTTTTGGCGGGTTTTCGGAATGTTTTGGTGGTGTTTTAGAATGTTTTGTTTTCTCTTGTGTTGTTTTTATTGTCTTGGCAGGTTGTGGAACGTTTGGATTCGTTTTGGCGGGTTTTAAAATATTTTGGCGGGTATTTGGAATGTTTTGGTTTGCTTTCATTTGTTTTGATTATGTTTTGGCAAGTTATTGAAAGTTTTGATCACTTCTGACTGGTTTTCTAGTATTTTGGCATCTTTTCAGAATGTTTTGATCAGTTTTAGCAGGTTGTAAACTATTTTGTCAGGTTTTTGGAATGTTTTGGTTGGTTTTGATTTGTTTTTATGATGTTTTGCCAAGTTTTTTGAATGTTTTGATCAGTTCTGGCTGGTTTTCTAATGTTTTGGCAATTTTGAGAATGTTTTGATGAGTTTTGTGGGTCTAAATCATTTTGGCGGTTTTCGGAATATTTTGGTTGGTTTTGATTTGTTTTTATGATGTTTTGGCGGGTTTTCGGAATGTTTTGGTTGGGTTTTAGAATGTTTTGTATTCTCTTGAGTTGTTTTTATTGTGTTGGCAGGTTTTGGAATGTTTGGATTTGTTTTGGCGGGTTTTAAAATATTTTGGCGGGTATTTGGAATGTTTTGGCGGGTATTCGGAATGTTTTGATTAGTTTTGACGGGTTTTGAAATATTTTGGAGGGTTTTTAGAAGGTTTTGATTCTGTTTAGCCCAGTTTTTGGTGTGTTTGGATTAGCTTTGGTGGGCTTTATCAGGTTTTGTCAGGTTTTTTTGAATGTATTGATCACTTCTGTCTGGTTTTCTATTTTGGCGGGTTTGAAAATATTTTTGGATTAGTTTTGGCAGGTTTGAAAATATTTTGGCTCTTTGCGCAGAGACGACGGTGCCGGTTGCGGTGCGCTCCGGGGCGCTCCTTCTGCGGAAAGACGGCTGGCAGCGGCACTTGGGACAGCTCCGCGTCTCCGTATTCTGCGTTTCTTGCCTTCTGCATCTCAGCAAAATGCTTTCCCACTAGGTCTAGCAAGGAGAAACTGTGGCAGCTGAGTAGATGTAGCCCGGCCCGCCCTTTGAAGTTGACAAGTTCTTGGCATCTCAGAGCCTCAAGGGAAGAGCAAGGTTATCTATGGTAGGCTGGGGCAGAACTAGCAGCAAGCAGAGCAAAGTTGTCCAAGAATAGCTTCCATTGGAATGCTAATGGCAATTGAAGAGGCAGGCCAGTGGCAAGCCACTAGCTTCTAGCAGTTTGAAAGTTGCAGACACAGTGCAGGTGTTGTGCGGCTTCTTTCTTGGCCTCCTAGAAGGTGCCGTGGTGCCACGCTCTCCGTCTCTTGCTTGCCAATATGTTGCCATGTTCCTCCTATTGTTTGGTTTGTTTTGATTTGTTTTGATGATCTTTTGGCGGGTTTTCGGAATGTTTTGGTGGTGTTTTAGAATGTTTTGTTTTCTCTTGTGTTGTTTTTATTGTCTTGGCAGGTTGTGGAACGTTTGGATTCGTTTTGGTGGGTTTTAAAATATTTTGGCGGGTATTTGGAATGTTTTGGTTTGCTTTCATTTGTTTTGATTATGTTTTGGCAAGTTATTGAAAGTTTCGATCACTTCTGAATTGTTTTCTAGTATTTTGGGATCTTTTCAGAATGTTTTGATCAGTTTTAGAATGTTTTGTATTCTCTTGAGTTGTTTTTATTGTCTTGGCAGGTTTTGGAATGTTTGGATTGCTTTTGGCGGGTTTTAAAATATTTTGGCGGGTATTTGGAATGTTTTGGCGGGTATTCGGAAGGTTTTGATTAGTTTTGACGGGTTTTGAAATATTTTGGCGGGTTTTTAGAAGGTTTTGACTTGTTTTGATTCTGTTTAGCCCAGTTTTTGGTGTGTTTGGATTAGCTTTGGTGGGCTTTATCATGTTTTGTCAGGTTTTTTCGAATGTATTGATCACTTCTGTCTGGTTTTCTATTTTGGCGGGTTTGAAAATATTTTTGGATGAGTTTTGGTGGGTTTGAATATATTATGGCTCTTTGCGCAGAGACGACGGTGCCGGTTGCGGTGCGCTCCGGGGCGCTCCTTCTGCGGAAAGACACCTGGCAGCGGCACTTGGGACAGCTCCGCGTCTCCGTATTCTGCGTTTCTTGCCTTCTGCATCTCAGCAAAATGCTTTCCCACTAGGTCTAGCAAGGAGAAACTGTGGCAGCTGAGTAGATGTAGCCCGGCCCGCCCTTTGAAGTTGACAAGTTCTTGGCATCTCAGAACCTCAAGGGAAGAGCAAGGTTATCTATGGTAGGCTGGGGCAGAACTAGCAGCAAGCAGAGCAAAGTTGTCCAAGAATAGCTTCCATTGGAATGCTAATGGCAATTGAAGAGGCAGGCCAGTGGCAAGCCACTAGCTTCTAGCAGTTTGAAAGTTGCAGACACAGTACAGGTGTTGTGCGGCTTCTTTCTTGGCCTCCTAGAAGGTGCCGCACTCTCCGTCTCTTGCTTGCCAATATGTTGCCGTGTTCCTCCTATTGTTTGCTTTGTTTTGATTTGTTTTGATGATGTTTTGGCGGGTTTTCGGAATGTTTTGGTGGTGTTTTAGAATGTTTTGTTTTCTCTTGTGTTGTTTTTATTGTCTTGGCAGGTTGTGGAACGTTTGGATTCGTTTTGGCGGGTTTTAAAATATTTTGGCGGGTATTTGGAATGTTTTGGTTTGCTTTCATTTGTTTTGATTATGTTTTGGCAAGTTATTGAAAGTTTTGATCACTTCTGACTGGTTTTCTAGTATTTTGGCATCTTTTCAGAATGTTTTGATCAGTTTTAGCAGGTTGTAAACTATTTTGTCAGGTTTTTGGAATGTTTTGGTTGGTTTTGATTTGTTTTTGTGATGTTTTGCCAAGTTTTTTGAATGTTTTGATCAGTTCTGGCTGGTTTTCTAATGTTTTGGCAATTTTCAGAATGTTTTGATGAGTTTTGTGGGTCTAAATCATTTTGGCGGTTTTCGGAATATTTTGGTTGGTTTTGATTTGTTTTTATGATGTTTTGGCGGGTTTTCGGAATGTTTTGGTTGGGTTTTAGAATGTTTTGTATTCTCTTGAGTTGTTTTTATTGTCTTGGCAGGTTCTGGAATGTTTGGATTGCTTTTGGCGGGTTTTAAAATATTTTGGCGGGTATTTGGAATGTTTTGGCGGGTATTCGGAATGTTTTGATTAGTTTTGACGGGTTTTGAAATATTTTGGAGGGTTTTTAGAAGGTTTTGATTCTGTTTAGCCCAGTTTTTGGTGTGTTTGGATTAGCTTTGGTGGGCTTTATCATGTTTTGTCAGGTTTTTTCGAATGTATTGATCACTTCTGTCTGGTTTTCTATTTTGGCGGGTTTGAAAATATTTTTGGATTAGTTTTGGCAGGTTTTAAAATATTTTGGCTCTTTGCGCAGAGACGACGGTGCCGGTTGCGGTGCGCTCCGGGGCGCTCCTTCTGCGGAAAGACGCCTGGCAGCGGCACTTGGGACAGCTCCGCGTCTCCGTATTCTGCGTTTCTTGCCTTCTGCATCTCAGCAAAATGCTTTCCCACTAGGTCTAGCAAGGAGAAACTGTGGCAGCTGAGTAGATGTAGCCCGGCCCGCCCTTTGAAGTTGAAAAGTTCTTGGCATCTCAGAGCCTCAAGGGAAGAGCAAGGTTATCTATGGTAGGCTGGGGCAGAACTAGCAGCAAGCAGAGCAAAGTTGTCCAAGAATAGCTTCCATTGGAATGCTAATGGCAATTGAAGAGGCAGGCCAGTGGCAAGCCACTAGCTTCTAGCAGTTTGAAAGTTGCAGACACAGTGCAGGTGTTGTGCGGCTTCTTTCTTGGCCTCCTAGAAGGTGCCGTGGTGCCGCGCTCTCCGTCTCTTGCTTGCCAATATGTCGCCATGTTCCTCCTATTGTTTGGTTTGTTTTGATTTGTTTTGATGATGTTTTGGCGGGTTTTCGGAATGTTTTGGTGGTGTTTTAGAATGTTTTGTTTTCTCTTGTGTTGTTTTTATTGTCTTGGCAGGTTGTGGAACGTTTGGATTCGTTTTGGCGGGTTTTAAAATATTTTGGTGGTTGTTTGGAATGTTTTGGTTTGCTTTCATTTGTTTTGATTATGTTTTGGCAAGTTATTGAAAGTTTTGATCACTTCTGACTGGTTTTCTAGTATTTTGGCATCTTTTCAGAATGTTTTGATCAGTTTTAGCAGGTTGTAAACTATTTTGTCAGGTTTTTGGAATGTTTTGGTTGGATTTGATTTGTTTTTATGATGTTTTGCCAAGTTTTTTGAATGATTTGATCAGTTCTGGCTGGTTTTCTAATGTTTTGGCAATTTTCAGAATGTTTTGATGAGTTTTGTGGGTCTAAATTATTTTGGTGGTTTTTGGACTATTTTGGTTGTTTTTGATTTGATTTGATGATGTTTTGTCCGGTTTTCGGAATGTTTTGGTTGGGTTTTAGAATGTTTTGTATTCTCTTGAGTTGTTTTTATTGTGTTGGCAGGTTTTGGAATGTTTGGATTTGTTTTGGCGGGTTTTAAAATATTTTGGCGGGTATTTGGAATGTTTTGGCGGGTATTCGGAATGTTTTGATTAGTTTTGACGGGTTTTGAAATATTTTGGAGGGTTTTTAGAAGGTTTTGATTCTGTTTAGCCCAGTTTTTGGTGTGTTTGGATTAGCTTTGGTGGGCTTTATCATGTTTTGTCAGGTTTTTTCGAATGTATTGATCACTTCTGTCTGGTTTTCTATTTTGGCGGGTTTGAAAATATTTTTGGATGAGTTTTGGCGGGTTTTAAAATATTTTGGCTCTTTGCGCAGAGACGACGGTGCCGGTTGCGGTGCGCTCCGGGGCGCTCCTTCTGCGGAAAGACGCCTGGCAGCGGCACTTGGGACAGCTCCGCGTCTCCGTATTCTGCGTTTCTTGCCTTCTGCATCTCAGCAAAATGCTTTCCCACTAGGTCTAGCAAGGAGAAACTGTGGCAGCTGAGTAGATGTAGCCCGGCCCGCCCTTTGAAGTTGACAAGTTCTTGGCATCTCAGAGCCTCAAGGGAAGAGCAAGGTTATCTATGGTAGGCTGGGGCAGAACTAGCAGCAAGCAGAGCAAAGTTGTCCAAGAATAGCTTCCATTGGAATGCTAATGGCAATTGAAGAGGCAGGCCAGTGGCAAGCCACTAGCTTCTAGCAGTTTGAAAGTTGCAGACACAGTGCAGGTGTTGTGCGGCTTCTTTCTTGGCCTCCTAGAAGGTGCCGTGGTGCCGCGCTCTCCGTCTCTTGCTTGCCAATATGTTGCCATGTTCCTCCTATTGTTTGGTTTGTTTTGATTTGTTTTGATGATCTTTTGGCGGGTTTTCGGAATGTTTTGGTGGTGTTTTAGAATGTTTTGTTTTCTCTTGTGTTGTTTTTATTGTCTTGGCAGGTTGTGGAACGTTTGGATTCGTTTTGGTGGGTTTTAAAATATTTTGGCGGGTATTTGGAATGTTTTGGTTTGCTTTCATTTGTTTTGATTATGTTTTGGCAAGTTATTGAAAGTTTCGATCACTTCTGAATGGTTTTCTAGTATTTTGGGATCTTTTCAGAATGTTTTGATCAGTTTTAGAATGTTTTGTATTCTCTTGAGTTGTTTTTATTGTCTTGGCAGGTTTTGGAATGTTTGGATTGCTTTTGGCGGGTTTTAAAATATTTTGGCGGGTATTTGGAATGTTTTGGCGGGTATTCGGAAGGTTTTGATTAGTTTTGACGGGTTTTGAAATATTTTGGCGGGTTTTTAGAAGGTTTTGACTTGTTTTGATTCTGTTTAGCCCAGTTTTTGGTGTGTTTGGATTAGCTTTGGTGGGCTTTATCATGTTTTGTCAGGTTTTTTCGAATGTATTGATCACTTCTGTCTGGTTTTCTATTTTGGCGGGTTTGAAAATATTTTTGGATGAGTTTTGGTGGGTTTGAATATATTATGGCTCTTTGCGCAGAGACGACGGTGCCGGTTGCGGTGCGCTCCGGGGCGCTCCTTCTGCGGAAAGACACCTGGCAGCGGCACTTGGGACAGCTCCGCGTCTCCGTATTCTGCGTTTCTTGCCTTCTGCATCTCAGCAAAATGCTTTCCCACTAGGTCTAGCAAGGAGAAACTGTGGCAGCTGAGTAGATGTAGCCCGGCCCGCCCTTTGAAGTTGACAAGTTCTTGGCATCTCAGAACCTCAAGGGAAGAGCAAGGTTATCTATGGTAGGCTGGGGCAGAACTAGCAGCAAGCAGAGCAAAGTTGTCCAAGAATAGCTTCCATTGGAATGCTAATGGCAATTGAAGAGGCAGGCCAGTGGCAAGCCACTAGCTTCTAGCAGTTTGAAAGTTGCAGACACAGTGCAGGTGTTGTGCGGCTTCTTTCTTGGCCTCCTAGAAGGTGCCGTGGTGCCGCGCTCTCCGTCTCTTGCTTGCCAATATGTTGCCATGTTCCTCCTATTGTTTGGTTTGTTTTGATTTGTTTTGATGATCTTTTGGCGGGTTTTCGGAATGTTTTGGTGGTGTTTTAGAATGTTTTGTTTTCTCTTGTGTTGTTTTTATTGTCTTGGCAGGTTGTGGAACGTTTGGATTCGTTTTGGTGGGTTTTAAAATATTTTGGCGGGTATTTGGAATGTTTTGGTTTGCTTTCATTTGTTTTGATTATGTTTTGGCAAGTTATTGAAAGTTTCGATCACTTCTGAATGGTTTTCTAGTATTTTGGGATCTTTTCAGAATGTTTTGATCAGTTTTAGAATGTTTTGTATTCTCTTGAGTTGTTTTTATTGTCTTGGCAGGTTTTGGAATGTTTGGATTGCTTTTGGCGGGTTTTAAAATATTTTGGCGGGTATTTGGAATGTTTTGGCGGGTATTCGGAAGGTTTTGATTAGTTTTGACGGGTTTTGAAATATTTTGGCGGGTTTTTAGAAGGTTTTGACTTGTTTTGATTCTGTTTAGCCCAGTTTTTGGTGTGTTTGGATTAGCTTTGGTGGGCTTTATCATGTTTTGTCAGGTTTTTTCGAATGTATTGATCACTTCTGTCTGGTTTTCTATTTTGGCGGGTTTGAAAATATTTTTGGATGAGTTTTGGTGGGTTTGAATATATTATGGCTCTTTGCGCAGAGACGACGGTGCCGGTTGCGGTGCGCTCCGGGGCGCTCCTTCTGCGGAAAGACACCTGGCAGCGGCACTTGGGACAGCTCCGCGTCTCCGTATTCTGCGTTTCTTGCCTTCTGCATCTCAGCAAAATGCTTTCCCACTAGGTCTAGCAAGGAGAAACTGTGGCAGCTGAGTAGATGTAGCCCGGCCCGCCCTTTGAAGTTGACAAGTTCTTGGCATCTCAGAACCTCAAGGGAAGAGCAAGGTTATCTATGGTAGGCTGGGGCAGAACTAGCAGCAAGCAGAGCAAAGTTGTCCAAGAATAGCTTCCATTGGAATGCTAATGGCAATTGAAGAGGCAGGCCAGTGGCAAGCCACTAGCTTCTAGCAGTTTGAAAGTTGCAGACACAGTACAGGTGTTGTGCGGCTTCTTTCTTGGCCTCCTAGAAGGTGCCGCACTCTCCGTCTCTTGCTTGCCAATATGTTGCCGTGTTCCTCCTATTGTTTGCTTTGTTTTGATTTGTTTTGATGATGTTTTGGCGGGTTTTCGGAATGTTTTGGTGGTGTTTTAGAATGTTTTGTTTTCTCTTGTGTTGTTTTTATTGTCTTGGCAGGTTGTGGAACGTTTGGATTCGTTTTGGCGGGTTTTAAAATATTTTGGCGGGTATTTGGAATGTTTTGGTTTGCTTTCATTTGTTTTGATTATGTTTTGGCAAGTTATTGAAAGTTTTGATCACTTCTGACTGGTTTTCTAGTATTTTGGCATCTTTTCAGAATGTTTTGATCAGTTTTAGCAGGTTGTAAACTATTTTGTCAGGTTTTTGGAATGTTTTGGTTGGTTTTGATTTGTTTTTGTGATGTTTTGCCAAGTTTTTTGAATGTTTTGATCAGTTCTGGCTGGTTTTCTAATGTTTTGGCAATTTTCAGAATGTTTTGATGAGTTTTGTGGGTCTAAATCATTTTGGCGGTTTTCGGAATATTTTGGTTGGTTTTGATTTGTTTTTATGATGTTTTGGCGGGTTTTCGGAATGTTTTGGTTGGGTTTTAGAATGTTTTGTATTCTCTTGAGTTGTTTTTATTGTCTTGGCAGGTTCTGGAATGTTTGGATTGCTTTTGGCGGGTTTTAAAATATTTTGGCGGGTATTTGGAATGTTTTGGCGGGTATTCGGAATGTTTTGATTAGTTTTGACGGGTTTTGAAATATTTTGGAGGGTTTTTAGAAGGTTTTGATTCTGTTTAGCCCAGTTTTTGGTGTGTTTGGATTAGCTTTGGTGGGCTTTATCATGTTTTGTCAGGTTTTTTCGAATGTATTGATCACTTCTGTCTGGTTTTCTATTTTGGCGGGTTTGAAAATATTTTTGGATTAGTTTTGGCAGGTTTTAAAATATTTTGGCTCTTTGCGCAGAGACGACGGTGCCGGTTGCGGTGCGCTCCGGGGCGCTCCTTCTGCGGAAAGACGCCTGGCAGCGGCACTTGGGACAGCTCCGCGTCTCCGTATTCTGCGTTTCTTGCCTTCTGCATCTCAGCAAAATGCTTTCCCACTAGGTCTAGCAAGGAGAAACTGTGGCAGCTGAGTAGATGTAGCCCGGCCCGCCCTTTGAAGTTGAAAAGTTCTTGGCATCTCAGAGCCTCAAGGGAAGAGCAAGGTTATCTATGGTAGGCTGGGGCAGAACTAGCAGCAAGCAGAGCAAAGTTGTCCAAGAATAGCTTCCATTGGAATGCTAATGGCAATTGAAGAGGCAGGCCAGTGGCAAGCCACTAGCTTCTAGCAGTTTGAAAGTTGCAGACACAGTGCAGGTGTTGTGCGGCTTCTTTCTTGGCCTCCTAGAAGGTGCCGTGGTGCCGCACTCTCCGTCTCTTGCTTGCCAATATGTTGCCGTGTTCCTCCTATTGTTTGCTTTGTTTTGATTTGTTTTGATGATGTTTTGGCGGGTTTTCGGAATGTTTTGGTGGTGTTTTAGAATGTTTTGTTTTCTCTTGTGTTGTTTTTATTGTCTTGGCAGGTTGTGGAACGTTTGGATTCGTTTTGGCGGGTTTTAAAATATTTTGGCGGGTATTTGGAATGTTTTGGTTTGCTTTCATTTGTTTTGATTATGTTTTGGCAAGTTATTGAAAGTTTTGATCACTTCTGACTGGTTTTCTAGTATTTTGGCATCTTTTCAGAATGTTTTGATCAGTTTTAGCAGGTTGTAAACTATTTTGTCAGGTTTTTGGAATGTTTTGGTTGGTTTTGATTTGTTTTTGTGATGTTTTGCCAAGTTTTTTGAATGTTTTGATCAGTTCTGGCTGGTTTTCTAATGTTTTGGCAATTTTCAGAATGTTTTGATGAGTTTTGTGGGTCTAAATCATTTTGGCGGTTTTCGGAATATTTTGGTTGGTTTTGATTTGTTTTTATGATGTTTTGGCGGGTTTTCGGAATGTTTTGGTTGGGTTTTAGAATGTTTTGTATTCTCTTGAGTTGTTTTTATTGTCTTGGCAGGTTCTGGAATGTTTGGATTGCTTTTGGCGGGTTTTAAAATATTTTGGCGGGTATTTGGAATGTTTTGGCGGGTATTCGGAATGTTTTGATTAGTTTTGACGGGTTTTGAAATATTTTGGAGGGTTTTTAGAAGGTTTTGATTCTGTTTAGCCCAGTTTTTGGTGTGTTTGGATTAGCTTTGGTGGGCTTTATCATGTTTTGTCAGGTTTTTTCGAATGTATTGATCACTTCTGTCTGGTTTTCTATTTTGGCGGGTTTGAAAATATTTTTGGATTAGTTTTGGCAGGTTTTAAAATATTTTGGCTCTTTGCGCAGAGACGACGGTGCCGGTTGCGGTGCGCTCCGGGGCGCTCCTTCTGCGGAAAGACGCCTGGCAGCGGCACTTGGGACAGCTCCGCGTCTCCGTATTCTGCGTTTCTTGCCTTCTGCATCTCAGCAAAATGCTTTCCCACTAGGTCTAGCAAGGAGAAACTGTGGCAGCTGAGTAGATGTAGCCCGGCCCGCCCTTTGAAGTTGAAAAGTTCTTGGCATCTCAGAGCCTCAAGGGAAGAGCAAGGTTATCTATGGTAGGCTGGGGCAGAACTAGCAGCAAGCAGAGCAAAGTTGTCCAAGAATAGCTTCCATTGGAATGCTAATGGCAATTGAAGAGGCAGGCCAGTGGCAAGCCACTAGCTTCTAGCAGTTTGAAAGTTGCAGACACAGTGCAGGTGTTGTGCGGCTTCTTTCTTGGCCTCCTAGAAGGTGCCGTGGTGCCGCGCTCTCCGTCTCTTGCTTGCCAATATGTCGCCATGTTCCTCCTATTGTTTGGTTTGTTTTGATTTGTTTTGATGATGTTTTGGCGGGTTTTCGGAATGTTTTGGTGGTGTTTTAGAATGTTTTGTTTTCTCTTGTGTTGTTTTTATTGTCTTGGCAGGTTGTGGAACGTTTGGATTCGTTTTGGCGGGTTTTAAAATATTTTGGTGGTTGTTTGGAATGTTTTGGTTTGCTTTCATTTGTTTTGATTATGTTTTGGCAAGTTATTGAAAGTTTCGATCACTTCTGACTGGTTTTCTAGTATTTTGGCATCTTTTCAGAATGTTTTGATCAGTTTTAGCAGGTTGTAAACTATTTTGTCAGGTTTTTGGAATGTTTTGGTTGGATTTGATTTGTTTTTATGATGTTTTGCCAAGTTTTTTGAATGATTTGATCAGTTCTGGCTGGTTTTCTAATGTTTTGGCAATTTTCAGAATGTTTTGATGAGTTTTGTGGGTCTAAATTATTTTGGTGGTTTTTGGACTATTTTGGTTGTTTTTGATTTGATTTGATGATGTTTTGTCCGGTTTTCGGAATGTTTTGGTTGGGTTTTAGAATGTTTTGTATTCTCTTGAGTTGTTTTTATTGTGTTGGCAGGTTTTGGAATGTTTGGATTTGTTTTGGCGGGTTTTAAAATATTTTGGCGGGTATTTGGAATGTTTTGGCGGGTATTCGGAATGTTTTGATTAGTTTTGACGGGTTTTGAAATATTTTGGAGGGTTTTTAGAAGGTTTTGATTCTGTTTAGCCCAGTTTTTGGTGTGTTTGGATTAGCTTTGGTGGGCTTTATCATGTTTTGTCAGGTTTTTTCGAATGTATTGATCACTTCTGTCTGGTTTTCTATTTTGGCGGGTTTGAAAATATTTTTGGATGAGTTTTGGCGGGTTTTAAAATATTTTGGCTCTTTGCGCAGAGACGACGGTGCCGGTTGCGGTGCGCTCCGGGGCGCTCCTTCTGCGGAAAGACGCCTGGCAGCGGCACTTGGGACAGCTCCGCGTCTCCGTATTCTGCGTTTCTTGCCTTCTGCATCTCAGCAAAATGCTTTCCCACTAGGTCTAGCAAGGAGAAACTGTGGCAGCTGAGTAGATGTAGCCCGGCCCGCCCTTTGAAGTTGACAAGTTCTTGGCATCTCAGAGCCTCAAGGGAAGAGCAAGGTTATCTATGGTAGGCTGGGGCAGAACTAGCAGCAAGCAGAGCAAAGTTGTCCAAGAATAGCTTCCATTGGAATGCTAATGGCAATTGAAGAGGCAGGCCAGTGGCAAGCCACTAGCTTCTAGCAGTTTGAAAGTTGCAGACACAGTGCAGGTGTTGTGCGGCTTCTTTCTTGGCCTCCTAGAAGGTGCCGTGGTGCCGCGCTCTCCGTCTCTTGCTTGCCAATATGTTGCCATGTTCCTCCTATTGTTTGGTTTGTTTTGATTTGTTTTGATGATCTTTTGGCGGGTTTTCGGAATGTTTTGGTGGTGTTTTAGAATGTTTTGTTTTCTCTTGTGTTGTTTTTATTGTCTTGGCAGGTTGTGGAACGTTTGGATTCGTTTTGGTGGGTTTTAAAATATTTTGGCGGGTATTTGGAATGTTTTGGTTTGCTTTCATTTGTTTTGATTATGTTTTGGCAAGTTATTGAAAGTTTCGATCACTTCTGAATGGTTTTCTAGTATTTTGGGATCTTTTCAGAATGTTTTGATCAGTTTTAGAATGTTTTGTATTCTCTTGAGTTGTTTTTATTGTCTTGGCAGGTTTTGGAATGTTTGGATTGCTTTTGGCGGGTTTTAAAATATTTTGGCGGGTATTTGGAATGTTTTGGCGGGTATTCGGAAGGTTTTGATTAGTTTTGACGGGTTTTGAAATATTTTGGCGGGTTTTTAGAAGGTTTTGACTTGTTTTGATTCTGTTTAGCCCAGTTTTTGGTGTGTTTGGATTAGCTTTGGTGGGCTTTATCATGTTTTGTCAGGTTTTTTCGAATGTATTGATCACTTCTGTCTGGTTTTCTATTTTGGCGGGTTTGAAAATATTTTTGGATGAGTTTTGGTGGGTTTGAATATATTATGGCTCTTTGCGCAGAGACGACGGTGCCGGTTGCGGTGCGCTCCGGGGCGCTCCTTCTGCGGAAAGACACCTGGCAGCGGCACTTGGGACAGCTCCGCGTCTCCGTATTCTGCGTTTCTTGCCTTCTGCATCTCAGCAAAATGCTTTCCCACTAGGTCTAGCAAGGAGAAACTGTGGCAGCTGAGTAGATGTAGCCCGGCCCGCCCTTTGAAGTTGACAAGTTCTTGGCATCTCAGAACCTCAAGGGAAGAGCAAGGTTATCTATGGTAGGCTGGGGCAGAACTAGCAGCAAGCAGAGCAAAGTTGTCCAAGAATAGCTTCCATTGGAATGCTAATGGCAATTGAAGAGGCAGGCCAGTGGCAAGCCACTAGCTTCTAGCAGTTTGAAAGTTGCAGACACAGTGCAGGTGTTGTGCGGCTTCTTTCTTGGCCTCCTAGAAGGTGCCGTGGTGCCGCGCTCTCCGTCTCTTGCTTGCCAATATGTTGCCATGTTCCTCCTATTGTTTGGTTTGTTTTGATTTGTTTTGATGATCTTTTGGCGGGTTTTCGGAATGTTTTGGTGGTGTTTTAGAATGTTTTGTTTTCTCTTGTGTTGTTTTTATTGTCTTGGCAGGTTGTGGAACGTTTGGATTCGTTTTGGTGGGTTTTAAAATATTTTGGCGGGTATTTGGAATGTTTTGGTTTGCTTTCATTTGTTTTGATTATGTTTTGGCAAGTTATTGAAAGTTTCGATCACTTCTGACAGGTTTTCTAGTATTTTGGCATCTTTTCAGAATGTTTTGATCAGTTTTAGAATGTTTTGTATTCTCTTGAGTTGTTTTTATTGTCTTGGCAGGTTTTGGAATGTTTGGATTGCTTTTGGCGGGTTTTAAAATATTTTGGCGGGTATTTGGAATGTTTTGGCGGGTATTCGGAAGGTTTTGATTAGTTTTGACGGGTTTTGAAATATTTTGGCGGGTTTTTAGAAGGTTTTGACTTGTTTTGATTCTGTTTAGCCCAGTTTTTGGTGTGTTTGGATTAGCTTTGGTGGGCTTTATCATGTTTTGTCAGGTTTTTTCGAATGTATTGATCACTTCTGTCTGGTTTTCTATTTTGGCGGGTTTGAAAATATTTTTGGATGAGTTTTGGTGGGTTTGAATATATTATGGCTCTTTGCGCAGAGACGACGGTGCCGGTTGCGGTGCGCTCCGGGGCGCTCCTTCTGCGGAAAGACACCTGGCAGCGGCACTTGGGACAGCTCCGCGTCTCCGTATTCTGCGTTTCTTGCCTTCTGCATCTCAGCAAAATGCTTTCCCACTAGGTCTAGCAAGGAGAAACTGTGGCAGCTGAGTAGATGTAGCCCGGCCCGCCCTTTGAAGTTGACAAGTTCTTGGCATCTCAGAACCTCAAGGGAAGAGCAAGGTTATCTATGGTAGGCTGGGGCAGAACTAGCAGCAAGCAGAGCAAAGTTGTCCAAGAATAGCTTCCATTGGAATGCTAATGGCAATTGAAGAGGCAGGCCAGTGGCAAGCCACTAGCTTCTAGCAGTTTGAAAGTTGCAGACACAGTACAGGTGTTGTGCGGCTTCTTTCTTGGCCTCCTAGAAGGTGCCGCACTCTCCGTCTCTTGCTTGCCAATATGTTGCCGTGTTCCTCCTATTGTTTGCTTTGTTTTGATTTGTTTTGATGATGTTTTGGCGGGTTTTCGGAATGTTTTGGTGGTGTTTTAGAATGTTTTGTTTTCTCTTGTGTTGTTTTTATTGTCTTGGCAGGTTGTGGAACGTTTGGATTCGTTTTGGCGGGTTTTAAAATATTTTGGCGGGTATTTGGAATGTTTTGGTTTGCTTTCATTTGTTTTGATTATGTTTTGGCAAGTTATTGAAAGTTTTGATCACTTCTGACTGGTTTTCTAGTATTTTGGCATCTTTTCAGAATGTTTTGATCAGTTTTAGCAGGTTGTAAACTATTTTGTCAGGTTTTTGGAATGTTTTGGTTGGTTTTGATTTGTTTTTGTGATGTTTTGCCAAGTTTTTTGAATGTTTTGATCAGTTCTGGCTGGTTTTCTAATGTTTTGGCAATTTTCAGAATGTTTTGATGAGTTTTGTGGGTCTAAATCATTTTGGCGGTTTTCGGAATATTTTGGTTGGTTTTGATTTGTTTTTATGATGTTTTGGCGGGTTTTCGGAATGTTTTGGTTGGGTTTTAGAATGTTTTGTATTCTCTTGAGTTGTTTTTATTGTCTTGGCAGGTTCTGGAATGTTTGGATTGCTTTTGGCGGGTTTTAAAATATTTTGGCGGGTATTTGGAATGTTTTGGCGGGTATTCGGAATGTTTTGATTAGTTTTGACGGGTTTTGAAATATTTTGGAGGGTTTTTAGAAGGTTTTGATTCTGTTTAGCCCAGTTTTTGGTGTGTTTGGATTAGCTTTGGTGGGCTTTATCATGTTTTGTCAGGTTTTTTCGAATGTATTGATCACTTCTGTCTGGTTTTCTATTTTGGCGGGTTTGAAAATATTTTTGGATTAGTTTTGGCAGGTTTTAAAATATTTTGGCTCTTTGCGCAGAGACGACGGTGCCGGTTGCGGTGCGCTCCGGGGCGCTCCTTCTGCGGAAAGACGCCTGGCAGCGGCACTTGGGACAGCTCCGCGTCTCCGTATTCTGCGTTTCTTGCCTTCTGCATCTCAGCAAAATGCTTTCCCACTAGGTCTAGCAAGGAGAAACTGTGGCAGCTGAGTAGATGTAGCCCGGCCCGCCCTTTGAAGTTGAAAAGTTCTTGGCATCTCAGAGCCTCAAGGGAAGAGCAAGGTTATCTATGGTAGGCTGGGGCAGAACTAGCAGCAAGCAGAGCAAAGTTGTCCAAGAATAGCTTCCATTGGAATGCTAATGGCAATTGAAGAGGCAGGCCAGTGGCAAGCCACTAGCTTCTAGCAGTTTGAAAGTTGCAGACACAGTGCAGGTGTTGTGCGGCTTCTTTCTTGGCCTCCTAGAAGGTGCCGTGGTGCCGCGCTCTCCGTCTCTTGCTTGCCAATATGTTGCCGTGTTCCTCCTATTGTTTGGTTTGTTTTGATTTGTTTTGATGATCTTTTGGCGGGTTTTCGGAATGTTTTGGTGGTGTTTTAGAATGTTTTGTTTTCTCTTGTGTTGTTTTTATTGTCTTGGCAGGTTGTGGAACGTTTGGATTCGTTTTGGCGGGTTTTAAAATATTTTGGCGGGTATTTGGAATGTTTTGGTTTGCTTTCATTTGTTTTGATTATGTTTTGGCAAGTTATTGAAAGTTTCGATCACTTCTGACAGGTTTTCTAGTATTTTGGGATCTTTTCAGAATGTTTTGATCAGTTTTAGCAGGTTGTAAACTATTTTGTCAGGTTTTTGGAATGTTTTGGTTGGTTTTGATTTGTTTTTATGATGTTTTGCCAAGTTTTTTGAATGATTTGATCAGTTCTGGCTGGTTTTCTAATGTTTTGGCAATTTTCAGAATGTTTTGATGAGTTTTGTGGGTCTAAATTATTTTGGCGGTTTTTGGAATATTTTGGTTGGTTTTGATTTGATTTGATGATGTTTTGTCCGGTTTTCGGAATGTTTTGGTTGGGTTTTAGAATGTTTTGTATTCTCTTGAGTTGTTTTTATTGTCTTGGCAGGTTTTGGAATGTTTGGATTTGTTTTGGCGGGTTTTAAAATATTTTGGCGGGTATTTGGAATGTTTTGGCGGGTATTCGGAATGTTTTGATTAGTTTTGACGGGTTTTGAAATATTTTGGCGGGTTTTTAGAAGGTTTTGATTCTGTTTAGCCCAGTTTTTGGTGTGTTTGGATTAGCTTTGGTGGGCTTTATCATGTTTTGTCAGGTTTTTTCGAATGTATTGATCACTTCTGTCTGGTTTTCTATTTTGGCGGGTTTGAAAATATTTTTGGATGAGTTTTGGCGGGTTTGAAAATATTTTGGCTCTTTGCGCAGAGATGACGGTGCCGGTTGCGGTGCGCTCCGGGGCGCTCCTTCTGCGGAAAGACGCCTGGCAGCGGCACTTGGGACAGCTCCGCGTCTCCGTATTCTGCGTTTCTTGCCTTCTGCATCTCAGCAAAATGCTTTCCCACTAGGTCTAGCAAGGAGAAACTGTGGCAGCTGAGTAGATGTAGCCCGGCCCGCCCTTTGAAGTTGACAAGTTCTTGGCATCTCAGAACCTCAAGGGAAGAGCAAGGTTATCTATGGTAGGCTGGGGCAGAACTAGCAGCAAGCAGAGCAAAGTTGTCCAAGAATAGCTTCCATTGGAATGCTAATGGCAATTGAAGAGGCAGGCCAGTGGCAAGCCACTAGCTTCTAGCAGTTTGAAAGTTGCAGACACAGTACAGGTGTTGTGCGGCTTCTTTCTTGGCCTCCTAGAAGGTGCCGCACTCTCCGTCTCTTGCTTGCCAATATGTTGCCGTGTTCCTCCTATTGTTTGCTTTGTTTTGATTTGTTTTGATGATGTTTTGGCGGGTTTTCGGAATGTTTTGGTGGTGTTTTAGAATGTTTTGTTTTCTCTTGTGTTGTTTTTATTGTCTTGGCAGGTTGTGGAACGTTTGGATTCGTTTTGGCGGGTTTTAAAATATTTTGGCGGGTATTTGGAATGTTTTGGTTTGCTTTCATTTGTTTTGATTATGTTTTGGCAAGTTATTGAAAGTTTTGATCACTTCTGACTGGTTTTCTAGTATTTTGGCATCTTTTCAGAATGTTTTGATCAGTTTTAGCAGGTTGTAAACTATTTTGTCAGGTTTTTGGAATGTTTTGGTTGGTTTTGATTTGTTTTTATGATGTTTTGCCAAGTTTTTTGAATGTTTTGATCAGTTCTGGCTGGTTTTCTAATGTTTTGGCAATTTTCAGAATGTTTTGATGAGTTTTGTGGGTCTAAATCATTTTGGCGGTTTTCGGAATATTTTGGTTGGTTTTGATTTGTTTTTATGATGTTTTGGCGGGTTTTCGGAATGTTTTGGTTGGGTTTTAGAATGTTTTGTATTCTCTTGAGTTGTTTTTATTGTCTTGGCAGGTTCTGGAATGTTTGGATTGCTTTTGGCGGGTTTTAAAATATTTTGGCGGGTATTTGGAATGTTTTGGCGGGTATTCGGAATGTTTTGATTAGTTTTGACGGGTTTTGAAATATTTTGGAGGGTTTTTAGAAGGTTTTGATTCTGTTTAGCCCAGTTTTTGGTGTGTTTGGATTAGCTTTGGTGGGCTTTATCATGTTTTGTCAGGTTTTTTCGAATGTATTGATCACTTCTGTCTGGTTTTCTATTTTGGCGGGTTTGAAAATATTTTTGGATTAGGTTTGGCAGGTTTGAAAATATTTTGGCTCTTTGCGCAGAGACGACGGTGCCGGTTGCGGTGCGCTCCGGGGCGCTCCTTCTGCGGAAAGACGCCTGGCAGCGGCACTTGGGACAGCTCCGCGTCTCCGTATTCTGCGTTTCTTGCCTTCTGCATCTCAGCAAAATGCTTTCCCACTAGGTCTAGCAAGGAGAAACTGTGGCAGCTGAGTAGATGTAGCCCGGCCCGCCCTTTGAAGTTGACAAGTTCTTGGCATCTCAGAGCCTCAAGGGAAGAGCAAGGTTATCTATGGTAGGCTGGGGCAGAACTAGCAGCAAGCAGAGCAAAGTTGTCCAAGAATAGCTTCCATTGGAATGCTAATGGCAATTGAAGAGGCAGGCCAGTGGCAAGCCACTAGCTTCTAGCAGTTTGAAAGTTGCAGACACAGTGCAGGTGTTGTGCGGCTTCTTTCTTGGCCTCCTAGAAGGTGCCGCACTCTCCGTCTCTTGCTTGCCAATATGTTGCCGTGTTCCTCCTATTGTTTGGTTTGTTTTGATTTGTTTTGATGATCTTTTGGCGGGTTTTCGGAATGTTTTGGTGGTGTT
The DNA here is from genome assembly GCF_036417665.1 of Passer domesticus. Taxonomy (NCBI): domain Eukaryota; kingdom Metazoa; phylum Chordata; class Aves; order Passeriformes; family Passeridae; genus Passer; species Passer domesticus. The sequence goes on from NC_087474.1 coordinate 61,093,014, forward strand.
TTAGAATGTTTTGTTTTCTCTTGTGTTGTTTTTATTGTCTTGGCAGGTTGTGGAACGTTTGGATTCGTTTTGGTGGGTTTTAAAATATTTTGGCGGGTATTTGGAATGTTTTGGTTTGCTTTCATTTGTTTTGATTATGTTTTGGCAAGTTATTGAAAGTTTCGATCACTTCTGACTGGTTTTCTAATATTTTGGGATCTTTTCAGAATGTTTTGATCAGTTTTAGAATGTTTTGTATTCTCTTGAGTTGTTTTTATTGTCTTGGCAGGTTTTGGAATGTTTGGATTGCTTTTGGCGGGTTTTAAAATATTTTGGCGGGTATTTGGAATGTTTTGGCGGGTATTCGGAAGGTTTTGATTAGTTTTGATGGGTTTTGAAATATTTTGGCGGGTTTTTAGAAGGTTTTGACTTGTTTTGATTCTGTTTAGCCCAGTTTTTGGTGTGTTTGGATTAGCTTTGGTGGGCTTTATCATGTTTTGTCAGGTTTTTTCGAATGTATTGATCACTTCTGTCTGGTTTTCTATTTTGGCGGGTTTGAAAATATTTTTGGATGAGTTTTGGCGGCTTTGAATATATTATGGCTCTTTGCGCAGAGACGACGGTGCCGGTTGCGGTGCGCTCCGAGGCGCTCCTTCTGCGGAAAGACACCTGGCAGCGGCACTTGGGACAGCTCCGCGTCTCCGTATTCTGCGTTTCTTGCCTTCTGCATCTCAGCAAAATGCTTTCCCACTAGGTCTAGCAAGGAGAAACTGTGGCAGCTGAGTAGATGTAGCCCGGCCCGCCCTTTGAAGTTGACAAGTTCTTGGCATCTCAGAGCCTCAAGGGAAGAGCAAGGTTATCTATGGTAGGCTGGGGCAGAACTAGCAGCAAGCAGAGCAAAGTTGTCCAAGAATAGCTTCCATTGGAATGCTAATGGCAATTGAAGAGGCAGGCCAGTGGCAAGCCACTATCTTCTAGCAGTTTGAAAGTTGCAGACACAGTGCAGGTGTTTTGCGGCTTCCTTCTTGGCCTCCTAGAAGGTGCCGCACTCTCCGTCTCTTGCTTGCCAATATGTTGCCGTGTTCCTCCTATTGTTTGGTTTGTTTTGATTTGTTTTGATGATGTTTTGGCGGGTTTTCGGAATGTTTTGGTGGTGTTTTAGAATGTTTTGTTTTCTCTTGTGTTGTTTTTATTGTCTTGGAAGGTTTTGGAACGTTTGGATTCGTTTTGGCGGATTTTAAAATATTTTGGCGGTTGTTTGGAATGTTTTGGTTTGCTTTCATTTGTTTTGATTATGTTTTGGCAAGTTATTGAAAGTTTCGATCACTTCTGACTGGTTTTCTAGTATTTTGGCATCTTTTCAGAATGTTTTGATCAGTTTTAGCAGGTTGTAAACTATTTTGTCAGGTTTTTGGAATGTTTTGGTTGGTTTTGATTTGTTTTTATGATGTTTTGCCAAGTTTTTTGAATGATTTGATCAGTTCTGGCTGGTTTTCTAATGTTTTGGCAATTTTCAGAATGTTTTGATGAGTTTTGTGGGTCTAAATTATTTTGGCGGTTTTTGGAATATTTTGGTTGGTTTTGATTTGATTTGATGATGTTTTGTCCGGTTTTCGGAATGTTTTGGTTGGGTTTTAGAATGTTTTGTATTCTCTTGAGTTGTTTTTATTGTGTTGGCAGGTTTTGGAATGTTTGGATTTGTTTTGGCGGGTTTTAAAATATTTTGGCGGGTATTTGGAATGTTTTGGCGGGTATTCGGAATGTTTTGATTAGTTTTGACGGGTTTTGAAATATTTTGGAGGGTTTTTAGAAGGTTTTGATTCTGTTTAGCCCAGTTTTTGGTGTGTTTGGATTAGCTTTGGTGGGCTTTATCATGTTTTGTCAGGTTTTTTCGAATGTATTGATCACTTCTGTCTGGTTTTCTATTTTGGCGGGTTTGAAAATATTTTTGGATGAGTTTTGGCGGGTTTGAAAATATTTTGGCTCTTTGCGCAGAGACGACGGTGCCGGTTGCGGTGCGCTCCGGGGCGCTCCTTCTGCGGAAAGACGGCTGGCAGCGGCACTTGGGACAGCTCCGCGTCTCCGTATTCTGCGTTTCTTGCCTTCTGCATCTCAGCAAAATGCTTTCCCACTAGGTCTAGCAAGGAGAAACTGTGGCAGCTGAGTAGATGTAGCCCGGCCCGCCCTTTGAAGTTGACAAGTTCTTGGCATCTCAGAGCCTCAAGGGAAGAGCAAGGTTATCTATGGTAGGCTGGGGCAGAACTAGCAGCAAGCAGAGCAAAGTTGTCCAAGAATAGCTTCCATTGGAATGCTAATGGCAATTGAAGAGGCAGGCCAGTGGCAAGCCACTAGCTTCTAGCAGTTTGAAAGTTGCAGACACAGTACAGGTGTTGTGCGGCTTCTTTCTTGGCCTCCTAGAAGGTGCCGCACTCTCCGTCTCTTGCTTGCCAATATGTTGCCGTGTTCCTCCTATTGTTTGGTTTGTTTTGATTTGTTTTGATGATGTTTTGGCGGGTTTTCGGAATGTTTTGGTGGTGTTTTAGAATGTTTTGTTTTCTCTTGTGTTGTTTTTATTGTCTTGGCAGGTTGTGGAACGTTTGGATTCGTTTTGGCGGGTTTTAAAATATTTTGGCGGGTATTTGGAATGTTTTGGTTTGCTTTCATTTGTTTTGATTATGTTTTGGCAAGTTATTGAAAGTTTCGATCACTTCTGACAGGTTTTCTAGTATTTTGGGATCTTTTCAGAATGTTTTGATCAGTTTTAGCAGGTTGTAAACTATTTTGTCAGGTTTTTGGAATGTTTTGGTTGGTTTTGATTTGTTTTTATGATGTTTTGCAAAGTTTTTTGAATGATTTGATCAGTTCTGGCTGGTTTTCTAATGTTTTGGCAATTTTCAGAATGTTTTGATGAGTTTTGTGGGTCTAAATTATTTTGGCGGTTTTTGGAATATTTTGGTTGGTTTTGATTTGTTTTTATGATGTTTTGCCAAGTTTTTTGAATGTTTTGATCAGTTCTGGCTGGTTTTCTAATGTTTTGGCAATTTTGAGAATGTTTTGATGAGTTTTGTGGGTCTAAATCATTTTGGCGGTTTTCGGAATATTTTGGTTGGTTTTGATTTGTTTTTATGATGTTTTGGCGGGTTTTCGGAATGTTTTGGTTGGGTTTTAGAATGTTTTGTATTCTCTTGAGTTGTTTTTATTGTCTTGGCAGGTTTTGGAATGTTTGGATTTGTTTTGGCGGGTTTTAAAATATTTTGGCGGGTATTTGGAATGTTTTGGCGGGTATTCGGAATGTTTTGATTAGTTTTGACGGGTTTTGAAATATTTTGGAGGGTTTTTAGAAGGTTTTGATTCTGTTTAGCCCAGTTTTTGGTGTGTTTGGATTAGCTTTGGTGGGCTTTATCATGTTTTGTCAGGTTTTTTCGAATGTATTGATCACTTCTGTCTGGTTTTATATTTTGGCGGGTTTGAAAATATTTTTGGATTAGTTTTGGCAGGTTTTAAAATATTTTGGCTCTTTGCGCAGAGACGACGGTGCCGGTTGCGGTGCGCTCCGGGGCGCTCCTTCTGCAGAAAGACGGCTGGCAGCGGCACTTGGGACAGCTCCGCGTCTCCGTATTCTGCGTTTCTTGCCTTCTGCATCTCAGCAAAATGCTTTCCCACTAGGTCTAGCAAGGAGAAACTGTGGCAGCTGAGTAGATGTAGCCCGGCCCGCCCTTTGAAGTTGAAAAGTTCTTGGCATCTCAGAGCCTCAAGGGAAGAGCAAGGTTATCTATGGTAGGCTGGGGCAGAACTAGCAGCAAGCAGAGCAAAGTTGTCCAAGAATAGCTTCCATTGGAATGCTAATGGCAATTGAAGAGGCAGGCCAGTGGCAAGCCACTAGCTTCTAGCAGTTTGAAAGTTGCAGACACAGTGCAGGTGTTGTGCGGCTTCTTTCTTGGCCTCCTAGAAGGTGCCGTGGTGCCGCGCTCTCCGTCTCTTGCTTGCCAATATGTTGCCATGTTCCTCCTATTGTTTGGTTTGTTTTGATTTGTTTTGATGATCTTTTGGCGGGTTTTCGGAATGTTTTGGTGGTGTTTTAGAATGTTTTGTTTTCTCTTGTGTTGTTTTTATTGTCTTGGCAGGTTGTGGAACGTTTGGATTCGTTTTGGTGGGTTTTAAAATATTTTGGCGGGTATTTGGAATGTTTTGGTTTGCTTTCATTTGTTTTGATTATGTTTTGGCAAGTTATTGAAAGTTTCGATCACTTCTGACAGGTTTTCTAGTATTTTGGGATCTTTTCAGAATGTTTTGATCAGTTTTAGCAGGTTGTAAACTATTTTGTCAGGTTTTTGGAATGTTTTGGTTGGTTTTGATTTGTTTTTATGATGTTTTGCAAAGTTTTTTGAATGATTTGATCAGTTCTGGCTGGTTTTCTAATGTTTTGGCAATTTTCAGAATGTTTTGATGAGTTTTGTGGGTCTAAATTATTTTGGCGGTTTTTGGAATATTTTGGTTGGTTTTGATTTGTTTTTATGATGTTTTGCCAAGTTTTTTGAATGTTTTGATCAGTTCTGGCTGGTTTTCTAATGTTTTGGCAATTTTGAGAATGTTTTGATGAGTTTTGTGGGTCTAAATCATTTTGGCGGTTTTAAAATATTTTGGTTGGTTTTGATTTGTTTTTATGATGTTTTGGCGGGTTTTCGGAATGTTTTGGTTGGGTTTTAGAATGTTTTGTATTCTCTTGAGTTGTTTTTATTGTCTTGGCAGGTTTTGGAAAGTTTGGATTTGTTTTGGCGGGTTTTAAAATATTTTGGCGGGTATTTGGAATGTTTTGGCGGGTATTCGGAATGTTTTGATTAGTTTTGACGGGTTTTGAAATATTTTGGAGGGTTTTTAGAAGGTTTTGATTCTGTTTAGCCCAGTTTTTGGTGTGTTTGGATTAGCTTTGGTGGGCTTTATCATGTTTTGTCAGGTTTTTTCGAATGTATTGATCACTTCTGTCTGGTTTTCTATTTTGGCGGGTTTGAAAATATTTTTGGATTAGTTTTGGCAGGTTTGAAAATATTTTGGCTCTTTGCGCAGAGACGACGGTGCCGGTTGCGGTGCGCTCCGGGGCGCTCCTTCTGCGGAAAGACGGCTGGCAGCGGCACTTGGGACAGCTCCGCGTCTCCATATTCTGCGTTTCTTGCCTTCTGCATCTCAGCAAAATGCTTTCCCACTAGGTCTAGCAAGGAGAAACTGTGGCAGCTGAGTAGATGTAGCCCGGCCCGCCCTTTGAAGTTGAAAAGTTCTTGGCATCTCAGAGCCTCAAGGGAAGAGCAAGGTTATCTATGGTAGGCTGGGGCAGAACTAGCAGCAAGCAGAGCAAAGTTGTCCAAGAATAGCTTCCATTGGAATGCTAATGGCAATTGAAGAGGCAGGCCAGTGGCAAGCCACTAGCTTCTAGCAGTTTGAAAGTTGCAGACACAGTGCAGGTGTTGTGCGGCTTCTTTCTTGGCCTCCTAGAAGGTGCCGTGGTGCCGCGCTCTCCGTCTCTTGCTTGCCAATATGTTGCCATGTTCCTCCTATTGTTTGGTTTGTTTTGATTTGTTTTGATGATCTTTTGGCGGGTTTTCGGAATGTTTTGGTGGTGTTTTAGAATGTTTTGTTTTCTCTTGTGTTGTTTTTATTGTCTTGGCAGGTTGTGGAACGTTTGGATTCGTTTTGGTGGGTTTTAAAATATTTTGGCGGGTATTTGGAATGTTTTGGTTTGCTTTCATTTGTTTTGATTATGTTTTGGCAAGTTATTGAAAGTTTCGATCACTTCTGACAGGTTTTCTAGTATTTTGGGATCTTTTCAGAATGTTTTGATCAGTTTTAGCAGGTTGTAAACTATTTTGTCAGGTTTTTGGAATGTTTTGGTTGGTTTTGATTTGTTTTTATGATGTTTTGCAAAGTTTTTTGAATGATTTGATCAGTTCTGGCTGGTTTTCTAATGTTTTGGCAATTTTCAGAATGTTTTGATGAGTTTTGTGGGTCTAAATTATTTTGGCGGTTTTTGGAATATTTTGGTTGGTTTTGATTTGTTTTTATGATGTTTTGCCAAGTTTTTTGAATGTTTTGATCAGTTCTGGCTGGTTTTCTAATGTTTTGGCAATTTTGAGAATGTTTTGATGAGTTTTGTGGGTCTAAATCATTTTGGCGGTTTTCGGAATATTTTGGTTGGTTTTGATTTGTTTTTATGATGTTTTGGCGGGTTTTCGGAATGTTTTGGTTGGGTTTTAGAATGTTTTGTATTCTCTTGAGTTGTTTTTATTGTCTTGGCAGGTTTTGGAATGTTTGGATTTGTTTCGGCGGGTTTTAAAATATTTTGGCGGGTATTTGGAATGTTTTGGCGGGTATTCGGAATGTTTTGATTAGTTTTGACGGGTTTTGAAATATTTTGGAGGGTTTTTAGAAGGTTTTGATTCTGTTTAGCCCAGTTTTTGGTGTGTTTGGATTAGCTTTGGTGGGCTTTATCATGTTTTGTCAGGTTTTTTCGAATGTATTGATCACTTCTGTCTGGTTTTCTATTTTGGCGGGTTTGAAAATATTTTTGGATTAGTTTTGGCAGGTTTGAAAATATTTTGGCTCTTTGCGCAGAGACGACGGTGCCGGTTGCGGTGCGCTCCGGGGCGCTCCTTCTGCGGAAAGACGGCTGGCAGCGGCACTTGGGACAGCTCCGCGTCTCCATATTCTGCGTTTCTTGCCTTCTGCATCTCAGCAAAATGCTTTCCCACTAGGTCTAGCAAGGAGAAACTGTGGCAGCTGAGTAGATGTAGCCCGGCCCGCCCTTTGAAGTTGAAAAGTTCTTGGCATCTCAGAACCTCAAGGGAAGAGCAAGGTTATCTATGGTAGGCTGGGGCAGAACTAGCAGCAAGCAGAGCAAAGTTGTCCAAGAATAGCTTCCATTGGAATGCTAATGGCAATTGAAGAGGCAGGCCAGTGGCAAGCCACTAGCTTCTAGCAGTTTGAAAGTTGCAGACACAGTGCAGGTGTTGTGCGGCTTCTTTCTTGGCCTCCTAGAAGGTGCCGTGGTGCCGCGCTCTCCGTCTCTTGCTTGCCAATATGTTGCCATGTTCCTCCTATTGTTTGGTTTGTTTTGATTTGTTTTGATGATCTTTTGGCGGGTTTTCGGAATGTTTTGGTGGTGTTTTAGAATGTTTTGTTTTCTCTTGTGTTGTTTTTATTGTCTTGGCAGGTTGTGGAACGTTTGGATTCGTTTTGGTGGGTTTTAAAATATTTTGGCGGGTATTTGGAATGTTTTGGTTTGCTTTCATTTGTTTTGATTATGTTTTGGCAAGTTATTGAAAGTTTCGATCACTTCTGACAGGTTTTCTAGTATTTTGGCATCTTTTCAGAATGTTTTGATCAGTTTTAGCAGGTTGTAAACTATTTTGTCAGGTTTTTGGAATGTTTTGGTTGGTTTTGATTTGTTTTTATGATGTTTTGCCAAGTTTTTTGAATGATTTGATCAGTTCTGGCTGGTTTTCTAATGTTTTGGCAATTTTCAGAATGTTTTGATGAGTTTTGTGGGTCTAAATTATTTTGGCGGTTTTTGGAATATTTTGGTTGGTTTTGATTTGATTTGATGATGTTTTGTCCGGTTTTCGGAATGTTTTGGTTGGGTTTTAGAATGTTTTGTATTCTCTTGAGTTGTTTTTATTGTGTTGGCAGGTTTTGGAATGTTTGGATTTGTTTTGGCGGGTTTTAAAATATTTTGGCGGGTATTTGGAATGTTTTGGCGGGTATTCGGAATGTTTTGATTAGTTTTGACGGGTTTTGAAATATTTTGGCGGGTTTTTAGAAGGTTTTGATTCTGTTTAGCCCAGTTTTTGGTGTGTTTGGATTAGCTTTGGTGGTCTTTATCATGTTTTGTCAGGTTTTTTCGAATGTATTGATCACTTCTGTCTGGTTTTCTATTTTGGCGGGTTTGAAAATATTTTTGGATGAGTTTTGGCGGGTTTGAAAATATTTTGGCTCTTTGCGCAGAGATGACGGTGCCGGTTGCGGTGCGCTCCGGGGCGCTCCTTCTGCGGAAAGACGCCTGGCAGCGGCACTTGGGACAGCTCCGCGTCTCCGTATTCTGCGTTTCTTGCCTTCTGCATCTCAGCAAAATGCTTTCCCACTAGGTCTAGCAAGGAGAAACTGTGGCAGCTGAGTAGATGTAGCCCGGCCCGCCCTTTGAAGTTGACAAGTTCTTGGCATCTCAGAACCTCAAGGGAAGAGCAAGGTTATCTATGGTAGGCTGGGGCAGAACTAGCAGCAAGCAGAGCAAAGTTGTCCAAGAATAGCTTCCATTGGAATGCTAATGGCAATTGAAGAGGCAGGCCAGTGGCAAGCCACTAGCTTCTAGCAGTTTGAAAGTTGCAGACACAGTACAGGTGTTGTGCGGCTTCTTTCTTGGCCTCCTAGAAGGTGCCGCACTCTCCGTCTCTTGCTTGCCAATATGTTGCCGTGTTCCTCCTATTGTTTGGTTTGTTTTGATTTGTTTTGATGATGTTTTGGCGGGTTTTCGGAATGTTTTGGTGGTGTTTTAGAATGTTTTGTTTTCTCTTGTGTTGTTTTTATTGTCTTGGCAGGTTGTGGAAGGTTTGGATTCGTTTTGGCGGGTTTTAAAATATTTTGGCGGGTATTTGGAATGTTTTGGTTTGCTTTCATTTGTTTTGATTATGTTTTGGCAAGTTATTGAAAGTTTTGATCACTTCTGACTGGTTTTCTAGTATTTTGGCATCTTTTCAGAATGTTTTGATCAGTTTTAGCAGGTTGTAAACTATTTTGTCAGGTTTTTGGAATGTTTTGGTTGGTTTTGATTTGTTTTTATGATGTTTTGCCAAGTTTTTTGAATGATTTGATCAGTTCTGGCTGGTTTTCTAATGTTTTGGCAATTTTCAGAATGTTTTGATGAGTTTTGTGGGTCTAAATCATTTTGGCGGTTTTCGGAATATTTTGGTTGGTTTTGATTTGTTTTTATGATGTTTTGGCGGGTTTTCGGAATGTTTTGGTTGGGTTTTAGAATGTTTTGTATTCTCTTGAGTTGTTTTTATTGTCTTGGCAGGTTTTGGAATGTTTGGATTGCTTTTGGCGGGTTTTAAAATATTTTGGCAGGTATTTGGAATGTTTTGGCGGGTATTCGGAATGTTTTGATTAGTTTTGACGGGTTTTGAAATATTTTGGAGGGTTTTTAGAAGGTTTTGATTCTGTTTAGCCCAGTTTTTGGTGTGTTTGGATTAGCTTTGGTGGGCTTTATCATGTTTTGTCAGGTTTTTTCGAATGTATTGATCACTTCTGTCTGGTTTTCTATTTTGGCGGGTTTGAAAATATTTTTGGATTAGTTTTGGCAGGTTTGAAAATATTTTGGCTCTTTGCGCAGAGACGACGGTGCCGGTTGCGCTGCTCTCCGGGGCGCTCCTTCTGCGGAAAGACGCCTGGCAGCGGCACTTGGGACAGCTCCGCGTCTCCGTATTCTGCGTTTCTTGCCTTCTGCATCTCAGCAAAATGCTTTCCCACTAGGTCTAGCAAGGAGAAACTGTGGCAGCTGAGTAGATGTAGCCCGGCCCGCCCTTTGAAGTTGACAAGTTCTTGGCATCTCAGAGCCTCAAGGGAAGAGCAAGGTTATCTATGGTAGGCTGGGGCAGAACTAGCAGCAAGCAGAGCAAAGTTGTCCAAGAATAGCTTCCATTGGAATGCTAATGGCAATTGAAGAGGCAGGCCAGTGGCAAGCCACTAGCTTCTAGCAGTTTGAAAGTTGCAGACACAGTGCAGGTGTTGTGCGGCTTCTTTCTTGGCCTCCTAGAAGGTGCCGTGGTGCCGCGCTCTCCGTCTCTTGCTTGCCAATATGTTGCCATGTTCCTCCTATTGTTTGGTTTGTTTTGATTTGTTTTGATGATCTTTTGGCGGGTTTTCGGAATGTTTTGGTGGTGTTTTAGAATGTTTTGTTTTCTCTTGTGTTGTTTTTATTGTCTTGGCAGGTTGTGGAACGTTTGGATTCGTTTTGGTGGGTTTTAAAATATTTTGGCGGGTATTTGGAATGTTTTGGTTTGCTTTCATTTGTTTTGATTATGTTTTGGCAAGTTATTGAAAGTTTCGATCACTTCTGACAGGTTTTCTAGTATTTTGGGATCTTTTCAGAATGTTTTGATCAGTTTTAGCAGGTTGTAAACTATTTTGTCAGGTTTTTGGAATGTTTTGGTTGGTTTTGATTTGTTTTTATGATGTTTTGCCAAGTTTTTTGAATGATTTGATCAGTTCTGGCTGGTTTTCTAATGTTTTGGCAATTTTCAGAATGTTTTGATGAGTTTTGTGGGTCTAAATTATTTTGGCGGTTTTTGGAATATTTTGGTTGGTTTTGATTTGATTTGATGATGTTTTGTCCGGTTTTCGGAATGTTTTGGTTGGGTTTTAGAATGTTTTGTATTCTCTTGAGTTGTTTTTATTGTGTTGGCAGGTTTTGGAATGTTTGGATTTGTTTTGGCGGGTTTTAAAATATTTTGGCGGGTATTTGGAATGTTTTGGCGGGTATTCGGAATGTTTTGATTAGTTTTGACGGGTTTTGAAATATTTTGGCGGGTTTTTAGAAGGTTTTGATTCTGTTTAGCCCAGTTTTTGGTGTGTTTGGATTAGCTTTGGTGGGCTTTATCATGTTTTGTCAGGTTTTTTCGAATGTATTGATCACTTCTGTCTGGTTTTCTATTTTGGCGGGTTTGAAAATATTTTTGGATGAGTTTTGGCGGGTTTGAAAATATTTTGGCTCTTTGCGCAGAGACGACGGTGCCGGTTGCGGTGCGCTCCGGGGCGCTCCTTCTGCGGAAAGACGCCTGGCAGCGGCACTTGGGACAGCTCCGCGTCTCCGTATTCTGCGTTTCTTGCCTTCTGCATCTCAGCAAAATGCTTTCCCACTAGGTCTAGCAAGGAGAAACTGTGGCAGCTGAGTAGATGTAGCCCGGCCCGCCCTTTGAAGTTGACAAGTTCTTGGCATCTCAGAACCTCAAGGGAAGAGCAAGGTTATCTATGGTAGGCTGGGGCAGAACTAGCAGCAAGCAGAGCAAAGTTGTCCAAGAATAGCTTCCATTGGAATGCTAATGGCAATTGAAGAGGCAGGCCAGTGGCAAGCCACTAGCTTCTAGCAGTTTGAAAGTTGCAGACACAGTACAGGTGTTGTGCGGCTTCTTTCTTGGCCTCCTAGAAGGTGCCGCACTCTCCGTCTCTTGCTTGCCAATATGTTGCCGTGTTCCTCCTATTGTTTGCTTTGTTTTGATTTGTTTTGATGATGTTTTGGCGGGTTTTCGGAATGTTTTGGTGGTGTTTTAGAATGTTTTGTTTTCTCTTGTGTTGTTTTTATTGTCTTGGCAGGTTGTGGAACGTTTGGATTCGTTTTGGCGGGTTTTAAAATATTTTGGCGGGTATTTGGAATGTTTTGGTTTGCTTTCATTTGTTTTGATTATGTTTTGGCAAGTTATTGAAAGTTTTGATCACTTCTGACTGGTTTTCTAGTATTTTGGCATCTTTTCAGAATGTTTTGATCAGTTTTAGCAGGTTGTAAACTATTTTGTCAGGTTTTTGGAATGTTTTGGTTGGTTTTGATTTGTTTTTATGATGTTTTGCCAAGTTTTTTGAATGTTTTGATCAGTTCTGGCTGGTTTTCTAATGTTTTGGCAATTTTGAGAATGTTTTGATGAGTTTTGTGGGTCTAAATCATTTTGGCGGTTTTCGGAATATTTTGGTTGGTTTTGATTTGTTTTTATGATGTTTTGGCGGGTTTTCGGAATGTTTTGGTTGGGTTTTAGAATGTTTTGTATTCTCTTGAGTTGTTTTTATTGTCTTGGCAGGTTTTGGAATGTTTGGATTGCTTTTGGCGGGTTTTAAAATATTTTGGCGGGTATTTGGAATGTTTTGGCGGGTATTCGGAATGTTTTGATTAGTTTTGACGGGTTTTGAAATATTTTGGAGGGTTTTTAGAAGGTTTTGATTCTGTTTAGCCCAGTTTTTGGTGTGTTTGGATTAGCTTTGGTGGGCTTTATCATGTTTTGTCAGGTTTTTTCGAATGTATTGATCACTTCTGTCTGGTTTTCTATTTTGGCGGGTTTGAAAATATTTTTGGATTAGTTTTGGCAGGTTTTAAAATATTTTGGCTCTTTGCGCAGAGACGACGGTGCCGGTTGCGGTGCGCTCCGGGGCGCTCCTTCTGCGGAAAGACGCCTGGCAGCGGCACTTGGGACAGCTCCGCGTCTCCGTATTCTGCGTTTCTTGCCTTCTGCATCTCAGCAAAATGCTTTCCCACTAGGTCTAGCAAGGAGAAACTGTGGCAGCTGAGTAGATGTAGCCCGGCCCGCCCTTTGAAGTTGACAAGTTCTTGGCATCTCAGAGCCTCAAGGGAAGAGCAAGGTTATCTATGGTAGGCTGGGGCAGAACTAGCAGCAAGCAGAGCAAAGTTGTCCAAGAATAGCTTCCATTGGAATGCTAATGGCAATTGAAGAGGCAGGCCAGTGGCAAGCCACTAGCTTCTAGCAGTTTGAAAGTTGCAGACACAGTGCAGGTGTTGTGCGGCTTCTTTCTTGGCCTCCTAGAAGGTGCCGTGGTGCCGCGCTCTCCGTCTCTTGCTTGCCAATATGTTGCCATGTTCCTCCTATTGTTTGGTTTGTTTTGATTTGTTTTGATGATCTTTTGGCGGGTTTTCGGAATGTTTTGGTGGTGTTTTAGAATGTTTTGTTTTCTCTTGTGTTGTTTTTATTGTCTTGGCAGGTTGTGGAACGTTTGGATTCGTTTTGGTGGGTTTTAAAATATTTTGGCGGGTATTTGGAATGTTTTGGTTTGCTTTCATTTGTTTTGATTATGTTTTGGCAAGTTATTGAAAGTTTCGATCACTTCTGACAGGTTTTCTAGTATTTTGGGATCTTTTCAGAATGTTTTGATCAGTTTTAGCAGGTTGTAAACTATTTTGTCAGGTTTTTGGAATGTTTTGGTTGGTTTTGATTTGTTTTTATGATGTTTTGCCAAGTTTTTTGAATGATTTGATCAGTTCTGGCTGGTTTTCTAATGTTTTGGCAATTTTCAGAATGTTTTGATGAGTTTTGTGGGTCTAAATTATTTTGGCGGTTTTTGGAATATTTTGGTTGGTTTTGATTTGATTTGATGATGTTTTGTCCGGTTTTCGGAATGTTTTGGTTGGGTTTTAGAATGTTTTGTATTCTCTTGAGTTGTTTTTATTCTGTTGGCAGGTTTTGGAATGTTTGGATTGCTTTTGGCGGGTTTTAAAATATTTTGGCGGGTATTTGGAATGTTTTGGCGGGTATTCGGAATGTTTTGATTAGTTTTGACGGGTTTTGAAATATTTTGGCGGGTTTTTAGAAGGTTTTGATTCTGTTTAGCCCAGTTTTTGGTGTGTTTGGATTAGCTTTGGTGGGCTTTATCATGTTTTGTCAGGTTTTTTCGAATGTATTGATCACTTCTGTCTGGTTTTCTATTTTGGCGGGTTTGAAAATATTTTTGGATGAGTTTTGGCGGGTTTGAAAATATTTTGGCTCTTTGCGCAGAGACGACGGTGCCGGTTGCGGTGCGCTCCGGGGCGCTCCTTCTGCGGAAAGACGCCTGGCAGCGGCACTTGGGACAGCTCCGCGTCTCCGTATTCTGCGTTTCTTGCCTTCTGCATCTCAGCAAAATGCTTTCCCACTAGGTCTAGCAAGGAGAAACTGTGGCAGCTGAGTAGATGTAGCCCGGCCCGCCCTTTGAAGTTGACAAGTTCTTGGCATCTCAGAACCTCAAGGGAAGAGCAAGGTTATCTATGGTAGGCTGGGGCAGAACTAGCAGCAAGCAGAGCAAAGTTGTCCAAGAATAGCTTCCATTGGAATGCTAATGGCAATTGAAGAGGCAGGCCAGTGGCAAGCCACTAGCTTCTAGCAGTTTGAAAGTTGCAGACACAGTACAGGTGTTGTGCGGCTTCTTTCTTGGCCTCCTAGAAGGTGCCGCACTCTCCGTCTCTTGCTTGCCAATATGTTGCCGTGTTCCTCCTATTGTTTGGTTTGTTTTGATTTGTTTTGATGATGTTTTGGCGGGTTTTCGGAATGTTTTGGTGGTGTTTTAGAATGTTTTGTTTTCTCTTGTGTTGTTTTTATTGTCTTGGCAGGTTGTGGAACGTTTGGATTCGTTTTGGTGGGTTTTAAAATATTTTGGCGGGTATTTGGAATGTTTTGGTTTGCTTTCATTTGTTTTGATTATGTTTTGGCAAGTTATTGAAAGTTTTGATCACTTCTGACTGGTTTTCTAGTATTTTGGCATCTTTTCAGAATGTTTTGATCAGTTTTAGCAGGTTGTAAACTATTTTGTCAGGTTTTTGGAATGTTTTGGTTGGTTTTGATTTGTTTTTATGATGTTTTGCCAAGTTTTTTGAATGTTTTGATCAGTTCTGGCTGGTTTTCTAATGTTTTGGCAATTTTCAGAATGTTTTGATGAGTTTTGTGGGTCTAAATCATTTTGGCGGTTTTCGGAATATTTTGGTTGGTTTTGATTTGTTTTTATGATGTTTTGGCGGGTTTTCGGAATGTTTTGGTTGGGTTTTAGAATGTTTTGTATTCTCTTGAGTTGTTTTTATTGTCTTGGCAGGTTTTGGAATGTTTGGATTGCTTTTGGCGGGTTTTAAAATATTTTGGCAGGTATTTGGAATGTTTTGGCGGGTATTCGGAATGTTTTGATTAGTTTTGACGGGTTTTGAAATATTTTGGAGGGTTTTTAGAAGGTTTTGATTCTGTTTAGCCCAGTTTTTGGTGTGTTTGGATTAGCTTTGGTGGGCTTTATCATGTTTTGTCAGGTTTTTTCGAATGTATTGATCACTTCTGTCTGGTTTTCTATTTTGGCGGGTTTGAAAATATTTTTGGATTAGTTTTGGCAGGTTTGAAAATATTTTGGCTCTTTGCGCAGAGACGACGGTGCCGGTTGCGGTGCGCTCCGGGGCGCTCCTTCTGCGGAAAGACGGCTGGCAGCGGCACTTGGGACAGCTCCGCGTCTCCGTATTCTGCGTTTCTTGCCTTCTGCATCTCAGCAAAATGCTTTCCCACTAGGTCTAGCAAGGAGAAACTGTGGCAGCTGAGTAGATGTAGCCCGGCCCGCCCTTTGAAGTTGACAAGTTCTTGGCATCTCAGAGCCTCAAGGGAAGAGCAAGGTTATCTATGGTAGGCTGGGGCAGAACTAGCAGCAAGCAGAGCAAAGTTGTCCAAGAATAGCTTCCATTGGAATGCTAATGGCAATTGAAGAGGCAGGCCAGTGGCAAGCCACTAGCTTCTAGCAGTTTGAAAGTTGCAGACACAGTGCAGGTGTTGTGCGGCTTCTTTCTTGGCCTCCTAGAAGGTGCCGTGGTGCCGCGCTCTCCGTCTCTTGCTTGCCAATATGTTGCCATGTTCCTCCTATTGTTTGGTTTGTTTTGATTTGTTTTGATGATCTTTTGGCGGGTTTTCGGAATGTTTTGGTGGTGTTTTAGAATGTTTTGTTTTCTCTTGTGTTGTTTTTATTGTCTTGGCAGGTTGTGGAACGTTTGGATTCGTTTTGGTGGGTTTTAAAATATTTTGGCGGGTATTTGGAATGTTTTGGTTTGCTTTCATTTGTTTTGATTATGTTTTGGCAAGTTATTGAAAGTTTCGATCACTTCTGACAGGTTTTCTAGTATTTTGGCATCTTTTCAGAATGTTTTGATCAGTTTTAGCAGGTTGTAAACTATTTTGTCAGGTTTTTGGAATGTTTTGGTTGGTTTTGATTTGTTTTTATGATGTTTTGCCAAGTTTTTTGAATGATTTGATCAGTTCTGGCTGGTTTTCTAATGTTTTGGCAATTTTCAGAATGTTTTGATGAGTTTTGTGGGTCTAAATTATTTTGGCGGTTTTTGGAATATTTTGGTTGGTTTTGATTTGATTTGATGATGTTTTGTCCGGTTTTCGGAATGTTTTGGTTGGGTTTTAGAATGTTTTGTATTCTCTTGAGTTGTTTTTATTCTGTTGGCAGGTTTTGGAATGTTTGGATTTGTTTTGGCGGGTTTTAAAATATTTTGGCGGGTATTTGGAATGTTTTGGCGGGTATTCGGAATGTTTTGATTAGTTTTGACGGGTTTTGAAATATTTTGGCGGGTTTTTAGAAGGTTTTGATTCTGTTTAGCCCAGTTTTTGGTGTGTTTGGATTAGCTTTGGTGGGCTTTATCATGTTTTGTCAGGTTTTTTCGAATGTATTGATCACTTCTGTCTGGTTTTCTATTTTGGCGGGTTTGAAAATATTTTTGGATGAGTTTTGGCGGGTTTGAAAATATTTTGGCTCTTTGCGCAGAGACGACGGTGCCGGTTGCGGTGCGCTCCGGGGCGCTCCTTCTGCGGAAAGACGCCTGGCAGCGGCACTTGGGACAGCTCCGCGTCTCCGTATTCTGCGTTTCTTGCCTTCTGCATCTCAGCAAAATGCTTTCCCACTAGGTCTAGCAAGGAGAAACTGTGGCAGCTGAGTAGATGTAGCCCGGCCCGCCCTTTGAAGTTGACAAGTTCTTGGCATCTCAGAACCTCAAGGGAAGAGCAAGGTTATCTATGGTAGGCTGGGGCAGAACTAGCAGCAAGCAGAGCAAAGTTGTCCAAGAATAGCTTCCATTGGAATGCTAATGGCAATTGAAGAGGCAGGCCAGTGGCAAGCCACTAGCTTCTAGCAGTTTGAAAGTTGCAGACACAGTACAGGTGTTGTGCGGCTTCTTTCTTGGCCTCCTAGAAGGTGCCGCACTCTCCGTCTCTTGCTTGCCAATATGTTGCCGTGTTCCTCCTATTGTTTGGTTTGTTTTGATTTGTTTTGATGATGTTTTGGCGGGTTTTCGGAATGTTTTGGTGGTGTTTTAGAATGTTTTGTTTTCTCTTGTGTTGTTTTTATTGTCTTGGCAGGTTGTGGAACGTTTGGATTCGTTTTGGCGGGTTTTAAAATATTTTGGCGGGTATTTGGAATGTTTTGGTTTGCTTTCATTTGTTTTGATTATGTTTTGGCAAGTTATTGAAAGTTTTGATCACTTCTGACTGGTTTTCTAGTATTTTGGCATCTTTTCAGAATGTTTTGATCAGTTTTAGCAGGTTGTAAACTATTTTGTCAGGTTTTTGGAATGTTTTGGTTGGTTTTGATTTGTTTTTATGATGTTTTGCCAAGTTTTTTGAATGTTTTGATCAGTTCTGGCTGGTTTTCTAATGTTTTGGCAATTTTGAGAATGTTTTGATGAGTTTTGTGGGTCTAAATCATTTTGGCGGTTTTCGGAATATTTTGGTTGGTTTTGATTTGTTTTTATGATGTTTTGGCGGGTTTTCGGAATGTTTTGGTTGGGTTTTAGAATGTTTTGTATTCTCTTGAGTTGTTTTTATTGTCTTGGCAGGTTTTGGAATGTTTGGATTGCTTTTGGCGGGTTTTAAAATATTTTGGCGGGTATTTGGAATGTTTTGGCGGGTATTCGGAATGTTTTGATTAGTTTTGACGGGTTTTGAAATATTTTGGAGGGTTTTTAGAAGGTTTTGATTCTGTTTAGCCCAGTTTTTGGTGTGTTTGGATTAGCTTTGGTGGGCTTTATCATGTTTTGTCAGGTTTTTTCGAATGTATTGATCACTTCTGTCTGGTTTTCTATTTTGGCGGGTTTGAAAATATTTTTGGATTAGTTTTGGCAGGTTTTAAAATATTTTGGCTCTTTGCGCAGAGACGACGGTGCCGGTTGCGGTGCGCTCCGGGGCGCTCCTTCTGCGGAAAGACGCCTGGCAGCGGCACTTGGGACAGCTCCGCGTCTCCGTATTCTGCGTTTCTTGCCTTCTGCATCTCAGCAAAATGCTTTCCCACTAGGTCTAGCAAGGAGAAACTGTGGCAGCTGAGTAGATGTAGCCCGGCCCGCCCTTTGAAGTTGACAAGTTCTTGGCATCTCAGAGCCTCAAGGGAAGAGCAAGGTTATCTATGGTAGGCTGGGGCAGAACTAGCAGCAAGCAGAGCAAAGTTGTCCAAGAATAGCTTCCATTGGAATGCTAATGGCAATTGAAGAGGCAGGCCAGTGGCAAGCCACTAGCTTCTAGCAGTTTGAAAGTTGCAGACACAGTGCAGGTGTTGTGCGGCTTCTTTCTTGGCCTCCTAGAAGGTGCCGTGGTGCCGCGCTCTCCGTCTCTTGCTTGCCAATATGTTGCCATGTTCCTCCTATTGTTTGGTTTGTTTTGATTTGTTTTGATGATCTTTTGGCGGGTTTTCGGAATGTTTTGGTGGTGTTTTAGAATGTTTTGTTTTCTCTTGTGTTGTTTTTATTGTCTTGGCAGGTTGTGGAACGTTTGGATTCGTTTTGGTGGGTTTTAAAATATTTTGGCGGGTATTTGGAATGTTTTGGTTTGCTTTCATTTGTTTTGATTATGTTTTGGCAAGTTATTGAAAGTTTCGATCACTTCTGACAGGTTTTCTAGTATTTTGGGATCTTTTCAGAATGTTTTGATCAGTTTTAGCAGGTTGTAAACTATTTTGTCAGGTTTTTGGAATGTTTTGGTTGGTTTTGATTTGTTTTTATGATGTTTTGCCAAGTTTTTTGAATGATTTGATCAGTTCTGGCTGGTTTTCTAATGTTTTGGCAATTTTCAGAATGTTTTGATGAGTTTTGTGGGTCTAAATTATTTTGGCGGTTTTTGGAATATTTTGGTTGGTTTTGATTTGATTTGATGATGTTTTGTCCGGTTTTCGGAATGTTTTGGTTGGGTTTTAGAATGTTTTGTATTCTCTTGAGTTGTTTTTATTCTGTTGGCAGGTTTTGGAATGTTTGGATTGCTTTTGGCGGGTTTTAAAATATTTTGGCGGGTATTTGGAATGTTTTGGCGGGTATTCGGAATGTTTTGATTAGTTTTGACGGGTTTTGAAATATTTTGGCGGGTTTTTAGAAGGTTTTGATTCTGTTTAGCCCAGTTTTTGGTGTGTTTGGATTAGCTTTGGTGGGCTTTATCATGTTTTGTCAGGTTTTTTCGAATGTATTGATCACTTCTGTCTGGTTTTCTATTTTGGCGGGTTTGAAAATATTTTTGGATGAGTTTTGGCGGGTTTGAAAATATTTTGGCTCTTTGCGCAGAGACGACGGTGCCGGTTGCGGTGCGCTCCGGGGCGCTCCTTCTGCGGAAAGACGCCTGGCAGCGGCACTTGGGACAGCTCCGCGTCTCCGTATTCTGCGTTTCTTGCCTTCTGCATCTCAGCAAAATGCTTTCCCACTAGGTCTAGCAAGGAGAAACTGTGGCAGCTGAGTAGATGTAGCCCGGCCCGCCCTTTGAAGTTGACAAGTTCTTGGCATCTCAGAACCTCAAGGGAAGAGCAAGGTTATCTATGGTAGGCTGGGGCAGAACTAGCAGCAAGCAGAGCAAAGTTGTCCAAGAATAGCTTCCATTGGAATGCTAATGGCAATTGAAGAGGCAGGCCAGTGGCAAGCCACTAGCTTCTAGCAGTTTGAAAGTTGCAGACACAGTGCAGGTGTTGTGCGGCTTCTTTCTTGGCCTCCTAGAAGGTGCCGCACTCTCCGTCTCCTGCTTGCCAATATGTTGCCGTGTTCCTCCTATTGTTTGCTTTGTTTTGATTTGTTTTGATGATGTTTTGGCGGGTTTTCGGAATGTTTTGGTGGTGTTTTAGAATGTTTTGTTTTCTCTTGTGTTGTTTTTATTGTCTTGGCAGGTTGTGGAACGTTTGGATTCGTTTTGGTGGGTTTTAAAATATTTTGGCGGGTATTTGGAATGTTTTGGTTTGCTTTCATTTTTTTGATTATGTTTTGGCAAGTTATTGAAAGTTTTGATCACTTCTGACTGGTTTTCTAGTATTTTGGCATCTTTTCAGAATGTTTTGATCAGTTTTAGCAGGTTGTAAACTATTTTGTCAGGTTTTTGGAATGTTTTGGTTGGTTTTGATTTGTTTTTATGATGTTTTGCCAAGTTTTTTGAATGTTTTGATCAGTTCTGGCTGGTTTTCTAATGTTTTGGCAATTTTCAGAATGTTTTGATGAGTTTTGTGGGTCTAAATCATTTTGGCGGTTTTCGGAATATTTTGGTTGGTTTTGATTTGTTTTTATGAGGTTTTGGCGGGTTTTCGGAATGTTTTGGTTGGGTTTTAGAATGTTTTGTATTCTCTTGAGTTGTTTTTATTGTCTTGGCAGGTTTTGGAATGTTTGGATTGCTTTTGGCGGGTTTTAAAATATTTTGGCGGGTATTTGGAATGTTTTGGCGGGTATTCGGAATGTTTTGATTAGTTTTGACGGGTTTTGAAATATTTTGGAGGGTTTTTAGAAGGTTTTGATTCTGTTTAGCCCAGTTTTTGGTGTGTTTGGATTAGCTTTGGTGGGCTTTATCATGTTTTGTCAGGTTTTTTCGAATGTATTGATCACTTCTGTCTGGTTTTCTATTTTGGCGGGTTTGAAAATATTTTTGGATTAGTTTTGGCAGGTTTGAAAATATTTTGGCTCTTTGCGCAGAGACGACGGTGCCGGTTGCGGTGCGCTCCGGGGCGCTCCTTCTGCGGAAAGACGCCTGGCAGCGGCACTTGGGACAGCTCCGCGTCTCCGTATTCTGCGTTTCTTGCCTTCTGCATCTCAGCAAAATGCTTTCCCACTAGGTCTAGCAAGGAGAAACTGTGGCAGCTGAGTAGATGTAGCCCGGCCCGCCCTTTGAAGTTGACAAGTTCTTGGCATCTCAGAGCCTCAAGGGAAGAGCAAGGTTATCTATGGTAGGCTGGGGCAGAACTAGCAGCAAGCAGAGCAAAGTTGTCCAAGAATAGCTTCCATTGGAATGCTAATGGCAATTGAAGAGGCAGGCCAGTGGCAAGCCACTAGCTTCTAGCAGTTTGAAAGTTGCAGACACAGTGCAGGTGTTGTGCGGCTTCTTTCTTGGCCTCCTAGAAGGTGCCGTGGTGCCGCGCTCTCCGTCTCTTGCTTGCCAATATGTTGCCATGTTCCTCCTATTGTTTGGTTTGTTTTGATTTGTTTTGATGATCTTTTGGCGGGTTTTCGGAATGTTTTGGTGGTGTTTTAGAATGTTTTGTTTTCTCTTGTGTTGTTTTTATTGTCTTGGCAGGTTGTGGAACGTTTGGATTCGTTTTGGTGGGTTTTAAAATATTTTGGCGGGTATTTGGAATGTTTTGGTTTGCTTTCATTTGTTTTGATTATGTTTTGGCAAGTTATTGAAAGTTTCGATCACTTCTGACAGGTTTTCTAGTATTTTGGCATCTTTTCAGAATGTTTTGATCAGTTTTAGCAGGTTGTAAACTATTTTGTCAGGTTTTTGGAATGTTTTGGTTGGTTTTGATTTGTTTTTATGATGTTTTGCCAAGTTTTTTGAATGATTTGATCAGTTCTGGCTGGTTTTCTAATGTTTTGGCAATTTTCAGAATGTTTTGATGAGTTTTGTGGGTCTAAATTATTTTGGCGGTTTTTGGAATATTTTGGTTGGTTTTGATTTGATTTGATGATGTTTTGTCCGGTTTTCGGAATGTTTTGGTTGGGTTTTAGAATGTTTTGTATTCTCTTGAGTTGTTTTTATTCTGTTGGCAGGTTTTGGAATGTTTGGATTGCTTTTGGCGGGTTTTAAAATATTTTGGCGGGTATTTGGAATGTTTTGGCGGGTATTCGGAATGTTTTGATTAGTTTTGACGGGTTTTGAAATATTTTGGCGGGTTTTTAGAAGGTTTTGATTCTGTTTAGCCCAGTTTTTGGTGTGTTTGGATTAGCTTTGGTGGGCTTTATCATGTTTTGTCAGGTTTTTTCGAATGTATTGATCACTTCTGTCTGGTTTTCTATTTTGGCGGGTTTGAAAATATTTTTGGATGAGTTTTGGCGGGTTTGAAAATATTTTGGCTCTTTGCGCAGAGACGACGGTGCCGGTTGCGGTGCGCTCCGGGGCGCTCCTTCTGCGGAAAGACGGCTGGCAGCGGCACTTGGGACAGCTCCGCGTCTCCGTATTCTGCGTTTCTTGCCTTCTGCATCTCAGCAAAATGCTTTCCCACTAGGTCTAGCAAGGAGAAACTGTGGCAGCTGAGTAGATGTAGCCCGGCCCGCCCTTTGAAGTTCACAAGTTCTTGGCATCTCAGAGCCTCAAGGGAAGAGCAAGGTTATCTATGGTAGGCTGGGGCAGAACTAGCAGCAAGCAGAGCAAAGTTGTCCAAGAATAGCTTCCATTGGAATGCTAATGGCAATTGAAGAGGCAGGCCAGTGGCAAGCCACTAGCTTCTAGCAGTTTGAAAGTTGCAGACACAGTACAGGTGTTGTGCGGCTTCTTTCTTGGCCTCCTAGAAGGTGCCGCACTCTCCGTCTCTTGCTTGCCAATATGTTGCCGTGTTCCTCCTATTGTTTGGTTTGTTTTGATTTGTTTTGATGATGTTTTGGCGGGTTTTCGGAATGTTTTGGTGGTGTTTTAGAATGTTTTGTTTTCTCTTGTGTTGTTTTTATTGTCTTGGCAGGTTGTGGAACGTTTGGATTCGTTTTGGTGGGTTTTAAAATATTTTGGCGGGTATTTGGAATGTTTTGGTTTGCTTTCATTTGTTTTGATTATGTTTTGGCAAGTTATTGAAAGTTTTGATCACTTCTGACTGGTTTTCTAGTATTTTGGAATCTTTTCAGAATGTTTTGATCAGTTTTAGCAGGTTGTAAACTATTTTGTCAGGTTTTTGGAATGTTTTGGTTGGTTTTGATTTGTTTTTATGATGTTTTGCCAAGTTTTTTGAATGTTTTGATCAGTTCTGGCTGGTTTTCTAATGTTTTGGCAATTTTGAGAATGTTTTGATGAGTTTTGTGGGTCTAAATCATTTTGGCGGTTTTCGGAATATTTTGGTTGGTTTTGATTTGTTTTTATGATGTTTTGGCGGGTTTTCGGAATGTTTTGGTTGGGTTTTAGAATGTTTTGTATTCTCTTGAGTTGTTTTTATTGTCTTGGCAGGTTTTGGAATGTTTGGATTTGTTTTGGCGGGTTTTAAAATATTTTGGCGGGTATTTGGAATGTTTTGGCGGGTATTCGGAATGTTTTGATTAGTTTTGACGGGTTTTGAAATATTTTGGAGGGTTTTTAGAAGGTTTTGATTCTGTTTAGCCCAGTTTTTGGTGTGTTTGGATTAGCTTTGGTGGGCTTTATCATGTTTTGTCAGGTTTTTTCGAATGTATTGATCACTTCTGTCTGGTTTTCTATTTTGGCGGGTTTGAAAATATTTTTGGATTAGTTTTGGCAGGTTTTAAAATATTTTGGCTCTTTGCGCAGAGACGACGGTGCCGGTTGCGGTGCGCTCCGGGGCGCTCCTTCTGCGGAAAGACGGCTGGCAGCGGCACTTGGGACAGCTCCGCGTCTCCGTATTCTGCGTTTCTTGCCTTCTGCATCTCAGCAAAATGCTTTCCCACTAGGTCTAGCAAGGAGAAACTGTGGCAGCTGAGTAGATGTAGCCCGGCCCGCCCTTTGAAGTTGACAAGTTCTTGGCATCTCAGAGCCTCAAGGGAAGAGCAAGGTTATCTATGGTAGGCTGGGGCAGAACTAGCAGCAAGCAGAGCAAAGTTGTCCAAGAATAGCTTCCATTGGAATGCTAATGGCAATTGAAGAGGCAGGCCAGTGGCAAGCCACTAGCTTCTAGCAGTTTGAAAGTTGCAGACACAGTGCAGGTGTTGTGCGGCTTCTTTCTTGGCCTCCTAGAAGGTGCCGTGGTGCCGCGCTCTCCGTCTCTTGCTTGCCAATATGTTGCCATGTTCCTCCTATTGTTTGGTTTGTTTTGATTTGTTTTGATGATCTTTTGGCGGGTTTTCGGAATGTTTTGGTGGTGTTTTAGAATGTTTTGTTTTCTCTTGTGTTGTTTTTATTGTCTTGGCAGGTTGTGGAACGTTTGGATTCGTTTTGGTGGGTTTTAAAATATTTTGGCGGGTATTTGGAATGTTTTGGTTTGCTTTCATTTGTTTTGATTATGTTTTGGCAAGTTATTGAAAGTTTCGATCACTTCTGACAGGTTTTCTAGTATTTTGGGATCTTTTCAGAATGTTTTGATCAGTTTTAGCAGGTTGTAAACTATTTTGTCAGGTTTTTGGAATGTTTTGGTTGGTTTTGATTTGTTTTTATGATGTTTTGCCAAGTTTTTTGAATGATTTGATCAGTTCTGGCTGGTTTTCTAATGTTTTGGCAATTTTCAGAATGTTTTGATGAGTTTTGTGGGTCTAAATTATTTTGGCGGTTTTTGGAATATTTTGGTTGGTTTTGATTTGATTTGATGATGTTTTGTCCGGTTTTCGGAATGTTTTGGTTGGGTTTTAGAATGTTTTGTATTCTCTTGAGTTGTTTTTATTGTGTTGGCAGGTTTTGGAATGTTTGGATTTGTTTTGGCGGGTTTTAAAATATTTTGGCGGGTATTTGGAATGTTTTGGCGGGTATTCGGAATGTTTTGATTAGTTTTGACGGGTTTTGAAATATTTTGGCGGGTTTTTAGAAGGTTTTGATTCTGTTTAGCCCAGTTTTTGGTGTGTTTGGATTAGCTTTGGTGGTCTTTATCATGTTTTGTCAGGTTTTTTCGAATGTATTGATCACTTCTGTCTGGTTTTCTATTTTGGCGGGTTTGAAAATATTTTTGGATGAGTTTTGGCGGGTTTGAAAATATTTTGGCTCTTTGCGCAGAGATGACGGTGCCGGTTGCGGTGCGCTCCGGGGCGCTCCTTCTGCGGAAAGACGCCTGGCAGCGGCACTTGGGACAGCTCCGCGTCTCCGTATTCTGCGTTTCTTGCCTTCTGCATCTCAGCAAAATGCTTTCCCACTAGGTCTAGCAAGGAGAAACTGTGGCAGCTGAGTAGATGTAGCCCGGCCCGCCCTTTGAAGTTGACAAGTTCTTGGCATCTCAGAACCTCAAGGGAAGAGCAAGGTTATCTATGGTAGGCTGGGGCAGAACTAGCAGCAAGCAGAGCAAAGTTGTCCAAGAATAGCTTCCATTGGAATGCTAATGGCAATTGAAGAGGCAGGCCAGTGGCAAGCCACTAGCTTCTAGCAGTTTGAAAGTTGCAGACACAGTACAGGTGTTGTGCGGCTTCTTTCTTGGCCTCCTAGAAGGTGCCGCACTCTCCGTCTCTTGCTTGCCAATATGTTGCCGTGTTCCTCCTATTGTTTGGTTTGTTTTGATTTGTTTTGATGATGTTTTGGCGGGTTTTCGGAATGTTTTGGTGGTGTTTTAGAATGTTTTGTTTTCTCTTGTGTTGTTTTTATTGTCTTGGCAGGTTGTGGAAGGTTTGGATTCGTTTTGGCGGGTTTTAAAATATTTTGGCGGGTATTTGGAATGTTTTGGTTTGCTTTCATTTGTTTTGATTATGTTTTGGCAAGTTATTGAAAGTTTTGATCACTTCTGACTGGTTTTCTAGTATTTTGGCATCTTTTCAGAATGTTTTGATCAGTTTTAGCAGGTTGTAAACTATTTTGTCAGGTTTTTGGAATGTTTTGGTTGGTTTTGATTTGTTTTTATGATGTTTTGCCAAGTTTTTTGAATGATTTGATCAGTTCTGGCTGGTTTTCTAATGTTTTGGCAATTTTCAGAATGTTTTGATGAGTTTTGTGGGTCTAAATCATTTTGGCGGTTTTCGGAATATTTTGGTTGGTTTTGATTTGTTTTTATGATGTTTTGGCGGGTTTTCGGAATGTTTTGGTTGGGTTTTAGAATGTTTTGTATTCTCTTGAGTTGTTTTTATTGTCTTGGCAGGTTTTGGAATGTTTGGATTGCTTTTGGCGGGTTTTAAAATATTTTGGCAGGTATTTGGAATGTTTTGGCGGGTATTCGGAATGTTTTGATTAGTTTTGACGGGTTTTGAAATATTTTGGAGGGTTTTTAGAAGGTTTTGATTCTGTTTAGCCCAGTTTTTGGTGTGTTTGGATTAGCTTTGGTGGGCTTTATCATGTTTTGTCAGGTTTTTTCGAATGTATTGATCACTTCTGTCTGGTTTTCTATTTTGGCGGGTTTGAAAATATTTTTGGATTAGTTTTGGCAGGTTTGAAAATATTTTGGCTCTTTGCGCAGAGACGACGGTGCCGGTTGCGCTGCGCTCCGGGGCGCTCCTTCTGCGGAAAGACGGCTGGCAGCGGCACTTGGGACAGCTCCGCGTCTCCGTATTCTGCGTTTCTTGCCTTCTGCATCTCAGCAAAATGCTTTCCCACTAGGTCTAGCAAGGAGAAACTGTGGCAGCTGAGTAGATGTAGCCCGGCCCGCCCTTTGAAGTTGACAAGTTCTTGGCATCTCAGAGCCTCAAGGGAAGAGCAAGGTTATCTATGGTAGGCTGGGGCAGAACTAGCAGCAAGCAGAGCAAAGTTGTCCAAGAATAGCTTCCATTGGAATGCTAATGGCAATTGAAGAGGCAGGCCAGTGGCAAGCCACTAGCTTCTAGCAGTTTGAAAGTTGCAGACACAGTGCAGGTGTTGTGCGGCTTCTTTCTTGGCCTCCTAGAAGGTGCCGTGGTGCCGCGCTCTCCGTCTCTTGCTTGCCAATATGTTGCCATGTTCCTCCTATTGTTTGGTTTGTTTTGATTTGTTTTGATGATCTTTTGGCGGGTTTTCGGAATGTTTTGGTGGTGTTTTAGAATGTTTTGTTTTCTCTTGTGTTGTTTTTATTGTCTTGGCAGGTTGTGGAACGTTTGGATTCGTTTTGGTGGGTTTTAAAATATTTTGGCGGGTATTTGGAATGTTTTGGTTTGCTTTCATTTGTTTTGATTATGTTTTGGCAAGTTATTGAAAGTTTCGATCACTTCTGACAGGTTTTCTAGTATTTTGGCATCTTTTCAGAATGTTTTGATCAGTTTTAGCAGGTTGTAAACTATTTTGTCAGGTTTTTGGAATGTTTTGGTTGGTTTTGATTTGTTTTTATGATGTTTTGCCAAGTTTTTTGAATGATTTGATCAGTTCTGGCTGGTTTTCTAATGTTTTGGCAATTTTCAGAATGTTTTGATGAGTTTTGTGGGTCTAAATTATTTTGGCGGTTTTTGGAATATTTTGGTTGGTTTTGATTTGATTTGATGATGTTTTGTCCGGTTTTCGGAATGTTTTGGTTGGGTTTTAGAATGTTTTGTATTCTCTTGAGTTGTTTTTATTGTGTTGGCAGGTTTTGGAATGTTTGGATTTGTTTTGGCGGGTTTTAAAATATTTTGGCGGGTATTTGGAATGTTTTGGCGGGTATTCGGAATGTTTTGATTAGTTTTGACGGGTTTTGAAATATTTTGGCGGGTTTTTAGAAGGTTTTGATTCTGTTTAGCCCAGTTTTTGGTGTGTTTGGATTAGCTTTGGTGGGCTTTATCATGTTTTGTCAGGTTTTTTCGAATGTATTGATCACTTCTGTCTGGTTTTCTATTTTGGCGGGTTTGAAAATATTTTTGGATGAGTTTTGGCGGGTTTGAAAATATTTTGGCTCTTTGCGCAGAGACGACGGTGCCGGTTGCGGTGCGCTCCGGGGCGCTCCTTCTGCGGAAAGACGCCTGGCAGCGGCACTTGGGACAGCTCCGCGTCTCCGTATTCTGCGTTTCTTGCCTTCTGCATCTCAGCAAAATGCTTTCCCACTAGGTCTAGCAAGGAGAAACTGTGGCAGCTGAGTAGATGTAGCCCGGCCCGCCCTTTGAAGTTGACAAGTTCTTGGCATCTCAGAACCTCAAGGGAAGAGCAAGGTTATCTATGGTAGGCTGGGGCAGAACTAGCAGCAAGCAGAGCAAAGTTGTCCAAGAATAGCTTCCATTGGAATGCTAATGGCAATTGAAGAGGCAGGCCAGTGGCAAGCCACTAGCTTCTAGCAGTTTGAAAGTTGCAGACACAGTACAGGTGTTGTGCGGCTTCTTTCTTGGCCTCCTAGAAGGTGCCGCACTCTCCGTCTCTTGCTTGCCAATATGTTGCCGTGTTCCTCCTATTGTTTGGTTTGTTTTGATTTGTTTTGATGATGTTTTGGCGGGTTTTCGGAATGTTTTGGTGGTGTTTTAGAATGTTTTGTTTTCTCTTGTGTTGTTTTTATTGTCTTGGCAGGTTGTGGAAGGTTTGGATTCGTTTTGGCGGGTTTTAAAATATTTTGGCGGGTATTTGGAATGTTTTGGTTTGCTTTCATTTGTTTTGATTATGTTTTGGCAAGTTATTGAAAGTTTTGATCACTTCTGACTGGTTTTCTAGTATTTTGGCATCTTTTCAGAATGTTTTGATCAGTTTTAGCAGGTTGTAAACTATTTTGTCAGGTTTTTGGAATGTTTTGGTTGGTTTTGATTTGTTTTTATGATGTTTTGCCAAGTTTTTTGAATGTTTTGATCAGTTCTGGCTGGTTTTCTAATGTTTTGGCAATTTTGAGAATGTTTTGATGAGTTTTGTGGGTCTAAATCATTTTGGCGGTTTTCGGAATATTTTGGTTGGTTTTGATTTGTTTTTATGATGTTTTGGCGGGTTTTCGGAATGTTTTGGTTGGGTTTTAGAATGTTTTGTATTCTCTTGAGTTGTTTTTATTGTCTTGGCAGGTTTTGGAATGTTTGGATTGCTTTTGGCGGGTTTTAAAATATTTTGGCGGGTATTTGGAATGTTTTGGCGGGTATTCGGAATGTTTTGATTAGTTTTGACGGGTTTTGAAATATTTTGGAGGGTTTTTAGAAGGTTTTGATTCTGTTTAGCCCAGTTTTTGGTGTGTTTGGATTAGCTTTGGTGGGCTTTATCATGTTTTGTCAGGTTTTTTCGAATGTATTGATCACTTCTGTCTGGTTTTCTATTTTGGCGGGTTTGAAAATATTTTTGGATTAGTTTTGGCAGGTTTTAAAATATTTTGGCTCTTTGCGCAGAGACGACGGTGCCGGTTGCGGTGCGCTCCGGGGCGCTCCTTCTGCGGAAAGACGCCTGGCAGCGGCACTTGGGACAGCTCCGCGTCTCCGTATTCTGCGTTTCTTGCCTTCTGCATCTCAGCAAAATGCTTTCCCACTAGGTCTAGCAAGGAGAAACTGTGGCAGCTGAGTAGATGTAGCCCGGCCCGCCCTTTGAAGTTGACAAGTTCTTGGCATCTCAGAGCCTCAAGGGAAGAGCAAGGTTATCTATGGTAGGCTGGGGCAGAACTAGCAGCAAGCAGAGCAAAGTTGTCCAAGAATAGCTTCCATTGGAATGCTAATGGCAATTGAAGAGGCAGGCCAGTGGCAAGCCACTAGCTTCTAGCAGTTTGAAAGTTGCAGACACAGTGCAGGTGTTGTGCGGCTTCTTTCTTGGCCTCCTAGAAGGTGCCGTGGTGCCGCGCTCTCCGTCTCTTGCTTGCCAATATGTTGCCATGTTCCTCCTATTGTTTGGTTTGTTTTGATTTGTTTTGATGATCTTTTGGCGGGTTTTCGGAATGTTTTGGTGGTGTTTTAGAATGTTTTGTTTTCTCTTGTGTTGTTTTTATTGTCTTGGCAGGTTGTGGAACGTTTGGATTCGTTTTGGTGGGTTTTAAAATATTTTGGCGGGTATTTGGAATGTTTTGGTTTGCTTTCATTTGTTTTGATTATGTTTTGGCAAGTTATTGAAAGTTTCGATCACTTCTGACAGGTTTTCTAGTATTTTGGGATCTTTTCAGAATGTTTTGATCAGTTTTAGCAGGTTGTAAACTATTTTGTCAGGTTTTTGGAATGTTTTGGTTGGTTTTGATTTGTTTTTATGATGTTTTGCCAAGTTTTTTGAATGATTTGATCAGTTCTGGCTGGTTTTCTAATGTTTTGGCAATTTTCAGAATGTTTTGATGAGTTTTGTGGGTCTAAATTATTTTGGCGGTTTTTGGAATATTTTGGTTGGTTTTGATTTGATTTGATGATGTTTTGTCCGGTTTTCGGAATGTTTTGGTTGGGTTTTAGAATGTTTTGTATTCTCTTGAGTTGTTTTTATTCTGTTGGCAGGTTTTGGAATGTTTGGATTGCTTTTGGCGGGTTTTAAAATATTTTGGCGGGTATTTGGAATGTTTTGGCGGGTATTCGGAATGTTTTGATTAGTTTTGACGGGTTTTGAAATATTTTGGCGGGTTTTTAGAAGGTTTTGATTCTGTTTAGCCCAGTTTTTGGTGTGTTTGGATTAGCTTTGGTGGGCTTTATCATGTTTTGTCAGGTTTTTTCGAATGTATTGATCACTTCTGTCTGGTTTTCTATTTTGGCGGGTTTGAAAATATTTTTGGATGAGTTTTGGCGGGTTTGAAAATATTTTGGCTCTTTGCGCAGAGACGACGGTGCCGGTTGCGGTGCGCTCCGGGGCGCTCCTTCTGCGGAAAGACGCCTGGCAGCGGCACTTGGGACAGCTCCGCGTCTCCGTATTCTGCGTTTCTTGCCTTCTGCATCTCAGCAAAATGCTTTCCCACTAGGTCTAGCAAGGAGAAACTGTGGCAGCTGAGTAGATGTAGCCCGGCCCGCCCTTTGAAGTTGACAAGTTCTTGGC
This sequence comes from Passer domesticus, assembly GCF_036417665.1. Classification (NCBI taxonomy): domain Eukaryota; kingdom Metazoa; phylum Chordata; class Aves; order Passeriformes; family Passeridae; genus Passer; species Passer domesticus. The sequence continues at coordinate 61,123,358 of NC_087474.1, forward strand.
ATCTCAGAACCTCAAGGGAAGAGCAAGGTTATCTATGGTAGGCTGGGGCAGAACTAGCAGCAAGCAGAGCAAAGTTGTCCAAGAATAGCTTCCATTGGAATGCTAATGGCAATTGAAGAGGCAGGCCAGTGGCAAGCCACTAGCTTCTAGCAGTTTGAAAGTTGCAGACACAGTACAGGTGTTGTGCGGCTTCTTTCTTGGCCTCCTAGAAGGTGCCGCACTCTCCGTCTCTTGCTTGCCAATATGTTGCCGTGTTCCTCCTATTGTTTGGTTTGTTTTGATTTGTTTTGATGATGTTTTGGCGGGTTTTCGGAATGTTTTGGTGGTGTTTTAGAATGTTTTGTTTTCTCTTGTGTTGTTTTTATTGTCTTGGCAGGTTGTGGAACGTTTGGATTCGTTTTGGTGGGTTTTAAAATATTTTGGCGGGTATTTGGAATGTTTTGGTTTGCTTTCATTTGTTTTGATTATGTTTTGGCAAGTTATTGAAAGTTTTGATCACTTCTGACTGGTTTTCTAGTATTTTGGCATCTTTTCAGAATGTTTTGATCAGTTTTAGCAGGTTGTAAACTATTTTGTCAGGTTTTTGGAATGTTTTGGTTGGTTTTGATTTGTTTTTATGATGTTTTGCCAAGTTTTTTGAATGTTTTGATCAGTTCTGGCTGGTTTTCTAATGTTTTGGCAATTTTCAGAATGTTTTGATGAGTTTTGTGGGTCTAAATCATTTTGGCGGTTTTCGGAATATTTTGGTTGGTTTTGATTTGTTTTTATGATGTTTTGGCGGGTTTTCGGAATGTTTTGGTTGGGTTTTAGAATGTTTTGTATTCTCTTGAGTTGTTTTTATTGTCTTGGCAGGTTTTGGAATGTTTGGATTGCTTTTGGCGGGTTTTAAAATATTTTGGCAGGTATTTGGAATGTTTTGGCGGGTATTCGGAATGTTTTGATTAGTTTTGACGGGTTTTGAAATATTTTGGAGGGTTTTTAGAAGGTTTTGATTCTGTTTAGCCCAGTTTTTGGTGTGTTTGGATTAGCTTTGGTGGGCTTTATCATGTTTTGTCAGGTTTTTTCGAATGTATTGATCACTTCTGTCTGGTTTTCTATTTTGGCGGGTTTGAAAATATTTTTGGATTAGTTTTGGCAGGTTTGAAAATATTTTGGCTCTTTGCGCAGAGACGACGGTGCCGGTTGCGGTGCGCTCCGGGGCGCTCCTTCTGCGGAAAGACGGCTGGCAGCGGCACTTGGGACAGCTCCGCGTCTCCGTATTCTGCGTTTCTTGCCTTCTGCATCTCAGCAAAATGCTTTCCCACTAGGTCTAGCAAGGAGAAACTGTGGCAGCTGAGTAGATGTAGCCCGGCCCGCCCTTTGAAGTTGACAAGTTCTTGGCATCTCAGAGCCTCAAGGGAAGAGCAAGGTTATCTATGGTAGGCTGGGGCAGAACTAGCAGCAAGCAGAGCAAAGTTGTCCAAGAATAGCTTCCATTGGAATGCTAATGGCAATTGAAGAGGCAGGCCAGTGGCAAGCCACTAGCTTCTAGCAGTTTGAAAGTTGCAGACACAGTGCAGGTGTTGTGCGGCTTCTTTCTTGGCCTCCTAGAAGGTGCCGTGGTGCCGCGCTCTCCGTCTCTTGCTTGCCAATATGTTGCCATGTTCCTCCTATTGTTTGGTTTGTTTTGATTTGTTTTGATGATCTTTTGGCGGGTTTTCGGAATGTTTTGGTGGTGTTTTAGAATGTTTTGTTTTCTCTTGTGTTGTTTTTATTGTCTTGGCAGGTTGTGGAACGTTTGGATTCGTTTTGGTGGGTTTTAAAATATTTTGGCGGGTATTTGGAATGTTTTGGTTTGCTTTCATTTGTTTTGATTATGTTTTGGCAAGTTATTGAAAGTTTCGATCACTTCTGACAGGTTTTCTAGTATTTTGGCATCTTTTCAGAATGTTTTGATCAGTTTTAGCAGGTTGTAAACTATTTTGTCAGGTTTTTGGAATGTTTTGGTTGGTTTTGATTTGTTTTTATGATGTTTTGCCAAGTTTTTTGAATGATTTGATCAGTTCTGGCTGGTTTTCTAATGTTTTGGCAATTTTCAGAATGTTTTGATGAGTTTTGTGGGTCTAAATTATTTTGGCGGTTTTTGGAATATTTTGGTTGGTTTTGATTTGATTTGATGATGTTTTGTCCGGTTTTCGGAATGTTTTGGTTGGGTTTTAGAATGTTTTGTATTCTCTTGAGTTGTTTTTATTGTGTTGGCAGGTTTTGGAATGTTTGGATTTGTTTTGGCGGGTTTTAAAATATTTTGGCGGGTATTTGGAATGTTTTGGCGGGTATTCGGAATGTTTTGATTAGTTTTGACGGGTTTTGAAATATTTTGGCGGGTTTTTAGAAGGTTTTGATTCTGTTTAGCCCAGTTTTTGGTGTGTTTGGATTAGCTTTGGTGGGCTTTATCATGTTTTGTCAGGTTTTTTCGAATGTATTGATCACTTCTGTCTGGTTTTCTATTTTGGCGGGTTTGAAAATATTTTTGGATGAGTTTTGGCGGGTTTGAAAATATTTTGGCTCTTTGCGCAGAGACGACGGTGCCGGTTGCGGTGCGCTCCGGGGCGCTCCTTCTGCGGAAAGACGCCTGGCAGCGGCACTTGGGACAGCTCCGCGTCTCCGTATTCTGCGTTTCTTGCCTTCTGCATCTCAGCAAAATGCTTTCCCACTAGGTCTAGCAAGGAGAAACTGTGGCAGCTGAGTAGATGTAGCCCGGCCCGCCCTTTGAAGTTGAAAAGTTCTTGGCATCTCAGAACCTCAAGGGAAGAGCAAGGTTATCTATGGTAGGCTGGGGCAGAACTAGCAGCAAGCAGAGCAAAGTTGTCCAAGAATAGCTTCCATTGGAATGCTAATGGCAATTGAAGAGGCAGGCCAGTGGCAAGCCACTAGCTTCTAGCAGTTTGAAAGTTGCAGACACAGTACAGGTGTTGTGCGGCTTCTTTCTTGGCCTCCTAGAAGGTGCCGCACTCTCCGTCTCTTGCTTGCCAATATGTTGCCGTGTTCCTCCTATTGTTTGGTTTGTTTTGATTTGTTTTGATGATGTTTTGGCGGGTTTTCGGAATGTTTTGGTGGTGTTTTAGAATGTTTTGTTTTCTCTTGTGTTGTTTTTATTGTCTTGGCAGGTTGTGGAACGTTTGGATTCGTTTTGGCGGGTTTTAAAATATTTTGGCGGGTATTTGGAATGTTTTGGTTTGCTTTCATTTGTTTTGATTATGTTTTGGCAAGTTATTGAAAGTTTTGATCACTTCTGACTGGTTTTCTAGTATTTTGGCATCTTTTCAGAATGTTTTGATCAGTTTTAGCAGGTTGTAAACTATTTTGTCAGGTTTTTGGAATGTTTTGGTTGGTTTTGATTTGTTTTTATGATGTTTTGCCAAGTTTTTTGAATGTTTTGATCAGTTCTGGCTGGTTTTCTAATGTTTTGGCAATTTTGAGAATGTTTTGATGAGTTTTGTGGGTCTAAATCATTTTGGCGGTTTTCGGAATATTTTGGTTGGTTTTGATTTGTTTTTATGATGTTTTGGCGGGTTTTCGGAATGTTTTGGTTGGGTTTTAGAATGTTTTGTATTCTCTTGAGTTGTTTTTATTGTCTTGGCAGGTTTTGGAATGTTTGGATTGCTTTTGGCGGGTTTTAAAATATTTTGGCGGGTATTTGGAATGTTTTGGCGGGTATTCGGAATGTTTTGATTAGTTTTGACGGGTTTTGAAATATTTTGGAGGGTTTTTAGAAGGTTTTGATTCTGTTTAGCCCAGTTTTTGGTGTGTTTGGATTAGCTTTGGTGGGCTTTATCATGTTTTGTCAGGTTTTTTCGAATGTATTGATCACTTCTGTCTGGTTTTCTATTTTGGCGGGTTTGAAAATATTTTTGGATTAGTTTTGGCAGGTTTTAAAATATTTTGGCTCTTTGCGCAGAGACGACGGTGCCGGTTGCGGTGCGCTCCGGGGCGCTCCTTCTGCGGAAAGACGCCTGGCAGCGGCACTTGGGACAGCTCCGCGTCTCCGTATTCTGCGTTTCTTGCCTTCTGCATCTCAGCAAAATGCTTTCCCACTAGGTCTAGCAAGGAGAAACTGTGGCAGCTGAGTAGATGTAGCCCGGCCCGCCCTTTGAAGTTGACAAGTTCTTGGCATCTCAGAGCCTCAAGGGAAGAGCAAGGTTATCTATGGTAGGCTGGGGCAGAACTAGCAGCAAGCAGAGCAAAGTTGTCCAAGAATAGCTTCCATTGGAATGCTAATGGCAATTGAAGAGGCAGGCCAGTGGCAAGCCACTAGCTTCTAGCAGTTTGAAAGTTGCAGACACAGTGCAGGTGTTGTGCGGCTTCTTTCTTGGCCTCCTAGAAGGTGCCGTGGTGCCGCGCTCTCCGTCTCTTGCTTGCCAATATGTTGCCATGTTCCTCCTATTGTTTGGTTTGTTTTGATTTGTTTTGATGATCTTTTGGCGGGTTTTCGGAATGTTTTGGTGGTGTTTTAGAATGTTTTGTTTTCTCTTGTGTTGTTTTTATTGTCTTGGCAGGTTGTGGAACGTTTGGATTCGTTTTGGTGGGTTTTAAAATATTTTGGCGGGTATTTGGAATGTTTTGGTTTGCTTTCATTTGTTTTGATTATGTTTTGGCAAGTTATTGAAAGTTTCGATCACTTCTGACAGGTTTTCTAGTATTTTGGGATCTTTTCAGAATGTTTTGATCAGTTTTAGCAGGTTGTAAACTATTTTGTCAGGTTTTTGGAATGTTTTGGTTGGTTTTGATTTGTTTTTATGATGTTTTGCCAAGTTTTTTGAATGATTTGATCAGTTCTGGCTGGTTTTCTAATGTTTTGGCAATTTTCAGAATGTTTTGATGAGTTTTGTGGGTCTAAATTATTTTGGCGGTTTTTGGAATATTTTGGTTGGTTTTGATTTGATTTGATGATGTTTTGTCCGGTTTTCGGAATGTTTTGGTTGGGTTTTAGAATGTTTTGTATTCTCTTGAGTTGTTTTTATTCTGTTGGCAGGTTTTGGAATGTTTGGATTGCTTTTGGCGGGTTTTAAAATATTTTGGCGGGTATTTGGAATGTTTTGGCGGGTATTCGGAATGTTTTGATTAGTTTTGACGGGTTTTGAAATATTTTGGCGGGTTTTTAGAAGGTTTTGATTCTGTTTAGCCCAGTTTTTGGTGTGTTTGGATTAGCTTTGGTGGGCTTTATCATGTTTTGTCAGGTTTTTTCGAATGTATTGATCACTTCTGTCTGGTTTTCTATTTTGGCGGGTTTGAAAATATTTTTGGATGAGTTTTGGCGGGTTTGAAAATATTTTGGCTCTTTGCGCAGAGACGACGGTGCCGGTTGCGGTGCGCTCCGGGGCGCTCCTTCTGCGGAAAGACGCCTGGCAGCGGCACTTGGGACAGCTCCGCGTCTCCGTATTCTGCGTTTCTTGCCTTCTGCATCTCAGCAAAATGCTTTCCCACTAGGTCTAGCAAGGAGAAACTGTGGCAGCTGAGTAGATGTAGCCCGGCCCGCCCTTTGAAGTTGACAAGTTCTTGGCATCTCAGAACCTCAAGGGAAGAGCAAGGTTATCTATGGTAGGCTGGGGCAGAACTAGCAGCAAGCAGAGCAAAGTTGTCCAAGAATAGCTTCCATTGGAATGCTAATGGCAATTGAAGAGGCAGGCCAGTGGCAAGCCACTAGCTTCTAGCAGTTTGAAAGTTGCAGACACAGTGCAGGTGTTGTGCGGCTTCTTTCTTGGCCTCCTAGAAGGTGCCGCACTCTCCGTCTCCTGCTTGCCAATATGTTGCCGTGTTCCTCCTATTGTTTGCTTTGTTTTGATTTGTTTTGATGATGTTTTGGCGGGTTTTCGGAATGTTTTGGTGGTGTTTTAGAATGTTTTGTTTTCTCTTGTGTTGTTTTTATTGTCTTGGCAGGTTGTGGAACGTTTGGATTCGTTTTGGTGGGTTTTAAAATATTTTGGCGGGTATTTGGAATGTTTTGGTTTGCTTTCATTTTTTTGATTATGTTTTGGCAAGTTATTGAAAGTTTTGATCACTTCTGACTGGTTTTCTAGTATTTTGGCATCTTTTCAGAATGTTTTGATCAGTTTTAGCAGGTTGTAAACTATTTTGTCAGGTTTTTGGAATGTTTTGGTTGGTTTTGATTTGTTTTTATGATGTTTTGCCAAGTTTTTTGAATGTTTTGATCAGTTCTGGCTGGTTTTCTAATGTTTTGGCAATTTTCAGAATGTTTTGATGAGTTTTGTGGGTCTAAATCATTTTGGCGGTTTTCGGAATATTTTGGTTGGTTTTGATTTGTTTTTATGAGGTTTTGGCGGGTTTTCGGAATGTTTTGGTTGGGTTTTAGAATGTTTTGTATTCTCTTGAGTTGTTTTTATTGTCTTGGCAGGTTTTGGAATGTTTGGATTGCTTTTGGCGGGTTTTAAAATATTTTGGCGGGTATTTGGAATGTTTTGGCGGGTATTCGGAATGTTTTGATTAGTTTTGACGGGTTTTGAAATATTTTGGAGGGTTTTTAGAAGGTTTTGATTCTGTTTAGCCCAGTTTTTGGTGTGTTTGGATTAGCTTTGGTGGGCTTTATCATGTTTTGTCAGGTTTTTTCGAATGTATTGATCACTTCTGTCTGGTTTTCTATTTTGGCGGGTTTGAAAATATTTTTGGATTAGTTTTGGCAGGTTTGAAAATATTTTGGCTCTTTGCGCAGAGACGACGGTGCCGGTTGCGGTGCGCTCCGGGGCGCTCCTTCTGCGGAAAGACGCCTGGCAGCGGCACTTGGGACAGCTCCGCGTCTCCGTATTCTGCGTTTCTTGCCTTCTGCATCTCAGCAAAATGCTTTCCCACTAGGTCTAGCAAGGAGAAACTGTGGCAGCTGAGTAGATGTAGCCCGGCCCGCCCTTTGAAGTTGACAAGTTCTTGGCATCTCAGAGCCTCAAGGGAAGAGCAAGGTTATCTATGGTAGGCTGGGGCAGAACTAGCAGCAAGCAGAGCAAAGTTGTCCAAGAATAACTTCCATTGGAATGCTAATGGCAATTGAAGAGGCAGGCCAGTGGCAAGCCACTAGCTTCTAGCAGTTTGAAAGTTGCAGACACAGTGCAGGTGTTGTGCGGCTTCTTTCTTGGCCTCCTAGAAGGTGCCGTGGTGCCGCGCTCTCCGTCTCTTGCTTGCCAATATGTTGCCATGTTCCTCCTATTGTTTGGTTTGTTTTGATTTGTTTTGATGATCTTTTGGCGGGTTTTCGGAATGTTTTGGTGGTGTTTTAGAATGTTTTGTTTTCTCTTGTGTTGTTTTTATTGTCTTGGCAGGTTGTGGAACGTTTGGATTCGTTTTGGTGGGTTTTAAAATATTTTGGCGGGTATTTGGAATGTTTTGGTTTGCTTTCATTTGTTTTGATTATGTTTTGGCAAGTTATTGAAAGTTTCGATCACTTCTGACAGGTTTTCTAGTATTTTGGCATCTTTTCAGAATGTTTTGATCAGTTTTAGCAGGTTGTAAACTATTTTGTCAGGTTTTTGGAATGTTTTGGTTGGTTTTGATTTGTTTTTATGATGTTTTGCCAAGTTTTTTGAATGATTTGATCAGTTCTGGCTGGTTTTCTAATGTTTTGGCAATTTTCAGAATGTTTTGATGAGTTTTGTGGGTCTAAATTATTTTGGCGGTTTTTGGAATATTTTGGTTGGTTTTGATTTGATTTGATGATGTTTTGTCCGGTTTTCGGAATGTTTTGGTTGGGTTTTAGAATGTTTTGTATTCTCTTGAGTTGTTTTTATTCTGTTGGCAGGTTTTGGAATGTTTGGATTGCTTTTGGCGGGTTTTAAAATATTTTGGCGGGTATTTGGAATGTTTTGGCGGGTATTCGGAATGTTTTGATTAGTTTTGACGGGTTTTGAAATATTTTGGCGGGTTTTTAGAAGGTTTTGATTCTGTTTAGCCCAGTTTTTGGTGTGTTTGGATTAGCTTTGGTGGGCTTTATCATGTTTTGTCAGGTTTTTTCGAATGTATTGATCACTTCTGTCTGGTTTTCTATTTTGGCGGGTTTGAAAATATTTTTGGATGAGTTTTGGCGGGTTTGAAAATATTTTGGCTCTTTGCGCAGAGACGACGGTGCCGGTTGCGGTGCGCTCCGGGGCGCTCCTTCTGCGGAAAGACGGCTGGCAGCGGCACTTGGGACAGCTCCGCGTCTCCGTATTCTGCGTTTCTTGCCTTCTGCATCTCAGCAAAATGCTTTCCCACTAGGTCTAGCAAGGAGAAACTGTGGCAGCTGAGTAGATGTAGCCCGGCCCGCCCTTTGAAGTTCACAAGTTCTTGGCATCTCAGAGCCTCAAGGGAAGAGCAAGGTTATCTATGGTAGGCTGGGGCAGAACTAGCAGCAAGCAGAGCAAAGTTGTCCAAGAATAGCTTCCATTGGAATGCTAATGGCAATTGAAGAGGCAGGCCAGTGGCAAGCCACTATCTTCTAGCAGTTTGAAAGTTGCAGACACAGTACAGGTGTTGTGCGGCTTCTTTCTTGGCCTCCTAGAAGGTGCCGCGCTCTCCGTCTCTTGCTTGCCAATATGTTGCCGTGTTCCTCCTATTGTTTGGTTTGTTTTGATTTGTTTTGATGATGTTTTGGCGGGTTTTCGGAATGTTTTGGTGGTGTTTTAGAATGTTTTGTTTTCTCTTGTGTTGTTTTTATTGTCTTGGCAGGTTGTGGAACGTTTGGATTCGTTTTGGTGGGTTTTAAAATATTTTGGCGGGTATTTGGAATGTTTTGGTTTGCTTTCATTTGTTTTGATTATGTTTTGGCAAGTTATTGAAAGTTTTGATCACTTCTGACTGGTTTTCTAGTATTTTGGAATCTTTTCAGAATGTTTTGATCAGTTTTAGCAGGTTGTAAACTATTTTGTCAGGTTTTTGGAATGTTTTGGTTGGTTTTGATTTGTTTTTATGATGTTTTGCCAAGTTTTTTGAATGTTTTGATCAGTTCTGGCTGGTTTTCTAATGTTTTGGCAATTTTGAGAATGTTTTGATGAGTTTTGTGGGTCTAAATCATTTTGGCGGTTTTCGGAATATTTTGGTTGGTTTTGATTTGTTTTTATGATGTTTTGGCGGGTTTTCGGAATGTTTTGGTTGGGTTTTAGAATGTTTTGTATTCTCTTGAGTTGTTTTTATTGTCTTGGCAGGTTTTGGAATGTTTGGATTTGTTTTGGCGGGTTTTAAAATATTTTGGCGGGTATTTGGAATGTTTTGGCGGGTATTCGGAATGTTTTGATTAGTTTTGACGGGTTTTGAAATATTTTGGAGGGTTTTTAGAAGGTTTTGATTCTGTTTAGCCCAGTTTTTGGTGTGTTTGGATTAGCTTTGGTGGGCTTTATCATGTTTTGTCAGGTTTTTTCGAATGTATTGATCACTTCTGTCTGGTTTTCTATTTTGGCGGGTTTGAAAATATTTTTGGATTAGTTTTGGCAGGTTTTAAAATATTTTGGCTCTTTGCGCAGAGACGACGGTGCCGGTTGCGGTGCGCTCCGGGGCGCTCCTTCTGCGGAAAGACGGCTGGCAGCGGCACTTGGGACAGCTCCGCGTCTCCGTATTCTGCGTTTCTTGCCTTCTGCATCTCAGCAAAATGCTTTCCCACTAGGTCTAGCAAGGAGAAACTGTGGCAGCTGAGTAGATGTAGCCCGGCCCGCCCTTTGAAGTTGACAAGTTCTTGGCATCTCAGAGCCTCAAGGGAAGAGCAAGGTTATCTATGGTAGGCTGGGGCAGAACTAGCAGCAAGCAGAGCAAAGTTGTCCAAGAATAGCTTCCATTGGAATGCTAATGGCAATTGAAGAGGCAGGCCAGTGGCAAGCCACTAGCTTCTAGCAGTTTGAAAGTTGCAGACACAGTGCAGGTGTTGTGCGGCTTCTTTCTTGGCCTCCTAGAAGGTGCCGTGGTGCCGCGCTCTCCGTCTCTTGCTTGCCAATATGTTGCCATGTTCCTCCTATTGTTTGGTTTGTTTTGATTTGTTTTGATGATCTTTTGGCGGGTTTTCGGAATGTTTTGGTGGTGTTTTAGAATGTTTTGTTTTCTCTTGTGTTGTTTTTATTGTCTTGGCAGGTTGTGGAACGTTTGGATTCGTTTTGGTGGGTTTTAAAATATTTTGGCGGGTATTTGGAATGTTTTGGTTTGCTTTCATTTGTTTTGATTATGTTTTGGCAAGTTATTGAAAGTTTCGATCACTTCTGACAGGTTTTCTAGTATTTTGGGATCTTTTCAGAATGTTTTGATCAGTTTTAGCAGGTTGTAAACTATTTTGTCAGGTTTTTGGAATGTTTTGGTTGGTTTTGATTTGTTTTTATGATGTTTTGCCAAGTTTTTTGAATGATTTGATCAGTTCTGGCTGGTTTTCTAATGTTTTGGCAATTTTCAGAATGTTTTGATGAGTTTTGTGGGTCTAAATTATTTTGGCGGTTTTTGGAATATTTTGGTTGGTTTTGATTTGATTTGATGATGTTTTGTCCGGTTTTCGGAATGTTTTGGTTGGGTTTTAGAATGTTTTGTATTCTCTTGAGTTGTTTTTATTCTGTTGGCAGGTTTTGGAATGTTTGGATTGCTTTTGGCGGGTTTTAAAATATTTTGGCGGGTATTTGGAATGTTTTGGCGGGTATTCGGAATGTTTTGATTAGTTTTGACGGGTTTTGAAATATTTTGGCGGGTTTTTAGAAGGTTTTGATTCTGTTTAGCCCAGTTTTTGGTGTGTTTGGATTAGCTTTGGTGGGCTTTATCATGTTTTGTCAGGTTTTTTCGAATGTATTGATCACTTCTGTCTGGTTTTCTATTTTGGCGGGTTTGAAAATATTTTTGGATGAGTTTTGGCGGGTTTTAAAATATTTTGGCTCTTTGCGCAGAGACGACGGTGCCGGTTGCGGTGCGCTCCGGGGCGCTCCTTCTGCGGAAAGACGCCTGGCAGCGGCACTTGGGACAGCTCCGCGTCTCCGTATTCTGCGTTTCTTGCCTTCTGCATCTCAGCAAAATGCTTTCCCACTAGGTCTAGCAAGGAGAAACTGTGGCAGCTGAGTAGATGTAGCCCGGCCCGCCCTTTGAAGTTGACAAGTTCTTGGCATCTCAGAACCTCAAGGGAAGAGCAAGGTTATCTATGGTAGGCTGGGGCAGAACTAGCAGCAAGCAGAGCAAAGTTGTCCAAGAATAGCTTCCATTGGAATGCTAATGGCAATTGAAGAGGCAGGCCAGTGGCAAGCCACTAGCTTCTAGCAGTTTGAAAGTTGCAGACACAGTACAGGTGTTGTGCGGCTTCTTTCTTGGCCTCCTAGAAGGTGCCGCACTCTCCGTCTCTTGCTTGCAAATATGTTGCCGTGTTCCTCCTATTGTTTGGTTTGTTTTGATTTGTTTTGATGATCTTTTGGCGGGTTTTCGGAATGTTTTGGTGGTGTTTTAGAATGTTTTGTTTTCTCTTGTGTTGTTTTTATTGTCTTGGCAGGTTGTGGAACGTTTGGATTCGTTTTGGTGGGTTTTAAAATATTTTGGCGGGTATTTGGAATGTTTTGGTTTGCTTTCATTTGTTTTGATTATGTTTTGGCAAGTTATTGAAAGTTTTGATCACTTCTGACTGGTTTTCTAGTATTTTGGCATCTTTTCAGAATGTTTTGATCAGTTTTAGCAGGTTGTAAACTATTTTGTCAGGTTTTTGGAATGTTTTGGTTGGTTTTGATTTGTTTTTATGATGTTTTGCCAAGTTTTTTGAATGATTTGATCAGTTCTGGCTGGTTTTCTAATGTTTTGGCAATTTTCAGAATGTTTTGATGAGTTTTGTGGGTCTAAATCATTTTGGCGGTTTTCGGAATATTTTGGTTGGTTTTGATTTGTTTTTATGATGTTTTGGCGGGTTTTCGGAATGTTTTGGTTGGGTTTTAGAATGTTTTGTATTCTCTTGAGTTGTTTTTATTGTCTTGGCAGGTTTTGGAATGTTTGGATTGCTTTTGGCGGGTTTTAAAATATTTTGGCGGGTATTTGGAATGTTTTGGCGGGTATTCGGAATGTTTTGATTAGTTTTGACGGGTTTTGAAATATTTTGGAGGGTTTTTAGAAGGTTTTGATTCTGTTTAGCCCAGTTTTTGGTGTGTTTGGATTAGCTTTGGTGGGCTTTATCATGTTTTGTCAGGTTTTTTCGAATGTATTGATCACTTCTGTCTGGTTTTCTATTTTGGCGGGTTTGAAAATATTTTTGGATTAGTTTTGGCAGGTTTGAAAATATTTTGGCTCTTTGCGCAGAGACGACGGTGCCGGTTGCGGTGCGCTCCGGGGCGCTCCTTCTGCGGAAAGACGGCTGGCAGCGGCACTTGGGACAGCTCCGCGTCTCCGTATTCTGCGTTTCTTGCCTTCTGCATCTCAGCAAAATGCTTTCCCACTAGGTCTAGCAAGGAGAAACTGTGGCAGCTGAGTAGATGTAGCCCGGCCCGCCCTTTGAAGTTGAAAAGTTCTTGGCATCTCAGAGCCTCAAGGGAAGAGCAAGGTTATCTATGGTAGGCTGGGGCAGAACTAGCAGCAAGCAGAGCAAAGTTGTCCAAGAATAGCTTCCATTGGAATGCTAATGGCAATTGAAGAGGCAGGCCAGTGGCAAGCCACTAGCTTCTAGCAGTTTGAAAGTTGCAGACACAGTGCAGGTGTTGTGCGGCTTCTTTCTTGGCCTCCTAGAAGGTGCCGTGGTGCCGCGCTCTCCGTCTCTTGCTTGCCAATATGTTGCCATGTTCCTCCTATTGTTTGGTTTGTTTTGATTTGTTTTGATGATGTTTTGGCGGGTTTTCGGAATGTTTTGGTGGTGTTTTAGAATGTTTTGTTTTCTCTTGTGTTGTTTTTATTGTCTTGGCAGGTTGTGGAACGTTTGGATTCGTTTTGGTGGGTTTTAAAATATTTTGGCGGGTATTTGGAATGTTTTGGTTTGCTTTCATTTGTTTTGATTATGTTTTGGCAAGTTATTGAAAGTTTCGATCACTTCTGACAGGTTTTCTAGTATTTTGGCATCTTTTCAGAATGTTTTGATCAGTTTTAGCAGGTTGTAAACTATTTTGTCAGGTTTTTGGAATGTTTTGGTTGGTTTTGATTTGTTTTTATGATGTTTTGCCAAGTTTTTTGAATGATTTGATCAGTTCTGGCTGGTTTTCTAATGTTTTGGCAATTTTCAGAATGTTTTGATGAGTTTTGTGGGTCTAAATTATTTTGGCGGTTTTTGGAATATTTTGGTTGGTTTTGATTTGATTTGATGATGTTTTGTCCGGTTTTCGGAATGTTTTGGTTGGGTTTTAGAATGTTTTGTATTCTCTTGAGTTGTTTTTATTGTGTTGGCAGGTTTTGGAATGTTTGGATTTGTTTTGGCGGGTTTTAAAATATTTTGGCGGGTATTTGGAATGTTTTGGCGGGTATTCGGAATGTTTTGATTAGTTTTGACGGGTTTTGAAATATTTTGGCGGGTTTTTAGAAGGTTTTGATTCTGTTTAGCCCAGTTTTTGGTGTGTTTGGATTAGCTTTGGTGGGCTTTATCATGTTTTGTCAGGTTTTTTCGAATGTATTGATCACTTCTGTCTGGTTTTCTATTTTGGCGGGTTTGAAAATATTTTTGGATGAGTTTTGGCGGGTTTGAAAATATTTTGGCTCTTTGCGCAGAGACGACGGTGCCGGTTGCGGTGCGCTCCGGGGCGCTCCTTCTGCGGAAAGACGGCTGGCAGCGGCACTTGGGACAGCTCCGCGTCTCCGTATTCTGCGTTTCTTGCCTTCTGCATCTCAGCAAAATGCTTTCCCACTAGGTCTAGCAAGGAGAAACTGTGGCAGCTGAGTAGATGTAGCCCGGCCCGCCCTTTGAAGTTGACAAGTTCTTGGCATCTCAGAGCCTCAAGGGAAGAGCAAGGTTATCTATGGTAGGCTGGGGCAGAACTAGCAGCAAGCAGAGCAAAGTTGTCCAAGAATAGCTTCCATTGGAATGCTAATGGCAATTGAAGAGGCAGGCCAGTGGCAAGCCACTAGCTTCTAGCAGTTTGAAAGTTGCAGACACAGTGCAGGTGTTGTGCGGCTTCTTTCTTGGCCTCCTAGAAGGTGCCGTGGTGCCGCGCTCTCCGTCTCTTGCTTGCCAATATGTTGCCATGTTCCTCCTATTGTTTGGTTTGTTTTGATTTGTTTTGATGATCTTTTGGCGGGTTTTCGGAATGTTTTGGTGGTGTTTTAGAATGTTTTGTTTTCTCTTGTGTTGTTTTTATTGTCTTGGCAGGTTGTGGAACGTTTGGATTCGTTTTGGTGGGTTTTAAAATATTTTGGCGGGTATTTGGAATGTTTTGGTTTGCTTTCATTTGTTTTGATTATGTTTTGGCAAGTTATTGAAAGTTTCGATCACTTCTGACAGGTTTTCTAGTATTTTGGCATCTTTTCAGAATGTTTTGATCAGTTTTAGCAGGTTGTAAACTATTTTGTCAGGTTTTTGGAATGTTTTGGTTGGTTTTGATTTGTTTTTATGATGTTTTGCCAAGTTTTTTGAATGATTTGATCAGTTCTGGCTGGTTTTCTAATGTTTTGGCAATTTTCAGAATGTTTTGATGAGTTTTGTGGGTCTAAATTATTTTGGCGGTTTTTGGAATATTTTGGTTGGTTTTGATTTGATTTGATGATGTTTTGTCCGGTTTTCGGAATGTTTTGGTTGGGTTTTAGAATGTTTTGTATTCTCTTGAGTTGTTTTTATTGTGTTGGCAGGTTTTGGAATGTTTGGATTTGTTTTGGCGGGTTTTAAAATATTTTGGCGGGTATTTGGAATGTTTTGGCGGGTATTCGGAATGTTTTGATTAGTTTTGACGGGTTTTGAAATATTTTGGCGGGTTTTTAGAAGGTTTTGATTCTGTTTAGCCCAGTTTTTGGTGTGTTTGGATTAGCTTTGGTGGGCTTTATCATGTTTTGTCAGGTTTTTTCGAATGTATTGATCACTTCTGTCTGGTTTTCTATTTTGGCGGGTTTGAAAATATTTTTGGATGAGTTTTGGCGGGTTTGAAAATATTTTGGCTCTTTGCGCAGAGACGACGGTGCCGGTTGCGGTGCGCTCCGGGGCGCTCCTTCTGCGGAAAGACGGCTGGCAGCGGCACTTGGGACAGCTCCGCGTCTCCGTATTGTGCGTTTCTTGCCTTCTGCATCTCAGCAAAATGCTTTCCCACTAGGTCTAGCAAGGAGAAACTGTGGCAGCTGAGTAGATGTAGCCCGGCCCGCCCTTTGAAGTTGACAAGTTCTTGGCATCTCAGAACCTCAAGGGAAGAGCAAGGTTATCTATGGTAGGCTGGGGCAGAACTAGCAGCAAGCAGAGCAAAGTTGTCCAAGAATAGCTTCCATTGGAATGCTAATGGCAATTGAAGAGGCAGGCCAGTGGCAAGCCACTAGCTTCTAGCAGTTTGAAAGTTGCAGACACAGTGCAGGTGTTGTGCGGCTTCTTTCTTGGCCTCCTAGAAGGTGCCGTGGTGCCGCGCTCTCCGTCTCTTGCTTGCCAATATGTTGCCATGTTCCTCCTATTGTTTGGTTTGTTTTGATTTGTTTTGATGATCTTTTGGCGGGTTTTCGGAATGTTTTGGTGGTGTTTTAGAATGTTTTGTTTTCTCTTGTGTTGTTTTTATTGTCTTGGCAGGTTGTGGAACGTTTGGATTCGTTTTGGTGGGTTTTAAAATATTTTGGCGGGTATTTGGAATGTTTTGGTTTGCTTTCATTTGTTTTGATTATGTTTTGGCAAGTTATTGAAAGTTTCGATCACTTCTGACAGGTTTTCTAGTATTTTGGGATCTTTTCAGAATGTTTTGATCAGTTTTAGCAGGTTGTAAACTATTTTGTCAGGTTTTTGGAATGTTTTGGTTGGTTTTGATTTGTTTTTATGATGTTTTGCCAAGTTTTTTGAATGATTTGATCAGTTCTGGCTGGTTTTCTAATGTTTTGGCAATTTTCAGAATGTTTTGATGAGTTTTGTGGGTCTAAATTATTTTGGCGGTTTTTGGAATATTTTGGTTGGTTTTGATTTGATTTGATGATGTTTTGTCCGGTTTTCGGAATGTTTTGGTTGGGTTTTAGAATGTTTTGTATTCTCTTGAGTTGTTTTTATTCTGTTGGCAGGTTTTGGAATGTTTGGATTGCTTTTGGCGGGTTTTAAAATATTTTGGCGGGTATTTGGAATGTTTTGGCGGGTATTCGGAATGTTTTGATTAGTTTTGACGGGTTTTGAAATATTTTGGCGGGTTTTTAGAAGGTTTTGATTCTGTTTAGCCCAGTTTTTGGTGTGTTTGGATTAGCTTTGGTGGGCTTTATCATGTTTTGTCAGGTTTTTTCGAATGTATTGATCACTTCTGTCTGGTTTTCTATTTTGGCGGGTTTGAAAATATTTTTGGATGAGTTTTGGCGGGTTTGAAAATATTTTGGCTCTTTGCGCAGAGACGACGGTGCCGGTTGCGGTGCGCTGCGGGGCGCTCCTTCTGCGGAAAGACGCCTGGCAGCGGCACTTGGGACAGCTCCGCGTCTCCGTATTCTGCGTTTCTTGCCTTCTGCATCTCAGCAAAATGCTTTCCCACTAGGTCTAGCAAGGAGAAACTGTGGCAGCTGAGTAGATGTAGCCCGGCCCGCCCTTTGAAGTTGACAAGTTCTTGGCATCTCAGAACCTCAAGGGAAGAGCAAGGTTATCTATGGTAGGCTGGGGCAGAACTAGCAGCAAGCAGAGCAAAGTTGTCCAAGAATAGCTTCCATTGGAATGCTAATGGCAATTGAAGAGGCAGGCCAGTGGCAAGCCACTAGCTTCTAGCAGTTTGAAAGTTGCAGACACAGTACAGGTGTTGTGCGGCTTCTTTCTTGGCCTCCTAGAAGGTGCCGCACTCTCCGTCTCTTGCTTGCCAATATGTTGCCGTGTTCCTCCTATTGTTTGGTTTGTTTTGATTTGTTTTGATGATCTTTTGGCGGGTTTTCGGAATGTTTTGGTGGTGTTTTAGAATGTTTTGTTTTCTCTTGTGTTGTTTTTATTGTCTTGGCAGGTTGTGGAACGTTTGGATTCGTTTTGGTGGGTTTTAAAATATTTTGGCGGGTATTTGGAATGTTTTGGTTTGCTTTCATTTGTTTTGATTATGTTTTGGCAAGTTATTGAAAGTTTTGATCACTTCTGACTGGTTTTCTAGTATTTTGGCATCTTTTCAGAATGTTTTGATCAGTTTTAGCAGGTTGTAAACTATTTTGTCAGGTTTTTGGAATGTTTTGGTTGGTTTTGATTTGTTTTTATGATGTTTTGCCAAGTTTTTTGAATGATTTGATCAGTTCTGGCTGGTTTTCTAATGTTTTGGCAATTTTCAGAATGTTTTGATGAGTTTTGTGGGTCTAAATCATTTTGGCGGTTTTCGGAATATTTTGGTTGGTTTTGATTTGTTTTTATGATGTTTTGGCGGGTTTTCGGAATGTTTTGGTTGGGTTTTAGAATGTTTTGTATTCTCTTGAGTTGTTTTTATTGTCTTGGCAGGTTTTGGAATGTTTGGATTGCTTTTGGCGGGTTTTAAAATATTTTGGCGGGTATTTGGAATGTTTTGGCGGGTATTCGGAATGTTTTGATTAGTTTTGACGGGTTTTGAAATATTTTGGAGGGTTTTTAGAAGGTTTTGATTCTGTTTAGCCCAGTTTTTGGTGTGTTTGGATTAGCTTTGGTGGGCTTTATCATGTTTTGTCAGGTTTTTTCGAATGTATTGATCACTTCTGTCTGGTTTTCTATTTTGGCGGGTTTGAAAATATTTTTGGATTAGTTTTGGCAGGTTTGAAAATATTTTGGCTCTTTGCGCAGAGACGACGGTGCCGGTTGCGGTGCGCTCCGGGGCGCTCCTTCTGCGGAAAGACGGCTGGCAGCGGCACTTGGGACAGCTCCGCGTCTCCGTATTCTGCGTTTCTTGCCTTCTGCATCTCAGCAAAATGCTTTCCCACTAGGTCTAGCAAGGAGAAACTGTGGCAGCTGAGTAGATGTAGCCCGGCCCGCCCTTTGAAGTTGAAAAGTTCTTGGCATCTCAGAGCCTCAAGGGAAGAGCAAGGTTATCTATGGTAGGCTGGGGCAGAACTAGCAGCAAGCAGAGCAAAGTTGTCCAAGAATAGCTTCCATTGGAATGCTAATGGCAATTGAAGAGGCAGGCCAGTGGCAAGCCACTAGCTTCTAGCAGTTTGAAAGTTGCAGACACAGTGCAGGTGTTGTGCGGCTTCTTTCTTGGCCTCCTAGAAGGTGCCGTGGTGCCGCGCTCTCCGTCTCTTGCTTGCCAATATGTTGCCATGTTCCTCCTATTGTTTGGTTTGTTTTGATTTGTTTTGATGATCTTTTGGCGGGTTTTCGGAATGTTTTGGTGGTGTTTTAGAATGTTTTGTTTTCTCTTGTGTTGTTTTTATTGTCTTGGCAGGTTGTGGAACGTTTGGATTCGTTTTGGTGGGTTTTAAAATATTTTGGCGGGTATTTGGAATGTTTTGGTTTGCTTTCATTTGTTTTGATTATGTTTTGGCAAGTTATTGAAAGTTTCGATCACTTCTGACAGGTTTTCTAGTATTTTGGCATCTTTTCAGAATGTTTTGATCAGTTTTAGCAGGTTGTAAACTATTTTGTCAGGTTTTTGGAATGTTTTGGTTGGTTTTGATTTGTTTTTATGATGTTTTGCCAAGTTTTTTGAATGATTTGATCAGTTCTGGCTGGTTTTCTAATGTTTTGGCAATTTTCAGAATGTTTTGATGAGTTTTGTGGGTCTAAATTATTTTGGCGGTTTTTGGAATATTTTGGTTGGTTTTGATTTGATTTGATGATGTTTTGTCCGGTTTTCGGAATGTTTTGGTTGGGTTTTAGAATGTTTTGTATTCTCTTGAGTTGTTTTTATTGTGTTGGCAGGTTTTGGAATGTTTGGATTTGTTTTGGCGGGTTTTAAAATATTTTGGCGGGTATTTGGAATGTTTTGGCGGGTATTCGGAATGTTTTGATTAGTTTTGACGGGTTTTGAAATATTTTGGCGGGTTTTTAGAAGGTTTTGATTCTGTTTAGCCCAGTTTTTGGTGTGTTTGGATTAGCTTTGGTGGGCTTTATCATGTTTTGTCAGGTTTTTTCGAATGTATTGATCACTTCTGTCTGGTTTTCTATTTTGGCGGGTTTGAAAATATTTTTGGATGAGTTTTGGCGGGTTTGAAAATATTTTGGCTCTTTGCGCAGAGACGACGGTGCCGGTTGCGGTGCGCTCCGGGGCGCTCCTTCTGCGGAAAGACGCCTGGCAGCGGCACTTGGGACAGCTCCGCGTCTCCGTATTCTGCGTTTCTTGCCTTCTGCATCTCAGCAAAATGCTTTCCCACTAGGTCTAGCAAGGAGAAACTGTGGCAGCTGAGTAGATGTAGCCCGGCCCGCCCTTTGAAGTTGACAAGTTCTTGGCATCTCAGAGCCTCAAGGGAAGAGCAAGGTTATCTATGGTAGGCTGGGGCAGAACTAGCAGCAAGCAGAGCAAAGTTGTCCAAGAATAGCTTCCATTGGAATGCTAATGGCAATTGAAGAGGCAGGCCAGTGGCAAGCCACTAGCTTCTAGCAGTTTGAAAGTTGCAGACACAGTGCAGGTGTTGTGCGGCTTCTTTCTTGGCCTCCTAGAAGGTGCCGTGGTGCCGCGCTCTCCGTCTCTTGCTTGCCAATATGTTGCCATGTTCCTCCTATTGTTTGGTTTGTTTTGATTTGTTTTGATGATCTTTTGGCGGGTTTTCGGAATGTTTTGGTGGTGTTTTAGAATGTTTTGTTTTCTCTTGTGTTGTTTTTATTGTCTTGGCAGGTTGTGGAACGTTTGGATTCGTTTTGGTGGGTTTTAAAATATTTTGGCGGGTATTTGGAATGTTTTGGTTTGCTTTCATTTGTTTTGATTATGTTTTGGCAAGTTATTGAAAGTTTCGATCACTTCTGACAGGTTTTCTAGTATTTTGGCATCTTTTCAGAATGTTTTGATCAGTTTTAGCAGGTTGTAAACTATTTTGTCAGGTTTTTGGAATGTTTTGGTTGGTTTTGATTTGTTTTTATGATGTTTTGCCAAGTTTTTTGAATGATTTGATCAGTTCTGGCTGGTTTTCTAATGTTTTGGCAATTTTCAGAATGTTTTGATGAGTTTTGTGGGTCTAAATTATTTTGGCGGTTTTTGGAATATTTTGGTTGGTTTTGATTTGATTTGATGATGTTTTGTCCGGTTTTCGGAATGTTTTGGTTGGGTTTTAGAATGTTTTGTATTCTCTTGAGTTGTTTTTATTGTGTTGGCAGGTTTTGGAATGTTTGGATTTGTTTTGGCGGGTTTTAAAATATTTTGGCGGGTATTTGGAATGTTTTGGCGGGTATTCGGAATGTTTTGATTAGTTTTGACGGGTTTTGAAATATTTTGGCGGGTTTTTAGAAGGTTTTGATTCTGTTTAGCCCAGTTTTTGGTGTGTTTGGATTAGCTTTGGTGGGCTTTATCATGTTTTGTCAGGTTTTTTCGAATGTATTGATCACTTCTGTCTGGTTTTCTATTTTGGCGGGTTTGAAAATATTTTTGGATGAGTTTTGGCGGGTTTGAAAATATTTTGGCTCTTTGCGCAGAGACGACGGTGCCGGTTGCGGTGCGCTCCGGGGCGCTCCTTCTGCGGAAAGACGCCTGGCAGCGGCACTTGGGACAGCTCCGCGTCTCCGTATTCTGCGTTTCTTGCCTTCTGCATCTCAGCAAAATGCTTTCCCACTAGGTCTAGCAAGGAGAAACTGTGGCAGCTGAGTAGATGTAGCCCGGCCCGCCCTTTGAAGTTGACAAGTTCTTGGCATCTCAGAACCTCAAGGGAAGAGCAAGGTTATCTATGGTAGGCTGGGGCAGAACTAGCAGCAAGCAGAGCAAAGTTGTCCAAGAATAGCTTCCATTGGAATGCTAATGGCAATTGAAGAGGCAGGCCAGTGGCAAGCCACTAGCTTCTAGCAGTTTGAAAGTTGCAGACACAGTGCAGGTGTTGTGCGGCTTCTTTCTTGGCCTCCTAGAAGGTGCCGTGGTGCCGCGCTCTCCGTCTCTTGCTTGCCAATATGTTGCCATGTTCCTCCTATTGTTTGGTTTGTTTTGATTTGTTTTGATGATCTTTTGGCGGGTTTTCGGAATGTTTTGGTGGTGTTTTAGAATGTTTTGTTTTCTCTTGTGTTGTTTTTATTGTCTTGGCAGGTTGTGGAACGTTTGGATTCGTTTTGGTGGGTTTTAAAATATTTTGGCGGGTATTTGGAATGTTTTGGTTTGCTTTCATTTGTTTTGATTATGTTTTGGCAAGTTATTGAAAGTTTCGATCACTTCTGACAGGTTTTCTAGTATTTTGGCATCTTTTCAGAATGTTTTGATCAGTTTTAGCAGGTTGTAAACTATTTTGTCAGGTTTTTGGAATGTTTTGGTTGGTTTTGATTTGTTTTTATGATGTTTTGCCAAGTTTTTTGAATGATTTGATCAGTTCTGGCTGGTTTTCTAATGTTTTGGCAATTTTCAGAATGTTTTGATGAGTTTTGTGGGTCTAAATTATTTTGGCGGTTTTTGGAATATTTTGGTTGGTTTTGATTTGATTTGATGATGTTTTGTCCGGTTTTAGGAATGTTTTGGTTGGGTTTTAGAATGTTTTGTATTCTCTTGAGTTGTTTTTATTCTGTTGGCAGGTTTTGGAATGTTTGGATTGCTTTTGGCGGGTTTTAAAATATTTTGGCGGGTATTTGGAATGTTTTGGCGGGTATTCGGAATGTTTTGATTAGTTTTGACGGGTTTTGAAATATTTTGGCGGGTTTTTAGAAGGTTTTGATTCTGTTTAGCCCAGTTTTTGGTGTGTTTGGATTAGCTTTGGTGGGCTTTATCATGTTTTGTCAGGTTTTTTCGAATGTATTGATCACTTCTGTCTGGTTTTCTATTTTGGCGGGTTTGAAAATATTTTTGGATGAGTTTTGGCGGGTTTGAAAATATTTTGGCTCTTTGCGCAGAGACGACGGTGCCGGTTGCGGTGCGCTCCGGGGCGCTCCTTCTGCGGAAAGACGGCTGGCAGCGGCACTTGGGACAGCTCCGCGTCTCCGTATTCTGCGTTTCTTGCCTTCTGCATCTCAGCAAAATGCTTTCCCACTAGGTCTAGCAAGGAGAAACTGTGGCAGCTGAGTAGATGTAGCCCGGCCCGCCCTTTGAAGTTGACAAGTTCTTGGCATCTCAGAACCTCAAGGGAAGAGCAAGGTTATCTATGGTAGGCTGGGGCAGAACTAGCAGCAAGCAGAGCAAAGTTGTCCAAGAATAGCTTCCATTGGAATGCTAATGGCAATTGAAGAGGCAGGCCAGTGGCAAGCCACTAGCTTCTAGCAGTTTGAAAGTTGCAGACACAGTACAGGTGTTGTGCGGCTTCTTTCTTGGCCTCCTAGAAGGTGCTGCACTCTCCGTCTCTTGCTTGCCAATATGTTGCCGTGTTCCTCCTATTGTTTGGTTTGTTTTGATTTGTTTTGATGATCTTTTGGCGGGTTTTCGGAATGTTTTGGTGGTGTTTTAGAATGTTTTGTTTTCTCTTGTGTTGTTTTTATTGTCTTGGCAGGTTGTGGAACGTTTGGATTCGTTTTGGTGGGTTTTAAAATATTTTGGCGGGTATTTGGAATGTTTTGGTTTGCTTTCATTTGTTTTGATTATGTTTTGGCAAGTTATTGAAAGTTTTGATCACTTCTGACTGGTTTTCTAGTATTTTGGCATATTTTCAGAATGTTTTGATCAGTTTTAGCAGGTTGTAAACTATTTTGTCAGGTTTTTGGAATGTTTTGGTTGGTTTTGATTTGTTTTTATGATGTTTTGCCAAGTTTTTTGAATGTTTTGATCAGTTCTGGCTGGTTTTCTAATGTTTTGGCAATTTTCAGAATGTTTTGATGAGTTTTGTGGGTCTAAATCATTTTGGCGGTTTTCGGAATATTTTGGTTGGTTTTGATTTGTTTTGATGATGTTTTGGCGGGTTTTCGGAATGTTTTGGTTGGGTTTTAGAATGTTTTGTATTCTCTTGAGTTGTTTTTATTCTGTTGGCAGGTTTTGGAATGTTTGGATTCCTTTTGGCGGGTTTTAAAATATTTTGGCGGGTATTTGGAATGTTTTGGCGGGTATTCGGAATGTTTTGATTAGTTTTGACGGGTTTTGAAATATTTTGGAGGGTTTTTAGAAGGTTTTGATTCTGTTTAGCCCAGTTTTTGGTGTGTTTGGATTAGCTTTGGTGGGCTTTATCATGTTTTGTCAGGTTTTTTCGAATGTATTGATCACTTCTGTCTGGTTTTCTATTTTGGCGGGTTTGAAAATATTTTTGGATTAGTTTTGGCAGGTTTTAAAATATTTTGGCTCTTTGCGCAGAGACGACGGTGCCGGTTGCGGTGCGCTCCGGGGCGCTCCTTCTGCGGAAAGACGGCTGGCAGCGGCACTTGGGACAGCTCCGCGTCTCCGTATTCTGCGTTTCTTGCCTTCTGCATCTCAGCAAAATGCTTTCCCACTAGGTCTAGCAAGGAGAAACTGTGGCAGCTGAGTAGATGTAGCCCGGCCCGCCCTTTGAAGTTGACAAGTTCTTGGCATCTCAGAGCCTCAAGGGAAGAGCAAGGTTATCTATGGTAGGCTGGGGCAGAACTAGCAGCAAGCAGAGCAAAGTTGTCCAAGAATAGCTTCCATTGGAATGCTAATGGCAATTGAAGAGGCAGGCCAGTGGCAAGCCACTAGCTTCTAGCAGTTTGAAAGTTGCAGACACAGTGCAGGTGTTGTGCGGCTTCTTTCTTGGCCTCCTAGAAGGTGCCGTGGTGCCGCGCTCTCCGTCTCTTGCTTGCCAATATGTTGCCATGTTCCTCCTATTGTTTGGTTTGTTTTGATTTGTTTTGATGATCTTTTGGCGGGTTTTCGGAATGTTTTGGTGGTGTTTTAGAATGTTTTGTTTTCTCTTGTGTTGTTTTTATTGTCTTGGCAGGTTGTGGAAGGTTTGGATTCGTTTTGGCGGGTTTTAAAATATTTTGGCGGGTATTTGGAATGTTTTGGTTTGCTTTCATTTGTTTTGATTATGTTTTGGCAAGTTATTGAAAGTTTCGATCACTTCTGACAGGTTTTCTAGTATTTTGGGATCTTTTCAGAATGTTTTGATCAGTTTTAGCAGGTTGTAAACTATTTTGTCAGGTTTTTGGAATGTTTTGGTTGGTTTTGATTTGTTTTTATGATGTTTTGCCAAGTTTTTTGAATGATTTGATCAGTTCTGGCTGGTTTTCTAATGTTTTGGCAATTTTCAGAATGTTTTGATGAGTTTTGTGGGTCTAAATTATTTTGGCGGTTTTTGGAATATTTTGGTTGGTTTTGATTTGATTTGATGATGTTTTGTCCGGTTTTAGGAATGTTTTGGTTGGGTTTTAGAATGTTTTGTATTCTCTTGAGTTGTTTTTATTCTGTTGGCAGGTTTTGGAATGTTTGGATTGCTTTTGGCGGGTTTTAAAATATTTTGGCGGGTATTTGGAATGTTTTGGCGGGTATTCGGAATGTTTTGATTAGTTTTGACGGGTTTTGAAATATTTTGGCGGGTTTTTAGAAGGTTTTGATTCTGTTTAGCCCAGTTTTTGGTGTGTTTGGATTAGCTTTGGTGGGCTTTATCATGTTTTGTCAGGTTTTTTCGAATGTATTGATCACTTCTGTCTGGTTTTCTATTTTGGCGGGTTTGAAAATATTTTTGGATTAGTTTTGGCAGGTTTTAAAATATTTTGGCTCTTTGCGCAGAGACGACGGTGCCGGTTGCGGTGCGCTCCGGGGCGCTCCTTCTGCGGAAAGACGCCTGGCAGCGGCACTTGGGACAGCTCCGCGTCTCCGTATTCTGCGTTTCTTGCCTTCTGCATCTCAGCAAAATGCTTTCCCACTAGGTCTAGCAAGGAGAAACTGTGGCAGCTGAGTAGATGTAGCCCGGCCCGCCCTTTGAAGTTGACAAGTTCTTGGCATCTCAGAGCCTCAAGGGAAGAGCAAGGTTATCTATGGTAGGCTGGGGCAGAACTAGCAGCAAGCAGAGCAAAGTTGTCCAAGAATAGCTTCCATTGGAATGCTAATGGCAATTGAAGAGGCAGGCCAGTGGCAAGCCACTAGCTTCTAGCAGTTTGAAAGTTGCAGACACAGTGCAGGTGTTTTGCGGCTTCTTTCTTGGCCTCCTAGAAGGTGCCGCACTCTCCGTCTCTTGCTTGCCAATATGTTGCCGTGTTCCTCCTATTGTTTGGTTTGTTTTGATTTGTTTTGATGATCTTTTGGCGGGTTTTCGGAATGTTTTGGTGGTGTTTTAGAATGTTTTGTTTTCTCTTGTGTTGTTTTTATTGTCTTGGCAGGTTGTGGAACGTTTGGATTCGTTTTGGCGGGTTTTAAAATATTTTGGCGGTTGTTTGGAATGTTTTGGTTTGCTTTCATTTGTTTTGATTATGTTTTGGCAAGTTATTGAAAGTTTGGATCACTTCTGACTGGTTTTCTAGTATTTTGGCATCTTTTCAGAATATTTTGATCAGTTTTAGCAGGTTGTAAACTATTTTGTCAGGTTTTTGGAATGTTTTGGTTGGTTTTGATTTGATTTGATGATGTTTTGTCCGGTTTTCGGAATGTTTTGGTTGGGTTTTAGAATGGTTTGTATTCTCTTGAGTTGTTTTTATTCTGTTGGCAGGTTTTGGAATGTTTGGATTCCTTTTGGCGGGTTTTAAAATATTTTGGCGGGTATTTGGAATGTTTTGGCGGGTATTCGGAATGTTTTGATTAGTTTTGACGGGTTTTGAAATATTTTGGAGGGTTTTTAGAAGGTTTTGATTCTGTTTAGCCCAGTTTTTGGTGTGTTTGGATTAGCTTTGGTGGGCTTTATCATGTTTTGTCAGGTTTTTTCGAATGTATTGATCACTTCTGTCTGGTTTTCTATTTTGGCGGGTTTGAAAATATTTTTGGATTAGTTTTGGCAGGTTTTAAAATATTTTGGCTCTTTGCGCAGAGACGACGGTGCCGGTTGCGGTGCGCTCCGGGGCGCTCCTTCTGCGGAAAGACGCCTGGCAGCGGCACTTGGGACAGCTCCGCGTCTCCGTATTCTGCGTTTCTTGCCTTCTGCCTCTCAGCAAAATGCTTTCCCACTAGGTCTAGCAAGGAGAAACTGTGGCAGCTGAGTAGATGTAGCCCGGCCCGCCCTTTGAAGTTGACAAGTTCTTGGCATCTCAGAACCTCAAGGGAAGAGCAAGGTTATCTATGGTAGGCTGGGGCAGAACTAGCAGCAAGCAGAGCAAAGTTGTCCAAGAATAGCTTCCATTGGAATGCTAATGGCAATTGAAGAGGCAGGCCAGTGGCAAGCCACTAGCTTCTAGCAGTTTGAAAGTTGCAGACACAGTGCAGGTGTTGTGCGGCTTCTTTCTTGGCCTCCTAGAAGGTGCCGTGGTGCCGCGCTCTCCGTCTCTTGCTTGCCAATATGTTGCCATGTTCCTCCTATTGTTTGGTTTGTTTTGATTTGTTTTGATGATCTTTTGGCGGGTTTTCGGAATGTTTTGGTGGTGTTTTAGAATGTTTTGTTTTCTCTTGTGTTGTTTTTATTGTCTTGGCAGGTTGTGGAACGTTTGGATTCGTTTTGGTGGGTTTTAAAATATTTTGGCGGGTATTTGGAATGTTTTGGTTTGCTTTCATTTGTTTTGATTATGTTTTGGCAAGTTATTGAAAGTTTCGATCACTTCTGACAGGTTTTCTAGTATTTTGGCATCTTTTCAGAATGTTTTGATCAGTTTTAGCAGGTTGTAAACTATTTTGTCAGGTTTTTGGAATGTTTTGGTTGGTTTTGATTTGTTTTTATGATGTTTTGCCAAGTTTTTTGAATGATTTGATCAGTTCTGGCTGGTTTTCTAATGTTTTGGCAATTTTCAGAATGTTTTGATGAGTTTTGTGGGTCTAAATTATTTTGGCGGTTTTTGGAATATTTTGGTTGGTTTTGATTTGATTTGATGATGTTTTGTCCGGTTTTCGGAATGTTTTGGTTGGGTTTTAGAATGTTTTGTATTCTCTTGAGTTGTTTTTATTGTGTTGGCAGGTTTTGGAATGTTTGGATTTGTTTTGGCGGGTTTTAAAATATTTTGGCGGGTATTTGGAATGTTTTGGCGGGTATTCGGAATGTTTTGATTAGTTTTGACGGGTTTTGAAATATTTTGGCGGGTTTTTAGAAGGTTTTGATTCTGTTTAGCCCAGTTTTTGGTGTGTTTGGATTAGCTTTGGTGGGCTTTATCATGTTTTGTCAGGTTTTTTCGAATGTATTGATCACTTCTGTCTGGTTTTCTATTTTGGCGGGTTTGAAAATATTTTTGGATGAGTTTTGGCGGGTTTGAAAATATTTTGGCTCTTTGCGCAGAGACGACGGTGCCGGTTGCGGTGCGCTCCGGGGCGCTCCTTCTGCGGAAAGACGCCTGGCAGCGGCACTTGGGACAGCTCCGCGTCTCCGTATTCTGCGTTTCTTGCCTTCTGCATCTCAGCAAAATGCTTTCCCACTAGGTCTAGCAAGGAGAAACTGTGGCAGCTGAGTAGATGTAGCCCGGCCCGCCCTTTGAAGTTGACAAGTTCTTGGCATCTCAGAGCCTCAAGGGAAGAGCAAGGTTATCTATGGTAGGCTGGGGCAGAACTAGCAGCAAGCAGAGCAAAGTTGTCCAAGAATAGCTTCCATTGGAATGCTAATGGCAATTGAAGAGGCAGGCCAGTGGCAAGCCACTAGCTTCTAGCAGTTTGAAAGTTGCAGACACAGTGCAGGTGTTGTGCGGCTTCTTTCTTGGCCTCCTAGAAGGTGCCGTGGTGCCGCGCTCTCCGTCTCTTGCTTGCCAATATGTTGCCATGTTCCTCCTATTGTTTGGTTTGTTTTGATTTGTTTTGATGATCTTTTGGCGGGTTTTCGGAATGTTTTGGTGGTGTTTTAGAATGTTTTGTTTTCTCTTGTGTTGTTTTTATTGTCTTGGCAGGTTGTGGAACGTTTGGATTCGTTTTGGTGGGTTTTAAAATATTTTGGCGGGTATTTGGAATGTTTTGGTTTGCTTTCATTTGTTTTGATTATGTTTTGGCAAGTTATTGAAAGTTTCGATCACTTCTGACAGGTTTTCTAGTATTTTGGCATCTTTTCAGAATGTTTTGATCAGTTTTAGCAGGTTGTAAACTATTTTGTCAGGTTTTTGGAATGTTTTGGTTGGTTTTGATTTGTTTTTATGATGTTTTGCCAAGTTTTTTGAATGATTTGATCAGTTCTGGCTGGTTTTCTAATGTTTTGGCAATTTTCAGAATGTTTTGATGAGTTTTGTGGGTCTAAATTATTTTGGCGGTTTTTGGAATATTTTGGTTGGTTTTGATTTGATTTGATGATGTTTTGTCCGGTTTTCGGAATGTTTTGGTTGGGTTTTAGAATGTTTTGTATTCTCTTGAGTTGTTTTTATTGTGTTGGCAGGTTTTGGAATGTTTGGATTTGTTTTGGCGGGTTTTAAAATATTTTGGCGGGTATTTGGAATGTTTTGGCGGGTATTCGGAATGTTTTGATTAGTTTTGACGGGTTTTGAAATATTTTGGCGGGTTTTTAGAAGGTTTTGATTCTGTTTAGCCCAGTTTTTGGTGTGTTTGGATTAGCTTTGGTGGGCTTTATCATGTTTTGTCAGGTTTTTTCGAATGTATTGATCACTTCTGTCTGGTTTTCTATTTTGGCGGGTTTGAAAATATTTTTGGATGAGTTTTGGCGGGTTTGAAAATATTTTGGCTCTTTGCGCAGAGACGACGGTGCCGGTTGCGGTGCGCTCCGGGGCGCTCCTTCTGCGGAAAGACGCCTGGCAGCGGCACTTGGGACAGCTCCGCGTCTCCGTATTCTGCGTTTCTTGCCTTCTGCATCTCAGCAAAATGCTTTCCCACTAGGTCTAGCAAGGAGAAACTGTGGCAGCTGAGTAGATGTAGCCCGGCCCGCCCTTTGAAGTTGACAAGTTCTTGGCATCTCAGAACCTCAAGGGAAGAGCAAGGTTATCTATGGTAGGCTGGGGCAGAACTAGCAGCAAGCAGAGCAAAGTTGTCCAAGAATAGCTTCCATTGGAATGCTAATGGCAATTGAAGAGGCAGGCCAGTGGCAAGCCACTAGCTTCTAGCAGTTTGAAAGTTGCAGACACAGTGCAGGTGTTGTGCGGCTTCTTTCTTGGCCTCCTAGAAGGTGCCGTGGTGCCGCGCTCTCCGTCTCTTGCTTGCCAATATGTTGCCATGTTCCTCCTATTGTTTGGTTTGTTTTGATTTGTTTTGATGATCTTTTGGCGGGTTTTCGGAATGTTTTGGTGGTGTTTTAGAATGTTTTGTTTTCTCTTGTGTTGTTTTTATTGTCTTGGCAGGTTGTGGAACGTTTGGATTCGTTTTGGTGGGTTTTAAAATATTTTGGCGGGTATTTGGAATGTTTTGGTTTGCTTTCATTTGTTTTGATTATGTTTTGGCAAGTTATTGAAAGTTTCGATCACTTCTGACAGGTTTTCTAGTATTTTGGCATCTTTTCAGAATGTTTTGATCAGTTTTAGCAGGTTGTAAACTATTTTGTCAGGTTTTTGGAATGTTTTGGTTGGTTTTGATTTGTTTTTATGATGTTTTGCCAAGTTTTTTGAATGATTTGATCAGTTCTGGCTGGTTTTCTAATGTTTTGGCAATTTTCAGAATGTTTTGATGAGTTTTGTGGGTCTAAATTATTTTGGCGGTTTTTGGAATATTTTGGTTGGTTTTGATTTGATTTGATGATGTTTTGTCCGGTTTTAGGAATGTTTTGGTTGGGTTTTAGAATGTTTTGTATTCTCTTGAGTTGTTTTTATTCTGTTGGCAGGTTTTGGAATGTTTGGATTGCTTTTGGCGGGTTTTAAAATATTTTGGCGGGTATTTGGAATGTTTTGGCGGGTATTCGGAATGTTTTGATTAGTTTTGACGGGTTTTGAAATATTTTGGCGGGTTTTTAGAAGGTTTTGATTCTGTTTAGCCCAGTTTTTGGTGTGTTTGGATTAGCTTTGGTGGGCTTTATCATGTTTTGTCAGGTTTTTTCGAATGTATTGATCACTTCTGTCTGGTTTTCTATTTTGGCGGGTTTGAAAATATTTTTGGATGAGTTTTGGCGGGTTTGAAAATATTTTGGCTCTTTGCGCAGAGACGACGGTGCCGGTTGCGGTGCGCTCCGGGGCGCTCCTTCTGCGGAAAGACGGCTGGCAGCGGCACTTGGGACAGCTCCGCGTCTCCGTATTCTGCGTTTCTTGCCTTCTGCATCTCAGCAAAATGCTTTCCCACTAGGTCTAGCAAGGAGAAACTGTGGCAGCTGAGTAGATGTAGCCCGGCCCGCCCTTTGAAGTTGACAAGTTCTTGGCATCTCAGAACCTCAAGGGAAGAGCAAGGTTATCTATGGTAGGCTGGGGCAGAACTAGCAGCAAGCAGAGCAAAGTTGTCCAAGAATAGCTTCCATTGGAATGCTAATGGCAATTGAAGAGGCAGGCCAGTGGCAAGCCACTAGCTTCTAGCAGTTTGAAAGTTGCAGACACAGTACAGGTGTTGTGCGGCTTCTTTCTTGGCCTCCTAGAAGGTGCTGCACTCTCCGTCTCTTGCTTGCCAATATGTTGCCGTGTTCCTCCTATTGTTTGGTTTGTTTTGATTTGTTTTGATGATCTTTTGGCGGGTTTTCGGAATGTTTTGGTGGTGTTTTAGAATGTTTTGTTTTCTCTTGTGTTGTTTTTATTGTCTTGGCAGGTTGTGGAACGTTTGGATTCGTTTTGGTGGGTTTTAAAATATTTTGGCGGGTATTTGGAATGTTTTGGTTTGCTTTCATTTGTTTTGATTATGTTTTGGCAAGTTATTGAAAGTTTTGATCACTTCTGACTGGTTTTCTAGTATTTTGGCATATTTTCAGAATGTTTTGATCAGTTTTAGCAGGTTGTAAACTATTTTGTCAGGTTTTTGGAATGTTTTGGTTGGTTTTGATTTGTTTTTATGATGTTTTGCCAAGTTTTTTGAATGTTTTGATCAGTTCTGGCTGGTTTTCTAATGTTTTGGCAATTTTCAGAATGTTTTGATGAGTTTTGTGGGTCTAAATCATTTTGGCGGTTTTCGGAATATTTTGGTTGGTTTTGATTTGTTTTGATGATGTTTTGGCGGGTTTTCGGAATGTTTTGGTTGGGTTTTAGAATGTTTTGTATTCTCTTGAGTTGTTTTTATTCTGTTGGCAGGTTTTGGAATGTTTGGATTCCTTTTGGCGGGTTTTAAAATATTTTGGCGGGTATTTGGAATGTTTTGGCGGGTATTCGGAATGTTTTGATTAGTTTTGACGGGTTTTGAAATATTTTGGAGGGTTTTTAGAAGGTTTTGATTCTGTTTAGCCCAGTTTTTGGTGTGTTTGGATTAGCTTTGGTGGGCTTTATCATGTTTTGTCAGGTTTTTTCGAATGTATTGATCACTTCTGTCTGGTTTTCTATTTTGGCGGGTTTGAAAATATTTTTGGATTAGTTTTGGCAGGTTTTAAAATATTTTGGCTCTTTGCGCAGAGACGACGGTGCCGGTTGCGGTGCGCTCCGGGGCGCTCCTTCTGCGGAAAGACGGCTGGCAGCGGCACTTGGGACAGCTCCGCGTCTCCGTATTCTGCGTTTCTTGCCTTCTGCATCTCAGCAAAATGCTTTCCCACTAGGTCTAGCAAGGAGAAACTGTGGCAGCTGAGTAGATGTAGCCCGGCCCGCCCTTTGAAGTTGACAAGTTCTTGGCATCTCAGAGCCTCAAGGGAAGAGCAAGGTTATCTATGGTAGGCTGGGGCAGAACTAGCAGCAAGCAGAGCAAAGTTGTCCAAGAATAGCTTCCATTGGAATGCTAATGGCAATTGAAGAGGCAGGCCAGTGGCAAGCCACTAGCTTCTAGCAGTTTGAAAGTTGCAGACACAGTGCAGGTGTTGTGCGGCTTCTTTCTTGGCCTCCTAGAAGGTGCCGTGGTGCCGCGCTCTCCGTCTCTTGCTTGCCAATATGTTGCCATGTTCCTCCTATTGTTTGGTTTGTTTTGATTTGTTTTGATGATCTTTTGGCGGGTTTTCGGAATGTTTTGGTGGTGTTTTAGAATGTTTTGTTTTCTCTTGTGTTGTTTTTATTGTCTTGGCAGGTTGTGGAAGGTTTGGATTCGTTTTGGCGGGTTTTAAAATATTTTGGCGGGTATTTGGAATGTTTTGGTTTGCTTTCATTTGTTTTGATTATGTTTTGGCAAGTTATTGAAAGTTTCGATCACTTCTGACAGGTTTTCTAGTATTTTGGGATCTTTTCAGAATGTTTTGATCAGTTTTAGCAGGTTGTAAACTATTTTGTCAGGTTTTTGGAATGTTTTGGTTGGTTTTGATTTGTTTTTATGATGTTTTGCCAAGTTTTTTGAATGATTTGATCAGTTCTGGCTGGTTTTCTAATGTTTTGGCAATTTTCAGAATGTTTTGATGAGTTTTGTGGGTCTAAATTATTTT
Source organism: Passer domesticus (assembly GCF_036417665.1). Classification (NCBI taxonomy): domain Eukaryota; kingdom Metazoa; phylum Chordata; class Aves; order Passeriformes; family Passeridae; genus Passer; species Passer domesticus. Next base: position 61,155,815 of record NC_087474.1, read on the forward strand.
GGCGGTTTTTGGAATATTTTGGTTGGTTTTGATTTGATTTGATGATGTTTTGTCCGGTTTTAGGAATGTTTTGGTTGGGTTTTAGAATGTTTTGTATTCTCTTGAGTTGTTTTTATTCTGTTGGCAGGTTTTGGAATGTTTGGATTGCTTTTGGCGGGTTTTAAAATATTTTGGCGGGTATTTGGAATGTTTTGGCGGGTATTCGGAATGTTTTGATTAGTTTTGACGGGTTTTGAAATATTTTGGCGGGTTTTTAGAAGGTTTTGATTCTGTTTAGCCCAGTTTTTGGTGTGTTTGGATTAGCTTTGGTGGGCTTTATCATGTTTTGTCAGGTTTTTTCGAATGTATTGATCACTTCTGTCTGGTTTTCTATTTTGGCGGGTTTGAAAATATTTTTGGATTAGTTTTGGCAGGTTTTAAAATATTTTGGCTCTTTGCGCAGAGACGACGGTGCCGGTTGCGGTGCGCTCCGGGGCGCTCCTTCTGCGGAAAGACGCCTGGCAGCGGCACTTGGGACAGCTCCGCGTCTCCGTATTCTGCGTTTCTTGCCTTCTGCATCTCAGCAAAATGCTTTCCCACTAGGTCTAGCAAGGAGAAACTGTGGCAGCTGAGTAGATGTAGCCCGGCCCGCCCTTTGAAGTTGACAAGTTCTTGGCATCTCAGAGCCTCAAGGGAAGAGCAAGGTTATCTATGGTAGGCTGGGGCAGAACTAGCAGCAAGCAGAGCAAAGTTGTCCAAGAATAGCTTCCATTGGAATGCTAATGGCAATTGAAGAGGCAGGCCAGTGGCAAGCCACTAGCTTCTAGCAGTTTGAAAGTTGCAGACACAGTGCAGGTGTTTTGCGGCTTCTTTCTTGGCCTCCTAGAAGGTGCCGCACTCTCCGTCTCTTGCTTGCCAATATGTTGCCGTGTTCCTCCTATTGTTTGGTTTGTTTTGATTTGTTTTGATGATCTTTTGGCGGGTTTTCGGAATGTTTTGGTGGTGTTTTAGAATGTTTTGTTTTCTCTTGTGTTGTTTTTATTGTCTTGGCAGGTTGTGGAACGTTTGGATTCGTTTTGGCGGGTTTTAAAATATTTTGGCGGTTGTTTGGAATGTTTTGGTTTGCTTTCATTTGTTTTGATTATGTTTTGGCAAGTTATTGAAAGTTTGGATCACTTCTGACTGGTTTTCTAGTATTTTGGCATCTTTTCAGAATATTTTGATCAGTTTTAGCAGGTTGTAAACTATTTTGTCAGGTTTTTGGAATGTTTTGGTTGGTTTTGATTTGATTTGATGATGTTTTGTCCGGTTTTCGGAATGTTTTGGTTGGGTTTTAGAATGGTTTGTATTCTCTTGAGTTGTTTTTATTCTGTTGGCAGGTTTTGGAATGTTTGGATTCCTTTTGGCGGGTTTTAAAATATTTTGGCGGGTATTTGGAATGTTTTGGCGGGTATTCGGAATGTTTTGATTAGTTTTGACGGGTTTTGAAATATTTTGGAGGGTTTTTAGAAGGTTTTGATTCTGTTTAGCCCAGTTTTTGGTGTGTTTGGATTAGCTTTGGTGGGCTTTATCATGTTTTGTCAGGTTTTTTCGAATGTATTGATCACTTCTGTCTGGTTTTCTATTTTGGCGGGTTTGAAAATATTTTTGGATTAGTTTTGGCAGGTTTTAAAATATTTTGGCTCTTTGCGCAGAGACGACGGTGCCGGTTGCGGTGCGCTCCGGGGCGCTCCTTCTGCGGAAAGACGCCTGGCAGCGGCACTTGGGACAGCTCCGCGTCTCCGTATTCTGCGTTTCTTGCCTTCTGCATCTCAGCAAAATGCTTTCCCACTAGGTCTAGCAAGGAGAAACTGTGGCAGCTGAGTAGATGTAGCCCGGCCCGCCCTTTGAAGTTGACAAGTTCTTGGCATCTCAGAGCCTCAAGGGAAGAGCAAGGTTATCTATGGTAGGCTGGGGCAGAACTAGCAGCAAGCAGAGCAAAGTTGTCCAAGAATAGCTTCCATTGGAATGCTAATGGCAATTGAAGAGGCAGGCCAGTGGCAAGCCACTAGCTTCTAGCAGTTTGAAAGTTGCAGACACAGTGCAGGTGTTGTGCGGCTTCTTTCTTGGCCTCCTAGAAGGTGCCGTGGTGCCGCGCTCTCCGTCTCTTGCTTGCCAATATGTTGCCGTGTTCCTCCTATTGTTTGGTTTGTTTTGATTTGTTTTGATGATCTTTTGGCGGGTTTTCGGAATGTTTTGGTGGTGTTTTAGAATGTTTTGTTTTCTCTTGTGTTGTTTTTATTGTCTTGGCAGGTTGTGGAACGTTTGGATTCGTTTTGGTGGGTTTTAAAATATTTTGGCGGGTATTTGGAATGTTTTGGTTTGCTTTCATTTGTTTTGATTATGTTTTGGCAAGTTATTGAAAGTTTCGATCACTTCTGACTGGTTTTCTAGTATTTTGGCATCTTTTCAGAATGTTTTGATCAGTTTTAGAATGTTTTGTATTCTCTTGAGTTGTTTTTATTGTCTTGGCAGGTTTTGGAATGTTTGGATTGCTTTTGGCGGGTTTTAAAATATTTTGGCGGGTATTTGGAATGTTTTGGCGGGTATTCGGAAGGTTTTGATTAGTTTTGATGGGTTTTGAAATATTTTGGCGGGTTTTTAGAAGGTTTTGACTTGTTTTGATTCTGTTTAGCCCAGTTTTTGGTGTGTTTGGATTAGCTTTGGTGGGCTTTATCATGTTTTGTCAGGTTTTTTCGAATGTATTGATCACTTCTGTCTGGTTTTCTATTTTGGCGGGTTTGAAAATATTTTTGGATGAGTTTTGGCGGGTTTGAATATATTATGGCTCTTTGCGCAGAGACGACGGTGCCGGTTGCGGTGCGCTCCGGGGCGCTCCTTCTGCGGAAAGACACCTGGCAGCGGCACTTGGGACAGCTCCGCGTCTCCGTATTCTGCGTTTCTTGCCTTCTGCATCTCAGCAAAATGCTTTCCCACTAGGTCTAGCAAGGAGAAACTGTGGCAGCTGAGTAGATGTAGCCCGGCCCGCCCTTTGAAGTTGACAAGTTCTTGGCATCTCAGAGCCTCAAGGGAAGAGCAAGGTTATCTATGGTAGGCTGGGGCAGAACTAGCAGCAAGCAGAGCAAAGTTGTCCAAGAATAGCTTCCATTGGAATGCTAATGGCAATTGAAGAGGCAGGCCAGTGGCAAGCCACTATCTTCTAGCAGTTTGAAAGTTGCAGACACAGTGCAGGTGTTTTGCGGCTTCCTTCTTGGCCTCCTAGAAGGTGCCGCACTCTCCGTCTCTTGCTTGCCAATATGTTGCCGTGTTCCTCCTATTGTTTGCTTTGTTTTGATTTGTTTTGATGATCTTTTGGCGGGTTTTCGGAATGTTTTGGTGGTGTTTTAGAATGTTTTGTTTTCTCTTGTGTTGTTTTTATTGTCTTGGAAGGTTTTGGAACGTTTGGATTCGTTTTGGCGGGTTTTAAAATATTTTGGCGGTTGTTTGGAATGTTTTGGTTTGCTTTCATTTGTTTTGATTATGTTTTGGCAAGTTATTGAAAGTTTCGATCACTTCTGACTGGTTTTCTAGTATTTTGGCATCTTTTCAGAATGTTTTGATCAGTTTTAGCAGGTTGTAAACTATTTTGTCAGGTTTTTGGAATGTTTTGGTTGGTTTTGATTTGTTTTTATGATGTTTTGCCAAGTTTTTTGAATGATTTGATCAGTTCTGGCTGGTTTTCTAATGTTTTGGCAATTTTCAGAATGTTTTGATGAGTTTTGTGGGTCTAAATTATTTTGGCGGTTTTTGGAATATTTTGGTTGGTTTTGATTTGATTTGATGATGTTTTGTCCGGTTTTCGGAATGTTTTGGTTGGGTTTTAGAATGTTTTGTATTCTCTTGAGTTGTTTTTATTCTGTTGGCAGGTTTTGGAATGTTTGGATTGCTTTTGGCGGGTTTTAAAATATTTTGGCGGGTATTTGGAATGTTTTGGCGGGTATTCGGAATGTTTTGATTAGTTTTGACGGGTTTTGAAATATTTTGGAGGGTTTTTAGAAGGTTTTGATTCTGTTTAGCCCAGTTTTTGGTGTGTTTGGATTAGCTTTGGTGGGCTTTATCATGTTTTGTCAGGTTTTTTCGAATGTATTGATCACTTCTGTCTGGTTTTCTATTTTGGCGGGTTTGAAAATATTTTTGGATTAGTTTTGGCAGGTTTTAAAATATTTTGGCTCTTTGCGCAGAGACGACGGTGCCGGTTGCGGTGCGCTCCGGGGCGCTCCTTCTGCGGAAAGACGCCTGGCAGCGGCACTTGGGACAGCTCCGCGTCTCCGTATTCTGCGTTTCTTGCCTTCTGCATCTCAGCAAAATGCTTTCCCACTAGGTCTAGCAAGGAGAAACTGTGGCAGCTGAGTAGATGTAGCCCGGCCCGCCCTTTGAAGTTGACAAGTTCTTGGCATCTCAGAGCCTCAAGGGAAGAGCAAGGTTATCTATGGTAGGCTGGGGCAGAACTAGCAGCAAGCAGAACAAAGTTGTCCAAGAATAGCTTCCATTGGAATGCTAATGGCAATTGAAGAGGCAGGCCAGTGGCAAGCCACTATCTTCTAGCAGTTTGAAAGTTGCAGACACAGTGCAGGTGTTGTGCGGCTTCTTTCTTGGCCTCCTAGAAGGTGCCGTGGTGCCGCGCTCTCCGTCTCTTGCTTGCCAATATGTTGCCATGTTCCTCCTATTGTTTGGTTTGTTTTGATTTGTTTTGATGATCTTTTGGCGGGTTTTCGGAATGTTTTGGTGGTGTTTTAGAATGTTTTGTTTTCTCTTGTGTTGTTTTTATTGTCTTGGCAGGTTGTGGAAGGTTTGGATTCGTTTTGGCGGGTTTTAAAATATTTTGGCGGGTATTTGGAATGTTTTGGTTTGCTTTCATTTGTTTTGATTATGTTTTGGCAAGTTATTGAAAGTTTTGATCACTTCTGACTGGTTTTCTAGTATTTTGGCATCTTTTCAGAATGTTTTGATCAGTTTTAGCAGGTTGTAAACTATTTTGTCAGGTTTTTGGAATGTTTTGGTTGGTTTTGATTTGTTTTTATGATGTTTTGCCAAGTTTTTTGAATGTTTTGATCAGTTCTGGCTGGTTTTCTAATGTTTTGGCAATTTTCAGAATGTTTTGATGAGTTTTGTGGGTCTAAATCATTTTGGCGGTTTTCGGAATATTTTGGTTGGTTTTGATTTGTTTTTATGATGTTTTGGCGGGTTTTCGGACTGTTTTGGTTGGGTTTTAGAATGTTTTGTATTCTCTTGAGTTGTTTTTATTCTGTTGGCAGGTTTTGGAATGTTTGGATTCCTTTTGGCGGGTTTTAAAATATTTTGGCGGGTATTTGGAATGTTTTGGCGGGTATTCGGAATGTTTTGATTAGTTTTGACGGGTTTTGAAATATTTTGGAGGGTTTTTAGAAGGTTTTGATTCTGTTTAGCCCAGTTTTTGGTGTGTTTGGATTAGCTTTGGTGGGCTTTATCATGTTTTGTCAGGTTTTTTCGAATGTATTGATCACTTCTGTCTGGTTTTCTATTTTGGCGGGTTTGAAAATATTTTTGGATTAGTTTTGGCAGGTTTTAAAATATTTTGGCTCTTTGCGCAGAGACGACGGTGCCGGTTGCGGTGCGCTCCGGGGCGCTCCTTCTGCGGAAAGACGCCTGGCAGCGGCACTTGGGACAGCTCCGCGTCTCCGTATTCTGCGTTTCTTGCCTTCTGCATCTCAGCAAAATGCTTTCCCACTAGGTCTAGCAAGGAGAAACTGTGGCAGCTGAGTAGATGTAGCCCGGCCCGCCCTTTGAAGTTGACAAGTTCTTGGCATCTCAGAGCCTCAAGGGAAGAGCAAGGTTATCTATGGTAGGCTGGGGCAGAACTAGCAGCAAGCAGAGCAAAGTTGTCCAAGAATAGCTTCCATTGGAATGCTAATGGCAATTGAAGAGGCAGGCCAGTGGCAAGCCACTAGCTTCTAGCAGTTTGAAAGTTGCAGACACAGTGCAGGTGTTGTGCGGCTTCTTTCTTGGCCTCCTAGAAGGTGCCGTGGTGCCGCGCTCTCCGTCTCTTGCTTGCCAATATGTTGCCGTGTTCCTCCTATTGTTTGGTTTGTTTTGATTTGTTTTGATGATGTTTTGGCTGGTTTTCGGAATGTTTTGGTGGTGTTTTAGAATGTTTTGTTTTCTCTTGTGTTGTTTTTATTGTCTTGGCAGGTTGTGGAACATTTGGATTCGTTTTGGTGGGTTTTAAAATATTTTGGCGGGTATTTGGAATGTTTTGGTTTGCTTTCATTTGTTTTGATTATGTTTTGGCAAGTTATTGAAAGTTTCGATCACTTCTGACTGGTTTTCTAGTATTTTGGGATCTTTTCAGAATGTTTCGATCAGTTTTAGAATGTTTTGTATTCTCTTGAGTTGTTTTTATTCTGTTGGCAGGTTTTGGAATGTTTGGATTCCTTTTGGCGGGTTTTAAAATATTTTGGCGGGTATTTGGAATGTTTTGGCGGGTATTCGGAATGTTTTGATTAGTTTTGACGGGTTTTGAAATATTTTGGAGGGTTTTTAGAAGGTTTTGATTCTGTTTAGCCCAGTTTTTGGTGTGTTTGGATTAGCTTTGGTGGGCTTTATCATGTTTTGTCAGGTTTTTTCGAATGTATTGATCACTTCTGTCTGGTTTTCTATTTTGGCGGTTTTGAAATTATTTTTGGATTAGTTTTGGCAGGTTTTAAAATATTTTGGCTCTTTGCGCAGAGACGACGGTGCCGGTTGCGGTGCGCTCCGGGGCGCTCCTTCTGCGGAAAGACGCCTGGCAGCGGCACTTGGGACAGCTCCGCGTCTCCGTATTCTGCGTTTCTTGCCTTCTGCATCTCAGCAAAATGCTTTCCCACTAGGTCTAGCAAGGAGAAACTGTGGCAGCTGAGTAGATGTAGCCCGGCCCGCCCTTTGAAGTTGACAAGTTCTTGGCATCTCAGAGCCTCAAGGGAAGAGCAAGGTTATCTATGGTAGGCTGGGGCAGAACTAGCAGCAAGCAGAGCAAAGTTGTCCAAGAATAGCTTCCATTGGAATGCTAATGGCAATTGAAGAGGCAGGCCAGTGGCAAGCCACTATCTTCTAGCAGTTTGAAAGTTGCAGACACAGTGCAGGTGTTGTGCGGCTTCTTTCTTGGCCTCCTAGAAGGTGCCGTGGTGCCGCGCTCTCCGTCTCTTGCTTGCCAATATGTTGCCATGTTCCTCCTATTGTTTGGTTTGTTTTGATTTGTTTTGATGATCTTTTGGCGGGTTTTCGGAATGTTTTGGTGGTGTTTTAGAATGTTTTGTTTTCTCTTGTGTTGTTTTTATTGTCTTGGCAGGTTGTGGAACGTTTGGATTCGTTTTGGCGGGTTTTAAAATATTTTGGCGGGTATTTGGAATGTTTTGGTTTGCTTTCATTTGTTTTGATTATGTTTTGGCAAGTTATTGAAAGTTTTGATCACTTCTGACTGGTTTTCTAGTATTTTGGCATCTTTTCAGAATGTTTTGATCAGTTTTAGCAGGTTGTAAACTATTTTGTCAGGTTTTTGGAATGTTTTGGTTGGTTTTGATTTGTTTTTATGATGTTTTGCCAAGTTTTTTGAATGTTTTGATCAGTTCTGGCTGGTTTTCTAATGTTTTGGCAATTTTCAGAATGTTTTGATGAGTTTTGTGGGTCTAAATCATTTTGGCGGTTTTCGGAATATTTTGGTTGGTTTTGATTTGTTTTTATGATGTTTTGGCGGGTTTTCGGACTGTTTTGGTTGGGTTTTAGAATGTTTTGTATTCTCTTGAGTTGTTTTTATTCTGTTGGCAGGTTTTGGAATGTTTGGATTCCTTTTGGCGGGTTTTAAAATATTTTGGCGGGTATTTGGAATGTTTTGGCGGGTATTCGGAAGGTTTTGATTAGTTTTGATGGGTTTTGAAATATTTTGGTGGGTTTTTAGAAGGTTTTGACTTGTTTTGATTCTGTTTAGCCCAGTTTTTGGTGTGTTTGGATTAGCTTTGGTGGGCTTTATCATGTTTTGTCAGGTTTTTTCGAATGTATTGATCACTTCTGTCTGGTTTTCTATTTTGGCGGGTTTGAAAATATTTTTGGATGAGTTTTGGCGGGTTTGAAAATATTTTGGCTCTTTGCGCAGAGACGACGGTGCCGGTTGCGGTGCGCTCCGGGGCGCTCCTTCTGCGGAAAGACGCCTGGCAGCGGCACTTGGGACAGCTCCGCGTCTCCGTATTCTGCGTTTCTTGCCTTCTGCATCTCAGCAAAATGCTTTCCCACTAGGTCTAGCAAGGAGAAACTGTGGCAGCTGAGTAGATGTAGCCCGGCCCGCCCTTTGAAGTTGACAAGTTCTTGGCATCTCAGAGCCTCAAGGGAAGAGCAAGGTTATCTATGGTAGGCTGGGGCAGAACTAGCAGCAAGCAGAGCAAAGTTGTCCAAGAATAGCTTCCATTGGAATGCTAATGGCAATTGAAGAGGCAGGCCAGTGGCAAGCCACTAGCTTCTAGCAGTTTGAAAGTTGCAGACACAGTGCAGGTGTTTTGCGGCTTCTTTCTTGGCCTCCTAGAAGGTGCCGCACTCTCCGTCTCTTGCTTGCCAATATGTTGCCGTGTTCCTCCTATTGTTTGGTTTGTTTTGATTTGTTTTGATGATCTTTTGGCGGGTTTTCGGAATGTTTTGGTGGTGTTTTAGAATGTTTTGTTTTCTCTTGTGTTGTTTTTATTGTCTTGGCAGGTTGTGGAACGTTTGGATTCGTTTTGGCGGGTTTTAAAATATTTTGGCGGTTGTTTGGAATGTTTTGGTTTGCTTTCATTTGTTTTGATTATGTTTTGGCAAGTTATTGAAAGTTTGGATCACTTCTGACTGGTTTTCTAGTATTTTGGCATCTTTTCAGAATATTTTGATCAGTTTTAGCAGGTTGTAAACTATTTTGTCAGGTTTTTGGAATGTTTTGGTTGGTTTTGATTTGATTTGATGATGTTTTGTCCGGTTTTCGGAATGTTTTGGTTGGGTTTTAGAATGTTTTGTATTCTCTTGAGTTGTTTTTATTCTGTTGGCAGGTTTTGGAATGTTTGGATTCCTTTTGGCGGGTTTTAAAATATTTTGGCGGGTATTTGGAATGTTTTGGCGGGTATTCGGAATGTTTTGATTAGTTTTGACGGGTTTTGAAATATTTTGGAGGGTTTTTAGAAGGTTTTGATTCTGTTTAGCCCAGTTTTTGGTGTGTTTGGATTAGCTTTGGTGGGCTTTATCATGTTTTGTCAGGTTTTTTCGAATGTATTGATCACTTCTGTCTGGTTTTCTATTTTGGCGGTTTTGAAATTATTTTTGGATTAGTTTTGGCAGGTTTTAAAATATTTTGGCTCTTTGCGCAGAGACGACGGTGCCGGTTGCGGTGCGCTCCGGGGCGCTCCTTCTGCGGAAAGACGCCTGGCAGCGGCACTTGGGACAGCTCCGCGTCTCCGTATTCTGCGTTTCTTGCCTTCTGCATCTCAGCAAAATGCTTTCCCACTAGGTCTAGCAAGGAGAAACTGTGGCAGCTGAGTAGATGTAGCCCGGCCCGCCCTTTGAAGTTGACAAGTTCTTGGCATCTCAGAGCCTCAAGGGAAGAGCAAGGTTATCTATGGTAGGCTGGGGCAGAACTAGCAGCAAGCAGAGCAAAGTTGTCCAAGAATAGCTTCCATTGGAATGCTAATGGCAATTGAAGAGGCAGGCCAGTGGCAAGCCACTATCTTCTAGCAGTTTGAAAGTTGCAGACACAGTGCAGGTGTTGTGCGGCTTCTTTCTTGGCCTCCTAGAAGGTGCCGTGGTGCCGCGCTCTCCGTCTCTTGCTTGCCAATATGTTGCCATGTTCCTCCTATTGTTTGGTTTGTTTTGATTTGTTTTGATGATCTTTTGGCGGGTTTTCGGAATGTTTTGGTGGTGTTTTAGAATGTTTTGTTTTCTCTTGTGTTGTTTTTATTGTCTTGGCAGGTTGTGGAAGGTTTGGATTCGTTTTGGCGGGTTTTAAAATATTTTGGCGGGTATTTGGAATGTTTTGGTTTGCTTTCATTTGTTTTGATTATGTTTTGGCAAGTTATTGAAAGTTTTGATCACTTCTGACTGGTTTTCTAGTATTTTGGCATCTTTTCAGAATGTTTTGATCAGTTTTAGCAGGTTGTAAACTATTTTGTCAGGTTTTTGGAATGTTTTGGTTGGTTTTGATTTGTTTTTATGATGTTTTGCCAAGTTTTTTGAATGTTTTGATCAGTTCTGGCTGGTTTTCTAATGTTTTGGCAATTTTCAGAATGTTTTGATGAGTTTTGTGGGTCTAAATCATTTTGGCGGTTTTCGGAATATTTTGGTTGGTTTTGATTTGTTTTTATGATGTTTTGGCGGGTTTTCGGACTGTTTTGGTTGGGTTTTAGAATGTTTTGTATTCTCTTGAGTTGTTTTTATTGTCTTGGCAGGTTTTGGAATGTTTGGATTTGTTTTGGCGGGTTTTAAAATATTTTGGCGGGTATTTGGAATGTTTTGGCGGGTATTCGGAATGTTTTGATTAGTTTTGATGGGTTTTGAAATATTTTGGTGGGTTTTTAGAAGGTTTTGATTCTGTTTAGCCCAGTTTTTGGTGTGTTTGGATTAGCTTTGGTGGGCTTTATCATGTTTTGTCAGGTTTTTTCGAATGTATTGATCACTTCTGTCTGGTTTTCTATTTTGGCGGGTTTGAAAATATTTTTGGATGAGTTTTGGCGGGTTTGAAAATATTTTGGCTCTTTGCGCAGAGACGACGGTGCCGGTTGCGGTGCGCTCCGGGGCGCTCCTTCTGCGGAAAGACGCCTGGCAGCGGCACTTGGGACAGCTCCGCGTCTCCGTATTCTGCGTTTCTTGCCTTCTGCATCTCAGCAAAATGCTTTCCCACTAGGTCTAGCAAGGAGAAACTGTGGCAGCTGAGTAGATGTAGCCCGGCCCGCCCTTTGAAGTTGACAAGTTCTTGGCATCTCAGAGCCTCAAGGGAAGAGCAAGGTTATCTATGGTAGGCTGGGGCAGAACTAGCAGCAAGCAGAGCAAAGTTGTCCAAGAATAGCTTCCATTGGAATGCTAATGGCAATTGAAGAGGCAGGCCAGTGGCAAGCCACTAGCTTCTAGCAGTTTGAAAGTTGCAGACACAGTGCAGGTGTTTTGCGGCTTCTTTCTTGGCCTCCTAGAAGGTGCCGCACTCTCCGTCTCTTGCTTGCCAATATGTTGCCATGTTCCTCCTATTGTTTGGTTTGTTTTGATTTGTTTTGATGATCTTTTGGCGGGTTTTCGGAATGTTTTGGTGGTGTTTTAGAATGTTTTGTTTTCTCTTGTGTTGTTTTTATTGTCTTGGCAGGTTGTGGAACGTTTGGATTCGTTTTGGCGGGTTTTAAAATATTTTGGCGGTTGTTTGGAATGTTTTGGTTTGCTTTCATTTGTTTTGATTATGTTTTGGCAAGTTATTGAAAGTTTGGATCACTTCTGACTGGTTTTCTAGTATTTTGGCATCTTTTCAGAATGTTTTGATCAGTTTTAGCAGGTTGTAAACTATTTTGTCAGGTTTTTGGAATGTTTTGGTTGGTTTTGATTTGTTTTTATGATGTTTTGCCAAGTTTTTTGAATGATTTGATCAGTTCTGGCTGGTTTTCTAATGTTTTGGCAATTTTCAGAATGCTTTGATGAGTTTTGTGGGTCTAAATTATTTTGGCGGTTTTTGGAATATTTTGGTTGGTTTTGATTTGATTTGATGATGTTTTGTCCGGTTTTCGGAATGTTTTGGTTGGGTTTTAGAATGTTTTGTATTCTCTTGAATTGTTTTTATTCTGTTGGCAGGTTTTGGAATGTTTGGATTCCTTTTGGCGGGTTTTAAAATATTTTGGCGGGTATTTGGAATGTTTTGGCGGGTATTCGGAAGGTTTTGATTAGTTTTGACGGGTTTTGAAATATTTTGGAGGGTTTTTAGAAGGTTTTGATTCTGTTTAGCCCAGTTTTTGGTGTGTTTGGATTAGCTTTGGTGGGCTTTATCATGTTTTGTCAGGTTTTTTCGAATGTATTGATCACTTCTGTCTGGTTTTCTATTTTGGCGGTTTTGAAATTATTTTTGGATTAGTTTTGGCAGGTTTTAAAATATTTTGGCTCTTTGCGCAGAGACGACGGTGCCGGTTGCGGTGCGCTCCGGGGCGCTCCTTCTGCGGAAAGACGCCTGGCAGCGGCACTTGGGACAGCTCCGCGTCTCCGTATTCTGCGTTTCTTGCCTTCTGCATCTCAGCAAAATGCTTTCCCACTAGGTCTAGCAAGGAGAAACTGTGGCAGCTGAGTAGATGTAGCCCGGCCCGCCCTTTGAAGTTGACAAGTTCTTGGCATCTCAGAGCCTCAAGGGAAGAGCAAGGTTATCTATGGTAGGCTGGGGCAGAACTAGCAGCAAGCAGAGCAAAGTTGTCCAAGAATAGCTTCCATTGGAATGCTAATGGCAATTGAAGAGGCAGGCCAGTGGCAAGCCACTATCTTCTAGCAGTTTGAAAGTTGCAGACACAGTGCAGGTGTTGTGCGGCTTCTTTCTTGGCCTCCTAGAAGGTGCCGTGGTGCCGCGCTCTCCGTCTCTTGCTTGCCAATATGTTGCCATGTTCCTCCTATTGTTTGGTTTGTTTTGATTTGTTTTGATGATCTTTTGGCGGGTTTTCGGAATGTTTTGGTGGTGTTTTAGAATGTTTTGTTTTCTCTTGTGTTGTTTTTATTGTCTTGGCAGGTTGTGGAAGGTTTGGATTCGTTTTGGCGGGTTTTAAAATATTTTGGCGGGTATTTGGAATGTTTTGGTTTGCTTTCATTTGTTTTGATTATGTTTTGGCAAGTTATTGAAAGTTTTGATCACTTCTGACTGGTTTTCTAGTATTTTGGCATCTTTTCAGAATGTTTTGATCAGTTTTAGCAGGTTGTAAACTATTTTGTCAGGTTTTTGGAATGTTTTGGTTGGTTTTGATTTGTTTTTATGATGTTTTGCCAAGTTTTTTGAATGTTTTGATCAGTTCTGGCTGGTTTTCTAATGTTTTGGCAATTTTCAGAATGTTTTGATGAGTTTTGTGGGTCTAAATCATTTTGGCGGTTTTCGGAATATTTTGGTTGGTTTTGATTTGTTTTTATGATGTTTTGGCGGGTTTTCGGACTGTTTTGGTTGGGTTTTAGAATGTTTTGTATTCTCTTGAGTTGTTTTTATTGTGTTGGCAGGTTTTGGAATGTTTGGATTCCTTTTGGCGGGTTTTAAAATATTTTGGCGGGTATTTGGAATGTTTTGGCGGGTATTCGGAATGTTTTGATTAGTTTTGACGGGTTTTGAAATATTTTGGAGGGTTTTTAGAAGGTTTTGATTCTGTTTAGCCCAGTTTTTGGTGTGTTTGGATTAGCTTTGGTGGGCTTTATCATGTTTTGTCAGGTTTTTTCGAATGTATTGATCACTTCTGTCTGGTTTTCTATTTTGGCGGGTTTGAAAATATTTTTGGATGAGTTTTGGCGGGTTTGAAAATATTTTGGCTCTTTGCGCAGAGACGACGGTGCCGGTTGCGGTGCGCTCCGGGGCGCTCCTTCTGCGGAAAGACGCCTGGCAGCGGCACTTGGGACAGCTCCGCGTCTCCGTATTCTGCGTTTCTTGCCTTCTGCATCTCAGCAAAATGCTTTCCCACTAGGTCTAGCAAGGAGAAACTGTGGCAGCTGAGTAGATGTAGCCCGGCCCGCCCTTTGAAGTTCACAAGTTCTTGGCATCTCAGAGCCTCAAGGGAAGAGCAAGGTTATCTATGGTAGGCTGGGGCAGAACTAGCAGCAAGCAGAGCAAAGTTGTCCAAGAATAGCTTCCATTGGAATGCTAATGGCAATTGAAGAGGCAGGCCAGTGGCAAGCCACTAGCTTCTAGCAGTTTGAAAGTTGCAGACACAGTGCAGGTGTTGTGCGGCTTCTTTCTTGGCCTCCTAGAAGGTGCCGTGGTGCCGCGCTCTCCGTCTCTTGCTTGCCAATATGTTGCCGTGTTCCTCCTATTGTTTGGTTTGTTTTGATTTGTTTTGATGATGTTTTGGCGGGTTTTCGGAATGTTTTGGTGGTGTTTTAGAATGTTTTGTTTTCTCTTGTGTTGTTTTTATTGTCTTGGCAGGTTGTGGAACGTTTGGATTCGTTTTGGTGGGTTTTAAAATATTTTGGCGGGTATTTGGAATGTTTTGGTTTGCTTTCATTTGTTTTGATTATGTTTTGGCAAGTTATTGAAAGTTTCGATCACTTCTGACTGGTTTTCTAGTATTTTGGGATCTTTTCAGAATGTTTTGATCAGTTTTAGAATGTTTTGTATTCTCTTGAGTTGTTTTTATTGTCTTGGCAGGTTTTGGAATGTTTGGATTGCTTTTGGCGGGTTTTAAAATATTTTGGCGGGTATTTGGAATGTTTTGGCGGGTATTCGGAAGGTTTTGATTAGTTTTGATGGGTTTTGAAATATTTTGGCGGGTTTTTAGAAGGTTTTGACTTGTTTTGATTCTGTTTAGCCCAGTTTTTGGTGTGTTTGGATTAGCTTTGGTGGGCTTTATCATGTTTTGTCAGGTTTTTTCGAATGTATTGATCACTTCTGTCTGGTTTTCTATTTTGGCGGGTTTGAAAATATTTTTGGATGAGTTTTGGCGGGTTTGAAAATATTTTGGCTCTTTGCGCAGAGACGACGGTGCCGGTTGCGGTGCGCTCCGGGGCGCTCCTTCTGCGGAAAGACGGCTGGCAGCGGCACTTGGGACAGCTCCGCGTCTCCGTATTCTGCGTTTCTTGCCTTCTGCATCTCAGCAAAATGCTTTCCCACTAGGTCTAGCAAGGAGAAACTGTGGCAGCTGAGTAGATGTAGCCCGGCCCGCCCTTTGAAGTTGACAAGTTCTTGGCATCTCAGAGCCTCAAGGGAAGAGCAAGGTTATCTATGGTAGGCTGGGGCAGAACTAGCAGCAAGCAGAGCAAAGTTGTCCAAGAATAGCTTCCATTGGAATGCTAATGGCAATTGAAGAGGCAGGCCAGTGGCAAGCCACTATCTTCTAGCAGTTTGAAAGTTGCAGACACAGTGCAGGTGTTTTGCGGCTTCCTTCTTGGCCTCCTAGAAGGTGCCGCACTCTCCGTCTCTTGCTTGCCAATATGTTGCCGTGTTCCTCCTATTGTTTGGTTTGTTTTGATTTGTTTTGATGATCTTTTGGCGGGTTTTCGGAATGTTTTGGTGGTGTTTTAGAATGTTTTGTTTTCTCTTGTGTTGTTTTTATTGTCTTGGAAGGTTTTGGAACGTTTGGATTCGTTTTGGCGGGTTTTAAAATATTTTGGCGGTTGTTTGGAATGTTTTGGTTTGCTTTCATTTGTTTTGATTATGTTTTGGCAAGTTATTGAAAGTTTTGATCACTTCTGACTGGTTTTCTAGTATTTTGGCATCTTTTCAGAATGTTTTGATCAGTTTTAGCAGGTTGTAAACTATTTTGTCAGGTTTTTGGAATGTTTTGGTTGGTTTTGATTTGTTTTTATGATGTTTTGCCAAGTTTTTTGAATGATTTGATCAGTTCTGGCTGGTTTTCTAATGTTTTGGCAATTTTCAGAATGTTTTGATGAGTTTTGTGGGTCTAAATTATTTTGGCGGTTTTTGGAATATTTTGGTTGGTTTTGATTTGATTTGATGATGTTTTGTCCGGTTTTCGGAATGTTTTGGTTGGGTTTTAGAATGTTTTGTATTCTCTTGAGTTGTTTTTATTCTGTTGGCAGGTTTTGGAATGTTTGGATTCCTTTTGGCGGGTTTTAAAATATTTTGGCGGGTATTTGGAATGTTTTGGCGGGTATTCGGAATGTTTTGATTAGTTTTGACGGGTTTTGAAATATTTTGGAGGGTTTTTAGAAGGTTTTGATTCTGTTTAGCCCAGTTTTTGGTGTGTTTGGATTAGCTTTGGTGGGCTTTATCATGTTTTGTCAGGTTTTTTCGAATGTATTGATCACTTCTGTCTGGTTTTCTATTTTGGCGGGTTTGAAAATATTTTTGGATGAGTTTTGGCGGGTTTGAAAATATTTTGGCTCTTTGCGCAGAGACGACGGTGCCGGTTGCGGTGCGCTCCGGGGCGCTCCTTCTGCGGAAAGACGCCTGGCAGCGGCACTTGGGACAGCTCCGCGTCTCCGTATTCTGCGTTTCTTGCCTTCTGCATCTCAGCAAAATGCTTTCCCACTAGGTCTAGCAAGGAGAAACTGTGGCAGCTGAGTAGATGTAGCCCGGCCCGCCCTTTGAAGTTGACAAGTTCTTGGCATCTCAGAGCCTCAAGGGAAGAGCAAGGTTATCTATGGTAGGCTGGGGCAGAACTAGCAGCAAGCAGAGCAAAGTTGTCCAAGAATAGCTTCCATTGGAATGCTAATGGCAATTGAAGAGGCAGGCCAGTGGCAAGCCACTAGCTTCTAGCAGTTTGAAAGTTGCAGACACAGTGCAGGTGTTTTGCGGCTTCTTTCTTGGCCTCCTAGAAGGTGCCGCACTCTCCGTCTCTTGCTTGCCAATATGTTGCCGTGTTCCTCCTATTGTTTGGTTTGTTTTGATTTGTTTTGATGATCTTTTGGCGGGTTTTCGGAATGTTTTGGTGGTGTTTTAGAATGTTTTGTTTTCTCTTGTGTTGTTTTTATTGTCTTGGCAGGTTGTGGAACGTTTGGATTCGTTTTGGCGGGTTTTAAAATATTTTGGCGGTTGTTTGGAATGTTTTGGTTTGCTTTCATTTGTTTTGATTATGTTTTGGCAAGTTATTGAAAGTTTGGATCACTTCTGACTGGTTTTCTAGTATTTTGGCATCTTTTCAGAATATTTTGATCAGTTTTAGCAGGTTGTAAACTATTTTGTCAGGTTTTTGGAATGTTTTGGTTGGTTTTGATTTGATTTGATGATGTTTTGTCCGGTTTTCGGAATGTTTTGGTTGGGTTTTAGAATGTTTTGTATTCTCTTGAGTTGTTTTTATTCTGTTGGCAGGTTTTGGAATGTTTGGATTCCTTTTGGCGGGTTTTAAAATATTTTGGCGGGTATTTGGAATGTTTTGGCGGGTATTCGGAATGTTTTGATTAGTTTTGACGGGTTTTGAAATATTTTGGAGGGTTTTTAGAAGGTTTTGATTCTGTTTAGCCCAGTTTTTGGTGTGTTTGGATTAGCTTTGGTGGGCTTTATCATGTTTTGTCAGGTTTTTTCGAATGTATTGATCACTTCTGTCTGGTTTTCTATTTTGGCGGTTTTGAAATTATTTTTGGATTAGTTTTGGCAGGTTTTAAAATATTTTGGCTCTTTGCGCAGAGACGACGGTGCCGGTTGCGGTGCGCTCCGGGGCGCTCCTTCTGCGGAAAGACGCCTGGCAGCGGCACTTGGGACAGCTCCGCGTCTCCGTATTCTGCGTTTCTTGCCTTCTGCATCTCAGCAAAATGCTTTCCCACTAGGTCTAGCAAGGAGAAACTGTGGCAGCTGAGTAGATGTAGCCCGGCCCGCCCTTTGAAGTTGACAAGTTCTTGGCATCTCAGAGCCTCAAGGGAAGAGCAAGGTTATCTATGGTAGGCTGGGGCAGAACTAGCAGCAAGCAGAGCAAAGTTGTCCAAGAATAGCTTCCATTGGAATGCTAATGGCAATTGAAGAGGCAGGCCAGTGGCAAGCCACTATCTTCTAGCAGTTTGAAAGTTGCAGACACAGTGCAGGTGTTGTGCGGCTTCTTTCTTGGCCTCCTAGAAGGTGCCGTGGTGCCGCGCTCTCCGTCTCTTGCTTGCCAATATGTTGCCATGTTCCTCCTATTGTTTGGTTTGTTTTGATTTGTTTTGATGATCTTTTGGCGGGTTTTCGGAATGTTTTGGTGGTGTTTTAGAATGTTTTGTTTTCTCTTGTGTTGTTTTTATTGTCTTGGCAGGTTGTGGAAGGTTTGGATTCGTTTTGGCGGGTTTTAAAATATTTTGGCGGGTATTTGGAATGTTTTGGTTTGCTTTCATTTGTTTTGATTATGTTTTGGCAAGTTATTGAAAGTTTTGATCACTTCTGACTGGTTTTCTAGTATTTTGGCATCTTTTCAGAATGTTTTGATCAGTTTTAGCAGGTTGTAAACTATTTTGTCAGGTTTTTGGAATGTTTTGGTTGGTTTTGATTTGTTTTTATGATGTTTTGCCAAGTTTTTTGAATGTTTTGATCAGTTCTGGCTGGTTTTCTAATGTTTTGGCAATTTTCAGAATGTTTTGATGAGTTTTGTGGGTCTAAATCATTTTGGCGGTTTTCGGAATATTTTGGTTGGTTTTGATTTGTTTTTATGATGTTTTGGCGGGTTTTCGGACTGTTTTGGTTGGGTTTTAGAATGTTTTGTATTCTCTTGAGTTGTTTTTATTGTCTTGGCAGGTTTTGGAATGTTTGGATTTGTTTTGGCGGGTTTTAAAATATTTTGGCGGGTATTTGGAATGTTTTGGCGGGTATTCGGAATGTTTTGATTAGTTTTGATGGGTTTTGAAATATTTTGGTGGGTTTTTAGAAGGTTTTGATTCTGTTTAGCCCAGTTTTTGGTGTGTTTGGATTAGCTTTGGTGGGCTTTATCATGTTTTGTCAGGTTTTTTCGAATGTATTGATCACTTCTGTCTGGTTTTCTATTTTGGCGGGTTTGAAAATATTTTTGGATGAGTTTTGGCGGGTTTGAAAATATTTTGGCTCTTTGCGCAGAGACGACGGTGCCGGTTGCGGTGCGCTCCGGGGCGCTCCTTCTGCGGAAAGACGCCTGGCAGCGGCACTTGGGACAGCTCCGCGTCTCCGTATTCTGCGTTTCTTGCCTTCTGCATCTCAGCAAAATGCTTTCCCACTAGGTCTAGCAAGGAGAAACTGTGGCAGCTGAGTAGATGTAGCCCGGCCCGCCCTTTGAAGTTGACAAGTTCTTGGCATCTCAGAGCCTCAAGGGAAGAGCAAGGTTATCTATGGTAGGCTGGGGCAGAACTAGCAGCAAGCAGAGCAAAGTTGTCCAAGAATAGCTTCCATTGGAATGCTAATGGCAATTGAAGAGGCAGGCCAGTGGCAAGCCACTAGCTTCTAGCAGTTTGAAAGTTGCAGACACAGTGCAGGTGTTTTGCGGCTTCTTTCTTGGCCTCCTAGAAGGTGCCGCACTCTCCGTCTCTTGCTTGCCAATATGTTGCCATGTTCCTCCTATTGTTTGGTTTGTTTTGATTTGTTTTGATGATCTTTTGGCGGGTTTTCGGAATGTTTTGGTGGTGTTTTAGAATGTTTTGTTTTCTCTTGTGTTGTTTTTATTGTCTTGGCAGGTTGTGGAACGTTTGGATTCGTTTTGGCGGGTTTTAAAATATTTTGGCGGTTGTTTGGAATGTTTTGGTTTGCTTTCATTTGTTTTGATTATGTTTTGGCAAGTTATTGAAAGTTTGGATCACTTCTGACTGGTTTTCTAGTATTTTGGCATCTTTTCAGAATGTTTTGATCAGTTTTAGCAGGTTGTAAACTATTTTGTCAGGTTTTTGGAATGTTTTGGTTGGTTTTGATTTGTTTTTATGATGTTTTGCCAAGTTTTTTGAATGATTTGATCAGTTCTGGCTGGTTTTCTAATGTTTTGGCAATTTTCAGAATGCTTTGATGAGTTTTGTGGGTCTAAATTATTTTGGCGGTTTTTGGAATATTTTGGTTGGTTTTGATTTGATTTGATGATGTTTTGTCCGGTTTTCGGAATGTTTTGGTTGGGTTTTAGAATGTTTTGTATTCTCTTGAATTGTTTTTATTCTGTTGGCAGGTTTTGGAATGTTTGGATTCCTTTTGGCGGGTTTTAAAATATTTTGGCGGGTATTTGGAATGTTTTGGCGGGTATTCGGAATGTTTTGATTAGTTTTGACGGGTTTTGAAATATTTTGGAGGGTTTTTAGAAGGTTTTGATTCTGTTTAGCCCAGTTTTTGGTGTGTTTGGATTAGCTTTGGTGGGCTTTATCATGTTTTGTCAGGTTTTTTCGAATGTATTGATCACTTCTGTCTGGTTTTCTATTTTGGCGGTTTTGAAATTATTTTTGGATTAGTTTTGGCAGGTTTTAAAATATTTTGGCTCTTTGCGCAGAGACGACGGTGCCGGTTGCGGTGCGCTCCGGGGCGCTCCTTCTGCGGAAAGACGCCTGGCAGCGGCACTTGGGACAGCTCCGCGTCTCCGTATTCTGCGTTTCTTGCCTTCTGCATCTCAGCAAAATGCTTTCCCACTAGGTCTAGCAAGGAGAAACTGTGGCAGCTGAGTAGATGTAGCCCGGCCCGCCCTTTGAAGTTGACAAGTTCTTGGCATCTCAGAGCCTCAAGGGAAGAGCAAGGTTATCTATGGTAGGCTGGGGCAGAACTAGCAGCAAGCAGAGCAAAGTTGTCCAAGAATAGCTTCCATTGGAATGCTAATGGCAATTGAAGAGGCAGGCCAGTGGCAAGCCACTATCTTCTAGCAGTTTGAAAGTTGCAGACACAGTGCAGGTGTTGTGCGGCTTCTTTCTTGGCCTCCTAGAAGGTGCCGTGGTGCCGCGCTCTCCGTCTCTTGCTTGCCAATATGTTGCCATGTTCCTCCTATTGTTTGGTTTGTTTTGATTTGTTTTGATGATCTTTTGGCGGGTTTTCGGAATGTTTTGGTGGTGTTTTAGAATGTTTTGTTTTCTCTTGTGTTGTTTTTATTGTCTTGGCAGGTTGTGGAAGGTTTGGATTCGTTTTGGCGGGTTTTAAAATATTTTGGCGGGTATTTGGAATGTTTTGGTTTGCTTTCATTTGTTTTGATTATGTTTTGGCAAGTTATTGAAAGTTTTGATCACTTCTGACTGGTTTTCTAGTATTTTGGCATCTTTTCAGAATGTTTTGATCAGTTTTAGCAGGTTGTAAACTATTTTGTCAGGTTTTTGGAATGTTTTGGTTGGTTTTGATTTGTTTTTATGATGTTTTGCCAAGTTTTTTGAATGTTTTGATCAGTTCTGGCTGGTTTTCTAATGTTTTGGCAATTTTCAGAATGTTTTGATGAGTTTTGTGGGTCTAAATCATTTTGGCGGTTTTCGGAATATTTTGGTTGGTTTTGATTTGTTTTTATGATGTTTTGGCGGGTTTTCGGACTGTTTTGGTTGGGTTTTAGAATGTTTTGTATTCTCTTGAGTTGTTTTTATTGTGTTGGCAGGTTTTGGAATGTTTGGATTCCTTTTGGCGGGTTTTAAAATATTTTGGCGGGTATTTGGAATGTTTTGGCGGGTATTCGGAATGTTTTGATTAGTTTTGACGGGTTTTGAAATATTTTGGAGGGTTTTTAGAAGGTTTTGATTCTGTTTAGCCCAGTTTTTGGTGTGTTTGGATTAGCTTTGGTGGGCTTTATCATGTTTTGTCAGGTTTTTTCGAATGTATTGATCACTTCTGTCTGGTTTTCTATTTTGGCGGGTTTGAAAATATTTTTGGATGAGTTTTGGCGGGTTTGAAAATATTTTGGCTCTTTGCGCAGAGACGACGGTGCCGGTTGCGGTGCGCTCCGGGGCGCTCCTTCTGCGGAAAGACGCCTGGCAGCGGCACTTGGGACAGCTCCGCGTCTCCGTATTCTGCGTTTCTTGCCTTCTGCATCTCAGCAAAATGCTTTCCCACTAGGTCTAGCAAGGAGAAACTGTGGCAGCTGAGTAGATGTAGCCCGGCCCGCCCTTTGAAGTTCACAAGTTCTTGGCATCTCAGAGCCTCAAGGGAAGAGCAAGGTTATCTATGGTAGGCTGGGGCAGAACTAGCAGCAAGCAGAGCAAAGTTGTCCAAGAATAGCTTCCATTGGAATGCTAATGGCAATTGAAGAGGCAGGCCAGTGGCAAGCCACTAGCTTCTAGCAGTTTGAAAGTTGCAGACACAGTGCAGGTGTTGTGCGGCTTCTTTCTTGGCCTCCTAGAAGGTGCCGTGGTGCCGCGCTCTCCGTCTCTTGCTTGCCAATATGTTGCCGTGTTCCTCCTATTGTTTGGTTTGTTTTGATTTGTTTTGATGATGTTTTGGCGGGTTTTCGGAATGTTTTGGTGGTGTTTTAGAATGTTTTGTTTTCTCTTGTGTTGTTTTTATTGTCTTGGCAGGTTGTGGAACGTTTGGATTCGTTTTGGCGGGTTTTAAAATATTTTGGCGGGTATTTGGAATGTTTTGGTTTGCTTTCATTTGTTTTGATTATGTTTTGGCAAGTTATTGAAAGTTTCGATCACTTCTGACTGGTTTTCTAGTATTTTGGGATCTTTTCAGAATGTTTTGATCAGTTTTAGAATGTTTTGTATTCTCTTGAGTTGTTTTTATTGTCTTGGCAGGTTTTGGAATGTTTGGATTGCTTTTGGCGGGTTTTAAAATATTTTGGCGGGTATTTGGAATGTTTTGGCGGGTATTCGGAAGGTTTTGATTAGTTTTGATGGGTTTTGAAATATTTTGGCGGGTTTTTAGAAGGTTTTGACTTGTTTTGATTCTGTTTAGCCCAGTTTTTGGTGTGTTTGGATTAGCTTTGGTGGGCTTTATCATGTTTTGTCAGGTTTTTTCGAATGTATTGATCACTTCTGTCTGGTTTTCTATTTTGGCGGGTTTGAAAATATTTTTGGATGAGTTTTGGCGGGTTTGAAAATATTTTGGCTCTTTGCGCAGAGACGACGGTGCCGGTTGCGGTGCGCTCCGGGGCGCTCCTTCTGCGGAAAGACGGCTGGCAGCGGCACTTGGGACAGCTCCGCGTCTCCGTATTCTGCGTTTCTTGCCTTCTGCATCTCAGCAAAATGCTTTCCCACTAGGTCTAGCAAGGAGAAACTGTGGCAGCTGAGTAGATGTAGCCCGGCCCGCCCTTTGAAGTTGACAAGTTCTTGGCATCTCAGAGCCTCAAGGGAAGAGCAAGGTTATCTATGGTAGGCTGGGGCAGAACTAGCAGCAAGCAGAGCAAAGTTGTCCAAGAATAGCTTCCATTGGAATGCTAATGGCAATTGAAGAGGCAGGCCAGTGGCAAGCCACTATCTTCTAGCAGTTTGAAAGTTGCAGACACAGTGCAGGTGTTTTGCGGCTTCCTTCTTGGCCTCCTAGAAGGTGCCGCACTCTCCGTCTCTTGCTTGCCAATATGTTGCCGTGTTCCTCCTATTGTTTGGTTTGTTTTGATTTGTTTTGATGATCTTTTGGCGGGTTTTCGGAATGTTTTGGTGGTGTTTTAGAATGTTTTGTTTTCTCTTGTGTTGTTTTTATTGTCTTGGAAGGTTTTGGAACGTTTGGATTCGTTTTGGCGGGTTTTAAAATATTTTGGCGGTTGTTTGGAATGTTTTGGTTTGCTTTCATTTGTTTTGATTATGTTTTGGCAAGTTATTGAAAGTTTTGATCACTTCTGACTGGTTTTCTAGTATTTTGGCATCTTTTCAGAATGTTTTGATCAGTTTTAGCAGGTTGTAAACTATTTTGTCAGGTTTTTGGAATGTTTTGGTTGGTTTTGATTTGTTTTTATGATGTTTTGCCAAGTTTTTTGAATGATTTGATCAGTTCTGGCTGGTTTTCTAATGTTTTGGCAATTTTCAGAATGTTTTGATGAGTTTTGTGGGTCTAAATTATTTTGGCGGTTTTTGGAATATTTTGGTTGGTTTTGATTTGATTTGATGATGTTTTGTCCGGTTTTCGGAATGTTTTGGTTGGGTTTTAGAATGTTTTGTATTCTCTTGAGTTGTTTTTATTCTGTTGGCAGGTTTTGGAATGTTTGGATTCCTTTTGGCGGGTTTTAAAATATTTTGGCGGGTATTTGGAATGTTTTGGCGGGTATTCGGAATGTTTTGATTAGTTTTGACGGGTTTTGAAATATTTTGGAGGGTTTTTAGAAGGTTTTGATTCTGTTTAGCCCAGTTTTTGGTGTGTTTGGATTAGCTTTGGTGGGCTTTATCATGTTTTGTCAGGTTTTTTCGAATGTATTGATCACTTCTGTCTGGTTTTCTATTTTGGCGGGTTTGAAAATATTTTTGGATTAGTTTTGGCAGGTTTTAAAATATTTTGGCTCTTTGCGCAGAGACGACGGTGCCGGTTGCGGTGCGCTCCGGGGCGCTCCTTCTGCGGAAAGACGCCTGGCAGCGGCACTTGGGACAGCTCCGCGTCTCCGTATTCTGCGTTTCTTGCCTTCTGCATCTCAGCAAAATGCTTTCCCACTAGGTCTAGCAAGGAGAAACTGTGGCAGCTGAGTAGATGTAGCCCGGCCCGCCCTTTGAAGTTGACAAGTTCTTGGCATCTCAGAGCCTCAAGGGAAGAGCAAGGTTATCTATGGTAGGCTGGGGCAGAACTAGCAGCAAGCAGAGCAAAGTTGTCCAAGAATAGCTTCCATTGGAATGCTAATGGCAATTGAAGAGGCAGGCCAGTGGCAAGCCACTATCTTCTAGCAGTTTGAAAGTTGCAGACACAGTGCAGGTGTTGTGCGGCTTCTTTCTTGGCCTCCTAGAAGGTGCCGTGGTGCCGCGCTCTCCGTCTCTTGCTTGCCAATATGTTGCCATGTTCCTCCTATTGTTTGGTTTGTTTTGATTTGTTTTGATGATCTTTTGGCGGGTTTTCGGAATGTTTTGGTGGTGTTTTAGAATGTTTTGTTTTCTCTTGTGTTGTTTTTATTGTCTTGGCAGGTTGTGGAAGGTTTGGATTCGTTTTGGCGGGTTTTAAAATATTTTGGCGGGTATTTGGAATGTTTTGGTTTGCTTTCATTTGTTTTGATTATGTTTTGGCAAGTTATTGAAAGTTTTGATCACTTCTGACTGGTTTTCTAGTATTTTGGCATCTTTTCAGAATGTTTTGATCAGTTTTAGCAGGTTGTAAACTATTTTGTCAGGTTTTTGGAATGTTTTGGTTGGTTTTGATTTGTTTTTATGATGTTTTGCCAAGTTTTTTGAATGTTTTGATCAGTTCTGGCTGGTTTTCTAATGTTTTGGCAATTTTCAGAATGTTTTGATGAGTTTTGTGGGTCTAAATCATTTTGGCGGTTTTCGGAATATTTTGGTTGGTTTTGATTTGTTTTTATGATGTTTTGGCGGGTTTTCGGACTGTTTTGGTTGGGTTTTAGAATGTTTTGTATTCTCTTGAGTTGTTTTTATTCTGTTGGCAGGTTTTGGAATGTTTGGATTCCTTTTGGCGGGTTTTAAAATATTTTGGCGGGTATTTGGAATGTTTTGGCGGGTATTCGGAAGGTTTTGATTAGTTTTGATGGGTTTTGAAATATTTTGGTGGGTTTTTAGAAGGTTTTGATTCTGTTTAGCCCAGTTTTTGGTGTGTTTGGATTAGCTTTGGTGGGCTTTATCATGTTTTGTCAGGTTTTTTCGAATGTATTGATCACTTCTGTCTGGTTTTCTATTTTGGCGGGTTTGAAAATATTTTTGGATGAGTTTTGGCGGGTTTGAAAATATTTTGGCTCTTTGCGCAGAGACGACGGTGCCGGTTGCGGTGCGCTCCGGGGCGCTCCTTCTGCGGAAAGACGGCTGGCAGCGGCACTTGGGACAGCTCCGCGTCTCCGTATTCTGCGTTTCTTGCCTTCTGCATCTCAGCAAAATGCTTTCCCACTAGGTCTAGCAAGGAGAAACTGTGGCAGCTGAGTAGATGTAGCCCGGCCCGCCCTTTGAAGTTGACAAGTTCTTGGCATCTCAG
The DNA here is from genome assembly GCF_036417665.1 of Passer domesticus. Classification (NCBI taxonomy): domain Eukaryota; kingdom Metazoa; phylum Chordata; class Aves; order Passeriformes; family Passeridae; genus Passer; species Passer domesticus. The sequence continues at coordinate 61,181,379 of NC_087474.1, forward strand.
AGCCTCAAGGGAAGAGCAAGGTTATCTATGGTAGGCTGGGGCAGAACTAGCAGCAAGCAGAGCAAAGTTGTCCAAGAATAGCTTCCATTGGAATGCTAATGGCAATTGAAGAGGCAGGCCAGTGGCAAGCCACTAGCTTCTAGCAGTTTGAAAGTTGCAGACACAGTGCAGGTGTTTTGCGGCTTCTTTCTTGGCCTCCTAGAAGGTGCCGCACTCTCCGTCTCTTGCTTGCCAATATGTTGCCGTGTTCCTCCTATTGTTTGGTTTGTTTTGATTTGTTTTGATGATCTTTTGGCGGGTTTTCGGAATGTTTTGGTGGTGTTTTAGAATGTTTTGTTTTCTCTTGTGTTGTTTTTATTGTCTTGGCAGGTTGTGGAACGTTTGGATTCGTTTTGGCGGGTTTTAAAATATTTTGGCGGTTGTTTGGAATGTTTTGGTTTGCTTTCATTTGTTTTGATTATGTTTTGGCAAGTTATTGAAAGTTTGGATCACTTCTGACTGGTTTTCTAGTATTTTGGCATCTTTTCAGAATGTTTTGATCAGTTTTAGCAGGTTGTAAACTATTTTGTCAGGTTTTTGGAATGTTTTGGTTGGTTTTGATTTGTTTTTATGATGTTTTGCCAAGTTTTTTGAATGATTTGATCAGTTCTGGCTGGTTTTCTAATGTTTTGGCAATTTTCAGAATGCTTTGATGAGTTTTGTGGGTCTAAATTATTTTGGCGGTTTTTGGAATATTTTGGTTGGTTTTGATTTGATTTGATGATGTTTTGTCCGGTTTTCGGAATGTTTTGGTTGGGTTTTAGAATGTTTTGTATTCTCTTGAGTTGTTTTTATTCTGTTGGCAGGTTTTGGAATGTTTGGATTCCTTTTGGCGGGTTTTAAAATATTTTGGCGGGTATTTGGAATGTTTTGGCGGGTATTCGGAATGTTTTGATTAGTTTTGACGGGTTTTGAAATATTTTGGAGGGTTTTTAGAAGGTTTTGATTCTGTTTAGCCCAGTTTTTGGTGTGTTTGGATTAGCTTTGGTGGGCTTTATCATGTTTTGTCAGGTTTTTTCGAATGTATTGATCACTTCTGTCTGGTTTTCTATTTTGGCGGTTTTGAAATTATTTTTGGATTAGTTTTGGCAGGTTTTAAAATATTTTGGCTCTTTGCGCAGAGACGACGGTGCCGGTTGCGGTGCGCTCCGGGGCGCTCCTTCTGCGGAAAGACGCCTGGCAGCGGCACTTGGGACAGCTCCGCGTCTCCGTATTCTGCGTTTCTTGCCTTCTGCATCTCAGCAAAATGCTTTCCCACTAGGTCTAGCAAGGAGAAACTGTGGCAGCTGAGTAGATGTAGCCCGGCCCGCCCTTTGAAGTTGACAAGTTCTTGGCATCTCAGAGCCTCAAGGGAAGAGCAAGGTTATCTATGGTAGGCTGGGGCAGAACTAGCAGCAAGCAGAGCAAAGTTGTCCAAGAATAGCTTCCATTGGAATGCTAATGGCAATTGAAGAGGCAGGCCAGTGGCAAGCCACTATCTTCTAGCAGTTTGAAAGTTGCAGACACAGTGCAGGTGTTGTGCGGCTTCTTTCTTGGCCTCCTAGAAGGTGCCGTGGTGCCGCGCTCTCCGTCTCTTGCTTGCCAATATGTTGCCATGTTCCTCCTATTGTTTGGTTTGTTTTGATTTGTTTTGATGATCTTTTGGCGGGTTTTCGGAATGTTTTGGTGGTGTTTTAGAATGTTTTGTTTTCTCTTGTGTTGTTTTTATTGTCTTGGCAGGTTGTGGAAGGTTTGGATTCGTTTTGGCGGGTTTTAAAATATTTTGGCGGGTATTTGGAATGTTTTGGTTTGCTTTCATTTGTTTTGATTATGTTTTGGCAAGTTATTGAAAGTTTTGATCACTTCTGACTGGTTTTCTAGTATTTTGGCATCTTTTCAGAATGTTTTGATCAGTTTTAGCAGGTTGTAAACTATTTTGTCAGGTTTTTGGAATGTTTTGGTTGGTTTTGATTTGTTTTTATGATGTTTTGCCAAGTTTTTTGAATGTTTTGATCAGTTCTGGCTGGTTTTCTAATGTTTTGGCAATTTTCAGAATGTTTTGATGAGTTTTGTGGGTCTAAATCATTTTGGCGGTTTTCGGAATATTTTGGTTGGTTTTGATTTGTTTTTATGATGTTTTGGCGGGTTTTCGGACTGTTTTGGTTGGGTTTTAGAATGTTTTGTATTCTCTTGAGTTGTTTTTATTGTGTTGGCAGGTTTTGGAATGTTTGGATTCCTTTTGGCGGGTTTTAAAATATTTTGGCGGGTATTTGGAATGTTTTGGCGGGTATTCGGAATGTTTTGATTAGTTTTGACGGGTTTTGAAATATTTTGGAGGGTTTTTAGAAGGTTTTGATTCTGTTTAGCCCAGTTTTTGGTGTGTTTGGATTAGCTTTGGTGGGCTTTATCATGTTTTGTCAGGTTTTTTCGAATGTATTGATCACTTCTGTCTGGTTTTCTATTTTGGCGGGTTTGAAAATATTTTTGGATTAGTTTTGGCAGGTTTGAAAATATTTTGGCTCTTTGCGCAGAGACGACGGTGCCGGTTGCGGTGCGCTCCGGGGCGCTCCTTCTGCGGAAAGACGCCTGGCAGCGGCACTTGGGACAGCTCCGCGTCTCCGTATTCTGCGTTTCTTGCCTTCTGCATCTCAGCAAAATGCTTTCCCACTAGGTCTAGCAAGGAGAAACTGTGGCAGCTGAGTAGATGTAGCCCGGCCCGCCCTTTGAAGTTCACAAGTTCTTGGCATCTCAGAGCCTCAAGGGAAGAGCAAGGTTATCTATGGTAGGCTGGGGCAGAACTAGCAGCAAGCAGAGCAAAGTTGTCCAAGAATAGCTTCCATTGGAATGCTAATGGCAATTGAAGAGGCAGGCCAGTGGCAAGCCACTATCTTCTAGCAGTTTGAAAGTTGCAGACACAGTGCAGGTGTTGTGCGGCTTCTTTCTTGGCCTCCTAGAAGGTGCCGTGGTGCCGCGCTCTCCGTCTCTTGCTTGCCAATATGTTGCCGTGTTCCTCCTATTGTTTGGTTTGTTTTGATTTGTTTTGATGATGTTTTGGCGGGTTTTCGGAATGTTTTGGTGGTGTTTTAGAATGTTTTGTTTTCTCTTGTGTTGTTTTTATTGTCTTGGAAGGTTTTGGAACGTTTGGATTCGTTTTGGCGGGTTTTAAAATATTTTGGCGGTTGTTTGGAATGTTTTGGTTTGCTTTCATTTGTTTTGATTATGTTTTGGCAAGTTATTGAAAGTTTTGATCACTTCTGACTGGTTTTCTAGTATTTTGGCATCTTTTCAGAATGTTTTGATCAGTTTTAGCAGGTTGTAAACTATTTTGTCAGGTTTTTGGAATGTTTTGGTTGGTTTTGATTTGTTTTTATGATGTTTTGCCAAGTTTTTTGAATGATTTGATCAGTTCTGGCTGGTTTTCTAATGTTTTGGCAATTTTCAGAATGTTTTGATGAGTTTTGTGGGTCTAAATTATTTTGGCGGTTTTTGGAATATTTTGGTTGGTTTTGATTTGATTTGATGATGTTTTGTCCGGTTTTCGGAATTTTTTGGTTGGGTTTTAGAATGTTTTGTATTCTCTTGAGTTGTTTTTATTCTGTTGGCAGGTTTTGGAATGTTTGGATTCCTTTTGGCGGGTTTTAAAATATTTTGGCGGGTATTTGGAATGTTTTGGCGGGTATTCGGAATGTTTTGATTAGTTTTGACGGGTTTTGAAATATTTTGGAGGGTTTTTAGAAGGTTTTGATTCTGTTTAGCCCAGTTTTTGGTGTGTTTGGATTAGCTTTGGTGGGCTTTATCATGTTTTGTCAGGTTTTTTCGAATGTATTGATCACTTCTGTCTGGTTTTCTATTTTGGCGGGTTTGAAAATATTTTTGGATTAGTTTTGGCAGGTTTTAAAATATTTTGGCTCTTTGCGCAGAGACGACGGTGCCGGTTGCGGTGCGCTCCGGGGCGCTCCTTCTGCGGAAAGACGGCTGGCAGCGGCACTTGGGACAGCTCCGCGTCTCCGTATTCTGCGTTTCTTGCCTTCTGCATCTCAGCAAAATGCTTTCCCACTAGGTCTAGCAAGGAGAAACTGTGGCAGCTGAGTAGATGTAGCCCGGCCCGCCCTTTGAAGTTGAAAAGTTCTTGGCATCTCAGAGCCTCAAGGGAAGAGCAAGGTTATCTATGGTAGGCTGGGGCAGAACTAGCAGCAAGCAGAGCAAAGTTGTCCAAGAATAGCTTCCATTGGAATGCTAATGGCAATTGAAGAGGCAGGCCAGTGGCAAGCCACTAGCTTCTAGCAGTTTGAAAGTTGCAGACACAGTGCAGGTGTTGTGCGGCTTCTTTCTTGGCCTCCTAGAAGGTGCCGTGGTGCTGCGCTCTCCGTCTCTTGCTTGCCAATATGTTGCCGTGTTCCTCCTATTGTTTGGTTTGTTTTGATTTGTTTTGATGATGTTTTGGCGGGTTTTCGGAATGTTTTGGTGGTGTTTTAGAATGTTTTGTTTTCTCTTGTGTTGTTTTTATTGTCTTGGCAGGTTGTGGAACGTTTGGATTCGTTTTGGTGGGTTTTAAAATATTTTGGCGGGTATTTGGAATGTTTTGGTTTGCTTTCATTTGTTTTGATTATGTTTTGGCAAGTTATTGAAAGTTTCGATCACTTCTGACTGGTTTTCTAGTATTTTGGCATCTTTTCAGAATGTTTTGATCAGTTTTAGCAGGTTGTAAACTATTTTGTCAGGTTTTTGGAATGTTTTGGTTGGTTTTGATTTGTTTTTATGATGTTTTGCCAAGTTTTTTGAATGATTTGATCAGTTCTGGCTGGTTTTCTAATGTTTTGGCAATTTTCAGAATGTTTTGATGAGTTTTGTGGGTCTAAATTATTTTGGCGGTTTTTGGAATATTTTGGTTGGTTTTGATTTGATTTGATGATGTTTTGTCCGGTTTTCGGAATTTTTTGGTTGGGTTTTAGAATGTTTTGTATTCTCTTGAGTTGTTTTTATTCTGTTGGCAGGTTTTGGAATGTTTGGATTCCTTTTGGCGGGTTTTAAAATATTTTGGCGGGTATTTGGAATGTTTTGGCGGGTATTCGGAATGTTTTGATTAGTTTTGACGGGTTTTGAAATATTTTGGAGGGTTTTTAGAAGGTTTTGATTCTGTTTAGCCCAGTTTTTGGTGTGTTTGGATTAGCTTTGGTGGGCTTTATCATGTTTTGTCAGGTTTTTTCGAATGTATTGATCACTTCTGTCTGGTTTTCTATTTTGGCGGGTTTGAAAATATTTTTGGATTAGTTTTGGCAGGTTTTAAAATATTTTGGCTCTTTGCGCAGAGACGACGGTGCCGGTTGCGGTGCGCTCCGGGGCGCTCCTTCTGCGGAAAGACGGCTGGCAGCGGCACTTGGGACAGCTCCGCGTCTCCGTATTCTGCGTTTCTTGCCTTCTGCATCTCAGCAAAATGCTTTCCCACTAGGTCTAGCAAGGAGAAACTGTGGCAGCTGAGTAGATGTAGCCCGGCCCGCCCTTTGAAGTTGACAAGTTCTTGGCATCTCAGAGCCTCAAGGGAAGAGCAAGGTTATCTATGGTAGGCTGGGGCAGAACTAGCAGCAAGCAGAGCAAAGTTGTCCAAGAATAGCTTCCATTGGAATGCTAATGGCAATTGAAGAGGCAGGCCAGTGGCAAGCCACTATCTTCTAGCAGTTTGAAAGTTGCAGACACAGTGCAGGTGTTGTGCGGCTTCTTTCTTGGCCTCCTAGAAGGTGCCGTGGTGCCGCGCTCTCCGTCTCTTGCTTGCCAATATGTTGCCATGTTCCTCCTATTGTTTGGTTTGTTTTGATTTGTTTTGATGATCTTTTGGCGGGTTTTCGGAATGTTTTGGTGGTGTTTTAGAATGTTTTGTTTTCTCTTGTGTTGTTTTTATTGTCTTGGCAGGTTGTGGAACGTTTGGATTCGTTTTGGCGGGTTTTAAAATATTTTGGCGGGTATTTGGAATGTTTTGGTTTGCTTTCATTTGTTTTGATTATGTTTTGGCAAGTTATTGAAAGTTTTGATCACTTCTGACTGGTTTTCTAGTATTTTGGGATCTTTTCAGAATGTTTTGATCAGTTTTAGCAGGTTGTAAACTATTTTGTCAGGTTTTTGGAATGTTTTGGTTGGTTTTGATTTGTTTTTATGATGTTTTGCCAAGTTTTTTGAATGTTTTGATCAGTTCTGGCTGGTTTTCTAATGTTTTGGCAATTTTCAGAATGTTTTGATGAGTTTTGTGGGTCTAAATCATTTTGGCGGTTTTCGGAATATTTTGGTTGGTTTTGATTTGTTTTTATGATGTTTTGGCGGGTTTTCGGACTGTTTTGGTTGGGTTTTAGAATGTTTTGTATTCTCTTGAGTTGTTTTTATTCTGTTGGCAGGTTTTGGAATGTTTGGATTCCTTTTGGCGGGTTTTAAAATATTTTGGCGGGTATTTGGAATGTTTTGGCGGGTATTCGGAATGTTTTGATTAGTTTTGGCGGGTTTTGAAATATTTTGGAGGGTTTTTAGAAGGTTTTGATTCTGTTTAGCCCAGTTTTTGGTGTGTTTGGATTAGCTTTGGTGGGCTTTATCATGTTTTGTCAGGTTTTTTCGAATGTATTGATCACTTCTGTCTGGTTTTCTATTTTGGCGGGTTTGAAAATATTTTTGGATTAGTTTTGGCAGGTTTGAAAATATTTTGGCTCTTTGCGCAGAGACGACGGTGCCGGTTGCGGTGCGCTCCGGGGCGCTCCTTCTGCGGAAAGACGGCTGGCAGCGGCACTTGGGACAGCTCCGCGTCTCCGTATTCTGCGTTTCTTGCCTTCTGCATCTCAGCAAAATGCTTTCCCACTAGGTCTAGCAAGGAGAAACTGTGGCAGCTGAGTAGATGTAGCCCGGCCCGCCCTTTGAAGTTGAAAAGTTCTTGGCATCTCAGAGCCTCAAGGGAAGAGCAAGGTTATCTATGGTAGGCTGGGGCAGAACTAGCAGCAAGCAGAGCAAAGTTGTCCAAGAATAGCTTCCATTGGAATGCTAATGGCAATTGAAGAGGCAGGCCAGTGGCAAGCCACTAGCTTCTAGCAGTTTGAAAGTTGCAGACACAGTGCAGGTGTTGTGCGGCTTCTTTCTTGGCCTCCTAGAAGGTGCCGTGGTGCTGCGCTCTCCGTCTCTTGCTTGCCAATATGTTGCCGTGTTCCTCCTATTGTTTGGTTTGTTTTGATTTGTTTTGATGATGTTTTGGCGGGTTTTCGGAATGTTTTGGTGGTGTTTTAGAATGTTTTGTTTTCTCTTGTGTTGTTTTTATTGTCTTGGCAGGTTGTGGAACGTTTGGATTCGTTTTGGTGGGTTTTAAAATATTTTGGCGGGTATTTGGAATGTTTTGGTTTGCTTTCATTTGTTTTGATTATGTTTTGGCAAGTTATTGAAAGTTTCGATCACTTCTGACTGGTTTTCTAGTATTTTGGGATCTTTTCAGAATGTTTTGATCAGTTTTAGAATGTTTTGTATTCTCTTGAGTTGTTTTTATTGTCTTGGCAGGTTTTGGAATGTTTGGATTGCTTTTGGCGGGTTTTAAAATATTTTGGCGGGTATTTGGAATGTTTTGGCGGGTATTCGGAAGGTTTTGATTAGTTTTGATGGGTTTTGAAATATTTTGGCGGGTTTTTAGAAGGTTTTGACTTGTTTTGATTCTGTTTAGCCCAGTTTTTGGTGTGTTTGGATTAGCTTTGGTGGGCTTTATCATGTTTTGTCAGGTTTTTTCGAATGTATTGATCACTTCTGTCTGGTTTTCTATTTTGGCGGGTTTGAAAATATTTTTGGATGAGTTTTGGCGGCTTTGAATATATTATGGCTCTTTGCGCAGAGACGACGGTGCCGGTTGCGGTGCGCTCCGGGGCGCTCCTTCCGCGGAAAGACACCTGGCAGCGGCACTTGGGACAGCTCCGCGTCTCCGTATTCTGCGTTTCTTGCCTTCTGCATCTCAGCAAAATGCTTTCCCACTAGGTCTAGCAAGGAGAAACTGTGGCAGCTGAGTAGATGTAGCCCGGCCCGCCCTTTGAAGTTGACAAGTTCTTGGCATCTCAGAGCCTCAAGGGAAGAGCAAGGTTATCTATGGTAGGCTGGGGCAGAACTAGCAGCAAGCAGAGCAAAGTTGTCCAAGAATAGCTTCCATTGGAATGCTAATGGCAATTGAAGAGGCAGGCCAGTGGCAAGCCACTAGCTTCTAGCAGTTTGAAAGTTGCAGACACAGTGCAGGTGTTTTGCGGCTTCCTTCTTGGCCTCCTAGAAGGTGCCGCACTCTCCGTCTCTTGCTTGCCAATATGTTGCCGTGTTCCTCCTATTGTTTGGTTTGTTTTGATTTGTTTTGATGATCTTTTGGCGGGTTTTCGGAATGTTTTGGTGGTGTTTTAGAATGTTTTGTTTTCTCTTGTGTTGTTTTTATTGTCTTGGCAGGTTGTGGAACGTTTGGATTCGTTTTGGTGGGTTTTAAAATATTTTGGCGGGTATTTGGAATGTTTTGGTTTGCTTTCATTTGTTTTGATTATGTTTTGGCAAGTTATTGAAAGTTTCGATCACTTCTGACTGGTTTTCTAGTATTTTGGGATCTTTTCAGAATGTTTTGATCAGTTTTAGAATGTTTTGTATTCTCTTGAGTTGTTTTTATTGTCTTGGCAGGTTTTGGAATGTTTGGATTGCTTTTGGCGGGTTTTAAAATATTTTGGCGGGTATTTGGAATGTTTTGGCGGGTATTCGGAAGGTTTTGATTAGTTTTGATGGGTTTTGAAATATTTTGGCGGGTTTTTAGAAGGTTTTGACTTGTTTTGATTCTGTTTAGCCCAGTTTTTGGTGTGTTTGGATTAGCTTTGGTGGGCTTTATCATGTTTTGTCAGGTTTTTTCGAATGTATTGATCACTTCTGTCTGGTTTTCTATTTTGGCGGGTTTGAAAATATTTTTGGATGAGTTTTGGCGGCTTTGAATATATTATGGCTCTTTGCGCAGAGACGACGGTGCCGGTTGCGGTGCGCTCCGGGGCGCTCCTTCCGCGGAAAGACACCTGGCAGCGGCACTTGGGACAGCTCCGCGTCTCCGTATTCTGCGTTTCTTGCCTTCTGCATCTCAGCAAAATGCTTTCCCACTAGGTCTAGCAAGGAGAAACTGTGGCAGCTGAGTAGATGTAGCCCGGCCCGCCCTTTGAAGTTGACAAGTTCTTGGCATCTCAGAACCTCAAGGGAAGAGCAAGGTTATCTATGGTAGGCTGGGGCAGAACTAGCAGCAAGCAGAGCAAAGTTGTCCAAGAATAGCTTCCATTGGAATGCTAATGGCAATTGAAGAGGCAGGCCAGTGGCAAGCCACTATCTTCTAGCAGTTTGAAAGTTGCAGACACAGTGCAGGTGTTTTGCGGCTTCCTTCTTGGCCTCCTAGAAGGTGCCGCACTCTCCGTCTCTTGCTTGCCAATATGTTGCCGTGTTCCTCCTATTGTTTGGTTTGTTTTGATTTGTTTTGATGATCTTTTGGCGGGTTTTCGGAATGTTTTGGTGGTGTTTTAGAATGTTTTGTTTTCTCTTGTGTTGTTTTTATTGTCTTGGCAGGTTGTGGAACGTTTGGATTCGTTTTGGCGGGTTTTAAAATATTTTGGCGGGTATTTGGAATGTTTTGGTTTGCTTTCATTTGTTTTGATTATGTTTTGGCAAGTTATTGAAAGTTTTGATCACTTCTGACTGGTTTTCTAGTATTTTGGCATCTTTTCAGAATGTTTTGATCAGTTTTAGCAGGTTGTAAACTATTTTGTCAGGTTTTTGGAATGTTTTGGTTGGTTTTGATTTGTTTTTATGATGTTTTGCCAAGTTTTTTGAATGTTTTGATCAGTTCTGGCTGGTTTTCTAATGTTTTGGCAATTTTCAGAATGTTTTGATGAGTTTTGTGGGTCTAAATCATTTTGGCGGTTTTCGGAATATTTTGGTTGGTTTTGATTTGTTTTGATGATGTTTTGGCGGGTTTTCGGAATGTTTTGGTTGGGTTTTAGAATGTTTTGTATTCTCTTGAGTTGTTTTTATTGTCTTGGCAGGTTTTGGAATGTTTGGATTCCTTTTGGCGGGTTTTAAAATATTTTGGCGTGTATTTGGAATGTTTTGGCGGGTATTCGGAAGGTTTTGATTAGTTTTGACGGGTTTTGAAATATTTTGGAGGGTTTTTAGAAGGTTTTGATTCTGTTTAGCCCAGTTTTTGGTGTGTTTGGATTAGCTTTGGTGGGCTTTATCATGTTTTGTCAGGTTTTTTCGAATGTATTGATCACTTCTGTCTGGTTTTCTATTTTGGCGGGTTTGAAAATATTTTTGGATGAGTTTTGGCGGGTTTGAAAATATTTTGGCTCTTTGCGCAGAGACGACGGTGCCGGTTGCGGTGCGCTCCGGGGCGCTCCTTCTGCGGAAAGACGGCTGGCAGCGGCACTTGGGACAGCTCCGCGTCTCCGTATTCTGCGTTTCTTGCCTTCTGCATCTCAGCAAAATGCTTTCCCACTAGGTCTAGCAAGGAGAAACTGTGGCAGCTGAGTAGATGTAGCCCGGCCCGCCCTTTGAAGTTGAAAAGTTCTTGGCATCTCAGAGCCTCAAGGGAAGAGCAAGGTTATCTATGGTAGGCTGGGGCAGAACTAGCAGCAAGCAGAGCAAAGTTGTCCAAGAATAGCTTCCATTGGAATGCTAATGGCAATTGAAGAGGCAGGCCAGTGGCAAGCCACTAGCTTCTAGCAGTTTGAAAGTTGCAGACACAGTGCAGGTGTTTTGCGGCTTCCTTCTTGGCCTCCTAGAAGGTGCCGCACTCTCCGTCTCTTGCTTGCCAATATGTTGCCGTGTTCCTCCTATTGTTTGGTTTGTTTTGATTTGTTTTGATGATCTTTTGGCGGGTTTTCGGAATGTTTTGGTGGTGTTTTAGAATGTTTTGTTTTCTCTTGTGTTGTTTTTATTGTCTTGGCAGGTTGTGGAACGTTTGGATTCGTTTTGGCGGGTTTTAAAATATTTTGGCGGGTATTTGGAATGTTTTGGTTTGCTTTCATTTGTTTTGATTATGTTTTGGCAAGTTATTGAAAGTTTCGATCACTTCTGACTGGTTTTCTAGTATTTTGGCATCTTTTCAGAATGTTTTGATCAGTTTTAGCAGGTTGTAAACTATTTTGTCAGGTTTTCGGAATGTTTTGGTTGGTTTTGATTTGTTTTTATGATGTTTTGCCAAGTTTTTTGAATGTTTTGATCAGTTCTGGCTGGTTTTCTAATGTTTTGGCATTTTTTCAGAATGTTTTGATGAGTTTTATGGGTCTAAATTATTTTGGCGGTTTTCGGAATATTTTGGTTGGTTTTGATTTGTTTTGATGATGTTTTGGCGGGTTTTCGGAATGTTTTGGTTGGGTTTTAGAATGTTTTGTATTCTCTTGAGTTGTTTTTATTGTCTTGGCAGGTTTTGGAATGTTTGGATTCCTTTTGGCGGGTTTTAAAATATTTTGGCGTGTATTTGGAATGTTTTGGCGGGTATTCGGAAGGTTTTGATTAGTTTTGACGGGTTTTGAAATATTTTGGAGGGTTTTTAGAAGGTTTTGATTCTGTTTAGCCCAGTTTTTGGTGTGTTTGGATTAGCTTTGGTGGGCTTTATCATGTTTTGTCAGGTTTTTTCGAATGTATTGATCACTTCTGTCTGGTTTTGTATTTTGGCGGGTTTGAAAATATTTTTGGATTAGTTTTGGCAGGTTTTAAAATATTTTGGCTCTTTGCGCAGAGATGACGGTGCCGGTTGCGGTGCGCTGCGGGGCGCTCCTTCTGCGGAAAGACGCCTGGCAGCGGCACTTGGGACAGCTCCGCGTCTCCGTATTCTGCGTTTCTTGCCTTCTGCATCTCAGCAAAATGCTTTCCCACTAGGTCTAGCAAGGAGAAACTGTGGCAGCTGAGTAGATGTAGCCCGGCCCGCCCTTTGAAGTTGAAAAGTTCTTGGCATCTCAGAGCCTCAAGGGAAGAGCAAGGTTATCTATGGTAGGCTGGGGCAGAACTAGCAGCAAGCAGAGCAAAGTTGTCCAAGAATAGCTTCCATTGGAATGCTAATGGCAATTGAAGAGGCAGGCCAGTGGCAAGCCACTAGCTTCTAGCAGTTTGAAAGTTGCAGACACAGTGCAGGTGTTGTGCGGCTTCTTTCTTGGCCTCCTAGAAGGTGCCGTGGTGCCGCGCTCTCCGTCTCTTGCTTGCCAATATGTTGCCGTGTTCCTCCTATTGTTTGGTTTGTTTTGATTTGTTTTGATGATGTTTTGGCGGGTTTTCGGAATGTTTTGGTGGTGTTTTAGAATGTTTTGTTTTCTCTTGTGTTGTTTTTATTGTCTTGGCAGGTTGTGGAACGTTTGGATTCGTTTTGGTGGGTTTTAAAATATTTTGGCGGGTATTTGGAATGTTTTGGTTTGCTTTCATTTGTTTTGATTATGTTTTGGCAAGTTATTGAAAGTTTCGATCACTTCTGACTGGTTTTCTAGTGTTTTGGGATCTTTTCAGAATGTTTTGATCAGTTTTAGAATGTTTTGTATTCTCTTGAGTTGTTTTTATTGTCTTGGCAGGTTTTGGAATGTTTGGATTCCTTTGGCGGGTTTTAAAATATTTTGGCGGGTATTTGGAATGTTTTGGCGGGTATTCGGAATGTTTTGATTAGTTTTGACGGGTTTTGAAATATTTTGGCGGGTTTTTAGAAGGTTTTGACTTGTTTTGATTCTGTTCAGCCCAGTTTTTGGTGTGTTTGGATTAGCTTTGGTGGGCTTTATCATGTTTTGTCAGGTTTTTTCGAATGTATTGATCACTTCTGTCTGGTTTTCTATTTTGGCGGGTTTGAAAATATTTTTGGATTAGTTTTGGCGGGTTTTAAAATATTTTGGCTCTTTGCGCAGAGACGACGGTGCCGGTTGCGGTGCGCTCCGGGGCGCTCCTTCTGCGGAAAGACGGCTGGCAGCGGCACTTGGGACAGCTCCGCGTCTCCGTATTCTGCGTTTCTTGCCTTCTGCATCTCAGCAAAATGCTTTCCCACTAGGTCTAGCAAGGAGAAACTGTGGCAGCTGAGTAGATGTAGCCCGGCCCGCCCTTTGAAGTTGACAAGTTCTTGGCATCTCAGAGCCTCAAGGGAAGAGCAAGGTTATCTATGGTAGGCTGGGGCAGAACTAGCAGCAAGCAGAGCAAAGTTGTCCAAGAATAGCTTCCATTGGAATGCTAATGGCAATTGAAGAGGCAGGCCAGTGGCAAGCCACTAGCTTCTAGCAGTTTGAAAGTTGCAGACACAGTGCAGGTGTTGTGCGGCTTCTTTCTTGGCCTCCTAGAAGGTGCCGTGGTGCCGCGCTCTCCGTCTCTTGCTTGCCAATATGTTGCCATGTTCCTCCTATTGTTTGGTTTGTTTTGATTTGTTTTGATGATCTTTTGGCGGGTTTTCGGAATGTTTTGGTGGTGTTTTAGAATGTTTTGTTTTCTCTTGTGTTGTTTTTATTGTCTTGGCAGGTTGTGGAACGTTTGGATTCGTTTTGGTGGGTTTTAAAATATTTTGGCGGGTATTTGGAATGTTTTGGTTTGCTTTCATTTGTTTTGATTATGTTTTGGCAAGTTATTGAAAGTTTCGATCACTTCTGACTGGTTTTCTAGTATTTTGGCATCTTTTCAGAATGTTTTGATCAGTTTTAGAATGTTTTGTATTCTCTTGAGTTGTTTTTATTGTCTTGGCAGGTTTTGGAATGTTTTGGCATTCCTTTTGGCGGGTTTTAAAATATTTTGGCGGGTATTTGGAATGTTTTGGCGGGTATTCGGAAGGTTTTGATTAGTTTTGACGGGTTTTGAAATATTTTGGCGGGTTTTTAGAAGGTTTTGACTTGTTTTGATTCTGTTTAGCCCAGTTTTTGGTGTGTTTGGATTAGCTTTGGTGGGCTTTATCATGTTTTGTCAGGTTTTTTCGAATGTATTGATCACTTCTGTCTGGTTTTCTATTTTGGCGGGTTTGAAAATATTTTTGGATTAGTTTTGGCGGGTTTTAAAATATTTTGGCTCTTTGCGCAGAGACGACGGTGCCGGTTGCGGTGCGCTCCGGGGCGCTCCTTCTGCGGAAAGACGCCTGGCAGCGGCACTTGGGACAGCTCCGCGTCTCCGTATTCTGCGTTTCTTGCCTTCTGCATCTCAGCAAAATGCTTTCCCACTAGGTCTAGCAAGGAGAAACTGTGGCAGCTGAGTAGATGTAGCCCGGCCCGCCCTTTGAAGTTGACAAGTTCTTGGCATCTCAGAGCCTCAAGGGAAGAGCAAGGTTATCTATGGTAGGCTGGGGCAGAACTAGCAGCAAGCAGAGCAAAGTTGTCCAAGAATAGCTTCCATTGGAATGCTAATGGCAATTGAAGAGGCAGGCCAGTGGCAAGCCACTAGCTTCTAGCAGTTTGAAAGTTGCAGACACAGTGCAGGTGTTGTGCGGCTTCTTTCTTGGCCTCCTAGAAGGTGCCGTGGTGCCGCGCTCTCCGTCTCTTGCTTGCCAATATGTTGCCATGTTCCTCCTATTGTTTGGTTTGTTTTGATTTGTTTTGATGATCTTTTGGCGGGTTTTCGGAATGTTTTGGTGGTGTTTTAGAATGTTTTGTTTTCTCTTGTGTTGTTTTTATTGTCTTGGCAGGTTGTGGAACGTTTGGATTCGTTTTGGTGGGTTTTAAAATATTTTGGCGGGTATTTGGAATGTTTTGGTTTGCTTTCATTTGTTTTGATTATGTTTTGGCAAGTTATTGAAAGTTTGGATCACTTCTGACTGGTTTTCTAGTATTTTGGGATCTTTTCAGAATGTTTTGATCAGTTTTAGCAGGTTGTAAACTATTTTGTCAGGTTTTTGGAATGTTTTGGTTGGTTTTGATTTGTTTTTATGATGTTTTGCCAAGTTTTTTGAATGATTTGATCATTTCTGGCTGGTTTTCTAATGTTTTGGCAATTTTCAGAATGTTTTGATGAGTTTTGTGGGTCTAAATCATTTTGGCGGTTTTCGGAATATTTTGGTTGGTTTTGATTTGTTTTTATGATGTTTTGGCGGGTTTTCGGAATGTTTTGGTTGGGTTTTAGAATGTTTTGGATTCTCTTGAGTTGTTTTTATTGTCTTGGCAGGTTTTGGAATGTTTGGATTCCTTTTGGCAGGTTTTAAAATATTTTGGTGGGTATTTGGAATGTTTTGGCGGGTATTCGGAATGTTTTGATTAGTTTTGACGGGTTTTGAAATATTTTGGAGGGTTTTTAGAAGGTTTTGATTCTGTTTAGCCCAGTTTTTGGTGTGTTTGGATTAGCTTTGGTGGGCTTTATCATGTTTTGTCAGGTTTTTTCGAATGTATTGATCACTTCTGTCTGGTTTTCTATTTTGGCGGGTTTGAAAATATTTTTGGATTAGTTTTGGCAGGTTTGAAAATATTTTGGCTCTTTGCGCAGAGATGACGGTGCCGGTTGCGGTGCGCTGCGGGGCGCTCCTTCTGCGGAAAGACGCCTGGCAGCGGCACTTGGGACAGCTCCGCGTCTCCGTATTCTGCGTTTCTTGCCTTCTGCATCTCAGCAAAATGCTTTCCCACTAGGTCTAGCAAGGAGAAACTGTGGCAGCTGAGTAGATGTAGCCCGGCCCGCCCTTTGAAGTTGACAAGTTCTTGGCATCTCAGAGCCTCAAGGGAAGAGCAAGGTTATCTATGGTAGGCTGGGGCAGAACTAGCAGCAAGCAGAGCAAAGTTGTCCAAGAATAGCTTCCATTGGAATGCTAATGGCAATTGAAGAGGCAGGCCAGTGGCAAGCCACTATCTTCTAGCAGTTTGAAAGTTGCAGACACAGTGCAGGTGTTGTGCGGCTTCTTTCTTGGCCTCCTAGAAGGTGCCGTGGTGCCGCGCTCTCCGTCTCTTGCTTGCCAATATATTGCCATGTTCCTCCTATTGTTTGGTTTGTTTTGATTTGTTTTGATGATCTTTTGGCGGGTTTTCGGAATGTTTTGGTGGTGTTTTAGAATGTTTTGTTTTCTCTTGTGTTGTTTTTATTGTCTTGGAAGGTTTTGGAACGTTTGGATTCGTTTTGGCGGGTTTTAAAATATTTTGGCGGTTGTTTGGAATGTTTTGGTTTGCTTTCATTTGTTTTGATTATGTTTTGGCAAATTATTGAAAGTTTTGATCACTTCTGACTGGTTTTCTAGTATTTTGGCATCTTTTCAGAATGTTTTGATCAGTTTTAGCAGGTTGTAAACTATTTTGTCAGGTTTTTGGAATGTTTTGGTTGGTTTTGATTTGTTTTTATGATGTTTTGCCAAGTTTTTTGAATGATTTGATCAGTTCTGGCTGGTTTTCTAATGTTTTGGCAATTTTCAGAATGTTTTGATGAGTTTTGTGGGTCTAAATCATTTTGGCGGTTTTCGGAATATTTTGGTTGGTTTTGATTTGTTTTTATGATGTTTTGGCCGGTTTTCGGAATTTTTTGGTTGGGTTTTAGAATGTTTTGTATTCTCTTGAGTTGTTTTTATTGTCTTGGCAGGTTTTGGAATGTTTGGATTCCTTTTGGCGGGTTTTAAAATATTTTGGCGGGTATTTGGAATGTTTTGGCGGGTATTCGGAATGTTTTGATTAGTTTTGACGGGTTTTGAAATATTTTGGAGGGTTTTTAGAAGGTTTTGATTCTGTTTAGCCCAGTTTTTGGTGTGTTTGGATTAGCTTTGGTGGGCTTTATCATGTTTTGTCAGGTTTTTTCGAATGTATTGATCACTTCTGTCTGGTTTTCTATTTTGGCGGGTTTGAAAATATTTTTGGATTAGTTTTGGCAGGTTTTAAAATATTTTGGCTCTTTGCGCAGAGACGACGGTGCCGGTTGCGGTGCGCTCCGGGGCGCTCCTTCTGCGGAAAGACGCCTGGCAGCGGCACTTGGGACAGCTCCGCGTCTCTGTATTCTGCGTTTCTTGCCTTCTGCATCTCAGCAAAATGCTTTCCCACTAGGTCTAGCAAGGAGAAACTGTGGCAGCTGAGTAGATGTAGCCCGGCCCGCCCTTTGAAGTTCACAAGTTCTTGGCATCTCAGAGCCTCAAGGGAAGAGCAAGGTTATCTATGGTAGGCTGGGGCAGAACTAGCAGCAAGCAGAGCAAAGTTGTCCAAGAATAGCTTCCATTGGAATGCTAATGGCAATTGAAGAGGCAGGCCAGTGGCAAGCCACTATCTTCTAGCAGTTTGAAAGTTGCAGACACAGTGCAGGTGTTGTGCGGCTTCCTTCTTGGCCTCCTAGAAGGTGCCGCGGTGCCGCGCTCTCCGTCTCTTGCTTGCCAATATGTTGCCGTGTTCCTCCTATTGTTTGGTTTGTTTTGATTTGTTTTGATGATCTTTTGGCGGGTTTTCGGAATGTTTTGGTGGTGTTTTAGAATGTTTTGTTTTCTCTTGTGTTGTTTTTATTGTCTTGGCAGGTTGTGGAAGGTTTGGATTCGTTTTGGCGGGTTTTAAAATATTTTGGCGGGTATTTGGAATGTTTTGGTTTGCTTTCATTTGTTTTGATTATGTTTTGGCAAGTTATTGAAAGTTTTGATCACTTCTGACTGGTTTTCTAGTATTTTGGCATCTTTTCAGAATGTTTTGATCAGTTTTAGCAGGTTGTAAACTATTTTGTCAGGTTTTTGGAATGTTTTGGTTGGTTTTGATTTGTTTTTATGATGTTTTGCCAAGTTTTTTGAATGTTTTGATCAGTTCTGGCTGGTTTTCTAATGTTTTGGCAATTTTCAGAATGTTTTGATGAGTTTTGTGGGTCTAAATCATTTTGGCGGTTTTCGGAATATTTTGGTTGGTTTTGATTTGTTTTTATGATGTTTTGGCGGGTTTTCGGAATGTTTTGGTTGGGTTTTAGAATGTTTTGTATTCTCTTGAGTTGTTTTTATTGTCTTGGCAGGTTTTGGAATGTTTGGATTCCTTTTGGCGGGTTTTAAAATATTTTGGCGTGTATTTGGAATGTTTTGGCGGGTATTCGGAAGGTTTTGATTAGTTTTGACGGGTTTTGAAATATTTTGGAGGGTTTTTAGAAGGTTTTGATTCTGTTTAGCCCAGTTTTTGGTGTGTTTGGATTAGCTTTGGTGGGCTTTATCATGTTTTGTCAGGTTTTTTCGAATGTATTGATCACTTCTGTCTGGTTTTCTATTTTGGCGGGTTTGAAAATATTTTTGGATTAGTTTTGGCAGGTTTGAAAATATTTTGGCTCTTTGCGCAGAGATGACGGTGCCGGTTGCGGTGCGCTGCGGGGCGCTCCTTCTGCGGAAAGACGCCTGGCAGCGGCACTTGGGACAGCTCCGCGTCTCCGTATTCTGCGTTTCTTGCCTTCTGCATCTCAGCAAAATGCTTTCCCACTAGGTCTAGCAAGGAGAAACTGTGGCAGCTGAGTAGATGTAGCCCGGCCCGCCCTTTGAAGTTGACAAGTTCTTGGCATCTCAGAGCCTCAAGGGAAGAGCAAGGTTATCTATGGTAGGCTGGGGCAGAACTAGCAGCAAGCAGAGCAAAGTTGTCCAAGAATAGCTTCCATTGGAATGCTAATGGCAATTGAAGAGGCAGGCCAGTGGCAAGCCACTAGCTTCTAGCAGTTTGAAAGTTGCAGACACAGTGCAGGTGTTGTGCGGCTTCTTTCTTGGCCTCCTAGAAGGTGCCGTGGTGCCGCGCTCTCCGTCTCTTGCTTGCCAATATGTTGCCATGTTCCTCCTATTGTTTGGTTTGTTTTGATTTGTTTTGATGATGTTTTGGCGGGTTTTCGGAATGTTTTGGTGGTGTTTTAGAATGTTTTGTTTTCTCTTGTGTTGTTTTTATTGTCTTGGCAGGTTGTGGAACGTTTGGATTCGTTTTGGTGGGTTTTAAAATATTTTGGCGGGTATTTGGAATGTTTTGGTTTGCTTTCATTTGTTTTGATTATGTTTTGGCAAGTTATTGAAAGTTTCGATCACTTCTGACTGGTTTTCTAGTATTTTGGGATCTTTTCAGAATGTTTTGATCAGTTTTAGAATGTTTTGTATTCTCTTGAGTTGTTTTTATTGTCTTGGCAGGTTTTGGAATGTTTTGGCATTCCTTTTGGCGGGTTTTAAAATATTTTGGCGGGTATTTGGAATGTTTTGGCGGGTATTCGGAAGGTTTTGATTAGTTTTGACGGGTTTTGAAATATTTTGGCGGGTTTTTAGAAGGTTTTGACTTGTTTTGATTCTGTTTAGCCCAGTTTTTGGTGTGTTTGGATTAGCTTTGGTGGGCTTTATCATGTTTTGTCAGGTTTTTTCGAATGTATTGATCACTTCTGTCTGGTTTTCTATTTTGGCGGGTTTGAAAATATTTTTGGATTAGTTTTGGCGGGTTTTAAAATATTTTGGCTCTTTGCGCAGAGACGACGGTGCCGGTTGCGGTGCGCTCCGGGGCGCTCCTTCTGCGGAAAGACGCCTGGCAGCGGCACTTGGGACAGCTCCGCGTCTCCGTATTCTGCGTTTCTTGCCTTCTGCATCTCAGCAAAATGCTTTCCCACTAGGTCTAGCAAGGAGAAACTGTGGCAGCTGAGTAGATGTAGCCCGGCCCGCCCTTTGAAGTTGACAAGTTCTTGGCATCTCAGAGCCTCAAGGGAAGAGCAAGGTTATCTATGGTAGGCTGGGGCAGAACTAGCAGCAAGCAGAGCAAAGTTGTCCAAGAATAGCTTCCATTGGAATGCTAATGGCAATTGAAGAGGCAGGCCAGTGGCAAGCCACTATCTTCTAGCAGTTTGAAAGTTGCAGACACAGTGCAGGTGTTGTGCGGCTTCTTTCTTGGCCTCCTAGAAGGTGCCGTGGTGCCGCGCTCTCCGTCTCTTGCTTGCCAATATGTTGCCATGTTCCTCCTATTGTTTGGTTTGTTTTGATTTGTTTTGATGATCTTTTGGCGGGTTTTCGGAATGTTTTGGTGGTGTTTTAGAATGTTTTGTTTTCTCTTGTGTTGTTTTTATTGTCTTGGCAGGTTGTGGAACGTTTGGATTCGTTTTGGTGGGTTTTAAAATATTTTGGCGGGTATTTGGAATGTTTTGGTTTGCTTTCATTTGTTTTGATTATGTTTTGGCAAGTTATTGAAAGTTTGGATCACTTCTGACTGGTTTTCTAGTATTTTGGGATCTTTTCAGAATGTTTTGATCAGTTTTAGCAGGTTGTAAACTATTTTGTCAGGTTTTTGGAATGTTTTGGTTGGTTTTGATTTGTTTTTATGATGTTTTGCCAAGTTTTTTGAATGATTTGATCATTTCTGGCTGGTTTTCTAATGTTTTGGCAATTTTCAGAATGTTTTGATGAGTTTTGTGGGTCTAAATCATTTTGGCGGTTTTCGGAATATTTTGGTTGGTTTTGATTTGTTTTTATGATGTTTTGGCGGGTTTTCGGAATGTTTTGGTTGGGTTTTAGAATGTTTTGTATTCTCTTGAGTTGTTTTTATTGTCTTGGCAGGTTTTGGAATGTTTGGATTCCTTTTGGCAGGTTTTAAAATATATTGGTGGGTATTTGGAATGTTTTGGCGGGTATTCGGAATGTTTTGATTAGTTTTGACGGGTTTTGAAATATTTTGGAGGGTTTTTAGAAGGTTTTGATTCTGTTTAGCCCAGTTTTTGGTGTGTTTGGATTAGCTTTGGTGGGCTTTATCATGTTTTGTCAGGTTTTTTCGAATGTATTGATCACTTCTGTCTGGTTTTCTATTTTGGCGGGTTTGAAAATATTTTTGGATTAGTTTTGGCAGGTTTGAAAATATTTTGGCTCTTTGCGCAGAGATGACGGTGCCGGTTGCGGTGCGCTGCGGGGCGCTCCTTCTGCGGAAAGACGCCTGGCAGCGGCACTTGGGACAGCTCCGCGTCTCCGTATTCTGCGTTTCTTGCCTTCTGCATCTCAGCAAAATGCTTTCCCACTAGGTCTAGCAAGGAGAAACTGTGGCAGCTGAGTAGATGTAGCCCGGCCCGCCCTTTGAAGTTGACAAGTTCTTGGCATCTCAGAGCCTCAAGGGAAGAGCAAGGTTATCTATGGTAGGCTGGGGCAGAACTAGCAGCAAGCAGAGCAAAGTTGTCCAAGAATAGCTTCCATTGGAATGCTAATGGCAATTGAAGAGGCAGGCCAGTGGCAAGCCACTAGCTTCTAGCAGTTTGAAAGTTGCAGACACAGTGCAGGTGTTGTGCGGCTTCTTTCTTGGCCTCCTAGAAGGTGCCGTGGTGCCGCGCTCTCCGTCTCTTGCTTGCCAATATATTGCCATGTTCCTCCTATTGTTTGGTTTGTTTTGATTTGTTTTGATGATCTTTTGGCGGGTTTTCGGAATGTTTTGGTGGTGTTTTAGAATGTTTTGTTTTCTCTTGTGTTGTTTTTATTGTCTTGGAAGGTTTTGGAACGTTTGGATTCGTTTTGGCGGGTTTTAAAATATTTTGGCGGTTGTTTGGAATGTTTTGGTTTGCTTTCATTTGTTTTGATTATGTTTTGGCAAATTATTGAAAGTTTTGATCACTTCTGACTGGTTTTCTAGTATTTTGGCATCTTTTCAGAATGTTTTGATCAGTTTTAGCAGGTTGTAAACTATTTTGTCAGGTTTTTGGAATGTTTTGGTTGGTTTTGATTTGTTTTTATGATGTTTTGCCAAGTTTTTTGAATGATTTGATCAGTTCTGGCTGGTTTTCTAATGTTTTGGCAATTTTCAGAATGTTTTGATGAGTTTTGTGGGTCTAAATCATTTTGGCGGTTTTCGGAATATTTTGGTTGGTTTTGATTTGTTTTTATGATGTTTTGGCCGGTTTTCGGAATTTTTTGGTTGGGTTTTAGAATGTTTTGTATTCTCTTGAGTTGTTTTTATTGTCTTGGCAGGTTTTGGAATGTTTGGATTCCTTTTGGCGGGTTTTAAAATATTTTGGCGGGTATTTGGAATGTTTTGGCGGGTATTCGGAATGTTTTGATTAGTTTTGACGGGTTTTGAAATATTTTGGAGGGTTTTTAGAAGGTTTTGATTCTGTTTAGCCCAGTTTTTGGTGTGTTTGGATTAGCTTTGGTGGGCTTTATCATGTTTTGTCAGGTTTTTTCGAATGTATTGATCACTTCTGTCTGGTTTTCTATTTTGGCGGGTTTGAAAATATTTTTGGATTAGTTTTGGCAGGTTTTAAAATATTTTGGCTCTTTGCGCAGAGACGACGGTGCCGGTTGCGGTGCGCTCCGGGGCGCTCCTTCTGCGGAAAGACGCCTGGCAGCGGCGCTTGGGACAGCTCCGCGTCTCTGTATTCTGCGTTTCTTGCCTTCTGCATCTCAGCAAAATGCTTTCCCACTAGGTCTAGCAAGGAGAAACTGTGGCAGCTGAGTAGATGTAACCCGGCCCGCCCTTTGAAGTTGAAAAGTTCTTGGCATCTCAGAGCCTCAAGGGAAGAGCAAGGTTATCTATGGTAGGCTGGGGCAGAACTAGCAGCAAGCAGAGCAAAGTTGTCCAAGAATAGCTTCCATTGGAATGCTAATGGCAATTGAAGAGGCAGGCCAGTGGCAAGCCACTATCTTCTAGCAGTTTGAAAGTTGCAGACACAGTGCAGGTGTTGTGCGGCTTCCTTCTTGGCCTCCTAGAAGGTGCCGCGGTGCCGCGCTCTCCGTCTCTTGCTTGCCAATATGTTGCCGTGTTCCTCCTATTGTTTGCTTTGTTTTGATTTGTTTTGATGATCTTTTGGCGGGTTTTCGGAATGTTTTGGTGGTGTTTTAGAATGTTTTGTTTTCTCTTGTGTTGTTTTTATTGTCTTGGCAGGTTGTGGAAGGTTTGGATTCGTTTTGGCGGGTTTTAAAATATTTTGGCGGGTATTTGGAATGTTTTGGTTTGCTTTCATTTGTTTTGATTATGTTTTGGCAAGTTATTGAAAGTTTTGATCACTTCTGACTGGTTTTCTAGTATTTTGGCATCTTTTCAGAATGTTTTGATCAGTTTTAGCAGGTTGTAAACTATTTTGTCAGGTTTTTGGAATGTTTTGGTTGGTTTTGATTTGTTTTTATGATGTTTTGCCAAGTTTTTTGAATGTTTTGATCAGTTCTGGCTGGTTTTCTAATGTTTTGGCAATTTTCAGAATGTTTTGATGAGTTTTGTGGGTCTAAATCATTTTGGCGGTTTTCGGAATATTTTGGTTGGTTTTGATTTGTTTTTATGATGTTTTGGCGGGTTTTCGGAATGTTTTGGTTGGGTTTTAGAATGTTTTGTATTCTCTTGAGTTGTTTTTATTGTCTTGGCAGGTTTTGGAATGTTTGGATTCCTTTTGGCGGGTTTTAAAATATTTTGGCGTGTATTTGGAATGTTTTGGCGGGTATTCGGAAGGTTTTGATTAGTTTTGACGGGTTTTGAAATATTTTGGAGGGTTTTTAGAAGGTTTTGATTCTGTTTAGCCCAGTTTTTGGTGTGTTTGGATTAGCTTTGGTGGGCTTTATCATGTTTTGTCAGGTTTTTTCGAATGTATTGATCACTTCTGTCTGGTTTTCTATTTTGGCGGGTTTGAAAATATTTTTGGATTAGTTTTGGCAGGTTTTAAAATATTTTGGCTCTTTGCGCAGAGATGACGGTGCCGGTTGCGGTGCGCTCCGGGGCGCTCCTTCTGCGGAAAGACGCCTGGCAGCGGCACTTGGGACAGCTCCGCGTCTCCGTATTCTGCGTTTCTTGCCTTCTGCATCTCAGCAAAATGCTTTCCCACTAGGTCTAGCAAGGAGAAACTGTGGCAGCTGAGTAGATGTAGCCCGGCCCGCCCTTTGAAGTTGACAAGTTCTTGGCATCTCAGAGCCTCAAGGGAAGAGCAAGGTTATCTATGGTAGGCTGGGGCAGAACTAGCAGCAAGCAGAGCAAAGTTGTCCAAGAATAGCTTCCATTGGAATGCTAATGGCAATTGAAGAGGCAGGCCAGTGGCAAGCCACTAGCTTCTAGCAGTTTGAAAGTTGCAGACACAGTGCAGGTGTTGTGCGGCTTCTTTCTTGGCCTCCTAGAAGGTGCCGTGGTGCCGCGCTCTCCGTCTCTTGCTTGCCAATATGTTGCCGTGTTCCTCCTATTGTTTGGTTTGTTTTGATTTGTTTTGATGATGTTTTGGCGGGTTTTCGGAATGTTTTGGTGGTGTTTTAGAATGTTTTGTTTTCTCTTGTGTTGTTTTTATTGTCTTGGCAGGTTGTGGAACGTTTGGATTCGTTTTGGTGGGTTTTAAAATATTTTGGCGGGTATTTGGAATGTTTTGGTTTGCTTTCATTTGTTTTGATTATGTTTTGGCAAGTTATTGAAAGTTTCGATCACTTCTGACTGGTTTTCTAGTATTTTGGGATCTTTTCAGAATGTTTTGATCAGTTTTAGAATGTTTTGTATTCTCTTGAGTTGTTTTTATTGTCTTGGCAGGTTTTGGAATGTTTGGATTGCTTTTGGCGGGTTTTAAAATATTTTGGCGGGTATTTGGAATGTTTTGGCGGGTATTCGGAAGGTTTTGATTAGTTTTGATGGGTTTTGAAATATTTTGGCGGGTTTTTAGAAGGTTTTGACTTGTTTTGATTCTGTTCAGCCCAGTTTTTGGTGTGTTTGGATTAGCTTTGGTGGGCTTTATCATGTTTTGTCAGGTTTTTTCGAATGTATTGATCACTTCTGTCTGGTTTTCTATTTTGGCGGGTTTGAAAATATTTTTGGATTAGTTTTGGCGGGTTTTAAAATATTTTGGCTCTTTGCGCAGAGACGACGGTGCCGGTTGCGGTGCGCTCCGGGGCGCTCCTTCTGCGGAAAGACGGCTGGCAGCGGCACTTGGGACAGCTCCGCGTCTCCGTATTCTGCGTTTCTTGCCTTCTGCATCTCAGCAAAATGCTTTCCCACTAGGTCTAGCAAGGAGAAACTGTGGCAGCTGAGTAGATGTAGCCCGGCCCGCCCTTTGAAGTTGACAAGTTCTTGGCATCTCAGAGCCTCAAGGGAAGAGCAAGGTTATCTATGGTAGGCTGGGGCAGAACTAGCAGCAAGCAGAGCAAAGTTGTCCAAGAATAGCTTCCATTGGAATGCTAATGGCAATTGAAGAGGCAGGCCAGTGGCAAGCCACTAGCTTCTAGCAGTTTGAAAGTTGCAGACACAGTGCAGGTGTTGTGCGGCTTCTTTCTTGGCCTCCTAGAAGGTGCCGTGGTGCCGCGCTCTCCGTCTCTTGCTTGCCAATATGTTGCCATGTTCCTCCTATTGTTTGGTTTGTTTTGATTTGTTTTGATGATGTTTTGGCGGGTTTTCGGAATGTTTTGGTGGTGTTTTAGAATGTTTTGTTTTCTCTTGTGTTGTTTTTATTGTCTTGGCAGGTTGTGGAACGTTTGGATTCGTTTTGGTGGGTTTTAAAATATTTTGGCGGGTATTTGGAATGTTTTGGTTTGCTTTCATTTGTTTTGATTATGTTTTGGCAAGTTATTGAAAGTTTGGATCACTTCTGACTGGTTTTCTAGTATTTTGGCATCTTTTCAGAATGTTTTGATCAGTTTTAGAATGTTTTGTATTCTCTTGAGTTGTTTTTATTGTCTTGGCAGGTTTTGGAATGTTTTGGCATTCCTTTTGGCGGGTTTTAAAATATTTTGGCGGGTATTTGGAATGTTTTGGCGGGTATTCGGAAGGTTTTGATTAGTTTTGACGGGTTTTGAAATATTTTGGCGGGTTTTTAGAAGGTTTTGACTTGTTTTGATTCTGTTTAGCCCAGTTTTTGGTGTGTTTGGATTAGCTTTGGTGGGCTTTATCATGTTTTGTCAGGTTTTTTCGAATGTATTGATCACTTCTGTCTGGTTTTCTATTTTGGCGGGTTTGAAAATATTTTTGGATGAGTTTTGGCGGGTTTGAAAATATTTTGGCTCTTTGCGCAGAGACGACGGTGCCGGTTGCGGTGCGCTCCGGGGCGCTCCTTCTGCGGAAAGACGCCTGGCAGCGGCACTTGGGACAGCTCCGCGTCTCCGTATTCTGCGTTTCTTGCCTTCTGCATCTCAGCAAAATGCTTTCCCACTAGGTCTAGCAAGGAGAAACTGTGGCAGCTGAGTAGATGTAGCCCGGCCCGCCCTTTGAAGTTGACAAGTTCTTGGCATCTCAGAGCCTCAAGGGAAGAGCAAGGTTATCTATGGTAGGCTGGGGCAGAACTAGCAGCAAGCAGAGCAAAGTTGTCCAAGAATAGCTTCCATTGGAATGCTAATGGCAATTGAAGAGGCAGGCCAGTGGCAAGCCACTAGCTTCTAGCAGTTTGAAAGTTGCAGACACAGTGCAGGTGTTGTGCGGCTTCTTTCTTGGCCTCCTAGAAGGTGCCGTGGTGCCGCGCTCTCCGTCTCTTGCTTGCCAATATGTTGCCATGTTCCTCCTATTGTTTGGTTTGTTTTGATTTGTTTTGATGATGTTTTGGCGGGTTTTCGGAATGTTTTGGTGGTGTTTTAGAATGTTTTGTTTTCTCTTGTGTTGTTTTTATTGTCTTGGCAGGTTGTGGAACGTTTGGATTCGTTTTGGTGGGTTTTAAAATATTTTGGCGGGTATTTGGAATGTTTTGGTTTGCTTTCATTTGTTTTGATTATGTTTTGGCAAGTTATTGAAAGTTTGGATCACTTCTGACTGGTTTTCTAGTATTTTGGGATCTTTTCAGAATGTTTTGATCAGTTTTAGCAGGTTGTAAACTATTTTGTCAGGTTTTTGGAATGTTTTGGTTGGTTTTGATTTGTTTTTATGATGTTTTGCCAAGTTTTTTGAATGATTTGATCATTTCTGGCTGGTTTTCTAATGTTTTGGCAATTTTCAGAATGTTTTGATGAGTTTTGTGGGTCTAAATCATTTTGGCGGTTTTCGGAATATTTTGGTTGGTTTTGATTTGTTTTTATGATGTTTTGGCGGGTTTTCGGAATGTTTTGGTTGGGTTTTAGAATGTTTTGTATTCTCTTGAGTTGTTTTTATTGTCTTGGCAGGTTTTGGAATGTTTGGATTCCTTTTGGCAGGTTTTAAAATATTTTGGTGGGTATTTGGAATGTTTTGGCGGGTATTCGGAATGTTTTGATTAGTTTTGACGGGTTTTGAAATATTTTGGAGGGTTTTTAGAAGGTTTTGATTCTGTTTAGCCCAGTTTTTGGTGTGTTTGGATTAGCTTTGGTGGGCTTTATCATGTTTTGTCAGGTTTTTTCGAATGTATTGATCACTTCTGTCTGGTTTTCTATTTTGGCGGGTTTGAAAATATTTTTGGATTAGTTTTGGCAGGTTTGAAAATATTTTGGCTCTTTGCGCAGAGATGACGGTGCCGGTTGCGGTGCGCTGCGGGGCGCTCCTTCTGCGGAAAGACGCCTGGCAGCGGCACTTGGGACAGCTCCGCGTCTCCGTATTCTGCGTTTCTTGCCTTCTGCATCTCAGCAAAATGCTTTCCCACTAGGTCTAGCAAGGAGAAACTGTGGCAGCTGAGTAGATGTAGCCCGGCCCGCCCTTTGAAGTTGACAAGTTCTTGGCATCTCAGAGCCTCAAGGGAAGAGCAAGGTTATCTATGGTAGGCTGGGGCAGAACTAGCAGCAAGCAGAGCAAAGTTGTCCAAGAATAGCTTCCATTGGAATGCTAATGGCAATTGAAGAGGCAGGCCAGTGGCAAGCCACTATCTTCTAGCAGTTTGAAAGTTGCAGACACAGTGCAGGTGTTGTGCGGCTTCTTTCTTGGCCTCCTAGAAGGTGCCGTGGTGCCGCGCTCTCCGTCTCTTGCTTGCCAATATATTGCCATGTTCCTCCTATTGTTTGGTTTGTTTTGATTTGTTTTGATGATCTTTTGGCGGGTTTTCGGAATGTTTTGGTGGTGTTTTAGAATGTTTTGTTTTCTCTTGTGTTGTTTTTATTGTCTTGGAAGGTTTTGGAACGTTTGGATTCATTTTGGCGGGTTTTAAAATATTTTGGCGGTTGTTTGGAATGTTTTGGTTTGCTTTCATTTGTTTTGATTATGTTTTGGCAAATTATTGAAAGTTTTGATCACTTCTGACTGGTTTTCTAGTATTTTGGCATCTTTTCAGAATGTTTTGATCAGTTTTAGCAGGTTGTAAACTATTTTGTCAGGTTTTTGGAATGTTTTGGTTGGTTTTGATTTGTTTTTATGATGTTTTGCCAAGTTTTTTGAATGTTTTGATCAGTTCTGGCTGGTTTTCTAATGTTTTGGCAATTTTCAGAATGTTTTGATGAGTTTTGTGGGTCTAAATCATTTTGGCGGTTTTCGGAATATTTTGGTTGGTTTTGATTTGTTTTTATGATGTTTTGGCGGGTTTTCGGAATGTTTTGGTTGGGTTTTAGAATGTTTTGTATTCTCTTGAGTTGTTTTTATTGTCTTGGCAGGTTTTGGAATGTTTGGATTCCTTTTGGCGGGTTTTAAAATATTTTGGCGTGTATTTGGAATGTTTTGGCGGGTATTCGGAAGGTTTTGATTAGTTTTGACGGGTTTTGAAATATTTTGGAGGGTTTTTAGAAGGTTTTGATTCTGTTTAGCCCAGTTTTTGGTGTGTTTGGATTAGCTTTGGTGGGCTTTATCATGTTTTGTCAGGTTTTTTCGAATGTATTGATCACTTCTGTCTGGTTTTCTATTTTGGCGGGTTTGAAAATATTTTTGGATTAGTTTTGGCAGGTTTTAAAATATTTTGGCTCTTTGCGCAGAGACGACGGTGCCGGTTGCGGTGCGCTGCGGGGCGCTCCTTCTGCGGAAAGACGCCTGGCAGCGGCACTTGGGACAGCTCCGCGTCTCCGTATTCTGCGTTTCTTGCCTTCTGCATCTCAGCAAAATGCTTTCCCACTAGGTCTAGCAAGGAGAAACTGTGGCAGCTGAGTAGATGTAGCCCGGCCCGCCCTTTGAAGTTGACAAGTTCTTGGCATCTCAGAGCCTCAAGGGAAGAGCAAGGTTATCTATGGTAGGCTGGGGCAGAACTAGCAGCAAGCAGAGCAAAGTTGTCCAAGAATAGCTTCCATTGGAATGCTAATGGCAATTGAAGAGGCAGGCCAGTGGCAAGCCACTAGCTTCTAGCAGTTTGAAAGTTGCAGACACAGTGCAGGTGTTGTGCGGCTTCTTTCTTGGCCTCCTAGAAGGTGCCGTGGTGCCGCGCTCTCCGTCTCTTGCTTGCCAATATGTTGCCGTGTTCCTCCTATTGTTTGGTTTGTTTTGATTTGTTTTGATGATGTTTTGGCGGGTTTTCGGAATGTTTTGGTGGTGTTTTAGAATGTTTTGTTTTCTCTTGTGTTGTTTTTATTGTCTTGGCAGGTTGTGGAACGTTTGGATTCGTTTTGGTGGGTTTTAAAATATTTTGGCGGGTATTTGGAATGTTTTGGTTTGCTTTCATTTGTTTTGATTATGTTTTGGCAAGTTATTGAAAGTTTCGATCACTTCTGACTGGTTTTCTAGTATTTTGGGATCTTTTCAGAATGTTTTGATCAGTTTTAGAATGTTTTGTATTCTCTTGAGTTGTTTTTATTGTCTTGGCAGGTTTTGGAATGTTTGGATTGCTTTTGGCGGGTTTTAAAATATTTTGGCGGGTATTTGGAATGTTTTGGCGGGTATTCGGAAGGTTTTGATTAGTTTTGATGGGTTTTGAAATATTTTGGCGGGTTTTTAGAAGGTTTTGACTTGTTTTGATTCTGTTCAGCCCAGTTTTTGGTGTGTTTGGATTAGCTTTGGTGGGCTTTATCATGTTTTGTCAGGTTTTTTCGAATGTATTGATCACTTCTGTCTGGTTTTCTATTTTGGCGGGTTTGAAAATATTTTTGGATTAGTTTTGGCAGGTTTTAAAATATTTTGGCTCTTTGCGCAGAGACGACGGTGCCGGTTGCGGTGCGCTGCGGGGCGCTCCTTCTGCGGAAAGACGCCTGGCAGCGGCACTTGGGACAGCTCCGCGTCTCCGTATTCTGCGTTTCTTGCCTTCTGCATCTCAGCAAAATGCTTTCCCACTAGGTCTAGCAAGGAGAAACTGTGGCAGCTGAGTAGATGTAGCCCGGCCCGCCCTTTGAAGTTGACAAGTTCTTGGCATCTCAGAGCCTCAAGGGAAGAGCAAGGTTATCTATGGTAGGCTGGGGCAGAACTAGCAGCAAGCAGAGCAAAGTTGTCCAAGAATAGCTTCCATTGGAATGCTAATGGCAATTGAAGAGGCAGGCCAGTGGCAAGCCACTAGCTTCTAGCAGTTTGAAAGTTGCAGACACAGTGCAGGTGTTGTGCGGCTTCTTTCTTGGCCTCCTAGAAGGTGCCGTGGTGCCGCGCTCTCCGTCTCTTGCTTGCCAATATGTTGCCGTGTTCCTCCTATTGTTTGGTTTGTTTTGATTTGTTTTGATGATGTTTTGGCGGGTTTTCGGAATGTTTTGGTGGTGTTTTAGAATGTTTTGTTTTCTCTTGTGTTGTTTTTATTGTCTTGGCAGGTTGTGGAACGTTTGGATTCGTTTTGGTGGGTTTTAAAATATTTTGGCGGGTATTTGGAATGTTTTGGTTTGCTTTCATTTGTTTTGATTATGTTTTGGCAAGTTATTGAAAGTTTCGATCACTTCTGACTGGTTTTCTAGTATTTTGGGATCTTTTCAGAATGTTTTGATCAGTTTTAGAATGTTTTGTATTCTCTTGAGTTGTTTTTATTGTCTTGGCAGGTTTTGGAATGTTTGGATTGCTTTTGGCGGGTTTTAAAATATTTTGGCGGGTATTTGGAATGTTTTGGCGGGTATTCGGAAGGTTTTGATTAGTTTTGATGGGTTTTGAAATATTTTGGCGGGTTTTTAGAAGGTTTTGACTTGTTTTGATTCTGTTCAGCCCAGTTTTTGGTGTGTTTGGATTAGCTTTGGTGGGCTTTATCATGTTTTGTCAGGTTTTTTCGAATGTATTGATCACTTCTGTCTGGTTTTCTATTTTGGCGGGTTTGAAAATATTTTTGGATTAGTTTTGGCGGGTTTTAAAATATTTTGGCTCTTTGCGCAGAGACGACGGTGCCGGTTGCGGTGCGCTCCGGGGCGCTCCTTCTGCGGAAAGACGGCTGGCAGCGGCACTTGGGACAGCTCCGCGTCTCCGTATTCTGCGTTTCTTGCCTTCTGCATCTCAGCAAAATGCTTTCCCACTAGGTCTAGCAAGGAGAAACTGTGGCAGCTGAGTAGATGTAGCCCGGCCCGCCCTTTGAAGTTGACAAGTTCTTGGCATCTCAGAGCCTCAAGGGAAGAGCAAGGTTATCTATGGTAGGCTGGGGCAGAACTAGCAGCAAGCAGAGCAAAGTTGTCCAAGAATAGCTTCCATTGGAATGCTAATGGCAATTGAAGAGGCAGGCCAGTGGCAAGCCACTAGCTTCTAGCAGTTTGAAAGTTGCAGACACAGTGCAGGTGTTGTGCGGCTTCTTTCTTGGCCTCCTAGAAGGTGCCGTGGTGCCGCGCTCTCCGTCTCTTGCTTGCCAATATGTTGCCATGTTCCTCCTATTGTTTGGTTTGTTTTGATTTGTTTTGATGATCTTTTGGCGGGTTTTCGGAATGTTTTGGTGGTGTTTTAGAATGTTTTGTTTTCTCTTGTGTTGTTTTTATTGTCTTGGCAGGTTGTGGAACGTTTGGATTCGTTTTGGTGGGTTTTAAAATATTTTGGCGGGTATTTGGAATGTTTTGGTTTGCTTTCATTTGTTTTGATTATGTTTTGGCAAGTTATTGAAAGTTTGGATCACTTCTGACTGGTTTTCTAGTATTTTGGCATCTTTTCAGAATGTTTTGATCAGTTTTAGAATGTTTTGTATTCTCTTGAGTTGTTTTTATTGTCTTGGCAGGTTTTGGAATGTTTTGGCATTCCTTTTGGCGGGTTTTAAAATATTTTGGCGGGTATTTGGAATGTTTTGGCGGGTATTCGGAAGGTTTTGATTAGTTTTGACGGGTTTTGAAATATTTTGGCGGGTTTTTAGAAGGTTTTGACTTGTTTTGATTCTGTTTAGCCCAGTTTTTGGTGTGTTTGGATTAGCTTTGGTGGGCTTTATCATGTTTTGTCAGGTTTTTTCGAATGTATTGATCACTTCTGTCTGGTTTTCTATTTTGGCGGGTTTGAAAATATTTTTGGATGAGTTTTGGCGGGTTTGAAAATATTTTGGCTCTTTGCGCAGAGACGACGGTGCCGGTTGCGGTGCGCTCCGGGGCGCTCCTTCTGCGGAAAGACGGCTGGCAGCGGCACTTGGGACAGCTCCGCGTCTCCGTATTCTGCGTTTCTTGCCTTCTGCATCTCAGCAAAATGCTTTCCCACTAGGTCTAGCAAGGAGAAACTGTGGCAGCTGAGTAGATGTAGCCCGGCCCGCCCTTTGAAGTTGACAAGTTCTTGGCATCTCAGAGCCTCAAGGGAAGAGCAAGGTTATCTATGGTAGGCTGGGGCAGAACTAGCAGCAAGCAGAGCAAAGTTGTCCAAGAATAGCTTCCATTGGAATGCTAATGGCAATTGAAGAGGCAGGCCAGTGGCAAGCCACTAGCTTCTAGCAGTTTGAAAGTTGCAGACACAGTGCAGGTGTTGTGCGGCTTCTTTCTTGGCCTCCTAGAAGGTGCCGTGGTGCCGCGCTCTCCGTCTCTTGCTTGCCAATATGTTGCCATGTTCCTCCTATTGTTTGGTTTGTTTTGATTTGTTTTGATGATCTTTTGGCGGGTTTTCG
The DNA here is from genome assembly GCF_036417665.1 of Passer domesticus. Taxonomy (NCBI): domain Eukaryota; kingdom Metazoa; phylum Chordata; class Aves; order Passeriformes; family Passeridae; genus Passer; species Passer domesticus. Next base: position 61,213,953 of record NC_087474.1, read on the forward strand.
GAATGTTTTGGTGGTGTTTTAGAATGTTTTGTTTTCTCTTGTGTTGTTTTTATTGTCTTGGCAGGTTGTGGAACGTTTGGATTCGTTTTGGTGGGTTTTAAAATATTTTGGCGGGTATTTGGAATGTTTTGGTTTGCTTTCATTTGTTTTGATTATGTTTTGGCAAGTTATTGAAAGTTTGGATCACTTCTGACTGGTTTTCTAGTATTTTGGGATCTTTTCAGAATGTTTTGATCAGTTTTAGCAGGTTGTAAACTATTTTGTCAGGTTTTTGGAATGTTTTGGTTGGTTTTGATTTGTTTTTATGATGTTTTGCCAAGTTTTTTGAATGATTTGATCATTTCTGGCTGGTTTTCTAATGTTTTGGCAATTTTCAGAATGTTTTGATGAGTTTTGTGGGTCTAAATCATTTTGGCGGTTTTCGGAATATTTTGGTTGGTTTTGATTTGTTTTTATGATGTTTTGGCGGGTTTTCGGAATGTTTTGGTTGGGTTTTAGAATGTTTTGTATTCTCTTGAGTTGTTTTTATTGTCTTGGCAGGTTTTGGAATGTTTGGATTCCTTTTGGCAGGTTTTAAAATATTTTGGTGGGTATTTGGAATGTTTTGGCGGGTATTCGGAATGTTTTGATTAGTTTTGACGGGTTTTGAAATATTTTGGAGGGTTTTTAGAAGGTTTTGATTCTGTTTAGCCCAGTTTTTGGTGTGTTTGGATTAGCTTTGGTGGGCTTTATCATGTTTTGTCAGGTTTTTTCGAATGTATTGATCACTTCTGTCTGGTTTTCTATTTTGGCGGGTTTGAAAATATTTTTGGATTAGTTTTGGCAGGTTTGAAAATATTTTGGCTCTTTGCGCAGAGATGACGGTGCCGGTTGCGGTGCGCTGCGGGGCGCTCCTTCTGCGGAAAGACGCCTGGCAGCGGCACTTGGGACAGCTCCGCGTCTCCGTATTCTGCGTTTCTTGCCTTCTGCATCTCAGCAAAATGCTTTCCCACTAGGTCTAGCAAGGAGAAACTGTGGCAGCTGAGTAGATGTAGCCCGGCCCGCCCTTTGAAGTTGACAAGTTCTTGGCATCTCAGAGCCTCAAGGGAAGAGCAAGGTTATCTATGGTAGGCTGGGGCAGAACTAGCAGCAAGCAGAGCAAAGTTGTCCAAGAATAGCTTCCATTGGAATGCTAATGGCAATTGAAGAGGCAGGCCAGTGGCAAGCCACTATCTTCTAGCAGTTTGAAAGTTGCAGACACAGTGCAGGTGTTGTGCGGCTTCTTTCTTGGCCTCCTAGAAGGTGCCGTGGTGCCGCGCTCTCCGTCTCTTGCTTGCCAATATATTGCCATGTTCCTCCTATTGTTTGGTTTGTTTTGATTTGTTTTGATGATCTTTTGGCGGGTTTTCGGAATGTTTTGGTGGTGTTTTAGAATGTTTTGTTTTCTCTTGTGTTGTTTTTATTGTCTTGGAAGGTTTTGGAACGTTTGGATTCATTTTGGCGGGTTTTAAAATATTTTGGCGGTTGTTTGGAATGTTTTGGTTTGCTTTCATTTGTTTTGATTATGTTTTGGCAAATTATTGAAAGTTTTGATCACTTCTGACTGGTTTTCTAGTATTTTGGCATCTTTTCAGAATGTTTTGATCAGTTTTAGCAGGTTGTAAACTATTTTGTCAGGTTTTTGGAATGTTTTGGTTGGTTTTGATTTGTTTTTATGATGTTTTGCCAAGTTTTTTGAATGATTTGATCAGTTCTGGCTGGTTTTCTAATGTTTTGGCAATTTTCAGAATGTTTTGATGAGTTTTGTGGGTCTAAATCATTTTGGCGGTTTTCGGAATATTTTGGTTGGTTTTGATTTGTTTTTATGATGTTTTGGCGGGTTTTCGGACTGTTTTGGTTGGGTTTTAGAATGTTTTGTATTCTCTTGAGTTGTTTTTATTCTGTTGGCAGGTTTTGGAATGTTTGGATTCCTTTTGGCGGGTTTTAAAATATTTTGGCGGGTATTTGGAATGTTTTGGCGGGTATTCGGAATGTTTTGATTAGTTTTGACGGGTTTTGAAATATTTTGGAGGGTTTTTAGAAGGTTTTGATTCTGTTTAGCCCAGTTTTTGGTGTGTTTGGATTAGCTTTGGTGGGCTTTATCATGTTTTGTCAGGTTTTTTCGAATGTATTGATCACTTCTGTCTGGTTTTCTATTTTGGCGGGTTTGAAAATATTTTTGGATTAGTTTTGGCAGGTTTTAAAATATTTTGGCTCTTTGCGCAGAGACGACGGTGCCGGTTGCGGTGCGCTCCGGGGCGCTCCTTCTGCGGAAAGACGCCTGGCAGCGGCACTTGGGACAGCTCCGCGTCTCTGTATTCTGCGTTTCTTGCCTTCTGCATCTCAGCAAAATGCTTTCCCACTAGGTCTAGCAAGGAGAAACTGTGGCAGCTGAGTAGATGTAGCCCGGCCCGCCCTTTGAAGTTGACAAGTTCTTGGCATCTCAGAACCTCAAGGGAAGAGCAAGGTTATCTATGGTAGGCTGGGGCAGAACTAGCAGCAAGCAGAGCAAAGTTGTCCAAGAATAGCTTCCATTGGAATGCTAATGGCAATTGAAGAGGCAGGCCAGTGGCAAGCCACTAGCTTCTAGCAGTTTGAAAGTTGCAGACACAGTGCAGGTGTTGTGCGGCTTCTTTCTTGGCCTCCTAGAAGGTGCCGTGGTGCCGCGCTCTCCGTCTCTTGCTTGCCAATATGTTGCTATGTTCCTCCTATTGTTTGGTTTGTTTTGATTTGTTTTGATGATCTTTTGGCGGGTTTTCGGAATGTTTTGGTGGTGTTTTAGAATGTTTTGTTTTCTCTTGTGTTGTTTTTATTGTCTTGGCAGGTTGTGGAACGTTTGGATTCGTTTTGGTGGGTTTTAAAATATTTTGGCAGGTATTTGGAATGTTTTGGTTTGCTTTCATTTGTTTTGATTATGTTTTGGCAAGTTATTGAAAGTTTCGATCACTTCTGACAGGTTTTCTAGTATTTTGGGATCTTTTCAGAATGTTTTGATCAGTTTTAGAATGTTTTGTATTCTCTTGAGTTGTTTTTATTGTCTTGGCAGGTTTTGGAATGTTTGGATTGCTTCTGGCGGGTTTTAAAATATTTTGGCGGGTATTTGGAATGTTTTGGCGGGTATTCGGAATGTTTTGATTAGTTTTGACGGGTTTTGAAATATTTTGGCGGGTTTTTAGAAGGTTTTGACTTGTTTTGATTCTGTTTAGCCCAGTTTTTGGTGTGTTTGGATTAGCTTTGGTGGGCTTTATCATGTTTTGTCAGGTTTTTTCGAATGTATTGATCACTTCTGTCTGGTTTTCTATTTTGGCGGGTTTGAAAATATTTTTGGATGAGTTTTGGCGGGTTTGAAAATATTTTGGCTCTTTGCGCAGAGACGACGGTGCCGGTTGCGGTGCGCTCCGGGGTGCTCCTTCTGCGGAAAGACGCCTGGCAGCGGCACTTGGGACAGCTCCGCGTCTCCGTATTCTGCGTTTCTTGCCTTCTGCATCTCAGCAAAATGCTTTCCCACTAGGTCTAGCAAGGAGAAACTGTGGCAGCTGAGTAGATGTAGCCCGGCCCGCCCTTTGAAGTTGACAAGGTCTTGGCATCTCAGAACCTCAAGGGAAGAGCAAGGTTATCTATGGTAGGCTGGGGCAGAACTAGCAGCAAGCAGAGCAAAGTTGTCCAAGAATAGCTTCCATTGGAATGCTAATGGCAATTGAAGAGGCAGGCCAGTGGCAAGCCACTATCTTCTAGCAGTTTGAAAGTTGCAGACACAGTGCAGGTGTTTTGCGGCTTCCTTCTTGGCCTCCTAGAAGGTGCCGCACTCTCCGTCTCTTGCTTGCCAATATGTTGCCGTGTTCCTCCTATTGTTTGGTTTGTTTTGATTTGTTTTGATGATCTTTTGGCGGGTTTTCGGAATGTTTTGGTGGTGTTTTAGAATGTTTTGTTTTCTCTTGTGTTGTTTTTATTGTCTTGGAAGGTTTTGGAACGTTTGGATTCGTTTTGGCGGGTTTTAAAATATTTTGGCGGTTGTTTGGAATGTTTTGGTTTGCTTTCATTTGTTTTGATTATGTTTTGGCAAGTTATTGAAAGTTTCGATCACTTCTGACTGGTTTTCTAGTATTTTGGCATCTTTTCAGAATGTTTTGATCAGTTTTAGCAGGTTGTAAACTATTTTGTCAGGTTTTTGGAATGTTTTGGTTGGTTTTGATTTGTTTTTATGATGTTTTGCCAAGTTTTTTGAATGATTTGATCAGTTCTGGCTGGTTTTCTAATGTTTTGGCATTTTTCAGAATGTTTTGATGAGTTTTGTGGGTCTAAATTATTTTGGTGGTTTTTGGAATATTTTGGTTGTTTTTGATTTGATTTGATGATGTTTTGTCCGGTTTTCGGAATGTTTTGGTTGGGTTTTGGAATGTTTTGTATTCTCTTGAGTTGTTTTTATTCTGTTGGCAGGTTTTGGAATGTTTGGATTGCTTTTGGCGGGTTTTAAAATATTTTGGCGGGTATTTGGAATGTTTTGGCGGGTATTCGGAAGGTTTTGATTAGTTTTGACGGGTTTTGAAATATTTTGGCGGGTTTTTAGAAGGTTTTGATTCTGTTTAGCCCAGTTTTTGGTGTGTTTGGATTAGCTTTGGTGGGCTTTATCATGTTTTGTCAGGTTTTTTTGAATGTATTGATCACTTCTGTCTGGTTTTCTATTTTGGCGGGTTTGAAAATATTTTTGGATGAGTTTTGGCGGGTTTGAAAATATTTTGGCTCTTTGCGCAGAGACGACGGTGCCGGTTGCGGTGCGCTCCGGGGTGCTCCTTCTGCGGAAAGACGCCTGGCAGCGGCACTTGGGACAGCTCCGCGTCTCCGTATTCTGCGTTTCTTGCCTTCTGCATCTCAGCAAAATGCTTTCCCACTAGGTCTAGCAAGGAGAAACTGTGGCAGCTGAGTAGATGTAGCCCGGCCCGCCCTTTGAAGTTGAAAAGTTCTTGGCATCTCAGAGCCTCAAGGGAAGAGCAAGGTTATCTATGGTAGGCTGGGGCAGAACTAGCAGCAAGCAGAGCAAAGTTGTCCAAGAATAGCTTCCATTGGAATGCTAATGGCAATTGAAGAGGCAGGCCAGTGGCAAGCCACTAGCTTCTAGCAGTTTGAAAGTTGCAGACACAGTGCAGGTGTTGTGCGGCTTCTTTCTTGGCCTCCTAGAAGGTGCCGTGGTGCCGCGCTCTCCGTCTCTTGCTTGCCAATATGTTGCCATGTTCCTCCTATTGTTTGGTTTGTTTTGATTTGTTTTGATGATGTTTTGGCGGGTTTTCGGAATGTTTTGGTGGTGTTTTAGAATGTTTTGTTTTCTCTTGTGTTGTTTTTATTGTCTTGGCAGGTTGTGGAACGTTTGGATTCGTTTTGGTGGGTTTTAAAATATTTTGGCGGGTATTTGGAATGTTTTGGTTTGCTTTCATTTGTTTTGATTATGTTTTGGCAAGTTATTGAAAGTTTCGATCACTTCTGACTGGTTTTCTAGTATTTTGGGATCTTTTCAGAATGTTTTGATCAGTTTTAGAATGTTTTGTATTCTCTTGAGTTGTTTTTATTGTCTTGGCAGGTTTTGGAATGTTTGGATTGCTTTTGGCGGGTTTTAAAATATTTTGGCGGGTATTTGGAATGTTTTGGCGGGTATTCGGAAGGTTTTGATTAGTTTTGACGGGTTTTGAAATATTTTGGCGGGTTTTTAGAAGGTTTTGACTTGTTTTGATTCTGTTTAGCCCAGTTTTTGGTGTGTTTGGATTAGCTTTGGTGGGCTTTATCATGTTTTGTCAGGTTTTTTCGAATGTATTGATCACTTCTGTCTGGTTTTCTATTTTGGCGGGTTTGAAAATATTTTTGGATGAGTTTTGGCGGGTTTGAAAATATTTTGGCTCTTTGCGCAGAGACGACGGTGCCGGTTGCGGTGCGCTCCGGGGCGCTCCTTCTGCGGAAAGACGCCTGGCAGCGGCACTTGGGACAGCTCCGCGTCTCCGTATTCTGCGTTTCTTGCCTTCTGCATCTCAGCAAAATGCTTTCCCACTAGGTCTAGCAAGGAGAAACTGTGGCAGCTGAGTAGATGTCGCCCGGCCCGCCCTTTGAAGTTGAAAAGTTCTTGGCATCTCAGAGCCTCAAGGGAAGAGCAAGGTTATCTATGGTAGGCTGGGGCAGAACTAGCAGCAAGCAGAGCAAAGTTGTCCAAGAATAGCTTCCATTGGAATGCTAATGGCAATTGAAGAGGCAGGCCAGTGGCAAGCCACTAGCTTCTAGCAGTTTGAAAGTTGCAGACACAGTGCAGGTGTTGTGCGGCTTCTTTCTTGGCCTCCTAGAAGGTGCCGTGGTGCCGCGCTCTCCGTCTCTTGCTTGCCAATATGTTGCTATGTTCCTCCTATTGTTTGGTTTGTTTTGATTTGTTTTGATGATGTTTTGGCGGGTTTTCGGAATGTTTTGGTGGTGTTTTAGAATGTTTTGTTTTCTCTTGTGTTGTTTTTATTGTCTTGGCAGGTTGTGGAACGTTTGGATTCGTTTTGGTGGGTTTTAAAATATTTTGGCGGGTATTTGGAATGTTTTGGTTTGCTTTCATTTGTTTTGATTATGTTTTGGCAAGTTATTGAAAGTTTCGATCACTTCTGACTGGTTTTCTAGTATTTTGGGATCTTTTCAGAATGTTTTGATCAGTTTTAGAATGTTTTGTATTCTCTTGAGTTGTTTTTATTGTCTTGGCAGGTTTTGGAATGTTTGGATTCCTTTTGGCGGGTTTTAAAATATTTTGGCGGGTATTTGGAATGTTTTGGCGGGTATTCGGAAGGTTTTGATTAGTTTTGACGGGTTTTGAAATATTTTGGCGGGTTTTTAGAAGGTTTTGACTTGTTTTGATTCTGTTTAGCCCAGTTTTTGGTGTGTTTGGATTAGCTTTGGTGGGCTTTATCATGTTTTGTCAGGTTTTTTCGAATGTATTGATCACTTCTGTCTGGTTTTCTATTTTGGCGGGTTTGAAAATATTTTTGGATGAGTTTTGGCGGGTTTGAAAATATTTTGGCTCTTTGCGCAGAGACGACGGTGCCGGTTGCGGTGCGCTCCGGGGCGCTCCTTCTGCGGAAAGACGCCTGGCAGCGGCACTTGGGACAGCTCCGCGTCTCCGTATTCTGCGTTTCTTGCCTTCTGCATCTCAGCAAAATGCTTTCCCACTAGGTCTAGCAAGGAGAAACTGTGGCAGCTGAGTAGATGTAGCCCGGCCCGCCCTTTGAAGTTGACAAGTTCTTGGCATCTCAGAGCCTCAAGGGAAGAGCAAGGTTATCTATGGTAGGCTGGGGCAGAACTAGCAGCAAGCAGAGCAAAGTTGTCCAAGAATAGCTTCCATTGGAATGCTAATGGCAATTGAAGAGGCAGGCCAGTGGCAAGCCACTAGCTTCTAGCAGTTTGAAAGTTGCAGACACAGTGCAGGTGTTGTGCGGCTTCTTTCTTGGCCTCCTAGAAGGTGCCGTGGTGCCGCGCTCTCCGTCTCTTGCTTGCCAATATGTTGCTATGTTCCTCCTATTGTTTGGTTTGTTTTGATTTGTTTTGATGATCTTTTGGCGGGTTTTCGGAATGTTTTGGTGGTGTTTTAGAATGTTTTGTTTTCTCTTGTGTTGTTTTTATTGTCTTGGCAGGTTGTGGAACGTTTGGATTCGTTTTGGTGGGTTTTAAAATATTTTGGCGGGTATTTGGAATGTTTTGGTTTGCTTTCATTTGTTTTGATTATGTTTTGGCAAGTTATTGAAAGTTTCGATCACTTCTGACAGGTTTTCTAGTATTTTGGGATCTTTTCAGAATGTTTTGATCAGTTTTAGAATGTTTTGTATTCTCTTGAGTTGTTTTTATTGTCTTGGCAGGTTTTGGAATGTTTGGATTGCTTTTGGCGGGTTTTAAAATATTTTGGCGGGTATTTGGAATGTTTTGGCGGGTATTCGGAAGGTTTTGATTAGTTTTGACGGGTTTTGAAATATTTTGGCGGGTTTTTAGAAGGTTTTTACTTGTTTTGATTCTGTTTAGCCCAGTTTTTGGTGTGTTTGGATTAGCTTTGGTGGGCTTTATCATGTTTTGTCAGGTTTTTTTGAATGTATTGATCACTTCTGTCTGGTTTTCTATTTTGGCGGGTTTGAAAATATTTTTGGATGAGTTTTGGCGGGTTTGAAAATATTTTGGCTCTTTGCGCAGAGACGACGGTGCCGGTTGCGGTGCGCTCCGGGGCGCTCCTTCTGCGGAAAGACGGCTGGCAGCGGCACTTGGGACAGCTCCGCGTCTCTGTATTCTGCGTTTCTTGCCTTCTGCATCTCAGCAAAATGCTTTCCCACTAGGTCTAGCAAGGAGAAACTGTGGCAGCTGAGTAGATGTAGCCCGGTCCGCCCTTTGAAGTTGACAAGTTCTTGGCATCTCAGAGCCACAAGGGAAGAGCAAGGTTATCTATGGTAGGCTGGGGCAGAACTAGCAGCAAGCAGAGCAAAGTTGTCCAAGAATAGCTTCCATTGGAATGCTAATGGCAATTGAAGAGGCAGGCCAGTGGCAAGCCACTAGCTTCTAGCAGTTTGAAAGTTGCAGACACAGTGCAGGTGTTGTGCGGCTTCCTTCTTGGCCTCCTAGAAGGTGCCGTGGTGCCGCGCTCTCCGTCTCTTGCTTGCCAATATGTTGCCATGTTCCTCCTATTGTTTGGTTTGTTTTGATTTGTTTTGATGATCTTTTGGCGGGTTTTCGGAATGTTTTGGTGGTGTTTTAGAATGTTTTGTTTTCTCTTGTGTTGTTTTTATTGTCTTGGCAGGTTTTGGAACGTTTGGATTCGTTTTGGTGGGTTTTAAAATATTTTGGCGGGTATTTGGAATGTTTTGGTTTGCTTTCATTTGTTTTGATTATGTTTTGGCAAGTTATTGAAAGTTTCGATCACTTCTGACTGGTTTTCTAGTATTTTGGCATCTTTTCAGAATGTTTTGATCAGTTTTAGAATGTTTTGTATTCTCTTGAGTTGTTTTTATTGTCTTGGCAGGTTTTGGAATGTTTGGATTGCTTTTGGCGGGTTTTAAAATATTTTGGCGGGTATTTGGAATGTTTTGGCGGGTATTCGGAAGGTTTTGATTGGTTTTAACGGGTTTTGAAATATTTTGGCGGGTTTTTAGAAGGTTTTGACTTGTTTTGATTCTGTTTAGCCCAGTTTTTGGTGTGTTTGGATTAGCTTTGGTGGGCTTTATCATGTTTTGTCAGGTTTTTTCGAATGTATTGATCACTTCTGTCTGGTTTTCTATTTTGGTGGGTTTGAAAATATTTTTGGATGAGTTTTGGCGGGTTTGAAAATATTTTGGCTCTTTGCGCAGAGACGACGGTGCCGGTTGCGGTGCGCTCCGGGGCGCTCCTTCTGCGGAAAGACACCTGGCAGCGGCACTTGGGACAGCTCCGCGTCTCCGTATTCTGCGTTTCTTGCCTTCTGCATCTCAGCAAAATGCTTTCCCACTAGGTCTAGCAAGGAGAAACTGTGGCAGCTGAGTAGATGTAGCCCGGCCCGCCCTTTGAAGTTGACAAGTTCTTGGCATCTCAGAGCCTCAAGGGAAGAGCAAGGTTATCTATGGTAGGCTGGGGCAGAACTAGCAGCAAGCAGAGCAAAGTTGTCCAAGAATAGCTTCCATTGGAATGCTAATGGCAATTGAAGAGGCAGGCCAGTGGCAAGCCACTAGCTTCTAGCAGTTTGAAAGTTGCAGACACAGTGCAGGTGTTGTGCGGCTTCCTTCTTGGCCTCCTAGAAGGTGCCGCACTCTCCGTCTCTTGCTTGCCAATATGTTGCCGTGTTCCTCCTATTGTTTGGTTTGTTTTGATTTGTTTTGATGATGTTTTGGCGGGTTTTCGGAATGTTTTGGTGGTGTTTTAGAATGTTTTGTTTTCTCTTGTGTTGTTTTTATTGTCTTGGAAGGTTTTGGAACGTTTGGATTCGTTTTGGCGGGTTTTAAAATATTTTGGCGGTTGTTTGGAATGTTTTGGTTTGCTTTCATTTGTTTTGATTATGTTTTGGCAAGTTATTGAAAGTTTCGATCACTTCTGACTGGTTTTCTAGTATTTTGGCATCTTTTCAGAATGTTTTGATCAGTTTTAGCAGGTTGTAAACTATTTTGTCAGGTTTTTGGAATGTTTTGGTTGGTTTTGATTTGTTTTTATGATGTTTTGCCAAGTTTTTTGAATGATTTGATCAGTTCTGGCTGGTTTTCTAATGTTTTGGCATTTTTCAGAATGTTTTGATGAGTTTTGTGGGTCTAAATTATTTTGGTGGTTTTTGGAATATTTTGGTTGTTTTTGATTTGATTTGATGATGTTTTGTCCGGTTTTCGGAATGTTTTGGTTGGGTTTTAGAATGTTTTGTATTCTCTTGAGTTGTTTTTATTCTGTTGGCAGGTTTTGGAATGTTTGGATTGCTTTTGGCGGGTTTTAAAATATTTTGGCGGGTATTTGGAATGTTTTGGCGGGTATTCGGAAGGTTTTGATTAGTTTTGACGGGTTTTGAAATATTTTGGCGGGTTTTTAGAAGGTTTTGATTCTGTTTAGCCCAGTTTTTGGTGTGTTTGGATTAGCTTTGGTGGGCTTTATCATGTTTTGTCAGGTTTTTTCAAATGTATTGATCACTTCTGTCTGGTTTTCTATTTTGGCGGGTTTGAAAATATTTTTGGATTAGTTTTGGCGGGTTTGAAAATATTTTGGCTCTTTGCGCAGAGACGACGGTGCCGGTTGCGGTGCGCTCCGGGGCGCTCCTTCTGCGGAAAGACGCCTGGCAGCGGCACTTGGGACAGCTCCGCGTCTCCGTATTCTGCGTTTCTTGCCTTCTGCATCTCAGCAAAATGCTTTCCCACTAGGTCTAGCAAGGAGAAACTGTGGCAGCTGAGTAGATGTAGCCCGGTCCGCCCTTTGAAGTTGAAAAGTTCTTGGCATCTCAGAGCCTCAAGGGAAGAGCAAGGTTATCTATGGTAGGCTGGGGCAGAACTAGCAGCAAGCAGAGCAAAGTTGTCCAAGAATAGCTTCCATTGGAATGCTAATGGCAATTGAAGAGGCAGGCCAGTGGCAAGCCACTAGCTTCTAGCAGTTTGAAAGTTGCAGACACAGTGCAGGTGTTGTGCGGCTTCTTTCTTGGCCTCCTAGAAGGTGCCGTGGTGCCGCGCTCTCCGTCTCTTGCTTGCCAATATGTTGCTATGTTCCTCCTATTGTTTGGTTTGTTTTGATTTGTTTTGATGATCTTTTGGCGGGTTTTCGGAATGTTTTGGTGGTGTTTTAGAATGTTTTGTTTTCTCTTGTGTTGTTTTTATTGTCTTGGCAGGTTGTGGAACGTTTGGATTCGTTTTGGTGGGTTTTAAAATATTTTGGCGGGTATTTGGAATGTTTTGGTTTGCTTTCATTTGTTTTGATTATGTTTTGGCAAGTTATTGAAAGTTTCGATCACTTCTGACTGGTTTTCTAGTATTTTGGGATCTTTTCAGAATGTTTTGATCAGTTTTAGAATGTTTTGTATTCTCTTGAGTTGTTTTTATTGTCTTGGCAGGTTTTGGAATGTTTGGATTGCTTTTGGCGGGTTTTAAAATATTTTGGCGGGTATTTGGAATGTTTTGGCGGGTATTCGGAAGGTTTTGATTAGTTTTGATGGGTTTTGAAATATTTTGGCGGGTTTTTAGAAGGTTTTGACTTGTTTTGATTCTGTTTAGCCCAGTTTTTGGTGTGTTTGGATTAGCTTTGGTGGGCTTTATCATGTTTTGTCAGGTTTTTTCGAATGTATTGATCACTTCTGTCTGGTTTTCTATTTTGGTGGGTTTGAAAATATTTTTGGATGAGTTTTGGCAGGTTTTAAAATATTTTGGCTCTTTGCGCAGAGACGACGGTGCCGGTTGCGGTGCGCTCCGGGGTGCTCCTTCTGCGGAAAGACGCCTGGCAGCGGCACTTGGGACAGCTCCGCGTCTCCGTATTCTGCGTTTCTTGCCTTCTGCATCTCAGCAAAATGCTTTCCCACTAGGTCTAGCAAGGAGAAACTGTGGCAGCTGAGTAGATGTAGCCCGGTCCGCCCTTTGAAGTTGACAAGTTCTTGGCATCTCAGAGCCTCAAGGGAAGAGCAAGGTTATCTATGGTAGGCTGGGGCAGAACTAGCAGCAAGCAGAGCAAAGTTGTCCAAGAATAGCTTCCATTGGAATGCTAATGGCAATTGAAGAGGCAGGCCAGTGGCAAGCCACTAGCTTCTAGCAGTTTGAAAGTTGCAGACACAGTGCAGGTGTTGTGCGGCTTCTTTCTTGGCCTCCTAGAAGGTGCCGTGGTGCCGCGCTCTCCGTCTCTTGCTTGCCAATATGTTGCCATGTTCCTCCTATTGTTTGGTTTGTTTTGATTTGTTTTGATGATCTTTTGGCGGGTTTTCGGAATGTTTTGGTGGTGTTTTAGAATGTTTTGTTTTCTCTTGTGTTGTTTTTATTGTCTTGGCAGGTTGTGGAACGTTTGGATTCGTTTTGGTGGGTTTTAAAATATTTTGGCGGGTATTTGGAATGTTTTGGTTTGCTTTCATTTGTTTTGATTATGTTTTGGCAAGTTATTGAAAGTTTCGATCACTTCTGACTGGTTTTCTAGTATTTTGGCATCTTTTCAGAATGTTTTGATCAGTTTTAGAATGTTTTGTATTCTCTTGAGTTGTTTTTATTGTCTTGGCAGGTTTTGGAATGTTTGGATTGCTTTTGGCGGGTTTTAAAATATTTTGGCGGGTATTTGGAATGTTTTGGCGGGTATTCGGAAGGTTTTGATTGGTTTTAACGGGTTTTGAAATATTTTGGCGGGTTTTTAGAAGGTTTTGACTTGTTTTGATTCTGTTTAGCCCAGTTTTTGGTGTGTTTGGATTAGCTTTGGTGGGCTTTATCATGTTTTGTCAGGTTTTTTCGAATGTATTGATCACTTCTGTCTGGTTTTCTATTTTGGTGGGTTTGAAAATATTTTTGGATGAGTTTTGGCGGGTTTGAAAATATTTTGGCTCTTTGCGCAGAGACGACGGTGCCGGTTGCGGTGCGCTCCGGGGCGCTCCTTCTGCGGAAAGACACCTGGCAGCGGCACTTGGGACAGCTCCGCGTCTCCGTATTCTGCGTTTCTTGCCTTCTGCATCTCAGCAAAATGCTTTCCCACTAGGTCTAGCAAGGAGAAACTGTGGCAGCTGAGTAGATGTAGCCCGGCCCGCCCTTTGAAGTTGACAAGTTCTTGGCATCTCAGAGCCTCAAGGGAAGAGCAAGGTTATCTATGGTAGGCTGGGGCAGAACTAGCAGCAAGCAGAGCAAAGTTGTCCAAGAATAGCTTCCATTGGAATGCTAATGGCAATTGAAGAGGCAGGCCAGTGGCAAGCCACTAGCTTCTAGCAGTTTGAAAGTTGCAGACACAGTGCAGGTGTTGTGCGGCTTCCTTCTTGGCCTCCTAGAAGGTGCCGCACTCTCCGTCTCTTGCTTGCCAATATGTTGCCGTGTTCCTCCTATTGTTTGGTTTGTTTTGATTTGTTTTGATGATGTTTTGGCGGGTTTTCGGAATGTTTTGGTGGTGTTTTAGAATGTTTTGTTTTCTCTTGTGTTGTTTTTATTGTCTTGGAAGGTTTTGGAACGTTTGGATTCGTTTTGGCGGGTTTTAAAATATTTTGGCGGTTGTTTGGAATGTTTTGGTTTGCTTTCATTTGTTTTGATTATGTTTTGGCAAGTTATTGAAAGTTTCGATCACTTCTGACTGGTTTTCTAGTATTTTGGCATCTTTTCAGAATGTTTTGATCAGTTTTAGCAGGTTGTAAACTATTTTGTCAGGTTTTTGGAATGTTTTGGTTGGTTTTGATTTGTTTTTATGATGTTTTGCCAAGTTTTTTGAATGATTTGATCAGTTCTGGCTGGTTTTCTAATGTTTTGGCATTTTTCAGAATGTTTTGATGAGTTTTGTGGGTCTAAATTATTTTGGTGGTTTTTGGAATATTTTGGTTGTTTTTGATTTGATTTGATGATGTTTTGTCCGGTTTTCGGAATGTTTTGGTTGGGTTTTAGAATGTTTTGTATTCTCTTGAGTTGTTTTTATTCTGTTGGCAGGTTTTGGAATGTTTGGATTGCTTTTGGCGGGTTTTAAAATATTTTGGCGGGTATTTGGAATGTTTTGGCGGGTATTCGGAAGGTTTTGATTAGTTTTGACGGGTTTTGAAATATTTTGGCGGGTTTTTAGAAGGTTTTGATTCTGTTTAGCCCAGTTTTTGGTGTGTTTGGATTAGCTTTGGTGGGCTTTATCATGTTTTGTCAGGTTTTTTCGAATGTATTGATCACTTCTGTCTGGTTTTCTATTTTGGTGGGTTTGAAAATATTTTTGGATGAGTTTTGGCAGGTTTTAAAATATTTTGGCTCTTTGCGCAGAGACGACGGTGCCGGTTGCGGTGCGCTCCGGGGTGCTCCTTCTGCGGAAAGACGCCTGGCAGCGGCACTTGGGACAGCTCCGCGTCTCCGTATTCTGCGTTTCTTGCCTTCTGCATCTCAGCAAAATGCTTTCCCACTAGGTCTAGCAAGGAGAAACTGTGGCAGCTGAGTAGATGTAGCCCGGTCCGCCCTTTGAAGTTGACAAGTTCTTGGCATCTCAGAGCCACAAGGGAAGAGCAAGGTTATCTATGGTAGGCTGGGGCAGAACTAGCAGCAAGCAGAGCAAAGTTGTCCAAGAATAGCTTCCATTGGAATGCTAATGGCAATTGAAGAGGCAGGCCAGTGGCAAGCCACTAGCTTCTAGCAGTTTGAAAGTTGCAGACACAGTGCAGGTGTTGTGCGGCTTCTTTCTTGGCCTCCTAGAAGGTGCCGTGGTGCCGCGCTCTCCGTCTCTTGCTTGCCAATATGTTGCCATGTTCCTCCTATTGTTTGGTTTGTTTTGATTTGTTTTGATGATCTTTTGGCGGGTTTTCGGAATGTTTTGGTGGTGTTTTAGAATGTTTTGTTTTCTCTTGTGTTGTTTTTATTGTCTTGGCAGGTTGTGGAACGTTTGGATTCGTTTTGGTGGGTTTTAAAATATTTTGGCGGGTATTTGGAATGTTTTGGTTTGCTTTCATTTGTTTTGATTATGTTTTGGCAAGTTATTGAAAGTTTCGATCACTTCTGACTGGTTTTCTAGTATTTTGGGATCTTTTCAGAATGTTTTGATCAGTTTTAGAATGTTTTGTATTCTCTTGAGTTGTTTTTATTGTCTTGGCAGGTTTTGGAATGTTTGGATTGCTTTTGGCGGGTTTTAAAATATTTTGGCGGGTATTTGGAATGTTTTGGCGGGTATTCGGAAGGTTTTGATTAGTTTTGATGGGTTTTGAAATATTTTGGCGGGTTTTTAGAAGGTTTTGACTTGTTTTGATTCTGTTTAGCCCAGTTTTTGGTGTGTTTGGATTAGCTTTGGTGGGCTTTATCATGTTTTGTGAGGTTTTTTCGAATGTATTGATCACTTCTGTCTGGTTTTCTATTTTGGCGGGTTTGAAAATATTTTTGGATGAGTTTTGGCGGGTTTGAAAATATTTTGGCTCTTTGCGCAGAGACGACGGTGCCGGTTGCGGTGCGCTCCGGGGCGCTCCTTCTGCGGAAAGACGGCTGGCAGCGGCACTTGGGACAGCTCCGCGTCTCCGTATTCTGCGTTTCTTGCCTTCTGCATCTCAGCAAAATGCTTTCCCACTAGGTCTAGCAAGGAGAAACTGTGGCAGCTGAGTAGATGTAGCCCGGCCCGCCCTTTGAAGTTGACAAGTTCTTGGCATCTCAGAACCTCAAGGGAAGAGCAAGGTTATCTATGGTAGGCTGGGGCAGAACTAGCAGCAAGCAGAGCAAAGTTGTCCAAGAATAGCTTCCATTGGAATGCTAATGGCAATTGAAGAGGCAGGCCAGTGGCAAGCCACTAGCTTCTAGCAGTTTGAAAGTTGCAGACACAGTGCAGGTGTTGTGCGGCTTCCTTCTTGGCCTCCTAGAAGGTGCCGCACTCTCCGTCTCTTGCTTGCCAATATGTTGCCGTGTTCCTCCTATTGTTTGGTTTGTTTTGATTTGTTTTGATGATGTTTTGGCGGGTTTTCGGAATGTTTTGGTGGTGTTTTAGAATGTTTTGTTTTCTCTTGTGTTGTTTTTATTGTCTTGGAAGGTTGTGGAACGTTTGGATTCGTTTTGGCGGGTTTTAAAATATTTTGGCGGTTGTTTGGAATGTTTTGGTTTGCTTTCATTTGTTTTGATTATGTTTTGGCAAGTTATTGAAAGTTTCGATCACTTCTGACTGGTTTTCTAGTATTTTGGCATCTTTTCAGAATGTTTTGATCAGTTTTAGCAGGTTGTAAACTATTTTGTCAGGTTTTTGGAATGTTTTGGTTGGTTTTGATTTGTTTTTATGATGTTTTGCCAAGTTTTTTGAATGATTTGATCAGTTCTGGCTGGTTTTCTAATGTTTTGGCATTTTTCAGAATGTTTTGATGAGTTTTGTGGGTCTAAATTATTTTGGTGGTTTTTGGAATATTTTGGTTGTTTTTGATTTGATTTGATGATGTTTTGTCCGGTTTTCGGAATGTTTTGGTTGGGTTTTAGAATGTTTTGTATTCTCTTGAGTTGTTTTTATTCTGTTGGCAGGTTTTGGAATGTTTGGATTGCTTTTGGCGGGTTTTAAAATATTTTGGCGGGTATTTGGAATGTTTTGGCGGGTATTCGGAAGGTTTTGATTAGTTTTGACGGGTTTTGAAATATTTTGGCGGGTTTTTAGAAGGTTTTGATTCTGTTTAGCCCAGTTTTTGGTGTGTTTGGATTAGCTTTGGTGGGCTTTATGATGTTTTGTCAGGTTTTTTCGAATGTATTGATCACTTCTGTCTGGTTTTCTATTTTGGCGGGTTTGAAAATATTTTTGGATTAGTTTTGGCGGGTTTGAAAATATTTTGGCTCTTTGCGCAGAGACGACGGTGCCGGTTGCGGTGCGCTCCGGGGCGCTCCTTCTGCGGAAAGACGCCTGGCAGCGGCACTTGGGACAGCTCCGCGTCTCCGTATTCTGCGTTTCTTGCCTTCTGCATCTCAGCAAAATGCTTTCCCACTAGGTCTAGCAAGGAGAAACTGTGGCAGCTGAGTAGATGTAGCCCGGTCCGCCCTTTGAAGTTGAAAAGTTCTTGGCATCTCAGAGCCTCAAGGGAAGAGCAAGGTTATCTATGGTAGGCTGGGGCAGAACTAGCAGCAAGCAGAGCAAAGTTGTCCAAGAATAGCTTCCATTGGAATGCTAATGGCAATTGAAGAGGCAGGCCAGTGGCAAGCCACTAGCTTCTAGCAGTTTGAAAGTTGCAGACACAGTGCAGGTGTTGTGCGGCTTCCTTCTTGGCCTCCTAGAAGGTGCCGTGGTGCCGCGCTCTCCGTCTCTTGCTTGCCAATATGTTGCTATGTTCCTCCTATTGTTTGGTTTGTTTTGATTTGTTTTGATGATCTTTTGGCGGGTTTTCGGAATGTTTTGGTGGTGTTTTAGAATGTTTTGTTTTCTCTTGTGTTGTTTTTATTGTCTTGGCAGGTTGTGGAACGTTTGGATTCGTTTTGGTGGGTTTTAAAATATTTTGGCGGGTATTTGGAATGTTTTGGTTTGCTTTCATTTGTTTTGATTATGTTTTGGCAAGTTATTGAAAGTTTCGATCACTTCTGACTGGTTTTCTAGTATTTTGGGATCTTTTCAGAATGTTTTGATCAGTTTTAGAATGTTTTGTATTCTCTTGAGTTGTTTTTATTGTCTTGGCAGGTTTTGGAATGTTTGGATTGCTTTTGGCGGGTTTTAAAATATTTTGGCGGGTATTTGGAATGTTTTGGCGGGTATTCGGAAGGTTTTGATTAGTTTTGACGGGTTTTGAAATATTTTGGCGGGTTTTTAGAAGGTTTTGACTTGTTTTGATTCTGTTTAGCCCAGTTTTTGGTGTGTTTGGATTAGCTTTGGTGGGCTTTATCATGTTTTGTCAGGTTTTTTCGAATGTATTGATCACTTCTGTCTGGTTTTCTATTTTGGCGGGTTTGAAAATATTTTTGGATGAGTTTTGGCGGGTTTGAAAATATTTTGGCTCTTTGCGCAGAGACGACGGTGCCGGTTGCGGTGCGCTCCGGGGCGCTCCTTCTGCGGAAAGACACCTGGCAGCGGCACTTGGGACAGCTCCGCGTCTCCGTATTCTGCGTTTCTTGCCTTCTGCATCTCAGCAAAATGCTTTCCCACTAGGTCTAGCAAGGAGAAACTGTGGCAGCTGAGTAGATGTAGCCCGGTCCGCCCTTTGAAGTTGACAAGTTCTTGGCATCTCAGAACCTCAAGGGAAGAGCAAGGTTATCTATGGTAGGCTGGGGCAGAACTAGCAGCAAGCAGAGCAAAGTTGTCCAAGAATAGCTTCCATTGGAATGCTAATGGCAATTGAAGAGGCAGGCCAGTGGCAAGCCACTAGCTTCTAGCAGTTTGAAAGTTGCAGACACAGTGCAGGTGTTGTGCGGCTTCTTTCTTGGCCTCCTAGAAGGTGCCGTGGTGCCGCGCTCTCCGTCTCTTGCTTGCCAATATGTTGCTATTTTCCTCCTATTGTTTGGTTTGTTTTGATTTGTTTTGATGATCTTTTGGCGGGTTTTCGGAATGTTTTGGTGGTGTTTTAGAATGTTTTGTTTTCTCTTGTGTTGTTTTTATTGTCTTGGCAGGTTGTGGAACGTTTGGATTCGTTTTGGTGGGTTTTAAAATATTTTGGCGGGTATTTGGAATGTTTTGGTTTGCTTTCATTTGTTTTGATTATGTTTTGGCAAGTTATTGAAAGTTTCGATCACTTCTGACTGGTTTTCTAGTATTTTGGGATCTTTTCAGAATGTTTTGATCAGTTTTAGAATGTTTTGTATTCTCTTGAGTTGTTTTTATTGTCTTGGCAGGTTTTGGAATGTTTGGATTGCTTTTGGCGGGTTTTAAAATATTTTGGCGGGTATTTGGAATGTTTTGGCGGGTATTCGGAAGGTTTTGATTAGTTTTGATGGGTTTTGAAATATTTTGGCGGGTTTTTAGAAGGTTTTGACTTGTTTTGATTCTGTTTAGCCCAGTTTTTGGTGTGTTTGGATTAGCTTTGGTGGGCTTTATCATGTTTTGTGAGGTTTTTTCGAATGTATTGATCACTTCTGTCTGGTTTTCTATTTTGGCGGGTTTGAAAATATTTTTGGATGAGTTTTGGCGGGTTTGAAAATATTTTGGCTCTTTGCGCAGAGACGACGGTGCCGGTTGCGGTGCGCTCCGGGGCGCTCCTTCTGCGGAAAGACGGCTGGCAGCGGCACTTGGGACAGCTCCGCGTCTCCGTATTCTGCGTTTCTTGCCTTCTGCATCTCAGCAAAATGCTTTCCCACTAGGTCTAGCAAGGAGAAACTGTGGCAGCTGAGTAGATGTAGCCCGGCCCGCCCTTTGAAGTTGACAAGTTCTTGGCATCTCAGAACCTCAAGGGAAGAGCAAGGTTATCTATGGTAGGCTGGGGCAGAACTAGCAGCAAGCAGAGCAAAGTTGTCCAAGAATAGCTTCCATTGGAATGCTAATGGCAATTGAAGAGGCAGGCCAGTGGCAAGCCACTAGCTTCTAGCAGTTTGAAAGTTGCAGACACAGTGCAGGTGTTTTGCGGCTTCCTTCTTGGCCTCCTAGAAGGTGCCGCACTCTCCGTCTCTTGCTTGCCAATATGTTGCCGTGTTCCTCCTATTGTTTGGTTTGTTTTGATTTGTTTTGATGATGTTTTGGCGGGTTTTCGGAATGTTTTGGTGGTGTTTTAGAATGTTTTGTTTTCTCTTGTGTTGTTTTTATTGTCTTGGAAGGTTTTGGAACGTTTGGATTCGTTTTGGCGGGTTTTAAAATATTTTGGCGGTTGTTTGGAATGTTTTGGTTTGCTTTCATTTGTTTTGATTATGTTTTGGCAAGTTATTGAAAGTTTCGATCACTTCTGACTGGTTTTCTAGTATTTTGGGATCTTTTCAGAATGTTTTGATCAGTTTTAGCAGGTTGTAAACTATTTTGTCAGGTTTTTGGAATGTTTTGGTTGGTTTTGATTTGTTTTTATGATGTTTTGCCAAGTTTTTTGAATGATTTGATCAGTTCTGGCTGGTTTTCTAATGTTTTGGCATTTTTCAGAATGTTTTGATGAGTTTTGTGGGTCTAAATTATTTTGGTGGTTTTTGGAATATTTTGGTTGTTTTTGATTTGATTTGATGATGTTTTGTCCGGTTTTCGGAATGTTTTGGTTGGGTTTTAGAATGTTTTGTATTCTCTTGAGTTGTTTTTATTGTGTTGGCAGGTTTTGGAATGTTTGGATTGCTTTTGGCGGGTTTTAAAATATTTTGGCGGGTATTTGGAATGTTTTGGCGGGTATTCGGAAGGTTTTGATTAGTTTTGACGGGTTTTGAAATATTTTGGCGGGTTTTTAGAAGGTTTTGATTCTGTTTAGCCCAGTTTTTGGTGTGTTTGGATTAGCTTTGGTGGGCTTTATCATGTTTTGTCAGGTTTTTTCGAATGTATTGATCACTTCTGTCTGGTTTTCTATTTTGGCGGGTTTGAAAATATTTTTGGATGAGTTTTGGCGGGTTTGAAAATATTTTGGCTCTTTGCGCAGAGACGACGGTGCCGGTTGCGGTGCGCTCCGGGGCGCTCCTTCTGCGGAAAGACGCCTGGCAGCGGCACTTGGGACAGCTCCGCGTCTCCGTATTCTGCGTTTCTTGCCTTCTGCATCTCAGCAAAATGCTTTCCCACTAGGTCTAGCAAGGAGAAACTGTGGCAGCTGAGTAGATGTAGCCCGGTCCGCCCTTTGAAGTTGAAAAGTTCTTGGCATCTCAGAGCCTCAAGGGAAGAGCAAGGTTATCTATGGTAGGCTGGGGCAGAACTAGCAGCAAGCAGAGCAAAGTTGTCCAAGAATAGCTTCCATTGGAATGCTAATGGCAATTGAAGAGGCAGGCCAGTGGCAAGCCACTAGCTTCTAGCAGTTTGAAAGTTGCAGACACAGTGCAGGTGTTGTGCGGCTTCCTTCTTGGCCTCCTAGAAGGTGCCGTGGTGCCGCGCTCTCCGTCTCTTGCTTGCCAATATGTTGCTATGTTCCTCCTATTGTTTGGTTTGTTTTGATTTGTTTTGATGATCTTTTGGCGGGTTTTCGGAATGTTTTGGTGGTGTTTTAGAATGTTTTGTTTTCTCTTGTGTTGTTTTTATTGTGTTGGCAGGTTGTGGAACGTTTGGATTCGTTTTGGTGGGTTTTAAAATATTTTGGCGGGTATTTGGAATGTTTTGGTTTGCTTTCATTTGTTTTGATTATGTTTTGGCAAGTTATTGAAAGTTTCGATCACTTCTGACTGGTTTTCTAGTATTTTGGGATCTTTTCAGAATGTTTTGATCAGTTTTAGAATGTTTTGTATTCTCTTGAGTTGTTTTTATTGTCTTGGCAGGTTTTGGAATGTTTGGATTGCTTTTGGCGGGTTTTAAAATATTTTGGCGGGTATTTGGAATGTTTTGGCGGGTATTCGGAAGGTTTTGATTAGTTTTGACGGGTTTTGAAATATTTTGGCGGGTTTTTAGAAGGTTTTGACTTGTTTTGATTCTGTTTAGCCCAGTTTTTGGTGTGTTTGGATTAGCTTTGGTGGGCTTTATCATGTTTTGTCAGGTTTTTTCGAATGTATTGATCACTTCTGTCTGGTTTTCTATTTTGGCGGGTTTGAAAATATTTTTGGATTAGTTTTGGCGGGTTTGAAAATATTTTGGTTCTTTGCGCAGAGACGACGGTGCCGGTTGCGGTGCGCTCCGGGGCGCTCCTTCTGCGGAAAGACGCCTGGCAGCGGCACTTGGGACAGCTCCGCGTCTCCGTATTCTGCGTTTCTTGCCTTCTGCATCTCAGCAAAATGCTTTCCCACTAGGTCTAGCAAGGAGAAACTGTGGCAGCTGAGTAGATGTAGCCCGGTCCGCCCTTTGAAGTTGAAAAGTTCTTGGCATCTCAGAGCCTCAAGGGAAGAGCAAGGTTATCTATGGTAGGCTGGGGCAGAACTAGCAGCAAGCAGAGCAAAGTTGTCCAAGAATAGCTTCCATTGGAATGCTAATGGCAATTGAAGAGGCAGGCCAGTGGCAAGCCACTAGCTTCTAGCAGTTTGAAAGTTGCAGACACAGTGCAGGTGTTGTGCGGCTTCCTTCTTGGCCTCCTAGAAGGTGCCGTGGTGCCGCGCTCTCCGTCTCTTGCTTGCCAATATGTTGCTATGTTCCTCCTATTGTTTGGTTTGTTTTGATTTGTTTTGATGATCTTTTGGCGGGTTTTCGGAATGTTTTGGTGGTGTTTTAGAATGTTTTGTTTTCTCTTGTGTTGTTTTTATTGTGTTGGCAGGTTGTGGAACGTTTGGATTCGTTTTGGTGGGTTTTAAAATATTTTGGCGGGTATTTGGAATGTTTTGGTTTGCTTTCATTTGTTTTGATTATGTTTTGGCAAGTTATTGAAAGTTTCGATCACTTCTGACTGGTTTTCTAGTATTTTGGGATCTTTTCAGAATGTTTTGATCAGTTTTAGAATGTTTTGTATTCTCTTGAGTTGTTTTTATTGTCTTGGCAGGTTTTGGAATGTTTGGATTGCTTTTGGCGGGTTTTAAAATATTTTGGCGGGTATTTGGAATGTTTTGGCGGGTATTCGGAAGGTTTTGATTAGTTTTGACGGGTTTTGAAATATTTTGGCGGGTTTTTAGAAGGTTTTGACTTGTTTTGATTCTGTTTAGCCCAGTTTTTGGTGTGTTTGGATTAGCTTTGGTGGGCTTTATCATGTTTTGTCAGGTTTTTTCGAATGTATTGATCACTTCTGTCTGGTTTTCTATTTTGGCGGGTTTGAAAATATTTTTGGATTAGTTTTGGCGGGTTTGAAAATATTTTGGTTCTTTGCGCAGAGACGACGGTGCCGGTTGCGGTGCGCTCCGGGGCGCTCCTTCTGCGGAAAGACGCCTGGCAGCGGCACTTGGGACAGCTCCGCGTCTCCGTATTCTGCGTTTCTTGCCTTCTGCATCTCAGCAAAATGCTTTCCCACTAGGTCTAGCAAGGAGAAACTGTGGCAGCTGAGTAGATGTAGCCCGGTCCGCCCTTTGAAGTTGAAAAGTTCTTGGCATCTCAGAGCCTCAAGGGAAGAGCAAGGTTATCTATGGTAGGCTGGGGCAGAACTAGCAGCAAGCAGAGCAAAGTTGTCCAAGAATAGCTTCCATTGGAATGCTAATGGCAATTGAAGAGGCAGGCCAGTGGCAAGCCACTAGCTTCTAGCAGTTTGAAAGTTGCAGACACAGTGCAGGTGTTGTGCGGCTTCCTTCTTGGCCTCCTAGAAGGTGCCGTGGTGCCGCGCTCTCCGTCTCTTGCTTGCCAATATGTTGCTATGTTCCTCCTATTGTTTGGTTTGTTTTGATTTGTTTTGATGATCTTTTGGCGGGTTTTCGGAATGTTTTGGTGGTGTTTTAGAATGTTTTGTTTTCTCTTGTGTTGTTTTTATTGTGTTGGCAGGTTGTGGAACGTTTGGATTCGTTTTGGTGGGTTTTAAAATATTTTGGCGGGTATTTGGAATGTTTTGGTTTGCTTTCATTTGTTTTGATTATGTTTTGGCAAGTTATTGAAAGTTTCGATCACTTCTGACTGGTTTTCTAGTATTTTGGGATCTTTTCAGAATGTTTTGATCAGTTTTAGAATGTTTTGTATTCTCTTGAGTTGTTTTTATTGTCTTGGCAGGTTTTGGAATGTTTGGATTGCTTTTGGCGGGTTTTAAAATATTTTGGCGGGTATTTGGAATGTTTTGGCGGGTATTCGGAAGGTTTTGATTAGTTTTGACGGGTTTTGAAATATTTTGGCGGGTTTTTAGAAGGTTTTGACTTGTTTTGATTCTGTTTAGCCCAGTTTTTGGTGTGTTTGGATTAGCTTTGGTGGGCTTTATCATGTTTTGTCAGGTTTTTTCGAATGTATTGATCACTTCTGTCTGGTTTTCTATTTTGGCGGGTTTGAAAATATTTTTGGATGAGTTTTGGCGGGTTTGAAAATATTTTGGCTCTTTGCGCAGAGACGACGGTGCCGGTTGCGGTGCGCTCCGGGGCGCTCCTTCTGCGGAAAGACACCTGGCAGCGGCACTTGGGACAGCTCCGCGTCTCCGTATTCTGCGTTTCTTGCCTTCTGCATCTCAGCAAAATGCTTTCCCACTAGGTCTAGCAAGGAGAAACTGTGGCAGCTGAGTAGATGTAGCCCGGCCCGCCCTTTGAAGTTGACAAGTTCTTGGCATCTCAGAACCTCAAGGGAAGAGCAAGGTTATCTATGGTAGGCTGGGGCAGAACTAGCAGCAAGCAGAGCAAAGTTGTCCAAGAATAGCTTCCATTGGAATGCTAATGGCAATTGAAGAGGCAGGCCAGTGGCAAGCCACTAGCTTCTAGCAGTTTGAAAGTTGCAGACACAGTGCAGGTGTTGTGCGGCTTCTTTCTTGGCCTCCTAGAAGGTGCCGTGGTGCCGCGCTCTCCGTCTCTTGCTTGCCAATATGTTGCTATGTTCTTCCTATTGTTTGGTTTGTTTTGATTTGTTTTGATGATCTTTTGGCGGGTTTTCGGAATGTTTTGGTGGTGTTTTAGAATGTTTTGTTTTCTCTTGTGTTGTTTTTATTGTCTTGGCAGGTTGTGGAACGTTTGGATTCGTTTTGGTGGGTTTTAAAATATTTTGGCGGGTATTTGGAATGTTTTGGTTTGCTTTCATTTGTTTTGATTATGTTTTGGCAAGTTATTGAAAGTTTCGATCACTTCTGACTGGTTTTCTAGTATTTTGGGATCTTTTCAGAATGTTTTGATCAGTTTTAGAATGTTTTGTATTCTCTTGAGTTGTTTTTATTGTCTTGGCAGGTTTTGGAATGTTTGGATTGCTTTTGGCGGGTTTTAAAATATTTTGGCGGGTATTTGGAATGTTTTGGCGGGTATTCGGAAGGTTTTGATTAGTTTTGACGGGTTTTGAAATATTTTGGCGGGTTTTTAGAAGGTTTTGACTTGTTTTGATTCTGTTTAGCCCAGTTTTTGGTGTGTTTGGATTAGCTTTGGTGGGCTTTATCATGTTTTGTCAGGTTTTTTGAATGTATTGATCACTTCTGTCTGGTTTTCTATTTTGGCGGGTTTGAAAATATTTTTGGATGAGTTTTGGCGGGTTTGAAAATATTTTGGCTCTTTGCGCAGAGACGACGGTGCCGGTTGCGGTGCGCTGCGGGGCGCTCCTTCTGCGGAAAGACGGCTGGCAGCGGCACTTGGGACAGCTCCGCGTCTCCGTATTCTGCGTTTCTTGCCTTCTGCATCTCAGCAAAATGCTTTCCCACTAGGTCTAGCAAGGAGAAACTGTGGCAGCTGAGTAGATGTAGCCCGGTCCGCCCTTTGAAGTTGACAAGTTCTTGGCATCTCAGAGCCTCAAGGGAAGAGCAAGGTTATCTATGGTAGGCTGGGGCAGAACTAGCAGCAAGCAGAGCAAAGTTGTCCAAGAATAGCTTCCATTGGAATGCTAATGGCAATTGAAGAGGCAGGCCAGTGGCAAGCCACTAGCTTCTAGCAGTTTGAAAGTTGCAGACACAGTGCAGGTGTTGTGCGGCTTCCTTCTTGGCCTCCTAGAAGGTGCCGTGGTGCCGCGCTCTCCGTCTCTTGCTTGCCAATATGTTGCCATGTTCCTCCTATTGTTTGGTTTGTTTTGATTTGTTTTGATGATGTTTTGGCGGGTTTTCGGAATGTTTTGGTGGTGTTTTAGAATGTTTTGTTTTCTCTTGTGTTGTTTTTATTGTCTTGGCAGGTTTTGGAACGTTTGGATTCGTTTTGGTGGGTTTTAAAATATTTTGGCGGGTATTTGGAATGTTTTGGTTTGCTTTCATTTGTTTTGATTATGTTTTGGCAAGTTATTGAAAGTTTCGATCACTTCTGACTGGTTTTCTAGTATTTTGGCATCTTTTCAGAATGTTTTGATCAGTTTTAGAATGTTTTGTATTCTCTTGAGTTGTTTTTATTGTCTTGGCAGGTTTTGGAATGTTTGGATTGCTTTTGGCGGGTTTTAAAATATTTTGGCGGGTATTTGGAATGTTTTGGCGGGTATTCGGAAGGTTTTGATTAGTTTTGACGGGTTTTGAAATATTTTGGCGGGTTTTTAGAAGGTTTTGACTTGTTTTGATTCTGTTTAGCCCAGTTTTTGGTGTGTTTGGATTAGCTTTGGTGGGCTTTATCATGTTTTGTCAGGTTTTTTCGAATGTATTGATCACTTCTGTCTGGTTTTCTATTTTGGCGGGTTTGAAAATATTTTTGGATGAGTTTTGGCGGGTTTGAAAATATTTTGGCTCTTTGCGCAGAGACGACGGTGCCGGTTGCGGTGCGCTCCGGGGCGCTCCTTCTGCGGAAAGACACCTGGCAGCGGCACTTGGGACAGCTCCGCGTCTCCGTATTCTGCGTTTCTTGCCTTCTGCATCTCAGCAAAATGCTTTCCCACTAGGTCTAGCAAGGAGAAACTGTGGCAGCTGAGTAGATGTAGCCCGGCCCGCCCTTTGAAGTTGACAAGTTCTTGGCATCTCAGAGCCTCAAGGGAAGAGCAAGGTTATCTATGGTAGGCTGGGGCAGAACTAGCAGCAAGCAGAGCAAAGTTGTCCAAGAATAGCTTCCATTGGAATGCTAATGGCAATTGAAGAGGCAGGCCAGTGGCAAGCCACTAGCTTCTAGCAGTTTGAAAGTTGCAGACACAGTGCAGGTGTTGTGCGGCTTCTTTCTTGGCCTCCTAGAAGGTGCCGCACTCTCCGTCTCTTGCTTGCCAATATGTTGCCGTGTTCCTCCTATTGTTTGGTTTGTTTTGATTTGTTTTGATGATGTTTTGGCGGGTTTTCGGAATGTTTTGGTGGTGTTTTAGAATGTTTTGTTTTCTCTTGTGTTGTTTTTATTGTCTTGGCAGGTTGTGGAACGTTTGGATTCGTTTTGGTGGGTTTTAAAATATTTTGGCGGGTATTTGGAATGTTTTGGTTTGCTTTCATTTGTTTTGATTATGTTTTGGCAAGTTATTGAAAGTTTCGATCACTTCTGACTGGTTTTCTAGTATTTTGGCATCTTTTCAGAATGTTTTGATCAGTTTTAGCAGGTTGTAAACTATTTTGTCAGGTTTTTGGAATGTTTTGGTTGGTTTTGATTTGTTTTTATGATGTTTTGCCAAGTTTTTTGAATGATTTGATCAGTTCTGGCTGGTTTTCTAATGTTTTGGCATTTTTCAGAATGTTTTGATGAGTTTTGTGGGTCTAAATTATTTTGGTGGTTTTCGGAATATTTTGGTTGTTTTTGATTTGATTTGATGATGTTTTGTCCGGTTTTCGGAATGTTTTGGTTGGGTTTTAGAATGTTTTGTATTCTCTTGAGTTGTTTTTATTGTGTTGGCAGGTTTTGGAATGTTTGGATTGCTTTTGGCGGGTTTTAAAATATTTTGGCGGGTATTTGGAATGTTTTGGCGGGTATTCGGAAGGTTTTGATTAGTTTTGACGGGTTTTGAAATATTTTGGCGGGTTTTTAGAAGGTTTTGATTCTGTTTAGCCCAGTTTTTGGTGTGTTTGGATTAGCTTTGGTGGGCTTTATCATGTTTTGTCAGGTTTTTTGAATGTATTGATCACTTCTGTCTGGTTTTCTATTTTGGCGGGTTTGAAAATATTTTTGGATGAGTTTTGGCGGGTTTGAAAATATTTTGGCTCTTTGCGCAGAGACGACGGTGCCGGTTGCGGTGCGCTGCGGGGCGCTCCTTCTGCGGAAAGACGGCTGGCAGCGGCACTTGGGACAGCTCCGCGTCTCCGTATTCTGCGTTTCTTGCCTTCTGCATCTCAGCAAAATGCTTTCCCACTAGGTCTAGCAAGGAGAAACTGTGGCAGCTGAGTAGATGTAGCCCGGTCCGCCCTTTGAAGTTGACAAGTTCTTGGCATCTCAGAGCCTCAAGGGAAGAGCAAGGTTATCTATGGTAGGCTGGGGCAGAACTAGCAGCAAGCAGAGCAAAGTTGTCCAAGAATAGCTTCCATTGGAATGCTAATGGCAATTGAAGAGGCAGGCCAGTGGCAAGCCACTAGCTTCTAGCAGTTTGAAAGTTGCAGACACAGTGCAGGTGTTGTGCGGCTTCCTTCTTGGCCTCCTAGAAGGTGCCGTGGTGCCGCGCTCTCCGTCTCTTGCTTGCCAATATGTTGCCATGTTCCTCCTATTGTTTGGTTTGTTTTGATTTGTTTTGATGATCTTTTGGCGGGTTTTCGGAATGTTTTGGTGGTGTTTTAGAATGTTTTGTTTTCTCTTGTGTTGTTTTTATTGTCTTGGCAGGTTTTGGAACGTTTGGATTCGTTTTGGTGGGTTTTAAAATATTTTGGCGGGTATTTGGAATGTTTTGGTTTGCTTTCATTTGTTTTGATTATGTTTTGGCAAGTTATTGAAAGTTTCGATCACTTCAGACTGGTTTTCTAGTATTTTGGCATCTTTTCAGAATGTTTTGATCAGTTTTAGAATGTTTTGTATTCTCTTGAGTTGTTTTTATTGTCTTGGCAGGTTTTGGAATGTTTGGATTGCTTTTGGCGGGTTTTAAAATATTTTGGCGGGTATTTGGAATGTTTTGGCGGGTATTTGGAAGGTTTTGATTAGTTTTGACGGGTTTTGAAATATTTTGGCGGGTTTTTAGAAGGTTTTGACTTGTTTTGATTCTGTTTAGCCCAGTTTTTGGTGTGTTTGGATTAGCTTTGGTGGGCTTTATCATGTTTTGTCAGGTTTTTTCGAATGTATTGATCACTTCTGTCTGGTTTTCTATTTTGGCGGGTTTGAAAATATTTTTGGATGAGTTTTGGCGGGTTTGAAAATATTTTGGCTCTTTGCGCAGAGACGACGGTGCCGGTTGCGGTGCGCTCCGGGGCGCTCCTTCTGCGGAAAGACACCTGGCAGCGGCACTTGGGACAGCTCCGCGTCTCCGTATTCTGCGTTTCTTGCCTTCTGCATCTCAGCAAAATGCTTTCCCACTAGGTCTAGCAAGGAGGAACTGTGGCAGCTGAGTAGATGTAGCCCGGCCCGCCCTTTGAAGTTGACAAGTTCTTGGCATCTCAGAGCCTCAAGGGAAGAGCAAGGTTATCTATGGTAGGCTGGGGCAGAACTAGCAGCAAGCAGAGCAAAGTTGTCCAAGAATAGCTTCCATTGGAATGCTAATGGCAATTGAAGAGGCAGGCCAGTGGCAAGCCACTAGCTTCTAGCAGTTTGAAAGTTGCAGACACAGTGCAGGTGTTGTGCGGCTTCTTTCTTGGCCTCCTAGAAGGTGCCGCACTCTCCGTCTCTTGCTTGCCAATATGTTGCCGTGTTCCTCCTATTGTTTGGTTTGTTTTGATTTGTTTTGATGATGTTTTGGCGGGTTTTCGGAATGTTTTGGTGGTGTTTTAGAATGTTTTGTTTTCTCTTGTGTTGTTTTTATTGTCTTGGCAGGTTGTGGAACGTTTGGATTCGTTTTGGTGGGTTTTAAAATATTTTGGCGGGTATTTGGAATGTTTTGGTTTGCTTTCATTTGTTTTGATTATGTTTTGGCAAGTTATTGAAAGTTTCGATCACTTCTGACTGGTTTTCTAGTATTTTGGCATCTTTTCAGAATGTTTTGATCAGTTCTAGCAGGTTGTAAACTATTTTGTCAGGTTTTTGGAATGTTTTGGTTGGTTTTGATTTGTTTTTATGATGTTTTGCCAAGTTTTTTGAATGATTTGATCAGTTCTGGCTGGTTTTCTAATGTTTTGGCATTTTTCAGAATGTTTTGATGAGTTTTGTGGGTCTAAATTATTTTGGTGGTTTTTGGAATATTTTGGTTGTTTTTGATTTGATTTGATGATGTTTTGTCCGGTTTTCGGAATGTTTTGGTTGGGTTTTAGAATGTTTTGTATTCTCTTGAGTTGTTTTTATTGTGTTGGCAGGTTTTGGAATGTTTGGATTGCTTTTGGCGGGTTTTAAAATATTTTGGCGGGTATTTGGAATGTTTTGGCGGGTATTCGGAAGGTTTTGATTAGTTTTGACGGGTTTTGAAATATTTTGGCGGGTTTTTAGAAGGTTTTGATTCTGTTTAGCCCAGTTTTTGGTGTGTTTGGATTAGCTTTGGTGGGCTTTATCATGTTTTGTCAGGTTTTTTCGAATGTATTGATCACTTCTGTCTGGTTTTCTATTTTGGCGGGTTTGAAAATATTTTTGGATGAGTTTTGGCGGGTTTGAAAATATTTTGGCTCTTTGCGCAGAGACGACGGTGCCGGTTGCGGTGCGCTCCGGGGCGCTCCTTCTGCGGAAAGACGCCTGGCAGCGGCACTTGGGACAGCTCCGCGTCTCCGTATTCTGCGTTTCTTGCCTTCTGCATCTCAGCAAAATGCTTTCCCACTAGGTCTAGCAAGGAGAAACTGTGGCAGCTGAGTAGATGTAGCCCGGTCCGCCCTTTGAAGTTGAAAAGTTCTTGGCATCTCAGAGCCTCAAGGGAAGAGCAAGGTTATCTATGGTAGGCTGGGGCAGAACTAGCAGCAAGCAGAGCAAAGTTGTCCAAGAATAGCTTCCATTGGAATGCTAATGGCAATTGAAGAGGCAGGCCAGTGGCAAGCCACTAGCTTCTAGCAGTTTGAAAGTTGCAGACACAGTGCAGGTGTTGTGCGGCTTCCTTCTTGGCCTCCTAGAAGGTGCCGTGGTGCCGCGCTCTCCGTCTCTTGCTTGCCAATATGTTGCCATGTTCCTCCTATTGTTTGGTTTGTTTTGATTTGTTTTGATGATCTTTTGGCGGGTTTTCGGAATGTTTTGGTGGTGTTTTAGAATGTTTTGTTTTCTCTTGTGTTGTTTTTATTGTGTTGGCAGGTTGTGGAACGTTTGGATTCGTTTTGGTGGGTTTTAAAATATTTTGGCGGGTATTTGGAATGTTTTGGTTTGCTTTCATTTGTTTTGATTATGTTTTGGCAAGTTATTGAAAGTTTCGATCACTTCTGACTGGTTTTCTAGTATTTTGGGATCTTTTCAGAATGTTTTGATCAGTTTTAGAATGTTTTGTATTCTCTTGAGTTGTTTTTATTGTCTTGGCAGGTTTTGGAATGTTTGGATTGCTTTTGGCGGGTTTTAAAATAT
Source organism: Passer domesticus (assembly GCF_036417665.1). Lineage (NCBI taxonomy): Eukaryota > Metazoa > Chordata > Aves > Passeriformes > Passeridae > Passer > Passer domesticus. The sequence goes on from NC_087474.1 coordinate 61,245,044, forward strand.
TTTGGCGGGTATTTGGAATGTTTTGGCGGGTATTTGGAAGGTTTTGATTAGTTTTGACGGGTTTTGAAATATTTTGGCGGGTTTTTAGAAGGTTTTGACTTGTTTTGATTCTGTTTAGCCCAGTTTTTGGTGTGTTTGGATTAGCTTTGGTGGGCTTTATCATGTTTTGTCAGGTTTTTTCGAATGTATTGATCACTTCTGTCTGGTTTTCTATTTTGGCGGGTTTGAAAATATTTTTGGATGAGTTTTGGCGGGTTTGAAAATATTTTGGCTCTTTGCTCAGAGACGACGGTGCCGGTTGCGGTGCGCTCCGGGGCGCTCCTTCTGCGGAAAGACACCTGGCAGCGGCACTTGGGACAGCTCCGCGTCTCCGTATTCTGCGTTTCTTGCCTTCTGCATCTCAGCAAAATGCTTTCCCACTAGGTCTAGCAAGGAGGAACTGTGGCAGCTGAGTAGATGTAGCCCGGCCCGCCCTTTGAAGTTGACAAGTTCTTGGCATCTCAGAGCCTCAAGGGAAGAGCAAGGTTATCTATGGTAGGCTGGGGCAGAACTAGCAGCAAGCAGAGCAAAGTTGTCCAAGAATAGCTTCCATTGGAATGCTAATGGCAATTGAAGAGGCAGGCCAGTGGCAAGCCACTAGCTTCTAGCAGTTTGAAAGTTGCAGACACAGTGCAGGTGTTGTGCGGCTTCTTTCTTGGCCTCCTAGAAGGTGCCGCACTCTCCGTCTCTTGCTTGCCAATATGTTGCCGTGTTCCTCCTATTGTTTGGTTTGTTTTGATTTGTTTTGATGATGTTTTGGCGGGTTTTCGGAATGTTTTGGTGGTGTTTTAGAATGTTTTGTTTTCTCTTGTGTTGTTTTTATTGTCTTGGCAGGTTGTGGAACGTTTGGATTCGTTTTGGTGGGTTTTAAAATATTTTGGCGGGTATTTGGAATGTTTTGGTTTGCTTTCATTTGTTTTGATTATGTTTTGGCAAGTTATTGAAAGTTTCGATCACTTCTGACTGGTTTTCTAGTATTTTGGCATCTTTTCAGAATGTTTTGATCAGTTTTAGCAGGTTGTAAACTATTTTGTCAGGTTTTTGGAATGTTTTGGTTGGTTTTGATTTGTTTTTATGATGTTTTGCCAAGTTTTTTGAATGATTTGATCAGTTCTGGCTGGTTTTCTAATGTTTTGGCATTTTTCAGAATGTTTTGATGAGTTTTGTGGGTCTAAATTATTTTGGTGGTTTTTGGAATATTTTGGTTGTTTTTGATTTGATTTGATGATGTTTTGTCCGGTTTTCGGAATGTTTTGGTTGGGTTTTAGAATGTTTTGTATTCTCTTGAGTTGTTTTTATTCTGTTGGCAGGTTTTGGAATGTTTGGATTGCTTTTGGCGGGTTTTAAAATATTTTGGCGGGTATTTGGAATGTTTTGGCGGGTATTCGGAAGGTTTTGATTAGTTTTGACGGGTTTTGAAATATTTTGGCGGGTTTTTAGAAGGTTTTGATTCTGTTTAGCCCAGTTTTTGGTGTGTTTGGATTAGCTTTGGTGGGCTTTATGATGTTTTGTCAGGTTTTTTCGAATGTATTGATCACTTCTGTCTGGTTTTCTATTTTGGCGGGTTTGAAAATATTTTTGGATGAGTTTTGGCGGGTTTGAAAATATTTTGGCTCTTTGCGCAGAGACGACGGTGCCGGTTGCGGTGCGCTCCGGGGCGCTCCTTCTGCGGAAAGACGCCTGGCAGCGGCACTTGGGACAGCTCCGCGTCTCCGTATTCTGCGTTTCTTGCCTTCTGCATCTCAGCAAAATGCTTTCCCACTAGGTCTAGCAAGGAGAAACTGTGGCAGCTGAGTAGATGTAGCCCGGTCCGCCCTTTGAAGTTGACAAGTTCTTGGCATCTCAGAGCCTCAAGGGAAGAGCAAGGTTATCTATGGTAGGCTGGGGCAGAACTAGCAGCAAGCAGAGCAAAGTTGTCCAAGAATAGCTTCCATTGGAATGCTAATGGCAATTGAAGAGGCAGGCCAGTGGCAAGCCACTAGCTTCTAGCAGTTTGAAAGTTGCAGACACAGTGCAGGTGTTGTGCGGCTTCCTTCTTGGCCTCCTAGAAGGTGCCGTGGTGCCGCGCTCTCCGTCTCTTGCTTGCCAATATGTTGCCATGTTCCTCCTATTGTTTGGTTTGTTTTGATTTGTTTTGATGATCTTTTGGCGGGTTTTCGGAATGTTTTGGTGGTGTTTTAGAATGTTTTGTTTTCTCTTGTGTTGTTTTTATTGTGTTGGCAGGTTGTGGAACGTTTGGATTCGTTTTGGTGGGTTTTAAAATATTTTGGCGGGTATTTGGAATGTTTTGGTTTGCTTTCATTTGTTTTGATTATGTTTTGGCAAGTTATTGAAAGTTTCGATCACTTCTGACTGGTTTTCTAGTATTTTGGGATCTTTTCAGAATGTTTTGATCAGTTTTAGAATGTTTTGTATTCTCTTGAGTTGTTTTTATTGTCTTGGCAGGTTTTGGAATGTTTGGATTGCTTTTGGCGGGTTTTAAAATATTTTGGCGGGTATTTGGAATGATTTGGCGGGTATTTGGAAGGTTTTGATTAGTTTTGACGGGTTTTGAAATATTTTGGCGGGTTTTTAGAAGGTTTTGACTTGTTTTGATTCTGTTTAGCCCAGTTTTTGGTGTGTTTGGATTAGCTTTGGTGGGCTTTATCATGTTTTGTCAGGTTTTTTCGAATGTATTGATCACTTCTGTCTGGTTTTCTATTTTGGCGGGTTTGAAAATATTTTTGGATGAGTTTTGGCGGGTTTGAAAATATTTTGGCTCTTTGCGCAGAGATGACGGTGCCGGTTGCGGTGCGCTCCGGGGCGCTCCTTCTGCGGAAAGACGCCTGGCAGCGGCACTTGGGACAGCTCCGCGTCTCCGTATTCTGCGTTTCTTGCCTTCTGCATCTCAGCAAAATGCTTTCCCACTAGGTCTAGCAAGGAGAAACTGTGGCAGCTGAGTAGATGTAGCCCGGCCCGCCCTTTGAAGTTGACAAGTTCTTGGCATCTCAGAACCTCAAGGGAAGAGCAAGGTTATCTATGGTAGGCTGGGGCAGAACTAGCAGCAAGCAGAGCAAAGTTGTCCAAGAATAGCTTCCATTGGAATGCTAATGGCAATTGAAGAGGCAGGCCAGTGGCAAGCCACTAGCTTCTAGCAGTTTGAAAGTTGCAGACACAGTACAAGTGTTGTGCGGCTTCCTTCTTGGCCTCCTAGAAGGTGCCGCACTCTCCGTCTCTTGCTTGCCAATATGTTGCCGTGTTCCTCCTATTGTTTGGTTTGTTTTGATTTGTTTTGATGATCTTTTGGCGGGTTTTCGGAATGTTTTGGTGGTGTTTTAGAATGTTTTGTTTTCTCTTGTGTTGTTTTTATTGTCTTGGAAGGTTTTGGAACGTTTGGATTCGTTTTGGCGGGTTTTAAAATATTTTGGCGGTTGTTTGGAATGTTTTGGTTTGCTTTCATTTGTTTTGATTATGTTTTGGCAAGTTATTGAAAGTTTGGATCACTTCAGACTGGTTTTCTAGTATTTTGGCATCTTTTCAGAATGTTTTGATCAGTTTTAGCAGGTTGTAAACTATTTTGTCAGGTTTTTGGAATGTTTTGGTTGTTTTTGATTTGTTTTTATGATGTTTTGCCAAGTTTTTTGAATGATTTGATCAGTTCTGGCTGGTTTTCTAATGTTTTGGCATTTTTCAGAATGTTTTGATGAGTTTTGTGGGTCTAAATTATTTTGGTGGTTTTTGGAATATTTTGGTTGTTTTTGATTTGATTTGATGATGTTTTGTCCGGTTTTCGGAATGTTTTGGTTGGGTTTTAGAATGTTTTGTATTCTCTTGAGTTGTTTTTATTCTGTTGGCAGGTTTTGGAATGTTTGGATTGCTTTTGGCGGGTTTTAAAATATTTTGGCGGGTATTTGGATTGTTTTGGCGGGTATTCGGAAGGTTTTGATTAGTTTTGACGGGTTTTGAAATATTTTGGCGGGTTTTTAGAAGGTTTTGATTCTGTTTAGCCCAGTTTTTGGTGTGTTTGGATTAGCTTTGGTGGGCTTTATGATGTTTTGTCAGGTTTTTTCGAATGTATTGATCACTTCTGTCTGGTTTTCTATTTTGGCGGGTTTGAAAATATTTTTGGATTAGTTTTGGCGGGTTTGAAAATATTTTGGCTCTTTGCGCAGAGACGACGGTGCCGGTTGCGGTGCGCTGCGGGGCGCTCCTTCTGCGGAAAGACGGCTGGCAGCGGCACTTGGGACAGCTCCGCGTCTCCGTATTCTGCGTTTCTTGCCTTCTGCATCTCAGCAAAATGCTTTCCCACTAGGTCTAGCAAGGAGAAACTGTGGCAGCTGAGTAGATGTAGCCCGGCCCGCCCTTTGAAGTTGAAAAGTTCTTGGCATCTCAGAGCCTCAAGGGAAGAGCAAGGTTATCTATGGTAGGCTGGGGCAGAACTAGCAGCAAGCAGAGCAAAGTTGTCCAAGAATAGCTTCCATTGGAATGCTAATGGCAATTGAAGAGGCAGGCCAGTGGCAAGCCACTAGCTTCTAGCAGTTTGAAAGTTGCAGACACAGTGCAGGTGTTGTGCGGCTTCTTTCTTGGCCTCCTAGAAGGTGCCGTGGTGCCGCGCTCTCCGTCTCTTGCTTGCCAATATGTTGCCGTGTTCCTCCTATTGTTTGGTTTGTTTTGATTTGTTTTGATGATGTTTTGGCGGGTTTTCGGAATGTTTTGGTGGTGTTTTAGAATGTTTTGTTTTCTCTTGTGTTGTTTTTATTGTCTTGGCAGGTTGTGGAACGTTTGGATTCGTTTTGGCGGGTTTTAAAATATTTTGGCGGGTATTTGGAATGTTTTGGTTTGCTTTCATTTGTTTTGATTATGTTTTGGCAAGTTATTGAAAGTTTCGATCACTTCTGACTGGTTTTCTAGTATTTTGGGATCTTTTCAGAATGTTTTGATCAGTTTTAGAATGTTTTGTATTCTCTTGAGTTGTTTTTATTGTCTTGGCAGGTTTTGGAATGTTTGGATTTGTTTTGGCGGGTTTTAAAATATTTTGGCGGGTATTTGGAATGTTTTGGCGGGTATTCGGAAGGTTTTGATTAGTTTTGACGGGTTTTGAAATATTTTGGCGGGTTTTTAGAAGGTTTTGACTTGTTTTGATTCTGTTTAGCCCAGTTTTTGGTGTGTTTGGATTAGCTTTGGTGGGCTTTATCATGTTTTGTCAGGTTTTTTTGAATGTATTGATCACTTCTGTCTGGTTTTCTATTTTGGCGGGTTTGAAAATATTTTTGGATGAGTTTTGGCGGGTTTGAAAATATTTTGGCTCTTTGCGCAGAGACGACGGTGCCGGTTGCGGTGCGCTCCGGGGCGCTCCTTCTGCGGAAAGACGGCTGGCAGCGGCACTTGGGACAGCTCCGCGTCTCCGTATTCTGCGTTTCTTGCCTTCTGCATCTCAGCAAAATGCTTTCCCACTAGGTCTAGCAAGGAGAAACTGTGGCAGCTGAGTAGATGTAGCCCGGCCCGCCCTTTGAAGTTGACAAGTTCTTGGCATCTCAGAACCTCAAGGGAAGAGCAAGGTTATCTATGGTAGGCTGGGGCAGAACTAGCAGCAAGCAGAGCAAAGTTGTCCAAGAATAGCTTCCATTGGAATGCTAATGGCAATTGAAGAGGCAGGCCAGTGGCAAGCCACTAGCTTCTAGCAGTTTGAAAGTTGCAGACACAGTGCAGGTGTTGTGCGGCTTCTTTCTTGGCCTCCTAGAAGGTGCCGTGGTGCCGCGCTCTCCGTCTCTTGCTTGCCAATATGTTGCCGTGTTCCTCCTATTGTTTGGTTTGTTTTGATTTGTTTTGATGATGTTTTGGCGGGTTTTCGGAATGTTTTGGTGGTGTTTTAGAATGTTTTGTTTTCTCTTGTGTTGTTTTTATTGTCTTGGAAGGTTGTGGAACGTTTGGATTCGTTTTGGCGGGTTTTAAAATATTTTGGCGGTTGTTTGGAATGTTTTGGTTTGCTTTCATTTGTTTTGATTATGTTTTGGCAAGTTATTGAAAGTTTGGATCACTTCAGACTGGTTTTCTAGTATTTTGGCATCTTTTCAGAATGTTTTGATCAGTTTTAGCAGGTTGTAAACTATTTTGTCAGGTTTTTGGAATGTTTTGGTTGGTTTTGATTTGTTTTTATGATGTTTTGCCAAGTTTTTTGAATGATTTGATCAGTTCTGGCTGGTTTTCTAATGTTTTGGCATTTTTCAGAATGTTTTGATGAGTTTTGTGGGTCTAAATTATTTTGGTGGTTTTTGGAATATTTTGGTTGTTTTTGATTTGATTTGATGATGTTTTGTCCGGTTTTCGGAATGTTTTGGTTGGGTTTTAGAATGTTTTGTATTCTCTTGAGTTGTTTTTATTCTGTTGGCAGGTTTTGGAATGTTTGGATTGCTTTTGGCGGGTTTTAAAATATTTTGGCGGGTATTTGGATTGTTTTGGCGGGTATTCGGAAGGTTTTGATTAGTTTTGACGGGTTTTGAAATATTTTGGCGGGTTTTTAGAAGGTTTTGATTCTGTTTAGCCCAGTTTTTGGTGTGTTTGGATTAGCTTTGGTGGGCTTTATGATGTTTTGTCAGGTTTTTTCGAATGTATTGATCACTTCTGTCTGGTTTTCTATTTTGGCGGGTTTGAAAATATTTTTGGATTAGTTTTGGCGGGTTTGAAAATATTTTGGCTCTTTGCGCAGAGACGACGGTGCCGGTTGCGGTGCGCTCCGGGGCGCTCCTTCTGCGGAAAGACGCCTGGCAGCGGCACTTGGGACAGCTCCGCGTCTCCGTATTCTGCGTTTCTTGCCTTCTGCATCTCAGCAAAATGCTTTCCCACTAGGTCTAGCAAGGAGAAACTGTGGCAGCTGAGTAGATGTAGCCCGGCCCGCCCTTTGAAGTTGACAAGTTCTTGGCATCTCAGAACCTCAAGGGAAGAGCAAGGTTATCTATGGTAGGCTGGGGCAGAACTAGCAGCAAGCAGAGCAAAGTTGTCCAAGAATACCTTCCATTGGAATGCTAATGGCAATTGAAGAGGCAGGCCAGTGGCAAGCCACTAGCTTCTAGCAGTTTGAAAGTTGCAGACACAGTACAGGTGTTGTGCGGCTTCCTTCTTGGCCTCCTAGAAGGTGCCGCACTCTCCGTCTCTTGCTTGCCAATATGTTGCCGTGTTCCTCCTATTGTTTGGTTTGTTTTGATTTGTTTTTATGATGTTTTGGCGGGTTTTCGGAATGTTTTGGTGGTGTTTTAGAATGTTTTGTTTTCTCTTGTGTTGTTTTTATTGTCTTGGAAGGTTTTGGAACGTTTGGATTCGTTTTGGCGGGTTTTAAAATATTTTGGCGGTTGTTTGGAATGTTTTGGTTTGCTTTCATTTGTTTTGATTATGTTTTGGCAAGTTATTGAAAGTTTGGATCACTTCAGACTGGTTTTCTAGTATTTTGGCATCTTTTCAGAATGTTTTGATCAGTTTTAGCAGGTTGTAAACTATTTTGTCAGGTTTTTGGAATGTTTTGGTTGGTTTTGATTTGTTTTTATGATGTTTTGCCAAGTTTTTTGAATGATTTGATCAGTTCTGGCTGGTTTTCTAATGTTTTGGCATTTTTCAGAATGTTTTGATGAGTTTTGTGGGTCTAAATTATTTTGGTGGTTTTTGGAATATTTTGGTTGTTTTTGATTTGATTTGATGATGTTTTGTCCGGTTTTCGGAATGTTTTGGTTGGGTTTTAGAATGTTTTGTATTCTCTTGAGTTGTTTTTATTCTGTTGGCAGGTTTTGGAATGTTTGGATTGCTTTTGGCGGGTTTTAAAATATTTTGGCGGGTATTTGGATTGTTTTGGCGGGTATTCGGAATGTTTTGATTAGTTTTGACGGGTTTTGAAATATTTTGGCGGGTTTTTAGAAGGTTTTGATTCTGTTTAGCCCAGTTTTTGGTGTGTTTGGATTAGCTTTGGTGGGCTTTATGATGTTTTGTCAGGTTTTTTCGAATGTATTGATCACTTCTGTCTGGTTTTCTATTTTGGCGGGTTTGAAAATATTTTTGGATTAGTTTTGGCGGGTTTGAAAATATTTTGGCTCTTTGCGCAGAGACGACGGTGCCGGTTGCGGTGCGCTCCGGGGCGCTCCTTCTGCGGAAAGACGCCTGGCAGCGGCACTTGGGACAGCTCCGCGTCTCCGTATTCTGCGTTTCTTGCCTTCTGCATCTCAGCAAAATGCTTTCCCACTAGGTCTAGCAAGGAGAAACTGTGGCAGCTGAGTAGATGTAGCCCGGCCCGCCCTTTGAAGTTGAAAAGTTCTTGGCATCTCAGAGCCTCAAGGGAAGAGCAAGGTTATCTATGGTAGGCTGGGGCAGAACTAGCAGCAAGCAGAGCAAAGTTGTCCAAGAATAGCTTCCATTGGAATGCTAATGGCAATTGAAGAGGCAGGCCAGTGGCAAGCCACTAGCTTCTAGCAGTTTGAAAGTTGCAGACACAGTGCAGGTGTTGTGCGGCTTCTTTCTTGGCCTCCTAGAAGGTGCCGTGGTGCCGCGCTCTCCGTCTCTTGCTTGCCAATATGTTGCCGTGTTCCTCCTATTGTTTGGTTTGTTTTGATTTGTTTTGATGATGTTTTGGCGGGTTTTCGGAATGTTTTGGTGGTGTTTTAGAATGTTTTGTTTTCTCTTGTGTTGTTTTTATTGTCTTGGCAGGTTGTGGAACGTTTGGATTCGTTTTGGCGGGTTTTAAAATATTTTGGCGGGTATTTGGAATGTTTTGGTTTGCTTTCATTTGTTTTGATTATGTTTTGGCAAGTTATTGAAAGTTTCGATCACTTCTGACTGGTTTTCTAGTATTTTGGGATCTTTTCAGAATGTTTTGATCAGTTTTAGAATGTTTTGTATTCTCTTGAGTTGTTTTTATTGTCTTGGCAGGTTTTGGAATGTTTGGATTGCTTTTGGCGGGTTTTAAAATATTTTGGCGGGTATTTGGAATGTTTTGGCGGGTATTCGGAAGGTTTTGATTAGTTTTGACGGGTTTTGAAATATTTTGGCGGGTTTTTAGAAGGTTTTGACTTGTTTTGATTCTGTTTAGCCCAGTTTTTGGTGTGTTTGGATTAGCTTTGGTGGGCTTTATCATGTTTTGTCAGGTTTTTTTGAATGTATTGATCACTTCTGTCTGGTTTTCTATTTTGGCGGGTTTGAAAATATTTTTGGATGAGTTTTGGCGGGTTTGAAAATATTTTGGCTCTTTGCGCAGAGACGACGGTGCCGGTTGCGGTGCGCTCCGGGGCGCTCCTTCTGCGGAAAGACGCCTGGCAGCGGCACTTGGGACAGCTCCGCGTCTCCGTATTCTGCGTTTCTTGCCTTCTGCATCTCAGCAAAATGCTTTCCCACTAGGTCTAGCAAGGAGAAACTGTGGCAGCTGAGTAGATGTAGCCCGGCCCGCCCTTTGAAGTTGACAAGTTCTTGGCATCTCAGAACCTCAAGGGAAGAGCAAGGTTATCTATGGTAGGCTGGGGCAGAACTAGCAGCAAGCAGAGCAAAGTTGTCCAAGAATAGCTTCCATTGGAATGCTAATGGCAATTGAAGAGGCAGGCCAGTGGCAAGCCACTAGCTTCTAGCAGTTTGAAAGTTGCAGACACAGTGCAGGTGTTGTGCGGCTTCTTTCTTGGCCTCCTAGAAGGTGCCGTGGTGCCGCGCTCTCCGTCTCTTGCTTGCCAATATGTTGCCGTGTTCCTCCTATTGTTTGGTTTGTTTTGATTTGTTTTGATGATGTTTTGGCGGGTTTTCGGAATGTTTTGGTGGTGTTTTAGAATGTTTTGTTTTCTCTTGTGTTGTTTTTATTGTCTTGGAAGGTTGTGGAACGTTTGGATTCGTTTTGGCGGGTTTTAAAATATTTTGGCGGTTGTTTGGAATGTTTTGGTTTGCTTTCATTTGTTTTGATTATGTTTTGGCAAGTTATTGAAAGTTTCGATCACTTCTGACTGGTTTTCTAGTATTTTGGCATCTTTTCAGAATGTTTTGATCAGTTTTAGCAGGTTGTAAACTATTTTGTCAGGTTTTTGGAATGTTTTGGTTGGTTTTGATTTGTTTTTATGATGTTTTGCCAAGTTTTTTGAATGATTTGATCAGTTCTGGCTGGTTTTCTAATGTTTTGGCATTTTTCAGAATGTTTTGATGAGTTTTGTGGGTCTAAATTATTTTGGTGGTTTTTGGAATATTTTGGTTGTTTTTGATTTGATTTGATGATGTTTTGTCCGGTTTTCGGAATGTTTTGGTTGGGTTTTAGAATGTTTTGTATTCTCTTGAGTTGTTTTTATTCTGTTGGCAGGTTTTGGAATGTTTGGATTGCTTTTGGCGGGTTTTAAAATATTTTGGCGGGTATTTGGAATGTTTTGGCGGGTATTCGGAAGGTTTTGATTAGTTTTGACGGGTTTTGAAATATTTTGGCGGGTTTTTAGAAGGTTTTGATTCTGTTTAGCCCAGTTTTTGGTGTGTTTGGATTAGCTTTGGTGGGCTTTATGATGTTTTGTCAGGTTTTTTCGAATGTATTGATCACTTCTGTCTGGTTTTCTATTTTGGCGGGTTTGAAAATATTTTTGGATTAGTTTTGGCGGGTTTGAAAATATTTTGGCTCTTTGCGCAGAGACGACGGTGCCGGTTGCGGTGCGCTGCGGGGCGCTCCTTCTGCGGAAAGACGCCTGGCAGCGGCACTTGGGACAGCTCCGCGTCTCCGTATTCTGCGTTTCTTGCCTTCTGCATCTCAGCAAAATGCTTTCCCACTAGGTCTAGCAAGGAGAAACTGTGGCAGCTGAGTAGATGTAGCCCGGTCCGCCCTTTGAAGTTGAAAAGTTCTTGGCATCTCAGAGCCTCAAGGGAAGAGCAAGGTTATCTATGGTAGGCTGGGGCAGAACTAGCAGCAAGCAGAGCAAAGTTGTCCAAGAATAGCTTCCATTGGAATGCTAATGGCAATTGAAGAGGCAGGCCAGTGGCAAGCCACTAGCTTCTAGCAGTTTGAAAGTTGCAGACACAGTGCAGGTGTTGTGCGGCTTCCTTCTTGGCCTCCTAGAAGGTGCCGTGGTGCCGCGCTCTCCGTCTCTTGCTTGCCAATATGTTTCTATGTTCCTCCTATTGTTTGGTTTGTTTTGATTTGTTTTGATGATCTTTTGGCGGGTTTTCGGAATGTTTTGGTGGTGTTTTAGAATGTTTTGTTTTCTCTTGTGTTGTTTTTATTGTGTTGGCAGGTTGTGGAACGTTTGGATTCGTTTTGGTGGGTTTTAAAATATTTTGGCGGGTATTTGGAATGTTTTGGTTTGCTTTCATTTGTTTTGATTATGTTTTGGCAAGTTATTGAAAGTTTCGATCACTTCTGACTGGTTTTCTAGTATTTTGGGATCTTTTCAGAATGTTTTGATCAGTTTTAGAATGTTTTGTATTCTCTTGAGTTGTTTTTATTGTCTTGGCAGGTTTTGGAATGTTTGGATTGCTTTTGGCGGGTTTTAAAATATTTTGGCGGGTATTTGGAATGTTTTGGCGGGTATTCGGAAGGTTTTGATTAGTTTTGACGGGTTTTGAAATATTTTGGCGGGTTTTTAGAAGGTTTTGACTTGTTTTGATTCTGTTTAGCCCAGTTTTTGGTGTGTTTGGATTAGCTTTGGTGGGCTTTATCATGTTTTGTCAGGTTTTTTCGAATGTATTGATCACTTCTGTCTGGTTTTCTATTTTGGTGGGTTTGAAAATATTTTTGGATGAGTTTTGGCAGGTTTTAAAATATTTTGGCTCTTTGCGCAGAGACGACGGTGCCGGTTGCGGTGCGCTCCGGGGCGCTCCTTCTGCGGAAAGACGCCTGGCAGCGGCACTTGGGACAGCTCCGCGTCTCCGTATTCTGCGTTTCTTGCCTTCTGCATCTCAGCAAAATGCTTTCCCACTAGGTCTAGCAAGGAGAAACTGTGGCAGCTGAGTAGATGTAGCCCGGCCCGCCCTTTGAAGTGGACAAGTTCTTGGCATCTCAGAACCTCAAGGGAAGAGCAAGGTTATCTATGGTAGGCTGGGGCAGAACTAGCAGCAAGCAGAGCAAAGTTGTCCAAGAATAGCTTCCATTGGAATGCTAATGGCAATTGAAGAGGCAGGCCAGTGGCAAGCCACTAGCTTCTAGCAGTTTGAAAGTTGCAGACACAGTGCAGGTGTTGTGCGGCTTCCTTCTTGGCCTCCTAGAAGGTGCCGCGCTCTCTGTCTCTTGCTTGCCAATATGTTGCCGTGTTCCTCTTATTGTTTGGTTTGTTTTGATTTGTTTTGATGATGTTTTGGTGGGTTTTCGGAATGTTTTGGTGGTGTTTTAGAATGTTTTGTTTTCTCTTGTGTTGTTTTTATTGTCTTGGAAGGTTTTGGAACGTTTGGATTCGTTTTGGCGGGTTTTAAAATATTTTGGCGGTTGTTTGGAATGTTTTGGTTTGCTTTCATTTGTTTTGATTATGTTTTGGCAAGTTATTGAAAGTTTTGATCACTTCTGACTGGTTTTCTAGTATTTTGGCATCTTTTCAGAATGTTTTGATCAGTTTTAGCAGGTTGTAAACTATTTTGTCAGGTTTTTGGAATGTTTTGGTTGGTTTTGATTTGTTTTTATGATGTTTTGCCAAGTTTTTTGAATGATTTGATCAGTTCTGGCTGGTTTTCTAATGTTTTGGCATTTTTCAGAATGTTTTGATGAGTTTTGTGGGTCTAAATTATTTTGGTGGTTTTTGGAATATTTTGGTTGTTTTTGATTTGATTTGATGATGTTTTGTCCGGTTTTCGGAATGTTTTGGTTGGGTTTTAGAATGTTTTGTATTCTCTTGAGTTGTTTTTATTCTGTTGGCAGGTTTTGGAATGTTTGGATTGCTTTTGGCGGGTTTTAAAATATTTTGGCGGGTATTTGGAATGTTTTGGCGGGTATTCGGAAGGTTTTGATTAGTTTTGACGGGTTTTGAAATATTTTGGCGGGTTTTTAGAAGGTTTTGATTCTGTTTAGCCCAGTTTTTGGTGTGTTTGGATTAGCTTTGGTGGGCTTTATGATGTTTTGTCAGGTTTTTTCGAATGTATTGATCACTTCTGTCTGGTTTTCTATTTTGGCGGGTTTGAAAATATTTTTGGATTAGTTTTGGCGGGTTTGAAAATATTTTGGCTCTTTGCGCAGAGACGACGGTGCCGGTTGCGGTGCGCTCCGGGGCGCTCCTTCTGCGGAAAGACGCCTGGCAGCGGCACTTGGGACAGCTCCGCGTCTCCGTATTCTGCGTTTCTTGCCTTCTGCATCTCAGCAAAATGCTTTCCCACTAGGTCTAGCAAGGAGAAACTGTGGCAGCTGAGTAGATGTAGCCCGGTCCGCCCTTTGAAGTTGAAAAGTTCTTGGCATCTCAGAGCCTCAAGGGAAGAGCAAGGTTATCTATGGTAGGCTGGGGCAGAACTAGCAGCAAGCAGAGCAAAGTTGTCCAAGAATAGCTTCCATTGGAATGCTAATGGCAATTGAAGAGGCAGGCCAGTGGCAAGCCACTAGCTTCTAGCAGTTTGAAAGTTGCAGACACAGTGCAGGTGTTGTGCGGCTTCCTTCTTGGCCTCCTAGAAGGTGCCGTGGTGCCGCGCTCTCCGTCTCTTGCTTGCCAATATGTTTCTATGTTCCTCCTATTGTTTGGTTTGTTTTGATTTGTTTTGATGATCTTTTGGCGGGTTTTCGGAATGTTTTGGTGGTGTTTTAGAATGTTTTGTTTTCTCTTGTGTTGTTTTTATTGTGTTGGCAGGTTGTGGAACGTTTGGATTCGTTTTGGTGGGTTTTAAAATATTTTGGCGGGTATTTGGAATGTTTTGGTTTGCTTTCATTTGTTTTGATTATGTTTTGGCAAGTTATTGAAAGTTTCGATCACTTCTGACTGGTTTTCTAGTATTTTGGGATCTTTTCAGAATGTTTTGATCAGTTTTAGAATGTTTTGTATTCTCTTGAGTTGTTTTTATTGTCTTGGCAGGTTTTGGAATGTTTGGATTGCTTTTGGCGGGTTTTAAAATATTTTGGCGGGTATTTGGAATGTTTTGGCGGGTATTCGGAAGGTTTTGATTAGTTTTGACGGGTTTTGAAATATTTTGGCGGGTTTTTAGAAGGTTTTGACTTGTTTTGATTCTGTTTAGCCCAGTTTTTGGTGTGTTTGGATTAGCTTTGGTGGGCTTTATCATGTTTTGTCAGGTTTTTTCGAATGTATTGATCACTTCTGTCTGGTTTTCTATTTTGGTGGGTTTGAAAATATTTTTGGATGAGTTTTGGCAGGTTTTAAAATATTTTGGCTCTTTGCGCAGAGACGACGGTGCCGGTTGCGGTGCGCTCCGGGGCGCTCCTTCTGCGGAAAGACGCCTGGCAGCGGCACTTGGGACAGCTCCGCGTCTCCGTATTCTGCGTTTCTTGCCTTCTGCATCTCAGCAAAATGCTTTCCCACTAGGTCTAGCAAGGAGAAACTGTGGCAGCTGAGTAGATGTAGCCCGGCCCGCCCTTTGAAGTGGACAAGTTCTTGGCATCTCAGAACCTCAAGGGAAGAGCAAGGTTATCTATGGTAGGCTGGGGCAGAACTAGCAGCAAGCAGAGCAAAGTTGTCCAAGAATAGCTTCCATTGGAATGCTAATGGCAATTGAAGAGGCAGGCCAGTGGCAAGCCACTAGCTTCTAGCAGTTTGAAAGTTGCAGACACAGTGCAGGTGTTGTGCGGCTTCTTTCTTGGCCTCCTAGAAGGTGCCGCGCTCTCTGTCTCTTGCTTGCCAATATGTTGCCGTGTTCCTCTTATTGTTTGGTTTGTTTTGATTTGTTTTGATGATGTTTTGGTGGGTTTTCGGAATGTTTTGGTGGTGTTTTAGAATGTTTTGTTTTCTCTTGTGTTGTTTTTATTGTCTTGGAAGGTTTTGGAACGTTTGGATTCGTTTTGGCGGGTTTTAAAATATTTTGGCGGTTGTTTGGAATGTTTTGGTTTGCTTTCATTTGTTTTGATTATGTTTTGGCAAGTTATTGAAAGTTTCGATCACTTCTGACTGGTTTTCTAGTATTTTGGCATCTTTTCAGAATGTTTTGATCAGTTTTAGCAGGTTGTAAACTATTTTGTCAGGTTTTTGGAATGTTTTGGTTGGTTTTGATTTGTTTTTATGATGTTTTGCCAAGTTTTTTGAATGATTTGATCAGTTCTGGCTGGTTTTCTAATGTTTTGGCATTTTTCAGAATGTTTTGATGAGTTTTGTGGGTCTAAATTATTTTGGTGGTTTTTGGAATATTTTGGTTGTTTTTGATTTGATTTGATGATGTTTTGTCCGGTTTTCGGAATGTTTTGGTTGGGTTTTAGAATGTTTTGTATTCTCTTGAGTTGTTTTTATTCTGTTGGCAGGTTTTGGAATGTTTGGATTGCTTTTGGCGGGTTTTAAAATATTTTGGCGGGTATTTGGAATGTTTTGGCGGGTATTCGGAAGGTTTTGATTAGTTTTGACGGGTTTTGAAATATTTTGGCGGGTTTTTAGAAGGTTTTGATTCTGTTTAGCCCAGTTTTTGGTGTGTTTGGATTAGCTTTGGTGGGCTTTATGATGTTTTGTCAGGTTTTTTCGAATGTATTGATCACTTCTGTCTGGTTTTCTATTTTGGCGGGTTTGAAAATATTTTTGGATTAGTTTTGGCGGGTTTGAAAATATTTTGGCTCTTTGCGCAGAGACGACGGTGCCGGTTGCGGTGCGCTGCGGGGCGCTCCTTCTGCGGAAAGACGCCTGGCAGCGGCACTTGGGACAGCTCCGCGTCTCCGTATTCTGCGTTTCTTGCCTTCTGCATCTCAGCAAAATGCTTTCCCACTAGGTCTAGCAAGGAGAAACTGTGGCAGCTGAGTAGATGTAGCCCGGTCCGCCCTTTGAAGTTGAAAAGTTCTTGGCATCTCAGAGCCTCAAGGGAAGAGCAAGGTTATCTATGGTAGGCTGGGGCAGAACTAGCAGCAAGCAGAGCAAAGTTGTCCAAGAATAGCTTCCATTGGAATGCTAATGGCAATTGAAGAGGCAGGCCAGTGGCAAGCCACTAGCTTCTAGCAGTTTGAAAGTTGCAGACACAGTGCAGGTGTTGTGCGGCTTCCTTCTTGGCCTCCTAGAAGGTGCCGTGGTGCCGCGCTCTCCGTCTCTTGCTTGCCAATATGTTTCTATGTTCCTCCTATTGTTTGGTTTGTTTTGATTTGTTTTGATGATCTTTTGGCGGGTTTTCGGAATGTTTTGGTGGTGTTTTAGAATGTTTTGTTTTCTCTTGTGTTGTTTTTATTGTGTTGGCAGGTTGTGGAACGTTTGGATTCGTTTTGGTGGGTTTTAAAATATTTTGGCGGGTATTTGGAATGTTTTGGTTTGCTTTCATTTGTTTTGATTATGTTTTGGCAAGTTATTGAAAGTTTCGATCACTTCTGACTGGTTTTCTAGTATTTTGGGATCTTTTCAGAATGTTTTGATCAGTTTTAGAATGTTTTGTATTCTCTTGAGTTGTTTTTATTGTCTTGGCAGGTTTTGGAATGTTTGGATTGCTTTTGGCGGGTTTTAAAATATTTTGGCGGGTATTTGGAATGTTTTGGCGGGTATTCGGAAGGTTTTGATTAGTTTTGACGGGTTTTGAAATATTTTGGCGGGTTTTTAGAAGGTTTTGACTTGTTTTGATTCTGTTTAGCCCAGTTTTTGGTGTGTTTGGATTAGCTTTGGTGGGCTTTATCATGTTTTGTCAGGTTTTTTCGAATGTATTGATCACTTCTGTCTGGTTTTCTATTTTGGTGGGTTTGAAAATATTTTTGGATGAGTTTTGGCAGGTTTTAAAATATTTTGGCTCTTTGCGCAGAGACGACGGTGCCGGTTGCGGTGCGCTCCGGGGCGCTCCTTCTGCGGAAAGACGCCTGGCAGCGGCACTTGGGACAGCTCCGCGTCTCCGTATTCTGCGTTTCTTGCCTTCTGCATCTCAGCAAAATGCTTTCCCACTAGGTCTAGCAAGGAGAAACTGTGGCAGCTGAGTAGATGTAGCCCGGCCCGCCCTTTGAAGTGGACAAGTTCTTGGCATCTCAGAACCTCAAGGGAAGAGCAAGGTTATCTATGGTAGGCTGGGGCAGAACTAGCAGCAAGCAGAGCAAAGTTGTCCAAGAATAGCTTCCATTGGAATGCTAATGGCAATTGAAGAGGCAGGCCAGTGGCAAGCCACTAGCTTCTAGCAGTTTGAAAGTTGCAGACACAGTGCAGGTGTTGTGCGGCTTCCTTCTTGGCCTCCTAGAAGGTGCCGCGCTCTCTGTCTCTTGCTTGCCAATATGTTGCCGTGTTCCTCTTATTGTTTGGTTTGTTTTGATTTGTTTTGATGATGTTTTGGTGGGTTTTCGGAATGTTTTGGTGGTGTTTTAGAATGTTTTGTTTTCTCTTGTGTTGTTTTTATTGTCTTGGAAGGTTTTGGAACGTTTGGATTCGTTTTGGCGGGTTTTAAAATATTTTGGCGGTTGTTTGGAGTGTTTTGGTTTGCTTTCATTTGTTTTGATTATGTTTTGGCAAGTTATTGAAAGTTTCGATCACTTCTGACTGGTTTTCTAGTATTTTGGGATCTTTTCAGAATGTTTTGATCAGTTTTAGCAGGTTGTAAACTATTTTGTCAGGTTTTTGGAATGTTTTGGTTGGTTTTGATTTGTTTTTATGATGTTTTGCCAAGTTTTTTGAATGATTTGATCAGTTCTGGCTGGTTTTCTAATGTTTTGGCATTTTTCAGAATGTTTTGATGAGTTTTGTGGGTCTAAATTATTTTGGCTGGTTTTTGGAATATTTTGGTTGTTTTTGATTTGATTTGATGATGTTTTGTCCGGTTTTCGGAATGTTTTGGTTGGGTTTTAGAATGTTTTGTATTCTCTTGAGTTGTTTTTATTCTGTTGGCAGGTTTTGGAATGTTTGGATTGCTTTTGGCGGGTTTTAAAATATTTTGGCGGGTATTTGGAATGTTTTGGCGGGTATTCGGAAGGTTTTGATTAGTTTTGACGGGTTTTGAAATATTTTGGCGGGTTTTTAGAAGGTTTTGATTCTGTTTAGCCCAGTTTTTGGTGTGTTTGGATTAGCTTTGGTGGGCTTTATGATGTTTTGTCAGGTTTTTTCGAATGTATTGATCACTTCTGTCTGGTTTTCTATTTTGGCGGGTTTGAAAATATTTTTGGATTAGTTTTGGCGGGTTTGAAAATATTTTGGCTCTTTGCGCAGAGACGACGGTGCCGGTTGCGGTGCGCTCCGGGGCGCTCCTTCTGCGGAAAGACGCCTGGCAGCGGCACTTGGGACAGCTCCGCGTCTCCGTATTCTGCGTTTCTTGCCTTCTGCATCTCAGCAAAATGCTTTCCCACTAGGTCTAGCAAGGAGAAACTGTGGCAGCTGAGTAGATGTAGCCCGGTCCGCCCTTTGAAGTTGAAAAGTTCTTGGCATCTCAGAGCCTCAAGGGAAGAGCAAGGTTATCTATGGTAGGCTGGGGCAGAACTAGCAGCAAGCAGAGCAAAGTTGTCCAAGAATAGCTTCCATTGGAATGCTAATGGCAATTGAAGAGGCAGGCCAGTGGCAAGCCACTAGCTTCTAGCAGTTTGAAAGTTGCAGACACAGTGCAGGTGTTGTGCGGCTTCCTTCTTGGCCTCCTAGAAGGTGCCGTGGTGCCGCGCTCTCCGTCTCTTGCTTGCCAATATGTTGCTATGTTCCTCCTATTGTTTGGTTTGTTTTGATTTGTTTTGATGATCTTTTGGCGGGTTTTCGGAATGTTTTGGTGGTGTTTTAGAATGTTTTGTTTTCTCTTGTGTTGTTTTTATTGTCTTGGCAGGTTGTGGAATGTTTGGATTCGTTTTGGTGGGTTTTAAAATATTTTGGCGGGTATTTGGAATGTTTTGGTTTGCTTTCATTTGTTTTGATTATGTTTTGGCAAGTTATTGAAAGTTTCGATCACTTCTGACTGGTTTTCTAGTATTTTGGGATCTTTTCAGAATGTTTTGATCAGTTTTAGAATGTTTTGTATTCTCTTGAGTTGTTTTTATTGTCTTGGCAGGTTTTGGAATGTTTGGATTGCTTTTGGCGGGTTTTAAAATATTTTGGCGGGTATTTGGAATGTTTTGGCGGGTATTCGGAAGGTTTTGATTAGTTTTGACGGGTTTTGAAATATTTTGGCGGGTTTTTAGAAGGTTTTGACTTGTTTTGATTCTGTTTAGCCCAGTTTTTGGTGTGTTTGGATTAGCTTTGGTGGGCTTTATCATGTTTTGTCAGGTTTTTTCGAATGTATTGATCACTTCTGTCTGGTTTTCTATTTTGGTGGGTTTGAAAATATTTTTGGATGAGTTTTGGCAGGTTTTAAAATATTTTGGCTCTTTGCGCAGAGACGACGGTGCCGGTTGCGGTGCGCTCCGGGGTGCTCCTTCTGCGGAAAGACGCCTGGCAGCGGCACTTGGGACAGCTCCGCGTCTCCGTATTCTGCGTTTCTTGCCTTCTGCATCTCAGCAAAATGCTTTCCCACTAGGTCTAGCAAGGAGAAACTGTGGCAGCTGAGTAGATGTAGCCCGGCCCGCCCTTTGAAGTTGACAAGTTCTTGGCATCTCAGAACCTCAAGGGAAGAGCAAGGTTATCTATGGTAGGCTGGGGCAGAACTAGCAGCAAGCAGAGCAAAGTTGTCCAAGAATAGCTTCCATTGGAATGCTAATGGCAATTGAAGAGGCAGGCCAGTGGCAAGCCACTAGCTTCTAGCAGTTTGAAAGTTGCAGACACAGTGCAGGTGTTGTGCGGCTTCCTTCTTGGCCTCCTAGAAGGTGCCGCGCTCTCTGTCTCTTGCTTGCCAATATGTTGCCGTGTTCCTCTTATTGTTTGGTTTGTTTTGATTTGTTTTGATGATGTTTTGGTGGGTTTTCGGAATGTTTTGGTGGTGTTTTAGAATGTTTTGTTTTCTCTTGTGTTGTTTTTATTGTCTTGGAAGGTTTTGGAACGTTTGGATTCGTTTTGGCGGGTTTTAAAATATTTTGGCGGTTGTTTGGAATGTTTTGGTTTGCTTTCATTTGTTTTGATTATGTTTTGGCAAGTTATTGAAAGTTTCGATCACTTCTGACTGGTTTTCTAGTATTTTGGGATCTTTTCAGAATGTTTTGATCAGTTTTAGAATGTTTTGTATTCTCTTGAGTTGTTTTTATTGTCTTGGCAGTTTTTGGAATGTTTGGATTGCTTTTGGCGGGTTTTAAAATATTTTGGCGGGTATTTGGAATGTTTTGGCGGGTATTCGGAAGGTTTTGATTAGTTTTGACGGGTTTTGAAATATTTTGGCGGGTTTTTAGAAGGTTTTGACTTGTTTTGATTCTGTTTAGCCCAGTTTTTGGTGTGTTTGGATTAGCTTTGGTGGGCTTTATCATGTTTTGTCAGGTTTTTTCGAATGTATTGATCACTTCTGTCTGGTTTTCTATTTTGGTGGGTTTGAAAATATTTTTGGATGAGTTTTGGCAGGTTTTAAAATATTTTGGCTCTTTGCGCAGAGACGACGGTGCCGGTTGCGGTGCGCTCCGGGGTGCTCCTTCTGCGGAAAGACGCCTGGCAGCGGCACTTGGGACAGCTCCGCGTCTCCGTATTCTGCGTTTCTTGCCTTCTGCATCTCAGCAAAATGCTTTCCCACTAGGTCTAGCAAGGAGAAACTGTGGCAGCTGAGTAGATGTAGCCCGGCCCGCCCTTTGAAGTGGACAAGTTCTTGGCATCTCAGAACCTCAAGGGAAGAGCAAGGTTATCTATGGTAGGCTGGGGCAGAACTAGCAGCAAGCAGAGCAAAGTTGTCCAAGAATAGCTTCCATTGGAATGCTAATGGCAATTGAAGAGGCAGGCCAGTGGCAAGCCACTAGCTTCTAGCAGTTTGAAAGTTGCAGACACAGTGCAGGTGTTGTGCGGCTTCTTTCTTGGCCTCCTAGAAGGTGCCGTGGTGCCGCGCTCTCCGTCTCTTGCTT
The DNA here is from genome assembly GCF_036417665.1 of Passer domesticus. Classification (NCBI taxonomy): domain Eukaryota; kingdom Metazoa; phylum Chordata; class Aves; order Passeriformes; family Passeridae; genus Passer; species Passer domesticus. The sequence continues at coordinate 61,266,003 of NC_087474.1, forward strand.
GCCAATATGTTGCCATGTTCCTCCTATTGTTTGGTTTGTTTTGATTTGTTTTGATGATCTTTTGGCGGGTTTTCGGAATGTTTTGGTGGTGTTTTAGAATGTTTTGTTTTCTCTTGTGTTGTTTTTATTGTCTTGGCAGGTTGTGGAACGTTTGGATTCGTTTTGGTGGGTTTTAAAATATTTTGGCGGGTATTTGGAATGTTTTGGTTTGCTTTCATTTGTTTTGATTATGTTTTGGCAAGTTATTGAAAGTTTCGATCACTTCTGACTGGTTTTCTAGTATTTTGGGATCTTTTCAGAATGTTTTGATCAGTTTTAGAATGTTTTGTATTCTCTTGAGTTGTTTTTATTGTCTTGGCAGGTTTTGGAATGTTTGGATTGCTTTTGGCGGGTTTTAAAATATTTTGGCGGGTATTTGGAATGTTTTGGCGGGTATTCGGAAGGTTTTGATTAGTTTTGACGGGTTTTGAAATATTTTGGCGGGTTTTTAGAAGGTTTTGACTTGTTTTGATTCTGTTTAGCCCAGTTTTTGGTGTGTTTGGATTAGCTTTGGTGGGCTTTATCATGTTTTGTGAGGTTTTTTCGAATGTATTGATCACTTCTGTCTGGTTTTCTATTTTGGCGGGTTTGAAAATATTTTTGGATGAGTTTTGGCGGGTTTGAAAATATTTTGGCTCTTTGCGCAGAGACGACGGTGCCGGTTGCGGTGCGCTCCGGGGCGCTCCTTCTGCGGAAAGACGCCTGGCAGCGGCACTTGGGACAGCTCCGCGTCTCCGTATTCTGCGTTTCTTGCCTTCTGCATCTCAGCAAAATGCTTTCCCACTAGGTCTAGCAAGGAGAAACTGTGGCAGCTGAGTAGATGTAGCCCGGTCCGCCCTTTGAAGTTGACAAGTTCTTGGCATCTCAGAACCTCAAGGGAAGAGCAAGGTTATCTATGGTAGGCTGGGGCAGAACTAGCAGCAAGCAGAGCAAAGTTGTCCAAGAATAGCTTCCATTGGAATGCTAATGGCAATTGAAGAGGCAGGCCAGTGGCAAGCCACTAGCTTCTAGCAGTTTGAAAGTTGCAGACACAGTGCAGGTGTTTTGCGGCTTCCTTCTTGGCCTCCTAGAAGGTGCCGCACTCTCCGTCTCTTGCTTGCCAATATGTTGCCGTGTTCCTCCTATTGTTTGGTTTGTTTTGATTTGTTTTGATGATGTTTTGGCGGGTTTTCGGAATGTTTTGGTGGTGTTTTAGAATGTTTTGTTTTCTCTTGTGTTGTTTTTATTGTCTTGGAAGGTTTTGAAACGTTTGGATTCGTTTTGGCGGGTTTTAAAATATTTTGGCGGTTGTTTGGAATGTTTTGGTTTGCTTTCATTTGTTTTGATTATGTTTTGGCAAGTTATTGAAAGTTTGGATCACTTCTGACTGGTTTTCTAGTATTTTGGCATCTTTTCAGAATGTTTTGATCAGTTTTAGCAGGTTGTAAACTATTTTGTCAGGTTTTTGGAATGTTTTGGTTGGTTTTGATTTGTTTTTATGATGTTTTGCCAAGTTTTTTGAATGATTTGATCAGTTCTGGCTGGTTTTCTAATGTTTTGGCATTTTTCAGAATGTTTTGATGAGTTTTGTGGGTCTAAATTATTTTGGTGGTTTTTGGAATATTTTGGTTGTTTTTGATTTGATTTGATGATGTTTTGTCCGGTTTTCGGAATGTTTTGGTTGGGTTTTAGAATGTTTTGTATTCTCTTGAGTTGTTTTTATTGTGTTGGCAGGTTTTGGAATGTTTGGATTGCTTTTGGCGGGTTTTAAAATATTTTGGCGGGTATTTGGAATGTTTTGGCGGGTATTCGGAAGGTTTTGATTAGTTTTGACGGGTTTTGAAATATTTTGGCGGGTTTTTAGAAGGTTTTGATTCTGTTTAGCCCAGTTTTTGGTGTGTTTGGATTAGCTTTGGTGGGCTTTATGATGTTTTGTCAGGTTTTTTCGAATGTATTGATCACTTCTGTCTGGTTTTCTATTTTGGCGGGTTTGAAAATATTTTTGGATTAGTTTTGGCGGGTTTGAAAATATTTTGGCTCTTTGCGCAGAGACGACGGTGCCGGTTGCGGTGCGCTGCGGGGCGCTCCTTCTGCGGAAAGACGGCTGGCAGCGGCACTTGGGACAGCTCCGCGTCTCCGTATTCTGCGTTTCTTGCCTTCTGCATCTCAGCAAAATGCTTTCCCACTAGGTCTAGCAAGGAGAAACTGTGGCAGCTGAGTAGATGTAGCCCGGCCCGCCCTTTGAAGTTGAAAAGTTCTTGGCATCTCAGAGCCTCAAGGGAAGAGCAAGGTTATCTATGGTAGGCTGGGGCAGAACTAGCAGCAAGCAGAGCAAAGTTGTCCAAGAATAGCTTCCATTGGAATGCTAATGGCAATTGAAGAGGCAGGCCAGTGGCAAGCCACTAGCTTCTAGCAGTTTGAAAGTTGCAGACACAGTGCAGGTGTTGTGCGGCTTCCTTCTTGGCCTCCTAGAAGGTGCCGTGGTGCCGCGCTCTCCGTCTCTTGCTTGCCAATATGTTGCTATGTTCCTCCTATTGTTTGGTTTGTTTTGATTTGTTTTGATGAACTTTTGGCGGGTTTTCGGAATGTTTTGGTGGTGTTTTAGAATGTTTTGTTTTCTCTTGTGTTGTTTTTATTGTCTTGGCAGGTTGTGGAACGTTTGGATTCGTTTTGGTGGGTTTTAAAATATTTTGGCGGGTATTTGGAATGTTTTGGTTTGCTTTCATTTGTTTTGATTATGTTTTGGCAAGTTATTGAAAGTTTCGATCACTTCTGACTGGTTTTCTAGTATTTTGGGATCTTTTCAGAATGTTTTGATCAGTTTTAGAATGTTTTGTATTCTCTTGAGTTGTTTTTATTGTCTTGGCAGGTTTTGGAATGTTTGGATTGCTTTTGGCGGGTTTTAAAATATTTTGGCGGGTATTTGGAATGTTTTGGCGGGTATTCGGAAGGTTTTGATTAGTTTTGACGGGTTTTGAAATATTTTGGCGGGTTTTTAGAAGGTTTTGATTCTGTTTAGCCCAGTTTTTGGTGTGTTTGGATTAGCTTTGGTGGGCTTTATGATGTTTTGTCAGGTTTTTTCGAATGTATTGATCACTTCTGTCTGGTTTTCTATTTTGGCGGGTTTGAAAATATTTTTGGATTAGTTTTGGCGGGTTTGAAAATATTTTGGCTCTTTGCGCAGAGACGACGGTGCCGGTTGCGGTGCGCTGCGGGGCGCTCCTTCTGCGGAAAGACGCCTGGCAGCGGCACTTGGGACAGCTCCGCGTCTCCGTATTCTGCGTTTCTTGCCTTCTGCATCTCAGCAAAATGCTTTCCCACTAGGTCTAGCAAGGAGAAACTGTGGCAGCTGAGTAGATGTAGCCCGGCCCGCCCTTTGAAGTTGAAAAGTTCTTGGCATCTCAGAGCCTCAAGGGAAGAGCAAGGTTATCTATGGTAGGCTGGGGCAGAACTAGCAGCAAGCAGAGCAAAGTTGTCCAAGAATAGCTTCCATTGGAATGCTAATGGCAATTGAAGAGGCAGGCCAGTGGCAAGCCACTAGCTTCTAGCAGTTTGAAAGTTGCAGACACAGTGCAGGTGTTGTGCGGCTTCTTTCTTGGCCTCCTAGAAGGTGCCGTGGTGCCGCGCTCTCCGTCTCTTGCTTGCCAATATGTTGCCATGTTCCTCCTATTGTTTGGTTTGTTTTGATTTGTTTTGATGATCTTTTGGCGGGTTTTCGGAATGTTTTGGTGGTGTTTTAGAATGTTTTGTTTTCTCTTGTGTTGTTTTTATTGTCTTGGCAGGTTGTGGAACGTTTGGATTCGTTTTGGTGGGTTTTAAAATATTTTGGCGGGTATTTGGAATGTTTTGGTTTGCTTTCATTTGTTTTGATTATGTTTTGGCAAGTTATTGAAAGTTTCGATCACTTCTGACTGGTTTTCTAGTATTTTGGGATCTTTTCAGAATGTTTTGATCAGTTTTAGAATGTTTTGTATTCTCTTGAGTTGTTTTTATTCTGTTGGCAGGTTTTGGAATGTTTGGATTGCTTTTGGCGGGTTTTAAAATATTTTGGCGGGTATTTGGAATGTTTTGGCGGGTATTCGGAAGGTTTTGATTAGTTTTGATGGGTTTTGAAATATTTTGGCGGGTTTTTAGAAGGTTTTGACTTGTTTTGATTCTGTTTAGCCCAGTTTTTGGTGTGTTTGGATTAGCTTTGGTGGGCTTTATCATGTTTTGTGAGGTTTTTTCGAATGTATTGATCACTTCTGTCTGGTTTTCTATTTTGGCGGGTTTGAAAATATTTTTGGATGAGTTTTGGCGGGTTTGAAAATATTTTGGCTCTTTGCGCAGAGATGACGGTGCCGGTTGCGGTGCGCTCCGGGGCGCTCCTTCTGCGGAAAGACGCCTGGCAGCGGCACTTGGGACAGCTCCGCGTCTCCGTATTCTGCGTTTCTTGCCTTCTGCATCTCAGCAAAATGCTTTCCCACTAGGTCTAGCAAGGAGAAACTGTGGCAGCTGAGTAGATGTAGCCCGGCCCGCCCTTTGAAGTTGACAAGTTCTTGGCATCTCAGAACCTCAAGGGAAGAGCAAGGTTATCTATGGTAGGCTGGGGCAGAACTAGCAGCAAGCAGAGCAAAGTTGTCCAAGAATAGCTTCCATTGGAATGCTAATGGCAATTGAAGAGGCAGGCCAGTGGCAAGCCACTAGCTTCTAGCAGTTTGAAAGTTGCAGACACAGTGCAGGTGTTTTGCGGCTTCCTTCTTGGCCTCCTAGAAGGTGCCGCACTCTCCGTCTCTTGCTTGCCAATATGTTGCCGTGTTCCTCCTATTGTTTGGTTTGTTTTGATTTGTTTTGATGATGTTTTGGCGGGTTTTCGGAATGTTTTGGTGGTGTTTTAGAATGTTTTGTTTTCTCTTGTGTTGTTTTTATTGTCTTGGAAGGTTTTGGAACGTTTGGATTCGTTTTGGCGGGTTTTAAAATATTTTGGCGGTTGTTTGGAATGTTTTGGTTTGCTTTCATTTGTTTTGATTATGTTTTGGCAAGTTATTGAAAGTTTCGATCACTTCTGACTGGTTTTCTAGTATTTTGGCATCTTTTCAGAATGTTTTGATCAGTTTTAGCAGGTTGTAAACTATTTTGTCAGGTTTTTGGAATGTTTTGGTTGGTTTTGATTTGTTTTTATGATGTTTTGCCAAGTTTTTTGAATGATTTGATCAGTTCTGGCTGGTTTTCTAATGTTTTGGCATTTTTCAGAATGTTTTGATGAGTTTTGTGGGTCTAAATTATTTTGGTGGTTTTTGGAATATTTTGGTTGTTTTTGATTTGATTTGATGATGTTTTGTCCGGTTTTCGGAATGTTTTGGTTGGGTTTTAGAATGTTTTGTATTCTCTTGAGTTGTTTTTATTCTGTTGGCAGGTTTTGGAATGTTTGGATTGCTTTTGGCGGGTTTTAAAATATTTTGGCGGGTATTTGGAATGTTTTGGCGGGTATTCGGAAGGTTTTGATTAGTTTTGACGGGTTTTGAAATATTTTGGCGGGTTTTTAGAAGGTTTTGATTCTGTTTAGCCCAGTTTTTGGTGTGTTTGGATTAGCTTTGGTGGGCTTTATGATGTTTTGTCAGGTTTTTTCGAATGTATTGATCACTTCTGTCTGGTTTTCTATTTTGGCGGGTTTGAAAATATTTTTGGATTAGTTTTGGCGGGTTTGAAAATATTTTGGCTCTTTGCGCAGAGACGACGGTGCCGGTTGCGGTGCGCTGCGGGGCGCTCCTTCTGCGGAAAGACGCCTGGCAGCGGCACTTGGGACAGCTCCGCGTCTCCGTATTCTGCGTTTCTTGCCTTCTGCATCTCAGCAAAATGCTTTCCCACTAGGTCTAGCAAGGAGAAACTGTGGCAGCTGAGTAGATGTAGCCCGGTCCGCCCTTTGAAGTTGAAAAGTTCTTGGCATCTCAGAGCCTCAAGGGAAGAGCAAGGTTATCTATGGTAGGCTGGGGCAGAACTAGCAGCAAGCAGAGCAAAGTTGTCCAAGAATAGCTTCCATTGGAATGCTAATGGCAATTGAAGAGGCAGGCCAGTGGCAAGCCACTAGCTTCTAGCAGTTTGAAAGTTGCAGACACAGTGCAGGTGTTGTGCGGCTTCCTTCTTGGCCTCCTAGAAGGTGCCGTGGTGCCGCGCTCTCCGTCTCTTGCTTGCCAATATGTTTCTATGTTCCTCCTATTGTTTGGTTTGTTTTGATTTGTTTTGATGATCTTTTGGCGGGTTTTCGGAATGTTTTGGTGGTGTTTTAGAATGTTTTGTTTTCTCTTGTGTTGTTTTTATTGTGTTGGCAGGTTGTGGAACGTTTGGATTCGTTTTGGTGGGTTTTAAAATATTTTGGCGGGTATTTGGAATGTTTTGGTTTGCTTTCATTTGTTTTGATTATGTTTTGGCAAGTTATTGAAAGTTTCGATCACTTCTGACTGGTTTTCTAGTATTTTGGGATCTTTTCAGAATGTTTTGATCAGTTTTAGAATGTTTTGTATTCTCTTGAGTTGTTTTTATTGTCTTGGCAGGTTTTGGAATGTTTGGATTGCTTTTGGCGGGTTTTAAAATATTTTGGCGGGTATTTGGAATGTTTTGGCGGGTATTCGGAAGGTTTTGATTAGTTTTGACGGGTTTTGAAATATTTTGGCGGGTTTTTAGAAGGTTTTGATTCTGTTTAGCCCAGTTTTTGGTGTGTTTGGATTAGCTTTGGTGGGCTTTATGATGTTTTGTCAGGTTTTTTCGAATGTATTGATCACTTCTGTCTGGTTTTCTATTTTGGCGGGTTTGAAAATATTTTTGGATTAGTTTTGGCGGGTTTGAAAATATTTTGGCTCTTTGCGCAGAGACGACGGTGCCGGTTGCGGTGCGCTCCGGGGCGCTCCTTCTGCGGAAAGACGCCTGGCAGCGGCACTTGGGACAGCTCCGCGTCTCCGTATTCTGCGTTTCTTGCCTTCTGCATCTCAGCAAAATGCTTTCCCACTAGGTCTAGCAAGGAGAAACTGTGGCAGCTGAGTAGATGTAGCCCGGCCCGCCCTTTGAAGTTGAAAAGTTCTTGGCATCTCAGAGCCTCAAGGGAAGAGCAAGGTTATCTATGGTAGGCTGGGGCAGAACTAGCAGCAAGCAGAGCAAAGTTGTCCAAGAATAGCTTCCATTGGAATGCTAATGGCAATTGAAGAGGCAGGCCAGTGGCAAGCCACTAGCTTCTAGCAGTTTGAAAGTTGCAGACACAGTGCAGGTGTTGTGCGGCTTCTTTCTTGGCCTCCTAGAAGGTGCCGTGGTGCCGCGCTCTCCGTCTCTTGCTTGCCAATATGTTGCCATGTTCCTCCTATTGTTTGGTTTGTTTTGATTTGTTTTGATGATCTTTTGGCGGGTTTTCGGAATGTTTTGGTGGTGTTTTAGAATGTTTTGTTTTCTCTTGTGTTGTTTTTATTGTCTTGGCAGGTTGTGGAACGTTTGGATTCGTTTTGGTGGGTTTTAAAATATTTTGGCGGGTATTTGGAATGTTTTGGTTTGCTTTCATTTGTTTTGATTATGTTTTGGCAAGTTATTGAAAGTTTCGATCACTTCTGACTGGTTTTCTAGTATTTTGGGATCTTTTCAGAATGTTTTGATCAGTTTTAGAATGTTTTGTATTCTCTTGAGTTGTTTTTATTGTCTTGGCAGGTTTTGGAATGTTTGGATTGCTTTTGGCGGGTTTTAAAATATTTTGGCGGGTATTTGGAATGTTTTGGCGGGTATTCGGAAGGTTTTGATTAGTTTTGATGGGTTTTGAAATATTTTGGCGGGTTTTTAGAAGGTTTTGACTTGTTTTGATTCTGTTTAGCCCAGTTTTTGGTGTGTTTGGATTAGCTTTGGTGGGCTTTATCATGTTTTGTCAGGTTTTTTCGAATGTATTGATCACTTCTGTCTGGTTTTCTATTTTGGCGGGTTTGAAAATATTTTTGGATGAGTTTTGGCGGGTTTGAAAATATTTTGGCTCTTTGCGCAGAGATGACGGTGCCGGTTGCGGTGCGCTCCGGGGCGCTCCTTCTGCGGAAAGACGCCTGGCAGCGGCACTTGGGACAGCTCCGCGTCTCCGTATTCTGCGTTTCTTGCCTTCTGCATCTCAGCAAAATGCTTTCCCACTAGGTCTAGCAAGGAGAAACTGTGGCAGCTGAGTAGATGTAGCCCGGCCCGCCCTTTGAAGTTGACAAGTTCTTGGCATCTCAGAACCTCAAGGGAAGAGCAAGGTTATCTATGGTAGGCTGGGGCAGAACTAGCAGCAAGCAGAGCAAAGTTGTCCAAGAATAGCTTCCATTGGAATGCTAATGGCAATTGAAGAGGCAGGCCAGTGGCAAGCCACTAGCTTCTAGCAGTTTGAAAGTTGCAGACACAGTGCAGGTGTTTTGCGGCTTCCTTCTTGGCCTCCTAGAAGGTGCCGCACTCTCCGTCTCTTGCTTGCCAATATGTTGCCGTGTTCCTCCTATTGTTTGGTTTGTTTTGATTTGTTTTGATGATGTTTTGGCGGGTTTTCGGAATGTTTTGGTGGTGTTTTAGAATGTTTTGTTTTCTCTTGTGTTGTTTTTATTGTCTTGGAAGGTTTTGGAACGTTTGGATTCGTTTTGGCGGGTTTTAAAATATTTTGGCGGTTGTTTGGAATGTTTTGGTTTGCTTTCATTTGTTTTGATTATGTTTTGGCAAGTTATTGAAAGTTTCGATCACTTCTGACTGGTTTTCTAGTATTTTGGCATCTTTTCAGAATGTTTTGATCAGTTTTAGCAGGTTGTAAACTATTTTGTCAGGTTTTTGGAATGTTTTGGTTGGTTTTGATTTGTTTTTATGATGTTTTGCCAAGTTTTTTGAATGATTTGATCAGTTCTGGCTGGTTTTCTAATGTTTTGGCATTTTTCAGAATGTTTTGATGAGTTTTGTGGGTCTAAATTATTTTGGTGGTTTTTGGAATATTTTGGTTGTTTTTGATTTGATTTGATGATGTTTTGTCCGGTTTTCGGAATGTTTTGGTTGGGTTTTAGAATGTTTTGTATTCTCTTGAGTTGTTTTTATTCTGTTGGCAGGTTTTGGAATGTTTGGATTGCTTTTGGCGGGTTTTAAAATATTTTGGCGGGTATTTGGAATGTTTTGGCGGGTATTCGGAAGGTTTTGATTAGTTTTGACGGGTTTTGAAATATTTTGGCGGGTTTTTAGAAGGTTTTGATTCTGTTTAGCCCAGTTTTTGGTGTGTTTGGATTAGCTTTGGTGGGCTTTATGATGTTTTGTCAGGTTTTTTCGAATGTATTGATCACTTCTGTCTGGTTTTCTATTTTGGCGGGTTTGAAAATATTTTTGGATTAGTTTTGGCGGGTTTGAAAATATTTTGGCTCTTTGCGCAGAGACGACGGTGCCGGTTGCGGTGCGCTGCGGGGCGCTCCTTCTGCGGAAAGACGCCTGGCAGCGGCACTTGGGACAGCTCCGCGTCTCCGTATTCTGCGTTTCTTGCCTTCTGCATCTCAGCAAAATGCTTTCCCACTAGGTCTAGCAAGGAGAAACTGTGGCAGCTGAGTAGATGTAGCCCGGTCCGCCCTTTGAAGTTGAAAAGTTCTTGGCATCTCAGAGCCTCAAGGGAAGAGCAAGGTTATCTATGGTAGGCTGGGGCAGAACTAGCAGCAAGCAGAGCAAAGTTGTCCAAGAATAGCTTCCATTGGAATGCTAATGGCAATTGAAGAGGCAGGCCAGTGGCAAGCCACTAGCTTCTAGCAGTTTGAAAGTTGCAGACACAGTGCAGGTGTTGTGCGGCTTCCTTCTTGGCCTCCTAGAAGGTGCCGTGGTGCCGCGCTCTCCGTCTCTTGCTTGCCAATATGTTGCTATGTTCCTCCTATTGTTTGGTTTGTTTTGATTTGTTTTGATGATCTTTTGGCGGGTTTTCGGAATGTTTTGGTGGTGTTTTAGAATGTTTTGTTTTCTCTTGTGTTGTTTTTATTGTGTTGGCAGGTTGTGGAACGTTTGGATTCGTTTTGGTGGGTTTTAAAATATTTTGGCGGGTATTTGGAATGTTTTGGTTTGCTTTCATTTGTTTTGATTATGTTTTGGCAAGTTATTGAAAGTTTCGATCACTTCTGACTGGTTTTCTAGTATTTTGGGATCTTTTCAGAATGTTTTGATCAGTTTTAGAATGTTTTGTATTCTCTTGAGTTGTTTTTATTGTCTTGGCAGGTTTTGGAATGTTTGGATTGCTTTTGGCGGGTTTTAAAATATTTTGGCGGGTATTTGGAATGTTTTGGCGGGTATTCGGAAGGTTTTGATTAGTTTTGACGGGTTTTGAAATATTTTGGCGGGTTTTTAGAAGGTTTTGACTTGTTTTGATTCTGTTTAGCCCAGTTTTTGGTGTGTTTGGATTAGCTTTGGTGGGCTTTATCATGTTTTGTCAGGTTTTTTCGAATGTATTGATCACTTCTGTCTGGTTTTCTATTTTGGTGGGTTTGAAAATATTTTTGGATGAGTTTTGGCAGGTTTTAAAATATTTTGGCTCTTTGCGCAGAGACGACGGTGCCGGTTGCGGTGCGCTCCGGGGCGCTCCTTCTGCGGAAAGACGCCTGGCAGCGGCACTTGGGACAGCTCCGCGTCTCCGTATTCTGCGTTTCTTGCCTTCTGCATCTCAGCAAAATGCTTTCCCACTAGGTCTAGCAAGGAGAAACTGTGGCAGCTGAGTAGATGTAGCCCGGCCCGCCCTTTGAAGTGGACAAGTTCTTGGCATCTCAGAGCCTCAAGGGAAGAGCAAGGTTATCTATGGTAGGCTGGGGCAGAACTAGCAGCAAGCAGAGCAAAGTTGTCCAAGAATAGCTTCCATTGGAATGCTAATGGCAATTGAAGAGGCAGGCCAGTGGCAAGCCACTAGCTTCTAGCAGTTTGAAAGTTGCAGACACAGTGCAGGTGTTGTGCGGCTTCCTTCTTGGCCTCCTAGAAGGTGCCGCACTCTCCGTCTCTTGCTTGCCAATATGTTGCCGTGTTCCTCCTATTGTTTGGTTTGTTTTGATTTGTTTTGATGATGTTTTGGCGGGTTTTCGGAATGTTTTGGTGGTGTTTTAGAATGTTTTGTTTTCTCTTGTGTTGTTTTTATTGTCTTGGAAGGTTTTGGAACGTTTGGATTCGTTTTGGCGGGTTTTAAAATATTTTGGCGGTTGTTTGGAATGTTTTGGTTTGCTTTCATTTGTTTTGATTATGTTTTGGCAAGTTATTGAAAGTTTCGATCACTTCTGACTGGTTTTCTAGTATTTTGGCATCTTTTCAGAATGTTTTGATCAGTTTTAGCAGGTTGTAAACTATTTTGTCAGGTTTTTGGAATGTTTTGGTTGGTTTTGATTTGTTTTTATGATGTTTTGCCAAGTTTTTTGAATGATTTGATCAGTTCTGGCTGGTTTTCTAATGTTTTGGCATTTTTCAGAATGTTTTGATGAGTTTTGTGGGTCTAAATTATTTTGGTGGTTTTTGGAATATTTTGGTTGTTTTTGATTTGATTTGATGATGTTTTGTCCGGTTTTCGGAATGTTTTGGTTGGGTTTTAGAATGTTTTGTATTCTCTTGAGTTGTTTTTATTCTGTTGGCAGGTTTTGGAATGTTTGGATTGCTTTTGGCGGGTTTTAAAATATTTTGGCGGGTATTTGGAATGTTTTGGCGGGTATTCGGAAGGTTTTGATTAGTTTTGACGGGTTTTGAAATATTTTGGCGGGTTTTTAGAAGGTTTTGATTCTGTTTAGCCCAGTTTTTGGTGTGTTTGGATTAGCTTTGGTGGGCTTTATGATGTTTTGTCAGGTTTTTTCGAATGTATTGATCACTTCTGTCTGGTTTTCTATTTTGGCGGGTTTGAAAATATTTTTGGATTAGTTTTGGCGGGTTTGAAAATATTTTGGCTCTTTGCGCAGAGACGACGGTGCCGGTTGCGGTGCGCTGCGGGGCGCTCCTGCTGCGGAAAGACGCCTGGCAGCGGCACTTGGGACAGCTCCGCGTCTCCGTATTCTGCGTTTCTTGCCTTCTGCATCTCAGCAAAATGCTTTCCCACTAGGTCTAGCAAGGAGAAACTGTGGCAGCTGAGTAGATGTAGCCCGGTCCGCCCTTTGAAGTTGAAAAGTTCTTGGCATCTCAGAGCCTCAAGGGAAGAGCAAGGTTATCTATGGTAGGCTGGGGCAGAACTAGCAGCAAGCAGAGCAAAGTTGTCCAAGAATAGCTTCCATTGGAATGCTAATGGCAATTGAAGAGGCAGGCCAGTGGCAAGCCACTAGCTTCTAGCAGTTTGAAAGTTGCAGACACAGTGCAGGTGTTGTGCGGCTTCCTTCTTGGCCTCCTAGAAGGTGCCGTGGTGCCGCGCTCTCCGTCTCTTGCTTGCCAATATGTTTCTATGTTCCTCCTATTGTTTGGTTTGTTTTGATTTGTTTTGATGATCTTTTGGCGGGTTTTCGGAATGTTTTGGTGGTGTTTTAGAATGTTTTGTTTTCTCTTGTGTTGTTTTTATTGTGTTGGCAGGTTGTGGAACGTTTGGATTCGTTTTGGTGGGTTTTAAAATATTTTGGCGGGTATTTGGAATGTTTTGGTTTGCTTTCATTTGTTTTGATTATGTTTTGGCAAGTTATTGAAAGTTTCGATCACTTCTGACTGGTTTTCTAGTATTTTGGGATCTTTTCAGAATGTTTTGATCAGTTTTAGAATGTTTTGTATTCTCTTGAGTTGTTTTTATTGTCTTGGCAGGTTTTGGAATGTTTGGATTGCTTTTGGCGGGTTTTAAAATATTTTGGCGGGTATTTGGAATGTTTTGGCGGGTATTCGGAAGGTTTTGATTAGTTTTGACGGGTTTTGAAATATTTTGGCGGGTTTTTAGAAGGTTTTGACTTGTTTTGATTCTGTTTAGCCCAGTTTTTGGTGTGTTTGGATTAGCTTTGGTGGGCTTTATGATGTTTTGTCAGGTTTTTTCGAATGTATTGATCACTTCTGTCTGGTTTTCTATTTTGGTGGGTTTGAAAATATTTTTGGATGAGTTTTGGCAGGTTTTAAAATATTTTGGCTCTTTGCGCAGAGACGACGGTGCCGGTTGCGGTGCGCTCCGGGGTGCTCCTTCTGCGGAAAGACGCCTGGCAGCGGCACTTGGGACAGCTCCGCGTCTCCGTATTCTGCGTTTCTTGCCTTCTGCATCTCAGCAAAATGCTTTCCCACTAGGTCTAGCAAGGAGAAACTGTGGCAGCTGAGTAGATGTAGCCCGGCCCGCCCTTTGAAGTGGACAAGTTCTTGGCATCTCAGAACCTCAAGGGAAGAGCAAGGTTATCTATGGTAGGCTGGGGCAGAACTAGCAGCAAGCAGAGCAAAGTTGTCCAAGAATAGCTTCCATTGGAATGCTAATGGCAATTGAAGAGGCAGGCCAGTGGCAAGCCACTAGCTTCTAGCAGTTTGAAAGTTGCAGACACAGTGCAGGTGTTGTGCGGCTTCCTTCTTGGCCTCCTAGAAGGTGCCGCGCTCTCTGTCTCTTGCTTGCCAATATGTTGCCGTGTTCCTCTTATTGTTTGGTTTGTTTTGATTTGTTTTGATGATGTTTTGGTGGGTTTTCGGAATGTTTTGGTGGTGTTTTAGAATGTTTTGTTTTCTCTTGTGTTGTTTTTATTGTCTTGGAAGGTTTTGGAACGTTTGGATTCGTTTTGGCGGGTTTTAAAATATTTTGGCGGTTGTTTGGAGTGTTTTGGTTTGCTTTCATTTGTTTTGATTATGTTTTGGCAAGTTATTGAAAGTTTCGATCACTTCTGACTGGTTTTCTAGTATTTTGGGATCTTTTCAGAATGTTTTGATCAGTTTTAGCAGGTTGTAAACTATTTTGTCAGGTTTTTGGAATGTTTTGGTTGGTTTTGATTTGTTTTTATGATGTTTTGCCAAGTTTTTTGAATGATTTGATCAGTTCTGGCTGGTTTTCTAATGTTTTGGCATTTTTCAGAATGTTTTGATGAGTTTTGTGGGTCTAAATTATTTTGGCTGGTTTTTGGAATATTTTGGTTGTTTTTGATTTGATTTGATGATGTTTTGTCCGGTTTTCGGAATGTTTTGGTTGGGTTTTAGAATGTTTTGTATTCTCTTGAGTTGTTTTTATTCTGTTGGCAGGTTTTGGAATGTTTGGATTGCTTTTGGCGGGTTTTAAAATATTTTGGCGGGTATTTGGAATGTTTTGGCGGGTATTCGGAAGGTTTTGATTAGTTTTGACGGGTTTTGAAATATTTTGGCGGGTTTTTAGAAGGTTTTGATTCTGTTTAGCCCAGTTTTTGGTGTGTTTGGATTAGCTTTGGTGGGCTTTATGATGTTTTGTCAGGTTTTTTCGAATGTATTGATCACTTCTGTCTGGTTTTCTATTTTGGCGGGTTTGAAAATATTTTTGGATTAGTTTTGGCGGGTTTGAAAATATTTTGGCTCTTTGCGCAGAGACGACGGTGCCGGTTGCGGTGCGCTCCGGGGCGCTCCTTCTGCGGAAAGACGCCTGGCAGCGGCACTTGGGACAGCTCCGCGTCTCCGTATTCTGCGTTTCTTGCCTTCTGCATCTCAGCAAAATGCTTTCCCACTAGGTCTAGCAAGGAGAAACTGTGGCAGCTGAGTAGATGTAGCCCGGTCCGCCCTTTGAAGTTGAAAAGTTCTTGGCATCTCAGAGCCTCAAGGGAAGAGCAAGGTTATCTATGGTAGGCTGGGGCAGAACTAGCAGCAAGCAGAGCAAAGTTGTCCAAGAATAGCTTCCATTGGAATGCTAATGGCAATTGAAGAGGCAGGCCAGTGGCAAGCCACTAGCTTCTAGCAGTTTGAAAGTTGCAGACACAGTGCAGGTGTTGTGCGGCTTCCTTCTTGGCCTCCTAGAAGGTGCCGTGGTGCCGCGCTCTCCGTCTCTTGCTTGCCAATATGTTGCTATGTTCCTCCTATTGTTTGGTTTGTTTTGATTTGTTTTGATGATCTTTTGGCGGGTTTTCGGAATGTTTTGGTGGTGTTTTAGAATGTTTTGTTTTCTCTTGTGTTGTTTTTATTGTGTTGGCAGGTTGTGGAACGTTTGGATTCGTTTTGGTGGGTTTTAAAATATTTTGGCGGGTATTTGGAATGTTTTGGTTTGCTTTCATTTGTTTTGATTATGTTTTGGCAAGTTATTGAAAGTTTCGATCACTTCTGACTGGTTTTCTAGTATTTTGGGATCTTTTCAGAATGTTTTGATCAGTTTTAGAATGTTTTGTATTCTCTTGAGTTGTTTTTATTGTCTTGGCAGGTTTTGGAATGTTTGGATTGCTTTTGGCGGGTTTTAAAATATTTTGGCGGGTATTTGGAATGTTTTGGCGGGTATTCGGAAGGTTTTGATTAGTTTTGACGGGTTTTGAAATATTTTGGCGGGTTTTTAGAAGGTTTTGACTTGTTTTGATTCTGTTTAGCCCAGTTTTTGGTGTGTTTGGATTAGCTTTGGTGGGCTTTATGATGTTTTGTCAGGTTTTTTCGAATGTATTGATCACTTCTGTCTGGTTTTCTATTTTGGTGGGTTTGAAAATATTTTTGGATGAGTTTTGGCAGGTTTTAAAATATTTTGGCTCTTTGCGCAGAGACGACGGTGCCGGTTGCGGTGCGCTCCGGGGTGCTCCTTCTGCGGAAAGACGCCTGGCAGCGGCACTTGGGACAGCTCCGCGTCTCCGTATTCTGCGTTTCTTGCCTTCTGCATCTCAGCAAAATGCTTTCCCACTAGGTCTAGCAAGGAGAAACTGTGGCAGCTGAGTAGATGTAGCCCGGCCCGCCCTTTGAAGTGGACAAGTTCTTGGCATCTCAGAACCTCAAGGGAAGAGCAAGGTTATCTATGGTAGGCTGGGGCAGAACTAGCAGCAAGCAGAGCAAAGTTGTCCAAGAATAGCTTCCATTGGAATGCTAATGGCAATTGAAGAGGCAGGCCAGTGGCAAGCCACTAGCTTCTAGCAGTTTGAAAGTTGCAGACACAGTGCAGGTGTTGTGCGGCTTCCTTCTTGGCCTCCTAGAAGGTGCCGCGCTCTCTGTCTCTTGCTTGCCAATATGTTGCCGTGTTCCTCTTATTGTTTGGTTTGTTTTGATTTGTTTTGATGATGTTTTGGTGGGTTTTCGGAATGTTTTGGTGGTGTTTTAGAATGTTTTGTTTTCTCTTGTGTTGTTTTTATTGTCTTGGAAGGTTTTGGAACGTTTGGATTCGTTTTGGCGGGTTTTAAAATATTTTGGCGGTTGTTTGGAATGTTTTGGTTTGCTTTCATTTGTTTTGATTATGTTTTGGCAAGTTATTGAAAGTTTCGATCACTTCTGACTGGTTTTCTAGTATTTTGGGATCTTTTCAGAATGTTTTGATCAGTTTTAGAATGTTTTGTATTCTCTTGAGTTGTTTTTATTGTCTTGGCAGGTTTTGGAATGTTTGGATTGCTTTTGGCGGGTTTTAAAATATTTTGGCGGGTATTTGGAATGTTTTGGCGGGTATTCGGAAGGTTTTGATTAGTTTTGACGGGTTTTGAAATATTTTGGCGGGTTTTTAGAAGGTTTTGACTTGTTTTGATTCTGTTTAGCCCAGTTTTTGGTGTGTTTGGATTAGCTTTGGTGGGCTTTATCATGTTTTGTCAGGTTTTTTCGAATGTATTGATCACTTCTGTCTGGTTTTGTATTTTGGTGGGTTTGAAAATATTTTTGGATGAGTTTTGGCAGGTTTTAAAATATTTTGGCTCTTTGCGCAGAGACGACGGTGCCGGTTGCGGTGCGCTCCGGGGTGCTCCTTCTGCGGAAAGACGCCTGGCAGCGGCACTTGGGACAGCTCCGCGTCTCCGTATTCTGCGTTTCTTGCCTTCTGCATCTCAGCAAAATGCTTTCCCACTAGGTCTAGCAAGGAGAAACTGTGGCAGCTGAGTAGATGTAGCCCGGCCCGCCCTTTGAAGTGGACAAGTTCTTGGCATCTCAGAACCTCAAGGGAAGAGCAAGGTTATCTATGGTAGGCTGGGGCAGAACTAGCAGCAAGCAGAGCAAAGTTGTCCAAGAATAGCTTCCATTGGAATGCTAATGGCAATTGAAGAGGCAGGCCAGTGGCAAGCCACTAGCTTCTAGCAGTTTGAAAGTTGCAGACACAGTGCAGGTGTTGTGCGGCTTCTTTCTTGGCCTCCTAGAAGGTGCCGTGGTGCCGCGCTCTCCGTCTCTTGCTTGCCAATATGTTGCCATGTTCCTCCTATTGTTTGGTTTGTTTTGATTTGTTTTGATGATCTTTTGGCGGGTTTTCGGAATGTTTTGGTGGTGTTTTAGAATGTTTTGTTTTCTCTTGTGTTGTTTTTATTGTCTTGGCAGGTTGTGGAACGTTTGGATTCGTTTTGGTGGGTTTTAAAATATTTTGGCGGGTATTTGGAATGTTTTGGTTTGCTTTCATTTGTTTTGATTATGTTTTGGCAAGTTATTGAAAGTTTCGATCACTTCTGACAGGTTTTCTAGTATTTTGGGATCTTTTCAGAATGTTTTGATCAGTTTTAGAATGTTTTGTATTCTCTTGAGTTGTTTTTATTGTCTTGGCAGGTTTTGGAATGTTTGGATTGCTTTTGGCGGGTTTTAAAATATTTTGGCGGGTATTTGGAATGTTTTGGCGGGTATTCGGAAGGTTTTGATTAGTTTTGACGGGTTTTGAAATATTTTGGCGGGTTTTTAGAAGGTTTTGACTTGTTTTGATTCTGTTTAGCGCAGTTTTTGGTGTGTTTGGATTAGCTTTGGTGGGCTTTATCATGTTTTGTGAGGTTTTTTCGAATGTATTGATCACTTCTGTCTGGTTTTCTATTTTGGCGGGTTTGAAAATATTTTTGGATGAGTTTTGGCGGGTTTGAAAATATTTTGGCTCTTTGCGCAGAGACGACGGTGCCGGTTGCGGTGCGCTCCGGGGCGCTCCTTCTGCGGAAAGACGCCTGGCAGCGGCACTTGGGACAGCTCCGCGTCTCCGTATTCTGCGTTTCTTGCCTTCTGCATCTCAGCAAAATGCTTTCCCACTAGGTCTAGCAAGGAGAAACTGTGGCAGCTGAGTAGATGTAGCCCGGTCCGCCCTTTGAAGTTGACAAGTTCTTGGCATCTCAGAACCTCAAGGGAAGAGCAAGGTTATCTATGGTAGGCTGGGGCAGAACTAGCAGCAAGCAGAGCAAAGTTGTCCAAGAATAGCTTCCATTGGAATGCTAATGGCAATTGAAGAGGCAGGCCAGTGGCAAGCCACTAGCTTCTAGCAGTTTGAAAGTTGCAGACACAGTGCAGGTGTTTTGCGGCTTCCTTCTTGGCCTCCTAGAAGGTGCCGCACTCTCCGTCTCTTGCTTGCCAATATGTTGCCGTGTTCCTCCTATTGTTTGGTTTGTTTTGATTTGTTTTGATGATGTTTTGGCGGGTTTTCGGAATGTTTTGGTGGTGTTTTAGAATGTTTTGTTTTCTCTTGTGTTGTTTTTATTGTCTTGGAAGGTTTTGAAACGTTTGGATTCGTTTTGGCGGGTTTTAAAATATTTTGGCGGTTGTTTGGAATGTTTTGGTTTGCTTTCATTTGTTTTGATTATGTTTTGGCAAGTTATTGAAAGTTTCGATCACTTCTGACTGGTTTTCTAGTATTTTGGCATCTTTTCAGAATGTTTTGATCAGTTTTAGCAGGTTGTAAACTATTTTGTCAGGTTTTTGGAATGTTTTGGTTGGTTTTGATTTGTTTTTATGATGTTTTGCCAAGTTTTTTGAATGATTTGATCAGTTCTGGCTGGTTTTCTAATGTTTTGGCATTTTTCAGAATGTTTTGATGAGTTTTGTGGGTCTAAATTATTTTGGTGGTTTTTGGAATATTTTGGTTGTTTTTGATTTGATTTGATGATGTTTTGTCCGGTTTTCGGAATGTTTTGGTTGGGTTTTAGAATGTTTTGTATTCTCTTGAGTTGTTTTTATTCTGTTGGCAGGTTTTGGAATGTTTGGATTGCTTTTGGCGGGTTTTAAAATATTTTGGCGGGTATTTGGAATGTTTTGGCGGGTATTCGGAAGGTTTTGATTAGTTTTGACGGGTTTTGAAATATTTTGGCGGGTTTTTAGAAGGTTTTGATTCTGTTTAGCCCAGTTTTTGGTGTGTTTGGATTAGCTTTGGTGGGCTTTATGATGTTTTGTCAGGTTTTTTCGAATGTATTGATCACTTCTGTCTGGTTTTCTATTTTGGCGGGTTTGAAAATATTTTTGGATTAGTTTTGGCGGGTTTGAAAATATTTTGGCTCTTTGCGCAGAGACGACGGTGCCGGTTGCGGTGCGCTGCGGGGCGCTCCTTCTGCGGAAAGACGCCTGGCAGCGGCACTTGGGACAGCTCCGCGTCTCCGTATTCTGCGTTTCTTGCCTTCTGCATCTCAGCAAAATGCTTTCCCACTAGGTCTAGCAAGGAGAAACTGTGGCAGCTGAGTAGATGTAGCCCGGCCCGCCCTTTGAAGTTGAAAAGTTCTTGGCATCTCAGAGCCTCAAGGGAAGAGCAAGGTTATCTATGGTAGGCTGGGGCAGAACTAGCAGCAAGCAGAGCAAAGTTGTCCAAGAATAGCTTCCATTGGAATGCTAATGGCAATTGAAGAGGCAGGCCAGTGGCAAGCCACTAGCTTCTAGCAGTTTGAAAGTTGCAGACACAGTGCAGGTGTTGTGCGGCTTCCTTCTTGGCCTCCTAGAAGGTGCCGTGGTGCCGCGCTCTCCGTCTCTTGCTTGCCAATATGTTGCTATGTTCCTCCTATTGTTTGGTTTGTTTTGATTTGTTTTGATGAACTTTTGGCGGGTTTTCGGAATGTTTTGGTGGTGTTTTAGAATGTTTTGTTTTCTCTTGTGTTGTTTTTATTGTCTTGGCAGGTTGTGGAACGTTTGGATTCGTTTTGGTGGGTTTTAAAATATTTTGGCGGGTATTTGGAATGTTTTGGTTTGCTTTCATTTGTTTTGATTATGTTTTGGCAAGTTATTGAAAGTTTCGATCACTTCTGACTGGTTTTCTAGTATTTTGGGATCTTTTCAGAATGTTTTGATCAGTTTTAGAATGTTTTGTATTCTCTTGAGTTGTTTTTATTGTCTTGGCAGGTTTTGGAATGTTTGGATTGCTTTTGGCGGGTTTTAAAATATTTTGGCGGGTATTTGGAATGTTTTGGCGGGTATTCGGAAGGTTTTGATTAGTTTTGACGGGTTTTGAAATATTTTGGCGGGTTTTTAGAAGGTTTTGATTCTGTTTAGCCCAGTTTTTGGTGTGTTTGGATTAGCTTTGGTGGGCTTTATGATGTTTTGTCAGGTTTTTTCGAATGTATTGATCACTTCTGCCTGGTTTTCTATTTTGGCGGGTTTGAAAATATTTTTGGATTAGTTTTGGCGGGTTTGAAAATATTTTGGCTCTTTGCGCAGAGACGACGGTGCCGGTTGCGGTGCGCTCCGGGGCGCTCCTTCTGCGGAAAGACGCCTGGCAGCGGCACTTGGGACAGCTCCGCGTCTCCGTATTCTGCGTTTCTTGCCTTCTGCATCTCAGCAAAATGCTTTCCCACTAGGTCTAGCAAGGAGAAACTGTGGCAGCTGAGTAGATGTAGCCCGGCCCGCCCTTTGAAGTTGAAAAGTTCTTGGCATCTCAGAGCCTCAAGGGAAGAGCAAGGTTATCTATGGTAGGCTGGGGCAGAACTAGCAGCAAGCAGAGCAAAGTTGTCCAAGAATAGCTTCCATTGGAATGCTAATGGCAATTGAAGAGGCAGGCCAGTGGCAAGCCACTAGCTTCTAGCAGTTTGAAAGTTGCAGACACAGTGCAGGTGTTGTGCGGCTTCTTTCTTGGCCTCCTAGAAGGTGCCGTGGTGCCGCGCTCTCCGTCTCTTGCTTGCCAATATGTTGCTATGTTCCTCCTATTGTTTGGTTTGTTTTGATTTGTTTTGATGATCTTTTGGCGGGTTTTCGGAATGTTTTGGTGGTGTTTTAGAATGTTTTGTTTTCTCTTGTGTTGTTTTTATTGTCTTGGCAGGTTGTGGAACGTTTGGATTCGTTTTGGTGGGTTTTAAAATATTTTGGCGGGTATTTGGAATGTTTTGGTTTGCTTTCATTTGTTTTGATTATGTTTTGGCAAGTTATTGAAAGTTTCGATCACTTCTGACTGGTTTTCTAGTATTTTGGGATCTTTTCAGAATGTTTTGATCAGTTTTAGAATGTTTTGTATTCTCTTGAGTTGTTTTTATTCTGTTGGCAGGTTTTGGAATGTTTGGATTGCTTTTGGCGGGTTTTAAAATATTTTGGCGGGTATTTGGAATGTTTTGGCGGGTATTCGGAAGGTTTTGATTAGTTTTGACGGGTTTTGAAATATTTTGGCGGGTTTTTAGAAGGTTTTGACTTGTTTTGATTCTGTTTAGCCCAGTTTTTGGTGTGTTTGGATTAGCTTTGGTGGGCTTTATCATGTTTTGTCAGGTTTTTTTGAATGTATTGATCACTTCTGTCTGGTTTTCTATTTTGGCGGGTTTGAAAATATTTTTGGATGAGTTTTGGCGGGTTTGAAAATATTTTGGCTCTTTGCGCAGAGACGACGGTGCCGGTTGCGGTGCGCTCCGGGGCGCTCCTTCTGCGGAAAGACGCCTGGCAGCGGCACTTGGGACAGCTCCGCGTCTCCGTATTCTGCGTTTCTTGCCTTCTGCATCTCAGCAAAATGCTTTCCCACTAGGTCTAGCAAGGAGAAACTGTGGCAGCTGAGTAGATGTAGCCCGGCCCGCCCTTTGAAGTTGACAAGTTCTTGGCATCTCAGAGCCTCAAGGGAAGAGCAAGGTTATCTATGGTAGGCTGGGGCAGAACTAGCAGCAAGCAGAGCAAAGTTGTCCAAGAATAGCTTCCATTGGAATGCTAATGGCAATTGAAGAGGCAGGCCAGTGGCAAGCCACTATCTTCTAGCAGTTTGAAAGTTGCAGACACAGTGCAGGTGTTTTGCGGCTTCCTTCTTGGCCTCCTAGAAGGTGCCCCACTCTCCGTCTCTTGCTTGCCAATATGTTGCCGTGTTCCTCCTATTGTTTGGTTTGTTTTGATTTGTTTTGATGATCTTTTGGCGGGTTTTCGGAATGTTTTGGTGGTGTTTTAGAATGTTTTGTTTTCTCTTGTGTTGTTTTTATTGTCTTGGCAGGTTTTGGAACGTTTGGATTCGTTTTGGCGGGTTTTAAAATATTTTGGCGGTTGTTTGGAATGTTTTGGTTTGCTTTCATTTGTTTTGATTATGTTTTGGCAAGTTATTGAAAGTTTCGATCACTTCTGACAGGTTTTCTAGTATTTTGGCATCTTTTCAGAATGTTTTGATCAGTTTTAGCAGGTTGTAAACTATTTTGTCAGGTTTTTGGAATGTTTTGGTTGGTTTTGATTTGTTTTTATGATGTTTTGCCAAGTTTTTTGAATGATTTGATCATTTCTGGCTGGTTTTCTAATGTTTTGGCAATTTTCAGAATGTTTTGATGAGTTTTGTGGGTCTAAATTATTTTGGCGGTTTTTGGAATATTTTGGTTGTTTTTGATTTGATGATGTTTTGTCCGGTTTTCGGAATGTTTTGGTTGGGTTTTAGAATGTTTTGTATTCTCTTGAGTTGTTTTTATTCTGTTGGCAGGTTTTGGAATGTTTGGATTGCTTTTGGCGGGTTTTAAAATATTTTGGCGGGTATTTGGAATGTTTTGGCGGGTATTCGGAAGGTTTTGATTAGTTTTGACGGGTTTTGAAATATTTTGGCGGGTTTTTAGAAGGTTTTGATTCTGTTTAGCCCAGTTTTTGGTGTGTTTGGATTAGCTTTGGTGGGCTTTATGATGTTTTGTCAGGTTTTTTCGAATGTATTGATCACTTCTGTCTGGTTTTCTATTTTGGCGGGTTTGAAAATATTTTTGGATTAGTTTTGGCGGGTTTGAAAATATTTTGGCTCTTTGCGCAGAGACGACGGTGCCGGTTGCGGTGCGCTCCGGGGCGCTCCTTCTGCGGAAAGACGCCTGGCAGCGGCACTTGGGACAGCTCCGCGTCTCCGTATTCTGCGTTTCTTGCCTTCTGCATCTCAGCAAAATGCTTTCCCACTAGGTCTAGCAAGGAGAAACTGTGGCAGCTGAGTAGATGTAGCCCGGCCCGCCCTTTGAAGTTGAAAAGTTCTTGGCATCTCAGAGCCTCAAGGGAAGAGCAAGGTTATCTATGGTAGGCTGGGGCAGAACTAGCAGCAAGCAGAGCAAAGTTGTCCAAGAATAGCTTCCATTGGAATGCTAATGGCAATTGAAGAGGCAGGCCAGTGGCAAGCCACTAGCTTCTAGCAGTTTGAAAGTTGCAGACACAGTGCAGGTGTTGTGCGGCTTCTTTCTTGGCCTCCTAGAAGGTGCCGTGGTGCCGCGCTCTCCGTCTCTTGCTTGCCAATATGTTGCTATGTTCCTCCTATTGTTTGGTTTGTTTTGATTTGTTTTGATGATCTTTTGGCGGGTTTTCGGAATGTTTTGGTGGTGTTTTAGAATGTTTTGTTTTCTCTTGTGTTGTTTTTATTGTCTTGGCAGGTTGTGGAACGTTTGGATTCGTTTTGGTGGGTTTTAAAATATTTTGGCGGGTATTTGGAATGTTTTGGTTTGCTTTCATTTGTTTTGATTATGTTTTGGCAAGTTATTGAAAGTTTCGATCACTTCTGACTGGTTTTCTAGTATTTTGGGATCTTTTCAGAATGTTTTGATCAGTTTTAGAATGTTTTGTATTCTCTTGAGTTGTTTTTATTGTCTTGGCAGGTTTTGGAATGTTTGGATTGCTTTTGGCGGGTTTTAAAATATTTTGGCGGGTATTTGGAATGTTTTGGCGGGTATTCGGAAGGTTTTGATTAGTTTTGACGGGTTTTGAAATATTTTGGCGGGTTTTTAGAAGGTTTTGACTTGTTTTGATTCTGTTTAGCCCAGTTTTTGGTGTGTTTGGATTAGCTTTGGTGGGCTTTATCATGTTTTGTCAGGTTTTTTTGAATGTATTGATCACTTCTGTCTGGTTTTCTATTTTGGCGGGTTTGAAAATATTTTTGGATGAGTTTTGGCGGGTTTGAAAATATTTTGGCTCTTTGCGCAGAGACGACGGTGCCGGTTGCGGTGCGCTCCGGGGCGCTCCTTCTGCGGAAAGACGCCTGGCAGCGGCACTTGGGACAGCTCCGCGTCTCCGTATTCTGCGTTTCTTGCCTTCTGCATCTCAGCAAAATGCTTTCCCACTAGGTCTAGCAAGGAGAAACTGTGGCAGCTGAGTAGATGTAGCCCGGCCCGCCCTTTGAAGTTGACAAGTTCTTGGCATCTCAGAGCCTCAAGGGAAGAGCAAGGTTATCTATGGTAGGCTGGGGCAGAACTAGCAGCAAGCAGAGCAAAGTTGTCCAAGAATAGCTTCCATTGGAATGCTAATGGCAATTGAAGAGGCAGGCCAGTGGCAAGCCACTATCTTCTAGCAGTTTGAAAGTTGCAGACACAGTGCAGGTGTTTTGCGGCTTCCTTCTTGGCCTCCTAGAAGGTGCCGCACTCTCCGTCTCTTGCTTGCCAATATGTTGCCGTGTTCCTCCTATTGTTTGGTTTGTTTTGATTTGTTTTGATGATCTTTTGGCGGGTTTTCGGAATGTTTTGGTGGTGTTTTAGAATGTTTTGTTTTCTCTTGTGTTGTTTTTATTGTCTTGGCAGGTTTTGGAACGTTTGGATTCGTTTTGGCGGGTTTTAAAATATTTTGGCGGTTGTTTGGAATGTTTTGGTTTGCTTTCATTTGTTTTGATTATGTTTTGGCAAGTTATTGAAAGTTTCGATCACTTCTGACAGGTTTTCTAGTATTTTGGCATCTTTTCAGAATGTTTTGATCAGTTTTAGCAGGTTGTAAACTATTTTGTCAGGTTTTTGGAATGTTTTGGTTGGTTTTGATTTGTTTTTATGATGTTTTGCCAAGTTTTTTGAATGATTTGATCATTTCTGGCTGGTTTTCTAATGTTTTGGCAATTTTCAGAATGTTTTGATGAGTTTTGTGGGTCTAAATTATTTTGGCGGTTTTTGGAATATTTTGGTTGTTTTTGATTTGATGATGTTTTGTCCGGTTTTCGGAATGTTTTGGTTGGGTTTTAGAATGTTTTGTATTCTCTTGAGTTGTTTTTATTCTGTTGGCAGGTTTTGGAATGTTTGGATTGCTTTTGGCGGGTTTTAAAATATTTTGGCGGGTATTTGGAATGTTTTGGCGGGTATTCGGAAGGTTTTGATTAGTTTTGACGGGTTTTGAAATATTTTGGCGGGTTTTTAGAAGGTTTTGATTCTGTTTAGCCCAGTTTTTGGTGTGTTTGGATTAGCTTTGGTGGGCTTTATCATGTTTTGTGAGGTTTTTTCGAATGTATTGATCACTTCTGTCTGGTTTTCTATTTTGGCGGGTTTGAAAATATTTTTGGATTAGTTTTGGCGGGTTTGAAAATATTTTGGCTCTTTGCGCAGAGACGACGGTGCCGGTTGCGGTGCGCTCCGGGGCGCTCCTTCTGCGGAAAGACGCCTGGCAGCGGCACTTGGGACAGCTCCGCGTCTCCGTATTCTGCGTTTCTTGCCTTCTGCATCTCAGCAAAATGCTTTCCCACTAGGTCTAGCAAGGAGAAACTGTGGCAGCTGAGTAGATGTAGCCCGGTCCGCCCTTTGAAGTTGAAAAGTTCTTGGCATCTCAGAGCCTCAAGGGAAGAGCAAGGTTATCTATGGTAGGCTGGGGCAGAACTAGCAGCAAGCAGAGCAAAGTTGTCCAAGAATAGCTTCCATTGGAATGCTAATGGCAATTGAAGAGGCAGGCCAGTGGCAAGCCACTAGCTTCTAGCAGTTTGAAAGTTGCAGACACAGTGCAGGTGTTGTGCGGCTTCCTTCTTGGCCTCCTAGAAGGTGCCGCGTTCTCCGTCTCTTGCTTGCCAATATGTTGCAGTGTTCCTCTTATTTTTTGGTTGGTTTTGAATTGTTTTTATGATGTTTTGGCGGGTTTTCAGAATGTTTTGGTGGTGTTTTAGAATGTTTTGTTTTCTCTTGTGTTGTTTATATTGTCTTGGCAGGTTTTGGAATGTTTGGATTCCTTTTGGCGGGTTTTAAAATCTTTTGGCGGGTATTTGGAATGTTTTGGGTTGCTTTCATTTGTTTTGATTACGTTTTGGCAAGTTATTGAAAGTTTGGATCACTTCAGACTGGTTTTCTAGTATTTTGGCATCTTTTCAGAATGTTTTGATGAGTTTTGGCGGGTTCTAAACTACTTTGTCGGGTTTTTGGAATGTTTCGGTTGGTTATGATTTGTTTTTATGATGTTTTGGCCGGATTTCGGAATATTTTGGCTGGTTTTTGGAATGTTTCGGTTGGTTTATGATTTGTTTTTATGATGTTTTGCAAAGTTTTTTGAATGTTTTGATCAGTTCTGGCTGGTTTTCTAATGTTTTGGCATCTTTTCAGAATGTTTTGATGAGTTTTGCGGGTCTAAATCATTTTGGCGGGATTTTGGAATGTTTTGGTTGGTTTTGATTTGTTTTGATGATGTTTTGGCGGGTTTTCGGAATGTTTTGGTTGGGTTTTAGAATGTTTTGTTTTCTCTTGTGTTGTTTATATTGTCTTGGCAGGTTTTGGAATGTTTGGATTCCTTTTGGCGGGTTTTAAAATCTTTTGGCGGGTATTTGGAATGTTTTTTAACGGGTATTCGGAAGGTTTTGATTAGTTTTGACGGGTTTTGAATTATTTTGGCGGGTTTTTAGAAGATTTAGGTTTGTTTTGATTTGTTTTGATTCTGTTTAGCCCAGTTTTTGATGTGTTTGGATTAGCTTTGGTGGGCTTTATCATGTTTTGTCAGGTTTTTTCGAATGTATTGATCACTTCTGTCTGGTTTTCTATTTTGGCGGGTTTGAAAATATTTTTGGATGAGTTTTGGCGGGTTTGAAAATATTTTGGCTCTTTGCGCAGAGATGACGGTGCCGGTTGCGGTGCGCTCCGGGGCGCTCCTTCTGCGGAAAGACGCCTGGCAGCGGCACTTGGGACAGCTCCGCGTCTCCGTATTCTGCGTTTCTTGCCTTCTGCATCTCAGCAAAATGCTTTCCCACTAGGTCTAGCAAGGAGAAACTGTGGCAGCTGAGTAGATGTAGCCCGGCCCACCCTTTGAAGTTGACAAGTTCTTGGCATCTCAGAGCCTCAAGGGAAGAGCAAGGTTATCTATGGTAGGCTGGGGCAGAACTAGCAGCAAGCAGAGCAAAGTTGTCCAAGAATAGCTTCCATTGGAATGCTAATGGCAATTGAAGAGGCAGGCCAGTGGCAAGCCACTAGCTTCTAGCAGTTTGAAAGTTGCAGACACAGTGCAGGTGTTGTGCGGCTTCCTTCTTGGCCTCCTAGAAGGTGCCGCGTTCTCCGTGTCTTGCTTGCCAATATGTTGCCGTGTTCCTCCTATTGTTTGGTTTGTTTTGATTTGTTTTTATGATGTTTTGGTGGGTTTTCGGAATGTTTTGGTGGTGTTTTAGAATGTTTTGTTTTCTCTTGTGTTGTTTATATTGTCTTGGCAGGTTTTGGAATGTTTGGATTCCTTTTGGCGGGTTTTAAAATCTTTTGGCGGGTATTTGGAATGTTTTGGGTTGCTTTCATTTGTTTTGATTATGTTTTGGCAAGTTATTGAAAGTTTCGATCACTTCTGACTGGTTTTCTAGTATTTTGGCATCTTTTCAGAATGTTTTGATCAGTTTTGGCGGGTTCTAAACTACTTTGTCGGGTTTTTGGAATGTTTTGGTTGGTTTTGATTTGTTTTTATGATGTTTTGCCAAGTTTTTTGAATGTTTTGATCAGTTCTGGCTGGTTTTCTAATGTTTTGGCATCTTTTCAGAATGTTTTGATGAGTTTTGCGGGTCTAAATAATTTTGGCGGGTTTTCGGAATGTATTGGTTGGTTTTGATTTGTTTTTATGATGTTTTGGCGGGTTTTCGGAATGCTTTGGTTGGGTTTTAGAATGTTTTGTTTTCTCTTGTGTTGTTTATATTGTCTTGGCAGGTTTTGGAATGTTTGGATTCCTTTTGGCGGGTTTTAAAATATTTTGGCAGGTATTTGGAATGTTTTGGCGGGTATTCGGAAGGTTTTGATTTGTTTTGACGGGTTTTGAAATATTTTGGCAGGTTTTTAGAAGGTTTAGATTTGTTTTGATTTCTTTTGATTCTGTTTAGCCCAGTTTTTGGTGTGTTTGGATTAGCTTTGGTGGGCTTTATCATGTTTTGTCAGGTTTTTTCGAATGTATTGATCACTTCTGTCTGGTTTTCTATTTTGGCGGGTTTGAAAATATTTTTGGATTAGTTTTGGCGGGTTTGAAAATATTTTGGCTCTTTGCGCAGAGACGACGGTGCCGGTTGCGGTGCGCTGCGGGGCGCTCCTTCTGCGGAAAGACGCCTGGCAGCGGCACTTGGGACAGCTCCGCGTCTCCGTATTCTGCGTTTCTTGCCTTCTGCATCTCAGCAAAATGCTTTCCCACTAGGTCTAGCAAGGAGAAACTGTGGCAGCTGAGTAGATGTAGCCCGGCCCGCCCTTTGAAGTTGACAAGTTCTTGGCATCTCAGAACCTCAAGGGAAGAGCAAGGTTATCTATGGTAGGCTGGGGCAGAACTAGCAGCAAGCAGAGCAAAGTTGTCCAAGAATAGCTTCCATTGGAATGCTAATGGCAATTGAAGAGGCAGGCCAGTGGCAAGCCACTAGCTTCTAGCAGTTTGAAAGTTGCAGACACAGTGCAGGTGTTGTGCGGCTTCCTTCTTGGCCTCCTAGAAGGTGCCGCGTTCTCCGTGTCTTGCTTGCCAATATGTTGCAGTGTTCCTCTTATTTTTTGGTTGGTTTTGAATTGTTTTTATGATGTTTTGGTGGGTTTTCAGAATGTTTTGGTGGTGTTTTAGAATGTTTTGTTTTCTCTTGTGTTGTTTATATTGTCTTGGCAGGTTTTGGAATGTTTGGATTCCTTTTGGCGGGTTTTAAAATCTTTTGGCGGGTATTTGGAATGTTTTGGGTTGCTTTCATTTGTTTTGATTATGTTTTGGCAAGTTATTGAAAGTTTGGATCACTTCAGACTGGTTTTCTATTATTTTGGCATCTTTTCAGAATGTTTTGATGAGTTTTGGCGGGTTCTAAACTACTTTGTCGGGTTTTTGGAATGTTTCGGTTGGTTATGATTTGTTTTTATGATGTTTTGGCCGGATTTCGGAATATTTTGGCTGGTTTTTGAATGTTTCGGTTGGTTTATGATTTGTTTTTATGATGTTTTGCAAAGTTTTTTGAATGTTTTGATCAGTTCTGGCTGGTTTTCTAATGTTTTGGCATCTTTTCAGAATGTTTTGATGAGTTTTGCGGGTCTAAATCATTTTGGCGGGATTTTGGAATATTTTGGTTGGTTTTGATTTGTTTTTATGATGTTTTGGCGGGATTTCGGAATGTTTTGGTTGGGTTTTAGAATGTTTTGTTTTCTCTTGTGTTGTTTATATTGTCTTGGCAGGTTTTGGAATGTTTGGATTCCTTTTGGCGGGTTTTAAAATCTTTTGGCGGGTATTTGGAATGTTTTTTAACGGGTATTCGGAAGGTTTTGATTAGTTTTGACGGGTTTTGAATTATTTTGGCGGGTTTTTAGAAGATTTAGATTTGTTTTGATTTGTTTTGATTCTGTTTAGCCCAGTTTTTGATGTGTTTGGATTAGCTTTGGTGGGCTTTATCATGTTTTGTGAGGTTTTTTCGAATGTATTGATCACTTCTGTCTGGTTTTCTATTTTGGCGGGTTTGAAAATAGTTTTGGATGAGTTTTGGCGGGTTTGAAAATATTTTGGCTCTTTGCACAGAGATGACGGTGCCGGTTGCGGTGCGCTCCGGGGCGCTCCTTCTGCGGAAAGACGCCTGGCAGCGGCACTTGGGACAGCTCCGCGTCTCCGTATTCTGCGTTTCTTGCCTTCTGCATCTCAGCAAAATGCTTTCCCACTAGGTCTAGCAAGGAGAAACTGTGGCAGCTGAGTAGATGTAGCCCGGCCCACCCTTTGAAGTTGACAAGTTCTTGGCATCTCAGAGCCTCAAGGGAAGAGCAAGGTTATCTATGGTAGGCTGGGGCAGAACTAGCAGCAAGCAGAGCAAAGTTGTCCAAGAATAGCTTCCATTGGAATGCTAATGGCAATTGAAGAGGCAGGCCAGTGGCAAGCCACTAGCTTCTAGCAGTTTGAAAGTTGCAGACACAGTGCAGGTGTTGTGCGGCTTCCTTCTTGGCCTCCTAGAAGGTGCCGCGCTCTCTGTCTCTTGCTTGCCAATATGTTGCCGTGTTCCTCCTATTGTTTGGTTTGTTTTGATTTGTTTTTATGATGTTTTGGTGGGTTTTCGGAATGTTTTGGTGGTGTTTTAGAATGTTTTGTTTTCTCTTGTGTTGTTTATATTGTCTTGGCAGGTTTTGGAATGTTTGGATTCCTTTTGGCGGGTTTTAAAATCTTTTGGCGGGTATTTGGAATGTTTTGGGTTGCTTTCATTTGTTTTGATTATGTTTTGGCAAGTTATTGAAAGTTTCGATCACTTCTGACTGGTTTTCTAGTATTTTGGCATCTTTTCAGAATGTTTTGATCAGTTTTGGCGGGTTCTAAACTACTTTGTCGGGTTTTTGGAATGTTTTGGTTGGTTTTGATTTGTTTTTATGATGTTTTGCCAAGTTTTTTGAATGTTTTGATCAGTTCTGGCTGGTTTTCTAATGTTTTGGCATCTTTTCAGAATGTTTTGATGAGTTTTGCGGGTCTAAATAATTTTGGCGGGTTTTCGGAATGTATTGGTTGGTTTTGATTTGTTTTTATGATGTTTTGGCGGGTTTTCGGAATGCTTTGGTTGGGTTTTAGAATGTTTTGTTTTCTCTTGTGTTGTTTATATTGTCTTGGCAGGTTTTGGAATGTTTGGATTCCTTTTGGCGGGTTTTAAAATATTTTGGCAGGTATTTGGAATGTTTTGGCGGGTATTCGGAAGGTTTTGATTTGTTTTGACGGGTTTTGAAATATTTTGGCAGGTTTTTAGAAGGTTTAGATTTGTTTTGATTTCTTTTGATTCTGTTTAGCCCAGTTTTTGGTGTGTTTGGATTAGCTTTGGTGGGCTTTATCATGTTTTGTCAGGTTTTTTCGAATGTATTGATCACTTCTGTCTGGTTTTCTATTTTGGCGGGTTTGAAAATATTTTTGGATTAGTTTTGGCGGGTTTGAAAATATTTTGGCTCTTTGCGCAGAGACGACGGTGCCGGTTGCGGTGCGCTGCGGGGCGCTCCTTCTGCGGAAAGACGGCTGGCAGCGGCACTTGGGACAGCTCCGCGTCTCCGTATTCTGCGTTTCTTGCCTTCTGCATCTCAGCAAAATGCTTTCCCACTAGGTCTAGCAAGGAGAAACTGTGGCAGCTGAGTAGATGTAGCCCGGCCCGCCCTTTGAAGTTGACAAGTTCTTGGCATCTCAGAACCTCAAGGGAAGAGCAAGGTTATCTATGGTAGGCTGGGGCAGAACTAGCAGCAAGCAGAGCAAAGTTGTCCAAGAATAGCTTCCATTGGAATGCTAATGGCAATTGAAGAGGCAGGCCAGTGGCAAGCCACTAGCTTCTAGCAGTTTGAAAGTTGCAGACACAGTGCAGGTGTTGTGCGGCTTCCTTCTTGGCCTCCTAGAAGGTGCCGCGTTCTCCGTGTCTTGCTTGCCAATATGTTGCAGTGTTCCTCTTATTTTTTGGTTGGTTTTGAATTGTTTTTATGATGTTTTGGTGGGTTTTCAGAATGTTTTGGTGGTGTTTTAGAATGTTTTGTTTTCTCTTGTGTTGTTTATATTGTCTTGGCAGGTTTTGGAATGTTTGGATTCCTTTTGGCGGGTTTTAAAATCTTTTGGCGGGTATTTGGAATGTTTTGGGTTGCTTTCATTTGTTTTGATTATGTTTTGGCAAGTTATTGAAAGTTTGGATCACTTCAGACTGGTTTTCTATTATTTTGGCATCTTTTCAGAATGTTTTGATGAGTTTTGGCGGGTTCTAAACTACTTTGTCGGGTTTTTGGAATGTTTCGGTTGGTTATGATTTGTTTTTATGATGTTTTGGCCGGATTTCGGAATATTTTGGCTGGTTTTTGAATGTTTCGGTTGGTTTATGATTTGTTTTTATGATGTTTTGCAAAGTTTTTTGAATGTTTTGATCAGTTCTGGCTGGTTTTCTAATGTTTTGGCATCTTTTCAGAATGTTTTGATGAGTTTTGCGGGTCTAAATCATTTTGGCGGGATTTTGGAATATTTTGGTTGGTTTTGATTTGTTTTTATGATGTTTTGGCGGGATTTCGGAATGTTTTGGTTGGGTTTTAGAATGTTTTGTTTTCTCTTGTGTTGTTTATATTGTCTTGGCAGGTTTTGGAATGTTTGGATTCCTTTTGGCGGGTTTTAAAATCTTTTGGCGGGTATTTGGAATGTTTTTTAACGGGTATTCGGAAGGTTTTGATTAGTTTTGACGGGTTTTGAATTATTTTGGCGGGTTTTTAGAAGATTTAGATTTGTTTTGATTTGTTTTGATTCTGTTTAGCCCAGTTTTTGATGTGTTTGGATTAGCTTTGGTGGGCTTTATCATGTTTTGTGAGGTTTTTTCGAATGTATTGATCACTTCTGTCTGGTTTTCTATTTTGGCGGGTTTGAAAATAGTTTTGGATGAGTTTTGGCGGGTTTGAAAATATTTTGGCTCTTTGCACAGAGATGACGGTGCCGGTTGCGGTGCGCTCCGGGGCGCTCCTTCTGCGGAAAGACGCCTGGCAGCGGCACTTGGGACAGCTCCGCGTCTCCGTATTCTGCGTTTCTTGCCTTCTGCATCTCAGCAAAATGCTTTCCCACTAGGTCTAGCAAGGAGAAACTGTGGCAGCTGAGTAGATGTAGCCCGGCCCACCCTTTGAAGTTGACAAGTTCTTGGCATCTCAGAGCCTCAAGGGAAGAGCAAGGTTATCTATGGTAGGCTGGGGCAGAACTAGCAGCAAGCAGAGCAAAGTTGTCCAAGAATAGCTTCCATTGGAATGCTAATGGCAATTGAAGAGGCAGGCCAGTGGCAAGCCACTAGCTTCTAGCAGTTTGAAAGTTGCAGACACAGTGCAGGTGTTGTGCGGCTTCCTTCTTGGCCTCCTAGAAGGTGCCGCGCTCTCTGTCTCTTGCTTGCCAATATGTTGCCGTGTTCCTCCTATTGTTTGGTTTGTTTTGATTTGTTTTTATGATGTTTTGGTGGGTTTTCGGAATGTTTTGGTGGTGTTTTAGAATGTTTTGTTTTCTCTTGTGTTGTTTATATTGTCTTGGCAGGTTTTGGAATGTTTGGATTCCTTTTGGCGGGTTTTAAAATCTTTTGGCGGGTATTTGGAATGTTTTGGGTTGCTTTCATTTGTTTTGATTATGTTTTGGCAAGTTATTGAAAGTTTCGATCACTTCTGACTGGTTTTCTAGTATTTTGGCATCTTTTCAGAATGTTTTGATCAGTTTTGGCGGGTTCTAAACTACTTTGTCGGGTTTTTGGAATGTTTTGGTTGGTTTTGATTTGTTTTTATGATGTTTTGCCAAGTTTTTTGAATGTTTTGATCAGTTCTGGCTGGTTTTCTAATGTTTTGGCATCTTTTCAGAATGTTTTGATGAGTTTTGCGGGTCTAAATAATTTTGGCGGGTTTTCGGAATGTATTGGTTGGTTTTGATTTGTTTTTATGATGTTTTGGCGGGTTTTCGGAATGCTTTGGTTGGGTTTTAGAATGTTTTGTTTTCTCTTGTGTTGTTTATATTGTCTTGGCAGGTTTTGGAATGTTTGGATTCCTTTTGGCGGGTTTTAAAATATTTTGGCAGGTATTTGGAATGTTTTGGCGGGTATTCGGAAGGTTTTGATTTGTTTTGACGGGTTTTGAAATATTTTGGCAGGTTTTTAGAAGGTTTAGATTTGTTTTGATTTCTTTTGATTCTGTTTAGCCCAGTTTTTGGTGTGTTTGGATTAGCTTTGGTGGGCTTTATCATGTTTTGTCAGGTTTTTTCGAATGTATTGATCACTTCTGTCTGGTTTTCTATTTTGGCGGGTTTGAAAATATTTTTGGATTAGTTTTGGCGGGTTTGAAAATATTTTGGCTCTTTGCGCAGAGACGACGGTGCCGGTTGCGGTGCGCTGCGGGGCGCTCCTTCTGCGGAAAGACGCCTGGCAGCGGCACTTGGGACAGCTCCGCGTCTCCGTATTCTGCGTTTCTTGCCTTCTGCATCTCAGCAAAATGCTTTCCCACTAGGTCTAGCAAGGAGAAACTGTGGCAGCTGAGTAGATGTAGCCCGGCCCGCCCTTTGAAGTTGACAAGTTCTTGGCATCTCAGAACCTCAAGGGAAGAGCAAGGTTATCTATGGTAGGCTGGGGCAGAACTAGCAGCAAGCAGAGCAAAGTTGTCCAAGAATAGCTTCCATTGGAATGCTAATGGCAATTGAAGAGGCAGGCCAGTGGCAAGCCACTAGCTTCTAGCAGTTTGAAAGTTGCAGACACAGTGCAGGTGTTGTGCGGCTTCCTTCTTGGCCTCCTAGAAGGTGCCGCGTTCTCCGTGTCTTGCTTGCCAATATGTTGCAGTGTTCCTCTTATTTTTTGGTTGGTTTTGAATTGTTTTTATGATGTTTTGGTGGGTTTTCAGAATGTTTTGGTGGTGTTTTAGAATGTTTTGTTTTCTCTTGTGTTGTTTATATTGTCTTGGCAGGTTTTGGAATGTTTGGATTCCTTTTGGCGGGTTTTAAAATCTTTTGGCGGGTATTTGGAATGTTTTGGGTTGCTTTCATTTGTTTTGATTATGTTTTGGCAAGTTATTGAAAGTTTGGATCACTTCAGACTGGTTTTCTATTATTTTGGCATCTTTTCAGAATGTTTTGATGAGTTTTGGCGGGTTCTAAACTACTTTGTCGGGTTTTTGGAATGTTTCGGTTGGTTATGATTTGTTTTTATGATGTTTTGGCCGGATTTCGGAATATTTTGGCTGGTTTTTGGAATGTTTCGGTTGGTTTATGATTTGTTTTTATGATGTTTTGCAAAGTTTTTTGAATGTTTTGATCAGTTCTGGCTGGTTTTCTAATGTTTTGGCATCTTTTCAGAATGTTTTGATGAGTTTTGCGGGTCTAAATCATTTTGGCGGGATTTTGGAATATTTTGGTTAGTTTTGATTTGTTTTGATGATGTTTTGGCGGGTTTTCGGAATGTTTTGGTTGGGTTTTAGAATGTTTTGTTTTCTCTTGTGTTGTTTATATTGTCTTGGCAGGTTTTGGAATGTTTGGATTTGTTTTGGCGGGTTTTAAAATCTTTTGGCGGGTATTTGGAATGTTTTTTAACGGGTATTCGGAAGGTTTTGATTAGTTTTGACGGGTTTTGAATTATTTTGGCGGGTTTTTAGAAGATTTAGGTTTGTTTTGATTTGTTTTGATTCTGTTTAGCCCAGTTTTTGATGTGTTTGGATTAGCTTTGGTGGGCTTTATCATGTTTTGTGAGGTTTTTTCGAATGTATTGATCACTTCTGTCTGGTTTTCTATTTTGGCGGGTTTGAAAATAGTTTTGGATGAGTTTTGGCGGGTTTGAAAATATTTTGGCTCTTTGCGCAGAGATGACGGTGCCGGTTGCGGTGCGCTCCGGGGCGCTCCTTCTGCGGAAAGACGCCTGGCAGCGGCACTTGGGACAGCTCCGCGTCTCCGTATTCTGTGTTTCTTGCCTTCTGCATCTCAGCAAAATGCTTTCCCACTAGGTCTAGCAAGGAGAAACTGTGGCAGCTGAGTAGATGTAGCCCGGCCCACCCTTTGAAGTTGACAAGTTCTTGGCATCTCAGAGTCTCAAGGGAAGAGCAAGGTTATCTATGGTAGGCTGGGGCAGAACTAGCAGCAAGCAGAGCAAAGTTGTCCAAGAATAGCTTCCATTGGAATGCTAATGGCAATTGAAGAGGCAGGCCAGTGGCAAGCCACTAGCTTCTAGCAGTTTGAAAGTTGCAGACACAGTGCAGGTGTTGTGCAGCTTCCTTCTTGGCCTCCTAGAAGGTGCCGCGCTCTCTGTCTCTTGCTTGCCAATATGTTGCCGTGTTCCTCTTATTGTTTGGTTTGTTTTGATTTGTTTTGATGATGTTTTGGTGGGTTTTCGGAATGTTTTGGTGGTGTTTTAAAATGTTTTGTTTTCTCTTGTGTTGTTTATATTGTCTTGGCAGGTTTTGGAATGTTTGGATTCCTTTTGGCGGGTTTTAAAATCTTTTGGCGGGTATTTGGAATGTTTTGGGTTGCTTTCATTTGTTTTGATTATGTTTTGGCAAGTTATTGAAAGTTTGGATCACTTCAGACTGGTTTTCTAGTATTTTGGCATCTTTTCAGAATGTTTTGATGAGTTTTGGCGGGTTCTAAACTACTTTGTCGGGTTTTTGGAATGTTTCGGTTGGTTATGATTTGTTTTTATGATGTTTTGGCCGGATTTCGGAATATTTTGGCTGGTTTTTGGAATGTTTCGGTTGGTTTATGATTTGTTTTTATGATGTTTTGCAAAGTTTTTTGAATGTTTTGATCAGTTCTGGCTGGTTTTCTAATGTTTTGGCATCTTTTCAGAATGTTTTGATGAGTTTTGCGGGTCTAAATCATTTTGGCGGGATTTTGGAATATTTTGGTTAGTTTTGATTTGTTTTGATGATGTTTTGGCGGGATTTCGGAATGTTTTGGTTGGGTTTTAGAATGTTTTGTTTTCTCTTGTGTTGTTTATATTGTCTTGGCAGGTTTTGGAATGTTTGGATTCCTTTTGGCGGGTTTTAAAATCTTTTGGCGGGTATTTGGAATGTTTTTTAACGGGTATTCGGAAGGTTTTGATTAGTTTTGACGGGTTTTGAATTATTTTGGCGGGTTTTTAGAAGATTTAGGTTTGTTTTGATTTGTTTTGATTCTGTTTAGCCCAGTTTTTGATGTGTTTGGATTAGCTTTGGTGGGCTTTATCATGTTTTGTGAGGTTTTTTCGAATGTATTGATCACTTCTGTCTGGTTTTCTATTTTGGCGGGTTTGAAAATATTTTTGGATGAGTTTTGGCGGGTTTGAAAATCTTTTGGCGGGTATTTGGAATGTTTTGGGTTGCTTTCATTTGTTTTGATTATGTTTTGGCAAGTTATTGAAAGTTTGGATCACTTCTGACTGGTTTTCTAGTATTTTGGCATCTTTTCAGAATGTTTTGATGAGTTTTGGCGGGTTCTAAACTACTTTGTCGGGTTTTTGGAATGTTTCGGTTGGTTATGATTTGTTTTTATGATGTTTTGGCCGGATTTCGGAATATTTTGGCTGGTTTTTGGAATGTTTCGGTTGGTTTATGATTTGTTTTTATGATGTTTTGCAAAGTTTTTTGAATGTTTTGATCAGTTCTGGCTGGTTTTCTAATGTTTTGGCATCTTTTCAGAATGTTTTGATGAGTTTTGCGGGTCTAAATCATTTTGGCGGGATTTTGGAATATTTTGGTTAGTTTTGATTTGTTTTGATGATGTTTTGGCGGGTTTTCAGAATGTTTTGGTTGGGTTTTAGAATGTTTTGTTTTCTCTTGTGTTGTTTATATTGTCTTGGCAGGTTTTGGAATGTTTGGATTCCTTTTGGCGGGTTTTAAAATCTTTTGGCGGGTATTTGGAATGTTTTTTAACGGGTATTCGGAAGGTTTTGATTAGTTTTGACGGGTTTTGAATTATTTTGGCGGGTTTTTAGAAGATTTAGGTTTGTTTTGATTTGTTTTGATTCTGTTTAGCCCAGTTTTTGATGTGTTTGGATTAGCTTTGGTGGGCTTTATCATGTTTTGTGAGGTTTTTTCGAATGTATTGATCACTTCTGTCTGGTTTTCTATTTTGGCGGGTTTGAAAATAGTTTTGGATGAGTTTTGGCGGGTTTGAAAATATTTTGGCTCTTTGCGCAGAGATGACGGTGCCGGTTGCGGTGCGCTCCGGGGCGCTCCTTCTGTGGAAAGACGCCTGGCAGCGGCACTTGGGACAGCTCCGCGTCTCCGTATTCTGTGTTTCTTGCCTTCTGCATCTCAGCAAAATGCTTTCCCACTAGGTCTAGCAAGGAGAAACTGTGGCAGCTGAGTAGATGTAGCCCGGCCCACCCTTTGAAGTTGACAAGTTCTTGGCATCTCAGAGCCTCAAGGGAAGAGCAAGGTTATCTATGGTAGGCTGGGGCAGAACTAGCAGCAAGCAGAGCAAAGTTGTCCAAGAATAGCTTCCATTGGAATGCTAATGGCAATTGAAGAGGCAGGCCAGTGGCAAGCCACTATCTTCTAGCAGTTTGAAAGTTGCAGACACAGTGCAGGTGTTGTGCGGCTTCCTTCTTGGCCTCCTAGAAGGTGCCGCGCTCTCTGTCTCTTGCTTGCCAATATGTTGCCGTGTTCCTCTTATTGTTTGGTTTGTTTTGATTTGTTTTGATGATGTTTTGGTGGGTTTTCGGAATGTTTTGGTGGTGTTTTAGAATGTTTTGTTTTCTCTTGTGTTGTTTATATTGTCTTGGCAGGTTTTGGAATGTTTGGATTCCTTTTGGCGGGTTTTAAAATCTTTTGGCGGGTATTTGGAATGTTTTGGGTTGCTTTCATTTGTTTTGATTATGTTTTGGCAAGTTATTGAAAGTTTGGATCACTTCTTACTGGTTTTCTAGTATTTTGGCATCTTTTCAGAATGTTTTGATGAGTTTTGGTGGGTTCTAAACTACTTTGTCGGGTTTTTGGAATGTTTCGGTTGGTTATGATTTGTTTTTATGATGTTTTGGCCGGATTTCGGAATATTTTGGCTGGTTTTTGGAATGTTTCGGTTGGTTTATGATTTGTTTTTATGATGTTTTGCAAAGTTTTTTGAATGTTTTGATCAGTTCTGGCTGGTTTTCTAATGTTTTGGCATCTTTTCAGAATGTTTTGATGAGTTTTGCGGGTCTAAATCATTTTGGCGGGATTTTGGAATATTTTGGTTAGTTTTGATTTGTTTTGATGATGTTTTGGCGGGTTTTCGGAATGTTTTGGTTGGGTTTTAGAATGTTTTGTTTTCTCTTGTGTTGTTTATATTGTCTTGGCAGGTTTTGGAATGTTTGGATTCCTTTTGGCGGGTTTTAAAATCTTTTGGCGGGTATTTGGAATGTTTTTTAACGGGTATTCGGAAGGTTTTGATTAGTTTTGACGGGTTTTGAATTATTTTGGCGGGTTTTTAGAAGATTTAGGTTTGTTTTGATTTGTTTTGATTCTGTTTAGCCCAGTTTTTGATGTGTTTGGATTAGCTTTGGTGGGCTTTATCATGTTTTGTGAGGTTTTTTCGAATGTATTGATCACTTCTGTCTGGTTTTCTATTTTGGCGGGTTTGAAAATAGTTTTGGATGAGTTTTGGCGGGTTTGAAAATATTTTGGCTCTTTGCGCAGAGATGACGGTGCCGGTTGCGGTGCGCTCCGGGGCGCTCCTTCTGTGGAAAGACGCCTGGCAGCGGCACTTGGGACAGCTCCGCGTCTCCGTATTCTGCGTTTCTTGCCTTCTGCATCTCAGCAAAATGCTTTCCCACTAGGTCTAGCAAGGAGAAACTGTGGCAGCTGAGTAGATGTAGCCCGGCCCACCCTTTGAAGTTGACAAGTTCTTGGCATCTCAGAGCCTCAAGGGAAGAGCAAGGTTATCTATGGTAGGCTGGGGCAGAACTAGCAGCAAGCAGAGCAAAGTTGTCCAAGAATAGCTTCCATTGGAATGCTAATGGCAATTGAAGAGGCAGGCCAGTGGCAAGCCACTAGCTTCTAGCAGTTTGAAAGTTGCAGACACAGTGCAGGTGTTGTGCGGCTTCCTTCTTGGCCTCCTAGAAGGTGCCGCGCTCTCTGTCTCTTGCTTGCCAATATGTTGCCGTGTTCCTCTTATTGTTTGGTTTGTTTTGATTTGTTTTGATGATGTTTTGGTGGGTTTTCGGAATGTTTTGGTGGTGTTTTAGAATGTTTTGTTTTCTCTTGTGTTGTTTATATTGTCTTGGCAGGTTTTGGAATGTTTGGATTCCTTTTGGCGGGTTTTAAAATCTTTTGGCGGGTATTTGGAATGTTTTGGGTTGCTTTCATTTGTTTTGATTATGTTTTGGCAAGTTATTGAAAGTTTGGATCACTTCTTACTGGTTTTCTAGTATTTTGGCATCTTTTCAGAATGTTTTGATGAGTTTTGGTGGGTTCTAAACTACTTTGTCGGGTTTTTGGAATGTTTCGGTTGGTTATGATTTGTTTTTATGATGTTTTGGCCGGATTTCGGAATATTTTGGCTGGTTTTTGGAATGTTTCGGTTGGTTTATGATTTGTTTTTATGATGTTTTGCAAAGTTTTTTGAATGTTTTGATCAGTTCTGGCTGGTTTTCTAATGTTTTGGCATCTTTTCAGAATGTTTTGATGAGTTTTGCGGGTCTAAATCATTTTGGCGGGATTTTGGAATATTTTGGTTAGTTTTGATTTGTTTTGATGATGTTTTGGCGGGTTTTCGGAATGTTTTGGTTGGGTTTTAGAATGTTTTGTTTTCTCTTGTGTTGTTTATATTGTCTTGGCAGGTTTTGGAATGTTTGGATTCCTTTTGGCGGGTTTTAAAATCTTTTGGCGGGTATTTGGAATGTTTTTTAACGGGTATTCGGAAGGTTTTGATTAGTTTTGACGGGTTTTGAATTATTTTGGCGGGTTTTTAGAAGATTTAGGTTTGTTTTGATTTGTTTTGATTCTGTTTAGCCCAGTTTTTGATGTGTTTGGATTAGCTTTGGTGGGCTTTATCATGTTTTGTGAGGTTTTTTCGAATGTATTGATCACTTCTGTCTGGTTTTCTATTTTGGCGGGTTTGAAAATAGTTTTGGATGAGTTTTGGCGGGTTTGAAAATATTTTGGCTCTTTGCGCAGAGATGACGGTGCCGGTTGCGGTGCGCTCCGGGGCGCTCCTTCTGCGGAAAGACGCCTGGCAGCGGCACTTGGGACAGCTCCGCGTCTCCGTATTCTGCGTTTCTTGCCTTCTGCATCTCAGCAAAATGCTTTCCCACTAGGTCTAGCAAGGAGAAACTGTGGCAGCTGAGTAGATGTAGCCCGGCCCGCCCTTTGAAGTTGACAAGTTCTTGGCATCTCAGAGCCTCAAGGGAAGAGCAAGGTTATCTATGGTAGGCTGGGGCAGAACTAGCAGCAAGCAGAGCAAAGTTGTCCAAGAATAGCTTCCATTGGAATGCTAATGGCAATTGAAGAGGCAGGCCAGTGGCAAGCCACTATCTTCTAGCAGTTTGAAAGTTGCAGACACAGTGCAGGTGTTGTGCGGCTTCCTTCTTGGCCTCCTAGAAGGTGCCGCGCTCTCTGTCTCTTGCTTGCCAATATGTTGCCGTGTTCCTCTTATTGTTTGGTTTGTTTTGATTTGTTTTGATGATGTTTTGGTGGGTTTTCGGAATGTTTTGGTGGTGTTTTAGAATGTTTTGTTTTCTCTTGTGTTGTTTATATTGTCTTGGCAGGTTTTGGAATGTTTGGATTCCTTTTGGCGGGTTTTAAAATCTTTTGGCGGGTATTTGGAATGTTTTGGGTTGCTTTCATTTGTTTTGATTATGTTTTGGCAAGTTATTGAAAGTTTGGATCACTTCTTACTGGTTTTCTAGTATTTTGGCATCTTTTCAGAATGTTTTGATGAGTTTTGGTGGGTTCTAAACTACTTTGTCGGGTTTTTGGAATGTTTCGGTTGGTTATGATTTGTTTTTATGATGTTTTGGCCGGATTTCGGAATATTTTGGCTGGTTTTTGGAATGTTTCGGTTGGTTTATGATTTGTTTTTATGATGTTTTGCAAAGTTTTTTGAATGTTTTGATCAGTTCTGGCTGGTTTTCTAATGTTTTGGCATCTTTTCAGAATGTTTTGATGAGTTTTGCGGGTCTAAATCATTTTGGCGGGATTTTGGAATATTTTGGTTAGTTTTGATTTGTTTTGATGATGTTTTGGCGGGTTTTCGGAATGTTTTGGTTGGGTTTTAGAATGTTTTGTTTTCTCTTGTGTTGTTTATATTGTCTTGGCAGGTTTTGGAATGTTTGGATTCCTTTTGGCGGGTTTTAAAATCTTTTGGCGGGTATTTGGAATGTTTTTTAACGGGTATTCGGAAGGTTTTGATTAGTTTTGACGGGTTTTGAATTATTTTGGCGGGTTTTTAGAAGATTTAGGTTTGTTTTGATTTGTTTTGATTCTGTTTAGCCCAGTTTTTGATGTGTTTGGATTAGCTTTGGTGGGCTTTATCATGTTTTGTGAGGTTTTTTCGAATGTATTGATCACTTCTGTCTGGTTTTCTATTTTGGCGGGTTTGAAAATAGTTTTGGATGAGTTTTGGCGGGTTTGAAAATATTTTGGCTCTTTGCGCAGAGATGACGGTGCCGGTTGCGGTGCGCTCCGGGGCGCTCCTTCTGCGGAAAGACGCCTGGCAGCGGCACTTGGGACAGCTCCGCGTCTCCGTATTCTGCGTTTCTTGCCTTCTGCATCTCAGCAAAATGCTTTCCCACTAGGTCTAGCAAGGAGAAACTGTGGCAGCTGAGTAGATGTAGCCCGGCCCGCCCTTTGAAGTTGACAAGTTCTTGGCATCTCAGAGCCTCAAGGGAAGAGCAAGGTTATCTATGGTAGGCTGGGGCAGAACTAGCAGCAAGCAGAGCAAAGTTGTCCAAGAATAGCTTCCATTGGAATGCTAATGGCAATTGAAGAGGCAGGCCAGTGGCAAGCCACTATCTTCTAGCAGTTTGAAAGTTGCAGACACAGTGCAGGTGTTGTGCGGCTTCCTTCTTGGCCTCCTAGAAGGTGCCGCGCTCTCTGTCTCTTGCTTGCCAATATGTTGCCGTGTTCCTCTTATTGTTTGGTTTGTTTTGATTTGTTTTTATGATGTTTTGGTGGGTTTTCGGAATGTTTTGGTGGTGTTTTAGAATGTTTTGTTTTCTCTTGTGTTGTTTATATTGTCTTGGCAGGTTTTGGAATGTTTGGATTCCTTTTGGCGGGTTTTCAAATATTTTGGCGGGTATTTGGAATGTTTTTTAACGGGTATTCGGAAGGTTTTGATTAGTTTTGACGGGTTTTGAATTATTTTGGCGGGTTTTTAGAAGATTTAGTTTTGTTTTGATTTGTTTTGATTCTGTTTAGCCCAGTTTTTGATGTGTTTGGATTAGCTTTGGTGGGCTTTATCATGTTTTGTGAGGTTTTTTCGAATGTATTGATCACTTCTGTCTGGTTTTCTATTTTGGTGGGTTTGAAAATATTTTTTGATTCCTTTTGGCGGGTTTTGAAATCTTTTGGCGGGTATTTGGAATGTTTTGGTTTGCTTTCATTTGTTTTGATTATGTTTTGGCAAGTTATTGAAAGTTTGGATCACTTCTTACTGGTTTTCTAGTATTTTGGCATCTTTTCAGAATGTTTTGATGAGTTTTGGCGGGTTCTAAACTACTTTGTCGGGTTTTTGGAATGTTTCGGTTGGTTATGATTTGTTTTTATGATGTTTTGGCCGGATTTCGGAATATTTTGGCTGGTT
The DNA here is from genome assembly GCF_036417665.1 of Passer domesticus. NCBI lineage: Eukaryota > Metazoa > Chordata > Aves > Passeriformes > Passeridae > Passer > Passer domesticus. Next base: position 61,309,446 of record NC_087474.1, read on the forward strand.
TTTGGAATGTTTCGGTTGGTTTATGATTTGTTTTTATGATGTTTTGCAAAGTTTTTTGAATGTTTTGATCAGTTCTGGCTGGTTTTCTAATGTTTTGGCATCTTTTCAGAATGTTGTGATGAGTTTTGCGGGTCTAAATCATTTTGGCGGGATTTTGGAATATTTTGGTTAGTTTTGATTTGTTTTGATGATGTTTTGGCGGGTTTTCGGAATGTTTTGGTTGGGTTTTAGAATGTTTTGTTTTCTCTTGTGTTGTTTATATTGTCTTGGCAGGTTTTGGAATGTTTGGATTCCTTTTGGCGGGTTTTAAAATCTTTTGGCGGGTATTTGGAATGTTTTTTAACGGGTATTCGGAAGGTTTTGATTAGTTTTGACGGGTTTTGAATTATTTTGGCGGGTTTTTAGAAGATTTAGTTTTGTTTTGATTTGTTTTGATTCTGTTTAGCCCAGTTTTTGATGTGTTTGGATTAGCTTTGGTGGGCTTTATCATGTTTTGTGAGGTTTTTTCGAATGTATTGATCACTTCTGTCTGGTTTTCTATTTTGGCGGGTTTGAAAATAGTTTTGGATGAGTTTTGGCGGGTTTGAAAATATTTTGGCTCTTTGCGCAGAGATGACGGTGCCGGTTGCGGTGCGCTCCGGGGCGCTCCTTCTGCGGAAAGACGCCTGGCAGCGGCACTTGGGACAGCTCCGCGTCTCCGTATTCTGTGTTTCTTGCCTTCTGCATCTCAGCAAAATGCTTTCCCACTAGGTCTAGCAAGGAGAAACTGTGGCAGCTGAGTAGATGTAGCCTGGCCCACCCTTTGAAGTTGACAAGTTCTTGGCATCTCAGAGCCTCAAGGGAAGAGCAAGGTTATCTATGGTAGGCTGGGGCAGAACTAGCAGCAAGCAGAGCAAAGTTGTCCAAGAATAGCTTCCATTGGAATGCTAATGGCAATTGAAGAGGCAGGCCAGTGGCAAGCCACTATCTTCTAGCAGTTTGAAAGTTGCAGACACAGTGCAGGTGTTGTGCGGCTTCCTTCTTGGCCTCCTAGAAGGTGCCGCGCTCTCTGTCTCTTGCTTGCCAATATGTTGCCGTGTTCCTCTTATTGTTTGGTTTGTTTTGATTTGTTTTTATGATGTTTTGGTGGGTTTTCGGAATGTTTTGGTGGTGTTTTAGAATGTTTTGTTTTCTCTTGTGTTGTTTATATTGTCTTGGCAGGTTTTGGAATGTTTGGATTCCTTTTGGCGGGTTTTGAAATCTTTTGGCGGGTATTTGGAATGTTTTGGGTTGCTTTCATTTGTTTTGATTATGTTTTGGCAAGTTATTGAACGTTTGGATCACTTCTTACTGGTTTTCTAGTATTTTGGCATCTTTTCAGAATGTTTTGATGAGTTTTGGCGGGTTCTAAACTACTTTGTCGGGTTTTTGGAATGTTTCGGTTGGTTATGATTTGTTTTTATGATGTTTTGGCCGGATTTCGGAATATTTTGGCTGGTTTTTGGAATGTTTCGGTTGGTTTATGATTTGTTTTTATGATGTTTTGCAAAGTTTTTTGAATGTTTTGATCAGTTCTGGCTGGTTTTCTAATGTTTTGGCATCTTTTCAGAATGTTTTGATGAGTTTTGCGGGTCTAAATCATTTTGGCGGGATTTTGGAATATTTTGGTTGGTTTTGATTTGTTTTGATGATGTTTTGGCGGGTTTTCGGAATGTTTTGGTTGGGTTTTAGAATGTTTTGTTTTCTCTTGTGTTGTTTATATTGTCTTGGCAGGTTTTGGAATGTTTGGATTCCTTTTGGCGGGTTTTAAAATCTTTTGGCGGGTATTTGGAATGTTTTTTAACGGTTATTCGGAAGGTTTTGATTAGTTTTGACGGGTTTTGAATTATTTTGGCGGGTTTTTAGAAGATTTAGGTTTGTTTTGATTTGTTTTGATTCTGTTTAGCCCAGTTTTTGATGTGTTTGGATTAGCTTTGGTGGGCTTTATCATGTTTTGTGAGGTTTTTTCGAATGTATTGATCACTTCTGTCTGGTTTTCTATTTTGGCGGGTTTGAAAATAGTTTTGGATGAGTTTTGGCGGGTTTGAAAATATTTTGGCTCTTTGCGCAGAGATGACGGTGCCGGTTGCGGTGCGCTCCGGGGCGCTCCTTCTGCGGAAAGACGCCTGGCAGCGGCACTTGGGACAGCTCCGCGTCTCCGTATTCTGCGTTTCTTGCCTTCTGCATCTCAGCAAAATGCTTTCCCACTAGGTCTAGCAAGGAGAAACTGTGGCAGCTGAGTAGATGTAGCCCGGCCCACCCTTTGAAGTTGACAAGTTCTTGGCTTCTCAGAGCCTCAAGGGAAGAGCAAGGTTATCTATGGTAGGCTGGGGCAGAACTAGCAGCAAGCAGAGCAAAGTTGTCCAAGAATAGCTTCCATTGGAATGCTAATGGCAATTGAAGAGGCAGGCCAGTGGCAAGCCACTATCTTCTAGCAGTTTGAAAGTTGCAGACACAGTGCAGGTGTTGTGCGGCTTCCTTCTTGGCCTCCTAGAAGGTGCCGCGCTCTCTGTCTCTTGCTTGCCAATATGTTGCCGTGTTCCTCTTATTGTTTGGTTTGTTTTGATTTGTTTTTATGATGTTTTGGTGGGTTTTCGGAATGTTTTGGTGGTGTTTTAGAATGTTTTGTTTTCTCTTGTGTTGTTTATATTGTCTTGGCAGGTTTTGGAATGTTTGGATTCCTTTTGGCGGGTTTTAAAATCTTTTGGCGGGTATTTGGAATGTTTTGGGTTGCTTTCATTTGTTTTGATTATGTTTTGGCAAGTTATTGAAAGTTTGGATCACTTCTTACTGGTTTTCTAGTATTTTGGCATCTTTTCAGAATGTTTTGATGAGTTTTGGCGGGTTCTAAACTACTTTGTCGGGTTTTTGGAATGTTTCGGTTGGTTATGATTTGTTTTTATGATGTTTTGGCCGGATTTCGGAATATTTTGGCTGGTTTTTGGAATGTTTCGGTTGGTTTATGATTTGTTTTTATGATGTTTTGCAAAGTTTTTTGAATGTTTTGATCAGTTCTGGCTGGTTTTCTAATGTTTTGGCATCTTTTCAGAATGTTTTGATGAGTTTTGCGGGTCTAAATCATTTTGGCGGGATTTTGGAATATTTTGGTTGGTTTTGATTTGTTTTGATGATGTTTTGGCGGGTTTTCGGAATGTTTTGGTTGGGTTTTAGAATGTTTTGTTTTCTCTTGTGTTGTTTATATTGTCTTGGCAGGTTTTGGAATGTTTGGATTTGTTTTGGCGGGTTTTAAAATCTTTTGGCGGGTATTTGGAATGTTTTTTAACGGGTATTCGGAAGGTTTTGATTAGTTTTGACGGGTTTTGAATTATTTTGGCGGGTTTTTAGAAGATTTAGGTTTGTTTTGATTTGTTTTGATTCTGTTTAGCCCAGTTTTTGATGTGTTTGGATTAGCTTTGGTGGGCTTTATCATGTTTTGTCAGGTTTTTTCGAATGTATTGATCACTTCTGTCTGGTTTTCTATTTTGGCGGGTTTGAAAATATTTTTGGATGAGTTTTGGCGGGTTTGAAAATATTTTGGCTCTTTGCGCAGAGATGACGGTGCCGGTTGCGGTGCGCTCCGGGGCGCTCCTTCTGCGGAAAGACGCCTGGCAGCGGCACTTGGGACAGCTCCGCGTCTCCGTATTCTGTGTTTCTTGCCTTCTGCATCTCAGCAAAATGCTTTCCCACTAGGTCTAGCAAGGAGAAACTGTGGCAGCTGAGTAGATGTAGCCCGGCCCGCCCTTTGAAGTTGACAAGTTCTTGGCATCTCAGAGCCTCAAGGGAAGAGCAAGGTTATCTATGGTAGGCTGGGGCAGAACTAGCAGCAAGCAGAGCAAAGTTGTCCAAGAATAGCTTCCATTGGAATGCTAATGGCAATTGAAGAGGCAGGCCAGTGGCAAGCCACTAGCTTCTAGCAGTTTGAAAGTTGCAGACACAGTGCAGGTGTTGTGCGGCTTCCTTCTTGGCCTCCTAGAAGGTGCCGCGCTCTCTGTCTCTTGCTTGCCAATATGTTGCCGTGTTCCTCTTATTGTTTGGTTTGTTTTGATTTGTTTTGATGATGTTTTGGTGGGTTTTCGGAATGTTTTGGTGGTGTTTTAGAATGTTTTGTTTTCTCTTGTGTTGTTTATATTGTCTTGGCAGGTTTTGGAATGTTTGGATTCCTTTTGGCGGGTTTTAAAATATTTTGGCGGGTATTTGGAATGTTTTGGGTTGCTTTCATTTGTTTTGATTATGTTTTGGCAAGTTATTGAAAGTTTGGATCACTTCAGACTGGTTTTCTAGTATTTTGAAATCTTTTCAGAATGTTTTGATGAGTTTTGGCGGGTTCTAAACTACTTTGTCGGGTTTTTGGAATGTTTCGGTTGGTTATGATTTGTTTTTATGATGTTTTGGCCGGATTTCGGAATATTTTGGGTGGTTTTTGGAATGTTTCGGTTGGTTTATGATTTGTTTTTATGATGTTTTGCAAAGTTTTTTGAATGTTTTGATCAGTTCTGGCTGGTTTTCTAATGTTTTGGCATCTTTTCAGAATGTTTTGATGAGTTTTGCGGGTCTAAATCATTTTGGCGGGTTTTTGGAATATTTTGGTTGGTTTTGATTTGTTTTGATGATGTTTTGGCGGGTTTTCGGAATGTTTTGGTTGGGTTTTAGAATGTTTTGTATTCTCTTGAGTTGTTTTTATTGTGTTGGCAGGTTTTGGAATGTTTGGATTCATTTTTGCGTGTTTTAAAATCTTTTGGCGGGTATTTGGAATGTTTTTTAACGGGTATTCGGAAGGTTTTGATTAGTTTTGACGGGTTTTGAATTATTTTGGCGGGTTTTTAGAAGGTTTAGGTTTGTTTTGATTTGTTTTGATTCTGTTTAGCCCAGTTTTTTATGTGTTTGGATTAGCTTTGGTGGGCTTTATCATGTTTTGTGAGGTTTTTTCGAATGTATTGATCACTTCTGTCTGGTTTTCTATTTTGGCGGGTTTGAAAATATTTTTGGATGAGTTTTGGCGGGTTTGAAAATATTTTGGCTCTTTGCACAGAGATGACGGTGCCGGTTGCGGTGCGCTCCGGGGCGCTCCTTCTGCGGAAAGACGCCTGGCAGCGGCACTTGGGACAGCTCCGCGTCTCCGTATTCTGCGTTTCTTGCCTTCTGCATCTCAGCAAAATGCTTTCCCACTAGGTCTAGCAAGGAGAAACTGTGGCAGCTGAGTAGATGTAGCCCGGCCCGCCCTTTGAAGTTGACAAGTTCTTGGCATCTCAGAGCCTCAAGGGAAGAGCAAGGTTATCTATGGTAGGCTGGGGCAGAACTAGCAGCAAGCAGAGCAAAGTTGTCCAAGAATAGCTTCCATTGGAATGCTAATGGCAATTGAAGAGGCAGGCCAGTGGCAAGCCACTATCTTCTAGCAGTTTGAAAGTTGCAGACACAGTGCAGGTGTTGTGCGGCTTCCTTCTTGGCCTCCTAGAAGGTGCCGCGCTCTCTGTCTCTTGCTTGCCAATATGTTGCCGTGTTCCTCTTATTGTTTGGTTTGTTTTGATTTGTTTTTATGATGTTTTGGTGGGTTTTCGGAATGTTTTGGTGGTGTTTTAGAATGTTTTGTTTTCTCTTGTGTTGTTTATATTGTCTTGGCCGGTTTTGGAATGTTTGGATTCCTTTTGGCGGGTTTTCAAATATTTTGGCGGGTATTTGGAATGTTTTGGTTTGCTTTCATTTGTTTTGATTATGTTTTGGCAAGTTATTGAAAGTTTGGATCACTTCTTACTGGTTTTCTAGTATTTTGGCATCTTTTCAGAATGTTTTGATGAGTTTTGGCGGGTTCTAAACTACTTTGTCGGGTTTTTGGAATGTTTCGGTTGGTTATGATTTGTTTTTATGATGTTTTGGCCGGATTTCGGAATATTTTGGCTGGTTTTTGGAATGTTTCGGTTGGTTTATTATTTGTTTTTATGACGTTTTGCAAAGTTTTTTGAATGTTTTGATCAGTTCAGGCTGGTTTTCTAATGTTTTGGCATCTTTTCAGAATGTTTTGATGAGTTTTGCGGGTCTAAATCATTTTGGCGGGTTTTTGGAATATTTTGGTTGGTTTTGATTTGTTTTGATGATGTTTTGGCGGGTTTTTGGAATGTTTTGGTTGGGTTTTAGAATGTTTTGTATTCTCTTGAGTTGTTTTTATTGTCTTGGCAGGTTTTGGAATGTTTGGATTCCTTTTGGCGGGTTTTAAAATCTTTTGGCGGGTATTTGGAATGTTTTTTAACGGGTATTCGGAAGGTTTTGATTAGTTTTGACGGGTTTTGAATTATTTTGGCGGGTTTTTAGAAGATTTAGGTTTGTTTTGATTTGTTTTGATTCTGTTTAGCCCAGTTTTTGATGTCTTTGGATTAGCTTTGGTGGGCTTTATCATGTTTTGTTAGGTTTTTTCGAATGTATTGATCACTTCTGTCTGGTTTTCTATTTTGGCGGGTTTGAAAATATTTTTGGATGAGTTTTGGCGGGTTTGAAAATATTTTGGCTCTTTGCGCAGAGATGACGGTGCCAGTTGCGGTGCGCTCCGGGGCGCTCCTTCTGCGGAAAGACGCCTGGCATCGGCACTTGGAACAGCTCCGCGTCTCCGTATTCTGTGTTTCTTGCCTTCTGCATCTCAGCAAAATGCTTTCCCACTAGGTCTAGCAAGGAGAAACTGTGGCAGCTGAGTAGATGTAGCCCGGCCCGCCCTTTGAAGTTGACAAGTTCTTGGCATCTCAGAGCCTCAAGGGAAGAGCAAGGTTATCTATGGTAGGCTGGGGCAGAACTAGCAGCAAGCAGAGCAAAGTTGTCCAAGAATAGCTTCCATTGGAATGCTAATGGCAATTGAAGAGGCAGGCCAGTGGCAAGCCACTAGCTTCTAGCAGTTTTAAAGTTGCAGACACAGTGCAGGTGTTGTGCAGCTTCCTTCTTGGCCTCCTAGAAGGTGCCGCGCTCTCCGTCTCTTGCTTGCCAATATGTTGCCGTGTTCCTCTTATTGTTTGGTTTGTTTTGATTTGTTTTTATGATGTTTTGGTGGGTTTTCGGAATGTTTTGGTGGTGTTTTAAAATGTTTTGTTTTCTCTTGTGTTGTTTATATTGTCTTGGCCGGTTTTGGAATGTTTGGATTCCTTTTGGCGGGTTTTAAAATCTTTTGGCGGGTATTTGGAATGTTTTGGGTTGCTTTCATTTGTTTTGATTATGTTTTGGCAAGTTATTGAAAGTTTGGATCACTTCTGACTGGTTTTCTAGTATTTTGGCATCTTTTCAGAATGTTTTGATGAGTTTTGGCGGGTTCTAAACTACTTTGTCGGGTTTTTGGAATGTTTCGGTTGGTTATGATTTGTTTTTATGATGTTTTGGCCGGATTTCGGAATATTTTGGCTGGTTTTTGGAATGTTTCGGTTGGTTTATGATTTGTTTTTATGATGTTTTGCAAAGTTTTTTGAATGTTTTGATCAGTTCTGGCTGGTTTTCTAATGTTTTGGCATCTTTTCAGAATGTTTTGATGAGTTTTGCGGGTCTAAATCATTTTGGCGGGTTTTTGGAATATTTTGGTTGGTTTTGATTTGTTTTGATGATGTTTTGGCGGGTTTTCGGAATGTTTTGGTTGGGTTTTAGAATGTTTTGTATTCTCTTGAGTTGTTTTTATTGTGTTGGCAGGTTTTGGAATGTTTGGATTCATTTTTGCGTGTTTTAAAATCTTTTGGCGGGTATTTGGAATGTTTTTTAACGGGTATTCGGAAGGTTTTGATTAGTTTTGACGGGTTTTGAATTATTTTGGCGGGTTTTTAGAAGGTTTAGGTTTGTTTTGATTTGTTTTGATTCTGTTTAGCCCAGTTTTTGATGTGTTTGGATTAGCTTTGGTGGGCTTTATCATGTTTTGTGAGGTTTTTTCGAATGTATTGATCACTTCTGTCTGGTTTTCTATTTTGGCGGGTTTGAAAATATTTTTGGATGAGTTTTGGCGGGTTTGAAAATATTTTGGCTCTTTGCACAGAGATGACGGTGCCGGTTGCGGTGCGCTCCGGGGCGCTCCTTCTGCGGAAAGACGCCTGGCAGCGGCACTTGGGACAGCTCCGCGTCTCCGTATTCTGCGTTTCTTGCCTTCTGCATCTCAGCAAAATGCTTTCCCACTAGGTCTAGCAAGGAGAAACTGTGGCAGCTGAGTAGATGTAGCCCGGCCCGCCCTTTGAAGTTGACAAGTTCTTGGCATCTCAGAGCCTCAAGGGAAGAGCAAGGTTATCTATGGTAGGCTGGGGCAGAACTAGCAGCAAGCAGAGCAAAGTTGTCCAAGAATAGCTTCCATTGGAATGCTAATGGCAATTGAAGAGGCAGGCCAGTGGCAAGCCACTAGCTTCTAGCAGTTTGAAAGTTGCAGACACAGTGCAGGTGTTGTGCGGCTTCCTTCTTGGCCTCCTAGAAGGTGCCGCGCTCTCTGTCTCTTGCTTGCCAATATGTTGCCGTGTTCCTCTTATTGTTTGGTTTGTTTTGATTTGTTTTGATGATGTTTTGGTGGGTTTTCGGAATGTTTTGGTGGTGTTTTAGAATGTTTTGTTTTCTCTTGTGTTGTTTATATTGTCTTGGCCGGTTTTGGAATGTTTGGATTCCTTTTGGCGGGTTTTCAAATATTTTGGCGGGTATTTGGAATGTTTTGGTTTGCTTTCATTTGTTTTGATTATGTTTTGGCAAGTTATTGAAAGTTTGGATCACTTCTTACTGGTTTTCTAGTATTTTGGCATCTTTTCAGAATGTTTTGATGAGTTTTGGCGGGTTCTAAACTACTTTGTCGGGTTTTTGGAATGTTTCGGTTGGTTATGATTTGTTTTTATGATGTTTTGGCCGGATTTCGGAATATTTTGGCTGGTTTTTGGAATGTTTCGGTTGGTTTATTATTTGTTTTTATGACGTTTTGCAAAGTTTTTTGAATGTTTTGATCAGTTCAGGCTGGTTTTCTAATGTTTTGGCATCTTTTCAGAATGTTTTGATGAGTTTTGCGGGTCTAAATCATTTTGGCGGGTTTTTGGAATATTTTGGTTGGTTTTGATTTGTTTTGATGATGTTTTGGCGGGTTTTTGGAATGTTTTGGTTGGGTTTTAGAATGTTTTGTATTCTCTTGAGTTGTTTTTATTGTCTTGGCAGGTTTTGGAATGTTTGGATTCCTTTTGGCGGGTTTTAAAATCTTTTGGCGGGTATTTGGAATGTTTTTTAACGGGTATTCGGAAGGTTTTGATTAGTTTTGACGGGTTTTGAATTATTTTGGCGGGTTTTTAGAAGATTTAGGTTTGTTTTGATTTGTTTTGATTCTGTTTAGCCCAGTTTTTGATGTCTTTGGATTAGCTTTGGTGGGCTTTATCATGTTTTGTTAGGTTTTTTCGAATGTATTGATCACTTCTGTCTGGTTTTCTATTTTGGCGGGTTTGAAAATATTTTTGGATGAGTTTTGGCGGGTTTGAAAATATTTTGGCTCTTTGCGCAGAGATGACGGTGCCAGTTGCAGTGCGCTCCGGGGCGCTCCTTCTGCGGAAAGACGCCTGGCATCGGCACTTGGAACAGCTCCGCGTCTCCGTATTCTGTGTTTCTTGCCTTCTGCATCTCAGCAAAATGCTTTCCCACTAGGTCTAGCAAGGAGAAACTGTGGCAGCTGAGTAGATGTAGCCCGGCCCGCCCTTTGAAGTTGACAAGTTCTTGGCATCTCAGAGCCTCAAGGGAAGAGCAAGGTTATCTATGGTAGGCTGGGGCAGAACTAGCAGCAAGCAGAGCAAAGTTGTCCAAGAATAGCTTCCATTGGAATGCTAATGGCAATTGAAGAGGCAGGCCAGTGGCAAGCCACTAGCTTCTAGCAGTTTTAAAGTTGCAGACACAGTGCAGGTGTTGTGCAGCTTCCTTCTTGGCCTCCTAGAAGGTGCCGCGCTCTCCGTCTCTTGCTTGCCAATATGTTGCCGTGTTCCTCTTATTGTTTGGTTTGTTTTGATTTGTTTTTATGATGTTTTGGTGGGTTTTCGGAATGTTTTGGTGGTGTTTTAAAATGTTTTGTTTTCTCTTGTGTTGTTTATATTGTCTTGGCCGGTTTTGGAATGTTTGGATTCCTTTTGGCGGGTTTTAAAATCTTTTGGCGGGTATTTGGAATGTTTTGGGTTGCTTTCATTTGTTTTGATTATGTTTTGGCAAGTTATTGAAAGTTTGGATCACTTCTGACTGGTTTTCTAGTATTTTGGCATCTTTTCAGAATGTTTTGATGAGTTTTGGCGGGTTCTAAACTACTTTGTCGGGTTTTTGGAATGTTTCGGTTGGTTATGATTTGTTTTTATGATGTTTTGGCCGGATTTCGGAATATTTTGGCTGGTTTTTGGAATGTTTCGGTTGGTTTATGATTTGTTTTTATGATGTTTTGCAAAGTTTTTTGAATGTTTTGATCAGTTCTGGCTGGTTTTCTAATGTTTTGGCATCTTTTCAGAATGTTTTGATGAGTTTTGCGGGTCTAAATCATTTTGGCGGGTTTTTGGAATATTTTGGTTGGTTTTGATTTGTTTTGATGATGTTTTGGCGGGTTTTCGGAATGTTTTGGTTGGGTTTTAGAATGTTTTGTATTCTCTTGAGTTGTTTTTATTGTCTTGGCAGGTTTTGGAAAGTTTGGATTCCTTTTGGCGGGTTTTAAAATCTTTTGGCGGGTATTTGGAATGTTTTTTAACGGGTATTCGGAAGGTTTTGATTAGTTTTGACGGGTTTTGAATTATTTTGGCGGGTTTTTAGAAGGTTTAGGTTTGTTTTGATTTGTTTTGATTCTGTTTAGCCCAGTTTTTGATGTGTTTGGATTAGCTTTGGTGGGCTTTATCATGTTTTGTGAGGTTTTTTCGAATGTATTGATCACTTCTGTCTGGTTTTCTATTTTGGCGGGTTTGAAAATATTTTTGGATGAGTTTTGGCGGGTTTGAAAATATTTTGGCTCTTTGCGCAGAGATGACGGTGCCGGTTGCGGTGCGCTCCGGGGCGCTCCTTCTGCGGAAAGACGCCTGGCAGCGGCACTTGGGACAGCTCCGCGTCTCCGTATTCTGTGTTTCTTGCCTTCTGCATCTCAGCAAAATGCTTTCCCACTAGGTCTAGCAAGGAGAAACTGTGGCAGCTGAGTAGATGTAGCCCGGCCCGCCCTTTGAAGTTGACAAGTTCTTGGCATCTCAGAGCCTCAAGGGAAGAGCAAGGTTATCTATGGTAGGCTGGGGCAGAACTAGCAGCAAGCAGAGCAAAGTTGTCCAAGAATAGCTTCCATTGGAATGCTAATGGCAATTGAAGAGGCAGGCCAGTGGCAAGCCACTAGCTTCTAGCAGTTTGAAAGTTGCAGACACAGTGCAGGTGTTGTGCGGCTTCCTTCTTGGCCTCCTAGAAGGTGCCGCGCTCTCCGTCTCTTGCTTGCCAATATGTTGCCGTGTTCCTCTTATTGTTTGGTTTGTTTTGATTTGTTTTGATGATGTTTTGGTGGGTTTTCGGAATGTTTTGGTGTTGGTTTAGAATGTTTTGTTTTCTCTTGTGTTGTTTATATTGTCTTGGCCGGTTTTGGAATGTTTGGATTCCTTTTGGCGGGTTTTAAAATCTTTTGGCGGGTATTTGGAATGTTTTGGTTTGCTTTCATTTGTTTTGATTATGTTTTGGCAAGTTATTGAAAGTTTGGATCACTTCTGACTGGTTTTCTAGTATTTTGGCATCTTTTCAGAATGTTTTGATGAGTTTTGGCGGGTTCTAAACTACTTTGTCGGGTTTTTGGAATGTTTCGGTTGGTTATGATTTGTTTTTATGATGTTTTGGCCGGATTTCGGAATATTTTGGCTGGTTTTTGGAATGTTTCGGTTGGTTTATGATTTGTTTTTATGATGTTTTGCAAAGTTTTTTGAATGTTTTGATCAGTTCTGGCTGGTTTTCTAATGTTTTGGCATCTTTTCAGAATGTTTTGATGAGTTTTGCGGGTCTAAATCATTTTGGCGGGATTTTGGAATATTTTGGTTGGTTTTGATTTGTTTTGATGATGTTTTGGCGGGATTTCGGAATGTTTTGGTTGGGTTTTAGAATGTTTTGTTTTCTCTTGTGTTGTTTATATTGTCTTGGCAGGTTTTGGAATGTTTGGATTCCTTTTGGCGGGTTTTAAAATCTTTTGGCGGGTATTTGGATTGTTTTTTAACGGGTATTCGGAAGGTTTTGATTAGTTTTGACGGGTTTTGAATTATTTTGGCGGGTTTTTAGAAGATTTAGGTTTGTTTTGATTTGTTTTGATTCTGTTTAGCCCAGTTTTTGATGTGTTTGGATTAGCTTTGGTGGGCTTTATCATGTTTTGTGAGGTTTTTTCGAATGTATTGATCACTTCTGTCTGGTTTTCTATTTTGGCGGGTTTGAAAATATTTTTGGATGAGTTTTGGCGGGTTTGAAAATATTTTGGCTCTTTGCGCAGAGATGACGGTGCCGGTTGCGGTGCGCTCCGGGGCGCTCCTTCTGCGGAAAGACGCCTGGCAGCGGCACTTGGGACAGCTCCGCGTCTCCGTATTCTGTGTTTCTTGCCTTCTGCATCTCAGCAAAATGCTTTCCCACTAGGTCTAGCAAGGAGAAACTGTGGCAGCTGAGTAGATGTAGCCCGGCCCGCCCTTTGAAGTTGACAAGTTCTTGGCATCTCAGAGCCTCAAGGGAAGAGCAAGGTTATCTATGGTAGGCTGGGGCAGAACTAGCAGCAAGCAGAGCAAAGTTGTCCAAGAATAGCTTCCATTGGAATGCTAATGGCAATTGAAGAGGCAGGCCAGTGGCAAACCACTAGCTTCTAGCAGTTTGAAAGTTGCAGACACAGTGCAGGTGTTGTGCAGCTTCCTTCTTGGCCTCCTAGAAGGTGCCGCGTTCTCCGTCTCTTGCTTGCCAATATGTTGCCGTGTTCCTCTTATTTTTTGGTTGGTTTTGATTTGTTTTGATGATCTTTTGGCGGGTTTTCAGAATGTTTTGGTGGTGTTTTAGAATGTTTTGTTTTCTCTTGTGTTGTTTATATTGTCTTGGCAGGTTTTGGAATGTTTGGATTTGTTTTGGCGGGTTTTCAAATATTTTGGCGGGTATTTGGAATGTTTTGGGTTGCTTTCATTTGTTTTGATTATGTTTTGGCAAGTTATTGAAAGTTTGGATCACTTCTTACTGGTTTTCTAGTATTTTGGCATCTTTTCAGAATGTTTTGATGAGTTTTGGCGGGTTCTAAACTACTTTGTCGGGTTTTTGGAATGTTTCGGTTGGTTATGATTTGTTTTTATGATGTTTTGGCCGGATTTCGGAATATTTTGGTTGGTTTTTGGAATGTTTCGGTTGGTTTATGATTTGTTTTTATGATGTTTTGCAAAGTTTTTTGAATGTTTTGATCAGTTCTGGCTGGTTTTCTAATGTTTTGGCATTTTTTCAGAATGTTTTGATGAGTTTTGCGGGTCTAAATCATTTTGGCGGGTTTTTGGTATATTTTGGTTGGTTTTGATTTGTTTTGATGATGTTTTGGCGGGTTTTCGGAATGTTTTGGTTGGGTTTTAGAATGTTTTGTTTTCTCTTGAGTTGTTTATATTGTCTTGGCAGGTTTTGGAATGTTTGGATTCCTTTTGGCGGGTTTTAAAATATTTTGGCGGGTATTTGGAATGTTTTGGCGGGTATTCGGAAGGTTTTGATTTGTTTTGACGGGTTTTGAAATATTTTGGCAGGTTTTTAGAAGGTTTAGATTTGTTTTGATTTCTTTTGATTATGTTTAGCCCAGTTTTTGGTGTGTTTGGATTAGCTTTGGTGGGCTTTATCATGTTTTGTCAGGTTTTTTCGAATGTATTGATCACTTCTGTCTGGTTTTCTATTTTGGCGGGTTTGAAAATATTTTTGGATTAGTTTTGGCGGGTTTTAAAATATTTTGACTCTTTGCGCAGAGATGACGGTGCCGGTTGCGGTGCACTCCGGGGCGCTCCTTCTGCGGAAAGACGCCTGGCAGCGGCACTTGGGACAGCTCCGCGTCTCCGTATTCTGTGTTTCTTGCCTTCTGCATCTCAGCAAAATGCTTTCCCACTAGGTCTAGCAAGGAGAAACTGTGGCAGCTGAGTAGATGTAGCCCGGCCCGCCCATTGAAGTTGACAAGTTCTTGGCATCTCAGAGCCTCAAGGGAAGAGCAAGGTTATCTATGGTAGGCTGGGGCAGAACTAGCAGCAAGCAGAGCAAAGTTGTCCAAGAATAGCTTCCATTGGAATGCTAATGGCAATTGAAGAGGCAGGCCAGTGGCAAGCCACTAGCTTCTAGCAGTTTGAAAGTTGCAGACACAGTGCAGGTGTTGTGCGGCTTCCTTCTTGGCCTCCTAGAAGGTGCCGCGCTCTCTGTCTCTTGCTTGCCAATATATTGCCGTGTTCCTCTTATTGTTTGGTTTGTTTTGATTTGTTTTTATGATGTTTTGGTGGGTTTTCGGAATGTTTTGGTGGTGTTTTAGAATGTTTTGTTTTCTCTTGTGTTGTTTATATTGTCTTGGCCGGTTTTGGAATGTTTGGATTCCTTTTGGCGGGTTTTCAAATATTTTGGCGGGTATTTGGAATGTTTTGGTTTGCTTTCATTTGTTTTGATTATGTTTTGGCAAGTTATTGAAAGTTTTGATCACTTCAGACTGGTTTTCTAGTATTTTGGCATCTTTTCAGAATGTTTTGATGAGTTTTGGCGGGTTCTAAACTACTTTGTCGGGTTTTTGGAATGTTTTGGTTGGTTTTGACTTGTTTTTATGATGTTTTGCAAAGTTTTTTGAATGTTTTGATCAGTTCAGGCTGGTTTTCTAATGTTTTGGCATCTTTTCAGAATGTTTTGATGAGTTTTGCGGGTCTAAATCATTTTGGCGGGTTTTCGGAATATTTTGGTTGGTTTTGATTTGTTTTTATGATGTTTTGGCGGGTTTTTGGAATGTTTTGGTTGGGTTTTAGAATGTTTTGTTTTCTCTTGTGTTGTTTATATTGTCTTGGCAGGTTTTGGAATGTTTGGATTCCTTTTGGCGGGTTTTAAAATATTTTGGCGGGTATTTGGAATGTTTTGGCGGGTATTCGGAAGGTTTTGATTTGTTTTGACGGGTTTTGAAATATTTTGGCAGGTTTTTAGAAGGTTTAGATTTGTTTTGATTTCTTTTGATTATGTTTAGCCCAGTTTTTGGTGTGTTTGGATTAGCTTTGGTGGGCTTTATCATGTTTTGTCAGGTTTTTTCGAATGTATTGATCACTTCTGTCTGGTTTTCTATTTTGGCGGGTTTGAAAATATTTTTGGATTAGTTTTGGCGGGTTTTAAAATATTTTGACTCTTTGCGCAGAGATGACGGTGCCGGTTGCGGTGCACTCCGGGGCGCTCCTTCTGCGGAAAGACGCCTGGCAGCGGCACTTGGGACAGCTCCGCGTCTCCGTATTCTGTGTTTCTTGCCTTCTGCATCTCAGCAAAATGCTTTCCCACTAGGTCTAGCAAGGAGAAACTGTGCCAGCTGAGTAGATGTAGCCCGGCCCGCCCATTGAAGTTGACAAGTTCTTGGCATCTCAGAGCCTCAAGGGAAGAGCAAGGTTATCTATGGTAGGCTGGGGCAGAACTAGCAGCAAGCAGAGCAAAGTTGTCCAAGAATAGCTTCCATTGGAATGCTAATGGCAATTGAAGAGGCAGGCCAGTGGCAAGCCACTAGCTTCTAGCAGTTTGAAAGTTGCAGACACAGTGCAGGTGTTGTGCGGCTTCCTTCTTGGCCTCCTAGAAGGTGCCGCGCTCTCTGTCTCTTGCTTGCCAATATATTGCCGTGTTCCTCTTATTGTTTGGTTTGTTTTGATTTGTTTTTATGATGTTTTGGTGGGTTTTCGGAATGTTTTGGTGGTGTTTTAGAATGTTTTGTTTTCTCTTGTGTTGTTTATATTGTCTTGGCCGGTTTTGGAATGTTTGGATTCCTTTTGGCGGGTTTTCAAATATTTTGGCGGGTATTTGGAATGTTTTGGTTTGCTTTCATTTGTTTTGATTATGTTTTGGCAAGTTATTGAAAGTTTTGATCACTTCAGACTGGTTTTCTAGTATTTTGGCATCTTTTCAGAATGTTTTGATGAGTTTTGGCGGGTTCTAAACTACTTTGTCGGGTTTTTGGAATGTTTTGGTTGGTTTTGACTTGTTTTTATGATGTTTTGCAAAGTTTTTTGAATGTTTTGATCAGTTCAGACTGGTTTTCTAATGTTTTGGCATCTTTTCAGAATGTTTTGATGAGTTTTGCGGGTCTAAATCATTTTGGCGGGTTTTCGGAATATTTTGGTTGGTTTTGATTTGTTTTTATGATGTTTTGGCGGGTTTTCGGAATGTTTTGGTGGTGTTTTAGAATGTTTTGTTTTCTCTTGTGTTGTTTATATTGTCTTGGCAGGTTTTGGAATGTTTGGATTCCTTTTGGCGGGTTTTAAAATATTTTGGCGGGTATTTGGAATGTTTTGGCGGGTATTCGGAAGGTTTTGATTTGTTTTGACGGGTTTTGAAATATTTTGGCAGGTTTTTAGAAGGTTTAGGTTTGTTTTGATTTGTTTTGATTCTGTTTAGCCCAGTTTTTGGTGTGTTTGGATTAGCTTTGGTGGGCCTTACCATGTTTTGTCAGGTTTTTTTGAATGTATTGATCACTTCTGTCTGGTTTTCTATTTTGGCGGGTTTGAAAATATTTTTGGATTAGTTTTGGCGGGTTTTAAAATATTTTGACTCTTTGCGCAGAGATGACGGTGCCGGTTGCGGTGCACTCCGGGGCGCTCCTTCTGCGGAAAGACGCCTGGCAGTGGCACTTGGGACAGCTCCGCGTCTCCGTATTCTGTGTTTCTTGCCTTCTGCATCTCAGCAAAATGCTTTCCCACTAGGTCTAGCAAGGAGAAACTGTGGCAGCTGAGTAGATGTAGCCCGGCCCGCCCTTTGAAGTTGACAAGTTCTTGGCATCTCAGAGCCTCAAGGGAAGAGCAAGGTTATCTATGGTAGGCTGGGGCAGAACTAGCAGCAAGCAGAGCAAAGTTGTCCAAGAATAGCTTCCATTGGAATGCTAATGGCAATTGAAGAGGCAGGCCAGTGGCAAGCCACTAGCTTCTAGCAGTTTGAAAGTTGCAGACACAGTGCAGGTGTTGTGCGATTTCCTTCTTGGCCTCCTAGAAGGTGCCGCGCTCTCTGTCTCTTGCTTGCCAATATGTTGCCGTGTTCCTCTTATTGTTTGGTTTGTTTTGATTTGTTTTTATGATGTTTTGGTGGGTTTTCGGAATGTTTTGGTGGTGTTTCAGAATGTTTTGTTTTCTCTTGTATTGTTTATATTGTCTTGGCAGGTTTTGGAATGTTTGGATTCCTTTTGGCGGGTTTTAAAATCTTTTGGCGGGTATTTGGAATGTTTTGGGTTGCTTTCATTTGTTTTGATTATGTTTTGGCAAGTTATTGAAAGTTTCGATCACTTCAGACTGGTTTTCTAGTATTTTGGCATCTTTTCAGAATGTTTTGATGAGTTTTGGCGGGTTCTAAACTATTTTGTCGGGTTTTTGGAATGTTTTGGTTGGTTTTGATTTGTTTTTATGATGCATTGCCAAGTTTTTTGAATGTTTTGATCAGTTCTGGCTGGTTTTCTAATGTTTTGGCATCTTTTCAGAATGTTTTGATGAGTTTTGCGGGTCTAAATAATTTTGGCGGGTTTTCGGAATGTTTTGGTTGGTTTTGATTTGTTTTGATGATGTTTTGGCGGGTTTTCGGAATGTTTTGGTTGGGTTTTAGAATGTTTTGTATTCTCTTGAGTTGTTTTTATTGTGTTGGCAGGGTTTGGAATGTTTGGATTCATTTTGGCGGGTTTTAAAAACTTTTGGCGGGTATTTGGAATGTTTTTTAACGGGTATTCGGAAGGTTTTGATTAGTTTTGACGGGTTTTGAAATATTTTGGCGGGTTTTTAGAGGTTTTAGATTTGTTTTGATTTGTTTTGATTCTGTTTAGCCCAGTTTTTGGTGTGTTTGGATTAGCTTTGGTGGGCTTTATCATGTTTTGTGAGGTTTTTTCGAATGTATTGATCACTTCTGTCTGGTTTTCTATTTTGGCGGGTTTGAAAATATTTTTGGATGAGTTTTGGCGGGTTTGAAAATATTTTGGCTTTTTGCGCAGAGATGACGGTGCCGGTTGCGGTGCGCTCCGGGGCGCTCCTTCTGCGGAAAGACGCCTGGCAGCGGCACTTGGGACAGCTCCGCGTCTCCGTATTCTGCGTTTCTTGCCTTCTGCATCTCAGCAAAATGCTTTCCCACTAGGTCTAGCAAGGAGAAACTGTGGCAGCTGAGTAGATGTAGCCCGGCCCGCCCTTTGAAGTTGACAAGTTCTTGGCATCTCAGAGCCTCAAGGGAAGAGCAAGGTTATCTATGGTAGGCTGGGGCAGAACTAGCAGCAAGCAGAGCAAAGTTGTCCAAGAATAGCTTCCATTGGAATGCTAATGGCAATTGAAGAGGCAGGCCAGTGGCAAGCCACTAGCTTCTAGCAGTTTGAAAGTTGCAGACACAGTGCAGGTGTTGTGCGGCTTCTTTCTTGGCCTCCTAGAAGGTGCCGTGGTGCCGCGCTCTCCGTCTCTTGCTTGCCAATATGTTGCCGTGTTCCTCCTATTGTTTGGTTTGTTTTGATTTGTTTTGATGATGTTTTGGCGGGTTTTCGGAATGTTTTGGTGGTGTTTCAGAATGTTTTGTTTTCTCTTGTATTGTTTATATTGTCTTGGCAGGTTTTGGAATGTTTGGATTTGTTTTGGCGGGTTTTAAAATATTTTGGCGGGTATTTGGAATGTTTTGGGTTGCTTTCATTTGTTTTGATTATGTTTTGGCAAGGTATTGAAAGTTTGGATCACTTCAGACTGGTTTTCTAGTATTTTGGCATCTTTTCAGAATGTTTTGATGAGTTTTGGCGGGTTCTAAACTATTTTGTCGGGTTTTTGGAATGTTTTGGTTGGTTTTGATTTGTTTTTATGATGCATTGCCAAGTTTTTTGAATGTTTTGATCAGTTCTGGCTGGTTTTCTAATGTTTTGGCATCTTTTCAGAATGTTTTGATGAGTTTTGCGGGTCTAAATAATTTTGGCGGGTTTTCGGAATGTTTTGGTTGGTTTTGATTTGTTTTGATGATGTTTTGGCGGGTTTTCGGAATGTTTTGGTTGGGTTTTAGAATGTTTTGTATTCTCTTGAGTTGTTTTTATTGTGTTGGCAGGTTTTGGAATGTTTGGATTCATTTTTGCGTGTTTTAAAATCTTTTGGCGGGTATTTGGAATGTTTTTTAACGGGTATTCGGAAGGTTTTGATTAGTTTTGACGGGTTTTGAATTATTTTGGCGGGTTTTTAGAAGGTTTAGGTTTGTTTTGATTTGTTTTGATTCTGTTTAGCCCAGTTTTTGGTGTGTTTGGATTAGCTTTGGTGGGCTTTATCATGTTTTGTCAGGTTTTTTCGAATGTATTGATCACTTCTGTCTGGTTTTCTATTTTGGCGGGTTTGAAAATATTTTTGGATGAGTTTTGGCGGGTTTGAAAATATTTTGGCTCTTTGCGCAGAGATGACGGTGCCGGTTGCGGTGCGCTCCGGGGCGCTCCTTCTGCGGAAAGACGGCTGGCAGCGGCACTTGGGACAGCTCCGCGTCTCCGTATTCTGCGTTTCTTGCCTTCTGCATCTCAGCAAAATGCTTTCCCACTAGGTCTAGCAAGGAGAAACTGTGGCAGCTGAGTAGATGTAGCCCGGCCCGCCCTTTGAAGTTGACAAGTTCTTGGCATCTCAGAGCCTCAAGGGAAGAGCAAGGTTATCTATGGTAGGCTGGGGCAGAACTAGCAGCAAGCAGAGCAAAGTTGTCCAAGAATAGCTTCCATTGGAATGCTAATGGCAATTGAAGAGGCAGGCCAGTGGCAAGCCACTATCTTCTAGCAGTTTGAAAGTTGCAGACACAGTGCAGGTGTTGTGCGATTTCCTTCTTGGCCTCCTAGAAGGTGCCGCGCTCTCTGTCTCTTGCTTGCCAATATGTTGCCGTGTTCCTCTTATTGTTTGGTTTGTTTTGATTTGTTTTTATGATGTTTTGGCGGGTTTTCGGAATGTTTTGGTGGTGTTTCAGAATGTTTTGTTTTCTCTTGTATTGTTTATATTGTCTTGGCAGGTTTTGGAATGTTTGGATTTGTTTTGGCGGGTTTTAAAATATTTTGGCGGGTATTTGGAATGTTTTGGGTTGCTTTCATTTGTTTTGATTATGTTTTGGCAAGGTATTGAAAGTTTGGATCACTTCAGACTGGTTTTCTAGTATTTTGGCATCTTTTCAGAATGTTTTGATGAGTTTTGGCGGGTTCTAAACTATTTTGTCGGGTTTTTGGAATGTTTTGGTTGGTTTTGATTTGTTTTTATGATGCATTGCCAAGTTTTTTGAATGTTTTGATCAGTTCTGGCTGGTTTTCTAATGTTTTGGCATCTTTTCAGAATGTTTTGATGAGTTTTGCGGGTCTAAATAATTTTGGCGGGTTTTCGGAATGTTTTGGTTGGTTTTGATTTGTTTTGATGATGTTTTGGCGGGTTTTCGGAATGTTTTGGTTGGGTTTTAGAATGTTTTGTATTCTCTTGAGTTGTTTTTATTGTGTTGGCAGGGTTTGGAATGTTTGGATTCATTTTGGCGGGTTTTAAAAACTTTTGGCGGGTATTTGGAATGTTTTTTAACGGGTATTCGGAAGGTTTTGATTAGTTTTGACGGGTTTTGAAATATTTTGGCGGGTTTTTAGAGGTTTTAGATTTGTTTTGATTTGTTTTGATTCTGTTTAGCCCAGTTTTTGGTGTGTTTGGATTAGCTTTGGTGGGCTTTATCATGTTTTGTCAGGTTTTTTCGAATGTATTGATCACTTCTGTCTGGTTTTCTATTTTGGCGGGTTTGAAAATATTTTTGGATGAGTTTTGGCGGGTTTGAAAATATTTTGGCTCTTTGCGCAGAGACGACGGTGCCGGTTGCGGTGCGCTCCGGGGCGCTCCTTCTGCGGAAAGACGCCTGGCAGCGGCACTTGGGACAGCTCCGCGTCTCCGTATTCTGCGTTTCTTGCCTTCTGCATCTCAGCAAAATGCTTTCCCACTAGGTCTAGCAAGGAGAAACTGTGGCAGCTGAGTAGATGTAGCCCGGCCCGCCCTTTGAAGTTGACAAGTTCTTGGCATCTCAGAGCCTCAAGGGAAGAGCAAGGTTATCTATGGTAGGCTGGGGCAGAACTAGCAGCAAGCAGAGCAAAGTTGTCCAAGAATAGCTTCCATTGGAATGCTAATGGCAATTGAAGAGGCAGGCCAGTGGCAAGCCACTATCTTCTAGCAGTTTGAAAGTTGCAGACACAGTGCAGGTGTTGTGCGATTTCCTTCTTGGCCTCCTAGAAGGTGCCGCGCTCTCTGTCTCTTGCTTGCCAATATGTTGCCGTGTTCCTCTTATTGTTTGGTTTGTTTTGATTTGTTTTTATGATGTTTTGGCGGGTTTTCGGAATGTTTTGGTGGTGTTTCAGAATGTTTTGTTTTCTCTTGTATTGTTTATATTGTCTTGGCAGGTTTTGGAATGTTTGGATTCCTTTTGGCGGGTTTTAAAATCTTTTGGCGGGTATTTGGAATGTTTTGGTTTGCTTTCATTTGTTTTGATTATGTTTTGGCAAGTTATTGAAAGTTTGGATCACTTCAGACTGGTTTTCTAGTATTTTGGCATCTTTTCAGAATGTTTTGATGAGTTTTGGCGGGTTCTAAACTACTTTGTCGGGTTTTTGGAATGTTTCGGTTGGTTATGATTTGTTTTTATGATGTTTTGGCCGGATTTCGGCATATTTTGGTTGGTTTTTGGAATGTTTCGGTTGGTTTATGATTTGTTTTTATGATGTTTTTCAAAGTTTTTTGAATGTTTTGATCAGTTCTGGCTGGTTTTCTAATGTTTTGGCATCTTTTCAGAATGTTTTGATGAGTTTTGCGGGTCTAAATCATTTTGGCGGGTTTTTGGAATATTTTGGTTGGTTTTGATTTGTTTTGATGATGTTTTGGCGGGTTTTCGGAATGTTTTGGTTGGGTTTTAGAATGTTTTGTATTCTCTTGAGTTGTTTTTATTGTGTTGGCAGGTTTTGGAATGTTTGGATTCATTTTTGCGTGTTTTAAAATCTTTTGGCGGGTATTTGGAATGTTTTTTAACGGGTATTCGGAAGGTTTTGATTAGTTTTGACGGGTTTTGAATTATTTTGGCGGGTTTTTAGAAGGTTTAGGTTTGTTTTGATTTGTTTTGATTCTGTTTAGCCCAGTTTTTGGTGTGTTTGGATTAGCTTTGGTGGGCTTTATCATGTTTTGTCAGGTTTTTTCGAATGTATTGATCACTTCTGTCTGGTTTTCTATTTTGGCGGGTTTGAAAATATTTTTGGATGAGTTTTGGCGGGTTTGAAAATATTTTGGCTCTTTGCGCAGAGATGACGGTGCCGGTTGCGGTGCGCTGCGGGGCGCTCCTTCTGCGGAAAGACGCCTGGCAGCGGCACTTGGGACAGCTCCGCGTCTCCGTATTCTGCGTTTCTTGCCTTCTGCATCTCAGCAAAATGCTTTCCCACTAGGTCTAGCAAGGAGAAACTGTGGCAGCTGAGTAGATGTAGCCCGGCCCGCCCTTTGAAGTTGACAAGTTCTTGGCATCTCAGAGCCTCAAGGGAAGAGCAAGGTTATCTATGGTAGGCTGGGGCAGAACTAGCAGCAAGCAGAGCAAAGTTGTCCAAGAATAGCTTCCATTGGAATGCTAATGGCAATTGAAGAGGCAGGCCAGTGGCAAGCCACTAGCTTCTAGCAGTTTGAAAGTTGCAGACACAGTGCAGGTGTTGTGCGATTTCCTTCTTGGCCTCCTAGAAGGTGCCGCGCTCTCTGTCTCTTGCTTGCCAATATGTTGCCGTGTTCCTCTTATTGTTTGGTTTGTTTTGATTTGTTTTTATGATGTTTTGGCGGGTTTTCGGAATGTTTTGGTGGTGTTTCAGAATGTTTTGTTTTCTCTTGTATTGTTTATATTGTCTTGGCAGGTTTTGGAATGTTTGGATTCGTTTTGGCGGGTTTTAAAATATTTTGGCGGGTATTTGGAATGTTTTGGGTTGCTTTCATTTGTTTTGATTATGTTTTGGCAAGGTATTGAAAGTTTGGATCACTTCAGACTGGTTTTCTAGTATTTTGGCATCTTTTCAGAATGTTTTGATGAGTTTTGGCGGGTTCTAAACTACTTTGTCGGGTTTTTGGAATGTTTCGGTTGGTTTTGATTTGTTTTTATGATGCATTGCCAAGTTTTTTGAATGTTTTGATCAGTTCTGGCTGGTTTTCTAATGTTTTGGCATCTTTTCAGAATGTTTTGATGAGTTTTGCGGGTCTAAATCATTTTGGCGGGTTTTTGGAATGTTTCGGTTGGTTATGATTTGTTTTTATGATGTTTTGGCCGGATTTCGGCTTATTTTGGTTGGTTTTTGGAATGTTTCGGTTGGTTTATGATTTGTTTTTATGATGTTTTGCAAAGTTTTTTGAATGTTTTGATCAGTTCTGGCTGGTTTTCTAATGTTTTGGCATCTTTTCAGAATGTTTTGATGAGTTTTGCGGGTCTAAATCATTTTGGCGGGTTTTTGGAATATTTTGGTTGGTTTTGATTTGTTTTGATGATGTTTTGGCGGGTTTTCGGAATGTTTTGGTTGGGTTTTAGAATGTTTTGTATTCTCTTGAGTTGTTTTTATTGTGTTGGTAGGTTTTGGAAAGTTTGGATTCATTTTTGCGTGTTTTAAAATCTTTTGGCGGGTATTTGGAATGTTTTTTAACGGGTATTCGGAAGGTTTTGATTAGTTTTGACGGGTTTTGAATTATTTTGGCGGGTTTTTAGAAGGTTTAGGTTTGTTTTGATTTGTTTTGATTCTGTTTAGCCCAGTTTTTGATGTGTTTGGATTAGCTTTGGTGGGCTTTATCATGTTTTGTGAGGTTTTTTCGAATGTATTGATCACTTCTGTCTGGTTTTCTATTTTGGCGGGTTTGAAAATAGTTTTGGATGAGTTTTGGCGGGTTTGAAAGTATTTTGGCTCTTTGCGCAGAGATGACGGTGCCGGTTGCGGTGCGCTGCGGGGCGCTCCTTCTGCGGAAAGACGCCTGGCAGCGGCACTTGGGACAGCTCCGCGTCTCCGTATTCTGTGTTTCTTGCCTTCTGCATCTCAGCAAAATGCTTTCCCACTAGGTCTAGCAAGGAGAAACTGTGCCAGCTGAGTAGATGTAGCCCGGCCCGCCCTTTGAAGTTGACAAGTTCTTGGCATCTCAGAGCCTCAAGGGAAGAGCAAGGTTATCTATGGTAGGCTGGGGCAGAACTAGCAGCAAGCAGAGCAAAGTTGTCCAAGAATAGCTTCCATTGGAATGCTAATGGCAATTGAAGAGGCAGGCCAGTGGCAAGCCACTAGCTTCTAGCAGTTTGAAAGTTGCAGACACAGTGCAGGTGTTATGCGGCTTCCTTCTTGGCCTCCTAGAAGGTGCCGCGCTCTCTGTCTCTTGCTTGCTAATATATTGCCGTGTTCCTCTTATTGTTTGGTTTGTTTTGATTTGTTTTGATGATGTTTTGGTGGGTTTTCGGAATGTTTTGGTGGTGTTTTAGAATGTTTTGTTTTCTCTTGTGTTGTTTATATTGTCTTGGCAGGTTTTTGAATGTTTGGATTCCTTTTGGCGGGTTTTAAAATATTTTGGCGGGTATTTGGAATGTTTTGGTTTGCTTTCATTTGTTTTGATTATGTTTTGGCAAGTTATTTAAAGTTTCGATCACTTCAGACTGGTTTTCTAGTATTTTGGCATCTTTTCAGAATGTTTTGATGAGTTTTGGCGGGTTCTAAACTACTTTGTCGGGTTTTTGGAATGTTTTGGTTGGTTTTGACTTGTTTTTATGATGTTTTGGCCGGATTTCGGAATATTTTGGCTGGTTTTTAGAATGTTTTGGTTGGTTTATGATTTGTTTTTATGATGTTTTGCAAAGTTTTTTGAATGTTTTGATCAGTTCAGGCTGGTTTTCTAATGTTTTGGCATCTTTTCAGAATGTTTTGATGAGTTTTGCGGGTCTAAATCATTTTGGCGGGTTTTCGGAATATTTTGGTTGGTTTTGATTTGTTTTGATGATGTTTTGGCGGGTTTTCGGAATGTTTTGGTTGGGTTTTAGAATGTTTTGTTTTCTCTTGTGTTGTTTATATTGTCTTGGCAGGTTTTGGAATGTTTGGATTCCTTTTGGCGGGTTTTAAAATATTTTGGCGGGTATTTGGAATGTTTTGGCGGGTATTCGGAAGGTTTTGATTTGTTTTGACGGGTTTTGAAATATTTTGGCAGGTTTTTAGAAGGTTTAGATTTGTTTTGATTTCTTTTGATTATGTTTAGCCCAGTTTTTGGTGTGTTTGGATTAGCTTTGGTGGGCCTTACCATGTTTTGTCAGGTTTTTTTGAATGTATTGATCACTTCTGTCTGGTTTTCTATTTTGGCGGGTTTGAAAATATTTTTGGATTAGTTTTGGCGGGTTTTAAAATATTTTGACTCTTTGCGCAGAGATGACGGTGCCGGTTGCGGTGCACTCCGGGGCGCTCCTTCTGCGGAAAGACGCCTGGCAGTGGCACTTGGGACAGCTCCGCGTCTCCGTATTCTGTGTTTCTTGCCTTCTGCATCTCAGCAAAATGCTTTCCCACTAGGTCTAGCAAGGAGAAACTGTGGCAGCTGAGTAGATGTAGCCCGGCCCGCCCTTTGAAGTTGACAAGTTCTTGGCATCTCAGAGCCTCAAGGGAAGAGCAAGGTTATCTATGGTAGGCTGGGGCAGAACTAGCAGCAAGCAGAGCAAAGTTGTCCAAGAATAGCTTCCATTGGAATGCTAATGGCAATTGAAGAGGCAGGCCAGTGGCAAGCCACTAGCTTCTAGCAGTTTGAAAGTTGCAGACACAGTGCAGGTGTTGTGCGATTTCCTTCTTGGCCTCCTAGAAGGTGCCACGCTCTCTGTCTCTTGCTTGCCAATATGTTGCCGTGTTCCTCTTATTGTTTGGTTTGTTTTGATTTGTTTTGATGATGTTTTGGTGGGTTTTCGGAATGTTTTGGTGGTGTTTTAGAATGTTTTGTTTTCTCTTGTGTTGTTTATATTGTCTTGGCCGGTTTTGGAATGTTTGGATTCCTTTTGGCGGGTTTTCAAATATTTTGGCGGGTATTTGGAATGTTTTGGTTTGCTTTCATTTGTTTTGATTATGTTTTGGCAAGTTATTGAAAGTTTGGATCACTTCTTACTGGTTTTCTAGTATTTTGGCATCTTTTCAGAATGTTTTGATGAGTTTTGGCGGGTTCTAAACTACTTTGTCGGGTTTTTGGAATGTTTCGGTTGGTTATGATTTGTTTTTATGATGTTTTGGCCGGATTTCGGCATATTTTGGTTGGTTTTTGGAATGTTTCGGTTGGTTTATGATTTGTTTTTATGATGTTTTTCAAAGTTTTTTGAATGTTTTGATCAGTTCTGGCTGGTTTTCTAATGTTTTGGCATCTTTTCAGAATGTTTTGATGAGTTTTGCGGGTCTAAATCATTTTGGCGGGTTTTTGGAATATTTTGGTTGGTTTTGATTTGTTTTGATGATGTTTTGGCGGGTTTTCGGAATGTTTTGGTTGGGTTTTAGAATGTTTTGTATTCTCTTGAGTTGTTTTTATTGTGTTGGCAGGTTTTGGAATGTTTGGATTCATTTTTGCGTGTTTTAAAATCTTTTGGCGGGTATTTGGAATGTTTTTTAACGGGTATT
This sequence comes from Passer domesticus, assembly GCF_036417665.1. Taxonomy (NCBI): domain Eukaryota; kingdom Metazoa; phylum Chordata; class Aves; order Passeriformes; family Passeridae; genus Passer; species Passer domesticus. The sequence continues at coordinate 61,336,201 of NC_087474.1, forward strand.
CGGAAGGTTTTGATTAGTTTTGACGGGTTTTGAATTATTTTGGCGGGTTTTTAGAAGGTTTAGGTTTGTTTTGATTTGTTTTGATTCTGTTTAGCCCAGTTTTTGGTGTGTTTGGATTAGCTTTGGTGGGCTTTATCATGTTTTGTGAGGTTTTTTCGAATGTATTGATCACTTCTGTCTGGTTTTCTATTTTGGCGGGTTTGAAAATATTTTTGGATGAGTTTTGGCGGGTTTGAAAATATTTTGGCTCTTTGCGCAGAGATGACGGTGCCGGTTGCGGTGCGCTCCGGGGCGCTCCTTCTGCGGAAAGACGCCTGGCAGCGGCACTTGGGACAGCTCCGCGTCTCCGTATTCTGCGTTTCTTGCCTTCTGCATCTCAGCAAAATGCTTTCCCACTAGGTCTAGCAAGGAGAAACTGTGGCAGCTGAGTAGATGTAGCCCGGCCCGCCCTTTGAAGTTGACAAGTTCTTGGCATCTCAGAGCCTCAAGGGAAGAGCAAGGTTATCTATGGTAGGCTGGGGCAGAACTAGCAGCAAGCAGAGCAAAGTTGTCCAAGAATAGCTTCCATTGGAATGCTAATGGCAATTGAAGAGGCAGGCCAGTGGCAAGCCACTAGCTTCTAGCAGTTTGAAAGTTGCAGACACAGTGCAGGTGTTGTGCGATTTCCTTCTTGGCCTCCTAGAAGGTGCCGCGCTCTCTGTCTCTTGCTTGCCAATATGTTGCCGTGTTCCTCTTATTGTTTGGTTTGTTTTGATTTGTTTTTATGATGTTTTGGCGGGTTTTCGGAATGTTTTGGTGGTGTTTCAGAATGTTTTGTTTTCTCTTGTATTGTTTATATTGTCTTGGCAGGTTTTGGAATGTTTGGATTTGTTTTGGCGGGTTTTAAAATATTTTGGCGGGTATTTGGAATGTTTTGGGTTGCTTTCATTTGTTTTGATTATGTTTTGGCAAGGTATTGAAAGTTTGGATCACTTCAGACTGGTTTTCTAGTATTTTGGCATCTTTTCAGAATGTTTTGATGAGTTTTGGCGGGTTCTAAACTATTTTGTCGGGTTTTTGGAATGTTTTGGTTGGTTTTGATTTGTTTTTATGATGCATTGCCAAGTTTTTTGAATGTTTTGATCAGTTCTGGCTGGTTTTCTAATGTTTTGGCATCTTTTCAGAATGTTTTGATGAGTTTTGCGGGTCTAAATAATTTTGGCGGGTTTTCGGAATGTTTTGGTTGGTTTTGATTTGTTTTGATGATGTTTTGGCGGGTTTTCGGAATGTTTTGGTTGGGTTTTAGAATGTTTTGTATTCTCTTGAGTTGTTTTTATTGTGTTGGCATGGTTTGGAATGTTTGGATTCATTTTGGCGGGTTTTAAAAACTTTTGGCGGGTATTTGGAATGTTTTTTAACGGGTATTCAGAAGGTTTTGATTAGTTTTGACGGGTTTTGAAATATTTTGGCGGGTTTTTAGAGGTTTTAGATTTGTTTTGATTTGTTTTGATTCTGTTTAGCCCAGTTTTTGGTGTGTTTGGATTAGCTTTGGTGGGCCTTACCATGTTTTGTCAGGTTTTTTTGAATGTATTGATCACTTCTGTCTGGTTTTCTATTTTGGCGGGTTTGAAAATATTTTTGGATTAGTTTTGGCGGGTTTTAAAATATTTTGACTCTTTGCGCAGAGATGACGGTGCCGGTTGCGGTGCACTCCGGGGCGCTCCTTCTGCGGAAAGACGCCTGGCAGTGGCACTTGGGACAGCTCCGCGTCTCCGTATTCTGTGTTTCTTGCCTTCTGCATCTCAGCAAAATGCTTTCCCACTAGGTCTAGCAAGGAGAAACTGTGGCAGCTGAGTAGATGTAGCCCGGCCCGCCCTTTGAAGTTGACAAGTTCTTGGCATCTCAGAGCCTCAAGGGAAGAGCAAGGTTATCTATGGTAGGCTGGGGCAGAACTAGCAGCAAGCAGAGCAAAGTTGTCCAAGAATAGCTTCCATTGGAATGCTAATGGCAATTGAAGAGGCAGGCCAGTGGCAAGCCACTAGCTTCTAGCAGTTTGAAAGTTGCAGACACAGTGCAGGTGTTGTGCGATTTCCTTCTTGGCCTCCTAGAAGGTGCCACGCTCTCTGTCTCTTGCTTGCCAATATGTTGCCGTGTTCCTCTTATTGTTTGGTTTGTTTTGATTTGTTTTGATGATGTTTTGGTGGGTTTTCGGAATGTTTTGGTGGTGTTTTAGAATGTTTTGTTTTCTCTTGTGTTGTTTATATTGTCTTGGCCGGTTTTGGAATGTTTGGATTCCTTTTGGCGGGTTTTCAAATCTTTTGGCGGGTATTTGGAATGTTTTGGTTTGCTTTCATTTGTTTTGATTATGTTTTGGCAAGTTATTGAAAGTTTGGATCACTTCTTACTGGTTTTCTAGTATTTTGGCATCTTTTCAGAATGTTTTGATGAGTTTTGGCGGGTTCTAAACTACTTTGTCGGGTTTTTGGAATGTTTCGGTTGGTTATGATTTGTTTTTATGATGTTTTGGCCGGATTTCGGCATATTTTGGTTGGTTTTTGGAATGTTTCGGTTGGTTTATGATTTGTTTTTATGATGTTTTTCAAAGTTTTTTGAATGTTTTGATCAGTTCTGGCTGGTTTTCTAATGTTTTGGCATCTTTTCAGAATGTTTTGATGAGTTTTGCGGGTCTAAATCATTTTGGCGGGTTTTTGGAATATTTTGGTTGGTTTTGATTTGTTTTGATGATGTTTTGGCGGGTTTTCGGAATGTTTTGGTTGGGTTTTAGAATGTTTTGTATTCTCTTGAGTTGTTTTTATTGTGTTGGCAGGTTTTGGAATGTTTGGATTCATTTTTGCGTGTTTTAAAATCTTTTGGCGGGTATTTGGAATGTTTTTTAACGGGTATTCGGAAGGTTTTGATTAGTTTTGACGGGTTTTGAATTATTTTGGCGGGTTTTTAGAAGATTTAGGTTTGTTTTGATTTGTTTTGATTCTGTTTAGCCCAGTTTTTGATGTGTTTGGATTAGCTTTGGTGGGCTTTATCATGTTTTGTGAGGTTTTTTCGAATGTATTGATCACTTCTGTCTGGTTTTCTATTTTGGCGGGTTTGAAAATATTTTTGGATGAGTTTTGGCGGGTTTGAAAATATTTTGGCTCTTTGCGCAGAGACGACGGTGCCGGTTGCGGTGCGCTCCGGGGCGCTCCTTCTGCGGAAAGACGCCTGGCAGCGGCACTTGGGACAGCTCCACGTCTCCGTATTCTGCGTTTCTTGCCTTCTGCATCTCAGCAAAATGCTTTCCCACTAGGTCTAGCAAGGAGAAACTGTGGCAGCTGAGTAGATGTAGCCCGGCCCGCCCTTTGAAGTTGACAAGTTCTTGGCATCTCAGAGCCTCAAGGGAAGAGCAAGGTTATCTATGGTAGGCTGGGGCAGAACTAGCAGCAAGCAGAGCAAAGTTGTCCAAGAATAGCTTCCATTGGAATGCTAATGGCAATTGAAGAGGCAGGCCAGTGGCAAGCCACTAGCTTCTAGCAGTTTGAAAGTTGCAGACACAGTGCAGGTGTTGTGCGATTTCCTTCTTGGCCTCCTAGAAGGTGCCGCGCTCTCTGTCTCTTGCTTGCCAATATGTTGCCGTGTTCCTCTTATTGTTTGGTTTGTTTTGATTTGTTTTTATGATGTTTTGGCGGGTTTTCGGAATGTTTTGGTGGTGTTTCAGAATGTTTTGTTTTCTCTTGTATTGTTTATATTGTCTTGGCAGGTTTTGGAATGTTTGGATTCCTTTTGGCGGGTTTTAAAATCTTTTGGCGGGTATTTGGAATGTTTTGGTTTGCTTTCATTTGTTTTGATTATGTTTTGGCAAGTTATTGAAAGTTTCGATCACTTCAGACTGGTTTTCTAGTATTTTGGCATCTTTTCAGAATGTTTTGATGAGTTTTGGCGGGTTCTAAACTATTTTGTCGGGTTTTTGGAATGTTTTGGTTGGTTTTGATTTGTTTTTATGATGCATTGCCAAGTTTTTTGAATGTTTTGATCAGTTCTGGCTGGTTTTCTAATGTTTTGGCATCTTTTCAGAATGTTTTGATGAGTTTTGCGGGTCTAAATAATTTTGGCGGGTTTTCGGAATGTTTTGGTTGGTTTTGATTTGTTTTGATGATGTTTTGGCGGGTTTTCGGAATGTTTTGGTTGGGTTTTAGAATGTTTTGTATTCTCTTGAGTTGTTTTTATTGTGTTGGCAGGGTTTGGAATGTTTGGATTCATTTTGGCGGGTTTTAAAAACTTTTGGCGGGTATTTGGAATGTTTTTTAACGGGTATTCGGAAGGTTTTGATTAGTTTTGACGGGTTTTGAAATATTTTGGCGGGTTTTTAGAGGTTTTAGATTTGTTTTGATTTGTTTTGATTCTGTTTAGCCCAGTTTTTGGTGTGTTTGGATTAGCTTTGGTGGGCTTTATCATGTTTTGTCAGGTTTTTTCGAATGTATTGATCACTTCTGTCTGGTTTTCTATTTTGGCGGGTTTGAAAATATTTTTGGATGAGTTTTGGCGGGTTTGAAAATATTTTGGCTTTTTGCGCAGAGATGACGGTGCCGGTTGCGGTGCGCTCCGGGGCGCTCCTTCTGCGGAAAGACGCCTGGCAGCGGCACTTGGGACAGCTCCGCGTCTCCGTATTCTGCGTTTCTTGCCTTCTGCATCTCAGCAAAATGCTTTCCCACTAGGTCTAGCAAGGAGAAACTGTGGCAGCTGAGTAGATGTAGCCCGGCCCGCCCTTTGAAGTTGACAAGTTCTTGGCATCTCAGAGCCTCAAGGGAAAAGCAAGGTTATCTATGGTAGGCTGGGGCAGAACTAGCAGCAAGCAGAGCAAAGTTGTCCAAGAATAGCTTCCATTGGAATGCTAATGGCAATTGAAGAGGCAGGCCAGTGGCAAGCCACTAGCTTCTAGCAGTTTGAAAGTTGCAGACACAGTGCAGGTGTTGTCCGATTTCCTTCTTGGCCTCCTAGAAGGTGCCGCGTTCTCTGTCTCTTGCTTGCCAATATGTTGCCGTGTTCCTCCTATTGTTTGGTTTGTTTTGATTTGTTTTTATGATCTTTTGGCGGGTTTTCGGAATGTTTTGGTGGTGTTTTAGAATGTTTTGTTTTCTCTTGTGTTGTTTTTATTGTGTTGGCAGGTTTTGGAATGTTTGGATTTGTTTTGGCAGGTTTTAAAATATTTTGGCGGGTATTTGGAATGTTTTGGTTTGCTTTCATTTGTTTTGATTATGTTTTGGCAAGTTATTGAAAGTTTCGATCACTTCTGACTGGTTTTCTAGTATTTTGGCATCTTTTCAGAATGTTTTGATCAGTTTTGGCGGGTTCTATAATATTTTGTCGGGTTTTTGGAATGTTTTGGTTGGTTTTGAGTCGTTTTTATTTTGATTTTGCGGGTTTTCAGAATGTTTTGGTTGGTTTTGATTTCTTTTAAATATTATTTTGTGGGTTTTGGAATGTTTTGATTTTTTTTGTCTAGTTTAAAATATTTTGGCATGTATTTGGAAGGTTTTGTTTGTTTTCATTTTTTTTGGTTATGTTTTGGCAAGGTTTTTTTTTGGTTTGATCAGTTCTGGCTGGGTTTCTAATATGTTGGCCGATTTTCAGAATGTTTTGATCAGTTTTGGCGAGTTTTAAGATATTTTAGAGGTTGTTTATTATATTGTGGTTTCTTTAGATTGTTTTTACTATATTTTGGCGGGTTTTTTTGAATGTTTCGATCACTTCTGGCTGGTTTTATATTTTGGCGTGTTTTTAGAATTTTTAATATTTTGGCTCTTCTCGCAGAGATTATGTTGCCAGTTTCGGGGCGCTTCGTGGCGCTTCTGTGGTATGACGCCTGGCAGTAGTACTTATGTTCTAATGCTCTGTATCCAGGTGCAATGTGCCTCCAGACGCCACTGTGTCTACTTTGACAGTGCCACGTGCCTCCTGTAAACTGACATCAGGAACATAGGCACATGAGTTTTTTTTTCCCAGGGAAAATGGTCGCGTCCCTGTCCATGGGAAAGAGTTCTGGAGTCAATGGCTGCCTGCTGAAATTCCAAAGATCACAGGATGCCTCCCAGATGCAGCTGCCACCAAATGCAACCTTGGCTGTGTTGCAGTCCATTTTGGGAGGGGGCACCCCGGGGAGTTACCGGAGGGCCCCCTAGGCTGTGAGTGCACTGGCAGCAGCAGGCAGGCAAGGAGATTCCACAGGGATTCTGAGGGTGCAGATTAAATGAGGGTTTATTGGGGGTCCCATCCCCGGGAACAGCACGGTTTCTGAGGGAAAAAGGGGGAAGGGGGAGGGGGAAGGAGGGGGAGCCTAGGGGAGGGAAGGGCCAACAGGGTAGGAAGGCGAAGAGGGAGGAAAGGATAAGAGAGCAACTGGTCTCACTCGCACGGTTTATAAGGCAGATTGAAAGTGGGCACGGAATGAGACTTGGATTACAGATACAGGATGCCAAAGGATTACAGATACGGGATGCTCCAGGACAGGACCACAGGCTTGGGATAGACAATAACTTTTGGAGGGGTGAGACAGAGAATACCATTTAAATAAAATGCAATACTACATGGATGGTTTGACAGTGCCAAGTGTCTCCTGCAAATTGACATCAGGAACCTGGACTGGTAAGTTTTGTTTCCCAGTTAAAAGGGCCAGCAGTTGTGTAAAACGGCCAGTGGCAGGGAGTGGCCTGCTGCCTGCTGAAATTCCAAAGGTAGCAGGATGCCGCCAGGACACAAAGTGCAAACATCAGCAAGTCTGGCTGGTATGACAGTAATACGTGCCTCCTGCGAACTATCAGGAAACTGGGCGGATGAGTTTCATTTCCCAGGGAAAAGGGCCAGCATTTGGGCCCAACCACCAGTGGCCCAGACAGGCCGGATGCCTGCTGAAATTCCAAAAGTCGCAGGATGCCACCCAGACCAATGTGCCACCATCAGCAATGGTGGCTGGTTTGAAAGATCCAAGTGCCTCCTGCAAACTGACATCAGGTACCTGGCCTGGTGAGTTTTGTTTCCCAGGGAAAAGGGTCAGGGTTCATGTTGAGGGGCAAGGGGCATGGAATGGACAACTGCCTGCTGAAATTCCAAAGGTGGCAGGATGCATCTCAGACGCAAGGTGCCACCAGAGGCAACTGCGGCTGGACTGACAGTGTCACGTGCCTCCTGCAAATGGACATCAAGAACCAGGGATGATCAGTTTTGTTCCCCAGCAAAAAGGTCCACTGTTTTTTGCAAGGTGCCAAAGGCGCAGGATGGCCAGCTGCCTCCAGAAATTCCGAATGTCGCATGATGCCTCCCAGACGAAGGTACCAACATGAGCAACTGTGGCTGGTTTGACAGTGCCAAGTGCCTCCTGCAAACTGACATCAGGCATCTGGCCTGGTCAGATTTGTTTCCCAGGCAAAAGGCCCAGTGTTCGTTTGCAGGTGACAGTGGCCCAGAGTGGCTGACTGACTACCAAAATTCCGAATATCGCAGGATGCCTCCGAGCGGCAAGCTGCCAGAAAATGCAACTGTGGCTGATTTTTACAGTGAAAAGTGCCTCCTGCAAACAGACAACAGGAACCTGGCCTGGTGACTTTTGTTTCTCTGGGGAAAGGCCATGGTTCGTGTCCAGTGTCCGGGGGCCTGGAGTGGCCGGCTGCCTGCTGAAATTCCGCACGGATGATGATACCTCCCAGATGCAAGGTGCCCCCAGAGGCAACTGTGGCTGGTTTGACAGTGCCAAGTGCCACCTGCAAACTGACATCAGGAACCTGGCCTGGTGACTTTTGTTTCTCTGGGGAAAGGCCACGGTTCATGTCCAGGGCCTTGCGGCCCGGAGTTGCCGGCTTCCTGCTGAAATTCCGCAAGGATCAGGATAACTCCAGGACCGAAAGTACCACCACAGGAAACTGTGGCTAGTTTGACAGTGCCAAGTGCCTCCTGCAAACTGACATCAGGAACCTGGCCTGGTGACTTTTGTTTCTCTGGGGAAAAGCCATGGATCATGTCCAGGGCCTGGTGGCCCGGAGTGGCCGACTGCCTGCTGAAATTCCTCACGGTGGAGGATTCCGCCTAGATGCAAGGTGCCGCCACTGGCACCTGTGGCTGGTTTGACAGTGCCAAGTGCCTCCTGCAAACTGACATCAGCAACCTGGCCTGGTGAATTTTGTTTCCCTGGGGAAAGGCCACCATTCATGGCCAGGGCAGTGTGGCCCGGAGTGGCCGGATGCCTGCTGAAATTCCGAATGGATCCGTATACCGCCGAGATGCAAGGTGCCGCCACAGGCAACAGTGGCTGGTTTGACAGTGCCATGTGCCTCCTGCAAACTGATATCGGGAACCTGGCCTGGTGACTTTTGTTTCTCTGGGGAAAGGCCATCATTCTTGTTCGAGGCCTGCAGGCCCGGATTGGCTGGCTGCCTGCTGAATTTCCGCACAGTTGAGGATGCCTCCCAGATGCAAGGTGCTCCCAGAGGCAACTGTGGCAGTTTTGAGAGTGCCAAGTGCCTCCTGCAAACTGACATCAGGAACCTGGCCTGGTGACTTTTGTTTCTCTGGGGAAAGGCAATGGTTCCTCTCCAGGGCCCGGTGGCTCGAGTGGCCGGCTGCCTGCTGAAATTCCGAAGGGATCAGAATACCGCCTAGATGGAAGGTGCCGCCACAGGCAACAGTGGCTGGTTTGACAGTGCCAAGTGCCTCCTGCAAACTTATATCAGGAACCTGGCCTGGTGACTTTTGTTTCTCTGGGGAAAGGCCATGGTTCATGTCCAGGGCCTGGTGGCCCGGAGTGGCCGACTGCTTGCAGAAATTCCGCACGGTGGAGGATTCCGCCTAGATGCAAGGTGCCGCCACTGGCAACAGTGGCTGGTTTGACAGTGCCAAGTGCCACCTGCAAACTGACATCAGGAACCTGGCCTGGTGACTTTTGTTTCTCTGATGAAAGGCCACCGTTCATGGCCCTAACCGGGTGGCCCAGAGTGGCCGGCTGCCTGCTGAAATTCCGAACGGATCAGGATACCTCCGAGATTCAAGGTGCTCCCACAGGCAACTGTGGCTGGTTTGACAGTGCCAAGTGCCTCCTGCAAACAGATATCGGGAAACTGGCCTGGTGACTTTTGTTTCTCTGATGAAAGGCCATCATTCTAGTTCGAGGCCTGCAGGCCCGGATTGGCCGGCTGCCTGCTGAAATTCCGAACGGATCAGGATACCTCCCAGATGAAATGTGCCCACACAGGCACCTGTGGCTGGTTTGACAGTGCCAAGTGCCTCCTGCAAACTGATATCGGGAACCTGGCCTGGTGACTTTTGTTTCTCTGGGGAAAGGCCATCATTTTTGTTCGAGGCCTGCTGGCCCGGATTGGCTGGCTGCCTGGTGAATTTCCGCACAGTTGAGGATACCTCCCAGATGCAACATGCTCCCACAGGCAACTGCGGCTGGTTTGACAGTGCCAAGTGCCTCCTGCAAACTGACATCAGGAACCTGGCCTGGTGACTTTTGTTTCTCTGGGGAAAGGCCATGGTTCCTCTCCAGGGCCCGGTGGCTCGAGTGGCCGGCTGCCTGCTGAAATTCCGCACGGATCAGGATATCTCCCAGATGCGAGGTGCTCCCACAGGCAACTGTGGCTGGTTTGACAGTGCCAAGTGCCTCCTGCAAACTGACATCAGGAACGTGGCCTGGTGATTTTTGTTTCTCTTTGGAAAGGCCATTGTACGTGTGCAGGGCAAGCTTCCCGGAGTGGCTGGCCGCCTGCTGAAATTCAGCACGGATCAGGGTACCTACGAGACAGATAGTACCACCACAGGCAACAGTGGCTGGTTTGACAGTGCCAAGTGCCTGCTGCAAACTGACATCAGGAACCCGGCCTGGTGACTTTTGTTTCTCTGGGGAAAGGCCATGGTTCGTGTCCAGTGCCCGGTGGCCTGGAGTGGCCAGCTCCCTGCTGAAATTCCGCATGGATCAGAATACCGCCGAGATGTAAGGTGCCGCCACAGGCAACAGTGGCTGGTTTGACAGTGCCAAGTGCCTCCTGCAAACTGACATCAGGAACCTGGCCTGGTGATTTTTGTTTCTCTTTGGAATGACCATTTTACGTGTCCAGGGCCTGGTGGCCCAGAGAGGCCGGCCGCCAGCTGAAATTCCGCACGGTTGAGGTTACGCCCCAGATGCAAGGTGCCCCCACAGGCAACTGTGGCTGGTTTGACAGTGCCAAGTGCCTCCTGCAAACTGACATCAGGAACCTGGCCTGGTGACTTTTGTTTCTCTGGGGAAAGGCCATGTTTCGTGTCCATTGTCCGGTGGCCTGGAGTGGCCGGCTGCATGCTGAAATTTCGCACGGATGAGGATATATCCCAGATGCAATTTGCCCCCACAGGCAACTGTGGCTGGTTTGACATTGCCAAGTGCCACCTGTAAACTGACATCAGGAACCTGGCCTGGTGACTTTTGTTTCTCTGGGGAAAGGCCACGGTTCATGTCCAGGGCCTTGCGGCCCGGAGTGGCCAGCTGCCTGCTGAAATTCCGCACGGTTGAGGATACCTCCCAGATGCAAGGTGCCCCCAGAGGCAACTGTGGCTGGTTTGACAGTGCCAAGTGCCTCCTGCAAACTGACATCAGGAACCTGGCCTGGTGACTTTTGTTTCTCTATGGAAGGGCCATCATTCTTTTCCGGGGCCCAGAGTGGCCGGAGTGTCCGGCTGCCTGCTGAAATTCCACACGGTTGAGGATACCTCCCAGATGCAAGGTGTCCCCACAGGCAACTGTGGCTTGTTTGACAGTGCCAAGTGCCTCCTGCCAACTGACATCAGGAACCTGGCCTGGTGACTTTTGTTTCTCTGGGGAAAGGCCATCGTTCATCTCCAGGGCCCGCTGGCCCGGAGTGGCCGGCTGCCTGCTGAAATTCCGCATGGATCAGGATGCCTCCCAGATGAAAAATGCCCCCAGGGGCAACTGCGTCTGGTTTGACAGTGCCAAGTGCCTCCTGCAAACTGACATCAGGAACCTGGCCTGGTAAGTTTTGTTTCTCTGGGGATTGGCCATCATTCTTGTCCGGGGCACGGTGGCCCGGAGTGGCCGGCTGCCTGCTGAAATTCCGCAAGGATCAGGATACCTTCCAGACCGAAAGTACCAAACAAGGCAACTGCGTCTGGTTTGACAGTGCCAAGTGCCTCCTGCAAACTGACGTCAGGAACCCGGCCTGGTGACTTTTGTTTCTCTGGGGAAAGGCCATGGTTCGTGTCCAGTGCCCTGTGGCCTGGAGTGGCTGGCTGCCTGCTGAAATTCCGCACGGATGATGATACCTCCCAGATGCAAGGTGCCCACACAGGCAACTGTGGCTGGTTTGACAGTGCCAAGTGCCACCTGCAAACTGACATCAGAACCTGGCCTGGTGACTTTTGTTTCTCTGGGGAAAGGCCACGGTTCATGTCCATGGCCTTGCGGCCCGGAGCTGCCGGCTCCCTGCTGAAATTCAGCACGGATCAGGATACCTCCCAGACAGATGGTACCACCCAAGGCAAATGTGGATGGTTTGACAGTGCCAAGTGCCTCCTGCAAACTGACATCAGGAACCTGGCCTGGTGACTTTTGTTTCTCTGGGGAAAGGCCATCGATCCTCTCTAGGGCCCGGTGGCCCGGAGTGGCCGGCTGCCTGCTGAAATTCCGAAGGGATCAGAATACCACCTTGATGTAACGTGCGGCCACAGGCAACAGTGGCTGGTTTGACAGTGCCAAGTGCCTCCTGCAAACTGACATCAGCAACCTGGCCTGGTGGCTTTTGTTTCTCTGGGTAAAGGCCATGGTTCATGTCCAGGGCCTGGTGGCCAGGAGTGGCCGGGTGCCTGCTGAAATTCTGCATGGATCAGGATGCCTCCCAGATGAATAATGCCCCCAGAGGAAACTGTGGCTGGTTTGACAGTGCCAAGTGCCTCTTGCAAACTGACATCAGGAACCTGGCCTGTTGACTTTTGTTTCTCTGGGTATTGGCCATCATTCTTGTCCGGGGCACGGTGGACCAGGGTGGCTGGCTGCCTGCTGAAATTCCGCACGGTTGAGGATACCTCCCAGATGCAAGGTGCCCCCACAGTCAACTGTGGCTGGTTTGACAGTGCCAAGTGCCTCCTGCAAACTGACATCAGGAACCTGGCCAGGTGACTTTTGTTTCTCTGGGGAAAGGCCATGGTTCATGTCCAGGGCCTGGTGGCCCGGAGTGGCCGGCTGCCTGCTGAAATTCCGAACGGATCAGGATACCGCTGAGATTCAAGCTGCTCCCACAGGCAACAGTGGCCTGTTTGACAGTGCCAAGTGCCTCCTGCAAACAGATATCGGGAACCTGGCCTCGTGACTTTTGTTTCTCTGGGAAAAGGCCATCATTCTAGTTCGAGGCCTGCAGGCCAGGGTTGGCCGGCTGCCTGCTGAAATTCCGAACGGATCAGGGTACCGCCGAGATTCAAGGTGCTCCCACAGGCAACTGTGGCTGGTTTGACAGTGCCAAGTGCCTCCTGCAAACTGACATCAGGAACCTGGCCTGGTAACTTTTGTTTCTCTGGGGAAAGGCCACCTTTCATGGCCAGGGCAGTGTGGCCCGGAGTGGCCGGATTCCTGCTGAAATTCCGAACGGATCCGTATACCGCCGAGATGAAAGGTGCCGCCACAGGCAACTGCGGCTGGTTTGACAGTGCCAAGTGCCTCCTGCAAACTGATATCGGGAACCTGGCCTGCTGAGTTTTGTTTCTCAGGGGAAAGGCCATCATTCTTGTCCGGGGCACGGTGGCCGGGAGTGGCCGGCTACCTGCTGAAATTCCGCACGTATGATGATACCTCCCAGACGCAAGGTGCCCCCACAGGCAACTGCGTCTGGTTTGACAGTGCCAAGTGCCTCCTGCAAACTGACATCAGGAGCCTGGCCCGGTGACTTTTGTTTCTCTGGGGAAAGGCCACGGTTCATGTCCAGGGCCTGGTAGCCCGGAGCTGCCGGCTCCCTGCTGAAATTCAGCACGGATCAGGATACCTCCCAGACAGATGGTACCACCACAGGCAACTGTGCCTGGTTGGACAGTGCCAAGTGCCTCATGCAAACTGACATCAGGAACCTGGCCTGGTGACTTTTGTTTCTCTGGGGAAAGGCCATCGATCCTCTCTAGGGCCCGGTGGCCCGGAGTGGCCGGCTGCCTGCTGAAATTCCGAAGGGATCAGAATACCGCCTAGATGTAAGGTGCGGCCACAGGCAACAGTGGCTGGTTTGACAGTGCCAAGTGCCTCCTGCAAACTGACATCAGGAACCTGGCCTGGTGACTTCTGTTTCTCTGATGAAAGGCCACTGTTCATGGCCCTGACCTGGTGGCCCGGAGTGGCCGGTTGCCTGCTGTAATTCCGAATGGATCAGGATACCGCTGAGATTCAAGGTGCTCCCACAGGCAACTGTGGCTGGTTTGACAGTGCCAAGTGCCTCCTGCAAACTGATATCGGGAACCTGGCCTCGTGACTTTTGTTTCTCTGGGGAAAGGTCATCATTCTAGTTCGAGGCCTCCAGGCCCGGATTGGCCGGCTGCCTGCTGAAATTCCGCATGGATCAGGATACCGCCGAGATTCAAGGTGCTCCCACAGGCAACTGTGGCTGGTTTGACAGTGCCAAGTGCCTCCTGCAAACTGACATCAGGAACCTGGCCTGGTGACTTTTGTTTCTCTGGGGAAAGGCCACCTTTCATGGCCAGGGCAGTGTGGCACGGAGTGGCCGGATTCCTGCTGAAATTCCGAACGGATCCGTATACCGCCGAGATGCAAGGTGCCGCCACAGGCAACAGTGGCTGGTTTGACAGTGCCATGTGCCTCCTGCAAACTGATATCGGGAACCTGGCCAGGTGACTTTTGTTTCTCTGGGGAAAGGCCATGGTTCATGTCCAGTGCCTGGTGGCCCGGAGTGGCTGGCCGCCTGCTGAAATTCCGCACGGATCAGGATACCTCCCAGAGAGATAGTACCACCACAGTCAATTGTGTCTGGTGTGACAGTGCCAAGTGCCTCCTGCCAACTGACATCAGCAACCTGGCCTGGTGACTTGTTTTTCTCTGGGGAAAGGCCACTGTTTGTGTCCAGTGCCCAGTGGCCGGGAGTGGCCGGCTGCCTGCTAAAATTCAGCACGGATGAGGATACCTCCTAGATGCAAGTTGCCCCCACAGGCAACTGTGGCTGGTTTGACAGTGCCAAGTGCCTCCTGCAAACTGACATCAGGAACCTGGCCTGGTGACTTTTGTTTCTCTGGGGAAAGGCCATGGTTCATGTCCACGGCCTGGTGGCACGGAGTGGCCGGCTGCCTGCTGAAATTCCGCACGAATGAGGATATATCCCAGATGAAAGGTACCCACACAGGCAACTGTGGCTGGTTTGACATCGCCAAGTGCCACCTGTAAACTGACATCAGGAACCTGGCCTGGTGACTTTTGTTTCTCTGGGGAAAAGCCATGGTTCATGTGCCGGGACTGGTGGACCGGAGTGGCCGGCCGCCTGCTGTAATTCCGCATGGATCAGGATACCTCCCAGACCGATAGTACCACCACAGGCAACTGTGGCTGGTTTGACAGTGCCAAGTGCCTCCTGCAAACTGAAATCAGGAACCTGCCCTGGTGACATTTGCTTCTCCGGGGAAAGGCCATCATTCTTGTCCGGGCCCCAGAGTGGCCGGAGTGGCCGGCTGCCTGCTGAAATTCCTCACGGTTGAGGATACCTCCCAGATGCAAGGTGCCCCCACAGGCAACTGTGGCCGGTTTGACAGTGCCAAGTGCCTCCTGCAAACTGACATCCGGAACCTGGCCTGGTGACTTTTGTTACTCAGGGGAATGGACATGGCTCATGTCCAGGGCCTGGTGGCCCGGAGTGGCAGGCTGCCTGCTGAAATTCCGCATGGATCAGGATGCCTCCCACATGAAAAATGCCCCCAGAGGCAACTGTGGCTGGTTTGACAGTGCCAAGTGCCTCCTGCAAACTGACATCAGGAACCTGGCCTGGTGACTTTTGTTTCTCTGGGGAAAGGCCATGGTTCATGTCCAGGGCTTGTTGGCCCGGAGTGGCTGGCTGCCTGCTGAAATTCCAAATGGATCAGGATACCTCCCAGACCGAAAGTACCACCACAGGCAACTGTGGCTGGTTTGACAGTGCCAAGTGCCTCCTGCAAACTGACATCAGGAACCTGGCCTGGTGACTTTTGTTTCTCTGGGGAAAGGCCATCATTCTTGTCCGGGCCCCAGAGTGGCCGGAGTGGCCGTCTGCCTGCTGAAATTCCGCACGGATCGGGATACATCCCAGTTGCAAGGTGCCACCACAGGCAACTGTGGCTGGTTTGACAGTGCCAAGAGCCACCTGCAAACTGACATCAGGAACCTGGCCTGGTGACTTTTGTTTCTCTGGGGAAAGGCCATTATTCTTGTCCGGGTCCCGTTGGCCGGGAGTGGCCGGCTGCCTGCTGAAATTCCTCACGGTTGAGGATACCTCCCAGATGCAAGGTGCCCCCAGAGGCAACTGCGTCTGGTTTGACAGTGCCAAGTGCCTCCTGCAAACTGACATCAGCAACCTGGCCTGGTGACTTTTGTTACTCAGGGGAATGGACATGGCTCATGTCCAGGGCCTGGTGGCCCGGAGTGGCAGGCTGCCTGCTGAAATTCCGCATGGATCAGGATGCCTCCCACATGAAAAATGCCCCCAGAGGCAACTGTGGCTGGTTTGACAGTGCCAAGTGCCTCCTGCAAACTGACATCAGGAACCTGGCCTGGTGACTTTTGTTTCTCTGGGGAAAGGCCATGGTTCATGTCCAGGGCTTGTTGGCCCGGAGTGGCTGGCTGCCTGCTGAAATTCCAAATGGATCAGGATACCTCCCAGACCGAAAGTACCACCACAGGCAACTGTGGCTGGTTTGACAGTGCCAAGTGCCTCCTGCAAACTGACATCAGGAACCTGGCCTGGTGACTTTTGTTTCTCTGGGGAAAGGCCATCATTCTTGTCCGGGCCCCAGAGTGGCCGGAGTGGCCGTCTGCCTGCTGAAATTCCGCACGGATCGGGATACATCCCAGTTGCAAGGTGCCACCACAGGCAACTGTGGCTGGTTTGACAGTGCCAAGAGCCACCTGCAAACTGACATCAGGAACCTGGCCTGGTGACTTTTGTTTCTCTGGGGAAAGGCCATTATTCTTGTCCGGGTCCCGGTGGCCCGGAGTGGCCGGCTGCCTGCTGAAATTCCTCACGGTTGAGGATACCTCCCAGATGCAAGGTGCCCCCAGAGGCAACTGCGTCTGGTTTGACAGTGCCAAGTGCCTCCTGCAAACTGACATCAGCAACCTGGCCTGGTGACTTTTGTTTCTCTGGGGAAAGGTCATGGTTCGTGTCCAGGGCCTGGGGGCTCGGAGTGGCCGGCTGCCTGCTGAAATTCCGCATGGATCAGGATGCCTCCCACAGGAAAAAAGCCCCGACAGGCAACTGCGTCTCGTTTGACAGTGCCAAGTGCCTCCTGCAAACTGACATCAGGAACCTGGCCTGGTGACTTTTGTTTCTCTGGGAAAAGGCCATAATTCTTTTCCGGGGCGCGGTGCACCGGAATGGCCGGCTGCCTGCTGAAATTCCGCATGGATCAGGATGCCTCCCACATGAAAAATGCCCCCAGAGGCAACTGCGGCTGGTTTGACAGTGCCAAGTGCCTCCTGCAAACAGACATCAGGAACCTGGCCTGGTGACTTTTGTTTCTCTGGGGAAAGGCCATGGTTCACGTCCAGGGCTTGGTGGCCCGGAGTGGCCGGCTGCCTGCTGAAATTCAGCATGGATCAGGATACCTCCCAGACCGAAAGTACCACCACAGGCAACTGTGGCTGGTTTGACAGTGCCAAGTGCCTCCTGTAAACTGACATCAGCAACCTGGCCTGGTGACTTTTGTTTCTCTGGGGATAAGCCATGGTTCATGTCCAGGGCCTGGGGGCTCGGAGTGGCCGGCTGCCTGCTGAAATTCCGCATGGATCAGGATGCCTCCCACATGAAAAATGCCCCCAGAGGCAACTGCGTCTGGTTTGACAGTGCCAAGTGCCTCCTGCAAACTGACATCAGGAACCTGGCCTGGTGACTTTTGTTTCTCTGGGAAAAGGCCATAATTCTTTTCCGGGGCGCGGTGCACCGGAATGGCCGGCTGCCTGCTGAAATTCCGCATGGATCAGGATACCTCCCAGACCGAAAGTACCACCACAGGCAACTGTGGCTGGTTTGACAGTGCCAAGTGCCTCCTGCAAACTGACATCAGGAACCTGGCCTGGTGACTTTTGTTTCTCTGGGGAAAGGCCATCATTCTTGTCCGGGCCCCAGAGTGGCCGGAGTGGCCGTCTGCCTGCTGAAATTCCGCACGGATCGGGATACATCCCAGTTGCAAGGTGCCACCACAGGCAACTGTGGCTGGTTTGACAGTGCCAAGAGCCACCTGCAAACTGACATCAGGAACCTGGCCTGGTGACTTTTGTTTCTCTGGGGAAAGGCCATTATTCTTGTCCGGGTCCCGGTGGCCCGGAGTGGCCGGCTGCCTGCTGAAATTCCTCACGGTTGAGGATACCTCCCAGATGCAAGGTGCCCCCAGAGGCAACTGCGTCTGGTTTGACAGTGCCAAGTGCCTCCTGCAAACTGACATCAGCAACCTGGCCTGGTGACTTTTGTTTCTCTGGGGAAAGGTCATGGTTCGTGTCCAGGGCCTGGGGGCTCGGAGTGGCCGGCTGCCTGCTGAAATTCCGCATGGATCAGGATGCCTCCCACAGGAAAAAAGCCCCGACAGGCAACTGCGTCTCGTTTGACAGTGCCAAGTGCCTCCTGCAAACTGACATCAGGAACCTGGCCTGGTGACTTTTGTTTCTCTGGGAAAAGGCCATAGTTCTTTTCCGGGGCGCGGTGCACCGGAATGGCCGGCTGCCTGCTGAAATTCCGCATGGATCAGGATGCCTCCCACATGAAAAATGCCCCCAGAGGCAACTGCGGCTGGTTTGACAGTGCCAAGTGCCTCCTGCAAACAGACATCAGGAACCTGGCCTGGTGACTTTTGTTTCTCAGGGGAAAGGCCATGGTTCACGTCCAGGGCTTGGTGGCCCGGAGTGGCCGGCTGCCTGCTGAAATTCAGCATGGATCAGGATACCTCCCAGACCGAAAGTACCACCACAGGCAACTGTGGCTGGTTTGACAGTGCCAAGTGCCTCCTGTAAACTGACATCAGCAACCTGGCCTGGTGACTTTTGTTTCTCTGGGGATAAGCCATGGTTCATGTCCAGGGCCTGGGGGCTCGGAGTGGCCGGCTGCCTGCTGAAATTCCGCATGGATCAGGATGCCTCCCACATGAAAAATGCCCCCAGAGGCAACTGCGTCTGGTTTGACAGTGCCAAGTGCCTCCTGCAAACTGACATCAGGAACCTGGCCTGGTGACTTTTGTTTGTCTGGGGAAAAGCCATGGTTCATGTCCAGGGCCTGGTGGCCCGGAGTGTCCGGCTGCCTGCTGAAATTCCAAATGGATCAGGATGCCTCCCACATGAAAAATACCCCCAGAGGCAACTGCGTCTGGTTTGACAGTGCCAAGTGCCTCCTGCAAACTGACATCAGCAACCTGGCCTGGTGGCTGTTGTTTCTCTGGGTAAAGGCCATGGTTCATGTCCAGGGCCTGGGGGCCTGGAGTGGCAGGCTGCCTGTTGAAATTCCGCATGGATCAGGATGCCTCCCAGATGAATAATGCGCCCACAGGCAACTGTGGCTGGTTTGACAGTGCCAAGTGCCTCCTGCAAACTGACATCAGGAACCTGGCCTGGTGACTTTTGTTTCTCTGGGTAAAGGCCATCGTTCATGTCCAGGGCCTTGTGGCCCGGAGTGGCCGGCTGCCTGCTGAAATTCCGCATGGATCAGGATGCCTCCGAGATGAAATGTGCCCCTACAGGCAACTGTGGCTGGTTTGACAGTGCCAAGTGCCTCCTGCAAACTGACATCAGCAACCTGGCCTGGTGACATTTGTTTCTCTGGGGAAAAGCCATGGTTCATGTCCAGGGCCTGGTGCCCCGGAGTGGCCGGCTGCCTGCTGAAATTCTGCATGGATCAGGATGCCGCCGAGATGGAAGGTGCCACCACAGGCAACTGCGGTTGGTTTGACAGTGCCAAGTGCCTCCTGCAAACTGACATCAGGAACCGAGCCTGGTGCCTTTTGTTTCTCTGGGGAAAAGCCATGGTTCATGTCCGGGGCAGCGTGGCCCGGAGTGGCCGGCTGCCTGCTGAAATTCCGCATGGATCAGGATGCGTCTCAGATGAAATATGCCCCCACAAGCAACTGTGGCTGGTTTGACAGTGCCAAGTGCCTCCTGCAAACTGACATCAGGAACCTGGCCTGGTGACTTTTGTTTCTCAGGGGAATGGACATGGCTCATGTCCAGGGCCTGGTGGCCCGGAGTGGCTGGCTGCCTGCTGAAATTCCGCATGGATCAGGATGCCTCCCAGATGAAAAATGCCCCCAGAGGCAACTGTGGCTGGTTTGACAGTGCCAAGTGCCTCCTGCAAACAGGCATCAGCGACCTGGCCTGCTGAGTTCTGTTTCTCTGGGGAAAGGCCATCGTTCTTGTCCGGGGCACTGTTGCACGGAGTGGCTGGCTGCCTGCTGAAATTCCACACGGTTGAGGATACCTCCCAGATGCAAGGTGGCCCCACAGACAACTGTGGCTGGTTTGACAGTGCCAAGAGCCACCTGCAAACTGACATCAGGATCCTGGCCTGGTGACTTTTGTTTCTCTGGGGAAAGGCCATCATTCTTGTCCAGGGCCTGGTGGCCCGGAGTGGCCGGCTGCCTGCTGAAATTCCGCATGGATCAGGATGCCTCCCACATGAAAAATGACCCCAGAGGAAACTGCGTCAGGTTTGACAGTGCCAAGTGCCTCCTGCAAACTGACATCAGGAACCTGGCCTGGTGACCTTTGTTTCTCTGGGGAAAAGCCATGGTTCATGTCCAGGGCTTGGTGGCCCGGAGTGGCCGGCCGCCTGCTGAAATTCCGCATGGATCAGGATGCCTCCCAGATGAAAAACGCCCCCACAGGCAACTGCGTCTGGTTTGACAGTGCCAAGTGCCTCCTGCAAACTGACATCAGGAACCTGGCCTGGTGACTTTTGTTTCTCTGGGTAAAGGCCATCGTTCATGTCCAGGGCCTTGTGGCCCGGAGTGGCCGGCTGCCTGCTGAAATTCCGCATGGATCAGGATGCCTCCGAGATGAAATGTGCCCCTACAGGCAACTGTGGCTGGTTTGACAGTGCCAAGTGCCTCCTGCAAACTGACATCAGCAACCTGGCCTGGTGACATTTGTTTCTCTGGGGAAAAGCCATGGTTCATGTCCAGGGCCTGGTGGCCCGGAGTGGCCGGCTGCCTGCTGAAATTCCGCATGGATCAGGATGCCTCCCACATGAAAAATGCCCCCAGAGGCAACTGCGGCTGGTTTGACAGTGCCAAGTGCCTCCTGCAAACAGACATCAGGAACCTGGCCTGGTGACTTTTGTTTCTCAGGGGAAAGGCCATGGTTCACGTCCAGGGCTTGGTGGCCCGGAGTGGCCGGCTGCCTGCTGAAATTCATCATGGATCAGGATACCTCCCAGACCGAAAGTACCACCACAGGCAACTGTGGCTGGTTTGACAGTGCCAAGTGCCTCCTGCAAACTGACATCAGCAACCTGGCCTGGTGACTTTTGTTTCTCTGGGGAAAAGCCATGGTTCATGTCCAGGGCCTGGGGGCTCGGAGTGGCCGGCTGCCTGCTGAAATTCCGCATGGATCAGGATGCCTCCCACATGAAAAATGCCCCCAGAGGCAACTGCGTCTGGTTTGACAGTGCCAAGTGCCTCCTGCAAACTGACATCAGGAACCTGGCCTGGTGACTTTTGTTTGTCTGGGGAAAAGCCATGGTTCATGTCCTGGGCCTGGTGGCCCGGAGTGTCCGGCTGCCTGCTGAAATTCCAAATGGATCAGGATGCCTCCCACATGAAAAATACCCCCAGAGGCAACTGCGTCTGGTTTGACAGTGCCAAGTGCCTCCTGCAAACTGACATCAGCAACCTGGCCTGGTGGCTGTTGTTTCTCTGGGTAAAGGCCATGGTTCATGTCCAGGGCCTGGGGGCCTGGAGTGGCCGGCTGCCTGCTGAAATTCCGCATGGACCAGGATGCCTCCCAGATGAAAGGTGCCCCCACAGGCAACTGCGGCTGGTTTGACAGTGCCAAGTGCCTCCTGCAAACTGACATCAGGAACCTGGCCTGGTGACCTTTGTTTCTCTGGGGAAAAGCCATGGTTCATGTCCAGGGCTTGGTGGCCCGGAGTGGCCGGCCGCCTGCTGAAATTCCGCATGGATCAGGATGCCTCCCAGATGAAAAACGCCCCCACAGGCAACTGCGTCTGGTTTGACAGTGCCAAGTGCCTCCTGCAAACTGACATCAGCAACCTGGCCTGGTGACATTTGTTTCTCTGGGGAAAAGCCATGGTTCATGTCCAGGGCCTGGTGGCCCGGAGTGGCCGGCTGCCTGCTGAAATTCTGCATGGATCAGGATGCCGCCGAGATGGAAGGTGCCACCACAGGCAACTGCGGTTGGTTTGACAGTGCCAAGTGCCTCCTGCAAACTGACATCAGGAACCGAGCCTGGTGCCTTTTGTTTCTCTGGGGAAAGGCCATGGTTCATGTCCGGGGCAGCGTGGCCCGGAGTGGCCGGCTGCCTGCTGAAATTCCGCATGGATCAGGATGCGTCTCAGATGAAATATGCCCCCACAAGCAACTGTGGCTGGTTTGACAGTGCCAAGTGCCTCCTGCAAACTGACATCAGGAACCTGGCCTGGTGACTTTTGTTTCTCAGGGGAATGGACATGGCTCATGTCCAGGGCCTGGTGGCCCGGAGTGGCTGGCTGCCTGCTGAAATTCCGCATGGATCAGGATGCCTCCCAGATGAAAAATGCCCCCAGAGGCAACTGTGGCTGGTTTGACAGTGCCAAGTGCCTCCTGCAAACAGGCATCAGCGACCTGGCCTGCTGAGTTCTGTTTCTCTGGGGAAAGGCCATCGTTCTTGTCCGGGGCACTGTTGCCCGGAGTGGCTGGCTGCCTGCTGAAATTCCACACGGTTGAGGATACCTCCCAGATGCAAGGTGGCCCCACAGACAACTGTGGCTGGTTTGACAGTGCCAAGAGCCACCTGCAAACTGACATCAGGATCCTGGCCTGGTGACTTTTGTTTCTCTGGGGAAAGGCCATCATTCTTGTCCAGGGCCTGGTGGCCCGGAGTGGCCGGCTGCCTGCTGAAATTCCGCATGGATCAGGATGCCTCCCAGATGAAAAATGACCCCAGAGGAAACTGCGTCAGGTTTGACAGTGCCAAGTGCCTCCTGCAAACTGACATCAGGAACCTGGCCTGGTGACCTTTGTTTCTCTGGGGAAAAGCCATGGTTCATGTCCAGGGCTTGGTGGCCCGGAGTGGCCGGCCGCCTGCTGAAATTCCGCATGGATCAGGATGCCTCCCAGATGAAAAACGCCCCCACAGGCAACTGCGTCTGGTTTGACAGTGCCAAGTGCCTCCTGCAAACTGACATCAGGAACCTGGCCTGGTGACTTTTGTTTCTCTGGGTAAAGGCCATCGTTCATGTCCAGGGCCTTGTGGCCCGGAGTGGCCGGCTGCCTGCTGAAATTCCGCATGGATCAGGATGCCTCCGAGATGAAATGTGCCCCTACAGGCAACTGTGGCTGGTTTGACAGTGCCAAGTGCCTCCTGCAAACTGACATCAGCAACCTGGCCTGGTGACATTTGTTTCTCTGGGGAAAAGCCATGGTTCATGTCCAGGGCCTGGTGGCCCGGAGTGGCCGGCTGCCTGCTGAAATTCCGCATGGATCAGGATGCCTCCCACATGAAAAATGCCCCCAGAGGCAACTGTGGCTGGTTTGACAGTGCCAAGTGCCTCCTGCAAACTGACATCAGGAACCTGGCCTGGTGACTTTTGTTTCTCTGGGGAAAGGCCATGGTTCATGTCCAGGGCTTGTTGGCCCGGAGTGGCTGGCTGCCTGCTGAAATTCCAAATGGATCAGGATACCTCCCAGACCGAAAGTACCACCACAGGCAACTGTGGCTGGTTTGACAGTGCCAAGTGCCTCCTGCAAACTGACATCAGGAACCTGGCCTGGTGACTTTTGTTTCTCTGGGGAAAGGCCATCATTCTTGTCCGGGCCCCAGAGTGGCCGGAGTGGCCGTCTGCCTGCTGAAATTCCGCACGGATCGGGATACATCCCAGTTGCAAGGTGCCACCACAGGCAACTGTGGCTGGTTTGACAGTGCCAAGAGCCACCTGCAAACTGACATCAGGAACCTGGCCTGGTGACTTTTGTTTCTCTGGGGAAAGGCCATTATTCTTGTCCGGGTCCCGGTGGCCCGGAGTGGCCGGCTGCCTGCTGAAATTCCGCACGGTTGAGGATACCTCCCAGATGCAAGGTGCCCCCAGAGGCAACTGCGTCTGGTTTGACAGTGCCAAGTGCCTCCTGCAAACTGACATCAGCAACCTGGCCTGGTGACTTTTGTTTCTCAGGGGAAAGGCCATGGTTCACGTCCAGGGCTTGGTGGCCCGGAGTGGCCGGCTGCCTGCTGAAATTCAGCATGGATCAGGATACCTCCCAGACCGAAAGTACCACCACAGGCAACTGTGGCTGGTTTGACAGTGCCAAGTGCCTCCTGCAAACTGACATCAGCAACCTGGCCTGGTGACTTTTGTTTCTCTGGGGAAAAGCCATGGTTCATGTCCAGGGCCTGGGGGCTCGGAGTGGCCGGCTGCCTGCTGAAATTCCGCATGGATCAGGATGCCTCCCACATGAAAAATGCCCCCAGAGGCAACTGCGTCTGGTTTGACAGTGCCAAGTGCCTCCTGCAAACTGACATCAGGAACCTGGCCTGGTGACTTTTGTTTGTCTGGGGAAAAGCCATGGTTCATGTCCTGGGCCTGGTGGCCCGGAGTGTCCGGCTGCCTGCTGAAATTCCAAATGGATCAGGATGCCTCCCACATGAAAAATACCCCCAGAGGCAACTGCGTCTGGTTTGACAGTGCCAAGTGCCTCCTGCAAACTGACATCAGCAACCTGGCCTGGTGGCTGTTGTTTCTCTGGGTAAAGGCCATGGTTCATGTCCAGGGCCTGGGGGCCTGGAGTGGCCGGCTGCCTGCTGAAATTCCGCATGGACCAGGATGCCTCCCAGATGAAAGGTGCCCCCACAGGCAACTGCGGCTGGTTTGACAGTGCCAAGTGCCTCCTGCAAACTGACATCAGGAACCTGGCCTGGTGACCTTTGTTTCTCTGGGGAAAAGCCATGGTTCATGTCCAGGGCTTGGTGGCCCGGAGTGGCCGGCCGCCTGCTGAAATTCCGCATGGATCAGGATGCCTCCCAGATGAAAAACGCCCCCACAGGCAACTGCGTCTGGTTTGACAGTGCCAAGTGCCTCCTGCAAACTGACATCAGCAACCTGGCCTGGTGACATTTGTTTCTCTGGGGAAAAGCCATGGTTCATGTCCAGGGCCTGGTGGCCCGGAGTGGCCGGCTGCCTGCTGAAATTCTGCATGGATCAGGATGCCGCCGAGATGGAAGGTGCCACCACAGGCAACTGCGGTTGGTTTGACAGTGCCAAGTGCCTCCTGCAAACTGACATCAGGAACCGAGCCTGGTGCCTTTTGTTTCTCTGGGGAAAGGCCATGGTTCATGTCCGGGGCAGCGTGGCCCGGAGTGGCCGGCTGCCTGCTGAAATTCCGCATGGATCAGGATGCGTCTCAGATGAAATATGCCCCCACAAGCAACTGTGGCTGGTTTGACAGTGCCAAGTGCCTCCTGCAAACTGACATCAGGAACCTGGCCTGGTGACTTTTGTTTCTCAGGGGAATGGACATGGCTCATGTCCAGGGCCTGGTGGCCCGGAGTGGCTGGCTGCCTGCTGAAATTCCGCATGGATCAGGATGCCTCCCAGATGAAAAATGCCCCCAGAGGCAACTGTGGCTGGTTTGACAGTGCCAAGTGCCTCCTGCAAACAGGCATCAGCGACCTGGCCTGCTGAGTTCTGTTTCTCTGGGGAAAGGCCATCGTTCTTGTCCGGGGCACTGTTGCCCGGAGTGGCTGGCTGCCTGCTGAAATTCCACACGGTTGAGGATACCTCCCAGATGCAAGGTGGCCCCACAGACAACTGTGGCTGGTTTGACAGTGCCAAGAGCCACCTGCAAACTGACATCAGGATCCTGGCCTGGTGACTTTTGTTTCTCTGGGGAAAGGCCATCATTCTTGTCCAGGGCCTGGTGGCCCGGAGTGGCCGGCTGCCTGCTGAAATTCCGCATGGATCAGGATGCCTCCCAGATGAAAAATGACCCCAGAGGAAACTGCGTCAGGTTTGACAGTGCCAAGTGCCTCCTGCAAACTGACATCAGGAACCTGGCCTGGTGACATTTGTTTCTCTGGGGAAAAGCCATGGTTCATGTCCAGGGCTTGGTGGCCCGGAGTGGCCGGCCGCCTGCTGAAATTCCGCATGGATCAGGATGCCTCCCAGATGAAAAACGCCCCCACAGGCAACTGCGTCTGGTTTGACAGTGCCAAGTGCCTCCTGCAAACTGACATCAGGAACCTGGCCTGGTGACTTTTGTTTCTCTGGGTAAAGGCCATCGTTCATGTCCAGGGCCTTGTGGCCCGGAGTGGCCGGCTGCCTGCTGAAATTCCGCATGGATCAGGATGCCTCCGAGATGAAATGTGCCCCTACAGGCAACTGTGGCTGGTTTGACAGTGCCAAGTGCCTCCTGCAAACTGACATCAGCAACCTGGCCTGGTGACATTTGTTTCTCTGGGGAAAAGCCATGGTTCATGTCCAGGGCCTGGTGGCCCGGAGTGGCCGGCTGCCTGCTGAAATTCCGCATGGATCAGGATGCCT
Source organism: Passer domesticus (assembly GCF_036417665.1). NCBI lineage: Eukaryota > Metazoa > Chordata > Aves > Passeriformes > Passeridae > Passer > Passer domesticus. Next base: position 61,362,111 of record NC_087474.1, read on the forward strand.
CCCACATGAAAAATGCCCCCAGAGGCAACTGTGGCTGGTTTGACAGTGCCAAGTGCCTCCTGCAAACTGACATCAGGAACCTGGCCTGGTGACTTTTGTTTCTCTGGGGAAAGGCCATGGTTCATGTCCAGGGCTTGTTGGCCCGGAGTGGCTGGCTGCCTGCTGAAATTCCAAATGGATCAGGATACCTCCCAGACCGAAAGTACCACCACAGGCAACTGTGGCTGGTTTGACAGTGCCAAGTGCCTCCTGCAAACTGACATCAGGAACCTGGCCTGGTGACTTTTGTTTCTCTGGGGAAAGGCCATCATTCTTGTCCGGGCCCCAGAGTGGCCGGAGTGGCCGTCTGCCTGCTGAAATTCCGCACGGATCGGGATACATCCCAGTTGCAAGGTGCCACCACAGGCAACTGTGGCTGGTTTGACAGTGCCAAGAGCCACCTGCAAACTGACATCAGGAACCTGGCCTGGTGACTTTTGTTTCTCTGGGGAAAGGCCATTATTCTTGTCCGGGTCCCGGTGGCCCGGAGTGGCCGGCTGCCTGCTGAAATTCCGCACGGTTGAGGATACCTCCCAGATGCAAGGTGCCCCCAGAGGCAACTGCGTCTGGTTTGACAGTGCCAAGTGCCTCCTGCAAACTGACATCAGCAACCTGGCCTGGTGACTTTTGTTTCTCTGGGGAAAGGTCATGGTTCGTGTCCAGGGCCTGGGGGCTCGGAGTGGCCGGCTGCCTGCTGAAATTCCGCATGGATCAGGATGCCTCCCACAGGAAAAAAGCCCCGACAGGCAACTGCGTCTCGTTTGACAGTGCCAAGTGCCTCCTGCAAACTGACATCAGGAACCTGGCCTGGTGACTTTTGTTTCTCTGGGAAAAGGCCATAATTCTTTTCCGGGGCGCGGTGCACCGGAATGGCCGGCTGCCTGCTGAAATTCCGCATGGATCAGGATGCCTCCCACATGAAAAATGCCCCCAGAGGCAACTGCGGCTGGTTTGACAGTGCCAAGTGCCTCCTGCAAACAGACATCAGGAACCTGGCCTGGTGACTTTTGTTTCTCAGGGGAAAGGCCATGGTTCACGTCCAGGGCTTGGTGGCCCGGAGTGGCCGGCTGCCTGCTGAAATTCAGCATGGATCAGGATACCTCCCAGACCGAAAGTACCACCACAGGCAACTGTGGCTGGTTTGACAGTGCCAAGTGCCTCCTGCAAACTGACATCAGGAACCTGGCCTGGTGACTTTTGTTTCTCTGGGGAAAAGCCATGGTTCATGTCCAGGGCCTGGGGGCTCGGAGTGGCCGGCTGCCTGCTGAAATTCCGCATGGATCAGGATGCCTCCCACATGAAAAATGCCCCCAGAGGCAACTGCGTCTGGTTTGACAGTGCCAAGTGCCTCCTGCAAACTGACATCAGGAACCTGGCCTGGTGACTTTTGTTTGTCTGGGGAAAAGCCATGGTTCATGTCCCGGGCCTGGTGGCCCGGAGTGTCCGGCTGCCTGCTGAAATTCCAAATGGATCAGGATGCCTCCCACATGAAAAATACCCCCAGAGGCAACTGCGTCTGGTTTGACAGTGCCAAGTGCCTCCTGCAAACTGACATCAGCAACCTGGCCTGGTGGCTGTTGTTTCTCTGGGTAAAGGCCATGGTTCATGTCCAGGGCCTGGGGGCCTGGAGTGGCAGGCTGCCTGTTGAAATTCCGCATGGATCAGGATGCCTCCCAGATGAATAATGCGCCCAGAGGCAACTGTGGCTGGTTTGACAGTGCCAAGTGCCTCCTGCAAACTGACATCAGCAACCTGGCCTGGTGAGTTTTGTTTCTCAGGGGAAAGGCCATCACTCTTGTCCGGGGCCTGGTGGCCCGGAGTGGCTGGCTGCCTGCTGAAATTCCAAATGGATCAGGATACCTCCCAGACCGAAAGTACGACCAGAGGCAACTGCGTCTGGTTTGACAGTGCCAAGTGCCTCCTGCAAACTGACATCAGGAACCTGGCCTGGTGACTTTTGTTTCTCTGGGGAAAGGCCATCATTCTTGTCCGGGCCCCAGAGTGGCCGGAGTGGCCGGCTGCCTGATGAAATTCCTCACGGTTGAGGATGCCTCCCAGATGAAAAATGCCCCCAGAGGCAACTGCGTCTGGTTTGACAGTGCCAAGTGCCTCCTGCAAACTGACATCAGGAACCTGGCCTGGTGACTTTTGTTTGTCTGGGGAAAAGCCATGGTTCAAGTCCAGGGCCTGGTGGCCCGGAGTGGCCGGCTGCCTGCTGAAATTCCGCCCGGATCAGGATGCCTCCCAGATGAAAAATGCCCCCAGAGGCAACTGTGGCTGGTTTGACCGTGCCAAGTGCCTCCTGCAAACTGACATCAGGAACCTGGCCTGGTGCCTTTTGTTACTCAGGGGAATGGACATGGCTCATGTCCAGGGCCTGGTGGCCCGGAGTGTCCGGCTGCCTGCTGAAATTCCGCATGGATCAGGATGCCTCCCAGATGAAAAATGCCCCCAGAGGAAACTGCGTCTGGTTTGACAGTGCCAAGTGCCTCCTGCAAACTGACATCAGGAACCTGGCCTGGTGACTTTTGTTTCTCTGATGACAGGCCATCATTCTTGTCCGGGGCACGGTTGCCCGGAGTGGCTGGCTGCCTGCTGAAATTCCGCACGGTTGAGGATACCTCCCAGATGCAAGGTGGCCCCACAGACAACTGTGGCTGGTTTGACAGTGCCAAGTGCCTCCTGCAAACTGACATCAGGAACCTGGCCTGGTGACTTTTGTTTCTCTGGGTAAAGGCCATGGTTCATGTACAGGGCCTTGTGGCCAGGATTGGCCGGCTGCCTGCTGAAATTCCGCATGGATCAGGATGCCTCCGAGATGAAATGTGCCCTTACAGGCAACTGTGGCCGGTTTGACAGTGCCAAGTGCCTCCTGCAAACTGACATCAGCAACCTGGCCTGGTGACTTTTGTTTCTCTGGGTAAAAGCCATGGTTCATGTCCAGGGCCTGGTGGCCCGGAGTGGCCGGCTGCCTGCTGAAATTCCGTATGGATCAGGATGCCTCCCATACGAAAAAAGCCCCGATAGGCAACTGCGGCAGGTTTGATAGTGCCAAGTGCCTCCTGCAAACTGACATCAGGAACCTGGCCTGGTGACTTTTGTTTCTCTGGGAAAAGGCCATGGTTCATGTCCAGGGCCTTGTGGCCAGGAGTGGCTGGCTGCCTGCTGAAATTCCGCATGGATCAGGATACCTCCCAGACCGAAAGTACCACCACAGGCAACTGTGGCTGGTTTGACAGTGCCAAGTGCCTCCTGCAAACAGACATCAGCGACCTGGCCTGCTGAGTTCTGTTTCTCTGGGGAAAGGCCATCGTTCCACTCCAGGGCCCGGTGGCTCGAATGGCAGGCTGCCTGCTGAAATTCCACATGGATCAGGATGCCTCCCAGATGAATAATGCCCCCAGAGGAAACAGTGGCTGGTTTGACAGTGCAAAGTGCCTCCTGCAAACTGACATCAGGAACCTGGCCTGGTGACTTTTGTTTCTCTGGGGAAAAGCCATGCTTCATGTCCAGGGCCTGGTGGCCCGGAGTGGCCGGCCGCCTGCTGAAATTCTGCATGGATCAGGATGCCGCCGAGATGGAAGGTGCCACCACAGGCAACTGCGGTTGGTTTGACAGTGCCAAGTGCCTCCTGCAAACTGACATCAGGAACCGAGCCTGGTGCCTTTTGTTTCTCTGGGGAAAGGCCATGGTTCATGTCCGGGGCAGCGTGGCCCGGAGTGGCCGGCTGCCTGCTGAAATTCCGCATGGATCAGGATGCGTCTCAGATGAAATATGCCCCCACAAGCAACTGTGGCTGGTTTGACAGTGCCAAGTGCCTCCTGCAAACTGACATCAGGAACCTGGCCTGGTGACTTTTGTTTCTCAGGGGAATGGACATGGCTCATGTCCAGGGCCTGGTGGCCCGGAGTGGCTGGCTGCCTGCTGAAATTCCGCATGGATCAGGATGCCTCCCAGATGAAAAATGACCCCAGAGGCAACTGTGGCTGGTTTGACAGTGCCAAGTGCCTCCTGCAAACAGGCATCAGCGACCTGGCCTGCTGAGTTCTGTTTCTCTGGGGAAAGGCCATCGTTCTTGTACGGGGCACTGTTGCCCGGAGTGGCTGGCTGCCTGCTGAAATTCCACACGGTTGAGGATACCTCCCAGATGCAAGGTGGCCCCACAGACAACTGTGGCTGGTTTGACAGTGCCAAGTGCCTCCTGCAAACTGACATCAGGAACCTGGCCTGGTGACTTTTGTTTCTCTGGGGAAAGGCCATGTTTCATGTCCAGGGCCTGGTGGCCCGGAGTGGCCGGCTGCCTGCTGAAATTCCGCATGGATCAGGATGCCTCCCAGATGAAAAATGACCCCAGAGGAAACTGCGTCAGGTTTGACAGTGCCAAGTGCCTCCTGCAAACTGACATCAGGAACCTGGCCTGGTGACCTTTGTTTCTCTGGGGAAAAGCCATGGTTCATGTCCAGGGCTTGGTGGCCCGGAGTGGCCGGCCGCCTGCTGAAATTCCGCATAGATCAGGATGCCTCCCAGATGAAAAACGCCCCCACAGGCAACTGCGTCTGGTTTGACAGTGCCAAGTGCCTCCTGCAAACTGACATCAGGAACCTGGCCTGGTGACTTTTGTTTCTCTGGGTAAAGGCCATCGTTCATGTCCAGGGCCTTGTGGCCAGGATTGGCCGGCTGCCTGCTGAAATTCCGCATGGATCAGGATGCCTCCGAGATGAAATGTGCCCCTACAGGCAACTGTGGCTGGTTTGACAGTGCCAAGTGCCTCCTGCAAACTGACATCAGCAACCTGGCCTGGTGACATTTGTTTCTCTGGGGAAAAGCCATGGTTCATGTCCAGGGCCTGGTGGCCCGGAGTGGCCGGCTGCCTGCTGAAATTCCGCATGGATCAGGATGCCTCCCACATGAAAAATGCCCCCAGAGGCAACTGTGGCTGGTTTGACAGTGCCAAGTGCCTCCTGCAAACTGACATCAGGAACCTGGCCTGGTGACTTTTGTTTCTCTGGGGAAAGGCCATGGTTCATGTCCAGGGCTTGTTGGCCCGGAGTGGCTGGCTGCCTGCTGAAATTCCAAATGGATCAGGATACCTCCCAGACCGAAAGTACCACCACAGGCAACTGTGGCTGGTTTGACAGTGCCAAGTGCCTCCTGCAAACTGACATCAGGAACCTGGCCTGGTGACTTTTGTTTCTCTGGGGAAAGGCCATCATTCTTGTCCGGGCCCCAGAGTGGCCGGAGTGGCCGTCTGCCTGCTGAAATTCCGCACGGATCGGGATACATCCCAGTTGCAAGGTGCCACCACAGGCAACTGTGGCTGGTTTGACAGTGCCAAGAGCCACCTGCAAACTGACATCAGGAACCTGGCCTGGTGACTTTTGTTTCTCTGGGGAAAGGCCATTATTCTTGTCCGGGTCCCGGTGGCCCGGAGTGGCCGGCTGCCTGCTGAAATTCCTCACGGTTGAGGATACCTCCCAGATGCAAGGTGCCCCCAGAGGCAACTGCGTCTGGTTTGACAGTGCCAAGTGCCTCCTGCAAACTGACATCAGCAACCTGGCCTGGTGACTTTTGTTTCTCTGGGGAAAGGTCATGGTTCGTGTCCAGGGCCTGGGGGCTCGGAGTGGCCGGCTGCCTGCTGAAATTCCGCATGGATCAGGATGCCTCCCACAGGAAAAAAGCCCCGACAGGCAACTGCGTCTCGTTTGACAGTGCCAAGTGCCTCCTGCAAACTGACATCAGGAACCTGGCCTGGTGACTTTTGTTTCTCTGGGAAAAGGCCATAATTCTTTTCCGGGGCGCGGTGCACCGGAATGGCCGGCTGCCTGCTGAAATACCGCATGGATCAGGATGCCTCCCACATGAAAAATGCCCCCAGAGGCAACTGCGGCTGGTTTGACAGTGCCAAGTGCCTCCTGCAAACAGACATCAGGAACCTGGCCTGGTGACTTTTGTTTCTCAGGGGAAAGGCCATGGTTCACGTCCAGGGCTTGGTGGCCCGGAGTGGCCGGCTGCCTGCTGAAATTCAGCATGGATCAGGATACCTCCCAGACCGAAAGTACCACCACAGGCAACTGTGGCTGGTTTGACAGTGCCAAGTGCCTCCTGCAAACTGACATCAGCAACCTGGCCTGGTGACTTTTGTTTCTCTGGGGAAAAGCCATGGTTCATGTCCAGGGCCTGGGGGCTCGGAGTGGCCGGCTGCCTGCTGAAATTCCGCATGGATCAGGATGCCTCCCACATGAAAAATGCCCCCAGAGGCAACTGCGTCTGGTTTGACAGTGCCAAGTGCCTCCTGCAAACTGACATCAGGAACCTGGCCTGGTGACTTTTGTTTGTCTGGGGAAAAGCCATGGTTCATGTCCCGGGCCTGGTGGCCCGGAGTGTCCGGCTGCCTGCTGAAATTCCAAATGGATCAGGATGCCTCCCACATGAAAAATACCCCCAGAGGCAACTGCGTCTGGTTTGACAGTGCCAAGTGCCTCCTGCAAACTGACATCAGCAACCTGGCCTGGTGGCTGTTGTTTCTCTGGGTAAAGGCCATGGTTCATGTCCAGGGCCTGGGGGCCTGGAGTGGCAGGCTGCCTGTTGAAATTCCGCATGGATCAGGATGCCTCCCAGATGAATAATGCGCCCAGAGGCAACTGTGGCTGGTTTGACAGTGCCAAGTGCCTCCTGCAAACTGACATCAGCAACCTGGCCTGGTGAGTTTTGTTTCTCAGGGGAAAGGCCATCATTCTTGTCCGGGGCCTGGTGGCCCGGAGTGGCAGGCTGCCTGCTGAAATTCCAAATGGATCAGGATACCTCCCAGACCGAAAGTACGACCAGAGGCAACTGTGGCTGGTTTGACAGTGCCAAGTGCCTCCTGCAAACTGACATCAGGAACCTGGCCTGGTGACTTTTGTTTCTCTGGGGAAAGGCCATCATTCTTGTCCGGGCCCCAGAGTGGCCGGAGTGGCCGGCTGCCTGATGAAATTCCTCACGGTTGAGGATGCCTCCCAGATGAAAAATGCCCCCACAGGCAACTGCGTCTGGTTTGACAGTGCCAAGTGCCTCCTGCAAACTGACATCAGGAACCTGGCCTGGTGACTTTTGTTTGTCTGGGGAAAAGCCATGGTTCAAGTCCAGGGCCTGGTGGCCCGGAATGGCCGGCTGCCTGCTGAAATTCCGCCCGGATCAGGATGCCTCCCAGATGAAAAATGCCCCCAGAGGCAACTGCGGCTGGTTTGACCGTGCCAAGTGCCTCCTGCAAACTGACATCAGGAACCTGGCCTGGTGACTTTTGTTTCTCTGGGTAAAGGCCATCGTTCATGTCCAGGGCCTTGTTGCCCGGAGTGGCCGGCTGCCTGCTGAAATTCCGCATGGATCTGGATGCCTCCGAGATGAAATGTGCCCCTACAGGCAACTGTGGCTGGTTTGACAGTGCCAAGTGCCTCCTGCAAACTGACATCAGCAACCTGGCCTGGTGACATTTGTTTCTCTGGGGAAAAGCCATGGTTCATGTCCAGGGCCTGGTGGCCCGGAGTGGCCGGCTGCCTGCTGAAATTCCGCATGGATCAGGATGCCTCCCACATGAAAATTGCCCCCAGAGGCAACTGTGGCTGGTTTGACAGTGCCAAGTGCCTCCTGCAAACTGACATCAGGAACCTGGCCTGGTGACTTTTGTTTCTCTGGGGAAAGGCCATGGTTCATGTCCAGGGCTTGTTGGCCCGGAGTGGCTGGCTGCCTGCTGAAATTCCAAATGGATCAGGATACCTCCCAGACCGAAAGTACCACCACAGGCAACTGTGGCTGGTTTGACAGTGCCAAGTGCCTCCTGCAAACTGACATCAGGAACCTGGCCTGGTGACTTTTGTTTCTCTGGGGAAAGGCCATTATTCTTGTCCGGGTCCCGGTGGCCCGGAGTGGCCGGCTGCCTGCTGAAATTCCGCACGGTTGAGGATACCTCCCAGATGCAAGGTGCCCCCAGAGGCAACTGCGTCTGGTTTGACAGTGCCAAGTGCCTCCTGCAAACTGACATCAGCAACCTGGCCTGGTGACTTTTGTTTCTCTGGGGAAAGGTCATGGTTCGTGTCCAGGGCCTGGGGGCTCGGAGTGGCCGGCTGCCTGCTGAAATTCCGCATGGATCAGGATGCCTCCCACAGGAAAAAAGCCCCGACAGGCAACTGCGTCTCGTTTGACAGTGCCAAGTGCCTCCTGCAAACTGACATCAGGAACCTGGCCTGGTGACTTTTGTTTCTCTGGGAAAAGGCCATCATTCTTTTCCGGGGCGCGGTGCACCGGAATGGCCGGCTGCCTGCTGAAATTCCGCATGGATCAGGATGCCTCCCACATGAAAAATGCCCCCAGAGGCAACTGCGGCTGGTTTGACAGTGCCAAGTGCCTCCTGCAAACAGACATCAGGAACCTGGCCTGGTGACTTTTGTTTCTCAGGGGAAAGGCCATGGTTCACGTCCAGGGCTTGGTGGCCCGGAGTGGCCGGCTGCCTGCTGAAATTCAGCATGGATCAGGATACCTCCCAGACCGAAAGTACCACCACAGGCAACTGTGGCTGGTTTGACAGTGCCAAGTGCCTCCTGCAAACTGACATCAGCAACCTGGCCTGGTGACTTTTGTTTCTCTGGGGAAAAGCCATGGTTCATGTCCAGGGCCTGGGGGCTCGGAGTGGCCGGCTGCCTGCTGAAATTCCGCATGGATCAGGATGCCTCCCACATGAAAAATGCCCCCAGAGGCAACTGCGTCTGGTTTGACAGTGCCAAGTGCCTCCTGCAAACTGACATCAGGAACCTGGCCTGGTGACTTTTGTTTGTCTGGGGAAAAGCCATGGTTCATGTCCCGGGCCTGGTGGCCCGGAGTGTCCGGCTGCCTGCTGAAATTCCAAATGGATCAGGATGCCTCCCACATGAAAAATACCCCCAGAGGCAACTGCGTCTGGTTTGACAGTGCCAAGTGCCTCCTGCAAACTGACATCAGCAACCTGGCCTGGTGGCTGTTGTTTCTCTGGGTAAAGGCCATGGTTCATGTCCAGGGCCTGGGGGCCTGGAGTGGCAGGCTGCCTGTTGAAATTCCGCATGGATCAGGATGCCTCCCAGATGAATAATGCGCCCAGAGGCAACTGTGGCTGGTTTGACAGTGCCAAGTGCCTCCTGCAAACTGACATCAGCAACCTGGCCTGGTGAGTTTTGTTTCTCAGGGGAAAGGCCATCACTCTTGTCCGGGGCCTGGTGGCCCGGAGTGGCTGGCTGCCTGCTGAAATTCCAAATGGATCAGGATACCTCCCAGACCGAAAGTACGACCAGAGGCAACTGCGTCTGGTTTGACAGTGCCAAGTGCCTCCTGCAAACTGACATCAGGAACCTGGCCTGGTGACTTTTGTTTCTCTGGGGAAAGGCCATCATTCTTGTCCGGGCCCCAGAGTGGCCGGAGTGGCCGGCTGCCTGATGAAATTCCTCACGGTTGAGGATGCCTCCCAGATGAAAAATGCCCCCAGAGGCAACTGCGTCTGGTTTGACAGTGCCAAGTGCCTCCTGCAAACTGACATCAGGAACCTGGCCTGGTGACTTTTGTTTGTCTGGGGAAAAGCCATGGTTCAAGTCCAGGGCCTGGTGGCCCGGAGTGGCCGGCTGCCTGCTGAAATTCCGCCCGGATCAGGATGCCTCCCAGATGAAAAATGCCCCCAGAGGCAACTGTGGCTGGTTTGACCGTGCCAAGTGCCTCCTGCAAACTGACATCAGGAACCTGGCCTGGTGCCTTTTGTTACTCAGGGGAATGGACATGGCTCATGTCCAGGGCCTGGTGGCCCGGAGTGTCCGGCTGCCTGCTGAAATTCCGCATGGATCAGGATGCCTCCCAGATGAAAAATGCCCCCAGAGGAAACTGCGTCTGGTTTGACAGTGCCAAGTGCCTCCTGCAAACTGACATCAGGAACCTGGCCTGGTGACTTTTGTTTCTCTGATGACAGGCCATCATTCTTGTCCGGGGCACGGTTGCCCGGAGTGGCCGGCTGCCTGCTGAAATTCCGCACGGTTGAGGATACCTCCCAGATGCAAGGTGGCCCCACAGACAACTGTGGCTGGTTTGACAGTGCCAAGTGCCTCCTGCAAACTGACATCAGGAACCTGGCCTGGTGACTTTTGTTTCTCTGGGTAAAGGCCATGGTTCATGTACAGGGCCTTGTGGCCAGGATTGGCCGGCTGCCTGCTGAAATTCCGCATGGATCAGGATGCCTCCGAGATGAAATGTGCCCTTACAGGCAACTGTGGCCGGTTTGACAGTGCCAAGTGCCTCCTGCAAACTGACATCAGCAACCTGGCCTGGTGACTTTTGTTTCTCTGGGGAAAAGCCATGGTTCATGTCCAGGGCCTGGTGGCCCGGAGTGGCCGGCTGCCTGCTGAAATTCCGTATGGATCAGGATGCCTCCCATACGAAAAAAGCCCCGATAGGCAACTGCGGCAGGTTTGATAGTGCCAAGTGCCTCCTGCAAACTGACATCAGGAACCTGGCCTGGTGACTTTTGTTTCTCTGGGAAAAGGCCATGGTTCATGTCCAGGGCCTTGTGGCCAGGAGTGGCTGGCTGCCTGCTGAAATTCCGCATGGATCAGGATACCTCCCAGACCGAAAGTACCACCACAGGCAACTGTGGCTGGTTTGACAGTGCCAAGTGCCTCCTGCAAACAGACATCAGCGACCTGGCCTGCTGAGTTCTGTTTCTCTGGGGAAAGGCCATCGTTCCACTCCAGGGCCCGGTGGCTCGAATGGCAGGCTGCCTGCTGAAATTCCACATGGATCAGGATGCCTCCCAGATGAATAATGCCCCCAGAGGAAACAGTGGCTGGTTTGACAGTGCAAAGTGCCTCCTGCAAACTGACATCAGGAACCTGGCCTGGTGACTTTTGTTTCTCTGGGGAAAAGCCATGCTTCATGTCCAGGGCCTGGTGGCCCGGAGTGGCCGGCCGCCTGCTGAAATTCTGCATGGATCAGGATGCCGCCGAGATGGAAGGTTCCACCACAGGCAACTGCGGTTGGTTTGACAGTGCCAAGTGCCTCCTGCAAACTGACATCAGGAACCGAGCCTGGTGCCTTTTGTTTCTCTGGGGAAAGGCCATGGTTCATGTCCGGGGCAGCGTGGCCCGGAGTGGCCGGCTGCCTGCTGAAATTCCGCATGGATCAGGATGCGTCTCAGATGAAATATGCCCCCACAAGCAACTGTGGCTGGTTTGACAGTGCCAAGTGCCTCCTGCAAACTGACATCAGGAACCTGGCCTGGTGACTTTTGTTTCTCAGGGGAATGGACATGGCTCATGTCCAGGGCCTGGTGGCCCGGAGTGGCAGGCTGCCTGCTGAAATTCCGCATGGATCAGGATGCCTCCCAGATGAAAAATGACCCCAGAGGCAACTGTGGCTGGTTTGACAGTGCCAAGTGCCTCCTGCAAACAGGCATCAGCGACCTGGCCTGCTGAGTTCTGTTTCTCTGGGGAAAGGCCATCGTTCTTGTACGGGGCACTGTTGCCCGGAGTGGCTGGCTGCCTGCTGAAATTCCACACGGTTGAGGATACCTCCCAGATGCAAGGTGGCCCCACAGACAACTGTGGCTGGTTTGACAGTGCCAAGTGCCTCCTGCAAACTGACATCAGGAACCTGGCCTGGTGACTTTTGTTTCTCTGGGGAAAGGCCATGTTTCATGTCCAGGGCCTGGTGGCCCGGAGTGGCCGGCTGCCTGCTGAAATTCCGCATGGATCAGGATGCCTCCCAGATGAAAAATGACCCCAGAGGAAACTGCGTCAGGTTTGACAGTGCCAAGTGCCTCCTGCAAACTGACATCAGGAACCTGGCCTGGTGACCTTTGTTTCTCTGGGGAAAAGCCATGGTTCATGTCCAGGGCTTGGTGGCCCGGAGTGGCCGGCCGCCTGCTGAAATTCCGCATAGATCAGGATGCCTCCCAGATGAAAAACGCCCCCACAGGCAACTGCGTCTGGTTTGACAGTGCCAAGTGCCTCCTGCAAACTGACATCAGGAACCTGGCCTGGTGACTTTTGTTTCTCTGGGTAAAGGCCATCGTTCATGTCCAGGGCCTTGTGGCCAGGATTGGCCGGCTGCCTGCTGAAATTCCGCATGGATCAGGATGCCTCCGAGATGAAATGTGCCCCTACAGGCAACTGTGGCTGGTTTGACAGTGCCAAGTGCCTCCTGCAAACTGACATCAGCAACCTGGCCTGGTGACATTTGTTTCTCTGGGGAAAAGCCATGGTTCATGTCCAGGGCCTGGTGGCCCGGAGTGGCCGGCTGCCTGCTGAAATTCCGCATGGATCAGGATGCCTCCCACATGAAAAATGCCCCCAGAGGCAACTGTGGCTGGTTTGACAGTGCCAAGTGCCTCCTGCAAACTGACATCAGGAACCTGGCCTGGTGACTTTTGTTTCTCTGGGGAAAGGCCATGGTTCATGTCCAGGGCTTGTTGGCCCGGAGTGGCTGGCTGCCTGCTGAAATTCCAAATGGATCAGGATACCTCCCAGACCGAAAGTACCACCACAGGCAACTGTGGCTGGTTTGACAGTGCCAAGTGCCTCCTGCAAACTGACATCAGGAACCTGGCCTGGTGACTTTTGTTTCTCTGGGGAAAGGCCATCATTCTTGTCCGGGCCCCAGAGTGGCCGGAGTGGCCGTCTGCCTGCTGAAATTCCGCACGGATCGGGATACATCCCAGTTGCAAGGTGCCACCACAGGCAACTGTGGCTGGTTTGACAGTGCCAAGAGCCACCTGCAAACTGACATCAGGAACCTGGCCTGGTGACTTTTGTTTCTCTGGGGAAAGGCCATTATTCTTGTCCGGGTCCCGGTGGCCCGGAGTGGCCGGCTGCCTGCTGAAATTCCTCACGGTTGAGGATACCTCCCAGATGCAAGGTGCCCCCAGAGGCAACTGCGTCTGGTTTGACAGTGCCAAGTGCCTCCTGCAAACTGACATCAGCAACCTGGCCTGGTGACTTTTGTTTCTCTGGGGAAAGGTCATGGTTCGTGTCCAGGGCCTGGGGGCTCGGAGTGGCCGGCTGCCTGCTGAAATTCCGCATGGATCAGGATGCCTCCCACAGGAAAAAAGCCCCGACAGGCAACTGCGTCTCGTTTGACAGTGCCAAGTGCCTCCTGCAAACTGACATCAGGAACCTGGCCTGGTGACTTTTGTTTCTCTGGGAAAAGGCCATAATTCTTTTCCGGGGCGCGGTGCACCGGAATGGCCGGCTGCCTGCTGAAATACCGCATGGATCAGGATGCCTCCCACATGAAAAATGCCCCCAGAGGCAACTGCGGCTGGTTTGACAGTGCCAAGTGCCTCCTGCAAACAGACATCAGGAACCTGGCCTGGTGACTTTTGTTTCTCAGGGGAAAGGCCATGGTTCACGTCCAGGGCTTGGTGGCCCGGAGTGGCCGGCTGCCTGCTGAAATTCAGCATGGATCAGGATACCTCCCAGACCGAAAGTACCACCACAGGCAACTGTGGCTGGTTTGACAGTGCCAAGTGCCTCCTGCAAACTGACATCAGCAACCTGGCCTGGTGACTTTTGTTTCTCTGGGGAAAAGCCATGGTTCATGTCCAGGGCCTGGGGGCTCGGAGTGGCCGGCTGCCTGCTGAAATTCCGCATGGATCAGGATGCCTCCCACATGAAAAATGCCCCCAGAGGCAACTGCGTCTGGTTTGACAGTGCCAAGTGCCTCCTGCAAACTGACATCAGGAACCTGGCCTGGTGACTTTTGTTTGTCTGGGGAAAAGCCATGGTTCATGTCCCGGGCCTGGTGGCCCGGAGTGTCCGGCTGCCTGCTGAAATTCCAAATGGATCAGGATGCCTCCCACATGAAAAATACCCCCAGAGGCAACTGCGTCTGGTTTGACAGTGCCAAGTGCCTCCTGCAAACTGACATCAGCAACCTGGCCTGGTGGCTGTTGTTTCTCTGGGTAAAGGCCATGGTTCATGTCCAGGGCCTGGGGGCCTGGAGTGGCAGGCTGCCTGTTGAAATTCCGCATGGATCAGGATGCCTCCCAGATGAATAATGCGCCCAGAGGCAACTGTGGCTGGTTTGACAGTGCCAAGTGCCTCCTGCAAACTGACATCAGCAACCTGGCCTGGTGAGTTTTGTTTCTCAGGGGAAAGGCCATCATTCTTGTCCGGGGCCTGGTGGCCCGGAGTGGCAGGCTGCCTGCTGAAATTCCAAATGGATCAGGATACCTCCCAGACCGAAAGTACGACCAGAGGCAACTGTGGCTGGTTTGACAGTGCCAAGTGCCTCCTGCAAACTGACATCAGGAACCTGGCCTGGTGACTTTTGTTTCTCTGGGGAAAGGCCATCATTCTTGTCCGGGCCCCAGAGTGGCCGGAGTGGCCGGCTGCCTGATGAAATTCCTCACGGTTGAGGATGCCTCCCAGATGAAAAATGCCCCCACAGGCAACTGCGTCTGGTTTGACAGTGCCAAGTGCCTCCTGCAAACTGACATCAGGAACCTGGCCTGGTGACTTTTGTTTGTCTGGGGAAAAGCCATGGTTCAAGTCCAGGGCCTGGTGGCCCGGAATGGCCGGCTGCCTGCTGAAATTCCGCCCGGATCAGGATGCCTCCCAGATGAAAAATGCCCCCAGAGGCAACTGCGGCTGGTTTGACCGTGCCAAGTGCCTCCTGCAAACTGACATCAGGAACCTGGCCTGGTGACTTTTGTTTCTCTGGGTAAAGGCCATCGTTCATGTCCAGGGCCTTGTTGCCCGGAGTGGCCGGCTGCCTGCTGAAATTCCGCATGGATCTGGATGCCTCCGAGATGAAATGTGCCCCTACAGGCAACTGTGGCTGGTTTGACAGTGCCAAGTGCCTCCTGCAAACTGACATCAGCAACCTGGCCTGGTGACATTTGTTTCTCTGGGGAAAAGCCATGGTTCATGTCCAGGGCCTGGTGGCCCGGAGTGGCCGGCTGCCTGCTGAAATTCCGCATGGATCAGGATGCCTCCCACATGAAAAATGCCCCCAGAGGCAACTGTGGCTGGTTTGACAGTGCCAAGTGCCTCCTGCAAACTGACATCAGGAACCTGGCCTGGTGACTTTTGTTTCTCTGGGGAAAGGCCATGGTTCATGTCCAGGGCTTGTTGGCCCGGAGTGGCTGGCTGCCTGCTGAAATTCCAAATGGATCAGGATACCTCCCAGACCGAAAGTACCACCACAGGCAACTGTGGCTGGTTTGACAGTGCCAAGTGCCTCCTGCAAACTGACATCAGGAACCTGGCCTGGTGACTTTTGTTTCTCTGGGGAAAGGCCATTATTCTTGTCCGGGTCCCGGTGGCCCGGAGTGGCCGGCTGCCTGCTGAAATTCCGCACGGTTGAGGATACCTCCCAGATGCAAGGTGCCCCCAGAGGCAACTGCGTCTGGTTTGACAGTGCCAAGTGCCTCCTGCAAACTGACATCAGCAACCTGGCCTGGTGACTTTTGTTTCTCTGGGGAAAGGTCATGGTTCGTGTCCAGGGCCTGGGGGCTCGGAGTGGCCGGCTGCCTGCTGAAATTCCGCATGGATCAGGATGCCTCCCACAGGAAAAAAGCCCCGACAGGCAACTGCGTCTCGTTTGACAGTGCCAAGTGCCTCCTGCAAACTGACATCAGGAACCTGGCCTGGTGACTTTTGTTTCTCTGGGAAAAGGCCATAATTCTTTTCCGGGGCGCGGTGCACCGGAATGGCCGGCTGCCTGCTGAAATTCCGCATGGATCAGGATGCCTCCCACATGAAAAATGCCCCCAGAGGCAACTGCGGCTGGTTTGACAGTGCCAAGTGCCTCCTGCAAACAGACATCAGGAACCTGGCCTGGTGACTTTTGTTTCTCAGGGGAAAGGCCATGGTTCACGTCCAGGGCTTGGTGGCCCGGAGTGGCCGGCTGCCTGCTGAAATTCAGCATGGATCAGGATACCTCCCAGACCGAAAGTACCACCACAGGCAACTGTGGCTGGTTTGACAGTGCCAAGTGCCTCCTGCAAACTGACATCAGCAACCTGGCCTGGTGACTTTTGTTTCTCTGGGGAAAAGCCATGGTTCATGTCCAGGGCCTGGGGGCTCGGAGTGGCCGGCTGCCTGCTGAAATTCCGCATGGATCAGGATGCCTCCCACATGAAAAATGCCCCCAGAGGCAACTGCGTCTGGTTTGACAGTGCCAAGTGCCTCCTGCAAACTGACATCAGGAACCTGGCCTGGTGACTTTTGTTTGTCTGGGGAAAAGCCATGGTTCATGTCCCGGGCCTGGTGGCCCGGAGTGTCCGGCTGCCTGCTGAAATTCCAAATGGATCAGGATGCCTCCCACATGAAAAATACCCCCAGAGGCAACTGCGTCTGGTTTGACAGTGCCAAGTGCCTCCTGCAAACTGACATCAGCAACCTGGCCTGGTGGCTGTTGTTTCTCTGGGTAAAGGCCATGGTTCATGTCCAGGGCCTGGGGGCCTGGAGTGGCAGGCTGCCTGTTGAAATTCCGCATGGATCAGGATGCCTCCCACATGAAAAATGCCCCCAGAGGCAACTGCGGCTGGTTTGACAGTGCCAAGTGCCTCCTGCAAACAGACATCAGGAACCTGGCCTGGTGACTTTTGTTTCTCAGGGGAAAGGCCATGGTTCACGTCCAGGGCTTGGTGGCCCGGAGTGGCCGGCTGCCTGCTGAAATTCAGCATGGATCAGGATACCTCCCAGACCGAAAGTACCACCACAGGCAACTGTGGCTGGTTTGACAGTGCCAAGTGCCTCCTGCAAACTGACATCAGCAACCTGGCCTGGTGACTTTTGTTTCTCTGGGGAAAAGCCATGGTTCATGTCCAGGGCCTGGGGGCTCGGAGTGGCCGGCTGCCTGCTGAAATTCCGCATGGATCAGGATGCCTCCCACATGAAAAATGCCCCCAGAGGCAACTGCGTCTGGTTTGACAGTGCCAAGTGCCTCCTGCAAACTGACATCAGGAACCTGGCCTGGTGACTTTTGTTTGTCTGGGGAAAAGCCATGGTTCATGTCCCGGGCCTGGTGGCCCGGAGTGTCCGGCTGCCTGCTGAAATTCCAAATGGATCAGGATGCCTCCCACATGAAAAATACCCCCAGAGGCAACTGCGTCTGGTTTGACAGTGCCAAGTGCCTCCTGCAAACTGACATCAGCAACCTGGCCTGGTGGCTGTTGTTTCTCTGGGGAAAGGCCATGGTTCATGTCCAGGGCCTGGGGGCCTGGAGTGGCAGGCTGCCTGTTGAAATTCCGCATGGATCAGGATGCCTCCCAGATGAATAATGCGCCCAGAGGCAACTGTGGCTGGTTTGACAGTGCCAAGTGCCTCCTGCAAACTGACATCAGCAACCTGGCCTGGTGAGTTTTGTTTCTCAGGGGAAAGGCCATCATTCTTGTCCGGGGCCTGGTGGCCCGGAGTGGCAGGCTGCCTGCTGAAATTCCAAATGGATCAGGATACCTCCCAGACCGAAAGTACGACCAGAGGCAACTGTGGCTGGTTTGACAGTGCCAAGTGCCTCCTGCAAACTGACATCAGGAACCTGGCCTGGTGACTTTTGTTTCTCTGGGGAAAGGCCATCATTCTTGTCCGGGCCCCAGAGTGGCCGGAGTGGCCGGCTGCCTGATGAAATTCCTCACGGTTGAGGATGCCTCCCAGATGAAAAATGCCCCCACAGGCAACTGCGTCTGGTTTGACAGTGCCAAGTGCCTCCTGCAAACTGACATCAGGAACCTGGCCTGGTGACTTTTGTTTCTCTGGGGAAAAGCCATGGTTCAAGTCCAGGGCCTGGTGGCCCGGAATGGCCGGCTGCCTGCTGAAATTCCGCCCGGATCAGGATGCCTCCCAGATGAAAAATGCCCCCAGAGGCAACTGCGGCTGGTTTGACCGTGCCAAGTGCCTCCTGCAAACTGACATCAGGAACCTGGCCTGGTGACTTTTGTTTCTCTGGGTAAAGGCCATCGTTCATGTCCAGGGCCTTGTTGCCCGGAGTGGCCGGCTGCCTGCTGAAATTCCGCATGGATCTGGATGCCTCCGAGATGAAATGTGCCCCTACAGGCAACTGTGGCTGGTTTGACAGTGCCAAGTGCCTCCTGCAAACTGACATCAGCAACCTGGCCTGGTGACATTTGTTTCTCTGGGGAAAAGCCATGGTTCATGTCCAGGGCCTGGTGGCCCGGAGTGGCCGGCTGCCTGCTGAAATTCCGCATGGATCAGGATGCCTCCCACATGAAAAATGCCCCCAGAGGCAACTGTGGCTGGTTTGACAGTGCCAAGTGCCTCCTGCAAACTGACATCAGGAACCTGGCCTGGTGACTTTTGTTTCTCTGGGGAAAGGCCATGGTTCATGTCCAGGGCTTGTTGGCCCGGAGTGGCTGGCTGCCTGCTGAAATTCCAAATGGATCAGGATACCTCCCAGACCGAAAGTACCACCACAGGCAACTGTGGCTGGTTTGACAGTGCCAAGTGCCTCCTGCAAACTGACATCAGGAACCTGGCCTGGTGACTTTTGTTTCTCTGGGGAAAGGCCATTATTCTTGTCCGGGTCCCGGTGGCCCGGAGTGGCCGGCTGCCTGCTGAAATTCCTCAAGGTTGAGGATACCTCCCAGATGCAAGGTGCCCCCAGAGGCAACTGCGTCTGGTTTGACAGTGCCAAGTGCCTCCTGCAAACTGACATCAGCAACCTGGCCTGGTGACTTTTGTTTCTCTGGGGAAAGGTCATGGTTCGTGTCCAGGGCCTGGGGGCTCGGAGTGGCCGGCTGCCTGCTGAAATTCCGCATGGATCAGGATGCCTCCCACAGGAAAAAAGCCCCGACAGGCAACTGCGTCTCGTTTGACAGTGCCAAGTGCCTCCTGCAAACTGACATCAGGAACCTGGCCTGGTGACTTTTGTTTCTCTGGGAAAAGGCCATAATTCTTTTCCGGGGCGCGGTGCACCGGAATGGCCGGCTGCCTGCTGAAATTCCGCATGGATCAGGATGCCTCCCACATGAAAAATGTCCCCAGAGGCAACTGCGGCTGGTTTGACAGTGCCAAGTGCCTCCTGCAAACAGACATCAGGAACCTGGCCTGGTGACTTTTGTTTCTCAGGGGAAAGGCCATGGTTCACGTCCAGGGCTTGGTGGCCCGGAGTGGCCGGCTGCCTGCTGAAATTCAGCATGGATCAGGATACCTCCCAGACCGAAAGTACCACCACAGGCAACTGTGGCTGGTTTGACAGTGCCAAGTGCCTCTTGCAAACTGACATCAGGAACCTGGCCTGGTGACTTTTGTTTCTCTGGGGAAAAGCCATGGTTCATGTCCAGGGCCTGGTGGCCCGGAGTGGCCGGCTGCCTGTTGAAATTCCACATGGATCAGGATGCCTCCCACATGAAAAATGCCCCCAGAGGCAACTGCGTCTGGTTTGACAGTGCCAAGTGCCTCCTGCAAACTGACATCAGGAACCTGGCCTGGTGACTTTTGTTTGTCTGGGGAAAAGCCATGGTTCATGTCCCGGGCCTGGTGGCCCGGAGTGTCCGGCTGCCTGCTGAAATTCCAAATGGATCAGGATGCCTCCCACATGAAAAATACCCCCAGAGGCAACTGCGTCTGGTTTGACAGTGCCAAGTGCCTCCTGCAAACTGACATCAGCAACCTGGCCTGGTGGCTGTTGTTTCTCTGGGTAAAGGCCATGGTTCATGTCCAGGGCCTGGGGGCCTGGAGTGGCAGGCTGCCTGTTGAAATTCCGCATGGATCAGGATGCCTCCCAGATGAATAATGCGCCCAGAGGCAACTGTGGCTGGTTTGACAGTGCCAAGTGCCTCCTGCAAACTGACATTAGCAACCTGGCCTGGTGAGTTTTGTTTCTCAGGGGAAAGGCCATCATTCTTGTCCGGGCCCCAGAGTGGCCGGAGTGGCCGGCTGCCTGATGAAATTCCACACGGTTGAGGATGCCTCCCAGATGAAAAATGCCCCCACAGGCAACTGCGTCTGGTTTGACAGTGCCAAGTGCCTCCTGCAAACTGACATCAGGAACCTGGCCTGGTGACTTTTGTTTCTCTGGGGAAAAGCCATGGTTCAAGTCCAGGGCCTGGTGGCCCGGAGTGGCCGGCTGCCTGCTGAAATTCCGCATGGATCAGGATGCCTCCCAGATGAAAAATGCCCCCAGAGTCAACTGCGGCTGGTTTGACCGTGCCAAGTGCCTCCTGCAAACTGACATCAGGAACCTGGCCTGGTGAGTTTTGTTTCTCAGGGGAAAGGCTTTCATTCTTGTCCAGTGCCCGGTGTCCTGGTGTGGCCGGCTGCCTGCTGAAATTCCAAATGGATCAGGATACCTCCGAGATGCAAGGAGCCCCCACAGGCAACTGCGTCTAGTTCGACAGTGCCAAGTGCCTCCTGCAAACTGACATCAGGAACCTGGCCTGGTGACTTTTGTTTCTCTGGGGAAAGGCCATGGTTCATGTCCACGGCCTGGTGGCCCGGAGTGGCAGGCTGCCTGCTGAAATTCCGCATGAATCAGGATGCCTTCCAGATGAAAAATGCCCCCAGAGGCAACTGCGGCTGGTTTGACAGTGCCAAGTGCCTCCTGCAAACTGACATCAGGAACCTGTCCTGGTGATTTTTGTTTCTCTGTGGAAAGGCCATCATTCTTTTCCGGGTCCCGGTGGACCGGAGTGGCCGGCTGCCTGCTGAAATTCCGCACGGATCAGGATGCCTCCCAGACCGAATGTACCACCCAAGGCAAATGTGGCTGGTTTGACAGTGCCAAGTGCCTCCTGCAAACAGACATCAGCGACCTGGCCTGCTGAGTTCTGTTTCTCTGGGGAAAGGCCATCCTTCCTCTCCAGGGCCCGGTGGCTCGAATGGCAGGCTGCCTGCTGAAATTCCACATGGATCAGGATGCCTCCCAGATGAAAAATGCCCCCAGAGGAATCTGTGGCTGGTTTGACAGTGCCAAGTGCCTCCTGCAAACTGACATCAGGCACCTGGCCTGGTGACTTTTGTTTCTCTGGGGAAAAGCCATGGTTCATGTCCAGGGCCTGGTGGCCTGGAGTGGCCGGCTGCCTGCTGAAATTCCGCATGGATCAGGATGCCTCCAAGATGAAAAATGCCCCCAGAGGCAACTGCGTCTGGTTTGACAGTGCCAAGTGCCTCCTGCAAACTGACATCAGGAACCTGGCCTGGTGATTTTTGTTTCTCTTTGGAATGACCATTGTACTTGTCCAGGGTCCGGTGGACCGGTGTGGCTGGCTGCCTGCTGAAATTCCGCACGGTTGAGTATACCTCCCAGATGCAAGGTGCCCCCACAGGCAACTGTGGCTGGTTTGACAGTGCCAAGTGCCTCCTGCAAACTGACATCAGGAACCTGGCCTGCTGACTTTTGTTTCTCTGGGGAAAGGCCATGGTTCATGTCCACGGCCTGGTGGCCCGGAGTGGCCGGCTGCCTGCTGAAATTCCGCATGGATCAGGATGCCTCCCAGATGAAAAATGCCCCCAGAGGAAACTGCGTCTGGTTTGACAGTGCCAAGTGCCTCCTGCAAACTGACATCAGGAACCTGGCCTGGTGACTTTTGTTTCTCTGGGGAAAAGCCATGGTTCATGTCCAGGGCCTGGTGGCCCGGAGTGGCCGGCTGCCTGCTGAAATTCTGCATGGATCAGGATGCCGCCGAGATGGAAGGTGCCACCACAGGCAACTGCGGTTGGTTTGACAGTGCCAAGTGCCTCCTGCAAACTGACATCAGGAACCTGGCCTGGTGACTTTTGTTTCTCTGGGGAAAGGCCATCATTCTTGTCCGGGCCCCAGAGTGGCCGGAGTGGCCGGCTGCCTGCTGAAATTCCGCACGCATCGGGATACATCCCAGTTGCAAGGTGCCACCACAGGCAACTGTGGCTGGTTTGACAGTGCCAAGAGCCACCTGCAAACTGACATCAGGAACCTGGCCTGGTGACTTTTGTTTCTCTGGGGAAAAGCCATGGTTCATGTCCAGGGCCTGGTGGCCCGGAGTGGCCGGCTGCCTGCTGAAATTCCACATGGATCAGGATGCCTCCCAGATGAAAAATGCCCCCAGGGGAAACTGCGTCTGGTTTGACAGTGCCAAGTGCCTCCTGCAAACTGACATCAGGAACCTGGCCTGGTGACTTTTGTTTCTCTGGGGAAAGGCCATCATTCTTGTCCGGGGCCCAGAGTGGCCTGGGGTGGCCGGCTGCCTGCTGAAATTCCGCACGGTTGAGGATACCTCCCAGATGAAAGGTGCCCCCACAGGCAACTGTGGCTGGTTTGACAGTGCCAAGTGCCTCCTGCAAACTGACATCAGCAACCTGGCCTGGTGACTATTGTTTCTCTGGGGAAAGGCCATGGTTCATGTCCAGGGCCTTGTGGCCAGGAGTGGCCGGCTGCCTGCTGAAATTCCGCACGGATGAGGATACATCCCAGTTGCAATGTGCCCCCACAGGCAACTGCGTCTGGTTTGACAGTGCCAAGTGCCACCTGCAAACTGACATCAGGAACCTGGCCTGGTGACTTTTGTTTCTCTGGGGAAAGGCCAACATTCTTTTCCGGGTACCGGTGGACGGAGTGGCCGGCTGCCTGCTGAAATTCCAAAAGGATCAGGATGCCTCCCAGACCGAAAGTACCACCCAAGGCAACTGTGGCTGGTTTGACAGTGCCAAGTGCCTCCTGCAAACAGACATCTGCGACCTGGCCTGCTGAGTTCTGTTTCTCTGGGGAAAGGCCATCGTTCCTCTCCAGGGCCCGGTGGCTCGAGTGGCAGGCTGCCTGCTGAAATTCCAAACGGATCAGGATGCCTCCCAGATGAAAGGTGCCCCCACAGGCAACTGTGGCTGGTTTGACAGTGCCAAGTGCCTCCTGCAAACTGACATCAGGAACCTGGCCTGGTGACTTTTATTTCTCTGGGTAAAGGCCCTCATTCGTATCCAGTGCCCCGCGGCCTGGAGTGGCCGGCTGCCTGCTGAAATTCCTCACGGTTGAGGACACCTCCCAGATGAAAGGTGCCCCCACAGGTAACTGTGGCTGGTTTGACACTGCCAAGTGCCTCCTGCAAACTGACATCAGGAACCTGGCCTGGTGAGTTTTGTTTCTCTGGGGAAAAGCCATGGTTCATGTCCATGGCCTGGTGGCCCCGAGTGGCCGGCTGCCTGCTGAAATTTCGCATGGATCAGGATGCCTCCCAGACCGAAAGTACCACCCAAGGCAAATGTGGCTGGTTTGACAGTGCCAAGTGCCTCCTGCAAACTGACATCAGGAACCTGGCCTGGTGACTTTTGTTTCTCTGGGGAAAAGCCATGGTTCATGTCCAGGGCCTAGTGGCCCGGAGTGGCCGGCTGCCTGCTGAAATTCCACATGGATCAGAATGCCTCCCAGATGAAAAATACCCCCAGAGGAAACTGCGTCAGGTTTGACAGTGCCAAGTGCCTCCTGCAAACTGACATCAGGAACCTGGCCTGGTGACTTTTGTTTCTCTGGGGAAAGGCCATCATTCTTGTCCGGGGCCCAGAGTGGCCTGGGGTGGCCGGCTGCCTGCTGAAATTCCGCACGGTTGAGGATACCTCCCAGATGAAAGGTGCCCCCACAGGCAACTGTGGCTGGTTTGACAGTGCCAAGTGCCTCCTGCAAACTGACATCAGCAACCTGGCCTGGTGACTTTTCTTTATCAGGGGAAAGGCCATGGTTCATGTCCAGGGCCTGGGGGCCCGGAGTGGCCGGCTGCCTGCTGAAATTCCGCATGGACCAGGATGCCTCCCAGATGAAAGGTGCCCCCACAGGCAACTGCGGCTGGTTTGACAGTGCCAAGTGCAACCTGCAAACTGACATCAGGAACCTGGCCTGGTGACTTTTGTTTCTCTGGGGAAAGGCCATCATTCTTGTCCAGGGCCTGGTAGCCAGGAGTGGCCGACGGACTGCTGAAACTCCACATGGATCAGGATGCCTCCCACATGAAAAATGCCCCCACAGGCAACTGTGGCTGGTTTGACAGTGCCAAGTGCCTCCTGCCAACTGACATCTGGAACCTGGCCTGGTGACTTTTGTTTCTCTGGGGAAAGGCCATGGTTCATATCCTGAGCCTGGTGTCCTGGAGTGGCCGGCTGCCTGCTGAAATTCTGCACGGACCAGGATGCCGCCCAGGTAAAAGGTACCACCAGAGGCAACAGCGGCTGGTTTGACAGTGCCAAGTGCCTCCTGCAAACTGACATCAGCGACCTGGCCTGCTAAGTTCTGTTTCTCTGGGGAAAGGCCATCGTTCCTCTCCAGGGCCCGGTGGCTCGAGTTGCAGGCTGCCTGCTGAAATTCCACATGGATCAGGAGGCCTCCGAGATTCAAGGTGCCCCCACAGGCAACTGTGGCAGGTTTGACAGTGCCAAGTGCCTCCTGCAAACTGACATCAGGAACCTGGCCTGGTGACTTTTGTTTCTCAGGGGAAAGGCCATCATTCGTGTCCAGTGCCCCGCGGCCTGTAGTGGCCGGCTGCCTGCTGAAATTCCTCACGGTTGAGGATACCTCCCAGATGAAAGGTGCCCCCACAGGTAACTGTGGCTGGTTTGACAGTGCCAAGTGCCTCCTGCAAACTGACATCAGGAACCTGGCCTGGTGACTTTTGTTTCTCTGGGGAAAGTCCATGGTTCATGTCCATGGCCTGGGGGCCCGGAGTGGCCGGCTGCCTACTGAAATTCTGCATGGATCAGGATGCCGCCGAGATGGAAGGTGCCACCACAGGCAACTGTGGCTGGTTTGACAGTGCCAAGTGCCTCCTGCAAACTGACATCAGGAACCTGGCCTGCTGACTTTTGTTTCTCAGGGGAAAGGCCATGGTTCATGTCCAGGGCCTGGGGGCTCGGAGTGGCCGGCTGCCTGCTGAAATTCCGCATGGATCAGGATGCCTCCAACATGAAAAATGCCCCCACAGGCAACTGCGTCTGGTTTGACAGTGCCAAGTGCCTCCTGCAAACTGACATCAGGAACCTGGCCTGGTGACTTTTGTTTCTGTGTGTAAAGGCCATCATTCTTTTCTAGGGTACGGTGGCCCGGAGTGGCCGGCTGCCTGCTGAAATTCCGCACGGATCAGGATGCCTCCCAGACCGAAAGTACCACCCAAGGCAAATGTGGCTGGTTTGACAGTGCCAAGTGCCTCCTGCAAACAGATATCAGCGACCTGGCCTGCTGAGTTCTGTTTCTCTGGGGAAAGGCCATCGTTCCTCTCCAGGGCCCGGTGGCTCGAGTGGCAGGCTGCCTGCTGAAATTCCACATGGATCAGGATGCCTCCCAGATGAAAGGTGCCCCCACAGGCAACTGTGGCTGGTTTGACAGTGCCAAGTGCCTCCTGCAAACTGACATCAGGAACCTGGCCTGGTGACTTTTATTTCTCTGGGTAAAGGCCCTCATTCGTGTCCAGTGCCCCGCGGCCTGGAGTGGCCGGCTGCCTGCTGAAATTTCTCACGGTTGAGGATACCTCCCAGATGAAAGGTGTCCCCACAGGTAACTGTGGCTGGTTTGACAGTGCCAAGTGCCTCCTGCAAACTGACATCAGGAACCTGGCCTGCTGACTTTTGTTTCTCTGGGGAAAGGCCATGGTTCATGTCCAGGGCCTGCGGGCCCGGAGTGGCCGGCTGCCTGCTGAAATTCTGCATGGATCCGGATGCCGCCGAGATGGAAGGTGCCACCACAGGCAACTGTGGCTGGTTTGACAGTGCCAAGTGCCTCCTGCAAACTGACATCAGGAACCTGGCCTGCTGACTTTTGTTTCTCTGGGGAAAGGCCATGGTTCATGTCCAGGGCCTGGTAGCCCGGAGTGGCCGGCTGCCTGCTGAAATTCCACATGGATCAGGATGCCTCCCAGATGAAAAATGCCCCCAGAGGAAACTGAGTCAAGTTTGACAGTGCCAAGTGCCTCCTGCAAACTGACATCAGGAACCTGGCCTGGTGACTTTTGTTTCTCTGGGGAAAGGCCATGGTTCATGTCCAGGGCCTGGGGGCTCGGAGTGGCCGGCTGCCTGCTGAAATTCCACATGGATCAGGATGCCTCCCAGATGAAAAATGCCCTCAGAGGAAACTGCGTCAGGTTTGACAGTGCCAAGTGCCACCTGCAAACTGACATCAGGAACCTGGCCTGGTGACTTTTGTTTCTCTGGGGAAAGGCCATGGTTCATGTCCAGGGCCTGGGGGCTCGGAGTGGCCGGCTGCCTGCTGAAATTCCGCATGGATCAGGATGCCTCCCACATGAAAAATGCCCCCATAGGCAACTGCGTCTGGTTTGACAGAGCCAAGTGCCTCCTGCCAACTGACATCAGGAACCTGGCCTGGTGACTTTTGTTTCTCTGTGGAAAGCCCATCATTCTTTTCCAGGGTACGGTGGCCCGGAGTGGCTGGCTGCCTGCTGAAATTCCGCACGGATCAGGATGCCTCCCAGACCGAAAGTACCACCCAAGGCAAATGTGGCTGGTTTGACAGTGCCAAGTGCCTCCTGCAAACAGACATCTGCGACCTGGCCTGCTGAGTTCTGTTTCTCTGGGGAAAGGCCATCGTTCCTCTCCAGGGCCCGGTGGCTCGAGTGGCAGGCTGCCTGCTGAAATTCCAAACGGATCAGGATGCCTCCCAGATGAAAGGTGCCCCCACAGGCAACTGTGGCTGGTTTGACAGTGCCAAGTGCCTCCTGCAAACTGACATCAGGAACCTGGCCTGGTGACATTTATTTCTCTGGGTAAAGGCCATCATTCGTGTCCAGTGCCCCGCGGCCTGGAGTGGCCGGCTGCCTGCTGAAATTCCTCACGGTTGAGGACACCTCCGAGATGAAAGGTGCCCCCACAGGTAACTGTGGCTGGTTTGACACTGCCAAGTGCCTCCTGCAAACTGACATCAGGAACCTGGCCTGGTGACTTTTGTTTCTCTGGGGAAAAGCCATGGTTCATGTCCATGGCCTGGTGGCCCGGAGTGGCCGGCTGCCTGCTGAAATTCCGCATGGATCAGGATGCCTCCCAGACCGAAAGTACCACCCAAGGCAAATGTGGCTGGTTTGACAGTGCCAAGTGCCTCCTGCAAACTGACATCAGGAACCTGGCCTGGTGACTTTTGTTTCTCTGGGGAAAAGCCATGGTTCATGTCCAGGGCCTGGTGGCCCGGAGTGGCCGGCTGCCTGCTGAAATTCCGCACGGATGAGGATACATGCCAGTTGAAAGGTGCCCCCACAGGCAACTGCGTCTGGTTTGACAGTGCCAAGTGCCACCTGCAAACTGACATCAGGAACCTGGCCTGGTGACTTTTGTTTCTCTGGGGAAAGGCCATCATTCTTGTCCGGGACCCAGAGTGGCCTGGGGTGGCCGGCTGCCTGCTGAAATTCCGCACGGTTGAGGATACCTCCCAGATGAAAGGTGCCCCCACAGGCAACTGTGGCTGGTTTGACAGTGCCAAGTGCCCCCTGCAAACTGACATCAGCAACCTGGCCTGGTGACTTTTGTTTCTCTGGGGAAAGGCCATCATTCTTGTCCATGGCCTGGTAGCCCGGAGTGGCCGACTGACTGCTGAAATTCCGCATGAATCAGGATGCCTCCCACATGAAAAATGCCCCCACAGGCAACTGCGTCTGGTTTGACAGTGCCAAGTGCCTCCTGCCAACTGACATCAGGAACCTGGCCTGGTGACTTTTGTTTCTCTGGGGAAAGGCCATGGTTCATATCCTGAGCCTGGTGTCCTGGAGTGGCCGGCTGCCTGCTGAAATTCTGCACGGACCAGGATGCCGCCCAGGTGAAAGGTACCACCAGAGGCAATTGCGGCTGGTTTGACAGTGCCAAGTGCCACCTGCAAACTGACATCAGGTACCTGGCCTGCTGACTTTTGTTTCTCTGGGGAAAGGCCATGATTCTTTTCCGGGGTACGGTGGCCCGGAGTGGCCGGCTGCCTGCTGAAATTCCAAAAGGATCAGGATGCCTCCCAGACCGAAAGTACCACCCAAGGCAACTGTGGCTGGTTTGACAGTGCCAAGTGCCTCCTGCAAACAGACATCAGCGACCTGGCCTGCTGAGTTCTGTTTCTCTGGGGAAAGGCCATGGTTCATGTCCAGGGCCCGGTGGCTCGAGTGAGAGGCTGCCTGCTGAAATTCCAAACGGATCAGGATACCTCCCAGAATGAAAGTACCACCAGAGGCAACTATGGCTGGTTTGACAGTGCCAAGTGCCTCCTGCAAACTGACATCAGGAACCTGGCCTGGTGACTTTAGTTTCTCTGGGGAAAAGCCATGGTTCATGTCCAGGGCCTGGTGGCCCGGAGTGGCCGGCTGCCTGCTGAAATTCCGCATGGATCAGGATGCCTCCCACATGAAAAACACCCCCACAGGCAACTGCGTCTGGTTTGACAGTGCCAAGTGCCTCCTGCAAACTGACATCAGCAACCTGGCCTGGTGACTTTTGTTTCTCTGGGGAAAAGCCATGGTTCATATCCAGGGCCTGGTGGCCCGGAGTGTCCGGCTGCCTGCTGAAATTCCGTATGGATCAGGATGCCTCCCAGATGAAAAATGACCCCAGAGGCAACTGTGGCTGGTTTGACAGTGCCAAGTGCCTCCTGCAAACTGACATCAGGAACCTGGCCTGGTGACTTTTGTTTCTCTGGGGAAAGGCCATGGTTCATGTCCAGGACTTGGTGGCCCGGAGTGGCCGGCTGCCTGCTGAAATTCCGCACGGATGAGAATATATCCCAGTTACAATGTGCCCCCACAGGCACTGCGTCTGGTTTGACAGTGCCAAGTGCCTCCTGCAAACTGACATCAGGAACCTGGCCTGGTGACTTTTGTTTCTCTGGGGAAAGGCCATCATTCTTGTCCGGGGCCCAGAGTGGCCGGAGTGGCCGGCTGCCTGCTGAAATTCCACACGGTTGAGGATGCCTCCCAGATGAAAAATGCCCCCACAGGCAACTGCGTCTGGTTTGACAGTGCCAAGTGCCTCCTGCAAACTGACATCAGGAACCTGGCCTGGTGACTTTTGTTTCTCAGGGGAAAGGCCATGGTTCATGTCCAGGGCCTTGTGGCCAGGAGTGGCCGGCTGCCTGCTGAAATTCCGCATGGATCAGGATGCCTCCCAGACCGAAAGTACCACCCAAGGCAAATGTGGCTGGTTTGACAGTGCCAAGTGCCTCCTGCAAACTGACATCAGGAACCTGGCCTGGTGACTTTTGTTTCTCTGGGGAAAAGCCATGGTTCATGTCCAGGGCCTGGTGGCCCGGAGTGGCCGGCTGCCTGCTGAAATTCCGCACGGATGAGGATACATGCCAGTTGAAAGGTGCCCCCACAGGCAACTGCGTCTGGTTTGACAGTGCCAAGTGCCACCTGCAAACTGACATCAGGAACCTGGCCTGGTGACTTTTGTTTCTCTGGGGAAAGGCCATCATTCTTGTCCGGGGCCCAGAGTGGCCTGGGGTGGCCGGCTGCCTGCTGAAATTCCGCACGGTTGAGGATACCTCCCAGATGAAAGGTGCCCCCACAGGCAACTGTGGCTGGTTTGACAGTGCCAAGTGCCCCCTGCAAACTGACATCAGCAACCTGGCCTGGTGACTTTTGTTTCTCTGGGGAAAGGCCATCATTCTTGTCCATGGCCTGGTAGCCCGGAGTGGCCGACTGACTGCTGAAATTCCGCATGAATCAGGATGCCTCCCACATGAAAAATGCCCCCACAGGCAACTGCGTCTGGTTTGACAGTGCCAAGTGCCTCCTGCCAACTGACATCAGGAACCTGGCCTGGTGACTTTTGTTTCTCTGGGGAAAGGCCATGGTTCATATCCTGAGCCTGGTGTCCTGGAGTGGCCGGCTGCCTGCTGAAATTCTGCACGGACCAGGATGCCGCCCAGGTGAAAGGTACCACCAGAGGCAATTGCGGCTGGTTTGACAGTGCCAAGTGCCACCTGCAAACTGACATCAGGTACCTGGCCTGCTGACTTTTGTTTCTCTGGGGAAAGGCCATGATTCTTTTCCGGGGTACGGTGGCCCGGAGTGGCCGGCTGCCTGCTGAAATTCCAAAAGGATCAGGATGCCTCCCAGACCGAAAGTACCACCCAAGGCAACTGTGGCTGGTTTGACAGTGCCAAGTGCCTCCTGCAAACAGACATCAGCGACCTGGCCTGCTGAGTTCTGTTTCTCTGGGGAAAGGCCATGGTTCATGTCCAGGGCCCGGTGGCTCGAGTGAGAGGCTGCCTGCTGAAATTCCAAACGGATCAGGATACCTCCCAGAATGAAAGTACCACCAGAGGCAACTATGGCTGGTTTGACAGTGCCAAGTGCCTCCTGCAAACTGACATCAGGAACCTGGCCTGGTGACTTTAGTTTCTCTGGGGAAAAGCCATGGTTCATGTCCAGGGCCTGGTGGCCCGGAGTGGCCGGCTGCCTGCTGAAATTCCGCATGGATCAGGATGCCTCCCACATGAAAAACACCCCCACAGGCAACTGCGTCTGGTTTGACAGTGCCAAGTGCCTCCTGCAAACTGACATCAGCAACCTGGCCTGGTGACTTTTGTTTCTCTGGGGAAAAGCCATGGTTCATATCCAGGGCCTGGTGGCCCGGAGTGTCCGGCTGCCTGCTGAAATTCCGTATGGATCAGGATGCCTCCCAGATGAAAAATGACCCCAGAGGCAACTGTGGCTGGTTTGACAGTGCCAAGTGCCTCCTGCAAACTGACATCAGGAACCTGGCCTGGTGACTTTTGTTTCTCTGGGGAAAGGCCATGGTTCATGTCCAGGACTTGGTGGCCCGGAGTGGCCGGCTGCCTGCTGAAATTCCGCACGGATGAGAATATATCCCAGTTACAATGTGCCCCCACAGGCACTGCGTCTGGTTTGACAGTGCCAAGTGCCTCCTGCAAACTGACATCAGGAACCTGGCCTGGTGACTTTTGTTTCTCTGGGGAAAGGCCATCATTCTTGTCCGGGGCCCAGAGTGGCCGGAGTGGCCGGCTGCCTGCTGAAATTCCACACGGTTGAGGATGCCTCCCAGATGAAAAATGCCCCCACAGGCAACTGCGTCTGGTTTGACAGTGCCAAGTGCCTCCTGCAAACTGACATCAGGAACCTGGCCTGGTGACTTTTGTTTCTCTGGGGAAAGGCCATGGTTCATGTCCAGGGCCTTGTGGCCAGGAGTGGCCGGCTGCCTGCTGAAATTCCGCACGGATGAGGATACATCCCAGTTGCAATGTGCCCCCACAGGCAACTGCGTCTGGTTTGACAGTGCCAAGTGCCACCTGCAAACTGACATCAGGAACCTGGCCTGGTGACTTTTGTTTCTCTGGGGAAAGGCCATCATTCTTGTCCGGGGCCCAGAGTGGCCGGAGTGGCCGGCTGCCTGCTGAAATTCCACACGGTTGAGGATGCCTCCCAGATGAAAAATGCCCCCAGAGGCAACTGCGTCTGGTTTGACAGTGCCAAGTGCCTCCTGCAAACTGACATCAGGAACCTGGCCTGGTGTTTTTTGTTTCTCTGGGGAAAGGCCATGGTTCATGTCCAGGGCCTTGTGGCCAGGAGTGGCCGGCTGCCTGCTGAAATTCCGCACGGATGAGGATACATCCCAGTTGCAAGGTGCCCCCACAGGCAACTGCGTCTGGTTTGACAGTGCCAAGTGCCTCCTGAAAACTGAAATCAGGAACCTGGCCTGGTGACTTTTGTTTCTCTGGGGAAAGGCCAACATTCTTTTCCGGGTACCGGTGGACGGAGTGGCCGGCTGCCTGCTGAAATTCCGCACGGTTGAGGATACCTCCCAGATGCAAGGTGCCCCCACAGGCAACTGCGGCTGGTTTGACAGTGCCAAGTGCCTCCTGCCAACTGACATCAGGAACCTGGCCTGGTGACTTTTATTTCTCTGGTTAAAGGCCATCATTCGTGTCCAGTGCCCCGCGGCCTGGAGTGGCCGGCTGCCTGCTGAAATTCCTCACGGTTGAGGATACCTCCCAGATGAAAGGTGCCCCCACAGGTAACTGTGGCTGGTTTGACACTGCCAAGTGCCTCCTGCAAACTGACATCAGGAACCTGGCCTGGTGACTTTTGTTTCTCAGGGGAAAGGACATCGTTCCTCTCCAGGGCCCGCTGGCCTGGAGTGGACGGCTGCCTGCTGAAATTCCACACGGATCAGGATGCCTCCCACATGAAAAATGCCCCCAGAGGAAACTGCGTCAGGTTTGACAGTGCCAAGTGCCTCCTGCAAACTGACATCAGGAACCTGGCCTGGTGACTTTTGTTTCTCTGGGGAAAGGCCATGGTTCATGTCCAGGGCCTGGGGGCTCGGAGTGGCCGGCTGCCTTCTGAAATTCCGCATGGATCAGGATGCCTCCCAGATGAAAAATGCCCCCACAGGCAACTGCGTCTGGTTTGACAGTGCCAAGTGACTCCTGCAAACTGACATCAGGAACCTGGCCTGGTGACTTTTGTTTCTGTGTGTAAAGGCCATCATTCTTTTCCAGGGTACGGTGGCCCGGAGTGGCCGGCTGCCTGCTGAAATTCCGCACGGATCAGGATGCCTCCCAGACCGAAAGTACCACCCAAGGCAAATGTGGCTGGTTTGACAGTGCCAAGTGCCTCCTGCAAACAGACATCAGCGACCTGGCCTGCTGAGTTCTGTTTCTCAGGGGAAAGGCCATCGTTCCTCTCCAGGGCCCGGTGGCTCGAGTGGCAGGCTGCCTGCTGAAATTCCACATGGATCAGGATGCCTCCCAGATGAAAAATACCCCCAGAGGAAACTGCGTCAGGTTTGACAGTGCCAAGTGCCTCCTGCAAACTGACATCAGGAACCTGGCCTGGTGACTTTTGTTTCTCTGGGGAAAGGCCATCATTCTTGTCCGGGGCCCAGAGTGGCCTGGGGTGGCCGGCTGCCTGCTGAAATTCCACACGGTTGAGGATGCCTCCCAGATGAAAAATGCCCACACAGGCCACTGCGTCTGGTTTGACAGTGCCAAGTGCCTCCTGCAAACTGACATCAGGAACCTGGCCTGGTGACTTTTGTTTCTCTGGGGAAAGGCCATCATTCTTGTCCAGGGCCTGGTAGCCCGGAGTGGCCGACGGACTGCTGAAATTCCACATGGATCAGGATGCCTCCCACATGAAAAATGCCCCCACAGGCAACTGTGGCTGGTTTGACAGTGCCAAGTGCCTCCTGCCAACTGACATCTGGAACCTGGCCTGGTGACTTTTGTTTCTCTGGGGAAAGGCCATGGTTCATATCCTGAGCCTGGTGTCCTGGAGTGGCCGGCTGCCTGCTGAAATTCTGCACGGACCAGGATGCCGCCCAGGTAAAAGGTACCACCAGAGGCAACAGCGGCTGGTTTGACAGTGCCAAGTGCCTCCTGCAAACTGACATCAGGAACCTGGCCTGGTGACTTTTGTTTCTCAGGGGAAAGGCCATCATTCGTGTCCAGTGCCCCGCGGCCTGTAGTGGCCGGCTGCCTGCTGAAATTCCTCACGGTTGAGGATACCTCCCAGATGAAAGGTGCCCCCACAGGTAACTGTGGCTGGTTTGACA
Organism: Passer domesticus; assembly: GCF_036417665.1. Lineage (NCBI taxonomy): Eukaryota > Metazoa > Chordata > Aves > Passeriformes > Passeridae > Passer > Passer domesticus. The sequence goes on from NC_087474.1 coordinate 61,395,605, forward strand.
GTGCCAAGTGCCTCCTGCAAACTGACATCAGGAACCTGGCCTGGTGACTTTTGTTTCTCTGGGGAAAGTCCATGGTTCATGTCCATGGCCTGGGGGCCCGGAGTGGCCGGCTGCCTACTGAAATTCTGCATGGATCAGGATGCCGCCGAGATGGAAGGTGCCACCACAGGCAACTGTGGCTGGTTTGACAGTGCCAAGTGCCTCCTGCAAACTGACATCAGGAACCTGGCCTGCTGACTTTTGTTTCTCAGGGGAAAGGCCATGGTTCATGTCCAGGGCCTGGGGGCTCGGAGTGGCCGGCTGCCTGCTGAAATTCCGCATGGATCAGGATGCCTCCAACATGAAAAATGCCCCCACAGGCAACTGCGTCTGGTTTGACAGTGCCAAGTGCCTCCTGCAAACTGACATCAGGAACCTGGCCTGGTGACTTTTGTTTCTGTGTGTAAAGGCCATCATTCTTTTCTAGGGTACGGTGGCCCGGAGTGGCCGGCTGCCTGCTGAAATTCCGCACGGATCAGGATGCCTCCCAGACCGAAAGTACCACCCAAGGCAAATGTGGCTGGTTTGACAGTGCCAAGTGCCTCCTGCAAACAGATATCAGCGACCTGGCCTGCTGAGTTCTGTTTCTCTGGGGAAAGGCCATCGTTCCTCTCCAGGGCCCGGTGGCTCGAGTGGCAGGCTGCCTGCTGAAATTCCACATGGATCAGGATGCCTCCCAGATGAAAGGTGCCCCCACAGGCAACTGTGGCTGGTTTGACAGTGCCAAGTGCCTCCTGCAAACTGACATCAGGAACCTGGCCTGGTGACTTTTATTTCTCTGGGTAAAGGCCCTCATTCGTGTCCAGTGCCCCGCGGCCTGGAGTGGCCGGCTGCCTGCTGAAATTTCTCACGGTTGAGGATACCTCCCAGATGAAAGGTGTCCCCACAGGTAACTGTGGCTGGTTTGACAGTGCCAAGTGCCTCCTGCAAACTGACATCAGGAACCTGGCCTGCTGACTTTTGTTTCTCTGGGGAAAGGCCATGGTTCATGTCCAGGCCCTGCGGGCCCGGAGTGGCCGGCTGCCTGCTGAAATTCTGCATGGATCCGGATGCCGCCGAGATGGAAGGTGCCACCACAGGCAACTGTGGCTGGTTTGACAGTGCCAAGTGCCTCCTGCAAACTGACATCAGGAACCTGGCCTGCTGACTTTTGTTTCTCTGGGGAAAGGCCATGGTTCATGTCCAGGGCCTGGTAGCCCGGAGTGGCCGGCTGCCTGCTGAAATTCCACATGGATCAGGATGCCTCCCAGATGAAAAATGCCCCCAGAGGAAACTGAGTCAAGTTTGACAGTGCCAAGTGCCTCCTGCAAACTGACATCAGGAACCTGGCCTGGTGACTTTTGTTTCTCTGGGGAAAGGCCATGGTTCATGTCCAGGGCCTGGGGGCTCGGAGTGGCCGGCTGCCTGCTGAAATTCCACATGGATCAGGATGCCTCCCAGATGAAAAATGCCCTCAGAGGAAACTGCGTCAGGTTTGACAGTGCCAAGTGCCTCCTGCAAACTGACATCAGGAACCTGGCCTGGTGACTTTTGTTTCTCTGGGGAAAGGCCATGGTTCATGTCCAGGGCCTGGGGGCTCGGAGTGGCCGGCTGCCTGCTGAAATTCCGCATGGATCAGGATGCCTCCCACATGAAAAATGCCCCCATAGGCAACTGCGTCTGGTTTGACAGAGCCAAGTGCCTCCTGCCAACTGACATCAGGAACCTGGCCTGGTGACTTTTGTTTCTCTGTGGAAAGGCCATCATTCTTTTCCAGGGTACGGTGGCCCGGAGTGGCTGGCTGCCTGCTGAAATTCCGCACGGATCAGGATGCCTCCCAGACCGAAAGTACCACCCAAGGCAAATGTGGCTGGTTTGACAGTGCCAAGTGCCTCCTGCAAACAGACATCTGCGACCTGGCCTGCTGAGTTCTGTTTCTCTGGGGAAAGGCCATCGTTCCTCTCCAGGGCCCGGTGGCTCGAGTGGCAGGCTGCCTGCTGAAATTCCAAACGGATCAGGATGCCTCCCAGATGAAAGGTGCCCCCACAGGCAACTGTGGCTGGTTTGACAGTGCCAAGTGCCTCCTGCAAACTGACATCAGGAACCTGGCCTGGTGACATTTATTTCTCTGGGTAAAGGCCATCATTCGTGTCCAGTGCCCCGCGGCCTGGAGTGGCCGGCTGCCTGCTGAAATTCCTCACGGTTGAGGACACCTCCCAGATGAAAGGTGCCCCCACAGGTAACTGTGGCTGGTTTGACACTGCCAAGTGCCTCCTGCAAACTGACATCAGGAACCTGGCCTGGTGACTTTTGTTTCTCTGGGGAAAAGCCATGGTTCATGTCCATGGCCTGGTGGCCCGGAGTGGCCGGCTGCCTGCTGAAATTCCGCATGGATCAGGATGCCTCCCAGACCGAAAGTACCACCCAAGGCAAATGTGGCTGGTTTGACAGTGCCAAGTGCCTCCTGCAAACTGACATCAGGAACCTGGCCTGGTGACTTTTGTTTCTCTGGGGAAAAGCCATGGTTCATGTCCAGGGCCTGGTGGCCCGGAGTGGCCGGCTGCCTGCTGAAATTCCGCACGGATGAGGATACATGCCAGTTGAAAGGTGCCCCCACAGGCAACTGCGTCTGGTTTGACAGTGCCAAGTGCCACCTGCAAACTGACATCAGGAACCTGGCCTGGTGACTTTTGTTTCTCTGGGGAAAGGCCATCATTCTTGTCCGGGGCCCAGAGTGGCCTGGGGTGGCCGGCTGCCTGCTGAAATTCCGCACGGTTGAGGATACCTCCCAGATGAAAGGTGCCCCCACAGGCAACTGTGGCTGGTTTGACAGTGCCAAGTGCCCCCTGCAAACTGACATCAGCAACCTGGCCTGGTGACTTTTGTTTCTCTGGGGAAAGGCCATCATTCTTGTCCATGGCCTGGTAGCCCGGAGTGGCCGACTGACTGCTGAAATTCCGCATGAATCAGGATGCCTCCCACATGAAAAATGCCCCCACAGGCAACTGCGTCTGGTTTGACAGTGCCAAGTGCCTCCTGCCAACTGACATCAGGAACCTGGCCTGGTGACTTTTGTTTCTCTGGGGAAAGGCCATGGTTCATATCCTGAGCCTGGTGTCCTGGAGTGGCCGGCTGCCTGCTGAAATTCTGCACGGACCAGGATGCCGCCCAGGTGAAAGGTACCACCAGAGGCAATTGCGGCTGGTTTGACAGTGCCAAGTGCCACCTGCAAACTGACATCAGGTACCTGGCCTGCTGACTTTTGTTTCTCTGGGGAAAGGCCATGATTCTTTTCCGGGGTACGGTGGCCCGGAGTGGCCGGCTGCCTGCTGAAATTCCAAAAGGATCAGGATGCCTCCCAGACCGAAAGTACCACCCAAGGCAACTGTGGCTGGTTTGACAGTGCCAAGTGCCTCCTGCAAACAGACATCAGCGACCTGGCCTGCTGAGTTCTGTTTCTCTGGGGAAAGGCCATGGTTCATGTCCAGGGCCCGGTGGCTCGAGTGGCAGGCTGCCTGCTGAAATTCCAAACGGATCAGGATACCTCCCAGAATGAAAGTACCACCAGAGGCAACTATGGCTGGTTTGACAGTGCCAAGTGCCTCCTGCAAACTGACATCAGGAACCTGGCCTGGTGACTTTAGTTTCTCTGGGGAAAAGCCATGGTTCATGTCCAGGGCCTGGTGGCCCGGAGTGGCCGGCTGCCTGCTGAAATTCCGCATGGATCAGGATGCCTCCCACATGAAAAACACCCCCACAGGCAACTGCGTCTGGTTTGACAGTGCCAAGTGCCTCCTGCAAACTGACATCAGCAACCTGGCCTGGTGACTTTTGTTTCTCTGGGGAAAAGCCATGGTTCATATCCAGGGCCTGGTGGCCCTGAGTGTCCGGCTGCCTGCTGAAATTCCGTATGGATCAGGATGCCTCCCAGATGAAAAATGACCCCAGAGGCAACTGTGGCTGGTTTGACAGTGCCAAGTGCCTCCTGCAAACTGACATCAGGAACCTGGCCTGGTGACTTTTGTTTCTCTGGGGAAAGGCCATGGTTCATGTCCAGGACTTGGTGGCCCGGAGTGGCCGGCTGCCTGCTGAAATTCCGCACGGATGAGAATATATCCCAGTTACAATGTGCCCCCACAGGCACTGCGTCTGGTTTGACAGTGCCAAGTGCCTCCTGCAAACTGACATCAGGAACCTGGCCTGGTGACTTTTGTTTCTCTGGGGAAAGGCCATCATTCTTGTCCGGGGCCCAGAGTGGCCGGAGTGGCCGGCTGCCTGCTGAAATTCCACACGGTTGAGGATGCCTCCCAGATGAAAAATGCCCCCACAGGCAACTGCGTCTGGTTTGACAGTGCCAAGTGCCTCCTGCAAACTGACATCAGGAACCTGGCCTGGTGACTTTTGTTTCTCTGGGGAAAGGCCATGGTTCATGTCCAGGGCCTTGTGGCCAGGAGTGGCCGGCTGCCTACTGAAATTCCGCACGGATGAGGATACATCCCAGTTGCAATGTGCCCCCACAGGCAACTGCGTCTGGTTTGACAGTGCCAAGTGCCACCTGCAAACTGACATCAGGAACCTGGCCTGGTGACTTTTGTTTCTCTGGGGAAAGGTCATCATTCTTGTCCGGGGCCCAGAGTGGCCGGAGTGGCCGGCTGCCTGCTGAAATTCCACACGGTTGAGGATGCCTCCCAGATGAAAAATGCCCCCAGAGGCAACTGCGTCTGGTTTGACAGTGCCAAGTGCCTCCTGCAAACTGACATCAGGAACCTGGCCTGGTGTTTTTTGTTTCTCTGGGGAAAGGCCATGGTTCATGTCCAGGGCCTTGTGGCCAGGAGTGGCCGGCTGCCTGCTGAAATTCCGCACGGATGAGGATACATCCCAGTTGCAAGGTGCCCCCACAGGCAACTGCGTCTGGTTTGACAGTGCCAAGTGCCACCTGCAAACTGACATCAGGAACCTGGCCTGGTGACTTTTGTTTCTCTGGGGAAAGGCCATCATTCTTGTCCGGGGCCCAGAGTGGCCGGAGTGGCCGGCTGCCTGCTGAAATTCCACACGGTTGAGGATGCCTCCCAGATGAAAAATGCCCCCACAGGCAACTGTGGCTGGTTTGACAGTGCCAAGTGCCTCCTGCAAACTGACATCAGGAACCTGACCTGGTGACTTTTGTTTCTCTGGGGAAAGGCCATGGTTCATGTCCAGGGCCTTGTGGCCAGGAGTGGCCGGCTGCCTGCTGAAATTCCGCACGGATGAGGATACATCCCAGTTGCAAGGTGCCCCCACAGGCAACTGCGTCTGGTTTGACAGTGCCAAGTGCCACCTGCAAACTGACATCAGGAACCTGGCCTGGTGACTTTTGTTTCTCTGGGGAAAGGCCAACATTCTTTTCCGGGTACCGGTGGACGGAGTGGCCGGCTGCCTGCTGAAATTCCTCACGGATCAGGATACCTCCCAGATGCAAGGTGCCCCCACAGGCAACTGCGGCTGGTTTGACAGTGCCAAGTGCCTCCTGCAAACAGACATCAGCGACCTGGCCTGCTAAGTTCTGTTTCTCTGGGGAAAGGCCATCGTTCCTCTCCAGGGCCCGGTGGCTCGAGTGGCAGGCTGCCTGCTGAAATTCCACATGGATCAGGAGGCCTCCCAGATGAAAGGTGCCCCCACAGGCAACTGTGGCTGGTTTGACAGTGCCAAGTGCCTCCTGCAAACTGACATCAGGAACCTGGCCTGGTGACTTTTATTTCTCTGGGTAAAGGCCATCATTCGTGTCCAGTGCCCCGCGGCCTGGAGTGGCCGGCTGCCTGCTGAAATTCCTCACGGTTGAGGATACCTCCCAGATGAAAGGTGCCCCCACAGGTAACTGTGGCTGGTTTGACAGTGCCAAGTGCCTCCTGCAAACTGACATCAGGAACCTGGCCTGGTGACTATTGTTTCTCAGGGGAAAGGCCATCGTTCCTCTCCAGGGCCCGCTGGCCCGGAGTGGCCGGTTGCCTGCTGAAATTCCACACGGATCAGGATGCCTACCAGATGAAAAATGCCCCCAGAGGAAACTGCGTCAGGTTTGACAGTGCCAAGTGCCTCCTGCAAACTGACATCAGGAACCTGGCCCGGTGACTTTTGTTTCTCTGGGGAAAGGCCATGGTTCATGTCCAGGGCCTGGGGGCTCGGAGTGGCCGGCTGCCTGCTGAAATTCCGCATGGATCAGGATGCCTCCCAGATGAAAAATGCCCCCACAGGCAACTGCGTCTGGTTTGACAGTGCCAAGTGCCTCCTGCAAACTGACATCAGGAACCTGGCCTGGTGACTTTTGTTTCTGTGTGTAAAGGCCATCATTCTTTTCCAGGGTACGGTGGCCCGGCGTGGCCGGCTGCCTGCTGAAATTCCGCATGGATCAGGATGCCTCCCAGACCGAAAGTACCACCCAAGGCAAATGTGGCTGGTTTGACAGTGCCAAGTGCCTCCTGCAAACAGACATCAGCGACCTGGCCTGCTGAGTTCTGTTTCTCTGGGGAAAGGCCATCGTTCCTCTCCAGGGCCCGGTGGCTCGAGTGGCAGGCTGCCTGCTGAAATTCCACATGGATCAGGATGCCTCCCAGATGAAAGGTGCCCCCACAGGCAACTGTGGCTGGTTTGACAGTGCCAAGTGCCTCCTGCAAACTGACATCAGGAACCTGGCCTGGTGACTTTTATTTCTCTGGGTAAAGGCCATCATTCGTGTCCAGTGCCCCGCGGCCTGGAGTGGCCGGCTGCCTGCTGAAATTCCTCACGGTTGAGGATACCTCCCAGATGAAAGGTGCCCCCACATGTAACTGTGGCTGGTTTGACAGTGCCAAGTGCCTCCTGCAAACTGACATCAGGAACCTGGCCTGCTGACTTTTGTTTCTCTGGGGAAAGGCCATGGTTCATGTCCATGGCCTGGGGGCCCGGAGTGGCCGGCTGCCTGCTGAAATTCTGCATGGATCCGGATGCCGCCGAGATGGAAGGTGCCACCACAGGCAACTGTGGCTGGTTTGACACTGCCAAGTGCCTCCTGCAAACTGACATCAGGAACCTGGCCTGCTGACTTTTGTTTCTCTGGGGAAAGGCCATGGTTCATGTCCAGGGCCTGGTAGCCCGGAGTGGCCGGCTGCCTGCTGAAATTCCACATGGATCAGGATGCCTCCCAGATGAAAAATGCCCCCAGAGGAAACTGAGTCAGGTTTGACAGTGCCAAGTGCCTCCTCCAAACTGACATCAGGAACCTGGCCTGGTGACTTTTGTTTCTCTGGGGAAAGGCCATGGTTCATGTCCAGGGCCTGGGGGCTCGGAGGGGCCGGCTGCCTGCTGAAATTCCAAAAGGATCAGGATGCCTCCCACATGAAAAATGCCCCCACAGGCACCTGTGGCTGGTTTGACAGTGCCAAGTGCCTCCTGCCAACTGACATCTGGAACCTGGCCTGGTGACTTTTGTTTCTCTGGGGAAAGGCCATGATTCTTTTCCGGGGTACGGTGGCCCGGAGTGGCCGGCTGCCTGCTGAAATTCCAAAAGGATCAGGATGCCTCCCAGACCGAAAGTACCACCCAAGGCAACTGTGGCTGGTTTGACACTGCCAAGTGCCTCCTGCAAACTGACATCAGCGACCTGGCCTGCTGAGTTCTGTTTCTCTGGGGAAAGGCCATCGTTCCTCTCCAGGGCCCGGTGGTTCGAGTGGCAGGCTGCCTGCTGAAATTCCACATGGATCAGGAGGCCTCCCAGATGAAAGTTGCCCCCACAGGCAACTGTGGCTGGTTTGACAGTGCCAAGTGCCTCCTGCCAACTGACATCAGGAACCTGGCCTGGTGACTTTTATTTCTCTGGGTAAAGGCCATCATTCGTGTCCAGTGCCCCGCGGCCTGGAGTGGCCGGCTGCCTGCTGAAATTCCTCACGGTTGAGGATACCTCCCAGATGAAAGGTGCCCCCACAGGTAACTGTGGCTGGTTTGACACTGCCAAGTGCCTCCTGCAAACTGACATCAGGAACCTGGCCTGGTGACTTTTGTTTCTCTGGGGAAAGGCCATGGTTCATGTCCAGGGCCTTGTGGCCAGGAGTGGCAGGCTGCCTGCTGAAATTCCACATGGATCAGGAGGCCTCCCAGATGAAAGGTGCCCCCACAGGCAACTGTGGCTGGTTTGACAGTGCCAAGTGCCTCCTGCAAGCTGACATCAGGAACCTGGCCTGGTGACTTTTGTTTCTCTGGGGAAAGGCCATGGTTCATGTCCAGGGCCTTGTGGCCAGGAGTGGCCGGCTGCCTGCTGAAATTCCGCACGGATGAGGATACATCCCAGTTGCAAGGTGCCCACTCAGGCAACTGCGTCTGGTTTGACAGTGCCAAGTGCCACCTGCAAACTGACATCAGGAACCTGGCCTGGTGACTTTTGTTTCTCTGGGGAAAGGCCATGGTTCATGTCCAGGGCTTGGTGGCCCGGAGTGGCCCGCTGCCTTCTGAAATTCCAAATGGATCAGGATACATCCCAGAACGAAAGTACCACCAGAGGCAACTGTGGCTGGTTTGACAGTGCCAAGTGCCTCCTGCAAACTGACATCAGGAACCTGGCCTGGTGACTTTTGTTTCTCTGGGGAAAGGCCATGGTTCATGTCCAGGGCCTTGTGGCCAGGAGTGGCCGGCTGCCTGCTGAAATTCCGCACGGATGAGGATACATGCCAGTTGCAAGGTGCCCCCACAGGCAACTGTGGCTGGTTTGACAGTGCCAAGTGCCTCCTGCAAACTGACATCAGGAACCTGGCCTGGTGACTTTTGTTTCTCTGGGGAAAGGCCATGGTTCATGTCCAGGGCCTTGTGGCCAGGAGTGGCCGGCTGCCTGCTGAAATTCCGCACGGATGAGGATACATCCCAGTTGCAAGGTGCCCCCACAGGCAACTGCGTCTGGTTTGACAGTGCCAAGTGCCACCTGCAAACTGACATCAGGAACCTGGCCTGGTGACTTTTGTTTCTCTGGGGAAAGGCCATCATTCTTGTCCGGGGCCCAGAGTGGCCGGAGTGGCCGGCTGCCTGCTGAAATTCCACACGGTTGAGGATGCCTCCCAGATGAAAAATGCCCCCACACGCAACTGTGGCTGGTTTGACAGTGCCAAGTGCCTCCTGCAAACTGACATCAGGAACCTGGCCTGGTGTTTTTTGTTTCTCTGGGGAAAGGCCATGGTTCATGTCCAGGGCCTTGTGGCCAGGAGTGGCCGGCTGCCTGCTGAAATTCCGCACGGATGAGGATACATCCCAGTTGAAAGGTGCCCCCACAGGCAACTGCGTCTGGTTTGACAGTGCCAAGTGCCACCTGCAAACTGACATCAGGAACCTGGCCTGGTGACTTTTGTTTCTCTGGGGAAAGGCCAACATTCTTTTCCGGGTACCGGTGGACGGAGTGGCCGGCTGCCTGCTGAAATTCCTCACGGATCAGGATACCTCCCAGATGCAAGGTGCCCCCACAGGCAACTGTGGCTGGTTTGACAGTGCCAAGTGCCTCCTGCAAACAGACATCAGCGACCTGGCCTGCTAAGTTCTGTTTCTCTGGGGAAAGGCCATCGTTCCTCTCCAGGGCCCGGTGGCTCGAGTGGCAGGCTGCCTGCTGAAATTCCACATGGATCAGGAGGCCTCCCAGATGAAAGGTGCCCCCACAGGCAACTGTGGCTGGTTTGACAGTGCCAAGTGCCTCCTGCAAACTGACATCAGGAACCTGGCCTGGTGACTTTTATTTCTCTGGGTAAAGGCCATCATTCGTGTCCAGTGCCCCGCGGCCTGGAGTGGCCGGCTGCCTGCTGAAATTCCTCACGGATCAGGATACCTCCCAGATGAAAGGTGCCCCCACAGGTAACTGTGGCTGGTTTGACAGTGCCAAGTGCCTCCTGCAAACTGACATCAGGAATCTGGCCTGCTGACTTTTGTTTCTCAGGGGAAAGGCCATCGTTCCTCTCCAGGGCCCGCTGGCCCGGAGTGGCCGGCTGCCTGCTGAAATTCCACACGGATCAGGATGCCTCCCAGATGAAAAATGCCCCCAGAGGAAACTGCGTCAGGTTTGACAGTGCCAAGTGCCTCCTGCAAACTGACATCAGGAACCTGGCCTGGTGACTTTTGTTTCTCTGGGGAAAGGCCATGGTTCATGTCCAGGGCCTGGGGGCTCGGAGTGGCCGGCTGCCTGCTGAAATTCCGCATGGATCAGGATGCCTCCCAGATGAAAAATGCCCCCACAGGCAACTGCGTCTGGTTTGACAGTGCCAAGTGACTCCTGCAAACTGACATCAGGAACCTGGCCTGGTGACTTTTGTTTCTGTGTGTAAAGGCCATCATTCTTTTCCAGGGTACGGTGGCCCGGAGTGGCCGGCTGCCTGCTGAAATTCCGCACGGATCAGGATGCCTCCCAGACCGAAAATACCACCCAAGGCAAATGTGGCTGGTTTGACAGTGCCAAGTGCCTCCTGCAAACAGACATCAGCGACCTGGCCTGCTGAGTTCTGTTTCTCTGGGGAAAGGCCATCGTTCCTCTCCAGGGCCCGGTGGCTCGAGTGGCAGGCTGCCTGCTGAAATTCCACATGGATCAGGATGCCTCCCAGATGAAAGGTGCCCCCACAGGCAACTGTGGCTGGTTTGACAGTGCCAAGTGCCTCCTGCAAACTGACATCAGGAACCTGGCCTGGTGACTTTTATTTCTCTGGGGAAAGTCCCTCATTCGTGTCCAGTGCCCCGCGGCCTGGAGTGGCCGGCTGCCTGCTGAAATTCCTCACGGTTGAGGATACCTCCCAGATGAAAGGTGCCCCCACAGGTAACTGTGGCTGGTTTGACACTGCCAAGTGCCTCCTGCAAACTGACATCAGGAACCTGGCCTGGTGACTTTTATTTCTCTGGGGAAAGGCCATGGTTCATGTCCAGGGCCTTGTGGCCAGGAGTGGCCGGCTGCCTGCTGAAATTCCGCACGGATGAGGATACATCCCAGTTGCAAGGTGCCCACTCAGGCAACTGCGTCTGGTTTGACAGTGCCAAGTGCCACCTGCAAACTGACATCAGGAACCTGGCCTGGTGACTTTTGTTTCTCTGGGGAAAGGCCATGGTTCATGTCCAGGGCTTGGTGGCCCGGAGTGGCCCGCTGCCTTCTGAAATTCCAAATGGATCAGGATACATCCCAGAACGAAAGTACCACCAGAGGCAACTGTGGCTGGTTTGACAGTGCCAAGTGCCTCCTGCAAACTGACATCAGGAACCTGGCCTGGTGACTTTTGTTTCTCTGGGGAAAGGCCATGGTTCATGTCCAGGGCCTTGTGGCCAGGAGTGGCCGGCTGCCTACTGAAATTCTGCATGGATCAGGATGCCGCCGAGATGGAAGGTGCCACCACAGGCAACTGTGGCTGGTTTGACAGTGCCAAGTGCCTCCTGCAAACTGACATCAGGAACCTGGCCTGCTGACTTTTGTTTCTCAGGGGAAAGGCCATGGTTCATGTCCAGGGCCTGGGGGCTCGGAGTGGCCGGCTGCCTGCTGAAATTCCGCATGGATCAGGATGCCTCCAACATGAAAAATGCCCCCACAGGCAACTGCGTCTGGTTTGACAGTGCCAAGTGCCTCCTGCAAACTGACATCAGGAACCTGGCCTGGTGACTTTTGTTTCTGTGTGTAAAGGCCATCATTCTTTTCTAGGGTACGGTGGCCCGGAGTGGCCGGCTGCCTGCTGAAATTCCGCACGGATCAGGATGCCTCCCAGACCGAAAGTACCACCCAAGGCAAATGTGGCTGGTTTGACAGTGCCAAGTGCCTCCTGCAAACAGATATCAGCGACCTGGCCTGCTGAGTTCTGTTTCTCTGGGGAAAGGCCATCGTTCCTCTCCAGGGCCCGGTGGCTCGAGTGGCAGGCTGCCTGCTGAAATTCCACATGGATCAGGATGCCTCCCAGATGAAAGGTGCCCCCACAGGCAACTGTGGCTGGTTTGACAGTGCCAAGTGCCTCCTGCAAACTGACATCAGGAACCTGGCCTGGTGACTTTTATTTCTCTGGGTAAAGGCCCTCATTCGTGTCCAGTGCCCCGCGGCCTGGAGTGGCCGGCTGCCTGCTGAAATTTCTCACGGTTGAGGATACCTCCCAGATGAAAGGTGTCCCCACAGGTAACTGTGGCTGGTTTGACAGTGCCAAGTGCCTCCTGCAAACTGACATCAGGAACCTGGCCTGCTGACTTTTGTTTCTCTGGGGAAAGGCCATGGTTCATGTCCAGGCCCTGCGGGCCCGGAGTGGCCGGCTGCCTGCTGAAATTCTGCATGGATCCGGATGCCGCCGAGATGGAAGGTGCCACCACAGGCAACTGTGGCTGGTTTGACAGTGCCAAGTGCCTCCTGCAAACTGACATCAGGAACCTGGCCTGCTGACTTTTGTTTCTCTGGGGAAAGGCCATGGTTCATGTCCAGGGCCTGGTAGCCCGGAGTGGCCGGCTGCCTGCTGAAATTCCACATGGATCAGGATGCCTCCCAGATGAAAAATGCCCCCAGAGGAAACTGAGTCAAGTTTGACAGTGCCAAGTGCCTCCTGCAAACTGACATCAGGAACCTGGCCTGGTGACTTTTGTTTCTCTGGGGAAAGGCCATGGTTCATGTCCAGGGCCTGGGGGCTCGGAGTGGCCGGCTGCCTGCTGAAATTCCACATGGATCAGGATGCCTCCCAGATGAAAAATGCCCTCAGAGGAAACTGCGTCAGGTTTGACAGTGCCAAGTGCCTCCTGCAAACTGACATCAGGAACCTGGCCTGGTGACTTTTGTTTCTCTGGGGAAAGGCCATGGTTCATGTCCAGGGCCTGGGGGCTCGGAGTGGCCGGCTGCCTGCTGAAATTCCGCATGGATCAGGATGCCTCCCACATGAAAAATGCCCCCATAGGCAACTGCGTCTGGTTTGACAGAGCCAAGTGCCTCCTGCCAACTGACATCAGGAACCTGGCCTGGTGACTTTTGTTTCTCTGTGGAAAGGCCATCATTCTTTTCCAGGGTACGGTGGCCCGGAGTGGCTGGCTGCCTGCTGAAATTCCGCACGGATCAGGATGCCTCCCAGACCGAAAGTACCACCCAAGGCAAATGTGGCTGGTTTGACAGTGCCAAGTGCCTCCTGCAAACAGACATCTGCGACCTGGCCTGCTGAGTTCTGTTTCTCTGGGGAAAGGCCATCGTTCCTCTCCAGGGCCCGGTGGCTCGAGTGGCAGGCTGCCTGCTGAAATTCCAAACGGATCAGGATGCCTCCCAGATGAAAGGTGCCCCCACAGGCAACTGTGGCTGGTTTGACAGTGCCAAGTGCCTCCTGCAAACTGACATCAGGAACCTGGCCTGGTGACATTTATTTCTCTGGGTAAAGGCCATCATTCGTGTCCAGTGCCCCGCGGCCTGGAGTGGCCGGCTGCCTGCTGAAATTCCTCACGGTTGAGGACACCTCCCAGATGAAAGGTGCCCCCACAGGTAACTGTGGCTGGTTTGACACTGCCAAGTGCCTCCTGCAAACTGACATCAGGAACCTGGCCTGGTGACTTTTGTTTCTCTGGGGAAAAGCCATGGTTCATGTCCATGGCCTGGTGGCCCGGAGTGGCCGGCTGCCTGCTGAAATTCCGCATGGATCAGGATGCCTCCCAGACCGAAAGTACCACCCAAGGCAAATGTGGCTGGTTTGACAGTGCCAAGTGCCTCCTGCAAACTGACATCAGGAACCTGGCCTGGTGACTTTTGTTTCTCTGGGGAAAAGCCATGGTTCATGTCCAGGGCCTGGTGGCCCGGAGTGGCCGGCTGCCTGCTGAAATTCCGCACGGATGAGGATACATGCCAGTTGAAAGGTGCCCCCACAGGCAACTGCGTCTGGTTTGACAGTGCCAAGTGCCACCTGCAAACTGACATCAGGAACCTGGCCTGGTGACTTTTGTTTCTCTGGGGAAAGGCCATCATTCTTGTCCGGGGCCCAGAGTGGCCTGGGGTGGCCGGCTGCCTGCTGAAATTCCGCACGGTTGAGGATACCTCCCAGATGAAAGGTGCCCCCACAGGCAACTGTGGCTGGTTTGACAGTGCCAAGTGCCCCCTGCAAACTGACATCAGCAACCTGGCCTGGTGACTTTTGTTTCTCTGGGGAAAGGCCATCATTCTTGTCCATGGCCTGGTAGCCCGGAGTGGCCGACTGACTGCTGAAATTCCGCATGAATCAGGATGCCTCCCACATGAAAAATGCCCCCACAGGCAACTGCGTCTGGTTTGACAGTGCCAAGTGCCTCCTGCCAACTGACATCAGGAACCTGGCCTGGTGACTTTTGTTTCTCTGGGGAAAGGCCATGGTTCATATCCTGAGCCTGGTGTCCTGGAGTGGCCGGCTGCCTGCTGAAATTCTGCACGGACCAGGATGCCGCCCAGGTGAAAGGTACCACCAGAGGCAATTGCGGCTGGTTTGACAGTGCCAAGTGCCACCTGCAAACTGACATCAGGTACCTGGCCTGCTGACTTTTGTTTCTCTGGGGAAAGGCCATGATTCTTTTCCGGGGTACGGTGGCCCGGAGTGGCCGGCTGCCTGCTGAAATTCCAAAAGGATCAGGATGCCTCCCAGACCGAAAGTACCACCCAAGGCAACTGTGGCTGATTTGACAGTGCCAAGTGCCTCCTGCAAACAGACATCAGCGACCTGGCCTGCTGAGTTCTGTTTCTCTGGGGAAAGGCCATGGTTCATGTCCAGGGCCCGGTGGCTCGAGTGAGAGGCTGCCTGCTGAAATTCCAAACGGATCAGGATACCTCCCAGAATGAAAGTACCACCAGAGGCAACTATGGCTGGTTTGACAGTGCCAAGTGCCTCCTGCAAACTGACATCAGGAACCTGGCCTGGTGACTTTAGTTTCTCTGGGGAAAAGCCATGGTTCATGTCCAGGGCCTGGTGGCCCGGAGTGGCCGGCTGCCTGCTGAAATTCCGCATGGATCAGGATGCCTCCCACATGAAAAACACCCCCACAGGCAACTGCGTCTGGTTTGACAGTGCCAAGTGCCTCCTGCAAACTGACATCAGCAACCTGGCCTGGTGACTTTTGTTTCTCTGGGGAAAAGCCATGGTTCATATCCAGGGCCTGGTGGCCCTGAGTGTCCGGCTGCCTGCTGAAATTCCGTATGGATCAGGATGCCTCCCAGATGAAAAATGACCCCAGAGGCAACTGTGGCTGGTTTGACAGTGCCAAGTGCCTCCTGCAAACTGACATCAGGAACCTGGCCTGGTGACTTTTGTTTCTCTGGGGAAAGGCCATGGTTCATGTCCAGGACTTGGTGGCCCGGAGTGGCCGGCTGCCTGCTGAAATTCCGCACGGATGAGAATATATCCCAGTTACAATGTGCCCCCACAGGCACTGCGTCTGGTTTGACAGTGCCAAGTGCCTCCTGCAAACTGACATCAGGAACCTGGCCTGGTGACTTTTGTTTCTCTGGGGAAAGGCCATCATTCTTGTCCGGGGCCCAGAGTGGCCGGAGTGGCCGGCTGCCTGCTGAAATTCCACACGGTTGAGGATGCCTCCCAGATGAAAAATGCCCCCACAGGCAACTGCGTCTGGTTTGACAGTGCCAAGTGCCTCCTGCAAACTGACATCAGGAACCTGGCCTGGTGACTTTTGTTTCTCTGGGGAAAGGCCATGGTTCATGTCCAGGGCCTTGTGGCCAGGAGTGGCCGGCTGCCTACTGAAATTCCGCACGGATGAGGATACATCCCAGTTGCAATGTGCCCCCACAGGCAACTGCGTCTGGTTTGACAGTGCCAAGTGCCACCTGCAAACTGACATCAGGAACCTGGCCTGGTGACTTTTGTTTCTCTGGGGAAAGGTCATCATTCTTGTCCGGGGCCCAGAGTGGCCGGAGTGGCCGGCTGCCTGCTGAAATTCCACACGGTTGAGGATGCCTCCCAGATGAAAAATGCCCCCAGAGGCAACTGCGTCTGGTTTGACAGTGCCAAGTGCCTCCTGCAAACTGACATCAGGAACCTGGCCTGGTGTTTTTTGTTTCTCTGGGGAAAGGCCATGGTTCATGTCCAGGGCCTTGTGGCCAGGAGTGGCCGGCTGCCTGCTGAAATTCCGCACGGATGAGGATACATCCCAGTTGCAAGGTGCCCCCACAGGCAACTGCGTCTGGTTTGACAGTGCCAAGTGCCTCCTGAAAACTGAAATCAGGAACCTGGCCTGGTGACTTTTGTTTCTCTGGGGAAAGGCCAACATTCTTTTCCGGGTACCGGTGGACGGAGTGGCCGGCTGCCTGCTGAAATTCCGCACGGATGAGGATACTTCCCAGTTGCAAGGTGCCCCCACAGGCAACTGCGTCTGGTTTGACAGTGCCAAGTGCCACCTGCAAACTAACATCAGGAACCTGGCCTGGTGACTTTTGTTTCTCTGGGTAAAGGCCATGGTTCAGGTCCAGGGCCTTGTGGCCAGGAGTGGCCGGCTGCCTGCTAAAATTCCGCACGGATGAGGATACATGCCAGTTGCAAGGTGCCCCCACAGGCAACTGTGGCTGGTTTGACAGTGCCAAGTGCCTCCTGCAAACTGACATCAGGAACCTGGCCTGGTGACTTTTGTTTCTCTGGGGAAAGGCCATGGTTCATGTCCAGGGCCTTGTGGCCAGGAGTGGCCGGCTGCCTGCTGAAATTCCGCACGGATGAGGATACATCCCAGTTGCAAGGTGCCCCCACAGGCAACTGCGTCTGGTTTGACAGTGCCAAGTGCCACCTGCAAACTGACATCAGGAACCTGGCCTGGTGACTTTTGTTTCTCTGGGGAAAGGCCATCATTCTTGTCCGGGGCCCAGAGTGGCCGGAGTGGCCGGCTGCCTGCTGAAATTCCACACGGTTGAGGATGCCTCCCAGATGAAAAATGCCCCCACACGCAACTGTGGCTGGTTTGACAGTGCCAAGTGCCTCCTGCAAACTGACATCAGGAACCTGGCCTGGTGTTTTTTGTTTCTCTGGGGAAAGGCCATGGTTCATGTCCAGGGCCTTGTGGCCAGGAGTGGCCGGCTGCCTGCTGAAATTCCGCACGGATGAGGATACATCCCAGTTGAAAGGTGCCCCCACAGGCAACTGCGTCTGGTTTGACAGTGCCAAGTGCCACCTGCAAACTGACATCAGGAACCTGGCCTGGTGACTTTTGTTTCTCTGGGGAAAGGCCAACATTCTTTTCCGGGTACCGGTGGACGGAGTGGCCGGCTGCCTGCTGAAATTCCTCACGGATCAGGATACCTCCCAGATGCAAGGTGCCCCCACAGGCAACTGTGGCTGGTTTGACAGTGCCAAGTGCCTCCTGCAAACAGACATCAGCGACCTGGCCTGCTAAGTTCTGTTTCTCTGGGGAAAGGCCATCGTTCCTCTCCAGGGCCCGGTGGCTCGAGTGGCAGGCTGCCTGCTGAAATTCCACATGGATCAGGAGGCCTCCCAGATGAAAGGTGCCCCCACAGGCAACTGTGGCTGGTTTGACAGTGCCAAGTGCCTCCTGCAAACTGACATCAGGAACCTGGCCTGGTGACTTTTATTTCTCTGGGTAAAGGCCATCATTCGTGTCCAGTGCCCCGCGGCCTGGAGTGGCCGGCTGCCTGCTGAAATTCCTCACGGATCAGGATACCTCCCAGATGAAAGGTGCCCCCACAGGTAACTGTGGCTGGTTTGACAGTGCCAAGTGCCTCCTGCAAACTGACATCAGGAATCTGGCCTGCTGACTTTTGTTTCTCAGGGGAAAGGCCATCGTTCCTCTCCAGGGCCCGCTGGCCCGGAGTGGCCGGCTGCCTGCTGAAATTCCACACGGATCAGGATGCCTCCCAGATGAAAAATGCCCCCAGAGGAAACTGCGTCAGGTTTGACAGTGCCAAGTGCCTCCTGCAAACTGACATCAGGAACCTGGCCTGGTGACTTTTGTTTCTCTGGGGAAAGGCCATGGTTCATGTCCAGGGCCTGGGGGCTCGGAGTGGCCGGCTGCCTGCTGAAATTCCGCATGGATCAGGATGCCTCCCAGATGAAAAATGCCCCCACAGGCAACTGCGTCTGGTTTGACAGTGCCAAGTGACTCCTGCAAACTGACATCAGGAACCTGGCCTGGTGACTTTTGTTTCTGTGTGTAAAGGCCATCATTCTTTTCCAGGGTACGGTGGCCCGGAGTGGCCGGCTGCCTGCTGAAATTCCGCACGGATCAGGATGCCTCCCAGACCGAAAATACCACCCAAGGCAAATGTGGCTGGTTTGACAGTGCCAAGTGCCTCCTGCAAACAGACATCAGCGACCTGGCCTGCTGAGTTCTGTTTCTCTGGGGAAAGGCCATCGTTCCTCTCCAGGGCCCGGTGGCTCGAGTGGCAGGCTGCCTGCTGAAATTCCACATGGATCAGGATGCCTCCCAGATGAAAGGTGCCCCCACAGGCAACTGTGGCTGGTTTGACAGTGCCAAGTGCCTCCTGCAAACTGACATCAGGAACCTGGCCTGGTGACTTTTATTTCTCTGGGGAAAGTCCCTCATTCGTGTCCAGTGCCCCGCGGCCTGGAGTGGCCGGCTGCCTGCTGAAATTCCTCACGGTTGAGGATACCTCCCAGATGAAAGGTGCCCCCACAGGTAACTGTGGCTGGTTTGACACTGCCAAGTGCCTCCTGCAAACTGACATCAGGAACCTGGCCTGGTGACTTTTATTTCTCTGGGGAAAGGCCATGGTTCATGTCCAGGGCCTTGTGGCCAGGAGTGGCCGGCTGCCTGCTGAAATTCCGCACGGATGAGGATACATCCCAGTTGCAAGGTGCCCACTCAGGCAACTGCGTCTGGTTTGACAGTGCCAAGTGCCACCTGCAAACTGACATCAGGAACCTGGCCTGGTGACTTTTGTTTCTCTGGGGAAAGGCCATGGTTCATGTCCAGGGCTTGGTGGCCCGGAGTGGCCCGCTGCCTTCTGAAATTCCAAATGGATCAGGATACATCCCAGAACGAAAGTACCACCAGAGGCAACTGTGGCTGGTTTGACAGTGCCAAGTGCCTCCTGCAAACTGACATCAGGAACCTGGCCTGGTGACTTTTGTTTCTCTGGGGAAAGGCCATGGTTCATGTCCAGGGCCTTGTGGCCAGGAGTGGCCGGCTGCCTACTGAAATTCTGCATGGATCAGGATGCCGCCGAGATGGAAGGTGCCACCACAGGCAACTGTGGCTGGTTTGACAGTGCCAAGTGCCTCCTGCAAACTGACATCAGGAACCTGGCCTGCTGACTTTTGTTTCTCAGGGGAAAGGCCATGGTTCATGTCCAGGGCCTGGGGGCTCGGAGTGGCCGGCTGCCTGCTGAAATTCCGCATGGATCAGGATGCCTCCAACATGAAAAATGCCCCCACAGGCAACTGCGTCTGGTTTGACAGTGCCAAGTGCCTCCTGCAAACTGACATCAGGAACCTGGCCTGGTGACTTTTGTTTCTGTGTGTAAAGGCCATCATTCTTTTCTAGGGTACGGTGGCCCGGAGTGGCCGGCTGCCTGCTGAAATTCCGCACGGATCAGGATGCCTCCCAGACCGAAAGTACCACCCAAGGCAAATGTGGCTGGTTTGACAGTGCCAAGTGCCTCCTGCAAACAGATATCAGCGACCTGGCCTGCTGAGTTCTGTTTCTCTGGGGAAAGGCCATCGTTCCTCTCCAGGGCCCGGTGGCTCGAGTGGCAGGCTGCCTGCTGAAATTCCACATGGATCAGGATGCCTCCCAGATGAAAGGTGCCCCCACAGGCAACTGTGGCTGGTTTGACAGTGCCAAGTGCCTCCTGCAAACTGACATCAGGAACCTGGCCTGGTGACTTTTATTTCTCTGGGTAAAGGCCCTCATTCGTGTCCAGTGCCCCGCGGCCTGGAGTGGCCGGCTGCCTGCTGAAATTTCTCACGGTTGAGGATACCTCCCAGATGAAAGGTGTCCCCACAGGTAACTGTGGCTGGTTTGACAGTGCCAAGTGCCTCCTGCAAACTGACATCAGGAACCTGGCCTGCTGACTTTTGTTTCTCTGGGGAAAGGCCATGGTTCATGTCCAGGCCCTGCGGGCCCGGAGTGGCCGGCTGCCTGCTGAAATTCTGCATGGATCCGGATGCCGCCGAGATGGAAGGTGCCACCACAGGCAACTGTGGCTGGTTTGACAGTGCCAAGTGCCTCCTGCAAACTGACATCAGGAACCTGGCCTGCTGACTTTTGTTTCTCTGGGGAAAGGCCATGGTTCATGTCCAGGGCCTGGTAGCCCGGAGTGGCCGGCTGCCTGCTGAAATTCCACATGGATCAGGATGCCTCCCAGATGAAAAATGCCCCCAGAGGAAACTGAGTCAAGTTTGACAGTGCCAAGTGCCTCCTGCAAACTGACATCAGGAACCTGGCCTGGTGACTTTTGTTTCTCTGGGGAAAGGCCATGGTTCATGTCCAGGGCCTGGGGGCTCGGAGTGGCCGGCTGCCTGCTGAAATTCCACATGGATCAGGATGCCTCCCAGATGAAAAATGCCCTCAGAGGAAACTGCGTCAGGTTTGACAGTGCCAAGTGCCTCCTGCAAACTGACATCAGGAACCTGGCCTGGTGACTTTTGTTTCTCTGGGGAAAGGCCATGGTTCATGTCCAGGGCCTGGGGGCTCGGAGTGGCCGGCTGCCTGCTGAAATTCCGCATGGATCAGGATGCCTCCCACATGAAAAATGCCCCCATAGGCAACTGCGTCTGGTTTGACAGAGCCAAGTGCCTCCTGCCAACTGACATCAGGAACCTGGCCTGGTGACTTTTGTTTCTCTGTGGAAAGGCCATCATTCTTTTCCAGGGTACGGTGGCCCGGAGTGGCTGGCTGCCTGCTGAAATTCCGCACGGATCAGGATGCCTCCCAGACCGAAAGTACCACCCAAGGCAAATGTGGCTGGTTTGACAGTGCCAAGTGCCTCCTGCAAACAGACATCTGCGACCTGGCCTGCTGAGTTCTGTTTCTCTGGGGAAAGGCCATCGTTCCTCTCCAGGGCCCGGTGGCTCGAGTGGCAGGCTGCCTGCTGAAATTCCAAACGGATCAGGATGCCTCCCAGATGAAAGGTGCCCCCACAGGCAACTGTGGCTGGTTTGACAGTGCCAAGTGCCTCCTGCAAACTGACATCAGGAACCTGGCCTGGTGACATTTATTTCTCTGGGTAAAGGCCATCATTCGTGTCCAGTGCCCCGCGGCCTGGAGTGGCCGGCTGCCTGCTGAAATTCCTCACGGTTGAGGACACCTCCCAGATGAAAGGTGCCCCCACAGGTAACTGTGGCTGGTTTGACACTGCCAAGTGCCTCCTGCAAACTGACATCAGGAACCTGGCCTGGTGACTTTTGTTTCTCTGGGGAAAAGCCATGGTTCATGTCCATGGCCTGGTGGCCCGGAGTGGCCGGCTGCCTGCTGAAATTCCGCATGGATCAGGATGCCTCCCAGACCGAAAGTACCACCCAAGGCAAATGTGGCTGGTTTGACAGTGCCAAGTGCCTCCTGCAAACTGACATCAGGAACCTGGCCTGGTGACTTTTGTTTCTCTGGGGAAAAGCCATGGTTCATGTCCAGGGCCTGGTGGCCCGGAGTGGCCGGCTGCCTGCTGAAATTCCGCACGGATGAGGATACATGCCAGTTGAAAGGTGCCCCCACAGGCAACTGCGTCTGGTTTGACAGTGCCAAGTGCCACCTGCAAACTGACATCAGGAACCTGGCCTGGTGACTTTTGTTTCTCTGGGGAAAGGCCATCATTCTTGTCCGGGGCCCAGAGTGGCCTGGGGTGGCCGGCTGCCTGCTGAAATTCCGCACGGTTGAGGATACCTCCCAGATGAAAGGTGCCCCCACAGGCAACTGTGGCTGGTTTGACAGTGCCAAGTGCCCCCTGCAAACTGACATCAGCAACCTGGCCTGGTGACTTTTGTTTCTCTGGGGAAAGGCCATCATTCTTGTCCATGGCCTGGTAGCCCGGAGTGGCCGACTGACTGCTGAAATTCCGCATGAATCAGGATGCCTCCCACATGAAAAATGCCCCCACAGGCAACTGCGTCTGGTTTGACAGTGCCAAGTGCCTCCTGCCAACTGACATCAGGAACCTGGCCTGGTGACTTTTGTTTCTCTGGGGAAAGGCCATGGTTCATATCCTGAGCCTGGTGTCCTGGAGTGGCCGGCTGCCTGCTGAAATTCTGCACGGACCAGGATGCCGCCCAGGTGAAAGGTACCACCAGAGGCAATTGCGGCTGGTTTGACAGTGCCAAGTGCCACCTGCAAACTGACATCAGGTACCTGGCCTGCTGACTTTTGTTTCTCTGGGGAAAGGCCATGATTCTTTTCCGGGGTACGGTGGCCCGGAGTGGCCGGCTGCCTGCTGAAATTCCAAAAGGATCAGGATGCCTCCCAGACCGAAAGTACCACCCAAGGCAACTGTGGCTGGTTTGACAGTGCCAAGTGCCTCCTGCAAACAGACATCAGCGACCTGGCCTGCTGAGT
Source organism: Passer domesticus (assembly GCF_036417665.1). Classification (NCBI taxonomy): domain Eukaryota; kingdom Metazoa; phylum Chordata; class Aves; order Passeriformes; family Passeridae; genus Passer; species Passer domesticus. The sequence goes on from NC_087474.1 coordinate 61,418,066, forward strand.
TCTGTTTCTCTGGGGAAAGGCCATGGTTCATGTCCAGGGCCCGGTGGCTCGAGTGGCAGGCTGCCTGCTGAAATTCCAAACGGATCAGGATACCTCCCAGAATGAAAGTACCACCAGAGGCAACTATGGCTGGTTTGACAGTGCCAAGTGCCTCCTGCAAACTGACATCAGGAACCTGGCCTGGTGACTTTAGTTTCTCTGGGGAAAAGCCATGGTTCATGTCCAGGGCCTGGTGGCCCGGAGTGGCCGGCTGCCTGCTGAAATTCCGCATGGATCAGGATGCCTCCCACATGAAAAACACCCCCACAGGCAACTGCGTCTGGTTTGACAGTGCCAAGTGCCTCCTGCAAACTGACATCAGCAACCTGGCCTGGTGACTTTTGTTTCTCTGGGGAAAAGCCATGGTTCATATCCAGGGCCTGGTGGCCCTGAGTGTCCGGCTGCCTGCTGAAATTCCGTATGGATCAGGATGCCTCCCAGATGAAAAATGACCCCAGAGGCAACTGTGGCTGGTTTGACAGTGCCAAGTGCCTCCTGCAAACTGACATCAGGAACCTGGCCTGGTGACTTTTGTTTCTCTGGGGAAAGGCCATGGTTCATGTCCAGGACTTGGTGGCCCGGAGTGGCCGGCTGCCTGCTGAAATTCCGCACGGATGAGAATATATCCCAGTTACAATGTGCCCCCACAGGCACTGCGTCTGGTTTGACAGTGCCAAGTGCCTCCTGCAAACTGACATCAGGAACCTGGCCTGGTGACTTTTGTTTCTCTGGGGAAAGGCCATCATTCTTGTCCGGGGCCCAGAGTGGCCGGAGTGGCCGGCTGCCTGCTGAAATTCCACACGGTTGAGGATGCCTCCCAGATGAAAAATGCCCCCACAGGCAACTGCGTCTGGTTTGACAGTGCCAAGTGCCTCCTGCAAACTGACATCAGGAACCTGGCCTGGTGACTTTTGTTTCTCTGGGGAAAGGCCATGGTTCATGTCCAGGGCCTTGTGGCCAGGAGTGGCCGGCTGCCTACTGAAATTCCGCACGGATGAGGATACATCCCAGTTGCAATGTGCCCCCACAGGCAACTGCGTCTGGTTTGACAGTGCCAAGTGCCACCTGCAAACTGACATCAGGAACCTGGCCTGGTGACTTTTGTTTCTCTGGGGAAAGGTCATCATTCTTGTCCGGGGCCCAGAGTGGCCGGAGTGGCCGGCTGCCTGCTGAAATTCCACACGGTTGAGGATGCCTCCCAGATGAAAAATGCCCCCAGAGGCAACTGCGTCTGGTTTGACAGTGCCAAGTGCCTCCTGCAAACTGACATCAGGAACCTGGCCTGGTGTTTTTTGTTTCTCTGGGGAAAGGCCATGGTTCATGTCCAGGGCCTTGTGGCCAGGAGTGGCCGGCTGCCTGCTGAAATTCCGCACGGATGAGGATACATCCCAGTTGCAAGGTGCCCCCACAGGCAACTGCGTCTGGTTTGACAGTGCCAAGTGCCTCCTGAAAACTGAAATCAGGAACCTGGCCTGGTGACTTTTGTTTCTCTGGGGAAAGGCCAACATTCTTTTCCGGGTACCGGTGGACGGAGTGGCCGGCTGCCTGCTGAAATTCCGCACGGATGAGGATACTTCCCAGTTGCAAGGTGCCCCCACAGGCAACTGCGTCTGGTTTGACAGTGCCAAGTGCCACCTGCAAACTAACATCAGGAACCTGGCCTGGTGACTTTTGTTTCTCTGGGTAAAGGCCATGGTTCAGGTCCAGGGCCTTGTGGCCAGGAGTGGCCGGCTGCCTGCTAAAATTCCGCACGGATGAGGATACATGCCAGTTGCAAGGTGCCCCCACAGGCAACTGTGGCTGGTTTGACAGTGCCAAGTGCCTCCTGCAAACTGACATCAGGAACCTGGCCTGGTGACTTTTGTTTCTCTGGGGAAAGGCCATGGTTCATGTCCAGGGCCTTGTGGCCAGGAGTGGCCGGCTGCCTGCTGAAATTCCGCACGGATGAGGATACATCCCAGTTGCAAGGTGCCCCCACAGGCAACTGCGTCTGGTTTGACAGTGCCAAGTGCCACCTGCAAACTGACATCAGGAACCTGGCCTGGTGACTTTTGTTTCTCTGGGGAAAGGCCATCATTCTTGTCCGGGGCCCAGAGTGGCCGGAGTGGCCGGCTGCCTGCTGAAATTCCACACGGTTGAGGATGCCTCCCAGATGAAAAATGCCCCCACAGGCAACTGTGGCTGGTTTGACAGTGCCAAGTGCCTCCTGCAAACTGACATCAGGAACCTGACCTGGTGACTTTTGTTTCTCTGGGGAAAGGCCATGGTTCATGTCCAGGGCCTTGTGGCCAGGAGTGGCCGGCTGCCTGCTGAAATTCCGCACGGATGAGGATACATCCCAGTTGCAAGGTGCCCCCACAGGCAACTGCGTCTGGTTTGACAGTGCCAAGTGCCACCTGCAAACTGACATCAGGAACCTGGCCTGGTGACTTTTGTTTCTCTGGGGAAAGGCCAACATTCTTTTCCGGGTACCGGTGGACGGAGTGGCCGGCTGCCTGCTGAAATTCCTCACGGATCAGGATACCTCCCAGATGCAAGGTGCCCCCACAGGCAACTGCGGCTGGTTTGACAGTGCCAAGTGCCTCCTGCAAACAGACATCAGCGACCTGGCCTGCTAAGTTCTGTTTCTCTGGGGAAAGGCCATCGTTCCTCTCCAGGGCCCGGTGGCTCGAGTGGCAGGCTGCCTGCTGAAATTCCACATGGATCAGGAGGCCTCCCAGATGAAAGGTGCCCCCACAGGCAACTGTGGCTGGTTTGACAGTGCCAAGTGCCTCCTGCAAACTGACATCAGGAACCTGGCCTGGTGACTTTTATTTCTCTGGGTAAAGGCCATCATTCGTGTCCAGTGCCCCGCGGCCTGGAGTGGCCGGCTGCCTGCTGAAATTCCTCACGGTTGAGGATACCTCCCAGATGAAAGGTGCCCCCACAGGTAACTGTGGCTGGTTTGACAGTGCCAAGTGCCTCCTGCAAACTGACATCAGGAACCTGGCCTGGTGACTATTGTTTCTCAGGGGAAAGGCCATCGTTCCTCTCCAGGGCCCGCTGGCCCGGAGTGGCCGGTTGCCTGCTGAAATTCCACACGGATCAGGATGCCTACCAGATGAAAAATGCCCCCAGAGGAAACTGCGTCAGGTTTGACAGTGCCAAGTGCCTCCTGCAAACTGACATCAGGAACCTGGCCCGGTGACTTTTGTTTCTCTGGGGAAAGGCCATGGTTCATGTCCAGGGCCTGGGGGCTCGGAGTGGCCGGCTGCCTGCTGAAATTCCGCATGGATCAGGATGCCTCCCAGATGAAAAATGCCCCCACAGGCAACTGCGTCTGGTTTGACAGTGCCAAGTGACTCCTGCAAACTGACATCAGGAACCTGGCCTGGTGACTTTTGTTTCTGTGTGTAAAGGCCATCATTCTTTTCCAGGGTACGGTGGCCCGGCGTGGCCGGCTGCCTGCTGAAATTCCGCATGGATCAGGATGCCTCCCAGACCGAAAGTACCACCCAAGGCAAATGTGGCTGGTTTGACAGTGCCAAGTGCCTCCTGCAAACAGACATCAGCGACCTGGCCTGCTGAGTTCTGTTTCTCTGGGGAAAGGCCATCGTTCCTCTCCAGGGCCCGGTGGCTCGAGTGGCAGGCTGCCTGCTGAAATTCCACATGGATCAGGATGCCTCCCAGATGAAAGGTGCCCCCACAGGCAACTGTGGCTGGTTTGACAGTGCCAAGTGCCTCCTGCAAACTGACATCAGGAACCTGGCCTGGTGACTTTTATTTCTCTGGGTAAAGGCCATCATTCGTGTCCAGTGCCCCGCGGCCTGGAGTGGCCGGCTGCCTGCTGAAATTCCTCACGGTTGAGGATACCTCCCAGATGAAAGGTGCCCCCACATGTAACTGTGGCTGGTTTGACAGTGCCAAGTGCCTCCTGCAAACTGACATCAGGAACCTGGCCTGCTGACTTTTGTTTCTCTGGGGAAAGGCCATGGTTCATGTCCATGGCCTGGGGGCCCGGAGTGGCCGGCTGCCTGCTGAAATTCTGCATGGATCCGGATGCCGCCGAGATGGAAGGTGCCACCACAGGCAACTGTGGCTGGTTTGACACTGCCAAGTGCCTCCTGCAAACTGACATCAGGAACCTGGCCTGCTGACTTTTGTTTCTCTGGGGAAAGGCCATGGTTCATGTCCAGGGCCTGGTAGCCCGGAGTGGCCGGCTGCCTGCTGAAATTCCACATGGATCAGGATGCCTCCCAGATGAAAAATGCCCCCAGAGGAAACTGAGTCAGGTTTGACAGTGCCAAGTGCCTCCTCCAAACTGACATCAGGAACCTGGCCTGGTGACTTTTGTTTCTCTGGGGAAAGGCCATGGTTCATGTCCAGGGCCTGGGGGCTCGGAGGGGCCGGCTGCCTGCTGAAATTCCAAAAGGATCAGGATGCCTCCCACATGAAAAATGCCCCCACAGGCACCTGTGGCTGGTTTGACAGTGCCAAGTGCCTCCTGCCAACTGACATCTGGAACCTGGCCTGGTGACTTTTGTTTCTCTGGGGAAAGGCCATGATTCTTTTCCGGGGTACGGTGGCCCGGAGTGGCCGGCTGCCTGCTGAAATTCCAAAAGGATCAGGATGCCTCCCAGACCGAAAGTACCACCCAAGGCAACTGTGGCTGGTTTGACACTGCCAAGTGCCTCCTGCAAACTGACATCAGCGACCTGGCCTGCTGAGTTCTGTTTCTCTGGGGAAAGGCCATCGTTCCTCTCCAGGGCCCGGTGGTTCGAGTGGCAGGCTGCCTGCTGAAATTCCACATGGATCAGGAGGCCTCCCAGATGAAAGTTGCCCCCACAGGCAACTGTGGCTGGTTTGACAGTGCCAAGTGCCTCCTGCCAACTGACATCAGGAACCTGGCCTGGTGACTTTTATTTCTCTGGGTAAAGGCCATCATTCGTGTCCAGTGCCCCGCGGCCTGGAGTGGCCGGCTGCCTGCTGAAATTCCTCACGGTTGAGGATACCTCCCAGATGAAAGGTGCCCCCACAGGTAACTGTGGCTGGTTTGACACTGCCAAGTGCCTCCTGCAAACTGACATCAGGAACCTGGCCTGGTGACTTTTGTTTCTCTGGGGAAAGGCCATGGTTCATGTCCAGGGCCTTGTGGCCAGGAGTGGCAGGCTGCCTGCTGAAATTCCACATGGATCAGGAGGCCTCCCAGATGAAAGGTGCCCCCACAGGCAACTGTGGCTGGTTTGACAGTGCCAAGTGCCTCCTGCAAGCTGACATCAGGAACCTGGCCTGGTGACTTTTGTTTCTCTGGGGAAAGGCCATGGTTCATGTCCAGGGCCTTGTGGCCAGGAGTGGCCGGCTGCCTGCTGAAATTCCGCACGGATGAGGATACATCCCAGTTGCAAGGTGCCCACTCAGGCAACTGCGTCTGGTTTGACAGTGCCAAGTGCCACCTGCAAACTGACATCAGGAACCTGGCCTGGTGACTTTTGTTTCTCTGGGGAAAGGCCATGGTTCATGTCCAGGGCTTGGTGGCCCGGAGTGGCCCGCTGCCTTCTGAAATTCCAAATGGATCAGGATACATCCCAGAACGAAAGTACCACCAGAGGCAACTGTGGCTGGTTTGACAGTGCCAAGTGCCTCCTGCAAACTGACATCAGGAACCTGGCCTGGTGACTTTTGTTTCTCTGGGGAAAGGCCATGGTTCATGTCCAGGGCCTTGTGGCCAGGAGTGGCCGGCTGCCTGCTGAAATTCCGCACGGATGAGGATACATGCCAGTTGCAAGGTGCCCCCACAGGCAACTGTGGCTGGTTTGACAGTGCCAAGTGCCTCCTGCAAACTGACATCAGGAACCTGGCCTGGTGACTTTTGTTTCTCTGGGGAAAGGCCATGGTTCATGTCCAGGGCCTTGTGGCCAGGAGTGGCCGGCTGCCTGCTGAAATTCCGCACGGATGAGGATACATGCCAGTTGCAAGGTGCCCCCACAGGCAACTGCGTCTGGTTTGACAGTGCCAAGTGCCACCTGCAAACTGACATCAGGAACCTGGCCTGGTGACTTTTGTTTCTCTGGGGAAAGGCCATCATTCTTGTCCGGGGCCCAGAGTGGCCGGAGTGGCCGGCTGCCTGCTGAAATTCCACACGGTTGAGGATGCCTCCCAGATGAAAAATGCCCCCACACGCAACTGTGGCTGGTTTGACAGTGCCAAGTGCCTCCTGCAAACTGACATCAGGAACCTGGCCTGGTGTTTTTTGTTTCTCTGGGGAAAGGCCATGGTTCATGTCCAGGGCCTTGTGGCCAGGAGTGGCCGGCTGCCTGCTGAAATTCCGCACGGATGAGGATACATCCCAGTTGAAAGGTGCCCCCACAGGCAACTGCGTCTGGTTTGACAGTGCCAAGTGCCACCTGCAAACTGACATCAGGAACCTGGCCTGGTGACTTTTGTTTCTCTGGGGAAAGGCCAACATTCTTTTCCGGGTACCGGTGGACGGAGTGGCCGGCTGCCTGCTGAAATTCCTCACGGATCAGGATACCTCCCAGATGCAAGGTGCCCCCACAGGCAACTGTGGCTGGTTTGACAGTGCCAAGTGCCTCCTGCAAACAGACATCAGCGACCTGGCCTGCTAAGTTCTGTTTCTCTGGGGAAAGGCCATCGTTCCTCTCCAGGGCCCGGTGGCTCGAGTGGCAGGCTGCCTGCTGAAATTCCACATGGATCAGGAGGCCTCCCAGATGAAAGGTGCCCCCACAGGCAACTGTGGCTGGTTTGACAGTGCCAAGTGCCTCCTGCAAACTGACATCAGGAACCTGGCCTGGTGACTTTTATTTCTCTGGGTAAAGGCCATCATTCGTGTCCAGTGCCCCGCGGCCTGGAGTGGCCGGCTGCCTGCTGAAATTCCTCACGGATCAGGATACCTCCCAGATGAAAGGTGCCCCCACAGGTAACTGTGGCTGGTTTGACAGTGCCAAGTGCCTCCTGCAAACTGACATCAGGAATCTGGCCTGCTGACTTTTGTTTCTCAGGGGAAAGGCCATCGTTCCTCTCCAGGGCCCGCTGGCCCGGAGTGGCCGGCTGCCTGCTGAAATTCCACACGGATCAGGATGCCTCCCAGATGAAAAATGCCCCCAGAGGAAACTGCGTCAGGTTTGACAGTGCCAAGTGCCTCCTGCAAACTGACATCAGGAACCTGGCCTGGTGACTTTTGTTTCTCTGGGGAAAGGCCATGGTTCATGTCCAGGGCCTGGGGGCTCGGAGTGGCCGGCTGCCTGCTGAAATTCCGCATGGATCAGGATGCCTCCCAGATGAAAAATGCCCCCACAGGCAACTGCGTCTGGTTTGACAGTGCCAAGTGACTCCTGCAAACTGACATCAGGAACCTGGCCTGGTGACTTTTGTTTCTGTGTGTAAAGGCCATCATTCTTTTCCAGGGTACGGTGGCCCGGAGTGGCCGGCTGCCTGCTGAAATTCCGCACGGATCAGGATGCCTCCCAGACCGAAAATACCACCCAAGGCAAATGTGGCTGGTTTGACAGTGCCAAGTGCCTCCTGCAAACAGACATCAGCGACCTGGCCTGCTGAGTTCTGTTTCTCTGGGGAAAGGCCATCGTTCCTCTCCAGGGCCCGGTGGCTCGAGTGGCAGGCTGCCTGCTGAAATTCCACATGGATCAGGATGCCTCCCAGATGAAAGGTGCCCCCACAGGCAACTGTGGCTGGTTTGACAGTGCCAAGTGCCTCCTGCAAACTGACATCAGGAACCTGGCCTGGTGACTTTTATTTCTCTGGGGAAAGTCCCTCATTCGTGTCCAGTGCCCCGCGGCCTGGAGTGGCCGGCTGCCTGCTGAAATTCCTCACGGTTGAGGATACCTCCCAGATGAAAGGTGCCCCCACAGGTAACTGTGGCTGGTTTGACACTGCCAAGTGCCTCCTGCAAACTGACATCAGGAACCTGGCCTGGTGACTTTTATTTCTCTGGGGAAAGGCCATGGTTCATGTCCAGGGCCTTGTGGCCAGGAGTGGCCGGCTGCCTGCTGAAATTCCGCACGGATGAGGATACATCCCAGTTGCAAGGTGCCCACTCAGGCAACTGCGTCTGGTTTGACAGTGCCAAGTGCCACCTGCAAACTGACATCAGGAACCTGGCCTGGTGACTTTTGTTTCTCTGGGGAAAGGCCATGGTTCATGTCCAGGGCTTGGTGGCCCGGAGTGGCCCGCTGCCTTCTGAAATTCCAAATGGATCAGGATACATCCCAGAACGAAAGTACCACCAGAGGCAACTGTGGCTGGTTTGACAGTGCCAAGTGCCTCCTGCAAACTGACATCAGGAACCTGGCCTGGTGACTTTTGTTTCTCTGGGGAAAGGCCATGGTTCATGTCCAGGGCCTTGTGGCCAGGAGTGGCCGGCTGCCTGCTGAAATTCCGCACGGATGAGGATACATGCCAGTTGCAAGGTGCCCCCACAGGCAACTGTGGCTGGTTTGACAGTGCCAAGTGCCTCCTGCAAACTGACATCAGGAACCTGGCCTGGTGACTTTTGTTTCTCTGGGGAAAGGCCATGGTTCATGTCCAGGGCCTTGTGGCCAGGAGTGGCCCGCTGCCTGCTGAAATTCCGCACGGATGAGGATACATCCCAGTTGCAAGGTGCCCCCACAGGCAACTGCGTCTGGTTTGACAGTGCCAAGTGCCACCTGCAAACTGACATCAGGAACCTGGCCTGGTGACTTTTGTTTCTCTGGGGAAAGGCCATCATTCTTGTCCGGGGCCCAGAGTGGCCGGAGTGGCCGGCTGCCTGCTGAAATTCCACACGGTTGAGGATGCCTCCCAGATGAAAAATGCCCCCACACGCAACTGTGGCTGGTTTGACAGTGCCAAGTGCCTCCTGCAAACTGACATCAGGAACCTGGCCTGGTGTTTTTTGTTTCTCTGGGGAAAGGCCATGGTTCATGTCCAGGGCCTTGTGGCCAGGAGTGGCCGGCTGCCTGCTGAAATTCCGCACGGATGAGGATACATCCCAGTTGCAAGGTGCCCCCACAGGCAACTGCGTCTGGTTTGACAGTGCCAAGTGCCACCTGCAAACAGACATCAGCGACCTGGCCTGCTGAGTTCTGTTTCTCTGGGGAAAGGCCATCGTTCCTCTCCAGGGCCCGGTGGCTCGAGTGGCAGGCTGCCTGCTGAAATTCCACATGGATCAGGATGCCTCCCAGATGAAAGGTGCCCCCACAGGCAACTGTGGCTGGTTGGACAGTGCCAAGTGCCTCCTGCAAACTGACATCAGGAACCTGGCCTGGTGACTTTTATTTCTCTGGGTAAAGGCCCTCATTCGTGTCCAGTGCCCCGCGGCCTGGAGTGGCCGGCTGCCTGCTGAAATTCCTCACGGTTGAGGATACCTCCCAGATGAAAGGTGCCCCCACAGGTAACTGTGGCTGGTTTGACAGTGCCAAGTGCCTCCTGCAAACTGACATCAGGAACCTGGCCTGCTGACTTTTGTTTCTCTGGGGAAAGGCCATGGTTCATGTCCATGGCCTGGGGGCCCGGAGTGGCCGGCTGCCTGCTGAAATTCTGCAGGGATCCGGATGCCGCCGCGATGGAAGGTGCCACCACAGGCAACTGTGGCTGGTTTGACACTGCCAAGTGCCTCCTGCAAACTGACATCAGGAACCTGGCCTGCTGACTTTTGTTTCTCTGGGGAAAGGCCATGGTTCATGTCCAGGGCCTGGTAGCCCGGAGTGGCCGGCTGCCTGCTGAAATTCCACATGGATCAGGATGCCTCCCAGATGAAAAATGCCCCCAGAGGAAACTGAGTCAGGTTTGACAGTGCCAAGTGCCTCCTCCAAACTGACATCAGGAACCTGGCCTGGTGACTTTTGTTTCTCTGGGGAAAGGCCATGGTTCATGTCCAGGGCCTGGGGGCTCGGAGGGGCCGGCTGCCTGCTGAAATTCCAAAAGGATCAGGATGCCTCCCACATGAAAAATGCCCCCACAGGCACCTGTGGCTGGTTTGACAGTGCCAAGTGCCTCCTGCCAACTGACATCTGGAACCTGGCCTGGTGACTTTTGTTTCTCTGGGGAAAGGCCATGATTCTTTTCCGGGGTACGGTGGCCCGGAGTGGCCGGCTGCCTGCTGAAATTCCAAAAGGATCAGGATGCCTCCCAGACCGAAAGTACCACCCAAGGCAACTGTGGCTGGTTTGACACTGCCAAGTGCCTCCTGCAAACTGACATCAGCGACCTGGCCTGCTGAGTTCTGTTTCTCTGGGGAAAGGCCATCGTTCCTCTCCAGGGCCCGGTGGTTCGAGTGGCAGGCTGCCTTCTGAAATTCCACATGGATCAGGAGGCCTCCCAGATGAAAGTTGCCCCCACAGGCAACTGTGGCTGGTTTGACAGTGCCAAGTGCCTCCTGCCAACTGACATCAGGAACCTGGCCTGGTGACTTTTATTTCTCTGGGTAAAGGCCATCATTCGTGTCCAGTGCCCCGCGGCCTGGAGTGGCCGGCTGCCTGCTGAAATTCCTCACGGTTGAGGATACCTCCCAGATGAAAGGTGCCCCCACAGGTAACTGTGGCTGGTTTGACACTGCCAAGTGCCTCCTGCAAACTGACATCAGGAACCTGGCCTGGTGACTTTTGTTTCTCTGGGGAAAGGCCATGGTTCATGTCCAGGGCCTTGTGGCCAGGAGTGGCAGGCTGCCTGCTGAAATTCCACATGGATCAGGAGGCCTCCCAGATGAAAGGTGCCCCCACAGGCAACTGTGGCTGGTTTGACAGTGCCAAGTGCCTCCTGCAAACTGACATCAGGAACCTGGCCTGGTGACTTTTGTTTCTCTGGGGAAAGGCCATGGTTCATGTCCAGGGCCTTGTGGCCAGGAGTGGCCGGCTGCCTGCTGAAATTCCGCACGGATGAGGATACATCCCAGTTGCAAGGTGCCCACTCAGGCAACTGCGTCTGGTTTGACAGTGCCAAGTGCCACCTGCAAACTGACATCAGGAACCTGGCCTGGTGACTTTTGTTTCTCTGGGGAAAGGCCATGGTTCATGTCCAGGGCTTGGTGGCCCGGAGTGGCCCGCTGCCTTCTGAAATTCCAAATGGATCAGGATACATCCCAGAACGAAAGTACCACCAGAGGCAACTGTGGCTGGTTTGACAGTGCCAAGTGCCTCCTGCAAACTGACATCAGGAACCTGGCCTGGTGACTTTTGTTTCTCTGGGGAAAGGCCATGGTTCATGTCCAGGGCCTTGTGGCCAGGAGTGGCCGGCTGCCTGCTGAAATTCCGCACGGATGAGGATACATGCCAGTTGCAAGGTGCCCCCACAGGCAACTGTGGCTGGTTTGACAGTGCCAAGTGCCTCCTGCAAACTGACATCAGGAACCTGGCCTGGTGACTTTTGTTTCTCTGGGGAAAGGCCATGGTTCATGTCCAGGGCCTTGTGGCCAGGAGTGGCCCGCTGCCTGCTGAAATTCCGCACGGATGAGGATACATCCCAGTTGCAAGGTGCCCCCACAGGCAACTGCGTCTGGTTTGACAGTGCCAAGTGCCACCTGCAAACTGACATCAGGAACCTGGCCTGGTGACTTTTGTTTCTCTGGGGAAAGGCCATCATTCTTGTCCGGGGCCCAGAGTGGCCGGAGTGGCCGGCTGCCTGCTGAAATTCCACACGGTTGAGGATGCCTCCCAGATGAAAAATGCCCCCACACGCAACTGTGGCTGGTTTGACAGTGCCAAGTGCCTCCTGCAAACTGACATCAGGAACCTGGCCTGGTGACTTTTGTTTCTCTGGGGAAAGGCCAACATTCTTTTCCGGGTACCGGTGGACGGAGTGGCCGGCTGCCTGCTGAAATTCCTCACGGATCAGGATACCTCCCAGATGCAAGGTGCCCCCACAGGCAACTGCGGCTGGTTTGACAGTGCCAAGTGCCTCCTGCAAACAGACATCAGCGACCTGGCCTGCTAAGTTCTGTTTCTCTGGGGAAAGGCCATCGTTCCTCTCCAGGGCCCGGTGGCTCGAGTGGCAGGCTGCCTGCTGAAATTCCACATGGATCAGGAGGCCTCCCAGATGAAAGGTGCCCCCACAGGCAACTGTGGCTGGTTTGACAGTGCCAAGTGCCTCCTGCAAACTGACATCAGGAACCTGGCCTGGTGACTTTTATTTCTCTGGGTAAATGCCATCATTCGTGTCCAGTGCCCCGCGGCCTGGAGTGGCCGGCTGCCTGCTGAAATTCCTCACGGATCAGGATACCTCCCAGATGAAAGGTGCCCCCACAGGTAACTGTGGCTGGTTTGACACTGCCAAGTGCCTCCTGCAAACTGACATCAGGAACCTGGCCTGCTGACTTTTGTTTCTCAGGGGAAAGGCCATCGTTCCTCTCCAGGGCCCGCTGGCCCGGAGTGGCCGGCTGCCTGCTGAAATTCCACACGGATCAGGATGCCTCCCAGATGAAAAATGCCCCCAGAGGAAACTGCGTCAGGTTTGACAGTGCCAAGTGCCTCCTGCAAACTGACATCAGGAACCTGGCCTGGTGACTTTTGTTTCTCTGGGGAAAGGCCATGGTTCATGTCCAGGGCCTGGGGGCTCGGAGTGGCCGGCTGCCTGCTGAAATTCCGCATGGATCAGGATGCCTCCCAGATGAAAAATGCCCCCACAGGCAACTGCGTCTGGTTTGACAGTGCCAAGTGACTCCTGCAAACTGACATCAGGAACCTGGCCTGGTGACTTTTGTTTCTCTGGGGAAAGGCCATCATTCTTTTCCAGGATACGGTGGCCCGGAGTGGCCGGCTGCCTGCTGAAATTCCACATGGATCAGGATGCCTCCCAGATGAAAGGTGCCCCCACAGGCAACTGTGGCTGGTTTGACAGTGCCAAGTGCCTCCTGCAAACTGACATCAGGAACCTGGCCTGGTGACTTTTATTTCTCTGGGGAAAGGCCCTCATTCGTGTCCAGTGCCCCGCGGCCTGGAGTGGCCGGCTGCCTGCTGAAATTCCTCACGGTTGAGGATACCTCCCAGATGAAAGGTGCCCCCACAGGTAACTGTGGCTAGTTTGACACTGCCAAGTGCCTCCTGCAAACTGACATCAGGAACCTGGCCTGGTGACTTTTGTTTCTCTGGGGAAAGGCCATGGTTCATGTCCAGGGCCTTGTGGCCAGGAGTGGCCGGCTGCCTGCTGAAATTCCGCACGGATGAGGATACATCCCAGTTGCAAGGTGCCCACTCAGGCAACTGCGTCTGGTTTGACACTGCCAAGTGCCACCTGCAAACTGACATCAGGAACCTGGCCTGGTGACTTTTGTTTCTCTGGGGAAAGGCCATGGTTCATGTCCAGGGCTTGGTGGCCCGGAGTGGCCCGCTGCCTTCTGAAATTCCAAATGGATCAGGATACATCCCAGAACGAAAGTACCACCAGAGGCAACTGTGGCTGGTTTGACAGTGCCAAGTGCCTCCTGCAAACTGACATCAGGAACCTGGCCTGGTGACTTTTGTTTCTCTGGGGGAAGGCCATGGTTCATGTCCAGGGCCTTGTGGCCAGGAGTGGCCGGCTGCCTGCTGAAATTCCGCACGGATGAGGATACATGCCAGTTGCAAGGTGCCCCCACAGGCAACTGTGGCTGGTTTGACAGTGCCAAGTGCCTCCTGCAAACTGACATCAGGAACCTGGCCTGGTGACTTTTGTTTCTCTGGGGAAAGGCCATGGTTCATGTCCAGGGCCTTGTGGCCAGGAGTGGCCCGCTGCCTGCTGAAATTCCGCACGGATGAGGATACATGCCAGTTGCAAGGTGCCCCCACAGGCAACTGCGTCTGGTTTGACAGTGCCAAGTGCCACCTGCAAACTGACATCAGGAACCTGGCCTGGTGACTTTTGTTTCTCTGGGGAAAGGCCATCATTCTTGTCCGGGGCCCAGAGTGGCCGGAGTGGCCGGCTGCCTGCTGAAATTCCACACGGTTGAGGATGCCTCCCAGATGAAAAATGCCCCCACAGGCAACTGTGGCTGGTTTGACAGTGCCAAGTGCCTCCTGCAAACTGACATCAGGAACCTGGCCTGGTGTTTTTTGTTTCTCTGGGAAAGGCCATGGTTCATGTCCAGGGCCTTGTGGCCAGGAGTGGCCGGCTGCCTGCTGAAATTCCGCACGGATGAGGATACATCCCAGTTGCAAGGTGCCCCCACAGGCAACTGCGTCTGGTTTGACAGTGCCAAGTGCCACCTGCAAACTGACATCAGGAACCTGGCCTGGTGACTTTTGTTTCTCTGGGGAAAGGCCAACATTCTTTTCCGGGTACCGGTGGACGGAGTGGCCGGCTGCCTGCTGAAATTCCTCACGGATCAGGATACCTCCCAGATGCAAGGTGCCCCCACAGGCAACTGCGGCTGGTTTGACAGTGCCAAGTGCCTCCTGCAAACAGACATCAGCGACCTGGCCTGCTAAGTTCTGTTTCTCTGGGGAAAGGCCATCGTTCCTCTCCAGGGCCCGGTGGCTCGAGTGGCAGGCTGCCTGCTGAAATTCCACATGGATCAGGAGGCCTCCCAGATGAAAGGTGCCCCCACAGGCAACTGTGGCTGGTTTGACACTGCCAAGTGCCTCCTGCAAACTGACATCAGGAACCTGGCCTGGTGACTTTTATTTCTCTGGGTAAAGGCCATCATTCGTGTCCAGTGCCCCGCGGCCTGGAGTGGCCGGCTGCCTGCTGAAATTCCTCACGGATCAGGATACCTCCCAGATGAAAGGTGCCCCCACAGGTAACTGTGGCTGGTTTGACACTGCCAAGTGCCTCCTGCAAACTGACATCAGGAACCTGGCCTGCTGACTTTTGTTTCTCAGGGGAAAGGCCATCGTTCCTCTCCAGGGCCCGCTGGCCCGGAGAGGCCGGCTGCCTGCTGAAATTCCACACGGATCAGGATGCCTCCCAGATGAAAAATGCCCCCAGAGGAAACTGCGTCAGGTTTGACAGTGCCAAGTGCCTCCTGCAAACTGACATCAGGAACCTGGCCTGGTGACTTTTGTTTCTCTGGGGAAAGGCCATGGTTCATGTCCAGGGCCTGGGGGCTCGGAGTGGCCGGCTGCCTGCTGAAATTCCACACGGATCAGGATGCCTCCCAGATGAAAAATGCCCCCAGAGGAAACTGCGTCAGGTTTGACAGTGCCAAGTGCCTCCTGCAAACTGACATCAGGAACCTGGCCTGGTGACTTTTGTTTCTCTGGGGAAAGGCCATGGTTCATGTCCAGGGCCTGGGGGCTCGGAGTGGCCGGCTGCCTGCTGAAATTCCACACGGATCAGGATGCCTCCCAGATGAAAAATGCCCCCACAGGCAACTGCGTCTGGTTTGACAGTGCCAAGTGACTCCTGCAAACTGACATCAGGAACCTGGCCTGGTGACTTTTGTTTCTGTGTGTAAAGGCCATCATTCTTTTCCAGGGTACGGTGGCCCGGAGTGGCCGGCTGCCTGCTGAAATTCCGCACGGATCAGGATGCCTCCCAGACCGAAAGTACCACCCAAGGCAAATGTGGCTGGTTTGACAGTGCCAAGTGCCTCCTGCAAACTGACATCAGGAACCTGGCCTGGTGACTTTTATTTCTCTGGGTAAAGGCCCTCATTCGTGTCCAGTGCCCCGCGGCCTGGAGTGGCCGGCTGCCTGCTGAAATTCCTCACGGTTGAGGATACCTCCCAGATGAAAGGTGCCCCCACAGGTAACTGTGGCTGGTTTGACAGTGCCAAGTGCCTCCTGCAAACTGACATCAGGAACCTGGCCTGCTGACTTTTGTTTCTCTGGGGAAAGGCCATGGTTCATGTCCATGGCCTGGGGGCCCGGAGTGGCCGGCTGCCTGCTGAAATTCTGCACGGACCAGGATGCCGCCCAGATGAAAGGTACAACCAGAGGCAACTGCGGCTGGTTTGACAGTGCCAAGTGCCTCCTGCAAACTGACATCAGGAACCTGGCCTGGTGACTTTTGTTTCTCTGGGGAAAGGCCATCATTCTTTTCCGGGGTACGGTGGCCCGGAGTCGCCGGCTGCCTGCTGAAATTCCAAAAGGATCAGGATGCCTCCCAGACCTAAAGTACCACCCAAGGCAACTGTGGCTGGTTTGACACTGCCAAGTGCCTCCTGCAAACTGACATCAGCGACCTGGCCTGCTGAGTTCTGTTTCTCTGGGGAAAGGCCATCGTTCCTCTCCAGGGCCCGGTGGCTCGAGTGGCAGGCTGCCTGCTGAAATTCCACATGGATCAGGAGGCCTCCCAGATGAAAGGTGCCCCCACAGGCAACTGTGGCTGGTTTGACACTGCCAAGTGCCTCCTGCAAACTGACATCAGGAACCTGGCCTGGTGACATTTGTTTCTCTGGGGAAAGGCCATGGTTCATGTCCAGGGCCTTGTGGCCAGGAGTGGCAGGCTGCCTGCTGAAATTCCACATGGATCAGGAGGCCTCCCAGATGAATGGTGCCCCCACAGGCAACTGTGGCTGGTTTGACAGTGCCAAGTGCCTCCTGCAAACTGACATCAGGAACCTGGCCTGGTGACTTTTGTTTCTCTGGGGAAAGGCCATCATTCATGTCCAGGGCCTTGTGGCCCGGAGTGGCCAGCTGCCTGCTGAAATTCCGCACGGATGAGGATACATCCCAGTTGCAAGGTGTCCCCACAGGCAACTGCGTCTGGTTTGACAGTGCCAAGTGCCACCTGCAAACTGACATCAGGAACCTGGCCTGGTGACTTTTCTTTGTCTGGGGAAAGGCCATTATTCTTGTCCGGGTCCCGGTGGCCTGGAGTGGCAGGCTGCCTGCTGAAATTCCTCACGGATCAGGATACCTCCCAGATGCAAGGTGCCCCCACAGGCAACTGCGGCTGGTTTGACAGTGCCAAGTGCCTCCTGCAAACTGACATCAGGAACCTGGCCTGGTGACTTTTGTTTCTCTGGGGAAAGGCCATGGTTCATGTCCAGGGCCTTGTGGCCAGGAGTGGCCGGCTGCCTGCTGAAATTCCACACGGATGAGGATACATCCCAGTTGCAAGGTGCCCACTCAGGCAACTGCGTCTGGTTTGACAGTGCCAAGTGCCACCTGCAAACTGACATCAGGAACCTGGCCTGGTGACTTTTGTTTCTCTGGGGAAAGGCCATGGTTCATGTCCAGGGCTTGGTGGCCCGGAGTGGCCCGCTGCCTTCTGAAATTCCAAATGGATCAGGATACATCCCAGACCGAAAGTACCACCAGAGGCAACTGTGGCTGGTTTGACAGTGCCAAGTGCCTCCTGCAAACTGACATCAGGAACCTGGCCTGGTGACTTTTGT
This sequence comes from Passer domesticus, assembly GCF_036417665.1. Lineage (NCBI taxonomy): Eukaryota > Metazoa > Chordata > Aves > Passeriformes > Passeridae > Passer > Passer domesticus. Next base: position 61,435,350 of record NC_087474.1, read on the forward strand.
TTCTCTGGGGAAAGGCCATCATTCTTGTCCGGGGCCCAGTGTGGCCGGAGTGGCCGGCTGCCTGCTGAAATTCCACACGGTTGAGGATGCCTCCCAGATGAAAAATGCCCCCACAGGCAACTGCGTCTGGTTTGACAGTGCCAAGTGCCTCCTGCAAACTGACATCAGGAACCTGGCCTGGTGACTTTTGTTTCTCTGGGGAAAGGCCATGGTTCATGTCCAGGGCCTTGTGGCCAGGAGTGTCCGGCTGCCTGCTGAAATTCCGCACGGATGAGGATACATCCCAGTTGCAAGGTGCCCCCACAGGCAACTGTGGCTCGTTTGACAGTGCCAAGTGCCACCTGCAAACTGACATCAGGAACCTGGCCTGGTGACTTTTGTTTCTCTGGGGAAAGGCCAACATTCTTTTCCGGGTACCGGTGGAAGGAGTGGCCGGCTGCCTGCTGAAATTCTGCATGGATCAGGATGCCTCCCAGACCGAAAGTACCACCCAAGGCAACTGTGGCTGGTTTGACAGTGCCAAGTGCCTCCTGCAAACTGACATCAGGAACCTGGCCTGGTGACTTTTGTTTCTCTGGGGAAAAGCCATGGTTCATATCCAGGGCCTGGTGGCCCGGAGTGTCCGGCTGCCTGCTGAAATTCCGTATGGATCAGGATGCCTCCCAGATGAAAAAGGACCCCAGAGGCAACTGTGGCTGGTTTGACAGTGCCAAGTGCCTCCTGCAAACTGACATCAGGAACCTGGCCTGGTGACTTTTGTTTCTCTGGGGAAGAGCCATGGTTCATGTCCAGGACTTGGTGGCCCGGAGTGGCCGGCTGCCTGCTGAAATTCCGCACGGATGAGAATATATCCCAGTTGCAAGGTGCCCCCACAGGCACTGCGTCTGGTTTGACAGTGCCAAGTGCCTCCTGCAAACTGACATCAGGAACCTGGCCTGGTGACTTTTGTTTCTCTGGGGAAAGGCCATCATTCTTGTCCGGGGCCCAGAGTGGCCGGAGTGGCCGGCTGCCTGCTGAAATTCCACACGGTTGAGGATGCCTCCCAGATGAAAAATGCCCCCACAGGCAACTGCGTCTGGTTTGACAGTGCCAAGTGCCTCCTGCAAACTGACATCAGGAACCTGGCCTGGTGACTTTTGTTTCTCTGGGGAAAGGCCATGGTTCATGTCCATGGCCTTGTGGCCAGGAGTGGCCGGCTGCCTGCTGAAATTCCGCACGGATGAGGATACATCCCAGTTGCAAGGTGCCCCCACAGGCAACTGCGGCTGGTTTGACAGTGGCAAGTGCCACCTGCAAACTGACATCAGGAACCTGGCCTGGTGACTTTTCTTTGTCTGGGGAAAGGCCATTATTCTTGTCCGGGTCCCGGTGGCCCGGTGTGGCAGGCTGCCTGCTGAAATTCCTCACGGTTCAGGATACCTCCCAGATGCAAGGTGCCCCCACAGGCAACTGCGTCTGGTTTGACAGTGCCAAGTGCCTCCTGCAAACTGACATCAGGAACCTGGCCTGGTGACTTTTGTTTCTGTGTGTAAAGGCCATCATTCTTTTCTAGGGTACGGTGGCCCGGAGTGGCCGGCTGCCTGCTGAAATTCCGCACGGATCAGGATGCGTCCCAGACCGAAAGTACCACCCAAGGCAAATGTGGCTGGTTTGACAGTGCCAAGTGCCTCCTGCAAACAGACATCAGCGACCTGGCCTGCTGAGTTCTGTTTCTCTGGGGAAAGGCCATCGTTCCTCTCCAGGGCCCGGTGGCCCGGAGTGGCAGGCTGCCTGCTGAAATTCCACATGGATCAGGATGCCTCCCAGATGAAAGGTGCCCCCACAGGCAACTGTGGCTGGTTTGACAGTGCCAAGTGCCTCCTGCAAACTGACATCAAGAACCTGGCCTGGTGACTTTTATTTCTCTGGGTAAAGGCCCTCATTCTTGTCCAGTGCCCCGCGGCCTGGAGTGGCCGGCTGCCTGCTGAAATTCCTCACGGTTGAGGATACCTCCCAGATGAAAGGTGTCCCCACAGGTAACTGTGGCTGGTTTGACAGTGCCAAGTGCCACCTGCAAACTGACATCAGGAACCTGGCCTGGTGACTTTTGTTTCTCTGGGGAAAGGCCAACATTCTTTTCCGGGTACCGGTGGACGGAGTGGCCGGCTGCCTGCTGAAATTCCTCACGGATCAGGATACCTCCCAGATGAAAGGTGCCCCCACAGGCAACTGTGGCTGGTTTGACAGTGCCAAGTGCCTCCTGCAAACTGACATCAGCGACCTGGCCTGCTAAGTTCTGTTTCTCTGGGGAAAGGCCATCGTTCCTCTCCAGGGCCCGGTGGCTCGAGTGGCAGGCTGCCTGCTGAAATTCCACATGGATCAGGAGGCCTCCCAGACCGAAAGTACCACCCAAGGCAACTGAGTCAGGTTTGACAGTGCCAAGTGCCTCCTGCAAACTGACATCAGGAACCTGGCCTGGTGACTTTTGTTTCTCTGGGGAAAAGCCATGGTTCATGTCCAGGGCCTGGTGGCCCGGAGTGGCCGGCTGCCTGCTGAAATTCCGCACGGATGAGGATACATGCCAGTTGCAAGGTGCCCCCACAGGCAACTGTGGCTCGTTTGACAGTGCCAAGTGCCCCCTGCAAACTGACATCAGCAACCTGGCCTGGTGACTTTTGTTTCTCTGGGGAAAGGCCATCATTCTTGTCCAGGGCCTGGTAGCCCCGAGTGGCCGACTGACTGCTGAAATTCCGCATGGATCAGGATGCCTCCCACATGAAAAATGCCCCCACAGGCAACTGTGGCTGGTTTGACAGTGCCAAGTGCCTCCTGCCAACTGACATCAGGAACCTGGCCTGGTGACTTTTGTTTCTCTGGGTAAAGGCCATGGTTCATAGCCTGAGCCTGGTGTCCTGGAGTGGCCGGCTGCCTGCTGAAATTCTGCACGGACCAGGATGCCGCCCAGGTGAAAGGTACCACCAGAGGCAACTGCGGCTGTTTTGACAGTGCCAAGTGCCACCTGCAAACTGACATCAGGTACCTGGCCTGCTGACTTTTGTTTCTCTGGGGAAAGGCCATGATTCTTTTCTGGGGTACGGTGGCCCGGAGTGGCCGGCTGCCTGCTGAAATTCCAAAAGGATCAGGATGCCTCCCAGACCGAAAGTACCACCCAAGGCAACTGTGGCTGGTTTGACAGTGCCAAGTGCCTCCTGCAAACAGACATCAGCGACCTGGCCTGCTGAGTTCTGTTTCTCTGGGGAAAGGCCATGGTTCATGTCCAGGGCCCGGTGGCTCGAGTGACAGGCTGCCTGCTGAAATTCCAAACGGATCAGGATGCCTCCCAGAATGAAAGTACCACCAGAGGCAACTATGGCTGGTTTGACAGTGCCAAGTGCCTCCTGCAAACTGACATCAGGAACCTGGCCTGGTGACTTTAGTTTCTCTGGGGAAAAGCCATGGTTCATGTCCAGGGCCTGGTGGCCCGGAGTGGCCGGCTGCCTGCTGAAATTCCGCATGGATCAGGATGCCTCCCACATGAAAAACACCCCCACAGGCAACTGCGTCTGGTTTGACAGTGCCAAGTGCCTCCTGCAAACTGACATCAGGAACCTGGCCTGGTGACTTTTGTTTCTCTGGGGAAAAGCCATGGTTCATATCCAGGGCCTGGTGGCCCGGAGTGTCCGGCTGCCTGCTGAAATTCCGTATGGATCAGGATGCCTCCCAGATGAAAAATGACCCCAGAGGCAACTGTGGCTGGTTTGACAGTGCCAAGTGCCTCCTCCCAACTGACTTCAGGAACCTGGCCTGGTGACTTTTGTTTCTCTGGGGAAAGGCCATGGTTCATGTCCAGGACTTGGTGGCACGGAGTGGCCGGCTGCCTGCTGAAATTCCGCACGGATGAGAATATATCCCAGTTGCAATGTGCCCCCACAGGCACTGCGTCTGGTTTGACAGTGCCAATATGCCTCCTGCAAACTGACATCAGGAACCTGGCCTGGTGACTTTTGTTTCTCTGGGGAAAGGCCATCATTCTTTTCCGGGGCCCAGAGTGGCCGGAGTGGCCGGCTGCCTGCTGAAATTCCACACGGATGAGGATGCCTCCCAGATGAAAAATGCCCACACAGGCCACTGCGTCTGGTTTGACAGTGCCAAGTGCCTCCTGCAAACTGACATCAGGAACCTGGCCTGGTGACTTTTGTTTCTCTGGGGAAAGGCCATGGTTCATGTCCAGGGCCTTGTGGCCAGGAGTGTCCGGCTGCCTGCTGAAATTCCGCACGGATGAGGATACATCCCAGTTGCAAGGTGTCCCCACAGGCAACTGCGTCTGGTTTGACAGTGCCAAGTGCCACCTGCAAACTGACATCAGGAACCTGGCCTGGTGACTTTTCTTTGTCTGGGGAAAGGCCATTATTCTTGTCCGGGTCCCGGTGGCCCGGTGTGGCAGGCTGCCTGCTGAAATTCCTCACGGTTCAGGATACCTCCCAGATGCAAGGTGCCCCCACAGGCAACTGTGGCTGGTTTGACAGTGCCAAGTGCCTCCTGCAAACTGACATCAGGAACCTGGCCTGGTGACTTTTGTTTCTCTGGGTAAAGGCCATGGTTCATGTCCAGGGCCTTGTGGCCAGGAGTGGCCGGCTGCCTGCTGAAATTCCGCACGGATGAGGATGCATGCCAGTTGCAAGGTGCCCCCACAGGCAACTGTGGCTGGTTTGACAGTGCCAAGTGCCTCCTGCAAACTGACATCAGGAACCTGGCCTGGTGACTTTTGTTTCTCTGGGGAAAGGCCATGGTTCATGTCCAGGGCCTTGTGGCCAGGAGTGGCCGACTGCCTGCTGAAATTCGGCACGGATGAGGATACATCCCAGTTGCAAGGTGCCCCCACAGGCAACTGCGTCTGGTTTGACAGTGCCAAGTGCCACCTGCAAACTGACATCAGGAACCTGGCCTGGTGACTTTTGTTTCTCTGGGGAAAGGCCATCATTCTTGTCCGGGGCCCAGAGTGGCCGGAGTGGCCGGCTGCCTGCTGAAATTCCACACGGTTGAGGATGCCTCCCAGATGAAAATTGCCCCCACAGGCAACTGCGTCTGGTTTGACAGTGCCAAGTGCCTCCTGCAAACTGACATCAGGAACCTGGCCTGGTGTTTTTTGTTTCTCTGGGGAAAGGCCATGGTTCATGTCCAGGGCCTTGTGGCCAGGAGTGGCCGGCTGCCGGCTGAAATTCCGCACGGATGAGGATACATCCCAGTTGCAAGGTGCCCCCACAGGCAACTGTGGCTGGTTTGACAGTGCCAAGTGCCTCCTGCAAACTGACATCAGGAACCTGGCCTGGTGACTTTTGTTTCTCTGGGGAAAGGCCAACATTCTTTTCCGGGTACCGGTGGACGGAGTGGCCGGCTGCCTGCTGAAATTCCGCACGGATCAGGATGCCTCCAAGACCGAAAGTACCACCCAAGGCAAATGTGGCTGGTTTGACAGTGCCAAGTGCCTCCTGCAAACAGACATCAGCGACCTGGCCTGCTGAGTTCTGTTTCTCTGGGGAAAGGCCATGGTTCCTCTCCAGGGCCCGGTGGCTCGTTTGGCAGGCTGCCTGCTGAAATTCCACATGGATCAGGATGCCTCCCAGATGAAAGGTGCCCCCACAGGCAACTGTGGCTGGTTTGACAGTGCCAAGTGCCTCCTGCAAACTGACATCAGGAACCTGGCCTGGTGACTTTTATTTCTCTGGGTAAAGGCCCTCATTCGTGTCCAGTGCCCCGCGGCCTGGAGTGGCCGGCTGCCTGCTGAAATTCCGCACGGTTGAGGATACCTCCAAGATGAAAGGTGCCCCCACAGGTAACTGTGGCTGGTTTGACACTGCCAAGTGCCTCCTGCAAACTGACATCAGGAACCTGGCCTGCTGACTTTTGTTTCTCTGGGGAAAGGCCATGTTTCATGTCCATGGCCTGGGGGCCCGGAGTGGCCGGCTGCCTGCTGAAATTCTGCATGGATCCGGATGCCGCCGAGATGGAAGTTGCCACCACAGGCATCTGTGGCTGGTTTGACAGTGCCAAGTGCCTCCTGCAAACTGACATCAGGAACCTGGCCTGCTGACTTTTGTTTCTCTGGGGAAAGGCCATGGTTCATGTCCAGGGCCTGGTAGCCCGGAGTGGCCGGCTGCCTGCTGAAATTCCACATGGATCAGGATGCCTCCCAGATGAAAAATGCCCCCAGAGGAAACTGAGTCAGGTTTGACAGTGCCAAGTGCCTCCTGCAAACTGACATCAGGAACCTGACCTGGTGACTTTTGTTTCTCTGGGGAAAGGCCATGGTTCATGTCCAGGGCCTGGTGGCTCGGAGTGGCCGGCTGCCTGCTGAAATTCCGCATGGATCAGGATGCCTCCCACATGAAAAATGCCCCCACAGGCAACTGTGGCTGGTTTGACAGTGCCAAGTGCCTCCTGCCAACTGACATCTGGAACCTGGCCTGGTGACTTTTGTTTCTCTGGGGAAAGGCCATGGTTCATATCCTGAGCCTGGTGTCCTGGAGTGGCCGGCTGCCTGCTGAAATTCTGCACGGACCAGGATGCCGCCCAGATGAAAGGTACCACCAGAGGCAACTGCGGCTGGTTTGACAGTGCCAAGTGCCTCCTGCAAACTGACATCAGGAACCTGGCCTGGTGACTTTTGTTTCTCTGGGGAAAGGCCATGATTCTTTTCCGGGGTACGGTGGCCCGGAGTGGCCGGCTGCCTGCTGAAATTCCAAAAGGATCAGGATGCCTCCCAGACCGAAAGTACCACCCAAGGCAACTGTGGCTGGTTTGACAGTGCCAAGTGCCTCCTGCAAACTGACATCAGCGACCTGGCCTGCTGAGTTCTGTTTCTCTGGGGAAAGGCCATCGTTCCTCTCCAGGGCCCAGTGGCTCGAGTGGCAGGCTGCCTGCTGAAATTCCACATGGATCAGGAGGCCTCCCACATGAAAGGTGCCCCCACAGGCAACTGTGGCTGGTTTGACAGTGCCAAGTGCCTCCTGCCATCTGACATCAGGAACCTGGCCTGGTGACTTTTATTTCTCTGGGTAAAGGCCATCATTCGTGTCCAGTGCCCCGCGGCCAGGAGTGGCCGGCTGCCTGCTGAAATTCCTCACGGTTGAGGATACCTCCCAGATGAAAGGTGCCCCCACAGGTAACTGTGGCTGGTTTGACACTGCCAAGTGCCTCCTGCAAACTGACATCAGGAACCTGGCCTGGTGACTTTTGTTTCTCTGGGGAAAGGCCATGGTTCATGTCCAGGGCCTTGTGGCCAGGAGTGGCAGGCTGCCTGCTGAAATTCCACATGGATCAGCAGGCCTCCCAGATGAAAGGTGCCCCCACAGGCAACTGTGGCTGGTTTGACAGTGCCAAGTGCCTCCTGCAAACTGACATCAGGAACCTGGCCTGGTGACTTTTGTTTCTCTGGGGAAAGGCCATCATTCATGTCCAGGGCCTTGTGGCCCGGAGTGGCCAGCTGCCTGCTGAAATTCCGCACGGATGAGGATACATCCCAGTTGCAAGGTGCCCCCACAGGCAACTGCGTCTGGTTTGACAGTGCCAAGTGCCACCTGCAAACTGACATCAGGAACCTGGCCTGGTGACTTTTGTTTGTCTGGGGAAAGGCCATTATTCTTGTCCGGGTCCCGGTGGCCTGGAGTGGCAGGCTGCCTGCTGAAATTCCTCACGGATCAGGATACCTCCCAGATGCAAGGTGCCCCCACAGGCAACTGCGGCTGGTTTGACAGTGCCAAGTGCCTCCTGCAAACTGACATCAGGAACCTGGCCTGGTGACTTTTGTTTCTCTGGGGAAAGGCCATCATTCTTGTCCGGGGCCCAGAGTGGCCGGAGTGGCCGGCTGCCTGCTGAAATTCCACACGGTTGAGGATGCCTCCCAGATGAAAAATGCCCCCACAGGCAACTGCGTCTGGTTTGACAGTGCCAAGTGCCACCTGCAAACTGACATCAGGAACCTGGCCTGGTGACTTTTGTTTCTCTGGGGAAAGGCCATGGTTCATGTCCAGGGCCTTGTGGCCAGGAGTGGCCGGCTGCCTGCTGAAATTCCGCACGGATGAGGATACATCCCAGTTGCAAGGTGCCCCCACAGGCAACTGCGTCTGGTTTGACAGTGCCAAGTGCCACCTGCAAACTGACATCAGGAACCTGGCCTGGTGACTTTTGTTTCTCTGGGGAAAGGCCAACATTCTTTTCCGGGTACCGGTGGACGGAGTGGCCGGCTGCCTGCTGAAATTCCTCACGGATCAGGATACCTCCCAGATGCAAGGTGCCCCCACAGGCAACTGCGGCTGGTTTGACAGTGCCAAGTGCCTCCTGCAAACAGACATCAGCGACCTGGCCTGCTAAGTTCTGTTTCTCTGGGGAAAGGCCATCGTTCCTCTCCAGGGCCCGGTGGCTCGAGTGGCAGGCTGCCTGCTGAAATTCCACATGGATCAGGAGGCCTCCCAGATGAAAGGTGCCCCCACAGGCAACTGTGGCTGGTTTGACAGTGCCAAGTGCCTCCTGCAAACTGACATCAGGAACCTGGCCTGGTGACTTTTATTTCTCTGGGTAAAGGCCATCATTCGTGTCCAGTGCCCCGCGGCCTGGAGTGGCCGGCTGCCTGCTGAAATTCCTCACGGTTGAGGATACCTCCCAGATGAAAGGTGCCCCCACAGGTAACTGTGGCTGGTTTGACAGTGCCAAGTGCCTCCTGCAAACTGACATCAGGAACCTGGCCTGGTGACTTTTGTTTCTCAGGGGAAAGGCCATCGTTCCTCTCCAGGGCCCGCTGGCCCGGAGTGGCCGGCTGCCTGCTGAAATTCCACACGGATCAGGATGCCTACCAGATGAAAAATGCCCCCAGAGGAAACTGCGTCAGGTTTGACAGTGCCAAGTGCCTCCTGCAAACTGACATCAGGAACCTGGCCTGGTGACTTTTGTTTCTCTGGGGAAAGGCCATGGTTCATGTCCAGGGCCTGGGGGCTCGGAGTGGCCGGCTGCCTGCTGAAATTCCGCATGGATCAGGATGCCTCCCAGATGAAAAATGCCCCCACAGGCAACTGCGTCTGGTTTGACAGTGCCAAGTGACTCCTGCAAACTGACATCAGGAACCTGGCCTGGTGACTTTTGTTTCTGTGTGTAAAGGCCATCATTCTTTTCCAGGGTACTGTGGCCCGGAGTGGCCGGCTGCCTGCTGAAATTCCGCATGGATCAGGATGCCTCCCAGACCGAAAGTACCACCCAAGGCAAATGTGGCTGGTTTGACAGTGCCAAGTGCCTCCTGCAAACAGACATCAGCGACCTGGCCTGCTGAGTTCTGTTTCTCTGGGGAAAGGCCATCGTTCCTCTCCAGGGCCCGGTGGCTCGAGTGGCAGGCTGCCTGCTGAAATTCCACATGGATCAGGATGCCTCCCAGATGAAAGGTGCCCCCACAGGCAACTGTGGCTGGTTTGACAGTGCCAAGTGCCTCCTGCAAACTGACATCAGGAACCTGGCCTGGTGACTTTTATTTCTCTGGGTAAAGGCCCTCATTCGTGTCCAGTGCCCCGCGGCCTGGAGTGGCCGGCTGCCTGCTGAAATTCCTCACGGTTGAGGATACCTCCCAGATGAAAGGTGCCCCCACAGGTAACTGTGGCTGGTTTGACAGTGCCAAGTGCCTCCTGCAAACTGACATCAGGAACCTGGCCTGCTGACTTTTGTTTCTCTGGGGAAAGGCCATGGTTCATGTCCATGGCCTGGGGGCCCGGAGTGGCCGGCTGCCTGCTGAAATTCTGCATGGATCCGGATGCCGCCGAGATGGAAGGTGCCACCACAGGCAACTGTGGCTGGTTTGACACTGCCAAGTGCCTCCTGCAAACTGACATCAGGAACCTGGCCTGCTGACTTTTGTTTCTCTGGGGAAAGGCCATGGTTCATGTCCAGGGCCTGGTAGCCCGGAGTGGCCGGCTGCCTGCTGAAATTCCACATGGATCAGGATGCCTCCCAGATGAAAAATGCCCCCAGAGGAAACTGAGTCAAGTTTGACAGTGCCAAGTGCCTCCTGCAAACTGACATCAGGAACCTGGCCTGGTGACTTTTGTTTCTCTGGGGAAAGGCCATGGTTCATGTCTAGGGCCTGGGGGCTCGGAGGGGCCGGCTGCCTGCTGAAATTCCGCATGGATCAGGATGCCTCCCACATGAAAAATGCCCCCACAGGCACCTGTGGCTGGTTTGACAGTGCCAAGTGCCTCCTGCCAACTGACATCTGGAACCTGGCCTGGTGACTTTTGTTTCTCTGGGGAAAGGCCATGATTCTTTTCCGGGGTACGGTGGCCCGGAGTGGCCGGCTGCCTGCTGAAATTCCAAAAGGATCAGGATGCCTCCAAGACCGAAAGTACCACCCAAGGCAACTGTGGCTGGTTTGACACTGCCAAGTGCCTCCTGCAAACTGACATCAGCGACCTGGCCTGCTGAGTTCTGTTTCTCTGGGGAAAGGCCATCGTTCCTCTCCAGGGCCCGGTGGCTCGAGTGGCAGGCTGCCTGCTGAAATTCCACATGGATCAGGAGGCCTCCCAGATGAAAGTTGCCCCCACAGGCAACTGTGGCTGGTTTGACAGTGCCAAGTGCCTCCTGCCAACTGACATCAGGAACCTGGCCTGGTGACTTTTATTTCTCTGGGTAAAGGCCATCATTCGTGTCCAGTGCCCCGCGGCCTGGAGTGGCCGGCTGCCTGCTGAAATTCCTCACGGTTGAGGATACCTCCCAGATGAAAGGTGCCCCCACAGGTAACTGTGGCTGGTTTGACACTGCCAAGTGCCTCCTGCAAACTGACATCAGGAACCTGGCCTGGTGACTTTTGTTTCTCTGGGGAAAGGCCATGGTTCATGTCCAGGGCCTTGTGGCCAGGAGTGGCAGGCTGCCTGCTGAAATTCCACATGGATCAGGAGGCCTCCCAGATGAAAGGTGCCCCCACAGGCAACTGTGGCTGGTTTGACAGTGCCAAGTGCCACCTGCAAACTGACATCAGGAACCTGGCCTGGTGACTTTTGTTTCTCTGGGGAAAGGCCATTATTCTTGTCCGGGTCCCGGTGGCCTGGAGTGGCAGGCTGCCTGCTGAAATTCCACACGGATCAGGATACCTCCCAGATGCAAGGTGCCCCCACAGGCAACTGTGGCTGGTTTGACAGTGCCAAGTGCCTCCTGCAAACTGACATCAGGAACCTGGCCTGGTGACTTTTGTTTCTCTGGGGAAAGGCCATGGTTCATGTCCAGGGCCTTGTGGCCCGGAGTGGCCGGCTGCCTGCTGAAATTCCGCACGGATGAGGATACATCCCAGTTGCAAGGTGCCCACTCAGGCAACTGCGTCTGGTTTGACAGTGCCAAGTGCCACCTGCAAACTGACATCAGGAACCTGGCCTGGTGACTTTTGTTTCTCTGGGGAAAGGCCATGGTTCCTCTCCAGGGCTTGGTGGCCCGGAGTGGCCCGCTGCCTTCTGAAATTCCAAATGGATCAGGATACATCCCAGAACGAAAGTACCACCAGAGGCAACTGTGGCTGGTTTGACAGTGCCAAGTGCCTCCTGCAAACTGACATCAGGAACCTGGCCTGGTGACTTTTGTTTCTCTGGGGAAAGGCCATGGTTCATGTCCAGGGCCTTGTGGCCAGGAGTGGCCGGCTGCCTGCTGAAATTCCGCACGGATGAGGATACATGCCAGTTGCAAGGTGCCCCCAAAGGCAACTGTGGCTGGTTTGACAGTGCCAAGTGCCTCCTGCAAACTGACATCAGGAACCTGGCCTGGTGACTTTTGTTTCTCTGGGGAAAGGCCATGGTTCATGTCCAGTGCCTTGTGGCCAGGAGTGGCCCGCTGCCTGCTGAAATTCCGCACGGATGAGGATACATCCCAGTTGCAAGGTGCCCCCACAGGCAACTGCGTCTGGTTTGACAGTGCCAAGTGCCACCTGCAAACTGACATCAGGAACCTGGCCTGGTGACTTTTGTTTCTCTGGGGAAAGGCCATCATTCTTGTCCGGGGCCCAGAGTGGCCGGAGTGGCCGGCTGCCTGCTGAAATTCCACACGGTTGAGGATGCCTCCCAGCTGAAAAATGCCCCCACACGCAACTGTGGCTGGTTTGACAGTGCCAAGTGCCTCCTGCAAACTGACATCAGGAACCTGGCCTGGTGTTTTTTGTTTCTCTGGGGAAAGGCCATGGTTCATGTCCAGGGCCTTGTGGCCAGGAGTGGCCGGCTGCCTGCTGAAATTCCGCACGGATGAGGATACATCCCAGTTGCAAGGTGCCCCCACAGGCAAATGCGTCTGGTTTGACAGTGCCAAGTGCCACCTGCAAACTGACATCAGGAACCTGGCCTGGTGACTTTTGTTTCTCTGGGGAAAGGCCAACATTCTTTTCCGGGTACCGGTGGACGGAGTGGCCGGCTGCCTGCTGAAATTCCGCACGGATGAGGATACATCCCAGTTGCAAGGTGCCCCCACAGGCAACTGTGGCTGGTTTGACAGTGCCAAGTGCCTCCTGCAAACAGACATCAGCGACCTGGCCTGCTAAGTTCTGTTTCTCTGGGGAAAGGCCATCGTTCCTCTCCAGGGCCCGGTGGCTCGAGTGGCAGGCTGCCTGCTGAAATTCCACATGGATCAGGAGGCCTCCCAGATGAAAGGTGCCCCCACAGGCAACTGTGGCTGGTTTGACAGTGCCAAGTGCCTCCTGCAAACTGACATCAGGAACCTGGCCTGGTGACTTTTATTTCTCTGGGTAAAGGCCATCATTCGTGTCCAGTGCCCCGTGGCCTGGAGTGGCCGGCTGCCTGCTGAAATTCCTCACGGATCAGGATACCTCCCAGATGAAAGGTGCCCCCACAGGTAACTGTGGCTGGTTTGACAGTGCCAAGTGCCTCCTGCAAACTGACATCAGGAACCTGGCCTGCTGACTTTTGTTTCTCAGGGGAAAGGCCATCGTTCCTCTCCAGGGCCCGCTGGCCCGGAGTGGCCGGCTGCCTGCTGAAATTCCGCATGGATCAGGATGCCTCCCAGATGAAAAATGCCCCCAGAGGAAACTGCGTCAGGTTTGACAGTGCCAAGTGCCTCCTGCAAACTGACATCAGGAACCTGGCCTGGTGACTTTTGTTTCTCTGGGGAAAGGCCATGGTTCATGTCCAGGGCCTGGGGGCTCGGAGTGGCCGGCTGCCTGCTGAAATTCCGCATGGATCAGGATGCCTCCCAGATGAAAAATGCCCCCACAGGCAACTGCGTCTGGTTTGACAGTGCCAAGTGACTCCTGCAAACTGACATCAGGAACCTGGCCTGGTGACTTTTGTTTCTGTGTGTAAAGGCCATCATTCTTTTCCAGGGTACGGTGGCCCGGAGTGGCCGGCTGCCTGCTGAAATTCCGCACGGATCAGGATGCCTCCCAGACCGAAAGTACCACCCAAGGCAAATGTGGCTGGTTTGACAGTGCCAAGTGCCTCCTGCAAACAGACATCAGCGACCTGGCCTGCTGAGTTCTGTTTCTCTGGGGAAAGGCCATCGTTCCTCTCCAGGGCCCGGTGGCTCGAGTGGCAGGCTGCCTGCTGAAATTCCACATGGGTCAGGATGCCTCCCAGATGAAAGGTGCCCCCACAGGTAACTGTGGCTGGTTTGACAGTGCCAAGTGCCTCCTGCAAACTGACATCAGGAACCTGGCCTGCTGACTTTTGTTTCTCTGGGGAAAGGCCATGGTTCATGTCCAGGGCCTGGTAGCCCGGAGTGGCCGGCTGCCTGTTGAAATTCCACATGTATCAGGATGCCTCCCAGATGAAAAATGCCCCCAGAGGAAACTGAGTCAGGTTTGACAGTGCCAAGTGCCTCCTGCAAACTGACATCAGGAACCTGGCATGGTGACTTTTGTTTCTCTGGGGAAAGGCCATGGTTCATGTCCAGGGCCTGGGGGCTCGGAGGGGCCGGCTGCCTGCTGAAATTCCGCATGGATCAGGATGCCTCCCACATGAAAAATGCCCCCACAGGCACCTGTGGCTGGTTTGACAGTGCCAAGTGCCTCCTGCCAACTGACATCTGGAACCTGGCCTGGTGACTTTTGTTTCTCTGGGGAAAGGCCATGGTTCATATCCTGAGCCTGGTGTCCTGGAGTGGCCGGCTGCCTGCTGAAATTCTGCACGGACCAGGATGCCGCCCAGATGAAAGGTACAACCAGAGGCAACTGTGGCTGGTTTGACAGTGCCAAGTGCCTCCTGCAAACTGACATCAGGAACCTGGCCTGGTGACTTTTGTTTCTCTGGGGAAAGGCCATGATTCTTTTCCGGGGTACGGTGGCCCGGAGTGGCCGGCTGCCTGCTGAAATTCCAAAAGGATCAGGATGCCTCCCAGACCGAAAGTACCACCCAAGGCAACTGTGGCTGGTTTGACACTGCCAAGTGCCTCCTGCAAACTGACATCAGCGACCTGGCCTGCTGAGTTCTGTTTCTCTGGGGAAAGGCCATCGTTCCTCTCCAGGGCCCGGTGGCTCGAGTGGCAGGCTGCCTGCTGAAATTCCACATGGATCAGGAGGCCTCCCAGATGAAAGGTGCCCCCACAGGCAACTGTGGCTGGTTTGACAGTGCCAAGTGCCTCCTGCAAACTGACATCAGGAACCTGGCCTGGTGACTTTTGTTTCTCTGGGGAAAGGCCATCATTCATGTCCAGGGCCTTGTGGCCCGGAGTGGCCAGCTGCCTGCTGAAATTCCGCACGGATGAGGATACATCCCAGTTGCAAGGTGCCCCCACAGGCAACTGCGTCTGGTTTGACAGTGCCAAGTGCCACCTGCAAACTGACATCAGGAACCTGGCCTGGTGACTTTTCTTTGTCTGGGGAAAGGCCATTATTCTTGTCCGGGTCCCGGTGGCCTGGAGTGGCAGGCTGCCTGCTGAAATTCCTCACGGATCAGGATACCTCCCAGATGCAAGGTGCCCCCACAGGCAACTGCGGCTGGTTTGACAGTGCCAAGTGCCTCCTGCAAACTGACATCAGGAACCTGGCCTGGTGACTTTTGTTTCTCTGGGGAAAGGCCATGGTTCATGTCCAGGGCCTTGTGGCCAGGAGTGGCCGGCTGCCTGCTGAAATTCCACACGGATGAGGATACATCCCAGTTGCAAGGTGCCCACTCAGGCAACTGCGTCTGGTTTGACAGTGCCAAGTGCCTCCTGCAAACTGACATCAGGAACCTGGCCTGGTGACTTTTGTTTCTCTGGGGAAAGGCCATGGTTCATGTCCAGGGCCTTGTGGCCAGGAGTGGCCGGCTGCCTGCTGAAATTCCGCACGGATGAGGATACATACCAGTTGCAAGGTGCCCCCACAGGCAACTGCATCTGGTTTGACAGTGCCAAGTGCCACCTGCAAACTGACATCAGGAACCTGGCCTGGTGACTTTTCTTTGTCTGGGGAAAGGCCATTATTCTTGTCCGGGTCCCGGTGGCCCGGTGTGGCCGGCTGCCTGCTGAAATTCCTCACGGTTCAGGATACCTCCCAGATGCAAGGTGCCCCCACAGGCAACTGCGTCTGGTTTGACAGTGCCAAGTGCCTCCTGCAAACTGACATCAGGAACCTGGCCTGGTGACTTTTCTTTATCAGGGTAAAGGCCATGGTTCAGGTCCAGGGCCTTGTGGCCAGGAGTGGCCGGCTGCCTGCTGAAATTCCGCACGGATGAGGATACATCCCAGTTGCAAGGTGCCCCCACAGGCAACTGTGGCTGGTTTGACAGTGCCAAGTGCCTCCTGCAAACTGACATCAGGAACCTGGCCTGGTGACTTTTGTTTCTCTGGGGAAAGGCCATGGTTCATGTCCAGGGCCTTGTGGCCAGGAGTGGCCGGCTGCCTGCTGAAATTCCGCACGGATGAGGATATATCCCAGTTGCAAGGTGCCCCCACAGGCACGGCGTCTGGTTTGACAGTGCCAAGTGCCTCCTGCAAACTGACATCAGGAACCTGGCCTGGTGACTTTTGTTTCTCTGGGGAAAGGCCATCATTCTTGTCCGGGGCCCAGAGTGGCCGGAGTGGCCGGCTGCTTGCTGAAATTCCACTAGGTTGAGGATGCCTCCCAGATGAAAAATGCCCCCACAGGCAACTGCGTCTGGTTTGACAGTGCCAAGTGCCTCCTGCAAACTGACATCAGGAACCTGGCCTGGTGACTTTTGTTTCTCTGGGGAAAGGCCATGGTTCATGTCCAGGGCCTTGTGGCCAGGAGTGGCCGGCTGCCTGCTGAAATTCCGCACGGATGAGGATACATCCCAGTTGCAAGGTGCCCCCACAGGCAACTGCGTCTGGTTTGACAGTGCCAAGTGCCACCTGCAAACTGACATCAGGAACCTGGCCTGGTGACTTTTCTTTGTCTGGGGAAAGGCCATTATTCTTGTCCGGGTCCGGGTGGCCCGGTGTGGCCGGATGCCTGCTGAAATTCCTCACGGTTCAGGATACCTCCCAGATGCAAGGTGCCCCCACAGGCAACTGCGGCTGGTTTGACAGTGCCAAGTGCCTCCTGCAAACTGACATCAGGAACCTGGCCTGGTGACTTTTGTTTCTCTGGGGAAAGGCCATTATTCTTGTCCGGGTCCCGGTGGCCCGGTGTGGTCGGCTGCCTGCTGAAATTCCTCACGGTTCAGGATACCTCCCAGATGCAAGGTGCTCCCACAGGCAACTGCGGCTGGTTTGACAGTGCCAAGTGCCTCCTGCAAACTGACATCAGGAACCTGGCCTGGTGACTTTTCTTTATCTGGGTAAAGGCCATGGTTCAGGTCCAGGGCCTTGTGGCCAGGAGTGGCCGGCTACCTGCTGAAATTCCGCACGGATGAGGATACATCCCAGTTGCAAGGTGCCCCCACAGGCAAGTGTGGCTGGTTTGACACTGCCAAGTGCCTCCTGCAAACTGACATCAGGAACCTGGCCTGGTGACTTTTGTTTCTCTGGGGAAAGGCCATGGTTCATGTCCAGGGCCTTGTGGCCAGGAGTGGCCGGCTGCCTGCTGAAATTCCGCACGGATCAGGATATATCCCAGTTGCAAGGTGCCCCCACAGGCAACTGCGTCAGGTTTGACAGTGCCAAGTGCCTCCTGCAAACTGACATCAGGAACCTGGCCTGGTGACTTTTGTTTCTCTGGGGAAAGGCCATCAT
Organism: Passer domesticus; assembly: GCF_036417665.1. Lineage (NCBI taxonomy): Eukaryota > Metazoa > Chordata > Aves > Passeriformes > Passeridae > Passer > Passer domesticus. The sequence continues at coordinate 61,452,462 of NC_087474.1, forward strand.
TCTTGTCCGGGGCCCAGAGTGGCCGGAGTGGCCGGCTGCCTGCTGAAATTCCACAAGGTTGAGGATGCCTCCCAGATGAAAAATGCCCCCACAGGCAACTGCGTCTGGTTTGACAGTGCCAAGTGCCTCCTGCAAACTGACATCAGGAACCTGGCCTGGTGACTTTTGTTTCTCTGGGGAAAGGCCATGGTTCATGTCCAGGGCCTTGTGGCCAGGAGTGGCCGGCTGCCTGCTGAAATTCCACATGGATCAGGAGGCCTCCCAGATGAAAGGTGCCCCCACAGGCAACTGTGGCTGGTTTGAAAGTGCCAAGTGCCTCCTGCAAACTGACATCAGGAACCTGGCCTGGTGACTTTTATTTCTCTGGGTAAAGGCCATCATTCGTGTCCAGTGCCCCGCGGCCTGGAGTGGCTGGCTGCCTGCTGAAATTCCTCATGGTTGAGGATACCTCCCAGATGAAAGGTGCCCCCACAGGTAACTGTGGCTGGTTTGACACTGCCAAGTGCCTCCTGCAAACTGACATCAGGAACCTGGCCTGGTGACTTTTGTTTCTCTGGGGAAAGTCCATGGTTCATGTCCATGGCCTGGGGGCCCGGAGTGGCCGGTTGCCTGCTGAAATTCTGCATGGATCAGGATGCCGCCGAGATGGAAGGTGCCACCACAGGCAACTGTGGCTGGTTTGACACTGCCAAGTGCCTCCTGCAAACTGACATCAGGAACCTGGCCTGGTGACTTTTGTTTCTCAGGGGAAAGGCCATCGTTCCTCTCCAGGGCCGCTGGCCCGGAGTGGCCGGCTGCCTGCTGAAATTCCACACGGATCAGGATGCCTCCCAGATGAAAAATGCCCCCAGAGGAAACTGCGTCAGGTTTGACAGTGCCAAGTGCCTCCTGGAAACTGACATCAGGAACCTGGCCTGGTGACTTTTGTTTCTCTGGGGAAAGGCCATGGTTCATGTCCAGGGCCTGGGGGCTCGGAGTGGCCGGCTGCCTGCTGAAATTCCGCATGGATCAGGATGCCTCCCAGATGAAAAATGCCCCCACAGGCAACTGCGGCTGGTTTGACAGTGCCAAGTGACTCCTGCAAACTGACATCAGGAACCTGGCCTGGTGACTTTTGTTTCTCTGTGGAAAGGCCATCATTCTTTTCCAGGGTACGGTGGCCCGGAGTGGCCGGCTGCATGCTGAAATTCCGCACGGATCAGGATACCTCCCAGACCGAAAGTACCACCCAAGGCAAATGTGGCTGGTTTGACAGTGCCAAGTGCCTCCTGCAAACAGACATCAGCGACCTGGCCTGCTGAGTTCTGTTTCTCTGGGGAAAGGCCATCGTTCCTCTCCAGGGCCCGGTGGCTCGAGTGGCAGGCTGCCTGCTGAAATTCCACATGGATCAGGATGCCTCCCAGATGAAAGGTGCCCCCACAGGCAACTGTGGCTGGTTTGACAGTGCCAAGTGCCTCCTGCAAACTGACATCAGGAACCTGGCCTGGTGACTTTTATTTCTCTGGGTAAAGGCCCTCATTCGTGTCCAGTGCCCCGCGGCCTGGAGTGGCCGGCTGCCTGCTGAAATTCCTCACGGTTGAGGATACCTCCCAGATGAAAGGTGCCCCCACAGGTAACTGTGGCTGGTTTGACAGTGCCAAGTGCCTCCTGCAAACTGACATCAGGAACCTGGCCTGCTGACTTTTGTTTCTCTGGGGAAAGGCCATGGTTCATGTCCATGGCCTGGGGGCCCGGAGTGGCCGGCTGCCTGCTGAAATTCTGCATGGATCCGGATGCCGCCGAGATGGAAGGTGCCACCACAGGCAACTGTGGCTGGTTTGACAGTGCCAAGTGCCTCCTGCAAACTGACATCAGGAACCTGGCCTGCTGACTTTTGTTTCTCAGGGGAAAGGCCATGGTTCATGTCCAGGGCCTGGGGGCTCGGAGTGGCCGGCTGCCTGCTGAAATTCCGCATGGATCAGGATGCCTCCCACATGAAAAATGCCCCCACCGGCACCTGTGGCTGGTTTGACAGTGCCAAGTGCCTCCTGCCAACTGACATCTGGAACCTGGCCTGGTGACTTTTGTTTCTCTGGGGAAAGGCCATGGTTCATATCCTGAGCCTGGTGTCCTGGAGTGGCCGGCTGCCTGCTGAAATTCTGCACGGACCAGGATGCCGCCCAGATGAAAGGTACCACAAGAGGCAACTGTGGCTGGTTTGACAGTGCCAAGTGCCTCCTGCAAACTGACATCAGGAACCTGGCCTGGTGACTTTTGTTTCTCTGGGGAAAGGCCATGATTCTTTTCCGGGGTACGGTGGCCCGGAGTGGCCGGCTGCCTGCTGAAATTCCAAAAGGATCAGGATGCCTCCCAGACCGAAAGTACCACCCAAGGCAACTGTGGCTGGTTTGACAGTGCCAAGTGCCTCCTGCAAACTGACATCAGGAACCTGGCCTGGTGACTTTTGTTTCTCTGGGGAAAGGCCATGGTTCATGTCCAGGGCCTTGTGGCCAGGAGTGGCAGGCTGCCTGCTGAAATTCCACATGGATCAGGAGGCCTCCCAGATGAAAGGTGCCCCCACAGGCAACTGTGGCTGGTTTGACAGTGCCAAGTGCCTCCTGCAAACTGACATCAGGAACCTGGCCTGGTGACTTTTGTTTCTCTGGGGAAAGGCCATCATTCATGTCCAGGGCCTTGTGGCCAGGAGTGGCCAGCTGCCTGCTGAAATTCCGCACGGATGAGGATACATCCCAGTTGCAAGGTGCCCCCACAGGCAACTGCGTCTGGTTTGACAGTGCCAAGTGCCACCTGCAAACTGACATCAGGAACCTGGCCTGGTGACTTTTGTTTGTCTGGGGAAAGGCCATTATTCTTGTCCGGGTCCCGGTGGCCTGGAGTGGCAGGCTGCCTGCTGAAATTCCTCACGGATCAGGATACCTCCCAGATGCAAGGTGCCCCCACAGGTAACTGTGGCTGGTTTGACAGTGCCAAGTGCCTCCTGCAAACTGACATCAGGAACCTGGCCTGGTGACTTTTGTTTCTCTGGGGAAAGGCCATGGTTCATGTCCAGGGCCTTGTGGCCAGGAGTGGCCGGCTGCCTGCTGAAATTCCGCACGGATGAGGATACATCCCAGTTGCAAGGTGCCCCTCAGGCAACTGCGTCTGGTTTGACAGTGCCAAGTGCCACCTGCAAACTGACATCAGGAACCTGGCCTGGTGACTTTTGTTTCTCTGGGGAAAGGCCATGGTTCATGTCCAGGGCTTGGTGGCCCGGAGTGGCCCGCTGCCTTCTGAAATTCCAAATGGATCAGGATACATCCCAGACCGAAAGTACCACCAGAGGCAACTGTGGCTGGTTTGACAGTGCCAAGTGCCTCCTGCAAACTGACATCAGGAACCTGGCCTGGTGACTTTTGTTTCTCTGGGGAAAGGCCATCATTCTTGTCCGGGGCCCAGTGTGGCCAGAGTGGCCGGCTGCCTGCTGAAATTCCACACGGTTGAGGATGCCTCCCAGATGAAAAATGCCCCCACAGGCAACTGCGTCTGGTTTGACAGTGCCAAGTGCCTCCTGCAAACTGACATCAGGAACCTGGCCTGGTGACTTTTGTTTCTCTGGGGAAAGGCCATGGTTCATGTCCAGGGCCTTGTGGCCAGGAGTGGCCGGCTGCCTGCTGAAATTCCGCACGGATGAGGATACATCCCAGTTGCAAGGTGCCCCCACAGGCAACTGCGTCTGGTTTGACAGTGCCAAGTGCCACCTGCAAACTGACATCAGGAACCTGGCCTGGTGACTTTTGTTTCTCTGGGGAAAGGCCAACATTCTTTTCCGGGTACCGGTGGACGGAGTGGCCGACTGCCTGCTGAAATTCCAAAAGGATCAGGATGCCTCCCAGACCGAAAGTACCACCCAAGGCAACTGCGGCTGGTTTGACAGTGCCAAGTGCCTCCTGCAAACTGACATCAGGAACCTGGCCTGGTGACTTTTGTTTCTCTGGGTAAAGGCCATGGTTCAGGTCCAGGGCCTTGTGGCCAGGAGTGGCCGGCTGCCTGCTGAAATTCCGCACGGATGAGGATACATGCCAGTTGCAAGGTGCCCCCACAGGCAACTGTGGCTGGTTTGACAGTGCCAAGTGCCTCCTGCAAACTGACATCAGGAACCTGGCCTGGTGACTTTCGTTTCTCTGGGGAAAGGCCATGGTTCATGTCCAGGGCCTTGTGGCCCGGAGTGGCCGGCTGCCTGCTGAAATTCCGCACGGATGAGGATACATCCCAGTTGCAAGGTGCCCACTCAGGCAACTGCGTCTGGTTTGACAGTGCCAAGTGCCACCTGCAAACTGACATCAGGAACCTGGCCTGGTGACTTTTGTTTCTCTGGGGAAAGGCCATCATTATTGTCCAGGGCCTGGTGGCCCGGAGTGGCCGGCTGCCTGCTGAAATTCCGCATGGATCAGGATGCCGCCGAGATGGAAGGTGCCACCACAGGCAACTGTGGCTGGTTTGACACTGCCAAGTGCCTCCTGCAAACTGACATCAGGAACCTGGCCTGGTGACTTTTGTTTCTCAGGGGAAAGGCCATCGTTCCTCTCCAGGGCCCGCTGGCCCGGAGTGGCCGGCTGCCTGCTGAAATTCCACACGGATCAGGATGCCTCCCAGATGAAAAATGCCCCCAGAGGAAACTGCGTCAGGTTTGACAGTGCCAAGTGCCTCCTGCAAACTGACATCAGGAACCTGGCCTGGTGACTTTTGTTTCTCTGGGGAAAGGCCATGGTTCATGTCCAGGGCGTGGGGGCTCGGAGTGGCCGGCTGCCTGCTGAAATTCCGCATGGATCAGGATGCCTCCCAGATGAAAAATGCCCCCACAGGTAACTGCGTCTGGTTTGACAGTGCCAAGTGCCTCCTGCAAACTGACATCAGGAACCTGGCCTGGTGACTTTTATTTCTCTGGGTAAAGGCCCTCATTCGTGTCCAGTGCCCCGCGGCCTGGAGTGGCTGGCTGCCTGCTGAAATTCCTCACGGTTGAGGATACCTCCCAGATGAAAGGTGCCCCCACAGGCAACTGTGGCTGGTTTGACACTGCCAAGTGCCTCCTGCAAACTGACATCAGGAACCTGGCCTGGTGACTTTTGTTTCTCAGGGGAAAGGCCATCGTTCCTCTCCAGGGCCCGCTGGCCCGGAGTGGCCGGCTGCCTGCTGAAATTCCACACGGATCAGGATGCCTCCCAGATGAAAAATGCCCCCAGAGGAAACTGCGTCAGGTTTGACAGTGCCAAGTGCCTCCTGCAAACTGACATCAGGAACCTGGCCTGGTGACTTTTGTTTCTCTGGGGAAAGGCCATGGTTCATGTCCATGGCCTGGGGGCCCGGAGTGGCCGGCTGCCTGCTGAAATTCTGCATGGATCCGGATGCCGCCGAGATGGAAGGTGCCACCACAGGCAACTGTGGCTGGTTTGACAGTGCCAAGTGCCTCCTGCAAACTGACATCAGGAACCTGGCCTGGTGACTTTTCTTTGTCTGGGGAAAGGCCATTATTCTTGTCCGGGTCCGGGTGGCCCGGTGTGGCCGGATGCCTGCTGAAATTCCTCACGGTTCAGGATACCTCCCAGATGCAAGGTGCCCCCACAGGCAACTGCGGCTGGTTTGACAGTGCCAAGTGCCTCCTGCAAACTGACATCAGGAACCTGGCCTGGTGACTTTTGTTTCTCTGGGGAAAGGCCATTATTCTTGTCCGGGTCCCGGTGGCCCGGTGTGGTCGGCTGCCTGCTGAAATTCCTCACGGTTCAGGATACCTCCCAGATGCAAGGTGCTCCCACAGGCAACTGCGGCTGGTTTGACAGTGCCAAGTGCCTCCTGCAAACTGACATCAGGAACCTGGCCTGGTGACTTTTCTTTATCTGGGTAAAGGCCATGGTTCAGGTCCAGGGCCTTGTGGCCAGGAGTGGCCGGCTACCTGCTGAAATTCCGCACGGATGAGGATACATCCCAGTTGCAAGGTGCCCCCACAGGCAAGTGTGGCTGGTTTGACACTGCCAAGTGCCTCCTGCAAACTGACATCAGGAACCTGGCCTGGTGACTTTTGTTTCTCTGGGGAAAGGCCATGGTTCATGTCCAGGGCCTTGTGGCCAGGAGTGGCCGGCTGCCTGCTGAAATTCCGCACGGATCAGGATATATCCCAGTTGCAAGGTGCCCCCACAGGCAACTGCGTCAGGTTTGACAGTGCCAAGTGCCTCCTGCAAACTGACATCAGGAACCTGGCCTGGTGACTTTTGTTTCTCTGGGGAAAGGCCATCATTCTTGTCCGGGGCCCAGAGTGGCCGGAGTGGCCGGCTGCCTGCTGAAATTCCACAAGGTTGAGGATGCCTCCCAGATGAAAAATGCCCCCACAGGCAACTGCGTCTGGTTTGACAGTGCCAAGTGCCTCCTGCAAACTGACATCAGGAACCTGGCCTGGTGACTTTTGTTTCTCTGGGGAAAGGCCATGGTTCATGTCCAGGGCCTTGTGGCCAGGAGTGGCCGGCTGCCTGCTGAAATTCCACATGGATCAGGAGGCCTCCCAGATGAAAGGTGCCCCCACAGGCAACTGTGGCTGGTTTGAAAGTGCCAAGTGCCTCCTGCAAACTGACATCAGGAACCTGGCCTGGTGACTTTTATTTCTCTGGGTAAAGGCCATCATTCGTGTCCAGTGCCCCGCGGCCTGGAGTGGCTGGCTGCCTGCTGAAATTCCTCATGGTTGAGGATACCTCCCAGATGAAAGGTGCCCCCACAGGTAACTGTGGCTGGTTTGACACTGCCAAGTGCCTCCTGCAAACTGACATCAGGAACCTGGCCTGGTGACTTTTGTTTCTCTGGGGAAAGTCCATGGTTCATGTCCATGGCCTGGGGGCCCGGAGTGGCCGGTTGCCTGCTGAAATTCTGCATGGATCAGGATGCCGCCGAGATGGAAGGTGCCACCACAGGCAACTGTGGCTGGTTTGACACTGCCAAGTGCCTCCTGCAAACTGACATCAGGAACCTGGCCTGGTGACTTTTGTTTCTCAGGGGAAAGGCCATCGTTCCTCTCCAGGGCCGCTGGCCCGGAGTGGCCGGCTGCCTGCTGAAATTCCACACGGATCAGGATGCCTCCCAGATGAAAAATGCCCCCAGAGGAAACTGCGTCAGGTTTGACAGTGCCAAGTGCCTCCTGGAAACTGACATCAGGAACCTGGCCTGGTGACTTTTGTTTCTCTGGGGAAAGGCCATGGTTCATGTCCAGGGCCTGGGGGCTCGGAGTGGCCGGCTGCCTGCTGAAATTCCGCATGGATCAGGATGCCTCCCAGATGAAAAATGCCCCCACAGGCAACTGCGGCTGGTTTGACAGTGCCAAGTGACTCCTGCAAACTGACATCAGGAACCTGGCCTGGTGACTTTTGTTTCTCTGTGGAAAGGCCATCATTCTTTTCCAGGGTACGGTGGCCCGGAGTGGCCGGCTGCATGCTGAAATTCCGCACGGATCAGGATACCTCCCAGACCGAAAGTACCACCCAAGGCAAATGTGGCTGGTTTGACAGTGCCAAGTGCCTCCTGCAAACAGACATCAGCGACCTGGCCTGCTGAGTTCTGTTTCTCTGGGGAAAGGCCATCGTTCCTCTCCAGGGCCCGGTGGCTCGAGTGGCAGGCTGCCTGCTGAAATTCCACATGGATCAGGATGCCTCCCAGATGAAAGGTGCCCCCACAGGCAACTGTGGCTGGTTTGACAGTGCCAAGTGCCTCCTGCAAACTGACATCAGGAACCTGGCCTGGTGACTTTTATTTCTCTGGGTAAAGGCCCTCATTCGTGTCCAGTGCCCCGCGGCCTGGAGTGGCCGGCTGCCTGCTGAAATTCCTCACGGTTGAGGATACCTCCCAGATGAAAGGTGCCCCCACAGGTAACTGTGGCTGGTTTGACAGTGCCAAGTGCCTCCTGCAAACTGACATCAGGAACCTGGCCTGCTGACTTTTGTTTCTCTGGGGAAAGGCCATGGTTCATGTCCATGGCCTGGGGGCCCGGAGTGGCCGGCTGCCTGCTGAAATTCTGCATGGATCCGGATGCCGCCGAGATGGAAGGTGCCACCACAGGCAACTGTGGCTGGTTTGACAGTGCCAAGTGCCTCCTGCAAACTGACATCAGGAACCTGGCCTGCTGACTTTTGTTTCTCAGGGGAAAGGCCATGGTTCATGTCCAGGGCCTGGGGGCTCGGAGTGGCCGGCTGCCTGCTGAAATTCCGCATGGATCAGGATGCCTCCCACATGAAAAATGCCCCCACCGGCACCTGTGGCTGGTTTGACAGTGCCAAGTGCCTCCTGCCAACTGACATCTGGAACCTGGCCTGGTGACTTTTGTTTCTCTGGGGAAAGGCCATGGTTCATATCCTGAGCCTGGTGTCCTGGAGTGGCCGGCTGCCTGCTGAAATTCTGCACGGACCAGGATGCCGCCCAGATGAAAGGTACCACAAGAGGCAACTGTGGCTGGTTTGACAGTGCCAAGTGCCTCCTGCAAACTGACATCAGGAACCTGGCCTGGTGACTTTTGTTTCTCTGGGGAAAGGCCATGATTCTTTTCCGGGGTACGGTGGCCCGGAGTGGCCGGCTGCCTGCTGAAATTCCAAAAGGATCAGGATGCCTCCCAGACCGAAAGTACCACCCAAGGCAACTGTGGCTGGTTTGACAGTGCCAAGTGCCTCCTGCAAACTGACATCAGGAACCTGGCCTGGTGACTTTTGTTTCTCTGGGGAAAGGCCATGGTTCATGTCCAGGGCCTTGTGGCCAGGAGTGGCAGGCTGCCTGCTGAAATTCCACATGGATCAGGAGGCCTCCCAGATGAAAGGTGCCCCCACAGGCAACTGTGGCTGGTTTGACAGTGCCAAGTGCCTCCTGCAAACTGACATCAGGAACCTGGCCTGGTGACTTTTGTTTCTCTGGGGAAAGGCCATCATTCATGTCCAGGGCCTTGTGGCCAGGAGTGGCCAGCTGCCTGCTGAAATTCCGCACGGATGAGGATACATCCCAGTTGCAAGGTGCCCCCACAGGCAACTGCGTCTGGTTTGACAGTGCCAAGTGCCACCTGCAAACTGACATCAGGAACCTGGCCTGGTGACTTTTGTTTGTCTGGGGAAAGGCCATTATTCTTGTCCGGGTCCCGGTGGCCTGGAGTGGCAGGCTGCCTGCTGAAATTCCTCACGGATCAGGATACCTCCCAGATGCAAGGTGCCCCCACAGGTAACTGTGGCTGGTTTGACAGTGCCAAGTGCCTCCTGCAAACTGACATCAGGAACCTGGCCTGGTGACTTTTGTTTCTCTGGGGAAAGGCCATGGTTCATGTCCAGGGCCTTGTGGCCAGGAGTGGCCGGCTGCCTGCTGAAATTCCGCACGGATGAGGATACATCCCAGTTGCAAGGTGCCCCTCAGGCAACTGCGTCTGGTTTGACAGTGCCAAGTGCCACCTGCAAACTGACATCAGGAACCTGGCCTGGTGACTTTTGTTTCTCTGGGGAAAGGCCATGGTTCATGTCCAGGGCTTGGTGGCCCGGAGTGGCCCGCTGCCTTCTGAAATTCCAAATGGATCAGGATACATCCCAGACCGAAAGTACCACCAGAGGCAACTGTGGCTGGTTTGACAGTGCCAAGTGCCTCCTGCAAACTGACATCAGGAACCTGGCCTGGTGACTTTTGTTTCTCTGGGGAAAGGCCATCATTCTTGTCCGGGGCCCAGTGTGGCCAGAGTGGCCGGCTGCCTGCTGAAATTCCACACGGTTGAGGATGCCTCCCAGATGAAAAATGCCCCCACAGGCAACTGCGTCTGGTTTGACAGTGCCAAGTGCCTCCTGCAAACTGACATCAGGAACCTGGCCTGGTGACTTTTGTTTCTCTGGGGAAAGGCCATGGTTCATGTCCAGGGCCTTGTGGCCAGGAGTGGCCGGCTGCCTGCTGAAATTCCGCACGGATGAGGATACATCCCAGTTGCAAGGTGCCCCCACAGGCAACTGCGTCTGGTTTGACAGTGCCAAGTGCCACCTGCAAACTGACATCAGGAACCTGGCCTGGTGACTTTTGTTTCTCTGGGGAAAGGCCAACATTCTTTTCCGGGTACCGGTGGACGGAGTGGCCGACTGCCTGCTGAAATTCCAAAAGGATCAGGATGCCTCCCAGACCGAAAGTACCACCCAAGGCAACTGCGGCTGGTTTGACAGTGCCAAGTGCCTCCTGCAAACTGACATCAGGAACCTGGCCTGGTGACTTTTGTTTCTCTGGGTAAAGGCCATGGTTCAGGTCCAGGGCCTTGTGGCCAGGAGTGGCCGGCTGCCTGCTGAAATTCCGCACGGATGAGGATACATGCCAGTTGCAAGGTGCCCCCACAGGCAACTGTGGCTGGTTTGACAGTGCCAAGTGCCTCCTGCAAACTGACATCAGGAACCTGGCCTGGTGACTTTCGTTTCTCTGGGGAAAGGCCATGGTTCATGTCCAGGGCCTTGTGGCCCGGAGTGGCCGGCTGCCTGCTGAAATTCCGCACGGATGAGGATACATCCCAGTTGCAAGGTGCCCACTCAGGCAACTGCGTCTGGTTTGACAGTGCCAAGTGCCACCTGCAAACTGACATCAGGAACCTGGCCTGGTGACTTTTGTTTCTCTGGGGAAAGGCCATCATTATTGTCCAGGGCCTGGTGGCCCGGAGTGGCCGGCTGCCTGCTGAAATTCCGCATGGATCAGGATGCCGCCGAGATGGAAGGTGCCACCACAGGCAACTGTGGCTGGTTTGACACTGCCAAGTGCCTCCTGCAAACTGACATCAGGAACCTGGCCTGGTGACTTTTGTTTCTCAGGGGAAAGGCCATCGTTCCTCTCCAGGGCCCGCTGGCCCGGAGTGGCCGGCTGCCTGCTGAAATTCCACACGGATCAGGATGCCTCCCAGATGAAAAATGCCCCCAGAGGAAACTGCGTCAGGTTTGACAGTGCCAAGTGCCTCCTGCAAACTGACATCAGGAACCTGGCCTGGTGACTTTTGTTTCTCTGGGGAAAGGCCATGGTTCATGTCCAGGGCGTGGGGGCTCGGAGTGGCCGGCTGCCTGCTGAAATTCCGCATGGATCAGGATGCCTCCCAGATGAAAAATGCCCCCACAGGTAACTGCGTCTGGTTTGACAGTGCCAAGTGCCTCCTGCAAACTGACATCAGGAACCTGGCCTGGTGACTTTTATTTCTCTGGGTAAAGGCCCTCATTCGTGTCCAGTGCCCCGCGGCCTGGAGTGGCTGGCTGCCTGCTGAAATTCCTCACGGTTGAGGATACCTCCCAGATGAAAGGTGCCCCCACAGGCAACTGTGGCTGGTTTGACACTGCCAAGTGCCTCCTGCAAACTGACATCAGGAACCTGGCCTGGTGACTTTTGTTTCTCAGGGGAAAGGCCATCGTTCCTCTCCAGGGCCCGCTGGCCCGGAGTGGCCGGCTGCCTGCTGAAATTCCACACGGATCAGGATGCCTCCCAGATGAAAAATGCCCCCAGAGGAAACTGCGTCAGGTTTGACAGTGCCAAGTGCCTCCTGCAAACTGACATCAGGAACCTGGCCTGGTGACTTTTGTTTCTCTGGGGAAAGGCCATGGTTCATGTCCATGGCCTGGGGGCCCGGAGTGGCCGGCTGCCTGCTGAAATTCTGCATGGATCCGGATGCCGCCGAGATGGAAGGTGCCACCACAGGCAACTGTGGCTGGTTTGACAGTGCCAAGTGCCTCCTGCAAACTGACATCAGGAACCTGGCCTGGTGACTTTTGTTTCTCTGGGGAAAGGCCATGGTTCATGTCCAGGGCCTTGTGGCCAGGAGTGGCAGGCTGCCTGCTGAAATTCCACATGGATCAGGAGGCCTCCCAGATGAAAGGTGCCCCCACAGGCAACTGTGGCTGGTTTGACAGTGCCAAGTGCCTCCTGCAAACTGACATCAGGAACCTGGCCTGGTGACTTTTGTTTCTCTGGGGAAAGGCCATCATTCATGTCCAGGGCCTTGTGGCCAGGAGTGGCCAGCTGCCTGCTGAAATTCCGCACGGATGAGGATACATCCCAGTTGCAAGGTGCCCCCACAGGCAACTGCGTCTGGTTTGACAGTGCCAAGTGCCACCTGCAAACTGACATCAGGAACCTGGCCTGGTGACTTTTGTTTGTCTGGGGAAAGGCCATTATTCTTGTCCGGGTCCCGGTGGCCTGGAGTGGCAGGCTGCCTGCTGAAATTCCTCACGGATCAGGATACCTCCCAGATGCAAGGTGCCCCCACAGGTAACTGTGGCTGGTTTGACAGTGCCAAGTGCCTCCTGCAAACTGACATCAGGAACCTGGCCTGGTGACTTTTGTTTCTCTGGGGAAAGGCCATGGTTCATGTCCAGGGCCTTGTGGCCAGGAGTGGCCGGCTGCCTGCTGAAATTCCGCACGGATGAGGATACATCCCAGTTGCAAGGTGCCCCTCAGGCAACTGCGTCTGGTTTGACAGTGCCAAGTGCCACCTGCAAACTGACATCAGGAACCTGGCCTGGTGACTTTTGTTTCTCTGGGGAAAGGCCATGGTTCATGTCCAGGGCTTGGTGGCCCGGAGTGGCCCGCTGCCTTCTGAAATTCCAAATGGATCAGGATACATCCCAGACCGAAAGTACCACCAGAGGCAACTGCGGCTGGTTTGACAGTGCCAAGTGCCTCCTGCAAACTGACATCAGGAACCTGGCCTGGTGACTTTTGTTTCTCTGGGGAAAGGCCATCATTCTTGTCCGGGGCCCAGTGTGGCCAGAGTGGCCGGCTGCCTGCTGAAATTCCACACGGTTGAGGATGCCTCCCAGATGAAAAATGCCCCCACAGGCAACTGCGTCTGGTTTGACAGTGCCAAGTGCCTCCTGCAAACTGACATCAGGAACCTGGCCTGGTGACTTTTGTTTCTCTGGGGAAAGGCCATGGTTCATGTCCAGGGCCTTGTGGCCAGGAGTGGCCGGCTGCCTGCTGAAATTCCGCACGGATGAGGATACATCCCAGTTGCAAGGTGCCCCCACAGGCAACTGCGTCTGGTTTGACAGTGCCAAGTGCCACCTGCAAACTGACATCAGGAACCTGGCCTGGTGACTTTTGTTTCTCTGGGGAAAGGCCAACATTCTTTTCCGGGTACCGGTGGACGGAGTGGCCGACTGCCTGCTGAAATTCCAAAAGGATCAGGATGCCTCCCAGACCGAAAGTACCACCCAAGGCAACTGCGGCTGGTTTGACAGTGCCAAGTGCCTCCTGCAAACTGACATCAGGAACCTGGCCTGGTGACTTTTGTTTCTCTGGGTAAAGGCCATGGTTCAGGTCCAGGGCCTTGTGGCCAGGAGTGGCCGGCTGCCTGCTGAAATTCCGCACGGATGAGGATACATGCCAGTTGCAAGGTGCCCCCACAGGCAACTGTGGCTGGTTTGACAGTGCCAAGTGCCTCCTGCAAACTGACATCAGGAACCTGGCCTGGTGACTTTCGTTTCTCTGGGGAAAGGCCATGGTTCATGTCCAGGGCCTTGTGGCCCGGAGTGGCCGGCTGCCTGCTGAAATTCCGCATGGATCAGGATGCCGCCGAGATGGAAGGTGCCACCACAGGCAACTGTGGCTGGTTTGACACTGCCAAGTGCCTCCTGCAAACTGACATCAGGAACCTGGCCTGGTGACTTTTGTTTCTCAGGGGAAAGGCCATGGTTCCTCTCCAGGGCCCGCTGGCCCGGAGTGGCCGGCTGCCTGCTGAAATTCCACACGGATCAGGATGCCTCCCAGATGAAAAATGCCCCCAGAGGAAACTGCGTCAGGTTTGACAGTGCCAAGTGCCTCCTGCAAACTGACATCAGGAACCTGGCCTGGTGACTTTTGTTTCTCTGGGGAAAGGCCATGGTTCATGTCCAGGGCGTGGGGGCTCGGAGTGGCCGGCTGCCTGCTGAAATTCCGCATGGATCAGGATGCCTCCCAGATGAAAAATGCCCCCACAGGTAACTGTGTCTGGTTTGACAGTGCCAAGTGCCTCCTGCAAACTGACATCAGGAACCTGGCCTGGTGACTTTTATTTCTCTGGGTAAAGGCCCTCATTCGTGTCCAGTGCCCCGCGGCCTGGAGTGGCTGGCTGCCTGCTGAAATTCCTCACGGTTGAGGATACCTCCCAGATGAAAGGTGCCCCCACAGGTAACTGTGGCTGGTTTGACAGTGCCAAGTGCCTCCTGCAAACTGACATCAGGAACCTGGCCTGGTGACTTTTGTTTCTCTGGGGAAAGTCCATGGTTCATGTCCATGGCCTGGGGGCCCGGAGTGGCCGGTTGCCTGCTGAAATTCCGCATGGATCAGGATGCCGCCGAGATGGAAGGTGCCACCACAGGCAACTGTGGCTGGTTTGACACTGCCAAGTGCCTCCTGCAAACTGACATCAGGAACCTGGCCTGGTGACTTTTGTTTCTCAGGGGAAAGGCCATCGTTCCTCTCCAGGGCCCGCTGGCCCGGAGTGGCCGGCTGCCTGCTGAAATTCCACACGGATCAGGATGCCTCCCAGATGAAAAATGCCCCCAGAGGAAACTGCGTCAGGTTTGACAGTGCCAAGTGCCTCCTGGAAACTGACATCAGGAACCTGGCCTGGTGACTTTTGTTTCTCTGGGGAAAGGCCATGGTTCATGTCCAGGGCCTGGGGGCTCGGAGTGGCCGGCTGCCTGCTGAAATTCCGCATGGATCAGGATGCCTCCCAGATGAAAAATGCCCCCACAGGCAACTGCGGCTGGTTTGACAGTGCCAAGTGACTCCTGCAAACTGACATCAGGAACCTGGCCTGGTGACTTTTGTTTCTGTGTGTAAAGGCCATCATTCTTTTCCAGGGTACGGTGGCCCGGAGTGGCCGGCTGCATGCTGAAATTCCGCACGGATCAGGATACCTCCCAGACCGAAAGTACCACCCAAGGCAAATGTGGCTGGTTTGACACTGCCAAGTGCCTCCTGCAAACAGACATCAGCGACCTGGCCTGCTGAGTTCTGTTTCTCTGGGGAAAGGCCATCGTTCCTCTCCAGGGCCCGGTGGCTCGAGTGGCAGGCTGCCTGCTGAAATTCCACATGGATCAGGATGCCTCCCAGATGAAAGGTGCCCCCACAGGCAACTGTGGCTGGTTTGACAGTGCCAAGTGCCTCCTGCAAACTGACATCAGGAACCTGGCCTGGTGACTTTTATTTCTCTGGGTAAAGGCCCTCATTTGTGTCCAGTGCCCCGCGGCCTGGAGTGGCCGGCTGCCTGCTGAAATTCCTCACGGTTGAGGATACCTCCCAGATGAAAGGTGCCCCCACAGGTAACTGTGGCTGGTTTGACAGTGCCAAGTGCCTCCTGCAAACTGACATCAGGAACCTGGCCTGGTGACTTTTGTTTCTCTGGGGAAAGGCCATGGTTCATGTCCATGGCCTGGGGGCCCGGAGTGGCCGGCTGCCTGCTGAAATTCTGCATGGATCCGGATGCCGCCGAGATGGAAGGTGCCACCACAGGCAACTGTGGCTGGTTTGACAGTGCCAAGTGCCTCCTGCAAACTGACATCAGGAACCTGGCCTGGTGACTTTTGTTTCTCTGGGGAAAGGCCATGGTTCATGTCCAGGGCCTTGTGGCCAGGAGTGGCAGGCTGCCTGCTGAAATTCCACATGGATCAGGAGGCCTCCCAGATGAAAGGTGCCCCCACAGGCAACTGTGGCTGGTTTGACAGTGCCAAGTGCCTCCTGCAAACTGACATCAGGAACCTGGCCTGGTGACTTTTGTTTCTCTGGGGAAAGGCCATCATTCATGTCCAGGGCCTTGTGGCCAGGAGTGGCCAGCTGCCTGCTGAAATTCCGCACGGATGAGGATACATCCCAGTTGCAAGGTGCCCCCACAGGCAACTGCGTCTGGTTTGACAGTGCCAAGTGCCACCTGCAAACTGACATCAGGAACCTGGCCTGGTGACTTTTGTTTGTCTGGGGAAAGGCCATTATTCTTGTCCGGGTCCCGGTGGCCCGGACTGGCAGGCTGCCTGCTGAAATTCCTCACGGATCAGGATACCTCCCAGATGCAAGGTGCCCCCACAGGTAACTGTGGCTGGTTTGACAGTGCCAAGTGCCTCCTGCAAACTGACATCAGGAACCTGGCCTGGTGACTTTTGTTTCTCTGGGGAAAGGCCATGGTTCATGTCCAGGGCCTTGTGGCCAGGAGTGGCCGGCTGCCTGCTGAAATTCCGCACGGATGAGGATACATCCCAGTTGCAAGGTGCCCCTCAGGCAACTGCGTCTGGTTTGACAGTGCCAAGTGCCACCTGCAAACTGACATCAGGAACCTGGCCTGCTGACTTTTGTTTCTCTGGGGAAAGGCCATGGTTCATGTCCAGGGCTTGGTGGCCCGGAGTGGCCCGCTGCCTTCTGAAATTCCAAATGGATCAGGATACATCCCAGACCGAAAGTACCACCAGAGGCAACTGCGGCTGGTTTGACAGTGCCAAGTGCCTCCTGCAAACTGACATCAGGAACCTGGCCTGGTGACTTTTGTTTCTCTGGGGAAAGGCCATCATTCTTGTCCGGGGCCCAGTGTGGCCAGAGTGGCCGGCTGCCTGCTGAAATTCCACACGGTTGAGGATGCCTCCCAGATGAAAAATGCCCCCACAGGCAACTGCGTCTGGTTTGACAGTGCCAAGTGCCTCCTGCAAACTGACATCAGGAACCTGGCCTGGTGACTTTTGTTTCTCTGGGGAAAGGCCATGGTTCATGTCCAGGGCCTTGTGGCCAGGAGTGGCCGGCTGCCTGCTGAAATTCCGCACGGATGAGGATACATCCCAGTTGCAAGGTGCCCCCACAGGCAACTGCGTCTGGTTTGACAGTGCCAAGTGCCACCTGCAAACTGACATCAGGAACCTGGCCTGGTGACTTTTGTTTCTCTGGGGAAAGGCCAACATTCTTTTCCGGGTACCGGTGGACGGAGTGGCCGACTGCCTGCTGAAATTCCAAAAGGATCAGGATGCCTCCCAGACCGAAAGTACCACCCAAGGCAACTGCGGCTGGTTTGACAGTGCCAAGTGCCTCCTGCAAACTGACATCAGGAACCTGGCCTGGTGACTTTTGTTTCTCTGGGTAAAGGCCATGGTTCAGGTCCAGGGCCTTGTGGCCAGGAGTGGCCGGCTGCCTGCTGAAATTCCGCACGGATGAGGATACATGCCAGTTGCAAGGTGCCCCCACAGGCAACTGTGGCAGGTTTGACAGTGCCAAGTGCCTCCTGCAAACTGACATCAGGAACCTGGCCTGGTGACTTTCGTTTCTCTGGGGAAAGGCCATGGTTCATGTCCAGGGCCTTGTGGCCCGGAGTGGCCGGCTGCCTGCTGAAATTCCGCACGGATGAGGATACATCCCAGTTGCAAGGTGCCCACTCAGGCAACTGCGTGTGGTTTGACAGTGCCAAGTGCCACCTGCAAACTGACATCAGGAACCTGGCCTGGTGACTTTTGTTTCTCTGGGGAAAGGCCATCATTATTGTCCAGGGCCTGGTGGCCCGGAGTGGCCGGCTGCCTGCTGAAATTCCGCATGGACCAGGATGCCGCCGAGATGGAAGGTGCCACCACAGGCAACTGTGGCTGGTTTGACACTGCCAAGTGCCTCCTGCAAACTGACATCAGGAACCTGGCCTGCTGACTTTTGTTTCTCAGGGGAAAGGCCATCGTTCCTCTCCAAGGCCCGCTGGCCTGGAGTGGCCGGCTGCCTGCTGAAATTCCACACGGATCAGGATGCCTCCCAGATGAAAAATGCCCCCAGAGGAAACTGCGTCAGGTTTGACAGTGCCAAGTGCCTCCTGCAAACTGACATCAGGAACCTGGCCTGGTGACTTTTGTTTCTCTGGGGAAAGGCCATGGTTCATGTCCAGGGCGTGGGGGCTCGGAGTGGCCGGCTGCCTGCTGAAATTCCGCATGGATCAGGATGCCTCCCAGATGAAAAATGCCCCCACAGGTAACTGCGTCTGGTTTGACAGTGCCAAGTGCCTCCTGCAAACTGACATCAGGAACCTGGCCTGGTGACTTTTATTTCTCTGGGTAAAGGCCATCATTAGTGTCCAGTGCCCCGCGGCCTGGAGTGGCTGGCTGCCTGCTGAAATTCCTCACGGTTGAGGATACCTCCCAGATGAAAGGTGCCCCCACAGGTAACTGTGGCTGGTTTGACACTGCCAAGTGCCTCCTGCAAACTGACATCAGGAACCTGGCCTGGTGACTTTTGTTTCTCTGGGGAAAGTCCATGGTTCATGTCCATGGACTGGGGGCCCGGAGTGGCCGGTTGCCTGCTGAAATTCCGCATGGATCAGGATGCCGCCGAGATGGAAGGTGCCACCACAGGCAACTGTGGCTGGTTTGACACTGCCAAGTGCCTCCTGCAAACTGACATCAGGAACCTGGCCTGGTGACTTTTGTTTCTCAGGGGAAAGGCCATCGTTCCTCTCCAGGGCCCGCTGGCCCGGAGTGGCCGGCTGCCTGCTGAAATTCCGCATGGATCAGGATGCCTCCCAGATGAAAAATGCCCCCACAGGCAACTGCGGCTGGTTTGACAGTGCCAAGTGACTCCTGCAAACTGACATCAGGAACCTGGCCTGGTGACTTTTGTTTCTCTGTGGAAAGGCCATCATTCTTTTCCAGGGTACGGTGGCCCGGAGTGGCCGGCTGCATGCTGAAATTCCGCACGGATCAGGATACCTCCCAGACCGAAAGTACCACCCAAGGCAAATGTGGCTGGTTTGACAGTGCCAAGTGCCTCCTGCAAACAGACATCAGCGACCTGGCCTGCTGAGTTCTGTTTCTCTGGGGAAAGGCCATCGTTCCTCTCCAGGGCCCGGTGGCTCGAGTGGCAGGCTGCCTGCTGAAATTCCACATGGATCAGGATGCCTCCCAGATGAAAGGTGCCCCCACAGGCAACTGTGGCTGGTTTGACAGTGCCAAGTGCCTCCTGCAAACTGACATCAGGAACCTGGCCTGGTGACTTTTATTTCTCTGGGTAAAGGCCCTCATTCGTGTCCAGTGCCCCGCGGCCTGGAGTGGCCGGCTGCCTGCTGAAATTCCTCACGGTTGAGGATACCTCCCAGATGAAAGGTGCCCCCACAGGTAACTGTGGCTGGTTTGACAGTGCCAAGTGCCTCCTGCAAACTGACATCAGGAACCTGGCCTGCTGACTTTTGTTTCTCTGGGGAAAGGCCATGGTTCATGTCCATGGCCTGGGGGCCCGGAGTGGCCGGCTGCCTGCTGAAATTCTGCATGGATCCGGATGCCGCCGAGATGGAAGGTGCCACCACAGGCAACTGTGGCTGGTTTGACAGTGCCAAGTGCCTCCTGCAAACTGACATCAGGAACCTGGCCTGCTGACTTTTGTTTCTCAGGGGAAAGGCCATGGTTCATGTCCAGGGCCTGGGGGCTCGGAGTGGCCGGCTGCCTGCTGAAATTCCGCATGGATCAGGATGCCTCCCACATGAAAAATGCCCCCACCGGCACCTGTGGCTGGTTTGACAGTGCCAAGTGCCTCCTGCCAACTGACATCTGGAACCTGGCCTGGTGACTTTTGTTTCTCTGGGGAAAGGCCATGGTTCATATCCTGAGCCTGGTGTCCTGGAGTGGCCGGCTGCCTGCTGAAATTCTGCACGGACCAGGATGCCGCCCAGATGAAAGGTACCACCAGAGGCAACTGTGGCTGGTTTGACAGTGCCAAGTGCCTCCTGCAAACTGACATCAGGAACCTGGCCTGGTGACTTTTGTTTCTCTGGGGAAAGGCCATGATTCTTTTCCGGGGTACGGTGGCCCGGAGTGGCCGGCTGCCTGCTGAAATTCCAAAAGGATCAGGATGCCTCCCAGACCGAAAGTACCACCCAAGGCAACTGTGGCTGGTTTGACAGTGCCAAGTGCCTCCTGCAAACTGACATCAGGAACCTGGCCTGGTGACTTTTGTTTCTCTGGGGAAAGGCCATGGTTCATGTCCAGGGCCTTGTGGCCAGGAGTGGCAGGCTGCCTGCTGAAATTCCACATGGATCAGGAGGCCTCCCAGATGAAAGGTGCCCCCACAGGCAACTGTGGCTGGTTTGACAGTGCCAAGTGCCTCCTGCAAACTGACATCAGGAACCTGGCCTGGTGACTTTTGTTTCTCTGGGGAAAGGCCATCATTCATGTCCAGGGCCTTGTGGCCAGGAGTGGCCAGCTGCCTGCTGAAATTCCGCACGGATGAGGATACATCCCAGTTGCAAGGTGCCCCCACAGGCAACTGCGTCTGGTTTGACAGTGCCAAGTGCCACCTGCAAACTGACATCAGGAACCTGGCCTGGTGACTTTTGTTTGTCTGGGGAAAGGCCATTATTCTTGTCCGGGTCCCGGTGGCCTGGAGTGGCAGGCTGCCTGCTGAAATTCCTCACGGATCAGGATACCTCCCAGATGCAAGGTGCACCCAGAGGTAACTGTGGCTGGTTTGACAGTGCCAAGTGCCTCCTGCAAACTGACATCAGGAACCTGGCCTGGTGACTTTTGTTTCTCTGGGTAAAGGCCATGGTTCAGGTCCAGGGCCTTGTGGCCAGGAGTGGCCGGCTGCCTGCTGAAATTCCGCACGGATGAGGATACATGCCAGTTGCAAGGTGCCCCCACAGGCAACTGTGGCTGGTTTGACAGTGCCAAGTGCCTCCTGCAAACTGACATCAGGAACCTGGCCTGGTGACTTTCGTTTCTCTGGGGAAAGGCCATGGTTCATGTCCAGGGCCTTGTGGCCCGGAGTGGCCGGCTGCCTGCTGAAATTCCGCACGGATGAGGATACATCCCAGTTGCAAGGTGCCCACTCAGGCAACTGCGTCTGGTTTGACAGTGCCAAGTGCCACCTGCAAACTGACATCAGGAACCTGGCCTGGTGACTTTTGTTTCTCTGGGGAAAGGCCATCATTATTGTCCAGGGCCTGGTGGCCCGGAGTGGCCGGCTGCCTGCTGAAATTCCGCATGGACCAGGATGCCGCCGAGATGGAAGGTGCCACCACAGGCAACTGTGGCTGGTTTGACACTGCCAAGTGCCTCCTGCAAACTGACATCAGGAACCTGGCCTGCTGACTTTTGTTTCTCAGGGGAAAGGCCATCGTTCCTCTCCAAGGCCCGCTGGCCTGGAGTGGCCGGCTGCCTGCTGAAATTCCACACGGATCAGGATGCCTCCCAGATGAAAAATGCCCCCAGAGGAAACTGCGTCAGGTTTGACAGTGCCAAGTGCCTCCTGCAAACTGACATCAGGAACCTGGCCTGGTGACTTTTGTTTCTCTGGGGAAAGGCCATGGTTCATGTCCAGGGCGTGGGGGCTCGGAGTGGCCGGCTGCCTGCTGAAATTCCGCATGGATCAGGATGCCTCCCAGATGAAAAATGCCCCCACAGGTAACTGCGTCTGGTTTGACAGTGCCAAGTGCCTCCTGCAAACTGACATCAGGAACCTGGCCTGGTGACTTTTATTTCTCTGGGTAAAGGCCATCATTCGTGTCCAGTGCCCCGCGGCCTGGAGTGGCTGGCTGCCTGCTGAAATTCCTCACGGTTGAGGATACCTCCCAGATGAAAGGTGCCCCCACAGGTAACTGTGGCTGGTTTGACACTGCCAAGTGCCTCCTGCAAACTGACATCAGGAACCTGGCCTGGTGACTTTTGTTTCTCTGGGGAAAGTCCATGGTTCATGTCCATGGCCTGGGGGCCCGGAGTGGCCGGTTGCCTGCTGAAATTCCGCATGGATCAGGATGCCTCCCAGATGAAAAATGCCCCCACAGGCAACTGCGGCTGGTTTGACAGTGCCAAGTGACTCCTGCAAACTGACATCAGGAACCTGGCCTGGTGACTTTTGTTTCTCTGTGGAAAGGCCATCATTCTTTTCCAGGGTACGGTGGCCCGGAGTGGCCGGCTGCATGCTGAAATTCCGCACGGATCAGGATACCTCCCAGACCGAAAGTACCACCCAAGGCAAATGTGGCTGGTTTGACAGTGCCAAGTGCCTCCTGCAAACAGACATCAGCGACCTGGCCTGCTGAGTTCTGTTTCTCTGGGGAAAGGCCATCGTTCCTCTCCAGGGCCCGGTGGCTCGAGTGGCAGGCTGCCTGCTGAAATTCCACATGGATCAGGATGCCTCCCAGATGAAAGGTGCCCCCACAGGCAACTGTGGCTGGTTTGACAGTGCCAAGTGCCTCCTGCAAACTGACATCAGGAACCTGGCCTGGTGACTTTTATTTCTCTGGGTAAAGGCCCTCATTCGTGTCCAGTGCCCCGCGGCCTGGAGTGGCCGGCTGCCTGCTGAAATTCCTCACGGTTGAGGATACCTCCCAGATGAAAGGTGCCCCCACAGGTAACTGTGGCTGGTTTGACAGTGCCAAGTGCCTCCTGCAAACTGACATCAGGAACCTGGCCTGCTGACTTTTGTTTCTCTGGGGAAAGGCCATGGTTCATGTCCATGGCCTGGGGGCCCGGAGTGGCCGGCTGCCTGCTGAAATTCTGCATGGATCCGGATGCCGCCGAGATGGAAGGTGCCACCACAGGCAACTGTGGCTGGTTTGACAGTGCCAAGTGCCTCCTGCAAACTGACATCAGGAACCTGGCCTGCTGACTTTTGTTTCTCAGGGGAAAGGCCATGGTTCATGTCCAGGGCCTGGGGGCTCGGAGTGGCCGGCTGCCTGCTGAAATTCCGCATGGATCAGGATGCCTCCCACATGAAAAATGCCCCCACCGGCACCTGTGGCTGGTTTGACAGTGCCAAGTGCCTCCTGCCAACTGACATCTGGAACCTGGCCTGGTGACTTTTGTTTCTCTGGGGAAAGGCCATGGTTCATATCCTGAGCCTGGTGTCCTGGAGTGGCCGGCTGCCTGCTGAAATTCTGCACGGACCAGGATGCCGCCCAGATGAAAGGTACCACCAGAGGCAACTGTGGCTGGTTTGACAGTGCCAAGTGCCTCCTGCAAACTGACATCAGGAACCTGGCCTGGTGACTTTTGTTTCTCTGGGGAAAGGCCATGATTCTTTTCCGGGGTACGGTGGCCCGGAGTGGCCGGCTGCCTGCTGAAATTCCAAAAGGATCAGGATGCCTCCCAGACCGAAAGTACCACCCAAGGCAACTGTGGCTGGTTTGACAGTGCCAAGTGCCTCCTGCAAACTGACATCAGGAACCTGGCCTGGTGACTTTTGTTTCTCTGGGGAAAGGCCATGGTTCATGTCCAGGGCCTTGTGGCCAGGAGTGGCAGGCTGCCTGCTGAAATTCCACATGGATCAGGAGGCCTCCCAGATGAAAGGTGCCCCCACAGGCAACTGTGGCTGGTTTGACAGTGCCAAGTGCCTCCTGCAAACTGACATCAGGAACCTGGCCTGGTGACTTTTGTTTCTCTGGGGAAAGGCCATCATTCATGTCCAGGGCCTTGTGGCCAGGAGTGGCCAGCTGCCTGCTGAAATTCCGCACGGATGAGGATACATCCCAGTTGCAAGGTGCCCCCACAGGCAACTGCGTCTGGTTTGACAGTGCCAAGTGCCACCTGCAAACTGACATCAGGAACCTGGCCTGGTGACTTTTGTTTGTCTGGGGAAAGGCCATTATTCTTGTCCGGGTCCCGGTGGCCTGGAGTGGCAGGCTGCCTGCTGAAATTCCTCACGGATCAGGATACCTCCCAGATGCAAGGTGCACCCAGAGGTAACTGTGGCTGGTTTGACAGTGCCAAGTGCCACCTGCAAACTGACATCAGGAACCTGGCCTGGTGACTTTTGTTTCTCTGGGTAAAGGCCATGGTTCAGGTCCAGGGCCTTGTGGCCAGGAGTGGCCGGCTGCCTGCTGAAATTCCGCACGGATGAGGATACATGCCAGTTGCAAGGTGCCCCCACAGGCAACTGTGGCTGGTTTGACAGTGCCAAGTGCCTCCTGCAAACTGACATCAGGAACCTGGCCTGGTGACTTTCGTTTCTCTGGGGAAAGGCCATGGTTCATGTCCAGGGCCTTGTGGCCCGGAGTGGCCGGCTGCCTGCTGAAATTCCGCACGGATGAGGATACATCCCAGTTGCAAGGTGCCCACTCAGGCAACTGCGTCTGGTTTGACAGTGCCAAGTGCCACCTGCAAACTGACATCAGGAACCTGGCCTGGTGACTTTTGTTTCTCTGGGGAAAGGCCATCATTATTGTCCAGGGCCTGGTGGCCCGGAGTGGCCGGCTGCCTGCTGAAATTCCGCATGGACCAGGATGCCGCCGAGATGGAAGGTGCCACCACAGGCAACTGTGGCTGGTTTGACACTGCCAAGTGCCTCCTGCAAACTGACATCAGGAACCTGGCCTGCTGACTTTTGTTTCTCAGGGGAAAGGCCATCGTTCCTCTCCAAGGCCCGCTGGCCTGGAGTGGCCGGCTGCCTGCTGAAATTCCACACGGATCAGGATGCCTCCCAGATGAAAAATGCCCCCAGAGGAAACTGCGTCAGGTTTGACAGTGCCAAGTGCCTCCTGCAAACTGACATCAGGAACCTGGCCTGGTGACTTTTGTTTCTCTGGGGAAAGGCCATGGTTCATGTCCAGGGCCTGGGGGCTCGGAGTGGCCGGCTGCCTGCTGAAATTCCGCATGGATCAGGATGCCTCCCAGATGAAAAATGCCCCCACAGGTAACTGCGTCTGGTTTGACAGTGCCAAGTGCCTCCTGCAAACTGACATCAGGAACCTGGCCTGGTGACTTTTATTTCTCTGGGTAAAGGCCATCATTCGTGTCCAGTGCCCCGCGGCCTGGAGTGGCTGGCTGCCTGCTGAAATTCCTCACGGTTGAGGATACCTCCCAGATGAAAGGTGCCCCCACAGGTAACTGTGGCTGGTTTGACACTGCCAAGTGCCTCCTGCAAACTGACATCAGGAACCTGGCCTGGTGACTTTTGTTTCTCTGGGGAAAGTCCATGGTTCATGTCCATGGCCTGGGGGCCCGGAGTGGCCGGTTGCCTGCTGAAATTCCGCATGGATCAGGATGCCGCCGAGATGGAAGGTGCCACCACAGGCAACTGTGGCTGGTTTGACACTGCCAAGTGCCTCCTGCAAACTGACATCAGGAACCTGGCCTGGTGACTTTTGTTTCTCAGGGGAAAGGCCATCGTTCCTCTCCAGGGCCCGCTGGCCCGGAGTGGCCGGCTGCCTGCTGAAATTCCACACGGATCAGGATGCCTCCCAGATGAAAAATGCCCCCAGAGGAAACTGCGTCAGGTTTGACAGTGCCAAGTGCCTCCTGGAAACTGACATCAGGAACCTGGCCTGGTGACTTTTGTTTCTCTGGGGAAAGGCCATGGTTCATGTCCAGGGCCTGGGGGCTCGGAGTGGCCGGCTGCCTGCTGAAATTCCGCATGGATCAGGATGCCTCCCAGATGAAAAATGCCCCCACAGGCAACTGCGGCTGGTTTGACAGTGCCAAGTGACTCCTGCAAACTGACATCAGGAACCTGGCCTGGTGACTTTTGTTTCTCTGTGGAAAGGCCATCATTCTTTTCCAGGGTACGGTGGCCCGGAGTGGCCGGCTGCATGCTGAAATTCCGCACGGATCAGGATACCTCCCAGACCGAAAGTACCACCCAAGGCAAATGTGGCTGGTTTGACAGTGCCAAGTGCCTCCTGCAAACAGACATCAGCGACCTGGCCTGCTGAGTTCTGTTTCTCTGGGGAAAGGCCATCGTTCCTCTCCAGGGCCCGGTGGCTCGAGTGGCAGGCTGCCTGCTGAAATTCCACATGGATCAGGATGCCTCCCAGATGAAAGGTGCCCCCACAGGCAACTGTGGCTGGTTTGACAGTGCCAAGTGCCTCCTGCAAACTGACATCAGGAACCTGGCCTGGTGACTTTTATTTCTCTGGGTAAAGGCCCTCATTCGTGTCCAGTGCCCCGCGGCCTGGAGTGGCCGGCTGCCTGCTGAAATTCCTCACGGTTGAGGATACCTCCCAGATGAAAGGTGCCCCCACAGGTAACTGTGGCTGGTTTGACAGTGCCAAGTGCCTCCTGCAAACTGACATCAGCGACCTGGCCTGCTGACTTTTGTTTCTCTGGGGAAAGGCCATGGTTCATGTCCATGGCCTGGGGGCCCGGAGTGGCCGGCTGCCTGCTGAAATTCTGCATGGATCCGGATGCCGCCGAGATGGAAGGTGCCACCACAGGCAACTGTGGCTGGTTTGACAGTGCCAAGTGCCTCCTGCAAACTGACATCAGGAACCTGGCCTGGTGACTTTTGTTTCTCAGGGGAAAGGCCATGGTTCATGTCCAGGGCCTGGGGGCTCGGAGTGGCCGGCTGCCTGCTGAAATTCCGCATGGATCAGGATGCCTCCCACATGAAAAATGCCCCCACCGGCACCTGTGGCTGGTTTGACAGTGCCAAGTGCCTCCTGCCAACTGACATCTGGAACCTGGCCTGGTGACTTTTGTTTCTCTGGGGAAAGGCCATGGTTCATATCCTGAGCCTGGTGTCCTGGAGTGGCCGGCTGCCTGCTGAAATTCTGCACGGACCAGGATGCCGCCCAGATGAAAGGTACCACCAGAGGCAACTGTGGCTGGTTTGACAGTGCCAAGTGCCTCCTGCAAACTGACATCAGGAACCTGGCCTGGTGACTTTTGTTTCTCTGGGGAAAGGCCATGATTCTTTTCCGGGGTACGGTGGCCCGGAGTGGCCGGCTGCCTGCTGAAATTCCAAAAGGATCAGGATGCCTCCCAGACCGAAAGTACCACCCAAGGCAACTGCGGCTGGTTTGACAGTGCCAAGTGCCTCCTGCAAACTGACATCAGGAACCTGGCCTGGTGACTTTTGTTTCTCTGGGGAAAGGCCATGGTTCATGTCCAGGGCCTTGTGGCCAGGAGTGGCAGGCTGCCTGCTGAAATTCCACATGGATCAGGAGGCCTCCCAGATGAAAGGTGCCCCCACAGGCAACTGTGGCTGGTTTGACAGTGCCAAGTGCCTCCTGCAAACTGACATCAGGAACCTGGCCTGGTGACTTTTGTTTCTCTGGGGAAAGGCCATCATTCATGTCCAGGGCCTTGTGGCCAGGAGTGGCCAGCTGCCTGCTGAAATTCCGCACGGATGAGGATACATCCCAGTTGCAAGGTGCCCCCACAGGCAACTGCGTCTGGTTTGACAGTGCCAAGTGCCACCTGCAAACTGACATCAGGAACCTGGCCTGGTGACTTTTGTTTGTCTGGGGAAAGGCCATTATTCTTGTCCGGGTCCCGGTGGCCTGGAGTGGCAGGCTGCCTGCTGAAATTCCTCACGGATCAGGATACCTCCCAGATGCAAGGTGCCCCCACAGGTAACTGTGGCTGGTTTGACAGTGCCAAGTGCCTCCTGCAAACTGACATCAGGAACCTGGCCTGGTGACTTTTGTTTCTCTGGGGAAAGGCCATGGTTCATGTCCAGGGCCTTGTGGCCAGGAGTGGCCGGCTGCCTGCTGAAATTCCGCACGGATGAGGATACATCCCAGTTGCAAGGTGCCCCTCAGGCAACTGCGTCTGGTTTGACAGTGCCAAGTGCCACCTGCAAACTGACATCAGGAACCTGGCCTGCTGACTTTTGTTTCTCTGGGGAAAGGCCATGGTTCATGTCCAGGGCTTGGTGGCCCGGAGTGGCCCGCTGCCTTCTGAAATTCCAAATGGATCAGGATACATCCCAGACCGAAAGTACCACCAGAGGCAACTGCGTCTGGTTTGACAGTGCCAAGTGCCACCTGCAAACTGACATCAGGAACCTGGCCTGGTGACTTTTGTTTCTCTGGGGAAAGGCCATCATTCTTGTCCGGGGCCCAGTGTGGCCAGAGTGGCCGGCTGCCTGCT
The DNA here is from genome assembly GCF_036417665.1 of Passer domesticus. Classification (NCBI taxonomy): domain Eukaryota; kingdom Metazoa; phylum Chordata; class Aves; order Passeriformes; family Passeridae; genus Passer; species Passer domesticus. The sequence goes on from NC_087474.1 coordinate 61,480,235, forward strand.
GAAATTCCACACGGTTGAGGATGCCTCCCAGATGAAAAATGCCCCCACAGGCAACTGCGTCTGGTTTGACAGTGCCAAGTGCCTCCTGCAAACTGACATCAGGAACCTGGCCTGGTGACTTTTGTTTCTCTGGGGAAAGGCCATGGTTCATGTCCAGGGCCTTGTGGCCAGGAGTGGCCGGCTGCCTGCTGAAATTCCGCACGGATGAGGATACATCCCAGTTGCAAGGTGCCCCCACAGGCAACTGCGTCTGGTTTGACAGTGCCAAGTGCCACCTGCAAACTGACATCAGGAACCTGGCCTGGTGACTTTTGTTTCTCTGGGGAAAGGCCAACATTCTTTTCCGGGTACCGGTGGACGGAGTGGCCGACTGCCTGCTGAAATTCCAAAAGGATCAGGATGCCTCCCAGACCGAAAGTAACACCCAAGGCAACTGCGGCTGGTTTGACAGTGCCAAGTGCCTCCTGCAAACTGACATCAGGAACCTGGCCTGGTGACTTTTGTTTCTCTGGGTAAAGGCCATGGTTCAGGTCCAGGGCCTTGTGGCCAGGAGTGGCCGGCTGCCTGCTGAAATTCCGCACGGATGAGGATACATGCCAGTTGCAAGGTGCCCCCACAGGCAACTGTGGCTGGTTTGACAGTGCCAAGTGCCTCCTGCAAACTGACATCAGGAACCTGGCCTGGTGACTTTTGTTTCTCTGGGGAAAGGCCATGGTTCATGTCCAGGGCCTTGTGGCCCGGAGTGGCCGGCTGCCTGCTGAAATTCCGCACGGATGAGGATACATCCCAGTTGCAAGGTGCCCACTCAGGCAACTGTGTCTGGTTTGACAGTGCCAAGTGCCACCTGCAAACTGACATCAGGAACCTGGCCTGGTGACTTTTGTTTCTCTGGGGAAAGGCCATCATTATTGTCCAGGGCCTGGTGGCCCGGAGTGGCCGGCTGCCTGCTGAAATTCCGCATGGATCAGGATGCCGCCGAGATGGAAGGTGCCACCACAGGCAACTGTGGCTGGTTTGACACTGCCAAGTGCCTCCTGCAAACTGACATCAGGAACCTGGCCTGGTGACTTTTGTTTCTCAGGGGAAAGGCCATGGTTCCTCTCCAGGGCCCGCTGGCCCGGAGTGGCCGGCTGCCTGCTGAAATTCCACACGGATCAGGATGCCTCCCAGATGAAAAATGCCCCCAGAGGAAACTGCGTCAGGTTTGACAGTGCCAAGTGCCTCCTGCCAACTGACATCTGGAACCTGGCCTGGTGACTTTTGTTTCTCTGGGGAAAGGCCATGGTTCATATCCTGAGCCTGGTGTCCTGGAGTGGCCGGCTGCCTGCTGAAATTCTGCACGGACCAGGATGCCGACCAGATGAAAGGCACCACCAGAGGCAACTGCGGCTGGTTTGACAGTGCCAAGTGCCTCCTGCAAACTGACATCAGGAACCTGGCCTGGTGACTTTTGTTTCTCTGGGTAAAGGCCATCATTCGTGTCCAGTGCCCCGCGGCCTGGAGTGGCCGGCTGCCTGCTGAAATTCCTCACGGTTGAGGTACCTCCCAGATGAAAGGTGCCCCCACAGGTAACTGTGGCTGGTTTGACACTGCCAAGTGCCTCCTGCAAACTGACATCAGGAACCTGGCCTGGTGACTTTTGTTTCTCTGGGGAAAGGCCATGGTTCATGTCCAGGGCCTTGTGGCCAGGAGTGGCAGGCTGCCTGCTGAAATTCCACATGGATCAGGAGGCCTCCCAGATGAAAGGTGCCCCCACAGGCAACTGTGGCTGGTTTGACAGTGCCAAGTGCCTCCTGCAAACTGACATCAGGAACCTGGCCTGGTGACTTTTGTTTCTCTGGGGAAAGGCCATCATTCATGTCCAGGGCCTTGTGGCCCGGAGTGGCCAGCTGCCTGCTGAAATTCCGCACGGATGAGGATACATCCCAGTTGCAAGGTGCCCCCACAGGCAACTGCGTCTGGTTTGACAGTGCCAAGTGCCACCTGCAAACTGACATCAGGAACCTGGCCTGCTGACTTTTGTTTCTCTGGGGAAAGGCCATCATTATTGTCCAGGGCCTGGTGGCCCGGAGTGGCCGGCTGCCTGCTGAAATTCCGCATGGATCAGGATGCCGCCGAGATGGAAGGTGCCACCACAGGCAACTGTGGCTGGTTTGACACTGCCAAGTGCCTCCTGCAAACTGACATCAGGAACCTGGCCTGGTGACTTTTGTTTCTCAGGGGAAAGGCCATCGTTCCTCTCCAGGGCCCGCTGGCCCGGAGTGGCCGGCTGCCTGCTGAAATTCCACACGGATCAGGATGCCTCCCACATGAAAAATGCCCCCAGAGGAAACTGCGTCAGGTTTGACAGTGCCAAGTGCCTCCTGCAAACTGACATCAGGAACCTGGCCTGGTGACTTTTGTTTCTCTGGGGAAAGGCCATGGTTCATGTCCAGGGCCTGGGGGCTCGGAGTGGCCAGCTGCCTGCTGAAATTCCGCATGGATCAGGATGCCTCCCAGATGAAAAATGCCCCCACAGGTAACTGCGTCTGGTTTGACAGTGCCAAGTGCCTCCTGCAAACTGACATCAGGAACCTGGCCGGGTGACTTTTATTTCTCTGGGTAAAGGCCCTCATTCGTGTCCAGTGCCCCGCGGCCTGGAGTGGCCGGCTGCCTGCTGAAATTCCTCACGTTTGAGGATACCTCCCAGATGAAAGGTGCCCCCACAGGTAACTGTGGCTGGTTTGACACTGCCAAGTGCCTCCTGCAAACTGACATCAAGAACCTGGCCTGCTGACTTTTGTTTCTCTGGGGAAAGGCCATGGTTCATGTCCATGGCCTGGGGGCCCGGAGTGGCCGGCTGCCTGCTGAAATTCTGCATGGATCCGGATGCCGCTGAGATGGAAGGTGCCACCACAGGCAACTGTGGCTGGTTTGACACTGCCAAGTGCCTCCTGCAAACTGACATCAGGAACCTGGCCTGGTGACTTTTGTTTCTCAGGGGAAAGGCCATGGTTCATGTCCAGGGCCTGGTAGCCCGGAGTGGCCGGCTGCCTGCTGAAATTCCACATGGATCTGGATGCCTCCCAGATGAAAAATGCCCCCAGAGGAAACTGAGTCAGGTTTGACAGTGCCAAGTGCCTCCTGCAAACTGACATCAGGAACCTGACCTGGTGACTTTTGTTTCTCTGGGGAAAGGCCATGGTTCATGTCCAGGGCCTGGGGGCCCGGAGTGGCAGGCTGCCTGCTGAAATTCCGCATGGATCAGGATGCCTCCCACATGAAAAATGCCCCCACAGGCACCTGTGGCTGGTTTGACAGTGCCAAGTGCCTCCTGCCAACTGACATCTGGAACCTGGCCTGGTGACTTTTGTTTCTCTGGGGAAAGGCCATGGTTCATGTCCAGGGCCTTGTGGCCAGGAGTGGCCGGCTGCCTGCTGAAATTCCGCACGGATGAGGATACATCCCAGTTGCAAGGTGCCCCCACAGGCAACTGCGTCTGGTTTGACAGTGCCAAGTGCCACCTGCAAACTGACATCAGGAACCTGGCCTGGTGACTTTTGTTTCTCTGGGGAAAGGCCAACATTCTTTTCAGGGTACCGGTGGACGGAGTGGCCGACTGCCTGCTGAAATTCCGCACGGATCAGGATGCCTCCCAGACCGAAAGTACCACCCAAGGCAACTGTGGCTGGTTTGACAGTGCCAAGTGCCTCCTGCAAACTGACATCAGGAACCTGGCCTGGTGACTTTTATTTCTCTGGGGAAAGGCCATCATTCGTGTCCAGTGCCCCGCGGCCTGGAGTGGCCGGCTGCCTGCTGAAATTCCTCACGGTTGAGGATACCTCCCAGATGAAAGGTGCCCCCACAAGTAACTGTGGCTGGTTTGACAGTGCCAAGTGCCTCCTGCAAACTGACATCAGGAACCTGGCCTTGTGAGTTTTGTTTCTCTGGGGAAAGGCCATGGTTCATGTCCATGGCCTGGGGGCCCCAGAGTGGCAGGCTGCCGGCTGAAATTCTGCATGGATCAGGATGCCGCCGAGATGGAAGGTGCCCCCAGAGGCAACTGTGGCTGGTTTGACAGTGCCAAGTGCCTCCTGCAAACTGACATCAGGAACCTGGCCTGCTGACTTTTGTTTCTCAGGGGAAAGGCCATGGTTCATGTCCAGGGCCTGGTAGCCCGGAGTGGCCGGCTGCCTGCTGAAATTCCATATGGATCAGGATGCCTCCCAGATGAAAAATGCCCCCAGAGGAAACTGCATCAGGTTTGACAGTGCCAAGTGCCTCCTGCAAACTGACATCAGGAACCTGGCCTGGTGACTTTTGTTTCTCTGGGGAAAGGCCATGTTTCATGTCCAGGGCCTGGGGGCTCGGAGTGGCCGGCTGCCTGCTGAAATTCCGTATGGATCAGGATGCCTCCCAGATGAAAAATGCCCCCACAGGCAACTGCGTCTGGTTTGACAGTGCCAAGTGCCTCCTGCAAACTGACATCAGGAACCTGGCCTGGTGACTTTTGTTTCTGTGTGTAAAGGCCATCATTCTTTTCCAGGGTACGGTGGCCCGGAGTGGCCGGCTGCCTGCTGAAATTCCGCACGGATCAGGATGACTCCCAGACCGAAAGTACCACCCAAGGCAAATGTGGCTGGTTTGACAGTGCCAAGTGCCTCCTGCAAACAGACATCAGCGACCTGGCCTGCTGAGTTCTGTTTCTCTGGGGAAAGGCCATCGTTCCTCTCCAGGGCCCGGTGGCTCGAGTGGCAGGCTGCCTGCTGAAATTCCACATGGATCAGGATGCCTCCCAGATGAAAGGTGCCCCCACAGGCAACTGTGGCTGGTTTGACAGTGCCAAGTGCCTCCTGCAAACTGACATCAGGAACCTGGCCTGCTGACTTTTGTTTCTCTGGGGAAAGGCCATGATTCTTTTCCGGAGTACGGTGGCCCGGAGTGGCCGGCTGCCTGCTGAAATTCCAAAAGGATCAGGATGCCTCCCAGACCGAAAGTACCACCGAAGGCAACTGTGGCTGGTTTGACAGTGCCAAGTGCCTCCTGCAAACAGACATCAGCGACCTGGCCTGCTGAGTTCTGTTTCTCTGGGGAAAGGCCATGGTTCATGTCCAGGGCCCGGTGGCTCGAGTGAGAGGCTGCCTGCTGAAATTCCAAACGGATCAGGATACCTCCCAGATCGAAAGTACCACCCAAGGCAACTGTGGCTGGTTTGACAGTGCCAAGTGCCTCCTGCAAACTGACATCAGGAACCTGGCCTGGTGACTTTTGTTTCTCTGGGGAAAAGCCATGGTTCATGTCCAGGGCCTGGTGGCCCGGAGTGGCCGGCTGCCTGCTGAAATTCCGCACGGATCAGGATGCCTCCCAGACCGAAAGTACCACCCAAGGCAACTGTGGCTGGTTTGACAGTGCCAAGTGCCTCCTGCAAACTGACATCAGGAACCTGGCCTGGTGACTTTTGTTTCTCAGGGGAAAGGCCATGGTTCATGTCCAGGGCCTTGTGGCCAGGAGTGGCCAGCTGCCTGCTGAAATTCCGCACGGATGAGGATACATCCCAGTTGCAAGGTGCCCCCACAGGCAACTGCGGCTGGTTTGACAGTGCCAAGTGCCTCCTGCAAACTGACATCAGGAACCTGGATTGGTGACTTTTGTTTCTCTGGGGAAAGGCCATGGTTCATGTCCAGGGCTTGGTGGCCCGGAGTGGCCGGCTGCCTGCTGAAATTCCAAATGGATCAGGATACCTCCCAGACCGAAAGTACCACCAGAGGCAACTGTGGCTGGTTTGACAGTGCCAAGTGCCTCCTGCAAACTGACATCAGGAACCTGGCCTGGTGACTTTTGTTTCTCTGGGGAAAGGCCATCATTCTTGTCCGGGGCCCAGAGTGGCCGGAGTGTCCGGCTGCCTGCTGAAATTCCACGTGGATCAGGATGCCTCCCAGATGAAAAATGCCCCCACAGGCAACTGCGTCTGGTTTGACAGTGCCAAGTGCCTCCTGCAAACTGACATCAGGAACCTGGCCTGGTGACTTTTGTTTCTCTGGGGAAAGGCCATGGTTCATGTCCAGGGCCTTGTGGCCAGGAGTGGCCGGCTGCCTGCTGAAATTCCGCACGGATGAGGATACATCCCAGTTGCAAGGTGCCCCCACAGGCAACTGCGTCTGGTTTGACAGTGCCAAGTGCCACCTGCAAACTGACATCAGGAACCTGGCCTGGTGACTTTTGTTTCTCTGGGGAAAGGCCAACATTCTTTTCAGGGTACCGGTGGACGGAGTGGCCGACTGCCTGCTGAAATTCCGCACGGATCAGGATGCCTCCCAGACCGAAAGTACCACCCAAGGCAACTGTGGCTGGTTTGACAGTGCCAAGTGCCTCCTGCAAACTGACATCAGGAACCTGGCCTGGTGACTTTTATTTCTCTGGGGAAAGGCCATCATTCGTGTCCAGTGCCCCGCGGCCTGGAGTGGCCGGCTGCCTGCTGAAATTCCTCACGGTTGAGGATACCTCCCAGATGAAAGGTGCCCCCACAAGTAACTGTGGCTGGTTTGACAGTGCCAAGTGCCTCCTGCAAACTGACATCAGGAACCTGGCCTGGTGACTTTTGTTTCTCTGGGGAAAGTCCATGGTTCATGTCCATGGCCTGGGGGCCCCAGAGTGGCAGGCTGCCGGCTGAAATTCTGCATGGATCAGGATGCCGCCGAGATGGAAGGTGCCCCCAGAGGCAACTGTGGCTGGTTTGACAGTGCCAAGTGCCTCCTGCAAACTGACATCAGGAACCTGGCCTGCTGACTTTTGTTTCTCAGGGGAAAGGCCATGGTTCATGTCCAGGGCCTGGTAGCCCGGAGTGGCCGGCTGCCTGCTGAAATTCCATATGGATCAGGATGCCTCCCAGATGAAAAATGCCCCCAGAGGAAACTGCATCAGGTTTGACAGTGCCAAGTGCCTCCTGCAAACTGACATCAGGAACCTGGCCTGGTGACTTTTGTTTCTCTGGGGAAAGGCCATGTTTCATGTCCAGGGCCTGGGGGCTCGGAGTGGCCGGCTGCCTGCTGAAATTCCGCATGGATCAGGATGCCTCCCAGATGAAAAATGCCCCCACAGGCAACTGCGTCTGGTTTGACAGTGCCAAGTGCCTCCTGCAAACTGACATCAGGAACCTGGCCTGGTGACTTTTGTTTCTGTGTGTAAAGGCCATCATTCTTTTCCAGGGTACGGTGGCCCGGAGTGGCCGGCTGCCTGCTGAAATTCCGCACGGATCAGGATGACTCCCAGACCGAAAGTACCACCCAAGGCAAATGTGGCTGGTTTGACAGTGCCAAGTGCCTCCTGCAAACAGACATCAGCGACCTGGCCTGCTGAGTTCTGTTTCTCTGGGGAAAGGCCATCGTTCCTCTCCAGGGCCCGGTGGCTCGAGTGGCAGGCTGCCTGCTGAAATTCCACATGGATCAGGATGCCTCCCAGATGAAAGGTGCCCCCACAGGCAACTGTGGCTGGTTTGACAGTGCCAAGTGCCACCTGCAAACTGACATCAGGAACCTGGCCTGGTGACTTTTGTTTCTCTGGGGAAAGGCCAACATTCTTTTCCGGGTACCGGTGGACGGAGTGGCCGACTGCCTGCTGAAATTCTGCACGGATCAGGATGCCTCCCAGACCGAAAGTACCACCCAAGGCAACTGCGGCTGGTTTGACAGTGCCAAGTGCCTCCTGCAAACTGACATCAGGAACCTGGCCTGGTGACTTTTGTTTCTGTGTGTAAAGGCCATGATTCTTTTCCGGGGTACGGTGGCCCGGAGTGGCGGGCTGCCTGCTGAAATTCCACACGGATCAGGACGCCTCCCAGATGAAAAATGCCCCCAGAGGAAACTGCGTCAGGTTTGACAGTGCCAAGTGCCTCCTGCAAACTGACATCAGGAACCTGGCCTGGTGACTTTTGTTTCTCTGGGGAAAGGCCATGGTTCATGTCCAGGGCCTGGGGGCACGGAGTGGCCGGCTGCCTGCTGAAATTCCGCATGGATCAGGATGCCTCCCAGATGAAAAATGCCCCCACAGGCAACTGCGTCTGGTTTGACAGTGCCAAGTGACTCCTGCAAACTGACATCAGGAACCTGGCCTGGTGACTTTTGTTTCTGTGTGTAAAGGCCATGATTCTTTTCCGGGGTACGGTGGCCCGGAGTGGCGGGCTGCCTGCTGAAATTCCGCACGGATCAGGATGCCTCCCAGACCGAAAGTACCACCCAAGGCAAATGTGGCTGGTTTGTCAGTGCCAAGTGCCTCCTGCAAACAGACATCAGCGACCTGGCCTGCTGAGTTCTGTTTCTCTGGGGAAAGGCCATCGTTCCTCTCCAGGGCCTGGGGGCTCGGAGTGGCCGGCTGCCTGCTGAAATTCCGCATGGATCAGGATGCCTCCCACATGAAAAATGCCCCCACAGGCACCTGTGGCTGGTTTGACAGTGCCAAGTGCCTCCTGCCAACTGACATCAGGAACCTGGCCTGGTGACTTTTGTTTCTCTGGGGAAAGGCCATGATTCTTTTCCGGAGTACGGTGGCCCGGAGTGGCCGGCTGCCTGCTGAAATTCCAAAAGGATCAGGATGCCTCCCAGACCGAAAGTACCACCCAAGGCAACTGTGGCTGGTTTGACAGTGCCAAGTGCCTCCTGCAAACAGACATCAGCGACCTGGCCTGCTGAGTTCTGTTTCTCTGGGGAAAGGCCATGGTTCATGTCCAGGGCCCGGTGGCTCGAGTGAGAGGCTGCCTGCTGAAATTCCAAACGGATCAGGATACCTCCCAGATCGAAAGTACCACCACAGGCAACTGTGGCTGGTTTGACAGTGCCAAGTGCCTCCTGCAAACTGACATCAGGAACCTGGCCTGGTGACTTTTGTTTCTCTGGGGAAAAGCCATGGTTCATGTCCAGGGCCTGGTGGCCCGGAGTGGCCGGCTGCCTGCTGAAATTCCGCACGGATCAGGATGCCTCCCAGACCGAAAGTACCACCCAAGGCAACTGTGGCTGGTTTGACAGTGCCAAGTGCCTCCTGCAAACTGACATCAGGAACCTGGCCTGGTGACTTTTGTTTCTCTGGGGAAAGGCCATGGTTCATGTCCAGGGCCTTGTGGCCAGGAGTGGCCAGCTTCCTGCTGAAATTCCGCACGGATGAGGATACATCCCAGTTGCAAGGTGCCCCCACAGGCAACTGCGTCTGGTTTGACAGTGCCAAGTGCCACCTGCAAACTGACATCAGGAACCTGGCCTGGTGACTTTTGTTTGTCTGGGGAAAGGCCATTATTCTTGTCCGGGTCCCGGTGGCCCGGACTGGCAGGCTGCCTGCTGAAATTCCAAAAGGATCAGGATACCTCCCAGATGCAAGGTGCCCTCACAGGCAACTGCGGCTGGTTTGACAGTGCCAAGTGCCTCCTGCAAACTGACATCAGGAACCTGGACTGGTGACTTTTGTTTCTCAGGGGAAAGGCCATGGTTCATGTCCAGGGCTTGGTGGCCCGGAGTGGCCGGCTGCCTGCTGAAATTCCAAATGGATCAGGATACCTCCCAGACCGAAAGTACCACCAGAGGCAACTGCGTCTGGTTTGACAGTGCCAAGTGCCTCCTGCAAACTGACATCAGGAACCTGGCCTGGTGACTTTTGTTTCTCTGGGGAAAGGCCATCATTCTTGTCCGGGGCCCAGAGTGGCCGGAGTGTCCGGCTGCCTGCTGAAATTCCACGTGGATCAGGATGCCTCCCAGATGAAAAATGCCCCCACAGGCAACTGCGTCTGGTTTGACAGTGCCAAGTGCCTCCTGCAAACTGACATCAGGAACCTGGCCTGGTGACTTTTGTTTCTCTGGGGAAAGGCCATGGTTCATGTCCAGGGCCTTGTGGCCAGGAGTGGCCGGCTGCCTGCTGAAATTCCGCACGGATGAGGATACATCCCAGTTGCAAGGTGCCCCCACAGGCAACTGCGTCTGGTTTGACAGTGCCAAGTGCCACCTGCAAACTGACATCAGGAACCTGGCCTGGTGACTTTTGTTTCTCTGGGGAAAGGCCAACATTCTTTTCAGGGTACCGGTGGACGGAGTGGCCGACTGCCTGCTGAAATTCCGCACGGATCAGGATGCCTCCCAGACCGAAAGTACCACCCAAGGCAACTGTGGCTGGTTTGACAGTGCCAAGTGCCTCCTGCAAACTGACATCAGGAACCTGGCCTGGTGACTTTTATTTCTCTGGGGAAAGGCCATCATTCGTGTCCAGTGCCCCGCGGCCTGGAGTGGCCGGCTGCCTGCTGAAATTCCTCACGGTTGAGGATACCTCCCAGATGAAAGGTGCCCCCACAAGTAACTGTGGCTGGTTTGACAGTGCCAAGTGCCTCCTGCAAACTGACATCAGGAACCTGGCCTGGTGACTTTTGTTTCTCTGGGGAAAGTCCATGGTTCATGTCCATGGCCTGGGGGCCCCAGAGTGGCAGGCTGCCTGCTGAAATTCTGCATGGATCAGGATGCCGCCGAGATGGAAGGTGCCCCCAGAGGCAACTGTGGCTGGTTTGACAGTGCCAAGTGCCTCCTGCAAACTGACATCAGGAACCTGGCCTGCTGACTTTTGTTTCTCAGGGGAAAGGCCATGGTTCATGTCCAGGGCCTGGTAGCCCGGAGTGGCCGGCTGCCTGCTGAAATTCCATATGGATCAGGATGCCTCCCAGATGAAAAATGCCCCCAGAGGAAACTGCATCAGGTTTGACAGTGCCAAGTGCCTCCTGCAAACAGACATCAGCGACCTGGCCTGCTGAGTTCTGTTTCTCTGGGGAAAGGCCATCGTTCCTCTCCAGGGCCTGGGGGCTCGGAGTGGCCGGCTGCCTGCTGAAATTCCGCATGGATCAGGATGCCTCCCACATGAAAAATGCCCCCACAGGCACCTGTGGCTGGTTTGACAGTGCCAAGTGCCTCCTGCCAACTGACATCTGGAACCTGGCCTGGTGACTTTTGTTTCTCTGGGGAAAGGCCATGGTTCATATCCTGAGCCTGGTGTCCTGCAGTGGCCGGCTGCCTGCTGAAATTCCGAACGGACCAGGATGCCGCCCAGATGAAAGGTACCACCAGAGGCAACTGCGTCAGGTTTGACAGTGCCAAGTGCCTCCTGCAAACTGACATCAGGAACCTGGCCTGGTGACTTTTGTTTCTCTGGGGAAAGGCCATGATTCTTTTCCGGAGTACGGTGGCCCGGAGTGGCCGGCTGCCTGCTGAAATTCCAAAAGGATCAGGATGCCTCCCAGACCGAAAGTACCACCCAAGGCAACTGTGGTTGGTTTGACAGTGCCAAGTGCCTCCTGCAAACAGACATCAGCGACCTGGCCTGCTGAGTTCTGTTTCTCTGGGGAAAGGCCATGGTTCATGTCCAGGGCCCGGTGGCTCGAGTGAGAGGCTGCCTGCTGAAATTCCAAACGGATCAGGATACCTCCCAGATCGAAAGTACCACCACAGGCAACTGTGGCTGGTTTGACAGTGCCAAGTGCCTCCTGCAAACTGACATCAGGAACCTGGCCTGGTGACTTTTGTTTCTCTGGGGAAAAGCCATGGTTCATGTCCAGGGCCTGGTGGCCCGGAGTGGCCGGCTGCCTGCTGAAATTCCGCACGGATCAGGATGCCTCCCAGACCGAAAGTACCACCCAAGGCAACTGTGGCTGGTTTGACAGTGCCAAGTGCCTCCTGCAAACTGACATCAGGAACCTGGCCTGGTGACTTTTGTTTCTCTGGGGAAAGGCCATGGTTCATGTCCAGGGCCTTGTGGCCAGGAGTGGCCAGCTGCCTGATGAAATTCCGCACGGATGAGGATACATCCCAGTTGCAAGGTGCCCCCACAGGCAACTGCGTCTTGTTTGACAGTGCCAAGTGCCACCTGCAAACTGACATCAGGAACCTGGCCTGGTGACTTTTGTTTGTCTGGGGAAAGGCCATTATTCTTGTCCGGGTCCCGGTGGCCCGGACTGGCAGGCTGCCTGCTGAAATTCCAAAAGGATCAGGATACCTCCCAGATGCAAGGTGCCCTCACAGGCAACTGCGGCTGGTTTGACAGTGCCAAGTGCCTCCTGCAAACTGACATCAGGAACCTGGACTGGTGACTTTTGTTTCTCAGGGGAAAGGCCATGGTTCATGTCCAGGGCTTGGTGGCCCGGAGTGGCCGGCTGCCTGCTGAAATTCCAAATGGATCAGGATACCTCCCAGACCGAAAGTACCACCAGAGGCAACTGCGTCTGGTTTGACAGTGCCAAGTGCCTCCTGCAAACTGACATCAGGAACCTGGCCTGGTGACTTTTGTTTCTCTGGGGAAAGGCCATCATTCTTGTCCGGGGCCCAGAGTGGCCGGAGTGTCCGGCTGCCTGCTGAAATTCCACGTGGATCAGGATGCCTCCCAGATGAAAAATGCCCCCACAGGCAACTGCGTCTGGTTTGACAGTGCCAAGTGCCTCCTGCAAACTGACATCAGGAACCTGGCCTGGTGACTTTTGTTTCTCTGGGGAAAGGCCATGGTTCATGTCCAGGGCCTTGTGGCCAGGAGTGGCCGGCTGCCTGCTGAAATTCCGCACGGATGAGGATACATCCCAGTTGCAAGGTGCCCCCACAGGCAACTGCGTCTGGTTTGACAGTGCCAAGTGCCACCTGCAAACTGACATCAGGAACCTGGCCTGGTGACTTTTGTTTCTCTGGGGAAAGGCCAACATTCTTTTCAGGGTACCGGTGGACGGAGTGGCCGACTGCCTGCTGAAATTCCGCACGGATCAGGATGCCTCCCAGACCGAAAGTACCACCCAAGGCAACTGTGGCTGGTTTGACAGTGCCAAGTGCCTCCTGCAAACTGACATCAGGAACCTGGCCTGGTGACTTTTATTTCTCTGGGGAAAGGCCATCATTCGTGTCCAGTGCCCCGCGGCCTGGAGTGGCCGGCTGCCTGCTGAAATTCCTCACGGTTGAGGATACCTCCCAGATGAAAGGTGCCCCCACAAGTAACTGTGGCTGGTTTGACAGTGCCAAGTGCCTCCTGCAAACTGACATCAGGAACCTGGCCTGGTGACTTTTGTTTCTCTGGGGAAAGTCCATGGTTCATGTCCATGGCCTGGGGGCCCCAGAGTGGCAGGCTGCCTGCTGAAATTCTGCATGGATCAGGATGCCGCCGAGATGGAAGGTGCCCCCAGAGGCAACTGTGGCTGGTTTGACAGTGCCAAGTGCCTCCTGCAAACTGACATCAGGAACCTGGCCTGCTGACTTTTGTTTCTCAGGGGAAAGGCCATGGTTCATGTCCAGGGCCTGGTAGCCCGGAGTGGCCGGCTGCCTGCTGAAATTCCATATGGATCAGGATGCCTCCCAGATGAAAAATGCCCCCAGAGGAAACTGCATCAGGTTTGACAGTGCCAAGTGCCTCCTGCAAACTGACATCAGGAACCTGGCCTGGTGACTTTTGTTTCTCTGGGGAAAGGCCATGTTTCATGTCCAGGGCCTGGGGGCTCGGAGTGGCCGGCTGCCTGCTGAAATTCCGCATGGATCAGGATGCCTCCCAGATGAAAAATGCCCCCACAGGCAACTGCGTCTGGTTTGACAGTGCCAAGTGCCTCCTGCAAACTGACATCAGGAACCTGGCCTGGTGACTTTTGTTTCTCTGGGGAAAGGCCAACATTCTTTTCCGGGTACCGGTGGACGGAGTGGCCGACTGCCTGCTGAAATTCTGCACGGATCAGGATGCCTCCCAGACCGAAAGTACCACCCAAGGCAACTGCGGCTGGTTTGACAGTGCCAAGTGCCTCCTGCAAACTGACATCAGGAACCTGGCCTGGTGACTTTTGTTTCTGTGTGTAAAGGCCATGATTCTTTTCCGGGGTACGGTGGCCCGGAGTGGCGGGCTGCCTGCTGAAATTCCGCACGGATCAGGATGCCTCCCAGACCGAAAGTACCACCCAAGGCAAATGTGGCTGGTTTGACAGTGCCAAGTGCCTCCTGCAAACAGACATCAGCGACCTGGCCTGCTGAGTTCTGTTTCTCTGGGGAAAGGCCATCGTTCCTCTCCAGGGCCTGGGGGCTCGGAGTGGCCGGCTGCCTGCTGAAATTCCACATGGATCAGGATGCCTCCCACATGAAAAATGCCCCCACAGGCACCTGTGGCTGGTTTGACAGTGCCAAGTGCCTCCTGCCAACTGACATCTGGAACCTGGCCTGGTGACTTTTGTTTCTCTGGGGAAAGGCCATGGTTCATATCCTGAGCCTGGTGTCCTGCAGTGGCCGGCTGCCTGCTGAAATTCCGAACGGACCAGGATGCCGCCCAGATGAAAGGTACCACCAGAGGCAACTGCGTCAGGTTTGACAGTGCCAAGTGCCTCCTGCAAACTGACATCAGGAACCTGGCCTGGTGACTTTTGTTTCTCTGGGGAAAGGCCATGATTCTTTTCCGGAGTACGGTGGCCCGGAGTGGCCGGCTGCCTGCTGAAATTCCAAAAGGATCAGGATGCCTCCCAGACCGAAAGTACCACCCAAGGCAACTGTGGCTGGTTTGACAGTGCCAAGTGCCTCCTGCAAACTGACATCAGGAACCTGGCCTGGTGACTTTTGTTTCTCTGGGGAAAGGCCATGGTTCATGTCCAGGGCCTTGTGGCCAGGAGTGGCCAGCTGCCTGCTGAAATTCCGCACGGATGAGGATACATCCCAGTTGCAAGGTGCCCCCACAGGCAACTGCGTCTGGTTTGACAGTGCCAAGTGCCACCTGCAAACTGACATCAGGAACCTGGCCTGGTGACTTTTGTTTGTCTGGGGAAAGGCCATTATTCTTGTCCGGGTCCCGGTGGCCCGGACTGGCAGGCTGCCTGCTGAAATTCCAAAAGGATCAGGATACCTCCCAGATGCAAGGTGCCCTCACAGGCAACTGCGGCTGGTTTGACAGTGCCAAGTGCCTCCTGCAAACTGACATCAGGAACCTGGACTGGTGACTTTTGTTTCTCAGGGGAAAGGCCATGGTTCATGTCCAGGGCTTGGTGGCCCGGAGTGGCCGGCTGCCTGCTGAAATTCCAAATGGATCAGGATACCTCCCAGACCGAAAGTACCACCAGAGGCAACTGTGGCTGGTTTGACAGTGCCAAGTGCCTCCTGCAAACTGACATCAGGAACCTGGCCTGGTGACTTTTGTTTCTCTGGGGAAAGGCCATCATTCTTGTCCGGGGCCCAGAGTGGCCGGAGTGTCCGGCTGCCTGCTGAAATTCCACGTGGATCAGGATGCCTCCCAGATGAAAAATGCCCCCACAGGCAACTGCGTCTGGTTTGACAGTGCCAAGTGCCTCCTGCAAACTGACATCAGGAACCTGGCCTGGTGACTTTTATTTCTCTGGGGAAAGGCCATGGTTCATGTCCAGGGCCTTGTGGCCAGGAGTGGCCGGCTGCCTGCTGAAATTCCGCACGGATGAGGATACATCCCAGTTGCAAGGTGCCCCCACAGGCAACTGCGTCTGGTTTGACAGTGCCAAGTGCCACCTGCAAACTGACATCAGGAACCTGGCCTGGTGACTTTTGTTTCTCTGGGGAAAGGCCAACATTCTTTTCAGGGTACCGGTGGACGGAGTGGCCGACTGCCTGCTGAAATTCCACACGGATCAGGATGCCTCCCAGACCGAAAGTACCACCCAAGGCAACTGTGGCTGGTTTGACAGTGCCAAGTGCCTCCTGCAAACTGACATCAGGAACCTGGCCTGGTGACTTTTATTTCTCTGGGGAAAGGCCATCATTCGTGTCCAGTGCCCCGCGGCCTGGAGTGGCCGGCTGCCTGCTGAAATTCCTCACGGTTGAGGATACCTCCCAGATGAAAGGTGCCCCCACAAGTAACTGTGGCTGGTTTGACAGTGCCAAGTGCCTCCTGCAAACTGACATCAGGAACCTGGCCTGGTGACTTTTGTTTCTCTGGGGAAAGTCCATGGTTCATGTCCATGGCCTGGGGGCCCCAGAGTGGCAGGCTGCCGGCTGAAATTCTGCATGGATCAGGATGCCGCCGAGATGGAAGGTGCCCCCAGAGGCAACTGTGGCTGGTTTGACAGTGCCAAGTGCCTCCTGCAAACTGACATCAGGAACCTGGCCTGCTGACTTTTGTTTCTCAGGGGAAAGGCCATGGTTCATGTCCAGGGCCTGGTAGCCCGGAGTGGCCGGCTGCCTGCTGAAATTCCATATGGATCAGGATGCCTCCCAGATGAAAAATGCCCCCAGAGGAAACTGCATCAGGTTTGACAGTGCCAAGTGCCTCCTGCAAACTGACATCAGGAACCTGGCCTGGTGACTTTTGTTTCTCTGGGGAAAGGCCATGTTTCATGTCCAGGGCCTGGGGGCTCGGAGTGGCCGGCTGCCTGCTGAAATTCCGCATGGATCAGGATGCCTCCCAGATGAAAAATGCCCCCACAGGCAACTGCGTCTGGTTTGACAGTGCCAAGTGCCTCCTGCAAACTGACATCAGGAACCTGGCCTGGTGACTTTTGTTTCTGTGTGTAAAGGCCATCATTCTTTTCCAGGGTACGGTGGCCCGGAGTGGCCGGCTGCCTGCTGAAATTCCGCACGGATCAGGATGACTCCCAGACCGAAAGTACCACCCAAGGCAAATGGGGCTGGTTTGACAGTGCCAAGTGCCTCCTGCAAACAGACATCAGCGACCTGGCCTGCTGAGTTCTGTTTCTCTGGGGAAAGGCCATCGTTCCTCTCCAGGGCCCGGTGGCTCGAGTGGCAGGCTGCCTGCTGAAATTCCGCATGGATCAGGATGCCTCCCACATGAAAAATGCCCCCACAGGCACCTGTGGCTGGTTTGACAGTGCCAAGTGCCTCCTGCCAACTGACATCTGGAACCTGGCCTGGTGACTTTTGTTTCTCTGGGGAAAGGCCATGGTTCATATCCTGAGCCTGGTGTCCTGCAGTGGCCGGCTGCCTGCTGAAATTCCGAACGGACCAGGATGCCGCCCAGATGAAAGGTACCACCAGAGGCAACTGCGTCAGGTTTGACAGTGCCAAGTGCCTCCTGCAAACTGACATCAGGAACCTGGCCTGGTGACTTTTGTTTCTCTGGGGAAAGGCCATGATTCTTTTCCGGAGTACGGTGGCCCGGAGTGGCCGGCTGCCTCCTGAAATTCCAAAAGGATCAGGATGCCTCCCAGACCGAAAGTACCACCCAAGGCAACTGCGGCTGGTTTGACAGTGCCAAGTGCCTCCTGCAAACTGACATCAGGAACCTGGCCTGGTGACTTTTGTTTCTCTGGGGAAAGGCCATGATTCTTTTCCGGAGTACGGTGGCCCGGAGTGGCCGGCTGCCTGCTGAAATTCCAAAAGGATCAGGATGCCTCCCAGACCGAAAGTACCACCCAAGGCAACTGTGGCTGGTTTGACAGTGCCAAGTGCCTCCTGCAAACTGACATCAGGAACCTGGCCTGGTGACTTTTGTTTCTCTGGGGAAAGGCCATGATTCTTTTCCGGAGTACGGTGGCCCGGAGTGGCCGGCTGCCTGCTGAAATTCCAAAAGGATCAGGATGCCTCCCAGACCGAAAGTACCACCCAAGGCAACTGTGGCTGGTTTGACAGTGCCAAGTGCCTCCTGCAAACTGACATCAGGAACCTGGCCTGGTGACTTTTGTTTCTCTGGGGAAAGGCCATGGTTCATGTCCAGGGCCTTGTGGCCAGGAGTGGCCAGCTGCCTGCTGAAATTCCGCACGGATGAGGATACATCCCAGTTGCAAGGTGCCCCCACAGGCAACTGCGTCTGGTTTGACAGTGCCAAGTGCCACCTGCAAACTGACATCAGGAACCTGGCCTGGTGACTTTTGTTTGTCTGGGGAAAGGCCATTATTCTTGTCCGGGTCCCGGTGGCCCGGACTGGCAGGCTGCCTGCTGAAATTCCAAAAGGATCAGGATACCTCCCAGATGCAAGGTGCCCCCACAGGCAACTGCGTCTGGTTTGACAGTGCCAAGTGCCACCTGCAAACTGACATCAGGAACCTGGACTGGTGACTTTTGTTTCTCAGGGGAAAGGCCATGGTTCATGTCCAGGGCTTGGTGGCCCGGAGTGGCCGGCTGCCTGCTGAAATTCCAAATGGATCAGGATACCTCCCAGACCGAAAGTACCACCAGAGGCAACTGTGGCTGGTTTGACAGTGCCAAGTGCCTCCTGCAAACTGACATCAGGAACCTGGCCTGGTGACTTTTGTTTCTCTGGGGAAAGGCCATCATTCTTGTCCGGGGCCCAGAGTGGCCGGAGTGTCCGGCTGCCTGCTGAAATTCCACGTGGATCAGGATGCCTCCCAGATGAAAAATGCCCCCACAGGCAACTGCGTCTGGTTTGACAGTGCCAAGTGCCTCCTGCAAACTGACATCAGGAACCTGGCCTGGTGACTTTTGTTTCTCTGGGGAAAGGCCATGGTTCATGTCCAGGGCCTTGTGGCCAGGAGTGGCCGGCTGCCTGCTGAAATTCCGCACGGATGAGGATACATCCCAGTTGCAAGGTGCCCCCACAGGCAACTGCGTCTGGTTTGACAGTGCCAAGTGCCACCTGCAAACTGACATCAGGAACCTGGCCTGGTGACTTTTGTTTCTCTGGGGAAAGGCCAACATTCTTTTCAGGGTACTGGTGGACGGAGTGGCCGACTGCCTGCTGAAATTCCACACGGATCAGGATGCCTCCCAGACCGAAAGTACCACCCAAGGCAACTGTGGCTGGTTTGACAGTGCCAAGTGCCTCCTGCAAACTGACATCAGGAACCTGGCCTGGTGACTTTTATTTCTCTGGGGAAAGGCCATCATTCGTGTCCAGTGCCCCGCGGCCTGGAGTGGCCGGCTGCCTGCTGAAATTCCTCACGGTTGAGGATACCTCCCAGATGAAAGGTGCCCCCACAAGTAACTGTGGCTGGTTTGACAGTGCCAAGTGCCTCCTGCAAACTGACATCAGGAACCTGGCCTGGTGACTTTTGTTTCTCTGGGGAAAGTCCATGGTTCATGTCCATGGCCTGGGGGCCCCAGAGTGGCAGGCTGCCGGCTGAAATTCTGCATGGATCAGGATGCCGCCGAGATGGAAGGTGCCCCCAGAGGCAACTGTGGCTGGTTTGACAGTGCCAAGTGCCTCCTGCAAACTGACATCAGGAACCTGGCCTGCTGACTTTTGTTTCTCAGGGGAAAGGCCATGGTTCATGTCCAGGGCCTGGTAGCCCGGAGTGGCCGGCTGCCTGCTGAAATTCCATATGGATCAGGATGCCTCCCAGATGAAAAATGCCCCCAGAGGAAACTGCATCAGGTTTGACAGTGCCAAGTGCCTCCTGCAAACTGACATCAGGAACCTGGCCTGGTGACTTTTGTTTCTCTGGGGAAAGGCCATGTTTCATGTCCAGGGCCTGGGGGCTCGGAGTGGCCGGCTGCCTGCTGAAATTCCGCATGGATCAGGATGCCTCCCAGATGAAAAATGCCCCCACAGGCAACTGCGTCTGGTTTGACAGTGCCAAGTGCCTCCTGCAAACTGACATCAGGAACCTGGCCTGGTGACTTTTGTTTCTCTGGGGAAAGGCCAACATTCTTTTCCGGGTACCGGTGGACGGAGTGGCCGACTGCCTGCTGAAATTCTGCACGGATCAGGATGCCTCCCAGACCGAAAGTACCACCCAAGGCAACTGCGGCTGGTTTGACAGTGCCAAGTGCCTCCTGCAAACTGACATCAGGAACCTGGCCTGGTGACTTTTGTTTCTGTGTGTAAAGGCCATGATTCTTTTCCGGGGTACGGTGGCCCGGAGTGGCGGGCTGCCTGCTGAAATTCCGCACGGATCAGGATGCCTCCCAGACCGAAAGTACCACCCAAGGCAAATGTGGCTGGTTTGACAGTGCCAAGTGCCTCCTGCAAACAGACATCAGCGACCTGGCCTGCTAAGTTCTGTTTCTCTGGGGAAAGGCCATCGTTCCTCTCCAGGGCCTGGGGGCTCGGAGTGGCCGGCTGCCTGCTGAAATTCCGCATGGATCAGGATGCCTCCCACATGAAAAATGCCCCCACAGGCACCTGTGGCTGGTTTGACAGTGCCAAGTGCCTCCTGCCAACTGACATCTGGAACCTGGCCTGGTGACTTTTGTTTCTCTCGGGAAAGGCCATGGTTCATATCCTGAGCCTGGTGTCCTGCAGTGGCCGGCTGCCTGCTGAAATTCCGAACGGACCAGGATGCCGCCCAGATGAAAGGTACCACCAGAGGCAACTGCGTCAGGTTTGACAGTGCCAAGTGCCTCCTGCAAACTGACATCAGGAACCTGGCCTGGTGACTTTTGTTTCTCTGGGGAAAGGCCATGATTCTTTTCCGGAGTACGGTGGCCCGGAGTGGCCGGCTGCCTGCTGAAATTCCAAAAGGATCAGGATGCCTCCCAGACCGAAAGTACCACCCAAGGCAACTGTGGCTGGTTTGACAGTGCCAAGTGCCTCCTGCAAACAGACATCAGCGACCTGGCCTGCTGAGTTCTGTTTCTCTGGGGAAAGGCCATGGTTCATGTCCAGGGCCCGGTGGCTCGAGTGAGAGGCTGCCTGCTGAAATTCCAAACGGATCAGGATACCTCCCAGACCGAAAGTACCACCACAGGCAACTGTGGCTGGTTTGACAGTGCCAAGTGCCTCCTGCAAACTGACATCAGGAACCTGGCCTGGTGACTTTTGTTTCTCTGGGGAAAAGCCATGGTTCATGTCCAGGGCCTGGTGGCCCGGAGTGGCCGGCTGCCTGCTGAAATTCCGCACGGATCAGGATGCCTCCCAGACCGAAAGTACCACCCAAGGCAACTGTGGCTGGTTTGACAGTGCCAAGTGCCTCCTGCAAACTGACATCAGGAACCTGGCCTGGTGACTTTTGTTTCTCTGGGGAAAGGCCAACATTCTTTTCAGGGTACCGGTGGACGGAGTGGCCGACTGCCTGCTGAAATTCCGCACGGATCAGGATGCCTCCCAGACCGAAAGTACCACCCAAGGCAACTGTGGCTGGTTTGACAGTGCCAAGTGCCTCCTGCAAACTGACATCAGGAACCTGGCCTGGTGACTTTTATTTCTCTGGGGAAAGGCCATCATTCGTGTCCAGTGCCCCGCGGCCTGGAGTGGCCGGCTGCCTGCTGAAATTCCTCACGGTTGAGGATACCTCCCAGATGAAAGGTGCCCCCACAAGTAACTGTGGCTGGTTTGACAGTGCCAAGTGCCTCCTGCAAACTGACATCAGGAACCTGGCCTGGTGACTTTTGTTTCTCTGGGGAAAGGCCATGGTTCATGTCCAGGGCCTTGTGGCCAGGAGTGGCCGGCTGCCTGCTGAAATTCCGCACGGATGAGGATACATCCCAGTTGCAAGGTGCCCCCACAGGCAACTGCGTCTGGTTTGACAGTGCCAAGTGCCACCTGCAAACTGACATCAGGAACCTGGCCTGGTGACTTTTGTTTCTCTGGGGAAAGGCCAACATTCTTTTCCGGGTACCGGTGGACGGAGTGGCCGACTGCCTGCTGAAATTCTGCACGGATCAGGATGCCTCCCAGACCGAAAGTACCACCCAAGGCAACTGTGGCTGGTTTGACAGTGCCAAGTGCCTCCTGCAAACTGACATCAGGAACCTGGCCTGGTGACTTTTGTTTCTCTGGGTAAAGGCCATGGTTCAGGTCCAGGGCCTTGTGGCCAGGAGTGGCCGGCTGCCTGCTGAAATTCCGCACGGATGAGGATACATGCCAGTTGCAAGGTGCCCCCACAGGCAACTGTGGCTGGTTTGACAGTGCCAAGTGCCTCCTGCAAACTGACATCAGGAACCTGGCCTGGTGACTTTTGTTTCTCTGGGGAAAGGCCATGGTTCATGTCCAGGGCCTTGTGGCCAGGAGTGGCCGGCTGCCTGCTGAAATTCCGCACGGATGAGGATACATCCCAGTTGCAAGGTGCCCCCACAGGCAACTGCGTCTGGTTTGACAGTGCCAAGTGCCTCCTGCAAACTGACATCAGGAACCTGGCCTGGTGTTTTTTGTTTCTCTGGGGAAAGGCCATGGTTCATGTCCAGGGCCTTGTGGCCAGGAGTGGCCGGCTGCCTGCTGAAATTCCGCACGGATGAGGATACATCCCAGTTGCAAGGTGCCCCCACAGGCAACTGCGTCTGGTTTGACAGTGCCAAGTGCCACCTGCAAACTGACATCAGGAACCTGGCCTGGTGACTTTTGTTTCTCTGGGGAAAGGCCAACATTCTTTTCCGGGTACCGGTGGACGGAGTGGCCGGCTGCCTGCTGAAATTCCAAAAGGATCAGGATGCCTCCCAGACCGAAAGTACCACCCAAGGCAACTGTGGCTGGTTTGACAGTGCCAAGTGCCTCCTGCAAACAGACATCAGCGACCTGGCCTGCTAAGTTCTGTTTCTCTGGGGAAAGGCCATCGTTCCTCTCCAGGGCCCGGTGGCTCGAGTGGCAGGCTGCCTGCTGAAATTCCACATGGATCAGGAGGCCTCCCAGATGAAAGGTGCCCCCACAGGCAACTGTGGCTGGTTTGACAGTGCCAAGTGCCTCCTGCAAACTGACATCAGCAACCTGGCCTGGTGATTTTTATTTCTCTGGGTAAAGGCCATCATTCGTGGCCAGTGCCCCGCGGCCTGGAGTGGCCGGCTGCCTGCTGAAATTCCTCACGGTTGAGGATACCTCCCAGATGAAAGGTGCCCCCACAGGTAACTGTGGCTGGTTTGACACTGCCAAGTGCCTCCTGCAAACTGACATCAGGAACCTGGCCTGGTGACTTTTGTTTCTCTGGGGAAAGTCCATGGTTCATGTCCATGGCCTGGGGGCCCGGAGTGGCCGGCTGCCTGCTGAAATTCTGCATGGATCAGGATGCCGCCGAGATGGAAGGTGCCACCACAGGCAACTGTGGCTGGTTTGACACTGCCAAGTGCCTCCTGCAAACTGACATCAGGAACCTGCCCTGGTGACTTTTGTTTCTCAGGGGAAAGGCCATCGTTCCTCTCCAGGGCCCGCTGGCCCGGAGTGGCCGGCTGCCTGCTGAAATTCCACACGGATCAGGATGCCTCCCAGATGAAAAATGCCCCCAGAGGAAACTGCGTCAGGTTTGACAGTGCCAAGTGCCTCCTGCAAACTGACATCAGGAACCTGGCCTGCTGACTTTTGTTTCTCTGGGGAAAGGCCATGGTTCATGTCCAGGGCCTGGGGGCTCGGAGTGGCCGGCTGCCTGCTGAAATTCCACATGGATCAGGATGCCTCCCAGATGAAAAATGCCCCCACAGGCAACTGCGTCTGGTTTGACAGTGCCAAGTGACTCCTGCAAACTGACATCAGGAACCTGGCCTGGTGACTTTTGTTTCTGTGTGTAAAGGCCATCATTCTTTTCCAGGGTACGGTGGCCCGGAGTGGCCGGCTGCCTGCTGAAATTCCGCACGGATCAGGATGCCTCCCAGACCGAAAGTACCACCCAAGGCAACTGTGGCTGGTTTGACAGTGCCAAGTGCCTCCTGCAAACAGACATCAGCGACCTGGCCTGCTGAGTTCTGTTTCTCTGGGGAAAGGCCATCGTTCCTCTCCAGGGCCCGGTGGCTCGAGTGGCAGGCTGCCTGCTGAAATTCCACATGGATCAGGATGCCTCCCAGATGAAAGGTGCCACCACAGGCAACTGTGGCTGGTTTGACAGTGCCAAGTGCCTCCTGCAAACTGACATCAGGAACCTGGCCTGGTGACTTTTATTTCTCTGGGTAAAGGCCCTCATTCGTGTCCAGTGCCCCGCGGCCTGGAGTGGCCGGCTGCCTGCTGAAATTCCTCACGGTTGAGGATACCTCCCAGATGAAAGGTGCCCCCACAGGTAACTGTGGCTGGTTTGACAGTGCCAAGTGCCTCCTGCAAACTGACATCAGGAACCTGGCCTGCTGACTTTTGTTTCTCTGGGGAAAGGCCATGGTTCATGTCCATGCCCTGGGGGCCCGGAGTGGCCGGCTGCCTGCTGAAATTCCGCACGGATGAGGATACATGCCAGTTGCAAGGTGCCCCCACAGGCAACTGTGGCTGGTTTGACACTGCCAAGTGCCTCCTGCAAACTGACATCAGGAACCTGGCCTGGTGACTTTTGTTTCTCTGGGGAAAGGCCATGGTTCATGTCCAGGGCCTGGTAGCCCGGAGTGGCCGGCTGCCTGCTGAAATTCCACATGGATCAGGATGCCTCCCAGATGAAAAATGCCCCCAGAGGAAACTGAGTCAGGTTTGACAGTGCCAGGTGCCTCCTGCAAACTGACATCAGGAACCTGACCTGGTGACTTTTGTTTCTCTGGGGAAAGGCCATGATTCTTTTCCGGGGTACGGTGGCCCGGAGTGGCCGGCTGCCTGCTGAAATTCCAAAAGGATCAGGATGCCTCCCAGACCGAAAGTACCACCCAAGGCAACTGTGGCTGGTTTGACAGTGCCAAGTGCCTCCTGCAAACAGACATCAGCGACCTGGCCTGCTGAGTTCTGTTTCTCTGGGGAAAGGCCATGGTTCCTCTCCAGGGCCCGGTGGCTCGAGTGGCAGGCTGCCTGCTGAAATTCCACATGGATCAGGAGGCCTCCCAGATGAAAGGTGCCCCCACAGGCAACTGTGGCTGGTTTGACAGTGCCAAGTGCCTCCTGCAAACTGACATCAGGAACCTGGCCTGGTGACTTTTATTTCTCTGGGTAAAGGCCATCATTCGTGTCCAGTGCCCCGCGGTCTGGAGTGGCCGGCTGCCTGCTGAAATTCCTCACGGTTGAGGATACCTCCCAGATGAAAGGTGCCCCCACAGGTAACTGTGGCTGGTTTGACAGTGCCAAGCGCCTCCTGCAAACTGACATCAGGAACCTGGCCTGGTGACTTTTGTTTCTCTGGGGAAAGTCCATGGTTCATGTCCATGGCCTGGGGGCCCGGAGTGGCCGGCTGCCTGCTGAAATTCTGCATGGATCAGGATGCCGCCGAGATGGAAGGTGCCACCACAGGCAACTGTGGCTGGTTTGACACTGCCAAGTGCCTCCTGCAAACTGACATCAGGAACCTGGCCTGCTGACTTTTGTTTCTCTGGGGAAAGGCCATGGTTCATGTCCAGGGCCTGGGGGCTCGGAGTGGCCGGCTGCCTGCTGAAATTCCGCATGGATCAGGATGCCTCCCAGATGAAAAATGCCCCCACAGGCAACTGCGTCTGGTTTGACAGTGCCAAGTGACTCCTGCCAACTGACATCAGGAACCTGGCCTGCTGACTTTTGTTTCTGTGTGTAAAGGCCATGATTCTTTTCCGGGGTACGGTGGCCCGGAGTGGCGGGCTGCCTGCTGAAATTCCGCACGGATCAGGATGCCTCCCAGACCGAAAGTACCACCCAAGGCAACTGTGGCTGGTTTGACAGTGCCAAGTGCCTCCTGCAAACAGACATCAGCGACCTGGCCTGCTGAGTTCTGTTTCTCTGGGGAAAGGCCATCGTTCCTCTCCAGGGCCCGGTGGCTCGAGTGGCAGGCTGCCTGCTGAAATTCCACATGGATCAGGATGCCTCCCAGATGAATGGTGCCACCACAGGCAACTGTGGCTGGTTTGACAGTGCCAAGTGCCTCCTGCAAACTGACATCAGGAACCTGGCCTGGTGACTTTTATTTCTCTGGGTAAAGGCCCTCATTCGTGTCCAGTGCCCCGCGGCCTGGAGTGGCCGGCTGCCTGCTGAAATTCCTCACGGTTGAGGATACCTCCCAGATGAAAGGTGCCCCCACAGGTAACTGTGGCTGGTTTGACAGTGCCAAGTGCCTCCTGCAAACTGACATCAGGAACCTGGCCTGCTGACTTTTGTTTCTCTGGGGAAAGGCCATGGTTCATGTCCATGCCCTGGGGGCCCGGAGTGGCCGGCTGCCTGCTGAAATTCCGCACGGATGAGGATACATGCCAGTTGCAAGGTGCCCCCACAGGCAACTGTGGCTGGTTTGACACTGCCAAGTGCCTCCTGCAAACTGACATCAGGAACCTGGCCTGGTGACTTTTGTTTCTCTGGGGAAAGGCCATGGTTCATGTCCAGGGCCTGGTAGCCCGGAGTGGCCGGCTGCCTGCTGAAATTCCACATGGATCAGGATGCCTCCCAGATGAAAAATGCCCCCAGAGGAAACTGAGTCAGGTTTGACAGTGCCAGGTGCCTCCTGCAAACTGACATCAGGAACCTGACCTGGTGACTTTTGTTTCTCTGGGGAAAGGCCATGGTTCATGTCCAGGGCCTGGTGGCTCGGAGTGGCCGGCTGCCTGCTGAAATTCCGCATGGATCAGGATGCCTCCCACATGAAAAATGCCCCCACAGGCACCTGTGGCTGGTTTGACAGTGCCAAGTGCCTCCTGCCAACTGACATCTGGAACCTGGCCTGGTGACTTTTGTTTCTCTGGGGAAAGGCCATGATTCTTTTCCGGGGTACGGTGGCCCGGAGTGGCCGGCTGCCTGCTGAAATTCCAAAAGGATCAGGATGCCTCCCAGACCGAAAGTACCACCCAAGGCAACTGTGGCTGGTTTGACAGTGCCAAGTGCCTCCTGCAAACAGACATCAGCGACCTGGCCTGCTGAGTTCTGTTTCTCTGGGGAAAGGCCATGGTTCCTCTCCAGGGCCCGGTGGCTCGAGTGGCAGGCTGCCTGCTGAAATTCCACATGGATCAGGAGGCCTCCCAGATGAAAGGTGCCCCCACAGGCAACTGTGGCTGGTTTGACAGTGCCAAGTGCCTCCTGCAAACTGACATCAGGAACCTGGCCTGGTGACTTTTATTTCTCTGGGTAAAGGCCATCATTCGTGTCCAGTGCCCCGCGGCCTGGAGTGGCCGGCTGCCTGCTGAAATTCCTCACGGTTGAGGATACCTCCCAGATGAAAGGTGCCCCCACAGGTAACTGTGGCTGGTTTGACAGTGCCAAGTGCCTCCTGCAAACTGACATCAGGAACCTGGCCTGGTGACTTTTGTTTCTCTGGGGAAAGTCCATGGTTCATGTCCATGGCCTGGGGGCCCGGAGTGGCCGGCTGCCTGCTGAAATTCTGCATGGATCAGGATGCCGCCGAGATGGAAGGTGCCACCACAGGCAACTGTGGCTGGTTTGACACTGCCAAGTGCCTCCTGCAAACTGACATCAGGAACCTGGCCTGCTGACTTTTGTTTCTCTGGGGAAAGGCCATGGTTCATTTCCAGGGCCTGGGGGCTCGGAGTGGCCGGCTGCCTGCTGAAATTCCGCATGGATCAGGATGCCTCCCAGATGAAAAATGCCCCCACAGGCAACTGCGTCTGGTTTGACAGTGCCAAGTGACTCCTGCAAACTGACATCAGGAACCTGGCCTGGTGACTTTTGTTTCTGTGTGTAAAGGCCATGATTCTTTTCCGGGGTACGGTGGCCCGGAGTGGCGGGCTGCCTGCTGAAATTCCGCACGGATCAGGATGCCTCCCAGACCGAAAGTACCACCCAAGGCAACTGTGGCTGGTTTGACAGTGCCAAGTGCCTCCTGCAAACAGACATCAGCGACCTGGCCTGCTGAGTTCTGTTTCTCTGGGGAAAGGCCATGGTTCATGTCCAGGGCCCGGTGGCTCGAGTGAGAGGCTGCCTGCTGAAATTCCAAACGGATCAGGATACCTCCCAGATCGAAAGTACCACCACAGGCAACTGTGGCTGGTTTGACAGTGCCAAGTGCCTCCTGCAAACTGACATCAGGAACCTGGCCTGGTGACTTTTGTTTCTCTGGGGAAAAGCCATGGTTCATGTCCAGGGCCTGGTGGCCCGGAGTGGCCGGCTGCCTGCTGAAATTCCGCACGGATCAGGATGCCTCCCAGACCGAAAGTACCACCCAAGGCAACTGTGGCTGGTTTGACAGTGCCAAGTGCCTCCTGCAAACTGACATCAGGAACCTGGCCTGGTGACTTTTGTTTCTCTGGGGAAAGGCCATGGTTCATGTCCAGGGCCTTGTGGCCAGGAGTGGCCGGCTGCCTGCTGAAATTCCGCACGGATGAGGATACATCCCAGTTGCAAGGTGCCCCCACAGGCAACTGCGTCTGGTTTGACAGTGCCAAGTGCCACCTGCAAACTGACATCAGGAACCTGGCCTGGTGACTTTTGTTTGTCTGGGGAAAGGCCATTATTCTTGTCCGGGTCCCGGTGGCCCGGACTGGCAGGCTGCCTGCTGAAATTCCAAAAGGATCAGGATACCTCCCAGATGCAAGGTGCCCCCACAGGCAACTGCGGCTGGTTTGACAGTGCCAAGTGCCTCCTGCAAACTGACATCAGGAACCTGGCCTGGTGACTTTTGTTTCTCTGGGTAAAGGCCATGGTTCATGTCCAGGGCTTGGTGGCCCGGAGTGGCCGGCTGCCTGCTGAAATTCCAAATGGATCAGGATACCTCCCAGACCGAAAGTACCACCAGAGGCAACTGTGGCTGGTTTGACAGTGCCAAGTGCCTCCTGCAAACTGACATCAGGAACCTGGCCTGGTGACTTTTGTTTCTCTGGGGAAAGGCCATCATTCTTGTCCGGGGCCCAGAGTGGCCGGAGTGTCCGGCTGCCTGCTGAAATTCCACATGGATCAGGATGCCTCCCAGATGAAAAATGCCCCCACAGGCAACTGCGTCTGGTTTGACAGTGCCAAGTGCCTCCTGCAAACTGACATCAGGAACCTGGCCTGCTGACTTTTGTTTCTCTGGGGAAAGGCCATGGTTCATGTCCAGGGCCTTGTGGCCCGGAGTGGCCGGCTGCCTGCTGAAATTCCGCACGGATGAGGATACATCCCAGTTGCAAGGTGCCCCCACAGGCAACTGCGTCTGGTTTGACAGTGCCAAGTGCCACCTGCAAACTGACATCAGGAACCTGGCCTGGTGACTTTTGTTTCTCTGGGGAAAGGCCAACATTCTTTTCAGGGTACCGGTGGACGGAGTGGCCGACTGCCTGCTGAAATTCCGCACGGATCAGGATGCCTCCCAGACCGAAAGTACCACCCAAGGCAACTGTGGCTGGTTTGACAGTGCCAAGTGCCTCCTGCAAACTGACATCAGGAACCTGGCCTGGTGACTTTTATTTCTCTGGGGAAAGGCCATCATTCGTGTCCAGTGCCCCGCGGCCTGGAGTGGCCGGCTGCCTGCTGAAATTCCTCACGGTTGAGGATACCTCCCAGATGAAAGGTGCCCCCACAAGTAACTGTGGCTGGTTTGACAGTGCCAAGTGCCTCCTGCAAACTGACATCAGGAACCTGGCCTGGTGACTTTTGTTTCTCAGGGGAAATGCCATGGTTCATGTCCAGGGCCTGGTAGCCCGGAGTGGCCGGCTGCCTGCTGAAATTCCATATGGATCAGGATGCCTCCCAGATGAAAAATGCCCCCAGAGGAAACTGCGTCAGGTTTGACAGTGCCAAGTGCCTCCTGCAAACTGACATCAGGAACCTGGCCTGGTGACTTTTGTTTCTCTGGGGAAAGGCCATGTTTCATGTCCAGGGCCTGGGGGCTCGGAGTGGCCGGCTGCCTGCTGAAATTCCGCATGGATCAGGATGCCTCCCAGATGAAAAATGCCCCCACAGGCAACTGCGTCTGGTTTGACAGTGCCAAGTGCCTCCTGCAAACTGACATCAGGAACCTGGCCTGGTGACTTTTGTTTCTGTGTGTAAAGGCCATCATTCTTTTCCGGGGTACGGTGGCCCGGAGTGGCCGGCTGCCTGCTGAAATTCCGCACGGATCAGGATGACTCCCAGACCGAAAGTACCACCCAAGGCAAATGTGGCTGGTTTGACAGTGCCAAGTGCCTCCTGCAAACAGACATCAGCGACCTGGCCTGCTGAGTTCTGTTTCTCTGGGGAAAGGCCATGGTTCCTCTCCAGGGCCCGGTGGCTCGAGTGGCAGGCTGCCTGCTGAAATTCCACATGGATCAGGATGCCTCCCAGATGAAAGGTGCCCCCACAGGCAACTGTGGCTGGTTTGACACTGCCAAGTGCCACCTGCAAACTGACATCAGGAACCTGGCCTGGTGACTTTTGTTTCTCTGGGGAAAGGCCAACATTCTTTTCTGGGTACCGGTGGACGGAGTGGCCGACTGCCTGCTGAAATTCTGCACGGATCAGGATGCCTCCCAGACCGAAAGTACCACCCAAGGCAACTGCGTCTGGTTTGACAGTGCCAAGTGCCTCCTGCAAACTGACATCAGGAACCTGGCCTGGTGACTTTTGTTTCTCCGGGTAAAGGCCATGGTTCAGGTCCAGGGCCTTGTGGCCAGGAGTGGCCGGCTGCCTGCTGAAATTCCGCACGGATGAGGATACATGCCAGTTGCAAGGTGCCCCCACAGGCAACTGTGGCTGGTTTGACAGTGCCAAGTGCCTCCTGCAAACTGACATCAGGAACCTGGCCTGGTGACTTTTGTTTCTCTGGGGAAAGGCCATGGTTCATGTCCAGGGCCTTGTGGCCAGGAGTGGCCGGCTGCCTGCTGAAATTCCGCACGGATGAGGATACATCCCAGTTGCAAGGTGCCCCCACAGGCAACTGCGTCTGGTTTGACAGTGCCAAGTGCCTCCTGCAAACTGACATCAGGAACCTGGCCTGGTGTTTTTTGTTTCTCTGGGGAAAGGCCATGGTTCATGTCCAGGGCCTTGTGACCAGGATTGGCCGACTGCCTGCTGAAATTCCGCACGGATGAGGATACATCCCAGTTGCAAGGTGCCCCCACAGGCAACTGCGTCTGGTTTGACAGTGCCAAGTGCCACCTGCAAACTGACATCAGGAACCTGGCCTGGTGACTTTTGTTTCTCTGGGGAAAGGCCAACATTCTTTTCCGGGTACCGGTGGACGGAGTGGCCGGCTACCTGCTGAAATTCCGCACGGATCAGGATGCCTCCCAGACCGAAAGTACCACCCAAGGCAACTGTGGCTGGTTTGACAGTGCCAAGTGCCTCCTGCAAACTGACATCAGGAACCTGGCCTGGTGACTTTTATTTCTCTGGGGAAAGGCCATCATTCGTGTCCAGTGCCCCGCGGCCTGGAGTGGCCGGCTGCCTGCTGAAATTCCTCACGGTTGAGGATACCTCCCAGATGAAAGGTGCCCCCACAAGTAACTGTGGCTGGTTTGACAGTGCCAAGTGCCTCCTGCAAACTGACATCAGGAACCTGGCCTGGTGACTTTTGTTTCTCTGGGGAAAGTCCATGGTTCATGTCCATGGCCTGGGGGCCCCAGAGTGGCAGGCTGCCGGCTGAAATTCTGCATGGATCAGGATGCCGCCGAGATGGAACGTGCCCCCAGAGGCAACTGTGGCTGGTTTGACAGTGCCAAGTGCCTCCTGCAAACTGACATCAGGAACCTGGCCTGCTGACTTTTGTTTCTCTGGGGAAAGGCCATGGTTCATGTCCAGGGCCTGGTAGCCCGGAGTGGCCGGCTGCCTGCTGAAATTCCATATGGATCAGGATGCCTCCCAGATGAAAAATGCCCCCAGAGGAAACTGCGTCAGGTTTGACAGTGCCAAGTGCCTCCTGCAAACTGACATCAGGAACCTGGCCTGGTGACTTTTGTTTCTCTGGGGAAAGGCCATGGTTCATGTCCAGGGCCTGGTGGCTCGGAGTGGCCGGCTGCCTGCTGAAATTCCGCATGGATTAGGATGCCTCCCACATGAAAAATGCCCCCACAGGCACCTGTGGCTGGTTTGACAGTGCCAAGTGCCTCCTGCCAACTGACATCTGGAACCTGGCCTGGTGACTTTTGTTTCTCTGGGGAAAGGCCATGATTCTTTTCCGGGGTACGGTGGCCCGGAGTGGCCGGCTGCCTGCTGAAATTCCAAAAGGATCAGGATGCCTCCCAGACCGAAAGTACCACCCAAGGCAACTGTGGCTGGTTTGACAGTGCCAAGTGCCTCCTGCAAACAGACATCAGCGACCTGGCCTGCTGAGTTCTGTTTCTCTGGGGAAAGGCCATGGTTCCTCTCCAGGGCCCGGTGGCTCGAGTGGCAGGCTGCCTGCTGAAATTCCACATGGATCAGGAGGCCTCCCAGATGAAAGGTGCCCCCACAGGCAACTGTGGCTGGTTTGACAGTGCCAAGTGCCTCCTGCAAACTGACATCAGGAACCTGGCCTGGTGACTTTTATTTCTCTGGGGAAAGGCCATCATTCGTGTCCAGTGCCCCGCGGCCTGGAGTGGCCGGCTGCCTGCTGAAATTCCTCACGGTTGAGGATACCTCCCAGATGAAAGGTGCCCCCACAGGTAACTGTGGCTGGTTTGACACTGACAAGTGCCTCCTGCAAACTGACATCAGGAACCTGGCCTGGTGACTTTTGTTTCTCTGGGGAAAGTCCATGGTTCATGTCCATGGCCTGGGGGCCCGGAGTGGCCGGCTGCCTGCTGAAATTCTGCATGGATCAGGATGCCGCCGAGATGGAAGGTGCCACCACAGGCAACTGTGGCTGGTTTGACACTGCCAAGTGCCTCCTGCAAACTGACATCAGGAACCTGGCCTGCTGACTTTTGTTTCTCTGGGGAAAGGCCATGGTTCATGTCCAGGGCCTGGGGGCTCGGAGTGGCCGGCTGCCTGCTGAAATTCCGCATGGATCAGGATGCCTCCCAGATGAAAAATGCCCCCACAGGCAACTGCGTCTGGTTTGACAGTGCCAAGTGACTCCTGCAAACTGACATCAGGAACCTGGCCTGGTGACTTTTGTTTCTGTGTGTAAAGGCCATGATTCTTTTCCGGGGTACGGTGGCCCGGAGTGGCGGGCTGCCTGCTGAAATTCCGCACGGATCAGGATGCCTCCCAGACCGAAAGTACCACCCAAGGCAACTGTGGCTGGTTTGACAGTGCCAAGTGCCTCCTGCAAACAGACATCAGCGACCTGGCCTGCTGAGTTCTGTTTCTCTGGGGAAAGGCCATGGTTCATGTCCAGGGCCCGGTGGCTCGAGTGAGAGGCTGCCTGCTGAAATTCCAAACGGATCAGGATGCCTCCCAGACCGAAAGTACCACCCAAGGCAACTGTGGCTGGTTTGACAGTGCCAAGTGCCTCCTGCAAACTGACATCAGGAACCTGGCCTGGTGACTTTTGTTTCTCTGGGGAAAGGCCATGGTTCATGTCCAGGGCCTTGTGGCCAGGAGTGGCCGGCTGCCTGCTGAAATTCCGCACGGATGAGGATACATCCCAGTTGCAAGGTGCCCCCACAGGCAACTGCGTCTGGTTTGACAGTGCCAAGTGCCACCTGCAAACTGACATCAGGAACCTGGCCTGGTGACTTTTGTTTGTCTGGGGAAAGGCCATTATTCTTGTCCGGGTCCCGGTGGCCCGGACTGGCAGGCTGCCTGCTGAAATTCCAAAAGGATCAGGATACCTCCCAGATGCAAGGTGCCCCCACAGGCAACTGCGGCTGGTTTGACAGTGCCAAGTGCCTCCTGCAAACTGACATCAGGAACCTGGCCTGGTGACTTTTGTTTCTCTGGGTAAAGGCCATGGTTCATGTCCAGGGCTTGGTGGCCCGGAGTGGCCGGCTGCCTGCTGAAATTCCAAATGGATCAGGATACCTCCCAGACCGAAAGTACCACCAGAGGCAACTGTGGCTGGTTTGACAGTGCCAAGTGCCTCCTGCAAACTGACATCAGGAACCTGGCCTGGTGACTTTTGTTTCTCTGGGGAAAGGCCATCATTCTTGTCCGGGGCCCAGAGTGGCCGGAGTGTCCGGCTGCCTGCTGAAATTCCACATGGATCAGGATGCCTCCCAGATGAAAAATGCCCCCACAGGCAACTGCGTCTGGTTTGACAGTGCCAAGTGCCTCCTGCAAACTGACATCAGGAACCTGGCCTGCTGACTTTTGTTTCTCTGGGGAAAGGCCATGGTTCATGTCCAGGGCCTTGTGGCCAGGAGTGGCCGGCTGCCTGCTGAAATTCCGCACGGATGAGGATACATCCCAGTTGCAAGGTGCCCCCACAGGCAACTGCGTCTGGTTTGACAGTGCCAAGTGCCACCTGCAAACTGACATCAGGAACCTGGCCTGGTGACTTTTGTTTCTCTGGGGAAAGGCCAACATTCTTTTCAGGGTACCGGTGGACGGAGTGGCCGACTGCCTGCTGAAATTCCGCACGGATCAGGATGCCTCCCAGACCGAAAGTACCACCCAAGGCAACTGTGGCTGGTTTGACAGTGCCAAGTGCCTCCTGCAAACTGACATCAGGAACCTGGCCTGGTGACTTTTATTTCTCTGGGGAAAGGCCATCATTCGTGTCCAGTGCCCCGCGGCCTGGAGTGGCCGGCTGCCTGCTGAAATTCCTCACGGTTGAGGATACCTCCCAGATGAAAGGTGCCCCCACAAGTAACTGTGGCTGGTTTGACAGTGCCAAGTGCCTCCTGCAAACTGACATCAGGAACCTGGCCTGCTGACTTTTGTTTCTCAGGGGAAAGGCCATGGTTCATGTCCAGGGCCTGGTAGCCCGGAGTGGCCGGCTGCCTGCTGAAATTCCATATGGATCAGGATGCCTCCCAGATGAAAAATGCCCCCAGAGGAAACTGCGTCAGGTTTGACAGTGCCAAGTGCCTCCTGCAAACTGACATCAGGAACCTGGCCTGGTGACTTTTGTTTCTCTGGGGAAAGGCCATGGTTCATGTCCAGGGCCTGGGGGCTCGGAGTGGCCGGCTGCCTGCTGAAATTCCGCATGGATCAGGATGCCTCCCAGATGAAAAATGCCCCCACAGGCAACTGCGTCTGGTTTGACAGTGCCAAGTGACTCCTGCAAACTGACATCAGGAACCTGGCCTGGTGACTTTTGTTTCTGTGTGTAAAGGCCATGATTCTTTTCCGGGGTACGGTGGCCCGGAGTGGCGGGCTGCCTGCTGAAATTCCGCACGGATCAGGATGCCTCCCAGACCGAAAGTACCACCCAAGGCAAATGTGGCTGGTTTGACAGTGCCAAGTGCCTCCTGCAAACAGACATCAGCGACCTGGCCTGCTGAGTTCTGTTTCTCTGGGGAAAGGCCATCGTTCCTCTCCAGGGCCTGGGGGCTCGGAGTGGCCGGCTGCCTGCTGAAATTCCGCACGGATCAGGATGCCTCCCAGACCGAAAGTACCACCACAGGCAAATGTGGCTGGTTTGACAGTGCCAAGTGCCTCCTGCCAACTGACATCTGGAACCTGGCCTGGTGACTTTTGTTTCTCTGGGGAAAGGCCATGGTTCATATCCTGAGCCTGGTGTCCTGGAGTGGCCGGCTGCCTGCTGAAATTCCGAACGGACCCGGATGCCGCCCAGATGAAAGGTACCACCAGAGGCAACTGCGTCAGGTTTGACAGTGCCAAGTGCCTCCTGCAAACTGACATCAGGAACCTGGCCTGGTGACTTTTGTTTCTCTGGGGAAAGGCCATGATTCTTTTCCGGAGTACGGTGGCCCGGAGTGGCCGGCTGCCTGCTGAAATTCCAAAAGGATCAGGATGCCTCCCAGACCGAAAGTACCACCCAAGGCAACTGTGGCTGGTTTGACAGTGCCAAGTGCCTCCTGCAAACAGACATCAGCGACCTGGCCTGCTGAGTTCTGTTTCTCTGGGGAAAGGCCATGGTTCATGTCCAGGGCCCGGTGGCTCGAGTGAGAGGCTGCCTGCAGAAATTCCAAACGGATCAGGATACCTCCAGGATCGAAAGTACCACCACAGGCAACTGTGGCTGGTTTGACAGTGCCAAGTGCCTCCTGCAAACTGACATCAGGAACCTGGCCTGGTGACTTTTGTTTCTCTGGGGAAAAGCCATGGTTCATGTCCAGGGCCTGGTGGCCCGGAGTGGCCGGCTGCCTGCTGAAATTCCGCACGGATCAGGATGCCTCCCAGACCGAAAGTACCACCCAAGGCCACTGTGGCTGGTTTGACAGTGCCAAGTGCCTCCTGCAAACTGACATCAGGAACCTGGCCTGGTGACTTTTGTTTCTCTGGGGAAAGGCCATGGTTCATGTCCAGGGCCTTGTGGCCAGGAGTGGCCGGCTGCCTGCTGAAATTCCGCACGGATGAGGATACATCCCAGTTGCAAGGTGCCCCCACAGGCAACTGCGTCTGGTTTGACAGTGCCAAGTGCCACCTGCAAACTGACATCAGGAACCTGGCCTGGTGACTTTTGTTTGTCTGGGGAAAGGCCATTATTCTTGTCCGGGTCCCGGTGGCCCGGACTGGCAGGCTGCCTGCTGAAATTCCAAAAGGATCAGGATACCTCCCAGATGCAAGGTGCCCCCACAGGCAACTGCGGCTGGTTTGACAGTGCCAAGTGCCTCCTGCAAACTGACATCAGGAACCTGGCCTGGTGACTTTTGTTTCTCTGGGGAAAGGCCATGGTTCATGTCCAGGGCTTGGTGGCCCGGAGTGGCCGGCTGCCTGCTGAAATTCCAAATGGATCAGGATACCTCCCAGACCGAAAGTACCACCAGAGGCAACTGTGGCTGGTTTGACAGTGCCAAGTGCCTCCTGCAAACTGACATCAGGAACCTGGCCTGGTGACTTTTGTTTCTCTGGGGAAAGGCCATCATTCTTGTCCGGGGCCCAGAGTGGCCGGAGTGTCCGGCTGCCTGCTGAAATTCCACATGGATCAGGATGCCTCCCAGATGAAAAATGCCCCCACAGGCAACTGCGTCTGGTTTGACAGTGCCAAGTGCCTCCTGCAAACTGACATCAGGAACCTGGCCTGGTGACTTTTGTTTCTCTGGGGAAAGGCCATGGTTCATGTCCAGGGCCTTGTGGCCAGGAGTGGCCGGCTGCCTGCTGAAATTCCGCACGGATGAGGATACATCCCAGTTGCAAGGTGCCCCCACAGGCAACTGCGTCTGGTTTGACAGTGCCAAGTGCCACCTGCAAACTGACATCAGGAACCTGGCCTGGTGACTTTTGTTTCTCTGGGGAAAGGCCAACATTCTTTTCAGGGTACCGGTGGACGGAGTGGCCGACTGCCTGCTGAAATTCCGCACGGATCAGGATGCCTCCCAGACCGAAAGTACCACCCAAGGCAACTGTGGCTGGTTTGACAGTGCCAAGTGCCTCCTGCAAACTGACATCAGGAACCTGGCCTGGTGACTTTTATTTCTCTGGGGAAAGGCCATCATTCGTGTCCAGTGCCCCGCGGCCTGGAGTGGCCGGCTGCCTGCTGAAATTCCTCACGGTTGAGGATACCTCCCAGATGAAAGGTGCCCCCACAAGTAACTGTGGCTGGTTTGACAGTGCCAAGTGCCTCCTGCAAACTG
This sequence comes from Passer domesticus, assembly GCF_036417665.1. Classification (NCBI taxonomy): domain Eukaryota; kingdom Metazoa; phylum Chordata; class Aves; order Passeriformes; family Passeridae; genus Passer; species Passer domesticus. The sequence goes on from NC_087474.1 coordinate 61,517,359, forward strand.
ACATCAGGAACCTGGCCTGCTGACTTTTGTTTCTCAGGGGAAAGGCCATGGTTCATGTCCAGGGCCTGGTAGCCCGGAGTGGCCGGCTGCCTGCTGAAATTCCATATGGATCAGGATGCCTCCCAGATGAAAAATGCCCCCAGAGGAAACTGCGTCAGGTTTGACAGTGCCAAGTGCCTCCTGCAAACTGACATCAGGAACCTGGCCTGGTGACTTTTGTTTCTCTGGGGAAAGGCCATGTTTCATGTCCAGGGCCTGGGGGCTCGGAGTGGCCGGCTGCCTGCTGAAATTCCGCATGGATCAGGATGCCTCCCAGATGAAAAATGCCCCCACAGGCAACTGCGTCTGGTTTGACAGTGCCAAGTGCCTCCTGCAAACTGACATCAGGAACCTGGCCTGGTGACTTTTGTTTCTGTGTGTAAAGGCCATCATTCTTTTCCAGGGTACGGTGGCCCGGAGTGGCCGGCTGCCTGCTGAAATTCCGCACGGATCAGGATGACTCCCAGACCGAAAGTACCACCCAAGGCAAATGTGGCTGGTTTGACAGTGCCAAGTGCCTCCTGCAAACAGACATCAGCGACCTGGCCTGCTGAGTTCTGTTTCTCTGGGGAAAGGCCATGGTTCCTCTCCAGGGCCCGGTGGCTCGAGTGGCAGGCTGCCTGCTGAAATTCCACATGGATCAGGATGCCTCCCAGATGAAAGGTGCCCCCACAGGCAACTGTGGCTGGTTTGACACTGCCAAGTGCCACCTGCAAACTGACATCAGGAACCTGGCCTGGTGACTTTTGTTTCTCTGGGGAAAGGCCAACATTCTTTTCTGGGTACCGGTGGACGGAGTGGCCGACTGCCTGCTGAAATTCTGCACGGATCAGGATGCCTCCCAGACCGAAAGTACCACCCAAGGCAACTGCGGCTGGTTTGACAGTGCCAAGTGCCTCCTGCAAACTGACATCAGGAACCTGGCCTGGTGACTTTTGTTTCTCCGGGTAAAGGCCATGGTTCAGGTCCAGGGCCTTGTGGCCAGGAGTGGCCGGCTGCCTGCTGAAATTCCGCACGGATGAGGATACATGCCAGTTGCAAGGTGCCCCCACAGGCAACTGTGGCTGGTTTGACAGTGCCAAGTGCCTCCTGCAAACTGACATCAGGAACCTGGCCTGGTGACTTTTGTTTCTCTGGGGAAAGGCCATGGTTCATGTCCAGGGCCTTGTGGCCAGGAGTGGCCGGCTGCCTGCTGAAATTCCGCACGGATGAGGATACATCCCAGTTGCAAGGTGCCCCCACAGGCAACTGCGTCTGGTTTGACAGTGCCAAGTGCCTCCTGCAAACTGACATCAGGAACCTGGCCTGGTGTTTTTTGTTTCTCTGGGGAAAGTCCATGGTTCATGTCCATGGCATGGGGGCCCGGAGTGGCCGGCTGCCTGCTGAAATTCTGCATGGATCAGGATGCCGCCGAGATGGAAGGTGCCACCACAGGCAACTGTGGCTGGTTTGACACTGCCAAGTGCCTCCTGCAAACTGACATCAGGAACCTGGCCTGGTGACTTTTGTTTCTCTGGGGAAAAGCCATGGTTCATGTCCAGGGCCTGGTGGCCCGGAGTGGCCGGCTGCCTGCTGAAATTCCGCACGGATCAGGATGCCTCCCAGACCGAAAGTACCACCCAAGGCAACTGTGGCTGGTTTGACAGTGCCAAGTGCCTCCTGCAAACTGACATCAGGAACCTGGCCTGGTGACTTTTGTTTCTCTGGGGAAAGGCCATGGTTCATGTCCAGGGCCTTGTGGCCAGGAGTGGCCGGCTGCCTGCTGAAATTCCGCACGGATGAGGATACATCCCAGTTGCAAGGTGCCCCCACAGGCAACTGCGTCTGGTTTGACAGTGCCAAGTGCCACCTGCAAACTGACATCAGGAACCTGGCCTGGTGACTTTTGTTTGTCTGGGGAAAGGCCATTATTCTTGTCCGGGTCCCGGTGGCCCGGACTGGCAGGCTGCCTGCTGAAATTCCAAAAGGATCAGGATACCTCCCAGATGCAAGGTGCCCCCACAGGCAACTGCGGCTGGTTTGACAGTGCCAAGTGCCACCTGCAAACTGACATCAGGAACCTGGCCTGGTGACTTTTGTTTGTCTGGGGAAAGGCCATTATTCTTGTCCGGGTCCCGGTGGCCCGGACTGGCAGGCTGCCTGCTGAAATTCCAAAAGGATCAGGATACCTCCCAGATGCAAGGTGCCCCCACAGGCAACTGCGGCTGGTTTGACAGTGCCAAGTGCCTCCTGCAAACTGACATCAGGAACCTGGACTGGTGACTTTTGTTTCTCTGGGGAAAGGCCATGGTTCATGTCCAGGGCTTGGTGGCCCGCAGTGGCCGGCTGCCTGCTGAAATTCCAAATGGATCAGGATACCTCCCAGACCGAAAGTACCACCAGAGGCAACTGTGGCTGGTTTGACAGTGCCAAGTGCCTCCTGCAAACTGACATCAGGAACCTGGCCTGGTGACTTTTGTTTCTCTGGGGAAAGGCCATCATTCTTGTCCGGGGCCCAGAGTGGCCGGAGTGTCCGGCTGCCTGCTGAAATTCCACATGGATCAGGATGCCTCCCAGATGAAAAATGCCCCCACAGGCAACTGCGTCTGGTTTGACAGTGCCAAGTGCCTCCTGCAAACTGACATCAGGAACCTGGCCTGGTGACTTTTGTTTCTCTGGGGAAAGGCCATGGTTCATGTCCAGGGCCTTGTGGCCAGGAGTGGCCGGCTGCCTGCTGAAATTCCGCACGGATGAGGATACGTCCCAGTTGCAAGGTGCCCCCACAGGCAACTGCGTCTGGTTTGACAGTGCCAAGTGCCACCTGCAAACTGACATCAGGAACCTGGCCTGGTGACTTTTGTTTCTCTGGGGAAAGGCCAACATTCTTTTCAGGGTACCGGTGGACGGAGTGGCCGACTGCCTGCTGAAATTCCGCACGGATCAGGATGCCTCCCAGACCGAAAGTACCACCCAAGGCAACTGTGGCTGGTTTGACAGTGCCAAGTGCCTCCTGCAAACTGACATCAGGAACCTGGCCTGGTGACTTTTATTTCTCTGGGGAAAGGCCATCATTCGTGTCCAGTGCCCCGCGGCCTGGAGTGGCCGGCTGCCTGCTGAAATTCCTCACGGTTGAGGATACCTCCCAGATGAAAGGTGCCCCCACAAGTAACTGTGGCTGGTTTGACAGTGCCAAGTGCCTCCTGCAAACTGACATCAGGAACCTGGCCTGGTGACTTTTGTTTCTCTGGGGAAAGTCCATGGTTCATGTCCATGGCCTGGGGGCCCCAGAGTGGCAGGCTGCCGGCTGAAATTCTGCATGGATCAGGATGCCGCCGAGATGGAAGGTGCCCCCAGAGGCAACTGTGGCTGGTTTGACAGTGCCAAGTGCCTCCTGCAAACTGACATCAGGAACCTGGCCTGCTGACTTTTGTTTCTCAGGGGAAAGGCCATGGTTCATGTCCAGGGCCTGGTAGCCCGGAGTGGCCGGCTGCCTGCTGAAATTCCATATGGATCAGGATGCCTCCCAGATGAAAAATGCCCCCAGAGGAAACTGCGTCAGGTTTGACAGTGCCAAGTGCCTCCTGCAAACTGACATCAGGAACCTGGCCTGGTGACTTTTGTTTCTCTGGGGAAAGGCCATGTTTCATGTCCAGGGCCTGGGGGCTCGGAGTGGCCGGCTGCCTGCTGAAATTCCGCATGGATCAGGATGCCTCCCAGATGAAAAATGCCCCCACAGGCAACTGCGTCTGGTTTGACAGTGCCAAGTGCCTCCTGCAAACTGACATCAGGAACCTGGCCTGGTGACTTTTGTTTCTGTGTGTAAAGGCCATCATTCTTTTCCAGGGTACGGTGGCCCGGAGTGGCCGGCTGCCTGCTGAAATTCCGCACGGATCAGGATGACTCCCAGACCGAAAGTACCACCCAAGGCAAATGTGGCTGGTTTGACAGTGCCAAGTGCCTCCTGCAAACAGACATCAGCGACCTGGCCTGCTGAGTTCTGTTTCTCTGGGGAAAGGCCATCGTTCCTCTCCAGGGCCCGGTGGCTCGAGTGGCAGGCTGCCTGCTGAAATTCCACATGGATCAGGATGCCTCCCAGATGAAAGGTGCCCCCACAGGCAACTGTGGCTGGTTTGACAGTGCCAAGTGCCACCTGCAAACTGACATCAGGAACCTGGCCTGGTGACTTTTGTTTCTCTGGGGAAAGGCCAACATTCTTTTCCGGGTACCGGTGGACGGAGTGGCCGACTGCCTGCTGAAATTCTGCACGGATCAGGATACCTCCCAGACCGAAAGTACCACCCAAGGCAACTGCGGCTGGTTTGACAGTGCCAAGTGCCTCCTGCAAACTGACATCAGGAACCTGGCCTGGTGACTTTTGTTTCTCTGGGTAAAGGCCATGGTTCAGATCCAGGGCCTTGTGGCCAGGAGTGGCCGGCTGCCTGCTGAAATTCCGCACGGATGAGGATACATGCCAGTTGCAAGGTGCCCCCACAGGCAACTGTGGCTGGTTTGACAGTGCCAAGTGCCTCCTGCAAACTGACATCAGGAACCTGGCCTGGTGACTTTTGTTTCTCTGGGGAAAGGCCATGGTTCATGTCCAGGGCCTTGTGGCCAGGAGTGGCCGGCTGCCTGCTGAAATTCCGCACGGATGAGGATACATCCCAGTTGCAAGGTGCCCCCACAGGCAACTGCGTCTGGTTTGACAGTGCCAAGTGCCTCCTGCAAACTGACATCAGGAACCTGGCCTGGTGTTTTTTGTTTCTCTGGGGAAAGGCCATGGTTCATGTCCAGGGCCTTGTGGCCAGGAGTGGCCGGCTGCCTGCTGAAATTCCGCACGGATGAGGATACATCCCAGTTGCAAGGTGCCCCCACAGGCAACTGCGTCTGGTTTGACAGTGCCAAGTGCCACCTGCAAACTGACATCAGGAACCTGGCCTGGTGACTTTTGTTTCTCTGGGGAAAGGCCAACATTCTTTTCCGGGTACCGGTGGACGGAGTGGCCGGCTGCCTGCTGAAATTCCAAACGGATCAGGATGCCTCCCAGACCGAAAGTACCACCCAAGGCAACTGTGGCTGGTTTGACAGTGCCAAGTGCCTCCTGCAAACAGACATCAGCGACCTGGCCTGCTAAGTTATGTTTCTCTGGGGAAAGGCCATCGTTCCTCTCCAGGGCCCGGTGGCTCGAGTGGCCGGCTGCCTGCTGAAATTCCACATGGATCAGGAGGCCTCCCAGATGAAAGGTGCCCCCACAGGCAACTGTGGCTGGTTTGACAGTGCCAAGTGCCTCCTGCAAACTGACATCAGGAACCTGGCCTGGTGACTTTTGTTTCTCTGGGGAAAGTCCATGGTTCATGTCCATGGCCTGGGGGCCCCAGAGTGGCAGGCTGCCGGCTGAAATTCTGCATGGATCAGGATGCCGCCGAGATGGAAGGTGCCCCCAGAGGCAACTGTGGCTGGTTTGACAGTGCCAAGTGCCTCCTGCAAACTGACATCAGGAACCTGGCCTGCTGACTTTTGTTTCTCAGGGGAAAGGCCATGGTTCATGTCCAGGGCCTGGTAGCCCGGAGTGGCCGGCTGCCTGCTGAAATTCCATATGGATCAGGATGCCTCCCAGATGAAAAATGCCCCCAGAGGAAACTGCGTCAGGTTTGACAGTGCCAAGTGCCTCCTGCAAACTGACATCAGGAACCTGGCCTGGTGACTTTTGTTTCTCTGGGGAAAGGCCATGTTTCATGTCCAGGGCCTGGGGGCTCGGAGTGGCCGGCTGCCTGCTGAAATACCGCATGGATCAGGATGCCTCCCAGATGAAAAATGCCCCCACAGGCAACTGCGTCTGGTTTGACAGTGCCAAGTGCCTCCTGCAAACTGACATCAGGAACCTGGCCTGGTGACTTTTGTTTCTCTGGGGAAAGGCCATCATTCTTTTCCAGGGTACGGTGGCCCGGAGTGGCCGGCTGCCTGCTGAAATTCCGCACGGATGAGGATACATGCCAGTTGCAAGGTGCCCCCACAGGCAACTGTGGCTGGTTTGACAGTGCCAAGTGCCTCCTGCAAACTGACATCAGGAACCTGGCCTGGTGACTTTTGTTTCTCTGGGGAAAGGCCATGGTTCATGTCCAGGGCCTTGTGGCCAGGAGTGGCCGGCTGCCTGCTGAAATTCCGCACGGATGAGGATACATCCCAGTTGCAAGGTGCCCCCACAGGCAACTGCGTCTGGTTTGACAGTGCCAAGTGCCTCCTGCAAACTGACATCAGGAACCTGGCCTGGTGTTTTTTGTTTCTCTGGGGAAAGGCCATGGTTCATGTCCAGGGCCTTGTGGCCAGGAGTGGCCGGCTGCCTGCTGAAATTCCGCACGGATGAGGATACATCCCAGTTGCAAGGTGCCCCCACAGGCAACTGCGTCTGGTTTGACAGTGCCAAGTGCCACCTGCAAACTGACATCAGGAACCTGGCCTGGTGACTTTTGTTTCTCTGGGGAAAGGCCAACATTCTTTTCCGGGTACCGGTGGACGGAGTGGCCGGCTGCCTGCTGAAATTCCAAAAGGATCAGGATGCCTCCCAGACCGAAAGTACCAGCCAAGGCAACTGTGGCTGGTTTGACAGTGCCAAGTGCCTCCTGCAAACAGACATCAGCGACCTGGCCTGCTAAGTTCTGTTTCTCTGGGGAAAGGCCATCGTTCCTCTCCAGGGCCCGGTGGCTCGAGTGGCAGGCTGCCTGCTGAAATTCCACATGGATCAGGAGGCCTCCCAGATGAAAGGTGCCCCCACAGGCAACTGTGGCTGGTTTGACAGTGCCAAGTGCCTCCTGCAAACTGACATCAGGAACCTGGCCTGGTGACTTTTATTTCTCTGGGTAAAGGCCATCATTCGTGTCCAGTGCCCCGCGGCCTGGAGTGGCCGGCTGCCTGCTGAAATTCCTCACGGTTGAGGATACCTCCCAGATGAAAGGTGCCCCCACAGGTAACTGTGGCTGGTTTGACACTGCCAAGTGCCTCCTGCAAACTGACATCAGGAACCTGGCCTGGTGACTTTTGTTTCTCTGGGGAAAGTCCATGGTTCATGTCCATGGCCTGGGGGCCCGGAGTGGCCGGCTGCCTGCTGAAATTCTGCATGGATCAGGATGCCGCCGAGATGGAAGGTGCCACCACAGGCAACTGTGGCTGGTTTGACAGTGCCAAGTGCCTCCTGCAAACTGACATCAGGAACCTGGCCTGGTGACTTTTGTTTCTCTGGGGAAAAGCCATGGTTCATGTCCAGGGCCTGGTGGCCCGGAGTGGCCGGCTGCCTGCTGAAATTCCAAATGGATCAGGATACATCCCAGATGAAAAATGCCCCCACAGGCAACTGCGTCTGGTTTGACAGTGCCAAGTGCCTCCTGCCAACTGACATCAGGAACCTGGCCTGGTGACTTTTGTTTCTGTGTGTAAAGGCCATCATTCTTTTCCAGGGTACGCTGGCCCGGAGTGGCCGGCTGCCTGCTGAAATTCCGCACGGATCAGGATGCCTCCCAGACCGAAAGTACCACCCAAGGCAAATGTGGCTGGTTTGACAGTGCCAAGTGCCTCCTGCAAACAGACATCAGCGACCTGGCCTGCTGAGTTCTGTTTCTCTGGGGAAAGGCCATCGTTCCTCTCCAGGGCCCGGTGGCTCGAGTGGCAGGCTGCCTGCTGAAATTCCACATGGATCAGGATGCCTCCCAGATGAAAGGTGCCACCACAGGCAACTGTGGCTGGTTTGACAGTGCCAAGTGCCTCCTGCCAACTGACATCTGGAACCTGGCCTGGTGACTTTTGTTTCTCTGGGGAAAGGCCATGGTTCCTATCCTGAGCCTGGTGTCCTGGAGTGGCCGGCTGCCTGCTGAAATTCCTCACGGTTGAGGATACCTCCCAGATGAAAGGTGCCCCCACAGGTAACTGTGGCTGGTTTGACAGTGCCAAGTGCCTCCTGCAAACTGACATCAGGAACCTGGCCTGCTGACTTTTGTTTCTCTGGGGAAAGGCCATGGTTCATGTCCATGGCCTGGTAGCCCGGAGTGGCCGGCTGCCTGCTGAAATTCCACATGGATCAGGATGCCTCCCAGATGAAAAATGCCCCCAGAGGAAACTGAGTCAGGTTTGACAGTGCCAAGTGCCTCCTGCAAACTGACATCAGGAACCTGACCTGGTGACTTTTGTTTCTCTGGGGAAAGGCCATGGTTCATGTCCAGGGCCTGGTGGCTCGGAGTGGCCGGCTGCCTGCTGAAATTCCGCATGGATCAGGATGCCTCTCACATGAGAAATGCCCCCACAGGCACCTGTGGCTGGTTTGACAGTGCCAAGTGCCTCCTGCCAACTGACATCTGGAACCTGGCCTGGTGACTTTTGTTTCTCTGGGGAAAGGCCATGGTTTATATCCTGAGCCTGGTGTCCTGGAGTGGCCGGCAGCCTGCTGAAATTCTGGACGGACCAGGATGCCGCCCAGATGAAAGGTACCACCAGAGGCAACTGCGTCTGGTTTGACAGTACCAAGTGCCTCCTGCAAACTGACATCAGGAACCTGGCCTGGTGACTTTTGTTTCTCTGGGGAAAGGCCATGATTCTTTTCCGGGGTACGGTGGCCCGGAGAGGCCGGCTGCCTGCTGAAATTCCAAAAGGATCAGGATGCCTCCCAGACCGAAAGTACCACCCAAGGCAACTGTGGCTGGTTTGACCGTGCCAAGTGCCTCCTGCAAACAGACATCAGCGACCTGGCCTGCTGAGTTCTGTTTCTCTGGGGAAAGGCCATCGTTCCTCTCCAGGGCCCGGTGGCTCGAGTGGCAGGCTGCCTGCTGAAATTCCACATGGATCAGGAGGCCTCCCAGATGAAAGGTGCCCCCACAGGCAACTGTGGCTGGTTTGACAGTGCCAAGTGCCTCCTGCAAACTGACATCAGGAACCTGGCCTGGTGACTTTTATTTCTCTGGGTAAAGGCCCTCATTTGTGTCCAGTGCCCCGCGGCCTGGAGTGGCCGGCTGCCTGCTGAAATTCCTCACGGTTGAGGATACCTCCCAGATGAAAGGTGCCCCCACAGGTAACTGTGGCTGGTTTGACAGTGCCAAGTGCCTCCTGCAAACTGACATCAGGAACCTGGCCTGGTGACTTTTGTTTCTCTGGGGAAAGGCCATGGTTCATGTCCAGGGCCTGGGGGCTCGGAGTGGCCGGCTGCCTGCTGAAATTCCGCATGGATCAGGATGCCTCCCAGATGAAAAATGCCCCCACAGGCAACTGCGTCTGGTTTGACAGTGCCAAGTGACTCCTGCAAACTGACATCAGGAACCTGGCCTGGTGACTTTTGTTTCTGTGTGTAAAGGCCATGATTCTTTTCCGGGGTACGGTGGCCCGGAGTGGCGGGCTGCCTGCTGAAATTCCGCACGGATCAGGATGCCTCCCAGACCGAAAGTACCACCCAAGGCAAATGTGGCTGGTTTGACAGTGCCAAGTGCCTCCTGCAAACAGACATCAGCGACCTGGCCTGCTGAGTTCTGTTTCTCTGGGGAAAGGCCATCGTTCCTCTCCAGGGCCTGGGGGCTCGGAGTGGCCGGCTGCCTGCTGAAATTCCATATGGATCAGGATGCCTCCCACATGAAAAATGCCCCCACAGGCACCTGTGGCTGGTTTGACAGTGCCAAGTGCCTCCTGCCAACTGACATCTGGAACCTGGCCTGGTGACTTTTGTTTCTCTGGGGAAAGGCCATGGTTCATATCCTGAGCCTGGTGTCCTGCAGTGGCCGGCTGCCTGCTGAAATTCCGAACGTACCAGGATGCCGCCCAGATGAAAGGTACCACCAGAGGCAACTGCGTCAGGTTTGACAGTGCCAAGTGCCTCCTGCAAACTGACATCAAGAACCTGGCCTGGTGACTTTTGTTTCTCTGGGGAAAGGCCATGATTCTTTTCCGGAGTACGGTGGCCCGGAGTGGCCGGCTGCCTGCTGAAATTCCAAAAGGATCAGGATGCCTCCCAGACCGAAAGTACCACCCAAGGCAACTGTGGCTGGTTTGACAGTGCCAAGTGCCTCCTGCAAACAGACATCAGCGACCTGGCCTGCTGAGTTCTGTTTCTCTGGGGAAAGGCCATGGTTCATGTCCAGGGCCCGGTGGCTCGAGTGAGAGGCTGCCTGCTGAAATTCCAAACGGATCAGGATACCTCCCAGATCGAAAGTACCACCACAGGCAACTGTGGCTGGTTTGACAGTGCCAAGTGCCTCCTGCAAACTGACATCAGGAACCTGGCCTGCTGACTTTTGTTTCTCTGGGGAAAAGCCATGGTTCATGTCCAGGGCCTGGTGGCCCGGAGTGGCCGGCTGCCTGCTGAAATTCCGCACGGATCAGGATGCCTCCCAGACCGAAAGTACCACCCAAGGCAACTGTGGCTGGTTTGACAGTGCCAAGTGCCACCTGCAAACTGACATCAGGAACCTGGCCTGGTGACTTTTGTTTGTCTGGGGAAAGGCCATTATTCTTGTCCGGGTCCCGGTGGCCCGGACTGGCAGGCTGCCTGCTGAAATTCCAAAAGGATCAGGATACCTCCCAGATGCAAGGTGCCCCCACAGGCAACTGCGGCTGGTTTGACAGTGCCAAGTGCCTCCTGCAAACTGACATCAGGAACCTGGCCTGGTGACTTTTGTTTCTCTGGGGAAAGGCCATGGTTCATGTCCAGGGCTTGGTGGCCCGGAGTGGCCGGCTGCCTGCTGAAATTCCAAATGGATCAGGATACCTCCCAGACCGAAAGTACCACCAGAGGCAACTGTGGCTGGTTTGACAGTGCCAAGTGCCTCCTGCAAACTGACATCAGGAACCTGGCCTGGTGACTTTTGTTTCTCTGGGGAAAGGCCATCATTCTTGTCCGGGGCCCAGAGTGGCCGTAGTGTCCGGCTGCCTGCTGAAATTCCACATGGATCAGGATGCCTCCCAGATGAAAAATGCCCCCACAGGCAACTGCGTCTGGTTTGACAGTGCCAAGTGCCTCCTGCAAACTGACATCAGGAACCTGGCCTGGTGACTTTTGTTTCTCTGGGGAAAGGCCATGGTTCATGTCCAGGGCCTTGTGGCCAGGAGTGGCCGGCTGCCTGCTGAAATTCCGCACGGATGAGGATACATCCCAGTTGCAAGGTGCCCCCACAGGCAACTGTGGCTGGTTTGACAGTGCCAAGTGCCACCTGCAAACTGACATCAGGAACCTGGCCTGGTGACTTTTGTTTCTCTGGGGAAAGGCCAACATTCTTTTCAGGGTACCGGTGGACGGAGTGGCCGACTGCCTGCTGAAATTCCGCACGGATCAGGATGCCTCCCAGACCGAAAGTACCACCCAAGGCAACTGTGGCTGGTTTGACAGTGCCAAGTGCCTCCTGCAAACTGACATCAGGAACCTGGCCTGGTGACTTTTATTTCTCTGGGGAAAGGCCATCATTCGTGTCCAGTGCCCCGCGGCCTGGAGTGGCCGGCTGCCTGCTGAAATTCCTCACGGTTGAGGATACCTCCCAGATGAAAGGTGCCCCCACAAGTAACTGTGGCTGGTTTGACAGTGCCAAGTGCCTCCTGCAAACTGACATCAGGAACCTGGCCTGGTGACTTTTGTTTCTCTGGGGAAAGTCCATGGTTCATGTCCATGGCCTGGGGGCCCCAGAGTGGCAGGCTGCCGGCTGAAATTCTGCATGGATCAGGATGCCGCCGAGATGGAAGGTGCCACCAGAGGCAACTGTGGCTGGTTTGACAGTGCCAAGTGCCTCCTGTAAACTGACATCAGGAACCTGGCCTGCTGACTTTTGTTTCTCAGGGGAAAGGCCATGGTTCATGTCCAGGGCCTGGTAGCCCGGAGTGGCTGGCTGCCTGCTGAAATTCCATATGGATCAGGATGCCTCCCAGATGAAAAATGCCCCCAGAGGAAACTGCGTCAGGTTTGACAGTGCCAAGTGCCTCCTGCAAACTGACATCAGGAACCTGGCCTGGTGACTTTTGTTTCTCTGGGGAAAGGCCATGTTTCATGTCCAGGGCCTGGGGGCTCGGAGTGGCCAGCTGCCTGCTGAAATTCCGCATGGATCAGGATGCCTCCCAGATGAAAAATGCCCCAACAGGCAACTGCGTCTGGTTTGACAGTGCCAAGTGCCTCCTGCAAACTGACATCAGGAACCTGGCCTGGTGACTTTTGTTTCTGTGTGTAAAGGCCATTATTCTTTTCCAGGGTACGGTGGCCCGGAGTGGCCGGCTGCCTGCTGAAATTCCGCACGGATCAGGATGACTCCCAGACCGAAAGTACCACCCAAGGCAAATGTGGCTGGTTTGACAGTGCCAAGTGCCTCCTGCAAACACACATCAGCGACCTGGCCTGCTGAGTTCTGTTTCTCTGGGGAAAGGCCATCGTTCCTCTCCAGGGCCCGGTGGCTCGAGTGGCAGGCTGCCTGCTGAAATTCCACATGGATCAGGATGTCTCCCAGATGAAAGGTGCCCCCACAGGCAACTGTGGCTGGTTTGACAGTGCCAAGTGCCTCCTGCAAACTGACATCAGGAACCTGGCCTGGTGACTTTTGTTTCTCTGGGGAAAGGCCATCATTCTTGTCCGGGGCCCAGAGTGGCCTGGGGTGGCCAGCTGCCTGCTGAAATTCCGCACGGATCAGGATACCTCCCAGATGCAAGGTGCCCCCACAGGCAACTGTGGCTGGTTTGACAATGCCAAGTGCCTCCTGCAAACTGACATCAGGAACCTGGCCTGGTGACTTTTGTTTCTCTGGGGAAAAGCCATGGTTCATGTCCAGGGCCTGGTGGCCCGGAATGTCCGGCTGCCTGCTGAAATTCCGCATGGATCAGGATGCCTCCCACATGAAAAATACCCCCACAGGCAACTGCGTCTGGTTTGACAGTGCCAAGTGCCTCCTGCAAACTGACATCAGGAACCTGGCCTGGTGACTTTTGTTTCTCTGGGGAAAGGCCATCATTCTTGTCCAGGGCCTGGTGGCCCGGAGTGGCCGGCTGCCTGCTGAAATTCCGCATGGATCAGGATGCCTCCCACATGAAAAATGCCCCCACAGGCACCTACGGCTTGTTTGACAGTGCCAAGTGCCTCCTGCCAACTGACATCAGGAACCTGGCCTGGTGACTTTTGTTTCTCAGGGGAAAGGCCATCGTTCCTCTCCAGGGCCCGCTGGCCCGGAGTGGCCGGCTGCCTGCTGAAATTCCACACGGATCAGGATGCCTCCCAGATGAAAAATGCCCCCAGAGGAAACTGCGTCAGGTTTGACAGTGCCAAGTGCCTCCTGCAAACTGACATCAGGAACCTGGCCTGGTGACTTTTGTTTCTCTGGGGAAAGGCCATCGTCCTTGTCCGGGGCCTGCCGGCCCAGAGTGGCCGGCTGCATGCTGAAATTCCACACGGTTGAGGATACCTCCCAGTTGCAAGGTGCCCCCACAGGCAACTGTGGCTGGTTTGACAGTGCCATGTGCCTCCTGCAAACTGACATCAGGAACCTGGCCTGGTGACTTTCGTTTCTCTGGGGAAAGACCATGATTCATGTCCAGGGCCTTGCGGCCTGGAGTGCCCGGCTGCCTGCTGAAATTCCGCCCGGATCAGGATGCCTTCCAGACCGATACTACCACCACAGGCAACTGCGTCTGGTTTGACAGTGCCAAGTGCCTCCTGCAAACTGACATCAGGAACCTTGCCTGGTGACTTTTGTTTCTCTGGGGATAGGCCATCGTTCCTCTCCAGGGCCCGTAGTCCCGGAGGGGCCGGCTGCCTGCTGAAATTCCAAATGGATCAGGATGCCTGCCACATGAAAGGTGCCCCCACAGGCAACTACGTCTGGTTTGACAGTGCCAAGTGCCTCCTGCAAACTGACATCAGGAACCTGGCCTGGTGATTTTTGTTTCTCTGGGGAAAGGCCATCATTCGTGTCCAGAGCCTGGTGGCACGGAGTGGCCGGCTGCCTGCTGAAATTCCGCAGGGATCAGGATTCCTCCCAGAACGAAAGTACCACCACAGGCAACTGTGGCTGGTATGACAATACCTTGTGCCTCCTGCAAACTGACATCAGGAACCTGGCCTGGTGACTTTTGTTTCTCAGGGGAAATGCCATCGTTCGTGTCCAGGGCCAGGTGTCCCTGGGTGTCCGGCTGCCTGCTGAAATTCCGAACGGATTAGGATGCCGCCCAGATGAAAGGTACCACTACAGGCAACTGTGGCAGGTTTGACAGTGCCAAGTGCCTCCTGCAAACTGACATCAGGAACCTGGCCTGGTGACTTTTGTTTCTCTGGGGAAAAGCCGTGGTTCATGTCCAGGGCCTGGTGGCCCGGAGTGGCCGGCCGCCTGCTGAAATTCCGCATGGATCAGGATGCCTCCCAGACGCAAGGTGCCCCCACAGGCACCTGTGGCTGGTTTGACAGTGCCAAGTGCCTCCTGCCAACTGACATCAGCAACCTGGCCTGGTGACTTTTGTTTCTCTGGGGAAAAGCCATGGTTCATGTCCAGGACCTTGTGGCCCGGAGTGGCCGGCCGCCTGCTGAAATTCAGCATGGATCAGGATGCCTCCCAGATGAAATGTGCCCCCACAGGCACCTGTGGCTGGTTTGACAGTGCCAAGTGCCTCCTGCAAGCTGACATCAGGAACCTGGCCTGGTGACTTTTGTTTCTCTGGGGAAAGGCCATCATTCTTGTCCGGGGCCTTGCGGCCTGGAGTGCCCGGCCGCCTGCTGAAATTCTGCATGGGTCAGGATGCCTCCCAGATGGAAAGTGCCCCCACAGACAACTGTGGCTGGTTTGACAGTGCCAAGTGCCTCCTGCAAACTGACATCAGGAACCTGGCCTGGTGACTTTTGTTTCTCTGGGGAAAGGCCATAGATGATGTCCAGTGACCCCTGGCCCGGAGCGGCCGACCGCCTGCTGAAATTCCGCACAGATCTGGATAACTCCCAGATGAAAGGAGCCCCCACAGGCAACTGTGGCTGGTTTGACAGTGCCAAGTGCCTCCTGCAAACTGACACCAGGAACCTGGCCTGGTGACTTTTGTTTCTCTGGGGATAGGCCATCATTCTTCTCCAGTATCCGTTGTCCCGGAGTGGCCGGCTGCCTGCTGAAATTCCAAACGGATTAGGATGCCGCCCAGATGAAAGTTACCACCAGAGGCAACTGCGTCTGGTTTGACAGTGCCAAGTGCCTCCTGCAAACTGACATCAGGAACCTGGCCTGGTGACTTTTGTTTCTCGGGGGAAAAGCCATGATTCATGTCCAGGACCTGGTGGCCCAGAGTGGCCGGCCGCCTGCTGAAATTCAGCATGGATCAGGATGCCTCCCAGATGAAAAGTGCCCCCACAGGCACCTGTGGCTGGTTTGACAGTGCCAAGTGCCTCCTGCCAACTCACACCAGGAACCTGGCCTGGTGACTTTTGTTTCTCTGGGAAAAGGCCATCGTTCCTCTCCAGGGCCAGCAGGCCCGGAGTGGCCGGCTGCCTGCTGAAATTCCGCACGGATCAGGATACCTCCAAGATGCAAGGTGCCCCCAGAGGCAACTGTGGCTGGTTTGACAGTGCCAAGTACCTCCTAGAAATTGACATCAGGAACCTGGCCTGGTGACTTTTGTTTCTCTGGCGAAAGGTCATGGTTCATATCCTGAGCCTGGTGTCCTGGAGTGGCCGACTGCCTGCTGAAATTCTGCACGGATCAGGATGCCTCCCAGATGAAAAGTGCCCCCACAGGCACCTGTGGCTGGTTTGACAGTGCCAAGTGCCTCCTGCAAACTGACATCAGGAACCTGACCTGGTGACTTTTGTTTCTCAGGGGAAAGGCCATCGTTCCTCTCCAGGGCCCGCTGGCCCGGAATGGCCGACTGTCTGCTGAAATTCCGCACGGATCAGGATACCGCCCAGATGAAAGGTACCACCACAGGCAACTTTGGCTGGTTTGACAGTGCCAAGTGCCTCCTGCAAACTGACATCAGGAACCTGGCCTGGTGACTTTTGTTTCTCTGGGGTAAGGCCATGGTTCCTGCCCAGTGCCCGGTGGCCTGGAGTGGCCGTCAGCCTGCTGAAATTCCGCACAGATGAGGATACCTCCCAGATGCAAGGTGCCCATACAGGCACGTGAGGCTGGTTTGACAGTGCCAAGTGCCTCCTGCAAACTGACATCAGCAACCTGGCCAGGTGACTTTTGTTTCTCTGGGGAAAGGCCATCGTTCCTCTCCAGGGCCCGGTGGCCCGGAATGGCCGACTGCCTGCTGAAATTCCGAACGGATTAGGATGCCGCCCAGATGAAAGGTACCACCACAGGCAACTGTGGCTGGTTTGACAGTGCCAAGTGCCTCCTGCAAATTGACATCAGGAACCTGGCCTGGTGACTTTTGTTTCTCTGGGGAAAGGCCATCGTTCTTGTCCGGGGCCCACCGGCCCGGAGTGGCCAGCTGCGTGCTGAAATTCCACACGGTTGAGGATACCTCCCAGTTGCAAGGTGCCCCCACAGGCAATGGTGGCTGGTTTGAGAGTGCCATGTGCCTCCTGCAAACTGACATCAGGAACCTGGCCTGGTGACTTTCGTTTCTCTGGGGAAAGACCATAATTCATGTCCAGGGCCTTGCGGCCTGGAGTGCCCGGCTGCCTGCTGAAATTCCGAAGGGATCAGGATACCTCCCAGACCGATACTACCACCACAGGCAACTGCGTCTGGTTTGACAGTGCCAAGTGCCTCCTGCAAACTGACATCAGGAACCTTGCCTGGTGACTTTTGTTTCTCTGGGGATAGGCCATCGTTCCTCTCCAGGGCCCGTAGTCCCGGAGGGGCCAGCTGCCTGCTGAAATTCCTCATGGATCAGGATGCCTGCCACATGAAAGGTGCCCCCACAGGCAACTACGTCTGGTTTGACAGTGCCAAGTGCCTCCTGCAAACAGACATCAGGAACCTGGCCTGGTGATTTTTGTTTCTCTGGGGAAAGGCCATTGTACGTGTCCAGAGCCTGGTGGCGCGGAGTGGCCGGCTGCCTGCTGAAATTCCGCAGGGATCAGGATTCCTCCCAGAACGAAAGTACCACCACAGGCAACTGTGGCTGGTTTGACAATACCATGTGCCTCCTGCAAACTGACATCAGGAACCTGGCCTGGTGACTTTTGTTTCTCTGGGGAAAGGCCATCGTTCGTGTCCAGGGCCAGGTGTCCCTGGGTGTCCGGCTGCCTGCTGAAATTCCGAATGGATTAGGATGCCGCCCAGATGAAAGGTACCACTACAGGCAACTGTGGCAGGTTTGACAGTGCCAAATGCCTCCTGCCAACTGACATCAGGAACCTGGCCTGGTGACTTTTGTTTCTCTGGGGAAAAGCCGTGGTTCCTGTCCAGGGCCTGGTGGCCCGGAGTGGCAGGCCGCCTGCTGAAATTCCGCATGGATCAGGATGCCTCCCAGATGAAAACTGCCCCCACAGGCACCTGTGGCTGGTTTGACAGTGCCAAGTGCCTCCTGCCAACTGACATCTGGAACCTGGCCTGGTGACTTTCGTTTCTCTGGGGAAAAGCCATGGTTCATGTCCAGGACCTGGTGGCCCAGAGTGGCCGGCCGCCTGCTGAAATTCAGCATGGATCAGGATGCCTCCCACATGAAAAGTGCCCCCACAGGCACCTGTGGCTGGTTTGACAGTGCCAAGTGCCTCCTGCCAACTGACATCAGGAACCTGGCCTGGTGACTTTTGTTTCTCAGGGGAAAGGCCATCGTTCCTCTCCAGGGCCCGCTGGCCCGGAGTGGCCGACTGCCTGCTGAAATTCCACACGGATCAGGATAACTCCCAGATGAAAGGAGCCCCCAGAGGCAACTGTGGCTGGTTTGACAGTGCCAAGTGCCACCTGCAAACTGACATCAGGAACCTGGCCTGGTGACTTTTGTTTCTCTGGGGAAAGGCCATAGATGATGTCCAGTGCCCCCTGGCCCGGAGTGGCCGACTGCCTGCTGAAATTCCGCACAGATCAGGATAACTCCCAGATGAAAGGAGCCCCCACAGGCAACTGTGGCAGGGTTGACAGTGCCAAGTGCCTCCTGCAAACTGACATCAGGAACCTGGCCTGGTGACTTTTGTTTCTCTTGGGAAAGGCCATCATTCTTCTCCAGTGTCCGTTGTCCCGGAGTGGCCGGCTGCCTGCTGAAATTCCGCACGGATCAGGATAGCTCCCAGATGAAAGGCGCCCCCACAGGCAACTGTGGCTGGTTTGACAATGCCAAGTGCCTCCTGCAAACTGACATCAGGAACCTGGCCTGGTGACTTTTGTTTCTCTGGGGAAAGGCCATCGTTCGTGTCCAGGGCCGGGCGTCCCTGGGTGTCCGGCTGCCTGCTGAAATTCCGAACGGATTAGGATGCCGCCCAGATGAAAGGTAACACCACAGGCAACTGTGGCAGGTTTGACAGTGCCAAGTGCCTCCTGCAAACTGACATCAGGAACCTGGCCTGGTGATTTTTGTTTCTCTGGGGAAAGGCCATCATTGTTTTCCGGGGCCCGCTGGCCCGGAATGGCCAGCAGCCTGCTGAAATTCCGCATGGATCAGGATACCTCCCAGAGCGAAACTAAAACCATAGGCAACTGTGGCAGGTTTGACAGTGCCAAGTGCCTCCTGCAAACTGACATCAGGAACCTGTCCTGGTAAGTTTTGTTTCTCTGGGGAAAGGCCATCGTTCTTGTCCGGGGCCCGCCGGCCCAGAGTGGCCGGCTGCCTGCTGAAATTCCACACGGTTGAGGATACCTCCCAGCTGCAAGGTGCCCCCACAGGCAACTGTGGTTGGTTTGACAGTGCCATGTGCCTCCTGCAAACTGACATCAGGAACCTGGCCTGGTGACTTTCGTTTCTCTGGGGATAGGCCATCATTCCACTCCAGGGCCCGTAGTCCGGAGTAGCCGGCTGCCTGCTGAAATTCCTCATGGATCAGGATGCCTCCCACATGAAAGGTGCCCCCACAGGCAACTACGTCTGGTTTGACAGTGCCAAGTGCCTCCTGCAAACAGACATCAGGAACCTGGCCTGGTGATTTTTCTTTCTCTGGGGAAAGGCCATTGTACGTGTCCAGAGCCTGGTGGCGCGGAGTGGCCGGCTGCCTGCTGAAATTCCGCAGGGATCAGGATTCCTCCCAGAACGAAAGTACCACCACAGGCAACTGTGGCTGGTTTGACAATGCCATGTGCCTCCTGCAAACTGACATCAGGAACCTGGCCTGGTAAGTTTTGTTTCTCTGGGGAAAGGCCATCGTTCGTGTCCAGGGCCGGGTGTCCCTGGGTGTCCGGCTGCCTGCTGAAATTCCGAACGGATTAGGATGCCGCCCAGATGAAAGGTACCACTACAGGCAACTGTGGCAGGTTTGACAGTGCCAAGTGCCTCCTGCAAACTGACATCAGGAACCTGGCCTGGTGACTTTTGTTTCTCTGGGTAAAAGCCGTGGTTCATGTCCAGGGCCTGGTGGCCCGGAGTGGCCGGCCGCCTCCTGAAATTCAGCATAGATCAGGATGTCTCCCACATGAAAATTGCCCCCACAGGCACCTGTGGCTGGTTTGACAGTGCCAAGTGCCTCCTGCCAACTGACATCAGGAACCTGGCCTGGTGACTTTTGTTTCTCTGGGGAAAGGCCATCATTCCTCTCCAGGGCCCGCTGGCCCGGAGTGGCCGACTGCCTGCTGAAATTCCGCACGGATCAGGATAACTCCCAGATGCAAGGTGCCCCCACAGGCAACTGTGGCTGGTTTGACAGTGCCAAGTGCCTCCTGCAGACTGACATCAGGAACCTGGCCTGGTGACTTTTGTTTCTCTGGGGAAAGGCCATGGTTCTTCTCCAGTGTCCGTTGTCCCGGAGTGGCCGGCTGCCTGCTGAAATTCCGCACGGATCAGGATAGCTCCCAGATGCAAGGTGCCCCCACAGGCAACTGTGGCTGGTTTGACAATGCCAAGTGCCTCCTGCAAACTGACATCAGGAACCTGGCCTGGTGACTTTTGTTTCTCTGGGGAAAGGCCATGTTTCATGTCCAGGGCCGGGTGTCCCTGGGTGTCCGGCTGCCTGCTGAATTTCCAAACGGATTAGGATGCCGCCCAGATGAAAGGTACCACCACAGGCAACTGTGGCAGGTTTGACAGTGCCAAGTGCCTCCTGCAAACTGACATCAGGAACCTGGCCTGGTGACTTTTGTTTCTCTGGGGAAAAGCCGTGGTTCATGTCCAGGGCCTGGTGGCCCGGAGTGGCCGGCCGCCTGCTGAAATTCCGCATGGATCAGGATGCCTCCCAGATGAAAAATGCCCCCAGAGGCACCTGTGGCTGGTTTGACAGTGCCAAGTGCCTCCTGCAAACTGACATCAGGAACCTGGCCAGGTGACTTTTGTTTCTCTGGGGAAAGGCCATCATTACTCTCCTGGGCCCGCTGGCCCGGAGTGGCCGGCTGCCTGCTGAAATTCCGCACG
This sequence comes from Passer domesticus, assembly GCF_036417665.1. Classification (NCBI taxonomy): domain Eukaryota; kingdom Metazoa; phylum Chordata; class Aves; order Passeriformes; family Passeridae; genus Passer; species Passer domesticus. The sequence continues at coordinate 61,537,789 of NC_087474.1, forward strand.
GATCAGGATACCTCCCAGGTGAAAGGAGCCCCCACAGGCAACTGCGGCTGGTTTGACAATACCATGTGCCTCCTGCAAGCTGACATCATAACCTGGCCTGGTGACTTTTGTTTCTCTGGGGAAAGGTCATGCTTCATATCCTGGACCCGTAGTCCCGGAGTGGCCGGCTGCCTGCTGAAATTCCGAACGGATTAGGATGCCTCCCAGATGAAAAGTGCCCCCACAGGCACCTGTGGCTGGTTTGACAGTGCCAAGTGCCTCCTGCAAACTGACATCAGGAACCTGGCCTGGTGACTTTTGTTTCTCTGGGGAAAGGCCATGGTTCGTGCCCAGTGCCCGGTGGCCTGGAGTGGCCGGCAGCCTGCTGAAATTCCGCACAGATGAGGATACCTCCCAGATGCAAGGTGCCCATACAGGCACGTGTGGCTGGTTTGACAGTGCCAAGTGCCTCCTGCAAACTGACATCAGGAACCTGGCCAGGTGACTTTTGTTTCTCTGGGGAAAGGCCATCGTTCCTCTCCAGGGCCCGGTGGCCCGGAATGGCCGACTGTCTGGTGAAATTCCGCACGGATCAGGAAAACTCCCAGATGGAAAGGTGCCCCCACAGGCAACTGTGGCTGGTTTGACAGTGCCAAGTGCCTCCTGCAAACTGACATCAGGAACCTGGCCTGGTGACTTTTGTTTCTCTGGGGAAAGGCCATCATTGTTTTCCGGGGCCCGCTGGCCCGGAATGGCCTGCAGCCTTCTGAAATTCCGCATGGATCAGGATACCTCCCAGAGCGAAACTAAAACCATAGGCAACTGTGGCAGGTTTGACAGTGCCAAGTGCCTCCTGCAAACTGACATCAGGAACCTGGCCTGGTAAGTTTTGTTTCTCTGGGGAAAGGCCATCGTTCTTGTCCGGGGCCCGCCGGCCCAGAGTGGCCGGCAGCCTGCTGAAATTCCGCACAGATGAGGATACCTCCCAGATGCAAGGTGCCCATACAGGCACGTGTGGCTGGTTTGACAGTGCCAAGTGCCTCCTGCAAACTGACATCAGGAACCTGGCCTGGTGACTTTCGTTTCTCTGGGGAAAGACTATGATTCATGTCCAGGGCCTTGCGGCCTGGAGTGCCCGGCTGCCTGCTGAAATTCCGCACGGATCAGGATACCTCCCAGATCGATACTACCACCACAGGCAACTGCATCTGGTTTGACAGTGCCAAGTGCCTCCTGCAAACTGACATCAGGAACCTGGCCTGGTAAGTTTTGTTTCTCTGGGGAAAGGCCATCGTTCTTGTCCGGGGCCCGCCGGCCCAGAGTGGCCGGCTGCCTGCTGAAATTCCACACGGTTGAGGATACCTCCCAGCTGCAAGGTGCCCCCACAGGCAACTGTGGTTGGTTTGACAGTGCCATGTGCCTCCTGCAAACTGACATCAGGAACCTGGCCTGGTGACTTTCGTTTCTCTGGGGATAGGCCATCATTCCACTCCAGGGCCCGTAGTCCGGAGTAGCCGGCTGCCTGCTGAAATTCCTCATGGATCAGGATGCCTCCCACATGAAAGGTGCCCCCACAGGCAACTACGTCTGGTTTGACAGTGCCAAGTGCCTCCTGCAAACAGACATCAGGAACCTGGCCTGGTGATTTTTCTTTCTCTGGGGAAAGGCCATTGTACGTGTCCAGAGCCTGGTGGCGCGGAGTGTCCGGCTGCCTGCTGAAATTCCGCACGGATCAGGATTCCTCCCAGAACGAAAGTACCACCACAGGCAACTGTGGCTGGTTTGACAATGCCATGTGCCTCCTGCAAACTGACATCAGGAACCTGGCCTGGTAAGTTTTGTTTCTCTGGGGAAAGGCCATCGTTCGTGTCCAGGGCCGGGTGTCCCTGGGTGTCCGGCTGCCTGCTGAAATTCCGAACGGATTAGGATGCCGCCCAGATGAAAGGTACCACTACAGGCAACTGTGGCAGGTTTGACAGTGCCAAGTGCCTCCTGCAAACTGACATCAGGAACCTGGCCTGGTGACTTTTGTTTCTCTGGGTAAAAGCCGTGGTTCATGTCCAGGGCCTGGTGGCCCGGAGTGGCCGGCCGCCTCCTGAAATTCAGCATAGATCAGGATGTCTCCCACATGAAAATTGCCCCCACAGGCACCTGTGGCTGGTTTGACAGTGCCAAGTGCCTCCTGCCAACTGACATCAGGAACCTGGCCTGGTGACTTTTGTTTCTCTGGGGAAAGGCCATCATTCCTCTCCAGGGCCCGCTGGCCCGGAGTGGCCGACTGCCTGCTGAAATTCCGCACGGATCAGGATAACTCCCAGATGCAAGGTGCCCCCACAGGCAACTGTGGCTGGTTTGACAGTGCCAAGTGCCTCCTGCAGACTGACATCAGGAACCTGGCCTGGTGACTTTTGTTTCTCTGGGGAAAGGCCATGGTTCTTCTCCAGTGTCCGTTGTCCCGGAGTGGCCGGCTGCCTGCTGAAATTCCGCACGGATCAGGATAGCTCCCAGATGCAAGGTGCCCCCACAGGCAACTGTGGCTGGTTTGACAATGCCAAGTGCCTCCTGCAAACTGACATCAGGAACCTGGCCTGGTGACTTTTGTTTCTCTGGGGAAAGGCCATGTTTCATGTCCAGGGCCGGGTGTCCCTGGGTGTCCGGCTGCCTGCTGAATTTCCAAACGGATTAGGATGCCGCCCAGATGAAAGGTACCACCACAGGCAACTGTGGCAGGTTTGACAGTGCCAAGTGCCTCCTGCAAACTGACATCAGGAACCTGGCCTGGTGACTTTTGTTTCTCTGGGGAAAAGCCGTGGTTCATGTCCAGGGCCTGGTGGCCCGGAGTGGCCGGCCGCCTGCTGAAATTCCGCATGGATCAGGATGCCTCCCAGATGAAAAATGCCCCCAGAGGCACCTGTGGCTGGTTTGACAGTGCCAAGTGCCTCCTGCAAACTGACATCAGGAACCTGGCCAGGTGACTTTTGTTTCTCTGGGGAAAGGCCATCATTACTCTCCTGGGCCCGCTGGCCCGGAGTGGCCGGCTGCCTGCTGAAATTCCGCACGGATCAGGATACCTCCCAGGTGAAAGGAGCCCCCACAGGCAACTGCGGCTGGTTTGACAATACCATGTGCCTCCTGCAAGCTGACATCATAACCTGGCCTGGTGACTTTTGTTTCTCTGGGGAAAGGTCATGCTTCATATCCTGGACCCGTAGTCCCGGAGTGGCCGGCTGCCTGCTGAAATTCCGAACGGATTAGGATGCCTCCCAGATGAAAAGTGCCCCCACAGGCACCTGTGGCTGGTTTGACAGTGCCAAGTGCCTCCTGCAAACTGACATCAGGAACCTGGCCTGGTGAGTTTTGTTTCTCTGGGGAAAGGCCATGGTTCGTGCCCAGTGCCCGGTGGCCTGGAGTGGCCGGCAGCCTGCTGAAATTCCGCACAGATGAGGATACCTCCCAGATGCAAGGTGCCCATACAGGCACGTGTGGCTGGTTTGACAGTGCCAAGTGCCTCCTGCAAACTGACATCAGGAACCTGGCCAGGTGACTTTTGTTTCTCTGGGGAAAGGCCATCGTTCCTCTCCAGGGCCCGGTGGCCCGGAATGGCCGACTGTCTGGTGAAATTCCGCACGGATCAGGAAAACTCCCAGATGGAAAGGTGCCCCCACAGGCAACTGTGGCTGGTTTGACAGTGCCAAGTGCCTCCTGCAAACTGACATCAGGAACCTGGCCTGGTGACTTTTGTTTCTCTGGGGAAAGGCCATCATTGTTTTCCGGGGCCCGCTGGCCCGGAATGGCCTGCAGCCTTCTGAAATTCCGCATGGATCAGGATACCTCCCAGAGCGAAACTAAAACCATAGGCAACTGTGGCAGGTTTGACAGTGCCAAGTGCCTCCTGCAAACTGACATCAGGAACCTGGCCTGGTAAGTTTTGTTTCTCTGGGGAAAGGCCATCGTTCTTGTCCGGGGCCCGCCGGCCCAGAGTGGCCGGCAGCCTGCTGAAATTCCGCACAGATGAGGATACCTCCCAGATGCAAGGTGCCCATACAGGCACGTGTGGCTGGTTTGACAGTGCCAAGTGCCTCCTGCAAACTGACATCAGGAACCTGGCCTGGTGACTTTCGTTTCTCTGGGGAAAGACTATGATTCATGTCCAGGGCCTTGCGGCCTGGAGTGCCCGGCTGCCTGCTGAAATTCCGCACGGATCAGGATACCTCCCAGATCGATACTACCACCACAGGCAACTGCATCTGGTTTGACAGTGCCAAGTGCCTCCTGCAAACTGACATCAGGAACCTGGCCTGGTAAGTTTTGTTTCTCTGGGGAAAGGCCATCGTTCTTGTCCGGGGCCCGCCGGCCCAGAGTGGCCGGCTGCCTGCTGAAATTCCACACGGTTGAGGATACCTCCCAGCTGCAAGGTGCACCCACAGGCAACTGTGGCTGGTTTGACAGTGCCATGTGCCTCCTGCAAACTGACATCAGGAACCTGGCCTGGTGACTTTCGTTTCTCTGGGGATAGGCCATCATTCCACTCCAGGGCCCGTAGTCCGGAGTAGCCGGCTGCCTGCTGAAATTCCTCATGGATCAGGATGCCTCCCACATGAAAGGTGCCCCCAGAGGCAACTGTGGCGGGGTTGACAGTGCCAAGTGCCTCCTGCAAACAGACATCAGGAACCTGGCCTGGTGATTTTTCTTTCTCTGGGGAAAGGCCATTGTACGTGTCCAGAGCCTGGTGGCGCGGAGTGGCCGGCTGCCTGCTGAAATTCCGCACGGATCAGGATTCCTCCCAGAACGAAAGTACCACCACAGGCAACTGTGGCTGGTTTGACAATGCCATGTGCCTCCTGCAAACTGACATCAGGAACCTGGCCTGGTAAGTTTTGTTTCTCTGGGGAAAGGCCATCGTTCGTGTCCAGGGCCGGGTGTCCCTGGGTGTCCGGCTGCCTGCTGAAATTCCGAACGGATTAGGATGCCGCCCAGATGAAAGGTACCACTACAGGCAACTGTGGCAGATTTGACAGTGCCAAGTGCCTCCTGCAAACTGACATCAGGAACCTGGCCTGGTGACTTTTGTTTCTCTGGGTAAAAGCCGTGGTTCATGTCCAGGGCCTGGTGGCCCGGAGTGGCCGGCCGCCTCCTGAAATTCAGCATAGATCAGGATGTCTCCCACATGAAAATTGCCCCCACAGGCACCTGTGGCTGGTTTGACAGTGCCAAGTGCCTCCTGCCAACTGACATCAGGAACCTGGCCTGGTGACTTTTGTTTCTCTGGGGAAAGGCCATCATTCCTCTCCAGGGCCCGCTGGCCCGGAGTGGCCGACTGCCTGCTGAAATTCCGCACGGATCAGGATAACTCCCAGATGCAAGGTGCCCCCACAGGCAACTGTGGCTGGTTTGACAGTGCCAAGTGCCTCCTGCAGACTGACATCAGGAACCTGACCTGGTGACTTTTGTTTCTCTGGGGAAAGGCCATGGTTCTTCTCCAGTGTCCGTTGTCCCGGAGTGGCCGGCTGCCTGCTGAAATTCCGCACGGATCAGGATAGCTCCCAGATGCAAGGTGCCCCCACAGGCAACTGTGGCTGGTTTGACAATGCCAAGTGCCTCCTGCAAACTGACATCAGGAACCTGGCCTGGTGACTTTTGTTTCTCTGGGGAAAGGCCATGTTTCATGTCCAGGGCCGGGTGTCCCTGGGTGTCCGGCTGCCTGCTGAATTTCCAAACGGATTAGGATGCCGCCCAGATGAAAGGTACCACCACAGGCAACTGTGGCAGGTTTGACAGTGCCAAGTGCCTCCTGCAAACTGACATCAGGAACCTGGCCTGGTGACTTTTGTTTCTCTGGGGAAAAGCCGTGGTTCATGTCCAGGGCCTGGTGGCCCGGAGTGGCCGGCCGCCTGCTGAAATTCCGCATGGATCAGGATGCCTCCCAGATGAAAAATGCCCCCAGAGGCACCTGTGGCTGGTTTGACAGTGCCAAGTGCCTCCTGCAAACTGACATCAGGAACCTGGCCAGGTGACTTTTTTTTCTCTGGGGAAAGGCCATCATTACTCTCCTGGGCCCGCTGGCCCGGAGTGGCCGGCTGCCTGCTGAAATTCCAAATGGATCAGGATACCTCCCAGGTGAAAGGAGCCCCCACAGGCAACTGCGGCTGGTTTGACAATACCATGTGCCTCCTGCAAGCTGACATCATAACCTGGCCTGGTGACTTTTGTTTCTCTGGGGAAAGGTCATGCTTCATATCCTGGACCCGTAGTCCCGGAGTGGCCGGCTGCCTGCTGAAATTCCGAACGGATTAGGATGCCTCCCAGATGAAAAGTGCCCCCACAGGCACCTGTGGCTGGTTTGACAGTGCCAAGTGCCTCCTGCAAACTGACATCAGGAACCTGGCCTGGTGACTTTTGTTTCTCTGGGGAAAGGCCATGGTTCGTGCCCAGTGCCCGGTGGCCTGGAGTGGCCGGCAGCCTGCTGAAATTCCGCACAGATGAGGATACCTCCCAGATGCAAGGTGCCCATACAGGCACGTGTGGCTGGTTTGACAGTGCCAAGTGCCTCCTGCAAACTGACATCAGGAACCTGGCCAGGTGACTTTTGTTTCTCTGGGGAAAGGCCATCGTTCCTCTCCAGGGCCCGGTGGCCCGGAATGGCCGACTGTCTGGTGAAATTCCGCACGGATCAGGAAAACTCCCAGATGGAAAGGTGCCCCCACAGGCAACTGTGGCTGGTTTGACAGTGCCAAGTGCCTCCTGCAAACTGACATCAGGAACCTGGCCTGGTGACTTTTGTTTCTCTGGGGAAAGGCCATCATTGTTTTCCGGGGCCCGCTGGCCCGGAATGGCCTGCAGCCTGCTGAAATTCCGCATGGATCAGGATACCTCCCAGAGCGAAACTAAAACCATAGGCAACTGTGGCAGGTTTGACAGTGCCAAGTGCCTCCTGCAAACTGACATCAGGAACCTGGCCTGGTAAGTTTTGTTTCTCTGGGGAAAGGCCATCGTTCTTGTCCGGGGCCCGCCGGCCCAGAGTGGCCGGCAGCCTGCTGAAATTTCGCACAGATGAGGATACCTCCCAGATGCAAGGTGCCCATACAGGCACGTGTGGCTGGTTTGACAGTGCCAAGTGCCTCCTGCAAACTGACATCAGGAACCTGGCCTGGTGACTTTCGTTTCTCTGGGGAAAGACTATGATTCATGTCCAGGGCCTTGCGGCCTGGAGTGCCCGGCTGCCTGCTGAAATTCCGCACGGATCAGGATACCTCCCAGATCGATACTACCACCACAGGCAACTGCATCTGGTTTGACAGTGCCAAGTGCCTCCTGCAAACTGACATCAGGAACCTTGCTTGGTGACTTTTGTTTCTCTGGGGATAGGCCATCGTTCCTCTCTAGGGCCCGTAGTCCGGAGTAGCCGGCTGCCTGCTGAAATTCCGCAGGGATCAGGAGTCCTGCCACATGAAAGGTGCACCCACAGGCACCTGTGGCTGGTTTGACAGTGCCAAGTACCTCCTACAAATTGACATCGGGAACCTGGCCTGGTGACTTTTGTTTCTCTGGGGTAAAGCTATTATTCTTCTTCAGAGCCCGCTGGCTCGGAGTGGCCGGCTGCCTGCTGAAATTCCGCACGGATCAGGATACCTCCCCGGTTCAAGGTGCCGCCACAGCCAACTGTGGCTGCTTTGACAGTGCCAAGCGCCTCCTGCAAACTGACATCAGGAACCTGGCCTGGTGACTTTTGTTTCTCTGGGGAAAGGCCATCATTCTTCTCCAGTGCCCGTTGGCCCAGAGTGGCCGGCTGCCTGCTGAAATTCCGCACGGATCAGGATACCTCCCAGATGCAAGGTGCCCGCATAGGCACCTGTGCCTGGTTTGACAGTGCCAAGTACCTCCTACAAATTGACATCGGGAACCTGGCCTGGTGACTTTTGTTTCTCTGGGGTAAAGCTATTATTCTTCTTCAGAGCACGGTGGCTCGGAGTGGCCGGCTGCCTGCTGAAATTCCGCACGGATCAGGATACCTCCCCGGTTCAAGGTGCCGCCACAGCCAACTGTGGCTGCTTTGACAGTGCCAAGCGCCTCCTGCAAACTGACATCAGGAACCTGGCCTGGTGACTTTTGTTTCTCTGGGGAAAGGCCTTCATTCTTCTCCAGTGCCCGTTGGCCCAGAGTGGCCGGCTGCCTGCTGAAATTCCGCACGGATCAGGATACCTCCCAGATGCAAGGTGCCCCCATAGGCACCTGTGCCTGGTTTGACAGTGCCAAGTGCCTCCTGCAAACTGACATCAGGAACCTGGCCTGGTGACTTTTGTTTCTCTGGTGAAAGGCCATGCTTCGTGTACACGGCCTGGTGGCCCAGAGTGTCCGGCTCCCTCCTGAAATTCAGCATGGATCAGGATGCCTCCCAGATGAAAATTGCCCCCAGAGGCACCTGTGGCTGGTTTGACAGTGCCAAGTGCCTCCTGCAAACTGACATCAGGAACCTGGCCTGGTGACTTTTGTTTCTCTGGGGAAAGGCCATCATTCTTTTCCGGGGCCCGCTGGCCCGGAGTGGCCTGCAGCCTGCTGAAATTCCGCACGGATCAGGATACATCCCAGACCGAAACTAAAACCATAGGCAACTGTGGCTGGTTTGACAGTGCCAAGTGCCTCCTGCCAACTGACATCTGGAACCTGGCCTGGTGACTTTTGTTTCTCTGGGGAAAAGCCATGGTACATGTCCAGGACCTGGTGGCCCAGAGTGGCCGGCCGCCTGCTGAAATTCAGCATGGATCAGGATGCCTCCCACATGAAAGGTGCCCCCACAGGCACCTGTGGCTGGTTTGACAGTGCCAAGTGCCTCCTGCCAACTGACATCAGGAACCTGGCCTGGTGACTTTTGTTTCTCAGGGGAAAGGCCATCGTTCCTCTCCAGGGCCCGCTGGCCCGGAGTGGCCGACTGCCTGCTGAAATTCCACACGGATCAGGATAACTCCCAGATGAAAGGAGCCCCCAGAGGCAACTGTGGCTGGTTTGACAGTGCCAAGTGCCACCTGCAAACTGACATCAGGAACCTGGCCTGGTGACTTTTGTTTCTCTGGGGAAAGGCCATAGATGATGTCCAGTGCCCCCTGGCCCGGAGTGGCCGACTGCCTGCTGAAATTCCGCACAGATCAGGATAACTCCCAGATGAAAGGAGCCCCCACAGGCAACTGTGGCGGGGTTGACAGTGCCAAGTGCCTCCTGCAAACTGACATCAGGAACCTGGCCTGGTGACTTTTGTTTCTCTTGGGAAAGGCCATCATTCTTCTCCAGTGTCCGTTGTCCCGGAGTGGCCGGCTGCCTGCTGAAATTCCGCACGGATCAGGATAGCTCCCAGATGAAAGGCGCCCCCACAGGCAACTGTGGCTGGTTTGACAATGCCAAGTGCCTCCTGCAAACTGACATCAGGAACCTGGCCTGGTGACTTTTGTTTCTCTGGGGAAAGGCCATCGTTCGTGTCCAGGGCCGGGTGTCCCTGGGTGTCCGGCTGCCTGCTGAAATTCCGAACGGATTAGGATGCCGCCCAGATGAAAGGTAACACCACAGGCAACTGTGGCAGGTTTGACAGTGCCAAGTGCCTCCTGCAAACTGACATCAGGAACCTGGCCTGGTGACTTTTGTTTCTCTGGGGAAAAGCCATGGTTCATGTCCAGGACCTGGTGGCCCGGAGTGGCCGGCCGCCTGCTGAAATTCCGCATGGATCAGGATGCCTCCCAGATGAAAAGTGCCCCCAGAGGCACCTGTGGCTGGTTTGACAGTGCCAAGTGCCTCCTGCAAACTGACATCAGGAACCTGGCCTGGTGATTTTTGTTTCTCTGGGGAAAGGCCATCATTGTTTTCCGGGGCCCGCTGGCCCGGAATGGCCAGCAGCCTGCTGAAATTCCGCATGGATCAGGATACCTCCCAGAGCGAAACTAAAACCATAGGCAACTGTGGCAGGTTTGACAGTGCCAAGTGCCTCCTGCAAACTGACATCAGGAACCTGTCCTGGTAAGTTTTGTTTCTCTGGGGAAAGGCCATCGTTCTTGTCCGGGGCCCGCCGGCCCAGAGTGGCCGGCTGCCTGCTGAAATTCCACACGGTTGAGGATACCTCCCAGCTGCAAGGTGCCCCCACAGGCAACTGTGGCTGGTTTGACAGTGCCATGTGCCTCCTGCAAACTGACATCAGGAACCTGGCCTGGTGACTTTCGTTTCTCTGGGGATAGGCCATCATTCCACTCCAGGGCCCGTAGTCCGGAGTAGCCGGCTGCCTGCTGAAATTCCTCATGGATCAGGATGCCTCCCACATGAAAGGTGCCCCCACAGGCAACTACGTCTGGTTTGACAGTGCCAAGTGCCTCCTGCAAACAGACATCAGGAACCTGGCCTGGTGATTTTTCTTTCTCTGGGGAAAGGCCATTGTACGTGTCCAGAGCCTGGTGGCGCGGAGTGGCCGGCTGCCTGCTGAAATTCCGCACGGATCAGGATTCCTCCCAGAACGAAAGTACCACCACAGGCAACTGTGGCTGGTTTGACAATGCCATGTGCCTCCTGCAAACTGACATCAGGAACCTGGCCTGGTAAGTTTTGTTTCTCTGGGGAAAGGCCATCGTTCGTGTCCAGGGCCGGGTGTCCCTGGGTGTCCGGCTGCCTGCTGAAATTCCGAACGGATTAGGATGCCGCCCAGATGAAAGGTACCACTACAGGCAACTGTGGCAGGTTTGACAGTGCCAAGTGCCTCCTGCAAACTGACATCAGGAACCTGGCCTGGTGACTTTTGTTTCTCTGGGTAAAAGCCGTGGTTCATGTCCAGGGCCTGGTGGCCCGGAGTGGCCGGCCGCCTCCTGAAATTCAGCATAGATCAGGATGTCTCCCACATGAAAATTGCCCCCACAGGCACCTGTGGCTGGTTTGACAGTGCCAAGTGCCTCCTGCCAACTGACATCAGGAACCTGGCCTGGTGACTTTTGTTTCTCAGGGGAAAGGCCATCATTCCTCTCCAGGGCCCGCTGGCCCGGAGTGGCCGACTGCCTGCTGAAATTCCGCACGGATCAGGATAACTCCCAGATGCAAGGTGCCCCCACAGGCAACTGTGGCTGGTTTGACAGTGCCAAGTGCCTCCTGCAGACTGACATCAGGAACCTGGCCTGGTGACTTTTGTTTCTCTGGGGAAAGGCCATGGTTCTTCTCCAGTGTCCGTTGTCCCGGAGTGGCCGGCTGCCTGCTGAAATTCCGCACGGATCAGGATAGCTCCCAGATGCAAGGTGCCCCCACAGGCAACTGTGGCTGGTTTGACAATGCCAAGTGCCTCCTGCAAACTGACATCAGGAACCTGGCCTGGTGACTTTTGTTTCTCTGGGGAAAGGCCATGTTTCATGTCCAGGGCCGGGTGTCTCTTGGTGTCCGGCTGCCTGCTGAATTTCCAAACGGATTAGGATGCCGCCCAGATGAAAGGTACCACCACAGGCAACTGTGGCAGGTTTGACAGTGCCAAGTGCCTCCTGCAAACTGACATCAGGAACCTGGCCTGGTGACTTTTGTTTCTCTGGGGAAAAGCCGTGGTTCATGTCCAGGGCCTGGTGGCCCGGAGTGGCCGGCCGCCTGCTGAAATTCCGCATGGATCAGGATGCCTCCCAGATGAAAAATGCCCCCAGAGGCACCTGTGGCTGGTTTGACAGTGCCAAGTGCCTCCTGCAAACTGACATCAGGAACCTGGCCAGGTGACTTTTGTTTCTCTGGGGAAAGGCCATCATTACTCTCCTGGGCCCGCTGGCCCGGAGTGGCCGGCTGCCTGCTGAAATTCCGCACGGATCAGGATACCTCCCAGGTGAAAGGAGCCCCCACAGGCAACTGCGGCTGGTTTGACAATACCATGTGCCTCCTGCAAGCTGACATCATAACCTGGCCTGGTGACTTTTGTTTCTCTGGGGAAAGGTCATGCTTCATATCCTGGACCCGTAGTCCCGGAGTGGCCGGCTGCCTGCTGAAATTCCGAACGGATTAGGATGCCTCCCAGATGAAAAGTGCCCCCACAGGCACCTGTGGCTGGTTTGACAGTGCCAAGTGCCTCCTGCAAACTGACATCAGGAACCTGGCCTGGTGAGTTTTGTTTCTCTGGGGAAAGGCCATGGTTCGTGCCCAGTGCCCGGTGGCCTGGAGTGGCCGGCAGCCTGCTGAAATTCCGCACAGATGAGGATACCTCCCAGATGCAAGGTGCCCATACAGGCACGTGTGGCTGGTTTGACAGTGCCAAGTGCCTCCTGCAAACTGACATCAGGAACCTGGCCAGGTGACTTTTGTTTCTCTGGGGAAAGGCCATCGTTCCTCTCCAGGGCCCGGTGGCCCGGAATGGCCGACTGTCTGGTGAAATTCCGCACGGATCAGGAAAACTCCCAGATGGAAAGGTGCCCCCACAGGCAACTGTGGCTGGTTTGACAGTGCCAAGTGCCTCCTGCAAACTGACATCAGGAACCTGGCCTGGTGACTTTTGTTTCTCTGGGGAAAGGCCATCATTGTTTTCCGGGGCCCGCTGGCCCGGAATGGCCTGCAGCCTGCTGAAATTCCGCATGGATCAGGATACCTCCCAGAGCGAAACTAAAACCATAGGCAACTGTGGCAGGTTTGACAGTGCCAAGTGCCTCCTGCAAACTGACATCAGGAACCTGGCCTGGTAAGTTTTGTTTCTCTGGGGAAAGGCCATCGTTCTTGTCCGGGGCCCGCCGGCCCAGAGTGGCCGGCAGCCTGCTGAAATTCCGCACAGATGAGGATACCTCCCAGATGCAAGGTGCCCATACAGGCACGTGTGGCTGGTTTGACAGTGCCAAGTGCCTCCTGCAAACTGACATCAGGAACCTGGCCTGGTGACTTTCGTTTCTCTGGGGAAAGACTATGATTCATGTCCAGGGCCTTGCGGCCTGGAGTGGCCGGCTGCCTGCTGAAATTCCGCACGGATCAGGATACCTCCCAGATCGATACTACCACCACAGGCAACTGCATCTGGTTTGACAGTGCCAAGTGCCTCCTGCAAACTGACATCAGGAACCTTGCTTGGTGACTTTTGTTTCTCTGGGGATAGGCCATCGTTCCTCTCTAGGGCCCGTAGTCCGGAGTAGCCGGCTGCCTGCTGAAATTCCGCAGGGATCAGGAGGCCTGCCACATGAAAGGTGCACCCACAGGCACCTGTGGCTGGTTTGACAGTGCCAAGTACCTCCTACAAATTGACATCGGGAACCTGGCCTGGTGACTTTTGTTTCTCTGGGGTAAAGCTATTATTCATCTTCAGAGCCCGGTGGCTCGGAGTGGCCGGCTGCCTGCTGAAATTCCGCACGGATCAGGATACCTCCCCGGTTCAAGGTGCCGCCACAGCCAACTGTGGCTGCTTTGACAGTGCCAAGCGCCTCCTGCAAACTGACATCAGGAACCTGGCCTGGTGACTTTTGTTTCTCTGGGGAAAGGCCATCATTCTTCTCCAGTGCCCGTTGGCCCAGAGTGGCCGGCTGCCTGCTGAAATTCCGCACGGATCAGGATACCTCCCAGATGCAAGGTGCCCGCATAGGCACCTGTGCCTGGTTTGACAGTGCCAAGTACCTCCTACAAATTGACATCGGGAACCTGGCCTGGTGACTTTTGTTTCTCTGGGGTAAAGCTATTATTCTTCTTCAGAGCCCGGTGGCTCGGAGTGGCCGGCTGCCTGCTGAAATTCCGCACGGATCAGGATACCTCCCCGGTTCAAGGTGCCGCCACAGCCAACTGTGGCTGCTTTGACAGTGCCAAGCGCCTCCTGCAAACTGACATCAGGAACCTGGCCTGGTGACTTTTGTTTCTCTGGGGAAAGGCCTTCATTCTTCTCCAGTGCCCGTTGGCCCAGAGTGGCCGGCTGCCTGCTGAAATTCCGCACGGATCAGGATACCTCCCAGATGCAAGGTGCCCCCATAGGCACCTGTGGCTGGTTTGACAGTGCCAAGTGCCTCCTGCAAACTGACATCAGGAACCTGGCCTGGTAACTTTTGTTTCTCTGGCGAAAGGCCATGCTTCGTGTACACGGCCTGGTGGCCCAGAGTGTCCGGCTCCCTCCTGAAATTCAGCATGGATCAGGATGCCTCCCAGATGAAAATTGCCCCCAGAGGCACCTGTGGCTGGTTTGACAGTGCCAAGTGCCTCCTGCAAACTGACATCAGGAACCTGGCCTGGTGACTTTTGTTTCTCTGGGGAAAGGCCATCATTCTTTTCCGGGGCCCGCTGGCCCGGAGTGGCCTGCAGCCTGCTGAAATTCCGCACGGATCAGGATACATCCCAGACCGAAACTAAAACCATAGGCAACTGTGGCTGGTTTGACAGTGCCAAGTGCCTCCTGCCAACTGACATCAGGAACCTGGCCTGGTAAGTTTTATTTCTCTGGGGAAAGGCCATGGTTCATGTCCAGGGCCTTGCGGCGGGAAGTGGCTGGCTGCCTGCTGAAATTCCGCATGGGTCAGGATGCCTCCCAGATGGAAAGTGCCCCCACAGACAACTCTGGCTGGTTTGACAGTGCCAAGTGCCTCCTGCAAACTGACATCAGGATCCTGGCCTGGTGACTTTTGTTTCTCTGGGGAAAGGCCATAGATGATGTCCAGTGCCCCCTGGCCCGGAGTGGCCGACTGCCTGCTGAAATTCCGCACGGATCAGGATAGCTCCCAGATGCAAGCTGCCCCCACAGGCAACTGTGGCTGGTTTGACAGTGCCAAGTGCCTCCTGCAAACTGACATCAGGAACCTGGCCTGGTGACTTTTGTTTCTCTGGGGAAAGGTCATGGTTCATATCCTAGACCCGTAGTCCCGGAGTGGCCGGCTGCCAGCTGAAATTCCGAACGGATTAGGATGCCGCCCAGATGAAAGGAACCACCACAGGTAACTGTGGCAGGTTTGACAGTGCCAAGTGCCTCCTGCAAACTGACATCAGGACCCTGGCCTGGTGACTTTTGTTTCTCTTTGGAAAAGCCATGGTTCATGTCCAGGACCTGGTGGTCCGGAGTGGCCGGCCGCCTGCTGAAATTCCGCATGGATCAGGATGCCTCCCACATGAAAAGTGCTCCCACAGGCACCTGTGGCTGGTTTGACAGTGCCAAGTGCCTCCTGCAAACTGACATCAGGAACCTGGCCTGGTGACTTTTGTTTCTCTGGGGAAAGGCCATAGTTCCTCTCCAGGGCCCGCTGGCCCGGAATGGCCGACTGTCTGCTGAAATTCCGCACGGATCAGGATACCGCCCAGATGAAAGGTACCACCACAGGCAACTTTGGCTGGTTTGACAGTGCCAAGTGCCTCCTGCAAACTGACCTCAGGAACCTGGCCTGGTGAGTTTTGTTTCTCTGGGGTAAGGCCATGGTTCGTGCCCAGTGCCCGGTGGCCGGGAATGGCCGACTGTCTGCTGAAATTCCGCACGGATCAGGATACCTCCCAGATGCAAGGTGCCCATACAGGTACGTGTGGCTGGTTTGACAGTGCCAAGTGCCTCCTGCAAACTGACATCAGGAACCTGGCCAGGTGACTTTTGTTTCTCTGGGGAAAGGCCATCGTTCCTCTCCAGGGCCCGCTGGCCGGGAATGGCCGACTGCCTGCTGAAATTCCGCACGGATGAGGATAACTCCCAGATGCAAGGTACCACCACAGGCAACTGTGGCTGGTTTGACAGTGCCAAGTGCCTCCTGCAAACTGACATCAGGAACCTGGCCTGGTGACTTTTGTTTCTCTGGGGAAAGGCCATGGTTCATGTCCACGGCCTGGTGGCCCAGAGTGTCCGGCTCCCTCCTGAAATTCAGCATGGATCAGGATGCCTCCCAGATGAAAATTGCCCCCAGAGGCACCTGTGGCTGGTTTGACAGTGCCAAGTGCCTCCTGCAAACTGACATCAGGAACCTGGCCTGGTGACTTTTGTTTCTCTGGGGAAAGGCCATCATTCTTTTCCGGGGCCCGCTGGCCCGGAGTGGCCTGCAGCCTGCTGAAATTCCGCACGGATCAGGATACATCCCAGAGCGAAACTAAAACCATAGGCAACTGTGGCTGGTTTGACAGTGCCAAGTGCCTCCTGCCAACTGACATCAGGAACCTGGCCTGGTAAGTTTTATTTCTCTGGGGAAAGGCCATCGTTCATGTCCAGGGCCTTGCGGCGTGAAGTGGCCGGCTGCCTGCTGAAATTCCGCATGGGTCAGGATGCCTCCCAGATGGAAAGGGTCCCCACAGACAATTGTGGCTGGTTTGACAGTGCCAAGTGCCTCCTGCAAACTGACATCAGGAACCTGGCCAGGTGACTTTTGTTTCTCTGGGGAAAGGTCATGGTTCATATCCTGGACCCGTAGTCCCGGCGTGGCCGGCTGCCTGCTGAAATTCCGCATGGGTCAGGATGCCGCCCAGATGAAAGGTACCACCACAGGCAACTGTGGCAGGTTTGACAGTGCCAAGTGCCTCCTGCAAACTGACATCAGGAACCTGGCCTGGTGACTTTTGTTTCTCAGGGGAAAGGCCATCGTTCCCCTCCAGGGCCCGCTGGCCCGGAATGGCCGACTGTCTGCTGAAATTCCTCACGGATCAGGATACCGCCCAGATGAAAGGTACCACCACAGGCAACTGTGGCAGGTTTGACAGTGCCAAGTGCCTCCTGCAAACTGACATCAGGAACCTGGCCTGGTGAGTTTTGTTTCTCTGGGGTAAGGCCATGGTTCGTGCCCAGTGCCCGGTGGCCTGGAGTGGCCAGCAGCCTGCTGAAATTCCGCACAGATGAGGATACCTCCCAGACGCAAGGTGCCCATACAGGTTAGTGTGGCTGGTTTGACAGTGCCAAGTGCCTCCTGCAAACTGACATCAGGAACCTGGCCTGGTGACCTTTGTTTCTCTGGGGAAAGGCCATGGTTCCTCTCCAGGGCCCGGTGGCCCGGAGTGGCAGACTGTCTGTTGAAGTTCCGCACGGATGAGGATACCTCCCAGATGCAAGGTGCCCCCACAGGCAACTGTGGCTGGTTTGACAGTGCCAAGTGCCTCCTGCAAACTGACATCAGGAACCTGGCCTGGTGACTTTTGTTTCTCAGGGGAAAGGCCATCGTTCATGTCCAGGGCCTTGCGGCGTGAAGTGGCCGGCTGCCTGCTGAAATTCCGCATGGGTCAGGATGCCTCCCAGATGGAAAGGGTCCCCACAGACAATTGTGGCTGGTTTGACAGTGCCAAGTGCCTCCTGCAAACTGACATCAGGAACCTGGCCTGGTGACTTTTGTTTCTCTGGGGAAAGGTCATGGTTCATATCCTGGACCCGTAGTCCCGGCGTGGCCGGCTGCCTGCTGAAATTCCGCATGGGTCTGGATGCCTCCCAGATGAAAGGTACCACCACAGGCAACTGTGGCAGGTTTGACAGTGCCAAGTGCCTCCTGCCAACTGACATCAGGAACCTGGCCTGGTGACTTTTGTTTCTCTGGGGAAAGGACATCATTGTTTTCCGGGGCCCGCTGGCCCGGAATGGCCAGCAGCCTGCTGAAATTCCGCACGTATCAGGATACCTCCCAGAGCGAAACTAAAACCATAGGCAACTGTGGCAGGTTTGACAGTGCCAAGTGCCTCCTGCAAACTGACATCAGGAACCTGGCCTGGTGACCTTTGTTTCTCTGGGGAAAGGCCATCGTTCTTGTCCGGGGCCCGCCGGCCCAGAGTGGCAGGCTGCGTGCTGAAATTCCACACGGTTGAGGATACCTCCCAGATGCAAGGTGCCCCCACAGGCACCTGTGGCTGGTTTGACAGTGCCAAGTGCCTCCTGCAAACTGACACCAGAAACCTGGCCTGGTGATTTTCTTTCTCAGGGGAAAGGCCATCGTTCATGTCCAGCGCCCGGTGGCCCGCAGTTGCCTGCTGCCTGCTGAAATTCCACACGGATGAGGATACCTCACAGATGCAAGGTGCCCCCACAGGCACCTGTGGCTGGTTTGACAGTGCCAAGTACCTCCTACAAATTGACATCGGGAACCTGGCCTGGTGACTTTTGTTTCTCTGGGGTAAAGCTATTATTCTTCTTCAGAGCCCGGTGGCTCGGAGTGGCCGGCTGCCTGCTGAAATTCCGCACGGATCAGGATACCTCCCAGATGCAAGGTGCCGCCACAGGCAACTGTGGCTGCTTTGACAGTGCCAAGCGCCTCCTGCAAACTGACATCAGGAACCTGGCCTGGTGAGTTTTGTTTCTCTGGGGAAAGGCCATCATTCTTCTCCCGTGCCCGTTGGCCCAGAGTGGCCGGCTGCCTGCTGAAATTCCGCACGGATCAGGATACCTCCCAGATGAAAAATGCCCCCATAGGCACCTGTGCCTGGTTTGACAGTGCCAAGTGCCTCCTGCAAACTGACATCAGGAACCTGGCCTGGTAACTTTTGTTTCTCTGGCGAAAGGCCATGGTTCGTGTCCACGGCCTGGTGGCCCAGAGTGTCCGGCTCCCTCCTGAAATTCAGCATGGATCAGGATGCCTCCCAGATGAAAATTGCCCCCAGAGGCACCTGTGGCTGGTTTGACAGTGCCAAGTGCCTCCTGCAAACTGACATCAGGAACCTGGCCTGGTGACTTTTGTTTCTCTGGGGAAAGGCCATCATTCTTTTCCGGGGCCCGCTGGCCCGGAGTGGCCTGCAGCCTGCTGAAATTCCGCACGGATCAGGATACATCCCAGACCGAAACTAAAACCATAGGCAACTGTGGCTGGTTTGACAGTGCCAAGTGCCTCCTGCCAACTGACATCAGGAACCTGGCCTGGTAAATTTTATTTCTCCTGGGAAAGGCCACGATTCATGTCCAGGGCCTTGCGGCGGGAAGTGGCCGGCTGCCTGCTGAAATTCCGCATGGGTCAGGATGCCTCCCGGATGGAAAGTGCCCCCACAGACAACTGTGGCTGGTTTGACAGTGCCAAGTGCCTCCTGCAAACTGACATCAGGATCCTGGCCTGGTGACTTTTGTTTCTCTGGGGAAAGGCCATAGATGATGTCCAGTGCCCCCTGGCCCGGAGTGGCCGACTGCCTGCTGAAATTCGGCACGGATCAGGATAGCTCCCAGATGCAAGCTGCCCCCACAGGCAACTGTGGCTGGTTTGACAGTGCCAAGTGCCTCCTGCAAACTGACATCAGGAACCTGGCCTGGTGACTTTTGTTTCTCTGGGGAAAGGTCATGGTTCATATCCTAGACCCGTAGTCCCGGAGTGGCCGGCTGCCTGCTGAAATTCCGAACGGATTAGGATGCCGCCCAGATGAAAGGTACCACCACAGGCAACTGTGGCAGGTTTGACAGTGCCAAGTGCCTCCTGCAAACTGACATCAGGAACCTGGCCTGGTGACTTTTGTTTCTCTTTGGAAAAGCCATGGTTCATGTCCAGGACCTGGTGGTCCGGAGTGGCCGGCCGCCTGCTGAAATTCCGCATGGATCAGGATGCCTCCCACATGAAAAGTGCTCCCACAGGCACCTGTGGCTGGTTTGACAGTGCCAAGTGCCTCCTGCAAACTGACATCAGGAACCTGGCCTGGTGACTTTTGTTTCTCTGGGGAAAGGCCATCGATCCTCTCCAGGGCCCGCGGGCCCGGAGTGGCCGACTGCCTGCTGAAATTCCGCACGGATCAGGATAACTCCCAGATGAAAGGAGCCCCCACAGGCAACTGTGGCTGGTTTGACAGTGCCAAGTACCTCCTAGAAATTGACATCAGGAACCTGGCCTGGTGACTTTTGTTTCTCTGGCGAAAGGTCATGGTTCATATCCTGAGCCTGGTGTCCTGGAGTGGCCGACTGACTGCTGAAATTCTGCACGGATCAGGATGCCTCCCAGATGAAAAGAGCCCCCACAGGCACCTGTGGCTGGTTTGACAGTGCCAAGTGCCTCCTGCAAACTGACATCAGGAACCTGGCCAGGTGACTTTTGTTTCTCTGGGGAAAGGCCATAGTTCCTCTCCAGGGCCCGCTGGCCCGGAATGGCCGACTGTCTGCTGAAATTCCGCACGGATCAGGATACCGCCCAGATGAAAGGTACCACCACAGGCAACTTTGGCTGGTTTGACAGTGCCAAGTGCCTCCTGCAAACTGACCTCAGGAACCTGGCCTGGTGAGTTTTGTTTCTCTGGGGTAAGGCCATGGTTCGTGCCCAGTGCCCGGTGGCCGGGAATGGCCGACTGTCTGCTGAAATTCCGCACGGATCAGGATACCTCCCAGATGCAAGGTGCCCATACAGGTACGTGTGGCTGGTTTGACAGTGCCAAGTGCCTCCTGCAAACTGACATCAGGAACCTGGCCAGGTGACTTTTGTTTCTCTGGGGAAAGGCCATCGTTCCTCTCCAGGGCCCGGTGGCCGGGAATGGCCGACTGCCTGCTGAAATTCCGCACGGATGAGGATAACTCCCAGATGCAAGGTACCACCACAGGCAACTGTGGCTGGTTTGACAGTGCCAAGTGCCTCCTGCAAACTGACCTCAGGAACCTGGCCTGGTGACTTTTGTTTCTCTGGGGAAAGGCCATGGTTCATGTCCACGGCCTGGTGGCCCAGAGTGTCCGGCTCCCTCCTGAAATTCAGCATGGATCAGGATGCCTCCCAGATGAAAATTGCCCCCAGAGGCACCTGTGGCTGGTTTGACAGTGCCAAGTGCCTCCTGCAAACTGACATCAGGAACCTGGCCTGGTGACTTTTGTTTCTCTGGGGAAAGGCCATCATTCTTTTCCGGGGCCCGCTGGCCCGGAGTGGCCTGCAGCCTGCTGAAATTCCGCACGGATCAGGATACATCCCAGACCGAAACTAAAACCATAGGCAACTGTGGCTGGTTTGACAGTGCCAAGTGCCTCCTGCCAACTGACATCAGGAACCTGGCCTGGTAAGTTTTATTTCTCTGGGGAAAGGCCATCGTTCATGTCCAGGGCCTTGCGGCGTGAAGTGGCCGGCTGCCTGCTGAAATTCCGCATGGGTCAGGATGCCTCCCAGATGGAAAGTGTCCCCACAGACAATTGTGGCTGCTTTGACAGTGCCAAGTGCCTCCTGCAAACTGACATCAGGAACCTGGCCTGGTGACTTTTGTTTCTCTGGGGAAAGGTCATGGTTCATATCCTGGACCCGTAGTCCCGGAGTGGCCGGCTGCCTGCTGAAATTCCGCATGGGTCAGGATGCCGCCCAGATGAAAGGTACCACCACAGGCAACTGTGGCAGGTTTGACAGTGCCAAGTGCCTCCTGCAAACTGACATCAGGAACCTGGCCAGGTGACTTTTGTTTCTCAGGGGAAAGTCCATCGTTCCCCTCCAGGGCCCGCTGGCCCGGAATGGCCGACTGTCTGCTGAAATTCCTCACGGATCAGGATACCGCCCAGATGAAAGGTACCACCACAGGCAACAGTGGCAGGTTTGACAGTGCCAAGTGCCTCCTGCAAACTGACATCAGGAACCTGGCCTGGTGAGTTTTGTTTCTCTGGGGTAAGGCCATGGTTCGTGCCCAGTGCCCGGTGGCCTGGAGTGGCCAGCAGCCTGCTGAAATTCCGCACAGATGAGGATACCTCCCAGACGCAAGGTGCCCATACAGGTTAGTGTGGCTGGTTTGACAGTGCCAAGTGCCTCCTGCAAACTGACATCAGGAACCTGGCCTGGTGACCTTTGTTTCTCTGGGGAAAGGCCATGGTTCCTCTCCAGGGCCCGGTGGCCCGGAGTGGCAGACTGTCTGTTGAAATTCCGCACAGATCAGGATACCTCCCAGATGCAAGGTGCCACCTCTGGCAACTGTGGCTGGTTTGACAGTGCCAAGTGCCTCCTGCAAACTGACATCAGGAACCTGGCCTGGTGACTTTTGTTTCTCTGGGGAAAGGCCATCGTTCGTGTCCAGGGCCGGGTGTCCCTGGGTGTCCGGCTGCCTGCTGAAATTCCGAACGGATTAGGATGACGCCCAGATAAAAGGTACCACCAGAGGCAACTGTGGCTGGTTTGACAGTGCCAAGTGCCTCCTGCAAACTGACATCAGGAACCTGGCCTGGTGACTTTTGTTTCTCTGGGGAAAGGACATCATTTTTTTCCGGGGCCCGCTGGCCCGGAATGGCCAGCAGCCTGCTGAAATTCCGCACGTATCAGGATACCTCCCAGAGCGAAACTAAAACCATAGGCAACTGTGGCAGGTTTGACAGTGCCAAGTGCCTCCTGCAAACTGACATCTGGAACCTGGCCTGGTAAGTTTTGTTTCTCTGGGGAAAGGCCATCGTTCTTGTCCGGGGCCCGCCGGCCCAGAGTGGCAGGCTGCGTGCTGAAATTCCACACGGTTGAGGATACCTCCCAGATGCAAGGTGCCCCCACAGGCACCTGTGGCTGGTTTGACAGTGCCAAGTGCCTCCTGCAAACTGACATCAGAAACCTGGCCTGGTGATTTTCTTTCTCAGGGGAAAGGCCATCGTTCATGTCCAGTGCCCGGTGGCCCGCAGTTGCCTGCTGCCTGCTGAAATTCCACACGGATGAGGATACCTCACAGATGCAAGGTGCCCCCACAGGCACCTGTGGCTGGTTTGACAGTGCCAAGTACCTCCTACAAATTGACATCGGGAACCTGGCCTGGTGACTTTTGTTTCTCTGGGGTAAAGCTATTATTCTTCTTCAGAGCCCGGTGGCTCGGAGTGGCCGGCTGCCTGCTGAAATTCCGCACGGATCAGGATACCTCCCAGATGCAAGGTGCCGCCACAGCCAACTGTGGCTGCTTTGACAGTGCCAAGCGCCTCCTGCAAACTGACATCAGGAACCTGGCCTGGTGACTTTTGTTTCTCTGGGGAAAGGCCATCATTCTTCTCCAGTGCCCGTTGGCCCAGAGTGGCCGGCTGCCTGCTGAAATTCCGCACGGATCAGGATACCTCCCAGATGCAAGGTGCCCCCATAGGCACCTGTGGCTGGTTTGACAGTGCCAAGTGCCTCCTGCAAACTGACATCAGGAACCTGGCCTGGTAACTTTTGTTTCTCTGGCGAAAGGCCATGGTTCATGTCCACGGCCTGGTGGCCCAGAGTGTCCGGCTCCCTCCTGAAATTCAGCATGGATCAGGATGCCTCCCAGATGAAAATTGCCCCCAGAGGCACCTGTGGCTGGTTTGACAGTGCCAAGTGCCTCCTGCAAACTGACATCAGGAACCTGGCCTGGTGACTTTTGTTTCTCTGGGGAAAGGCCATCATTCTTTTCCGGGGCCCGCTGGCCCGGAGTGGCCTGCAGCTTGCTGAAATTCCGCACGGATCAGGATACATCCCAGACCGAAACTAAAACCATAGGCAACTGTGGCTGGTTTGACAGTGCCAAGTGCCTCCTGCCAACTGACATCAGGAACCTGGCCTGGTAAGTTTTATTTCTCTGGGGAAAGGCCATCGTTCATGTCCAGGGCCTTGCGGCGGGAAGTGGCCGGCTGCCTGCTGAAATTCCGCATGGGTCAGGATGCCTCCCAGATGGAAAGTGCCCCCACAGACAACTGTGGCTGGTTTGACAGTGCCAAGTGCCTCCTGCAAACTGACATCAGGATCCTGGCCTGGTGACTTTTGTTTCTCTGGGGAAAGGCCATAGATGATGTCCAGTGCCCCCTGGCCCGGAGTGGCAGACCGCCTGCTGAAATTCCGCACGGATCAGGATAGCTCCCAGATGCAAGCTGCCCCCACAGGCAACTGTGGCTGGTTTGACAGTGCCAAGTGCCTCCTGCAAACTGACATCAGGAACCTGGCCTGGTGACTTTTGTTTCTCTGGGGAAAGGTCATGGTTCATATCCTGGACCCGTAGTCCCGGAGTGGCCGGCTGCCTGCTGAAATTCCGAACGGATTAGGATGCCGCCCAGATGAAAGGTACCACCACAGGCAACTGTGGCAGGTTTGACAGTGCCAAGTGCCTCCTGCAAACTGACATCAGGAACCTGGCCTGCTGACTTTTGTTTCTCTTTGGAAAAGCCTTGGTTCATGTCCAGGACCTGGTGGTCCGGAGTGGCCGGCCGCCTGCTGAAATTCCGCATGGATCAGGATGCCTCCCACATGAAAAGTGCTCCCACAGGCAACTGTGGCTGGTTTGACAGTGCCAAGTGCCTCCTGCAAACTGACATCAGGAACCTGGCCTGGTGACTTTTGTTTCTCAGGGGAAAGTCCATTGTTCCTCTCCAGGGCCCGCTGGCCCGGAGTGGCCGACTGCCTGCTGAAATTCCGCACGGATCAGGATAACTCCCAGATGAAAGGAGACCCACAGGCGACTGTGGCTGGTTTGACAGTGCCAAGTACCTCCTAGAAATTGACATCAGGAACCTGGCCTGGTGACTTTTGTTTCTCTGGCGAAAGGTCATGGTTCATATCCTGAGCCTGGTGTCCTGGAGTGGCCGACTGACTGCTGAAATTCTGCACGGATCAGGATGCCTCCCAGATGTAAAGAGCCCCCACAGGCACCTGTGGCTGGTTTGACAGTGCCAAGTGCCTCCTGCAAGCTGACATCAGGAACCTGGCCAGGTGACTTTTGTTTCTCAGGGGAAAGGCCATCGTTCCTCTCCAGGGCCCGCTGGCCCGGAATGGCCGACTGTCTGCTGAAATTCCGCACGGATCAGGATACCGCCCAGATGAAAGGTACCACCACAGGCAACTGTGGCAGGTTTGACAGTGCCAAGTGCCTCCTGCAAACTGACATCAGGAACCTGGCCTGGTGAGTTTTGTTTCTCTGGCGAAAGGTCATGGTTCATATCCTGAGCCTGGTGTCCTGGAGTGGCCGACTGACTGCTGAAATTCTGCACGGATCAGGATGCCTCCCAGATGTAAAGAGCCCCCACAGGCACCTGTGGCTGGTTTGACAGTGCCAAGTGCCTCCTGCAAGCTGACATCAGGAACCTGGCCAGGTGACTTTTGTTTCTCAGGGGAAAGGCCATCGTTCCTCTCCAGGGCCCGCTGGCCCGGAATGGCCGACTGTCTGCTGAAATTCCGCACGGATCAGGATACCGCCCAGATGAAAGGTACCACCACAGGCAACTGTGGCAGGTTTGACAGTGCCAAGTGCCTCCTGCAAACTGACATCAGGAACCTGGCCTGGTGAGTTTTGTTTCTCTGGGGTAAGGCCATGGTTCGTGCCCAGTGCCCGGTGGCCTGGAGTGGCCAGCAGCCTGCTGAAATTCCGCACAGATGAGGATACCTCCCAGACGCAAGGTGCCCATACAGGTTAGTGTGGCTGGTTTGACAGTGCCAAGTGCCTCCTGCAAACTGACATCAGGAACCTGGCCTGGTGACCTTTGTTTCTCTGGGGAAAGGCCATGGTTCCTCTCCAGGGCCCGGTGGCCCGGAGTGGCAGACTGTCTGTTGAAATTCCGCACAGATCAGGATACCTCCCAGATGCAAGGTGCCACCTCTGGCAACTGTGGCTGGTTTGACAGTGCCAAGTGCCTCCTGCAAACTGACATCAGGAACCTGGCCTGGTGACTTTTGTTTCTCTGGGGAAAGGCCATAGTTCGTGTCCAGGGCCGGGTGTCCCTGGGTGTCCGGCTGCCTGCTGAAATTCCGAACGGATTAGGATGCCGCCCAGATGAAAGGTACCACCAGAGGCAACTGTGGCTGGTTTGACAGTGCCAAGTGCCTCCTGCCAACTGACATCAGGAACCTGGCCTGGTGACTTTTGTTTCTCTGGGGAAAGGACATCATTGTTTTCCGGGGCCCGCTGGCCCAGAATGGCCAGCAGCCTGCTGAAATTCCGCACGTATCAGGATACCTCCCAGAGCGAAACTAAAACCATAGGCAACTGTGGCAGGTTTGACAGTACCAAGTGCCTCCTGCAAACTGACATCTGGAACCTGGCCTGGTAAGTTTTGTTTCTCTGGGGAAAGGCCATCGTTCTTGTCCGGGGCCCGCCGGCCCAGAGTGGCAGGCTGCGTGCTGAAATTCCACACGGTTGAGGATACCTCCCAGATGCAAGGTGCCCCCACAGGCACCTGTGGCTGGTTTGACAGTGCCAAGTGCCTCCTGCAAACTGACATCAGAAACCTGGCCTGGTGATTTTCTTTCTCAGGGGAAAGGCCATCGTTCATGTCCAGTGCCCGGTGGCCCGCAGTTGCCTGCTGCCTGCTGAAATTCCACACGGATGAGGATACCTCCCAGATGCAAGGTGCCCCCACAGGCACCTGTGGCTGGTTTGACAGTGCCAAGTACCTCCTACAAATTGACATCGGGAACCTGGCCTGGTGACTTTTGTTTCTCTGGGGTAAAGCTATTATTCTTCTTCAGAGCCCGGTGGCTCGGAGTGGCCGGCTGCCTGCTGAAATTCCGCACGGATCAGGATACCTCCCTGGTTCAAGGTGCCGCCACAGCCAACTGTGGCTGCTTTGACAGTGCCAAGCACCTCCTGCAAACTGACATCAGGAACCTGGCCTGGTGAGTTTTGTTTCTCTGGGGAAAGGCCATCATTCTTCTCCAGTGCCCGTTGGCCCAGAGTGGCCGGCTGCCTGCTGAAATTCCGCACGGATCAGGATACCTCCCAGATGCAAGGTGCCCCCATAGGCACCTGTGCCTGGTTTGACAGTGCCAAGTGCCTCCTGCAAACTGACATCAGGAACCTGGCCTGGTGAGTTTTGTTTCTCTGGGGTAAGGCCATGGTTCGTGCCCAGTGCCCGGTGGCCGGGAATGGCCGACTGTCTGCTGAAATTCCGCACGGATCAGGATACCTCCCAGATGCAAGGTGCCCATACAGGTACGTGTGGCTGGTTTGACAGTGCCAAGTGCCTCCTGCAAACTGACCTCAGGAACCTGGCCTGGTGAGTTTTGTTTCTCTGGGGTAAGGCCATGGTTCGTGCCCAGTGCCCGGTGGCCGGGAATGGCCGTCTGTCTGCTGAAATTCCGCACGGATCAGGATACCTCCCAGATGCAAGGTGCCCATACAGGTACGTGTGGCTGGTTTGACAGTGCCAAGTGCCTCCTGCAAACTGACATCAGGAACCTGGCCAGGTGACTTTTGTTTCTCTGGGGAAAGGCCATCGTTCCTCTCCAGGGCCCGGTGGCCCGGAGTGGCAGACTGTCTGTTGAAATTCCGCACGGATCAGGATACCTCCCAGATGCAAGGTGCCCCCACAGGCAACTGTGGCTGGTTTGACAGTGCCAAGTGCCTCCTGCCAACTGACATCAGGAACCTGGCCAGGTGACTTTTGTTTCTCAGGGGAAAGTCCATCGTTCCCCTCCAGGGCCCGCTGGCCCGGAATGGCCGACTGTCTGCTGAAATTCCTCACGGATCAGGATACCGCCCAGATGAAAGGTACCACCACAGGCAACAGTGGCAGGTTTGACAGTGCCAAGTGCCTCCTGCAAACTGACATCAGGAACCTGGCCTGGTGAGTTTTGTTTCTCTGGGGTAAGGCCATGGTTCGTGCCCAGTGCCCGGTGGCCTGGAGTGGCCAGCAGCCTGCTGAAATTCCGCACAGATGAGGATACCTCCCAGACGCAAGGTGCCCATACAGGTTAGTGTGGCTGGTTTGACAGTGCCAAGTGCCTCCTGCAAACTGACATCAGGAACCTGGCCTGGTGACCTTTGTTTCTCTGGGGAAAGGCCATGGTTCCTCTCCAGGGCCCGGTGGCCCGGAGTGGCAGACTGTCTGTTGAAATTCCGCACAGATCAGGATACCTCCCAGATGCAAGGTGCCACCTCTGGCAACTGTGGCTGGTTTGACAGTGCCAAGTGCCTCCTGCAAACTGACATCAGGAACCTGGCCTGGTGACTTTTGTTTCTCTGGGGAAAGGCCATCGTTCGTGTCCAGGGCCGGGTGTCCCTGGGTGTCCGGCTGCCTGCTGAAATTCCGAACGGATTAGGATGACGCCCAGATGAAAGGTACCACCAGAGGCAACTGTGGCTGGTTTGACAGTGCCAAGTGCCTCCTGCAAACTGACATCAGGAACCTGGCCTGGTGACTTTTGTTTCTCTGGGGAAAGGACATCATTGTTTTCCGGGGCCCGCTGGCCCGGAATGGCCAGCAGCCTGCTGAAATTCCGCACGTATCAGGATACCTCCCAGAGCGAAACTAAAACCATAGGCAACTGTGGCAGGTTTGACAGTGCCAAGTGCCTCCTGCAAACTGACATCTGGAACCTGGCCTGGTAAGTTTTGTTTCTCTGGGGAAAGGCCATCGTTCTTGTCCGGGGCCCGCCGGCCCAGAGTGGCAGGCTGCGTGCTGAAATTCCACACGGTTGAGGATACCTCCCAGATGCAAGGTGCCCCCACAGGCACCTGTGGCTGGTTTGACAGTGCCAAGTGCCTCCTGCAAACTGACATCAGAAACCTGGCCTGGTGATTTTCTTTCTCAGGGGAAAGGCCATCGTTCATGTCCAGTGCCCGGTGGCCCGCAGTTGCCTGCTGCCTGCTGAAATTCCACACGGATGAGGATACCTCACAGATGCAAGGTGCCCCCACAGGCACCTGTGGCTGGTTTGACAGTGCCAAGTACCTCCTACAAATTGACATCGGGAACCTGGCCTGGTGACTTTTGTTTCTCTGGGGTAAAGCTATTATTCTTCTTCAGAGCCCGGTGGCTCGGAGTGGCCGGCTGCCTGCTGAAATTCCGCACGGATCAGGATACCTCCCAGATGCAAGGTGCCGCCACAGCCAACTGTGGCTGCTTTGACAGTGCCAAGCGCCTCCTGCAAACTGACATCAGGAACCTGGCCTGGTGACTTTTGTTTCTCTGGGGAAAGGCCATCATTCTTCTCCAGTGCCCGTTGGCCCAGAGTGGCCGGCTGCCTGCTGAAATTCCGCACGGATCAGGATACCTCCCAGATGCAAGGTGCCCCCATAGGCACCTGTGGCTGGTTTGACAGTGCCAAGTGCCTCCTGCAAACTGACATCAGGAACCTGGCCTGGTAACTTTTGTTTCTCTGGCGAAAGGCCATGGTTCATGTCCACGGCCTGGTGGCCCAGAGTGTCCGGCTCCCTCCTGAAATTCAGCATGGATCAGGATGCCTCCCAGATGAAAATTGCCCCCAGAGGCACCTGTGGCTGGTTTGACAGTGCCAAGTGCCTCCTGCAAACTGACATCAGGAACCTGGCCTGGTGACTTTTGTTTCTCTGGGGAAAGGCCATCATTCTTTTCCGGGGCCCGCTGGCCCGGAGTGTCCTGCAGCTTGCTGAAATTCCGCACGGATCAGGATACATCCCAGACCGAAACTAAAACCATAGGCAACTGTGGCTGGTTTGACAGTGCCAAGTGCCTCCTGCCAACTGACATCAGGAACCTGGCCTGGTAAGTTTCATTTCTCTGGGGAAAGGCCATCGTTCATGTCCAGGGCCTTGCGGCGGGAAGTGGCCGGCTGCCTGCTGAAATTCCGCATGGGTCAGGATGCCTCCCAGATGGAAAGTGCCCCCACAGACAACTGTGGCTGGTTTGACAGTGCCAAGTGCCTCCTGCAAACTGACATCAGGATCCTGGCCTGGTGACTTTTGTTTCTCTGGGGAAAGGCCATAGATGATGTCCAGTGCCCCCTGGCCCGGAGTGGCAGACCGCCTGCTGAAATTCCGCACGGATCAGGATAGCTCCCAGATGCAAGCTGCCCCCACAGGCAACTGTGGCTGGTTTGACAGTGCCAAGTGCCTCCTGCAAACTGACATCAGGAACCTGGCCTGGTGACTTTTGTTTCTCTGGGGAAAGGTCATGGTTCATATCCTGGACCCGTAGTCCCGGAGTGGCCGGCTGCCTGCTGAAATTCCGAACGGATTAGGATGCCGCCCAGATGAAAGGTACCACCACAGGCAACTGTGGCAGGTTTGACAGTGCCAAGTGCCTCCTGCAAACTGACATCAGGAACCTGGCCTGCTGACTTTTGTTTCTCTTTGGAAAAGCCTTGGTTCATGTCCAGGACCTGGTGGTCCGGAGTGGCCGGCCGCCTGCTGAAATTCCGCATGGATCAGGATGCCTCCCACATGAAAAGTGCTCCCACAGGCAACTGTGGCTGGTTTGACAGTGCCAAGTGCCTCCTGCAAACTGACATCAGGAACCTGGCCTGGTGACTTTTGTTTCTCAGGGGAAAGTCCATTGTTCCTCTCCAGGGCCCGCTGGCCCGGAGTGGCCGACTGCCTGCTGAAATTCCGCACGGATCAGGATAACTCCCAGATGAAAGGAGACCCACAGGCGACTGTGGCTGGTTTGACAGTGCCAAGTACCTCCTAGAAATTGACATCAGGAACCTGGCCTGGTGACTTTTGTTTCTCTGGCGAAAGGTCATGGTTCATATCCTGAGCCTGGTGTCCTGGAGTGGCCGACTGACTGCTGAAATTCTGCACGGATCAGGATGCCTCCCAGATGTAAAGAGCCCCCACAGGCACCTGTGGCTGGTTTGACAGTGCCAAGTGCCTCCTGCAAGCTGACATCAGGAACCTGGCCAGGTGACTTTTGTTTCTCAGGGGAAAGGCCATCGTTCCTCTCCAGGGCCCGCTGGCCCGGAATGGCCGACTGTCTGCTGAAATTCCGCACGGATCAGGATACCGCCCAGATGAAAGGTACCACCACAGGCAACTGTGGCAGGTTTGACAGTGCCAAGTGCCTCCTGCAAACTGACATCAGGAACCTGGCCTGGTGAGTTTTGTTTCTCTGGCGAAAGGTCATGGTTCATATCCTGAGCCTGGTGTCCTGGAGTGGCCGACTGACTGCTGAAATTCTGCACGGATCAGGATGCCTCCCAGATGTAAAGAGCCCCCACAGGCACCTGTGGCTGGTTTGACAGTGCCAAGTGCCTCCTGCAAGCTGACATCAGGAACCTGGCCAGGTGACTTTTGTTTCTCAGGGGAAAGGCCATCGTTCCTCTCCAGGGCCCGCTGGCCCGGAATGGCCGACTGTCTGCTGAAATTCCGCACGGATCAGGATACCGCCCAGATGAAAGGTACCACCACAGGCAACTGTGGCAGGTTT
Source organism: Passer domesticus (assembly GCF_036417665.1). Lineage (NCBI taxonomy): Eukaryota > Metazoa > Chordata > Aves > Passeriformes > Passeridae > Passer > Passer domesticus. The sequence goes on from NC_087474.1 coordinate 61,568,612, forward strand.
GACAGTGCCAAGTGCCTCCTGCAAACTGACATCAGGAACCTGGCCTGGTGAGTTTTGTTTCTCTGGGGTAAGGCCATGGTTCGTGCCCAGTGCCCGGTGGCCTGGAGTGGCCAGCAGCCTGCTGAAATTCCGCACAGATGAGGATACCTCCCAGACGCAAGGTGCCCATACAGGTTAGTGTGGCTGGTTTGACAGTGCCAAGTGCCTCCTGCAAACTGACATCAGGAACCTGGCCTGGTGACCTTTGTTTCTCTGGGGAAAGGCCATGGTTCCTCTCCAGGGCCCGGTGGCCCGGAGTGGCAGACTGTCTGTTGAAATTCCGCACAGATCAGGATACCTCCCAGATGCAAGGTGCCACCTCTGGCAACTGTGGCTGGTTTGACAGTGCCAAGTGCCTCCTGCAAACTGACATCAGGAACCTGGCCTGGTGACTTTTGTTTCTCTGGGGAAAGGCCATAGTTCGTGTCCAGGGCCGGGTGTCCCTGGGTGTCCGGCTGCCTGCTGAAATTCCGAACGGATTAGGATGCCGCCCAGATGAAAGGTACCACCAGAGGCAACTGTGGCTGGTTTGACAGTGCCAAGTGCCTCCTGCCAACTGACATCAGGAACCTGGCCTGGTGACTTTTGTTTCTCTGGGGAAAGGACATCATTGTTTTCCGGGGCCCGCTGGCCCAGAATGGCCAGCAGCCTGCTGAAATTCCGCACGTATCAGGATACCTCCCAGAGCGAAACTAAAACCATAGGCAACTGTGGCAGGTTTGACAGTACCAAGTGCCTCCTGCAAACTGACATCTGGAACCTGGCCTGGTAAGTTTTGTTTCTCTGGGGAAAGGCCATCGTTCTTGTCCGGGGCCCGCCGGCCCAGAGTGGCAGGCTGCGTGCTGAAATTCCACACGGTTGAGGATACCTCCCAGATGCAAGGTGCCCCCACAGGCACCTGTGGCTGGTTTGACAGTGCCAAGTGCCTCCTGCAAACTGACATCAGAAACCTGGCCTGGTGATTTTCTTTCTCAGGGGAAAGGCCATCGTTCATGTCCAGTGCCCGGTGGCCCGCAGTTGCCTGCTGCCTGCTGAAATTCCACACGGATGAGGATACCTCCCAGATGCAAGGTGCCCCCACAGGCACCTGTGGCTGGTTTGACAGTGCCAAGTACCTCCTACAAATTGACATCGGGAACCTGGCCTGGTGACTTTTGTTTCTCTGGGGTAAAGCTATTATTCTTCTTCAGAGCCCGGTGGCTCGGAGTGGCCGGCTGCCTGCTGAAATTCCGCACGGATCAGGATACCTCCCTGGTTCAAGGTGCCGCCACAGCCAACTGTGGCTGCTTTGACAGTGCCAAGCACCTCCTGCAAACTGACATCAGGAACCTGGCCTGGTGAGTTTTGTTTCTCTGGGGAAAGGCCATCATTCTTCTCCAGTGCCCGTTGGCCCAGAGTGGCCGGCTGCCTGCTGAAATTCCGCACGGATCAGGATACCTCCCAGATGCAAGGTGCCCCCATAGGCACCTGTGCCTGGTTTGACAGTGCCAAGTGCCTCCTGCAAACTGACATCAGGAACCTGGCCTGGTGAGTTTTGTTTCTCTGGGGTAAGGCCATGGTTCGTGCCCAGTGCCCGGTGGCCGGGAATGGCCGACTGTCTGCTGAAATTCCGCACGGATCAGGATACCTCCCAGATGCAAGGTGCCCATACAGGTACGTGTGGCTGGTTTGACAGTGCCAAGTGCCTCCTGCAAACTGACCTCAGGAACCTGGCCTGGTGAGTTTTGTTTCTCTGGGGTAAGGCCATGGTTCGTGCCCAGTGCCCGGTGGCCGGGAATGGCCGACTGTCTGCTGAAATTCCGCACGGATCAGGATACCTCCCAGATGCAAGGTGCCCATACAGGTACGTGTGGCTGGTTTGACAGTGCCAAGTGCCTCCTGCAAACTGACATCAGGAACCTGGCCAGGTGACTTTTGTTTCTCTGGGGAAAGGCCATCGTTCCTCTCCAGGGCCCGGTGGCCCGGAGTGGCAGACTGTCTGTTGAAATTCCGCACGGATCAGGATACCTCCCAGATGCAAGGTGCCCCCACAGGCAACTGTGGCTGGTTTGACAGTGCCAAGTGCCTCCTGCAAACTGACATCAGAAACCTGGCCTGGTGACTTTTGTTTCTCTGGGGAAAGGCCATCGTTCGTGTCCAGGGCCGGGTGTCCCTGGGTGTCCGGCTGCCTGCTGAAATTCCGAACGGATTAGGATGCCGCCCAGATGAAAGGTACCACCAGAGGCAACTGTGGCTGGTTTGACAGTGCCAAGTGCCTCCTGCCAACTGACATCAGGAACCTGGCCTGGTGACTTTTGTTTCTCTGGGGAAAGGACATCATTGTTTTCCGGGGCCCGCTGGCCCAGAATGGCCAGCAGCCTGCTGAAATTCCGCACGCATCAGGATACCTCCCAGAGCGAAACTAAAACCATAGGCAACTGTGGCAGGTTTGACAGTGCCAAGTGCCTCCTGCAAACTGACATCTGGAACCTGGCCTGGTAAGTTTTGTTTCTCTGGGGAAAGGCCATCCTTCTTGTCCGGGGCCCGCCGGCCCAGAGTGGCAGGCTGCGTGCTGAAATTCCACACGGTTGAGGATACCTCCCAGATGCAAGGTGCCCCCACAGGCACCTGTGGCTGGTTTGACAGTGCCAAGTGCCTCCTGCAAACTGACATCAGAAACCTGGCCTGGTGATTTTCTTTCTCAGGGGAAAGGCCATCGTTCATGTCCAGTGCCCGGTGGCCCGCAGTTGCCTGCTGCCTGCTGAAATTCCACACGGATGAGGATACCTCCCAGATGCAAGGTGCCCCCACAGGCACCTGTGGCTGGTTTGACAGTGCCAAGTACCTCCTACAAATTGACATCGGGAACCTGGCCTGGTGACTTTTGTTTCTCTGGGGTAAAGCTATTATTCTTCTTCAGAGCCCGGTGGCTCGGAGTGGCCGGCTGCCTGCTGAAATTCCGCACGGATCAGGATACCTCCCCGGTTCAAGGTGCCGCCACAGCCAACTGTGGCTGCTTTGACAGTGCCAAGCGCCTCCTGCAAACTGACATCAGGAACCTGGCCTGGTGACTTTTGTTTCTCTGGGGAAAGGCCATCATTCTTCTCCAGTGCCCGTTGGCCCAGAGTGGCCGGCTGCCTGCTGAAATTCCGCACGGATCAGGATACCTCCCAGATGCAAGGTGCCCCCACAGGCACCTGTGGCTGGTTTGACAGTGCCAAGTGCCTCCTGCAAACTGACATCAGGAACCTGGCCTGGTAACTTTTGTTTCTCTGGCGAAAGGCCATGGTTCATGTCCACGGCCTGGTGGCCCAGAGTGTCCGGCTCCCTCCTGAAATTCAGCATGGATCAGGATGCCTCCCAGATGAAAATTGCCCCCAGAGGCACCTGTGGCTGGTTTGACAGTGCCAAGTGCCTCCTGCAAACTGACATCAGGAACCTGGCCTGGTGACTTTTGTTTCTCTGGGGAAAGGCCATCATTCTTTTCCGGGGCCCGCTGGCCCGGAGTGGCCTGCAGCTTGCTGAAATTCCGCACGGATCAGGATACATCCCAGACCGAAACTAAAACCATAGGCAACTGTGGCTGGTTTGACAGTGCCAAGTGCCTCCTGCCAACTGACATCAGGAACCTGGCCTGGTAAGTTTTATTTCTCTGGGGAAAGGCCATGGTTCATGTCCAGGGCCTTGCGGCGGGAAGTGGCCGGCTGCCTGCTGAAATTCCGCATGGGTCAGGATGCCTCCCAGATGGAAAGTGCCCCCACAGACAACTGTGGCTGGTTTGACAGTGCCAAGTGCCTCCTGCAAACTGACATCAGGATCCTGGCCTGGTGACTTTTGTTTCTCTGGGGAAAGGCCATAGATGATGTCCAGTGCCCCCTGGCCCGGAGTGGCCGACTGCCTGCTGAAATTCCGCACGGATCAGGATAGCTCCCAGATGCAAGCTGCCCCCACAGGCAACTGTGGCTGGTTTGACAGTGCCAAGTGCCTCCTGCAAACTGACATCAGGAACCTGGCCTGGTGACTTTTGTTTCTCTGGGGAAAGGTCATGGTTCATATCCTGGACCCGTAGTCCCGGAGTGGCCGGCTGCCTGCTGAAATTCCGAACGGATTAGGATGCCGCCCAGATGAAAGGTACCACCACAGGCAACTGTGGCAGGTTTGACAGTGCCAAGTGCCTCCTGCAAACTGACATCAGGAACCTGGCCTGCTGACTTTTGTTTCTCTTTGGAAAAGCCTTGGTTCATGTCCAGGACCTGGTGGTCCGGAGTGGCCGGCCGCCTGCTGAAATTCCGCATGGATCAGGATGCCTCCCACATGAAAAGTGCTCCCACAGGCAACTGTGGCTGGTTTGACAGTGCCAAGTGCCTCCTGCAAACTGACATCAGGAACCTGGCCTGGTGACTTTTGTTTCTCTGGGGAAAGGCCATCGTTCCTCTCCAGGGCCCGCTGGCCCGGAGTGGCCGACTGCCTGCTGAAATTCCGCACGGATCAGGATAACTCCCAGATGAAAGGAGCCCCACAGGCAACTGTGGCTGGTTTGACAGTGCCAAGTACCTCCTAGAAATTGACATCAGGAACCTGGCCTGCTGACTTTTGTTTCTCTGGCGAAAGGTCATGGTTCATATCCTGAGCCTGGTGTCCTGGAGTGGCCGACTGACTGCTGAAATTCTGCACGGATCAGGATGCCTCCCAGATGTAAAGAGCCCCCACAGGCACCTGTGGCTGGTTTGACAGTGCCAAGTGCCTCCTGCAAGCTGACATCAGGAACCTGGCCAGGTGACTTTTGTTTCTCAGGGGAAAGGCCATCGTTCCTCTCCAGGGCCCGCTGGCCCGGAATGGCCGACTGTCTGCTGAAATTCCGCACGGATCAGGATACCGCCCAGATGAAAGGTACCACCACAGGCAACTTTGGCTGGTTTGACAGTGCCAAGTGCCTCCTGCAAACTGACCTCAGGAACCTGGCCTGGTGAGTTTTGTTTCTCTGGGGTAAGGCCATGGTTCGTGCCCAGTGCCCGGTGGCCGGTAATGGCCGACTGTCTGCTGAAATTCCGCACGGATCAGGATAACTCCCAGATGCAAGGGGCCCCCACAGGCAACTGTGGCTGGTTTGACAGTGCCAAGTGCCTCCTGCAAACTGACATCAGGAACCTGGCCTGGTGACTTTTGTTTCTCTGGGGAAAGGCCATCATTCTTCTCCAGTGCCCGTTGGCCCGGAGTGGCCGTCTGCCTGCTGAAATTCCACACGGATCAGGATACATCCCAGACCGAAACTAAAACCATAGGCAACTGTGGCTGGTTTGACAGTGCCAAGTGCCTCCTGCCAACTGACATCAGGAACCTGGCCTGGTAACTTTTGTTTCTCTGGCGAAAGGCCATGGTTCATGTCCACGGCCTGGTGGCCCAGAGTGTCCGGCTCCCTCCTGAAATTCAGCATGGATCAGGATGCCTCCCAGATGAAAATTGCCCCCAGAGGCACCTGTGGCTGGTTTGACAGTGCCAAGTGCCTCCTGCAAACTGACATCAGGAACCTGGCCTGGTGACTTTTGTTTCTCTGGGGAAAGGCCATCATTCTTTTCCGGGGCCCGCTGGCCCGGAGTGGCCTGCAGCCTGCTGAAATTCCGCACGGATCAGGATACATCCCAGACCGAAACTAAAACCATAGGCAACTGTGGCTGGTTTGACAGTGCCAAGTGCCTCCTGCCAACTGACATCAGGAACCTGGCCTGGTAAGTTTTATTTCTCTGGGGAAAGGCCATCGTTCATGTCCAGGGCCTTGCGGCGTGAAGTGGCCGGCTGCCTGCTGAAATTCCGCATGGGTCAGGATGCCTCCCAGATGGAAAGTGTCCCCACAGACAATTGTGGCTGGTTTGACAGTGCCAAGTGCCTCCTGCAAACTGACATCAGGAACCTGGCCTGGTGACTTTTGTTTCTCTGGGGAAAGGTCATGGTTCATATCCTGGACCCGTAGTCCCGGAGTGGCCGGCTGCCTGCTGAAATTCCGCATGGGTCAGGATGCCGCCCAGATGAAAGGTACCACCACAGGCAACTGTGGCAGGTTTGACAGTGCCAAGTGCCTCCTGCAAACTGACATCAGGAACCTGGCCAGGTGACTTTTGTTTCTCAGGGGAAAGTCCATCGTTCCCCTCCAGGGCCCGCTGGCCCGGAATGGCCGACTGTCTGCTGAAATTCCTCACGGATCAGGATACCGCCCAGATGAAAGGTACCACCACAGGCAACTGTGGCAGGTTTGACAGTGCCAAGTGCCTCCTGCAAACTGACATCAGGAACCTGGCCTGGTGAGTTTTGTTTCTCTGGGGTAAGGCCATGGTTCGTGCCCAGTGCCCGGTGGCCTGGAGTGGCCAGCAGCCTGCTGAAATTCCGCACAGATGAGGATACCTCCCAGACGCAAGGTGCCCATACAGGTTAGTGTGGCTGGTTTGACAGTGCCAAGTGCCTCCTGCAAACTGACATCAGGAACCTGGCCTGGTGACCTTTGTTTCTCTGGGGAAAGGCCATGGTTCCTCTCCAGGGCCCGGTGGCCCGGAGTGGCAGACTGTCTGTTGAAATTCCGCACAGATCAGGATACCTCCCAGATGCAAGGTGCCACCTCTGGCAACTGTGGCTGGTTTGACAGTGCCAAGTGCCTCCTGCAAACTGACATCAGGAACCTGGCCTGGTGACTTTTGTTTCTCTGGGGAAAGGCCATCGTTCGTGTCCAGGGCCGGGTGTCCCTGGGTGTCCGGCTGCCTGCTGAAATTCCGAACGGATTAGGATGCCGCCCAGATGAAAGGTACCACCAGAGGCAACTGTGGCTGGTTTGACAGTGCCAAGTGCCTCCTGCAAACTGACATCAGGAACCTGGCCTGGTGACTTTTGTTTCTCTGGGGAAAGGACATCATTGTTTTCCGGGGCCCGCTGGCCCGGAATGGCCAGCAGCCTGCTGAAATTCCGCACGTATCAGGATACCTCCCAGAGCGAAACTAAAACCATAGGCAACTGTGGCAGGTTTGACAGTGCCAAGTGCCTCCTGCAAACTGACATCTGGAACCTGGCCTGGTAAGTTTTGTTTCTCTGGGGAAAGGCCATCGTTCTTGTCCGGGGCCCGCCGGCCCAGAGTGGCAGGCTGCGTGCTGAAATTCCACACGGTTGAGGATACCTCCCAGATGCAAGGTGCCCCCACAGGCACCTGTGGCTGGTTTGACAGTGCCAAGTGCCTCCTGCAAACTGACATCAGAAACCTGGCCTGGTGATTTTCTTTCTCAGGGGAAAGGCCATCGTTCATGTCCAGTGCCCGGTGGCCCGCAGTTGCCTGCTGCCTGCTGAAATTCCACACGGATGAGGATACCTCACAGATGCAAGGTGCCCCCACAGGCACCTGTGGCTGGTTTGACAGTGCCAAGTACCTCCTACAAATTGACATCGGGAACCTGGCCTGGTGACTTTTGTTTCTCTGGGGTAAAGCTATTATTCTTCTTCAGAGCCCGGTGGCTCGGAGTGGCCGGCTGCCTGCTGAAATTCCGCACGGATCAGGATACCTCCCTGGTTCAAGGTGCCGCCACAGCCAACTGTGGCTGCTTTGACAGTGCCAAGCACCTCCTGCAAACTGACATCAGGAACCTGGCCTGGTGAGTTTTGTTTCTCTGGGGAAAGGCCATCATTCTTCTCCAGTGCCCGTTGGCCCAGAGTGGCCGGCTGCCTGCTGAAATTCCGCACGGATCAGGATACCTCCCAGATGCAAGGTGCCCCCATAGGCACCTGTGCCTGGTTTGACAGTGCCAAGTGCCTCCTGCAAACTGACATCAGGAACCTGGCCTGGTGACTTTTGTTTCTCTGGGGAAAGGCCATCATTCTTTTCCGGGGCCCGCTGGCCCGGAGTGGCCTGCAGCCTGCTGAAATTCCGCACGGATCAGGATACATCCCAGACCGAAACTAAAACCATAGGCAACTGTGGCTGGTTTGACAGTGCCAAGTGCCTCCTGCCAACTGACATCAGGAACCTGGCCTGGTAAGTTTTATTTCTCTGGGGAAAGGCCATCGTTCATGTCCAGGGCCTTGCGGCGTGAAGTGGCCGACTGCCTGCTGAAATTCCGCATGGGTCAGGATGCCTCCCAGATGGAAAGTGTCCCCACAGACAATTGTGGCTGCTTTGACAGTGCCAAGTGCCTCCTGCAAACTGACATCAGGAACCTGGCCTGGTGACTTTTGTTTCTCTGGGGAAAGGTCATGGTTCATATCCTGGACCCGTAGTCCCGGAGTGGCCGGCTGCCTGCTGAAATTCCGCATGGGTCAGGATGCCGCCCAGATGAAAGGTACCACCACAGGCAACTGTGGCAGGTTTGACAGTGCCAAGTGCCTCCTGCAAACTGACATCAGGAACCTGGCCAGGTGACTTTTGTTTCTCAGGGGAAAGTCCATCGTTCCCCTCCAGGGCCCGCTGGCCCGGAATGGCCGACTGTCTGCTGAAATTCCTCACGGATCAGGATACCGCCCAGATGAAAGGTACCACCACAGGCAACTGTGGCAGGTTTGACAGTGCCAAGTGCCTCCTGCAAACTGACATCAGGAACCTGGCCTGGTGAGTTTTGTTTCTCTGGGGTAAGGCCATGGTTCGTGCCCAGTGCCCGGTGGCCTGGAGTGGCCAGCAGCCTGCTGAAATTCCGCACAGATGAGGATACCTCCCAGACGCAAGGTGCCCATACAGGTTAGTGTGGCTGGTTTGACAGTGCCAAGTGCCTCCTGCAAACTGACATCAGGAACCTGGCCTGGTGACCTTTGTTTCTCTGGGGAAAGGCCATGGTTCCTCTCCAGGGCCCGGTGGCCCGGAGTGGCAGACTGTCTGTTGAAATTCCGCACAGATCAGGATACCTCCCAGATGCAAGGTGCCACCTCTGGCAACTGTGGCTGGTTTGACAGTGCCAAGTGCCTCCTGCAAACTGACATCAGGAACCTGGCCTGGTGACTTTTGTTTCTCTGGGGAAAGGCCATCGTTCGTGTCCAGGGCCGGGTGTCCCTGGGTGTCCGGCTGCCTGCTGAAATTCCGAACGGATTAGGATGCCGCCCAGATGAAAGGTACCACCAGAGGCAACTGTGGCTGGTTTGACAGTGCCAAGTGCCTCCTGCAAACTGACATCAGGAACCTGGCCTGGTGACTTTTGTTTCTCTGGGGAAAGGACATCATTGTTTTCCGGGGCCCGCTGGCCCGGAATGGCCAGCAGCCTGCTGAAATTCCGCACGGATCAGGATACCTCCCAGAGCGAAACTAAAACCATAGGCAACTGTGGCAGGTTTGACAGTGCCAAGTGCCTCCTGCAAACTGACATCTGGAACCTGGCCTGGTAAGTTTTGTTTCTCTGGGGAAAGGCCATCGTTCTTGTCCGGGGCCCGCCGGCCCAGAGTGGCAGGCTGCGTGCTGAAATTCCACACGGTTGAGGATACCTCCCAGATGCAAGGTGCCCCCACAGGCACCTGTGGCTGGTTTGACAGTGCCAAGTGCCTCCTGCAAACTGACATCAGAAACCTGGCCTGGTGATTTTCTTTCTCAGGGGAAAGGCCATCGTTCATGTCCAGTGCCCGGTGGCCCGCAGTTGCCTGCTGCCTGCTGAAATTCCACACGGATGAGGATACCTCACAGATGCAAGGTGCCCCCACAGGCACCTGTGGCTGGTTTGACAGTGCCAAGTACCTCCTACAAATTGACATCGGGAACCTGGCCTGGTGACTTTTGTTTCTCTGGGGTAAAGCTATTATTCTTCTTCAGAGCCCGGTGGCTCGGAGTGGCCGGCTGCCTGCTGAAATTCCGCACGGATCAGGATACCTCCCTGGTTCAAGGTGCCGCCACAGCCAACTGTGGCTGCTTTGACAGTGCCAAGCACCTCCTGCAAACTGACATCAGGAACCTGGCCTGGTGAGTTTTGTTTCTCTGGGGAAAGGCCATCATTCTTCTCCAGTGCCCGTTGGCCCAGAGTGGCCGGCTGCCTGCTGAAATTCCGCACGGATCAGGATACCTCCCAGATGCAAGGTGCCCCCATAGGCACCTGTGCCTGGTTTGACAGTGCCAAGTGCCTCCTGCAAACTGACATCAGGAACCTGGCCTGGTAACTTTTGTTTCTCTGGCGAAAGGCCATGGTTCATGTCCACGGCCTGGTGGCCCCGAGTGTCCGGCTCCCTCCTGAAATTCAGCATGGATCAGGATGCCTCCCAGATGAAAATTGCCCCCAGAGGCACCTGTGGCTGGTTTGACAGTGCCAAGTGCCTCCTGCAAACTGACATCAGGAACCTGGCCTGGTGACTTTTGTTTCTCTGGGGAAAGGCCATCATTCTTTTCCGGGGCCCGCTGGCCCGGAGTGGCCTGCAGCCTGCTGAAATTCCGCACGGATCAGGATACATCCCAGACCGAAACTAAAACCATAGGCAACTGTGGCTGGTTTGACAGTGCCAAGTGCCTCCTGCCAACTGACATCAGGAACCTGGCCTGGTAAGTTTTATTTCTCTGGGGAAAGGCCATCGTTCATGTCCAGGGCCTTGCGGCGGGAAGTGGCCGGCTGCCTGCTGAAATTCCGCATGGGTCAGGATGCCTCCCAGATGGAAAGTGCCCCCACAGACAACTGTGGCTTTTTTGACAGTGCCAAGTGCCTCCTGCAAACTGACATCAGGATCCTGGCCTGGTGACTTTTGTTTCTCTGGGGAAAGGCCATAGATGATGTCCAGTGCCCCCTGGCCCGGAGTGGCCGACTGCCTGCTGAAATTCCGCACGGATCAGGATAGCTCCCAGATGCAAGCTGCCCCCACAGGCACCTGTGGCTGGTTTGACAGTGCCAAGTGCCTCCTGCAAACTGACATCAGGAACCTGGCCTGGTGACTTTTGTTTCTCTGGGGAAAGGTCATGGTTCATATCCTGGACCCGTAGTACCGGAGTGGCCGGCTGCCTGCTGAAATTCCGAACGGATTAGGATGCCGCCCAGATGAAAGGCACCACCACAGGCAACTGTGGCAGGTTTGACAGTGCCAAGTGCCTCCTGCAAACTGACATCAGGAACCTGGCCTGCTGACTTTTGTTTCTCCTTGGAAAAGCCATGGTTCATGTCCAGGACCTGGTGGTCCGGAGTGGCCGGCCGCCTGCTGAAATTCCGCATGGATCAGGATGCCTCCCACATGAAAAGTGCTCCCACAGGCACCTGTGGCTGGTTTGACAGTGCCAAGTGCCTCCTGCAAACTGACATCAGGAACCTGGCCTGGTGACTTTTGTTTCTCTGGGGAAAGGCCATCGTTCCTCTCCAGGGCCCGCTGGCCCGGAGTGGCCGACTGCCTGCTGAAATTCCGCACGGATCAGGATAACTCCCAGATGAAAGGAGCCCCCACAGGCAACTGTGGCTGGTTTGACAGTGCCAAGTACCTCCTGCAAACTGACATCAGGAACCTGGCCTGGTGACTTTTGTTTCTCTGGCGAAAGGTCATGGTTCATATCCTGAGCCTGGTGTCCTGGAGTGGCCGACTGACTACTGAAATTCTGCACGGATCAGGATGCCTCCCAGATGAAAAGAGCCCCCACAGGCACCTGTGGCTGGTTTGACAGTGCCAAGTGCCTCCTGCAAACTGACATCAGGAACCTGGCCAGGTGACTTTTGTTTCTCAGGGGAAAGGCCATCGTTCCCCTCCAGGGCCCGCTGGCCCGGAATGGCCGACTGTCTGCTGAAATTCCGCACGGATCAGGATACCGCCCAGATGAAAGGTACCACCACAGGCAACTTTGGCTGGTTTGACAGTGCCAAGTGCCTCCTGCAAACTGACCTCAGGAACCTGGCCTGGTGAGTTTTGTTTCTCTGGGGTAAGGCCATGGTTCGTGCCCAGTGCCCGGTGGCCTGGAGTGGCCGGCTGCCTGCTGAAATTCCGCACAGATGAGGATACCTCCCAGAAGCAAGGTGCCCATACAGGTACGTGTGGCTGGTTTGACAGTGCCAAGTGCCTCCTGCAAACTGACATCAGGAACCTGGCCTGGTGACTTTTGTTTCTCTGGGGAAAGGCCATCGTTCCTCTCCAGGGCCCGGCGGCCGGGAATGGCCGACTGTCTGCTGAAATTCCGCACGGATCAGGATAACTCCCAGATGCAAGGTGCCCCCAGAGGCAACTGTGGCTGGTTTGACAGTGCCAAGTGCCTCCTGCAAACTGACATCAGGAACCTGGCCTGGTGACTTTTGTTTCTCTGGGGAAAGGCCATCATTCTTCTCCAGTGCCCCGCGGCCTGGAGTGGCCGGCTGCCTGCTGAAATTCCGCATGGTTGAGGATAACTCCCAGATGAAAGGTGCCCCCACAGGTAACTGTGGCTGGTTTGACACTGCCAAGTGCCTCCTGCAAACTGACATCAGGAACCTGGCCTGGTGACTTTTGTTTCTCTGGGGAAAGTCCATGGTTCATGTCCATGGCCTGGGGGCCCGGAGTGGCCGGCTGCCTGCTGAGATTCTGCATGGATCAGGATGCCGCCGAGATGGAAGGTGCCACCACAGGCAACTGTGGCTGGCTTGACACTGCCAAGTGCCTCCTGCAAACTGACATCAGGAACCTGGCCTGCTGACTTTTGTTTCTCTGGGGAAAGGCCATGTTTCATGTCTAGGGCCTGGGGGCTCGGAGTGGCCGGCTGCCTGCTGAAATTCCGCATGGATCAGGATGCCTCCCAGATGAAAAATGCCCCCTGAGGAAACTGCGTCAGGTTTGACAGTGCCAAGTGCCTCCTGCAAACTGACATCAGGAACCTGGCCTGGTGACTTTTGTTTCTCTGGGGAAAGGCCATGGTTCATGTCCAGGGCCTGGGGGCTCGGAGTGGCCGGCTGCCTCCTGAAATTCCGCATGGATCAGGATGCCTCCCAGATGAAAAATGCCCCCACAGGCAACTGCGTCTGGTTTGACAGTGCCAAGTGCCTCCTGCCAACTGACATCAGGAACCTGGCCTGGTAAGTTTTATTTCTCTGGGGAAAGGCCATCGTTCATGTCCAGGGCCTTGCGGCGGGAAGTGGCCGGCTGCCTGCTGAAATTCCGCATGGGTCAGGATGCCTCCCAGATGGAAAGTGCCCCCACAGACAACTGTGGCTTTTTTGACAGTGCCAAGTGCCTCCTGCAAACTGACCTCAGGAACCTGGCCTGGTGACTTTTGTTTCTCTGGGGAAAGGTCATGGTTCATATCCTGGACCCGCAGTCCCGGAGTGGCCGGCTGCCTGCTGAAATTCCGAACGGATTAGGATGCCGCCCAGATGAAAGGTACCACCACAGGCACCTGTGGCAGGTTTGACAGTGCCAAGTGCCTCCTGCAAACTGACATCAGGAACCTGGCCTGGTGACTTTTGTTTCTCCTTGGAAAAGCCATGGTTCATGTCCAGGACCTGGTGGTCCGGAGTGGCCGGCCGCCTGCTGAAATTCCGCATGGATCAGGATGCCTCCCACATGAAAAGTGCTCCCACAGGCACCTGTGGCTGGTTTGACAGTGCCAAGTGCCTCCTGCAAACTGACATCAGGAACCTGGCCTGGTGACTTTTGTTTCTCTGGGGAAAGGCCATCGTTCCTCTCCAGGGCCCGCTGGCCCGGAGTGGCCGACTGCCTGCTGAAATTCCGCACGGATCAGGATAACTCCCAGATGAAAGGAGCCCCCACAGGCAACTGTGGCTGGTTTGACAGTGCCAAGTACCTCCTGCAAACTGACATCAGGAACCTGGCCTGGTGACTTTTGTTTCTCTGGCGAAAGGTCATGGTTCATATCCTGAGCCTGGTGTCCTGGAGTGGCCGACTGACTACTGAAATTCTGCACGGATCAGGATGCCTCCCAGATGAAAAGAGCCCCCACAGGCACCTGTGGCTGGTTTGACAGTGCCAAGTGCCTCCTGCAAACTGACATCAGGAACCTGGCCAGGTGACTTTTGTTTCTCAGGGGAAAGGCCATCGTTCCTCTCCAGGGCCCGCTGGCCCGGAATGGCCGACTGTCTGCTGAAATTCCGCACGGATCAGGATACCGCCCAGATGAAAGGTACCACCACAGGCAACTTTGGCTGGTTTGACAGTGCCAAGTGCCTCCTGCAAACTGACCTCAGGAACCTGGCCTGGTGAGTTTTGTTTCTCTGGGGTAAGGCCATGGTTCGTGCCCAGTGCCCGGTGGCCTGGAGTGGCCGGCTGCCTGCTGAAATTCCGCACAGATGAGGATACCTCCCAGAAGCAAGGTGCCCATACAGGCACCTGTGGCTGGTTTGACAGTGCCAAGTGCCTCCTGCAAACTGACATCAGGAACCTGGCCAGGTGACTTTTGTTTCTCTGGGGAAAGGCCATGGTTCCTCTCCAGGGCCCGGCGGCCGGGAATGGCCGACTGTCTGCTGAAATTCCGCACGGATCAGGATAACTCCCAGATGCAAGGTGCCCCCACAGGCAACTGTGGCTGGTTTGACAGTGCCAAGTGCCTCCTGCAAACTGACATCAGGAACCTGGCCTGGTGACTTTTGTTTCTCTGGGGAAAGGCCATCATTCTTCTCCAGTGCCCCGCGGCCTGGAGTGGCCGGCTGCCTGCTGAAATTCCGCATGGTTGAGGATAACTCCCAGATGAAAGGTGCCCCCACAGGTAACTGTGGCTGGTTTGACAGTGCCAAGTGCCTCCTGCAAACTGACATCAGGAACCTGGCCTGGTGACTTTTGTTTCTCTGGGGAAAGTCCATGGTTCATGTCCATGGCCTGGGGGCCCGGAGTGGCCGGCTGCCTGCTGAGATTCTGCATGGATCAGGATGCCGCCGAGATGGAAGGTGCCACCACAGGCAACTGTGGCTGGTTTGACACTGCCAAGTGCCTCCTGCAAACTGACATCAGGAACCTGGCCTGCTGACTTTTGTTTCTCAGGGGAAAGGCCATGGTTCATGTCCAGGGCCTGGTAGCCCGGAGTGGCCGGCTGCCTGCTGAAATTCCGCATGGATCAGGATGCCTCCCAGACCGAAAGTACCACCCAAGGCAAATGTGGCTGGTTTGACAGTGCCAAGTGCCTCCTGCAAACTGACATCAGGAACCTGGCCTGGTGACATTTGTTTCTCTGGGGAAAGGCCATGTTTCATGTCTAGGGCCTGGGGGCTCGGAGTGGCCGGCTGCCTGCTGAAATTCCACATGGAACAGGATGCCTCCCAGATGAAAAATGCCCCCAGAGGAAACTGCGTCAGGTTTGACAGTGCCAAGTGCCTCCTGCAAACTGACATCAGGAACCTGGCCTGGTGACATTTGTTTCTCTGGGGAAAGGCCATGGTTCATGTCCAGGGCCTGGGGGCTCGGAGTGGCCGGCTGCCTGCTGAAATTCCGCATGGATCAGGATGCCTCCCAGATGAAAAATGCCCCCACAGGCAACTGCGTCTGGTTTGACAGTGCCAAGTGCCTCCTGCCAACTGACATCAGGAACCTGGCCTGGTAAGTTTTATTTCTCTGGGGAAAGGCCATCGTTCATGTCCAGGGCCTTGCGGCGGGAAGTGGCCGGCTGCCTGCTGAAATTCCGCATGGGTCAGGATGCCTCCCAGATGGAAAGTGCCCCCACAGACAACTGTGGCTTTTTTGACAGTGCCAAGTGCCTCCTGCAAACTGACATCAGGATCCTGGCCTGGTGACTTTTGTTTCTCTGGGGAAAGGCCATAGATGATGTCCAGTGCCCCCTGGCCCGGAGTGGCCGACTGCCTGCTGAAATTCCGCACGGATCAGGATAGCTCCCAGATGCAAGCTGCCCCCACAGGCACCTGTGGCTGGTTTGACAGTGCCAAGTGCCTCCTGCAAACTGACCTCAGGAACCTGGCCTGGTGACTTTTGTTTCTCTGGGGAAAGGTCATGGTTCATATCCTGGACCCGCAGTCCCGGAGTGGCCGGCTGCCTGCTGAAATTCCGAACGGATTAGGATGCCGCCCAGATGAAAGGTACCACCACAGGCACCTGTGGCAGGTTTGACAGTGCCAAGTGCCTCCTGCAAACTGACATCAGGAACCTGGCCTGGTGACTTTTGTTTCTCCTTGGAAAAGCCATGGTTCATGTCCAGGACCTGGTGGTCCGGAGTGGCCGGCCGCCTGCTGAAATTCCGCATGGATCAGGATGCCTCCCACATGAAAAGTGCTCCCACAGGCACCTGTGGCTGGTTTGACAGTGCCAAGTGCCTCCTGCAAACTGACATCAGGAACCTGGCCTGGTGACTTTTGTTTCTCTGGGGAAAGGCCATCGTTCCTCTCCAGGGCCCGCTGGCCCGGAGTGGCCGACTGCCTGCTGAAATTCCGCACGGATCAGGATAACTCCCAGATGAAAGGAGCCCCCACAGGCAACTGTGGCTGGTTTGACAGTGCCAAGTACCTCCTGCAAACTGACATCAGGAACCTGGCCTGGTGACTTTTGTTTCTCTGGCGAAAGGTCATGGTTCATATCCTGAGCCTGGTGTCCTGGAGTGGCCGACTGACTACTGAAATTCTGCACGGATCAGGATGCCTCCCAGATGAAAAGAGCCCCCACAGGCACCTGTGGCTGGTTTGACAGTGCCAAGTGCCTCCTGCAAACTGACATCAGGAACCTGGCCAGGTGACTTTTGTTTCTCAGGGGAAAGGCCATCGTTCCTCTCCAGGGCCCGCTGGCCCGGAATGGCCGACTGTCTGCTGAAATTCCGCACGGATCAGGATACCGCCCAGATGAAAGGTACCACCACAGGCAACTTTGGCTGGTTTGACAGTGCCAAGTGCCTCCTGCAAACTGACCTCAGGAACCTGGCCTGGTGAGTTTTGTTTCTCTGGGGTAAGGCCATGGTTCGTGCCCAGTGCCCGGTGGCCTGGAGTGGCCGGCTGCCTGCTGAAATTCCGCACAGATGAGGATACCTCCCAGAAGCAAGGTGCCCATACAGGCACCTGTGGCTGGTTTGACAGTGCCAAGTGCCTCCTGCAAACTGACATCAGGAACCTGGCCAGGTGACTTTTGTTTCTCTGGGGAAAGGCCATGGTTCCTCTCCAGCGCCCGGCGGCCGGGAATGGCCGACTGTCTGCTGAAATTCCGCACGGATCAGGATAACTCCCAGATGCAAGGTGCCCCCACAGGCAACTGTGGCTGGTTTGACAGTGCCAAGTGCCTCCTGCAAACTGACATCAGGAACCTGGCCTGGTAAGTTTTGTTTCTCTGGGGAAAGGCCATCATTCTTCTCCAGTGCCCCGCGGCCTGGAGTGGCCGGCTGCCTGCTGAAATTCCGCATGGTTGAGGATAACTCCCAGATGAAATGTGCCGCCACAGGTAACTGTGGCTGGTTTGACAGTGCCAAGTGCCTCCTGCAAACTGACATCAGGAACCTGGCCTGGTGACTTTTGTTTCTCTGGGGAAAGTCCATGGTTCATGTCCATGGCCTGGGGGCCCGGAGTGGCCGGCTGCCTGCTGAGATTCTGCATGGATCAGGATGCCGCCGAGATGGAAGGTGCCACCACAGGCAACTGTGGCTGGTTTGACACTGCCAAGTGCCTCCTGCAAACTGACATCAGGAACCTGGCCTGCTGACTTTTGTTTCTCAGGGGAAAGGCCATGGTTCATGTCCAGGGCCTGGTAGCCCGGAGTGGCCGGCTGCCTGCTGAAATTCCGCATGGATCATGATGCCTCCCAGACCGAAAGTACCACCCAAGGCAAATGTGGCTGGTTTGACAGTGCCAAGTGCCTCCTGCAAACTGACATCAGGAACCTGGCCTGGTGACTTTTGTTTCTCTGGGGAAAGGCCATGGTTCATGTCCAGGGCCTGGGGGCTCGGAGTTCCCGGCTGCCTGCTGAAATTCCGCATGGATCAGGATGCCTCCCAGATGAAAAATGCCCCCACAGGCAACTGTGGCTGGTTTGACAGTGCCAAGTGCCTCCTGCAAACTGACATCAGGAACCTGGCCTGGTGACTTTTGTTTCTCTGGGGAAAGGACATCATTCTTTTCCAGGGTACGGTGGCCCGGAGTGGCCGGCTGCCTGCTGAAATTCCGCACGGATCAGGATGCCTCCCAGACCGAAAATACTACCCAAGGCAAATGTGGCTGGTTTGACAGTGCCAAGTGCCTCCTGCAAACAGACATCAGCGACCTGGCCTGCTGAGTTCTGTTTCTCTGGGGAAAGGCCATCGTTCCTCTCCAGGGCCCGGTGGCTCGAGTGGCAGGCTGCCTGCTGAAATTCCACATGGATCAGGATGCCTCCCAGATGAAAGGTGCCCCCACAGGCAACTGTGGCTGGTTTGACAGTGCCAAGTGCCTCCTGCAAACTGACATCAGGAACCTGGCCTGGTGACTTTTATTTCTCTGGGTAAAGGCCCTCATTCGTGTCCAGTGCCCCGCGGCCTGGAGTGGCCGGCTGCCTGCTGAAATTCCTCACGGTTGAGGATACCTCCCAGATGAAAGGTGTCCCCACAGGTAATTGTGGCTGGTTTGACAGTGCCAAGTGCCTCCTGCAAACTGACATCAGGAACCTGGCCTGCTGACTTTTGTTTCTCTGGGTAAAGGCCATGGTTCTTGTCCATGGCCTGGGGGCCCGGAGTGGCCGGCTGCCTGCTGAAATTCTGCATGGATCCGGATGCCGCCGAGATGGAAGGTGCCACCACAGGCAACTGTGGCTGGTTTGACAGTGCCAAGTGCCTCCTGCAAACTGACATCAGGAACCTGGCCTGGTGACTTTTGTTTCTCTGCGGAAAGGCCATGGTTCATGTCCAGGGCCTGGGGGCTCGGAGTGGCCGGCTGCCTGCTGAAATTCCGCATGGATCAGGATGCCTCCCAGATGAAAAATGCCCCCAGAGGAAACTGCGTCAGGTTTGACAGTGCCAAGTGCCTCCTGCAAACTGACATCAGGAACCTGGCCTGGTGACTTTTGTTTCTCTGGGGAAAGGCCATGGTTCATGTCCAGGGCCTGGGGGCTCGGAGTGGCCGGCTGCCTGCTGAAATTCCGCATGGATCAGGATGCCTCCCACATGAAAAATGCCCCAACAGGCAACTGCGTCTGGTTTGACAGAGCCAAGTGCCTCCTGCCAACTGACATCAGGAACCTGGCCTGGTGACTTTTGTTTCTCTGTGGAAAGGCCATCATTCTTTTCCAGGGTACGGTGGCCCGGAGTGGCTGGCTGCCTGCTGAAATTCCGCACGGATCAGGATGCCTCCCAGACCGAAAGTACCACCCAAGGCAAATGTGGCTGGTTTGACAGTGCCAAGTGCCTCCTGCAAACAGACATCTGCGACCTGGCCTGCTGAGTTCTGTTTCTCTGGGGAAAGGCCATGGTTCATGTCCAGGGCCTGGGGGCTCGGAGTGGCCGGCTGCCTGCTGAAATTCCGCATGGATCAGGATGCCTCCCACATGAAAAATGCCCCAACAGGCAACTGCGTCTGGTTTGACAGAGCCAAGTGCCTCCTGCAAACTGACATCAGGAACCTGGCCTGGTGACTTTTGTTTCTCTGGGGAAAGGCCATCATTCTTGTCCGGGGCCCAGAGTGGCCTGGGGTGGCCGGCTGCCTGCTGAAATTCCGCACGGTTGAGGATACCTCCCAGATGAAAGGTGCCCCCACAGGCAACTGTGGCTGGTTTGACAGTGCCAAGTGCCTCCTGCAAACTGACATCAGCAACCTGGCCTGGTGACTTTTCTTTCTCTGGGGAACGGCCATGGTTCATGTCCATGGCCTGGGGGCCCGGAGTGGCCGGCAGCCTACTGAAATTCCGCATGGACCAGGATGCCTCCCAGATGCAAGGTGCCCCCACAGGCAACTGTGGCTGGTTTGACAGTGCCAAGTGCCCCCTGCAAACTGACATCAGGAACCTGGCCTGGTGACTTTTGTTTCTCTGGGGAAAGGCCATCATTCTTGTCCAGGGCCTGGTAGCCCGGAGTGGCCGACTGACTGCTGAAATTCCGCATGGATCAGGATGCCTCCCACATGAAAAATGCCCCCACAGGCAACTGTGGCTGGTTTGACAGTGCCAAGTGCCTCCTGCCAACTGACATCTGGAACCTGGCCTGGTGACTTTTGTTTCTCTGGGGAAAGGCCATGGTTCATATCCTGAGCCTGGTGTCCTGGAGTGGCCGGCTGCCTGCTGAAATTCTGCACGGACCAGGATGCCGCCCAGGTGAAAGGTACCACCATAGGCAACTGCGGCTGGTTTGACAGTGCCAAGTGCCACCTGCAAACTGACATCAGGAACCTGGCCTGGTGACTTTTGTTTCTCTGGGGAAAGGCCATGATTCTTTTCCGGGGTACGGTGGCCCGGAGTGGCCGGCTGCCTGCTGAAATTCCAAAAGGATCAGGATGCCTCCCAGACCGAAAGTACCACCACAGGCAACTGTGGCTGGTTTGACAGTGCCAAGTGCCTCCTGCAAACTGACATCAGGAACCTGGCCTGGTGACTTTCGTTTCTCTGGGGAAAAGCCATGGTTCATGTCCAGGGCCTGGTGGCCCGGAGTGGCCGGCTGCCTGCTGAAATTCCGCATGGATCAGGATGCCTCCCACATGAAAAACACCCCCACAGGCAACTGCGTCTGGTTTGACAGTGCCAAGTGCCTCCTGCAAACTGACATCAGGAACCTGGCCTGGTGACTTTTGTTTCTCTGGGGAAAAGCCATGGTTCATATCCAGGACCTGGTGGCCCGGAGTGTCCGGCTGCCTGCTGAAATTCCGTATGGATCAGGATGCCTCCCAGATGAAAAATGACCCCAGAGGCAACTGTGGCTGGTTTGACAGTGCCAAGTGCCTCCTGCAAACTGACATCAGGAACCTGGCCTGGTGACTTTTGTTTCTCTGGGGAAAGGCCATGGTTCATGTCCAGGACTTGGTGGCCCGGAGTGGCCGGCTGCCTGCTGAAATTCCGCACGGATGAGAATATATCCCAGTTGCAAGGTGCCCCCACAGGCACTGCGTCTGGTTTGACAGTGCCAAGTGCCTCCTGCAAACTGACATCAGGAACCTGGCCTGGTGACTTTTGTTTCTCTGGGGAAAGGCCATCATTCTTGTCCGGGGCCCAGAGTGGCCAGGAGTGGCCGGCTGCCTGCTGAAATTCCACACGGTTGAGGATACCTCCCAGAGGAAAAATGCCCCCACAGGCAACTGCGTCTGGTTTGACAGTGCAAAGTGCCTCCTGCAAACTGACATCAGGAACCTGGCCTGGTGACTTTTGTTTCTCTGGGGAAAGGCCATGGTTCATGTCCAGGGCCTTGCGGCGGGAAGTGGCCGGCTGCCTGCTGAAATTCCGCACGGATGAGGATACATCCCAGTTGCAAGGTGCCCCCACAGGCAACTGCGTCTGGTTTGACAGTGCCAAGTGCCACCTGCAAACTGACATCAGGAACCTGGCATGGTGACTTTTCTTTGTCTGGGGAAAGGCCATTATTCTTGTCCGGGTCCCGGTGGCCCGGTGTGGCAGGCTGCCTGCTGAAATTCCTCACGGTTCAGGATACCTCCCAGATGCAAGGTGCCCCCACAGGCAACTGCGGCTGGTTTGACAGTGCCAAGTGCCTCCTGCAAACTGACATCAGGAACCTGGCCTGGTGACTTTTCTTTGTCTGGGGAAAGGCCATTATTCTTGTCCGGGTCCCGGTGGCCCGGTGTGGCAGGCTGCCTGCTGAAATTCCGCACGGATGAGGATACATCCCAGTTGCAAGGTGCCCCCACAGGCAACTGCGTCTGGTTTGACAGTGCCAAGTGCCACCTGCAAACTGACATCAGGAACCTGGCCTGGTGACTTTTGTTTGTCTGGGGAAAGGCCATTATTCTTGTCCGGGTCCCGGTGGCCCGGACTGGCAGGCTGCCTGCTGAAATTACAAAAGGATCAGGATACCTCCCAGATGCAAGGTGCCCCCACAGGCAACTGCGGCTGGTTTGACAGTGCCAAGTGCCTCCTGCAAACTGACATCAGGAACCTGGACTGGTGACTTTTGTTTCTCTGGGGAAAGGCCATGGTTCATGTCCAGGGCTTGGTGGCCCGGAGTGGCCGGCTGCCTGCTGAAATTCCAAATGGATCAGGATACCTCCCAGACCGAAAGTACCACCAGAGGCAACTGTGGCTGGTTTGACAGTGCCAAGTGCCTCCTGCAAACTGACATCAGGAACCTGGCCTGGTGACTTTTGTTTCTCTGGGGAAAGGCCATCATTCTTGTCCGGGGCCCAGAGTGGCCGGAGTGGCCGGCTGCCTGCTGAAATTCCACACGGTTGAGGATGCCTCCCAGATGAAAAATGCCCCCACAGGCAACTGCGTCTGGTTTGACACTGCCAAGTGCCTCCTGCAAACTGACATCAGGAACCTGGCCTGGTGACTTTTGTTTCTCTGGGGAAAGGCCATGGTTCATGTCCAGGGCCTTGTTGCCAGGAGTGGCAGGCTGCCTGCGGAAATTCCACATGGATCAGGAGGCCTCCCAGATGAAAGGTGCCCCCACAGGCAACTGTGGCTGGTTTGACAGTGCCAAGTGCCTCCTGCAAACTGACATCAGGAACCTGGCCTGGTGACTTTTGTTTCTCTGGGGAAAGGCCATGGTTCATGTCCAGGGCCTTGTGGCCCGGAGTGGCCAGCTGCCTGCTGAAATTCCGCACGGATGAGGATACATCCCAGTTGCAAGGTGCCCCCACAGGCAACTGTGGCTGGTTTGACAGTGCCAAGTGCCACCTGCAAACTGACATCAGGAACCTGGCCTGGTGACTTTTCTTTGTCTGGGGAAAGGCCATTATTCTTGTCCGGGTCCCGGTGGCCCGGAGTGGCAGGCTGCCTGCTGAAATTCCTCACGGATCAGTATACCTCCCAGATGCAAGGTGCCCCCACAGGCAACTGCGGCTGGTTTGACAGTGCCAAGTGCCTCCTGCAAACAGACATCAGGAACCTGGCCTGGTGACTTTTGTTTCTCTGGGGAAATGCCATGGTTCGTGTCCAGGGCCTTGTGGCCAGGAGTGGCCGACTGCCTGCTGATATTCTGCACGGATGTGTATACATCCCAGTTGCAAGGTGCCCCCTCAGGCAACTGCGTCAGGTTTGACAGTGCCAAGTGCCACCTGCAAACTGACATCAGGAACCTGGCCAGGTGACTTTTGTTTCTCTGGGGAAAGGCCATGGTTCGTGTCCAGGGCCTTGTGGCCAGGAGTGGCCGACTGCCTGCTGATATTCCGCACGGATGAGGATACATCCCAGTTGCAAGGTGCCCCCTCAGGCAACTGCGTCTGGTTTGACAGTGCCAAGTGCCACCTGCAAACTGACATCAGGAACCTGGCCTGGTGACTTTTGTTTCTCTGGGGAAAGGCCATTATTCTTGTCCGGGTCCCGGTGGCCCGGTGTGGCAGGCTGCCTGCTGAAATTCCTCACGGTTCAGGATACCTCCCAGATGCAAGGTGCCCCCACAGGCAACTGCGGCTGGTTTGACAGTGCCAAGTGCCTCCTGCAAACTGACATCAGGAACCTGGCCTGGTGACTTTTCTTTGTCTGGGGAAAGGCCATTATTCTTGTCCGGGTCCCGGTGGCCCGGTGTGGCAGGCTGCCTGCTGAAATTCCGCACGGATGAGGATACATCCCTGTTGCAAGGTGCCCCCACAGGCAACTGTGGCTGGTTTGACAGTGCCAAGTGCCTCCTGCAAACAGACATCAGGAACCTGGCCTGGTGACTTTTGTTTCTCTGCGGAAAGGCCATGGTTCATGTACAGGGCCTTGTGGCCAGGAGTGGCCGGCTGCCTGCTGAAATTCCGCACGGATCAGGATACATCCCAGTTGCAAGGTGCCCCCACAGGCAACTGCGTCTGGTTTGACAGTGCCAAGTGCCACCTGCAAACTGACATCAGGAACCTGGCCTGGTGACTTTTGTTTCTCTGGGGAAAGGCCATCATTCTTGTCCGGGGCCCAGAGTGGCCGGAGTGGCCGGCTGCCTGCTGAAATTCCACACGGTTGAGGATGCCTCCCAGATGAAAAATGCCCCCACAGGCAACTGCGTCTGGTTTGACAGTGCCAAGTGCCTCCTGCAAACTGACATCAGGAACCTGGCCTGGTGTTTTTTGTTTCTCTGGGGAAAGGCCACGGTTCATGTCCAGGGCCCTGTGGCCAGGAGTGGCCGGCTGCCTGCTGAAATTCCGCACGGATGAGGATACATCCCAGTTGCAAGGTGCCCCCACAGGCAACTGCGTCTGGTTTGACAGTGCCAAGTGCCACCTGCAAACTGACATCAGGAACCTGGCCTGGTGACTTGTTTGTCTGGGGAAAGGCCATTATTCTTGTCCGGGTCCCGGTGGCCCGGACTGGCAGGCTGCCTGCTGAAATTACAAAAGGATCAGGATACCTCCCAGATGCAAGGTGCCCCCACAGGCAACTGCGGCTGGTTTGACAGTGCCAAGTGCCTCCTGCAAACTGACATCAGGAACCTGGCCTGGTGACTTTTGTTTCTCTGGGTAAAGGCCATGGTTCATGTCCAGGGCCTTGTGGCCCGGAGTGGCCAGCTGCCTGCTGAAATTCCGCACGGATGAGGATACATCCCAGTTGCAAGGTGCCCCCACAGGCAACTGTGGCTGGTTTGACAGTGCCAAGTGCCACCTGCAAACTGACATCAGGAACCTGGCCGGGTGACTTTCGTTTCTCTGGGGAAAGACGATGATTCTTGTCCAGGGCCTTGCGGCCTGGAGTGCCTGGCTGCCTGCTGAAATTCCGCATGGATCAGGATGCCTCCCAGATGAAAAATGCCCCCACAGGCAACTGCGTCTGGTTTGACAGTGCCAAGTGACTCCTGCAAACTGACATCAGGAACCTGGCCTGGTGACTTTTGTTTCTGTGTGTAAAGGCCATCATTCTTTTCCAGGGTACGGTGGCCCGGAGTGGCCGGCTGCCTGCTGAAATTCCGCACGGATCAGGATGCCTCCCAGACCGAAAATACCACCCAAGGCAAATGTGGCTGGTTTGACAGTGCCAAGTGTCTCCTGCAAACAGACATCAGCGACCTGGCCTGCTGAGTTCTGTTTCTCTGGGGAAAGGCCATCGTTCCTCTCCAGGGCCCGGTGGCTCGAGTGGCAGGCTGCCTGCTGAAATTCCACATGGATCAGGATGCCTCCCAGATGAAAGGTGCCCCCACAGGCAACTGTGGCTGGTTTGACAGTGCCAAGTGCCTCCTGCAAACTGACATCAGGAACCTGGCCTTGTGAGTTTTGTTTCTCTGGGGAAAGGCCATCATTCTTGTTCAGAGCCCAGTGGCCCAGAGTGGCCGGCTGCCTGCTGAATTTCCGCACGGATCAGGATAGCTCCCAGATTCAAGGTGCCGCCACAGGCAACTGCGGCAGGTTTGACAGTGCCAAGTGCCTCCTGCAAACTGACATCAGGAACCTGGCCTGGTGACATTTATTTCTCTGGGGAAAGGCCATTGTACGTGTCCAAGGCCTAGTGGCCCCGAGTGGCCGGCTGCTTGCTGGAATTCTGCATGGATCAGGATGCCGCGGAGATGCAAGGTGCCCCCACAGGCACCTGTGGCTGGTTTGACAGTGCCAAGTGCCTCCTGCAAACTGACATCAGGAACCTGGCCTGGTGACTTTTGTTTCTCTGGGGAAAGGCCATCGTTCATATCCTACAAACTGTGGCCCAGAGTGGCCGGCTGCCTGCTGAAATTCCGCACGGATCAGGATACCTCCCAGATGCAAGGTGCCCCACGGGAAACTGTGGCTGGTTTGACAGTGCCAAGTGCCTCCTGCCAACTGACATCAAGAACCTGGCCTGGTGACTTTTGTTTCTCTGGGGAAAGGCCATGGTTGGTATCCTGAGCCTCGTGTCCTGGAGTGGCCGTCTGCCTGCTAAAATTCTGGACGGACCAGGATGCCGCCAAGATGCAAGGTGCCCCCAGAGGCAACTGTGGCTGGTTTGACAGTGCCAAGTGCTTCCTGCAAACTGACATCAGAAACCTGGCCTGGTGATTTTCTTTCCCAGGGGAAAGGCCATGGTTCATGTCCAGGGCCCGGTGGCTCGCAGTTGCCTGCTGCCTGCTGAAATTCCACACGGATCAGGATACCTCCCTGATGCAAGTTGCCCCCACCGGCAACTGTGGCTGGTTTGACAGTGCCAAGTGCCTCCTGCAAACTGACATCAGGAACCTGGCCTGGTGACTTTTGTTTCTCTGGGGAAAGGCCATCGTTCCTCTCCAGGTCCCGGTGGCTCGAGTGGGCGGATACCTGCTAAAATTCCGCACAGATCAGGATACCTCCCAGATGGAAGGTGCCCACCCAGGCAACTGTGGCTGGTTTGACAGTGCCAAGTGCCTCCTGCAAACTGACATCAGGAACCTGGCCTGGTGATTTTTCTTTGTCTGGGGAAAGGCCATTGTACGTGTCCAGGGCCTGTGGCCCGTAGTGGCTGGCCCCCTGCTGAAATTCCGAACGGATCAGGATACCTCCCAGACCGATAGTACCACCTCAGGCAACTGTGGCTGGTTTGACAGTGCCAAGTGCCTCCTGCAAACTGACATCAGGAACCTGGCCGGGTGACTTTTGTTTCTCTGGGGAAAGGCCGTGGTTAATGTACAGGGCCGGGTGTCCTGAGTGGCCGGCTGCCTGCTGAAATTCCAAACGGATCAGGATACCTCCCAGATGGAAAGTGGCCCCACAGGCAACTGTGGCTGGTTTGACAGTGCCAAGTGCCTCCTGCAAACTGACATCAGGAACCTGGCCTGGTGACTTTTGTTTCTCTGGGGAAAAGCCATCATTCTTCTCCAGTGCCCGTTGGCCCGGAGTGGACGGGTGCCTGCTCAAATTCCGCACGGATCAGGATACCTCCCAGATGGAAAGTACCACCACAGGCAACTGTGGCTGGTTTGACAGTGCCAAGTGCCTCCTGCAAACTGACATCAGGAACCTGGCCTGGTGACTTTTGTTTCTCTGGGGAAAGGCCATCGTTCATATCCTACAAACTGTGGCCCAGAGTGGCCGGCTGCCTGCTGAAATTCCGCACGGATCAGGATACCTCCCAGATGCAAGGTGCCCCACGGGAAACTGTGGCTGGTTTGACAGTGCCAAGTGCCTCCTGCCAACTGACATCAAGAACCTGGCCTGGTGACTTTTGTTTCTCTGGGGAAAGGCCATGGTTGGTATGATGAGCCTCCTGTCCTGGAGTGGCCGTCTGCCTGCTAAAATTCTGGACGGACCAGGATGCCGCCAAGATGCAAGGTGCCCCCAGAGGCAACTGTGGCTGGTTTGACAGTGCCAAGTGCTTCCTGCAAACTGACATCAGAAACCTGGCCTGGTGATTTTCTTTCCCAGGGGAAAGGCCATGGTTCATGTCCAGGGCCCGGTGGCTCGCAGTTGCCTGCTGCCTGCTGAAATTCCACACGGTTGAGGATGCCTCCCAGATGAAAAATGCCCCCACAGGCAACTGCGTCTGGTTTGACAGTGCCAAGTGCCTCCTGCAAACTGACATCAGGAACCTGGCCTGGTGTTTTTTGTTTCTCTGTGGAAAGGCCACGGTTCATGTCCAGGGCCTTGTGGCCAGGAGTGGCCGGCTGCCTGCTGAAATTCCGCACGGATGAGGATACATCCCAGTTGCAAGGTGCCCCCACAGGCAACTGCGTCTGGTTTGACAGTGCCAAGTGCCACCTGCAAACTGACATCAGGAACCTGGCCTGGTGACTTTTGTTTGTCTGGGGAAAGGCCATTATTCTTGTCCGGGTCCCGGTGGCCCGGACTGGCAGGCTGCCTGCTGAAATTACAAAAGGATCAGGATACCTCCCAGATGCAAGGTGCCCCCACAGGCAACTGCGGCTGGTTTGACAGTGCCAAGTGCCTCCTGCAAACTGACATCAGGAACCTGGACTGGTGACTTTTGTTTCTCTGGGGAAAGGCCATGGTTCATGTCCAGGGCTTGGTGGCCCGGAGTGGCCGGCTGCCTGCTGAAATTCCAAATGGATCAGGATACCTCCCAGACCGAAAGTACCACCAGAGGCAACTGTGGCTGGTTTGACAGTGCCAAGTGCCTCCTGCAAACTGACATCAGGAACCTGGCCTGGTGACTTTTGTTTCTCTGGGGAAAGGCCATCATTCTTGTCCGGGGCCCAGAGTGGCCGGAGTGGCCGGCTGCCTGCTGAAATTCCACACGGTTGAGGATGCCTCCCAGATGAAAAATGCCCCCACAGGCAACTGCGTCTGGTTTGACAGTGCCAAGTGCCTCCTGCAAACTGACATCAGGAACCTGGCCTGGTGACTTTTGTTTCTCTGGGGAAAGGCCATGGTTCATG
Source organism: Passer domesticus (assembly GCF_036417665.1). Classification (NCBI taxonomy): domain Eukaryota; kingdom Metazoa; phylum Chordata; class Aves; order Passeriformes; family Passeridae; genus Passer; species Passer domesticus. The sequence continues at coordinate 61,596,807 of NC_087474.1, forward strand.
TCCAGGGCCTTGTGGCCAGGAGTGGCAGGCTGCCTGCGGAAATTCCACATGGATCAGGAGGCCTCCCAGATGAAAGGTGCCCCCACAGGCAACTGTGGCTGGTTTGACAGTGCCAAGTGCCTCCTGCAAACTGACATCAGGAACCTGGCCTGGTGACTTTTGTTTCTCTGGGGAAAGGCCATGGTTCATGTCCAGGGCCTTGTGGCCCGGAGTGGCCAGCTGCCTGCTGAAATTCCGCACGGATGAGGATACATCCCAGTTGCAAGGTGCCCCCACAGGCAACTGTGGCTGGTTTGACAGTGCCAAGTGCCACCTGCAAACTGACATCAGGAACCTGGCCTGGTGACTTTTGTTTGTCTGGGGAAAGGCCATTATTCTTGTCCGGGTCCCGGTGGCCCGGAGTGGCAGGCTGCCTGCTGAAATTCCTCACGGATCAGTATACCTCCCAGATGCAAGGTGCCCCCACAGGCAACTGCGGCTGGTTTGACAGTGCCAAGTGCCTCCTGCAAACAGACATCAGGAACCTGGCCTGGTGACTTTTGTTTCTCTGGGGAAGTGCCATGGTTCGTGTCCAGGGCCTTGTGGCCAGGAGTGGCCGACTGCCTGCTGATATTCTGCACGGATGTGTATACATCCCAGTTGCAAGGTGCCCCCTCAGGCAACTGCGTCAGGTTTGACAGTGCCAAGTGCCACCTGCAAACTGACATCAGGAACCTGGCCAGGTGACTTTTGTTTCTCTGGGGAAAGGCCATGGTTCGTGTCCAGGGCCTTGTGGCCAGGAGTGGCCGACTGCCTGCTGATATTCCGCACGGATGAGGATACATCCCAGTTGCAAGGTGCCCCCTCAGGCAACTGCGTCTGGTTTGACAGTGCCAAGTGCCACCTGCAAACTGACATCAGGAACCTGGCCTGGTGACTTTTGTTTCTCTGGGGAAAGGCCATTATTCTTGTCCGGGTCCCGGTGGCCCGGTGTGGCAGGCTGCCTGCTGAAATTCCTCACGGTTCAGGATACCTCCCAGATGCAAGGTGCCCCCACAGGCAACTGCGGCTGGTTTGACAGTGCCAAGTGCCTCCTGCAAACTGACATCAGGAACCTGGCCTGGTGACTTTTCTTTGTCTGGGGAAAGGCCATTATTCTTGTCCGGGTCCCGGTGGCCCGGTGTGGCAGGCTGCCTGCTGAAATTCCGCACGGATGAGGATACATCCCAGTTGCAAGTGCCCCCACAGGCAACTGTGGCTGGTTTGACAGTGCCAAGTGCCTCCTGCAAACTGACATCAGGAACCTGGCCTGGTGACTTTTGTTTCTCTGCGGAAAGGCCATGGTTCATGTCCAGGGCCTTGTGGCCAGGAGTGGCCGGCTGCCTGCTGAAATTCCGCACGGATCAGGATACATCCCAGTTGCAAGGTGCCCCCACAGGCAACTGCGTCTGGTTTGACAGTGCCAAGTGCCACCTGCAAACTGACATCAGGAACCTGGCCTGGTGACTTTTGTTTCTCTGGGGAAAGGCCATCATTCTTGTCCGGGGCCCAGAGTGGCCGGAGTGGCCGGCTGCCTGCTGAAATTCCACACGGTTGAGGATGCCTCCCAGATGAAAAATGCCCCCACAGGCAACTGCGTCTGGTTTGACAGTGCCAAGTGCCTCCTGCAAACTGACATCAGGAACCTGGCCTGGTGTTTTTTGTTTCTCTGGGGAAAGGCCACGGTTCATGTCCAGGGCCCTGTGGCCAGGAGTGGCCGGCTGCCTGCTGAAATTCCGCACGGATGAGGATACATCCCAGTTGCAAGGTGCCCCCACAGGCAACTGCGTCTGGTTTGACAGTGCCAAGTGCCACCTGCAAACTGACATCAGGAACCTGGCCTGGTGACTTTTGTTTGTCTGGGGAAAGGCCATTATTCTTGTCCGGGTCCCGGTGGCCCGGACTGGCAGGCTGCCTGCTGAAATTACAAAAGGATCAGGATACCTCCCAGATGCAAGGTGCCCCCACAGGCAACTGTGGCTGGTTTGACAGTGCCAAGTGCCTCCTGCAAACTGACATCAGGAACCTGGCCTGGTGACTTTTGTTTCTCTGGGTAAAGGCCATGGTTCATGTCCAGGGCCTTGTGGCCCGGAGTGGCCAGCTGCCTGCTGAAATTCCGCACGGATGAGGATACATCCCAGTTGCAAGGTGCCCCCACAGGCAACTGTGGCTGGTTTGACAGTGCCAAGTGCCACCTGCAAACTGACATCAGGAACCTGGCCTGGTGACTTTCGTTTCTCTGGGGAAAGACGATGATTCTTGTCCAGGGCCTTGCGGCCTGGAGTGCCTGGCTGCCTGCTGAAATTCCGCATGGATCAGGATGCCTCCCAGATGAAAAATGCCCCCACAGGCAACTGCGTCTGGTTTGACAGTGCCAAGTGCCTCCTGCAAACTGACATCAGGAACCTGGCCTGGTGACTTTTGTTTCTGTGTGTAAAGGCCATCATTCTTTTCCAGGGTACGGTGGCCCGGAGTGGCCGGCTGCCTGCTGAAATTCCGCACGGATCAGGATGCCTCCCAGACCGAAAATACCACCCAAGGCAAATGTGGCTGGTTTGACAGTGCCAAGTGCCTCCTGCAAACAGACATCAGTGACCTGGCCTGCTGAGTTCTGTTTCTCTGGGGAAAGGCCATCGTTCCTCTCCAGGGCCCGGTGGCTCGAGTGGCAGGCTGCCTGCTGAAATTCCACATGGATCAGGATGCCTCCCAGATGAAAGGTGCCCCCACAGGCAACTGTGGCTGGTTTGACAGTGCCAAGTGCCTCCTGCAAACTGACATCAGGAACCTGGCCTTGTGAGTTTTGTTTCTCTGGGGAAAGGCCATCATTCTTGTTCAGAGCCCAGTGGCCCAGAGTGGGCGGCTGCCTGCTGAATTTCCGCACGGATCAGGATAGCTCCCAGATTCAAGGTGCCGCCACAGGCAACTGCGGCAGGTTTGACAGTGCCAAGTGCCTCCTGCAAACTGACATCAGGAACCTGGCCTGGTGACTTTTGTTTCTCTGCGGAAAGGCCATGGTTCATGTCCAGGGCCTTGTGGCCAGGAGTGGCCGGCTGCCTGCTGAAATTCCGCACGGATCAGGATACATCCCAGTTGCAAGGTGCCCCCACAGGCAACTGCGTCTGGTTTGACAGTGCCAAGTGCCACCTGCAAACTGACATCAGGAACCTGGCCTGGTGACTTTTGTTTCTCTGGGGAAAGGCCATCATTCTTGTCCGGGGCCCAGAGTGGCCGGAGTGGCCGGCTGCCTGCTGAAATTCCACACGGTTGAGGATGCCTCCCAGATGAAAAATGCCCCCACAGGCAACTGCGTCTGGTTTGACAGTGCCAAGTGCCTCCTGCAAACTGACATCAGGAACCTGGCCTGGTGTTTTTTGTTTCTCTGGGGAAAGGCCACGGTTCATGTCCAGGGCCCTGTGGCCAGGAGTGGCCGGCTGCCTGCTGAAATTCCGCACGGATGAGGATACATCCCAGTTGCAAGGTGCCCCCACAGGCAACTGCGTCTGGTTTGACAGTGCCAAGTGCCACCTGCAAACTGACATCAGGAACCTGGCCTGGTGACTTTTGTTTGTCTGGGGAAAGGCCATTATTCTTGTCCGGGTCCCGGTGGCCCGGACTGGCAGGCTGCCTGCTGAAATTACAAAAGGATCAGGATACCTCCCAGATGCAAGGTGCCCCCACAGGCAACTGTGGCTGGTTTGACAGTGCCAAGTGCCTCCTGCAAACTGACATCAGGAACCTGGCCTGGTGACTTTTGTTTCTCTGGGTAAAGGCCATGGTTCATGTCCAGGGCCTTGTGGCCCGGAGTGGCCAGCTGCCTGCTGAAATTCCGCACGGATGAGGATACATCCCAGTTGCAAGGTGCCCCCACAGGCAACTGTGGCTGGTTTGACAGTGCCAAGTGCCACCTGCAAACTGACATCAGGAACCTGGCCTGGTGACTTTCGTTTCTCTGGGGAAAGACGATGATTCTTGTCCAGGGCCTTGCGGCCTGGAGTGCCTGGCTGCCTGCTGAAATTCCGCATGGATCAGGATGCCTCCCAGATGAAAAATGCCCCCACAGGCAACTGCGTCTGGTTTGACAGTGCCAAGTGCCTCCTGCAAACTGACATCAGGAACCTGGCCTGGTGACTTTTGTTTCTGTGTGTAAAGGCCATCATTCTTTTCCAGGGTACGGTGGCCCGGAGTGGCCGGCTGCCTGCTGAAATTCCGCACGGATCAGGATGCCTCCCAGACCGAAAATACCACCCAAGGCAAATGTGGCTGGTTTGACAGTGCCAAGTGCCTCCTGCAAACAGACATCAGTGACCTGGCCTGCTGAGTTCTGTTTCTCTGGGGAAAGGCCATCGTTCCTCTCCAGGGCCCGGTGGCTCGAGTGGCAGGCTGCCTGCTGAAATTCCACATGGATCAGGATGCCTCCCAGATGAAAGGTGCCCCCACAGGCAACTGTGGCTGGTTTGACAGTGCCAAGTGCCTCCTGCAAACTGACATCAGGAACCTGGCCTTGTGAGTTTTGTTTCTCTGGGGAAAGGCCATCATTCTTGTTCAGAGCCCAGTGGCCCAGAGTGGGCGGCTGCCTGCTGAATTTCCGCACGGATCAGGATAGCTCCCAGATTCAAGGTGCCGCCACAGGCAACTGCGGCAGGTTTGACAGTGCCAAGTGCCTCCTGCAAACTGACATCAGGAACCTGGCCTGGTGACATTTATTTCTCTGGGGAAAGGCCATTGTACGTGTCCAAGGCCTAGTGGCCCCGAGTGGCCGGCTGCTTGCTGGAATTCTGCATGGATCAGGATGCCGCGGAGATGCAAGGTGCCCCCACAGGCACCTGTGGCTGGTTTGACAGTGCCAAGTGCCTCCTGCAAACTGACATCAGGAACCTGGCCTGGTGACTTTTGTTTCTCTGGGGAAAGGCCATGGTTGGTATCCTGAGCCTCGTGTCCTGGAGTGGCCGTCTGCCTGCTAAAATTCTGGACGGACCAGGATGCCGCCAAGATGCAAGGTGCCCCCAGAGGCAACTGTGGCTGGTTTGACAGTGCCAAGTGCTTCCTGCAAACTGACATCAGAAACCTGGCCTGGTGATTTTCTTTCCCAGGGGAAAGGCCATGGTTCATGTCCAGGGCCCGGTGGCTCGCAGTTGCCTGCTGCCTGCTGAAATTCCACACGGATCAGGATACCTCCCTGATGCAAGTTGCCCCCACCGGCAACTGTGGCTGGTTTGACAGTGCCAAGTGCCTCCTGCAAACTGACATCAGGAACCTGGCCTGGTGACTTTTGTTTCTCTGGGGAAAGGCCATCGTTCCTCTCCAGGGCCCGGTGGCTCGAGTGGGCGGATACCTGCTAAAATTCCGCACAGATCAGGATACCTCCCAGATGGAAGGTGCCCACCCAGGCACCTGTGGCTGGTTTGACAGTGCCAAGTGCCTCCTGCAAACTGACATCAGGAACCTGGCCTGGTGATTTTTCTTTGTCTGGGGAAAGGCCATTGTACGTGTCCAGGGCCTGTGGCCCGTAGTGGCTGGCCCCCTGCTGAAATTCCGAACGGATCAGGATACCTCCCAGACCGATAGTACCACCTCAGGCAACTGTGGCTGGTTTGACAGTGCCAAGTGCCTCCTGCAAACTGACATCAGGAACCTGGCCGGGTGACTTTTGTTTCTCTGGGGAAAGGCCGTGGTTAATGTACAGGGCCGGGTGTCCTGAGTGGCCGGCTGCCTGCTGAAATTCCAAACGGATCAGGATACCTCCCAGATGGAAAGTGGCCCCACAGGCAACTGTGGCTGGTTTGACAGTGCCAAGTGCCTCCTGCAAACTGACATCAGGAACCTGGCCTGGTGACTTTTGTTTCTCTGGGGAAAAGCCATCATTCTTTACCAGTGCCCGTTGGCCCGGAGTGGACGGGTGCCTGCTCAAATTCCGCACGGATCAGGATACCTCCCAGATGGAAAGTACCACCACAGGCAACTGTGGCTGGTTTGACAGTGCCAAGTGCCTCCTGCAAACTGACATCAGGAACCTGGCCTGGTGACTTTTGTTTCTCTGGGGAAAGGCCATCGTTCATATCCTACAAACTGTGGCCCAGAGTGGCCGGCTGCCTGCTGAAATTCCGCACGGACCAGGATACCTCCCAGATGCAAGGTGCCCCACGGGAAACTGTGGCTGGTTTGACAGTGCCAAGTGCCTCCTGCCAACTGACATCAAGAACCTGGCCTGGTGACTTTTGTTTCTCTGGGGAAAGGCCATGGTTGGTATGATGAGCCTCCTGTCCTGGAGTGGCCGTCTGCCTGCTAAAATTCTGGACGGACCAGGATGCCGCCAAGATGCAAGGTGCCCCCAGAGGCAACTGTGGCTGGTTTGACAGTGCCAAGTGCTTCCTGCAAACTGACATCAGAAACCTGGCCTGGTGATTTTCTTTCCCAGGGGAAAGGCCATGGTTCATGTCCAGGGCCCGGTGGCTCGCAGTTGCCTGCTGCCTGCTGAAATTCCACACGGATCCGGATACCTCCCAGATGCAAGGTGCCCCCACAGGTAACTTTGGCTGGTTTGACAGTGCCAAGTGCGTCCTGCAAATTGACATCAGGAACCTGGCCTGGTGAGTTTTGTTTCTCTGGGGAAAGGCTATTATTCTTGTTCAGAGCCCGGTGGCTCGGAGTGGCCAGCTGACTGCTGAAATTCCGCATGGATCAGGATACCTCCCAGGTTCAAGGTGCCGCCACAGGCAACTGTGGCTGGTTTGACAGTGCCAAGCGCCTCCTGCCAACTGACATCAGGAACCTGGCCTGGTGACTTTTGTTTCTCATGGGAAGTGCCATCGTTCGTGTCCCGTACCCGGAGGCCAGGAGTGGCCGGCTGCCTGCTGAAATTCCGAACGGATCAGGATACTGCCCAGATGCAATGTGCCCCCACAGGCAACTGTGGCTGGTTTGACAGTGCCAAGTGCCTCCTGCCAACTGACATCAGCAACCTTGCCAGGTGTCTTTTGGTTCTCTGGGGAAAGGCCATCGTTCGTGTCCAGGGCCAGGTGTCCCTGGGTGTCCGGCTGCCTGCTGAAATTCCGAACGGATCAGGATACTGCCCAGGTGCAATGTGCTCCCACAGGCAACTGTGGCTGGTTTGACAGTGCCAAGTGCCTCCTGCAAACTGACATCAGGAACCTGGCCTGGTGACTTTTGTTTCTCAGGGGAAAGTCCATGGTTTATATCCTGGACCAGTTGGACCGCAGGGACCGGCTGCTTGCTGAAATTCCGAAAGCACCAGGATGCCTCCCAGATGCAAGGTGTCCCCACAGGTAATTGTGTCTGGTTCGAGAGTGCCATGTGCCTCCTGCAAACTGACATCGGAAAGCTGGGCTGGTCACTTTGGTTTCTCTGGGGAAAGGCCACGATTCATGTCCAGGGCCTTGCGGCCCAGAGTGGCCCGCTGCCTGCTGAAATTCCGCACGGATCAGGATACCTCCCAGACCGAAACTAAAACCATAGGCAACTGTGGCTGGTTTGACAGTGCCAAGTGCCTCGAGCAAACTGACATCAGGAACCTGGCCTGGTAAGTTTTGTTTCTCTGGGGAAAGGCCATCGTTCTTGTCCGGAGCCCGTTGGCCCGGAGTGGACGGGTGCCTGCTCAAATTCCGCACGGATCAGGATGCCTCCCAGATGGAAAGTGGCCCCAAAAGCAACTGTGGCTGGTTTGACAGTGCCAAGTGCCTCCTGCAAACTGACATCAGGAACCTGGCCTGGTGACTTTTGTTTCTCTGGGGAAAAGCCATCATTCTTCTCCAGTGCCCGTTGGCCCGGAGTGGACGGGTGCCTGCTCAAATTCCGCACGGATCAGGATACCTCCCAGATGGAATGTACCACCACAGGCAACTGTGGCTGGTTTGACAGTGCCAAGTGCCTCCTGCAAACTGACATCCGGAGCCTGGCCTGGTGTCTTTTGTTTCTCAGGGGAAAGGCTTTCGTTCCTATCCATGGACGGGTGGCCAATAGTGGCTGGCTGCCTGCTGAAATTCCGCAAGGTTGAGGATACCTCCCAGATGGAAAGTACCACCACAGGCAACTGTGGCTGGTTTGACAGTGCCAAGTGCCTCCTGCAAACTGACATCAGGAACCTGGCCTGGTGACTTTTGTTTCTCAGGGGAAAGGTCCTCGTTCGTGTCCAGTGCCCGGTGGCCTGGAGTGGCCAGCCGCCTGTTGAAATTCCGCACGGATGAGGATAACTCCCAGATGAAAGGAGCCCCCAGAGGCAACTGTGGCTGGTTTGACAGTGCCAAGTGCCTCCTGCAAACTGACATCAGGAACCTGGCCTGGTGACTTTTGTTTCTCTGGGGAAAGGCCATGGTTCATGTCCACGGCCTGGTGGCCCGGAGTGTCCGGCTGCCTGCTGAAATTCTGCATGGATCAGGATGCCGCCGAGATGCAAGGTGCCCCACAGGCACCTGTGGCTGGTTTGACAGTGCCAAGTGCTTCCTGCAAACTGACATCAGAAACCTGGCCTGGTGATTTTCTTTCTCCGGGGAAAGGCCTTGGTTCATGTCCAGGGCCCGGTGGCCCGTACTTGCCTGCTGCCTGCTGAAATTCCACACGGATCAGGATACCTCCCAGATGTAAGGTGCCCCCACAGGCACCTGTGGCTGGTTTGACAGTGCCAAGTGCCTCCTGCAAACTGACATCAGGAACCTGGCCTGGTGACTTTTGTTTCTCTGGGGAAAGGCCATCGTTCATATCCTACAAACTGTGGCCCAGAGTGGCCGGCTGCCTGCTGAAATTCCGCACGGATCAGGATACCTCCCAGATGCAAGGTGCCCCACGGGAAACTGTGGCTGGTTTGACAGTGCCAAGTGCCTCCTGCCAACTGACATCAAGAACCTGGCCTGGTGACTTTTGTTTCTCTGGGGAAAGGCCATGGTTGGTATCCTGAGCCTGGTGTCCTGGAGTGGCCGTCTGCCTGCTAAAATTCTGGACGGACCAGGATGCCGCCAAGATGCAAGGTGCCCCCAGAGGCAACTGTGGCTGGTTTGACAGTGCCAAGTGTTTCCTGCAAACTGACATCAGAAAGCTGGCCTGGTGATTTTCTTTCTCAGGGGAAAGGCCATGGTTCATGTCCAGGGCCCGGTGGCTCGGAGTGGCCAGCTGACTGCTGAAATTCCGCATGGATCAGGATACCTCCCAGGTTCAAGGTGCCGCCACAGGCAACTGTGGCTGGTTTGACAGTGCCAAGCGCCTCCTGCCAACTGACATCAGGAACCTGGCCTGGTGACTTTTGTTTCTCATGGGAAGTGCCATCGTTCGTGTCCCGTACTCGGAGGCCAGGAGTGGCCGGCTGCCTGCTGAAATACCGCACAGATCAGGATAGCTCCCAGATGCAAGGTGCCCCCACAGGCACCTGTGGCTGGTTTGACAGTGCCAAGTGCCTCCTGCAAACTGACATCAGGAACCTGGCCTGGTGATTTTTCTTTGTCTGGGGAAAGGCCATTGTACGTGTCCAGGGCCTGTGGCCCGTAGTGGCTGGCCCCCTGCTGAAATTCCGAACGGATCAGGATACCTCCCAGACCGATAGTACCACCACAGGCACCTGTGGCTGGTTTGACAGTGCCAAGTGCCTCCTGCAAACTGACATCAGGAACCTGGCCTGGTGACTTTTGTTTCTCTGGGGAAAGGCCATCGTTCCTCTCCAGGGCCCGTAGTCCGGAGTGGCCGGCTGCCTGCTGAAATTCCTCATGGATCAGGATGCCTCCCACATGAAAGGTGCCCCCACAGGCAACTACGTCTGATTTGACAGTGCCATGTGCCTCCTGCAAACTGATATCAGGAACCTGGCCTGGTGATTTTTCTTTGTCTGGTGAAAGGCCATTGTACCTGTCCAGAGCCTGGTGGCCCGGAGTGGCCGGCTGCCTGCTGAAATTCCAAACGGATCACGATTCCTCCCAGAGCGAAAGTACCACCACAGGCAACTGTGGCTGGTTTGACAGTGCCAAGTGCCTCCTGCCAACTGACATCAGCAACCTTGCCAGGTGACTTTTGGTTCTCTGGGGAAAGGCCATCGTTCGTGTCCAGGGCCTGGTGTCCCTGGGTGTCCGGCTGCCTGCTGAAATTCCGAACGGATCAGGATACTGCCCAGATGCAATGTGCTCCCACAGGCAACTGTGGCTGGTTTGACAGTGCCAAGTGCCTCCTGCAAACTGACATCAGGAACCTGGCCTGGTGACTTTTGTTTCTCAGGGGAAAGTCCATGGTTTATATCCTGGACCAGTTGGACCGCAGGGACCGGCTGCTTGCTGAAATTCCGAAAGCACCAGGATGCCTCCCAGATGCAAGGTGTCCCCACAGGTAATTGTGTCTGGTTTGAGAGTGCCATGTGCCTCCTGCAAACTGACATCGGAAAGCTGGGCTGGTCACTTTGGTTTCTCTGGGGAAAGGCCACGATTCATGTCCAGGGCCTTGCGGCCCGGAGTGGCCCGCTGCCTGCTGAAATTCCGCACGGATCAGGATACCTCCCAGACCGAAACTAAAACCATAGGCAACTGTGGCTGGTTTGACAGTGCCAAGTGCCTCCAGCAAACTGACATCAGGAACCTGGCCTGGTAAGTTTTGTTTCTCTGGGGAAAGGCCATCGTTCTTGTCCGGAGCCCGCCAGCCCGGAGTGGCCGGCTGCCTGCTGAAATTCTGCATGGATCAGAATGCCGCCGAGATGCAAGGTGCCCCACAGGCACCTGTGGCTGGTTTGACAGTGCCAAGTGCTTCCTGCAAACTGACATCAGGAACCTGGCCTTGTGAGTTTTGTTTCTCTGGGGAAAGGCCATCATTCTTGTTCAGAGCCCAGTGGCCCAGAGTGGCCGGCTGCCTGCTGAATTTCCGCACGGATCAGGATAGCTCCCAGATTCAAGGTGCCGCCACAGGCAACTGCGGCAGGTTTGACAGTGCCAAGTGCCTCCTGCAAACTGACATCAGGAACCTGGCCTGGTGACATTTATTTCTCTGGGGAAAGGCCATTGTACGTGTCCAAGGCCTAGTGGCCCAGAGTGGCCGGCTGCTTGCTGGAATTCTGCATGGATCAGGATGCCGCCGAGATGCAAGGTGCCCCCACAGGCACCTGTGGCTGGTTTGACAGTGCCAAGTGCCTCCTGCAAACTGACATCAGGAACCTGGCCTGGTGACTTTTGTTTCTCTGGGGAAAGGCCATCGTTCATATCCTACAAACTGTGGCCCAGAGTGGCCGGCTGCCTGCTGAAATTCCGCACGGATCAGGATACCTCCCAGATGCAAGGTGCCCCACGGGAAACTGTGGCTGGTTTGACAGTGCCAAGTGCCTCCTGCCAACTGACATCAAGAACCTGGCCTGGTGACTTTTGTTTCTCTGGGGAAAGGCCATGGTTGGTAGCCTGAGCCTGGTGTCCTGGAGTGGCCGTCTGCCTGCTAAAATTCTGGACGGACCAGGATGCCGCCAAGATGCAAGGTGCCCCCACAGGCAACTGTGGCTGGTTTGACAGTGCCAAGTGCTTCCTGCAAACTGACATCAGAAACCTGGCCTGGTGATTTTCTTTCCCAGGGGAAAGGCCATGGTTCATGTCCAGGGCCCGGTGGCTCGCAGTTGCCTGCTGCCTGCTGAAATTCCACACGGATCCGGATACCTCCCTGATGCAAGTTGCCCCCACCGGCAACTGTGGCTGGTTTGACAGTGCCATGTGCCTCCTGCAAACTGACATCAGGAACCTGGCCTGGTGACTTTTGTTTCTCTGGGGAAAGGCCATCGTTCCTCTCCAGGGCCCGGTGGCTCGTGTGGGCGGATACCTGCTAAAATTCCGCACAGATCAGGATACCTCCCAGATGGAAGGTGCCCACCCAGGCAACTGTGGCTGGTTTGACAGTGCCAAGTGCCTCCTGCAAACTGACATCAGGAACCTGGCCTGGTGATTTTTCTTTGTCTGGGGAAAGGCCATTGTACGTGTCCAGGGCCTGTGGCCCGTAGTGGTTGGCCCCCTGCTGAAATTCCGAACGGATCAGGATACCTCCCAGACCGATAGTACCACCTCAGGCAACTGTGGCTGGTTTGACAGTGCCAAGTGCCTCCTGCAAACTGACATCAGGAACCTGGCCGGGTGACTTTTGTTTCTCTGGGGAAAGGCCGTGGTTAATGTACAGGGCCGGGTGTCCTGAGTGGCCGGCTGCCTGCTGAAATTCCGCACGGATCAGGATACCTCCCAGATGGAAAGTGGCCCCACAGGCAACTGTGGCTGGTTTGACAGTGCCAAGTGCCTCCTGCAAACTGACATCAGGAACCTGGCCTGGTGACTTTTGTTTCTCTGCGGAAAAGCCATCATTCTTCTCCAGTGCCCGTTGGCCCGGAGTGGACGGGTGCCTGCTCAAATTCCGCACGGATCAGGATACCTCCCAGATGGAAAGTACCACCACAGGCAACTGTGGCTGGTTTGACAGTGCCAAGTGCCTCCTGCCAACTGACATCAAGAACCTGGCCTGGTGACTTTTGTTTCTCTGGGGAAAGGCCATGGTTGGTATGATGAGCCTCCTGTCCTGGAGTGGCCGTCTGCCTGCTAAAATTCTGGACGGACCAGGATGCCGCCAAGATGCAAGGTGCCCCCAGAGGCAACTGTGGCTGGTTTGACAGTGCCAAGTGCTTCCTGCAAACTGACATCAGAAACCTGGCCTGGTGATTTTCTTTCCCAGGGGAAAGGCCATGGTTCATGTCCAGGGCCCGGTGGCTCGCAGTTGCCTGCTGCCTGCTGAAATTCCGCACGGATCCGGATACCTCCCAGATGCAAGGTGCCCCCACAGGCAACTTTGGCTGGTTTGACAGTGCCAAGTGCGTCCTGCAAATTGACATCAGGAACCTGGCCTGGTGAGTTTTCTTTCTCTGGGGAAAGGCTATTATTCTTGTTCAGAGCCCGGTGGCTCGGAGTGGCCAGCTGACTGCTGAAATTCCGCATGGATCAGGATACCTCCCAGGTTCAAGGTGCCGCCACAGGCAACTGTGGCTGGTTTGACAGTGCCAAGCGCCTCCTGCCAACTGACATCAGGAACCTGGCCAGGTGACTTTTGTTTCTCATGGGAAGTGCCATCGTTCGTGTCCCATACCCGGAGGCCAGGAGTGGCCGGCTGCCTGCTGAAATTCCGAACGGATCAGGATACTGCCCAGATGCAATGTGCTCCCACAGGCAACTGTGGCTGGTTTGACAGTGCCAAGTGCCTCCTGCAAACTGACATCAGGAACCTGGCCTGGTGACTTTTGTTTCTCAGGGGAAAGTCCATGGTTTATATCCTGGACCAGTTGGACCGCAGGGACCGGCTGCTTGCTGAAATTCCGAAAGCACCAGGATGCCTCCCAGATGCAAGGTGTCCCCACAGGTAATTGTGTCTGGTTTGAGAGTGCCATGTGCCTCCTGCAAACTGACATCGGAAAGCTGGGCTGGTCACTTTGGTTTCTCTGGGGAAAGGCCACGATTCATGTCCAGGGCCTTGCGGCCCAGAGTGGCCCGCTGCCTGCTGAAATTCCGCACGGATCAGGATACCTCCCAGACCGAAACTAAAACCATAGGCAACTGTGGCTGGTTTGACAGTGCCAAGTGCCTCCAGCAAACTGACATCAGGAACCTGGCCTGGTAAGTTTTGTTTCTCTGGGGAAAGGCCATCGTTCTTGTCCGGAGCCCGTTGGCCCGGAGTGGACGGGTGCCTGCTCAAATTCCGCACGGATCAGGATGCCTCCCAGATGGAAAGTGGCCCCAAAAGCAACTGTGGCTGGTTTGACAGTGCCAAGTGCCTCCTGCAAACTGACATCAGGAACCTGGCCTGGTGACTTTTGTTTCTCTGGGGAAAAGCCATCATTCTTCTCCAGTGCCCGTTGGCCCGGAGTGGACGGGTGCCTGCTCAAATTCCGCACGGATCAGGATACCTCCCAGATGGAATGTACCACCACAGGCAACTGTGGCTGGTTTGACAGTGCCAAGTGCCTCCTGCAAACTGACATCCGGAGCCTGGCCTGGTGTCTTTTGTTTCTCAGGGGAAAGGCTTTCGTTCCTATCCATGGACGGGTGGCCAATAGTGGCTGGCTGCCTGCTGAAATTCCGCAAGGTTGAGGATACCTCCCAGATGGAAAGTACCACCACAGGCAACTGTGGCTGGTTTGACAGTGCCAAGTGCCTCCTGCAAACTGACATCAGGAACCTGGCCTGGTGACTTTTGTTTCTCAGGGGAAAGGTCCTCGTTCGTGTCCAGTGCCCGGTGGCCTGGAGTGGCCAGCCGCCTGTTGAAATTCCGCACGGATGAGGATAACTCCCAGATGAAAGGAGCCCCCAGAGGCAACTGTGGCTGGTTTGACAGTGCCAAGTGCCTCCTGCAAACTGACATCAGGAACCTGGCCTGGTGACTTTTGTTTCTCTGGGGAAAGGCCATGGTTCATGTCCACGGCCTGGTGGCCCGGAGTGTCCGGCTGCCTGCTGAAATTCTGCATGGATCAGGATGCCGCCGAGATGCAAGGTGCCCCACAGGCACCTGTGGCTGGTTTGACAGTGCCAAGTGCTTCCTGCAAACTGACATCAGAAACCTGGCCTGGTGATTTTCTTTCTCCGGGGAAAGGCCTTGGTTCATGTCCAGGGCCCGGTGGCCCGTACTTGCCTGCTGCCTGCTGAAATTCCACACGGATCAGGATACCTCCCAGATGTAAGGTGCCCCCACAGGCACCTGTGGCTGGTTTGACAGTGCCAAGTGCCTCCTGCAAACTGACATCAGGAACCTGGCCTGGTGACTTTTGTTTCTCTGGGGAAAGGCCATCGTTCATATCCTACAAACTGTGGCCCAGAGTGGCCGGCTGCCTGCTGAAATTCCGCACGGATCAGGATACCTCCCAGATGCAAGGTGCCCCACGGGAAACTGTGGCTGGTTTGACAGTGCCAAGTGCCTCCTGCCAACTGACATCAAGAACCTGGCCTGGTGACTTTTGTTTCTCTGGGGAAAGGCCATGGTTGGTATCCTGAGCCTGGTGTCCTGGAGTGGCCGTCTGCCTGCTAAAATTCTGGACGGACCAGGATGCCGCCAAGATGCAAGGTGCCCCCAGAGGCAACTGTGGCTGGTTTGACAGTGCCAAGTGTTTCCTGCAAACTGACATCAGAAAGCTGGCCTGGTGATTTTCTTTCTCAGGGGAAAGGCCATGGTTCATGTCCAGGGCCCGGTGGCTCGGAGTGGCCAGCTGACTGCTGAAATTCCGCATGGATCAGGATACCTCCCAGGTTCAAGGTGCCGCCACAGGCAACTGTGGCTGGTTTGACAGTGCCAAGCGCCTCCTGCCAACTGACATCAGGAACCTGGCCTGGTGACTTTTGTTTCTCATGGGAAGTGCCATCGTTCGTGTCCCGTACTCGGAGGCCAGGAGTGGCCGGCTGCCTGCTGAAATACCGCACAGATCAGGATAGCTCCCAGATGCAAGGTGCCCCCACAGGCACCTGTGGCTGGTTTGACAGTGCCAAGTGCCTCCTGCAAACTGACATCAGGAACCTGGCCTGGTGACTTTTGTTTCTCTGGGGAAAGGCCATCGTTCGTGTCCAGGGCCGGGTGTCCCTGGGTGTCCGGCTGCCTGCTGAAATTCCGAACGGATTAGGATGCCGCCCAGATGAAAGGTACCACCAGAGGCAACTGTGGCTGGTTTGACAGTGCCAAGTGCCTCCTGCAAACTGACATCAGGAACCTGGCCAGGTGACTTTTGTTTCTCTGGGGAAAGGCCATCGTCCTTGTCCGGGGCCTGCCGGCCCAGAGTGGCCGGCTGCATGCTGAAATTCCACACGGTTGAGGATACCTCCCAGTTGCAAGGTGCCCCCACAGGCAACTGTGGCTGGTTTGACAGTGCCATGTGCCTCCTGCAAACTGACATCAGGAACCTGGCCTGGTGACTTTCGTTTCTCTGGGGAAAGACCATGATTCATGTCCAGGGCCTTGCGGCCTGGAGTGCCCGGCTGCCTGCTGAAATTCCGCCCGGATCAGGATACCTCCCAGACCGATACTACCACCACAGGCAACTGCGTCTGGTTTGACAGTGCCAAGTGCCTCCTGCAAACTGACATCAGGAACCTTGCCTGGTGACTTTTGTTTCTCTGGGGATAGGCCATCGTTCCTCTCCAGGGCCCGTAGTCTGGAGTAGCCGGCTGCCTGCTGAAATTCCTCATGGATCAGGATGCCTGCCACATGAAAGGTGCCCCCACAGGCAACTGTGGCTGGTTTGACAGTGCCAAGTGCCTCCTGCAAACAGACATCAGGAACCTAGCCTGGTGATTTTTGTTTCTCTGGGGAAAGGCCATCGTTCCTGTCCAGGGCCAGGTGTCCCTGGGTGTCCGGCTGCCTGCTGAAATTCCGAATGGATTAGGATGCCGCCCAGATGAAAGGTACCACTACAGGCAACTGTGGCAGGTTTGACAGTGCCAAGTGCCTCCTGCAAACTGACATCAGGAACCTGGCCTGGTGACTTTTGTTTCTCTGGGGAAAAGCCGTGGTTCATGTCCAGGGCCTGGTGGCCCGGAGTGGCCGGCCGCCAGCTGAAATTCAGCATGGATCAGGATGCCTCCCAGATGAAAAGTGCCCCCACAGGCACCTGTGGCTGGTTTGACAGTGCCAAGTGCCTCCTGCCAACTGACATCAGGAACCTGGCCTGGTGACTTTTGTTTCTCTGGGGAAAAGCCATGGTTCATGTCCAGGACCTGGTGGCCCGGAGTGGCCGGCCGCCTGCTGAAATTCAGCACGGATCAGGATGCCTCCCAGATGAAATGTGCCCCCACAGGCACCTGTGGCTGGTTTGACAGTGCCAAGTGCCTCCTGCAAACTGACATCAGGAACCTGGCCTGGTGACTTGTGTTTCTCTGGGGAAAGGCCATCATTCTTTTCCGGGGCCCGCTGGCCCGGAGTGGCCTGCAGCCTGCTGAAATTCCGCACGGATCAGGATACATCCCAGACCGAAACTAAAACCATAGGCAACTGTGGCTGGTTTGACAGTGCCAAGTGCCTCCTGCGAACAGACATCAGGAACCTGGCCTGGTAAGTTTTGTTTCTCTGGGGAAAGGCCATCGTTCTTGTCCAGGGCCTTGCGGCCTGGTGTGCCCGGCCGCCTGCTGAAATTCCGCATGGGTCAGGATGCCTCCCAGATGGAAAGTGCCCCCACAGACAACTGTGGCTGGTTTGACAGTGCCAAGTGCCTCCTGCAAACTGACATCAGGAACCTGGCCTGGTGACTTTTGTTTCTCTGGGGAAAGGCCATAGATGATGTCCAGTGCCCCCTGGCCCGGAGTGGCCGACTGCCTGCTGAAATTCCGCACAGATCAGGATAACTCCCAGATGAAAGGAGCCCCCACAGGCACCTGTGGCTGGTTTGACAGTGCCAAGTGCCTCCTGCAAACTGACATCAGGAACCTGGCCAGGTGACTTTTGTTTCTCAGGGGAAAGGCCATCGTTCCTCTCCAGGGCCCGCTGGCCCGGAATGGCTGACTGTCTGCTGAAATTCCGCACGGATCAGGATGCCTCCCAGATGAAAGGTACCACCACAGGCAACTTTGGCTGGTTTGACAGTGCCAAGTGCCTCCTGCAAACTGACATCAGGAACCTGGCCTGGTGACTTTTGTTTCTCTGGGGTAAGGCCATGGTTCGTCCCCAGTGCCCGGTGGCCTGGAGTGGCCGGCAGCCTGCTGAAATTCCGCACAGATGAGGATACCTCCCAGATGCAAGGTGCCCATACAGGCACGTGTGGCTGGTTTGACAGTGCCAAGTGCCTCCTGCAAACTGACATCAGGAACCTGGCCTGGTGACTTTTGTTTCTCTGGGGAAAGGCCATCATTCTTGTCCAGGGCCTGGTGGCCCGGAGTGGCCGGCTGCCTGCTGAAATTCCGCATGGATCAGGATGCCTCCCACATGAAAAATGCCCCCACAGGCACCTGTGGCTTGTTTGACAGTGCCAAGTGCCTCCTGCAAACTGACATCAGAAACCTGGCCTGGTGACTTTTGTTTCTCTGGGGAAAGGCCATGGTTCATATCCTGAGCCTGGTGTCCTGGAGTGGCCGGATGCCTGCTGAAATTCCGAACGGACCAGGATGCCGCCCAGATGAAAGGTACCACCATAGGCAACTGCGGCTGGTTTGACAGTGCCAAGTGCCTCCTGCAAACTGACATCAGAAACCTGGCCTGGTGACTTTTGTTTCTCTGGGGAAAGGCCATTGTACGTGTCCAGGGCCTGTAGCCCGTAGTGGCCGGCCGCCTGCTGAAATTCCGAAGGGATCAGGATACCTCCCAGATGAAAGGAGCCCCCACAGGCAACTGTGGCTGGTTTGACAGTGCCAAGTGCCTCCTGCAAACTGACATCAGGAACCTGGCCTGGTGACTTTTGTTTCTCTGGGGAAAGGCCATCATTCTTCTCCAGTGCCCGTTGGCCCGGAGTGGCCGGCTGCCTGCTGAAATTCCGCACGGATCAGGATACCTCCCAGATGCAAGTTGCCCCCATAGGCACCTGTGCCTGGTTTGACAGTGCCAAGTGCCTCCTGCAAACTGACATCAGGAACCTGGCCTGGTAACGTTTGTTTCTCTGGGGAAAGGCCATGGTTCATGTCCAGGGCCTGGGGGCTCGGAGTGGCCGGCTGCCTGCTGAAATTCCGCATGGATCAGGATGCCTCCCAGATGAAAATTGCCCCCATAGGGAACTGCCTCTGGTTTGACAGTGCCAAGTGCCTCCTGCAAACTGACATCAGGAACCTGGCCTGGTGACTTTTGTTTCTCTGGGGAAAGGCCATCATTCTTGTCCAGGGCCTGGTGGCCCGGAGTGGCCTGGTGCCTGCTGAAATTCCGCATGGATCAGGATGCCTCCCACATGAAAAATGCCCCCACAGGCACCTGTGGCTTGTTTGACAGTGCCAAGTACCTCCTGCAAACTGACATCAGAAACCTGGCCTGGTGACTTTTGTTTCTCTGGGGAAAGGCCATGGTTCATATCCTGAGCCTGGTGTCCTGGAGTGGCCGGCTGCCTGCTGAAATTCCGAACGGACCAGGATGCCGCCCAGATGAAAGGTACCACCATAGGCAACTGCGGCTGGTTTGACAGTGCCAAGTGCCTCCTGCAAACTGACATCAGAAACCTGGCCTGGTGACTTTTGTTTCTCTGGGGAAAGGCCATTGTACGTGTCCAGAGCCTGGTGGCCCGGAGTGGCCGGCCGCCTGCTGAAATTCCGCAGGGATCAGGATTCCTCCCAGAACGAAAGTACCACCACAGGCAACTGTGGCTGGTTTGACAGTGCCAAGTACCTCCTACAAATTGACATCAGGAACCTGGCCTGGTGACTTTTGTTTCTCTGGGGAAAGGCCATCATTCTTTTCCGGGGCCCGCTGGCCCAGAGTGGCCTGCAGCCTGCTGAAATTCCGCACGGATCAGGATACATCCCAGACCGAAACTAAAACCATAGGCAACTGTGGCTGGTTTGACAGTGCCAAGTGCCTCCTGCGAACAGACATCAGGAACCTAGCCTGGTGACTTTTGTTTCTATGGGGAAAGGCCATCATTCTTTTCCGGGGCCCGCTGGCCCGGAGTGGCCGGCTGCCTGCTGAAATTCCGCACGGATCAGGATACCTCCCAGATGCAAGGTGCCCCCAGAGGCAACTGTGGCTTTTTTGACAGTGCCAAGTACCTCCTAGAAATTGATATCAGGAACCTGGCCTGGTGAATTTTGTTTCTCTGGCGAAAGGCCATGGTTCATCTCCTGAGCCTGGTGTCCTGGAGTGGCCGACTGCCTTATGAAATTCTGCAAGGATCAGGATGCCTCCCAGATGAAAAGTGCCCCCACAGGCAACTGTGGCAGGTTTGACAGTGCCAAGTGCCTCCTGCAAACTGACATCAGGAACCTGGCCTGGTGACTTTCGTTTCTCTGGGGAAAGACCATGATTCATGTCCAGGGCCTTGCGGCCTGGAGTGCCCGGCTGCCTGCTGAAATTCCGCCCGGATCAGGATACCTCCCAGACCGATACTAGCACCACAGGCAACTGTGGCTGGTATGACAATACCTTGTGCCTCCTGCAAACTGACATCAGGAACCTGGCCTGGTGACTTTTGTTTCTCTGGGGAAAGGCCATGGTTCGTGTCCAGGGCCAGGTGTCCCTGGGTGTCCGGCTGCCTGCTGAAATTCCGAACGGATTAGGATGCCGCCCAGATGAAAGGTACCACTACAGGCAACTGTGGCTGGTTTGACAGTGCCAAGTGCCTCCTGCAAACTGACATCAGGAACCTGGCCTGGTGACTTTTGTTTCTCTGGGGAAAAGCCGTGGTTCATGTCCAGGGCCTGGTGGCCCGGAGTGGCCGGCCGCCTGCTGAAATTCCGCATGGATCAGGATGCCTCCCAGATGAAAGGTGCCCCCACAGGCACCTGTGGCTGGTTTGACAGTGCCAAGTGCCTCCTGCCAACTGACATCAGGAACCTGGCCTGGTGACTTTTGTTTCTCTGGGGAAAGGCCATCATTCTTTTCCGGGGCCCGCTGGCCCGGAGTGGCCTGCAGCCTGCTGAAATTCCGCACGGATCAGGATACATCCCAGACCGAAACTAAAACCATAGGCAACTGTGGCTGGTTTGACAGTGCCAAGTGCCTCCTGCGAACAGACATCAGGATCCTGGCCTGGTAAGTTTTGTTTCTCTGGGGAAAGGCCATCGTTCTTGTCCAGGGCCTTGCGGCCTGGACTGCCCGGCCGCCTGCTGAAATTCCGCATGGGTCAGGATGCCTCCCAGATGGAAAGTGCCCCCAGAGGAAACTGACTCAGGTTTGACAGTGCCAAGTGCCTCCTGCAAACTGACATCAGGAACCTGGCCTGGTGACTTTTGTTTCTCTGGGGAAAGGCCATAGATGATGTCCAGTGCCCCCTGGCCCGGAGTGGCCGACTGCCTGCTTAAATTCCGCACAGATCAGGATAACTCCCAGATGAAAGGAGCCCCCAGAGGCAACTGTGGCTGGTTTGACAGTGCCAAGTACCTCCTAGAAATTGACATCAGGAACCTGGCCTGGTGACTTTTGTTTCTCTGGTGAAAGGCCATGGTTCATATCCTGAGCCTGGTGTCCTGGAGTGGCCGACTGCCTGCTGAAATTCTGCACGGATCAGGATGCCTCCCAGATGAAAAGTGCCCCCACAGGCACCTGTGGCTGGTTTGACAGTGCCAAGTGCCTCCTGCAAACTGACATCAGGAACCTTGCCTGGTGACTTTTGTTTCTCTGGGGTAAGGCCATGGTTCGTGCCCAGTGTCCGGTGTCCTGGAGTGGCCGACTGCCTGCTGAAATTCTGCACGGATCAGGATGCCTCCCAGATGAAAAGTGCCCCCACAGGCACCTGTGGCTGGTTTGACAGTGCCAAGTGCCTCCTGCAAACTGACATCAGGAACCTGGCCTGGTGACTTTTGTTTCTCTGGGGAAAGGCCATCGTTCGTGTCCAGGGCCGGGTGTCCCTGGGTGTCCGGCTGCCTGCTGAAATTCCGAACGGATTAGGATGCCGCCCAGATGAAAGGTACCACCAGAGGCAACTGTGGCTGGTTTGACAGTGCCAAGTGCCTCCTGCAAACTGACATCAGGAACCTGGCCAGGTGACTTTTGTTTCTCTGGGGAAAGGCCATCGTCCTTGTCCGGGGCCTGCCGGCCCAGAGTGGCCGGCTGCATGCTGAAATTCCACACGGTTGAGGATACCTCCCAGTTGCAAGGTGCCCCCACAGGCAACTGTGGCTGGTTTGACAGTGCCATGTGCCTCCTGCAAACTGACATCAGGAACCTGGCCTGGTGACTTTCGTTTCTCTGGGGAAAGACCATGATTCATGTCCAGGGCCTTGCGGCCTGGAGTGCCCGGCTGCCTGCTGAAATTCCGCCCGGATCAGGATACCTCCCAGACCGATACTACCACCACAGGCAACTGCGTCTGGTTTGACAGTGCCAAGTGCCTCCTGCAAACTGACATCAGGAACCTTGCCTGGTGACTTTTGTTTCTCTGGGGATAGGCCATCGTTCCTCTCCAGGGCCCGTAGTCTGGAGTAGCCGGCTGCCTGCTGAAATTCCTCATGGGTCAGGATGCCTGCCACATGAAAGGTGCCCCCACAGGCAACTACGTCTGGTTTGACAGTGCCAAGTGCCTCCTGCAAACAGACATCAGGAACCTAGCCTGGTGATTTTTGTTTCTCTGGGGAAAGGCCATTGTACGTGTCCAGAGCCTGGTGGCGCGGAGTGGCCGGCTGCCTGCTGAAATTCCGCAGGGATCAGGATTCCTCCCAGAACGAAGGTACCACCACAGGCAACTGTGGCTGGTATGACAATACCTTGTGCCTCCTGCAAACTGACATCAGGAACCTGGCCTGGTGACTTTTGTTTCTCTGGGGAAAGGCCATCGTTCGTGTCCAGGGCCAGGTGTCCCTGGGTGTCCGGCTGCCTGCTGAAATTCCGAATGGATTAGGATGCCGCCCAGATGAAAGGTACCACTACAGGCAACTGTGGCAGGTTTGACAGTGCCAAGTGCCTCCTGCAAACTGACATCAGGAACCTGGCCTGGTGACTTTTGTTTCTCTGGGGAAAAGCCGTGGTTCATGTCCAGGGCCTGGTGGCCCGGAGTGGCCGGCCGCCAGCTGAAATTCAGCATGGATCAGGATGCCTCCCAGATGAAAAGTGCCCCCACAGGCACCTGTGGCTGGTTTGACAGTGCCAAGTGCCTCCTGCCAACTGACATCAGGAACCTGGCCTGGTGACTTTTGTTTCTCTGGGGAAAAGCCATGGTTCATGTCCAGGACCTGGTGGCCCGGAGTGGCCGGCCGCCTGCTGAAATTCAGCACGGATCAGGATGCCTCCCAGATGAAATGTGCCCCCACAGGCACCTGTGGCTGGTTTGACAGTGCCAAGTGCCTCCTGCAAACTGACATCAGGAACCTGGCCTGGTGACTTGTGTTTCTCTGGGGAAAGGCCATCATTCTTTTCCGGGGCCCGCTGGCCCGGAGTGGCCTGCAGCCTGCTGAAATTCCGCACGGATCAGGATACATCCCAGACCGAAACTAAAACCATAGGCAACTGTGGCTGGTTTGACAGTGCCAAGTGCCTCCTGCGAACAGACATCAGGAACCTGGCCTGGTAAGTTTTGTTTCTCTGGGGAAAGGCCATCGTTCTTGTCCAGGGCCTTGCGGCCTGGTGTGCCCGGCCGCCTGCTGAAATTCCGCATGGGTCAGGATGCCTCCCAGATGGAAAGTGCCCCCACAGACAACTGTGGCTGGTTTGACAGTGCCAAGTGCCTCCTGCAAACTGACATCAGGAACCTGGCCTGGTGACTTTTGTTTCTCTGGGGAAAGGCCATAGATGATGTCCAGTGCCCCCTGGCCCGGAGTGGCCGACTGCCTGCTGAAATTCCGCACAGATCAGGATAACTCCCAGATGAAAGGAGCCCCCACAGGCACCTGTGGCTGGTTTGACAGTGCCAAGTGCCTCCTGCAAACTGACATCAGGAACCTGGCCAGGTGACTTTTGTTTCTCAGGGGAAAGGCCATCGTTCCTCTCCAGGGCCCGCTGGCCCGGAATGGCTGACTGTCTGCTGAAATTCCACACGGATCAGGATGCCTCCCAGATGAAAGGTACCACCACAGGCAACTTTGGCTGGTTTGACAGTGCCAAGTGCCTCCTGCAAACTGACATCAGGAACCTGGCCTGGTGACTTTTGTTTCTCTGGGGTAAGGCCATGGTTCGTCCCCAGTGCCCGGTGGCCTGGAGTGGCCGGCAGCCTGCTGAAATTCCGCACAGATGAGGATACCTCCCAGATGCAAGATGCCCATACAGGCACGTGTGGCTGGTTTGACAGTGCCAAGTGCCTCCTGCAAACTGACATCAGGAACCTGGCCTGGTGACTTTTGTTTCTCTGGGGAAAGGCCATCATTCTTGTCCAGGGCCTGGTGGCCCGGAGTGGCCGGCTGCCTGCTGAAATTCCGCATGGATCAGGATGCCTCCCACATGAAAAATGCCCCCACAGGCACCTGTGGCTTGTTTGACAGTGCCAAGTGCCTCCTGCAAACTGACATCAGAAACCTGGCCTGGTGACTTTTGTTTCTCTGGGGAAAGGCCATGGTTCATATCCTGAGCCTGGTGTCCTGGAGTGGCCGGATGCCTGCTGAAATTCCGAACGGACCAGGATGCCGCCCAGATGAAAGGCACCACCATAGGCAACTGCGGCTGGTTTGACAGTGCCAAGTGCCTCCTGCAAACTGACATCAGAAACCTGGCCTGGTGACTTTTGTTTCTCTGGGGAAAGGCCATTGTACGTGTCCAGAGCCTGGTGGCCCGGAGTGGCCGGCTGCCTGCTGAAATTCCGCAGGGATCAGGATTCCTCCCAGAACGAAAGTACCACCACAGGCAACTGTGGCTGGTTTGACAGTGCCAAGTACCTCCTACAAATTGACATCAGGAACCTGGCCTGGTGACTTTTGTTTCTCTGGGGAAAGACCATCATTCTTTTCCGGGGCCCGCTGGCCCGGAGTGGCCTGCAGCCTGCTGAAATTCCGCACGGATCAGGATACATCCCAGACCGAAACTAAAACCATAGGCAACTGTGGCTGGTTTGACAGTGCCAAGTGCCTCCTGCGAACAGACATCAGGAACCTAGCCTGGTGACTTTTGTTTCTATGGGGAAAGGCCATCATTCTTTTCCGGGGCCCGCTGGCCCGGAGTGGCCGGCTGCCTGCTGAAATTCCGCACGGATCAGGATACCTCCCAGATGCAAGGTGCCCCCAGAGGCAACTGTGGCTTTTTTGACAGTGCCAAGTACCTCCTAGAAATTGATATCAGGAACCTGGCCTGGTGACTTTTGTTTCTCTGGCGAAAGGCCATGGTTCATCTCCTGAGCCTGGTGTCCTGGAGTGGCCGACTGCCTTATGAAATTCTGCACGGATCAGGATGCCTCCCAGATGAAAAGTGCCCCCACAGGCACCTGTGGCTGGTTTGACAGTGCCAAGTGCCTCCTGCAAACTGACATCAGAAACCTGGCCTGGTGACTTTTGTTTCTCTGGGGAAAGGCCATTGTACGTGTCCAGAGCCTGGTGGCCCGGAGTGGCCGGCTGCCTGCTGAAATTCCGCAGGGATCAGGATTCCTCCCAGAACGAAAGTACCACCACAGGCAACTGTGGCTGGTTTGACAGTGCCAAGTACCTCCTACAAATTGACATCAGGAACCTGGCCTGGTGACTTTTGTTTCTCTGGGGAAAGACCATCATTCTTTTCCGGGGCCCGCTGGCCCGGAGTGGCCTGCAGCCTGCTGAAATTCCGCACGGATCAGGATACATCCCAGACCGAAACTAAAACCATAGGCAACTGTGGCTGGTTTGACAGTGCCAAGTGCCTCCTGCGAACAGACATCAGGAACCTAGCCTGGTGACTTTTGTTTCTATGGGGAAAGGCCATCATTCTTTTCCGGGGCCCGCTGGCCCGGAGTGGCCGGCTGCCTGCTGAAATTCCGCACGGATCAGGATACCTCCCAGATGCAAGGTGCCCCCAGAGGCAACTGTGGCTTTTTTGACAGTGCCAAGTACCTCCTAGAAATTGATATCAGCAACCTGGCCTGGTGACTTTTGTTTCTCTGGCGAAAGGCCATGGTTCATCTCCTGAGCCTGGTGTCCTGGAGTGGCCGACTGCCTTATGAAATTCTGCACGGATCAGGATGCCTCCCAGATGAAAAGTGCCCCCACAGGCACCTGTGGCTGGTTTGACAGTGCCAAGTGCCTCCTGCAAACTGACATCAGGAACCTGGCCAGGTGACTTTTGTTTCTCAGGGGAAAGGCCATCGTTCCTCTCCAGGGCCCGCTGGCCCGGAATGGCCGACTGTCTGCTGAAATTCCGCACGGATCAGGATACCGCCCAGATGAAAGGTACCACCACAGGCAACTTTGGCTGGTTTGACAGTGCCAAGTGCCTCCTGCAAACTGACATCAGGAACCTGGCCTGGTGACTTTTGTTTCTCTGGGGAAAGGCCATCGTTCGTGTCCAGGGCCGGGTGTCCCTGGGTGTCCGGCTGCCTGCTGAAATTCCGAACGGATTAGGATGCCGCCCAGATGAAAGGTACCACCAGAGGCAACTGTGGCTGGTTTGACAGTGCCAAGTGCCTCCTGCCAACTGACATCAGGAACCTGGCCTGGTGACTTTTGTTTCTCTGGGGAAAGGCCATCATTCTTTTCCGGGGCCCGCTGGCCCGGAATGGCCAGCAGCCTGCTGAAATTCCGCACGGATCAGGATACCTCCCAGAGCGAAAATAAAACCATAGGCAACTGTGGCAGTTTTGAGAGTGCCAAGTGCCTCCTGCAAACTGACATCAGGAACCTGGCCTGGTAAGTTTTGTTTCTCTGGGGAAAGGCCATCGTCCTTGTCCGGGGCCTGCCGGCCCAGAGTGGCAGGCTGCATGCTGAAATTCCACACGGTTGAGGATACCTCCCAGTTGCAAGGTGCCCCCACAGGCAACTGTGGCAGGTTTGACAGTGCCAAGTGCCTCCTGCGAACAGACATCAGGAACCTAGCCTGGTGACTTTTGTTTCTATGGGGAAAGGCCATCATTCTTTTCCGGGGCCCGCTGGCCCAGAGTGGCCGGCTGCCTGCTGAAATTCCGCACGGATCAGGATACCTCCCAGATGCAAGGTGCCCCCAGAGGCAACTGTGGCTTTTTTGACAGTGCCAAGTACCTCCTAGAAATTGATATCAGCAACCTGGCCTGGTGACTTTTGTTTCTCTGGCGAAAGGCCATGGTTCATCTCCTGAGCCTGGTGTCCTGGAGTGGCCGACTGCCTTATGAAATTCTGCACGGATCAGGATGCCTCCCAGATGAAAAGTGCCCCCACAGGCACCTGTGGCTGGTTTGACAGTGCCAAGTGCCTCCTGCAAACTGACATCAGGAACCTGGCCAGGTGACTTTTGTTTCTCAGGGGAAAGGCCATCGTTCCTCTCCAGGGCCCGCTGGCCCGGAATGGCCGACTGTCTGCTGAAATTCCGCACGGATCAGGATACCGCCCAGATGAAAGGTACCACCACAGGCAACTTTGGCTGGTTTGACAGTGCCAAGTGCCTCCTGCAAACTGACATCAGGAACCTGGCCAGGTGACTTTTGTTTCTCTGGGGAAAGGCCATCGTTCGTGTCCAGGGCCGGGTGTCCCTGGGTGTCCGGCTGCCTGCTGAAATTCCGAACGGATTAGGATGCCGCCCAGATGAAAGGTACCACCAGAGGCAACTGTGGCTGGTTTGACAGTGCCAAGTGCCTCCTGCCAACTGACATCAGGAACCTGGCCTGGTGAATTTTGTTTCTCTGGGGAAAGGCCATCATTCTTTTCCGGGGCCCGCTGGCCCGGAATGGCCAGCAGCCTGCTGAAATTCCGCACGGATCAGGATACCTCCCAGAGCGAAACTAAAACCATAGGCAACTGTGGCAGTTTTGAGAGTGCCAAGTGCCTCCTGCAAACTGACATCAGGAACCTGGCCTGGTAAGTTTTGTTTCTCTGGGGAAAGGCCATCGTCCTTGTCCGGGGCCTGCCGGCCCAGAGTGGCAGGCTGCATGCTGAAATTCCACACGGTTGAGGATACCTCCCAGTTGCAAGGTGCCCCCACAGGCAACTGTGGCAGGTTTGACAGTGCCAAGTGCCTCCTGCAAACTGACATCAGGAACCTGGCCTGGTGACTTTCGTTTCTCTGGGGAAAGACCATGATTCATGTCCAGGGCCTTGCGGCCTGGAGTGCCCGGCTGCCTGCTGAAATTCCGCAGGGATTAGGATGCCGCCCAGATGAAAGGTACCACTACAGGCAACTGTGGCAGGTTTGACAGTGCCAAGTGCCTCCTGCAAACTGACATCAGGAACCTGGCCTGGTGACTTTTGTTTCTCTGGGGAAAAGCCGTGGTTCATGTCCAGGGCCTGGTGGCCCGGAGTGGCCGGCCGCCTGCTGAAATTCCGCATGGATCAGGATGCCTCCCAGATGAAAGGTGCCCCCACAGGCACCTGTGGCTGGTTTGACAGTGCCAAGTGCCTCCTGCCAACTGACATCAGGAACCTGGCCTGGTGACTTTTGTTTCTCTGGGGAAAGGCCATCATTCTTTTCCGGGGCCCGCTGGCCCGGAGTGGCCTGCAGCCTGCTGAAATTCCGCACGGATCAGGATACATCCCAGACCGAAACTAAAACCATAGGCAACTGTGGCTGGTTTGACAGTGCCAAGTGCCTCCTGCGAACAGACATCAGGAACCTGGCCTGGTAAGTTTTGTTTCTCTGGGGAAAGGCCATGGTTCTTGTCCAGGGCCTTGCGGCCTGGACTGCCCGGCCGCCTGCTGAAATTCCGCATGGGTCAGGATGCCTCCCAGATGGAAAGTGCCCCCACAGACAACTGTGGCAGGTTTGACAGTGCCAAGTGCCTCCTGCAAACTGACATCAGGAACCTGGCCTGGTGACTTTTGTTTCTCTGGGGAAAGGCCATAGATGATGTCCAGTGCCCCCTGGCCCGGAGTGGCCGACTGCCTGCTGAAATTCCGCACAGATCAGGATAACTCCCAGATGAAAGGAGCCCCCACAGGCAACTGTGGCTGGTTTGACAGTGCCAAGTGCCTCCTGCAAGCTGACATCAGGAACCTGGCCTGCTGACTTTTGTTTCTCTGGGGAAAAGCCATGGTTCATGTCCAGGACCTGGTGGCCCAGAGTGGCCGGCCGCCTGCTGAAATTCAGCATGGATCAGGATGCCTCCCAGATGAAATGTGCCCCCACAGGCACCTGTGGCTGGTTTGACAGTGCCAAGTGCCTCCTGCCAACTGACATCAGGAACCTGGCCTGGTGACTTTTGTTTCTCTGGGAAAAGGCCATCGTTCCTCTCCAGGGCCAGCTGGCCCGGAGTGGCCGGCTGCCTGCTGAAATTCCGCACGGATCAGGATACCTCCAAGATGCAAGGTGCCCCCAGAGGCAACTGTGGCTGGTTTGACAGTGCCAAGTGCCTCCTGCAAACTGACATCAGGAACCTGGCCTGGTGACTTTTGTTTCTCTGGGGTAAGGCCATGGTTCGTGCCCAGTGCCCGGTGGCCTGGAGTGGCCGGCAGCCTGCTGAAATTCCGCACAGATGAGGATACCTCCCAGATGCAAGGTGCCCATACAGGCACGTGTGGCTGGTTTGACAGTGCCAAGTGCCTACTGCAAACTGACATCAGGAACCTGGCCAGGTGACTTTTGTTTCTCTGGGGAAAGGCCATCGTTCCTCTCCAGGGCCCGGTGGCCCGGAATGGCCGACTGCCTGCTGAAATTCCGCACGGATCAGGAAAACTCCCAGATGGAAAGGTGCCCCCACAGGCAACTGTGGCTGGTTTGACAGTGCCAAGTGCCTCCTGCAAACTGACATCAGGAACCTGGCCAGGTGACTTTTGTTTCTCTGGGGAAAGGCCATCGTTCGTGTCCAGGGCCGGGTGTCCCTGGGTGTCCGGCTGCCTGCTGAAATTCCGAACGGATTAGGATGCCGCCCAGATGAAAGGTACCACCAGAGGCAACTGTGGCTGGTTTGACAGTGCCAAGTGCCTCCTGCAAACTGACATCAGGAACCTGGCCTGGTAAGTTTTGTTTCTCTGGGGAAAGGCCATCGTCCTTGTCCGGGGCCTGCCGGCCCAGAGTGGCCGGCTGCATGCTGAAATTCCACACGGTTGAGGATACCTCCCAGTTGCAAGGTGCCCCCACAGGCAACTGTGGCTGGTTTGACAGTGCCATGTGCCTCCTGCAAACTGACATCAGGAACCTGGCCTGGTGACTTTCGTTTCTCTGGGGAAAGACCATGATTCATGTCCAGGGCCTTGCGGCCTGGAGTGCCCGGCTGCCTGCTGAAATTCCGCCCGGATCAGGATACCTCCCAGACCGATACTACCACCACAGGCAACTGCGTCTGGTTTGACAGTGCCAAGTGCCTCCTGCAAACTGACATCAGGAACCTTGCCTGGTGACTTTTGTTTCTCTGGGGATAGGCCATCGTTCCTCTCCAGGGCCCGTAGTCTGGAGTAGCCGGCTGCCTGCTGAAATTCCTCATGGATCAGGATGCCTGCCACATGAAAGGTGCCCCCACAGGCAACTACGTCTGGTTTGACAGTGCCAAGTGCCTCCTGCAAACAGACATCAGGAACCTAGCCTGGTGATTTTTGTTTCTCTGGGGAAAGGCCATTGTACGTGTCCAGAGCCTGGTGGCGCGGAGTGGCCGGCTGCCTGCTGAAATTCCGCAGGGATCAGGATTCCTCCCAGAACGAAGGTACCACCACAGGCAACTGTGGCTGGTATGACAATACCTTGTGCCTCCTGCAAACTGACATCAGGAACCTGGCCTGGTGACTTTTGTTTCTCTGGGGAAAGGCCATCGTTCGTGTCCAGGGCCAGGTGTCCCTGGGTGTCCGGCTGCCTGCTGAAATTCCGAATGGATTAGGATGCCGCCCAGATGAAAGGTACCACTACAGGCAACTGTGGCAGGTTTGACAGTGCCAAGTGCCTCCTGCAAACTGACATCAGGAACCTGGCCTGGTGACTTTTGTTTCTCTGGGGAAAAGCCGTGGTTCATGTCCAGGGCCTGGTGGCCCGGAGTGGCCGGCCGCCAGCTGAAATTCAGCATGGATCAGGATGCCTCCCAGATGAAAAGTGCCCCCACAGGCACCTGTGGCTGGTTTGACAGTGCCAAGTGCCTCCTGCCAACTGACATCAGGAACCTGGCCTGGTGACTTTTGTTTCTCTGGGGAAAAGCCATGGTTCATGTCCAGGACCTGGTGGCCCGGAGTGGCCGGCCGCCTGCTGAAATTCAGCACGGATCAGGATGCCTCCCAGATGAAATGTGCCCCCACAGGCAACTGTGGCTGGTTTGACAGTGCCAAGTGCCTCCTGCAAACTGACATCAGGAACCTGGCCTGGTGACTTGTGTTTCTCTGGGGAAAGGCCATCATTCTTTTCCGGGGCCCGCTGGCCCGGAGTGGCCTGCAGACTGCTGAAATTCCGCACGGATCAGGATACATCCCAGACCGAAACTAAAACCATAGGCAACTGTGGCTGGTTTGACAGTGCCAAGTGCCTCCTGCGAACAGACATCAGGAACCTGGCCTGGTAAGTTTTGTTTCTCTGGGGAAAGGCCATCGTTCTTGTCCAGGGCCTTGCGGCCTGGTGTGCCCGGCCGCCTGCTGAAATTCCGCATGGGTCAGGATGCCTCCCAGATGGAAAGTGCCCCCACAGACAACTGTGGCTGGTTTGACAGTGCCAAGTGCCTCCTGCAAACTGACATCAGGAACCTGGCCTGGTGACTTTTGTTTCTCTGGCGAAAGGCCATAGATGATGTCCAGTGCCCCCTGGCCCGGAGTGGCCGACTGCCTGCTGAAATTCTGCACAGATCAGGATAACTCCCAGATGAAAGGAGCCCCCACAGGCAACTGTGGCTGGTTTGACAGTGCCAAGTGCCTCCTGCAAACTGACATCAGGAACCTGGCCAGGTGACTTTTGTTTCTCAGGGGAAAGGCCATCGTTCCTCTCCAGGGCCCGCTGGCCCGGAATGGCTGACTGTCTGCTGAAATTCCGCACGGATCAGGATA
This sequence comes from Passer domesticus, assembly GCF_036417665.1. Lineage (NCBI taxonomy): Eukaryota > Metazoa > Chordata > Aves > Passeriformes > Passeridae > Passer > Passer domesticus. The sequence goes on from NC_087474.1 coordinate 61,628,381, forward strand.
CCGCCCAGATGAAAGGTACCACCACAGGCAACTTTGGCTGGTTTGACAGTGCCAAGTGCCTCCTGCAAACTGACATCAGGAACCTGGCCTGGTGACTTTTGTTTCTCTGGGGTAAGGCCATGGTTCGTCCCCAGTGCCCGGTGGCCTGGAGTGGCCGGCAGCCTGCTGAAATTCCGCACAGATGAGGATACCTCCCAGATGCAAGGTGCCCATACAGGCACGTGTGGCTGGTTTGACAGTGCCAAGTGCCTCCTGCAAACTGACATCAGGAACCTGGCCAGGTGACTTTTGTTTCTCTGGGGAAAGTCCATCGTTCCTCTCCAGGGCCCTGTGGCCCGGAATGGCCGACTGTCTGCTGAAATTCCGCACGGATCAGAAAAACTCCCAGATGGAAAGGTGCCCCCACAGGCAACTGTGGCTGGTTTGACAGTGCCAAGTGCCTCCTGCAAACTGACATCAGGAACCTGGCCTGGTGACTTTTGTTTCTCTGGGGAAAGGCCATCGTTCGTGTCCAGGGCCGGGTGTCCCTGGGTGTCCGGCTGCCTGCTGAAATACCGAACGGATTAGGATGCCGCCCAGATGAAAGGTACCACCAGAGGCAACTGTGGCTGGTTTGACAGTGCCAAGTGCCTCCTGCAAACTGACATCAGGAACCTGGCCTGGTGACTTTTGTTTCTCTGGGGAAAGGCCATCATTCTTTTCCGGGGCCCGCTGGCCCGGAATGGCCAGCAGCCTGCTGAAATTCCGCACGGATCAGGATACCTCCCAGAGCGAAACTAAAACCATAGGCAACTGTGGCAGGTTTGAGAGTGCCAAGTGCCTCCTGCAAACTGACATCAGGAACCTGGCCTGGTAAGTTTTGTTTCTCTGGGGAAAGGCCATCGTCCTTGTCCGGGGCCTGCCGGCCCAGAGTGGCCGGCTGCATGCTGAAATTCCACACGGTTGAGGATACCTCCCAGTTGCAAGGTGCCCCCACAGGCAACTGTGGCTGGTTTGACAGTGCCATGTGCCTCCTGCAAACTGACATCAGGAACCTGGCCTGGTGACTTTCGTTTCTCTGGGGAAAGACCATGATTCATGTCCAGGGCCTTGCGGCCTGGAGTGCCCGGCTGCCTGCTGAAATTCCGCCCGGATCAGGATGCCTCCCAGACCGATACTACCACCACAGGCAACTGCGTCTGGTTTCACAGTGCCAAGTGCCTCCTGCAAACTGACATCAGGAACCTTGCCTGGTGACTTTTGTTTCTCTGGGGATAGGCCATCGTTCCTCTCCAGGGCCCGTAGTCCGGAGTAGCCGGCTGCCTGCTGAAATTCCTCATGGATCAGGATGCCTGCCACATGAAAGGTGCCCCCACAGGCAACTACGTCTGGTTTGACAGTGCCAAGTGCCTCCTGCAAACAGACATCAGGAACCTGGCCTGGTGATTTTTGTTTCTCTGGGGAAAGGCCATTGTACGTGTCCAGAGCCTGGTGGCGCGGAGTGGCCGGCTGCCTGCTGAAATTCCGCAGGGATCAGGATTCCTCCCAGAAAGAAAGTACCACCACAGGCAACTGTGGCTGGTATGACAATACCTCGTGCCTCCTGCAAACTGACATCAGGAACCTGGCCTGGTGACTTTTGTTTCTCTGGGGAAAGGCCATCGTTCGTGTCCAGGGCCAGGTGTCCCTGGGTGTCCGGCTGCCTGCTGAAATTCCGAACGGATTAGGATGCCGCCCAGATGAAAGGTACCACTACAGGCAACTGTGGCAGGTTTGACAGTGCCAAGTGCCTCCTGCAAACTGACATCAGGAACCTGGCCTGGTGACTTTTGTTTCTCTGGGGAAAAGCCGTGGTTCATGTCCAGGGCCTGGTGGCCCGGAGTGGCAGGCCGCCTGCTGAAATTCCGCATGGATCAGGATGCCTCCCAGATGAAATGTGCCCCCACAGGCACCTGTGGCTGGTTTGACAGTGCCAAGTGCCTCCTGCCAACTGACATCCGGAACCTGGCCTGGTGACTTTTGTTTCTCTGGGGAAAAGCCATGGTTCATGTCCAGGACCTGGTGGCCCGGAGTGGCCGTCTGCCTGCTGAAATTCAGCATGGATCAGGATGCCTCCCAGATGAAATGTGCCCCCACAGGCACCTGTGGCTGGTTTGACAGTGCCAAGTGCCTCCTGCCAACTGACATCAGGAACCTGGCCTGGTGACTTTTGTTTCTCTGGGGAAAGGCCATCATTCTTTTCCGGGGCCCGCTGGCCCGGAGTGGCCTGCAGCCTGCTGAAATTCCGCACGGATCAGGATACATCCCAGACCGAAACTAAAACCATAGGCAACTGTGGCTGGTTTGACAGTGCCAAGTGCCTCCTGCGAACAGACATCAGGAACCTGGCCTGGTGACTTTTGTTTCTCTGGGGAAAGGCCATCGTTCTTGTCCAGGGCCTTGCGGCCTGGACTGCCCGGCCGCCTGCTGAAATTCCGCATGGGTGAGGATGCCTCCCAGATGGAAAGTGCCCCCACAGACAACTGTGGCAGGTTTGACAGTGCCAAGTGCCTCCTGCAAACTGACATCAGGAACCTGGCCTGGTGACTTTTGTTTCTCTGGGGAAAGGCCATAGATGATGTCCAGTGCCCCCTGGCCCGGAGTGGCCGACTGCCTGCTGAAATTCCGCACAGATCAGGATAACTCCCAGATGAAAGGAGCCCCCACAGGCAACTGTGGCTGGTTTGACAGTGCCAAGTGCCTCCTGCAAACTGACATCAGGAACCTGGCCTGGTGACTTTTGTTTCTCTGGGGAAAAGCCATGGTTCATGTCCAGGACGTGGTGGCCCAGAGTGGCCGGCCGCCTGCTGAAATTCAGCATGGATCAGGATGCCTCCCAGATGAAAAGTGCCCCCACAGGCACCTGTGGCTGGTTTGACAGTGCCAAGTGCCTCCTGCCAACTGACATCAGGAACCTGGCCTGGTGACTTTTGTTTCTCTGGGAAAAGGCCATCGTTCCTCTCCAGGGCCAGCTGGCCCGGAGTGGCCGGCTGCCTGCTGAAATTCCGCACGGATCAGGATACCTCCAAGATGCAAGGTGCCCCCAGAGGCAACTGTGGCTGGTTTGACAGTGCCAAGTACCTCCTAGAAATTGACATCAGGAACCTGGCCTGGTGACTTTTGTTTCTCTGGCGAAAGGCCATGGTTCATATCCTGAGCCTGGTGTCCTGGAGTGGCCGACTGCCTGCTGAAATTCTGCACGGATCAGGATGCCTCCCAGATGAAAAGTGCCCCCACAGGCACCTGTGGCTGGTTTGACAGTGCCAAGTGCCTCCTGCAAACTGACATCAGGAACCTGGCCTGGTGACTTTTGTTTCTCTGGGGTAAGGCCATGGTTCGTGCCCAGTGTCCGGTGGCCTGGAGTGGCCGGCAGCCTGCTGAAATTCCGCACAGATGAGGATACCTCCCAGATGCAAGGTGCCCATACAGGCACGTGTGGCTGGTTTGACAGTGCCAAGTGCCTACTGCAAACTGACATCAGGAACCTGGCCAGGTGACTTTTGTTTCTCTGGGGAAAGGCCATCGTTCCTCTCCAGGGCCCGGTGGCCCGGAATGGCCGACTGCCTGCTGAAATTCTGCACGGATCAGGAAAACTCCCAGATGGAAAGGTGCCACCACAGGCACCTGTGGCTGGTTTGACAGTGCCAAGTGCCTCCTGCAAACTGACATCAGGAACCTGGCCTGGTGACTTTTGTTTCTCTGGGGAAAGGCCATCATTCTTTTCCGGGGCCCGCTGGCCCGGAATGGCCAGCAGCCTGCTGAAATTCCGCACGGATCAGGATACCTCCCAGAGCGAAACTAAAACCATAGGCAACTGTGGCAGGTTTGAGAGTGCCAAGTGCCTCCTGCAAACTGACATCAGGAACCTGGCCTGGTAAGTTTTGTTTCTCTGGGGAAAGGCCATCGTCCTTGTCCGGGGCCTGCCGGCCCAGAGTGGCCGGCTGCATGCTGAAATTCCACACGGTTGAGGATACCTCCCAGTTGCAAGGTGCCCCCACAGGCAACTGTGGCTGGTTTGACAGTGCCATGTGCCTCCTGCAAACTGACATCAGGAACCTGGCCTGGTGACTTTCCTTTCTCTGGGGAAAGACCATGATTCATGTCCAGGGCCTTGCGGCCTGGAGTGCCCGGCTGCCTGCTGAAATTCCGCCCGGATCAGGATGCCTCCCAGACCGATACTACCACCACAGGCAACTGCGTCTGGTTTGACAGTGCCAAGTGCCTCCTGCAAACTGACATCAGGAACCTTGCCTGGTGACTTTTGTTTCTCTGGGGATAGGCCATCGTTCCTCTCCAGGGCCCGTAGTCCGGAGTAGCCGGCTGCCTGCTGAAATTCCTCATGGATCAGGATGCCTGCCACATGAAAGGTGCCCCCACAGGCAACTACGTCTGGTTTGACAGTGCCAAGTGCCTCCTGCAAACAGACATCAGGAACCTGGCCTGGTGATTTTTGTTTCTCTGGGGAAAGGCCATTGTACGTGTCCAGAGCCTGGTGGCGCGGAGTGGCCGGCTGCCTGCTGAAATTCCGCAGGGATCAGGATTCCTCCCAGAAAGAAAGTACCACCACAGGCAACTGTGGCTGGTATGACAATACCTCGTGCCTCCTGCAAACTGACATCAGGAACCTGGCCTGGTGACTTTTGTTTCTCTGGGGAAAGGCCATCGTTCGTGTCCAGGGCCAGGTGTCCCTGGGTGTCCGGCTGCCTGCTGAAATTCCGAACGGATTAGGATGCCGCCCAGATGAAAGGTACCACTACAGGCAACTGTGGCAGGTTTGACAGTGCCAAGTGCCTCCTGCAAACTGACATCAGGAACCTGGCCTGGTGACTTTTGTTTCTCTGGGGAAAAGCCGTGGTTCATGTCCAGGGCCTGGTGGCCCGGAGTGGCAGGCCGCCTGCTGAAATTCCGCATGGATCAGGATGCCTCCCAGATGAAATGTGCCCCCACAGGCACCTGTGGCTGGTTTGACAGTGCCAAGTTCCTCCTGCCAACTGACATCCGGAACCTGGCCTGGTGACTTTTGTTTCTCTGGGGAAAAGCCATGGTTCATGTCCAGGACCTGGTGGCCCGGAGTGGCCGTCTGCCTGCTGAAATTCAGCATGGATCAGGATGCCTCCCAGATGAAATGTGCCCCCACAGGCACCTGTGGCTGGTTTGACAGTGCCAAGTGCCTCCTGCCAACTGACATCAGGAACCTGGCCTGGTGACTTTTGTTTCTCTGGGGAAAGGCCATCATTCTTTTCCGGGGCCCGCTGGCCCGGAGTGGCCTGCAGCCTGCTGAAATTCCGCACGGATCAGGATACATCCCAGACCGAAACTAAAACCATAGGCAACTGTGGCTGGTTTGACAGTGCCAAGTGCCTCCTGCGAACAGACATCAGGAACCTGGCCTGGTGACTTTTGTTTCTCTGGGGAAAGGCCATCGTTCTTGTCCAGGGCCTTGCGGCCTGGACTGCCCGGCCGCCTGCTGAAATTCCGCATGGGTCAGGATGCCTCCCAGATGGAAAGTGCCCCCACAGACAACTGTGGCAGGTTTGACAGTGCCAAGTGCCTCCTGCAAACTGACATCAGGAACCTGGCCTGGTGACTTTTGTTTCTCTGGGGAAAGGCCATAGATGATGTCCAGTGCCCCCTGGCCCGGAGTGGCCGACTGCCTGCTGAAATTCCGCACAGATCAGGATAACTCCCAGATGAAAGGAGCCCCCACAGGCAACTGTGGCTGGTTTGACAGTGCCAAGTGCCTCCTGCAAACTGACATCAGGAACCTGGCCTGGTGACTTTTGTTTCTCTGGGGAAAAGCCATGGTTCATGTCCAGGACCAGGTGGCCCAGAGTGGCCGGCCGCCTGCTGAAATTCAGCATGGATCAGGATGCCTCCCAGATGAAAAGTGCCCCCACAGGCACCTGTGGCTGGTTTGACAGTGCCAAGTGCCTCCTGCAAACTGACATCAGGAACCTGGCCTGGTGACTTTTGTTTCTCTGGGAAAAGGCCATCGTTCCTCTCCAGGGCCAGCTGGCCCGGAGTGGCCGGCTGCCTGCTGAAATTCCGCACGGATCAGGATACCTCCAAGATGCAAGGTGCCCCCAGAGGCAACTGTGGCTGGTTTGACAGTGCCAAGTACCTCCTAGAAATTGACATCAGGAACCTGGCCTGGTGACTTTTGTTTCTCTGGCGAAAGGCCATGGTTCATATCCTGAGCCTGGTGTCCTGGAGTGGCCGACTGCCTGCTGAAATTCTGCACGGATCAGGATGCCTCCCAGATGAAAAGTGCCCCCACAGGCACCTGTGGCTGGTTTGACAGTGCCAAGTGCCTCCTGCAAACTGACATCAGGAACCTGGCCTGGTGACTTTTGTTTCTCTGGGGTAAGGCCATGGTTCGTGCCCAGTGTCCGGTGCCCTGGAGTGGCCGGCAGCCTGCTGAAATTCCGCACAGATGAGGATACCTCCCAGATGCAAGGTGCCCATACAGGCACGTGTGGCTGGTTTGACAGTGCCAAGTGCCTACTGCAAACTGACATCAGGAACCTGGCCAGGTGACTTTTGTTTCTCTGGGGAAAGGCCATCGTTCCTCTCCAGGGCCCGGTGGCCCGGAATGGCCGACTGCCTGCTGAAATTCCGCACGGATCAGGAAAACTCCCAGATGGAAAGGTGCCCCCACAGGCAACTGTGGCTGGTTTGACAGTGCCAAGTGCCTCCTGCAAACTGACATCAGGAACCTGGCCTGGTGACTTTTGTTTCTCTGGGGAAAGGCCATCGTTCGTGTCCAGGGCCGGGTGTCCCTGGGTGTCCGGCTGCCTGCTGAAATACCGAACAGATTAGGATGCCGCCCAGATGAAAGGTACCACCAGAGGCAACTGTGGCTGGTTTGACAGTGCCAAGTGCCTCCTGCAAACTGACATCAGGAACCTGGCCTGGTAAGTTTTGTTTCTCTGGGGAAAGGCCATCGTCCTTGTCCGGGGCCTGCCGGCCCAGAGTGGCCGGCTGCATGCTGAAATTCCACACGGTTGAGGATACCTCCCAGTTGCAAGGTGCCCCCACAGGCAACTGTGGCTGGTTTGACAGTGCCATGTGCCTCCTGCAAACTGACATCAGGAACCTGGCCTGGTGACTTTCGTTTCTCTGGGGAAAGACCATGATTCATGTCCAGGGCCTTGCGGCCTGGAGTGCCCGGCTGCCTGCTGAAATTCCGCCCGGATCAGGATACCTCCCAGACCGATACTACCACCACAGGCAACTGCGTCTGGTTTGACAGTGCCAAGTGCCTCCTGCAAACTGACATCAGGAACCTTGCCTGGTGACTTTTGTTTCTCTGGGGATAGGCCATCGTTCCTCTCCAGGGCCCGTAGTCTGGAGTAGCCGGCTGCCTGCTGAAATTCCTCATGGATCAGGATGCCTGCCACATGAAAGGTGCCCCCACAGGCAACTACGTCTGGTTTGACAGTGCCAAGTGCCTCCTGCAAACAGACATCAGGAACCTGGCCTGGTGATTTTTGTTTCTCTGGGGAAAGGCCATTGTACGTGTCCAGAGCCTGGTGGCGCGGAGTGGCCGGCTGCCTACTGAAATTCCGCAGGGATCAGGATTCCTCCCAGAATGAAGGTACCACCACAGGCAACTGCGTCTGGTATGACAATACCTTGTGCCTCCTGCAAACTGACATCAGGAACCTGGCCTGGTGACTTTTGTTTCTCTGGGGAAAGGCCATCGTTCGTGTCCAGGGCCAGGTGTCCCTGGGTGTCCGGCTGCCTGCTGAAATTCCGAATGGATTAGGATGCCGCCCAGATGAAAGGTACCACTACAGGCAACTGTGGCAGGTTTGACAGTGCCAAGTGCCTCCTGCAAACTGACATCAGGAACCTGGCCTGGTGACTTTTGTTTCTCTGGGGAAAAGCCGTGGTTCATGTCCAGGGCCTGGTGGCCCGGAGTGGCCGGCCGCCAGCTGAAATTCAGCATGGATCAGTATACCTCCCAGATGAAAAGTGCCCCCACAGGCACCTGTGGCTGGTTTGACAGTGCCAAGTGCCTCCTGCCAACTGACATCAGGAACCTGGCCTGGTGACTTTTGTTTCTCTGGGGAAAAGCCATGGTTCATGTCCAGGACCTGATGGCCCGGAGTGGCCGGCCGCCTGCTGAAATTCAGCACGGATCAGGATGCCTCCCAGATGAAATGTGCCCCCACAGGCACCTGTGGCTGGTTTGACAGTGCCAAGTGCCTCCTGCAAACTGACATCAGGAACCTGGCCTGGTGACTTGTGTTTCTCTGGGGAAAGGCCATCATTCTTTTCCGGGGCCCGCTGGCCCGGAGTGGCCTGCAGCCTGCTGAAATTCCGCACGGATCAGGATACATCCCAGACCGAAACTAAAACCATAGGCAACTGTGGCTGGTTTGACAGTGCCAAGTGCCTCCTGCGAACAGACATCAGGAACCTGGCCTGGTAAGTTTTGTTTCTCTGGGGAAAGGCCATCGTTCTTGTCCAGGGCCTTGCGGCCTGGTGTGCCCGGCCGCCTGCTGAAATTCCGCATGGGTCAGGATGCCTCCCAGATGGAAAGTGCCCCCACAGACAACTGTGGCTGGTTTGACAGTGCCAAGTGCCTCCTGCAAACTGACATCAGGAACCTGGCCTGGTGACTTTTGTTTCTCTGGGGAAAGGCCATAGATGATGTCCAGTGCCCCCTGGCCCGGAGTGGCCGACTGCCTGCTGAAATTCCGCACAGATCAGGATAACTCCCAGATGAAAGGAGCCCCCACAGGCACCTGTGGCTGGTTTGACAGTGCCAAGTGCCTCCTGCAAACTGACATCAGGAACCTGGCCAGGTGACTTTTGTTTCTCAGGGGAAAGGCCATCGTTCCTCTCCAGGGCCCGCTGGCCCGGAATGGCCGACTGTCTGCTGAAATTCCGCACGGATCAGGATACCGCCCAGATGAAAGGTACCACCACAGGCAACTGTGGCTGGTTTGACAGTGCCAAGTGCCTCCTGCAAACTGACATCAGGAACCTGGCCTGGTGACTTTTGTTTCTCTGGGGTAAGGCCATGGTTCGTGCCCAGTGTCCGGTGGCCTGGAGTGGCCGGCAGCCTGCTGAAATTCCGCACAGATGAGGATACCTCCCAGATGCAAGGTGCCCATACAGGCACGTGTGGCTGGTTTGACAGTGCCAAGTGCCTCCTGCAAACTGACATCAGGAACCTGGCCAGGTGACTTTTGTTTCTCTGGGGAAAGTCCATCGTTCCTCTCCAGGGCCCGGTGGCCCGGAATGGCCGACTGTCTGCTGAAATTCCGCACGGATCAGAAAAACTCCCAGATGGAAAGGTGCCCCCACAGGCAACATTGGCTGGTTTGACAGTGCCAAGTGCCTCCTGCAAACTGACATCAGGAACCTGGCCTGGTGACTTTTGTTTCTCTGGGGAAAGGCCATCGTTCGTGTCCAGGGCCGGGTGTCCCTGGGTGTCCGGCTGCCTGCTGAAATACCGAACGGATTAGGATGCCGCCCAGATGAAAGGTACCACCAGAGGCAACTGTGGCTGGTTTGACAGTGCCAAGTGCCTCCTGCAAACTGACATCAGGAACCTGGCCTGGTGACTTTTGTTTCTCTGGGGAAAGGCCATCATTCTTTTCCGGGGCCCGCTGGCCCGGAATGGCCAGCAGCCTGCTGAAATTCCGCACGGATCAGGATACCTCCCAGAGCGAAACTAAAACCATAGGCAACTGTGGCAGGTTTGAGAGTGCCAAGTGCCTCCTGCAAACTGACATCAGGAACCTGGCCTGGTGACTTTTGTTTCTCTGGGGAAAGGCCATCGTCCTTGTCCGGGGCCTGCCGGCCCAGAGTGGCCGGCTGCATGCTGAAATTCCACACGGTTGAGGATACCTCCCAGTTGCAAGGTGCCCCCACAGGCAACTGTGGCTGGTTTGACAGTGCCATGTGCCTCCTGCAAACTGACATCAGGAACCTGGCCTGGTGACTTTCGTTTCTCTGGGGAAAGACCATGATTCATGTCCAGGGCCTTGCGGCCTGGAGTGCCCGGCTGCCTGCTGAAATTCCGCACGGATCAGGATACCTCCCAGACCGATACTACCACCACAGGCAACTGCGTCTGGTTTGACAGTGCCAAGTGCCTCCTGCAAACTGACATCAGGAACCTTGCCTGGTGACTTTTGTTTCTCTGGGGATAGGCCATCGTTCCTCTCCAGGGCCCGTAGTCCGGAGTAGCCGGCTGCCTGCTGAAATTCCTCATGGATCAGGATGCCTGCCACATGAAAGGTGCCCCCACAGGCAACTACGTCTGGTTTGACAGTGCCAAGTGCCTCCTGCAAACAGACATCAGGAACCTGGCCTGGTGATTTTTGTTTCTCTGGGGAAAGGCCATAGATGATGTCCAGAGCCTGGTGGCGCGGAGTGGCCGGCTGCCTGCTGAAATTCCGCAGGGATCAGGATTCCTCCCAGAACGAAAGTACCACCACAGGCAACTGTGGCTGGTATGACAATACCTCGTGCCTCCTGCAAACTGACATCAGGAACCTGGCCTGGTGACTTTTGTTTCTCTGGGGAAAGGCCATCGTTCGTGTCCAGGGCCAGGTGTCCCTGGGTGTCCGGCTGCCTGCTGAAATTCCGAACGGATTAGGATGCCGCCCAGATGAAAGGTACCACTACAGGCAACTGTGGCAGGTTTGACAGTGCCAAGTGCCTCCTGCAAACTGACATCAGGAACCTGGCCTGGTGACTTTTGTTTCTCTGGGGAAAGGCCATAGATGATGTCCAATGCCCCCTGGTCCGGAGTGGCCGACTGCCTGCTGAAATTCCGCACAGATCAGGATAACTCCCAGATGAAAGGAGCCCCCACAGGCAACTGTGGCTGGTTTGACAGTGCCAAGTGCCTCCTGCGAACAGACATCAGGAACCTGGCCTGGTAAGTTTTGTTTCTCTGGGGAAAGGCCATCGTTCTTGTCCAGGGCCTTGCGGCCTGGAGTGCCCGGCCGCCTGCTGAAATTCCGCATGGGTCAGGATGCCTCCCAGATGGAAAGTGCCCCCACAGACAACTGTGGCTGGTTTGACAGTGCCAAGTGCCTCCTGCAAACTGACATCAGGAACCTGGCCTGGTGACTTTTGTTTCTCTGGGGAAAGGCCATAGATGATGTCCAGTGCCCCCTGGCCCGGAGTGGCCGACTGCCTGCTGAAATTCCGCACAGATGAGGATACCTCCCAGATGCAAGGTGCCCATACAGGCACGTGTGGCTGGTTTGACAGTGCCAAGTGCCTCCTGCAAACTGACATCAGGAACCTGGCCTGGTGACTTTTGTTTCTCTGGGGAAAGTCCATCGTTCCTCTCCAGGGCCCGGTGGCCAGGAATGGCCGACTGTCTGCTGAAATTCCGCACGGATCAGAAAAATTCCCAGATGGAAAGGTGCCCCCACAGTACCTGTGGCTGGTTTGACAGTGCCAAGTGCCTCCTGCAAACTGACATCAGGAACCTGGCCTGGTGACTTGTGTTTCTCTGGGGAAAGGCCATCATTCTTTTCCGGGGCCTGCTGGCCCGGAGTGGCCTGCAGCCTGCTGAAATTCCGCACGGATCAGGATACATCCCAGACCGAAACTAAAACCATAGGCAACTGTGGCTGGTTTGACAGTGCCAAGTGCCTCCTGCAAACTGACATCAGGAACCTGGCCTGGTGACTTTTGTTTCTCTGGGGAAAGGCCATCGTCCTTGTCCGGGGCCTGCCGGCCCAGAGTGGCCGGCTGCATGCTGAAATTCCACACGGTTGAGGATACCTCCCAGTTGCAAGGTGCCCCCACAGGCAACTGTGGCTGGTTTGACAGTGCCATGTGCCTCCTGCAAACTGACATCAGGAACCTGGCCTGGTGACTTTCGTTTCTCTGGGGAAAGACCATGATTCATGTCCAGGGCCTTGCGGCCTGGAGTGCCCGGCTGCCTGCTGAAATTCCGCACGGATCAGGATACCTCCCAGACCGATACTACCACCACAGGCAACTGCGTCTGGTTTGACAGTGCCAAGTGCCTCCTGCAAACTGACATCAGGAACCTTGCCTGGTGACTTTTGTTTCTCTGGGGATAGGCCATCGTTCCTCTCCAGGGCCCGTAGTCCGGAGTAGCCGGCTGCCTGCTGAAATTCCTCATGGATCAGGATGCCTGCCACATGAAAGGTGCCCCCACAGGCAACTACGTCTGGTTTGACAGTGCCAAGTGCCTCCTGCAAACAGACATCAGGAACCTGGCCTGGTGATTTTTGTTTCTCTGGGGAAAGGCCATAGATGATGTCCAGAGCCTGGTGGCCCGGAGTGGCCGGCTGCCTGCTGAAATTCCGCAGGGATCAGGATTCCTCCCAGAACGAAAGTACCACCACAGGCAACTGTGGCTGGTATGACAATACCTCGTGCCTCCTGCAAACTGACATCAGGAACCTGGCCTGGTGACTTTTGTTTCTCTGGGGAAAGGCCATCGTTCGTGTCCAGGGCCAGGTGTCCCTGGGTGTCCGGCTGCCTGCTGAAATTCCGAACGGATTAGGATGCCGCCCAGATGAAAGGTACCACTACAGGCAACTGTGGCAGGTTTGACAGTGCCAAGTGCCTCCTGCAAACTGACATCAGGAACCTGGCCTGGTGACTTTTGTTTCTCTGGGGAAAGGCCATAGATGATGTCCAATGCCCCCTGGTCCGGAGTGGCCGACTGCCTGCTGAAATTCCGCACAGATCAGGATAACTCCCAGATGAAAGGAGCCCCCACAGGCAACTGTGGCTGGTTTGACAGTGCCAAGTGCCTCCTGCGAACAGACATCAGGAACCTGGCCTGGTAAGTTTTGTTTCTCTGGGGAAAGGCCATCGTTCTTGTCCAGGGCCTTGCGGCCTGGAGTGCCCGGCCGCCTGCTGAAATTCCGCATGGGTCAGGATGCCTCCCAGATGGAAAGTGCCCCCACAGACAACTGTGGCAGGTTTGACAGTGCCAAGTGCCTCCTGCAAACTGACATCAGGAACCTGGCCTGGTGACTTTTGTTTCTCTGGGGAAAGGCCATAGATGATGTCCAGTGCCCCCTGGCCCGGAGTGGCCGACTGCCTGCTGAAATTCCGCACAGATGAGGATACCTCCCAGATGCAAGGTGCCCATACAGGCACGTGTGGCTGGTTTGACAGTGCCAAGTGCCTCCTGCAAACTGACATCAGGAACCTGGCCTGGTGACTTTTGTTTCTCTGGGGAAAGTCCATCGTTCCTCTCCAGGGCCCGGTGGCCAGGAATGGCCGACTGTCTGCTGAAATTCCGCACGGATCAGAAAAATTCCCAGATGGAAAGGTGCCCCCACAGTACCTGTGGCTGGTTTGACAGTGCCAAGTGCCTCCTGCAAACTGACATCAGGAACCTGGCCTGGTGACTTGTGTTTCTCTGGGGAAAGGCCATCATTCTTTTCCGGGGCCTGCTGGCCCGGAGTGGCCTGCAGCCTGCTGAAATTCCGCACGGATCAGGATACATCCCAGACCGAAACTAAAACCATAGGCAACTGTGGCTGGTTTGACAGTGCCAAGTGCCTCCTGCGAACAGACATCAGGAACCTGGCCTGGTAAGTTTTGTTTCTCTGGGGAAAGGCCATCGTTCTTGTCCAGGGCCTTGCGGCCTGGTGTGCCCGGCCGCCTGCTGAAATTCCGCATGGGTCAGGATGCCTCCCAGATGGAAAGTGCCCCCACAGACAACTGTGGCTGGTTTGACAGTGCCAAGTGCCTCCTGCAAACTGACATCAGGAACCTGGCCTGGTGACTTTTGTTTCTCTGGGGAAAGGCCATAGATGATGTCCAGTGCCCCCTGGCCCAGAGTGGCCGACTGCCTGCTGAAATTCCGCACAGATCAGGATAACTCCCAGATGAAAGGTACCACCACAGGCACCTGTGGCTGGTTTGACAGTGCCAAGTGCCTCCTGCAAACTGACATCAGGAACCTGGCCAGGTGACTTTTGTTTCTCAGGGGAAAGGCCATCGTTCCTCTCCAGGGCCTGCTGGCCCGGAATGGCCAACTGTCTGCTGAAATTCCGCACGGATCAGGATACCGCCCAGATGAAAGGTACCACCACAGGCAACTTTGGCTGGTTTGACAGTGCCAAGTGCCTCCTGCAAACTGACATCAGGAACCTGGCCTGGTGACTTTTGTTTCTCTGGGGTAAGGCCATGGTTCGTCCCCAGTGCCCGGTGGCCTGGAGTGGCCGGCAGCCTGCTGAAATTCCGCACAGATGAGGATACCTCCCAGATGCAAGGTGCCCATACAGGCACGTGTGGCTGGTTTGACAGTGCCAAGTGCCTCCTGCAAACTGACATCAGGAACCTGGCCAGGTGACTTTTGTTTCTCTGGGGAAAGGCCATCGTTCCTCTCCAGGGCCCGGTGGCCCGGAATGGCCGACTGTCTGCTGAAATTCCGCACGGATCAGAAAAACTCCCAGATGGAAAGGTGCCCCCACAGGCAACTGTGGCTGGTTTGACAGTGCCAAGTGCCTCCTGCAAACTGACATCAGGAACCTGGCCTGGTGACTTTTGTTTCTCTGGGGAAAGGCCATCGTTCTTGTCCAGGGCCGGGTGTCCCTGGGTGTCCGGCTGCCTGCTGAAATACCGAACGGATTAGGACGCCGCCCAGATGAAAGGTACCACCAGAGGCAACTGTGGCTGGTTTGACAGTGCCAAGTGCCTCCTGCAAACTGACATCAGGAACCTGGCCTGGTAAGTTTTGTTTCTCTGGGGAAAGGCCATCGTCCTTGTCCGGGGCCTGCCTGCCCAGAGTGGCCGGCTGCATGCTGAAATTCCACACGGTTGAGGATACCTCCCAGTTGCAAGGTGCCCCCACAGGCAACTGTGGCTGGTTTGACAGTGCCATGTGCCTCCTGCAAACTGACATCAGGAACCTGGCCTGGTGACTTTCGTTTCTCTGGGGAAAGACCATGATTCATGTCCAGGGCCTTGCGGCCTGGAGTGCCCGGCTGCCTGCTGAAATTCCGCCCGGATCAGGATACCTCCCAGACCGATACTACCACCACAGGCAACTGCGTCTGGTTTGACAGTGCCAAGTGCCTCCTGCAAACTGACATCAGGAACCTTGCCTGGTGACTTTTGTTTCTCTGGGGATAGGCCATCGTTCCTCTCCAGGGCCTGTAGTCCGGAGTAGCCGGCTGCCTGCTGAAATTCCTCATGGATCAGGATGCCTGCCACATGAAAGGTGCCCCCACAGGCAACTGTGGCTGGTTTGACAGTGCCAAGTGCCTCCTGCAAACAGACATCAGGAACCTGGCCTGGTGATTTTTGTTTCTCTGGGGAAAGGCCATTGTACGTGTCCAGAGCCTGGTGGCGCGGAGTGGCCGGCTGCCTGCTGAAATTCCGCAGGGATCAGGATTCCTCCCAGAACGAAAGTACCACCACAGGCAACTGTGGCTGGTATGACAATACCTTGTGCCTCCTGCAAACTGACATCAGGAACCTGGCCTGGTGACTTTTGTTTCTCTGGGGAAAGGCCATCGTTCGTGTCCAGGGCCAGGTGTCCCTGGGTGTCCGGCTGCCTGCTGAAATTCCGAACGGATCAGGATGCCGCCCAGATGAAAGGTACCACTACAGGCAACTGTGGCAGGTTTGACAGTGCCAAGTGCCTCCTGCAAACTGACATCAGGAACCTGGCCTGGTGACTTTTGTTTCTCTGGGGAAAAGCCGTGGTTCATGTCCAGGGCCTGGTGGCCCGGAGTGGCTGGCCGCCTGCTGAAATTCAGCATGGATCAGGATGCCTCCCAGATGAAAAGTGCCCCCACAGGCACCTGTGGCTGGTTTGACAGTGCCAAGTGCCTCCTGCCAACTGACATCCGGAACCTGGCCTGGTGACTTTTGTTTCTCTGGGGAAAAGCCATGGTTCATGTCCAGGACCTGGTGGCCCGGAGTGGCCGGCCGCCTGCTGAAATTCAGCATGGATCAGGATGCCTCCCAGATGAAATGTGCCCCCACAGGCACCTGTGGCTGGTTTGACAGTGCCAAGTGCCTCCTGCCAACTGACATCAGGAACCTGGCCTGGTGACTTGTGTTTCTCTGGGGAAAGGCCATCATTCTTTTCCGGGGCCCGCTGGCCCGGAGTGGCCTGCAGCCTGCTGAAATTCCGCACGGATCAGGATACATCCCAGACCGAAACTAAAACCATAGGCAACTGTGGCTGGTTTGACAGTGCCAAGTGCCTCCTGCGAACAGACATCAGGAACCTGGCCTGGTAAGTTTTGTTTCTCTGGGGAAAGGCCATCGTTCTTGTCCAGGGCCTTGCGGCCTGCTGTGTCCGGCTGCCTGCTGAAATTCCGCATGGGTCAGGATGCCTCCCAGATGGAAAGTGCCCCCACAGACAACTGTGGCTGGTTTGACAGTGCCAAGTGCCTCCTGCAAACTGACATCAGGAACCTGGCCTGGTGACTTTTGTTTCTTTGGGGAAAGGCCATAGATGATGTCCAGTGCCCCCTGGCCCGGAGTGGCCGACTGCCTGCTGAAATTCCGCATGGGTCAGGATGCCTCCCAGATGGAAAGTGCCCCCACAGACAACTGTGGCTGGTTTGACAGTGCCAAGTGCCTCCTGCAAACTGACACCAGGAACCTGGCCTGGTGACTTTTGTTTCTCTGGGGAAAGGCCATCATTCTTCTCCAGTATCCGTTGTCCCGGAGTGGCCGGCTGCCTGCTGAAATTCCGAACGGATTAGGTTGCCGCCCAGATGAAAGGTACCACCACAGGCAACTTTGGCTGGTTTGACAGTTCCAAGTGCCTCCTGCAAACTGACATCAGGAACCTGGCCTGGTGACTTTTGTTTCTCTGGGGAAAGGCCATGGTTCATGTCCAGGACCTGGTGGCCCAGAGTGGCCGGCCGCCTGCTGAAATTCCGCATGGATCAGGATGCCTCCCAGATGAAAAGTGCCCCCACAGGCACCTGTGGCTGGTTTGACAGTGCCAAGTGCCTCCTGCCAACTGACATCAGGAACCTGGCCTGGTGACTTTTGTTTCTCTGGGAAAAGGCCATCGTTCCTCTCCAGGGCCCGCTGGCCCGGAGTGGCCGGCTGCCTGCTGAAATTCCGCACGGATCAGGATACCTCCAAGATGCAAGGTGCCCCCAGAGGCAACTGTGGCTGGTTTGACAGTGCCAAGTACCTCCTAGAAATTGACATCAGGAACCTGGCCTGGTGACTTTTGTTTCTCTGGCGAAAGGCCATGGTTCATATCCTGAGCCTGGTGTCCTGGAGTGGCCGACTGCCTGCTGAAATTCTGCACGGATCAGGATGCCTCCCAGATGAAAAGTGCCCCCACAGGCACCTGTGGCTGGTTTGACAGTGCCAAGTGCCTCCTGCAAACTGACATCAGGAACCTGGCCAGGTGACTTTTGTTTCTCAGGGGAAAGGCCATCGTTCCTCTCCAGGGCCCGCTGGCCCGGAATGGCCGACTGTCTGCTGAAATTCCGCACGGATCAGGATACCGCCCAGATGAAAGGTACCACCACAGGCAACTGTGGCTGGTTTGACAGTGCCAAGTGCCTCCTGCAAACTGACATCAGGAACCTGGCCTGGTGACTTTTGTTTCTCTGGGGTAAGGCCATGGTTCGTGCCCAGTGCCCGGTGGCCTGGAGTGGCCGGCAGCCTGCTGAAATTCCGCACAGATGAGGATACCTCCCAGATGCAAGGTGCCCATACAGGCACGTGTGGCTGGTTTGACAGTGCCAAGTGCCTACTTCAAACTGACATCAGGAACCTGGCCAGGTGACTTTTGTTTCTCTGGGGAAAGGCCATCGTTCCTCTCCAGGGCCCGGTGGCCCGGAATGGCCGACTGCCTGCTGAAATTCCGAACGGATTAGGATGCCGCCCAGATGAAAGGTACCACCAGAGGCAACTGTGGCTGGTTTGACAGTGCCATGTGCCTCCTGCAAACTGACATCAGGAACCTGGCCTGGTGACTTTCGTTTCTCTGGGGAAAGACCATGATTCATGTCCAGGGCCTTGCGGCCTGGAGTGCCCGGCTGCCTGCTGAAATTCCGCACGGATCAGGATACCTCCCAGACCGATACTACCACCACAGGCAACTGCGTCTGGTTTGACAGTGCCAAGTGCCTCCTGCAAACTGACATCAGGAACCTTGCCTGGTGACTTTTGTTTCTCTGGGGATAGGCCATCGTTCCTCTCCAGGGCCCGTAGTCCCGGAGGGGCCGGCTGCCTGCTGAAATTCCTCATGGATCAGGATGCCTACCACATGAAAGGTGCCCCCACAGGCAACTACGTCTGTTTTGACAGTGCCAAGTGCCTCCTGCAAACAGACATCAGGAACCTGGCCTGGTGATTTTTGTTTCTCTGGGGAAAGGCCATTGTACGTGTCCAGAGCCTGGTGGCGCGGAGTGTCCGGCTGCCTGCTGAAATTCCGCAGGGATCAGGATTCCTCCCAGAACGAAAGTACCACCACAGGCAACTGTGGCTGGTTTGACAATACCATGTGCCTCCTGCAAACTGACATCAGGATCCTGGCCTGGTGACTTTTGTTTCTCTGGGGAAAGGCCATCGTTCGTGTCCAGGGCCAGGTGTCCCTGGGTGTCCGGCTGCCTGCTGAAATTCCGAATGGATTAGGATGCCGCCCAGATGAAAGGTACCACTACAGGCAACTGTGGCAGGTTTGACAGTGCCAAGTGCCTCCTGCAAACTGACATCAGGAACCTGGCCTGGTGACTTTTGTTTCTCTGGGGAAAAGCCGTGGTTCATGTCCAGGGCCTGGTGGCCCGGAATGGCAGGCCGCCTGCTGAAATTCCGCATGGATCAGGATGCCTCCCAGATGAAAAGTGCCCCCACAGGCACCTGTGGCTGGTTTGACAGTGCCAAGTGCCTCCTGCCAACTGATATCCGGAACCTGGCCTGGTGACTTTTGTTTCTCTGGGGAAAAGCCATGGTTCAAGTCCAGGACCTGGTGGCACAGAGTGGCCGGCCGCCTGCTGAAATTCAGCATGGATCAGGATGCCTCCCACATGAAAAGTGCCCCCACAGGCACCTGTGGCTGGTTTGACAGTGCCAAGTGCCTCCTGCCAACTGACATCAGGAACCTGGCCTGGTGACTTTTGTTTCTCAGGGGAAAGGCCATCGTTCCCCTCCAGGGCCCGCTGGCCCGGAGTGGCCGACTGCCTGCTGAAATTCCACACGGATCAGGATAACTCCCAGATGAAAGGAGCCCCCACAGGCAACTGTGGCTGGTTTGACAGTGCCAAGTGCCACCTGCAAACTGACATCAGGAACCTGGCCTGGTGACTTTTGTTTCTCTGGGGAAAGGCCATAGATGATGTCCAGTGCCCCCTGGCCCGGAGTGGCCGACTGCCTGCTGAAATTCCGCACAGATCAGGATAACTCCCAGATGAAAAGTGCCCCCACAGGCAACTGTGGCTGGTTTGACAGTGCCAAGTGCCTCCTGCAAACTGACATCAGGAACCTGGCCAGGTGACTTTTGTTTCTCTGGGGAAAGGCCATCATTCTTCTCCAGTGTCCGTTGTCCCGGAGTGGCCGGCTGCCTGCTGAAATTCCGCACGGATCAGGATAGCTCCCAGATGAAAGGTGCCCCCACAGGCAACTGTGGCTGGTTTGACAATGCCAAGTGCCTCCTGCAAACTGACATCAGGAACCTGGCCTGGTGACTTTTGTTTCTCTGGGGAAAGGCCATCGTTCGTGTCCAGGGCCAGGTGTCCCTGGGTGTCCGGCTGCCTGCTGAAATTCCGAACGGATTAGGATGCCGCCCAGATGAAAGGTACCACCACAGGCAACTGTGGCAGGTTTGACAGTGCCAAGTGCCTCCTGCAAACTGACATCTGGAACCTGGCCTGGTGACTTTTGTTTCTCTGGGGAAAAGCCGTGGTTCATGTCCAGGGCCTGGTGGCCCGCAGTGGCCGGCTGCCTGCTGAAATTCCGCATGGATCAGGATGCCTCCCAGATGAAAAGTGCCCCCACAGGCACCTGTGGCTGGTTTGACAGTGCCAAGTGCCTCCTGCAAACAGACATCAGGAACCTGGCCTGGTGACTTTTGTTTCTCTGGGGAAAGGCCATCATTACTCTCCTGCGCCCGCTGGCCCGAAGTGGCCGGCTGCCTGCTGAAATTCCGCACGGATCAGGATACCTCCAAGATGAAAGGAGCCCCCACAGGCAACTGCGGCTGGTTTGACAATACCATGTGCCTCCTGCAAGCTGACATCATAACCTGGCCTGGTGACTTTTGTTTCTCTGGGGAAAGGTCATGCTTCATATCCTGGACCCGTAGTCCCGGAGTGGCCGGCTGCCTGCTGAAATTCCGAACGGATTAGGATGCCTCCCAGATGAAAAGTGCCCCCACAGGCACCTGTGGCTGGTTTGACAGTGCCAAGTGCCTCCTGCAAACTGACATCAGGAACCTGGCCTGGTGATTTTTGCTTCTCTGGGGAAAGGCCACGGTTCCTGTCCACGGCCTGGTGGCCCAGAGTGTCCGGCTCCCTCCTGAAATTCAGCATGGATCAGGATGCCTCCTAGTTGAAAAGT
The DNA here is from genome assembly GCF_036417665.1 of Passer domesticus. Classification (NCBI taxonomy): domain Eukaryota; kingdom Metazoa; phylum Chordata; class Aves; order Passeriformes; family Passeridae; genus Passer; species Passer domesticus. The sequence goes on from NC_087474.1 coordinate 61,648,916, forward strand.
GCCCCCACAGGCACCTATGGCTGGTTTGACAGTGCCAAGTGCCTCCTGCAAACTGACATCAGGAACCTGGCCAGGTGACTTTTGTTTCTCAGGGGAAAGGCCATCGTTCCTCTCCAGGGCCCGCTGGCCCGGAATGGCCGACTGTCTGCTGAAATTCCGCACGGATCAGGATACCGCCCAGATGAAAGGTACCACCACAGGCAACTGTGGCTGGTTTGACAGTGCCAAGTGCCTCCTGCAAACTGACATCAGGAACCTGGCCTGGTGAGTTTTGTTTCTCTGGGGAAAGGCCATGGTTCGTGCCCAGTGCCCGGTGGCCTGGAGTGGCCGGCAGCCTGCTGAAATTCCGCACAGATGAGGATACCTCCCAGATGCAAGGTGCCCATACAGGCACGTGTGGCTGGTTTGACAGTGCCAAGTGCCTCCTGCAAACTGACATCAGGAACCTGGCCTGGTGACTTTTGTTTCTCTGGGGAAAGGCCATCGTTCGTGTCCAGGGCCGGGTGTCCCTGGGTTTCCGGCTGCCTGCTGAAATTCCGAACGGATTAGGAAGCCGCCCAGATGAAAGGTACCACCAGAGGCAACTGTGGCTGGTTTGACAGTGCCAAGTGCCTCCTGCAAACTGACATCAGCAACCTGGCCTGGTGACTTTTGTTTCTCTGGGGAAAGGCCATCATTGTTTTCCGGGGCCCGCTGGCCCAGAATGGCCAGCAGCCTGCTGAAATTCCGCATGGATCAGGATACCTCCCAGAGCGAAACTAAAACCATAGGCAACTGTGGCAGGTTTGACAGTGCCAAGTGCCTCCTGCAAACTGACATCAGGAACCTGGCCTGGTGACTTTTGTTTCTCTGGGGAAAGGCCATCGTTCTTGTCCGGGGCCCGCCGGCCCAGAGTGGCCGGCTGCCTGCTGAAATTCCACACGGTTGAGGATACCTCCCAGTTGCAAGGTGCCCCCACAGGCAACTGTGGCTGGTTTGACAGTGCCAAGTGCCTCCTGCAAACTGACCTCATTAACCTGGCCTGGTGACTTTCGTTTCTCTGGGGAAAGACCATGATTCATGTCCAGGGCCTTGTGGCCAGGAGTGGCCGGCTGCCTGCTGAAATTCCGCACGGATCAGGATACCTCCCAGATCGATACTACCACCACAGGCAACTGCGTCTGGTTTGACAGTGCCAAGTGCCTCCTGCAAACTGACATCAGGAACCTTGCCTGGTGACTTTTGTTTCTCTGGGGATAGGCCATCATTCCTCTCCAGGGCCCGTAGTCCGGAGTAGCCGGCTTCCTGCTGAAATTCCTCATGGATCAGGATGCCTCCCACATGAAAGGTGCCCCCACAGGCAACTACGTCTGGTTTGACAGTGCCAAGTGCCTCCTGCAAACAGACATCAGGAACCTGGCCTGGTGATTTTTCTTTCTCTGGGGAAAGGCCATTGTACGTGTCCAGAGCCTGGTGGCGCGGAGTGGCCGGCTGCCTGCTGAAATTCCGCACGGATCAGGATTCCTCCCAGAACGAAAATACCACCACAGGCAACTGTGGCTGGTTTGACAATGCCATGTGCCTCCTGCAAACTGACATCAGGAACCTGGCCTGGTGACTTTTGTTTCTCTGGGGAAAGGCCATCGTTCGTGTCCAGGGCCAGGTGTCCCTGGGTGTCCGGCTGCCTGCTGAAATTCCGAACGGATTAGGATGCCGCCCAGATGAAAGGTACCACTACAGGCAACTGTGTCAGGTTTGACAGTGCCAAGTGCCTCCTGCAAACTGACATCAGGAACCTGGCCTGGTGACTTTTGTTTCTCTGGGGAAAAGCCGTGGTTCATGTCCAGGGCCTGGTGGCCCGGAGTGGCCGGCCGCCTCCTGAAATTCAGCATGGATCAGGATGCCTCCAACATGAAAAGTGCCCCCACAGGCACCTCTGGCTGGTTTGACAGTGCCAAGTGCCTCCTGCCAACTGACATCAGGAACCTGGCCAGGTGACTTTTGTTTCTCTGGGGAAAGGCCATCGTTCCTCTCCAGGGCCCGCTGGCCCGGAGTGGCCGACTGCCTGCTGAAATTCCGCACGGATCAGGATAACTCCCAGATGCAAGGTGCCCCCACAGGCAACTGTGGCTGGTTTGACAGTGCCAAGTGCCTCCTGCAGACTGACATCAGGAACCTGGCCTGGTGACTTTTGTTTCTCTGGGGAAAGGCCATCGTTCGTGTCCAGGTCCGGGTGTCCCTGGGTGTCCGGCTGCCTGCTGAATTTCCAAACGGATTAGGATGCCGCCCAGATGAAAGGTACCACCACAGGCAACTGTGGCAGGTTTGACAGTGCCAAGTGCCTCCTGCAAACTGACATCTGGAACCTGGCCTGGTGACTTTTGTTTCTCTGGGGAAAAGCCGTGGTTCATGTCCAGGGCCTGGTGGCCCGCAGTGGCCGGCCGCCTGCTGAAATTCCGCATGGATCAGGATGCCTCCCAGATGAAAAGTGCCCCCACAGGCACCTGTGGCTGGTTTGACAGTGCCAAGTGCCTCCTGCAAACTGACATCAGGAACCTGGCCTGGTGATTTTTGCTTCTCTGGGGAAAGGCCACGGTTCCTGTCCACGGCCTGGTGGCCCAGAGTGTCCGGCTCCCTCCTGAAATTCAGCATGGATCAGGATGCATCCTAGTTGAAAAGTGCCCCCACAGGCACCTATGGCTGGTTTGACAGTGCCAAGTGCCTCCTGCAAACTGACATCAGGAACCTGGCCTGGTGAGTTTTGTTTCTCTGGGGAAAGGCCATGGTTCGTGCCCAGTGCCCGGTGGCCTGGAGTGGCCGGCAGCCTGCTGAAATTCCGCACAGATGAGGATACCTCCCAGATGCAAGGTGCCCATACAGGCACGTGTGGCTGGTTTGACAGTGCCAAGTGCCTCCTGCAAACTGACATCAGGAACCTGGCCTGGTGACTTTTGTTTCTCTGGGGAAAGGCCATCGTTCGTGTCCAGGGCCGGGTGTCCCTGGGTTTCCGGCTGCCTGCTGAAATTCCGAACGGATTAGGAAGCCGCCCAGATGAAAGGTACCACCAGAGGCAACTGTGGCTGGTTTGACAGTGCCAAGTGCCTCCTGCAAACTGACATCAGCAACCTGGCCTGGTGACTTTTGTTTCTCTGGGGAAAGGCCATCATTGTTTTCCGGGGCCCGCTGGCCCAGAATGGCCAGCAGCCTGCTGAAATTCCGCATGGATCAGGATACCTCCCAGAGCGAAACTAAAACCATAGGCAACTGTGGCAGGTTTGACAGTGCCAAGTGCCTCCTGCAAACTGACATCAGGAACCTGGCCTGGTGACTTTTGTTTCTCTGGGGAAAGGCCATCGTTCTTGTCCGGGGCCCGCCGGCCCAGAGTGGCCGGCTGCCTGCTGAAATTCCACACGGTTGAGGATACCTCCCAGTTGCAAGGTGCCCCCACAGGCAACTGTGGCTGGTTTGACAGTGCCATGTGCCTCCTGCAAACTGACCTCATTAACCTGGCCTGGTGACTTTCGTTTCTCTGGGGAAAGACCATGATTCATGTCCAGGGCCCGTAGTCCGGAGTAGCCGGCTTCCTGCTGAAATTCCTCATGGATCAGGATGCCTCCCACATGAAAGGTGCCCCCACAGGCAACTACGTCTGGTTTGACAGTGCCAAGTGCCTCCTGCAAACAGACATCAGGAACCTGGCCTGGTGATTTTTCTTTCTCTGGGGAAAGGCCATTGTACGTGTCCAGAGCCTGGTGGCGCGGAGTGGCCGGCTGCCTGCTGAAATTCCGCACGGATCAGGATTCCTCCCAGAACGAAAATACCACCACAGGCAACTGTGGCTGGTTTGACAATGCCATGTGCCTCCTGCAAACTGACATCAGGAACCTGGCCTGGTGACTTTTGTTTCTCTGGGGAAAGGCCATCGTTCGTGTCCAGGGCCAGGTGTCCCTGGGTGTCCGGCTGCCTGCTGAAATTCCGAACGGATTAGGATGCCGCCCAGATGAAAGGTACCACTACAGGCAACTGTGTCATGTTTGACAGTGCCAAGTGCCTCCTGCAAACTGACATCAGGAACCTGGCCTGGTGACTTTTGTTTCTCTGGGGAAAAGCCGTGCTTCATGTCCAGGGCCTGGTGGCCCGGAGTGGCCGGCCGCCTGCTGAAATTCAGCATGGATCAGGATGCCTCCAACATGAAAAGTGCCCCCACAGGCACCTCTGGCTGGTTTGACAGTGCCAAGTGCCTCCTGCCAACTGACATCAGGAACCTGGCCTGGTGACTTTTGTTTCTCTGGGGAAAGGCCATCGTTCCTCTCCAGGGCCCGCTGGCCCGGAGTGGCCGACTGCCTGCTGAAATTCCGCACGGATCACGATAACTCCCAGATGCAAGGTGCCCCCACAGGCAACTGTGGCTGGTTTGACAGTGCCAAGTGCCTCCTGCAGACTGACATCAGGAACCTGGCCTGGTGACTTTTGTTTCTCTGGGGAAAGGCCATCGTTCGTGTCCAGGTCCGGGTGTCCCTGGGTGTCCGGCTGCCTGCTGAATTTCCAAACGGATTAGGATGCCGCCCAGATGAAAGGTACCACCACAGGCAACTGTGGCAGGTTTGACAGTGCCAAGTGCCTCCTGCAAACTGACATCTGGAACCTGGCCTGGTGACTTTTGTTTCTCTGGGGAAAAGCCGTGGTTCATGTCCAGGGCCTGGTGGCCCGCAGTGGCCGGCCGCCTGCTGAAATTCCGCATGGATCAGGATGCCTCCCACATGAAAAGTGCCCCCAGAGGCACCTGTGGCTGGTTTGACAGTGCCAAGTGCCTCCTGCAAACTGACATCAGGAACCTGGCCTGGTGACTTTTGTTTCTCTGGGGAAAGGCCACGGTTCATGTCCACGGCCTGGTGGCCCAGAGTGTCCGGCTCCCTCCTGAAATTCAGCATGGATCAGGACGCCTCCTAGTTGAAAAGTGCCCCCACAGGCACCTGTGGCTGGTTTGACAGTGCCAAGTGCCTCCTGCGAACTGACATCAGGAACCTGGCCAGGTGACTTTAGTTTCTCAGGGGAAAGGCCATCGTTCCTCTCCAGGGCCCGCTGGCCCGGAATGGCCGACTGTCTGCTGAAATTCCGCACGGATCAGGATACCGCCCAGATGAAAGGTACCACCACAGGCAACTTTGGCTGGTTTGACAGTGTCAAGTGCCTCCTGCAAACTGACGTCAGGAACCTGGCCTGGTGAGTTTTGTTTCTCTGGGGAAAGGCCATGGTTCGTGCCCAGTGCCCGGTGGCCTGGAGTGGCCGGCAGCCTGCTGAAATTCCGCACAGATGAGGATACCTCCCAGATGCAAGGTGCCCATACAGGCACGTGTGGCTGGTTTGACAGTGCCAAGTGCCTCCTGCAAACTGACATCAGGAACCTGGCCAGGTGACTTTTGTTTCTCTGGGGAAAGGCCATCGTTCCTCTCCAGGGCCCGGTGGCCCGGAATGGCCGACTGCCTGCTGAAATTCCGAACGGATTAGGAAGCCGCCCAGATGAAAGGTACCACCAGAGGCAACTGTGGCTGGTTTGACAGTGCCAAGTGCCTCCTGCAAACTGACATCAGCAACCTGGCCTGGTGACTTTTGTTTCTCTGGGGAAAGGCCATCATTGTTTTCCGGGGCCCGCTGGCCCGGAATGGCCAGCAGCCTGCTGAAATTCCGCATAGATCAGGATATCTCCCAGAGCGAAACTGAAACCATAGACAACAGTGGCAGGTTTGACAGTGCCAAGTGCCTCCTGCAAACTGACATCAGGAACCTGGCCTGGTAAGTTTTGTTTCTCTGGGGAAAGGCCATCGTTCTTGTCCGGGGCCCGCCGGCCCAGAGTGGCCGGCTGCGTGCTGAAATTCCACACGGTTGAGGATACCTCCCAGTTGCAAGGTGCCCATACAGGTACGTGTGGCTGGTTTGACAGTGCCAAGTGCCTCCTGCAAACTGACATCAGGAACCTGGCCTGGTGACTTTCGTTTCTCTGGGGAAAGACCATGATTCATGTCCAGGGCCTTGCGGCCTGGAGTGCCCGGCTGCCTGCTGAAATTCCGCACGGATCAGGATACCTCCCAGATCGATACTACCACCACAGGCAACTGCGTCTGGTTTGACAGTGCCAAGTGCCTCCTGCAAACTGACATCAGGAACCTGGCCTGGTGACTTTTGTTTCTCTGGGGAAAGGCCATCATTCTTCTCCAGTGCCCGTTGGCCCAGAGTGGCCGGCTGCCTGCTGAAATTCCGCACAGATCAGGATACCTCCCAGATGCAAGGTGCCCCCATAGGCACCTGTGCCTCGTTTGACAGTGCCAAGTGCCTCCTGCAAACTGACATCAGGAACCTGGCCTGGTAACTTTTATTTCTCTGGCGAAACGCCATGGTTCGTGTCCACGGCCTGGTGGCCCGGAGTGGCCGGCTCCCTCCTGAAATTCAGCATGGATCAGGATGCCTCCCAGATGAAAATTGCCCCCAGAGGCACCTGTGGCTGGTTTGACAGTGCCAAGTGCCTCCTGCAAACTGACATCAGGAACCTGGCCTGGTGACTTTTGTTTCTCTGGGGAAAGGCCATAGATGATGTCCAGTGCCCCCTGGCCCGGAGTGGCCGACTGCCTGCTGAAATTCCGCACGGATCAGGATACCTCCCAGATGCAAGCTGCCCCCACAGGCAACTGTGGCTGGTTTGACAGTGCCAAGTGCCTCCTGCAAACTGACATCAGGAACCTGGCCTGGTGACTTTTGTTTCTCTGGGGAAAGGTCATGGTTCATATCCTGGACCCGTAGTCCCGGAGTGGCCGACTGCCTGCTGAAATTCCGAACCGATTAGGATGCCGCCCAGATGAAAGGTACCACCACAGGCAACTGTGGCAGGTTTGACAGTGCCAAGTGCCTCCTGCAAACTGACATCAGGAACCTGGCCTGGTGACTTTTGTTTCTCTTTGGAAAAGCTATTGTTCATGTCCAGGACCTGGAGGTCCGGAGTGGCCGGCCGCCTGCTGAAATTCCACATGGATCAGGATGCCTCCCACATGAAAAGTGCTCCCACAGGCACCTGTGGCTTTTTTGACAGTGCCATGTGCCTCCTGCCAACTGACATCAGGAACCTGGCCTGGTTACTTTTGTTTCTCTGGGGAAAGGCCATCGTTCCTCTCCAGGGCCCGCTGGCCCGGAGTGGCCGACTGCCTGCTGAAATTCCGCATGGATCAGGATACCTCCCAGATGAAAAGAGCCCCCACAGGCACCTGTGGTTGTTTTGACAGTGCCAAGTGCCTCCTGCAAACTGACATCAGGAACCTGGCCAGGTGACTTTTGTTTCTCTGGGGAAAGGCCATCGTTCCTCTCCAGGGCCCGCTGGCCCGGAATGGCCGGCTGCCTGCTGAAATTCCGAACGGATTAGGATGCCGCCCAGATGAAAGGTACCACCACAGGCAACTGTGGCAGGTTTGACAGTGCCAAGTGCCTCCTGCAAACTGACATCAGGAACCTGGCCTGGTGACTTTTGTTTCTCTTTGGAAAAGCCATGGTTCATGTCCAGGACCTGGTGGTCCGGAGTGGCCGGCCGCCTGCTGAAATTCCGCATGGATCAGGATGCCTCCCACATGAAAAGTGCTCCCACAGGCACCTGTGGCTGGTTTGACAGTGCCAAGTGCCTCCTGCCAACTGACATCAGGAACCTGGCCTGGTGACTTTTGTTTCTCAGGGGAAAGGCCATCGTTCCTCTCCAGGGCCCGCTGGCCCGGAATGGCCGACTGTCTGCTGAAATTCCGCACGGATCAGGATACCGCCCAGATGAAAGGTACCACCACAGGCAACTTTGGCAGGTTTGACAGTGCCAAGTGCCTCCTGCAAACTGACCTCAGGAACCTGGCCTGGTGAGTTTTGTTTCTCTGGGGTAAGGCCATGGTTCGTGCCCAGTGCCCGGTGGCCTGGAGTGGCCGGCTGCCTGCTGAAATTCCGCACAGATGAGGATACCTCCCAGATGCAAGGTGCCCCCATAGGCACCTGTGCCTGGTTTGACAGTGCCAAGTGCCTCCTGCAAACTGACATCAGGAACCTGGCCTGGTAACTTTTGTTTCTCTGGCGAAACGCCATGGTTCATGTCCACGGCCTGGTGGCCCAGAGTGTCCGGCTCCCTCCTGAAATTCAGCATGGATCAGGATGCCTCCCAGATGGAAAGTGCCCCCAGAGGCACCTGTGGCTGGTTTGACACTGCCAAGTGCCTCCTGCAAACTGACATCAGGAACCTGGCCTGGTGACTTTTGTTTCTCTGGGGAAAGGCCATCATTCTTTTCCGGGGCCCGCTGGCCCGGAGTGGCCTGCAGCCTGCTGAAATTCCGCACGGATCAGGATACATCCCAGACCGAAACTAAAACCATAGGCAACTGTGGCTGGTTTGACAGTGCCAAGTGCCTCCTGCCAACTGACATCAGGAACCTGGCCTGGTAAGTTTTATTTCTCTGGGGAAAGGCCATCGTTCATGTCCAGGGCCTTGCGGCGGGAAGTGGCCGGCTGCCTGCTGAAATTCCGCATGGGTCAGGATGCCTCCCAGATGGAAAGTGCCCCCACAGACAACTGTGGCTGCTTTGACAGTGCCAATTGCCTCCTGCAAACTGACATCAGGATCCTGGCCTGGTGACTTTTGTTTCTCTGGGGAAAGGCCATAGATGATGTCCAGTGCCCCCTGGCCCGGAGTGGCCGACTGCCTGCTGAAATTCCGCACGGATCAGGATAGCTCCCAGATGCAAGCTGCCCCCACAGGCAACTGTGGCTGGTTTGACAGTGCCAAGTGCCTCCTGCAAACTGACATCAGGAACCTGGCCTGGTGACTTTTGTTTCTCTGGGGAAAGGTCATGGTTCATACCCTGGACCCGTAGTCCCGGAGTGGCCGACTGCCTGCTGAAATTCCGAACCGATTAGGATGCCGCCCAGATGAAAGGTACCACCACAGGCAACTGTGGCAGGTTTGACAGTGCCAAGTGCCTCCTGCAAACTGACATCAGGAACCTGGCCTGGTGACTTTTGTTTCTCTTTGGAAAAGCTATTGTTCATGTCCAGGACCTGGAGGTCCGGAGTGGCCGGCCGCCTGCTGAAATTCCGCATGGATCAGGATGCCTCCCACATGAAAAGTGCTCCCACTGGCACCTGTGGCTGGTTTGACAGTGCCATGTGCCTCCTGCCAACTGACATCAGGAACCTGGCCTGGTGACTTTTGTTTCTCTGGGGAAAGGCCATCGTTCCTCTCCAGGGCCCGCTGGCCCGGAGTGGCCGACTGCCTGCTGAAATTCCGCATGGATCAGGATAACTCCCAGATGAAAAGAGCCCCCACAGGCACCTGTGGCTGTTTTGACAGTGCCAAGTGCCTCCTGCAAACTGACATCAGGAACCTGGCCAGGTGACTTTTGTTTCTCTGGGGAAAGGCCATCGTTCCTCTCCAGGGCCCGCTGGCCCGGAATGACCGACTGTCTGCTGAAATTCCGCATGGGTCAGGATGCCTCCCAGATGAAAGGTACCACCACAGGCAACTGTGGCTGGTTTGACAGTGCCAAGTGCCTCCTGCAAACTGACATCAGGAACCTGGCCTGGTGACTTTTGTTTCTCTGGGGAAAGGTCATGGTTCATATCCTGGACCCGTAGTCCCGGAGTGGCCGGCTGCCTGCTGAAATTCCGAACGGATTAGGATGCCGCCCAGATGAAAGGTACCACCACAGGCAACTGTGGCAGGTTTGACAGTGCCAAGTGCCTCCTGCAAACTGACATCAGGAACCTGGCCTGGTGACTTTTGTTTCTCTTTGGAAAAGCCATGGTTCATGTCCAGGACCTGGTGGTCCGGAGTGGCCGGCCGCCTGCTGAAATTCCGCATGGATCAGGATGCCTCCCACATGAAAAGTGCTCCCACAGGCACCTGTGGCTGGTTTGACAGTGCCAAGTGCCTCCTGCCAACTGACATCAGGAACCTGGCCTGGTGACTTTTGTTTCTCAGGGGAAAGGCCATCGTTCCTCTCCAGGGCCCGCTGGCCCGGAATGGCCGACTGTCTGCTGAAATTCCGCACGGATCAGGATACCGCCCAGATGAAAGGTACCACCACAGGCAACTTTGGCAGGTTTGACAGTGCCAAGTGCCTCCTGCAAACTGACCTCAGGAACCTGGCCTGGTGAGTTTTGTTTCTCTGGGGTAAGGCCATGGTTCGTGCCCAGTGCCCGGTGGCCCGGAGTGGCCGGCTGCCTGCTGAAATTCCGCACAGATGAGGATACCTCCCAGATGCAAGGTGCCCATACAGGTACGTGTGGCTGGTTTGACAGTGCCAAGTGCCTCCTGCAAACTGACATCAGGAACCTGGCCAGGTGACTTTTGTTTCTCTGGGGAAAGGCCATCGATCCTCTCCAGGGCCCGGTGGCCGGGAATGGCCGACTGTCTGCTGAAATTCTGCACGGATCAGGATACATCCCAGACCGAAACTAAAACCATAGGCAACTGTGGCTGGTTTGACAGTGCCAAGTGCCTCCTGCCAACTGACATCAGGAACCTGGCCTGGTAAGTTTTATTTCTCTGGGGAAAGGCCATCATTCATGTCCAGGGCCTTGCGGCGTGAAGTGGCCGGCTGCCTGCTGAAATTCCGCATGGGTCAGGATGCCTCCCAGATGGAAAGTGTCCCCACAGACAATTGTGGCTGGTTTGACAGTGCCAAGTGCCTCCTGCAAACTGACATCAGGAACCTGGCCTGGTGACTTTTGTTTCTCTGGGGAACAGTCATGGTTCATATCCTGGACCCGTAGTCCAGGAGTGTCCGGCTGCCTGCTGAAATTCCGAACGGATCAGGATGCCTCCCAGATGAAAATTGCCCCCAGAGGCACCTGTGGCTGGTTTGACAGTGCCAAGTGCCTCCTGCCAACTGACATCAGGAACCTGGCCTGGTGACTTTTGTTTCTCTGGGGAAAGGCCATCATTCTTTTCCGGGGCCCGCTGGCCCGGAGTGGCCTGCAGCCTGCTGAAATTCCGCACGGATCAGGATACATCCCAGACCGAAACTAAAACCATAGGCAACTGTGGCTGGTTTGACAGTGCCAAGTGCCTCCTGCCAACTCACATCAGGAACCTGGCCTGGTAAGTTTTATTTCTCTGGGGAAAGGCCATCGTTCATGTCCAGGGCCTTGCGGCGGGAAGTGGCCGGCTGCCTGCTGAAATTCCGCATGGGTCAGGATGCCTCCCAGATGGAAAGTGCCCCCACAGACAACTGTGGCTGGTTTGACAGTGCCAAGTGCCTCCTGCAAACAGACATCAGCGACCTGGCCTGCTGAGTTCTGTTTCTTTGGGGAAAGGCCATCATTCTTGTCCGGGGCCCAGAGCTGCCGGAGTGGCCGGCTGCCTGCTCAAATGCCACACGGTTGAGGATGTCTCCCACATGAAAAATGCCCCCACAGGCAACTGCGTCTGGTTTGACAGTGCCAAGTGCCTCCTGCAAACTGACATCAGGAACCTGGCCTGGTGACTTTTATTTCTCTGGGGAAAGGCCATCATTCGTGTCCAGTGCCCCGCGGCCTGGAGTGGCCGGCTGCCTGCTGAAATTCCTCACGGTTGAGGATACCACCCAGATGAAAGGTGCCACCACAGGTAACTGTGGCTGGTTTGACAGTGCCAAGTGCCTCCTGCAAACTGACATCAGGAACCTGGCCTGGTGACTTTTGTTTCTCTGGGGAAAGGCCATCATTCTTTTCCAGGGTACGGTGGCCCGGAGTGGCCGGCTGCCTGCTGAAATTCCGCACGGATCAGGATTCCTCCCAGACCGAAAGTACCACCCAAGGCAAATGTGGCTGGTTTGACAGTGCCAAGTGCTTCCTGCAAACTGACATCCGCGACCTGGCCTGGTGAGTTCTGTTTCTCTGGGGAAAGGCCATCGTTCCTCTCCAGGGCCCGGTGGCTCGAGTGGCAGGCTGCCTGCTGAAATTCCAAACGGATCAGGATGCCTCCCAGATGAAAGGTGCCCCCACAGGCAACTGTGGCTGGTTTGACAGTGCCAAGTGCCTCCTGCAAACTGACATCAGGAACCTGGCCTGGTGACTTGTATTTCTCTGGGTAAAGGCCATCATTCGTGTCCAGTGCCCCGCGGCCTGGAGTGGCCGGCTGCCTGCTGAAATTCCGCACGGATCAGGATGCCTCCCAGATCGAAAGTACCACCCAAGGCAACTGTGGCTGGTTTGACAGTGCCAAGTGCCTCCTGCAAACAGACATCAGCGACCTGGCCTGCTGAGTTCTGTTTCTCTGGGGAAAGGCCATCATTCTTGTCCGGGGCCCAGAGCTGCCGGAGTGGCCGGCTGCCTGCTCAAATGCCACACGGTTGAGGATGTCTCCCACATGAAAAATGCCCCCACAGGCAACTGCGTCTGGTTTGACAGTGCCAAGTGCCTCCTGCAAACTGACATCAGGAACCTGGCCTGGTGACTTTTGTTTCTCTGGGGAAAGGCCATCATTCGTGTCCAGTGCCCCGCGGCCTGGAGTGGCCGGCTGCCTGCTGAAATTCCTCACGGTTGAGGATACCAGCCAGATGAAAGGTGCCCCCACAGGTAACTGTGGCTGGTTTGACAGTGCCAAGTGCCTCCTGCAAACTGACATCAGGAAGCTGGCCTGGTGACTTTTGTTTCTCTGGGGAAAGTCCATGGTTCATGACCATGGCCTGGTGGCCCGGAGTGGCCGACTGCCGGCTGAAATTCTGCATGGATCAGGATGCCGCCGAGATGGAAGGTGCCACCACAGGCAACTGTGGCTGGTTTGACAGTGCCAAGTGCCTCCTGCAAACTGACATCAGGAACCTGGCCTGCTGACTTTTGTTTCTCTGGGGAAAGGCCATCATTCATGTCCAGGGCCTGGTAGCCCGGAGTGGCCGGCTGCCTGCTGAAATTCCACATGGATCAGGATGCCTCCCAGATGAAAAATGCCCCCAGAGGAAACTGCGTCAGGTTTGACAGTGCCAAGTGCCTCCTGCAAACTGACATCAGGAACCTGGCCTGGTGACTTTTTTTCTCTGGGGAAAGGCCATGGTTCATGTCCAGGGCCTGGGAGCTCGGAGTGGCCGGCTGCCTGCTGAAATTCCGCATGGATCAGGATGCCTCCCACATGAAAAATGCCCCCACAGGCAACTGCGTCTGGTTTGACAGTGCCAAGTGCCTCCTGCCAACTGACATCAGCAACCTGGCCTGGTGACTTTTGTTTCTGTGTGTAAAGGCCATCATTCTTTTCCAGGGCCTGGTGGCCCGGAGTGGCCGGCTGCCTGCTGAAATTCCGCACGGATCAGGATGCCTCCCAGACCGAAAGTACCACCCAAGGCAAATGTGGCTGGTTTGACAGTGCCAAGTGCCTCCTGCAAACAGACATCAGCGACCTGGCCTGCTGAGTTCTGTTTCTCTGGGGAAAGGCCATCGTTCCTCTCCAGGGCCCGGTGGCTCGAGTGGCAGGCTGCCTGCTGAAATTCCACATGGATCAGGATGCCTCCCAGATGAAAGGTGCCCCCACAGGCAACTGTGGCTGGTTTGACAGTGCCAAGTGCCTCCTCCAAACTGACATCAGGAACCTGGCCTGGTGACTTTTATTTCTCTGGTTAAAGGCCATCATTCGTGTCCAGTACCCCGCGGCCTGGAGAGGCCGGCTGCCTGCTGAAATTCCGCACGGTTGAGGACACCTCCCAGATGAAAGGTGCCCCCACAGGTAACTGCGTCTGGTTTGACACTGCCAAGTGACTCCTGCAAACTGACATCAGGAACCTGGCCCGGTGACTTTTGTTTCTCTGGGGAAAGGCCATGGTTCATGTCCATGGACTGGTGGCCCGGAGTGGCCGGCTGCCTGCTGTAATTCCGCATGGATCAGGATGCCTCCCAGAGCGAAAGTACCACCAGAGGAAACTGTGGTTGCTTTGACAGTGCCAAGTGCCTCCTGCAAACTGACATCAGGAACCTGGCCTGGTGACTTTTGTTTCTCTGGGGAAAAGCCATGGTTCATGTCCAGAGCCTGGTGGCCCGGAGTGGCCGGCTGCCTGCTGAAATTCCATATGGATCAGGATGCCTCCCAGATGAAAAATGCCCCCACAGGAAACTGCGTCAGGTTTGACAGTGCCAAGTGCCTCCTGCAAACTGACATCAGGAACCTGGCCTGGTGACTTTTGTTTCTCTGGGGAAAGGCCATCATTCTTGTCCGGGGCCCAGAGTGGCCTGGGGTGGCCGGCTGCCTGCTGAAATTCCGCACGGTTGAGGATACCTCCCAGATGAAAGGTGCCCCCACAGGCAACTGTGGCTGGTTTGACAGTGCCAAGTGCCTCCTGCCAACTGACATCAGGAACCTGGCCTGGTGACTTTTGTTTCTCTGGGGAAAGGCCATCATTCTTGTCCAGGGCCTGGTGGCCCGGAGTGGCCGGCTAACTGCTGAAATTCCGCATGGATCAGGATGCCTCCCACATGAAAAATGCCCCCACAGGCACCTGTGGCTGGTTTGGCAGTGCCAAGTGCCTCCTGCCAACTGACATCTGGAACCTGGCCTGGTGACTTTTGTTTCTCTGGGGAAAGTCCATGGTTCATGTACATGGCCTGGTGGCCCGGAGTGGCCGGCTGCCGGCTGAAATTCTGCATGGATCAGGATGCCGCCGAGATGGAAGGTGCCACCACAGGCAACTGTGGCTGGTTTGACAGTGCCAAGTGCCTCCTGCAAACTGACATCAGGAACCTGGCCTGGTGACTTTTTTTCTCTGGGGAAAGGCCATGGTTCATGTCCAGGGCCTGGGAGCTCGGAGTGGCCGGCTGCCTGCTGAAATTCCGCATGGATCAGGATGCCTCCCACATGAAAAATGCCCCCACAGGCAACTGCGTCTGGTTTGACAGTGCCAAGTGCCTCCTGCCAACTGACATCAGCAACCTGGCCTGGTGACTTTTGTTTCTGTGTGTAAAGGCCATCATTCTTTTCCAGGGCCTGGTGGCCCGGAGTGGCCGGCTGCCTGCTGAAATTCCGCACGGATCAGGATGCCTCCCAGACCGAAAGTACCACCCAAGGCAAATGTGGCTGGTTTGACAGTGCCAAGTGCCTCCTGCAAACAGACATCAGCGACCTGGCCTGCTGAGTTCTGTTTCTCTGGGGAAAGGCCATCGTTCCTCTCCAGGGCCCGGTGGCTCGAGTGGCAGGCTGCCTGCTGAAATTCCACATGGATCAGGATGCCTCCCAGATGAAAGGTGCCCCCACAGGCAACTGTGGCTGGTTTGACAGTGCCAAGTGCCTCCTGCAAACTGACATCAGGAACCTGGCCTGGTGACTTTTATTTCTCTGGGTAAAGGCCGTCATTCGTGTCCAGTACCCCGCGGCCTGGAGAGGCCGGCTGCCTGCTGAAATTCCGCACGGTTGAGGACACCTCCCAGATGAAAGGTGCCCCCACAGGTAACTGTGGCTGGTTTGACACTGCCAAGTGACTCCTGCAAACTGACATCAGGAACCTGGCCTGGTGACTTTTGTTTCTCTGGGGAAAGGCCATGGTTCATGTCCATGGCCTGGTGGCCCGGAGTGGCCGGCTGCCTGCTGTAATTCCGCATGGATCAGGATGCCTCCCAGACCGAAAGTACCACCAGAGGAAACTGTGGTTGCTTTGACAGTGCCAAGTGCCTCCTGCAAACTGACATCAGGAACCTGGCCTGGTGACTTTTGTTTCTCTGGGGAAAAGCCATGGTTCATGTCCAGAGCCTGGTGGCCCGGAGTGGCCGGCTGCCTGCTGAAATTCCACATGGATCAGGATGCCTCCCAGATGAAAAATGCCCCCAGAGGAAACTGCGTCAGGTTTGACAGTGCCAAGTGCCTCCTGCAAACTGACATCAGGAACCTGGCCTGGTGACTTTTGTTTCTCTGGGGAAAGGCCATCATTCTTGTCCGGGGCCCAGAGTGGCCTGGGGTGGCCGGCTGCCTGCTGAAATTCCGCACGGTTGAGGATACCTCCCAGATGAAAGGTGCCCCCACAGGCAACTGTGGCTGGTTTGACAGTGCCAAGTGCCTCCTGCAAACTGACATCAGCAACCTGGCCTGGTGACTTTTCTTTCTCTGGGGAAAAGCCATGGTTCATGTCCAGGTCCTGGGGGCCCGGAGTGGCCGGCTGCCTGCTGAAATTCCGCATGGGTCAGGATGCCTCCCAGATGGAAAGTGTCCCCACAGACAATTGTGGCTGGTTTGACAGTGCCAAGTGCCTCCTGCAAACTGACATCAGGAACCTGGCCTGGTGACTTTTGTTTCTCTGGGGAACAGTCATGGTTCATATCCTGGACCCGTAGTCCCGGAGTGTCCGGCTGCCTGCTGAAATTCCGAACGGATCAGGATGCCTCCCAGATGAAAATTGCCCCCAGAGGCACCTGTGGCTGGTTTGACAGTGCCAAGTGCCTCCTGCCAACTGACATCAGGAACCTGGCCTGGTGACTTTTGTTTCTCTGGGGAAAGGCCATCATTCTTTTCCGGGGCCCGCTGGCCCGGAGTGGCCTGCAGCCTGCTGAAATTCCGCACGGATCAGGATACATCCCAGACCGAAACTAAAACCATAGGCAACTGTGGCTGGTTTGACAGTGCCAAGTGCCTCCTGCCAACTGACATCAGGAACCTGGCCTGGTAAGTTTTATTTCTCTGGGGAAAGGCCATCGTTCATGTCCAGGGCCTTGCGGCGGGAAGTGGCCGGCTGCCTGCTGAAATTCCGCATGGGTCAGGATGCCTCCCAGATGGAAAGTGCCCCCACAGACAACTGTGGCTGGTTTGACAGTGCCAAGTGCCTCCTGCAAACAGACATCAGCGACCTGGCCTGCTGAGTTCTGTTTCTTTGGGGAAAGGCCATCATTCTTGTCCGGGGCCCAGAGCTGCCGGAGTGGCCGGCTGCCTGCTCAAATGCCACACGGTTGAGGATGTCTCCCACATGAAAAATGCCCCCACAGGCAACTGCGTCTGGTTTGACAGTGCCAAGTGCCTCCTGCAAACTGACATCAGGAACCTGGCCTGGTGACTTTTATTTCTCTGGGGAAAGGCCATCATTCGTGTCCAGTGCCCCGCGGCCTGGAGTGGCCGGCTGCCTGCTGAAATTCCTCACGGTTGAGGATACCACCCAGATGAAAGCTGCCACCACAGGTAACTGTGGCTGGTTTGACAGTGCCAAGTGCCTCCTGCAAACTGACATCAGGAACCTGGCCTGGTGACTTTTGTTTCTCGGGGGAAAGGCCATCATTCTTTTCCAGGGTACGGTGGCCCGGAGTGGCCGGCTGCCTGCTGAAATTCCGCACGGATCAGGATGCCTCCCAGACCGAAAGTACCACCCAAGGCAAATGTGGCTGGTTTGACAGTGCCAAGTGCTTCCTGCAAACTGACATCCGCGACCTGGCCTGGTGAGTTCTGTTTCTCTGGGGAAAGGCCATCGTTCCTCTCCAGGGCCCGGTGGCTCGAGTGGCAGGCTGCCTGCTGAAATTCCAAACGGATCAGGATGCCTCCCAGATGAAAGGTGCCCCCACAGGCAACTGTGGCTGGTTTGACAGTGCCAAGTGCCTCCTGCAAACTGACATCAGGAACCTGGCCTGGTGACTTGTATTTCTCTGGGTAAAGGCCATCATTCGTGTCCAGTGCCCCGCGGCCTGGAGTGGCCGGCTGCCTGCTGAAATTCCGCACGGATCAGGATGCCTCCCAGATCGAAAGTACCACCCAAGGCAACTGTGGCTGGTTTGACAGTGCCAAGTGCCTCCTGCAAACAGACATCAGCGACCTGGCCTGCTGAGTTCTGTTTCTCTGGGGAAAGGCCATCATTCTTGTCCGGGGCCCAGAGCTGCCGGAGTGGCCGGCTGCCTGCTCAAATGCCACACGGTTGAGGATGTCTCCCACATGAAAAATGCCCCCACAGGCAACTGCGTCTGGTTTGACAGTGCCAAGTGCCTCCTGCAAACTGACATCAGGAACCTGGCCTGGTGACTTTTGTTTCTCTGGGGAAAGGCCATCATTCGTGTCCAGTGCCCCGCGGCCTGGAGTGGCCGGCTGCCTGCTGAAATTCCTCACGGTTGAGGATACCAGCCAGATGAAAGGTGCCCCCACAGGTAACTGTGGCTGGTTTGACAGTGCCAAGTGCCTCCTGCAAACTGACATCAGGAAGCTGGCCTGGTGACTTTTGTTTCTCTGGGGAAAGTCCATGGTTCATGACCATGGCCTGGTGGCCCGGAGTGGCCGACTGCCGGCTGAAATTCTGCATGGATCAGGATGCCGCCGAGATGGAAGGTGCCACCACAGGCAACTGTGGCTGGTTTGACAGTGCCAAGTGCCTCCTGCAAACTGACATCAGGAACCTGGCCTGCTGACTTTTGTTTCTCTGGGGAAAGGCCATCATTCATGTCCAGGGCCTGGTAGCCCGGAGTGGCCGGCTGCCTGCTGAAATTCCACATGGATCAGGATGCCTCCCAGATGAAAAATGCCCCCAGAGGAATCTGCGTCAGGTTTGACAGTGCCAAGTGCCTCCTGCAAACTGACATCAGGAACCTGGCCTGGTGACTTTTTTTCTCTGGGGAAAGGCCATGGTTCATGTCCAGGGCCTGGGAGCTCGGAGTGGCCGGCTGCCTGCTGAAATTCCGCATGGATCAGGATGCCTCCCACATGAAAAATGCCCCCACAGGCAACTGCGTCTGGTTTGACAGTGCCAAGTGCCTCCTGCCAACTGACATCAGCAACCTGGCCTGGTGACTTTTGTTTCTGTGTGTAAAGGCCATCATTCTTTTCCAGGGCCTGGTGGCCCGGAGTGGCCGGCTGCCTGCTGAAATTCCGCACGGATCAGGATGCCTCCCAGACCGAAAGTACCACCCAAGGCAAATGTGGCTGGTTTGACAGTGCCAAGTGCCTCCTGCAAACAGACATCAGCGACCTGGCCTGCTGAGTTCTGTTTCTCTGGGGAAAGGCCATCGTTCCTCTCCAGGGCCCGGTGGCTCGAGTGGCAGGCTGCCTGCTGAAATTCCACATGGATCAGGATGCCTCCCAGATGAAAGGTGCCCCCACAGGCAACTGTGGCTGGTTTGACAGTGCCAAGTGCCTCCTGCAAACTGACATCAGGAACCTGGCCTGGTGACTTTTATTTCTCTGGTTAAAGGCCATCATTCGTGTCCAGTACCCCGCGGCCTGGAGAGGCCGGCTGCCTGCTGAAATTCCGCACGGTTGAGGACACCTCCCAGATGAAAGGTGCCCCCACAGGTAACTGCGTCTGGTTTGACAGTGCCAAGTGACTCCTGCAAACTGACATCAGGAACCTGGCCTGGTGACTTTTGTTTCTCTGGGGAAAGGCCATGGTTCATGTCCATGGCCTGGTGGCCCGGAGTGGCCGGCTGCCTGCTGTAATTCCGCATGGATCAGGATGCCTCCCAGAGCGAAAGTACCACCAGAGGAAACTGTGGTTGCTTTGACAGTGCCAAGTGCCTCCTGCAAACTGACATCAGGAACCTGGCCTGGTGACTTTTGTTTCTCTGGGGAAAAGCCATGGTTCATGTCCAGAGCCTGGTGGCCCGGAGTGGCCGGCTGCCTGCTGAAATTCCACATGGATCAGGATGCCTCCCAGATGAAAAATGCCCCCAGAGGAAACTGCGTCAGGTTTGACAGTGCCAAGTGCCTCCTGCAAACTGACATCAGGAACCTGGCCTGGTGACTTTTGTTTCTCTGGGGAAAGGCCATCATTCTTGTCCGGGGCCCAGAGTGGCCTGGGGTGGCCGGCTGCCTGCTGAAATTCCGCACGGTTGAGGATACCTCCCAGATGAAAGGTGCCCCCACAGGCAACTGTGGCTGGTTTGACAGTGCCAAGTGCCTCCTGCCAACTGACATCAGGAACCTGGCCTGGTGACTTTTGTTTCTCTGGGGAAAGGCCATCATTCTTGTCCAGGGCCTGGTGGCCCGGAGTGGCCGGCTAACTGCTGAAATTCCGCATGGATCAGGATGCCTCCCACATGAAAAATGCCCCCACAGGCACCTGTGGCTGGTTTGGCAGTGCCAAGTGCCTCCTGCCAACTGACATCTGGAACCTGGCCTGGTGACTTTTGTTTCTCTGGGGAAAGTCCATGGTTCATGTACATGGCCTGGTGGCCCGGAGTGGCCGGCTGCCGGCTGAAATTCTGCATGGATCAGGATGCCGCCGAGATGGAAGGTGCCACCACAGGCAACTGTGGCTGGTTTGACAGTGCCAAGTGCCTCCTGCAAACTGACATCAGGAACCTGGCCTGGTGACTTTTTTTCTCTGGGGAAAGGCCATGGTTCATGTCCAGGGCCTGGGAGCTCGGAGTGGCCGGCTGCCTGCTGAAATTCCGCACGGATCAGGATGCCTCCCAGACCGAAAGTACCACCCAAGGCAAATGTGGCTGGTTTGACAGTGCCAAGTGCCTCCTGCAAACAGACATCAGCGACCTGGCCTGCTGAGTTCTGTTTCTCTGGGGAAAGGCCATCGTTCCTCTCCAGGGCCCGGTGGCTCGAGTGGCAGGCTGCCTGCTGAAATTCCACATGGATCAGGATGCCTCCCAGATGAAAGGTGCCCCCACAGGCAACTGTGGCTGGTTTGACAGTGCCAAGTGCCTCCTGCAAACTGACATCAGGAACCTGGCCTGGTGACTTTTATTTCTCTGGGTAAAGGCCATCATTCGTGTCCAGTACCCCGCGGCCTGGAGAGGCCGGCTGCCTGCTGAAATTCCGCACGGTTGAGGACACCTCCCAGATGAAAGGTGCCCCCACAGGTAACTGTGGCTGGTTTGACACTGCCAAGTGACTCCTGCAAACTGACATCAGGAACCTGGCCTGGTGACTTTTGTTTCTCTGGGGAAAGGCCATGGTTCATGTCCATGGCCTGGTGGCCCGGAGTGGCCGGCTGCCTGCTGTAATTCCGCATGGATCAGGATGCCTCCCAGAGCGAAAGTACCACCAGAGGAAACTGTGGTTGCTTTGACAGTGCCAAGTGCCTCCTGCAAACTGACATCAGGAACCTGGCCTGGTGACTTTTGTTTCTCTGGGGAAAAGCCATGGTTCATGTCCAGAGCCTGGTGGCCCGGAGTGGCCGGCTGCCTGCTGAAATTCCACATGGATCAGGATGCCTCCCAGATGAAAAATGCCCCCAGAGGAAACTGCGTCAGGTTTGACAGTGCCAAGTGCCTCCTGCAAACTGACATCAGGAACCTGGCCTGGTGACTTTTGTTTCTCTGGGGAAAGGCCATCATTCTTGTCCGGGGCCCAGAGTGGCCTGGGGTGGCCGGCTGCCTGCTGAAATTCCGCACGGTTGAGGATACCTCCCAGATGAAAGGTGCCCCCACAGGCAACTGTGGCTGGTTTGACAGTGCCAAGTGCCTCCTGCAAACTGACATCAGCAACCTGGCCTGGTGACTTTTCTTTCTCTGGGGAAAAGCCATGGTTCATGTCCAGGTCCTGGGGGCCCGGAGTGGCCGGCTGCCTGCTGAAATTCCGCATGGATCAGGATGCCTCCCAGATGAAAGGTGCCCCCACAGGCAACTGTGGCTGGTTTGACAGTGCCAAGTGCCTCCTGCCAACTGACATCAGGAACCTGGCCTGGTGACTTTTGTTTCTCTGGGGAAAGGCCATCATTCTTGTCCAGGGCCTGGTGGCCCGGAGTGGCCGGCTAACTGCTGAAATTCCGCATGGATCAGGATGCCTCCCACATGAAAAATGCCCCCACAGGCACCTGTGGCTGGTTTGGCAGTGCCAAGTGCCTCCTGCCAACTGACATCTGGAACCTGGCCTGGTGACTTTTGTTTCTCTGGGGAAAGTCCATGGTTCATGTACATGGCCTGGTGGCCCGGAGTGGCCGGCTGCCGGCTGAAATTCTGCATGGATCAGGATGCCGCCGAGATGGAAGGTGCCACCACAGGCAACTGTGGCTGGTTTGACAGTGCCAAGTGCCTCCTGCAAACTGACATCAGGAACCTGGCCTGGTGACTTTTTTTCTCTGGGGAAAGGCCATGGTTCATGTCCAGGGCCTGGGAGCTCGGAGTGGCCGGCTGCCTGCTGAAATTCCGCATGGATCAGGATGCCTCCCACATGAAAAATGCCCCCACAGGCAACTGCGTCTGGTTTGACAGTGCCAAGTGCCTCCTGCCAACTGACATCAGCAACCTGGCCTGGTGACTTTTGTTTCTGTGTGTAAAGGCCATCATTCTTTTCCAGGGCCTGGTGGCCCGGAGTGGCCGGCTGCCTGCTGAAATTCCGCACGGATCAGGATGCCTCCCAGACCGAAAGTACCACCCAAGGCAAATGTGGCTGGTTTGACAGTGCCAAGTGCCTCCTGCAAACAGACATCAGCGACCTGGCCTGCTGAGTTCTGTTTCTCTGGGGAAAGGCCATCGTTCCTCTCCAGGGCCCGGTGGCTCGAGTGGCAGGCTGCCTGCTGAAATTCCACATGGATCAGGATGCCTCCCAGATGAAAGGTGCCCCCACAGGCAACTGTGGCTGGTTTGACAGTGCCAAGTGCCTCCTGCAAACTGACATCAGGAACCTGGCCTGGTGACTTTTATTTCTCTGGGTAAAGGCCATCATTCGTGTCCAGTACCCCGCGGCCTGGAGAGGCCGGCTGCCTGCTGAAATTCCGCACGGTTGAGGACACCTCCCAGATGAAAGGTGCCCCCACAGGTAACTGTGGCTGGTTTGACACTGCCAAGTGACTCCTGCAAACTGACATCAGGAACCTGGCCTGGTGACTTTTGTTTCTCTGGGGAAAGGCCATGGTTCATGTCCATGGCCTGGTGGCCCGGAGTGGCCGGCTGCCTGCTGTAATTCCGCATGGATCAGGATGCCTCCCAGACCGAAAGTACCACCAGAGGAAACTGTGGTTGCTTTGACAGTGCCAAGTGCCTCCTGCAAACTGACATCAGGAACCTGGCCTGGTGACTTTTGTTTCTCTGGGGAAAAGCCATGGTTCATGTCCAGAGCCTGGTGGCCCGGAGTGGCCGGCTGCCTGTTGAAATTCCACATGGATCAGGATGCCTCCCAGATGAAAAATGCCCCCAGAGGAAACTGCGTCAGGTTTGACAGTGCCAAGTGCCTCCTGCAAACTGACATCAGGAACCTGGCCTGGTGACTTTTGTTTCTCTGGGGAAAGGCCATCATTCTTGTCCGGGGCCCAGAGTGGCCTGGGGTGGCCGGCTGCCTGCTGAAATTCCGCACGGTTGAGGATACCTCCCAGATGAAAGGTGCCCCCACAGGCAACTGTGGCTGGTTTGACAGTGCCAAGTGCCTCCTGCAAACTGACATCAGCAACCTGGCCTGGTGACTTTTCTTTCTCTGGGGAAAAGCCATGGTTCATGTCCAGGTCCTGGGGGCCCGGAGTGGCCGGCTGCCTGCTGAAATTCCGCATGGATCAGGATGCCTCCCAGATGAAAGGTGCCCCCACAGGCAACTGTGGCTGGTTTGACAGTGCCAAGTGCCTCCTGCCAACTGACATCAGGAACCTGGCCTGGTGACTTTTGTTTCTCTGGGGAAAGGCCATCATTCTTGTCCAGGGCCTGGTGGCCCGGAGTGGCCGGCTAACTGCTGAAATTCCGCTTGGATCAGGATGCCTCCCACATGAAAAATGCCCCCACAGGCACCTGTGGCTGGTTTGGCAGTGCCAAGTGCCTCCTGCCAACTGACATCTGGAACCTGGCCTGGTGACTTTTGTTTCTCTGGGGAAAGTCCATGGTTCATGTACATGGCCTGGTGGCCCGGAGTGGCCGGCTGCCGGCTGAAATTCTGCATGGATCAGGATGCCGCCGAGATGGAAGGTGCCACCACAGGCAACTGTGGCTGGTTTGACAGTGCCAAGTGCCTCCTGCAAACTGACATCAGGAACCTGGCCTGGTGACTTTTGTTTCTCTGGGGAAAGGCCATCGTTCATGTCCAGGGCCTAGTGGCCCGGAGTGGCTGGCTGCCTCCTGAAATTCCACATGGATCAGGATGCCTCCCAGATGCAAGGTGCCCCCAGAGGAAACTGCGTCAGGTTTGACAGTGCCAAGTGCCTCCTGCAAACTGACATCAGGAACCTGGCCTGGTGACTTTTGTTTCTCTGGGGAAAGGCCATGGTTCATATCCAGGGCCTGGGAGCTCGGAGTGGCCGGCTGCCTGCTGAAATTCCGCATGGATCAGGATGCCTCCCACATGAAAAATGCCCCCACAGGCAACTGCGTCTGGTTTGACAGTGCCAAGTGCCTCCTGCCAACTGACATCAGCAACCTGGCCTGGTGACTTTTGTTTCTGTGTGTAAAGGCCATCATTCTTTTCCAGGGCCTGGTGGCCCGGAGTGGCCGGCTGCCTGCTGAAATTCCGCACGGATCAGGATGCCTCCCAGACCGAAAGTACCACCCAAGGCAAATGTGGCTGGTTTGACAGTGCCAAGTGTCTCCTGCAAACAGACATCAGCGACCTGGCCTGCTGAGTTCTGTTTCTCTGGGGAAAGGCCATCGTTCCTCTCCAGGGCCCGGCGGCTCGAGTGGCAGGCTGCCTGCTGAAATTCCACATGGATCAGGATGCCTCCCAGATGAAAGGTGCCCCCACAGGCAACTGTGGCTGGTTTGACAGTGCCAAGTGCCTCCTGCAAACTGACATCAGGAACCTGGCCTGGTGACTTTTATTTCTCTGGGTAAAGGCCATCATTCGTGTCCAGTACCCCGCGGCCTGGAGAGGCCGGCTGCCTGCTGAAATTCCGCACGGTTGAGGACACCTCCCAGATGAAAGGTGCCCCCACAGGTAACTGTGGCTGGTTTGACACTGCCAAGTGACTCCTGCAAACTGACATCAGGAACCTGGCCTGGTGACTTTTGTTTCTCTGGGGAAAGGCCATGGTTCATGTCCAGAGCCTGGTGGCCCGGAGTGGCCGGCTGCCTGCTGAAATTCCATATGGATCAGGATGCCTCCCAGAGCGAAAGTACCACCAGAGGAAACTGTGGTTGCTTTGACAGTGCCAAGTGCCTCCTGCAAACTGACATCAGGAACCTGGCCTGGTGACTTTTGTTTCTCTGGGGAAAAGCCATGGTTCATGTCCAGAGCCTGGTGGCCCGGAGTGGCCGGCTGCCTGCTGAAATTCCGCACGGTTGAGGACACCTCCCAGATGAAAGGTGCCCCCACAGGTAACTGTGGCTGGTTTGACACTGCCAAGTGACTCCTGCAAACTGACATCAGGAACCTGGCCTGGTGACTTTTGTTTCTCTGGGGAAAGGCCATGGTTCATGTCCATGGCCTGGTGGCCCGGAGTGGCCGGCTGCCTGCTGTAATTCCGCATGGATCAGGATGCCTCCCAGAGCGAAAGTACCACCAGAGGAAACTGTGGTTGCTTTGACAGTGCCAAGTGCCTCCTGCAAACTGACATCAGGAACCTGGCCTGGTGACTTTTGTTTCTCTGGGGAAAAGCCATGGTTCATGTCCAGAGCCTGGTGGCCCGGAGTGGCCGGCTGCCTGCTGAAATTCCACATGGATCAGGATGCCTCCCAGATGAAAAATGCCCCCAGAGGAAACTGCGTCAGGTTTGACAGTGCCAAGTGCCTCCTGCAAACTGACATCAGGAACCTGGCCTGGTGACTTTTGTTTCTCTGGGGAAAGGCCATCATTCTTGTCCGGGGCCCAGAGTGGCCTGGGGTGGCCGGCTGCCTGCTGAAATTCCGCACGGTTGAGGATACCTCCCAGATGAAAGGTGCCCCCACAGGCAACTGTGGCTGGTTTGACAGTGCCAAGTGCCTCCTGCAAACTGACATCAGCAACCTGGCCTGGTGACTTTTCTTTCTCTGGGGAAAAGCCATGGTTCATGTCCAGGTCCTGGGGGCCCGGAGTGGCCGGCTGCCTGCTGAAATTCCGCATGGATCAGGATGCCTCCCAGATGAAAGGTGCCCCCACAGGCAACTGTGGCTGGTTTGACAGTGCCAAGTGCCTCCTGCCAACTGACATCAGGAACCTGGCCTGGTGACTTTTGTTTCTCTGGGGAAAGGCCATCATTCTTGTCCAGGGCCTGGTGGCCCGGAGTGGCCGGCTAACTGCTGAAATTCCGCATGGATCAGGATGCCTCCCACATGAAAAATGCCCCCACAGGCACCTGTGGCTGGTTTGGCAGTGCCAAGTGCCTCCTGCCAACTGACATCTGGAACCTGGCCTGGTGACTTTTGTTTCTCTGGGGAAAGTCCATGGTTCATGTACATGGCCTGGTGGCCCGGAGTGGCCGGCTGCCGGCTGAAATTCTGCATGGATCAGGATGCCGCCGAGATGGAAGGTGCCACCACAGGCAACTGTGGCTGGTTTGACAGTGCCAAGTGCCTCCTGCAAACTGACATCAGGAACCTGGCCTGGTGACTTTTTTTCTCTGGGGAAAGGCCATGGTTCATGTCCAGGGCCTGGGAGCTCGGAGTGGCCGGCTGCCTGCTGAAATTCCGCATGGATCAGGATGCCTCCCACATGAAAAATGCCCCCACAGGCAACTGCGTCTGGTTTGACAGTGCCAAGTGCCTCCTGCCAACTGACATCAGCAACCTGGCCTGGTGACTTTTGTTTCTGTGTGTAAAGGCCATCATTCTTTTCCAGGGCCTGGTGGCCCGGAGTGGCCGGCTGCCTGCTGAAATTCCGCACGGATCAGGATGCCTCCCAGACCGAAAGTACCACCCAAGGCAAATGTGGCTGGTTTGACAGTGCCAAGTGCCTCCTGCAAACAGACATCAGCGACCTGGCCTGCTGAGTTCTGTTTCTCTGGGGAAAGGCCATCGTTCCTCTCCAGGGCCCGGTGGCTCGAGTGGCAGGCTGCCTGCTGAAATTCCACATGGATCAGGATGCCTCCCAGATGAAAGGTGCCCCCACAGGCAACTGTGGCTGGTTTGACAGTGCCAAGTGCCTCCTGCAAACTGACATCAGGAACCTGGCCTGGTGACTTTTATTTCTCTGGGTAAAGGCCATCATTCGTGTCCAGTACCCCGCGGCCTGGAGAGGCCGGCTGCCTGCTGAAATTCCGCACGGTTGAGGACACCTCCCAGATGAAAGGTGCCCCCACAGGTAACTGTGGCTGGTTTGACACTGCCAAGTGACTCCTGCAAACTGACATCAGGAACCTGGCCTGGTGACTTTTGTTTCTCTGGGGAAAGGCCATGGTTCATGTCCATGGCCTGGTGGCCCGGAGTGGCCGGCTGCCTGCTGTAATTCCGCATGGATCAGGATGCCTCCCAGAGCGAAAGTACCACCAGAGGAAACTGTGGTTGCTTTGACAGTGCCAAGTGCCTCCTGCAAACTGACATCAGGAACCTGGCCTGGTGACTTTTGTTTCTCTGGGGAAAAGCCATGGTTCATGTCCAGAGCCTGGTGGCCCGGAGTGGCCGGCTGCCTGTTGAAATTCCACATGGATCAGGATGCCTCCCAGATGAAAAATGCCCCCAGAGGAAACTGCGTCAGGTTTGACAGTGCCAAGTGCCTCCTGCAAACTGACATCAGGAACCTGGCCTGGTGACTTTTGTTTCTCTGGGGAAAGGCCATCATTCTTGTCCGGGGCCCAGAGTGGCCTGGGGTGGCCGGCTGCCTGCTGAAATTCCGCACGGTTGAGGATACCTCCCAGATGAAAGGTGCCCCCACAGGCAACTGTGGCTGGTTTGACAGTGCCAAGTGCCTCCTGCAAACTGACATCAGCAACCTGGCCTGGTGACTTTTCTTTCTCTGGGGAAAAGCCATGGTTCATGTCCAGGTCCTGGGGGCCCGGAGTGGCCGGCTGCCTGCTGAAATTCCGCATGGATCAGGATGCCTCCCAGATGAAAGGTGCCCCCACAGGCAACTGTGGCTGGTTTGACAGTGCCAAGTGCCTCCTGCCAACTGACATCAGGAACCTGGCCTGGTGACTTTTGTTTCTCTGGGGAAAGGCCATCATTCTTGTCCAGGGCCTGGTGGCCCGGAGTGGCCGGCTAACTGCTGAAATTCCGCTTGGATCAGGATGCCTCCCACATGAAAAATGCCCCCACAGGCACCTGTGGCTGGTTTGGCAGTGCCAAGTGCCTCCTGCCAACTGACATCTGGAACCTGGCCTGGTGACTTTTGTTTCTCTGGGGAAAGTC
The DNA here is from genome assembly GCF_036417665.1 of Passer domesticus. Taxonomy (NCBI): domain Eukaryota; kingdom Metazoa; phylum Chordata; class Aves; order Passeriformes; family Passeridae; genus Passer; species Passer domesticus. The sequence goes on from NC_087474.1 coordinate 61,676,948, forward strand.
CATGGTTCATGTACATGGCCTGGTGGCCCGGAGTGGCCGGCTGCCGGCTGAAATTCTGCATGGATCAGGATGCCGCCGAGATGGAAGGTGCCACCACAGGCAACTGTGGCTGGTTTGACAGTGCCAAGTGCCTCCTGCAAACTGACATCAGGAACCTGGCCTGGTGACTTTTGTTTCTCTGGGGAAAGGCCATCGTTCATGTCCAGGGCCTAGTGGCCGGAGTGGCTGGCTGCCTCCTGAAATTCCACATGGATCAGGATGCCTCCCAGATGCAAGGTGCCCCCAGAGGAAACTGCGTCAGGTTTGACAGTGCCAAGTGCCTCCTGCAAACTGACATCAGGAACCTGGCCTGGTGACTTTTGTTTCTCTGGGGAAAGGCCATGGTTCATATCCAGGGCCTGGGAGCTCGGAGTGGCCGGCTGCCTGCTGAAATTCCGCATGGATCAGGATGCCTCCCACATGAAAAATGCCCCCACAGGCAACTGCGTCTGGTTTGACAGTGCCAAGTGCCTCCTGCCAACTGACATCAGCAACCTGGCCTGGTGACTTTTGTTTCTGTGTGTAAAGGCCATCATTCTTTTCCAGGGCCTGGTGGCCCGGAGTGGCCGGCTGCCTGCTGAAATTCCGCACGGATCAGGATGCCTCCCAGACCGAAAGTACCACCCAAGGCAAATGTGGCTGGTTTGACAGTGCCAAGTGTCTCCTGCAAACAGACATCAGCGACCTGGCCTGCTGAGTTCTGTTTCTCTGGGGAAAGGCCATCGTTCCTCTCCAGGGCCCGGCGGCTCGAGTGGCAGGCTGCCTGCTGAAATTCCACATGGATCAGGATGCCTCCCAGATGAAAGGTGCCCCCACAGGCAACTGTGGCTGGTTTGACAGTGCCAAGTGCCTCCTGCAAACTGACATCAGGAACCTGGCCTGGTGACTTTTATTTCTCTGGGTAAAGGCCATCATTCGTGTCCAGTACCCCGCGGCCTGGAGAGGCCGGCTGCCTGCTGAAATTCCGCACGGTTGAGGACACCTCCCAGATGAAAGGTGCCCCCACAGGTAACTGTGGCTGGTTTGACACTGCCAAGTGACTCCTGCAAACTGACATCAGGAACCTGGCCTGGTGACTTTTGTTTCTCTGGGGAAAGGCCATGGTTCATGTCCAGAGCCTGGTGGCCCGGAGTGGCCGGCTGCCTGCTGAAATTCCATATGGATCAGGATGCCTCCCAGAGCGAAAGTACCACCAGAGGAAACTGTGGTTGCTTTGACAGTGCCAAGTGCCTCCTGCAAACTGACATCAGGAACCTGGCCTGGTGACTTTTGTTTCTCTGGGGAAAAGCCATGGTTCATGTCCAGAGCCTGGTGGCCCGGAGTGGCCGGCTGCCTGCTGAAATTCCACATGGATCAGGATGCCTCCCAGATGAAAGGTGCCCCCACAGGCAACTGTGGCTGGTTTGACAGTGCCAAGTGCCTCCTGCCAACTGACATCAGGAACCTGGCCTGGTGACTTTTGTTTCTCTGGGGAAAGGCCATCATTCTTGTCCAGGGCCTGGTGGCCCGGAGTGGCCGGCTAACTGCTGAAATTCCGCATGGATCAGGATGCCTCCCACATGAAAAATGCCCCCACAGGCACCTGTGGCTGGTTTGGCAGTGCCAAGTGCCTCCTGCCAACTGACATCTGGAACCTGGCCTGGTGACTTTTGTTTCTCTGGGGAAAGTCCATGGTTCATGTACATGGCCTGGTGGCCCGGAGTGGCCGGCTGCCGGCTGAAATTCTGCATGGATCAGGATGCCGCCGAGATGGAAGGTGCCACCACAGGCAACTGTGGCTGGTTTGACAGTGCCAAGTGCCTCCTGCAAACTGACATCAGGAACCTGGCCTGGTGACTTTTTTTCTCTGGGGAAAGGCCATGGTTCATGTCCAGGGCCTGGGAGCTCGGAGTGGCCGGCTGCCTGCTGAAATTCCGCATGGATCAGGATGCCTCCCACATGACAAATGCCCCCACAGGCAACTGCGTCTGGTTTGACAGTGCCAAGTGCCTCCTGCCAACTGACATCAGCAACCTGGCCTGGTGACTTTTGTTTCTGTGTGTAAAGGCCATCATTCTTTTCCAGGGCCTGGTGGCCCGGAGTGGCCGGCTGCCTGCTGAAATTCCGCACGGATCAGGATGCCTCCCAGACCGAAAGTACCACCCAAGGCAAATGTGGCTGGTTTGACAGTGCCAAGTGCCTCCTGCAAACAGACATCAGCGACCTGGCCTGCTGAGTTCTGTTTCTCTGGGGAAAGGCCATCGTTCCTCTCCAGGGCCCGGTGGCTCGAGTGGCAGGCTGCCTGCTGAAATTCCACATGGATCAGGATGCCTCCCAGATGAAAGGTGCCCCCACAGGCAACTGTGGCTGGTTTGACAGTGCCAAGTGCCTCCTGCAAACTGACATCAGGAACCTGGCCTGGTGACTTTTATTTCTCTGGGTAAAGGCCATCATTCGTGTCCAGTACCCCGCGGCCTGGAGAGGCCGGCTGCCTGCTGAAATTCCGCACGGTTGAGGACACCTCCCAGATGAAAGGTGCCCCCACAGGTAACTGTGGCTGGTTTGACACTGCCAAGTGACTCCTGCAAACTGACATCAGGAACCTGGCCTGGTGACTTTTGTTTCTCTGGGGAAAGGCCATGGTTCATGTCCATGGCCTGGTGGCCCGGAGTGGCCGGCTGCCTGCTGTAATTCCGCATGGATCAGGATGCCTCCCAGAGCGAAAGTACCACCAGAGGAAACTGTGGTTGCTTTGACAGTGCCAAGTGCCTCCTGCAAACTGACATCAGGAACCTGGCCTGGTGACTTTTGTTTCTCTGGGGAAAAGCCATGGTTCATGTCCAGAGCCTGGTGGCCCGGAGTGGCCGGCTGCCTGCTGAAATTCCACATGGATCAGGATGCCTCCCAGATGAAAAATGCCCCCAGAGGAAACTGCGTCAGGTTTGACAGTGCCAAGTGCCTCCTGCAAACTGACATCAGGAACCTGGCCTGGTGACTTTTGTTTCTCTGGGGAAAGGCCATCATTCTTGTCCGGGGCCCAGAGTGGCCTGGGGTGGCCGGCTGCCTGCTGAAATTCCGCACGGTTGAGGATACCTCCCAGATGAAAGGTGCCCCCACAGGCAACTGTGGCTGGTTTGACAGTGCCAAGTGCCTCCTGCAAACTGACATCAGCAACCTGGCCTGGTGACTTTTCTTTCTCTGGGGAAAAGCCATGGTTCATGTCCAGGTCCTGGGGGCCCGGAGTGGCCGGCTGCCTGCTGAAATTCCGCATGGATCAGGATGCCTCCCAGATGAAAGGTGCCCCCACAGGCAACTGTGGCTGGTTTGACAGTGCCAAGTGCCTCCTGCCAACTGACATCAGGAACCTGGCCTGGTGACTTTTGTTTCTCTGGGGAAAGGCCATCATTCTTGTCCAGGGCCTGGTGGCCCGGAGTGGCCGGCTAACTGCTGAAATTCCGCTTGGATCAGGATGCCTCCCACATGAAAAATGCCCCCACAGGCACCTGTGGCTGGTTTGGCAGTGCCAAGTGCCTCCTGCCAACTGACATCTGGAACCTGGCCTGGTGACTTTTGTTTCTCTGGGGAAAGTCCATGGTTCATGTACATGGCCTGGTGGCCCGGAGTGGCCGGCTGCCGGCTGAAATTCTGCATGGATCAGGATGCCGCCGAGATGGAAGGTGCCACCACAGGCAACTGTGGCTGGTTTGACAGTGCCAAGTGCCTCCTGCAAACTGACATCAGGAACCTGGCCTGGTGACTTTTGTTTCTCTGGGGAAAGGCCATCGTTCATGTCCAGGGCCTAGTGGCCCGGAGTGGCTGGCTGCCTCCTGAAATTCCACATGGATCAGGATGCCTCCCAGATGCAAGGTGCCCCCAGAGGAAACTGCGTCAGGTTTGACAGTGCCAAGTGCCTCCTGCAAACTGACATCAGGAACCTGGCCTGGTGACTTTTGTTTCTCTGGGGAAAGGCCATGGTTCATATCCAGGGCCTGGGAGCTCGGAGTGGCCGGCTGCCTGCTGAAATTCCGCATGGATCAGGATGCCTCCCACATGAAAAATGCCCCCACAGGCAACTGCGTCTGGTTTGACAGTGCCAAGTGCCTCCTGCCAACTGACATCAGCAACCTGGCCTGGTGACTTTTGTTTCTGTGTGTAAAGGCCATCATTCTTTTCCAGGGCCTGGTGGCCCGGAGTGGCCGGCTGCCTGCTGAAATTCCGCACGGATCAGGATGCCTCCCAGACCGAAAGTACCACCCAAGGCAAATGTGGCTGGTTTGACAGTGCCAAGTGTCTCCTGCAAACAGACATCAGCGACCTGGCCTGCTGAGTTCTGTTTCTCTGGGGAAAGGCCATCGTTCCTCTCCAGGGCCCGGCGGCTCGAGTGGCCGACTGCCTGCTGAAATTCCACATGGATCAGGATGCCTCCCAGATGAAAGGTGCCCCCACAGGCAACTGTGGCTGGTTTGACAGTGCCAAGTGCCTCCTGCAAACTGACATCAGGAACCTGGCCTGGTGACTTTTATTTCTCTGGGTAAAGGCCATCATTCGTGTCCAGTACCCCGCGGCCTGGAGAGGCCGGCTGCCTGCTGAAATTCCGCACGGTTGAGGACACCTCCCAGATGAAAGGTGCCCCCACAGGTAACTGTGGCTGGTTTGACAGTGCCAAGTGCCTCCTGCAAACTGACATCAGGAACCTGGCCTGGTGACTTTTGTTTCTCTGGGGAAAAGCCATGGTTCATGTCCAGGGCCTGGTGGCCCGGAGTGGCCGGCTGCCTGCTGAAATTCCACATGGATCAGGGTGCCTCCCAGATGAAAAATGCCCCCAGAGGAAACTGCGTCAGGTTTGACAGTGCCAAGTGCCTCCTGCAAACTGACATCAGGAACCTGGCCTGGTGACTTTTGTTTCTCTGGGGAAAGGCCATCATTCTTGTCCGGGGCCCAGAGTGGCCTGGGGTGGCCGGCTGCCTGCTGAAATTCCGCACGGTTGAGGATACCTCCCAGATGAAAGGTGCCCCCACAGGCAACTGTGGCTGGTTTGACAGTGCCAAGTGCCTCCTGCAAACTGACATCAGCAACCTGGCCTGGTGACTTTTCTTTCTCTGGGGAAAAGCCATGGTTCATGTCCAGGTCCTGGGGGCCCGGAGTGGCCGGCTGCCTGCTGAAATTCCGCATGGATCAGGATGCCTCCCAGATGAAAGGTGCCCCCACAGGCAACTGTGGCTGGTTTGACAGTGCCAAGTGCCTCCTGCAAACTGACATCAGGAACCTGGCCTGGTGACTTTTGTTTCTCTGGGGAAAGGCCATCATTCTTGTCCAGGGCCTGGTGGCCCGGAGTGGCCGGCTGACTGCTGAAATTCCGCATGGATCAGGATGCCTCCCACATGAAAAATGCCCCCAGAGGAAACAGCGTCAGGTTTGACAGTGCCAAGTGCCTCCTGCAAACTGACATCAGGAACCTGGCCTGGTGACTTTTGTTTCTCTGGGGAAAGGCCATGGTTCATGTCCAGGGCCTGGGGGCTCGGAGTGGCCGGCTGCCTGCTGAAATTCCGCATGGATCAGGATGCCTCCCACATGAAAAATGCCCCCACAGGCAACTGCGTCTGGTTTGACAGTGCCAAGTGCCTCCTGCAAACTGACATCTGGAACCTGGCCTGGTGACTTTTGTTTCTCTGGGGAAAGGCCATGGTTCATATCCTGAGCCTGGTGTCCTGGAGTGGCCGGCTGCCTGCTGAAATTCCGCACGGACCAGGATGCCGCCCAGGTGAAAGGTACCACCAGAGGCAACCGCGGCTGGTTTGACAGTGCCAAGTGCTACCTGTAAACTGACATCAGGAACCTGGCCTGGTGACTTTTGTTTCTCTGGGGAAAGGCCATGATTCTTTTCCGGGGTACGGTGGCCCGGAGTGGCCGGCTGCCTGCTGAAATTCCAAAAGGATCAGGATGCCTCCCAGACCGAAAGTACCACCCAAGGCAACTGTGGCTCGTTTGACACTGCCAAGTGCCTCCTGCAAAATGACATCAGCGACCTGGCCTGCTGAGTTCTGTTTCTCTGGGGAAAGGCCATGGTTCATGTCCAGGGCTTGGTGGCCCGGAGTGGCCGGCTGCCTGCTGAAATTCCGCACGGATGAGAATACATCCCAGGTGCAAGGTGCCCCCACAGCCACTGCGTCTGGTTTGACAGTGCCAAGTGCCTCCTGCAAACTGACATCAGGAACCTGGCCTGGTGACTTTTGTTTCTCTGGGGAAAGGCCATCATTCTTTTCCAGGGTACGGTGGCCCGGAGTGGCCGGCTGCCTGCTGAAATTCCGCACGGATCAGGATGCCTCCCAGACCGAAAGTACCACCCAAGGCAAATGTGGCTGGTTTGACAGTGCCAAGTGCCTCCTGCAAACAGACATCAGCGACCTGGCCTGCTGAGTTCTGTTTCTCTGGGGAAAGGCCATCGTTCCTCTCCAGGGCCTGGTGGCTCGAGTGGCAGGCTGCCTGCTGAAATTCCAAACGGATCAGGATGCCTCCCAGATGAAAGGTGCCCCCACAGGTAACTGTGGCTGGTTTGACAGTGCCAAGTGCCTCCTGCAAACTGACATCAGGAACCTGGCCTGGTGACTTGTATTTCTCTGGGTAAAGGCCATCATTCGTGTCCAGTGCCCCGCGGCCTGGAGTGGCTTGCTGCCTGCTGAAATTCCGCACGGATCAGGATGCCTCCCAGATCGAAAGTACCACCCAAGGCAACTGTGGCTGGTTTGACAGTGCCAAGTGCCTCCTGCAAACAGACATCAGCGACCTGGCCTGCTGAGTTCTGTTTCTCTGGGGAAAGGCCATCATTCTTGTCCGGGGCCCAGAGCTGCCGGAGTGGCCGGCTGCCTGCTGAAATTCCTCACGGTTGAGGATACCACCCAGATGAAAGGTGCCCCCACAGGTAACTGTGGCTGGTTTGACAGTGCCAAGTGCCTCCTGCAAACTGACATCAGGAACCTGGCCTGGTGACTTTTGTTTCTCTGGGGAAAGTCCATGGTTCATGTACATGGCCTGGTGGCCCGGAGTGGCCGGCTGCCGGCTGAAATTCTGCATGGATCAGGATGCCGCCGAGATGGAAGGTGCCACCACAGGCAACTGTGGCTGGTTTGACAGTGCCAAGTGCCTCCTGCAAACTGACATCAGGAACCTGGCCTGGTGACTTTTTTTCTCTGGGGAAAGGCCATGGTTCATGTCCAGGGCCTGGGAGCTCGGAGTGGCCGGCTGCCTGCTGAAATTCCGCATGGATCAGGATGCCTCCCACATGACAAATGCCCCCACAGGCAACTGCGTCTGGTTTGACAGTGCCAAGTGCCTCCTGCCAACTGACATCAGCAACCTGGCCTGGTGACTTTTGTTTCTGTGTGTAAAGGCCATCATTCTTTTCCAGGGCCTGGTGGCCCGGAGTGGCCGGCTGCCTGCTGAAATTCCGCACGGATCAGGATGCCTCCCAGACCGAAAGTACCACCCAAGGCAAATGTGGCTGGTTTGACAGTGCCAAGTGCCTCCTGCAAACAGACATCAGCGACCTGGCCTGCTGAGTTCTGTTTCTCTGGGGAAAGGCCATCGTTCCTCTCCAGGGCCCGGTGGCTCGAGTGGCAGGCTGCCTGCTGAAATTCCACATGGATCAGGATGCCTCCCAGATGAAAGGTGCCCCCACAGGCAACTGTGGCTGGTTTGACAGTGCCAAGTGCCTCCTGCAAACTGACATCAGGAACCTGGCCTGGTGACTTTTATTTCTCTGGGTAAAGGCCATCATTCGTGTCCAGTACCCCGCGGCCTGGAGAGGCCGGCTGCCTGCTGAAATTCCGCACGGTTGAGGACACCTCCCAGATGAAAGGTGCCCCCACAGGTAACTGTGGCTGGTTTGACACTGCCAAGTGACTCCTGCAAACTGACATCAGGAACCTGGCCTGGTGACTTTTGTTTCTCTGGGGAAAGGCCATGGTTCATGTCCATGGCCTGGTGGCCCGGAGTGGCCGGCTGCCTGCTGTAATTCCGCATGGATCAGGATGCCTCCCAGAGCGAAAGTACCACCAGAGGAAACTGTGGTTGCTTTGACAGTGCCAAGTGCCTCCTGCAAACTGACATCAGGAACCTGGCCTGGTGACTTTTGTTTCTCTGGGGAAAAGCCATGGTTCATGTCCAGAGCCTGGTGGCCCGGAGTGGCCGGCTGCCTGCTGAAATTCCACATGGATCAGGATGCCTCCCAGATGAAAAATGCCCCCAGAGGAAACTGCGTCAGGTTTGACAGTGCCAAGTGCCTCCTGCAAACTGACATCAGGAACCTGGCCTGGTGACTTTTGTTTCTCTGGGGAAAGGCCATCATTCTTGTCCGGGGCCCAGAGTGGCCTGGGGTGGCCGGCTGCCTGCTGAAATTCCGCACGGTTGAGGATACCTCCCAGATGAAAGGTGCCCCCACAGGCAACTGTGGCTGGTTTGACAGTGCCAAGTGCCTCCTGCAAACTGACATCAGCAACCTGGCCTGGTGACTTTTCTTTCTCTGGGGAAAAGCCATGGTTCATGTCCAGGTCCTGGGGGCCCGGAGTGGCCGGCTGCCTGCTGAAATTCCGCATGGATCAGGATGCCTCCCAGATGAAAGGTGCCCCCACAGGCAACTGTGGCTGGTTTGACAGTGCCAAGTGCCTCCTGCCAACTGACATCAGGAACCTGGCCTGGTGACTTTTGTTTCTCTGGGGAAAGGCCATCATTCTTGTCCAGGGCCTGGTGGCCCGGAGTGGCCGGCTAACTGCTGAAATTCCGCTTGGATCAGGATGCCTCCCACATGAAAAATGCCCCCACAGGCACCTGTGGCTGGTTTGGCAGTGCCAAGTGCCTCCTGCCAACTGACATCTGGAACCTGGCCTGGTGACTTTTGTTTCTCTGGGGAAAGTCCATGGTTCATGTACATGGCCTGGTGGCCCGGAGTGGCCGGCTGCCGGCTGAAATTCTGCATGGATCAGGATGCCGCCGAGATGGAAGGTGCCACCACAGGCAACTGTGGCTGGTTTGACAGTGCCAAGTGCCTCCTGCAAACTGACATCAGGAACCTGGCCTGGTGACTTTTGTTTCTCTGGGGAAAGGCCATCGTTCATGTCCAGGGCCTAGTGGCCCGGAGTGGCTGGCTGCCTCCTGAAATTCCACATGGATCAGGATGCCTCCCAGATGCAAGGTGCCCCCAGAGGAAACTGCGTCAGGTTTGACAGTGCCAAGTGCCTCCTGCAAACTGACATCAGGAACCTGGCCTGGTGACTTTTGTTTCTCTGGGGAAAGGCCATGGTTCATATCCAGGGCCTGGGAGCTCGGAGTGGCCGGCTGCCTGCTGAAATTCCGCATGGATCAGGATGCCTCCCACATGAAAAATGCCCCCACAGGCAACTGCGTCTGGTTTGACAGTGCCAAGTGCCTCCTGCCAACTGACATCAGCAACCTGGCCTGGTGACTTTTGTTTCTGTGTGTAAAGGCCATCATTCTTTTCCAGGGCCTGGTGGCCCGGAGTGGCCGGCTGCCTGCTGAAATTCCGCACGGATCAGGATGCCTCCCAGACCGAAAGTACCACCCAAGGCAAATGTGGCTGGTTTGACAGTGCCAAGTGTCTCCTGCAAACAGACATCAGCGACCTGGCCTGCTGAGTTCTGTTTCTCTGGGGAAAGGCCATCGTTCCTCTCCAGGGCCCGGCGGCTCGAGTGGCCGACTGCCTGCTGAAATTCCACATGGATCAGGATGCCTCCCAGATGAAAGGTGCCCCCACAGGCAACTGTGGCTGGTTTGACAGTGCCAAGTGCCTCCTGCAAACTGACATCAGGAACCTGGCCTGGTGACTTTTATTTCTCTGGGTAAAGGCCATCATTCGTGTCCAGTACCCCGCGGCCTGGAGAGGCCGGCTGCCTGCTGAAATTCCGCACGGTTGAGGACACCTCCCAGATGAAAGGTGCCCCCACAGGTAACTGTGGCTGGTTTGACAGTGCCAAGTGCCTCCTGCAAACTGACATCAGGAACCTGGCCTGGTGACTTTTGTTTCTCTGGGGAAAAGCCATGGTTCATGTCCAGGGCCTGGTGGCCCGGAGTGGCCGGCTGCCTGCTGAAATTCCACATGGATCAGGGTGCCTCCCAGATGAAAAATGCCCCCAGAGGAAACTGCGTCAGGTTTGACAGTGCCAAGTGCCTCCTGCAAACTGACATCAGGAACCTGGCCTGGTGACTTTTGTTTCTCTGGGGAAAGGCCATCATTCTTGTCCGGGGCCCAGAGTGGCCTGGGGTGGCCGGCTGCCTGCTGAAATTCCGCACGGTTGAGGATACCTCCCAGATGAAAGGTGCCCCCACAGGCAACTGTGGCTGGTTTGACAGTGCCAAGTGCCTCCTGCAAACTGACATCAGCAACCTGGCCTGGTGACTTTTCTTTCTCTGGGGAAAAGCCATGGTTCATGTCCAGGTCCTGGGGGCCCGGAGTGGCCGGCTGCCTGCTGAAATTCCGCATGGATCAGGATGCCTCCCAGATGAAAGGTGCCCCCACAGGCAACTGTGGCTGGTTTGACAGTGCCAAGTGCCTCCTGCAAACTGACATCAGGAACCTGGCCTGGTGACTTTTGTTTCTCTGGGGAAAGGCCATCATTCTTGTCCAGGGCCTGGTGGCCCGGAGTGGCCGGCTGACTGCTGAAATTCCGCATGGATCAGGATGCCTCCCACATGAAAAATGCCCCCAGAGGAAACAGCGTCAGGTTTGACAGTGCCAAGTGCCTCCTGCAAACTGACATCAGGAACCTGGCCTGGTGACTTTTGTTTCTCTGGGGAAAGGCCATGGTTCATGTCCAGGGCCTGGGGGCTCGGAGTGGCCGGCTGCCTGCTGAAATTCCGCATGGATCAGGATGCCTCCCACATGAAAAATGCCCCCACAGGCAACTGCGTCTGGTTTGACAGTGCCAAGTGCCTCCTGCAAACTGACATCTGGAACCTGGCCTGGTGACTTTTGTTTCTCTGGGGAAAGGCCATGGTTCATATCCTGAGCCTGGTGTCCTGGAGTGGCCGGCTGCCTGCTGAAATTCCGCACGGACCAGGATGCCGCCCAGGTGAAAGGTACCACCAGAGGCAACCGCGGCTGGTTTGACAGTGCCAAGTGCTACCTGTAAACTGACATCAGGAACCTGGCCTGGTGACTTTTGTTTCTCTGGGGAAAGGCCATGATTCTTTTCCGGGGTACGGTGGCCCGGAGTGGCCGGCTGCCTGCTGAAATTCCAAAAGGATCAGGATGCCTCCCAGACCGAAAGTACCACCCAAGGCAACTGTGGCTCGTTTGACACTGCCAAGTGCCTCCTGCAAAATGACATCAGCGACCTGGCCTGCTGAGTTCTGTTTCTCTGGGGAAAGGCCATGGTTCATGTCCAGGGCTTGGTGGCCCGGAGTGGCCGGCTGCCTGCTGAAATTCCGCACGGATGAGAATACATCCCAGGTGCAAGGTGCCCCCACAGCCACTGCGTCTGGTTTGACAGTGCCAAGTGCCTCCTGCAAACTGACATCAGGAACCTGGCCTGGTGACTTTTGTTTCTCTGGGGAAAGGCCATCATTCTTTTCCAGGGTACGGTGGCCCGGAGTGGCCGGCTGCCTGCTGAAATTCCGCACGGATCAGGATGCCTCCCAGACCGAAAGTACCACCCAAGGCAAATGTGGCTGGTTTGACAGTGCCAAGTGCCTCCTGCAAACAGACATCAGCGACCTGGCCTGCTGAGTTCTGTTTCTCTGGGGAAAGGCCATCGTTCCTCTCCAGGGCCTGGTGGCTCGAGTGGCAGGCTGCCTGCTGAAATTCCAAACGGATCAGGATGCCTCCCAGATGAAAGGTGCCCCCACAGGTAACTGTGGCTGGTTTGACAGTGCCAAGTGCCTCCTGCAAACTGACATCAGGAACCTGGCCTGGTGACTTGTATTTCTCTGGGTAAAGGCCATCATTCGTGTCCAGTGCCCCGCGGCCTGGAGTGGCTTGCTGCCTGCTGAAATTCCGCACGGATCAGGATGCCTCCCAGATCGAAAGTACCACCCAAGGCAACTGTGGCTGGTTTGACAGTGCCAAGTGCCTCCTGCAAACAGACATCAGCGACCTGGCCTGCTGAGTTCTGTTTCTCTGGGGAAAGGCCATCATTCTTGTCCGGGGCCCAGAGCTGCCGGAGTGGCCGGCTGCCTGCTGAAATTCCTCACGGTTGAGGATACCACCCAGATGAAAGGTGCCCCCACAGGTAACTGTGGCTGGTTTGACAGTGCCAAGTGCCTCCTGCAAACTGACATCAGGAACCTGGCCTGGTGACTTTTGTTTCTCTGGGGAAAGTCCATGGTTCATGTCCATGGCCTGGGGGCCTGGAGTGGCCGGCCGCCGGCTGAAATTCTGCATGGATCAGGATGCCGCCGAGATGGAAGGTGCCACCACAGGCAACTGTGGCTGGTTTGACAGTGCCAAGTGCCTCCTGCAAACTGACATCAGGAACCTGGCCTGCTGACTTTTGTTTCTCTGGGGAAAGGCCATCGTTCATGTCCAGGGCCTGGTAGCCCGGAGTGGCTGGCTGCCTCCTGAAATTCCACATGGATCAGGATGCCTCCCAGATGCAAGGTGCCCCCAGAGGAAACTGCGTCAGGTTTGACAGTGCCAAGTGCCTCCTGCAAACTGACATCAGCAACCTGGCCTGGTGACTTTTGTTTCTGTGTGTAAAGGCCATCATTCTTTTCCAGGGCCTGGTGGCCCGGAGTGGCCGGCTGCCTGCTGAAATCCCGCACGGATCAGGATGCCTCCCAGACCGAAAGTACCACCCAAGGCAAATGTGGCTGGTTTGACAGTGCCAAGTGCCTCCTGCAAACAGACATCAGCGACCTAGCCTGCTGAGTTCTGTTTCTCTGGGGAAAGGCCATCGTTCCTCTCCAGGGCCCGGTGGCTCGAGTGGCAGGCTGCCTGCTGAAATTCCACATGGATCAGGATGCCTCCCAGATGAAAGGTGCCCCCACAGGCAACTGTGGCTGGTTTGACAGTGCCAAGTGCCTCCTGAAACTGACATCAGGAACCTGGCCTGGTGACTTTTATTTCTCTGGGTAAAGGCCATCATTCGTGTCCAGTACCCCGCGGCCTGGAGAGGCCGGCTGCCTGCTGAAATTCCGCACGGTTGAGGACACCTCCCAGATGAAAGGTGCCCCCACAGGTAACTGTGGCTGGTTTGACACTGCCAAGTGCCTCCTGCAAACTGACATCAGGAACCTGGCCTGGTGACTTTTGTTTCTCTGGGGAAAAGCCATGGTTCATGTCCATGGCCTGGTGGCCCGGAGTGGCCGGCTGCCTGCTGAAATTCCACATGGATCAGGATGCCTCCCAGATGAAAAATGCCCCCAGAGGAAACTGCGTCAGGTTTGAGAGTGCCAAGTGCCTCCTGCAAACTGACATCAGGAACCTGGCCTGGTGACTTTTGTTTCTCTGGGGAAAGGCCATCATTCTTGTCCGGGACCCAGAGTGGCCTGGGATGGCCGGCTGCCTGCTGAAATTCCGCACGGTTGAGGATACCTCCCAGATGAAAGGTGCCCCCACAGGCAACTGTGGCTGGTTTGACAGTGCCAAGTGCCTCCTGCAAACTGACATCAGGAACCTGGCCTGGTGACTTTTGTTTCTCTGGGGAAAGGCCATCATTCTTGTCCAGGGCCTGGTGGCCCGGAGTGGCCGGCTGACTGCTGAAATTCCGCATGGATCAGGATGCCTCCCACATGAAAAATGCCCCCACAGGCAACTGTGGCTGGTTTGACAGTGCCAAGTGCCTCCTGCCAACTGACATCTGGAACCTGGCCTGGTGACTTTTGTTTCTCTGGGGAAAGGCCATGGTTCATATCCTGAGCCTGGTGTCCTGGAGTGGCCGGCTGCCTGCTGAAATTCCGCACGGACCAGGATGCCGCCCAGGTGAAAGGTACCACCAGAGGCAACCGCGGCTGGTTTGACAGTGCCAAGTGCTACCTGTAAACTGACATCAGGAACCTGGCCTGGTGACTTTTGTTTCTCTGGGGAAAGGCCATGATTCTTTTCCGGGGTATGGTGGCCCGGAGTGGCCGGCTGCCTGCTGAAATTCCAAAAGGATCAGGATGCCTCCCAGACCGAAAGTACCACCCAAGGCAACTGTGGCTCGTTTGACAGTGCCAAGTGCCTCCTGCAAACAGACATCAGCGACCTGGCCTGCTGAGTTCTGTTTCTCTGGGGAAAGGCCATGGTTCATGTCCAGGGCTTGGTGGCCCGGAGTGGCCGGCTGCCTGCTGAAATTCCGCACGGATGAGAATACATCCCAGGTGCAAGGTGCCCCCACAGCCACTGCGTCTGGTTTGACAGTGCCAAGTGCCTCCTGCAAACTGACATCAGGAACCTGGCCTGGTGACTTTTGTTTCTCTGGGTAAAGGCCATCATTCTTTTCCAGGGTACGGTGGCCCGGAGTGGCCGGCTGCCTGCTGAAATTCCGCACGGATCAGGATGCCTCCCAGACCGAAAGTACCACCCAAGGCAAATGTGGCTGGTTTGACAGTGCCAAGTGCCTCCTGCAAACTGACATCAGCGACCTGGCCTGCTGAGTTCTGTTTCTCTGGGGAAAGGCCATCGTTCCTCTCCAGGGCCTGGTGGCTCGAGTGGCAGGCTGCCTGCTGAAATTCCAAACGGATCAGGATGCCTCCCAGATGAAAGGTGCCCCCACAGGTAACTGTGGCTGGTTTGACAGTGCCAAGTGCCTCCTGCAAACTGACATCAGGAACCTGGCCTGGTGACTTTTATTTCTCTGGGTAAAGGCCATCATTCGTGTCCAGTGCCCCGCGGCCTGGAGTGGCTTGCTGCCTGCTGAAATTCCGCACGGATCAGGATGCCTCCCAGATCGAAAGTACCACCCAAGGCAACTGTGGCTGGTTTGACAGTGCCAAGTGCCTCCTGCAAACAGACATCAGCGACCTGGCCTGCTGAGTTCTGTTTCTCTGGGGAAAGGCCATCATTCTTGTCCGGGGCCCAGAGCTGCCGGAGTGGCCGGCTGCCTGCTGAAATTCCTCACGGTTGTGGATACCACCCAGATGAAAGGTGCCCCCACAGGTAACTGTGGCTGGTTTGACAGTGCCAAGTGCCTCCTGCAAACTGACATCAGGAACCTGGCCTGGTGACTTTTGTTTCTCTGGGGAAAGTCCATGGTTCATGTCCATGGCCTGGGGGCCCGGAGTGGCTGGCTGCCTGCTGAAATTCCACATGGATCAGGATGCCTCCCAGATGCAAGGTGCCCCCAGAGGAAACTGCGTCAGGTTTGACAGTGCCAAGTGCCTCCTGCAAACTGACATCAGGAACCTGGCCTGGTGACTTTTTTTTCTCTCGGGAAAGACCATGGTTCATGTCCAGGGCCTGGGAGCTCGGAGTGGCCGGCTGCCTGCTGAAATTCCGCATGGATCAGGATGCCGCCGAGATGGAAGGTGCCACCACAGGCAACTGTGGCTGGTTTGACAGTGCCAAGTGCCTCCTGCAAACTGACATCAGGAACCTGGCCTGCTGACTTTTGTTTCTCTGGGGAAAGGCCATCGTTCATGTCCAGGGCCTGGTAGCCCGGAGTGGCTGGCTGCCTCCTGAAATTCCACATGGATCAGGATGCCTCCCAGATGCAAGGTGCCCCCAGAGGAAACTGCGTCAGGTTTGACAGTGCCAAGTGCCTCCTGCAAACTGACATCAGCAACCTGGCCTGGTGACTTTTGTTTCTGTGTGTAAAGGCCATCATTCTTTTCCAGGGCCTGGTGGCCCGGAGTGGCCGGCTGCCTGCTGAAATCCCGCACGGATCAGGATGCCTCCCAGACCGAAAGTACCACCCAAGGCAAATGTGGCTGGTTTGACAGTGCCAAGTGCCTCCTGCAAACAGACATCAGCGACCTAGCCTGCTGAGTTCTGTTTCTCTGGGGAAAGGCCATCGTTCCTCTCCAGGGCCCGGTGGCTCGAGTGGCAGGCTGCCTGCTGAAATTCCACATGGATCAGGATGCCTCCCAGATGAAAGGTGCCCCCACAGGCAACTGTGGCTGGTTTGACAGTGCCAAGTGCCTCCTGAAACTGACATCAGGAACCTGGCCTGGTGACTTTTATTTCTCTGGGTAAAGGCCATCATTCGTGTCCAGTACCCCGCGGCCTGGAGAGGCCGGCTGCCTGCTGAAATTCCGCACGGTTGAGGACACCTCCCAGATGAAAGGTGCCCCCACAGGTAACTGTGGCTGGTTTGACACTGCCAAGTGCCTCCTGCAAACTGACATCAGGAACCTGGCCTGGTGACTTTTGTTTCTCTGGGGAAAAGCCATGGTTCATGTCCATGGCCTGGTGGCCCGGAGTGGCCGGCTGCCTGCTGAAATTCCACATGGATCAGGATGCCTCCCAGATGAAAAATGCCCCCAGAGGAAACTGCGTCAGGTTTGACAGTGCCAAGTGCCTCCTGCAAACTGACATCAGGAACCTGGCCTGGTGACTTTTGTTTCTCTGGGGAAAGGCCATCATTCTTGTCCGGGACCCAGAGTGGCCTGGGATGGCCGGCTGCCTGCTGAAATTCCGCACGGTTGAGGATACCTCCCAGATGAAAGGTGCCCCCACAGGCAACTGTGGCTGGTTTGACAGTGCCAAGTGCCTCCTGCAAACTGACATCAGGAACCTGGCCTGGTGACTTTTGTTTCTCTGGGGAAAGGCCATCATTCTTGTCCAGGGCCTGGTGGCCCGGAGTGGCCGGCTGACTGCTGAAATTCCGCATGGATCAGGATGCCTCCCACATGAAAAATGCCCCCACAGGCAACTGTGGCTGGTTTGACAGTGCCAAGTGCCTCCTGCCAACTGACATCTGGAACCTGGCCTGGTGACTTTTGTTTCTCTGGGGAAAGGCCATGGTTCATATCCTGAGCCTGGTGTCCTGGAGTGGCCGGCTGCCTGCTGAAATTCCGCACGGACCAGGATGCCGCCCAGGTGAAAGGTACCACCAGAGGCAACCGCGGCTGGTTTGACAGTGCCAAGTGCTACCTGTAAACTGACATCAGGAACCTGGCCTGGTGACTTTTGTTTCTCTGGGGAAAGGCCATGATTCTTTTCCGGGGTATGGTGGCCCGGAGTGGCCGGCTGCCTGCTGAAATTCCAAAAGGATCAGGATGCCTCCCAGACCGAAAGTACCACCCAAGGCAACTGTGGCTCGTTTGACAGTGCCAAGTGCCTCCTGCAAACAGACATCAGCGACCTGGCCTGCTGAGTTCTGTTTCTCTGGGGAAAGGCCATGGTTCATGTCCAGGGCTTGGTGGCCCGGAGTGGCCGGCTGCCTGCTGAAATTCCGCACGGATGAGAATACATCCCAGGTGCAAGGTGCCCCCACAGCCACTGCGTCTGGTTTGACAGTGCCAAGTGCCTCCTGCAAACTGACATCAGGAACCTGGCCTGGTGACTTTTGTTTCTCTGGGGAAAGGCCATCATTCTTTTCCGGGGCCCAGATTGGCCGGAGTGGCCGGCTGCCTGCTGAAATTCCACACAGTTGTGGATTCCTCCCAGATGAAAAATGCCCCCACAGGCAACTGCGTCTGGTTTGACAGTGCCAAGTGCCTCCTGCAAACTGACATCAGGAACCTGGCCTGGTGACTTTTGTTTCTCTGGGTAAAGGCCATCATTCTTTTCCAGGGTACGGTGGCCCGGAGTGGCCGGCTGCCTGCTGAAATTCCGCACGGATCAGGATGCCTCCCAGACCGAAAGTACCACCCAAGGCAAATGTGGCTGGTTTGACAGTGCCAAGTGCCTCCTGCAAACTGACATCAGCGACCTGGCCTGCTGAGTTCTGTTTCTCTGGGGAAAGGCCATCGTTCCTCTCCAGGGCCTGGTGGCTCGAGTGGCAGGCTGCCTGCTGAAATTCCAAACGGATCAGGATGCCTCCCAGATGAAAGGTGCCCCCACAGGTAACTGTGGCTGGTTTGACAGTGCCAAGTGCCTCCTGCAAACTGACATCAGGAACCTGGCCTGGTGACTTTTATTTCTCTGGGTAAAGGCCATCATTCGTGTCCAGTGCCCCGCGGCCTGGAGTGGCTTGCTGCCTGCTGAAATTCCGCACGGATCAGGATGCCTCCCAGATCGAAAGTACCACCCAAGGCAACTGTGGCTGGTTTGACAGTGCCAAGTGCCTCCTGCAAACAGACATCAGCGACCTGGCCTGCTGAGTTCTGTTTCTCTGGGGAAAGGCCATCATTCTTGTCCGGGGCCCAGAGCTGCCGGAGTGGCCGGCTGCCTGCTGAAATTCCTCACGGTTGTGGATACCACCCAGATGAAAGGTGCCCCCACAGGTAACTGTGGCTGGTTTGACAGTGCCAAGTGCCTCCTGCAAACTGACATCAGGAACCTGGCCTGGTGACTTTTGTTTCTCTGGGGAAAGTCCATGGTTCATGTCCATGGCCTGGGGGCCCGGAGTGGCTGGCTGCCTCCTGAAATTCCACATGGATCAGGATGCCTCCCAGATGCAAGGTGCCCCCAGAGGAAACTGCGTCAGGTTTGACAGTGCCAAGTGCCTCCTGCAAACTGACATCAGGAACCTGGCCTGGTGACTTTTTTTTCTCTCGGGAAAGACCATGGTTCATGTCCAGGGCCTGGGAGCTCGGAGTGGCCGACTGCCTGCTGAAATTCCGCATGGATCAGGATGCCTCCCACATGAAAAATGCCCCCACAGGCAACTGCGTCTGGTTTGACAGTGCCAAGTGCCTCCTGCCAACTGACATCAGCAACCTGGCCTGGTGACTTTTGTTTCTGTGTGTAAAGGCCATCATTCTTTTCCAGGGCCTGGTGGCCCGGAGTGGCCGGCTGCCTGCTGAAATTCCGCACGGTTGAGGACACCTCCCAGATGAAAGGTGCCCCCACAGGTAACTGTGGCTGGTTTGACAGTGCCAAGTGCCTCCTGCAAACTGACATCAGGAACCTGGCCTGGTGACTTTTGTTTCTCTGGGGAAAAGCCATGGTTCATGTCCAGGGCCTGGTGGCCCGGAGTGGCCGGCAGCCTGCTGAAATTCCACATGGATCAGGGTGCCTCCCAGATGAAAAATGCCCCCAGAGGAAACTGCGTCAGGTTTGACAGTGCCAAGTGCCTCCTGCAAACTGACATCAGGAACCTGGCCTGGTGACTTTTGTTTCTCTGGGGAAAGGCCATCATTCGTGTCCGGGGCCCAGAGTGGCCTGGGGTGGCCGGCTGCCTGCTGAAATTCCGCACGGTTGAGGATACCTCCCAGATGAAAGGTGCCCCCACAGGCAACTGTGGCTGGTTTGACAGTGCCAAGTGCCTCCTGCAAACTGACATCAGCAACCTGGCCTGGTGACTTTTCTTTCTCTGGGGAAAAGCCATGGTTCATGTCCAGGTCCTGGGGGCCCGGAGTGGCCGGCTGCCTGCTGAAATTCCGCATGGATCAGGATGCCTCCCAGATGAAAGGTGCCCCCACAGGCAACTGTGGCTGGTTTGACAGTGCCAAGTGCCTCCTGCAAACTGACATCAGGAACCTGGCCTGGTGACTTTTGTTTCTCTGGGGAAAGGCCATCATTCTTGTCCAGGTCCTGGTGGCCCGGAGTGGCCGGCTGACTGCTGAAATTCCGCATGGATCAGGATGCCTCCCACATGAAAAATGCCCCCAGAGGAAACAGCGTCAGGTTTGACAGTGCCAAGTGCCTCCTGCAAACTGACATCAGGAACCTGGCCTGGTGACTTTTGTTTCTCTGGGGAAAGGCCATGGTTCATGTCCAGGGCCTGGGGGCTCGGAGTGGCCGGCTGCCTGCTGAAATTCCGCATGGATCAGGATGCCTCCCACATGAAAAATGCCCCCACAGGCAACTGCGTCTGGTTTGACAGTGCCAAGTGCCTCCTGCAAACTGACATCTGGAACCTGGCCTGGTGACTTTTGTTTCTCTGGGGAAAGGCCATGGTTCATATCCTGAGCCTGGTGTCCTGGAGTGGCCGGCTGCCTGCTGAAATTCCGCACGGACCAGGATGCCGCCCAGGTGAAAGGTACCACCAGAGGCAACTGCGGCTGGTTTGACAGTGCCAAGTGCTACCTGTAAACTGACATCAGGAACCTGGCCTGGTGACTTTTGTTTCTCTGGGGAAAGGCCATGATTCTTTTCCGGGGTACGGTGGCCCGGAGTGGCCGGCTGCCTGCTGAAATTCCAAAAGGATCAGGATGCCTCCCAGACCGAAAGTACCACCCAAGGCAACTGTGGCTCGTTTGACACTGCCAAGTGCCTCCTGCAAAATGACATCAGCGACCTGGCCTGCTGAGTTCTGTTTCTCTGGGGAAAGGCCATGGTTCATGTCCAGGGCTTGGTGGCCCGGAGTGGCCGGCTGCCTGCTGAAATTCCGCACGGATGAGAATACATCCCAGGTGCAAGGTGCCCCCACAGCCACTGCGTCTGGTTTGACAGTGCCAAGTGCCTCCTGCAAACTGACATCAGGAACCTGGCCTGGTGACTTTTGTTTCTCTGGGGAAAGGCCATCATTCTTTTCCGGGGCCCAGATTGGCCGGAGTGGCCGGCTGCCTGCTGAAATTCCACACAGTTGAGGATTCCTCCCAGATGAAAAATGCCCCCACAGGCAACTGCGTCTGGTTTGACAGTGCCAAGTGCCTCCTGCAAACTGACATCAGGAACCTGGCCTGGTGACTTTTGTTTCTCTGGGGAAAGGCCATCATTCTTTTCCAGGGTACGGTGGCCCGGAGTGGCCGGCTGCCTGCTGAAATTCCGCACGGATCAGGATGCCTCCCAGACCGAAAGTACCACCCAAGGCAAATGTGGCTGGTTTGACAGTGCCAAGTGCCTCCTGCAAACAGACATCAGCGACCTGGCCTGCTGAGTTCTGTTTCTCTGGGGAAAGGCCATCGTTCCTCTCCAGGGCCTGGTGGCTCGAGTGGCAGGCTGCCTGCTGAAATTCCAAACGGATCAGGATGCCTCCCAGATGAAAGGTGCCCCCACAGGTAACTGTGGCTGGTTTGACAGTGCCAAGTGCCTCCTGCAAACTGACATCAGGAACCTGGCCTGGTGACTTGTATTTCTCTGGGTAAAGGCCATCATTCGTGTCCAGTGCCCCGCGGCCTGGAGTGGCTTGCTGCCTGCTGAAATTCCGCACGGATCAGGATGCCTCCCAGATCGAAAGTACCACCCAAGGCAACTGTGGCTGGTTTGACAGTGCCAAGTGCCTCCTGCAAACAGACATCAGCGACCTGGCCTGCTGAGTTCTGTTTCTCTGGGGAAAGGCCATCATTCTTGTCCGGGGCCCAGAGCTGCCGGAGTGGCCGGCTGCCTGCTGAAATTCCTCACGGTTGAGGATACCACCCAGATGAAAGGTGCCCCCACAGGTAACTGTGGCTGGTTTGACAGTGCCAAGTGCCTCCTGCAAACTGACATCAGGAACCTGGCCTGGTGACTTTTGTTTCTCTGGGGAAAGTCCATGGTTCATGTCCATGGCCTGGGGGCCTGGAGTGGCCGGCCGCCGGCTGAAATTCTGCATGGATCAGGATGCCGCCGAGATGGAAGGTGCCACCACAGGCAACTGTGGCTGGTTTGACAGTGCCAAGTGCCTCCTGCAAACTGACATCAGGAACCTGGCCTGCTGACTTTTGTTTCTCTGGGGAAAGGCCATCGTTCATGTCCAGGGCCTGGTAGCCCGGAGTGGCTGGCTGCCTCCTGAAATTCCACATGGATCAGGATGCCTCCCAGATGCAAGGTGCCCCCAGAGGAAACTGCGTCAGGTTTGACAGTGCCAAGTGCCTCCTGCAAACTGACATCAGCAACCTGGCCTGGTGACTTTTGTTTCTGTGTGTAAAGGCCATCATTCTTTTCCAGGGCCTGGTGGCCCGGAGTGGCCGGCTGCCTGCTGAAATCCCGCACGGATCAGGATGCCTCCCAGACCGAAAGTACCACCCAAGGCAAATGTGGCTGGTTTGACAGTGCCAAGTGCCTCCTGCAAACAGACATCAGCGACCTAGCCTGCTGAGTTCTGTTTCTCTGGGGAAAGGCCATCGTTCCTCTCCAGGGCCCGGTGGCTCGAGTGGCAGGCTGCCTGCTGAAATTCCACATGGATCAGGATGCCTCCCAGATGAAAGGTGCCCCCACAGGCAACTGTGGCTGGTTTGACAGTGCCAAGTGCCTCCTGAAACTGACATCAGGAACCTGGCCTGGTGACTTTTATTTCTCTGGGTAAAGGCCATCATTCGTGTCCAGTACCCCGCGGCCTGGAGAGGCCGGCTGCCTGCTGAAATTCCGCACGGTTGAGGACACCTCCCAGATGAAAGGTGCCCCCACAGGTAACTGTGGCTGGTTTGACACTGCCAAGTGCCTCCTGCAAACTGACATCAGGAACCTGGCCTGGTGACTTTTGTTTCTCTGGGGAAAAGCCATGGTTCATGTCCATGGCCTGGTGGCCCGGAGTGGCCGGCTGCCTGCTGAAATTCCACATGGATCAGGATGCCTCCCAGATGAAAAACGACCCCAGTGGAAACTGCGTCAGGTTTGACAGTGCCAAGTGCCTCCTGCAAACTGACATCAGGAACCTGGCCTGGTGACTTTTGTTTCTCTGGGGAAAGGCCATCATTCTTGTCCGGGACCCAGAGTGGCCTGGGATGGCCGGCTGCCTGCTGAAATTCCGCACGGTTGAGGATACCTCCCAGATGAAAGGTGCCCCCACAGGCAACTGTGGCTGGTTTGACAGTGCCAAGTGCCTCCTGCAAACTGACATCAGGAACCTGGCCTGGTGACTTTTGTTTCTCTGGGGAAAGGCCATCATTCTTGTCCAGGGCCTGGTGGCCCGGAGTGGCCGGCTGACTGCTGAAATTCCGCATGGATCAGGATGCCTCCCACATGAAAAATGCCCCCACAGGCAACTGTGGCTGGTTTGACAGTGCCAAGTGCCTCCTGCCAACTGACATCTGGAACCTGGCCTGGTGACTTTTGTTTCTCTGGGGAAAGGCCATGGTTCATATCCTGAGCCTGGTGTCCTGGAGTGGCCGGCTGCCTGCTGAAATTCCGCACGGACCAGGATGCCGCCCAGGTGAAAGGTACCACCAGAGGCAACCGCGGCTGGTTTGACAGTGCCAAGTGCTACCTGTAAACTGACATCAGGAACCTGGCCTGGTGACTTTTGTTTCTCTGGGGAAAGGCCATGATTCTTTTCCGGGGTATGGTGGCCCGGAGTGGCCGGCTGCCTGCTGAAATTCCAAAAGGATCAGGATGCCTCCCAGACCGAAAGTACCACCCAAGGCAACTGTGGCTCGTTTGACAGTGCCAAGTGCCTCCTGCAAACAGACATCAGCGACCTGGCCTGCTGAGTTCTGTTTCTCTGGGGAAAGGCCATGGTTCATGTCCAGGGCTTGGTGGCCCGGAGTGGCCGGCTGCCTGCTGAAATTCCGCACGGATGAGAATACATCCCAGGTGCAAGGTGCCCCCACAGCCACTGCGTCTGGTTTGACAGTGCCAAGTGCCTCCTGCAAACTGAGATCAGGAACCTGGCCTGGTGACTTTTGTTTCTCTGGGGAAAGGCCATCATTCTTTTCCGGGGCCCAGATTGGCCGGAGTGGCCGGCTGCCTGCTGAAATTCCACACAGTTGTGGATTCCTCCCAGATGAAAAATGCCCCCACAGGCAACTGCGTCTGGTTTGACAGTGCCAAGTGCCTCCTGCAAACTGACATCAGGAACCTGGCCTGGTGACTTTTGTTTCTCTGGGTAAAGGCCATCATTCTTTTCCAGGGTACGGTGGCCCGGAGTGGCCGGCTGCCTGCTGAAATTCCGCACGGATCAGGATGCCTCCCAGACCGAAAGTACCACCCAAGGCAAATGTGGCTGGTTTGACAGTGCCAAGTGCCTCCTGCAAACTGACATCAGCGACCTGGCCTGCTGAGTTCTGTTTCTCTGGGGAAAGGCCATCGTTCCTCTCCAGGGCCTGGTGGCTCGAGTGGCAGGCTGCCTGCTGAAATTCCAAACGGATCAGGATGCCTCCCAGATGAAAGGTGCCCCCACAGGTAACTGTGGCTGGTTTGACAGTGCCAAGTGCCTCCTGCAAACTGACATCAGGAACCTGGCCTGGTGACTTTTATTTCTCTGGGTAAAGGCCATCATTCGTGTCCAGTGCCCCGCGGCCTGGAGTGGCTTGCTGCCTGCTGAAATTCCGCACGGATCAGGATGCCTCCCAGATCGAAAGTACCACCCAAGGCAACTGTGGCTGGTTTGACAGTGCCAAGTGCCTCCTGCAAACAGACATCAGCGACCTGGCCTGCTGAGTTCTGTTTCTCTGGGGAAAGGCCATCATTCTTGTCCGGGGCCCAGAGCTGCCGGAGTGGCCGGCTGCCTGCTGAAATTCCTCACGGTTGTGGATACCACCCAGATGAAAGGTGCCCCCACAGGTAACTGTGGCTGGTTTGACAGTGCCAAGTGCCTCCTGCAAACTGACATCAGGAACCTGGCCTGGTGACTTTTGTTTCTCTGGGGAAAGTCCATGGTTCATGTCCATGGCCTGGGGGCCCGGAGTGGCTGGCTGCCTCCTGAAATTCCACATGGATCAGGATGCCTCCCAGATGCAAGGTGCCCCCAGAGGAAACTGCGTCAGGTTTGACAGTGCCAAGTGCCTCCTGCAAACTGACATCAGGAACCTGGCCTGGTGACTTTTTTTTCTCTCGGGAAAGACCATGGTTCATGTCCAGGGCCTGGGAGCTCGGAGTGGCCGACTGCCTGCTGAAATTCCGCATGGATCAGGATGCCGCCGAGATGGAAGGTGCCACCACAGGCAACTGTGGCTGGTTTGACAGTGCCAAGTGCCTCCTGCAAACTGACATCAGGAACCTGGCCTGCTGACTTTTGTTTCTCTGGGGAAAGGCCATCGTTCATGTCCAGGGCCTGGTCGCCCGGAGTGGCTGGCTGCCTCCTGAAATTCCACATGGATCAGGATGCCTCCCAGATGCAAGGTGCCCCCAGAGGAAACTGCGTCAGGTTTGACAGTGCCAAGTGCCTCCTGCAAACTGACATCAGGAACCTGGCCTGGTGACTTTTTTTTCTCTCGGGAAAGACCATGGTTCATGTCCAGGGCCTGGGAGCTCGGAGTGGCCGACTGCCTGCTGAAATTCCGCATGGATCAGGATGCCTCCCACATGAAAAATGCCCCCACAGGCAACTGCGTCTGGTTTGACAGTGCCAAGTGCCTCCTGCCAACTGACATCAGCAACCTGGCCTGGTGACTTTTGTTTCTGTGTGTAAAGGCCATCATTCTTTTCCAGGGCCTGGTGGCCCGGAGTGGCCGGCTGCCTGCTGAAATTCCGCACGGATCAGGATGCCTCCCAGACCGAAAGTACCACCCAAGGCAAATGTGGCTGGTTTGACAGTGCCAAGTGCCTCCTGCAAACTGACATCAGGAACCTGGCCTGCTGAGTTCTGTTTCTCTGGGGAAAGGCCATCGTTCCTCTCCAGGGCCCGGTGGCTCGAGTGGCAGGCTGCCTGCTGAAATTCCACATGGATCAGGATGCCTCCCAGATGAAAGGTGCCCCCACAGGCAACTGTGGCTGGTTTGACAGTGCCAAGTGCCTCCTGCAAACTGACATCAGGAACCTGGCCTGGTGACTTTTATTTCTCTGGGTAAAGGCCATCATTCGTGTCCAGTACCCCGCGGCCTGGAGAGGCCGGCTGCCTGCTGAAATTCCGCACGGTTGAGGACACCTCCCAGATGAAAGGTGCCCCCACAGGTAACTGTGGCTGGTTTGACACTGCCAAGTGCCTCCTGCAAACTGACATCAGGAACCTGGCCTGGTGACTTTTGTTTCTCTGGGGAAAAGCCATGGTTCATGTCCATGGCCTGGCGGCCCGGAGTGGCCGGCTGCCTGCTGTAATTCCGCATGGATCAGGATGCCTCCCAGAGCGAAAGTACCACCAGAGGAAACTGTGGCTGGTTTGACAGTGCCAAGTGCCTCCTGCAAACTGACATCAGGAACCTGGCCTGGTGACTTTTGTTTCTCTGGGGAAAAGCCATGGTTCATGTCCAGGGCCTGGTGGCCCGGAGTGGCCGGCTGCCTGCTGAAATTCCACATGGATCAGGATGCCTCCCAGACGAAAAATGCCCCCAGAGGAAACTGCGTCAGGTTTGACAGTGCCAAGTGCCTCCTGCAAACTGACATCAGGAACCTGGCCTGGTGACTTTTGTTTCTCTGGGGAAAGGCCATCATTCTTGTCCGGGGCCCAGAGTGGCCTGGGGTGGCCGGCTGCCTGCTGAAATTCCGCACGGTTGAGGATACCTCCCAGATGAAAGGTGCCCCCACAGGCAACTGTGGCTGGTTTGACAGTGCCAAGTGCCTCCTGCAAACTGACATCAGCAACCTGGCCTGGTGACTTTTCTTTCTCTGGGGAAAAGCCATGGTTCATGTCCAGGTCCTGGGGGCCCGGAGTGGCCGACTGCCTGCTGAAATTCCGCATGGATCAGGATGCCTCCCAGATGAAAGGTGCCCCCACAGGCAACTGTGGCTGGTTTGACAGTGCCAAGTGCCTCCTGCAAACTGACATCAGGAACCTGGCCTGGTGACTTTTGTTTCTCTGGGGAAAGGCCATCATTCTTGTCCAGGGCCTGGTGGCCCGGAGTGGCCGGCTGACTGCTGAAATTCCGCATGGATCAGGATGCCTCCCACATGAAAAATGCCCCCACAGGCACCTGTGGCTGGTTTGGCAGTGCCAAGTGCCTCCTGCCAACTGACATCTGGAACCTGGCCTGGTGACTTTTGTTTCTCTGGGGAAAGGCCATGGTTCATATCCTGAGCCTGGTGTCCTGGAGTGGCCGGCTGCCTGCTGAAATTCCAAAAGGATCAGGATGCCTCCCAGATGAAAGGTACCACCAGAGGCAACTGTGGCTGATTTGACACAGCCAAGTGCCTCCTGCAAACAGACATCAGCGACCTGGCCTGCTGAGTTCTGTTTCTTTGGGGAAAGGCCATCGTTCCTCTCCAGGGCCCGGTGGCTCGAGTGGCAGGCTGCCTGCTGAAATTCCAAACGGATCAGGATGCCTCCCAGATGAAAGGTGCCCCCACAGGCAACTGTGGCTGGTTTGACAGTGCCAAGTGCCTCCTGCAAACTGACATCAGGAACCTGGCCTGGTGACTTTTATTTCTCTGGGTAAAGGCCATTATTCGTATCCAGTGCCCCGCGGCCTGGAGTGGCCGGCTGCCTGCTGAAATTCCTCACGGTTGAGGACACCTCCCAGATGAAAGGTGCCCCCACAGGCAACTGTGGCAGGTTTGACAGTGCCAAGTGCCTCCTGCAAACTGACATCAGGAACCTGGCCTGGTGACTTTTGTTTCTCTGGGGAAAGGACATGGTTCATGTCCAGGGCCTGGGGGCCCGGAGTGGCCGGCTGCCTGCTGAAATTCCAAAAGGATCAGGATGCCTCCCGCATGAAAAATGCCCCCAGAGGAAACTGCGTCAGGTTTGACAGTGCCAAGTGCCTCCTGCAAACTGACATCAGGAACCTGGCCGGGTGACTTTTGTTTCTCTGGGGAAAGGCCATGGTTCATGTCCAGGGCCCGCTGTCCCGGAGTGGCCGGATGCCTGCTGAAATTCCGCACAGATCAGGATACCTCCCAGATGAAAGGAGCCCCCACAGGCAACTGTGGCTGGTTTGACAGTGCCAAGTGCATCCTGCAAACTGACATCAGGAACCTGGCCTGGTGAGTTTTTTTTCTCTGGGGAAAGGTCATGGTTTATATCCTGGACCCGTAGTCCTGGAGGGGCCGGCTGCCTGCTGGAATTCTGCATGGATCAGGATGCCGCTGAGATGCAACGTGCCCCCACAGGCACCTGTGGCTGGTTTGACAGTGCCAAGTGCCTCCTGCAAACTGACATCAGGAACCTGGCCTGGTGACTTCTGTTTCTCTGGGGAAAGGCCATGGTTCATGTCCACGGCCTGGTGGCCCGGAGTGTCCGGCTGCCTGCTGAAATTCTGCATGGATCAGGATGCCTCCCAGATGAAAAATACCCCCAGAGGCAACTGTGGCTGGTTTGACAGTGCCACGTGCCTCCTGCAAACTGACATCAGGAACCTGGCCTGGTGACTTGTGTTTCTCTGGGGAAAGGCCATCATTCTTTTCCGGGGCCCGCTGGCCCGGAGTGGCCAGCAGCCTGCTGAAATTCCGCACGGATCAGGATACCTCCCAGACCGAAACTAAAATCATAGGCCGCTGTGGCTGGTTTGACAGTGCCAAGTGCCTCCTGCAAACTGACATCAGGAACCTGGCCTGGTAAGTTTTGTTTCTCTGGGGAAAGGCAATCGTTCTTGTCCGGGGCCCGCCGGCCCAGAGTGGCCGGCTGCCTGCTGAAATTCCGCACGGTTGAGGATACCTCCCAGACGGAAAGTGCCCCCAGAGCCAACTGTGGCTGGTTTGACAGTGCCAAGTGCCTCCTGCAAACTGACATCAGGAACCTGGCCGGGTGACTTTTGTTTCCCTAGGGAAAAGCCGTGGTTCTTGTCCAGGGCCTGGTGGCCCGGAGTGGCCGGCCGCCTGCTGAAATTCCGCATGGATCAGGATGCCTCCCAGATGAAAAGCGCCTCCACAGGCAACTGTGGCTGGTTTGACAGTGCCAAGTGCCTCCTGCAAACTGACATCAGGAACCTGGCCTGGTGACTTTTGTTTCTCTGCGGAAAGACCATAGTTCATGTCCACGGCCTGGTGGCCCGGAGTGGCCGGCTGCCTGCTGAAATTCCGCTTGGATCAGGATGCCTCCCAGATGAAAAGTGCCCCCACAGGCAACTGTGGCTGGTTTGACAGTGCCAAGTGCCTCCTGCAAGCTGACATCAGGAATCTGGCCTGGTGACTTGTGTTTCTCTGGGGACAGGCCATCATTCTTTTCCAGGGCCTGGTGGCCCGGAGTGGCCGGCTGCCTGCTGAAATTCCGCACGGATCAGGATGCCTCCCAGACCGAAAGTACCACCCAAGGCAAATGTGGCTGGTTTGACAGTGCCAAGTGCCTCCTGCAAACTGACATCAGGAACCTGGCCTGCTGAGTTCTGTTTCTCTGGGGAAAGGCCATCGTTCCTCTCCAGGGCCCGGTGGCTCGAGTGGCAGGCTGCCTGCTGAAATTCCACATGGATCAGGATGCCTCCCAGATGAACGGTGCCCCCACAGGCAACTGTGGCTGGTTTGACAGTGCCAAGTGCCTCCTGCAAACTGACATCAGGAACCTGGCCTGGTGACTTTTATTTCTCTGGGTAAAGGCCATCATTCGTGTCCAGTACCCCGCGGCCTGGAGAGGCCGGCTGCCTGCTGAAATTCCGCACGGTTGAGGACACCTCCCAGATGAAAGGTGCCCCCACAGGTAACTGTGGCTGGTTTGACACTGCCAAGTGCCTCCTGCAAACTGACATCAGGAACCTGGCCTGGTGACTTTTGTTTCTCTGGGGAAAAGCCATGGTTCATGTCCATGGCCTGGCGGCCCGGAGTGGCCGGCTGCCTGCTGTAATTCCGCATGGATCAGGATGCCTCCCAGAGCGAAAGTACCACCAGAGGAAACTGTGGCTGGTTTGACAGTGCCAAGTGCCTCCTGCAAACTGACATCAGGAACCTGGCCTGGTGACTTTTGTTTCTCTGGGGAAAAGCCATGGTTCATGTCCAGGGCCTGGTGGCCCGGAGTGGCCGGCTGCCTGCTGAAATTCCACATGGATCAGGATGCCTCCCAGACGAAAAATGCCCCCAGAGGAAACTGCGTCAGGTTTGACAGTGCCAAGTGCCTCCTGCAAACTGACATCAGGAACCTGGCCTGGTGACTTTTGTTTCTCTGGGGAAAGGCCATCATTCTTGTCCGGGGCCCAGAGTGGCCTGGGGTGGCCGGCTGCCTGCTGAAATTCCGCACGGTTGAGGATACCTCCCAGATGAAAGGTGCCCCCACAGGCAACTGTGGCTGGTTTGACAGTGCCAAGTGCCTCCTGCAAACTGACATCAGGAACCTGGCCTGGTGACTTTTATTTCTCTGGGTAAAGGCCATCATTCGTGTCCAGTACCCCGCGGCCTGGAGAGGCCGGCTGCCTGCTGAAATTCGGCACGGTTGAGGACACCTCCCAGATGAAAGGTGCCCCCACAGGTAACTGTGGCTGGTTTGACACTGCCAAGTGCCTCCTGCAAACTGACATCAGGAACCTGGCCTGGTGACTTTTGTTTCTCTGGGGAAAAGCCATGGTTCATGTCCATGGCCTGGCGGCCCGGAGTGGCCGGCTGCCTGCTGTAATTCCGCATGGATCAGGATGCCTCCCAGAGCGAAAGTACCACCAGAGGAAACTGTGGCTGGTTTGACAGTGCCAAGTGCCTCCTGCAAACTGACATCAGGAACCTGGCCTGGTGACTTTTGTTTCTCTGGGGAAAAGCCATGGTTCATGTCCAGGGCCTGGTGGCCCGGAGTGGCCGGCTGCCTGCTGAAATTCCACATGGATCAGGATGCCTCCCAGACGAAAAATGCCCCCAGAGGAAACTGCGTCAGGTTTGACAGTGCCAAGTGCCTCCTGCAAACTGACATCAGGAACCTGGCCTGGTGACTTTTGTTTCTCTGGGGAAAGGCCATCATTCTTGTCCGGGGCCCAGAGTGGCCTGGGGTGGCCGGCTGCCTGCTGAAATTCCGCACGGTTGAGGATACCTCCCAGATGAAAGGTGCCCCCACAGGCAACTGTGGCTGGTTTGACAGTGCCAAGTGCCTCCTGCAAACTGACATCAGCAACCTGGCCTGGTGACTTTTCTTTCTCTGGGGAAAAGCCATGGTTCATGTCCAGGTCCTGGGGGCCCGGAGTGGCCGGCAGCCTGCTGAAATTCCGCATGGATCAGGATGCCTCCCAGATGAAAGGTGCCCCCACAGGCAACTGTGGCTGGTTTGACAGTGCCAAGTGCCTCCTGCAAACTGACATCAGGAACCTGGCCTGGTGACTTTTGTTTCTCTGGGGAAAGGCCATCATTCTTGTCCAGGGCCTGGTGGCCAGGAGTGGCCGGCTGACTGCTGAAATTCCGCATGGATCAGGATGCCTCCCACATGAAAAATGCCCCCACAGGCACCTGTGGCTGGTTTGGCAGTGCCAAGTGCCTCCTGCCAACTGACATCTGGAACCTGGCCTGGTGACTTTTGTTTCTCTGGGGAAAGGCCATGGTTCATATCCTGAGCCTGGTGTCCTGGAGTGGCCGGCTGCCTGCTGAAATTCCAAAAGGATCAGGATGCCTCCCAGATGAAAGGTACCACCAGAGGCAACTGTGGCTGATTTGACACTGCCAAGTGCCTCCTGCAAACAGACATCAGCGACCTGGCCTGCTGAGTTCTGTTTCTCTGGGGAAAGGCCATCGTTCCTCTCCAGGGCCCGGTGGCTCGAGTGGCAGGCTGCCTGCTGAAATTCCAAACGGATCAGGATGCCTCCCAGATGAAAGGTGCCCCCACAGGCAACTGTGGCTGGTTTGACAGTGCCAAGTGCCTCCTGCAAACTGACATCAGGAACCTGGCCTGGTGACTTTTATTTCTCTGGGTAAAGGCCATTATTCGTATCCAGTGCCCCGCGGCCTGGAGTGGCCGGCTGCCTGCTGAAATTCCTCACGGTTGAGGACACCTCCCAGATGAAAGGTGCCCCCACAGGCAACTGTGGCAGGTTTGACAGTGCCAAGTGCCTCCTGCAAACTGACATCAGGAACCTGGCCTGGTGACTTTTGTTTCTCTGGGGAAAGGACATGGTTCATGTCCAGGGCCTGGTGGCCCGGAGTGGCCGGCTGCCTGCTGAAATTCCAAAAGGATCAGGATGCCTCCCGCATGAAAAATGCCCCCAGAGGAAACTGCGTCAGGTTTGACAGTGCCAAGTGCCTCCTGCAAACTGACATCAGGAACCTGGCCGGGTGACTTTTGTTTCTCTCGGGAAAGGCCATGGTTCATGTCCAGGGCCCGCTGTCCCGGAGTGGCCGGATGCCTGCTGAAATTCCGCACAGATCAGGATACCTCCCAGATGAAAGGAGCCCCCACAGGCAACTGTGGCTGGTTTGACAGTGCCAAGTGCCTCCTGCAAACTGACATCAGGAACCTGGCCTGGTGAGTTTTTTTTCTCTGGGGAAAGGTCATGGTTTATATCCTGGACCCGTAGTCCTGGAGTGGCCGGCTGCCTGCTGGAATTCTGCATGGATCAGGATGCCGCTGAGATGCAACGTGCCCCCACAGGCACCTGTGGCTGGTTTGACAGTGCCAAGTGCCTCCTGCAAACTGACATCAGGAACCTGGCCTGGTGACTTCTGTTTCTCTGGGGAAAGGCCATGGTTCATGTCCACGGCCTGGTGGCCCGGAGTGTCCGGCTGCCTGCTGAAATTCTGCATGGATCAGGATGCCTCCCAGATGAAAAATACCCCCAGAGGCAACTGTGGCTGGTTTGACAGTGCCACGTGCCTCCTGCAAACTGACATCAGGAACCTGGCCTGGTGACTTGTGTTTCTCTGGGGAAAGGCCATCATTCTTTTCCGGGGCCCGCTGGCCCGGAGTGGCCAGCAGCCTGCTGAAATTCCGCACGGATCAGGATACCTCCCAGACCGAAACTAAAATCATAGGCCGCTGTGGCTGGTTTGACAGTGCCAAGTGCCTCCTGCAAACTGACATCAGGAACCTGGCCTGGTAAGTTTTGTTTCTCTGGGGAAAGGCAATCGTTCTTGTCCGGGGCCCGCCGGCCCAGAGTGGCCGGCTGCCTGCTGAAATTCCGCACGGTTGAGGATACCTCCCAGACGGAAAGTGCCCCCAGAGCCAACTGTGGCTGGTTTGACAGTGCCAAGTGCCTCCTGCAAACTGACATCAGGAACCTGGCCGGGTGACTTTTGTTTCCCTAGGGAAAAGCCGTGGTTCTTGTCCAGGGCCTGGTGGCCCGGAGTGGCCGGCCGCCTGCTGAAATTCCGCATGGATCAGGATGCCTCCCAGATGAAAAGCGCCTCCACAGGCACCTGTGGCTGGTTTGAGAGTGCCAAGTGCCTCCTGCAAACTGACATCAGGAACCTGGCCTGGTGACTTTTGTTTCTCTGCGGAAAGACCATAGTTCATGTCCACGGCCTGGTGGCCCGGAGTGGCCGGCTGCCTGCTGAAATTCCGCTTGGATCAGGATGCCTCCCAGATGAAAAGTGCCCCCACAGGCAACTGTGGCTGGTTTGACAGTGCCAAGTGCCTCCTGCAAGCTGACATCAGGAATCTGGCCTGGTGACTTGTGTTTCTCTGGGGACAGGCCATCATTCTTTTCCAGGGCCTGGTGGCCCGGAGTGGCCGGCTGCCTGCTGAAATTCCGCACGGATCAGGATGCCTCCCAGACCGAAAGTACCACCCAAGGCAAATGTGGCTGGTTTGACAGTGCCAAGTGCCTCCTGCAAACTGACATCAGGAACCTGGCCTGCTGAGTTCTGTTTCTCTGGGGAAAGGCCATCGTTCCTCTCCAGGGCCCGGTGGCTCGAGTGGCAGGCTGCCTGCTGAAATTCCACATGGATCAGGATGCCTCCCAGATGAAAGGTGCCCCCACAGGCAACTGTGGCTGGTTTGACAGTGCCAAGTGCCTCCTGCAAACTGACATCAGGAACCTGGCCTGGTGACTTTTATTTCTCTGGGTAAAGGCCATCATTCGTGTCCAGTACCCCGCGGCCTGGAGAGGCCGGCTGCCTGCTGAAATTCGGCACGGTTGAGGACACCTCCCAGATGAAAGGTGCCCCCACAGGTAACTGTGGCTGGTTTGACACTGCCAAGTGCCTCCTGCAAACTGACATCAGGAACCTGGCCTGGTGACTTTTGTTTCTCTGGGGAAAAGCCATGGTTCATGTCCATGGCCTGGCGGCCCGGAGTGGCCGGCTGCCTGCTGTAATTCCGCATGGATCAGGATGCCTCCCAGAGCGAAAGTACCACCAGAGGAAACTGTGGCTGGTTTGACAGTGCCAAGTGCCTCCTGCAAACTGACATCAGGAACCTGGCCTGGTGACTTTTGTTTCTCTGGGGAAAAGCCATGGTTCATGTCCAGGGCCTGGTGGCCCGGAGTGGCCGGCTGCCTGCTGAAATTCCACATGGATCAGGATGCCTCCCAGACGAAAAATGCCCCCAGAGGAAACTGCGTCAGGTTTGACAGTGCCAAGTGCCTCCTGCAAACTGACATCAGGAACCTGGCCTGGTGACTTTTGTTTCTCTGGGGAAAGGCCATCATTCTTGTCCGGGGCCCAGAGTGGCCTGGGGTGGCCGGCTGCCTGCTGAAATTCCGCACGGTTGAGGATACCTCCCAGATGAAAGGTGCCCCCACAGGCAACTGTGGCTGGTTTGACAGTGCCAAGTGCCTCCTGCAAACTGACATCAGCAACCTGGCCTGGTGACTTTTCTTTCTCTGGGGAAAAGCCATGGTTCATGTCCAGGTCCTGGGGGCCCGGAGTGGCCGGCAGCCTGCTGAAATTCCGCATGGATCAGGATGCCTCCCAGATGAAAGGTGCCCCCACAGGCAACTGTGGCTGGTTTGACAGTGCCAAGTGCCTCCTGCAAACTGACATCAGGAACCTGGCCTGGTGACTTTTGTTTCTCTGGGGAAAGGCCATCATTCTTGTCCAGGGCCTGGTGGCCAGGAGTGGCCGGCTGACTGCTGAAATTCCGCATGGATCAGGATGCCTCCCACATGAAAAATGCCCCCACAGGCACCTGTGGCTGGTTTGGCAGTGCCAAGTGCCTCCTGCCAACTGACATCTGGAACCTGGCCTGGTGACTTTTGTTTCTCTGGGGAAAGGCCATGGTTCATATCCTGAGCCTGGTGTCCTGGAGTGGCCGGCTGCCTGCTGAAATTCCAAAAGGATCAGGATGCCTCCCAGATGAAAGGTACCACCAGAGGCAACTGTGGCTGATTTGACACTGCCAAGTGCCTCCTGCAAACAGACATCAGCGACCTGGCCTGCTGAGTTCTGTTTCTCTGGGGAAAGGCCATCGTTCCTCTCCAGGGCCCGGTGGCTCGAGTGGCAGGCTGCCTGCTGAAATTCCAAACGGATCAGGATGCCTCCCAGATGAAAGGTGCCCCCACAGGCAACTGTGGCTGGTTTGACAGTGCCAAGTGCCTCCTGCAAACTGACATCAGGAACCTGGCCTGGTGACTTTTATTTCTCTGGGTAAAGGCCATTATTCGTATCCAGTGCCCCGCGGCCTGGAGTGGCCGGCTGCCTGCTGAAATTCCTCACGGTTGAGGACACCTCCCAGATGAAAGGTGCCCCCACAGGCAACTGTGGCAGGTTTGACAGTGCCAAGTGCCTCCTGCAAACTGACATCAGGAACCTGGCCTGGTGACTTTTGTTTCTCTGGGGAAAGGACATGGTTCATGTCCAGGGCCTGGTGGCCCGGAGTGGCCGGCTGCCTGCTGAAATTCCAAAAGGATCAGGATGCCTCCCGCATGAAAAATGCCCCCAGAGGAAACTGCGTCAGGTTTGACAGTGCCAAGTGCCTCCTGCAAACTGACATCAGGAACCTGGCCGGGTGACTTTTGTTTCTCTCGGGAAAGGCCATGGTTCATGTCCAGGGCCCGCTGTCCCGGAGTGGCCGGATGCCTGCTGAAATTCCGCACAGATCAGGATACCTCCCAGATGAAAGGAGCCCCCACAGGCAACTGTGGCTGGTTTGACAGTGCCAAGTGCCTCCTGCAAACTGACATCAGGAACCTGGCCTGGTGAGTTTTTTTTCTCTGGGGAAAGGTCATGGTTTATATCCTGGACCCGTAGTCCTGGAGTGGCCGGCTGCCTGCTGGAATTCTGCATGGATCAGGATGCCGCTGAGATGCAACGTGCCCCCACAGGCACCTGTGGCTGGTTTGACAGTGCCAAGTGCCTCCTGCAAACTGACATCAGGAACCTGGCCTGGTGACTTCTGTTTCTCTGGGGAAAGGCCATGGTTCATGTCCACGGCCTGGTGGCCCGGAGTGTCCGGCTGCCTGCTGAAATTCTGCATGGATCAGGATGCCTCCCAGATGAAAAATACCCCCAGAGGCAACTGTGGCTGGTTTGACAGTGCCACGTGCCTCCTGCAAACTGACATCAGGAACCTGGCCTGGTGACTTGTGTTTCTCTGGGGAAAGGCCATCATTCTTTTCCGGGGCCCGCTGGCCCGGAGTGGCCAGCAGCCTGCTGAAATTCCGCACGGATCAGGATACCTCCCAGACCGAAACTAAAATCATAGGCCGCTGTGGCTGGTTTGACAGTGCCAAGTGCCTCCTGCAAACTGACATCAGGAACCTGGCCTGGTAAGTTTTGTTTCTCTGGGGAAAGGCAATCGTTCTTGTCCGGGGCCCGCCGGCCCAGAGTGGCCGGCTGCCTGCTGAAATTCCGCACGGTTGAGGATACCTCCCAGACGGAAAGTGCCCCCAGAGCCAACTGTGGCTGGTTTGACAGTGCCAAGTGCCTCCTGCAAACTGACATCAGGAACCTGGCCGGGTGACTTTTGTTTCCCTAGGGAAAAGCCGTGGTTCTTGTCCAGGGCCTGGTGGCCCGGAGTGGCCGGCCGCCTGCTGAAATTCCGCATGGATCAGGATGCCTCCCAGATGAAAAGCGCCTCCACAGGCACCTGTGGCTGGTTTGAGAGTGCCAAGTGCCTCCTGCAAACTGACATCAGGAACCTGGCCTGGTGACTTTTGTTTCTCTGCGGAAAGACCATAGTTCATGTCCACGGCCTGGTGGCCCGGAGTGGCCGGCTGCCTGCTGAAATTCCGCTTGGATCAGGATGCCTCCCAGATGAAAAGTGCCCCCACAGGCAACTGTGGCTGGTTTGACAGTGCCAAGTGCCTCCTGCAAGCTGACATCAGGAATCTGGCCTGGTGACTTGTGTTTCTCTGGGGACAGGCCATCATTCTTTTCCAGGGCCTGGTGGCCCGGAGTGGCCGGCTGCCTGCTGAAATTCCGCACGGATCAGGATGCCTCCCAGACCGAAAGTACCACCCAAGGCAAATGTGGCTGGTTTGACAGTGCCAAGTGCCTCCTGCAAACTGACATCAGGAACCTGGCCTGCTGAGTTCTGTTTCTCTGGGGAAAGGCCATCGTTCCTCTCCAGGGCCCGGTGGCTCGAGTGGCAGGCTGCCTGCTGAAATTCCACATGGATCAGGATGCCTCCCAGATGAAAGGTGCCCCCACAGGCAACTGTGGCTGGTTTGACAGTGCCAAGTGCCTCCTGCAAACTGACATCAGGAACCTGGCCTGGTGACTTTTATTTCTCTGGGTAAAGGCCATCATTCGTGTCCAGTACCCCGCGGCCTGGAGAGGCCGGCTGCCTGCTGAAATTCGGCACGGTTGAGGACACCTCCCAGATGAAAGGTGCCCCCACAGGTAACTGTGGCTGGTTTGACACTGCCAAGTGCCTCCTGCAAACTGACATCAGGAACCTGGCCTGGTGACTTTTGTTTCTCTGGGGAAAAGCCATGGTTCATGTCCATGGCCTGGCGGCCCGGAGTGGCCGGCTGCCTGCTGTAATTCCGCATGGATCAGGATGCCTCCCAGAGCGAAAGTACCACCAGAGGAAACTGTGGCTGGTTTGACAGTGCCAAGTGCCTCCTGCAAACTGACATCAGGAACCTGGCCTGGTGACTTTTGTTTCTCTGGGGAAAAGCCATGGTTCATGTCCAGGGCCTGGTGGCCCGGAGTGGCCGGCTGCCTGCTGAAATTCCACATGGATCAGGATGCCTCCCAGACGAAAAATGCCCCCAGAGGAAACTGCGTCAGGTTTGACAGTGCCAAGTGCCTCCTGCAAACTGACATCAGGAACCTGGCCTGGTGACTTTTGTTTCTCTGGGGAAAGGCCATCATTCTTGTCCGGGGCCCAGAGTGGCCTGGGGTGGCCGGCTGCCTGCTGAAATTCCGCACGGTTGAGGATACCTCCCAGATGAAAGGTGCCCCCACAGGCAACTGTGGCTGGTTTGACAGTGCCAAGTGCCTCCTGCAAACTGACATCAGCAACCTGGCCTGGTGACTTTTCTTTCTCTGGGGAAAAGCCATGGTTCATGTCCAGGTCCTGGGGGCCCGGAGTGGCCGGCAGCCTGCTGAAATTCCGCATGGATCAGGATGCCTCCCAGATGAAAGGTGCCCCCACAGGCAACTGTGGCTGGTTTGACAGTGCCAAGTGCCTCCTGCAAACTGACATCAGGAACCTGGCCTGGTGACTTTTGTTTCTCTGGGGAAAGGCCATCATTCTTGTCCAGGGCCTGGTGGCCAGGAGTGGCCGGCTGACTGCTGAAATTCCGCATGGATCAGGATGCCTCCCACATGAAAAATGCCCCCACAGGCACCTGTGGCTGGTTTGGCAGTGCCAAGTGCCTCCTGCCAACTGACATCTGGAACCTGGCCTGGTGACTTTTGTTTCTCTGGGGAAAGGCCATGGTTCATATCCTGAGCCTGGTGTCCTGGAGTGGCCGGCTGCCTGCTGAAATTCCAAAAGGATCAGGATGCCTCCCAGATGAAAGGTACCACCAGAGGCAACTGTGGCTGATTTGACACTGCCAAGTGCCTCCTGCAAACAGACATCAGCGACCTGGCCTGCTGAGTTCTGTTTCTCTGGGGAAAGGCCATCGTTCCTCTCCAGGGCCCGGTGGCTCGAGTGGCAGGCTGCCTGCTGAAATTCCAAACGGATCAGGATGCCTCCCAGATGAAAGGTGCCCCCACAGGCAACTGTGGCTGGTTTGACAGTGCCAAGTGCCTCCTGCAAACTGACATCAGGAACCTGGCCTGGTGACTTTTATTTCTCTGGGTAAAGGCCATTATTCGTATCCAGTGCCCCGCGGCCTGGAGTGGCCGGCTGCCTGCTGAAATTCCTCACGGTTGAGGACACCTCCCAGATGAAAGGTGCCCCCACAGGCAACTGTGGCAGGTTTGACAGTGCCAAGTGCCTCCTGCAAACTGACATCAGGAACCTGGCCTGGTGACTTTTGTTTCTCTGGGGAAAGGACATGGTTCATGTCCAGGGCCTGGGGGCCCGGAGTGGCCGGCTGCCTGCTGAAATTCCAAAAGGATCAGGATGCCTCCCGCATGAAAAATGCCCCCAGAGGAAACTGCGTCAGGTTTGACAGTGCCAAGTGCCTCCTGCAAACTGACATCAGGAACCTGGCCGGGTGACTTTTGTTTCTCTCGGGAAAGGCCATGGTTCATGTCCAGGGCCCGCTGTCCCGGAGTGGCCGGATGCCTGCTGAAATTCCGCACAGATCAGGATACCTCCCAGATGAAAGGAGCCCCCACAGGCAACTGTGGCTGGTTTGACAGTGCCAAGTGCCTCCTGCAAACTGACATCAGGAACCTGGCCTGGTGAGTTTTTTTTCTCTGGGGAAAGGTCATGGTTTATATCCTGGACCCGTAGTCCTGGAGTGGCCGGCTGCCTGCTGGAATTCTGCATGGATCAGGATGCCGCTGAGATGCAACGTGCCCCCACAGGCACCTGTGGCTGGTTTGACAGTGCCAAGTGCCTCCTGCAAACTGACATCAGGAACCTGGCCTGGTGACTTCTGTTTCTCTGGGGAAAGGCCATGGTTCATGTCCACGGCCTGGTGGCCCGGAGTGTCCGGCTGCCTGCTGAAATTCTGCATGGATCAGGATGCCTCCCAGATGAAAAATACCCCCAGAGGCAACTGTGGCTGGTTTGACAGTGCCACGTGCCTCCTGCAAACTGACATCAGGAACCTGGCCTGGTGACTTGTGTTTCTCTGGGGAAAGGCCATCATTCTTTTCCGGGGCCCGCTGGCCCGGAGTGGCCAGCAGCCTGCTGAAATTCCGCACGGATCAGGATACCTCCCAGACCGAAACTAAAATCATAGGCCGCTGTGGCTGGTTTGACAGTGCCAAGTGCCTCCTGCAAACTGACATCAGGAACCTGGCCTGGTAAGTTTTGTTTCTCTGGGGAAAGGCAATCGTTCTTGTCCGGGGCCCGCCGGCCCAGAGTGGCCGGCTGCCTGCTGAAATTCCGCACGGTTGAGGATACCTCCCAGACGGAAAGTGCCCCCAGAGGCAACTGTGGCTGGTTTGACAGTGCCAAGTGCCTCCTGCAAACTGACATCAGGAACCTGGCCGGGTGACTTTTGTTTCCCTAGGGAAAAGCCGTGGTTCTTGTCCAGGGCCTGGTGGCCCGGAGTGGCCGGCCGCCTGCTGAAATTCCGCATGGATCAGGATGCCTCCCAGATGAAAAGTGCCTCCACAGGCACCTGTGGCTGGTTTGAGAGTGCCAAGTGCCTCCTGCAAACTGACATCAGGAACCTGGCCTGGTGACTTTTGTTTCTCTGCGGAAAGACCATAGTTCATGTCCACGGCCTGGTGGCCCGGAGTGGCGGGCTGCCTGCTGAAATTCCGCTTGGATCAGGATGCCTCCCAGATGAAAAGTGCCCCCACAGGCAACTGTGGCTGGTTTGACAGTGCCAAGTGCCTCCTGCAAGCTGACATCAGGAATCTGGCCTGGTGACTTGTGTTTCTCTGGGGACAGGCCATCATTCTTTTCCGAGGCCTGGTGGCCCGTAGTGGCCAGCAGCCTACTGAAATTCCGAACGGATCAGGATACCTCCCAGACCAAAACTAAAACCTTAGGCAACTGTGGCTGGTTTGATAGTGCCAAGTTCCTCCTGCAAACAG
Source organism: Passer domesticus (assembly GCF_036417665.1). Lineage (NCBI taxonomy): Eukaryota > Metazoa > Chordata > Aves > Passeriformes > Passeridae > Passer > Passer domesticus. Next base: position 61,717,563 of record NC_087474.1, read on the forward strand.
ACATCAGGAACCTGGCCTGGTAAGTTTTCTTTCTCTGGGGAAAGGCCATCGTTCTTGTCCGGGGCCCGTCAGCCCGGAGTGGCCGGCCGCCTGCTGAAATTTCACACGGTTGAGGATACCTCCCAGAAGCAAGTTGCCCCCAGAGCCAGCTGTGGCTGGTTTGACAGTGCCATGTGCCTCCTGCAAACTGACATCAGGAACCTGGCCTGGTGACTTTTGTTTCTCTGGGGAAAGGCCATAGATGATGTCCAGTGCCCCCTGGCCCGGAGTGGCTGACTGCCTGCTGAAATTCCGCACGGATCAGGATACCTCCCAGATGCAAGGTGCCTCCACAGGCAACTGTGGCAGGTTTGACAGTGCCATGTGCCTCCTGCAAACTGTCATCAGGAACCTGGCCTGGTGACTTTTGTTTCTCTGGGGAAAGGCCATGGTTCATATCCTGGATACATAGGACCGGAGAGGCCAGCTGCCTGTTGAAATTCCTCACTGATCAGGATGCCGCCGAGATGCAAGATGCCCCCACAGGCACCTGTGGCTGCTTCGAAAGTGCCAAGTGCCTCCTGCAAACTGACATCAGGAACCTGTCCGGGTGACTTTTGTTTCTCTGGGGAAAGGCCATGGTTCATATCCTACAAACTGTGGCCCAGCGTGGCCGGCTGCCTGCTAAAATTCCGCACGGATCAGGATACCTCCCAGATGCAAGGTGCCCCACGGGAAACTGTGGCTGGTTTGACAGTGCCAAGTGCCTCCTGCCAACTGACATCAAGAACCTGGCCTGGTGACATTTATTTCTCTGGGGAAAGGCCATTGTACGTGTCCAAGGCCTAGTGGCCCGGAGTGGCCGGCTGCTTGCTGGAATTCTGCATGGATCAGGATGCCTCCCAGATGGAAAGTGCCCCCACAGGCACCTGTGGCTGGTTTGACAGTGCCATGTGCCTCCTGCAAACTGACATCAGGAACCTGGCCTGGTGATTTTTGTTTTTCTTGGGAAAGGCCATGGTTCATATTCTACAAACTGTGGCCCAGAGTGGCCGGCTACCTACTGAAATTCCGCACGGGTCAGGATTCCTCCCAGATGCGAGGTGCCCCACGGGAAACTGCGGCTGGTTTGACAGTGCCAAGTGCCTCCTGCCAACTGACATCAAGAACCTGGCCTGGTGACTTTTGTTTCTCTGGGGAAAGGCCATGGTTGGTATCCTGAGCCTGGTGTCCTGGAGTGGCCGTCTGCCTGCTAAAATTCTGGACGGACCAGGATGCCGCCAAGATGCAAGGTGCCCCCAGAGGCACTGTGGCTGGTTTGACAGTGCCAAGTGCTTCCTGCAAACTGACATCAGAAACCTGGCCTGGTGATTTTCTTTCTCAGGGGAAAGGCCATGGTTCATGTCCAGGGCCCGGTGGCTCGCAGATGCCTGCTGCCTCCTGAAATTCCACACGGATCCGGATACCTCCCAGATGCAAGGTGCCCCCACAGGCAACTTTGGCTGGTTTGACAGTGCCAAGTGCGTCCTGCAAATTGACTTCAGGAACCTGGCCTGGTGACTTTTGTTTCTCTGGGGAAAGGTTATTATTCTTGTTCAGAGCCCGGTGGCTCGGAGTGGCCGGCTGCCTGCTGAAATTCCGCATGGATCAGGATACCTCCCAGGTTCAAGGTGCCGCCACAGGCAACTGTGGCTGGTTTGACAGTGCCAAGTGCCTCCTGCAAACTGACATCAGGAACCTGGCCTGGTGACTTTTGTTTCTCTGGGGAAAGGTCATGGTTAATGTACAAGGCCGGGTGTCCCGGAGTGGCCAGCTGCATGCTGAAATTCCGCACGGATCAGGATACCTCCCAGATGCAAGGCGCCCCCACAGGCAACTGTGGCTGGTTTGACAGTGCCAAGTGCCTCCTGCAAACTGACATCAGGAACCTGGCCTGGTAAGTTTTGTTTCTCTGGGGAAAGGCAATCGTTCTTGTCCGGGGCCCGCCGGCCCGGAGTGGCCGGCTGCCTGCTGAAATTCCTCACGGATCAGGATACCTCCCAGATGCAAGGTGCCCCCACAGGCAACTGTGGCTGGTTTGACAGTGCCATGTGCCTCCTGCAAAATGACATCAGGAACCTGGCCTTGTGACTTTCCTTTCTCTGGGGAAAGACCATGATTCATGTCCAGGGCCTTGCGGCCTGGAGTGCCCGGCTGCCTGCTGAAATTCCGCATGGATCGGGATGGTCACGGATGGAAAGTGCCCCCACAGGCAACTGCGTCTGGTTTGACAGTGCCAAGTGCCTCCTGCCAACTGACATCAAGAACCTGGCCTGGTGACTTTTGTTTCTCTGGGGAAAGGCCATGGTTGGTATCCTGAGCCTGGTGTCCTGGAGTGGCCGTCTGCCTGCTAAAATTCTGGACGGACCAGGATGCCGCCAAGATGCAAGGTGCCCCCAGAGGCACTGTGGCTGGTTTGACAGTGCCAAGTGCTTCCTGCAAACTGACATCAGAAACCTGGCCTGGTGATTTTCTTTCTCAGGGGAAAGGCCATGGTTCATGTCCAGGGCCCGGTGGCTCGCAGTTGCCTGCTGACTCCTGAAATTCCACACGGATCCGGATACCTCCCAGATGCAAGGTGCCCCCACAGGCAACTTTGGCTGGTTTGACAGTGCCAAGTGCGTCCTGCAAATTGACTTCAGGAACCTGGCCTGGTGACTTTTGTTTCTCTGGGGAAAGGTTATTATTCTTGTTCAGAGCCCGGTGGCTCGGAGTGGCCGGCTGCCTGCTGAAATTCCGCATGGATCAGGATACCTCCCAGGTTCAAGGTGCCGCCACAGGCAACTGTGGCTGGTTTGACAGTGCCAAGTGCCTCCTGCAAACTGACATCAGGAACCTGGCCTGGTGACTTTTGTTTCTCTGGGGAAAGGTCATGGTTAATGTACAAGGCCGGGTGTCCCGGAGTGGCCGGCTGCCTGCTGAAATTCCGCACGGATCAGGATACCTCCCAGATGCAAGGTGCCACCACAGGCAACTGTGGCTGGTTTGACAGTGCCAAGTGCCTCCTGCAAACTGACATCAGGAACCTGGCCTGGTAAGTTTTGTTTCTCTGGGGAAAGGCAATCGTTCTTGTCCGGGGCCCGCCGGCCCGGAGTGGCCGGCTGCCTGCTGAAATTCCTCACGGATCAGGATACCTCCCAGATGCAAGGTGCCCCCACAGGCAACTGTGGCTGGTTTGACAGTGCCATGTGCCTCCTGCAAAATGACATCAGGAACCTGGCCTTGTGACTTTCCTTTCTCTGGGGAAAGACCATGATTCATGTCCAGGGCCTTGCGGCCTGGGGTGCCCGGCTGCCTGCTGAAATTCCGCAAGGATCGGGATGGTCACAGATGGAAAGTGCCCCCAGAGGCAACTGTGGCTGGTTTGACAGTGCCAAGTGCCTCCTGCAAACTGACATCAGGAACCTGGCCGGGTGACTTTTCTTTCCCTAGGGAAAAGCCGTGGTTCTTGTCCAGGGCCTGGTGGCCCGTAATGGCCGGCCGCCTGCTGAAATTCCGCATGGATCAGGATGCCTGCCAGATGAAAAGCGCCCCCACAGGCACCTGTGGCTGGTTTGACAGTGCCAAGTGCCTCCTGCAAACTGACATCAGGAACCTGGCCTGGTGACTTTTGTTTCTCTGGGGAAAGTCCATGGTTCATGTCCATGGCCTGGGGGCCCCAGAGTGGCAGGCTGCCGGCTGAAATTCCGCACGGATCAGGATGCCTCCCAGATGGAAAGTGCCCCCACAGGCAACTGTGGCTGGTTTGACAGTGCCAAGTGCCTCCTGCAAACTGACATCAGGAACCTGGCCTGGTGACTTTTGTTTCTCTGGGGAAAGGCCATAGATGATGTTCAGTGCCCCCTGGCCCGGAGTGGCCGACTGCCTGCTGAAATTCCGCACGGATCAGGATACCTCCCAGATGCAAGGTGCCACCACAGGCAACTGTGGCTTGTTTGACAGTGCCAAGTGCCTCCTGCAAACTGACATCAGGAACCTGGCCTGGTGACTTTTGTTTCTCTGGGGAAAGGCCATCGTTCTTGTCCGGGGCCCGCTGGCCCGGAGTGGCCGGCTGTCTGCTGAAATTCCACACGGTTGAGGATACCTCCCAGATGCAAGGCGCCCCCACAGGCAACTGTGGCTGGTTTGACAGTGCCAAGTGCCTCCTGCAAACTGACATCAGGAACCTGGCCTGGTGACTTTTGTTTCTCTGCGGAAAGACCATAGTTCATGTCCACAGCCTGGTGGCCCGGAGTGGCCGCTGCCTGCTGAAATTCCGCTTGGATCAGGATGCCTCCCAGATGAAAAGTGCCCCCACAGGCAACTGTGGCTGCTTTGACAGTGCCAAGTGCCTCCTGCAAACTGACATCAGGAACCTGGCCTGGTGATTTTTGTTTCTCTGGGGAAAGGCCATGGTTCATATTTTACAAACTGTGGCCCAGAGTGGCCCGCTGCCTGCTGAAATTCCGCACGGATCAGGATTCCTCCCAGATGCAAGGTGCCCCACGGGAAACTGTGGCTGGTTTGACAGTGCCAAGTGCCTCCTGCCATCTGACATCAAGAACCTGGCCTGGTGACTTTTGTTTCTCTGGGGAAAGGCCATTGTTGGTATCCTGAGCCTGGTGTCCTGGAGTGGCCGTCGGCCCGCTAAAATTCTGGACGGACCAGGATGCCGCCAAGATGCAAGGTGCCCCCAGAGGCACTGTGGCTGGTTTGACAGTGCCAAGTGCTTCCTGCAAACTGACATCAGAAACCTGGCCTGGTGATTTTCTTTCTCAGGGGAAAGGCCATGGTTCATGTCCAGGGCCCGGTGGCTCGCAGTTGCCTGCTGCCTGCTGTAATTCCACACGGATCCGGATACCTCCCAGATGCAAGGTGCCACCACAGGCAACTTTGGCTGGTTTGAGAGTGCCAAGTGCCTCCTGCAAACTGACATCAGGAACCTGGCCTGGTGACTTTTGTTTCTCTGGGGAAAGGTCATGGTTAATGTACAGGGCCGGGTGTCCCGGAGTGGCCAGCTGCCTGCTGAAATTCCGCACGGATCAGGATGCCTGCCAGACCAAAGGTACCAGCACAGTCAACTGTGGCTGGTTTGACAGTGCCAAGTGCCTCCTGCAAACTGACATCAGGAACCTGGCCGGGTGACTTTTGTTTCTCTGGGGAAAGGCCATGGTTCATGTCCAGGGCCCGCTGTCCCGGAGTGGCCGGATGCCTGCTGAAATTCCGCACAGATCAGGATAGCTCCCATATGAAAGGAGCCCCCACAGGCAACTGTGGCTGGTTTGACAGTGCCAAGTGCCTCCTGCAAACAGACATCAGGAACCTGGCCTGGTGACTTTTGTTTCTCTGGGGAAAGGCCATGGTTTATATCCTGGACCCGTAGTCCTGGAGTGGCCGGCTGCCTGCTGGAATTCTGCATGGATCAGGATGCCTCTGAGATGCAACGTGCCCCCACAGGCACCTGTGGCTGGTTTGACAGTGCCAAGTGCCTCCTGCAAACTGACATCAGGAACCTGGCCTGGTGACTTTTGTTTCTCTGGGGAAAGGCCATGGTTCATGACCACGGCCTGGTGGCCCGGAGTGGCCGGCAGCCTGCTGAAATTCCGCACGGATCAGGATACCTCCCAGACCGAAACTAAAATCATAGGCCGCTGTGGCTGGTTTGACAGTGCCAAGTGCCTCCTGCAAACTGACATCAGGAACCTGGCCTGGTAAGTTTTGTTTCTCTGGGGAAAGGCAATCGTTCTTGTCCGGGGCCCGCCGGCCCGGAGTGGCCGGCTGCCTGCTGAAATTCCACACGGTTAAGGATACCTCCCAGATGCAAGGTGCCCCCACAGGCAACTGTGGCTGGTTTGACAGTGCCATGTGCCTCCTGCAAAATGACATCAGGAACCTGGCCTTGTGACTTTCCTTTCTCTGGGGAAAGACCATGATTCATGTCCAGGGCCTTGCGGCCTGGAGTGCCCGGCTGCCTGCTGAAATTCCGCATGGATCGGGATGCCTCCCAGATGGAAAGTGCCCCCAGAGGCAACTGTGGCTGGTTTGACAGTGCCAAGTGCCTCCTGCAAACTGACATCAGGAACCTGGCCGGGTGACTTTTGTTTCCCTAGGGAAAAGCCGTGGTTCTTGTCCAGGGCCTGGTGGCCCGGAGTGGCCGGCCGCCTGCTGAAATTCCGCATGGATCACGATGCCTCCCAGATGAAAAGCGCCCCCACAGGCACCTGTGGCTGGTTTGACAGTGCCAAGTGCCTCCTGCAAACTGACATCAGGAACCTGGCCTGGTGACTTTTGTTTCTCTGGGGAAAGACCATAGTTCATGTCCACGGCCTGGTGGCCCGGAGTGGCCGGCTGCCTGCTGAAATTCCGCTTGGATCAGGATGCCTCCCAGATGAAAAGTGCCCCCACAGGCAATTGTGGCTGGTTTGACAGTGCCAAGTGCCTCCTGCAAACTGACATCAGGAACCTGGCCTGGTGACTTGTGTTTCTCTGGGGAAAGGGCATCATTCTTTTCCGACCCCTGGTGGCCCGTAGTGGCCAGCAGCCTGCTGAAATTCCGAACGGATCAGGATACCTCCCACACCGAAACTAAAACCATAGGCAACTGTGGCTGGTTTGACAGTGCCAAGTGCCTCCTGCAAACAGACATCAGGAACCTGGCCTGGTAAGTTTTGTTTCTCTGGGGAAAGGCCATCGTTCTTGTCCGGGGCCCGTCAGCCCGGAGTGGCCGGCTGCCTGCTGAAATTTCACACGGTTGAGGATACCTCCCAGATGCAAGTTGCCCCCACAGGCAACTGTGGCTGGTTTGACAGTGCCATGTGCCTCCTGCAAACTGACATCAGGAACCTGACCCGGTGACATTCGTTTCTCTGGAGAAAGACCATGATTCATGTCCAGGGCCTTGCGGCCTGGAGTGCCCGGCTGCCTGCTGAAATTCCGCATGGATCAGGATGCCTCCCAGATGGAAAGTGCCCCCACAGCCAACTGTGGCTGGTTTGACAGTGCCAAGTGCCTCCTGCAAACTGACATCAGGAACCTGGCCTGGTGACTTTTGTTTCTCTGGGGAAAGGCCATAGATGATGTTCAGTGCCCCCTGGCCCGGAGTGGCCGACTGACTGCTGAAATTCCGCACGGATCAGGATACCTCCCAGATGCAAGGTGCCACCACAGGCAACTGTGGCTTGTTTGACAGTGCCAAGTGCCTCCTGCAAACTGACATCAGGAACCTGGCCGGGTGACTTTTGTTTCTCTGGGGAAAGGCCATCGTTCTTGTCCGGGGCCCGCTGGCCCGGAGTGGCCGGCTGTCTGCTGAAATTCCACACGGTTGAGGATACCTCCCAGATGCAAGGCGCCCCCACAGGCAACTGTGGCTGGTTTGACAGTGCCAAGTGCCTCCTGCAAACTGACATCAGGAACCTGGCCTGGTGACTTTTGTTTCTCTGCGGAAAGACCATAGTTCATGTCCACGGCCTGGTGGCCCCCAGTGGCCGCTGCCTGCTGAAATTCCGCTTGGATCAGGATGCCTCCCAGATGAAAAGTGCCCCCACAGGCAACTGTGGCTGGTTTGACAGTGCCAAGTGCCTCCTGCAAACTGACATCAGGAACCTGGCCTGGTGATTTTTGTTTCTCTGGGGAAAGGCCATGGTTCATATTTTACAAACTGTGGCCCAGAGTGGCCCGCTGCCTGCTGAAATTCCGCACGGGTCAGGATTCCTCCCAGATGCAAGGTGCCCCACGGGAAACTGTGGCTGGTTTGACAGTGCCAAGTGCCTCCTGCCAACTGACATCAAGAACCTGGCCTGGTGACTTTTGTTTCTCTGGGGAAAGGCCATTGTTGGTATCCTGAGCCTGGTGTCCTGGAGTGGCCGTCGGCCTGCTAAAATTCTGGACGGACCAGGATGCCGCCAAGATGCAAGGTGCCCCCAGAGGCACTGTGGCTGGTTTGACAGTGCCAAGTGCTTCCTGCAAACTGACATCAGAAACCTGGCCTGGTGATTTTCTTTCTCAGGGGAAAGGCCATGGTTCATGTCCAGGGCCCGGTGGCTCGCAGTTGCCTGCTGCCTGCTGTAATTCCGCACGGATCCGGATACCTCCCAGATGCAAGGTGCCACCACAGGCAACTTTGGCTGGTTTGACAGTGCCAAGTGCGTCCTGCAAATTGACTTCAGGAACCTGGCCTGGTGACTTTTGTTTCTCTGGGGAAAGGTTATTATTCTTGTTCAGAGCCCGGTGGCTCGGAGTGGCCGGCTGCCTGCTGAAATTCCGCATGGATCAGGATACCTCCCAGGTTCAAGGTGCCGCCACAGGCAACTGTGGCTGGTTTGACAGTGCCAAGTGCCTCCTGCAAACTGACATCAGGAACCTGGCCTGGTGACTTTTGTTTCTCTGGGGAAAGGTCATGGTTAATGTACAGGGCCGGGTGTCCCGGAGTGGCCAGCTGCCTGCTGAAATTCCGCACGGATCAGGATGCCTGCCAGACCAAAGGTACCAGCACAGTCAACTGTGGCTGGTTTGACAGTGCCAAGTGCCTCCTGCAAACTGACATCAGGAACCTGGCCGGGTGACTTTTGTTTCTCTGGGGAAAGGCCATGGTTCATGTCCAGGGCCCGCTGTCCCGGAGTGGCCGGATGCCTGCTGAAATTCCACACAGATCAGGATAGCTCCCATATGAAAGGAGCCCCCACAGGCAACTGTGGCTGGTTTGACAGTGCCAAGTGCCTCCTGCAAACAGACATCAGGAACCTGGCCTGGTGACTTTTGTTTCTCTGGGGAAAGGCCATGGTTTATATCCTGGACCCGTAGTCCTGGAGTGGCCGGCTGCCTGCTGGAATTCTGCATGGATCAGGATGCCGCTGAGATGCAACGTGCCCCCACAGGCACCTGTGGCTGGTTTGACAGTGCCAAGTGCCTCCTGCAAACTGACATCAGGAACCTGGCCTGGTGACTTCTGTTTCTCTGGGGAAAGGCCATGGTTCATGACCACGGCCTGGTGGCCCGGAGTGGCCGGCAGCCTGCTGAAATTCCGCACGGATCAGGATACCTCCCAGGCCGAAACTAAAATCATAGGCCGCTGTGGCTGGTTTGACAGTGCCAAGTGCCTCCTGCAAACTGACATCAGGAACCTGGCCTGGTAAGTTTTGTTTCTCTGGGGAAAGGCCATCGTTCTTGTCCGGGGCCCGTCAGCCCGGAGTGGCCGGCTGCCTGCTGAAATTTCACACGGTTGAGGATACCTCCCAGATGCAAGTTGCCCCCACAGGCAACTGTGGCTGGTTTGACAGTGCCATGTGCCTCCTGCAAACTGACATCAGGAACCTGACCCAGTGACATTCGTTTCTCTGGAGAAAGACCATGATTCATGTCCAGGGCCTTGCGGCCTGGAGTGCCCGGCTGCCTGCTGAAATTCCGCATGGATCAGGATGCCTCCCAGATGGAAAGTGCCCCCACAGCCAACTGTGGCTGGTTTGACAGTGCCAAGTGCCTCCTGCAAACTGACATCAGGAACCTGGCCGGGTGACTTTTGTTTCCCTAGGGAAAAGCCGTGGTTCTTGTCCAGGGCCTGGTGGCCCGGAGTGGCCGGCCGCCTGCCGAAATTCCGCATGGATCACGATGCCTCCGAGATGAAAAGCGCCCCCACAGGCAACTGTGGCTGGTTTGACAGTGCCAAGTGCCTCCTGCAAACTGACATCAGGAACCTGGCCTGGTGACTTTTGTTTCTCTGGGGAAAGACCATAGTTCATGTCCACGGCCTGGTGGCCCGGAGTGGCCGGCTGCCTGCTGAAATTCCGCTTGGATCAGGATGCCTCCCAGATGAAAAGTGCCCCCACAGGCAATTGTGGCTGGTTTGACAGTGCCAAGTGCCTCCTGCAAACTGACATCAGGAACCTGGCCTGGTGACTTTTGTTTCTCTGGGGAAAGGCCATCATTCTTTTCCGAGGCCTGGTGGCCCGTAGTGGCCAGCAGCCTGCTGAAATTCCGAACGGATCAGGATACCTCCCACACCGAAACTAAAACCATAGGCAACTGTGGCTGGTTTGACAGTGCCAAGTGCCTCCTGCAAACTGACATCAGGAACCTGGCCTGGTAAGTTTTGTTTCTCTGGGGAAAGGCCATCGTTCTTGTCCGGGGCCCGTCAGCCCGGAGTGGCCGGCTGCCTGCTGAAATTTCACACGGTTGAGGATACCTCCCAGATGCAAGTTGCCCCCACAGGCAACTGTGGCTGGTTTGACAGTGCCATGTGCCTCCTGCAAACTGACATCAGGAACCTGACCCGGTGACATTCGTTTCTCTGGAGAAATACCATGATTCATGTCCAGGGCCTTGCGGCCTGGAGTGCCCGGCTGCCTCCTGAAATTCCGCATGGATCAGGATGCCTCCCAGATGGAAAGTGCCCCCAGAGGCAAATGTGGCTGGTTTGACAGTGCCAAGTGCCTCCTGCAAACTGACATCAGGAACCTGGCCTGGTGACTTTTGTTTCTCTGGGGAAAGGCCATAGATGATGTCCAGTGCCCCCTGGCCCGGAGTGGCCGACTGCCTGCTGAAATTCCTCACGGATCAGGATACCTCCCAGATGCAAGGTGCCACCACAGGCAACTGTGGCTGGTTTGACAGTGCCAAGTGCCTCCTGCCAACTGACATCAGGAACCTGGCCTGGTGACTTTTGTTTCTCTGGGGAAAGGCCATGGTTCATATCCTGGACCCGTAGTCCCGGAGTGGCCGGCTGCCTGCTGAAATTCCGAACGGATCAGGATGCCTCCCAGATGCAAAGTGCCCCCAGAGGCAATTGTGGCTGGTTTGACAGTGCCAAGTGCCTCCTGCAAACTGACATCAGGAACCTGGCCTGGTGACATTTATTTCTCTGGGGAAAGGCCATTGTACGTATCCAAGGCCTAGTGGCCCGGAGTGGCCGGCTGCTTGCTGGAATTCTGCATGGATCAGGATGCCGCCGAGATGCAAGGTGCCCCCACAGGCACCTGTGGCTGGTTTGACAGTGCCAAGTGCCTCCTGCAAACTGACATCAGGAACCTGGCCTGGTGACTTTTGTTTCTCTGGGGAACGGCCATCATTCTTTTCCGAGACCTGGTGGCCTGTAGTGGCCAGCAGCCTGCTGAAATTCCGAACGGATCAGGATACCTCCCACACCGAAACTAAAACCATAGGCAACTGTGGCTGGTTTGACAGTGCCAAGTGCCTCCTGCAAACAGACATCAGGAACCTGGCCTGGTGACTTTTGTTTCTCTGGGGAAAGGCCATCGTTCCTGTCCGGGGCCCGCCGGGCCGGAGTGTCCGGCCGCCTGCTGTAATTCCGCACGGATCAGGATAGCTCCCAGATGAAAGGAGCCCCCACAGGCAACTGTGGCTGGTTTGACAGTGCCATGTGCCTCCTGCAAACTGACATCAGGAACCTGACCCGGTGACATTCGTTTCTCTGGAGAAAGACCATGATTCATGTCCAGGGCCTTGCGGCCTGGAGTGCCCGGCTGCCTGCTGAAATTCCACACGGATCAGGATACCTCCCAGACCGAAACTAAAATCATAGGCCGCTGTGGCTGGTTTGACAGTGCCAAGTGCCTCCTGCAAACTGACATCAGGAACCTGGCCTGGTGACTTTTGTTTCCCTAGGGAAAAGCCGTGGTTCTTGTCCAGGGCCTGGTGGCCCGGAGTGGCCGGCCGCCTGCTGAAATTCCGCATGGATCACGATGCCTCCCAGATGAAAAGCGCCCCCACAGGCAACTGTGGCTGGTTTGACAGTGCCAAGTGCCTCCTGCAAACTGACATCAGGAACCTGGCCTGGTGACTTTTGTTTCTCTGGGGAAAGAACATAGTTCATGTCCACGGCCTGGTGGCCCGGAGTGGCCGGCTGCCTGCTGAAATTCCGCTTGGATCAGGATGCCTCCCAGATGAAAAGTGCCCCCACAGGCAATTGTGGCTGGTTTGACAGTGCCAAGTGCCTCCTGCAAACTGACATCAGGAACCTGGCCTGGTGACTTTTGTTTCTCTGGGGAAAGGCCATAGATGATGTCCAGTGCCCCCTGGCCCGGAGTGGCCGACTGCCTGCTGAAATTCCGCACGGATTAGGATACCACCCAGATGCAAGGCGCCACCACAGGCAACTGTGGCTGGTTTGACAGTGCCAAGTGCCTCCTGCAAACTGACATCAGGAACCTGGCCGGGTGACTTTTGTTTCTCTGGGGAAAGGCCATGGTTCATATCCTGGATACGTAGGACCGGAGAGGCCGGCTGCCTGTTGAAATTCCTCACTGATCAGGATGCCGCCGAGATGCAAGGTGCCCCCACAGGCCCCTGTGGCTCCTTCGACAGTGCCAAGTGCCTCCTGCAAACTGACATCAGGAACCTGGCCGGGTGACTTTTGTTTCTCTGGGGAAAGGCCATGGTTAATATCCTGGACCCGTGGTCCCGGAGTGGCCGGCTGCCTGCTGAAATTCCGAACGGATCAGGATGCCTCCCAGATGCAAAGTGCCCCCAGAGGCAATTGTGGCTGGTTTGACAGTGCCAAGTGCCTCCTGCCAACTGACATCAGGAACCTGGCCTGGTGACTTTTGTTTCTCTGGGGAAAGGCCATGGTTGGTATCCTGAGCCTTGTGTCCTGGAGTGGCCGTCTGCCTGCTGAAATTCTGGACGGACCAGGATGCCGCCAAGATGCAAGGTGCCCCCAGAGGCAACTGTGGCTGGTTTGACAGTGCCAAGTGCCTCCTGCAAACTGACATCAGGAACCTGGCCTGGTGACTTTTGTTTCTCTGGGGAAAGGCCATTGTACGTGTCCAAGGCCTAGTGGCCCGCAGTGGCCGGCTGCTTGCTGGAATTCTGCATGGATCAGGATGCCGCCGAGATGCAAGGTGCCCCCACAGGCACCTGTGGCTGGTTTGACAGTGCCAAGTGCCTCCTGCAAACTGACATCAGGAACCTGGCCTGGTGACTTTTGTTTCTCTGGGGAAAGGCCATGGTTCATATACTACAAACTGTGGCCCAGCGTGGCCGGCTGCCTGCTGAAATTCCGCACGGATCAGGATACCTCCCAGATGCAAGGTGCCCCACGGGAAACTGTGGCTGGTTTGACAGTGCCAAGTGCCTCCTGCCAACTGACATCAAGAACCTGGCCTGGTGACTTTTGTTTCTCTGGGGAAAGGCCATGGTTGGTATCCTGAGCCTCGTGTCCTGGAGTGGCCGTCTGCCTGCTAAAATTCTGGACGGACCAGGATGCCGCCAAGATGCAAGGTGCCCCCAGAGGCACCTGTGGCTGGTTTGACAGTGCCAAGTGCTTCCTGCAAACTGACATCAGAAACCTGGCCTGGTGATTTTCTTTCTCAGGGGAAAGGCCATGGTTCATGTCCAGGGCCCGGTGGCTCGCAGTTGCCTACTGCCTGCTGAAATTCCACACGGATCCGGATACCTCCCAGATGAAAAGTGCCCCCAGAGGCAACTGTGGCTGGTTTGACAGTGCCACGTGCGTCCTGCAAATTGACATCAGGAACCTGGCCTGGTGACTTTTGTTTCTCTGGGGAAAGGCTATTATTCTTGTTCAGAGCCCGGTGGCTCGGAGTGGCCGGCTGCCTGCTGAAATTCCGCATGGATCAGGATACCTCCCAGGTTCAAGGTGCCCCCACAGGCACCTGTGGCTGGTTTGACAGTGCCAAGTGCCTCCTGCCAACTGACATCAGGAACCTGGCCTGGTGACTTTTGTTTCTCTGGGGAAAGGCCATGGTTCGTATCCTGAGCCTGGTGTCCTGGAGTGGCCGTCTGCCTGCTAAAATTCTGGAAGGACCAGTATGCCTCCCAGACGCAAGGTGCCCCCACAGGCAACTGTGGCTGGTTTGACAGTGCCAAGTGCCTCCTGCAAACTGACATCAGGAACCTGGCCTGGTGACATTTATTTCTCTGGGGAAAGGCCATTGTACGTGTCCAAGGCCTAGTGGCCCGCAGTGGCCGGCTGCTTGCTGGAATTCTGCATGGATCAGGATGCCGCCGAGATGCAAGGTGCCCCCACAGGCACCTGTGGCTGGTTTGACAGTGCCAAGTGCCTCCTGCAAACTGACATCAGGAACCTGGCCTGGTGACTTTTGTTTCTCTGGGGAAAGGGTATGGTTATTGTACAGGGCCGGATGTCCCGGAGTGGCCGGCTGCCTGCTGAAATTCCGCACAGATCAGGATGCCTCCCAGACCAAAGGTACCAGCACTGGCAACTGTGGCTGGTTTGACAGTGCCAAGTGCCTCCTGCAAACTGACATCAGGAACCTGGCCGGGTGACTTTTGTTTCCCTAGGGAAAAGCCGTGGTTCTTGTCCAGGGCCTGGTGGCCCGGAGTGGCCGGCCGCCTGCTGAAATTCCGCATGGATCACGATGCCTCCCAGATGAAAAGCGCCCCCACAGGCACCTGTGGCTGGTTTGACAGTGCCAAGTGCCTCCTGCAAACTGACATCAGGAACCTGGCCTGGTGACTTTTGTTTCTCTGGGGAAAGACCATAGTTCATGTCCACGGCCTGGTGGCCCGGAGTGGCCGCTGCCTGCTGAAATTCCGCTTGGATCAGGATGCCTCCCAGATGAAAAGTGCCCCCACAGGCAACTGTGGCTGGTTTGACAGTGCCAAGTGCCTCCTGCAAACTGACATCAGGAACCTGGCCTGGTGATTTTTGTTTCTCTGGGGAAAGGCCATGGTTCATATTTTACAAACTGTGGACCAGAGTGGCCCTCTGCCTGCTGAAATTCCGCACGGGTCAGGATTCCTCCCAGATGCAAGGTGCCCCACGGGAAACTGTGGCTGGTTTGACAGTGCCAAGTGCCTCCTGCCAACTGACATCAAGAACCTGGCCTGGTGACTTTTGTTTCTCTGGGGAAAGGCCATGGTTGGTATCCTGAGCCTGGTGTCCTGGAGTGGCCGTCGGCCTGCTAAAATTCTGGACGGACCAGGATGCCGCCAAGATGCAAGGTGCCCCCAGAGGCACTGTGGCTAGTTTGACAGTGCCAAGTGCTTCCTGCAAACTGACATCAGAAACCTGGCCTGGTGATTTTCTTTCTCAGGGGAAAGGCCATGGTTCATGTCCAGGGCCCGGTGGCTCGCAGTTGCCTGCTGCCTGCTGTAATTCCACACGGATCCGGATACCTCCCAGATGCAAGGTGCCCCACGGGAAACTGTGGCTGGTTTGACAGTGCCAAGTGCCTCCTGCCAACTGACATCAGGAACCTGGCCTGGTGACTTTTGTTTCTCTGGGGAAAGGTCATGGTTAATGTACAGGGCCGTGTGTCCCGGAGTGGCCAGCTGCCTGCTGAAATTCCGCACGGATCAGGATGCCTGCCAGACCAAAGGTACCAGCACAGTCAACTGTGGCTGGTTTGACAGTGCCAAGTGCCTCCTGCAAACTGACATCAGGAACCTGGCCTGGTGACTTTTGTTTCTCTGGGGAAAGGCCATGGTTCATGTCCAGGGCCCGCTGTCCCGGAGTGGCCGGATGCCTGCTGAAATTCCGCACAGATCAGGATGCCTCCCAGATGAAAGGAGCCCCCACAGGCAACTGTGGCTGGTTTGACAGTGCCAAGTGCCTCCTGCAATCAGACATCAGGAACCTGGCCTGGTGACTTTTGTTTCTCTGGGGAAAGGCCATGGTTTATATCCTGGACCCGTAGTCCTGGAGTGGTCGGCTGCCTGCTGGAATTCTGCATGGATCAGGATGCCGCTGAGATGCAACGTGCCCCCACAGGCACCTGTGGCTGGTTTGACAGTGCCAAGTGCCTCCTGCAAACTGACATCAGGAACCTGGCCTGGTGACTTTTGTTTCTCTGGGGAAAGGCCATGGTTCATGACCACGGCCCGCTGGCCCAGAGTGGCCGGCAGCCTGCTGAAATTCCGCACGGATCAGGATACCTCCCAGACCGAAACTAAAATCATAGGCCGCTGTGGCTGGTTTGACAGTGCCAAGTGCCTCCTGCAAACTGACATCAGGAACCTGGCCTGGTAAGTTTTGTTTCTCTGGGGAAAGGCAATCGTTCTTGTCCGGGGCCCGCCGGCCCAGAGTGGCCGGCTGCCTGCTGAAATTCCGCACGGTTGAGGATACCTCCCAGATGCAAGGTGCCCCCACAGGCAACTGTGGATGGTTTGACAGTGCCATGTGCCTCCTGCAAAATGACATCAGGAACCTGGCCTTGTGACTTTCCTTTCTCTGGGGAAAGACCATGATTCTTGTCCAGGGCCTTGCGGCCTGGAGTGCCCGGCTGCCTGCTGAAATTCCGCACTAATCAGGATACCTCCCAGACGGAAAGTGCCCCCACAGGCAACTGTGGCTGGTTTGACAGTGCCAAGTGCCTCCTGCAAACTGACATCAGGAACCTGGCCGGGTGACTTTTGTTTCCCTAGGGAAAAGCCGTGGTTCTTGTCCAGGGCCTGGTGGCCCGGAGTGGCCGGCCGCCTGCTGAAATTCCGCATGGATCAGGATGCCTCCCAGATGAAAAGTGCCTCCACAGGCACCTGTGGCTGGTTTGAGAGTGCCAAGTGCCTCCTGCAAACTGACATCAGGAACCTGGCCTGGTGACTTTTGTTTCTCTGCGGAAAGACCATAGTTCATGTCCACGGCCTGGTGGCCCGGAGTGGCCGGCTGCCTGCTGAAATTCCGCTTGGATCAGGATGCCTCCCAGATGAAAAGTGCCCCCACAGGCAACTGTGGCTGGTTTGACAGTGCCAAGTGCCTCCTGCAAGCTGACATCAGGAATCTGGCCTGGTGACTTGTGTTTCTCTGGGGACAGGCCATCATTCTTTTCCGAGGCCTGGTGGCCCGTAGTGGCCAGCAGCCTACTGAAATTCCGAACCGATCAGGATACCTCCCAGACCAAAACTAAAACCTTAGGCAACTGTGGCTGGTTTGATAGTGCCAAGTTCCTCCTGCAAACAGACATCAGGAACCTGGCCTGGTAAGTTTTGT
The DNA here is from genome assembly GCF_036417665.1 of Passer domesticus. Taxonomy (NCBI): domain Eukaryota; kingdom Metazoa; phylum Chordata; class Aves; order Passeriformes; family Passeridae; genus Passer; species Passer domesticus. Next base: position 61,734,481 of record NC_087474.1, read on the forward strand.
TTCTCTGGGGAAAGGCCATCGTTCTTGTCCGGGGCCCGTCAGCCCGGAGTGGCCGGCCGCCTGCTGAAATTTCACACGGTTGAGGATACCTCCCAGAAGCAAGTTGCCCCCAGAGCCAGCTGTGGCTGGTTTGACAGTGCCATGTGCCTCCTGCAAACTGACATCAGGAACCTGGCCTGGTGACTTTTGTTTCTCTGGGGAAAGGCCATAGATGATGTCCAGTGCCCCCTGGCCCGGAGTGGCTGACTGCCTGCTGAAATTCCGCACGGATCAGGATACCTCCCAGATGCAAGGTGCCCCCACAGGCAACTGTGGCTGGTTTGACAGTGCCAAGTGCCTCCTGCAAACTGACATCAGGAACATGGCCGGGTGACTTTTGTTTCTCTGGGGAAAGGCCATCGTTCTTGTCCGGGGCCCGCTGGCCCGGAGTGGCCGGCTGTCTGCTGAAATTCCACAAGGTTGAGGCTACCTCCCAGATGCAAGGCGCCCCCACAGGCAACTGTGGCAGGTTTGACAGTGCCATGTGCCTCCTGCAAACTGTCATCAGGAACCTGGCCTGGTCACTTTTGTTTCTCTGGGGAAAGGCCATGGTTCATATCCTGGATACATAGGACCGGAGAGGCCAGCTGCCTGCTGAAATTCCTCACTGATCAGGATGCCGCCGAGATGCAAGATGCCCCCACAGGCACCTGTGGCTGCTTCGACAGTGCCAAGTGCCTCCTGCAAACTGACATCAGGAACCTGGCCGGGTGACTTTTGTTTCTCTGGGGAAAGGCCATGGTTGGTATCCTGAGCCTCGTGTCCTGGAGTGGCCGTCTGCCTGCTAAAATTCTGGACGGACCAGGATGCCGCCAAGATGCAAGGTGCCCCCAGAGGCACCTGTGGCTGGTTTGACAGTGCCAAGTGCTTCCTGCAAACTGACATCAGAAACCTGGCCTGGTGATTTTCTTTCTCAGGGGAAAGGCCATGGTTCATGTCCAGGGCCCGGTGGCTCGCAGTTGCCTACTGCCTGCTGAAATTCCACACGGATCCGGATACCTCCCAGATGAAAAGTGCCCCCAGAGGCAACTGTGGCTGGTTTGACAGTGCCACGTGCGTCCTGCAAATTGACATCAGGAACCTGGCCTGGTGACTTTTGTTTCTCTGGGGAAAGGCTATTATTCTTGTTCAGAGCCCGGTGGCTCGGAGTGGCCGGCTGCCTGCTGAAATTCCGCATGGATCAGGATACCTCCCAGGTTCAAGGTGCCCCCACAGGCACCTGTGGCTGGTTTGACAGTGCCAAGTGCCTCCTGCCAACTGACATCAGGAACCTGGCCTGGTGACTTTTGTTTCTCTGGGGAAAGGCCATGGTTGGTATCCTGAGCCTGGTGTCCTGGAGTGGCCGTCTGCCTGCTAAAATTCAGGACGGACCAGTATGCCTCCCAGACGCAAGGTGCCCCCACAGGCAACTGTGGCTGGTTTGACAGTGCCAAGTGCCTCCTGCAAACTGACATCAGGAACCTGGCCTGGTGACATTTATTTCTCTGGGGAAAGGCCATTGTACGTGTCCAAGGCCTAGTGGCCCGCAGTGGCCGGCTGCTTGCTGGAATTCTGCATGGATCAGGATGCCGCCGAGATGCAAGGTGCCCCCACAGGCACCTGTGGCTGGTTTGACAGTGCCAAGTGCCTCCTGCAAACTGACATCAGGAACCTGGCCTGGTGACTTTTGTTTCTCTGGGGAAAGGCCATGGTTATTGTACAGGGCCGGATGTCCCGGAGTGGCCGGCTGCCTGCTGAAATTCCGCACAGATCAGGATGCCTCCCAGACCAAAGGTACCAGCACTGGCAACTGTGGCTGGTTTGACAGTGCCAAGTGCCTCCTGCAAACTGACATCAGGAACCTGGCCGGGTGACTTTTGTTTCCCTAGGGAAAAGCCGTGGTTCTTGTCCAGGGCCTGGTGGCCCGGAGTGGCCGGCCGCCTGCTGAAATTCCGCATGGATCACGATGCCTCCCAGATGAAAAGCGCCCCCACAGGCACCTGTGGCTGGTTTGACAGTGCCAAGTGCCTCCTGCAAACTGACATCAGGAACCTGGCCAGGTGACTTTTGTTTCTCTGGGGAAAGACCATAGTTCATGTCCACGGCCTGGTGGCCCGGAGTGGCCGCTGCCTGCTGAAATTCCGCTTGGATCAGGATGCCTCCCAGATGAAAAGTGCCCCCACAGGCAACTGTGGCTGGTTTGACAGTGCCAAGTGCCTCCTGCAAACTGACATCAGGAACCTGGCCTGGTGATTTTTGTTTCTCTGGGGAAAGGCCATGGTTCATATTTTACAAACTGTGGACCAGAGTGGCCCGCTGCCTGCTGAAATTCCGCACGGGTCAGGATTCCTCCCAGATGCAAGGTGCCCCACGGGAAACTGTGGCTGGTTTGACAGTGCCAAGTGCCTCCTGCCAACTGACATCAAGAACCTGGCCTGGTGACTTTTGTTTCTCTGGGGAAAGGCCATGGTTGGTTTCCTGAGCCTGGTGTCCTGGAGTGGCCGTCGGCCTGCTAAAATTCTGGACGGACCAGGATGCCGCCAAGATGCAAGGTGCCCCCAGAGGCACTGTGGCTAGTTTGACAGTGCCAAGTGCTTCCTGCAAACTGACATCAGAAACCTGGCCTGGTGATTTTCTTTCTCAGGGGAAAGGCCATGGTTCATGTCCAGGGCCCGGTGGCTCACAGTTGCCTGCTGCCTGCTGGAATTCCACACGGATCCGGATACCTCCCAGATGCAAGGTGCCCCCACAGGCAACTTTGGCTGGTTTGAGAGTGCCAAGTGCGTCCTGCAAATTGACTTCAGGAACCTGGCCTGGTGACTTTTGTTTCTCTGGGGAAAGGTTATTATTCTTGTTCAGAGCCCGGTGGCTCGGAGTGGCCGGCTGCCTGCTGAAATTCCGCATGGATCAGGATACCTCCCAGGTTCAAGGTGCCGCCACAGCCAACTGTGGCTGGTTTGACAGTGCCAAGTGCCTCCTGCAAACTGACATCAGGAACCTGGCCTGGTGACTTTTGTTTCTCTGGGGAAAGGTCATGGTTAATGTACAGGGCCGTGTGTCCCGGAGTGGCCAGCTGCCTGCTGAAATTCCGCACGGATCAGGATGCCTGCCAGACCAAAGGTACCAGCACAGTCAACTGTGGCTGGTTTGACAGTGCCAAGTGCCTCCTGCAAACTGACATCAGGAACCTGGCCTGGTGACTTTTGTTTCTCTGGGGAAAGGCCATGGTTCATGTCCAGGGCCCGCTGTCCCGGAGTGGCCGGATGCCTGCTGAAATTCCGCACAGATCAGGATGCCTCCCAGATGAAAGGAGCCCCCACAGGCAACTGTGGCTGGTTTGACAGTGCCAAGTGCCTCCTGCAATCAGACATCAGGAACCTGGCCTGGTGACTTTTGTTTCTCTGGGGAAAGGCCATGGTTTATATCCTGGACCCGTAGTCCTGGAGTGGTCGGCTGCCTGCTGGAATTCTGCATGGATCAGGATGCCGCTGAGATGCAACGTGCCCCCACAGGCACCTGTGGCTGGTTTGACAGTGCCAAGTGCCTCCTGCAAACTGACATCAGGAACCTGGCCTGGTGACTTTTGTTTCTCTGGGGAAAGGCCATGGTTCATGACCACGTCCCGCTGGCCCAGAGTGGCCGGCAGCCTGCTGAAATTCCGCACGGATCAGGATACCTCCCAGACCGAAACTAAAATCATAGGCCGCTGTGGCTGGTTTGACAGTGCCAAGTGCCTCCTGCAAACTGACATCAGGAACCTGGCCTGGTAAGTTTTGTTTCTCTGGGGAAAGGCAATCGTTCTTGTCCGGGGCCCGCCGGCCCGGAGTGGCCGGCTGCCTGCTGAAATTCCACACGGTTAAGGATGCCTCCCAGATGCAAGGTGCCCCCACAGGCAACTGTGGCTGGTTTGACAGTGCCATGTGCCTCCTGCAAAATGACATCAGGAACCTGGCCTTGTGACTTTCCTTTCTCTGGGGAAAGACCATGATTCATGTCCAGGGCCTTGCGGCCTGGAGTGCCCGGCTGCCTGCTGAAATTCCGCGTGGATCGGGATGCCTCCCAGATGGAAAGTGCCCCCAGAGGCAACTGTGGCTGGTTTGACAGTGCCAAGTGCCTCCTGCAAACTGACATCAGGAACCTGGCCGGGTGACTTTTGTTTCCCTAGGGAAAAGCCGTGGTTCTTGTCCAGGGCCTGGTGGCCCGGAGTGGCCGGCCGCCTGCTGAAATTCCGCATGGATCACGATGCCTCCCAGATGAAAAGCGCCCCCACAGGCACCTGTGGCTGGTTTGACAGTGCCAAGTGCCTCCTGCAAACTGACATCAGGAACCTGGCCTGGTGACTTTTGTTTCTCTGGGGAAAGACCATAGTTCATGTCCACGGCCTGGTGGCCCGGAGTGGCCGCTGCCTGCTGAAATTCCGCTTGGATCAGGATGCCTCCCAGATGAAAAGTGCCCCCACAGGCAATTGTGGCTGGTTTGACAGTGCCAAGTGCCTCCTGCAAACTGACATCAGGAACCTGGCCTGGTGACTTTTGTTTCTCTGGGGAAAAGCCATCATTTTTTTCCGAGGCCTGGTGGCCCGTAGTGGCCAGCAGCCTGCTGAAATTCCGAACGGATCAGGATACCTCCCACACCGAAACTAAAACCATAGGCAACTGTGGCTGGTTTGACAGTGCCAAGTGCCTCCTGCAAACTGACATCAGGAACCTGGCCCGGTAAGTTTTGTTTCTCTGGGGAAAGGCCATCGTTCTTGTCCGGGGCCCGTCAGCCCGGAGTGGCCGGCTGCCTGCTGAAATTTCACACGGTTCAGGATACCTCCCAGATGCAAGTTGCCCCCACAGGCAACTGTGGCTGGTTTGACAGTGCCATGTGCCTCCTGCAAACTGACATCAGGAACCTGACCCGGTGACATTCGTTTCTCTGGAGAAAGACCATGATTCATGTCCAGGGCCTTGCGGCCTGGAGTGCCCGGCTGCCTGCTGAAATTCCAAATGGATCAGGATGCCTCCCAGATGGAAAGTGCCCCCACAGCCAACTGTGGCTGGTTTGACAGTGCCAAGTGCCTCCTGCAAACTGACATCAGGAACCTGGCCTGGTGACTTTTGTTTCTCTGGGGAAAGGCCATAGATGATGTCCAGTGCCCCCTGGCCCGGAGTGGCCGACTGCCTGCTGAAATTCCGCACGGATCAGGATACCTCCCAGATGCAAGGTGCCACCACAGGCAACTGTGGCTGGTTTGACAGTGCCAAGTGCCTCCTGCAAACTGACATCAGGAACCTGGCCTGGTGACATTTATTTCTCTGGGGAAAGGCCATTGTACGTGTCCAAGGCCTAGTGGCCCGGAGTGGCCGGCTGCTTGCTGGAATTCTGCATGGATCAGGATGCCGCCGAGATGCAAGGTGCCCCCACAGGCACCTGTGGCTGGTTTGACAGTGCCAAGTGCCTCCTGCAAACTGACATCAGGAACCTGGCCTGGTGACTTTTGTTTCTCTGGGGAAAGGCCATGGTTCATATACTACAAACTGTGGCCCAGCGTGGCCGGCTGCCTGCTGAAATTCCGCACGGATCAGGATACCTCCCAGATGCAAGGTGCCACCACAGGCAACTGTGGCTGGTTTGACAGTGCCAAGTGCCTCCTGCAAACTGACATCAGGAACCTGGCCTGGTGACTTTTGTTTCTCTGGGGAAAGGCCATCGTTCTTGTCCGGGGCCCGCCGGCCCGGAGTGGCCGGCTGTCTGCTGAAATTCCACAAGGTTGAGGCTACCTCCCAGATGCAAGGCGCCCCCACAGGCAACTGTGGCAGGTTTGACAGTGCCATGTGCCTCCTGCAAACTGTCATCAGGAACCTGGCCAGGTCACTTTTGTTTCTCTGGGGAAAGGCCATGGTTCATATCCAGGATACATAGGACCGGAGTGGCCGGCTGCCTGCTGAAATTCCTCACTGGTCAGGATGCCGCCGAGATGCAAGATGCCCCCACAGGCACCTGTGGCTGCTTCGACAGTGCCAAGTGCCTCCTGCAAACTGACATCAGGAACCTGGCCGGGTGACTTTTGTTTCTCTGGGGAAAGGCCATGGTTCATATCCTACAAACTGTGGCCCAGCGGGGACGGCTGCCTGCTAAAATTCCGCACGGATCAGGATACCTCCCAGATGCAAGGTGCCCCACGGGAAACTGTGGCTGGTTTGACAGTGCCAAGTGCCTCCTGCCAACTGACATCAAGAACCTGGCCTGGTGACTTGTGTTTCTCTGGGGAAAGGCCATCAATCTTTTCCGAGGCCTGGTGGCCCGTAGTGGCCAGCAGCCTGCTGAAATTCTGAACGGATCAGGATACCTCCCACACCGAAACTAAAACCATAGGCAACTGTGGCTGGTTTGACAGTGCCAAGTGCCTCCTGCAAACAGACATCAGGAACCTGGCCTGGTAAGTTTTGTTTCTCTGGGGAAAGGCCATCGTTCTTGTCCGGGGCCCGTCAGCCCGGAGTGGCCGGCTGCCTGCTGAAATTTCACACGGTTGAGGATACCTCCCAGATGCAAGGTGCCCCCACAGGCAACTGTGGCTGGTTTGACAGTGCCATGTGCCTCCTGCAAACTGACATCAGGAACCTGACCCGGTGACATTCGTTTCTCTGGAGAAAGACCATGATTCATGTCCAGGGCCTTGCGGCCTGGAGTGCCCGGCTGCCTGCTGAAATTCCGCATGGATCAGGATGCCTCCCAGATGGAAAGTGCCCCCACAGCCAACTGTGGCTGGTTTGACAGTGCCAAGTGCCTCCTGCAAACTGACATCAGGAACCTGGCCTGGTGACTTTTGTTTCTCTGGGGAAAGGCCATAGATGATGTCCAGTGCCCCCTGGCCCGGAGTGGCAGACTGCCTGCTGAAATTCCGCACGGATCAGGATACCTCCCAGATGCAAGGTGCCACCACAGGCAACTGTGGCTTGTTTGACAGTGCCAAGTGCCTCCTGCAAACTGACATCAGGAACCTGGCCGGGTGACTTTTGTTTCTCTTGGGAAAGGCCATCGTTCTTGTCCGGGGCCCGCTGGCCCGGAGTGGCCGGCTGTCTGCTGAAATTCCACACGGTTGAGGCTACCTCCCAGATGCAAGGCGCCCCCACAGGCACCTGTGGCTGGTTTGACAGTGCCAAGTGCCTCCTGCAAACTGACATCAGGAACCTGGCCTGGTGACTTTTGTTTCTCTGGGGAAAGACCATAGTTCATGTCCACGGCCTGGTGGCCCGGAGTGGCCGGCTGCCTGCTGAAATTCCGCTTGGATCAGGATGCCTCCCAGATGAAAAGTGCCCCCACAGGCAATTGTGGCTGGTTTGACAGTGCCAAGTGCCTCCTGCAAACTGACATCAGGAACCTGGCCTGGTGACTTTTGTTTCTCTGGGGAAAGGCCATCATTTTTTTCTGAGGCCTGGTGGCCCGTAGTGGCCAGCAGCCTGCTGAAATTCCGAACGGATCAGGATACCTCCCACACCGAAACTAAAACCATAGGCAACTGTGGCTGGTTTGACAGTGCCAAGTGCCTCCTGCAAACTGACATCAGGAACCTGGCATGGTAAGTTTTGTTTCTCAGGGGAAAGGCAATCGTTCTTGTCCGGGGCCCGTCAGCCCGGAGTGGCCGGCTGCCTGCTGAAATTTCACACGGTTGAGGATACCTCCCAGATGCAAGTTGCCCCCACAGGCAACTGTGGCTGGTTTGACAGTGCCATGTGCCTCCTGCAAACTGACATCAGGAACCTGACCCGGTGACATTCGTTTCTCTGGAGAAAGACCATGATTCATGTCCAGGGCCTTGCGGCCTGGAGTGCCCGGCTGCCTGCTGAAATTCCAAATGGATCAGGATGCCTCCCAGATGGAAAGTGCCCCCACAGCCAACTGTGGCTGGTTTGACAGTGCCAAGTGCCTCCTGCAAACTGACATCAGGAACCTCTCCTGGTGACTTTTGTTTCTCTGGGGAAAGGCCATGGTTCATATCCTGGACCCGTAGTCCCGGAGTGCCCGGCTGCCTGCTGAAATTCCGAACGGATCAGGATGCCTCCCAGATGCAAAGTGCCCCCAGAGGCAATTGTGGCTGGTTTGACAGTGCCAAGTGCCTCCTGCAAACTGACATCAGGAACCTGGCCTGGTGACATTTATTTCTCTGGGGAAAGGCCATTGTACGTGTCCAAGGCCTAGTGGCCCGGAGTGGCCGGCTGCTTGCTGGAATTCTGCATGGATCAGGATGCCGCCGAGATGCAACGTGCCCCCACAGGCACCTGTGGCTGGTTTGACAGTGCCAAGTGCCTCCTGCAAACTGACATCAGGAACCTGGCCTGGTGACTTTTGTTTCTCTGGGGAAAGGCCATGGTTCATATACTACAAACTGTGGCCCAGCGTGGCCGGCTGCCTGCTGAAATTCCGCACGGATCAGGATACCTCCCAGATGCAAGGTGCCACCACAGGCAACTGTGGCTGGTTTGACAGTGCCAAGTGCCTCCTGCAAACTGACATCAGGAACCTGGCCGGGTGACTTTTGTTTCTCTGCGGAAAGGCCAGCGTTCTTGTCCGGGGCCCGCCGGCCCGGAGTGGCCGGCTGCCTGCTGAAATTCCACAAGTTTGAGGCTACCTCCCAGATGCAAGGCGCCCCCACAGGCAACTGTGGCAGGTTTGACAGTGCCATGTGCCTCCTGCAAACTGTCATCAGGAACCTGGCCAGGTCACTTTTGTTTCTCTGGGGAAAGGCCATGGTTCATATCCTGGATACATAGGACCGGAGAGGCCAGCTGCCTGTTGAAATTCCTCACTGATCAGGATGCCGCCGAGATGCAAGATGCCCCCACAGGCACCTGTGGCTGCTTCGACAGTGCCAAGTGCCTCCTGCAAACTGACATCAGGAACCTGGCCTGGTGACTTTTGTTTCTCTGGGGAAAGGCCATGGTTCATATCCTACAAACTGTGGCCCAGCGGGGACGGCTGCCTGCTAAAATTCCGCACGGATCAGGATACCTCCCAGATGCAAGGTGCCCCACGGGAAACTGTGGCTGGTTTGACAGTGCCAAGTGCCTCCTGCCAACTGACATCAAGAACCTGGCCTGGTGACTTTTGTTTCTCTGGGGAAAGGCCATGGTTGGTATCCTGAGCCTGGTGTCCTGGAGTGGCCGTCTGCCTGCTAAAATTCTGGACGGACCAGGATGCCGCCAAGATGCAAGGTGCCCCCAGAGGCACTGTGGCTGGTTTGACAGTGCCAAGTGCTTCCTGCAAACTGACATCAGAAACCTGGCCTGGTGATTTTCTTTCTCAGGGGAAAGGCCATGGTTCATGTCCAGGGCCCGGTGGCTCACAGTTGCCTGCTGCCTGCTGGAATTCCACACGGATCCGGATACCTCCCAGATGCAAGGTGCCCCCACAGGCAACTTTGGCTGGTTTGAGAGTGCCAAGTGCGTCCTGCAAATTGACATCAGGAACCTGGCCTGGTGACTTTTGTTTCTCTGGGGAAAGGTTATTATTCTTGTTCAGAGCCCGGTGGCTCGGAGTGGCCGGCTGCCTGCTGAAATTCCGCATGGATCAGGATACCTCCCAGGTTCAAGGTGCCGCCACAGGCAACTGTGGCTGGTTTGACAGTGCCAAGTGCCTCCTGCAAACTGACATCAGGAACCTGGCCGGGTGACTTTTGTTTCTCTGGGGAAAGGCCATGGTTCATGTCCAGGGCCCGCTGTCCCGGAGTGGCCGGATGCCTGCTGAAATTCCGCACAGATCAGGATAGCTCCCAGATGAAAGGAGCCCCCACAGGCAACTGTGGCTGGTTTGACAGTGCCAAGTGCCTCCTGCAATCAGACATCAGGAACCTGGCCTGGTGACTTTTGTTTCTCTGGGGAAAGGCCATGGTTTATATCCTGGACCCGTAGTCCTGGAGTGGCCGGCTGCCTGCTGGAATTCTGCATGGATCAGGATGCCGCTGAGATGCAACGTGCCCCCACAGGCACCTGTGGCTGGTTTGACAGTGCCAAGTGCCTCCTGCAAACTGACATCAGGAACCTGGCCTGGTGACTTTTGTTTCTCTGGGGAAAGGCCATGGTTCATGACCACGGCCTGGTGGCCCGGAGTGGCCGGCTGCCTGCTGAAATTCCGCACGGATCAGGATACCTCCCACACCGAAACTAAAATCATAGGCCGCTGTGGCTGGTTTGACAGTGCCAAGTGCCTCCTGCAAACTGACATCAGGAACCTGGCCTGGTAAGTTTTGTTTCTCTGGGGAATGGCAATCGTTCTTGTCCGGGGCCCGCCGGCCCGGAGTGGCCGGCTGCCTGCTGAAATTCCACACGGTTAAGGATACCTCCCAGATGCAAGGTGCCCCCACAGGCAACTGTGGCTGGTTTGACAGTGCCATGTGCCTCCTGCAAAATGACATCAGGAACCTGGCCTTGTGACTTTCCTTTCTCTGGGGAAAGACCATGATTCATGTCCAGGGCCTTGCGGCCTGGAGTGCCCGGCTGCCTGCTGAAATTCCGCATGGATCGGGATGCCTCCCAGATGGAAAGTGCCCCCAGAGGCAACTGTGGCTGGTTTGACAGTGCCAAGTGCCTCCTGCAAACTGACATCAGGAACCTGGCCTTGTGACTTTCCTTTCTCTGGGGAAAGACCATGATTCATGTCCAGAGCCTTGCGGCCTGGAGTGGCCGGCTGCCTGCTGGAATTCCGCATGGATCTGGATACCTCCCAGATGAAAAGTGCCCCCACAGGCACCTGTGGCTGGTTTGACAGTGCCAAGTGCCTCCTGCAAACTGACATCAGGAACCTGGCCGGGTGACTTTTGTTTCCCTAGGGAAAAGCCGTGGTTCTTGTCCAGGGCCTGGTGGCCCGGAGTGGCCGGCCGCCTGCTGAAATTCCGCATGGATCACGATGCCTCCCAGATGAAAAGCGCCCCCACAGGCACCTGTGGCTGGTTTGACAGTGCCAAGTGCCTCCTGCAAACTGACATCAGGAACCTGGCCTGGTGACTTTTGTTTCTCTGCGGAAAGGCCATAGTTCATGTCCACGGCCTGGTGGCCCGGAGTGGCCGGCTGCCTGCTGAAATTCCGCTTGGATCAGGATGCCTCCCAGATGAAAAGTGCCCCCACAGGCAATTGTGGCTGGTTTGACAGTGCCAAGTGCCTCCTGCAAACTGACATCAGGAACCTGGCCTGGTGACTTTTGTTTCTCTGGGGAAAGGCCATCATTTTTTTCCGAGGCCTGGTGGCCCGTAGTGGCCAGCAGCCTGCTGAAATTCCGAACGGATCAGGATACCTCCCACACCGAAACTAAAAGCATAGGCAACTGTGGCTGGTTTGACAGTGCCAAGTGCCTCCTGCAAACTGACATCAGGAACCTGGCCTGGTAAGTTTTGTTTCTCTGGGGAAAGGCCATCGTTCTTGTCCGGGGCCCGTCAGCCCGGAGTGGCCGGCTGCCTGCTGAAATTTCACACGGTTCAGGATACCTCCCAGATGCAAGTTGCCCCCACAGGCAACTGTGGCTGGTTTGACAGTGCCATGTGCCTCCTGCAAACTGACATCAGGAACCTGACCCGGTGACATTCGTTTCTCTGGAGAAAGACCATGATTCATGTCCAGGGCCTTGCGGCCTGGAGTGCCCGGCTGCCTGCTGAAATTCCGCATGGATCAGGATGCCTCCCAGAAGGAAAGTGCCCCCACAGCCAACTGTGGCTGGTTTGACAGTGCCAAGTGCCTCCTGCAAACTGACATCAGGAACCTGGCCTGGTGACTTTTGTTTCTCTGGGGAAAGGCCATAGATGATGTCCAGTGCCCCCTGGCCCGGAGTGGCCGACTACCTGCTGAAATTCCGCACGGATCAGGATACCTCCCAGATGCAAGGTGCCACCACAGGCAACTGTGGCTGGTTTGACAGTGCCAAGTGCCTCCTGCAAACTGACATCAGGAACCTGGCCTGCTGACTTTTGTTTCTCTGGGGAAAGGCCATGGTTCATATCCTGGACCCGTAGTCCCGGAGTGGCCGGCTGCCTGCTGAAATTCCGAACGGATCAGGATGCCTCCCAGATGCAAAGTGCCCCCAGAGGCAATTGTGGCTGGTTTGACAGTGCCAAGTGCCTCCTGCAAACTGACATCAGGAACCTGGCCTGGTGACATTTATTTCTCTGGGGAAAGGCCATTGTACGTGTCCAAGGCCTAGTGGCCCGGAGTGGCCGGCTGCTTGCTGGAATTCTGCATGGATCAGGATGCCGCCGAGATGCAACGTGCCCCCACAGGCACCTGTGGCTGGTTTGACAGTGCCAAGTGCCTCCTGCAAACTGACATCAGCAACCTGGCCTGGTGACTTTTGTTTCTCTGGGGAAAGGCCATGGTTCATATCCTGGATACATAGGACCGGAGAGGCCAGCTGCCTGTTGAAATTCCTCATTGATCAGGATGCCGCCGAGATGCAAGATGCCCCCACAGGCACCTGTGGCTGCTTCGACAGTGCCAAGTGCCTCCTGCAAACTGACATCAGGAATCTGGCCGGGTGACTTTTGTTTCTCTGGGGAAAGGCCATGGTTCATATCCTACAAACTGTGGCCCAGCGGGGACGGCTGCCTGCTAAAATTCCGCACGGATCAGGATACCTCCCAGATGCAAGGTGCCCCACGGGAAACTGTGGCTGGTTTGACAGTGCCAAGTGCCTCCTGCCAACTGACATCAAGAACCTGGCCTGGTGACTTTTGTTTCTCTGGGGAAAGGCCATGGTTGGTATCCTGAGCCTGGTGTCCTGGAGTGGCCGTCTGCCTGCTAAAATTCTGGACGGACCAGTATGCCTCCCAGATGCAAGGTGCCCCCACAGGCAACTGTGGCTGGTTTGACAGTGCCAAGTGCCTCCTGCAAACTGACATCAGGAACCTGGCCTGGTGACATTTATTTCTCTGGGGAAAGGCCATTGTACGTGTCCAAGGCCTAGTGGCCCGGAGTGTCCAGCTGCTTGCTGGAATTCTGCATGGATCAGGATACCTCCCAGATGCAAGGTGCCCCACGGGAAACTGTGGCTGGTTTGACAGTGCCAAGTGCCTCCTGCCAACTGACATCAAGAACCTGGCCTGGTGACTTTTGTTTCTCTGGGGAAAGGCCATGGTTGGTATCCTGAGCCTGGTGTCCTGGAGTGGCCGGCTGCCTGCTAAAATTCTGGACGGACCAGGATGCCTCCCAGATGCAAGGTGCCCCCAGAGGCACTGTGGCTGGTTTGACAGTGCCAAGTGCTTCCTGCAAACTCACATCAGAAACCTGGCCTGGTGATTTTCTTTCTCAGCGGAAAGGCCATGGTTCATGTCCAGGGCCCGGTGGCTCGCAGTTGCCTGCTGCCTGCTGAAATTCCACACGGATCCGGATACCTCCCAGATGCAAGGTGCCCCCACAGGCAACTTTGGCTGGTTTGACAGTGCCAAGTGCGTCCTGCAAATTGACATCAGGAACCTGGCCTGGTGACTTTTGTTTCTCTGGGGAAAGGTTATTATTCTTGTTCAGAGCCCGGTGGCTCGGAGTGGCCGGCTGCCTGCTGAAATTCCGCATGGATCAGGATACCTCCCAGGTTCAAGGTGCCGCCACAGGCAACTGTGGCTGGTTTGACAGTGCCAAGCGCCTCCTGCAAACTGACATCAGGAACCTGGCCTGGTGACTTTTGTTTCTCTGGGGAAAGGTCATGGTTAATGTACAAGGCCGGGTGTCCCGGAGTGGCCAGCTGCCTGCTGAAATTCCGCACGGATCAGGATACCTCCCAGATGCAAGGTGCCACCACAGGCAACTGTGGCTGGTTTGACAGTGCCAAGTGCCTCCTGCAAACTGACATCAGGAACCTGGCCTGGTAAGTTTTGTTTCTCTGGGGAAAGGCAATCGATCTTGTCCGGGGCCCGCCGGCCCGGAGTGGCCGGCTGCCTGCTGAAATTCCTCACGGTTGAGGATACCTCCCAGATGCAAGGTGCCCCCACCGGCAACTGTGGCTGGTTTGACAGTGCCATGTGCCTCCTGCAAAATGACATCAGGAACCTGGCCTTGTGACTTTCCTTTCTCTGGGGAAAGACCATGATTCATGTCCAGGGCCTTGCGGCCTGGAGTGCCCGGCTGCCTGCTGAAATTCCGCATGGATCGGGATGCCTCCCAGATGGAAAGTGCCCCCAGAGGCAACTGTGGCTGGTTTGACAGTGCCAAGTGCCTCCTGCAAACTGACATCAGGAACCTGGCGGGGTGACTTTTGTTTCCCTAGGGAAAAGCCGTGGTTCTTGTCCAGGGCCTGGTGGCCCGGAGTGGCCGGCCGCCTGCTGAAATTCCGCATGGATCACGATGCCTCCCAGATGAAAAGCGCCCCCACAGGCACCTGTGGCTGGTTTGACAGTGCCAAGTGCCTCCTGCAAACTGACATCAGGAACCTGGCCTGGTGACTTTTGTTTCTCTGGGGAAAGACCATAGTTCATGTCCACGGCCTGGTGGCCCGGAGTGGCCGGCTGCCTGCTGAAATTCCGCTTGGATCAGGATGCCTCCCAGATGAAAAGTGCCCCCACAGGCAATTGTGGCTGGTTTGACAGTGCCAAGTGCCTCCTGCAAACTGACATCAGGAACCTGGCCTGGTGACTTGTGTTTCTCTGGGGAAAGGCCATCATTCTTTTCCGAGGCCTGGTGGCCCGTAGTGGCCAGCAGCCTGCTGAAATTCTGAACGGATCAGGATACCTCCCACACCGAAACTAAAACCATAGGCAACTGTGGCTGGTTTGACAGTGCCAAGTGCCTCCTGCAAACTGACATCAGGAACCTGGCCTGGTAAGTTTTGTTTCTCAGGGGAAAGGCCATCGTTCTTGTCCGGGGCCCGTCAGCCCGGAGTGGCCGGCTGCCTGCTGAAATTTCACACGGTTGAGGATACCTCCCAGATGCAAGGTGCCCCCACAGGCAACTGTGGCTGGTTTGACAGTGCCATGTGCCTCCTGCAAACTGACATCAGGAACCTGACCCGGTGACATTCGTTTCTCTGGAGAAAGACCATGATTCATGTCCAGGGCCTTGCGGCCTGGAGTGCCCGGCTGCCTGCTGAAATTCCGCATGGATCAGGATGCCTCCCAGATGGAAAGTGCCCCCACAGCCAACTGTGGCTGGTTTGACAGTGCCAAGTGCCTCCTGCAAACTGACATCAGGAACCTGGCCTGGTGACTTTTGTTTCTCTGGGGAAAGGCCATAGATGATGTCCAGTGCCCCCTGGCCCAGAGTGGCCGACTGCCTGCTGAAATTCCGCACGGATCAGGATACCTCCCAGATGCAAGGTGCCACCACAGGCAACTGTGGCTTGTTTGACAGTGCCAAGTGCCTCCTGCAAACTGACATCAGGAACCTGGCCGGGTGACTTTTGTTTCTCTGGGGAAAGGCCATCGTTCTTGTCCGGGGCCCGCTGGCCCGGAGTGGCCGGCTGTCTGCTGAAATTCCACACGGTTGAGGCTACCTCCCAGATGCAAGGCGCCCCCACAGGCAACTGTGGCTGGTTTGACAGTGCCAAGTGCCTCCTGCAAACTGACATCAGGAACCTGGCCTGGTGACTTTTGTTTCTCTGCGGAAAGACCATAGTTCATGTCCACGGCCTGGTGGCCCGGAGTGGCCGATGCCTGCTGAAATTCCGCTTGGATCAGGATGCCTCCCAGATGAACAGTGCCCCCACAGGCAACTGTGGCTGGTTTGACAGTGCCAAGTGCCTCCTGCAAACTGACATCAGGAACCTGGCCTGGTGATTTTTGTTTCTCTGGGGAAAGGCCATGGTTCATATTTTACAAACTGTGGACCAGAGTGGCCCGCTGCCTGCTGAAATTCCGCACGGGTCAGGATTCCTCCCAGATGCAAGGTGCCCCACGGGAAACTGTGGCTGGTTTGACAGTGCCAAGTGCCTCCTGCCAACTGACATCAAGAACCTGGCCTGGTGACTTTTGTTTCTCTGGGGAAAGGCCATGGTTGGTATCCTGAGCCTGGTGTCCTGGAGTGGCCGTCGGCCTGCTAAAATTCTGGACGGACCAGGATGCCGCCAAGATGCAAGGTGCCCCCAGAGGCACTGTGGCTGGTTTGACAGTGCCAAGTGCTTCCTGCAAACTGACATCAGAAACCTGGCCTGGTGATTTTCTTTCTCAGGGGAAAGGCCATGGTTCATGTCCAGGGCTTGGTGGCTCGCAGTTGCCTGCTGCCTGCTGTAATTCCACACGGATCCGGATACCTACCAGATGCAAGGTGCCCCCACAGGCAACTTTGGCTGGTTTGAGAGTGCCAAGTGCGTCCTGCAAATTGACTTCAGGAACCTGGCCTGGTGACTTTTGTTTCTCTGGGGAAAGGTTATTATTCTTGTTCAGAGCCCGGTGGCTCGGAGTGGCCGGCTGCCTGCTGAAATTCCGCATGGATCAGGATACCTCCCAGGTTCAAGGTGCCGCCACAGGCAACTGTGGCTGGTTTGACAGTGCCAAGTGCCTCCTGCAAACTGACATCAGGAACCTGGCCGGGTGACTTTTGTTTCTCTGGGGAAAGGCCATGGTTCATGTCCAGGGCCCGCTGTCCCGGAGTGGCCGGATGCCTGCTGAAATTCCGCACAGATCAGGATAGCTCCCAGATGAAAGGAGCCCCCACAGGCAACTGTGGCTGGTTTGACAGTGCCAAGTGCCTCCTGCAAACTGACATCAGGAACCTGGCCTGGTGACTTTTGTTTCTCTGGGGAAAGGCCATGGTTCATGTCCAGGGCCCGCTGTCCCGGAGTGGCCGGATGCCTGCTGAAATTCCGCACAGATCAGGATAGCTCCCAGATGAAAGGAGCACCCACAGGCAACTGTGGCTGGTTTGACAGTGCCAAGTGCCTCCTGCAAACAGACATCAGGAACCTGGCCTGGTGACTTTTGTTTCTCTGGGGAAAGGCCATGGTTTATATCCTGGACCCGTAGTCCTGGAGTGGCCGGCTGCCTGCTGGAATTCTGCATGGATCAGGATGCCGCTGAGATGCAACGTGCCCCCACAGGCACCTGTGGCTGGTTTGACAGTGCCAAGTGCCTCCTGCAAACTGACATCAGGAACCTGGCCTGGTGACTTTTGTTTCTCTGGGGAAAGGCCATGGTTCATGACCACGGCCTGGTGGCCCGGAGTGGCCGGCAGCCTGCTGAAATTCCGCACGGATCAGGATACCTCCCAGACCGAAACTAAAATAATAGGCCGCTGTGGCTGGTTTGACAGTGCCAAGTGCCTCCTGCAAACTGACATCAGGAACCTGGCCTGGTAAGTTTTGTTTCTCTGGGGAAAGGCAGTCGTTCTTGTCCGGGGCCCGCCGACCCGGAGTGGCCGGCTGCCTGCTGAAATTCCACACGGTTAAGGATACCTCCCAGATGCAAGGTGCCCCCACAGGCAACTGTGGCTGGTTTGACAGTGCCATGTGCCTCCTGCAAAATGACATCAGGAACCTGGCCTTGTGACTTTCCTTTCTCTGGGGAAAGACCATGATTCATGTCCAGGGCCTTGCGGCCTGGAGTGCCCGGCTGCCTGCTGAAATTCCGCATGGATCGGGATGCCTCCCAGATGGAAAGTGCCCCCACAGCCAACTGTGGCTGGTTTGACAGTGCCAAGTGCCTCCTGCAAACTGACATCAGGAACCTGGCCGGGTGACTTTTGTTTCTCTAGGGAAAAGCCGTGGTTCTTGTCCAGGGCCTGGTGGCCCGGAGTGGCCGGCCGCCTGCTGAAATTCCGCATGGATCACGATGCCTCCCAGATGAAAAGCGCCCCCACAGGCACCTGTGGCTGGTTTGACAGTGCCAAGTGCCTCCTGCAAACTGACATCAGGAACCTGGCCTGGTGACTTTTGTTTCTCTGGGGAAAGACCATAGTTCATGTCCACGGCCTGGTGGCCCGGAGTGGCCGGCTGCCTGCTGAAATTCCGCTTGGATCAGGATGCCTCCCAGATGAAAAGTGCCCCCACAGGCAATTGTGGCTGGTTTGACAGTGCCAAGTGCCTCCTGCAAACTGACATCAGGAACCTGGCCTGGTGACTTTTGTTTCTCTGGGGAAAGGCCATCATTTTTTTCCGAGGCCTGGTGGCCCGTAGTGGCCAGCAGCCTGCTGAAATTCCGAACGGATCAGGATAACTCCCACACCGAAACTAAAACCATAGGCAACTGTGGCTGGTTTGACAGTGCCAAGTGCCTCCTGCAAACTGACATCAGGAACCTGTCCTGGTAAGTTTTGTTTCTCTGGGGAAAGGCCATCGTTCTTGTCCGGGGCCCGTCAGCCCGGAGTGGCCGGCTGCCTGCTGAAATTTCACACGGTGGAGGACACCTCCCAGATGCAAGTTGCCCCCACAGGCAACTGTGGCTGGTTTGACAGTGCCATGTGCCTCCTGCAAACCGACATCAGGAACCTGACCTGGTGACATTCGTTTCTCTGGAGAAAGACCATGATTCATGTCCAGGGCCTTGCGGCCTGGAGTGGCCGGCTGCCTGCTGAAATTCCGCATGGATCAGGATGCCTCCCAGATGGAAAGTGCCCCCACAGCCAACTGTGGCTGGTTTGACAGTGCCAAGTGCCTCCTGCAAACTGACATCAGGAACCTGGCCTGGTGACTTTTGTTTCTCTGGGGAAAGGCCATAGATGATGTCCAGTGCCCCCTGGCCCGGAGTGGCCGACTGCCTGCTGAAATTCCGCACGGATCAGGATACCTCCCAGATGCAAGGTGCCACCACAGGCAACTGTGGCTGGTTTGACAGTGCCAAGTGCCTCCTGCAAACTGACATCAGGAACCTGGCCTGGTGACTTTTGTTTCTCTGGGGAAAGGCCATGGTTCATATCCTGGACCCGTAGTCCCGGAGTGG
This sequence comes from Passer domesticus, assembly GCF_036417665.1. Lineage (NCBI taxonomy): Eukaryota > Metazoa > Chordata > Aves > Passeriformes > Passeridae > Passer > Passer domesticus. Next base: position 61,753,325 of record NC_087474.1, read on the forward strand.
CCGGCTGCCTGCTGAAATTCCGAACGGATCAGGATGCCTCCCCGATGCAAAGTGCCCCCAGAGGCAATTGTGGCTGGTTTGACAGTGCCAAGTGCCTCCTGCAAACTGACATCAGGAACCTGGCCTGGTGACATTTATTTCTCTGGGGAAAGGCCATTGTACGTGTCCAAGGCCTAGTGGCCCGGAGTGGCCGGCTGCTTGCTGGAATTCTGCATGGATCAGGATGCCGCCGAGATGCAAGGTGCCCCCACAGGCACCTGTGGCTGGTTTGACAGTGCCAAGTGCCTCCTGCAAACTGACATCAGGAACCTGGCCTGGTGACTTTTGTTTCTCTGGGGAAAGGCCATGGTTCATATACTACAAACTGTGGCCCAGCGTGGCCGGCTGCCTGCTGAAATTCCGCACAGATCAGGATACCTCCCAGATGGAAGGTGCCACCACAGGCACCTGTGGCTGGTTTGACAGTGCCAAGTGCCTCCTGCAAACTGACATCAGGAACCTGGCCTGGTGACTTTTGTTTCTCTGGGGAAAGGCCATAGATGATGTCCAGTGCCCCCTGGCCCGGAGTGGCCGACTGCCTGCTGAAATTCCGCACGGATCAGGATACCTCCCAGACCGAAACTAAAATCATAGGCCGCTGTGGCTGGTTTGACAGTGCCAAGTGCCTCCTGCAAACTGACATCAGGAACCTGGCCTGGTAAGTTTTGTTTCTCAGGGGAAAGGCCATCGTTCTTGTCCGGGGCCCGTCAGCCCGGAGTGGCCGGCTGCCTGCTGAAATTTCACACGGTTGAGGATACCTCCCAGATGCAAGGTGCCCCCACAGGCAACTGTGGCTGGTTTGACAGTGCCATGTGCCTCCTGCAAACTGACATCAGGAACCTGACCCGGTGACATTCGTTTCTCTGGAGAAAGACCATGATTCATGTCCAGGGCCTTGCGGCCTGGAGTGCCCGGCTGCCTGCTGAAATTCCGCATGGATCAGGATGCCTCCCAGATGGAAAGTGCCCCCACAGCCAACTGTGGCTGGTTTGACAGTGCCAAGTGCCTCCTGCAAACTGACATCAGGAACCTGGCCTGGTGACTTTTGTTTCTCTGGGGAAAGGCCATAGATGATGTCCAGTGCCCCCTGGCCCGGAGTGGCCGACTGCCTGCTGAAATTCCGCACGGATCAGGATACCTCCCAGATGCAAGGTGCCACCACAGGCAACTGTGGCTTGTTTGACAGTGCCAAGTGCCTCCTGCAAACTGACATCAGGAACCTGGCCGGGTGACTTTTGTTTCTCTGGGGAAAGGCCATCGTTCTTGTCCGGGGCCCGCTGGCCCGGAGTGGCCGGCTGTCTGCTGAAATTCCACACGGTTGAGGCTACCTCCCAGATGCAAGGCGCCCCCACAGGCAACTGTGGCTGGTTTGACAGTGCCAAGTGCCTCCTGCAAACTGACATCAGGAACCTGGCCTGGTGACTTTTGTTTCTCTGCGGAAAGACCATAGTTCATGTCCACGGCCTGGTGGCCCGGAGTGGCCGATGCCTGCTGAAATTCCGCTTGGATCAGGATGCCTCCCAGATGAACAGTGCCCCCACAGGCAACTGTGGCTGGTTTGACAGTGCCAAGTGCCTCCTGCAAACTGACATCAGGAACCTGGCCTGGTGATTTTTGTTTCTCTGGGGAAAGGCCATGGTTCATATTTTACAAACTGTGGACCAGAGTGGCCCGCTGCCTGCTGAAATTCCGCACGGGTCAGGATTCCTCCCAGATGCAAGGTGCCCCACGGGAAACTGTGGCTGGTTTGACAGTGCCAAGTGCCTCCTGCCAACTGACATCAAGAACCTGGCCTGGTGACTTTTGTTTCTCTGGGGAAAGGCCATGGTTGGTATCCTGAGCCTGGTGTCCTGGAGTGGCCGTCGGCCTGCTAAAATTCTGGACGGACCAGGATGCCGCCAAGATGCAAGGTGCCCCCAGAGGCACTGTGGCTGGTTTGACAGTGCCAAGTGCTTCCTGCAAACTGACATCAGAAACCTGGCCTGGTGATTTTCTTTCTCAGGGGAAAGGCCATGGTTCATGTCCAGGGCTTGGTGGCTCGCAGTTGCCTGCTGCCTGCTGTAATTCCACACGGATCCGGATACCTCCCAGATGCAAGGTGCCCCCACAGGCAACTTTGGCTGGTTTGAGAGTGCCAAGTGCGTCCTGCAAATTGACTTCAGGAACCTGGCCTGGTGACTTTTGTTTCTCTGGGGAAAGGTTATTATTCTTGTTCAGAGCCCGGTGGCTCGGAGTGGCCGGCTGCCTGCTGAAATTCCGCATGGATCAGGATACCTCCCAGGTTCAAGGTGCCGCCACAGGCAACTGTGGCTGGTTTGACAGTGCCAAGTGCCTCCTGCAAACTGACATCAGGAACCTGGCCGGGTGACTTTTGTTTCTCTGGGGAAAGGCCATGGTTCATGTCCAGGGCCCGCTGTCCCGGAGTGGCCGGATGCCTGCTGAAATTCCGCACAGATCAGGATAGCTCCCAGATGAAAGGAGCCCCCACAGGCAACTGTGGCTGGTTTGACAGTGCCAAGTGCCTCCTGCAAACTGACATCAGGAACCTGGCCTGGTGACTTTTGTTTCTCTGGGGAAAGGCCATGGTTCATGTCCAGGGCCCGCTGTCCCGGAGTGGCCGGATGCCTGCTGAAATTCCGCACAGATCAGGATAGCTCCCAGATGAAAGGAGCACCCACAGGCAACTGTGGCTGGTTTGACAGTGCCAAGTGCCTCCTGCAAACAGACATCAGGAACCTGGCCTGGTGACTTTTGTTTCTCTGGGGAAAGGCCATGGTTTATATCCTGGACCCGTAGTCCTGGAGTGGCCGGCTGCCTGCTGGAATTCTGCATGGATCAGGATGCCGCTGAGATGCAACGTGCCCCCACAGGCACCTGTGGCTGGTTTGACAGTGCCAAGTGCCTCCTGCAAACTGACATCAGGAACCTGGCCTGGTGACTTTTGTTTCTCTGGGGAAAGGCCATGGTTCATGACCACGGCCTGGTGGCCCGGAGTGGCCGGCAGCCTGCTGAAATTCCGCACGGATCAGGATACCTCCCAGACCGAAACTAAAATAATAGGCCGCTGTGGCTGGTTTGACAGTGCCAAGTGCCTCCTGCAAACTGACATCAGGAACCTGGCCTGGTAAGTTTTGTTTCTCTGGGGAAAGGCAGTCGTTCTTGTCCGGGGCCCGCCGACCCGGAGTGGCCGGCTGCCTGCTGAAATTCCACACGGTTAAGGATACCTCCCAGATGCAAGGTGCCCCCACAGGCAACTGTGGCTGGTTTGACAGTGCCATGTGCCTCCTGCAAAATGACATCAGGAACCTGGCCTTGTGACTTTCCTTTCTCTGGGGAAAGACCATGATTCATGTCCAGGGCCTTGCGGCCTGGAGTGCCCGGCTGCCTGCTGAAATTCCGCATGGATCGGGATGCCTCCCAGATGGAAAGTGCCCCCACAGCCAACTGTGGCTGGTTTGACAGTGCCAAGTGCCTCCTGCAAACTGACATCAGGAACCTGGCCGGGTGACTTTTGTTTCTCTAGGGAAAAGCCGTGGTTCTTGTCCAGGGCCTGGTGGCCCGGAGTGGCCGGCCGCCTGCTGAAATTCCGCATGGATCACGATGCCTCCCAGATGAAAAGCGCCCCCACAGGCACCTGTGGCTGGTTTGACAGTGCCAAGTGCCTCCTGCAAACTGACATCAGGAACCTGGCCTGGTGACTTTTGTTTCTCTGGGGAAAGACCATAGTTCATGTCCACGGCCTGGTGGCCCGGAGTGGCCGGCTGCCTGCTGAAATTCCGCTTGGATCAGGATGCCTCCCAGATGAAAAGTGCCCCCACAGGCAATTGTGGCTGGTTTGACAGTGCCAAGTGCCTCCTGCAAACTGACATCAGGAACCTGGCCTGGTGACTTTTGTTTCTCTGGGGAAAGGCCATCATTTTTTTCCGAGGCCTGGTGGCCCGTAGTGGCCAGCAGCCTGCTGAAATTCCGAACGGATCAGGATAACTCCCACACCGAAACTAAAACCATAGGCAACTGTGGCTGGTTTGACAGTGCCAAGTGCCTCCTGCAAACTGACATCAGGAACCTGTCCTGGTAAGTTTTGTTTCTCTGGGGAAAGGCCATCGTTCTTGTCCGGGGCCCGTCAGCCCGGAGTGGCCGGCTGCCTGCTGAAATTTCACACGGTGGAGGACACCTCCCAGATGCAAGTTGCCCCCACAGGCAACTGTGGCTGGTTTGACAGTGCCATGTGCCTCCTGCAAACCGACATCAGGAACCTGACCTGGTGACATTCGTTTCTCTGGAGAAAGACCATGATTCATGTCCAGGGCCTTGCGGCCTGGAGTGGCCGGCTGCCTGCTGAAATTCCGCATGGATCAGGATGCCTCCCAGATGGAAAGTGCCCCCACAGCCAACTGTGGCTGGTTTGACAGTGCCAAGTGCCTCCTGCAAACTGACATCAGGAACCTGGCCTGGTGACTTTTGTTTCTCTGGGGAAAGGCCATAGATGATGTCCAGTGCCCCCTGGCCCGGAGTGGCCGACTGCCTGCTGAAATTCCGCACGGATCAGGATACCTCCCAGATGCAAGGTGCCACCACAGGCAACTGTGGCTGGTTTGACAGTGCCAAGTGCCTCCTGCAAACTGACATCAGGAACCTGGCCTGGTGACTTTTGTTTCTCTGGGGAAAGGCCATGGTTCATATCCTGGACCCGTAGTCCCGGAGTGGCCGGCTGCCTGCTGAAATTCCGAACGGATCAGGATGCCTCCCCGATGCAAAGTGCCCCCAGAGGCAATTGTGGCTGGTTTGACAGTGCCAAGTGCCTCCTGCAAACTGACATCAGGAACCTGGCCTGGTGACATTTATTTCTCTGGGGAAAGGCCATTGTACGTGTCCAAGGCCTAGTGGCCCGGAGTGGCCGGCTGCTTGCTGGAATTCTGCATGGATCAGGATGCCGCCGAGATGCAAGGTGCCCCCACAGGCACCTGTGGCTGGTTTGACAGTGCCAAGTGCCTCCTGCAAACTGACATCAGGAACCTGGCCTGGTGACTTTTGTTTCTCTGGGGAAAGGCCATGGTTCATATACTACAAACTGTGGCCCAGCGTGGCCGGCTGCCTGCTGAAATTCCGCACAGATCAGGATACCTCCCAGATGGAAGGTGCCACCACAGGCACCTGTGGCTGGTTTGACAGTGCCAAGTGCCTCCTGCAAACTGACATCAGGAACCTGGCCTGGTGACTTTTGTTTCTCTGGGGAAAGGCCATAGATGATGTCCAGTGCCCCCTGGCCCGGAGTGGCCGACTGCCTGCTGAAATTCCGCACGGATCAGGATACCTCCCAGACCGAAACTAAAATCATAGGCCGCTGTGGCTGGTTTGACAGTGCCAAGTGCCTCCTGCAAACTGACATCAGGAACCTGGCCTGGTGACTTTTGTTTCTCTGGGGAAAGGCCATGGTTTATATCCTGGACCCGTAGTCCTGGAGTGGCCGGCTGCCTGCTGGAATTCTGCATGGATCAGGATGCCGCTGAGATGCAACGTGCCCCCACAGGCACCTGTGGCTGGTTTGACAGTGCCAAGTGCCTCCTGCCAACTGACATCAGGAACCTGGCCTGGTGACTTTTGTTTCTCTGGGGAAAGGCCATGGTTCATGACCACGGCCTGGTGGCCCGGAGTGGCCGGCAGCCTGCTGAAATTCCGCACGGATCAGGATACCTCCCAGACCGAAACTAAAATCATAGGCCGCTGTGGCTGGTTTGACAGTGCCAAGTGCCTCCTGCAAACTGACATCAGGAACCTGGCCTGGTAAGTTTTGTTTCTCTGGGGAATGGCAATCGTTCTTGTCCGGGGCCCGCCGGCCCGGAGTGGCCGGCTGCCTGCTGAAATTCCACACGGTTAAGGATACCTCCCAGATGCAAGGTGCCCCCACAGGCAACTGTGGCTGGTTTGACAGTGCCATGTGCCTCCTGCAAAATGACATCAGGAACCTGGCCTTGTGACTTTCCTTTCTCTGGGGAAAGACCATGATTCATGTCCAGGGCCTTGCGGCCTGGAGTGCCCGGCTGCCTGCTGAAATTCCGCATGGATCGGGATGCCTCCCAGATGGAAAGTGCCCCCAGAGGCAACTGTGGCTGGTTTGACAGTGCCAAGTGCCTCCTGCAAACTGACATCAGGAACCTGGCCTGGTGACTTTTGTTTCTCTGGGGAAAGACCATAGTTCATGTCCACGGCCTGGTGGCCCGGAGTGGCCGGCTGCCTGCTGAAATTCCGCTTGGATCAGGATGCCTCCCAGATGAAAAGTGCCCCCACAGGCAATTGTGGCTGGTTTGACAGTGCCAAGTGCCTCCTGCAAACTGACATCAGGAACCTGGCCTGGTGACTTTTGTTTCTCTGGGGAAAGGCCATCATTTTTTTCCGAGGCCTGGTGGCCCGTAGTGGCCAGCAGCCTGCTGAAATTCCGAACGGATCAGGATACCTCCCACACCGAAACTAAAACCATAGGCAACTGTGGCTGGTTTGACAGTGCCAAGTGCCTCCTGCAAACTGACATCAGGAACCTGGCCTGGTAAGTTTTGTTTCTCTGGGGAAAGGCCATCGTTCTTGTCCGGGGCCCGTCAGCCCGGAGTGGCCGGCTGCCTGCTGAAATTTCACACGGTTCAGGATACCTCCCAGATGCAAGTTGCCCCCACAGGCAACTGTGGCTGGTTTGACAGTGCCATGTGCCTCCTGCAAACTGACATCAGGAACCTGACCCGGTGACATTCGTTTCTCTGGAGAAAGACCATGATTCATGTCCAGGGCCTTGCGGCCTGGAGTGCCCGGCTGCCTGCTGAAATTCCGCATGGATCAGGATGCCTCCCAGATGGAAAGTGCCCCCACAGCCAACTGTGGCTGGTTTGACAGTGCCAAGTGCCTCCTGCAAACTGACATCAGGAACCTGGCCTGGTGACTTTTGTTTCTCTGGGGAAAGGCCATAGATTATGTCCAGTGCCCCCTGGCCCGGAGTGGCCGACTGCCTGCTGAAATTCCGCACGGATCAGGATACCTCCCAGACCGAAACTAAAATCATAGGCCGCTGTGGCTGGTTTGACAGTGCCAAGTGCCTCCTGCAAACTGACATCAGGAACCTCTCCTGGTGACTTTTGTTTCTCTGGGGAAAGGCCATGGTTTATATCCTGGACCCGTAGTCCTGGAGTGGCCGGCTGCCTGCTGGAATTCTGCATGGATCAGGATGCCGCTGAGATGCAACGTGCCCCCACAGGCACCTGTGGCTGGTTTGACAGTGCCAAGTGCCTCCTGCAAACTGACATCAGGAACCTGGCCTGGTGACTTTTGTTTCTCTGGGGAAAGGCCATGGTTCATGACCACGGCCTGGTGGCCCGGAGTGGCCGGCAGCCTGCTGAAATTCCGCTTGGATCAGGATACCTCCCAGACCGAAACTAAAATCATAGGCCGCTGTGGCTGGTTTGACAGTGCCAAGTGCCTCCTGCAAACTGACATCAGGAACCTGGCCTGGTAAGTTTTGTTTCTCTGGGGAAAGGCAATCGTTCTTGTCCGGGGCCCGCCGGCCCGGAGTGGCCGGCTGCCTGCTGAAATTCCACACGGTTAAGGATACCTCCCAGATGCAAGGTGCCCCCACAGGCAACTGTGGCTGGTTTGACAGTGCCATGTGCCTCCTGCAAAATGACATCAGGAACCTGGCCTTGTGACTTTCCTTTCTCTGGGGAAAGACCATGATTCATGTCCAGGGCCTTGCGGCCTGGAGTGCCCGGCTGCCTGCTGAAATTCCGCATGGATCGGGATGCCTCCCAGATGGAAAGTGCCCCCAGAGGCAACTGTGGCTGGTTTGACAGTGCCAAGTGCCTCCTGCAAACTGACATCAGGAACCTGGCCTGGTGACTTTCCTTTCTCTGGGGAAAGACCATGATTCATGTCCAGAGCCTTGCGGCCTGGAGTGGCCGGCTGCCTGCTGGAATTCCGCATGGATCTGGATACCTCCCAGATGAAAAGCGCCCCCACAGGCACCTGTGGCTGGTTTGACAGTGCCAAGTGCCTCCTGCAAACTGACATCAGGAACCTGGCCGGGTGACTTTTGTTTCCCTAGGGAAAAGCCGTGGTTCTTGTCCAGGGCCTGGTGGCCCGGAGTGGCCGGCCGCCTGCTGAAATTCCGCATGGATCACGATGCCTCCCAGATGAAAAGCGCCCCCACAGGCACCTGTGGCTGGTTTGACAGTGCCAAGTGCCTCCTGCAAACTGACATCAGGAACCTGGCCTGGTGACTTTTGTTTCTCTGGGGAAAGACCATAGTTCATGTCCACGGCCTGGTGGCCCGGAGTGGCCGGCTGCCTGCTGAAATTCCGCTTGGATCAGGATGCCTCCCAGATGAAAAGTGCCCCCACAGGCAATTGTGGCTGGTTTGACAGTGCCAAGTGCCTCCTGCAAACTGACATCAAGAACCTGGCCTGGTGACTTGTGTTTCTCTGGGGAAAGGCCATCATTCTTTTCCGAGGCCTGGTGGCCCGTAGTGGCCAGCAGCCTGCTGAAATTCTGAACGGATCAGGATACCTCCCACACCGAAACTAAAACCATAGGCAACTGTGGCTGGTTTGACAGTGCCAAGTGCCTCCTGCAAACAGACATCAGGAACCTGGCCTGGTAAGTTTTGTTTCTCTGGGGAAAGGCCATCGTTCTTGTCCGGGGCCCGTCAGCCCGGAGTGGCCGGCTGCCTGCTGAAATTTCACACGGTTCAGGATACCTCCCAGATGCAAGGTGCCCCCACAGGCAACTGTGGCTGGTTTGACAGTGCCATGTGCCTCCTGCAAACTGACATCAGGAACCTGACCCGGTGACATTCGTTTCTCTGGAGAAAGACCATGATTCATGTCCAGGGCCTTGCGGCCTGGAGTGCCCGGCTGCCTGCTGAAATTCCGCATGGATCAGGATGCCTCCCAGATGGAAAGTGCCCCCACAGCCAACTGTGGCTGGTTTGACAGTGCCAAGTGCCTCCTGCAAACTGACATCAGGAACCTGGCCTGGTGACTTTTGTTTCTCTGGGGAAAGGCCATAGATGATGTCCAGTGCCCCCTGGCCCGGAGTGGCCGACTGTCTGCTGAAATTCCACACGGTTGAGGCTACCTCCCAGATGCAAGGCGCCCCCACAGGCAACTGTGGCTGGTTTGACAGTGCCAAGTGCCTCCTGCAAACTGACATCAGGAACCTGGCCTGGTGACTTTTGTTTCTCTGCGGAAAGACCATAGTTCATGTCCACGGCCTGGTGGCCCGGAGTGGCCGATGCCTGCTGAAATTCCGCTTGGATCAGGATGCCTCCCAGATGAACAGTGCCCCCACAGGCAACTGTGGCTGGTTTGACAGTGCCAAGTGCCTCCTGCAAACTGACATCAGGAACCTGGCCTGGTGATTTTTGTTTCTCTGGGGAAAAGCCATGGTTCATATCCTGGATACATAGGACCGGAGAGGCCAGCTGCCTGTTGAAATTCCTCACTGATCAGGATGCCGCCGAGATGCAAGATGCCCCCACAGGCACCTGTGGCTGCTTCGACAGTGCCAAGTGCCTCCTGCAAACTGACATCAGGAATCTGGCCGGGTGACTTTTGTTTCTCTGGGGAAAGGCCATGGTTCATATCCTACAAACTGTGGCCCACCGGGGACGGCTGCCTGCTAAAATTCCGCACGGATCAGGATACCTCCCAGATGCAAGGTGCCCCACGGGAAACTGTGGCTGGTTTGACAGTGCCAAGTGCCTCCTGCCAACTGACATCAAGAACCTGGCCTGGTGACTTTTGTTTCTCTGGGGAAAGGCCATGGTTGGTATCCTGAGCCTGGTGTCCTGGAGTGGCCGTCTGCCTGCTAAAATTCTGGACGGACCAGTATGCCTCCCAGATGCAAGGTGCCCCCACAGGCAACTGTGGCTGGTTTGACAGTGCCAAGTGCCTCCTGCAAACTGACATCAGGAACCTGGCCTGGTGACATTTATTTCTCTGGGGAAAGGCCATTGTACGTGTCCAAGGCCTAGTGGCCCGGAGTGTCCAGCTGCTTGCTGGAATTCTGCATGGATCAGGATACCTCCCAGATGCAAGGTGCCCCACGGGAAACTGTGGCTGGTTTGACAGTGCCAAGTGCCTCCTGCCAACTGACATCAAGAACCTGGCCTGGTGACTTTTGTTTCTCTGGGGAAAGGCCATGGTTGGTATCCTGAGCCTGGTGTCCTGGAGTGGCCGGCTGCCTGCTAAAATTCTGGACGGACCAGGATGTCTCCCAGATGCAAGGTGCCCCCAGAGGCACTGTGGCTGGTTTGACAGTGCCAAGTGCTTCCTGCAAACTCACATCAGAAACCTGGCCTGGTGATTTTCTTTCTCAGCGGAAAGGCCATGGTTCATGTCCAGGGCCCGGTGGCTCGCAGTTGCCTGCTGCCTGCTGAAATTCCACACGGATCCGGATACCTCCCAGATGCAAGGTGCCCCCACAGGCAACTTTGGCTGGTTTGACAGTGCCAAGTGCGTCCTGCAAATTGACATCAGGAACCTGGCCTGGTGACTTTTGTTTCTCTGGGGAAAGGTTATTATTCTTGTTCAGAGCCCGGTGGCTCGGAGTGGCCGGCTGCCTGCTGAAATTCCGCATGGATCAGGATACCTCCCAGGTTCAAGGTGCCGCCACAGGCAACTGTGGCTGGTTTGACAGTGCCAAGCGCCTCCTGCAAACTGACATCAGGAACCTGGCCTGGTGACTTTTGTTTCTCTGGGGAAAGGTCATGGTTAATGTACAAGGCCGGGTGTCCCGGAGTGGCCAGCTGCCTGCTGAAATTCCGCACGGATCAGGATACCTCCCAGATGCAAGGTGCCACCACAGGCAACTGTGGCTGGTTTGACAGTGCCAAGTGCCTCCTGCAAACTGACATCAGGAACCTGGCCTGGTAAGTTTTGTTTCTCTGGGGAAAGGCAATCGATCTTGTCCGGGGCCCGCCGGCCCGGAGTGGCCGGCTGCCTGCTGAAATTCCTCACGGTTGAGGATACCTCCCAGATGCAAGGTGCCCCCACCGGCAACTGTGGCTGGTTTGACAGTGCCATGTGCCTCCTGCAAAATGACATCAGGAACCTGGCCTTGTGACTTTCCTTTCTCTGGGGAAAGACCATGATTCATGTCCAGGGCCTTGCGGCCTGGAGTGCCCGGCTGCCTGCTGAAATTCCGCATGGATCGGGATGCCTCCCAGATGAAAAGCGCCCCAACAGGCACCTGTGGCTGGTTTGACAGTGCCAAGTGCCTCCTGCAAACTGACATCAGGAACCTGGCCTGGTGACTTTTGTTTCTCTGGGGAAAGACCATAGTTCATGTCCACGGCCTGGTGGCCCGGAGTGGCCGGCTGCCTGCTGAAATTCCGCTTGGATCAGGATGCCTCCCAGATGAAAAGTGCCCCCACAGGCAATTGTGGCTGGTTTGACAGTGCCAAGTGCCTCCTGCAAACTGACATCAGGAACCTGGCCTGGTGACTTTTGTTTCTCTGGGGAAAGGCCATCATTCTTTTCCGAGGCCTGGTGGCCCGTAGTGGCCAGCAGCCTGCTGAAATTCCGAACGGATCAGGATACCTCCCACACCGAAACTAAAACCATAGGCAACTGTGGCTGGTTTGACAGTGCCAAGTGCCTCCTGCAAACAGACATCAGGAACCTGGCCTGGTAAGTTTTGTTTCTCTGGGGAAAGGCAATCGTTCTTGTCCGGGGCCCGCCGGCCCGGAGTGGCCGGCTGCCTGCTGAAATTCCACACGGATCCGGATACCTCCCAGATGCAAGGTGCCCCCACAGGCAACTGTGGCTGGTTTGACAGTGCCATGTGCCTCCTGCAAAATGACATCAGGAACCTGGCCTTGTGACTTTCCTTTCTCTGGGGAAAGACCATGATTCATGTCCAGGGCCTTGCGGCCTGGAGTGCCCGGCTGCCTGCTGAAATTCCGCATGGATCGGGACGCCTCCCAGATGGAAAGTGCCACCAGAGGCAACTGTGGCTGGTTTGACAGTGCCAAGTGCCTCCTGCAAACTGACATCAGGAACCTAGCGGGGTGACTTTTGTTTCCCTAGGGAAAAGCCGTGGTTCTTGTCCAGGGCCTGGTGGCCCGGAGTGGCCGGCTGCCTGCTGAAATTCCGCATGGATCACGATGCCTCCCAGATGAAAAGCGCCCCCACAGGCACCTGTGGCTGGTTTGACAGTGCCAAGTGCCTCCTGCAAACTGACATCAGGAACCTGGCCTTGTGACTTTTGTTTCTCTGGGGAAAGACCATAGTTCATGTCCACGGCCTGGTGGCCCGGAGTGGCCGGCTGCCTGCTGAAATTCCGCTTGGATCAGGATGCCTCCCAGATGAAAAGTGCCCCCACAGGCAATTGTGGCTGGTTTGACAGTGCCAAGTGCCTCCTGCAAACTGACATCAGGAACCTGGCCTGGTGACTTGTGTTTCTCTGGGGAAAGGCCATCATTCTTTTCCGAGGCCTGGTGGCCCGTAGTGGCCAGCAGCCTGCTGAAATTCTGAACGGATCAGGATACCTCCCACACCGAAACTAAAACCATAGGCAACTGTGGCTGGTTTGACAGTGCCAAGTGCCTCCTGCAAACTGACATCAGGAACCTGGCCTGGTAAGTTTTGTTTCTCTGGGGAAAGGCCATCGTTCTTGTCCGGGGCCCGTCAGCCCGGAGTGGCCGGCTGCCTGCTGAAATTTCACACGGTTGAGGATACCTCCCAGATGCAAGGTGCCCCCACAGGCAACTGTGGCTGGTTTGACAGTGCCATGTGCCTCCTGCAAACTGACATCAGGAACCTGACCCGGTGACATTCGTTTCTCTGGAGAAAGACCATGATTCATGTCCAGGGCCTTGCGGCCTGGAGTGCCCGGCTGCCTGCTGAAATTCCGCATGGATCAGGATGCCTCCCAGATGGAAAGTGCCCCCACAGCCAACTGTGGCTGGTTTGACAGTGCCAAGTGCCTCCTGCAAACTGACATCAGGAACCTGGCCTGGTGACTTTTGTTTCTCTGGGGAAAGGCCATAGATGATGTCCAGTGCCCCCTGGCCCGGAGTGGCCGACTGCCTGCTGAAATTCCGCACGGATCAGGATACCTCCCAGATGCAAGGTGCCACCACAGGCAACTGTGGCTTGTTTGACAGTGCCAAGTGCCTCCTGCAAACTGACATCAGGAACCTGGCCGGGTGACTTTTGTTTCTCTGGGGAAAGGCCATCGTTCTTGTCCGGGGCCCGCTGGCCCGGAGTGGCCGGCTGTCTGCTGAAATTCCACACGGTTGAGGCTACCTCCCAGATGCAAGGCGCCCCCACAGGCAACTGTGGCTGGTTTGACAGTGCCAAGTGCCTCCTGCAAACTGACATCAGGAACCTGGCCTGGTGACTTTTGTTTCTCTGCGGAAAGACCATAGTTCATGTCCACGGCCTGGTGGCCCGGAGTGGCCGATGCCTGCTGAAATTCCGCTTGGATCAGGATGCCTCCCAGATGAACAGTGCCCCCACAGGCAACTGTGGCTGGTTTGACAGTGCCAAGTGCCTCCTGCAAACTGACATCAGGAACCTGGCCTGGTGATTTTTGTTTCTCTGGGGAAAGGCCATGGTTCATATTTTACAAACTGTGGACCAGAGTGGCCCGCTGCCTGCTGAAATTCCGCATGGATCAGGATACCTCCCAGGTTCAAGGTGCCGCCACAGCCAACTGTGGCTGGTTTGACAGTGCCAAGTGCCTCCTGCAAACTGACATCAGGAACCTGACCCGGTGACATTCGTTTCTCTGGAGAAAGACCATGATTCATGTCCAGGGCCTTGCGGCCTGGAGTGCCCGGCTGCCTGCTGAAATTCCGCACGGATCAGGATACCTCCCAGACCGAAACTAAAATCATAGGCCGCTGTGGCTGGTTTGACAGTGCCAAGTGCCTCCTGCAAACTGACATCAGGAACCTGGCCTGGTGACTTTTGTTTCCCTAGGGAAAAGCCGTGGTTCTTGTCCAGGGCCTGGTGGCCCGGAGTGGCCGGCCGCCTGCTGAAATTCCGCATGGATCACGATGCCTCCCAGATGAAAAGCGCCCCCACAGGCACCTGTGGCTGGTTTGACAGTGCCAAGTGCCTCCTGCAAACTGACATCAGGAACCTGGCCTGGTGACTTTTGTTTCTCTGGGGAAAGGGCATGGTTATTGTACAGGGCCGGATGTCCCGGAGTGGCCGGCTGCCTGCTGAAATTCCGCTTGGATCAGGATGCCTCCCAGATGAAAAGTGCCCCCACAGGCACCTGTGGCTGGTTTGACAGTGCCAAGTGCCTCCTGCAAACTGACATCAGGAACCTGGCCTGGTGACTTTTGTTTCTCTGGGGAAAGGCCATAGATGATGTCCAGTGCCCCCTGGCCCGGAGTGGCCGACTGCCTGCTGAAATTCCGCACGGATCAGTATACCTCCCAGATGCAAGGTGCCACCACAGGCACCTGTGGCTGGTTTGACAGTGCCAAGTGCCTCCTGCAAACTGACATCAGGAACCTGGCCGGGTGACTTTTGTTTCTCTGGGGAAAGGCCATCGTTCTTGTCCGGGGCCCGCTGGCCCGGAGTGGCCGGCTGTCTGCTGAAATTCCACACGGTTGAGGCTACCTCCCAGATGCAAGGCGCCCCCACAGGCAACTGTGGCTGGTTTGACAGTGCCAAGTGCCTCCTGCCAACTGACATCAGGAACCTGGCCTGGTGAGTTTTGTTTCTCTGGGGAAAGGCCATGGTTCATATTCTGGATACGTAGGACCGGAGAGGCCGGCTGCCTGTTGAAATTCCTCACTGATCAGGATGCCGCCGAGATGCAAGGTGCCCCCACAGGCCCCTGTGGCTCCTTCGACAGTGCCAAGTGCCTCCTGCAAACTGACATCAGGAACCTGGCCGGGTGACTTTTGTTTCTCTGGGGAAAGGCCATGGTTCATATCCTGGACCCGTAGTCCCGGAGTGGCTGGCTGCCTGCTGAAATTCCGAACGGATCAGGATGCCTCCCAGATGCAAAGTGCCCCCAGAGGCAATTGTGGCTGGTTTGACAGTGCCAAGTGCCTCCTGCCAACTGACATCAGGAACCTGGCCTGGTGACATTTATTTCTCTGGGGAAAGGCCATTGTACGTGTCCAAGGCCTAGTGGCCCGGAGTGGCCGGCTGCTTGCTGGAATTCTGCATGGATCAGGATGCCGCCGAGATGCAAGGTGCCCCCACAGGCACCTGTGGCTGGTTTGACAGTGCCATGTGCCTCCTGCAAACTGACATCAGGAACCTGGCCTGGTGACTTTTGTTTCTCTGGGGAAAGGCCATGGTTCATATCCTACAAACTGTGGCCCAGCGTGGCCGGCTGCCTGCTGAAATTCCGCACGGATCAGGATACCTCCCAGATGCAAGGTGCCCCACGGGAAACTGTGGCTGGTTTGACAGTGCCAAGTGCCTCCTGCCAACTGACATCAGGAACCTGGCCTGGTGACTTTTGTTTCTCTGGGGAAAGGCCATGGTTGGTATCCTGAGCCTGGTGTCCTGGAGTGGCCGTCTGCCTGCTAAAATTCTGGACGGACCAGGATGCCGCCAAGATGCAAGGTGCCCCCACAGGTAACTGTGGCTGGTTTGACAGTGCCAAGTGCCTCCTGCAAACTGACATCAGGAACCTGGCCTGGTGACATTTATTTCTCTGGGGAAAGGCCATTGTATGTGTCCAAGGCCTAGTGGCCCGGAGTGGCCGGCTGCTTGCTGGAATTCTGCATGGATCAGGATGCCGCCGAGATGCAAGGTGCCCCCACAGGCACCTGTGGCTGGTTTGACAGTGCCAAGTGCATCCTGCAAATTGACATCAGGAGCCTGGCCGGGTGACTTTTGTTTCTCTGGGGAAAGGCAATTATTCTTGTTCAGAGCCCGGTGGCTCGGAGTGGCCGGCTGCCTGCTGAAATTCCGCATGGATCAGGATACCTCCCAGGTTCAAGGTGCCGCCACAGGCAACTGTGGCTGGTTTGATGGTGCCAAGCGCCTCCTGCAAACTGACATCAGGAACCTGGCCTGGTGACTTTTGTTTCTCATGGGAAGTGCCATCGTTCGTGTCCCGTACTCGGAAGCCAGGAGTGGCCGGCTGCCTGCTGAAATACCGCACAGATCAGGATAGCTCCTAGATGCAAGGTGCCCCCACAGGCACCTGTGGCTGGTTTGACAGTGCCAAGTGCCTCCTGCCAACTGACATCAGGAACCTGGCCTGGTGACTTTTGTTTCTCTGGGGAAAGGCCATGGTTTGTATCCTGAGCCTGGTGTCCTGGAGTGGCCGTCTGCCTGCTAAAATTCTGGACGGACCAGGATGCCTCCCAGATGCAGGGTGCCCCCACAGGCAACTGTGGCTGGTTTGACAGTGCCAAGTGCCTCCTGCAAACTGACATCAGGAACCTGGCCTGGTGACATTTATTTCTCTGGGGAAAGGCCATTGTACGTGTCCAAGGCCTAGTGGCCCGGAGTGGCCGGCTGCTTGCTGGAATTCTGCATGGATCAGGATGCCGCCGAGATGGAAGGTGCCCCCACAGGCACCTGTGGCTGGTTTGACAGTGCCATGTGCCTCCTGCAAACTGACATCAGGAACCTGGCCTGGTGACTTTTGTTTCTCTGGGGAAAGGGCATGGTTATTGTACAGGGCCGGATGTCCCGGAGTGGCCGGCTGCCTGCTGAAATTCCGCACGGATCAGGATGCCTCCCAGACCAAAGGTACCAGCACTGGCAACTGTGGCTGGTTTGACAGTGCCAAGTGCCTCCTGCAAACTGACATCAGGAACCTGGCCTGGTGACTTTTGTTTCTCTGGGGAAAGGCCATGTTTCATGTCCAGGGCCCGCTGGCCCGGAGTGACCGGACGCCTGCTGAAATTCCGCACAGATCAGGATAGCTCCCAGATGAAAGGAGCACCCACAGGCAACTGTGGCTGGTTTGACAGTGCCAAGTGCCTCCTGCAAACTGACATCAGGAACCTTGCCTGGTGAGTTTTGTTTCTCTGGGGAAAGGTCATGGTTTATATCCTGGACCCGTAATCCTGGAGTGGCCGGCTGCCTGCTGGAATTCTGCATGGATCAGGATGCCGCCGAGATACAAGGTGCCCCCATAGGCACCTGTGGCTGGTTTGACAGTGCCATGTGCCTCCTGCAAACTGTCATCAGGAACCTGGCCTGGTAAGTTTTGTTTCTCTGGGGAAAGGCAATCGTTTTTGTCCTGGGCCCGCCGGCCCAGAGTGGCCGGCTGCCTGCTGAAATTCCGCATGGATCGGGATGCCTCCCAGATGGAAAGTGCCCCCAGAGGCAACTGTGGCTGGTTTGACATTGCCAAGTGCCTCCTGCAAACTGACATCAGGAACCTGGCCTGGTGACTTTTGTTTCTCTGGGGAAAAGATATCCTTTCTGTCCAGGGCCCCGTGACCGATTGTGGTCAGCTGCCTGCTGAAATTCCAAATATCTCAGAATGCCTCCCAGAAGAAGCAAGGTGCCACCACAGGCAAATGTGGCTTGTTTGACAGTGCCAAGTGTATTCTGAAAACTTACATCAGGAACCTGGCCGGCTGAGTTTTGGTTCTCAGAGAAAAGGCCATAGATCGTGTCCAGCATCCGGTGGGCCATAGTGGCCGTGTGCATTTTGATGTTCCGTATGTCTCAGGATGCCTCCCTGAAGCAAGATGCCACCACAAGCAACTGTGGCTGGTTTGACAGTGCCAAGTGCCTCCTGCAAACTGACCTCGGTAACCTGGCCTGGTGTGTTTTGTTTCTGAGAGAGAAGGCCACGTTTCCTGTCGTGGTTCCGGTGGCGCAATGTGGCCTGGTGCCTCTTAAAATTCCGAACATCTCAGGATGCCTCTCAGAAGCAGGGTGCCGCCAGAGTCAACTGTGGCTGGTTTGACAGGGCCAAGTGCCTCCTGCAAACTGACATCAGGAAGCTGGCCTTGTGAGTTTTGTTTCTCAGAGTAAAAGCCATTGTTCTTCTCCTGTATCCAGCAGTGGCCGGCTGTGTGCCGTAATTCTGAACGTCTCAATATACATCATAGAAGCAAGGCTCCACAACAGGCAACTGTGCCTGGTTTGACTGTGACAAGTGCCTCCTGCAAACTGACATCAGGAACCTGGCCTGGTGAGTTATGTTTCCAGGGTAAATGGCCAGTATTTTTATCCAAGTTTCATTGTCAGAGAGTGGCCGCCTGCCTGCTGAAATTCCGAATATCACAGGATGCCCCCAGATGCAAGGTTCCACCATCAGCAACTGTGGCTGGCTTGACAGTGCCACTTGCTTCCTGCAAACTGACATCAGGAACCTGTCCAGGTGAATTTTGTTTCCCAGGGAAAAGGGCCGGCTACCCTGTCCATGGGAAAGAGGCCAGAAATGTCTGGAGGCCTGCAGAAATTCCGAACGTCACAGGATGCCTCCCAGACCCATGGTGTCACGACATGCAACGATGGCTGGATTAACAGTGCCAAGTGCCTCCTGCAAACGGGCTGGTCAGTTTCATTTCCCGGGTGAAAGAGCCCGTGTTTTTGGCTATTGGCCAGTGGCCCAGAGAGGATTGGTGGCTGCTGAACTTCCAAACCTTGCAGGATTCCTCCCGGACGCAAGGTGACACCAGAGGCAACTGTGGCTGTTTTGACAGTGCCAAGTGCCTCCTGTAAACGGACATCAGGAACTCGGGCTAGTGAGTTTCCTTTCCCAGGGAAAAGGGACAGCGTTCATGTCCAGGGGCCAGTGGCACTAAGTGGCCAGCTGCCTGCTGTAATTCTAAATCTCACAGGATGCCTCTTAGACGCAAGGGGGCACCATCAGCAACTATGGCTCGTTGGACAGTGCCAAGTGCCTCCTGCAAACTGAAATCGGGAAATTGGGCTCACGAGTTGCATTTCCCACTGAAAACAGACAACGTTTGTGTCCAGGGGCCAGTGGCCCACAGAGGATTGGTGCCTGATGAAATTCCAAATGTCTCAGGATGTCTCCTGGATGCAAGGTGCAACTGTCAGCAACTGTGAGTGTTGACAGTGCCAAGAGCCTCCTGCAAATTGACATCAGTAACCTGGCCTGGCATGTTTTGTTTCCCAGTGAAAAGTGACGTCATTTGTGTCCAACGACCAGTGCCACAGAGTGACTGTTTCCCGGCAGAAAATCCAAAAATCACGGGATGCCTCCGAGAAGAAGGTGACTACCTTGTTGCTAGTTCTGCCCCAGCCTACCATAGATAACCTGGCTCTTCCCTTGAGGCTCTGAGATGCCAAGAACTTGTCAACTTCAAAGGGCGGGCCGGGCTACATCTACTCAGCTGCCACAGTTTCTCCTTGCTAGACCTAGTGGGAAAGCATTTTGCTGAGATGCAGAAGGCAAGAAACGCAGAATACGGAGACGCGGAGCTGTCCCAAGTGCCGCTGCCAGGCGTCTTTCCGCAGAAGGAGCGCCCCGGAGCGCACCGCAACCGGCACCGTCATCTCTGCGCAAAGAGCCAAAATATTTTCAAACCCGCCAAAACTAATCCAAAAATATTTTCAAACCCGCCAAAATAGAAAACCAGACAGAAGTGATCAATACATTTGAAAAAACCTGACAAAACATGATAAAGCCCACCAAAGCTAATCCAAACACACCAAAAACTGGGCTAAACAGAATCAAAACAAATCTAAACGTTCTAAAAACCGGCCAAAATATTTAAAAACCCGTCAAAACTAATCAAAACCTTCCGAATACCCGCCAAAATAATTTAGACCCACAAAACTCATCAAAACATTCTGAAAAAATGCCAAAACATTAGAAAACCAGCCAGAACTGATCAAAACATTCAAAAAACTTGGCAAAACATCATAAAAACAAATCAAAACCAACCAAAACATTCCAAAAACCTGACAAAATAGTTTACAACCTGCCAAAACTGATCAAAACATTCTGAAAAGATGCCAAAATATTATAAAACCAGTCAGAAGTGATCAAAACATGCAATAACTTCAAAAACATACTAAAAACAAATCTCAACAAACGGAAACATTCCAAAATATGACTAAATATTGTCAAACCAGCAGAACTGATCAAAACATTCAAAAAACTCGCCAAAACATTGTCAAAACAAGTCAAGACCAACCAAAACATTCAAAAAACCTGCCAAAACATTTTAAAACCCGCCAAAAACAAATCAAAACGTTCCAAAACCCACCAAAATATTATAAAACCAGACAGAAGTGATGAAAACTTTTTGAAACCCCGATAAAACATAATAAAAACCCGCCAAATCAAATCAAAATTTTCCAAATCCTGCTAACACAATTAAAACAACACAAGAGAAAACAAAACATTGTAAAACCCCACCAAAATAGTCTGAAAACCCACCAAAACATAATAAAAACAAATCAAAACATATCAAAACATTCCA
The DNA here is from genome assembly GCF_036417665.1 of Passer domesticus. Classification (NCBI taxonomy): domain Eukaryota; kingdom Metazoa; phylum Chordata; class Aves; order Passeriformes; family Passeridae; genus Passer; species Passer domesticus. The sequence goes on from NC_087474.1 coordinate 61,773,753, forward strand.
AAAACCTGCCAAATTTTTAGAACCTGCCAAAACTGATCAAAACATTCTGAAAAGACACCAAAACGCTAGAAAACCAGTTAGAAGTGATCAAAACTTTCAAAAAACTGGCCAAAACATTCAAAAAACAAATTAAAACCAACCAAAACATTCTAAAAACCTACTAAAATGTTTTAAAATCCTCCAAAACTGATCAAAATATATTGAAAAGAAAACCAAAAATACTATCAAACCAGCCAGAACTGATCAAAACATACAAAAAACATGCCAAAACATAATAAAAACAAATCTAAACAAACCAAAACATTCTAAAAACCTGCCAAAATATTTTAAAGCCAGAAAAATGAATCAAAACTTTACAAAAAACATGCCAAAACATAAAACGAATCTAAACAAAAAAACATTCCACACACTAGCCAAAATATTTTAGAACTCCCCAAAAACTGGTCAAAACATACTGAAAACCTGCCAAAATATTATAAAATTAGTCAGAAGTGAATAAAACATTCAAAAAATCCGCCAAAACATGATAAAGCCCACCAAAACTAATCCAAACACACCAAAAACATGACTAAACATAAAAAAAACAAATCAAAACCACCCAAAAAAATCCGAAAAACCCCCCCAAAGTAATCTAAACATTCTAAAAGCCCTCCAAAACATAATAAAGATATAGGAAAACCAAACAAAATATTCTAAAAACCTGCCAAAATATATTAAATCCCGCCAAAACCGATCAAAACATTCTGAATAGATGCCAAAATACTAGAGCTCCAGCCAGAACTGATCCAAATATTTCAAAAAGCTTGCCAAAACATAATAAAAACAAATCAAAACCAGCTAAAACATTGTAAAAACTCGCCAAATTATTTTAAGCCCCCAAATTATTTTAAAACTCGCCAAAACGAATCAAAATTTTCCAAAAACTTTATAAAAACAAATCAAAACAAACCAAGAAATTCCAAACACCAGGCAAAATATTGTAAAACAAATCAAAAGTAATCAAAATTTCCCAAACCAGCTGAAATATTGTAAAAAAAATCAAAACAAATCAAAACATACCAAAAACCTGCCAAAATGTTAATACACCCGCCGAAACTGATCACAACATTCCCAATAGACGCAAAAAACATTCAAAAAATCCGTCAAAACATTAAAAAGAAAATCAATGCTAACCAAAATATTCCAAAAACCCGCTAAAATACTTAAAAATACGCAAAAATGAACCAAACATTTCCAAGAACCCACCAAAACATAAGAAAAACAAATCCAAACAAATTAAAACAATCCAAAATAGTTTAGAACCCGCCAAAAGTGATCAAAACATTTGGAAAACACGCCAAAATACTAGAAAACCAGCCAGGACTAATCAAAACACAAAAAAACCTTGCCAAAAAATAATAAAAACAAATAAAAACATTTTAAAAATCCGGGCAAAATATTTAAAAACCCGCCGAAAGGAACCGAAATATTCCAAAACTCTCCAAAACTTCACAAAAACGAACCAAAACATCCCAAAAACCCACAAAAATATTTAGAACCGCGATCAGCACCAGCGCTCTCTGCTCAAACACCCGCTAGATGGCATCCGAGAGACGGAGAGCGCGGTACTTTCTAGGATGCGAAGAGTGAAGCCGCACAACACCCGGACTGTGTCCGCAGCTTTCTAACTGCTAGAAGTTCATGGCTTAGCACTCGCCTGCCTCTTCAATTGCCATTAGCATCCGAACGGAAGGTATTCTTGGACAACTTTGCTGTGCTTGCTTCTAGTCCTGCCCCAGCCCACCATAGATAACCTTGCTCTTCCCTTTAGTTTCTGAGATGCCGAGAACTCGGGAATTGAGAACACAAGTCCGGGGACGTATACTGTGCTGGCACAGTTTCTCCTTGCTAGACACAGTGGAAAAGCATTTTGCTGAGACGCAGAAGACAAGAAATGCAGAAAACGGAGATACGGAGCAGTCCGAAGTTAAATGCCGCTGCCAGGCGTCTTTCGGCAGAAAGAGAGCTGCGGAGCGCACAGTGACCGGCACAGTGCTCTCTGCGCGAAGAGCCGCTTGATCGCATCCGAGAGACGGAGAGCGCGGTACTTTCTAGGATGCGAAGAGTGAAGCCGCACAACACCCGGACTGTGTCCGCAGCTTTCTAACTGCTAGAATTTCAAGGCTTAGCACTCGCCTGCCTCTTCAATTGCCATTAGCATCCGAACGGAAGGTATTCTTGGACAACTTTGCTGTGCTTGCTTCTAGTTCTGCCCCAGCCCACCATAGATAACCTTGCTCTTCCCTTTAGTTTCTGAGATGCCGAGAACTCGGGAATTGAGAACACAAGTCCGGGGACGTATACTGTGCTGGCACAGTTTCTCCTTGCTAGACACAGTGGAAAAGCATTTTGCTGAGACGCAGAAGACAAGAAATGCAGAAAACGGAGATACGGAGCTGTCCGAAGTTAAATGCCGCTGCCAGGCGTCGTTCGGCAGAAAGAGAGCTGCGGAGCGCACAGTGACCGGCACAGTGCTCTCTGCGCGAAGAGCCGCTTGATCGCATCCGAGAGACGGAGAGCGCGGTACTTTCTAGGATGCGAAGAGTGAAGCCGCACAACACCCGGACTGTGTCCGCAGCTTTCTAACTGCTAGAATTTCAAGGCTTAGCACTCGCCTGCCTCTTCAATTGCCATTAGCATCCGAACGGAAGGTATTCTTGGACAACTTTGCTGTGCTTGCTTCTAGTTCTGCCCCAGCCCACCATAGATAACCTTGCTCTTCCCTTTAGTTTCTGAGATGCCGAGAACTCGGGAATTGAGAACACAAGTCCGGGGACGTATACTGTGCTGGCACAGTTTCTCCTTGCTAGACACAGTGGAAAAGCATTTTGCTGAGACGCAGAAGACAAGAAATGCAGAAAACGGAGATACGGAGCAGTCCGAAGTTAAATGCCGCTGCCAGGCGTCTTTCGGCAGAAAGAGAGCTGCGGAGCGCACAGTGACCGGCACAGTGCTCTCTGCGCGAAGAGCCGCTTGATCGCATCCGAGAGACGGAGAGCGCGGTACTTTCTAGGATGCGAAGAGTGAAGCCGCACAACACCCGGACTGTGTCCGCAGCTTTCTAACTGCTAGAATTTCAAGGCTTAGCACTCGCCTGCCTCTTCAATTGCCATTAGCATCCGAACGGAAGGTATTCTTGGACAACTTTGCTGTGCTTGCTTCTAGTCCTGCCCCAGCCCACCATAGATAACCTTGCTCTTCCCTTTAGTTTCTGAGATGCCGAGAACTCGGGAATTGAGAACACAAGTCCGGGGACGTATACTGTGCTGGCACAGTTTCTCCTTGCTAGACACAGTGGAAAAGCATTTTGCTGAGACGCAGAAGACAAGAAATGCAGAAAACGGAGATACGGAGCTGTCCGAAGTTAAGTGCCGCTGCCAGGCGTCTTTCGGCAGAAAGAGAGCTGCGGAGCGCACAGTGACCGGCACAGTGCTCTCTGCGCGAAGAGCCGCTTGATCGCATCCGAGAGACGGAGAGCGCGGTACTTTCTAGGATGCGAAGAGTGAAGCCGCACAACACCCGGACTGTGTCCGCAGCTTTCTAACTGCTAGAAGTTCATGGCTTAGCACTCGCCTGCCTCTTCAATTGCCATTAGCATCCGAACGGAAGGTATTCTTGGACAACTTTGCTGTGCTTGCTTCTAGTCCTGCCCCAGCCCACCATAGATAACCTTGCTCTTCCCTTTAGTTTCTGAGATGCCGAGAACTCGGGAATTGAGAACACAAGTCCGGGGACGTATACTGTGCTGGCACAGTTTCTCCTTGCTAGACACAGTGGAAAAGCATTTTGCTGAGACGCAGAAGACAAGAAATGCAGAAAACGGAGATACGGAGCTCTCCGAAGTTAAGTGCCGCTGCCAGGCGTCTTTCGGCAGAAAGAGAGCTGCGGAGCGCACAGTGACCGGCACAGTGCTCTCTGCGCGAAGAGCCGCTTGATCGCATCCGAGAGACGGAGAGCGCGGTACTTTCTAGGATGCGAAGAGTGAAGCCGCACAACACCCGGACTGTGTCCGCAGCTTTCTAACTGCTAGAATTTCAAGGTTTAGCACTCGCCTGCCTCTTCAATTGCCATTAGCATCCGAACGGAAGGTATTCTTGGACAACTTTGCTGTGCTTGCTTCTAGTCCTGCCCCAGCCCACCATAGATAACCTTGCTCTTCCCTTTAGTTTCTGAGATGCCGAGAACTCGGGAATTGAGAACACAAGTCCGGGGACGTATACTGTGCTGGCACAGTTTCTCCTTGCTAGACACAGTGGAAAAGCATTTTGCTGAGACGCAGAAGACAAGAAATGCAGAAAACGGAGATACGGAGCAGTCCGAAGTTAAATGCCGCTGCCAGGCGTCTTTCGGCAGAAAGAGAGCTGCGGAGCGCACAGTGACCGGCACAGTGCTCTCTGCGCGAAGAGCCGCTTGATCGCATCCGAGAGACGGAGAGCGCGGTACTTTCTAGGATGCGAAGAGTGAAGCCGCACAACACCCGGACTGTGTCCGCAGCTTTCTAACTGCTAGAATTTCAAGGCTTAGCACTCGCCTGCCTCTTCAATTGCCATTAGCATCCGAACGGAAGGTATTCTTGGACAACTTTGCTGTGCTTGCTTCTAGTCCTGCCCCAGCCCACCATAGATAACCTTGCTCTTCCCTTTAGTTTCTGAGATGCCGAGAACTCGGGAATTGAGAACACAAGTCCGGGGACGTATACTGTGCTGGCACAGTTTCTCCTTGCTAGACACAGTGGAAAAGCATTTTGCTGAGACGCAGAAGACAAGAAATGCAGAAAACGGAGATACGGAGCTGTCCGAAGTTAAGTGCCGCTGCCAGGCGTCTTTCGGCAGAAAGAGAGCTGCGGAGCGCACAGTGACCGGCACAGTGCTCTCTGCGCGAAGAGCCGCTTGATCGCATCCGAGAGACGGAGAGCGCGGTACTTTCTAGGATGCGAAGAGTGAAGCCGCACAACACCCGGACTGTGTCCGCAGCTTTCTAACTGCTAGAATTTCAAGGCTTAGCACTCGCCTGCCTCTTCAATTGCCATTAGCATCCGAACGGAAGGTATTCTTGGACAACTTTGCTGTGCTTGCTTCTAGTCCTGCCCCAGCCCACCATAGATAACCTTGCTCTTCCCTTTAGTTTCTGAGATGCCGAGAACTCGGGAATTGAGAACACAAGTCCGGGGACGTATACTGTGCTGGCACAGTTTCTCCTTGCTAGACACAGTGGAAAAGCATTTTGCTGAGACGCAGAAGACAAGAAATGCAGAAAACGGAGATACGGAGCTGTCCGAAGTTAAATGCCGCTGCCAGGCGTCTTTCGGCAGAAAGAGAGCTGCGGAGCGCACAGTGACCGGCACAGTGCTCTCTGCGCGAAGAGCCGCTTGATCGCATCCGAGAGACGGAGAGCGCGGTACTTTCTAGGATGCGAAGAGTGAAGCCGCACAACACCCGGACTGTGTCCGCAGCTTTCTAACTGCTAGAATTTCAAGGCTTAGCACTCGCCTGCCTCTTCAATTGCCATTAGCATCCGAACGGAAGGTATTCTTGGACAACTTTGCTGTGCTTGCTTCTAGTCCTGCCCCAGCCCACCATAGATAACCTTGCTCTTCCCTTTAGTTTCTGAGATGCCGAGAACTCGGGAATTGAGAACACAAGTCCGGGGACGTATACTGTGCTGGCACAGTTTCTCCTTGCTAGACACAGTGGAAAAGCATTTTGCTGAGACGCAGAAGACAAGAAATGCAGAAAACGGAGATACGGAGCTCTCCGAAGTTAAATGCCGCTGCCAGGCGTCTTTCGGCAGAAAGAGAGCTGCGGAGCGCACAGTGACCGGCACAGTGCTCTCTGCGCGAAGAGCCGCTTGATCGCATCCGAGAGACGGAGAGCGCGGTACTTTCTAGGATGCGAAGAGTGAAGCCGCACAACACCCGGACTGTGTCCGCAGCTTTCTAACTGCTAGAATTTCAAGGCTTAGCACTCGCCTGCCTCTTCAATTGCCATTAGCATCCGAACGGAAGGTATTCTTGGACAACTTTGCTGTGCTTGCTTCTAGTCCTGCCCCAGCCCACCATAGATAACCTTGCTCTTCCCTTTAGTTTCTGAGATGCCGAGAACTCGGGAATTGAGAACACAAGTCCGGGGACGTATACTGTGCTGGCACAGTTTCTCCTTGCTAGACACAGTGGAAAAGCATTTTGCTGAGACGCAGAAGACAAGAAATGCAGAAAACGGAGATACGGAGCTCTCCGAAGTTAAATGCCGCTGCCATGCGTCTTTCGGCAGAAAGAGAGCTGCGGAGTGCACAGTGACCGGCACAGTGCTCTCTGCGCGAAGAGCCGCTTGATCGCATCCGAGAGACGGAGAGCGCGGTACTTTCTAGGATGCGAAGAATGAAGCCGCACAACACCCGGACTGTGCGGCTTTCTAACTGCTACAAGAGCATGGCTTCCCACGCGATTTGTTTAGATTGTTCTTTATTATATTTTGATTAGTTTTGCTGAGTTTTTTTCTGTGTTGTCGGGTTTTCACAATATTTTGATCAGTTTTTGGGGATTCTAGAATATTATGGCGGGTTTCTGGAATGTTTAGATGTCTTTTTATAATGTTTTGGTTGATTTTGATTAGTTTCTAATATGATATGGGGGGGTTTTAGAATGTTTTGATTAATTTGGGCAAGGTAAAAAATGTTCTTGTTGGGTTTTTAGAATGTTTCGATTTGTTTTGTTTTTCTAAAATTTTGCCTAGTTTTCAGTGTGTTTGGATCAGTTTTTGTGGGCTTTCTCATGTTATGGCAGGGATTTCTCTTGTTTGACTGGGTTTTAGAATATTTTGATGACTTATGACGGGTTTTGAAATACTTGGTGTGTTTTAAAAATGTTTCCCTTGCCTTAGTTTTGTTTTTATTAAGTTTTGCCGGCTTTTGGAATATTTTAGCTGGTTTTTGAGATAGTTTGGTTGGTTTTGATTTGTTTTTATGATGTTTTGGCGGGTTTTCGGAATGTTTTGGTTGGGTTTTAGAATGTTTTTTATTCTCCTGAGTTGGTTTTATTGCCTTGGCAGGTTTTCGAATGTTTGGATTTGTTTTGGCGGGTTTTAAAATATTTTGGCGGGTATTTAAAAGGTTTAGGTTTGTTTTGATTTGTTTTGATTCTGTTTAGCCCAGTTTTTGGTGTGTTTGGATTAGCTTTGGTGGGCTTTATCATGTTTTGTGAGGTTTTTTCGAATGTATTGATCACTTCTGTCTGGTTTTCTATTTTGGCGGGTTTGAAAATATTTTTGGATGAGTTTTGGCGGGTTTGAAAATATTTTGGCTCTTTGCGCAGAGACGACGGTGCCGGTTGCGGTGCGCTCCGGGGCGCTCCTTCTGCGGAAAGACGCCTGGCAGCGGCACTTGGGACAGCTCCGCGTCTCCGTATTCTGCGTTTCTTGCCTTCTGCATCTCAGCAAAATGCTTTCCCACTAGGTCTAGCAAGGAGAAACTGTGGCAGCTGAGTAGATGTAGCCCGGCCCGCCCTTTGAAGTTGACAAGTTCTTGGCATCTCAGAACCTCAAGGGAAGAGCAAGGTTATCTATGGTAGGCTGGGGCAGAACTAGCAGCAAGCAGAGCAAAGTTGTCCAAGAATAGCTTCCATTGGAATGCTAATGGCAATTGAAGAGGCAGGCCAGTGGCAAGCCACTAGCTTCTAGCAGTTTGAAAGTTGCAGACACAGTGCAGGTGTTGTGCGGCTTCCTTCTTGGCCTCCTAGAAGGTGCCGCGGTGCCGCGCTCTCCGTCTCTTGCTTGCCAATATGTTGCCGTGTTCCTCCTATTGTTTGGTTTGTTTTGATTTGTTTTGATGATCTTTTGGCGGGTTTTCGGAATGTTTTGGTGGTGTTTTAGAATGTTTTGTTTTCTCTTGTGTTGTTTTTATTGTCTTGGAAGGTTTTGGAACGTTTGGATTCGTTTTGGCGCGTTTTAAAATATTTTGGCGGGTGTTTGGAATGTTTTGGTTTGCTTTCATTTGTTTTGATTATGTTTTGGCAAGTTATTGAAAGTTTCGATCACTTCTGACAGGTTTTCTAGTATTTTGGCATCTTTTCAGAATGTTTTGATCAGTTTTAGCAGGTTGTAAACTATTTTGTCAGGTTTTTGGAATGTTTTGGTTGGTTTTGATTTGTTTTTATGATGTTTTGCCAAGTTTTTTGAATGATTTGATCAGTTCTGGCTGGTTTTCTAATGTTTTGGCAATTTTCAGAATGTTTTGATGAGTTTTGTGGGTCTAAATTATTTTGGCGGTTTTTGGAATATTTTGGTTGTTTTTGATTTGATTTGATGATGTTTTGTCGGGTTTTCGGAATGTTTTGGTTGGGTTTTAGAATGTTTTGTATTCTCTTGAGTTGTTTTTATTGTGTTGGCAGGTTTTGGAATGTTTGGATTGCTTTTGGCGGGTTTTAAAATATTTTGGCGGGTATTTGGAATGTTTTGGCGGGTATTCGGAATGTTTTGATTAGTTTTGACGGGTTTTGAAATATTTTGGAGGGTTTTTAGAAGGTTTTGATTCTGTTTAGCCCAGTTTTTGGTGTGTTTGGATTAGCTTTGGTGGGCTTTATCATGTTTTGTCAGGTTTTTTCGAATGTATTGATCACTTCTGTCTGGTTTTCTATTTTGGCGGGTTTGAAAATATTTTTGGATGAGTTTTGGCGGGTTTGAAAATATTTTGGCTCTTTGCGCAGAGACGACGGTGCCGGTTGCGGTGCGCTCCGGGGCGCTCCTTCTGCGGAAAGACGCCTGGCAGCGGCACTTGGGACAGCTCCGCGTCTCCGTATTCTGCGTTTCTTGCCTTCTGCCTCTCAGCAAAATGCTTTCCCACTAGGTCTAGCAAGGAGAAACTGTGGCAGCTGAGTAGATGTAGCCCGGCCCGCCCTTTGAAGTTGACAAGTTCTTGGCATCTCAGAACCTCAAGGGAAGAGCAAGGTTATCTATGGTAGGCTGGGGCAGAACTAGCAGCAAGCAGAGCAAAGTTGTCCAAGAATAGCTTCCATTGGAATGCTAATGGCAATTGAAGAGGCAGGCCAGTGGCAAGCCACTAGCTTCTAGCAGTTTGAAAGTTGCAGACACAGTGCAGGTGTTGTGCGGCTTCCTTCTTGGCCTCCTAGAAGGTGCCGCGGTGCCGCGCTCTCCGTCTCTTGCTTGCCAATATGTTGCCGTGTTCCTCCTATTGTTTGGTTTGTTTTGATTTGTTTTGATGATGTTTTGGCGGGTTTTCGGAATGTTTTGGTGGTGTTTTAGAATGTTTTGTTTTCTCTTGTGTTGTTTTTATTGTCTTGGCAGGTTGTGGAACGTTTGGATTCGTTTTGGCGGGTTTTAAAATATTTTGGCGGGTATTTGGAATGTTTTGGTTTGCTTTCATTTGTTTTGATTATGTTTTGGCAAGTTATTGAAAGTTTCGATCACTTCTGACTGGTTTTCTAGTATTTTGGCATCTTTTCAGAATGTTTTGATCAGTTTTGGCAGGTTGTAAACTATTTTGTCAGGTTTTTGGAATGTTTTGGTTGGTTTTGATTTGTTTTTATGATGTTTTGCCAAGTTTTTTGAATGTTTTGATCAGTTCTGGCTGGTTTTCTAATGTTTTGGCATATTTTCAGAATGTTTTGATGAGTTTTGTGGGTCTAAATCATTTTGGCGGTTTTCGGAATATTTTGGTTGGTTTTGATTTGTTTTTATGATGTTTTGTCGGGTTTTCGGAATGTTTTGGTTGGGTTTTAGAATGTTTTGTATTCTCTTGAGTTGTTTTTATTGTGTTGGCAGGTTTTGGAATGTTTGGATTGCTTTTGGTGGGTTTTAAAATATTTTGGCGGGTATTTGGAATGTTTTGGCGGGTATTCGGAATGTTTTGATTAGTTTTGACGGGTTTTGAAATATTTTGGCGGGTTTTTAGAAGGTTTTGATTCTGTTTAGCCCAGTTTTTGGTGTGTTTGGATTAGCTTTGGTGGGCTTTATCATGTTTTGTCAGGTTTTTTCGAATGTATTGATCACTTCTGTCTGGTTTTCTATTTTGGCGGGTTTGAAAATATTTTTGGATGAGTTTTGGCGGGTTTGAAAATATTTTGGCTCTTTGCGCAGAGACGACGGTGCCGGTTGCGGTGCGCTCCGGGGCGCTCCTTCTGCGGAAAGACGCCTGGCAGCGGCACTTGGGACAGCTCTGCGTCTCCGTATTCTGCGTTTCTTGCCTTCTGCATCTCAGCAAAATGCTTTCCCACTAGGTCTAGCAAGGAGAAACTGTGGCAGCTGAGTAGATGTAGCCCGGCCCGCCCTTTGAAGTTGACAAGTTCTTGGCATCTCAGAACCTCAAGGGAAGAGCAAGGTTATCTATGGTAGGCTGGGGCAGAACTAGCAGCAAGCAGAGCAAGGTTGTCCAAGAATAGCTTCCATTGGAATGCTAATGGCAATTGAAGAGGCAGGCCAGTGGCAAGCCACTAGCTTCTAGCAGTTTGAAAGTTGCAGACACAGTGCAGGTGTTGTGCGGCTTCCTTCTTGGCCTCCTAGAAGGTGCCGCGGTGCCGCGCTCTCCGTCTCTTGCTTGCCAATATGTTGCCGTGTTCCTCCTATTGTTTGGTTTGTTTTGATTTGTTTTGATGATGTTTTGGCGGGTTTTCGGAATGTTTTGGTGGTGTTTTAGAATGTTTTGTTTTCTCTTGTGTTGTTTTTATTGTCTTGGAAGGTTTTGGAACATTTGGATTCGTTTTGGCGGGTTTTAAAATATTTTGGCGGTTGTTTGGAATGTTTTGGTTTGCTTTCATTTGTTTTGATTATGTTTTGGCAAGTTATTGAAAGTTTCGATCACTTCTGACTGGTTTTCTAGTATTTTGGCATCTTTTCAGAATGTTTTGATCAGTTTTAGCAGGTTGTAAACTATTTTGTCAGGTTTTTGGAATGTTTTGGCTGGTTTTGATTTGTTTTTATGATGTTTTGCCAAGTTTTTTGAATGATTTGATCAGTTCTGGCTGGTTTTCTAATGTTTTGGCAATTTTCAGAATGTTTTGATGAGTTTTGTGGGTCTAAATTATTTTGGCGGTTTTTGGAATATTTTGGTTGTTTTTGATTTGATTTGATGATGTTTTGTCGGGTTTTCGGAATGTTTTGGTTGGGTTTTAGAATGTTTTGTATTCTCTTGAGTTGTTTTTATTGTGTTGGCAGGTTTTGGAATGTTTGGATTGCTTTTGGCGGGTTTTAAAATATTTTGGCGGGTATTTGGAATGTTTTGGCGGGTATTCGGAATGTTTTGATTAGTTTTGACGGGTTTTGAAATATTTTGGCGGGTTTTTAGAAGGTTTTGATTCTGTTTAGCCCAGTTTTTGGTGTGTTTGGATTAGCTTTGGTGGGCTTTATCATGTTTTGTGAGGTTTTTTCGAATGTATTGATCACTTCTGTCTGGTTTTCTATTTTGGCGGGTTTGAAAATATTTTTGGATGAGTTTTGGCGGGTTTGAAAATATTTTGGCTCTTTGCGCAGAGACGACGGTGCCGGTTGCGGTGCGCTCCGGGGCGCTCCTTCTGCGGAAAGACGCCTGGCAGCGGCACTTGGGACAGCTCCGCGTCTCCGTATTCTGCGTTTCTTGCCTTCTGCATCTCAGCAAAATGCTTTCCCACTAGGTCTAGCAAGGAGAAACTGTGGCAGCTGAGTAGATGTAGCCCGGCCCGCCCTTTGAAGTTGACAAGTTCTTGGCATCTCAGAACCTCAAGGGAAGAGCAAGGTTATCTATGGTAGGCTGGGGCAGAACTAGCAGCAAGCAGAGCAAAGTTGTCCAAGAATAGCTTCCATTGGAATGCTAATGGCAATTGAAGAGGCAGGCCAGTGGCAAGCCACTAGCTTCTAGCAGTTTGAAAGTTGCAGACACAGTGCAGGTGTTGTGCGGCTTCCTTCTTGGCCTCCTAGAAGGTGCCGCGGTGCCGCGCTCTCCGTCTCTTGCTTGCCAATATGTTGCCGTGTTCCTCCTATTGTTTGGTTTGTTTTGATTTGTTTTGATGATGTTTTGGCGGGTTTTCGGAATGTTTTGGTGGTGTTTTAGAATGTTTTGTTTTCTCTTGTGTTGTTTTTATTGTCTTGGAAGGTTTTGGAACATTTGGATTCGTTTTGGCGGGTTTTAAAATATTTTGGCGGTTGTTTGGAATGTTTTGGTTTGCTTTCATTTGTTTTGATTATGTTTTGGCAAGTTATTGAAAGTTTCGATCACTTCTGACTGGTTTTCTAGTATTTTGGCATCTTTTCAGAATGTTTTGATCAGTTTTAGCAGGTTGTAAACTATTTTGTCAGGTTTTTGGAATGTTTTGGCTGCTTTTGATTTGTTTTTATGATGTTTTGCCAAGTTTTTTGAATGATTTGATCAGTTCTGGCTGGTTTTCTAATGTTTTGGCAATTTTCAGAATGTTTTGATGAGTTTTGTGGGTCTAAATTATTTTGGCGGTTTTTGGAATATTTTGGTTGTTTTTGATTTGATTTGATGATGTTTTGTCGGGTTTTCGGAATGTTTTGGTTGGGTTTTAGAATGTTTTGTATTCTCTTGAGTTGTTTTTATTGTGTTGGCAGGTTTTGGAATGTTTGGATTGCTTTTGGCGGGTTTTAAAATATTTTGGCGGGTATTTGGAATGTTTTGGCGGGTATTCGGAATGTTTTGATTAGTTTTGACGGGTTTTGAAATATTTTGGCGGGTTTTTAGAAGGTTTTGATTCTGTTTAGCCCAGTTTTTGGTGTGTTTGGATTAGCTTTGGTGGGCTTTATCATGTTTTGTCAGGTTTTTTCGAATGTATTGATCACTTCTGTCTGGTTTTCTATTTTGGCGGGTTTGAAAATATTTTTGGATGAGTTTTGGCGGGTTTGAAAATATTTTGGCTCTTTGCGCAGAGACGACGGTGCCGGTTGCGGTGCGCTCCGGGGCGCTCCTTCTGCGGAAAGACGCCTGGCAGCGGCACTTGGGACAGCTCCGCGTCTCCGTATTCTGCGTTTCTTGCCTTCTGCATCTCAGCAAAATGCTTTCCCACTAGGTCTAGCAAGGAGAAACTGTGGCAGCTGAGTAGATGTAGCCCGGCCCGCCCTTTGAAGTTGACAAGTTCTTGGCATCTCAGAACCTCAAGGGAAGAGCAAGGTTATCTATGGTAGGCTGGGGCAGAACTAGCAGCAAGCAGAGCAAAGTTGTCCAAGAATAGCTTCCATTGGAATGCTAATGGCAATTGAAGAGGCAGGCCAGTGGCAAGCCACTAGCTTCTAGCAGTTTGAAAGTTGCAGACACAGTGCAGGTGTTGTGCGGCTTCCTTCTTGGCCTCCTAGAAGGTGCCGTGGTGCCGCGCTCTCCGTCTCTTGCTTGCCAATATGTTGCCGTGTTCCTCCTATTGTTTGGTTTGTTTTGATTTGTTTTGATGATCTTTTGGCGGGTTTTCGGAATGTTTTGGTGGTGTTTTAGAATGTTTTGTTTTCTCTTGTGTTGTTTTTATTGTCTTGGCAGGTTGTGGAACGTTTGGATTCGTTTTGGCGGGTTTTAAAATATTTTGGCGGGTATTTGGAATGTTTTGGTTTGCTTTCATTTGTTTTGATTATGTTTTGGCAAGTTATTGAAAGTTTCGATCACTTCTGACTGGTTTTCTAGTATTTTGGCATCTTTTCAGAATGTTTTGATCAGTTTTAGCAGGTTGTAAACTATTTTGTCAGGTTTTTGGAATGTTTTGGTTGGTTTTGATTTGTTTTTATGATGTTTTGCCAAGTTTTTTGAATGTTTTGATCAGTTCTGGCTGGTTTTCTAATGTTTTGGCAATTTTCAGAATTTTTTGATGAGTTTTGTGGGTCTAAATAATTTTGGCGGTTTTCGGAATATTTTGGTTGGTTTTGATTTGTTTTGATGATGTTTTGGCGGGTTTTCGGAATGTTTTGGTTGGGTTTTAGAATGTTTTGTATTCTCTTGAGTTGTTTTTATTGTGTTGGCAGGTTTTGGAATGTTTGGATTCCTTTTGGCGGGTTTTAAAATATTTTGGCGGGTATTTGGAATGTTTTGGCGGGTATTCGGAATGTTTTGATTAGTTTTGACGGGTTTTGAAATATTTTGGCGGGTTTTTAGAAGGTTTTGATTCTGTTTAGCCCAGTTTTTGGTGTGTTTGGATTAGCTTTGGTGGGCTTTATCATGTTTTGTCAGGTTTTTTCGAATGTATTGATCACTTCTGTCTGGTTTTCTATTTTGGCGGGTTTGAAAATATTTTTGGATGAGTTTTGGCGGGTTTGAAAATATTTTGGCTCTTTGCGCAGAGACGACGGTGCCGGTTGCGGTGCGCTCCGGGGCGCTCCTTCTGCGGAAAGACGCCTGGCAGCGGCACTTGGGACAGCTCTGCGTCTCCGTATTCTGCGTTTCTTGCCTTCTGCATCTCAGCAAAATGCTTTCCCACTAGGTCTAGCAAGGAGAAACTGTGGCAGCTGAGTAGATGTAGCCCGGCCCGCCCTTTGAAGTTGACAAGTTCTTGGCATCTCAGAACCTCAAGGGAAGAGCAAGGTTATCTATGGTAGGCTGGGGCAGAACTAGCAGCAAGCAGAGCAAAGTTGTCCAAGAATAGCTTCCATTGGAATGCTAATGGCAATTGAAGAGGCAGGCCAGTGGCAAGCCACTAGCTTCTAGCAGTTTGAAAGTTGCAGACACAGTGCAGGTGTTGTGCGGCTTCCTTCTTGGCCTCCTAGAAGGTGCCGCGGTGCCGCGCTCTCCGTCTCTTGCTTGCCAATATGTTGCCGTGTTCCTCCTATTGTTTGGTTTGTTTTGATTTGTTTTGATGATCTTTTGGCGGGTTTTCGGAATGTTTTGGTGGTGTTTTAGAATGTTTTGTTTTCTCTTGTGTTGTTTTTATTGTCTTGGAAGGTTTTGGAACGTTTGGATTCGTTTTGGCGGGTTTTAAAATATTTTGGCGGTTGTTTGGAATGTTTTGGTTTGCTTTCATTTGTTTTGATTATGTTTTGGCAAGTTATTGAAAGTTTCGATCACTTCTGACTGGTTTTCTAGTATTTTGGCATCTTTTCAGAATGTTTTGATCAGTTTTAGCAGGTTGTAAACTATTTTGTCAGGTTTTTGGAATGTTTTGGCTGCTTTTGATTTGTTTTTATGATGTTTTGCCAAGTTTTTTGAATGATTTGATCAGTTCTGGCTGGTTTTCTAATGTTTTGGCAATGTTCAGAATGTTTTGATGAGTTTTGTGGGTCTAAATTATTTTGGCGGTTTTTGGAATATTTTGGTTGTTTTTGATTTGATTTGATGATGTTTTGTCGGGTTTTCGGAATGTTTTGGTTGGGTTTTAGAATGTTTTGTATTCTCTTGAGTTGTTTTTATTCTGTTGGCAGGTTTTGGAATGGATTGCTTTTGGCGGGTTTTAAAATATTTTGGCGGGTATTTGGAATGTTTTGGCGGGTATTCGGAATGTTTTGATTAGTTTTGACGGGTTTTGAAATATTTTGGCGGGTTTTTAGAAGGTTTTGATTCTGTTTAGCCCAGTTTTTGGTGTGTTTGGATTAGCTTTGGTGGGCTTTATCATGTTTTGTCAGGTTTTTTCGAATGTATTGATCACTTCTGTCTGGTTTTCTATTTTGGCGGGTTTGAAAATATTTTTGGATGAGTTTTGGCGGGTTTGAAAATATTTTGGCTCTTTGCGCAGAGACGACGGTGCCGGTTGCGGTGCGCTCCGGGGCGCTCCTTCTGCGGAAAGACGCCTGGCAGCGGCACTTGGGACAGCTCCGCGTCTCCGTATTCTGCGTTTCTTGCCTTCTGCATCTCAGCAAAATGCTTTCCCACTAGGTCTAGCAAGGAGAAACTGTGGCAGCTGAGTAGATGTAGCCCGGCCCGCCCTTTGAAGTTGACAAGTTCTTGGCATCTCAGAACCTCAAGGGAAGAGCAAGGTTATCTATGGTAGGCTGGGGCAGAACTAGCAGCAAGCAGAGCAAAGTTGTCCAAGAATAGCTTCCATTGGAATGCTAATGGCAATTGAAGAGGCAGGCCAGTGGCAAGCCACTAGCTTCTAGCAGTTTGAAAGTTGCAGACACAGTGCAGGTGTTGTGCGGCTTCCTTCTTGGCCTCCTAGAAGGTGCCGTGGTGCCGCGCTCTCCGTCTCTTGCTTGCCAATATGTTGCCGTGTTCCTCCTATTGTTTGGTTTGTTTTGATTTGTTTTGATGATCTTTTGGCGGGTTTTCGGAATGTTTTGGTGGTGTTTTAGAATGTTTTGTTTTCTCTTGTGTTGTTTTTATTGTCTTGGCAGGTTGTGGAACGTTTGGATTCGTTTTGGCGGGTTTTAAAATATTTTGGCGGGTATTTGGAATGTTTTGGTTTGCTTTCATTTGTTTTGATTATGTTTTGGCAAGTTATTGAAAGTTTCGATCACTTCTGACTGGTTTTCTAGTATTTTGGCATCTTTTCAGAATGTTTTGATCAGTTTTAGCAGGTTGTAAACTATTTTGTCAGGTTTTTGGAATGTTTTGGTTGGTTTTGATTTGTTTTTATGATGTTTTGCCAAGTTTTTTGAATGTTTTGATCAGTTCTGGCTGGTTTTCTAATGTTTTGGCAATTTTCAGAATTTTTTGATGAGTTTTGTGGGTCTAAATAATTTTGGCGGTTTTCGGAATATTTTGGTTGGTTTTGATTTGTTTTGATGATGTTTTGGCGGGTTTTCGGAATGTTTTGGTTGGGTTTTAGAATGTTTTGTATTCTCTTGAGTTGTTTTTATTGTGTTGGCAGGTTTTGGAATGTTTGGATTCCTTTTGGCGGGTTTTAAAATATTTTGGCGGGTATTTGGAATGTTTTGGCGGGTATTCGGAATGTTTTGATTAGTTTTGACGGGTTTTGAAATATTTTGGCGGGTTTTTAGAAGGTTTTGATTCTGTTTAGCCCAGTTTTTGGTGTGTTTGGATTAGCTTTGGTGGGCTTTATCATGTTTTGTCAGGTTTTTTCGAATGTATTGATCACTTCTGTCTGGTTTTCTATTTTGGCGGGTTTGAAAATATTTTTGATTAGTTTTGGCAGTTTTTAAAATATTTTGGCTCTTTGCGCAGAGACGACGGTGCCGGTTGCGGTGCGCTCCGGGGCGCTCCTTCTGCGGAAAGACGCCTGGCAGCGGCACTTGGGACAGCTCCGCGTCTCCGTATTCTGCGTTTCTTGCCTTCTGCATCTCAGCAAAATGCTTTCCCACTAGGTCTAGCAAGGAGAAACTGTGGCAGCTGAGTAGATGTAGCCCGGCCCGCCCTTTGAAGTTGAAAAGTTCTTGGCATCTCAGAGCCTCAAGGGAAGAGCAAGGTTATCTATGGTAGGCTGGGGCAGAACTAGCAGCAAGCAGAGCAAAGTTGTCCAAGAATAGCTTCCATTGGAATGCTAATGGCAATTGAAGAGGCAGGCCAGTGGCAAGCCACTATCTTCTAGCAGTTTGAAAGTTGCAGACACAGTGCAGGTGTTGTGCGGCTTCCTTCTTGGCCTCCTAGAAGGTGCCGCACTCTCCGTCTCTTGCTTGCCAATATGTTGCCGTGTTCCTCCTATTGTTTGGTTTGTTTTGATTTGTTTTGATGATGTTTTGGCGGGTTTTCGGAATGTTTTGGTGGTGTTTTAGAATGTTTTGTTTTCTCTTGTGTTGTTTTTATTGTCTTGGCAGGTTGTGGAACGTTTGGATTCGTTTTGGCAGGTTTTAAAATATTTTGGCGGGTATTTGGAATGTTTTGGTTTGCTTTCATTTGTTTTGATTATGTTTTGGCAAGTTATTGAAAGTTTCGATCACTTCTGACTGGTTTTCTAGTATTTTGGCATCTTTTCAGAATGTTTTGATCAGTTTTAGCAGGTTGTAAACTATTTTGTCAGGTTTTTGGAATGTTTTGGTTGGTTTTGATTTGTTTTTATGATGTTTTGCCAAGTTTTTTGAATGTTTTGATCAGTTCTGGCTGGTTTTCTAATGTTTTGGCAATTTTCAGAATGTTTTGATGAGTTTTGTGGGTCTAAATTATTTTGGCGGTTTTTGGAATATTTTGGTTGTTTTTGATTTGATTTGATGATGTTTTGTCGGGTTTTTGGAATATTTTGGTTGGGTTTTAGAATGTTTTGTATTCTCTTGAGTTGTTTTTATTCTGTTGGCAGGTTTTGGAATGTTTGGATTGCTTTTGGCGGGTTTTAAAATATTTTGGCGGGTATTTGGAATGTTTTGGCGGGTATTCGGAATGTTTTGATTAGTTTTGACGGGTTTTGAAATATTTTGGCGGGTTTTTAGAAGGTTTTGATTCTGTTTAGCCCAGTTTTTGGTGTGTTTGGATTAGCTTTGGTGGGCTTTATCATGTTTTGTCAGGTTTTTTCGAATGTATTGATCACTTCTGTCTGGTTTTCTATTTTGGCGGGTTTGAAAATATTTTTGGATGAGTTTTGGCGGGTTTGAAAATATTTTGGCTCTTTGCGCAGAGACGACGGTGCCGGTTGCGGTGCGCTCCGGGGCGCTCCTTCTGCGGAAAGACGGCTGGCAGCGGCACTTGGGACAGCTCCGCGTCTCCGTATTCTGCGTTTCTTGCCTTCTGCATCTCAGCAAAATGCTTTCCCACTAGGTCTAGCAAGGAGAAACTGTGGCAGCTGAGTAGATGTAGCCCGGCCCGCCCTTTGAAGTTGACAAGTTCTTGGCATCTCAGAACCTCAAGGGAAGAGCAAGGTTATCTATGGTAGGCTGGGGCAGAACTAGCAGCAAGCAGAGCAAAGTTGTCCAAGAATAGCTTCCATTGGAATGCTAATGGCAATTGAAGAGGCAGGCCAGTGGCAAGCCACTAGCTTCTAGCAGTTTGAAAGTTGCAGACACAGTGCAGGTGTTGTGCGGCTTCCTTCTTGGCCTCCTAGAAGGTGCCGTGGTGCCGCGCTCTCCGTCTCTTGCTTGCCAATATGTTGCCGTGTTCCTCCTATTGTTTGGTTTGTTTTGATTTGTTTTGATGATCTTTTGGCGGGTTTTCGGAATGTTTTGGTGGTGTTTTAGAATGTTTTGTTTTCTCTTGTGTTGTTTTTATTGTCTTGGCAGGTTGTGGAACGTTTGGATTCGTTTTGGCGGGTTTTAAAATATTTTGGCGGGTATTTGGAATGTTTTGGTTTGCTTTCATTTGTTTTGATTATGTTTTGGCAAGTTATTGAAAGTTTCGATCACTTCTGACTGGTTTTCTAGTATTTTGGCATCTTTTCAGAATGTTTTGATCAGTTTTAGCAGGTTGTAAACTATTTTGTCAGGTTTTTGGAATGTTTTGGTTGGTTTTGATTTGTTTTTATGATGTTTTGCCAAGTTTTTTGAATGTTTTGATCAGTCCTGGCTGGTTTTCTAATGTTTTGGCAATTTTCAGAATTTTTTGATGAGTTTTGTGGGTCTAAATAATTTTGGCGGTTTTCGGAATATTTTGGTTGGTTTTGATTTGTTTTGATGATGTTTTGGCGGGTTTTCGGAATGTTTTGGTTGGGTTTTAGAATGTTTTGTATTCTCTTGAGTTGTTTTTATTGTGTTGGCAGGTTTTGGAATGTTTGGATTCCTTTTGGCGGGTTTTAAAATATTTTGGCGGGTATTTGGAATGTTTTGGCGGGTATTCGGAATGTTTTGATTAGTTTTGACGGGTTTTGAAATATTTTGGCGGGTTTTTAGAAGGTTTTGATTCTGTTTAGCCCAGTTTTTGGTGTGTTTGGATTAGCTTTGGTGGGCTTTATCATGTTTTGTCAGGTTTTTTCGAATGTATTGATCACTTCTGTCTGGTTTTCTATTTTGGCGGGTTTGAAAATATTTTTGGATTAGTTTTGGCAGTTTTTAAAATATTTTGGCTCTTTGCGCAGAGACGACGGTGCCGGTTGCGGTGCGCTCCGGGGCGCTCCTTCTGCGGAAAGACGGCTGGCAGCGGCACTTGGGACAGCTCCGCGTCTCCGTATTCTGCGTTTCTTGCCTTCTGCATCTCAGCAAAATGCTTTCCCACTAGGTCTAGCAAGGAGAAACTGTGGCAGCTGAGTAGATGTAGCCCGGCCCGCCCTTTGAAGTTGACAAGTTCTTGGCATCTCAGAACCTCAAGGGAAGAGCAAGGTTATCTATGGTAGGCTGGGGCAGAACTAGCAGCAAGCAGAGCAAAGTTGTCCAAGAATAGCTTCCATTGGAATGCTAATGGCAATTGAAGAGGCAGGCCAGTGGCAAGCCACTAGCTTCTAGCAGTTTGAAAGTTGCAGACACAGTGCAGGTGTTGTGCGGCTTCCTTCTTGGCCTCCTAGAAGGTGCCGTGGTGCCGCGCTCTCCGTCTCTTGCTTGCCAATATGTTGCCGTGTTCCTCCTATTGTTTGGTTTGTTTTGATTTGTTTTGATGATCTTTTGGCGGGTTTTCGGAATGTTTTGGTGGTGTTTTAGAATGTTTTGTTTTCTCTTGTGTTGTTTTTATTGTCTTGGCAGGTTGTGGAACGTTTGGATTCGTTTTGGCGGGTTTTAAAATATTTTGGCGGGTATTTGGAATGTTTTGGTTTGCTTTCATTTGTTTTGATTATGTTTTGGCAAGTTATTGAAAGTTTCGATCACTTCTGACTGGTTTTCTAGTATTTTGGCATCTTTTCAGAATGTTTTGATCAGTTTTAGCAGGTTGTAAACTATTTTGTCAGGTTTTTGGAATGTTTTGGTTGGTTTTGATTTGTTTTTATGATGTTTTGCCAAGTTTTTTGAATGATTTGATCAGTTCTGTCTGGTTTTCTAATGTTTTGGCAATTTTCAGAATGTTTTGATGAGTTTTGTGGGTCTAAATTATTTTGGCGGTTTTTGGAATATTTTGGTTGTTTTTGATTTGATTTGATGATGTTTTGTCGGGTTTTCGGAATGTTTTGGTTGGGTTTTAGAATGTTTTGTATTCTCTTGAGTTGTTTTTATTGTGTTGGCAGGTTTTGGAATGTTTGGATTGCTTTTGGCGGGTTTTAAAATATTTTGGCGGGTATTTGGAATGTTTTGGCGGGTATTCGGAATGTTTTGATTAGTTTTGACGGGTTTTGAAATATTTTGGCGGGTTTTTAGAAGGTTTTGATTCTGTTTAGCCCAGTTTTTGGTGTGTTTGGATTAGCTTTGGTGGGCTTTATCATGTTTTGTGAGGTTTTTTCGAATGTATTGATCACTTCTGTCTGGTTTTCTATTTTGGCGGGTTTGAAAATATTTTTGGATGAGTTTTGGCGGGTTTGAAAATATTTTGGCTCTTTGCGCAGAGACGACGGTGCCGGTTGCGGTGCGCTCCGGGGCGCTCCTTCTGCGGAAAGACGCCTGGCAGCGGCACTTGGGACAGCTCCGCGTCTCCGTATTCTGCGTTTCTTGCCTTCTGCCTCTCAGCAAAATGCTTTCCCACTAGGTCTAGCAAGGAGAAACTGTGGCAGCTGAGTAGATGTAGCCCGGCCCGCCCTTTGAAGTTGACAAGTTCTTGGCATCTCAGAACCTCAAGGGAAGAGCAAGGTTATCTATGGTAGGCTGGGGCAGAACTAGCAGCAAGCAGAGCAAAGTTGTCCAAGAATAGCTTCCATTGGAATGCTAATGGCAATTGAAGAGGCAGGCCAGTGGCAAGCCACTAGCTTCTAGCAGTTTGAAAGTTGCAGACACAGTGCAGGTGTTGTGCGGCTTCCTTCTTGGCCTCCTAGAAGGTGCCGCGGTGCCGCGCTCTCCGTCTCTTGCTTGCCAATATGTTGCCGTGTTCCTCCTATTGTTTGGTTTGTTTTGATTTGTTTTGATGATGTTTTGGCGGGTTTTCGGAATGTTTTGGTGGTGTTTTAGAATGTTTTGTTTTCTCTTGTGTTGTTTTTATTGTCTTGGCAGGTTGTGGAACGTTTGGATTCGTTTTGGCGGGTTTTAAAATATTTTGGCGGGTATTTGGAATGTTTTGGTTTGCTTTCATTTGTTTTGATTATGTTTTGGCAAGTTATTGAAAGTTTCGATCACTTCTGACTGGTTTTCTAGTATTTTGGCATCTTTTCAGAATGTTTTGATCAGTTTTGGCAGGTTGTAAACTATTTTGTCAGGTTTTTGGAATGTTTTGGTTGGTTTTGATTTGTTTTTATGATGTTTTGCCAAGTTTTTTGAATGTTTTGATCAGTTCTGGCTGGTTTTCTAATGTTTTGGCATATTTTCAGAATGTTTTGATGAGTTTTGTGGGTCTAAATCATTTTGGCGGTTTTCGGAATATTTTGGTTGGTTTTGATTTGTTTTTATGATGTTTTGGCGGGTTTTCGGAATGTTTTGGTTGGGTTTTAGAATGTTTTGTATTCTCTTGAGTTGTTTTTATTGTGTTGGCAGGTTTTGGAATGTTTGGATTGCTTTTGGTGGGTTTTAAAATATTTTGGCGGGTATTTGGAATGTTTTGGCGGGTATTCGGAATGTTTTGATTAGTTTTGACGGGTTTTGAAATATTTTGGCGGGTTTTTAGAAGGTTTTGATTCTGTTTAGCCCAGTTTTTGGTGTGTTTGGATTAGCTTTGGTGGGCTTTATCATGTTTTGTCAGGTTTTTTCAAATGTATTGATCACTTCTGTCTGGTTTTCTATTTTGGCGGGTTTGAAAATATTTTTGGATGAGTTTTGGCGGGTTTGAAAATATTTTGGCTCTTTGCGCAGAGACGACGGTGCCGGTTGCGGTGCGCTCCAGGGCGCTCCTTCTGCGGAAAGACGCCTGGCAGCGGCACTTGGGACAGCTCTGCGTCTCCGTATTCTGCGTTTCTTGCCTTCTGCATCTCAGCAAAATGCTTTCCCACTAGGTCTAGCAAGGAGAAACTGTGGCAGCTGAGTAGATGTAGCCCGGCCCGCCCTTTGAAGTTGACAAGTTCTTGGCATCTCAGAACCTCAAGGGAAGAGCAAGGTTATCTATGGTAGGCTGGGGCAGAACTAGCAGCAAGCAGAGCAAAGTTGTCCAAGAATAGCTTCCATTGGAATGCTAATGGCAATTGAAGAGGCAGGCCAGTGGCAAGCCACTAGCTTCTAGCAGTTTGAAAGTTGCAGACACAGTGCAGGTGTTGTGCGGCTTCCTTCTTGGCCTCCTAGAAGGTGCCGCGGTGCCGCGCTCTCCGTCTCTTGCTTGCCAATATGTTGCCGTGTTCCTCCTATTGTTTGGTTTGTTTTGATTTGTTTTGATGATCTTTTGGCGGGTTTTCGGAATGTTTTGGTGGTGTTTTAGAATGTTTTGTTTTCTCTTGTGTTGTTTTTATTGTCTTGGAAGGTTTTGGAACATTTGGATTCGTTTTGGCGGGTTTTAAAATATTTTGGCGGTTGTTTGGAATGTTTTGGTTTGCTTTCATTTGTTTTGATTATGTTTTGGCAAGTTATTGAAAGTTTCGATCACTTCTGACTGGTTTTCTAGTATTTTGGCATCTTTTCAGAATGTTTTGATCAGTTTTAGCAGGTTGTAAACTATTTTGTCAGGTTTTTGGAATGTTTTGGCTGGTTTTGATTTGTTTTTATGATGTTTTGCCAAGTTTTTTGAATGATTTGATCAGTTCTGGCTGGTTTTCTAATGTTTTGGCAATTTTCAGAATGTTTTGATGAGTTTTGTGGGTCTAAATTATTTTGGCGGTTTTTGGAATATTTTGGTTGTTTTTGATTTGATTTGATGATGTTTTGTCGGGTTTTCGGAATGTTTTGGTTGGGTTTTAGAATGTTTTGTATTCTCTTGAGTTGTTTTTATTGTGTTGGCAGGTTTTGGAATGTTTGGATTGCTTTTGGCGGGTTTTAAAATATTTTGGCGGGTATTTGGAATGTTTTGGCGGGTATTCGGAATGTTTTGATTAGTTTTGACGGGTTTTGAAATATTTTGGCGGGTTTTTAGAAGGTTTTGATTCTGTTTAGCCCAGTTTTTGGTGTGTTTGGATTAGCTTTGGTGGGCTTTATCATGTTTTGTCAGGTTTTTTCGAATGTATTGATCACTTCTGTCTGGTTTTCTATTTTGGCGGGTTTGAAAATATTTTTGGATGAGTTTTGGCGGGTTTGAAAATATTTTGGCTCTTTGCGCAGAGACGACGGTGCCGGTTGCGGTGCGCTCCGGGGCGCTCCTTCTGCGGAAAGACGCCTGGCAGCGGCACTTGGGACAGCTCCGCGTCTCCGTATTCTGCGTTTCTTGCCTTCTGCATCTCAGCAAAATGCTTTCCCACTAGGTCTAGCAAGGAGAAACTGTGGCAGCTGAGTAGATGTAGCCCGGCCCGCCCTTTGAAGTTGACAAGTTCTTGGCATCTCAGAACCTCAAGGGAAGAGCAAGGTTATCTATGGTAGGCTGGGGCAGAACTAGCAGCAAGCAGAGCAAAGTTGTCCAAGAATAGCTTCCATTGGAATGCTAATGGCAATTGAAGAGGCAGGCCAGTGGCAAGCCACTAGCTTCTAGCAGTTTGAAAGTTGCAGACACAGTGCAGGTGTTGTGCGGCTTCCTTCTTGGCCTCCTAGAAGGTGCCGCGGTGCCGCGCTCTCCGTCTCTTGCTTGCCAATATGTTGCCGTGTTCCTCCTATTGTTTGGTTTGTTTTGATTTGTTTTGATGATGTTTTGGCGGGTTTTCGGAATGTTTTGGTGGTGTTTTAGAATGTTTTGTTTTCTCTTGTGTTGTTTTTATTGTCTTGGCAGGTTGTGGAACGTTTGGATTCGTTTTGGCGGGTTTTAAAATATTTTGGCGGGTATTTGGAATGTTTTGGTTTGCTTTCATTTGTTTTGATTATGTTTTGGCAAGTTATTGAAAGTTTCGATCACTTCTGACTGGTTTTCTAGTATTTTGGCATCTTTTCAGAATGTTTTGATCAGTTTTGGCAGGTTGTAAACTATTTTGTCAGGTTTTTGGAATGTTTTGGTTGGTTTTGATTTGTTTTTATGATGTTTTGCCAAGTTTTTTGAATGTTTTGATCAGTTCTGGCTGGTTTTCTAATGTTTTGGCATATTTTCAGAATGTTTTGATGAGTTTTGTGGGTCTAAATCATTTTGGCGGTTTTCGGAATATTTTGGTTGGTTTTGATTTGTTTTTATGATGTTTTGTCGGGTTTTCGGAATGTTTTGGTTGGGTTTTAGAATGTTTTGTATTCTCTTGAGTTGTTTTTATTGTGTTGGCAGGTTTTGGAATGTTTGGATTGCTTTTGGTGGGTTTTAAAATATTTTGGCGGGTATTTGGAATGTTTTGGCGGGTATTCGGAATGTTTTGATTAGTTTTGACGGGTTTTGAAATATTTTGGCGGGTTTTTAGAAGGTTTTGATTCTGTTTAGCCCAGTTTTTGGTGTGTTTGGATTAGCTTTGGTGGGCTTTATCATGTTTTGTCAGGTTTTTTCGAATGTATTGATCACTTCTGTCTGGTTTTCTATTTTGGCGGGTTTGAAAATATTTTTGGATGAGTTTTGGCGGGTTTGAAAATATTTTGGCTCTTTGCGCAGAGACGACGGTGCCGGTTGCGGTGCGCTCCGGGGCGCTCCTTCTGCGGAAAGACGCCTGGCAGCGGCACTTGGGACAGCTCCGCGTCTCCGTATTCTGCGTTTCTTGCCTTCTGCATCTCAGCAAAATGCTTTCCCACTAGGTCTAGCAAGGAGAAACTGTGGCAGCTGAGTAGATGTAGCCCGGCCCGCCCTTTGAAGTTGACAAGTTCTTGGCATCTCAGAACCTCAAGGGAAGAGCAAGGTTATCTATGGTAGGCTGGGGCAGAACTAGCAGCAAGCAGAGCAAAGTTGTCCAAGAATAGCTTCCATTGGAATGCTAATGGCAATTGAAGAGGCAGGCCAGTGGCAAGCCACTAGCTTCTAGCAGTTTGAAAGTTGCAGACACAGTGCAGGTGTTGTGCGGCTTCCTTCTTGGCCTCCTAGAAGGTGCCGTGGTGCCGCGCTCTCCGTCTCTTGCTTGCCAATATGTTGCCGTGTTCCTCCTATTGTTTGGTTTGTTTTGATTTGTTTTGATGATGTTTTGGCGGGTTTTCGGAATGTTTTGGTGGTGTTTTAGAATGTTTTGTTTTCTCTTGTGTTGTTTTTATTGTCTTGGCAGGTTGTGGAACGTTTGGATTCGTTTTGGCGGGTTTTAAAATATTTTGGCGGGTATTTGGAATGTTTTGGTTTGCTTTCATTTGTTTTGATTATGTTTTGGCAAGTTATTGAAAGTTTCGATCACTTCTGACTGGTTTTCTAGTATTTTGGCATCTTTTCAGAATGTTTTGATCAGTTTTAGCAGGTTGTAAACTATTTTGTCAGGTTTTTGGAATGTTTTGGTTGGTTTTGATTTGTTTTTATGATGTTTTGCCAAGTTTTTTGAATGATTTGATCAGTTCTGGCTGGTTTTCTAATGTTTTGGCAATTTTCAGAATGTTTTGATGAGTTTTGTGGGTCTAAATTATTTTGGCGGTTTTTGGAATATTTTGGTTGTTTTTGATTTGATTTGATGATGTTTTGTCGGGTTTTCGGAATGTTTTGGTTGGGTTTTAGAATGTTTTGTATTCTCTTGAGTTGTTTTTATTGTGTTGGCAGGTTTTGGAATGTTTGGATTGCTTTTGGCGGGTTTTAAAATATTTTGGCGGGTATTTGGAATGTTTTGGCGGGTATTCGGAATGTTTTGATTAGTTTTGACGGGTTTTGAAATATTTTGGCGGGTTTTTAGAAGGTTTTGATTCTGTTTAGCCCAGTTTTTGGTGTGTTTGGATTAGCTTTGGTGGGCTTTATCATGTTTTGTCAGGTTTTTTCGAATGTATTGATCACTTCTGTCTGGTTTTCTATTTTGGCGGGTTTGAAAATATTTTTGGATGAGTTTTGGCGGGTTTGAAAATATTTTGGCTCTTTGCGCAGAGACGACGGTGCCGGTTGCGGTGCGCTCCGGGGCGCTCCTTCTGCGGAAAGACGCCTGGCAGCGGCACTTGGGACAGCTCCGCGTCTCCGTATTCTGCGTTTCTTGCCTTCTGCATCTCAGCAAAATGCTTTCCCACTAGGTCTAGCAAGGAGAAACTGTGGCAGCTGAGTAGATGTAGCCCGGCCCGCCCTTTGAAGTTGACAAGTTCTTGGCATCTCAGAACCTCAAGGGAAGAGCAAGGTTATCTATGGTAGGCTGGGGCAGAACTAGCAGCAAGCAGAGCAAAGTTGTCCAAGAATAGCTTCCATTGGAATGCTAATGGCAATTGAAGAGGCAGGCCAGTGGCAAGCCACTAGCTTCTAGCAGTTTGAAAGTTGCAGACACAGTGCAGGTGTTGTGCGGCTTCCTTCTTGGCCTCCTAGAAGGTGCCGCGGTGCCGCGCTCTCCGTCTCTTGCTTGCCAATATGTTGCCGTGTTCCTCCTATTGTTTGGTTTGTTTTGATTTGTTTTGATGATGTTTTGGCGGGTTTTCGGAATGTTTTGGTGGTGTTTTAGAATGTTTTGTTTTCTCTTGTGTTGTTTTTATTGTCTTGGCAGGTTGTGGAACGTTTGGATTCGTTTTGGCGGGTTTTAAAATATTTTGGCGGGTATTTGGAATGTTTTGGTTTGCTTTCATTTGTTTTGATTATGTTTTGGCAAGTTATTGAAAGTTTCGATCACTTCTGACTGGTTTTCTAGTATTTTGGCATCTTTTCAGAATGTTTTGATCAGTTTTGGCAGGTTGTAAACTATTTTGTCAGGTTTTTGGAATGTTTTGGTTGGTTTTGATTTGTTTTTATGATGTTTTGCCAAGTTTTTTGAATGTTTTGATCAGTTCTGGCTGGTTTTCTAATGTTTTGGCATATTTTCAGAATGTTTTGATGAGTTTTGTGGGTCTAAATCATTTTGGCGGTTTTCGGAATATTTTGGTTGGTTTTGATTTGTTTTTATGATGTTTTGTCGGGTTTTCGGAATGTTTTGGTTGGGTTTTAGAATGTTTTGTATTCTCTTGAGTTGTTTTTATTGTGTTGGCAGGTTTTGGAATGTTTGGATTGCTTTTGGTGGGTTTTAAAATATTTTGGCGGGTATTTGGAATGTTTTGGCGGGTATTCGGAATGTTTTGATTAGTTTTGACGGGTTTTGAAATATTTTGGCGGGTTTTTAGAAGGTTTTGATTCTGTTTAGCCCAGTTTTTGGTGTGTTTGGATTAGCTTTGGTGGGCTTTATCATGTTTTGTCAGGTTTTTTCGAATGTATTGATCACTTCTGTCTGGTTTTCTATTTTGGCGGGTTTGAAAATATTTTTGGATGAGTTTTGGCGGGTTTGAAAATATTTTGGCTCTTTGCGCAGAGACGACGGTGCCGGTTGCGGTGCGCTCCGGGGCGCTCCTTCTGCGGAAAGACGCCTGGCAGCGGCACTTGGGACAGCTCCGCGTCTCCGTATTCTGCGTTTCTTGCCTTCTGCATCTCAGCAAAATGCTTTCCCACTAGGTCTAGCAAGGAGAAACTGTGGCAGCTGAGTAGATGTAGCCCGGCCCGCCCTTTGAAGTTGACAAGTTCTTGGCATCTCAGAACCTCAAGGGAAGAGCAAGGTTATCTATGGTAGGCTGGGGCAGAACTAGCAGCAAGCAGAGCAAAGTTGTCCAAGAATAGCTTCCATTGGAATGCTAATGGCAATTGAAGAGGCAGGCCAGTGGCAAGCCACTAGCTTCTAGCAGTTTGAAAGTTGCAGACACAGTGCAGGTGTTGTGCGGCTTCCTTCTTGGCCTCCTAGAAGGTGCCGTGGTGCCGCGCTCTCCGTCTCTTGCTTGCCAATATGTTGCCGTGTTCCTCCTATTGTTTGGTTTGTTTTGATTTGTTTTGATGATGTTTTGGCGGGTTTTCGGAATGTTTTGGTGGTGTTTTAGAATGTTTTGTTTTCTCTTGTGTTGTTTTTATTGTCTTGGCAGGTTGTGGAACGTTTGGATTCGTTTTGGCGGGTTTTAAAATATTTTGGCGGGTATTTGGAATGTTTTGGTTTGCTTTCATTTGTTTTGATTATGTTTTGGCAAGTTATTGAAAGTTTCGATCACTTCTGACTGGTTTTCTAGTATTTTGGCATCTTTTCAGAATGTTTTGATCAGTTTTAGCAGGTTGTAAACTATTTTGTCAGGTTTTTGGAATGTTTTGGTTGGTTTTGATTTGTTTTTATGATGTTTTGCCAAGTTTTTTGAATGTTTTGATCAGTTCTGGCTGGTTTTCTAATGTTTTGGCAATTTTCAGAATGTTTTGATGAGTTTTGTGGGTCTAAATAATTTTGGCGGTTTTCGGAATATTTTGGTTGGTTTTGATTTGTTTTGATGATGTTTTGGCGGGTTTTCGGAATGTTTTGGTTGGGTTTTAGAATGTTTTGTATTCTCTTGAGTTGTTTTTATTGTGTTGGCAGGTTTTGGAATGTTTGGATTCCTTTTGGCGGGTTTTAAAATATTTTGGCGGGTATTTGGAATGTTTTGGCGGGTATTCGGAATGTTTTGATTAGTTTTGACGGGTTTTGAAATATTTTGGCGGGTTTTTAGAAGGTTTTGATTCTGTTTAGCCCAGTTTTTGGTGTGTTTGGATTAGCTTTGGTGGGCTTTATCATGTTTTGTCAGGTTTTTTCGAATGTATTGATCACTTCTGTCTGGTTTTCTATTTTGGCGGGTTTGAAAATATTTTTGATTAGTTTTGGCAGTTTTTAAAATATTTTGGCTCTTTGCGCAGAGACGACGGTGCCGGTTGCGGTGCGCTCCGGGGCGCTCCTTCTGCGGAAAGACGCCTGGCAGCGGCACTTGGGACAGCTCCGCGTCTCCGTATTCTGCGTTTCTTGCCTTCTGCATCTCAGCAAAATGCTTTCCCACTAGGTCTAGCAAGGAGAAACTGTGGCAGCTGAGTAGATGTAGCCCGGCCCGCCCTTTGAAGTTGAAAAGTTCTTGGCATCTCAGAGCCTCAAGGGAAGAGCAAGGTTATCTATGGTAGGCTGGGGCAGAACTAGCAGCAAGCAGAGCAAAGTTGTCCAAGAATAGCTTCCATTGGAATGCTAATGGCAATTGAAGAGGCAGGCCAGTGGCAAGCCACTATCTTCTAGCAGTTTGAAAGTTGCAGACACAGTGCAGGTGTTGTGCGGCTTCCTTCTTGGCCTCCTAGAAGGTGCCGCACTCTCCGTCTCTTGCTTGCCAATATGTTGCCGTGTTCCTCCTATTGTTTGGTTTGTTTTGATTTGTTTTGATGATGTTTTGGCGGGTTTTCGGAATGTTTTGGTGGTGTTTTAGAATGTTTTGTTTTCTCTTGTGTTGTTTTTATTGTCTTGGCAGGTTGTGGAACGTTTGGATTCGTTTTGGCAGGTTTTAAAATATTTTGGCGGGTATTTGGAATGTTTTGGGTTGCTTTCATTTGTTTTGATTATGTTTTGGCAAGTTATTGAAAGTTTCGATCACTTCTGACTGGTTTTCTAGTATTTTGGCATCTTTTCAGAATGTTTTGATCAGTTTTAGCAGGTTGTAAACTATTTTGTCAGGTTTTTGGAATGTTTTGGTTGGTTTTGATTTGTTTTTATGATGTTTTGCCAAGTTTTTTGAATGTTTTGATCAGTTCTGGCTGGTTTTCTAATGTTTTGGCAATTTTCAGAATGTTTTGATGAGTTTTGTGGGTCTAAATTATTTTGGCGGTTTTTGGAATATTTTGGTTGTTTTTGATTTGATTTGATGATGTTTTGTCGGGTTTTTGGAATATTTTGGTTGGGTTTTAGAATGTTTTGTATTCTCTTGAGTTGTTTTTATTCTGTTGGCAGGTTTTGGAATGTTTGGATTGCTTTTGGCGGGTTTTAAAATATTTTGGCGGGTATTTGGAATGTTTTGGCGGGTATTCGGAATGTTTTGATTAGTTTTGACGGGTTTTGAAATATTTTGGCGGGTTTTTAGAAGGTTTTGATTCTGTTTAGCCCAGTTTTTGGTGTGTTTGGATTAGCTTTGGTGGGCTTTATCATGTTTTGTCAGGTTTTTTCGAATGTATTGATCACTTCTGTCTGGTTTTCTATTTTGGCGGGTTTGAAAATATTTTTGGATGAGTTTTGGCGGGTTTGAAAATATTTTGGCTCTTTGCGCAGAGACGACGGTGCCGGTTGCGGTGCGCTCCGGGGCGCTCCTTCTGCGGAAAGACGGCTGGCAGCGGCACTTGGGACAGCTCCGCGTCTCCGTATTCTGCGTTTCTTGCCTTCTGCATCTCAGCAAAATGCTTTCCCACTAGGTCTAGCAAGGAGAAACTGTGGCAGCTGAGTAGATGTAGCCCGGCCCGCCCTTTGAAGTTGACAAGTTCTTGGCATCTCAGAACCTCAAGGGAAGAGCAAGGTTATCTATGGTAGGCTGGGGCAGAACTAGCAGCAAGCAGAGCAAAGTTGTCCAAGAATAGCTTCCATTGGAATGCTAATGGCAATTGAAGAGGCAGGCCAGTGGCAAGCCACTAGCTTCTAGCAGTTTGAAAGTTGCAGACACAGTGCAGGTGTTGTGCGGCTTCCTTCTTGGCCTCCTAGAAGGTGCCGCGGTGCCGCGCTCTCCGTCTCTTGCTTGCCAATATGTTGCCGTGTTCCTCCTATTGTTTGGTTTGTTTTGATTTGTTTTGATGATCTTTTGGCGGGTTTTCGGAATGTTTTGGTGGTGTTTTAGAATGTTTTGTTTTCTCTTGTGTTGTTTTTATTGTGTTGGCAGGTTG
The DNA here is from genome assembly GCF_036417665.1 of Passer domesticus. NCBI lineage: Eukaryota > Metazoa > Chordata > Aves > Passeriformes > Passeridae > Passer > Passer domesticus. The sequence goes on from NC_087474.1 coordinate 61,805,298, forward strand.
TGGAACGTTTGGATTCGTTTTGGTGGGTTTTAAAATATTTTGGCGGGTATTTGGAATGTTTTGGTTTGCTTTCATTTGTTTTGATTATGTTTTGGCAAGTTATTGAAAGTTTCGATCACTTCTGACTGGTTTTCTAGTATTTTGGCATCTTTTCAGAATGTTTTGATCAGTTTTAGCAGGTTGTAAACTATTTTGTCAGGTTTTTGGAATGTTTTGGTTGGTTTTGATTTGTTTTTATGATGTTTTGCCAAGTTTTTTGAATGTTTTGATCAGTCCTGGCTGGTTTTCTAATGTTTTGGCAATTTTCAGAATTTTTTGATGAGTTTTGTGGGTCTAAATAATTTTGGCGGTTTTCGGAATATTTTGGTTGGTTTTGATTTGTTTTGATGATGTTTTGGCGGGTTTTCGGAATGTTTTGGTTGGGTTTTAGAATGTTTTGTATTCTCTTGAGTTGTTTTTATTGTGTTGGCAGGTTTTGGAATGTTTGGATTCCTTTTGGCGGGTTTTAAAATATTTTGGCGGGTATTTGGAATGTTTTGGCGGGTATTCGGAATGTTTTGATTAGTTTTGACGGGTTTTGAAATATTTTGGCGGGTTTTTAGAAGGTTTTGATTCTGTTTAGCCCAGTTTTTGGTGTGTTTGGATTAGCTTTGGTGGGCTTTATCATGTTTTGTCAGGTTTTTTCGAATGTATTGATCACTTCTGTCTGGTTTTCTATTTTGGCGGGTTTGAAAATATTTTTGGATTAGTTTTGGCAGTTTTTAAAATATTTTGGCTCTTTGCGCAGAGACGACGGTGCCGGTTGCGGTGCGCTCCGGGGCGCTCCTTCTGCGGAAAGACACCTGGCAGCGGCACTTGGGACAGCTCCGCGTCTCCGTATTCTGCGTTTCTTGCCTTCTGCATCTCAGCAAAATGCTTTCCCACTAGGTCTAGCAAGGAGAAACTGTGGCAGCTGAGTAGATGTAGCCCGGCCCGCCCTTTGAAGTTGACAAGTTCTTGGCATCTCAGAACCTCAAGGGAAGAGCAAGGTTATCTATGGTAGGCTGGGGCAGAACTAGCAGCAAGCAGAGCAAAGTTGTCCAAGAATAGCTTCCATTGGAATGCTAATGGCAATTGAAGAGGCAGGCCAGTGGCAAGCCACTAGCTTCTAGCAGTTTGAAAGTTGCAGACACAGTGCAGGTGTTGTGCGGCTTCCTTCTTGGCCTCCTAGAAGGTGCCGTGGTGCCGCGCTCTCCGTCTCTTGCTTGCCAATATGTTGCCGTGTTCCTCCTATTGTTTGGTTTGTTTTGATTTGTTTTGATGATCTTTTGGCGGGTTTTCGGAATGTTTTGGTGGTGTTTTAGAATGTTTTGTTTTCTCTTGTGTTGTTTTTATTGTCTTGGCAGGTTGTGGAACGTTTGGATTCGTTTTGGCGGGTTTTAAAATATTTTGGCGGGTATTTGGAATGTTTTGGTTTGCTTTCATTTGTTTTGATTATGTTTTGGCAAGTTATTGAAAGTTTCGATCACTTCTGACTGGTTTTCTAGTATTTTGGCATCTTTTCAGAATGTTTTGATCAGTTTTAGCAGGTTGTAAACTATTTTGTCAGGTTTTTGGAATGTTTTGGTTGGTTTTGATTTGTTTTTATGATGTTTTGCCAAGTTTTTTGAATGTTTTGATCAGTCCTGGCTGGTTTTCTAATGTTTTGGCAATTTTCAGAATTTTTTGATGAGTTTTGTGGGTCTAAATAATTTTGGCGGTTTTCGGAATATTTTGGTTGGTTTTGATTTGTTTTGATGATGTTTTGGCGGGTTTTCGGAATGTTTTGGTTGGGTTTTAGAATGTTTTGTATTCTCTTGAGTTGTTTTTATTGTGTTGGCAGGTTTTGGAATGTTTGGATTCCTTTTGGCGGGTTTTAAAATATTTTGGCGGGTATTTGGAATGTTTTGGCGGGTATTCGGAATGTTTTGATTAGTTTTGACGGGTTTTGAAATATTTTGGCGGGTTTTTAGAAGGTTTTGATTCTGTTTAGCCCAGTTTTTGGTGTGTTTGGATTAGCTTTGGTGGGCTTTATCATGTTTTGTCAGGTTTTTTCGAATGTATTGATCACTTCTGTCTGGTTTTCTATTTTGGCGGGTTTGAAAATATTTTTGGATTAGTTTTGGCAGTTTTTAAAATATTTTGGCTCTTTGCGCAGAGACGACGGTGCCGGTTGCGGTGCGCTCCGGGGCGCTCCTTCTGCGGAAAGACGGCTGGCAGCGGCACTTGGGACAGCTCCGCGTCTCCGTATTCTGCGTTTCTTGCCTTCTGCATCTCAGCAAAATGCTTTCCCACTAGGTCTAGCAAGGAGAAACTGTGGCAGCTGAGTAGATGTAGCCCGGCCCGCCCTTTGAAGTTGACAAGTTCTTGGCATCTCAGAACCTCAAGGGAAGAGCAAGGTTATCTATGGTAGGCTGGGGCAGAACTAGCAGCAAGCAGAGCAAAGTTGTCCAAGAATAGCTTCCATTGGAATGCTAATGGCAATTGAAGAGGCAGGCCAGTGGCAAGCCACTAGCTTCTAGCAGTTTGAAAGTTGCAGACACAGTGCAGGTGTTGTGCGGCTTCCTTCTTGGCCTCCTAGAAGGTGCCGCGGTGCCGCGCTCTCCGTCTCTTGCTTGCCAATATGTTGCCGTGTTCCTCCTATTGTTTGGTTTGTTTTGATTTGTTTTGATGATCTTTTGGCGGGTTTTCGGAATGTTTTGGTGGTGTTTTAGAATGTTTTGTTTTCTCTTGTGTTGTTTTTATTGTCTTGGAAGGTTTTGGAACGTTTGGATTCGTTTTGGCGGGTTTTAAAATATTTTGGCGGTTGTTTGGAATGTTTTGGTTTGCTTTCATTTGTTTTGATTATGTTTTGGCAAGTTATTGAAAGTTTCGATCACTTCTGACTGGTTTTCTAGTATTTTGGCATCTTTTCAGAATGTTTTGATCAGTTTTAGCAGGTTGTAAACTATTTTGTCAGGTTTTTGGAATGTTTTGGTTGGTTTTGATTTGTTTTTATGATGTTTTGCCAAGTTTTTTGAATGATTTGATCAGTTCTGGCTGGTTTTCTAATGTTTTGGCAATTTTCAGAATGTTTTGATGAGTTTTGTGGGTCTAAATTATTTTGGCGGTTTTTGGAATATTTTGGTTGTTTTTGATTTGATTTGATGATGTTTTGTCGGGTTTTCGGAATGTTTTGGTTGGGTTTTAGAATGTTTTGTATTCTCTTGAGTTGTTTTTATTCTGTTGGCAGGTTTTGGAATGTTTGGATTGCTTTTGGCGGGTTTTAAAATATTTTGGCGGGTATTTGGAATGTTTTGGCGGGTATTCGGAATGTTTTGATTAGTTTTGACGGGTTTTGAAATATTTTGGCGGGTTTTTAGAAGGTTTTGATTCTGTTTAGCCCAGTTTTTGGTGTGTTTGGATTAGCTTTGGTGGGCTTTATCATGTTTTGTGAGGTTTTTTCGAATGTATTGATCACTTCTGTCTGGTTTTCTATTTTGGCGGGTTTGAAAATATTTTTGGATGAGTTTTGGCGGGTTTGAAAATATTTTGGCTCTTTGCGCAGAGACGACGGTGCCGGTTGCGGTGCGCTCCGGGGCGCTCCTTCTGCGGAAAGACGCCTGGCAGCGGCACTTGGGACAGCTCCGCGTCTCCGTATTCTGCGTTTCTTGCCTTCTGCATCTCAGCAAAATGCTTTCCCACTAGGTCTAGCAAGGAGAAACTGTGGCAGCTGAGTAGATGTAGCCCGGCCCGCCCTTTGAAGTTGACAAGTTCTTGGCATCTCAGAACCTCAAGGGAAGAGCAAGGTTATCTATGGTAGGCTGGGGCAGAACTAGCAGCAAGCAGAGCAAAGTTGTCCAAGAATAGCTTCCATTGGAATGCTAATGGCAATTGAAGAGGCAGGCCAGTGGCAAGCCACTAGCTTCTAGCAGTTTGAAAGTTGCAGACACAGTGCAGGTGTTGTGCGGCTTCCTTCTTGGCCTCCTAGAAGGTGCCGTGGTGCCGCGCTCTCCGTCTCTTGCTTGCCAATATGTTGCCGTGTTCCTCCTATTGTTTGGTTTGTTTTGATTTGTTTTGATGATCTTTTGGCGGGTTTTCGGAATGTTTTGGTGGTGTTTTAGAATGTTTTGTTTTCTCTTGTGTTGTTTTTATTGTCTTGGCAGGTTGTGGAACGTTTGGATTCGTTTTGGCGGGTTTTAAAATATTTTGGCGGGTATTTGGAATGTTTTGGTTTGCTTTCATTTGTTTTGATTATGTTTTGGCAAGTTATTGAAAGTTTCGATCACTTCTGACTGGTTTTCTAGTATTTTGGCATCTTTTCAGAATGTTTTGATCAGTTTTAGCAGGTTGTAAACTATTTTGTCAGGTTTTTGGAATGTTTTGGTTGGTTTTGATTTGTTTTTATGATGTTTTGCCAAGTTTTTTGAATGTTTTGATCAGTTCTGGCTGGTTTTCTAATGTTTTGGCAATTTTCAGAATTTTTTGATGAGTTTTGTGGGTCTAAATAATTTTGGCGGTTTTCGGAATATTTTGGTTGGTTTTGATTTGTTTTGATGATGTTTTGGCGGGTTTTCGGAATGTTTTGGTTGGGTTTTAGAATGTTTTGTATTCTCTTGAGTTGTTTTTATTGTGTTGGCAGGTTTTGGAATGTTTGGATTCCTTTTGGCGGGTTTTAAAATATTTTGGCGGGTATTTGGAATGTTTTGGCGGGTATTCGGAATGTTTTGATTAGTTTTGACGGGTTTTGAAATATTTTGGCGGGTTTTTAGAAGGTTTTGATTCTGTTTAGCCCAGTTTTTGGTGTGTTTGGATTAGCTTTGGTGGGCTTTATCATGTTTTGTCAGGTTTTTTCGAATGTATTGATCACTTCTGTCTGGTTTTCTATTTTGGCGGGTTTGAAAATATTTTTGATTAGTTTTGGCAGTTTTTAAAATATTTTGGCTCTTTGCGCAGAGACGACGGTGCCGGTTGCGGTGCGCTCCGGGGCGCTCCTTCTGCGGAAAGACGCCTGGCAGCGGCACTTGGGACAGCTCCGCGTCTCCGTATTCTGCGTTTCTTGCCTTCTGCATCTCAGCAAAATGCTTTCCCACTAGGTCTAGCAAGGAGAAACTGTGGCAGCTGAGTAGATGTAGCCCGGCCCGCCCTTTGAAGTTGAAAAGTTCTTGGCATCTCAGAGCCTCAAGGGAAGAGCAAGGTTATCTATGGTAGGCTGGGGCAGAACTAGCAGCAAGCAGAGCAAAGTTGTCCAAGAATAGCTTCCATTGGAATGCTAATGGCAATTGAAGAGGCAGGCCAGTGGCAAGCCACTATCTTCTAGCAGTTTGAAAGTTGCAGACACAGTGCAGGTGTTGTGCGGCTTCCTTCTTGGCCTCCTAGAAGGTGCCGCACTCTCCGTCTCTTGCTTGCCAATATGTTGCCGTGTTCCTCCTATTGTTTGGTTTGTTTTGATTTGTTTTGATGATGTTTTGGCGGGTTTTCGGAATGTTTTGGTGGTGTTTTAGAATGTTTTGTTTTCTCTTGTGTTGTTTTTATTGTCTTGGCAGGTTGTGGAACGTTTGGATTCGTTTTGGCGGGTTTTAAAATATTTTGGCGGGTATTTGGAATGTTTTGGTTTGCTTTCATTTGTTTTGATTATGTTTTGGCAAGTTATTGAAAGTTTCGATCACTTCTGACTGGTTTTCTAGTATTTTGGCATCTTTTCAGAATGTTTTGATCAGTTTTAGCAGGTTGTAAACTATTTTGTCAGGTTTTTGGAATGTTTTGGTTGGTTTTGATTTGTTTTTTTGATGTTTTGCCAAGTTTTTTGAATGATTTGATCAGTTCTGGCTGGTTTTCTAATGTTTTGGCAATTTTCAGAATGTTTTGATGAGTTTTGTGGGTCTAAATTATTTTGGCGGTTTTTGGAATATTTTGGTTGTTTTTGATTTGATTTGATGATGTTTTGTCGGGTTTTCGGAATGTTTTGGTTGGGTTTTAGAATGTTTTGTATTCTCTTGAGTTGTTTTTATTCTGTTGGCAGGTTTTGGAATGTTTGGATTGCTTTTGGCGGGTTTTAAAATATTTTGGCGGGTATTTGGAATGTTTTGGCGGGTATTCGGAATGTTTTGATTAGTTTTGACGGGTTTTGAAATATTTTGGCGGGTTTTTAGAAGGTTTTGATTCTGTTTAGCCCAGTTTTTGGTGTGTTTGGATTAGCTTTGGTGGGCTTTATCATGTTTTGTGAGGTTTTTTCGAATGTATTGATCACTTCTGTCTGGTTTTCTATTTTGGCGGGTTTGAAAATATTTTTGGATGAGTTTTGGCGGGTTTGAAAATATTTTGGCTCTTTGCGCAGAGACGACGGTGCCGGTTGCGGTGCGCTCCGGGGCGCTCCTTCTGCGGAAAGACGCCTGGCAGCGGCACTTGGGACAGCTCCGCGTCTCCGTATTCTGCGTTTCTTGCCTTCTGCATCTCAGCAAAATGCTTTCCCACTAGGTCTAGCAAGGAGAAACTGTGGCAGCTGAGTAGATGTAGCCCGGCCCGCCCTTTGAAGTTGACAAGTTCTTGGCATCTCAGAACCTCAAGGGAAGAGCAAGGTTATCTATGGTAGGCTGGGGCAGAACTAGCAGCAAGCAGAGCAAAGTTGTCCAAGAATAGCTTCCATTGGAATGCTAATGGCAATTGAAGAGGCAGGCCAGTGGCAAGCCACTAGCTTCTAGCAGTTTGAAAGTTGCAGACACAGTGCAGGTGTTGTGCGGCTTCCTTCTTGGCCTCCTAGAAGGTGCCGTGGTGCCGCGCTCTCCGTCTCTTGCTTGCCAATATGTTGCCGTGTTCCTCCTATTGTTTGGTTTGTTTTGATTTGTTTTGATGATCTTTTGGCGGGTTTTCGGAATGTTTTGGTGGTGTTTTAGAATGTTTTGTTTTCTCTTGTGTTGTTTTTATTGTCTTGGCAGGTTGTGGAACGTTTGGATTCGTTTTGGCGGGTTTTAAAATATTTTGGCGGGTATTTGGAATGTTTTGGTTTGCTTTCATTTGTTTTGATTATGTTTTGGCAAGTTATTGAAAGTTTCGATCACTTCTGACTGGTTTTCTAGTATTTTGGCATCTTTTCAGAATGTTTTGATCAGTTTTAGCAGGTTGTAAACTATTTTGTCAGGTTTTTGGAATGTTTTGGTTGGTTTTGATTTGTTTTTATGATGTTTTGCCAAGTTTTTTGAATGTTTTGATCAGTTCTGGCTGGTTTTCTAATGTTTTGGCAATTTTCAGAATTTTTTGATGAGTTTTGTGGGTCTAAATAATTTTGGCGGTTTTCGGAATATTTTGGTTGTTTTTGATTTGTTTTGATGATGTTTTGGCGGGTTTTCGGAATGTTTTGGTTGGGTTTTAGAATGTTTTGTATTCTCTTGAGTTGTTTTTATTGTGTTGGCAGGTTTTGGAATGTTTGGATTCCTTTTGGCGGGTTTTAAAATATTTTGGCGGGTATTTGGAATGTTTTGGCGGGTATTCGGAATGTTTTGATTAGTTTTGACGGGTTTTGAAATATTTTGGCGGGTTTTTAGAAGGTTTTGATTCTGTTTAGCCCAGTTTTTGGTGTGTTTGGATTAGCTTTGGTGGGCTTTATCATGTTTTGTCAGGTTTTTTCGAATGTATTGATCACTTCTGTCTGGTTTTCTATTTTGGCGGGTTTGAAAATATTTTTGATTAGTTTTGGCAGTTTTTAAAATATTTTGGCTCTTTGCGCAGAGACGACGGTGCCGGTTGCGGTGCGCTCCGGGGCGCTCCTTCTGCGGAAAGACGCCTGGCAGCGGCACTTGGGACAGCTCCGCGTCTCCGTATTCTGCGTTTCTTGCCTTCTGCATCTCAGCAAAATGCTTTCCCACTAGGTCTAGCAAGGAGAAACTGTGGCAGCTGAGTAGATGTAGCCCGGCCCGCCCTTTGAAGTTGAAAAGTTCTTGGCATCTCAGAGCCTCAAGGGAAGAGCAAGGTTATCTATGGTAGGCTGGGGCAGAACTAGCAGCAAGCAGAGCAAAGTTGTCCAAGAATAGCTTCCATTGGAATGCTAATGGCAATTGAAGAGGCAGGCCAGTGGCAAGCCACTATCTTCTAGCAGTTTGAAAGTTGCAGACACAGTGCAGGTGTTGTGCGGCTTCCTTCTTGGCCTCCTAGAAGTTGCCGCACTCTCCGTCTCTTGCTTGCCAATATGTTGCCGTGTTCCTCCTATTGTTTGGTTTGTTTTGATTTGTTTTGATGATGTTTTGGCGGGTTTTCGGAATGTTTTGGTGGTGTTTTAGAATGTTTTGTTTTCTCTTGTGTTGTTTTTATTGTCTTGGCAGGTTGTGGAACGTTTGGATTCGTTTTGGCAGGTTTTAAAATATTTTGGCGGGTATTTGGAATGTTTTGGTTTGCTTTCATTTGTTTTGATTATGTTTTGGCAAGTTATTGAAAGTTTCGATCACTTCTGACTGGTTTTCTAGTATTTTGGCATCTTTTCAGAATGTTTTGATCAGTTTTAGCAGGTTGTAAACTATTTTGTCAGGTTTTTGGAATGTTTTGGCTGGTTTTGATTTGTTTTTATGAAGTTTTGCCAAGTTTTTTGAATGATTTGATCAGTTCTGGCTGGTTTTCTAATGTTTTGGCAATTTTCAGAATGTTTTGATGAGTTTTGTGGGTCTAAATTATTTTGGCGGTTTTTGGAATATTTTGGTTGTTTTTGATTTGATTTGATGATGTTTTGTCGGGTTTTTGGAATATTTTGGTTGGGTTTTAGAATGTTTTGTATTCTCTTGAGTTGTTTTTATTCTGTTGGCAGGTTTTGGAATGTTTGGATTGCTTTTGGCGGGTTTTAAAATATTTTGGCGGGTATTTGGAATGTTTTGGCGGGTATTCGGAATGTTTTGATTAGTTTTGACGGGTTTTGAAATATTTTGGCGGGTTTTTAGAAGGTTTTGATTCTGTTTAGCCCAGTTTTTGGTGTGTTTGGATTAGCTTTGGTGGGCTTTATCATGTTTTGTCAGGTTTTTTCGAATGTATTGATCACTTCTGTCTGGTTTTCTATTTTGGCGGGTTTGAAAATATTTTTGGATGAGTTTTGGCGTGTTTGAAAATATTTTGGCTCTTTGCGCAGAGACGACGGTGCCGGTTGCGGTGCGCTCCGGGGCGCTCCTTCTGCGGAAAGACGCCTGGCAGCGGCACTTGGGACAGCTCCGCGTCTCCGTATTCTGCGTTTCTTGCCTTCTGCATCTCAGCAAAATGCTTTCCCACTAGGTCTAGCAAGGAGAAACTGTGGCAGCTGAGTAGATGTAGCCCGGCCCGCCCTTTGAAGTTGACAAGTTCTTGGCATCTCAGAACCTCAAGGGAAGAGCAAGGTTATCTATGGTAGGCTGGGGCAGAACTAGCAGCAAGCAGAGCAAAGTTGTCCAAGAATAGCTTCCATTGGAATGCTAATGGCAATTGAAGAGGCAGGCCAGTGGCAAGCCACTAGCTTCTAGCAGTTTGAAAGTTGCAGACACAGTGCAGGTGTTGTGCGGCTTCCTTCTTGGCCTCCTAGAAGGTGCCGTGGTGCCGCGCTCTCCGTCTCTTGCTTGCCAATATGTTGCCGTGTTCCTCCTATTGTTTGGTTTGTTTTGATTTGTTTTGATGATCTTTTGGCGGGTTTTCGGAATGTTTTGGTGGTGTTTTAGAATGTTTTGTTTTCTCTTGTGTTGTTTTTATTGTCTTGGCAGGTTGTGGAACGTTTGGATTCGTTTTGGCGGGTTTTAAAATATTTTGGCGGGTATTTGGAATGTTTTGGTTTGCTTTCATTTGTTTTGATTATGTTTTGGCAAGTTATTGAAAGTTTCGATCACTTCTGACTGGTTTTCTAGTATTTTGGCATCTTTTCAGAATGTTTTGATCAGTTTTAGCAGGTTGTAAACTATTTTGTCAGGTTTTTGGAATGTTTTGGTTGGTTTTGATTTGTTTTTATGATGTTTTGCCAAGTTTTTTGAATGTTTTGATCAGTTCTGGCTGGTTTTCTAATGTTTTGGCAATTTTCAGAATTTTTTGATGAGTTTTGTGGGTCTAAATAATTTTGGCGGTTTTCGGAATATTTTGGTTGGTTTTGATTTGTTTTGATGATGTTTTGGCGGGTTTTCGGAATGTTTTGGTTGGGTTTTAGAATGTTTTGTATTCTCTTGAGTTGTTTTTATTGTGTTGGCAGGTTTTGGAATGTTTGGATTCCTTTTGGCGGGTTTTAAAATATTTTGGCGGGTATTTGGAATGTTTTGGCGGGTATTCGGAATGTTTTGATTAGTTTTGACGGGTTTTGAAATATTTTGGCGGGTTTTTAGAAGGTTTTGATTCTGTTTAGCCCAGTTTTTGGTGTGTTTGGATTAGCTTTGGTGGGCTTTATCATGTTTTGTGAGGTTTTTTCGAATGTATTGATCACTTCTGTCTGGTTTTCTATTTTGGCGGGTTTGAAAATATTTTTGGATTAGTTTTGGCAGTTTTTAAAATATTTTGGCTCTTTGCGCAGAGACGACGGTGCCGGTTGCGGTGCGCTCCGGGGCGCTCCTTCTGCGGAAAGACGCCTGGCAGCGGCACTTGGGACAGCTCCGCGTCTCCGTATTCTGCGTTTCTTGCCTTCTGCATCTCAGCAAAATGCTTTCCCACTAGGTCTAGCAAGGAGAAACTGTGGCAGCTGAGTAGATGTAGCCCGGCCCGCCCTTTGAAGTTGAAAAGTTCTTGGCATCTCAGAGCCTCAAGGGAAGAGCAAGGTTATCTATGGTAGGCTGGGGCAGAACTAGCAGCAAGCAGAGCAAAGTTGTCCAAGAATAGCTTCCATTGGAATGCTAATGGCAATTGAAGAGGCAGGCCAGTGGCAAGCCACTATCTTCTAGCAGTTTGAAAGTTGCAGACACAGTGCAGGTGTTGTGCGGCTTCCTTCTTGGCCTCCTAGAAGGTGCCGCACTCTCCGTCTCTTGCTTGCCAATATGTTGCCGTGTTCCTCTTATTGTTTGGTTTGTTTTGATTTGTTTTGATGATGTTTTGGCGGGTTTTCGGAATGTTTTGGTGGTGTTTTAGAATGTTTTGTTTTCTCTTGTGTTGTTTTTATTGTCTTGGCAGGTTGTGGAACGTTTGGATTCGTTTTGGCAGGTTTTAAAATATTTTGGCGGGTATTTGGAATGTTTTGGTTTGCTTTCATTTGTTTTGATTATGTTTTGGCAAGTTATTGAAAGTTTCGATCACTTCTGACTGGTTTTCTAGTATTTTGGCATCTTTTCAGAATGTTTTGATCAGTTTTAGCAGGTTGTAAACTATTTTGTCAGGTTTTTGGAATGTTTTGGTTGGTTTTGATTTGTTTTTATGATGTTTTGCCAAGTTTTTTGAATGTTTTGATCAGTTCTGGCTGGTTTTCTAATGTTTTGGCAATTTTCAGAATGTTTTGATGAGTTTTGTGGGTCTAAATTATTTTGGCGGTTTTTGGAATATTTTGGTTGTTTTTGATTTGATTTGATGATGTTTTGTCGGGTTTTTGGAATATTTTGGTTGGGTTTTAGAATGTTTTGTATTCTCTTGAGTTGTTTTTATTCTGTTGGCAGGTTTTGGAATGTTTGGATTCCTTTTGGCGGGTTTTAAAATATTTTGGCGGGTATTTGGAATGTTTTGGCGGGTATTCGGAAGGTTTTGATTAGCTTTGACGGGTTTTGAAATATTTTGGCGGGTTTTTAGAAGGTTTTGATTCTGTTTAGCCCAGTTTTTGGTGTGTTTGGATTAGCTTTGGTGGGCTTTATCATGTTTTGTCAGGTTTTTTCGAATGTATTGATCACTTCTGTCTGGTTTTCTATTTTGGCGGGTTTGAAAATATTTTTGGATGAGTTTTGGCGTGTTTGAAAATATTTTGGCTCTTTGCGCAGAGACGACGGTGCCGGTTGCGGTGCGCTCCGGGGCGCTCCTTCTGCGGAAAGACGCCTGGCAGCGGCACTTGGGACAGCTCCGCGTCTCCGTATTCTGCGTTTCTTGCCTTCTGCATCTCAGCAAAATGCTTTCCCACTAGGTCTAGCAAGGAGAAACTGTGGCAGCTGAGTAGATGTAGCCCGGCCCGCCCTTTGAAGTTGACAAGTTCTTGGCATCTCAGAACCTCAAGGGAAGAGCAAGGTTATCTATGGTAGGCTGGGGCAGAACTAGCAGCAAGCAGAGCAAAGTTGTCCAAGAATAGCTTCCATTGGAATGCTAATGGCAATTGAAGAGGCAGGCCAGTGGCAAGCCACTAGCTTCTAGCAGTTTGAAAGTTGCAGACACAGTGCAGGTGTTGTGCGGCTTCCTTCTTGGCCTCCTAGAAGGTGCCGCGGTGCCGCGCTCTCCGTCTCTTGCTTGCCAATATGTTGCCGTGTTCCTCCTATTGTTTGGTTTGTTTTGATTTGTTTTGATGATCTTTTGGCGGGTTTTCGGAATGTTTTGGTGGTGTTTTAGAATGTTTTGTTTTCTCTTGTGTTGTTTTTATTGTCTTGGCAGGTTGTGGAACGTTTGGATTCGTTTTGGCGGGTTTTAAAATATTTTGGCGGGTATTTGGAATGTTTTGGTTTGCTTTCATTTGTTTTGATTATGTTTTGGCAAGTTATTGAAAGTTTCGATCACTTCTGACTGGTTTTCTAGTATTTTGGCATCTTTTCAGAATGTTTTGATCAGTTTTAGCAGGTTGTAAACTATTTTGTCAGGTTTTTGGAATGTTTTGGTTGGTTTTGATTTGTTTTTATGATGTTTTGCCAAGTTTTTTGAATGATTTGATCAGTTCTGGCTGGTTTTCTAATGTTTTGGCAATTTTCAGAATGTTTTGATGAGTTTTGTGGGTCTAAATTATTTTGGCGGTTTTTGGAATATTTTGGTTGTTTTTGATTTGATTTGATGATGTTTTGTCGGGTTTTTGGAATATTTTGGTTGGGTTTTAGAATGTTTTGTATTCTCTTGAGTTGTTTTTATTCTGTTGGCAGGTTTTGGAATGTTTGGATTGCTTTTGGCGGGTTTTAAAATATTTTGGCGGGTATTTGGAATGTTTTGGCGGGTATTCGGAATGTTTTGATTAGTTTTGACGGGTTTTGAAATATTTTGGCGGGTTTTTAGAAGGTTTTGATTCTGTTTAGCCCAGTTTTTGGTGTGTTTGGATTAGCTTTGGTGGGCTTTATCATGTTTTGTCAGGTTTTTTCGAATGTATTGATCACTTCTGTCTGGTTTTCTATTTTGGCGGGTTTGAAAATATTTTTGGATGAGTTTTGGCGGGTTTGAAAATATTTTGGCTCTTTGCGCAGAGACGACGGTGCCGGTTGCGGTGCGCTCCGGGGCGCTCCTTCTGCGGAAAGACGTCTGGCAGCGGCACTTGGGACAGCTCCGCGTCTCCGTATTCTGCGTTTCTTGCCTTCTGCATCTCAGCAAAATGCTTTCCCACTAGGTCTAGCAAGGAGAAACTGTGGCAGCTGAGTAGATGTAGCCCGGCCCGCCCTTTGAAGTTGACAAGTTCTTGGCATCTCAGAACCTCAAGGGAAGAGCAAGGTTATCTATGGTAGGCTGGGGCAGAACTAGCAGCAAGCAGAGCAAAGTTGTCCAAGAATAGCTTCCATTGGAATGCTAATGGCAATTGAAGAGGCAGGCCAGTGGCAAGCCACTAGCTTCTAGCAGTTTGAAAGTTGCAGACACAGTGCAGGTGTTGTGCGGCTTCCTTCTTGGCCTCCTAGAAGGTGCCGCGGTGCCGCGCTCTCCGTCTCTTGCTTGCCAATATGTTGCCGTGTTCCTCCTATTGTTTGGTTTGTTTTGATTTGTTTTGATGATGTTTTGGCGGGTTTTCGGAATGTTTTGGTGGTGTTTTAGAATGTTTTGTTTTCTCTTGTGTTGTTTTTATTGTCTTGGAAGGTTTTGGAACGTTTGGATTCGTTTTGGCGGGTTTTAAAATATTTTGGCGGGTATTTGGAATGTTTTGGTTTGCTTTCATTTGTTTTGATTATGTTTTGGCAAGTTATTGAAAGTTTCGATCACTTCTGACTGGTTTTCTAGTATTTTGGCATCTTTTCAGAATGTTTTGATCAGTTTTAGCAGGTTGTAAACTATTTTGTCAGGTTTTTGGAATGTTTTGGTTGGTTTTGATTTGTTTTTTTGATGTTTTGCCAAGTTTTTTGAATGATTTGATCAGTTCTGGCTGGTTTTCTAATGTTTTGGCAATTTTCAGAATGTTTTGATGAGTTTTGTGGGTCTAAATTATTTTGGCGGTTTTTGGAATATTTTGGTTGTTTTTGATTTGATTTGATGATGTTTTGTCGGGTTTTCGGAATGTTTTGGTTGGGTTTTAGAATGTTTTGTATTCTCTTGAGTTGTTTTTATTGTGTTGGCAGGTTTTGGAATGTTTGGATTGCTTTTGGCGGGTTTTAAAATATTTTGGCGGGTATTCGGAATGTTTTGGCGGGTATTCGGAATGTTTTGATTAGTTTTGACGGGTTTTGAAATATTTTGGCGGGTTTTTAGAAGGTTTTGATTCTGTTTAGCCCAGTTTTTGGTGTGTTTGGATTAGCTTTGGTGGGCTTTATCATGTTTTGTCAGGTTTTTTCGAATGTATTGATCACTTCTGTCTGGTTTTCTATTTTGGCGGGTTTGAAAATATTTTTGGATGAGTTTTGGCGGGTTTGAAAATATTTTGGCTCTTTGCGCAGAGACGACGGTGCCGGTTGCGGTGCGCTCCGGGGCGCTCCTTCTGCGGAAAGACGCCTGGCAGCGGCACTTGGGACAGCTCCGCGTCTCCGTATTCTGCGTTTCTTGCCTTCTGCATCTCAGCAAAATGCTTTCCCACTAGGTCTAGCAAGGAGAAACTGTGGCAGCTGAGTAGATGTAGCCCGGCCCGCCCTTTGAAGTTGACAAGTTCTTGGCATCTCAGAACCTCAAGGGAAGAGCAAGGTTATCTATGGTAGGCTGGGGCAGAACTAGCAGCAAGCAGAGCAAAGTTGTCCAAGAATAGCTTCCATTGGAATGCTAATGGCAATTGAAGAGGCAGGCCAGTGGCAAGCCACTAGCTTCTAGCAGTTTGAAAGTTGCAGACACAGTGCAGGTGTTGTGCGGCTTCCTTCTTGGCCTCCTAGAAGGTGCCGCGGTGCCGCGCTCTCCGTCTCTTGCTTGCCAATATGTTGCCGTGTTCCTCCTATTGTTTGGTTTGTTTTGATTTGTTTTGATGATGTTTTGGCGGGTTTTCGGAATGTTTTGGTGGTGTTTTAGAATGTTTTGTTTTCTCTTGTGTTGTTTTTATTGTCTTGGAAGGTTTTGGAACGTTTGGATTCGTTTTGGCGGGTTTTAAAATATTTTGGCGGGTATTTGGAATGTTTTGGTTTGCTTTCATTTGTTTTGATTATGTTTTGGCAAGTTATTGAAAGTTTCGATCACTTCTGACTGGTTTTCTAGTATTTTGGCATCTTTTCAGAATGTTTTGATCAGTTTTAGCAGGTTGTAAACTATTTTGTCAGGTTTTTGGAATGTTTTGGTTGGTTTTGATTTGTTTTTTTGATGTTTTGCCAAGTTTTTTGAATGATTTGATCAGTTCTGGCTGGTTTTCTAATGTTTTGGCAATTTTCAGAATGTTTTGATGAGTTTTGTGGGTCTAAATTATTTTGGCGGTTTTTGGAATATTTTGGTTGTTTTTGATTTGATTTGATGATGTTTTGTCGGGTTTTCGGAATGTTTTGGTTGGGTTTTAGAATGTTTTGTATTCTCTTGAGTTGTTTTTATTCTGTTGGCAGGTTTTGGAATGTTTGGATTGCTTTTGGCGGGTTTTAAAATATTTTGGCGGGTATTTGGAATGTTTTGGCGGGTATTCGGAAGGTTTTGATTAGTTTTGACGGGTTTTGAAATATTTTGGCGGGTTTTTAGAAGGTTTTGATTCTGTTTAGCCCAGTTTTTGGTGTGTTTGGATTAGCTTTGGTGGGCTTTATCATGTTTTGTCAGGTTTTTTCGAATGTATTGATCACTTCTGTCTGGTTTTCTATTTTGGCGGGTTTGAAAATATTTTTGGATGAGTTTTGGCGGGTTTGAAAATATTTTGGCTCTTTGCGCAGAGACGACGGTGCCGGTTGCGGTGCGCTCCGGGGCGCTCCTTCTGCGGAAAGACGCCTGGCAGCGGCACTTGGGACAGCTCCGCGTCTCCGTATTCTGCGTTTCTTGCCTTCTGCATCTCAGCAAAATGCTTTCCCACTAGGTCTAGCAAGGAGAAACTGTGGCAGCTGAGTAGATGTAGCCCGGCCCGCCCTTTGAAGTTGACAAGTTCTTGGCATCTCAGAACCTCAAGGGAAGAGCAAGGTTATCTATGGTAGGCTGGGGCAGAACTAGCAGCAAGCAGAGCAAAGTTGTCCAAGAATAGCTTCCATTGGAATGCTAATGGCAATTGAAGAGGCAGGCCAGTGGCAAGCCACTAGCTTCTAGCAGTTTGAAAGTTGCAGACACAGTGCAGGTGTTTTGCGGCTTCCTTCTTGGCCTCCTAGAAGGTGCCGCACTCTCCGTCTCTTGCTTGCCAATATGTTGCCGTGTTCCTCCTATTGTTTGGTTTGTTTTGATTTGTTTTGATGATGTTTTGGCGGGTTTTCGGAATGTTTTGGTGGTGTTTTAGAATGTTTTGTTTTCTCTTGTGTTGTTTTTATTGTCTTGGCAGGTTGTGGAACGTTTGGATTCGTTTTGGCGGGTTTTAAAATATTTTGGCGGGTATTTGGAATGTTTTGGTTTGCTTTCATTTGTTTTGATTATGTTTTGGCAAGTTATTGAAAGTTTCGATCACTTCTGACTGGTTTTCTAGTATTTTGGCATCTTTTCAGAATGTTTTGATCAGTTTTAGCAGGTTGTAAACTATTTTGTCAGGTTTTTGGAATGTTTTGGTTGGTTTTGATTTGTTTTTTTGATGTTTTGCCAAGTTTTTTGAATGATTTGATCAGTTCTGGCTGGTTTTCTAATGTTTTGGCAATTTTCAGAATGTTTTGATGAGTTTTGTGGGTCTAAATTATTTTGGCGGTTTTTGGAATATTTTGGTTGTTTTTGATTTGATTTGATGATGTTTTGTCGGGTTTTCGGAATGTTTTGGTTGGGTTTTAGAATGTTTTGTATTCTCTTGAGTTGTTTTTATTCTGTTGGCAGGTTTTGGAATGTTTGGATTGCTTTTGGCGGGTTTTAAAATATTTTGGCGGGTATTTGGAATGTTTTGGCGGGTATTCGGAATGTTTTGATTAGTTTTGACGGGTTTTGAAATATTTTGGCGGGTTTTTAGAAGGTTTTGATTCTGTTTAGCCCAGTTTTTGGTGTGTTTGGATTAGCTTTGGTGGGCTTTATCATGTTTTGTCAGGTTTTTTCGAATGTATTGATCACTTCTGTCTGGTTTTCTATTTTGGCGGGTTTGAAAATATTTTTGGATGAGTTTTGGCGGGTTTGAAAATATTTTGGCTCTTTGCGCAGAGACGACGGTGCCGGTTGCGGTGCGCTCCGGGGCGCTCCTTCTGCGGAAAGACGCCTGGCAGCGGCACTTGGGACAGCTCCGCGTCTCCGTATTCTGCGTTTCTTGCCTTCTGCATCTCAGCAAAATGCTTTCCCACTAGGTCTAGCAAGGAGAAACTGTGGCAGCTGAGTAGATGTAGCCCGGCCCGCCCTTTGAAGTTGACAAGTTCTTGGCATCTCAGAACCTCAAGGGAAGAGCAAGGTTATCTATGGTAGGCTGGGGCAGAACTAGCAGCAAGCAGAGCAAAGTTGTCCAAGAATAGCTTCCATTGGAATGCTAATGGCAATTGAAGAGGCAGGCCAGTGGCAAGCCACTAGCTTCTAGCAGTTTGAAAGTTGCAGACAAAGTGCAGGTGTTGTGCGGCTTCCTTCTTGGCCTCCTAGAAGGTGCCGCGGTGCCGCGCTCTCCGTCTCTTGCTTGCCAATATGTTGCCGTGTTCCTCCTATTGTTTGGTTTGTTTTGATTTGTTTTGATGATGTTTTGGCGGGTTTTCGGAATGTTTTGGTGGTGTTTTAGAATGTTTTGTTTTCTCTTGTGTTGTTTTTATTGTCTTGGAAGGTTTTGGAACGTTTGGATTCGTTTTGGCGCGTTTTAAAATATTTTGGCGGTTGTTTGGAATGTTTTGGTTTGCTTTCATTTGTTTTGATTATGTTTTGGCAAGTTATTGAAAGTTTCGATCACTTCTGACTGGTTTTCTAGTATTTTGGCATCTTTTCAGAATGTTTTGACCAGTTTCAGCAGGTTGTAAACTATTTTGTCAGGTTTTTGGAATGTTTTGGTTGGTTTTGATTTGTTTTGATGATGTTTTGCCAAGTTTTTTGAATTATTTGATCAGTTCTGGCTGGTTTTCTAATGTTTTGGCAATTTTCAGAATGTTTTGATGAGTTTTGTGGGTCTAAATTATTTTGGCGGTTTTTGGAATATTTTGGTTGTTTTTGATTTGATTTGATGATGTTTTGTCGGGTTTTCGGAATGTTTTGGTTGGGTTTTAGAATGTTTTGTATTCTCTTGAGTTGTTTTTATTCTGTTGGCAGGTTTTGGAATGTTTGGATTGCTTTTGGCGGGTTTTAAAATATTTTGGCGGGTATTTGGAATGTTTTGGCGGGTATTCGGAATGTTTTGATTAGTTTTGACGGGTTTTGAAATATTTTGGCGGGTTTTTAGAAGGTTTTGATTCTGTTTAGCCCAGTTTTTGGTGTGTTTGGATTAGCTTTGGTGGGCTTTATCATGTTTTGTCAGGTTTTTTCGAATGTATTGATCACTTCTGTCTGGTTCTCTATTTTGGTGGGGTTGAAAATATTTTTGGATGAGTTTTGGCGGGTTTGAAAATATTTTGGCTCTTTGCGCAGAGACGACGGTGCCGGTTGCGGTGCGCTCCGGGGCGCTCCTTCTGCGGAAAGACGCCTGGCAGCGGCACTTGGGACAGCTCCGCGTCTCCGTATTCTGCGTTTCTTGCCTTCTGCATCTCAGCAAAATGCTTTCCCACTAGGTCTAGCAAGGAGAAACTGTGGCAGCTGAGTAGATGTAGCCCGGCCCGCCCTTTGAAGTTGAAAAGTTCTTGGCATCTCAGAGCCTCAAGGGAAGAGCAAGGTTATCTATGGTAGGCTGGGGCAGAACTAGCAGCAAGCAGAGCAAAGTTGTCCAAGAATAGCTTCCATTGGAATGCTAATGGCAATTGAAGAGGCAGGCCAGTGGCAAGCCACTAGCTTCTAGCAGTTTGAAAGTTGCAGACACAGTGCAGGTGTTGTGCGGCTTCTTTCTTGGCCTCCTAGAAGGTGCCGTGGTGCCGCGCTCTCCGTCTCTTGCTTGCCAATATGTTGCCATGTTCCTCCTATTGTTTGGTTTGTTTTGATTTGTTTTGATGATCTTTTGGCGGGTTTTCGGAATGTTTTGGTGGTGTTTTAGAATGTTTTGTTTTCTCTTGTGTTGTTTTTATTGTCTTGGCAGGTTGTGGAACGTTTGGATTAGTTTTGGCGGGTTTTAAAATATTTTGGCGGGCATTTGGAATGTTTTGGTTTGCTTTCATTTGTTTTGATTATGTTTTGGCAAGTTATTGAAAGTTTCGATCACTTCTGACTGGTTTTCTAGTATTTTGGGATCTTTTCAGAATGTTTTGATCAGTTTTAGAATGTTTTGTATTCTCTTGAGTTGTTTTTATTGTCTTGGCAGGTTTTGGAGTGTTTGGATTGTTTTTGGCGGGTTTTAAAATATTTTGGCGGGTATTTGGAATGTTTTGGCGGGTATTCGGAAGGTTTTGATTAGTTTTGACGGGTTTTGAAATATTTTGGCGGGTTTTTAGAAGGTTTTGACTTGTTTTGATTCTGTTTAGCCCAGTTTTTGGTGTGTTTGGATTAGCTTTGGTGGGCTTTATCATGTTTTGTCAGGTTTTTTCGAATGTATTGATCACTTCTGTCTGGTTTTCTATTTTGGCGGGTTTGAAAATATTTTTGGATGAGTTTTGGCGGGTTTGAAAATATTTTGGCTCTTTGCGCAGAGACGACGGTGCCGGTTGCGGTGCGCTGCGGGGCGCTCCTTCTGCGGAAAGACGCCTGGCAGCGGCACTTGGGACAGCTCCGCGTCTCCGTATTCTGCGTTTCTTGCCTTCTGCATCTCAGCAAAATGCTTTCCCACTAGGTCTAGCAAGGAGAAACTGTGGCAGCTGAGTAGATGTAGCCCGGCCCGCCCTTTGAAGTTGACAAGTTCTTGGCATCTCAGCACCTCAAGGGAAGAGCAAGGTTATCTATGGTAGGCTGGGGCAGAACTAGCAGCAAGCAGAGCAAAGTTGTCCAAGAATAGCTTCCATTGGAATGCTAATGGCAATTGAAGAGGCAGGCCAGTGGCAAGCCACTAGCTTCTAGCAGTTTGAAAGTTGCAGACACAGTGCAGGTGTTTTGCGGCTTCCTTCTTGGCCTCCTAGAAGGTGCCGCACTCTCCGTCTCTTGCTTGCCAATATGTTGCCGTGTTCCTCCTATTGTTTGGTTTGTTTTGATTTGTTTTGATGATGTTTTGGCGGGTTTTCGGAATGTTTTGGTGGTGTTTTAGAATGTTTTGTTTTCTCTTGTGTTGTTTTTATTGTCTTGGAAGGTTTTGGAACGTTTGGATTCGTTTTGGCGGGTTTTAAAATATTTTGGCGGGTATTTGGAATGTTTTGGTTTGCTTTCATTTGTTTTGATTATGTTTTGGCAAGTTATTGAAAGTTTCGATCACTTCTGACTGGTTTTCTAGTATTTTGGGATCTTTTCAGAATGTTTTGATCAGTTTTGGCAGGTTGTAAACTATTTTGTCAGGTTTTTGGAATGTTTTGGTTGGTTTTGATTTGTTTTTATGATGTTTTGCCAGGTTTTTTGAATGTTTTGATCAGTTCTGGCTGGTTTTCTAATGTTTTGGCATCTTTTCAGAATGTTTTGATGAGTTTTGTGGGTCTAAATCATTTTGGCGGGTTTTTGGAATATTTTGGTTGGTTTTGATTTGTTTTTATGATGTTTTGGAGGGTTTTCGGAATGTTTTGGTTGGGTTTTAGAATGTTTTGTATTCTCTTGAGTTGTTTTTATTCTGTTGGCAGGTTTTGGAATGTTTGGATTTGTTTTGGCGGGTTTTAAAATATTCTGGCGGGTATTTGGAATGTTTTGGCGGGTATTCGGAATGTTTTGATTAGTTTTGACGGGTTTTGAAATATTTTGGCGGGTTTTTAGAAGGTTTTGATTCTGTTTAGCCCAGTTTTTGGTGTGTTTGGATTAGCTTTGGTGGGCTTTATCATGTTTTGTCAGGTTTTTTCGAATGTATTGATCACTTCTGTCTGGTTTTCTATTTTGGCGGGTTTGAAAATATTTTTGGATGAGTTTTGGCGGGTTTTAAAATATTTTGGCTCTTTGCGCAGAGACGACGGTGCCGGTTGCGGTGCGCTCCGGGGCGCTCCTTCTGCGGAAAGACGCCTGGCAGCGGCACTTGGGACAGCTCCGCGTCTCCGTATTCTGCGTTTCTTGCCTTCTGCATCTCAGCAAAATGCTTTCCCACTAGGTCTAGCAAGGAGAAACTGTGGCAGCTGAGTAGATGTAGCCCGGCCCGCCCTTTGAAGTTGACAAGTTCTTGGCATCTCAGAACCTCAAGGGAAGAGCAAGGTTATCTATGGTAGGCTGGGGCAGAACTAGCAGCAAGCAGAGCAAAGTTGTCCAAGAATAGCTTCCATTGGAATGCTAATGGCAATTGAAGAGGCAGGCCAGTGGCAAGCCACTAGCTTCTAGCAGTTTGAAAGTTGCAGACACAGTGCAGGTGTTGTGCGGCTTCCTTCTTGGCCTCCTAGAAGGTGCCGCGGTGCCGCGCTCTCCGTCTCTTGCTTGCCAATATGTTGCCGTGTTCCTCCTATTGTTTGGTTTGTTTTGATTTGTTTTGATGATGTTTTGGCGGGTTTTCGGAATGTTTTGGTGGTGTTTTAGAATGTTTTGTTTTCTCTTGTGTTGTTTTTATTGTCTTGGCAGGTTGTGGAACGTTTGGATTCGTTTTGGTGGGTTTTAAAATATTTTGGCGGGTATTTGGAATGTTTTGGTTTGCTTTCATTTGTTTTGATTATGTTTTGGCAAGTTATTGAAAGTTTTGATCACTTCTGACTGGTTTTCTAGTATTTTGGCATCTTTTCAGAATGTTTTGATCAGTTTTAGAATGTTTTGTATTCTCTTGAGTTGTTTTTATTGTCTTGGCAGGTTTTGGAATGTTTGGATTTCTTTTGGCGGGTTTTAAAATATTTTGGCGGGTATTTGGAATGTTTTGGCGGGTATTCGGAATGTTTTGATTAGTTTTGACGGGTTTTGAAATATTTTGGCGGGTTTTTAGAAGGTTTTGATTCTGTTTAGCCCAGTTTTTGGTGTGTTTGGATTAGCTTTGGTGGGCTTTATCATGTTTTGTCAGGTTTTTTCGAATGTATTGATCACTTCTGTCTGGTTTTCTATTTTGGCGGGTTTGAAAATATTTTTGGATGAGTTTTGGCGGGTTTGAAAATATTTTGGCTCTTTGCGCAGAGACGACGGTGCCGGTTGCGGTGCGCTGCGGGGCGCTCCTTCTGCGGAAAGACGCCTGGCAGCGGCACTTGGGACAGCTCCGCGTCTCCGTATTCTGCGTTTCTTGCCTTCTGCATCTCAGCAAAATGCTTTCCCACTAGGTCTAGCAAGGAGAAACTGTGGCAGCTGAGTAGATGTAGCCCGGCCCGCCCTTTGAAGTTGACAAGTTCTTGGCATCTCAGAACCTCAAGGGAAGAGCAAGGTTATCTATGGTAGGCTGGGGCAGAACTAGCAGCAAGCAGAGCAAAGTTGTCCAAGAATAGCTTCCATTGGAATGCTAATGGCAATTGAAGAGGCAGGCCAGTGGCAAGCCACTAGCTTCTAGCAGTTTGAAAGTTGCAGACACAGTGCAGGTGTTTTGCGGCTTCCTTCTTGGCCTCCTAGAAGGTGCCGCACTCTCCGTCTCTTGCTTGCCAATATGTTGCCGTGTTCCTCCTATTGTTTGGTTTGTTTTGATTTGTTTTGATGATCTTTTGGCGGGTTTTCGGAATGTTTTGGTGGTGTTTTAGAATGTTTTGTTTTCTCTTGTGTTGTTTTTATTGTCTTGGAAGGTTTTGGAACGTTTGGATTCGTTTTGGCAGGTTTTAAAATATTTTGGCGGTTGTTTGGAATGTTTTGGTTTGCTTTCATTTGTTTTGATTATGTTTTGGCAAGTTATTGAAAGTTTCGATCACTTCTGACTGGTTTTCTAGTATTTTGGCATCTTTTCAGAATGTTTTGATCAGTTTTAGCAGGTTGTAAACTATTTTGTCAGGTTTTTGGAATGTTTTGGTTGGTTTTGATTTGTTTTGATGATGTTTTGCCAAGTTTTTTGAATGATTTGATCAGTTCTGGCTGGTTTTCTAATGTTTTGGCAATTTTCAGAATGTTTTGATGAGTTTTGTGGGTCTAAATTATTTTGGCGGTTTTTGGAATATTTTGGTTGTTTTTGATTTGATTTGATGATGTTTTGGCGGGTTTTCGGAATGTTTTGGTTGGGTTTTAGAATGTTTTGTATTCTCTTGAGTTGTTTTTATTCTGTTGGCAGGTTTTGGAATGTTTGGATTGCTTTTGGCGGGTTTTAAAATATTTTGGCGGGTATTTGGAATGTTTTGGCGGGTATTCGGAATGTTTTGATTAGTTTTGACGGGTTTTGAAATATTTTGGCGGGTTTTTAGAAGGTTTTGATTCTGTTTAGCCCAGTTTTTGGTGTGTTTGGATTAGCTTTGGTGGGCTTTATCATGTTTTGTGAGGTTTTTTCGAATGTATTGATCACTTCTGTCTGGTTTTCTATTTTGGCGGGTTTGAAAATATTTTTGGATGAGTTTTGGCGGGTTTGAAAATATTTTGGCTCTTTGCGCAGAGACGACGGTGCCGGTTGCGGTGCGCTCCGGGGCGCTCCTTCTGCGGAAAGACGCCTGGCAGCGGCACTTGGGACAGCTCCGCGTCTCCGTATTCTGCGTTTCTTGCCTTCTGCATCTCAGCAAAATGCTTTCCCACTAGGTCTAGCAAGGAGAAACTGTGGCAGCTGAGTAGATGTAGCCCGGCCCGCCCTTTGAAGTTGACAAGTTCTTGGCATCTCAGAACCTCAAGGGAAGAGCAAGGTTATCTATGGTAGGCTGGGGCAGAACTAGCAGCAAGCAGAGCAAAGTTGTCCAAGAATAGCTTCCATTGGAATGCTAATGGCAATTGAAGAGGCAGGCCAGTGGCAAGCCACTAGCTTCTAGCAGTTTGAAAGTTGCAGACACAGTGCAGGTGTTGTGCGGCTTCTTTCTTGGCCTCCTAGAAGGTGCCGTGGTGCCGCACTCTCCGTCTCTTGCTTGCCAATATGTTGCCATGTTCCTCCTATTGTTTGGTTTGTTTTGATTTGTTTTGATGATCTTTTGGCGGGTTTTCGGAATGTTTTGGTGGTGTTTTAGAATGTTTTGTTTTCTCTTGTGTTGTTTTTATTGTCTTGGCAGGTTGTGGAACGTTTGGATTCGTTTTGGTGGGTTTTAAAATATTTTGGCGGGTATTTGGAATGTTTTGGTTTGCTTTCATTTGTTTTGATTATGTTTTGGCAAGTTATTGAAAGTTTCGATCACTTCTGACTGGTTTTCTAGTATTTTGGCATCTTTTCAGAATGTTTTGATCAGTTTTAGAATGTTTTGTATTCTCTTGAGTTGTTTTTATTGTCTTGGCAGGTTTTGGAATGTTTGGATTTCTTTTGGCGGGTTTTAAAATATTTTGGCGGGTATTTGGAATGTTTTGGCGGGTATT
Source organism: Passer domesticus (assembly GCF_036417665.1). Classification (NCBI taxonomy): domain Eukaryota; kingdom Metazoa; phylum Chordata; class Aves; order Passeriformes; family Passeridae; genus Passer; species Passer domesticus. The sequence goes on from NC_087474.1 coordinate 61,830,048, forward strand.
CGGAAGGTTTTGATTAGTTTTGACGGGTTTTGAAATATTTTGGCGGGTTTTTAGAAGGTTTTGACTTGTTTTGATTCTGTTTAGCCCAGTTTTTGGTGTGTTTGGATTAGCTTTGGTGGGCTTTATCATGTTTTGTCAGGTTTTTTCGAATGTATTGATCACTTCTGTCTGGTTTTCTATTTTGGCGGGTTTGAAAATATTTTTGGATGAGTTTTGGCGGGTTTGAAAATATTTTGGCTCTTTGCGCAGAGACGACGGTGCCGGTTGCGGTGCGCTGCGGGGCGCTCCTTCTGCGGAAAGACGCCTGGCAGCGGCACTTGGGACAGCTCCGCGTCTCCGTATTCTGCGTTTCTTGCCTTCTGCATCTCAGCAAAATGCTTTCCCACTAGGTCTAGCAAGGAGAAACTGTGGCAGCTGAGTAGATGTAGCCCGGCCCGCCCTTTGAAGTTGACAAGTTCTTGGCATCTCAGAACCTCAAGGGAAGAGCAAGGTTATCTATGGTAGGCTGGGGCAGAACTAGCAGCAAGCAGAGCAAAGTTGTCCAAGAATAGCTTCCATTGGAATGCTAATGGCAATTGAAGAGGCAGGCCAGTGGCAAGCCACTAGCTTCTAGCAGTTTGAAAGTTGCAGACACAGTGCAGGTGTTGTGCGGCTTCCTTCTTGGCCTCCTAGAAGGTGCCGCGGTGCCGCGCTCTCCGTCTCTTGCTTGCCAATATGTTGCCGTGTTCCTCCTATTGTTTGGTTTGTTTTGATTTGTTTTGATGATGTTTTGGCGGGTTTTCGGAATGTTTTGGTGGTGTTTTAGAATGTTTTGTTTTCTCTTGTGTTGTTTTTATTGTCTTGGCAGGTTGTGGAACGTTTGGATTCGTTTTGGTGGGTTTTAAAATATTTTGGCGGGTATTTGGAATGTTTTGGTTTGCTTTCATTTGTTTTGATTATGTTTTGGCAAGTTATTGAAAGTTTTGATCACTTCTGACTGGTTTTCTAGTATTTTGGCATCTTTTCAGAATGTTTTGATCAGTTTTAGCAGGTTGTAAACTATTTTGTCAGGTTTTTGGAATGTTTTGGTTGGTTTTGATTTGTTTTGATGATGTTTTGCCAAGTTTTTTGAATGATTTGATCAGTTCTGGCTGGTTTTCTAAAGTTTTGGCAATTTTCAGAATGTTTTGATGAGTTTTGTGGGTCTAAATCATTTTGGTGGTTTTCGGAATATTTTGGTTGGTTTTGATTTGTTTTTATGATGTTTTGTCGGGTTTTCGGAATGTTTTGGTTGGGTTTTAGAATGTTTTGTATTCTCTTGAGTTGTTTTTATTGTCTTGGCAGGTTTTGGAATGTTTGGATTCCTTTTGGCGGGTTTTAAAATATTTTGGCGGGTATTTGGAATGTTTTGGCGGGTATTCGGAATGTTTTGATTAGTTTTGACGGGTTTTGAAATATTTTGGAGGGTTTTTAGAAGGTTTTGATTCTGTTTAGCCCAGTTTTTGGTGTGTTTGGATTAGCTTTGGTGGGCTTTATCATGTTTTGTCAGGTTTTTTCGAATGTATTGATCACTTCTGTCTGGTTTTCTATTTTGGCGGGTTTGAAAATATTTTTGGATGAGTTTTGGCGGGTTTTAAAATATTTTGGCTCTTTGCGCAGAGACGACGGTGCCGGTTGCGGTGCGCTCCGGGGCGCTCCTTCTGCGGAAAGACGCCTGGCAGCGGCACTTGGGACAGCTCCGCGTCTCCGTATTCTGCGTTTCTTGCCTTCTGCATCTCAGCAAAATGCTTTCCCACTAGGTCTAGCAAGGAGAAACTGTGGCAGCTGAGTAGATGTAGCCCGGCCCGCCCTTTGAAGTTGACAAGTTCTTGGCATCTCAGAACCTCAAGGGAAGAGCAAGGTTATCTATGGTAGGCTGGGGCAGAACTAGCAGCAAGCAGAGCAAAGTTGTCCAAGAATAGCTTCCATTGGAATGCTAATGGCAATTGAAGAGGCAGGCCAGTGGCAAGCCACTAGCTTCTAGCAGTTTGAAAGTTGCAGACACAGTGCAGGTGTTGTGCGGCTTCCTTCTTGGCCTCCTAGAAGGTGCCGTGGTGCCGCGCTCTCCGTCTCTTGCTTGCCAATATGTTGCCGTGTTCCTCCTATTGTTTGGTTTGTTTTGATTTGTTTTGATGATGTTTTGGCGGGTTTTCGGAATGTTTTGGTGGTGTTTTAGAATGTTTTGTTTTCTCTTGTGTTGTTTTTATTGTCTTGGCAGGTTGTGGAACGTTTGGATTCGTTTTGGCGGGTTTTCAAATATTTTGGCGGGTATTTGGAATGTTTTGGTTTGCTTTCATTTGTTTTGATTATGTTTTGGCAAGTTATTGAAAGTTTCGATCACTTCTGACTGGTTTTCTAGTATTTTGGCATCTTTTCAGAATGTTTTGATCAGTTTTAGAATGTTTTGTATTCTCTTGAGTTGTTTTTATTGTCTTGGCAGGTTTTGGAATGTTTGGATTGCTTTTGGCGGGTTTTAAAATATTTTGGCGGGTATTTGGAATGTTTTGGCGGGTATTCGGAAGGTTTTGATTAGTTTTGACGGGTTTTGAAATATTTTGGCGGGTTTTTAGAAGGTTTTGACTTGTTTTGATTCTGTTTAGCCCAGTTTTTGGTGTGTTTGGATTAGCTTTGGTGGGCTTTATCATGTTTTGTCAGGTTTTTTCGAATGTATTGATCACTTCTGTCTGGTTTTCTATTTTGGCGGGTTTGAAAATATTTTTGGATGAGTTTTGGCGGGTTTGAAAATATTTTGGCTCTTTGCGCAGAGACGACGGTGCCGGTTGCGGTGCGCTGCGGGGCGCTCCTTCTGCGGAAAGACGCCTGGCAGCGGCACTTGGGACAGCTCCGCGTCTCCGTATTCTGCGTTTCTTGCCTTCTGCATCTCAGCAAAATGCTTTCCCACTAGGTCTAGCAAGGAGAAACTGTGGCAGCTGAGTAGATGTAGCCCGGCCCGCCCTTTGAAGTTGACAAGTTCTTGGCATCTCAGAACCTCAAGGGAAGAGCAAGGTTATCTATGGTAGGCTGGGGCAGAACTAGCAGCAAGCAGAGCAAAGTTGTCCAAGAATAGCTTCCATTGGAATGCTAATGGCAATTGAAGAGGCAGGCCAGTGGCAAGCCACTAGCTTCTAGCAGTTTGAAAGTTGCAGACACAGTGCAGGTGTTGTGCGGCTTCCTTCTTGGCCTCCTAGAAGGTGCCGCGGTGCCGCGCTCTCCGTCTCTTGCTTGCCAATATGTTGCCGTGTTCCTCCTATTGTTTGGTTTGTTTTGATTTGTTTTGATGATCTTTTGGCGGGTTTTCGGAATGTTTTGGTGGTGTTTTAGAATGTTTTGTTTTCTCTTGTGTTGTTTTTATTGTCTTGGCAGGTTGTGGAACGTTTGGATTCGTTTTGGTGGGTTTTAAAATATTTTGGCGGGTATTTGGAATGTTTTGGTTTGCTTTCATTTGTTTTGATTATGTTTTGGCAAGTTATTGAAAGTTTTGATCACTTCTGACTGGTTTTCTAGTATTTTGGCATCTTTTCAGAATGTTTTGATCAGTTTTAGCAGGTTGTAAACTATTTTGTCAGGTTTTTGGAATGTTTTGGTTGGTTTTGATTTGTTTTTATGATGTTTTGCCAAGTTTTTTGAATGTTTTGATCAGTTCTGGCTGGTTTTCTAATGTTTTGGCAATTTTCAGAATGTTTTGATGAGTTTTGTGGGTCTAAATCATTTTGGCGGTTTTCGGAATATTTTTGTTGGTTTTGATTTGTTTTTATGATGTTTTGTCGGGTTTTCGGAATGTTTTGGTTGGGTTTTAGAATGTTTTGTATTCTCTTGAGTTGTTTTTATTGTGTTGGCAGGTTTTGGAATGTTTGGATTCCTTTTGGCGGGTTTTAAAATATTTTGGCGGGTATTTGGAATGTTTTGGCGGGTATTGGGAATGTTTTGATTAGTTTTGACGGGTTTTGAAATATTTTGGAGGGTTTTTAGAAGGTTTTGATTCTGTTTAGCCCAGTTTTTGGTGTGTTTGGATTAGCTTTGGTGGGCTTTATCATGTTTTGTCAGGTTTTTTCGAATGTATTGATCACTTCTGTCTGGTTTTCTATTTTGGCGGGTTTGAAAATATTTTTGGATGAGTTTTGGCGGGTTTGAAAATATTTTGGCTCTTTGCGCAGAGACGACGGTGCCGGTTGCGGTGCGCTCCGGGGCGCTCCTTCTGCGGAAAGACGCCTGGCAGCGGCACTTGGGACAGCTCCGCGTCTCCGTATTCTGCGTTTCTTGCCTTCTGCATCTCAGCAAAATGCTTTCCCACTAGGTCTAGCAAGGAGAAACTGTGGCAGCTGAGTAGATGTAGCCCGGCCCGCCCTTTGAAGTTGACAAGTTCTTGGCATCTCAGAACCTCAAGGGAAGAGCAAGGTTATCTATGGTAGGCTGGGGCAGAACTAGCAGCAAGCAGAGCAAAGTTGTCCAAGAATAGCTTCCATTGGAATGCTAATGGCAATTGAAGAGGCAGGCCAGTGGCAAGCCACTAGCTTCTAGCAGTTTGAAAGTTGCAGACACAGTGCAGGTGTTGTGCGGCTTCCTTCTTGGCCTCCTAGAAGGTGCCGCGGTGCCGCGCTCTCCGTCTCTTGCTTGCCAATATGTTGCCGTGTTCCTCCTATTGTTTGGTTTGTTTTGATTTGTTTTGATGATCTTTTGGCGGGTTTTCGGAATGTTTTGGTGGTGTTTTAGAATGTTTTGTTTTCTCTTGTGTTGTTTTTATTGTCTTGGCAGGTTGTGGAACGTTTGGATTCGTTTTGGCGGGTTTTAAAATATTTGGGCGGGTATTTGGAATGTTTTGGTTTGCTTTCATTTGTTTTGATTATGTTTTGGCAAGTTATTGAAAGTTTTGATCACTTCTGACTGGTTTTCTAGTATTTTGGCATCTTTTCAGAATGTTTTGATCAGTTTTAGCAGGTTGTAAACTATTTTGTCAGGTTTTTGGAATGTTTTGGTTGGTTTTGATTTGTTTTTATGATGTTTTGCCAAGTTTTTTGAATGTTTTGATCAGTTCTGGCTGGTTTTCTAATGTTTTGGCAATTTTCAGAATGTTTTGATGAGTTTTGTGGGTCTAAATCATTTTGGCGGTTTTCGGAATATTTTTGTTGGTTTTGATTTGTTTTTATGATGTTTTGTCGGGTTTTCGGAATGTTTTGGTTGGGTTTTAGAATGTTTTGTATTCTCTTGAGTTGTTTTTATTGTGTTGGCAGGTTTTGGAATGTTTGGATTCCTTTTGGCGGGTTTTAAAATATTTTGGCGGGTATTTGGAATGTTTTGGCGGGTATTCGGAATGTTTTGATTAGTTTTGACGGGTTTTGAAATATTTTGGAGGGTTTTTAGAAGGTTTTGATTCTGTTTAGCCCAGTTTTTGGTGTGTTTGGATTAGCTTTGGTGGGCTTTATCATGTTTTGTCAGGTTTTTTCGAATGTATTGATCACTTCTGTCTGGTTTTCTATTTTGGCGGGTTTGAAAATATTTTTGGATGAGTTTTGGCGGGTTTTAAAATATTTTGGCTCTTTGCGCAGAGACGACGGTGCCGGTTGCGGTGCGCTCCGGGGCGCTCCTTCTGCGGAAAGACGCCTGGCAGCGGCACTTGGGACAGCTCCGCGTCTCCGTATTCTGCGTTTCTTGCCTTCTGCATCTCAGCAAAATGCTTTCCCACTAGGTCTAGCAAGGAGAAACTGTGGCAGCTGAGTAGATGTAGCCCGGCCCGCCCTTTGAAGTTGACAAGTTCTTGGCATCTCAGAACCTCAAGGGAAGAGCAAGGTTATCTATGGTAGGCTGGGGCAGAACTAGCAGCAAGCAGAGCAAAGTTGTCCAAGAATAGCTTCCATTGGAATGCTAATGGCAATTGAAGAGGCAGGCCAGTGGCAAGCCACTAGCTTCTAGCAGTTTGAAAGTTGCAGACACAGTGCAGGTGTTGTGCGGCTTCCTTCTTGGCCTCCTAGAAGGTGCCGTGGTGCCGCGCTCTCCGTCTCTTGCTTGCCAATATGTTGCCGTGTTCCTCCTATTGTTTGGTTTGTTTTGATTTGTTTTGATGATGTTTTGGCGGGTTTTCGGAATGTTTTGGTGGTGTTTTAGAATGTTTTGTTTTCTCTTGTGTTGTTTTTATTGTCTTGGCAGGTTGTGGAACGTTTGGATTCGTTTTGGCGGGTTTTCAAATATTTTGGCGGGTATTTGGAATGTTTTGGTTTGCTTTCATTTGTTTTGATTATGTTTTGGCAAGTTATTGAAAGTTTCGATCACTTCTGACTGGTTTTCTAGTATTTTGGCATCTTTTCAGAATGTTTTGATCAGTTTTAGAATGTTTTGTATTCTCTTGAGTTGTTTTTATTGTCTTGGCAGGTTTTGGAATGTTTGGATTTCTTTTGGCGGGTTTTAAAATATTTTGGCGGGTATTTGGAATGTTTTGGCGGGTATTCGGAAGGTTTTGATTAGTTTTGACGGGTTTTGAAATATTTTGGCGGGTTTTTAGAAGGTTTTGACTTGTTTTGATTCTGTTTAGCCCAGTTTTTGGTGTGTTTGGATTAGCTTTGGTGGGCTTTATCATGTTTTGTCAGGTTTTTTCGAATGTATTGATCACTTCTGTCTGGTTTTCTATTTTGGCGGGTTTGAAAATATTTTTGGATGAGTTTTGGCGGGTTTGAAAATATTTTGGCTCTTTGCGCAGAGACGACGGTGCCGGTTGCGGTGCGCTGCGGGGCGCTCCTTCTGCGGAAAGACGCCTGGCAGCGGCACTTGGGACAGCTCCGCGTCTCCGTATTCTGCGTTTCTTGCCTTCTGCATCTCAGCAAAATGCTTTCCCACTAGGTCTAGCAAGGAGAAACTGTGGCAGCTGAGTAGATGTAGCCCGGCCCGCCCTTTGAAGTTGACAAGTTCTTGGCATCTCAGAACCTCAAGGGAAGAGCAAGGTTATCTATGGTAGGCTGGGGCAGAACTAGCAGCAAGCAGAGCAAAGTTGTCCAAGAATAGCTTCCATTGGAATGCTAATGGCAATTGAAGAGGCAGGCCAGTGGCAAGCCACTAGCTTCTAGCAGTTTGAAAGTTGCAGACACAGTGCAGGTGTTGTGCGGCTTCCTTCTTGGCCTCCTAGAAGGTGCCGCGGTGCCGCGCTCTCCGTCTCTTGCTTGCCAATATGTTGCCGTGTTCCTCCTATTGTTTGGTTTGTTTTGATTTGTTTTGATGATCTTTTGGCGGGTTTTCGGAATGTTTTGGTGGTGTTTTAGAATGTTTTGTTTTCTCTTGTGTTGTTTTTATTGTCTTGGCAGGTTGTGGAACGTTTGGATTCGTTTTGGTGGGTTTTAAAATATTTTGGCGGGTATTTGGAATGTTTTGGTTTGCTTTCATTTGTTTTGATTATGTTTTGGCAAGTTATTGAAAGTTTTGATCACTTCTGACTGGTTTTCTAGTATTTTGGCATCTTTTCAGAATGTTTTGATCAGTTTTAGCAGGTTGTAAACTATTTTGTCAGGTTTTTGGAATGTTTTGGTTGGTTTTGATTTGTTTTTATGATGTTTTGCCAAGTTTTTTGAATGTTTTGATCAGTTCTGGCTGGTTTTCTAATGTTTTGGCAATTTTCAGAATGTTTTGATGAGTTTTGTGGGTCTAAATCATTTTGGCGGTTTTCGGAATATTTTTGTTGGTTTTGATTTGTTTTTATGATGTTTTGTCGGGTTTTCGGAATGTTTTGGTTGGGTTTTAGAATGTTTTGTATTCTCTTGAGTTGTTTTTATTGTGTTGGCAGGTTTTGGAATGTTTGGATTCCTTTTGGCGGGTTTTAAAATATTTTGGCGGGTATTTGGAATGTTTTGGCGGGTATTGGGAATGTTTTGATTAGTTTTGACGGGTTTTGAAATATTTTGGAGGGTTTTTAGAAGGTTTTGATTCTGTTTAGCCCAGTTTTTGGTGTGTTTGGATTAGCTTTGGTGGGCTTTATCATGTTTTGTCAGGTTTTTTCGAATGTATTGATCACTTCTGTCTGGTTTTCTATTTTGGCGGGTTTGAAAATATTTTTGGATGAGTTTTGGCGGGTTTGAAAATATTTTGGCTCTTTGCGCAGAGACGACGGTGCCGGTTGCGGTGCGCTCCGGGGCGCTCCTTCTGCGGAAAGACGCCTGGCAGCGGCACTTGGGACAGCTCCGCGTCTCCGTATTCTGCGTTTCTTGCCTTCTGCATCTCAGCAAAATGCTTTCCCACTAGGTCTAGCAAGGAGAAACTGTGGCAGCTGAGTAGATGTAGCCCGGCCCGCCCTTTGAAGTTGACAAGTTCTTGGCATCTCAGAACCTCAAGGGAAGAGCAAGGTTATCTATGGTAGGCTGGGGCAGAACTAGCAGCAAGCAGAGCAAAGTTGTCCAAGAATAGCTTCCATTGGAATGCTAATGGCAATTGAAGAGGCAGGCCAGTGGCAAGCCACTAGCTTCTAGCAGTTTGAAAGTTGCAGACACAGTGCAGGTGTTGTGCGGCTTCCTTCTTGGCCTCCTAGAAGGTGCCGCACTCTCCGTCTCTTGCTTGCCAATATGTTGCCGTGTTCCTCCTATTGTTTGGTTTGTTTTGATTTGTTTTGATGATCTTTTGGCGGGTTTTCGGAATGTTTTGGTGGTGTTTTAGAATGTTTTGTTTTCTCTTGTGTTGTTTTTATTGTCTTGGCAGGTTGTGGAACGTTTGGATTCGTTTTGGTGGGTTTTAAAATATTTTGGCGGGTATTTGGAATGTTTTGGTTTGCTTTCATTTGTTTTGATTATGTTTTGGCAAGTTATTGAAAGTTTTGATCACTTCTGACTGGTTTTCTAGTATTTTGGGATCTTTTCAGAATGTTTTGATCAGTTTTAGCAGGTTGTAAACTATTTTGTCAGGTTTTTGGAATGTTTTGGTTGGTTTTGATTTGTTTTGATGATGTTTTGCCAAGTTTTTTGAATGATTTGATCAGTTCTGGCTAGTTTTCTAATGTTTTGGCAATTTTCAGAATGTTTTGATGAGTTTTGTGGGTCTAAATCATTTTGGCGGTTTTCGGAATATTTTGGTTGGTTTTGATTTGTTTTTATGATGTTTTGGCGGGTTTTCGGAATGTTTTGGTTGGGTTTTAGAATGTTTTGTATTCTCTTGAGTTGTTTTTATTGTGTTGGCAGGTTTTGGAATGTTTGGATTCCTTTTGGCGGGTTTTAAAATATTTTGGCGGGTATTTGGAATGTTTTGGCGGGTATTCGGAATGTTTTGATTAGTTTTGACGGGTTTTGAAATATTTTGGCGGGTTTTTAGAAGGTTTTGATTCTGTTTAGCCCAGTTTTTGGTGTGTTTGGATTAGCTTTGGTGGGCTTTATCATGTTTTGTGAGGTTTTTTCGAATGTATTGATCACTTCTGTCTGGTTTTCTATTTTGGCGGGTTTGAAAATATTTTTGGATGAGTTTTGGCGGGTTTGAAAATATTTTGGCTCTTTGCGCAGAGACGACGGTGCCGGTTGCGGTGCGCTCCGGGGCGCTCCTTCTGCGGAAAGACGCCTGGCAGCGGCACTTGGGACAGCTCCGCGTCTCCGTATTCTGCGTTTCTTGCCTTCTGCATCTCAGCAAAATGCTTTCCCACTAGGTCTAGCAAGGAGAAACTGTGGCAGCTGAGTAGATGTAGCCCGGCCCGCCCTTTGAAGTTGACAAGTTCTTGGCATCTCAGAACCTCAAGGGAAGAGCAAGGTTATCTATGGTAGGCTGGGGCAGAACTAGCAGCAAGCAGAGCAAAGTTGTCCAAGAATAGCTTCCATTGGAATGCTAATGGCAATTGAAGAGGCAGGCCAGTGGCAAGCCACTATCTTCTAGCAGTTTGAAAGTTGCAGACACAGTGCAGGTGTTGTGCGGCTTCCTTCTTGGCCTCCTAGAAGGTGCCGCACTCTCCGTCTCTTGCTTGCCAATATGTTGCCGTGTTCCTCCTATTGTTTGGTTTGTTTTGATTTGTTTTGATGATCTTTTGGCGGGTTTTCGGAATGTTTTGGTGGTGTTTTAGAATGTTTTGTTTTCTCTTGTGTTGTTTTTATTGTCTTGGCAGGTTGTGGAACGTTTGGATTCGTTTTGGTGGGTTTTAAAATATTTTGGCGGGTATTTGGAATGTTTTGGTTTGCTTTCATTTGTTTTGATTATGTTTTGGCAAGTTATTGAAAGTTTTGATCACTTCTGACTGGTTTTCTAGTATTTTGGGATCTTTTCAGAATGTTTTGATCAGTTTTAGCAGGTTGTAAACTATTTTGTCAGGTTTTTGGAATGTTTTGGTTGGTTTTGATTTGTTTTGATGATGTTTTGCCAAGTTTTTTGAATGATTTGATCAGTTCTGGCTGGTTTTCTAATGTTTTGGCAATTTTCAGAATGTTTTGATGAGTTTTGTGGGTCTAAATTATTTTGGCGGTTTTTGGAATATTTTGGTTGTTTTTGATTTGATTTGATGATGTTTTGTCAGGTTTTTGGAATGTTTTGGTTGGGTTTTAGAATGTTTTGTATTCTCTTGAGTTGTTTTTATTCTGTTGGCAGGTTTTGGAATGTTTGGATTGCTTTTGGCGTGTTTCAAAATATTTTGGCGGGTATTTGGAATGTTTTGGCGGGTATTCGGAATGTTTTGATTAGTTTTGACGGGTTTTGAAATATTTTGGCGGGTTTTTAGAAGGTTTTGATTCTGTTTAGCCCAGTTTTTGGTGTGTTTGGATTAGCTTTGGTGGGCTTTATCATGTTTTGTGAGGTTTTTTCGAATGTATTGATCACTTCTGTCTGGTTTTCTATTTTGGCGGGTTTGAAAATATTTTTGGATGAGTTTTGGCGGGTTTGAAAATATTTTGGCTCTTTGCGCAGAGACGACGGTGCCGGTTGCGGTGCGCTCCGGGGCGCTCCTTCTGCGGAAAGACGCCTGGCAGCGGCACTTGGGACAGCTCCGCGTCTCCGTATTCTGCGTTTCTTGCCTTCTGCATCTCAGCAAAATGCTTTCCCACTAGGTCTAGCAAGGAGAAACTGTGGCAGCTGAGTAGATGTAGCCCGGCCCGCCCTTTGAAGTTGACAAGTTCTTGGCATCTCAGAACCTCAAGGGAAGAGCAAGGTTATCTATGGTAGGCTGGGGCAGAACTAGCAGCAAGCAGAGCAAAGTTGTCCAAGAATAGCTTCCATTGGAATGCTAATGGCAATTGAAGAGGCAGGCCAGTGGCAAGCCACTATCTTCTAGCAGTTTGAAAGTTGCAGACACAGTGCAGGTGTTTTGCGGCTTCCTTCTTGGCCTCCTAGAAGGTGTCGCGCTCTCCGTCTCTTGCTTGCCAATATGTTGCCGTGTTCCTCCTATTGTTTGGTTTGTTTTGATTTGTTTTGATGATCTTTTGGCGGGTTTTCGGAATGTTTTGGTGGTGTTTTAGAATGTTTTGTTTTCTCTTGTGTTGTTTTTATTGTCTTGGAAGGTTTTGGAACGTTTGGATTCGTTTTGGCGGGTTTTAAAATATTTTGGCGGTTGTTTGGAATGTTTTGGTTTGCTTTCATTTGTTTTGATTATGTTTTGGCAAGTTATTGAAAGTTTCGATCACTTCTGACTGGTTTTCTAGTATTTTGGCATCTTTTCAGAATGTTTTGATCAGTTTTAGCAGGTTGTAAACTATTTTGTCAGGTTTTTGGAATGTTTTGGTTGGTTTTGATTTGTTTTGATGATGTTTTGCCAAGTTTTTTGAATGATTTGATCAGTTCTGGCTGGTTTTCTAATGTTTTGGCAATTTTCAGAATGTTTTGATGAGTTTTGTGGGTCTAAATTATTTTGGCGGTTTTTGGAATATTTTGGTTGTTTTTGATTTGATTTGATGATGTTTTGGCGGGTTTTTGGAATGTTTTGGTTGGGTTTTAGAATGTTTTGTATTCTCTTGAGTTGTTTTTATTCTGTTGGCAGGTTTTGGAATGTTTGGATTGCTTTTGGCGGGTTTTAAAATATTTTGGCGGGTATTTGGAATGTTTTGGCGGGTATTCGGAATGTTTTGATTAGTTTTGACGGGTTTTGAAATATTTTGGCGGGTTTTTAGAAGGTTTTGATTCTGTTTAGCCCAGTTTTTGGTGTGTTTGGATTAGCTTTGGTGGGCTTTATCATGTTTTGTCAGGTTTTTTCGAATGTATTGATCACTTCTGTCTGGTTTTCTATTTTGGCGGGTTTGAAAATATTTTTGGATGAGTTTTGGCGGGTTTGAAAATATTTTGGCTCTTTGCGCAGAGACGACGGTGCCGGTTGCGGTGCGCTGCGGGGCGCTCCTTCTGCGGAAAGACGCCTGGCAGCGGCACTTGGGACAGCTCCGCGTCTCCGTATTCTGCGTTTCTTGCCTTCTGCATCTCAGCAAAATGCTTTCCCACTAGGTCTAGCAAGGAGAAACTGTGGCAGCTGAGTAGATGTAGCCCGGCCCGCCCTTTGAAGTTGACAAGTTCTTGGCATCTCAGAACCTCAAGGGAAGAGCAAGGTTATCTATGGTAGGCTGGGGCAGAACTAGCAGCAAGCAGAGCAAAGTTGTCCAAGAATAGCTTCCATTGGAATGCTAATGGCAATTGAAGAGGCAGGCCAGTGGCAAGCCACTAGCTTCTAGCAGTTTGAAAGTTGCAGACACAGTGCAGGTGTTGTGCGGCTTCTTTCTTGGCCTCCTAGAAGGTGCCGTGGTGCCGCGCTCTCCGTCTCTTGCTTGCCAATATGTTGCCATGTTCCTCCTATTGTTTGGTTTGTTTTGATTTGTTTTGATGATCTTTTGGCGGGTTTTCGGAATGTTTTGGTGGTGTTTTAGAATGTTTTGTTTTCTCTTGTGTTGTTTTTATTGTCTTGGCAGGTTGTGGAACGTTTGGATTAGTTTTGGCGGGTTTTAAAATATTTTGGCGGGCATTTGGAATGTTTTGGTTTGCTTTCATTTGTTTTGATTATGTTTTGGCAAGTTATTGAAAGTTTCGATCACTTCTGACTGGTTTTCTAGTATTTTGGGATCTTTTCAGAATGTTTTGATCAGTTTTAGAATGTTTTGTATTCTCTTGAGTTGTTTTTATTGTCTTGGCAGGTTTTGGAATGTTTGGATTGCTTTTGGCGGGTTTTAAAATATTTTGGCGGGTATTTGGAATGTTTTGGCGGGTATTCGGAAGGTTTTGATTAGTTTTGACGGGTTTTGAAATATTTTGGCGGGTTTTTAGAAGGTTTTGATTCTGTTTAGCCCAGTTTTTGGTGTGTTTGGATTAGCTTTGGTGGGCTTTATCATGTTTTGTGAGGTTTTTTCGAATGTATTGATCACTTCTGTCTGGTTTTCTATTTTGGCGGGTTTGAAAATATTTTTGGATGAGTTTTGGCGGGTTTGAAAATATTTTGGCTCTTTGCGCAGAGACGACGGTGCCGGTTGCGGTGCGCTCCGGGGCGCTCCTTCTGCGGAAAGACGCCTGGCAGCGGCACTTGGGACAGCTCCGCGTCTCCGTATTCTGCGTTTCTTGCCTTCTGCATCTCAGCAAAATGCTTTCCCACTAGGTCTAGCAAGGAGAAACTGTGGCAGCTGAGTAGATGTAGCCCGGCCCGCCCTTTGAAGTTGACAAGTTCTTGGCATCTCAGAACCTCAAGGGAAGAGCAAGGTTATCTATGGTAGGCTGGGGCAGAACTAGCAGCAAGCAGAGCAAAGTTGTCCAAGAATAGCTTCCATTGGAATGCTAATGGCAATTGAAGAGGCAGGCCAGTGGCAAGCCACTAGCTTCTAGCAGTTTGAAAGTTGCAGACACAGTGCAGGTGTTGTGCGGCTTCTTTCTTGGCCTCCTAGAAGGTGCCGTGGTGCCGCGCTCTCCGTCTCTTGCTTGCCAATATGTTGCCATGTTCCTCCTATTGTTTGGTTTGTTTTGATTTGTTTTGATGATGTTTTGGCGGGTTTTCGGAATGTTTTGGTGGTGTTTTAGAATGTTTTGTTTTCTCTTGTGTTGTTTTTATTGTGTTGGCAGGTTGTGGAACGTTTGGATTCGTTTTGGTGGGTTTTAAAATATTTTGGCGGGTATTTGGAATGTTTTGGTTTGCTTTCATTTGTTTTGATTATGTTTTGGCAAGTTATTGAAAGTTTCGATCACTTCTGACTGGTTTTCTAGTATTTTGGGATCTTTTCAGAATGTTTTGATCAGTTTTAGAATGTTTTGTATTCTCTTGAGTTGTTTTTATTGTGTTGGCAGGTTTTGGAATGTTTGGATTTGTTTTGGCGGGTTTTAAAATATTTTGGCGGGTATTTGGAATGTTTTGGCGGGTATTCGGAATGTTTTGATTAGTTTTGACGGGTTTTGAAATATTTTGGCGGGTTTTTAGAAGGTTTTGATTCTGTTTAGCCCAGTTTTTGGTGTGTTTGGATTAGCTTTGGTGGGCTTTATCATGTTTTGTGAGGTTTTTTCGAATGTATTGATCACTTCTGTCTGGTTTTCTATTTTGGCGGGTTTGAAAATATTTTTGGATGAGTTTTGGTGGGTTTGAAAATATTTTGGCTCTTTGCGCAGAGACGACGGTGCCGGTTGCGGTGCGCTCCGGGGCGCTCCTTCTGCGGAAAGACGCCTGGCAGCGGCACTTGGGACAGCTCCGCGTCTCCGTATTCTGCGTTTCTTGCCTTCTGCATCTCAGCAAAATGCTTTCCCACTAGGTCTAGCAAGGAGAAACTGTGGCAGCTGAGTAGATGTAGCCCGGCCCGCCCTTTGAAGTTGAAAAGTTCTTGGCATCTCAGAGCCTCAAGGGAAGAGCAAGGTTATCTATGGTAGGCTGGGGCAGAACTAGCAGCAAGCAGAGCAAAGTTGTCCAAGAATAGCTTCCATTGGAATGCTAATGGCAATTGAAGAGGCAGGCCAGTGGCAAGCCACTAGCTTCTAGCAGTTTGAAAGTTGCAGACACAGTGCAGGTGTTGTGCGGCTTCTTTCTTGGCCTCCTAGAAGGTGCCGTGGTGCCGCGCTCTCCGTCTCTTGCTTGCCAATATGTTGCCATGTTCCTCCTATTGTTTGGTTTGTTTTGATTTGTTTTGATGATCTTTTGGCGGGTTTTCGGAATGTTTTGGTGGTGTTTTAGAATGTTTTGTTTTCTCTTGTGTTGTTTTTATTGTGTTGGCAGGTTGTGGAACGTTTGGATTCGTTTTGGTGGGTTTTAAAATATTTTGGCGGGTATTTGGAATGTTTTGGTTTGCTTTCATTTGTTTTGATTATGTTTTGGCAAGTTATTGAAAGTTTCGATCACTTCTGACTGGTTTTCTAGTATTTTGGGATCTTTTCAGAATGTTTTGATCAGTTTTAGAATGTTTTGTATTCTCTTGAGTTGTTTTTATTGTCTTGGCAGGTTTTGGAATGTTTGGATTGCTTTTGGCGGGTTTTAAAATATTTTGGAGGGTATTTGGAATGTTTTGGCGGGTATTCGGAATGTTTTGATTAGTTTTGACGGGTTTTGAAATATTTTGGCGGGTTTTTAGAAGGTTTTGATTCTGTTTAGCCCAGTTTTTGGTGTGTTTGGATTAGCTTTGGTGGGCTTTATCATGTTTTGTGAGGTTTTTTCGAATGTATTGATCACTTCTGTCTGGTTTTCTATTTTGGCGGGTTTGAAAATATTTTTGGATGAGTTTTGGTGGGTTTGAAAATATTTTGGCTCTTTGCGCAGAGACGACGGTGCCGGTTGTGGTGCGCTCCGGGGCGCTCCTTCTGCGGAAAGACGCCTGGCAGCGGCACTTGGGACAGCTCCGCGTCTCCGTATTCTGCGTTTCTTGCCTTCTGCATCTCAGCAAAATGCTTTCCCACTAGGTCTAGCAAGGAGAAACTGTGGCAGCTGAGTAGATGTAGCCCGGCCCGCCCTTTGAAGTTGACAAGTTCTTGGCATCTCAGAACCTCAAGGGAAGAGCAAGGTTATCTATGGTAGGCTGGGGCAGAACTAGCAGCAAGCAGAGCAAAGTTGTCCAAGAATAGCTTCCATTGGAATGCTAATGGCAATTGAAGAGGCAGGCCAGTGGCAAGCCACTAGCTTCTAGCAGTTTGAAAGTTGCAGACACAGTGCAGGTGTTGTGCGGCTTCCTTCTTGGCCTCCTAGAAGGTGCCGCGGTGCCGCGCTCTCCGTCTCTTGCTTGCCAATATGTTGCCGTGTTCCTCCTATTGTTTGGTTTGTTTTGATTTGTTTTTATGATGTTTTGGCGGGTTTTCGGAATGTTTTGGTGGTGTTTTAGAATGTTTTGTTTTCTCTTGTGTTGTTTTTATTGTCTTGGCAGGTTGTGGAACGTTTGGATTCGTTTTGGTGGGTTTTAAAATATTTTGGCGGGTATTTGGAATGTTTTGGTTTGCTTTCATTTGTTTTGATTATGTTTTGGCAAGTTATTGAAAGTTTCGATCACTTCTGACTGGTTTTCTAGTATTTTGGGATCTTTTCAGAATGTTTTGATCAGTTTTAGAATGTTTTGTATTCTCTTGAGTTGTTTTTATTGTCTTGGCAGGTTTTGGAATGTTTGGATTGCTTCTGGCGGGTTTTAAAATATTTTGGCGGGTATTTGGAATGTTTTGGCGGGTATTCGGAATGTTTTGATTAGTTTTGACGGGTTTTGAAATATTTTGGCGGGTTTTTAGAAGGTTTTGACTTGTTTTGATTCTGTTTAGCCCAGTTTTTGGTGTGTTTGGATTAGCTTTGGTGGGCTTTATCATGTTTTGTGAGGTTTTTTCGAATGTATTGATCACTTCTGTCTGGTTTTCTATTTTGGCGGGTTTGAAAATATTTTTGGATGAGTTTTGGCGGGTTTGAAAATATTTTGGCTCTTTGCGCAGAGACGACGGTGCCGGTTGCGGTGCGCTCCGGGGCGCTCCTTCTGCGGAAAGACGCCTGGCAGCGGCACTTGGGACAGCTCCGCGTCTCCGTATTCTGCGTTTCTTGCCTTCTGCATCTCAGCAAAATGCTTTCCCACTAGGTCTAGCAAGGAGAAACTGTGGCAGCTGAGTAGATGTAGCCCGGCCCGCCCTTTGAAGTTGACAAGTTCTTGGCATCTCAGAACCTCAGGGGAAGAGCAAGGTTATCTATGGTAGGCTGGGGCAGAACTAGCAGCAAGCAGAGCAAAGTTGTCCAAGAATAGCTTCCATTGGAATGCTAATGGCAATTGAAGAGGCAGGCCAGTGGCAAGCCACTAGCTTCTAGCAGTTTGAAAGTTGCAGACACAGTGCAGGTGTTGTGCGGCTTCCTTCTTGGCCTCCTAGAAGGTGCCGCGGTGCCGCGCTCTCCGTCTCTTGCTTGCCAATATGTTGCCGTGTTCCTCCTATTGTTTGGTTTGTTTTGATTTGTTTTGATGATGTTTTGGCGGGTTTTCGGAATGTTTTGGTGGTGTTTTAGAATGTTTTGTTTTCTCTTGTGTTGTTTTTATTGTCTTGGCAGGTTGTGGAACGTTTGGATTCGTTTTGGTGGGTTTTAAAATATTTTGGCGGGTATTTGGAATGTTTTGGTTTGCTTTCATTTGTTTTGATTATGTTTTGGCAAGTTATTGAAAGTTTTGATCACTTCTGACTGGTTTTCTAGTATTTTGGCATCTTTTCAGAATGTTTTGATCAGTTTTAGCAGGTTGTAAACTATTTTGTCAGGTTTTTGGAATGTTTTGGTTGGTTTTGATTTGTTTTTATGATGTTTTGCCAAGTTTTTTGAATGTTTTGATCAGTTCTGGCTGGTTTTCTAATGTTTTGGCAATTTTCAGAATGTTTTGATGAGTTTTGTGGGTCTAAATCATTTTGGCGGTTTTCGGAATATTTTGGTTGGTTTTGATTTGTTTTTATGATGTTTTGTCGGGTTTTCGGAATGTTTTGGTTGGGTTTTAGAATGTTTTGTATTCTCTTGAGTTGTTTTTATTGTGTTGGCAGGTTTTGGAATGTTTG
Organism: Passer domesticus; assembly: GCF_036417665.1. Taxonomy (NCBI): domain Eukaryota; kingdom Metazoa; phylum Chordata; class Aves; order Passeriformes; family Passeridae; genus Passer; species Passer domesticus. The sequence goes on from NC_087474.1 coordinate 61,847,925, forward strand.
GATTCCTTTTGGCGGGTTTTAAAATATTTTGGCGGGTATTTGGAATGTTTTGGCGGGTATTCGGAATGTTTTGATTAGTTTTGACGGGTTTTGAAATATTTTGGCGGGTTTTTAGAAGGTTTTGATTCTGTTTAGCCCAGTTTTTGGTGTGTTTGGATTAGCTTTGGTGGGCTTTATCATGTTTTGTGAGGTTTTTTCGAATGTATTGATCACTTCTGTCTGGTTTTCTATTTTGGCGGGTTTGAAAATATTTTTGGATGAGTTTTGGTGGGTTTGAAAATATTTTGGCTCTTTGCGCAGAGACGACGGTGCCGGTTGCGGTGCGCTCCGGGGCGCTCCTTCTGCGGAAAGACGCCTGGCAGCGGCACTTGGGACAGCTCCGCGTCTCCGTATTCTGCGTTTCTTGCCTTCTGCATCTCAGCAAAATGCTTTCCCACTAGGTCTAGCAAGGAGAAACTGTGGCAGCTGAGTAGATGTAGCCCGGCCCGCCCTTTGAAGTTGACAAGTTCTTGGCATCTCAGAACCTCAAGGGAAGAGCAAGGTTATCTATGGTAGGCTGGGGCAGAACTAGCAGCAAGCAGAGCAAAGTTGTCCAAGAATAGCTTCCATTGGAATGCTAATGGCAATTGAAGAGGCAGGCCAGTGGCAAGCCACTAGCTTCTAGCAGTTTGAAAGTTGCAGACACAGTGCAGGTGTTGTGCGGCTTCCTTCTTGGCCTCCTAGAAGGTGCCGCGGTGCCGCGCTCTCCGTCTCTTGCTTGCCAATATGTTGCCGTGTTCCTCCTATTGTTTGGTTTGTTTTGATTTGTTTTGATGATGTTTTGGCGGGTTTTCGGAATGTTTTGGTGGTGTTTTAGAATGTTTTGTTTTCTCTTGTGTTGTTTTTATTGTCTTGGCAGGTTGTGGAACGTTTGGATTCGTTTTGGTGGGTTTTAAAATATTTTGGCGGGTATTTGGAATGTTTTGGTTTGCTTTCATTTGTTTTGATTATGTTTTGGCAAGTTATTGAAAGTTTCGATCACTTCTGACTGGTTTTCTAGTATTTTGGGATCTTTTCAGAATGTTTTGATCAGTTTTAGAATGTTTTGTATTCTCTTGAGTTGTTTTTATTGTCTTGGCAGGTTTTGGAATGTTTGGATTGCTTTTGGCGGGTTTTAAAATATTTTGGCGGGTATTTGGAATGTTTTGGCGGGTATTCGGAATGTTTTGATTAGTTTTGACGGGTTTTGAAATATTTTGGCGGGTTTTTAGAAGGTTTTGATTGTGTTTAGCCCAGTTTTTGGTGTGTTTGGATTAGCTTTGGTGGGCTTTATCATGTTTTGTCAGGTTTTTTCGAATGTATTGATCACTTCTGTCTGGTTTTCTATTTTGGCGGGTTTGAAAATATTTTTGGATGAGTTTTGGTGGGTTTGAAAATATTTTGGCTCTTTGCGCAGAGACGACGGTGCCGGTTGCGGTGCGCTCCGGGGCGCTCCTTCTGCGGAAAGACGCCTGGCAGCGGCACTTGGGACAGCTCCGCGTCTCCGTATTCTGCGTTTCTTGCCTTCTGCATCTCAGCAAAATGCTTTCCCACTAGGTCTAGCAAGGAGAAACTGTGGCAGCTGAGTAGATGTAGCCCGGCCCGCCCTTTGAAGTTGACAAGTTCTTGGCATCTCAGAACCTCAAGGGAAGAGCAAGGTTATCTATGGTAGGCTGGGGCAGAACTAGCAGCAAGCAGAGCAAAGTTGTCCAAGAATAGCTTCCATTGGAATGCTAATGGCAATTGAAGAGGCAGGCCAGTGGCAAGCCACTAGCTTCTAGCAGTTTGAAAGTTGCAGACACAGTGCAGGTGTTGTGCGGCTTCCTTCTTGGCCTCCTAGAAGGTGCCGCGGTGCCGCGCTCTCCGTCTCTTGCTTGCCAATATGTTGCCGTGTTCCTCCTATTGTTTGGTTTGTTTTGATTTGTTTTGATGATGTTTTGGCGGGTTTTCGGAATGTTTTGGTGGTGTTTTAGAATGTTTTGTTTTCTCTTGTGTTGTTTTTATTGTCTTGGCAGGTTGTGGAACGTTTGGATTCGTTTTGGTGGGTTTTAAAATATTTTGGCGGGTATTTGGAATGTTTTGGTTTGCTTTCATTTGTTTTGATTATGTTTTGGCAAGTTATTGAAAGTTTTGATCACTTCTGACTGGTTTTCTAGTATTTTGGCATCTTTTCAGAATGTTTTGATCAGTTTTAGAATGTTTTGTATTCTCTTGAGTTGTTTTTATTGTCTTGGCAGGTTTTGGAATGTTTGGATTGCTTTTGGCGGGTTTTAAAATATTTTGGCGGGTATTTGGAATGTTTTGGCGGGTATTCGGAATGTTTTGATTAGTTTTGACGGGTTTTGAAATATTTTGGCGGGTTTTTAGAAGGTTTTGACTTGTTTTGATTCTGTTTAGCCCAGTTTTTGGTGTGTTTGGATTAGCTTTGGTGGGCTTTATCATGTTTTGTCAGGTTTTTTCGAATGTATTGATCACTTCTGTCTGGTTTTCTATTTTGGCGGGTTTGAAAATATTTTTGGATTAGTTTTGGCGGGTTTGAAAATATTTTGGCTCTTTGCGCAGAGACGACGGTGCCGGTTGCGGTGCGCTCCGGGGCGCTCCTTCTGCGGAAAGACGCCTGGCAGCGGCACTTGGGACAGCTCCGCGTCTCCGTATTCTGCGTTTCTTGCCTTCTGCATCTCAGCAAAATGCTTTCCCACTAGGTCTAGCAAGGAGAAACTGTGGCAGCTGAGTAGATGTAGCCCGGCCCGCCCTTTGAAGTTGAAAAGTTCTTGGCATCTCAGAGCCTCAAGGGAAGAGCAAGGTTATCTATGGTAGGCTGGGGCAGAACTAGCAGCAAGCAGAGCAAAGTTGTCCAAGAATAGCTTCCATTGGAATGCTAATGGCAATTGAAGAGGCAGGCCAGTGGCAAGCCACTATCTTCTAGCAGTTTGAAAGTTGCAGACACAGTGCAGGTGTTGTGCGGCTTCCTTCTTGGCCTCCTAGAAGGTGCCGCACTCTCCGTCTCTTGCTTGCCAATATGTTGCCGTGTTCCTCCTATTGTTTGGTTTGTTTTGATTTTTTTGATGATCTTTTGGCGGGTTTTCGGAATGTTTTGGTGGTGTTTTAGAATGTTTTGTTTTCTCTTGTGTTGTTTTTATTGTCTTGGCAGGTTGTGGAACGTTTGGATTCGTTTTGGTGGGTTTTAAAATATTTTGGCGGGTATTTGGAATGTTTTGGTTTGCTTTCATTTGTTTTGATTATGTTTTGGCAAGTTATTGAAAGTTTTGATCACTTCTGACTGGTTTTCTAGGATTTTGGCATCTTTTCAGAATGTTTTGATCAGTTTTAGCAGGTTGTAAACTATTTTGTCAGGTTTTTGGAATGTTTTGGTTGGTTTTGATTTGTTTTTATGATGTTTTGCCAAGTTTTTTGAATGATTTGATCAGTTCTGGCTGGTTTTCTAATGTTTTGGCAATTTTCAGAATGTTTTGATGAGTTTTGTGGGTCTAAATCATTTTGGCGGTTTTCGGAATATTTTGGTTGGTTTTGATTTGTTTTTATGATGTTTTGTCGGGTTTTCGGAATGTTTTGGTTGGGTTTTAGAATGTTTTGTATTCTCTTGAGTTGTTTTTATTGTCTTGGCAGGTTTTGGAATGTTTGGATTCCTTTTGGCGGGTTTTAAAATATTTTGGCGGGTATTTGGAATGTTTTGGCGGGTATTCGGAATGTTTTGATTAGTTTTGACGGGTTTTGAAATATTTTGGAGGGTTTTTAGAAGGTTTTGATTCTGTTTAGCCCAGTTTTTGGTGTGTTTGGATTAGCTTTGGTGGGCTTTATCATGTTTTGTCAGGTTTTTTCGAATGTATTGATCACTTCTGTCTGGTTTTCTATTTTGGCGGGTTTGAAAATATTTTTGGATGAGTTTTGGCAGGTTTTAAAATATTTTGGCTCTTTGCGCAGAGACGACGGTGCCGGTTGCGGTGCGCTCCGGGGCGCTCCTTCTGCGGAAAGACGCCTGGCAGCGGCACTTGGGACAGCTCCGCGTCTCCGTATTCTGCATTTCTTGCCTTCTGCATCTCAGCAAAATGCTTTCCCACTAGGTCTAGCAAGGAGAAACTGTGGCAGCTGAGTAGATGTAGCCCGGCCCGCCCTTTGAAGTTGAAAAGTTCTTGGCATCTCAGATCCTCAAGGGAAGAGCAAGGTTATCTATGGTAGGCTGGGGCAGAACTAGCAGCAAGCAGAGCAAAGTTGTCCAAGAATAGCTTCCATTGGAATGCTAATGGCAATTGAAGAGGCAGGCCAGTGGCAAGCCACTAGCTTCTAGCAGTTTGAAAGTTGCAGACACAGTGCAGGTGTTGTGCGGCTTCCTTCTTGGCCTCCTAGAAGGTGCCGTGGTGCCGTGCTCTCCGTCTCTTGCTTGCCAATATGTTGCCATGTTCCTCCTATTGTTTGGTTTGTTTTGATTTGTTTTGATGATCTTTTGGCGGGTTTTCGGAATGTTTTGGTGGTGTTTTAGAATGTTTTGTTTTCTCTTGTGTTGTTTTTATTGTCTTGGCAGGTTGTGGAACGTTTGGATTCGTTTTGGTGGGTTTTAAAATATTTTGGCGGGTATTTGGAATGTTTTGGTTTGCTTTCATTTGTTTTGATTATGTTTTGGCAAGTTATTGAAAGTTTCGATCACTTCTGACAGGTTTTCTAGTATTTTGGGATCTTTTCAGAATGTTTTGATCAGTTTTAGAATGTTTTGTATTCTCTTGAGTTGTTTTTATTGTCTTGGCAGGTTTTGGAATGTTTGGATTGCTTTTGGCGGGTTTTAAAATATTTTGGCGGGTATTTGGAATGTTTTGGCGGGTATTCGGAATGTTTTGATTAGTTTTGACGGGTTTTGAAATATTTTGGCGGGTTTTTAGAAGGTTTTGATTCTGTTTAGCCCAGTTTTTGGTGTGTTTGGATTAGCTTTGGTGGGCTTTATCATGTTTTGTCAGGTTTTTTCGAATGTATTGATCACTTCTGTCTGGTTTTCTATTTTGGCGGGTTTGAAAATATTTTTGGATGAGTTTTGGTGGGTTTGAAAATATTTTGGCTCTTTGCGCAGAGACGACGGTGCCGGTTGCGGTGCGCTCCGGGGCGCTCCTTCTGCGGAAAGACGCCTGGCAGCGGCACTTGGGACAGCTCCGCGTCTCCGTATTCTGCGTTTCTTGCCTTCTGCATCTCAGCAAAATGCTTTCCCACTAGGTCTAGCAAGGAGAAACTGTGGCAGCTGAGTAGATGTAGCCCGGCCCGCCCTTTGAAGTTGACAAGTTCTTGGCATCTCAGAACCTCAAGGGAAGAGCAAGGTTATCTATGGTAGGCTGGGGCAGAACTAGCAGCAAGCAGAGCAAAGTTGTCCAAGAATAGCTTCCATTGGAATGCTAATGGCAATTGAAGAGGCAGGCCAGTGGCAAGCCACTAGCTTCTAGCAGTTTGAAAGTTGCAGACACAGTGCAGGTGTTGTGCGGCTTCCTTCTTGGCCTCCTAGAAGGTGCCGCGGTGCCGCGCTCTCCGTCTCTTGCTTGCCAATATGTTGCCGTGTTCCTCCTATTGTTTGGTTTGTTTTGATTTGTTTTTATGATGTTTTGGCGGGTTTTCGGAATGTTTTGGTGGTGTTTTAGAATGTTTTGTTTTCTCTTGTGTTGTTTTTATTGTCTTGGCAGGTTGTGGAACGTTTGGATTCGTTTTGGTGGGTTTTAAAATATTTTGGCGGGTATTTGGAATGTTTTGGTTTGCTTTCATTTGTTTTGATTATGTTTTGGCAAGTTATTGAAAGTTTCGATCACTTCTGACTGGTTTTCTAGTATTTTGGGATATTTTCAGAATGTTTTGATCAGTTTTAGAATGTTTTGTATTCTCTTGAGTTGTTTTTATTGTCTTGGCAGGTTTTGGAATGTTTGGATTGCTTTTGGCGGGTTTTAAAATATTTTGGCGGGTATTTGGAATGTTTTGGCGGGTATTCGGAATGTTTTGATTAGTTTTGACGGGTTTTGAAATATTTTGGCGGGTTTTTAGAAGGTTTTCATTGTGTTTAGCCCAGTTTTTGGTGTGTTTGGATTAGCTTTGGTGGGCTTTATCATGTTTTGTGAGGTTTTTTCGAATGTATTGATCACTTCTGTCTGGTTTTCTATTTTGGCGGGTTTGAAAATATTTTTGGATGAGTTTTGGTGGGTTTGAAAATATTTTGGCTCTTTGCGCAGAGACGACGGTGCCGGTTGCGGTGCGCTCCGGGGCGCTCCTTCTGCGGAAAGACGCCTGGCAGCGGCACTTGGGACAGCTCCGCGTCTCCGTATTCTGCGTTTCTTGCCTTCTGCATCTCAGCAAAATGCTTTCCCACTAGGTCTAGCAAGGAGAAACTGTGGCAGCTGAGTAGATGTAGCCCGGCCCGCCCTTTGAAGTTGACAAGTTCTTGGCATCTCAGAACCTCAAGGGAAGAGCAAGGTTATCTATGGTAGGCTGGGGCAGAACTAGCAGCAAGCAGAGCAAAGTTGTCCAAGAATAGCTTCCATTGGAATGCTAATGGCAATTGAAGAGGCAGGCCAGTGGCAAGCCACTAGCTTCTAGCAGTTTGAAAGTTGCAGACACAGTGCAGGTGTTGTGCGGCTTCCTTCTTGGCCTCCTAGAAGGTGCCGCGGTGCCGCGCTCTCCGTCTCTTGCTTGCCAATATGTTGCCGTGTTCCTCCTATTGTTTGGTTTGTTTTGATTTGTTTTTATGATGTTTTGGCGGGTTTTCGGAATGTTTTGGTGGTGTTTTAGAATGTTTTGTTTTCTCTTGTGTTGTTTTTATTGTCTTGGCAGGTTGTGGAACGTTTGGATTCGTTTTGGTGGGTTTTAAAATATTTTGGCGGGTATTTGGAATGTTTTGGTTTGCTTTCATTTGTTTTGATTATGTTTTGGCAAGTTATTGAAAGTTTTGATCACTTCTGACTGGTTTTCTAGTATTTTGGCATCTTTTCAGAATGTTTTGATCAGTTTTAGAATGTTTTGTATTCTCTTGAGTTGTTTTTATTGTCTTGGCAGGTTTTGGAATGTTTGGATTGCTTTTGGCGGGTTTTAAAATATTTTGGCGGGTATTTGGAATGTTTTGGCGGGTATTCGGAATGTTTTGATTAGTTTTGACGGGTTTTGAAATATTTTGGCGGGTTTTTAGAAGGTTTTGACTTGTTTTGATTCGGTTTAGCCCAGTTTTTGGTGTGTTTGGATTAGCTTTGGTGGGCTTTATCATGTTTTGTCAGGTTTTTTCGAATGTATTGATCACTTCTGTCTGGTTTTCTATTTTGGCGGGTTTGAAAATATTTTTGGATTAGTTTTGGCGGGTTTGAAAATATTTTGGCTCTTTGCGCAGAGACGACGGTGCCGGTTGCGGTGCGCTCCGGGGCGCTCCTTCTGCGGAAAGACGCCTGGCAGCGGCACTTGGGACAGCTCCGCGTCTCCGTATTCTGCGTTTCTTGCCTTCTGCATCTCAGCAAAATGCTTTCCCACTAGGTCTAGCAAGGAGAAACTGTGGCAGCTGAGTAGATGTAGCCCGGCCCGCCCTTTGAAGTTGAAAAGTTCTTGGCATCTCAGAGCCTCAAGGGAAGAGCAAGGTTATCTATGGTAGGCTGGGGCAGAACTAGCAGCAAGCAGAGCAAAGTTGTCCAAGAATAGCTTCCATTGGAATGCTAATGGCAATTGAAGAGGCAGGCCAGTGGCAAGCCACTAGCTTCTAGCAGTTTGAAAGTTGCAGACACAGTGCAGGTGTTGTGCGGCTTCCTTCTTGGCCTCCTAGAAGGTGCCGTACTCTCCGTCTCTTGCTTGCCAATATGTTGCCGTGTTCCTCCTATTGTTTGGTTTGTTTTGATTTTTTTGATGATCTTTTGGCGGGTTTTCGGAATGTTTTGGTGGTGTTTTAGAATGTTTTGTTTTCTCTTGTGTTGTTTTTATTGTCTTGGCAGGTTGTGGAACGTTTGGATTCGTTTTGGTGGGTTTTAAAATATTTTGGCGGGTATTTGGAATGTTTTGGTTTGCTTTCATTTGTTTTGATTATGTTTTGGCAAGTTATTGAAAGTTTTGATCACTTCTGACTGGTTTTCTAGTATTTTGGCATCTTTTCAGAATGTTTTGATCAGTTTTAGCAGGTTGTAAACTATTTTGTCAGGTTTTTGGAATGTTTTGGTTGGTTTTGATTTGTTTTTATGATGTTTTGCCAAGTTTTTTGAATGATTTGATCAGTTCTGGCTGGTTTTCTAATGTTTTGGCAATTTTCAGAATGTTTTGATGAGTTTTGTGGGTCTAAATCATTTTGGCGGTTTTCGGAATATTTTGGTTGGTTTTGATTTGTTTTTATGATGTTTTGTCGGGTTTTCGGAATGTTTTGGTTGGGTTTTAGAATGTTTTGTATTCTCTTGAGTTGTTTTTATTGTCTTGGCAGGTTTTGGAATGTTTGGATTCCTTTTGGCGGGTTTTAAAATATTTTGGCGGGTATTTGGAATGTTTTGGCGGGTATTCGGAATGTTTTGATTAGTTTTGACGGGTTTTGAAATATTTTGGAGGGTTTTTAGAAGGTTTTGATTCTGTTTAGCCCAGTTTTTGGTGTGTTTGGATTAGCTTTGGTGGGCTTTATCATGTTTTGTCAGGTTTTTTCGAATGTATTGATCACTTCTGTCTGGTTTTCTATTTTGGCGGGTTTGAAAATATTTTTGGATGAGTTTTGGCAGGTTTTAAAATATTTTGGCTCTTTGCGCAGAGACGACGGTGCCGGTTGCGGTGCGCTCCGGGGCGCTCCTTCTGCGGAAAGACGCCTGGCAGCGGCACTTGGGACAGCTCCGCGTCTCCGTATTCTGCGTTTCTTGCCTTCTGCATCTCAGCAAAATGCTTTCCCACTAGGTCTAGCAAGGAGAAACTGTGGCAGCTGAGTAGATGTAGCCCGGCCCGCCCTTTGAAGTTGAAAAGTTCTTGGCATCTCAGAGCCTCAAGGGAAGAGCAAGGTTATCTATGGTAGGCTGGGGCAGAACTAGCAGCAAGCAGAGCAAAGTTGTCCAAGAATAGCTTCCATTGGAATGCTAATGGCAATTGAAGAGGCAGGCCAGTGGCAAGCCACTAGCTTCTAGCAGTTTGAAAGTTGCAGACACAGTGCAGGTGTTGTGCGGCTTCTTTCTTGGCCTCCTAGAAGGTGCCGTGGTGCCGTGCTCTCCGTCTCTTGCTTGCCAATATGTTGCCATGTTCCTCCTATTGTTTGGTTTGTTTTGATTTGTTTTGATGATCTTTTGGCGGGTTTTCGGAATGTTTTGGTGGTGTTTTAGAATGTTTTGTTTTCTCTTGTGTTGTTTTTATTGTGTTGGCAGGTTGTGGAACGTTTGGATTCGTTTTGGTGGGTTTTAAAATATTTTGGCGGGTATTTGGAATGTTTTGGTTTGCTTTCATTTGTTTTGATTATGTTTTGGCAAGTTATTGAAAGTTTCGATCACTTCTGACTGGTTTTCTAGTATTTTGGCATCTTTTCAGAATGTTTTGATCAGTTTTAGCAGGTTGTAAACTATTTTGTCAGGTTTTTGGAATGTTTTGGTTGGTTTTGATTTGTTTTTATGATGTTTTGCCAAGTTTTTTGAATGTTTTGATCAGTTCTGGCTGGTTTTCTAATGTTTTGGCAATTTTCAGAATGTTTTGATGAGTTTTGTGGGTCTAAATCATTTTGGCGGTTTTCGGAATATTTTGGTTGGTTTTGATTTGTTTTTATGATGTTTTGTCGGGTTTTCGGAATGTTTTGGTTGGGTTTTAGAATGTTTTGTATTCTCTTGAGTTGTTTTTATTGTCTTGGCAGGTTTTGGAATGTTTGGATTGCTTTTGGCGGGTTTTAAAATATTTTGGCGGGTATTTGGAATGTTTTGGCAGGTATTCGGAATGTTTTGATTAGTTTTGACGGGTTTTGAAATATTTTGGCGGGTTTTTAGAAGGTTTTGATTCTGTTTAGCCCAGTTTTTGGTGTGTTTGGATTAGCTTTGGTGGGCTTTATCATGTTTTGTCAGGTTTTTTCGAATGTATTGATCACTTCTGTCTGGTTTTCTATTTTGGCGGGTTTGAAAATATTTTTGGATGAGTTTTGGCGGGTTTGAAAATATTTTGGCTCTTTGCGCAGAGACGACGGTGCCGGTTGCGGTGCGCTGCGGGGCGCTCCTTCTGCGGAAAGACGCCTGGCAGCGGCACTTGGGACAGCTCCGCGTCTCCGTATTCTGCGTTTCTTGCCTTCTGCATCTCAGCAAAATGCTTTCCCACTAGGTCTAGCAAGGAGAAACTGTGGCAGCTGAGTAGATGTAGCCCGGCCCGCCCTTTGAAGTTGACAAGTTCTTGGCATCTCAGAACCTCAAGGGAAGAGCAAGGTTATCTATGGTAGGCTGGGGCAGAACTAGCAGCAAGCAGAGCAAAGTTGTCCAAGAATAGCTTCCATTGGAATGCTAATGGCAATTGAAGAGGCAGGCCAGTGGCAAGCCACTAGCTTCTAGCAGTTTGAAAGTTGCAGACACAGTGCAGGTGTTGTGCGGCTTCCTTCTTGGCCTCCTAGAAGGTGCCGCGGTGCCGCGCTCTCCGTCTCTTGCTTGCCAATATGTTGCCGTGTTCCTCCTATTGTTTGGTTTGTTTTGATTTGTTTTGACGATCTTTTGGCGGGTTTTCGGAATGTTTTGGTGGTGTTTTAGAATGTTTTGTTTTCTCTTGTGTTGTTTTTATTGTCTTGGCAGGTTGTGGAACATTTGGATTCGTTTTGGCGGGTTTTAAAATATTTTGGCGGGTATTTGGAATGTTTTGGTTTGCTTTCATTTGTTTTGATTATGTTTTGGCAAGTTATTGAAAGTTTCGATCACTTCTGACTGGTTTTCTAGTATTTTGGCATCTTTTCAGAATGTTTTGATCAGTTTTAGCAGGTTGTAAACTATTTTGTCAGGTTTTTGGAATGTTTTGGTTGGTTTTGATTTGTTTTTATGATGTTTTGCCAAGTTTTTTGAATGTTTTGATCAGTTCTGGCTGGTTTTCTAATGTTTTGGCAATTTTCAGAATGTTTTGATGAGTTTTGTGGGTCTAAATCATTTTGGCGGTTTTCGGAATATTTTGGTTGGTTTTGATTTGTTTTTATGATGTTTTGTCGGGTTTTCGGAATGTTTTGGTTGGGTTTTAGAATGTTTTGTATTCTCTTGAGTTGTTTTTATTGTCTTGGAAGGTTTTGGAATGTTTGGATTCCTTTTGGCGGGTTTTAAAATATTTTGGCGGGTATTTGGAATGTTTTGGCGGGTATTCGGAATGTTTTGATTAGTTTTGACGGGTTTTGAAATATTTTGGCGGGTTTTTAGAAGGTTTTGATTCTGTTTAGCCCAGTTTTTGGTGTGTTTGGATTAGCTTTGGTGGGCTTTATCATGTTTTGTCAGGTTTTTTCGAATGTATTGATCACTTCTGTCTGGTTTTCTATTTTGGCGGGTTTGAAAATATTTTTGGATGAGTTTTGGCAGGTTTTAAAATATTTTGGCTCTTTGCGCAGAGACGACGGTGCCGGTTGCGGTGCGCTCCGGGGCGCTCCTTCTGCGGAAAGACGCCTGGCAGCGGCACTTGGGGCAGCTCCGCGTCTCCGTATTCTGCGTTTCTTGCCTTCTGCATCTCAGCAAAATGCTTTCCCACTAGGTCTAGCAAGGAGAAACTGTGGCAGCTGAGTAGATGTAGCCCGGCCCGCCCTTTGAAGTTGACAAGTTCTTGGCATCTCAGAACCTCAAGGGAAGAGCAAGGTTATCTATGGTAGGCTGGGGCAGAACTAGCAGCAAGCAGAGCAAAGTTGTCCAAGAATAGCTTCCATTGGAATGCTAATGGCAATTGAAGAGGCAGGCCAGTGGCAAGCCACTAGCTTCTAGCAGTTTGAAAGTTGCAGACACAGTGCAGGTGTTTTGCGGCTTCCTTCTTGGCCTCCTAGAAGGTGCCGCGCTCTCCGTCTCTTGCTTGCCAATATGTTGCCGTGTTCCTCCTATTGTTTGGTTTGTTTTGATTTGTTTTGATGATCTTTTGGCGGGTTTTCGGAATGTTTTGGTGGTGTTTTAGAATGTTTTGTTTTCTCTTGTGTTGTTTTTATTGTGTTGGCAGGTTGTGGAACGTTTGGATTCGTTTTGGTGGGTTTTAAAATATTTTGGCGGGTATTTGGAATGTTTTGGTTTGCTTTCATTTGTTTTGATTATGTTTTGGCAAGTTATTGAAAGTTTTGATCACTTCTGACTGGTTTTCTAGTATTTTGGCATCTTTTCAGAATGTTTTGATCAGTTTTAGCAGGTTGTAAACTATTTTGTCAGGTTTTTGGAATGTTTTGGTTGGTTTTGATTTGTTTTTATGATGTTTTGCCAAGTTTTTTGAATGTTTTGATCAGTTCTGGCTGGTTTTCTAATGTTTTGGCAATTTTCAGAATGTTTTGATGAGTTTTGTGGGTCTAAATCATTTTGGCGGTTTTCGGAATATTTTGGTTGGTTTTGATTTGTTTTTATGATGTTTTGTCGGGTTTTCGGAATGTTTTGGTTGGGTTTTAGAATGTTTTGTATTCTCTTGAGTTGTTTTTATTGTCTTGGCAGGTTTTGGAATGTTTGGATTGCTTTTGGCGGGTTTTAAAATATTTTGGCGGGTATTTGGAATGTTTTGGCGGGTATTCGGAATGTTTTGATTAGTTTTGACGGGTTTTGAAATATTTTGGCGGGTTTTTAGAAGGTTTTGACTTGTTTTGATTCTGTTTAGCCCAGTTTTTGGTGTGTTTGGATTAGCTTTGGTGGGCTTTATCATGTTTTGTGAGGTTTTTTCGAATGTATTGATCACTTCTGTCTGGTTTTCTATTTTGGCGGGTTTGAAAATATTTTTGGATGAGTTTTGGCGGGTTTGAAAATATTTTGGCTCTTTGCGCAGAGACGACGGTGCCGGTTGCGGTGCGCTCCGGGGCGCTCCTTCTGCGGAAAGACGCCTGGCAGCGGCACTTGGGACAGCTCCGCGTCTCCGTATTCTGCGTTTCTTGCCTTCTGCATCTCAGCAAAATGCTTTCCCACTAGGTCTAGCAAGGAGAAACTGTGGCAGCTGAGTAGATGTAGCCCGGCCCGCCCTTTGAAGTTGACAAGTTCTTGGCATCTCAGAACCTCAAGGGAAGAGCAAGGTTATCTATGGTAGGCTGGGGCAGAACTAGCAGCAAGCAGAGCAAAGTTGTCCAAGAATAGCTTCCATTGGAATGCTAATGGCAATTGAAGAGGCAGGCCAGTGGCAAGCCACTAGCTTCTAGCAGTTTGAAAGTTGCAGACACAGTGCAGGTGTTGTGCGGCTTCCTTCTTGGCCTCCTAGAAGGTGCCGCGGTGCCGCGCTCTCCGTCTCTTGCTTGCCAATATGTTGCCATGTTCCTCCTATTGTTTGGTTTGTTTTGATTTGTTTTGATGATCTTTTGGCGGGTTTTCGGAATGTTTTGGTGGTGTTTTAGAATGTTTTGTTTTCTCTTGTGTTGTTTTTATTGTGTTGGCAGGTTGTGGAACGTTTGGATTCGTTTTGGTGGGTTTTAAAATATTTTGGCGGGTATTTGGAATGTTTTGGTTTGCTTTCATTTGTTTTGATTATGTTTTGGCAAGTTATTGAAAGTTTTGATCACTTCTGACTGGTTTTCTAGTATTTTGGCATCTTTTCAGAATGTTTTGATCAGTTTTAGCAGGTTGTAAACTATTTTGTCAGGTTTTTGGAATGTTTTGGTTGGTTTTGATTTGTTTTTATGATGTTTTGCCAAGTTTTTTGAATGTTTTGATCAGTTCTGGCTGGTTTTCTAATGTTTTGGCAATTTTCAGAATGTTTTGATGAGTTTTGTGGGTCTAAATCATTTTGGCGGTTTTCGGAATATTTTGGTTGGTTTTGATTTGTTTTTATGATGTTTTGTCGGGTTTTCGGAATGTTTTGGTTGGGTTTTAGAATGTTTTGTATTCTCTTGAGTTGTTTTTATTGTCTTGGCAGGTTTTGGAATGTTTGGATTGCTTTTGGCGGGTTTTAAAATATTTTGGCGGGTATTTGGAATGTTTTGGCGGGTATTCGGAATGTTTTGATTAGTTTTGACGGGTTTTGAAATATTTTGGCGGGTTTTTAGAAGGTTTTGATTCTGTTTAGCCCAGTTTTTGGTGTGTTTGGATTAGCTTTGGTGGGCTTTATCATGTTTTGTCAGGTTTTTTCGAATGTATTGATCACTTCTGTCTGGTTTTCTATTTTGGCGGGTTTGAAAATATTTTTGGATGAGTTTTGGCGGGTTTGAAAATATTTTGGCTCTTTGCGCAGAGACGACGGTGCCGGTTGCGGTGCGCTGCGGGGCGCTCCTTCTGCGGAAAGACGCCTGGCAGCGGCACTTGGGACAGCTCCGCGTCTCCGTATTCTGCGTTTCTTGCCTTCTGCATCTCAGCAAAATGCTTTCCCACTAGGTCTAGCAAGGAGAAACTGTGGCAGCTGAGTAGATGTAGCCCGGCCCGCCCTTTGAAGTTGACAAGTTCTTGGCATCTCAGAACCTCAAGGGAAGAGCAAGGTTATCTATGGTAGGCTGGGGCAGAACTAGCAGCAAGCAGAGCAAAGTTGTCCAAGAATAGCTTCCATTGGAATGCTAATGGCAATTGAAGAGGCAGGCCAGTGGCAAGCCACTAGCTTCTAGCAGTTTGAAAGTTGCAGACACAGTGCAGGTGTTGTGCGGCTTCCTTCTTGGCCTCCTAGAAGGTGCCGCGGTGCCGCGCTCTCCGTCTCTTGCTTGCCAATATGTTGCCGTGTTCCTCCTATTGTTTGGTTTGTTTTGATTTGTTTTGACGATCTTTTGGCGGGTTTTCGGAATGTTTTGGTGGTGTTTTAGAATGTTTTGTTTTCTCTTGTGTTGTTTTTATTGTCTTGGCAGGTTGTGGAACATTTGGATTCGTTTTGGCGGGTTTTAAAATATTTTGGCGGGTATTTGGAATGTTTTGGTTTGCTTTCATTTGTTTTGATTATGTTTTGGCAAGTTATTGAAAGTTTCGATCACTTCTGACTGGTTTTCTAGTATTTTGGCATCTTTTCAGAATGTTTTGATCAGTTTTAGCAGGTTGTAAACTATTTTGTCAGGTTTTTGGAATGTTTTGGTTGGTTTTGATTTGTTTTTATGATGTTTTGCCAAGTTTTTTGAATGTTTTGATCAGTTCTGGCTGGTTTTCTAATGTTTTGGCAATTTTCAGAATGTTTTGATGAGTTTTGTGGGTCTAAATCATTTTGGCGGTTTTCGGAATATTTTGGTTGGTTTTGATTTGTTTTTATGATGTTTTGTCGGGTTTTCGGAATGTTTTGGTTGGGTTTTAGAATGTTTTGTATTCTCTTGAGTTGTTTTTATTGTCTTGGAAGGTTTTGGAATGTTTGGATTCCTTTTGGCGGGTTTTAAAATATTTTGGCGGGTATTTGGAATGTTTTGGCGGGTATTCGGAATGTTTTGATTAGTTTTGACGGGTTTTGAAATATTTTGGCGGGTTTTTAGAAGGTTTTGATTCTGTTTAGCCCAGTTTTTGGTGTGTTTGGATTAGCTTTGGTGGGCTTTATCATGTTTTGTCAGGTTTTTTCGAATGTATTGATCACTTCTGTCTGGTTTTCTATTTTGGCGGGTTTGAAAATATTTTTGGATGAGTTTTGGCAGGTTTTAAAATATTTTGGCTCTTTGCGCAGAGACGACGGTGCCGGTTGCGGTGCGCTCCGGGGCGCTCCTTCTGCGGAAAGACGCCTGGCAGCGGCACTTGGGGCAGCTCCGCGTCTCCGTATTCTGCGTTTCTTGCCTTCTGCATCTCAGCAAAATGCTTTCCCACTAGGTCTAGCAAGGAGAAACTGTGGCAGCTGAGTAGATGTAGCCCGGCCCGCCCTTTGAAGTTGACAAGTTCTTGGCATCTCAGAACCTCAAGGGAAGAGCAAGGTTATCTATGGTAGGCTGGGGCAGAACTAGCAGCAAGCAGAGCAAAGTTGTCCAAGAATAGCTTCCATTGGAATGCTAATGGCAATTGAAGAGGCAGGCCAGTGGCAAGCCACTAGCTTCTAGCAGTTTGAAAGTTGCAGACACAGTGCAGGTGTTTTGCGGCTTCCTTCTTGGCCTCCTAGAAGGTGCCGCGCTCTCCGTCTCTTGCTTGCCAATATGTTGCCGTGTTCCTCCTATTGTTTGGTTTGTTTTGATTTGTTTTGATGATCTTTTGGCGGGTTTTCGGAATGTTTTGGTGGTGTTTTAGAATGTTTTGTTTTCTCTTGTGTTGTTTTTATTGTGTTGGCAGGTTGTGGAACGTTTGGATTCGTTTTGGTGGGTTTTAAAATATTTTGGCGGGTATTTGGAATGTTTTGGTTTGCTTTCATTTGTTTTGATTATGTTTTGGCAAGTTATTGAAAGTTTTGATCACTTCTGACTGGTTTTCTAGTATTTTGGCATCTTTTCAGAATGTTTTGATCAGTTTTAGCAGGTTGTAAACTATTTTGTCAGGTTTTTGGAATGTTTTGGTTGGTTTTGATTTGTTTTTATGATGTTTTGCCAAGTTTTTTGAATGTTTTGATCAGTTCTGGCTGGTTTTCTAATGTTTTGGCAATTTTCAGAATGTTTTGATGAGTTTTGTGGGTCTAAATCATTTTGGCGGTTTTCGGAATATTTTGGTTGGTTTTGATTTGTTTTTATGATGTTTTGTCGGGTTTTCGGAATGTTTTGGTTGGGTTTTAGAATGTTTTGTATTCTCTTGAGTTGTTTTTATTGTCTTGGCAGGTTTTGGAATGTTTGGATTGCTTTTGGCGGGTTTTAAAATATTTTGGCGGGTATTTGGAATGTTTTGGCGGGTATTCGGAATGTTTTGATTAGTTTTGACGGGTTTTGAAATATTTTGGCGGGTTTTTAGAAGGTTTTGACTTGTTTTGATTCTGTTTAGCCCAGTTTTTGGTGTGTTTGGATTAGCTTTGGTGGGCTTTATCATGTTTTGTGAGGTTTTTTCGAATGTATTGATCACTTCTGTCTGGTTTTCTATTTTGGCGGGTTTGAAAATATTTTTGGATGAGTTTTGGCGGGTTTGAAAATATTTTGGCTCTTTGCGCAGAGACGACGGTGCCGGTTGCGGTGCGCTGCGGGGCGCTCCTTCTGCGGAAAGACGCCTGGCAGCGGCACTTGGGACAGCTCCGCGTCTCCGTATTCTGCGTTTCTTGCCTTCTGCATCTCAGCAAAATGCTTTCCCACTAGGTCTAGCAAGGAGAAACTGTGGCAGCTGAGTAGATGTAGCCCGGCCCGCCCTTTGAAGTTGACAAGTTCTTGGCATCTCAGAACCTCAAGGGAAGAGCAAGGTTATCTATGGTAGGCTGGGGCAGAACTAGCAGCAAGCAGAGCAAAGTTGTCCAAGAATAGCTTCCATTGGAATGCTAATGGCAATTGAAGAGGCAGGCCAGTGGCAAGCCACTAGCTTCTAGCAGTTTGAAAGTTGCAGACACAGTGCAGGTGTTGTGCGGCTTCCTTCTTGGCCTCCTAGAAGGTGCCGCGGTGCCGCGCTCTCCGTCTCTTGCTTGCCAATATGTTGCCATGTTCCTCCTATTGTTTGGTTTGTTTTGATTTGTTTTGATGATCTTTTGGCGGGTTTTCGGAATGTTTTGGTGGTGTTTTAGAATGTTTTGTTTTCTCTTGTGTTGTTTTTATTGTCTTGGCAGGTTGTGGAACGTTTGGATTCGTTTTGGCGGGTTTTAAAATATTTTGGCGGGTATTTGGAATGTTTTGGTTTGCTTTCATTTGTTTTGATTATGTTTTGGCAAGTTATTGAAAGTTTTGATCACTTCTGACTGGTTTTCTAGTATTTTGGCATCTTTTCAGAATGTTTTGATCAGTTTTAGCAGGTTGTAAACTATTTTGTCAGGTTTTTGGAATGTTTTGGTTGGTTTTGATTTGTTTTTATGATGTTTTGCCAAGTTTTTTGAATGTTTTGATCAGTTCTGGCTGGTTTTCTAATGTTTTGGCATTTTTTCAGAATGTTTTGATGAGTTTTGTGGGTCTAAATTATTTTGGCGGGTTTTCGGAATATTGTGGTTGGTTTTGATTTGTTTTTATGATGTTTTGGTGGGTTTTCGGAATGTTTTGGTTGGGTTTTAGAATGTTTTGTATTCTCTTGAGTTGTTTTTATTGTCTTGGCAGGTTTTGGAATGTTTGGATTCCTTTTGGCGGGTTTTAAAATATTTTGGCGGGTATTTGGAATGTTTTGGCGGGTATTCGGAATGTTTTGATTAGTTTTGACGGGTTTTGAAATATTTTGGAGGGTTTTTAGAAGGTTTTGATTCTGTTTAGCCCAGTTTTTGGTGTGTTTGGATTAGCTTTGGTGGGCTTTATCATGTTTTGTGAGGTTTTTTCGAATGTATTGATCACTTCTGTCTGGTTTTCTATTTTGGCGGGTTTGAAAATATTTTTGGATGAGTTTTGGCGGGTTTTAAAATATTTTGGCTCTTTGCGCAGAGACGACGGTGCCGGTTGCGGTGAGCTCCGGGGCGCTCCTTCTGCGGAAAGACGCCTGGCAGCGGCACTTGGGACAGCTCCGCGTCTCCGTATTCTGCGTTTCTTGCCTTCTGCATCTCAGCAAAATGCTTTCCCACTAGGTCTAGCAAGGAGAAACTGTGGCAGCTGAGTAGATGTAGCCCGGCCCGCCCTTTGAAGTTGACAAGTTCTTGGCATCTCAGAACCTCAAGGGAAGAGCAAGGTTATCTATGGTAGGCTGGGGCAGAACTAGCAGCAAGCAGAGCAAAGTTGTCCAAGAATAGCTTCCATTGGAATGCTAATGGCAATTGAAGAGGCAGGCCAGTGGCAAGCCACTAGCTTCTAGCAGTTTGAAAGTTGCAGACACAGTGCAGGTGTTGTGCGGCTTCTTTCTTGGCCTCCTAGAAGGTGCCGTGGTGCCGCGCTCTCCGTCTCTTGCTTGCCAATATGTTGCCATGTTCCTCCTATTGTTTGGTTTGTTTTGATTTGTTTTGATGATCTTTTGGCGGGTTTTCGGAATGTTTTGGTGGTGTT
Organism: Passer domesticus; assembly: GCF_036417665.1. NCBI lineage: Eukaryota > Metazoa > Chordata > Aves > Passeriformes > Passeridae > Passer > Passer domesticus. Next base: position 61,866,961 of record NC_087474.1, read on the forward strand.
TTAGAATGTTTTGTTTTCTCTTGTGTTGTTTTTATTGTGTTGGCAGGTTGTGGAACGTTTGGATTCGTTTTGGTGGGTTTTAAAATATTTTGGCGGGTGTTTGGAATGTTTTGGTTTGCTTTCATTTGTTTTGATTATGTTTTGGCAAGTTATTGAAAGTTTCGATCACTTCTGACTGGTTTTCTAGTATTTTGGGATCTTTTCAGAATGTTTTGATCAGTTTTAGAATGTTTTGTATTCTCTTGAGTTGTTTTTATTGTCTTGGCAGGTTTTGGAATGTTTGGATTGCTTTTGGCGGGTTTTAAAATATTTTGGCGGGTATTTGGAATGTTTTGGCGGGTATTCGGAAGGTTTTGATTAGTTTTGACGGGTTTTGAAATATTTTGGCGGGTTTTTAGAAGGTTTTGACTTGTTTTGATTCTGTTTAGCCCAGTTTTTGGTGTGTTTGGATTAGCTTTGGTGGGCTTTATCATGTTTTGTCAGGTTTTTTCGAATGTATTGATCACTTCTGTCTGGTTTTCTATTTTGGCGGGTTTGAAAATATTTTTGGATGAGTTTTGGCGGGTTTGAAAATATTTTGGCTCTTTGCGCAGAGACGACGGTGCCGGTTGCGGTGCGCTCCGGGGCGCTCCTTCTGCGGAAAGACGCCTGGCAGTGGCACTTGGGACAGCTCCGCGTCTCCGTATTCTGCGTTTCTTGCCTTCTGCATCTCAGCAAAATGCTTTCCCACTAGGTCTAGCAAGGAGAAACTGTGGCAGCTGAGTAGATGTAGCCCGGCCCGCCCTTTGAAGTTGACAAGTTCTTGGCATCTCAGAACCTCAAGGGAAGAGCAAGGTTATCTATGGTAGGCTGGGGCAGAACTAGCAGCAAGCAGAGCAAAGTTGTCCAAGAATAGCTTCCATTGGAATGCTAATGGCAATTGAAGAGGCAGGCCAGTGGCAAGCCACTATCTTCTAGCAGTTTGAAAGTTGCAGACACAGTGCAGGTGTTGTGCGGCTTCCTTCTTGGCCTCCTAGAAGGTGCCGCACTCTCCGTCTCTTGCTTGCCAATATGTTGCCGTGTTCCTCCTATTGTTTGGTTTGTTTTGATTTGTTTTGATGATGTTTTGGCGGGTTTTCGGAATGTTTTGGTGGTGTTTTAGAATGTTTTGTTTTCTCTTGTGTTGTTTTTATTGTCTTGGCAGGTTGTGGAACGTTTGGATTCGTTTTGGCGGGTTTTAAAATATTTTGGCGGGTATTTGGAATGTTTTGGTTTGCTTTCATTTGTTTTGATTATGTTTTGGCAAGTTATTGAAAGTTTCGATCACTTCTGACTGGTTTTCTAGTATTTTGGGATCTTTTCAGAATGTTTTGATCAGTTTTGGCAGGTTGTAAACTATTTTGTCAGGTTTTTGGAATGTTTTGGTTGGTTTTGATTTGTTTTTATGATGTTTTGCCAGGTTTTTTGAATGATTTGATCAGTTCTGGCTGGTTTTCTAATGTTTTGGCATCTTTTCAGAATGTTTTGATGAGTTTTGTGGGTCTAAATCATTTTGGCGGGTTTTCGGAATATTTTGGTTGGTTTTGATTTGTTTTTATGATGTTTTGGCGGGTTTTCGGAATGTTTTGGTTGGGTTTTAGAATGTTTTGTATTCTCTTGAGTTGTTTTTATTGTGTTGGCAGGTTTTGGAATGTTTGGATTTGTTTTGGCGGGTTTTAAAATATTCTGGCGGGTATTTGGAATGTTTTGGCGGGTATTCGGAAGGTTTTGATTAGTTTTGACGGGTTTTGAAATATTTTGGCGGGTTTTTAGAAGGTTTTGATTCTGTTTAGCCCAGTTTTTGGTGTGTTTGGATTAGCTTTGGTGGGCTTTATCATGTTTTGTCAGGTTTTTTCGAATGTATTGATCACTTCTGTCTGGTTTTCTATTTTGGCGGGTTTGAAAATATTTTTGGATGAGTTTTGGCGGGTTTGAAAATATTTTGGCTCTTTGCGCAGAGACGACGGTGCCGGTTGCGGTGCGCTCCGGGGCGCTCCTTCTGCGGAAAGACGCCTGGCAGCGGCACTTGGGACAGCTCCGCGTCTCCGTATTCTGCGTTTCTTGCCTTCTGCATCTCAGCAAAATGCTTTCCCACTAGGTCTAGCAAGGAGAAACTGTGGCAGCTGAGTAGATGTAGCCCGGCCCGCCCTTTGAAGTTGACAAGTTCTTGGCATCTCAGAACCTCAAGGGAAGAGCAAGGTTATCTATGGTAGGCTGGGGCAGAACTAGCAGCAAGCAGAGCAAAGTTGTCCAAGAATAGCTTCCATTGGAATGCTAATGGCAATTGAAGAGGCAGGCCAGTGGCAAGCCACTAGCTTCTAGCAGTTTGAAAGTTGCAGACACAGTGCAGGTGTTGTGCGGCTTCCTTCTTGGCCTCCTAGAAGGTGCCGCACTCTCCGTCTCTTGCTTGCCAATATGTTGCCGTGTTCCTCCTATTGTTTGGTTTGTTTTGATTTGTTTTGATGATGTTTTGGCGGGTTTTCGGAATGTTTTGGTGGTGTTTTAGAATGTTTTGTTTTCTCTTGTGTTGTTTTTATTGTCTTGGCAGGTTGTGGAACGTTTGGATTCGTTTTGGCGGGTTTTAAAATATTTTGGCGGGTATTTGGAATGTTTTGGTTTGCTTTCATTTGTTTTGATTATGTTTTGGCAAGTTATTGAAAGTTTCGATCACTTCTGACTGGTTTTCTAGTATTTTGGCATCTTTTCAGAATGTTTTGATCAGTTTTAGCAGGTTGTAAACTATTTTGTCAGGTTTTTGGAATGTTTTGGTTGGTTTTGATTTGTTTTTATGATGTTTTGCCAAGTTTTTTGAATGTTTTGATCAGTTCTGGCTGGTTTTCTAATGTTTTGGCAATTTTCAGAATGTTTTGTTGAGTTTTGTGGGTCTAAATCATTTTGGCGGTTTTCGGAATATTTTGGTTGGTTTTGATTTGTTTTTATGATGTTTTGGCGGGTTTTCGGAATGTTTTGGTTGGGTTTTAGAATGTTTTGTATTCTCTTGAGTTGTTTTTATTGTGTTGGCAGGTTTTGGAATGTTTGGATTTGTTTTGGCGGGTTTTAAAATATTCTGGCGGGTATTTGGAATGTTTTGGCGGGTATTCGGAAGGTTTTGATTAGTTTTGACGGGTTTTGAAATATTTTGGCGGGTTTTTAGAAGGTTTTGATTCTGTTTAGCCCAGTTTTTGGTGTGTTTGGATTAGCTTTGGTGGGCTTTATCATGTTTTGTCAGGTTTTTTCGAATGTATTGATCACTTCTGTCTGGTTTTCTATTTTGGCGGGTTTGAAAATATTTTTGGATGAGTTTTGGCGGGTTTGAAAATATTTTGGCTCTTTGCGCAGAGACGACGGTGCCGGTTGCGGTGCGCTCCGGGGCGCTCCTTCTGCGGAAAGACGCCTGGCAGCGGCACTTGGGACAGCTCCGCGTCTCCGTATTCTGCGTTTCTTGCCTTCTGCATCTCAGCAAAATGCTTTCCCACTAGGTCTAGCAAGGAGAAACTGTGGCAGCTGAGTAGATGTAGCCCGGCCCGCCCTTTGAAGTTGACAAGTTCTTGGCATCTCAGAACCTCAAGGGAAGAGCAAGGTTATCTATGGTAGGCTGGGGCAGAACTAGCAGCAAGCAGAGCAAAGTTGTCCAAGAATAGCTTCCATTGGAATGCTAATGGCAATTGAAGAGGCAGGCCAGTGGCAAGCCACTAGCTTCTAGCAGTTTGAAAGTTGCAGACACAGTGCAGGTGTTGTGCGGCTTCCTTCTTGGCCTCCTAGAAGGTGCCGCACTCTCCGTCTCTTGCTTGCCAATATGTTGCCGTGTTCCTCCTATTGTTTGGTTTGTTTTGATTTGTTTTGATGATCTTTTGGCGGGTTTTCGGAATGTTTTGGTGGTGTTTTAGAATGTTTTGTTTTCTCTTGTGTTGTTTTTATTGTCTTGGCAGGTTGTGGAACGTTTGGATTCGTTTTGGCGGGTTTTAAAATATTTTGGCGGGTATTTGGAATGTTTTGGTTTGCTTTCATTTGTTTTGATTATGTTTTGGCAAGTTATTGAAAGTTTCGATCACTTCTGACTGGTTTTCTAGTATTTTGGCATCTTTTCAGAATGTTTTGATCAGTTTTAGCAGGTTGTAAACTATTTTGTCAGGTTTTTGGAATGTTTTGGTTGGTTTTGATTTGTTTTTATGATGTTTTGCCAAGTTTTTTGAATGTTTTGATCAGTTCTGGCTGGTTTTCTAATGTTTTGGCAATTTTCAGAATGTTTTGTTGAGTTTTGTGGGTCTAAATCATTTTGGCGGTTTTCGGAATATTTTGGTTGGTTTTGATTTGTTTTTATGATGTTTTGTCGGGTTTTCGGAATGTTTTGGTTGGGTTTTAGAATGTTTTGTATTCTCTTGAGTTGTTTTTATTGTCTTGGCAGGTTTTGGAATGTTTGGATTGCTTTTGGCGGGTTTTAAAATATTTTGGCGGGTATTTGGAATGTTTTGGCGGGTATTCGGAATGTTTTGATTAGTTTTGACGGGTTTTGAAATATTTTGGCGGGTTTTTAGAAGGTTTTGATTCTGTTTAGCCCAGTTTTTGGTGTGTTTGGATTAGCTTTGGTGGGCTTTATCATGTTTTGTCAGGTTTTTTCGAATGTATTGATCACTTCTGTCTGGTTTTCTATTTTGGCGGGTTTGAAAATATTTTTGGATGAGTTTTGGCGGGTTTGAGAATATTTTGGCTCTTTGCGCAGAGACGACGGTGCCGGTTGCGGTGCGCTCCGGGGCGCTCCTTCTGCGGAAAGACGCCTGGCAGCGGCACTTGGGACAGCTCCGCGTCTCCGTATTCTGCGTTTCTTGCCTTCTGCATCTCAGCAAAATGCTTTCCCACTAGGTCTAGCAAGGAGAAACTGTGGCAGTTGAGTAGATGTAGCCCGGCCCGCCCTTTGAAGTTGACAAGTTCTTGGCATCTCAGAACCTCAAGGGAAGAGCAAGGTTATCTATGGTAGGCTGGGGCAGAACTAGCAGCAAGCAGAGCAAAGTTGTCCAAGAATAGCTTCCATTGGAATGCTAATGGCAATTGAAGAGGCAGGCCAGTGGCAAGCCACTAGCTTCTAGCAGTTTGAAAGTTGCAGACACAGTGCAGGTGTTGTGCGGCTTCCTTCTTGGCCTCCTAGAAGGTGCCGCACTCTCCGTCTCTTGCTTGCCAATATGTTGCCGTGTTCCTCCTATTGTTTGGTTTGTTTTGATTTGTTTTGATGATGTTTTGGCGGGTTTTCGGAATGTTTTGGTGGTGTTTTAGAATGTTTTGTTTTCTCTTGTGTTGTTTTTATTGTCTTGGCAGGTTGTGGAACGTTTGGATTCGTTTTGGCGGGTTTTAAAATATTTTGGCGGGTATTTGGAATGTTTTGGTTTGCTTTCATTTGTTTTGATTATGTTTTGGCAAGTTATTGAAAGTTTCGATCACTTCTGACTGGTTTTCTAGTATTTTGGCATCTTTTCAGAATGTTTTGATCAGTTTTAGCAGGTTGTAAACTATTTTGTCAGGTTTTTGGAATGTTTTGGTTGGTTTTGATTTGTTTTTATGATGTTTTGCCAAGTTTTTTGAATGTTTTGATCAGTTCTGGCTGGTTTTCTAATGTTTTGGCAATTTTCAGAATGTTTTGATGAGTTTTGTGGGTCTAAATCATTTTGGCGGTTTTCGGAATATTTTGGTTGGTTTTGATTTGTTTTTATGATGTTTTGTCGGGTTTTCGGAATGTTTTGGTTGGGTTTTAGAATGTTTTGTATTCTCTTGAGTTGTTTTTATTGTCTTGGCAGGTTTTGGAATGTTTGGATTGCTTTTGGCGGGTTTTAAAATATTTTGGCGGGTATTTGGAATGTTTTGGCGGGTATTCGGAATGTTTTGATTTGTTTAGACGGGTTTTGAAATATTTTGGCGGGTTTTTAGAAGGTTTTGATTCTGTTTAGCCCAGTTTTTGGTGTGTTTGGATTAGCTTTGGTGGGCTTTATCATGTTTTGTCAGGTTTTTTCGAATGTATTGATCACTTCTGTCTGGTTTTCTATTTTGGCGGGTTTGAAAATATTTTTGGATGAGTTTTGGCGGGTTTGAGAATATTTTGGCTCTTTGCGCAGAGACGACGGTGCCGGTTGCGGTGCGCTCCGGGGCGCTCCTTCTGCGGAAAGACGCCTGGCAGCGGCACTTGGGACAGCTCCGCGTCTCCGTATTCTGCGTTTCTTGCCTTCTGCATCTCAGCAAAATGCTTTCCCACTAGGTCTAGCAAGGAGAAACTGTGGCAGTTGAGTAGATGTAGCCCGGCCCGCCCTTTGAAGTTGACAAGTTCTTGGCATCTCAGAACCTCAAGGGAAGAGCAAGGTTATCTATGGTAGGCTGGGGCAGAACTAGCAGCAAGCAGAGCAAAGTTGTCCAAGAATAGCTTCCATTGGAATGCTAATGGCAATTGAAGAGGCAGGCCAGTGGCAAGCCACTAGCTTCTAGCAGTTTGAAAGTTGCAGACACAGTGCAGGTGTTGTGCGGCTTCCTTCTTGGCCTCCTAGAAGGTGCCGCGGTGCCGCGCTCTCCGTCTCTTGCTTGCCAATATGTTGCCGTGTTCCTCCTATTGTTTGGTTTGTTTTGATTTGTTTTGATGATGTTTTGGCGGGTTTTCGGAATGTTTTGGTGGTGTTTTAGAATGTTTTGTTTTCTCTTGTGTTGTTTTTATTGTCTTGGAAGGTTTTGGAACGTTTGGATTCGTTTTGGTGGGTTTTAAAATATTTTGGCGGGTGTTTGGAATGTTTTGGTTTGCTTTCATTTGTTTTGATTATGTTTTGGCAAGTTATTGAAAGTTTTGATCACTTCTGACTGGTTTTCTAGTATTTTGGCATCTTTTCAGAATGTTTTGATCAGTTTTAGAATGTTTTGTATTCTCTTGAGTTGTTTTTATTGTCTTGGCAGGTTTTGGAATGTTTGGATTGCTTTTGGCGGGTTTTAAAATATTTTGGCGGGTATTTGGATTGTTTTGGCGGGTATTCGGAAGGTTTTGATTAGTTTTGACGGGTTTTGAAATATTTTGGCGGGTTTTTAGAAGGTTTTGACTTGTTTTGATTCTGTTTAGCCCAGTTTTTGGTGTGTTTGGATTAGCTTTGGTGGGCTTTATCATGTTTTGTCAGGTTTTTTCGAATGTATTGATCACTTCTGTCTGGTTTTCTATTTTGGCGGGTTTGAAAATATTTTTGGATGAGTTTTGGCGGGTTTGAAAATATTTTGGCTCTTTGCGCAGAGACGACGGTGCCGGTTGCGGTGCGCTCCGGGGCGCTCCTTCTGCGGAAAGACGCCTGGCAGCGGCACTTGGGACAGCTCCGCGTCTCCGTATTCTGCGTTTCTTGCCTTCTGCATCTCAGCAAAATGCTTTCCCACTAGGTCTAGCAAGGAGAAACTGTGGCAGCTGAGTAGATGTAGCCCGGCCCGCCCTTTGAAGTTGACAAGTTCTTGGCATCTCAGAACCTCAAGGGAAGAGCAAGGTTATCTATGGTAGGCTGGGGCAGAACTAGCAGCAAGCAGAGCAAAGTTGTCCAAGAATAGCTTCCATTGGAATGCTAATGGCAATTGAAGAGGCAGGCCAGTGGCAAGCCACTATCTTCTAGCAGTTTGAAAGTTGCAGACACAGTGCAGGTGTTGTGCGGCTTCCTTCTTGGCCTCCTAGAAGGTGCCGCACTCTCCGTCTCTTGCTTGCCAATATGTTGCCGTGTTCCTCCTATTGTTTGGTTTGTTTTGATTTGTTTTGATGATCTTTTGGCGGGTTTTCGGAATGTTTTGGTGGTGTTTTAGAATGTTTTGTTTTCTCTTGTGTTGTTTTTATTGTCTTGGCAGGTTGTGGAACGTTTGGATTCGTTTTGGTGGGTTTTAAAATATTTTGGCGGGTATTTGGAATGTTTTGGTTTGCTTTCATTTGTTTTGATTATGTTTTGGCAAGTTATTGAAAGTTTTGATCACTTCTGACTGGTTTTCTAGTATTTTGGCATCTTTTCAGAATGTTTTGATCAGTTTTAGCAGGTTGTAAACTATTTTGTCAGGTTTTTGGAATGTTTTGGTTGGTTTTGATTTGTTTTTATGATGTTTTGCCAAGTTTTTTGAATGATTTGATCAGTTCTGGCTGGTTTTCTAATGTTTTGGCAATTTTCAGAATGTTTTGTTGAGTTTTGTGGGTCTAAATCATTTTGGCGGTTTTCGGAATATTTTGGTTGGTTTTGATTTGTTTTTATGATGTTTTGTCGGGTTTTCGGAATGTTTTGGTTGGGTTTTAGAATGTTTTGTATTCTCTTGAGTTGTTTTTATTGTCTTGGCAGGTTTTGGAATGTTTGGATTGCTTTTGGCGGGTTTTAAAATATTTTGGCGGGTATTTGGAATGTTTTGGCGGGTATTCGGAATGTTTTGATTAGTTTTGACGGGTTTTGAAATATTTTGGAGGGTTTTTAGAAGGTTTTGATTCTGTTTAGCCCAGTTTTTGGTGTGTTTGGATTAGCTTTGGTGGGCTTTATCATGTTTTGTCAGGTTTTTTCGAATGTATTGATCACTTCTGTCTGGTTTTCTATTTTGGCGGGTTTGAAAATATTTTTGGATGAGTTTTGGCAGGTTTTAAAATATTTTGGCTCTTTGCGCAGAGACGACGGTGCCGGTTGCGGTGCGCTCCGGGGCGCTCCTTCTGCGGAAAGACGCCTGGCAGCGGCACTTGGGACAGCTCCGCGTCTCCGTATTCTGCGTTTCTTGCCTTCTGCATCTCAGCAAAATGCTTTCCCACTAGGTCTAGCAAGGAGAAACTGTGGCAGCTGAGTAGATGTAGCCCAGCCCGCCCTTTGAAGTTGAAAAGTTCTTGGCATCTCAGAGCCTCAAGGGAAGAGCAAGGTTATCTATGGTAGGCTGGGGCAGAACTAGCAGCAAGCAGAGCAAAGTTGTCCAAGAATAGCTTCCATTGGAATGCTAATGGCAATTGAAGAGGCAGGCCAGTGGCAAGCCACTAGCTTCTAGCAGTTTGAAAGTTGCAGACACAGTGCAGGTGTTGTGCGGCTTCTTTCTTGGCCTCCTAGAAGGTGCCGTGGTGCCGCGCTCTCCGTCTCTTGCTTGCCAATATGTTGCCATGTTCCTCCTATTGTTTGGTTTGTTTTGATTTGTTTTGATGATCTTTTGGCGGGTTTTCGGAATGTTTTGGTGGTGTTTTAGAATGTTTTGTTTTCTCTTGTGTTGTTTTTATTGTCTTGGCAGGTTTTGGAATGTTTGGATTGCTTTTGGCGGGTTTTAAAATATTTTGGCGGGTATTTGGAATGTTTTGGCGGGTATTCGGAATGTTTTGATTAGTTTTGACGGGTTTTGAAATATTTTGGCGGGTTTTTAGAAGGTTTTGACTTGTTTTGATTCTGTTTAGCCCAGTTTTTGGTGTGTTTGGATTAGCTTTGGTGGGCTTTATCATGTTTTGTCAGGTTTTTTCGAATGTATTGATCACTTCTGTCTGGTTTTCTATTTTGGCGGGTTTGAAAATATTTTTGGATGAGTTTTGGCAGGTTTTAAAATATTTTGGCTCTTTGCGCAGAGACGACGGTGCCGGTTGCGGTGCGCTCCGGGGCGCTCCTTCTGCGGAAAGACGCCTGGCAGCGGCACTTGGGACAGCTCCGCGTCTCCGTATTCTGCGTTTCTTGCCTTCTGCATCTCAGCAAAATGCTTTCCCACTAGGTCTAGCAAGGAGAAACTGTGGCAGCTGAGTAGATGTAGCCCGGCCCGCCCTTTGAAGTTGAAAAGTTCTTGGCATCTCAGAGCCTCAAGGGAAGAGCAAGGTTATCTATGGTAGGCTGGGGCAGAACTAGCAGCAAGCAGAGCAAAGTTGTCCAAGAATAGCTTCCATTGGAATGCTAATGGCAATTGAAGAGGCAGGCCAGTGGCAAGCCACTAGCTTCTAGCAGTTTGAAAGTTGCAGACACAGTGCAGGTGTTTTGCGGCTTCCTTCTTGGCCTCCTAGAAGGTGCCGCACTCTCCATCTCTTGCTTGCCAATATGTTGCCGTGTTCCTCCTATTGTTTGGTTTGTTTTGATTTGTTTTGATGATCTTTTGGCGGGTTTTCGGAATGTTTTGGTGGTGTTTTAGAATGTTTTGTTTTCTCTTGTGTTGTTTTTATTGTCTTGGAAGGTTTTGGAACGTTTGGATTCGTTTTGGTGGGTTTTAAAATATTTTGGCGGTTGTTTGGAATGTTTTGGTTTGCTTTCATTTGTTTTGATTATGTTTTGGCAAGTTATTGAAAGTTTTGATCACTTCTGACTGGTTTTCTAGTATTTTGGCATCTTTTCATAATGTTTTGATCAGTTTTAGCAGGTTGTAAACTATTTTGTCAGGTTTTTGGAATGTTTTGGTTGGTTTTGATTTGTTTTTATGATGTTTTGTCGGGTTTTCGGAATGTTTTTGTTGGGTTTTAGAATGTTTTGTATTCTCTTGAGTTGTTTTTATTGTGTTGGCAGGTTTTGGAATGTTTGGATTTGTTTTGGCGGGTTTTAAAATATTTTGGCGGGTATTTGGAATGTTTTGGCGGGTATTCGGAAGGTTTTGATTAGTTTTGACGGGTTTTGAAATATTTTGGCGGGTTTTTAGAAGGTTTTGATTCTGTTTAGCCCAGTTTTTGGTGTGTTTGGATTAGCTTTGGTGGGCTTTATCATGTTTTGTCAGGTTTTTTCGAATGTATTGATCACTTCTGTCTGGTTTTCTATTTTGGCGGGTTTGAAAATATTTTTGGATGAGTTTTGGCAGGTTTTAAAATATTTTGGCTCTTTGCGCAGAGACGACGGTGCCGGTTGCGGTGCGCTCCGGGGCGCTCCTTCTGCGGAAAGACGCCTGGCAGCGGCACTTGGGACAGCTCCGCGTCTCCGTATTCTGCGTTTCTTGCCTTCTGCATCTCAGCAAAATGCTTTCCCACTAGGTCTAGCAAGGAGAAACTGTGGCAGCTGAGTAGATGTAGCCCGGCCCGCCCTTTGAAGTTGAAAAGTTCTTGGCATCTCAGAGCCTCAAGGGAAGAGCAAGGTTATCTATGGTAGGCTGGGGCAGAACTAGCAGCAAGCAGAGCAAAGTTGTCCAAGAATAGCTTCCATTGGAATGCTAATGGCAATTGAAGAGGCAGGCCAGTGGCAAGCCACTAGCTTCTAGCAGTTTGAAAGTTGCAGACACAGTGCAGGTGTTGTGCGGCTTCTTTCTTGGCCTCCTAGAAGGTGCCGCGGTGCCGCGCTCTCCGTCTCTTGCTTGCCAATATGTTGCCGTGTTCCTCCTATTGTTTGGTTTGTTTTGATTTGTTTTGATGATGTTTTGGCGGGTTTTCGGAATGTTTTGGTGGTGTTTTAGAATGTTTTGTTTTCTCTTGTGTTGTTTTTATTGTCTTGGCAGGTTGTGGAACGTTTGGATTCGTTTTGGTGGGTTTTAAAATATTTTGGCGGGTATTTGGAATGTTTTGGTTTGCTTTCATTTGTTTTGATTATGTTTTGGCAAGTTATTGAAAGTTTCGATCACTTCTGACTGGTTTTCTAGTATTTTGGCATCTTTTCAGAATGTTTTGATCAGTTTTAGCAGGTTGTAAACTATTTTGTCAGGTTTTTGGAATGTTTTGGTTGGTTTTGATTTGTTTTTATGATGTTTTGCCAAGTTTTTTGAATGTTTTGATCAGTTCTGGCTGGTTTTCTAATGTTTTGGCAATTTTCAGAATGTTTTGATGAGTTTTGTGGGTCTAAATCATTTTGGCGGTTTTCGGAATATTTTGGTTGGTTTTGATTTGTTTTTATGATGTTTTGTCGGGTTTTCGGAATGTTTTGGTTGGGTTTTAGAATGTTTTGTTTTCTCTTGTGTTGTTTATATTGTCTTGGCAGGTTTTGGAATGTTTGGATTGCTTTTGGCGGGTTTTAAAATATTTTGGCGGGTATTTGGAATGTTTTGGCGGGTATTCGGAATGTTTTGATTAGTTTTGACGGGTTTTGAAATATTTTGGAGGGTTTTTAGAAGGTTTTGATTGTGTTTAGCCCAGTTTTTGGTGTGTTTGGATTAGCTTTGGTGGGCTTTATCATGTTTTGTCAGGTTTTTTCGAATGTATTGATCACTTCTGTCTGGTTTTCTATTTTGGTGGGTTTGAAAATATTTTTGGATGAGTTTTGGCGGGTTTTAAAATATTTTGGCTCTTTGCGCAGAGACGACGGTGCCGGTTGCGGTGCGCTCCGGGGCGCTCCTTCTGCGGAAAGACGCCTGGCAGCGGCACTTGGGACAGCTCCGCGTCTCCGTATTCTGCGTTTCTTGCCTTCTGCATCTCAGCAAAATGCTTTCCCACTAGGTCTAGCAAGGAGAAACTGTGGCAGCTGAGTAGATGTAGCCCGGCCCGCCCTTTGAAGTTGAAAAGTTCTTGGCATCTCAGAACCTCAAGGGAAGAGCAAGGTTATCTATGGTAGGCTGGGGCAGAACTAGCAGCAAGCAGAGCAAAGTTGTCCAAGAATAGCTTCCATTGGAATGCTAATGGCAATTGAAGAGGCAGGCCAGTGGCAAGCCACTAGCTTCTAGCAGTTTGAAAGTTGCAGACACAGTGCAGGTGTTGTGCGGCTTCCTTCTTGGCCTCCTAGAAGGTGCCGCACTCTCCGTCTCTTGCTTGCCAATATGTTGCCGTGTTCCTCCTATTGTTTGGTTTGTTTTGATTTGTTTTGATGATCTTTTGGCGGGTTTTCGGAATGTTTTGGTGGTGTTTTAGAATGTTTTGTTTTCTCTTGTGTTGTTTTTATTGTCTTGGCAGGTTTTGGAACGTTTGGATTCGTTTTGGCGGGTTTTAAAATATTTTGGCGGTTGTTTGGAATGTTTTGGATTGATTTCATTTGTTTTGATTATGTTTTGGCAAGTTATTGAAAGTTTCGATCACTTCTGACTGGTTTTCTAGTATTTTGGCATCTTTTCAGAATGTTTTGATCAGTTTTAGCAGGTTGTAAACTATTTTGTCAGGTTTTTGGAATGTTTTGGTTGGTTTTGATTTGTTTTTATGATGTTTTGCCAAGTTTTTTGAATGATTTGATCAGTTCTGGCTGGTTTTCTAATGTTTTGGCAATGTTCAGAATGTTTTGATGAGTTTTGTGGGTCTAAATTATTTTGGCGGTTTTTGGAATATTTTGGTTGTTTTTGATTTGATTTGATGATGTTTTGTCGGGTTTTCGGAATGTTTTGGTTGGGTTTTAGAATGTTTTGTATTCTCTTGAGTTGTTTTTATTCTGTTGGCAGGTTTTGGAATGTTTGGATTGCTTTTGGCAGGTTTTAAAATATTTTGGCGGGTATTTGGAATGTTTTGGCGGGTATTCGGAAGGTTTTGATTTGTTTAGACGGGTTTTGAAATATTTTGGCGGGTTTTTAGAAGGTTTTGATTCTGTTTAGCCCAGTTTTTGGTGTGTTTGGATTAGCTTTGGTGGGCTTTATCATGTTTTGTCAGGTTTTTTCGAATGTATTGATCACTTCTGTCTGGTTTTCTATTTTGGTGGGTTTGAAAATATTTTTGGATTAGTTTTGGCGGGTTTTAAAATATTTTGGCTCTTTGCGCAGAGACGACGGTGCCGGTTGCGGTGCGCTCCGGGGCGCTCCTTCTGCGGAAAGACGCCTGGCAGCGGCACTTGGGACAGCTCCGCGTCTCCGTATTCTGCGTTTCTTGCCTTCTGCATCTCAGCAAAATGCTTTCCCACTAGGTCTAGCAAGGAGAAACTGTGGCAGCTGAGTAGATGTAGCCCGGCCCGCCCTTTGAAGTTGACAAGTTCTTGGCATCTCAGAACCTCAAGGGAAGAGCAAGGTTATCTATGGTAGGCTGGGGCAGAACTAGCAGCAAGCAGAGCAAAGTTGTCCAAGAATAGCTTCCATTGGAATGCTAATGGCAATTGAAGAGGCAGGCCAGTGGCAAGCCACTATCTTCTAGCAGTTTGAAAGTTGCAGACACAGTGCAGGTGTTGTGCGGCTTCCTTCTTGGCCTCCTAGAAGGTGCCGCACTCTCCGTCTCTTGCTTGCCAATATGTTGCCGTGTTCCTCCTATTGTTTGGTTTGTTTTGATTTGTTTTGATGATGTTTTGGCGGGTCTTCGGAATGTTTTGGTGGTGTTTTAGAATGTTTTGTTTTCTCTTGTGTTGTTTTTATTGTCTTGGCAGGTTGTGGAACGTTTGGATTCGTTTTGGCGGGTTTTAAAATATTTTGGCGGTTGTTTGGAATGTTTTGGTTTGCTTTCATTTGTTTTGATTATGTTTTGGCAAGTTATTGAAAGTTTCGATCACTTCTGACTGGTTTTCTAGTATTTTGGCATCTTTTCAGAATGTTTTGATCAGTTTTAGCAGGTTGTAAACTATTTTGTCAGGTTTTTGGAATGTTTTGGTTGGTTTTGATTTGTTTTTATGATGTTTTGCCAAGTTTTTTGAATGATTTGATCAGTTCTGGCTGGTTTTCTAATGTTTTGGCAATGTTCAGAATGTTTTGATGAGTTTTGTGGGTCTAAATTATTTTGGCGGTTTTTGGAATATTTTGGTTGTTTTTGATTTGATTTGATGATGTTTTGTCGGGTTTTCGGAATGTTTTGGTTGGGTTTTAGAATGTTTTGTATTCTCTTGAGTTGTTTTTATTCTGTTGGCAGGTTTTGGAATGTTTGGATTGCTTTTGGCAGGTTTTAAAATATTTTGGCGGGTATTTGGAATGTTTTGGCGGGTATTCGGAAGGTTTTGATTTGTTTAGACGGGTTTTGAAATATTTTGGCGGGTTTTTAGAAGGTTTTGATTGTGTTTAGCCCACTTTTTGGTGTGTTTGGATTAGCTTTGGTGGGCTTTATCATGTTTTGTCAGGTTTTTTCGAATGTATTGATCACTTCTGTCTGGTTTTCTATTTTGGTGGGTTTGAAAATATTTTTGGATTAGTTTTGGCGGGTTTTAAAATATTTTGGCTCTTTGCGCAGAGACGACGGTGCCGGTTGCGGTGCGCTCCGGGGCGCTCCTTCTGCGGAAAGACGCCTGGCAGCGGCACTTGGGACAGCTCCGCGTCTCCGTATTCTGCGTTTCTTGCCTTCTGCATCTCAGCAAAATGCTTTCCCACTAGGTCTAGCAAGGAGAAACTGTGGCAGCTGAGTAGATGTAGCCCGGCCCGCCCTTTGAAGTTGACAAGTTCTTGGCATCTCAGAACCTCAAGGGAAGAGCAAGGTTATCTATGGTAGGCTGGGGCAGAACTAGCAGCAAGCAGAGCAAAGTTGTCCAAGAATAGCTTCCATTGGAATGCTAATGGCAAATGCAGAGGCAGGCCAGTGGCAAGCCACTATCTTCTAGCAGTTTGAAAGTTGCAGACACAGTGCAGGTGTTGTGCGGCTTCCTTCTTGGCCTCCTAGAAGGTGCCGCGGTGCCGCGCTCTCCGTCTCTTGCTTGCCAATATGTTGCCGTGTTCCTCCTATTGTTTGGTTTGTTTTGATTTGTTTTGATGATCTTTTGGCGGGTTTTCGGAATGTTTTGGTGGTGTTTTAGAATGTTTTGTTTACTCTTGTGTTGTTTTTATTGTCTTGGCAGGTTGTGGAACGTTTGGATTCGTTTTGGCGGGTTTTAAAATATTTTGGCGGGTATTTGGAATGTTTTGGTTTGCTTTCATTTGTTTTGATTATGTTTTGGCAAGTTATTGAAAGTTTCGATCACTTCTGACTGGTTTTCTAGTATTTTGGCATCTTTTCAGAATGTTTTGATCAGTTTTAGCAGGTTGTAAACTATTTTGTCAGGTTTTTGGAATGTTTTGGTTGGTTTTGATTTGTTTTTATGATGTTTTGCCAAGTTTTTTGAATGTTTTGATCAGTTCTGGCTGGTTTTCTAATGTTTTGGCAATTTTCAGAATGTTTTGATGAGTTTTGTGGGTCTAAATCATTTTGGCGGTTTTCGGAATATTTTGGTTGGTTTTGATTTGTTTTTATGATGTTTTGTCGGGTTTTCGGAATGTTTTGGTTGGGTTTTAGAATGTTTTGTATTCTCTTGAGTTGTTTTTATTGTGTTGGCAGGTTTTGGAATGTTTGGATTGCTTTTGGCGGGTTTTAAAATATTTTGGCGGGTATTTGGAATGTTTTGGCGGGTATTCGGAATGTTTTGATTAGTTTTGACGGGTTTTGAAATATTTTGGCGGGTTTTTAGAAGGTTTTGATTCTGTTTAGCCCAGTTTTTGGTGTGTTTGGATTAGCTTTGGTGGGCTTTATCATGTTTTGTCAGGTTTTTTCGAATGTATTGATCACTTCTGTCTGGTTTTCTATTTTGGCGGGTTTGAAAATATTTTTGGATGAGTTTTGGCGGGTTTGAAAATATTTTGGCTCTTTGCGCAGAGACGACGGTGCCGGTTGCGGTGCGCTGCGGGGCGCTCCTTCTGCGGAAAGACGCCTGGTAGCGGCACTTGGGACAGCTCCGCGTCTCCGTATTCTGCGTTTCTTGCCTTCTGCATCTCAGCAAAATGCTTTCCCACTAGGTCTAGCAAGGAGAAACTGTGGCAGCTGAGTAGATGTAGCCCGGCCCGCCCTTTGAAGTTGAAAAGTTCTTGGCATCTCAGAGCCTCAAGGGAAGAGCAAGGTTATCTATGGTAGGCTGGGGCAGAACTAGCAGCAAGCAGAGCAAAGTTGTCCAAGAATAGCTTCCATTGGAATGCTAATGGCAATTGAAGAGGCAGGCCAGTGGCAAGCCACTAGCTTCTAGCAGTTTGAAAGTTGCAGACACAGTGCAGGTGTTTTGCGGCTTCTTTCTTGGCCTCCTAGAAGGTGCCGCGGTGCCGCGCTCTCCGTCTCTTGCTTGCCAATATGTTGCCATGTTCCTCCTATTGTTTGGTTTGTTTTGATTTGTTTTGATGATGTTTTGGCGGGTTTTCGGAATGTTTTGGTGGTGTTTTAGAATGTTTTGTTTTCTCTTGTGTTGTTTTTATTGTCTTGGCAGGTTGTGGAACGTTTGGATTCGTTTTGGCGGGTTTTAAAATATTTTGGCGGTTGTTTGGAATGTTTTGGTTTGCTTTCATTTGTTTTGATTATGTTTTGGCAAGTTATTGAAAGTTTCGATCACTTCTGACTGGTTTTCTAGTATTTTGGCATCTTTTCAGAATGTTTTGATCAGTTTTAGCAGGTTGTAAACTATTTTGTCAGGTTTTTGGAATGTTTTGGTTGGTTTTGATTTGTTTTTATGATGTTTTGCCAAGTTTTTTGAATGATTTGATCAGTTCTGGCTGGTTTTCTAATGTTTTGGCAATGTTCAGAATGTTTTGATGAGTTTTGTGGGTCTAAATTATTTTGGCGGTTTTTGGAATATTTTGGTTGTTTTTGATTTGATTTGATGATGTTTTGTCGGGTTTTCGGAATGTTTTGGTTGGGTTTTAGAATGTTTTGTATTCTCTTGAGTTGTTTTTATTCTGTTGGCAGGTTTTGGAATGTTTGGATTGCTTTTGGCAGGTTTTAAAATATTTTGGCGGGTATTTGGAATGTTTTGGCGGGTATTCGGAAGGTTTTGATTTGTTTAGACGGGTTTTGAAATATTTTGGCGGGTTTTTAGAAGGTTTTGATTGTGTTTAGCCCAGTTTTTGGTGTGTTTGGATTAGCTTTGGTGGGCTTTATCATGTTTTGTCAGGTTTTTTCGAATGTATTGATCACTTCTGTCTGGTTTTCTATTTTGGTGGGTTTGAAAATATTTTTGGATGAGTTTTGGCAGGTTTTAAAATATTTTGGCTCTTTGCGCAGAGACGACGGTGCCGGTTGCGGTGCGCTCCGGGGCGCTCCTTCTGCGGAAAGACGCCTGGCAGCGGCACTTGGGACAGCTCCGCGTCTCCGTATTCTGCGTTTCTTGCCTTCTGCATCTCAGCAAAATGCTTTCCCACTAGGTCTAGCAAGGAGAAACTGTGGCAGCTGAGTAGATGTAGCCCGGCCCGCCCTTTGAAGTTGACAAGTTCTTGGCATCTCAGAACCTCAAGGGAAGAGCAAGGTTATCTATGGTAGGCTGGGGCAGAACTAGCAGCAAGCAGAGCAAAGTTGTCCAAGAATAGCTTCCATTGGAATGCTAATGGCAATTGAAGAGGCAGGCCAGTGGCAAGCCACTAGCTTCTAGCAGTTTGAAAGTTGCAGACACAGTGCAGGTGTTGTGCGGCTTCCTTCTTGGCCTCCTAGAAGGTGCCGCGCTCTCCGTCTCTTGCTTGCCAATATGTTGCCGTGTTCCTCCTATTGTTTGGTTTGTTTTGATTTGTTTTGATGATCTTTTGGCGGGTTTTCGGAATGTTTTGGTGGTGTTTTAGAATGTTTTGTTTTCTCTTGTGTTGTTTTTATTGTCTTGGCAGGTTGTGGAACGTTTGGATTCGTTTTGGCGGGTTTTAAAATATTTTGGCGGGTATTTGGAATGTTTTGGTTTGCTTTCATTTGTTTTGATTATGTTTTGGCAAGTTATTGAAAGTTTCGATCACTTCTGACTGGTTTTCTAGTATTTTGGCATCTTTTCAGAATGTTTTGATCAGTTTTAGCAGGTTGTAAACTATTTTGTCAGGTTTTTGGAATGTTTTGGTTGGTTTTGATTTGTTTTTATGATGTTTTGCCAAGTTTTTTGAATGTTTTGATCAGTTCTGGCTCGTTTTCTAATGTTTTGGCAATTTTCAGAATGTTTTGATGAGTTTTGTGGGTCTAAATCATTTTGGCGGTTTTCGGAATATTTTGGTTGGTTTTGATTTGTTTTTATGATGTTTTGTCGGGTTTTCGGAATGTTTTGGTTGGGTTTTAGAATGTTTTGTATTCTCTTGAGTTGTTTTTATTGTGTTGGCAGGTTTTGGAATGTTTGGATTCCTTTTGGCGGGTTTTAAAATATTTTGGCGGGTATTTGGAATGTTTTGGCGGGTATTCGGAATGTTTTGATTAGTTTTGACGGGTTTTGAAATATTTTGGCGGGTTTTTAGAAGGTTTTGATTCTGTTTAGCCCAGTTTTTGGTGTGTTTGGATTAGCTTTGGTGGGCTTTATCATGTTTTGTCAGGTTTTTTCGAATGTATTGATCACTTCTGTCTGGTTTTCTATTTTGGCGGGTTTGAAAATATTTTTGGATGAGTTTTGGCGGGTTTGAAAATATTTTGGCTCTTTGCGCAGAGACGACGGTGCCGGTTGCGGTGCGCTCCGGGGCGCTCCTTCTGCGGAAAGACGCCTGGCAGCGGCACTTGGGACAGCTCCGCGTCTCCGTATTCTGCGTTTCTTGCCTTCTGCATCTCAGCAAAATGCTTTCCCACTAGGTCTAGCAAGGAGAAACTGTGGCAGCTGAGTAGATGTAGCCCGGCCCGCCCTTTGAAGTTGAAAAGTTCTTGGCATCTCAGAGCCTCAAGGGAAGAGCAAGGTTATCTATGGTAGGCTGGGGCAGAACTAGCAGCAAGCAGAGCAAAGTTGTCCAAGAATAGCTTCCATTGGAATGCTAATGGCAATTGAAGAGGCAGGCCAGTGGCAAGCCACTAGCTTCTAGCAGTTTGAAAGTTGCAGACACAGTGCAGGTGTTTTGCGGCTTCTTTCTTGGCCTCCTAGAAGGTGCCGCGGTGCCGCGCTCTCCGTCTCTTGCTTGCCAATATGTTGCCATGTTCCTCCTATTGTTTGGTTTGTTTTGATTTGTTTTGATGATCTTTTGGCGGGTTTTCGGAATGTTTTGGTGGTGTTTTAGAATGTTTTGTTTTCTCTTGTGTTGTTTTTATTGTCTTGGCAGGTTTTGGAACGTTTGGATTCGTTTTGGCGGGTTTTAAAATATTTTGGCGGTTGTTTGGAATGTTTTGGATTGATTTCATTTGTTTTGATTATGTTTTGGCAAGTTATTGAAAGTTTCGATCACTTCTGACTGGTTTTCTAGTATTTTGGCATCTTTTCAGAATGTTTTGATCAGTTTTAGCAGGTTGTAAACTATTTTGTCAGGTTTTTGGAATGTTTTGGTTGGTTTTGATTTGTTTTTATGATGTTTTGCCAAGTTTTTTGAATGATTTGATCAGTTCTGGCTGGTTTTCTAATGTTTTGGCAATGTTCAGAATGTTTTGATGAGTTTTGTGGGTCTAAATTATTTTGGCGGTTTTTGGAATATTTTGGTTGTTTTTGATTTGATTTGATGATGTTTTGTCGGGTTTTCGGAATGTTTTGGTTGGGTTTTAGAATGTTTTGTATTCTCTTGAGTTGTTTTTATTCTGTTGGCAGGTTTTGGAATGTTTGGATTGCTTTTGGCAGGTTTTAAAATATTTTGGCGGGTATTTGGAATGTTTTGGCGGGTATTCGGAAGGTTTTGATTTGTTTAGACGGGTTTTGAAATATTTTGGCGGGTTTTTAGAAGGTTTTGATTCTGTTTAGCCCAGTTTTTGGTGTGTTTGGATTAGCTTTGGTGGGCTTTATCATGTTTTGTCAGGTTTTTTCGAATGTATTGATCACTTCTGTCTGGTTTTCTATTTTGGTGGGTTTGAAAATATTTTTGGATTAGTTTTGGCGGGTTTTAAAATATTTTGGCTCTTTGCGCAGAGACGACGGTGCCGGTTGCGGTGCGCTCCGGGGCGCTCCTTCTGCGGAAAGACGCCTGGCAGCGGCACTTGGGACAGCTCCGCGTCTCCGTATTCTGCGTTTCTTGCCTTCTGCATCTCAGCAAAATGCTTTCCCACTAGGTCTAGCAAGGAGAAACTGTGGCAGCTGAGTAGATGTAGCCCGGCCCGCCCTTTGAAGTTGACAAGTTCTTGGCATCTCAGAACCTCAAGGGAAGAGCAAGGTTATCTATGGTAGGCTGGGGCAGAACTAGCAGCAAGCAGAGCAAAGTTGTCCAAGAATAGCTTCCATTGGAATGCTAATGGCAATTGAAGAGGCAGGCCAGTGGCAAGCCACTATCTTCTAGCAGTTTGAAAGTTGCAGACACAGTGCAGGTGTTGTGCGGCTTCCTTCTTGGCCTCCTAGAAGGTGCCGCACTCTCCGTCTCTTGCTTGCCAATATGTTGCCGTGTTCCTCCTATTGTTTGGTTTGTTTTGATTTGTTTTGATGATCTTTTGGCGGGTCTTCGGAATGTTTTGGTGGTGTTTTAGAATGTTTTGTTTTCTCTTGTGTTGTTTTTATTGTCTTGGCAGGTTGTGGAACGTTTGGATTCGTTTTGGCGGGTTTTAAAATATTTTGGCGGTTGTTTGGAATGTTTTGGTTTGCTTTCATTTGTTTTGATTATGTTTTGGCAAGTTATTGAAAGTTTCGATCACTTCTGACTGGTTTTCTAGTATTTTGGCATCTTTTCAGAATGTTTTGATCAGTTTTAGCAGGTTGTAAACTATTTTGTCAGGTTTTTGGAATGTTTTGGTTGGTTTTGATTTGTTTTTATGATGTTTTGCCAAGTTTTTTGAATGATTTGATCAGTTCTGGCTGGTTTTCTAATGTTTTGGCAATGTTCAGAATGTTTTGATGAGTTTTGTGGGTCTAAATTATTTTGGCGGTTTTTGGAATATTTTGGTTGTTTTTGATTTGATTTGATGATGTTTTGTCGGGTTTTCGGAATGTTTTGGTTGGGTTTTAGAATGTTTTGTATTCTCTTGAGTTGTTTTTATTCTGTTGGCAGGTTTTGGAATGTTTGGATTGCTTTTGGCAGGTTTTAAAATATTTTGGCGGGTATTTGGAATGTTTTGGCGGGTATTCGGAAGGTTTTGATTTGTTTAGACGGGTTTTGAAATATTTTGGCGGGTTTTTAGAAGGTTTTGATTGTGTTTAGCCCACTTTTTGGTGTGTTTGGATTAGCTTTGGTGGGCTTTATCATGTTTTGTCAGGTTTTTTCGAATGTATTGATCACTTCTGTCTGGTTTTCTATTTTGGTGGGTTTGAAAATATTTTTGGATTAGTTTTGGCGGGTTTTAAAATATTTTGGCTCTTTGCGCAGAGACGACGGTGCCGGTTGCGGTGCGCTCCGGGGCGCTCCTTCTGCGGAAAGACGCCTGGCAGCGGCACTTGGGACAGCTCCGCGTCTCCGTATTCTGCGTTTCTTGCCTTCTGCATCTCAGCAAAATGCTTTCCCACTAGGTCTAGCAAGGAGAAACTGTGGCAGCTGAGTAGATGTAGCCCGGCCCGCCCTTTGAAGTTGACAAGTTCTTGGCATCTCAGAACCTCAAGGGAAGAGCAAGGTTATCTATGGTAGGCTGGGGCAGAACTAGCAGCAAGCAGAGCAAAGTTGTCCAAGAATAGCTTCCATTGGAATGCTAATGGCAAATGCAGAGGCAGGCCAGTGGCAAGCCACTAGCTTCTAGCAGTTTGAAAGTTGCAGACACAGTGCAGGTGTTGTGCGGCTTCCTTCTTGGCCTCCTAGAAGGTGCCGCGGTGCCGCGCTCTCCGTCTCTTGCTTGCCAATATGTTGCCGTGTTCCTCCTATTGTTTGGTTTGTTTTGATTTGTTTTGATGATGTTTTGGCGGGTTTTCGGAATGTTTTGGTGGTGTTTTAGAATGTTTTGTTTTCTCTTGTGTTGTTTTTATTGTCTTGGCAGGTTGTGGAACGTTTGGATTCGTTTTGGCGGGTTTTAAAATATTTTGGCGGTTGTTTGGAATGTTTTGGTTTGCTTTCATTTGTTTTGATTATGTTTTGGCAAGTTATTGAAAGTTTCGATCACTTCTGACTGGTTTTCTAGTATTTTGGCATCTTTTCAGAATGTTTTGATCAGTTTTAGCAGGTTGTAAACTATTTTGTCAGGTTTTTGGAATGTTTTGGTTGGTTTTGATTTGTTTTTATGATGTTTTGCCAAGTTTTTTGAATGATTTGATCAGTTCTGGCTGGTTTTCTAATGTTTTGGCAATGTTCAGAATGTTTTGATGAGTTTTGTGGGTCTAAATTATTTTGGCGGTTTTTGGAATATTTTGGTTGTTTTTGATTTGATTTGATGATGTTTTGTCGGGTTTTCGGAATGTTTTGGTTGGGTTTTAGAATGTTTTGTATTCTCTTGAGTTGTTTTTATTCTGTTGGCAGGTTTTGGAATGTTTGGATTGCTTTTGGCAGGTTTTAAAATATTTTGGCGGGTATTTGGAATGTTTTGGCGGGTATTCGGAAGGTTTTGATTTGTTTAGACGGGTTTTGAAATATTTTGGCGGGTTTTTAGAAGGTTTTGATTGTGTTTAGCCCAGTTTTTGGTGTGTTTGGATTAGCTTTGGTGGGCTTTATCATGTTTTGTCAGGTTTTTTCGAATGTATTGATCACTTCTGTCTGGTTTTCTATTTTGGTGGGTTTGAAAATATTTTTGGATGAGTTTTGGCAGGTTTTAAAATATTTTGGCTCTTTGCGCAGAGACGACGGTGCCGGTTGCGGTGCGCTCCGGGGCGCTCCTTCTGCGGAAAGACGCCTGGCAGCGGCACTTGGGACAGCTCCGCGTCTCCGTATTCTGCGTTTCTTGCCTTCTGCATCTCAGCAAAATGCTTTCCCACTAGGTCTAGCAAGGAGAAACTGTGGCAGCTGAGTAGATGTAGCCCGGCCCGCCCTTTGAAGTTGACAAGTTCTTGGCATCTCAGAACCTCAAGGGAAGAGCAAGGTTATCTATGGTAGGCTGGGGCAGAACTAGCAGCAAGCAGAGCAAAGTTGTCCAAGAATAGCTTCCATTGGAATGCTAATGGCAATTGAAGAGGCAGGCCAGTGGCAAGCCACTAGCTTCTAGCAGTTTGAAAGTTGCAGACACAGTGCAGGTGTTGTGCGGCTTCCTTCTTGGCCTCCTAGAAGGTGCCGCGCTCTCCGTCTCTTGCTTGCCAATATGTTGCCGTGTTCCTCCTATTGTTTGGTTTGTTTTGATTTGTTTTGATGATCTTTTGGCGGGTTTTCGGAATGTTTTGGTGGTGTTTTAGAATGTTTTGTTTTCTCTTGTGTTGTTTTTATTGTCTTGGCAGGTTGTGGAACGTTTGGATTCGTTTTGGCGGGTTTTAAAATATTTTGGCGGGTATTTGGAATGTTTTGGTTTGCTTTCATTTGTTTTGATTATGTTTTGGCAAGTTATTGAAAGTTTCGATCACTTCTGACTGGTTTTCTAGTATTTTGGCATCTTTTCAGAATGTTTTGATCAGTTTTAGCAGGTTGTAAACTATTTTGTCAGGTTTTTGGAATGTTTTGGTTGGTTTTGATTTGTTTTTATGATGTTTTGCCAAGTTTTTTGAATGTTTTGATCAGTTCTGGCTGGTTTTCTAATGTTTTGGCAATTTTCAGAATGTTTTGATGAGTTTTGTGGGTCTAAATCATTTTGGCGGTTTTCGGAATATTTTGGTTGGTTTTGATTTGTTTTTATGATGTTTTGTCGGGTTTTCGGAATGTTTTGGTTGGGTTTTAGAATGTTTTGTATTCTCTTGAGTTGTTTTTATTGTGTTGGCAGGTTTTGGAATGTTTGGATTCCTTTTGGCGGGTTTTAAAATATTTTGGCGGGTATTTGGAATGTTTTGGCGGGTATTCGGAATGTTTTGATTAGTTTTGACGGGTTTTGAAATATTTTGGCGGGTTTTTAGAAGGTTTTGATTCTGTTTAGCCCAGTTTTTGGTGTGTTTGGATTAGCTTTGGTGGGCTTTATCATGTTTTGTCAGGTTTTTTCGAATGTATTGATCACTTCTGTCTGGTTTTCTATTTTGGCGGGTTTGAAAATATTTTTGGATGAGTTTTGGCGGGTTTGAAAATATTTTGGCTCTTTGCGCAGAGACGACGGTGCCGGTTGCGGTGCGCTCCGGGGCGCTCCTTCTGCGGAAAGACGCCTGGCAGCGGCACTTGGGACAGCTCCGCGTCTCCGTATTCTGCGTTTCTTGCCTTCTGCATCTCAGCAAAATGCTTTCCCACTAGGTCTAGCAAGGAGAAACTGTGGCAGCTGAGTAGATGTAGCCCGGCCCGCCCTTTGAAGTTGAAAAGTTCTTGGCATCTCAGAGCCTCAAGGGAAGAGCAAGGTTATCTATGGTAGGCTGGGGCAGAACTAGCAGCAAGCAGAGCAAAGTTGTCCAAGAATAGCTTCCATTGGAATGCTAATGGCAATTGAAGAGGCAGGCCAGTGGCAAGCCACTAGCTTCTAGCAGTTTGAAAGTTGCAGACACAGTGCAGGTGTTTTGCGGCTTCTTTCTTGGCCTCCTAGAAGGTGCCGCGGTGCCGCGCTCTCCGTCTCTTGCTTGCCAATATGTTGCCATGTTCCTCCTATTGTTTGGTTTGTTTTGATTTGTTTTGATGATCTTTTGGCGGGTTTTCGGAATGTTTTGGTGGTGTTTTAGAATGTTTTGTTTTCTCTTGTGTTGTTTTTATTGTCTTGGCAGGTTGTGGAACGTTTGGATTCGTTTTGGCGGGTTTTAAAATATTTTGGCGGTTGTTTGGAATGTTTTGGTTTGCTTTCATTTGTTTTGATTATGTTTTGGCAAGTTATTGAAAGTTTCGATCACTTCTGACTGGTTTTCTAGTATTTTGGCATCTTTTCAGAATGTTTTGATCAGTTTTAGAATGTTTTGTATTCTCTTGAGTTGTTTTTATTGTCTTGGCAGGTTTTGGAATGTTTGGATTGCTTTTGGCGGGTTTTAAAATATTTTGGCGGGTATTTGGAATGTTTTGGCGGGTATTCGGAAGGTTTTGATTAGTTTTGACGGGTTTTGAAATATTTTGGCGGGTTTTTAGAAGGTTTTGACTTGTTTTGATTCTGTTTAGCCCAGTTTTTGGTGTGTTTGGATTAGCTTTGGTGGGCTTTATCATGTTTTGTCAGGTTTTTTCGAATGTATTGATCACTTCTGTCTGGTTTTCTATTTTGGTGGGTTTGAAAATATTTTTGGATTAGTTTTGGCGGGTTTTAAAATATTTTGGCTCTTTGCGCAGAGACGACGGTGCCGGTTGCGGTGCGCTCCGGGGCGCTCCTTCTGCGGAAAGACGCCTGGCAGCGACACTTGGGACAGCTCCGCGTCTCCGTATTCTGCGTTTCTTGCCTTCTGCATCTCAGCAAAATGCTTTCCCACTAGGTCTAGCAAGGAGAAACTGTGGCAGCTGAGTAGATGTAGCCCGGCCCGCCCTTTGAAGTTGACAAGTTCTTGGCATCTCAGAACCTCAAGGGAAGAGCAAGGTTATCTATGGTAGGCTGGGGCAGAACTAGCAGCAAGCAGAGCAAAGTTGTCCAAGAATAGCTTCCATTGGAATGCTAATGGCAATTGAAGAGGCAGGCCAGTGGCAAGCCACTAGCTTCTAGCAGTTTGAAAGTTGCAGACACAGTGCAGGTGTTGTGCGGCTTCCTTCTTGGCCTCCTAGAAGGTGCCGCACTCTCCGTCTCTTGCTTGCCAATATGTTGCCGTGTTCCTCCTATTGTTTGGTTTGTTTTGATTTGTTTTGATGATGTTTTGGCGGGTCTTCGGAATGTTTTGGTGGTGTTTTAGAATGTTTTGTTTTCTCTTGTGTTGTTTTTATTGTCTTGGCAGGTTGTGGAACGTTTGGATTCGTTTTGGCGGGTTTTAAAATATTTTGGCGGTTGTTTGGAATGTTTTGGTTTGATTTCATTTGTTTTGATTATGTTTTGGCAAGTTATTGAAAGTTTCGATCACTTCTGACTGGTTTTCTAGTATTTTGGCATCTTTTCAGAATGTTTTGATCAGTTTTAGCAGGTTGTAAACTATTTTGTCAGGTTTTTGGAATGTTTTGGTTGGTTTTGATTTGTTTTTATGATGTTTTGCCAAGTTTTTTGAATGATTTGATCAGTTCTGGCTGGTTTTCTAATGTTTTGGCAATGTTCAGTATGTTTTGATGAGTTTTGTGGGTCTAAATTATTTTGGTGGTTTTTGGAATATTTTGGTTGTTTTTGATTTGATTTGATGATGTTTTGTCGGGTTTTCGGAATGTTTTGGTTGGGTTTTAGAATGTTTTGTATTCTCTTGAGTTGTTTTTATTCTGTTGACAGGTTTTGGAATGTTTGGATTGCTTTTGGCAGGTTTTAAAATATTTTGGCGGGTATTTGGAATGTTTTGGCGGGTATTCGGAAGGTTTTGATTTGTTTAGACGGGTTTTGAAATATTTTGGCGGGTTTTTAGAAGGTTTTGATTGTGTTTAGCCCAGTTTTTGGTGTGTTTGGATTAGCTTTGGTGGGCTTTATCATGTTTTGTCAGGTTTTTTCGAATGTATTGATCACTTCTGTCTGGTTTTCTATTTTGGCGGGTTTGAAAATATTTTTGGATGAGTTTTGGCGGGTTTGAAAATATTTTGGCTCTTTGCGCAGAGACGACGGTGCCGGTTGCGGTGCGCTCCGGGGCGCTCCTTCTGCGGAAAGACGCCTGGCAGCGGCACTTGGGACAGCTCCGCGTCTCCGTATTCTGCGTTTCTTGCCTTCTGCATCTCAGCAAAATGCTTTCCCACTAGGTCTAGCAAGGAGAAACTGTGGCAGCTGAGTAGATGTAGCCCGGCCCGCCCTTTGAAGTTGAAAAGTTCTTGGCATCTCAGAGCCTCAAGGGAAGAGCAAGGTTATCTATGGTAGGCTGGGGCAGAACTAGCAGCAAGCAGAGCAAAGTTGTCCAAGAATAGCTTCCATTGGAATGCTAATGGCAATTGAAGAGGCAGGCCAGTGGCAAGCCACTAGCTTCTAGCAGTTTGAAAGTTGCAGACACAGTGCAGGTGTTTTGCGGCTTCTTTCTTGGCCTCCTAGAAGGTGCCGCGGTGCCGCGCTCTCCGTCTCTTGCTTGCCAATATGTTGCCATGTTCCTCCTATTGTTTGGATTGTTTTGATTTGTTTTGATGATCTTTTGGCGGGTTTTCGGAATGTTTTGGTGGTGTTTTAGAATGTTTTGTTTTCTCTTGTGTTGTTTTTATTGTCTTGGCAGGTTGTGGAACGTTTGGATTCGTTTTGGCGGGTTTTAAAATATTTTGGCGGTTGTTTGGAATGTTTTGGTTTGCTTTCATTTGTTTTGATTATGTTTTGGCAAGTTATTGAAAGTTTCGATCACTTCTGACTGGTTTTCTAGTATTTTGGCATCTTTTCAGAATGTTTTGATCAGTTTTAGAATGTTTTGTATTCTCTTGAGTTGTTTTTATTGTCTTGGCAGGTTTTGGAATGTTTGGATTGCTTTTGGCGGGTTTTAAAATATTTTGGCGGGTATTTGGAATGTTTTGGCGGGTATTCGGAAGGTTTTGATTAGTTTTGACGGGTTTTGAAATATTTTGGCGGGTTTTTAGAAGGTTTTGACTTGTTTTGATTCTGTTTAGCCCAGTTTTTGGTGTGTTTGGATTAGCTTTGGTGGGCTTTATCATGTTTTGTCAGGTTTTTTCGAATGTATTGATCACTTCTGTCTGGTTCTCTATTTTGGCGGGTTTGAAAATATTTTTGGATGAGTTTTGGCGGGTTTGAAAATATTTTGGCTCTTTGCGCAGAGACAACGGTGCCGGTTGCGGTGCGCTCCGGGGCGCTCCTTCTGCGGAAAGACGCCTGGCAGCGGCACTTGGGACAGCTCCGCGTCTCCGTATTCTGCGTTTCTTGCCTTCTGCATCTCAGCAAAATGCTTTCCCACTAGGTCTAGCAAGGAGAAACTGTGGCAGCTGAGTAGATGTAGCCCGGCCCGCCCTTTGAAGTTGACAAGTTCTTGGCATCTCAGAACCTCAAGGGAAGAGCAAGGTTATCTATGGTAGGCTGGGGCAGAACTAGCAGCAAGCAGAGCAAAGTTGTCCAAGAATAGCTTCCATTGGAATGCTAATGGCAATTGAAGAGGCAGGCCAGTGGCAAGCCACTATCTTCTAGCAGTTTGAAAGTTGCAGACACAGTGCAGGTGTTGTGCGGCTTCCTTCTTGGCCTCCTAGAAGGTGCCGCACTCTCCGTCTCTTGCTTGCCAATATGTTGCCGTGTTCCTCCTATTGTTTGGTTTGTTTTGATTTGTTTTGATGATCTTTTGGCGGGTTTTCGGAATGTTTTGGTGGTGTTTTAGAATGTTTTGTTTTCTCTTGTGTTGTTTTTATTGTCTTGGCAGGTTGTGGAACGTTTGGATTCGTTTTGGCGGGTTTTAAAATATTTTGGCGGGTATTTGGAATGTTTTGGTTTGCTTTCATTTGTTTTGATTATGTTTTGGCAAGTTATTGAAAGTTTTGATCACTTCTGACTGGTTTTCTAGTATTTTGGCATCTTTTCAGAATGTTTTGATCAGTTTTAGCAGGTTGTAAACTATTTTGTCAGGTTTTTGGAATGTTTTGGTTGGTTTTGATTTGTTTTTATGATGTTTTGCCAAGTTTTTTGAATGTTTTGATCAGTTCTGGCTGGTTTTCTAATGTTTTGGCATTTTTTCAGAATGTTTTGATGAGTTTTGTGGGTCTAAATTATTTTGGCGGGTTTTCGGAATATTGTGGTTGGTTTTGATTTGTTTTTATGATGTTTTGTCGGGTTTTCGGAATGTTTTGGTTGGGTTTTAGAATGTTTTGTATTCTCTTGAGTTGTTTTTATTGTCTTGGCAGGTTTTGGAATGTTTGGATTCCTTTTGGCGGGTTTTAAAATATTTTGGCGGGTATTTGGAATGTTTTGGCGGGTATTCGGAATGTTTTGATTAGTTTTGACGGGTTTTGAAATATTTTGGAGGGTTTTTAGAAGGTTTTGATTCTGTTTAGCCCAGTTTTTGGTGTGTTTGGATTAGCTTTGGTGGGCTTTATCATGTTTTGTCAGGTTTTTTCGAATGTATTGATCACTTCTGTCTGGTTTTCTATTTTGGCGGGTTTGAAAATATTTTTGGATTAGTTTTGGCAGGTTTGAAAATATTTTGGCTCTTTGCGCAGAGACGACGGTGCCGGTTGCGGTGCGCTCCGGGGCGCTCCTTCTGCGGAAAGACGTCTGGCAGCGGCACTTGGGACAGCTCCGCGTCTCCGTATTCTGCGTTTCTTGCCTTCTGCATCTCAGCAAAATGCTTTCCCACTAGGTCTAGCAAGGAGAAACTGTGGCAGCTGAGTAGATGTAGCCCGGCCCGCCCTTTGAAGTTGACAAGTTCTTGGCATCTCAGAACCTCAAGGGAAGAGCAAGGTTATCTATGGTAGGCTGGGGCAGAACTAGCAGCAAGCAGAGCAAAGTTGTCCAAGAATAGCTTCCATTGGAATGCTAATGGCAATTGAAGAGGCAGGCCAGTGGCAAGCCACTAGCTTCTAGCAGTTTGAAAGTTGCAGACACAGTGCAGGTGTTTTGCGGCTTCCTTCTTGGCCTCCTAGAAGGTGCCGCACTCTCCGTCTCTTGCTTGCCAATATGTTGCCGTGTTCCTCCTATTGTTTGGTTTGTTTTGATTTGTTTTGATGATGTTTTGGCGGGTTTTCGGAATGTTTTGGTGGTGTTTTAGAATGTTTTGTTTTCTCTTGTGTTGTTTTTATTGTCTTGGCAGGTTTTGGAACGTTTGGATTCGTTTTGGCGGGTTTTAAAATATTTTGGCGGGTGTTTGGAATGTTTTGGTTTGCTTTCATTTGTTTTGATTATGTTTTGGCAAGTTATTGAAAGTTTTGATCACTTCTGACTGGTTTTCTAGTATTTTGGCATCTTTTCAGAATGTTTTGATCAGTTTTAGCAGGTTGTAAACTATTTTGTCAGGTTTTTGGAATGTTTTGGTTGGTTTTGATTTGTTTTTATGATGTTTTGCCAAGTTTTTTGAATGATTTGATCAGTTCTGGCTGGTTTTCTAATGTTTTGGCAATGTTCAGAATGTTTTGATGAGTTTTGTGGGTCTAAATTATTTTGGCGGTTTTTGGAATATTTTGGTTGGTTTTGATTTGATTTGATGATGTTTTGTCGGGTTTTCGGAATGTTTTGGTTGGGTTTTAGAATGTTTTGTATTCTCTTGAGTTGTTTTTATTGTCTTGGCAGGTTTTGGAATGTTTGGATTGCTTTTGGCGGGTTTTTGAAATATTTTGGCGGGTATTTGGAATGTTTTGGCGGGTATTCGGAATGTTTTGATTAGTTTTGACGGGTTTTGAAATATTTTGGCGGGTTTTTAGAAGGTTTTGATTGTGTTTAGCCCAGTTTTTGGTGTGTTTGGATTAGCTTTGGTGGGCTTTATCATGTTTTGTCAGGTTTTTTCGAATGTATTGATCACTTCTGTCTGGTTTTCTATTTTGGCGGGTTTGAAAATATTTTTGGATGAGTTTTGGCGTGTTTGAAAATATTTTGGCTCTTTGCGCAGAGACGACGGTGCCGGTTGCGGTGCGCTCCGGGGCGCTCCTTCTGCGGAAAGACGCCTGGCAGCGGCACTTGGGACAGCTCCGCGTCTCCGTATTCTGCGTTTCTTGCCTTCTGCATCTCAGCAAAATGCTTTCCCACTAGGTCTAGCAAGGAGAAACTGTGGCAGCTGAGTAGATGTAGCCCGGCCCGCCCTTTGAAGTTGACAAGTTCTTGGCATCTCAGAACCTCAAGGGAAGAGCAAGGTTATCTATGGTAGGCTGGGGCAGAACTAGCAGCAAGCAGAGCAAAGTTGTCCAAGAATAGCTTCCATTGGAATGCTAATGGCAATTGAAGAGGCAGGCCAGTGGCAAGCCACTAGCTTCTAGCAGTTTGAAAGTTGCAGACACAGTGCAGGTGTTGTGCGGCTTCCTTCTTGGCCTCCTAGAAGGTGCCGCGGTGCCGCGCTCTCCGTCTCTTGCTTGCCAATATGTTGCCGTGTTCCTCCTATTGTTTGGTTTGTTTTGATTTGTTTTGATGATCTTTTGGCGGGTTTTCGGAATGTTTTGGTGGTGTTTTAGAATGTTTTGTTTTCTCTTGTGTTGTTTTTATTGTCTTGGCAGGTTGTGGAACGTTTGGATTCGTTTTGGTGGGTTTTAAAATATTTTGGCGGGTATTTGGAATGTTTTGGTTTGCTTTCATTTGTTTTGATTATGTTTTGGCAAGTTATTGAAAGTTTCGATCACTTCTGACTGGTTTTCTAGTATTTTGGCATCTTTTCAGAATGTTTTGATCAGTTTTAGCAGGTTGTAAACTATTTTGTCAGGTTTTTGGAATGTTTTGGTTGGTTTTGATTTGTTTTTATGATGTTTTGCCAAGTTTTTTGAATGTTTTGATCAGTTCTGGCTGGTTTTCTAATGTTTTGGCAATGTTCAGAATGTTTTGATGAGTTTTGTGGGTCTAAATCATTTTGGCGGTTTTCGGAATATTTTGGTTGGTTTTGATTTGTTTTTATGATGTTTTGTCGGGTTTTCGGAATGTTTTGGTTGGGTTTTAGAATGTTTTGTATTCTCTTGAGTTGTTTTTATTGTCTTGGCAGGTTTTGGAATGTTTGGATTCCTTTTGGCGGGTTTTAAAATATTTTGGCGGGTATTTGGAATGTTTTGGCGGGTATTCGGAATGTTTTGATTAGTTTTGACGGGTTTTGAAATATTTTGGAGGGTTTTTAGAAGGTTTTGATTCTGTTTAGCCCAGTTTTTGTGTGTTTGGATTAGCTTTGGTGGGCTTTATCATGTTTTGTCAGGTTTTTTCGAATGTATTGATCACTTCTGTCTGGTTTTCTATTTTGGCGGGTTTGAAAATATTTTTGGATGAGTTTTGGCTGATTTGAATATATTTTGGCTCTTTGCGCAGAGACGACGGTGCCGGTTGCGGTGCGCTCCGGGGCGCTCCTTCTGCGGAAAGACGCCTGGCAGCGGCACTTGGGACAGCTCCGCGTCTCCGTATTCTGCGTTTCTTGCCTTCTGCATCTCAGCAAAATGCTTTCCCACTAGGTCTAGCAAGGAGAAACTGTGGCAGCTGAGTAGATGTAGCCCGGCCCGCCCTTTGAAGTTGAAAAGTTCTTGGCATCTCAGAGCCTCAAGGGAAGAGCAAGGTTATCTATGGTAGGCTGGGGCAGAACTAGCAGCAAGCAGAGCAAAGTTGTCCAAGAATAGCTTCCATTGGAATGCTAATGGCAATTGAAGAGGCAGGCCAGTGGCAAGCCACTAGCTTCTAGCAGTTTGAAAGTTGCAGACACAGTGCAGGTGTTGTGCGGCTTCTTTCTTGGCCTCCTAGAAGGTGCCGTGGTGCCGCGCTCTCCGTCTCTTGCTTGCCAATATGTTGCCATGTTCCTCCTATTGTTTGGATTGTTTTGATTTGTTTTGATGATCTTTTGGCGGGTTTTCGGAATGTTTTGGTGGTGTTTTAGAATGTTTTGTTTTCTCTTGTGTTGTTTTTATTGTCTTGGCAGGTTGTGGAACGTTTGGATTCGTTTTGGCGGGTTTTAAAATATTTTGGCGGTTGTTTGGAATGTTTTGGTTTGCTTTCATTTGTTTTGATTATGTTTTGGCAGGTTATTGAAAGTTTCGATCACTTCTGACTGGTTTTCTAGTATTTTGGCATCTTTTCAGAATGTTTTGATCAGTTTTAGAATGTTTTGTATTCTCTTGAGTTGTTTTTATTGTCTTGGCAGGTTTTGGAATGTTTGGATTGCTTTTGGCGGGTTTTAAAATATTTTGGCGGGTATTTGGAATGTTTTGGCGGGTATTCGGAAGGTTTTGATTAGTTTTGACGGGTTTTGAAATATTTTGGCGGGTTTTTAGAAGGTTTTGACTTGTTTTGATTCTGTTTAGCCCAGTTTTTGGTGTGTTTGGATTAGCTTTTGTGGGCTTTATCATGTTTTGTCAGGTTTTTTCGAATGTATTGATCACTTCTGTCTGGTTTTCTATTTTGGCGGGTTTGAAAATATTTTTGGATGAGTTTTGGCGGGTTTGAAAATATTTTGGCTCTTTGCGCAGAGACGACGGTGCCGGTTGCGGTGCTCTCCGGGGCGCTCCTTCTGCGGAAAGACGCCTGGCAGCGGCACTTGGGACAGCTCCGCGTCTCCGTATTCTGCGTTTCTTGCCTTCTGCATCTCAGCAAAATGCTTTCCCACTAGATCTAGCAAGGAGAAACTGTGGCAGCTGAGTAGATGTAGCCCGGCCCGCCCTTTGAAGTTGACAAGTTCTTGGCATCTCAGAACCTCAAGGGAAGAGCAAGGTTATCTATGGTAGGCTGGGGCAGAACTAGCAGCAAGCAGAGCAAAGTTGTCCAAGAATAGCTTCCATTGGAATGCTAATGGCAATTGAAGAGGCAGGCCAGTGGCAAGCCACTAGCTTCTAGCAGTTTGAAAGTTGCAGACACAGTGCAGGTGTTTTGCGGCTTCCTTCTTGGCCTCCTAGAAGGTGCCGCGCTCTCCGTCTCTTGCTTGCCAATATGTTGCCGTGTTCCTCCTATTGTTTGGTTTGTTTTGATTTGTTTTGATGATCTTTTGGCGGGTTTTCGGAATGTTTTGGTGGTGTTTTAGAATGTTTTGTTTTCTCTTGTGTTGTTTTTATTGTCTTGGCAGGTTGTGGAACGTTTGGATTCGTTTTGGCGGGTTTTAAAATATTTTGGCGGGTATTTGGAATGTTTTGGTTTGCTTTCATTTGTTTTGATTATGTTTTGGCAAGTTATTGAACGTTTCGATCACTTCTGACTGGTTTTCTAGTATTTTGGGATCTTTTCAGAATGTTTTGATCAGTTTTAGCAGGTTGTAAACTATTTTGTCAGGTTTTTGGAATGTTTTGGTTGGTTTTGATTTGTTTTTATGATGTTTTGCCAAGTTTTTTGAATGTTTTGATCAGTTCTGGCTGGTTTTCTAATGTTTTGGCATTTTTTCAGAATGTTTTGATGAGTTTTGTGGGTCTAAATTATTTTGGCGGGTTTTCGGAATATTGTGGTTGGTTTTGATTTGTTTTTATGATGTTTTGTCGGGTTTTCGGAATGTTTTGGTTGGGTTTTAGAATGTTTTGTATTCTCTTGAGTTGTTTTTATTGTCTTGGCAGGTTTTGGAATGTTTGGATTCCTTTTGGCGGGTTTTAAAATATTTTGGCGGGTATTTGGAATGTTTTGGCGGGTATTCGGAATGTTTTGATTAGTTTTGACGGGTTTTGAAATATTTTGGAGGGTTTTTAGAAGGTTTTGATTCTGTTTAGCCCAGTTTTTGGTGTGTTTGGATTAGCTTTGGTGGGCTTTATCATGTTTTGTCAGGTTTTTTCGAATGTATTGATCACTTCTGTCTGGTTTTCTATTTTGGCGGGTTTGAAAATATTTTTGGATTAGTTTTGGCAGGTTTGAAAATATTTTGGCTCTTTGCGCAGAGACGACGGTGCCGGTTGCGGTGCGCTCCGGGGCGCTCCTTCTGCGGAAAGACGCCTGGCAGCGGCACTTGGGACAGCTCCGCGTCTCCGTATTCTGCGTTTCTTGCCTTCTGCATCTCAGCAAAATGCTTTCCCACTAGGTCTAGCAAGGAGAAACTGTGGCAGCTGAGTAGATGTAGCCCGGCCCGCCCTTTGAAGTTGACAAGTTCTTGGCATCTCAGAACCTCAAGGGAAGAGCAAGGTTATCTATGGTAGGCTGGGGCAGAACTAGCAGCAAGCAGAGCAAAGTTGTCCAAGAATAGCTTCCATTGGAATGCTAATGGCAATTGAAGAGGCAGGCCAGTGGCAAGCCACTATCTTCTAGCAGTTTGAAAGTTGCAGACACAGTGCAGGTGTTTTGCGGCTTCCTTCTTGGCCTCCTAGAAGGTGCCGCACTCTCCGTCTCTTGCTTGCCAATATGTTGCCGTGTTCCTCCTATTGTTTGGTTTGTTTTGATTTGTTTTGATGATCTTTTGGCGGGTTTTCGGAATGTTTTGGTGGTGTTTTAGAATGTTTTGTTTTCTCTTGTGTTGTTTTTATTGTCTTGGAAGGTTTTGGAACGTTTGGATTCGTTTTGGCGGGTTTTAAAATATTTTGGCGGGTGTTTGGAATGTTTTGGTTTGCTTTCATTTGTTTTGATTATGTTTTGGCAAGTTATTGAAAGTTTCGATCACTTCTGACTGGTTTTCTAGTATTTTGGCATCTTTTCAGAATGTTTTGATCAGTTTTAGCAGGTTGTAAACTATTTTGTCAGGTTTTTGGAATGTTTTGGTTGGTTTTGATTTGTTTTTATGATGTTTTGCCAAGTTTTTTGAATGTTTTGATCAGTTCTGGCTGGTTTTCTAATGTTTTGGCAATGTTCAGAATGTTTTGATGAGTTTTGTGGGTCTAAATTATTTTGGCGGTTTTTGGAATATTTTGGTTGGTTTTGATTTGATTTGATGATGTTTTGTCGGGTTTTCGGAATGTTTTGGTTGGGTTTTAGAATGTTTTGTATTCTCTTGAGTTGTTTTTATTGTCTTGGCAGGTTTTGGAATGTTTGGATTGCTTTTGGCGGGTTTTAAAATATTTTGGCGGGTATTTGGAATGTTTTGGCGGGTATTCGGAAGGTTTTGATTAGTTTTGACGGGTTTTGAAATATTTTGGCGGGTTTTTAGAAGGTTTTGATTCTGTTTAGCCCAGTTTTTGGTGTGTTTGGATTAGCTTTGGTGGGCTTTATCATGTTTTGTCAGGTTTTTTCGAATGTATTGATCACTTCTGTCTGGTTTTCTATTTTGGCGGGTTTGAAAATATTTTTGGATGAGTTTTGGCGGGTTTGAAAATATTTTGGCTCTTTGCGCAGAGACGACGGTGCCGGTTGCGGTGCGCTCCGGGGCGCTCCTTCTGCGGAAAGACGCCTGGCAGCGGCACTTGGGACAGCTCCGCGTCTCCGTATTCTGCGTTTCTTGCCTTCTGCATCTCAGCAAAATGCTTTCCCACTAGGTCTAGCAAGGAGAAACTGTGGCAGCTGAGTAGATGTAGCCCGGCCCGCCCTTTGAAGTTGACAAGTTCTTGGCATCTCAGAACCTCAAGGGAAGAGCAAGGTTATCTATGGTAGGCTGGGGCAGAACTAGCAGCAAGCAGAGCAAAGTTGTCCAAGAATAGCTTCCATTGGAATGCTAATGGCAATTGAAGAGGCAGGCCAGTGGCAAGCCACTAGCTTCTAGCAGTTTGAAAGTTGCAGACACAGTGCAGGTGTTGTGCGGCTTCCTTCTTGGCCTCCTAGAAGGTGCCGCGGTGCCGCGCTCTCCGTCTCTTGCTTGCCAATATGTTGCCATGTTCCTCCTATTTTTTGGTTTGTTTTGATTTGTTTTGATGATCTTTTGGCGGGTTTTCGGAATGTTTTGGTGGTGTTTTAGAATGTTTTGTTTTCTCTTGTGTTGTTTTTATTGTCTTGGCAGGTTGTGGAACGTTTGGATTCGTTTTGGCGGGTTTTAAAATATTTGGGCGGGTATTTGGAATGTTTTGGTTTGCTTTCATTTGTTTTGATTATGTTTTGGCAAGTTATTGAAAGTTTTGATCACTTCTGACTGGTTTTCTAGTATTTTGGCATCTTTTCAGAATGTTTTGATCAGTTTTAGCAGGTTGTAAACTATTTTGTCAGGTTTTTGGAATGTTTTGGTTGGTTTTGATTTGTTTTTATGATGTTTTGCCAAGTTTTTTGAATGTTTTGATCAGTTCTGGCTGGTTTTCTAATGTTTTGGCATTTTTTCAGAATGTTTTGATGAGTTTTGTGGGTCTAAATTATTTTGGCGGGTTTTCGGAATATTGTGGTTGGTTTTGATTTGTTTTTATGATGTTTTGGTGGGTTTTCGGAATGTTTTGGTTGGGTTTTAGAATGTTTTGTATTCTCTTGAGTTGTTTTTATTGTCTTGGCAGGTTTTGGAATGTTTGGATTGCTTTTGGCGGGTTTTAAAATCTTTTGGCGGGTATTTGGAATGTTTTGGCGGGTATTCGGAAGGTTTTGATTAGTTTTGACGGGTTTTGAAATATTTTGGCGGGTTTTTAGAAGGTTTTGATTCTGTTTAGCCCAGTTTTTGGTGTGTTTGGATTAGCTTTGGTGGGCTTTATCATGTTTTGTGAGGTTTTTTCGAATGTATTGATCACTTCTGTCTGGTTTTCTATTTTGGCGGTTTTGAAAATATTTTTGGATGAGTTTTGGCAGGTTTGAAAATATTTTGGCTCTTTGCGCAGAGACGACGGTGCCGGTTGCGGTGCGCTCCGGGGCGCTCCTTCTGCGGAAAGACGCCTGGCAGCGGCACTTGGGACAGCTCCGCGTCTCCGTATTCTGCGTTTCTTGCCTTCTGCATCTCAGCAAAATGCTTTCCCACTAGGTCTAGCAAGGAGAAACTGTGGCAGCTGAGTAGATGTAGCCCGGCCCGCCCTTTGAAGTTGACAAGTTCTTGGCATCTCAGAACCTCAAGGGAAGAGCAAGGTTATCTATGGTAGGCTGGGGCAGAACTAGCAGCAAGCAGAGCAAAGTTGTCCAAGAATAGCTTCCATTGGAATGCTAATGGCAATTGAAGAGGCAGGCCAGTGGCAAGCCACTAGCTTCTAGCAGTTTGAAAGTTGCAGACACAGTGCAGGTGTTGTGCGGCTTCCTTCTTGGCCTCCTAGAAGGTGCCGCGGTGCCGCGCTCTCCGTCTCTTGCTTGCCAATATGTTGCCATGTTCCTCCTATTTTTTGGTTTGTTTTGATTTGTTTTGATGATCTTTTGGCGGGTTTTCGGAATGTTTTGGTGGTGTTTTAGAATGTTTTGTTTTCTCTTGTGTTGTTTTTATTGTCTTGGCAGGTTGTGGAACGTTTGGATTCGTTTTGGCGGGTTTTAAAATATTTGGGCGGGTATTTGGAATGTTTTGGTTTGCTTTCATTTGTTTTGATTATGTTTTGGCAAGTTATTGAAAGTTTTGATCACTTCTGACTGGTTTTCTAGTATTTTGGCATCTTTTCAGAATGTTTTGATCAGTTTTAGCAGGTTGTAAACTATTTTGTCAGGTTTTTGGAATGTTTTGGTTGGTTTTGATTTGTTTTTATGATGTTTTGCCAAGTTTTTTGAATGTTTTGATCAGTTCTGGCTGGTTTTCTAATGTTTTGGCATTTTTTCAGAATGTTTTGATGAGTTTTGTGGGTCTAAATTATTTTGGCGGGTTTTCGGAATATTGTGGTTGGTTTTGATTTGTTTTTATGATGTTTTGGTGGGTTTTCGGAATGTTTTGGTTGGGTTTTAGAATGTTTTGTATTCTCTTGAGTTGTTTTTGTTGTCTTGGCAGGTTTTGGAATGTTTGGATTGCTTTTGGCGGGTTTTAAAATATTTTGGCGGGTATTTGGAATGTTTTGGCGGGTATTCGGAAGGTTTTGATTAGTTTTGACGGGTTTTGAAATATTTTGGCGGGTTTTTAGAAGGTTTTGATTCTGTTTAGCCCAGTTTTTGGTGTGTTTGGATTAGCTTTGGTGGGCTTTATCATGTTTTGTCAGGTTTTTTCGAATGTATTGATCACTTCTGTCTGGTTTTCTATTTTGGCGGGTTTGAAAATATTTTTGGATGAGTTTTGGCGGGTTTTAAAATATTTTGGCTCTTTGCGCAGAGACGACGGTGCCGGTTGCGGTGCGCTCCGGGGCGCTCCTTCTGCGGAAAGACGCCTGGCAGCGGCACTTGGGACAGCTCCGCGTCTCCGTATTCTGCGTTTCTTGCCTTCTGCATCTCAGCAAAATGCTTTCCCACTAGGTCTAGCAAGGAGAAACTGTGGCAGCTGAGTAGATGTAGCCCGGCCCGCCCTTTGAAGTTGACAAGTTCTTGGCATCTCAGAACCTCAAGGGAAGAGCAAGGTTATCTATGGTAGGCTGGGGCAGAACTAGCAGCAAGCAGAGCAAAGTTGTCCAAGAATAGCTTCCATTGGAATGCTAATGGCAATTGAAGAGGCAGGCCAGTGGCAAGCCACTATCTTCTAGCAGTTTGAAAGTTGCAGACACAGTGCAGGTGTTGTGCGGCTTCCTTCTTGGCCTCCTAGAAGGTGCCGTGGTGCCGCGCTCTCCGTCTCTTGCTTGCCAATATGTTGCCGTGTTCCTCCTATTGTTTGGTTTGTTTTGATTTGTTTTGATGATCTTTTGGCGGGTTTTCGGAATGTTTTGGTGGTGTTTTAGAATGTTTTGTTTTCTCTTGTGTTGTTTTTATTGTCTTGGCAGGTTGTGGAACGTTTGGATTCGTTTTGGCGGGTTTTAAAATATTTGGGCGGGTATTTGGAATGTTTTGGTTTGCTTTCATTTGTTTTGATTATGTTTTGGCAAGTTATTGAAAGTTTTGATCACTTCTGACTGGTTTTCTAGTATTTTGGCATCTTTTCAGAATGTTTTGATCAGTTTTAGCAGGTTGTAAACTATTTTGTCAGGTTTTTGGAATGTTTTGGTTGGTTTTGATTTGTTTTTATGATGTTTTGCCAAGTTTTTTGAATGTTTTGATCAGTTCTGGCTGGTTTTCTAATGTTTTGGCATTTTTTCAGAATGTTTTGATGAGTTTTGTGGGTCTAAATTATTTTGGCGGGTTTTCGGAATATTGTGGTTGGTTTTGATTTGTTTTTATGATGTTTTGGTGGGTTTTCGGAATGTTTTGGTTGGGTTTTAGAATGTTTTGTATTCTCTTGAGTTGTTTTTATTGTCTTGGCAGGTTTTGGAATGTTTGGATTGCTTTTGGCGGGTTTTAAAATATTTTGGCGGGTATTTGGAATGTTTTGGCGGGTATTCGGAAGGTTTTGATTAGTTTTGACGGGTTTTGAAATATTTTGGCGGGTTTTTAGAAGGTTTTGATTCTGTTTAGCCCAGTTTTTGGTGTGTTTGGATTAGCTTTGGTGGGCTTTATCATGTTTTGTGAGGTTTTTTCGAATGTATTGATCACTTCTGTCTGGTTTTCTATTTTGGCGGGTTTGAAAATATTTTTGGATGAGTTTTGGCGGGTTTGAAAATATTTTGGCTCTTTGCGCAGAGACGACGGTGCCGGTTGCGGTGCGCTCCGGGGCGCTCCTTCTGCGGAAAGACGCCTGGCAGCGGCACTTGGGACAGCTCCGTGTCTCCGTATTCTGCGTTTCTTGCCTTCTGCATCTCAGCAAAATGCTTTCCCACTAGGTCTAGCAAGGAGAAACTGTGGCAGCTGAGTAGATGTAGCCCGGCCCACCCTTTGAAGTTGACAAGTTCTTGGCATCTCAGAACCTCAGGGGAAGAGCAAGGTTATCTATGGTAGGCTGGGGCAGAACTAGCAGCAAGCAGAGCAAAGTTGTCCAAGAATAGCTTCCATTGGAATGCTAATGGCAATTGAAGAGGCAGGCCAGTGGCAAGCCACTATCTTCTAGCAGTTTGAAAGTTGCAGACACAGTGCAGGTGTTGTGCGGCTTCCTTCTTGGCCTCCTAGAAGGTGCCGCACTCTCCGTCTCTTGCTTGCCAATATGTTGCCGTGTTCCTCCTATTGTTTGGTTTGTTTTGATTTGTTTTGATGATGTTTTGGCGGGTTTTCGGAATGTTTTGGTGGTGTTTTAGAATGTTTTGTTTTCTCTTGTGTTGTTTTTATTGTCTTGGCAGGTTGTGGAACGTTTGGATTCGTTTTGGCGGGTTTTAAAATATTTTGGCGGGTATTTGGAATGTTTTGGTTTGCTTTCATTTGTTTTGATTATGTTTTGGCAAGTTATTGAAAGTTTCGATCACTTCTGACTGGTTTTCTAGTATTTTGGCATCTTTTCAGAATGTTTTGATCAGTTTTAGAATGTTTTGTATTCTCTTGAGTTGTTTTTATTGTCTTGGCAGGTTTTGGAATGTTTGGATTGCTTTTGGCGGGTTTTAAAATATTTTGGCGGGTATTTGGAATGTTTTGGCGGGTATTCGGAAGGTTTTGATTAGTTTTGACGGGTTTTGAAATATTTTGGCGGGTTTTTAGAAGGTTTTGACTTGTTTTGATTCTGTTTAGCCCAGTTTTTGGTGTGTTTGGATTAGCTTTGGTGGGCTTTATCATGTTTTGTCAGGTTTTTTCGAATGTATTGATCACTTCTGTCTGGTTTTCTATTTTGGCGGGTTTGAAAATATTTTTGGATGAGTTTTGGCGGGTTTGAAAATATTTTGGCTCTTTGCGCAGAGACGACGGTGCCGGTTGCGGTGCGCTCCGGGGCGCTCCTTCTGCGGAAAGACGCCTGGCAGCGGCACTTGGGACAGCTCCGCGTCTCCGTATTCTGCGTTTCTTGCCTTCTGCATCTCAGCAAAATGCTTTCCCACTAGGTCTAGCAAGGAGAAACTGTGGCAGCTGAGTAGATGTAGCCCGGCCCGCCCTTTGAAGTTGACAAGTTCTTGGCATCTCAGAACCTCAAGGGAAGAGCAAGGTTA
Source organism: Passer domesticus (assembly GCF_036417665.1). Classification (NCBI taxonomy): domain Eukaryota; kingdom Metazoa; phylum Chordata; class Aves; order Passeriformes; family Passeridae; genus Passer; species Passer domesticus. The sequence goes on from NC_087474.1 coordinate 61,908,898, forward strand.
TCTATGGTAGGCTGGGGCAGAACTAGCAGCAAGCAGAGCAAAGTTGTCCAAGAATAGCTTCCATTGGAATGCTAATGGCAATTGAAGAGGCAGGCCAGTGGCAAGCCACTATCTTCTAGCAGTTTGAAAGTTGCAGACACAGTGCAGGTGTTGTGCGGCTTCCTTCTTGGCCTCCTAGAAGGTGCCGTGGTGCCGCGCTCTCCGTCTCTTGCTTGCCAATATGCTGCCATGTTCCTCCTATTGTTTGGTTTGTTTTGATTTGTTTTGATGATCTTTTGGCGGGTTTTCGGAATGTTTTGGTGGTGTTTTAGAATGTTTTGTTTTCTCTTGTGTTGTTTTTATTGTCTTGGCAGGTTGTGGAACGTTTGGATTCGTTTTGGCGGGTTTTAAAATATTTGGGCGGGTATTTGGAATGTTTTGGTTTGCTTTCATTTGTTTTGATTATGTTTTGGCAAGTTATTGAAAGTTTTGATCACTTCTGACTGGTTTTCTAGTATTTTGGCATCTTTTCAGAATGTTTTGATCAGTTTTAGCAGGTTGTAAACTATTTTGTCAGGTTTTTGGAATGTTTTGGTTGGTTTTGATTTGTTTTTATGATGTTTTGCCAAGTTTTTTGAATGTTTTGATCAGTTCTGGCTGGTTTTCTAATGTTTTGGCATTTTTTCAGAATGTTTTGATGAGTTTTGTGGGTCTAAATTATTTTGGCGGGTTTTCGGAATATTGTGGTTGGTTTTGATTTGTTTTTATGATGTTTTGGTGGGTTTTCGGAATGTTTTGGTTGGGTTTTAGAATGTTTTGTATTCTCTTGAGTTGTTTTTATTGTCTTGGCAGGTTTTGGAATGTTTGGATTGCTTTTGGCGGGTTTTAAAATATTTTGGCGGGTATTTGGAATGTTTTGGCGGGTATTCGGAATGTTTTGATTAGTTTTGACGGGTTTTGAAATATTTTGGCGGGTTTTTAGAAGGTTTTGATTCTGTTTAGCCCAGTTTTTGGTGTGTTTGGATTAGCTTTGGTGGGCTTTATCATGTTTTGTCAGGTTTTTTCGAATGTATTGATCACTTCTGTCTGGTTTTCTATTTTGGCGGGTTTGAAAATATTTTTGGATGAGTTTTGGCGGGTTTGAAAATATTTTGGCTCTTTGCGCAGAGACGACGGTGCCGGTTGCGGTGCGCTCCGGGGCGCTCCTTCTGCGGAAAGACGCCTGGCAGCGGCACTTGGGACAGCTCCGTGTCTCCGTATTCTGCGTTTCTTGCCTTCTGCATCTCAGCAAAATGCTTTCCCACTAGGTCTAGCAAGGAGAAACTGTGGCAGCTGAGTAGATGTAGCCCGGCCCACCCTTTGAAGTTGACAAGTTCTTGGCATCTCAGAACCTCAGGGGAAGAGCAAGGTTATCTATGGTAGGCTGGGGCAGAACTAGCAGCAAGCAGAGCAAAGTTGTCCAAGAATAGCTTCCATTGGAATGCTAATGGCAATTGAAGAGGCAGGCCAGTGGCAAGCCACTATCTTCTAGCAGTTTGAAAGTTGCAGACACAGTGCAGGTGTTGTGCGGCTTCCTTCTTGGCCTCCTAGAAGGTGCCGCACTCTCCGTCTCTTGCTTGCCAATATGTTGCCGTGTTCCTCCTATTGTTTGGTTTGTTTTGATTTGTTTTGATGATGTTTTGGCGGGTTTTCGGAATGTTTTGGTGGTGTTTTAGAATGTTTTGTTTTCTCTTGTGTTGTTTTTATTGTCTTGGCAGGTTGTGGAACGTTTGGATTCGTTTTGGCGGGTTTTAAAATATTTTGGCGGGTATTTGGAATGTTTTGGTTTGCTTTCATTTGTTTTGATTATGTTTTGGCAAGTTATTGAAAGTTTCGATCACTTCTGACTGGTTTTCTAGTATTTTGGCATCTTTTCAGAATGTTTTGATCAGTTTTAGAATGTTTTGTATTCTCTTGAGTTGTTTTTATTGTCTTGGCAGGTTTTGGAATGTTTGGATTGCTTTTGGCGGGTTTTAAAATATTTTGGCGGGTATTTGGAATGTTTTGGCGGGTATTCGGAAGGTTTTGATTAGTTTTGACGGGTTTTGAAATATTTTGGCGGGTTTTTAGAAGGTTTTGACTTGTTTTGATTCTGTTTAGCCCAGTTTTTGGTGTGTTTGGATTAGCTTTGGTGGGCTTTATCATGTTTTGTCAGGTTTTTTCGAATGTATTGATCACTTCTGTCTGGTTTTCTATTTTGGCGGGTTTGAAAATATTTTTGGATGAGTTTTGGCGGGTTTGAAAATATTTTGGCTCTTTGCGCAGAGACGACGGTGCCGGTTGCGGTGCGCTCCGGGGCGCTCCTTCTGCGGAAAGACGCCTGGCAGCGGCACTTGGGACAGCTCCGCGTCTCCGTATTCTGCGTTTCTTGCCTTCTGCATCTCAGCAAAATGCTTTCCCACTAGGTCTAGCAAGGAGAAACTGTGGCAGCTGAGTAGATGTAGCCCGGCCCGCCCTTTGAAGTTGACAAGTTCTTGGCATCTCAGAACCTCAAGGGAAGAGCAAGGTTATCTATGGTAGGCTGGGGCAGAACTAGCAGCAAGCAGAGCAAAGTTGTCCAAGAATAGCTTCCATTGGAATGCTAATGGCAATTGAAGAGGCAGGCCAGTGGCAAGCCACTAGCTTCTAGCAGTTTGAAAGTTGCAGACACAGTGCAGGTGTTGTGCGGCTTCCTTCTTGGCCTCCTAGAAGGTGCCGCGCTCTCCGTCTCTTGCTTGCCAATATGTTGCCGTGTTCCTCCTATTGTTTGGTTTGTTTTGATTTGTTTTGATGATCTTTTGGCGGGTTTTCGGAATGTTTTGGTGGTGTTTTAGAATGTTTTGTTTTCTCTTGTGTTGTTTTTATTGTCTTGGCAGGTTGTGGAACATTTGGATTCGTTTTGGCGGGTTTTAAAATATTTTGGCGGGTATTTGGAATGTTTTGGTTTGCTTTCATTTGTTTTGATTATGTTTTGGCAAGTTATTGAAAGTTTCGATCACTTCTGACTGGTTTTCTAGTATTTTGGGATCTTTTCAGAATGTTTTGATCAGTTTTAGAATGTTTTGTATTCTCTTGAGTTGTTTTTATTGTCTTGGCAGGTTTTGGAATGTTTGGATTGCTTTTGGCGGGTTTTAAAATATTTTGGCGGGTATTTGGAATGTTTTGGCGGGTATTCGGAAGGTTTTGATTAGTTTTGACGGGTTTTGAAATATTTTGGCGGGTTTTTAGAAGGTTTTGACTTGTTTTGATTCTGTTTAGCCCAGTTTTTGGTGTGTTTGGATTAGCTTTGGTGGGCTTTATCATGTTTTGTCAGGTTTTTTCGAATGTATTGATCACTTCTGTCTGGTTTTCTATTTTGGCGGGTTTGAAAATATTTTTGGATGAGTTTTGGCGGGTTTGAAAATATTTTGGCTCTTTGCGCAGAGACGACGGTGCCGGTTGCGGTGCGCTCCGGGGCGCTCCTTCTGCGGAAAGACGCCTGGCAGCGGCACTTGGGACAGCTCCGCGTCTCCGTATTCTGCGTTTCTTGCCTTCTGCATCTCAGCAAAATGCTTTCCCACTAGGTCTAGCAAGGAGAAACTGTGGCAGCTGAGTAGATGTAGCCCGGCCCGCCCTTTGAAGTTGACAAGTTCTTGGCATCTCAGAACCTCAAGGGAAGAGCAAGGTTATCTATGGTAGGCTGGGGCAGAACTAGCAGCAAGCAGAGCAAAGTTGTCCAAGAATAGCTTCCATTGGAATGCTAATGGCAATTGAAGAGGCAGGCCAGTGGCAAGCCACTAGCTTCTAGCAGTTTGAAAGTTGCAGACACAGTGCAGGTGTTGTGCGGCTTCCTTCTTGGCCTCCTAGAAGGTGCCGCGGTGCCGCGCTCTCCGTCTCTTGCTTGCCAATATGTTGCCGTGTTCCTCCTATTGTTTGGTTTGTTTTGATTTGTTTTGATGATCTTTTGGCGGGTTTTCGGAATGTTTTGGTGGTGTTTTAGAATGTTTTGTTTTCTCTTGTGTTGTTTTTATTGTCTTGGCAGGTTGTGGAACGTTTGGATTCGTTTTGGCGGGTTTTAAAATATTTTGGCGGGTATTTGGAATGTTTTGGTTTGCTTTCATTTGTTTTGATTATGTTTTGGCAAGTTATTGAAAGTTTCGATCACTTCTGACTGGTTTTCTAGTATTTTGGGATCTTTTCAGAATGTTTTGATCAGTTTTAGAATGTTTTGTATTCTCTTGAGTTGTTTTTATTGTCTTGGCAGGTTTTGGAATGTTTGGATTGCTTTTGGCGGGTTTTAAAATATTTTGGCGGGTATTTGGAATGTTTTGGCGGGTATTCGGAAGGTTTTGATTAGTTTTGACGGGTTTTGAAATATTTTGGCGGGTTTTTAGAAGGTTTTGACTTGTTTTGATTCTGTTTAGCCCAGTTTTTGGTGTGTTTGGATTAGCTTTGGTGGGCTTTATCATGTTTTGTCAGGTTTTTTCGAATGTATTGATCACTTCTGTCTGGTTTTCTATTTTGGCGGGTTTGAAAATATTTTTGGATGAGTTTTGGCGGGTTTGAAAATATTTTGGCTCTTTGCGCAGAGACGACGGTGCCGGTTGCGGTGCGCTCCGGGGCGCTCCTTCTGCGGAAAGAGGCCTGGCAGCGGCACTTGGGACAGCTCCGCGTCTCCGTATTCTGCGTTTCTTGCCTTCTGCATCTCAGCAAAATGCTTTCCCACTAGGTCTAGCAAGGAGAAACTGTGGCAGCTGAGTAGATGTAGCCCGGCCCGCCCTTTGAAGTTGACAAGTTCTTGGCATCTCAGAACCTCAAGGGAAGAGCAAGGTTATCTATGGTAGGCTGGGGCAGAACTAGCAGCAAGCAGAGCAAAGTTGTCCAAGAATAGCTTCCATTGGAATGCTAATGGCAATTGAAGAGGCAGGCCAGTGGCAAGCCACTAGCTTCTAGCAGTTTGAAAGTTGCAGACACAGTGCAGGTGTTGTGCGGCTTCCTTCTTGGCCTCCTAGAAGGTGCCGCGCTCTCCGTCTCTTGCTTGCCAATATGTTGCCGTGTTCCTCCTATTGTTTGGTTTGTTTTGATTTGTTTTGATGATCTTTTGGCGGGTTTTCGGAATGTTTTGGTGGTGTTTTAGAATGTTTTGTTTTCTCTTGTGTTGTTTTTATTGTCTTGGCAGGTTGTGGAACGTTTGGATTCGTTTTGGCGGGTTTTAAAATATTTTGGCGGGTATTTGGAATGTTTTGGTTTGCTTTCATTTGTTTTGATTATGTTTTGGCAAGTTATTGAAAGTTTTGATCACTTCTGACTGGTTTTCTAGTATTTTGGCATCTTTTCAGAATGTTTTGATCAGTTTTAGCAGGTTGTAACCTATTTTGTCAGGTTTTTGGAATGTTTTGGTTGGTTTTGATTTGTTTTTATGATGTTTTGCCAAGTTTTTTGAATGTTTTGATCAGTTCTGGCTGGTTTTCTAATGTTTTGGCATTTTTTCAGAATGTTTTGATGAGTTTTGTGGGTCTAAATTATTTTGGCGGGTTTTCGGAATATTGTGGTTGGTTTTGATTTGTTTTTATGATGTTTTGGTGGGTTTTCGGAATGTTTTGGTTGGGTTTTAGAATGTTTTGTATTCTCTTGAGTTGTTTTTATTGTCTTGGCAGGTTTTGGAATGTTTGGATTGCTTTTGGCGGGTTTTAAAATATTTTGGCGGGTATTTGGAATGTTTTGGCGGGTATTCGGAATGTTTTGATTAGTTTTGACGGGTTTTGAAATATTTTGGCGGGTTTTTAGAAGGTTTTGATTCTGTTTAGCCCAGTTTTTGGTGTGTTTGGATTAGCTTTGGTGGGCTTTATCATGTTTTGTCAGGTTTTTTCGAATGTATTGATCACTTCTGTCTGGTTTTCTATTTTGGCGGGTTTGAAAATATTTTTGGATGAGTTTTGGCGGGTTTGAAAATATTTTGGCTCTTTGCGCAGAGACGACGGTGCCGGTTGCGGTGCGCTCCGGGGCGCTCCTTCTGCGGAAAGACGCCTGGCAGCGGCACTTGGGACAGCTCCGCGTCTCCGTATTCTGCGTTTCTTGCCTTCTGCATCTCAGCAAAATGCTTTCCCACTAGGTCTAGCAAGGAGAAACTGTGGCAGCTGAGTAGATGTAGCCCGGCCCGCCCTTTGAAGTTGACAAGTTCTTGGCATCTCAGAACCTCAAGGGAAGAGCAAGGTTATCTATGGTAGGCTGGGGCAGAACTAGCAGCAAGCAGAGCAAAGTTGTCCAAGAATAGCTTCCATTGGAATGCTAATGGCAATTGAAGAGGCAGGCCAGTGGCAAGCCACTAGCTTCTAGCAGTTTGAAAGTTGCAGACACAGTGCAGGTGTTGTGCGGCTTCCTTCTTGGCCTCCTAGAAGGTGCCGCGCTCTCCGTCTCTTGCTTGCCAATATGTTGCCGTGTTCCTCCTATTGTTTGGTTTGTTTTGATTTGTTTTGATGATCTTTTGGCGGGTTTTCGGAATGTTTTGGTGGTGTTTTAGAATGTTTTGTTTTCTCTTGTGTTGTTTTTATTGTCTTGGCAGGTTGTGGAACATTTGGATTCGTTTTGGCGGGTTTTAAAATATTTTGGCGGGTATTTGGAATGTTTTGGTTTGCTTTCATTTGTTTTGATTATGTTTTGGCAAGTTATTGAAAGTTTCGATCACTTCTGACTGGTTTTCTAGTATTTTGGGATCTTTTCAGAATGTTTTGATCAGTTTTAGAATGTTTTGTATTCTCTTGAGTTGTTTTTATTGTCTTGGCAGGTTTTGGAATGTTTGGATTGCTTTTGGCGGGTTTTAAAATATTTTGGCGGGTATTTGGAATGTTTTGGCGGGTATTCGGAAGGTTTTGATTAGTTTTGACGGGTTTTGAAATATTTTGGCGGGTTTTTAGAAGGTTTTGACTTGTTTTGATTCTGTTTAGCCCAGTTTTTGGTGTGTTTGGATTAGCTTTGGTGGGCTTTATCATGTTTTGTCAGGTTTTTTCGAATGTATTGATCACTTCTGTCTGGTTTTCTATTTTGGCGGGTTTGAAAATATTTTTGGATGAGTTTTGGCGGGTTTGAAAATATTTTGGCTCTTTGCGCAGAGACGACGGTGCCGGTTGCGGTGCGCTCCGGGGCGCTCCTTCTGCGGAAAGACGCCTGGCAGCGGCACTTGGGACAGCTCCGCGTCTCCGTATTCTGCGTTTCTTGCCTTCTGCATCTCAGCAAAATGCTTTCCCACTAGGTCTAGCAAGGAGAAACTGTGGCAGCTGAGTAGATGTAGCCCGGCCCGCCCTTTGAAGTTGACAAGTTCTTGGCATCTCAGAACCTCAAGGGAAGAGCAAGGTTATCTATGGTAGGCTGGGGCAGAACTAGCAGCAAGCAGAGCAAAGTTGTCCAAGAATAGCTTCCATTGGAATGCTAATGGCAATTGAAGAGGCAGGCCAGTGGCAAGCCACTAGCTTCTAGCAGTTTGAAAGTTGCAGACACAGTGCAGGTGTTGTGCGGCTTCCTTCTTGGCCTCCTAGAAGGTGCCGCGGTGCCGCGCTCTCCGTCTCTTGCTTGCCAATATGTTGCCGTGTTCCTCCTATTGTTTGGTTTGTTTTGATTTGTTTTGATGATCTTTTGGCGGGTTTTCGGAATGTTTTGGTGGTGTTTTAGAATGTTTTGTTTTCTCTTGTGTTGTTTTTATTGTCTTGGCAGGTTGTGGAACGTTTGGATTCGTTTTGGCGGGTTTTAAAATATTTTGGCGGGTATTTGGAATGTTTTGGTTTGCTTTCATTTGTTTTGATTATGTTTTGGCAAGTTATTGAAAGTTTCGATCACTTCTGACTGGTTTTCTAGTATTTTGGCATCTTTTCAGAATGTTTTGATCAGTTTTAGAATGTTTTGTATTCTCTTGAGTTGTTTTTATTGTCTTGGCAGGTTTTGGAATGTTTGGATTGCTTTTGGCGGGTTTTAAAATATTTTGGCGGGTATTTGGAATGTTTTGGCGGGTATTCGGAAGGTTTTGATTAGTTTTGACGGGTTTTGAAATATTTTGGCGGGTTTTTAGAAGGTTTTGACTTGTTTTGATTCTGTTTAGCCCAGTTTTTGGTGTGTTTGGATTAGCTTTGGTGGGCTTTATCATGTTTTGTCAGGTTTTTTCGAATGTATTGATCACTTCTGTCTGGTTTTCTATTTTGGCGGGTTTGAAAATATTTTTGGATGAGTTTTGGCGGGTTTGAAAATATTTTGGCTCTTTGCGCAGAGACGACGGTGCCGGTTGCGGTGCGCTCCGGGGCGCTCCTTCTGCGGAAAGACGCCTGGCAGCGGCACTTGGGACAGCTCCGCGTCTCCGTATTCTGCGTTTCTTGCCTTCTGCATCTCAGCAAAATGCTTTCCCACTAGGTCTAGCAAGGAGAAACTGTGGCAGCTGAGTAGATGTAGCCCGGCCCGCCCTTTGAAGTTGACAAGTTCTTGGCATCTCAGAACCTCAAGGGAAGAGCAAGGTTATCTATGGTAGGCTGGGGCAGAACTAGCAGCAAGCAGAGCAAAGTTGTCCAAGAATAGCTTCCATTGGAATGCTAATGGCAATTGAAGAGGCAGGCCAGTGGCAAGCCACTAGCTTCTAGCAGTTTGAAAGTTGCAGACACAGTGCAGGTGTTGTGCGGCTTCCTTCTTGGCCTCCTAGAAGGTGCCGCGGTGCCGCGCTCTCCGTCTCTTGCTTGCCAATATGTTGCCGTGTTCCTCCTATTGTTTGGTTTGTTTTGATTTGTTTTGATGATCTTTTGGCGGGTTTTCGGAATGTTTTGGTGGTGTTTTAGAATGTTTTGTTTTCTCTTGTGTTGTTTTTATTGTCTTGGCAGGTTGTGGAACGTTTGGATTCGTTTTGGCGGGTTTTAAAATATTTTGGCGGGTATTTGGAATGTTTTGGTTTGCTTTCATTTGTTTTGATTATGTTTTGGCAAGTTATTGAAAGTTTCGATCACTTCTGACTGGTTTTCTAGTATTTTGGCATCTTTTCAGAATGTTTTGATCAGTTTTAGAATGTTTTGTATTCTCTTGAGTTGTTTTTATTGTCTTGGCAGGTTTTGGAATGTTTGGATTGCTTTTGGCGGGTTTTAAAATATTTTGGCGGGTATTTGGAATGTTTTGGCGGGTATTCGGAAGGTTTTGATTAGTTTTGACGGGTTTTGAAATATTTTGGCGGGTTTTTAGAAGGTTTTGACTTGTTTTGATTCTGTTTAGCCCAGTTTTTGGTGTGTTTGGATTAGCTTTGGTGGGCTTTATCATGTTTTGTCAGGTTTTTTCGAATGTATTGATCACTTCTGTCTGGTTTTCTATTTTGGCGGGTTTGAAAATATTTTTGGATGAGTTTTGGCGGGTTTGAAAATATTTTGGCTCTTTGCGCAGAGACGACGGTGCCGGTTGCGGTGCGCTCCGGGGCGCTCCTTCTGCGGAAAGACGCCTGGCAGCGGCACTTGGGACAGCTCCGCGTCTCCGTATTCTGCGTTTCTTGCCTTCTGCATCTCAGCAAAATGCTTTCCCACTAGGTCTAGCAAGGAGAAACTGTGGCAGCTGAGTAGATGTAGCCCGGCCCGCCCTTTGAAGTTGACAAGTTCTTGGCATCTCAGAACCTCAAGGGAAGAGCAAGGTTATCTATGGTAGGCTGGGGCAGAACTAGCAGCAAGCAGAGCAAAGTTGTCCAAGAATAGCTTCCATTGGAATGCTAATGGCAATTGAAGAGGCAGGCCAGTGGCAAGCCACTAGCTTCTAGCAGTTTGAAAGTTGCAGACACAGTGCAGGTGTTGTGCGGCTTCCTTCTTGGCCTCCTAGAAGGTGCCGCGGTGCCGCGCTCTCCGTCTCTTGCTTGCCAATATGATGCCGTGTTCCTCCTATTGTTTGGTTTGTTTTGATTTGTTTTGATGATCTTTTGGCGGGTTTTCGGAATGTTTTGGTGGTGTTTTAGAATGTTTTGTTTTCTCTTGTGTTGTTTTTATTGTCTTGGCAGGTTGTGGAACGTTTGGATTCGTTTTGGCGGGTTTTAAAATATTTTGGCGGGTATTTGGAATGTTTTGGTTTGCTTTCATTTGTTTTGATTATGTTTTGGCAAGTTATTGAAAGTTTTGATCACTTCTGACTGGTTTTCTAGTATTTTGGCATCTTTTCAGAATGTTTTGATCAGTTTTAGCAGGTTGTAACCTATTTTGTCAGGTTTTTGGAATGTTTTGGTTGGTTTTGATTTGTTTTTATGATGTTTTGCCAAGTTTTTTGAATGTTTTGATCAGTTCTGGCTGGTTTTCTAATGTTTTGGCATATTTTCAGAATGTTTTGATGAGTTTTGTGGGTCTAAATTATTTTGGCGGGTTTTCGGAATATTGTGGTTGGTTTTGATTTGTTTTTATGATGTTTTGGTGGGTTTTCTGAATGTTTTGGTTGGGTTTTAGAATGTTTTGTATTCTCTTGAGTTGTTTTTATTGTCTTGGCAGGTTTTGGAATGTTTGGATTGCTTTTGGCGGGTTTTAAAATATTTTGGCGGGTATTTGGAATGTTTTGGCGGGTATTCGGAATGTTTTGATTAGTTTTGACGGGTTTTGAAATATTTTGGCGGGTTTTTAGAAGGTTTTGATTCTGTTTAGCCCAGTTTTTGGTGTGTTTGGATTAGCTTTGGTGGGCTTTATCATGTTTTGTCAGGTTTTTTCGAATGTATTGATCACTTCTGTCTGGTTTTCTATTTTGGCGGGTTTGAAAATATTTTTGGATGAGTTTTGGCGGGTTTGAAAATATTTTGGCTCTTTGCGCAGAGACGACGGTGCCGGTTGCGGTGCGCTCCGGGGCGCTCCTTCTGCGGAAAGACGCCTGGCAGCGGCACTTGGGACAGCTCCGCGTCTCCGTATTCTGCGTTTCTTGCCTTCTGCATCTCAGCAAAATGCTTTCCCACTAGGTCTAGCAAGGAGAAACTGTGGCAGCTGAGTAGATGTAGCCCGGCCCGCCCTTTGAAGTTGACAAGTTCTTGGCATCTCAGAACCTCAAGGGAAGAGCAAGGTTATCTATGGTAGGCTGGGGCAGAACTAGCAGCAAGCAGAGCAAAGTTGTCCAAGAATAGCTTCCATTGGAATGCTAATGGCAATTGAAGAGGCAGGCCAGTGGCAAGCCACTAGCTTCTAGCAGTTTGAAAGTTGCAGACACAGTGCAGGTGTTGTGCGGCTTCCTTCTTGGCCTCCTAGAAGGTGCCGCGCTCTCCGTCTCTTGCTTGCCAATATGTTGCCGTGTTCCTCCTATTGTTTGGTTTGTTTTGATTTGTTTTGATGATGTTTTGGCGGGTTTTCGGAATGTTTTGGTGGTGTTTTAGAATGTTTTGTTTTCTCTTGTGTTGTTTTTATTGTCTTGGCAGGTTGTGGAACATTTGGATTCGTTTTGGCGGGTTTTAAAATATTTTGGCGGGTATTTGGAATGTTTTGGTTTGCTTTCATTTGTTTTGATTGTGTTTTGGCAAGTTATTGAAAGTTTCGATCACTTCTGACTGGTTTTCTAGTATTTTGGGATCTTTTCAGAATGTTTTGATCAGTTTTAGAATGTTTTGTATTCTCTTGAGTTGTTTTTATTGTCTTGGCAGGTTTTGGAATGTTTGGATTGCTTTTGGCGGGTTTTAAAATATTTTGGCGGGTATTTGGAATGTTTTGGCGGGTATTCGGAAGGTTTTGATTAGTTTTGACGGGTTTTGAAATATTTTGGCGGGTTTTTAGAAGGTTTTGACTTGTTTTGATTCTGTTTAGGCCAGTTTTTGGTGTGTTTGGATTAGCTTTGTTGGGCTTTATCATGTTTTGTCAGGTTTTTTCGAATGTATTGATCACTTCTGTCTGGTTTTCTATTTTGGCGGGTTTGAAAATATTTTTGGATGAGTTTTGGCGGGTTTGAAAATATTTTGGCTCTTTGCGCAGAGACGACGGTGCCGGTTGCGGTGCGCTCCGGGGCGCTCCTTCTGCGGAAAGAGGCCTGGCAGCGGCACTTGGGACAGCTCCGCGTCTCCGTATTCTGCGTTTCTTGCCTTCTGCATCTCAGCAAAATGCTTTCCCACTAGGTCTAGCAAGGAGAAACTGTGGCAGCTGAGTAGATGTAGCCCGGCCCGCCCTTTGAAGTTGACAAGTTCTTGGCATCTCAGAACCTCAAGGGAAGAGCAAGGTTATCTATGGTAGGCTGGGGCAGAACTAGCAGCAAGCAGAGCAAAGTTGTCCAAGAATAGCTTCCATTGGAATGCTAATGGCAATTGAAGAGGCAGGCCAGTGGCAAGCCACTAGCTTCTAGCAGTTTGAAAGTTGCAGACACAGTGCAGGTGTTGTGCGGCTTCCTTCTTGGCCTCCTAGAAGGTGCCGCGGTGCCGCGCTCTCCGTCTCTTGCTTGCCAATATGTTGCCGTGTTCCTCCTATTGTTTGGTTTGTTTTGATTTGTTTTGATGATCTTTTGGCGGGTTTTCGGAATGTTTTGGTGGTGTTTTAGAATGTTTTGTTTTCTCTTGTGTTGTTTTTATTGTCTTGGCAGGTTGTGGAACGTTTGGATTCGTTTTGGCGGGTTTTAAAATATTTGGGCGGGTATTTGGAATGTTTTGGTTTGCTTTCATTTGTTTTGATTATGTTTTGGCAAGTTATTGAAAGTTTTGATCACTTCTGACTGGTTTTCTAGTATTTTGGCATCTTTTCAGAATGTTTTGATCAGTTTTAGCAGGTTGTAAACTATTTTGTCAGGTTTTTGGAATGTTTTGGTTGGTTTTGATTTGTTTTTATGATGTTTTGCCAAGTTTTTTGAATGTTTTGATCAGTTCTGGCTGGTTTTCTAATGTTTTGGCATCTTTTCAGAATGTTTTGATGAGTTTTGTGGGTCTAAATTATTTTGGCGGGTTTTCGGAATATTGTGGTTGGTTTTGATTTGTTTTTATGATGTTTTGGTGGGTTTTCGGAATGTTTTGGTTGGGTTTTAGAATGTTTTGTATTCTCTTGAGTTGTTTTTATTGTCTTGGCAGGTTTTGGAATGTTTGGATTGCTTTTGGCGGGTTTTAAAATATTTTGGCGGGTATTTGGAATGTTTTGGCGGGTATTCGGAATGTTTTGATTAGTTTTGACGGGTTTTGAAATATTTTGGCGGGTTTTTAGAAGGTTTTGATTCTGTTTAGCCCAGTTTTTGGTGTGTTTGGATTAGCTTTGGTGGGCTTTATCATGTTTTGTCAGGTTTTTTCGAATGTATTGATCACTTCTGTCTGGTTTTCTATTTTGGCGGGTTTGAAAATATTTTTGGATGAGTTTTGGCGGGTTTGAAAATATTTTGGCTCTTTGCGCAGAGACGACGGTGCCGGTTGCGGTGCGCTCCGGGGCGCTCCTTCTGCGGAAAGACGCCTGGCAGCGGCACTTGGGACAGCTCCGCGTCTCCGTATTCTGCATTTCTTGCCTTCTGCATCTCAGCAAAATGCTTTCCCACTAGGTCTAGCAAGGAGAAACTGTGGCAGCTGAGTAGATGTAGCCCGGCCCGCCCTTTGAAGTTGACAAGTTCTTGGCATCTCAGAACCTCAAGGGAAGAGCAAGGTTATCTATGGTAGGCTGGGGCAGAACTAGCAGCAAGCAGAGCAAAGTTGTCCAAGAATAGCTTCCATTGGAATGCTAATGGCAATTGAAGAGGCAGGCCAGTGGCAAGCCACTAGCTTCTAGCAGTTTGAAAGTTGCAGACACAGTGCAGGTGTTGTGCGGCTTCCTTCTTGGCCTCCTAGAAGGTGCCGCGCTCTCCGTCTCTTGCTTGCCAATATGTTGCCGTGTTCCTCCTATTGTTTGGTTTGTTTTGATTTGTTTTGATGATCTTTTGGCGGGTTTTCGGAATGTTTTGGTGGTGTTTTAGAATGTTTTGTTTTCTCTTGTGTTGTTTTTATTGTCTTGGCAGGTTGTGGAACGTTTGGATTCGTTTTGGCGGGTTTTAAAATATTTTGGCGGGTATTTGGAATGTTTTGGTTTGCTTTCATTTGTTTTGATTATGTTTTGGCAAGTTATTGAAAGTTTCGATCACTTCTGACTGGTTTTCTAGTATTTTGGCATCTTTTCAGAATGTTTTGATCAGTTTTAGAATGTTTTGTATTCTCTTGAGTTGTTTTTATTGTCTTGGCAGGTTTTGGAATGTTTGGATTGCTTTTGGCGGGTTTTAAAATATTTTGGCGGGTATTTGGAATGTTTTGGCGGGTATTCGGAAGGTTTTGATTAGTTTTGACGGGTTTTGAAATATTTTGGCGGGTTTTTAGAAGGTTTTGACTTGTTTTGATTCTGTTTAGCCCAGTTTTTGGTGTGTTTGGATTAGCTTTGGTGGGCTTTATCATGTTTTGTCAGGTTTTTTCGAATGTATTGATCACTTCTGTCTGGTTTTCTATTTTGGCGGGTTTGAAAATATTTTTGGATGACTTTTGGCGGGTTTGAAAATATTTTGGCTCTTTGCGCAGAGACGACGGTGCCGGTTGCGGTGCGCTCCGGGGCGCTCCTTCTGCGGAAAGATGCCTGGCAGCGGCACTTGGGACAGCTCCGCGTCTCCGTATTCTGCGTTTCTTGCCTTCTGCATCTCAGCAAAATGCTTTCCCACTAGGTCTAGCAAGGAGAAACTGTGGCAGCTGAGTAGATGTAGCCCGGCCCGCCCTTTGAAGTTGACAAGTTCTTGGCATCTCAGAGCCTCAAGGGAAGAGCAAGGTTATCTATGGTAGGCTGGGGCAGAACTAGCAGCAAGCAGAGCAAAGTTGTCCAAGAATAGCTTCCATTGGAATGCTAATGGCAATTGAAGAGGCAGGCCAGTGGCAAGCCACTAGCTTCTAGCAGTTTGAAAGTTGCAGACACAGTGCAGGTGTTGTGCGGCTTCCTTCTTGGCCTCCTAGAAGGTGCCGCGGTGCCGCGCTCTCCGTCTCTTGCTTGCCAATATGTTGCCGTGTTCCTCCTATTGTTTGGTTTGTTTTGATTTGTTTTGATGATCTTTTGGCGGGTTTTCGGAATGTTTTGGTGGTGTTTTAGAATGTTTTGTTTTCTCTTGTGTTGTTTTTATTGTCTTGGCAGGTTGTGGAACGTTTGGATTCGTTTTGGCGGGTTTTAAAATATTTTGGCGGGTATTTGGAATGTTTTGGTTTGCTTTCATTTGTTTTGATTATGTTTTGGCAAGTTATTGAAAGTTTTGATCACTTCTGACTGGTTTTCTAGTATTTTGGCATCTTTTCAGAATGTTTTGATCAGTTTTAGCAGGTTGTAAACTATTTTGTCAGGTTTTTGGAATGTTTTGGTTGGTTTTGATTTGTTTTTATGATGTTTTGCCAAGTTTTTTGAATGTTTTGATCAGTTCTGGCTGGTTTTCTAATGTTTTGGCATTTTTTCAGAATGTTTTGATGAGTTTTGTGGGTCTAAATCATTTTGGCGGGTTTTCGGAATATTGTGGTTGGTTTTGATTTGTTTTTATGATGTTTTGGTGGGTTTTCGGAATGTTTTGGTTGGGTTTTAGAATGTTTTGTATTCTCTTGAGTTGTTTTTATTGTCTTGGCAGGTTTTGGAATGTTTGGATTGCTTTTGGCGGGTTTTAAAATATTTTGGCGGGTATTTGGAATGTTTTGGCGGGTATTCGGAATGTTTTGATTAGTTTTGACGGGTTTTGAAATATTTTGGCGGGTTTTTAGAAGGTTTTGATTCTGTTTAGCCCAGTTTTTGGTGTGTTTGGATTAGCTTTGGTGGGCTTTATCATGTTTTGTCAGGTTTTTTCGAATGTATTGATCACTTCTGTCTGGTTTTCTATTTTGGCGGGTTTGAAAATATTTTTGGATGAGTTTTGGCGGGTTTGAAAATATTTTGGCTCTTTGCGCAGAGACGACGGTGCCGGTTGCGGTGCGCTCCGGGGCGCTCCTTCTGCGGAAAGACGCCTGGCAGCGGCACTTGGGACAGCTCCGCGTCTCCGTATTCTGCATTTCTTGCCTTCTGCATCTCAGCAAAATGCTTTCCCACTAGGTCTAGCAAGGAGAAACTGTGGCAGCTGAGTAGATGTAGCCCGGCCCGCCCTTTGAAGTTGACAAGTTCTTGGCATCTCAGAACCTCAAGGGAAGAGCAAGGTTATCTATGGTAGGCTGGGGCAGAACTAGCAGCAAGCAGAGCAAAGTTGTCCAAGAATAGCTTCCATTGGAATGCTAATGGCAATTGAAGAGGCAGGCCAGTGGCAAGCCACTATCTTCTAGCAGTTTGAAAGTTGCAGACACAGTGCAGGTGTTGTGCGGCTTCCTTCTTGGCCTCCTAGAAGGTGCCGCGCTCTCCGTCTCTTGCTTGCCAATATGTTGCCGTGTTCCTCCTATTGTTTGGTTTGTTTTGATTTGTTTTGATGATCTTTTGGCGGGTTTTCGGAATGTTTTGGTGGTGTTTTAGAATGTTTTGTTTTCTCTTGTGTTGTTTTTATTGTCTTGGCAGGTTGTGGAACGTTTGGATTCGTTTTGGCGGGTTTTAAAATATTTTGGCGGGTATTTGGAATGTTTTGGTTTGCTTTCATTTGTTTTGATTATGTTTTGGCAAGTTATTGAAAGTTTCGATCACTTCTGACTGGTTTTCTAGTATTTTGGGATCTTTTCAGAATGTTTTGATCAGTTTTAGAATGTTTTGTATTCTCTTGAGTTGTTTTTATTGTCTTGGCAGGTTTTGGAATGTTTGGATTGCTTTTGGCGGGTTTTAAAATATTTTGGCGGGTATTTGGAATGTTTTGGCGGGTATTCGGAAGGTTTTGATTAGTTTTGACGGGTTTTGAAATATTTTGGCGGGTTTTTAGAAGGTTTTGATTCTGTTTAGCCCAGTTTTTGGTGTGTTTGGATTAGCTTTGGTGGGCTTTATCATGTTTTGTCAGGTTTTCTCGAATGTATTGATCACTTCTGTCTGGTTTTCTATTTTGGCGGGTTTGAAAATATTTTTGGATGAGTTTTGGCGTGTTTGAAAATATTTTGGCTCTTTGCGCAGAGACGACGGTGCCGGTTGCGGTGCGCTGCGGGGCGCTCCTTCTGCGGAAAGACGCCTGGCAGCGGCACTTGGGACAGCTCCGTGTCTCCGTATTCTGCGTTTCTTGCCTTCTGCATCTCAGCAAAATGCTTTCCCACTAGGTCTAGCAAGGAGAAACTGTGGCAGCTGAGTAGATGTAGCCCGGCCCACCCTTTGAAGTTGACAAGTTCTTGGCATCTCAGAACCTCAGGGGAAGAGCAAGGTTATCTATGGTAGGCTGGGGCAGAACTAGCAGCAAGCAGAGCAAAGTTGTCCAAGAATAGCTTCCATTGGAATGCTAATGGCAATTGAAGAGGCAGGCCAGTGGCAAGCCACTATCTTCTAGCAGTTTGAAAGTTGCAGACACAGTGCAGGTGTTGTGCGGCTTCCTTCTTGGCCTCCTAGAAGGTGCCGCACTCTCCGTCTCTTGCTTGCCAATATGTTGCCGTGTTCCTCCTATTGTTTGGTTTGTTTTGATTTGTTTTGATGATCTTTTGGCGGGTTTTCGGAATGTTTTGGTGGTGTTTTAGAATGTTTTGTTTTCTCTTGTGTTGTTTTTATTGTCTTGGCAGGTTGTGGAACGTTTGGATTCGTTTTGGCGGGTTTTAAAATATTTTGGCGGGTATTTGGAATGTTTTGGTTTGCTTTCATTTGTTTTGATTATGTTTTGGCAAGTTATTGAAAGTTTCGATCACTTCTGACTGGTTTTCTAGTATTTTGGGATCTTTTCAGAATGTTTTGATCAGTTTTAGAATGTTTTGTATTCTCTTGAGTTGTTTTTATTGTCTTGGCAGGTTTTGGAATGTTTGGATTGCTTTTGGCGGGTTTTAAAATATTTTGGCGGGTATTTGGAATGTTTTGGCGGGTATTCGGAAGGTTTTGATTAGTTTTGACGGGTTTTGAAATATTTTGGCGGGTTTTTAGAAGGTTTTGACTTGTTTTGATTCTGTTTAGCCCAGTTTTTGGTGTGTTTGGATTAGCTTTGGTGGGCTTTATCATGTTTTGTCAGGTTTTTTCAAATGTATTGATCACTTCTGTCTGGTTTTCTATTTTGGCGGGTTTGAAAATATTTTTGGATTAGTTTTGGCAGGTTTGAAAATATTTTGGCTCTTTGCGCAGAGACGACGGTGCCGGTTGCGGTGCGCTCCGGGGCGCTCCTTCTGCGGAAAGACGCCTGGCAGCGGCACTTGGGACAGCTCCGCGTCTCCGTATTCTGCGTTTCTTGCCTTCTGCATCTCAGCAAAATGCTTTCCCACTAGGTCTAGCAAGGAGAAACTGTGGCAGCTGAGTAGATGTAGCCCGGCCCGCCCTTTGAAGTTGACAAGTTCTTGGCATCTCAGAACCTCAAGGGAAGAGCAAGATTATCTATGGTAGGCTGGGGCAGAACTAGCAGCAAGCAGAGCAAAGTTGTCCAAGAATAGCTTCCATTGGAATGCTAATGGCAATTGAAGAGGCAGGCCAGTGGCAAGCCACTAGCTTCTAGCAGTTTGAAAGTTGCAGACACAGTGCAGGTGTTGTGCGGCTTCCTTCTTGGCCTCCTAGAAGGTGCCGCACTCTCCGTCTCTTGCTTGCCAATATGTTGCCATGTTCCTCCTATTGTTTGGTTTGTTTTGATTTGTTTTGATGATCTTTTGGCGGGTTTTCGGAATGTTTTGGTGGTGTTTTAGAATGTTTTGTTTTCTCTTGTGTTGTTTTTATTGTGTTGGCAGGTTGTGGAACGTTTGGATTCATTTTGGTGGGTTTTAAAATATTTTGGCGGGTATTTGGAATGTTTTGGTTTGCTTTCATTTGTTTTGATTATGTTTTGGCAGGTTATTGAAAGTTTCGATCACTTCTGACTGGTTTTCTAGTATTTTGGCATCTTTTCAGAATGTTTTGATCAGTTTTAGCAGGTTGTAAACTATTTTGTCAGGTTTTTGGAATGTTTTGGTTGGTTTTGATTTGTTTTTATGATGTTTTGCCAAGTTTTTTGAATGTTTTGATCAGTTCTGGCTGGTTTTCTAATGTTTTGGCATTTTTTCAGAATGTTTTGATGAGTTTTGTGGGTCTAAATTATTTTGGCGGGTTTTCGGAATATTGTGGTTGGTTTTGATTTGTTTTTATGATGTTTTGTCGGGTTTTCGGAATGTTTTGGTTGGGTTTTAGAATGTTTTGTATTCTCTTGAGTTGTTTTTATTGTCTTGGCAGGTTTTGGAATGTTTGGATTGCTTTTGGCGGGTTTTAAAATATTTTGGCGGGTATTTGGAATGTTTTGGCGGGTATTCGGAATGTTTTGATTAGTTTTGACGGGTTTTGAAATATTTTGGAGGGTTTTTAGAAGGTTTTGATTCTGTTTAGCCCAGTTTTTGGTGTGTTTGGATTAGCTTTGGTGGGCTTTATCATGTTTTGTCAGGTTTTTTCGAATGTATTGATCACTTCTGTCTGGTTTTCTATTTTGGCGGGTTTGAAAATATTTTTGGATTAGTTTTGGCAGGTTTGAAAATATTTTGGCTCTTTGTGCAGAGACGACGGTGCCGGTTGCGGTGCGCTCCGGGGCGCTCCTTCTGCGGAAAGACGCCTGGCAGCGGCACTTGGGACAGCTCCGCGTCTCCGTATTCTGCGTTTCTTGCCTTCTGCATCTCAGCAAAATGCTTTCCCACTAGGTCTAGCAAGGAGAAACTGTGGCAGCTGAGTAGATGTAGCCCGGCCCGCCCTTTGAAGTTGACAAGTTCTTGGCATCTCAGAACCTCAAGGGAAGAGCAAGGTTATCTATGGTAGGCTGGGGCAGAACTAGCAGCAAGCAGAGCAAAGTTGTCCAAGAATAGCTTCCATTGGAATGCTAATGGCAATTGAAGAGGCAGGCCAGTGGCAAGCCACTAGCTTCTAGCAGTTTGAAAGTTGCAGACACAGTGCAGGTGTTGTGCGGCTTCCTTCTTGGCCTCCTAGAAGGTGCCGCGGTGCCGCGCTCTCCGTCTCTTGCTTGCCAATATGTTGCCGTGTTCCTCCTATTGTTTGGTTTGTTTTGATTTGTTTTGATGATCTTTTGGCGGGTTTTCGGAATGTTTTGGTGGTGTTTTAGAATGTTTTGTTTTCTCTTGTGTTGTTTTTATTGTCTTGGCAGGTTGTGGAACGTTTGGATTCGTTTTGGCGGGTTTTAAAATATTTGGGCGGGTATTTGGAATGTTTTGGTTTGCTTTCATTTGTTTTGATTATGTTTTGGCAAGTTATTGAAAGTTTTGATCACTTCTGACTGGTTTTCTAGTATTTTGGCATCTTTTCAGAATGTTTTGATCAGTTTTAGCAGGTTGTAAACTATTTTGTCAGGTTTTTGGAATGTTTTGGTTGGTTTTGATTTGTTTTTATGATGTTTTGCCAAGTTTTTTGAATGTTTTGATCAGTTCTGGCTGGTTTTCTAATGTTTTGGCATTTTTTCAGAATGTTTTGATGAGTTTTGTGGGTCTAAATTATTTTGGCGGGTTTTCGGAATATTGTGGTTGGTTTTGATTTGTTTTTATGATGTTTTGTCGGGTTTTCGGAATGTTTTGGTTGGGTTTTAGAATGTTTTGTATTCTCTTGAGTTGTTTTTATTGTCTTGGCAGGTTTTGGAATGTTTGGATTCCTTTTGGCGGGTTTTAAAATATTTTGGCGGGTATTTGGAATGTTTTGGCGGGTATTCGGAATGTTTTGATTAGTTTTGACGGGTTTTGAAATATTTTGGAGGGTTTTTAGAAGGTTTTGATTCTGTTTAGCCCAGTTTTTGGTGTGTTTGGATTAGCTTTGGTGGGCTTTATCATGTTTTGTCAGGTTTTTTCGAATGTATTGATCACTTCTGTCTGGTTTTCTATTTTGGCGGGTTTGAAAATATTTTTGGATTAGTTTTGGCAGGTTTGAAAATATTTTGGCTCTTTGCGCAGAGACGACGGTGCCGGTTGCGGTGCGCTCCGGGGCGCTCCTTCTGCGGAAAGACGCCTGGCAGCGGCACTTGGGACAGCTCCGCGTCTCCGTATTCTGCGTTTCTTGCCTTCTGCATCTCAGCAAAATGCTTTCCCACTAGGTCTAGCAAGGAGAAACTGTGGCAGCTGAGTAGATGTAGCCCGGCCCGCCCTTTGAAGTTGACAAGTTCTTGGCATCTCAGAACCTCAAGGGAAGAGCAAGGTTATCTATGGTAGGCTGGGGCAGAACTAGCAGCAAGCAGAGCAAAGTTGTCCAAGAATAGCTTCCATTGGAATGCTAATGGCAATTGAAGAGGCAGGCCAGTGGCAAGCCACTATCTTCTAGCAGTTTGAAAGTTGCAGACACAGTGCAGGTGTTGTGCGGCTTCCTTCTTGGCCTCCTAGAAGGTGCCGCACTCTCCGTCTCTTGCTTGCCAATATGTTGCCGTGTTCCTCCTATTGTTTGGTTTGTTTTGATTTGTTTTGATGATCTTTTGGCGGGTTTTCGGAATGTTTTGGTGGTGTTTTAGAATGTTTTGTTTTATCTTGTGTTGTTTTTATTGTCTTGGAAGGTTTTGGAACGTTTGGATTCGTTTTGGCGGGTTTTAAAATATTTTGGCGGGTGTTTGGAATGTTTTGGTTTGCTTTCATTTGTTTTGATTATGTTTTGGCAAGTTATTGAAAGTTTCGATCACTTCTGACTGGTTTTCTAGTATTTTGGCATCTTTTCAGAATGTTTTGATCAGTTTTAGCAGGTTGTAAACTATTTTGTCAGGTTTTTGGAATGTTTTGGTTGGTTTTGATTTGTTTTTATGATGTTTTGCCAAGTTTTTTGAATGTTTTGATCAGTTCTGGCTGGTTTTCTAATGTTTTGGCAATTTTCAGAATGTTTTGATGAGGTTTGTGGGTCTAAATTATTTTGGCGGTTTTTGGAATATTTTGGTTGGTTTTGATTTGATTTGATGATGTTTTGTCGGGTTTTCGGAATGTTTTGGTTGGGTTTTAGAATGTTTTGTATTCTCTTGAGTTGTTTTTATTGTCTTGGCAGGTTTTGGAATGTTTGGATTGCTTTTGGCGGGTTTTAAAATATTTTGGCGGGTATTTGGAATGTTTTGGCGGGTATTCGGAATGTTTTGATTAGTTTTGACGGGTTTTGAAATATTTTGGCGGGTTTTTAGAAGGTTTTGATTCTGTTTAGCCCAGTTTTTGGTGTGTTTGGATTAGCTTTGGTGGGCTTTATCATGTTTTGTCAGGTTTTTTCGAATGTATTGATCACTTCTGTCTGGTTTTCTATTTTGGCGGGTTTGAAAATATTTTTGGATGAGTTTTGGCGGGTTTGAAAATATTTTGGCTCTTTGCGCAGAGACGACGGTGCCGGTTGCGGTGCGCTCCGGGGCGCTCCTTCTGCGGAAAGACGCCTGGCAGCGGCACTTGGGACAGCTCCGCGTCTCCGTATTCTGCATTTCTTGCCTTCTGCATCTCAGCAAAATGCTTTCCCACTAGGTCTAGCAAGGAGAAACTGTGGCAGCTGAGTAGATGTAGCCCGGCCCGCCCTTTGAAGTTGACAAGTTCTTGGCATCTCAGAACCTCAAGGGAAGAGCAAGGTTATCTATGGTAGGCTGGGGCAGAACTAGCAGCAAGCAGAGCAAAGTTGTCCAAGAATAGCTTCCATTGGAATGCTAATGGCAATTGAAGAGGCAGGCCAGTGGCAAGCCACTAGCTTCTAGCAGTTTGAAAGTTGCAGACACAGTGCAGGTGTTGTGCGGCTTCCTTCTTGGCCTCCTAGAAGGTGCCGTGGTGCCGCGCTCTCCGTCTCTTGCTTGCCAATATGTTGCCGTGTTCCTCCTATTGTTTGGTTTGTTTTGATTTGTTTTGATGATCTTTTGGCGGGTTTTCGGAATGTTTTGGTGGTGTTTTAGAATGTTTTGTTTTCTCTTGTGTTGTTTTTATTGTCTTGGCAGGTTGTGGAACGTTTGGATTCGTTTTGGCGGGTTTTAAAATATTTGGGCGGGTATTTGGAATGTTTTGGTTTGCTTTCATTTGTTTTGATTATGTTTTGGCAAGTTATTGAAAGTTTTGATCACTTCTGACTGGTTTTCTAGTATTTTGGCATCTTTTCAGAATGTTTTGATCAGTTTTGGCAGGTTGTAAACTATTTTGTCAGGTTTTTGGAATGTTTTGGTTGGTTTTGATTTGTTTTTATGATGTTTTGCCAAGTTTTTTGAATGTTTTGATCAGTTCTGGCTGGTTTTCTAATGTTTTGGCATTTTTTCAGAACGTTTTGATGAGTTTTGTGGGTCTAAATTATTTTGGCGGGTTTTCGGAATATTTTGGTTGGTTTTGATTTGTTTTTATGATGATTTGTCGGGTTTTTGGAATGTTTTGGTTGGGTTTTAGAATGTTTTGTATTCTCTTGAGTTGTTTTTATTGTGTTGGCAGGTTTTGGAATGTTTGGATTGCTTTTGGCGGGTTTTAAAATATTTTGGCGGGTATTTGGAATGTTTTGGCGGGTATTCGGAATGTTTTGATTAGTTTTGACGGGTTTTGAAATATTTTGGCGGGTTTGAAAATATTTTGACTTGTTTTGATTCTGTTTAGCCCAGTTTTTGGTGTGTTTGGATTAGCTTTGGTGGGCTTTATCATGTTTTGTCAGGTTTTTTCGAATGTATTGATCACTTCTGTCTGGTTTTCTATTTTGGCGGGTTTGAAAATATTTTTGGATGAGTTTTGGCGGGTTTGAAAATATTTTGGCTCTTTGCGCAGAGACGACGGTGCCGGTTGTGGTGCGCTCCGGGGCGCTCCTTCTGCGGAAAGACGCCTGGCAGCGGCACTTGGGACAGCTCCGCGTCTCCGTATTCTGCGTTTCTTGCCTTCTGCATCTCAGCAAAATGCTTTCCCACTAGGTCTAGCAAGGAGAAACTGTGGCAGCTGAGTAGATGTAGCCCGGCCCACCCTTTGAAGTTGACAAGTTCTTGGCATCTCAGAACCTCAGGGGAAGAGCAAGGTTATCTATGGTAGGCTGGGGCAGAACTAGCAGCAAGCAGAGCAAAGTTGTCCAAGAATAGCTTCCATTGGAATGCTAATGGCAATTGAAGAGGCAGGCCAGTGGCAAGCCACTAGCTTCTAGCAGTTTGAAAGTTGCAGACACAGTGCAGGTGTTGTGCGGCTTCCTTCTTGGCCTCCTAGAAGGTGCCGCGGTGCCGCGCTCTCCGTCTCTTGCTTGCCAATATGTTGCCGTGTTCCTCCTATTGTTTGGTTTGTTTTGATTTGTTTTGATGATCTTTTGGCGGGTTTTTGGAATGTTTTGGTGGTGTTTTAGAATGTTTTGTTTTCTCTTGTGTTGTTTTTATTGTATTGGAAGGTTTTGGAATGTTTGGATTGCTTTTGGCGGGTTTTAAAATATTTTGGCGGGTATTTGGAATGTTTTGGCGGGTATTCGGAAGGTTTTGATTAGTTTTGACAGGTTTTGAAATATTTTGGCAGGTTTTTAGAAGGTTTTGATTCTGTTTAGCCCAGTTTTTGGTGTGTTTGGATTAGCTTTGGTGGGCTTTATCATGTTTTGTCAGGTTTTCTCGAATGTATTGATCACTTCTGTCTGGTTTTCTATTTTGGCGGGTTTGAAAATATTTTTGGATTAGTTTTGGCGGGTTTGAAAATATTTTGGCTCTTTGCGCAGAGACGACGGTGCCGGTTGCGGTGCGCTGCGGGGCGCTCCTTCTGCGGAAAGACGCCTGGCAGCGGCACTTGGGACAGCTCCGCGTCTCCGTATTCTGCGTTTCTTGCCTTCTGCATCTCAGCAAAATGCTTTCCCACTAGATCTAGCAAGGAGAAACTGTGGCAGCTGAGTAGATGTAGCCCGGCCCGCCCTTTGAAGTTGACAAGTTCTTGGCATCTCAGAACCTCAAGGGAAGAGCAAGGTTATCTATGGTAGGCTGGGGCAGAACTAGCAGCAAGCAGAGCAAAGTTGTCCAAGAACAGCTTCCATTGGAATGCTAATGGCAATTGAAGAGGCAGGCCAGTGGCAAGCCACTAGCTTCTAGCAGTTTGAAAGTTGCAGACACAGTGCAGGTGTTGTGCGGCTTCCTTCTTGGCCTCCTAGAAGGTGCCGTGGTGCCGCGCTCTCCGTCTCTTGCTTGCCAATATGTTGCCGTGTTCCTCCTATTGTTTGGTTTGTTTTGATTTGTTTTGATGATCTTTTGGCGGGTTTTCGGAATGTTTTGGTGGTGTTTTAGAATGTTTTGTTTTCTCTTGTGTTGTTTTTATTGTCTTGGCAGGTTGTGGAACGTTTGGATTCGTTTTGGCGGGTTTTAAAATATTTGGGCGGGTATTTGGAATGTTTTGGTTTGCTTTCATTTGTTTTGATTATGTTTTGGCAAGTAATTGAAAGTTTTGATCACTTCTGACTGGTTTTCTAGTATTTTGGCATCTTTTCAGAATGTTTTGATCAGTTTTAGCAGGTTGTAAACTATTTTGTCAGGTTTTTGGAATGTTTTGGTTGGTTTTGATTTGTTTTTATGATGTTTTGCCAAGTTTTTTGAATGTTTTGATCAGTTCTGGCTGGTTTTCTAATGTTTTGGCATTTTTTCAGAACGTTTTGATGAGTTTTGTGGGTCTAAATTATTTTGGCGGGTTTTCGGAATATTTTGGTTGGTTTTGATTTGATTTGATGATGTTTTGGTGGGTTTTCGGAATGTTTTGGTTGGGTTTTAGAATGTTTTGTATTCCCTTGAGTTGTTTTTATTGTGTTGGCAGGTTTTGGAATGTTTGGATTGCTTTTGGCGGGTTTTAAAATAATTTGGCGGGTATTTGGAATGTTTTGGCGGGTATTCGGAATGTTTTGATTAGTTTTGACGGGTTTTGAAATATTTTGGCGGATTTTTAGAAGGTTTTGATTCTGTTTAGCCCAGTTTTTGGTGTGTTTGGATTAGCTTTGGTGGGCTTTATCATGTTTTGTCAGGTTTTTTCGAATGTATTGATCACTTCTGTCTGGTTTTCTATTTTGGCGGGTTTGAAAATATTTTTGGATGAGTTTTGGCGGGTTTGAAAATATTTTGGCTCTTTGCGCAGAGACGACGGTGCCGGTTGCGGTGCGCTGCGGGGCGCTCCTTCTGCGGAAAGACGCCTGGCAGCGGCACTTGGGACAGCTCCGCGTCTCCGTATTCTGCGTTTCTTGCCTTCTGCATCTCAGCAAAATGCTTTCCCACTAGGTCTAGCAAGGAGAAACTGTGGCAGCTGAGTAGATGTAGCCCGGCCCACCCTTTGAAGTTGACAAGTTCTTGGCATCTCAGAACCTCAGGGGAAGAGCAAGGTTATCTATGGTAGGCTGGGGCAGAACTAGCAGCAAGCAGAGCAAAGTTGTCCAAGAATAGCTTCCATTGGAATGCTAATGGCAATTGAAGAGGCAGGCCAGTGGCAAGCCACTAGCTTCTAGCAGTTTGAAAGTTGCAGACACAGTGCAGGTGTTGTGCGGCTTCCTTCTTCGCCTCCTAGAAGGTGCCGTGGTGCCGCGCTCTCCGTCTCTTGCTTGCCAATATGTTGCCGTGTTCCTCCTATTGTTTGGTTTGTTTTGATTTGTTTTGATGATCTTTTGGCGGGTTTTCGGAATGTTTTGGTGGTGTTTTAGAATGTTTTGTTTTCTCTTGTGTTGTTTTTATTGTCTTGGAAGGTTTTGGAACTTTTGGATTCGATTTGGCGGGTTTTAAAATATTTTGGCGGGTATTTGGAATGTTTTGGTTTGCTTTCATTTGTTTTGATTATGTTTTGGCAAGTTATTGAAAGTTTCGATCACTTCTGACTGGTTTTCTAGTATTTTGGCATCTTTTCAGAATGTTTTGATCAGTTTTGGCAGGTTGTAAACTATTTTGTCAGGTTTTTGGAATGTTTTGGTTGGTTTTGATTTGTTTTTATGATGTTTTGCCAAGTTTTTTGAATGTTTTGATCAGTTCTGGCTGGTTTTCTAATGTTTTGGCATATTTTCAGAATGTTTTGATGAGTTTTGTGGGTCTAAATCATTTTGGCGGGTTTTCGGAATATTTTGGTTGGTTTTGATTTGTTTTTATGATGTTTTGTCGGGTTTTCGGAATGTTTTGGTTGGGTTTTAGAATGTTTTGTATTCTCTTGAGTTGTTTTTATTGTGTTGGCAGGTTTTGGAATGTTTGGATTGCTTTTGGCGGGTTTTAAAATATTTTGGTGGGTATTTGGAATGTTTTGGCGGGTATTCGGAATGTTTTGATTAGTTTTGACGGGTTTTGAAATATTTTGGCGGGTTTGAAAATATTTTGACTTGTTTTGATTCTGTTTAGCCCAGTTTTTGGTGTGTTTGGATTAGCTTTGGTGGGCTTTATCATGTTTTGTCAGGTTTTCTCGAATGTATTGATCACTTCTGTCTGGTTTTCTATTTTGGCGGGTTTGAAAATATTTTTGGATTAGTTTTGGCAGGTTTGAAAATATTTTGGCTCTTTGCGCAGAGACGACGGTGCCGGTTGCGGTGCGCTCCGGGGCGCTCCTTCTGCGGAAAGACGCCTGGCAGCGGCACTTGGGACAGCTCCGCGTCTCCGTATTCTGCGTTTCTTGCCTTCTGCATCTCAGCAAAATGCTTTCCCACTAGGTCTAGCAAGGAGAAACTGTGGCAGCTGAGTAGATGTAGCCCGGCCCGCCCTTTGAAGTTGACAAGTTCTTGGCATCTCAGAACCTCAAGGGAAGAGCAAGGTTATCTATGGTAGGCTGGGGCAGAACTAGCAGCAAGCAGAGCAAAGTTGTCCAAGAATAGCTTCCATTGGAATGCTAATGGCAATTGAAGAGGCAGGCCAGTGGCAAGCCACTAGCTTCTAGCAGTTTGAAAGTTGCAGACACAGTGCAGGTGTTGTGCGGCTTCCTTCTTGGCCTCCTAGAAGGTGCCGCACTCTCCGTCTCTTGCTTGCCAATATGTTGCCGTGTTCCTCCTATTGTTTGGTTTGTTTTGATTTGTTTTGATGATGTTTTGGCGGGTTTTCGGAATGTTTTGGTGGTGTTTTAGAATGTTTTGTTTTCTCTTGTGTTGTTTTTATTGTCTTGGCAGGTTGTGGAACGTTTGGATTCGTTTTGGCGGGTTTTAAAATATTTGGGCGGGTATTTGGAATGTTTTGGTTTGCTTTCATTTGTTTTGATTATGTTTTGGCAAGTTATTGAAAGTTTCGATCACTTCTGACTGGTTTTCTAGTATTTTGGGATCTTTTCAGAATGTTTTGATCAGTTTTAGAATGTTTTGTATTCTCTTGAGTTGTTTTTATTGTCTTGGCAGGTTTTGGAATGTTTGGATTGCTTTTGGCGGGTTTTAAAATATTTTGGCGGGTATTTGGAATGTTTTGGCGGGTATTCGGAAGGTTTTGATTAGTTTTGACGGGTTTTGAAATATTTTGGCGGGTTTTTAGAAGGTTTTGATTCTGTTTAGCCCAGTTTTTGGTGTGTTTGGATTAGCTTTGGTGGGCTTTATCATGTTTTGTCAGGTTTTCTCGAATGTATTGATCACTTCTGTCTGGTTTTCTATTTTGGCGGGTTTGAAAATATTTTTGGATTAGTTTTGGCGGGTTTGAAAATATTTTGGCTCTTTGCGCAGAGACGACGGTGCCGGTTGCGGTGCGCTCCGGGGCGCTCCTTCTGCGGAAAGACGCCTGGCAGCGGCACTTGGGACAGCTCCGCGTCTCCGTATTCTGCGTTTCTTGCCTTCTGCATCTCAGCAAAATGCTTTCCCACTAGGTCTAGCAAGGAGAAACTGTGGCAGCTGAGTAGATGTAGCCCGGCCCACCCTTTGAAGTTGACAAGTTCTTGGCATCTCAGAACCTCAGGGGAAGAGCAAGGTTATCTATGGTAGGCTGGGGCAGAACTAGCAGCAAGCAGAGCAAAGTTGTCCAAGAATAGCTTCCATTGGAATGCTAATGGCAATTGAAGAGGCAGGCCAGTGGCAAGCCACTATCTTCTAGCAGTTTGAAAGTTGCAGACACAGTGCAGGTGTTGTGCGGCTTCCTTCTTGGCCTCCTAGAAGGTGCCGCACTCTCCGTCTCTTGCTTGCCAATATGTTGCCGTGTTCCTCCTATTGTTTGGTTTGTTTTGATTTGTTTTGATGATCTTTTGACGGGTTTTCGGAATGTTTTGGTGGTGTTTTAGAATGTTTTGTTTTCTCTTGTGTTGTTTTTATTGTCTTGGCAGGTTGTGGAATGTTTGGATTCGTTTTGGCGGGTTTTAAAATATTTTGGCGGGTATTTGGAATGTTTTGGTTTGCTTTCATTTGTTTTGATTATGTTTTGGCAAGTTATTGAAAGTTTGGATCACTTCTGACTGGTTTTCTAGTATTTTGGCATCTTTTCAGAATGTTTTGATCAGTTTTAGCAGGTTGTAAACTATTTTGTCAGGTTTTTGGAATGTTTTGGTTGGTTTTGATTTGTTTTTATGATGTTTTGCCAAGTTTTTTGAATGTTTTGATCAGTTCTGGCTGGTTTTCTAATGTTTTGGCATCTTTTCAGAATGTTTTGATGAGTTTTGTGGGTCTAAATTATTTTGGCGGGTTTTCGGAATATTTTGGTTGGTTTTGATTTGTTTTTATGATGTTTTGTCGGGTTTTTGGAAAGTTTTGGTTGGGTTTTAGAATGTTTTGTATTCTCTTGAGTTGTTTTTATTGTGTTGGCAGGTTTTGGAATGTTTGGATTGCTTTTGGCGGGTTTTAAAATATTTTGGCGGGTATTTGGAATGTTTTGGCGGGTATTCGGAATGTTTTGATTAGTTTTGACGGGTTTTGAAATATTTTGGCGGGTTTGAAAATATTTTGACTTGTTTTGATTCTGTTTAGCCCAGTTTTTGGTGTGTTTGGATTAGCTTTGGTGGGCT
This sequence comes from Passer domesticus, assembly GCF_036417665.1. Classification (NCBI taxonomy): domain Eukaryota; kingdom Metazoa; phylum Chordata; class Aves; order Passeriformes; family Passeridae; genus Passer; species Passer domesticus. Next base: position 61,938,635 of record NC_087474.1, read on the forward strand.
TTATCATGTTTTGTCAGGTTTTCTCGAATGTACTGATCACTTCTGTCTGGTTTTCTATTTTGGCGGGTTTGAAAATATTTTTGGATTAGTTTTGGCGGGTTTGAAAATATTTTGGCTCTTTGCGCAGAGATGACGGTGCCGGTTGTGGTGCGCTCCGGGGCGCTCCTTCTGCGGAAAGACGCCTGGCAGCGGCACTTGGGACAGCTCCGCGTCTCCGTATTCTGCGTTTCTTGCCTTCTGCATCTCAGCAAAATGCTTTCCCACTAGGTCTAGCAAGGAGAAACTGTGGCAGCTGAGTAGATGTAGCCCGGCCCACCATTTGAAGTTGACAAGTTCTTGGCATCTCAGAACCTCAGGGGAAGAGCAAGGTTATCTATGGTAGGCTGGGGCAGAACTAGCAGCAAGCAGAGCAAAGTTGTCCAAGAATAGCTTCCATTGGAATGCTAATGGCAATTGAAGAGGCAGGCCAGTGGCAAGCCACTAGCTTCTAGCAGTTTGAAAGTTGCAGACACAGTGCAGGTGTTGTGCGGCTTCCTTCTTGGCCTCCTAGAAGGTGCCGCGGTGCCGCGCTCTCCGTCTCTTGCTTGCCAATATGTTGCCGTGTTCCTCCTATTGTTTGGTTTGTTTTGATTTGTTTTGATGATCTTTTGGCGGGTTTTTGGAATGTTTTGGTGGTGTTTTAGAATGTTTTGTTTTCTCTTGTGTTGTTTTTATTGTCTTGGCAGGTTTTGGAATGTTTGGATTCCTTTTGGCGGGTTTTAAAATATTTTGGCGGGTATTTGGAATGTTTTGGCGGGTATTCGGAAGGTTTTGATTAGTTTTGACGGGTTTTGAAATATTTTGGCAGGTTTTTAGAAGGTTTTGATTCTGTTTAGCCCAGTTTTTGGTGTGTTTGGATTAGCTTTGGTGGGCTTTATCATGTTTTGTCAGGTTTTCTCGAATGTATTGATCACTTCTGTCTGGTTTTCTATTTTGGCGGGTTTGAAAATATTTTTGGATTAGTTTTGGCGGGTTTGAAAATATTTTGGCTCTTTGCGCAGAGACGACGGTGCCGGTTGCGGTGCGCTGCGGGGCGCTCCTTCTGCGGAAAGACGCCTGGCAGCGGCACTTGGGACAGCTCCGCGTCTCCGTATTCTGCGTTTCTTGCCTTCTGCATCTCAGCAAAATGCTTTCCCACTAGATCTAGCAAGGAGAAACTGTGGCAGCTGAGTAGATGTAGCCCGGCCCGCCCTTTGAAGTTGACAAGTTCTTGGCATCTCAGAACCTCAAGGGAAGAGCAAGGTTATCTATGGTAGGCTGGGGCAGAACTAGCAGCAAGCAGAGCAAAGTTGTCCAAGAATAGCTTCCATTGGAATGCTAATGGCAATTGAAGAGGCAGGCCAGTGGCAAGCCACTAGCTTCTAGCAGTTTGAAAGTTGCAGACACAGTGCAGGTGTTGTGCGGCTTCCTTCTTCGCCTCCTAGAAGGTGCCGTGGTGCCGCGCTCTCCGTCTCTTGCTTGCCAATATGTTGCCGTGTTCCTCCTATTGTTTGGTTTGTTTTGATTTGTTTTGATGATGTTTTGGCGGGTTTTCGGAATGTTTTGGTGGTGTTTTAGAATGTTTTGTTTTCTCTTGTGTTGTTTTTATTGTCTTGGAAGGTTTTGGAACTTTTGGATTCCTTTTGGCGGGTTTTAAAATATTTTGGCGGGTATTTGGAATGTTTTGGTTTGCTTTCATTTGTTTTGATTATGTTTTGGCAAGTTATTGAAAGTTTTGATCACTTCTGACTGGTTTTCTAGTATTTTGGCATCTTTTCAGAATGTTTTGATCAGTTTTGGCAGGTTGTAAACTATTTTGTCAGGTTTTTGGAATGTTTTGGTTGGTTTTGATTTGTTTTTATGATGTTTTGCCAAGTTTTTTGAATGTTTTGATCAGTTCTGGCTGGTTTTCTAATGTTTTGGCATATTTTCAGAATGTTTTGATGAGTTTTGTGGGTCTAAATCATTTTGGCGGGTTTTCGGAATATTTTGGTTGGTTTTGATTTGTTTTTATGATGTTTTGTCGGGTTTTCGGAATGTTTTGGTTGGGTTTTAGAATGTTTTGTATTCTCTTGAGTTGTTTTTATTGTGTTGGCAGGTTTTGGAATGTTTGGATTGCTTTTGGCGGGTTTTAAAATATTTTGGCGGGTATTTGGAATGTTTTGGCGGGTATTCGGAATGTTTTGATTAGTTTTGACGGGTTTTGAAATATTTTGGCGGGTTTGAAAATATTTTGACTTGTTTTGATTCTGTTTAGCCCAGTTTTTGGTGTGTTTGGATTAGCTTTGGTGGGCTTTATCATGTTTTGTCAGGTTTTCTCGAATGTATTGATCACTTCTGTCTGGTTTTCTATTTTGGCGGGTTTGAAAATATTTTTGGATTAGTTTTGGCAGGTTTGAAAATATTTTGGCTCTTTGCGCAGAGACGACGGTGCCGGTTGCGGTGCGCTCCGGGGCGCTCCTTCTGCGGAAAGACGCCTGGCAGCGGCACTTGGGACAGCTCCGCGTCTCCGTATTCTGCGTTTCTTGCCTTCTGCATCTCAGCAAAATGCTTTCCCACTAGGTCTAGCAAGGAGAAACTGTGGCAGCTGAGTAGATGTAGCCCGGCCCGCCCTTTGAAGTTGACAAGTTCTTGGCATCTCAGAACCTCAAGGGAAGAGCAAGGTTATCTATGGTAGGCTGGGGCAGAACTAGCAGCAAGCAGAGCAAAGTTGTCCAAGAATAGCTTCCATTGGAATGCTAATGGCAATTGAAGAGGCAGGCCAGTGGCAAGCCACTAGCTTCTAGCAGTTTGAAAGTTGCAGACACAGTGCAGGTGTTGTGCGGCTTCCTTCTTGGCCTCCTAGAAGGTGCCGCACTCTCCGTCTCTTGCTTGCCAATATGTTGCCGTGTTCCTCCTATTGTTTGGTTTGTTTTGATTTGTTTTGATGATCTTTTGGCGGGTTTTCGGAATGTTTTGGTGGTGTTTTAGAATGTTTTGTTTTCTCTTGTGTTGTTTTTATTGTCTTGGCAGGTTGTGGAACGTTTGGATTCGTTTTGGCGGGTTTTAAAATATTTGGGCGGGTATTTGGAATGTTTTGGTTTGCTTTCATTTGTTTTGATTATGTTTTGGCAAGTTATTGAAAGTTTCGATCACTTCTGACTGGTTTTCTAGTATTTTGGGATCTTTTCAGAATGTTTTGATCAGTTTTAGAATGTTTTGTATTCTCTTGAGTTGTTTTTATTGTCTTGGCAGGTTTTGGAATGTTTGGATTGCTTTTGGCGGGTTTTAAAATATTTTGGCGGGTATTTGGAATGTTTTGGCGGGTATTCGGAAGGTTTTGATTAGTTTTGACGGGTTTTGAAATATTTTGGCGGGTTTTTAGAAGGTTTTGATTCTGTTTAGCCCAGTTTTTGGTGTGTTTGGATTAGCTTTGGTGGGCTTTATCATGTTTTGTCAGGTTTTCTCGAATGTATTGATCACTTCTGTCTGGTTTTCTATTTTGGCGGGTTTGAAAATATTTTTGGATTAGTTTTGGCGGGTTTGAAAATATTTTGGCTCTTTGCGCAGAGACGACGGTGCCGGTTGCGGTGCGCTCCGGGGCGCTCCTTCTGCGGAAAGACGCCTGGCAGCGGCACTTGGGACAGCTCCGCGTCTCCGTATTCCGCGTTTCTTGCCTTCTGCATCTCAGCAAAATGCTTTCCCACTAGGTCTAGCAAGGAGAAACTGTGGCAGCTGAGTAGATGTAGCCCGGCCCACCCTTTGAAGTTGACAAGTTCTTGGCATCTCAGAACCTCAGGGGAAGAGCAAGGTTATCTATGGTAGGCTGGGGCAGAACTAGCAGCAAGCAGAGCAAAGTTGTCCAAGAATAGCTTCCATTGGAATGCTAATGGCAATTGAAGAGGCAGGCCAGTGGCAAGCCACTATCTTCTAGCAGTTTGAAAGTTGCAGACACAGTGCAGGTGTTGTGCGGCTTCCTTCTTGGCCTCCTAGAAGGTGCCGCACTCTCCGTCTCTTGCTTGCCAATATGTTGCCGTGTTCCTCCTATTGTTTGGTTTGTTTTGATTTGTTTTGATGATCTTTTGACGGGTTTTCGGAATGTTTTGGTGGTGTTTTAGAATGTTTTGTTTTCTCTTGTGTTGTTTTTATTGTCTTGGCAGGTTGTGGAATGTTTGGATTCGTTTTGGCGGGTTTTAAAATATTTTGGCGGGTATTTGGAATGTTTTGGTTTGCTTTCATTTGTTTTGATTATGTTTTGGCAAGTTATTGAAAGTTTTGATCACTTCTGACTGGTTTTCTAGTATTTTGGCATCTTTTCAGAATGTTTTGATCAGTTTTAGCAGGTTGTAAACTATTTTGTCAGGTTTTTGGAATGTTTTGGTTGGTTTTGATTTGTTTTTATGATGTTTTGCCAAGTTTTTTGAATGTTTTGATCAGTTCTGGCTGGTTTTCTAATGTTTTGGCATCTTTTCAGAATGTTTTGATGAGTTTTGTGGGTCTAAATTATTTTGGCGGGTTTTCGGAATATTTTGGTTGGTTTTGATTTGTTTTTATGATGTTTTGTCGGGTTTTTGGAAAGTTTTGGTTGGGTTTTAGAATGTTTTGTATTCTCTTGAGTTGTTTTTATTGTGTTGGCAGGTTTTGGAATGTTTGGATTGCTTTTGGCGGGTTTTAAAATATTTTGGCGGGTATTTGGAATGTTTTGGCGGGTATTCGGAATGTTTTGATTAGTTTTGACGGGTTTTGAAATATTTTGGCGGGTTTGAAAATATTTTGACTTGTTTTGATTCTGTTTAGCCCAGTTTTTGGTGTGTTTGGATTAGCTTTGGTGGGCTTTATCATGTTTTGTCAGGTTTTTTCGAATGTATTGATCACTTCTGTCTGGTTCTCTATTTTGGCGGGTTTGAAAATATTTTTGGATGAGTTTTGGCGGGTTTGAAAATATTTTGGCTCTTTGCGCAGAGATGACGGTGCCGGTTGTGGTGCGCTCCGGGGCGCTCCTTCTGCGGAAAGACGCCTGGCAGCGGCACTTGGGACAGCTCCGCGTCTCCGTATTCTGCGTTTCTTGCCTTCTGCATCTCAGCAAAATGCTTTCCCACTAGGTCTAGCAAGGAGAAACTGTGGCAGCTGAGTAGATGTAGCCCGGCCCACCCTTTGAAGTTGACAAGTTCTTGGCATCTCAGAACCTCAGGGGAAGAGCAAGGTTATCTATGGTAGGCTGGGGCAGAACTAGCAGCAAGCAGAGCAAAGTTGTCCAAGAATAGCTTCCATTGGAATGCTAATGGCAATTGAAGAGGCAGGCCAGTGGCAAGCCACTAGCTTCTAGCAGTTTGAAAGTTGCAGACACAGTGCAGGTGTTGTGCGGCTTCCTTCTTGGCCTCCTAGAAGGTGCCGCGGTGCCGCGCTCTCCGTCTCTTGCTTGCCAATATGTTGCCGTGTACCTCCTATTGTTTGGTTTGTTTTGATTTGTTTTGATGATCTTTTGGCGGGTTTTTGGAATGTTTTGGTGGTGTTTTAGAATGTTTTGTTTTCTCTTGTGTTGTTTTTATTGTCTTGGCAGGTTTTGGAATGTTTGGATTCCTTTTGGCGGGTTTTAAAATATTTTGGCGGGTATTTGGAATGTTTTGGCGGGTATTCGGAAGGTTTTGATTAGTTTTGACGGGTTTTGAAATATTTTGGCAGGTTTTTAGAAGGTTTTGATTCTGTTTAGCCCAGTTTTTGGTGTGTTTGGATTAGCTTTGGTGGGCTTTATCATGTTTTGTCAGGTTTTCTCGAATGTATTGATCACTTCTGTCTGGTTTTCTATTTTGGCGGGTTTGAAAATATTTTTGGATTAGTTTTGGCGGGTTTGAAAATATTTTGGCTCTTTGCGCAGAGACGACGGTGCCGGTTGCGGTGCGCTCCGGGGCGCTCCTTCTGCGGAAAGACGCCTGGCAGCGGCACTTGGGACAGCTCCGCGTCTCCGTATTCTGCGTTTCTTGCCTTCTGCATCTCAGCAAAATGCTTTCCCACTAGATCTAGCAAGGAGAAACTGTGGCAGCTGAGTAGATGTAGCCCGGCCCGCCCTTTGAAGTTGACAAGTTCTTGGCATCTCAGAACCTCAAGGGAAGAGCAAGGTTATCTATGGTAGGCTGGGGCAGAACTAGCAGCAAGCAGAGCAAAGTTGTCCAAGAACAGCTTCCATTGGAATGCTAATGGCAATTGAAGAGGCAGGCCGGTGGCAAGCCACTATCTTCTAGCAGTTTGAAAGTTGCAGACACAGTGCAGGTGTTGTGCGGCTTCCTTCTTGGCCTCCTAGAAGGTGCCGTGGTGCCGCGCTCTCCGTCTCTTGCTTGCCAATATGTTGCCGTGTTCCTCCTATTGTTTGGTTTGTTTTGATTTGTTTTGATGATCTTTTGGCGGGTTTTCGGAATGTTTTGGTGGTGTTTTAGAATGTTTTGTTTTCTCTTGTGTTGTTTTTATTGTCTTGGCAGGTTGTGGAACGTTTGGATTCGTTTTGGCGGGTTTTAAAATATTTTGGCGGGTATTTGGAATGTTTTGGTTTGCTTTCATTTGTTTTGATTATGTTTTGGCAAGTTATTGAAAGTTTCGATCACTTCTGACTGGTTTTCTAGTATTTTGGCATCTTTTCAGAATGTTTTGATCAGTTTTAGAATGTTTTGTATTCTCTTGAGTTGTTTTTATTGTCTTGGAAGGTTTTGGAATGTTTGGATTGCTTTTGGCGGGTTTTAAAATATTTTGGCGGGTATTTGGAATGTTTTGGCAGGTATTCGGAAGGTTTTGATTAGTTTTGACGGGTTTTGAAATATTTTGGCGGGTTTTTAGAAGGTTTTGATTCTGTTTAGCCCAGTTTTTGGTGTGTTTGCATGAGCTTTGGTGGGCTTTATCATGTTTTGTCAGGTTTTCTCGAATGTATTGATCACTTCTGTCTGGTTTTATATTTTGGCGGGTTTGAAAATATTTTTGGATTAGTTTTGGCGGGTTTGAAAATATTTTGGCTCTTTGCGCAGAGACGACGGTGCCGGTTGCGGTGCGCTCCGGGGCGCTCCTTCTGCGGAAAGACGCCTGGCAGCGGCACTTGGGACAGCTCCGCGTCTCCGTATTCTGCGTTTCTTGCCTTCTGCATCTCAGCAAAATGCTTTCCCACTAGGTCTAGCAAGGAGAAACTGTGGCAGCTGAGTAGATGTAGCCCGGCCCACCCTTTGAAGTTGACAAGTTCTTGGCATCTCAGAACCTCAGGGGAAGAGCAAGGTTATCTATGGTAGGCTGGGGCAGAACTAGCAGCAAGCAGAGCAAAGTTGTCCAAGAATAGCTTCCATTGGAATGCTAATGGCAATTGAAGAGGCAGGCCAGTGGCAAGCCACTATCTTCTAGCAGTTTGAAAGTTGCAGACACAGTGCAGGTGTTGTGCGGCTTCCTTCTTGGCCTCCTAGAAGGTGCCGCACTCTCCGTCTCTTGCTTGCCAATATGTTGCCGTGTTCCTCCTATTGTTTGGTTTGTTTTGATTTGTTTTGATGATGTTTTGGCGGGTTTTCGGAATGTTTTGGTGGTGTTTTAGAATGTTTTGTTTTCTCTTGTGTTGTTTTTATTGTCTTGGCAGGTTGTGGAACGTTTGGATTCGTTTTGGCGGGTTTTAAAATATTTTGGCGGGTATTTGGAATGTTTTGGTTTGCTTTCATTTGTTTTGATTATGTTTTGGCAAGTTATTGAAAGTTTCGATCACTTCTGACTGGTTTTCTAGTATTTTGGGATCTTTTCAGAATGTTTTGATCAGTTTTAGAATGTTTTGTATTCTCTTGAGTTGTTTTTATTGTCTTGGCAGGTTTTGGAATGTTTGGATTGCTTTTGGCGGGTTTTAAAATATTTTGGCGGGTATTTGGAATGTTTTGGCGGGTATTCGGAAGGTTTTGATTAGTTTTGACGGGTTTTGAAATATTTTGGCGGGTTTTTAGAAGGTTTTGATTCTGTTTGGCCCAGTTTTTGGTGTGTTTGGATTAGCTTTGGTGGGCTTTATCATGTTTTGTCAGGTTTTTTCGAATGTGTTGATCACTTCTGTCTGGTTTTCTATTTTGGCGGGTTTGAAAATATTTTTGGATTAGTTTTGGCGGGTTTGAAAATATTTTGGCTCTTTGCGCAGAGACGACGGTGCCGGTTGCGGTGCGCTCCGGGGCGCTCCTTCTGCGGAAAGACGCCTGGCAGCGGCACTTGGGACAGCTCCGCGTCTCCGTATTCTGCGTTTCTTGCCTTCTGCATCTCAGCAAAATGCTTTCCCACTAGGTCTAGCAAGGAGAAACTGTGGCAGCTGAGTAGATGTAGCCCGGCCCGCCCTTTGAAGTTGACAAGTTCTTGGCATCTCAGAGCCTCAAGGGAAGAGCAAGGTTATCTATGGTAGGCTGGGGCAGAACTAGCAGCAAGCAGAGCAAAGTTGTCCAAGAATAGCTTCCATTGGAATGCTAATGGCAATTGAAGAGGCAGGCCAGTGGCAAGCCACTATCTTCTAGCAGTTTGAAAGTTGCAGACACAGTGCAGGTGTTTTGCGGCTTCCTTCTTGGCCTCCTAGAAGGTGCCGCACTCTCCGTCTCTTGCTTGCCAATATGTTGCCGTGTTCCTCCTATTGTTTGGTTTGTTTTGATTTGTTTTGATGATGTTTTGGCGGGTTTTCGGAATGTTTTGGTGGTGTTTTAGAATGTTTTGTTTTCTCTTGTGTTGTTTTTATTGTCTTGGCAGGTTGTGGAACGTTTGGATTCGTTTTGGTGGGTTTTAAAATATTTGGGCGGGTATTTGGAATGTTTTGGTTTGCTTTCATTTGTTTTGATTATTTTTGGCAAGTTATTGAAAGTTTCGATCACTTCTGACTGGTTTTCTAGTATTTTGGCATCTTTTCAGAATGTTTTGATCAGTTTTAGAATGTTTTGTATTCTCTTGAGTTGTTTTTATTGTCTTGGCAGGTTTTGGAATGTTTGGATTGCTTTTGGCGGGTTTTAAAATATTTTGGCGGGTATTTGGAATGTTTTGGCGGGTATTCGGAAGGTTTTGATTAGCTTTGACGGGTTTTGAAATATTTTGGCGGGTTTTTAGAAGGTTTTGATTCTGTTTAGCCCAGTTTTTGGTGTGTTTGCATTAGCTTTGGTGGGCTTTATCATGTTTTGTCAGGTTTTCTCGAATGTATTGATCACTTCTGTCTGGTTTTCTATTTTGGCGGGTTTGAAAATATTTTTGGATTAGTTTTGGCGGGTTTGAAAATATTTTGGCTCTTTGCGCAGAGACGACGGTGCCGGTTGCGGTGCGCTGCGGGGCGCTCCTTCTGCGGAAAGACGCCTGGCAGCGGCACTTGGGACAGCTCCGCGTCTCCGTATTCTGCGTTTCTTGCCTTCTGCATCTCAGCAAAATGCTTTCCCACTAGGTCTAGCAAGGAGAAACTGTGGCAGCTGAGTAGATGTAGCCCGGCCCGCCCTTTGAAGTTGACAAGTTCTTGGCATCTCAGAGCCTCAAGGGAAGAGCAAGGTTATCTATGGTAGGCTGGGGCAGAACTAGCAGCAAGCAGAGCAAAGTTGTCCAAGAATAGCTTCCATTGGAATGCTAATGGCAATTGAAGAGGCAGGCCAGTGGCAAGCCACTATCTTCTAGCAGTTTGAAAGTTGCAGACACAGTGCAGGTGTTTTGCGGCTTCCTTCTTGGCCTCCTAGAAGGTGCCGCACTCTCCGTCTCTTGCTTGCCAATATGTTGCCGTGTTCCTCCTATTGTTTGGTTTGTTTTGATTTGTTTTGATGATCTTTTGGCAGGTTTTCGGAATGTTTTGGTGGTGTTTTAGAATGTTTTGTTTTCTCTTGTGTTGTTTTTATTGTCTTGGCAGGTTGTGGAACGTTTGGATTCGTTTTGGTGGGTTTTAAAATATTTGGGCGGGTATTTGGAATGTTTTGGTTTGCTTTCATTTGTTTTGATTATTTTTGGCAAGTTATTGAAAGTTTCGATCACTTCTGACTGGTTTTCTAGTATTTTGGCATCTTTTCAGAATGTTTTGATCAGTTTTAGAATGTTTTGTATTCTCTTGAGTTGTTTTTATTGTCTTGGAAGGTTTTGGAATGTTTGGATTGCTTTTGGCGGGTTTTAAAATATTTTGGCGGGTATTTGGAATATTTTGGCGGGTATTCGGAAGGTTTTGATTAGTTTTGACGGGTTTTGAAATATTTTGGCGGGTTTTTAGAAGGTTTTGATTCTGTTTAGCCCAGTTTTTGGTGTGTTTGCATGAGCTTTGGTGGGCTTTATCATGTTTTGTCAGGTTTTCTCGAATGTATTGATCACTTCTGTCTGGTTTTCTATTTTGGCGGGTTTGAAAATATTTTTGGATTAGTTTTGGCGGGTTTGAAAATATTTTGGCTCTTTGCGCAGAGACGACGGTGCCGGTTGCGGTGCGCTCCGGGGCGCTCCTTCTGCGGAAAGACGCCTGGCAGCGGCACTTGGGACAGCTCCGTGTCTCCGTATTCTGCGTTTCTTGCCTTCTGCATCTCAGCAAAATGCTTTCCCACTAGGTCTAGCAAGGAGAAACTGTGGCAGCTGAGTAGATGTAGCCCGGCCCACCCTTTGAAGTTGACAAGTTCTTGGCATCTCAGAACCTCAGGGGAAGAGCAAGGTTATCTATGGTAGGCTGGGGCAGAACTAGCAGCAAGCAGAGCAAAGTTGTCCAAGAATAGCTTCCATTGGAATGCTAATGGCAATTGAAGAGGCAGGCCAGTGGCAAGCCACTATCTTCTAGCAGTTTGAAAGTTGCAGACACAGTGCAGGTGTTGTGCGGCTTCCTTCTTGGCCTCCTAGAAGGTGCCGCACTCTCCGTCTCTTGCTTGCCAATATGTTGCCGTGTTCCTCCTATTGTTTGGTTTGTTTTGATTTGTTTTGATGATCTTTTGGCGGGTTTTCGGAATGTTTTGGTGGTGTTTTAGAATGTTTTGTTTTCTCTTGTGTTGTTTTTATTGTCTTGGCAGGTTGTGGAACGTTTGGATTCGTTTTGGCGGGTTTTAAAATATTTTGGCGGGTATTTGGAATGTTTTGGTTTGCTTTCATTTGTTTTGATTATGTTTTGGCAAGTTATTGAAAGTTTCGATCACTTCTGACTGGTTTTCTAGTATTTTGGGATCTTTTCAGAATGTTTTGATCAGTTTTAGAATGTTTTGTATTCTCTTGAGTTGTTTTTATTGTCTTGGCAGGTTTTGGAATGTTTGGATTGCTTTTGGCGGGTTTTAAAATATTTTGGCGGGTATTTGGAATGTTTTGGCGGGTATTCGGAAGGTTTTGATTAGTTTTGACGGGTTTTGAAATATTTTGGCGGGTTTTTAGAAGGTTTTGATTCTGTTTAGCCCAGTTTTTGGTGTGTTTGGATTAGCTTTGGTGGGCTTTATCATGTTTTGTCAGGTTTTTTCGAATGTGTTGATCACTTCTGTCTGGTTTTCTATTTTGGCGGGTTTGAAAATATTTTTGGATTAGTTTTGGCGGGTTTGAAAATATTTTGGCTCTTTGCGCAGAGACGACGGTGCCGGTTGCGGTGCGCTCCGGGGCGCTCCTTCTGCGGAAAGACGCCTGGCAGCGGCACTTGGGACAGCTCCGCGTCTCCGTATTCTGCGTTTCTTGCCTTCTGCATCTCAGCAAAATGCTTTCCCACTAGGTCTAGCAAGGAGAAACTGTGGCAGCTGAGTAGATGTAGCCCGGCCCGCCCTTTGAAGTTGACAAGTTCTTGGCATCTCAGAGCCTCAAGGGAAGAGCAAGGTTATCTATGGTAGGCTGGGGCAGAACTAGCAGCAAGCAGAGCAAAGTTGTCCAAGAATAGCTTCCATTGGAATGCTAATGGCAATTGAAGAGGCAGGCCAGTGGCAAGCCACTATCTTCTAGCAGTTTGAAAGTTGCAGACACAGTGCAGGTGTTTTGCGGCTTCCTTCTTGGCCTCCTAGAAGGTGCCGCACTCTCCGTCTCTTGCTTGCCAATATGTTGCCGTGTTCCTCCTATTGTTTGGTTTGTTTTGATTTGTTTTGATGATCTTTTGGCAGGTTTTCGGAATGTTTTGGTGGTGTTTTAGAATGTTTTGTTTTCTCTTGTGTTGTTTTTATTGTCTTGGCAGGTTGTGGAACGTTTGGATTCGTTTTGGTGGGTTTTAAAATATTTTGGCGGGTATTTGGAATGTTTTGGTTTGCTTTCATTTGTTTTGATTATTTTTGGCAAGTTATTGAAAGTTTCGATCACTTCTGACTGGTTTTCTAGTATTTTGGGATCTTTTCAGAATGTTTTGATCAGTTTTAGAATGTTTTGTATTCTCTTGAGTTGTTTTTATTGTCTTGGCAGGTTTTGGAATGTTTGGATTGCTTTTGGCGGGTTTTAAAATATTTTGGCGGGTATTTGGAATGTTTTGGCGGGTATTCGGAAGGTTTTGATTAGTTTTGACGGGTTTTGAAATATTTTGGCGGGTTTTTAGAAGGTTTTGATTCTGTTTAGCCCAGTTTTTGGTGTGTTTGGATTAGCTTTGGTGGGCTTTATCATGTTTTGTCAGGTTTTTTCGAATGTGTTGATCACTTCTGTCTGGTTTTCTATTTTGGCGGGTTTGAAAATATTTTTGGATGAGTTTTGGCGGGTTTGAAAATATTTTGGCTCTTTGCGCAGAGACGACGGTGCCGGTTGCGGTGCGCTCCGGGGCGCTCCTTCTGCGGAAAGACGCCTGGCAGCGGCACTTGGGACAGCTCCGCGTCTCCGTATTCTGCGTTTCTTGCCTTCTGCATCTCAGCAAAATGCTTTCCCACTAGGTCTAGCAAGGAGAAACTGTGGCAGCTGAGTAGATGTAGCCCGGCCCGCCCTTTGAAGTTGACAAGTTCTTGGCATCTCAGAGCCTCAAGGGAAGAGCAAGGTTATCTATGGTAGGCTGGGGCAGAACTAGCAGCAAGCAGAGCAAAGTTGTCCAAGAATAGCTTCCATTGGAATGCTAATGGCAATTGAAGAGGCAGGCCAGTGGCAAGCCACTATCTTCTAGCAGTTTGAAAGTTGCAGACACAGTGCAGGTGTTTTGCGGCTTCCTTCTTGGCCTCCTAGAAGGTGCCGCACTCTCCGTCTCTTGCTTGCCAATATGTTGCCGTGTTCCTCCTATTGTTTGGTTTGTTTTGATTTGTTTTGATGATGTTTTGGCGGGTTTTCGGAATGTTTTGGTGGTGTTTTAGAATGTTTTGTTTTCTCTTGTGTTGTTTTTATTGTCTTGGCAGGTTGTGGAACGTTTGGATTCGTTTTGGTGGGTTTTAAAATATTTTGGCGGGTATTTGGAATGTTTTGGTTTGCTTTCATTTGTTTTGATTATTTTTGGCAAGTTATTGAAAGTTTCGATCACTTCTGACTGGTTTTCTAGTATTTTGGCATCTTTTCAGAATGTTTTGATCAGTTTTAGAATGTTTTGTATTCTCTTGAGTTGTTTTTATTGTCTTGGCAGGTTTTGGAATGTTTGGATTGCTTTTGGCGGGTTTTAAAATATTTTGGCGGGTATTTGGAATGTTTTGGCGGGTATTCGGAAGGTTTTGATTAGCTTTGACGGGTTTTGAAATATTTTGGCGGGTTTTTAGAAGGTTTTGATTCTGTTTAGCCCAGTTTTTGGTGTGTTTGCATTAGCTTTGGTGGGCTTTATCATGTTTTGTCAGGTTTTCTCGAATGTATTGATCACTTCTGTCTGGTTTTCTATTTTGGCGGGTTTGAAAATATTTTTGGATTAGTTTTGGCGGGTTTGAAAATATTTTGGCTCTTTGCGCAGAGACGACGGTGCCGGTTGCGGTGCGCTGCGGGGCGCTCCTTCTGCGGAAAGACGCCTGGCAGCGGCACTTGGGACAGCTCCGCGTCTCCGTATTCTGCGTTTCTTGCCTTCTGCATCTCAGCAAAATGCTTTCCCACTAGGTCTAGCAAGGAGAAACTGTGGCAGCTGAGTAGATGTAGCCCGGCCCGCCCTTTGAAGTTGACAAGTTCTTGGCATCTCAGAGCCTCAAGGGAAGAGCAAGGTTATCTATGGTAGGCTGGGGCAGAACTAGCAGCAAGCAGAGCAAAGTTGTCCAAGAATAGCTTCCATTGGAATGCTAATGGCAATTGAAGAGGCAGGCCAGTGGCAAGCCACTAGCTTCTAGCAGTTTGAAAGTTGCAGACACAGTGCAGGTGTTTTGCGGCTTCCTTCTTGGCCTCCTAGAAGGTGCCGTGGTGCCGCGCTCTCAGTCTCTTGCTTGACAATATGTTGCCGTGTTCCTCCTATTGTTTGGTTTGTTTTGATTTGTTTTGATGATCTTTTGGCGGGTTTTAGGAATGTTTTGGTGGTGTTTTAGAATGTTTTGTTTTCTCTTGTGTTGTTTTTATTGTCTTGGAAGGTTTTGGAATGTTTGGATTCCTTTTGGCGGGTTTTAAAATATTTTGGCGGGTATTTGGAATGTTTTGGCGGGTATTCGGAAGGTTTTGATTAGTTTTGACGGGTTTTGAAATATTTTGGCAGGTTTTTAGAAGGTTTTGATTCTGTTTAGCCCAGTTTTTGGTGTGTTTGGATTAGCTTTGGTGGGCTTTATCATGTTTTGTCAGGTTTTTTCGAATGTATTGATCACTTCTGTCTGGTTTTCTATTTTGGCGGGTTTGAAAATATTTTTGGATTAGTTTTGGCGGGTTTGAAAATATTTTGGCTCTTTGCGCAGAGACGACGGTGCCGGTTGCGGTGCGCTCCGGGGCGCTCCTTCTGCGGAAAGACGCCTGGCAGCGGCACTTGGGACAGCTCCGCGTCTCCGTATTCTGCGTTTCTTGCCTTCTGCATCTCAGCAAAATGCTTTCCCACTAGGTCTAGCAAGGAGAAACTGTGGCAGCTGAGTAGATGTAGCCCGGCCCACCCTTTGAAGTTGACAAGTTCTTGGCATCTCAGAACCTCAAGGGAAGAGCAAGGTTATCTATGGTAGGCTGGGGCAGAACTAGCAGCAAGCAGAGCAAAGTTGTCCAAGAATAGCTTCCATTGGAATGCTAATGGCAATTGAAGAGGCAGGCCAGTGGCAAGCCACTATCTTCTAGCAGTTTGAAAGTTGCAGACACAGTGCAGGTGTTGTGCGGCTTCCTTCTTGGCCTCCTAGAAGGTGCCGTGGTGCCGCGCTCTCCGTCTCTTGCTTGCCAATATGTTGCCGTGTTCCTCCTATTGTTTGGTTTGTTTTGATTTGTTTTGATGATCTTTTGGCGGGTTTTCGGAATGTTTTGGTGGTGTTTTAGAATGTTTTGTTTTCTCTTGTGTTGTTTTTATTGTCTTGGCAGGTTGTGGAACGTTTGGATTCGTTTTGGCGGGTTTAAAATATTTTGGCGGGTATTTGGAATGTTTTGGTTTGCTTTCATTTGTTTTGATTATGTTTTGGCAAGTTATTGAAAGTTTCGATCACTTCTGACTGGTTTTCTAGTATTTTGGCATATTTTCAGAATGTTTTGATCAGTTTTGGCAGGTTGTAAACTATTTTGTCAGGTTTTTGGAATGTTTTGGTTGGTTTTGATTTGTTTTTATGATGTTTTGCCAAGTTTTTTGAATGATTTGATCAGTTCTGGCTGGTTTTCTAATGTTTTGGCATATTTTCAGAATGTTTTGATGAGTTTTGTGGGTCTAAATCATTTTGGCGGGTTTTCGGAATATTTTGGTTGGTTTTGATTTGTTTTTATGATGTTTTGGCCTGTTTTCGGAATGTTTTGGTTGGGTTTTAGAATGTTTTGTATTCTCTTGAGTTGTTTTTATTGTCTTGGCAGGTTTTGGAATGTTTGGATTTGTTTTGGCGGGTTTTAAAATATTTTGGCGGGTATTTGGAATGTTTTGGCGGGTATTCGGAATGTTTTGATTAGTTTTGACGCGTTTTGAAATATTTTGGCAGGTTTTTAGAAGGTTTTGATTCTGTTTAGCCCAGTTTTTGGTGTGTTTGGATTAGCTTTGGTGGGCTTTATCATGTTTTGTCAGGTTTTTTCGAATGTATTGATCACTTCTGTCTGGTTTTCTATTTTGGCGGGTTTGAAAATATTTTTGGATTAGTTTTGGCGGGTTTGAAAATATTTTGGCTCTTTGCGCAGAGACGACGGTGCCGGTTGCGGTGCGCTGCGGGGCGCTCCTTCTGCGGAAAGACGCCTGGCAGCGGCACTTGGGACAGCTCCGCGTCTCCGTATTCTGCGTTTCTTGCCTTCTGCATCTCAGCAAAATGCTTTCCCACTAGATCTAGCAAGGAGAAACTGTGGCAGCTGAGTAGATGTAGCCCGGCCCGCCCTTTGAAGTTGACAAGTTCTTGGCATCTCAGAACCTCAAGGGAAGAGCAAGGTTATCTATGGTAGGCTGGGGCAGAACTAGCAGCAAGCAGAGCAAAGTTGTCCAAGAACAGCTTCCATTGGAATGCTAATGGCAATTGAAGAGGCAGGCCAGTGGCAAGCCACTATCTTCTAGCAGTTTGAAAGTTGCAGACACAGTGCAGGTGTTGTGCGGCTTCCTTCTTGGCCTCCTAGAAGGTGCCGTGGTGCCGCGCTCACCGTCTCTTGCTTGCCAATATGTTGCCGTGTTCCTCCTATTGTTTGGTTTGTTTTGATTTGTTTTGATGATCTTTTGGCGGGTTTTCGGAATGTTTTGGTGGTGTTTTAGAATGTTTTGTTTTCTCTTGTGTTGTTTTTATTGTCTTGGAAGGTTTTGGAATGTTTGGATTCCTTTTGGCGGGTTTTAAAATATTTTGGCGGGTATTTGGAATGTTTTGGCGGGTATTCGGAAGGTTTTGATTAGTTTTGACGGGTTTTGAAATATTTTGGCAGGTTTTTAGAAGGTTTTGATTCTGTTTAGCCCAGTTTTTGGTGTGTTTGGATTAGCTTTGGTGGGCTTTATCATGTTTTGTCAGGTTTTCTCGAATGTATTGATCACTTCTGTCTGGTTTTCTATTTTGGCAGGTTTGAAAATATTTTTGGATTAGTTTTGGCGGGTTTGAAAATATTTTGGCTCTTTGCGCAGAGACGACGGTGCCGGTTGCGGTGCGCTGCGGGGCGCTCCTTCTGCGGAAAGACGCCTGGCAGCGGCACTTGGGACAGCTCCGCGTCTCCGTATTCTGCGTTTCTTGCCTTCTGCATCTCAGCAAAATGCTTTCCCACTAGGTCTAGCAAGGAGAAACTGTGGCAGCTGAGTAGATGTAGCCCGGCCCGCCCTTTGAAGTTGACAAGTTCTTGGCATCTCAGAGCCTCAAGGGAAGAGCAAGGTTATCTATGGTAGGCTGGGGCAGAACTAGCAGCAAGCAGAGCAAAGTTGTCCAAGAATAGCTTCCATTGGAATGCTAATGGCAATTGAAGAGGCAGGCCAGTGGCAAGCCACTAGCTTCTAGCAGTTGGAAAGTTGCTGACACAGTGCAGGTGTTGTGCGGCTTCTTTCTTGGCCTCCTAGAAGGTGCCGTGGTGCCGCGCTCTCCGTCTCTTGCTTGCCAATATGTTGCCGTGTTCCTCCTATTGTTTGGTTTGTTTTGATTTGTTTTGATGATGTTTTGGCGGGTTTTCGGAATGTTTTGGTGGTGTTTTAGAATGTTTTGTTTTCTCTTGTGTTGTTTTTATTGTGTTGGCAGGTTGTGGAACGTTTGGATTAGTTTTGGCGGGTTTTAAAATATTTTGGCGGGTATTTGGAATGTTTTGGTTTGCTTTCATTTGTTTTGATTATGTTTTGGCAAGTTATTGAAAGTTTCGATCACTTCTGACTGGTTTTCTAGTATTTTGGCATATTTTCAGAATGTTTTGATCAGTTTTGGCAGGTTGTAAACTATTTTGTCAGGTTTTTGGAATGTTTTGGTTGGTTTTGATTTGTTTTTATGATGTTTTGCCAAGTTTTTTGAATGATTTGATCAGTTCTGGCTGGTTTTCTAATGTTTTGGCATATTTTCAGAATGTTTTGATGAGTTTTGTGGGTCTAAATCATTTTGGCGGGTTTTCGGAATATTTTGGTTGGTTTTGATTTGTTTTTATGATGTTTTGGCCTGTTTTCGGAATGTTTTGGTTGGGTTTTAGAATGTTTTGTATTCTCTTGAGTTGTTTTTATTGTGTTGGCAGGTTTTGGAATGTTTGGATTTGTTTTGGCGGGTTTTAAAATATTTTGGCGGGTATTTGGAATGTTTTGGCGGGTATTCGGAATGTTTTGATTAGTTTTGACGCGTTTTGAAATATTTTGGCAGGTTTTTAGAAGGTTTTGATTCTGTTTAGCCCAGTTTTTGGTGTGTTTGGATTAGCTTTGGTGGGCTTTATCATGTTTTGTCAGGTTTTTTCGAATGTATTGATCACTTCTGTCTGGTTTTCTATTTTGGCGGGTTTGAAAATATTTTTGGATGTGTTTTGGCGGGTTTGAAAATATTTTGGCTCTTTGCGCAGAGACGACGGTGCCGGTTGCGGTGCGCTGCGGGGCGCTCCTTCTGCGGAAAGACGCCTGGCAGCGGCACTTGGGACAGCTCCGCGTCTCCGTATTCTGCGTTTCTTGCCTTCTGCATCTCAGCAAAATGCTTTCCCACTAGGTCTAGCAAGGAGAAACTGTGGCAGCTGAGTAGATGTAGCCCGGCCCGCCCTTTGAAGTTGACAAGTTCTTGGCATCTCAGAGCCTCAAGGGAAGAGCAAGGTTATCTATGGTAGGCTGGGGCAGAACTAGCAGCAAGCAGAGCAAAGTTGTCCAAGAATAGCTTCCATTGGAATACTAATGGCAATTGAAGAGGCAGGCCAGTGGCAAGCCACTATCTTCTAGCAGTTTGAAAGTTGCCGACACAGTGCAGGTGTTGTGCGGCTTCCTTCTTGGCCTCCTAGAAGGTGCCGCACTCTCCGTCTCTTGCTTGCCAATATGTTGCCGTGTTCCTCCTATTGTTTGGTTTGTTTTGATTTGTTTTGATGATCTTTTGGCGGGTTTTCGGAATGTTTTGGTGGTGTTTTAGAATGTTTTGTTTTCTCTTGTGTTGTTTTTATTGTGTTGGCAGGTTGTGGAACGTTTGGATTAGTTTTGGCGGGTTTTAAAATATTTTGGCGGGTATTTGGAATGTTTTGGTTTGCTTTCATTTGTTTTGATTATGTTTTGGCAAGTTATTGAAAGTTTCGATCACTTCAGACTGGTTTTCTAGTATTTTGGCATCTTTTCAGAATGTTTTGATCAGTTTTGTCAGGTTGTAAACTATTTTGTCAGGTTTTTGGAATGTTTTGGTTGGTTTTGATTTGTTTTTATGATGTTTTGCAAAGTTTTTTGAATGTTTTGATCAGTTCTGGCTGGTTTTCTAATGTTTTGGCATTTTTTCAGAATGTTTTGATGAGTTTTGTGGGTCTAAATTATTTTGGCGGGTTTTCGGAATATTTTGGTTGGTTTTGATTTGTTTTTATGATGTTTTGGCGGGTTTTCGGAATGTTTTGGTTGGGTTTTAGAATGTTTTGTATTCTCTTGAGTTGTTTTTATGGTGTTGGCAGGTTTTGGAATGTTTGGATTGCTTTTGGCGGGTTTTAAAATATTTTGGCGGGTATTTGGAATGTTTTGGCGGGTATTCGGAATGTTTTGATTAGTTTTGACGGGTTTTGAAATATTTTGGCGGATTTTGAGAAGGTTTTGATTCTGTTTAGCCCAGTTTTTGGTGTGTTTGGATTAGCTTTGGTGGGCTTTATCATGTTTTGTCAGGTTTTCTCGAATGTATTGATCACTTCTGTCTGGTTTTCTATTTTGGCGGGTTTGAAAATATTTTTGGATTAGTTTTGGCGGGTTTGAAAATATTTTGGCTCTTTGCGCAGAGACGACGGTGCCGGTTGCGGTGCGCTCCGGGGCGCTCCTTCTGCGGAAAGACGCCTGGCAGCGGCACTTGGGACAGCTCCGCGTCTCCGTATTCTGCGTTTCTTGCCTTCTGCATCTCAGCAAAATGCTTTCCCACTAGATCTAGCAAGGAGAAACTGTGGCAGCTGAGTAGATGTAGCCCGGCCCGCCCTTTGAAGTTGACAAGTTCTTGGCATCTCAGAGCCTCAAGGGAAGAGCAAGGTTATCTATGGTAGGCTGGGGCAGAACTAGCAGCAAGCAGAGCAAAGTTGTCCAAGAACAGCTTCCATTGGAATGCTAATGGCAATTGAAGAGGCAGGCCGGTGGCAAGCCACTATCTTCTAGCAGTTTGAAAGTTGCAGACACAGTGCAGGTGTTTTGCGGCTTCCTTCTTGGCCTCCTAGAAGGTGCCGTGGTGCCGCGCTCTCCGTCTCTTGCTTGCCATTATGTTGCCGTGTTCCTCCTATTGTTTGGTTTGTTTTGATTTGTTTTGATGATCTTTTGGCGGGTTTTCGGAATGTTTTGGTGGTGTTTTAGAATGTTTTGTTTTCTCTTGTGTTGTTTTTATTGTCTTGGAAGGTTTTGGAATGTTTGGATTCCTTTTGGCGGGTTTTAAAATATTTTGGCGGGTATTTGGAATGTTTTGGCGGGTATTCGGAATGTTTTGATTAGTTTTGACGGGTTTTGAAATATTTTGGCGGATTTTGAGAAGGTTTTGATTCTGTTTAGCCCAGTTTTTGGTGTGTTTGGATTTGCTTTGGTGGGCTTTATCATGTTTTGTCAGGTTTTTTCGAATGTATTGATCACTTCTGTCTGGTTTTCTATTTTGGCGGGTTTGAAAATATTTTTGGATGTGTTTTGGCGGGTTTGAAAATATTTTGGCTCTTTGCGCAGAGACGACGGTGCCGGTTGCGGTGCGCTGCGGGGCGCTCCTTCTGCGGAAAGACGCCTGGCAGCGGCACTTGGGACAGCTCCGCGTCTCCGTATTCTGCGTTTCTTGCCTTCTGCATCTCAGCAAAATGCTTTCCCACTAGGTCTAGCAAGGAGAAACTGTGGCAGCTGAGTAGATGTAGCCCGGCCCGCCCTTTGAAGTTGACAAATTCTTGGCATCTCAGAGCCTCAAGGGAAGAGCAAGGTTATCTATGGTAGGCTGGGGCAGAACTAGCAGCAAGCAGAGCAAAGTTGTCCAAGAATAGCTTCCATTGGAATGCTAATGGCAATTGAAGAGGCAGGCCAGTGGCAAGCCACTAGCTTCTAGCAGTTGGAAAGTTGCTGACACAGTGCAGGTGTTGTGCGGCTTCTTTCTTGGCCTCCTAGAAGGTGCCGTGGTGCCGCGCTCTCCGTCTCTTGCTTGCCAATATGTTGCCGTGTTCCTCCTATTGTTTGGTTTGTTTTGATTTGTTTTGATGATGTTTTGTCGGGTTTTCGGAATGTTTTGGTTGGGTTTTAGAATGTTTTGTATTCTCTTGAGTTGTTTTTATTGTGTTGGCAGGTTTTGGAACGTTTGGATTCCTTTTGGCGGGTTTTAAAATATTTTGGCGGGTATTTGGAATGTTTTGGTTTGCTTTCATTTGTTTTGATTATGTTTTGGCAAGTTATTGAAAGTTTCGATCACTTCTGACTGGTTTTCTAGTATTTTGGCATCTTTTCAGAATGTTTTGATCAGTTTTGGCAGGTTGTAAACTATTTTGTCAGGTTTTTGGAATGTTTTGGTTGGTTTTGATTTGTTTTTATGATGTTTTGCCAAGTTTTTTGAATGATTTGATCAGTTCTGGCTGGTTTTCTAATGTTTTGGCATATTTTCAGAATGTTTTGATGAGTTTTGTGGGTCTAAATCATTTTGGCGGGTTTTCGGAATATTTTGGTTGGTTTTGATTTGTTTTTATGATGTTTTGGCGGGTTTTCGGAATGTTTTGGTTGGGTTTTAGAATGTTTTGTATTCTCTTGAGTTGTTTTTATTGTGTTGGCAGGTTTTGGAATGTTTGGATTTGTTTTGGCGGGTTTTAAAATATTTTGGCGGGTATTTGGAATGTTTTGGCGGGTATTCGGAATGTTTTGATTAGTTTTGACACGTTTTGAAATATTTTGGCAGGTTTTTAGAAGGTTTTGATTCTGTTTAGCCCAGTTTTTGGTGTGTTTGGATTAGCTTTGGTGGGCTTTATCATGTTTTGTCAGGTTTTTTCGAATGTATTGATCACTTCTGTCTGGTTTTCTATTTTGGCGGGTTTGAAAATATTTTTGGATGTGTTTTGGCGGGTTTGAAAATATTTTGGCTCTTTGCGCAGAGACGACGGTGCCGGTTGCGGTGCGCTGCGGGGCGCTCCTTCTGCGGAAAGACGCCTGGCAGCGGCACTTGGGACAGCTCCGCGTCTCCGTATTCTGCGTTTCTTGCCTTCTGCATCTCAGCAAAATGCTTTCCCACTAGGTCTAGCAAGGAGAAACTGTGGCAGCTGAGTAGATGTAGCCCGGCCCGCCCTTTGAAGTTGACAAGTTCTTGGCATCTCAGAGCCTCAAGGGAAGGGCAAGGTTATCTATGGTAGGCTGGGGCAGAACTAGCAGCAAGCAGAGCAAAGTTGTCCAAGAATAGCTTCCATTGGAATGCTAATGGCAATTGAAGACGCAGGCCAGTGGCAAGCCACTATCTTCTAGCAGTTTGAAAGTTGCAGACACAGTGCAGGTGTTTTGCGGCTTCCTTCTTGGCCTCCTAGAAGGTGCCGCACTCTCCGTCTCTTGCTTGCCAATATGTTGCCGTGTTCCTCCTATTGTTTGGTTTGGTTTGATTTGTTTTGATGATCTTTTGGCGGGTTTTCGGAATGTTTTGGTGGTGTTTTAGAATGTTTTGTTTTCTCTTGTGTTGTTTTTATTGTCTTGGCAGGTTGTGGAACGTTTGGATTCGTTTTGGTGGGTTTTAAAATATTTTGGCGGGTATTTGGAATGTTTTGGTTTGCTTTCATTTGTTTTGATTATGTTTTGGCAAGTTATTGAAAGTTTCGATCACTTCAGACTGGTTTTCTAGTATTTTGGCATCTTTTCAGAATGTTTTGATCAGTTTTAGAATGTTTTGTATTCTCTTGAGTTGTTTTTATTGTCTTGGCAGGTTTTGGAATGTTTGGATTGCTTTTGGCGGGTTTTAAAATATTTTGGCGGGTATTTGGAATGTTTTGGCGGGTATTCGGAAGGTTTTGATTAGTTTTGACGGGTTTTGAAATATTTTGGCGGGTTTTTAGAAGGTTTTGATTCTGTTTAGCCCAGTTTTTGGTGTGTTTGGATTAGCTTTGGTGGGCTTTATCATGTTTTGTCAGGTTTTCTCGAATGTATTGATCACTTCTGTCTGGTTTTCTATTTTGGCGGGTTTGAAAATATTTTTGGATTAGTTTTGGCGGGTTTGAAAATATTTTGGCTCTTTGCGCAGAGATGACGGTGCCGGTTGCGGTGCGCTCCGGGGCGCTCCTTCTGCGGAAAGACGCCTGGCAGCGGCACTTGGGACAGCTCCGTGTCTCCGTATTCTGCGTTTCTTGCCTTCTGCATCTCAGCAAAATGCTTTCCCACTAGGTCTAGCAAGGAGAAACTGTGGCAGCTGAGTAGATGTAGCCCGGCCCACCCTTTGAAGTTGACAAGTTCTTGGCATCTCAGAACCTCAGGGGAAGAGCAAGGTTATCTATGGTAGGCTGGGGCAGAACTAGCAGCAAGCAGAGCAAAGTTGTCCAAGAATAGCTTCCATTGGAATGCTAATGGCAATTGAAGAGGCAGGCCAGTGGCAAGCCACTATCTTCTAGCAGTTTGAAAGTTGCAGACACAGTGCAGGTGTTGTGCGGCTTCTTTCTTGGCCTCCTAGAAGGTGCCGTGGTGCCGCGCTCTCCGTCTCTTGCTTGCCAATATGTTGCCGTGTTCCTCCTATTGTTTGGTTTGTTTTGATTTGTTTTGATGATCTTTTGGCGGGTTTTCGGAATGTTTTGGTGGTGTTTTAGAATGTTTTGTTTTCTCTTGTGTTGTTTTTATTGTGTTGGCAGGTTGTGGAACGTTTGGATTCGTTTTGGCGGGTTTTAAAATATTTGGGCGGGTATTTGGAATGTTTTGGTTTGCTTTCATTTGTTTTGATTATGTTTTGGCAAGTTATTGAAAGTTTGGATCACTTCTGACTGGTTTTCTAGTATTTTGGCATCTTTTCAGAATGTTTTGATCAGTTTTGGCAGGTTGTAAACTATTTTGTCAGGTTTTTGGAATGTTTTGGTTGGTTTTGATTTGTTTTTATGATGTTTTGCCAAGTTTTTTGAATGTTTTGATCAGTTCTGGCTGGTTTTCTAATGTTTTGGCATTTTTTCAGAACGTTTTGATGAGTTTTGTGGGTCTAAATTATTTTGGCGGGTTTTCGGAATGTTTTGGTTGGGTTTTAGAATGTTTTGTATTCTCTTGAGTTGTTTTTATTGTGTTGGCAGGTTTTGGAATGTTTGGATTGCTTTTGGCGGGTTTTAAAATATTTTGGCGGGTATTTAGAATGTTTTGGCGGGTATTCGGAATGTTTTGATTAGTTTTGACGGGTTTTGAAATATTTTGGCGGGTTTGAAAATATTTTGACTTGTTTTGATTCTGTTTAGCCCAGTTTTTGGTGTGTTTGGATTAGCTTTGGTGGGCTTTATCATGTTTTGTCAGGTTTTTTCGAATGTATTGATCACTTCTGTCTGGTTTTCTATTTTGGCGGGTTTGAAAATATTTTTGGATTAGTTTTGGCGGGTTTGAAAATATTTTGGCTCTTTGCGCAGAGACGACGGTGCCGGTTGCGGTGCGCTGCGGGGCGCTCCTTCTGCGGAAAGACGCCTGGCAGCGGCACTTGGGACAGCTCCGCGTCTCCGTATTCTGCGTTTCTTGCCTTCTGCATCTCAGCAAAATGCTTTCCCACTAGGTCTAGCAAGGAGAAACTGTGGCAGCTGA
This sequence comes from Passer domesticus, assembly GCF_036417665.1. NCBI lineage: Eukaryota > Metazoa > Chordata > Aves > Passeriformes > Passeridae > Passer > Passer domesticus. Next base: position 61,963,338 of record NC_087474.1, read on the forward strand.
GTAGATGTAGCCCGGCCCGCCCTTTGAAGTTGACAAGTTCTTGGCATCTCAGAGCCTCAAGGGAAGAGCAAGGTTATCTATGGTAGGCTGGGGCAGAACTAGCAGCAAGCAGAGCAAAGTTGTCCAAGAATAGCTTCCATTCGAATGCTAATGGCAATTGAAGAGGCAGGCCAGTGGCAAGCCACTATCTTCTAGCAGTTTGAAAGGTGCAGACACAGTGCAGGTGTTGTGCGGCTTCCTTCTTGGCCTCCTGGAAGGTGCCGCACTCTCCGTCTCTTGCTTGCCAATATGTTGCCGTGTTCCTCCTATTGTTTGGTTTGTTTTGATTTGTTTTGATGATCTTTTGGCGGGTTTTCGGAATGTTTTGGTGGTGTTTTAGAATGTTTTGTTTTCTCTTGTGTTGTTTTTATTGTCTTGGCAGGTTGTGGAACGTTTGGATTCCTTTTGGCGGGTTTTAAAATATTTTGGCGGGTATTTGGAATGTTTTGGTTTGCTTTCATTTGTTTTGATTATGTTTTGGCAAGTTATTGAAAGTTTTGATCACTTCTGACTGGTTTTCTAGTATTTTGGCATCTTTTCAGAATGTTTTGATCAGTTTTGGCAGGTTGTAAACTATTTTGTCAGGTTTTTGGAATGTTTTGGTTGGTTTTGATTTGTTTTTATGATGTTTTGCCAAGTTTTTTGAATGTTTTGATCAGTTCTGGCTGGTTTTCTAATGTTTTGGCAATTTTCAGGATGTTTTGATGAGTTTTGCGGGTCTAAATTATTTTGGCGGTTTTCGGAATATTTTGGTTTGTTTTGATTTGATTTGATGATGTTTTGGCGGGTTTTCGGAATGTTTTGGTTGGGTTTTAGAATGTTTTGTATTCTCTTGAGTTGTTTTTATTGTGTTGGCAGGTTTTGGAATGTTTGGATTGCTTTTGGCGGGTTTTAAAATATTTTGGCGGGTATTTGGAATGTTTTGGGTTGCTTTCATTTGTTTTGATTATGTTTTGGCAAGTTATTGAAAGTTTGGATCACTTCAGACTGGTTTTCTAGTATTTTGGCATCTTTTCAGAATGTTTTGATGAGTTTTGGCGGGTTCTAAACTACTTTGTCGGGTTTTTGGAATGTTTCGGTTGGTTATGATTTGTTTTTATGATGTTTTGGCTGGATTTCGGAATATTTTGGCTGGTTTTTGGAATGTTTCGGTTGGTTTATGATTTATTTTTATGATGTTTTGCAAAGTTTTTTGAATGTTTTGATCAGTTCTGGCTGGTTTTCTAATGTTTTGGCATCTTTTCAGAATGTTTTGATGAGTTTTGCGGGTCTAAATCATTTTGGCGGGATTTTGGAATATTTTGGTTGGTTTTGATTTGTTTTGATGATGTTTTGGCGGGTTTTCGGAATGTTTTGGTTGGGTTTTAGAATGTTTTGTTTTCTCTTGTGTTGTTTATATTGTCTTGGCAGGTTTTGGAATGTTTGGATTCCTTTTGGCGGGTTTTAAAATCTTTTGGCGGGTATTTGGAATGTTTTTTAACGGGTATTCGGAAGGTTTTGATTAGTTTTGACGGGTTTTGAATTATTTTGGCGGGTTTTTAGAAGATTTAGGTTTGTTTTGATTTGTTTTGATTCTGTTTAGCCCAGTTTTTGATGTCTTTGGATTAGCTTTGGTGGGCTTTATCATGTTTTGTTAGGTTTTTTCGAATGTATTGATCACTTCTGTCTGGTTTTCTATTTTGGCGGGTTTGAAAATATTTTTGGATGAGTTTTGGCGGGTTTGAAAATATTTTGGCTCTTTGCGCAGAGATGACGGTGCCGGTTGCGGTGCGCTGCGGGGCGCTCCTTCTGCGGAAAGACGCCTGGCAGCGGCACTTGGGACAGCTCCGCGTCTCCGTATTCTGCGTTTCTTGCCTTCTGCATCTCAGCAAAATGCTTTCCCACTAGGTCTAGCAAGGAGAAACTGTGGCAGCTGAGTAGATGTAGCCTGGCCCACCCTTTGAAGTTGACAAGTTCTTGGCATCTCAGAGCCTCAAGGGAAGAGCAAGGTTATCTATGGTAGGCTGGGGCAGAACTAGCAGCAAGCAGAGCAAAGTTGTCCAAGAATAGCTTCCATTGGAATGCTAATGGCAATTGAAGAGGCAGGCCAGTGGCAAGCCACTAGTTTCTAGCAGTTTGAAAGTTGCAGACACAGTGCAGGTGTTGTGCAGCTTCCTTCTTGGCCTCCTAGAAGGTGCCGCGCTCTCCGTCTCTTGCTTGCCAATATGTTGCCGTGTTCCTCTTATTTTTTGGTTGGTTTTGATTTGTTTTCATGATGTTTTGGCGGGTTTTCGGAATGTTTTGGTTGGGTTTTAGAATGTTTTGTTTTCTCTTGTGTTGTTTATATTGTCTTGGCAGGTTTTGGAATGTTTGGATTCCTTTTGGCGGGTTTTAAAATCTTTTAGCGGGTATTTGGAATGTTTTGGCAGGTATTCGGAAGGTTTTGATTTGTTTTGACGGGTTTTGAAATATTTTGGCCGGTTTTTAGAAGTTTTTGATTTGTTTTGATTTGTTTTGATTCTGTTTAGCCCAGTTTTTGGTGTGTTTGGATTAGCTTTGGTGGGCTTTATCATGTTTTGTGAGGTTTTTTCGAATGTATTGATCACTTCTGTCTGGTTTTCTATTTTGGCGGGTTTGAAAATATTTTTGGATGAGTTTTGGCGGGTTTGAAAATATTTTGGCTCTTTGCGCAGAGACGACGGTGCCGGTTGCGGTGCGCTCCGGGGCGTTCCTTCTGCGGAAAGACGCCTGGCAGCGGCACTTGGGACAGCTCCGCGTCTCCGTATTCTGCGTTTCTTGCCTTCTGCATCTCAGCAAAATGCTTTCCCACTAGGTCTAGCAAGGAGAAACTGTGGCAGCTGAGTAGATGTAGCCCGGCCCGCCCTTTGAAGTTGACAAATTCTTGGCATCTCAGAGCCTCAAGGGAAGAGCAAGGTTATCTATGGTAGGCTGGGGCAGAACTAGCAGCAAGCAGAGCAAAGTTGTCCAAGAATAGCTTCCATTGGAATGCTAATGGCAATTGAAGAGGCAGGCCAGTGGCAAGCCACTATCTTCTAGCAGTTTGAAAGTTGCAGACACAGTGCAGGTGTTGTGCGGCTTCCTTCTTGGCCTCCTAGAAGGTGCCACGCTCTCTGTCTCTTGCTTGCCAATATGTTGCCGTGTTCCTCTTATTGTTTGGTTTGTTTTGATTTGTTTTTATGATGTTTTGGCGGGTTTTCGGAATGTTTTGGTGGTGTTTTAGAATGTTTTGTTTTCTCTTGTGTTGTTTATATTGTCTTGGCAGGTGTTGGAATGTTTGGATTCCTTTTGGCGGGTTTTCAAATCTTTTGGCGGGTATTTGGAATGTTTTGGTTTGCTTTCATTTGTTTTGATTATGTTTTGGCAAGTTATTGAAAGTTTCGATCACTTCTGACTGGTTTTCTAGTATTTTGGCATCTTTTCAGAATGTTTTGGTCAGTTTTGGCGGGTTCTAAACTACTTTGTCGGGTTTTTGGAATGTTTTGGTTGGTTTTGACTTGTTTTTATGATGTTTTGCCAAGTTTTTTGAATGTTTTGATCAGTTCTGGCTGGTTTTCTAATGTTTTGGCATCTTTTCAGAATGTTTTGATGAGTTTTGCGGGTCTAAATAATTTTGGCGGGATTTCGGAATATTTTGGTTGGTTTTGATTTGTTTTGATGATGTTTTGGCGGGTTTTCGGAATGTTTTGGTTGGGTTTTAGAATGTTTTGTTTTCTCTTGTGTTGTTTATATTGTCTTGGCAGGTTTTGGAATGTTTGGTTTCCTTTTGGCGGGTTTTAAATATTTTGTCAGGTATTTGGAATGTTTTGGCGGGTATTCGGAAGGTTTTGATTTGTTTTGACGGGTTTTGAAATATTTTGGCAGGTTTTTAGAAGGTTTAGATTTGTTTTGATTTGTTTTGATTCTGTTTAGTCCAGTTTTTGGTGTGTTTGGATTAGCTTTGGTGGGCTTTATCATGTTTTGTCAGGTTTTTTCGAATGTATTGATCACTTCTGTCTGGTTTTCTATTTTGGCGGGTTTGAAAGTATTTTTGGATTAGTTTTGGCGGGTTTGAAAATATTTTGGCTCTTTGTGCAGTGATTACGGTGCCGGTTGCGGTGCACTCCTGGGCGCTCCTTCTGCAGAAAGACGCCTGGCAGCAGCACTTGGGACAGCTCCGCGTCTCCGTATTCTGCGTTTCTTGCCTTCTGCATCTCAGCAAAATGCTTTCCCACTAGGTCTAGCAAGGAGAAACTGTGGCAGCTGCGTAGATGTAGCCCGGCCCGCCCTTTGAAGTTGACAAGTTCTTGGCATCTCAGAGCCTCAAGGGAAGAGCAAGGTTATCTATGGTAGGCTGGGGCAGAACTAGCAGCAAGCAGAGCAAAGTTGTCCAAGAATAGCTTCCATTGGAATGCTAATGGCAATTGAAGAGGCAGGCCAGTGGCAAGCCACTAGCTTCTAGCAGTTTGAAAGTTGCAGACACAGTGCAGGTGTTGTGCGGCTTCCTTCTTGGCCTCCTAGAAGGTGCCGCGCTCTCTGTCTCTTGCTTGCCAATATGTTGCCGTGTTCCTCTTATTGTTTGGTTTGTTTTGATTTGTTTTTATGATGTTTTGGTGGGTTTTCGGAATGTTTTGGTGGTGTTTTAGAATGTTTTGTTTTCTCTTGTGTTGTTTTTATTGTCTTGGCAGGTTTTGGAATGTTTGGATTTGTTTTGGCGGGTTTTCAAATATTTTGGCGGGTATTTGGAATGTTTTGGTTTGCTTTCATTTGTTTTGATTATGTTTTGGCAAGTTATTGAAAGTTTCGATCACTTCTGACTGGTTTTCTAGTATTTTTGCATCTTTTCAGAATGTTTTGATGAGTTTTGGTGGGTTCTAAACTACTTTGTCGGGTTTTTGGAATGTTTTGGTTGGTTTTGATTTGTTTTTATGATGTTTTGCCAAGTTTTTTGAATGTTTTGATCAGTTCTGGCTGGTTTTCTAATGTTTTGGCAATTTTCAGGATGTTTTGATGAGTTTTGCGGGTCTAAATTATTTTGGCGGTTTTCGGAATATTTTGGTTGGTTTTGATTTGTTTTTATGATGTTTTGGCGGGTTTTTGGAATGTTTTGGTTGGGTTTTAGAATGTTTTGTATTCTCTTGAGTTGTTTTTATTGTGTTGGCAGGTTTTGGAATGTTTGGATTGCTTTTGGCGGGTTTTAAAATATTTTGGCGGGTATTTGGAATGTTTTGGGTTGCTTTCATTTGTTTTGATTATGTTTTGGCAAGTTATTGAAAGTTTGGATCACTTCAGACTGGTTTTCTAGTATTTTGGCATCTTTTCAGAATGTTTTGATGAGTTTTGGCGGGTTCTAAACTACTTTGTCGGGTTTTTGGAATGTTTCGGTTGGTTATGATTTGTTTTTATGATGTTTTGGCTGGATTTCGGAATATTTTGGCTGGTTTTTGGAATGTTTCGGTTGGTTTATGATTTATTTTTATGATGTTTTGCAAAGTTTTTTGAATGTTTTGATCAGTTCTGGCTGGTTTTCTAATGTTTTGGCATCTTTTCAGAATGTTTTGATGAGTTTTGCGGGTCTAAATCATTTTGGCGGGATTTTGGAATATTTTGGTTGGTTTTGATTTGTTTTGATGATGTTTTGGCGGGTTTTCGGAATGTTTTGGTTGGGTTTTAGAATGTTTTGTTTTCTCTTGTGTTGTTTATATTGTCTTGGCAGGTTTTGGAATGTTTGGATTCCTTTTGGCGGGTTTTAAAATCTTTTGGCGGGTATTTGGAATGTTTTTTAACGGGTATTCGGAAGGTTTTGATTAGTTTTGACGGGTTTTGAATTATTTTGGCGGGTTTTTAGAAGATTTAGGTTTGTTTTGATTTGTTTTGATTCTGTTTAGCCCAGTTTTTGATGTCTTTGGATTAGCTTTGGTGGGCTTTATCATGTTTTGTTAGGTTTTTTCGAATGTATTGATCACTTCTGTCTGGTTTTCTATTTTGGCGGGTTTGAAAATATTTTTGGATGAGTTTTGGCGGGTTTGAAAATATTTTGGCTCTTTGCGCAGAGATGACGGTGCCGGTTGCGGTGCGCTCCGGGGCGCTCCTTCTGCGGAAAGACGCCTGGCAGCGGCACTTGGGACAGCTCCGCGTCTCCGTATTCTGCGTTTCTTGCCTTCTGCATCTCAGCAAAATGCTTTCCCACTAGGTCTAGCAAGGAGAAACTGTGGCAGCTGAGTAGATGTAGCCTGGCCCACCCTTTGAAGTTGACAAGTTCTTGGCATCTCAGAGCCTCAAGGGAAGAGCAAGGTTATCTATGGTAGGCTGGGGCAGAACTAGCAGCAAGCAGAGCAAAGTTGTCCAAGAATAGCTTCCATTGGAATGCTAATGGCAATTGAAGAGGCAGGCCAGTGGCAAGCCACTAGCTTCTAGCAGTTTGAAAGTTGCAGACACAGTGCAGGTGTTGTGCAGCTTCCTTCTTGGCCTCCTAGAAGGTGCCGCGCTCTCCGTCTCTTGCTTGCCAATATGTTGCCGTGTTCCTCTTATTTTTTGGTTGGTTTTGATTTGTTTTCATGATGTTTTGGCGGGTTTTCGGAATGTTTTGGTTGGGTTTTAGAATGTTTTGTTTTCTCTTGTGTTGTTTATATTGTCTTGGCAGGTTTTGGAATGTTTGGATTCCTTTTGGCGGGTTTTAAAATCTTTTAGCGGGTATTTGGAATGTTTTGGCAGGTATTCGGAAGGTTTTGATTTGTTTTGACGGGTTTTGAAATATTTTGGCCGGTTTTTAGAAGTTTTTGATTTGTTTTGATTTGTTTTGATTCTGTTTAGCCCAGTTTTTGGTGTGTTTGGATTAGCTTTGGTGGGCTTTATCATGTTTTGTGAGGTTTTTTCGAATGTATTGATCACTTCTGTCTGGTTTTCTATTTTGGCGGGTTTGAAAATATTTTTGGATGAGTTTTGGCGGGTTTGAAAATATTTTGGCTCTTTGCGCAGAGACGACGGTGCCGGTTGCGGTGCGCTGCGGGGCGCTCCTTCTGCGGAAAGACGCCTGGCAGCGGCACTTGGGACAGCTCCGCGTCTCCGTATTCTGCGTTTCTTGCCTTCTGCATCTCAGCAAAATGCTTTCCCACTAGGTCTAGCAAGGAGAAACTGTGGCAGCTGAGTAGATGTAGCCCGGCCCGCCCTTTGAAGTTGACAAATTCTTGGCATCTCAGAGCCTCAAGGGAAGAGCAAGGTTATCTATGGTAGGCTGGGGCAGAACTAGCAGCAAGCAGAGCAAAGTTGTCCAAGAATAGCTTCCATTGGAATGCTAATGGCAATTGAAGAGGCAGGCCAGTGGCAAGCCACTATCTTCTAGCAGTTTGAAAGTTGCAGACACAGTGCAGGTGTTGTGCGGCTTCCTTCTTGGCCTCCTAGAAGGTGCCACGCTCTCTGTCTCTTGCTTGCCAATATGTTGCCGTGTTCCTCTTATTGTTTGGTTTGTTTTGATTTGTTTTTATGATGTTTTGGCGGGTTTTCGGAATGTTTTGGTGGTGTTTTAGAATGTTTTGTTTTCTCTTGTGTTGTTTATATTGTCTTGGCAGGTTTTGGAATGTTTGGATTCCTTTTGGCGGGTTTTAAAATCTTTTGGCGGGTATTTGGAATGTTTTGGTTTGCTTTCATTTGTTTTGATTATGTTTTGGCAAGTTATTGAAAGTTTGGATCACTTCAGACTGGTTTTCTAGTATTTTGGCATCTTTTCAGAATGTTTTGGTCAGTTTTGGCGGGTTCTAAACTACTTTGTCGGGTTTTTGGAATGTTTTGGTTGGTTTTGACTTGTTTTTATGATGTTTTGCCAAGTTTTTTGAATGTTTTGATCAGTTCTGGCTGGTTTTCTAATGTTTTGGCATCTTTTCAGAATGTTTTGATGAGTTTTGTGGGTCTAAATAATTTTGGCGGGATTTCGGAATATTTTGGTTGGTTTTGATTTGTTTTGATGATGTTTTGGCGGGTTTTCGGAATGTTTTGGTTGGGTTTTAGAATGTTTTGTTTTCTCTTGTGTTGTTTATATTGTCTTGGCAGGTTTTGGAATGTTTGGATTCCTTTTGGCGGGTTTTAAATATTTTGGCAGGTATTTGGAATGTTTTGGCGGGTATTCGGAAGGTTTTGATTAGTTTTGACGGGTTTTGAAATATTTTGGCGGGGTTTTAGAAGGTTTTGATTTGTTTTGATGATGTTTAGCCCAGTTTTTGGTGTGTTTGGATTAGCTTTGGTGGGCTTTATCATGTTTTGTGAGGTTTTTTCGAATGTATTGATCACTTCTGTCTGGTTTTCTATTTTGGCGGGTTTGAAAATATTTTTGGATGAGTTTTGGCGGGTTTGAAAATATTTTGGCTCTTTGCGCAGAGATGACGGTGCCGGTTGCGGTGCGCTCCGGGGCGCTCCTTCTGCGGAAAGACGCCTGGCAGCGGCACTTGGGACAGCTCCGCGTCTCCGTATTCTGCGTTTCTTGCCTTCTGCATCTCAGCAAAATGCTTTCCCACTAGGTCTAGCAAGGAGAAACTGTGGCAGCTGAGTAGATGTAGCCCGGCCCGCCCTTTGAAGTTGACAAGTTCTTGGCATCTCAGAACCTCAAGGGAAGAGCAAGGTTATCTATGGTAGGCTGGGGCAGAACTAGCAGCAAGCAGAGCAAAGTTGTCCAAGAATAGCTTCCATTGGAATGCTAATGGCAATTGAAGAGGCAGGCCAGTGGCAAGCCACTAGCTTCTAGCAGTTTGAAAGTTGCAGACACAGTGCAGGTGTTGTGCGGCTTCCTTCTTGGCCTCCTAGAAGGTGCCGCGTTCTCCGTCTCTTGCTTGCCAATATGTTGCCGTGTTCCTCTTATTGTTTGGTTTGTTTTGATTTGTTTTGATGATGTTTTGGCGGGTTTTCGGAATGTTTTGGTGGTGTTTTAGAATGTTTTGTTTTCTCTTGTGTTGTTTATATTGTCTTGGCCGGTTTTGGAATGTTTGGATTCCTTTTGGCGGGTTTTAAAATCTTTTGGCGGGTGTTTGGAATGTTTTGGGTTGCTTTCATTTGTTTTGATTATGTTTTGGTAAGTTATTGAAAGTTTCGATCACTTCAGACTGGATTTCTAGTATTTTGGCATCTTTTCAGAATGTTTTGATGAGTTTTGGCGGGTTCTAAACTATTTTGTCGGGTTTTTGGAATGTTTTGGTTGGTTTTGATTTGTTTTTATGATGCATTGCCAAGTTTTTTGAATGTTTTGATCAGTTCAGGCTGGTTTTCTAAAGTTTTGGCATCTTTTCAGAATGTTTTGATGAGTTTTGCGGGTCTAAATAATTTTGGCGGGTTTTCGGAATGTATTGGTTGGTTTTGATTTGTTTTTATGATGTTTTGGCGGGTTTTCGGAATGCTTTGGTTGGGTTTTAGAATGTTTTGTTTTCTCTTGTGTTGTTTATATTGTCTTGGCAGGTTTTGGAATGTTTGGATTCCTTTTGGCGGGTTTTAAAATATTTTGGCAGGTATTTGGAATGTTTTGGCGGGTATTCGGAAGGTTTTGATTTGTTTTGACGGGTTTTGAAATATTTTGGCAGGTTTTTAGAAGGTTTAGATTTGTTTTGATTTGTTTTGATTCTGTTTAGCCCAGTTTTTGGTGTGTTTGGATTAGCTTTGGTGGGCTTTATCATGTTTTGTCAGGTTTTTTCGAATGTATTGATCACTTCTGTCTGGTTTTCTATTTTGGCGGGTTTGAAAATATTTTTGGATTAGTTTTGGCGGGTTTGAAAATATTTTGGCTCTTTGCGCAGAGACGACGGTGCCGGTTGCGGTGCGCTCCGGGGCGCTCCTTCTGCGGAAAGACGCCTGGCAGCGGCACTTGGGACAGCTCCGCGTCTCCGTATTCTGCATTTCTTGCCTTCTGCATCTCAGCAAAATGCTTTCCCACTAGGTCTAGCAAGGAGAAACTGTGGCAGCTGAGTAGATGTAGCCCGGCCCGCCCTTTGAAGTTGACAAGTTCTTGGCATCTCAGAACCTCAAGGGAAGAGCAAGGTTATCTATGGTAGGCTGGGGCAGAACTAGCAGCAAGCAGAGCAAAGTTGTCCAAGAATAGCTTCCATTGGAATGCTAATGGCAATTGAAGAGGCAGGCCAGTGGCAAGCCACTAGCTTCTAGCAGTTTGAAAGTTGCAGACACAGTGCAGGTGTTGTGCGGCTTCCTTCTTGGCCTCCTAGAAGGTGCCGCGTTCTCCGTCTCTTGCTTGCCAATATGTTGCAGTGTTCCTCTTATTTTTTGGTTGGTTTTGAATTGTTTTTATGATGTTTTGGTGGGTTTTCAGAATGTTTTGGTGGTGTTTTAGAATGTTTTGTTTTCTCTTGTGTTGTTTATATTGTCTTGGCAGGTTTTGGAATGTTTGGATTCCTTTTGGCGGGTTTTAAAATCTTTTGGCGGGTATTTGGAATGTTTTGGGTTGCTTTCATTTGTTTTGATTATGTTTTGGCAAGTTATTGAAAGTTTGGATCACTTCAGACTGGTTTTCTATTATTTTGGCATCTTTTCAGAATGTTTTGATGAGTTTTGGCGGGTTCGAAACTACTTTGTCGGGTTTTTGGAATGTTTCGGTTGGTTATGATTTGTTTTTATGATGTTTTGGCCGGATTTCGGAATATTTTGGCTGGTTTTTGGAATGTTTCGGTTGGTTTATGATTTGTTTTTATGATGTTTTGCAAAGTTTTTTGAATGTTTTGATCAGTTCTGGCTGGTTTTCTAATGTTTTGGCATCTTTTCAGAATGTTTTGATGAGTTTTGCGGGTCTAAATCATTTTGGCGGGATTTTGGAATATTTTGGTTGGTTTTGATTTGTTTTGATGATGTTTTGGCGGGTTTTCGGAATGTTTTGGTTGGGTTTTAGAATGTTTTGTTTTCTCTTGTGTTGTTTATATTGTCTTGGCAGGTTTTGGAATGTTTGGATTCCTTTTGGCGGGTTTTAAAATCTTTTGGCGGGTATTTGGAATGTTTTTTAACGGGTATTCGGAAGGTTTTGATTAGTTTTGACGGGTTTTGAATTATTTTGGCGGGTTTTTAGAAGATTTAGGTTTGTTTTGATTTGTTTTGATTCTGTTTAGCCCAGTTTTTGATGTCTTTGGATTAGCTTTGGTGGGCTTTATCATGTTTTGTTAGGTTTTTTCGAATGTATTGATCACTTCTGTCTGGTTTTCTATTTTGGCGGGTTTGAAAATATTTTTGGATGAGTTTTGGCGGGTTTGAAAATATTTTGGCTCTTTGCGCAGAGATGACGGTGCCGGTTGCGGTGCGCTCCGGGGCGCTCCTTCTGCGGAAAGACGCCTGGCAGCGGCACTTGGGACAGCTCCGCGTCTCCGTATTCTGCGTTTCTTGCCTTCTGCATCTCAGCAAAATGCTTTCCCACTAGGTCTAGCAAGGAGAAACTGTGGCAGCTGAGTAGATGTAGCCTGGCCCACCCTTTGAAGTTGACAAGTTCTTGGCATCTCAGAGCCTCAAGGGAAGAGCAAGGTTATCTATGGTAGGCTGGGGCAGAACTAGCAGCAAGCAGAGCAAAGTTGTCCAAGAATAGCTTCCATTGGAATGCTAATGGCAATTGAAGAGGCAGGCCAGTGGCAAGCCACTATCTTCTAGCAGTTTGAAAGTTGCAGACACAGTGCAGGTGTTGTGCAGCTTCCTTCTTGGCCTCCTAGAAGGTGCCGCGCTCTCCGTCTCTTGCTTGCCAATATGTTGCCGTGTTCCTCTTATTTTTTGGTTGGTTTTGATTTGTTTTCATGATGTTTTGGCGGGTTTTCGGAATGTTTTGGTTGGGTTTTAGAATGTTTTGTTTTCTCTTGTGTTGTTTATATTGTCTTGGCAGGTTTTGGAATGTTTGGATTCCTTTTGGCGGGTTTTAAAATCTTTTAGCGGGTATTTGGAATGTTTTGGCAGGTATTCGGAAGGTTTTGATTTGTTTTGACGGGTTTTGAAATATTTTGGCGGGTTTTTAGAAGATTTAGGTTTGTTTTGATTTGTTTTGATTCTGTTTAGCCCAGTTTTTGATGTGTTTGGATTAGCTTTGGTGGGCTTTATCATGTTTTGTGAGGTTTTTTCGAATGTATTGATCACTTCTGTCTGGTTTTCTATTTTGGCGGGTTTGAAAATATTTTTGGATGAGTTTTGGCGGGTTTGAAAATATTTTGGCTCTTTGCGCAGAGACGACGGTGCCGGTTGCGGTGCGCTCCGGGGCGCTCCTTCTGCGGAAAGACGCCTGGCAGCGGCACTTGGGACAGCTCCGCGTCTCCGTATTCTGTGTTTCTTGCCTTCTGCATCTCAGCAAAATGCTTTCCCACTAGGTCTAGCAAGGAGAAACTGTGGCAGCTGAGTAGATGTAGCCCGGCCCGCCCTTTGAAGTTGACAAGTTCTTGGCATCTCAGAGCCTCAAGGGAAGAGCAAGGTTATCTATGGTAGGCTGGGGCAGAACTAGCAGCAAGCAGAGCAAAGTTGTCCAAGAATAGCTTCCATTGGAATGCTAATGGCAATTGAAGAGGCAGGCCAGTGGCAAGCCACTAGCTTCTAGCAGTTTGAAAGTTGCAGACACAGTGCAGGTGTTGTGCGATTTCCTTCTTGGCCTCCTAGAAGGTGCCACGCTCTCTGTCTCTTGCTTGCCAATATGTTGCCGTGTTCCTCTTATTGTTTGGTTTGTTTTGATTTGTTTTTATGATGTTTTGGTGGGTTTTCGGAATGTTTTGGTGGTGTTTTAGAATGTTTTGTTTTCTCTTGTGTTGTTTATATTGTCTTGGCCGGTTTTGGAGTGTTTGGATTCCTTTTGGCGGGTTTTAAAATCTTTTGGCGGGTATTTGGAATGTTTTGGGTTGCTTTCATTTGTTTTGATTATGTTTTGGCAAGTTATTGAAAGTTTCGATCACTTCTGACTGGTTTTCTAGTATTTTGGCATCTTTTCAGAATGTTTTGATGAGTTTTGGCGGGTTCTAAACTACTTTGTCGGGTTTTTGGAATGTTTTGGTTGGTTTTGATTTGTTTTTATGATGTTTTGCCAAGTTTTTTGAATGTTTTGATCAGTTCAGGCTGGTTTTCTAATGTTTTGGCATCTTTTCAGAATGTTTTGATGAGTTTTGCGGGTCTAAATAATTTTGGCGGGTTTTCGGAATGTATTGGTTGGTTTTGATTTGTTTTTATGATGTTTTGGCGGGTTTTCGGAATGCTTTGGTTGGGTTTTAGAATGTTTTGTTTTCTCTTGTGTTGTTTATATTGTCTTGGCAGGTTTTGGAATGTTTGGATTCCTTTTGGCGGGTTTTAAAATATTTTGGCAGGTATTTGGAATGTTTTGGCGGGTATTCGGAAGGTTTTGATTAGTTTTGACGGGTTTTGAAATATTTTGGCAGGTTTTTAGAAGGTTTAGATTTGTTTTGATTTCTTTTGATTCTGTTTAGCCCAGTTTTTGGTGTGTTTGGATTAGCTTTGGTGGGCTTTATCATGTTTTGTCAGGTTTTTTCGAATGTATTGATCACTTCTGTCTGGTTTTCTATTTTGGCGGGTTTGAAAATATTTTTGGATTAGTTTTGGCGGGTTTGAAAATATTTTGGCTCTTTGCGCAGAGACGACGGTGCCGGTTGCGGTGCGCTGCGGGGCGCTCCTTCTGCGGAAAGACGCCTGGCAGCGGCACTTGGGACAGCTCCGCGTCTCCGTATTCTGCGTTTCTTGCCTTCTGCATCTCAGCAAAATGCTTTCCCACTAGGTCTAGCAAGGAGAAACTGTGGCAGCTGAGTAGATGTAGCCCGGCCCGCCCTTTGAAGTTGACAAGTTCTTGGCATCTCAGAACCTCAAGGGAAGAGCAAGGTTATCTATGGTAGGCTGGGGCAGAACTAGCAGCAAGCAGAGCAAAGTTGTCCAAGAATAGCTTCCATTGGAATGCTAATGGCAATTGAAGAGGCAGGCCAGTGGCAAGCCACTAGCTTCTAGCAGTTTGAAAGTTGCAGACACAGTGCAGGTGTTGTGCGGCTTCCTTCTTGGCCTCCTAGAAGGTGCCGCGTTCTCCGTCTCTTGCTTGCCAATATGTTGCAGTGTTCCTCTTATTTTTTGGTTGGTTTTGAATTGTTTTTATGATGTTTTGGTGGGTTTTCAGAATGTTTTGGTGGTGTTTTAGAATGTTTTGTTTTCTCTTGTGTTGTTTATATTGTCTTGGCAGGTTTTGGAATGTTTGGATTCCTTTTGGCGGGTTTTAAAATCTTTTGGCGGGTATTTGGAATGTTTTGGGTTGCTTTCATTTGTTTTGATTATGTTTTGGCAAGTTATTGAAAGTTTGGATCACTTCAGACTGGTTTTCTATTATTTTGGCATCTTTTCAGAATGTTTTGATGAGTTTTGGCGGGTTCGAAACTACTTTGTCGGGTTTTTGGAATGTTTCGGTTGGTTATGATTTGTTTTTATGATGTTTTGGCCGGATTTCGGAATATTTTGGCTGGTTTTTGGAATGTTTCGGTTGGTTTATGATTTGTTTTTATGATGTTTTGCAAAGTTTTTTGAATGTTTTGATCAGTTCTGGCTGGTTTTCTAATGTTTTGGCATCTTTTCAGAATGTTTTGATGAGTTTTGCGGGTCTAAATCATTTTGGCGGGATTTTGGAATATTTTGGTTGGTTTTGATTTGTTTTGATGATGTTTTGGCGGGTTTTCGGAATGTTTTGGTTGGGTTTTAGAATGTTTTGTTTTCTCTTGTGTTGTTTATATTGTCTTGGCAGGTTTTGGAATGTTTGGATTCCTTTTGGCGGGTTTTAAAATCTTTTGGCGGGTATTTGGAATGTTTTTTAACGGGTATTCGGAATGTTTTGATTAGTTTTGACGGGTTTTGAATTATTTTGGCGGGTTTTTAGAAGATTTAGGTTTGTTTTGATTTGTTTTGATTCTGTTTAGCCCAGTTTTTGATGTCTTTGGATTAGCTTTGGTGGGCTTTATCATGTTTTGTTAGGTTTTTTCGAATGTATTGATCACTTCTGTCTGGTTTTCTATTTTGGCGGGTTTGAAAATATTTTTGGATGAGTTTTGGCGGGTTTGAAAATATTTTGGCTCTTTGCGCAGAGATGACGGTGCCGGTTGCGGTGCGCTCCGGGGCGCTCCTTCTGCGGAAAGACGCCTGGCAGCGGCACTTGGGACAGCTCCGCGTCTCCGTATTCTGCGTTTCTTGCCTTCTGCATCTCAGCAAAATGCTTTCCCACTAGGTCTAGCAAGGAGAAACTGTGGCAGCTGAGTAGATGTAGCCTGGCCCACCCTTTGAAGTTGACAAGTTCTTGGCATCTCAGAGCCTCAAGGGAAGAGCAAGGTTATCTATGGTAGGCTGGGGCAGAACTAGCAGCAAGCAGAGCAAAGTTGTCCAAGAATAGCTTCCATTGGAATGCTAATGGCAATTGAAGAGGCAGGCCAGTGGCAAGCCACTATCTTCTAGCAGTTTGAAAGTTGCAGACACAGTGCAGGTGTTGTGCAGCTTCCTTCTTGGCCTCCTAGAAGGTGCCGCGCTCTCCGTCTCTTGCTTGCCAATATGTTGCCGTGTTCCTCTTATTTTTTGGTTGGTTTTGATTTGTTTTCATGATGTTTTGGCGGGTTTTCGGAATGTTTTGGTTGGGTTTTAGAATGTTTTGTTTTCTCTTGTGTTGTTTATATTGTCTTGGCAGGTTTTGGAATGTTTGGATTCCTTTTGGCGGGTTTTAAAATCTTTTAGCGGGTATTTGGAATGTTTTGGCAGGTATTCGGAAGGTTTTGATTTGTTTTGACGGGTTTTGAAATATTTTGGCGGGTTTTTAGAAGATTTAGGTTTGTTTTGATTTGTTTTGATTCTGTTTAGCCCAGTTTTTGATGTGTTTGGATTAGCTTTGGTGGGCTTTATCATGTTTTGTGAGGTTTTTTCGAATGTATTGATCACTTCTGTCTGGTTTTCTATTTTGGCGGGTTTGAAAATATTTTTGGATGAGTTTTGGCGGGTTTGAAAATATTTTGGCTCTTTGCGCAGAGACGACGGTGCCGGTTGCGGTGCGCTCCGGGGCGCTCCTTCTGCGGAAAGACGCCTGGCAGCGGCACTTGGGACAGCTCCGCGTCTCCGTATTCTGTGTTTCTTGCCTTCTGCATCTCAGCAAAATGCTTTCCCACTAGGTCTAGCAAGGAGAAACTGTGGCAGCTGAGTAGATGTAGCCCGGCCCGCCCTTTGAAGTTGACAAGTTCTTGGCATCTCAGAGCCTCAAGGGAAGAGCAAGGTTATCTATGGTAGGCTGGGGCAGAACTAGCAGCAAGCAGAGCAAAGTTGTCCAAGAATAGCTTCCATTGGAATGCTAATGGCAATTGAAGAGGCAGGCCAGTGGCAAGCCACTAGCTTCTAGCAGTTTGAAAGTTGCAGACACAGTGCAGGTGTTGTGCGATTTCCTTCTTGGCCTCCTAGAAGGTGCCACGCTCTCTGTCTCTTGCTTGCCAATATGTTGCCGTGTTCCTCTTATTGTTTGGTTTGTTTTGATTTGTTTTTATGATGTTTTGGTGGGTTTTCGGAATGTTTTGGTGGTGTTTTAGAATGTTTTGTTTTCTCTTGTGTTGTTTATATTGTCTTGGCCGGTTTTGGAGTGTTTGGATTCCTTTTGGCGGGTTTTAAAATCTTTTGGCGGGTATTTGGAATGTTTTGGGTTGCTTTCATTTGTTTTGATTATGTTTTGGCAAGTTATTGAAAGTTTCGATCACTTCTGACTGGTTTTCTAGTATTTTGGCATCTTTTCAGAATGTTTTGATGAGTTTTGGCGGGTTCTAAACTACTTTGTCGGGTTTTTGGAATGTTTTGGTTGGTTTTGATTTGTTTTTATGATGTTTTGCCAAGTTTTTTGAATGTTTTGATCAGTTCAGGCTGGTTTTCTAATGTTTTGGCATCTTTTCAGAATGTTTTGATGAGTTTTGCGGGTCTAAATAATTTTGGCGGGTTTTCGGAATGTATTGGTTGGTTTTGATTTGTTTTTATGATGTTTTGGCGGGTTTTCGGAATGCTTTGGTTGGGTTTTAGAATGTTTTGTTTTCTCTTGTGTTGTTTATATTGTCTTGGCAGGTTTTGGAATGTTTGGATTCCTTTTGGCGGGTTTTAAAATATTTTGGCAGGTATTTGGAATGTTTTGGCGGGTATTCGGAAGGTTTTGATTAGTTTTGACGGGTTTTGAAATATTTTGGCAGGTTTTTAGAAGGTTTAGATTTGTTTTGATTTCTTTTGATTCTGTTTAGCCCAGTTTTTGGTGTGTTTGGATTAGCTTTGGTGGGCTTTATCATGTTTTGTCAGGTTTTTTCGAATGTATTGATCACTTCTGTCTGGTTTTCTATTTTGGCGGGTTTGAAAATATTTTTGGATTAGTTTTGGCGGGTTTGAAAATATTTTGGCTCTTTGCGCAGAGACGACGGTGCCGGTTGCGGTGCGCTGCGGGGCGCTCCTTCTGCGGAAAGACGCCTGGCAGCGGCACTTGGGACAGCTCCGCGTCTCCGTATTCTGCGTTTCTTGCCTTCTGCATCTCAGCAAAATGCTTTCCCACTAGGTCTAGCAAGGAGAAACTGTGGCAGCTGAGTAGATGTAGCCCGGCCCGCCCTTTGAAGTTGACAAGTTCTTGGCATCTCAGAACCTCAAGGGAAGAGCAAGGTTATCTATGGTAGGCTGGGGCAGAACTAGCAGCAAGCAGAGCAAAGTTGTCCAAGAATAGCTTCCATTGGAATGCTAATGGCAATTGAAGAGGCAGGCCAGTGGCAAGCCACTAGCTTCTAGCAGTTTGAAAGTTGCAGACACAGTGCAGGTGTTGTGCGGCTTCCTTCTTGGCCTCCTAGAAGGTGCCGCGTTCTCCGTCTCTTGCTTGCCAATATGTTGCAGTGTTCCTCTTATTTTTTGGTTGGTTTTGAATTGTTTTTATGATGTTTTGGTGGGTTTTCAGAATGTTTTGGTGGTGTTTTAGAATGTTTTGTTTTCTCTTGTGTTGTTTATATTGTCTTGGCAGGTTTTGGAATGTTTGGATTCCTTTTGGCGGGTTTTAAAATCTTTTGGCGGGTATTTGGAATGTTTTGGGTTGCTTTCATTTGTTTTGATTATGTTTTGGCAAGTTATTGAAAGTTTGGATCACTTCAGACTGGTTTTCTATTATTTTGGCATCTTTTCAGAATGTTTTGATGAGTTTTGGCGGGTTCTAAACTACTTTGTCGGGTTTTTGGAATGTTTCGGTTGGTTATGATTTGTTTTTATGATGTTTTGGCCGGATTTCGGAATATTTTGGCTGGTTTTTGGAATGTTTCGGTTGGTTTATGATTTGTTTTTATGATGTTTTGCAAAGTTTTTTGAATGTTTTGATCAGTTCTGGCTGGTTTTCTAATGTTTTGGCATCTTTTCAGAATGTTTTGATGAGTTTTGCGGGTCTAAATCATTTTGGCGGGATTTTGGAATATTTTGGTTGGTTTTGATTTGTTTTGATGATGTTTTGGCGGGTTTTCGGAATGTTTTGGTTGGGTTTTAGAATGTTTTGTTTTCTCTTGTGTTGTTTATATTGTCTTGGCAGGTTTTGGAATGTTTGGATTCCTTTTGGCGGGTTTTAAAATCTTTTGGCGGGTATTTGGAATGTTTTTTAACGGTTATTCGGAAGGTTTTGATTAGTTTTGACGGGTTTTGAATTATTTTGGCGGGTTTTTAGAAGATTTAGGTTTGTTTTGATTTGTTTTGATTCTGTTTAGCCCAGTTTTTGATGTGTTTGGATTAGCTTTGGTGGGCTTTATCATGTTTTGTGAGGTTTTTTCGAATGTATTGATCACTTCTGTCTGGTTTTCTATTTTGGCGGGTTTGAAAATAGTTTTGGATGAGTTTTGGCGGGTTTGAAAATATTTTGGCTCTTTGCGCAGAGATGACGGTGCCGGTTGCGGTGCGCTCCGGGGCGCTCCTTCTGCGGAAAGACGCCTGGCAGCGGCACTTGGGACAGCTCCGCGTCTCCGTATTCTGTGTTTCTTGCCTTCTGCATCTCAGCAAAATGCTTTCCCACTAGGTCTAGCAAGGAGAAACTGTGGCAGCTGAGTAGATGTAGCCCGGCCCGCCCTTTGAAGTTGACAAGTTCTTGGCATCTCAGAGCCTCAAGGGAAGAGCAAGGTTATCTATGGTAGGCTGGGGCAGAACTAGCAGCAAGCAGAGCAAAGTTGTCCAAGAATAGCTTCCATTGGAATGCTAATGGCAATTGAAGAGGCAGGCCAGTGGCAAGCCACTAGCTTCTAGCAGTTTGAAAGTTGCAGACACAGTGCAGGTGTTGTGCGATTTCCTTCTTGGCCTCCTAGAAGGTGCCACGCTCTCTGTCTCTTGCTTGCCAATATGTTGCCGTGTTCCTCTTATTGTTTGGTTTGTTTTGATTTGTTTTGATGATGTTTTGGTGGGTTTTCGGAATGTTTTGGTGGTGTTTTAGAATGTTTTGTTTTCTCTTGTGTTGTTTATATTGTCTTGGCCGGTTTTGGAGTGTTTGGATTCCTTTTGGCGGGTTTTCAAATATTTTGGCGGGTATTTGGAAGGTTTTGGTTTGCTTTCATTTGTTTTGATTATGTTTTGGCTAGTTATTGAAAGTTTGGATCACTTCAGACTGGTTTTCTAGTATTTTGGCATCTTTTCAGAATGTTTTGATGAGTTTTGGCGGGTTCTAAACTACTTTGTCGGGTTTTTGGAATGTTTCGGTTGGTTATGATTTGTTTTTATGATGTTTTGGCCGGATTTCGGAATATTTTGGCTGGTTTTTGGAATGTTTCGGTTGGTTTATGATTTGTTTTTATGATGTTTTGCAAAGTTTTTTGAATGTTTTGATCAGTTCTGGCTGGTTTTCTAATGTTTTGGCATCTTTTCAGAATGTTTTGATGAGTTTTGCGGGTCTAAATCATTTTGGCGGGATTTTGGAATATTTTGGTTGGTTTTGATTTGTTTTTATGATGTTTTGGCGGGTTTTCGGAATGTTTTGGTTGGGTTTTAGAATGTTTTGTTTTCTCTTGTGTTGTTTATATTGTCTTGGCAGGTTTTGGAATGTTTGGATTCCTTTTGGCGGGTTTTAAAATCTTTTGGCGGGTATTTGGAATGTTTTTTAACGGTTATTCGGAAGGTTTTGATTAGTTTTGACGGGTTTTGAATTATTTTGGCGGGTTTTTAGAAGATTTAGGTTTGTTTTGATTTGTTTTGATTCTGTTTAGCCCAGTTTTTGATGTGTTTGGATTAGCTTTGGTGGGCTTTATCATGTTTTGTGAGGTTTTTTTGAATGTATTGATCACTTCTGTCTGGTTTTCTATTTTGGCGGGTTTGAAAATAGTTTTGGGTGAGTTTTGGCGGGTTTGAAAATATTTTGGCTCTTTGCACAGAGATGACGGTGCCGGTTGCGGTGCGCTCCGGGGCGCTCCTTCTGCGGAAAGACGCCTGGCAGCGGCACTTGGGACAGCTCCGCGTCTCCGTATTCCGCGTTTCTTGCCTTCTGCATCTCAGCAAAATGCTTTCCCACTAGGTCTAGCAAGGAGAAACTGTGGCAGCTGAGTAGATGTAGCCCGGCCCACCCTTTGAAGTTGACAAGTTCTTGGCATCTCAGAGCCTCAAGGGAAGAGCAAGGTTATCTATGGTAGGCTGGGGCAGAACTAGCAGCAAGCAGAGCAAAGTTGTCCAAGAATAGCTTCCATTGGAATGCTAATGGCAATTGAAGAGGCAGGCCAGTGGCAAGCCACTAGCTTCTAGCAGTTTGAAAGTTGCAGACACAGTGCAGGTGTTGTGCGGCTTCCTTCTTGGCCTCCTAGAAGGTGCCGCGCTCTCTGTCTCTTGCTTGCCAATATGTTGCCGTGTTCCTCTTATTGTTTGGTTTGTTTTGATTTGTTTTTATGATGTTTTGGTGGGTTTTCGGAATGTTTTGGTGGTGTTTTAGAATGTTTTGTTTTCTCTTGTGTTGTTTATATTGTCTTGGCAGGTTTTGGAATGTTTGGATTCCTTTTGGCGGGTTTTAAAATCTTTTGGCGGGTATTTGGAATGTTTTGGGTTGCTTTCATTTGTTTTGATTATGTTTTGGCAAGTTATTGAAAGTTTCGATCACTTCTGACTGGTTTTCTAGTATTTTGGCATCTTTTCAGAATGTTTTGATCAGTTTTGGCGGGTTCTAAACTACTTTGTCGGGTTTTTGGAATGTTTTGGTTGGTTTTGATTTGTTTTTATGATGTTTTGCCAAGTTTTTTGAATGTTTTGATCAGTTCAGGCTGGTTTTCTAATGTTTTGGCATCTTTTCAGAATGTTTTGATGAGTTTTGCGGGTCTAAATCATTTTGGCGGGATTTTGGAATATTTTGGTTGGTTTTGATTTGTTTTTATGATGTTTTGGCGGGTTTTCGGAATGTTTTGGTTGGGTTTTAGAATGTTTTGTTTTCTCTTGTGTTGTTTATATTGTCTTGGCAGGTTTTGGAATGTTTGGATTCCTTTTGGCGGGTTTTAAAATATTTTGGCGGGTATTTGGAATGTTTTTTAACGGGTATTCGGAAGGTTTTGATTAGTTTTGACGGGTTTTGAATTATTTTGGCGGGTTTTTAGAAGATTTAGGTTTGTTTTGATTTGTTTTGATTCTGTTTAGCCCAGTTTTTGATGTGTTTGGATTAGCTTTGGTGGGCTTTATCATGTTTTGTGAGGTTTTTTTGAATGTATTGATCACTTCTGTCTGGTTTTCTATTTTGGCGGGTTTGAAAATAGTTTTGGATGAGTTTTGGCGGGTTTGAAAATATTTTGGCTCTTTGCACAGAGATGACGGTGCCGGTTGCGGTGCGCTGCGGGGCGCTCCTTCTGCGGAAAGACGCCTGGCAGCGGCACTTGGGACAGCTCCGCGTCTCCGTATTCTGCGTTTCTTGCCTTCTGCATCTCAGCAAAATGCTTTCCCACTAGGTCTAGCAAGGAGAAACTGTGGCAGCTGAGTAGATGTAGCCCGGCCCACCCTTTGAAGTTGACAAGTTCTTGGCATCTCAGAGCCTCAAGGGAAGAGCAAGGTTATCTATGGTAGGCTGGGGCAGAACTAGCAGCAAGCAGAGCAAAGTTGTCCAAGAATAGCTTCCATTGGAATGCTAATGGCAATTGAAGAGGCAGGCCAGTGGCAAGCCACTAGCTTCTAGCAGTTTGAAAGTTGCAGACACAGTGCAGGTGTTGTGCGGCTTCCTTCTTGGCCTCCTAGAAGGTGCCGCGCTCTCTGTCTCTTGCTTGCCAATATGTTGCCGTGTTCCTCTTATTGTTTGGTTTGTTTTGATTTGTTTTTATGATGTTTTGGTGGGTTTTCGGAATGTTTTGGTTGGGTTTTAGAATGTTTTGTTTTCTCTTGTGTTGTTTATATTGTCTTGGCAGGTTTTGGAATGTTTGGATTCCTTTTGGCGGGTTTTCAAATATTTTGGCGGGTATTTGGAATGTTTTGGTTTGCTTTCATTTGTTTTGATTATGTTTTGGCAAGTTATTGAAAGTTTTGATCACTTCTGACTGGTTTTCTAGTATTTTGGCATCTTTTCAGAATGTTTTGATGAGTTTTGGCGGGTTCTAAACTACTTTGTCGGGTTTTTGGAATGTTTCGGTTGGTTATGATTTGTTTTTATGATGTTTTGGCCGGATTTCGGAATATTTTGGCTGGTTTTTGGAATGTTTCGGTTGGTTTATGATTTGTTTTTATGATGTTTTGCAAAGTTTTTTGAATGTTTTGATCAGTTCTGGCTGGTTTTCTAATGTTTTGGCATCTTTTCAGAATGTTTTGATGAGTTTTGCGGGTCTAAATCATTTTGGCGGGATTTTGGAATATTTTGGTTAGTTTTGATTTGTTTTGATGATGTTTTGGCGGGTTTTCGGAATGTTTTGGTTGGGTTTTAGAATGTTTTGTTTTCTCTTGTGTTGTTTATATTGTCTTGGCAGGTTTTGGAATGTTTGGATTCCTTTTGGCGGGTTTTAAAATCTTTTGGCGGGTATTTGGAATGTTTTTTAACGGGTATTCGGAAGGTTTTGATTAGTTTTGACGGGTTTTGAATTATTTTGGCGGGTTTTTAGAAGATTTAGGTTTGTTTTGATTTGTTTTGATTCTGTTTAGCCCAGTTTTTGATGTGTTTGGATTAGCTTTGGTGGGCTTTATCATGTTTTGTGAGGTTTTTTCGAATGTATTGATCACTTCTGTCTGGTTTTCTATTTTGGTGGGTTTGAAAATATTTTTGGATGAGTTTTGGCGGGTTTGAAAATCTTTTGGCGCGTATTTGGAATGTTTTGGGTTGCTTTCATTTGTTTTGATTATGTTTTGGCAAGTTATTGAAAGTTTGGATCACTTCAGACTGGTTTTCTAGTATTTTGGCATCTTTTCAGAATGTTTTGATGAGTTTTGGCGGGTTCTAAACTACTTTGTCGGGTTTTTGGAATGTTTCGGTTGGTTATGATTTGTTTTTATGATGTTTTGGCCGGATTTCGGAATATTTTGGCTGGTTTTTGGAATGTTTCGGTTGGTTTATGATTTGTTTTTATGATGTTTTGCAAAGTTTTTTGAATGTTTTGATCAGTTCTGGCTGGTTTTCTAATGTTTTGGCATCTTTTCAGAATGTTTTGATGAGTTTTGCGGGTCTAAATCATTTTGGCGGGATTTTGGAATATTTTGGTTAGTTTTGATTTGTTTTGATGATGTTTTGGCGGGTTTTCGGAATGTTTTGGTTGGGTTTTAGAATGTTTTGTTTTCTCTTGTGTTGTTTATATTGTCTTGGCAGGTTTTGGAATGTTTGGATTCCTTTTGGCGGGTTTTAAAATCTTTTGGCGGGTATTTGGAATGTTTTTTAACGGTTATTCGGAAGGTTTTGATTAGTTTTGACGGGTTTTGAATTATTTTGGCGGGTTTTTAGAAGATTTAGGTTTGTTTTGATTTGTTTTGATTCTGTTTAGCCCAGTTTTTGATGTGTTTGGATTAGCTTTGGTGGGCTTTATCATGTTTTGTGAGGTTTTTTCGAATGTATTGATCACTTCTGTCTGGTTTTCTATTTTGGCGGGTTTGAAAATAGTTTTGGGTGAGTTTTGGCGGGTTTGAAAATATTTTGGCTCTTTGCGCAGAGATGACGGTGCCGGTTGCGGTGCGCTCCGGGGCGCTCCTTCTGCGGAAAGACGCCTGGCAGCGGCACTTGGGACAGCTCCGCGTCTCCGTATTCTGTGTTTCTTGCCTTCTGCATCTCAGCAAAATGCTTTCCCACTAGGTCTAGCAAGGAGAAACTGTGGCAGCTGAGTAGATGTAGCCCGGCCCACCCTTTGAAGTTGACAAGTTCTTGGCATCTCAGAGCCTCAAGGGAAGAGCAAGGTTATCTATGGTAGGCTGGGGCAGAACTAGCAGCAAGCAGAGCAAAGTTGTCCAAGAATAGCTTCCATTGGAATGCTAATGGCAATTGAAGAGGCAGGCCAGTGGCAAGCCACTAGCTTCTAGCAGTTTGAAAGTTGCAGACACAGTGCAGGTGTTGTGCGGCTTCCTTCTTGGCCTCCTAGAAGGTGCCGCGCTCTCTGTCTCTTGCTTGCCAATATGTTGCCGTGTTCCTCTTATTGTTTGGTTTGTTTTGATTTGTTTTGATGATGTTTTGGTGGGTTTTCGGAATGTTTTGGTGGTGTTTTAGAATGTTTTGTTTTCTCTTGTGTTGTTTATATTGTCTTGGCAGGTTTTGGAATGTTTGGATTCCTTTTGGCGGGTTTTAAAATCTTTTGGCGGGTATTTGGAATGTTTTGGGTTGCTTTCATTTGTTTTGATTATGTTTTGGCAAGTTATTGAAAGTTTGGATCACTTCTTACTGGTTTTCTAGTATTTTGGCATCTTTTCAGAATGTTTTGATGAGTTTTGGCGGGTTCTAAACTACTTTGTCGGGTTTTTGGAATGTTTCGGTTGGTTATGATTTGTTTTTATGATGTTTTGGCCGGATTTCGGAATATTTTGGCTGGTTTTTGGAATGTTTCGGTTGGTTTATGATTTGTTTTTATGATGTTTTGCAAAGTTTTTTGAATGTTTTGATCAGTTCTGGCTGGTTTTCTAATGTTTTGGCATCTTTTCAGAATGTTTTGATGAATTTTGCGGGTCTAAATCATTTTGGCGGGATTTTGGAATATTTTGGTTAGTTTTGATTTGTTTTGATGATGTTTTGGCGGGTTTTCGGAATGTTTTGGTTGGGTTTTAGAATGTTTTGTTTTCTCTTGTGTTGTTTATATTGTCTTGGCAGGTTTTGGAATGTTTGGATTCCTTTTGGCGGGTTTTAAAATCTTTTGGCGGGTATTTGGAATGTTTTTTAACGGGTATTCGGAAGGTTTTGATTAGTTTTGACGGGTTTTGAATTATTTTGGCGGGTTTTTAGAAGATTTAGGTTTGTTTTGATTTGTTTTGATTCTGTTTAGCCCAGTTTTTGATGTGTTTGGATTAGCTTTGGTGGGCTTTATCATGTTTTGTGAGGTTTTTTCGAATGTATTGATCACTTCTGTCTGGTTTTCTATTTTGGCGGGTTTGAAAATAGTTTTGGATGAGTTTTGGCGGGTTTGAAAATATTTTGGCTCTTTGCGCAGAGATGACGGTGCCGGTTGCGGTGCGCTCCGGGGCGCTCCTTCTGCGGAAAGAGGCCTGGCAGCGGCACTTGGGACAGCTCCGCGTCTCCGTATTCTGCGTTTCTTGCCTTCTGCATCTCAGCAAAATGCTTTCCCACTAGGTCTAGCAAGGAGAAACTGTGGCAGCTGAGTAGATGTAGCCCGGCCCACCCTTTGAAGTTGACAAGTTCTTGGCATCTCAGAGCCTCAAGGGAAGAGCAAGGTTATCTATGGTAGGCTGGGGCAGAACTAGCAGCAAGCAGAGCAAAGTTGTCCAAGAATAGCTTCCATTGGAATGCTAATGGCAATTGAAGAGGCAGGCCAGTGGCAAGCCACTATCTTCTAGCAGTTTGAAAGTTGCAGACACAGTGCAGGTGTTGTGCGGCTTCCTTCTTGGCCTCCTAGAAGGTGCCGCGCTCTCTGTCTCTTGCTTGCCAATATGTTGCCGTGTTCCTCTTATTGTTTGGTTTGTTTTGATTTGTTTTTATGATGTTTTGGTGGGTTTTCGGAATGTTTTGGTGGTGTTTTAGAATGTTTTGTTTTCTCTTGTGTTGTTTATATTGTCTTGGCAGGTTTTGGAATGTTTGGATTCCTTTTGGCGGGTTTTAAAATCTTTTGGCGGGTATTTGGAATGTTTTGGGTTGCTTTCATTTGTTTTGATTATGTTTTGGCAAGTTATTGAAAGTTTGGATCACTTCTTACTGGTTTTCTAGTATTTTGGCATCTTTTCAGAATGTTTTGATGAGTTTTGGCGGGTTCTAAACTACTTTGTCGGGTTTTTGGAATGTTTCGGTTGGTTATGATTTGTTTTTATGATGTTTTGGCCGGATTTCGGAATATTTTGGCTGGTTTTTGGAATGTTTCGGTTGGTTTATGATTTGTTTTTATGATGTTTTGCAAAGTTTTTTGAATGTTTTGATCAGTTCTGGCTGGTTTTCTAATGTTTTGGCATCTTTTCAGAATGTTTTGATGAGTTTTGCGGGTCTAAATCATTTTGGCGGGATTTTGGAATATTTTGGTTGGTTTTGATTTGTTTTGATGATGTTTTGGCGGGTTTTCGGAATGTTTTGGTTGGGTTTTAGAATGTTTTGTTTTCTCTTGTGTTGTTTATATTGTCTTGGCAGGTTTTGGAATGTTTGGATTCCTTTTGGCGGGTTTTAAAATCTTTTGGCGGGTATTTGGAATGTTTTTTAACGGGTATTCGGAAGGTTTTGATTAGTTTTGACGGGTTTTGAATTATTTTGGCGGGTTTTTAGAAGATTTAGGTTTGTTTTGATTTGTTTTGATTCTGTTTAGCCCAGTTTTTGATGTGTTTGGATTAGCTTTGGTGGGCTTTATCATGTTTTGTCAGGTTTTTTCGAATGTATTGATCACTTCTGTCTGGTTTTCTATTTTGGCGGGTTTGAAAATATTTTTGGATGAGTTTTGGCGGGTTTGAAAATATTTTGGCTCTTTGCGCAGAGATGACGGTGCCGGTTGCGGTGCGCTCCGGGGCGCTCCTTCTGCGGAAAGAGGCCTGGCAGCGGCACTTGGGACAGCTCCGCGTCTCCGTATTCTGCGTTTCTTGCCTTCTGCATCTCAGCAAAATGCTTTCCCACTAGGTCTAGCAAGGAGAAACTGTGGCAGCTGAGTAGATGTAGCCCGGCCCGCCCTTTGAAGTTGACAAGTTCTTGGCATCTCAGAGTCTCAAGGGAAGAGCAAGGTTATCTATGGTAGGCTGGGGCAGAACTAGCAGCAAGCAGAGCAAAGTTGTCCAAGAATAGCTTCCATTGGAATGCTAATGGCAATTGAAGAGGCAGGCCAGTGGCAAGCCACTAGCTTCTAGCAGTTTGAAAGTTGCAGACACAGTGCAGGTGTTGTGCGGCTTCCTTCTTGGCCTCCTAGAAGGTGCCGTGCTCTCTGTCTCTTGCTTGCCAATATGTTGCCGTGTTCCTCTTATTGTTTGGTTTGTTTTGATTTGTTTTTATGATGTTTTGGTGGGTTTTCGGAATGTTTTGGTGGTGTTTTAGAATGTTTTGTTTTCTCTTGTGTTGTTTATATTGTCTTGGCAGGTTTTGGAATGTTTGGATTCCTTTTGGCGGGTTTTAAAATATTTTGGCGGGTATTTGGAATGTTTTTTAACGGGTATTCGGAAGGTTTTGATTAGTTTTGACGGGTTTTGAATTATTTTGGCGGGTTTTTAGAAGATTTAGTTTTGTTTTGATTTGTTTTGATTCTGTTTAGCCCAGTTTTTGATGTGTTTGGATTAGCTTTGGTGGGCTTTATCATGTTTTGTGAGGTTTTTTCGAATGTATTGATCACTTCTGTCTGGTTTTCTATTTTGGTGGGTTTGAAAATATTTTTTGATTCCTTTTGGCGGGTTTTGAAATCTTTTGGCGGGTATTTGGAATGTTTTGGGTTGCTTTCATTTGTTTTGATTATGTTTTGGCAAGTTATTGAAAGTTTCGATCACTTCTTACTGGTTTTCTAGTAATTTGGCATCTTTTCAGAATGTTTTGATGAGTTTTGGCGGGTTCTAAACTACTTTGTCGGGTTTTTGGAATGTTTCGGTTGGTTATGATTTGTTTTTATGATGTTTTGGCCGGATTTCGGAATATTTTGGCTGGTTTTTGGAATGTTTCGGTTGGTTTATGATTTGTTTTTATGATGTTTTGCAAAGTTTTTTGAATGTTTTGATCAGTTCTGGCTGGTTTTCTAATGTTTTGGCATCTTTTCAGAATGTTTTGATGAGTTTTGCGGGTCTAAATCATTTTGGCGGGATTTTGGAATATTTTGGTTGGTTTTGATTTGTTTTGATGATGTTTTGGCGGGTTTTCGGAATGTTTTGGTTGGGTTTTAGAATGTTTTGTTTTCTCTTGTGTTGTTTATATTGTCTTGGCAGGTTTTGGAATGTTTGGATTCCTTTTGGCGGGTTTTAAAATCTTTTGGCGGGTATTTGGAATGTTTTTTAACGGGTATTCGGAAGGGTTTGATTAGTTTTGACGGGTTTTGAATTATTTTGGCGGGTTTTTAGAAGATTTAGGTTTGTTTTGATTTGTTTTGATTATGTTTAGCCCAGTTTTTGATGTGTTTGGATTAGCTTTGGTGGGCTTTATCATGTTTTGTGAGGTTTTTTCGAATGTATTGATCACTTCTGTCTGGTTTTCTATTTTGGCGGGTTTGAAAATAGTTTTGGATGAGTTTTGGCGGGTTTGAAAATATTTTGGCTCTTTGCGCAGAGATGACGGTGCCGGTTGCGGTGCGCTGCGGGGCGCTCCTTCTGCGGAAAGACGCCTGGCAGCGGCACTTGGGACAGCTCTGCGTCTCCGTATTCTGTGTTTCTTGCCTTCTGCATCTCAGCAAAATGCTTTCCCACTAGGTCTAGCAAGGAGAAACTGTGGCAGCTGAGTAGATGTAGCCTGGCCCACCCTTTGAAGTTGACAAGTTCTTGGCATCTCAGAGCCTCAAGGGAAGAGCAAGGTTATCTATGGTAGGCTGGGGCAGAACTAGCAGCAAGCAGAGCAAAGTTGTCCAAGAATAGCTTCCATTGGAATGCTAATGGCAATTGAAGAGGCAGGCCAGTGGCAAGCCACTAGCTTCTAGCAGTTTGAAAGTTGCAGACACAGTGCAGGTGTTGTGCGGCTTCCTTCTTGGCCTCCTAGAAGGTGCCGCGCTCTCTGTCTCTTGCTTGCCAATATGTTGCCGTGTTCCTCCTATTGTTTGGTTTGTTTTGATTTGTTTTGATGATGTTTTGGTGGGTTTTCGGAATGTTTTGGTTGGGTTTTAGAATGTTTTGTTTTCTCTTGTGTTGTTTATATTGTCTTGGCAGGTTTTGGAATGTTTGGATTCCTTTTGGCGGGTTTTAAAATCTTTTGGCGGGTATTTGGAATGTTTTGGTTTGCTTTCATTTGTTTTGATTATGTTTTGGCAAGTTATTGAAAGTTTCGATCACTTCTTACTGGTTTTCTAGTATTTTGGCATCTTTTCAGAATGTTTTGATGAGTTTTGGCGGGTTCTAAACTACTTTGTCGGGTTTTTGGAATGTTTCGGTTGGTTATGATTTGTTTTTATGATGTTTTGGCCGGATTTCGGAATATTTTGGCTGGTTTTTGGAATGTTTCGGTTGGTTTATGATTTGTTTTTATGATGTTTTGCAAAGTTTTTTGAATGTTTTGATCAGTTCTGGCTGGTTTTCTAATGTTTTGGCATCTTTTCAGAATGTTTTGATGAGTTTTGCGGGTCTAAATCATTTTGGCGGGATTTTGGAATATTTTGGTTAGTTTTGATTTGTTTTGATGATGTTTTGGTGGGTTTTCGGAATGTTTTGGTTGGGTTTTAGAATGTTTTGTTTTCTCTTGTGTTGTTTATATTGTCTTGGCAGGTTTTGGAATGTTTGGATTCCTTTTGGCGGGTTTTAAAATCTTTTGGCGGGTATTTGGAATGTTTTTTAACGGGTATTCGGAAGGTTTTGATTAGTTTTGACGGGTTTTGAATTATTTTGGCGGGTTTTTAGAAGATTTAGGTTTGTTTTGATTTGTTTTGATTCTGTTTAGCCCAGTTTTTGATGTGTTTGGATTAGCTTTGGTGGGCTTTATCATGTTTTGTGAGGTTTTTTCGAATGTATTGATCACTTCTGTCTGGTTTTCTATTTTGGCGGGTTTGAAAATAGTTTTGGATGAGTTTTGGCGGGTTTGAAAATATTTTGGCTCTTTGCGCAGAGATGACGGTGCCGGTTGCGGTGCGCTCCGGGGCGCTCCTTCTGCGGAAAGACGCCTGGCAGCGGCACTTGGGACAGCTCCGCGTCTCCGTATTCTGTGTTTCTTGCCTTCTGCATCTCAGCAAAATGCTTTCCCACTAGGTCTAGCAAGGAGAAACTGTGGCAGCTGAGTAGATGTAGCCCGGCCCACCCTTTGAAGTTGACAAGTTCTTGGCATCTCAGAGCCTCAAGGGAAGAGCAAGGTTATCTATGGTAGGCTGGGGCAGAACTAGCAGCAAGCAGAGCAAAGTTGTCCAAGAATAGCTTCCATTGGAATGCTAATGGCAATTGAAGAGGCAGGCCAGTGGCAAGCCACTAGCTTCTAGCAGTTTGAAAGTTGCAGACACAGTGCAGGTGTTGTGCGGCTTCCTTCTTGGCCTCCTAGAAGGTGCCGCGCTCTCTGTCTCTTGCTTGCCAATATGTTGCCGTGTTCCTCTTATTGTTTGGTTTGTTTTGATTTGTTTTGATGATGTTTTGGTGGGTTTTCGGAATGTTTTGGTGGTGTTTTAGAATGTTTTGTTTTCTCTTGTGTTGTTTATATTGTCTTGGCAGGTTTTGGAATGTTTGGACTCCTTTTGGCGGGTTTTAAAATCTTTTGGCGGGTATTTGGAATGTTTTGGGTTGCTTTCATTTGTTTTGATTATGTTTTGGCAAGTTATTGAAAGTTTGGATCACTTCTTACTGGTTTTCTAGTATTTTGGCATCTTTTCAGAATGTTTTGATGAGTTTTGGCGGGTTCTAAACTACTTTGTCGGGTTTTTGGAATGTTTCGGTTGGTTATGATTTGTTTTTATGATGTTTTGGCCGGATTTCGGAATATTTTGGCTGGTTTTTGGAATGTTTCGGTTGGTTTATGATTTGTTTTTATGATGTTTTGCAAAGTTTTTTGAATGTTTTGATCAGTTCTGGCTGGTTTTCTAATGTTTTGGCATCTTTTCAGAATGTTTTGATGAGTTTTGCGGGTCTAAATCATTTTGGCGGGATTTTGGAATATTTTGGTTGGTTTTGATTTGTTTTGATGATGTTTTGGCGGGTTTTCGGAATGTTTTGGTTGGGTTTTAGAATGTTTTGTTTTCTCTTGTGTTGTTTATATTGTCTTGGCAGGTTTTGGAATGTTTGGATTCCTTTTGGCGGGTTTTAAAATCTTTTGGCGGGTATTTGGAATGTTTTTTAACGGGTATTCGGAAGGTTTTGATTAGTTTTGACGGGTTTTGAATTATTTTGGCGGGTTTTTAGAAGATTTAGGTTTGTTTTGATTTGTTTTGATTCTGTTTAGCCCAGTTTTTGATGTGTTTGGATTAGCTTTGGTGGGCTTTATCATGTTTTGTCAGGTTTTTTCGAATGTATTGATCACTTCTGTCTGGTTTTCTATTTTGGCGGGTTTGAAAATATTTTTGGATGAGTTTTGGCGGGTTTGAAAATATTTTGGCTCTTTGCGCAGAGATGACGGTGCCGGTTGCGGTGCGCTCCGGGGCGCTCCTTCTGCGGAAAGAGGCCTGGCAGCGGCACTTGGGACAGCTCCGCGTCTCCGTATTCTGCGTTTCTTGCCTTCTGCATCTCAGCAAAATGCTTTCCCACTAGGTCTAGCAAGGAGAAACTGTGGCAGCTGAGTAGATGTAGCCCGGCCCGCCCTTTGAAGTTGACAAGTTCTTGGCATCTCAGAGTCTCAAGGGAAGAGCAAGGTTATCTATGGTAGGCTGGGGCAGAACTAGCAGCAAGCAGAGCAAAGTTGTCCAAGAATAGCTTCCATTGGAATGCTAATGGCAATTGAAGAGGCAGGCCAGTGGCAAGCCACTAGCTTCTAGCAGTTTGAAAGTTGCAGACACAGTGCAGGTGTTGTGCGGCTTCCTTCTTGGCCTCCTAGAAGGTGCCGTGCTCTCTGTCTCTTGCTTGCCAATATGTTGCCGTGTTCCTCTTATTGTTTGGTTTGTTTTGATTTGTTTTTATGATGTTTTGGTGGGTTTTCGGAATGTTTTGGTGGTGTTTTAGAATGTTTTGTTTTCTCTTGTGTTGTTTATATTGTCTTGGCAGGTTTTGGAATGTTTGGATTCCTTTTGGCGGGTTTTCAAATATTTTGGCGGGTATTTGGAATGTTTTTTAACGGGTATTCGGAAGGTTTTGATTAGTTTTGACGGGTTTTGAATTATTTTGGCGGGTTTTTAGAAGATTTAGTTTTGTTTTGATTTGTTTTGATTCTGTTTAGCCCAGTTTTTGATGTGTTTGGATTAGCTTTGGTGGGCTTTATCATGTTTTGTGAGGTTTTTTCGAATGTATTGATCACTTCTGTCTGGTTTTCTATTTTGGTGGGTTTGAAAATATTTTTTGATTCCTTTTGGCGGGTTTTGAAATCTTTTGGCGGGTATTTGGAATGTTTTGGGTTGCTTTCATTTGTTTTGATTATGTTTTGGCAAGTTATTGAAAGTTTCGATCACTTCTTACTGGTTTTCTAGTAATTTGGCATCTTTTCAGAATGTTTTGATGAGTTTTGGCGGGTTCTAAACTACTTTGTCGGGTTTTTGGAATGTTTCGGTTGGTTATGATTTGTTTTTATGATGTTTTGGCCGGATTTCGGAATATTTTGGCTGGTTTTTGGAATGTTTCGGTTGGTTTATGATTTGTTTTTATGATGTTTTGCAAAGTTTTTTGAATGTTTTGATCAGTTCTGGCTGGTTTTCTAATGTTTTGGCATCTTTTCAGAATGTTTTGATGAGTTTTGCGGGTCTAAATCATTTTGGCGGGATTTTGGAATATTTTGGTTGGTTTTGATTTGTTTTGATGATGTTTTGGCGGGTTTTCGGAATGTTTTGGTTGGGTTTTAGAATGTTTTGTTTTCTCTTGTGTTGTTTATATTGTCTTGGCAGGTTTTGGAATGTTTGGATTCCTTTTGGCGGGTTTTAAAATCTTTTGGCGGGTATTTGGAATGTTTTTTAACGGGTATTCGGAAGGTTTTGATTAGTTTTGACGGGTTTTGAATTATTTTGGCGGGTTTTTAGAAGATTTAGGTTTGTTTTGATTTGTTTTGATTCTGTTTAGCCCAGTTTTTGATGTGTTTGGATTAGCTTTGGTGGGCTTTATCATGTTTTGTCAGGTTTTCTCGAATGTATTGATCACTTCTGTCTGGTTTTCTATTTTGGCGGGTTTGAAAATAGTTTTGGATGAGTTTTGGCGGGTTTGAAAATATTTTGGCTCTTTGCGCAGAGATGACGGTGCCGGTTGCGGTGCGCTGCGGGGCGCTCCTTCTGCGGAAAGACGCCTGGCAGCGGCACTTGGGACAGCTCTGCGTCTCCGTATTCTGTGTTTCTTGCCTTCTGCATCTCAGCAAAATGCTTTCCCACTAGGTCTAGCAAGGAGAAACTGTGGCAGCTGAGTAGATGTAGCCTGGCCCACCCTTTGAAGTTGACAAGTTCTTGGCATCTCAGAGCCTCAAGGGAAGAGCAAGGTTATCTATGGTAGGCTGGGGCAGAACTAGCAGCAAGCAGAGCAAAGTTGTCCAAGAATAGCTTCCATTGGAATGCTAATGGCAATTGAAGAGGCAGGCCAGTGGCAAGCCACTAGCTTCTAGCAGTTTGAAAGTTGCAGACACAGTGCAGGTGTTGTGCGGCTTCCTTCTTGGCCTCCTAGAAGGTGCCGCGCTCTCTGTCTCTTGCTTGCCAATATGTTGCCGTGTTCCTCTTATTGTTTGGTTTGTTTTGATTTGTTTTGATGATGTTTTGGTGGGTTTTCGGAATGTTTTGGTTGGGTTTTAGAATGTTTTGTTTTCTCTTGTGTTGTTTATATTGTCTTGGCAGGTTTTGGAATGTTTGGATTCCTTTTGGCGGGTTTTAAAATCTTTTGGCGGGTATTTGGAATGTTTTGGGTTGCTTTCATTTGTTTTGATTATGTTTTGGCAAGTTATTGAAAGTTTGGATCACTTCTTACTGGTTTTCTAGTATTTTGGCATCTTTTCAGAATGTTTTGATGAGTTTTGGCGGGTTCTAAACTACTTTGTCGGGTTTTTGGAATGTTTCGGTTGGTTATGATTTGTTTTTATGATGTTTTGGCCGGATTTCGGAATATTTTGGCTGGTTTTTGGAATGTTTCGGTTGGTTTATGATTTGTTTTTATGATGTTTTGCAAAGTTTTTTGAATGTTTTGATCAGTTCTGGCTGGTTTTCTAATGTTTTGGCATCTTTTCAGAATGTTTTGATGAGTTTTGCGGGTCTAAATCATTTTGGCGGGATTTTGGAATATTTTGGTTAGTTTTGATTTGTTTTGATGATGTTTTGGTGGGTTTTCGGAATGTTTTGGTTGGGTTTTAGAATGTTTTGTTTTCTCTTGTGTTGTTTATATTGTCTTGGCAGGTTTTGGAATGTTTGGATTCCTTTT
Organism: Passer domesticus; assembly: GCF_036417665.1. Taxonomy (NCBI): domain Eukaryota; kingdom Metazoa; phylum Chordata; class Aves; order Passeriformes; family Passeridae; genus Passer; species Passer domesticus. Next base: position 61,998,009 of record NC_087474.1, read on the forward strand.
GGCGGGTTTTAAAATCTTTTGGCGGGTATTTGGAATGTTTTTTAACGGGTATTCGGAAGGTTTTGATTAGTTTTGACGGGTTTTGAATTATTTTGGCGGGTTTTTAGAAGATTTAGGTTTGTTTTGATTTGTTTTGATTCTGTTTAGCCCAGTTTTTGATGTGTTTGGATTAGCTTTGGTGGGCTTTATCATGTTTTGTGAGGTTTTTTCGAATGTATTGATCACTTCTGTCTGGTTTTCTATTTTGGCGGGTTTGAAAATAGTTTTGGATGAGTTTTGGCGGGTTTGAAAATATTTTGGCTCTTTGCGCAGAGATGACGGTGCCGGTTGCGGTGCGCTCCGGGGCGCTCCTTCTGCGGAAAGACGCCTGGCAGCGGCACTTGGGACAGCTCCGCGTCTCCGTATTCTGTGTTTCTTGCCTTCTGCATCTCAGCAAAATGCTTTCCCACTAGGTCTAGCAAGGAGAAACTGTGGCAGCTGAGTAGATGTAGCCCGGCCCACCCTTTGAAGTTGACAAGTTCTTGGCATCTCAGAGCCTCAAGGGAAGAGCAAGGTTATCTATGGTAGGCTGGGGCAGAACTAGCAGCAAGCAGAGCAAAGTTGTCCAAGAATAGCTTCCATTGGAATGCTAATGGCAATTGAAGAGGCAGGCCAGTGGCAAGCCACTAGCTTCTAGCAGTTTGAAAGTTGCAGACACAGTGCAGGTGTTGTGCGGCTTCCTTCTTGGCCTCCTAGAAGGTGCCGCGCTCTCTGTCTCTTGCTTGCCAATATGTTGCCGTGTTCCTCTTATTGTTTGGTTTGTTTTGATTTGTTTTGATGATGTTTTGGTGGGTTTTCGGAATGTTTTGGTGGTGTTTTAGAATGTTTTGTTTTCTCTTGTGTTGTTTATATTGTCTTGGCAGGTTTTGGAATGTTTGGATTCCTTTTGGCGGGTTTTAAAATCTTTTGGCGGGTATTTGGAATGTTTTGGGTTGCTTTCATTTGTTTTGATTATGTTTTGGCAAGTTATTGAAAGTTTGGATCACTTCTGTCTGGTTTTCTAGTATTTTGGCATCTTTTCAGAATGTTTTGATGAGTTTTGGCGGGTTCTAAACTACTTTGTCGGGTTTTTGGAATGTTTCGGTTGGTTATGATTTGTTTTTATGATGTTTTGGCCGGATTTCGGAATATTTTGGCTGGTTTTTGGAATGTTTCGGTTGGTTTATGATTTGTTTTTATGATGTTTTGCAAAGTTTTTTGAATGTTTTGATCAGTTCTGGCTGGTTTTCTAATGTTTTGGCATCTTTTCAGAATGTTTTGATGAGTTTTGCGGGTCTAAATCATTTTGGCGGGATTTTGGAATATTTTGGTTAGTTTTGATTTGTTTTGATGATGTTTTGGTGGGTTTTCGGAATGTTTTGGTTGGGTTTTAGAATGTTTTGTTTTCTCTTGTGTTGTTTATATTGTCTTGGCAGGTTTTGGAATGTTTGGATTCCTTTTGGCGGGTTTTAAAATCTTTTGGCGGGTATTTGGAATGTTTTTTAACGGGTATTCGGAAGGTTTTGATTAGTTTTGACGGGTTTTGAATTATTTTGGCGGGTTTTTAGAAGATTTAGGTTTGTTTTGATTTGTTTTGATTCTGTTTAGCCCAGTTTTTGATGTGTTTGGATTAGCTTTGGTGGGCTTTATAATGTTTTGTGAGGTTTTTTCGAATGTATTGATCACTTCTGTCTGGTTTTCTATTTTGGCGGGTTTGAAAATAGTTTTGGATGAGTTTTGGCGGGTTTGAAAATATTTTGGCTCTTTGCGCAGAGATGACGGTGCCGGTTGCGGTGCGCTCCGGGGCGCTCCTTCTGCGGAAAGACGCCTGGCAGCGGCACTTGGGACAGCTCCGCGTCTCCGTATTCTGTGTTTCTTGCCTTCTGCATCTCAGCAAAATGCTTTCCCACTAGGTCTAGCAAGGAGAAACTGTGGCAGCTGAGTAGATGTAGCCCGGCCCACCCTTTGAAGTTGACAAGTTCTTGGCATCTCAGAGCCTCAAGGGAAGAGCAAGGTTATCTATGGTAGGCTGGGGCAGAACTAGCAGCAAGCAGAGCAAAGTTGTCCAAGAATAGCTTCCATTGGAATGCTAATGGCAATTGAAGAGGCAGGCCAGTGGCAAGCCACTAGCTTCTAGCAGTTTGAAAGTTGCAGACACAGTGCAGGTGTTGTGCGGCTTCCTTCTTGGCCTCCTAGAAGGTGCCGCGCTCTCTGTCTCTTGCTTGCCAATATGTTGCCGTGTTCCTCTTATTGTTTGGTTTGTTTTGATTTGTTTTGATGATGTTTTGGTGGGTTTTCGGAATGTTTTGGTGGTGTTTTAGAATGTTTTGTTTTCTCTTGTGTTGTTTATATTGTCTTGGCAGGTTTTGGAATGTTTGGATTCCTTTTGGCGGGTTTTAAAATCTTTTGGCGGGTGTTTGGAATGTTTTGGGTTGCTTTCATTTGTTTTGATTATGTTTTGGCAAGTTATTGAAAGTTTGGATCACTTCTGTCTGGTTTTCTAGTATTTTGGCATCTTTTCAGAATGTTTTGATGAGTTTTGGCGGGTTCTAAACTACTTTGTCGGGTTTTTGGAATGTTTCGGTTGGTTATGATTTGTTTTTATGATGTTTTGGCCGGATTTCGGAATATTTTGGCTGGTTTTTGGAATGTTTCGGTTGGTTTATGATTTGTTTTTATGATGTTTTGCAAAGTTTTTTGAATGTTTTGATCAGTTCTGGCTGGTTTTCTAATGTTTTGGCATCTTTTCAGAATGTTTTGATGAGTTTTGCGGGTCTAAATCATTTTGGCGGGATTTTGGAATATTTTGGTTAGTTTTGATTTGTTTTGATGATGTTTTGGTGGGTTTTCGGAATGTTTTGGTTGGGTTTTAGAATGTTTTGTTTTCTCTTGTGTTGTTTATATTGTCTTGGCAGGTTTTGGAATGTTTGGATTCCTTTTGGCGGGTTTTAAAATCTTTTGGCGGGTATTTGGAATGTTTTTTAACGGGTATTCGGAAGGTTTTGATTAGTTTTGACGGGTTTTGAATTATTTTGGCGGGTTTTTAGAAGATTTAGGTTTGTTTTGATTTGTTTTGATTCTGTTTAGCCCAGTTTTTGATGTGTTTGGAATAGCTTTGGTGGGCTTTATCATGTTTTGTGAGGTTTTTTCGAATGTATTGATCACTTCTGTCTGGTTTTCTATTTTGGCGGGTTTGAAAATAGTTTTGGATGAGTTTTGGCGGGTTTGAAAATATTTTGGCTCTTTGCGCAGAGATGACGGTGCCGGTTGCGGTGCGCTCCGGGGCGCTCCTTCTGCGGAAAGACGCCTGGCAGCGGCACTTGGGACAGCTCCGCGTCTCCGTATTCTGTGTTTCTTGCCTTCTGCATCTCAGCAAAATGCTTTCCCACTAGGTCTAGCAAGGAGAAACTGTGGCAGCTGAGTAGATGTAGCCCGGCCCACCCTTTGAAGTTGACAAGTTCTTGGCATCTCAGAGCCTCAAGGGAAGAGCAAGGTTATCTATGGTAGGCTGGGGCAGAACTAGCAGCAAGCAGAGCAAAGTTGTCCAAGAATAGCTTCCATTGGAATGCTAATGGCAATTGAAGAGGCAGGCCAGTGGCAAGCCACTAGCTTCTAGCAGTTTGAAAGTTGCAGACACAGTGCAGGTGTTGTGCGGCTTCCTTCTTGGCCTCCTAGAAGGTGCCGCGCTCTCTGTCTCTTGCTTGCCAATATGTTGCCGTGTTCCTCTTATTGTTTGGTTTGTTTTGATTTGTTTTGATGATGTTTTGGTGGGTTTTCGGAATGTTTTGGTGGTGTTTTAGAATGTTTTGTTTTCTCTTGTGTTGTTTATATTGTCTTGGCAGGTTTTGGAATGTTTGGATTCCTTTTGGCGGGTTTTAAAATCTTTTGGCGGGTATTTGATTATGTTTTGGGTTGCTTTCATTTGTTTTGATTATGTTTTGGCAAGTTATTGAAAGTTTGGATCACTTCTGTCTGGTTTTCTAGTATTTTGGCATCTTTTCAGAATGTTTTGATGAGTTTTGGCGGGTTCTAAACTACTTTGTCGGGTTTTTGGAATGTTTCGGTTGGTTATGATTTGTTTTTATGATGTTTTGGCCGGATTTCGGAATATTTTGGCTGGTTTTTGGAATGTTTCGGTTGGTTTATGATTTGTTTTTATGATGTTTTGCAAAGTTTTTTGAATGTTTTGATCAGTTCTGGCTGGTTTTCTAATGTTTTGGCATCTTTTCAGAATGTTTTGATGAGTTTTGCGGGTCTAAATCATTTTGGCGGGATTTTGGAATATTTTGGTTAGTTTTGATTTGTTTTGATGATGTTTTGGTGGGTTTTCGGAATGTTTTGGTTGGGTTTTAGAATGTTTTGTTTTCTCTTGTGTTGTTTATATTGTCTTGGCAGGTTTTGGAATGTTTGGATTCCTTTTGGCGGGTTTTAAAATCTTTTGGCGGGTATTTGGAATGTTTTTTAACGGGTATTCGGAAGGTTTTGATTAGTTTTGACGGGTTTTGAATTATTTTGGCGGGTTTTTAGAAGATTTAGGTTTGTTTTGATTTGTTTTGATTCTGTTTAGCCCAGTTTTTGATGTGTTTGGATTAGCTTTGGTGGGCTTTATCATGTTTTGTGAGGTTTTTTCGAATGTATTGATCACTTCTGTCTGGTTTTCTATTTTGGCGGGTTTGAAAATAGTTTTGGATGAGTTTTGGCGGGTTTGAAAATATTTTGGCTCTTTGCGCAGAGATGACGGTGCCGGTTGCGGTGCGCTGCGGGGCGCTCCTTCTGCGGAAAGACGCCTGGCAGCGGCACTTGGGACAGCTCCGCGTCTCCGTATTCTGTGTTTCTTGCCTTCTGCATCTCAGCAAAATGCTTTCCCACTAGGTCTAGCAAGGAGAAACTGTGGCAGCTGAGTAGATGTAGCCCGGCCCACCCTTTGAAGTTGACAAGTTCTTGGCATCTCAGAGCCTCAAGGGAAGAGCAAGGTTATCTATGGTAGGCTGGGGCAGAACTAGCAGCAAGCAGAGCAAAGTTGTCCAAGAATAGCTTCCATTGGAATGCTAATGGCAATTGAAGAGGCAGGCCAGTGGCAAGCCACTAGCTTCTAGCAGTTTGAAAGTTGCAGACACAGTGCAGGTGTTGTGCGGCTTCCTTCTTGGCCTCCTAGAAGGTGCCGCGCTCTCTGTCTCTTGCTTGCCAATATGTTGCCGTGTTCCTCTTATTGTTTGGTTTGTTTTGATTTGTTTTGATGATGTTTTGGTGGGTTTTCGGAATGTTTTGGTGGTGTTTTAGAATGTTTTGTTTTCTCTTGTGTTGTTTATATTGTCTTGGCAGGTTTTGGAATGTTTGGATTCCTTTTGGCGGGTTTTAAAATCTTTTGGCGGGTGTTTGGAATGTTTTGGGTTGCTTTCATTTGTTTTGATTATGTTTTGGCAAGTTATTGAAAGTTTGGATCACTTCTGTCTGGTTTTCTAGTATTTTGGCATCTTTTCAGAATGTTTTGATGAGTTTTGGCGGGTTCTAAACTACTTTGTCGGGTTTTTGGAATGTTTCGGTTGGTTATGATTTGTTTTTATGATGTTTTGGCCGGATTTCGGAATATTTTGGCTGGTTTTTGGAATGTTTCGGTTGGTTTATGATTTGTTTTTATGATGTTTTGCAAAGTTTTTTGAATGTTTTGATCAGTTCTGGCTGGTTTTCTAATGTTTTGGCATCTTTTCAGAATGTTTTGATGAGTTTTGCGGGTCTAAATCATTTTGGCGGGATTTTGGAATATTTTGGTTGGTTTTGATTTGTTTTGATGATGTTTTGGCGGGTTTTCGGAATGTTTTGGTTGGGTTTTAGAATGTTTTGTTTTCTCTTGTGTTGTTTATATTGTCTTGGCAGGTTTTGGAATGTTTGGATTCCTTTTGGCGGGTTTTAAAATCTTTTGGCGGGTATTTGGAATGTTTTTTAACGGTTATTCGGAAGGTTTTGATTAGTTTTGACGGGTTTTGAATTATTTTGGCGGGTTTTTAGAAGATTTAGCTTTGTTTTGATTTGTTTTGATTCTGTTTAGCCCAGTTTTTGATGTGTTTGGATTAGCTTTGGTGGGCTTTATCATGTTTTGTGAGGTTTTTTCGAATGTATTGATCACTTCTGTCTGGTTTTCTATTTTGGCGGGTTTGAAAATAGTTTTGGATGAGTTTTGGCGGGTTTGAAAATATTTTGGCTCTTTGCGCAGAGATGACGGTGCCGGTTGCGGTGCGCTGCGGGGCGCTCCTTCTGCGGAAAGACGCCTGGCAGCGGCACTTGGGACAGCTCCGCGTCTCCGTATTCTGTGTTTCTTGCCTTCTGCATCTCAGCAAAATGCTTTCCCACTAGGTCTAGCAAGGAGAAACTGTGGCAGCTGAGTAGATGTAGCCTGGCCCACCCTTTGAAGTTGACAAGTTCTTGGCATCTCAGAGCCTCAAGGGAAGAGCAAGGTTATCTATGGTAGGCTGGGGCAGAACTAGCAGCAAGCAGAGCAAAGTTGTCCAAGAATAGCTTCCATTGGAATGCTAATGGCAATTGAAGAGGCAGGCCAGTGGCAAGCCACTAGCTTCTAGCAGTTTGAAAGTTGCAGACACAGTGCAGGTGTTGTGCGGCTTCCTTCTTGGCCTCCTAGAAGGTGCCGCGCTCTCTGTCTCTTGCTTGCCAATATGTTGCCGTGTTCCTCTTATTGTTTGGTTTGTTTTGATTTGTTTTTATGATGTTTTGGTGGGTTTTCGGAATGTTTTGGTGGTGTTTTAGAATGTTTTGTTTTCTCTTGTGTTGTTTATATTGTCTTGGCAGGTTTTGGAATGTTTGGATTCCTTTTGGCGGGTTTTCAAATATTTTGGCGGGTATTTGGAATGTTTTGGTTTGCTTTCATTTGTTTTGATTATGTTTTGGCAAGTTATTGAAAGTTTCGATCACTTCAGACTGGTTTTCTAGTATTTTGGCATCTTTTCAGAATGTTTTGATGAGTTTTGGCGGGTTCTAAACTACTTTGTCGGGTTTTTGGAATGTTTTGGTTGGTTATGATTTGTTTTTATGATGTTTTGGCCGGATTTCGGAATATTTTGGCTGGTTTTTGGAATGTTTCGGTTGGTTTATGATTTGTTTTTATGATGTTTTGCAAAGTTTTTTGAATGTTTTGATCAGTTCTGGCTGGTTTTCTAATGTTTTGGCATCTTTTCAGAATGTTTTGATGAGTTTTGCGGGTCTAAATCATTTTGGCGGGATTTTGGAATATTTTGGTTGGTTTTGATTTGTTTTGATGATGTTTTGGCGGGTTTTCGGAATGTTTTGGTTGGGTTTTAGAATGTTTTGTTTTCTCTTGTGTTGTTTATATTGTCTTGGCAGGTTTTGGAATGTTTGGATTCCTTTTGGCGGGTTTTAAAATCTTTTGGCGGGTATTTGGAATGTTTTTTAACGGGTATTCGGAAGGTTTTGATTAGTTTTGACGGGTTTTGAATTATTTTGGCGGGTTTTTAGAAGATTTAGGTTTGTTTTGATTTGTTTTGATTCTGTTTAGCCCAGTTTTTGATGTGTTTGGATTAGCTTTGGTGGGCTTTATCATGTTTTGTGAGGTTTTTTCGAATGTATTGATCACTTCTGTCTGGTTTTCTATTTTGGCGGGTTTGAAAATATTTTTGGATGAGTTTTGGCGGGTTTGAAAATATTTTGGCTCTTTGCGCAGAGATGACGGTGCCGGTTGCGGTGCGCTCCGGGGCGCTCCTTCTGCGGAAAGACGCCTGGCAGCGGCACTTGGGACAGCTCCGCGTCTCCGTATTCTGCGTTTCTTGCCTTCTGCATCTCAGCAAAATGCTTTCCCACTAGGTCTAGCAAGGAGAAACTGTGGCAGCTGAGTAGATGTAGCCCGGCCCGCCCTTTGAAGTTGACAAGTTCTTGGCATCTCAGAGCCTCAAGGGAAGAGCAAGGTTATCTATGGTAGGCTGGGGCAGAACTAGCAGCAAGCAGAGCAAAGTTGTCCAAGAATAGCTTCCATTGGAATGCTAATGGCAATTGAAGAGGCAGGCCAGTGGCAAGCCACTAGCTTCTAGCAGTTTGAAAGTTGCAGACACAGTGCAGGTGTTGTGCGGCTTCCTTCTTGGCCTCCTAGAAGGTGCCGCGCTCTCTGTCTCTTGCTTGCCAATATGTTGCCGTGTTCCTCTTATTGTTTGGTTTGTTTTGATTTGTTTTGATGATGTTTTGGTGGGTTTTCGGAATGTTTTGGTGGTGTTTTAGAATGTTTTGTTTTCTCTTGTGTTGTTTATATTGTCTTGGCCGGTTTTGGAATGTTTGGATTCCTTTTGGCGGGTTTTCAAATATTTTGGCGGGTATTTGGAATGTTTTGGTTTGCTTTCATTTGTTTTGATTATGTTTTGGCAAGTTATTGAAAGTTTTGATCACTTCAGACTGGTTTTCTAGTATTTTGGCATCTTTTCAGAATGTTTTGATGAGTTTTGGCGGGTTCTAAACTACTTTGTCGGGTTTTTGGAATGTTTCGGTTGGTTATGATTTGTTTTTATGATGTTTTGGCCGGATTTCGGAATATTTTGGCTGGTTTTTGGAATGTTTCGGTTGGTTTATGATTTGTTTTTATGATGTTTTGCAAAGTTTTTTGAATGTTTTGATCAGTTCTGGCTGGTTTTCTAATGTTTTGGCATCTTTTCAGAATGTTTTGATGAGTTTTGCGGGTCTAAATCATTTTGGCGGGATTTTGGAATATTTTGGTTGGTTTTGATTTGTTTTGATGATGTTTTGGCGGGATTTCGGAATGTTTTGGTTGGGTTTTAGAATGTTTTGTTTTCTCTTGTGTTGTTTATATTGTCTTGGCAGGTTTTGGAATGTTTGGATTCCTTTTGGCGGGTTTTAAAATCTTTTGGCGGGTATTTGGAATGTTTTTTAACGGGTATTCGGAAGGTTTTGATTAGTTTTGACGGGTTTTGAATTATTTTGGCGGGTTTTTAGAAGATTTAGGTTTGTTTTGATTTGTTTTGATTCTGTTTAGCCCAGTTTTTGATGTGTTTGGATTAGCTTTGGTGGGCTTTATCATGTTTTGTGAGGTTTTTTCGAATGTATTGATCACTTCTGTCTGGTTTTCTATTTTGGCGGGTTTGAAAATATTTTTGGATGAGTTTTGGCGGGTTTGAAAATCTTTTGGCGGGTATTTGGAATGTTTTGGGTTGCTTTCATTTGTTTTGATTATGTTTTGGCAAGTTATTGAAAGTTTGGATCACTTCTTACTGGTTTTCTAGTATTTTGGCATCTTTTCAGAATGTTTTGATGTGTTTTGGCGGGTTCTAAACTACTTTGTCGGGTTTTTGGAATGTTTCGGTTGGTTATGATTTGTTTTTATGATGTTTTGGCCGGATTTCGGAATATTTTGGCTGGGTTTTGGAATGTTTCGGTTGGTTTATGATTTGTTTTTATGATGTTTTGCAAAGTTTTTTGAATGTTTTGATCAGTTCTGGCTGGTTTTCTAATGTTTTGGCATCTTTTCAGAATGTTTTGATGAGTTTTGCGGGTCTAAATCATTTTGGCGGGATTTTGGAATATTTTGGTTGGTTTTGATTTGTTTTGATGATGTTTTGGCGGGTTTTCGGAATGTTTTGGTTGGGTTTTAGAATGTTTTGTTTTCTCTTGTGTTGTTTATATTGTCTTGGCAGGTTTTGGAATGTTTGGATTCCTTTTGGCGGGTTTTAAAATCTTTTGGCGGGTATTTGGAATGTTTTTTAACGGGTATTCGGAAGGTTTTGATTAGTTTTGACGGGTTTTGAATTATTTTGGCGGGTTTTTAGAAGATTTAGGTTTGTTTTGATTTGTTTTGATTCTGTTTAGCCCAGTTTTTGATGTGTTTGGATTAGCTTTGGTGGGCTTTATCATGTTTTGTCAGGTTTTTTCGAATGTATTGATCACTTCTGTCTGGTTTTCTATTTTGGCGGGTTTGAAAATATTTTTGGATGAGTTTTGGCGGGTTTGAAAATATTTTGGCTCTTTGCGCAGAGATGACGGTGCCGGTTGCGGTGCGCTCCGGGGCGCTCCTTCTGCGGAAAGACGCCTGGCAGCGGCACTTGGGACAGCTCCGCGTCTCCGTATTCTGTGTTTCTTGCCTTCTGCATCTCAGCAAAATGCTTTCCCACTAGGTCTAGCAAGGAGAAACTGTGGCAGCTGAGTAGATGTAGCCCGGCCCACCCTTTGAAGTTGACAAGTTCTTGGCATCTCAGAGCCTCAAGGGAAGAGCAAGGTTATCTATGGTAGGCTGGGGCAGAACTAGCAGCAAGCAGAGCAAAGTTGTCCAAGAATAGCTTCCATTGGAATGCTAATGGCAATTGAAGAGGCAGGCCAGTGGCAAGCCACTAGCTTCTAGCAGTTTGAAAGTTGCAGACACAGTGCAGGTGTTGTGCGATTTCCTTCTTGGCCTCCTAGAAGGTGCCGCGTTCTCCGTCTCTTGCTTGCCAATATGTTGCCGTGTTCCTCTTATTGTTTGGTTTGTTTTGATTTGTTTTTATGATGTTTTGGTGGGTTTTCGGAATGTTTTGGTGGTGTTTTAGAATGTTTTGTTTTCTCTTGTGTTGTTTATATTGTCTTGGCCGGTTTTGGAATGTTTGGATTCCTTTTGGCGGGTTTTAAAATATTTTGGCGGGTATTTGGAATGTTTTGGTTTGCTTTCATTTGTTTTGATTATGTTTTGGCAAGTTATTGAAAGTTTGGATCACTTCAGACTGGTTTTCTAGTATTTTGGCATCTTTTCAGAATGTTTTGATGAGTTTTGGCGGGTTCTAAACTACTTTGTCGGGTTTTTGGAATGTTTCGGTTGGTTATGATTTGTTTTTATGATGTTTTGGCCGGATTTCGGAATATTTTGGCTGGTTTTTGGAATGTTTCGGTTGGTTTATGATTTGTTTTTATGATGTTTTGCAAAGTTTTTTGAATGTTTTGATCAGTTCTGGCTGGTTTTCTAATGTTTTGGCATCTTTTCAGAATGTTTTGATGAGTTTTGCGGGTCTAAATCATTTTGGCGGGATTTTGGAATATTTTGGTTGGTTTTGATTTGTTTTGATGATGTTTTGGCGGGTTTTCGGAATGTTTTGGTTGGGTTTTAGAATGTTTTGTTTTCTCTTGTGTTGTTTATATTGTCTTGGCAGGTTTTGGAATGTTTGGATTCCTTTTGGCGGGTTTTAAAATCTTTTGGCGGGTATTTGGAATGTTTTTTAACGGGTATTCGGAAGGTTTTGATTAGTTTTGACGGGTTTTGAATTATTTTGGCGGGTTTTTAGAAGATTTAGGTTTGTTTTGATTTGTTTTGATTCTGTTTAGCCCAGTTTTTGATGTGTTTGGATTAGCTTTGGTGGGCTTTATCATGTTTTGTCAGGTTTTTTCGAATGTATTGATCACTTCTGTCTGGTTTTCTATTTTGGCGGGTTTGAAAATATTTTTGGATGAGTTTTGGCGGGTTTGAAAATATTTTGGCTCTTTGCGCAGAGATGACGGTGCCGGTTGAGGTGCGCTCCGGGGCGCTCCTTCTGCGGAAAGACGCCTGGCAGCGGCACTTGGGACAGCTCCGCGTCTCCGTATTCTGTGTTTCTTGCCTTCTGCATCTCAGCAAAATGCTTTCCCACTAGGTCTAGCAAGGAGAAACTGTGGCAGCTGAGTAGATGTAGCCCGGCCCACCCTTTGAAGTTGACAAGTTCTTGGCATCTCAGAGCCTCAAGGGAAGAGCAAGGTTATCTATGGTAGGCTGGGGCAGAACTAGCAGCAAGCAGAGCAAAGTTGTCCAAGAATAGCTTCCATTGGAATGCTAATGGCAATTGAAGAGGCAGGCCAGTGGCAAGCCACTAGCTTCTAGCAGTTTGAAAGTTGCAGACACAGTGCAGGTGTTGTGCGATTTCCTTCTTGGCCTCCTAGAAGGTGCCGTGCTCTCTGTCTCTTGCTTGCCAATATGTTGCCGTGTTCCTCTTATTGTTTGGTTTGTTTTGATTTGTTTTTATGATGTTTTGGTGGGTTTTCGGAATGTTTTGGTGGTGTTTTAGAATGTTTTGTTTTCTCTTGTGTTGTTTATATTGTCTTGGCCGGTTTTGGAATGTTTGGATTCCTTTTGGCGGGTTTTCAAATCTTTTGGCGGGTATTTGGAATGTTTTGGTTTGCTTTCATTTGTTTTGATTATGTTTTGGCAAGTTATTGAAAGTTTGGATCACTTCAGACTGGTTTTCTAGTATTTTGGCATCTTTTCAGAATGTTTTGATGAGTTTTGGCGGGTTCTAAACTACTTTGTCGGGTTTTTGGAATGTTTCGGTTGGTTATGATTTGTTTTTATGATGTTTTGGCCGGATTTCGGAATATTTTGGCTGGTTTTTGGAATGTTTCGGTTGGTTTATGATTTGTTTTTATGATGTTTTGCAAAGTTTTTTGAATGTTTTGATCAGTTCAGGCTGGTTTTCTAATGTTTTGGCATCTTTTCAGAATGTTTTGATGAGTTTTGCGGGTCTAAATCATTTTGGCGGGTTTTTGGAATATTTTGGTTGGTTTTGATTTGTTTTGATGATGTTTTGGCGGGTTTTCGGAATGTTTTGGTTGGGTTTTAGAATGTTTTGTATTCTCTTGAGTTGTTTTTATTGTGTTGGCAGATTTTGGAATGTTTGGATTCATTTTTGCGTGTTTTAAAATCTTTTGGCGGGTATTTGGAATGTTTTTTAACGGGTATTCGGAAGGTTTTGATTAGTTTTGACGGGTTTTGAATTATTTTGGCGGGTTTTTAGAAGATTTAGGTTTGTTTTGATTTGTTTTGATTCTGTTTAGCCCAGTTTTTGATGTGTTTGGATTAGCTTTGGTGGGCTTTATCATGTTTTGTGAGGTTTTTTCGAATGTATTGATCACTTCTGTCTGGTTTTCTATTTTGGCGGGTTTGAAAATAGTTTTGGATGAGTTTTGGCGGGTTTGAAAATATTTTGGCTCTTTGCGCAGAGATGACGGTGCCGGTTGCGGTGCGCTCCGGGGCGCTCCTTCTGCGGAAAGACGCCTGGCAGCGGCACTTGGGACAGCTCCGCGTCTCCGTATTCTGCGTTTCTTGCCTTCTGCATCTCAGCAAAATGCTTTCCCACTAGGTCTAGCAAGGAGAAACTGTGGCAGCTGAGTAGATGTAGCCCGGCCCGCCCTTTGAAGTTGACAAGTTCTTGGCATCTCAGAGCCTCAAGGGAAGAGCAAGGTTATCTATGGTAGGCTGGGGCAGAACTAGCAGCAAGCAGAGCAAAGTTGTCCAAGAATAGCTTCCATTGGAATGCTAATGGCAATTGAAGAGGCAGGCCAGTGGCAAGCCACTAGCTTCTAGCAGTTTGAAAGTTGCAGACACAGTGCAGGTGTTGTGCGGCTTCCTTCTTGGCCTCCTAGAAGGTGCCGCGCTCTCTGTCTCTTGCTTGCCAATATGTTGCCGTGTTCCTCTTATTGTTTGGTTTGTTTTGATTTGTTTTTATGATGTTTTGGTGGGTTTTCGGAATGTTTTGGTGGTGTTTTAGAATGTTTTGTTTTCTCTTGTGTTGTTTATATTGTCTTGGCCGGTTTTGGAATGTTTGGATTCCTTTTGGCGGGTTTTCAAATCTTTTGGCGGGTATTTGGAATGTTTTGGTTTGCTTTCATTTGTTTTGATTATGTTTTGGCAAGTTATTGAAAGTTTTGATCACTTCAGACTGGTTTTCTAGTATTTTGGCATCTTTTCAGAATGTTTTGATGAGTTTTGGCGGGTTCTAAACTACTTTGTCGGGTTTTTGGAATGTTTCGGTTGGTTATGATTTGTTTTTATGATGTTTTGGCCGGATTTCGGAATATTTTGGCTGGTTTTTGGAATGTTTCGGTTGGTTTATGATTTGTTTTTATGATGTTTTGCAAAGTTTTTTGAATGTTTTGATCAGTTCAGGCTGGTTTTCTAATGTTTTGGCATCTTTTCAGAATGTTTTGATGAGTTTTGCGGGTCTAAATCATTTTGGCGGGTTTTTGGAATATTTTGGTTGGTTTTGATTTGTTTTGATGATGTTTTGGCGGGTTTTTGGAATGTTTTGGTTGGGTTTTAGAATGTTTTGTATTCTCTTGAGTTGTTTTTATTGTCTTGGCAGGTTTTGGAATGTTTGGATTCCTTTTGGCGGGTTTTAAAATCTTTTGGCGGGTATTTGGAATGTTTTTTAACGGGTATTCGGAAGGTTTTGATTAGTTTTGACGGGTTTTGAATTATTTTGGCGGGTTTTTAGAAGATTTAGGTTTGTTTTGATTTGTTTTGATTCTGTTTAGCCCAGTTTTTGATGTCTTTGGATTAGCTTTGGTGGGCTTTATCATGTTTTGTTAGGTTTTTTCGAATGTATTCATCACTTCTGTCTGGTTTTCTATTTTGGCGGGTTTGAAAATAGTTTTGGATGAGTTTTGGCGGGTTTGAAAATATTTTGGCTCTTTGCGCAGAGATGACGGTGCCGGTTGCGGTGCGCTCCGGGGCGCTCCTTCTGCGGAAAGACGCCTGGCATCGGCACTTGGAACAGCTCCGCGTCTCCGTATTCTGTGTTTCTTGCCTTCTGCATCTCAGCAAAATGCTTTCCCACTAGGTCTAGCAAGGAGAAACTGTGGCAGCTGAGTAGATGTAGCCCGGCCCACCCTTTGAAGTTGACAAGTTCTTGGCATCTCAGAGCCTCAAGGGAAGAGCAAGGTTATCTATGGTAGGCTGGGGCAGAACTAGCAGCAAGCAGAGCAAAGTTGTCCAAGAATAGCTTCCATTGGAATGCTAATGGCAATTGAAGAGGCAGGCCAGTGGCAAGCCACTAGCTTCTAGCAGTTTGAAAGTTGCAGACACAGTGCAGGTGTTGTGCGATTTCCTTCTTGGCCTCCTAGAAGGTGCCGCGCTCTCTGTCTCTTGCTTGCCAATATGTTGCCGTGTTCCTCTTATTGTTTGGTTTGTTTTGATTTGTTTTTATGATGTTTTGGTGGGTTTTCGGAATGTTTTGGTGGTGTTTTAGAATGTTTTGTTTTCTCTTGTGTAGTTTATATTGTCTTGGCAGGTTTTTGAATGTTTGGATTCCTTTTGGCAGGTTTTAAAATATTTTGGCGGGTATTTGGAATGTTTTGGGTTGCTTTCATTTGTTTTGATTATGTTTTGGCAAGTTATTGAAAGTTTGGATCACTTCAGACTGGTTTTCTAGTATTTTGGCATCTTTTCAGAATGTTTTGATGAGTTTTGGCGGGTTCTAAACTACTTTGTCGGGTTTTTGGAATGTTTCGGTTGGTTATGATTTGTTTTTATGATGTTTTGGCCGGATTTCGGAATATTTTGGCTGGTTTTTGGAATGTTTCGGTTGGTTTATGATTTGTTTTTATGATGTTTTGCAAAGTTTTTTGAATGTTTTGATCAGTTCTGGCTGGTTTTCTAATGTTTTGGCATCTTTTCAGAATGTTTTGATGAGTTTTGCGGGTCTAAATCATTTTGGCGGGTTTTTGGAATATTTTGGTTGGTTTTGATTTGTTTTGATGATGTTTTGGCGGGATTTCGGAATGTTTTGGTTGGGTTTTAGAATGTTTTGTTTTCTCTTGTGTTGTTTATATTGTCTTGGCAGGTTTTGGAATGTTTGGATTCCTTTTGGCGGGTTTTAAAATCTTTTGGCGGGTATTTGGAATGTTTTTTAACGGGTATTCGGAAGGTTTTGATTAGTTTTGACGGGTTTTGAATTATTTTGGCGGGTTTTTAGAAGATTTAGGTTTGTTTTGATTTGTTTTGATTCTGTTTAGCCCAGTTTTTGATGTGTTTGGATTAGCTTTGGTGGGCTTTATCATGTTTTGTGAGGTTTTTTCGAATGTATTGATCACTTCTGTCTGGTTTTCTATTTTGGCGGGTTTGAAAATATTTTTGGATGAGTTTTGGCGGGTTTGAAAATATTTTGGCTCTTTGCGCAGAGATGACGGTGCCGGTTGCGGTGCGCTCCGGGGCGCTCCTTCTGCGGAAAGACGCCTGGCAGCGGCACTTGGGACAGCTCCGCGTCTCCGTATTCTGTGTTTCTTGCCTTCTGCATCTCAGCAAAATGCTTTCCCACTAGGTCTAGCAAGGAGAAACTGTGGCAGCTGAGTAGATGTAGCCCGGCCCGCCCTTTGAAGTTGACAAGTTCTTGGCATCTCAGAGCCTCAAGGGAAGAGCAAGGTTATCTATGGTAGGCTGGGGCAGAACTAGCAGCAAGCAGAGCAAAGTTGTCCAAGAATAGCTTCCATTGGAATGCTAATGGCAATTGAAGAGGCAGGCCAGTGGCAAGCCACTAGCTTCTAGCAGTTTGAAAGTTGCAGACACAGTGCAGGTGTTGTGCGGCTTCCTTCTTGGCCTCCTAGAAGGTGCCGCGCTCTCCGTCTCTTGCTTGCCAATATGTTGCCGTGTTCCTCTTATTGTTTGGTTTGTTTTGATTTGTTTTGATGATGTTTTGGTGGGTTTTCGGAATGTTTTGGTGGTGTTTTAGAATGTTTTGTTTTCTCTTGTGTTGTTTATATTGTCTTGGCAGGTTTTGGAATGTTTGGATTCCTTTTGGCGGGTTTTCAAATCTTTTGGCGGGTATTTGGAATGTTTTGGTTTGCTTTCATTTGTTTTGATTATGTTTTGGCAAGTTATTGAAAGTTTGGATCACTTCAGACTGGTTTTCTAGTATTTTGGCATCTTTTCAGAATGTTTTGATGAGTTTTGGCGGGTTCTAAACTACTTTGTCGGGTTTTTGGAATGTTTCGGTTGGTTATGATTTGTTTTTATGATGTTTTGGCCGGATTTCGGAATATTTTGGCTGGTTTTTGGAATGTTTCGGTTGGTTTATGATTTGTTTTTATGATGTTTTGCAAAGTTTTTTGAATGTTTTGATCAGTTCTGGCTGGTTTTCTAATGTTTTGGCATCTTTTCAGAATGTTTTGATGAGTTTTGCGGGTCTAAATCATTTTGGCGGGTTTTTGGAATATTTTGGTTGGTTTTGATTTGTTTTGATGATGTTTTGGCGGGATTTCGGAATGTTTTGGTTGGGTTTTAGAATGTTTTGTTTTCTCTTGTGTTGTTTATATTGTCTTGGCAGGTTTTGGAATGTTTGGATTCCTTTTGGCGGGTTTTAAAATCTTTTGGCGGGTATTTGGAATGTTTTTTAACGGGTATTCGGAAGGTTTTGATTAGTTTTGACGGGTTTTGAATTATTTTGGCGGGTTTTTAGAAGATTTAGGTTTGTTTTGATTTGTTTTGATTCTGTTTAGCCCAGTTTTTGATGTGTTTGGATTAGCTTTGGTGGGCTTTATCATGTTTTGTGAGGTTTTTTCGAATGTATTGATCACTTCTGTCTGGTTTTCTATTTTGGCGGGTTTGAAAATATTTTTGGATGAGTTTTGGCGGGTTTGAAAATATTTTGGCTCTTTGCGCAGAGATGACGGTGCCGGTTGCGGTGCGCTCCGGGGCGCTCCTTCTGCGGAAAGACGCCTGGCAGCGGCACTTGGGACAGCTCCGCGTCTCCGTATTCTGTGTTTCTTGCCTTCTGCATCTCAGCAAAATGCTTTCCCACTAGGTCTAGCAAGGAGAAACTGTGGCAGCTGAGTAGATGTAGCCCGGCCCGCCCTTTGAAGTTGACAAGTTCTTGGCATCTCAGAGCCTCAAGGGAAGAGCAAGGTTATCTATGGTAGGCTGGGGCAGAACTAGCAGCAAGCAGAGCAAAGTTGTCCAAGAATAGCTTCCATTGGAATGCTAATGGCAATTGAAGAGGCAGGCCAGTGGCAAACCACTAGCTTCTAGCAGTTTGAAAGTTGCAGACACAGTACAGGTGTTGTGCAGCTTCCTTCTTGGCCTCCTAGAAGGTGCCGCGTTCTCCGTCTCTTGCTTGCCAATATGTTGCCGTGTTCCTCTTATTTTTTGGTTGGTTTTGATTCGTTTTGATGATCTTTTGGCGGGTTTTCAGAATGTTTTGGTGGTGTTTTAGAATGTTTTGTTTTCTCTTGTGTTGTTTATATTGTCTTGGCAGGTTTTGGAATGTTTGGATTCGTTTTGGTGGGTTTTCAAATATTTTCGCGGGTATTTGGAATGTTTTGGGTTGATTTCATTTGTTTTGATTATGTTTTGGCAAGTTATTGAAAGTTTGGATCACTTCAGACTGGTTTTCTAGTATTTTGGCATCTTTTCAGAATGTTTTGATGAGTTTTGGCGGGTTCTAAACTACTTTGTCGGGTTTTTGGAATGTTTCGGTTGGTTTATGATTTGTTTTTATGATGTTTTTCAAAGTTTTTTGAATGTTTTGATCAGTTCTGGCTGGTTTTCTAATGTTTTGGCATCTTTTCAGAATGTTTTGATGAGTTTTGCGGGTCTAAATCATTTTGGCGGGTTTTTGGAATATTTTGGTTGGTTTTGATTTGTTTTCATGATGTTTTGGCGGGTTTTCGGAATGTTTTGGTTGGGTTTTAGAATGTTTTGTATTCTCTTGAGTTGTTTTTATTGTCTTGGCAGGTTTTGGAATGTTTGGATTCCTTTTGGCGGGTTTTAAAATCTTTTGGCGGGTATTTGGAATGTTTTTTAACGGGTATTCGGAAGGTTTTGATTAGTTTTGACGGGTTTTGAATTATTTTGGCGGGTTTTTAGAAGGTTTAGGTTTGTTTTGATTTGTTTTGATTCTGTTTAGCCCAGTTTTTGATGTCTTTGGATTAGCTTTGGTGGGCTTTATCATGTTTTGTTAGGTTTTTTCGAATGTATTGATCACTTCTGTCTGGTTTTCTATTTTGGCGGGTTTGAAAATAGTTTTGGATGAGTTTTGGCGGGTTTGAAAATATTTTGGCTCTTTGCGCAGAGATGACGGTGCCGGTTGCGGTGCGCTCCGGGGCGCTCCTTCTGCGGAAAGACGCCTGGCATCGGCACTTGGAACAGCTCCGCGTCTCCGTATTCTGTGTTTCTTGCCTTCTGCATCTCAGCAAAATGCTTTCCCACTAGGTCTAGCAAGGAGAAACTGTGGCAGCTGAGTAGATGTAGCCCGGCCCACCCTTTGAAGTTGACAAGTTCTTGGCATCTCAGAGCCTCAAGGGAAGAGCAAGGTTATCTATGGTAGGCTGGGGCAGAACTAGCAGCAAGCAGAGCAAAGTTGTCCAAGAATAGCTTCCATTGGAATGCTAATGGCAATTGAAGAGGCAGGCCAGTGGCAAGCCACTAGCTTCTAGCAGTTTGAAAGTTGCAGACACAGTGCAGGTGTTGTGCGGCTTCCTTCTTGGCCTCCTAGAAGGTGCCGCGCTCTCTGTCTCTTGCTTGCCAATATGTTGCCGTGTTCCTCTTATTGTTTGGTTTGTTTTGATTTGTTTTTATGATGTTTTGGTGGGTTTTCGGAATGTTTTGGTGGTGTTTTAGAATGTTTTGTTTTCTCTTGTGTTGTTTATATTGTCTTGGCAGGTTTTGGAATGTTTGGATTCCTTTTGGCGGGTTTTCAAATCTTTTGGCGGGTATTTGGAATGTTTTGGTTTGCTTTCATTTGTTTTGATTATGTTTTGGCAAGTTATTGAAAGTTTGGATCACTTCAGACTGGTTTTCTAGTATTTTGGCATCTTTTCAGAATGTTTTGATGAGTTTTGGCGGGTTCTAAACTACTTTGTCGGGTTTTTGGAATGTTTCGGTTGGTTATGATTTGTTTTTATGATGTTTTGGCCGGATTTCGGAATATTTTGGCTGGTTTTTGGAATGTTTCGGTTGGTTTATGATTTGTTTTTATGATGTTTTGCAAAGTTTTTTGAATGTTTTGATCAGTTCTGGCTGGTTTTCTAATGTTTTGGCATCTTTTCAGAATGTTTTGATGAGTTTTGCGGGTCTAAATCATTTTGGCGGGTTTTTGGAATATTTTGGTTGGTTTTGATTTGTTTTGATGATGTTTTGGCGGGATTTCGGAATGTTTTGGTTGGGTTTTAGAATGTTTTGTTTTCTCTTGTGTTGTTTATATTGTCTTGGCAGGTTTTGGAATGTTTGGATTCCTTTTGGCGGGTTTTAAAATCTTTTGGCGGGTATTTGGAATGTTTTTTAACGGGTATTCGGAAGGTTTTGATTAGTTTTGACGGGTTTTGAATTATTTTGGCGGGTTTTTAGAAGATTTAGGTTTGTTTTGATTTGTTTTGATTCTGTTTAGCCCAGTTTTTGATGTGTTTCGATTAGCTTTGGTGGGCTTTATCATGTTTTGTGAGGTTTTTTCGAATGTATTGATCACTTCTGTCTGGTTTTCTATTTTGGCGGGTTTGAAAATATTTTTGGATGAGTTTTGGCGGGTTTGAAAATATTTTGGCTCTTTGCGCAGAGATGACGGTGCCGGTTGCGGTGCGCTCCGGGGCGCTCCTTCTGCGGAAAGACGCCTGGCAGCGGCACTTGGGACAGCTCCGCGTCTCCGTATTCTGTGTTTCTTGCCTTCTGCATCTCAGCAAAATGCTTTCCCACTAGGTCTAGCAAGGAGAAACTGTGGCAGCTGAGTAGATGTAGCCCGGCCCGCCCTTTGAAGTTGACAAGTTCTTGGCATCTCAGAGCCTCAAGGGAAGAGCAAGGTTATCTATGGTAGGCTGGGGCAGAACTAGCAGCAAGCAGAGCAAAGTTGTCCAAGAATAGCTTCCATTGGAATGCTAATGGCAATTGAAGAGGCAGGCCAGTGGCAAACCACTAGCTTCTAGCAGTTTGAAAGTTGCAGACACAGTGCAGGTGTTGTGCAGCTTCCTTCTTGGCCTCCTAGAAGGTGCCGCGTTCTCCGTCTCTTGCTTGCCAATATGTTGCCGTGTTCCTCTTATTTTTTGGTTGGTTTTGATTCGTTTTGATGATCTTTTGGCGGGTTTTCAGAATGTTTTGGTGGTGTTTTAGAATGTTTTGTTTTCTCTTGTGTTGTTTATATTGTCTTGGCAGGTTTTGGAATGTTTGGATTCGTTTTGGTGGGTTTTCAAATATTTTCGCGGGTATTTGGAATGTTTTGGTTTGCTTTCATTTGTTTTGATTATGTTTTGGCAAGTTATTGAAAGTTTGGATCACTTCAGACTGGTTTTCTAGTATTTTGGCATCTTTTCAGAATGTTTTGATGAGTTTTGGCGGGTTCTAAACTACTTTGTCGGGTTTTTGGAATGTTTTGGTTGGTTTTGACTTGTTTTTATGATGTTTTGCAAAGTTTTTTGAATGTTTTGATCAGTTCAGGCTGGTTTTCTAATGTTTTGGCATCTTTTCAGAATGTTTTGATGAGTTTTGCGGGTCTAAATCATTTTGGCGGGTTTTCGGAATATTTTGGTTGGTTTTGATTTGTTTTTATGATGTTTTGGCGGGTTTTTGGAATGTTTTGGTTGGGTTTTAGAATGTTTTGTTTTCTCTTGTGTTGTTTATATTGTCTTGGCAGGTTTTGGAATGTTTGGATTCCTTTTGGCGGGTTTTAAAATATTTTGGCGGGTATTTGGAATGTTTTGGCGGGTATTCGGAATGTTTTGATTTGTTTTGACGGGTTTTGAAATATTTTGGCAGGTTTTTAGAAGGTTTAGATTTGTTTTGATTTCTTTTGATTATGTTTAGCCCAGTTTTTGGTGTGTTTGGATTAGCTTTGGTGGGCTTTATCATGTTTTGTCAGGTTTTTTCGAATGTATTGATCACTTCTGTCTGGTTTTCTATTTTGGCGGGTTTGAAAATATTTTTGGATTAGTTTTGGCGGGTTTTAAAATATTTTGACTCTTTGCGCAGAGATGACGGTGCCGGTTGCGGTGCACTCCGGGGCGCTCCTTCTGCGGAAAGACGCCTGGCAGCAGCACTTGGGACAGCTCCGCGTCTCCGTATTCTGCGTTTCTTGCCTTCTGCATCTCAGCAAAATGCTTTCCCACTAGGTCTAGCAAGGAGAAACTGTGGCAGCTGAGTAGATGTAGCCCGGCCCGCCCTTTGAAGTTGACAAGTTCTTGGCATCTCAGAGCCTCAAGGGAAGAGCAAGGTTATCTATGGTAGGCTGGGGCAGAACTAGCAGCAAGCAGAGCAAAGTTGTCCAAGAATAGCTTCCATTGGAATGCTAATGGCAATTGAAGAGGCAGGCCAGTGGCAAGCCACTAGCTTCTAGCAGTTTGAAAGTTGCAGACACAGTGCAGGTGTTGTGCAGCTTCCTTCTTGGCCTCCTAGAAGGTGCCGCGTTCTCCGTCTCTTGCTTGCCAATATGTTGCCGTGTTCCTCTTATTGTTTGGTTTGTTTTGATTTGTTTTGATGATGTTTTGGTGGGTTTTCGGAATGTTTTGGTGGTGTTTTAGAATGTTTTGTTTTCTCTTGTGTTGTTTATATTGTCTTGGCAGGTTTTGGAATGTTTGGATTCCTTTTGGCGGGTTTTAAAATCTTTTGGAGGGTATTTGGAATGTTTTTTAACGGGTATTCGGAAGGTTTTGATTAGTTTTGACGGGTTTTGAATTATTTTGGCGGGTTTTTAGAAGGTTTAGGTTTGTTTTGATTTGTTTTCATTCTGTTTAGCCCAGTTTTTGATGTGTTTGGATTAGCTTTGGTGGGCTTTATCATGTTTTGTCAGGTTTTCTCGAATATATTGATCACTTCTGTCTGGTTTTCTATTTTGGCGGGTTTGAAAATAGTTTTGGATGAGTTTTGGCGGGTTTGAAAATATTTTGGCTCTTTGCGCAGAGATGACGGTGCCGGTTGCGGTGCGCTGCGGGGCGCTCCTTCTGCGGAAAGACGCCTGGCAGCGGCACTTGGGACAGCTCCGCGTCTCCGTATTCTGTGTTTCTTGCCTTCTGCATCTCAGCAAAATGCTTTCCCACTAGGTCTAGCAAGGAGAAACTGTGGCAGCTGAGTAGATGTAGCCCGGCCCGCCCTTTGAAGTTGACAAGTTCTTGGCATCTCAGAGCCTCAAGGGAAGAGCAAGGTTATCTATGGTAGGCTGGGGCAGAACTAGCAGCAAGCAGAGCAAAGTTGTCCAAGAATAGCTTCCATTGGAATGCTAATGGCAATTGAAGAGGCAGGCCAGTGGCAAGCCACTAGCTTCTAGCAGTTTGAAAGTTGCAGACACAGTGCAGGTGTTGTGCGGCTTCCTTCTTGGCCTCCTAGAAGGTGCCGCGCTCTCTGTCTCTTGCTTGCCAATATATTGCCGTGTTCCTCTTATTGTTTGGTTTGTTTTGATTTGTTTTGATGATGTTTTGGTGGGTTTTCGGAATGTTTTGGTGGTGTTTTAGAATGTTTTGTTTTCTCTTGTGTTGTTTATATTGTCTTGGCAGGTTTTGGAATGTTTGGATTCCTTTTGGCGGGTTTTCAAATCTTTTGGCGGGTATTTGGAATGTTTTGGTTTGCTTTCATTTGTTTTGATTATGTTTTGGCAAGTTATTTAAAGTTTCGATCACTTCAGACTGGTTTTCTAGTATTTTGGCATCTTTTCAGAATGTTTTGATGAGTTTTGGCGGGTTCTAAACTACTTTGTCGGGTTTTTGGAATGTTTTGGTTGGTTTTGACTTGTTTTTATGATGTTTTGCAAAGTTTTTTGAATGTTTTGATCAGTTCAGGCTGGTTTTCTAATGTTTTGGCATCTTTTCAGAATGTTTTGATGAGTTTTGCGGGTCTAAATCATTTTGGCGGGTTTTCGGAATATTTTGGTTGGTTTTGATTTGTTTTTATGATGTTTTGGCGGGTTTTTGGAATGTTTTGGTTGGGTTTTAGAATGTTTTGTTTTCTCTTGTGTTGTTTATATTGTCTTGGCAGGTTTTGGAATGTTTGGATTCCTTTTGGCGGGTTTTAAAATATTTTGGCGGGTATTTGGAATGTTTTGGCGGGTATTCGGAAGGTTTTGATTTGTTTTGACGGGTTTTGAAATATTTTGGCAGGTTTTTAGAAGGTTTAGATTTGTTTTGATTTCTTTTGATTATGTTTAGCCCAGTTTTTGGTGTGTTTGGATTAGCTTTGGTGGGCCTTACCATGTTTTGTCAGGTTTTTTTGAATGTATTGATCACTTCTGTCTGGTTTTCTATTTTGGCGGGTTTGAAAATATTTTTGGATTAGTTTTGGCGGGTTTTAAAATATTTTGACTCTTTTCGCAGAGATGACGGTGCCGGTTGCGGTGCACTCCGGGGCGCTCCTTCTGCGGAAAGACGCCTGGCAGCGGCACTTGGGACAGCTCCGCGTCTCCGTATTCTGCGTTTCTTGCCTTCTGCATCTCAGCAAAATGCTTTCCCACTAGGTCTAGCAAGGAGAAACTGTGGCAGCTGAGTAGATGTAGCCCGGCCCGCCCTTTGAAGTTGACAAGTTCTTGGCATCTCAGAGCCTCAAGGGAAGAGCAAGGTTATCTATGGTAGGCTGGGGCAGAACTAGCAGCAAGCAGAGCAAAGTTGTCCAAGAATAGCTTCCATTGGAATGCTAATGGCAATTGAAGAGGCAGGCCAGTGGCAAGCCACTAGCTTCTAGCAGTTTGAAAGTTGCAGACACAGTGCAGGTGTTGTGCGGCTTCCTTCTTGGCCTCCTAGAAGGTGCCGCGCTCTCTGTCTCTTGCTTGCCAATATATTGCCGTGTTCCTCTTATTGTTTGGTTTGTTTTGATTTGTTTTGATGATGTTTTGGTGGGTTTTCGGAATGTTTTGGTGGTGTTTTAGAATGTTTTGTTTTCTCTTGTGTTGTTTATATTGTCTTGGCAGGTTTTTGAATGTTTGGATTCCTTTTGGCGGGTTTTCAAATATTTTGGCGGGTATTTGGAATGTTTTGGTTTGCTTTCATTTGTTTTGATTATGTTTTGGCAAGTTATTTAAAGTTTCGATCACTTCAGACTGGTTTTCTAGTATTTTGGCATCTTTTCAGAATGTTTTGATGAGTTTTGGCGGGTTCTAAACTACTTTGTCGGGTTTTTGGAATGTTTTGGTTGGTTTTGACTTGTTTTTATGATGTTTTGCAAAGTTTTTTGAATGTTTTGATCAGTTCAGGCTGGTTTTCTAATGTTTTGGCATCTTTTCAGAATGTTTTGATGAGTTTTGCGGGTCTAAATCATTTTGGCGGGTTTTCGGAATATTTTGGTTGGTTTTGATTTGTTTTTATGATGTTTTGGCGGGTTTTTGGAATGTTTTGGTTGGGTTTTAGAATGTTTTGTTTTCTCTTGTGTTGTTTATATTGTCTTGGCAGGTTTTGGAATGTTTGGATTCCTTTTGGCGGGTTTTAAAATATTTTGGCGGGTATTTGGAATGTTTTGGCGGGTATTCGGAAGGTTTTGATTTGTTTTGACGGGTTTTGAAATATTTTGGCAGGTTTTTAGAAGGTTTAGATTTGTTTTGATTTCTTTTGATTATGTTTAGCCCAGTTTTTGGTGTGTTTGGATTAGCTTTGGTGGGCCTTACCATGTTTTGTCAGGTTTTTTTGAATGTATTGATCACTTCTGTCTGGTTTTCTATTTTGGCGGGTTTGAAAATATTTTTGGATTAGTTTTGGCGGGTTTTAAAATATTTTGACTCTTTGCGCAGAGATGACGGTGCCGGTTGCGGTGCACTCCGGGGCGCTCCTTCTGCGGAAAGACGCCTGGCAGTGGCACTTGGGACAGCTCCGCGTCTCCGTATTCTGTGTTTCTTGCCTTCTGCATCTCAGCAAAATGCTTTCCCACTAGGTCTAGCAAGGAGAAACTGTGGCAGCTGAGTAGATGTAGCCCGGCCCGCCCTTTGAAGTTGACAAGTTCTTGGCATCTCAGAGCCTCAAGGGAAGAGCAAGGTTATCTATGGTAGGCTGGGGCAGAACTAGCAGCAAGCAGAGCAAAGTTGTCCAAGAATAGCTTCCATTGGAATGCTAATGGCAATTGAAGAGGCAGGCCAGTGGCAAGCCACTAGCTTCTAGCAGTTTGAAAGTTGCAGACACAGTGCAGGTGTTGTGCGATTTCCTTCTTGGCCTCCTAGAAGGTGCCGCGCTCTCTGTCTCTTGCTTGCCAATATGTTGCCGTGTTCCTCTTATTGTTTGGTTTGTTTTGATTTGTTTTTATGATGTTTTGGTGGGTTTTCGGAATGTTTTGGTGGTGTTTCAGAATGTTTTGTTTTCTCTTGTATTGTTTATATTGTCTTGGCAGGTTTTGGAATGTTTGGATTTGTTTTGGCGGGTTTTAAAATATTTTGGCGGGTATTTGGAATGTTTTGGGTTGCTTTCATTTGTTTTGATTATGTTTTGGCAAGTTATTGAAAGTTTGGATCACTTCTGACTGGTTTTCTAGTATTTTGGCATCTTTTCAGAATGTTTTGATGAGTTTTGGTGGGTTCTAAACTATTTTGTCGGGTTTTTGGAATGTTTTGGTTGGTTTTGATTTGTTTTTATGATGCATTGCCAAGTTTTTTGAATGTTTTGATCAGTTCTGGCTGGTTTTCTAATGTTTTGGCATCTTTTCAGAATGTTTTGATGAGTTTTGCGGGTCTAAATCATTTTGGCGGGTTTTCGGAATGTTTTGGTTGGTTTTGATTTGTTTTTATGATGTTTTGGCGGGTTTTCGGAATGTTTTGGTTGGGTTTTAGAATGTTTTGTATTCTCTTGAGTTGTTTTTATTGTGTTGGCAGTGTTTGGAATGTTTGGATTCATTTTGGCGGGTTTTAAAAACTTTTGGCGGGTATTTGGAATGTTTTTTAACGGGTATTCGGAAGGTTTTGATTAGTTTTGACGGGTTTTGAAATATTTTGGCGGGTTTTTAGAGGTTTTAGATTTGTTTTGATTTGTTTTGATACTGTTTAGCCCAGTTTTTGGTGTGTTTGGATTAGCTTTGGTGGGCTTTATCATGTTTTGTCAGGTTTTTTCGAATGTATTGATCACTTCTGTCTGGTTTTCTATTTTGGCGGGTTTGAAAATATTTTTGGATGAGTTTTGGCGGGTTTGAAAATATTTTGGCTTTTTGCGCAGAGATGACGGTGCCGGTTGCGGTGCGCTCCGGGGCGCTCCTTCTGCGGAAAGACGCCTGGCAGCGGCACTTGGGACAGCTCCGCGTCTCCGTATTCTGCGTTTCTTGCCTTCTGCATCTCAGCAAAATGCTTTCCCACTAGGTCTAGCAAGGAGAAACTGTGGCAGCTGAGTAGATGTAGCCCGGCCCGCCCTTTGAAGTTGACAAGTTCTTGGCATCTCAGAGCCTCAAGGGAAGAGCAAGGTTATCTATGGTAGGCTGGGGCAGAACTAGCAGCAAGCAGAGCAAAGTTGTCCAAGAATAGCTTCCATTGGAATGCTAATGGCAATTGAAGAGGCAGGCCAGTGGCAAGCCACTAGCTTCTAGCAGTTTGAAAGTTGCAGACACAGTGCAGGTGTTGTGCGGCTTCTTTCTTGGCCTCCTAGAAGGTGCCGTGGTGCCGCGCTCTCCGTCTCTTGCTTGCCAATATGTTGCCGTGTTCCTCCTATTGTTTGGTTTGTTTTGATTTGTTTTGATGATGTTTTGGCGGGTTTTCGGAATGTTTTGGTGGTGTTTCAGAATGTTTTGTTTTCTCTTGTATTGTTTATATTGTCTTGGCAGGTTTTGGAATGTTTGGATTTGTTTTGGCGGGTTTTAAAATCTTTTGGCGGGTATTTGGAATGTTTTGGTTTGCTTTCATTTGTTTTGATTATGTTTTGGCAAGTTATTGAAAGTTTCGATCACTTCAGACTGGTTTTCTAGTATTTTGGCATCTTTTCAGAATGTTTTGATGAGTTTTGGCGGGTTCTAAACTACTTTGTCGGGTTTTTGGAATGTTTCGGTTGGTTATGATTTGTTTTTATGATGTTTTGGCCGGATTTCGGAATATTTTGGTTGGTTTTTGGAATGTTTCGGTTGGTTTATGATTTGTTTTTATGATGTTTTGCAAAGTTTTTTGAATGTTTTGATCAGTTCTGGCTGGTTTTCTAATGTTTTGGCATCTTTTCAGAATGTTTTGATGAGTTTTGCGGGTCTAAATCATTTTGGCGGGTTTTTGGAATATTTTGGTTGGTTTTGATTTGTTTTGATGATGTTTTGGCGGGTTTTCGGAATGTTTTGGTTGGGTTTTAGAATGTTTTGTATTCTCTTGAGTTGTTTTTATTTTGTTGGCAGGTTTTGGAATGTTTGGATTCATTTTTGCGTGTTTTAAAATCTTTTGGCGGGTATTTGGAATGTTTTTTAACGGGTATTCGGAAGGTTTTGATTAGTTTTGACGGGTTTTGAATTATTTTGGCGGGTTTTTAGAAGGTTTAGGTTTGTTTTGATTTGTTTTGATTCTGTTTAGCCCAGTTTTTGATGTGTTTGGATTAGCTTTGGTGGGCTTTATCATGTTTTGTGAGGTTTTTTCGAATGTATTGATCACTTCTGTCTGGTTTCTATTTTGGCGGGTTTGAAAATAGTTTTGGATGAGTTTTGGCGGGTTTGAAAATATTTTGGCTCTTTGCGCAGAGATGACGGTGCCGGTTGCGGTGCGCTGGGGGGCGCTCCTTCTGCGGAAAGACGCCTGGCAGCGGCACTTGGGACAGCTCCGCGTCTCCGTATTCTGTGTTTCTTGCCTTCTGCATCTCAGCAAAATGCTTTCCCACTAGGTCTAGCAAGGAGAAACTGTGGCAGCTGAGTAGATGTAGCCCGGCCCGCCCTTTGAAGTTGACAAGTTCTTGGCATCTCAGAGCCTCAAGGGAAGAGCAAGGTTATCTATGGTAGGCTGGGGCAGAACTAGCAGCAAGCAGAGCAAAGTTGTCCAAGAATAGCTTCCATTGGAATGCTAATGGCAATTGAAGAGGCAGGCCAGTGGCAAGCCACTAGCTTCTAGCAGTTTGAAAGTTGCAGACACAGTGCAGGTGTTGTGCGGCTTCCTTCTTGGCCTCCTAGAAGGTGCCGCGCTCTCTGTCTCTTGCTTGCCAATATGTTGCCGTGTTCCTCTTATTGTTTGGTTTGTTTTGATTTGTTTTGATGATGTTTTGGTGGGTTTTCGGAATGTTTTGGTGGTGTTTTAGAATGTTTTGTTTTCTCTTGTGTTGTTTATATTGTCTTGGCAGGTTTTGGAATGTTTGGATTCCTTTTGGCGGGTTTTCAAATCTTTTGGCGGGTATTTGGAATGTTTTGGTTTGCTTTCATTTGTTTTGATTATGTTTTGGCAAGTTATTGAAAGTTTTGATCACTTCAGACTGGTTTTCTAGTATTTTGGCATCTTTTCAGAATGTTTTGATGAGTTTTGGCGGGTTCTAAACTACTTTGTCGGGTTTTTGGAATGTTTTGGTTGGTTTTGACTTGTTTTTATGATGTTTTGCAAAGTTTTTTGAATGTTTTGATCAGTTCAGGCTGGTTTTCTAATGTTTTGGCATCTTTTCAGAATGTTTTGATGAGTTTTGCGGGTCTAAATCATTTTGGCGGGTTTTCGGAATATTTTGGTTGGTTTTGATTTGTTTTTATGATGTTTTGGCGGGTTTTTGGAATGTTTTGGTTGGGTTTTAGAATGTTTTGTTTTCTCTTGTGTTGTTTATATTGTCTTGGCAGGTTTTGGAATGTTTGGATTCCTTTTGGCGGGTTTTAAAATATTTTGGCGGGTATTTGGAATGTTTTGGCGGGTATTCGGAATGTTTTGATTTGTTTTGACGGGTTTTGAAATATTTTGGCAGGTTTTTAGAAGGTTTAGATTTGTTTTGATTTCTTTTGATTATGTTTAGCCCAGTTTTTGGTGTGTTTGGATTAGCTTTGGTGGGCTTTATCATGTTTTGTCAGGTTTTTTCGAATGTATTGATCACTTCTGTCTGGTTTTCTATTTTGGCGGGTTTGAAAATATTTTTGGATTAGTTTTGGCGGGTTTTAAAATATTTTGACTCTTTGCGCAGAGATGACGGTGCCGGTTGCGGTGCACTCCGGGGCGCTCCTTCTGCGGAAAGACGCCTGGCAGCAGCACTTGGGACAGCTCCGCGTCTCCGTATTCTGCGTTTCTTGCCTTCTGCATCTCAGCAAAATGCTTTCCCACTAGGTCTAGCAAGGAGAAACTGTGGCAGCTGAGTAGATGTAGCCCGGCCCGCCCTTTGAAGTTGACAAGTTCTTGGCATCTCAGAGCCTCAAGGGAAGAGCAAGGTTATCTATGGTAGGCTGGGGCAGAACTAGCAGCAAGCAGAGCAAAGTTGTCCAAGAATAGCTTCCATTGGAATGCTAATGGCAATTGAAGAGGCAGGCCAGTGGCAAGCCACTAGCTTCTAGCAGTTTGAAAGTTGCAGACACAGTGCAGGTGTTGTGCAGCTTCCTTCTTGGCCTCCTAGAAGGTGCCGCGTTCTCCGTCTCTTGCTTGCCAATATGTTGCCGTGTTCCTCTTATTGTTTGGTTGGTTTTGAATTGTTTTTATGATGTTTTGGTGGGTTTTCGGAATGTTTTGGTGGTGTTTTAGAATGTTTTGTTTTCTCTTGTGTTGTTTATATTGTCTTGGCAGGTTTTGGAATGTTTGGATTCCTTTTGGCGGGTTTTAAAATCTTTTGGAGGGTATTTGGAATGTTTTTTAACGGGTATTCGGAAGGTTTTGATTAGTTTTGACGGGTTTTGAATTATTTTGGCGGGTTTTTAGAAGGTTTAGGTTTGTTTTGATTTGTTTTGATTCTGTTTAGCCCAGTTTTTGATGTGTTTGGATTAGCTTTGGTGGGCTTTATCATGTTTTGTCAGGTTTTCTCGAATATATTGATCACTTCTGTCTGGTTTTCTATTTTGGCGGGTTTGAAAATAGTTTTGGATGAGTTTTGGCGGGTTTGAAAATATTTTGGCTCTTTGCGCAGAGATGACGGTGCCGGTTGCGGTGCGCTCCGGGGCGCTCCTTCTGCGGAAAGACGCCTGGCAGCGGCACTTGGGACAGCTCCGCGTCTCCGTATTCTGTGTTTCTTGCCTTCTGCATCTCAGCAAAATGCTTTCCCACTAGGTCTAGCAAGGAGAAACTGTGGCAGCTGAGTAGATGTAGCCCGGCCCGCCCTTTGAAGTTGACAAGTTCTTGGCATCTCAGAGCCTCAAGGGAAGAGCAAGGTTATCTATGGTAGGCTGGGGCAGAACTAGCAGCAAGCAGAGCAAAGTTGTCCAAGAATAGCTTCCATTGGAATGCTAATGGCAATTGAAGAGGCAGGCCAGTGGCAAGCCACTAGCTTCTAGCAGTTTGAAAGTTGCAGACACAGTGCAGGTGTTGTGCGGCTTCTTTCTTGGCCTCCTAGAAGGTGCCGCGTTCTCCGTCTCTTGCTTGCCAATATGTTGCCGTGTTCCTCTTATTGTTTGGTTGGTTTTGAATTGTTTTTATGATGTTTTGGTGGGTTTTCGGAATGTTTTGGTGGTGTTTTAGAATGTTTTGTTTTCTCTTGTGTTGTTTATATTGTCTTGGCCGGTTTTGGAATGTTTGGATTCCTTTTGGCGGGTTTTAAAATCTTTTGGAGGGTATTTGGAATGTTTTTTAACGGGTATTCGGAAGGTTTTGATTAGTTTTGACGGGTTTTGAATTATTTTGGCGGGTTTTTAGAAGGTTTAGGTTTGTTTTGATTTGTTTTGATTCTGTTTAGCCCAGTTTTTGATGTGTTTGGATTAGCTTTGGTGGGCTTTATCATGTTTTGTCAGGTTTTCTCGAATATATTGATCACTTCTGTCTGGTTTTCTATTTTGGCGGGTTTGAAAATAGTTTTGGATGAGTTTTGGCGGGTTTGAAAATATTTTGGCTCTTTGCGCAGAGATGACGGTGCCGGTTGCGGTGCGCTGCGGGGCGCTCCTTCTGCGGAAAGACGCCTGGCAGCGGCACTTGGGACAGCTCCGCGTCTCCGTATTCTGTGTTTCTTGCCTTCTGCATCTCAGCAAAATGCTTTCCCACTAGGTCTAGCAAGGAGAAACTGTGGCAGCTGAGTAGATGTAGCCCGGCCCGCCCTTTGAAGTTGACAAGTTCTTGGCATCTCAGAGCCTCAAGGGAAGAGCAAGGTTATCTATGGTAGGCTGGGGCAGAACTAGCAGCAAGCAGAGCAAAGTTGTCCAAGAATAGCTTCCATTGGAATGCTAATGGCAATTGAAGAGGCAGGCCAGTGGCAAGCCACTAGCTTCTAGCAGTTTGAAAGTTGCAGACACAGTGCAGGTGTTGTGCGGCTTCCTTCTTGGCCTCCTAGAAGGTGCCGCGCTCTCTGTCTCTTGCTTGCCAATATATTGCCGTGTTCCTCTTATTGTTTGGTTTGTTTTGATTTGTTTTGATGATGTTTTGGTGGGTTTTCGGAATGTTTTGGTGGTGTTTTAGAATGTTTTGTTTTCTCTTGTGTTGTTTATATTGTCTTGGCAGGTTTTTGAATGTTTGGATTCCTTTTGGCGGGTTTTCAAATATTTTGGCGGGTATTTGGAATGTTTTGGTTTGCTTTCATTTGTTTTGATTATGTTTTGGCAAGTTATTTAAAGTTTCGATCACTTCAGACTGGTTTTCTAGTATTTTGGCATCTTTTCAGAATGTTTTGATGAGTTTTGGCGGGTTCTAAACTACTTTGTCGGGTTTTTGGAATGTTTTGGTTGGTTTTGACTTGTTTTTATGATGTTTTGCAAAGTTTTTTGAATGTTTTGATCAGTTCAGGCTGGTTTTCTAATGTTTTGGCATCTTTTCAGAATGTTTTGATGAGTTTTGCGGGTCTAAATCATTTTGGCGGGTTTTCGGAATATTTTGGTTGGTTTTGATTTGTTTTTATGATGTTTTGGCGGGTTTTTGGAATGTTTTGGTTGGGTTTTAGAATGTTTTGTTTTCTCTTGTGTTGTTTATATTGTCTTGGCAGGTTTTGGAATGTTTGGATTCCTTTTGGCGGGTTTTAAAATATTTTGGCGGGTATTTGGAATGTTTTGGCGGGTATTCGGAATGTTTTGATTTGTTTTGACGGGTTTTGAAATATTTTGGCAGGTTTTTAGAAGGTTTAGATTTGTTTTGATTTCTTTTGATTATGTTTAGCCCAGTTTTTGGTGTGTTTGGATTAGCTTTGGTGGGCCTTACCATGTTTTGTCAGGTTTTTTTGAATGTATTGATCACTTCTGTCTGGTTTTCTATTTTGGCGGGTTTGAAAATATTTTTGGATTAGTTTTGGCGGGTTTTAAAATATTTTGACTCTTTGCGCAGAGATGACGGTGCCGGTTGCGGTGCACTCCGGGGCGCTCCTTCTGCGGAAAGACGCCTGGCAGCGGCACTTGGGACAGCTCCGCGTCTCCGTATTCTGTGTTTCTTGCCTTCTGCATCTCAGCAAAATGCTTTCCCACTAGGTCTAGCAAGGAGAAACTGTGGCAGCTGAGTAGATGTAGCCCGGCCCGCCCTTTGAAGTTGACAAGTTCTTGGCATCTCAGAGCCTCAAGGGAAGAGCAAGGTTATCTATGGTAGGCTGGGGCAGAACTAGCAGCAAGCAGAGCAAAGTTGTCCAAGAATAGCTTCCATTGGAATGCTAATGGCAATTGAAGAGGCAGGCCAGTGGCAAGCCACTAGCTTCTAGCAGTTTGAAAGTTGCAGACACAGTGCAGGTGTTGTGCGGCTTCCTTCTTGGCCTCCTAGAAGGTGCCGCGCTCTCTGTCTCTTGCTTGCCAATATATTGCCGTGTTCCTCTTATTGTTTGGTTTGTTTTGATTTGTTTTGATGATGTTTTGGTGGGTTTTCGGAATGTTTTGGTGGTGTTTTAGAATGTTTTGTTTTCTCTTGTGTTGTTTATATTGTCTTGGCAGGTTTTTTAATGTTTGGATTCCTTTTGGCGGGTTTTCAAATATTTTGGCGGGTATTTGGAATGTTTTGGTTTGCTTTCATTTGTTTTGATTATGTTTTGGCAAGTTATTTAAAGTTTCGATCACTTCAGACTGGTTTTCTAGTATTTTGGCATCTTTTCAGAATGTTTTGATGAGTTTTGGCGGGTTCTAAACTACTTTGTCGGGTTTTTGGAATGTTTTGGTTGGTTTTGACTTGTTTTTATGATGTTTTGCAAAGTTTTTTGAATGTTTTGATCAGTTCAGGCTGGTTTTCTAATGTTTTGGCATCTTTTCAGAATGTTTTGATGAGTTTTGCGGGTCTAAATCATTTTGGCGGGTTTTCGGAATATTTTGGTTGGTTTTGATTTGTTTTTATGATGTTTTGGCGGGTTTTTGGAATGTTTTGGTTGGGTTTTAGAATGTTTTGTATTCTCTTGAGTTGTTTTTATTGTGTTGGCAGGTTTTGGAATGTTTGGATTCCTTTTGGCGGGTTTTAAAATATTTTGGCGGGTATTTGGAATGTTTTGGCGGGTATTCGGAATGTTTTGATTTGTTTTGACGGGTTTTGAAATATTTTGGCAGGTTTTTAGAAGGTTTAGATTTGTTTTGATTTCTTTTGATTATGTTTAGCCCAGTTTTTGGTGTGTTTGGATTAGCTTTGGTGGGCTTTATCATGTTTTGTCAGGTTTTTTCGAATGTATTGATCACTTCTGTCTGGTTTTCTATTTTGGCGGGTTTGAAAATATTTTTGGATTAGTTTTGGCGGGTTTTAAAATATTTTGACTCTTTGCGCAGAGATGACGGTGCCGGTTGCGGTGCACTCCGGGGCGCTCCTTCTGCGGAAAGACGCCTGGCAGCAGCACTTGGGACAGCTCCGCGTCTCCGTATTCTGCGTTTCTTGCCTTCTGCATCTCAGCAAAATGCTTTCCCACTAGGTCTAGCAAGGAGAAACTGTGGCAGCTGAGTAGATGTAGCCCGGCCCGCCCTTTGAAGTTGACAAGTTCTTGGCATCTCAGAGCCTCAAGGGAAGAGCAAGGTTATCTATGGTAGGCTGGGGCAGAACTAGCAGCAAGCAGAGCAAAGTTGTCCAAGAATAGCTTCCATTGGAATGCTAATGGCAATTGAAGAGGCAGGCCAGTGGCAAGCCACTAGCTTCTAGCAGTTTGAAAGTTGCAGACACAGTGCAGGTGTTGTGCAGCTTCCTTCTTGGCCTCCTAGAAGGTGCCGCGTTCTCCGTCTCTTGCTTGCCAATATGTTGCCGTGTTCCTCTTATTGTTTGGTTGGTTTTGAATTGTTTTTATGATGTTTTGGTGGGTTTTCGGAATGTTTTGGTGGTGTTTTAGAATGTTTTGTTTTCTCTTGTGTTGTTTATATTGTCTTGGCAGGTTTTTGAATGTTTGGATTCCTTTTGGCGGGTTTTAAAATCTTTTGGAGGGTATTTGGAATGTTTTTTAACGGGTATTCGGAAGGTTTTGATTAGTTTTGACGGGTTTTGAATTATTTTGGCGGGTTTTTAGAAGGTTTAGGTTTGTTTTGATTTGTTTTGATTCTGTTTAGCCCAGTTTTTGATGTGTTTGGATTAGCTTTGGTGGGCTTTATCATGTTTTGTCAGGTTTTCTCGAATATATTGATCACTTCTGTCTGGTTTTCTATTTTGGCGGGTTTGAAAATAGTTTTGGATGAGTTTTGGCGGGTTTGAAAATATTTTGGCTCTTTGCGCAGAGATGACGGTGCCGGTTGCGGTGCGCTGCGGGGCGCTCCTTCTGCGGAAAGACGCCTGGCAGCGGCACTTGGGACAGCTCCGCGTCTCCGTATTCTGTGTTTCTTGCCTTCTGCATCTCAGCAAAATGCTTTCCCACTAGGTCTAGCAAGGAGAAACTGTGGCAGCTGAGTAGATGTAGCCCGGCCCGCCCTTTGAAGTTGACAAGTTCTTGGCATCTCAGAGCCTCAAGGGAAGAGCAAGGTTATCTATGGTAGGCTGGGGCAGAACTAGCAGCAAGCAGAGCAAAGTTGTCCAAGAATAGCTTCCATTGGAATGCTAATGGCAATTGAAGAGGCAGGCCAGTGGCAAGCCACTAGCTTCTAGCAGTTTGAAAGTTGCAGACACAGTGCAGGTGTTGTGCGGCTTCTTTCTTGGCCTCCTAGAAGGTGCCGCGTTCTCCGTCTCTTGCTTGCCAATATGTTGCCGTGTTCCTCTTATTGTTTGGTTGGTTTTGAATTGTTTTTATGATGTTTTGGTGGGTTTTCGGAATGTTTTGGTGGTGTTTTAGAATGTTTTGTTTTCTCTTGTGTTGTTTATATTGTCTTGGCCGGTTTTGGAATGTTTGGATTCCTTTTGGCGGGTTTTAAAATCTTTTGGAGGGTATTTGGAATGTTTTTTAACGGGTATTCGGAAGGTTTTGATTAGTTTTGACGGGTTTTGAATTATTTTGGCGGGTTTTTAGAAGGTTTAGGTTTGTTTTGATTTGTTTTGATTCTGTTTAGCCCAGTTTTTGATGTGTTTGGATTAGCTTTGGTGGGCTTTATCATGTTTTGTCAGGTTTTCTCGAATATATTGATCACTTCTGTCTGGTTTTCTATTTTGGCGGGTTTGAAAATAGTTTTGGATGAGTTTTGGCGGGTTTGAAAATATTTTGGCTCTTTGCGCAGAGATGACGGTGCCGGTTGCGGTGCGCTGCGGGGCGCTCCTTCTGCGGAAAGACGCCTGGCAGCGGCACTTGGGACAGCTCCGCGTCTCCGTATTCTGTGTTTCTTGCCTTCTGCATCTCAGCAAAATGCTTTCCCACTAGGTCTAGCAAGGAGAAACTGTGGCAGCTGAGTAGATGTAGCCCGGCCCGCCCTTTGAAGTTGACAAGTTCTTGGCATCTCAGAGCCTCAAGGGAAGAGCAAGGTTATCTATGGTAGGCTGGGGCAGAACTAGCAGCAAGCAGAGCAAAGTTGTCCAAGAATAGCTTCCATTGGAATGCTAATGGCAATTGAAGAGGCAGGCCAGTGGCAAGCCACTAGCTTCTAGCAGTTTGAAAGTTGCAGACACAGTGCAGGTGTTGTGCGGCTTCCTTCTTGGCCTCCTAGAAGGTGCCGCGCTCTCTGTCTCTTGCTTGCCAATATATTGCCGTGTTCCTCTTATTGTTTGGTTTGTTTTGATTTGTTTTGATGATGTTTTGGTGGGTTTTCGGAATGTTTTGGTGGTGTTTTAGAATGTTTTGTTTTCTCTTGTGTTGTTTATATTGTCTTGGCAGGTTTTTGAATGTTTGGATTCCTTTTGGCGGGTTTTCAAATATTTTGGCGGGTATTTGGAATGTTTTGGTTTGCTTTCATTTGTTTTGATTATGTTTTGGCAAGTTATTTAAAGTTTCGATCACTTCAGACTGGTTTTCTAGTATTTTGGCATCTTTTCAGAATGTTTTGATGAGTTTTGGCGGGTTCTAAACTACTTTGTCGGGTTTTTGGAATGTTTTGGTTGGTTTTGACTTGTTTTTATGATGTTTTGCAAAGTTTTTTGAATGTTTTGATCAGTTCAGGCTGGTTTTCTAATGTTTTGGCATCTTTTCAGAATGTTTTGATGAGTTTTGCGGGTCTAAATCATTTTGGCGGGTTTTCGGAATATTTTGGTTGGTTTTGATTTGTTTTTATGATGTTTTGGCGGGTTTTTGGAATGTTTTGGTTGGGTTTTAGAATGTTTTGTTTTCTCTTGTGTTGTTTATATTGTCTTGGCAGGTTTTGGAATGTTTGGATTCCTTTTGGCGGGTTTTAAAATATTTTGGCGGGTATTTGGAATGTTTTGGCGGGTATTCGGAATGTTTTGATTTGTTTTGACGGGTTTTGAAATATTTTGGCAGGTTTTTAGAAGGTTTAGATTTGTTTTGATTTCTTTTGATTATGTTTAGCCCAGTTTTTGGTGTGTTTGGATTAGCTTTGGTGGGCCTTACCATGTTTTGTCAGGTTTTTTTGAATGTATTGATCACTTCTGTCTGGTTTTCTATTTTGGCGGGTTTGAAAATATTTTTGGATTAGTTTTGGCGGGTTTTAAAATATTTTGACTCTTTGCGCAGAGATGACGGTGCCGGTTGCGGTGCACTCCGGGGCGCTCCTTCTGCGGAAAGACGCCTGGCAGCGGCACTTGGGACAGCTCCGCGTCTCCGTATTCTGTGTTTCTTGCCTTCTGCATCTCAGCAAAATGCTTTCCCACTAGGTCTAGCAAGGAGAAACTGTGGCAGCTGAGTAGATGTAGCCCGGCCCGCCCTTTGAAGTTGACAAGTTCTTGGCATCTCAGAGCCTCAAGGGAAGAGCAAGGTTATCTATGGTAGGCTGGGGCAGAACTAGCAGCAAGCAGAGCAAAGTTGTCCAAGAATAGCTTCCATTGGAATGCTAATGGCAATTGAAGAGGCAGGCCAGTGGCAAGCCACTAGCTTCTAGCAGTTTGAAAGTTGCAGACACAGTGCAGGTGTTGTGCGGCTTCCTTCTTGGCCTCCTAGAAGGTGCCGCGCTCTCTGTCTCTTGCTTGCCAATATATTGCCGTGTTCCTCTTATTGTTTGGTTTGTTTTGATTTGTTTTGATGATGTTTTGGTGGGTTTTCGGAATGTTTTGGTGGTGTTTTAGAATGTTTTGTTTTCTCTTGTGTTGTTTATATTGTCTTGGCAGGTTTTTTAATGTTTGGATTCCTTTTGGCGGGTTTTCAAATATTTTGGCGGGTATTTGGAATGTTTTGGTTTGCTTTCATTTGTTTTGATTATGTTTTGGCAAGTTATTTAAAGTTTCGATCACTTCAGACTGGTTTTCTAGTATTTTGGCATCTTTTCAGAATGTTTTGATGAGTTTTGGCGGGTTCTAAACTACTTTGTCGGGTTTTTGGAATGTTTTGGTTGGTTTTGACTTGTTTTTATGATGTTTTGCAAAGTTTTTTGAATGTTTTGATCAGTTCAGGCTGGTTTTCTAATGTTTTGGCATCTTTTCAGAATGTTTTGATGAGTTTTGCGGGTCTAAATCATTTTGGCGGGTTTTCGGAATATTTTGGTTGGTTTTGATTTGTTTTTATGATGTTTTGGCGGGTTTTTGGAATGTTTTGGTTGGGTTTTAGAATGTTTTGTATTCTCTTGAGTTGTTTTTATTGTGTTGG
The DNA here is from genome assembly GCF_036417665.1 of Passer domesticus. Lineage (NCBI taxonomy): Eukaryota > Metazoa > Chordata > Aves > Passeriformes > Passeridae > Passer > Passer domesticus. Next base: position 62,036,718 of record NC_087474.1, read on the forward strand.
CAGGTTTTGGAATGTTTGGATTCCTTTTGGCGGGTTTTAAAATATTTTGGCGGGTATTTGGAATGTTTTGGCGGGTATTCGGAATGTTTTGATTTGTTTTGACGGGTTTTGAAATATTTTGGCAGGTTTTTAGAAGGTTTAGATTTGTTTTGATTTCTTTTGATTATGTTTAGCCCAGTTTTTGGTGTGTTTGGATTAGCTTTGGTGGGCTTTATCATGTTTTGTCAGGTTTTTTCGAATGTATTGATCACTTCTGTCTGGTTTTCTATTTTGGCGGGTTTGAAAATATTTTTGGATTAGTTTTGGCGGGTTTTAAAATATTTTGACTCTTTGCGCAGAGATGACGGTGCCGGTTGCGGTGCACTCCGGGGCGCTCCTTCTGCGGAAAGACGCCTGGCAGCAGCACTTGGGACAGCTCCGCGTCTCCGTATTCTGCGTTTCTTGCCTTCTGCATCTCAGCAAAATGCTTTCCCACTAGGTCTAGCAAGGAGAAACTGTGGCAGCTGAGTAGATGTAGCCCGGCCCGCCCTTTGAAGTTGACAAGTTCTTGGCATCTCAGAGCCTCAAGGGAAGAGCAAGGTTATCTATGGTAGGCTGGGGCAGAACTAGCAGCAAGCAGAGCAAAGTTGTCCAAGAATAGCTTCCATTGGAATGCTAATGGCAATTGAAGAGGCAGGCCAGTGGCAAGCCACTAGCTTCTAGCAGTTTGAAAGTTGCAGACACAGTGCAGGTGTTGTGCAGCTTCCTTCTTGGCCTCCTAGAAGGTGCCGCGTTCTCCGTCTCTTGCTTGCCAATATGTTGCCGTGTTCCTCTTATTGTTTGGTTGGTTTTGAATTGTTTTTATGATGTTTTGGTGGGTTTTCGGAATGTTTTGGTGGTGTTTTAGAATGTTTTGTTTTCTCTTGTGTTGTTTATATTGTCTTGGCAGGTTTTGGAATGTTTGGATTCCTTTTGGCGGGTTTTAAAATCTTTTGGAGGGTATTTGGAATGTTTTTTAACGGGTATTCGGAAGGTTTTGATTAGTTTTGACGGGTTTTGAATTATTTTGGCGGGTTTTTAGAAGGTTTAGGTTTGTTTTGATTTGTTTTGATTCTGTTTAGCCCAGTTTTTGATGTGTTTGGATTAGCTTTGGTGGGCTTTATCATGTTTTGTCAGGTTTTCTCGAATATATTGATCACTTCTGTCTGGTTTTCTATTTTGGCGGGTTTGAAAATAGTTTTGGATGAGTTTTGGCGGGTTTGAAAATATTTTGGCTCTTTGCGCAGAGATGACGGTGCCGGTTGCGGTGCGCTGCGGGGCGCTCCTTCTGCGGAAAGACGCCTGGCAGCGGCACTTGGGACAGCTCCGCGTCTCCGTATTCTGTGTTTCTTGCCTTCTGCATCTCAGCAAAATGCTTTCCCACTAGGTCTAGCAAGGAGAAACTGTGGCAGCTGAGTAGATGTAGCCCGGCCCGCCCTTTGAAGTTGACAAGTTCTTGGCATCTCAGAGCCTCAAGGGAAGAGCAAGGTTATCTATGGTAGGCTGGGGCAGAACTAGCAGCAAGCAGAGCAAAGTTGTCCAAGAATAGCTTCCATTGGAATGCTAATGGCAATTGAAGAGGCAGGCCAGTGGCAAGCCACTAGCTTCTAGCAGTTTGAAAGTTGCAGACACAGTGCAGGTGTTGTGCGGCTTCTTTCTTGGCCTCCTAGAAGGTGCCGCGTTCTCCGTCTCTTGCTTGCCAATATGTTGCCGTGTTCCTCTTATTGTTTGGTTGGTTTTGAATTGTTTTTATGATGTTTTGGTGGGTTTTCGGAATGTTTTGGTGGTGTTTTAGAATGTTTTGTTTTCTCTTGTGTTGTTTATATTGTCTTGGCCGGTTTTGGAATGTTTGGATTCCTTTTGGCGGGTTTTAAAATCTTTTGGAGGGTATTTGGAATGTTTTTTAACGGGTATTCGGAAGGTTTTGATTAGTTTTGACGGGTTTTGAATTATTTTGGCGGGTTTTTAGAAGGTTTAGGTTTGTTTTGATTTGTTTTGATTCTGTTTAGCCCAGTTTTTGATGTGTTTGGATTAGCTTTGGTGGGCTTTATCATGTTTTGTCAGGTTTTCTCGAATATATTGATCACTTCTGTCTGGTTTTCTATTTTGGCGGGTTTGAAAATAGTTTTGGATGAGTTTTGGCGGGTTTGAAAATATTTTGGCTCTTTGCGCAGAGATGACGGTGCCGGTTGCGGTGCGCTCCGGGGCGCTCCTTCTGCGGAAAGACGCCTGGCAGCGGCACTTGGGACAGCTCCGCGTCTCCGTATTCTGTGTTTCTTGCCTTCTGCATCTCAGCAAAATGCTTTCCCACTAGGTCTAGCAAGGAGAAACTGTGGCAGCTGAGTAGATGTAGCCCGGCCCGCCCTTTGAAGTTGACAAGTTCTTGGCATCTCAGAGCCTCAAGGGAAGAGCAAGGTTATCTATGGTAGGCTGGGGCAGAACTAGCAGCAAGCAGAGCAAAGTTGTCCAAGAATAGCTTCCATTGGAATGCTAATGGCAATTGAAGAGGCAGGCCAGTGGCAAGCCACTAGCTTCTAGCAGTTTGAAAGTTGCAGACACAGTGCAGGTGTTGTGCGGCTTCCTTCTTGGCCTCCTAGAAGGTGCCGCGCTCTCTGTCTCTTGCTTGCCAATATATTGCCGTGTTCCTCTTATTGTTTGGTTTGTTTTGATTTGTTTTGATGATGTTTTGGTGGGTTTTCGGAATGTTTTGGTGGTGTTTTAGAATGTTTTGTTTTCTCTTGTGTTGTTTATATTGTCTTGGCAGGTTTTTGAATGTTTGGATTCCTTTTGGCGGGTTTTCAAATATTTTGGCGGGTATTTGGAATGTTTTGGTTTGCTTTCATTTGTTTTGATTATGTTTTGGCAAGTTATTTAAAGTTTCGATCACTTCAGACTGGTTTTCTAGTATTTTGGCATCTTTTCAGAATGTTTTGATGAGTTTTGGCGGGTTCTAAACTACTTTGTCGGGTTTTTGGAATGTTTTGGTTGGTTTTGACTTGTTTTTATGATGTTTTGCAAAGTTTTTTGAATGTTTTGATCAGTTCAGGCTGGTTTTCTAATGTTTTGGCATCTTTTCAGAATGTTTTGATGAGTTTTGCGGGTCTAAATCATTTTGGCGGGTTTTCGGAATATTTTGGTTGGTTTTGATTTGTTTTTATGATGTTTTGGCGGGTTTTTGGAATGTTTTGGTTGGGTTTTAGAATGTTTTGTTTTCTCTTGTGTTGTTTATATTGTCTTGGCAGGTTTTGGAATGTTTGGATTCCTTTTGGCGGGTTTTAAAATATTTTGGCGGGTATTTGGAATGTTTTGGCGGGTATTCGGAATGTTTTGATTTGTTTTGACGGGTTTTGAAATATTTTGGCAGGTTTTTAGAAGGTTTAGATTTGTTTTGATTTCTTTTGATTATGTTTAGCCCAGTTTTTGGTGTGTTTGGATTAGCTTTGGTGGGCCTTACCATGTTTTGTCAGGTTTTTTTGAATGTATTGATCACTTCTGTCTGGTTTTCTATTTTGGCGGGTTTGAAAATATTTTTGGATTAGTTTTGGCGGGTTTTAAAATATTTTGACTCTTTGCGCAGAGATGACGGTGCCGGTTGCGGTGCACTCCGGGGCGCTCCTTCTGCGGAAAGACGCCTGGCAGCGGCACTTGGGACAGCTCCGCGTCTCCGTATTCTGTGTTTCTTGCCTTCTGCATCTCAGCAAAATGCTTTCCCACTAGGTCTAGCAAGGAGAAACTGTGGCAGCTGAGTAGATGTAGCCCGGCCCGCCCTTTGAAGTTGACAAGTTCTTGGCATCTCAGAGCCTCAAGGGAAGAGCAAGGTTATCTATGGTAGGCTGGGGCAGAACTAGCAGCAAGCAGAGCAAAGTTGTCCAAGAATAGCTTCCATTGGAATGCTAATGGCAATTGAAGAGGCAGGCCAGTGGCAAGCCACTAGCTTCTAGCAGTTTGAAAGTTGCAGACACAGTGCAGGTGTTGTGCGGCTTCCTTCTTGGCCTCCTAGAAGGTGCCGCGCTCTCTGTCTCTTGCTTGCCAATATATTGCCGTGTTCCTCTTATTGTTTGGTTTGTTTTGATTTGTTTTGATGATGTTTTGGTGGGTTTTCGGAATGTTTTGGTGGTGTTTTAGAATGTTTTGTTTTCTCTTGTGTTGTTTATATTGTCTTGGCAGGTTTTTTAATGTTTGGATTCCTTTTGGCGGGTTTTCAAATATTTTGGCGGGTATTTGGAATGTTTTGGTTTGCTTTCATTTGTTTTGATTATGTTTTGGCAAGTTATTTAAAGTTTCGATCACTTCAGACTGGTTTTCTAGTATTTTGGCATCTTTTCAGAATGTTTTGATGAGTTTTGGCGGGTTCTAAACTACTTTGTCGGGTTTTTGGAATGTTTTGGTTGGTTTTGACTTGTTTTTATGATGTTTTGCAAAGTTTTTTGAATGTTTTGATCAGTTCAGGCTGGTTTTCTAATGTTTTGGCATCTTTTCAGAATGTTTTGATGAGTTTTGCGGGTCTAAATCATTTTGGCGGGTTTTCGGAATATTTTGGTTGGTTTTGATTTGTTTTTATGATGTTTTGGCGGGTTTTTGGAATGTTTTGGTTGGGTTTTAGAATGTTTTGTATTCTCTTGAGTTGTTTTTATTGTGTTGGCAGGTTTTGGAATGTTTGGATTCCTTTTGGCGGGTTTTAAAATATTTTGGCGGGTATTTGGAATGTTTTGGCGGGTATTCGGAATGTTTTGATTTGTTTTGACGGGTTTTGAAATATTTTGGCAGGTTTTTAGAAGGTTTAGATTTGTTTTGATTTCTTTTGATTATGTTTAGCCCAGTTTTTGGTGTGTTTGGATTAGCTTTGGTGGGCTTTATCATGTTTTGTCAGGTTTTTTCGAATGTATTGATCACTTCTGTCTGGTTTTCTATTTTGGCGGGTTTGAAAATATTTTTGGATTAGTTTTGGCGGGTTTTAAAATATTTTGACTCTTTGCGCAGAGATGACGGTGCCGGTTGCGGTGCACTCCGGGGCGCTCCTTCTGCGGAAAGACGCCTGGCAGCAGCACTTGGGACAGCTCCGCGTCTCCGTATTCTGCGTTTCTTGCCTTCTGCATCTCAGCAAAATGCTTTCCCACTAGGTCTAGCAAGGAGAAACTGTGGCAGCTGAGTAGATGTAGCCCGGCCCGCCCTTTGAAGTTGACAAGTTCTTGGCATCTCAGAGCCTCAAGGGAAGAGCAAGGTTATCTATGGTAGGCTGGGGCAGAACTAGCAGCAAGCAGAGCAAAGTTGTCCAAGAATAGCTTCCATTGGAATGCTAATGGCAATTGAAGAGGCAGGCCAGTGGCAAGCCACTAGCTTCTAGCAGTTTGAAAGTTGCAGACACAGTGCAGGTGTTGTGCAGCTTCCTTCTTGGCCTCCTAGAAGGTGCCGCGTTCTCCGTCTCTTGCTTGCCAATATGTTGCCGTGTTCCTCTTATTGTTTGGTTGGTTTTGAATTGTTTTTATGATGTTTTGGTGGGTTTTCGGAATGTTTTGGTGGTGTTTTAGAATGTTTTGTTTTCTCTTGTGTTGTTTATATTGTCTTGGCAGGTTTTTGAATGTTTGGATTCCTTTTGGCGGGTTTTAAAATCTTTTGGAGGGTATTTGGAATGTTTTTTAACGGGTATTCGGAAGGTTTTGATTAGTTTTGACGGGTTTTGAATTATTTTGGCGGGTTTTTAGAAGGTTTAGGTTTGTTTTGATTTGTTTTGATTCTGTTTAGCCCAGTTTTTGATGTGTTTGGATTAGCTTTGGTGGGCTTTATCATGTTTTGTCAGGTTTTCTCGAATATATTGATCACTTCTGTCTGGTTTTCTATTTTGGCGGGTTTGAAAATAGTTTTGGATGAGTTTTGGCGGGTTTGAAAATATTTTGGCTCTTTGCGCAGAGATGACGGTGCCGGTTGCGGTGCGCTGCGGGGCGCTCCTTCTGCGGAAAGACGCCTGGCAGCGGCACTTGGGACAGCTCCGCGTCTCCGTATTCTGTGTTTCTTGCCTTCTGCATCTCAGCAAAATGCTTTCCCACTAGGTCTAGCAAGGAGAAACTGTGGCAGCTGAGTAGATGTAGCCCGGCCCGCCCTTTGAAGTTGACAAGTTCTTGGCATCTCAGAGCCTCAAGGGAAGAGCAAGGTTATCTATGGTAGGCTGGGGCAGAACTAGCAGCAAGCAGAGCAAAGTTGTCCAAGAATAGCTTCCATTGGAATGCTAATGGCAATTGAAGAGGCAGGCCAGTGGCAAGCCACTAGCTTCTAGCAGTTTGAAAGTTGCAGACACAGTGCAGGTGTTGTGCGGCTTCTTTCTTGGCCTCCTAGAAGGTGCCGCGTTCTCCGTCTCTTGCTTGCCAATATGTTGCCGTGTTCCTCTTATTGTTTGGTTGGTTTTGAATTGTTTTTATGATGTTTTGGTGGGTTTTCGGAATGTTTTGGTGGTGTTTTAGAATGTTTTGTTTTCTCTTGTGTTGTTTATATTGTCTTGGCCGGTTTTGGAATGTTTGGATTCCTTTTGGCGGGTTTTAAAATCTTTTGGAGGGTATTTGGAATGTTTTTTAACGGGTATTCGGAAGGTTTTGATTAGTTTTGACGGGTTTTGAATTATTTTGGCGGGTTTTTAGAAGGTTTAGGTTTGTTTTGATTTGTTTTGATTCTGTTTAGCCCAGTTTTTGATGTGTTTGGATTAGCTTTGGTGGGCTTTATCATGTTTTGTCAGGTTTTCTCGAATATATTGATCACTTCTGTCTGGTTTTCTATTTTGGCGGGTTTGAAAATAGTTTTGGATGAGTTTTGGCGGGTTTGAAAATATTTTGGCTCTTTGCGCAGAGATGACGGTGCCGGTTGCGGTGCGCTGCGGGGCGCTCCTTCTGCGGAAAGACGCCTGGCAGCGGCACTTGGGACAGCTCCGCGTCTCCGTATTCTGTGTTTCTTGCCTTCTGCATCTCAGCAAAATGCTTTCCCACTAGGTCTAGCAAGGAGAAACTGTGGCAGCTGAGTAGATGTAGCCCGGCCCGCCCTTTGAAGTTGACAAGTTCTTGGCATCTCAGAGCCTCAAGGGAAGAGCAAGGTTATCTATGGTAGGCTGGGGCAGAACTAGCAGCAAGCAGAGCAAAGTTGTCCAAGAATAGCTTCCATTGGAATGCTAATGGCAATTGAAGAGGCAGGCCAGTGGCAAGCCACTAGCTTCTAGCAGTTTGAAAGTTGCAGACACAGTGCAGGTGTTGTGCGGCTTCCTTCTTGGCCTCCTAGAAGGTGCCGCGCTCTCTGTCTCTTGCTTGCCAATATATTGCCGTGTTCCTCTTATTGTTTGGTTTGTTTTGATTTGTTTTGATGATGTTTTGGTGGGTTTTCGGAATGTTTTGGTGGTGTTTTAGAATGTTTTGTTTTCTCTTGTGTTGTTTATATTGTCTTGGCAGGTTTTTGAATGTTTGGATTCCTTTTGGCGGGTTTTCAAATATTTTGGCGGGTATTTGGAATGTTTTGGTTTGCTTTCATTTGTTTTGATTATGTTTTGGCAAGTTATTTAAAGTTTCGATCACTTCAGACTGGTTTTCTAGTATTTTGGCATCTTTTCAGAATGTTTTGATGAGTTTTGGCGGGTTCTAAACTACTTTGTCGGGTTTTTGGAATGTTTTGGTTGGTTTTGACTTGTTTTTATGATGTTTTGCAAAGTTTTTTGAATGTTTTGATCAGTTCAGGCTGGTTTTCTAATGTTTTGGCATCTTTTCAGAATGTTTTGATGAGTTTTGCGGGTCTAAATCATTTTGGCGGGTTTTCGGAATATTTTGGTTGGTTTTGATTTGTTTTTATGATGTTTTGGCGGGTTTTTGGAATGTTTTGGTTGGGTTTTAGAATGTTTTGTTTTCTCTTGTGTTGTTTATATTGTCTTGGCAGGTTTTGGAATGTTTGGATTCCTTTTGGCGGGTTTTAAAATATTTTGGCGGGTATTTGGAATGTTTTGGCGGGTATTCGGAATGTTTTGATTTGTTTTGACGGGTTTTGAAATATTTTGGCAGGTTTTTAGAAGGTTTAGATTTGTTTTGATTTCTTTTGATTATGTTTAGCCCAGTTTTTGGTGTGTTTGGATTAGCTTTGGTGGGCCTTACCATGTTTTGTCAGGTTTTTTTGAATGTATTGATCACTTCTGTCTGGTTTTCTATTTTGGCGGGTTTGAAAATATTTTTGGATTAGTTTTGGCGGGTTTTAAAATATTTTGACTCTTTGCGCAGAGATGACGGTGCCGGTTGCGGTGCACTCCGGGGCGCTCCTTCTGCGGAAAGACGCCTGGCAGCGGCACTTGGGACAGCTCCGCGTCTCCGTATTCTGTGTTTCTTGCCTTCTGCATCTCAGCAAAATGCTTTCCCACTAGGTCTAGCAAGGAGAAACTGTGCCAGCTGAGTAGATGTAGCCCGGCCCGCCCTTTGAAGTTGACAAGTTCTTGGCATCTCAGAGCCTCAAGGGAAGAGCAAGGTTATCTATGGTAGGCTGGGGCAGAACTAGCAGCAAGCAGAGCAAAGTTGTCCAAGAATAGCTTCCATTGGAATGCTAATGGCAATTGAAGAGGCAGGCCAGTGGCAAGCCACTAGCTTCTAGCAGTTTGAAAGTTGCAGACACAGTGCAGGTGTTGTGCGGCTTCCTTCTTGGCCTCCTAGAAGGTGCCGCGCTCTCTGTCTCTTGCTTGCCAATATATTGCCGTGTTCCTCTTATTGTTTGGTTTGTTTTGATTTGTTTTGATGATGTTTTGGTGGGTTTTCGGAATGTTTTGGTGGTGTTTTAGAATGTTTTGTTTTCTCTTGTGTTGTTTATATTGTCTTGGCAGGTTTTTGAATGTTTGGATTCCTTTTGGCGGGTTTTCAAATATTTTGGCGGGTATTTGGAATGTTTTGGTTTGCTTTCATTTGTTTTGATTATGTTTTGGCAAGTTATTTAAAGTTTCGATCACTTCAGACTGGTTTTCTAGTATTTTGGCATCTTTTCAGAATGTTTTGATGAGTTTTGGCGGGTTCTAAACTACTTTGTCGGGTTTTTGGAATGTTTTGGTTGGTTTTGACTTGTTTTTATGATGTTTTGCAAAGTTTTTTGAATGTTTTGATCAGTTCAGGCTGGTTTTCTAATGTTTTGGCATCTTTTCAGAATGTTTTGATGAGTTTTGCGGGTCTAAATCATTTTGGCGGGTTTTCGGAATATTTTGGTTGGTTTTGATTTGTTTTTATGATGTTTTGGCGGGTTTTTGGAATGTTTTGGTTGGGTTTTAGAATGTTTTGTTTTCTCTTGTGTTGTTTATATTGTCTTGGCAGGTTTTGGAATGTTTGGATTCCTTTTGGCGGGTTTTAAAATATTTTGGCGGGTATTTGGAATGTTTTGGCGGGTATTCGGAAGGTTTTGATTTGTTTTGACGGGTTTTGAAATATTTTGGCAGGTTTTTAGAAGGTTTAGATTTGTTTTGATTTCTTTTGATTATGTTTAGCCCAGTTTTTGGTGTGTTTGGATTAGCTTTGGTGGGCCTTACCATGTTTTGTCAGGTTTTTTTGAATGTATTGATCACTTCTGTCTGGTTTTCTATTTTGGCGGGTTTGAAAATATTTTTGGATTAGTTTTGGCGGGTTTTAAAATATTTTGACTCTTTGCGCAGAGATGACGGTGCCGGTTGCGGTGCACTCCGGGGCGCTCCTTCTGCGGAAAGACGCCTGGCAGTGGCACTTGGGACAGCTCCGCGTCTCCGTATTCTGTGTTTCTTGCCTTCTGCATCTCAGCAAAATGCTTTCCCACTAGGTCTAGCAAGGAGAAACTGTGGCAGCTGAGTAGATGTAGCCCGGCCCGCCCTTTGAAGTTGACAAGTTCTTGGCATCTCAGAGCCTCAAGGGAAGAGCAAGGTTATCTATGGTAGGCTGGGGCAGAACTAGCAGCAAGCAGAGCAAAGTTGTCCAAGAATAGCTTCCATTGGAATGCTAATGGCAATTGAAGAGGCAGGCCAGTGGCAAGCCACTATCTTCTAGCAGTTTGAAAGTTGCAGACACAGTGCAGGTGTTGTGCGATTTCCTTCTTGGCCTCCTAGAAGGTGCCGCGCTCTCTGTCTCTTGCTTGCCAATATGTTGCCGTGTTCCTCTTATTGTTTGGTTTGTTTTGATTTGTTTTTATGATGTTTTGGTGGGTTTTCAGAATGTTTTGGTGGTGTTTCAGAATGTTTTGTTTTCTCTTGTATTGTTTATATTGTCTTGGCAGGTTTTGGAATGTTTGGATTTGTTTTGGCGGGTTTTAAAATATTTTGGCGGGTATTTGGAATGTTTTGGGTTGCTTTCATTTGTTTTGATTATGTTTTGGCAAGTTATTGAAAGTTTGGATCACTTCTGACTGGTTTTCTAGTATTTTGGCATCTTTTCAGAATGTTTTGATGAGTTTTGGCGGGTTCTAAACTATTTTGTCGGGTTTTTGGAATGTTTCGGTTGGTTATGATTTGTTTTTATGATGTTTTGGCCGGATTTCGGAATATTTTGGTTGGTTTTTGGAATGTTTCGGTTGGTTTATGATTTGTTTTTATGATGTTTTGCAAAGTTTTTTGAATGTTTTGATCAGTTCTGGCTGGTTTTCTAATGTTTTGGCATCTTTTCAGAATGTTTTGATGAGTTTTGCGGGTCTAAATCATTTTGGCGGGTTTTTGGAATATTTTGGTTGGTTTTGATTTGTTTTGATGATGTTTTGGCGGGTTTTCGGAATGTTTTGGTTGGGTTTTAGAATGTTTTGTATTCTCTTGAGTTGTTTTTATTGTGTTGGCAGGTTTTGGAATGTTTGGATTTGTTTTGGTGGGTTTTAAAATCTTTTGGCGGGTATTTGGAATGTTTTTTAACGGGTATTCGGAAGGTTTTGATTAGTTTTGACGGGTTTTGAATTATTTTGGCGGGTTTTTAGAAGGTTTAGGTTTGTTTTGATTTGTTTTGATTCTGTTTAGCCCAGTTTTTGATGTGTTTGGATTAGCTTTGGTGGGCTTTATCATGTTTTGTGAGGTTTTTTCGAATGTATTGATCACTTCTGTCTGGTTTTCTATTTTGGCGGGTTTGAAAATATTTTTGGATGAGTTTTGGCGGGTTTTAAAATATTTTGGCGGGTATTTGGAATGTTTTGGGTTGCTTTCATTTGTTTTGATTATGTTTTGGCAAGTTATTGAAAGTTTGGATCACTTCTGACTGGTTTTCTAGTATTTTCGCATCTTTTCAGAATGTTTTGATGAGTTTTGGCGGGTTCTAAACTACTTTGTCGGGTTTTTGGAATGTTTCGGTTGGTTATGATTTGTTTTTATGATGTTTTGGCCGGATTTCGGAATATTTTGGCTGGTTTTTGGAATGTTTCGGTTGGTTTATGATTTGTTTTTATGATGTTTTGCAAAGTTTTTTGAATGTTTTGATCAGTTCTGGCTGGTTTTCTAATGTTTTGGCATCTTTTCAGAATGTTTTGATGAGTTTTGCGGGTCTAAATCATTTTGGCGGGTTTTTGGAATATTTTGGTTGGTTTTGATTTGTTTTGATGATGTTTTGGCGGGTTTTCGGAATGTTTTGGTTGGGTTTTAGAATGTTTTGTATTCTCTTGAGTTGTTTTTATTGTCTTGGCAGGTTTTGGAATGTTTGGATTCCTTTTGGCGGGTTTTAAAATCTTTTGGCGGGTATTTGGAATGTTTTTTAACGGGTATTCGGAAGGTTTTGATTAGTTTTGACGGGTTTTGAATTATTTTGGCGGGTTTTTAGAAGATTTAGGTTTGTTTTGATTTGTTTTGATTCTGTTTAGCCCAGTTTTTGGTGTGTTTGGATTAGCTTTGGTGGGCTTTATCATGTTTTGTGAGGTTTTTTCGAATGTATTGATCACTTCTGTCTGGTTTTCTATTTTGGCGGGTTTGAAAATATTTTTGGATGAGTTTTGGCGGGTTTGAAAATATTTTGGCTCTTTGCGCAGAGATGACGGTGCCGGTTGCGGTGCGCTCCGGGGCGCTCCTTCTGCGGAAAGACGCCTGGCAGCGGCACTTGGGACAGCTCCGCGTCTCCGTATTCTGCGTTTCTTGCCTTCTGCATCTCAGCAAAATGCTTTCCCACTAGGTCTAGCAAGGAGAAACTGTGGCAGCTGAGTAGATGTAGCCCGGCCCGCCCTTTGAAGTTGACAAGTTCTTGGCATCTCAGAGCCTCAAGGGAAGAGCAAGGTTATCTATGGTAGGCTGGGGCAGAACTAGCAGCAAGCAGAGCAAAGTTGTCCAAGAATAGCTTCCATTGGAATGCTAATGGCAATTGAAGAGGCAGGCCAGTGGCAAGCCACTAGCTTCTAGCAGTTTGAAAGTTGCAGACACAGTGCAGGTGTTGTGCGATTTCCTTCTTGGCCTCCTAGAAGGTGCCGCGCTCTCTGTCTCTTGCTTGCCAATATGTTGCCGTGTTCCTCTTATTGTTTGGTTTGTTTTGATTTGTTTTTATGATGTTTTGGCGGGTTTTCGGAATGTTTTGGTGGTGTTTCAGAATGTTTTGTTTTCTCTTGTATTGTTTATATTGTCTTGGCAGGTTTTGGAATGTTTGGATTTGTTTTGGCGGGTTTTAAAATATTTTGGCGGGTATTTGGAATGTTTTGGGTTGCTTTCATTTGTTTTGATTATGTTTTGGCAAGTTATTGAAAGTTTGGATCACTTCAGACTGGTTTTCTAGTATTTTGGCATCTTTTCAGAATGTTTTGATGAGTTTTGGCGGGTTCTAAACTATTTTGTCGGGTTTTTGGAATGTTTTGGTTGGTTTTGATTTGTTTTTATGATGCATTGCCAAGTTTTTTGAATGTTTTGATCAGTTCTGGCTGGTTTTCTAATGTTTTGGCATCTTTTCAGAATGTTTTGATGAGTTTTGCGGGTCTAAATAATTTTGGCGGGTTTTTGGAATGTTTCGGTTGGTTATGATTTGTTTTTATGATGTTTTGGCCGGATTTCGGCATATTTTGGTTGGTTTTTGGAATGTTTCGGTTGGTTTATGATTTGTTTTTATGATGTTTTGCAAAGTTTTTTGAATGTTTTGATCAGTTCTGGCTGGTTTTCTAATGTTTTGGCATCTTTTCAGAATGTTTTGATGAGTTTTGCGGGTCTAAATCATTTTGGCGGGTTTTTGGAATATTTTGGTTGGTTTTGATTTGTTTTGATGATGTTTTGGCGGGTTTTCGGAATGTTTTGGTTGGGTTTTAGAATGTTTTGTATTCTCTTGAGTTGTTTTTATTGTGTTGGTAGGTTTTGGAATGCTTGGATTCATTTTTGCGTGTTTTAAAATCTTTTGGCGGGTATTTGGAATGTTTTTTAACGGGTATTCGGAAGGTTTTGATTAGTTTTGACGGGTTTTGAATTATTTTGGCGGGTTTTTAGAAGGTTTAGGTTTGTTTTGATTTGTTTTGATTCTGTTTAGCCCAGTTTTTGATGTGTTTGGATTAGCTTTGGTGGGCTTTATCATGTTTTGTGAGGTTTTTTCGAATGTATTGATCACTTCTGTCTGGTTTTCTATTTTGGCGGGTTTGAAAATAGTTTTGGATGAGTTTTGGCGGGTTTGAAAATATTTTGGCTCTTTGCGCAGAGATGACGGTGCCGGTTGCGGTGCGCTGCGGGGCGCTCCTTCTGCGGAAAGACGCCTGGCAGCGGCACTTGGGACAGCTCCGCGTCTCCGTATTCTGTGTTTCTTGCCTTCTGCATCTCAGCAAAATGCTTTCCCACTAGGTCTAGCAAGGAGAAACTGTGCCAGCTGAGTAGATGTAGCCCGGCCCACCCTTTGAAGTTGACAAGTTCTTGGCATCTCAGAGCCTCAAGGGAAGAGCAAGGTTATCTATGGTAGGCTGGGGCAGAACTAGCAGCAAGCAGAGCAATGTTGTCCAAGAATAGCTTCCATTGGAATGCTAATGGCAATTGAAGAGGCAGGCCAGTGGCAAGCCACTAGCTTCTAGCAGTTTGAAAGTTGCAGACACAGTGCAGGTGTTGTGCGGCTTCCTTCTTGGCCTCCTAGAAGGTGCCGCGCTCTCTGTCTCTTGCTTGCCAATATATTGCCGTGTTCCTCTTATTGTTTGGTTTGTTTTGATTTGTTTTGATGATGTTTTGGTGGGTTTTCGGAATGTTTTGGTGGTGTTTTAGAATGTTTTGTTTTCTCTTGTGTTGTTTATAATGTCTTGGCAGGTTTTTGAATGTTTGGATTCCTTTTGGCGGGTTTTCAAATATTTTGGCGGGTATTTGGAATGTTTTGGTTTGCTTTCATTTGTTTTGATTATGTTTTGGCAAGTTATTTAAAGTTTCGATCACTTCAGACTGGTTTTCTAGTATTTTGGCATCTTTTCAGAATGTTTTGATGAGTTTTGGCGGGTTCTAAACTACTTTGTCGGGTTTTTGGAATGTTTTGGTTGGTTTTGACTTGTTTTTATGATGTTTTGCAAAGTTTTTTGAATGTTTTGATTAGTTCAGGCTGGTTTTCTAATGTTTTGGCATCTTTTCAGAATGTTTTGATGAGTTTTGCGGGTCTAAATCATTTTGGCGGGTTTTCGGAATATTTTGGTTGGTTTTGATTTGTTTTTATGATGTTTTGGCGGGTTTTTGGAATGTTTTGGTTGGGTTTTAGAATGTTTTGTTTTCTCTTGTGTTGTTTATATTGTCTTGGCAGGTTTTGGAATGTTTGGATTCCTTTTGGCGGGTTTTAAAATATTTTGGCGGGTATTTGGAATGTTTTGGCGGGTATTCGGAAGGTTTTGATTTGTTTTGACGGGTTTTGAAATATTTTGGCAGGTTTTTAGAAGGTTTAGATTTGTTTTGATTTCTTTTGATTATGTTTAGCCCAGTTTTTGGTGTGTTTGGATTAGCTTTGGTGGGCCTTACCATGTTTTGTCAGGTTTTTTTGAATGTATTGATCACTTCTGTCTGGTTTTCTATTTTGGCGGGTTTGAAAATATTTTTGGATTAGTTTTGGCGGGTTTTAAAATATTTTGACTCTTTGCGCAGAGATGACGGTGCCGGTTGCGGTGCACTCCGGGGCGCTCCTTCTGCGGAAAGACGCCTGGCAGCGGCACTTGGGACAGCTCCGCGTCTCCGTATTCTGTGTTTCTTGCCTTCTGCATCTCAGCAAAATGCTTTCCCACTAGGTCTAGCAAGGAGAAACTGTGCCAGCTGAGTAGATGTAGCCCGGCCCGCCCTTTGAAGTTGACAAGTTCTTGGCATCTCAGAGCCTCAAGGGAAGAGCAAGGTTATCTATGGTAGGCTGGGGCAGAACTAGCAGCAAGCAGAGCAAAGTTGTCCAAGAATAGCTTCCATTGGAATGCTAATGGCAATTGAAGAGGCAGGCCAGTGGCAAGCCACTAGCTTCTAGCAGTTTGAAAGTTGCAGACACAGTGCAGGTGTTGTGCGATTTCCTTCTTGGCCTCCTAGAAGGTGCCGCGCTCTCTGTCTCTTGCTTGCCAATATGTTGCCGTGTTCCTCTTATTGTTTGGTTTGTTTTGATTTGTTTTGATGATGTTTTGGTGGGTTTTCGGAATGTTTTGGTGGTGTTTTAGAATGTTTTGTTTTCTCTTGTGTTGTTTATATTGTCTTGGCCGGTTTTGGAATGTTTGGATTCCTTTTGGCGGGTTTTCAAATCTTTTGGCGGGTATTTGGAATGTTTTGGTTTGCTTTCATTTGTTTTGATTATGTTTTGGCAAGTTATTGAAAGTTTGGATCACTTCTTACTGGTTTTCTAGTATTTTGGCATCTTTTCAGAATGTTTTGATGAGTTTTGGCGGGTTCTAAACTATTTTGTCGGGTTTTTGGAATGTTTTGGTTGGTTATGATTTGTTTTTATGATGCATTGCCAAGTTTTTTGAATGTTTTGATCAGTTCTGGCTGGTTTTCTAATGTTTTGGCATCTTTTCAGAATGTTTTGATGAGTTTTGCGGGTCTAAATAATTTTGGCGGGTTTTCGGAATGTTTTGGTTGGTTTTGATTTGTTTTGATGATGTTTTGGCGGGTTTTCGGAATGTTTTGGTTGGGTTTTAGAATGTTTTGTATTCTCTTGAGTTGTTTTTATTGTGTTGGCAGGGTTTGGAATGTTTGGATTCATTTTGGCGGGTTTTAAAAACTTTTGGCGGGTATTTGGAATGTTTTTTAACGGGTATTCGGAAGGTTTTGATTAGTTTTGACGGGTTTTGAAATATTTTGGCGGGTTTTTAGAGGTTTTAGATTTGTTTTGATTTGTTTTGATTCTGTTTAGCCCAGTTTTTGGTGTGTTTGGATTAGCTTTGGTGGGCTTTATCATGTTTTGTGAGGTTTTTTCGAATGTATTGATCACTTCTGTCTGGTTTTCTATTTTGGCGGGTTTGAAAATATTTTTGGATGAGTTTTGGCGGGTTTGAAAATATTTTGGCTCTTTGCGCAGAGACGACGGTGCCGGTTGCGGTGCGCTGCGGGGCGCTCCTTCTGCGGAAAGACGCCTGGCAGCGGCACTTGGGACAGCTCCGCGTCTCCGTATTCTGCGTTTCTTGCCTTCTGCATCTCAGCAAAATGCTTTCCCACTAGGTCTAGCAAGGAGAAACTGTGGCAGCTGAGTAGATGTAGCCCGGCCCGCCCTTTGAAGTTGACAAGTTCTTGGCATCTCAGAGCCTCAAGGGAAGAGCAAGGTTATCTATGGTAGGCTGGGGCAGAACTAGCAGCAAGCAGAGCAAAGTTGTCCAAGAATAGCTTCCATTGGAATGCTAATGGCAATTGAAGAGGCAGGCCAGTGGCAAGCCACTAGCTTCTAGCAGTTTGAAAGTTGCAGACACAGTGCAGGTGTTGTGCGATTTCCTTCTTGGCCTCCTAGAAGGTGCCGCGCTCTCTGTCTCTTGCTTGCCAATATGTTGCCGTGTTCCTCTTATTGTTTGGTTTGTTTTGATTTGTTTTTATGATGTTTTGGCGGGTTTTCGGAATGTTTTGGTGGTGTTTCAGAATGTTTTGTTTTCTCTTGTATTGTTTATATTGTCTTGGCAGGTTTTGGAATGTTTGGATTTGTTTTGGCGGGTTTTAAAATATTTTGGCGGGTATTTGGAATGTTTTGGGTTGCTTTCATTTGTTTTGATTATGTTTTGGCAAGTTATTGAAAGTTTGGATCACTTCAGACTGGTTTTCTAGTATTTTGGCATCTTTTCAGAATGTTTTGATGAGTTTTGGCGGGTTCTAAACTATTTTGTCGGGTTTTTGGAATGTTTTGGTTGGTTTTGATTTGTTTTTATGGTGCATTGCCAAGTTTTTTGAATGTTTTGATCAGTTCTGGCTGGTTTTCTAATGTTTTGGCATCTTTTCAGAATGTTTTGATGAGTTTTGCGGGTCTAAATCATTTTGGCGGGTTTTTGGAATGTTTCGGTTGGTTTATGATTTGTTTTTATGATATTTTGCAAAGTTTTTTGAATGTTTTGATCAGTTCTGGCTGGTTTTCTAATGTTTTGGCATCTTTTCAGAATGTTTTGATGAGTTTTGCGGGTCTAAATCATTTTGGCGGGTTTTTGGAATATTTTGGTTGGTTTTGATTTGTTTTGATGATGTTTTGGCGGGTTTTCGGAATGTTTTGGTTGGGTTTTAGAATGTTTTGTATTCTCTTGAGTTGTTTTTATTGTCTTGGCAGGTTTTGGAATGTTTGGATTTGTTTTGGTGGGTTTTAAAATCTTTTGGCGGGTATTTGGAATGTTTTTTAACGGGTATTCGGAAGGTTTTGATTAGTTTTGACGGGTTTTGAATTATTTTGGCGGGTTTTTAGAAGGTTTAGGTTTGTTTTGATTTGTTTTGATTCTGTTTAGCCCAGTTTTTGATGTGTTTGGATTAGCTTTGGTGGGCTTTATCATGTTTTGTGAGGTTTTTTCGAATGTATTGATCACTTCTGTCTGGTTTTCTATTTTGGCGGGTTTGAAAATAGTTTTGGATGAGTTTTGGCGGGTTTGAAAATATTTTGGCTCTTTGCGCAGAGATGACGGTGCCGGTTGCGGTGCGCTGCGGGGCGCTCCTTCTGCGGAAAGACGCCTGGCAGCGGCACTTGGGACAGCTCCGCGTCTCCGTATTCTGTGTTTCTTGCCTTCTGCATCTCAGCAAAATGCTTTCCCACTAGGTCTAGCAAGGAGAAACTGTGGCAGCTGAGTAGATGTAGCCCGGCCCACCCTTTGAAGTTGACAAGTTCTTGGCATCTCAGAGCCTCAAGGGAAGAGCAAGGTTATCTATGGTAGGCTGGGGCAGAACTAGCAGCAAGCAGAGCAAAGTTGTCCAAGAATAGCTTCCATTGGAATGCTAATGGCAATTGAAGAGGCAGGCCAGTGGCAAGCCACTAGCTTCTAGCAGTTTGAAAGTTGCAGACACAGTGCAGGTGTTGTGCGGCTTCCTTCTTGGCCTCCTAGAAGGTGCCGCGCTCTCTGTCTCTTGCTTGCCAATATATTGCCGTGTTCCTCTTATTGTTTGGTTTGTTTTGATTTGTTTTGATGATGTTTTGGTGGGTTTTCGGAATGTTTTGGTGGTGTTTTAGAATGTTTTGTTTTCTCTTGTGTTGTTTATATTGTCTTGGCCGGTTTTGGAATGTTTGGATTCCTTTTGGCGGGTTTTCAAATCTTTTGGCGGGTATTTGGAATGTTTTGGTTTGCTTTCATTTGTTTTGATTATGTTTTGGCAAGTTATTGAAAGTTTGGATCACTTCTTACTGGTTTTCTAGTATTTTGGCATCTTTTCAGAATGTTTTGATGAGTTTTGGCGGGTTCTAAACTACTTTGTCGGGTTTTTGGAATGTTTTGGTTGGTTTTGACTTGTTTTTATGATGTTTTGCAAAGTTTTTTGAATGTTTTGATCAGTTCAGGCTGGTTTTCTAATGTTTTGGCATCTTTTCAGAATGTTTTGATGAGTTTTGCGGGTCTAAATCATTTTGGCGGGTTTTCGGAATATTTTGGTTGGTTTTGATTTGTTTTTATGATGTTTTGGCGGGTTTTTGGAATGTTTTGGTTGGGTTTTAGAATGTTTTGTTTTCTCTTGTGTTGTTTATATTGTCTTGGCAGGTTTTGGAATGTTTGGATTCCTTTTGGCGGGTTTTAAAATCTTTTGGCGGGTATTTGGAATGTTTTGGTTTGCTTTCATTTGTTTTGATTATGTTTTGGCAAGTTATTGAAAGTTTCGATCACTTCAGACTGGTTTTCTAGTATTTTGGCATCTTTTCAGAATGTTTTGATGAGTTTTGGCGGGTTCTAAACTACTTTGTCGGGTTTTTGGAATGTTTCGGTTGGTTATGATTTGTTTTTATGATGTTTTGGCCGGATTTCGGCATATTTTGGTTGGTTTTTGGAATGTTTCGGTTGGTTTATGATTTGTTTTTATGATGTTTTTCAAAGTTTTTTGAATGTTTTGATCAGTTCTGGCTGGTTTTCTAATGTTTTGGCATCTTTTCAGAATGTTTTGATGAGTTTTGCGGGTCTAAATCATTTTGGCGGGTTTTTGGAATATTTTGGTTGGTTTTGATTTGTTTTGATGATGTTTTGGCGGGTTTTCGGAATGTTTTGGTTGGGTTTTAGAATGTTTTGTATTCTCTTGAGTTGTTTTTATTGTCTTGGCAGGTTTTGGAATGTTTGGATTCATTTTTGCGTGTTTTAAAATCTTTTGGCGGGTATTTGGAATGTTTTTTAACGGGTATTCGGAAGGTTTTGATTAGTTTTGACGGGTTTTGAATTATTTTGGCGGGTTTTTAGAAGGTTTAGGTTTGTTTTGATTTGTTTTGATTCTGTTTAGCCCAGTTTTTGGTGTGTTTGGATTAGCTTTGGTGGGCTTTATCATGTTTTGTGAGGTTTTTTCGAATGTATTGATCACTTCTGTCTGGTTTTCTATTTTGGCGGGTTTGAAAATATTTTTGGATGAGTTTTGGCGGGTTTGAAAATATTTTGGCTCTTTGCGCAGAGATGACGGTGCCGGTTGCGGTGCGCTGCGGGGCGCTCCTTCTGCGGAAAGACGCCTGGCAGCGGCACTTGGGACAGCTCCGCGTCTCCGTATTCTGCGTTTCTTGCCTTCTGCATCTCAGCAAAATGCTTTCCCACTAGGTCTAGCAAGGAGAAACTGTGGCAGCTGAGTAGATGTAGCCCGGCCCGCCCTTTGAAGTTGACAAGTTCTTGGCATCTCAGAGCCTCAAGGGAAGAGCAAGGTTATCTATGGTAGGCTGGGGCAGAACTAGCAGCAAGCAGAGCAAAGTTGTCCAAGAATAGCTTCCATTGGAATGCTAATGGCAATTGAAGAGGCAGGCCAGTGGCAAGCCACTAGCTTCTAGCAGTTTGAAAGTTGCAGACACAGTGCAGGTGTTGTGCGATTTCCTTCTTGGCCTCCTAGAAGGTGCCGCGCTCTCTGTCTCTTGCTTGCCAATATGTTGCCGTGTTCCTCTTATTGTTTGGTTTGTTTTGATTTGTTTTTATGATGTTTTGGCGGGTTTTCGGAATGTTTTGGTGGTGTTTCAGAATGTTTTGTTTTCTCTTGTATTGTTTATATTGTCTTGGCAGGTTTTGGAATGTTTGGATTTGTTTTGGCGGGTTTTAAAATATTTTGGCGGGTATTTGGAATGTTTTGGGTTGCTTTCATTTGTTTTGATTATGTTTTGGCAAGGTATTGAAAGTTTGGATCACTTCAGACTGGTTTTCTAGTATTTTGGCATCTTTTCAGAATGTTTTGATGAGTTTTGGCGGGTTCTAAACTATTTTGTCGGGTTTTTGGAATGTTTTGGTTGGTTTTGATTTGTTTTTATGATGCATTGCCAAGTTTTTTGAATGTTTTGATCAGTTCTGGCTGGTTTTCTAATGTTTTGGCATCTTTTCAGAATGTTTTGATGAGTTTTGCGGGTCTAAATAATTTTGGCGGGTTTTCGGAATGTTTTGGTTGGTTTTGATTTGTTTTGATGATGTTTTGGCGGGTTTTCGGAATGTTTTGGTTGGGTTTTAGAATGTTTTGTATTCTCTTGAGTTGTTTTTATTGTGTTGGCAGGGTTTGGAATGTTTGGATTCATTTTGGCGGGTTTTAAAAACTTTTGGCGGGTATTTGGAATGTTTTTTAACGGGTATTCGGAAGGTTTTGATTAGTTTTGACGGGTTTTGAAATATTTTGGCGGGTTTTTAGAGGTTTTAGATTTGTTTTGATTTGTTTTGATTCTGTTTAGCCCAGTTTTTGGTGTGTTTGGATTAGCTTTGGTGGGCTTTATCATGTTTTGTGAGGTTTTTTCGAATGTATTGATCACTTCTGTCTGGTTTTCTATTTTGGCGGGTTTGAAAATATTTTTGGATGAGTTTTGGCGGGTTTGAAAATATTTTGGCTCTTTGCGCAGAGACGACGGTGCCGGTTGCGGTGCGCTCCGGGGCGCTCCTTCTGCGGAAAGACGCCTGGCAGCGGCACTTGGGACAGCTCCGCGTCTCCGTATTCTGCGTTTCTTGCCTTCTGCATCTCAGCAAAATGCTTTCCCACTAGGTCTAGCAAGGAGAAACTGTGGCAGCTGAGTAGATGTAGCCCGGCCCGCCCTTTGAAGTTGACAAGTTCTTGGCATCTCAGAGCCTCAAGGGAAGAGCAAGGTTATCTATGGTAGGCTGGGGCAGAACTAGCAGCAAGCAGAGCAAAGTTGTCCAAGAATAGCTTCCATTGGAATGCTAATGGCAATTGAAGAGGCAGGCCAGTGGCAAGCCACTAGCTTCTAGCAGTTTGAAAGTTGCAGACACAGTGCAGGTGTTGTGCGATTTCCTTCTTGGCCTCCTAGAAGGTGCCGCGCTCTCTGTCTCTTGCTTGCCAATATGTTGCCGTGTTCCTCTTATTGTTTGGTTTGTTTTGATTTGTTTTTATGATGTTTTGGCGGGTTTTTGGAATGTTTTGGTTGGGTTTTAGAATGTTTTGTTTTCTCTTGTGTTGTTTATATTGTCTTGGCAGGTTTTGGAATGTTTGGATTCCTTTTGGCGGGTTTTAAAATCTTTTGGCGGGTATTTGGAATGTTTTGGTTTGCTTTCATTTGTTTTGATTATGTTTTGGCAAGTTATTGAAAGTTTCGATCACTTCAGACTGGTTTTCTAGTATTTTGGCATCTTTTCAGAATGTTTTGATGAGTTTTGGCGGGTTCTAAACTACTTTGTCGGGTTTTTGGAATGTTTCGGTTGGTTATGATTTGTTTTTATGATGTTTTGGCCGGATTTCGGCATATTTTGGTTGGTTTTTGGAATGTTTCGGTTGGTTTATGATTTGTTTTTATGATGTTTTTCAAAGTTTTTTGAATGTTTTGATCAGTTCTGGCTGGTTTTCTAATGTTTTGGCATCTTTTCAGAATGTTTTGATGAGTTTTGCGGGTCTAAATCATTTTGGCGGGTTTTTGGAATATTTTGGTTGGTTTTGATTTGTTTTGATGATGTTTTGGCGGGTTTTCGGAATGTTTTGGTTGGGTTTTAGAATGTTTTGTATTCTCTTGAGTTGTTTTTATTGTGTTGGCAGGTTTTGGAATGTTTGGATTCATTTTTGCGTGTTTTAAAATCTTTTGGCGGGTATTTGGAATGTTTTTTAACGGGTATTCGGAAGGTTTTGATTAGTTTTGACGGGTTTTGAATTATTTTGGCGGGTTTTTAGAAGGTTTAGGTTTGTTTTGATTTGTTTTGATTCTGTTTAGCCCAGTTTTTGGTGTGTTTGGATTAGCTTTGGTGGGCTTTATCATGTTTTGTGAGGTTTTTTCGAATGTATTGATCACTTCTGTCTGGTTTTCTATTTTGGCGGGTTTGAAAATATTTTTGGATGAGTTTTGGCGGGTTTGAAAATATTTTGGCTCTTTGCGCAGAGATGACGGTGCCGGTTGCGGTGCGCTGCGGGGCGCTCCTTCTGCGGAAAGACGCCTGGCAGCGGCACTTGGGACAGCTCCGCGTCTCCGTATTCTGCGTTTCTTGCCTTCTGCATCTCAGCAAAATGCTTTCCCACTAGGTCTAGCAAGGAGAAACTGTGGCAGCTGAGTAGATGTAGCCCGGCCCGCCCTTTGAAGTTGACAAGTTCTTGGCATCTCAGAGCCTCAAGGGAAGAGCAAGGTTATCTATGGTAGGCTGGGGCAGAACTAGCAGCAAGCAGAGCAAAGTTGTCCAAGAATAGCTTCCATTGGAATGCTAATGGCAATTGAAGAGGCAGGCCAGTGGCAAGCCACTAGCTTCTAGCAGTTTGAAAGTTGCAGACACAGTGCAGGTGTTGTGCGATTTCCTTCTTGGCCTCCTAGAAGGTGCCGCGCTCTCTGTCTCTTGCTTGCCAATATGTTGCCGTGTTCCTCTTATTGTTTGGTTTGTTTTGATTTGTTTTTATGATGTTTTGGCGGGTTTTCGGAATGTTTTGGTGGTGTTTCAGAATGTTTTGTTTTCTCTTGTATTGTTTATATTGTCTTGGCAGGTTTTGGAATGTTTGGATTTGTTTTGGCGGGTTTTAAAATATTTTGGCGGGTATTTGGAATGTTTTGGGTTGCTTTCATTTGTTTTGATTATGTTTTGGCAAGGTATTGAAAGTTTGGATCACTTCAGACTGGTTTTCTAGTATTTTGGCATCTTTTCAGAATGTTTTGATGAGTTTTGGCGGGTTCTAAACTATTTTGTCGGGTTTTTGGAATGTTTTGGTTGGTTTTGATTTGTTTTTATGATGCATTGCCAAGTTTTTTGAATGTTTTGATCAGTTCTGGCTGGTTTTCTAATGTTTTGGCATCTTTTCAGAATGTTTTGATGAGTTTTGCGGGTCTAAATAATTTTGGCGGGTTTTCGGAATGTTTTGGTTGGTTTTGATTTGTTTTGATGATGTTTTGGCGGGTTTTCGGAATGTTTTGGTTGGGTTTTAGAATGTTTTGTATTCTCTTGAGTTGTTTTTATTGTGTTGGCAGGGTTTGGAATGTTTGGATTCATTTTGGCGGGTTTTAAAAACTTTTGGCGGGTATTTGGAATGTTTTTTAACGGGTATTCGGAAGGTTTTGATTAGTTTTGACGGGTTTTGAAATATTTTGGCGGGTTTTTAGAGGTTTTAGATTTGTTTTGATTTGTTTTGATTCTGTTTAGCCCAGTTTTTGGTGTGTTTGGATTAGCTTTGGTGGGCTTTATCATGTTTTGTTAGGTTTTTTCGAATGTATTGATCACTTCTGTCTGGTTTTCTATTTTGGCGGGTTTGAAAATATTTTTGGATGAGTTTTGGCGGGTTTGAAAATATTTTGGCTCTTTGCGCAGAGACGACGGTGCCGGTTGCGGTGCGCTCCGGGGCGCTCCTTCTGCGGAAAGACGCCTGGCAGCGGCACTTGGGACAGCTCCGCGTCTCCGTATTCTGCGTTTCTTGCCTTCTGCATCTCAGCAAAATGCTTTCCCACTAGGTCTAGCAAGGAGAAACTGTGGCAGCTGAGTAGATGTAGCCCGGCCCGCCCTTTGAAGTTGACAAGTTCTTGGCATCTCAGAGCCTCAAGGGAAGAGCAAGGTTATCTATGGTAGGCTGGGGCAGAACTAGCAGCAAGCAGAGCAAAGTTGTCCAAGAATAGCTTCCATTGGAATGCTAATGGCAATTGAAGAGGCAGGCCAGTGGCAAGCCACTAGCTTCTAGCAGTTTGAAAGTTGCAGACACAGTGCAGGTGTTGTGCGATTTCCTTCTTGGCCTCCTAGAAGGTGCCGCGCTCTCTGTCTCTTGCTTGCCAATATGTTGCCGTGTTCCTCTTATTGTTTGGTTTGTTTTGATTTGTTTTTATGATGTTTTGGCGGGTTTTCGGAATGTTTTGGTGGTGTTTCAGAATGTTTTGTTTTCTCTTGTATTGTTTATATTGTCTTGGCAGGTTTTGGAATGTTTGGATTCCTTTTGGCGGGTTTTAAAATCTTTTGGCGGGTATTTGGAATGTTTTGGTTTGCTTTCATTTGTTTTGATTATGTTTTGGCAAGTTATTGAAAGTTTCGATCACTTCAGACTGGTTTTCTAGTATTTTGGCATCTTTTCAGAATGTTTTGATGAGTTTTGGCGGGTTCTAAACTACTTTGTCGGGTTTTTGGAATGTTTCGGTTGGTTATGATTTGTTTTTATGATGTTTTGGTCGGATTTCGGAATATTTTGGTTGGTTTTTGGAATGTTTCGGTTGGTTTATGATTTGTTTTTATGATGTTTTGCAAAGTTTTTTGAATGTTTTGATCAGTTCTGGCTGGTTTTCTAATGTTTTGGCATCTTTTCAGAATGTTTTGATGAGTTTTGCGGGTCTAAATCATTTTGGCGGGTTTTTGGAATATTTTGGTTGGTTTTGATTTGTTTTGATGATGTTTTGGCGGGTTTTCGGAATGTTTTGGTTGGGTTTTAGAATGTTTTGTATTCTCTTGTATTGTTTATATTGTCTTGGCAGGTTTTGGAATGTTTGGATTCCTTTTGGCGGGTTTTCAAATCTTTTGGCGGGTATTTGGAATGTTTTGGTTTGCTTTCATTTGTTTTGATTATGTTTTGGCAAGTTATTGAAAGTTTGGATCACTTCTTACTGGTTTTCTAGTATTTTGGCATCTTTTCAGAATGTTTTGATGAGTTTTGGCGGGTTCTAAACTACTTTGTCGGGTTTTTGGAATGTTTTGGTTGGTTTTGACTTGTTTTTATGATGTTTTGCAAAGTTTTTTGAATGTTTTGATCAGTTCAGGCTGGTTTTCTAATGTTTTGGCATCTTTTCAGAATGTTTTGATGAGTTTTGCGGGTCTAAATCATTTTGGCGGGTTTTCGGAATATTTTGGTTGGTTTTGATTTGTTTTTATGATGTTTTGGCGGGTTTTTGGAATGTTTTGGTTGGGTTTTAGAATGTTTTGTTTTCTCTTGTGTTGTTTATATTGTCTTGGAAGGTTTTGGAATGTTTGGATTCCTTTTGGCGGGTTTTAAAATCTTTTGGCGGGTATTTGGAATGTTTTGGTTTGCTTTCATTTGTTTTGATTATGTTTTGGCAAGTTATTGAAAGTTTCGATCACTTCAGACTGGTTTTCTAGTATTTTGGCATCTTTTCAGAATGTTTTGATGAGTTTTGGCGGGTTCTAAACTACTTTGTCGGGTTTTTGGAATGTTTCGGTTGGTTATGATTTGTTTTTATGATGTTTTGGCCGGATTTCGGCATATTTTGGTTGGTTTTTGGAATGTTTCGGTTGGTTTATGATTTGTTTTTATGATGTTTTTCAAAGTTTTTTGAATGTTTTGATCAGTTCTGGCTGGTTTTCTAATGTTTTGGCATCTTTTCAGAATGTTTTGATGAGTTTTGCGGGTCTAAATCATTTTGGCGGGTTTTTGGAATATTTTGGTTGGTTTTGATTTGTTTTGATGATGTTTTGGCGGGTTTTCGGAATGTTTTGGTTGGGTTTTAGAATGTTTTGTATTCTCTTGAGTTGTTTTTATTGTGTTGGCAGGTTTTGGAATGTTTGGATTCATTTTTGCGTGTTTTAAAATCTTTTGGCGGGTATTTGGAATGTTTTTTAACGGGTATTCGGAAGGTTTTGATTAGTTTTGACGGGTTTTGAATTATTTTGGCGGGTTTTTAGAAGGTTTAGGTTTGTTTTGATTTGTTTTGATTCTGTTTAGCCCAGTTTTTGATGTGTTTGGATTAGCTTTGATGGGCTTTATCATGTTTTGTGAGGTTTTTTCGAATGTATTGATCACTTCTGTCTGGTTTTCTATTTTGGCGGGTTTGAAAATATTTTTGGATGAGTTTTGGCGGGTTTTAAAATATTTTGGCGGGTATTTGGAATGTTTTGGGTTGCTTTCATTTGTTTTGATTATGTTTTGGCAAGTTATTGAAAGTTTGGATCACTTCTGACTGGTTTTCTAGTATTTTGGCATCTTTTCAGAATGTTTTGATGAGTTTTGGCGGGTTCTAAACTACTTTGTCGGGTTTTTGGAATGTTTCGGTTGGTTATGATTTGTTTTTATGATGTTTTGGCCGGATTTCGGAATATTTTGTCTGGTTTTTAGAATGTTTTGGTTGGTTTATGATTTGTTTTTATGATGTTTTGCAAAGTTTTTTGAATGTTTTGATCAGTTCTGGCTGGTTTTCTAATGTTTTGGCATCTTTTCAGAATGTTTTGATGAGTTTTGCGGGTCTAAATCATTTTGGTGGGTTTTTGGAATATTTTGGTTGGTTTTGATTTGTTTTGATGATGTTTTGGCGGGTTTTCGGAATGTTTTGGTTGGGTTTTAGAATGTTTTGTATTCTCTTGAGTTGTTTTTATTGTCTTGGCAGGTTTTGGAATGTTTGGATTCCTTTTGGCGGGTTTTAAAATATTTTGGCGGGTATTTGGAATGTTTTTTAACGGGTATTCGGAAGGTTTTGATTAGTTTTGACGGGTTTTGAATTATTTTGGCGGGTTTTTAGAAGATTTAGGTTTGTTTTGATTTGTTTTGATTCTGTTTAGCCCAGTTTTTGATGTGTTTGGATTAGCTTTGGTGGGCTTTATCATGTTTTGTGAGGTTTTTTCGAATGTATTGATCACTTCTGTCTGGTTTTCTATTTTGGCGGGTTTGAAAATATTTTTGGATGAGTTTTGGCGGGTTTGAAAATATTTTGGCTCTTTGCGCAGAGACGACGGTGCCGGTTGCGGTGCGCTGCGGGGCGCTCCTTCTGCGGAAAGACGCCTGGCAGCGGCACTTGGGACAGCTCCGCGTCTCCGTATTCTGCGTTTCTTGCCTTCTGCATCTCAGCAAAATGCTTTCCCACTAGGTCTAGCAAGGAGAAACTGTGGCAGCTGAGTAGATGTAGCCCGGCCCGCCCTTTGAAGTTGAAAAGTTCTTGGCATCTCAGAGCCTCAAGGGAAGAGCGAGGTTATCTATGGTAGGCTGGGGCAGAACTAGCAGCAAGCAGAGCAAAGTTGTCCAAGAATAGCTTCCATTGGAATGCTAATGGCAATTGAAGAGGCAGGCCAGTGGCAAGCCACTATCTTCTAGCAGTTTGAAAGTTGCAGACACAGTGCAGGTGTTGTGCGATTTCCTTCTTGGCCTCCTAGAAGGTGCCGCGCTCTCTGTCTCTTGCTTGCCAATATGTTGCCGTGTTCCTCTTATTGTTTGGTTTGTTTTGATTTGTTTTTATGATGTTTTGGCGGGTTTTCGGAATGTTTTGGTGGTGTTTCAGAATGTTTTGTTTTCTCTTGTATTGTTTATATTGTCTTGGCAGGTTTTGGAATGTTTGGATTCCTTTTGGCGGGTTTTCAAATCTTTTGGCGGGTATTTGGAATGTTTTGGGTTGCTTTCATTTGTTTTGATTATGTTTTGGCAAGTTATTGAAAGTTTGGATCACTTCAGACTGGTTTTCTAGTATTTTGGCATCTTTTCAGAATGTTTTGATGAGTTTTGGCGGGTTCTAAACTATTTTGTCGGGTTTTTGGAATGTTTTGGTTGGTTTTGATTTGTTTTTATGGTGCATTGCCAAGTTTTTTGAATGTTTTGATCAGTTCTGGCTGGTTTTCTAATGTTTTGGCATCTTTTCAGAATGTTTTGATGAGTTTTGCGGGTCTAAATCATTTTGGCGGGTTTTTGGAATGTTTCGGTTGGTTATGATTTGTTTTTATGATGTTTTGGCCGGATTTCGGCATATTTTGGTTGGTTTTTGGAATGTTTCGGTTGGTTTATGATTTGTTTTTATGATGTTTTGCAAAGTTTTTTGAATGTTTTGATCAGTTCTGGCTGGTTTTCTAATGTTTTGGCATCTTTTCAGAATGTTTTGATGAGTTTTGCGGGTCTAAATCATTTTGGCGGGTTTTTGGAATATTTTGGTTGGTTTTGATTTGTTTTTATGATGTTTTGGCGGGTTTTTGGAATGTTTTGGTTGGGTTTTAGAATGTTTTGTTTTCTCTTGTGTTGTTTATATTGTCTTGGCAGGTTTTGGAATGTTTGGATTCCTTTTGGCGGGTTTTAAAATATTTTGGCGGGTATTTGGAATGTTTTGGCGGGTATTCGGAAGGTTTTGATTTGTTTTGACGGGTTTTGAAATATTTTGGCAGGTTTTTAGAAGGTTTAGATTTGTTTTGATTTCTTTTGATTATGTTTAGCCCAGTTTTTGGTGTGTTTGGATTAGCTTTGGTGGGCCTTACCATGTTTTGTCAGGTTTTTTTGAATGTATTGATCACTTCTGTCTGGTTTTCTATTTTGGTGGGTTTGAAAATATTTTTGGATTAGTTTTGGCGGGTTTTAAAATATTTTGACTCTTTGCGCAGAGATGACGGTGCCGGTTGCGGTGCACTCCGGGGCGCTCCTTCTGCGGAAAGACGCCTGGCAGTGGCACTTGGGACAGCTCCGCGTCTCCGTATTCTGTGTTTCTTGCCTTCTGCATCTCAGCAAAATGCTTTCCCACTAGGTCTAGCAAGGAGAAACTGTGGCAGCTGAGTAGATGTAGCCCGGCCCGCCCTTTGAAGTTGACAAGTTCTTGGCATCTCAGAACCTCAAGGGAAGAGCAAGGTTATCTATGGTAGGCTGGGGCAGAACTAGCAGCAAGCAGAGCAAAGTTGTCCAAGAATAGCTTCCATTGGAATGCTAATGGCAATTGAAGAGGCAGGCCAGTGGCAAGCCACTAGCTTCTAGCAGTTTGAAAGTTGCAGACACAGTGCAGGTGTTGTGCGGCTTCCTTCTTGGCCTCCTAGAAGGTGCCGCGGTGCCGCGCTCTCCGTCTCTTGCTTGCCAATATGTTGCCGTGTTCCTCCTATTGTTTGGTTTGTTTTGATTTGTTTTGATGATGTTTTGGTGGGTTTTCGGAATGTTTTGGTGGTGTTTTAGAATGTTTTGTTTTCTCTTGTGTTGTTTATATTGTCTTGGCCGGTTTTGGAATGTTTGGATTCCTTTTGGCGGGTTTTCAAATCTTTTGGCGGGTATTTGGAATGTTTTGGTTTGCTTTCATTTGTTTTGATTATGTTTTGGCAAGTTATTGAAAGTTTGGATCACTTCTTACTGGTTTTCTAGTATTTTGGCATCTTTTCAGAATGTTTTGATGAGTTTTGGCGGGTTCTAAACTACTTTGTCGGGTTTTTGGAATGTTTCGGTTGGTTATGATTTGTTTTTATGATGTTTTGGCCGGATTTCGGCATATTTTGGTTGGTTTTTGGAATGTTTCGGTTGGTTTATGATTTGTTTTTATGATGTTTTTCAAAGTTTTTTGAATGTTTTGATCAGTTCTGGCTGGTTTTCTAATGTTTTGGCATCTTTTCAGAATGTTTTGATGAGTTTTGCGGGTCTAAATCATTTTGGCGGGTTTTTGGAATATTTTGGTTGGTTTTGATTTGTTTTCATGATGTTTTGGCGGGTTTTCGGAATGTTTTGGTTGGGTTTTAGAATGTTTTGTATTCTCTTGAGTTGTTTTTATTGTCTTGGCAGGTTTTGGAATGTTTGGATTCATTTTTGCGTGTTTTAAAATCTTTTGGCGGGTATTTGGAATGTTTTTTAACGGGTATTCGGAAGGTTTTGATTAGTTTTGACGGGTTTTGAATTATTTTGGCAGGTTTTTAGAAGGTTTAGGTTTGTTTTGATTTGTTTTGATTCTGTTTAGCCCAGTTTTTGATGTGTTTGGATTAGCTTTGGTGGGCTTTATCATGTTTTGTGAGGTTTTTTCGAATGTATTGATCACTTCTGTCTGGTTTTCTATTTTGGCGGGTTTGAAAATATTTTTGGATGAGTTTTGGCGGGTTTGAAAATATTTTGGCTCTTTGCGCAGAGATGACGGTGCCGGTTGCGGTGCGCTCCGGGGCGCTCCTTCTGCGGAAAGACGCCTGGCAGCGGCACTTGGGACAGCTCCGCGTCTCCGTATTCTGTGTTTCTTGCCTTCTGCATCTCAGCAAAATGCTTTCCCACTAGGTCTAGCAAGGAGAAACTGTGGCAGCTGAGTAGATGTAGCCCGGCCCGCCCTTTGAAGTTGACAAGTTCTTGGCATCTCAGAGCCTCAAGGGAAGAGCAAGGTTATCTATGGTAGGCTGGGGCAGAACTAGCAGCAAGCAGAGCAAAGTTGTCCAAGAATAGCTTCCATTGGAATGCTAATGGCAATTGAAGAGGCAGGCCAGTGGCAAGCCACTAGCTTCTAGCAGTTTGAAAGTTGCAGACACAGTGCAGGTGTTGTGCGATTTCCTTCTTGGCCTCCTAGAAGGTGCCGCGCTCTCTGTCTCTTGCTTGCCAATATGTTGCCGTGTTCCTCTTATTGTTTGGTTTGTTTTGATTTGTTTTTATGATGTTTTGGCGGGTTTTCGGAATGTTTTGGTGGTGTTTCAGAATGTTTTGTTTTCTCTTGTATTGTTTATATTGTCTTGGCAGGTTTTGGAATGTTTGGATTCCTTTTGGCGGGTTTTAAAATCTTTTGGCGGGTATTTGGAATGTTTTGGGTTGCTTTCATTTGTTTTGATTATGTTTTGGCAAGGTATTGAAAGTTTGGATCACTTCAGACTGGTTTTCTAGTATTTTGGCATCTTTTCAGAATGTTTTGATGAGTTTTGGCGGGTTCTAAACTATTTTGTCGGGTTTTTGGAATGTTTTGGTTGGTTTTGATTTGTTTTTATGATGCATTGCCAAGTTTTTTGAATGTTTTGATCAGTTCTGGCTGGTTTTCTAATGTTTTGGCATCTTTTCAGAATGTTTTGATGTGTTTTGCGGGTCTAAATCATTTTGGCGGGTTTTTGGAATGTTTTGGTTGGTTTTGATTTGTTTTGATGATGTTTTGGCGGGTTTTCGGAATGTTTTGGTTGGGTTTTAGAATGTTTTGTATTCTCTTGAGTTGTTTTTATTGTGTTGGCAGGGTTTGGAATGTTTGGATTCATTTTGGCGGGTTTTAAAAACTTTTGGCGGGTATTTGGAATGTTTTTTAACGGGTATTCGGAAGGTTTTGATTAGTTTTGACGGGTTTTGAAATATTTTGGCGGGTTTTTAGAGGTTTTAGATTTGTTTTGATTTGTTTTGATTCTGTTTAGCCCAGTTTTTGGTGTGTTTGGATTAGCTTTGGTGGGCTTTATCATGTTTTGTCAGGTTTTTTCGAATGTATTGATCACTTCTGTCTGGTTTTCTATTTTGGCGGGTTTGAAAATATTTTTGGATGAGTTTTGGCGGGTTTGAAAATATTTTGGCTCTTTGCGCAGAGACGACGGTGCCGGTTGCGGTGCGCTCCGGGGCGCTCCTTCTGCGGAAAGACGCCTGGCAGCGGCACTTGGGACAGCTCCGCGTCTCCGTATTGTGCGTTTCTTGCCTTCTGCATCTCAGCAAAATGCTTTCCCACTAGGTCTAGCAAGGAGAAACTGTGGCAGCTGAGTAGATGTAGCCCGGCCCGCCCTTTGAAGTTGACAAGTTCTTGGCATCTCAGAGCCTCAAGGGAAGAGCAAGGTTATCTATGGTAGGCTGGGGCAGAACTAGCAGCAAGCAGAGCAAAGTTGTCCAAGAATAGCTTCCATTGGAATGCTAATGGCAATTGAAGAGGCAGGCCAGTGGCAAGCCACTAGCTTCTAGCAGTTTGAAAGTTGCAGACACAGTGCAGGTGTTGTGCGATTTCCTTCTTGGCCTCCTAGAAGGTGCCGCGCTCTCTGTCTCTTGCTTGCCAATATGTTGCCGTGTTCCTCTTATTGTTTGGTTTGTTTTGATTTGTTTTTATGATGTTTTGGCGGGTTTTCGGAATGTTTTGGTGGTGTTTCAGAATGTTTTGTTTTCTCTTGTATTGTTTATATTGTCTTGGCAGGTTTTGGAATGTTTGGATTTGTTTTGGCGGGTTTTCAAATCTTTTGGCGGGTATTTGGAATGTTTTGGTTTGCTTTCATTTGTTTTGATTATGTTTTGGCAAGTTATTGAAAGTTTCGATCACTTCAGACTGGTTTTCTAGTATTTTGGCATCTTTTCAGAATGTTTTGATGAGTTTTGGCGGGTTCTAAACTACTTTGTCGGGTTTTTGGAATGTTTCGGTTGGTTATGATTTGTTTTTATGATGTTTTGGCCGGATTTCGGAATATTTTGGCTGGTTTTTGGAATGTTTCGGTTGGTTTATGATTTGTTTTTATGATGTTTTGCAAAGTTTTTTGAATGTTTTGATCAGTTCTGGCTGGTTTTCTAATGTTTTGGCATCTTTTCAGAATGTTTTGATGAGTTTTGCGGGTCTAAATCATTTTGGCGGGTTTTTGGAATATTTTGGTTGGTTTTGATTTGTTTTGATGATGTTTTGGCGGGTTTTCGGAATGTTTTGGTTGGGTTTTAGAATGTTTTGTATTCTCTTGAGTTGTTTTTATTGTCTTGGCAGGTTTTGGAATGTTTGGATTCATTTTTGCGTGTTTTAAAATCTTTTGGCGGGTATTTGGAATGTTTTTTAACGGGTATTCGGAAGGTTTTGATTAGTTTTGACGGGTTTTGAAATATTTTGGCGGGTTTTTAGAGGTTTTAGATTTGTTTTGATTTGTTTTGATTCTGTTTAGCCCAGTTTTTGGTGTGTTTGGATTAGCTTTGGTGGGCTTTATCATGTTTTGTGAGGTTTTTTCGAATGTATTGATCACTTCTGTCTGGTTTTCTATTTTGGCGGGTTTGAAAATATTTTTGGATGAGTTTTGGCGGGTTTGAAAATATTTTGGCTCTTTGCGCAGAGACGACGGTGCCGGTTGCGGTGCGCTCCGGGGCGCTCCTTCTGCGGAAAGACGCCTGGCAGCGGCACTTGGGACAGCTCCGCGTCTCCGTATTCTGCGTTTCTTGCCTTCTGCATCTCAGCAAAATGCTTTCCCACTAGGTCTAGCAAGGAGAAACTGTGGCAGCTGAGTAGATGTAGCCCGGCCCGCCCTTTGAAGTTGACAAGTTCTTGGCATCTCAGAGCCTCAAGGGAAGAGCAAGGTTATCTATGGTAGGCTGGGGCAGAACTAGCAGCAAGCAGAGCAAAGTTGTCCAAGAATAGCTTCCATTGGAATGCTAATGGCAATTGAAGAGGCAGGCCAGTGGCAAGCCACTAGCTTCTAGCAGTTTGAAAGTTGCAGACACAGTGCAGGTGTTGTGCGATTTCCTTCTTGGCCTCCTAGAAGGTGCCGCGCTCTCTGTCTCTTGCTTGCCAATATGTTGCCGTGTTCCTCTTATTGTTTGGTTTGTTTTGATTTGTTTTTATGATGTTTTGGCGGGTTTTCGGAATGTTTTGGTGGTGTTTCAGAATGTTTTGTTTTCTCTTGTATTGTTTATATTGTCTTGGCAGGTTTTGGAATGTTTGGATTTGTTTTGGCGGGTTTTCAAATCTTTTGGCGGGTATTTGGAATGTTTTGGTTTGCTTTCATTTGTTTTGATTATGTTTTGGCAAGTTATTGAAAGTTTCGATCACTTCAGACTGGTTTTCTAGTATTTTGGCATCTTTTCAGAATGTTTTGATGAGTTTTGGCGGGTTCTAAACTACTTTGTCGGGTTTTTGGAATGTTTCGGTTGGTTATGATTTGTTTTTATGATGTTTTGGCCGGATTTCGGAATATTTTGGCTGGTTTTTGGAATGTTTCGGTTGGTTTATGATTTGTTTTTATGATGTTTTGCAAAGTTTTTTGAATGTTTTGATCAGTTCTGGCTGGTTTTCTAATGTTTTGGCATCTTTTCAGAATGTTTTGATGAGTTTTGCGGGTCTAAATCATTTTGGCGGGTTTTTGGAATATTTTGGTTGGTTTTGATTTGTTTTGATGATGTTTTGGCGGGTTTTCGGAATGTTTTGGTTGGGTTTTAGAATGTTTTGTATTCTCTTGAGTTGTTTTTATTGTCTTGGCAGGTTTTGGAATGTTTGGATTCATTTTTGCGTGTTTTAAAATCTTTTGGCGGGTATTTGGAATGTTTTTTAACGGGTATTCGGAAGGTTTTGATTAGTTTTGACGGGTTTTGAATTATTTTGGCGGGTTTTTAGAAGGTTTAGGTTTGTTTTGATTTGTTTTGATTCTGTTTAGCCCAGTTTTTGATGTGTTTGGATTAGCTTTGATGGGCTTTATCATGTTTTGTGAGGTTTTTTCGAATGTATTGATCACTTCTGTCTGGTTTTCTATTTTGGCGGGTTTGAAAATATTTTTGGATGAGTTTTGGCGGGTTTTAAAATATTTTGGCGGGTATTTGGAATGTTTTGGGTTGCTTTCATTTGTTTTGATTATGTTTTGGCAAGTTATTGAAAGTTTGGATCACTTCTGACTGGTTTTCTAGTATTTTGGCATCTTTTCAGAATGTTTTGATGAGTTTTGGCGGGTTCTAAACTACTTTGTCGGGTTTTTGGAATGTTTCGGTTGGTTATGATTTGTTTTTATGATGTTTTGGCCGGATTTCGGAATATTTTGTCTGGTTTTTAGAATGTTTTGGTTGGTTTATGATTTGTTTTTATGATGTTTTGCAAAGTTTTTTGAATGTTTTGATCAGTTCTGGCTGGTTTTCTAATGTTTTGGCATCTTTTCAGAATGTTTTGATGAGTTTTGCGGGTCTAAATCATTTTGGTGGGTTTTTGGAATATTTTGGTTGGTTTTGATTTGTTTTGATGATGTTTTGGCGGGTTTTCGGAATGTTTTGGTTGGGTTTTAGAATGTTTTGTATTCTCTTGAGTTGTTTTTATTGTCTTGGCAGGTTTTGGAATGTTTGGATTCCTTTTGGCGGGTTTTAAAATATTTTGGCGGGTATTTGGAATGTTTTTTAACGGGTATTCGG
Source organism: Passer domesticus (assembly GCF_036417665.1). NCBI lineage: Eukaryota > Metazoa > Chordata > Aves > Passeriformes > Passeridae > Passer > Passer domesticus. The sequence goes on from NC_087474.1 coordinate 62,072,320, forward strand.
AAGGTTTTGATTAGTTTTGACGGGTTTTGAATTATTTTGGCGGGTTTTTAGAAGATTTAGGTTTGTTTTGATTTGTTTTGATTCTGTTTAGCCCAGTTTTTGATGTGTTTGGATTAGCTTTGGTGGGCTTTATCATGTTTTGTGAGGTTTTTTCGAATGTATTGATCACTTCTGTCTGGTTTTCTATTTTGGCGGGTTTGAAAATATTTTTGGATGAGTTTTGGCGGGTTTGAAAATATTTTGGCTCTTTGCGCAGAGACGACGGTGCCGGTTGCGGTGCGCTCCGGGGCGCTCCTTCTGCGGAAAGACGCCTGGCAGCGGCACTTGGGACAGCTCCGCGTCTCCGTATTCTGCGTTTCTTGCCTTCTGCATCTCAGCAAAATGCTTTCCCACTAGGTCTAGCAAGGAGAAACTGTGGCAGCTGAGTAGATGTAGCCCGGCCCGCCCTTTGAAGTTGACAAGTTCTTGGCATCTCAGAGCCTCAAGGGAAGAGCAAGGTTATCTATGGTAGGCTGGGGCAGAACTAGCAGCAAGCAGAGCAAAGTTGTCCAAGAATAGCTTCCATTGGAATGCTAATGGCAATTGAAGAGGCAGGCCAGTGGCAAGCCACTATCTTCTAGCAGTTTGAAAGTTGCAGACACAGTGCAGGTGTTGTGCGATTTCCTTCTTGGCCTCCTAGAAGGTGCCGCGCTCTCTGTCTCTTGCTTGCCAATATGTTGCCGTGTTCCTCTTATTGTTTGGTTTGTTTTGATTTGTTTTGATGATGTTTTGGCGGGTTTTCGGAATGTTTTGGTGGTGTTTCAGAATGTTTTGTTTTCTCTTGTATTGTTTATATTGTCTTGGCAGGTTTTGGAATGTTTGGATTCCTTTTGGCGGGTTTTAAAATCTTTTGGCGGGTATTTGGAATGTTTTGGGTTGCTTTCATTTGTTTTGATTATGTTTTGGCAAGTTATTGAAAGTTTGGATCACTTCAGACTGGTTTTCTAGTATTTTGGCATCTTTTCAGAATGTTTTGATGAGTTTTGGCGGGTTCTAAACTATTTTGTCGGGTTTTTGGAATGTTTTGGTTGGTTTTGATTGGTTTTTATGGTGCATTGCCAAGTTTTTTGAATGTTTTGATCAGTTCTGGCTGGTTTTCTAATGTTTTGGCATCTTTTCAGAATGTTTTGATGAGTTTTGCGGGTCTAAATCATTTTGGCGGGTTTTTGGAATGTTTCGGTTGGTTATGATTTGTTTTTATGATGTTTTGGCCGGATTTCGGCATATTTTGGTTGGTTTTTGGAATGTTTCGGTTGGTTTATGATTTGTTTTTATGATGTTTTGCAAAGTTTTTTGAATGTTTTGATCAGTTCTGGCTGGTTTTCTAATGTTTTGGCATCTTTTCAGAATGTTTTGATGAGTTTTGCGGGTCTAAATCATTTTGGCGGGTTTTTGGAATATTTTGGTTGGTTTTGATTTGTTTTTATGATGTTTTGGCGGGTTTTCGGAATGTTTTGGTTGGGTTTTAGAATGTTTTGTTTTCTCTTGTGTTGTTTATATTGTCTTGGCAGGTTTTGGAATGTTTGGATTCCTTTTGGCGGGTTTTAAAATATTTTGGCGGGTATTTGGAATGTTTTGGTGGGTATTCGGAAGGTTTTGATTTGTTTTGACGGGTTTTGAAATATTTTGGCAGGTTTTTAGAAGGTTTAGATTTGTTTTGATTTCTTTTGATTATGTTTAGCCCAGTTTTTGGTGTGTTTGGATTAGCTTTGGTGGGCCTTACCATGTTTTGTCAGGTTTTTTTGAATGTATTGATCACTTCTGTCTGGTTTTCTATTTTGGCGGGTTTGAAAATATTTTTGGATGAGTTTTGGCGGGTTTTAAAATATTTTGACTCTTTGCGCAGAGATGACGGTGCCGGTTGCGGTGCACTCCGGGGCGCTCCTTCTGCGGAAAGACGCCTGGCAGTGGCACTTGGGACAGCTCCGCGTCTCCGTATTCTGTGTTTCTTGCCTTCTGCATCTCAGCAAAATGCTTTCCCACTAGGTCTAGCAAGGAGAAACTGTGGCAGCTGAGTAGATGTAGCCCGGCCCGCCCTTTGAAGTTGACAAGTTCTTGGCATCTCAGAACCTCAAGGGAAGAGCAAGGTTATCTATGGTAGGCTGGGGCAGAACTAGCAGCAAGCAGAGCAAAGTTGTCCAAGAATAGCTTCCATTGGAATGCTAATGGCAATTGAAGAGGCAGGCCAGTGGCAAGCCACTAGCTTCTAGCAGTTTGAAAGTTGCAGACACAGTGCAGGTGTTGTGCGGCTTCCTTCTTGGCCTCCTAGAAGGTGCCGCGGTGCCGCGCTCTCCGTCTCTTGCTTGCCAATATGTTGCCGTGTTCCTCCTATTGTTTGGTTTGTTTTGATTTGTTTTGATGATGTTTTGGTGGGTTTTCGGAATGTTTTGGTGGTGTTTTAGAATGTTTTGTTTTCTCTTGTGTTGTTTATATTGTCTTGGCCGGTTTTGGAATGTTTGGATTCCTTTTGGCGGGTTTTCAAATCTTTTGGCGGGTATTTGGAATGTTTTGGTTTGCTTTCATTTGTTTTGATTATGTTTTGGCAAGTTATTGAAAGTTTGGATCACTTCTTACTGGTTTTCTAGTATTTTGGCATCTTTTCAGAATGTTTTGATGAGTTTTGGCGGGTTCTAAACTACTTTGTCGGGTTTTTGGAATGTTTCGGTTGGTTATGATTTGTTTTTATGATGTTTTGGCCGGATTTCGGCATATTTTGGTTGGTTTTTGGAATGTTTCGGTTGGTTTATGATTTGTTTTTATGATGTTTTTCAAAGTTTTTTGAATGTTTTGATCAGTTCTGGCTGGTTTTCTAATGTTTTGGCATCTTTTCAGAATGTTTTGATGAGTTTTGCGGGTCTAAATCATTTTGGCGGGTTTTTGGAATATTTTGGTTGGTTTTGATTTGTTTTGATGATGTTTTGGCGGGTTTTCGGAATGTTTTGGTTGGGTTTTAGAATGTTTTGTATTCTCTTGAGTTGTTTTTATTGTCTTGGCAGGTTTTGGAATGTTTGGATTCATTTTTGCGTGTTTTAAAATCTTTTGGCGGGTATTTGGAATGTTTTTTAACGGGTATTCGGAAGGTTTTGATTAGTTTTGACGGGTTTTGAATTATTTTGGCGGGTTTTTAGAAGGTTTAGGTTTGTTTTGATTTGTTTTGATTCTGTTTAGCCCAGTTTTTGATGTGTTTGGATTAGCTTTGGTGGGCTTTATCATGTTTTGTGAGGTTTTTTCGAATGTATTGATCACTTCTGTCTGGTTTTCTATTTTGGCGGGTTTGAAAATATTTTTGGATGAGTTTTGGCGGGTTTGAAAATATTTTGGCTCTTTGCGCAGAGATGACGGTGCCGGTTGCGGTGCGCTCCGGGGCGCTCCTTCTGCGGAAAGACGCCTGGCAGCGGCACTTGGGACAGCTCCGCGTCTCCGTATTCTGTGTTTCTTGCCTTCTGCATCTCAGCAAAATGCTTTCCCACTAGGTCTAGCAAGGAGAAACTGTGGCAGCTGAGTAGATGTAGCCCGGCCCGCCCTTTGAAGTTGACAAGTTCTTGGCATCTCAGAGCCTCAAGGGAAGAGCAAGGTTATCTATGGTAGGCTGGGGCAGAACTAGCAGCAAGCAGAGCAAAGTTGTCCAAGAATAGCTTCCATTGGAATGCTAATGGCAATTGAAGAGGCAGGCCAGTGGCAAGCCACTAGCTTCTAGCAGTTTGAAAGTTGCAGACACAGTGCAGGTGTTGTGCGATTTCCTTCTTGGCCTCCTAGAAGGTGCCGCGCTCTCTGTCTCTTGCTTGCCAATATGTTGCCGTGTTCCTCTTATTGTTTGGTTTGTTTTGATTTGTTTTTATGATGTTTTGGCGGGTTTTCGGAATGTTTTGGTGGTGTTTCAGAATGTTTTGTTTTCTCTTGTATTGTTTATATTGTCTTGGCAGGTTTTGGAATGTTTGGATTCCTTTTGGCGGGTTTTAAAATCTTTTGGCGGGTATTTGGAATGTTTTGGGTTGCTTTCATTTGTTTTGATTATGTTTTGGCAAGGTATTGAAAGTTTGGATCACTTCAGACTGGTTTTCTAGTATTTTGGCATCTTTTCAGAATGTTTTGATGAGTTTTGGCGGGTTCTAAACTATTTTGTCGGGTTTTTGGAATGTTTTGGTTGGTTTTGATTTGTTTTTATGATGCATTGCCAAGTTTTTTGAATGTTTTGATCAGTTCTGGCTGGTTTTCTAATGTTTTGGCATCTTTTCAGAATGTTTTGATGAGTTTTGCGGGTCTAAATCATTTTGGCGGGTTTTCGGAATGTTTTGGTTGGTTTTGATTTGTTTTGATGATGTTTTGGCGGGTTTTCGGAATGTTTTGGTTGGGTTTTAGAATGTTTTGTATTCTCTTGAGTTGTTTTTATTGTGTTGGCAGGGTTTGGAATGTTTGGATTCATTTTGGCGGGTTTTAAAAACTTTTGGCGGGTATTTGGAATGTTTTTTAACGGGTATTCGGAAGGTTTTGATTAGTTTTGACGGGTTTTGAAATATTTTGGCGGGTTTTTAGAGGTTTTAGATTTGTTTTGATTTGTTTTGATTCTGTTTAGCCCAGTTTTTGGTGTGTTTGGATTAGCTTTGGTGGGCTTTATCATGTTTTGTCAGGTTTTTTCGAATGTATTGATCACTTCTGTCTGGTTTTCTATTTTGGCGGGTTTGAAAATATTTTTGGATGAGTTTTGGCGGGTTTGAAAATATTTTGGCTCTTTGCGCAGAGACGACGGTGCCGGTTGCGGTGCGCTCCGGGGCGCTCCTTCTGCGGAAAGACGCCTGGCAGCGGCACTTGGGACAGCTCCGCGTCTCCGTATTCTGCGTTTCTTGCCTTCTGCATCTCAGCAAAATGCTTTCCCACTAGGTCTAGCAAGGAGAAACTGTGGCAGCTGAGTAGATGTAGCCCGGCCCGCCCTTTGAAGTTGACAAGTTCTTGGCATCTCAGAGCCTCAAGGGAAGAGCAAGGTTATCTATGGTAGGCTGGGGCAGAACTAGCAGCAAGCAGAGCAAAGTTGTCCAAGAATAGCTTCCATTGGAATGCTAATGGCAATTGAAGAGGCAGGCCAGTGGCAAGCCACTAGCTTCTAGCAGTTTGAAAGTTGCAGACACAGTGCAGGTGTTGTGCGATTTCCTTCTTGGCCTCCTAGAAGGTGCCGCGCTCTCTGTCTCTTGCTTGCCAATATGTTGCCGTGTTCCTCTTATTGTTTGGTTTGTTTTGATTTGTTTTTATGATGTTTTGGCGGGTTTTCGGAATGTTTTGGTGGTGTTTCAGAATGTTTTGTTTTCTCTTGTATTGTTTATATTGTCTTGGCAGGTTTTGGAATGTTTGGATTTGTTTTGGCGGGTTTTCAAATCTTTTGGCGGGTATTTGGAATGTTTTGGTTTGCTTTCATTTGTTTTGATTATGTTTTGGCAAGTTATTGAAAGTTTCGATCACTTCAGACTGGTTTTCTAGTATTTTGGCATCTTTTCAGAATGTTTTGATGAGTTTTGGCGGGTTCTAAACTACTTTGTCGGGTTTTTGGAATGTTTCGGTTGGTTATGATTTGTTTTTATGATGTTTTGGCCGGATTTCGGAATATTTTGGCTGGTTTTTGGAATGTTTCGGTTGGTTTATGATTTGTTTTTATGATGTTTTGCAAAGTTTTTTGAATGTTTTGATCAGTTCTGGCTGGTTTTCTAATGTTTTGGCATCTTTTCAGAATGTTTTGATGAGTTTTGCGGGTCTAAATCATTTTGGCGGGTTTTTGGAATATTTTGGTTGGTTTTGATTTGTTTTGATGATGTTTTGGCGGGTTTTCGGAATGTTTTGGTTGGGTTTTAGAATGTTTTGTATTCTCTTGAGTTGTTTTTATTGTCTTGGCAGGTTTTGGAATGTTTGGATTCATTTTTGCGTGTTTTAAAATCTTTTGGCGGGTATTTGGAATGTTTTTTAACGGGTATTCGGAAGGTTTTGATTAGTTTTGACGGGTTTTGAAATATTTTGGCGGGTTTTTAGAGGTTTTAGATTTGTTTTGATTTGTTTTGATTCTGTTTAGCCCAGTTTTTGGTGTGTTTGGATTAGCTTTGGTGGGCTTTATCATGTTTTGTGAGGTTTTTTCGAATGTATTGATCACTTCTGTCTGGTTTTCTATTTTGGCGGGTTTGAAAATATTTTTGGATGAGTTTTGGCGGGTTTGAAAATATTTTGGCTCTTTGCGCAGAGACGACGGTGCCGGTTGCGGTGCGCTCCGGGGCGCTCCTTCTGCGGAAAGACGCCTGGCAGCGGCACTTGGGACAGCTCCGCGTCTCCGTATTCTGCGTTTCTTGCCTTCTGCATCTCAGCAAAATGCTTTCCCACTAGGTCTAGCAAGGAGAAACTGTGGCAGCTGAGTAGATGTAGCCCGGCCCGCCCTTTGAAGTTGACAAGTTCTTGGCATCTCAGAGCCTCAAGGGAAGAGCAAGGTTATCTATGGTAGGCTGGGGCAGAACTAGCAGCAAGCAGAGCAAAGTTGTCCAAGAATAGCTTCCATTGGAATGCTAATGGCAATTGAAGAGGCAGGCCAGTGGCAAGCCACTATCTTCTAGCAGTTTGAAAGTTGCAGACACAGTGCAGGTGTTGTGCGATTTCCTTCTTGGCCTCCTAGAAGGTGCCGCGCTCTCTGTCTCTTGCTTGCCAATATGTTGCCGTGTTCCTCTTATTGTTTGGTTTGTTTTGATTTGTTTTGATGATGTTTTGGCGGGTTTTCGGAATGTTTTGGTGGTGTTTCAGAATGTTTTGTTTTCTCTTGTATTGTTTATATTGTCTTGGCAGGTTTTGGAATGTTTGGATTCCTTTTGGCGGGTTTTAAAATCTTTTGGCGGGTATTTGGAATGTTTTGGGTTGCTTTCATTTGTTTTGATTATGTTTTGGCAAGTTATTGAAAGTTTGGATCACTTCAGACTGGTTTTCTAGTATTTTGGCATCTTTTCAGAATGTTTTGATGAGTTTTGGCGGGTTCTAAACTATTTTGTCGGGTTTTTGGAATGTTTTGGTTGGTTTTGATTGGTTTTTATGGTGCATTGCCAAGTTTTTTGAATGTTTTGATCAGTTCTGGCTGGTTTTCTAATGTTTTGGCATCTTTTCAGAATGTTTTGATGAGTTTTGCGGGTCTAAATCATTTTGGCGGGTTTTTGGAATGTTTCGGTTGGTTATGATTTGTTTTTATGATGTTTTGGCCGGATTTCGGCATATTTTGGTTGGTTTTTGGAATGTTTCGGTTGGTTTATGATTTGTTTTTATGATGTTTTGCAAAGTTTTTTGAATGTTTTGATCAGTTCTGGCTGGTTTTCTAATGTTTTGGCATCTTTTCAGAATGTTTTGATGAGTTTTGCGGGTCTAAATCATTTTGGCGGGTTTTTGGAATATTTTGGTTGGTTTTGATTTGTTTTTATGATGTTTTGGCGGGTTTTCGGAATGTTTTGGTTGGGTTTTAGAATGTTTTGTTTTCTCTTGTGTTGTTTATATTGTCTTGGCAGGTTTTGGAATGTTTGGATTCCTTTTGGCGGGTTTTAAAATATTTTGGCGGGTATTTGGAATGTTTTGGTGGGTATTCGGAAGGTTTTGATTTGTTTTGACGGGTTTTGAAATATTTTGGCAGGTTTTTAGAAGGTTTAGATTTGTTTTGATTTCTTTTGATTATGTTTAGCCCAGTTTTTGGTGTGTTTGGATTAGCTTTGGTGGGCCTTACCATGTTTTGTCAGGTTTTTTTGAATGTATTGATCACTTCTGTCTGGTTTTCTATTTTGGCGGGTTTGAAAATATTTTTGGATGAGTTTTGGCGGGTTTTAAAATATTTTGACTCTTTGCGCAGAGATGACGGTGCCGGTTGCGGTGCACTCCGGGGCGCTCCTTCTGCGGAAAGACGCCTGGCAGTGGCACTTGGGACAGCTCCGCGTCTCCGTATTCTGTGTTTCTTGCCTTCTGCATCTCAGCAAAATGCTTTCCCACTAGGTCTAGCAAGGAGAAACTGTGGCAGCTGAGTAGATGTAGCCCGGCCCGCCCTTTGAAGTTGACAAGTTCTTGGCATCTCAGAACCTCAAGGGAAGAGCAAGGTTATCTATGGTAGGCTGGGGCAGAACTAGCAGCAAGCAGAGCAAAGTTGTCCAAGAATAGCTTCCATTGGAATGCTAATGGCAATTGAAGAGGCAGGCCAGTGGCAAGCCACTAGCTTCTAGCAGTTTGAAAGTTGCAGACACAGTGCAGGTGTTGTGCGGCTTCCTTCTTGGCCTCCTAGAAGGTGCCGCGGTGCCGCGCTCTCCGTCTCTTGCTTGCCAATATGTTGCCGTGTTCCTCCTATTGTTTGGTTTGTTTTGATTTGTTTTGATGATGTTTTGGTGGGTTTTCGGAATGTTTTGGTGGTGTTTTAGAATGTTTTGTTTTCTCTTGTGTTGTTTATATTGTCTTGGCCGGTTTTGGAATGTTTGGATTCCTTTTGGCGGGTTTTCAAATCTTTTGGCGGGTATTTGGAATGTTTTGGTTTGCTTTCATTTGTTTTGATTATGTTTTGGCAAGTTATTGAAAGTTTGGATCACTTCTTACTGGTTTTCTAGTATTTTGGCATCTTTTCAGAATGTTTTGATGAGTTTTGGCGGGTTCTAAACTACTTTGTCGGGTTTTTGGAATGTTTCGGTTGGTTATGATTTGTTTTTATGATGTTTTGGCCGGATTTCGGCATATTTTGGTTGGTTTTTGGAATGTTTCGGTTGGTTTATGATTTGTTTTTATGATGTTTTTCAAAGTTTTTTGAATGTTTTGATCAGTTCTGGCTGGTTTTCTAATGTTTTGGCATCTTTTCAGAATGTTTTGATGAGTTTTGCGGGTCTAAATCATTTTGGCGGGTTTTTGGAATATTTTGGTTGGTTTTGATTTGTTTTGATGATGTTTTGGCGGGTTTTCGGAATGTTTTGGTTGGGTTTTAGAATGTTTTGTATTCTCTTGAGTTGTTTTTATTGTCTTGGCAGGTTTTGGAATGTTTGGATTCATTTTTGCGTGTTTTAAAATCTTTTGGCGGGTATTTGGAATGTTTTTTAACGGGTATTCGGAAGGTTTTGATTAGTTTTGACGGGTTTTGAATTATTTTGGCGGGTTTTTAGAAGGTTTAGGTTTGTTTTGATTTGTTTTGATTCTGTTTAGCCCAGTTTTTGATGTGTTTGGATTAGCTTTGGTGGGCTTTATCATGTTTTGTGAGGTTTTTTCGAATGTATTGATCACTTCTGTCTGGTTTTCTATTTTGGCGGGTTTGAAAATATTTTTGGATGAGTTTTGGCGGGTTTGAAAATATTTTGGCTCTTTGCGCAGAGATGACGGTGCCGGTTGCGGTGCGCTCCGGGGCGCTCCTTCTGCGGAAAGACGCCTGGCAGCGGCACTTGGGACAGCTCCGCGTCTCCGTATTCTGTGTTTCTTGCCTTCTGCATCTCAGCAAAATGCTTTCCCACTAGGTCTAGCAAGGAGAAACTGTGGCAGCTGAGTAGATGTAGCCCGGCCCGCCCTTTGAAGTTGACAAGTTCTTGGCATCTCAGAGCCTCAAGGGAAGAGCAAGGTTATCTATGGTAGGCTGGGGCAGAACTAGCAGCAAGCAGAGCAAAGTTGTCCAAGAATAGCTTCCATTGGAATGCTAATGGCAATTGAAGAGGCAGGCCAGTGGCAAGCCACTAGCTTCTAGCAGTTTGAAAGTTGCAGACACAGTGCAGGTGTTGTGCGATTTCCTTCTTGGCCTCCTAGAAGGTGCCGCGCTCTCTGTCTCTTGCTTGCCAATATGTTGCCGTGTTCCTCTTATTGTTTGGTTTGTTTTGATTTGTTTTTATGATGTTTTGGCGGGTTTTCGGAATGTTTTGGTGGTGTTTCAGAATGTTTTGTTTTCTCTTGTATTGTTTATATTGTCTTGGCAGGTTTTGGAATGTTTGGATTCCTTTTGGCGGGTTTTAAAATCTTTTGGCGGGTATTTGGAATGTTTTGGGTTGCTTTCATTTGTTTTGATTATGTTTTGGCAAGGTATTGAAAGTTTGGATCACTTCAGACTGGTTTTCTAGTATTTTGGCATCTTTTCAGAATGTTTTGATGAGTTTTGGCGGGTTCTAAACTATTTTGTCGGGTTTTTGGAATGTTTTGGTTGGTTTTGATTTGTTTTTATGATGCATTGCCAAGTTTTTTGAATGTTTTGATCAGTTCTGGCTGGTTTTCTAATGTTTTGGCATCTTTTCAGAATGTTTTGATGAGTTTTGCGGGTCTAAATCATTTTGGCGGGTTTTCGGAATGTTTTGGTTGGTTTTGATTTGTTTTGATGATGTTTTGGCGGGTTTTCGGAATGTTTTGGTTGGGTTTTAGAATGTTTTGTATTCTCTTGAGTTGTTTTTATTGTGTTGGCAGGGTTTGGAATGTTTGGATTCATTTTGGCGGGTTTTAAAAACTTTTGGCGGGTATTTGGAATGTTTTTTAACGGGTATTCGGAAGGTTTTGATTAGTTTTGACGGGTTTTGAAATATTTTGGCGGGTTTTTAGAGGTTTTAGATTTGTTTTGATTTGTTTTGATTCTGTTTAGCCCAGTTTTTGGTGTGTTTGGATTAGCTTTGGTGGGCTTTATCATGTTTTGTCAGGTTTTTTCGAATGTATTGATCACTTCTGTCTGGTTTTCTATTTTGGCGGGTTTGAAAATATTTTTGGATGAGTTTTGGCGGGTTTGAAAATATTTTGGCTCTTTGCGCAGAGACGACGGTGCCGGTTGCGGTGCGCTCCGGGGCGCTCCTTCTGCGGAAAGACGCCTGGCAGCGGCACTTGGGACAGCTCCGCGTCTCCGTATTCTGCGTTTCTTGCCTTCTGCATCTCAGCAAAATGCTTTCCCACTAGGTCTAGCAAGGAGAAACTGTGGCAGCTGAGTAGATGTAGCCCGGCCCGCCCTTTGAAGTTGACAAGTTCTTGGCATCTCAGAGCCTCAAGGGAAGAGCAAGGTTATCTATGGTAGGCTGGGGCAGAACTAGCAGCAAGCAGAGCAAAGTTGTCCAAGAATAGCTTCCATTGGAATGCTAATGGCAATTGAAGAGGCAGGCCAGTGGCAAGCCACTAGCTTCTAGCAGTTTGAAAGTTGCAGACACAGTGCAGGTGTTGTGCGATTTCCTTCTTGGCCTCCTAGAAGGTGCCGCGCTCTCTGTCTCTTGCTTGCCAATATGTTGCCGTGTTCCTCTTATTGTTTGGTTTGTTTTGATTTGTTTTTATGATGTTTTGGCGGGTTTTCGGAATGTTTTGGTGGTGTTTCAGAATGTTTTGTTTTCTCTTGTATTGTTTATATTGTCTTGGCAGGTTTTGGAATGTTTGGATTTGTTTTGGCGGGTTTTCAAATCTTTTGGCGGGTATTTGGAATGTTTTGGTTTGCTTTCATTTGTTTTGATTATGTTTTGGCAAGTTATTGAAAGTTTCGATCACTTCAGACTGGTTTTCTAGTATTTTGGCATCTTTTCAGAATGTTTTGATGAGTTTTGGCGGGTTCTAAACTACTTTGTCGGGTTTTTGGAATGTTTCGGTTGGTTATGATTTGTTTTTATGATGTTTTGGCCGGATTTCGGAATATTTTGGCTGGTTTTTGGAATGTTTCGGTTGGTTTATGATTTGTTTTTATGATGTTTTGCAAAGTTTTTTGAATGTTTTGATCAGTTCTGGCTGGTTTTCTAATGTTTTGGCATCTTTTCAGAATGTTTTGATGAGTTTTGCGGGTCTAAATCATTTTGGCGGGTTTTTGGAATATTTTGGTTGGTTTTGATTTGTTTTGATGATGTTTTGGCGGGTTTTCGGAATGTTTTGGTTGGGTTTTAGAATGTTTTGTATTCTCTTGAGTTGTTTTTATTGTCTTGGCAGGTTTTGGAATGTTTGGATTCATTTTTGCGTGTTTTAAAATCTTTTGGCGGGTATTTGGAATGTTTTTTAACGGGTATTCGGAAGGTTTTGATTAGTTTTGACGGGTTTTGAAATATTTTGGCGGGTTTTTAGAGGTTTTAGATTTGTTTTGATTTGTTTTGATTCTGTTTAGCCCAGTTTTTGGTGTGTTTGGATTAGCTTTGGTGGGCTTTATCATGTTTTGTGAGGTTTTTTCGAATGTATTGATCACTTCTGTCTGGTTTTCTATTTTGGCGGGTTTGAAAATATTTTTGGATGAGTTTTGGCGGGTTTTAAAATATTTTGGCGGGTATTTGGAATGTTTTGGGTTGCTTTCATTTGTTTTGATTATGTTTTGGCAAGTTATTGAAAGTTTGGATCACTTCTGACTGGTTTTCTAGTATTTTGGCATCTTTTCAGAATGTTTTGATGAGTTTTGGCGGGTTCTAAACTACTTTGTCGGGTTTTTGGAATGTTTCGGTTGGTTATGATTTGTTTTTATGATGTTTTGGCCGGATTTCGGAATATTTTGTCTGGTTTTTAGAATGTTTTGGTTGGTTTATGATTTGTTTTTATGATGTTTTGCAAAGTTTTTTGAATGTTTTGATCAGTTCTGGCTGGTTTTCTAATGTTTTGGCATCTTTTCAGAATGTTTTGATGAGTTTTGCGGGTCTAAATCATTTTGGTGGGTTTTTGGAATATTTTGGTTGGTTTTGATTTGTTTTGATGATGTTTTGGCGGGTTTTCGGAATGTTTTGGTTGGGTTTTAGAATGTTTTGTATTCTCTTGAGTTGTTTTTATTGTCTTGGCAGGTTTTGGAATGTTTGGATTCCTTTTGGCGGGTTTTAAAATATTTTGGCGGGTATTTGGAATGTTTTTTAACGGGTATTCGGAAGGTTTTGATTAGTTTTGACGGGTTTTGAATTATTTTGGCGGGTTTTTAGAAGATTTAGGTTTGTTTTGATTTGTTTTGATTCTGTTTAGCCCAGTTTTTGATGTGTTTGGATTAGCTTTGGTGGGCTTTATCATGTTTTGTGAGGTTTTTTCGAATGTATTGATCACTTCTGTCTGGTTTTCTATTTTGGCGGGTTTGAAAATATTTTTGGATGAGTTTTGGCGGGTTTGAAAATATTTTGGCTCTTTGCGCAGAGACGACGGTGCCGGTTGCGGTGCGCTCCGGGGCGCTCCTTCTGCGGAAAGACGCCTGGCAGCGGCACTTGGGACAGCTCCGCGTCTCCGTATTCTGCGTTTCTTGCCTTCTGCATCTCAGCAAAATGCTTTCCCACTAGGTCTAGCAAGGAGAAACTGTGGCAGCTGAGTAGATGTAGCCCGGCCCGCCCTTTGAAGTTGACAAGTTCTTGGCATCTCAGAGCCTCAAGGGAAGAGCAAGGTTATCTATGGTAGGCTGGGGCAGAACTAGCAGCAAGCAGAGCAAAGTTGTCCAAGAATAGCTTCCATTGGAATGCTAATGGCAATTGAAGAGGCAGGCCAGTGGCAAGCCACTATCTTCTAGCAGTTTGAAAGTTGCAGACACAGTGCAGGTGTTGTGCGATTTCCTTCTTGGCCTCCTAGAAGGTGCCGCGCTCTCTGTCTCTTGCTTGCCAATATGTTGCCGTGTTCCTCTTATTGTTTGGTTTGTTTTGATTTGTTTTTATGATGTTTTGGCGGGTTTTCGGAATGTTTTGGTGGTGTTTCAGAATGTTTTGTTTTCTCTTGTATTGTTTATATTGTCTTGGCAGGTTTTGGAATGTTTGGATTTGTTTTGGCGGGTTTTCAAATCTTTTGGCGGGTATTTGGAATGTTTTGGTTTGCTTTCATTTGTTTTGATTATGTTTTGGCAAGTTATTGAAAGTTTCGATCACTTCAGACTGGTTTTCTAGTATTTTGGCATCTTTTCAGAATGTTTTGATGAGTTTTGGCGGGTTCTAAACTATTTTGTCGGGTTTTTGGAATGTTTTGGTTGGTTTTGATTTGTTTTTATGATGTTTTGCCAAGTTTTTTGAATGTTTTGATCAGTTCTGGCTGGTTTTCTAATGTTTTGGCATCTTTTCAGAATGTTTTGATGAGTTTTGCGGGTCTAAATAATTTTGGCGGGTTTTCGGAATGTTTTGGTTGGTTTTGATTTGTTTTGATGATGTTTTGGCGGGTTTTCGGAATGTTTTGGTTGGGTTTTAGAATGTTTTGTATTCTCTTGAGTTGTTTTTATTGTGTTGGCAGGGTTTGGAATGTTTGGATTCATTTTGGCGGGTTTTAAAAACTTTTGGCGGGTATTTGGAATGTTTTTTAACGGGTATTCGGAAGGTTTTGATTAGTTTTGACGGGTTTTGAAATATTTTGGCGGGTTTTTAGAGGTTTTAGATTTGTTTTGATTTGTTTTGATTCTGTTTAGCCCAGTTTTTGGTGTGTTTGGATTAGCTTTGGTGGGCTTTATCATGTTTTGTCAGGTTTTTTCGAATGTATTGATCACTTCTGTCTGGTTTTCTATTTTGGCGGGTTTGAAAATAGTTTTGGATGAGTTTTGGCGGGTTTGAAAATATTTTGGCTTTTTGCGCAGAGATGACGCTGCCGTTTGCGGTGCGCTCCGGGGCGCTCCTTCTGCGGAAAGACGCCTGGCAGCGGCACTTGGGACAGCTCCGCGTCTCCGTATTCTGCGTTTCTTGCCTTCTGCATCTCAGCAAAATGCTTTCCCACTAGGTCTAGCAAGGAGAAACTGTGGCAGCTGAGTAGATGTAGCCCGGCCCGCCCTTTGAAGTTGACAAGTTCTTGGCATCTCAGAGCCTCAAGGGAAAAGCAAGGTTATCTATGGTAGGCTGGGGCAGAACTAGCAGCAAGCAGAGCAAAGTTGTCCAAGAATAGCTTCCATTGGAATGCTAATGGCAATTGAAGAGGCAGGCCAGTGGCAAGCCACTAGCTTCTAGCAGTTTGAAAGTTGCAGACACAGTGCAGGTGTTGTGCGATTTCCTTCTTGGCCTCCTAGAAGGTGCCGCGTTCTCTGTCTCTTGCTTGCCAATATGTTGCCGTGTTCCTCCTATTGTTTGGTTTGTTTTGATTTGTTTTTATGATCTTTTGGCGGGTTTTCGGAATGTTTTGGTGGTGTTTTAGAATGTTTTGTTTTCTCTTGTGTTGTTTTTATTGTGTTGGCAGGTTTTGGAATGTTTGGATTTGTTTTGGCAGGTTTTCAAATCTTTTGGCGGGTATTTGGAATGTTTTGGTTTGCTTTCATTTGTTTTGATTATGTTTTGGCAAGTTATTGAAAGTTTGGATCACTTCAGACTGGTTTTCTAGTATTTTGGCATCTTTTCAGAATGTTTTGATCAGTTTTGGCGGGTTCTATAATATTTTGTCGGGTTTTTGGGATGTTTTGGTTGGTTTTGAGTCGTTTTTATTTTGATTTTGCGGGTTTTCAGAATGTTTTGGTTGGTTTTGATTTCTTTTAAATATTATTTTGTGGGTTTTGGAATGTTTTGATTTGTTTTGTCTAGTTTAAAATATTTTGGCATGTATTTGGAAGGTTTTGTTTGTTTTCATTTTTTTTGGTTATGTTTTGGCAAGGTTTTTTTTTGGTTTGATCAGTTCTGGCTGGGTTTCTAATATGTTGGCCGATTTTCAGAATGTTTTGATCAGTTTTGGCGAGTTTTAAGATATTTTAGAGGTTGTTTATAATATTGTGGTTTCTTTAGATTGTTTTTACTATATTTTGGCGGGTTTTTTTGAATGTTTCGATCACTTCTGGCTGGTTTTATATTTTGGCGTGTTTTTAGAATTTTTAATATTTTGGCTCTTCTCGCAGAGATTATGTTGCCAGTTTCGGGGCGCTTCGTGGCGCTTCTGTGGTATGACGCCTGGCAGTAGTACTTATGTTCTAATGCTCTGTATCCAGGTGCAATGTGCCTCCAGACGCCACTGTGTCTACTTTGACAGTGCCACGTGCCTCCTGTAAACTGACATCAGGAACATAGGCACATGAGTTTTTTTTTCCCAGGGAAAATGGTCGCGTCCCTGTCCATGGGAAAGAGTTCTGGAGTCAATGGCTGCCTGCTGAAATTCCAAAGATCACAGGATGCCTCCCAGATGCAGCTGCCACCAAATGCAACCTTGGCTGTGTTGCAGTCCATTTTGGGAGGGGGCACCCCGGGGAGTTACCGGAGGGCCCCCTAGGCTGTGAGTGCACTGGCAGCAGCAGGCAGGCAAGGAGATTCCACAGGGATTCTGAGGGTGCAGATTAAATGAGGGTTTATTGGGGGTCCCATCCCCGGGAACAGCACGGTTTCTGAGGGAAAAAGGGGGAAGGGGGAGGGGGAAGGAGGGGGAGCCTAGGGGAGGGAAGGGCCAACAGGGTAGGAAGGCGAAGAGGGAGGAAAGGATAAGAGAGCAACTGGTCTCACTCGCACGGTTTATAAGGCAGATTGAAAGTGGGCACGGAATGAGACTTGGATTACAGATACAGGATGCCAAAGGATTACAGATACGGGATGCTCCAGGACAGGACCACAGGCTTGGGATAGACAATAACTTTTGGAGGGGTGAGACAGAGAATACCATTTAAATAAAATGCAATACTACATGGATGGTTTGACAGTGCCAAGTGTCTCCTGCAAATTGACATCAGGAACCTGGACTGGTAAGTTTTGTTTCCCAGTTAAAAGGGCCAGCAGTTGTGTAAAACGGCCAGTGGCAGGGAGTGGCCTGCTGCCTGCTGAAATTCCAAAGGTAGCAGGATGCCGCCAGGACACAAAGTGCAAACA
This sequence comes from Passer domesticus, assembly GCF_036417665.1. Lineage (NCBI taxonomy): Eukaryota > Metazoa > Chordata > Aves > Passeriformes > Passeridae > Passer > Passer domesticus. The sequence continues at coordinate 62,089,002 of NC_087474.1, forward strand.
TCAGCAAGTCTGGCTGGTATGACAGTAATACGTGCCTCCTGCGAACTATCAGGAAACTGGGCGGATGAGTTTTATTTCCCAGGGAAAACGGCCAGCATTTGGGCCCAACCACCAGTGGCCCAGACAGGCCGGATGCCTGCTGAAATTCCAAAAGTCGCAGGATGCCACCCAGACCAATGTGCCACCATCAGCAATGGTGGCTGGTTTGAAAGATCCAAGTGCCTCCTGCAAACTGACATCAGGTACCTGGCCTGGTGAGTTTTGTTTCCCAGGGAAAAGGGTCAGGGTTCATGTTGAGGGGCAAGGGGCATGGAATGGACAACTGCCTGCTGAAATTCCAAAGGTGGCAGGATGCATCTCAGACGCAAGGTGCCACCAGAGGCAACTGCGGCTGGACTGACAGTGTCACGTGCCTCCTGCAAACGGACATCAAGAACCAGGGATGATCAGTTTTGTTCCCCAGCAAAAAGGTCCACTGTTTTTTGCAAGGTGCCAATGGCGCAGGATGGCCAGCTGCCTCCAGAAATTCCGAATGTCGCATGATGCCTCCCAGACGAAGGTACCAACATGAGCAACTGTGGCTGGTTTGACAGTGCCAAGTGCCTCCTGCAAACTGACATCAGGCATCTGGCCTGGTCAGATTTGTTTCCCAGGCAAAAGGCCCAGTGTTCGTTTGCAGGTGACAGTGGCCCAGAGTGGCTGACTGACTACCAAAATTCCGAACATCGCAGGATGCCTCCGAGCGGCAAGCTGCCAGAAAATGCAACTGTGGCTGATTTTTACAGTGAAAAGTGCCTCCTGCAAACAGACAACAGGAACCTGGCCTGGTGACTTTTGTTTCTCTGGGGAAAGGCCATGGTTCGTGTCCAGTGTCCGGGGGCCTGGAGTGGCCGGCTGCCTGCTGAAATTCCGCATGGATCAGGATACATCCCAGATGCAAGTTGCCCCCACAGGCAACTGTGGCTGGTTTGACAGTGCCAAGTGCCACCTGTAAACTGACATCAGGAACCTGGCCTGGTGACTTTTGTTTCTCTGGGGAAAGTCCATCATTCATGTCCAGGGCCCTGTGGCCTGGAGTGGCCGGCTGCCTGCTGAAATTCCGCACGGATGATGATACCTCCCAGATGCAAGGTGCCCCCAGAGGCAACTGTGCCTGGTTTGACAGTGCCAAGTGCCACCTGCAAACTGACATCAGGAACCTGGCCTGCTGACTTTTGTTTCTCTGGGGAAAGGCCACGGTTCATGTCCAGGGCCTTGCGGCCCGGAGTTGCCGGCTTCCTGCTGAAATTCCGCAAGGATCAGGATAACTCCAGGACCGAAAGTACCACCACAGGAAACTGTGGCTAGTTTGACAGTGCCAAGTGCCTCCTGCAAACTGACATCAGGAACCTGGCCTGGTGACTTTTGTTTCTCTGGGGAAAAGCCATGGATCATGTCCAGGGCCTGGTGGCCCGGAGTGGCCGACTGCCTGCTGAAATTCCTCACGGTGGAGGATTCCGCCTAGATGCAAGGTGCCGCCACTGGCAACTGTGGCTGGTTTGACAGTGCCAAGTGCCTCCTGCAAACTGACATCAGCAACCTGGCCTGGTGAATTTTGTTTCCCTGGGGAAAGGCCACCATTCATGGCCAGGGCAGTGTGGCCCGGAGTGGCCGGATGCCTGCTGAAATTCCGAATGGATCCGTATACCGCCGAGATGCAAGGTGCCGCCACAGGCAACAGTGGCTGGTTTGACAGTGCCATGTGCCTCCTGCAAACTGATATCGGGAACCTGGCCTGGTGACTTTTGTTTCTCTGGGGAAAGGCCATCATTCTCGTTCGAGGCCTGCAGGCCCGGATTGGCTGGCTGCCTGCTGAATTTCCGCACAGTTGAGGATGCCTCCCAGATGCAAGGTGCTCCCAGAGGCAACTGTGGCTGGTTTGACAGTGCCAAGTGCCTCCTGCAAACTGACATCAGGAACCTGGCCTGGTGACTTTTGTTTCTCTGGGGAAAGGCAATGGTTCCTCTCCAGGGCCCGGTGGCTCGAGTGGCCGGCTGCCTGCTGAAATTCCGAAGGGATCAGAATACCGCCTAGATGGAAGGTGCCGCCACAGGCAACAGTGGCTGGTTTGACAGTGCCAAGTGCCTCCTGCAAACTTATATCAGGAACCTGGCCTGGTGACTTTTGTTTCTCTGGGGAAAGGCCATGGTTCATGTCCAGGGCCTGGTGGCCCGGAGTGGCCGACTGCTTGCAGAAATTCCGCACGGTGGAGGATTCCGCCTAGATGCAAGGTGCCGCCACTGGCAACAGTGGCTGGTTTGACAGTGCCAAGTGCCACCTGCAAACTGACATCAGGAACCTGGCCTGGTGACTTTTGTTTCTCTGATGAAAGGCCACCGTTCATGGCCCTAACCGGGTGGCCCAGAGTGGCCGGCTGCCTGCTGAAATTCCGAACGGATCAGGATACCTCCGAGATTCAAGGTGCTCCCACAGGCAACTGTGGCTGGTTTGACAGTGCCAAGTGCCTCCTGCAAACAGATATCGGGAAACTGGCCTGGTGACTTTTGTTTCTCTGATGAAAGGCCATCATTCTAGTTCGAGGCCTGCAGGCCCGGATTGGCCGGCTGCCTGCTGAAATTCCGAACGGATCAGGATACCGCCGAGATTCAAGGTGCCCCCACAGGCAACTGTGGCTGGTTTGACAGTGCCAAGTGCCTCCTGCAAACTGATATCGGGAACCTGGCCTGGTGACTTTTGTTTCTCTGGGGAAAGGCCATCATTCTTGTTCGAGGCCTGCAGGCCCGGATTGGCCGGCTGCCTGCTGAAATTCTGCACGGATCAGGATACCTCCCAGATGAAATGTGCCCACACAGGCACCTGTGGCTGGTTTGACAGTGCCAAGTGCCTCCTGCAAACTGATATCGGGAACCTGGCCTCGTGACTTTTGTTTCTCTGGGGAAAGGCCATCATTTTTGTTCGAGGCCTGCTGGCCCGGATTGGCTGGCTGCCTGGTGAATTTCCGCACAGTTGAGGATACCTCCCAGATGCAACATGCTCCCACAGGCAACTGCGGCTGGTTTGACAGTGCCAAGTGCCTCCTGCAAACTGACATCAGGTACCTGGCCTGGTGAGTTTTGTTTCCCAGGGAAAAGGGTCAGGGTTCATGTTGAGGGGCAAGGGGCATGGAATGGACAACTGCCTGCTGAAATTCCAAAGGTGGCAGGATGCATCTCAGACGCAAGGTGCCACCAGAGGCAACTGCGGCTGGACTGACAGTGTCACGTGCCTCCTGCAAACGGACATCAAGAACCAGGGATGATCAGTTTTGTTCCCCAGCAAAAAGGTCCACTGTTTTTTGCAAGGTGCCAATGGCGCAGGATGGCCAGCTGCCTCCAGAAATTCCGAATGTCGCATGATGCCTCCCAGACGAAGGTACCAACATGAGCAACTGTGGCTGGTTTGACAGTGCCAAGTGCCTCCTGCAAACTGACATCAGGCATCTGGCCTGGTCAGATTTGTTTCCCAGGCAAAAGGCCCAGTGTTCGTTTGCAGGTGACAGTGGCCCAGAGTGGCTGACTGACTACCAAAATTCCGAACATCGCAGGATGCCTCCGAGCGGCAAGCTGCCAGAAAATGCAACTGTGGCTGATTTTTACAGTGAAAAGTGCCTCCTGCAAACAGACAACAGGAACCTGGCCTGGTGACTTTTGTTTCTCTGGGGAAAGGCCATGGTTCGTGTCCAGTGTCCGGGGGCCTGGAGTGGCCGGCTGCCTGCTGAAATTCCGCATGGATCAGGATACATCCCAGATGCAAGTTGCCCCCACAGGCAACTGTGGCTGGTTTGACAGTGCCAAGTGCCACCTGTAAACTGACATCAGGAACCTGGCCTGGTGACTTTTGTTTCTCTGGGGAAAGTCCATCATTCATGTCCAGGGCCCTGTGGCCTGGAGTGGCCGGCTGCCTGCTGAAATTCCGCACGGATGATGATACCTCCCAGATGCAAGGTGCCCCCAGAGGCAACTGTGCCTGGTTTGACAGTGCCAAGTGCCACCTGCAAACTGACATCAGGAACCTGGCCTGCTGACTTTTGTTTCTCTGGGGAAAGGCCATGGTTCATGTCCAGGGCCTTGCGGCCCGGAGTTGCCGGCTTCCTGCTGAAATTCCGCAAGGATCAGGATAACTCCAGGACCGAAAGTACCACCACAGGAAACTGTGGCTAGTTTGACAGTGCCAAGTGCCTCCTGCAAACTGACATCAGGAACCTGGCCTGGTGACTTTTGTTTCTCTGGGGAAAAGCCATGGATCATGTCCAGGGCCTGGTGGCCCGGAGTGGCCGACTGCCTGCTGAAATTCCTCACGGTGGAGGATTCCGCCTAGATGCAAGGTGCCGCCACTGGCAACTGTGGCTGGTTTGACAGTGCCAAGTGCCTCCTGCAAACTGACATCAGCAACCTGGCCTGGTGAATTTTGTTTCCCTGGGGAAAGGCCACCATTCATGGCCAGGGCAGTGTGGCCCGGAGTGGCCGGATGCCTGCTGAAATTCCGAATGGATCCGTATACCGCCGAGATGCAAGGTGCCGCCACAGGCAACAGTGGCTGGTTTGACAGTGCCAAGTGCCTCCTGCAAACTGACATCAGGAACCTGGCCCGGTGACTTTTGTTTCTCTGGGGAAAGGCCATCATTCTTGTTCGAGGCCTGCAGGCCCGGATTGGCTGGCTGCCTGCTGAATTTCCGCACAGTTGAGGATGCCTCCCAGATGCAAGGTGCTCCCAGAGGCAACTGTGGCTGGTTTGACAGTGCCAAGTGCCTCCTGCAAACTGACATCAGGAACCTGGCCTGGTGACTTTTGTTTCTCTGGGGAAAGGCAATGGTTCCTCTCCAGGGCCCGGTGGCTCGAGTGGCCGGCTGCCTGCTGAAATTCCGAAGGGATCAGAATACCGCCTAGATGGAAGGTGCCGCCACAGGCAACAGTGGCTGGTTTGACAGTGCCAAGTGCCTCCTGCAAACTTATATCAGGAACCTGGCCTGGTGACTTTTGTTTCTCTGGGGAAAGGCCATGGTTCATGTCCAGGGCCTGGTGGCCCGGAGTGGCCGACTGCTTGCAGAAATTCCGCACGGTGGAGGATTCCGCCTAGATGCAAGGTGCCGCCACTGGCAACAGTGGCTGGTTTGACAGTGCCAAGTGCCACCTGCAAACTGACATCAGGAACCTGGCCTGGTGACTTTTGTTTCTCTGATGAAAGGCCACCGTTCATGGCCCTAACCGGGTGGCCCAGAGTGGCCGGCTGCCTGCTGAAATTCCGAACGGATCAGGATACCTCCGAGATTCAAGGTGCTCCCACAGGCAACTGTGGCTGGTTTGACAGTGCCAAGTGCCTCCTGCAAACAGATATCGGGAAACTGGCCTGGTGACTTTTGTTTCTCTGATGAAAGGCCATCATTCTAGTTCGAGGCCTGCAGGCCCGGATTGGCCGGCTGCCTGCTGAAATTCCGAACGGATCAGGATACCGCCGAGATTCAAGGTGCCCCCACAGGCAACTGTGGCTGGTTTGACAGTGCCAAGTGCCTCCTGCAAACTGACATCAGGAACCTGGCCTGGTGACTTTTGTTTCTCTGGGGAAAGGCCATCATTCTTGTTCGAGGCCTGCAGGCCCGGATTGGCCGGCTGCCTGCTGAAATTCTGCACGGATCAGGATACCTCCCAGATGAAATGTGCCCACACAGGCACCTGTGGCTGGTTTGACAGTGCCAAGTGCCTCCTGCAAACTGATATCGGGAACCTGGCCTGGTGACTTTTGTTTCTCTGGGGAAAGGCCATCATTTTTGTTCGAGGCCTGCTGGCCCGGATTGGCTGGCTGCCTGGTGAATTTCCGCACAGTTGAGGATACCTCCCAGATGCAACATGCTCCCACAGGCAACTGCGGCTGGTTTGACAGTGCCAAGTGCCTCCTGCAAACTGACATCAGGTACCTGGCCTGGTGAGTTTTGTTTCCCAGGGAAAAGGGTCAGGGTTCATGTTGAGGGGCAAGGGGCATGGAATGGACAACTGCCTGCTGAAATTCCAAAGGTGGCAGGATGCATCTCAGACGCAAGGTGCCACCAGAGGCAACTGCGGCTGGACTGACAGTGTCACGTGCCTCCTGCAAACGGACATCAAGAACCAGGGATGATCAGTTTTGTTCCCCAGCAAAAAGGTCCACTGTTTTTTGCAAGGTGCCAATGGCGCAGGATGGCCAGCTGCCTCCAGAAATTCCGAATGTCGCATGATGCCTCCCAGACGAAGGTACCAACATGAGCAACTGTGGCTGGTTTGACAGTGCCAAGTGCCTCCTGCAAACTGACATCAGGCATCTGGCCTGGTCAGATTTGTTTCCCAGGCAAAAGGCCCAGTGTTCGTTTGCAGGTGACAGTGGCCCAGAGTGGCTGACTGACTACCAAAATTCCGAACATCGCAGGATGCCTCCGAGCGGCAAGCTGCCAGAAAATGCAACTGTGGCTGATTTTTACAGTGAAAAGTGCCTCCTGCAAACAGACAACAGGAACCTGGCCTGGTGACTTTTGTTTCTCTGGGGAAAGGCCATGGTTCGTGTCCAGTGTCCGGGGGCCTGGAGTGGCCGGCTGCCTGCTGAAATTCCGCATGGATCAGGATACATCCCAGATGCAAGTTGCCCCCACAGGCAACTGTGGCTGGTTTGACAGTGCCAAGTGCCACCTGTAAACTGACATCAGGAACCTGGCCTGGTGACTTTTGTTTCTCTGGGGAAAGTCCATCATTCATGTCCAGGGCCCTGTGGCCTGGAGTGGCCGGCTGCCTGCTGAAATTCCGCACGGATGATGATACCTCCCAGATGCAAGGTGCCCCCAGAGGCAACTGTGCCTGGTTTGACAGTGCCAAGTGCCACCTGCAAACTGACATCAGGAACCTGGCCTGCTGACTTTTGTTTCTCTGGGGAAAGGCCACGGTTCATGTCCAGGGCCTTGCGGCCCGGAGTTGCCGGCTTCCTGCTGAAATTCCGCAAGGATCAGGATAACTCCAGGACCGAAAGTACCACCACAGGAAACTGTGGCTAGTTTGACAGTGCCAAGTGCCTCCTGCAAACTGACATCAGGAACCTGGCCTGGTGACTTTTGTTTCACTGGGGAAAAGCCATGGATCATGTCCAGGGCCTGGTGGCCCGGAGTGGCCGACTGCCTGCTGAAATTCCTCACGGTGGAGGATTCCGCCTAGATGCAAGGTGCCGCCACTGGCAACTGTGGCTGGTTTGACAGTGCCAAGTGCCTCCTGCAAACTGACATCAGCAACCTGGCCTGGTGAATTTTGTTTCCCTGGGGAAAGGCCACCATTCATGGCCAGGGCAGTGTGGCCCGGAGTGGCCGGATGCCTGCTGAAATTCCGAATGGATCCGTATACCGCCGAGATGCAAGGTGCCGCCACAGGCAACAGTGGCTGGTTTGACAGTGCCAAGTGCCTCCTGCAAACTGACATCAGGAACCTGGCCCGGTGACTTTTGTTTCTCTGGGGAAAGGCCATCATTCTTGTTCGAGGCCTGCAGGCCCGGATTGGCTGGCTGCCTGCTGAATTTCCGCACAGTTGAGGATGCCTCCCAGATGCAAGGTGCTCCCAGAGGCAACTGTGGCTGGTTTGACAGTGCCAAGTGCCTCCTGCAAACTGACATCAGGAACCTGGCCTGGTGACTTTTGTTTCTCTGGGGAAAGGCAATGGTTCCTCTCCAGGGCCCGGTGGCTCGAGTGGCCGGCTGCCTGCTGAAATTCCGAAGGGATCAGAATACCGCCTAGATGGAAGGTGCCGCCACAGGCAACAGTGGCTGGTTTGACAGTGCCAAGTGCCTCCTGCAAACTTATATCAGGAACCTGGCCTGGTGACTTTTGTTTCTCTGGGGAAAGGCCATGGTTCATGTCCAGGGCCTGGTGGCCCGGAGTGGCCGACTGCTTGCAGAAATTCCGCACGGTGGAGGATTCCGCCTAGATGCAAGGTGCCGCCACTGGCAACAGTGGCTGGTTTGACAGTGCCAAGTGCCACCTGCAAACTGACATCAGGAACCTGGCCTGGTGACTTTTGTTTCTCTGATGAAAGGCCACCGTTCATGGCCCTAACCGGGTGGCCCAGAGTGGCCGGCTGCCTGCTGAAATTCCGAACGGATCAGGATACCTCCGAGATTCAAGGTGCTCCCACAGGCAACTGTGGCTGGTTTGACAGTGCCAAGTGCCTCCTGCAAACAGATATCGGGAAACTGGCCTGGTGACTTTTGTTTCTCTGATGAAAGGCCATCATTCTAGTTCGAGGCCTGCAGGCCCGGATTGGCCGGCTGCCTGCTGAAATTCCGAACGGATCAGGATACCGCCGAGATTCAAGGTGCCCCCACAGGCAACTGTGGCTGGTTTGACAGTGCCAAGTGCCTCCTGCAAACTGACATCAGGAACCTGGCCTGGTGACTTTTGTTTCTCTGGGGAAAGGCCATCATTCTTGTTCGAGGCCTGCAGGCCCGGATTGGCCGGCTGCCTGCTGAAATTCTGCACGGATCAGGATACCTCCCAGATGAAATGTGCCCACACAGGCACCTGTGGCTGGTTTGACAGTGCCAAGTGCCTCCTGCAAACTGATATCGGGAACCTGGCCTGGTGACTTTTGTTTCTCTGGGGAAAGGCCATCATTTTAGTTCGAGGCCTGCTGGCCCGGATTGGCTGGCTGCCTGGTGAATTTCCGCACAGTTGAGGATACCTCCCAGATGCAACATGCTCCCACAGGCAACTGCGGCTGGTTTGACAGTGCCAAGTGCCTCCTGCAAACTGACATCAGGAACCTGGCCTGGTGACTTTTGTTTCTCTGGGGAAAGGCCATGGTTCCTCTCCAGGGCCCGGTGGCTCGAGTGGCCGGCTGCCTGCTGAAATTCCGCACGGATCAGGATATCTCCCCGATGCGAGGTGCTCCCACAGGCAACTGTGGCTGGTTTGACAGTGCCAAGTGCCTCCTGCAAACTGACATCAGGAACGTGGCCTGGTGATTTTTGTTTCTCTTTGGAAAGGCCATTGTACGTGTGCAGGGCAAGCTTCCCGGAGTGGCTGGCCGCCTGCTGAAATTCAGCACGGATCAGGGTACCTACGAGACAGATAGTACCACCACAGGCAACAGTGGCTGGTTTGACAGTGCCAAGTGCCTGCTGCAAACTGACATCAGGAACCCGGCCTGGTGACTTTTGTTTCTCTGGGGAAAGGCCTTGGTTCGTGTCCAGTGCCCGGTGGCCTGGAGTGGCCAGCTCCCTGCTGAAATTCCGCATGGATCAGAATACCGCCGAGATGTAAGGTGCCGCCACAGGCAACAGTGGCTGGTTTGACAGTGCCAAGTGCCTCCTGCAAACTGACATCAGGAACCTGGCCTGGTGACTTTTATTTCTCTGGGGAAAGGCCATGTTTCGTGTCCATTGTCCGGTGGCCTGGAGTGGCCGGCTGCATGCTGAAATTTCGCACGGATGAGGATATATCCCAGATGCAATTTGCCCCCACAGGCAACTGTGGCTGGTTTGACATTGCCAAGTGCCACCTGTAAACTGACATCAGGAACCTGGCCTGGTGACTTTTGTTTCTCTGGGGAAAGGCCACGGTTCATGTCCAGGGCCTTGCGGCCCGGAGTGGCCAGCTGCCTGCTGAAATTCCGCACGGTTGAGGATACCTCCCAGATGCAAGGTGCCCCCAGAGGCAACTGTGGCTGGTTTGACAGTGCCAAGTGCCTCCTGCAAACTGACATCAGGAACCTGGCCTGGTGACTTTTGTTTCTCTATGGAATGGCCATCATTCTTTTCCGGGGCCCAGAGTGGCCGGAGTGTCCGGCTGCCTGCTGAAATTCCACACGGTTGAGGATACCTCCCAGATGCAAGGTGTCCCCACAGGCAACTGTGGCTTGTTTGACAGTGCCAAGTGCCTCCTGCCAACTGACATCAGGAACCTGGCCTGGTGACTTTTGTTTCTCTGGGGAAAGGCCATCGTTCATCTCCAGGGCCCGCTGGCCCGGAGTGGCCGGCTGCCTGCTGAAATTCCGCATGGATCAGGATGCCTCCCAGATGAAAAATGCCCCCAGGGGCAACTGCGTCTGGTTTGACAGTGCCAAGTGCCTCCTGCAAACTGACATCAGGAACCTGGCCTGGTGACTTTTGTTTCTCTGGGGATTGGCCATCATTCTTGTCCGGGGCACGGTGGCCCGGAGTGGCCGGCTGCCTGCTGAAATTCCGCAAGGATCAGGATACCTTCCAGACCGAAAGTACCAAACAAGGCAACTGCGTCTGGTTTGACAGTGCCAAGTGCCTCCTGCAAACTGACGTCAGGAACCCGGCCTGGTGACTTTTGTTTCTCTGGGGAAAGGCCATGGTTCGTGTCCAGTGCCCTGTGGCCTGGAGTGGCTGGCTGCCTGCTGAAATTCCGCACGGATGATGATACCTCCCAGATGCAAGGTGCCCACACAGGCAACTGTGGCTGGTTTGACAGTGCCAAGTGCCACCTGCAAACTGACATCAGAACCTGGCCTGGTGACTTTTGTTTCTCTGGGGAAAGGCCACGGTTCATGTCCATGGCCTTGCGGCCCGGAGCTGCCGGCTCCCTGCTGAAATTCAGCACGGATCAGGATACCTCCCAGACAGATGGTACCACCCAAGGCAAATGTGGCTGGTTTGACAGTGCCAAGTGCCTCCTGCAAACTGACATCAGGAACCTGGCCTGGTGACTTTTGTTTCTCTGGGGAAAGGCCATCGATCCTCTCTAGGGCCCGGTGGCCCGGAGTGGCCGGCTGCCTGCTGAAATTCCGAAGGGATCAGAATACCACCTTGATGTAAGGTGCGGCCACAGGCAACAGTGGCTGGTTTGACAGTGCCAAGTGCCTCCTGCAAACTGACATCAGCAACCTGGCCTGGTGGCTTTTGTTTCTCTGGGTAAAGGCCATGGTTCATGTCCAGGGCCTGGTGGCCAGGAGTGGCCGGCTGCCTGCTGAAATTCTGCATGGATCAGGATGCCTCCCAGATGAATAATGCCCCCAGAGGAAACTGTGGCTGGTTTGACAGTGCCAAGTGCCTCCTGCAAACTGACATCAGGAACCTGGCCAGTTGACTTTTGTTTCTCTGGGGAAAGGCCATGGTTCATGTCCAGGGCCTGGTGGCCCGGAGTGGCCGGCTGCCTGCTGAAATTCCGCATGGATCAGGATGCCTCCCAGAGGAAAAATGTCCCCAGAGGAAAGTGCGTCTGGTTTGACAGTGCCAAGTGCCTCCTGCAAACTGACATCAGGAACCTGGCCTGGTGACTTTTGTTTCTCTGGGGAAAAGCCATGGTTCATGTCCAGGGCCTGGTGGCCCGGAGTGGCAGCATGCCTGCTGAAATTCTGCATGGATCAGGATGCCGCCGAGATGGAAGGTGCCACCACAGGCACCTGTGGCTGGTTTGACAGTGCCAAGTGCCTCCTGCAAACTGACATCAGGAACCTGGCCTGGTAAGTTTTGTTTCTCTGGGGAAAGGCCACGGTTCATGTCCAGGGCCTGGTGGCCCGGAGTGGCCGGCTGCCTGCTGAAATTCCACATGGATCAGGATGCCTCCCAGATGAAAAATGCCCCCAGAGGAAACTGCGTCAGGTTTGACAGTGCCAAGTGCCTCCTGCAAACTGACATCAGGAAACTGGCCTGGTGACTTTTGTTTCTCTGGGGAAAGGGCATCATTCTTGTCCGGGGCCCAGAGTGGCCGGAGTAGCCGGCTGCGTGCTGAAATTTCTCACGGTTGAGGATACCTCCCAGATGCAAGGTGTCCCACAGGAAACTGTGGCTGGTTTGACAGTGCCAAGTGCCTCCTGCAAACTGACATCAGGAACCTGGCCTGGTGACTTTTGTTTCTCTGGGGAAAAGCCATGGTCCATGTCCAGGGCCTGGTGGCCCGGATTGGCCGGCTGCCTGCTGAAATTCTGCAAGGATCAGGATACATCCCAGACCGAAAGTACCAAACAAGGCAACTGTGCCTGGTTTGACAGTGCCAAGTGCCTCCTGCAAACTGACGTCAGGAACCTGGCCTGGTGACTTCTGTTTCTCTGATGAAAGGCCACTGTTCATGGCCCTGACCGGGTGGCCCGGAGTGGACGGTTGCCTGCTGTAATTCCGAACGGATCAGGATACCGCTGAGATTCAAGCTGCTCCCACAGGCAACAGTGGCCTGTTTGACAGTGCCAAGTGCCTCCTGCAAACAGATATCGGGAACCTGGCCTCGTGACTTTTGTTTCTCTGGCGAAAGGCCATCATTCTAGTTCGAGGCCTGCAGGCCAGGGTTGGCCGGCTGCCTGCTGAAATTCCGAACGGATCAGGGTACCGCCGAGATTCAAGGTGCTCCCACAGGCAACTGTGGCTGGTTTGACAGTGCCAAGTGCCTCCTGCAAACTGACATCAGGAACCTGGCCTGGTAACTTTTGTTTCTCTGGGGAAAGGCCACCTTTCATGGCCAGGGCAGTATGGCCCGGAGTGGCCGGATTCCTGCTGAAATTCCGAACGGATCCGTATACCGCCGAGATGAAAGGTGCCGCCACAGGCAACTGCGGCTGGTTTGACAGTGCCAAGTGCCTCCTGCAAACTGATATCGGGAACCTGGCCTGCTGAGTTTTGTTTCTCAGGGGAAAGGCCATCATTCTTGTCCGGGGCACGGTGGCCGGGAGTGGCCGGCTGCCTGCTGAAATTCCGCACGGATGATGATACCTCCCAGACGCAAGGTGCCCCCACAGGCAACTGCGTCTGGTTTGACAGTGCCAAGTGCCTCCTGCAAACTGACATCAGGAACCTGGCCCGGTGACTTTTGTTTCTCTGGGGAAAGGCCACGGTTCATGTCCAGGGCCTGGTAGCCCGGAGCTGCCGGCTCCCTGCTGAAATTCAGCACGGATCAGGATACCTCCCAGACAGATGGTACCACCACAGGCAACTGTGCCTGGTTTGACAGTGCCAAGTGCCTCCTGCAAACTGACATCAGGAACCTGGCCTGGTGACTTTTGTTTCTCTGGGGAAAGGCCATCATTCTTGTTCGAGGCCTGCAGGCCCGGAGTGGCCGGCTGCCTGCTGAAATTCTGCACGGATCAGGATACCTCCCAGATGAAATGTGCCCACACAGGCACCTGTGGCTGGTTTGACAGTGCCAAGTGCCTCCTGCAAACTGATATCGGGAACCTGGCCTGGTGACTTTTGTTTCTCTGGGGAAAGGCCATCATTTTTGTTCGAGGCCTGCTGGCCCGGATTGGCTGGCTGCCTGGTGAATTTCCGCACAGTTGAGGATACCTCCCAGATGCAACATGCTCCCACAGGCAACTGCGGCTGGTTTGACAGTGCCAAGTGCCTCCTGCAAACTGACATCAGGAACCTGGCCTGGTGACTTTTGTTTCTCTGGGGAAAGGCCATGGTTCCTCTCCAGGGCCCGGTGGCTCGAGTGGCCGGCTGCCTGCTGAAATTCCGCACGGATCAGGATATCTCCCCGATGCGAGGTGCTCCCACAGGCAACTGTGGCTGGTTTGACAGTGCCAAGTGCCTCCTGCAAACTGACATCAGGAACGTGGCCTGGTGATTTTTGTTTCTCTTTGGAAAGGCCATTGTACGTGTGCAGGGCAAGCTTCCCGGAGTGGCTGGCCGCCTGCTGAAATTCAGCACGGATCAGGGTACCTACGAGACAGATAGTACCACCACAGGCAACAGTGGCTGGTTTGACAGTGCCAAGTGCCTGCTGCAAACTGACATCAGGAACCCGGCCTGGTGACTTTTGTTTCTCTGGGGAAAGGCCTTGGTTCGTGTCCAGTGCCCGGTGGCCTGGAGTGGCCAGCTCCCTGCTGAAATTCCGCATGGATCAGAATACCGCCGAGATGTAAGGTGCCGCCACAGGCAACAGTGGCTGGTTTGACAGTGCCAAGTGCCTCCTGCAAACTGACATCAGGAACCTGGCCTGGTGACTTTTATTTCTCTGGGGAAAGGCCATGTTTCGTGTCCATTGTCCGGTGGCCTGGAGTGGCCGGCTGCATGCTGAAATTTCGCACGGATGAGGATATATCCCAGATGCAATTTGCCCCCACAGGCAACTGTGGCTGGTTTGACATTGCCAAGTGCCACCTGTAAACTGACATCAGGAACCTGGCCTGGTGACTTTTGTTTCTCTGGGGAAAGGCCACGGTTCATGTCCAGGGCCTTGCGGCCCGGAGTGGCCAGCTGCCTGCTGAAATTCCGCACGGTTGAGGATACCTCCCAGATGCAAGGTGCCCCCAGAGGCAACTGTGGCTGGTTTGACAGTGCCAAGTGCCTCCTGCAAACTGACATCAGGAACCTGGCCTGGTGACTTTTGTTTCTCTATGGAATGGCCATCATTCTTTTCCGGGGCCCAGAGTGGCCGGAGTGTCCGGCTGCCTGCTGAAATTCCACACGGTTGAGGATACCTCCCAGATGCAAGGTGTCCCCACAGGCAACTGTGGCTTGTTTGACAGTGCCAAGTGCCTCCTGCCAACTGACATCAGGAACCTGGCCTGGTGACTTTTGTTTCTCTGGGGAAAGGCCATCGTTCATCTCCAGGGCCCGCTGGCCCGGAGTGGCCGGCTGCCAGCTGAAATTCCGCATGGATCAGGATGCCTCCCAGATGAAAAATGCCCCCAGGGGCAACTGCGTCTGGTTTGACAGTGCCAAGTGCCTCCTGCAAACTGACATCAGGAACCTGGCCTGGTGACTTTTGTTTCTCTGGGGATTGGCCATCATTCTTGTCCGGGGCACGGTGGCCCGGAGTGGCCGGCTGCCTGCTGAAATTCCGCAAGGATCAGGATACCTTCCAGACCGAAAGTACCAAACAAGGCAACTGCGTCTGGTTTGACAGTGCCAAGTGCCTCCTGCAAACTGACGTCAGGAACCCGGCCTGGTGACTTTTGTTTCTCTGGGGAAAGGCCATGGTTCGTGTCCAGTGCCCTGTGGCCTGGAGTGGCTGGCTGCCTGCTGAAATTCCGCACGGATGATGATACCTCCCAGATGCAAGGTGCCCACACAGGCAACTGTGGCTGGTTTGACAGTGCCAAGTGCCACCTGCAAACTGACATCAGAACCTGGCCTGGTGACTTTTGTTTCTCTGGGGAAAGGCCACGGTTCATGTCCATGGCCTTGCGGCCCGGAGCTGCCGGCTCCCTGCTGAAATTCAGCACGGATCAGGATACCTCCCAGACAGATGGTACCACCCAAGGCAAATGTGGCTGGTTTGACAGTGCCAAGTGCCTCCTGCAAACTGACATCAGGAACCTGGCCTGGTGACTTTTGTTTCTCTGGGGAAAGGCCATCGATCCTCTCTAGGGCCCGGTGGCCCGGAGTGGCCGGCTGCCTGCTGAAATTCCGAAGGGATCAGAATACCACCTTGATGTAAGGTGCGGCCACAGGCAACAGTGGCTGGTTTGACAGTGCCAAGTGCCTCCTGCAAACTGACATCAGCAACCTGGCCTGGTGGCTTTTGTTTCTCTGGGTAAAGGCCATGGTTCATGTCCAGGGCCTGGTGGCCAGGAGTGGCCGGCTGCCTGCTGAAATTCTGCATGGATCAGGATGCCTCCCAGATGAATAATGCCCCCAGAGGAAACTGTGGCTGGTTTGACAGTGCCAAGTGCCTCCTGCAAACTGACATCAGGAACCTGGCCTGTTGACTTTTGTTTCTCTGGGGAAAGGCCATGGTTCATGTCCAGGGCCTGGTGGCCCGGAGTGGCCGGCTGCCTGCTGAAATTCCGCATGGATCAGGATGCCTCCCAGAGGAAAAATGTCCCCAGAGGAAAGTGCGTCTGGTTTGACAGTGCCAAGTGCCTCCTGCAAACTGACATCAGGAACCTGGCCTGGTGACTTTTGTTTCTCTGGGGAAAAGCCATGGTTCATGTCCAGGGCCTGGTGGCCCGGAGTGGCAGCATGCCTGCTGAAATTCTGCATGGATCAGGATGCCGCCGAGATGGAAGGTGCCACCACAGGCACCTGTGGCTGGTTTGACAGTGCCAAGTGCCTCCTGCAAACTGACATCAGGAACCTGGCCTGGTAAGTTTTGTTTCTCTGGGGAAAGGCCACGGTTCATGTCCAGGGCCTGGTGGCCCGGAGTGGCCGGCTGCCTGCTGAAATTCCACATGGATCAGGATGCCTCCCAGATGAAAAATGCCCCCAGAGGAAACTGCGTCAGGTTTGACAGTGCCAAGTGCCTCCTGCAAACTGACATCAGGAAACTGGCCTGGTGACTTTTGTTTCTCTGGGGAAAGGGCATCATTCTTGTCCGGGGCCCAGAGTGGCCGGAGTAGCCGGCTGCGTGCTGAAATTTCTCACGGTTGAGGATACCTCCCAGATGCAAGGTGTCCCACAGGAAACTGTGGCTGGTTTGACAGTGCCAAGTGCCTCCTGCAAACTGACATCAGGAACCTGGCCTGGTGACTTTTGTTTCTCTGGGGAAAAGCCATGGTCCATGTCCAGGGCCTGGTGGCCCGGATTGGCCGGCTGCCTGCTGAAATTCTGCAAGGATCAGGATACATCCCAGACCGAAAGTACCAAACAAGGCAACTGTGCCTGGTTTGACAGTGCCAAGTGCCTCCTGCAAACTGACGTCAGGAACCTGGCCTGGTGACTTCTGTTTCTCTGATGAAAGGCCACTGTTCATGGCCCTGACCGGGTGGCCCGGAGTGGACGGTTGCCTGCTGTAATTCCGAACGGATCAGGATACCGCTGAGATTCAAGCTGCTCCCACAGGCAACAGTGGCCTGTTTGACAGTGCCAAGTGCCTCCTGCAAACAGATATCGGGAACCTGGCCTCGTGACTTTTGTTTCTCTGGCGAAAGGCCATCATTCTAGTTCGAGGCCTGCAGGCCAGGGTTGGCCGGCTGCCTGCTGAAATTCCGAACGGATCAGGGTACCGCCGAGATTCAAGGTGCTCCCACAGGCAACTGTGGCTGGTTTGACAGTGCCAAGTGCCTCCTGCAAACTGACATCAGGAACCTGGCCTGGTAACTTTTGTTTCTCTGGGGAAAGGCCACCTTTCATGGCCAGGGCAGTATGGCCCGGAGTGGCCGGATTCCTGCTGAAATTCCGAACGGATCCGTATACCGCCGAGATGAAAGGTGCCGCCACAGGCAACTGCGGCTGGTTTGACAGTGCCAAGTGCCTCCTGCAAACTGATATCGGGAACCTGGCCTGCTGAGTTTTGTTTCTCAGGGGAAAGGCCATCATTCTTGTCCGGGGCACGGTGGCCGGGAGTGGCCGGCTGCCTGCTGAAATTCCGCACGGATGATGATACCTCCCAGACGCAAGGTGCCCCCACAGGCAACTGCGTCTGGTTTGACAGTGCCAAGTGCCTCCTGCAAACTGACATCAGGAACCTGGCCCGGTGACTTTTGTTTCTCTGGGGAAAGGCCACGGTTCATGTCCAGGGCCTGGTAGCCCGGAGCTGCCGGCTCCCTGCTGAAATTCAGCACGGATCAGGATACCTCCCAGACAGATGGTACCACCACAGGCAACTGTGCCTGGTTTGACAGTGCCAAGTGCCTCCTGCAAACTGACATCAGGAACCTGGCCTGGTGACTTTTGTTTCTCTGGGGAAAGGCCATCGATCCTCTCTAGGGCCCGGTGGCCCGGAGTGGCCGGCTGCCTGCTGAAATTCCGAAGGGATCAGAATACCGCCTAGATGTAAGGTGCGGCCACAGGCAACAGTGGCTGGTTTGACAGTGCCAAGTGCCTCCTGCAAACTGACATCAGGAACCTGGCCTGGTGACTTCTGTTTCTCTGATGAAAGGCCACTGTTCATGGCCCTGACCTGGTGGCCCGGAGTGGCCGGTTGCCTGCTGTAATTCCGAATGGATCAGGATACCGCTGAGATTCAAGGTGCTCCCACAGGCAACTGTGGCTGGTTTGACAGTGCCAAGTGCCTCCTGCAAACTGATATCGGGAACCTGGCCTCGTGACTTTTGTTTCTCTGGGGAAAGGTCATCATTCTAGTTCGAGGCCTCCAGGCCCGGATTGGCCGGCTGCCTTCTGAAATTCCAAATGGATCAGGATACCGCCGAGATTCAAGGTGCTCCCACAGGCAACTGTGGCTGGTTTGACAGTGCCAAGTGCCTCCTGCAAACTGACATCAGGAACCTGGCCTGGTGACTTTTGTTTCTCTGGGGAAAGGCCGCCTTTCATGGCCAGGGCAGTGTGGCCCGGAGTGGCCGGATTCCTGCTGAAATTCCGAACGGATCCGTATACCGCCGAGATGCAAGGTGACGCCACAGGCAACAGTGGCTGGTTTGACAGTGCCATGTGCCTCCTGCAAACTGATATCGGGAACCTGGCCAGGTGACTTTTGTTTCTCTGGGGAAAGGCCATGGTTCATGTCCAGTGCCTGGTGGCCCGGAGTGGCTGGCCGCCTGCTGAAATTCCGCACGGATCAGGATACCTCCCAGAGAGATAGTACCACCACAGTCAATTGTGTCTGGTGTGACAGTGCCAAGTGCCTCCTGCCAACTGACATCAGCAACCTGGCCTGGTGACTTGTTTTTCTCTGGGGAAAGGCCATTGTTTGTGTCCAGTGCCCAGTGGCCGGGAGTGGCCGGCTGCCTGCTAAAATTCAGCACGGATGAGGATACCTCCTAGATGCAAGTTGCCCCCACAGGCAACTGTGGCTGGTTTGACAGTGCCAAGTGCCTCCTGCAAACTGACATCAGGAACCTGGCCTGGTGACTTTTGTTTCTCTGGGGAAAGGCCATGGTTCATGTCCACGGCCTGGTGGCCCGGAGTGGCCGGCTGCCTGCTGAAATTCCGCACGAATGAGGATATATCCCAGATGAAAGGTACCCACACAGGCAACTGTGGCTGGTTTGACATCGCCAAGTGCCACCTGTAAACTGACATCAGGAACCTGGCCTGGTGACTTTTGTTTCTCTGGGGAAAAGCCATGGTTCATGTCCAGGGCTTGGTGGCCCGGAGTGGCCGGCCGCCTGCTGAAATTCCGCATGGATCAGGATGCCTCCCAGATGAAAAACGCCCCCACAGGCAACTGCGTCTGGTTTGACAGTGCCAAGTGCCTCCTGCAAACTGACATCAGGAACCTGACCTGGTGACTTTTGTTTCTCTGGGTAAAGGCCATCGTTCATGTCCAGGGCCTTGTGGCCCGGAGTGGCCGGCTGCCTGCTGAAATTCCGCATGGATCAGGATGCCTCCGAGATGAAATGTGCCCCTACAGGCAACTGTGGCTGGTTTGACAGTGCCAAGTGCCTCCTGCAAACTGACATCAGCAACCTGGCCTGGTGACCTTTGTTTCTCTGGGGAAAAGCCATGGTTCATGTCCAGGGCTTGTTGGCCCGGAGTGGCTGGCTGCCTGCTGAAATTCCAAATGGATCAGGATACCTCCCAGACCGAAAGTACCACCACAGGCAACTGTGGCTGGTTTGACAGTGCCAAGTGCCTCCTGCAAACTGACATCAGGAACCTGGCCTGGTGACTTTTGTTTCTCTGGGGAAAGGCCATCATTCTTGTCCGGGCCCCAGAGTGGCCGGAGTGGCCGTCTGCCTGCTGAAATTCCGCACGGATCGGGATACATCCCAGTTGCAAGGTGCCACCACAGGCAACTGTGGCTGGTTTGACAGTGCCAAGAGCCACCTGCAAACTGACATCAGGAACCTGGCCTGGTGACTTTTGTTTCTCTGGGGAAAGGCCATTATTCTTGTCCGGGTCCCGGTGGCCCGGAGTGGCCGGCTGCCTGCTGAAATTCCTCACGGTTGAGGATACCTCCCAGATGCAAGGTGCCCCCAGAGGCAACTGCGTCTGGTTTGACAGTGCCAAGTGCCTCCTGCAAACTGACATCAGCAACCTGGCCTGGTGACTTTTGTTTCTCTGGGGAAAGGTCATGGTTCGTGTCCAGGGCCTGGGGGCTCGGAGTGGCCGGCTGCCTGCTGAAATTCCGCATGGATCAGGATGCCTCCCACAGGAAAAAAGCCCCGACAGGCAACTGCGTCTCGTTTGACAGTGCCAAGTGCCTCCTGCAAACTGACATCAGGAACCTGGCCTGGTGACTTTTGTTTCTCTGGGAAAAGGCCATAATTCTTTTCCGGGGCGCGGTGCACCGGAATGGCCGGCTGCCTGCTGAAATTCCGCATGGATCAGGATGCCTCCCACATGAAAAATGCCCCCAGAGGCAACTGCGGCTGGTTTGACAGTGCCAAGTGCCTCCTGCAAACAGACATCAGGAACCTGGCCTGGTGACTTTTGTTTCTCAGGGGAAAGGCCATGGTTCACGTCCAGGGCTTGGTGGCCCGGAGTGGCCGGCTGCCTGCTGAAATTCAGCATGGATCAGGATACCTCCCAGACCGAAAGTACCACCACAGGCAACTGTGGCTGGTTTGACAGTGCCAAGTGCCTCCTGCAAACTGACATCAGGAACCTGGCCTGGTGACTTTTGTTTCTCTGGGGAAAAGCCATGGTTCATGTCCAGGGCCTGGGGGCTCGGAGTGGCCGGCTGCCTGCTGAAATTCCGCATGGATCAGGATGCCTCCCACATGAAAAATGCCCCCAGAGGCAACTGAGTCTGGTTTGACAGTGCCAAGTGCCTCCTGCAAACTGACATCAGGAACCTGGCCTGGTGACTTTTGTTTGTCTGGGGAAAAGCCATGGTTCATGTCCCGGGCCTGGTGGCCCGGAGTGTCCGGCTGCCTGCTGAAATTCCAAATGGATCAGGATGCCTCCCACATGAAAAATACCCCCAGAGGCAACTGCGTCTGGTTTGACAGTGCCAAGTGCCTCCTGCAAACTGACATCAGGAACCTGGCCTGGTGGCTGTTGTTTCTCTGGGTAAAGGCCATGGTTCATGTCCAGGGCCTGGGGGCCTGGAGTGGCAGGCTGCCTGTTGAAATTCCGCATGGATCAGGATGCCTCCCAGATGAATAATGCGCCCAGAGGCAACTGTGGCTGGTTTGACAGTGCCAAGTGCCTCCTGCAAACTGACATCAGGAACCTGGCCTGGTGACTTTTGTTTCTCAGGGGAAAGGCCATCATTCTTGTCCGGGCCCCAGAGTGGCCGGAGTGGCCGGCTGCCTGATGAAATTCCACACGGTTGAGGATGCCTCCCAGATGAAAAATGCCCCCACAGGCAACTGTGGCTGGTTTGACAGTGCCAAGTGCCTCCTGCAAACTGACATCAGGAACCTGGCCTGGTGACTTTTGTTTCTCTGGGGAAAAGCCATGGTTCAAGTCCAGGGCCTGGTGGCCCGGAGTGGCCGGCTGCCTGCTGAAATTCCGCATGGATCAGGATGCCTCCCAGATGAAAAATGCCCCCAGAGGCAACTGCGGCTGGTTTGACCGTGCCAAGTGCCTCCTGCAAACTGACATCAGGAACCTGGCCTGGTGACTTTTGTTTCTGTGGGGAAAGGCTTTCATTCTTGTCCAGTGCCCGGTGTCCTGGTGTGGCCGGCTGCCTGCTGAAATTCCAAATGGATCAGGATACCTCCGAGATGCAAGGAGCCCCCACAGGCAACTGCGTCTAGTTCGACAGTGCCAAGTGCCTCCTGCAAACTGACATCAGGAACCTGGCCTGGTGACATTTGTTTCTCTGGGGAAAGGCCATGGTTCATGTCCACGGCCTGGTGGCCCGGAGTGGCAGGCTGCCTGCTGAAATTCCGCATGAATCAGGATGCCTTCCAGATGAAAAATGCCCCCAGAGGCAACTGCGGCTGGTTTGACAGTGCCAAGTGCCTCCTGCAAACTGACATCAGGAACCTGTCCTGGTGATTTTTGTTTCTCTGTGGAAAGGCCATCATTCTTTTCCGGGTCCCGGTGGACCGGAGTGGCCGGCTGCCTGCTGAAATTCCGCACGGATCAGGATGCCTCCCAGAACGAAAGTACCACCACAGGCAACTGTGGCTGGTTTGACAATGCCATGTGCCTCCTGCAAACTGACATCAGGAACCTGGCCTGGTGACTTTTGTTTCTCTGGGGAAAAGCCATGGTTCATGTCCAGGGCCTGGTGGCCCGGAGTGGCCGGCTGCCTGCTGAAATTCTGCATGGATCAGGATGCCGCCGAGATGGAAGGTGCCACCACAGGCAACTGCGGTTGGTTTGACAGTGCCAAGTGCCTCCTGCAAACTGACATCAGGAACCTGGCCTGGTGACTTTTGTTTCTCAGGGGAAAGGCCATCATTCTTGTCCGGGCCCCAGAGTGGCCGGAGTGGCCGGCTGCCTGCTGAAATTCCGCACGCATCGGGATACATCCCAGTTGCAAGGTGCCACCACAGGCAACTGTGGCTGGTTTGACAGTGCCAAGAGCCACCTGCAAACTGACATCAGGAACCTGGCCTGGTGACTTTTGTTTCTCTGGGGAAAGGCCATGGTTCATGTCCAGGGCCTGGGGGCTCGGAGTAGCCGGCTGCCTGCTGAAATTCCACATGGATCAGGATGCCTCCCAGATGAAAAATGCCCTCAGAGGAAACTGCATCAGGTTTGACAGTGCCAAGTGCCTCCTGCAAACTGACATCAGGAACCTGGCCTGGTGACTTTTGTTTCTCTGGGGAAAGGCCATGGTTCATGTCCAGGGCCTGGTGGCCCGGAGTGGCCGGCTGCCTGCTGAAATTCAGCATGGATCAGGATACCTCCCAGACCGAAAGTACCACCACAGGCAACTGTGGCTGGTTTGACAGTGCCAAGTGCCTCTTGCAAACTGACATCAGGAACCTGGCCTGGTGACTTTTGTTTCTCTGGGGAAAAGCCATGGTTCATGTCCAGGGCCTGGTGGCCCGGAGTGGCCGGCTGCCTGCTGAAATTCCGCATGGATCAGGATGCCTCCCAGATGAAAAATGCCCCCAGAGGCAACTGCGGCTGGTTTGACCGTGCCAAGTGCCTCCTGCAAACTGACATCAGGAACCTGGCCTGGTGACTTTTGTTTCTGTGGGGAAAGGCTTTCATTCTTGTCCAGTGCCCGGTGTCCTGGTGTGGCCGGCTGCCTGCTGAAATTCCAAATGGATCAGGATACCTCCGAGATGCAAGGAGCCCCCACAGGCAACTGCGGCTGGTTTGACAGTGCCAAGTGCCTCCTGCAAACTGACATCAGGAACCTGTCCTGGTGATTTTTGTTTCTCTGTGGAAAGGCCATCATTCTTTTCCGGGTCCCGGTGGACCGGAGTGGCCGGCTGCCTGCTGAAATTCCGCACGGATCAGGATGCCTCCCAGAACGAAAGTACCACCACAGGCAACTGTGGCTGGTTTGACAATGCCATGTGCCTCCTGCAAACTGACATCAGGAACCTGGCCTGGTGACTTTTGTTTCTCTGGGGAAAAGCCATGGTTCATGTCCAGGGCCTGGTGGCCCGGAGTGGCCGGCTGCCTGCTGAAATTCTGCATGGATCAGGATGCCGCCGAGATGGAAGGTGCCACCACAGGCAACTGCGGTTGGTTTGACAGTGCCAAGTGCCTCCTGCAAACTGACATCAGGAACCTGGCCTGGTGACTTTTGTTTCTCAGGGGAAAGGCCATCATTCTTGTCCGGGCCCCAGAGTGGCCGGAGTGGCCGGCTGCCTGCTGAAATTCCGCACGCATCGGGATACATCCCAGTTGCAAGGTGCCACCACAGGCAACTGTGGCTGGTTTGACAGTGCCAAGAGCCACCTGCAAACTGACATCAGGAACCTGGCCTGGTGACTTTTGTTTCTCTGGGGAAAGGCCATGGTTCATGTCCAGGGCCTTGTGGCTCGGAGTGGCCGGCTGCCTGCTGAAATTCCACATGGATCAGGATGCCTCCCAGATGAAAAATGCCCTCAGAGGAAACTGCGTCAGGTTTGACAGTGCCAAGTGCCTCCTGCAAACTGACATCAGGAACCTGGCCTGGTGACTTTTGTTTCTCTGGGGAAAGGCCATGGTTCATGTCCAGGGCCTGGGGGCTCGGAGTGGCCGGCTGCCTGCTGAAATTCCGCATGGATCAGGATGCCTCCCACATGAAAAATGCCCCCACAGGCAACTGCGTCTGGTTTGACAGAGCCAAGTGCCTCCTGCCAACTGACATCAGGAACCTGGCCTGGTGACTTTTGTTTCTCTGTGGAAAGGCCATCATTCTTTTCCAGGGTACGGTGGCCCGGAGTGCCTGGCTGCCTGCTGAAATTCCGCACGGATCAGGATGCCTCCCAGACCGAAAGTACCACCCAAGGCAAATGTGGCTGGTTTGACAGTGCCAAGTGCCTCCTGCAAACAGACATCTGCGACCTGGCCTGCTGAGTTCTGTTTCTCTGGGTAAAGGCCATCATTCGTGTCCAGTGCCCCGCGGCCTGGAGTGGCCGGCTGCCTGCTGAAATTCCTCACGGTTGAGGACACCTCCCAGATGAAAGGTGCCCCCACAGGTAACTGTGGCTGGTTTGACACTGCCAAGTGCCTCCTGCAAACTGACATCAGGAACCTGGCCTGGTGACTTTTGTTTCTCTGGGGAAAAGCCATGGTTCATGTCCATGGCCTGGTGGCCCGGAGTGGCCGGCTGCCTGCTGAAATTCCGCATGGATCACGATGCCTCCCACATGAAAAATGCCCCCACAGGCAACTGTGGCTGGTTTGACAGAGCCAAGTGCCTCCTGCAAACTGACATCAGGAACCTGGCCTGGTGACTTTTGTTTCTCTGGGGAAAGGCCATTATTCTTGTCCGGGTCCCGGTGGCCCGGTGTGGCAGGCTGCCTGCTGAAATTCCTCACGGTTCAGGATACGTCCCAGATGCAAGGTGCCCCCACAGGTAACTGTGGCTGGTTTGACAGTGCCAAGTGCCTCCTGCAAACTGACATCAGGAACCTGGCCTGGTGACTTTTGTTTCTCTGGGGAAAGTCCATGGTTCATGTCCATGGCCTGGGGGCCCGGAGTGGCCGGCTGCCTGCTGAAATTCCGCATGGATCACGATGCCTCCCAGACCGAAAGTACCACCCAAGGCAAATGTGGCTGGTTTGACAGTGCCAAGTGCCTCCTGCAAACTGACATCAGGAACCTGGCCTGGTGACTTTTGTTTCTCTGGGGAAAAGCCATGGTTCATGTCCAGGGCCTGGTGGCCCGGAGTGGCCGGCTGCCTGCTGAAATTCCACATGGATCAGGATGCCTCCCAGATGAAAAATGCCCCCAGAGGAAACTGCGTCTGGTTTGACAGTGCCAAGTGCCTCCTGCAAACTGACATCAGGAACCTGGCCTGGTGACTTTTGTTTCTCTGGGGAAAGGCCATCATTCTTGTCCGGGGCCCAGAGTGGCCTGGGGTGGCCGGCTGCCTGCTGAAATTCCGCACGGTTGAGGATACCTCCCAGATGAAAGGTGCCCCCACAGGCAACTGTGGCTGGTTTGACAGTGCCAAGTGCCTCCTGCAAACTGACATCAGGAACCTGGCCTGGTGACTTTTGTTTCTCTGGGGAAAGGCCAACATTCTTTTCCGGGTACCGGTGAACGGAGTGGCCGGCTGCCTGCTGAAATTCCAAAAGGATCAGGATGCCTCCCAGACCGAAAGTACCACCCAAGGCAACTGTGGCTGGTTTGACACTGCCAAGTGCCTCCTGCAAACAGACATCTGCGACCTGGCCTGCTGAGTTCTGTTTCTCTGGGGAAAGGCCATGGTTCCTCTCCAGGGCCCGGTGGCTCGAGTGGCAGGCTGCCTGCTGAAATTCCAAACGGATCAGGATGCCTCCCAGATGAAAGGTGCCCCCACAGGCAACTGTGGCTGGTTTGACAGTGCCAAGTGCCTCCTGCAAACTGACATCAGGAACCTGGCCTGGTGACTTTTATTTCTCTGGGTAAAGGCCCTCATTCGTATCCAGTGCCCCGCGGCCTGGAGTGGCCGGTTGCCTGCTGAAATTCCTCACGGTTGAGGACACCTCCCAGATGAAAGGTGCCCCCACAGGTAACTGTGTCTGGTTTGACAGTGCCAAGTGCCTCCTGCAAACTGACATCAGGAACCTGGCCTGGTGACTTTTGTTTCTCTGGGGAAAAGCCATGGTTCATGTCCATGGCCTGGTGGCCCGGAGTGGCCGGCTGCCTGCTGAAATTTCGCATGGATCAGGATGCCTCCCAGACCGAAAGTACCACCCAAGGCAAATGTGGCTGGTTTGACAGTGCCAAGTGCCTCCTGCAAACTGACATCTGGAACCTGGCCTGGTGACTTTTGTTTCTCTGGGGAAAGGCCATGGTTCATATCCTGAGCCTGGTGTCCTGGAGTGGCCGGCTGCCTGCTGAAATTCTGCACGGACCAGGATGCCGCCCAGGTAAAAGGTACCACCAGAGGCAACTGCGGCTGGTTTGACAGTGCCAAGTGCCTCCTGCAAACTGACATCAGCGACCTGGCCTGCTAAGTTCTGTTTCTCTGGGGAAAGGCCATCGTTCCTCTCCAGGGCCCGGTGGCTCGAGTTGCAGGCTGCCTGCTGAAATTCCACATGGATCAGGAGGCCTCCGAGATTCAAGGTGCCCCCACAGGCAACTGTGGCAGGTTTGACAGTGCCAAGTGCCTCCTGCCAACTGACATCAGGAACCTGGCCTGGTGACTTTTGTTTCTCAGGGGAAAGGCCATCATTCGTGTCCAGTGCCCGGCGGCCTGTAGTGGCCGGCTGCCTGCTGAAATTCCTCACGGTTGAGGATACCTCCCAGATGAAAGGTGCCCCCACAGGTAACTGTGGCTGGTTTGACAGTGCCAAGTGCCTCCTGCAAACTGACATCAGGAACCTGGCCTGGTGACTTTTGTTTCTCTGGGGAAAGTCCATGGTTCATGTCCATGGCCTGGGGGCCCGGAGTGGCCGGCTGCCTGCTGAAATTCTGCATGGATCAGGATGCCGCCGAGATGGAAGGTGCCACCACAGGCAACTGTGGCTGGTTTGACAGTGCCAAGTGCCTCCTGCAAACTGACATCAGGAACCTGGCCTGCTGACTTTTGTTTCTCTGGGGAAAGGCCATGGTTCATGTCCAGGGCCTGGGGGCTCGGAGTGGCCGGCTGCCTGCTGAAATTCCGCATGGATCAGGATGCCTCCAACATGAAAAATGCCCCCACAGGCACTGCGTCTGGTTTGACAGTGCCAAGTGCCTCCTGCAAACTGACATCAGGAACCTGGCCTGGTGACTTTTGTTTCTCTGGGGAAAGGCCATCATTCTTGTCCGGGGCCCAGAGTGGCCGGAGTGGCCGGCTGCCTGCTGAAATTCCACACGGTTGAGGATGCCTCCCAGATGAAAAATGCCCCCACAGGCAACTGCGTCTGGTTTGACAGTGCCAAGTGCCTCCTGCCAACTGACATCAGGAACCTGGCCTGGTGACTTTTGTTTCTCTGGGGAAAGGCCATGGTTCATGTCCAGGGCCTTGTGGCCAGGAGTGGCCGGCTGCCTGCTGAAATTCCGCACGGATGAGGATACATCCCAGTTGCAAGGTGCCCCCACAGGCAACTGCGTCTGGTTTGACAGTGCCAAGTGCCACCTGCAAACTGACATCAGGAACCTGGCCTGGTGACTTTTGTTTCTCTGGGGAAAGGCCATTATTCTTGTCCGGGTCCCGGTGGCCCGGTGTGGCAGGCTGCCTGCTGAAATTCCTCACAGTTCAGGATACGTCCCAGATGCAAGGTGCCCCCACAGGTAACTGTGGCTGGTTTGACAGTGCCAAGTGCCTCCTGCAAACTGACATCAGGAACCTGGCCTGGTGACTTTTGTTTCTCTAGGGAAAAGCCATGGTTCAGGTCCAGGGCCTGGGGGCCCGGAGTGGCCGGCTGCCTGCTGAAATTCTGCATGGATCCGGATGCCGCCGAGATGGAAGGTGCCACCACAGGCAACTGTGGCTGGTTTGACAGTGCCAAGTGCCTCCTGCAAACTGACATCAGGAACCTGGCCTGCTGACTTTTGTTTCTCTGGGGAAAGGCCATGGTTCATGTCCAGGGCCTGGTAGCCCGGAGTGGCCGGCTGCCTGCTGAAATTCCACATGGATCAGGATGCCTCCCAGATGAAAAATGCCCCTAGAGGAAACTGAGTCAGGTTTGACAGTGCCAAGTGCCTCCTGCAAACTGACATCAGGAACCTGGCCTGGTGACTTTTGTTTCTCTGGGGAAAGGCCATGGTTCATGTCCAGGGCCTGGGGGCTCGGAGTGGCCGGCTGCCTGCTGAAATTCCACATGGATCAGGATGCCTCCCAGATGAAAAATGCCCTCAGAGGAAACTGCGTCAGGTTTGACAGTGCCAAGTGCCTCCTGCAAACTGACATCAGGAACCTGGCCTGGTGACTTTTGTTTCTCTGTGGAAAGGCCATCATTCTTTTCCAGGGTACGGTGGCCCGGAGTGGCTGGCTGCCTGCTGAAATTCCTCACGGTTGAGGATACCTCCCAGATGCAAGGTGCCCCCACAGATAACTGTGGCTGGTTTGACACTGCCAAGTGCCTCCTGCAAACTGACATCAGGAACCTGGCCTGGTGACTTTTGTTTCTCTGGGGGAAAGCCATGGTTCATGTCCATGGCCTGGTGGCCCGGAGTGGCCGGCTGCCTGCTGAAATTCCGCATGGATCAGGATGCCTCCCAGACCGAAAGTACCACCCAAGGCAAATGTGGCTGGTTTGACAGTGCCAAGTGCCTCCTGCAAACTGACATCAGGAACCTGGCCCGGTGACTTTTGTTTCTCTGGGGAAAAGCCATGGTTCATGTCCAGGGCCTGGTGGCCCGGAGTGGCCGGCTGCCTGCTGAAATTCCTCACGGATGAGGATACATGCCAGTTGCAAGGTGCCCCTACAGGCAACTGCGTCTGGTTTGACAGTGCCAAGTGCCTCCTGCAAACTGACATCAGGTACCTGGCCTGCTGACTTTTGTTTCTCTGGGGAAAGGCCATGATTCTTTTCCGGGGTACGGTGGCCCGGAGTGGCCGGCTGCCTGCTGAAATTCCAAAAGGATCAGGATGCCTCCCAGACCGAAAGTACCACCCAAGGCAACTGTGGCTGGTTTGACAGTGCCAAGTGCCTCCTGCAAACAGACATCAGCGACCTGGCCTGCTGAGTTCTGTTTCTCTGGGGAAAGGCCATGGTTCATGTCCAGGGCCCGGTGGCTCGAGTGGCAGGCTGCCTGCTGAAATTCCAAACGGATCAGGATACCTCCCAGAATGAAAGTACCACCAGAGGCAACTATGGCTGGTTTGACAGTGCCAAGTGCCTCCTGCAAACTGACATCAAGAACCTGGCCTGGTGACTTTAGTTTCTCTGGGGAAAAGCCATGGTTCATGTCCAGGGCCTGGTGGCCCGGAGTGGCCGGCTGCCTGCTGAAATTCCGCATGGATCAGGATGCCTCCCACATGAAAAACACCCCCACAGGCAACTGCGTCAGGTTTGACAGTGCCAAGTGCCTCCTGCAAACTGACATCAGCAACCTGGCCTGGTGACTTTTGTTTCTCTGGGGAAAAGCCATGGTTCATATCCAGGGCCTGGTTGCCCGGAGTGTCCGGCTGCCTGCTGAAATTCCGTATGGATTAGGATGCCTCCCAGATGAAAAATGACTCCAGAGGCAACTGTGGCTGGTTTGACAGTGCCAAGTGCCTCCTGCAAACTGACATCAGGAACCTGGCCTGGTGACATTTGTTTCTCTGGGGAAAGGCCATGGTTCATGTCCAGGACTTGGTGGCCCGGAGTGGCCGGCTGCCTGCTGAAATTCCGCACGGATGAGAATATATCCCAGTTGCAATGTGCCCCCACAGGCACTGCGTCTGGTTTGACAGTGCCAAGTGCCTCCTGCAAACTGACATCAGGAACCTGGCCTGGTGACTTTTGTTTCTCTAGGGAAAAGCCATGGTTCATGTCCATGGCCTGGTGACCAGGAGTGGCCGGCTGCCTGCTGAAATTCCGCATGGATCAGGATGCCTCCCAGACCGAAAGTACCACCCAAGGCAAATGTGGCTGGTTTGACAGTGCCAAGTGCCTCCTGCAAACTGACATCAGGAACCTGGCCTGGTGACTTTTGTTTCTCGGGGGAAAAGCCATGGTTCATGTCCAGGGCCTGGTGGCCCGGAGTGGCCGGCTGCCTGCTGAAATTCCACATGGATCAGGATGCCTCCCACATGAAAAATGCCCCCAGAGGAAACTGCGTCAGGTTTGACAGTGCCAAGTGCCTCCTGCAAACTGACATCAGGAACCTGGCCTGGTGACTTTTGTTTCTCTGGGGAAAGGCCATCATTCTTGTCTGGGGCCCAGAGTGGCCTGGGGTGGCCGGCTGCCTGCTGAAATTCCGCACGGTTGAGGATACCTCCCAGATGAAAGGTGCCCCCACAGGCAACTGTGGCTGGTTTGACAGTGCCAAGTGCCTCCTGCAAACTGACATCAGCAACCTGGCCTGGTGACTTTTATTTCTCTGGGGAACGGCCATGGTTCATGTCCAGGGCCTGGGGGCCCGGAGTGGCCGGCTGCCTGCTGAAATTCCGCATGGACCAGGATGCCTCCCAGATGAAAGGTGCCCCCACAGGCAACTGTGGCTGGTTTGACACTGCCAAGTGCCCCCTGCAAACTGACATCAGGAACCTGGCCTGGTGACTTTTGTTTCTCTGGGGAAAGGCCATCATTCTTGTCCAGGGCCTGGTAGCCCGGAGTGGCCGACGGCCTGCTGAAATTCCACATGGATCAGGATGCCTCCCACATGAAAAATGCCCCCACAGGCAACTGTGGCTGGTTTGACAGTGCCAAGTGCCTCCTGCCAACTGACATCTGGAACCTGGCCTGGTGACTTTTGTTTCTCTGGGGAAAAGCCATGGTTCATGTCCATGGCCTGGTGGCCCGGAGTGGCCGGCTTCGTGCTGAAATTCCGCATGGATCACGATGCCTCCCAGACCGAAAGTACCACCCAAGGCAAATGTGGCTGGTTTGACAGTGCCAAGTGCCTCCTGCAAACTGACATCAGGAACCTGGCCTGCTGACTTTTGTTTCTCTGGGGAAAAGCCATGGTTCATGTCCAGGGCCTGGTGGCCCGGAGTGGCCGGCTGCCTGCTGAAATTCCACATGGATCAGGATGCCTCCCAGATGAAAAATGCCCCCAGAGGAAACTGCGTCTGGTTTGACAGTGCCAAGTGCCTCCTGCAAACTGACATCAGGAACCTGGCCTGGTGACTTTTGTTTCTCTGGGGAAAGGCCATCATTCTTGTCCGGGGCCCAGAGTGGCCTGGGGTGGCCGGCTGCCTGCTGAAATTCCGCACGGTTGAGGATACCTCCCAGATGAAAGGTGCCCCCACAGGCAACTGTGGCTGGTTTGACAGTGCCAAGTGCCTCCTGCAAACTGACATCAGGAACCTGGCCTGGTGACTTTTGTTTCTCTGGGGAAAGGCCATGGTTCATGTCCAGGGCCTGGGGGCTCGGAGTGGCCGGCTGCCTGCTGAAATTCCGCATGGATCAGGATGCCTCCCACATGAAAAATGCCCCCACAGGCAACTGTGGCTGGTTTGACAGAGCCAAGTGCCTCCTGCCAACTGACATCAGGAACCTGGCCTGGTGACTTTTGTTTCTCTGTGGAAAGGCCATCATTCTTTTCCAGGGTACGGTGGCCCGGAGTGGCTGGCTGCCTGCTGAAATTCCGCACGGATCAGGATGCCTCCCAGACCGAAAGTACCACCCAAGGCAAATGTGGCTGGTTTGACAGTGCCAAGTGCCTCCTGCAAACAGACATCTGCGACCTGGCCTGCTGAGTTCTGTTTCTCTGGGGAAAGGCCATCGTTCCTCTCCAGGGCCCGGTGGCTCGAGTGGCCGGCTGCCTGCTGAAATTCCGCACGGATCAGGATGCCTCCCAGACCGAAAGTACCACCCAAGGCAAATGTGGCTGGTTTGACAGTGCCAAGTGCCTCCTGCAAACTGACATCAGGAACCTGGCCTGGTGACTTTTGTTTCTCGGGGGAAAAGCCATGGTTCATGTCCAGGGCCTGGGGGCTCGGAGTGGCCGGCTGCC
This sequence comes from Passer domesticus, assembly GCF_036417665.1. Classification (NCBI taxonomy): domain Eukaryota; kingdom Metazoa; phylum Chordata; class Aves; order Passeriformes; family Passeridae; genus Passer; species Passer domesticus. The sequence goes on from NC_087474.1 coordinate 62,120,874, forward strand.
TGCTGAAATTCCGCATGGATCAGGATGCCTCCCAGATGAAAAATGCCCCCAGAGGAAACTGCGTCAGGTTTGACAGTGCCAAGTGCCTCCTGCAAACTGACATCAGGAACCTGGCCTGGTGACTTTTGTTTCTCTGGGGAAAGGCCATGGTTCATGTCCAGGGCCTGGGGGCTCGGAGTGGCCGGCTGCCTGCTGAAATTCCGCATGGATCAGGATGCCTCCCACATGAAAAATGCCCCCACAGGCAACTGTGGCTGGTTTGACAGAGCCAAGTGCCTCCTGCCAACTGACATCAGGAACCTGGCCTGGTGACTTTTGTTTCTCTGTGGAAAGGCCATCATTCTTTTCCAGGGTACGGTGGCCCGGAGTGGCTGGCTGCCTGCTGAAATTCCGCACGGATCAGGATGCCTCCCAGACCGAAAGTACCACCCAAGGCAAATGTGGCTGGTTTGACAGTGCCAAGTGCCTCCTGCAAACAGACATCTGCGACCTGGCCTGCTGAGTTCTGTTTCTCTGGGGAAAGGCCATCGTTCCTCTCCAGGGCCCGGTGGCTCGAGTGGCCGGCTGCCTGCTGAAATTCCGCACGGATCAGGATGCCTCCCAGACCGAAAGTACCACCCAAGGCAAATGTGGCTGGTTTGACAGTGCCAAGTGCCTCCTGCAAACTGACATCAGGAACCTGGCCTGGTGACTTTTGTTTCTCTGGGGAAAAGCCATGGTTCATGTCCAGGGCCTGGGGGCTCGGAGTGGCCGGCTGCCTGCTGAAATTCCGCATGGATCAGGATGCCTCCCAGATGAAAAATGCCCCCAGAGGAAACTGCGTCAGGTTTGACAGTGCCAAGTGCCTCCTGCAAACTGACATCAGGAACCTGGCCTGGTGACTTTTGTTTCTCTGGGGAAAGGCCATGGTTCATGTCCAGGGCCTGGGGGCTCGGAGTGGCCGGCTGCCTGCTGAAATTCCGCATGGATCAGGATGCCTCCCACATGAAAAATGCCCCCACAGGCAACTGTGGCTGGTTTGACAGAGCCAAGTGCCTCCTGCCAACTGACATCAGGAACCTGGCCTGGTGACTTTTGTTTCTCTGTGGAAAGGCCATCATTCTTTTCCAGGGTACGGTGGCCCGGAGTGGCTGGCTGCCTGCTGAAATTCCGCACGGATCAGGATGCGTCCCAGACCGAAAGTACCACCCAAGGCAAATGTGGCTGGTTTGACAGTGCCAAGTGCCTCCTGCAAACAGACATCTGCGACCTGGCCTGCTGAGTTCTGTTTCTCTGGGGAAAGGCCATCGTTCCTCTCCAGGGCCCGGTGGCTCGAGTGGCAGGCTGCCTGCTGAAATTCCAAACGGATCAGGATGCCTCCCAGATGAAAGGTGCCCCCACAGGCAACTGTGGCTGGTTTGACAGTGCCAAGTGCCTCCTGCAAACTGACATCAGGAACCTGGCCTGGTGACTTTTATTTCTCTGGGTAAAGGCCCTCATTCGTATCCAGTGCCCCGCGGCCTGGAGTGGCCGGCTGCCTGCTGAAATTCCTCACGGTTGAGGACACCTCCCAGATGAAAGGTGCCCCCACAGGTAACTGTGGCTGGTTTGACACTGCCAAGTGCCTCCTGCAAACTGACATCAGGAACCTGGCCTGCTGACTTTTGTTTCTCTGGGGAAAAGCCATGGTTCATGTCCATGGCCTGGTGGCCCGGAGTGGCCGGCTGCCTGCTGAAATTTCGCATGGATCAGGATGCCTCCCAGACCGAAAGTACCACCCAAGGCAAATGTGGCTGGTTTGACAGTGCCAAGTGCCTCCTGCAAACTGACATTAGGAACCTGGCCTGGTGACTTTTGTTTCTCGGGGGAAAAGCCATGGTTCATGTCCAGGGCCTAGTGGCCCGGAGTGGCCGGCTGCCTGCTGAAATTCCACATGGATCAGGATGCCTCCCAGATGAAAAATACCCCCAGAGGAAACTGCGTCAGGTTTGACAGTGCCAAGTGCCTCCTGCAAACTGACATCAGGAACCTGGCCTGCTGACTTTTGTTTCTCTGGGGAAAGGCCATCATTCTTGTCCGGGGCCCAGAGTGGCCTGGGGTGGCCGGCTGCCTGCTGAAATTCCGCACGGTTGAGGATACCTCCCAGATGAAAGGTGCCCCCACAGGCAACTGTGGCTGGTTTGACAGTGCCAAGTGCCTCCTGCAAACTGACATCAGCAACCTGGCCTGGTGACTTTTCTTTCTCTGGGGAACGGCCATGGTTCATGTTCAGGGACTGGGGGCCAGGAGTGGCCGGCTGCCTGCTGAAATTCCGCATGGACCAGGATGCCTCCCAGATGAAAGGTGCCCCCAGAGGCAACTGTGGCTGGTTTGACAGTGCCAAGTGCCCCCTGCAAACTGACATCAGGAACCTGGCCTGGTGACTTTTGTTTCTCTGGGGAAAGGCCATCATTCTTGTCCAGGGCCTGGTAGCCCGGAGTGGCCGACGGACTGCAGAAATTCCGCATGGATCAGGATGCCTCCCACATGAAAAATGCCCCCACAGGCAACTGTGGCTGGTTTGACAGTGCCAAGTGCCTCCTGCCAACTGACATCAGGAACCTGGCCTGGTGACTTTTGTTTCTCTGGGGAAAAGCCATGGTTCATATCCTGAGCCTTGTGTCCTGGAGTGGCCGGCTGCCTGCTGAAATTCTGCACGGACCAGGATGCCGCCCAGGTGAAAGGTACCACCAGAGGCAACTGCGGCTGGTTTGACAGTGCCAAGTGCCTCCTGCAAACTGACATCAGGAACCTGGCCTGGTGTTTTTTGTTTCTCTGGGGAAAGGCCATGGTTCATGTCCAGGGCCTTGTGGCCAGGAGTGGCCGGCTGCCTGCTGAAATTCCGCACGGATGAGGATACATCCCAGTTGCAAGGTGCCCCCACAGGCAACTGCGTCTGGTTTGACAGTGCCAAGTGCCACCTGCAAACTGACATCAGGAACCTGGCCTGGTGACTTTTCTTTGTCTGGGGAAAGGCCATTATTCTTGTCCGGGTCCCGGTGGCCTGGAGTGGCAGGCTGCCTGCTGAAATTCCTCACGGATCAGGATACCTCCCAGATGCAAGGTGCCCCCACAGGCAACTGCGGCTGGTTTGACAGTGCCAAGTGCCTCCTGCAAACTGACATCAGGAACCTGGCCTGGTGACTTTTGTTTCTCTGGGGAAAGGCCATGGTTCATGTCCAGGGCCTTGTGGCCAGGAGTGGCCGGCTGCCTGCTGAAATTCCACACGGATGAGGATACATCCCAGTTGCAAGGTGCCCACTCAGGCAACTGCGTCTGGTTTGACAGTGCCAAGTGCCACCTGCAAACTGACATCAGGAACCTGGCCTGGTGACTTTTGTTTCTCTGGGGAAAGGCCATGGTTCATGTCCAGGGCTTGGTGGCCCGGAGTGGCCCGCTGCCTTCTGAAATTCCAAATGGATCAGGATACATCCCAGACCGAAAGTACCACCAGAGGCAACTGTGGCTGGTTTGACAGTGCCAAGTGCCTCCTGCAAACTGACATCAGGAACCTGGCCTGGTGACTTTTGTTTCTCTGGGGAAAGGCCATCATTCTTGTCCGGGGCCCAGTGTGGCCGGAGTGGCCGGCTGCCTGCTGAAATTCCACACGGTTGAGGATGCCTCCCAGATGAAAAATGCCCCCACAGGCAACTGCGTCTGGTTTGACAGTGCCAAGTGCCTCCTGCAAACTGACATCAGGAACCTGGCCTGGTGACTTTTGTTTCTCTGGGGAAAGGCCATGGTTCATGTCCAGGGCCTTGTGGCCAGGAGTGTCCGGCTGCCTGCTGAAATTCCGCACGGATGAGGATACATCCCAGTTGCAAGGTGCCCCCACAGGCAACTGCGTCTGGTTTGACAGTGCCAAGTGCCACCTGCAAACTGACATCAGGAACCTGGCCTGGTGACTTTTGTTTCTCTGGGGAAAGGCCAACATTCTTTTCCGGGTACCGGTGGACGGAGTGGCCGGCTGCCTGCTGAAATTCTGCACGGATCAGGATGCCTCCCAGACCGAAAGTACCACCCAAGGCAACTGTGGCTGGTTTGACAGTGCCAAGTGCCTCCTGCAAACTGACATCAGGAACCTGGCCTGCTGACTTTTGTTTCTCTGGGGAAAGGCCATGGTTCAGGTCCAGGGCCTTGTGGCCAGGAGTGGCCGGCTGCCTGCTGAAATTCCGCACGGATGAGGATACATCCCAGTTGCAAGGTGCCCCCACAGGCAACTGCGGCTGGTTTGACAGTGGCAAGTGCCTCCTGCAAACTGACATCAGGAACCTGGCCTGGTGACTTTTCTTTGTCTGGGGAAAGGCCATTATTCTTGTCCGGGTCCCGGTGGCCCAGTGTGGCAGGCTGCCTGCTGAAATTCCTCACGGTTCAGGATACCTCCCAGATGCAAGGTGCCCCCACAGGCAACTGCGTCTGGTTTGACAGTGCCAAGTGCCTCCTGCAAACTGACATCAGGAACCTGGCCTGGTGACTTTTGTTTCTGTGTGTAAAGGCCATCATTCTTTTCCAGGGTACGGTGGCCCGGAGTGGCCGGCTGCCTGCTGAAATTCTGCACGGATCAGGATGCGTCCCAGACCGAAAGTACCACCCAAGGCAAATGTGGCTGGTTTGACAGTGCCAAGTGCCTCCTGCAAACAGACATCAGCGACCTGGCCTGCTGAGTTCTGTTTCTCTGGGGAAAGGCCATCGTTCCTCTCCAGGGCCCGGTGGCCCGGAGTGGCAGGCTGCCTGCTGAAATTCCACATGGATCAGGATGCCTCCCAGATGAAAGGTGCCCCCACAGGCAACTGTGGCTGGTTTGACAGTGCCAAGTGCCTCCTGCAAACTGACATCAGGAACCTGGCCTGGTGACTTTTATTTCTCTGGGTAAAGGCCCTCATTCGTGTCCAGTGCCCCGCGGCCTGGAGTGGCCGGCTGCCTGCTGAAATTCCTCACGGTTGAGGATACCTCCCAGATGAAAGGTGTCCCCACAGGTAACTGTGGCTGGTTTGACAGTGCCAAGTGCCTCCTGCAAACTGACATCAGGAACCTGGCCTGCTGACTTTTGTTTCTCTGGGTAAAGGCCATGGTTCATGTCCATGGCCTGGGGGCCCGGAGTGGCCGGCTGCCTGCTGAAATTCTGCATGGATCCGGATGCCGCCGAGATGGAAGGTGCCACCACAGGCAACTGTGGCTGGTTTGACACTGCCAAGTGCCTCCTGCAAACTGACATCAGGAACCTGGCCTGCTGACTTTTGTTTCTCTGGGCAAAGGCCATGGTCCATGTCCAGGGCCTGGTAGCCCGGAGTGGCCGACGGACTGCTGAAATTCCACATGGATCAGGATGCATCCCAGATGAAAAATGCCCCCAGAGGAAACTGAGTCAGGTTTGACAGTGCCAAGTGCCTCCTGCAAACTGACATCAGGAACCTGGCCTGGTGACTTTTGTTTCTCTGGGGAAAGGCCATGGTTCATGTCCAGGGCCTGGGGGCTCGGAGTGGCCAGCTGCCTGCTGAAATTCCGCATGGATCAGGATGCCTCCCAGATGAAAAATGCCCCCAGAGGAAACTGCGTCAGGTTTGACAGTGCCAAGTGCCTCCTGCAAACTGACATCAGGAACCTGGCCTGGTGACTTTTGTTTCTCTGGGGAAAGGCCATGGTTCATGTCCAGGGCCTGGGGGCTCGGAGTGGCCGGCTGCCTGCTGAAATTCCGCATGGATCAGGATGCCTCCCACATGAAAAATGCCCCCACAGGCAACTGCGTCTGGTTTGACAGAGCCAAGTGCCTCCTGCCAACTGACATCAGGAACCTGGCCTGGTGACTTTTGTTTCTCTGTGGAAAGGCCATCATTCTTTTCCAGGGTACGGTGGCCCGGAGTGGCTGGCTGCCTGCTGAAATTCCGCACGGATCAGGATGCCTCCCAGACCGAAAGTACCACCCAAGGCAAATGTGGCTGGTTTGACAGTGCCAAGTGCCTCCTGCAAACAGACATCTGCGACCTGGCCTGCTAAGTTCTGTTTCTCTGGGGAAAGGCCATCGTTCCTCTCCAGGTCCCGGTGGCTCGAGTGGCAGGCTGCCTGCTGAAATTCCAAACGGATCAGGATGCCTCCCAGATGAAAGGTGCCCCCACAGGCAACTGTGTCTGGTTTGACAGTGCCAAGTGCCTCCTGCAAACTGACATCAGGAACCTGGCCTGGTGACTTTTGTTTCTCTGGGGAAAAGCCATGGTTCATGTCCATGGCCTGGTGGCCCGGAGTGGCCGGCTGCCTGCTGAAATTCCGCACGGATGAGGATACATGCCAGTTGCAAGGTGCCCCCACAGGCAACTGCGTCTGGTTTGACAGTGCCAAGTGCCTCCTGCAAACTGACATCAGGAACCTGGCCTGGTGACTTTTGTTTGTCTGGGGAAAGGCCATCATTCTTATTCGGGGCCCAGAGTGGCCTGGGGTGGCCGGCTGCCTGCTGAAATTCCGCACGGTTGAGGATACCTCCCAGATGAAAGGTGACCCCACAGGCAACTGTGGCTCGTTTGACAGTGCCAAGTGCCCCCTGCAAACTGACATCAGCAACCTGGCATGGTGACTTTTGTTTCTCTGGGGAAAGGCCATCATTCTTGTCCAGGGCCTGGTAGCCCCGAGTGGCCGACTGACTGCTGAAATTCCGCATGGATCAGGATGCCTCCCACATGAAAAATGCCCCCACAGGCAACTGTGGCTGGTTTGACAGTGCCAAGTGCCTCCTGCCAACTGACATCAGGAACCTGGCCTGGTGACTTTTGTTTCTCTGGGTAAAGGCCATGGTTCATATCCTGAGCCTGGTGTCCTGGAGTGGCCGGCTGCCTGCTGAAATTCTGCACGGACCAGGATGCCGCCCAGGTGAAAGGTACCACCAGAGGCAACTGCGGCTGGTTTGACAGTGCCAAGTGCCACCTGCAAACTGACATCAGGTACCTGGCCTGCTGACTTTTGTTTCTCTGGGGAAAGGCCATGATTCTTTTCTGGGGTACGGTGGCCCGGAGTGGCCGGCTGCCTGCTGAAATTCCAAAAGGATCAGGATGCCTCCCAGACCGAAAGTACCACCCAAGGCAACTGTGGCTGGTTTGACAGTGCCAAGTGCCTCCTGCAAACAGACATCAGCGACCTGGCCTGCTGAGTTCTGTTTCTCTGGGGAAAGGCCATGGTTCATGTCCAGGGCCCGGTGGCTCGAGTGACAGGCTGCCTGCTGAAATTCCAAACGGATCAGGATACCTCCCAGAATGAAAGTACCACCAGAGGCAACTATGGCTGGTTTGACAGTGCCAAGTGCCTCCTGCAAACTGACATCAGGAACCTGGCCTGGTGACTTTAGTTTCTCTGGGGAAAAGCCATGGTTCATGTCCAGGGCCTGGTGGCCCGGAGTGGCCGGCTGCCTGCTGAAATTCCGCATGGATCAGGATGCCTCCCACATGAAAAACACCCCCACAGGCAACTGTGTCAGGTTTGACAGTGCCAAGTGCCTCCTGCAAACTGACATCAGGAACCTGGCCTGGTGACTTTTGTTTCTCTGGGGAAAGGCCATGGTTCATGTCCAGGACTTGGTGGCCCGGAGTGGCCGGCTGCCTGCTGAAATTCCGCATGGATGAGAATATATCCCAGTTGCAATGTGCCCCCACAGGCACTGCGTCTGGTTTGACAGTGCCAATATGCCTCCTGCAAACTGACATCAGGAACCTGGCCTGGTGACTTTTGTTTCTCTGGGGAAAGGCCATCATTCTTGTCCGGGGCCCAGAGTGGCCGGAGTGGCCGGCTGCCTGCTGAAATTCCACACGGTTGAGGATGCCTCCCAGATGAAAAATGCCCCCACAGGCAACTGCGTCTGGTTTGACAGTGCCAAGTGCCTCCTGCAAACTGACATCAGGAACCTGGCCTGGTGACTTTTGTTTCTCTGGGGAAAGGCCATGGTTCATGTCCAGGGCCTTGTGGCCAGGAGTGGCCGGCTGCCTGCTGAAATTCCGCACGGATGAGGATACATCCCAGTTGCAAGGTGTCCCCACAGGCAACTGCGTCTGGTTTGACAGTGCCAAGTGCCACCTGCAAACTGACATCAGGAACCTGGCCTGGTGACTTTTCTTTGTCTGGGGAAAGGCCATTATTCTTGTCCGGGTCCCGGTGGCCCGGTGTGGCAGGCTGCCTGCTGAAATTCCTCACGGTTCAGGATACCTCCCAGATGAAAGGTGCCCCCACAGGCAACTGTGGCTGGTTTGACAGTGCCAAGTGCCTCCTGCAAACTGACATCAGGAACCTGGCCTGGTGACTTTTGTTTCTCTGGGTAAAGGCCATGGTTCAGGTCCAGGGCCTTGTGGCCAGGAGTGGCCGGCTGCCTGCTGAAATTCCGCACGGATGAGGATACATGCCAGTTGCAAGGTGCCCCCACAGGCAACTGTGGCTGGTTTGACAGTGCCAAGTGCCTCCTGCAAACTGACATCAGGAACCTGGCCTGGTGACTTTTGTTTCTCTGGGGAAAGGCCATGGTTCATGTCCAGGGCCTTGTGGCCAGGAGTGGCCGGCTGCCTGCTGAAATTCCGCACGGATGAGGATACATCCCAGTTGCAAGGTGCCCCCACAGGCAACTGCGTCTGGTTTGACAGTGCCAAGTGCCACCTGCAAACTGACATCAGGAACCTGGCCTGGTGACTTTTGTTTCTCTGGGGAAAGGCCATCATTCTTGTCCGGGGCCCAGAGTGGCCGGAGTGGCCGGCTGCCTGCTGAAATTCCACACGTTTGAGGATGCCTCCCAGATGAAAAATGCCCCCACAGGCAACTGCGTCTGGTTTGACAGTGCCAAGTGCCTCCTGCAAACTGACATCAGGAACCTGGCCTGGTGACTTTTGTTTCTCAGGGGAAAGGCCAACATTCTTTTCCGGGTACCGGTGGACGGAGTGGCCGGCTGCCTGCTGAAATTCCTCACGGATCAGGATACCTCCCAGATGCAAGGTGCCCCCACAGGCAACTGCGGCTGGTTTGACAGTGCCAAGTGCCTCCTGCAAACAGACATCAGCGACCTGGCCTGCTGAGTTCTGTTTCTCTGGGGAAAGGCCATCGTTCCTCTCCAGGGCCCGGTGGCTCGAGTGGCAGGCTGCCTGCTGAAATTCCACATGGATCAGGTGGCCTCCCAGATGAAAGGTGCCCCCACAGGCAACTGTGGCTGGTTTGACAGTGCCAAGTGCCTCCTGCAAACTGACATCAGGAACCTGGCCTGGTGACTTTTATTTCTCTGGGTAAAGGCCATCATTCGTGTCCAGTGCCCCGCGGCCTGGAGTGGCCGGCTGCCTGCTGAAATTCCTCACGGTTGAGGATACCTCCCAGATGAAAGGTGCCCCCACAGGTAACTGTGGCTGGTTTGACACTGCCAAGTGCCTCCTGCAAACTGACATCAGGAACCTGGCCTGGTGACTTTTGTTTCTCAGGGGAAAGGCCATCGTTCCTCTCCAGGGCCCGCTGGCCTGGAGTGGCCGGCTGCCTGCTGAAACTCCACACGGATCAGGATGCCTCCCAGATGAAAAATGCCCCCAGAGGAAACTGCGTCAGGTTTGACAGTGCCAAGTGCCTCCTGCAAACTGACATCAGGAACCTGGCCTGGTGACTTTTGTTTCTCTGGGGAAAGGCCATGGTTCATGTCCAGGGCCTGGGGGCTCGGAGTGGCCGGCTGCCTGCTGAAATTCCGCATGGATCAGGATGCCTCCCAGATGAAAAATGCCCCCACAGGCAACTGCGTCTGGTTTGACAGTGCCAAGTGACTCCTGCAAACTGACATCAGGAACCTGGCCTGGTGACTTTTGTTTCTGTGTGTAAAGGCCATCATTCTTTTCCAGGGTACTGTGGCCCGGAGTGGCCGGCTGCCTGCTGAAATTCCGCACGGATCAGGATGCCTCCCAGACCGAAAGTACCACCCAAGGCAAATGTGGCTGGTTTGACAGTGCCAAGTGCCTCCTGCAAACAGACATCAGCGACCTGGCCTGCTGAGTTCTGTTTCTCTGGGGAAAGGCCATGGTTCCTCTCCAGGGCCCGGTGGCTCGAGTGGCAGGCTGCCTGCTGAAATTCCACATGGATCAGGATGCCTCCCAGATGAAAGTTGCCCCCACAGGCAACTGTGGCTGGTTTGACAGTGCCAAGTGCCTCCTGCAAACTGACATCAGGAACCTGGCCTGGTGACTTTTATTTCTCTGGGTAAAGGCCCTCATTCGTGTCCAGTGCCCCGCGGCCTGGAGTGGCCGGCTGCCTGCTGAAATTCCGCACGGTTGAGGATACCTCCCAGATGAAAGGTGCCCCCACAGGTAACTGTGGCTGGTTTGACAGTGCCAAGTGCCTCCTGCAAACTGACGTCAGGAACCTGGCCTGCTGACTTTTGTTTCTCTGGGGAAAGGCCATGTTTCATGTCCATGGCCTGGGGGCCCGGAGTGGCCGGCTGCCTGCTGAAATTCTGCATGGATCCGGATGCCGCCGAGATGGAAGTTGCCCCCACAGGCATCTGTGGCTGGTTTGACAGTGCCAAGTGCCTCCTGCAAACTGACATCAGGAACCTGGCCTGCTGACTTTTGTTTCTCTGGGGAAAGGCCATGGTTCATGTCCAGGGCCTGGTAGCCCGGAGTGGCCGGCTGCCTGCTGAAATTCCACATGGATCAGGATGCCTCCCAGATGAAAAATGCCCCCAGAGGAAACTGAGTCAGGTTTGACAGTGCCAAGTGCCTCCTGCAAACTGACATCAGGAACCTGACCTGGTGACTTTTGTTTCTCTGGGGAAAGGCCATGGTTCATGTCCAGGGCCTGGGGGCTCGGAGTGGCCGGCTGCCTGCTGAAATTCCGCATGGATCAGGATGCCTCCCACATGAAAAATGCCCCCACAGGCACCTGTGGCTGGTTTGACAGTGCCAAGTGCCTCCTGCCAACTGACATCAGGAACCTGGCCTGGTGACTTTTGTTTCTCTGGGGAAAGGCCATGGTTCATATCCTGAGCCTGGTGTCCTGGATTGGCCGGCTGCCTGCTGAAATTCTGCACGGACCAGGATGCCGCCCAGATGAAAGGTACCACCAGAGGCAACTGCGGCTGGTTTGACAGTGCCAAGTGCCTCCTGCAAACTGACATCAGGAACCTGGCCTGGTGACTTTTGTTTCTCTGGGGATTGGCCATCATTCTTGTCCGGGGTACGGTGGCCCGGAGTGGCCGGCTGCCTGCTGAAATTCCAAAAGGATCAGGATGCCTCCCAGACCGAAAGTACCACCCAAGGCAACTGTGGCTGGTTTGACACTGCCAAGTGCCTCCTGCAAACTGACATCAGCGACCTGGCCTGCTGAGTTCTGTTTCTCTGGGGAAAGGCCATCGTTCCTCTCCAGGGCCCAGTGGCTCGAGTGGCCGGCTGCCTGCTGAAATTCCTCACGGTTGAGGATACCTCCCAGATGAAAGGTGCCCCCACAGGTAACTGTGGCTGGTTTGACACTGCCAAGTGCCTCCTGCAAACTGACATCAGGAACCTGGCCTGCTGACTTTTGTTTCTCTGGGGAAAGGCCATGGTTCATGTCCAGGGCCTTGTGGCCAGGAGTGGCAGGCTGCCTGCTGAAATTCCACATGGATCAGCAGGCCTCCCAGATGAAAGGTGCCCCCACAGGCAACTGTGGCTGGTTTGACAGTGCCAAGTGCCTCCTGCAAACTGACATCAGGAACCTGGCCTGGTGACTTTTGTTTCTCTGGGGAAAGGCCATCATTCATGTTCAGGGCCTTGTGGCCCGGAGTGGCCAGCTGCCTGCTGAAATTCCGCACGGATGAGGATACATCCCAGTTGCAAGGTGCCCCCACAGGCAACTGCGTCTGGTTTGACAGTGCCAAGTGCCACCTGCAAACTGACATCAGGAACCTGGCCTGGTGACTTTTGTTTCTCTGGGGAAAGGCCATTATTCTTGTCCGGGTCCCGGTGGCCTGGAGTGGCAGGCTGCCTGCTGAAATTCCTCACGGATCAGGATACCTCCCAGATGCAAGGTGCCCCCACAGGCAACTGCGGCTGGTTTGACAGTGCCAAGTGCCACCTGCAAACTGACATCAGGAACCTGGCCTGGTGACTTTTGTTTCTCTGGGTAAAGGCCATGGTTCAGGTCCAGGGCCTTGTGGCCAGGAGTGGCCGGCTGCCTGCTAAAATTCCGCACGGATGAGGATACATGCCAGTTGCAAGGTGCCCCCACAGGCAACTGTGGCTGGTTTGACAGTGCCAAGTGCCTCCTGCAAACTGACATCAGGAACCTGGCCTGGTGACTTTTGTTTCTCTGGGGAAAGGCCATGGTTCATGTCCAGGGCCTTGTGGCCAGGAGTGGCCGGCTGCCTGCTGAAATTCCGCACGGATGAGGATACATCCCAGTTGCAAGGTGCCCCCACAGGCAACTGCGTCTGGTTTGACAGTGCCAAGTGCCACCTGCAAACTGACATCAGGAACCTGGCCTGGTGACTTTTGTTTCTCTGGGGAAAGGCCATCATTCTTGTCCGGGGCCCAGAGTGGCCGGAGTGGCCGGCTGCCTGCTGAAATTCCACACGGTTGAGGATGCCTCCCAGATGAAAAATGCCCCCACAGGCAACTGTGGCTGGTTTGACAGTGCCAAGTGCCTCCTGCAAACTGACATCAGGAACCTGGCCTGGTGTTTTTTGTTTCTCTGGGGAAAGGCCATGGTTCATGTCCAGGGCCTTGTGGCCAGGAGTGGCCGGCTGCCTGCTGAAATTCCGCACGGATGAGGATACATGCCAGTTGCAAGGTGCCCCCACAGGCAACAGCGTCTGGTTTGACAGTGCCAAGTGCCACCTGCAAACTGACATCAGGAACCTGGCCTGGTGACTTTTGTTTCTCTGGGGAAAGGCCAACATTCTTTTCCGGGTACCGGTGGACGGAGTGGCCGGCTGCCTGCTGAAATTCCTCACGGATCAGGATACCTCCCAGATGCAAGGTGCCCCCACAGGCAACTGCGGCTGGTTTGACAGTGCCAAGTGCCTCCTGCAAACAGACATCAGCGACCTGGCCTGCTGAGTTCTGTTTCTCTGGGGAAAGGCCATCGTTCCTCTCCAGGGCCCGGTGGCTCGAGTGGCAGGCTGCCTGCTGAAATTCCACATGGATCAGGAGGCCTCCCAGATGAAAGGTGCCCCCACAGGCAACTGTGGCTGGTTTGACAGTGCCAAGTGCCTCCTGCAAACTGACATCAGGAACCTGGCCTGGTGACTTTTATTTCTCTGGGTAAAGGCCATCATTCGTGTCCAGTGCCCCGCGGCCTGGAGTGGCCGGCTGCCTGCTGAAATTCCTCACGGTTGAGGATACCTCCCAGATGAAAGGTGCCCCCACAGGTAACTGCGTCTGGTTTGACAGTGCCAAGTGCCTCCTGCAAACTGACATCAGGAACCTGGCCTGGTGACTTTTGTTTCTCAGGGGAAAGGCCATCGTTCCTCTCCAGGGCCCGCTGGCCCGGAGTGGCCGGCTGCCTGCTGAAATTCCACACGGATCAGGATGCCTACCAGATGAAAAATGCCCCCAGAGGAAACTGCGTCAGGTTTGACAGTGCCAAGTGCCTCCTGCAAACTGACATCAGGAACCTGGCCTGGTGACTTTTGTTTCTCTGGGGAAAGGCCATGGTTCATGTCCAGGGCCTGGGGGCTCGGAGTGGCCGGCTGCCTGCTGAAATTCCGCATGGATCAGGATGCCTCCCAGATGAAAAATGCCCCCACAGGCAACTGCGGCTGGTTTGACAGTGCCAAGTGACTCCTGCAAACTGACATCAGGAACCTGGCCTGGTGACTTTTGTTTCTCTGTGGAAAGGCCATCATTCTTTTCCAGGGTACGGTGGCCCGGAGTGGCCGGCTGCCTGCTGAAATTCCGCATGGATCAGGATGCCTCCCAGACCGAAAGTACCACCAAAGGCAAATGTGACTGGTTTGACAGTGCCAAGTGCCTCCTGCAAACAGACATCAGCGACCTGGCCTGCTGAGTTCTGTTTCTCTGGGGAAAGGCCATCGTTCCTCTGCAGGGCCCGGTGGCTCGAGTGGCAGGCTGCCTGCTGAAATTCCACATGGATCAGGATGCCTCCCAGATGAAAGGTGCCCCCACAGGCAACTGTGGCTGGTTTGACAGTGCCAAGTGCCTCCTGCAAACTGACATCAGGAACCTGGCCTGGTGACTTTTATTTCTCTGGGTAAAGGCCCTCATTCGTGTCCAGTGCCCCGCAGCCTGGAGTGGCCGGCTGCCTGCTGAAATTCCGCACGGTTGAGGATACCTCCCAGATGAAAGGTGCCCCCACAGGTAACTGTGGCTGGTTTGACACTGCCAAGTGCCTCCTGCAAACTGACATCAGGAACCTGGCCTGCTGACTTTTGTTTCTCTGGGGAAAGGCCATGGTTCATGTCCATGGCCTGGGGGCCCGGAGTGGCCGGCTGCCTGCTGAAATTCTGCATGGATCCAGATGCCGCCGAGATGGAAGGTGCCACCACAGGCAACTGTGGCTGGTTTGACACTGCCAAGTGCCTCCTGCAAACTGACATCAGCGACCTGGCCTGCTGAGTTCTGTTTCTCTGGGGAAAGGCCATCGTTCCTCTCCAGGGCCCAGTGGCTCGAGTGGCCGGCTGCCTGCTGAAATTCCTCACGGTTGAGGATACCTCCCAGATGAAAGGTGCCCCCACAGGTAACTGTGGCTGGTTTGACACTGCCAAGTGCCTTCTGCAAACTGACATCAGGAACCTGGCCTGGTGACTTTTGTTTCTCTGGGGAAAGGCCATGGTTCATGTCCAGGGCCTTGTGGCCAGGAGTGGCCGGCTGCCTGCTGAAATTCCACATGGATCAGCAGGCCTCCCAGATGAAAGGTGCCCCCACAGGCAACTGTGGCTGGTTTGACAGTGCCAAGTGCCTCCTGCAAACTGACATCAGGAACCTGGCCTGGTGACTTTTGTTTCTCTGGGGAAAGGCCATCATTCATGTCCAGGGCCTTGTGGCCAGGAGTGGCCAGCTGCCTGCTGAAATTCCGCACGGATGAGGATACATCCCAGTTGCAAGGTGCCCCCACAGGCAACTGCGTCTGGTTTGACAGTGCCAAGTGCCACCTGCAAACTGACATCAGGAACCTGGCCTGGTGACTTTTGTTTCTCTGGGGAAAGGCCATTATTCTTGTCCGGGTCCCGGTGGCCTGGAGTGGCAGGCTGCCTGCTGAAATTCCTCACGGATCAGGATACCTCCCAGATGCAAGGTGCCCCCACAGGCAACTGCGGCTGGTTTGACAGTGCCAAGTGCCTCCTGCAAACTGACATCAGGAACCTGGCCTGGTGACTTTTGTTTCTCTGGGTAAAGGCCATGGTTCATGTCCAGGGCCTTGTGGCCAGGAGTGGCCGGCTGCCTGCTAAAATTCCGCACGGATGAGGATACATGCCAGTTGCAAGGTGCCCCCACAGGCAACTGTGGCTGGTTTGACAGTGCCAAGTGCCTCCTGCAAACTGACATCAGGAACCTGGCCTGGTGACTTTTGTTTCTCTGGGGAAAGGCCATCATTCTTGTCCGGGGCCCAGAGTGGCCGGAGTGGCCGGCTGCCTGCTGAAATTCCACACGGATCAGGATGCCTCCCAGATGAAAAATGCCCCCACAGGCAACTGTGGCTGGTTTGACAGTGCCAAGTGCCTCCTGCAAACTGACATCAGGAACCTGGCCTGGTGTTTTTTGTTTCTCTGGGGAAAGGCCATGGTTCATGTCCAGGGCCTTGTGGCCAGGAGTGGCCGGCTGCCTGCTGAAATTCCGCACGGATGAGGATACATGCCAGTTGCAAGGTGCCCCCACAGGCAACAGCGTCTGGTTTGACAGTGCCAAGTGCCACCTGCAAACTGACATCAGGAACCTGGCCTGGTGACTTTTGTTTCTCTGGGGAAAGGCCAACATTCTTTTCCGGGTACCGGTGGACGGAGTGGCCGGCTGCCTGCTGAAATTCCTCACGGATCAGGATACCTCCCAGATGCAAGGTGCCCCCACAGGCAACTGCGGCTGGTTTGACAGTGCCAAGTGCCTCCTGCAAACAGACATCAGCGACCTGGCCTGCTGAGTTCTGTTTCTCTGGGGAAAGGCCATCGTTCCTCTCCAGGGCCCGGTGGCTCGAGTGGCAGGCTGCCTGCTGAAATTCCACATGGATCAGGAGGCCTCCCAGATGAAAGGTGCCCCCACAGGCAACTGTGGCTGGTTTGACAGTGCCAAGTGCCTCCTGCAAACTGACATCAGGAACCTGGCCTGGTGACTTTTATTTCTCTGGGTAAAGGCCATCATTCGTGTCCAGTGCCCCGCGGCCTGGAGTGGCCGGCTGCCTGCTGAAATTCCTCACGGTTGAGGATACCTCCCAGATGAAAGGTGCCCCCACAGGTAACTGCGTCTGGTTTGACAGTGCCAAGTGCCTCCTGCAAACTGACATCAGGAACCTGGCCTGGTGACTTTTGTTTCTCAGGGGAAAGGCCATCGTTCCTCTCCAGGGCCCGCTGGCCCGGAGTGGCCGGCTGCCTGCTGAAATTCCACACGGATCAGGATGCCTACCAGATGAAAAATGCCCCCAGAGGAAACTGCGTCAGGTTTGACAGTGCCAAGTGCCTCCTGCAAACTGACATCAGGAACCTGGCCTGGTGACTTTTGTTTCTCTGGGGAAAGGCCATGGTTCATGTCCAGGGCCTGGGGGCTCGGAGTGGCCGGCTGCCTGCTGAAATTCCGCATGGATCAGGATGCCTCCCAGATGAAAAATGCCCCCACAGGCAACTGCGGCTGGTTTGACAGTGCCAAGTGACTCCTGCAAACTGACATCAGGAACCTGGCCTGGTGACTTTTGTTTCTGTGTGTAAAGGCCATCATTCTTTTCCAGGGTACGGTGGCCCGGAGTGGCCGGCTGCCTGCTGAAATTCCGCATGGATCAGGATGCCTCCCAGACCGAAAGTACCACCAAAGGCAAATGTGGCTGGTTTGACAGTGCCAAGTGCCTCCTGCAAACAGACATCAGCGACCTGGCCTGCTGAGTTCTGTTTCTCTGGGGAAAGGCCATCGTTCCTCTGCAGGGCCCGGTGGCTCGAGTGGCAGGCTGCCTGCTGAAATTCCACATGGATCAGGATGCCTCCCAGATGAAAGGTGCCCCCACAGGCAACTGTGGCTGGTTTGACAGTGCCAAGTGCCTCCTGCAAACTGACATCAGGAACCTGGCCTGGTGACTTTTATTTCTCTGGGTAAAGGCCCTCATTCGTGTCCAGTGCCCCGCGGCCTGGAGTGGCCGGCTGCCTGCTGAAATTCCGCACGGTTGAGGATACCTCCCAGATGAAAGGTGCCCCCACAGGTAACTGTGGCTGGTTTGACACTGCCAAGTGCCTCCTGCAAACTGACATCAGGAACCTGGCCTGCTGACTTTTGTTTCTCTGGGGAAAGGCCATGGTTCATGTCCATGGCCTGGGGGCCCGGAGTGGCCGGCTGCCTGCTGAAATTCTGCATGGATCCAGATGCCGCCGAGATGGAAGGTGCCACCACAGGCAACTGTGGCTGGTTTGACAGTGCCAAGTGCCTCCTGCAAACTGACATCAGGAACCTGGCCTGGTGACTTTTGTTTCTCTGGGGAAAGGCCATGGTTCATGTCCAGGGCCTGGTAGCCCGGAGTGGCCGGCTGCCTGCTGAAATTCCACATGGATCAGGATGCCTCCCAGATGAAAAATGCCCCCAGAGGAAACTGAGTCAGGTTTGACAGTGCCAAGTGCCTCCTGCAAACTGACATCAGGAACCTGGCCTGGTGACTTTTGTTTCTCTGGGGAAAGGCCATGGTTCATGTCCAGGGCCTGGGGGCTCGGAGTGGCCGGCTGCCTGCTGAAATTCCGCATGGATCAGGATGCCTCCCACATGAAATATGCCCCCACAGGCACCTGTGGCTGGTTTGACAGTGCCAAGTGCCACCTGCAAACTGACATCTGGAACCTGGCCTGGTGACTTTTGTTTCTCTGGGGAAAGGCCATGATTCTTTTCCGGGGTACGGTGGCCCGGAGTGGCCGGCTTCCTGCTGAAATTCCAAAAGGATCAGGATGCCTCCCAGACCGAAAGTACCACCCAAGGCAACTGTGGCTGGTTTGACACTGCCAAGTGCCTCCTGCAAACTGACATCAGCGACCTGGCCTGCTGAGTTCTGTTTCTCTGGGGAAAGGCCATCGTTCCTCTCCAGGGCCCGGTGGCTCGAGTGGCAGGCTGCCTGCTGAAATTCCACATGGATCAGGAGGCCTCCCAGATGAAAGTTGCCCCCACAGGCAACTGTGGCTGGTTTGACAGTGCCAAGTGCCTCCTGCCAACTGACATCAGGAACCTGGCCTGGTGACTTTTATTTCTCTGGGTAAAGGCCATCATTCGTGTCCAGTGCCCCGCGGCCTGGAGTGGCCGGCTGCCTGCTGAAATTCCTCACGGTTGAGGATACCTCCCAGATGAAAGGTGCCCCCACAGGTAACTGTGGCTGGTTTGACAGTGCCAAGTGCCTCCTGCAAACTGACATCAGGAACCTGGCCTGGTGACTTTTGTTTCTCTGGGGAAAGGCCATGGTTCATGCCCAGGGCCTTGTGGCCAGGAGTGGCAGGCTGCCTGCTGAAATTCCACATGGATCAGGAGGCCTCCCAGATGAAAGGTGCCCCCACAGGCAACTGTGGCTGGTTTGACAGTGCCAAGTGCCACCTGCAAACTGACATCAGGAACCTGGCCTGGTGACTTTTGTTTCTCTGGGGAAAGGCCATTATTCTTGTCCGGGTCCCGGTGGCCTGGAGTGGCAGGCTGCCTGCTGAAATTCCACACGGATCAGGATACCTCCCAGATGCAAGGTGCCCCCACAGGCAACTGTGGCTGGTTTGACAGTGCCAAGTGCCTCCTGCAAACTGACATCAGGAACCTGGCCTGGTGACTTTTGTTTCTCTGGGGAAAGGCCATGTTTCTTGTCCAGGGCCTTGTGGCCCGGAGTGGCCGGCTGCCTGCTGAAATTCCGCACGGATGAGGATACATCCCAGTTGCAAGGTGCCCACTCAGGCAACTGCGTCTGGTTTGACAGTGCCAAGTGCCACCTGCAAACTGACATCAGGAACCTGGCCTGGTGACTTTTCTTTATCTGGGGAAAGGCCATGGTTCAGGTCCAGGGCTTGGTGGCCCGGAGTGGCCCGCTGCCTTCTGAAATTCCAAATGGATCAGGATACATCCCAGAACGAAACTACCACCAGAGGCAACTGTGGCTGGTTTGACAGTGCCAAGTGCCTCCTGCAAACTGACATCAGGAACCTGGCCTGGTGACTTTTGTTTCTCTGGGGAAAGGCCATGGTTCATGTCCAGGGCCTTGTGGCCAGGAGTGGCCGGCTGCCTGCTGAAATTCCGCACGGATGAGGATACATGCCAGTTGCAAGGTGCCCCCACAGGCAACTGTGGCTGGTTTGACAGTGCCAAGTGCCTCCTGCAAACTGACATCAGGAACCTGGCCTGGTGACTTTTGTTTCTCTGGGGAAAGGCCATGGTTCATGTCCAGGGCCTTGTGGCCAGGAGTGGCCCGCTGCCTGCTGAAATTCCGCACGGATGAGGATACATCCCAGTTGCAAGGTGCCCCCACAGGCAACTGCGTCTGGTTTGACAGTGCCAAGTGCCACCTGCAAACTGACATCAGGAACCTGGCCTGGTGACTTTTGTTTCTCTGGGGAAAGGCCATCATTCTTGTCCGGGGCCCAGAGTGGCCGGAGTGGCCGGCTGCCTGCTGAAATTCCACACGGTTGAGGATGCCTCCCAGATGAAAAATGCCCCCACACGCAACTGTGGCTGGTTTGACAGTGCCAAGTGCCTCCTGCAAACTGACATCAGGAACCTGGCCTGGTGTTTTTTGTTTCTCTGGGGAAAGGCCATGGTTCATGTCCAGGGCCTTGTGGCCAGGAGTGGCCGGCTGCCTGCTGAAATTCCGCACGGATGAGGATACATCCCAGTTGCAAGGTGCCCCCACAGGCAACTGCGTCTGGTTTGACAGTGCCAAGTGCCACCTGCAAACTGACATCAGGAACCTGGCCTGGTGACTTTTGTTTCTCTGGGGAAAGGCCAACATTCTTTTCCGGGTACCGGTGGACGGAGTGGCCGGCTGCCTGCTGAAATTCCTCACGGATCAGGATACCTCCCAGATGCAAGGTGCCCCCACAGGCAACTGTGGCTGGTTTGACAGTGCCAAGTGCCTCCTGCAAACAGACATCAGCGACCTGGCCTGCTAAGTTCTGTTTCTCTGGGGAAAGGCCATCGTTCCTCTCCAGGGCCCGGTGGCTCGAGTGGCAGGCTGCCTGCTGAAATTCCACATGGATCAGGAGGCCTCCCAGATGAAAGGTGCCCCCACAGGCAACTGTGGCTGGTTTGACAGTGCCAAGTGCCTCCTGCAAACTGACATCAGGAACCTGGCCTGGTGACTTTTATTTCTCTGGGTAAAGGCCATCATTCGTGTCCAGTGCCCCGCGGCCTGGAGTGGCCGGCTGCCTGCTGAAATTCCTCACGGATCAGGATACCTCCCAGATGAAAGGTGCCCCCACAGGTAACTGTGGCTGGTTTGACACTGCCAAGTGCCTCCTGCAAACTGACATCAGGAACCTGGCCTGCTGACTTTTGTTTCTCAGGGGAAAGGCCATCGTTCCTCTCCAGGGCCCGCTGGCCCGGAGTGGCCGGCTGCCTGCTGAAATTCCACACGGATCAGGATGCCTCCCAGATGAAAAATGCCCCCAGAGGAAACTGCGTCAGGTTTGACAGTGCCAAGTGCCTCCTGCAAACTGACATCAGGAACCTGGCCTGGTGACTTTTGTTTCTCTGGGGAAAGGCCATGGTTCATGTCCAGGGCCTGGGGGCTCGGAGTGGCCGGCTGCCTGCTGAAATTCCGCATGGATCAGGATGCCTCCCAGATGAAAAATGCCCCCACAGGCAACTGCGTCTGGTTTGACAGTGCCAAGTGACTCCTGCAAACTGACATCAGGAACCCGGCCTGGTGACTTTTGTTTCTGTGTGTAAAGGCCATCATTCTTTTCCAGGGTACGGTGGCCCGGAGTGGCCGGCTGCCTGCTGAAATTCCGCACGGATCAGGATGCCTCCCAGACCGAAAGTACCACCCAAGGCAAATGTGGCTGGTTTGACAGTGCCAAGTGCCTCCTGCAAACAGACATCAGCGACCTGGCCTGCTGAGTTCTGTTTCTCTGGGGAAAGGCCATCGTTCCTCTCCAGGGCCCGGTGGCTCGAGTGGCAGGCTGCCTGCTGAAATTCCACATGGATCAGGATGCCTCCCAGATGAAAGGTGCCCCCACAGGCAACTGTGGCTGGTTTGACAGTGCCAAGTGCCTCCTGCAAACTGACATCAGGAACCTGGCCTGGTGACTTTTATTTCTCTGGGTAAAGGCCCTCATTCGTGTCCAGTGCCCCGCGGCCTGGAGTGGCCGGCTGCCTGCTGAAATTCCTCACGGTTGAGGATACCTCCCAGATGAAAGGTGCCCCCACAGGTAACTGTGGCTGGTTTGACAGTGCCAAGTGCCTCCTGCAAACTGACATCAGGAACCTGGCCTGCTGACTTTTGTTTCTCTGGGGAAAGGCCATGTTTCATGTCCATGGCCTGGGGGCCCGGAGTGGCCGGCTGCCTGCTGAAATTCTGCATGGATCCGGATGCCGCCGAGATGGAAGGTGCCACCACAGGCAACTGTGGCTGGTTTGACAGTGCCAAGTGCCTCCTGCAAACTGACATCAGGAACCTGGCCTGCTGACTTTTGTTTCTCTGGGGAAAGGCCATGGTTCATGTCCAGGGCCTGGTAGCCCGGAGTGGCCGGCTGCCTGTTGAAATTCCACATGGATCAGGATGCCTCCCAGATGAAAAATGCCCCCAGAGGAAACTGAGTCAGGTTTGACAGTGCCAAGTGCCTCCTGCAAACTGACATCAGGAACCTGGCCTGGTGACTTTTGTTTCTCTGGGGAAAGGCCATGGTTCATGTCCAGGGCCTGGGGGCTCGGAGGGGCCGGCTGCCTGCTGAAATTCCGCATGGATCAGGATGCCTCCCACATGAAAAATGCCCCCACAGGCACCTGTGGCTGGTTTGACAGTGCCAAGTGCCTCCTGCCAACTGACATCTGGAACCTGGCCTGGTGACTTTTGTTTCTCTGGGGAAAGGCCATGGTTCATATCCTGAGCCTGGTGTCCTGGAGTGGCCGGCTGCCTGCTGAAATTCTGCACGGACCAGGATGCCGCCCAGATGAAAGGTACAACCAGAGGCAACTGCGGCTGGTTTGACAGTGCCAAGTGCCTCCTGCAAACTGACATCAGGAACCTGGCCTGGTGACTTTTGTTTCTCTGGGGAAAGGCCATGATTCTTTTCCGGGGTACGGTGGCCCGGAGTGGCCGGCTGCCTGCTGAAATTCCAAAAGGATCAGGATGCCTCCCAGACCGAAAGTACCACCCAAGGCAACTGTGGCTGGTTTGACACTGCCAAGTGCCTCCTGCAAACTGACATCAGCGACCTGGCCTGCTGAGTTCTGTTTCTCTGGGGAAAGGCCATCGTTCCTCTCCAGGGCCCGGTGGCTCGAGTGGCAGGCTGCCTGCTGAAATTCCACATGGATCAGGAGGCCTCCCAGATGAAATGTGCCCCCACAGGCAACTGTGGCTGGTTTGACAGTGCCAAGTGCCTCCTGCCAACTGACATCAGGAACCTGGCCTGGTGACTTTTATTTCTCTGGGTAAAGGCCATCATTCGTGTCCAGTGCCCCGCGGCCTGGAGTGGCCGGCTGCCTGCTGAAATTCCTCACGGTTGAGGATACCTCCCAGATGAAAGGTGCCCCCACAGGTAACTGTGGCTGGTTTGACACTGCCAAGTGCCTCCTGCAAACTGACATCAGGAACCTGGCCTGGTGACTTTTGTTTCTCTGGGGAAAGGCCATGGTTCATGTCCAGGGCCTTGTGGCCAGGAGTGGCAGGCTGCCTGCTGAAATTCCGCATGGATCAGGATGCCTCCCAGATGAAAAATGCCCCCACAGGCAACTGAGTCTGGTTTGACAGTGCCAAGTGACTCCTGCAAACTGACATCAGGAACCTGGCCTGGTGACTTTTGTTTCTGTGTGTAAAGGCCATCATTCTTTTCCAGGGTACGGTGGCCCGGAGTGGCCGGCTGCCTGCTGAAATTCCGCACGGATCAGGATGCCTCCCAGACCGAAAGTACCACCCAAGGCAAATGTGGCTGGTTTGACAGTGCCAAGTGCCTCCTGCAAACAGACATCAGCGACCTGGCCTGCTGAGTTCTGTTTCTCTGGGGAAAGGCCATCGTTCCTCTCCAGGGCCCGGTGGCTCGAGTGGCAGGCTGCCTGCTGAAATTCCACATGGATCAGGATGCCTCCCAGATGAAAGGTGCCCCCACAGGCAACTGTGGCTGGTTTGACAGTGCCAAGTGCCTCCTGCAAACTGACATCAGGAACCTGGCCTGGTGACTTTTATTTCTCTGGGTAAAGGCCCTCATTCGTGTCCAGTGCCCCGCGGCCTGGAGTGGCCGGCTGCCTGCTGAAATTCCTCACGGTTGAGGATACCTCCCAGATGAAAGGTGCCCCCACAGGTAACTGTGGCTGGTTTGACAGTGCCAAGTGCCTCCTGCAAACTGACATCAGGAACCTGGCCTGCTGACTTTTGTTTCTCTGGGGAAAGGCCATGTTTCATGTCCATGGCCTGGGGGCCCGGAGTGGCCGGCTGCCTGCTGAAATTCTGCATGGATCCGGATGCCGCCGAGATGGAAGGTGCCACCACAGGCAACTGTGGCTGGTTTGACAGTGCCAAGTGCCTCCTGCAAACTGACATCAGGAACCTGGCCTGCTGACTTTTGTTTCTCTGGGGAAAGGCCATGGTTCATGTCCAGGGCCTGGTAGCCCGGAGTGGCCGGCTGCCTGTTGAAATTCCACATGGATCAGGATGCCTCCCAGATGAAAAATGCCCCCAGAGGAAACTGAGTCAGGTTTGACAGTGCCAAGTGCCTCCTGCAAACTGACATCAGGAACCTGGCCTGGTGACTTTTGTTTCTCTGGGGAAAGGCCATGGTTCATGTCCAGGGCCTGGGGGCTCGGAGGGGCCGGCTGCCTGCTGAAATTCCGCATGGATCAGGATGCCTCCCACATGAAAAATGCCCCCACAGGCACCTGTGGCTGGTTTGACAGTGCCAAGTGCCTCCTGCCAACTGACATCTGGAACCTGGCCTGGTGACTTTTGTTTCTCTGGGGAAAGGCCATGGTTCATATCCTGAGCCTGGTGTCCTGGAGTGGCCGGCTGCCTGCTGAAATTCTGCACGGACCAGGATGCCGCCCAGATGAAAGGTACAACCAGAGGCAACTGCGGCTGGTTTGACAGTGCCAAGTGCCTCCTGCAAACTGACATCAGGAACCTGGCCTGGTGACTTTTGTTTCTCTGGGGAAAGGCCATGATTCTTTTCCGGGGTACGGTGGCCCGGAGTGGCCGGCTGCCTGCTGAAATTCCAAAAGGATCAGGATGCCTCCCAGACCGAAAGTACCACCCAAGGCAACTGTGGCTGGTTTGACACTGCCAAGTGCCTCCTGCAAACTGACATCAGCGACCTGGCCTGCTGAGTTCTGTTTCTCTGGGGAAAGGCCATCGTTCCTCTCCAGGGCCCGGTGGCTCGAGTGGCAGGCTGCCTGCTGAAATTCCACATGGATCAGGAGGCCTCCCAGATGAAAGGTGCCCCCACAGGCAACTGCGTCTGGTTTGACAGTGCCAAGTGCCTCCTGCCAACTGACATCAGGAACCTGGCCTGGTGACTTTTATTTCTCTGGGTAAAGGCCATCATTCGTGTCCAGTGCCCCGCGGCCTGGAGTGGCCGGCTGCCTGCTGAAATTCCTCACGGTTGAGGATACCTCCCAGATGAAAGGTGCCCCCACAGGTAACTGTGGCTGGTTTGACACTGCCAAGTGCCTCCTGCAAACTGACATCAGGAACCTGGCCTGGTGACTTTTGTTTCTCTGGGGAAAGGCCATGGTTCATGTCCAGGGCCTTGTGGCCAGGAGTGGCAGGCTGCCTGCTGAAATTCCACATGGATCAGGAGGCCTCCCAGATGAAAGGTGCCCCCACAGGCAACTGTGGCTGGTTTGACAGTGCCAAGTGCCTCCTGCAAACTGACATCAGGAACCTGGCCTGGTGACTTTTGTTTCTCTGGGGAAAGGCCATCATTCATGTCCAGGGCCTTGTGGCCAGGAGTGGCCGGCTGCCTGCTGAAATTCCGCACGGATGAGGATACATCCCAGTTGCAAGGTGCCCCCACAGGCAACTGCGTCTGGTTTGACAGTGCCAAGTGCCACCTGCAAACTGACATCAGGAACCTGGCCAGGTGACTTTTCTTTGTCTGGGGAAAGGCCATTATTCTTGTCCGGGTCCCGGTGGCCCGGTGTGGCCGGCTGCCTGCTGAAATTCCTCACGGTTCAGGATACCTCCCAGATGCAAGGTGCCCCCACAGGCAACTGCGTCTGGTTTGACAGTGCCAAGTGCCTCCTGCAAACTGACATCAGGAACCTGGCCTGGTGACTTTTCTTTATCTGGGTAAAGGCCATGGTTCAGGTCCAGGGCCTTGTGGCCAGGAGTGGCAGGCTGCCTGCTGAAATTCCGCACGGATGAGGATACATCCCAGTTGCAAGGTGCCCCCACAGGCAACTGTGGCTGGTTTGACAGTGCCAAGTGCCTCCTGCAAACTGACATCAGGAACCTGGCCTGGTGACTTTTGTTTCTCTGGGGAAAGGCCATCATTCATGTCCAGGGCCTTGTGGCCACGAGTGGCCGGCTGCCTGCTGAAATTCCGCACGGATGAGGATATATCCCAGTTGAAAGGTGCCCCGACAGGCACTGCGTCTGGTTTGACAGTGCCAAGTGCCTCCTGCAAACTGACATCAGGAACCTGGCCTGGTGACTTTTGTTTCTCTGGGGAAAGGCCATCATTCTTGTCCGGGGCCCAGAGTGGCCGGAGTGGCCGGCTGCCTGCTGAAATTCCACTAGGTTGAGGATGCCTCCCAGATGAAAAATGCCCCCACAGGCAACTGCGTCTGGTTTGACAGTGCCAAGTGCCTCCTGCAAACTGACATCAGGAACCTGGCCTGGTGACTTTTGTTTCTCTGGGGAAAGGCCATGGTTCATGTCCAGGGCCTTGTGGCCAGGAGTGGCCGGCTGCCTGCTGAAATTCCGCACGGATGAGGATACATCCCAGTTGCAAGGTGCCCCCACAGGCAACTGCGTCTGGTTTGACAGTGCCAAGTGCCACCTGCAAACTGACATCAGGAACCTGGCCTGGTGACTTTTCTTTGTCTGGGGAAAGGCCATTATTCTTGTCCGGGTCCCGGTGGCCCGGTGTGGCCGGCTGCCTGCTGAAATTCCTCACGGTTCAGGATACCTCCCAGATGCAAGGTGCCCCCACAGGCAAGTGCGGCTGGTTTGACAGTGCCAAGTGCCTCCTGCAAACTGACATCAGGAACCTGGCCTGGTGACTTTTCTTTATCTGGGTAAAGGCCATGGTTCAGGTCCAGGGCCTTGTGGCCAGGAGTGGCCGGCTGCCTGCTGAAATTCCGCACGGATGAGGATACATCCCAGTTGCAAGGTGCCCCCACAGGCAACTGTGGCTGGTTTGACAGTGCCAAGTGCCTCCTGCAAACTGACATCAGGAACCTGGCCTGGTGACTTTTGTTTCTCTGGGGAAAGGCCATGGTTCATGTCCAGGGCCTTGTGGCCAGGAGTGGCCGGCTGCCTGCTGAAATTCCGCACGGATGAGGATACATCCCACTTGCAAGGTGCCCCCACAGGCAACTGCGGCTGGTTTGACAGTGCCAAGTGCCTCCTGCAAACTGACATCAGGAACCTGGCCTGGTGACTTTTGTTTCTCTGGGGAAAGGCCATCATTCTTGTCCGGGGCCCAGAGTGGCCGGAGTGGCCGGCTGCCTGCTGAAATTCCACAAGGTTGAGGATGCCTCCCAGATGAAAAATGCCCCCACAGGCAACTGCGTCTGGTTTGACAGTGCCAAGTGCCTCCTGCAAACTGACATCAGGAACCTGGCCTGGTGTTTTTTGTTTCTCTGGGGAAAGGCCATGGTTCATGTCCAGGGCCTTGTGGCCAGGAGTGGCCGGCTGCCTGCTGAAATTCCGCACGGATGAGGATACATCCCAGTTGCAAGGTGCCCCCACAGGCAACTGCGTCTGGTTTGACAGTGCCAAGTGCCACCTGCAAACTGACATCAGGAACCTGGCCTGGTGACTTTTGTTTCTCTGGGGAAAGGCCAACATTCTTTTCCGGGTACCGGTGGACGGAGTGGCCGGCTGCCTGCTGAAATTCCTCACGGATCAGGATACCTCCCAGATGCAAGGTGCCCCCACAGGCAACTGCGGCTGGTTTGACAGTGCCAAGTGCCTCCTGCAAACTGACATCAGGAACCTGGCCTGGTGACTTTTCTTTATCTGGGTAAAGGCCATGGTTCAGGTCCAGGGCCTTGTGGCCAGGAGTGGCCGGCTGCCTGCTGAAATTCCTCACGGTTGAGGATACCTCCCAGATGAAAGGTGCCCCCACAGGTAACTGTGGCTGGTTTGACACTGCCAACTGCCTCCTGCAAACTGACATCAGGAACCTGGCCTGGTGACTTTTGTTTCTCTGGGGAAAGTCCATGGTTCATGTCCATGGCCTGGGGGCCCGGAGTGGCCGGCTGCCTGCTGAAATTCTGCATGGATCAGGATGCCGCCGAGATGGAAGGTGCCACCACAGGCAACTGTGGCTGGTTTGACAGTGCCAAGTGCCTCCTGCAAACTGACATCAGGAACCTGGCCTGGTGACTTTTGTTTCTCAGGGGAAAGGCCATCGTTCCTCTCCAGGGCCCGCTGGCCCGGAGTGGCCGGCTGCCTGCTGAAATTCCACACGGATCAGGATGCCTCCCAGATGAAAAATGCCCCCAGAGGAAACTGCGTCAGGTTTGACAGTGCCAAGTGCCTCCTGCAAACTGACATCAGGAACCTGGCCTGGTGACTTTTGTTTCTCTGGGGAAAGGCCATGGTTCATATCCAGGGCCTGGGGGCTCGGAGTGGCCGGCTGCCTGCTGAAATTCCGCATGGATCAGGATGCCTCCCAGATGAAAAATGCCCCCACAGGCAACTGCGTCTGGTTTGACAGTGCCAAGTGACTCCTGCAAACTGACATCAGGAACCTGGCCTGGTGACTTTTGTTTCTGTGTGTAAAGGCCATCATTCTTTTCCAGGGTACGGTGGCCCGTAGTGGCCGGCTGCCTGCTGAAATTCCGCACGGATCAGGATGCCTCCCAGACCGAAAGTACCACCCAAGGCAAATGTGGCTGGTTTGACAGTGCCAAGTGCCTCCTGCAAACAGACATCAGCGACCTGGCCTGCTGAGTTCTGTTTCTCTGGGGAAAGGCCATCGTTCCTCTCCAGGGCCCGGTGGCTCGAGTGGCAGGCTGCCTGCTGAAATTCCACATGGATCAGGATGCCTCCCAGATGAAAGGTGCCCCCACAGGCAACTGTGGCTGGTTTGACAGTGCCAAGTGCCTCCTGCAAACTGACATCAGGAACCTGGCCTGGTGACTTTTATTTCTCTGGGTAAAGGCCCTCATTCGTGTCCAGTGCCCCGCGGCCTGGAGTGGCCGGCTGCCTGCTGAAATTCCTCACGGTTGAGGATACCTCCCAGATGAAAGGTGCCCCCACAGGTAACTGTGGCTGGTTTGACAGTGCCAAGTGCCTCCTGCAAACTGACATCAGGAACCTGGCCTGCTGACTTTTGTTTCTCTGGGGAAAGGCCATGTTTCATGTCCATGGCCTGGGGGCCCGGAGTGGCCGGCTGCCTGCTGAAATTCTGCATGGATCCGGATGCCGCCGAGATGGAAGGTGCCACCACAGGCAACTGTGGCTGGTTTGACAGTGCCAAGTGCCTCCTGCAAACTGACATCAGGAACCTGGCCTGCTGACTTTTGTTTCTCTGGGGAAAGGCCATGGTTCATGTCCAGGGCCTGGTAGCCCGGAGTGGCCGGCTGCCTGTTGAAATTCCACATGGATCAGGATGCCTCCCAGATGAAAAATGCCCCCAGAGGAAACTGAGTCAGGTTTGACAGTGCCAAGTGCCTCCTGCAAACTGACATCAGGAACCTGGCCTGGTGACTTTTGTTTCTCTGGGGAAAGGCCATGGTTCATGTCCAGGGCCTGGGGGCTCGGAGGGGCCGGCTGCCTGCTGAAATTCCGCATGGATCAGGATGCCTCCCACATGAAAAATGCCCCCACAGGCACCTGTGGCTGGTTTGACAGTGCCAAGTGCCTCCTGCCAACTGACATCTGGAACCTGGCCTGGTGACTTTTGTTTCTCTGGGGAAAGGCCATGGTTCATATCCTGAGCCTGGTGTCCTGGAGTGGCCGGCTGCCTGCTGAAATTCTGCACGGACCAGGATGCCGCCCAGATGAAAGGTACAACCAGAGGCAACTGCGGCTGGTTTGACAGTGCCAAGTGCCTCCTGCAAACTGACATCAGGAACCTGGCCTGGTGACTTTTGTTTCTCTGGGGAAAGGCCATGATTCTTTTCCGGGGTACGGTGGCCCGGAGTGGCCGGCTGCCTGCTGAAATTCCGCACGGATCAGGATGCCTCCCAGACCGAAAGTACCACCCAAGGCAACTGTGGCTGGTTTGACACTGCCAAGTGCCTCCTGCAAACTGACATCAGCGACCTGGCCTGCTGAGTTCTGTTTCTCTGGGGAAAGGCCATCGTTCCTCTCCAGGGCCCGGTGGCTCGAGTGGCAGGCTGCCTGCTGAAATTCCACATGGATCAGGAGGCCTCCCAGATGAAAGGTGCCCCCACAGGCAACTGTGGCTGGTTTGACAGTGCCAAGTGCCTCCTGCCAACTGACATCAGGAACCTGGCCTGGTGACTTTTATTTCTCTGGGTAAAGGCCATCATTCGTGTCCAGTGCCCCGCGGCCTGGAGTGGCCGGCTGCCTGCTGAAATTCCTCACGGTTGAGGATACCTCCCAGATGAAAGGTGCCCCCACAGGTAACTGTGGCTGGTTTGACAGTGCCAAGTGCCTCCTGCAAACTGACATCAGGAACCTGGCCTGGTGACTTTTGTTTCTCTGGGGAAAGGCCATGGTTCATGTCCAGGGCCTTGTGGCCAGGAGTGGCAGGCTGCCTGCTGAAATTCCACATGGATCAGGAGGCCTCCCAGATGAAAGGTGCCCCCACAGGCAACTGTGGCTGGTTTGACAGTGCCAAGTGCCTCCTGCAAACTGACATCAGGAACCTGGCCTGGTGACTTTTGTTTCTCTGGGGAAAGGCCATCATTCATGTCCAGGGCCTTGTGGCCCGGAGTGGCCAGCTGCCTGCTGAAATTCCGCACGGATGAGGATACATCCCAGTTGCAAGGTGCCCCCACAGGCAACTGCGTCTGGTTTGACAGTGCCAAGTGCCACCTGCAAACTGACATCAGGAACCTGGCCTGGTGACTTTTCTTTGTCTGGGGAAAGGCCATTATTCTTGTCCGGGTCCCGGTGGCCCGGTGTGGCCGGCTGCCTGCTGAAATTCCTCACGGTTCAGGATACCTCCCAGATGCAAGGTGCCCCCACAGGCAACTGCGTCTGGTTTGACAGTGCCAAGTGCCTCCTGCAAACTGACATCAGGAACCTGGCCTGGTGACTTTTCTTTATCTGGGTAAAGGCCATGGTTCAGGTCCAGGGCCTTGTGGCCAGGAGTGGCCGGCTGCCTGCTGAAATTCCGCACGGATGAGGATACATCCCAGTTGCAAGGTGCCCCCACAGGCAACTGTGGCTGGTTTGACAGTGCCAAGTGCCTCCTGCAAACTGACATCAGGAACCTGGCCTGGTGACTTTTGTTTCTCTGGGGAAAGGCCATCATTCATGTCCAGGGCCTTGTGGCCAGGAGTGGCCGGCTGCCTGCTGAAATTCCGCACGGATGAGGATATATCCCAGTTGAAAGGTGCCCCGAGAGGCACTGCGTCTGGTTTGACAGTGCCAAGTGCCTCCTGCAAACTGACATCAGGAACCTGGCCTGGTGACTTTTGTTTCTCTGGGGAAAGGCCATCATTCTTGTCCGGGGCCCAGAGTGGCCGGAGTGGCCGGCTGCCTGCTGAAATTCCACTAGGTTGAGGATGCCTCCCAGATGAAAAATGCCCCCACAGGCAACTGCGTCTGGTTTGACAGTGCCAAGTGCCTCCTGCAAACTGACATCAGGAACCTGGCCTGGTGACTTTTGTTTCTCTGGGGAAAGGCCATGGTTCATGTCCAGGGCCTTGTGGCCAGGAGTGGCCGGCTGCCTGCTGAAATTCCGCACGGATGAGGATACATCCCAGTTGCAAGGTGCCCCCACAGGCAACTGCGTCTGGTTTGACAGTGCCAAGTGCCTCCTGCAAACTGACATCAGGAACCTGGCCTGGTGACTTTTCTTTGTCTGGGGAAAGGCCATTATTCTTGTCCGGGTCCCGGTGGCCCGGTGTGGCCGGCTGCCTGCTGAAATTCCTCACGGTTCAGGATACCTCCCAGATGCAAGGTGCCCCCACAGGCAAGTGCGGCTGGTTTGACAGTGCCAAGTGCCTCCTGCAAACTGACATCAGGAACCTGGCCTGGTGACTTTTCTTTATCTGGGTAAAGGCCATGGTTCAGGTCCAGGGCCTTGTGGCCAGGAGTGGCCGGCTGCCTGCTGAAATTCCGCACGGATGAGGATACATCCCAGTTGCAAGGTGCCCCCACAGGCAACTGTGGCTGGTTTGACACTGCCAAGTGCCTCCTGCAAACTGACATCAGGAACCTGGCCTGGTGACTTTTGTTTCTCTGGGGAAAGGCCATGGTTCATGTCCAGGGCCTTGTGGCCAGGAGTGGCCGGCTGCCTGCTGAAATTCCGCACGGATGAGGATACATCCCAGTTGCAAGGTGCCCCCACAGGCAACTGCGTCTGGTTTGACAGTGCCAAGTGCCACCTGCAAACTGACATCAGGAACCTGGCCTGGTGACTTTTGTTTCTCTGGGGAAAGGCCATCATTCTTGTCCGGGGCCCAGAGTGGCCGGAGTGGCCGGCTGCCTGCTGAAATTCCACAAGGTTGAGGATGCCTCCCAGATGAAAAATGCCCCCACAGGCAACTGCGTCTGGTTTGACAGTGCCAAGTGCCTCCTGCAAACTGACATCAGGAACCTGGCCTGGTGTTTTTTGTTTCTCTGGGGAAAGGCCATGGTTCATGTCCAGGGCCTTGTGGCCAGGAGTGGCCGGCTGCCTGCTGAAATTCCGCACGGATGAGGATACATCCCAGTTGCAAGGTGCCCCCACAGGCAACTGCGTCTGGTTTGACAGTGCCAAGTGCCACCTGCAAACTGACATCAGGAACCTGGCCTGGTGACTTTTGTTTCTCTGGGGAAAGGCCAACATTCTTTTCCGGGTACCGGTGGACGGAGTGGCCGGCTGCCTGCTGAAATTCCTCACGGATCAGGATACCTCCCAGATGCAAGGTGCCCCCACAGGCAACTGCGGCTGGTTTGACAGTGCCAAGTGCCTCCTGCAAACTGACATCAGGAACCTGGCCTGGTGACTTTTCTTTATCTGGGTAAAGGCCATGGTTCAGGTCCAGGGCCTTGTGGCCAGGAGTGGCCGGCTGCCTGCTGAAATTCCTCACGGTTGAGGATACCTCCCAGATGCAAGGTGCCCCCACAGGTAACTGTGGCTGGTTTGACACTGCCAACTGCCTCCTGCAAACTGACATCAGGAACCTGGCCTGGTGACTTTTGTTTCTCTGGGGAAAGTCCATGGTTCATGTCCATGGCCTGGGGGCCCGGAGTGGCCGGCTGCCTGCTGAAATTCTGCATGGATCAGGATGCCGCCGAGATGGAAGGTGCCACCACAGGCAACTGTGGCTGGTTTGACAGTGCCAAGTGCCTCCTGCAAACTGACATCAGGAACCTGGCCTGGTGACTTTTGTTTCTCAGGGGAAAGGCCATCGTTCCTCTCCAGGGCCCGCTGGCCCGGAGTGGCCGGCTGCCTGCTGAAATTCCACACGGATCAGGATGCCTCCCAGATGAAAAATGCCCCCAGAGGAAACTGCGTCAGGTTTGACAGTGCCAAGTGCCTCCTGCAAACTGACATCAGGAACCTGGCCTGGTGACTTTTGTTTCTCTGGGGAAAGGCCATGGTTCATATCCAGGGCCTGGGGGCTCGGAGTGGCCGGCTGCCTGCTGAAATTCCGCATGGATCAGGATGCCTCCCAGATGAAAAATGCCCCCACAGGCAACTGCGGCTGGTTTGACAGTGCCAAGTGACTCCTGCAAACTGACATCAGGAACCTGGCCTGGTGACTTTTGTTTCTGTGTGTAAAGGCCATCATTCTTTTCCAGGGTACGGTGGCCCGGAGTGGCCGGCTGCCTGCTGAAATTCCTCACGGATCAGGATACCTCCCAGATGAAAGGTGCCCCCACAGGTAACTGTGGCTGGTTTGACAGTGCCAAGTGCCTCCTGCAAACTGACATCAGGAACCTGGCCTGCTGACTTTTGTTTCTCTGGGGAAAGGCCATGGTTCATGTCCATGGCCTGGGGGCCCGGAGTGGCCGGCTGCCTGCTGAAATTCTGCATGGATCCGGATGCCGCCGAGATGGAAGGTGCCACCACAGGCAACTGTGGCTGGTTTGACAGTGCCAAGTGCCTCCTGCAAACTGACATCAGGAACCTGGCCTGGTGACTTTTGTTTCTCAGGGGAAAGGCCATGGTTCATGTCCAGGGCCTGGGGGCTCGGAGTGGCCGGCTGCCTGCTGAAATTCCGCATGGATCAGGATGCCTCCCACATGAAAAATGCCCCCACCGGCACCTGTGGCTGGTTTGACAGTGCCAAGTGCCTCCTGCCAACTGACATCTGGAACCTGGCCTGGTGACTTTTGTTTCTCTGGGGAAAGGCCATGGTTCATATCCTGAGCCTGGTGTCCCGGAGTGGCCGGCTGCCTGCTGAAATTCTGGACGGACCAGGATGCCGCCCAGATGAAAGGTACCACCAGAGGCAACTGTGGCTGGTTTGACAGTGCCAAGTGCCTCCTGCAAACTGACATCAGGAACCTGGCCTGGTGACTTTTGTTTCTCTGGGGAAAGGCCATGGTTCATGTCCAGGGCCTTGTGGCCAGGAGTGGCCGGCTGCCTGCTGAAATTCCGCACGGATGAGGATACATCCCAGTTGCAAGGTGCCCCCACAGGCAACTGCGTCTGGTTTGACAGTGCCAAGTGCCACCTGCAAACTGACATCAGGAACCTGGCCTGGTGACTTTTGTTTCTCTGGGGAAAGGCCAACATTCTTTTCCGGGTACCTTTGGACGGAGTGGCCGACTGCCTGCTGAAATTCTGCACGGATCAGGATGCGTCCCAGACCGAAAGTACCACCCAAGGCAACTGCGTCTGGTTTGACAGTGCCAAGTGCCTCCTGCAAACTGACATCAGGAACCTGGCCTGGTGACTTTTGTTTCTCTGGGTAAAGGCCATGGTTCAGGTCCAGGGCCTTGTGGCCAGGAGTGGCCGGCTGCCTGCTGAAATTCCGCACGGATGAGGATACATCCCAGTTGCAAGGTGCCCCCACAGGCAACTGTGGCTGGTTTGACAGTGCCAAGTGCCTCCTGCAAACTGACATCAGGAACCTGGCCTGGTGACTTTTGTTTCTCTGGG
This sequence comes from Passer domesticus, assembly GCF_036417665.1. NCBI lineage: Eukaryota > Metazoa > Chordata > Aves > Passeriformes > Passeridae > Passer > Passer domesticus. Next base: position 62,155,576 of record NC_087474.1, read on the forward strand.
GAAAGGCCATGGTTCATGTCCAGGGCCTTGTGGCCAGGAGTGGCCGGCTGCCTGCTGAAATTCCGCACGGATGAGGATACATCCCAGTTGCAAGGTGCCCCCACAGGCAACTGCGTCTGGTTTGACAGTGCCAAGTGCCTCCTGCAAACTGACATCAGGAACCTGGCCTGGTGTTTTTTGTTTCTCTGGGGAAAGGCCATGGTTCATGTCCAGGGCCTTGTGGCCAGGAGTGGCCGGCTGCCTGCTGAAATTCCGCACGGATGAGGATACATCCCAGTTGCAAGGTGCCCCCACAGGCAACTGCGTCTGGTTTGACAGTGCCAAGTGCCACCTGCAAACTGACATCAGGAACCTGGCCTGGTGACTTTTGTTTCTCTGGGGAAAGGCCATCATTATTGTCCAGGGCCTGGTGGCCCGGAGTGGCCGGCTGCCTGCTGAAATTCCGCATGGATCAGGATGCCGCCGAGATGGAAGGTGCCACCACAGGCAACTGTGGCTGGTTTGACAGTGCCAAGTGCCTCCTGCCAACTGACATCAGGAACCTGGCCTGGTGACTTTTATTTCTCTGGGGAAAGGCCATCATTCGTGTCCAGTGCCCCGCGGCCTGGAGTGGCCGGCTGCCTGCTGAAATTCCTCACGGTTGAGGATACCTCCCAGATGAAAGGTGCCCCCACAGGTAACTGTGGCTGGTTTGACACTGCCAAGTGCCTCCTGCAAACTGACATCAGGAACCTGGCCTGGTGACTTTTGTTTCTCTGGGGAAAGGCCATGGTTCATGTCCAGGGCCTTGTGGCCAGGAGTGGCAGGCTGCCTGCTGAAATTCCACATGGATCAGGAGGCCTCCCAGATGAAAGGTGCCCCCACAGGCAACTGTGGCTGGTTTGACAGTGCCAAGTGCCTCCTGCAAACTGACATCAGGAACCTGGCCTGGTGACTTTTGTTTCTCTGGGGAAAGGCCATCATTCATGTCCAGGGCCTTGTGGCCCGGAGTGGCCAGCTGCCTGCTGAAATTCCGCACGGATGAGGATACATCCCAGTTGCAAGGTGCCCCCACAGGCAACTGCGTCTGGTTTGACAGTGCCAAGTGCCACCTGCAAACTGACATCAGGAACCTGGCCTGGTGACTTTTCTTTGTCTGGGGAAAGGCCATTATTCTTGTCCGGGTCCCGGTGGCCCGGTGTGGCCGGCTGCCTGCTGAAATTCCTCACGGTTCAGGATACCTCCCAGATGCAAGGTGCCCCCACAGGCAACTGCGTCTGGTTTGACAGTGCCAAGTGCCTCCTGCAAACTGACATCAGGAACCTGGCCTGGTGACTTTTGTTTCTCTGGGGAAAGGCCATCATTCATGTCCAGGGCCTTGTGGCCAGGAGTGGCCAGCTGCCTGCTGAAATTCCGCACGGATGAGGATATATCCCAGTTGCAAGGTGCCCCCACAGGCACTGCGTCTGGTTTGACAGTGCCAAGTGCCTCCTGCAAACTGACATCAGGAACCTGGCCTGGTGACTTTTGTTTCTCTGGGGAAAGGCCATCATTCTTGTCCGGGGCCCAGAGTGGCCGGAGTGGCCGGCTGCCTGCTGAAATTCCACTAGGTTGAGGATGCCTCCCAGATGAAAAATGCCCCCACAGGCAACTGCGTCTGGTTTGACAGTGCCAAGTGCCTCCTGCAAACTGACATCAGGAACCTGGCCTGGTGACTTTTGTTTCTCTGGGGAAAGGCCATGGTTCATGTCCAGGGCCTTGTGGCCAGGAGTGGCCGGCTGCCTGCTGAAATTCCGCACGGATGAGGATACATCCCAGTTGCAAGGTGCCCCCACAGGCAACTGCGTCTGGTTTGACAGTGCCAAGTGCCACCTGCAAACTGACATCAGGAACCTGGCCTGGTGACTTTTCTTTGTCTGGGGAAAGGCCATTATTCTTGTCCGGGTCCCGGTGGCCCGGTGTGGCCGGCTGCCTGCTGAAATTCCTCACGGTTCAGGATACCTCCCAGATGCAAGGTGCCCCCACAGGCAAGTGCGGCTGGTTTGACAGTGCCAAGTGCCTCCTGCAAACTGACATCAGGAACCTGGCCTGGTGACTTTTCTTTATCTGGGTAAAGGCCATGGTTCAGGTCCAGGGCCTTGTGGCCAGGAGTGGCCGGCTGCCTGCTGAAATTCCGCACGGATGAGGATACATCCCAGTTGCAAGGTGCCCCCACAGGCAACTGTGGCTGGTTTGACACTGCCAAGTGCCTCCTGCAAACTGACATCAGGAACCTGGCCTGGTGACTTTTGTTTCTCTGGGGAAAGGCCATGGTTCATGTCCAGGGCCTTGTGGCCAGGAGTGGCCGGCTGCCTGCTGAAATTCCGCACGGATGAGGATACATCCCAGTTGCAAGGTGCCCCCACAGGCAACTGCGTCTGGTTTGACAGTGCCAAGTGCCACCTGCAAACTGACATCAGGAACCTGGCCTGGTGACTTTTGTTTCTCTGGGGAAAGGCCATCATTCTTGTCCGGGGCCCAGAGTGGCCGGAGTGGCCGGCTGCCTGCTGAAATTCCACAAGGTTGAGGATGCCTCCCAGATGAAAAATGCCCCCACAGGCAACTGCGTCTGGTTTGACAGTGCCAAGTGCCTCCTGCAAACTGACATCAGGAACCTGGCCTGGTGTTTTTTGTTTCTCTGGGGAAAGGCCATGGTTCATGTCCAGGGCCTTGTGGCCAGGAGTGGCCGGCTGCCTGCTGAAATTCCGCACGGATGAGGATACATCCCAGTTGCAAGGTGCCCCCACAGGCAACTGCGTCTGGTTTGACAGTGCCAAGTGCCACCTGCAAACTGACATCAGGAACCTGGCCTGGTGACTTTTGTTTCTCTGGGGAAAGGCCAACATTCTTTTCCGGGTACCGGTGGACGGAGTGGCCGGCTGCCTGCTGAAATTCCTCACGGATCAGGATACCTCCCAGATGCAAGGTGCCCCCACAGGCAACTGCGGCTGGTTTGACAGTGCCAAGTGCCTCCTGCAAACTGACATCAGGAACCTGGCCTGGTGACTTTTCTTTATCTGGGTAAAGGCCATGGTTCAGGTCCAGGGCCTTGTGGCCAGGAGTGGCCGGCTGCCTGCTGAAATTCCTCACGGTTGAGGATACCTCCCAGATGAAAGGTGCCCCCACAGGTAACTGTGGCTGGTTTGACACTGCCAACTGCCTCCTGCAAACTGACATCAGGAACCTGGCCTGGTGACTTTTGTTTCTCTGGGGAAAGTCCATGGTTCATGTCCATGGCCTGGGGGCCCGGAGTGGCCGGCTGCCTGCTGAAATTCTGCATGGATCAGGATGCCGCCGAGATGGAAGGTGCCACCACAGGCAACTGTGGCTGGTTTGACAGTGCCAAGTGCCTCCTGCAAACTGACATCAGGAACCTGGCCTGGTGACTTTTGTTTCTCAGGGGAAAGGCCATCGTTCCTCTCCAGGGCCCGCTGGCCCGGAGTGGCCGGCTGCCTGCTGAAATTCCACACGGATCAGGATGCCTCCCAGATGAAAAATGCCCCCAGAGGAAACTGCGTCAGGTTTGACAGTGCCAAGTGCCTCCTGCAAACTGACATCAGGAACCTGGCCTGGTGACTTTTGTTTCTCTGGGGAAAGGCCATGGTTCATATCCAGGGCCTGGGGGCTCGGAGTGGCCGGCTGCCTGCTGAAATTCCGCATGGATCAGGATGCCTCCCACATGAAAAATGCCCCCACAGGCAACTGCGGCTGGTTTGACAGTGCCAAGTGACTCCTGCAAACTGACATCAGGAACCTGGCCTGGTGACTTTTGTTTCTGTGTGTAAAGGCCATCATTCTTTTCCAGGGTACGGTGGCCCGGAGTGGCCGGCTGCATGCTGAAATTCCGCACGGATCAGGATACCTCCCAGACCGAAAGTACCACCCAAGGCAAATGTGGCGCGTTTGACAGTGCCAAGTGCCTCCTGCAAACAGACATCAGCGACCTGGCCTGCTGAGTTCTGTTTCTCTGGGGAAAGGCCATCGTTCCTCTCCAGGGCCCGGTGGCTCGAGTGGCAGGCTGCCTGCTGAAATTCCACATGGATCAGGATGCCTCCCAGATGAAAGGTGCCCCCACAGGCAACTGTGGCTGGTTTGACAGTGCCAAGTGCCTCCTGCAAACTGACATCAGGAGCCTGGCCTGGTGACTTTTATTTCTCTGGGTAAAGGCCCTCATTCGTGTCCAGTGCCCCGCGGCCTGGAGTGGCCGGCTGTCTGCTGAAATTCCTCACGGTTGAGGATACCTCCCAGATGAAAGGTGCCCCCACAGGTAACTGTGGCTGGTTTGGCAGTGCCAAGTGCCTCCTGCAAACTGACATCAGGAACCTGGCCTGCTGACTTTTGTTTCTCTGGGGAAAGGCCATGGTTCATGTCCATGGCCTGGGGGCCCGGAGTGGCCGGCTGCCTGCTGAAATTCTGCATGGATCCGGATGCCGCCGAGATGGAAGGTGCCACCACAGGCAACTGTGGCTGGTTTGACAGTGCCAAGTGCCTCCTGCAAACTGACATCAGGAACCTGGCCTGCTGACTTTTGTTTCTCAGGGGAAAGGCCATGGTTCATGTCCAGGGCCTGGGGGCTCGGAGTGGCCGGCTGCCTGCTGAAATTCCGCATGGATCAGGATGCCTCCCACATGAAAAATGCCCCCACCGGCACCTGTGGCTGGTTTGACAGTGCCAAGTGCCTCCTGCAAACTGACATCTGGAACCTGGCCTGGTGACTTTTGTTTCTCTGGGGAAAGGCCATGGTTCATATCCTGAGCCTGGTGTCCTGGAGTGGCCGGCTGCCTGCTGAAATTCTGCACGGACCAGGATGCCGCCCAGATGAAAGGTACCACCAGAGGCAACTGTGGCTGGTTTGACAGTGCCAAGTGCCTCCTGCAAACTGACATCAGGAACCTGGCCTGGTGACTTTTGTTTCTCTGGGGAAAGGCCATGGTTCATGTCCAGGGCCTTGTGGCCAGGAGTGGCCGGCTGCCTGCTGAAATTCCGCACGGATGAGGATACATCCCAGTTGCAAGGTGCCCCCACAGGCAACTGCGTCTGGTTTGACAGTGCCAAGTGCCACCTGCAAACTGACATCAGGAACCTGGCCTGGTGACTTTTGTTTCTCTGGGGAAAGGCCAACATTCTTTTCCGGGTACCGGTGGACGGAGTGGCCGACTGCCTGCTGAAATTCTGCACGGATCAGGATGCCTCCCAGACCGAAAGTACCACCCAAGGCAACTGCGGCTGGTTTGACAGTGCCAAGTGCCTCCTGCAAACTGACATCAGGAACCTGGCCTGGTGACTTTTGTTTCTCTGGGTAAAGGCCATGGTTCAGGTCCAGGGCCTTGTGGCCAGGAGTGGCCGGCTGCCTGCTGAAATTCCGCACGGATGAGGATACATGCCAGTTGCAAGGTGCCCCCACAGGCAACTGTGGCTGGTTTGACAGTGCCAAGTGCCTCCTGCAAACTGACATCAGGAACCTGGCCTGGTGACTTTTGTTTCTCTGGGGAAAGGCCATGGTTCATGTCCAGGGCCTTGTGGCCAGGAGTGGCCGGCTGCCTGCTGAAATTCCGCACGGATGAGGATACATGCCAGTTGCAAGGTGCCCCCACAGGCAACTGCGTCTGGTTTGACAGTGCCAAGTGCCTCCTGCAAACTGACATCAGGAACCTGGCCTGGTGTTTTTTGTTTCTCTGGGGAAAGGCCATGGTTCATGTCCAGGGCCTTGTGGCCAGGAGTGGCCGGCTGCCTGCTGAAATTCCGCACGGATGAGGATACATCCCAGTTGCAAGGTGCCCCCACAGGCAACTGCGTCTGGTTTGACAGTGCCAAGTGCCACCTGCAAACTGACATCAGGAACCTGGCCTGGTGACTTTTGTTTCTCTGGGGAAAGGCCATCATTATTGTCCAGGGCCTGGTGGCCCGTAGTGGCCAGCTGCCTGCTGAAATTCCGCATGGATCAGGATGCCGCCGAGATGGAAGGTGCCACCACAGGCAACTGTGGCTGGTTTGACACTGCCAAGTGCCTCCTGCAAACTGACATCAGGAACCTGGCCTGGTGACTTTTGTTTCTCAGGGGAAAGGCCATCGTTCCTCTCCAGGGCCCGCTGGCCCGGAGTGGCCGGCTGCCTGCTGAAATTCCACACGGATCAGGATGCCTCCCAGATGAAAAATGCCCCCAGAGGAAACTGCGTCAGATTTGACAGTGCCAAGTGCCTCCTGCAAACTGACATCAGGAACCTGGCCTGGTGACTTTTGTTTCTCTGGGGAAAGGCCATGGTTCATGTCCAGGGCCTGGGGGCTCGGAGTGGCCGGCTGCCTGCTGAAATTCCGCATGGATCAGGATGCCTCCCAGATGAAAAATGCCCCCACAGGTAACTGCGTCTGGTTTGACAGTGCCAAGTGCCTCCTGCAAACTGACATCAGGAACCTGGCCTGGTGACTTTTATTTCTCTGGGTAAAGGCCCTCATTCGTGTCCAGTGCCCCGCGGCCTGGAGTGGCCGGCTGCCTGCTGAAATTCCTCACGGTTGAGGATACCTCCCAGATGAAAGGTGCCCCCACAGGTAACTGTGGCTGGTTTGACAGTGCCAAGTGCCTCCTGCAAACTGACATCAGGAACCTGGCCTGCTGACTTTTGTTTCTCTGGGGAAAGGCCATGGTTCATGTCCATGGCCTGGGGGCACGGAGTGGCTGGCTGCCTGCTGAAATTCTGCATGGATCCGGATGCCGCCGAGATGGAAGGTGCCACCACAGGCAACTGTGGCTGGTTTGACAGTGCCAAGTGCCTCCTGCAAACTGACATCAGGAACCTGGCCTGGTGACTTTTGTTTCTCAGGGGAAAGGCCATGGTTCATATCCTGAGCCTGGTGTCCTGGAGTGGCCGGCTGCCTGCTGAAATTCTGCACGGACCAGGATGCCGCCCAGATGAAAGGCACCACCAGAGGCAACTGCGGCTGGTTTGACAGTGCCAAGTGCCTCCTGCAAACTGACATCAGGAACCTGGCCTGGTGACTTTTGTTTCTCTGGGGAAAGGCCATGATTCTTTTCCGGGGTACGGTGGCCCGGAGTGGCCGGCTGCCTGCTGAAATTCCAAAAGGATCAGGATGCCTCCCATACCGAAAGTACCACCCAAGGCAACTGTGGCTGGTTTGACAGTGCCAAGTGCCTCCTGCAAACAGACATCAGCGACCTGGCCTGCTGAGTTCTGTTTCTCTGGGGAAAGGCCATCGTTCCTCTCCAGGGCCCGGTGGCTCGAGTGGCAGGCTGCCTGCTGAAATTCCACATGGATCAGGAGGCCTCCCAGATGAAAGGTGCCCCCACAGGCAACTGTGGCTGGTTTGACAGTGCCAAGTGCCTCCTGCCAACTGACATCAGGAACCTGGCCTGGTGACTTTTATTTCTCTGGGGAAAGGCCCTGGTTCATGTCCAGGGCCTTGTGGCCAGGAGTGGCCGGCTGCCTGCTGAAATTCCGCACGGATGAGGATACATCCCAGTTGCAAGGTGCCCCCACAGGCAACTGCGTCTGGTTTGACAGTGCCAAGTGCCACCTGCAAACTGACATCAGGAACCTGGCCTTGTGACTTTTCTTTGTCTGGGGAAAGGCCATTATTCTTGTCCGGGTCCCGGTGGCCCGGTGTGGTCGGCTGCCTGCTGAAATTCCTCACGGTTCAGGATACCTCCCAGATGCAAGGTGCTCCCACAGGCAACTGCGGCTGGTTTGACAGTGCCAAGTGCCTCCTGCAAACTGACATCAGGAACCTGGCCTGGTGACTTTTCTTTATCTGGGTAAAGGCCATGGTTCAGGTCCAGGGCCTTGTGGCCAGGAGTGGCCGGCTGCCTGCTGAAATTCCGCACGGATGAGGATACATGCCAGTTGCAAGGTGCCCCCACAGGCAACTGTGGCTGGTTTGACAGTGCCAAGTGCCACCTGCAAACTGACATCAGGAACCTGGCCTGGTGACTTTTGTTTCTCTGGGGAAAGGCCATGGTTCATGTCCAGGGCCTTGTGGCCAGGAGTGGCCGGCTGCCTGCTGAAATTCCGCACGGATGAGGATATATCCCAGTTGCAAGGTGCCCCCACAGGCACTGCGTCTGGTTTGACAGTGCCAAGTGCCTCCTGCAAACTGACATCAGGAACCTGGCCTGGTGACTTTTGTTTCTCTGGGGAAAGGCCATGGTTCATGTCCAGGGCCTTGTGGCCAGGAGTGGCCGGCTGCCTGCTGAAATTCCGCACGGATGAGGATACATGCCAGTTGCAAGGTGCCCCCACAGGCAACTGCGTCTGGTTTGACAGTGCCAAGTGCCTCCTGCAAACTGACATCTGGAACCTGGCCTGGTGACTTTTGTTTCTCTGGGGAAAGGCCATGGTTCATATCCTGAGCCTGGTGTCCTGGAGTGGCCGGCTGCCTGCTGAAATTCTGCACGGACCAGGATGCCGCCCAGATGAAAGGTACCACCAGAGGCAACTGTGGCTGGTTTGACAGTGCCAAGTGCCTCCTGCAAACTGACATCAGGAACCTGGCCTGGTGACTTTTGTTTCTCTGGGGAAAGGCCATGGTTCATGTCCAGGGCCTTGTGGCCAGGAGTGGCCGGCTGCCTGCTGAAATTCCGCACGGATGAGGATACATCCCAGTTGCAAGGTGCCCCCACAGGCAACTGCGTCTGGTTTGACAGTGCCAAGTGCCACCTGCAAACTGACATCAGGAACCTGGCCTGGTGACTTTTGTTTCTCTGGGGAAAGGCCAACATTCTTTTCCGGGTACCGGTGGACGGAGTGGCCGACTGCCTGCTGAAATTCTGCACGGATCAGGATGCCTCCCAGACCGAAAGTACCACCCAAGGCAACTGCGGCTGGTTTGACAGTGCCAAGTGCCTCCTGCAAACTGACATCAGGAACCTGGCCTGGTGACTTTTGTTTCTCTGGGTAAAGGCCATGGTTCAGGTCCAGGGCCTTGTGGCCAGGAGTGGCCGGCTGCCTGCTGAAATTCCGCACGGATGAGGATACATGCCAGTTGCAAGGTGCCCCCACAGGCAACTGTGGCTGGTTTGACAGTGCCAAGTGCCACCTGCAAACTGACATCAGGAACCTGGCCTGGTGACTTTTGTTTCTCTGGGGAAAGGCCATGGTTCATGTCCAGGGCCTTGTGGCCAGGAGTGGCCGGCTGCCTGCTGAAATTCCGCACGGATGAGGATATATCCCAGTTGCAAGGTGCCCCCACAGGCAACTGCGTCTGGTTTGACAGTGCCAAGTGCCTCCTGCAAACTGACATCTGGAACCTGGCCTGGTGACTTTTATTTCTCTGGGGAAAGGCCATTGTACCTGTCCAGAGCCTGGTGGCCCGGAGTGGCCGGCTGCCTGCTGAAATTCCAAACGTATCACGATTCCTCCCAGAGCGAAAGTACCACCACAGGCAACTGTGGCTGGTTTGACAGTGCCAAGTGCCTCCTGCCAACTGACATCAGGAACCTGGCCTGGTGACTTTTATTTCTCTGGGGAAAGGCCCTGGTTCATGTCCAGGGCCTTGTGGCCAGGAGTGGCCGGCTGCCTGCTGAAATTCCGCACGGATGAGGATACATCCCAGTTGCAAGGTGCCCCCACAGGCAACTGCGTCTGGTTTGACAGTGCCAAGTGCCACCTGCAAACTGACATCAGGAACCTGGCCTTGTGACTTTTCTTTGTCTGGGGAAAGGCCATTATTCTTGTCCGGGTCCCGGTGGCCCGGTGTGGTCGGCTGCCTGCTGAAATTCCTCACGGTTCAGGATACCTCCCAGATGCAAGGTGCTCCCACAGGCAACTGCGGCTGGTTTGACAGTGCCAAGTGCCTCCTGCAAACTGACATCAGGAACCTGGCCTGGTGACTTTTCTTTATCTGGGTAAAGGCCATGGTTCAGGTCCAGGGCCTTGTGGCCAGGAGTGGCCGGCTGCCTGCTGAAATTCCGCACGGATGAGGATACATGCCAGTTGCAAGGTGCCCCCACAGGCAACTGTGGCTGGTTTGACAGTGCCAAGTGCCACCTGCAAACTGACATCAGGAACCTGGCCTGGTGACTTTTGTTTCTCTGGGGAAAGGCCATGGTTCATGTCCAGGGCCTTGTGGCCAGGAGTGGCCGGCTGCCTGCTGAAATTCCGCACGGATGAGGATATATCCCAGTTGCAAGGTGCCCCCACAGGCACTGCGTCTGGTTTGACAGTGCCAAGTGCCTCCTGCAAACTGACATCAGGAACCTGGCCTGGTGACTTTTGTTTCTCTGGGGAAAGGCCATGGTTCATGTCCAGGGCCTTGTGGCCAGGAGTGGCCGGCTGCCTGCTGAAATTCCGCACGGATGAGGATACATGCCAGTTGCAAGGTGCCCCCACAGGCAACTGCGTCTGGTTTGACAGTGCCAAGTGCCTCCTGCAAACTGACATCTGGAACCTGGCCTGGTGACTTTTGTTTCTCTGGGGAAAGGCCATGGTTCATATCCTGAGCCTGGTGTCCTGGAGTGGCCGGCTGCCTGCTGAAATTCTGCACGGACCAGGATGCCGCCCAGATGAAAGGTACCACCAGAGGCAACTGTGGCTGGTTTGACAGTGCCAAGTGCCTCCTGCAAACTGACATCAGGAACCTGGCCTGGTGACTTTTGTTTCTCTGGGGAAAGGCCATGGTTCATGTCCAGGGCCTTGTGGCCAGGAGTGGCCGGCTGCCTGCTGAAATTCCGCACGGATGAGGATACATCCCAGTTGCAAGGTGCCCCCACAGGCAACTGCGTCTGGTTTGACAGTGCCAAGTGCCACCTGCAAACTGACATCAGGAACCTGGCCTGGTGACTTTTGTTTCTCTGGGGAAAGGCCAACATTCTTTTCCGGGTACCGGTGGACGGAGTGGCCGACTGCCTGCTGAAATTCTGCACGGATCAGGATGCCTCCCAGACCGAAAGTACCACCCAAGGCAACTGCGGCTGGTTTGACAGTGCCAAGTGCCTCCTGCAAACTGACATCAGGAACCTGGCCTGGTGACTTTTGTTTCTCTGGGTAAAGGCCATGGTTCAGGTCCAGGGCCTTGTGGCCAGGAGTGGCCGGCTGCCTGCTGAAATTCCGCACGGATGAGGATACATGCCAGTTGCAAGGTGCCCCCACAGGCAACTGTGGCTGGTTTGACAGTGCCAAGTGCCTCCTGCAAACTGACATCAGGAACCTGGCCTGGTGACTTTTGTTTCTCTGGGGAAAGGCCATGGTTCATGTCCAGGGCCTTGTGGCCAGGAGTGGCCGGCTGCCTGCTGAAATTCCGCACGGATGAGGATACATGCCAGTTGCAAGGTGCCCCCACAGGCAACTGCGTCTGGTTTGACAGTGCCAAGTGCCTCCTGCAAACTGACATCAGGAACCTGGCCTGGTGTTTTTTGTTTCTCTGGGGAAAGGCCATGGTTCATGTCCAGGGCCTTGTGGCCAGGAGTGGCCGGCTGCCTGCTGAAATTCCGCACGGATGAGGATACATCCCAGTTGCAAGGTGCCCCCACAGGCAACTGCGTCTGGTTTGACAGTGCCAAGTGCCACCTGCAAACTGACATCAGGAACCTGGCCTGGTGACTTTTGTTTCTCTGGGGAAAGGCCATCATTATTGTCCAGGGCCTGGTGGCCCGTAGTGGCCAGCTGCCTGCTGAAATTCCGCATGGATCAGGATGCCGCCGAGATGGAAGGTGCCACCACAGGCAACTGTGGCTGGTTTGACACTGCCAAGTGCCTCCTGCAAACTGACATCAGGAACCTGGCCTGGTGACTTTTGTTTCTCAGGGGAAAGGCCATCGTTCCTCTCCAGGGCCCGCTGGCCCGGAGTGGCCGGCTGCCTGCTGAAATTCCACACGGATCAGGATGCCTCCCAGATGAAAAATGCCCCCAGAGGAAACTGCGTCAGATTTGACAGTGCCAAGTGCCTCCTGCAAACTGACATCAGGAACCTGGCCTGGTGACTTTTGTTTCTCTGGGGAAAGGCCATGGTTCATGTCCAGGGCCTGGGGGCTCGGAGTGGCCGGCTGCCTGCTGAAATTCCGCATGGATCAGGATGCCTCCCAGATGAAAAATGCCCCCACAGGTAACTGCGTCTGGTTTGACAGTGCCAAGTGCCTCCTGCAAACTGACATCAGGAACCTGGCCTGGTGACTTTTATTTCTCTGGGTAAAGGCCCTCATTCGTGTCCAGTGCCCCGCGGCCTGGAGTGGCCGGCTGCCTGCTGAAATTCCTCACGGTTGAGGATACCTCCCAGATGAAAGGTGCCCCCACAGGTAACTGTGGCTGGTTTGACAGTGCCAAGTGCCTCCTGCAAACTGACATCAGGAACCTGGCCTGGTGACTTTTGTTTCTCTGGGGAAAGGCCATGGTTCATGTCCATGGCCTGGGGGCCCGGAGTGGCTGGCTGCCTGCTGAAATTCTGCATGGATCAGGATGCCGCCGAGATGGAAGGTGCCACCACAGGCAACTGTGGCTGGTTTGACAGTGCCAAGTGCCTCCTGCAAACTGACATCAGGAACCTGGCCTGGTGACTTTTGTTTCTCAGGGGAAAGGCCATGGTTCATATCCTGAGCCTGGTGTCCTGGAGTGGCCGGCTGCCTGCTGAAATTCTGCACGGACCAGGATGCCGCCCAGATGAAAGGCACCACCAGAGGCAACTGCGGCTGGTTTGACAGTGCCAAGTGCCTCCTGCAAACTGACATCAGGAACCTGGCCTGGTGACTTTTGTTTCTCTGGGGAAAGGCCATGATTCTTTTCCGGGGTACGGTGGCCCGGAGTGGCCGGCTGCCTGCTGAAATTCCAAAAGGATCAGGATGCCTCCCATACCGAAAGTACCACCCAAGGCAACTGTGGCTGGTTTGACAGTGCCAAGTGCCTCCTGCAAACAGACATCAGCGACCTGGCCTGCTGAGTTCTGTTTCTCTGGGGAAAGGCCATCGTTCCTCTCCAGGGCCCGGTGGCTCGAGTGGCAGGCTGCCTGCTGAAATTCCACATGGATCAGGAGGCCTCCCAGATGAAAGGTGCCCCCACAGGCAACTGTGGCTGGTTTGACAGTGCCAAGTGCCTCCTGCCAACTGACATCAGGAACCTGGCCTGGTGACTTTTATTTCTCTGGGGAAAGGCCCTGGTTCATGTCCAGGGCCTTGTGGCCAGGAGTGGCCGGCTGCCTGCTGAAATTCCGCACGGATGAGGATACATCCCAGTTGCAAGGTGCCCCCACAGGCAACTGCGTCTGGTTTGACAGTGCCAAGTGCCACCTGCAAACTGACATCAGGAACCTGGCCTTGTGACTTTTCTTTGTCTGGGGAAAGGCCATTATTCTTGTCCGGGTCCCGGTGGCCCGGTGTGGTCGGCTGCCTGCTGAAATTCCTCACGGTTCAGGATACCTCCCAGATGCAAGGTGCTCCCACAGGCAACTGCGGCTGGTTTGACAGTGCCAAGTGCCTCCTGCAAACTGACATCAGGAACCTGGCCTGGTGACTTTTCTTTATCTGGGTAAAGGCCATGGTTCAGGTCCAGGGCCTTGTGGCCAGGAGTGGCCGGCTGCCTGCTGAAATTCCGCACGGATGAGGATACATGCCAGTTGCAAGGTGCCCCCACAGGCAACTGTGGCTGGTTTGACAGTGCCAAGTGCCTCCTGCAAACTGACATCAGGAACCTGGCCTGGTGACTTTTGTTTCTCTGGGGAAAGGCCATGGTTCATGTCCAGGGCCTTGTGGCCAGGAGTGGCCGGCTGCCTGCTGAAATTCCGCACGGATGAGGATATATCCCAGTTGCAAGGTGCCCCCACAGGCACTGCGTCTGGTTTGACAGTGCCAAGTGCCTCCTGCAAACTGACATCAGGAACCTGGCCTGGTGACTTTTGTTTCTCTGGGGAAAGGCCATGGTTCATGTCCAGGGCCTTGTGGCCAGGAGTGGCCGGCTGCCTGCTGAAATTCCGCACGGATGAGGATACATGCCAGTTGCAAGGTGCCCCCACAGGCAACTGCGTCTGGTTTGACAGTGCCAAGTGCCACCTGCAAACTGACATCAGGAACCTGGCCTGGTGACTTTTCTTTGTCTGGGGAAAGGCCATTATTCTTGTCCGGGTCCCGGTGGCCCGGTGTGGCCGGCTGCCTGCTGAAATTCCTCACGGTTCAGGATACCTCCCAGATGCAAGGTGCCCCCACAGGCAACTGCGGCTGGTTTGACAGTGCCAAGTGCCTCCTGCAAACTGACATCAGGAACCTGGCCTGGTGACTTTTCTTTATCTGGGTAAAGGCCATGGTTCAGGTCCAGGGCCTTGTGGCCAGGAGTGGCCGGCTGCCTGCTGAAATTCCGCACGGATGAGGATACATGCCAGTTGCAAGGTGCCCCCACAGGGAACTGTGGCTGGTTTGACACTGCCAAGTGCCTCCTGCAAACTGACATCAGGAACCTGGCCTGGTGACTTTTGTTTCTCTGGGGAAAGGCCATGGTTCATGTCCAGGGCCTTGTGGCCAGGAGTGGCCGGCTGCCTGCTGAAATTCCGCACGGATGAGGATACATCCCAGTTGCAAGGTGCCCCCACAGGCAACTGCGTCTGGTTTGACAGTGCCAAGTGCCACCTGCAAACTGACATCAGGAACCTGGCCTGGTGACTTTTGTTTCTCTGGGGAAAGGCCATCATTCTTGTCCGGGGCCCAGAGTGGCCGGAGTGGCCGGCTGCCTGCTGAAATTCCACACGGTTGAGGATGCCTCCCAGATGAAAAATGCCCCCACAGGCAACTGCGTCTGGTTTGACAGTGCCAAGTGCCTCCTGCAAACTGACATCAGGAACCTGGCCTGGTGTTTTTTGTTTCTCTGGGGAAAGGCCATGGTTCATGTCCAGGGCCTTGTGGCCAGGAGTGGCCGGCTGCCTGCTGAAATTCCGCACGGATGAGGATACATCCCAGTTGCAAGGTGCCCCCACAGGCAACTGCGTCTGGTTTGACAGTGCCAAGTGCCACCTGCAAACTGACATCAGGAACCTGGCCTGGTGACTTTTGTTTCTCTGGGGAAAGGCCAACATTCTTTTCCGGGTACCGGTGGACGGAGTGGCCGGCTGCCTGCTGAAATTCCTCACGGATCAGGATACCTCCCAGATGCAAGGTGCCCCCACAGGCAACTGTGGCTGGTTTGACAGTGCCAAGTGCCTCCTGCAAACTGACATCAGGAACCTGGCCTGGTGACTTTTCTTTATCTGCGTAAAGGCCATGGTTCAGGTCCAGGGCCTTGTGGCCAGGAGTGGCCGGCTGCCTGCTGAAATTCCGCACGGATGAGGATACATCCCAGTTGCAAGGTGCCCCCACAGGCAACTGTGGCTGGTTTGACAGTGCCAAGTGCCTCCTGCAAACTGACATCAGGAACCTGGCCTGGTGACTTTTGTTTCTCTGGGGAAAGGCCATGGTTCATGTCCAGGGCCTTGTGGCCAGGATTGGCCGGCTGCCTGCTAAAATTCCGCACGGATGAGGATACATCCCAGTTGCAAGGTGCCCCCACAGGCAACTGCGTCTGGTTTGACAGTGCCAAGTGCCACCTGCAAACTGACATCAGGAACCTGGCCTGGTGACTTTTGTTTCTCTGGGGAAAGGCCATCATTCTTGTCCGGGGCCCAGAGTGGCCGGAGTGGCCGGCTGCCTGCTGAAATTCCACACGGTTGAGGATGCCTCCCAGATGAAAAACGCCCCCACAGGCAACTGCGTCTGGTTTGACAGTGCCAAGTGCCTCCTGCAAACTGACATCAGGAACCTGGCCTGGTGTTTTTTGTTTCTCTGGGGAAAGGCCATGGTTCATGTCCAGGGCCTTGTGGGCAGGAGTGGCCGGCTGCCTGCTGAAATTCCGCACGGATGAGGATACATCCCAGTTGCAAGGTGCCCCCACAGGCAACTGCATCTGGTTTGACAGTGCCAAGTGCCTCCTGCAAACTGACATCAGGAACCTGGCCTGGTGACTTTTGTTTCTCAGGGGAAAGGCCATCGTTCCTCTCCAGGGCCCGCTGGCCCGGAGTGGCCGGCTGCCTGCTGAAATTCCACATGGATCAGGAGGCCTCCCAGATGCAAGGTGCCCCCACAGGCAACTGCGGCTGGTTTGACAGTGCCAAGTGCCTCCTGCAAACTGACATCAGGAACCTGGCCTGGTGACTTTTCTTTATCTGGGTAAAGGCCATGGTTCAGGTCCAGGGCCTTGTGGCCAGGAGTGGCCGGCTGCCTGCTGAAATTCCGCACGGATGAGGATACATCCCAGTTGCAAGGTGCCCCCACAGGCAACTGTGGCTGGTTTGACAGTGCCAAGTGCCTCCTGCAAACTGACATCAGGAACCTGGCCTGGTGACTTTTGTTTCTCTGGGGAAAGGCCATGGTTCATGTCCAGGGCCTTGTGGCCAGGAGTGGCCGGCTGCCTGCTGAAATTCCGCACGGATGAGGATACATCCCAGTTGCAAGGTGCCCCCACAGGCAACTGCGTCTGGTTTGACAGTGCCAAGTGCCACCTGCAAACTGACATCAGGAACCTGGCCTGGTGACTTTTGTTTCTCTGGGGAAAGGCCATCATTCTTGTCCGGGGCCCAGAGTGGCCGGAGTGGCCGGCTGCCTGCTGAAATTCCACACGGTTGAGGATGCCTCCCAGATGAAAAATGCCCCCACAGGCAACTGCGTCTGGTTTGACAGTGCCAAGTGCCTCCTGCAAACTGACATCAGGAACCTGGCCTGGTGTTTTTTGTTTCTCTGGGGAAAGGCCATGGTTCATGTCCAGGGCCTTGTGGCCAGGAGTGGCCGGCTGCCTGCTGAAATTCCGCACGGATGAGGATACATCCCAGTTGCAAGGTGCCCCCACAGGCAACTGCGTCTGGTTTGACAGTGCCAAGTGCCACCTGCAAACTGACATCAGGAACCTGGCCTTGTGACTTTTCTTTGTCTGGGGAAAGGCCATTATTCTTGTCCGGGTCCCGGTGGCCCGGTGTGGTCGGCTGCCTGCTGAAATTCCTCACGGTTCAGGATACCTCCCAGATGCAAGGTGCTCCCACAGGCAACTGCGGCTGGTTTGACAGTGCCAAGTGCCTCCTGCAAACTGACATCAGGAACCTGGCCTGGTGACTTTTCTTTATCTGGGTAAAGGCCATGGTTCAGGTCCAGGGCCTTGTGGCCAGGAGTGGCCGGCTGCCTGCTGAAATTCCGCACGGATGAGGATACATGCCAGTTGCAAGGTGCCCCCACAGGCAACTGTGGCTGGTTTGACAGTGCCAAGTGCCACCTGCAAACTGACATCAGGAACCTGGCCTGGTGACTTTTGTTTCTCTGGGGAAAGGCCATGGTTCATGTCCAGGGCCTTGTGGCCAGGAGTGGCCGGCTGCCTGCTGAAATTCCGCACGGATGAGGATATATCCCAGTTGCAAGGTGCCCCCACAGGCACTGCGTCTGGTTTGACAGTGCCAAGTGCCTCCTGCAAACTGACATCAGGAACCTGGCCTGGTGACTTTTGTTTCTCTGGGGAAAGGCCATGGTTCATGTCCAGGGCCTTGTGGCCAGGAGTGGCCGGCTGCCTGCTGAAATTCCGCACGGATGAGGATACATGCCAGTTGCAAGGTGCCCCCACAGGCAACTGCGTCTGGTTTGACAGTGCCAAGTGCCTCCTGCAAACTGACATCTGGAACCTGGCCTGGTGACTTTTGTTTCTCTGGGGAAAGGCCATGGTTCATATCCTGAGCCTGGTGTCCTGGAGTGGCCGGCTGCCTGCTGAAATTCTGCACGGACCAGGATGCCGCCCAGATGAAAGGTACCACCAGAGGCAACTGTGGCTGGTTTGACAGTGCCAAGTGCCTCCTGCAAACTGACATCAGGAACCTGGCCTGGTGACTTTTGTTTCTCTGGGGAAAGGCCATGGTTCATGTCCAGGGCCTTGTGGCCAGGAGTGGCCGGCTGCCTGCTGAAATTCCGCACGGATGAGGATACATCCCAGTTGCAAGGTGCCCCCACAGGCAACTGCGTCTGGTTTGACAGTGCCAAGTGCCACCTGCAAACTGACATCAGGAACCTGGCCTGGTGACTTTTGTTTCTCTGGGGAAAGGCCAACATTCTTTTCCGGGTACCGGTGGACGGAGTGGCCGACTGCCTGCTGAAATTCTGCACGGATCAGGATGCCTCCCAGACCGAAAGTACCACCCAAGGCAACTGCGGCTGGTTTGACAGTGCCAAGTGCCTCCTGCAAACTGACATCAGGAACCTGGCCTGGTGACTTTTGTTTCTCTGGGTAAAGGCCATGGTTCAGGTCCAGGGCCTTGTGGCCAGGAGTGGCCGGCTGCCTGCTGAAATTCCGCACGGATGAGGATACATGCCAGTTGCAAGGTGCCCCCACAGGCAACTGTGGCTGGTTTGACAGTGCCAAGTGCCTCCTGCAAACTGACATCAGGAACCTGGCCTGGTGACTTTTGTTTCTCTGGGGAAAGGCCATGGTTCATGTCCAGGGCCTTGTGGCCAGGAGTGGCCGGCTGCCTGCTGAAATTCCGCACGGATGAGGATACATGCCAGTTGCAAGGTGCCCCCACAGGCAACTGCGTCTGGTTTGACAGTGCCAAGTGCCTCCTGCAAACTGACATCAGGAACCTGGCCTGGTGTTTTTTGTTTCTCTGGGGAAAGGCCATGGTTCATGTCCAGGGCCTTGTGGCCAGGAGTGGCCGGCTGCCTGCTGAAATTCCGCACGGATGAGGATACATCCCAGTTGCAAGGTGCCCCCACAGGCAACTGCGTCTGGTTTGACAGTGCCAAGTGCCACCTGCAAACTGACATCAGGAACCTGGCCTGGTGACTTTTGTTTCTCTGGGGAAAGGCCATCATTATTGTCCAGGGCCTGGTGGCCCGTAGTGGCCAGCTGCCTGCTGAAATTCCGCATGGATCAGGATGCCGCCGAGATGGAAGGTGCCACCACAGGCAACTGTGGCTGGTTTGACACTGCCAAGTGCCTCCTGCAAACTGACATCAGGAACCTGGCCTGGTGACTTTTGTTTCTCAGGGGAAAGGCCATCGTTCCTCTCCAGGGCCCGCTGGCCCGGAGTGGCCGGCTGCCTGCTGAAATTCCACACGGATCAGGATGCCTCCCAGATGAAAAATGCCCCCAGAGGAAACTGCGTCAGATTTGACAGTGCCAAGTGCCTCCTGCAAACTGACATCAGGAACCTGGCCTGGTGACTTTTGTTTCTCTGGGGAAAGGCCATGGTTCATGTCCAGGGCCTGGGGGCTCGGAGTGGCCGGCTGCCTGCTGAAATTCCGCATGGATCAGGATGCCTCCCAGATGAAAAATGCCCCCACAGGTAACTGCGTCTGGTTTGACAGTGCCAAGTGCCTCCTGCAAACTGACATCAGGAACCTGGCCTGGTGACTTTTATTTCTCTGGGTAAAGGCCCTCATTCGTGTCCAGTGCCCCGCGGCCTGGAGTGGCCGGCTGCCTGCTGAAATTCCTCACGGTTGAGGATACCTCCCAGATGAAAGGTGCCCCCACAGGTAACTGTGGCTGGTTTGACAGTGCCAAGTGCCTCCTGCAAACTGACATCAGGAACCTGGCCTGCTGACTTTTGTTTCTCTGGGGAAAGGCCATGGTTCATGTCCATGGCCTGGGGGCCCGGAGTGGCTGGCTGCCTGCTGAAATTCTGCATGGATCAGGATGCCGCCGAGATGGAAGGTGCCACCACAGGCAACTGTGGCTGGTTTGACAGTGCCAAGTGCCTCCTGCAAACTGACATCAGGAACCTGGCCTGGTGACTTTTGTTTCTCAGGGGAAAGGCCATGGTTCATATCCTGAGCCTGGTGTCCTGGAGTGGCCGGCTGCCTGCTGAAATTCTGCACGGACCAGGATGCCGCCCAGATGAAAGGCACCACCAGAGGCAACTGCGGCTGGTTTGACAGTGCCAAGTGCCTCCTGCAAACTGACATCAGGAACCTGGCCTGGTGACTTTTGTTTCTCTGGGGAAAGGCCATGATTCTTTTCCGGGGTACGGTGGCCCGGAGTGGCCGGCTGCCTGCTGAAATTCCAAAAGGATCAGGATGCCTCCCATACCGAAAGTACCACCCAAGGCAACTGTGGCTGGTTTGACAGTGCCAAGTGCCTCCTGCAAACAGACATCAGCGACCTGGCCTGCTGAGTTCTGTTTCTCTGGGGAAAGGCCATCGTTCCTCTCCAGGGCCCGGTGGCTCGAGTGGCAGGCTGCCTGCTGAAATTCCACATGGATCAGGAGGCCTCCCAGATGAAAGGTGCCCCCACAGGCAACTGTGGCTGGTTTGACAGTGCCAAGTGCCTCCTGCCAACTGACATCAGGAACCTGGCCTGGTGACTTTTATTTCTCTGGGGAAAGGCCCTGGTTCATGTCCAGGGCCTTGTGGCCAGGAGTGGCCGGCTGCCTGCTGAAATTCCGCACGGATGAGGATACATCCCAGTTGCAAGGTGCCCCCACAGGCAACTGCGTCTGGTTTGACAGTGCCAAGTGCCACCTGCAAACTGACATCAGGAACCTGGCCTTGTGACTTTTCTTTGTCTGGGGAAAGGCCATTATTCTTGTCCGGGTCCCGGTGGCCCGGTGTGGTCGGCTGCCTGCTGAAATTCCTCACGGTTCAGGATACCTCCCAGATGCAAGGTGCTCCCACAGGCAACTGCGGCTGGTTTGACAGTGCCAAGTGCCTCCTGCAAACTGACATCAGGAACCTGGCCTGGTGACTTTTCTTTATCTGGGTAAAGGCCATGGTTCAGGTCCAGGGCCTTGTGGCCAGGAGTGGCCGGCTGCCTGCTGAAATTCCGCACGGATGAGGATACATGCCAGTTGCAAGGTGCCCCCACAGGCAACTGTGGCTGGTTTGACAGTGCCAAGTGCCTCCTGCAAACTGACATCAGGAACCTGGCCTGGTGACTTTTGTTTCTCTGGGGAAAGGCCATGGTTCATGTCCAGGGCCTTGTGGCCAGGAGTGGCCGGCTGCCTGCTGAAATTCCGCACGGATGAGGATATATCCCAGTTGCAAGGTGCCCCCACAGGCACTGCGTCTGGTTTGACAGTGCCAAGTGCCTCCTGCAAACTGACATCAGGAACCTGGCCTGGTGACTTTTGTTTCTCTGGGGAAAGGCCATGGTTCATGTCCAGGGCCTTGTGGCCAGGAGTGGCCGGCTGCCTGCTGAAATTCCGCACGGATGAGGATACATGCCAGTTGCAAGGTGCCCCCACAGGCAACTGCGTCTGGTTTGACAGTGCCAAGTGCCACCTGCAAACTGACATCAGGAACCTGGCCTGGTGACTTTTCTTTGTCTGGGGAAAGGCCATTATTCTTGTCCGGGTCCCGGTGGCCCGGTGTGGCCGGCTGCCTGCTGAAATTCCTCACGGTTCAGGATACCTCCCAGATGCAAGGTGCCCCCACAGGCAACTGCGGCTGGTTTGACAGTGCCAAGTGCCTCCTGCAAACTGACATCAGGAACCTGGCCTGGTGACTTTTCTTTATCTGGGTAAAGGCCATGGTTCAGGTCCAGGGCCTTGTGGCCAGGAGTGGCCGGCTGCCTGCTGAAATTCCGCACGGATGAGGATACATGCCAGTTGCAAGGTGCCCCCACAGGGAACTGTGGCTGGTTTGACACTGCCAAGTGCCTCCTGCAAACTGACATCAGGAACCTGGCCTGGTGACTTTTGTTTCTCTGGGGAAAGGCCATGGTTCATGTCCAGGGCCTTGTGGCCAGGAGTGGCCGGCTGCCTGCTGAAATTCCGCACGGATGAGGATACATCCCAGTTGCAAGGTGCCCCCACAGGCAACTGCGTCTGGTTTGACAGTGCCAAGTGCCACCTGCAAACTGACATCAGGAACCTGGCCTGGTGACTTTTGTTTCTCTGGGGAAAGGCCAACATTCTTTTCCGGGTACCGGTGGACGGAGTGGCCGACTGCCTGCTGAAATTCTGCACGGATCAGGATGCCTCCCAGACCGAAAGTACCACCCAAGGCAACTGCGGCTGGTTTGACAGTGCCAAGTGCCTCCTGCAAACTGACATCAGGAACCTGGCCTGGTGACTTTTGTTTCTCTGGGTAAAGGCCATGGTTCAGGTCCAGGGCCTTGTGGCCAGGAGTGGCCGGCTGCCTGCTGAAATTCCGCACGGATGAGGATACATGCCAGTTGCAAGGTGCCCCCACAGGCAACTGTGGCTGGTTTGACAGTGCCAAGTGCCTCCTGCAAACTGACATCAGGAACCTGGCCTGGTGACTTTTGTTTCTCTGGGGAAAGGCCATGGTTCATGTCCAGGGCCTTGTGGCCAGGAGTGGCCGGCTGCCTGCTGAAATTCCGCACGGATGAGGATACATGCCAGTTGCAAGGTGCCCCCACAGGCAACTGCGTCTGGTTTGACAGTGCCAAGTGCCTCCTGCAAACTGACATCAGGAACCTGGCCTGGTGTTTTTTGTTTCTCTGGGGAAAGGCCATGGTTCATGTCCAGGGCCTTGTGGCCAGGAGTGGCCGGCTGCCTGCTGAAATTCCGCACGGATGAGGATACATCCCAGTTGCAAGGTGCCCCCACAGGCAACTGCGTCTGGTTTGACAGTGCCAAGTGCCACCTGCAAACTGACATCAGGAACCTGGCCTGGTGACTTTTGTTTCTCTGGGGAAAGGCCATCATTATTGTCCAGGGCCTGGTGGCCCGTAGTGGCCAGCTGCCTGCTGAAATTCCGCATGGATCAGGATGCCGCCGAGATGGAAGGTGCCACCACAGGCAACTGTGGCTGGTTTGACACTGCCAAGTGCCTCCTGCAAACTGACATCAGGAACCTGGCCTGGTGACTTTTGTTTCTCAGGGGAAAGGCCATCGTTCCTCTCCAGGGCCCGCTGGCCCGGAGTGGCCGGCTGCCTGCTGAAATTCCACACGGATCAGGATGCCTCCCAGATGAAAAATGCCCCCAGAGGAAACTGCGTCAGATTTGACAGTGCCAAGTGCCTCCTGCAAACTGACATCAGGAACCTGGCCTGGTGACTTTTGTTTCTCTGGGGAAAGGCCATGGTTCATGTCCAGGGCCTGGGGGCTCGGAGTGGCCGGCTGCCTGCTGAAATTCCGCATGGATCAGGATGCCTCCCAGATGAAAAATGCCCCCACAGGTAACTGCGTCTGGTTTGACAGTGCCAAGTGCCTCCTGCAAACTGACATCAGGAACCTGGCCTGGTGACTTTTATTTCTCTGGGTAAAGGCCCTCATTCGTGTCCAGTGCCCCGCGGCCTGGAGTGGCCGGCTGCCTGCTGAAATTCCTCACGGTTGAGGATACCTCCCAGATGAAAGGTGCCCCCACAGGTAACTGTGGCTGGTTTGACAGTGCCAAGTGCCTCCTGCAAACTGACATCAGGAACCTGGCCTGCTGACTTTTGTTTCTCTGGGGAAAGGCCATGGTTCATGTCCATGGCCTGGGGGCCCGGAGTGGCTGGCTGCCTGCTGAAATTCTGCATGGATCAGGATGCCGCCGAGATGGAAGGTGCCACCACAGGCAACTGTGGCTGGTTTGACAGTGCCAAGTGCCTCCTGCAAACTGACATCAGGAACCTGGCCTGGTGACTTTTGTTTCTCAGGGGAAAGGCCATGGTTCATATCCTGAGCCTGGTGTCCTGGAGTGGCCGGCTGCCTGCTGAAATTCTGCACGGACCAGGATGCCGCCCAGATGAAAGGCACCACCAGAGGCAACTGCGGCTGGTTTGACAGTGCCAAGTGCCTCCTGCAAACTGACATCAGGAACCTGGCCTGGTGACTTTTGTTTCTCTGGGGAAAGGCCATGATTCTTTTCCGGGGTACGGTGGCCCGGAGTGGCCGGCTGCCTGCTGAAATTCCAAAAGGATCAGGATGCCTCCCATACCGAAAGTACCACCCAAGGCAACTGTGGCTGGTTTGACAGTGCCAAGTGCCTCCTGCAAACAGACATCAGCGACCTGGCCTGCTGAGTTCTGTTTCTCTGGGGAAAGGCCATCGTTCCTCTCCAGGGCCCGGTGGCTCGAGTGGCAGGCTGCCTGCTGAAATTCCACATGGATCAGGAGGCCTCCCAGATGAAAGGTGCCCCCACAGGCAACTGTGGCTGGTTTGACAGTGCCAAGTGCCTCCTGCCAACTGACATCAGGAACCTGGCCTGGTGACTTTTATTTCTCTGGGGAAAGGCCCTGGTTCATGTCCAGGGCCTTGTGGCCAGGAGTGGCCGGCTGCCTGCTGAAATTCCGCACGGATGAGGATACATCCCAGTTGCAAGGTGCCCCCACAGGCAACTGCGTCTGGTTTGACAGTGCCAAGTGCCACCTGCAAACTGACATCAGGAACCTGGCCTTGTGACTTTTCTTTGTCTGGGGAAAGGCCATTATTCTTGTCCGGGTCCCGGTGGCCCGGTGTGGTCGGCTGCCTGCTGAAATTCCTCACGGTTCAGGATACCTCCCAGATGCAAGGTGCTCCCACAGGCAACTGCGGCTGGTTTGACAGTGCCAAGTGCCTCCTGCAAACTGACATCAGGAACCTGGCCTGGTGACTTTTCTTTATCTGGGTAAAGGCCATGGTTCAGGTCCAGGGCCTTGTGGCCAGGAGTGGCCGGCTGCCTGCTGAAATTCCGCACGGATGAGGATACATGCCAGTTGCAAGGTGCCCCCACAGGCAACTGTGGCTGGTTTGACAGTGCCAAGTGCCTCCTGCAAACTGACATCAGGAACCTGGCCTGGTGACTTTTGTTTCTCTGGGGAAAGGCCATGGTTCATGTCCAGGGCCTTGTGGCCAGGAGTGGCCGGCTGCCTGCTGAAATTCCGCACGGATGAGGATATATCCCAGTTGCAAGGTGCCCCCACAGGCACTGCGTCTGGTTTGACAGTGCCAAGTGCCTCCTGCAAACTGACATCAGGAACCTGGCCTGGTGACTTTTGTTTCTCTGGGGAAAGGCCATGGTTCATGTCCAGGGCCTTGTGGCCAGGAGTGGCCGGCTGCCTGCTGAAATTCCGCACGGATGAGGATACATGCCAGTTGCAAGGTGCCCCCACAGGCAACTGCGTCTGGTTTGACAGTGCCAAGTGCCACCTGCAAACTGACATCAGGAACCTGGCCTGGTGACTTTTCTTTGTCTGGGGAAAGGCCATTATTCTTGTCCGGGTCCCGGTGGCCCGGTGTGGCCGGCTGCCTGCTGAAATTCCTCACGGTTCAGGATACCTCCCAGATGCAAGGTGCCCCCACAGGCAACTGCGGCTGGTTTGACAGTGCCAAGTGCCTCCTGCAAACTGACATCAGGAACCTGGCCTGGTGACTTTTCTTTATCTGGGTAAAGGCCATGGTTCAGGTCCAGGGCCTTGTGGCCAGGAGTGGCCGGCTGCCTGCTGAAATTCCGCACGGATGAGGATACATGCCAGTTGCAAGGTGCCCCCACAGGGAACTGTGGCTGGTTTGACACTGCCAAGTGCCTCCTGCAAACTGACATCAGGAACCTGGCCTGGTGACTTTTGTTTCTCTGGGGAAAGGCCATGGTTCATGTCCAGGGCCTTGTGGCCAGGAGTGGCCGGCTGCCTGCTGAAATTCCGCACGGATGAGGATACATCCCAGTTGCAAGGTGCCCCCACAGGCAACTGCGTCTGGTTTGACAGTGCCAAGTGCCACCTGCAAACTGACATCAGGAACCTGGCCTGGTGACTTTTGTTTCTCTGGGGAAAGGCCAACATTCTTTTCCGGGTACCGGTGGACGGAGTGGCCGACTGCCTGCTGAAATTCTGCACGGATCAGGATGCCTCCCAGACCGAAAGTACCACCCAAGGCAACTGCGGCTGGTTTGACAGTGCCAAGTGCCTCCTGCAAACTGACATCAGGAACCTGGCCTGGTGACTTTTGTTTCTCTGGGTAAAGGCCATGGTTCAGGTCCAGGGCCTTGTGGCCAGGAGTGGCCGGCTGCCTGCTGAAATTCCGCACGGATGAGGATACATGCCAGTTGCAAGGTGCCCCCACAGGCAACTGTGGCTGGTTTGACAGTGCCAAGTGCCTCCTGCAAACTGACATCAGGAACCTGGCCTGGTGACTTTTGTTTCTCTGGGGAAAGGCCATGGTTCATGTCCAGGGCCTTGTGGCCAGGAGTGGCCGGCTGCCTGCTGAAATTCCGCACGGATGAGGATACATGCCAGTTGCAAGGTGCCCCCACAGGCAACTGCGTCTGGTTTGACAGTGCCAAGTGCCTCCTGCAAACTGACATCAGGAACCTGGCCTGGTGTTTTTTGTTTCTCTGGGGAAAGGCCATGGTTCATGTCCAGGGCCTTGTGGCCAGGAGTGGCCGGCTGCCTGCTGAAATTCCGCACGGATGAGGATACATCCCAGTTGCAAGGTGCCCCCACAGGCAACTGCGTCTGGTTTGACAGTGCCAAGTGCCACCTGCAAACTGACATCAGGAACCTGGCCTGGTGACTTTTGTTTCTCTGGGGAAAGGCCATCATTATTGTCCAGGGCCTGGTGGCCCGTAGTGGCCAGCTGCCTGCTGAAATTCCGCATGGATCAGGATGCCGCCGAGATGGAAGGTGCCACCACAGGCAACTGTGGCTGGTTTGACACTGCCAAGTGCCTCCTGCAAACTGACATCAGGAACCTGGCCTGGTGACTTTTGTTTCTCAGGGGAAAGGCCATCGTTCCTCTCCAGGGCCCGCTGGCCCGGAGTGGCCGGCTGCCTGCTGAAATTCCACACGGATCAGGATGCCTCCCAGATGAAAAATGCCCCCAGAGGAAACTGCGTCAGATTTGACAGTGCCAAGTGCCTCCTGCAAACTGACATCAGGAACCTGGCCTGGTGACTTTTGTTTCTCTGGGGAAAGGCCATGGTTCATGTCCAGGGCCTGGGGGCTCGGAGTGGCCGGCTGCCTGCTGAAATTCCGCATGGATCAGGATGCCTCCCAGATGAAAAATGCCCCCACAGGTAACTGCGTCTGGTTTGACAGTGCCAAGTGCCTCCTGCAAACTGACATCAGGAACCTGGCCTGGTGACTTTTATTTCTCTGGGTAAAGGCCCTCATTCGTGTCCAGTGCCCCGCGGCCTGGAGTGGCCGGCTGCCTGCTGAAATTCCTCACGGTTGAGGATACCTCCCAGATGAAAGGTGCCCCCACAGGTAACTGTGGCTGGTTTGACAGTGCCAAGTGCCTCCTGCAAACTGACATCAGGAACCTGGCCTGCTGACTTTTGTTTCTCTGGGGAAAGGCCATGGTTCATGTCCATGGCCTGGGGGCCCGGAGTGGCTGGCTGCCTGCTGAAATTCTGCATGGATCAGGATGCCGCCGAGATGGAAGGTGCCACCACAGGCAACTGTGGCTGGTTTGACAGTGCCAAGTGCCTCCTGCAAACTGACATCAGGAACCTGGCCTGGTGACTTTTGTTTCTCAGGGGAAAGGCCATGGTTCATATCCTGAGCCTGGTGTCCTGGAGTGGCCGGCTGCCTGCTGAAATTCTGCACGGACCAGGATGCCGCCCAGATGAAAGGCACCACCAGAGGCAACTGCGGCTGGTTTGACAGTGCCAAGTGCCTCCTGCAAACTGACATCAGGAACCTGGCCTGGTGACTTTTGTTTCTCTGGGGAAAGGCCATGATTCTTTTCCGGGGTACGGTGGCCCGGAGTGGCCGGCTGCCTGCTGAAATTCCAAAAGGATCAGGATGCCTCCCATACCGAAAGTACCACCCAAGGCAACTGTGGCTGGTTTGACAGTGCCAAGTGCCTCCTGCAAACAGACATCAGCGACCTGGCCTGCTGAGTTCTGTTTCTCTGGGGAAAGGCCATCGTTCCTCTCCAGGGCCCGGTGGCTCGAGTGGCAGGCTGCCTGCTGAAATTCCACATGGATCAGGAGGCCTCCCAGATGAAAGGTGCCCCCACAGGCAACTGTGGCTGGTTTGACAGTGCCAAGTGCCTCCTGCCAACTGACATCAGGAACCTGGCCTGGTGACTTTTATTTCTCTGGGGAAAGGCCCTGGTTCATGTCCAGGGCCTTGTGGCCAGGAGTGGCCGGCTGCCTGCTGAAATTCCGCACGGATGAGGATACATCCCAGTTGCAAGGTGCCCCCACAGGCAACTGCGTCTGGTTTGACAGTGCCAAGTGCCACCTGCAAACTGACATCAGGAACCTGGCCTTGTGACTTTTCTTTGTCTGGGGAAAGGCCATTATTCTTGTCCGGGTCCCGGTGGCCCGGTGTGGTCGGCTGCCTGCTGAAATTCCTCACGGTTCAGGATACCTCCCAGATGCAAGGTGCTCCCACAGGCAACTGCGGCTGGTTTGACAGTGCCAAGTGCCTCCTGCAAACTGACATCAGGAACCTGGCCTGGTGACTTTTCTTTATCTGGGTAAAGGCCATGGTTCAGGTCCAGGGCCTTGTGGCCAGGAGTGGCCGGCTGCCTGCTGAAATTCCGCACGGATGAGGATACATGCCAGTTGCAAGGTGCCCCCACAGGCAACTGTGGCTGGTTTGACAGTGCCAAGTGCCTCCTGCAAACTGACATCAGGAACCTGGCCTGGTGACTTTTGTTTCTCTGGGGAAAGGCCATGGTTCATGTCCAGGGCCTTGTGGCCAGGAGTGGCCGGCTGCCTGCTGAAATTCCGCACGGATGAGGATATATCCCAGTTGCAAGGTGCCCCCACAGGCACTGCGTCTGGTTTGACAGTGCCAAGTGCCTCCTGCAAACTGACATCAGGAACCTGGCCTGGTGACTTTTGTTTCTCTGGGGAAAGGCCATGGTTCATGTCCAGGGCCTTGTGGCCAGGAGTGGCCGGCTGCCTGCTGAAATTCCGCACGGATGAGGATACATGCCAGTTGCAAGGTGCCCCCACAGGCAACTGCGTCTGGTTTGACAGTGCCAAGTGCCACCTGCAAACTGACATCAGGAACCTGGCCTGGTGACTTTTCTTTGTCTGGGGAAAGGCCATTATTCTTGTCCGGGTCCCGGTGGCCCGGTGTGGCCGGCTGCCTGCTGAAATTCCTCACGGTTCAGGATACCTCCCAGATGCAAGGTGCCCCCACAGGCAACTGCGGCTGGTTTGACAGTGCCAAGTGCCTCCTGCAAACTGACATCAGGAACCTGGCCTGGTGACTTTTCTTTATCTGGGTAAAGGCCATGGTTCAGGTCCAGGGCCTTGTGGCCAGGAGTGGCCGGCTGCCTGCTGAAATTCCGCACGGATGAGGATACATGCCAGTTGCAAGGTGCCCCCACAGGGAACTGTGGCTGGTTTGACACTGCCAAGTGCCTCCTGCAAACTGACATCAGGAACCTGGCCTGGTGACTTTTGTTTCTCTGGGGAAAGGCCATGGTTCATGTCCAGGGCCTTGTGGCCAGGAGTGGCCGGCTGCCTGCTGAAATTCCGCACGGATGAGGATACATCCCAGTTGCAAGGTGCCCCCACAGGCAACTGCGTCTGGTTTGACAGTGCCAAGTGCCACCTGCAAACTGACATCAGGAACCTGGCCTGGTGACTTTTGTTTCTCTGGGGAAAGGCCATCATTCTTGTCCGGGGCCCAGAGTGGCCGGAGTGGCCGGCTGCCTGCTGAAATTCCACACGGTTGAGGATGCCTCCCAGATGAAAAATGCCCCCACAGGCAACTGCGTCTGGTTTGACAGTGCCAAGTGCCTCCTGCAAACTGACATCAGGAACCTGGCCTGGTGTTTTTTGTTTCTCTGGGGAAAGGCCATGGTTCATGTCCAGGGCCTTGTGGCCAGGAGTGGCCGGCTGCCTGCTGAAATTCCGCACGGATGAGGATACATCCCAGTTGCAAGGTGCCCCCACAGGCAACTGCGTCTGGTTTGACAGTGCCAAGTGCCACCTGCAAACTGACATCAGGAACCTGGCCTGGTGACTTTTGTTTCTCTGGGGAAAGGCCAACATTCTTTTCCGGGTACCGGTGGACGGAGTGGCCGGCTGCCTGCTGAAATTCCTCACGGATCAGGATACCTCCCAGATGCAAGGTGCCCCCACAGGCAACTGTGGCTGGTTTGACAGTGCCAAGTGCCTCCTGCAAACTGACATCAGGAACCTGGCCTGGTGACTTTTCTTTATCTGCGTAAAGGCCATGGTTCAGGTCCAGGGCCTTGTGGCCAGGAGTGGCCGGCTGCCTGCTGAAATTCCGCACGGATGAGGATACATCCCAGTTGCAAGGTGCCCCCACAGGCAACTGTGGCTGGTTTGACAGTGCCAAGTGCCTCCTGCAAACTGACATCAGGAACCTGGCCTGGTGACTTTTGTTTCTCTGGGGAAAGGCCATGGTTCATGTCCAGGGCCTTGTGGCCAGGATTGGCCGGCTGCCTGCTAAAATTCCGCACGGATGAGGATACATCCCAGTTGCAAGGTGCCCCCACAGGCAACTGCGTCTGGTTTGACAGTGCCAAGTGCCACCTGCAAACTGACATCAGGAACCTGGCCTGGTGACTTTTGTTTCTCTGGGGAAAGGCCATCATTCTTGTCCGGGGCCCAGAGTGGCCGGAGTGGCCGGCTGCCTGCTGAAATTCCACACGGTTGAGGATGCCTCCCAGATGAAAAACGCCCCCACAGGCAACTGCGTCTGGTTTGACAGTGCCAAGTGCCACCTGCAAACTGACATCAGGAACCTGGCCTGGTGACTTTTGTTTCTCTGGGGAAAGGCCAACATTCTTTTCCGGGTACCGGTGGACGGAGTGGCCGGCTGCCTGCTGAAATTCCTCACGGATCAGGATACCTCCCAGATGCAAGGTGCCCCCACAGGCAACTGTGGCTGGTTTGACAGTGCCAAGTGCCTCCTGCAAACTGACATCAGGAACCTGGCCTGGTGACTTTTCTTTATCTGCGTAAAGGCCATGGTTCAGGTCCAGGGCCTTGTGGCCAGGAGTGGCCGGCTGCCTGCTGAAATTCCGCACGGATGAGGATACATCCCAGTTGCAAGGTGCCCCCACAGGCAACTGTGGCTGGTTTGACAGTGCCAAGTGCCTCCTGCAAACTGACATCAGGAACCTGGCCTGGTGACTTTTGTTTCTCTGGGGAAAGGCCATGGTTCATGTCCAGGGCCTTGTGGCCAGGATTGGCCGGCTGCCTGCTAAAATTCCGCACGGATGAGGATACATCCCAGTTGCAAGGTGCCCCCACAGGCAACTGCGTCTGGTTTGACAGTGCCAAGTGCCACCTGCAAACTGACATCAGGAACCTGGCCTGGTGACTTTTGTTTCTCTGGGGAAAGGCCATCATTCTTGTCCGGGGCCCAGAGTGGCCGGAGTGGCCGGCTGCCTGCTGAAATTCCACACGGTTGAGGATGCCTCCCAGATGAAAAACGCCCCCACAGGCAACTGCGTCTGGTTTGACAGTGCCAAGTGCCTCCTGCAAACTGACATCAGGAACCTGGCCTGGTGTTTTTTGTTTCTCTGGGGAAAGGCCATGGTTCATGTCCAGGGCCTTGTGGGCAGGAGTGGCCGGCTGCCTGCTGAAATTCCGCACGGATGAGGATACATCCCAGTTGCAAGGTGCCCCCACAGGCAACTGCATCTGGTTTGACAGTGCCAAGTGCCTCCTGCAAACTGACATCAGGAACCTGGCCTGGTGACTTTTGTTTCTCAGGGGAAAGGCCATCGTTCCTCTCCAGGGCCCGCTGGCCCGGAGTGGCCGGCTGCCTGCTGAAATTCCACATGGATCAGGAGGCCTCCCAGATGCAAGGTGCCCCCACAGGCAACTGCGGCTGGTTTGACAGTGCCAAGTGCCTCCTGCAAACTGACATCAGGAACCTGGCCTGGTGACTTTTCTTTATCTGGGTAAAGGCCATGGTTCAGGTCCAGGGCCTTGTGGCCAGGAGTGGCCGGCTGCCTGCTGAAATTCCGCACGGATGAGGATACATCCCAGTTGCAAGGTGCCCCCACAGGCAACTGTGGCTGGTTTGACAGTGCCAAGTGCCTCCTGCAAACTGACATCAGGAACCTGGCCTGGTGACTTTTGTTTCTCTGGGGAAAGGCCATGGTTCATGTCCAGGGCCTTGTGGCCAGGAGTGGCCGGCTGCCTGCTGAAATTCCGCACGGATGAGGATACATCCCAGTTGCAAGGTGCCCCCACAGGCAACTGCGTCTGGTTTGACAGTGCCAAGTGCCACCTGCAAACTGACATCAGGAACCTGGCCTGGTGACTTTTGTTTCTCTGGGGAAAGGCCATCATTCTTGTCCGGGGCCCAGAGTGGCCGGAGTGGCCGGCTGCCTGCTGAAATTCCACACGGTTGAGGATGCCTCCCAGATGAAAAATGCCCCCACAGGCAACTGCGTCTGGTTTGACAGTGCCAAGTGCCTCCTGCAAACTGACATCAGGAACCTGGCCTGGTGTTTTTTGTTTCTCTGGGGAAAGGCCATGGTTCATGTCCAGGGCCTTGTGGCCAGGAGTGGCCGGCTGCCTGCTGAAATTCCGCATGGATGAGGATACATCCCAGTTGCAAGGTGCCCCCACAGGCAACTGCGTCTGGTTTGACAGTGCCAAGTGCCACCTGCAAACTGACATCAGGAACCTGGCCTGGTGACTTTTGTTTCTCTGGGGAAAGGCCATCATTCTTGTCCGGGGCCCAGAGTGGCCGGAGTGGCCGGCTGCCTGCTAAAATTCCGCACGGATCAGGATACCTCCCAGATGCAAGGTGCCCCCACAGGCAACTGTGGCTGGTTTGACAGTGCCAAGTGCCTCCTGCAAACTGACATCAGGAACCTGGCCTGGTGACTTTTCTTTATCTGGGTAAAGGCCATGGTTCAGGTCCAGGGCCTTGTGGCCAGGAGTGGCCGGCTGCCTGCTGAAATTCCGCACGGATGAGGATACATCCCAGTTGCAAGGTGCCCCCACAGGCAACTGTGGCTGGTTTGACAGTGCCAAGTGCCTCCTGCAAACTGACATCAGGAACCTGGCCTGGTGACTTTTGTTTCTCTGCGGAAAGGCCATGGTTCATGTCCAGGGCCTTGTGGCCAGGAGTGGCCGGCTGCCTGCTGAAATTCCGCACGGATGAGGATACATCCCAGTTGCAAGGTGCCCCCACAGGCAACTGCGTCTGGTTTGACAGTGCCAAGTGCCACCTGCAAACTGACATCAGGAACCTGGCCTGGTGACTTTTGTTTCTCTGGGGAAAGGCCATCATTCTTGTCCGGGGCCCAGAGTGGCCGGAGTGGCCGGCTGCCTGCTGAAATTCCACACGGTTGAGGATGCCTCCCAGATGAAAAACGCCCCCACAGGCAACTGCGTCTGGTTTGACAGTGCCAAGTGCCTCCTGCAAACTGACATCAGGAACCTGGCCTGGTGTTTTTTGTTTCTCTGGGGAAAGGCCATGGTTCATGTCCAGGGCCTTGTGGCCAGGAGTGGCCGGCTGCCTGCTGAAATTCCGCACGGATGAGGATACATCCCAGTTGCAAGGTGCCCCCACAGGCAACTGCATCTGGTTTGACAGTGCCAAGTGCCACCTGCAAACTGACATCAGGAACCTGGCCTGGTGACTTTTGTTTCTCAGGGGAAAGGCCATCGTTCCTCTCCAGGGCCCGCTGGCCCGGAGTGGCCGGCTGCCTGCTGAAATTCCACATGGATCAGGAGGCCTCCCAGATGAAAGGTGCCCCCACAGGCAACTGTGGCTGGTTTGAAAGTGCCAAGTGCCTCCTGCAAACTGACATCAGGAACCTGGCCTGGTGACTTTTATTTCTCTGGGTAAAGGCCATCATTCGTGTCCAGTGCCCCGCGGCCTGGAGTGGCTGGCTGCCTGCTGAAATTCCTCACGTTTGAGGATACCTCCCAGATGAAAGGTGCCCCCACAGGTAACTGTGGCTGGTTTGACACTGCCAAGTGCCTCCTGCAAACTGACATCAGGAACCTGGCCTGGTGACTTTTGTTTCTCTGGGGAAAGTCCATGGTTCATGTCCATGGCCTGGGGGCCCGGAGTGGCCGGTTGCCTGCTGAAATTCTGCATGGATCAGGATGCCGCCGAGATGGAAGGTGCCACCACAGGCAACTGTGGCTGGTTTGACACTGCCAAGTGCCTCCTGCAAACTGACATCAGGAACCTGGCCTGGTGACTTTTGTTTCTCAGGGGAAAGGCCATCGTTCCTCTCCAGGGCCCGCTGGCCCGGAGTGGCCGGCTGCCTGCTGAAATTCCACACGGATCAGGATGCCTCCCAGATGAAAAATGCCCCCAGAGGAAACTGCGTCAGGTTTGACAGTGCCAAGTGCCTCCTGCAAACTGACATCAGGAACCTGGCCTGGTGACTTTTGTTTCTCTGGGGAAAGGCCATGGTTCATGTCCAGGGCCTGGGGGCTCGGAGTGGCCGGCTGCCTGCTGAAATTCCGCATGGATCAGGATGCCTCCCAGATGAAAAATGCCCCCACAGGCAACTGCGGCTGGTTTGACAGTGCCAAGTGACTCCTGCAAACTGACATCAGGAACCTGGCCTGGTGACTTTTGTTTCTGTGTGTAAAGGCCATCATTCTTTTCCAGGGTACGGTGGCCCGGAGTGGCCGGCTGCATGCTGAAATTCCGCACGGATCAGGATACCTCCCAGACCGAAAGTACCACCCAAGGCAAATGTGGCTGGTTTGACAGTGCCAAGTGCCTCCTGCAAACAGACATCAGCGACCTGGCCTGCTGAGTTCTGTTTCTCTGGGGAAAGGCCATCGTTCCTCTCCAGGGCCCGGTGGCTCGAGTGGCAGGCTGCCTGCTGAAATTCCACATGGATCAGGATGCCTCCCAGATGAAAGGTGCCCCCACAGGCAACTGTGGCTGGTTTGACAGTGCCAAGTGCCTCCTGCAAACTGACATCAGGAACCTGGCCTGGTGACTTTTATTTCTCTGGGTAAAGGCCCTCATTCGTGTCCAGTGCCCCGCGGCCTGGAGTGGCCGGCTGCCTGCTGAAATTCCTCACGGTTGAGGATACCTCCCAGATGAAAGGTGCCCCCACAGGTAACTGTGGCTGGTTTGACAGTGCCAAGTGCCTCCTGCAAACTGACATCAGGAACCTGGCCTGCTGACTTTTGTTTCTCTGGGGAAAGGCCATGGTTCATGTCCATGGCCTGGGGGCCCGGAGTGGCCGGCTGCCTGCTGAAATTCTGCATGGATCCGGATGCCGCCGAGATGGAAGGTGCCACCACAGGCAACTGTGGCTGGTTTGACAGTGCCAAGTGCCTCCTGCAAACTGACATCAGGAACCTGGCCTGCTGACTTTTGTTTCTCAGGGGAAAGGCCATGGTTCATGTCCAGGGCCTGGGGGCTCGGAGTGGCCGGCTGCCTGCTGAAATTCCGCATGGATCAGGATGCCTCCCACATGAAAAATGCCCCCACCGGCACCTGTGGCTGGTTTGACAGTGCCAAGTGCCTCCTGCCAACTGACATCTGGAACCTGGCCTGGTGACTTTTGTTTCTCTGGGGAAAGGCCATGGTTCATATCCTGAGCCTGGTGTCCTGGAGTGGCCGGCTGCCTGCTGAAATTCCGCACGGACCAGGATGCTGCCCAGATGAAAGGTACCACCAGAGGCAACTGTGGCTGGTTTGACAGTGCCAAGTGCCTCCTGCAAACTGACATCAGGAACCTGGCCTGGTGACTTTTGTTTCTCTGGGGAAAGGCCATGATTCTTTTCCGGGGTACGGTGGCCCGGAGTGGCCGGCTGCCTGCTGAAATTCCAAAAGGATCAGGATGCCTCCCAGACCGAAAGTACCACCCAAGGCAACTGTGGCTGGTTTGACAGTGCCAAGTGCCTCCTGCAAACTGACATCAGGAACCTGGCCTGGTGACTTTTGTTTCTCTGGGGAAAGGCCATGGTTCATGTCCAGGGCCTTGTGGCCAGGAGTGGCCGGCTGCCTGCTGAAATTCCACATGGATCAGGAGGCCTCCCAGATGAAAGGTGCCCCCACAGGCAACTGTGGCTGGTTTGACAGTGCCAAGTGCCTCCTGCAAACTGACATCAGGAACCTGGCCTGGTGACTTTTGTTTCTCTGGGGAAAGGCCATCATTCATGTCCAGTGCCTTGTGGCCAGGAGTGGCCAGCTGCCTGCTGAAATTCCGCACGGATGAGGATACATCCCAGTTGCAAGGTGCCCCCACAGGCAACTGCGTCTGGTTTGACAGTGCCAAGTGCCACCTGCAAACTGACATCAGGAACCTGGCCTGGTGACTTTTGTTTGTCTGGGGAAAGGCCATTATTCTTGTCCGGGTCCCGGTGGCCTGGAGTGGCAGGCTGCCTGCTGAAATTCCTCACGGATCAGGATACCTCCCAGATGCAAGGTGCCCCCACAGGTAACTGTGGCTGGTTTGACAGTGCCAAGTGCCTCCTGCAAACTGACATCAGGAACCTGGCCTGGTGACTTTTGTTTCTCTGGGGAAAGGCCATGGTTCATGTCCAGGGCCTTGTGGCCAGGAGTGGCCGGCTGACTGCTGAAATTCCGCACGGATGAGGATACATCCCAGTTGCAAGGTGCCCCTCAGGCAACTGCGTCTGGTTTGACAGTGCCAAGTGCCACCTGCAAACTGACATCAGGAACCTGGCCTGGTGACTTTTGTTTCTCAGGGGAAAGGCCATGGTTCATGTCCAGGGCTTGGTGGCCCGGAGTGGCCCGCTGCCTTCTGAAATTCCAAATGGATCAGGATACATCCCAGACCGAAAGTACCACCAGAGGCAACTGTGGCTGGTTTGACAGTGCCAAGTGCCTCCTGCAAACTGACATCAGGAACCTGGCCTGGTGACTTTTGTTTCTCTGGGGAAAGGCCATCATTCTTGTCCGGGGCCCAGTGTGGCCAGAGTGGCCGGCTGCCTGCTGAAATTCCACACGGTTGAGGATGCCTCCCAGATGAAAAATGCCCCCACAGGCAACTGCGTCTGGTTTGACAGTGCCAAGTGCCTCCTGCAAACTGACATCGGGAACCTGGCCTGGTGACTTTTGTTTCTCTGGGGAAAGGCCATGGTTCATGTCCAGGGCCTTGTGGCCAGGAGTGGCCGGCTGCCTGCTGAAATTCCGCACGGATGAGGATACATCCCAGTTGCAAGGTGCCCCCACAGGCAACTGCGTCTGGTTTGACAGTGCCAAGTGCCACCTGCAAACTGACATCAGGAACCTGGCCTGGTGACTTTTGTTTCTCTGGGGAAAGGCCAACATTCTTTTCCGGGTACCGGTGGACGGAGTGGCCGACTGCCTGCTGAAATTCTGCACGGATCAGGATTCCTCCCAGACCGAAAGTACCACCCAAGGCAACTGCGGCTGGTTTGACAGTGCCAAGTGCCTCCTGCAAACTGACATCAGGAACCTGGCCTGGTGACTTTTGTTTCTCTGGGTAAAGGCCATGGTTCAGGTCCAGGGCCTTGTGGCCAGGAGTGGCCGGCTGCCTGCTGAAATTCCGCACGGATGAGGATACATGCCAGTTGCAAGGTGCCCCCACAGGCAACTGTGGCTGGTTTGACAGTGCCAAGTGCCTCCTGCAAACTGACATCAGGAACCTGGCCTGGTGACTTTTGTTTCTCTGGGTAAAGGCCATGGTTCATGTCCAGGGCCTTGTGGCCCGGAGTGGCCGGCTGCCTGCTGAAATTCCGCACGGATGAGGATACATCCCAGTTGCAAGGTGCCCACTCAGGCAACTGCGTCTGGTTTGACAGTGCCAAGTGCCACCTGCAAACTGACATCAGGAACCTGGCCTGGTGACTTTTGTTTCTCTGGGGAAAGGCCATCATTATTGTCCAGGGCCTGGTGGCCCGGAGTGGCCGGCTGCCTGCTGAAATTCCATATGGATCAGGATGCCTCCCAGATGAAAAATGCCCCCAGAGGAAACTGCATCAGGTTTGACAGTGCCAAGTGCCTCCTGCAAACTGACATCAGGAACCTGGCCTGGTGACTTTTGTTTCTCAGGGGAAAGGCCATCGTTCCTCTCCAGGGCCCGCTGGCCCGGAGTGGCCGGCTGCCTGCTGAAATTCCACACAGATCAGGATGCCTCCCAGATGAAAAATGCCCCCAGAGGAAACTGCGTCAGGTTTGACAGTGCCAAGTGCCTCCTGCAAACTGACATCAGGAACCTGGCCTGGTGACTTTTGTTTCTCTGGGGAAAGGCCATGGTTCATGTCCAGGGCGTGGGGGCTCGGAGTGGCCGGCTGCCTGCTGAAATTCCACATGGATCAGGATGCCTCCCAGATGAAAAATGCCCCAACAGGTAACTGCGTCTGGTTTGACAGTGCCAAGTGCCTCCTGCAAACTGACATCAGGAACCTGGCCTGGTGACTTTTATTTCTCTGGGTAAAGGCCCTCATTCGTGTCCAGTGCCCCGCGGCCTGGAATGGCCGGCTGCCTGCTGAAATTCCTCA
Organism: Passer domesticus; assembly: GCF_036417665.1. Taxonomy (NCBI): domain Eukaryota; kingdom Metazoa; phylum Chordata; class Aves; order Passeriformes; family Passeridae; genus Passer; species Passer domesticus. The sequence goes on from NC_087474.1 coordinate 62,193,818, forward strand.
CGGTTGAGGATACCTCCCACATGAAAGGTGCCCCCACAGGTAACTGTGGCTGGTTTGACAGTGCCAAGTGCCTCCTGCAAACTGACATCAGGAACCTGACCTGGTGACTTTTGTTTCTCTGGGGAAAGGCCATGGTTCATGTCCAGGGCCTGGTAGCCCGGAGTGGCCGGCTGCCTGCTGAAATTCCACATGGATCTGGATGCCTCCCAGATGAAAAATGCCCCCAGAGTAAACTGAGTCAGGTTTGACAGTGCCAAGTGCCTCCTGCAAACTGACATCAGGAACCTGACCTGGTGACTTTTGTTTCTCTGGGGAAAGGCCATGGTTCATGTCCAGGGCCTGGGGGCTCGGAGTGGCCGGCTGCCTGCTGAAATTCCGCATGGATCAGGATGCCTCCCACATGAAAAATGCCCCCACAGGCACCTGTGGCTGGTTTGACAGTGCCAAGTGCCTCCTGCCAACTGACATCTGGAACCTGGCCTGGTGACTTTTGTTTCTCTGGGGAAAGGCCATGGTTCATATCCTGAGCCTGGTGTCCTGGAGTGGCCGGCTGCCTGCTGAAATTCTGCACGGACCAGGATGCCGACCAGATGAAAGGCACCACCAGAGGCAACTGCGGCTGGTTTGACAGTGCCAAGTGCCTCCTGCAAACTGACATCAGGAACCTGGCCTGGTGACTTTTGTTTCTCTGGGTAAAGGCCATCATTAGTGTCCAGTGCCCCGCGGCCTGGAGTGGCCGGCTGCCTGCTGAAATTCCTCACGGTTGAGGATACCTCCCAGATGAAAGGTGCCCCCACAGGTAACTGTGGCTGGTTTGACAGTGCCAAGTGCCTCCTGCAAACTGACATCAGGAACCTGGCCTGGTGACTTTTGTTTCTCTGGGGAAAGGCCATGGTTCATGTCCAGGGCCTTGTGGCCAGGCGTGGCAGGATGCCTGCTGAAATTCCACATGGATCAGGAGGCCTCCCAGATGAAAGGTGCCCCCAGAGGCAACTGTGGCTGGTTTGACACTGCCAAGTGCCTCCTGCAAACTGACATCAGGAACCTGGCCTGGTGACTTTTGTTTCTCTGGGGAAAGGCCATCATTCATGTCCAGGGCCTTGTGGCCCGGAGTGGCCAGCTGCCTGCTGAAATTCCGCACGGATGAGGATACATCCCAGTTGCAAGGTGCCCCCACAGGCAACTGCGTCTGGTTTGACAGTGCCAAGTGCCACCTGCAAACTGACATCAGGAACCTGGCCTGGTGACTTTTGTTTCTCTGGGGAAAGGCCATCATTATTGTCCAGGGCCTGGTGGCCCGGAGTGGCCGGCTGCCTGCTGAAATTCCGCATGGATCAGGATGCCGCCGAGATGGAAGGTGCCACCACAGGCAACTGTGGCTGGTTTGACACTGCCAAGTGCCTCCTGCAAACTGACATCAGGAACCTGGCCTGCTGACTTTTGTTTCTCTGGGGAAAGGCCATCGTTCCTCTCCAGGGCCCGCTGGCCCGGAGTGGCCGGCTGCCTGCTGAAATTCCACACGGATCAGGATGCCACCCAGATGAAAAATGCCCCCAGAGGAAACTGCGTCAGGTTTGACAGTGCCAAGTGCCTCCTGCAAACTGACATCAGGAACCTGGCCTGGTGACTTTTGTTTCTCTGGGGAAAGGCCATGGTTCATGTCCAGGGCGTGGGGGCTCGGAGTGGCCGGCTGCCTGCTGAAATTCCGCATGGATCAGGATGCCTCCCAGATGAAAAATGCCCCCACAGGTAACTGCGTCTGGTTTGACAGTGCCAAGTGCCTCCTGCAAACTGACATCAGGAACCTGGCCTGGTGACTTTTATTTCTCTGGGTAAAGGCCCTCATTCGTGTCCAGTGCCCCACGGCCTGGAGTGGCCGGCTGCCTGCTGAAATTCCTCACGGTTGAGGATACCTCCCAGATGAAAGGTGCCCCCACAGGTAACTGTGGCTGGTTTGACACTGCCAAGTGCCTCCTGCAAACTGACATCAGGAACCTGGCCTGCTGACTTTTGTTTCTCTGGGGAAAGGCCATGGTTCATGTCCATGGCCTGGGGGCCCGGAGTGGCCGGTTGCCTGCTGAAATTCTGCATGGATCCGGATACCTCCCAGATGAAAGGTGCCCCCACAGGTAACTGTGGCTGGTTTGACACTGCCAAGTGCCTCCTGCAAACTGACATCAGGAACCTGGCCTGCTGACTTTTGTTTCTCTGGGGAAAGGCCATGGTTCATGTCCATGGCCTGGGGGCCCGGAGTGGCCGGCTGCCTGCTGAAATTCCACATGGATCTGGATGCCTCCCAGATGAAAAATGCCCCCAGAGTAAACTGAGTCAGGTTTGACAGTGCCAAGTGCCTCCTGCAAACTGACATCAGGAACCTGACCTGGTGACTTTTGTTTCTCTGGGGAAAGGCCATGGTTCATGTCCAGGGCCTGGGGGCCCGGAGTGGCCGGCTGCCTGCTGAAATTCTGCATGGATCAGGATGCCTCCCACATGAAAAATGCCCCCACAGGCACCTGTGGCTGGTTTGACAGTGCCAAGTGCCTCCTGCCAACTGACATCTGGAACCTGGCCTGGTGACTTTTGTTTCTCTGGGGAAAGGCCATGGTTCATATCCTGAGCCTGGTGTCCTGGAGTGGCCGGCTGCCTGCTGAAATTCTGCACGGACCAGGATGCCGACCAGATGAAAGGCACCACCAGAGGCAACTGCGGCTGGTTTGACAGTGCCAAGTGCCTCCTGCAAACTGACATCAGGAACCTGGCCTGGTGACTTTTGTTTCTCTGGGGAAAGGCCATGATTCTTTTCCGGGGTACGGTGGCCCTGAGTGGCCGGCTGCCTGCTGAAATTCCAAAAGGATCAGGATGCCTCCCATACCGAAAGTACCACCACAGGCAACTGTGGCTGGTTTGACAGTGCCAAGTGCCTCCTGCAAACAGACATCAGCGACCTGGCCTGCTGAGTTCTGTTTCTCTGGGGAAAGGCCATCGTTCCTCTCCAGGGCCCGGTGGCTCGAGTGGCAGGCTGCCTGCTGAAATTCCACATGGATCAGGAGGCCTCCCAGATGAAAGGTGCCCCCACAGGCAACTGTGGCTGGTTTGACAGTGCCAAGTGCCTCCTGCAAACTGACATCAGGAACCTGGCCTGGTGACTTTTGTTTCTCTGGGGAAAGGCCATGGTTCATGTCCAGGGCCTTGTGGCCAGGAGTGGCCGGCTGCCTGCTGAAATTCCGCACGGATGAGGATACATCCCAGTTGCAAGGTGCCCCCACAGGCAACTGCGTCTGGTTTGACAGTGCCAAGTGCCACCTGCAAACTGACATCAGGAACCTGGCCTGGTGACTTTTGTTTCTCTGGGGAAAGGCCAACATTCTTTTCCGGGTACCGGTGGACGGAGTGGCCGACTGCCTGCTGAAATTCTGCACGGATCAGGATTCCTCCCAGACCGAAAGTACCACCCAAGGCAACTGCGGCTGGTTTGACAGTGCCAAGTGCCTCCTGCAAACTGACATCAGGAACCTGGCCTGGTGACTTTTGTTTCTCTGGGTAAAGGCCATGGTTCAGGTCCAGGGCCTTGTGGCCAGGAGTGGCCGGCTGCCTGCTGAAATTCCGCACGGATGAGGATACACGCCAGTTGCAAGGTGCCCCCACAGGCAACTGTGGCTGGTTTGACAGTGGCAAGTGCCTCCTGCAAACTGACATCAGGAACCTGGCCTGGTGACTTTTGTTTCTCTGGGTAAAGGCCATGGTTCATGTCCAGGGCCTTGTGGCCCGGAGTGGCCGGCTGCCTGCTGAAATTCCGCACGGATGAGGATACATCCCAGTTGCAAGGTGCCCACTCAGGCAACTGCGTCTGGTTTGACAGTGCCAAGTGCCACCTGCAAACTGACATCAGGAACCTGGCCTGGTGACTTTTGTTTCTCTGGGGAAAGGCCATCATTATTGTCCAGGGCCTGGTGGCCCGGAGTGGCCGGCTGCCTGCTGAAATTCCGCATGGATCAGGATGCCGCCGAGATGGAAGGTGCCACCACAGGCAACTGTGGCTGGTTTGACAGTGCCAAGTGCCTCCTGCAAACTGACATCAGGAACCTGGCCTGGTGACTTTTGTTTCTCAGGGGAAAGGCCATCGTTCCTCTCCAGGGCCCGCTGGCCCGGAGTGGCCGGCTGCCTGCTGAAATTCCACACGGATCAGGAGGCCTCCGAGATTCAAGGTGCCCCCACAGGCAACTGTGGCAGGTTTGACAGTGCCAAGTGCCTCCTGCAAACTGACATCAGGAACCTGGCCTGGTGACTTTTGTTTCTCTGGGGAAAGGCCATGGTTCATGTCCAGGGCGTGGGGGCTCGGAGTGGCCGGCTGCCTCCTGAAATTCCACATGGATCAGGATGCCTCCCAGATGAAAAATGCCCCCACAGGTAACTGCGTCTGGTTTGACAGTGCCAAGTGCCTCCTGCAAACTGACATCAGGAACCTGGCCTGGTGACTTTTATTTCTCTGGGTAAAGGCCCTCATTCGTGTCCAGTGCCCCGCGGCCTGGAATGGCCGGCTGCCTGCTGAAATTCCTCACGGTTGAGGATACCTCCCAGATGAAAGGTGCCCCCACAGGTAACTGTGGCTGGTTTGACACTGCCAAGTGCCTCCTGCAAACTGACATCAGGAACCTGGCCTGCTGACTTTTGTTTCTCTGGGGAAAGGCCATGGTTCATGTCCATGGCCTGGGGGCCCGGAGTGGCCGGCTGCCTGCTGAAATTCTGCATGGATCCGGATGCCGCTGAGATGGAAGGTGCCACCACAGGCAACTGTGGCTGGTTTGACACTGCCAAGTGCCTCCTGCAAACTGACATCAGGAACCTGGCCTGGTGACTTTTGTTTCTCAGGGGAAAGGCCATGGTTCATATCCTGAGCCTGGTGTCCTGGAGTGGCCGGCTGCCTGCTGAAATTCTGCACGGACCAGGATGCCGACAAGATGAAAGGCACCACCAGAGGCAACTGCGGCTGGTTTGACAGTGCCAAGTGCCTCCTGCAAACTGACATCAGGAACCTGGCCTGGTGACTTTTGTTTCTCTGGGGAAAGGCCATGATTCTTTTCCGGGGTACGGTGGCCCTGAGTGGCCGGCTGCCTGCTGAAATTCCAAAAGGATCAGGATGCCTCCCATACCGAAAGTACCACCCAAGGAAACTGTGGCTGGTTTGACAGTGCCAAGTGCCTCCTGCATAAAGACATCAGCGACCTGGCCTGGTGACTTTTGTTTCTCTGGGGAAAGGCCATCGTTCCTCTCCAGGGCCCGGTGGCTCGAGTGGCAGGCTGCCTGCTGAAATTCCACATGGATCAGGAGGCCTCCCAGATGAAAGGTGCCCCCACAGGCAACTGTGGCTGGTTTGACAGTGCCAAGTGCCTCCTGCCAACTGACATCAGGAACCTGGCCTGGTGACTTTTATTTCTCTGGGTAAAGGCCATCATTCGTGTCCAGTGCCCCGCGGCCTGGAGTGGCCGGCTGCCTGCTGAAATTCCTCACGGTTGAGGATACCTCCCAGATGAAAGGTGCCCCCACAGGTAACTGTGGCTGGTTTGACACTGCCAAGTGCCTCCTGCAAACTGACATCAGGAACCTGGCCTGGTGACTTTTGTTTCTCTGGGGAAAGGCCATGGTTCATGTCCAGGGCCTTGTGGCCAGGAGTGGCAGGCTGCCTGCCGAAATTCCACATGGATCAGGAGGCCTCCCAGATGAAAGGTGCCCCCACAGGCAACTGTGGCTGGTTTGACAGTGCCAAGTGCCTCCTGCAAACTGACATCAGGAACCTGGCCTGGTGACTTTTGTTTCTCTGGGGAAAGGCCATCATTCATGTCCAGGGCCTTGTGGCCCGGAGTGGCCAGCTGCCTGCTGAAATTCCGCACGGATGAGGATACATCCCAGTTGCAAGGTGCCCCCACAGGCAACTGCGTCTGGTTTGACAGTGCCAAGTGCCACCTGCAAACTGACATCAGGAACCTGGCCTGGTGACTTTTGTTTGTCTGGGGAAAGGCCATTATTCTTGTCCGGGTCCCGGTGGCCTGGAGTGGCAGGCTGCCTGCTGAAATTCCTCACGGATCAGGATACCTCCCAGATGCAAGGTGCCCCCACAGGCAACTGCGGCTGGTTTGACAGTGCCAAGTGCCTCCTGCAAACTGACATCAGGAACCTGGCCTGGTGACTTTTGTTTCTCTGGGGAAAGGCCATGGTTCATGTCCAGGGCCTTGTGGCCAGGAGTGGCCGGCTGCCTGCTGAAATTCCGCACGGATGAGGATACATCCCAGTTGCAAGGTGCCCCCACAGGCAACTGCGTCTGGTTTGACAGTGCCAAGTGCCACCTGCAAACTGACATCAGGAACCTGGCCTGGTGACTTTTGTTTCTCTGGGGAAAGGCCAACATTCTTTTCAGGGTACCGGTGGACGGAGTGGCCGACTGCCTGCTGAAATTCCAAAAGGATCAGGATGCCTCCCAGACCGAAAGTACCACCCAAGGCAACTGTGGCTGGTTTGACAGTGCCAAGTGCCTCCTGCAAACAGACATCAGCGACCTGGCCTGCTGAGTTCTGTTTCTCTGGGGAAAGGCCATCGTTCCTCTCCAGGGCCCGGTGGCTCGAGTGGCAGGCTGCCTGCTGAAATTCCACATGGATCAGGAGGCCTCCCAGATGAAAGGTGCCCCCACAGGCAACTGTGGCTGGTTTGACAGTGCCAAGTGCCTCCTGCCAACTGACATCAGGAACCTGGCCTGGTGACTTTTGTTTCTCTGGGTAAAGGCCATCATTCGTGTCCAGTGCCCCGCGGCCTGGAGTGGCCGGCTGCCTGCTGAAATTCCTCAAGGTTGAGGATACCTCCCAGATGAAAGGTGCCCCCACAGGTAACTGTGGCTGGTTTGACAGTGCCAAGTGCCTCCTGCAAACTGACATCAGGAACCTGGCCTGGTGACTTTTGTTTCTCTGGGGAAAGGCCATCATTCATGTCCAGGGCCTTGTGGCCCAGAGTGGCCAGCTTCCTGCTGAAATTCCGCACGGATGAGGATACATCCCAGTTGCAAGGTGCCCCCACAGGCAACTGCGTCTGGTTTGACAGTGCCAAGTGCCACCTGCAAACTGACATCAGGAACCTGGCCTGGTGACTTTTGTTTGTCTGGGGAAAGGCCATTATTCTTGTCCGGGTCCCGGTGGCCTGGAGTGGCAGGCTGCCTGCTGAAATTCCTCACGGATCAGGATACCTCCCAGATGCAAGGTGCCCCCACAGGCAACTGCGGCTGGTTTGACAGTGCCAAGTGCCTCCTGCAAACTGACATCAGGAACCTGGCCTGGTGACTTTTGTTTCTCTGGGGAAAGGCCATGGTTCATGTCCAGGGCCTTGTGGCCAGGAGTGGCCGGCTGCCTGCTGAAATTCCGTACGGATGAGGATACATCCCAGTTGCAAGGTGCCCCCACAGGCAACTGCGTCTGGTTTGACAGTGCCAAGTGCCACCTGCAAACTGACATCAGGAACCTGGCCTGGTGACTTTTGTTTCTCTGGGGAAAGGCCAACATTCTTTTCAGGGTACCGGTGGACGGAGTGGCCGACTGCCTGCTGAAATTCCAAAAGGATCAGGATGCCTCCCAGACCGAAAGTACCACCCAAGGCAACTGTGGCTGGTTTGACAGTGCCAAGTGCCTCCTGCAAACAGACATCAGCGACCTGGCCTGCTGAGTTCTGTTTCTCTGGGGAAAGGCCATCGTTCCTCTCCAGGGCCCGGTGGCTCGAGTGGCAGGCTGCCTGCTGAAATTCCACATGGATCAGGAGGCCTCCCAGATGAAAGGTGCCCCCACAGGCAACTGTGGCTGGTTTGACAGTGCCAAGTGCCTCCTGCCAACTGACATCAGGAACCTGGCCTGGTGACTTTTGTTTCTCTGGGTAAAGGCCATCATTCGTGTCCAGTGCCCCGCGGCCTGGAGTGGCCGGCTGCCTGCTGAAATTCCTCAAGGTTGAGGATACCTCCCAGATGAAAGGTGCCCCCACAGGTAACTGTGGCTGGTTTGACAGTGCCAAGTGCCTCCTGCAAACTGACATCAGGAACCTGGCCTGGTGACTTTTGTTTCTCTGGGGAAAGGCCATGGTTCATGTCCAGGGCCTTGTGGCCAGGAGTGGCAGGCTGCCTGCTGAAATTCCACATGGATCAGGAGGCCTCCCAGATGAAAGGTGCCCCCACAGGCAACTGTGGCTGGTTTGACAGTGCCAAGTGTCTCCTGCAAACTGACATCAGGAACCTGGCCTGGTGACTTTTGTTTCTCTGGGGAAAGGCCATCATTCATGTCCAGGGCCTTGTGGCCCGGAGTGGCCAGCTGCCTGCTGAAATTCCGCACGGATGAGGATACAGCCCAGTTGCAAGGTGCCCCCACAGGCAACTGCGTCTGGTTTGACAGTGCCAAGTGCCACCTGCAAACTGACATCAGGAACCTGGCCTGGTGACTTTTGTTTGTCTGGGGAAAGGCCATTATTCTTGTCCGGGTCCCGGTGGCCTGGAGTGGCAGGCTGCCTGCTGAAATTCCTCACGGATCAGGATACCTCCCAGATGCAAGGTGCCCCCACAGGCAACTGCGGCTGGTTTGACAGTGCCAAGTGCCTCCTGCAAACTGACATCAGGAACCTGGCCTGGTGACTTTTGTTTCTCTGGGGAAAGGCCATGGTTCATGTCCAGGGCCTTGTGGCCAGGAGTGGCCGGCTGCCTGCTGAAATTCCGCACGGATGAGGATACATCCCAGTTGCAAGGTGCCCCCACAGGCAACTGCGTCTGGTTTGACAGTGCCAAGTGCCACCTGCAAACTGACATCAGGAACCTGGCCTGGTGACTTTTGTTTCTCTGGGGAAAGGCCAACATTCTTTTCAGGGTACCGGTGGACGGAGTGGCCGACTGCCTGCTGAAATTCCAAAAGGATCAGGATGCCTCCCAGACCGAAAGTACCACCCAAGGCAACTGTGGCTGGTTTGACAGTGCCAAGTGCCTCCTGCAAACAGACATCAGCGACCTGGCCTGCTGAGTTCTGTTTCTCTGGGGAAAGGCCATCGTTCCTCTCCAGGGCCCGGTGGCTCGAGTGGCAGGCTGCCTGCTGAAATTCCACATGGATCAGGAGGCCTCCCAGATGAAAGGTGCCCCCACAGGCAACTGTGGCTGGTTTGACAGTGCCAAGTGCCTCCTGCCAACTGACATCAGGAACCTGGCCTTGTGACTTTTGTTTCTCTGGGTAAAGGCCATCATTCGTGTCCAGTGCCCCGCGGCCTGGAGTGGCCGGCTGCCTGCTGAAATTCCCCAAGGTTGAGGATACCTCCCAGATGAAAGGTGCCCCCACAGGTAACTGTGGCTGGTTTGACAGTGCCAAGTGCCTCCTGCAAACTGACATCAGGAACCTGGCCTGGTGACTTTTGTTTCTCTGGGGAAAGGCCATGGTTCATGTCCAGGGCCTTGTGGCCAGGAGTGGCAGGCTGCCTGCTGAAATTCCACATGGATCAGGAGGCCTCCCAGATGAAAGGTGCCCCCACAGGCAACTGTGGCTGGTTTGACAGTGCCAAGTGCCTCCTGCAAACTGACATCAGGAACCTGGCCTGGTGACTTTTGTTTCTCTGGGGAAAGGCCATCATTCATGTCCAGGGCCTTGTGGCCCGGAGTGGCCAGCTGCCTGCTGAAATTCCGCACGGATGAGGATACAGCCCAGTTGCAAGGTGCCCCCACAGGCAACTGCGTCTGGTTTGACAGTGCCAAGTGCCACCTGCAAACTGACATCAGGAACCTGGCCTGGTGACTTTTGTTTGTCTGGGGAAAGGCCATTATTCTTGTCCGGGTCCCGGTGGCCTGGAGTGGAAGGCTGCCTGCTGAAATTCCTCACAGATCAGGATACCTCCCAGACGCAAGGTGCCCCCACAGGCAACTGCGGCTGGTTTGACAGTGCCAAGTGCCTCCTGTAAACTAACATCAGGAACCTGGCCTGGTGACTTTTGTTTCTCTGGGGAAAGGCCAACATTCTTTTCCGGGTACCGGTGGACGGAGTGGCCGGCTGCCTGCTGAAATTCCAAAAGGATCAGGATGCCTCCCAGACCGAAAGTACCACCCAAGGCAACTGTGGCTGGTTTGACAGTGCCAAGTGCCTCCTGCAAACAGACATCAGCGAGCTGGCCTGCTATGTTCTGTTTCTCTGGGGAAAGGCCATCGTTCCTCTCCAGGGCCCGGTGGCTCGAGTGGCCGGCTGCCTGCTGAAATTCCTCACGGTTGAGGATACCTCCCAGATGAAAGGTGCCCCCACAGGTAACTGTGGCTGGTTTGACACTGCCAAGTGCCTCCTGCAAACTGACATCAGGAACCTGGCCTGGTGACTTTTGTTTCTCTGGGGAAAGTCCATGGTTCATGTCCATGGCCTGGGGGCCCGGAGTGGCCGGCTGCCTGCTGAAATTCTGCATGGATCAGGATGCCGCCGAGATGGAAGGTGCCCCCAGAGGCAACTGTGGCTGGTTTGACACTGCCAAGTGCCTCCTGCAAACTGACATCAGGAACCTGGCCGGGTGACTTTTGTTTCTCAGGGGAAAGGCCATCGTTCCTCTCCAGGGCCCGCTGGCCCGGAGTGGCCGGCTGCCTGCTGAAATTCCACACGGATAAGGATGCCTCCCAGATGAAAAATGCCCCCAGAGGAAACTGCGTCAGGTTTGACAGTGCCAAGTGCCTCCTGCAAACTGACATCAGGAACCTGGCCTGGTGACTTTTGTTTCTCTGGGGAAAGGCCATGGTTCATGTCCAGGGCCTGGGGGCTCGGAGTGGCCGGCTGCCTGCTGAAATTCCGCATGGATCAGGATGCCTCCCACATGAAAAATGCCCCCACAGGCAACTGCGTCTGGTTTGACAGTGCCAAGTGACTCCTGCAAACTGACATCAGGAACCTGGCCTGGTGACTTTTGTTTCTCTGGGGAAAGGCCATCATTCTTTTCCGGGGTACGGTGGCCCGGAGTGGCCGGCTGCCTGCTGAAATTCCAAAAGGATCAGGATGCCTCCCAGACCGAAAGTACCACCCAAGGCAACTGTGGCTGGTTTGACAGTGCCAAGTGCCTCCTGCAAACAGACATCAGCGACCTGGCCTGCTGAGTTCTGTTTCTCTGGGGAAAGGCCATGGTTCCTCTCCAGGGCCCGGTGGCTCGAGTGGCAGGCTGCCTGCTGAAATTCCACATGGATCAGGAGGCCTCCCAGATGAAAGGTGCCCCCACAGGCAACTGTGGCTGGTTTGACAGTGCCAAGTGCCTCCTGCAAACTGACATCAGGAACCTGGCCTGGTGACTTTTATTTCTCTGGGTAAAGGCCATCATTCGTGTCCAGTGCCCCACGGCCTGGAGTGGCCGGCTGCCTGCTGAAATTCCTCACGGTTGAGGATACCTCCCAGATGAAAGGTGCCCCCACAGGTAACTGCGTCTGGTTTGACAGTGCCAAGTGCCTCCTGCAAACTGACATCAGGAACCTGGCCTGGTGACTTTTGTTTCTCTGGGGAAAGTCCATGGTTCATGTCCATGGCCTGGGGGCCCGGAGTGGCCGGCTGCCTGCTGAAATTCTGCATGGATCAGGATGCCGCCGACATGGAAGGTGCCACCACAGGGAACTGTGGTTGGTTTGACACTGCCAAGTGCCTCCTGCAAACTGACATCAGGAACCTGGCCTGCTGACTTTTGTTTCTCTGGGGAAAGGCCATGGTTCATGTCCAGGGCCTGGGGGCTCGGAGTGGCCGGCTGCCTGCTGAAATTCCGCATGGATCAGGATGCCTCCCAGATGAAAAATGCCCCCACAGGCAACTGCGTCTGGTTTGACAGTGCCAAGTGACTCCTGCAAACTGACATCAGGAACCTGGCCTGGTGACTTTTGTTTCTGTGTGTAAAGGCCATGATTCTTTTCCGGGGTACGGTGGCCCGGAGTGGCGGGCTGCCTGCTGAAATTCCGCACGGATCAGGATGCCTCCCAGACCGAAAGTACCACCCAAGGCAAATGTGGCTGGTTTGTCAGTGCCAAGTGCCTCCTGCAAACAGACATCAGCGACCTGGCCTGCTGAGTTCTGTTTCTCTGGGGAAAGGCCATCGTTCCTCTCCAGGGCCTGGGGGCTCGGAGTGGCCGGCTGCCTGCTGAAATTCCGCATGGATCAGGATGCCTCCCACATGAAAAATGCCCCCACAGGCACCTGTGGCTGGTTTTACAGTGCCAAGTGCCTCCTGCCAACTGACATCTGGAACCTGGCCTGGTGACTTTTGTTTCTCTGGGGAACGGCCATGGTTGATATCCTGAGCCTGGTGTCCTGGAGTGGCCGGCTGCCTGCTGAAATTCCGAACGGACCAGGATGCCGCCCAGATGAAAGGTACCACCAGAGGCAACTGCGTCAGGTTTGACAGTGCCAAGTGCCTCCTGCAAACTGACATCAGGAACCTGGCCTGGTGACTTTTGTTTCTCTGGGGAAAGGCCATGATTCTTTTCCGGAGTACGGTGGCCCGGAGTGGCCGGCTGCCTGCTGAAATTCCAAAAGGATCAGGATGCCTCCCAGACCGAAAGTACCACCCAAGGCAACTGTGGCTGGTTTGACAGTGCCAAGTGCCTCCTGCAAAAAGACATCAGCGACCTGGCCTGGTGACTTTTGTTTCTCTGGGGAAAGGCCATCGTTCCTCTCCAGGGCCCGGTGGCTCGAGTGGCAGGCTGCCTGCTGAAATTCCACATGGATCAGGAGGCCTCCCAGATGAAAGGTGCCCCCACAGGCAACTGTGGCTGGTTTGACAGTGCCAAGTGCCTCCTGCCAACTGACATCAGGAACCTGGCCTGGTGACTTTTATTTCTCTGGGTAAAGGCCATCATTCGTGTCCAGTGCCCCGCGGCCTGGAGTGGCCGGCTGCCTGCTGAAATTCCTCACGGTTGAGGATACCTCCCAGATGAAAGGTGCCCCCACAGGTAACTGTGGCTGGTTTGACACTGCCAAGTGCCTCCTGCAAACTGACATCAGGAACCTGGCCTGGTGACTTTTGTTTCTCTGGGGAAAGGCCATGGTTCATGTCCAGGGCCTTGTGGCCAGGAGTGGCAGGCTGCCTGCCGAAATTCCACATGGATCAGGAGGCCTCCCAGATGAAAGGTGCCCCCACAGGCAACTGTGGCTGGTTTGACAGTGCCAAGTGCCTCCTGCAAACTGACATCAGGAACCTGGCCTGGTGACTTTTGTTTCTCTGGGGAAAGGCCATCATTCATGTCCAGGGCCTTGTGGCCCGGAGTGGCCAGCTGCCTGCTGAAATTCCGCACGGATGAGGATACATCCCAGTTGCAAGGTGCCCCCACAGGCAACTGCGTCTGGTTTGACAGTGCCAAGTGCCACCTGCAAACTGACATCAGGAACCTGGCCTGGTGACTTTTGTTTGTCTGGGGAAAGGCCATTATTCTTGTCCGGGTCCCGGTGGCCTGGAGTGGCAGGCTGCCTGCTGAAATTCCTCACGGATCAGGATACCTCCCAGATGCAAGGTGCCCCCACAGGCAACTGCGGCTGGTTTGACAGTGCCAAGTGCCTCCTGCAAACTGACATCAGGAACCTGGCCTGGTGACTTTTGTTTCTCTGGGGAAAGGCCATGGTTCATGTCCAGGGCCTTGTGGCCAGGAGTGGCCGGCTGCCTGCTGAAATTCCGCACGGATGAGGATACATCCCAGTTGCAAGGTGCCCCCACAGGCAACTGCGTCTGGTTTGACAGTGCCAAGTGCCACCTGCAAACTGACATCAGGAACCTGGCCTGGTGACTTTTGTTTCTCTGGGGAAAGGCCAACATTCTTTTCAGGGTACCGGTGGACGGAGTGGCCGACTGCCTGCTGAAATTCCAAAAGGATCAGGATGCCTCCCAGACCGAAAGTACCACCCAAGGCAACTGTGGCTGGTTTGACAGTGCCAAGTGCCTCCTGCAAACAGACATCAGCGACCTGGCCTGCTGAGTTCTGTTTCTCTGGGGAAAGGCCATCGTTCCTCTCCAGGGCCCGGTGGCTCGAGTGGCAGGCTGCCTGCTGAAATTCCACATGGATCAGGAGGCCTCCCAGATGAAAGGTGCCCCCACAGGCAACTGTGGCTGGTTTGACAGTGCCAAGTGCCTCCTGCCAACTGACATCAGGAACCTGGCCTGGTGACTTTTGTTTCTCTGGGTAAAGGCCATCATTCGTGTCCAGTGCCCCGCGGCCTGGAGTGGCCGGCTGCCTGCTGAAATTCCTCAAGGTTGAGGATACCTCCCAGATGAAAGGTGCCCCCACAGGTAACTGTGGCTGGTTTGACAGTGCCAAGTGCCTCCTGCAAACTGACATCAGGAACCTGGCCTGGTGACTTTTGTTTCTCTGGGGAAAGGCCATCATTCATGTCCAGGGCCTTGTGGCCCAGAGTGGCCAGCTTCCTGCTGAAATTCCGCACGGATGAGGATACATCCCAGTTGCAAGGTGCCCCCACAGGCAACTGCGTCTGGTTTGACAGTGCCAAGTGCCACCTGCAAACTGACATCAGGAACCTGGCCTGGTGACTTTTGTTTGTCTGGGGAAAGGCCATTATTCTTGTCCGGGTCCCGGTGGCCTGGAGTGGCAGGCTGCCTGCTGAAATTCCTCACGGATCAGGATACCTCCCAGATGCAAGGTGCCCCCACAGGCAACTGCGGCTGGTTTGACAGTGCCAAGTGCCTCCTGCAAACTGACATCAGGAACCTGGCCTGGTGACTTTTGTTTCTCTGGGGAAAGGCCATGGTTCATGTCCAGGGCCTTGTGGCCAGGAGTGGCCGGCTGCCTGCTGAAATTCCGTACGGATGAGGATACATCCCAGTTGCAAGGTGCCCCCACAGGCAACTGCGTCTGGTTTGACAGTGCCAAGTGCCACCTGCAAACTGACATCAGGAACCTGGCCTGGTGACTTTTGTTTCTCTGGGGAAAGGCCAACATTCTTTTCAGGGTACCGGTGGACGGAGTGGCCGACTGCCTGCTGAAATTCCAAAAGGATCAGGATGCCTCCCAGACCGAAAGTACCACCCAAGGCAACTGTGGCTGGTTTGACAGTGCCAAGTGCCTCCTGCAAACAGACATCAGCGACCTGGCCTGCTGAGTTCTGTTTCTCTGGGGAAAGGCCATCGTTCCTCTCCAGGGCCCGGTGGCTCGAGTGGCAGGCTGCCTGCTGAAATTCCACATGGATCAGGAGGCCTCCCAGATGAAAGGTGCCCCCACAGGCAACTGTGGCTGGTTTGACAGTGCCAAGTGCCTCCTGCCAACTGACATCAGGAACCTGGCCTGGTGACTTTTGTTTCTCTGGGTAAAGGCCATCATTCGTGTCCAGTGCCCCGCGGCCTGGAGTGGCCGGCTGCCTGCTGAAATTCCTCAAGGTTGAGGATACCTCCCAGATGAAAGGTGCCCCCACAGGTAACTGTGGCTGGTTTGACAGTGCCAAGTGCCTCCTGCAAACTGACATCAGGAACCTGGCCTGGTGACTTTTGTTTCTCTGGGGAAAGGCCATGGTTCATGTCCAGGGCCTTGTGGCCAGGAGTGGCAGGCTGCCTGCTGAAATTCCACATGGATCAGGAGGCCTCCCAGATGAAAGGTGCCCCCACAGGCAACTGTGGCTGGTTTGACAGTGCCAAGTGTCTCCTGCAAACTGACATCAGGAACCTGGCCTGGTGACTTTTGTTTCTCTGGGGAAAGGCCATCATTCATGTCCAGGGCCTTGTGGCCCGGAGTGGCCAGCTGCCTGCTGAAATTCCGCACGGATGAGGATACAGCCCAGTTGCAAGGTGCCCCCACAGGCAACTGCGTCTGGTTTGACAGTGCCAAGTGCCACCTGCAAACTGACATCAGGAACCTGGCCTGGTGACTTTTGTTTGTCTGGGGAAAGGCCATTATTCTTGTCCGGGTCCCGGTGGCCTGGAGTGGCAGGCTGCCTGCTGAAATTCCTCACGGATCAGGATACCTCCCAGATGCAAGGTGCCCCCACAGGCAACTGCGGCTGGTTTGACAGTGCCAAGTGCCTCCTGCAAACTGACATCAGGAACCTGGCCTGGTGACTTTTGTTTCTCTGGGGAAAGGCCATGGTTCATGTCCAGGGCCTTGTGGCCAGGAGTGGCCGGCTGCCTGCTGAAATTCCGCACGGATGAGGATACATCCCAGTTGCAAGGTGCCCCCACAGGCAACTGCGTCTGGTTTGACAGTGCCAAGTGCCACCTGCAAACTGACATCAGGAACCTGGCCTGGTGACTTTTGTTTCTCTGGGGAAAGGCCAACATTCTTTTCAGGGTACCGGTGGACGGAGTGGCCGACTGCCTGCTGAAATTCCAAAAGGATCAGGATGCCTCCCAGACCGAAAGTACCACCCAAGGCAACTGTGGCTGGTTTGACAGTGCCAAGTGCCTCCTGCAAACAGACATCAGCGACCTGGCCTGCTGAGTTCTGTTTCTCTGGGGAAAGGCCATCGTTCCTCTCCAGGGCCCGGTGGCTCGAGTGGCAGGCTGCCTGCTGAAATTCCACATGGATCAGGAGGCCTCCCAGATGAAAGGTGCCCCCACAGGCAACTGTGGCTGGTTTGACAGTGCCAAGTGCCTCCTGCCAACTGACATCAGGAACCTGGCCTTGTGACTTTTGTTTCTCTGGGTAAAGGCCATCATTCGTGTCCAGTGCCCCGCGGCCTGGAGTGGCCGGCTGCCTGCTGAAATTCCCCAAGGTTGAGGATACCTCCCAGATGAAAGGTGCCCCCACAGGTAACTGTGGCTGGTTTGACAGTGCCAAGTGCCTCCTGCAAACTGACATCAGGAACCTGGCCTGGTGACTTTTGTTTCTCTGGGGAAAGGCCATGGTTCATGTCCAGGGCCTTGTGGCCAGGAGTGGCAGGCTGCCTGCTGAAATTCCACATGGATCAGGAGGCCTCCCAGATGAAAGGTGCCCCCACAGGCAACTGTGGCTGGTTTGACAGTGCCAAGTGCCTCCTGCAAACTGACATCAGGAACCTGGCCTGGTGACTTTTGTTTGTCTGGGGAAAGGCCATCATTCATGTCCAGGGCCTTGTGGCCCGGAGTGGCCAGCTGCCTGCTGAAATTCCGCACGGATGAGGATACAGCCCAGTTGCAAGGTGCCCCCACAGGCAACTGCGTCTGGTTTGACAGTGCCAAGTGCCACCTGCAAACTGACATCAGGAACCTGGCCTGGTGACTTTTGTTTGTCTGGGGAAAGGCCATTATTCTTGTCCGGGTCCCGGTGGCCTGGAGTGGAAGGCTGCCTGCTGAAATTCCTCACAGATCAGGATACCTCCCAGACGCAAGGTGCCCCCACAGGCAACTGCGGCTGGTTTGACAGTGCCAAGTGCCTCCTGTAAACTAACATCAGGAACCTGGCCTGGTGACTTTTGTTTCTCTGGGGAAAGGCCAACATTCTTTTCCGGGTACCGGTGGACGGAGTGGCCGGCTGCCTGCTGAAATTCCAAAAGGATCAGGATGCCTCCCAGACCGAAAGTACCACCCAAGGCAACTGTGGCTGGTTTGACAGTGCCAAGTGCCTCCTGCAAACAGACATCAGCGAGCTGGCCTGCTATGTTCTGTTTCTCTGGGGAAAGGCCATCGTTCCTCTCCAGGGCCCGGTGGCTCGAGTGGCCGGCTGCCTGCTGAAATTCCTCACGGTTGAGGATACCTCCCAGATGAAAGGTGCCCCCACAGGTAACTGTGGCTGGTTTGACACTGCCAAGTGCCTCCTGCAAACTGACATCAGGAACCTGGCCTGGTGACTTTTGTTTCTCTGGGGAAAGTCCATGGTTCATGTCCATGGCCTGGGGGCCCGGAGTGGCCGGCTGCCTGCTGAAATTCTGCATGGATCAGGATGCCGCCGAGATGGAAGGTGCCCCCAGAGGCAACTGTGGCTGGTTTGACACTGCCAAGTGCCTCCTGCAAACTGACATCAGGAACCTGGCCGGGTGACTTTTGTTTCTCAGGGGAAAGGCCATCGTTCCTCTCCAGGGCCCGCTGGCCCGGAGTGGCCGGCTGCCTGCTGAAATTCCACACGGATAAGGATGCCTCCCAGATGAAAAATGCCCCCAGAGGAAACTGCGTCAGGTTTGACAGTGCCAAGTGCCTCCTGCAAACTGACATCAGGAACCTGGCCTGGTGACTTTTGTTTCTCTGGGGAAAGGCCATGGTTCATGTCCAGGGCCTGGGGGCTCGGAGTGGCCGGCTGCCTGCTGAAATTCCGCATGGATCAGGATGCCTCCCACATGAAAAATGCCCCCACAGGCAACTGCGTCTGGTTTGACAGTGCCAAGTGACTCCTGCAAACTGACATCAGGAACCTGGCCTGGTGACTTTTGTTTCTCTGGGGAAAGGCCATCATTCTTTTCCGGGGTACGGTGGCCCGGAGTGGCCGGCTGCCTGCTGAAATTCCAAAAGGATCAGGATGCCTCCCAGACCGAAAGTACCACCCAAGGCAACTGTGGCTGGTTTGACAGTGCCAAGTGCCTCCTGCAAACAGACATCAGCGACCTGGCCTGCTGAGTTCTGTTTCTCTGGGGAAAGGCCATGGTTCCTCTCCAGGGCCCGGTGGCTCGAGTGGCAGGCTGCCTGCTGAAATTCCACATGGATCAGGAGGCCTCCCAGATGAAAGGTGCCCCCACAGGCAACTGTGGCTGGTTTGACAGTGCCAAGTGCCTCCTGCAAACTGACATCAGGAACCTGGCCTGGTGACTTTTATTTCTCTGGGTAAAGGCCATCATTCGTGTCCAGTGCCCCACGGCCTGGAGTGGCCGGCTGCCTGCTGAAATTCCTCACGGTTGAGGATACCTCCCAGATGAAAGGTGCCCCCACAGGTAACTGCGTCTGGTTTGACAGTGCCAAGTGCCTCCTGCAAACTGACATCAGGAACCTGGCCTGGTGACTTTTGTTTCTCTGGGGAAAGTCCATGGTTCATGTCCATGGCCTGGGGGCCCGGAGTGGCCGGCTGCCTGCTGAAATTCTGCATGGATCAGGATGCCGCCGACATGGAAGGTGCCACCACAGGGAACTGTGGTTGGTTTGACACTGCCAAGTGCCTCCTGCAAACTGACATCAGGAACCTGGCCTGCTGACTTTTGTTTCTCTGGGGAAAGGCCATGGTTCATGTCCAGGGCCTGGGGGCTCGGAGTGGCCGGCTGCCTGCTGAAATTCCGCATGGATCAGGATGCCTCCCAGATGAAAAATGCCCCCACAGGCAACTGCGTCTGGTTTGACAGTGCCAAGTGACTCCTGCAAACTGACATCAGGAACCTGGCCTGGTGACTTTTGTTTCTGTGTGTAAAGGCCATGATTCTTTTCCGGGGTACGGTGGCCCGGAGTGGCGGGCTGCCTGCTGAAATTCCGCACGGATCAGGATGCCTCCCAGACCGAAAGTACCACCCAAGGCAAATGTGGCTGGTTTGTCAGTGCCAAGTGCCTCCTGCAAACAGACATCAGCGACCTGGCCTGCTGAGTTCTGTTTCTCTGGGGAAAGGCCATCGTTCCTCTCCAGGGCCTGGGGGCTCGGAGTGGCCGGCTGCCTGCTGAAATTCCGCATGGATCAGGATGCCTCCCACATGAAAAATGCCCCCACAGGCACCTGTGGCTGGTTTTACAGTGCCAAGTGCCTCCTGCCAACTGACATCTGGAACCTGGCCTGGTGACTTTTGTTTCTCTGGGGAACGGCCATGGTTGATATCCTGAGCCTGGTGTCCTGGAGTGGCCGGCTGCCTGCTGAAATTCCGAACGGACCAGGATGCCGCCCAGATGAAAGGTACCACCAGAGGCAACTGCGTCAGGTTTGACAGTGCCAAGTGCCTCCTGCAAACTGACATCAGGAACCTGGCCTGGTGACTTTTGTTTCTCTGGGGAAAGGCCATGATTCTTTTCCGGAGTACGGTGGCCCGGAGTGGCCGGCTGCCTGCTGAAATTCCAAAAGGATCAGGATGCCTCCCAGACCGAAAGTACCACCCAAGGCAACTGTGGCTGGTTTGACAGTGCCAAGTGCCTCCTGCAAACAGACATCAGCGACCTGGCCTGCTGAGTTCTGTTTCTCTGGGGAAAGGCCATGGTTCATGTCCAGGGCCCGGTGGCTCGAGTGAGAGGCTGCCTGCTGAAATTCCTCACGGTTGAGGATACCTCCCAGATGAAAGGTGCCCCCACAGGTAACTGTGGCTGGTTTGACACTGCCAAGTGCCTCCTGCAAACTGACATCAGGAACCTGGCCTGGTGACTTTTGTTTCTCTGGGGAAAGTCCATGGTTCATGTCCATGGCCTGGGGGCCCGGAGTGGCCGGCTGCCTGCTGAAATTCTGCATGGATCAGGATGCCGCCGAGATGGAAGGTGCCACCACAGGCAACTGTGGCTGGTTTGACACTGCCAAGTGCCTCCTGCAAACTGACATCAGGAACCTGGCCGGGTGACTTTTGTTTCTCAGGGGAAAGGCCATCGTTCCTCTCCAGGGCCCGCTGGCCCGGAGTGGCCGGCTGCCTGCTGAAATTCCACACGGATCAGGATGCCTCCCAGATGAAAAATGCCCCCAGAGGAAACTGCGTCAGGTTTGACAGTGCCAAGTGCCTCCTGCAAACTGACATCAGGAACCTGGCCTGGTGACTTTTGTTTCTCTGGGGAAAGGCCATGGTTCATGTCCAGGGCCTGGGGGCTCGGAGTGGCCGGCTGCCTGCTGAAATTCCGCATGGATCAGGATGCCTCCCACATGAAAAATGCCCCCACAGGCAACTGCGTCTGGTTTGACAGTGCCAAGTGACTCCTGCAAACTGACATCAGGAACCTGGCCTGGTGACTTTTGTTTCTCTGGGGAAAGGCCATCATTCTTTTCCAGGGTACGGTGGCCCGGAGTGTCCGGCTGCCTGCTGAAATTCCACACGGATCAGGATGCCTCCCAGACCGAAAGTACCACCCAAGGCAAATGTGGCTGGTTTGACAGTGCCAAGTGCCTCCTGCAAACTGACATCAGGAACCTGGCCTGCTGAGTTCTGTTTCTCTGGGGAAAGGCCATCGTTCCTCTCCAGGGCCCGGTGGCTCGAGTGGCAGGCTGCCTGCTGAAATTCCACATGGATCAGGATGCCTCCCAGATGAAAGGTGCCACCACAGGCAACTGTGGCTGGTTTGACAGTGCCAAGTGCCTCCTGCAAACTGACATCAGGAACCTGGCCTGGTGACTTTTATTTCTCTGGGTAAAGGCCCTCATTCGTGTCCAGTGCCCCGCGGCCTGGAGTGGCCGGCTGCCTGCTGAAATTCCTCACGGTTGAGGATACCTCCCAGATGAAAGGTGCCCCCACAGGTAACTGTGGCTGGTTTGACAGTGCCAAGTGCCTCCTGCAAACTGACATCAGGAACCTGGCCTGCTGACTTTTGTTTCTCTGGGGAAAGGCCATTGTTCATGTCCAGGGCCTGGGGGCTCGGAGTGGCCGGCTGCCTGCTGAAATTCTGCATGGATCCGGATGCCGCCGAGATGGAAGGTGCCACCACAGGCAACTGTGGCTGGTTTGACACTGCCAAGTGCCTCCTGCAAACTGACATCAGGAACCTGGCCTGGTGACTTTTGTTTCTCTGGGGAAAGGCCATGGTTCATGTCCAGGGCCTGGTAGCCCGGAGTGGCCGGCTGCCTGCTGAAATTCCACATGGATCAGGATGCCTCCCAGATGAAAAATGCCCCCAGAGGAAACTGAGTCAGGTTTGACAGTGCCAAGTGCCTCCTGCAAACTGACATCAGGAACCTGACCTGGTGACTTTTGTTTCTCTGGGGAAAGGCCATGGTTCATGTCCAGGGCCTGGTGGCTCGGAGTGGCCGGCTGGCTGCTGAAATTCCGCATGGATCAGGATGCCTCCCACATGAAAAATTCCCCCACAGGCACCTGTGGCTGGTTTGACAGTGCCAAGTGCCTCCTGCCAACTGACATCTGGAACCTGGCCTGGTGACTTTTGTTTCTCTGGGGAAAGGCCATGGTTTATATCCTGAGCCTGGTGTCCTGGAGTGGCCGGCAGCCTGCTGAAATTCTGGACGGACCAGGATGCCGCCCAGATGAAAGGTACCACCAGAGGCAACTGCGTCTGGTTTGACAGTGCCAAGTGCCTCCTGCAAACTGACATCAGGAACCTGGCCTGGTGACTTTTGTTTCTCTGGGGAAAGGCCATGATTCTTTTCCGGGGTACGGTGGCCCGGAGTGGCCGGCTGCCTGCTGAAATTCCAAAAGGATCAGGATGCCTCCCAGACCGAAAGTACCACCCAAGGCAACTGTGGCTGGTTTGACAGTGCCAAGTGCCTCCTGCAAACAGACATCAGCGACCTGGCCTGCTGAGTTCTGTTTCTCTGGGGAAAGGCCATGGTTCCTCTCCAGGGCCCGGTGGCTCGAGTGGCAGGCTGCCTGCTGAAATTCCACATGGATCAGGAGGCCTCCCAGATGAAAGGTGCCCCCACAGGCAACTGTGGCTGGTTTGACAGTGCCAAGTGCCTCCTGCAAACTGACATCAGGAACCTGGCCTGGTGACTTTTATTTCTCTGGGTAAAGGCCATCATTCGTGTCCAGTGCCCCGCGGCCTGGAGTGGCCGGCTGCCTGCTGAAATTCCTCACGGTTGAGGATACCTCCCAGATGAAAGGTGCCCCCACAGGTAACTGCGTCTGGTTTGACAGTGCCAAGTGCCTCCTGCAAACTGACATCAGGAACCTGGCCTGGTGACTTTTGTTTCTCTGGGGAAAGTCCATGGTTCATGTCCATGGCCTGGGGGCCCGGAGTGGCCGGCTGCCTGCTGAAATTCTGCATGGATCAGGATGCCGCCGACATGGAAGGTGCCACCACAGGCAACTGTGGTTGGTTTGACACTGCCAAGTGCCTCCTGCAAACTGACATCAGGAACCTGGCCTGCTGACTTTTGTTTCTCTGGGGAAAGGCCATGGTTCATGTCCAGGGCCTGGGGGCTCGGAGTGGCCGGCTGCCTGCTGAAATTCCGCATGGATCAGGATGCCTCCCAGATGAAAAATGCCCCCACAGGCAACTGCGTCTGGTTTGACAGTGCCAAGTGACTCCTGCAAACTGACATCAGGAACCTGGCCTGGTGACTTTTGTTTCTGTGTGTAAAGGCCATGATTCTTTTCCGGGGTACGGTGGCCCGGAGTGGCGGGCTGCCTGCTGAAATTCCGCACGGATCAGGATGCCTCCCAGACCGAAAGTACCACCCAAGGCAAATGTGGCTGGTTTGTCAGTGCCAAGTGCCTCCTGCAAACAGACATCAGCGACCTGGCCTGCTGAGTTCTGTTTCTCTGGGGAAAGGCCATCGTTCCTCTCCAGGGCCTGGGGGCTCGGAGTGGCCGGCTGCCTGCTGAAATTCCGCATGGATCAGGATGCCTCCCACATGAAAAATGCCCCCACAGGCACCTGTGGCTGGTTTGACAGTGCCAAGTGCCTCCTGCCAACTGACATCTGGAACCTGGCCTGGTGACTTTTGTTTCTCTGGGGAAAGGCGATGGTTGATATCCTGAGCCTGGTGTCCTGGAGTGGCCGGCTGCCTGCTGAAATTCCGAACGGACCAGGATGCCGCCCAGATGAAAGGTACCACCAGAGGCAACTGCGTCAGGTTTGACAGTGCCAAGTGCCTCCTGCAAACTGACATCAGGAACCTGGCCTGGTGACTTTTGTTTCTCTGGGGAAAGGCCATGATTCTTTTCCGGAGTACGGTGGCCCGGAGTGGCCGGCTGCCTGCTGAAATTCCAAAAGGATCAGGATGCCTCCCAGACCGAAAGTACCACCCAAGGCAACTGTGGCTGGTTTGACAGTGCCAAGTGCCTCCTGCAAACAGACATCAGCGACCTGGCCTGCTGAGTTCTGTTTCTCTGGGGAAAGGCCATGGTTCATGTCCAGGGCCCGGTGGCTCGAGTGAGAGGCTGCCTACTGAAATTCCAAACGGATCAGGATACCTCCCAGATCGAAAGTACCACCACAGGCAACTGTGGCTGGTTTGACAGTGCCAAGTGCCTCCTGCAAACTGACATCAGGAACCTGGCCTGGTGACATTTGTTTCTCTGGGGAAAAGCCATGGTTCATGTCCATGGCCTGGTGGCCCAGAGTGGCCGGCTGCCTGCTGAAATTCCGCACGGATCAGGATGCCTCCCAGACCGAAAGTACCACCCAAGGCAACTGTGGCTGGTTTGACAGTGCCAAGTGCCTCCTGCAAACTGACATCAGGAACCTGGCCTGGTGACTTTTGTTTCTCTGGGGAAAGGCCATGGTTCATGTCCAGGGCCTTGTGGCCAGGAGTGGCCAGCTGCCTGCTGAAATTCCGCACGGATGAGGATACATCCCAGTTGCAAGGTGCCCCCACAGGCAACTGCGTCTGGTTTGACAGTGCCAAGTGCCACCTGCAAACTGACATCAGGAACCTGGCCTGGTGACTTTTGTTTGTCTGGGGAAAGGCCATTATTCTTGTCCGGGTCCCGGTGGCCCGGACTGGCAGGCTGCCTGCTGAAATTCCAAAAGGATCAGGATACCTCCCAGATGCAAGGTGCCCCCACAGGCAACTGCGGCTGGTTTGACAGTGCCAAGTGCCTCCTGCAAACTGACATCAGGAACCTGGACTGGTGACTTTTGTTTCTCTGGGGAAAGGCCATGGTTCATGTCCAGGGCTTGGTGGCCCGGAGTGGCCGGCTGCCTGCTGAAATTCCAAATGGATCAGGATACCTCCCAGACCGAAAGTACCACCAGAGGCAACTGTGGCTGGTTTGACAGTGCCAAGTGCCTCCTGCAAACTGACATCAGGAACCTGGCCTGGTGACTTTTGTTTCTCTGGGGAAAGGCCATCATTCTTGTCCGGGGCCCAGAGTGGCCGGAGTGTCCGGCTGCCTGCTGAAATTCCACGTGGATCAGGATGCCTCCCAGATGAAAAATGCCCCCACAGGCAACTGCGTCTGGTTTGACAGTGCCAAGTGCCTCCTGCAAACGGACATCAGGAACCTGGCCTGGTGACTTTTGTTTCTCTGGGGAAAGGCCATGGTTCATGTCCAGGGCCTTGTGGCCAGGAGTGGCCGGCTGCCTGCTGAAATTCCGCACGGATGAGGATACATCCCAGTTGCAAGGTGCCCCCACAGGCAACTGCGTCTGGTTTGACAGGGCCAAGTGCCACCTGCAAACTGACATCAGGAACCTGGCCTGGTGACTTTTGTTTCTCTGGGGAAAGGCCAACATTCTTTTCAGGGTACCGGTGGACGGAGTGGCCGACTGCCTGCTGAAATTCCGCACGGATCAGGATGCCTCCCAGACCGAAAGTACCACCCAAGGCAACTGTGGCTGGTTTGACAGTGCCAAGTGCCTCCTGCAAACTGACATCAGGAACCTGGCCTGGTGACTTTTATTTCTCTGGGGAAAGGCCATCATTCGTGTCCAGTGCCCCGCGGCCTGGAGTGGCCGGCTGCCTGCTGAAATTCCTCACGGTTGAGGATACCTCCCAGATGAAAAGTGCCCCCACAAGTAACTGTGGCTGGTTTGACAGTGCCAAGTGCCTCCTGCAAACTGACATCAGGAACCTGGCCTGGTGACTTTTGTTTCTCAGGGGAAAGGCCATGGTTCATGTCCAGGGCCTGGTAGCCCGGAGTGGCCGGCTGCCTGCTGAAATTCCATATGGATCAGGATGCCTCCCAGATGAAAAATGCCCACAGAGGAAACTGCATCAGGTTTGACAGTGCCAAGTGCCTCCTGCAAACTGACATCAGGAACCTGGCCTGGTGACTTTTGTTTCTCTGGGGAAAGGCCATGTTTCATGTCCAGGG
The DNA here is from genome assembly GCF_036417665.1 of Passer domesticus. Lineage (NCBI taxonomy): Eukaryota > Metazoa > Chordata > Aves > Passeriformes > Passeridae > Passer > Passer domesticus. The sequence goes on from NC_087474.1 coordinate 62,219,590, forward strand.
CCTGGGGGCTCGGAGTGGCCGGCTGCCTGCTGAAATTCCGCATGGATCAGGATGCCTCCCAGATGAAAAATGCCCCCACGGGCAACTGCGTCTGGTTTGACAGTGCCAAGTGACTCCTGCAAACTGACATCAGGAACCTGGCCTGGTGACTTTTGTTTCTGTGTGTAAAGGCCATCATTCTTTTCCAGGGTACGGTGGCCCGGAGTGGCGGGCTGCCTGCTGAAATTCCGCACGGATCAGGATGACTCCCAGACCGAAAGTACCACCCAAGGCAAATGTGGCTGGTTTGACAGTGCCAAGTGCCTCCTGCAAACAGACATCAGCGACCTGGCCTGCTGAGTTCTGTTTCTCTGGGGAAAGGCCATCGTTCCTCTCCAGGGCCCGGTGGCTCGAGTGGCAGGCTGCCTGCTGAAATTCCACATGGATCAGGATGCCTCCCAGATGAAAGGTGCCCCCACAGGCAACTGTGGCTGGTTTGACAGTGCCAAGTGCCACCTGCAAACTGACATCAGGAACCTGGCCTGGTGACTTTTGTTTCTCTGGGGAAAGGCCAACATTCTTTTCCGGGTACCGGTGGACGGAGTGGCCGACTGCCTGCTGAAATTCTGCACGGATCAGGATGCCTCCCAGACCGAAAGTACCACCCAAGGCAACTGCGGCTGGTTTGACAGTGCCAAGTGCCTCCTGCAAACTGACATCAGGAACCTGGCCTGGTGACTTTTGTTTCTCAGGGGAAAGGCCATGATTCTTTTCCGGGGTACGGTGGCCCGGAGTGGCGGGCTGCCTGCTGAAATTCCACACGGATCAGGACGCCTCCCAGATGAAAAATGCCCCCAGAGGAAACTGCGTCAGGTTTGACAGTGCCAAGTGCCTCCTGCAAACTGACATCAGGAACCTGGCCTGGTGACTTTTGTTTCTCTGGGGAAAGGCCATGGTTCATGTCCAGGGCCTGGGGGCTCGGAGTGGCCGGCTGCCTGCTGAAATTCCGCATGGATCAGGATGCCTCCCAGATGAAAAATGCCCCCACAGGCAACTGCGTCTGGTTTGACAGTGCCAAGTGACTCCTGCAAACTGACATCAGGAACCTGGCCTGGTGACTTTTGTTTCTGTGTGTAAAGGCCATGATTCTTTTCCGGGGTACGGTGGCCCGGAGTGGCGGGCTGCCTGCTGAAATTCCGCACGGATCAGGATGCCTCCCAGACCGAAAGTACCACCCAAGGCAAATGTGGCTGGTTTGTCAGTGCCAAGTGCCTCCTGCAAACAGACATCAGCGACCTAGCCTGCTGAGTTCTGTTTCTCTGGGGAAAGGCCATCGTTCCTCTCCAGGGCCTGGGGGCTCGGAGTGGCCGGCTGCCTGCTGAAATTCCGCATGGATCAGGATGCCTCCCACATGAAAAATGCCCCCACAGGCACCTGTGGCTGGTTTGACAGTGCCAAGTGCCTCCTGCCAACTGACATCTGGAACCTGGCCTGGTGACTTTTGTTTCTCTGGGGAAAGGCCATGGTTGATATCCTGAGCCTGGTGTCCTGGAGTGGCCGGCTGCCTGCTGAAATTCCGAACGGACCAGGATGCCGCCCAGATGAAAGGTACCACCAGAGGCAACTGCGTCAGGTTTGACAGTGCCAAGTGCCTCCTGCAAACTGACATCAGGAACCTGGCCTGGTGACTTTTGTTTCTCTGGGGAAAGGCCATGATTCTTTTCCGGAGTACGGTGGCCCGGAGTGGCCGGCTGCCTGCTGAAATTCCAAAAGGATCAGGATGCCTCCCAGACCGAAAGTACCACCCAAGGCAACTGTGGCTGGTTTGACAGTGCCAAGTGCCTCCTGCAAACAGACATCAGCGACCTGGCCTGCTGAGTTCTGTTTCTCTGGGGAAAGGCCATGGTTCATGTCCAGGGCCCGGTGGCTCGAGTGAGAGGCTGCCTGCTGAAATTCCAAACGGATCAGGATACCTCCCAGATCGAAAGTACCACCACAGGCAACTGTGGCTGGTTTGACAGTGCCAAGTGCCTCCTGCAAACTGACATCAGGAACCTGGCCTGGTGACTTTTGTTTCTCTGGGGAAAAGCCATGGTTCATGTCCAGGGCCTGGTGGCCCGGAGTGGCCGGCTGCCTGCTGAAATTCCGCACGGATCAGGATGCCTCCCAGACCGAAAGTACCACCCAAGGCAACTGTGGCTGGTTTGACAGTGCCAAGTGCCTCCTGCAAACTGACATCAGGAACCTGGCCTGGTGACTTTTGTTTCTCAGGGGAAAGGCCATGGTTCATGTCCAGGGCCTTGTGGCCAGGAGTGGCCGGCTGCCTGCTGAAATTCCGCACGGATGAGGATACATCCCAGTTGCAAGGTGCCCCCACAGGCAACTGCGTCTGGTTTGACAGTGCCAAGTGCCACCTGCAAACTGACATCAGGAACCTGGCCTGGTGACTTTTGTTTGTCTGGGGAAAGGCCATTATTCTTGTCCGGGTCCCGGTGGCCCGGTGTGGCAGGCTGCCTGCTGAAATTCCAAAAGGATCAGGATACCTCCCAGATGCAAGGTGCCCCCACAGGCAACTGCGGCTGGTTTGACAGTGCCAAGTGCCTCCTGCAAACTGACATCAGGAACCTGGACTGGTGACTTTTGTTTCTCAGGGGAAAGGCCATGGTTCATGTCCAGGGCTTGGTGGCCCGGAGTGGCCGGCTGCCTGCTGAAATTCCAAATGGATCAGGATACCTCCCAGACCGAAAGTACCACCAGAGGCAACTGTGGCTGGTTTGACAGTGCCAAGTGCCTCCTGCAAACTGACATCAGGAACCTGGCCTGGTGACTTTTGTTTCTCTGGGGAAAGGCCATCATTCTTGTCCGGGGCCCAGAGTGGCCGGAGTGTCCGGCTGCCTGCTGAAATTCCACGTGGATCAGGATGCCTCCCAGATGAAAAATGCCCCCACAGGCAACTGCGTCTGGTTTGACAGTGCCAAGTGCCTCCTGCAAACTGACATCAGGAACCTGGCCTGGTGACTTTTGTTTCTCTGGGGAAAGGCCATGGTTCATGTCCAGGGCCTTGTGGCCAGGAGTGGCCGGCTGCCTGCTGAAATTCCGCACGGATGAGGATACATCCCAGTTGCAAGGTGCCCCCACAGGCAACTGCGTCTGGTTTGACAGTGCCAAGTGCCACCTGCCAACTGACATCAGGAACCTGGCCCGGTGACTTTTGTTTCTCTGGGGAAAGGCCAACATTCTTTTCAGGGTACCGGTGGACGGAGTGGCCGACTGCCTGCTGAAATTCCGCACGGATCAGGATGCCTCCCAGACCGAAAGTACCACCCAAGGCAACTGTGGCTGGTTTGACAGTGCCAAGTGCCTCCTGCAAACTGACATCAGGAACCTGGCCTGGTGACTTTTATTTCTCTGGGGAAAGGCCATCATTCGTGTCCAGTGCCCCGCGGCCTGGAGTGGCCGGCTGCCTGCTGAAATTCCTCACGGTTGAGGATACCTCCCAGATGAAAGGTGCCCCCACAAGTAACTGTGGCTGGTTTGACAGTGCCAAGTGCCTCCTGCAAACTGACATCAGGAACCTGGCCTGGTGACTTTTGTTTCTCTGGGGAAAGTCCATGGTTCATGTCCATGGCCTGGGGGCCCCAGAGTGGCAGGCTGCCGGCTGAAATTCCATATGGATCAGGATGCCTCCCAGATGAAAAATGCCCCCAGAGGAAACTGCGTCAGGTTTGACAGTGCCAAGTGCCTCCTGCAAACTGACATCAGGAACCTGGCCTGGTGACTTTTGTTTCTCTGGGGAAAGGCCATGGTTCATGTCCAGGGCCTGGGGGCTCGGAGTGGCCGGCTGCCTGCTGAAATTCCGCATGGATCAGGGTGCCTCCCAGATGAAAAATGCCCCCACAGGCAACTGCGTCTGGTTTGACAGTGCCAAGTGCCTCCTGCAAACTGACATCAGGAACCTGGCCTGGTGACTTTTGTTTCTGTGTGTAAAGGCCATCATTCTTTTCCAGGGTACGGTGGCCCGGAGTGGCCGGCTGCCTGCTGAAATTCCGCACGGATCAGGATGCCTCCCAGACCGAAAGTACCACCCAAGGCAAATGTGGCTGGTTTGACAGTGCCAAGTGCCTCCTGCAAACAGACATCAGCGACCTGGCCTGCTGAGTTCTGTTTCTCTGGGGAAAGGCCATCGTTCCTCTCCAGGGCCCGGTGGCTCGAGTGGCAGGCTGCCTGCTGAAATTCCACATGGATCAGGATGCCTCCCAGATGAAAGGTGCCCCCACAGGCAACTGTGGCTGGTTTGACAGTGCCAAGTGCCACCTGCAAACTGACATCAGGAACCTGGCCTGGTGACTTTTGTTTCTCTGGGGAAAGGCCAACATTCTTTTCCGGGTACCGGTGGACGGAGTGGCCGACTGCCTGCTGAAATTCTGCACGGATCAGGATGCCTCCCAGACCGAAAGTACCACCCAAGGCAACTGCGGCTGGTTTGACAGTGCCAAGTGCCTCCTGCAAACTGACATCAGGAACCTGGCCTGGTGACTTTTGTTTCTCTGGGTAAAGGCCATGGTTCAGGTCCAGGGCCTTGTGGCCAGGAGTGGCCGGCTGCCTGCTGAAATTCCGCACGGATGAGGATACATGCCAGTTGCAAGGTGCCCCCACAGGCAACTGTGGCTGGTTTGACAGTGCCAAGTGCCTCCTGCAAACTGACATCAGGAACCTGGCCTGGTGACTTTTGTTTCTCTGGGGAAAGGCCATGGTTCATGTCCAGGGCCTTGTGGCCAGGAGTGGCCGGCTGCCTGCTGAAATTCCGCACGGATGAGGATACATCCCAGTTGCAAGGTGCCCCCACAGGCAACTGCGTCTGGTTTGACAGTGCCAAGTGCCTCCTGCAAACTGACATCAGGAACCTGGCCTGGTGTTTTTTGTTTCTCTGGGGAAAGGCCATGGTTCATGTCCAGGGCCTTGTGGCCAGGATTGGCCGGCTGCCTGCTGAAATTCCGCACGGATGAGGATACATCCCAGTTGCAAGGTGCCCCCACAGGCAACTGCGTCTGGTTTGACAGTGCCAAGTGCCACCTGCAAACTGACATCAGGAACCTGGCCTGGTGACTTTTGTTTCTCTGGGGAAAGGCCAACATTCTTTTCCGGGTACCGGTGGACGGAGTGGCCGGCTGCCTGCTGAAATTCCGCACGGATCAGGATGCCTCCCAGACCGAAAGTACCACCCAAGGCAACTGTGGCTGGTTTGACAGTGCCAAGTGCCTCCTGCAAACTGACATCAGGAACCTGGCCTGGTGACTTTTATTTCTCTGGGGAAAGGCCATCATTCGTGTCCAGTGCCCCGCGGCCTGGAGTGGCCGGCTGCCTGCTGAAATTCCTCACGGTTGAGGATACCTCCCAGATGAAAGGTGCCCCCACAAGTAACTGTGGCTGGTTTGACAGTGCCAAGTGCCTCCTGCAAACTGACATCAGGAACCTGGCCTGCTGACTTTTGTTTCTCAGGGGAAAGGCCATGGTTCATGTCCAGGGCCTGGTAGCCCGGAGTGGCCGGCTGCCTGCTGAAATTCCATATGGATCAGGATGTCTCCCAGATGAAAAATGCCCCCAGAGGAAACTGCGTCAGGTTTGACAGTGCCAAGTGCCTCCTGCAAACTGACATCAGGAACCTGGCCTGGTGACTTTTGTTTCTCTGGGGAAAGGCCATGTTTCATGTCCAGGGCCTGGGGGCTCGGAGTGGCCGGCTGCCTGCTGAAATTCCGCATGGATCAGGATGCCTCCCAGATGAAAAATGCCCCCACAGGCAACTGCGTCTGGTTTGACAGTGCCAAGTGCCTCCTGCAAACTGACATCAGGAACCTGGCCTGGTGACTTTTGTTTCTGTGTGTAAAGGCCATCATTCTTTTCCAGGGTACGGTGGCCCGGAGTGGCCGGCTGCCTGCTGAAATTCCGCACGGATCAGGATGACTCCCAGACCGAAAGTACCACCCAAGGCAAATGTGGCTGGTTTGACAGTGCCAAGTGCCTCCTGCAAACAGACATCAGCGACCTGGCCTGCTAAGTTCTGTTTCTCTGGGGAAAGGCCATCGTTCCTCTCCAGGGCCCGGTGGCTCGAGTGGCAGGCTGCCTGCTGAAATTCCACATGGATCAGGAGGCCTCCCAGATGAAAGGTGCCCCCACAGGCAACTGTGGCTGGTTTGACAGTGCCAAGTGCCTCCTGCAAACTGACATCAGGAACCTGGCCTGGTGACTTTTATTTCTCTGGGTAAAGGCCATCATTCGTGTCCAGTGCCCCGCGGCCTGGAGTGGCCGGCTGCCTGCTGAAATTCCTCACGGTTGAGGATACCTCCCAGATGAAAGGTGCCCCCACAGGTAACTGTGGCTGGTTTGACACTGCCAAGTGCCTCCTGCAAACTGACATCAGGAACCTGGCCTGGTGACTTTTGTTTCTCTGGGGAAAGGCCATGGTTCATGTCCATGGCCTGGGAGCCCGGAGTGGCCGGCTGCCTGCTGAAATTCTGCATGGATCAGGATGCCGCCGAGATGGAAGGTGCCACCACAGGCAACTGTGGCTGGTTTGACACTGCCAAGTGCCTTCTGCAAACTGACATCAGGAACCTGGCCTGGTGACTTTTGTTTCTCTGGGAAAAAGCCATGGTTCATGTCCAGGGCCTGGTGGCCCGGAGTGGCCGGCTGCCTGCTGAAATTCCACACGGATCAGGATGCCTCCCAGACCGAAAGTACCACCCAAGGCAACTGTGGCTGGTTTGACAGTGCCAAGTGCCTCCTGCAAACTGACATCAGCAACCTGGCCTGCTGACTTTTGTTTCTCTGGGGAAAGGCCATGGTTCATGTCCAGGGCCTTGTGGCCAGGAGTGGCCGGCTGCCTGCTGAAATTCCGCACGGATGAGGATACATCCCAGTTGCAAGGTGCCCCCACAGGCAACTGCATCTGGTTTGACAGTGCCAAGTGCCACCTGCAAACTGACATCAGGAACCTGGCCTGGTGACTTTTGTTTGTCTGGGGAAAGGCCATTATTCTTGTCCGGGTCCCGGTGGCCCGGACTGGCAGGCTGCCTGCTGAAATTCCAAAAGGATCAGGATACCTCCCAGATGCAAGGTGCCCCCACAGGCAACTGCGGCTGGTTTGACAGTGCCAAGTGCCTCCTGCAAACTGACATCAGGAACCTGGACTGGTGACTTTTGTTTCTCTGGGGAAAGGCCATGGTTCATGTCCAGGGCTTGGTGGCCCGGAGTGGCCGGCTGCCTGCTGAAATTCCAAATGGATCAGGATACCTCCCAGACCGAAAGTACCACCAGAGGCAACTGTGGCTGGTTTGACAGTGCCAAGTGCCTCCTGCAAACTGACATCAGGAACCTGGCCTGGTGACTTTTGTTTCTCTGGGGAAAGGCCATCATTCTTGTCCTGGGCCCAGAGTGGCCGGAGTGTCCGGCTGCCTGCTGAAATTCCGCACGGATGAGGATACATCCCAGTTGCAAGGTGCCCCCACAGGCAACTGCGTCTGGTTTGACATTGCCAAGTGCCACCTGCAAACTGACATCAGGAACCTGGCCTGGTGACTTTTGTTTCTCTGGGGAAAGGCCAACATTCTTTTCAGGGTACCGGTGGACGGAGTGGCCGACTGCCTGCTGAAATTCCGCACGGATCAGGATGCCTCCCAGACCGAAAGTACCACCCAAGGCAACTGTGGCTGGTTTGACAGTGCCAAGTGCCTCCTGCAAACTGACATCAGGAACCTGGCCTGGTGACTTTTATTTCTCTGGGGAAAGGCCATCATTCGTGTCCAGTGCCCCGCGGCCTGGAGTGGCCGGCTGCCTGCTGAAATTCCTCACGGTTGAGGATACCTCCCAGATGAAAGGTGCCCCCACAAGTAACTGTGGCTGGTTTGACAGTGCCAAGTGCCTCCTGCAAACTGACATCAGGAACCTGGCCTGGTGACTTTTGTTTCTCTGGGGAAAGTCCATGGTTCATGTCCATGGCCTGGGGGCCCCAGAGTGGCAGGCTGCCGGCTGAAATTCTGCATGGATCAGGATGCCGCCGAGATGGAAGGTGCCCCCAGAGGCAACTGTGGCTGGTTTGACAGTGCCAAGTGCCTCCTGCAAACTGACATCAGGAACCTGGCCTGCTGACTTTTGTTTCTCAGGGGAAAGGCCATGGTTCATGTCCAGGGCCTGGTAGCCCGGAGTGGCCGGCTGCCTGCTGAAATTCCATATGGATCAGGATGCCTACCAGATGAAAAATGCCCCCAGAGGAAACTGCGTCAGGTTTGACAGTGACAAGTGCCTCCTGCAAACTGACATCAGGAACCTGGCCTGGTGACTTTTGTTTCTCTGGGGAAAGGCCATATTTCATGTCCAGGGCCTGGGGGCTCGGAGTGGCCGGCTGCCTGCTGAAATTCCGCATGGATCAGGATGCCTCCCAGATGAAAAATGCCCCCACAGGCAACTGCGTCTGGTTTGACAGTGCCAAGTGCCTCCTGCAAACTGACATCAGGAACCTGGCCTGGTGACTTTTGTTTCTCTGGGGATAGGCCATTATTCTTTTCCAGGGTACGGTGGCCCGGAGTGGCCGGCTGCCTGCTGAAATTCCGCACGGATCAGGATGACTCCCAGACCGAAAGTACCACCCAAGGCAAATGTGGCTGGTTTGACAGTGCCAAGTGCCTCCTGCAAACAGACATCAGCGACCTGGCCTGGTGACTTTTGTTTCTCTGGGGAAAGGCCAACATTCTTTTCCGGGTACCGGTGGACGGAGTGGCCGACTGCCTGCTGAAATTCTGCACGGATCAGGATGCCTCCCAGACCGAAAGTACCACCCAAGGCAACTGCGGCTGGTTTGACAGTGCCAAGTGCCTCCTGCAAACTGACATCAGGAACCTGGCCTGGTGACTTTTGTTTCTCTGGGTAAAGGCCATGGTTCAGGTCCAGGGCCTTGTGGCCAGGAGTGGCCGGCTGCCTGCTGAAATTCCGCACGGATGAGGATACATGCCAGTTGCAAGGTGCCCCCACAGGCAACTGTGGCTGGTTTGACAGTGCCAAGTGCCTCCTGCAAACTGACATCAGGAACCTGGCCTGGTGACTTTTGTTTCTCTGGGGAAAGGCCATGGTTCATGTCCAGGGCCTTGTGGCCAGGAGTGGCCGGCTGCCTGCTGAAATTCCGCACGGATGAGGATACATCCCAGTTGCAAGGTGCCCCCACAGGCAACTGCGTCTGGTTTGACAGTGCCAAGTGCCTCCTGCAAACTGACATCAGGAACCTGGCCTGGTGTTTTTTGTTTCTCTGGGGAAAGGCCATGGTTCATGTCCAGGGCCTTGTGGCCAGGAGTGGCCGGCTGCCTGCTGAAATTCCGCACGGATGAGGATACATCCCAGTTGCAAGGTGCCCCCACAGGCAACTGCGTCTGGTTTGACAGTGCCAAGTGCCACCTGCAAACTGACATCAGGAACCTGGCCTGGTGACTTTTGTTTCTCTGGGGAAAGGCCAACATTCTTTTCCGGGTACCGGTGGACGGAGTGGCCGGCTGCCTGCTGAAATTCCAAAAGGATCAGGATGCCTCCCAGACCGAAAGTACCACCCAAGGCAACTGTGGCTGGTTTGACAGTGCCAAGTGCCTCCTGCAAACAGACATCAGCGACCTGGCCTGCTAAGTTCTGTTTCTCTGGGGAAAGGCCATCGTTCCTCTCCAGGGCCCGGTGGCTCGAGTGGCAGGCTGCCTGCTGAAATTCCACATGGATCAGGAGGCCTCCCAGATGAAAGGTGCCCCCACAGGCAACTGTGGCTGGTTTGACAGTGCCAAGTGCCTCCTGCAAACTGACATCAGGAACCTGGCCTGGTGACTTTTGTTTCTCTGGGGAAAGTCCATGGTTCATGTCCATGGCCTGGGGGCCCCAGAGTGGCAGGCTGCCGGCTGAAATTCTGCATGGATCAGGATGCCGCCGAGATGGAAGGTGCCCCCAGAGGCAACTGTGGCTGGTTTGACAGTGCCAAGTGCCACCTGCAAACTGACATCAGGAACCTGGCCTGGTGACTTTTGTTTGTCTGGGGAAAGGCCATTATTCTTGTCCGGGTCCCGGTGGCCCGGACTGGCAGGCTGCCTGCTGAAATTCCAAAAGGATCAGGATACCTCCCAGATGCAAGGTGCCCCCACAGGCAACTGCGGCTGGTTTGACAGTGCCAAGTGCCTCCTGCAAACTGACATCAGGAACCTGGACTGGTGACTTTTGTTTCTCTGGGGAAAGGCCATGGTTCATGTCCAGGGCTTGGTGGCCCGGAGTGGCCGGCTGCCTGCTGAAATTCCAAATGGATCAGGATACCTCCCAGACCGAAAGTACCACCAGAGGCAACTGTGGCTGGTTTGACAGTGCCAAGTGCCTCCTGCAAACTGACATCAGGAACCTGGCCTGGTGACTTTTGTTTCTCTGGGGAAAGGCCATCATTCTTGTCCGGGGCCCAGAGTGGCCGGAGTGGCCGGCTGCCTGCTGAAATTCCATATGGATCAGGATGCCTCCCAGATGAAAAATGCCCCCAGAGGAAACTGCGTCAGGTTTGACAGTGCCAAGTGCCTCCTGCAAACTGACATCAGGAACCTGGCCTGGTGACTTTTGTTTCTCTGGGGAAAGGCCATGTTTCATGTCCAGGGCCTGGGGGCTCGGAGTGGCCGGCTGCCTGCTGAAATTCCGCATGGATCAGGATGCCTCCCAGATGAAAAATGCCCCCACAGGCAACTGCGTCTGGTTTGACAGTGCCAAGTGCCTCCTGCAAACTGACATCAGGAACCTGGCCTGGTGACTTTTGTTTCTGTGTGTAAAGGCCATCATTCTTTTCCAGGGTACGGTGGCCCGGAGTGGCGGGCTGCCTGCTGAAATTCCGCACGGATCAGGATGACTCCCAGACCGAAAGTACCACCCAAGGCAAATGTGGCTGGTTTGACAGTGCCAAGTGCCTCCTGCAAACAGACATCAGCGACCTGGCCTGCTGAGTTCTGTTTCTCTGGGGAAAGGCCATCGTTCCTCTCCAGGGCCCGGTGGCTCGAGTGGCAGGCTGCCTGCTGAAATTCCACATGGATCAGGATGCCTCCCACATGAAAGGTGCCCCCACAGGCAACTGTGGCTGGTTTGACAGTGCCAAGTGCCACCTGCAAACTGACATCAGGAACCTGGCCTGGTGACTTTTGTTTCTCTGGGGAAAGGCCAACATTCTTTTCCGGGTACCGGTGGACGGAGTGGCCGACTGCCTGCTGAAATTCTGCACGGATCAGGATGCCTCCCAGACCGAAAGTACCACCCAAGGCAACTGCGGCTGGTTTGACAGTGCCAAGTGCCTCCTGCAAACTGACATCAGGAACCTGGCCTGGTGACTTTTGTTTCTCTGGGTAAAGGCCATGGTTCAGGTCCAGGGCCTTGTGGCCAGGAGTGGCCGGCTGCCTGCTGAAATTCCGCACGGATGAGGATACATGCCAGTTGCAAGGTGCCCCCACAGGCAACTGTGGCTGGTTTGACAGTGCCAAGTGCCTCCTGCAAACTGACATCAGGAACCTGGCCTGGTGTTTTTTGTTTCTCTGGGGAAAGGCCATGGTTCATATCCAGGGCCTTGTGGCCAGGAGTGGCCGGCTGCCTGCTGAAATTCCGCACGGATGAGGATACATCCCAGTTGCAAGGTGCCCCCACAGGCAACTGCGTCTGGTTTGACAGTGCCAAGTGCCACCTGCAAACTGACATCAGGAACCTGGCCTGGTGACTTTTGTTTCTCTGGGGAAAGGCCAATATTCTTTTCCGGCTACCGGTGGACGGAGTGGCCGGCTGCCTGCTGAAATTCCAAAAGGATCAGGATGCCTCCCAGACCGAAAGTACCACCCAAGGCAACTGTGGCTGGTTTGACAGTGCCAAGTGCCTCCTGCAAACAGACATCAGCGACCTGGCCTGCTAAGTTCTGTTTCTCTGGGGAAAGGCCATCGTTCCTCTCCAGGGCCCGGTGGCTCGAGTGGCAGGCTGCCTGCTGAAATTCCACATGGATCAGGAGGCCTCCCAGATGAAAGGTGCCCCCAGAGGCAACTGTGGCTGGTTTGACAGTGCCAAGTGCCTCCTGCAAACTGACATCAGGAACCTGGCCTGGTGACTTTTATTTCTCTGGGTAAAGGCCATCATTCGTGTCCAGTGCCCCGCGGCCTGGAGTGGCCGGCTGCCTGCTGAAATTCCTCACGGTTGAGGATACCTCCCAGATGAAAGGTGCCCCCACAGGTAACTGTGGCTGGTTTGACAGTGCCAAGTGCCTCCTGCAAACTGACATCAGGAACCTGGCCTGGTGACTTTTGTTTCTCTGGGGAAAGTCCATGGTTCATGTCCATGGCCTGGGGGCCCGGAGTGGCCGGCTGCCTGCTGAAATTCTGCATGGATCAGGATGCCGCCGAGATGGAAGGTGCCACCACAGGCAACTGTGGCTGGTTTGACAGTGCCAAGTGCCTCCTGCAAACTGACATCAGGAACCTGGCCTGGTGACTTTTGTTTCTCAGGGGAAAGCCCATCGTTCCTCTCCAGGGCCCGCTGGCCCGGAGTGGCCGGCTGCCTGCTGAAATTCCACACGGATCAGGATGCCTCCCAGATGAAAAATGCCCCCAGAGGAAACTGCGTCAGGTTTGACAGTGCCAAGTGCCTCCTGCAAACTGACATCAGGAACCTGGCCTGGTGACTTTTGTTTCTCTGGGGAAAGGCCATGGTTCATGTCCAGGGCCTGGGGGCTCGGAGTGGCCGGCTGCCTGCTGAAATTCCGCATGGATCAGGATGCCTCCCAGATGAAAAATGCCCCCACAGGCAACTGCGTCTGGTTTGACAGTGCCAAGTGACTCCTGCAAACTGACATCAGGAACCTGGCCTGGTGACTTTTGTTTCTGTGTGTAAAGGCCATCATTCTTTTCCAGGGTACGGTGGCCCGGAGTGGCCGGCTGCCTGCTGAAATTCCGCACGGATCAGGATGCCTCCCAGACCGAAAGTACCACCCAAGGCAAATGTGGCTGGTTTGACAGTGCCAAGTGCCTCCTGCAAACAGACATCAGCGACCTGGCCTGCTGAGTTCTGTTTCTCTGGGGAAAGGCCATCGTTCCTCTCCAGGGCCCGGTGGCTCGAGTGGCAGGCTGCCTGCTGAAATTCCACATGGATCAGGATGCCTCCCAGATGAAAGGTGCCACCACAGGCAACTGCGTCTGGTTTGACAGTGCCAAGTGCCTCCTGCAAACTGACATCAGGAACCTGGCCTGGTGACTTTTATTTCTCTGGGTAAAGGCCCTCATTCGTGTCCAGTGCCCCGCGGCCTGGAGTGGCCGGCTGCCTGCTGAAATTCCTCACGGTTGAGGATACCTCCCAGATGAAAGGTGCCCCCACAGGTAACTGTGGCTGGTTTGACAGTGCCAAGTGCCTCCTGCAAACTGACATCAGGAACCTGGCCTGCTGACTTTTGTTTCTCTGGGGAAAGGCCATGGTTCATGTCCATGGCCTGGGGGCCCGGAGTGGCCGGCTGCCTGCTGAAATTCTGCATGGATCCGGATGCCGCCGAGATGGAAGGTGCCACCACAGGCAACTGTGGCTGGTTTGACAGTGCCAAGTGCCTCCTGCAAACTGACATCAGGAACCTGGCCTGCTGACTTTTGTTTCTCTGGGGAAAGGCCATGGTTCATGTCCAGGGCCTGGTAGCCCGGAGTGGCCGGCTGCCTGCTGAAATTCCACATGGATCAGGATGCCTCCCAGATGAAAAATGCCCCCAGAGGAAACTGAGTCAGGTTTGACAGTGCCAAGTGCCTCCTGCAAACTGACATCAGGAACCTGACCTGGTGACTTTTGTTTCTCTGGGGAAAGGCCATGGTTCATGTCCAGGGCCTGGTGGCTCGGAGTGGCCGGCTGCCTGCTGAAATTCCGCATGGATCAGGATGCCTCTCACATGAAAAATGCCCCCACAGGCACCTGTGGCTGGTTTGACAGTGCCAAGTGCCTCCTGCCAACTGACATCTGGAACCTGGCCTGGTGACTTTTGTTTCTCTGGGGAAAGGCCATGGTTTATATCCTGAGCCTGGTGTCCTGGAGTGGCCGGCAGCCTGCTGAAATTCTGGACGGACCAGGATGCCGCCCAGATGAAAGGTACCACCAGAGGCAACTGCGTCTGGTTTGACAGTGCCAAGTGCCTCCTGCAAACTGACATCAGGAACCTGGCCTGGTGACTTTTGTTTCTCTGGGGAAAGGCCATGATTCTTTTCCGGGGTACGGTGGCCCGGAGTGGCCGGCTGCCTGCTGAAATTCCAAAAGGATCAGGATGCCTCCCAGACCGAAAGTACCACCCAAGGCAACTGTGGCTGGTTTGACAGTGCCAAGTGCCTCCTGCAAACAGACATCAGCGACCTGGCCTGCTGAGTTCTGTTTCTCTGGGGAAAGGCCATGGTTCCTCTCCAGGGCCCGGTGGCTCGAGTGGCAGGCTGCCTGCTGAAATTCCACATGGATCAGGAGGCCTCCCAGATGAAAGGTGCCCCCACAGGCAACTGTGGCTGGTTTGACAGTGCCAAGTGCCTCCTGCAAACTGACATCAGGAACCTGGCCTGGTGACTTTTATTTCTCTGGGTAAAGGCCATCATTCGTGTCCAGTGCCCCGCGGCCTGGAGTGGCCGGCTGCCTGCTGAAATTCCTCACGGTTGAGGATACCTCCCAGATGAAAGGTGCCCCCACAGGTAACTGTGGCTGGTTTGACAGTGCCAAGTGCCTCCTGCAAACTGACATCAGGAACCTGGCCTGGTGACTTTTGTTTCTCTGGGGAAAGTCCATGGTTCATGTCCATGGCCTGGGGGCCCGGAGTGGCAGGCTGCCTGCTGAAATTCTGCATGGATCAGGATGCCGCCGAGATGGAAGGTGCCACCACAGGCAACTGTGGTTGGTTTGACACTGCCAAGTGCCTCCTGCAAACTGACATCAGGAACCTGGCCTGCTGACTTTTGTTTCTCAGGGGAAAGGCCATGGTTCATGTCCAGGGCCTGGTAGCCCGGAGTGGCCGGCTGCCTGCTGAAATTCCACACGGATCAGGACGCCTCCCAGATGAAAAATGCCCCCAGAGGAAACTGCGTCAGGTTTGACAGTGCCAAGTGCCTCCTGCAAACTGACATCAGGAACCTGGCCTGGTGACTTTTGTTTCTCTGGGGAAAGGCCATGGTTCATGTCCAGGGCCTGGGGGCTCGGAGTGGCCGGCTGCCTGCTGAAATTCCGCATGGATCAGGATGCCTCCCAGATGAAAAATGCCCCCACAGGCAACTGCGTCTGGTTTGACAGTGCCAAGTGACTCCTGCAAACTGACATCAGGAACCTGGCCTGGTGACTTTTGTTTCTGTGTGTAAAGGCCATGATTCTTTTCCGGGGTACGGTGGCCCGGAGTGGCGGGCTGCCTGCTGAAATTCCGCACGGATCAGGATGCCTCCCAGACCGAAAGTACCACCCAAGGCAAATGTGGCTGGTTTGACAGTGCCAAGTGCCACCTGCAAACTGACATCAGGAACCTGGCCTGGTGACTTTTGTTTCTCAGGGGAAAGGCCATCGTTCCTCTCCAGGGCCCGCTGGCCCGGAGTGGCCGGCTGCCTGCTGAAATTCCACACGGATCAGGATGCCTCCCAGATGAAAAATGCCCCCAGAGGAAACTGCGTCAGGTTTGACAGTGCCAAGTGCCTCCTGCAAACTGACATCAGGAACCTGGCCTGGTGACTTTTGTTTCTCTGGGGAAAGGCCATGGTTCATGTCCAGGGCCTGGGGGCTCGGAGTGGCCGGCTGCCTGCTGAAATTCCGCATGGATCAGGATGCCTCCCAGATGAAAAATGCCCCCACAGGCAACTGCGTCTGGTTTGACAGTGCCAAGTGACTCCTGCAAACTGACATCAGGAACCTGGCCTGGTGACTTTTGTTTCTGTGTGTAAAGGCCATCATTCTTTTCCAGGGTACGGTGGCCCGGAGTGGCCGGCTGCCTGCTGAAATTCCGCACGGATCAGGATGCCTCCCAGACCGAAAGTACCACCCAAGGCAAATGTGGCTGGTTTGACAGTGCCAAGTGCCTCCTGCAAACAGACATCAGAAACCTGGCCTGCTGAGTTCTGTTTCTCTGGGGAAAGGCCATCGTTCCTCTCCAGGGCCCGGTGGCTCGAGTGGCAGGCTGCCTGCTGAAATTCCACATGGATCAGGATGCCTCCCAGATGAAAGGTGCCACCACAGGCAACTGTGGCTGGTTTGACAGTGCCAAGTGCCTCCTGCAAACTGACATCAGGAACCTGGCCTGGTGACTTTTATTTCTCTGGGTAAAGGCCCTCATTCGTGTCCAGTGCCCCGCGGCCTGGAGTGGCCGGCTGCCTGCTGAAATTCCTCACGGTTGAGGATACCTCCCAGATGAAAGGTGCCCCCACAGGTAACTGTGGCTGGTTTGACAGTGCCAAGTGCCTCCTGCAAACTGACATCAGGAACCTGGCCTGCTGACTTTTGTTTCTCTGGGGAAAGGCCATGGTTCATGTCCATGGCCTGGGGGCCCGGAGTGGCCGGCTGCCTGCTGAAATTCTGCATGGATCCGGATGCCGCCGAGATGGAAGGTGCCACCACAGGCAACTGTGGCTGGTTTGACACTGCCAAGTGCCTCCTGCAAACTGACATCAGGAACCTGGCCTGGTGACTTTTGTTTCTCTGGGGAAAGGCCATGGTTCATGTCCAGGGCCTGGTAGCCCGGAGTGGCCGGCTGCCTGCTGAAATTCCACATGGATCAGGATGCCTCCCAGATGAAAAATGCCCCCAGAGGAAACTGAGTCAGGTTTGACAGTGCCAAGTGCCTCCTGCAAACTGACATCAGGAACCTGACCTGGTGACTTTTGTTTCTCTGGGGAAAGGCCATGGTTCATGTCCAGGGCCTGGTGGCTCGGAGTGGCCGGCTGCCTGCTGAAATTCCGCATGGATCAGGATGCCTCTCACATGAAAAATGCCCCCACAGGCACCTGTGGCTGGTTTGACAGTGCCAAGTGCCTCCTGCCAACTGACATCAGGAACCTGGCCTGGTGACTTTTGTTTCTCTGGGGAAAGGCCATGGTTTATATCCTGAGCCTGGTGTCCTGGAGTGGCCGGCAGCCTGCTGAAATTCTGGACGGACCAGGATGCCGCCCAGATGAAAGGTACCACCAGAGGCAACTGCGTCTGGTTTGACAGTGCCAAGTGCCTCCTGCAAACTGACATCAGGAACCTGGCCTGGTGACTTTTGTTTCTCTGGGGAAAGGCCATGATTCTTTTCCGGGGTACGGTGGCCCGGAGTGGCCGGCTGCCTGCTGAAATTCCAAAAGGATCAGGATGCCTCCCAGACCGAAAGTACCACCCAAGGCAACTGTGGCTGGTTTGACAGTGCCAAGTGCCTCCTGCAAACAGACATCAGCGACCTGGCCTGCTGAGTTCTGTTTCTCTGGGGAAAGGCCATGGTTCCTCTCCAGGGCCCGGTGGCTCGAGTGGCAGGCTGCCTGCTGAAATTCCACATGGATCAGGAGGCCTCCCAGATGAAAGGTGCCCCCACAGGCAACTGTGGCTGGTTTGACAGTGCCAAGTGCCTCCTGCAAACTGACATCAGGAACCTGGCCTGGTGACTTTTATTTCTCTGGGTAAAGGCCATCATTCGTGTCCAGTGCCCCGCGGCCTGGAGTGGCCGGCTGCCTGCTGAAATTCCTCACGGTTGAGGATACCTCCCAGATGAAAGGTGCCACCACAGGTAACTGCGTCTGGTTTGACAGTGCCAAGTGCCTCCTGCAAACTGACATCAGGAACCTGGCCTGGTGACTTTTGTTTCTCTGGGGAAAGTCCATGGTTCATGTCCATGGCCTGGGGGCCCGGAGTGGCCGGCTGCCTGCTGAAATTCTGCATGGATCAGGATGCCGCCGAGATGGAAGGTGCCACCACAGGCAACTGTGGTTGGTTTGACACTGCCAAGTGCCTCCTGCAAACTGACATCAGGAACCTGGCCTGGTGACTTTTGTTTCTCAGGGGAAAGGCCATGGTTCATGTCCAGGGCCTGGTAGCCCGGAGTGGCCGGCTGCCTGCTGAAATTCCACACGGATCAGGACGCCTCCCAGATGAAAAATGCCCCCAGAGGAAACTGCGTCAGGTTTGACAGTGCCAAGTGCCTCCTGCAAACTGACATCAGGAACCTGGCCTGGTGACTTTTGTTTCTCTGGGGAAAGGCCATGGTTCATGTCCAGGGCCTGGGGGCTCGGAGTGGCCGGCTGCCTGCTGAAATTCCGCATGGATCAGGATGCCTCCCAGATGAAAAATGCCCCCACAGGCAACTGCGTCTGGTTTGACAGTGCCAAGTGACTCCTGCAAACTGACATCAGGAACCTGGCCTGGTGACTTTTGTTTCTGTGTGTAAAGGCCATGATTCTTTTCCGGGGTACGGTGGCCCGGAGTGGCGGGCTGCCTGCTGAAATTCCGCACGGATCAGGATGCCTCCCAGACCGAAAGTACCACCCAAGGCAAATGTGGCTGGTTTGTCAGTGCCAAGTGCCTCCTGCAAACAGACATCAGCGACCTGGCCTGCTGAGTTCTGTTTCTCTGGGGAAAGGCCATCGTTCCTCTCCAGGGCCTGGGGGCTCGGAGTGGCCGGCTGCCTGCTGAAATTCCGCATGGATCAGGATGCCTCCCAGATGAAAAATGCCCCCACAGGCACCTGTGGCTGGTTTGACAGTGCCAAGTGCCTCCTGCCAACTGACATCTGGAACCTGGCCTGGTGACTTTTGTTTCTCTGGGGAAAGGCCATGGTTCATATCCTGAGCCTGGTGTCCTGGAGTGGCCGGCTGCCTGCTGAAATTCCGAACGGACCAGGATGCCGCCCAGATGAAAGGTACCACCAGAGGCAACTGCGTCTGGTTTGACAGTGCCAAGTGCCTCCTGCAAACTGACATCAGGAACCTGGCCTGGTGACTTTTGTTTCTCTGGGGAAAGGCCATGATTCTTTTCCGGAGTACGGTGGCCCGGAGTGGCCGGCTGCCTGCTGAAATTCCAAAAGGATCAGGATGCCTCCCAGACCGAAAGTACCACCCAAGGCAACTGTGGCTGGTTTGACAGTGCCAAGTGCCTCCTGCAAACAGACATCAGCGACCTGGCCTGCTGAGTTCTGTTTCTCTGGGGAAAGGCCATGGTTCATGTCCAGGGCCCGGTGGCTCGAGTGAGAGGCTGCCTGCTGAAATTCCAAACGGATCAGGATACCTCCCAGATCGAAAGTACCACCACAGGCAACTGTGGCTGGTTTGACAGTGCCAAGTGCCTCCTGCAAACTGACATCAGGAACCTGGCCTGGTGACTTTTGTTTCTCTGGGGAAAAGCCATGGTTCATGTCCAGGGCCTGGTGGCCCGGAGTGGCCGGCTGCCTGCTGAAATTCCGCACGGATCAGGATGCCTCCCAGACCGAAAGTACCACCCAAGGCAACTGTGGCTGGTTTGACAGTGCCAAGTGCCACCTGCAAACTGACATCAGGAACCTGGCCTGGTGACTTTTGTTTGTCTGGGGAAAGGCCATTATTCTTGTCCGGGTCCCGGTGGCCCGGACTGGCAGGCTGCCTGCTGAAATTCCAAAAGGATCAGGATACCTCCCAGATGCAAGGTGCCCCCACAGGCAACTGCGGCTGGTTTGACAGTGCCAAGTGCCTCCTGCAAACTGACATCAGGAACCTGGACTGGTGACTTTTGTTTCTCTGGGGAAAGGCCATGGTTCATGTCCAGGGCTTGGTGGCCCGGAGTGGCCGGCTGCCTGCTGAAATTCCAAATGGATCAGGATACCTCCCAGACCGAAAGTACCACCAGAGGCAACTGTGGCTGGTTTGACAGTGCCAAGTGCCTCCTGCAAACTGACATCAGGAACCTGGCCTGGTGACTTTTGTTTCTCTGGGGAAAGGCCATCATTCTTGTCCGGGGCCCAGAGTGGCCGGAGTGGCCGGCTGCCTGCTGAAATTCCATATGGATCAGGATGCCTCCCAGATGAAAAATGCCCCCAGAGGAAACTGCGTCAGGTTTGACAGTGCCAAGTGCCTCCTGCAAACTGACATCAGGAACCTGGCCTGGTGACTTTTGTTTCTCTGGGGAAAGGCCATGTTTCATGTCCAGGGCCTGGGGGCTCGGAGTGGCCGGCTGCCTGCTGAAATTCCGCATGGATCAGGATGCCTCCCAGATGAAAAATGCCCCCACAGGCAACTGCGTCTGGTTTGACAGTGCCAAGTGCCTCCTGCAAACTGACATCAGGAACCTGGCCTGGTGACTTTTGTTTCTGTGTGTAAAGGCCATCATTCTTTTCCAGGGTACGGTGGCCCGGAGTGGCGGGCTGCCTGCTGAAATTCCGCACGGATCAGGATGACTCCCAGACCGAAAGTACCACCCAAGGCAAATGTGGCTGGTTTGACAGTGCCAAGTGCCTCCTGCAAACAGACATCAGCGACCTGGCCTGCTGAGTTCTGTTTCTCTGGGGAAAGGCCATCGTTCCTCTCCAGGGCCCGGTGGCTCGAGTGGCAGGCTGCCTGCTGAAATTCCACATGGATCAGGATGCCTCCCACATGAAAGGTGCCCCCACAGGCAACTGTGGCTGGTTTGACAGTGCCAAGTGCCACCTGCAAACTGACATCAGGAACCTGGCCTGGTGACTTTTGTTTCTCTGGGGAAAGGCCAACATTCTTTTCCGGGTACCGGTGGACGGAGTGGCCGACTGCCTGCTGAAATTCTGCACGGATCAGGATGCCTCCCAGACCGAAAGTACCACCCAAGGCAACTGCGGCTGGTTTGACAGTGCCAAGTGCCTCCTGCAAACTGACATCAGGAACCTGGCCTGGTGACTTTTGTTTCTCTGGGTAAAGGCCATGGTTCAGGTCCAGGGCCTTGTGGCCAGGAGTGGCCGGCTGCCTGCTGAAATTCCGCACGGATGAGGATACATGCCAGTTGCAAGGTGCCCCCACAGGCAACTGTGGCTGGTTTGACAGTGCCAAGTGCCTCCTGCAAACTGACATCAGGAACCTGGCCTGGTGTTTTTTGTTTCTCTGGGGAAAGGCCATGGTTCATATCCAGGGCCTTGTGGCCAGGAGTGGCCGGCTGCCTGCTGAAATTCCGCACGGATGAGGATACATCCCAGTTGCAAGGTGCCCCCACAGGCAACTGCGTCTGGTTTGACAGTGCCAAGTGCCACCTGCAAACTGACATCAGGAACCTGGCCTGGTGACTTTTGTTTCTCTGGGGAAAGGCCAATATTCTTTTCCGGCTACCGGTGGACGGAGTGGCCGGCTGCCTGCTGAAATTCCAAAAGGATCAGGATGCCTCCCAGACCGAAAGTACCACCCAAGGCAACTGTGGCTGGTTTGACAGTGCCAAGTGCCTCCTGCAAACAGACATCAGCGACCTGGCCTGCTAAGTTCTGTTTCTCTGGGGAAAGGCCATCGTTCCTCTCCAGGGCCCGGTGGCTCGAGTGGCAGGCTGCCTGCTGAAATTCCACATGGATCAGGAGGCCTCCCAGATGAAAGGTGCCCCCAGAGGCAACTGTGGCTGGTTTGACAGTGCCAAGTGCCTCCTGCAAACTGACATCAGGAACCTGGCCTGGTGACTTTTATTTCTCTGGGTAAAGGCCATCATTCGTGTCCAGTGCCCCGCGGCCTGGAGTGGCCGGCTGCCTGCTGAAATTCCTCACGGTTGAGGATACCTCCCAGATGAAAGGTGCCCCCACAGGTAACTGTGGCTGGTTTGACACTGCCAAGTGCCTCCTGCAAACTGACATCAGGAACCTGGCCTGGTGACTTTTGTTTCTCTGGGGAAAGTCCATGGTTCATGTCCATGGCCTGGGGGCCCGGAGTGGCCGGCTGCCTGCTGAAATTCTGCATGGATCAGGATGCCGCCGAGATGGAAGGTGCCACCACAGGCAACTGTGGCTGGTTTGACAGTGCCAAGTGCCTCCTGCAAACTGACATCAGGAACCTGGCCTGGTGACTTTTGTTTCTCAGGGGAAAGCCCATCGTTCCTCTCCAGGGCCCGCTGGCCCGGAGTGGCCGGCTGCCTGCTGAAATTCCACACGGATCAGGATGCCTCCCAGATGAAAAATGCCCCCAGAGGAAACTGCGTCAGGTTTGACAGTGCCAAGTGCCTCCTGCAAACTGACATCAGGAACCTGGCCTGGTGACTTTTGTTTCTCTGGGGAAAGGCCATGGTTCATGTCCAGGGCCTGGGGGCTCGGAGTGGCCGGCTGCCTGCTGAAATTCCGCATGGATCAGGATGCCTCCCAGATGAAAAATGCCCCCACAGGCAACTGCGTCTGGTTTGACAGTGCCAAGTGACTCCTGCAAACTGACATCAGGAACCTGGCCTGGTGACTTTTGTTTCTGTGTGTAAAGGCCATCATTCTTTTCCAGGGTACGGTGGCCCGGAGTGGCCGGCTGCCTGCTGAAATTCCGCACGGATCAGGATGCCTCCCAGACCGAAAGTACCACCCAAGGCAAATGTGGCTGGTTTGACAGTGCCAAGTGCCTCCTGCAAACAGACATCAGCGACCTGGCCTGCTGAGTTCTGTTTCTCTGGGGAAAGGCCATCGTTCCTCTCCAGGGCCCGGTGGCTCGAGTGGCAGGCTGCCTGCTGAAATTCCACATGGATCAGGATGCCTCCCAGATGAAAGGTGCCACCACAGGCAACTGCGTCTGGTTTGACAGTGCCAAGTGCCTCCTGCAAACTGACATCAGGAACCTGGCCTGGTGACTTTTATTTCTCTGGGTAAAGGCCCTCATTCGTGTCCAGTGCCCCGCGGCCTGGAGTGGCCGGCTGCCTGCTGAAATTCCTCACGGTTGAGGATACCTCCCAGATGAAAGGTGCCCCCACAGGTAACTGTGGCTGGTTTGACAGTGCCAAGTGCCTCCTGCAAACTGACATCAGGAACCTGGCCTGCTGACTTTTGTTTCTCTGGGGAAAGGCCATGGTTCATGTCCATGGCCTGGGGGCCCGGAGTGGCCGGCTGCCTGCTGAAATTCTGCATGGATCCGGATGCCGCCGAGATGGAAGGTGCCACCACAGGCAACTGTGGCTGGTTTGACAGTGCCAAGTGCCTCCTGCAAACTGACATCAGGAAC
The DNA here is from genome assembly GCF_036417665.1 of Passer domesticus. NCBI lineage: Eukaryota > Metazoa > Chordata > Aves > Passeriformes > Passeridae > Passer > Passer domesticus. The sequence goes on from NC_087474.1 coordinate 62,242,698, forward strand.
CTGGCCTGCTGACTTTTGTTTCTCTGGGGAAAGGCCATGGTTCATGTCCAGGGCCTGGTAGCCCGGAGTGGCCGGCTGCCTGCTGAAATTCCACATGGATCAGGATGCCTCCCAGATGAAAAATGCCCCCAGAGGAAACTGAGTCAGGTTTGACAGTGCCAAGTGCCTCCTGCAAACTGACATCAGGAACCTGACCTGGTGACTTTTGTTTCTCTGGGGAAAGGCCATGGTTCATGTCCAGGGCCTGGTGGCTCGGAGTGGCCGGCTGCCTGCTGAAATTCCGCATGGATCAGGATGCCTCTCACATGAAAAATGCCCCCACAGGCACCTGTGGCTGGTTTGACAGTGCCAAGTGCCTCCTGCCAACTGACATCTGGAACCTGGCCTGGTGACTTTTGTTTCTCTGGGGAAAGGCCATGGTTTATATCCTGAGCCTGGTGTCCTGGAGTGGCCGGCAGCCTGCTGAAATTCTGGACGGACCAGGATGCCGCCCAGATGAAAGGTACCACCAGAGGCAACTGCGTCTGGTTTGACAGTGCCAAGTGCCTCCTGCAAACTGACATCAGGAACCTGGCCTGGTGACTTTTGTTTCTCTGGGGAAAGGCCATGATTCTTTTCCGGGGTACGGTGGCCCGGAGTGGCCGGCTGCCTGCTGAAATTCCAAAAGGATCAGGATGCCTCCCAGACCGAAAGTACCACCCAAGGCAACTGTGGCTGGTTTGACAGTGCCAAGTGCCTCCTGCAAACAGACATCAGCGACCTGGCCTGCTGAGTTCTGTTTCTCTGGGGAAAGGCCATGGTTCCTCTCCAGGGCCCGGTGGCTCGAGTGGCAGGCTGCCTGCTGAAATTCCACATGGATCAGGAGGCCTCCCAGATGAAAGGTGCCCCCACAGGCAACTGTGGCTGGTTTGACAGTGCCAAGTGCCTCCTGCAAACTGACATCAGGAACCTGGCCTGGTGACTTTTATTTCTCTGGGTAAAGGCCATCATTCGTGTCCAGTGCCCCGCGGCCTGGAGTGGCCGGCTGCCTGCTGAAATTCCTCACGGTTGAGGATACCTCCCAGATGAAAGGTGCCCCCACAGGTAACTGTGGCTGGTTTGACAGTGCCAAGTGCCTCCTGCAAACTGACATCAGGAACCTGGCCTGGTGACTTTTGTTTCTCTGGGGAAAGTCCATGGTTCATGTCCATGGCCTGGGGGCCCGGAGTGGCAGGCTGCCTGCTGAAATTCTGCATGGATCAGGATGCCGCCGAGATGGAAGGTGCCACCACAGGCAACTGTGGTTGGTTTGACACTGCCAAGTGCCTCCTGCAAACTGACATCAGGAACCTGGCCTGCTGACTTTTGTTTCTCAGGGGAAAGGCCATGGTTCATGTCCAGGGCCTGGTAGCCCGGAGTGGCCGGCTGCCTGCTGAAATTCCACACGGATCAGGACGCCTCCCAGATGAAAAATGCCCCCAGAGGAAACTGCGTCAGGTTTGACAGTGCCAAGTGCCTCCTGCAAACTGACATCAGGAACCTGGCCTGGTGACTTTTGTTTCTCTGGGGAAAGGCCATGGTTCATGTCCAGGGCCTGGGGGCTCGGAGTGGCCGGCTGCCTGCTGAAATTCCGCATGGATCAGGATGCCTCCCAGATGAAAAATGCCCCCACAGGCAACTGCGTCTGGTTTGACAGTGCCAAGTGACTCCTGCAAACTGACATCAGGAACCTGGCCTGGTGACTTTTGTTTCTGTGTGTAAAGGCCATGATTCTTTTCCGGGGTACGGTGGCCCGGAGTGGCGGGCTGCCTGCTGAAATTCCGCACGGATCAGGATGCCTCCCAGACCGAAAGTACCACCCAAGGCAAATGTGGCTGGTTTGACAGTGCCAAGTGCCACCTGCAAACTGACATCAGGAACCTGGCCTGGTGACTTTTGTTTCTCAGGGGAAAGGCCATCGTTCCTCTCCAGGGCCCGCTGGCCCGGAGTGGCCGGCTGCCTGCTGAAATTCCACACGGATCAGGATGCCTCCCAGATGAAAAATGCCCCCAGAGGAAACTGCGTCAGGTTTGACAGTGCCAAGTGCCTCCTGCAAACTGACATCAGGAACCTGGCCTGGTGACTTTTGTTTCTCTGGGGAAAGGCCATGGTTCATGTCCAGGGCCTGGGGGCTCGGAGTGGCCGGCTGCCTGCTGAAATTCCGCATGGATCAGGATGCCTCCCACATGAAAAATGCCCCCACAGGCAACTGCGTCTGGTTTGACAGTGCCAAGTGACTCCTGCAAACTGACATCAGGAACCTGGCCTGGTGACTTTTGTTTCTGTGTGTAAAGGCCATCATTCTTTTCCAGGGTACGGTGGCCCGGAGTGGCCGGCTGCCTGCTGAAATTCCGCACGGATCAGGATGCCTCCCAGACCGAAAGTACCACCCAAGGCAAATGTGGCTGGTTTGACAGTGCCAAGTGCCTCCTGCAAACAGACATCAGAAACCTGGCCTGCTGAGTTCTGTTTCTCTGGGGAAAGGCCATCGTTCCTCTCCAGGGCCCGGTGGCTCGAGTGGCAGGCTGCCTGCTGAAATTCCACATGGATCAGGATGCCTCCCAGATGAAAGGTGCCACCACAGGCAACTGTGGCTGGTTTGACAGTGCCAAGTGCCTCCTGCAAACTGACATCAGGAACCTGGCCTGGTGACTTTTATTTCTCTGGGTAAAGGCCCTCATTCGTGTCCAGTGCCCCGCGGCCTGGAGTGGCCGGCTGCCTGCTGAAATTCCTCACGGTTGAGGATACCTCCCAGATGAAAGGTGCCCCCACAGGTAACTGTGGCTGGTTTGACAGTGCCAAGTGCCTCCTGCAAACTGACATCAGGAACCTGGCCTGCTGACTTTTGTTTCTCTGGGGAAAGGCCATGGTTCATGTCCATGGCCTGGGGGCCCGGAGTGGCCGGCTGCCTGCTGAAATTCTGCATGGATCCGGATGCCGCCGAGATGGAAGGTGCCACCACAGGCAACTGTGGCTGGTTTGACACTGCCAAGTGCCTCCTGCAAACTGACATCAGGAACCTGGCCTGGTGACTTTTGTTTCTCTGGGGAAAGGCCATGGTTCATGTCCAGGGCCTGGTAGCCCGGAGTGGCCGGCTGCCTGCTGAAATTCCACATGGATCAGGATGCCTCCCAGATGAAAAATGCCCCCAGAGGAAACTGAGTCAGGTTTGACAGTGCCAAGTGCCTCCTGCAAACTGACATCAGGAACCTGACCTGGTGACTTTTGTTTCTCTGGGGAAAGGCCATGGTTCATGTCCAGGGCCTGGTGGCTCGGAGTGGCCGGCTGCCTGCTGAAATTCCGCATGGATCAGGATGCCTCTCACATGAAAAATGCCCCCACAGGCACCTGTGGCTGGTTTGACAGTGCCAAGTGCCTCCTGCCAACTGACATCAGGAACCTGGCCTGGTGACTTTTGTTTCTCTGGGGAAAGGCCATGGTTTATATCCTGAGCCTGGTGTCCTGGAGTGGCCGGCAGCCTGCTGAAATTCTGGACGGACCAGGATGCCGCCCAGATGAAAGGTACCACCAGAGGCAACTGCGTCTGGTTTGACAGTGCCAAGTGCCTCCTGCAAACTGACATCAGGAACCTGGCCTGGTGACTTTTGTTTCTCTGGGGAAAGGCCATGATTCTTTTCCGGGGTACGGTGGCCCGGAGTGGCCGGCTGCCTGCTGAAATTCCAAAAGGATCAGGATGCCTCCCAGACCGAAAGTACCACCCAAGGCAACTGTGGCTGGTTTGACAGTGCCAAGTGCCTCCTGCAAACAGACATCAGCGACCTGGCCTGCTGAGTTCTGTTTCTCTGGGGAAAGGCCATGGTTCCTCTCCAGGGCCCGGTGGCTCGAGTGGCAGGCTGCCTGCTGAAATTCCACATGGATCAGGAGGCCTCCCAGATGAAAGGTGCCCCCACAGGCAACTGTGGCTGGTTTGACAGTGCCAAGTGCCTCCTGCAAACTGACATCAGGAACCTGGCCTGGTGACTTTTATTTCTCTGGGTAAAGGCCATCATTCGTGTCCAGTGCCCCGCGGCCTGGAGTGGCCGGCTGCCTGCTGAAATTCCTCACGGTTGAGGATACCTCCCAGATGAAAGGTGCCCCCACAGGTAACTGCGTCTGGTTTGACAGTGCCAAGTGCCTCCTGCAAACTGACATCAGGAACCTGGCCTGGTGACTTTTGTTTCTCTGGGGAAAGTCCATGGTTCATGTCCATGGCCTGGGGGCCCGGAGTGGCCGGCTGCCTGCTGAAATTCTGCATGGATCAGGATGCCGCCGAGATGGAAGGTGCCACCACAGGCAACTGTGGTTGGTTTGACACTGCCAAGTGCCTCCTGCAAACTGACATCAGGAACCTGGCCTGGTGACTTTTGTTTCTCAGGGGAAAGGCCATGGTTCATGTCCAGGGCCTGGTAGCCCGGAGTGGCCGGCTGCCTGCTGAAATTCCACACGGATCAGGACGCCTCCCAGATGAAAAATGCCCCCAGAGGAAACTGCGTCAGGTTTGACAGTGCCAAGTGCCTCCTGCAAACTGACATCAGGAACCTGGCCTGGTGACTTTTGTTTCTCTGGGGAAAGGCCATGGTTCATGTCCAGGGCCTGGGGGCTCGGAGTGGCCGGCTGCCTGCTGAAATTCCGCATGGATCAGGATGCCTCCCAGATGAAAAATGCCCCCACAGGCAACTGCGTCTGGTTTGACAGTGCCAAGTGACTCCTGCAAACTGACATCAGGAACCTGGCCTGGTGACTTTTGTTTCTGTGTGTAAAGGCCATGATTCTTTTCCGGGGTACGGTGGCCCGGAGTGGCGGGCTGCCTGCTGAAATTCCGCACGGATCAGGATGCCTCCCAGACCGAAAGTACCACCCAAGGCAAATGTGGCTGGTTTGTCAGTGCCAAGTGCCTCCTGCAAACAGACATCAGCGACCTGGCCTGCTGAGTTCTGTTTCTCTGGGGAAAGGCCATCGTTCCTCTCCAGGGCCTGGGGGCTCGGAGTGGCCGGCTGCCTGCTGAAATTCCGCATGGATCAGGATGCCTCCCAGATGAAAAATGCCCCCACAGGCACCTGTGGCTGGTTTGACAGTGCCAAGTGCCTCCTGCCAACTGACATCTGGAACCTGGCCTGGTGACTTTTGTTTCTCTGGGGAAAGGCCATGGTTCATATCCTGAGCCTGGTGTCCTGGAGTGGCCGGCTGCCTGCTGAAATTCCGAACGGACCAGGATGCCGCCCAGATGAAAGGTACCACCAGAGGCAACTGCGTCTGGTTTGACAGTGCCAAGTGCCTCCTGCAAACTGACATCAGGAACCTGGCCTGGTGACTTTTGTTTCTCTGGGGAAAGGCCATGATTCTTTTCCGGAGTACGGTGGCCCGGAGTGGCCGGCTGCCTGCTGAAATTCCAAAAGGATCAGGATGCCTCCCAGACCGAAAGTACCACCCAAGGCAACTGTGGCTGGTTTGACAGTGCCAAGTGCCTCCTGCAAACAGACATCAGGAACCTGGCCTGCTGAGTTCTGTTTCTCTGGGGAAAGGCCATGGTTCATGTCCAGGGCCCGGTGGCTCGAGTGAGAGGCTGCCTGCTGAAATTCCAAACGGATCAGGATACCTCCCAGATCGAAAGTACCACCACAGGCAACTGTGGCTGGTTTGACAGTGCCAAGTGCCTCCTGCAAACTGACATCAGGAACCTGGCCTGGTGACTTTTGTTTCTCTGGGGAAAAGCCATGGTTCATGTCCAGGGCCTGGTGGCCCGGAGTGGCCGGCTGCCTGCTGAAATTCCGCACGGATCAGGATGCCTCCCAGACCGAAAGTACCACCCAAGGCAACTGTGGCTGGTTTGACAGTGCCAAGTGCCACCTGCAAACTGACATCAGGAACCTGGCCTGGTGACTTTTGTTTGTCTGGGGAAAGGCCATTATTCTTGTCCGGGTCCCGGTGGCCCGGACTGGCAGGCTGCCTGCTGAAATTCCAAAAGGATCAGGATACCTCCCAGATGCAAGGTGCCCCCACAGGCAACTGCGGCTGGTTTGACAGTGCCAAGTGCCTCCTGCAAACTGACATCAGGAACCTGGACTGGTGACTTTTGTTTCTCTGGGGAAAGGCCATGGTTCATGTCCAGGGCTTGGTGGCCCGGAGTGGCCGGCTGCCTGCTGAAATTCCAAATGGATCAGGATACCTCCCAGACCGAAAGTACCACCAGAGGCAACTGTGGCTGGTTTGACAGTGCCAAGTGCCTCCTGCAAACTGACATCAGGAACCTGGCCTGGTGACTTTTGTTTCTCTGGGGAAAGGCCATCATTCTTGTCCGGGGCCCAGAGTGGCCGGAGTGTCCGGCTGCCTGCTGAAATTCCACATGGATCAGGATGCCTCCCAGATGAAAAATGCCCCCACAGGCAACTGCGTCTGGTTTGACAGTGCCAAGTGCCTCCTGCAAACTGACATCAGGAACCTGGCCTGGTGACTTTTGTTTCTCTGGGGAAAGGCCATGGTTCATGTCCAGGGCCTTGTGGCCAGGAGTGGCCGGCTGCCTGCTGAAATTCCGCACGGATGAGGATACATCCCAGTTGCAAGGTGCCCCCACAGGCAACTGCGTCTGGTTTGACAGTGCCAAGTGCCACCTGCAAACTGACATCAGGAACCTGGCCTGGTGACTTTTGTTTCTCTGGGGAAAGGCCAACATTCTTTTCCGGGTACCGGTGGACTGAGTGGCCGACTGCCTGCTGAAATTCTGCACGGATCAGGATGCCTCCCAGACCGAAAGTACCACCCAAGGCAACTGCGGCTGGTTTGACAGTGCCAAGTGCCTCCTGCAAACTGACATCAGGAACCTGGCCTGGTGACTTTTGTTTCTCTGGGTAAAGGCCATGGTTCAGGTCCAGGGCCTTGTGGCCAGGAGTGGCCGGCTGCCTGCTGAAATTCCGCACGGATGAGGATACATGCCAGTTGCAAGGTGCCCCCACAGGCAACTGTGGCTGGTTTGACAGTGCCAAGTGCCTCCTGCAAACTGACATCAGGAACCTGGCCTGGTGACTTTTGTTTCTCTGGGGAAAGGCCATGGTTCATGTCCAGGGCCTTGTGGCCAGGAGTGGCCGGCTGCCTGCTGAAATTCCGCACGGATGAGGATACATCCCAGTTGCAAGGTGCCCCCACAGGCAACTGCGTCTGGTTTGACAGTGCCAAGTGCCTCCTGCAAACTGACATCAGGAACCTGGCCTGGTGTTTTTTGTTTCTCTGGGGAAAGGCCATGGTTCATATCCAGGGCCTTGTGGCCAGGAGTGGCCGGCTGCCTGCTGAAATTCCGCACGGATGAGGATACATCCCAGTTGCAAGGTGCCCCCACAGGCAAATGTGGCTGGTTTGACAGTGCCAAGTGCCTCCTGCAAACTGACATCAGGAACCTGGCCTGGTGACTTTTGTTTCTCAGGGGAAAGGCCATCGTTCCTCTCCAGGGCCCGCTGACCCGGAGTGGCCGGCTGCCTGCTGAAATTCCACACGGATCAGGATGCCTCCCAGATGAAAAATGCCCCCAGAGGAAACTGCGTCAGGTTTGACAGTGCCAAGTGCCTCCTGCAAACTGACATCAGGAACCTGGCCTGGTGACTTTTGTTTCTCTGGGGAAAGGCCATGGTTCATGTCCAGGGCCTGGGGGCTCGGAGTGGCCGGCTGCCTGCTGAAATTCCGCATGGATCAGGATGCCTCCCAGATGAAAAATGCCCCCACAGGCAACTGCGTCTGGTTTGACAGTGCCAAGTGACTCCTGCAAACTGACATCAGGAACCTGGCCTGGTGACTTTTGTTTCTCTGGGGAAAGGCCATCATTCTTTTCCAGGGTACGGTGGCCCGGAGTGGCCGGCTGCCTGCTGAAATTCCAAAAGGATCAGGATGCCTCCCAGACCGAAAGTACCACCCAAGGCAACTGTGGCTGGTTTGACAGTGCCAAGTGCCTCCTGCAAACAGACATCAGCGACCTGGCCTGCTGAGTTCTGTTTCTCTGGGGAAAGGCCATGGTTCATGTCCAGGGCCCGGTGGCTCGAGTGAGAGGCTGCCTGCTGAAATTCCAAACGGATCAGGATACCTCCCAGATCGAAAGTACCACCACAGGCAACTGTGGCTGGTTTGACAGTGCCAAGTGCCTCCTGCAAACTGACATCAGGAACCTGGCCTGGTGACTTTTGTTTCTCTGGGGAAAAGCCATGGTTCATGTCCAGGGCCTGGTGGCCCGGAGTGGCCGGCTGCCTGCTGAAATTCCGCACGGATCAGGATGCCTCCCAGACCGAAAGTACCACCCAAGGCAAATGTGGCTGGTTTGACAGTGCCAAGTGCCTCCTGCAAACAGACATCAGCGACCTGCCCTGCTGAGTTCTGTTTCTCTGGGGAAAGGCCATCGTTCCTCTCCAGGGCCTGGGGGCTCGGAGTGGCCGGCTGCCTGCTGAAATTCCGCATGGATCAGGATGCCTCCCACATGAAAAATGCCCCCACAGGCACCTGTGGCTGGTTTGACAGTGCCAAGTGCCTCCTGCCAACTGACATCTGGAACCTGGCCTGGTGACTTTTGTTTCTCTGGGGAAAGGCCATGGTTCATATCCTGAGCCTGGTGTCCTGGAGTGGCCGGCTGCCTGCTGAAATTCCGAAAGGACCAGGATGCCGCCCAGATGAAAGTTACCACCAGAGGCAACTGCGTCAGGTTTGACAGTGCCAAGTGCCTCCTGCAAACTGACATCAGGAACCTGGCCTGGTGACTTTTGTTTCTCTGGGGAAAGGCCATGATTCTTTTCCGGAGTACGGTGGCCCGGAGTGGCCGGCTGCCTGCTGAAATTCCAAAAGGATCAGGATGCCTCCCAGACCGAAAGTACCACCCAAGGCAACTGTGGCTGGTTTGACAGTGCCAAGTGCCTCCTGCAAACAGACATCAGCGACCTGGCCTGCTGAGTTCTGTTTCTCTGGGGAAAGGCCATGGTTCATGTCCAGGGCCCGGTGGCTCGAGTGAGAGGCTGCCTGCTGAAATTCCAAACGGATCAGGATACCTCCCAGATCGAAAGTACCACCACAGGCAACTGTGGCTGGTTTGACAGTGCCAAGTGCCTCCTGCAAACTGACATCAGGAACCTGGCCTGGTGACTTTTATTTCTCTGGGTAAAGGCCATCATTCGTGTCCAGTGCCCCACGGCCTGGAGTGGCCGGCTGCCTGCTGAAATTCCTCACGGTTGAGGATACCTCCCAGATGAAAGGTGCCCCCACAGGTAACTGCGTCTGGTTTGACAGTGCCAAGTGCCTCCTGCAAACTGACATCAGGAACCTGGCCTGGTGACTTTTGTTTCTCTGGGGAAAGGCCATGGTTCATGTCCAGGGCCTGGGGGCTCGGAGTGGCCGGCTGCCTGCTGAAATTCCGCACGGATCAGGATGCCTCCCAGACCGAAAGTACCACCCAAGGCAACTGTGGCTGGTTTGACAGTGCCAAGTGCCACCTGCAAACTGACATCAGGAACCTGGCCTGGTGACTTTTGTTTGTCTGGGGAAAGGCCATTATTCTTGTCCGGGTCCCGGTGGCCCGGACTGGCAGGCTGCCTGCTGAAATTCCAAAAGGATCAGGATACCTCCCAGATGCAAGGTGCCCCCACAGGCAACTGCGGCTGGTTTGACAGTGCCAAGTGCCTCCTGCAAACTGACATCAGGAACCTGGACTGGTGACTTTTGTTTCTCTGGGGAAAGGCCATGGTTCATGTCCAGGGCTTGGTGGCCCGGAGTGGCCGGCTGCCTGCTGAAATTCCAAATGGATCAGGATACCTCCCAGACCGAAAGTACCACCAGAGGCAACTGTGGCTGGTTTGACAGTGCCAAGTGCCTCCTGCAAACTGACATCAGGAACCTGGCCTGGTGACTTTTGTTTCTCTGGGGAAAGGCCATCATTCTTGTCCGGGGCCCAGAGTGGCCGGAGTGTCCGGCTGCCTGCTGAAATTCCACATGGATCAGGATGCCTCCCAGATGAAAAATGCCCCCACAGGCAACTGCGTCTGGTTTGACAGTGCCAAGTGCCTCCTGCAAACTGACATCAGGAACCTGGCCTGGTGACTTTTGTTTCTCTGGGGAAAGGCCATGGTTCATGTCCAGGGCCTTGTGGCCAGGAGTGGCCGGCTGCCTGCTGAAATTCCGCACGGATCAGGATGCCTCCCAGACCGAAAGTACCACCCAAGGCAACTGTGGCTGGTTTGACAGTGCCAAGTGCCTCCTGCAAACTGACATCAGGAACCTGGCCTGGTGACTTTTGTTTCTGTGTGTAAAGGCCATCATTCGTGTCCAGTGCCCCGCGGCCTGGAGTGGCCGGCTGCCTGCTGAAATTCCTCACGGTTGAGGATACCTCCCAGATGAAAGGTGCCCCCACAAGTAACTGTGGCTGGTTTGACAGTGCCAAGTGCCTCCTGCAAACTGACATCAGGAACCTGGCCTGGTAACTTTTGTTTCTCTGGGGAAAGTCCATGGTTCATGTCCATGGCCTGGGGGCCCCAGAGTGGCAGGCTGCCGGCTGAAATTCAGCATGGATCAGGATGCCGCCGAGATGGAAGGTGCCCCCAGAGGCAACTGTGGCTGGTTTGACAGTGCCAAGTGCCTCCTGCAAACTGACATCAGGAACCTGGCCTGCTGACTTTTGTTTCTCAGGGGAAAGGCCATGGTTCATGTCCAGGGCCTGGTAGCCCGGAGTGGCTGGCTGCCTGCTGAAATTCCATATGGATCAGGATGCCTCCCAGATGAAAAATGCCCCCAGAGGAAACTGCGTCAGGTTTGACAGTGCCAAGTGCCTCCTGCAAACTGACATCAGGAACCTGGCCTGGTGACTTTTGTTTCTCTGGGGAAAGGCCATGTTTCATGTCCAGGGCCTGGGGGCTCGGAGTGGCCGGCTGCCTGCTGAAATTCCGCATGGATCAGGATGCCTCCCAGATGAAAAATGCCCCCACAGGCAACTGCGTCTGGTTTGACAGTGCCAAGTGCCACCTGCAAACTGACATCAGGAACCTGGCCTGGTGACTTTTGTTTCTCTGGGGAAAGGCCAACATTCTTTTCAGGGTACCGGTGGACGGAGTGGCCGACTGCCTGCTGAAATTCCGCACGGATCAGGATGCCTCCCAGACCGAAAGTACCACCCAAGGCAACTGTGGCTGGTTTGACAGTGCCAAGTGCCTCCTGCAAACTGACATCAGGAACCTGGCCTGGTGACTTTTGTTTCTGTGTGTAAAGGCCATCATTCGTGTCCAGTGCCCCGCGGCCTGGAGTGGCCGGCTGCCTGCTGAAATTCCTCACGGTTGAGGATACCTCCCAGATGAAAGGTGCCCCCACAAGTAACTGTGGCTGGTTTGACAGTGCCAAGTGCCTCCTGCAAACTGACATCAGGAACCTGGCCTGGTGACTTTTGTTTCTCTGGGGAAAGTCCATGGTTCATGTCCATGGCCTGGGGGCCCCAGAGTGGCAGGCTGCCGGCTGAAATTCAGCATGGATCAGGATGCCGCCGAGATGGAAGGTGCCCCCAGAGGCAACTGTGGCTGGTTTGACAGTGCCAAGTGCCTCCTGCAAACTGACATCAGGAACCTGGCCTGCTGACTTTTGTTTCTCAGGGGAAAGGCCATGGTTCATGTCCAGGGCCTGGTAGCCCGGAGTGGCTGGCTGCCTGCTGAAATTCCATATGGATCAGGATGCCTCCCAGATGAAAAATGCCCCCAGAGGAAACTGCGTCAGGTTTGACAGTGCCAAGTGCCTCCTGCAAACTGACATCAGGAACCTGGCCTGGTGACTTTTGTTTCTCTGGGGAAAGGCCATGTTTCATGTCCAGGGCCTGGGGGCTCGGAGTGGCCGGCTGCCTGCTGAAATTCCGCATGGATCAGGATGCCTCCCAGATGAAAAATGCCCCCACAGGCAACTGCGTCTGGTTTGACAGTGCCAAGTGCCTCCTGCAAACTGACATCAGGAACCTGGCCTGGTGACTTTTGTTTCTGTGTGTAAAGGCCATCATTCTTTTCCAGGGTACGGTGGCCCGGAGTGGCGGGCTGCCTGCTGAAATTCCGCACGGATCAGGATGACTCCCAGACCGAAAGTACCACCCAAGGCAAATGTGGCTGGTTTGACAGTGCCAAGTGCCTCCTGCAAACAGACATCAGCGACCTGGCCTGCTGAGTTCTGTTTCTCTGGGGAAAGGCCATCGTTCCTCTCCAGGGCCCGGTGGCTCGAGTGGCAGGCTGCCTGCTGAAATTCCACATGGATCAGGATGCCTCCCAGATGAAAGGTGCCCCCACAGGCAACTGTGGCTGGTTTGACAGTGCCAAGTGCCTCCTGCAAACTGACATCAGGAACCTGGCCTGGTGACTTTTATTTCTCTGGGTAAAGGCCATCATTCGTGTCCAGTGCCCCGCGGCCTGGAGTGGCCGGCTGGCTGCTCTAATTCCTCACGGTTGAGGACACCTCCCAGATGAAAGGTGCCCCCACAGGTAACTGTGGCTGGTTTGACAGTGCCAAGTGCCTCCTGCAAGCTGACATCAGGAACCTGGCCTGGTGACTTTTGTTTCTCTGGGGAAAGGCCATCATTCTTGTCCGGGGCCCAGAGTGGCCTGGGGTGGCCAGCTGCCTGCTGAAATTCCAAAAGGATCAGGATACCTCCCAGATGCAAGGTGCCCCCACAGGCAACTGCGGCTGGTTTGACAGTGCCAAGTGCCTCCTGCAAACTGACATCAGGAACCTGGCCTGGTGACTTTTGTTTCTCTGGGGAAAAGCCATGGTTCATGTCCAGGGCCTGGTGGCCCGGAATGTCCGGCTGCCTGCTGAAATTCCGCATGGATCAGGATGCCTCCCACATGAAAAATACCCCCACAGGCAACTGCGTCTGGTTTGACAGTGCCAAGTGCCTCCTGCAAACTGACATCAGGAACCTGGCCTGGTGACTTTTGTTTCTCTGGGGAAAGGCCATCATTCTTTTCCAGGGCCTGGTGGCCCGGAGTGGCCGGCTGCCTGCTGAAATTCCGCATGGATCAGGATGCCTCCCACATGAAAAATGCCCCCACAGGCACCTACGGCTTGTTTGACAGTGCCAAGTGCCTCCTGCCAACTGACATCAAGAACCTGGCCTGGTGACTTTTGTTTCTCAGGGGAAAGGCCATCGTTCCTCTCCAGGGCCCGCTGGCCCGGAGTGGCCGGCTGCCTGCTGAAATTCCACACGGATCAGGATGCCTCCCAGATGAAAAATGCCCCCAGAGGAAACTGCGTCAGGTTTGACAGTGCCAAGTGCCTCCTGCAAACTGACATCAGGAACCTGGCCTGGTGACTTTCGTTTCTCTGGGGAAAGGCCATCGTCCTTGTCCGGGGCCTGCCGGCTAAGAGTGGCCGGCTGCATGCTGAAATTCCACACGGTTGAGGATACCTCCCAGTTGCAAGGTGCCCCCACAGGCAACTGTGGCTGATTTGACAGTGCCATGTGCCTCCTGCAAACTGACATCAGGAACCTCGCCTGGTGACTTTCGTTTCTCTGGGGAAAGACCATGATTCATGTCCAGGGCCTTGCGGCCTGGAGTGCCCGGCTGCCTGCTGAAATTCCGCCCGGATCAGGATGCCTTCCAGACCGATACTACCACCACAGGCAACTGCGTCTGGTTTGACAGTGCCAAGTGCCTCCTGCAAACTGACATCAGGAACCTTGCCTGGTGACTTTTGTTTCTCTGGGGATAGGCCATCGTTCCTCTCCAGGGCCCGTAGTCCCGGAGGGGCCGGCTGCCTGCTGAAATTCCTCATGGATCAGGATGCCTGCCACATGAAAGGTGCCCCCACAGGCAACTACCTCTGGTTTGACAGTGCCAAGTGCCTCCTGCAAACTGACATCAGGAACCTGGCCTGGTGATTTTTGTTTCTCTGGGGAAAGGCCATTGTACGTGTCCAGAGCCTGGTGGCACGGAGTGGCCGGCTGCCTGCTGAAATTCCGCAGGGATCAGGATTCCTCCCAGAACGAAAGTACCACCACAGGCAACTGTGGCTGGTATGACAATACCTTGTGCCTCCTGCAAACTGACATCAGGAACCTGGCCTGGTGACTTTTGTTTCTCTGGGGAAAGGCCATCGTTCGTGTCCAGGGCCAGGTGTCCCTGGGTGTCCGGCTGCCTGCTGAAATTCCGAACGGATTAGGATGCCGCCCAGATGAAAGGTACCACTACAGGCAACTGTGGCAGGTTTGACAGTGCCAAGTGCCTCCTGCAAACTGACATCAGGAACCTGGCCTGGTGACTTTTGTTTCTCTGGGGAAAAGCCGTGGTTCATGTCCAGGGCCTGGTGGCCCGGAGTGGCCGGCCGCCTGCTGAAATTCCGCATGGATCAGGATGCCTCCCAGATGCAAGGTGCCCCCACAGGCACCTGTGGCTGGTTTGACAGTGCCAAGTGCCTCCTGCAAACTGACATCAGGAACCTGGCCTGGTGAGTTTTGTTTCTCTGGGGAAAGGCCATCATTCGTGTCCAGTGCCCCGCTGCCTGGAGTGGCCGGCTGCCTGCTGAAATTCCTCACGGTTTAGGATTCCTCCCAGATGAAAGGTGCCCCCACAGGTAACTGTGGCTGGTTTGACAGTGCCAAGTGCCTCCTGCAAGCTGACATCAGGAACCTGGCCTGGTGACTTTTGTTTCTCTGGGGAAAGGCCATCATTCTGGTCCGGGGCCTTGCGGCCTGGAGTGCCCGGCCGCCTGCTGAAATTCCGCATGGGTCAGGATGCCTCCCAGATGGAAAGTGCCCCCACAGACAACTGTGGCTGGATTGACAGTGCCAAGTGCCTCCTGCAAACTGACATCAGGAACCTGGCCTGGTGACTTTTGTTTCTCTGGGGAAAGGCCATAGATGATGTCCAGTGCCCCCTGGCCCGGAGCGGCCGACTGCCTGCTGAAATTCCGCAGAGATCTGGATAACTCCCAGATGAAAGGAGCCCCCACAGGCAACTGTGGCTGGTTTGACAGTGCCAAGTGCCTCCTGCAAACTGACACCAGGAACCTGGCCTGGTGACTTTTGTTTCTCTGGGGATAGGCCATTATTCTTCTCCAGTATCCGTTGTCCCGGAGTGGCCGGCTGCCTGCTGAAATTCCGAACGGATTAGGATGCCGCCCAGATGAAAGGTACCACCAGAGGCAACTGCGTCTGGTTTGACAGTGCCAAGTGCCTCCTGCAAACTGACATCAGGAACCTGGCCTGGTGACTTTTGTTTCTCGGGGGAAAAGCCATGGTTCATGTCCAGGACCTGGTGGCCCAGAGTGGCCAGCCGCCTGCTGAAATTCAGCATGGATCAGGATGCCTCCCAGATGAAAAGTGCCCCCACAGGCACCTGTGGCTGGTTTGACAGTGCCAAGTGCCTCCTGCCAACTCACATCAGGAACCTGGCCTGGTGACTTTTGTTTTTCTGGGAAAAGGCCATCGTTCCTCTCCAGGGCCAGCAGGTCCGGAGTGGCCGGCTGCCTGCTGAAATTCCGCACGGATCAGGATACCTCCAAGATGCAAGGTGCCCCCAGAGGCAACTGTGGCTGGTTTGACAGTGCCAAGTACCTCCTAGAAATTGACATCAGGAACCTGGCCTGGTGACTTTTGTTTCTCTGGCGAAAGGCCATGGTTCATATCCTGAGCCTGGTGTCCTGGAGTGGCCGACTGCCTGCTGAAATTCTGCACGGATCAGGATATCTCCCAGATGAAAAGTGCCCCCACAGGCACCTGTGGCTGGTTTGACAGTGCCAAGTGCCTCCTGCAAACTGACATCAGGAACCTGGCCTGGTGACTTTCGTTTCTCAGGGGAAAGGCCATCGTTCCTCTCCAGGGCCCGCTGGCCCGGAGTGGCCGACTGTCTGCTGAAATTCCGCACGGATCAGGATACCGCCCAGATGAAAGGTACCACCACAGGCAACTTTGGCTGGTTTGACAGTGCCAAGTGCCTCCTGCAAACTGACATCAGGAACCTGGCCTGGTGACTTTTGTTTCTCTGGGGTAAGGCCATGGTTCCTGCCCAGTGCCCGGTGGCCTGGAGTGGCCGGCAGCCTGCTGAAATTCCGCACAGATGAGGATACCTCCCAGATGCAAGGTGCCCATACAGGCACGTGTGGCTGGTTTGACAGTGCCAAGTGCCTCCTGCAAACTGACATCAGGAACCTGGCCTGGTGACTTTCGTTTCTCTGGGGAAAGACCATGATTCATGTCCAGGGCCTTGCGGCCTGGAGTGCCCGGCTGCCTGCTGAAATTCCGAAGGGATCAGGATACCTCCCAGACCGATACTACCACCACAGGCAACTGCGTCTGGTTTGACAGTGCCAAGTGCCTCCTGCAAACTGACATCAGGAACCTTGCCTGGTGACTTTTGTTTCTCTGGGGATAGGCCATCGTTCCTCTCCAGGGCCCGTAGTCCCGGAGGGGCCGGCTGCCTGCTGAAATTCCACATGGATCAGGATGCCTGCCACATGAAAGGTGCCCCCACAGGCAACTACGTCTGGTTTGACAGTGCCAAGTGCCTCCTGCAAACAGACATCAGGAACCTGGCCTGGTGATTTTTGTTTCTCTGGGGAAAGGCCATTGTACGTGTCCAGAGCCTGGTGGCGCGGAGTGGCCGGCTGCCTGCTGAAATTCCGCAGGGATCAGGATTCCTCCCAGAACGAAAGTACCACCACAGGCAACTGTGGCTGGTTTGACAATAACATGTGCCTCCTGCAAACTGACATCAGGAACCTGGCCTGGTGACTTTTGTTTCTCTGGGGAAAGGCCATCGTTCGTGTCCAGGGCCAGGTGTCCCTGGGTGTCCGGCTGCCTGCTGAAATTCCGAATGGATTAGGATGCCGCCCAGATGAAAGGTACCACTACAGGCAACTGTGGCAGGTTTGACAGTGCCAAATGCCTCCTGCCAACTGACATCAGGAACCTGGCCTGGTGACTTTTGTTTCTCTGGGGAAAAGCCGTGGTTCCTGTCCAGGGCCTGGTGGCCCGGAGTGGCAGGCCGCCTGCTGAAATTCCGCATGGATCAGGATGCCTCCCAGATGAAAACTGCCCCCACAGGCACCTGTGGCTGGTTTGACAGTGCCAAGTGCCTCCTGCCAACTGACATCTGGAACCTGGCCTGGTGACTTTTGTTTCTCTGGGGAAAAGCCATGGTTCATGTCCAGGACCTGGTGGCCCAGAGTGGCCGGCCGCCTGCTGAAATTCAGCATGGATCAGGATGCCTCCCACATGAAAAGTGCCCCCACAGGCACCTGTGGCTGGTTTGACAGTGCCAAGTGCCTCCTGCCAACTGACATCAGGAACCTGGCCTGGTGACTTTTGTTTCTCAGGGGAAAGGCCATCGTTCCTCTCCAGGGCCCGCTGGCCCGGAGTGGCCGACTGCCTGCTGAAATTCCACACGGATCAGGATAACTCCCAGATGAAAGGAGCCCCCAGAGGCAACTGTGGCTGGTTTGACAGTGCCAAGTGCCACCTGCAAACTGACATCAGGAACCTGGCCCGGTGACTTTTGTTTCTCTGGGGAAAGGCCATAGATGATGTCCAGTGCCCCCTGGCCCGGAGTGGCCGACTGCCTGCTGAAATTCCGCACAGATCAGGATAACTCCCAGATGAAAGGAGCCCCCACAGGCAACTGTGGCAGGGTTGACAGTGCCAAGTGCCTCCTGCAAACTGACATCAGGAACCTGGCCTGGTGACTTTTGTTTCTCTTGGGAAAGGCCATCATTCTTCTCCAGTGTCCGTTGTCCCGGAGTGGCCGGCTGCCTGCTGAAATTCCGCACGGATCAGGATGCCTCCCAGATGAAAGGCGCCCCCACAGGCAACTGTGGCTGGTTTGACAATGCCAAGTGCCTCCTGCAAACTGACATCAGGAACCTGGCCTGGTGACTTTTGTTTCTCTGGGGAAAGGCCATCGTTCGTGTCCAGGGCCGGGTGTCCCTGGGTGTCCGGCTGCCTGCTGAAATTCCGAACGGATTAGGATGCCGCCCAGATGAAAGGTACCACCACAGGCAACTGTGGCAGGTTTGACAGTGCCAAGTGCCTCCTGCAAACTGACATCAGGAACCTGGCCTGGTGACTTTTGTTTCTCTGGGGAAAAGCCATGGTTCATGTCCAGGACCTGGTGGCCCGGAGTGGCCGGCCGCCTGC
The DNA here is from genome assembly GCF_036417665.1 of Passer domesticus. Taxonomy (NCBI): domain Eukaryota; kingdom Metazoa; phylum Chordata; class Aves; order Passeriformes; family Passeridae; genus Passer; species Passer domesticus. Next base: position 62,260,828 of record NC_087474.1, read on the forward strand.
TGAAATTCCGCATGGATCAGGATGCCTCCCAGATGAAAATTGCCCCCACAGGCACCTGTGGCTGGTTTGACAGTGCCAAGTGCCTCCTGCAAACTGACATCAGGAACCTGGCCTGGTGACTTTTGTTTCTCTGGGGAAAGGCCATCATTGTTTTCCGGGGCCCGCTGGCCCGGAATGGCCAGCAGCCTGCTGAAATTCCGCATGGATCAGGATACCTCCCAGAGCGAAACTAAAACCATAGGCAACTGTGGCAGGTTTGACAGTGCCAAGTGCCTCCTGCAAACTGACATCAGGAACCTGTCCTGGTAAGTTTTGTTTCTCTGGGGAAAGGCCATCGTTCTTGTCCGGGGCCCGCCGGCCCAGAGTGGCTGGCTGCCTGCTGAAATTCCACACGGTTGAGGATACCTCCCAGCTGCAAGGTGCCCCCACAGGCAACTGTGGCTGGTTTGACAGTGCCATGTGCCTCCTGCAAACTGACATCAGGAACCTGGCCAGGTGACTTTCGTTTCTCTGGGGATAGGCCATCATTCCACTCCAGGGCCCGTAGTCCGGAGTAGCCGGCTGCCTGCTGAAATTCCTCATGGATCAGGATGCCTCCCACATGAAAGGTGCCCCCACAGGCAACTACGTCTGGTTTGACAGTGCCAAGTGCCTCCTGCAAACAGACATCAGGAACCTGGCCGGGTGATTTTTCTTTCTCTGGGGAAAGGCCATTGTACGTGTCCAGAGCCTGGTGGCGCGGAGTGGCCGGCTGCCTGCTGAAATTCCGCACGGATCAGGATTCCTCCCAGAACGAAAGTACCACCACAGGCAACTGTGGCTGGTTTGACAATGCCATGTGCCTCCTGCAAACTGACATCAGGAACCTGGCCTGGTAAGTTTTGTTTCTCTGGGGAAAGGCCATCGTTCGTGTCCAGGGCCGGGTGTCCCTGGGTGTCCGGCTGCCTGCTGAAATTCCGAACGGATTAGGATGCCGCCCAGATGAAAGGTACCACTACAGGCAACTGTGGCAGGTTTGACAGTGCCAAGTGCCTCCTGCAAACTGACATCAGGAACCTGGCCTGGTGACTTTTGTTTCTCTGGGTAAAAGCCGTGGTTCGTGTCCAGGGCCTGGTGGCCCGGAGTGGCCGGCCGCCTCCTGAAATTCAGCATAGATCAGGATGTCTCCCACATGAAAATTGCCCCCACAGGCACCTGTGGCTGGTTTGACAGTGCCAAGTGCCTCCTGCCAACTGACATCAGGAACCTGGCCTGGTGACTTTTGTTTCTCTGGGGAAAGGCCATCATTCCTCTCCAGGGCCCGCTGGCCCGGAGTGGCCGACTGCCTGCTGAAATTCCGCACGGATGAGGATAACTCCCAGATGCAAGGTGCCCCCACAGGCAACTGTGGCTGGTTTGACAGTGCCAAGTGCCTCCTGCAGACTGACATCAGGAACCTGGCCTGGTGACTTTTGTTTCTCTGGGGAAAGGCCATGGTTCTTCTCCAGTGTCCGTTGTCCCGGAGTGGCCGGCTGCCTGCTGAAATTCCGCACGGATCAGGATAGCTCCCAGATGCAAGGTGCCCCCACAGGCAACTGTGGCTGGTTTGACAATGCCAAGTGCCTCCTGCAAACTGACATCAGGAACCTGGCCTGGTGACTTTTGTTTCTCTGGGGAAAGGCCATGTTTCATGTCCAGGGCCGGGTGTCCCTGGGTGTCCGGCTGCCTGCTGAATTTCCAAACGGATTAGGATGCCGCCCAGATGAAAGGTACCACCACAGGCAACTGTGGCAGGTTTGACAGTGCCAAGTGCCTCCTGCAAACTGACATCAGGAACCTGGCCTGGTGACTTTTGTTTCTCTGGGGAAAAGCCGTGGTTCATGTCCAGGGCCTGGTGGCCCGGAGTGGCCGGCCGCCTGCTGAAATTCCGCATGGATCAGGATGCCTCCCAGATGAAAAATGCCCCCAGAGGCACCTGTGGCTGGTTTGACAGTGCCAAGTGCCTCCTGCAAACTGACATCAGGAACCTGGCCAGGTGACTTTTGTTTCTCTGGGGAAAGGCCATCATTACTCTCCTGGGCCCGCTGGCCCGGAGTGGCCGGCTGCCTGCTGAAATTCCGCACGGATCAGGATACCTCCCAGGTGAAAGGAGCCCCAAAAGGCAACTGCGGCTGGTTTGACAATACCATGTGCCTCCTGCAAACTGACATCATAACCTGGCCTGGTGACTTTTGTTTCTCTGGGGAAAGGTCATGCTTCATATCCTGGACCCGTAGTCCCTGAGTGGCCGGCTGCCTGCTGAAATTCCGAACGGATTAGGATGCCTCCCAGATGAAAAGTGCCCCCACAGGCACCTGTGGCTGGTTTGACAGTGCCAAGTGCCTCCTGCAAACTGACATCAGGAACCTGGCCTGGTGACTTTTGTTTCTCTGGGGAAAGGTCATGGTTCATATCCTGGACCCGTAGTCCCGGAGTGGCCGGCTGCCTGCTGAAATTCCGCATGGGTCAGGATGCCGCCCAGATGAAAGGTACCACCACAGGCAACTGTGGCTGGTTTGACAGTGCCAAGTGCCTCCTGCAAACTGACATCAGGAACCTGGCCAGGTGACTTTTGTTTCTCAGGGGAAAGGCCATCGTTCCCCTCCAGGGCCCGCTGGCCCGGAATGGCCGACTGTCTGCTGAAATTCCTCACGGATCAGCATACCGCCCAGATGAAAGGTACCACCACAGGCAACTGTGGCAGGTTTGACAGTGCCAAGTGCCTCCTGCAAACTGACATCAGGAACCTGGCCTGGTGAGTTTTGTTTCTCTGGGGTAAGGCCATGGTTCGTGCCCAGTGCCAGGTGGCCTGGAGTGGCCAGCAGCCTGCTGAAATTCCGCACAGATGAGGATACCTCCCAGACGCAAGGTGCCCATACAGGTTAGTGTGGCTGGTTTGACAGTGCCAAGTGCCTCCTGCAAACTGACATCAGGAACCTGGCCTGGTGACCTTTGTTTCTCTGGGGAAAGGCCATGGTTCCTCTCCAGGGCCCGGTGGCCCGGAGTGGCAGACTGTCTGTTGAAATTCCGCACGGATCAGGATACCTCCCAGATGCAAGGTGCCACCTCTGGCAACTGTGGCTGGTTTGACAGTGCCAAGTGCCTCCTGCAAACTGACATCAGAAACCTGGCCTGGTGACTTTTGTTTCTCTGGGGAAAGGCCATCGTTCGTGTCCAGGGCCGGGTGTCCCTGGGTGTCCGGCTGCCTGCTGAAATTCCGAACGGATTAGGATGCCGCCCAGATGCAACGTACCACCAGAGGCAACTGTGGCTGGTTTGACAGTGCCAAGTGCCTCCTGCCAACTGACATCAGGAACCTGGCCTGGTGACTTTTGTTTCTCTGGGGAAAGGACATCATTGTTTTCCGGGGCCCGCTGGCCCGGAATGGCCAGCAGCCTGCTGAAATTCCGCACGTATCAGGATACCTCCCAGAGCGAAACTAAAACCATAGGCAACTGTGGCAGGTTTGACAGTGCCAAGTGCCTCCTGCAAACTGACATCTGGAACCTGGCCTGGTAAGTTTTGTTTCTCTGGGGTAAAGCTATTATTCTTATTCAGAGCCCGCTGGCTCGGAGTGGCCGGCTGCCTGCTGAAATTCCGCACGGATCAGGATACCTCCCTGGTTCAAGGTGCCGCCACAGCCAACTGTGGCTGCTTTGACAGTGCCAAGCGCCTCCTGCAAACTGACATCAGGAACCTGGCCTGGTGACTTTTGTTTCTCTGGGGAAAGGCCATCATTCTTCTCCAGTGCCTGTTGGCCCAGAGTGGCAGGCTGCCTGCTGAAATTCCGCACGGATCAGGATACCTCCCAGATGCAAGGTGCCCCCATAGGCACCTGTGGCAGGTTTGACAGTGCCAAGTGCCTCCTGCAAACTGACATCAGGAACCTGGCCTGGTAACTTTTGTTTCTCTGGCGAAAGGCCATGGTTCATGTCCACGGCCTGGTGGCCCAGAGTGTCCGGCTCCCTCCTGAAATTCAGCATGGATCAGGATGCCTCCCAGATGAAAATTGCCCCCAGAGGCACCTGTGGCTGGTTTGACAGTGCCAAGTGCCTCCTGCAAACTGACATCAGGAACCTGGCCTGGTGACTTTTGTTTCTCTGGGGAAAGGCCATCATTCTTTTCCGGGGCCCGCTGGCCCGGAGTGGCCTGCAGCTTGCTGAAATTCCGCACGGATCAGGATACATCCCAGACCGAAACTAAAACCATAGGCAACTGTGGCTGGTTTGACAGTGCCAAGTGCCTCCTGCCAACTGACATCAGGAACCTGGCCTGGTAAGTTTTATTTCTCTGGGGAAAGGCCATCGTTCATGTCCAGGGCCTTGCGGCGGGAAGTGGCCGGCTGCCTGCTGAAATTCCGCATGGGTCAGGATGCCTCCCAGATGGAAAGTGCCCCCACAGACAACTGTGGCTGGTTTGACAGTGCCAAGTGCCTCCTGCAAACTGACATCAGGATCCTGGCCTGGTGACTTTTGTTTCTCTGGGGAAAGGCCATAGATGATGTACAGTGCCCCCTGGCCCGGAGTGGCCGACTGCCTGCTGAAATTCCGCACGGATCAGGATAGCTCCCAGATGCAAGCTGCCCCCACAGGCAACTGTGGCTGGTTTGACAGTGCCAAGTGCCTCCTGCAAACTGACATCAGGAACCTGGCCTGGTGACTTTTGTTTCTCTGGGGAAAGGTCATGGTTCATATCCTGGACCCGTAGTCCCGGAGTGGCCGGCTGCCTGCTGAAATTCCGAACGGATTAGGATGCCGCCCAGATGAAAGGTACCACCACAGGCAACTGTGGCAGGTTTGACAGTGCCAAGTGCCTCCTGCAAACTGACATCAGGAACCTGGCCTGCTGACTTTTGTTTCTCTTTGGAAAAGCCTTGGTTCATGTCCAGGACCTGGTGGTCCGGAGTGGCCGGCCGCCTGCTGAAATTCCGCATGGATCAGGATGCCTCCCACATGAAAAGTGCTCCCACAGGCAACTGTGGCTGGTTTGACAGTGCCAAGTGCCTCCTGCAAACTGACATCAGGAACCTGGCCTGGTGACTTTTGTTTCTCTGGGGAAAGGCCATTGTTCCTCTCCAGGGCCCGCTGGCCCGGAGTGGCCGACTGCCTGCTGAAATTCCGCACGGATCAGGATAACTCCCAGATGAAAGGAGCCCCACAGGCAACTGTGGCTGGTTTGACAGTGCCAAGTACCTCCTAGAAATTGACATCAGGAACCTGGCCTGGTGACTTTTGTTTCTCTGGCGAAAGGTCATGGTTCATATCCTGAGCCTGGTGTCCTGGAGTGGCCGACTGACTGCTGAAATTCTGCACGGATCAGGATGCCTCCCAGATGTAAAGAGCCCCCACAGGCACCTGTGGCTGGTTTGACAGTGCCAAGTGCCTCCTGCAAGCTGACATCAGGAACCTGGCCAGGTGACTTTTGTTTCTCAGGGGAAAGGCCATCGTTCCTCTCCAGGGCCCGCTGGCCCGGAATGGCCGACTGTCTGCTGAAATTCCGCACGGATCAGGATACCGCCCAGATGAAAGGTACCACCACAGGCAACTGTGGCTGGTTTGACAGTGCCAAGTGCCTCCTGCAAACTGACCTCAGGAACCTGGCCTGGTGAGTTTTGTTTCTCTGGGGTAAGGCCATGGTTCGTGCCCAGTGCCCGGTGGCCGGGAATGGCCGACTGTCTGCTGAAATTCCGCACGGAGCAGGATAACTCCCAGATGCAAGGGGCCCCCACAGGCAACTGTGGCTGGTTTGACAGTGCCAAGTGCCTCCTGCAAACTGACATCAGGAACCTGGCCTGGTGACTTTTGTTTCTCTGGGGAAAGGCCATCATTCTTCTCCAGTGCCCGTTGGCCAGGAGTGGCCGTCTGCCTGCTGAAATTCCGCACGGATCAGGATACATCCCAGACCGAAACTAAAACCATAGGCAACTGTGGCTGGTTTGACAGTGCCAAGTGCCTCCTGCCAACTGACATCAGGAACCTGGCCTGGTAACTTTTGTTTCTCTGGCGAAAGGCCATGGTTCATGTCCACGGCCTGGTGGCCCAGAGTGTCCGGCTCCCTCCTGAAATTCAGCATGGATCAGGATGCCTCCCAGATGAAAATTGCCCCCAGAGGCACCTGTGGCTGGTTTGACAGTGCCAAGTGCCTCCTGCAAACTGACATCAGGAACCTGGCCTGGTGACTTTTGTTTCTCTGGGGAAAGGCCATCATTCTTTTCCGGGGCCCGCTGGCCCGGAGTGGCCTGCAGCCTGCTGAAATTCCGCACGGATCAGGATACATCCCAGACCGAAACTAAAACCATAGGCAACTGTGGCTGGTTTGACAGTGCCAAGTGCCTCCTGCCAACTGACATCAGGAACCTGGCCTGGTAAGTTTTATTTCTCTGGGGAAAGGCCATCGTTCATGTCCAGGGCCTTGCAGCGTGAAGTGGCCGGCTGCCTGCTGAAATTCCGCATGGGTCAGGATGCCTCCCAGATGGAAAGTGTCCCCACAGACAATTGTGGCTGGTTTGACAGTGCCAAGTGCCTCCTGCAAACTGACATCAGGAACCTGGCCTGGTGACTTTTGTTTCTCTGGGGAAAGGTCATGGTTCATATCCTGGACCCGTAGTCCTGGAGTGGCCGGCTGCCTGCTGAAATTCCGCATGGGTCAGGATGCCGCCCAGATGAAAGGTACCACCACAGGCAACTGTGGCAGGTTTGACAGTGCCAAGTGCCTCCTGCAAACTGACATCAGGAACCTGGCCAGGTGACTTTTGTTTCTCAGGGGAAAGTCCATCGTTCCCCTCCAGGGCCCGCTGGCCCGGAATGGCCGACTGTCTGCTGAAATTCCTCACGGATCAGGATACCGCCCAGATGAAAGGTACCACCACAGGCAACTGTGGCAGGTTTGACAGTGCCAAGTGCCTCCTACAAACTGACATCAGGAACCTGGCCTGGTGAGTTTTGTTTCTCTGGGGTAAGGCCATGGTTCGTGCCCAGTGCCAGGTGGCCTGGAGTGGCCAGCAGCCTGCTGAAATTCCGCACAGATGAGGATACCTCCCAGACGCAAGGTGCCCATACAGGTTAGTGTGGCTGGTTTGACAGTGCCAAGTGCCTCCTGCAAGCTGACATCAGGAACCTGGCCAGGTGACTTTTGTTTCTCAGGGGAAAGGCCATCGTTCCTCTCCAGGGCCCGCTGGCCCGGAATGGCCGACTGTCTGCTGAAATTCCGCACGGATCAGGATACCGCCCAGATGAAAGGTACCACCACAGGCAACTTTGGCTGGTTTGACAGTGCCAAGTGCCTCCTGCAAACTGACCTCAGGAACCTGGCCTGGTGAGTTTTGTTTCTCTGGGGTAAGGCCATGGTTCGTGCCCAGTGCCCGGTGGCCGGGAATGGCCGACTGTCTGCTGAAATTCCGCACGGATCAGGATAACTCCCAGATGCAAGGGGCCCCCACAGGCAACTGTGGCTGGTTTGACAGTGCCAAGTGCCTCCTGCAAACTGACATCAGGAACCTGGCCTGGTGACTTTTGTTTCTCTGGGGAAAGGCCATCATTCTTCTCCAGTGCCCGTTGGCCAGGAGTGGCCGTCTGCCTGCTGAAATTCCGCACGGATCAGGATACATCCCAGACCGAAACTAAAACCATAGGCAACTGTGGCTGGTTTGACAGTGCCAAGTGCCTCCTGCCAACTGACATCAGGAACCTGGCCTGGTAACTTTTGTTTCTCTGGTGAAAGGCCATGGTTCATGTCCACGGCCTGGTGGCCCAGAGTGTCCGGCTCCCTCCTGAAATTCAGCATGGATCAGGATGCCTCCCAGATGAAAATTGCCCCCAGAGGCACCTGTGGCTGGTTTGACAGTGCCAAGTGCCTCCTGCAAACTGACATCAGGAACCTGGCCTGGTGACTTTTGTTTCTCTGGGGAAAGGCCATCATTCTTTTCCGGGGCCCGCTGGCCCGGAGTGGCCTGCAGCCTGCTGAAATTCCGCACGGATCAGGATACATCCCAGACCGAAACTAAAACCATAGGCAACTGTGGCTGGTTTGACAGTGCCAAGTGCCTCCTGCCAACTGACATCAGGAACCTGGCCTGGTAAGTTTTATTTCTCTGGGGAAAGGCCATCGTTCATGTCCAGGGCCTTGCGGCGTGAAGTGGCCGGCTGCCTGCTGAAATTCCGCATGGGTCAGGATGCCTCCCAGATGGAAAGTGTCCCCACAGACAATTGTGGCTGCTTTGACAGTGCCAAGTGCCTCCTGCAAACTGACATCAGGAACCTGGCCTGGTGACTTTTGTTTCTCTGGGGAAAGGTCATGGTTCATATCCTGGACCCGTAGTCCCGGAGTGGCCGGCTGCCTGCTGAAATTCCGCATGGGTCAGGATGCCGCCCAGATGAAAGGTACCACCACAGGCAACTGTGGCAGGTTTGACAGTGCCAAGTGCCTCCTGCAAACTGACATCAGGAACCTGGCCAGGTGACTTTTGTTTCTCAGGGGAAAGTCCATCGTTCCCCTCCAGGGCCCGCTGGCCCGGAATGGCCGACTGTCTGCTGAAATTCCTCACGGATCAGGATACCGCCCAGATGAAAGGTACCACCACAGGCAACTGTGGCAGGTTTGACAGTGCCAAGTGCCTCCTACAAACTGACATCAGGAACCTGGCCTGGTGAGTTTTGTTTCTCTGGGGTAAGGCCATGGTTCGTGCCCAGTGCCCGGTGGCCTGGAGTGGCCAGCAGCCTGCTGAAATTCCGCACAGATGAGGATACCTCCCCGACGCAAGGTGCCCATACAGGTTAGTGTGGCTGGTTTGACAGTGCCAAGTGCCTCCTGCAAACTGACATCAGGAACCTGGCCTGGTGACCTTTGTTTCTCTGGGGAAAGGCCATGGTTCCTCTCCAGGGCCCGGTGGCCCGGAGTGGCAGACTGTCTGTTGAAATTCCGCACAGATCAGGATACCTCCCAGATGCAAGGTGCCACCTCTGGCAACTGTGGCTGGTTTGACAGTGCCAAGTGCCTCCTGCAAACTGACATCAGGAACCTGGCCTGGTGACTTTTGTTTCTCTGGGGAAAGGCCATCGTTCGTGTCCAGGGCCGGGTGTCCCTGGGTGTCCGGCTGCCTGCTGAAATTCCGAACGGATTAGGATGCCGCCCAGATGAAAGGTACCACCAGAGGCAACTGTGGCTGGTTTGACAGTGCCAAGTGCCTCCTGCCAACTGACATCAGGAACCTGGCCTGGTGACTTTTGTTTCTCTGGGGAAAGGACATCATTGTTTTCCGGGGCCCGCTGGCCCAGAATGTCCAGCAGCCTGCTGAAATTCCACACGTATCAGGATACCTCCCAGAGCGAAACTAAAACCATAGGCAACTGTGGCAGGTTTGACAGTGCCAAGTGCCTCCTGCAAACTGACATCTGGAACCTGGCCTGGTAAGTTTTGTTTCTCTGGGGAAAGGCCATCGTTCTTGTCCGGGGCCCGCCGGCCCAGAGTGGCAGGCTGCGTGCTGAAATTCCACACGGTTGAGGATACCTCCCAGATGCAAGGTGCCCCCACAGGCACCTGTGGCTGGTTTGACAGTGCCAAGTGCCTCCTGCAAACTGACATCAGAAACCTGGCCTGGTGATTTTCTTTCTCAGGGGAAAGGCCATCGTTCATGTCCAGTGCCCGGTGGCCCGCAGTTGCCTGCTGCCTGCTGAAATTCCACACGGATGAGGATACCTCACAGATGCAAGGTGCCCCCACAGGCACCTGTGGCTGGTTTGACAGTGCCAAGTACCACCTACAAATTGACATCGGGAACCTGGCCTGGTGACTTTTGTTTCTCTGGGGTAAAGCTATTATTCTTCTTCAGAGCCCGGTGGCTCGGAGTGGCCGGCTGCCTGCTGAAATTCCGCACGGATCAGGATACCTCCCTGGTTCAAGGTGCCGCCACAGCCAACTGTGGCTGCTTTGACAGTGCCAAGCACCTCCTGCAAACTGACATCAGGAACCTGGCCTGGTGACTTTTGTTTCTCTGGGGAAAGGCCATCATTCTTCTCCAGTGCCCGTTGGCCCAGAGTGGCCGGCTGCCTGCTGAAATTCCGCACGGATCAGGATACCTCCCAGATGCAAGGTGCCCCCATAGGCACCTGTGCCTGGTTTGACAGTGCCAAGTGCCTCCTGCAAACTGACATCAGGAACCTGGCCTGGTGAGTTTTGTTTCTCTGGGGTAAGGCCATGGTTCTTGCCCAGTGCCCGGTGGCCGGGAATGGCCGACTGTCTGCTGAAATTCCGCACGGATCAGGATACCTCCCAGATGCAAGGTGCCCATACAGGTACGTGTGGCTGGTTTGACAGTGCCAAGTGCCTCCTGCAAACTGACCTCAGGAACCTGGCCTGGTGAGTTTTGTTTCTCTGGGGTAAGGCCATGGTTCGTGCCCAGTGCCCGGTGGCCGGGAATGGCCGACTGTCTGCTGAAATTCCGCACGGATCAGGATACCTCCCAGATGCAAGGTGCCCATACAGGTACGTGTGGCTGGTTTGACAGTGCCAAGTGCCTCCTGCAAACTGACATCAGGAACCTGGCCAGGTGACTTTTGTTTCTCTGGGGAAAGGCCATCGTTCCTCTCCAGGGCCCGGTGGCCGGGAATGGCCGACTGCCTGCTGAAATTCCGCACGGATGAGGATAACTCCCAGATGCAAGGTACCACCACAGGCAACTGTGGCTGGTTTGACAGTGCCAAGTGCCTCCTGCAAACTGACATCAGGAACCTGGCCTGGTGAGTTTTGTTTCTCTGGGGAAAGGCCATGGTTCATGTCCACGGCCTGGTGGCCCAGAGTGTCCGGCTCCCTCCTGAAATTCAGCATGGATCAGGATGCCTCCCAGATGAAAATTGCCCCCAGAGGCACCTGTGGCTGGTTTGACAGTGCCAAGTGCCTCCTGCAAACTGACATCAGGAACCTGGCCTGGTGACTTTTGTTTCTCTGGGGAAAGGCCATCATTCTTTTCCGGGGCCCGCTGGCCCGGAGTGGCCTGCAGCCTGCTGAAATTCCGCACGGATCAGGATACATCCCAGACCGAAACTAAAACCATAGGCAACTTTGGCTGGTTTGACAGTGCCAAGTGCCTCCTGCCAACTGACATCAGGAACCTGGCCTGGTAAGTTTTATTTCTCTGGGGAAAGGCCATCGTTCATGTCCAGGGCCTTGCGGCGTGAAGTGGCCGGCTGCCTGCTGAAATTCCGCATGGGTCAGGATGCCTCCCAGATGGAAAGTGTCCCCACAGACAATTGTGGCTGGTTTGACAGTGCCAAGTGCCTCCTGCAAACTGACATCAGGAACCTGGCCTGGTGACTTTTGTTTCTCTGGGGAAAGGTCATGGTTCATATCCTGGACCCGTAGTCCCGGAGTGGCCGGCTGCCTGCTGAAATTCCCCATGGGTCAGGATGCCGCCCAGATGAAAGGTACCACCACAGGCAACTGTGGCAGGTTTGACAGTGCCAAGTGCCTCCTGCAAACTGACATCAGGAACCTGGCCAGGTGACTTTTGTGTCTCAGGGGAAAGGCCATCGTTCCCCTCCAGGGCCCGCTGGCCCGGAATGGCCGACTGTCTGCTGAAATTCCTCACGGATCAGCATACCGCCCAGATGAAAGGTACCACCACAGGCAACTGTGGCAGGTTTGACAGTGCCAAGTGCCTCCTGCAAACTGACATCAGGAACCTGGCCTGGTGAGTTTTGTTTCTCTGGGGTAAGGCCATGGTTCGTGCCCAGTGCCAGGTGGCCTGGAGTGGCCAGCAGCCTGCTGAAATTCCGCACAGATCAGGATACCTCCCAGACGCAAGGTGCCCATACAGGTTAGTGTGGCTGGTTTGACAGTGCCAAGTGCCTCCTGCAAACTGACATCAGGAACCTGGCCTGGTGACCTTTGTTTCTCTGGGTAAAGGCCATGGTTCGTGTCCAGGGCCGGGTGTCCCTCGGTGTCCGGCTGCCTGCTGAAATTCCGAACGGATTAGGATGCCGCCCAGATGAAAGGTACCACCAGAGGCAACTGTGGCTGGTTTGACAGTGCCAAGTGCCTCCTGCCAACTGACATCAGGAACCTGGCCTGGTGACTTTTGTTTCTCTGGGGAAAGGACATCATTGTTTTCCGGGGCCCGCTGGCCCGGAATGGCCAGCAGCCTGCTGAAATTCCGCACGTATCAGGATACCTCCCAGAGCGAAACTAAAACCATAGGCAACTGTGGCAGGTTTGACAGTGCCAAGTGCCTCCTGCAAACTGACATCTGGAACCTGGCCTGGTAAGTTTTGTTTCTCTGGGGAAAGGCCATCCTTCTTGTCCGGGGCCCGCCGGCCCAGAGTGGCAGGCTGCGTGCTGAAATTCCACACGGTTGAGGATACCTCCCAGATGCAAGGTGCCCCCACAGGCACCTGTGGCTGGTTTGACAGTGCCAAGTGCCTCCTGCAAACTGACATCAGAAACCTGGCCTGGTGATTTTCTTTCTCAGGGGAAAGGCCATCGTTCATGTCCAGTGCCCGGTGGCCCGCAGTTGCCTGCTGCCTGCTGAAATTCCACACGGATGAGGATACCTCACAGATGCAAGGTGCCCCCACAGGCACCTGTGGCTGGTTTGACAGTGCCAAGTACCACCTACAAATTGACATCGGGAACCTGGCCTGGTGACTTTTGTTTCTCTGGGGTAAAGCTATTATTCTTCTTCAGAGCCCGGTGGCTCGGAGTGGCCGGCTGCCTGCTGAAATTCCGCACGGATCAGGATACCTCCCCGGTTCAAGGTGCCGCCACAGCCAACGGTGGCTGCTTTGACAGTGCCAAGCGCCTCCTGCAAACTGACATCAGGAACCTGGCCTGGTGACTTTTGTTTCTCAGGGGAAAGGCCATCATTCTTCTCCAGTGCCCACCGGCCCAGAGTGACCGGCTGCCTGCTGAAATTCCGCACGGATCAGGATACCTCCCAGATGCAAGGTGCCCCCATAGGCACCTGTGCCTGGTTTGACAGTGCCAAGTGCCTCCTGCAAACTGACATCAGGAACCTGGCCTGGTAACTTTTGTTTCTCTGGCGAAAGGCCATGGTTCATGTCCACGGCCTGGTGGCCCAGAGTGTCCGGCTCCCTCCTGAAATTCAGCATGGATCAGGATGCCTCCCAGATGAAAATTGCCCCCAGAGGCACCTGTGGCTGGTTTGACAGTGCCAAGTGCCTCCTGCAAACTGACATCAGGAACCTGGCCTGGTGACTTTTGTTTCTCTGGGGAAAGGCCATCATTCTTTTCCGGGGCCCGCTGGCCCGGAGTGGCCTGCAGCTTGTTGAAATTCCGCACGGATCAGGATACATCCCAGACCGAAACTAAAACCATAGGCAACTGTGGCTGGTTTGACAGTGCCAAGTGCCTCCTGCCAACTGACATCAGGAACCTGGCCTGGTAAGTTTTATTTCTCTGGGGAAAGGCCATCGTTCATGTCCAGGGCCTTGCGGCGGGAAGTGGCCGGCTGCCTGCTGAAATTCCGCATGGGTCAGGATGCCTCCCAGATGGAAAGTGCCCCCACAGACAACTGTGGCTGGTTTGACAGTGCCAAGTGCCTCCTGCAAACTGACATCAGGATCCTGGCCTGGTGACTTTTGTTTCTCTGGGGAAAGGCCATAGATGATGTCCAGTGCCCCCTGGCCCGGAATGGCCGACTGCCTGCTGAAATTCCGCACGGATCAGGATAGCTCCCAGATGCAAGCTGCCCCCACAGGCAACTGTGGCTGGTTTGACAGTGCCAAGTGCCTCCTGCAAACTGACATCAGGAACCTGGCCTGGTGACTTTTGTTTCTCTGGGGAAAGGTCATGGTTCATATCCTGGACCCGTAGTCCCGGAGTGGCCGGCTGCCTGCTGAAATTCCGAACGGATTAGGATGCCGCCCAGATGAAAGGTACCACCACAGGCAACTGTGGCAGGTTTGACAGTGCCAAGTGCCTCCTGCAAACTGACATCAGGAACCTGGCCTGCTGACTTTTGTTTCTCTTTGGAAAAGCCTTGGTTCATGTCCAGGACCTGGTGGTCCGGAGTGGCCGGCCGCCTGCTGAAATTCCGCATGGATCAGGATGCCTCCCACATGAAAAGTGCTCCCACAGGCAACTGTGGCTGGTTTGACAGTGCCAAGTGCCTCCTGCAAACTGACATCAGGAACCTGGCCAGGTGACTTTTGTTTCTCTGGGGAAAGGCCATCGTTCCTCTCCAGGGCCCGCTGGCCCGGAGTGGCCGACTGCCTGCTGAAATTCCGCACGGATCAGGATAACTCCCAGATGAAAGGAGCCCCACAGGCAACTGTGGCTGGTTTGACAGTGCCAAGTACCTCCTAGAAATTGACATCAGGAACCTGGCCTGCTGACTTTTGTTTCTCTGGCGAAAGGTCATGGTTCATATCCTGAGCCTGGTGTCCTGGAGTGGCCGACTGACTGCTGAAATTCTGCACGGATCAGGATGCCTCCCAGATGTAAAGAGGCCCCACAGGCACCTGTGGCTGGTTTGACAGTGCCAAGTGCCTCCTGCAAGCTGACATCAGGAACCTGGCCAGGTGACTTTTGTTTCTCTGGGGAAAGGCCATCGTTCCTCTCCAGGGTCCGCTGGCCCGGAATGGCCGACTGTCTGCTGAAATTCCGCACGGATCAGGATACCGCCCAGATGAAAGGTACCACCACAGGCAACTTTGGCTGGTTTGACAGTGCCAAGTGCCTCCTGCAAACTGACATCAGGAACCTGGCCTGGTGAGTTTTGTTTCTCTGGGGTAAGGCCATGGTTCGTGCCCAGTGCCCGGTGGCCGGGAATGGCCGACTGTCTGCTGAAATTCCGCACGGGGCAGGATAACTCCCAGATGCAAGGGGCCCCCACAGGCAACTGTGGCTGGTTTGACAGTGCCAAGTGCCTCCTGCAAACTGACATCAGGAACCTGGCCTGGTGACTTTTGTTTCTCTGGGGAAAGGCCATCATTCTTCTCCAGTGCCCGTTGGCCCGGAGTGGCCGTCTGCCTGCTGAAATTCCACACGGATCAGGATACATCCCAGACCGAAACTAAAACCATAGGCAACTGTGGCTGGTTTGACAGTGCCAAGTGCCTCCTGCCAACTGACATCAGGAACCTGGCCTGGTAACTTTTGTTTCTCTGGCGAAAGGCCATGGTTCATGTCCACGGCCTGGTGGCCCAGAGTGTCCGGCTCCCTCCTGAAATTCAGCATGGATCAGGATGCCTCCCAGATGAAAATTGCCCCCAGAGGCACCTGTGGCTGGTTTGACAGTGCCAAGTGCCTCCTGCAAACTGACATCAGGAACCTGGCCTGGTGACTTTTGTTTCTCTGGGGAAAGGCCATCATTCTTTTCCGGGGCCCGCTGGCCCGGAGTGGCCTGCAGCCTGCTGAAATTCCGCACGGATCAGGATACATCCCAGACCGAAACTAAAACCATAGGCAACTGTGGCTGGTTTGACAGTGCCAAGTGCCTCCTGCCAACTGACATCAGGAACCTGGCCTGGTAAGTTTTATTTCTCTGGGGAAAGGCCATCGTTCATGTCCAGGGCCTTGCGGCGTGAAGTGGCCGGCTGCCTGCTGAAATCCCGCATGGGTCAGGATGCCTCCCAGATGGAAAGTGTCCCCACAGACAATTGTAGCTGCTTTGACAGTGCCAAGTGCCTCCTGCAAACTGACATCAGGAACCTGGCCTGGTGACTTTTGTTTCTCTGGGGAAAGGTCATGGTTCATATCCTGGACCCGTAGTCCCGGAGTGGCCGGCTGCCTGCTGAAATTCCGCATGGGTCAGGATGCCGCCCAGATGAAAGGTACCACCACAGGCAACTGTGGCAGGTTTGACAGTGCCAAGTGCCTCCTGCAAACTGACATCAGGAACCTGGCCAGGTGACTTTTGTTTCTCAGGGGAAAGTCCATCGTTCCCCTCCAGGGCCCGCTGGCCCGGAATGGCCGACTGTCTGCTGAAATTCCTCACGGATCAGGATACCGCCCAGATGAAAGGTACCACCACAGGCAACTGCGTCTGGTTTGACAGTGCCAAGTGCCACCTGCAAACTGACATCAGGAACCTGGCCTGGTGAGTTTTGTTTCTCTGGGGTAAGGCCATGGTTCGTGCCCAGTGCACGGTGGCCTGGAGTGGCCAGCAGCCTGCTGAAATTCCGCACAGATGAGGATACCTCCCAGACGCAAGGTGCCCATACAGGTTAGTGTGGCTGGTTTGACAGTGCCAAGTGCCTCCTGCAAACTGACATCAGGAACCTGGCCTGGTGACCTTTATTTCTCTGGGGAAAGGCCATGGTTCCTCTCCAGGGCCCGGTGGCCCGGAGTGGCAGACTGTCTGTTGAAATTCCGCACAGATCAGGATACCTCCCAGATGCAAGGTGCCACCTCTGGCGACTGTGGCTGGTTTGACAGTGCCAAGTGCCTCCTGCAAACTGACATCAGGAACCTGGCCTGGTGACTTTTGTTTCTCTGGGGAAAGGCCATCGTTCGGGTCCAGGGCCGGGTGTCCCTGGGTGTCCGGCTGCCTGCTGAAATTCCGAACGGATTAGGATGCCGCCCAGATGAAAGGTACCACCTGAGGCAACTGTGGCTGGTTTGACAGTGCCAAGTGCCTCCTGCAAACTGACATCAGGAACCTGGCCTGGTAACTTTTGTTTCTCTGGCGAAAGGCCATGGTTCATGTCCACGGCCTGGTGGCCCAGAGTGTCCGGCTCCCTCCTGAAATTCAGCATGGATCAGGATGCCTCCCAGATGAAAATTGCCCCCAGAGGCACCTGTGGCTGGTTTGACAGTGCCAAGTGCCTCCTGCAAACTGACATCAGGAACCTGGCCTGGTGACTTTTGTTTCTCTGGGGAAAGGCCATCATTCTTTTCCGGGGCCCGCTGGCCCGGAGTGGCCTGCAGCTTGTTGAAATTCCGCACGGATCAGGATACATCCCAGACCGAAACTAAAACCATAGGCAACTGTGGCTGGTTTGACAGTGCCAAGTGCCTCCTGCCAACTGACATCAGGAACCTGGCCTGGTAAGTTTTATTTCTCTGGGGAAAGGCCATCGTTCATGTCCAGGGCCTTGCGGCGGGAAGTGGCCGGCTGCCTGCTGAAATTCCGCATGGGTCAGGATGCCTCCCAGATGGAAAGTGCCCCCACAGACAACTGTGGCTGGTTTGACAGTGCCAAGTGCCTCCTGCAAACTGACATCAGGATCCTGGCCTGGTGACTTTTGTTTCTCTGGGGAAAGGCCATAGATGATGTCCAGTGCCCCCTGGCCCGGAATGGCCGACTGCCTGCTGAAATTCCGCACGGATCAGGATAGCTCCCAGATGCAAGCTGCCCCCACAGGCAACTGTGGCTGGTTTGACAGTGCCAAGTGCCTCCTGCAAACTGACATCAGGAACCTGGCCTGGTGACTTTTGTTTCTCTGGGGAAAGGTCATGGTTCATATCCTGGACCCGTAGTCCCGGAGTGGCCGGCTGCCTGCTGAAATTCCGAACGGATTAGGATGCCGCCCAGATGAAAGGTACCACCACAGGCAACTGTGGCAGGTTTGACAGTGCCAAGTGCCTCCTGCAAACTGACATCAGGAACCTGGCCTGCTGACTTTTGTTTCTCTTTGGAAAAGCCTTGGTTCATGTCCAGGACCTGGTGGTCCGGAGTGGCCGGCCGCCTGCTGAAATTCCGCATGGATCAGGATGCCTCCCACATGAAAAGTGCTCCCACAGGCAACTGTGGCTGGTTTGACAGTGCCAAGTGCCTCCTGCAAACTGACATCAGGAACCTGGCCTGGTGACTTTTGTTTCTCTGGGGAAAGGTCATGGTTCATATCCTGGACCCGTAGTCCCGGAGTGGCCGGCTGCCTGCTGAAATTCCGAACGGATTAGGATGCCGCCCAGATGAAAGGTACCACCACAGGCAACTGTGGCAGGTTTGACAGTGCCAAGTGCCTCCTGCAAACTGACATCAGGAACCTGGCCTGCTGACTTTTGTTTCTCTTTGGAAAAGCCTTGGTTCATGTCCAGGACCTGGTGGTCCGGAGTGGCCGGCCGCCTGCTGAAATTCCGCATGGATCAGGATGCCTCCCACATGAAAAGTGCTCCCACAGGCAACTGTGGCTGGTTTGACAGTGCCAAGTGCCTCCTGCAAACTGACATCAGGAACCTGGCCAGGTGACTTTTGTTTCTCTGGGGAAAGGCCATCGTTCCTCTCCAGGGCCCGCTGGCCCGGAGTGGCCGACTGCCTGCTGAAATTCCGCACGGATCAGGATAACTCCCAGATGAAAGGAGCCCCACAGGCAACTGTGGCTGGTTTGACAGTGCCAAGTACCTCCTAGAAATTGACATCAGGAACCTGGCCTGCTGACTTTTGTTTCTCTGGCGAAAGGTCATGGTTCATATCCTGAGCCTGGTGTCCTGGAGTGGCCGACTGACTGCTGAAATTCTGCACGGATCAGGATGCCTCCCAGATGTAAAGAGGCCCCACAGGCACCTGTGGCTGGTTTGACAGTGCCAAGTGCCTCCTGCAAGCTGACATCAGGAACCTGGCCAGGTGACTTTTGTTTCTCTGGGGAAAGGCCATCGTTCCTCTCCAGGGCCCGCTGGCCCGGAATGGCCGACTGTCTGCTGAAATTCCGCACGGATCAGGATACCGCCCAGATGAAAGGTACCACCACAGGCAACTTTGGCTGGTTTGACAGTGCCAAGTGCCTCCTGCAAACTGACCTCAGGAACCTGGCCTGGTGAGTTTTGTTTCTCTGGGGTAAGGCCATGGTTCGTGCCCAGTGCCCGGTGGCCGGGAATGGCCGACTGTCTGCTGAAATTCCGCACGGGGCAGGATAACTCCCAGATGCAAGGGGCCCCCACAGGCAACTGTGGCTGGTTTGACAGTGCCAAGTGCCTCCTGCAAACTGACATCAGGAACCTGGCCTGGTGACTTTTGTTTCTCTGGGGAAAGGCCATCATTCTTCTCCAGTGCCCGTTGGCCCGGAGTGGCCGTCTGCCTGCTGAAATTCCACACGGATCAGGATACATCCCAGACCGAAACTAAAACCATAGGCAACTGTGGCTGGTTTGACAGTGCCAAGTGCCTCCTGCCAACTGACATCAGGAACCTGGCCTGGTAACTTTTGTTTCTCTGGCGAAAGGCCATGGTTCATGTCCACGGCCTGGTGGCCCAGAGTGTCCGGCTCCCTCCTGAAATTCAGCATGGATCAGGATGCCTCCCAGATGAAAATTGCCCCCAGAGGCACCTGTGGCTGGTTTGACAGTGCCAAGTGCCTCCTGCAAACTGACATCAGGAACCTGGCCTGGTGACTTTTGTTTCTCTGGGGAAAGGCCATCATTCTTTTCCGGGGCCCGCTGGCCCGGAGTGGCCTGCAGCCTGCTGAAATTCCGCACGGATCAGGATACATCCCAGACCGAAACTAAAACCATAGGCAACTGTGGCTGGTTTGACAGTGCCAAGTGCCTCCTGCCAACTGACATCAGGAACCTGGCCTGGTAAGTTTTATTTCTCTGGGGAAAGGCCATCGTTCATGTCCAGGGCCTTGCGGCGTGAAGTGGCCGGCTGCCTGCTGAAATCCCGCATGGGTCAGGATGCCTCCCAGATGGAAAGTGTCCCCACAGCCAATTGTAGCTGCTTTGACAGTGCCAAGTGCCTCCTGCAAACTGACATCAGGAACCTGGCCTGGTGACTTTTGTTTCTCTGGGGAAAGGTCATGGTTCATATCCTGGACCCGTAGTCCCGGAGTGGCCGGCTGCCTGCTGAAATTCCGCATGGGTCAGGATGCCGCCCAGATGAAAGGTACCACCACAGGCAACTGTGGCAGGTTTGACAGTGCCAAGTGCCTCCTGCAAACTGACATCAGGAACCTGGCCAGGTGACTTTTGTTTCTCAGGGGAAAGTCCATCGTTCCCCTCCAGGGCCCGCTGGCCCGGAATGGCCGACTGTCTGCTGAAATTCCTCACGGATCAGGATACCGCCCAGATGAAAGGTACCACCACAGGCAACTGCGTCTGGTTTGACAGTGCCAAGTGCCACCTGCAAACTGACATCAGGAACCTGGCCTGGTGAGTTTTGTTTCTCTGGGGTAAGGCCATGGTTCGTGCCCAGTGCCCGGTGGCCTGGAGTGGCCAGCAGCCTGCTGAAATTCCGCACAGATGAGGATACCTCCCAGACGCAAGGTGCCCATACAGGTTAGTGTGGCTGGTTTGACAGTGCCAAGTGCCTCCTGCAAACTGACATCAGGAACCTGGCCTGGTGACCTTTATTTCTCTGGGGAAAGGCCATGGTTCCTCTCCAGGGCCCGGTGGCCCGGAGTGGCAGACTGTCTGTTGAAATTCCGCACAGATCAGGATACGTCCCAGATGCAAGGTGCCACCTCTGGCAACTGTGGCTGGTTTGACAGTGCCAAGTGCCTCCTGCAAACTGACATCAGGAACCTGGCCTGGTGACTTTTGTTTCTCTGGGGAAAGGCCATCGTTCGGGTCCAGGGCCGGGTGTCCCTGGGTGTCCGGCTGCCTGCTGAAATTCCGAACGGATTAGGATGCCGCCCAGATGAAAGGTACCACCAGAGGCAACTGTGGCTGGTTTGACAGTGCCAAGTGCCTCCTGCCAACTGACATCAGGAACCTGGCCTGGTGACTTTTGTTTCTCTGGGGAAAGGACATCATTGTTTTCCGGGGCCCGCTGGCCCGGAATGGCCAGCAGCCTGCTGAAATTCCGCACGTATCAGGATACCTCCCAGAGCGAAACTAAAACCATAGGCAACTGTGGCAGGTTTGACAGTGCCAAGTGCCTCCTGCAAACTGACATCTGGAACCTGGCCTGGTAAGTTTTGTTTCTCTGGGGAAAGGCCATCGTTCTTGTCCGGGGCCCGCCGGCCCAGAGTGGCAGGCTGCGTGCTGAAATTCCACACGGTTGAGGATACCTCCCAGATGCAAGGTGCCCCCACAGGCACCTGTGGCTGGTTTGACAGTGCCAAGTGCCTCCTGCAAACTGACATCAGAAACCTGTCCTGGTGATTTTCTTTCTCAGGGGAAAGGCCATCGTTCATGTCCAGTGCCCGGTGGCCCGCTGTTGCCTGCTGCCTGCTGAAATTCCACACGGATGAGGATACCTCACAGATGCAAGGTGCCCCCACAGGCACCTGTGGCTGGTTTGACAGTGCCAAGTACCTCCTACAAATTGACATCGGGAACCTGGCCTGGTGACTTTTGTATCTCTGGGGTAAAGCTATTATTCTTCTTCAGAGCCCGGTGGCTCGGAGTGGCCGGCTGCCTGCTGAAATTCCGCACGGATCAGGATACCTCCCTGGTTCAAGGTGCCGCCACAGCCAACTGTGGCTGCTTTGACAGTGCCAAGCACCTCCTGCAAACTGACATCAGGAACCTGGCCTGGTGAGTTTTGTTTCTCTGGGGAAAGGCCATCATTCATGTCCAGTGCCCGTTGGCCCAGAGTGGCCGGCTGACTGCTGAAATTCCGCACGGATCAGGATACCTCCCAGATGCAAGGTGCCCCCATAGGCACCTGTGCCTGGTTTGACAGTGCCAAGTGCCTCCTGCAAACTGACATCAGGAACCTGGCCTGGTAACTTTTGTTTCTCTGGCGAAAGGCCATGGTTCATGTCCACGGCCTGGTGGCCCCGAGTGTCCGGCTCCCTCCTGAAATTCAGCATGGATCAGGATGCCTCCCAGATGAAAATTGCCCCCAGAGGCACCTGTGGCTGGTTTGACAGTGCCAAGTGCCTCCTGCAAACTGACATCAGGAACCTGGCCTGGTGACTTTTGTTTCTCTGGGGAAAGGCCATCATTCTTTTCCGGGGCCCGCTGGCCCGGAGTGGCCTGCAGCCTGCTGAAATTCCGCACGGATCAGGATACATCCCAGACCGAAACTAAAACCATAGGCAACTGTGGCTGGCTTGACAGTGCCAAGTGCCTCCTGCCAACTGACATCAGGAACCTGGCCTGGTAAGTTTTATTTCTCTGGGGAAAGGCCATCGTTCATGTCCAGGGCCTTGCGGCGGGAAGTGGCCGGCTGCCTGCTGAAATTCCGCATGGGTCAGGATGCCTCCCAGATGGAAAGTGCCCCCACAGACAACTGTGGCTGGTTTGACAGTGCCAAGTGCCTCCTGCAAACTGACATCAGGATCCTGGCCTGGTGACTTTTGTTTCTCTGGGGAAAGGCCATAGATGATGTCCAGTGCCCCCTGGCCCGGAGTGGCCGACTGCCTGCTGAAATTCCGCACGGATCAGGATAGCTCCCAGATGCAAGCTGCCCCCACAGGCACCTGTGGCTGGTTTGACAGTGCCAAGTGCCTCCTGCAAACTGACATCAGGAACCTGGCCTGGTGACTTTTGTTTCTCTGGGGAAAGGTCATGGTTCATATCCTGGACCCGTAGTCCCGGAGTGGCCGGCTGCCTGCTGAAATTCCGAACGGATTAGGATGCCGCCCAGATGAAAGGTACCACCACAGGCAACTGTGGCAGGTTTGACAGTGCCAAGTGCCTCCTGCAAACTGACATCAGGAACCTGGCCTGGTGACTTTTGTTTCTCCTTGGAAAAGCCATGGTTCATGTCCAGGACCTGGTGGTCCGGAGTGGCCGGCCGCCTGCTGAAATTCCGCATGGATCAGGATGCCTCCCACATGAAAAGTGCTCCCACAGGCACCTGTGGCTGGTTTGACAGTGCCAAGTGCCTCCTGGAAACTGACATCAGGAACCTGGCCTGGTGACTTTTGTTTCTCTGGGGAAAGGCCATCGTTCCTCTCCAGGGCCCGCTGGCCCGGAGTGGCCGACTGCCTGCTGAAATTCCGCACGGATCAGGATAACTCCCAGATGAAAGGAGCCCCCACAGGCAACTGTGGCTGGTTTGACAGTGCCAAGTACCTCCTAGAAATTGACATCAGGAACCTGGCCTGGTGACTTTTGTTTCTCTGGCGAAAGGTCATGGTTCATATCTTGAGCCTGGTGTCCTGGAGTGGCCGACTGACTACTGAAATTCTGCACGGATCAGGATGCCTCCCAGATGAAAAGAGCCCCCACAGGCACCTGTGGCTGGTTTGACAGTGCCAAGTGCCTCCTGCAAACTGACATCAGGAACCTGGCCAGGTGACTTTTGTTTCTCTGGGGAAAGGCCATTGTTCCTCTCCAGGGCCCGCTGGCCCGGAATGGCCGACTGTCTGCTGAAATTCCGCACGGATCAGGATACCGCCCAGATGAAAGGTACCACCACAGGCAACTTTGGCTGGTTTGACAGTGCCAAGTGCCTCCTGCAAACTGACCTCAGGAACCTGGCCTGGTGAGTTTTGTTTCTCTGGGGTAAGGCCATGGTTCGTGCCCAGTGCCCGGTGGCCTGGAGTGGCCGGCTGCCTGCTGAAATTCCGCACAGATGAGGATACCTCCCAGAAGCAAGGTGCCCATACAGGTACGTGTGGCTGGTTTGACAGTGCCAAGTGCCTCCTGCAAACTGACATCAGGAACCTGGCCAGGTGACTTTTGTTTCTCTGGGGAAAGGCCATCGTTCCCCTCCAGGGCCCGGCGGCCGGGAATGGCCGACTGTCTGCTGAAATTCCGCACGGATCAGGATAACTCCCAGATGCAAGGTGCCCCCACAGGCAACTGTGGCTGGTTTGACAGTGCCAAGTGCCTCCTGCAAACTGACATCAGGAACCTGGCCTGGTGACTTTTGTTTCTCTGGGGAAAGTCCATGGTTCATGTCCATGGCCTGGGGGCCCCGAGTGGCCGGCTGCCTGCTGAAATTCTGCATGGATCAGGATGCCGCCGAGATGGAAGGTGCCACCACAGGCAACTGTGGCTGGTTTGACACTGCCAAGTGCCTCCTGCAAACTGACATCAGGAACCTGGCCTGCTGACTTTTGTTTCTCAGGGGAAAGGCCATGGTTCATGTCCAGGGCCTGGTAGCCCGGAGTGGCCGGCTGCCTGCTGAAATTCCACATGGATCAGGATGCCTCCCAGATGAAAAATGCCCCCAGAGGAAACTGCGTCAGGTTTGACAGTGCCAAGTGCCTCCTGCAAACTGACATCAGGAACCTGACCTGGTGACATTTGTTTCTCTGGGGAAAGGCCATGGTTCATGTCCAGGGCCTGGGGGCTCGGAGTGGCCGGCTGCCTGCTGAAATTCCGCATGGATCAGGATGCCTCCCAGATGAAAAATGCCCCCACAGGCAACTGCGTCTGGTTTGACAGTGCCAAGTGCCTCCTGCCAACTGACATCAGGAACCTGGCCTGGTAAGTTTTATTTCTCTGGGGAAAGGCCATCGTTCATGTCCAGGGCCTTGCGGCGGGAAGTGGCCGGCTGCCTGCTGAAATTCCGCATGGATCAGGATGCCTCCCAGATGGAAAGTGCCCCCACAGACAACTGTGGCTTTTTTGACAGTGCCAAGTGCCTCCTGCAAACTGACATCAGGATCCTGGCCTGGTGACTTTTGTTTCTCTGGGGAAAGGCCATAGATGATGTCCAGTGCCCCCTGGCCCGGAGTGGCCGACTGCCTGCTGAAATTCCGCACGGATCAGGATAGCTCCCAGATGCAAGCTGCCCCCACAGGCACCTGTGGCTGGTTTGACAGTGCCAAGTGCCTCCTGCAAACTGACATCAGGAACCTGGCCTGGTGACTTTTGTTTCTCTGGGGAAAGGTCATGGTTCATATCCTGGACCCGTAGTCCCAGAGTGGCCGGCTGCCTGCTGAAATTCCGAACGGATTAGGATGCCGCCCAGATGAAAGGTACCACCACAGGCAACTGTGGCAGGTTTGACAGTGCCAAGTGCCTCCTGCAAACTGACATCAGGAACCTGGCCTGGTGACTTTTGTTTCTCCTTGGAAAAGCCATGGTTCATGTCCAGGACCTGGTGGTCCGGAGTGGCCGGCCGCCTGCTGAAATTCCGCATGGATCAGGATGCCTCCCACATGAAAAGTGCTCCCACAGGCACCTGTGGCTGGTTTGACAGTGCCAAGTGCCTCCTGCAAACTGACATCAGGAACCTGGCCTGGTGACTTTTGTTTCTCTGGGGAAAGGCCATCGTTCCTCTCCAGGGCCCGCTGGCCCGGAGTGGCCGACTGCCTGCTGAAATTCCGCACGGATCAGGATAACTCCCAGATGAAAGGAGCCCCAACAGGCAACTGTGGCTGGTTTGACAGTGCCAAGTACCTCCTGCAAACTGACATCAGGAACCTGGCCTGGTGACTTTTGTTTCTCTGGCGAAAGGTCATGGTTCATATCCTGAGCCTGGTGTCCTGGAGTGGCCGACTGACTACTGAAATTCTGCACGGATCAGGATGCCTCCCAGATGAAAAGAGCCCCCACAGGCACCTGTGGCTGGTTTGACAGTGCCAAGTGCCTCCTGCAAACTGACATCAGGAACCTGGCCAGGTGACTTTTGTTTCTCAGGGGAAAGGCCATCGTTCCTCTCCAGGGCCCGCTGGCCCGGAATGGCCGACTGTCTGCTGAAATTCCGCACGGATCAGGATACCGCCCAGATGAAAGGTACCACCACAGGCAACTTTGGCTGGTTTGACAGTGCCAAGTGCCTCCTGCAAACTGACCTCAGGAACCTGGCCTGGTGAGTTTTGTTTCTCTGGGGTAAGGCCATGGTTCGTGCCCAGTGCCCGGTGGCCTGGAGTGGCCGGCTGCCTGCTGAAATTCCGCACAGATGAGGATACCTCCCAGAAGCAAGGTGCCCATACAGGTACGTGTGGCTGGTTTGACAGTGCCAAGTGCCTCCTGCAAACTGACATCAGGAACCTGGCCAGGTGACTTTTGTTTCTCTGGGGAAAGGCCATCGTTCCCCTCCAGGGCCCGGCGGCCGGGAATGGCCGACTGTCTGCTGAAATTCCGCACGGATCAGGATAACTCCCAGATGCAAGGTGCCCCCACAGGCAACTGTGGCTGGTTTGACAGTGCCAAGTGCCTCCTGCAAACTGACATCAGGAACCTGGCCTGGTGACTTTTGTTTCTCTGGGGAAAGGCCATCATTCTTCTCCAGTGCCCCGCGGCCTGGAGTGGCCGGCTGCCTGCTGAAATTCCGCATGGTTGAGGATAACTCCCAGATGAAAGGTGCCCCCACAGGTAACTGTGGCTGGTTTGACAGTGCCAAGTGCCTCCTGCAAACTGACATCAGGAACCTGGCCTGGTGACTTTTGTTTCTCTGGGGAAAGTCCATGGTTCATGTCCATGGCCTGGGGGCCCGTAGTGGCCGGCTGCCTGCTGAGATTCTGCATGGATCAGGATGCCGCCGAGATGGAAGGTGCCACCCCAGGCAACTGTGGCTGGTTTGACACTGCCAAGTGCCTCCTGCAAACTGACATCAGGAACCTGGCCTGCTGACTTTTGTTTCTCAGGGGAAAGGCCATGGTTCATGTCCAGGGCCTGGTAGCCCGGAGTGGCCGGCTGCCTGCTGAAATTCCACATGGATCAGGATGCCTCCCAGATGAAAAATGCCCCCAGAGGAAACTGCGTCAGGTTTGACAGTGCCAAGTGCCTCCTGCAAACTGACATCAGGAACCTGGCCTGGTGACATTTGTTTCTCTGGGGAAAGGCCATGTTTCATGTCTAGGGCCTGGGGGCTCGGAGTGGCCGGCTGCCTGCTGAAATTCCGCATGGATCAGGATGCCTCCCAGATGAAAAATGCCCCCACAGGCAACTGCGTCTGGTTTGACAGTGCCAAGTGCCTCCTGCAAACTGACATCAGGAACCTGGCCTGGTGACTTTTGTTTCTGTGTGTAAAGGCCATCATTCTTTTCCAGGGTACGGTGGCCCGGAGTGGCCGGCTGCCTGCTGAAATTCCGCACGGATCAGGATGCCTCCCAGACCGAAAGTACCACCCAAGGCAAATGTGGCTGGTTTGACAGTGACAAGTGCCTCCTGCAAACAGACATCAGCGACCTGGCCTGCTGAGTTCTGTTTCTCTGGGGAAAGGCCATCGTTCCTCTCCAGGGCCCGGTGGCTCGAGTGGCAGGCTGCCTGCTGAAATTCCAAACGGATCAGGATGCCTCCCAGATGAAAGGTGCTCCCACAGGCAACTGTGGCTGGTTTGACAGTGCCAAGTGCCTCCTGCAAACTGACATCAGGAACCTGGCCTGGTGACTTTTATCTCTCTGGGTAAAGGCCATCATTCGTGTCCAGTGCCCCGCGGCCTGGAGTGGCCGGCTGCCTGCTGAAATTCCTCACGGTTGAGGACATCTCCCAGATGAAAGGTGCCCCCACAGGTAACTGTGGCTGGTTTGACACTGCCAAGTGCCTCCTGCAAACTGACATCAGGAACCTGGCCTGGTGACTTTTGTTTCTCTGGGGAAAAGCCATGGTTCATGTCCACGGCCTGGTGGCCCGGAGTGGCCGGCTGCCTGCTGAAATTCCGCATGGATCAGGATGCCTCCCAGACCGAAAGTACCACCCAAGGCAAATGTGGCTGGTTTGACAGTGCCAAGTGCCTCCTGCAAACTGACATCAGGAACCTGGCCTGCTGACTTTTGTTTCTCAGGAGAAAGGCCATGGTTCATGTCCAGGGCCTGGTGGCCCGGAGTGGCCGGCTGCCTGCTGAAATTCCACATGGAACAGGATGCCTCCCAGATGAAAAATGCCCCCAGAGGAAACTGCGTCAGGTTTGACAGTGCCAAGTGCCTCCTGCAAACTGACATCAGGAACCTGGCCTGGTGACATTTGTTTCTCTGGGGAAAGGCCATGGTTCATGTCCAGGGCCTGGGGGCTCGGAGTGGCCGGCTGCCTGCTGAAATTCCACATGGATCAAGATGCCTCCCAGATGAAAAATGCCCCCAGAGGAAACTGCGTCAGGTTTGACAGTGCCAAGTGCCTCCTGCAAACTGACATCAGGAACCTGGCCTGGTGACTTTTGTTTCTCTGGGGAAAGGCCATGGTTCATGTCCAGGGCCTGGGGGCTCGGAGTGGCCGGCTGCCTGCTGAAATTCCGCATGGATCAGGATGCCTCCCACATGAAAAATGCCCCAACAGGCAACTGCGTCTGGTTTGACAGAGCCAAGTGCCTCCTGCCAACTGACATCAGGAACCTGGCCTGGTGACTTTTGTTTCTCTGTGGAAAGGCCATCATTCTTTTCCAGGGTACGGTGGCCCGGAGTGGCTGGCTGCCTGCTGAAATTCCGCACGGATCAGGATGCCTCCCAGACCGAAAGTACCACCCAAGGCAAATGTGGCTGGTTTGACAGTGCCAAGTGCCTCCTGCAAACAGACATCTGCGACCTGGCCTGCTGAGTTCTGTTTCTCTGGGGAAAGGCCATGGTTCATGTCCAGGGCCTGGGGGCTCGGAGTGGCCGGCTGCCTGCTGAAATTCCGCATGGATCAGGATGCCTCCCACATGAAAAATGCCCCAACAGGCAACTGCGTCTGGTTTGACAGAGCCAAGTGCCTCCTGCAAACTGACATCAGGAACCTGGCCTGGTGACTTTTGTTTCTCTGGGGAAAGGCCATCATTCTTGTCCGGGGCCCAGAGTGGCCTGGGGTGGCCGGCTGCCTGCTGAAATTCCGCACGGTTGAGGATACCTCCCAGATGAAAGGTGCCCCCACAGGCAACTGTGGCTGGTTTGACAGTGCCAAGTGCCTCCTGCAAACTGACATCAGCAACCTGGCCTGGTGACTTTTCTTTCTCTGGGGAACGGCCATGGTTCATGTCCAGGGCCTGGGGGCCCGGAGTGGCCGGCAGCCTACTGAAATTCCGCATGGACCAGGATGCCTCCCAGATGCAAGGTGCCCCCACAGGCAACTGTGGCTGGTTTGACAGTGCCAAGTGCCCCCTGCAAACTGACATCAGGAACCTGGCCTGGTGACTTTTGTTTCTCTGGGGAAAGGCCATCATTCTTGTCCAGGGCCTGGTAGCTCGAGTGGCCGACTGACTGCTGAAATTCCGCATGGATCAGGATGCCTCCCACATGAAAAATGCCCCCACAGGCAACTGTGGCTGGTTTGACAGTGCCAAGTGCCTCCTGCCAACTGACATCTGGAACCTGGCCTGGTGACTTTTGTTTCTCTGGGGAAAGGCCATGGTTCATATCCTGAGCCTGGTGTCCTGGAGTGGCCGGCTGCCTGCTGAAATTCTGCACGGACCAGGATGCCGCCCAGGTGAAAGGTACCACCAGAGGCAACTGCGGCTGGTTTGACAGTGCCAAGTGCCACCTGCAAACTGACATCAGGAACCTGGCCTGGTGACTTTTGTTTCTCTGGGGAAAGGCCATGATTCTTTTCCGGGGTACGGTGGCCCGGAGTGGCCGGCTGCCTGCTGAAATTCCAAAAGGATCAGGATGCCTCCCAGACCGAAAGTACCACCACAGGCAACTGTGGCTGGTTTGACAGTGCCAAGTGCCTCCTGCAAACTGACATCAGGAACCTGGCCTGGTGACTTTAGTTTCTCTGGGGAAAAGCCATGGTTCATGTCCAGGGCCTGGTGGCCCGGAGTGGCCGGCTGCCTGCTGAAATTCCGCATGGATCAGGATGCCTCCCACATGAAAAACACCCCCACAGGCAACTGCGTCAGGTTTGACAGTGCCAAGTGCCTCCTGCAAACTGACATCAGGAACCTGGCCTGGTGACTTTTGTTTCTCTGGGGAAAAGCCATGGTTCATATCCAGGACCTGGTGGCCCGGAGTGTCCGGCTGCCTGCTGAAATTCCACATGGATCAGGAGGCCTCCCAGATGAAAAATGACCCCAGAGGCAACTGTGGCTGGTTTGACAGTGCCAAGTGCCTCCTGCAAACTGACATCAGGAACCTGGCCTGGTGACTTTTGTTTCTCTGGGGAAAGGCCATGGTTCATGTCCAGGACTTGGTGGCCCGGAGTGGCCGGCTGCCTGCTGAAATTCCGCACGGATGAGAATATATCCCAGTTGCAAGGTGCCCCCACAGGCACTGCGTCTGGTTTGACAGTGCCAAGTGCCTCCTGCAAACTGACATCAGGAACCTGGCCTGGTGACTTTTGTTTCTCTGGGGAAAGGCCATCATTCTTGTCCGGGGCCCAGAGTGGCCAGGAGCGGCCGGCTGCCTGCTGAAATTTCACACGGTTGAGGATGCCTCCCAGATGAAAAATGCCCCCACAGGCAACTGCGTCTGGTTTGACAGTGCCAAGTGCCTCCTGCAAACTGACATCAGGAACCTGGCCTGGTGACTTTTGTTTCTCTGGGGAAAGGCCATGGTTCATGTCGAGGGCCTTGTGGCCAGGAGTGGCCGGCTGCCTGCTGAAATTCCGCACGGATGAGGATACATCCCAGTTGCAAGGTGCCCCCACAGGCAACTGCGTCTGGTTTGACAGTGCCAAGTGCCACCTGCAAACTGACATCAGGAACCTGGCCTGGTGACTTTTCTTTTTCTGGGGAAAGGCCATTATTCTTGTCCGGGTCCCGGTGGCCCGGTGTGGCAGGCTGCCTGCTGAAATTCCTCACGGTTCAGGATACCTCCCAGATGCAAGGTGCCCCCACAGGCAACTGCGGCTGGTTTGACAGTGCCAAGTGCCTCCTGCAAACTGACATCAGGAACCTGGCCTGGTGACTTTTCTTTGTCTGGGGAAAGGCCATTATTCTTGTCCGGGTCCCGGTGGCCCGGTGTGGCAGGCTGCCTGCTGAAATTCCGCACGGATGAGGATACATCCCAGTTGCAAGGTCCCCCCACAGGCAACTGCGTCTGGTTTGACAGTGCCAAGTGCCACCTGCAAACTGACATCAGGAACCTGGCCTGGTGACTTTTGTTTCTCTGGGGAAAGGCCATCATTCTTGTCCGGGGCCCAGAGTGGCCGGAGTGGCCGGCTGCCTGCTGAAATTCCACACGGTTGAGGATGCCTCCCAGATGAAAAATGCCCCCACAGGCAACTGCGTCTGGTTTGACAGTGCCAAGTGCCACCTGCAAACTGACATCAGGAACCTGGCCTGGTGTTTTTTGTTTCTCTGGGGAAAGGCCACGGTTCATGTCCAGGGCCTTGTGGCCAGGAGTGGCCGGCTGCCTGCTGAAATTCCGCACGGATGAGGATACATCCCAGTTGCAAGGTGCCCCCACAGGCAACTGCGTCTGGTTTGACAGTGCCAAGTGCCACCTGCAAACTGACATCAGGAACCTGGCCTGGTGACTTTTGTTTCTCTGGGGAAAGGCCATTATTCTTGTCCGGGTCCCGGTGGCCCGGACTGGCAGGCTGCCTGCTGAAATTCCAAAAGGATCAGGATACCTCCCAGATGCAAGGTGCCCCCACAGGCAACTGCGGCTGGTTTGACAGTGCCAAGTGCCTCCTGCAAACTGACATCAGGAACCTGGACTGGTGACTTTTGTTTCTCTGGGGAAAGGCCATGGTTCATGTCCAGGGCTTGGTGGCCCGGAGTGGCCGGCTGCCTGCTGAAATTCCAAATGGATCAGGATACCTCCCAGACCGAAAGTACCACCAGAGGCAACTGTGGCTGGTTTGACAGTGCCAAGTGCCTCCTGCAAACTGACATCAGGAACCTGGCCTGGTGACTTTTGTTTCTCTGGGGAAAGGCCATCATTCTTGTCCGGGGCCCAGAGTGGCCGGAGTGGCCGGCTGCCTGCTGAAATTCCACACGGTTGAGGATGCCTCCCAGATGAAAAATGCCCCCACAGGCAACTGCGTCTGGTTTGACAGTGCCAAGTGCCTCCTGCAAACTGACATCAGGAACCTGGCCTGGTGACTTTTGTTTCTCTGGGGAAAGGCCATGGTTCATGTCCAGGGCCTTGTGGCCAGGAGTGGCAGGCTGCCTGCGGAAATTCCACATGGATCAGAAGGCCTCCCAGATGAAAGGTGCCCCTACAGGCAACTGTGGCTGGTTTGACAGTGCCAAGTGCCTCCTGCAAACTGACATCAGGAACCTGGCCTGGTGACTTTTGTTTCTCTGGGGAAAGGCCATGGTTCATGTCCAGGGCCTTGTGGCCCGGAGAGGCCAGCTGCCTGCTGAAATTCCGCACGGATGAGGATACATCCCAGTTGCAAGGTGCCCCCACAGGCAACTGTGGCTGGTTTGACAGTGCCAAGTGCCACCTGCAAACTGACATCAGGAACCTGGCCTGGTGACTTTTGTTTGTCTGGGGAAAGGCCATTATTCTTGTCCGGGTCCCGGTGGCCCGGAGTGGCAGGCTGCCTGCTGAAATTCCTCACGGATCAGGATACCTCCCAGATGCAAGGTGCCCCCACAGGCAACTGCGGCTGGATTGACAGTGCCAAGTGCCTCCTGCAAACAGACATCAGGAACCTGGCCTGGTGACTTTTGTTTCTCTGGGGAAATGCCATGGTTCGTGTCCAGGGCCTTGTGGCCAGGAGTGGCCGACTGCCTGCTGATATTCCGCACGGATGAGGATACATCCCAGTTGCAAGGTGCCCCCTCAGGCAACTGCGTCTGGTTTGACAGTGCCAAGTGCCACCTGCAAACTGACATCAGGAACCTGGCCTGGTGACTTTTGTTTCTCTGGGGAAAGGCCATTATTCTTGTCCGGGTCCCGGTGGCCCGGTGTGGTAGGCTGCCTGCTGAAATTCCTCACGGTTCAGGATACCTCCCAGATGCAAGGTGCCCCCACAGGCAACTGTGGCTGGTTTGACAGTGCCAAGTGCCTCCTGCAAACTGACATCAGGAACCTGGCCTGGTGACTTTTGTTTCTCTGGGGAAAGGCCATGGTTCATGTCCAGGGCCTTGTGGCCAGGAGTGGCCGGCTGCCTGCTGAAATTCCGCACGGATGAGGATACATCCCAGTTGCAAGGTGCCCCCACAGGCAACTGCGTCTGGTTTGACAGTGCCAAGTGCCACCTGCAAACTGACATCAGGAACCTGGCCTGGTGACTTTTGTTTGTCTGGGGAAAGGCCATTATTCTTGTCCGGGTCCCGGTGGCCCGGACTGGCAGGCTGCCTGCTGAAATTCCAAAAGGATCAGGATACCTCCCAGATGCAAGGTGCCCCCACAGGCAACTGCGGCTGGTTTGACAGTGCCAAGTGCCTCCTGCAAACTGACATCAGGAACCTGGACTGGTGACTTTTGTTTCTCTGGGGAAAGGCCATCGTTCCTCTCCAGGGCCCGCTGGCCCGGAGTGGCCGACTGCCTGCTGAAATTCCGCACGGATCAGGATAACTCCCAGATGAAAGGAGCCCCCACAGGCAACTGTGGCTGGTTTGACAGAGCCAAGTACCTCCTAGAAATTGACATCAGGAACCTGGCCTGGTGACTTTTGTTTCTCTGGCGAAAGGTCATGGTTCATATCTTGAGCCTGGTGTCCTGGAGTGGCCGACTGACTACTGAAATTCTGCACGGATCAGGATGCCTCCCAGATGAAAAGAGCCCCCACAGGCACCTGTGGCTGGTTTGACAGTGCCAAGTGCCTCCTGCAAACTGACATCAGGAACCTGGCCAGGTGACTTTTGTTTCTCTGGGGAAAGGCCATTGTTCCTCTCCAGGGCCCGCTGGCCCGGAATGGCCGACTGTCTGCTGAAATTCCGCACGGATCAGGATACCGCCCAGATGAAAGGTACCACCACAGGCAACTTTGGCTGGTTTGACAGTGCCAAGTGCCTCCTGCAAACTGACCTCAGGAACCTGGCCTGGTGAGTTTTGTTTCTCTGGGGTAAGGCCATGGTTCGTGCCCAGTGCCCGGTGGCCTGGAGTGGCCGGCTGCCTGCTGAAATTCCGCACAGATGAGGATACCTCCCAGAAGCAAGGTGCCCATACAGGTACGTGTGGCTGGTTTGACAGTGCCAAGTGCCTCCTGCAAACTGACATCAGGAACCTGGCCAGGTGACTTTTGTTTCTCTGGGGAAAGGCCATCGTTCCCCTCCAGGGCCCGGCGGCCGGGAATGGCCGACTGTCTGCTGAAATTCCGCACGGATCAGGATAACTCCCAGATGCAAGGTGCCCCCACAGGCAACTGTGGCTGGTTTGACAGTGCCAAGTGCCTCCTGCAAACTGACATCAGGAACCTGGCCTGGTGACTTTTGTTTCTCTGGGGAAAGTCCATGGTTCATGTCCATGGCCTGGGGGCCCCGAGTGGCCGGCTGCCTGCTGAAATTCTGCATGGATCAGGATGCCGCCGAGATGGAAGGTGCCACCACAGGCAACTGTGGCTGGTTTGACACTGCCAAGTGCCTCCTGCAAACTGACATCAGGAACCTGGCCTGCTGACTTTTGTTTCTCAGGGGAAAGGCCGTGGTTCATGTCCAGGGCCTGGTAGCCCGGAGTGGCCGGCTGCCTGCTGAAATTCCACATGGATCAGGATGCCTCCCAGATGAAAAATGCCCCCAGAGGAAACTGCGTCAGGTTTGACAGTGCCAAGTGCCTCCTGCAAACTGACATCAGGAACCTGACCTGGTGACATTTGTTTCTCTGGGGAAAGGCCATGGTTCATGTCCAGGGCCTGGGGGCTCGGAGTGGCCGGCTGCCTGCTGAAATTCCGCATGGATCAGGATGCCTCCCAGATGAAAAATGCCCCCACAGGCAACTGCGTCTGGTTTGACAGTGCCAAGTGCCTCCTGCCAACTGACATCAGGAACCTGGCCTGGTAAGTTTTATTTCTCTGGGGAAAGGCCATCGTTCATGTCCAGGGCCTTGCGGCGGGAAGTGGCCGGCTGCCTGCTGAAATTCCGCATGGATCAGGATGCCTCCCAGATGGAAAGTGCCCCCACAGACAACTGTGGCTTTTTTGACAGTGCCAAGTGCCTCCTGCAAACTGACATCAGGATCCTGGCCTGGTGACTTTTGTTTCTCTGGGGAAAGGCCATAGATGATGTCCAGTGCCCCCTGGCCCGGAGTGGCCGACTGCCTGCTGAAATTCCGCACGGATCAGGATAGCTCCCAGATGCAAGCTGCCCCCACAGGCACCTGTGGCTGGTTTGACAGTGCCAAGTGCCTCCTGCAAACTGACATCAGGAACCTGGCCTGGTGACTTTTGTTTCTCTGGGGAAAGGTCATGGTTCATATCCTGGACCCGTAGTCCCAGAGTGGCCGGCTGCCTGCTGAAATTCCGAACGGATTAGGATGCCGCCCAGATGAAAGGTACCACCACAGGCAACTGTGGCAGGTTTGACAGTGCCAAGTGCCTCCTGCAAACTGACATCAGGAACCTGGCCTGGTGACTTTTGTTTCTCCTTGGAAAAGCCATGGTTCATGTCCAGGACCTGGTGGTCCGGAGTGGCCGGCCGCCTGCTGAAATTCCGCATGGATCAGGATGCCTCCCACATGAAAAGTGCTCCCACAGGCACCTGTGGCTGGTTTGACAGTGCCAAGTGCCTCCTGCAAACTGACATCAGGAACCTGGCCTGGTGACTTTTGTTTCTCTGGGGAAAGGCCATCGTTCCTCTCCAGGGCCCGCTGGCCCGGAGTGGCCGACTGCCTGCTGAAATTCCGCACGGATCAGGATAACTCCCAGATGAAAGGAGCCCCAACAGGCAACTGTGGCTGGTTTGACAGTGCCAAGTACCTCCTGCAAACTGACATCAGGAACCTGGCCTGGTGACTTTTGTTTCTCTGGCGAAAGGTCATGGTTCATATCCTGAGCCTGGTGTCCTGGAGTGGCCGACTGACTACTGAAATTCTGCACGGATCAGGATGCCTCCCAGATGAAAAGAGCCCCCACAGGCACCTGTGGCTGGTTTGACAGTGCCAAGTGCCTCCTGCAAACTGACATCAGGAACCTGGCCAGGTGACTTTTGTTTCTCAGGGGAAAGGCCATCGTTCCTCTCCAGGGCCCGCTGGCCCGGAATGGCCGACTGTCTGCTGAAATTCCGCACGGATCAGGATACCGCCCAGATGAAAGGTACCACCACAGGCAACTTTGGCTGGTTTGACAGTGCCAAGTGCCTCCTGCAAACTGACCTCAGGAACCTGGCCTGGTGAGTTTTGTTTCTCTGGGGTAAGGCCATGGTTCGTGCCCAGTGCCCGGTGGCCTGGAGTGGCCGGCTGCCTGCTGAAATTCCGCACAGATGAGGATACCTCCCAGAAGCAAGGTGCCCATACAGGTACGTGTGGCTGGTTTGACAGTGCCAAGTGCCTCCTGCAAACTGACATCAGGAACCTGGCCAGGTGACTTTTGTTTCTCTGGGGAAAGGCCATCGTTCCCCTCCAGGGCCCGGCGGCCGGGAATGGCCGACTGTCTGCTGAAATTCCGCACGGATCAGGATAACTCCCAGATGCAAGGTGCCCCCACAGGCAACTGTGGCTGGTTTGACAGTGCCAAGTGCCTCCTGCAAACTGACATCAGGAACCTGGCCTGGTGACTTTTGTTTCTCTGGGGAAAGGCCATCATTCTTCTCCAGTGCCCCGCGGCCTGGAGTGGCCGGCTGCCTGCTGAAATTCCGCATGGTTGAGGATAACTCCCAGATGAAAGGTGCCCCCACAGGTAACTGTGGCTGGTTTGACAGTGCCAAGTGCCTCCTGCAAACTGACATCAGGAACCTGGCCTGGTGACTTTTGTTTCTCTGGGGAAAGTCCATGGTTCATGTCCATGGCCTGGGGGCCCGTAGTGGCCGGCTGCCTGCTGAGATTCTGCATGGATCAGGATGCCGCCGAGATGGAAGGTGCCACCCCAGGCAACTGTGGCTGGTTTGACACTGCCAAGTGCCTCCTGCAAACTGACATCAGGAACCTGGCCTGCTGACTTTTGTTTCTCAGGGGAAAGGCCATGGTTCATGTCCAGGGCCTGGTAGCCCGGAGTGGCCGGCTGCCTGCTGAAATTCCACATGGATCAGGATGCCTCCCAGATGAAAAATGCCCCCAGAGGAAACTGCGTCAGGTTTGACAGTGCCAAGTGCCTCCTGCAAACTGACATCAGGAACCTGGCCTGGTGACATTTGTTTCTCTGGGGAAAGGCCATGTTTCATGTCTAGGGCCTGGGGGCTCGGAGTGGCCGGCTGCCTGCTGAAATTCCGCATGGATCAGGATGCCTCCCAGATGAAAAATGCCCCCACAGGCAACTGCGTCTGGTTTGACAGTGCCAAGTGCCTCCTGCAAACTGACATCAGGAACCTGGCCTGGTGACTTTTGTTTCTGTGTGTAAAGGCCATCATTCTTTTCCAGGGTACGGTGGCCCGGAGTGGCCGGCTGCCTGCTGAAATTCCGCACGGATCAGGATGCCTCCCAGACCGAAAGTACCACCCAAGGCAAATGTGGCTGGTTTGACAGTGACAAGTGCCTCCTGCAAACAGACATCAGCGACCTGGCCTGCTGAGTTCTGTTTCTCTGGGGAAAGGCCATCGTTCCTCTCCAGGGCCCGGTGGCTCGAGTGGCAGGCTGCCTGCTGAAATTCCAAACGGATCAGGATGCCTCCCAGATGAAAGGTGCTCCCACAGGCAACTGTGGCTGGTTTGACAGTGCCAAGTGCCTCCTGCAAACTGACATCAGGAACCTGGCCTGGTGACTTTTATCTCTCTGGGTAAAGGCCATCATTCGTGTCCAGTGCCCCGCGGCCTGGAGTGGCCGGCTGCCTGCTGAAATTCCTCACGGTTGAGGACATCTCCCAGATGAAAGGTGCCCCCACAGGTAACTGTGGCTGGTTTGACACTGCCAAGTGCCTCCTGCAAACTGACATCAGGAACCTGGCCTGGTGACTTTTGTTTCTCTGGGGAAAAGCCATGGTTCATGTCCACGGCCTGGTGGCCCGGAGTGGCCGGCTGCCTGCTGAAATTCCGCATGGATCAGGATGCCTCCCAGACCGAAAGTACCACCCAAGGCAAATGTGGCTGGTTTGACAGTGCCAAGTGCCTCCTGCAAACTGACATCAGGAACCTGGCCTGCTGACTTTTGTTTCTCAGGAGAAAGGCCATGGTTCATGTCCAGGGCCTGGTGGCCCGGAGTGGCCGGCTGCCTGCTGAAATTCCACATGGAACAGGATGCCTCCCAGATGAAAAATGCCCCCAGAGGAAACTGCGTCAGGTTTGACAGTGCCAAGTGCCTCCTGCAAACTGACATCAGGAACCTGGCCTGGTGACATTTGTTTCTCTGGGGAAAGGCCATGGTTCATGTCCAGGGCCTGGGGGCTCGGAGTGGCCGGCTGCCTGCTGAAATTCCACATGGATCAAGATGCCTCCCAGATGAAAAATGCCCCCAGAGGAAACTGCGTCAGGTTTGACAGTGCCAAGTGCCTCCTGCAAACTGACATCAGGAACCTGGCCTGGTGACTTTTGTTTCTCTGGGGAAAGGCCATGGTTCATGTCCAGGGCCTGGGGGCTCGGAGTGGCCGGCTGCCTGCTGAAATTCCGCATGGATCAGGATGCCTCCCACATGAAAAATGCCCCAACAGGCAACTGCGTCTGGTTTGACAGAGCCAAGTGCCTCCTGCCAACTGACATCAGGAACCTGGCCTGGTGACTTTTGTTTCTCTGTGGAAAGGCCATCATTCTTTTCCAGGGTACGGTGGCCCGGAGTGGCTGGCTGCCTGCTGAAATTCCGCACGGATCAGGATGCCTCCCAGACCGAAAGTACCACCCAAGGCAAATGTGGCTGGTTTGACAGTGCCAAGTGCCTCCTGCAAACAGACATCTGCGACCTGGCCTGCTGAGTTCTGTTTCTCTGGGGAAAGGCCATGGTTCATGTCCAGGGCCTGGGGGCTCGGAGTGGCCGGCTGCCTGCTGAAATTCCGCATGGATCAGGATGCCTCCCACATGAAAAATGCCCCAACAGGCAACTGCGTCTGGTTTGACAGAGCCAAGTGCCTCCTGCAAACTGACATCAGGAACCTGGCCTGGTGACTTTTGTTTCTCTGGGGAAAGGCCATCATTCTTGTCCGGGGCCCAGAGTGGCCTGGGGTGGCCGGCTGCCTGCTGAAATTCCGCACGGTTGAGGATACCTCCCAGATGAAAGGTGCCCCCACAGGCAACTGTGGCTGGTTTGACAGTGCCAAGTGCCTCCTGCAAACTGACATCAGCAACCTGGCCTGGTGACTTTTCTTTCTCTGGGGAACGGCCATGGTTCATGTCCAGGGCCTGGGGGCCCGGAGTGGCCGGCAGCCTACTGAAATTCCGCATGGACCAGGATGCCTCCCAGATGCAAGGTGCCCCCACAGGCAACTGTGGCTGGTTTGACAGTGCCAAGTGCCCCCTGCAAACTGACATCAGGAACCTGGCCTGGTGACTTTTGTTTCTCTGGGGAAAGGCCATCATTCTTGTCCAGGGCCTGGTAGCTCGAGTGGCCGACTGACTGCTGAAATTCCGCATGGATCAGGATGCCTCCCACATGAAAAATGCCCCCACAGGCAACTGTGGCTGGTTTGACAGTGCCAAGTGCCTCCTGCCAACTGACATCTGGAACCTGGCCTGGTGACTTTTGTTTCTCTGGGGAAAGGCCATGGTTCATATCCTGAGCCTGGTGTCCTGGAGTGGCCGGCTGCCTGCTGAAATTCTGCACGGACCAGGATGCCGCCCAGGTGAAAGGTACCACCAGAGGCAACTGCGGCTGGTTTGACAGTGCCAAGTGCCACCTGCAAACTGACATCAGGAACCTGGCCTGGTGACTTTTGTTTCTCTGGGGAAAGGCCATGATTCTTTTCCGGGGTACGGTGGCCCGGAGTGGCCGGCTGCCTGCTGAAATTCCAAAAGGATCAGGATGCCTCCCAGACCGAAAGTACCACCACAGGCAACTGTGGCTGGTTTGACAGTGCCAAGTGCCTCCTGCAAACTGACATCAGGAACCTGGCCTGGTGACTTTAGTTTCTCTGGGGAAAAGCCATGGTTCATGTCCAGGGCCTGGTGGCCCGGAGTGGCCGGCTGCCTGCTGAAATTCCGCATGGATCAGGATGCCTCCCACATGAAAAACACCCCCACAGGCAACTGCGTCAGGTTTGACAGTGCCAAGTGCCTCCTGCAAACTGACATCAGGAACCTGGCCTGGTGACTTTTGTTTCTCTGGGGAAAAGCCATGGTTCATATCCAGGACCTGGTGGCCCGGAGTGTCCGGCTGCCTGCTGAAATTCCACATGGATCAGGAGGCCTCCCAGATGAAAAATGACCCCAGAGGCAACTGTGGCTGGTTTGACAGTGCCAAGTGCCTCCTGCAAACTGACATCAGGAACCTGGCCTGGTGACTTTTGTTTCTCTGGGGAAAGGCCATGGTTCATGTCCAGGACTTGGTGGCCCGGAGTGGCCGGCTGCCTGCTGAAATTCCGCACGGATGAGAATATATCCCAGTTGCAAGGTGCCCCCACAGGCACTGCGTCTGGTTTGACAGTGCCAAGTGCCTCCTGCAAACTGACATCAGGAACCTGGCCTGGTGACTTTTGTTTCTCTGGGGAAAGGCCATCATTCTTGTCCGGGGCCCAGAGTGGCCAGGAGCGGCCGGCTGCCTGCTGAAATTTCACACGGTTGAGGATGCCTCCCAGATGAAAAATGCCCCCACAGGCAACTGCGTCTGGTTTGACAGTGCCAAGTGCCTCCTGCAAACTGACATCAGGAACCTGGCCTGGTGACTTTTGTTTCTCTGGGGAAAGGCCATGGTTCATGTCGAGGGCCTTGTGGCCAGGAGTGGCCGGCTGCCTGCTGAAATTCCGCACGGATGAGGATACATCCCAGTTGCAAGGTGCCCCCACAGGCAACTGCGTCTGGTTTGACAGTGCCAAGTGCCACCTGCAAACTGACATCAGGAACCTGGCCTGGTGACTTTTCTTTTTCTGGGGAAAGGCCATTATTCTTGTCCGGGTCCCGGTGGCCCGGTGTGGCAGGCTGCCTGCTGAAATTCCTCACGGTTCAGGATACCTCCCAGATGCAAGGTGCCCCCACAGGCAACTGCGGCTGGTTTGACAGTGCCAAGTGCCTCCTGCAAACTGACATCAGGAACCTGGCCTGGTGACTTTTCTTTGTCTGGGGAAAGGCCATTATTCTTGTCCGGGTCCCGGTGGCCCGGTGTGGCAGGCTGCCTGCTGAAATTCCGCACGGATGAGGATACATCCCAGTTGCAAGGTCCCCCCACAGGCAACTGCGTCTGGTTTGACAGTGCCAAGTGCCACCTGCAAACTGACATCAGGAACCTGGCCTGGTGACTTTTGTTTCTCTGGGGAAAGGCCATCATTCTTGTCCGGGGCCCAGAGTGGCCGGAGTGGCCGGCTGCCTGCTGAAATTCCACACGGTTGAGGATGCCTCCCAGATGAAAAATGCCCCCACAGGCAACTGCGTCTGGTTTGACAGTGCCAAGTGCCACCTGCAAACTGACATCAGGAACCTGGCCTGGTGTTTTTTGTTTCTCTGGGGAAAGGCCACGGTTCATGTCCAGGGCCTTGTGGCCAGGAGTGGCCGGCTGCCTGCTGAAATTCCGCACGGATGAGGATACATCCCAGTTGCAAGGTGCCCCCACAGGCAACTGCGTCTGGTTTGACAGTGCCAAGTGCCACCTGCAAACTGACATCAGGAACCTGGCCTGGTGACTTTTGTTTCTCTGGGGAAAGGCCATTATTCTTGTCCGGGTCCCGGTGGCCCGGACTGGCAGGCTGCCTGCTGAAATTCCAAAAGGATCAGGATACCTCCCAGATGCAAGGTGCCCCCACAGGCAACTGCGGCTGGTTTGACAGTGCCAAGTGCCTCCTGCAAACTGACATCAGGAACCTGGACTGGTGACTTTTGTTTCTCTGGGGAAAGGCCATGGTTCATGTCCAGGGCTTGGTGGCCCGGAGTGGCCGGCTGCCTGCTGAAATTCCAAATGGATCAGGATACCTCCCAGACCGAAAGTACCACCAGAGGCAACTGTGGCTGGTTTGACAGTGCCAAGTGCCTCCTGCAAACTGACATCAGGAACCTGGCCTGGTGACTTTTGTTTCTCTGGGGAAAGGCCATCATTCTTGTCCGGGGCCCAGAGTGGCCGGAGTGGCCGGCTGCCTGCTGAAATTCCACACGGTTGAGGATGCCTCCCAGATGAAAAATGCCCCCACAGGCAACTGCGTCTGGTTTGACAGTGCCAAGTGCCTCCTGCAAACTGACATCAGGAACCTGGCCTGGTGACTTTTGTTTCTCTGGGGAAAGGCCATGGTTCATGTCCAGGGCCTTGTGGCCAGGAGTGGCAGGCTGCCTGCGGAAATTCCACATGGATCAGAAGGCCTCCCAGATGAAAGGTGCCCCTACAGGCAACTGTGGCTGGTTTGACAGTGCCAAGTGCCTCCTGCAAACTGACATCAGGAACCTGGCCTGGTGACTTTTGTTTCTCTGGGGAAAGGCCATGGTTCATGTCCAGGGCCTTGTGGCCCGGAGAGGCCAGCTGCCTGCTGAAATTCCGCACGGATGAGGATACATCCCAGTTGCAAGGTGCCCCCACAGGCAACTGTGGCTGGTTTGACAGTGCCAAGTGCCACCTGCAAACTGACATCAGGAACCTGGCCTGGTGACTTTTGTTTGTCTGGGGAAAGGCCATTATTCTTGTCCGGGTCCCGGTGGCCCGGAGTGGCAGGCTGCCTGCTGAAATTCCTCACGGATCAGGATACCTCCCAGATGCAAGGTGCCCCCACAGGCAACTGCGGCTGGATTGACAGTGCCAAGTGCCTCCTGCAAACAGACATCAGGAACCTGGCCTGGTGACTTTTGTTTCTCTGGGGAAATGCCATGGTTCGTGTCCAGGGCCTTGTGGCCAGGAGTGGCCGACTGCCTGCTGATATTCCGCACGGATGAGGATACATCCCAGTTGCAAGGTGCCCCCTCAGGCAACTGCGTCTGGTTTGACAGTGCCAAGTGCCACCTGCAAACTGACATCAGGAACCTGGCCTGGTGACTTTTGTTTCTCTGGGGAAAGGCCATTATTCTTGTCCGGGTCCCGGTGGCCCGGTGTGGTAGGCTGCCTGCTGAAATTCCTCACGGTTCAGGATACCTCCCAGATGCAAGGTGCCCCCACAGGCAACTGTGGCTGGTTTGACAGTGCCAAGTGCCTCCTGCAAACTGACATCAGGAACCTGGCCTGGTGACTTTTGTTTCTCTGGGGAAAGGCCATGGTTCATGTCCAGGGCCTTGTGGCCAGGAGTGGCCGGCTGCCTGCTGAAATTCCGCACGGATCAGGATACATCCCAGTTGCAAGGTGCCCCCACAGGCAACTGCGTCTGGTTTGACAGTGCCAAGTGCCACCTGCAAACTGACATCAGGAACCTGGCCTGGTGACTTTTGTTTCTCTGGGGAAAGGCCATCATTCTTGTCCGGGGCCCAGAGTGGCCGGAGTGGCCGGCTGCCTGCTGAAATTCCACACGGTTGAGGATGCCTCCCAGATGAAAAATGCCCCCACAGGCAACTGCGTCTGGTTTGACAGTGCCAAGTGCCACCTGCAAACTGACATCAGGAACCTGGCCTGGTGTTTTTTTTTTCTCTGGGGAAAGGCCACGGTTCATGTCCAGGGCCTTGTGGCCAGGAGTGGCCGGCTGCCTGCTGAAATTCCGCACGGATGAGGATACATCCCAGTTGCAAGGTGCCCCCACAGGCAACTGCGTCTGGTTTGACAGTGCCAAGTGCCACCTGCAAACTGACATCAGGAACCTGGCCTGGTGACTTTTGTTTGTCTGGGGAAAGGCCATTATTCTTGTCCGGGTCCCGGTGGCCCGGACTGGCAGGCTGCCTGCTGAAATTCCAAAAGGATCAGGATACCTCCCAGATGCAAGGTGCCCCCACAGGCAACTGCGGCTGGTTTGACAGTGCCAAGTGCCTCCTGCAAACTGACATCAGGAACCTGGACTGGTGACTTTTGTTTCTCTGGGGAAAGGCCATGGTTCATGTCCAGGGCTTGGTGGCCCGGAGTGGCCGGCTGCCTGCTGAAATTCCAAATGGATCAGGATACCTCCCAGACCGAAAGTACCACCAGAGGCAACTGTGGCTGGTTTGACAGTGCCAAGTGCCTCCTGCAAACTGACATCAGGAACCTGGCCTGGTGACTTTTGTTTCTCTGGGGAAAGGCCATCATTCTTGTCCGGGGCCCAGAGTGGCCGGAGTGGCCGGCTGCCTGCTGAAATTCCACACGGTTGAGGATGCCTCCCAGATGAAAAATGCCCCCACAGGCAACTGCGTCTGGTTTGACAGTGCCAAGTGCCTCCTGCAAACTGACATCAGGAACCTGGCCTGGTGACTTTTGTTTCTCTGGGGAAAGGCCATGGTTCATGTCCAGGGCCTTATGGCCAGGAGTGGCAGGCTGCCTGCGGAAATTCCACATGGATCAGAAGGCCTCCCAGATGAAAGGTGCCCCTACAGGCAACTGTGGCTGGTTTGACAGTGCCAAGTGCCTCCTGCAAACTGACATCAGGAACCTGGCCTGGTGACTTTTGTTTCTCTGGGGAAAGGCCATGGTTCATGTCCAGGGCCTTGTGGCCCGGAGAGGCCAGCTGCCTGCTGAAATTCCGCACGGATGAGGATACATCCCAGTTGCAAGGTGCCCCCACAGGCAACTGTGGCTGGTTTGACAGTGCCAAGTGCCACCTGCAAACTGACATCAGGAACCTGGCCTGGTGACTTTTGTTTGTCTGGGGAAAGGCCATTATTCTTGTCCGGGTCCCGGTGGCCCGGAGTGGCAGGCTGCCTGCTGAAATTCCTCACGGATCAGGATACCTCCCA
Organism: Passer domesticus; assembly: GCF_036417665.1. Lineage (NCBI taxonomy): Eukaryota > Metazoa > Chordata > Aves > Passeriformes > Passeridae > Passer > Passer domesticus. Next base: position 62,305,319 of record NC_087474.1, read on the forward strand.
GATGCAAGGTGCCCCCACAGGCAACTGCGGCTGGATTGACAGTGCCAAGTGCCTCCTGCAAACAGACATCAGGAACCTGGCCTGGTGACTTTTGTTTCTCTGGGGAAATGCCATGGTTCGTGTCCAGGGCCTTGTGGCCAGGAGTGGCCGACTGCCTGCTGATATTCCGCACGGATGAGGATACATCCCAGTTGCAAGGTGCCCCCTCAGGCAACTGCGTCTGGTTTGACAGTGCCAAGTGCCACCTGCAAACTGACATCAGGAACCTGGCCTGGTGACTTTTGTTTCTCTGGGGAAAGGCCATCATTCTTGTCCGGGGCCCAGAGTGGCCTGGGGTGGCCGGCTGCCTGCTGAAATTCCGCACGGTTGAGGATACCTCCCAGATGAAAGGTGCCCCCACAGGCAACTGTGGCTGGTTTGACAGTGCCAAGTGCCTCCTGCAAACTGACATCAGCAACCTGGCCTGGTGACTTTTCTTTCTCTGGGGAACGGCCATGGTTCATGTCCAGGGCCTGGGGGCCCGGAGTGGCCGGCAGCCTACTGAAATTCCGCATGGACCAGGATGCCTCCCAGATGCAAGGTGCCCCCACAGGCAACTGTGGCTGGTTTGACAGTGCCAAGTGCCCCCTGCAAACTGACATCAGGAACCTGGCCTGGTGACTTTTGTTTCTCTGGGGAAAGGCCATCATTCTTGTCCAGGGCCTGGTAGCTCGAGTGGCCGACTGACTGCTGAAATTCCGCATGGATCAGGATGCCTCCCACATGAAAAATGCCCCCACAGGCAACTGTGGCTGGTTTGACAGTGCCAAGTGCCTCCTGCCAACTGACATCTGGAACCTGGCCTGGTGACTTTTGTTTCTCTGGGGAAAGGCCATGGTTCATATCCTGAGCCTGGTGTCCTGGAGTGGCCGGCTGCCTGCTGAAATTCTGCACGGACCAGGATGCCGCCCAGGTGAAAGGTACCACCAGAGGCAACTGCGGCTGGTTTGACAGTGCCAAGTGCCACCTGCAAACTGACATCAGGAACCTGGCCTGGTGACTTTTGTTTCTCTGGGGAAAGGCCATGATTCTTTTCCGGGGTACGGTGGCCCGGAGTGGCCGGCTGCCTGCTGAAATTCCAAAAGGATCAGGATGCCTCCCAGACCGAAAGTACCACCACAGGCAACTGTGGCTGGTTTGACAGTGCCAAGTGCCTCCTGCAAACTGACATCAGGAACCTGGCCTGGTGACTTTAGTTTCTCTGGGGAAAAGCCATGGTTCATGTCCAGGGCCTGGTGGCCCGGAGTGGCCGGCTGCCTGCTGAAATTCCGCATGGATCAGGATGCCTCCCACATGAAAAACACCCCCACAGGCAACTGCGTCAGGTTTGACAGTGCCAAGTGCCTCCTGCAAACTGACATCAGGAACCTGGCCTGGTGACTTTTGTTTCTCTGGGGAAAAGCCATGGTTCATATCCAGGACCTGGTGGCCCGGAGTGTCCGGCTGCCTGCTGAAATTCCACATGGATCAGGAGGCCTCCCAGATGAAAAATGACCCCAGAGGCAACTGTGGCTGGTTTGACAGTGCCAAGTGCCTCCTGCAAACTGACATCAGGAACCTGGCCTGGTGACTTTTGTTTCTCTGGGGAAAGGCCATGGTTCATGTCCAGGACTTGGTGGCCCGGAGTGGCCGGCTGCCTGCTGAAATTCCGCACGGATGAGAATATATCCCAGTTGCAAGGTGCCCCCACAGGCACTGCGTCTGGTTTGACAGTGCCAAGTGCCTCCTGCAAACTGACATCAGGAACCTGGCCTGGTGACTTTTGTTTCTCTGGGGAAAGGCCATCATTCTTGTCCGGGGCCCAGAGTGGCCAGGAGCGGCCGGCTGCCTGCTGAAATTTCACACGGTTGAGGATGCCTCCCAGATGAAAAATGCCCCCACAGGCAACTGCGTCTGGTTTGACAGTGCCAAGTGCCTCCTGCAAACTGACATCAGGAACCTGGCCTGGTGACTTTTGTTTCTCTGGGGAAAGGCCATGGTTCATGTCGAGGGCCTTGTGGCCAGGAGTGGCCGGCTGCCTGCTGAAATTCCGCACGGATGAGGATACATCCCAGTTGCAAGGTGCCCCCACAGGCAACTGCGTCTGGTTTGACAGTGCCAAGTGCCACCTGCAAACTGACATCAGGAACCTGGCCTGGTGACTTTTCTTTTTCTGGGGAAAGGCCATTATTCTTGTCCGGGTCCCGGTGGCCCGGTGTGGCAGGCTGCCTGCTGAAATTCCTCACGGTTCAGGATACCTCCCAGATGCAAGGTGCCCCCACAGGCAACTGCGGCTGGTTTGACAGTGCCAAGTGCCTCCTGCAAACTGACATCAGGAACCTGGCCTGGTGACTTTTCTTTGTCTGGGGAAAGGCCATTATTCTTGTCCGGGTCCCGGTGGCCCGGTGTGGCAGGCTGCCTGCTGAAATTCCGCACGGATGAGGATACATCCCAGTTGCAAGGTCCCCCCACAGGCAACTGCGTCTGGTTTGACAGTGCCAAGTGCCACCTGCAAACTGACATCAGGAACCTGGCCTGGTGACTTTTGTTTCTCTGGGGAAAGGCCATCATTCTTGTCCGGGGCCCAGAGTGGCCGGAGTGGCCGGCTGCCTGCTGAAATTCCACACGGTTGAGGATGCCTCCCAGATGAAAAATGCCCCCACAGGCAACTGCGTCTGGTTTGACAGTGCCAAGTGCCACCTGCAAACTGACATCAGGAACCTGGCCTGGTGTTTTTTGTTTCTCTGGGGAAAGGCCACGGTTCATGTCCAGGGCCTTGTGGCCAGGAGTGGCCGGCTGCCTGCTGAAATTCCGCACGGATGAGGATACATCCCAGTTGCAAGGTGCCCCCACAGGCAACTGCGTCTGGTTTGACAGTGCCAAGTGCCACCTGCAAACTGACATCAGGAACCTGGCCTGGTGACTTTTGTTTCTCTGGGGAAAGGCCATTATTCTTGTCCGGGTCCCGGTGGCCCGGACTGGCAGGCTGCCTGCTGAAATTCCAAAAGGATCAGGATACCTCCCAGATGCAAGGTGCCCCCACAGGCAACTGCGGCTGGTTTGACAGTGCCAAGTGCCTCCTGCAAACTGACATCAGGAACCTGGACTGGTGACTTTTGTTTCTCTGGGGAAAGGCCATGGTTCATGTCCAGGGCTTGGTGGCCCGGAGTGGCCGGCTGCCTGCTGAAATTCCAAATGGATCAGGATACCTCCCAGACCGAAAGTACCACCAGAGGCAACTGTGGCTGGTTTGACAGTGCCAAGTGCCTCCTGCAAACTGACATCAGGAACCTGGCCTGGTGACTTTTGTTTCTCTGGGGAAAGGCCATCATTCTTGTCCGGGGCCCAGAGTGGCCGGAGTGGCCGGCTGCCTGCTGAAATTCCACACGGTTGAGGATGCCTCCCAGATGAAAAATGCCCCCACAGGCAACTGCGTCTGGTTTGACAGTGCCAAGTGCCTCCTGCAAACTGACATCAGGAACCTGGCCTGGTGACTTTTGTTTCTCTGGGGAAAGGCCATGGTTCATGTCCAGGGCCTTGTGGCCAGGAGTGGCAGGCTGCCTGCGGAAATTCCACATGGATCAGAAGGCCTCCCAGATGAAAGGTGCCCCTACAGGCAACTGTGGCTGGTTTGACAGTGCCAAGTGCCTCCTGCAAACTGACATCAGGAACCTGGCCTGGTGACTTTTGTTTCTCTGGGGAAAGGCCATGGTTCATGTCCAGGGCCTTGTGGCCCGGAGAGGCCAGCTGCCTGCTGAAATTCCGCACGGATGAGGATACATCCCAGTTGCAAGGTGCCCCCACAGGCAACTGTGGCTGGTTTGACAGTGCCAAGTGCCACCTGCAAACTGACATCAGGAACCTGGCCTGGTGACTTTTGTTTGTCTGGGGAAAGGCCATTATTCTTGTCCGGGTCCCGGTGGCCCGGAGTGGCAGGCTGCCTGCTGAAATTCCTCACGGATCAGGATACCTCCCAGATGCAAGGTGCCCCCACAGGCAACTGCGGCTGGATTGACAGTGCCAAGTGCCTCCTGCAAACAGACATCAGGAACCTGGCCTGGTGACTTTTGTTTCTCTGGGGAAATGCCATGGTTCGTGTCCAGGGCCTTGTGGCCAGGAGTGGCCGACTGCCTGCTGATATTCCGCACGGATGAGGATACATCCCAGTTGCAAGGTGCCCCCTCAGGCAACTGCGTCTGGTTTGACAGTGCCAAGTGCCACCTGCAAACTGACATCAGGAACCTGGCCTGGTGACTTTTGTTTCTCTGGGGAAAGGCCATTATTCTTGTCCGGGTCCCGGTGGCCCGGTGTGGTAGGCTGCCTGCTGAAATTCCTCACGGTTCAGGATACCTCCCAGATGCAAGGTGCCCCCACAGGCAACTGTGGCTGGTTTGACAGTGCCAAGTGCCTCCTGCAAACTGACATCAGGAACCTGGCCTGGTGACTTTTGTTTCTCTGGGGAAAGGCCATGGTTCATGTCCAGGGCCTTGTGGCCAGGAGTGGCCGGCTGCCTGCTGAAATTCCGCACGGATCAGGATACATCCCAGTTGCAAGGTGCCCCCACAGGCAACTGCGTCTGGTTTGACAGTGCCAAGTGCCACCTGCAAACTGACATCAGGAACCTGGCCTGGTGACTTTTGTTTCTCTGGGGAAAGGCCATCATTCTTGTCCGGGGCCCAGAGTGGCCGGAGTGGCCGGCTGCCTGCTGAAATTCCACACGGTTGAGGATGCCTCCCAGATGAAAAATGCCCCCACAGGCAACTGCGTCTGGTTTGACAGTGCCAAGTGCCACCTGCAAACTGACATCAGGAACCTGGCCTGGTGTTTTTTTTTTCTCTGGGGAAAGGCCACGGTTCATGTCCAGGGCCTTGTGGCCAGGAGTGGCCGGCTGCCTGCTGAAATTCCGCACGGATGAGGATACATCCCAGTTGCAAGGTGCCCCCACAGGCAACTGCGTCTGGTTTGACAGTGCCAAGTGCCACCTGCAAACTGACATCAGGAACCTGGCCTGGTGACTTTTGTTTGTCTGGGGAAAGGCCATTATTCTTGTCCGGGTCCCGGTGGCCCGGACTGGCAGGCTGCCTGCTGAAATTCCAAAAGGATCAGGATACCTCCCAGATGCAAGGTGCCCCCACAGGCAACTGCGGCTGGTTTGACAGTGCCAAGTGCCTCCTGCAAACTGACATCAGGAACCTGGACTGGTGACTTTTGTTTCTCTGGGGAAAGGCCATCGTTCCTCTCCAGGGCCCGCTGGCCCGGAGTGGCCGACTGCCTGCTGAAATTCCGCACGGATCAGGATAACTCCCAGATGAAAGGAGCCCCCACAGGCAACTGTGGCTGGTTTGACAGTGCCAAGTACCTCCTAGAAATTGACATCAGGAACCTGGCCTGGTGACTTTTGTTTCTCTGGCGAAAGGTCATGGTTCATATCTTGAGCCTGGTGTCCTGGAGTGGCCGACTGACTACTGAAATTCTGCACGGATCAGGATGCCTCCCAGATGAAAAGAGCCCCCACAGGCACCTGTGGCTGGTTTGACAGTGCCAAGTGCCTCCTGCAAACTGACATCAGGAACCTGGCCAGGTGACTTTTGTTTCTCTGGGGAAAGGCCATTGTTCCTCTCCAGGGCCCGCTGGCCCGGAATGGCCGACTGTCTGCTGAAATTCCGCACGGATCAGGATACCGCCCAGATGAAAGGTACCACCACAGGCAACTTTGGCTGGTTTGACAGTGCCAAGTGCCTCCTGCAAACTGACCTCAGGAACCTGGCCTGGTGAGTTTTGTTTCTCTGGGGTAAGGCCATGGTTCGTGCCCAGTGCCCGGTGGCCTGGAGTGGCCGGCTGCCTGCTGAAATTCCGCACAGATGAGGATACCTCCCAGAAGCAAGGTGCCCATACAGGTACGTGTGGCTGGTTTGACAGTGCCAAGTGCCTCCTGCAAACTGACATCAGGAACCTGGCCAGGTGACTTTTGTTTCTCTGGGGAAAGGCCATCGTTCCCCTCCAGGGCCCGGCGGCCGGGAATGGCCGACTGTCTGCTGAAATTCCGCACGGATCAGGATAACTCCCAGATGCAAGGTGCCCCCACAGGCAACTGTGGCTGGTTTGACAGTGCCAAGTGCCTCCTGCAAACTGACATCAGGAACCTGGCCTGGTGACTTTTGTTTCTCTGGGGAAAGTCCATGGTTCATGTCCATGGCCTGGGGGCCCCGAGTGGCCGGCTGCCTGCTGAAATTCTGCATGGATCAGGATGCCGCCGAGATGGAAGGTGCCACCACAGGCAACTGTGGCTGGTTTGACACTGCCAAGTGCCTCCTGCAAACTGACATCAGGAACCTGGCCTGCTGACTTTTGTTTCTCAGGGGAAAGGCCATGGTTCATGTCCAGGGCCTGGTAGCCCGGAGTGGCCGGCTGCCTGCTGAAATTCCACATGGATCAGGATGCCTCCCAGATGAAAAATGCCCCCAGAGGAAACTGCGTCAGGTTTGACAGTGCCAAGTGCCTCCTGCAAACTGACATCAGGAACCTGACCTGGTGACATTTGTTTCTCTGGGGAAAGGCCATGGTTCATGTCCAGGGCCTGGGGGCTCGGAGTGGCCGGCTGCCTGCTGAAATTCCGCATGGATCAGGATGCCTCCCAGATGAAAAATGCCCCCACAGGCAACTGCGTCTGGTTTGACAGTGCCAAGTGCCTCCTGCCAACTGACATCAGGAACCTGGCCTGGTAAGTTTTATTTCTCTGGGGAAAGGCCATCGTTCATGTCCAGGGCCTTGCGGCGGGAAGTGGCCGGCTGCCTGCTGAAATTCCGCATGGATCAGGATGCCTCCCAGATGGAAAGTGCCCCCACAGACAACTGTGGCTTTTTTGACAGTGCCAAGTGCCTCCTGCAAACTGACATCAGGATCCTGGCCTGGTGACTTTTGTTTCTCTGGGGAAAGGCCATAGATGATGTCCAGTGCCCCCTGGCCCGGAGTGGCCGACTGCCTGCTGAAATTCCGCACGGATCAGGATAGCTCCCAGATGCAAGCTGCCCCCACAGGCACCTGTGGCTGGTTTGACAGTGCCAAGTGCCTCCTGCAAACTGACATCAGGAACCTGGCCTGGTGACTTTTGTTTCTCTGGGGAAAGGTCATGGTTCATATCCTGGACCCGTAGTCCCAGAGTGGCCGGCTGCCTGCTGAAATTCCGAACGGATTAGGATGCCGCCCAGATGAAAGGTACCACCACAGGCAACTGTGGCAGGTTTGACAGTGCCAAGTGCCTCCTGCAAACTGACATCAGGAACCTGGCCTGGTGACTTTTGTTTCTCCTTGGAAAAGCCATGGTTCATGTCCAGGACCTGGTGGTCCGGAGTGGCCGGCCGCCTGCTGAAATTCCGCATGGATCAGGATGCCTCCCACATGAAAAGTGCTCCCACAGGCACCTGTGGCTGGTTTGACAGTGCCAAGTGCCTCCTGCAAACTGACATCAGGAACCTGGCCTGGTGACTTTTGTTTCTCTGGGGAAAGGCCATCGTTCCTCTCCAGGGCCCGCTGGCCCGGAGTGGCCGACTGCCTGCTGAAATTCCGCACGGATCAGGATAACTCCCAGATGAAAGGAGCCCCAACAGGCAACTGTGGCTGGTTTGACAGTGCCAAGTACCTCCTGCAAACTGACATCAGGAACCTGGCCTGGTGACTTTTGTTTCTCTGGCGAAAGGTCATGGTTCATATCCTGAGCCTGGTGTCCTGGAGTGGCCGACTGACTACTGAAATTCTGCACGGATCAGGATGCCTCCCAGATGAAAAGAGCCCCCACAGGCACCTGTGGCTGGTTTGACAGTGCCAAGTGCCTCCTGCAAACTGACATCAGGAACCTGGCCAGGTGACTTTTGTTTCTCAGGGGAAAGGCCATCGTTCCTCTCCAGGGCCCGCTGGCCCGGAATGGCCGACTGTCTGCTGAAATTCCGCACGGATCAGGATACCGCCCAGATGAAAGGTACCACCACAGGCAACTTTGGCTGGTTTGACAGTGCCAAGTGCCTCCTGCAAACTGACCTCAGGAACCTGGCCTGGTGAGTTTTGTTTCTCTGGGGTAAGGCCATGGTTCGTGCCCAGTGCCCGGTGGCCTGGAGTGGCCGGCTGCCTGCTGAAATTCCGCACAGATGAGGATACCTCCCAGAAGCAAGGTGCCCATACAGGTACGTGTGGCTGGTTTGACAGTGCCAAGTGCCTCCTGCAAACTGACATCAGGAACCTGGCCAGGTGACTTTTGTTTCTCTGGGGAAAGGCCATCGTTCCCCTCCAGGGCCCGGCGGCCGGGAATGGCCGACTGTCTGCTGAAATTCCGCACGGATCAGGATAACTCCCAGATGCAAGGTGCCCCCACAGGCAACTGTGGCTGGTTTGACAGTGCCAAGTGCCTCCTGCAAACTGACATCAGGAACCTGGCCTGGTGACTTTTGTTTCTCTGGGGAAAGGCCATCATTCTTCTCCAGTGCCCCGCGGCCTGGAGTGGCCGGCTGCCTGCTGAAATTCCGCATGGTTGAGGATAACTCCCAGATGAAAGGTGCCCCCACAGGTAACTGTGGCTGGTTTGACAGTGCCAAGTGCCTCCTGCAAACTGACATCAGGAACCTGGCCTGGTGACTTTTGTTTCTCTGGGGAAAGTCCATGGTTCATGTCCATGGCCTGGGGGCCCGTAGTGGCCGGCTGCCTGCTGAGATTCTGCATGGATCAGGATGCCGCCGAGATGGAAGGTGCCACCCCAGGCAACTGTGGCTGGTTTGACACTGCCAAGTGCCTCCTGCAAACTGACATCAGGAACCTGGCCTGCTGACTTTTGTTTCTCAGGGGAAAGGCCATGGTTCATGTCCAGGGCCTGGTAGCCCGGAGTGGCCGGCTGCCTGCTGAAATTCCACATGGATCAGGATGCCTCCCAGATGAAAAATGCCCCCAGAGGAAACTGCGTCAGGTTTGACAGTGCCAAGTGCCTCCTGCAAACTGACATCAGGAACCTGGCCTGGTGACATTTGTTTCTCTGGGGAAAGGCCATGTTTCATGTCTAGGGCCTGGGGGCTCGGAGTGGCCGGCTGCCTGCTGAAATTCCGCATGGATCAGGATGCCTCCCAGATGAAAAATGCCCCCACAGGCAACTGCGTCTGGTTTGACAGTGCCAAGTGCCTCCTGCAAACTGACATCAGGAACCTGGCCTGGTGACTTTTGTTTCTGTGTGTAAAGGCCATCATTCTTTTCCAGGGTACGGTGGCCCGGAGTGGCCGGCTGCCTGCTGAAATTCCGCACGGATCAGGATGCCTCCCAGACCGAAAGTACCACCCAAGGCAAATGTGGCTGGTTTGACAGTGACAAGTGCCTCCTGCAAACAGACATCAGCGACCTGGCCTGCTGAGTTCTGTTTCTCTGGGGAAAGGCCATCGTTCCTCTCCAGGGCCCGGTGGCTCGAGTGGCAGGCTGCCTGCTGAAATTCCAAACGGATCAGGATGCCTCCCAGATGAAAGGTGCTCCCACAGGCAACTGTGGCTGGTTTGACAGTGCCAAGTGCCTCCTGCAAACTGACATCAGGAACCTGGCCTGGTGACTTTTATCTCTCTGGGTAAAGGCCATCATTCGTGTCCAGTGCCCCGCGGCCTGGAGTGGCCGGCTGCCTGCTGAAATTCCTCACGGTTGAGGACATCTCCCAGATGAAAGGTGCCCCCACAGGTAACTGTGGCTGGTTTGACACTGCCAAGTGCCTCCTGCAAACTGACATCAGGAACCTGGCCTGGTGACTTTTGTTTCTCTGGGGAAAAGCCATGGTTCATGTCCACGGCCTGGTGGCCCGGAGTGGCCGGCTGCCTGCTGAAATTCCGCATGGATCAGGATGCCTCCCAGACCGAAAGTACCACCCAAGGCAAATGTGGCTGGTTTGACAGTGCCAAGTGCCTCCTGCAAACTGACATCAGGAACCTGGCCTGCTGACTTTTGTTTCTCAGGAGAAAGGCCATGGTTCATGTCCAGGGCCTGGTGGCCCGGAGTGGCCGGCTGCCTGCTGAAATTCCACATGGAACAGGATGCCTCCCAGATGAAAAATGCCCCCAGAGGAAACTGCGTCAGGTTTGACAGTGCCAAGTGCCTCCTGCAAACTGACATCAGGAACCTGGCCTGGTGACATTTGTTTCTCTGGGGAAAGGCCATGGTTCATGTCCAGGGCCTGGGGGCTCGGAGTGGCCGGCTGCCTGCTGAAATTCCACATGGATCAAGATGCCTCCCAGATGAAAAATGCCCCCAGAGGAAACTGCGTCAGGTTTGACAGTGCCAAGTGCCTCCTGCAAACTGACATCAGGAACCTGGCCTGGTGACTTTTGTTTCTCTGGGGAAAGGCCATGGTTCATGTCCAGGGCCTGGGGGCTCGGAGTGGCCGGCTGCCTGCTGAAATTCCGCATGGATCAGGATGCCTCCCACATGAAAAATGCCCCAACAGGCAACTGCGTCTGGTTTGACAGAGCCAAGTGCCTCCTGCCAACTGACATCAGGAACCTGGCCTGGTGACTTTTGTTTCTCTGTGGAAAGGCCATCATTCTTTTCCAGGGTACGGTGGCCCGGAGTGGCTGGCTGCCTGCTGAAATTCCGCACGGATCAGGATGCCTCCCAGACCGAAAGTACCACCCAAGGCAAATGTGGCTGGTTTGACAGTGCCAAGTGCCTCCTGCAAACAGACATCTGCGACCTGGCCTGCTGAGTTCTGTTTCTCTGGGGAAAGGCCATGGTTCATGTCCAGGGCCTGGGGGCTCGGAGTGGCCGGCTGCCTGCTGAAATTCCGCATGGATCAGGATGCCTCCCACATGAAAAATGCCCCAACAGGCAACTGCGTCTGGTTTGACAGAGCCAAGTGCCTCCTGCAAACTGACATCAGGAACCTGGCCTGGTGACTTTTGTTTCTCTGGGGAAAGGCCATCATTCTTGTCCGGGGCCCAGAGTGGCCTGGGGTGGCCGGCTGCCTGCTGAAATTCCGCACGGTTGAGGATACCTCCCAGATGAAAGGTGCCCCCACAGGCAACTGTGGCTGGTTTGACAGTGCCAAGTGCCTCCTGCAAACTGACATCAGCAACCTGGCCTGGTGACTTTTCTTTCTCTGGGGAACGGCCATGGTTCATGTCCAGGGCCTGGGGGCCCGGAGTGGCCGGCAGCCTACTGAAATTCCGCATGGACCAGGATGCCTCCCAGATGCAAGGTGCCCCCACAGGCAACTGTGGCTGGTTTGACAGTGCCAAGTGCCCCCTGCAAACTGACATCAGGAACCTGGCCTGGTGACTTTTGTTTCTCTGGGGAAAGGCCATCATTCTTGTCCAGGGCCTGGTAGCTCGAGTGGCCGACTGACTGCTGAAATTCCGCATGGATCAGGATGCCTCCCACATGAAAAATGCCCCCACAGGCAACTGTGGCTGGTTTGACAGTGCCAAGTGCCTCCTGCCAACTGACATCTGGAACCTGGCCTGGTGACTTTTGTTTCTCTGGGGAAAGGCCATGGTTCATATCCTGAGCCTGGTGTCCTGGAGTGGCCGGCTGCCTGCTGAAATTCTGCACGGACCAGGATGCCGCCCAGGTGAAAGGTACCACCAGAGGCAACTGCGGCTGGTTTGACAGTGCCAAGTGCCACCTGCAAACTGACATCAGGAACCTGGCCTGGTGACTTTTGTTTCTCTGGGGAAAGGCCATGATTCTTTTCCGGGGTACGGTGGCCCGGAGTGGCCGGCTGCCTGCTGAAATTCCAAAAGGATCAGGATGCCTCCCAGACCGAAAGTACCACCACAGGCAACTGTGGCTGGTTTGACAGTGCCAAGTGCCTCCTGCAAACTGACATCAGGAACCTGGCCTGGTGACTTTAGTTTCTCTGGGGAAAAGCCATGGTTCATGTCCAGGGCCTGGTGGCCCGGAGTGGCCGGCTGCCTGCTGAAATTCCGCATGGATCAGGATGCCTCCCACATGAAAAACACCCCCACAGGCAACTGCGTCAGGTTTGACAGTGCCAAGTGCCTCCTGCAAACTGACATCAGGAACCTGGCCTGGTGACTTTTGTTTCTCTGGGGAAAAGCCATGGTTCATATCCAGGACCTGGTGGCCCGGAGTGTCCGGCTGCCTGCTGAAATTCCACATGGATCAGGAGGCCTCCCAGATGAAAAATGACCCCAGAGGCAACTGTGGCTGGTTTGACAGTGCCAAGTGCCTCCTGCAAACTGACATCAGGAACCTGGCCTGGTGACTTTTGTTTCTCTGGGGAAAGGCCATGGTTCATGTCCAGGACTTGGTGGCCCGGAGTGGCCGGCTGCCTGCTGAAATTCCGCACGGATGAGAATATATCCCAGTTGCAAGGTGCCCCCACAGGCACTGCGTCTGGTTTGACAGTGCCAAGTGCCTCCTGCAAACTGACATCAGGAACCTGGCCTGGTGACTTTTGTTTCTCTGGGGAAAGGCCATCATTCTTGTCCGGGGCCCAGAGTGGCCAGGAGCGGCCGGCTGCCTGCTGAAATTTCACACGGTTGAGGATGCCTCCCAGATGAAAAATGCCCCCACAGGCAACTGCGTCTGGTTTGACAGTGCCAAGTGCCTCCTGCAAACTGACATCAGGAACCTGGCCTGGTGACTTTTGTTTCTCTGGGGAAAGGCCATGGTTCATGTCGAGGGCCTTGTGGCCAGGAGTGGCCGGCTGCCTGCTGAAATTCCGCACGGATGAGGATACATCCCAGTTGCAAGGTGCCCCCACAGGCAACTGCGTCTGGTTTGACAGTGCCAAGTGCCACCTGCAAACTGACATCAGGAACCTGGCCTGGTGACTTTTCTTTTTCTGGGGAAAGGCCATTATTCTTGTCCGGGTCCCGGTGGCCCGGTGTGGCAGGCTGCCTGCTGAAATTCCTCACGGTTCAGGATACCTCCCAGATGCAAGGTGCCCCCACAGGCAACTGCGGCTGGTTTGACAGTGCCAAGTGCCTCCTGCAAACTGACATCAGGAACCTGGCCTGGTGACTTTTCTTTGTCTGGGGAAAGGCCATTATTCTTGTCCGGGTCCCGGTGGCCCGGTGTGGCAGGCTGCCTGCTGAAATTCCGCACGGATGAGGATACATCCCAGTTGCAAGGTCCCCCCACAGGCAACTGCGTCTGGTTTGACAGTGCCAAGTGCCACCTGCAAACTGACATCAGGAACCTGGCCTGGTGACTTTTGTTTCTCTGGGGAAAGGCCATCATTCTTGTCCGGGGCCCAGAGTGGCCGGAGTGGCCGGCTGCCTGCTGAAATTCCACACGGTTGAGGATGCCTCCCAGATGAAAAATGCCCCCACAGGCAACTGCGTCTGGTTTGACAGTGCCAAGTGCCACCTGCAAACTGACATCAGGAACCTGGCCTGGTGTTTTTTGTTTCTCTGGGGAAAGGCCACGGTTCATGTCCAGGGCCTTGTGGCCAGGAGTGGCCGGCTGCCTGCTGAAATTCCGCACGGATGAGGATACATCCCAGTTGCAAGGTGCCCCCACAGGCAACTGCGTCTGGTTTGACAGTGCCAAGTGCCACCTGCAAACTGACATCAGGAACCTGGCCTGGTGACTTTTGTTTCTCTGGGGAAAGGCCATTATTCTTGTCCGGGTCCCGGTGGCCCGGACTGGCAGGCTGCCTGCTGAAATTCCAAAAGGATCAGGATACCTCCCAGATGCAAGGTGCCCCCACAGGCAACTGCGGCTGGTTTGACAGTGCCAAGTGCCTCCTGCAAACTGACATCAGGAACCTGGACTGGTGACTTTTGTTTCTCTGGGGAAAGGCCATGGTTCATGTCCAGGGCTTGGTGGCCCGGAGTGGCCGGCTGCCTGCTGAAATTCCAAATGGATCAGGATACCTCCCAGACCGAAAGTACCACCAGAGGCAACTGTGGCTGGTTTGACAGTGCCAAGTGCCTCCTGCAAACTGACATCAGGAACCTGGCCTGGTGACTTTTGTTTCTCTGGGGAAAGGCCATCATTCTTGTCCGGGGCCCAGAGTGGCCGGAGTGGCCGGCTGCCTGCTGAAATTCCACACGGTTGAGGATGCCTCCCAGATGAAAAATGCCCCCACAGGCAACTGCGTCTGGTTTGACAGTGCCAAGTGCCTCCTGCAAACTGACATCAGGAACCTGGCCTGGTGACTTTTGTTTCTCTGGGGAAAGGCCATGGTTCATGTCCAGGGCCTTGTGGCCAGGAGTGGCAGGCTGCCTGCGGAAATTCCACATGGATCAGAAGGCCTCCCAGATGAAAGGTGCCCCTACAGGCAACTGTGGCTGGTTTGACAGTGCCAAGTGCCTCCTGCAAACTGACATCAGGAACCTGGCCTGGTGACTTTTGTTTCTCTGGGGAAAGGCCATGGTTCATGTCCAGGGCCTTGTGGCCCGGAGAGGCCAGCTGCCTGCTGAAATTCCGCACGGATGAGGATACATCCCAGTTGCAAGGTGCCCCCACAGGCAACTGTGGCTGGTTTGACAGTGCCAAGTGCCACCTGCAAACTGACATCAGGAACCTGGCCTGGTGACTTTTGTTTGTCTGGGGAAAGGCCATTATTCTTGTCCGGGTCCCGGTGGCCCGGAGTGGCAGGCTGCCTGCTGAAATTCCTCACGGATCAGGATACCTCCCAGATGCAAGGTGCCCCCACAGGCAACTGCGGCTGGATTGACAGTGCCAAGTGCCTCCTGCAAACAGACATCAGGAACCTGGCCTGGTGACTTTTGTTTCTCTGGGGAAATGCCATGGTTCGTGTCCAGGGCCTTGTGGCCAGGAGTGGCCGACTGCCTGCTGATATTCCGCACGGATGAGGATACATCCCAGTTGCAAGGTGCCCCCTCAGGCAACTGCGTCTGGTTTGACAGTGCCAAGTGCCACCTGCAAACTGACATCAGGAACCTGGCCTGGTGACTTTTGTTTCTCTGGGGAAAGGCCATTATTCTTGTCCGGGTCCCGGTGGCCCGGTGTGGTAGGCTGCCTGCTGAAATTCCTCACGGTTCAGGATACCTCCCAGATGCAAGGTGCCCCCACAGGCAACTGTGGCTGGTTTGACAGTGCCAAGTGCCTCCTGCAAACTGACATCAGGAACCTGGCCTGGTGACTTTTGTTTCTCTGGGGAAAGGCCATGGTTCATGTCCAGGGCCTTGTGGCCAGGAGTGGCCGGCTGCCTGCTGAAATTCCGCACGGATCAGGATACATCCCAGTTGCAAGGTGCCCCCACAGGCAACTGCGTCTGGTTTGACAGTGCCAAGTGCCACCTGCAAACTGACATCAGGAACCTGGCCTGGTGACTTTTGTTTCTCTGGGGAAAGGCCATCATTCTTGTCCGGGGCCCAGAGTGGCCGGAGTGGCCGGCTGCCTGCTGAAATTCCACACGGTTGAGGATGCCTCCCAGATGAAAAATGCCCCCACAGGCAACTGCGTCTGGTTTGACAGTGCCAAGTGCCACCTGCAAACTGACATCAGGAACCTGGCCTGGTGTTTTTTTTTTCTCTGGGGAAAGGCCACGGTTCATGTCCAGGGCCTTGTGGCCAGGAGTGGCCGGCTGCCTGCTGAAATTCCGCACGGATGAGGATACATCCCAGTTGCAAGGTGCCCCCACAGGCAACTGCGTCTGGTTTGACAGTGCCAAGTGCCACCTGCAAACTGACATCAGGAACCTGGCCTGGTGACTTTTGTTTGTCTGGGGAAAGGCCATTATTCTTGTCCGGGTCCCGGTGGCCCGGACTGGCAGGCTGCCTGCTGAAATTCCAAAAGGATCAGGATACCTCCCAGATGCAAGGTGCCCCCACAGGCAACTGCGGCTGGTTTGACAGTGCCAAGTGCCTCCTGCAAACTGACATCAGGAACCTGGACTGGTGACTTTTGTTTCTCTGGGGAAAGGCCATGGTTCATGTCCAGGGCTTGGTGGCCCGGAGTGGCCGGCTGCCTGCTGAAATTCCAAATGGATCAGGATACCTCCCA
Source organism: Passer domesticus (assembly GCF_036417665.1). Classification (NCBI taxonomy): domain Eukaryota; kingdom Metazoa; phylum Chordata; class Aves; order Passeriformes; family Passeridae; genus Passer; species Passer domesticus. Next base: position 62,321,288 of record NC_087474.1, read on the forward strand.
GACCGAAAGTACCACCAGAGGCAACTGTGGCTGGTTTGACAGTGCCAAGTGCCTCCTGCAAACTGACATCAGGAACCTGGCCTGGTGACTTTTGTTTCTCTGGGGAAAGGCCATCATTCTTGTCCGGGGCCCAGAGTGGCCGGAGTGGCCGGCTGCCTGCTGAAATTCCACACGGTTGAGGATGCCTCCCAGATGAAAAATGCCCCCACAGGCAACTGCGTCTGGTTTGACAGTGCCAAGTGCCTCCTGCAAACTGACATCAGGAACCTGGCCTGGTGACTTTTGTTTCTCTGGGGAAAGGCCATGGTTCATGTCCAGGGCCTTGTGGCCAGGAGTGGCAGGCTGCCTGCGGAAATTCCACATGGATCAGAAGGCCTCCCAGATGAAAGGTGCCCCTACAGGCAACTGTGGCTGGTTTGACAGTGCCAAGTGCCTCCTGCAAACTGACATCAGGAACCTGGCCTGGTGACTTTTGTTTCTCTGGGGAAAGGCCATGGTTCATGTCCAGGGCCTTGTGGCCCGGAGAGGCCAGCTGCCTGCTGAAATTCCGCACGGATGAGGATACATCCCAGTTGCAAGGTGCCCCCACAGGCAACTGTGGCTGGTTTGACAGTGCCAAGTGCCACCTGCAAACTGACATCAGGAACCTGGCCTGGTGACTTTTGTTTGTCTGGGGAAAGGCCATTATTCTTGTCCGGGTCCCGGTGGCCCGGAGTGGCAGGCTGCCTGCTGAAATTCCTCACGGATCAGGATACCTCCCAGATGCAAGGTGCCCCCACAGGCAACTGCGGCTGGATTGACAGTGCCAAGTGCCTCCTGCAAACAGACATCAGGAACCTGGCCTGGTGACTTTTGTTTCTCTGGGGAAATGCCATGGTTCGTGTCCAGGGCCTTGTGGCCAGGAGTGGCCGACTGCCTGCTGATATTCCGCACGGATGAGGATACATCCCAGTTGCAAGGTGCCCCCTCAGGCAACTGCGTCTGGTTTGACAGTGCCAAGTGCCACCTGCAAACTGACATCAGGAACCTGGCCTGGTGACTTTTGTTTCTCTGGGGAAAGGCCATTATTCTTGTCCGGGTCCCGGTGGCCCGGTGTGGTAGGCTGCCTGCTGAAATTCCTCACGGTTCAGGATACCTCCCAGATGCAAGGTGCCCCCACAGGCAACTGTGGCTGGTTTGACAGTGCCAAGTGCCTCCTGCAAACTGACATCAGGAACCTGGCCTGGTGACTTTTGTTTCTCTGGGGAAAGGCCATGGTTCATGTCCAGGGCCTTGTGGCCAGGAGTGGCCGGCTGCCTGCTGAAATTCCGCACGGATCAGGATACATCCCAGTTGCAAGGTGCCCCCACAGGCAACTGCGTCTGGTTTGACAGTGCCAAGTGCCACCTGCAAACTGACATCAGGAACCTGGCCTGGTGACTTTTGTTTCTCTGGGGAAAGGCCATCATTCTTGTCCGGGGCCCAGAGTGGCCGGAGTGGCCGGCTGCCTGCTGAAATTCCACACGGTTGAGGATGCCTCCCAGATGAAAAATGCCCCCACAGGCAACTGCGTCTGGTTTGACAGTGCCAAGTGCCACCTGCAAACTGACATCAGGAACCTGGCCTGGTGTTTTTTTTTTCTCTGGGGAAAGGCCACGGTTCATGTCCAGGGCCTTGTGGCCAGGAGTGGCCGGCTGCCTGCTGAAATTCCGCACGGATGAGGATACATCCCAGTTGCAAGGTGCCCCCACAGGCAACTGCGTCTGGTTTGACAGTGCCAAGTGCCACCTGCAAACTGACATCAGGAACCTGGCCTGGTGACTTTTGTTTCTCTGGGGAAAGGCCATCATTCTTGTCCGGGTCCCGGTGGCCCGGACTGGCAGGCTGCCTGCTGAAATTCCAAAAGGATCAGGATACCTCCCAGATGCAAGGTGCCCCCACAGGCAACTGCGGCTGGTTTGACAGTGCCAAGTGCCTCCTGCAAACTGACATCAGGAACCTGGACTGGTGACTTTTGTTTCTCTGGGGAAAGGCCATGGTTCATGTCCAGGGCTTGGTGGCCCGGAGTGGCCGGCTGCCTGCTGAAATTCCAAATGGATCAGGATGCCTCCCAGACCGAAAGTACCACCAGAGGCAACTGTGGCTGGTTTGACAGTGCCAAGTGCCTCCTGCAAACTGACATCAGGAACCTGGCCTGGTGACTTTTGTTTCTCTGCGGAAAGGCCATCACTCTTGTCCGGGGCCCAGAGTGGCCGGAGTGGCCGGCTGCCTGCTGAAATTCCACACGGTTGAGGATGCCTCCCAGATGAAAAATGCCCCCACAGGCAACTGCGTCTGGTTTGACAGTGCCAAGTGCCTCCTGCAAACTGACATCAGGAACCTGGCCTGGTGTTTTTTGTTTCTCTGGGGAAAGGCCACGGTTCATGTCCAGGGCCTTGTGGCCAGGAGTGGCCGGCTGCCTGCTGAAATTCCGCACGGATGAGGATACATCCCAGTTGCAAGGTGCCCCCACAGGCAACTGCGTCTGGTTTGACAGTGCCAAGTGCCACCTGCAAACTGACATCAGGAACCTGGCCTGGTGACTTTTGTTTCTCTGGGGAAAGGCCATTATTCTTGTCCGGGTCCCGGTGGCCCGGACTGGCAGGCTGCCTGCTGAAATTCCAAAAGGATCAGGATACCTCCCAGATGCAAGGTGCCCCCACAGGCAACTGCGGCTGGTTTGACAGTGCCAAGTGCCTCCTGCAAACTGACATCAGGAACCTGGACTGGTGACTTTTGTTTCTCTGGGGAAAGGCCATGGTTCATGTCCAGGGCTTGGTGGCCCGGAGTGGCCGGCTGCCTGCTGAAATTCCAAATGGATCAGGATACCTCCCAGACCGAAAGTACCACCAGAGGCAACTGTGGCTGGTTTGACAGTGCCAAGTGCCTCCTGCAAACTGACATCAGGAACCTGGCCTGGTGACTTTTGTTTCTCTGGGGAAAGGCCATCATTCTTGTCCGGGGCCCAGAGTGGCCGGAGTGGCCGGCTGCCTGCTGAAATTCCACACGGTTGAGGATGCCTCCCAGATGAAAAATGCCCCCACAGGCAACTGCGTCTGGTTTGACACTGCCAAGTGCCTCCTGCAAACTGACATCAGGAACCTGGCCTGGTGACTTTTGTTTCTCTGGGGAAAGGCCATGGTTCATGTCCAGGGCCTTGTGGCCAGGAGTGGCAGGCTGCCTGCGGAAATTCCACATGGATCAGGAGGCCTCCCAGATGAAAGGTGCCCCTACAGGCAACTGTGGCTGGTTTGACAGTGCCAAGTGCCTCCTGCAAACTGACATCAGGAACCTGGCCTGGTGACTTTTGTTTCTCTGGGGAAAGGCCATGGTTCATGTCCAGGGCCTTGTGGCCCGGAGAGGCCAGCTGCCTGCTGAAATTCCGCACGGATGAGGATACATCCCAGTTGCAAGGTGCCCCCACAGGCAACTGTGGCTGGTTTGACAGTGCCAAGTGCCACCTGCAAACTGACATCAGGAACCTGGCCTGGTGACTTTTGTTTGTCTGGGGAAAGGCCATTATTCTTGTCCGGGTCCCGGTGGCCCGGAGTGGCAGGCTGCCTGCTGAAATTCCTCACGGATCAGGATACCTCCCAGATGCAAGGTGCCCCCACAGGCAACTGCGGCTGGATTGACAGTGCCAAGTGCCTCCTGCAAACAGACATCAGGAACCTGGCCTGGTGACTTTTGTTTCTCTGGGGAAATGCCATGGTTCGTGTCCAGGGCCTTGTGGCCAGGTGTGGCAGGCTGCCTGCTGAAATTCCTCACGGTTCAGGATACCTCCCAGATGCAAGGTGCCCCCACAGGCAACTGCGGCTGGTTTGACAGTGCCAAGTGCCTCCTGCAAACTGACATCAGGAACCTGGCCTGGTGACTTTTCTTTGTCTGGGGAAAGGCCATTATTCTTGTCCGGGTCCCGGTGGCCCGGTGTGGCAGGCTGCCTGCTGAAATTCCGCACGGATGAGGATACATCCCAGTTGCAAGGTGCCCCCACAGGCAACTGTGGCTGGTTTGACAGTGCCAAGTGCCTCCTGCAAACTGACATCAGGAACCTGGCCTGGTGACTTTTGTTTCTCTGCGGAAAGGCCATGGTTCATGTCCAGGGCCTTGTGGCCAGGAGTGGCCGGCTGCCTGCTGAAATTCCGCACGGATCAGGATACATCCCAGTTGCAAGGTGCCCCCACAGGCAACTGCGTCTGGTTTGACAGTGCCAAGTGCCACCTGCAAACTGACATCAGGAACCTGGCCTGGTGACTTTTGTTTCTCTGGGGAAAGGCCATCATTCTTGTCCGGGGCCCAGAGTGGCCGGAGTGGCCGGCTGCCTGCTGAAATTCCACACGGTTGAGGATGCCTCCCAGATGAAAAATGCCCCCACAGGCAACTGCGTCTGGTTTGACAGTGCCAAGTGCCACCTGCAAACTGACATCAGGAACCTGGCCTGGTGTTTTTTTTTTCTCTGGGGAAAGGCCACGGTTCATGTCCAGGGCCTTGTGGCCAGGAGTGGCCGGCTGCCTGCTGAAATTCCGCACGGATGAGGATACATCCCAGTTGCAAGGTGCCCCCACAGGCAACTGCGTCTGGTTTGACAGTGCCAAGTGCCACCTGCAAACTGACATCAGGAACCTGGACTGGTGACTTTTGTTTCTCTGGGGAAAGGCCATCGTTCATGTCCAGGGCTTGGTGGCCCGGAGTGGCCGGCTGCCCGCTGAAATTCCAAATGGATCAGGATGCCTCCCAGACCGAAAGTACCACCAGAGGCAACTGTGGCTGGTTTGACAGTGCCAAGTGCCTCCTGCAAACTGACATCAGGAACCTGGCCTGGTGACTTTTGTTTCTCTGCGGAAAGGCCATCACTCTTGTCCGGGGCCCAGAGTGGCCGGAGTGGCCGGCTGCCTGCTGAAATTCCACACGGTTGAGGATGCCTCCCAGATGAAAAATGCCCCCACAGGCAACTGCGTCTGGTTTGACACTGCCAAGTGCCTCCTGCAAACTGACATCAGGAACCTGGCCTGGTGACTTTTGTTTCTCTGGGGAAAGGCCATGGTTCATGTCCAGGGCCTTGTGGCCAGGAGTGGCAGGCTGCCTGCGGAAATTCCACATGGATCAGGAGGCCTCTCAGATGAAAGGTGCCCCCACAGGCAACTGTGGCTGGTTTGACAGTGCCAAGTGCCACCTGCAAACTGACATCAGGAACCTGGCCTGGTGACTTTTGTTTGTCTGGGGAAAGGCCATTATTCTTGTCCGGGTCCCGGTGGCCCGGAGTGGCAGGCTGCCTGCTGAAATTCCTCACGGATCAGTATACCTCCCAGATGCAAGGTGCCCCCACAGGCAACTGCGGCTGGATTGACAGTGCCAAGTGCCTCCTGCAAACAGACATCAGGAACCTGGCCTGGTGACTTTTGTTTCTCTGGGGAAATGCCATGGTTCGTGTCCAGGGCCTTGTGGCCAGGAGTGGCCGACTGCCTGCTGATATTCTGCACGGATGAGTATACATCCCAGTTGCAAGGTGCCCCCTCAGGCAACTGCGTCAGGTTTGACAGTGCCAAGTGCCACCTGCAAACTGACATCAGGAACCTGGCCTGGTGACTTTTGTTTCTCTGGGGAAAGGCCATGGTTCGTGTCCAGGGCCTTGTGGCCAGGAGTGGCCGACTGCCTGCTGATATTCCGCACGGATGAGGATACATCCCAGTTGCAAGGTGCCCCCTCAGGCACCTGCATCTGGTTTGACAGTGCCAAGTGCCTCCTGCAAACTGACATCAGGAACCTGGCCAGGTGACTTTTGTTTCTCTGGGGAAAGGCCATCATTCTTGTCCGGGGCCCAGAGTGGCCGGAGTGGCCGGCTGCCTGCTGAAATTCCACACGGTTGAGGATGCCTCCCAGATGAAAAATGCCCCCACAGGCAACTGCGTCTGGTTTGACAGTGCCAAGTGCCTCCTGCAAACTGACATCAGGAACCTGGCCTGGTGTTTTTTGTTTCTCTGGGGAAAGGCCACGGTTCATGTCCAGGGCCCTGTGGCCAGGAGTGGCCGGCTGCCTGCTGAAATTCCGCACGGATGAGGATACATCCCAGTTGCAAGGTGCCCCCACAGGCAACTGCGGCTGGTTTGACAGTGCCAAGTGCCTCCTGCAAACTGACATCAGGAACCTGGCCTGGTGACTTTTGTTTCTCTGGGTAAAGGCCATGGTTCATGTCCAGGGCCTTGTGGCCCGGAGTGGCCAGCTGCCTGCTGAAATTCCGCACGGATGAGGATACATCCCAGTTGCAAGGTGCCCCCACAGGCAACTGTGGCTGGTTTGACAGTGCCAAGTGCCACCTGCAAACTGACATCAGGAACCTGGACTGGTGACTTTCGTTTCTCTGGGGAAAGACGATGATTCTTTTCCAGGGCCTTGCGGCCTGGAGTGCCTGGCTGCCTGCTGAAATTCCGCATGGATCAGGATGCCTCCCAGATGAAAAATGCCCCCACAGGCAACTGCGTCTGGTTTGACAGTGCCAAGTGCCTCCTGCAAACTGACATCAGGAACCTGGCCTGGTGACTTTTGTTTCTCTGGGGAAAGGCCAACATTCTTTTCCAGGGTACGGTGGCCCGGAGTGGCCGGCTGCCTGCTGAAATTCCGCACGGATCAGGATGCCTCCCAGACCGAAAATACCACCCAAGGCAAATGTGGCTGGTTTGAGAGTGCCAAGTGCCTCCTGCAAACAGACATCAGCGACCTGGCCTGCTGAGTTCTGTTTCTCTGGGGAAAGGCCATCGTTCCTCTCCAGGGCCCGGTGGCTCGAGTGGCAGGCTGCCTGCTGAAATTCCACATGGATCAGGATGCCTCCCAGATGAAAGGTGCCCCCACAGGCAACTGTGGCTGGTTTGACAGTGCCAAGTGCCTCCTGCCAACTGACATCAGGAACCTGGCCTTGTGAGTTTTGTTTCTCTGGGGAAAGGCCATCATTCTTGTTCAGAGCCCAGTTGCCCAGAGTGGCCGGCTGCCTGCTGAATTTCCGCACGGATCAGGATAGCTCCCAGATTCAATGTGCCGCCACAGGCAACTGCGGCAGGTTTGACAGTGCCAAGTGCCTCCTGCAAACTGACATCAGGAACCTGGCCTGGTGACATTTATTTCTCTGGGGAAAGGCCATTGTACGTGTCCAAGGCCTAGTGGCCCCGAGTGGCCGGCTGCTTGCTGGAATTCTGCATGGATCAGGATGCCGCGGAGATGCAAGGTGCCCCCACAGGCACCTGTGGCTGGTTTGACAGTGCCAAGTGCCTCCTGCAAACTGACATCAGGAACCTGGCCTGGTGACTTTTGTTTCTCTGGGGAAAGGCCATCGTTCATATCCTACAAACTGTGGCCCAGAGTGGCCGGCTGCCTGCTGAAATTCCGCACGGATCAGGATACCTCCCAGATGCAAGGTGCCCCACGGGAAACTGTGGCTGGTTTGACAGTGCCAAGTGCCTCCTGCCAACTGACATCAAGAACCTGGCCTGGTGACTTTTGTTTCTCTGGGGAAAGGCCATGGTTGGTATCCTGAGCCTCGTGTCCTGGAGTGGCCGTCTGCCTGCTAAAATTCTGGACGGACCAGGATGCCGCCAAGATGCAAGGTGCCCCCAGAGGCAACTGTGGCTGGTTTGACAGTGCCAAGTGCTTCCTGCAAACTGACATCAGGAACCTGGCCTGGTGATTTTCTTTCCCAGGGGAAAGGCCATGGTTCATGTCCAGGTCCCGGTGGCTCGCAGTTGCCTGCTGCCTGCTGAAATTCCACACGGATCAGGATACCTCCCTGATGCAAGTTGCCCCCACCGGCAACTGTGGCTGGTTTGACAGTGCCAAGTGCCTCCTGCAAACTGACATCAGGAACCTGGCCTGGTGACTTTTGTTTCTCTGGGGAAAGGCCATCGTTCCTCTCCAGGGCCCGGTGGCTCGAGTGGGCGGATACCTGCTAAAATTCCGCACAGATCAGGATACCTCCCAGATGGAAGGTGCCCCCACAGGCAACTGTGGCTGGTTTGACAGTGCCAAGTGCCTCCTGCAAACTGACATCAGGAACCTGGCCTGGTGATTTTTCTTTGTCTGGGGAAAGGCCATTGTACGTGTCCAGGGCCTGTGGCCCGTAGTGGCTGGCCCCCTGCTGAAATTCCGAACGGATCAGGATACCTCCCAGACCGATAGTACCACCTCAGGCAACTGTGGCTGGTTTGACAGTGCCAAGTGCCTCCTGCAAACTGACATCAGGAACCTGGCCTGGTGACTTTTGTTTCTCTGGGGAAAAGCCATCATTCTTCTCCACTGCCCGTTGGCCCGGAGTGGACGGGTGCCTGCTCAAATTCCGCACGGATCAGGATACCTCCCAGATGGAAAGTACCACCACAGGCAACTGTGGCTGGTTTGACAGTGCCAAGTGCCTCCTGCAAACTGACATCAGGAACCTGGCCTGGTGACTTTTGTTTCTCTGGGGAAAGGCCATCGTTCATATCCTACAAACTGTAGCCCAGAGTGGCCGGCTGCCTGCTGAAATTCCGCACGGATCAGGATACCTCCCAGATGCAAGGTGCCCCACGGGAAACTGTGGCTGGTTTGACAGTGCCAAGTGCCTCCTGCCAACTGACATCAAGAACCTGGCCTGGTGACTTTTGTTTCTCTGGGGAAAGGCCATGGTTGGTATGATGAGCCTCCTGTCCTGGAGTGGCCGTCTGCCTGCTAAAATTCTGGACGGACCAGGATGCCGCCAAGATGCAAGGTGCCCCCAGAGGCAACTGTGGCTGGTTTGACAGTGCCAAGTGCTTCCTGCAAACTGACATCAGAAACCTGGCCTGGTGATTTTCTTTCCCAGGGGAAAGGCCATGGTTCATGTCCAGGGCCCGGTGGCTCGCAGTTGCCTGCTGCCTGCTGAAATTCCACACGGATCCGGATACCTCCCAGATGCAAGGTGCCCCCACAGGTAACTTTGGCTGGTTTGACAGTGCCATGTGCGTCCTGCAAATTGACATCAGGAACCTGGCCTGGTGAGTTTTGTTTCTCTGGGGAAAGGCTATTATTCTTGTTCAGAGCCCGGTGGCTCGGAGTGGCCAGCTGACTGCTGAAATTCCGCATGGATCAGGATACCTCCCAGGTTCAAGGTGCCGCCACAGGCAACTGTGGCTGGTTTGACAGTGCCAAGCGCCTCCTGCCAACTGACATCAGGAACCTGGCCTGGTGACTTTTGTTTCTCATGGGAAGTGCCATCGTTCGTGTCCCGTACCCGGAGGCCAGGAGTGGCCGGCTGCCTGCTGAAATTCCGAATGGATCAGGATACTGCCCAGATGCAATGTGCCCCCACAGGCAACTGTGGCTGGTTTGACAGTGCCAAGTGCCTCCTGCCAACTGACACCAGCAACCTTGCCAGGTGTCTTTTGGTTCTCTGGGGAAAGGCCATCGTTCGTGTCCAGGGCCGGGTGTCCCTGGGTGTCCGGCTGCCTGCTGAAATTCCGAACGGATCAGGATACTGCCCAGGTGCAATGTGCTCCCACAGGCAACTGTGGCTGGTTTGACAGTGCCAAGTGCCTCCTGCAAACTGACATCAGGAACCTGGCCTGGTGACTTTTGTTTCTCAGGGGAAAGTCCATGGTTTATATCCTGGACCAGTTGGACCGCAGGGACCGGCTGCTTGCTGAAATTCCGAAAGCACCAGGATGCCTCCCAGATGCAAGGTGTCCCCACAGGTAATTGTGTCTGGTTCGAGAGTGCCATGTGCCTCCTGCAAACTGACATCGGAAAGCTGGGCTGGTCACTTTGGTTTCTCTGGGGAAAGGCCACGATTCATGTCCAGGGCCTTGTGGCCCAGAGTGGCCCGCTGCCTGCTGAAATTCCGCACGGATCAGGATACCTCCCAGACCGAAACTAAAACCATAGGCAACTGTGGCTGGTTTGACAGTGCCAAGTGCCTCCTGCAAACAGACATCAGGAACCTGGCCTGGTAAGTTTTGTTTCTCTGGGGAAAGGCCATCGTTCTTGTCCGGAGCCCGTTGGCCCGGAGTGGACGGGTGCCTGCTCAAATTCCGCACGGATCAGGATGCCTCCCAGATGGAAAGTGGCCCCAAAGGCAACTGTGGCTGGTTTGACAGTGCCAAGTGCCTCCTGCAAACTGACATCAGGAACCTGGCCTGGTGACTTTTGTTTCTCTGGGGAAAAGCCATCATTCTTCTCCAGTGCCCGTTGGCCCGGAGTGGACGGGTGCCTGCTCAAATTCCGCACGGATCAGGATACCTCCCAGATGGAATGTACCACCACAGGCAACTGTGGCTGGTTTGACAGTGCCAAGTGCCTCCTGCAAACTGACATCCGGAGCCTGGCCTGGTGTCTTTTGTTTCTCAGGGGAAAGGCTTTCGTTCCTATCCATGGACGGGTGGCCAATAGTGGCTGGCTGCCTGCTGAAATTCCGCAAGGTTGAGGATACCTCCCAGATGGAAAGTACCACCACAGGCAACTGTGGCTGGTTTGACAGTGCCAAGTGCCTCCTGCAAACTGACATCAGGAACCTGGCCTGGTGACTTTTGTTTCTCAGGGGAAAGGTCATCGTTCGTGTCCAGTGCCCGGTGGCCTGGAGTGGCCAGCCGCCTGTTGAAATTCCGCACGGATGAGGATAACTCCCAGATGAAAGGAGCCCCCAGAGGCAACTGTGGCTGGTTTGACAGTGCCAAGTGCCTCCTGCAAACTGACATCAGGAACCTGGCCTGGTGACTTTTGTTTCTCTGGGGAAAGGCCATGGTTCATGTCCACGGCCTGGTGGCCCGGAGTGTCCGGCTGCCTGCTGAAATTCTGCATGGATCAGGATGCCGCCGAGATGCAAGGTGCCCCACAGGCACCTGTGGCTGGTTTGACAGTGCCAAGTGCTTCCTGCAAACTGACATCAGAAACCTGGCCTGGTGATTTTCTTTCTCCGGGGAAAGGCCATGGTTCATGTCCAGGGCCCGGTGGCCCGTACTTGCCTGCTGCCTGCTGAAATTCCACACGGATCAGGATACCTCCCAGATGTAAGGTGCCCCCACAGGCACCTGTGGCTGGTTTGACAGTGCCAAGTGCCTCCTGCAAACTGACATCAGGAACCTGGCCTGGTGACTTTTGTTTCTCTGGGGAAAGGCCATCGTTCATATCCTACAAACTGTGGCCCAGAGTGGCCGGCTGCCTGCTGAAATTCCGCACGGATCAGGATAGCTCCCAGATTCAATGTGCCGCCACAGGCAACTGCGGCAGGTTTGACAGTGCCAAGTGCCTCCTGCAAACTGACATCAGGAACCTGGCCTGGTGACATTTATTTCTCTGGGGAAAGGCCATTGTACGTGTCCAAGGCCTAGTGGCCCCGAGTGGCCGGCTGCTTGCTGGAATTCTGCATGGATCAGGATGCCGCGGAGATGCAAGGTGCCCCCACAGGCACCTGTGGCTGGTTTGACAGTGCCAAGTGCCTCCTGCAAACTGACATCAGGAACCTGGCCTGGTGACTTTTGTTTCTCTGGGGAAAGGCCATCGTTCATATCCTACAAACTGTGGCCCAGAGTGGCCGGCTGCCTGCTGAAATTCCGCACGGATCAGGATACCTCCCAGATGCAAGGTGCCCCACGGGAAACTGTGGCTGGTTTGACAGTGCCAAGTGCCTCCTGCCAACTGACATCAAGAACCTGGCCTGGTGACTTTTGTTTCTCTGGGGAAAGGCCATGGTTGGTATCCTGAGCCTCGTGTCCTGGAGTGGCCGTCTGCCTGCTAAAATTCTGGACGGACCAGGATGCCGCCAAGATGCAAGGTGCCCCCAGAGGCAACTGTGGCTGGTTTGACAGTGCCAAGTGCTTCCTGCAAACTGACATCAGGAACCTGGCCTGGTGATTTTCTTTCCCAGGGGAAAGGCCATGGTTCATGTCCAGGTCCCGGTGGCTCGCAGTTGCCTGCTGCCTGCTGAAATTCCACACGGATCAGGATACCTCCCTGATGCAAGTTGCCCCCACCGGCAACTGTGGCTGGTTTGACAGTGCCAAGTGCCTCCTGCAAACTGACATCAGGAACCTGGCCTGGTGACTTTTGTTTCTCTGGGGAAAGGCCATCGTTCCTCTCCAGGGCCCGGTGGCTCGAGTGGGCGGATACCTGCTAAAATTCCGCACAGATCAGGATACCTCCCAGATGGAAGGTGCCCCCACAGGCAACTGTGGCTGGTTTGACAGTGCCAAGTGCCTCCTGCAAACTGACATCAGGAACCTGGCCTGGTGATTTTTCTTTGTCTGGGGAAAGGCCATTGTACGTGTCCAGGGCCTGTGGCCCGTAGTGGCTGGCCCCCTGCTGAAATTCCGAACGGATCAGGATACCTCCCAGACCGATAGTACCACCTCAGGCAACTGTGGCTGGTTTGACAGTGCCAAGTGCCTCCTGCAAACTGACATCAGGAACCTGGCCTGGTGACTTTTGTTTCTCTGGGGAAAAGCCATCATTCTTCTCCACTGCCCGTTGGCCCGGAGTGGACGGGTGCCTGCTCAAATTCCGCACGGATCAGGATACCTCCCAGATGGAAAGTACCACCACAGGCAACTGTGGCTGGTTTGACAGTGCCAAGTGCCTCCTGCAAACTGACATCAGGAACCTGGCCTGGTGACTTTTGTTTCTCTGGGGAAAGGCCATCGTTCATATCCTACAAACTGTAGCCCAGAGTGGCCGGCTGCCTGCTGAAATTCCGCACGGATCAGGATACCTCCCAGATGCAAGGTGCCCCACGGGAAACTGTGGCTGGTTTGACAGTGCCAAGTGCCTCCTGCCAACTGACATCAAGAACCTGGCCTGGTGACTTTTGTTTCTCTGGGGAAAGGCCATGGTTGGTATGATGAGCCTCCTGTCCTGGAGTGGCCGTCTGCCTGCTAAAATTCTGGACGGACCAGGATGCCGCCAAGATGCAAGGTGCCCCCAGAGGCAACTGTGGCTGGTTTGACAGTGCCAAGTGCTTCCTGCAAACTGACATCAGAAACCTGGCCTGGTGATTTTCTTTCCCAGGGGAAAGGCCATGGTTCATGTCCAGGGCCCGGTGGCTCGCAGTTGCCTGCTGCCTGCTGAAATTCCACACGGATCCGGATACCTCCCAGATGCAAGGTGCCCCCACAGGTAACTTTGGCTGGTTTGACAGTGCCATGTGCGTCCTGCAAATTGACATCAGGAACCTGGCCTGGTGAGTTTTGTTTCTCTGGGGAAAGGCTATTATTCTTGTTCAGAGCCCGGTGGCTCGGAGTGGCCAGCTGACTGCTGAAATTCCGCATGGATCAGGATACCTCCCAGGTTCAAGGTGCCGCCACAGGCAACTGTGGCTGGTTTGACAGTGCCAAGCGCCTCCTGCCAACTGACATCAGGAACCTGGCCTGGTGACTTTTGTTTCTCATGGGAAGTGCCATCGTTCGTGTCCCGTACCCGGAGGCCAGGAGTGGCCGGCTGCCTGCTGAAATTCCGAATGGATCAGGATACTGCCCAGATGCAATGTGCCCCCACAGGCAACTGTGGCTGGTTTGACAGTGCCAAGTGCCTCCTGCCAACTGACACCAGCAACCTTGCCAGGTGTCTTTTGGTTCTCTGGGGAAAGGCCATCGTTCGTGTCCAGGGCCGGGTGTCCCTGGGTGTCCGGCTGCCTGCTGAAATTCCGAACGGATCAGGATACTGCCCAGGTGCAATGTGCTCCCACAGGCAACTGTGGCTGGTTTGACAGTGCCAAGTGCCTCCTGCAAACTGACATCAGGAACCTGGCCTGGTGACTTTTGTTTCTCAGGGGAAAGTCCATGGTTTATATCCTGGACCAGTTGGACCGCAGGGACCGGCTGCTTGCTGAAATTCCGAAAGCACCAGGATGCCTCCCAGATGCAAGGTGTCCCCACAGGTAATTGTGTCTGGTTCGAGAGTGCCATGTGCCTCCTGCAAACTGACATCGGAAAGCTGGGCTGGTCACTTTGGTTTCTCTGGGGAAAGGCCACGATTCATGTCCAGGGCCTTGTGGCCCAGAGTGGCCCGCTGCCTGCTGAAATTCCGCACGGATCAGGATACCTCCCAGACCGAAACTAAAACCATAGGCAACTGTGGCTGGTTTGACAGTGCCAAGTGCCTCCTGCAAACAGACATCAGGAACCTGGCCTGGTAAGTTTTGTTTCTCTGGGGAAAGGCCATCGTTCTTGTCCGGAGCCCGTTGGCCCGGAGTGGACGGGTGCCTGCTCAAATTCCGCACGGATCAGGATGCCTCCCAGATGGAAAGTGGCCCCAAAGGCAACTGTGGCTGGTTTGACAGTGCCAAGTGCCTCCTGCAAACTGACATCAGGAACCTGGCCTGGTGACTTTTGTTTCTCTGGGGAAAAGCCATCATTCTTCTCCAGTGCCCGTTGGCCCGGAGTGGACGGGTGCCTGCTCAAATTCCGCACGGATCAGGATACCTCCCAGATGGAATGTACCACCACAGGCAACTGTGGCTGGTTTGACAGTGCCAAGTGCCTCCTGCAAACTGACATCCGGAGCCTGGCCTGGTGTCTTTTGTTTCTCAGGGGAAAGGCTTTCGTTCCTATCCATGGACGGGTGGCCAATAGTGGCTGGCTGCCTGCTGAAATTCCGCAAGGTTGAGGATACCTCCCAGATGGAAAGTACCACCACAGGCAACTGTGGCTGGTTTGACAGTGCCAAGTGCCTCCTGCAAACTGACATCAGGAACCTGGCCTGGTGACTTTTGTTTCTCAGGGGAAAGGTCATCGTTCGTGTCCAGTGCCCGGTGGCCTGGAGTGGCCAGCCGCCTGTTGAAATTCCGCACGGATGAGGATAACTCCCAGATGAAAGGAGCCCCCAGAGGCAACTGTGGCTGGTTTGACAGTGCCAAGTGCCTCCTGCAAACTGACATCAGGAACCTGGCCTGGTGACTTTTGTTTCTCTGGGGAAAGGCCATGGTTCATGTCCACGGCCTGGTGGCCCGGAGTGTCCGGCTGCCTGCTGAAATTCTGCATGGATCAGGATGCCGCCGAGATGCAAGGTGCCCCACAGGCACCTGTGGCTGGTTTGACAGTGCCAAGTGCTTCCTGCAAACTGACATCAGAAACCTGGCCTGGTGATTTTCTTTCTCCGGGGAAAGGCCATGGTTCATGTCCAGGGCCCGGTGGCCCGTACTTGCCTGCTGCCTGCTGAAATTCCACACGGATCAGGATACCTCCCAGATGTAAGGTGCCCCCACAGGCACCTGTGGCTGGTTTGACAGTGCCAAGTGCCTCCTGCAAACTGACATCAGGAACCTGGCCTGGTGACTTTTGTTTCTCTGGGGAAAGGCCATCGTTCATATCCTACAAACTGTGGCCCAGAGTGGCCGGCTGCCTGCTGAAATTCCGCACGGATCAGGATACCTCCCAGATGCAAGGTGCCCCCACAGGCAACTGCGGCTGGATTGACAGTGCCAAGTGCCTCCTGCAAACAGACATCAGGAACCTGGCCTGGTGACTTTTGTTTCTCTGGGGAAATGCCATGGTTCGTGTCCAGGGCCTTGTGGCCCAGAGTGGCCGACTGCCTGCTGATATTCTGCACGGATGAGTATACATCCCAGTTGCAAGGTGCCCCCTCAGGCAACTGCGTCAGGTTTGACAGTGCCAAGTGCCACCTGCAAACTGACATCAGGAACCTGGCCTGGTGACTTTTGTTTCTCTGGGGAAAGGCCATGGTTCGTGTCCAGGGCCTTGTGGCCAGGAGTGGCCGACTGCCTGCTGATATTCCGCACGGATGAGGATACATCCCAGTTGCAAGGTGCCCCCTCAGGCACCTGCGTCTGGTTTGACAGTGCCAAGTGCCACCTGCAAACTGACATCAGGAACCTGGCCTGGTGACTTTTGTTTCTCTGGGGAAAGGCCATCATTCTTGTCCGGGGCCCAGAGTGGCCGGAGTGGCCGGCTGCCTGCTGAAATTCCACACGGTTGAGGATGCCTCCCAGATGAAAAATGCCCCCACAGGCAACTGCGTCTGGTTTGACAGTGCCAAGTGCCTCCTGCAAACTGACATCAGGAACCTGGCCTGGTGTTTTTTGTTTCTCTGGGGAAAGGCCACGGTTCATGTCCAGGGCCCTGTGGCCAGGAGTGGCCGGCTGCCTGCTGAAATTCCGCACGGATGAGGATACATCCCAGTTGCAAGGTGCCCCCACAGGCAACTGCGTCTGGTTTGACAGTGCCAAGTGCCACCTGCAAACTGACATCAGGAACCTGGCCTGGTGACTTTTGTTTGTCTGGGGAAAGGCCATTATTCTTGTCCGGGTCCCGGTGGCCCGGACTGGCAGGCTGCCTGCTGAAATTACAAAAGGATCAGGATACCTCCCAGATGCAAGGTGCCCCCACAGGCAACTGCGGCTGGTTTGACAGTGCCAAGTGCCTCCTGCAAACTGACATCAGGAACCTGGCCTGGTGACTTTTGTTTCTCTGGGTAAAGGCCATGGTTCATGTCCAGGGCCTTGTGGCCCGGAGTGGCCAGCTGCCTGCTGAAATTCCGCACGGATGAGGATACATCCCAGTTGCAAGGTGCCCCCACAGGCAACTGTGGCTGGTTTGACAGTGCCAAGTGCCACCTGCAAACTGACATCAGGAACCTGGACTGGTGACTTTCGTTTCTCTGGGGAAAGACGATGATTCTTTTCCAGGGCCTTGCGGCCTGGAGTGCCTGGCTGCCTGCTGAAATTCCGCATGGATCAGGATGCCTCCCAGATGAAAAATGCCCCCACAGGCAACTGCGTCTGGTTTGACAGTGCCAAGTGCCTCCTGCAAACTGACATCAGGAACCTGGCCTGGTGACTTTTGTTTCTCTGGGGAAAGGCCAACATTCTTTTCCAGGGTACGGTGGCCCGGAGTGGCCGGCTGCCTGCTGAAATTCCGCACGGATCAGGATGCCTCCCAGACCGAAAATACCACCCAAGGCAAATGTGGCTGGTTTGACAGTGCCAAGTGCCTCCTGCAAACAGACATCAGCGACCTGGCCTGCTGAGTTCTGTTTCTCTGGGGAAAGGCCATCGTTCCTCTCCAGGGCCCGGTGGCTCGAGTGGCAGGCTGCCTGCTGAAATTCCACATGGATCAGGATGCCTCCCAGATGAAAGGTGCCCCCACAGGCAACTGTGGCTGGTTTGACAGTGCCAAGTGCCTCCTGCCAACTGACATCAGGAACCTGGCCTTGTGAGTTTTGTTTCTCTGGGGAAAGGCCATCATTCTTGTTCAGAGCCCAGTTGCCCAGAGTGGCCGGCTGCCTGCTGAATTTCCGCACGGATCAGGATAGCTCCCAGATTCAAGGTGCCGCCACAGGCAACTGCGGCAGGTTTGACAGTGCCAAGTGCCTCCTGCAAACTGACATCAGGAACCTGGCCTGGTGACATTTATTTCTCTGGGGAAAGGCCATTGTACGTGTCCAAGGCCTAGTGGCCCCGAGTGGCCGGCTGCTTGCTGGAATTCTGCATGGATCAGGATGCCGCGGAGATGCAAGGTGCCCCCACAGGCACCTGTGGCTGGTTTGACAGTGCCAAGTGCCTCCTGCAAACTGACATCAGGAACCTGGCCTGGTGACTTTTGTTTCTCTGGGGAAAGGCCATCGTTCATATCCTACAAACTGTGGCCCAGAGTGGCCGGCTGCCTGCTGAAATTCCGCACGGATCAGGATACCTCCCAGATGCAAGGTGCCCCCGCAGGAAACTGTGGCTGGTTTGACAGTGCCAAGTGCCTCCTGCCAACTGACATCAAGAACCTGGCCTGGTGACTTTTGTTTCTCTGGGGAAAGGCCATGGTTGGTATCCTGAGCCTCGTGTCCTGGAGTGGCCGTCTGCCTGCTAAAATTCTGGACGGACCAGGATGCCGCCAAGATGCAAGGTGCCCCCAGAGGCAACTGTGGCTGGTTTGACAGTGCCAAGTGCTTCCTGCAAACTGACATCAGAAACCTGGCCTGGTGATTTTCTTTCCCAGGGGAAAGGCCATGGTTCATGTCCAGGGCCCGGTGGCTCGCAGTTGCCTGCTGCCTGCTGAAATTCCACACGGATCAGGATACCTCCCTGATGCAAGTTGCCCCCACCGGCAACTGTGGCTGGTTTGACAGTGCCAAGTGCCTCCTGCAAACTGACATCAGGAACCTGGCCTGGTGACTTTTGTTTCTCTGGGGAAAGGCCATCGTTCCTCTCCAGGGCCCGGTGGCTCGAGTGGGCGGATACCTGCTAAAATTCCACACAGATCAGGATACCTCCCAGATGGAAGGTGCCCACCCAGGCAACTGTGGCTGGTTTGACAGTGCCAAGTGCCTCCTGCAAACTGACATCAGGAACCTGGCCTGGTGATTTTTCTTTGTCTGGGGAAAGGCCATTGTACGTGTCCAGGGCCTGTGGCCCGTAGTGGCTGGCCCCCTGCTGAAATTCCGAACGGATCAGGATACCTCCCAGACCGATAGTACCACCTCAGGCAACTGTGGCTGGTTTGACAGTGCCAAGTGCCTCCTGCAAACTGACATCAGGAACCTGGCCTGGTGACTTTTGTTTCTCTGCGGAAAAGCCATCATTCTTCTCCAGTGCCCGTTGGCCCGGAGTGGACGGGTGCCTGCTCAAATTCCGCACGGATCAGGATACCTCCCAGATGGAAAGTACCACCACAGGCAACTGTGGCTGGTTTGACAGTGCCAAGTGCCTCCTGCAAACTGACATCAGGAACCTGGCCTGGTGACTTTTGTTTCTCTGGGGAAAGGCCATCGTTCATATCCTACAAACTGTGGCCCAGAGTGGCTGGCTGCCTGCTGAAATTCCGCACGGATCAGGATACCTCCCAGATGCAAGGTGCCCCACGGGAAACTGTGGCTGGTTTGACAGTGCCAAGTGCCTCCTGCCAACTGACATCAAGAACCTGGCCTGGTGACTTTTGTTTCTCTGGGGAAAGGCCATGGTTGGTATGATGAGCCTCCTGTCCTGGAGTGGCCGTCTGCCTGCTAAAATTCTGGACGGACCAGGATGCCGCCAAGATGCAAGGTGCCCCCAGAGGCAACTGTGGCTGGTTTGACAGTGCCAAGTGCTTCCTGCAAACTGACATCAGAAACCTGGCCTGGTGATTTTCTTTCCCAGGGGAAAGGCCATGGTTCATGTCCAGGGCCCGGTGGCTCGCAGTTGCCTGCTGCCTGCTGAAATTCCACACGGATCCGGATACCTCCCAGATGCAAGGTGCCCCCACAGGTAACTTTGGCTGGTTTGACAGTGCCAAGTGCGTCCTGCAAATTGACATCAGGAACCTGGCCTGGTGAGTTTTGTTTTTCTGGGGAAAGGCTATTATTCTTGTTCAGAGCCCGGTGGCTCGGAGTGGCCAGCTGACTGCTGAAATTCCGCATGGATCAGGATACCTCCCAGGTTCAAGGTGCCGCCACAGGCAACTGTGGCTGGTTTGACAGTGCCAAGCGCCTCCTGCCAACTGACATCAGGAACCTGGCCTGGTGACTTTTGTTTCTCATGGGAAGTGCCATCGTTCGTGTCCCGTACCCGGAGGCCAGGAGTGGCCGGCTGCCTGCTGAAATTCCGAACGGATCAGGACACTGCCCAGATGCAATGTGCCCCCACAGGCAACTGTGGCTGGTTTGACAGTGCCAAGTGCCTCCTGCCAACTGACACCAGCAACCTTGCCAGGTGTCTTTTGGTTCTCTGGGGAAAGGCCATCGTTCGTGTCCAGGGCCGGGTGTCCCTGGGTGTCCGGCTGCCTGCTGAAATTCCGAACGGATCAGGATACTGCCCAGGTGCAATGTGCTCCCACAGGCAACTGTGGCTGGTTTGACAGTGCCAAGTGCCTCCTGCAAACTGACATCAGGAACCTGGCCTGGTGACTTTTGTTTCTCAGGGGAAAGTCCATGGTTTATATCCTGGACCAGTTGGACCGCAGGGACCGGCTGCTTGCTGAAATTCCGAAAGCACCAGGATGCCTCCCAGATGCAAGGTGTCCCCACAGGTAATTGTGTCTGGTTCGAGAGTGCCATGTGCCTCCTGCAAACTGACATCGGAAAGCTGGGCTGGTCACTTTGGTTTCTCTGGGGAAAGGCCACGATTCATGTCCAGGGCCTTGCGGCCCAGAGTGGCCCGCTGCCTGCTGAAATTCCGCACGGATCAGGATACCTCCCAGACCGAAACTAAAACCATAGGCAACTGTGGCTGGTTTGACAGTGCCAAGTGCCTCCTGCAAACAGACATCAGGAACCTGGCCTGGTAAGTTTTGTTTCTCTGGGGAAAGGCCATCGTTCTTGTCCGGAGCCCGTTGGCCCGGAGTGGACGGGTGCCTGCTCAAATTCCGCACGGATCAGGATGCCTCCCAGATGGAAAGTGGCCCCAAAGGCAACTGTGGCTGGTTTGACAGTGCCAAGTGCCTCCTGCAAACTGACATCAGGAACCTGGCCTGGTGACTTTTGTTTCTCTGGGGAAAAGCCATCATTCTTCTCCAGTGCCCGTTGGCCCGGAGTGGACGGGTGCCTGCTCAAATTCCGCACGGATCAGGATACCTCCCAGATGGAATGTACCACCACAGGCAACTGTGGCTGGTTTGACAGTGCCAAGTGCCTCCTGCAAACTGACATCCGGAGCCTGGCCTGGTGTCTTTTGTTTCTCAGGGGAAAGGCTTTCGTTCCTATCCATGGACGGGTGGCCAATAGTGGCTGGCTGCCTGCTGAAATTCCGCAAGGTTGAGGATACCTCCCAGATGAAAGGTACCACCACAGGCAACTGTGGCTGGTTTGACAGTGCCAAGTGCCTCCTGCAAACTGACATCAGGAACCTGGCCTGGTGACTTTTGTTTCTCAGGGGAAAGGTCATGGTTCGTGTCCAGTGCCCGGTGGCCTGGAGTGGCCAGCCGCCTGTTGAAATTCCGCACGGATGAGGATAACTCCCAGATGAAAGGAGCCCCCAGAGGCAACTGTGGCTGGTTTGACAGTGCCAAGTGCCTCCTGCAAACTGACATCAGGAACCTGGCCTGGTGACTTTTGTTTCTCTGGGGAAAGGCCATGGTTCATGTCCACGGCCTGGTGGCCCGGAGTGTCCGGCTGCCTGCTGAAATTCTGCATGGATCAGGATGCCGCCGAGATGCAAGGTGCCCCACAGGCACCTGTGGCTGGTTTGACAGTGCCAAGTGCTTCCTGCAAACTGACATCAGAAACCTGGCCTGGTGATTTTCTTTCTCCGGGGAAAGGCCATGGTTCATGTCCAGGGCCCGGTGGCCCGTACTTGCCTGCTGCCTGCTGAAATTCCACACGGATCAGGATACCTCCCAGATGTAAGGTGCCCCCACAGGCACCTGTGGCTGGTTTGACAGTGCCAAGTGCCTCCTGCAAACTGACATCAGGAACCTGGCCTGGTGACTTTTGTTTCTCTGGGGAAAGGCCATCGTTCATATCCTACAAACTGTGGCCCAGAGTGGCCGGCTGCCTGCTGAAATTCCGCACGGATCAGGATACCTCCCAGATGCCAGGTGCCCAACGGGAAACTGTGGCTGGTTTGACAGTGCCAAGTGCCTCCTGCCAACTGACATCAAGAACCTGGCCTGGTGACTTTTGTTTCTCTGGGGAAAGGCCATGGTTGGTATCCTGAGCCTGGTGTCCTGGAGTGGCCGTCTGCCTGCTAAAATTCTGGACGGACCAGGATGCCGCCAAGATGCAAGGTGCCCCCACAGGCAACTGTGGCTGGTTTGACAGTGCCAAGTGTTTCCTGCAAACTGACATCAGAAACCTGGCCTGGTGATTTTCTTTCTCAGGGGAAAGGCCATGGTTCATGTCCAGGGCCCGGTGGCTCGGAGTGGCCAGCTGACTGCTGAAATTCCGCATGGATCAGGATACCTCCCAGGTTCAAGGTGCCGCCACAGGCAACTGTGGCTGGTTTGACAGTGCCAAGCGCCTCCTGCCAACTGACATCAGGAACCTGGCCTGGTGACTTTTGTTTCTCATGGGAAGTGCCATCGTTCGTGTCCCGTACTCGGAGGCCAGGAGTGGCCGGCTGCCTGCTGAAATACCGCACAGATCAGGATAGCTCCCAGATGCAAGGTGCCCCACGGGAAACTGTGGCTGGTTTGACAGTGCCAAGTGCCTCCTGCAAACTGACATCAGGAACCTGGCCTGGTGATTTTTCTTTGTCTGGGGAAAGGCCATTGTACGTGTCCAGGGCCTGTGGCCCGTAGTGGCTGGCCCCCTGCTGAAATTCCGCACGGATCAGGATACCTCCCAGACCGATAGTACCACCACAGGCAACTGTGGCTGGTTTGACAGTGCCAAGTGCCTCCTGCAAACTGACATCAGGAACCTGGCCTGGTGACTTTTATTTCTCTGGGGAAAGGCCATCGTTCCTCTCCAGGGCCCGTAGTCCGGAGTGGCCGGCTGCCTGCTGAAATTCCTCATGGATCAGGATGCCTCCCACATGAAAGGTGCCCCCACAGGCAACTACGTCTGATTTGACAGTGCCATGTGCCTCCTGCAAACTGATATCAGGAACCTGGCCTGGTGATTTTTCTTTGTCTGGTGAAAGGCCATTGTACCTGTCCAGAGCCTGGTGGCCCGTAGTGGCCGGCTGCCTGCTGAAATTCCAAACGGATCACGATTCCTCCCAGAGCGAAAGTACCACCACAGGCAAATGTGGCTGGTTTGACAGTGCCAAGTGCCTCCTGCCAACTGACATCAGCAACCTTGCCAGGTGACTTTTGGTTCTCTGGGGAAAGGCCATCGTTCGTGTCCAGGGCCAGGTGTCCCTGGGTGTCCGGCTGCCTGCTGAAATTCCGAACGGATCAGGATACTGCCCAGATGCAATGTGCTCCCACAGGCAACTGTGGCTGGTTTGACAGTGCCAAGTGCCTCCTGCAAACTGACATCAGGAACCTGGCCTGGTGACTTTTGTTTCTCAGGGGAAAGTCCATGGTTTATATCCTGGACCAGTTGGACCGCAGGGACCGGCTGCTTGCTGAAATTCCGAAAGCACCAGGATGCCTCCCAGATGCAAGGTGTCCCCACAGGTAATTGTGTCTGGTTTGAGAGTGCCATGTGCCTCCTGCAAACTGACATCGGAAAGCTGGGCTGGTCACTTTGGTTTCTCTGGGGAAAGGCCACGATTCATGTCCAGGGCCTTGCGGCCCGGAGTGGCCGGCTGCCTGCTGAAATTCCGCACGGATCAGGATACCTCCCAGACCGAAACTAAAACCATAGGCAACTGTGGCTGGTTTGACAGTGCCAAGTGCCTCCAGCAAACTGACATCAGTAACCTGGCCTGGTAAGTTTTGTTTCTCTGGGGAAAGGCCATCGTTCTTGTCCGGAGCCCGCCAGCCCGGAGTGGCCGGCTGCCTGCTGAAATTCTGCATGGATCAGAATGCCGCCGAGATGCAAGGTGCCCCACAGGCACCTGTGGCTGGTTTGACAGTGCCAAGTGCTTCCTGCAAACTGACATCAGGAACCTGGCCTTGTGAGTTTTGTTTCTCTGGGGAAAGGCCATCATTCTTGTTCAGAGCCCAGTGGCCCAGAGTGGCCGGCTGCCTGCTGAATTTCCGCACGGATCAGGATAGCTCCCAGATTCAAGGTGCCGCCACAGGCAACTGCGGCAGGTTTGACAGTGCCAAGTGCCTCCTGCAAACTGACATCAGGAACCTGGCCTGGTGACATTTATTTCTCTGGGGAAAGGCCATTGTACGTGTCCAAGGCCTAGTGGCCCAGAGTGGCCGGCTGCTTGCTGGAATTCTGCATGGATCAGGATGCCGCGGAGATGCAAGGTGCCCCCACAGGCACCTGTGGCTGGTTTGACAGTGCCAAGTGCCTCCTGCAAACTGACATCAGGAACCTGGCCTGGTGACTTTTGTTTTTCTGGGGAAAGGCCATCGTTCATATCCTACAAACTGTGGCCCATAGTGGCCGGCTGCCTGCTGAAATTCCGCACGGATCAGGATACCTCCCAGATGCAAGGTGCCCCACGGGAAACTGTGGCTGGTTTGACAGTGCCAAGTGCCTCCTGCCAACTGACATCAAGAACCTGGCCTGGTGACTTTTGTTTCCCTGGGGAAAGGCCATGGTTGGTATCCTGAGCCTCGTGTCCTGGAGTGGCCGTCTGCCTGCTAAAATTCTGGACGGACCAGGATGCCGCCAAGATGCAAGGTGCCCCCAGAGGCAACTGTGGCTGGTTTGACAGTGCCAAGTGCTTCCTGCAAACTGACATCAGAAACCTGGCCTGGTGATTTTCTTTCCCAGGGGAAAGGCCATGGTTCATGTCCAGGGCCCGGTGGCTCACAGTTGCCTGCTGCCTGCTGAAATTCCACACGGATCCGGATACCTCCCTGATGCAAGTTGCCCCCACCGGCAACTGTGGCTGGTTTGACAGTGCCATGTGCCTCCTGCAAACTGACATCAGGAACCTGGCCTGGTGACTTTTGTTTCCCAGGGGAAAGGCCATAGATGATGTCCAGTGCCTTCTGGCCTGGAGTGGCCGACTGCCTGCTGAAATTCCGCACGGATCAGGATATCTCCCAGATGCAAGGTGCCCCCACAGGCACCTGTGGCTGGTTTGACAGTGCCAAGTGCCTCCTGCAAACTGACATCAGGAACCTGGCCTGGTGACTTTTGTTTCTCAGGGGAAAGGCCATCGTTCCTCTCCAGGGCCCGGTGGCTCGTGTGGGCGGATACCTGCTAAAATTCCGCACAGATCAGAATACCTCCCAGATGGAAGGTGCCCACCCAGGCAACTGTGGCTGGTTTGACAGTGCCAAGTGCCTCCTGCAAACTGACATCAGGAACCTGGCCTGGTGATTTTTCTTTGTCTGGGGAAAGGCCATTGTACGTGTCCAGGGCCTGTGGCCCGTAGTGGTTGGCCCCCTGCTGAAATTCCGAACGGATCAGGATACCTCCCAGACCCATAGTACCACCTCAGGCAACTGTGGCTGGTTTGACAGTGCCAAGTGCCTCCTGCAAACTGACATCAGGAACCTGGCCGGGTGACTTTTGTTTCTCTGGGGAAAGGCCGTGGTTAATGTACAGGGCCGGGTGTCCTGAGTGGCCGGCTGCCTGCTGAAATTCCGCACGGATCAGGATACCTCCCAGATGGAAAGTGGCCCCACAGGCAACTGTGGCTGGTTTGACAGTGCCAAGTGCCTCCTGCAAACTGACATCAGGAACCTGGCCTGGTGACTTTTGTTTCTCTGCGGAAAAGCCATCATTCTTCTCCAGTGCCCGTTGGCCCGGAGTGGACGGGTGCCTGCTCAAATTCCGCACGGATCAGGATACCTCCCAGATGGAAAGTACCACCACAGGCAACTGTGGCTGGTTTGACAGTGCCAAGTGCCTCCTGCAAACTGACATCAGGAACCTGGCCTGGTGACTTTTGTTTCTCTGGGGAAAGGCCATCGTTCATATCCTACAAACTGTGGCCCAGAGTGGCCGGCTGCCTGCTGAAATTCCGCACGGATCAGGATACCTCCCAGATGCAAGGTGCCCCACGGGAAACTGTGGCTGGTTTGACAGTGCCAAGTGCCTCCTGCCAACTGACATCAAGAACCTGGCCTGGTGACTTTTGTTTCTCTGGCGAAAGGCCATGGTTGGTATGATGAGCCTCCTGTCCTGGAGTGGCCGTCTGCCTGCTAAAATTCTGGACGGACCAGGATGCCGCCAAGATGCAAGGTGCCCCCAGAGGCAACTGTGGCTGGTTTGACAGTGCCAAGTGCTTCCTGCAAACTGACATCAGAAACCTGGCCTGGTGATTTTCTTTCCCAGGGGAAAGGCCATGGTTCATGTCCAGGGCCCGGTGGCTCGCAGTTGCCTGCTGCCTGCTGAAATTCCGCACGGATCCGGATACCTCCCAGATGCAAGGTGCCCCCACAGGCAACTTTGGCTGGTTTGACAGTGCCAAGTGCCTCCTGCAAATTGACATCAGGAACCTGGCCTGGTGAGTTTTCTTTCTCTGGGGAAAGGCTATTATTCTTGTTCAGAGCCCGGTGGCTCGGAGTGGCCGGCTGCCTGCTGAATTTCCGCACGGATCAGGATAGCTCCCAGATTCAAGGTGCCGCCACAGGCAACTGCGGCAGGTTTGACAGTGCCAAGTGCCTCCTGCAAACTGACATCAGGAACCTGGCCTGGTGACATTTATTTCTCTGGGGAAAGGCCATTGTACGTGTCCAAGGCCTAGTGGCCCAGAGTGGCCGGCTGCTTGCTGGAATTCTGCATGGATCAGGATGCCGCCGAGATGCAAGGTGCCCCCACAGGCACCTGTGGCTGGTTTGACAGTGCCAAGTGCCTCCTGCAAACTGACATCAGGAACCTGGCCTGGTGACTTTTGTTTCTCTGGGGAAAGGCCATCGTTCATATCCTACAAACTGTGGCCCAGAGTGGCCGGCTGCCTGCTGAAATTCCGCACGGATCAGGATACCTCCCAGATGCAAGGTGCCCCACGGGAAACTGTGGCTGGTTTGACAGTGCCAAGTGCCTCCTGCCAACTGACATCAAGAACCTGGCCTGGTGACTTTTGTTTCCCTGGGGAAAGGCCATGGTTGGTATCCTGAGCCTCGTGTCCTGGAGTGGCCGTCTGCCTGCTAAAATTCTGGACGGACCAGGATGCCGCCAAGATGCAAGGTGCCCCCAGAGGCAACTGTGGCTGGTTTGACAGTGCCAAGTGCTTCCTGCAAACTGACATCAGAAACCTGGCCTGGTGATTTTCTTTCCCAGGGGAAAGGCCATGGTTCATGTCCAGGGCCCGGTGGCTCACAGTTGCCTGCTGCCTGCTGAAATTCCACACGGATCCGGATACCTCCCTGATGCAAGTTGCCCCCACCGGCAACTGTGGCTGGTTTGACAGTGCAATGTGCCTCCTGCAAACTGACATCAGGAACCTGGCCTGGTGACTTTTGTTTCCCAGGGGAAAGGCCATAGATGATGTCCAGTGCCTTCTGGCCTGGAGTGGCCGACTGCCTGCTGAAATTCCGCACGGATCAGGATATCTCCCAGATGCAAGGTGCCCCCACAGGCACCTGTGGCTGGTTTGACAGTGCCAAGTGCCTCCTGCAAACTGACATCAGGAACCTGGCCTGGTGACTTTTGTTTCTCAGGGGAAAGGCCATCGTTCCTCTCCAGGGCCCGGTGGCTCGTGTGGGCGGATACCTGCTAAAATTCCGCACAGATCAGAATACCTCCCAGATGGAAGGTGCCCACCCAGGCAACTGTGGCTGGTTTGACAGTGCCAAGTGCCTCCTGCAAACTGACATCAGGAACCTGGCCTGGTGATTTTTCTTTGTCTGGGGAAAGGCCATTGTACGTGTCCAGGGCCTGTGGCCCGTAGTGGTTGGCCCCCTGCTGAAATTCCGAACGGATCAGGATACCTCCCAGACCCATAGTACCACCTCAGGCAACTGTGGCTGGTTTGACAGTGCCAAGTGCCTCCTGCAAACTGACATCAGGAACCTGGCCGGGTGACTTTTGTTTCTCTGGGGAAAGGCCGTGGTTAATGTACAGGGCCGGGTGTCCTGAGTGGCCGGCTGCCTGCTGAAATTCCGCACGGATCAGGATACCTCCCAGATGGAAAGTGGCCCCACAGGCAACTGTGGCTGGTTTGACAGTGCCAAGTGCCTCCTGCAAACTGACATCAGGAACCTGGCCTGGTGACTTTTGTTTCTCTGCGGAAAAGCCATCATTCTTCTCCAGTGCCCGTTGGCCCGGAGTGGACGGGTGCCTGCTCAAATTCCGCACGGATCAGGATACCTCCCAGATGGAAAGTACCACCACAGGCAACTGTGGCTGGTTTGACAGTGCCAAGTGCCTCCTGCAAACTGACATCAGGAACCTGGCCTGGTGACTTTTGTTTCTCTGGGGAAAGGCCATCGTTCATATCCTACAAACTGTGGCCCAGAGTGGCCGGCTGCCTGCTGAAATTCCGCACGGATCAGGATACCTCCCAGATGCAAGGTGCCCCACGGGAAACTGTGGCTGGTTTGACAGTGCCAAGTGCCTCCTGCCAACTGACATCAAGAACCTGGCCTGGTGACTTTTGTTTCTCTGGCGAAAGGCCATGGTTGGTATGGTGAGCCTCCTGTCCTGGAGTGGCCGTCTGCCTGCTAAAATTCTGGACGGACCAGGATGCCGCCAAGATGCAAGGTGCCCCCAGAGGCAACTGTGGCTGGTTTGACAGTGCCAAGTGCTTCCTGCAAACTGACATCAGAAACCTGGCCTGGTGATTTTCTTTCCCAGGGGAAAGGCCATGGTTCATGTCCAGGGCCCGGTGGCTCGCAGTTGCCTGCTGCCTGCTGAAATTCCGCACGGATCCGGATACCTCCCAGATGCAAGGTGCCCCCACAGGCAACTTTGGCTGGTTTGACAGTGCCAAGTGCCTCCTGCAAATTGACATCAGGAACCTGGCCTGGTGAGTTTTCTTTCTCTGGGGAAAGGCTATGATTCTTGTTCAGAGCCCGGTGGCTCGGAGTGGCCAGCTGACTGCTGAAATTCCGAACGGATCAGGATACCTCCCAGGTTCAAGGTGCCGCCACAGGCAACTGTGGCTGGTTTGACAGTGCCAAGCGCCTCCTGCCAACTGACATCAGGAACCTGGCCAGGTGACTTTTGTTTCTCATGGGAAGTGCCATCGTTCGTGTCCCGTACCCGGAGGCCAGGAGTGGCCGGCTGCCTGCTGAAATTCCGAACGGATCAGGATACTGCCCAGATGCAATGTGCTCCCACAGGCAACTGTGGCTGGTTTGACAGTGCCAAGTGCCTCCTGCAAACTGACATCAGGAACCTGGCCTGGTGACTTTTGTTTCTCAGGGGAAAGTCCATGGTTTATATCCTGGACCAGTTGGACCGCAGGGACCGGCTGCTTGCTGAAATTCCGAAAGCACCAGGATGCCTCCCAGATGCAAGGTGTCCCCACAGGTAATTGTGTCTGGTTTGAGAGTGCCATGTGCCTCCTGCAAACTGACATCGGAAAGCTGGGCTGGTCACTTTGGTTTCTCTGGGGAAAGGCCACGATTCATGTCCAGGGCCTTGCGGCCCGGAGTGGCCCGCTGCCTGCTGAAATTCCGCACGGATCAGGATACCTCCCAGACCGAAACTAAAACCATAGGCAACTGTGGCTGGTTTGACAGTGCCAAGCGCCTCCTGCCAACTGACATCAGGAACCTGGCCTGGTAAGTTTTGTTTCTCTGGGGAAAGGCCATCGTTCTTGTCCGGAGCCAGTTGGCCCGGAGTGGACGGGTGCCTGCTCAAATTCCGCACGGATCAGGATACCTCCCTGATGGAAAGTGGCCCCACAGGCAACTGTGGCTGGTTTGACAGTGCCAAGTGCCTCCTGCAAGCTGACATCAGGAACCTGGCCTGGTGACTTTTGTTTCTCTGGGGAAAAGCCATCATTCTTCTCCAGTGCCCGTTGGCCCGGAGTGGACGGGTGCCTGCTCAAATTCCGCACGGATCAGGATACCTCCCAGATGGAATGTACCACCACAGGCAACTGTGGCTGGTTTGACAGTGCCAAGTGCCTCCTGCAAACTGACATCCGGAGCCTGGCCTGGTGTCTTTTGTTTCTCAGGGGAAAGGCTTTCGCTCCTATCCATGGACGGGTGGCCAATAGTGGCTGGCTGCCTGCTGAAATTCCGCAAGGTTGAAGATACCTCCCAGATGGAAAGTACCACCACAGGCAACTGTGGCTGGTTTGACAGTGCCAAGTGCCTCCTGCAAACTGACATCAGGAACCTGGCCTGGTGACTTTTGTTTCTCAGGGGAAAGGTCATCGTTCGTGTCCAGTGCCCGGTGGCCTGGAGTGGCCAGCCGCCTGTTGAAATTCCGCACGGATGAGGATAACTCCCAGATGAAAGGAGCCCCCAGAGGCAACTGTGGCTGGTTTGACAGTGCCAAGTGCCTCCTTCAAACTGACATCAGGAACCTGGCCTGGTGACTTTTGTTTCTCTGGGGAAAGGCCATGGTTCATGTCCACGGCCTGGTGGCCCGGAGTGTCCGGCTGCCTGCTGAAATTCCGCATGGATCAGGATGCCGCCGAGATGCAAGGTGCCCCACAGGCACCTGTGGCTGGTTTGACAGTGCCAAGTGCTTCCTGCAAACTGACATCAGAAACCTGGCCTGGTGATTTTCTTTCTCCGGGGAAAGGCCATGGTTCATGTCCAGGGCCCGGTGGCCCGTACTTGCCTGCTGCCTGCTGAAATTCCACACGGATCAGGATAACTCCCAGATGTAAGGTGCCACCACAGGCAACTGTGGCTGGTTTGACAGTGCCAAGTGCCTCCTGCAAACTGACATCAGGAACCTGGCCTGGTGACTTTTGTTTCTCTGGGGAAAGGCCATCATTCTTGTTCAGAGCCCAGTGGCCCGGAGTGGCCGGCTGCCTGCTGAATTTCCGCACGGATCAGGATAGCTCCCAAATGCAATGTGCCGCCACAGGCAACTGTGGCAGGTTTGACAGTGCCAAGTGCCTCCTGCAAACTGACATCAGGAACCTGGCCTGGTGACATTTATTTCTCTGGGGAAAGGCCATTGTACGTGTCCAAGGCCTAGTGGCCCAGAGTGGCCGGCTGCTTGCTGGAATTCTGCATGGATCAGGATGCCGCGGAGATGCAAGGTGCCCCCACAGGCACCTCTGGCTGGTTTGACAGTGCCAAGTGCCTCCTGCAAACTGACATCAGGAACCTGGCCTGGTGACTTTTGTTTTTCTGGGGAAAGGCCATCGTTCATATCCTACAAACTGTGGCCCATAGTGGCCGGCTGCCTGCTGAAATTCCGCACGGATCAGGATACCTCCCAGATGCAAGGTGCCCCACGGGAAACTGTGGCTGGTTTGACAGTGCCAAGTGCCTCCTGCCAACTGACATCAAGAACCTGGCCTGGTGACTTTTGTTTCTCTGGGGAAAGGCCATGGTTGGTATCCTGAGCCTCGTGTCCTGGAGTGGCCGTCTGCCTGCTAAAATTCTGGACGGACCAGGATGCCGCCAAGATGCAAGGTGCCCCCACAGGCAACTGTGGCTGGTTTGACAGTGCCAAGTGTTTCCTGCAAACTGACATCAGAAACCTGGCCTGGTGATTTTCTTTCTCAGGGGAAAGGCCATGGTTCATGTCCAGGGCCCGGTGGCTCGGAGTGGCCAGCTGACTGCTGAAATTCCGCATGGATCAGGATACCTCCCAGGTTCAAGGTGCCGCCACAGGCAACTGTGGCTGGTTTGACAGTGCCAAGTGCCTCCTGCAAACTGACATCAGGAACCTGGCCTGGTGATTTTTCTTTGTCTGGGGAAAGGCCATTATACGTGTCCAGGGACTGTGGCCCGTAGTGGCTGGCCCCCTGCTGAAATTCCGAACGGATCAGGATACCTCCCAGACCGATAGTACCACCACAGGCAACTGTGGCTGGTTTGACAGTGCCAAGTGCCTCCTGCAAACTGACATCAGGAACCTGGCCTGGTGACTTTTATTTCTCTGGGGAAAGGCCATCGTTCCTCTCCAGGGCCCGTAGTCCGGAGTGGCCGGCTGCCTGCTGAAATTCCTCATGGATCAGGATGCCTCCCACATGAAAGGTGCCCCCACAGGCAACTACGTCTGATTTGACAGTGCCATGTGCCTCCTGCAAACTGATATCAGGAACCTGGCCTGGTGATTTTTCTTTGTCTGGTGAAAGGCCATTGTACCTGTCCAGAGCCTGGTGGCCCGGAGTGGCCGGCTGCCTGCTGAAATTCCAAACGTATCACGATTCCTCCCAGAGCGAAAGTACCACCACAGGCAACTGTGGCTGGTTTGACAGTGCCAAGTGCCTCCTGCCAACTGACATCAGCAACCTTGCCAGGTGACTTTTGGTTCTCTGGGGAAAGGCCATCGTTCGTGTCCAGGGCCGGGTGTCCCTGGGTGTCCGGCTGCCTGCTGAAATTCCGAACGGATCAGGATACTGCCCAGATGCAATGTGCTCCCACAGGCAACTGTGGCTGGTTTGACAGTGCCAAGTGCCTCCTGCAAACTGACATCAGGAACCTGGCCTGGTGACTTTTGTTTCTCAGGGGAAAGTCCATGGTTTATATCCTGGACCAGTTGGACCGCAGGGACCGGCTGCTTGCTGAAATTCCGAAAGCACCAGGATGCCTCCCAGATGCAAGGTGTCCCCACAGGTAATTGTGTCTGGTTTGAGAGTGCCATGTGCCTCCTGCAAACTGACGTCGGAAAGCTGGGCTGGTCACTTTGGTTTCTCTGGGGAAAGGCCATCGTTCTTGTCCGGAGCCCGCCAGCCCGGAGTGGCCGGCTGCCTGCTGAAATTCTGCATGGATCAGGATGCCGCCGAGATGCAAGGTGCCCCACAGGCACCTGTGGCTGGTTTGACAGTGCCAAGTGCTTCCTGCAAACTGACATCAGAAACCTGGCCTGGTGATTTTCTTTCTCCGGGGAAAGGCCATGGTTCATGTCCAGGGCCCGGTGGCCCGTACTTGCCTGCTGCCTTCTGAAATTCCACACGGATCAGGATACCTCCCAGATGTAAGGTGCCACCACAGGCAAATGTGGCTGGTTTGACAGTGCCAAGTGCCTCCTGCCAACTGACATCAGGAACCTGGCCTTGTGAGTTTTGTTTCTCTGGGGAAAGGCCATCATTCTTGTTCAGAGCCCAGTGGCCCAGAGTGGCCGGCTGCCTGCTGAATTTCCGCACGGATCAGGATAGCTCCCAGATTCAAGGTGCCGCCACAGGCAACTGCGGCAGGTTTGACAGTGCCAAGTGCCTCCTGCAAACTGACATCAGGAACCTGGCCTGGTGACATTTATTTCTCTGGGGAAAGGCCATTGTACGTGTCCAAGGCCTAGTGGCCCAGAGTGGCCGGCTGCTTGCTGGAATTCTGCATGGATCAGGATGCCGCCGAGATGCAAGGTGCCCCCACAGGCACCTCTGGCTGGTTTGACAGTGCCAAGTGCCTCCTGCAAACTGACATCAGGAACCTGGCCTGGTGACTTTTGTTTCTCTGGGGAAAGGCCATCGTTCATATCCTACAAACTGTGGCCCAGAGTGGCCGGCTGCCTGCTGAAATTCCGCACGGATCAGGATACCTCCCAGATGCAAGGTGCCCCACGGGAAACTGTGGCTGGTTTGACAGTGCCAAGTGCCTCCTGCCAACTGACATCAAGAACCTGGCCTGGTGACTTTTGTTTCTCTGGGGAAAGGCCATGGTTGGTATCCTGAGCCTCGTGTCCTGGAGTGGCCGTCTGCCTGCTAAAATTCTGGACGGACCAGGATGCCGCCAAGATGCAAGGTGCCCCCAGAGGCAACTGTGGCTGGTTTGACAGTGCCAAGTGCTTCCTGCAAACTGACATCAGAAACCTGGCCTGGTGATTTTCTTTCCCAGGGGAAAGGCCATGGTTCATGTCCAGGGCCCGGTGGCTCGCAGTTGCCTGCTGCCTGCTGAAATTCCACACGGATCCGGATACCTCCCTGATGCAAGTTGCCCCCACCGGCAACTGTGGCTGGTTTGACAGTGCCATGTGCCTCCTGCAAACTGACATCTGGAACCTGGCCTGGTGACTTTTGTTTCCCTGGGGAAAGGCCATAGATGATGTCCAGTGCCCCCTGGCCTGGAGTGGCCAACTGCCTGCTGAAATTCCACACGGATCAGGATATCTCCCAGATGCAAGGTGCCCCCACAGGCACCTGTGGCTGGTTTGACAGTGCCAAGTGCCTCCTGCACACTGACATCAGGAACCTGGCCTGGTGACTTTTGTTTCTCTGGGGAAAGGCCATCGTTCCTCTCCAGGGCCCGGTGGCTCGAGTGGGCGGATACCTGCTAAAATTCCGCACAGATCAGGATACCTCCCAGATGGAAGGTGCCCGCCCAGGCAACTGCGGCTGGTTTGACAGTGCCAAGTGCCTCCTGCAAACTGACATCAGGAACCTGGCCTGGTGACTTTTGTTTCTCAGGGGAAAGGTCATCGTTCGTGTCCAGTGCCCGGTGGCCTGGAGTGGCCAGCCGCCTGTTGAAATTCCGCACGGATGAGGATAACTCCCAGATGAAAGGAGCCCCCAGAGGCAACTGTGGCTGGTTTGACAGTGCCAAGTGCCTCCTTCAAACTGACATCAGGAACCTGGCCTGGTGACTTTTGTTTCTCTGGGGAAAGGCCATGGTTCATGTCCACGGCCTGGTGGCCCGGAGTGTCCGGCTGCCTGCTGAAATTCCGCATGGATCAGGATGCCGCCGAGATGCAAGGTGCCCCACAGGCACCTGTGGCTGGTTTGACAGTGCCAAGTGCTTCCTGCAAACTGACATCAGAAACCTGGCCTGGTGATTTTCTTTCTCCGGGGAAAGGCCATGGTTCATGTCCAGGGCCCGGTGGCCCGTACTTGCCTGCTGCCTGCTGAAATTCCACACGGATCAGGATAACTCCCAGATGTAAGGTGCCACCACAGGCAACTGTGGCTGGTTTGACAGTGCCAAGTGCCTCCTGCAAACTGACATCAGGAACCTGGCCTGGTGACTTTTGTTTCTCTGGGGAAAGGCCATCATTCTTGTTCAGAGCCCAGTGGCCCGGAGTGGCCGGCTGCCTGCTGAATTTCCGCACGGATCAGGATAGCTCCCAAATGCAATGTGCCGCCACAGGCAACTGTGGCAGGTTTGACAGTGCCAAGTGCCTCCTGCAAACTGACATCAGGAACCTGGCCTGGTGACATTTATTTCTCTGGGGAAAGGCCATTGTACGTGTCCAAGGCCTAGTGGCCCAGAGTGGCCGGCTGCTTGCTGGAATTCTGCATGGATCAGGATGCCGCGGAGATGCAAGGTGCCCCCACAGGCACCTCTGGCTGGTTTGACAGTGCCAAGTGCCTCCTGCAAACTGACATCAGGAACCTGGCCTGGTGACTTTTGTTTTTCTGGGGAAAGGCCATCGTTCATATCCTACAAACTGTGGCCCATAGTGGCCGGCTGCCTGCTGAAATTCCGCACGGATCAGGATACCTCCCAGATGCAAGGTGCCCCACGGGAAACTGTGGCTGGTTTGACAGTGCCAAGTGCCTCCTGCCAACTGACATCAAGAACCTGGCCTGGTGACTTTTGTTTCTCTGGGGAAAGGCCATGGTTGGTATCCTGAGCCTCGTGTCCTGGAGTGGCCGTCTGCCTGCTAAAATTCTGGACGGACCAGGATGCCGCCAAGATGCAAGGTGCCCCCACAGGCAACTGTGGCTGGTTTGACAGTGCCAAGTGTTTCCTGCAAACTGACATCAGAAACCTGGCCTGGTGATTTTCTTTCTCAGGGGAAAGGCCATGGTTCATGTCCAGGGCCCGGTGGCTCGGAGTGGCCAGCTGACTGCTGAAATTCCGCATGGATCAGGATACCTCCCAGGTTCAAGGTGCCGCCACAGGCAACTGTGGCTGGTTTGACAGTGCCAAGTGCCTCCTGCAAACTGACATCAGGAACCTGGCCTGGTGATTTTTCTTTGTCTGGGGAAAGGCCATTATACGTGTCCAGGGACTGTGGCCCGTAGTGGCTGGCCCCCTGCTGAAATTCCGAACGGATCAGGATACCTCCCAGACCGATAGTACCACCACAGGCAACTGTGGCTGGTTTGACAGTGCCAAGTGCCTCCTGCAAACTGACATCAGGAACCTGGCCTGGTGACTTTTATTTCTCTGGGGAAAGGCCATCGTTCCTCTCCAGGGCCCGTAGTCCGGAGTGGCCGGCTGCCTGCTGAAATTCCTCATGGATCAGGATGCCTCCCACATGAAAGGTGCCCCCACAGGCAACTACGTCTGATTTGACAGTGCCATGTGCCTCCTGCAAACTGATATCAGGAACCTGGCCTGGTGATTTTTCTTTGTCTGGTGAAAGGCCATTGTACCTGTCCAGAGCCTGGTGGCCCGGAGTGGCCGGCTGCCTGCTGAAATTCCAAACGTATCACGATTCCTCCCAGAGCGAAAGTACCACCACAGGCAACTGTGGCTGGTTTGACAGTGCCAAGTGCCTCCTGCCAACTGACATCAGCAACCTTGCCAGGTGACTTTTGGTTCTCTGGGGAAAGGCCATCGTTCGTGTCCAGGGCCGGGTGTCCCTGGGTGTCCGGCTGCCTGCTGAAATTCCGAACGGATCAGGATACTGCCCAGATGCAATGTGCTCCCACAGGCAACTGTGGCTGGTTTGACAGTGCCAAGTGCCTCCTGCAAACTGACATCAGGAACCTGGCCTGGTGACTTTTGTTTCTCAGGGGAAAGTCCATGGTTTATATCCTGGACCAGTTGGACCGCAGGGACCGGCTGCTTGCTGAAATTCCGAAAGCACCAGGATGCCTCCCAGATGCAAGGTGTCCCCACAGGTAATTGTGTCTGGTTTGAGAGTGCCATGTGCCTCCTGCAAACTGACGTCGGAAAGCTGGGCTGGTCACTTTGGTTTCTCTGGGGAAAGGCCATCGTTCTTGTCCGGAGCCTGCCAGCCCGGAGTGGCCGGCTGCCTGCTGAAATTCTGCATGGATCAGGATGCCGCCGAGATGCAAGGTGCCCCACAGGCACCTGTGGCTGGTTTGACAGTGCCAAGTGCTTCCTGCAAACTGACATCAGAAACCTGGCCTGGTGATTTTCTTTCTCCGGGGAAAGGCCATGGTTCATGTCCAGGGCCCGGTGGCCCGTACTTGCCTGCTGCCTTCTGAAATTCCACACGGATCAGGATACCTCCCAGATGTAAGGTGCCACCACAGGCAAATGTGGCTGGTTTGACAGTGCCAAGTGCCTCCTGCCAACTGACATCAGGAACCTGGCCTTGTGAGTTTTGTTTCTCTGGGGAAAGGCCATCATTCTTGTTCAGAGCCCAGTGGCCCAGAGTGGCCGGCTGCCTGCTGAATTTCCGCACGGATCAGGATAGCTCCCAGATTCAAGGTGCCGCCACAGGCAACTGCGGCAGGTTTGACAGTGCCAAGTGCCTCCTGCAAACTGACATCAGGAACCTGGCCTGGTGACATTTATTTCTCTGGGGAAAGGCCATTGTACGTGTCCAAGGCCTAGTGGCCCAGAGTGGCCGGCTGCTTGCTGGAATTCTGCATGGATCAGGATGCCGCCGAGATGCAAGGTGCCCCCACAGGCACCTCTGGCTGGTTTGACAGTGCCAAGTGCCTCCTGCAAACTGACATCAGGAACCTGGCCTGGTGACTTTTGTTTCTCTGGGGAAAGGCCATCGTTCATATCCTACAAACTGTGGCCCAGAGTGGCCGGCTGCCTGCTGAAATTCCGCACGGATCAGGATACCTCCCAGATGCAAGGTGCCCCACGGGAAACTGTGGCTGGTTTGACAGTGCCAAGTGCCTCCTGCCAACTGACATCAAGAACCTGGCCTGGTGACTTTTGTTTCTCTGGGGAAAGGCCATGGTTGGTATCCTGAGCCTCGTGTCCTGGAGTGGCCGTCTGCCTGCTAAAATTCTGGACGGACCAGGATGCCGCCAAGATGCAAGGTGCCCCCAGAGGCAACTGTGGCTGGTTTGACAGTGCCAAGTGCTTCCTGCAAACTGACATCAGAAACCTGGCCTGGTGATTTTCTTTCCCAGGGGAAAGGCCATGGTTCATGTCCAGGGCCCGGTGGCTCGCAGTTGCCTGCTGCCTGCTGAAATTCCACACGGATCCGGATACCTCCCTGATGCAAGTTGCCCCCACCGGCAACTGTGGCTGGTTTGACAGTGCCATGTGCCTCCTGCAAACTGACATCTGGAACCTGGCCTGGTGACTTTTGTTTCCCTGGGGAAAGGCCATAGATGATGTCCAGTGCCCCCTGGCCTGGAGTGGCCAACTGCCTGCTGAAATTCCACACGGATCAGGATATCTCCCAGATGCAAGGTGCCCCCACAGGCACCTGTGGCTGGTTTGACAGTGCCAAGTGCCTCCTGCAAACTGACATCAGGAACCTGGCCTGGTGACTTTTGTTTCTCTGGGGAAAGGCCATCGTTCCTCTCCAGGGCCCGGTGGCTCGAGTGGGCGGATACCTGCTAAAATTCCGCACAGATCAGGATACCTCCCAGATGGAAGGTGCCCGCCCAGGCAACTGCGGCTGGTTTGACAGTGCCAAGTGCCTCCTGCAAACTGACATCAGGAACCTGGCCTGGTGATTTTTCTTTGTCTGGGGAAAGGCCATTGTACGTGTCCAGGGCCTGTGGCCCGTAGTGGCTGGCCCCCTGCTGAAATTCCGAACGGATCAGGATACCTCCCAGACCGATAGTACCACCTCAGGCAACTGTGGCTGGTTTGACAGTGCCAAGTGCCTCCTGCAAACTGACATCAGGAACCTGGCCTGGTGACTTTTGTTTCTCTGGGGAAAGGCCGTGGTTAATGTACAGGGCCGGGTGTCCTGAGTGGCCGGCTGCCTGCTGAAATTCCGCACGGATCAGGATACCTCCCAGATGGAAAGTGGCCCCACAGGCAACTGTGGCTGGTTTGACAGTGCCAAGTGCCTCCTGCAAACAGACATCAGGAACCTGGCCTGGTAACTTGTGTTTCTCTGGGGAAAAGCCATCATTCTTCTCCAGTGCCCGTTGGCCCGGAGTGGACGGGTGCCTGCTCAAATTCCGCACGGATCAGGATACCTCCCAGATGGAAAGTACCACCACAGGCAACTGTGGCTGGTTTGACAGTGCCAAGTGCCTCCTGCAAACTGACATCAGGAGCCTGGCCTGGTGTCTTTTGTTTCTCAGGGGAAAGGCTTTCGTTCCTATCCATGGACGTCTGGCCAATAGTGGCTGGCTGTCTGCTGAAATTCCGCACGGTTGAAGATACCTCCCAGATGGAAAGTACCACCACAGGCAACTGTGGCTGGATTGACAGTGCCAAGTGCTTCCTGCAAACTGACATCAGAAACCTGGCCTGGTGATTTTCTTTCTCAGGGGAAAGGCCATGGCTCATTTCCAGGGCCCGGTGGCCCCTACTTGCCTGCTGCCTGCTGAAATTCCACACGGATCAGGATACCTCCCAGATGTAAGGTGCCACCACAGGCAACTGTGGCTGGTTTGACAGTGCCAAGTGCCTCCTGCAAACTGACATCAGGAACCTGGCCTTGTGAGTTTTGTTTCTCTGGGGAAAGGCCATCATTCTTGTTCAGAGCCCAGTGGCCCGGAGTGGCCGGCTGCCTGCTGAAATTCCGCACGGATCAGGATACCTCCCAGATTCAAGGTGCCGCCACAGGCAACTGTGGCTGGCTTGAGAGTGCCAAGTGCCTCCTGCAAACTGACATCAGGAACCTGGCCTGGTGACTGTTGTTTCTCTGGGGAAAGGCCATCATTCTTTTCCGGGGCCCGCCGGCCCGGAGTGGCCGGCTGCCTTCTGAAATTCCACACGGTTGAGGATACCTCCCAGATGCAAGGTAGACCCACAGACAACTGTGGCTGGTTTGACAGTGCCAAGTGCCTCCTGCAAACTGACATCAGGAACCTGGCCTGGTGACTTTTGTTTCTCTGGGGAAAGGCCATCGTTCATATCCTACAAACTGTGGCCCAGAGTGGCCGGCTGCCTGCTGAAATTCCGCACGGATCAGGATACCTCCCAGATGCAAGGTGCCCCACGGGAAACTGTGGCTGGTTTGACAGTGCCAAGTGCCTCCTGCCAACTGACATCAAGAACCTGGCCTGGTGACTTTTGTTTCTCTGGCGAAAGGCCATGGTTGGTATGATGAGCCTCCTGTCCTGGAGTGGCCGTCTGCCTGCTAAAATTCTGGACGGACCAGGATGCCGCCAAGATGCAAGGTGCCCCCAGAGGCAACTGTGGCTGGTTTGACAGTGCCAAGTGCTTCCTGCAAACTGACATCAGAAACCTGGCCTGGTGATTTTCTTTCCCAGGGGAAAGGCCATGGTTCATGTCCAGGGCCCGGTGGCTCGCAGTTGCCTGCTGCCTGCTGAAATTCCGCACGGATCCGGATACCTCCCAGATGCAAGGTGCCCCCACAGGCAACTTTGGCTGGTTTGACAGTGCCAAGTGCCTCCTGCAAATTGACATCAGGAACCTGGCCTGGTGAGTTTTCTTTCTCTGGGGAAAGGCTATGATTCTTGTTCAGAGCCCGGTGGCTCGGAGTGGCCAGCTGACTGCTGAAATTCCGAACGGATCAGGATACCTCCCAGGTTCAAGGTGCCGCCACAGGCAACTGTGGCTGGTTTGACAGTGCCAAGCGCCTCCTGCCAACTGACATCAGGAACCTGGCCAGGTGACTTTTGTTTCTCATGGGAAGTGCCATCGTTCGTGTCCCGTACCCGGAGGCCAGGAGTGGCCGGCTGCCTGCTGAAATTCCGAACGGATCAGGATACTGCCCAGATGCAATGTGCTCCCACAGGCAACTGTGGCTGGTTTGACAGTGCCAAGTGCCTCCTGCAAACTGACATCAGGAACCTGGCCTGGTGACTTTTGTTTCTCAGGGGAAAGTCCATGGTTTATA
Organism: Passer domesticus; assembly: GCF_036417665.1. Lineage (NCBI taxonomy): Eukaryota > Metazoa > Chordata > Aves > Passeriformes > Passeridae > Passer > Passer domesticus. Next base: position 62,361,626 of record NC_087474.1, read on the forward strand.
TCCTGGACCAGTTGGACCGCAGGGACCGGCTGCTTGCTGAAATTCCGAAAGCACCAGGATGCCTCCCAGATGCAAGGTGTCCCCACAGGTAATTGTGTCTGGTTTGAGAGTGCCATGTGCCTCCTGCAAACTGACATCGGAAAGCTGGGCTGGTCACTTTGGTTTCTCTGGGGAAAGGCCACGATTCATGTCCAGGGCCTTGCGGCCCGGAGTGGCCCGCTGCCTGCTGAAATTCCGCACGGATCAGGATACCTCCCAGACCGAAACTAAAACCATAGGCAACTGTGGCTGGTTTGACAGTGCCAAGCGCCTCCTGCCAACTGACATCAGGAACCTGGCCTGGTAAGTTTTGTTTCTCTGGGGAAAGGCCATCGTTCTTGTCCGGAGCCAGTTGGCCCGGAGTGGACGGGTGCCTGCTCAAATTCCGCACGGATCAGGATACCTCCCTGATGGAAAGTGGCCCCACAGGCAACTGTGGCTGGTTTGACAGTGCCAAGTGCCTCCTGCAAGCTGACATCAGGAACCTGGCCTGGTGACTTTTGTTTCTCTGGGGAAAAGCCATCATTCTTCTCCAGTGCCCGTTGGCCCGGAGTGGACGGGTGCCTGCTCAAATTCCGCACGGATCAGGATACCTCCCAGATGGAATGTACCACCACAGGCAACTGTGGCTGGTTTGACAGTGCCAAGTGCCTCCTGCAAACTGACATCCGGAGCCTGGCCTGGTGTCTTTTGTTTCTCAGGGGAAAGGCTTTCGCTCCTATCCATGGACGGGTGGCCAATAGTGGCTGGCTGCCTGCTGAAATTCCGCAAGGTTGAAGATACCTCCCAGATGGAAAGTACCACCACAGGCAACTGTGGCTGGTTTGACAGTGCCAAGTGCCTCCTGCAAACTGACATCAGGAACCTGGCCTGGTGACTTTTGTTTCTCAGGGGAAAGGTCATCGTTCGTGTCCAGTGCCCGGTGGCCTGGAGTGGCCAGCCGCCTGTTGAAATTCCGCACGGATGAGGATAACTCCCAGATGAAAGGAGCCCCCAGAGGCAACTGTGGCTGGTTTGACAGTGCCAAGTGCCTCCTTCAAACTGACATCAGGAACCTGGCCTGGTGACTTTTGTTTCTCTGGGGAAAGGCCATGGTTCATGTCCACGGCCTGGTGGCCCGGAGTGTCCGGCTGCCTGCTGAAATTCCGCATGGATCAGGATGCCGCCGAGATGCAAGGTGCCCCACAGGCACCTGTGGCTGGTTTGACAGTGCCAAGTGCTTCCTGCAAACTGACATCAGAAACCTGGCCTGGTGATTTTCTTTCTCCGGGGAAAGGCCATGGTTCATGTCCAGGGCCCGGTGGCCCGTACTTGCCTGCTGCCTGCTGAAATTCCACACGGATCAGGATAACTCCCAGATGTAAGGTGCCACCACAGGCAACTGTGGCTGGTTTGACAGTGCCAAGTGCCTCCTGCAAACTGACATCAGGAACCTGGCCTGGTGACTTTTGTTTCTCTGGGGAAAGGCCATCATTCTTGTTCAGAGCCCAGTGGCCCGGAGTGGCCGGCTGCCTGCTGAATTTCCGCACGGATCAGGATAGCTCCCAAATGCAATGTGCCGCCACAGGCAACTGTGGCAGGTTTGACAGTGCCAAGTGCCTCCTGCAAACTGACATCAGGAACCTGGCCTGGTGACATTTATTTCTCTGGGGAAAGGCCATTGTACGTGTCCAAGGCCTAGTGGCCCAGAGTGGCCGGCTGCTTGCTGGAATTCTGCATGGATCAGGATGCCGCGGAGATGCAAGGTGCCCCCACAGGCACCTGTGGCTGGTTTGACAGTGCCAAGTGCCTCCTGCAAACTGACATCAGGAACCTGGCCTGGTGACTTTTGTTTTTCTGGGGAAAGGCCATCGTTCATATCCTACAAACTGTGGCCCATAGTGGCCGGCTGCCTGCTGAAATTCCGCACGGATCAGGATACCTCCCAGATGCAAGGTGCCCCACGGGAAACTGTGGCTGGTTTGACAGTGCCAAGTGCCTCCTGCCAACTGACATCAAGAACCTGGCCTGGTGACTTTTGTTTCTCTGGGGAAAGGCCATGGTTGGTATCCTGAGCCTCGTGTCCTGGAGTGGCCGTCTGCCTGCTAAAATTCTGGACGGACCAGGATGCCGCCAAGATGCAAGGTGCCCCCACAGGCAACTGTGGCTGGTTTGACAGTGCCAAGTGTTTCCTGCAAACTGACATCAGAAACCTGGCCTGGTGATTTTCTTTCTCAGGGGAAAGGCCATGGTTCATGTCCAGGGCCCGGTGGCTCGGAGTGGCCAGCTGACTGCTGAAATTCCGCATGGATCAGGATACCTCCCAGGTTCAAGGTGCCGCCACAGGCAACTGTGGCTGGTTTGACAGTGCCAAGTGCCTCCTGCAAACTGACATCAGGAACCTGGCCTGGTGATTTTTCTTTGTCTGGGGAAAGGCCATTATACGTGTCCAGGGACTGTGGCCCGTAGTGGCTGGCCCCCTGCTGAAATTCCGAACGGATCAGGATACCTCCCAGACCGATAGTACCACCACAGGCAACTGTGGCTGGTTTGACAGTGCCAAGTGCCTCCTGCAAACTGACATCAGGAACCTGGCCTGGTGACTTTTATTTCTCTGGGGAAAGGCCATCGTTCCTCTCCAGGGCCCGTAGTCCGGAGTGGCCGGCTGCCTGCTGAAATTCCTCATGGATCAGGATGCCTCCCACATGAAAGGTGCCCCCACAGGCAACTACGTCTGATTTGACAGTGCCATGTGCCTCCTGCAAACTGATATCAGGAACCTGGCCTGGTGATTTTTCTTTGTCTGGTGAAAGGCCATTGTACCTGTCCAGAGCCTGGTGGCCCGGAGTGGCCGGCTGCCTGCTGAAATTCCAAACGTATCACGATTCCTCCCAGAGCGAAAGTACCACCACAGGCAACTGTGGCTGGCTTGACAGTGCCAAGTGCCTCCTGCCAACTGACATCAGCAACCTTGCCAGGTGACTTTTGGTTCTCTGGGGAAAGGCCATCGTTCGTGTCCAGGGCCGGGTGTCCCTGGGTGTCCGGCTGCCTGCTGAAATTCCGAACGGATCAGGATACTGCCCAGATGCAATGTGCTCCCACAGGCAACTGTGGCTGGTTTGACAGTGCCAAGTGCCTCCTGCAAACTGACATCAGGAACCTGGCCTGGTGACTTTTGTTTCTCAGGGGAAAGTCCATGGTTTATATCCTGGACCAGTTGGACCGCAGGGACCGGCTGCTTGCTGAAATTCCGAAAGCACCAGGATGCCTCCCAGATGCAAGGTGTCCCCACAGGTAATTGTGTCTGGTTTGAGAGTGCCATGTGCCTCCTGCAAACTGACGTCGGAAAGCTGGGCTGGTCACTTTGGTTTCTCTGGGGAAAGGCCATCGTTCTTGTCCGGAGCCCGCCAGCCCGGAGTGGCCAGCTGCCTGCTGAAATTCTGCATGGATCAGGATGCCGCCGAGATGCAAGGTGCCCCACAGGCACCTGTGGCTGGTTTGACAGTGCCAAGTGCTTCCTGCAAACTGACATCAGAAACCTGGCCTGGTGATTTTCTTTCTCCGGGGAAAGGCCATGGTTCATGTCCAGGGCCCGGTGGCCCGTACTTGCCTGCTGCCTTCTGAAATTCCACACGGATCAGGATACCTCCCAGATGTAAGGTGCCACCACAGGCAAATGTGGCTGGTTTGACAGTGCCAAGTGCCTCCTGCCAACTGACATCAGGAACCTGGCCTTGTGAGTTTTGTTTCTCTGGGGAAAGGCCATCATTCTTGTTCAGAGCCCAGTGGCCCAGAGTGGCCGGCTGCCTGCTGAATTTCCGCACGGATCAGGATAGCTCCCAGATTCAAGGTGCCGCCACAGGCAACTGCGGCAGGTTTGACAGTGCCAAGTGCCTCCTGCAAACTGACATCAGGAACCTGGCCTGGTGACATTTATTTCTCTGGGGAAAGGCCATTGTACGTGTCCAAGGCCTAGTGGCCCAGAGTGGCCGGCTGCTTGCTGGAATTCTGCATGGATCAGGATGCCGCCGAGATGCAAGGTGCCCCCACAGGCACCTGTGGCTGGTTTGACAGTGCCAAGTGCCTCCTGCAAACTGACATCAGGAACCTGGCCTGGTGACTTTTGTTTCTCTGGGGAAAGGCCATCGTTCATATCCTACAAACTGTGGCCCAGAGTGGCCGGCTGCCTGCTGAAATTCCGCACGGATCAGGATACCTCCCAGATGCAAGGTGCCCCACGGGAAACTGTGGCTGGTTTGACAGTGCCAAGTGCCTCCTGCCAACTGACATCAAGAACCTGGCCTGGTGACTTTTGTTTCTCTGGGGAAAGGCCATGGTTGGTATCCTGAGCCTCGTGTCCTGGAGTGGCCGTCTGCCTGCTAAAATTCTGGACGGACCAGGATGCCGCCAAGATGCAAGGTGCCCCCAGAGGCAACTGTGGCTGGTTTGACAGTGCCAAGTGCTTCCTGCAAACTGACATCAGAAACCTGGCCTGGTGATTTTCTTTCCCAGGGGAAAGGCCATGGTTCATGTCCAGGGCCCGGTGGCTCGCAGTTGCCTGCTGCCTGCTGAAATTCCACACGGATCCGGATACCTCCCTGATGCAAGTTGCCCCCACCGGCAACTGTGGCTGGTTTGACAGTGCCATGTGCCTCCTGCAAACTGACATCTGGAACCTGGCCTGGTGACTTTTGTTTCTCTGGGGAAAGGCCATAGATGATGTCCAGTGCCCCCTGGCCTGGAGTGGCCAACTGCCTGCTGAAATTCCACACGGATCAGGATATCTCCCAGATGCAAGGTGCCCCCACAGGCACCTGTGGCTGGTTTGACAGTGCCAAGTGCCTCCTGCAAACTGACATCAGGAACCTGGCCTGGTGACTTTTGTTTCTCTGGGGAAAGGCCATCGTTCCTCTCCAGGGCCCGGTGGCTCGAGTGGGCGGATACCTGCTAAAATTCCGCACAGATCAGGATACCTCCCAGATGGAAGGTGCCCGCCCAGGCAACTGCGGCTGGTTTGACAGTGCCAAGTGCCTCCTGCAAACTGACATCAGGAACCTGGCCTGGTGATTTTTCTTTGTCTGGGGAAAGGCCATTGTACGTGTCCAGGGCCTGTGGCCCGTAGTGGCTGGCCCCCTGCTGAAATTCCGAACGGATCAGGATACCTCCCAGACCGATAGTACCACCTCAGGCAACTGTGGCTGGTTTGACAGTGCCAAGTGCCTCCTGCAAACTGACATCAGGAACCTGGCCTGGTGACTTTTGTTTCTCTGGGGAAAGGCCGTGGTTAATGTACAGGGCCGGGTGTCCTGAGTGGCCGGCTGCCTGCTGAAATTCCGCACGGATCAGGATACCTCCCAGATGGAAAGTGGCCCCACAGGCAACTGTGGCTGGTTTGACAGTGCCAAGTGCCTCCTGCAAACAGACATCAGGAACCTGGCCTGGTAACTTGTGTTTCTCTGGGGAAAAGCCATCATTCTTCTCCAGTGCCCGTTGGCCCGGAGTGGACGGGTGCCTGCTGAAATTCCGCACGGATCAGGATACCTCCCAGATGGAAAGTACCACCACAGGCAACTGTGGCTGGTTTGACAGTGCCAAGTGCCTCCTGCAAACTGACATCAGGAGCCTGGCCTGGTGTCTTTTGTTTCTCAGGGGAAAGGCTTTCGTTCCTATCCATGGACGTCTGGCCAATAGTGGCTGGCTGTCTGCTGAAATTCCGCACGGTTGAAGATACCTCCCAGATGGAAAGTACCACCACAGGCAACTGTGGCTGGTTTGACAGTGCCAAGTGCTTCCTGCAAACTGACATCAGAAACCTGGCCTGGTGATTTTCTTTCTCAGGGGAAAGGCCATGGCTCATTTCCAGGGCCCGGTGGCCCCTACTTGCCTGCTGCCTGCTGAAATTCCACACGGATCAGGATACCTCCCAGATGTAAGGTGCCACCACAGGCAACTGTGGCTGGTTTGACAGTGCCAAGTGCCTCCTGCAAACTGACATCAGGAACCTGGCCTTGTGAGTTTTGTTTCTCTGGGGAAAGGCCATCATTCTTGTTCAGAGCCCAGTGGCCCGGAGTGGCCGGCTGCCTGCTGAAATTCCGCACGGATCAGGATACCTCCCAGATTCAAGGTGCCGCCACAGGCAACTGTGGCTGGCTTGAGAGTGCCAAGTGCCTCCTGCAAACTGACATCAGGAACCTGGCCTGGTGACTGTTGTTTCTCTGGGGAAAGGCCATCATTCTTTTCCGGGGCCCGCCGGCCCGGAGTGGCCGGCTGCCTTCTGAAATTCCACACGGTTGAGGATACCTCCCAGATGCAAGGTAGACCCACAGACAACTGTGGCTGGTTTGACAGTGCCAAGTGCCTCCTGCAAACTGACATCAGGAACCTGGCCTGGTGACTTTTGTTTCTCTGCGGAAAGGCCATGGTTCTTGTCCACGGCCTGGTGGCCCGGAGTGTCCGGCTGCCTCCTGAAATTCCGCATGGATCAGAATGCCTCCAGGATGAAAGGTGCCCCCATAGGCAACTGTGGCTGGTTTGACAGTGCCAAGTGCCTCCTCCAAACAGACATCAGGAACCTGGCCTGGTAAGTTTTGTTTCTCTGGGGAAAGGCCATCGTTCTTGTCCGGGTTCCGCCGGCCTGGAGTCGCCGGCTGTCTGCTGAAATTCCACACGGTTGAGGCTACCTCCCAGATGCAAGGCGCCCCCACAGGCAACTGTGGCTGGTTTGACAGTGCCATGTGCCTCCTGCAAACTGACATCAGGAACCTGACCTGGTGACTTTCGCTTGTCTGGGGAAAGGCCATAGATGATGTCCAGTGCCCCCTGGCCCGGAGTGGCCGACTGCCTGCTGAAATTCCGCACGGATCAGGATACCTCCCAGATGCAAGGTGCCCCCACAGGCAACTGTGGCTTGTTTGACAGTGCCAAGTGCCTCCTGCAAACTGACATCAGGAACCTGGCCTGGTGAGTTTTGTTTCTCTGGGGAAAGGTCATGGTTCATATCCTGGACCCGTAGTCCAGGAGTGGCCGGCTGCCTGCTGAAATTCTGAACGGATTAGGATGCCGCCCTGATGCAAGGTACCACCACAGGAAACTGTGGCAGGTTTGACAGTGCCAAGTGCCTCCTGCAAACTGACATCAGGAACCTGACCTGGTAAGTTTTGTTTCTCTGGGGAAAGGCCATCGTTCCTGTCCGGGGCCCGCTGGCCCGGAGTGGCCGGCTGCCTTCTGAAATTCCACACGGTTGAGGATACCTCCTAGATGCAAGGTGGCCCCACAGGCAACTGTGGCTGGTTTGACAGTGCCAAGTGCCTCCTGCAAACTGACATCAGGAACCTGGCCTGGTAACTTTTGTTTCTCTGGGGAAAGGCCATCGTTCTTGTCCGGGGCGGCCGGCCCGGAGTGGCTGGCTGTCTGCTGAAATTCCACAGGGTTAAGGCTACCTCCCAGATGCAAGGCGCCCCCACAGGCAACTGTGGCTGGTTTGACAGTGCCATGTGCCTCCTGCAAACTGACATCAGGAACCTGGCCTGGTGACTTTTGTTTCTCTGGGGAAAGGCCATGGTTCGTATCCTGGATACGTAGGACCGGAGAGGCCGTCTGCCTGTTGAAATTCCTCACGGATCAGGATGCCGCCGAGATGCAAGATGCCCCCACAGGCAACTGTGGCTGCTTCGACAGTGCCAAGTGCCTCCTGCAAACTGACATCAGGAACCTGGCCGGGTGACTTTTGTTTCTCTGGGGAAAGGCCATGGTTCATATCCTGGACCCGTAGGCCAGGAGTGGCCGGCTGCCTGCTGAAATTCCGAACGGATCAGGATGCCTCCCAGATGCAAGGTGCCCCCAGAGGCAATTGTGGCTGGTTTGACAGTGCCAAGTGCCTCCTGCAAACTGACATCAGGAACCTGGCCTGGTGACATTTATTTCTCTGGGGAAAAGCCATTGTACGTGTCCAGGGCCTAGTGGCCCGGAGTGGCCGGCTGCTTGCTGGACTTCTGCATGGATCAGGATGCCGCCGAGATGCAAGGTACCCCCACAGGCACCTGTGGCTGGTTTGACAGTGCCAAGTGCCTCCTGCCAACTGACATCAAGAACCTGGCCTGGTGACTTTTGTTTCTCTGGGGAAAGGCCATGGTTGGTATCCTGAGCCTCGTGTCCTGGAGTGGCCGTCTGCCTGCTAAAATTCTGGACGGACCAGGATGCCGCCAAGATGCAAGGTGCCCCCAGAGGCAACTGTGGCTGGTTTGACAGTGCCAAGTGCTTCCTGCAAACTGACATCAGAAACCTGGCCTGGTGATTTTCTTTCCCAGGGGAAAGGCCATGGTTCATGTCCAGGGCCCGGTGGCTCGCAGTTGCCTGCTGCCTGCTGAAATTCCACACGGATCCGGATACCTCCCTGATGCAAGTTGCCCCCACCGGCAACTGTGGCTGGTTTGACAGTGCCATGTGCCTCCTGCAAACTGACATCAGGAACCTGGCCTGGTGACTTTTGTTTCCCAGGGGAAAGGCCATAGATGATGTCCAGTGCCTTCTGGCCTGGAGTGGCCGACTGCCTGCTGAAATTCTGCATGGATCAGGATGCCGCCGAGATGCAAGGTGCCCCACAGGCACCTGTGGCTGGTTTGACAGTGCCAAGTGCTTCCTGCAAACTGACATCAGAAACCTGGCCTGGTGATTTTCTTTCTCCGGGGAAACGCCATGGTTCATGTCCAGGGCTTGGTGGCCCGTACTTGCCTGCTGCCTGCTGAAATTCCACACGGATCAGGATACCTCCCAGATGTAAGGTGCCACCACAGGCAACTGTGGCTGGTTTGACAGTGCCAAGTGCCTCCTGCAAACTGACATCAGGAACCTGGCCCGGTGACTTTTGTTTCTCTGGGGAAAGGCCATCGTTCATATCCTACAAACTGTGGCCCAGAGTGGCCGGCTGCCTGCTGAAATTCCGCACGGATCAGGATACCTCCCAGATGCAAAGTGCCCCACGGGAAACTGTGGCTGGTTTGACAGTGCCAAGTGCCTCCTGCCAACTGACATCAAGAACCTGGCCTGGTGACTTTTGTTTCCCTGGGGAAAGGCCATAGATGATGTCCAGTGCCCCCTGGCCTGGAGTGGCCGACTGCCTGCTGAAATTCCGCACGGATCAGGATATCTCCCAGATGCAAGGTGCCCCCACAGGCACCTGTGGCTGGTTTGACAGTGCCAAGTGCCTCCTGCAAACTGACATCAGGAACCTGGCCTGGTGACTTTTGTTTCTCTGGGGAAAGGCCATCGTTCCTCTCCAGGGCCCGGTGGCTCGAGTGGGCGGATACCTGCTAAAATTCCGCACAGATCAGGATACCTCCCAGATGGAAGGTGCCCGCCCAGGCAACTGTGGCTGGTTTGACAGTGCCAAGTGCCTCCTGCAAACTGACATCAGGAACCTGGCCTGGTGATTTTTCTTTGTCTGGGGAAAGGCCATTGTACGTGTCCAGGGCCTGTGGCCCGGAGTGGCTGGCCCCCTGCTGAAATTCCGAACGGATCAGGATACCTCCCAGACCGATAGTACCACCTCAGGCAACTGTGGCTGGTTTGACAGTGCCAAGTGCCTCCTGCAAACTGACATCAGGAACCTGGCCGGGTGACTTTTGTTTCTCTGGGGAAAGGCCGTGGTTAATGTACAGGGCCGGGTGTCCTGAGTGGCCGGCTGCCTGCTGAAATTCCGCATGGATCAGGATACCTCCCAGATGGAAAGTGGCCCCACAGGCAACTGTGGCTGGTTTGACAGTGCCAAGTGCCTCCTGCAAACTGACATCAGGAACCTGGCCTGGTGACTTTTGTTTCTCAGGGGAAAAGCCATCATTCTTCTCCAGTGCCCGTTGGCCCGGAGTGGCCGGCTGCCTGCTCAAATTCCGCACGGATCAGGATACCTCCCAGATGGAAAGTACCACCACAGGCAACTGTGGCTGGTTTGACAGTGCCATGTGCCCCCTGCAAACTGACATCAGGAGCCTGGCCTGGTGTCTTTTGTTTCTCAGGGGAAAGGCTTTCGTTCCTATCCATGGACGGCTGGCCAATAGTGGCTGGCTGTCTGCTGAAATTCCGCACGGTTGAAGATACCTCCCAGATGGAAAGTACCACCACAGGCAACTGTGGCTGGTTTGACAGTGCCAAGTGCTTCCTGCAAACTGACATCAGAAACCTGGCCTGGTGATTTTCTTTCTCAGGGGAAAGGCCATGGCTCATGTCCAGGGCCCGGTGGCCCCTACTTGCCTGCTGCCTGCTGAAATTCCACACGGATCAGGATACCTCCCAGATGTAAGGTGCCACCACAGGCAACTGTGGCTGGTTTGACAGTGCCAAGTGCCTCCTGCAAACTGACATCAGGAACCTGGCCTTGTGAGTTTTGTTTCTCTGGGGAAAGGCCATCATTCTTGTTCAGAGCCCAGTGGCCCGGAGTGGCCGGCTGCCTGCTGAAATTCCGCACGGATCAGGATACCTCCCAGATTCAAGGTGCCGCCACAGGCAACTGTGGCTGGCTTGAGAGTGCCAAGTGCCTCCTGCAAACTGACATCAGGAACCTGGCCTGGTGACTGTTGTTTCTCTGGGGAAAGGCCATCATTCTTTTCCGGGGCCGCCGGCCCGGAGTCGCCGGCTGCCTTCTGAAATTCCACACGGTTGAGGATACCTCCCAGATGCAAGGTGGACCCACAGACAACTGTGGCTGGTTTGACAGTGCCAAGTGCCTCCTGCAAACTGACATCAGGAACCTGGCCTGGTGACTTTTGTTTCTCTGGGGAAAGGCCATGGTTCTTGTCCACGGCCTGGTGGCCCGGAGTGTCCGGCTCCCTCCTGAAATTCCGCATGGATCAGAATGCCTCCAGGATGAAAGGTGCCCCCATAGGCAACTGTGGCTGGTTTGACAGTGCCAAGTGCCTCCTCCAAACAGACATCAGGAACCTGGCCTGGTAAGTTTTGTTTCTCTGGGGAAAGGCCATCGTTCTTGTCCGGGTTCCGCCGGCCCGGAGTCGCCGGCTGTCTGCTGAAATTCCACACGGTTGAGGCTACCTCCCAGATGCAAGGCGCCCCCACAGGCAACTGTGGCTGGTTTGACAGTGCCATGTGCCTCCTGCAAACTGACATCAGGAACCTGACCTGGTGACTTTCGCTTGTCTGGGGAAAGGCCATAGATGATGTCCAGTGCCCCCTGGCCCGGAGTGGCCGACTGCCTGCTGAAATTCCGCACGGATCAGGATACCTCCCAGATGCAAGGTGCCCCCACAGGCAACTGTGGCTTGTTTGACAGTGCCAAGTGCCTCCTGCAAACTGACATCAGGAACCTGGCCTGGTGAGTTTTGTTTCTCTGGGGAAAGGTCATGGTTCATATCCTGGACCCGTAGTCCAGGAGTGGCCGGCTGCCTGCTGAAATTCTGAACGGATTAGGATGCCGCCCTGATGCAATGTACCACCACAGGAAACTGTGGCAGGTTTGACAGTGCCAAGTGCCTCCTGCAAACTGACATCAGGAACCTGGCCTGGTAAGTTTTGTTTCTCTGGGGAAAGGCCATCGTTCCTGTCCGGGGCCCGCTGGCCCGGAGTGGCCGGCTGCCTTCTGAAATTCGACACGGTTGAGGATACCTCCTAGATGCAAGGTGGCCCCACAGGCAACTGTGGCTGGTTTGACAGTGCCAAGTGCCTCCTGCAAACTGACATCAGGAACCTGGCCTGGTAACTTTTGTTTCTCTGGGGAAAGGCCATGGTTCTTGTCCACGGCCTGGTGGCCCGGAGTGTCCGGCTGCCTCCTGAAATTCCGCATGGATGAGAATGCCTCCCAGATGAAAAGTGCCCCCAGAGGCAACTGTGGCTGGTTTGACAGTGCCAAGTGCCTCCTGCAAACTGACATCAGGAACCTGGCCTGGTAAGTTTTGTTTCTCTGGGGAAAGGCCATCGTTCTTGTCCGGGGCGGCCGGCCCGGTGTGGCTGGCTGTCTGCTGAAATTCCACAGGGTTAAGGCTACCTCCCAGATGCAAGGCGCCCCCACAGGCAACTGTGGCTGGTTTGACAGTGCCATGTGCCTCCTGCAAACTGACATCAGGAACCTGGCCTGGTGACTTTTGTTTCTCTGGGGAAAGGCCATGGTTCGTATCCTGGATACGTAGGACCGGAGAGGCCGGCTGCCTGTTGAAATTCCTCACGGATCAGGATGCCGCCGAGATGCAAGATGCCCCCACAGGCAACTGTGGCTGGTTTGACAGTGCCAAGTGCCTCCTGCAAACTGACATCAGGAACCTGGCCGGGTGACTTTTGTTTCTCTGGGGAAAGGCCATGGTTCATATCCTGGACCCGTAGGCCAGGAGTGGCCGGCTGCCTGCTGAAATTCCGAACGGATCAGGATGCCTCCCAGATGCAAGGTGCCCCCAGAGGCAATTGTGGCTGGTTTGACAGTGCCAAGTGCCTCCTGCAAACTGACATCAGGAACCTGGCCTGGTGACATTTATTTCTCTGGGGAAAGGCCATTGTACGTGTCCAGGGCCTAGTGGCCCGGAGTGGCCGGCTGCTTGCTGGACTTCTGCATGGATCAGGATGCCGCCAAGATGCAAGGTGCCCCCACAGGCACCTGTGGCTGGTTTGACAGTGCCAAGTGCCTCCTGCAAACTGACATCAGGAACCTGGCCTGGTGATTTTTCTTTGTCTGGGGAAAGGCCATTGTACGTGTCCAGGGCCTGTGGCCCGGAGTGGCTGGCCCCCTGCTGAAATTCCGAACGGATCAGGATACCTCCCAGACCGATAGTACCACCTCAGGCAACTGTGGCTGGTTTGACAGTGCCAAGTGCCTCCTGCAAACTGACATCAGGAACCTGGCCGGGTGACTTTTGTTTCTCTGGGGAAAGGCCGTGGTTAATGTACAGGGCCGGGTGTCCTGAGTGGCCGGCTGCCTGCTGAAATTCCGCATGGATCAGGATACCTCCCAGATGGAAAGTGGCCCCACAGGCAACTGTGGCTGGTTTGACAGTGCCAAGTGCCTCCTGCAAACTGACATCAGGAACCTGGCCTGGTGACTTTTGTTTCTCAGGGGAAAAGCCATCATTCTTCTCCAGTGCCCGTTGGCCCGGAGTGGACGGGTGCCTGCTCAAATTCCGCACGGATCAGGATACCTCCCAGATGGAAAGTACCACCACAGGCAACTGTGGCTGGTTTGACAGTGCCAAGTGCCTCCTGCAAACTGACATCAGGAGCCTGGCCTGGTGTCTTTTGTTTCTCAGGGGAAAGGCTTTCGTTCCTATCCATGGACGGCTGGCCAATAGTGGCTGGCTGTCTGCTGAAATTCCGCACGGTTGAAGATACCTCCCAGATGGAAAGTACCACCACAGGCAACTGTGGCTGGTTTGACAGTGCCAAGTGCTTCCTGCAAACTGACATCAGAAACCTGGCCTGGTGATTTTCTTTCTCAGGGGAAAGGCCATGGCTCATGTCCAGGGCCCGGTGGCCCCTACTTGCCTGCTGCCTGCTGAAATTCCACACGGATCAGGATACCTCCCAGATGTAAGGTGCCACCACAGGCAACTGTGGCTGGTTTGACAGTGCCAAGTGCCTCCTGCAAACTGACATCAGGAACCTGGCCTTGTGAGTTTTGTTTCTCTGGGGAAAGGCCATCATTCTTGTTCAGAGCCCAGTGGCCCGGAGTGGCCGGCTGCCTGCTGAAATTCCGCACGGATCAGGATACCTCCCAGATTCAAGGTGCCGCCACAGGCAACTGTGGCTGGCTTGAGAGTGCCAAGTGCCTCCTGCAAACTGACATCAGGAACCTGGCCTGGTGACTGTTGTTTCTCTGGGGAAAGGCCATCATTCTTTTCCGGGGCCGCCGGCCCGGAGTGGCCGGCTGCCTTCTGAAATTCCACACGGTTGAGGATACCTCCCAGATGCAAGGTGGACCCACAGACAACTGTGGCTGGTTTGACAGTGCCAAGTGCCTCCTGCAAACTGACATCAGGAACCTGGCCTGGTGACTTTTGTTTCTCTGGGGAAAGGCCATGGTTCTTGTCCACGGCCTGGTGGCCCGGAGTGTCCGGCTGCCTCCTGAAATTCCGCATGGATCAGAATGCCTCCAGGATGAAAGGTGCCCCCATAGGCAACTGTGGCTGGTTTGACAGTGCCAAGTGCCTCCTCCAAACAGACATCAGGAACCTGGCCTGGTAAGTTTTGTTTCTCTGGGGAAAGGCCATCGTTCTTGTCCGGGTTCCGCCGGCCCGGAGTCGCCGGCTGTCTGCTGAAATTCCACACGGTTGAGGCTACCTCCCAGATGCAAGGCGCCCCCACAGGCAACTGTGGCTGGTTTGACAGTGCCATGTGCCTCCTGCAAACTGACATCAGGAACCTGACCTGGTGACTTTCGCTTGTCTGGGGAAAGGCCATAGATGATGTCCAGTGCCCCCTGGCCCGGAGTGGCCGACTGCCTGCTGAAATTCCGCACGGATCAGGATACCTCCCAGATGCAAGGTGCCCCCACAGGCAACTGTGGCTTGTTTGACAGTGCCAAGTGCCTCCTGCAAACTGACATCAGGAACCTGGCCTGGTGAGTTTTGTTTCTCTGGGGAAAGGTCATGGTTCATATCCTGGACCCGTAGTCCAGGAGTGGCCGGCTGCCTGCTGAAATTCTGAACGGAATAGGATGCCGCCCTGATGCAATGTACCACCACAGGAAACTGTGGCAGGTTTGACAGTGCCAAGTGCCTCCTGCAAACTGACATCAGGAACCTGACCTGGTAAGTTTTGTTTCTCTGGGGAAAGGCCATCGTTCCTGTCCGGGGCCCGCTGGCCCGGAGTGGCCGGCTGCCTTCTGAAATTCGACACGGTTGAGGATACCTCCTAGATGCAAGGTGGCCCCACAGGCAACTGTGGCTGGTTTGACAGTGCCAAGTGCCTCCTGCAAACTGACATCAGGAACCTGGCCTGGTAACTTTTGTTTCTCTGGGGAAAGGCCATGGTTCTTGTCCACGGCCTGGTGGCCCGGAGTGTCCGGCTGCCTCCTGAAATTCCGCATGGATGAGAATGCCTCCCAGATGAAAAGTGCCCCCAGAGGCAACTGTGGCTGGTTTGACAGTGCCAAGTGCCACCTGCAAACTGACATCAGGAACCTGGCCTGGTAAGTTTTGTTTCTCTGGGGAAAGGCCATCGTTCTTGTCCGGGGCGGCCGGCCCGGAGTGGCTGGCTGTCTGCTGAAATTCCACAGGGTTAAGGCTACCTCCCAGATGCAAGGCGCCCCCACAGGCAACTGTGGCTGGTTTGACAGTGCCATGTGCCTCCTGCAAACTGACATCAGGAACCTGGCCTGGTGACTTTTGTTTCTCTGGGGAAAGGCCATGGTTCGTATCCTGGATACGTAGGACCGGAGAGGCCGGCTGCCTGCTGAAATTCCTCACGGATCAGGATGCCGCCGAGATGCAAGATGCCCCCACAGGCAACTGTGGCTGGTTTGACAGTGCCAAGTGCCTCCTGCAAACTGACATCAGGAACCTGGCCGGGTGACTTTTGTTTCTCTGGGGAAAGGCCATGGTTCATATCCTGGACCCGTAGGCCAGGAGTGGCCGGCTGCCTGCTGAAATTCCGAACGGATCAGGATGCCTCCCAGATGCAAGGTGCCCCCAGAGGCAATTGTGGCTGGTTTGACAGTGCCAAGTGCCTCCTGCAAACTGACATCAGGAACCTGGCCTGGTGACATTTATTTCTCTGGGGAAAGGCCATTGTACGTGTCCAGGGCCTAGTGGCCCGGAGTGGCCGGCTGCTTGCTGGACTTCTGCATGGATCAGGATGCCGCCAAGATGCAAGGTGCCCCCACAGGCACCTGTGGCTGGTTTGACAGTGCCAAGTGCCTCCTGCCAACTGACATCAAGAACCTGGCCTGGTGACTTTTGTTTCTCTGGGGAAAGGCCATGGTTGGTATCCTGAGCCTCGTGTCCTGGAGTGGCCGTCTGCCTGCTAAAATTCTGGACGGACCAGGATGCCGCCAAGATGCAAGGTGCCCCCAGAGGCAACTGTGGCTGGTTTGACAGTGCCAAGTGCCTCCTGCAAACTGACATCAGAAACCTGGCCTGGTGATTTTCTTTCCCAGGGGAAAGGCCATGGTTCATGTCCAGGGCCCGGTGGCTCGCAGTTGCCTGCTGCCTGCTGAAATTCCACACGGATCCGGATACCTCCCTGATGCAAGTTGCCCCCACCGGCAACTGTGGCTGGTTTGACAGTGCCATGTGCCTCCTGCAAACTGACATCAGGAACCTGGCCTGGTGACTTTTGTTTCCCAGGGGAAAGGCCATAGATGATGTCCAGTGCCTTCTGGCCTGGAGTGGCCGACTGCCTGCTGAAATTCCGCATGGATCAGGATGCCGCCGAGATGCAAGGTGCCCCACAGGCACCTGTGGCTGGTTTGACAGTGCCAAGTGCTTCCTGCAAACTGACATCAGAAACCTGGCCTGGTGATTTTCTTTCTCCGGGGAAAGGCCATGGTTCATGTCCAGGGCTTGGTGGCCCGTACTTGCCTGCTGCCTGCTGAAATTCCACACGGATCAGGATACCTCCCAGATGTAAGGTGCCACCACAGGCAACTGTGGCTGGTTTGACAGTGCCAAGTGCCTCCTGCAAACTGACATCAGGAACCTGGCCCGGTGACTTTTGTTTCTCTGGGGAAAGGCCATCGTTCATATCCTACAAACTGTGGCCCAGAGTGGCCGGCTGCCTGCTGAAATTCCGCACGGATCAGGATACCTCCCAGATGCAAAGTGCCCCACGGGAAACTGTGGCTGGTTTGACAGTGCCAAGTGCCTCCTGCCAACTGACATCAAGAACCTGGCCTGGTGACTTTTGTTTCTCTGGGGAAAGGCCATGGTTGGTATCCTGAGCCTGGTGTCCTGGAGTGGCCGTCTGCCTGCTAAAATTCTGGATGGACCAGGATGCCTCCCAGATGCAATGTGCCCCCAGAGGCAACTGTGGCTGGTTTGACAGTGCCAAGTGCCTCCTGCAAACTGACATCAGGAACCTGGCCTGGTGACATTTATTTCTCTGGGGAAAGGCCATTGTACGTGTCCAAGGCCTAGTGGCCCGGAGTGGCCGGCTGCTTGCTGGAATTCTGCATGGATCAGGATGCCGCCGAGATGCAAGGTGCCCCCACAGGCACCTGTGGCTGGTTTGACAGTGCCAAGTGTCTCCTGCAAACTGACATCAGGAACCTGGCCTGGTGACTTTTGTTTCTCTGGGGACAGGCCATGGTTCATATCCTACAAACTGTGGCCATGAGTGGCCGGCTGCCTGCTGAAATTCCGCACGGATCAGGATACCTCCCAGATGCAAGGCGCCCCACGGGAAACTGTGGCTGGTTTGACAGTGCCAAGTGCCTCCTGCCAACTGACATCAAGAACCTGGCCTGGTGACTTTTGTTTCTCTGGGGAAAGGCCATGGTTGGTATCCTGAGCCTGGTGTCCTGGAGTGGCCGTCTGCCTGCTAAAATTCTGGACGGACCAGGATGCCTCCCAGATGCAAGGTGCCCCCAGAGGCAACTGTGGCTGGTTTGACAGTGCCAAGTGCCTCCTGCAAACTGACATCAGGAACCTGGCCTGGTAACTTTTGTTTCTCTGGGGAAAGGCCATGGTTCATGTCCACGGCCTGGTGGCCCGGAGTGTCCGGCTGCCTGCTGAAATTCCGCATGGATCAGGATGCCGCCGCGATGCAAGGTGCCCCACAGGCACCTGTGGCTGCTTCGACAGTGCCAAGTGCTTCCTGCAAACTGACATCAGAAACCTGGCCTGGTGATTTTCTTTCTCAGGGGAAAGGCCATGGCTCATGTCCAGCGCCCGGTGGCCCCTACTTGCCTGCTGCCTGCTGAAATTCCACACGGATCAGGATACCTCCCAGATGTAAGGTGCCACCACAGGCAACTGTGGCTGGTTTGACAGTGCCAAGTGCCTCCTGCAAACTGACATCAGGAACCTGGCCTTGTGAGTTTTGTTTCTCTGGGGAAAGGCCATCATTCTTGTTCAGAGCCCAGTGGCCCGGAGTGGCCGGCTGCCTGCTGAAATTCCGCACGGATCAGGATACCTCCCAGATTCAAGGTGCCGCCACAGGCAACTGTGGCTGGCTTGAGAGTGCCAAGTGCCTCCTGCAAACTGACATCAGGAACCTGGCCTGGTGACTTTTGTTTCTCTGGGGAAAGGCCATCATTCTTTTCCGGGGCCCGCCGGCCCGGAGTGGCCGGCTGCCTTCTGAAATTCCACACGGTTGAGGATACCTCCCAGATGCAAGGTGGACCCACAGACAACTGTGGCTGGTTTGACAGTGCCGAGTGCCTCCTGCAAACTGACATCAGGAACCTGGCCTGGTGACTTTTGTTTCTCTGGGGAAAGGCCATGGTTCTTGTCCACGGCCTGGTGGCCCGGAGTGTCCGGCTGCCTCCTGAAATTCCGCATGGATCAGAATGCCTCCAGGATGAAAAGTGCCCCCATAGGCAACTGTGGCTGGTTTGACAGTGCCAAGTGCCTCCTCCAAACAGACATCAGGAACCTGGCCTGGTAAGTTTTGTTTCTCTGGGGAAAGGCCATCGTTCTTGTCCGGGTTCCGCCGGCCCGGAGTCGCCGGCTGTCTGCTGAAATTCCACAGGGTTGAGGCTACCTCCCAGATGCAAGGCACCCCCACAGGCAACTGTGGCTGGTTTGACAGTGCCATGTGCCTCCTGCAAACTGACATCAGGAACCTGACCTGGTGACTTTCGCTTGTCTGGGGAAAGGCCATAGATGATGTCCAGTGCCCCCTGGCCCGGAGTGGCCGACTGCCTGCTGAAATTCCGCACGGATCAGGATACCTCCCAGATGCAAGGTGCCCCCACAGGCAACTGTGGCTTGTTTGACAGTGCCAAGTGCCTCCTGCAAACTGACATCAGGAACCTGGCCTGGTGAGTTTTGTTTCTCTGGGGAAAGGTCATGGTTCATATCCTGGACCCGTAGTCCAGGAGTGGCCGGCTGCCTGCTGAAATTCTGAACGGATTAGGATGCCGCCCAGATGCAAGGTACCACCACAGGAAACTGTGGCAGGTTTGACATTGCCAAGTGCCTCCTGCAAACTGACATCAGGAACCTGACCTGGTAACTTTTGTTTCTCTGGGGAAAGGCCATCGTTCTTGTCCGGGGCCGCCGGCCCGGAGTGGCTGGCTGTCTGCTGAAATTCCACAGGGTTAAGGCTACCTCCCAGATGCAAGGCGCCCCCACAGGCAACTGTGGCTGGTTTGACAGTGCCATGTGCCTCCTGCAAACTGACATCAGGAACCTGACCTTGTGACTTTCGCTTGTCTGGGGAAAGGCCATAGATGATGTCCAGTGCCCCCTGGCCCGGAGTGGCCGACTGCCTGCTGAAATTCCGCACGGATCAGGATACCTCCCAGATGCAAGGTGCCCCCACAGGCAACTGTGGCTTGTTTGACAGTGCCAAGTGCCTCCTGCAAACTGACATCAGGAACCTGGCCTGGTGAGTTTTGTTTCTCTGGGGAAAGGTCATGGTTCATATCCTGGACCCGTAGACCAGGAGTGGCCGGCTGCCTGCTGAAATTCTGAACGGATTAGGATGCCGCCCTGATGCAAGGTACCACCACAGGAAACTGTGGCAGGTTTGACAGTGCCAAGTGCCTCCTCCAAACAGACATCAGGAACCTGGCCTGGTGACTTTTGTTTCTCTGGGGAAAGGCCATGGTTCGTATCCTGGATACGTAGGACCGGAGAGGCCGGCTGCCTGTTGAAATTCCTCACGGATCAGGATGCCGCCGAGATGCAAGATGCCCCCACAGGCACCTGTGGCTGCTTCGACAGTGCCAAGTGCCTCCTGCAAACTGACATCAGGAACCTGGCCAGGTGACTTTTGTTTCTCTGGGGAAAGGTCATGGTTCATATCCTGGACCCGTAGGCCAGGAGTGGCCGGCTGCCTGCTGAAATTCCGCATGGATCAGGATGCCTCCCAGATGCAAGGTGCCCCACGGGAAACTGCGGCTGGTTTGACAGTGCCAAGTGCCTCCTGCAAACTGACATCAGGAACCTGGCCGGGTGACTTTTGTTTCTCTGGGGAAAGGCCATGGTTCATATCCTGGACCCGTAGGCCAGGAGTGGCCGGCTGCGTGCTGAAATTCCGAACTGATCAGGATGCCTCCCAGATGCAAGGTGCCCCCAGAGGCAATTGTGGCTGGTTTGACAGTGCCAAGTGCCTCCTGCAAACTGACATCAGGAACCTGGCCTGGTGACATTTATTTCTCTGGGGAAAGGCCATGGTTGGTATCCTGAGCCTGGTGTCCTGGAGTGGCCGTCTGCCTGCTAAAATTCTGGATGGACCGGGATGCATCCCAGATGCAATGTGCCCCCAGAGGCAACTGTGGCTGGTTTGACAGTGCCAAGTGCCTCCTGCAAACTGACATCAGGAACCTGGCCTGGTGACATTTATTTCTCTGGGGAAAGGCCATTGTACGTGTCCAAGGCCTAGTGGCCCGGAGTGGCCGGCTGCTTGCTGGAATTCTGCATGGATCAGGATGCCGCCGAGATGCAAGGTGCCCCCACAGGCACCTGTGGCTGGTTTGACAGTGCCAAGTGTCTCCTGCAAACTGACATCAGGAACCTGGCCTGGTGACTTTTGTTTCTCTGGGGACAGGCCATGGTTCATATCCTACAAACTGTGGCCATGAGTGGCCGGCTGCCTGCTGAAATTCCGCACGGATCAGGATACCTCCCAGATGCAAGGCGCCCCACGGGAAACTGTGGCTGGTTTGACAGTGCCAAGTGCCTCCTGCCAACTGACATCAAGAACCTGGCCTGGTGACTTTTGTTTCTCTGGGGAAAGGCCATGGTTGGTATCCTGAGCCTGGTGTCCTGGAGTGGCCGTCTGCCTGCTAAAATTCTGGACGGACCAGGATGCCTCCCAGATGCAAGGTGCCCCCAGAGGCAACTGTGGCTGGTTTGACAGTGCCAAGTGCCTCCTGCAAACTGACATCAGGAACCTGGCCTGGTAACTTTTGTTTCTCTGGGGAAAGGCCATGGTTCATGTCCACGGCCTGGTGGCCCGGAGTGTCCGGCTGCCTGCTGAAATTCCGCATGGATCAGGATGCCGCCGCGATGCAAGGTGCCCCACAGGCACCTGTGGCTGCTTCGACAGTGCCAAGTGCTTCCTGCAAACTGACATCAGAAACCTGGCCTGGTGATTTTCTTTCTCAGGGGAAAGGCCATGGCTCATGTCCAGCGCCCGGTGGCCCCTACTTGCCTGCTGCCTGCTGAAATTCCACACGGATCAGGATACCTCCCAGATGTAAGGTGCCACCACAGGCAACTGTGGCTGGTTTGACAGTGCCAAGTGCCTCCTGCAAACTGACATCAGGAACCTGGCCTTGTGAGTTTTGTTTCTCTGGGGAAAGGCCATCATTCTTGTTCAGAGCCCAGTGGCCCGGAGTGGCCGGCTGCCTGCTGAAATTCCGCACGGATCAGGATACCTCCCAGATTCAAGGTGCCGCCACAGGCAACTGTGGCTGGCTTGAGAGTGCCAAGTGCCTCCTGCAAACTGACATCAGGAACCTGGCCTGGTGACTTTTGTTTCTCTGGGGAAAGGCCATCATTCTTTTCCGGGGCCCGCCGGCCCGGGGTGGCCGGCTGCCTTCTGAAATTCCACACGGTTGAGGATACCTCCCAGATGCAAGGTGGACCCACAGACAACTGTGGCTGGTTTGACAGTGCCGAGTGCCTCCTGCAAACTGACATCAGGAACCTGGCCTGGTGACTTTTGTTTCTCTGGGGAAAGGCCATGGTTCTTGTCCACGGCCTGGTGGCCCGGAGTGTCCGGCTGCCTCCTGAAATTCCGCATGGATCAGAATGCCTCCAGGATGAAAAGTGCCCCCATAGGCAACTGTGGCTGGTTTGACAGTGCCAAGTGCCTCCTCCAAACAGACATCAGGAACCTGGCCTGGTAAGTTTTGTTTCTCTGGGGAAAGGCCATCGTTCTTGTCCGGGTTCCGCCGGCCCGGAGTCGCCGGCTGTCTGCTGAAATTCCACAGGGTTGAGGCTACCTCCCAGATGCAAGGCACCCCCACAGGCAACTGTGGCTGGTTTGACAGTGCCATGTGCCTCCTGCAAACTGACATCAGGAACCTGACCTGGTGACTTTCGCTTGTCTGGGGAAAGGCCATAGATGATGTCCAGTGCCCCCTGGCCCGGAGTGGCCGACTGCCTGCTGAAATTCCGCACGGATCAGGATACCTCCCAGATGCAAGGTGCCCCCACAGGCAACTGTGGCTTGTTTGACAGTGCCAAGTGCCTCCTGCAAACTGACATCAGGAACCTGGCCTGGTGAGTTTTGTTTCTCTGGGGAAAGGTCATGGTTCATATCCTGGACCCGTAGTCCAGGAGTGGCCGGCTGCCTGCTGAAATTCTGAACGGATTAGGATGCCGCCCAGATGCAAGGTACCACCACAGGAAACTGTGGCAGGTTTGACATTGCCAAGTGCCTCCTGCAAACTGACATCAGGAACCTGACCTGGTAACTTTTGTTTCTCTGGGGAAAGGCCATCGTTCTTGTCCGGGGCCGCCGGCCCGGAGTGGCTGGCTGTCTGCTGAAATTCCACAGGGTTAAGGCTACCTCCCAGATGCAAGGCGCCCCCACAGGCAACTGTGGCTGGTTTGACAGTGCCATGTGCCTCCTGCAAACTGACATCAGGAACCTGACCTTGTGACTTTCGCTTGTCTGGGGAAAGGCCATAGATGATGTCCAGTGCCCCCTGGCCCGGAGTGGCCGACTGCCTGCTGAAATTCCGCACGGATCAGGATACCTCCCAGATGCAAGGTGCCCCCACAGGCAACTGTGGCTTGTTTGACAGTGCCAAGTGCCTCCTGCAAACTGACATCAGGAACCTGGCCTGGTGAGTTTTGTTTCTCTGGGGAAAGGTCATGGTTCATATCCTGGACCCGTAGACCAGGAGTGGCCGGCTGCCTGCTGAAATTCTGAACGGATTAGGATGCCGCCCTGATGCAAGGTACCACCACAGGAAACTGTGGCAGGTTTGACAGTGCCAAGTGCCTCCTCCAAACAGACATCAGGAACCTGGCCTGGTGACTTTTGTTTCTCTGGGGAAAGGCCATGGTTCGTATCCTGGATACGTAGGACCGGAGAGGCCGGCTGCCTGTTGAAATTCCTCACGGATCAGGATGCCGCCGAGATGCAAGATGCCCCCACAGGCACCTGTGGCTGCTTCGACAGTGCCAAGTGCCTCCTGCAAACTGACATCAGGAACCTGGCCAGGTGACTTTTGTTTCTCTGGGGAAAGGTCATGGTTCATATCCTGGACCCGTAGGCCAGGAGTGGCCGGCTGCCTGCTGAAATTCCGCATGGATCAGGATGCCTCCCAGATGCAAGGTGCCCCACGGGAAACTGCGGCTGGTTTGACAGTGCCAAGTGCCTCCTGCAAACTGACATCAGGAACCTGGCCGGGTGACTTTTGTTTCTCTGGGGAAAGGCCATGGTTCATATCCTGGACCCGTAGGCCAGGAGTGGCCGGCTGCGTGCTGAAATTCCGAACTGATCAGGATGCCTCCCAGATGCAAGGTGCCCCCAGAGGCAATTGTGGCTGGTTTGACAGTGCCAAGTGCCTCCTGCAAACTGACATCAGGAACCTGGCCTGGTGACATTTATTTCTCTGGGGAAAGGCCATGGTTGGTATCCTGAGCCTGGTGTCCTGGAGTGGCCGTCTGCCTGCTAAAATTCTGGATGGACCGGGATGCATCCCAGATGCAATGTGCCCCCAGAGGCAACTGTGGCTGGTTTGACAGTGCCAAGTGCCTCCTGCAAACTGACATCAGGAACCTGGCCTGGTGACATTTATTTCTCTGGGGAAAGGCCATTGTACGTGTCCAAGGCCTAGTGGCCCGGAGTGGCCGGCTGCTTGCTGGAATTCTGCATGGATCAGGATGCCGCCGAGATGCAAGGTGCCGCCACAGGCACCTGCGGCTGGTTTGACAGTGCCAAGTGCCTCCTGCAAACTGACATCAGGAACCTGGCCTGGTGACTTTTGTTTCTCTGGGGACAGGCCATGGTTCATATCCTACAAACTGTGGCCATGAGTGGCCGGCTGCCTGCTGAAATTCCGCACGGATCAGGATACCTCCCAGATGCAAGGCGCCCCACGGGAAACTGTGGCTGGTTTGACAGTGCCAAGTGCCTCCTGCCAACTGACATCAAGAACCTGGCCTGGTGACTTTTGTTTCTCTGGGGAAAGGCCATGGTTGGTATCCTGAGCCTGGTGTCCTGGAGTGGCCGTCTGCCTGCTAAAATTCTGGACGGACCAGGATGCCTCCCAGATGCAAGGTGCCCCCAGAGGCAACTGTGGCTGGTTTGACAGTGCCAAGTGCCTCCTGCAAACTGACATCAGGAACCTGGCCTGGTGACATTTATTTCTCTGGGGATAGGCCATTGTACGTGTCCAATTCCTAGTGGCCCGGAGTGGCCAGCTGCTTGCTGGAATTCTGCATGGATCAGGATGCCGCCGAGATGCAAGGTGCCCCCACAGGCACCTGTGGCTGGTTTGACAGTGCCAAGTGCCTCCTCCAAACAGACATCAGGAACCTGGCCTGGTAAGTTTTTTTTCTCTGGGGAAAGGCCATCGTTCTTGTCCGGGTTCCGCCGGCCCGGAGTCGCCGGCTGTCTGCTGAAATTCCACACGGTTGAGGCTACCTCCCAGATGCAAGGTGCCCCACAGGCAACTGTGGCTGGTTTGACAGTGCCATGTGCCCCCTGCAAACTGACATCAGGAGCCTGGCCTGGTGTCTTTTGTTTCTCAGGGGAAAGGCTTTCGTTCCTATCCATGGACGGGTGGCCAATAGTGGCTGGCTGCCTGCTGAAATTCCGCACGGTTGAAGATACCTCCCAGATGGAAAGTACCACCACAGGCAACTGTGGCTGGTTTGACAGTGCCAAGTGCCTCCTGCAAACTGACATCAGGAACCTGGCCAGGTGACTTTTGTTTCTCTGGGGAAAGGCCATCGTTCCACTCCACGGCCAGGTGGCCTGGAGTGGCCGGCTGCCTGTTGAAATTCCGCACGGATGAGGATAACTCCCAGATGAAAGGAGCCCCCAGAGGCAACTGTGGCTGGTTTGACAGTGCCAAGTGCCTCCTGCAAACTGACATCAGGAACCTGGCCTGGTAACTTTTGTTTCTCTGGGGAAAGGCCATGGTTCATGTCCACGGCCTGGTGGCCCGGAGTGTCCGGCTGCCTGCTGAAATTCCGCATGGATCAGGATGCCGCCGCGATGCAAGGTGCCCCACAGGAACCTGTGGCTGGTTTGACAGTGCCAAGTGCTTCCTGCAAACTGACATCAGAAACCTGGCCTGGTGATTTTCTTTCTCAGGGGAAAGGCCATGGCTCATGTCCAGGGCCCGGTGGCCCCTACTTGCCTGCTGCCTGCTGAAATTCCACACGGATCAGGATACCTCCCAGATGTAAGGTGCCACCACAGGCAACTGTGGCTGGTTTGACAGTGCCAAGTGCCTCCTGCAAACTGACATCAGGAACCTGGCCTTGTGAGTTTTGTTTCTCTGGGGAAAGGCCATCATTCTTGTTCAGAGCCCAGTGGCCCGGAGTGGCCGGCTGCCTGCTGAAATTCCGCACGGATCAGGATACCTCCCAGATTCAAGGTGCCGCCACAGGCAACTGTGGCTGGCTTGAGAGTGCCAAGTGCCTCCTGCAAACTGACATCAGGAACCTGGCCTGGTGACTGTTGTTTCTCTGGGGAAAGGCCATCATTCCTTTCCGGGGCCCGCCGGCCCGGAGTGGCCGGCTGCCTTCTGAAATTCCACACGGTTGAGGATACCTCCCAGATGCAAGGTGGACCCACAGACAACTGTGGCTGGTTTGACAGTGCCGAGTGCCTCCTGCAAACTGACATCAGGAACCTGGCCTGGTGACTTTTGTTTCTCTGGGGAAAGGCCATGGTTCTTGTCCACGGCCTGGTGGCCCGGAGTGTCCGGCTGCCTCCTGAAATTCCGCATGGATCAGAATGCCTCCAGGATGAAAAGTGCCCCCATAGGCAACTGTGGCTGGTTTGACAGTGCCAAGTGCCTCCTCCAAACAGACATCAGGAACCTGGCCTGGTAAGTTTTGTTTCTCTGGGGAAAGGCCATCGTTCTTGTCCGGGTTCCGCCGGCCTGGAGTCGCCGGCTGTCTGCTGAAATTCCACACGGTTGAGGCTACCTCCCAGATGCAAGGCGCCCCCACAGGCAACTGTGGCTGGTTTGACAGTGCCATGTGCCTCCTGCAAACTGACATCAGGAACCTGACCTGGTGACTTTCGCTTGTCTGGGGAAAGGCCATAGATGATGTCCAGTGCCCCCTGGCCCGGAGTGGCCGACTGCCTGCTGAAATTCCGCACGGATCAGGATACCTCCCAGATGCAAGGTGCCCCCACAGGCAAGTGTGGCTTGTTTGACAGTGCCAAGTGCCTCCTGCAAACTGACATCAGGAACCTGGCCTGGTGAGTTTTGTTTCTCTGGGGAAAGGTCATGGTTCATATCCTGGACCCGTAGTCCAGGAGTGGTTGGCTGCCTGCTGAAATTCTGAACGGATTAGGATGCCGCCCTGATGCAAGGTACCACCACAGGAAACTGTGGCAGATTTGACAGTGCCAAGTGCCTCCTGCAAACTGACATCAGGAACCTGACCTGGTAAGTTTTGTTTCTCTGGGGAAAGGCCATCGTTCTTGTCCGGGGCCGCCGGCCCGGAGTGGCTGGCTGTCTGCTGAAATTCCACAGGGTTAAGGCTACCTCCCAGATGCAAGGCGCCCCCACAGGCAACTGTGGCTGGTTTGACAGTGCCATGTGCCTCCTGCAAACTGACATCAGGAACCTGGCCTGGTGACTTTTGTTTCTCTGGGGAAAGGCCATGGTTGGTATCCTGGATACGTAGGACCGGAGAGGCCGGCTGTCTGCTGAAATTCCTCACGGATCAGGATGCCACCGAGATGCAAGATGCCCCCACAGGCACCTGTGGCTGCTTCGACAGTGCCAAGTGCCTCCTGCAAACTGACATCAGGAGCCTGGCCTGGTGTCTTTTGTTTCTCAGGGGAAAGGCTTTCGTTCCTATCCATGGACGGGTGGCCAATAGTGGCTGGCTGCCTGCTGAAATTCCGCACGGTTGAAGATACCTCCCAGATGGAAAGTACCACCACAGGCAACTGTGGCTGGTTTGACAGTGCCAAGTGCCTCCTGCAAACTGACATCAGGAACCTGGCCTGGTGACTTTTGTTTCTCTGGGGAAAGTCCATGGTTCATGTCCATGGCCTGGGGGCCCGGAGTGGCCGGCTGCCTGCTGAGATTCTGCATGGATCAGGATGCCGCCGAGATGGAAGGTGCCACCACAGGCAACTGTGGCTGGTTTGACAGTGCTAAGTGCCTCCTGCAAACTGACATCAGGAACCTGGCCAGGTGACTTTTGTTTCTCTGGGGAAAGGCCATCGTTCCACTCCACGGCCAGGTGGCCTGGAGTGGCCGGCTGCCTGTTGAAATTCCGCACGGATGAGGATACCTCCCAGATGAAAGGAGCCCCCAGAGGCAACTGTGGCTGGTTTGACAGTGCCAAGTGCTTCCTGCAAACTGACATCAGAAACCTGGCCTGGTGATTTTCTTTCTCAGGGGAAAGGCCATGGTTCATGTCCAGGGCCCGGTTGCCCCTACTTGCCTGCTGCCTGCTGAAATTCCACACGGATCAGGATACCTCCCAGATGTAAGGTGCCACCACAGGCAACTGTGGCTGGTTTGACAGTGCCAAGTGCCTCCTGCAAACTGACATCAGGAACCTGGCCTGGTAAGTTTTGTTTCTCTGGGGAAAGGCCATCATTCTTGTTCAGAGCCCAGTGGCCCGGAGTGGCCGGCTGCCTGCTGAAATTCCGCACGGATCAGGATACCTCCCAGATTCAAGGTGCCGCCACAGGCAACTGTGGCTGGCTTGAGAGTGCCAAGTGCCTCCTGCAAACTGACATCAGGAACCTGGCCTGGTGACTTTTGTTTCTCTGGGGAAAGGCCATCATGCTTTTCCGGGGCCCGCCGGCCCGGAGTGGCCGGCTGCCTTCTGAAATTCCACACGGTTGAGGATACCTCCCAGATGCAAGGTGCCCCCACAGGCAACTGTGGCTGGTTTGACAGTGCCAAGTGCCTCCTGCAAACTGACATCAGGAACCTGGCCTGGTGACTTTTGTTTCTCTGGGGAAAGGCCATCACTCTTCTCCAATGCCCGGTGGCCCGGAGTGGCCGGCCCCCTGCTGAAATTCCGCACAGGTGAGGATACCTCCCAGATGCAACGTGCCCATAAAGGTAAGTGTGGCTGGTTTGACAGTGCCAAGTGCCTCCTGCAAACTGACATCAGGAACCTGGCCTGGTGAGTTTTGTTTCTCTGGGGAAAGGTCATGGTTCATATCCTGGACCAGTAGTCCAGGAGTGGCCGGCTGCCTGCTGAAATTCTGAACGGATTAGGATGCCGCCCAGATGCAACGTACCACCACAGGCAACTGCGTCTAGTTTGACAGTGCCAAGTGCCTCCTCCAAACTGACATCAGGAACCTGACCTGGTAAGTTTTGTTTCTCTGGGGAAAGGCCATCGTTCCTGTCTGGGGCCCGCTGGCCCGGAGTGGCCGGCTGCCTTCTGAAATTCCACACGGTTGAGGATACCTCCTAGATGCAAGGTGGCCCCACAGGCAACTGTGGCTGGTTTGACAGTGCCAAGTGCCTCCTGCAAACAGACATCAGGAACCTGGCCTGGTAACTTGTGTTTCTCTGGGGAAAGGCCATGGTTCATATCCTGGATACGTAGGACCGGAGAGGCCGGCTGCCTGTTGAAATTCCTCACGGATCAGGATGCCGCCGAGATGCAAGATGCCCCCACAGGCACCTGTGGCTGCTTCGACAGTGCCAAGTGCCTCCTGCAAACTGACATCAGGAACCTGGCCTGGTGACATTTATTTCTCTGGGGATAGGCCATTGTACGTGTCCAATTCCTAGTGGCCTGGAGTGGCCAGCTGCTTGCTGGAATTCTGCATGGATCAGGATGCCGCCGAGATGCAAGGTGCCCCCACAGGCAACTGTGGCTGGTTTGACAGTGCCAAGTGCCTCCTCCAAACAGACATCAGGAACCTGGCCTGGTGACTTTTTTTTCTCTGGGGAAAGGCCATCGTTCTTGTCCGGGTTCCGCCGGCCCGGAGTCGCCGGCTGTCTGCTGAAATTCCACACGGTTGAGGCTACCTCCCAGATGCAAGGTGCCCCACAGGCAACTGTGGCTGGTTTGACAGTGCCATGTGCCCCCTGCAAACTGACATCAGGAGCCTGGCCTGGTGTCTTTTGTTTCTCAGGGGAAAGGCTTTCGTTCCTATCCATGGACGGGTGGCCAATAGTGGCTGGCTGCCTGCTGAAATTCCGCACGGTTGAAGATACCTCCCAGATGGAAAGTACCACCACAGGCAACTGTGGCTGGTTTGACAGTGCCAAGTGCCTCCTGCAAACTGACATCAGGAACCTGGCCTGGTGACTTTTGTTTCTCAGGGGAAAGGGCATCGTTCGTGTCCAGTGCCCGGTGGCCTGGAGTGGCCAGCAGCCTGCTGAACTTCCGCACAGCTGAGGATACCTACCAGATGCAAGATGCCCATACAGGTACGTGTGGCTGGTTTGACAGTGCCAAGTGCCTCCTGCAAACTGACATCAGGAACCTGGCCAGGTGACTTTTGTTTCTCTGGGGAAAGGCCATCGTTCCACTCCACGGCCAGGTGGCCTGGAGTGGCCGGCTGCCTGTTGAAATTCCGCACGGATGAGGATAACTCCCAGATGAAAGGAGCCCCCAGAGGCAACTGTGGCTGGTTTGACAGTGCCAAGTGCCTCCTGCAAACTGACATCAGGAACCTGGCCTGGTAACTTTTGTTTCTCTGGGGAAAGGCCATGGTTCATGTCCACGGCCTGGTGGCCCGGAGTGTCCGGCTGCCTGCTGAAATTCCGCATGGATCAGGATGCCGCCGCGATGCAAGGTGCCCCACAGGCACCTGTGGCTGCTTCGACAGTGCCAAGTGCTTCCTGCAAACTGACATCAGAAACCTGGCCTGGTGATTTTCTTTCTCAGGG
Source organism: Passer domesticus (assembly GCF_036417665.1). Lineage (NCBI taxonomy): Eukaryota > Metazoa > Chordata > Aves > Passeriformes > Passeridae > Passer > Passer domesticus. The sequence continues at coordinate 62,391,765 of NC_087474.1, forward strand.
GAAAGGCCATGGCTCATGTCCAGGGCCCGGTGGCCCCTACTTGCCTGCTGCCTGCTGAAATTCCACACGGATCAGGATACCTCCCAGATGTAAGGTGCCACCACAGGCAACTGTGGCTGGTTTGACAGTGCCAAGTGCCTCCTGCAAACTGACATCAGGAACCTGGCCTTGTGAGTTTTGTTTCTCTGGGGAAAGGCCATCATTCTTGTTCAGAGCCCAGTGGCCCGGAGTGGCCGGCTGCCTGCTGAAATTCCGCACGGATCAGGATACCTCCCAGATTCAAGGTGCCGCCACAGGCAACTGTGGCTGGCTTGAGAGTGCCAAGTGCCTCCTGCAAACTGACATCAGGAACCTGGCCTGGTGACTGTTGTTTCTCTGGGGAAAGGCCATCATTCTTTTCCGGGGCCCGCCGGCCCGGAGTGGCCGGCTGCCTTCTGAAATTCCACACGGTTGAGGATACCTCCCAGATGCAAGGTGGACCCACAGACAACTGTGGCTGGTTTGACAGTGCCGAGTGCCTCCTGCAAACTGACATCAGGAACCTGGCCTGGTGACTTTTGTTTCTCTGGGGAAAGGCCATGGTTCTTGTCCACGGCCTGGTGGCCCGGAGTGTCCGGCTGCCTCCTGAAATTCCGCATGGATCAGAATGCCTCCAGGATGAAAAGTGCCCCCATAGGCAACTGTGGCTGGTTTGACAGTGCCAAGTGCCTCCTCCAAACAGACATCAGGAAGCTGGCCTGGTAAGTTTTGTTTCTCTGGGGAAAGGCCATCGTTCTTGTCCGGGTTCCGCCGGCCCGGAGTCGCCGGCTGTCTGCTGAAATTCCACACGGTTGAGGCTACCTCCCAGATGCAAGGCGCCCCCACAGGCAACTGTGGCTGGTTTGACAGTGCCATGTGCCTCCTGCAAACTGACATCAGGAACCTGGCCTGGTGACTTTCGCTTGTCTGGGGAAAGGCCATAGATGATGTCCAGTGCCCCCTGGCCTGGAGTGGCCGACTGCCTGCTGAAATTCCGCACGGATCAGGATACCTCCCAGATGCAAGGTGCCCCCACAGGCAACTGTGGCTTGTTTGACAGTGCCAAGTGCCTCCTGCAAACTGACATCAGGAACCTGGCCTGGTGAGTTTTGTTTCTCTGGGGAAAGGTCATGGTTCATATCCTGGACCCGTAGTCCAGGAGTGGCCGGCTGCCTGCTGAAATTCTGAACGGATTAGGATGCCGCCCTGATGCAAGGTACCACCACAGGAAACTGTGGCAGGTTTGACAGTGCCAAGTGCCTCCTGCAAACTGACATCAGGAACCTGACCTGGTAAGTTTTGTTTCTCTGGGGAAAGGCCATCGTTCTTGTCCGGGGCCGCCGTCCCGGAGTGGCTGCCTGTCTGCTGAAATTCCACAGGGTTAAGGATACCTCCCAGATGCAAGGTGCCCCCACAGGCAACTGTGGCTGGTTTGACAGTGCCATGTGCCTCCTGCAAACTGACATCAGGAACCTGGCCTGGTGACTTTTGTTTCTCTGGGGAAAGGCCATGGTTCGTATCCTGGATACGTAGGACCGGAGAGGCCGGCTGCCTGTTGAAATTCCTCACGGATCAGGATGCCGCCGAGATGCAAGATGCCCCCACAGGCACCTGTGGCTGCTTCGACAGTGCCAAGTGCCTCCTGCAAACTGACATCAGGAACCTGGCCGGGTGACTTTTGTTTCTCTGGGGAAAGGCCATGGTTCATATCCTGGACCCGTAGGCCAGGAGTGGCCGGCTGCCTGCTGAAATTCCGAACGGATCAGGATGCCTCCCAGATGCAAGGTGCCCCACGGGAAACTGCGGCTGGTTTGACAGTGCCAAGTGCCTCCTGCAAACTGACATCAGGAACCTGGCCTGGTGACTTTTGTTTCTCTGGGGAAAGGCCATGGTTCATATCCTGGACCCGTAGGCCAGGAGTGGCCGGCTGCCTGCTGAAATTCCGAACGGATCAGGATGCCTCCCAGATGCAAGGTGCCCCCAGAGGCAATTGTGGCTGGTTTGACAGTGCCAAGTGCCTCCTGCAAACTGACATCAGGAACCTGGCCTGGTGACATTTATTTCTCTGGGGAAAGGCCATGGTTGGTATCCTGAGCCTGGTGTCCTGGAGTGGCCGTCTGCCTGCTAAAATTCTGGATGGACCAGGAGGCATCCCAGATGCAATGTGCCCCCAGAGGCAACTGTGGCTGGTTTGACAGTGCCAAGTGCCTCCTGCAAACTGACATCAGGAACCTGGCCTGGTGACATTTATTTCTCTGGGGAAAGGCCATTGTACGTGTCCAAGGCCTAGTGGCCCGGAGTGGCCGGCTGCTTGCTGGAATTCTGCATGGATCAGGATGCCGCCGAGATGCAAGGTGCCGCCACAGGCACCTGTGGCTGGTTTGACAGTGCCAAGTGCCTCCTGCAAACTGACATCAGGAACCTGGCCTGGTGACTTTTGTTTCTCTGGGGACAGGCCATGGTTCATATCCTACAAACTGTGGCCATGAGTGGCCGGCTGCCTGCTGAAATTCCGCACGGATCAGGATACCTCCCAGATGCAAGGCGCCCCACGGGAAACTGTGGCTGGTTTGACAGTGCCAAGTGCCTCCTGCCAACTGACATCAAGAACCTGGCCTGGTGACTTTTGTTTCTCTGGGGAAAGGCCATGGTCGGTATCCTGAGCCTGGTGTCCTGGAGTGGCCGTCTGCCTGCTAAAATTCTGGACGGACCAGGATGCCTCCCAGATGCAAGGTGCCCCCAGAGGCAACTGTGGCTGGTTTGACAGTGCCAAGTGCCTCCTGCAAACTGACATCAGGAACCTGGCCTGGTGACATTTATTTCTCTGGGGATAGGCCATTGTACGTGTCCAATTCCTAGTGGCCTGGAGTGGCCAGCTGCTTGCTGGAATTCTGCATGGATCAGGATGCCGCCGAGATGCAAGGTGCCCCCACAGGCAACTGTGGCTGGTTTGACAGTGCCAAGTGCCTCCTCCAAACAGACATCAGGAACCTGGCCTGGTGACTTTTTTTTCTCTGGGGAAAGGCCATCGTTCTTGTCCGGGTTCCGCCGGCCCGGAGTCGCCGGCTGTCTGCTGAAATTCCACACGGTTGAGGCTACCTCCCAGATGCAAGGTGCCCCACAGGCAACTGTGGCTGGTTTGACAGTGCCATGTGCCCCCTGCAAACTGACATCAGGAGCCTGGCCTGGTGTCTTTTGTTTCTCAGGGGAAAGGCTTTCGTTCCTATCCATGGACGGGTGGCCAATAGTGGCTGGCTGCCTGCTGAAATTCCGCACGGTTGAAGATACCTCCCAGATGGAAAGTACCACCACAGGCAACTGTGGCTGGTTTGACAGTGCCAAGTGCCTCCTGCAAACTGACATCAGGAACCTGGCCTGGTGACTTTTGTTTCTCAGGGGAAAGGGCATCGTTCGTGTCCAGTGCCCGGTGGCCTGGAGTGGCCAGCAGCCTGCTGAACTTCTGCACAGCTGAGGATACCTACCAGATGCAAGATGCCCATACAGGTACGTGTGGCTGGTTTGACAGTGCCAAGTGCCTCCTGCAAACTGACATCAGGAACCTGGCCAGGTGACTTTTGTTTCTCTGGGGAAAGGCCATCGTTCCACTCCACGGCCAGGTGGCCTGGAGTGGCCAGCTGCCTGTTGAAATTCCGCACGGATGAGGATAACTCCCAGATGAAAGGAGCCCCCAGAGGCAACTGTGGCTGGTTTGACAGTGCCAAGTGCCTCCTGCAAACTGACATCAGGAACCTGGCCTGGTAACTTTTGTTTCTCTGGGGAAAGGCCATGGTTCATGTCCACGGCCTGGTGGCCCGGAGTGTCCGGCTGCCTGCTGAAATTCCGCATGGATCAGGATGCCGCCGCGATGCAAGGTGCCCCACAGGCACCTGTGGCTGCTTCGACAGTGCCAAGTGCTTCCTGCAAACTGACATCAGAAACCTGGCCTGGTGATTTTCTTTCTCAGGGGAAAGGCCATGGCTCATGTCCAGGGCCCGGTGGCCCCTACTTGCCTGCTGCCTGCTGAAATTCCACACGGATCAGGATACCTCCCAGATGTAAGGTGCCACCACAGGCAACTGTGGCTGGTTTGACAGTGCCAAGTGCCTCCTGCAAACTGACATCAGGAACCTGGCCTTGTGAGTTTTGTTTCTCTGGGGAAAGGCCATCATTCTTGTTCAGAGCCCAGTGGCCCGGAGTGGCCGGCTGCCTGCTGAAATTCCGCACGGATCAGGATACCTCCCAGATTCAAGGTGCCGCCACAGGCAACTGTGGCTGGCTTGAGAGTGCCAAGTGCCTCCTGCAAACTGACATCAGGAACCTGGCCTGGTGACTTTTGTTTCTCTGGGGAAAGGCCATCATTCTTTTCCGGGGCCCGCCGGCCCGGAGTGGCCGGCTGCCTTCTGAAATTCCACACGGTTGAGGATACCTCCCAGATGCAAGGTGGACCCTCAGACAACTGTGGCTGGTTTGACAGTGCCGAGTGCCTCCTGCAAACTGACATCAGGAACCTGGCCTGGTGACTTTTGTTTCTCTGGGGAAAGGCCATGGTTCTTGTCCACGGCCTGGTGGCCCGGAGTGTCCGGCTGCCTCCTGAAATTCCGCATGGATCAGAATGCCTCCAGGATGAAAAGTGCCCCCATAGGCAACTGTGGCTGGTTTGACAGTGCCAAGTGCCTCCTCCAAACAGACATCAGGAACCTGGCCTGGTAAGTTTTGTTTCTCTGGGGAAAGGCCATCGTTCTTGTCCGGGTTCCGCCGGCCCGGAGTCGCCGGCTGTCTGCTGAAATTCCACACGGTTGAGGCTACCTCCCAGATGCAAGGCGCCCCCACAGGCAACTGTGGCTGGTTTGACAGTGCCATGTGCCTCCTGCAAACTGACATCAGGAACCTGACCTGGTGACTTTCGCTTGTCTGGGGAAAGGCCATAGATGATGTCCAGTGCCCCCTGGCCCGGAGTGGCCGACTGCCTGCTGAAATTCCGCACGGATCAGGATACCTCCCAGATGCAAGGTGCCCCCACAGGCAACTGTGGCTGGTTTGACAGTGCCAAGTGCCTCCTGCAAACTGACATCAGGAACCTGGCCTGGTGAGTTTTGTTTCTCTGGGGAAAGGTCATGGTTCATATCCTGGACCCGTAGTCCAGGAGTGGCCGGCTGCCTGCTGAAATTCTGAACGGATTAGGATGCCGCCCTGATGCAAGGTACCACCACAGGAAACTGTGGCAGGTTTGACAGTGCCAAGTGCCTCCTGCAAACTGACATCAGGAACCTGACCTGGTAAGTTTTGTTTCTCTGGGGAAAGGCCATCGTTCTTGTCCGGGGCCGCCGGCCCGGAGTGCCTGCCTGTCTGCTGAAATTCCACAGGGTTAAGGCTACCTCCCAGATGCAAGGCGCCCCCACAGGCAACTGTGGCTGGTTTGACAGTGCCATGTGCCTCCTGCAAACTGACATCAGGAACCTGGCCTGGTGACTTTTGTTTCTCTGGGGAAAGGCCATGGTTCGTATCCTGGATACGTAGGACCGGAGAGGCCGGCTGCCTGTTGAAATTCCTCACGGATCAGGATGCCGCCGAGATGCAAGATGCCCCCACAGGCACCTGTGGCTGCTTCGACAGTGCCAAGTGCCTCCTGCAAACTGACATCAGGAACCTGGCCGGGTGACTTTTGTTTCTCTGGGGAAAGGCCATGCTTCATATCCTGGACCCGTAGGCCAGGAGTGGCCGGCTGCCTGCTGAAATTCCGAACGGATCAGGATGCCTCCCAGATGCAAGGTGCCCCACGGGAAACTGCGGCTGGTTTGACAGTGCCAAGTGCCTCCTGCAAACTGACATCAGGAACCTGGCCTGGTGACATTTATTTCTCTGGGGAAAGGCCATGGTTGGTATCCTGAGCCTGGTGTCCTGGAGTGGCCGTCTGCCTGCTAAAATTCTGGATGGACCAGGATGCATCCCAGATGCAATGTGCCCCCAGAGGCAACTGTGGCTGGTTTGACAGTGCCAAGTGCCTCCTGCAAACTGACATCAGGAACCTGGCCTGGTGACATTTATTTCTCTGGGGAAAGGCCATTGTACGTGTCCAAGGCCTAGTGGCCCGGAGTGGCCGGCTGCTTGCTGGAATTCTGCATGGATCAGGATGCCGCCGAGATGCAAGGTGCCGCCCCAGGCACCTGTGGCTGGTTTGACAGTGCCAAGTGCCTCCTGCAAACTGACATCAGGAACCTGGCCTGGTGACTTTTGTTTCTCTGGGGACAGGCCATGGTTCATATCCTACAAACTGTGGCCATGAGTGGCCGGCTGCCTGCTGAAATTCCGCACGGATCAGGATACCTCCCAGATGCAAGGCGCCCCACGGGAAACTGTGGCTGGTTTGACAGTGCCAAGTGCCTCCTGCCAACTGACATCAAGAACCTGGCCTGGTGACTTTTGTTTCTCTGGGGAAAGGCCATGGTTGGTATCCTGAGCCTGGTGTCCTGGAGTGGCCGTCTGCCTGCTAAAATTCTGGACGGACCAGGATGCCTCCCAGATGCAAGGTGCCCCCAGAGGCAACTGTGGCTGGTTTGACAGTGCCAAGTGCCTCCTGCAAACTGACATCAGGAACCTGGCCTGGTGACATTTATTTCTCTGGGGATAGGCCATTGTACGTGTCCAATTCCTAGTGGCCTGGAGTCGCCAGCTGCTTGCTGGAATTCTGCATGGATCAGGATGCCGCCGAGATGCAAGGTGCCCCCACAGGCAACTGTGGCTGGTTTGACAGTGCTAAGTGCCTCCTCCAAACAGACATCAGGAACCTGGCCTGGTGACTTTTTTTTCTCTGGGGAAAGGCCATCGTTCTTGTCCGGGTTCCGCCGGCCCGGAGTGGCCGGCTGCCTGCTGAAATTCCGCACGGATCAGGATACCTCCCAGATGCAAGGCGCCCCACGGGAAACTGTGGCTGGTTTGACAGTGCCAAGTGCCTCCTGCCAACTGACATCAAGAACCTGGCCTGGTGACTTTTGTTTCTCTGGGGAAAGGCCATGGTTGGTATCCTGAGCCTGGTGTCCTGGAGTGGCCGTCTGCCTGCTAAAATTCTGGACGGACCAGGATGCCTCCCAGATGCAAGGTGCCCCCAGAGGCAACTGTGGCTGGTTTGACAGTGCCAAGTGCCTCCTGCAAACTGACATCAGGAACCTGGCCTGGTGACATTTATTTCTCTGGGGATAGGCCATTGTACGTGTCCAATTCCTAGTGGCCTGGAGTGGCCAGCTGCATGCTGGAATTCTTCATGGATCAGGATGCCGCCGAGATGCAAGGTGCCCCCACAGGCAACTGTGGCTGGTTTGACAGTGCCAAGTGCCTCCTCCAAACAGACATCAGGAACCTGGCCTGGTGACTTTTTTTTCTCTGGGGAAAGGCCATCGTTCTTGTCCGGGTTCCGCCGGCCCGGAGTCGCCGGCTGTCTGCTGAAATTCCACACGGTTGAGGCTACCTCCCAGATGCAAGGTGCCCCACAGGCAACTGTGGCTGGTTTGACAGTGCCATGTGCCCCCTGCAAACTGACATCAGGAGCCTGGCCTGGTGTCTTTTGTTTCTCTGGGGAAAGGCTTTCGTTCCTATCCATGGACGGGTGGCCAATAGTGGCTGGCTGCCTGCTGAAATTCCGCACGGTTGAAGATACCTCCCAGATGGAAAGTACCACCACAGGCAACTGTGGCTGGTTTGACAGTGCCAAGTGCCTCCTGCAAACTGACATCAGGAACCTGGCCTGGTGACTTTTGTTTCTCAGGGGAAAGGGCATCGTTCGTGTCCAGTGCCCGGTGGCCTGGAGTGGCCAGCAGCCTGCTGAACTTCCGCACAGCTGAGGATACCTACCAGATGCAAGATGCCCATACAGGTACGTGTGGCTGGTTTGACAGTGCCAAGTGCCTCCTGCAAACTGACATCAGGAACCTGGCCAGGTGACTTTTGTTTCTCTGGGGAAAGGCCATCGTTCCACTCCACGGCCAGGTGGCCTGGAGTGGCCAGCTGCCTGTTGAAATTCCGCACGGATGAGGATAACTCCCAGATGAAAGGAGCCCCCAGAGGCAACTGTGGCTGGTTTGACAGTGCCAAGTGCCTCCTGCAAACTGACATCAGGAACCTGGCCTGGTAACTTTTGTTTCTCTGGGGAAAGGCCATGGTTCATGTCCACGGCCTGGTGGCCCGGAGTGTCCGGCTGCCTGCTGAAATTCCGCATGGATCAGGATGCCGCCGCGATGCAAGGTGCCCCACAGGCACCTGTGGCTGCTTCGACAGTGCCAAGTGCTTCCTGCAAACTGACATCAGAAACCTGGCCTGGTGATTTTCTTTCTCAGGGGAAAGGCCATGGCTCATGTCCAGGGCCCGGTGGCCCCTACTTGCCTGCTGCCTGCTGAAATTCCACACGGATCAGGATACCTCCCAGATGTAAGGTGCCACCACAGGCAACTGTGGCTGGTTTGACAGTGCCAAGTGCCTCCTGCAAACTGACATCAGGAACCTGGCCTTGTGAGTTTTGTTTCTCTGGGGAAAGGCCATCATTCTTGTTCAGAGCCCAGTGGCCCGGAGTGGCCGGCTGCCTGCTGAAATTCCGCACGGATCAGGATACCTCCCAGATTCAAGGTGCCGCCACAGGCAACTGTGGCTGGCTTGAGAGTGCCAAGTGCCTCCTGCAAACTGACATCAGGAACCTGGCCTGGTGACTTTTGTTTCTCTGGGGAAAGGCCATCATTCTTTTCCGGGGCCCGCCGGCCCGGAGTGGCCGGCTGCCTTCTGAAATTCCACACGGTTGAGGATACCTCCCAGATGCAAGGTGGACCCTCAGACAACTGTGGCTGGTTTGACAGTGCCGAGTGCCTCCTGCAAACTGACATCAGGAACCTGGCCTGGTAAGTTTTGTTTCTCTGGGGAAAGGCCATCGTTCTTGTCCGGGTTCCTCCGGCCCGGAGTCGCCGGCTGTCTGCTGAAATTCCACACGGTTGAGGCTACCTCCCAGATGCAAGGCGCCCCCACAGGCAACTGTGGCTGGTTTGACAGTGCCATGTGCCTCCTGCAAACTGACATCAGGAACCTGACCTGGTGACTTTCGCTTGTCTGGGGAAAGGCCATAGATGATGTCCAGTGCCCCCTGGCCCGGAGTGGCCGACTGCCTGCTGAAATTCCGCACGGATCAGGATACCTCCCAGATGCAAGGTGCCCCCACAGGCAACTGTGGCTGGTTTGACAGTGCCAAGTGCCTCCTGCAAACTGACATCAGGAACCTGGCCTGGTGAGTTTTGTTTCTCTGGGGAAAGGTCATGGTTCATATCCTGGACCCGTAGTCCAGGAGTGGCCGGCTGCCTGCTGAAATTCTGAACGGATTAGGATGCCGCCCTGATGCAAGGTACCACCACAGGAAACTGTGGCAGGTTTGACAGTGCCAAGTGCCTCCTGCAAACTGACATCAGGAACCTGACCTGGTAAGTTTTGTTTCTCTGGGGAAAGGCCATCGTTCTTGTCCGGGGCCGCCGGCCCGGAGTGCCTGCCTGTCTGCTGAAATTCCACAGGGTTAAGGCTACCTCCCAGATGCAAGGCGCCCCCACAGGCAACTGTGGCTGGTTTGACAGTGCCATGTGCCTCCTGCAAACTGACATCAGGAACCTGGCCTGGTGACTTTTGTTTCTCTGGGGAAAGGCCATGGTTCGTATCCTGGATACGTAGGACCGGAGAGGCCGGCTGCCTGTTGAAATTCCTCACGGATCAGGATGCCGCCGAGATGCAAGATGCCCCCACAGGCACCTGTGGCTGCTTCGACAGTGCCAAGTGCCTCCTGCAAACTGACATCAGGAACCTGGCCGGGTGACTTTTGTTTCTCTGGGGAAAGGCCATGCTTCATATCCTGGACCCGTAGGCCAGGAGTGGCCGGCTGCCTGCTGAAATTCCGAACGGATCAGGATGCCTCCCAGATGCAAGGTGCCCCACGGGAAACTGCGGCTGGTTTGACAGTGCCAAGTGCCTCCTGCAAACTGACATCAGGAACCTGGCCGGGTGACTTTTGTTTCTCTGGGGAAAGGGCATGGTTCATATCCTGGACCCGTAGGCCAGGAGTGGCCGGCTGCCTGCTGAAATTCCGAACGGATCAGGATGCCTCCCAGATGCAAGGTGACCCCAGAGGCAATTGTGGCTGGTTTGACAGTGCCAAGTGCCTCCTGCAAACTGACATCAGGAACCTGGCCTGGTGACATTTATTTCTCTGGGGAAAGGCCATGGTTGGTATCCTGAGCCTGGTGTCCTGGAGTGGCCGTCTGCCTGCTAAAATTCTGGATGGACCAGGATGCATCCCAGATGCAATGTGCCCCCAGAGGCAACTGTGGCTGGTTTGACAGTGCCAAGTGCCTCCTGCAAACTGACATCAGGAACCTGGCCTGGTGACATTTATTTCTCTGGGGAAAGGCCATTGTACGTGTCCAAGGCCTAGTGGCCCGGAGTGGCCGGCTGCTTGCTGGAATTCTGCATGGATCAGGATGCCGCCGAGATGCAAGGTGCCGCCCCAGGCACCTGTGGCTGGTTTGACAGTGCCAAGTGGCTCCTGCAAACTGACATCAGGAACCTGGCCGGGTGACTTTTGTTTCTCTGGGGAAAGGCCATGGTTCATATCCTACAAACTGTGGCCATGAGTGGCCGGCTGCCTGCTGAAATTCCGCACGGATCAGGATACCTCCCAGATGCAAGGCGCCCCACGGGAAACTGTGGCTGGTTTGACAGTGCCAAGTGCCTCCTGCCAACTGACATCAAGAACCTGGCCTGGTGACTTTTGTTTCTCTGGGGAAAGGCCATGGTTGGTATCCTGAGCCTGGTGTCCTGGAGTGGCCGTCTGCCTGCTAAAATTCTGGACGGACCAGGATGCCTCCCAGATGCAAGGTGCCCCCAGAGGCAACTGTGGCTGGTTTGACAGTGCCAAGTGCCTCCTGCAAACTGACATCAGGAACCTGGCCTGGTGACATTTATTTCTCTGGGGATAGGCCATTGTACGTGTCCAATTCCTAGTGGCCTGGAGTGGCCAGCTGCTTGCTGGAATTCTGCATGGATCAGGATGCCGCCGAGATGCAAGGTGCCCCCACAGGCAACTGTGGCTGGTTTGACAGTGCTAGGTGCCTCCTCCAAACAGACATCAGGAACCTGGCCTGGTGACTTTTTTTTCTCTGGGGAAAGGCCATCGTTCTTGTCCGGGTTCCGCCGGCCCGGAGTGGCCGGCTGCCTGCTGAAATTCCGCACGGATCAGGATACCTCCCAGATGCAAGGCGCCCCACGGGAAACTGTGGCTGGTTTGACAGTGCCAAGTGCCTCCTGCCAACTGACATCAAGAACCTGGCCTGGTAACTTTTGTTTCTCTGGGGAAAGGCCATGGTTGGTATCCTGAGCCTGGTGTCCTGGAGTGGCCGTCTGCCTGCTAAAATTCTGGACGGACCAGGATGCCTCCCAGATGCAAGGTGCCCCCAGAGGCAACTGTGGCTGGTTTGACAGTGCCAAGTGCCTCCTGCAAACTGACATCAGGAACCTGGCCTGGTGACATTTATTTCTCTGGGGATAGGCCATTGTACGTGTCCAATTCCTAGTGGCCTGGAGTGGCCAGCTGCTTGCTGGAATTCTGCATGGATCAGGATGCCGCCGAGATGCAAGGTGCCCCCACAGGCAACTGTGGCTGGTTTGACAGTGCCAAGTGCCTCCTCCAAACAGACATCAGGAACCTGGCCTGGTGACTTTTTTTTCTCTGGGGAAAGGCCATCGTTCTTGTCCGGGTTCCGCCGGCCCGGAGTCGCCGGCTGTCTGCTGAAATTCCACACGGTTGAGGCTACCTCCCAGATGCAAGGTGCCCCACAGGCAACTGTGGCTGGTTTGACAGTGCCATGTGCCCCCTGCAAACTGACATCAGGAGCCTGGCCTGGTGTCTTTTGTTTCTCTGGGGAAAGGCTTTCGTTCCTATCCATGGACGGGTGGCCAATAGTGGCTGGCTGCCTGCTGAAATTCCGCACGGTTGAAGATACCTCCCAGATGGAAAGTACCACCACAGGCAACTGTGGCTGGTTTGACAGTGCCAAGTGCCTCCTGCAAACTGACATCAGGAACCTGGCCTGGTGACTTTTGTTTCTCAGGGGAAAGGGCATCGTTCGTGTCCAGTGCCCGGTGGCCTGGAGTGGCCAGCAGCCTGCTGAACTTCCGCACAGCTGAGGATACCTACCAGATGCAAGATGCCCATACAGGTACGTGTGGCTGGTTTGACAGTGCCAAGTGCCTCCTGCAAACTGACATCAGGAACCTGGCCAGGTGACTTTTGTTTCTCTGGGGAAAGGCCATCGTTCCACTCCACGGCCAGGTGGCCTGGAGTGGCCGGCTGCCTGTTGAAATTCCGCACGGATGAGGATAACTCCCAGATGAAAGGAGCCCCCAGAGGCAACTGTGGCTGGTTTGACAGTGCCAAGTGCCTCCTGCAAACTGACATCAGGAACCTGGCCTGGTAACTTTTGTTTCTCTGGGGAAAGGCCATGGTTCATGTCCACGGCCTGGTGGCCCGGAGTGTCCGGCTGCCTGCTGAAATTCCGCATGGATCAGGATGCCGCCGCGATGCAAGGTGCCCCACAGGCACCTGTGGCTGCTTCGACAGTGCCAAGTGCTTCCTGCAAACTGACATCAGAAACCTGGCCTGGTGATTTTCTTTCTCAGGGGAAAGGCCATGGCTCATGTCCAGGGCCCGGTGGCCCCTACTTGCCTGCTGCCTGCTGAAATTCCACACGGATCAGGATACCTCCCAGATGTAAGGTGCCACCACAGGCAACTGTGGCTGGTTTGACAGTGCCAAGTGCCTCCTGCAAACTGACATCAGGAACCTGGCCTGGTGACTTTTGTTTCTCTGGGGAAAGGCCATCATTCTTGTTCAGAGCCCAGTGGCCCGGAGTGGCCGGCTGCCTGCTGAATTTCCGCACGGATCAGGATAGCTCCCAGATGCAATGTGCCGCCACAGGCAACTGTCGCAGGTTTGACAGTGCCAAGTGCCTCCTGCAAATGGACATCAGGAACCTGGCCTGGTGACATTTATTTCTCTGGGGAAAGGCCATTGTACGTGTCCAAGGCCTAGTGGCCCAGAGTGGCCGGCTGCTTGCTGGAATTCTGCATGGATCAGGATGCCGCGGAGATGCAAGGTGCCCCCACAGGCACCTCTGGCTGGTTTGACAGTGCCAAGTGCCTCCTGCAAACTGACATCAGGAACCTGGCCTGGTGACTTTTGTTTCTCTGGGGAAAGGCCATGGTTCTTGTCCACGGCCTGGTGGCCCGGAGTGTCCGGCTGCCTCCTGAAATTCCGCATGGATCAGAATGCCTCCAGGATGAAAAGTGCCCCCATAGGCAACTGTGGCTGGTTTGACAGTGCCAAGTGCCTCCTCCAAACAGACATCAGGAACCTGGCCTGGTAAGTTTTGTTTCTCTGGGGAAAGGCCATCGTTCTTGTCCGGGTTCCGCCGGCCCGGAGTCGCCGGCTGTCTGCTGAAATTCCACACGGTTGAGGCTACCTCCCAGATGCAAGGCGCCCCCACAGGCAACTGTGGCTGGTTTGACAGTGCCATGTGCCTCCTGCAAACTGACATCAGGAACCTGACCTGGTGACTTTCGCTTGTCTGGGGAAAGGCCATAGATGATGTCCAGTGCCCCCTGGCCCGGAGTGGCCGACTGCCTGCTGAAATTCCGCACGGATCAGGATACCTCCCAGATGCAAGGTGCCCCCACAGGCAACTGTGGCTTGTTTGACAGTGCCAAGTGCCTCCTGCAAACTGACATCAGGAACCTGGCCTGGTGAGTTTTGTTTCTCTGGGGAAAGGTCATGGTTCATATCCTGGACCCGTAGTCCAGGAGTGGCCGGCTGCCTGCTGAAATTCTGAACGGATTAGGATGCCGCCCTGATGCAAGGTACCACCACAGGAAACTGTGGCAGGTTTGACAGTGCCAAGTGCCTCCTGCAAACTGACATCAGGAACCTGACCTGGTAAGTTTTGTTTCTCTGGGGAAAGGCCATCGTTCTTGTCCGGGGCCGCCGGCCCGGAGTGCCTGCCTGTCTGCTGAAATTCCACAGGGTTAAGGCTACCTCCCAGATGCAAGGCGCCCCCACAGGCAACTGTGGCTGGTTTGACAGTGCCATGTGCCTCCTGCAAACTGACATCAGGAACCTGGCCTGGTGACTTTTGTTTCTCTGGGGAAAGGCCATGGTTCGTATCCTGGATACGTAGGACCGGAGAGGCCGGCTGCCTGTTGAAATTCCTCACGGATCAGGATGCCGCCGAGATGCAAGATGCCCCCACAGGCACCTGTGGCTGCTTCGACAGTGCCAAGTGCCTCCTGCAAACTGACATCAGGAACCTGGCCGGGTGACTTTTGTTTCTCTGGGGAAAGGCCATGGTTCATATCCTGGACCCGTAGGCCAGGAGTGGCCGGCTGCCTGCTGAAATTCCGAACGGATCAGGATGCCTCCCAGATGTAAGGTGCCCCACGGGAAACTGCGGCTGGTTTGACAGTGCCAAGTGCCTCCTGCAAACTGACATCAGGAACCTGGCCGGGTGACTTTTGTTTCTCTGGGGAAAGGGCATGGTTCATATCCTGGACCCGTAGGCCAGGAGTGGCCGGCTGCCTGCTGAAATTCCGAACGGATCAGGATGCCTCCCAGATGCAAGGTGCCCCCAGAGGCAATTGTGGCTGGTTTGACAGTGCCAAGTGCCTCCTGCAAACTGACATCAGGAACCTGGCCTGGTGACATTTATTTCTCTGGGGAAAGGCCATGGTTGGTGTCCTGAGCCTGGTGTCCTGGAGTGGCCGTCTGCCTGCTAAAATTCTGGATGGACCAGGATGCATCCCAGATGCAATGTGCCCCCAGAGGCAACTGTGGCTGGTTTGACAGTGCCAAGTGCCTCCTGCAAACTGACATCAGGAACCTGGCCTGGTGACATTTATTTCTCTGGGGAAAGGCCATTGTACGTGTCCAAGGCCTAGTGGCCCGGAGTGGCCGGCTGCTTGCTGGAATTCTGCATGGATCAGGATGCCGCCGAGATGCAAGGTGCCGCCACAGGCACCTGTGGCTGGTTTGACAGTGCCAAGTGCCTCCTGCAAACTGACATCAGGAACCTGGCCTGGTGACTTTTGTTTCTCTGGGGACAGGCCATGGTTCATATCCTACAAACTGTGGCCATGAGTGGCCGGCTGCCTGCTGAAATTCCGCACGGATCAGGATACCTCCCAGATGCAAGGCGCCCCACGGGAAACTGTGGCTGGTTTGACAGTGCCAAGTGCCTCCTGCCAACTGACATCAAGAACCTGGCCTGGTGACTTTTGTTTCTCTGGGGAAAGGCCATGGTTGGTATCCTGAGCCTGGTGTCCTGGAGTGGCCGTCTGCCTGCTAAAATTCTGGACGGACCAGGATGCCTCCCAGATGCAAGGTGCCCCCAGAGGCAACTGTGGCTGGTTTGACAGTGCCAAGTGCCTCCTGCAAACTGACATCAGGAACCTGGCCTGGTGACATTTATTTCTCTGGGGATAGGCCATTGTACGTGTCCAATTCCTAGTGGCCTGGAGTCGCCAGCTGCTTGCTGGAATTCTGCATGGATCAGGATGCCGCCGAGATGCAAGGTGCCCCCACAGGCAACTGTGGCTGGTTTGACAGTGCTAAGTGCCTCCTCCAAACAGACATCAGGAACCTGGCCTGGTGACTTTTTTTTCTCTGGGGAAAGGCCATCGTTCTTGTCCGGGTTCCGCCGGCCCGGAGTGGCCGGCTGCCTGCTGAAATTCCGCACGGATCAGGATACCTCCCAGATGCAAGGCGCCCCACGGGAAACTGTGGCTGGTTTGACAGTGCCAAGTGCCTCCTGCCAACTGACATCAAGAACCTGGCCTGGTGACTTTTGTTTCTCTGGGGAAAGGCCATGGTTGGTATCCTGAGCCTGGTGTCCTGGAGTGGCCGTCTGCCTGCTAAAATTCTGGACGGACCAGGATGCCTCCCAGATGCAAGGTGCCCCCAGAGGCAACTGTGGCTGGTTTGACAGTGCCAAGTGCCTCCTGCAAACTGACATCAGGAACCTGGCCTGGTGACATTTATTTCTCTGGGGATAGGCCATTGTACGTGTCCAATTCCTAGTGGCCTGGAGTGGCCAGCTGCTTGCTGGAATTCTGCATGGATCAGGATGCCGCCGAGATGCAAGGTGCCCCCACATGCAACTGTGGCTGGTTTGACAGTGCCAAGTGCCTGCTCCAAACAGACATCAGGAACCTGGCCTGGTGACTTTTTTTTCTCTGGGGAAAGGCCATCGTTCTTGTCCGGGTTCCGCCGGCCCGGAGTCGCCGGCTGTCTGCTGAAATTCCACACGGTTGAGGCTACCTCCCAGATGCAAGGTGCCCCACAGGCAACTGTGGCTGGTTTGACAGTGCCATGTGCCCCCTGCAAACTGACATCAGGAGCCTGGCCTGGTGTCTTTTGTTTCTCAGGGGAAAGGCTTTCGTTCCTATCCATGGACGGGTGGCCAATAGTGGCTGGCTGCCTGCTGAAATTCCGCACGGTTGAAGATACCTCCCAGATGGAAAGTACCACCACAGGCAACTGTGGCTGGTTTGACAGTGCCAAGTGCCTCCTGCAAACTGACATCAGGAACCTGGCCTGGTGACTTTTGTTTCTCAGGGGAAAGGGCATCGTTCGTGTCCAGTGCCCGGTGGCCTGGAGTGGCCAGCAGCCTGCTGAACTTCCGCACAGCTGAGGATACCTACCAGATGCAAGATGCCCATACAGGTACGTGTGGCTGGTTTGACAGTGCCAAGTGCCTCCTGCAAACTGACATCAGGAACCTGGCCAGGTGACTTTTGTTTCTCTGGGGAAAGGCCATCGTTCCACTCCACGGCCAGGTGGCCTGGAGTGGCCGGCTGCCTGTTGAAATTCCGCACGGATGAGGATAACTCCCAGATGAAAGGAGCCCCCAGAGGCAACTGTGGCTGGTTTGACAGTGCCAAGTGCCTCCTGCAAACTGACATCAGGAACCTGGCCTGGTAACTTTTGTTTCTCTGGGGAAAGGCCATGGTTCATGTCCACGGCCTGGTGGCCCGGAGTGTCCGGCTGCCTGCTGAAATTCCGCATGGATCAGGATGCCGCCGCGATGCAAGGTGCCCCACAGGCACCTGTGGCTGCTTCGACAGTGCCAAGTGCTTCCTGCAAACTGACATCAGAAACCTGGCCTGGTGATTTTCTTTCTCAGGGGAAAGGCCATGGCTCATGTCCAGGGCCCGGTGGCCCCTACTTGCCTGCTGCCTGCTGAAATTCCACACGGATCAGGATACCTCCCAGATGTAAGGTGCCACCACAGGCAACTGTGGCTGGTTTGACAGTGCCAAGTGCCTCCTGCAAACTGACATCAGGAACCTGGCCTGGTGACTTTTGTTTCTCTGGGGAAAGGCCATCATTCTTGTTCAGAGCCCAGTGGCCCGGAGTGGCCGGCTGCCTGCTGAATTTCCGCACGGATCAGGATAGCTCCCAGATGCAATGTGCCGCCACAGGCAACTGTCGCAGGTTTGACAGTGCCAAGTGCCTCCTGCAAACTGACATCAGGAACCTGGCCTGGTGACATTTATTTCTCTGGGGAAAGGCCATTGTACGTGTCCAAGGCCTAGTGGCCCAGAGTGGCCGGCTGCTTGCTGGAATTCTGCATGGATCAGGATGCCGCGGAGATGCAAGGTGCCCCCACAGGCACCTCTGGCTGGTTTGACAGTGCCAAGTGCCTCCTGCAAACTGACATCAGGAACCTGGCCTGGTGACTTTTGTTTCTCTGGGGAAAGGCCATGGTTCTTGTCCACGGCCTGGTGGCCCGGAGTGTCCGGCTGCCTCCTGAAATTCCGCATGGATCAGAATGCCTCCAGGATGAAAAGTGCCCCCATAGGCAACTGTGGCTGGTTTGACAGTGCCAAGTGCCTCCTCCAAACAGACATCAGGAACCTGGCCTGGTAAGTTTTGTTTCTCTGGGGAAAGGCCATCGTTCTTGTCCGGGTTCCGCCGGCCCGGAGTCGCCGGCTGTCTGCTGAAATTCCACACGGTTGAGGCTACCTCCCAGATGCAAGGCGCCCCCACAGGCAACTGTGGCTGGTTTGACAGTGCCATGTGCCTCCTGCAAACTGACATCAGGAACCTGACCTGGTGACTTTCGCTTGTCTGGGGAAAGGCCATAGATGATGTCCAGTGCCCCCTGGCCCGGAGTGGCCGACTGCCTGCTGAAATTCCGCACGGATCAGGATACCTCCCAGATGCAAGGTGCCCCCACAGGCAACTGTGGCTTGTTTGACAGTGCCAAGTGCCTCCTGCAAACTGACATCAGGAACCTGGCCTGGTGAGTTTTGTTTCTCTGGGGAAAGGTCATGGTTCATATCCTGGACCCGTAGTCCAGGAGTGGCCGGCTGCCTGCTGAAATTCTGAACGGATTAGGATGCCGCCCTGATGCAAGGTACCACCACAGGAAACTGTGGCAGGTTTGACAGTGCCAAGTGCCTCCTGCAAACTGACATCAGGAACCTGACCTGGTAAGTTTTGTTTCTCTGGGGAAAGGCCATCGTTCTTGTCCGGGGCCGCCGGCCCGGAGTGCCTGCCTGTCTGCTGAAATTCCACAGGGTTAAGGCTACCTCCCAGATGCAAGGCGCCCCCACAGGCAACTGTGGCTGGTTTGACAGTGCCATGTGCCTCCTGCAAACTGACATCAGGAACCTGGCCTGGTGACTTTTGTTTCTCTGGGGAAAGGCCATGGTTCGTATGCTGGATACGTAGGACCGGAGAGGCCGGCTGCCTGTTGAAATTCCTCACGGATCAGGATGCCGCCGAGATGCAAGATGCCCCCACAGGCACCTGTGGCTGCTTCGACAGTGCCAAGTGCCTCCTGCAAACTGACATCAGGAACCTGGCCGGGTGACTTTTGTTTCTCTGGGGAAAGGCCATGGTTCATATCCTGGACCCGTAGGCCAGGAGTGGCCGGCTGCCTGTTGAAATTCCTCACGGATCAGGATGCCTCCCAGATGTAAGGTGCCCCACGGGAAACTGCGGCTGGTTTGACAGTGCCAAGTGCCTCCTGCAAACTGACATCAGGAACCTGGCCGGGTGACTTTTGTTTCTCTGGGGAAAGGCCATGGTTCATATCCTGGACCCGTAGGCCAGGAGTGGCCGGCTGCCTGCTGAAATTCCGAACGGATCAGGATGCCTCCCAGATGTAAGGTGCCCCACGGGAAACTGCGGCTGGTTTGACAGTGCCAAGTGCCTCCTGCAAACTGACATCAGGAACCTGGCCTGGTGACTTTTGTTTCTCTGGGGAAAGGCCATGGTTCATATCCTGGACCCGTAGGCCAGGAGTGGCCGGCTGCCTGCTGAAATTCCGAACGGATCAGGATGCCTCCCAGATGCAAGGTGCCCCCAGAGGCAATTGTGGCTGGTTTGACAGTGCCAAGTGCCTCCTGCAAACTGACATCAGGAACCTGGCCTGGTGACATTTATTTCTCTGGGGAAAGGCCATGGTTGGTGTCCTGAGCCTGGTGTCCTGGAGTGGCCGTCTGCCTGCTAAAATTCTGGATGGACCAGGATGCATCCCAGATGCAATGTGCCCCCAGAGGCAACTGTGGCTGGTTTGACAGTGCCAAGTGCCTCCTGCAAACTGACATCAGGAACCTGGCCTGGTGACATTTATTTCTCTGGGGAAAGGCCATTGTACGTGTCCAAGGCCTAGTGGCCCGGAGTGGCCGGCTGCTTGCTGGAATTCTGCATGGATCAGGATGCCGCCGAGATGCAAGGTGCCGCCACAGGCACCTGTGGCTGGTTTGACAGTGCCAAGTGCCTCCTGCAAACTGACATCAGGAACCTGGCCTGGTGACTTTTGTTTCTCTGGGGACAGGCCATGGTTCATATCCTACAAACTGTGGCCATGAGTGGCCGGCTGCCTGCTGAAATTCCGCACGGATCAGGATACCTCCCAGATGCAAGGCGCCCCACGGGAAACTGTGGCTGGTTTGACAGTGCCAAGTGCCTCCTGCCAACTGACATCAAGAACCTGGCCTGGTGACTTTTGTTTCTCTGGGGAAAGGCCATGGTTGGTATCCTGAGCCTGGTGTCCTGGAGTGGCCGTCTGCCTGCTAAAATTCTGGACGGACCAGGATGCCTCCCAGATGCAAGGTGCCCCCAGAGGCAACTGTGGCTGGTTTGACAGTGCCAAGTGCCTCCTGCAAACTGACATCAGGAACCTGGCCTGGTGACATTTATTTCTCTGGGGATAGGCCATTGTACGTGTCCAATTCCTAGTGGCCTGGAGTCGCCAGCTGCTTGCTGGAATTCTGCATGGATCAGGATGCCGCCGAGATGCAAGGTGCCCCCACAGGCAACTGTGGCTGGTTTGACAGTGCTAAGTGCCTCCTCCAAACAGACATCAGGAACCTGGCCTGGTGACTTTTTTTTCTCTGGGGAAAGGCCATCGTTCTTGTCCGGGTTCCGCCGGCCCGGAGTGGCCGGCTGCCTGCTGAAATTCCGCACGGATCAGGATACCTCCCAGATGCAAGGCGCCCCACGGGAAACTGTGGCTGGTTTGACAGTGCCAAGTGCCTCCTGCCAACTGACATCAAGAACCTGGCCTGGTGACTTTTGTTTCTCTGGGGAAAGGCCATGGTTGGTATCCTGAGCCTGGTGTCCTGGAGTGGCCGTCTGCCTGCTAAAATTCTGGACGGACCAGGATGCCTCCCAGATGCAAGGTGCCCCCAGAGGCAACTGTGGCTGGTTTGACAGTGCCAAGTGCCTCCTGCAAACTGACATCAGGAACCTGGCCTGGTGACATTTATTTCTCTGGGGATAGGCCATTGTACGTGTCCAATTCCTAGTGGCCTGGAGTGGCCAGCTGCTTGCTGGAATTCTGCATGGATCAGGATGCCGCCGAGATGCAAGGTGCCCCCACAGGCAACTGTGGCTGGTTTGACAGTGCCAAGTGCCTGCTCCAAACAGACATCAGGAACCTGGCCTGGTGACTTTTTTTTCTCTGGGGAAAGGCCATCGTTCTTGTCCGGGTTCCGCCGGCCCGGAGTCGCCGGCTGTCTGCTGAAATTCCACACGGTTGAGGCTACCTCCCAGATGCAAGGTGCCCCACAGGCAACTGTGGCTGGTTTGACAGTGCCATGTGCCCCCTGCAAACTGACATCAGGAACCTGGCCTGGTGTCTTTTGTTTCTCTGGGGAAAGGCTTTCGTTCCTATCCATGGACGGGTGGCCAATAGTGGCTGGCTGCCTGCTGAAATTCCGCACGGTTGAAGATACCTCCCAGATGGAAAGTACCACCACAGGCAACTGTGGCTGGTTTGACAGTGCCAAGTGCCTCCTGCAAACTGACATCAGGAACCTGGCCTGGTGACTTTTGTTTCTCAGGGGAAAGGGCATCGTTCGTGTCCAGTGCCCGGTGGCCTGGAGTGGCCAGCAGCCTGCTGAACTTCCGCACAGCTGAGGATACCTACCAGATGCAAGATGCCCATACAGGTACGTGTGGCTGGTTTGACAGTGCCAAGTGCCTCCTGCAAACTGACATCAGGAACCTGGCCAGGTGACTTTTGTTTCTCTGGGGAAAGGCCATCGTTCCACTCCACGGCCAGGTGGCCTGGAGTGGCCGGCTGCCTGTTGAAATTCCGCACGGATGAGGATAACTCCCAGATGAAAGGAGCCCCCAGAGGCAACTGTGGCTGGTTTGACAGTGCCAAGTGCCTCCTGCAAACTGACATCAGGAACCTGGCCTGGTAACTTTTGTTTCTCTGGGGAAAGGCCATGGTTCATGTCCACGGCCTGGTGGCCCGGAGTGTCCGGCTGCCTGCTGAAATTCCGCATGGATCAGGATGCCGCCGCGATGCAAGGTGCCCCACAGGCACCTGTGGCTGCTTCGACAGTGCCAAGTACTTCCTGCAAACTGACATCAGAAACCTGGCCTGGTGATTTTCTTTCTCAGAGGAAAGGCCATGGCTCATGTCCAGGGCCCGGTGGCCCCTACTTGCCTGCTGCCTGCTGAAATTCCACACGGATCAGGATACCTCCCAGATGTAAGGTGCCACCACAGGCAACTGTGGCTGGTTTGACAGTGCCAAGTGCCTCCTGCAAACTGACATCAGGAACCTGGCCTGGTGACTTTTGTTTCTCTGGGGAAAGGCCATCATTCTTGTTCAGAGCCCAGTGGCCCGGAGTGGCCGGCTGCCTGCTGAATTTCCGCACGGATCAGGATAGCTCCCAGATGCAATGTGCCGCCACAGGCAACTGTCGCAGGTTTGACAGTGCCAAGTGCCTCCTGCAAACTGACATCAGGAACCTGGCCTGGTGACATTTATTTCTCTGGGGAAAGGCCATTGTACGTGTCCAAGGCCTAGTGGCCCAGAGTGGCCGGCTGCTTGCTGGAATTCTGCATGGATCAGGATGCCGCGGAGATGCAAGGTGCCCCCACAGGCACCTCTGGCTGGTTTGACAGTGCCAAGTGCCTCCTGCAAACTGACATCAGGAACCTGGCCTGGTGACTTTTGTTTCTCTGGGGAAAGGCCATGGTTCTTGTCCACGGCCTGGTGGCCCGGAGTGTCCGGCTGCCTCCTGAAATTCCGCATGGATCAGAATGCCTCCAGGATGAAAAGTGCCCCCATAGGCAACTGTGGCTGGTTTGACAGTGCCAAGTGCCTCCTCCAAACAGACATCAGGAACCTGGCCTGGTAAGTTTTGTTTCTCTGGGGAAAGGCCATCGTTCTTGTCCGGGTTCCGCCGGCCCGGAGTCGCCGGCTGTCTGCTGAAATTCCACACGGTTGAGGCTACCTCCCAGATGCAAGGCGCCCCCACAGGCAACTGTGGCTGGTTTGACAGTGCCATGTGCCTCCTGCAAACTGACATCAGGAACCTGACCTGGTGACTTTCGCTTGTCTGGGGAAAGGCCATAGATGATGTCCAGTGCCCCCTGGCCCGGAGTGGCCGACTGCCTGCTGAAATTCCGCACGGATCAGGATACCTCCCAGATGCAAGGTGCCCCCACAGGCAACTGTGGCTTGTTTGACAGTGCCAAGTGCCTCCTGCAAACTGACATCAGGAACCTGGCCTGGTGAGTTTTGTTTCTCTGGGGAAAGGTCATGGTTCATATCCTGGACCCGTAGTCCAGGAGTGGCCGGCTGCCTGCTGAAATTCTGAACGGATTAGGATGCCGCCCTGATGCAAGGTACCACCACAGGAAACTGTGGCAGGTTTGACAGTGCCAAGTGCCTCCTGCAAACTGACATCAGGAACCTGACCTGGTAAGTTTTGTTTCTCTGGGGAAAGGCCATCGTTCTTGTCCGGGGCCGCCGGCCCGGAGTGCCTGCCTGTCTGCTGAAATTCCACAGGGTTAAGGCTACCTCCCAGATGCAAGGCGCCCCCACAGGCAACTGTGGCTGGTTTGACAGTGCCATGTGCCTCCTGCAAACTGACATCAGGAACCTGGCCTGGTGACTTTTGTTTCTCTGGGGAAAGGCCATGGTTCGTATCCTGGATACGTAGGACCGGAGAGGCCGGCTGCCTGTTGAAATTCCTCACGGATCAGGATGCCGCCGAGATGCAAGATGCCCCCACAGGCACCTGTGGCTGCTTCGACAGTGCCAAGTGCCTCCTGCAAACTGACATCAGGAACCTGGCCGGGTGACTTTTGTTTCTCTGGGGAAAGGCCATGGTTCATATCCTGGACCCGTAGGCCAGGAGTGGCCGGCTGCCTGCTGAAATTCCGAACGGATCAGGATGCCTCCCAGATGTAAGGTGCCCCACGGGAAACTGCGGCTGGTTTGACAGTGCCAAGTGCCTCCTGCAAACTGACATCAGGAACCTGGCCGGGTGACTTTTGTTTCTCTGGGGAAAGGCCATGGTTCATATCCTGGACCCGTAGGCCAGGAGTGGCCGGCTGCCTGCTGAAATTCCGAACGGATCAGGATGCCTCCCAGATGCAAGGTGCCCCCAGAGGCAATTGTGGCTGGTTTGACAGTGCCAAGTGCCTCCTGCAAACTGACATCAGGAACCTGGCCTGGTGACATTTATTTCTCTGGGGAAAGGCCATGGTTGGTATCCTGAGCCTGGTGTCCTGGAGTGGCCGTCTGCCTGCTAAAATTCTGGATGGACCAGGATGCATCCCAGATGCAATGTGCCCCCAGAGGCAACTGTGGCTGGTTTGACAGTGCCAAGTGCCTCCTGCAAACTGACATCAGGAACCTGGCCTGGTGACATTTATTTCTCTGGGGAAAGGCCATTGTACGTGTCCAAGGCCTAGTGGCCCGGACTGGCCGGCTGCTTGCTGGAATTCTGCATGGATCAGGATGCCGCCGAGATGCAATGTGCCCCCAGAGGCAACTGTGGCTGGTTTGACAGTGCCAAGTGCCTCCTGCAAACTGACATCAGGAACCTGGCCTGGTGACTTTTGTTTCTCTGGGGACAGGCCATGGTTCATATCCTACAAACTGTGGCCATGAGTGGCCGGCTGCCTGCTGAAATTCCGCACGGATCAGGATACCTCCCAGATGCAAGGCGCCCCACGGGAAACTGTGGCTGGTTTGACAGTGCCAAGTGCCTCCTGCCAACTGACATCAAGAACCTGGCCTGGTGACTTTTGTTTCTCTGGGGAAAGGCCATGGTTGGTATCCTGAGCCTGGTGTCCTGGAGTGGCCGTCTGCCTGCTAAAATTCTGGACGGACCAGGATGCCTCCCAGATGCAAGATGCCCCCACAGGCACCTGTGGCTGCTTCGACAGTGCCAAGTGCCTCCTGCAAACTGACATCAGGAACCTGGCCTGGTGACATTTATTTCTCTGGGGATAGGCCATTGTACGTGTCCAATTCCTAGTGGCCTGGAGTGGCCAGCTGCTTGCTGGAATTCTGCATGGATCAGGATGCCGCCGAGATGCAAGGTGCCCCCACAGGCAACTGTGGCTGGTTTGACAGTGCCAAGTGCCTCCTCCAAACAGACATCAGGAACCTGGCCTGGTGACTTTTTTTTCTCTGGGGAAAGGCCATCGTTCTTGTCCGGGTTCCGCCGGCCCGGAGTCGCCGGCTGTCTGCTGAAATTCCACACGGTTGAGGCTACCTCCCAGATGCAAGGTGCCCCACAGGCAACTGTGGCTGGTTTGACAGTGCCATGTGCCCCCTGCAAACTGACATCAGGAGCCTGGCCTGGTGTCTTTTGTTTCTCTGGGGAAAGGCTTTCGTTCCTATCCATGGACGGGTGGCCAATAGTGGCTGGCTGCCTGCTGAAATTCCGCACGGTTGAAGATACCTCCCAGATGGAAAGTACCACCACAGGCAACTGTGGCTGGTTTGACAGTGCCAAGTGCCTCCTGCAAACTGACATCAGGAACCTGGCCTGGTGACTTTTGTTTCTCAGGGGAAAGGGCATCGTTCGTGTCCAGTGCCCGGTGGCCTGGAGTGGCCAGCAGCCTGCTGAACTTCCGCACAGCTGAGGACACCTACCAGATGCAAGATGCCCATACAGGTACGTGTGGCTGGTTTGACAGTGCCAAGTGCCTCCTGCAAACTGACATCAGGAACCTGGCCAGGTGACTTTTGTTTCTCTGGGGAAAGGCCATCGTTCCACTCCACGGCCAGGTGGCCTGGAGTGGCCGGCTGCCTGTTGAAATTCCGCACGGATGAGGATAACTCCCAGATGAAAGGAGCCCCCAGAGGCAACTGTGGCTGGTTTGACAGTGCCAAGTGCCTCCTGCAAACTGACATCAGGAACCTGGCCTGGTAACTTTTGTTTCTCTGGGGAAAGGCCATGGTTCATGTCCACGGCCTGGTGGCCCGGAGTGTCCGGCTGCCTGCTGAAATTCCGCATGGATCAGGATGCCGCCGCGATGCAAGGTGCCCCACAGGCACCTGTGGCTGCTTCGACAGTGCCAAGTGCTTCCTGCAAACTGACATCAGAAACCTGGCCTGGTGATTTTCTTTCTCAGGGGAAAGGCCATGGCTCATGTCCAGGGCCCGGTGGCCCCTACTTGCCTGCTGCCTGCTGAAATTCCACACGGATCAGGATACCTCCCAGATGTAAGGTGCCACCACAGGCAACTGTGGCTGGTTTGACAGTGCCAAGTGCCTCCTGCAAACTGACATCAGGAACCTGGCCTGGTGACTTTTGTTTCTCTGGGGAAAGGCCATCATTCTTGTTCAGAGCCCAGTGGCCCGGAGTGGCCGGCTGCCTGCTGAATTTCCGCACGGATCAGGATAGCTCCCAGATGCAATGTGCCGCCACAGGCAACTGTCGCAGGTTTGACAGTGCCAAGTGCCTCCTGCAAACTGACATCAGGAACCTGGCCTGGTGACATTTATTTCTCTGGGGAAAGGCCATTGTACGTGTCCAAGGCCTAGTGGTCCAGAGTGGCCGGCTGCTTGCTGGAATTCTGCATGGATCAGGATGCCGCGGAGATGCAAGGTGCCCCCACAGGCACCTCTGGCTGGTTTGACAGTGCCAAGTGCCTCCTGCAAACTGACATCAGGAACCTGGCCTGGTGACTTTTGTTTCTCTGGGGAAAGGCCATGGTTCTTGTCCACGGCCTGGTGGCCCGGAGTGTCCGGCTGCCTCCTGAAATTCCGCATGGATCAGAATGCCTCCAGGATGAAAAGTGCCCCCATAGGCAACTGTGGCTGGTTTGACAGTGCCAAGTGCCTCCTCCAAACAGACATCAGGAACCTGGCCTGGTAAGTTTTGTTTCTCTGGGGAAAGGCCATCGTTCTTGTCCGGGTTCCGCCGGCCCGGAGTCGCCGGCTGTCTGCTGAAATTCCACACGGTTGAGGCTACCTCCCAGATGCAAGGCGCCCCCACAGGCAACTGTGGCTGGTTTGACAGTGCCATGTGCCTCCTGCAAACTGACATCAGGAACCTGACCTGGTGACTTTCGCTTGTCTGGGGAAAGGCCATAGATGATGTCCAGTGCCCCCTGGCCCGGAGTGGCCGACTGCCTGCTGAAATTCCGCACGGATCAGGATACCTCCCAGATGCAAGGTGCCCCCACAGGCAACTGTGGCTTGTTTGACAGTGCCAAGTGCCTCCTGCAAACTGACATCAGGAACCTGGCCTGGTGAGTTTTGTTTCTCTGGGGAAAGGTCATGGTTCATATCCTGGACCCGTAGTCCAGGAGTGGCCGGCTGCCTGCTGAAATTCTGAACGGATTAGGATGCCGCCCTGATGCAAGGTACCACCACAGGAAACTGTGGCAGGTTTGACAGTGCCAAGTGCCTCCTGCAAACTGACATCAGGAACCTGACCTGGTAAGTTTTGTTTCTCTGGGGAAAGGCCATCGTTCTTGTCCGGGGCCGCCGGCCCGGAGTGCCTGCCTGTCTGCTGAAATTCCACAGGGTTAAGGCTACCTCCCAGATGCAAGGCGCCCCCACAGGCAACTGTGGCTGGTTTGACAGTGCCATGTGCCTCCTGCAAACTGACATCAGGAACCTGGCCTGGTGACTTTTGTTTCTCTGGGGAAAGGCCATGGTTCGTATCCTGGATACGTAGGACCGGAGAGGCCGGCTGCCTGTTGAAATTCCTCACGGATCAGGATGCCGCCGAGATGCAAGATGCCCCCACAGGCAACTGTGGCTGCTTCGACAGTGCCAAGTGCCTCCTGCAAACTGACATCAGGAACCTGGCCGGGTGACTTTTGTTTCTCTGGGGAAAGGCCATGGTTCATATCCTGGACCCGTAGGCCAGGAGTGGCCGGCTGCCTGCTGAAATTCCGAACGGATCAGGATGCCTCCCAGATGTAAGGTGCCCCACGGGAAACTGCGGCTGGTTTGACAGTGCCAAGTGCCTCCTGCAAACTGACATCAGGAACCTGGCCGGGTGACTTTTGTTTCTCTGGGGAAAGGCCATGGTTCATATCCTGGACCCGTAGGCCAGGAGTGGCCGGCTGCCTGCTGAAATTCCGAACGGATCAGGATGCCTCCCAGATGCAAGGTGCCCCCAGAGGCAATTGTGGCTGGTTTGACAGTGCCAAGTGCCTCCTGCAAACTGACATCAGGAACCTGGCCTGGTGACATTTATTTCTCTGGGGAAAGGCCATGGTTGGTATCCTGAGCCTGGTGTCCTGGAGTGGCCGTCTGCCTGCTAAAATTCTGGATGGACCAGGATGCATCCCAGATGCAATGTGCCCCCAGAGGCAACTGTGGCTGGTTTGACAGTGCCAAGTGCCTCCTGCAAACTGACATCAGGAACCTGGCCTGGTGACATTTATTTCTCTGGGGAAAGGCCATTGTACGTGTCCAAGGCCTAGTGGCCCGGACTGGCCGGCTGCTTGCTGGAATTCTGCATGGATCAGGATGCCGCCGAGATGCAATGTGCCCCCAGAGGCAACTGTGGCTGGTTTGACAGTGCCAAGTGCCTCCTGCAAACTGACATCAGGAACCTGGCCTGGTGACTTTTGTTTCTCTGGGGACAGGCCATGGTTCATATCCTACAAACTGTGGCCATGAGTGGCCGGCTGCCTGCTGAAATTCCGCACGGATCAGGATACCTCCCAGATGCAAGGCGCCCCACGGGAAACTGTGGCTGGTTTGACAGTGCCAAGTGCCTCCTGCCAACTGACATCAAGAACCTGGCCTGGTGACTTTTGTTTCTCTGGGGAAAGGCCATGGTTGGTATCCTGAGCCTGGTGTCCTGGAGTGGCCGTCTGCCTGCTAAAATTCTGGACGGACCAGGATGCCTCCCAGATGCAAGATGCCCCCACAGGCACCTGTGGCTGCTTCGACAGTGCCAAGTGCCTCCTGCAAACTGACATCAGGAACCTGGCCTGGTGACATTTATTTCTCTGGGGATAGGCCATTGTACGTGTCCAATTCCTAGTGGCCTGGAGTGGCCAGCTGCTTGCTGGAATTCTGCATGGATCAGGATGCCGCCGAGATGCAAGGTGCCCCCACAGGCAACTGTGGCTGGTTTGACAGTGCCAAGTGCCTCCTCCAAACAGACATCAGGAACCTGGCCTGGTGACTTTTGTTTCTCTGGGGAAAGGCCATGGTTCGTATCCTGGATACGTAGGACCGGAGAGGCCGGCTGCCTGTTGAAATTCCTCACGGATCAGGATGCCGCCGAGATGCAAGATGCCCCCACAGGCAACTGTGGCTGCTTCGACAGTGCCAAGTGCCTCCTGCAAACTGACATCAGGAACCTGGCCGGGTGACTTTTGTTTCTCTGGGGAAAGGCCATGGTTCATATCCTGGACCCGTAGGCCAGGAGTGGCCGGCTGCCTGCTGAAATTCCGAACGGATCAGGATGCCTCCCAGATGCAAGGTGCCCCCAGAGGCAATTGTGGCTGGTTTGACAGTGCCAAGTGCCTCCTGCAAACTGACATCAGGAACCTGGCCTGGTGACATTTATTTCTCTGGGGAAAGGCCATTGTACGTGTCCAGGGCCTAGTGGCCCGGAGTGGCCGGCTGCTTGCTGGACTTCTGCATGGATCAGGATGCCGCCAAGATGCAAGGTGCCCCCACAGGCACCTGTGGCTGGTTTGACAGTGCCAAGTGCCTCCTGCCAACTGACATCAAGAACCTGGCCTGGTGACTTTTGTTTCTCTGGGGAAAGGCCATGGTTGGTATCCTGAGCCTCGTGTCCTGGAGTGGCCGTCTGCCTGCTAAAATTCTGGACGGACCAGGATGCCGCCAAGATGCAAGGTGCCCCCAGAGGCAACTGTGGCTGGTTTGACAGTGCCAAGTGCTTCCTGCAAACTGACATCAGAAACCTGGCCTGGTGATTTTCTTTCCCAGGGGAAAGGCCATGGTTCATGTCCAGGGCCCGGTGGCTCGCAGTTGCCTGCTGCCTGTTGAAATTCCACACGGATCCGGATACCTCCCTGATGCAAGTTGCCCCCACCGGCAACTGTGGCTGGTTTGACAGTGCCATGTGCCTCCTGCAAACTGACATCAGGAACCTGGCCTGGTGACTTTTGTTTCCCAGGGGAAAGGCCATAGATGATGTCCAGTGCCTTCTGGCCTGGAGTGGCCGACTGCCTGCTGAAATTCTGCATGGATCAGGATGCCGCCGAGATGCAAGGTGCCGCCACAGGCACCTGTGGCTGGTTTGACAGTGCCAAGTGCTTCCTGCAAACTGACATCAGAAACCTGGCCTGGTGATTTTCTTTCTCCGGGGAAAGGCCATGGTTCATGTCCAGGGCTTGGTGGCCCGTACTTGCCTGCTGCCTGCTGAAATTCCACACGGATCAGGATACCTCCCAGATGTAAGGTGCCACCACAGGCAACTGTGGCTGGTTTGACAGTGCCATGTGCCTCCTGCAAACTGACATCAGGAACCTGGCCCGGTGACTTTTGTTTCTCTGGGGAAAGGCCATCGTTCATATCCTACAAACTGTGGCCCAGAGTGGCCGGCTGCCTGCTGAAATTCCGCACGGATCAGGATACCTCCCAGATGCAAAGTGCCCCACGGGAAACTGTGGCTGGTTTGACAGTGCCAAGTGCCTCCTGCCAACTGACATCAAGAACCTGGCCTGGTGACTTTTGTTTCTCTGGGGAAAGGCCATGGTTGGTATCCTGACCCTGGTGTCCTGGAGTGGCCGTCTGCCTGCTAAAATTCTGGACGGACCAGGATGCCGCCAAGATGCAAGGTGCCCCCAGAGGCAACTGTGGCTGGTTTGACAGTGCCAAGTGCTTCCTGCAAACTGACATCAGAAACCTGGCCTGGTGATTTTCTTTCCCAGGGGAAAGGCCATGGTTCATGTCCAGGGCCCGGTGGCTCGCAGTTGCCTGCTGCCTGCTGAAATTCCACACGGATCCGGATACCTCCCTGATGCAAGTTGCCCCCACCGGCAACTGTGGCTGGTTTGACAGTGCCATGTGCCTCCTGCAAACTGACATCAGGAACCTGGCCTGGTGACTTTTGTTTCCCTGGGGAAAGGCCATAGATGATGTCCAGTGCCCCCTGGCCAGGAGTGGCCGACTGCCTGCTGAAATTCCGCACGGATCTGGATATCTCCCAGATGCAAGGTGCCCCCACAGGCACCTGTGGCTGGTTTGACAGTGCCAAGTGCCTCCTGCAAACTGACATCAGGAACCTGGCCTGGTGACTTTTGTTTCTCTGGGGAAAGGCCATCGTTCCTCTCCAGGGCCCGGTGGCTCGAGTGGGCGGATACCTGCTAAAATTCCGCACAGATCAGGATACCTCCCAGATGGAAGGTGCCCGCCACAGGCAACTGTGGCTGGTTTGACAGTGCCAAGTGCCTCCTGCAAACTGACATCAGGAACCTGGCCTGGTGATTTTTCTTTGTCTGGGGAAAGGCCATTGTACGTCTCCAGGGCCTGTGGCCCGTAGTGGCTGGCCCCCTGCTGAAATTCCGAACGGATCAGGATACCTCCCAGACCGATAGTACCACCTCAGGCAACTGTGGCTGGTTTGACAGTGCCAAGTGCCTCCTGCAAACTGACATCAGGAACCTGGCCGGGTGACTTTTGTTTCTCTGGGAAAAGGCCGTGGTTAATGTACAGGGCCGGGTGTCCTGAGTGGCCGGCTGCCTGCTGAAATTCCGCACGGATCAGGATACCTCCCAGATGGAAAGTGGCCCCACAGGCAACTGTGGCTGGTTTGACAGTGCCAAGTGCCTCCTGCAAACTGACATCAGGAACCTGGCCTGGTGACTTTTGTTTCTCTGGGGAAAAGCCATCATTCTTCTCCAGTGCCCGTTGGCCCGGAGTGGACGGGTGCCTGCTCAAATTCCGCACGGATCAGGATACCTCCCAGATGGAAAGTACCACCACAGGCAACTGTGGCTGGTTTGACAGTGCCAAGTGCCTCCTGCAAACTGACATCAGGAGCCTGGCCTGGTGTCTTTTGTTTCTCAGGGGAAAGGCTTTCGTTCCTATCCATGGACGGCTGGCCAATAGTGGCTGGCTGTCTGCTGAAATTCCGCACGGTTGAAGATACCTCCCAGATGGAAAGTACCACCACAGGCAACTGTGGCTGGTTTGACAGTGCCAAGTGCTTCCTGCAAACTGACATCAGAAACCTGGCCTGGTGATTTTCTTTCTCAGGGGAAAGGCCATGGCTCATGTCCAGGGCCCGGTGGCCCCTACTTGCCTGCTGCCTGCTGAAATTCCACACGGATCAGGATACCTCCCAGATTCAAGGTGCCGCCACAGGCAACTGTGGCTGGCTTGAGAGTGCCAAGTGCCTCCTGCAAACTGACATCAGGAACCTGGCCTGGTGACTGTTGTTTCTCTGGGGAAAGGCCATCATTCTTTTCCGGGGCCCGCCGGCCCGGAGTGGCCGGCTGCCTTCTGAAATTCCACACGGTTGAGGATACCTCCCAGATGCAAGGTGGACCCACAGACAACTGTGGCTGGTTTGACAGTGCCAAGTGCCTCCTGCAAACTGACATCAGGAACCTGGCCTGGTGACTTTTGTTTCTCTGGGGAAAGCCATGGTTCTTGTCCACGGCCTGGTGGCCCGGAGTGTCCGGCTGCCTCCTGAAATTCCGCATGGATCAGAATGCCTCCAGGATGAAAGGTGCCCCCATAGGCAACTGTGGCTGGTTTGACAGTGCCAAGTGCCTCCTCCAAACAGACATCAGGAACCTGGCCTGGTAAGTTTTGTTTCTCTGGGGAAAGGCCATCGTTCTTGTCCGGGTTCCGCCGGCCCGGAGTCGCCGGCTGTCTGCTGAAATTCCACACGGTTGAGGCTACCTCCCAGATGCAAGGCGCCCCCAGAGGCAACTGTGGCTGGTTTGACAGTGCCATGTGCCTCCTGCAAACTGACATCAGGAACCTGACCTGGTGACTTTCGCTTGTCTGGGGAAAGGCCATAGATGATGTCCAGTGCCCCCTGGCCCGGAGTGGCCGACTGCCTGCTGAAATTCCGCACGGATCAGGATACCTCCCAGATGCAAGGTGCCCCCACAGGCAACTGTGGCTTGTTTGACAGTGCCAAGTGCCTCCTGCAAACTGACATCAGGAACCTGGCCTGGTGAGTTTTGTTTCTCTGGGGAAAGGTCATGGTTCATATCCTGGACCCGTAGTCCAGGAGTGGCCGGCTGCCTGCTGAAATTCTGAACGGATTAGGATGCCGCCCTGATGCAAGGTACCACCACAGGAAACTGTGGCAGGTTTGACAGTGCCAAGTGCCTCCTGCAAACTGACATCAGGAACCTGACCTGGTAAGTTTTGTTTCTCTGGGGAAAGGCCATCGTTCCTGTCCGGGGCCCGCTGGCCCGGAGTGGCCGGCTGCCTTCTGAAATTCCACACGGTTGAGGATACCTCCTAGATGCAAGGTGGCCCCACAGGCAACTGTGGCTGGTTTGACAGTGCCAAGTGCCTCCTGCAAACTGACATCAGGAACCTGGCCTGGTAACTTTTGTTTCTCTGGGGAAAGGCCATGGTTCTTGTCCACGGCCTGGTGGCCCGGAGTGTCCGGCTGCCTCCTGAAATTCCGCATGGATCAGAATGCCTCCCAGATGAAAAGTGCCCCCAGAGGCATCTGTGGCTGGTTTGACAGTGCCAAGTGCCTCCTGCAAACTGACATCAGGAACCTGGCCTGGTAAGTTTTGTTTCTCTGGGGAAAGGCCATCGTTCTTGTCCGGGGCCGCCGGCCCGGAGTGGCTGGCTGTCTGCTGAAATTCCACAGGGTTAAGGCTACCTCCCAGATGCAAGGCGCCCCCACAGGCAACTGTGGCTGGTTTGACAGTGCCATGTGCCTCCTGCAAACTGACATCAGGAACCTGGCCTGGTGACTTTTGTTTCTCTGGGGAAAGGCCATGGTTCGTATCCTGGATACGTAGGACCGGAGAGGCCGGCTGCCTGTTGAAATTCCTCACGGATCAGGATGCCGCCGAGATGCAAGATGCCCCCACAGGCAACTGTGGCTGCTTCGACAGTGCCAAGTGCCTCCTGCAAACTGACATCAGGAACCTGGCCGGGTGACTTTTGTTTCTCTGGGGAAAGGCCATGGTTCATATCCTGGACCCGTAGGCCAGGAGTGGCCGGCTGCCTGCTGAAATTCCGAACGGATCAGGATGCCTCCCAGATGCAAGGTGCCCCCAGAGTCAATTGTGGCTGGTTTGACAGTGCCAAGTGCTTCCTGCAAACTGACATCAGAAACCTGGCCTGGTGATTTTCTTTCCCAGGGGAAAGGCCATGGTTCATGTCCAGGGCCCGGTGGCTCGCAGTTGCCTGCTGCCTGCTGAAATTCCACACGGATCCGGATACCTCCCTGATGCAAGTTGCCCCCACCGGCAACTGTGGCTGGTTTGACAGTGCCATGTGCCTCCTGCAAACTGACATCAGGAACCTGGCCTGGTGACTTTTGTTTCCCTGGGGAAAGGCCATAGATGATGTCCAGTGCCCCCTGGCCTGGAGTGGCCGACTGCCTGCTGAAATTCCGCACGGATCAGGATATCTCCCAGATGCAAGGTGCCCCCACAGGCACCTGTGGCTGGTTTGACAGTGCCAAGTGCCTCCTGCAAACTGACATCAGGAACCTGGCCTGGTGACTTTTGTTTCTCTGGGGAAAGGCCATCATTCTTGTTCAGAGCCCAGTGGCCCGGAGTGGCCGGCTGCCTGCTGAAATTCCGCACGGATCAGGATACCTCCCAGATTCAAGGTGCCGCCACAGGCAACTGTGGCTGGCTTGAGAGTGCCAAGTGCCTCCTGCAAACTGACATCAGGAACCTGGCCTGGTGACTGTTGTTTCTCTGGGGAAAGGCCATCATTCTTTACCGGGGCCCGCCGGCCCGGAGTGGCCGGCTGCCTTCTGAAATTCCACACGGTTGAGGATACCTCCCAGATGCAAGGTGGACCCACAGACAACTGTGGCTGGTTTGACAGTGCCAAGTGCCTCCTGCAAACTGACATCAGGAACCTGGCCTGGTGACTTTTGTTTCTCTGGGGAAAGCCATGGTTCTTGTCCACGGCCTGGTGGCCCGGAGTGTCCGGCTGCCTCCTGAAATTCCGCATGGATCAGAATGCCTCCAGGATGAAAGGTGCCCCCATAGGCAACTGTGGCTGGTTTGACAGTGCCAAGTGCCTCCTCCAAACAGACATCAGGAACCTGGCCTGGTAAGTTTTGTTTCTCTGGGGAAAGGCCATCGTTCTTGTCCGGGTTCCGCCAACCCGGAGTCGCCGGCTGTCTGCTGAAATTCCACACGGTTGAGGCTACCTCCCAGATGCAAGGCGCCCCCACAGGCAACTGTGGCTGGTTTGACAGTGCCAAGTGCCTCCTGCAAACTGACATCAGGAACCTGGCCTGGTAAGTTTTGTTTCTCTGGGGAAAGGCCATCGTTCTTGTCCGGGGCCGCCGGCCCGGAGTGGCTGGCTGTCTGCTGAAATTCCACAGGGTTAAGGCTACCTCCCAGATGCAAGGCGCCCCCACAGGCAACTGTGGCTGGTTTGACAGTGCCATGTGCCTCCTGCAAACTGACATCAGGAACCTGGCCTGGTGACTTTTGTTTCTCTGGGGAAAGGCCATGGTTCGTATCCTGGATACGTAGGACCGGAGAGGCCGGCTGCCTGTTGAAATTCCTCACGGATCAGGATGCCGCCGAGATGCAAGATGCCCCCACAGGCAACTGTGGCTGCTTCGACAGTGCCAAGTGCCTCCTGCAAACTGACATCAGGAACCTGGCCGGGTGACTTTTGTTTCTCTGGGGAAAGGCCATGGTTCATATCCTGGACCCATAGGCCAGGAGTGGCCGGCTGCCTGCTGAAATTCCGAACGGATCAGGATGCCTCCCAGATGCAAGGTGCCCCCAGAGGCAATTGTGGCTGGTTTGACAGTGCCAAGTGCCTCCTGCAAACTGACATCAGGAACCTGGCCTGGTGACATTTATTTCTCTGGGGAAAGGCCATTGTACGTGTCCAGGGCCTAGTGGCCCGGAGTGGCCGGCTGCTTGCTGGAATTCTGCATGGATCAGGATGCCGCCGAGATGCAAGGTACCCCCACAGGCACCTGTGGCTGGTTTGACAGTGCCAAGTGCCTCCTGCCAACTGACATCAAGAACCTGGCCTGGTGACTTTTGTTTCTCTGGGGAAAGGCCATGGTTGGTATCCTGAGCCTCGTGTCCTGGAGTGGCCGTCTGCCTGCTAAAATTCTGGACGGACCAGGATGCCGCCAAGATGCAAGGTGCCCCCAGAGGCAACTGTGGCTGGTTTGACAGTGCCAAGTGCCTCCTGCAAACTGACATCAGGAACCTGGCCTGGTGACTTTTGTTTCCCAGGGGAATGGCCATAGATGATGTCCAGTGCCTTCTGGCCTGGAGTGGCCGACTGCCTGCTGAAATTCTGCATGGATCAGGATGCCGCCGAGATGCAAGGTGCCCCACAGGCACCTGTGGCTGGTTTGACAGTGCCAAGTGCTTCCTGCAAACTGACATCAGAAACCTGGCCTGGTGATTTTCTTTCTCCGGGGAAAGGCCATGGTTCATGTCCAGGGCTTGGTGGCCCGTACTTGCCTGCTGCCTGCTGAAATTCCACACGGATCAGGATACCTCCCAGATGTAAGGTGCCACCACAGGCAACTGTGGCTGGTTTGACAGTGCCAAGTGCCTCCTGCAAACTGACATCAGGAACCTGGCCCGGTGACTTTTGTTTCTCTGGGGAAAGGCCATCGTTCATATCCTACAAACTGTGGCCCAGAGTGGCCGGCTGCCTGCTGAAATTCCGCACGGATCAGGATACCTCCCAGATGCAAAGTGCCCCACGGGAAACTGTGGCTGGTTTGACAGTGCCAAGTGCCTCCTGCCAACTGACATCAAGAACCTGGCCTGGTGACTTTTGTTTCTCTGGGGAAAGGCCATGGTTGGTATCCTGAGCCTCGTGTCCTGGAGTGGCCGTCTGCCTGCTAAAATTCTGGATGGACCAGGATGCCTCCCAGATGCAATGTGCCCCCAGAGGCAACTGTGGCTGGTTTGACAGTGCCAAGTGCCTCCTGCAAACTGACATCAGGAACCTGGCCTGGTGACATTTATTTCTCTGGGGAAAGGCCATTGTACGTGTCCAAGGCCTAGTGGCCCGGAGTGGCCGACTGCTTGCTGGAATTCTGCATGGATCAGGATGCCGCCGAGATGCAAGGTGCCCCCACAGGCACCTGTGGCTGGTTTGACAGTGCCAAGTGTCTCCTGCAAACTGACATCAGGAACCTGGCCTGGTGACTTTTGTTTCTCTGGGGACAGGCCATGGTTCATATCCTACAAACTGTGGCCATGAGTGGCCGGCTGCCTGCTGAAATTCCGCACGGATCAGGATACCTCCCAGATGCAAGGCGCCCCACGGGAAACTGTGGCTGGTTTGACAGTGCCAAGTGCCTCCTGCCAACTGACATCAAGAACCTGGCCTGGTGACTTTTGTTTCTCTGGGGAAAGGCCATGGTTGCTATCCTGAGCCTGGTGTCCTGGAGTGGCCGTCTGCCTGCTAAAATTCTGGACGGACCAGGATGCCTCCCAGATGCAAGGTGCCCCCAGAGGCAACTGTGGCTGGTTTGACAGTGCCATGTGCCCCCTGCAAACTGACATCAGGAGCCTGGCCTGGTGTCTTTTGTTTCTCTGGGGAAAGGCTTTCGTTCCTATCCATGGACGGGTGGCCAATAGTGGCTGGCTGCCTGCTGAAATTCCGCACGGTTGAAGATACCTCCCAGATGGAAAGTACCACCACAGGCAACTGTGGCTGGTTTGACAGTGCCAAGTGCCTCCTGCAAACTGACATCAGGAACCTGGCCTGGTGACTTTTGTTTCTCAGGGGAAAGGGCATCGTTCGTGTCCAGTGCCCGGTGGCCTGGAGTGGCCAGCAGCCTGCTGAACTTCCGCACAGCTGAGGATACCTCCCAGATGCAAGATGCCCATACAGGTACGTGTGGCTGGTTTGACAGTGCCAAGTGCCTCCTGCAAACTGACATCAGGAACCTGGCCAGGTGACTTTTGTTTCTCTGGGGAAAGGCCATCGTTCCACTCCACGGCCAGGTGGCCTGGAGTGGCCGGCTGCCTGTTGAAATTCCGCACGGATGAGGATAACTCCCAGATGAAAGGAGCCCCCAGAGGCAACTGTGGCTGGTTTGACAGTGCCAAGTGCCTCCTCCAAACAGACATCAGGAACCTGGCCTGGTAAGTTTTGTTTCTCTGGGGAAAGGCCATCGTTCTTGTCCGGGTTCCGCCGGCCCGGAGTCGCCGGCTGTCTGCTGAAATTCCACACGGTTGAGGCTACCTCCCAGATGCAAGGCGCCCCCAGAGGCAACTGTGGCTGGTTTGACAGTGCCATGTGCCTCCTGCAAACTGACATCAGGAACCTGACCTGGTGACTTTCGCTTGTCTGGGGAAAGGCCATAGATGATGTCCAGTGCCCCCTGGCCCGGAGTGGCCGACTGCCTGCTGAAATTCCGCACGGATCAGGATACCTCCCAGATGCAAGGTGCCCCCACAGGCAACTGTGGCTTGTTTGACAGTGCCAAGTGCCTCCTGCAAACTGACATCAGGAACCTGGCCTGGTGAGTTTTGTTTCTCTGGGGAAAGGTCATGGTTCATATCCTGGACCCGTAGTCCAGGAGTGGCCGGCTGCCTGCTGAAATTCTGAACGGATTAGGATGCCGCCCTGATGCAAGGTACCACCACAGGAAACTGTGGCAGGTTTGACAGTGCCAAGTGCCTCCTGCAAACTGACATCAGGAACCTGACCTGGTAAGTTTTGTTTCTCTGGGGAAAGGCCATCGTTCCTGTCCGGGGCCCGCTGGCCCGGAGTGGCCGGCTGCCTTCTGAAATTCCACACGGTTGAGGATACCTCCTAGATGCAAGGTGGCCCCACAGGCAACTGTGGCTGGTTTGACAGTGCCAAGTGCCTCCTGCAAACTGACATCAGGAACCTGGCCTGGTAACTTTTGTTTCTCTGGGGAAAGGCCATGGTTCTTGTCCACGGCCTGGTGGCCCGGAGTGTCCGGCTGCCTCCTGAAATTCCGCATGGATCAGAATGCCTCCCAGATGAAAAGTGCCCCCAGAGGCATCTGTGGCTGGTTTGACAGTGCCAAGTGCCTCCTGCAAACTGACATCAGGAACCTGGCCTGGTAAGTTTTGTTTCTCTGGGGAAAGGCCATCGTTCTTGTCCGGGGCCGCCGGCCCGGAGTGGCTGGCTGTCTGCTGAAATTCCACAGGGTTAAGGCTACCTCCCAGATGCAAGGCGCCCCCACAGGCAACTGTGGCTGGTTTGACAGTGCCATGTGCCTCCTGCAAACTGACATCAGGAACCTGGCCTGGTGACTTTTGTTTCTCTGGGGAAAGGCCATGGTTCGTATCCTGGATACGTAGGACCGGAGAGGCCGGCTGCCTGTTGAAATTCCTCACGGATCAGGATGCCGCCGAGATGCAAGATGCCCCCACAGGCAACTGTGGCTGCTTCGACAGTGCCAAGTGCCTCCTGCAAACTGACATCAGGAACCTGGCCGGGTGACTTTTGTTTCTCTGGGGAAAGGCCATGGTTCATATCCTGGACCCGTAGGCCAGGAGTGGCCGGCTGCCTGCTGAAATTCCGAACGGATCAGGATGCCTCCCAGATGCAAGGTGCCCCCAGAGTCAATTGTGGCTGGTTTGACAGTGCCAAGTGCTTCCTGCAAACTGACATCAGGAACCTGGCCTGGTGACATTTATTTCTCTGGGGAAAGGCCATTGTACGTGTCCAAGACCTAGTGGCCCGGAGTGGCCGGCTGCTTGCTGGAATTCTGCATGGCTCAGGATGCCGCCGAGATGCAAGGTGCCCCCTCAGGCACCTGTGGCTGGTTTGACAGTGCCATGTGCCTCCTGCAAACTGACATCAGGAACCTGGCCTGGTGACTTTTGTTTCCCTGGGGAAAGGCCATAGATGATGTCCAGTGCCCCCTGGCCTGGAGTGGCCGACTGCCTGCTGAAATTCCGCACGGATCAGGATATCTCCCAGATGCAAGGTGCCCCCACAGGCACCTGTGGCTGGTTTGACAGTGCCAAGTGCCTCCTGCAAACTGACATCAGGAACCTGGCCTGGTGACTTTTGTTTCTCTGGGGAAAGGCCATCATTCTTGTTCAGAGCCCAGTGGCCCGGAGTGGCCGGCTGCCTGCTGAAATTCCGCACGGATCAGGATACCTCCCAGATTCAAGGTGCCGCCACAGGCAACTGTGGCTGGCTTGAGAGTGCCAAGTGCCTCCTGCAAACTGACATCAGGAACCTGGCCTGGTGACTGTTGTTTCTCTGGGGAAAGGCCATCATTCTTTACCGGGGCCCGCCGGCCCGGAGTGGCCGGCTGCCTTCTGAAATTCCACACGGTTGAGGATACCTCCCAGATGCAAGGTGGACCCACAGACAACTGTGGCTGGTTTGACAGTGCCAAGTGCCTCCTGCAAACTGACATCAGGAACCTGGCCTGGTGACTTTTGTTTCTCTGGGGAAAGCCATGGTTCTTGTCCACGGCCTGGTGGCCCGGAGTGTCCGGCTGCCTCCTGAAATTCCGCATGGATCAGAATGCCTCCAGGATGAAAGGTGCCCCCATAGGCAACTGTGGCTGGTTTGACAGTGCCAAGTGCCTCCTCCAAACAGACATCAGGAACCTGGCCTGGTAAGTTTTGTTTCTCTGGGGAAAGGCCATCGTTCTTGTCCGGGTTCCGCCAACCCGGAGTCGCCGGCTGTCTGCTGAAATTCCACACGGTTGAGGCTACCTCCCAGATGCAAGGCGCCCCCACAGGCAACTGTGGCTGGTTTGACAGTGCCAAGTGCCTCCTGCAAACTGACATCAGGAACCTGGCCTGGTAAGTTTTGTTTCTCTGGGGAAAGGCCATCGTTCTTGTCCGGGGCCGCCGGCCCGGAGTGGCTGGCTGTCTGCTGAAATTCCACAGGGTTAAGGCTACCTCCCAGATGCAAGGCGCCCCCACAGGCAACTGTGGCTGGTTTGACAGTGCCATGTGCCTCCTGCAAACTGACATCAGGAACCTGGCCTGGTGACTTTTGTTTCTCTGGGGAAAGGCCATGGTTCGTATCCTGGATACGTAGGACCGGAGAGGCCGGCTGCCTGTTGAAATTCCTCACGGATCAGGATGCCGCCGAGATGCAAGATGCCCCCACAGGCAACTGTGGCTGCTTCGACAGTGCCAAGTGCCTCCTGCAAACTGACATCAGGAACCTGGCCGGGTGACTTTTGTTTCTCTGGGGAAAGGCCATGGTTCATATCCTGGACCCATAGGCCAGGAGTGGCCGGCTGCCTGCTGAAATTCCGAACGGATCAGGATGCCTCCCAGATGCAAGGTGCCCCCAGAGGCAATTGTGGCTGGTTTGACAGTGCCAAGTGCCTCCTGCAAACTGACATCAGGAACCTGGCCTGGTGACATTTATTTCTCTGGGGAAAGGCCATTGTACGTGTCCAGGGCCTAGTGGCCCGGAGTGGCCGGCTGCTTGCTGGAATTCTGCATGGATCAGGATGCCGCCGAGATGCAAGGTACCCCCACAGGCACCTGTGGCTGGTTTGACAGTGCCAAGTGCCTCCTGCCAACTGACATCAAGAACCTGGCCTGGTGACTTTTGTTTCTCTGGGGAAAGGCCATGGTTGGTATCCTGAGCCTCGTGTCCTGGAGTGGCCGTCTGCCTGCTAAAATTCTGGACGGACCAGGATGCCGCCAAGATGCAAGGTGCCCCCAGAGGCAACTGTGGCTGGTTTGACAGTGCCAAGTGCCTCCTGCAAACTGACATCAGGAACCTGGCCTGGTGACTTTTGTTTCCCAGGGGAATGGCCATAGATGATGTCCAGTGCCTTCTGGCCTGGAGTGGCCGACTGCCTGCTGAAATTCTGCATGGATCAGGATGCCGCCGAGATGCAAGGTGCCCCACAGGCACCTGTGGCTGGTTTGACAGTGCCAAGTGCTTCCTGCAAACTGACATCAGAAACCTGGCCTGGTGATTTTCTTTCTCCGGGGAAAGGCCATGGTTCATGTCCAGGGCTTGGTGGCCCGTACTTGCCTGCTGCCTGCTGAAATTCCACACGGATCAGGATACCTCCCAGATGTAAGGTGCCACCACAGGCAACTGTGGCTGGTTTGACAGTGCCAAGTGCCTCCTGCAAACTGACATCAGGAACCTGGCCCGGTGACTTTTGTTTCTCTGGGGAAAGGCCATCGTTCATATCCTACAAACTGTGGCCCAGAGTGGCCGGCTGCCTGCTGAAATTCCGCACGGATCAGGATACCTCCCAGATGCAAAGTGCCCCACGGGAAACTGTGGCTGGTTTGACAGTGCCAAGTGCCTCCTGCCAACTGACATCAAGAACCTGGCCTGGTGACTTTTGTTTCTCTGGGGAAAGGCCATGGTTGGTATCCTGAGCCTCGTGTCCTGGAGTGGCCGTCTGCCTGCTAAAATTCTGGATGGACCAGGATGCCTCCCAGATGCAATGTGCCCCCAGAGGCAACTGTGGCTGGTTTGACAGTGCCAAGTGCCTCCTGCAAACTGACATCAGGAACCTGGCCTGGTGACATTTATTTCTCTGGGGAAAGGCCATTGTACGTGTCCAAGGCCTAGTGGCCCGGAGTGGCCGACTGCTTGCTGGAATTCTGCATGGATCAGGATGCCGCCGAGATGCAAGGTGCCCCCACAGGCACCTGTGGCTGGTTTGACAGTGCCAAGTGTCTCCTGCAAACTGACATCAGGAACCTGGCCTGGTGACTTTTGTTTCTCTGGGGACAGGCCATGGTTCATATCCTACAAACTGTGGCCATGAGTGGCCGGCTGCCTGCTGAAATTCCGCACGGATCAGGATACCTCCCAGATGCAAGGCGCCCCACGGGAAACTGTGGCTGGTTTGACAGTGCCAAGTGCCTCCTGCCAACTGACATCAAGAACCTGGCCTGGTGACTTTTGTTTCTCTGGGGAAAGGCCATGGTTGCTATCCTGAGCCTGGTGTCCTGGAGTGGCCGTCTGCCTGCTAAAATTCTGGACGGACCAGGATGCCTCCCAGATGCAAGGTGCCCCCAGAGGCAACTGTGGCTGGTTTGACAGTGCCATGTGCCCCCTGCAAACTGACATCAGGAGCCTGGCCTGGTGTCTTTTGTTTCTCTGGGGAAAGGCTTTCGTTCCTATCCATGGACGGGTGGCCAATAGTGGCTGGCTGCCTGCTGAAATTCCGCACGGTTGAAGATACCTCCCAGATGGAAAGTACCACCACAGGCAACTGTGGCTGGTTTGACAGTGCCAAGTGCCTCCTGCAAACTGACATCAGGAACCTGGCCTGGTGACTTTTGTTTCTCAGGGGAAAGGGCATCGTTCGTGTCCAGTGCCCGGTGGCCTGGAGTGGCCAGCAGCCTGCTGAACTTCCGCACAGCTGAGGATACCTCCCAGATGCAAGATGCCCATACAGGTACGTGTGGCTGGTTTGACAGTGCCAAGTGCCTCCTGCAAACTGACATCAGGAACCTGGCCAGGTGACTTTTGTTTCTCTGGGGAAAGGCCATCGTTCCACTCCACGGCCAGGTGGCCTGGAGTGGCCGGCTGCCTGTTGAAATTCCGCACGGATGAGGATAACTCCCAGATGAAAGGAGCCCCCAGAGGCAACTGTGGCTGGTTTGACAGTGCCAAGTGCCTCCTGCAAACTGACATCAGGAACCTGGCCTGGTAACTTTTGTTTCTCTGGGGAAAGGCCATGGTTCATGTCCACGGCCTGGTGGCCCGGAGTGTCCGGCTGCCTGCTGAAATTCCGCATGGATCAGGATGCCGCAGCGATGCAAGGTGCCCCACAGGCACCTGTGGCTGCTTCGACAGTGCCAAGTGCTTCCTGCAAACTGACATCAGAAACCTGGCCTGGTGATTTTCTTTCTCAGGGGAAAGGCCATGGCTCATGTCCAGGGCCCGGTGGCCCCTACTTGCCTGCTGCCTGCTGAAATTCCACACGGATCAGGATACCTCCCAGATGTAAGGTGCCACCACAGGCAACTGTGGCTGGTTTGACAGTGCCAAGTGCCTCCTGCAAACTGACATCAGGAACCTGGCCTTGTGAGTTTTGTTTCTCTGGGGAAAGGCCATCATTCTTGTTCAGAGCCCAGTGGCCCGGAGTGGCCGGCTGCCTGCTGAAATTCCGCACGGATCAGGATACCTCCCAGATTCAAGGTGCCGCCACAGGCAACTGTGGCTGGCTTGAGAGTGCCAAGTGCCTCCTGCAAACTGACATCAGGAACCTGGCCTGGTGACTGTTGTTTCTCTGGGGAAAGGCCATCATTCTTTTCCGGGGCCCGCCGGCCCGGAGTGGCCGGCTGCCTTCTGAAATTCCACACGGTTGAGGATACCTCCCAGATGCAAGGTGGACCCACAGACAACTGTGGCTGGTTTGACAGTGCCGAGTGCCTCCTGCAAACTGACATCAGGAACCTGGCCTGGTGACTTTTGTTTCTCTGGGGAAAGGCCATGGTTCTTGTCCACGGCCTGGTGGCCCGGAGTGTCCGGCTGCCTCCTGAAATTCCGCATGGATCAGAATGCCTCCAGGATGAAAAGTGCCCCCATAGGCAACTGTGGCTGGTTTGACAGTGCCAAGTGCCTCCTCCAAACAGACATCAGGAACCTGGCCTGGTAAGTTTTGTTTCTCTGGGGAAAGGCCATCGTTCTTGTCCGGGTTCCGCCGGCCCGGAGTCGCCGGCTGTCTGCTGAAATTCCACACGGTTGAGGCTACCTCCCAGATGCAAGGCGCCCCCACAGGCAACTGTGGCTGGTTTGACAGTGCCATGTGCCTCCTGCAAACTGACATCAGGAACCTGACCTGGTGAC
The DNA here is from genome assembly GCF_036417665.1 of Passer domesticus. Taxonomy (NCBI): domain Eukaryota; kingdom Metazoa; phylum Chordata; class Aves; order Passeriformes; family Passeridae; genus Passer; species Passer domesticus. The sequence goes on from NC_087474.1 coordinate 62,436,521, forward strand.
TTTCGCTTGTCTGGGGAAAGGCCATAGATGATGTCCAGTGCCCCCTGGCCCGGAGTGGCCGACTGCCTGCTGAAATTCCGCACGGATCAGGATACCTCCCAGATGCAAGGTGCCCCCACAGGCAACTGTGGCTTGTTTGACAGTGCCAAGTGCCTCCTGCAAACTGACATCAGGAACCTGGCCTGGTGAGTTTTGTTTCTCTGGGGAAAGGTCATGGTTCATATCCTGGACCCGTAGTCCAGGAGTGGCCGGCTGCCTGCTGAAATTCTGAACGGATTAGGATGCCGCCCTGATGCAAGGTACCACCACAGGAAACTGTGGCAGGTTTGACAGTGCCAAGTGCCTCCTGCAAACTGACATCAGGAACCTGACCTGGTAAGTTTTGTTTCTCTGGGGAAAGGCCATCGTTCTTGTCCGGGGCCGCCGGCCCGGAGTGGCTGGCTGTCTGCTGAAATTCCACAGGGTTAAGGCTACCTCCCAGATGCAAGGCGCCCCCACAGGCAACTGTGGCTGGTTTGACAGTGCCATGTGCCTCCTGCAAACTGACATCAGGAACCTGGCCTGGTGACTTTTGTTTCTCTGGGGAAAGGCCATGGTTCGTATCCTGGATACGTAGGACCGGAGAGGCCGGCTGCCTGTTGAAATTCCTCACGGATCAGGATGCCGCCGAGATGCAAGATGCCCCCACAGGCACCTGTGGCTGCTTCGACAGTGCCAAGTGCCTCCTGCAAACTGACATCAGGAACCTGGCCGGGTGACTTTTGTTTCTCTGGGGAAAGGCCATGGTTCATATCCTGGACCCGTAGGCCAGGAGTGGCCGGCTGCCTGCTGAAATTCCGAACGGATCAGGATGCCTCCCAGATGCAAGGTGCCCCACGGGAAACTGCGGCTGGTTTGACAGTGCCAAGTGCCTCCTGCAAACTGACATCAGGAACCTGGCCGGGTGACTTTTGTTTCTCTGGGGAAAGGCCATGGTTCATATCCTGGACCCGTAGGCCAGGAGTGGCCGGCTGCCTGCTGAAATTCCGAACGGATCAGGATGCCTCCCAGATGCAAGGTGCCACCACAGGCAATTGTGGCTGGTTTGACAGTGCCAAGTGCCTCCTGCAAACTGACATCAGGAACCTGGCCTTGTGAGTTTTGTTTCTCTGGGGAAAGGCCATCATTCTTGTTCAGAGCCCAGTGGCCCGGAGTGGCCGGCTGCCTGCTGAAATTCCGCACGGATCAGGATACCTCCCAGATTCAAGGTGCCGCCACAGGCAACTGTGGCTGGCTTGAGAGTGCCAAGTGCCTCCTGCAAACTGACATCAGGAACCTGGCCGGGTGACTTTTGTTTCTCTGGGGAAAGGCCATCATGCTTTTCCGGGGCCCGCCGGCCCGGAGTGGCCGGCTGCCTTCTGAAATTCCACACGGTTGAGGATACCTCCCAGATGCAAGGTGCCCCCACAGGCAACTGTGGCTGGTTTGACAGTGCCAAGTGCCTCCTGCAAACTGACATCAGGAACCTGGCCTGGTGACTTTTGTTTCTCGGGGGAAAGGCCATCACTCTTCTCCAATGCCCGGTGGCCCGGAGTGGCCGGCCCCCTGCTGAAATTCCGCACAGGTGAGCATACCTCCCAGATGCAACGTGCCCATAAAGGTAAGTGTGGCTGGTTTGACAGTGCCAAGTGCCTCCTGCAAACTGACATCAGGAACCTGGCCTGGTGACTTTTGTTTCTCTGGGGAAAGGTCATGGTTCATATCCTGGACCACTAGTCCAGGAGTGGCCGGCTGCCTGCTGAAATTCTGAACGGATTAGGATGCCGCCCAGATGCAACGTACCACCACAGGCAACTGCGGCTAGTTTGACAGTGCCAAGTGCCTCCTGCAAACTGACATCAGGAACCTGACCTGGTAAGTTTTGTTTCTCTGGGGAAAGGCCATCGTTCCTGTCTGGGGCCCGCTGGCCCGGAGTGGCTGGCTGCCTTCTGAAATTCCACACGGTTGAGGATACCTCCTAGATGCAAGGTGGCCCCACAGGCAACTGTGGCTGGTTTGACAGTGCCAAGTGCCTCCTGCAAACAGACATCAGGAACCTGGCCTGGTAACTTGTGTTTCTCTGGGGAAAGGCCATGGTTCATATCCTGGATACGTAGGACCGGAGAGGCCGGCTACCTGTTGAAATTCCTCACTGATCAGGATGCCGCCGAGATGCAAGATGCCCCCACAGGCACCTGTGGCTGCTTCGACAGTGCCAAGTGCCTCCTGCAAACTGACATCAGGAACCTGGCCTGGTGACATTTATTTCTCTGGGGATAGGCCATTGTACGTGTCCAATTCCTAGTGGCCTGGAGTGGCCAGCTGCTTGCTGGAATTCTGCATGGATCAGGATGCCGCCGAGATGCAAGGTGCCCCCACAGGCAACTGTGGCTGGTTTGACAGTGCCAAGTGCCTCCTCCAAACAGACATCAGGAACCTGGCCTGGTGACTTTTGTTTCTCTGGGGAAAGGCCATCGTTCCACTCCACGGCCAGGTGGCCTGGAGTGGCCGGCTGCCTGTTGAAATTCCGCACGGATGAGGATAACTCCCAGATGAAAGGAGCCCCCAGAGGCAACTGTGGCTGGTTTGACAGTGCCAAGTGCCTCCTGCAAACTGACATCAGGAACCTGGCCTGGTAACTTTTGTTTCTCTGGGGAAAGGCCATGGTTCATGTCCACGGCCTGGTGGCCCGGAGTGTCCGGCTGCCTGCTGAAATTCCGCATGGATCAGGATGCCGCAGCGATGCAAGGTGCCCCACAGGCACCTGTGGCTGCTTCGACAGTGCCAAGTGCTTCCTGCAAACTGACATCAGAAACCTGGCCTGGTGATTTTCTTTCTCAGGGGAAAGGCCATGGCTCATGTCCAGGGCCCGGTGGCCCCTACTTGCCTGCTGCCTGCTGAAATTCCACACGGATCAGGATACCTCCCAGATGTAAGGTGCCACCACAGGCAACTGTGGCTGGTTTGACAGTGCCAAGTGCCTCCTGCAAACTGACATCAGGAACCTGGCCTTGTGAGTTTTGTTTCTCTGGGGAAAGGCCATCATTCTTGTTCAGAGCCCAGTGGCCCGGAGTGGCCGGCTGCCTGCTGAAATTCCGCACGGATCAGGATACCTCCCAGATTCAAGGTGCCGCCACAGGCAACTGTGGCTGGCTTGAGAGTGCCAAGTGCCTCCTGCAAACTGACATCAGGAACCTGGCCTGGTGACTGTTGTTTCTCTGGGGAAAGGCCATCATTCTTTTCCGGGGCCCGCCGGCCCGGAGTGGCCGGCTGCCTTCTGAAATTCCACACGGTTGAGGATACCTCCCAGATGCAAGGTGGACCCACAGACAACTGTGGCTGGTTTGACAGTGCCGAGTGCCTCCTGCAAACTGACATCAGGAACCTGGCCTGGTGACTTTTGTTTCTCTGGGGAAAGGCCATGGTTCTTGTCCACGGCCTGGTGGCCCGGAGTGTCCGGCTGCCTCCTGAAATTCCGCATGGATCAGAATGCCTCCAGGATGAAAAGTGCCCCCATAGGCAACTGTGGCTGGTTTGACAGTGCCAAGTGCCTCCTCCAAACAGACATCAGGAACCTGGCCTGGTAAGTTTTGTTTCTCTGGGGAAAGGCCATCGTTCTTGTCCGGGTTCCGCCGGCCCGGAGTCGCCGGCTGTCTGCTGAAATTCCACACGGTTGAGGCTACCTCCCAGATGCAAGGCGCCCCCACAGGCAACTGTGGCTGGTTTGACAGTGCCATGTGCCTCCTGCAAACTGACATCAGGAACCTGACCTGGTGACTTTCGCTTGTCTGGGGAAAGGCCATAGATGATGTCCAGTGCCCCCTGGCCCGGAGTGGCCGACTGCCTGCTGAAATTCCGCACGGATCAGGATACCTCCCAGATGCAAGGTGCCCCCACAGGCAACTGTGGCTTGTTTGACAGTGCCAAGTGCCTCCTGCAAACTGACATCAGGAACCTGGCCTGGTGAGTTTTGTTTCTCTGGGGAAAGGTCATGGTTCATATCCTGGACCCGTAGTCCAGGAGTGGCCGGCTGCCTGCTGAAATTCTGAACGGATTAGGATGCCGCCCTGATGCAAGGTACCACCACAGGAAACTGTGGCAGGTTTGACAGTGCCAAGTGCCTCCTGCAAACTGACATCAGGAACCTGACCTGGTAAGTTTTGTTTCTCTGGGGAAAGGCCATCGTTCTTGTCCGGGGCCGCCGGCCCGGAGTGGCTGGCTGTCTGCTGAAATTCCACAGGGTTAAGGCTACCTCCCAGATGCAAGGCGCCCCCACAGGCAACTGTGGCTGGTTTGACAGTGCCATGTGCCTCCTGCAAACTGACATCAGGAACCTGGCCTGGTGACTTTTGTTTCTCTGGGGAAAGGCCATGGTTCGTATCCTGGATACGTAGGACCGGAGAGGCCGGCTGCCTGTTGAAATTCCTCACGGATCAGGATGCCGCCGAGATGCAAGATGCCCCCACAGGCACCTGTGGCTGCTTCGACAGTGCCAAGTGCCTCCTGCAAACTGACATCAGGAACCTGGCCGGGTGACTTTTGTTTCTCTGGGGAAAGGCCATGGTTCATATCCTGGACCCGTAGGCCAGGAGTGGCCGGCTGCCTGCTGAAATTCCGAACGGATCAGGATGCCTCCCAGATGCAAGGTGCCCCACGGGAAACTGCGGCTGGTTTGACAGTGCCAAGTGCCTCCTGCAAACTGACATCAGGAACCTGGCCGGGTGACTTTTGTTTCTCTGGGGAAAGGCCATGGTTCATATCCTGGACCCGTAGGCCAGGAGTGGCCGGCTGCCTGCTGAAATTCCGAACGGATCAGGATGCCTCCCAGATGCAAGGTGCCACCACAGGCAATTGTGGCTGGTTTGACAGTGCCAAGTGCCTCCTGCAAACTGACATCAGGAACCTGGCCTTGTGAGTTTTGTTTCTCTGGGGAAAGGCCATCATTCTTGTTCAGAGCCCAGTGGCCCGGAGTGGCCGGCTGCCTGCTGAAATTCCGCACGGATCAGGATACCTCCCAGATTCAAGGTGCCGCCACAGGCAACTGTGGCTGGCTTGAGAGTGCCAAGTGCCTCCTGCAAACTGACATCAGGAACCTGGCCGGGTGACTTTTGTTTCTCTGGGGAAAGGCCATCATGCTTTTCCGGGGCCCGCCGGCCCGGAGTGGCCGGCTGCCTTCTGAAATTCCACACGGTTGAGGATACCTCCCAGATGCAAGGTGCCCCCACAGGCAACTGTGGCTGGTTTGACAGTGCCAAGTGCCTCCTGCAAACTGACATCAGGAACCTGGCCTGGTGACTTTTGTTTCTCGGGGGAAAGGCCATCACTCTTCTCCAATGCCCGGTGGCCCGGAGTGGCCGGCCCCCTGCTGAAATTCCGCACAGGTGAGCATACCTCCCAGATGCAACGTGCCCATAAAGGTAAGTGTGGCTGGTTTGACAGTGCCAAGTGCCTCCTGCAAACTGACATCAGGAACCTGGCCTGGTGACTTTTGTTTCTCTGGGGAAAGGTCATGGTTCATATCCTGGACCACTAGTCCAGGAGTGGCCGGCTGCCTGCTGAAATTCTGAACGGATTAGGATGCCGCCCAGATGCAACGTACCACCACAGGCAACTGCGGCTAGTTTGACAGTGCCAAGTGCCTCCTGCAAACTGACATCAGGAACCTGACCTGGTAAGTTTTGTTTCTCTGGGGAAAGGCCATCGTTCCTGTCTGGGGCCCGCTGGCCCGGAGTGGCTGGCTGCCTTCTGAAATTCCACACGGTTGAGGATACCTCCTAGATGCAAGGTGGCCCCACAGGCAACTGTGGCTGGTTTGACAGTGCCAAGTGCCTCCTGCAAACAGACATCAGGAACCTGGCCTGGTAACTTGTGTTTCTCTGGGGAAAGGCCATGGTTCATATCCTGGATACGTAGGACCGGAGAGGCCGGCTACCTGTTGAAATTCCTCACTGATCAGGATGCCGCCGAGATGCAAGATGCCCCCACAGGCACCTGTGGCTGCTTCGACAGTGCCAAGTGCCTCCTGCAAACTGACATCAGGAACCTGGCCTGGTGACATTTATTTCTCTGGGGATAGGCCATTGTACGTGTCCAATTCCTAGTGGCCTGGAGTGGCCAGCTGCTTGCTGGAATTCTGCATGGATCAGGATGCCGCCGAGATGCAAGGTGCCCCCACAGGCAACTGTGGCTGGTTTGACAGTGCCAAGTGCCTCCTCCAAACAGACATCAGGAACCTGGCCTGGTGACTTTTTTTTCTCTGGGGAAAGGCCATCGTTCTTGTCCGGGTTCCGCCGGCCCGGAGTCGACGGCTGTCTGCTGAAATTCCACACGGTTGAGGCTACCTCCCAGATGCAAGGTGCCCCACAGGCAACTGTGGCTGGTTTGACAGTGCCATGTGCCCCCTGCAAACTGACATCAGGAGCCTGGCCTGGTGTCTTTTGTTTCTCAGGGGAAAGGCTTTCGTTCCTATCCATGGACGGGTGGCCAATAGTGGCTGGCTGCCTGCTGAAATTCCGCACGGTTGAAGATACCTCCCAGATGGAAAGTACCACCACAGGCAACTGTGGCTGGTTTGACAGTGCCAAGTGCCTCCTGCAAACTGACATCAGGAACCTGGCCTGGTGACTTTTGTTTCTCAGGGGAAAGGGCATCGTTCGTGTCCAGTGCCCGGTGGCCTGGAGTGGCCAGCAGCCTGCTGAACTTCCGCACAGCTGAGGATACCTCCCAGATGCAAGATGCCCATACAGGTACTTGTGGCTGGTTTGACAGTGCCAAGTGCCTCCTGCAAACTGACATCAGGAACCTGGCCAGGTGACTTTTGTTTCTCTGGGGAAAGGCCATCGTTCCACTCCACGGCCAGGTGGCCTGGAGTGGCCGGCTGCCTGTTGAAATTCCGCACGGATGAGGATAACTCCCAGATGAAAGCAGCCCCCAGAGGCAACTGTGGCTGGTTTGACAGTGCCAAGTGCCTCCTGCAAACTGACATCAGGAACCTGGCCTGGTAAGTTTTGTTTCTCTGGGGAAAGGCCATCGTTCTTGTCCGGGGCCGCCGGCCCGGAGTGGCTGGCTGTCTGCTGAAATTCCACAGGGTTAAGGCTACCTCCCAGATGCAAGGCGCCCCCACAGGCAACTGTGGCTGGTTTGACAGTGCCATGTGCCTCCTGCAAACTGATATCAGGAACCTGGCCTGGTGACTTTTGTTTCTCTGGGGAAAGGCCATGGTTCGTATCCTGGATACGTAGGACCGGAGAGGCCGGCTGCCTGTTGAAATTCCTCACGGATCAGGATGCCGCCGAGATGCAAGATGCCCCCACAGGCAACTGTGGCTGCTTCGACAGTGCCAAGTGCCTCCTGCAAACTGACATCAGGAACCTGGCCGGGTGACTTTTGTTTCTCTGGGGAAAGGCCATGGTTCATATCCTGGACCCGTAGGCCAGGAGTGGCCGGCTGCCTGCTGAAATTCCGAACGGATCAGGATGCCTCCCAGATGCAAGGTGCCCCCAGAGGCAATTGTGGCTGGTTTGACAGTGCCAAGTGCCTCCTGCAAACTGACATCAGGAACCTGGCCTGGTGACATTTATTTCTCTGGGGAAAGGCCATTGTACGTGTCCAGGGCCTAGTGGCCCGGAGTGGCCGGCTGCTTGCTGGACTTCTGCATGGATCAGGATGCCGCCGAGATGCAAGGTGCCCCCACAGGCACCTGTGGCTGGTTTGACAGTGCCAAGTGCCTCCTGCCAACTGACATCAAGAACCTGGCCTGGTGACTTTTGTTTCTCTGGGGAAAGGCCATGGTTGGTATCCTGAGCCTCGTGTCCTGGAGTGGCCGTCTGCCTGCTAAAATTCTGGACGGACCAGGATGCCGCCAAGATGCAAGGTGCCCCCAGAGGCAACTGTGGCTGGTTTGACAGTGCCAAGTGCTTCCTGCAAACTGACATCAGAAACCTGGCCTGGTGATTTTCTTTCCCAGGGGAAAGGCCATGGTTCATGTCCAGGGCCCGGTGGCTCGCAGTTGCCTGCTGCCTGTTGAAATTCCACACGGATCCGGATACCTCCCTGATGCAAGTTGCCCCCACCGGCAACTGTGGCTGGTTTGACAGTGCCATGTGCCTCCTGCAAACTGACATCAGGAACCTGGCCTGGTGACTTTTGTTTCCCAGGGGAAAGGCCATAGATGATGTCCAGTGCCTTCTGGCCTGGAGTGGCCGACTGGCTGCTGAAATTCTGCATGGATCAGGATGCCGCCGAGATGCAAGGTGCCCCACAGGCACCTGTGGCTGGTTTGACAGTGCCAAGTGCTTCCTGCAAACTGACATCAGAAACCTGGCCTGGTGATTTTCTTTCTCCGGGGAAAGGCCATGGTTCATGTCCAGGGCTTGGTGGCCCGTACTTGCCTGCTGCCTGCTGAAATTCCACACGGATCAGGATACCTCCCAGATGTAAGGTGCCACCACAGGCAACTGTGGCTGGTTTGACAGTGCCAAGTGCCTCCTGCAAACTGACATCAGGAACCTGGCCCGGTGACTTTTGTTTCTCTGGGGAAAGGCCATCGATTCATATCTTACAAACTGTGGCCCAGAGTGGCCGGCTGCCTGCTGAAATTCCGCACATATCAGGATACCTCCCAGATGCAAAGTGCCCCACGGGAAACTGTGGCTGGTTTGACAGTGCCAAGTGCCTCCTGCCAACTGACATCAAGAACCTGGCCTGGTGACTTTTGTTTCTCTGGGGAAAGGCCATGGTTGGTATCCTGAGCCTCGTGTCCTGGAGTGGCCGTCTGCCTGCTAAAATTCTGGACGGACCAGGATGCCGCCAAGATGCAAGGTGCCCCCAGAGGCAACTGTGGCTGGTTTGACAGTGCCAAGTGCTTCCTGCAAACTGACATCAGAAACCTGGCCTGGTGATTTTCTTTCCCAGGGGAAAGGCCATGGTTCATGTCCAGGGCCCGGTGGCTCGCAGTTGCCTGCTGCCTGCTGAAATTCCACACGGATCCGGATACCTCCCTGATGCAAGTTGCCCCCACCGGCAACTGTGGCTGGTTTGACAGTGCCATGTGCCTCCTGCAAACTGACATCAGGAACCTGACCTGGTGACTTTCGCTTGTCTGGGGAAAGGCCATAGATGATGTCCAGTGCCCCCTGGCCTGGAGTGGCCGACTGCCTGCTGAAATTCCGCACGGATCAGGATATCTCCCAGATGCAAGGTGCCCCCACAGGCACCTGTGGCTGGTTTGACAGTGCCAAGTGCCTCCTGCAAACTGACATCAGGAACCTGGCCTGGTGACTTTTGTTTCTCTGGGGAAAGGCCATCGTTCCACTCCAGGGCCCGGTGGCTCGAGTGGGCGGATACCTGCTAAAATTCCGCACAGATCAGGATACCTCCCAGATGGAAGGTGCCCGCCCAGGCAACTGTGGCTGGTTTGACAGTGCCAAGTGCCTCCTGCAAACTGACATCAGGAACCTGGCCTGGTGATTTTTCTTTGTCTGGGGAAAGGCCATTGTACGTGTCCAGGGCCTGTGGCCCGTAGTGGCTGGCCCCCTGCTGAAATTCCGAACGGATCAGGATACCTCCCAGACCGATAGTACCACCTCAGGCAACTGTGGCTGGTTTGACAGTGCCAAGTGCCTCCTGCAAACTGACATCAGGAACCTGGCCGGGTGACTTTTGTTTCTCTGGGGAAAGGCCGTGGTTAATGTACAGGGCCGGGTGTCCTGAGTGGCCGGCTGCCTGCTGAAATTCCGCACGGATCAGGATACCTCCCAGATGGAAAGTGGCCCCACAGGCAACTGTGGCTGGTTTGACAGTGCCAAGTGCCTCCTGCAAACTGACATCAGGAACCTGGCCTGGTGACTTTTCTTTCTCTGGGGAAAAGCCATCATTCTTCTCCAGTGCCCGTTGGCCCGGAGTGGACGGGTGCCTGCTCAAATTCCGCACGGATCAGGATACCTCCCAGATGGAAAGTACCACCACAGGCAACTGTGGCTGGTTTGACAGTGCCAAGTGCCTCCTGCAAACTGACATCAGGAGCCTGGCCTGGTGTCTTTTGTTTCTCAGGGGAAAGGCTTTCGTTCCTATCCATGGACGGCTGGCCAATAGTGGCTGGCTGTCTGCTGAAATTCCGCACGGTTGAAGATACCTCCCAGATGGAAAGTACCACCACAGGCAACTGTGGCTGGTTTGACAGTGCCAAGTGCTTCCTGCAAACTGACATCAGAAACCTGGCCTGGTGATTTTCTTTCTCAGGGGAAAGGCCATGGCTCTTGTCCAGGGCCCGGTGGCCCCTACTTGCCTGCTGCCTGCTGAAATTCCACACGGATCAGGATACCTCCCAGATGTAAGGTGCCACCACAGGCAACTGTGGCTGGTTTGACAGTGCCAAGTGCCTCCTGCAAACTGACATCAGGAACCTGGCCTTGTGAGTTTTGTTTCTCTGGGGAAAGGCCATCATTCTTGTTCAGAGCCCAGTGGCCCGGAGTGGCCGGCTGCCTGCTGAAATTCCGCACGGATCAGGATACCTCCCAGATTCAAGGTGCCGCCACAGGCAACTGTGGCTGGCTTGAGAGTGCCAAGTGCCTCCTGCAAACTGACATCAGGAACCTGGCCTGGTGACTGTTGTTTCTCTGGGGAAAGGCCATCATTCTTTTCCGGGGCCCGCCGGCCTGGAGTGGCCGGCTGCCTTCTGAAATTCCACACGGTTGAGGATACCTCCCAGATGCAAGGTGGACCCACAGACAACTGTGGCTGGTTTGACAGTGCCAAGTGCCTCCTGCAAACTGACATCAGGAACCCGGCCTGGTGACTTTTGTTTCTCTGGGGAAAGGCCATGGTTCTTGTCCACGGCCTGGTGGCCCGGAGTGTCCGGCTGCCTCCTGAAATTCCGCATGGATCAGAATGCCTCCAGGATGAAAGGTGCCCCCATAGGCAACTGTGGCTGGTTTGACAGTGCCAAGTGCCTCCTGCAAACTGACATCAGGAACCTGGCCTGGTAAGTTTTGTTTCTCTGGGGAAAGGCCATCGTTCTTGTCCGGGTTCCGCCGGCCCGGAGTCGCCGGCTGTCTGCTGAAATTCCACACGGTTGAGGCTACCTCCCAGATGCAAGGCGCCCCCACAGGCAACTGTGGCTGGTTTGACAGTGCCATGTGCCTCCTGCAAACTGACATCAGGAACCTGACCTGGTGACTTTCGCTTGTCTGGGGAAAGGCCATAGATGATGTCCAGTGCCCCCTGGCCCGGAGTGGCCGACTGCCTGCTGAAATTCCGCACGGATCAGGATACCTCCCAGATGCAAGGTGCCCCCACAGGCAACTGTGGCTTGTTTGACAGTGCCAAGTGCCTCCTGCAAACTGACATCAGGAACCTGGCCTGGTGAGTTTTGTTTCTCTGGGGAAAGGTCATGGTTCATATCCTGGACCCGTAGTCCAGGAGTGGCCGGCTGCCTGCTGAAATTCTGAACGGATTAGGATGCCGCCCTGATGCAAGGTACCACCACAGGAAACTGTGGCAGGTTTGACAGTGCCAAGTGCCTCCTGCAAACTGACATCAGGAACCTGGCCTGGTAAGTTTTGTTTCTCTGGGGAAAGGCCATCGTTCTTGTCCGGGGCCGCCGGCCCGGAGTGGCTGGCTGTCTGCTGAAATTCCACAGGGTTAAGGCTACCTCCCAGATGCAAGGCGCCCCCACAGGCAACTGTGGCTGGTTTGACAGTGCCATGTGCCTCCTGCAAACTGACATCAGGAACCTGGCCTGGTGACTTTTGTTTCTCTGGGGAAAGGCCATGGTTCGTATCCTGGATACGTAGGACCGGAGAGGCCGGCTGCCTGTTGAAATTCCTCACGGATCAGGATGCCGCCGAGATGCAAGATGCCCCCACAGGCAACTGTGGCTGCTTCGACAGTGCCAAGTGCCTCCTGCAAACTGACATCAGGAACCTGGCCGGGTGACTTTTGTTTCTCTGGGGAAAGGCCATGGTTCATATCCTGGACCCGTAGGCCAGGAGTGGCCGGCTGCCTGCTGAAATTCCGAACGGATCAGGATGCCTCCCAGATGCAAGGTGCCCCCAGAGGCAATTGTGGCTGGTTTGACAGTGCCAAGTGCCTCCTGCAAACTGACATCAGGAACCTGGCCTGGTGACTTTTGTTTCTCTGGGGAAAGGCCATCATTCTTGTCCGGGGCCCAGAGTGGCCTGGGGTGGCCGGCTGCCTGCTGAAATTCCGCACGGTTGAGGATACCTCCCAGATGAAAGGTGCCCCCACAGGCAACTGTGGCTGGTTTGACAGTGCCAAGTGCCTCCTGCAAACTGACATCAGCAACCTGGCCTGGTGACTTTTCTTTCCCTGGGGAACGGCCATGGTTCATGTCCAGGGCCTGGGGGCCCGGAGTGGCCGGCAGCCTACTGAAATTCCGCATGGACCAGGATGCCTCCCAGATGCAAGGTGCCCCCACAGGCAACTGTGGCTGGTTTGACAGTGCCAAGTGCCCCCTGCAAACTGACATCAGGAACCTGGCCTGGTGACTTTTGTTTCTCTGGGGAAAGGCCATCATTCTTGTCCAGGGCCTGGTAGCTCGAGTGGCCGACTGACTGCTGAAATTCCGCATGGATCAGGATGCCTCCCACATGAAAAATGCCCCCACAGGCAACTGTGGCTGGTTTGACAGTGCCAAGTGCCTCCTGCCAACTGACATCTGGAACCTGGCCTGGTGACTTTTGTTTCTCTGGGGAAAGGCCATGGTTCATATCCTGAGCCTGGTGTCCTGGAGTGGCCGGCTGCCTGCTGAAATTCTGCACGGACCAGGATGCCGCCCAGGTGAAAGGTACCACCAGAGGCAACTGCGGCTGGTTTGACAGTGCCAAGTGCCACCTGCAAACTGACATCAGGAACCTGGCCTGGTGACTTTTGTTTCTCTGGGGAAAGGCCATGATTCTTTTCCGGGGTACGGTGGCCCGGAGTGGCCGGCTGCCTGCTGAAATTCCAAAAGGATCAGGATGCCTCCCAGACCGAAAGTACCACCACAGGCAACTGTGGCTGGTTTGACAGTGCCAAGTGCCTCCTGCAAACTGACATCAGGAACCTGGCCTGGTGACTTTAGTTTCTCTGGGGAAAAGCCATGGTTCATGTCCAGGGCCTGGTGGCCCGGAGTGGCCGGCTGCCTGCTGAAATTCCGCATGGATCAGGATGCCTCCCACATGAAAAACACCCCCACAGGCAACTGCGTCAGGTTTGACAGTGCCAAGTGCCTCCTGCAAACTGACATCAGGAACCTGGCCTGGTGACTTTTGTTTCTCTGGGGAAAAGCCATGGTTCATATCCAGGACCTGGTGGCCCGGAGTGTCCGGCTGCCTGCTGAAATTCCGTATGGATCAGGATGCCTCCCAGATGAAAAATGACCCCAGAGGCAACTGTGGCTGGTTTGACAGTGCCAAGTGCCTCCTGCAAACTGACATCAGGAACCTGGCCTGGTGACTTTTGTTTCTCTGGGGAAAGGCCATGGTTCATGTCCAGGACTTGGTGGCCCGGAGTGGCCGGCTGCCTGCTGAAATTCCGCACGGATGAGAATATATCCCAGTTGCAAGGTGCCCCCACAGGCACTGCGTCTGGTTTGACAGTGCCAAGTGCCTCCTGCAAACTGACATCAGGAACCTGGCCTGGTGACTTTTGTTTCTCTGGGGAAAGGCCATCATTCTTGTCCGGGGCCCAGAGTGGCCAGGAGCGGCCGGCTGCCTGCTGAAATTTCACACGGTTGAGGATGCCTCCCAGATGAAAAATGCCCCCACAGGCAACTGCGTCTGGTTTGACAGTGCCAAGTGCCTCCTGCAAACTGACATCAGGAACCTGGCCTGGTGACTTTTGTTTCTCTGGGGAAAGGCCATGGTTCATGTCCAGGGCCTTGTGGCCAGGAGTGGCCGGCTGCCTGCTGAAATTCCGCACGGATGAGGATACATCCCAGTTGCAAGGTGCCCCCACAGGCAACTGCGTCTGGTTTGACAGTGCCAAGTGCCACCTGCAAACTGACATCAGGAACCTGGCCTGGTGACTTTTCTTTTTCTGGGGAAAGGCCATTATTCTTGTCCGGGTCCCGGTGGCCCGGTGTGGCAGGCTGCCTGCTGAAATTCCTCACGGTTCAGGATACCTCCCAGATGCAAGGTGCCCCCACAGGCAACTGCGGCAGGTTTGACAGTGCCAAGTGCCTCCTGCAAACTGACATCAGGAACCTGGCCTGGTGACTTTTCTTTGTCTGGGGAAAGGCCATTATTCTTGTCCGGGTCCCGGTGGCCCGGTGTGGCAGGCTGCCTGCTGAAATTCCGCACGGATGAGGATACATCCCAGTTGCAAGGTGCCCCCACAGGCAACTGCGTCTGGTTTGACAGTGCCAAGTGCCACCTGCAAACTGACATCAGGAACCTGGCCTGGTGACTTTTGTTTCTCTGGGGAAAGGCCATCATTCTTGTCCGGGGCCCAGAGTGGCCGGAGTGGCCGGCTGCCTGCTGAAATTCCACACGGTTGAGGATGCCTCCCAGATGAAAAATGCCCCCACAGGCAACTGCGTCTGGTTTGACAGTGCCAAGTGCCACCTGCAAACTGACATCAGGAACCTGGCCTGGTGTTTTTTGTTTCTCTGGGGAAAGGCCACGGTTCATGTCCAGGGCCTTGTGGCCAGGAGTGGCCGGCTGCCTGCTGAAATTCCGCACGGATGAGGATACATCCCAGTTGCAAGGTGCCCCCACAGGCAACTGCGTCTGGTTTGACAGTGCCAAGTGCCACCTGCAAACTGACATCAGGAACCTGGCCTGGTGACTTTTGTTTGTCTGGGGAAAGGCCATTATTCTTGTCCAGGTCCCGGTGGCCCGGACTGGCAGGCTGCCTGCTGAAATTACAAAAGGATCAGGATACCTCCCAGATGCAAGGTGCCCCCACAGGCAACTGCGGCTGGTTTGACAGTGCCAAGTGCCTCCTGCAAACTGACATCAGGAACCTGGACTGGTGACTTTTGTTTCTCTGGGGAAAGGCCATGGTTCATGTCCAGGGCTTGGTGGCCCGGAGTGGCCGGCTGCCTGCTGAAATTCCAAATGGATCAGGATACCTCCCAGACCGAAAGTACCACCAGAGGCAACTGTGGCTGGTTTGACAGTGCCAAGTGCCTCCTGCAAACTGACATCAGGAACCTGGCCTGGTGACTTTTGTTTCTCTGGGGAAAGGCCATCATTCTTGTCCGGGGCCCAGAGTGGCCGGAGTGGCCGGCTGCCTGCTGAAATTCCACACGGTTGAGGATGCCTCCCAGATGAAAAATGCCCCCACAGGCAACTGTGGCTGGTTTGACAGTGCCAAGTGCCACCTGCAAACTGATATCAGGAACCTGGCCTGGTGACTTTTGTTTCTCTGGGGAAAGGCCATTATTCTTGTCCGGGTCCCGGTGGCCCGGAGTGGCCGGCTGCCTGCTGAAATTCCTCACGGATCAGGATACCTCCCAGATGCAAGGTGCCCCCACAGGCAACTGCGGCTGGATTGACAGTGCCAAGTGCCTCCTGCAAACAGACATCAGGAACCTGGCCTGGTGACTTTTGTTTCTCTGGGGAAATGCCATGGTTCGTGTCCAGGGCCTTGTGGCCAGGAGTGGCCGACTGCCTGCTGAAATTCCGCACGGATGAGGATACATCCCAGTTGCAAGGTGCCCCCTCAGGCAACTGCGTCTGGTTTGACAGTGCCAAGTGCCACCTGCAAACTGACATCAGGAACCTGGCCTGGTGACTTTTGTTTCTCTGGGGAAAGGCCATTATTCTTGTCCGGGTCCCGGTGGCCCGGTGTGGCAGGCTGCCTGCTGAAATTCCTCACGGTTCAGGATACCTCCCAGATGCAAGGTGCCCCCACAGGCAACTGCGGCTGGTTTGACAGTGCCAAGTGCCTCCTGCAAACTGACATCAGGAACCTGGCCTGGTGACTTTTCTTTGTCTGGGGAAAGGCCATTATTCTTGTCCGGGTCCCGGTGGCCCGGTGTGGCAGGCTGCCTGCTGAAATTCCGCACGGATGAGGATACATCCCAGTTGCAAGGTGCCCCCTCAGGCAACTGTGGCTGGTTTGACAGTGCCAAGTGCCTCCTGCAAACTGACATCAGGAACCTGGCCTGGTGACTTTTGTTTCTCTGCGGAAAGGCCATGGTTCATGTCCAGGGCCTTGTGGCCAGGAGTGGCCGGCTGCCTGCTGAAATTCCGCACGGATGAGGATACATCCCAGTTGCAAGGTGCCCCCACAGGCAACTGCGTCTGGTTTGACAGTGCCAAGTGCCACCTGCAAACTGACATCAGGAACCTGGCCTGGTGACTTTTGTTTCTCTGGGGAAAGGCCATCATTCTTGTCCGGGGCCCAGAGTGGCCGGAGTGGCCGGCTGCCTGCTGAAATTCCACACGGTTGAGGATGCCTCCCAGATGAAAAATGCCCCCACAGGCAACTGCGTCTGGTTTGACAGTGCCAAGTGCCACCTGCAAACTGACATCAGGAACCTGGCCTGGTGTTTTTTTTTTCTCTGGGGATAGGCCACGGTTCATGTCCAGGGCCTTGTGGCCAGGAGTGGCCGGCTGCCTGCTGAAATTCCGCACGGATGAGGATACATCCCAGTTGCAAGGTGCCCCCACAGGCAACTGCGTCTGGTTTGACAGTGCCAAGTGCCACCTGCAAACTGACATCAGGAACCTGGCCTGGTGACTTTTGTTTCTCTGGGGAAAGGCCATCATTCTTGTCCGGGTCCCGGTGGCCCGGACTGGCAGGCTGCCTGCTGAAATTCCAAAAGGATCAGGATACCTCCCAGATGCAAGGTGCCCCCACAGGCAACTGCGGCTGGTTTGACAGTGCCAAGTGCCTCCTGCAAACTGACATCAGGAACCTGGACTGGTGACTTTTGTTTCTCTGGGGAAAGGCCATGGTTCATGTCCAGGGCTTGGTGGCCCGGAGTGGCCGGCTGCCTGCTGAAATTCCAAATGGATCAGGATGCCTCCCAGACCGAAAGTACCACCAGAGGCAACTGTGGCTGGTTTGACAGTGCCAAGTGCCTCCTGCAAACTGACATCAGGAACCTGGCCTGGTGACTTTTGTTTCTCTGCGGAAAGGCCATCACTCTTGTCCGGGGCCCAGAGTGGCCGGAGTGGCCGGCTGCCTGCTGAAATTCCACACGGTTGAGGATGCCTCCCAGATGAAAAATGCCCCCACAGGCAACTGCGTCTGGTTTGACAGTGCCAAGTGCCTCCTGCAAACTGACATCAGGAACCTGGCCTGGTGACTTTTGTTTCTCTGGGGAAAGGCCATGGTTCATGTCCAGGGCCTTGTGCCCAGGAGTGGCAGGCTGCCTGCGGAAATTCCACATGGATCAGGAGGCCTCTCAGATGAAAGGTGCCCCCACAGGCAACTGTGGCTGGTTTGACAGTGCCAAGTGCCACCTGCAAACTGACATCAGGAACCTGGCCTGGTGACTTTTGTTTGTCTGGGGAAAGGCCATTATTCTTGTCCGGGTCCCGGTGGCCCGGAGTGGCAGGCTGCCTGCTGAAATTCCTCACGGATCAGTATACCTCCCAGATGCAAGGTGCCCCCACAGGCAACTGCGGCTGGATTGACAGTGCCAAGTGCCTCCTGCAAACAGACATCAGGAACCTGGCCTGGTGACTTTTGTTTCTCTGGGGAAATGCCATGGTTCGTGTCCAGGGCCTTGTGGCCAGGAGTGGCCGACTGCCTGCTGATATTCTGCACGGATGAGTATACATCCCAGTTGCAAGGTGCCCCCTCAGGCAACTGCGTCAGGTTTGACAGTGCCAAGTGCCACCTGCAAACTGACATCAGGAACCTGGCCTGGTGACTTTTGTTTCTCTGGGGAAAGGCCATGGTTCGTGTCCAGGGCCTTGTGGCCAGGAGTGGCCGACTGCCTGCTGATATTCCGCACGGATGAGGATACATCCCAGTTGCAAGGTGCCCCCTCAGGCACCTGCGTCTGGTTTGACAGTGCCAAGTGCCACCTGCAAACTGACATCAGGAACCTGGCCTGGTGACTTTTGTTTCTCTGGGGAAAGGCCATCATTCTTGTCCGGGGCCCAGAGTGGCCGGAGTGGCCGGCTGCCTGCTGAAATTCCACACGGTTGAGGATGCCTCCCAGATGAAAAATGCCCCCACAGGCAACTGCGTCTGGTTTGACAGTGCCAAGTGCCTCCTGCAAACTGACATCAGGAACCTGGCCTGGTGTTTTTTGTTTCTCTGGGGAAAGGCCACGGTTCATGTCCAGGGCCCTGTGGCCAGGAGTGGCCGGCTGCCTGCTGAAATTCCGCACGGATGAGGATACATCCCAGTTGCAAGGTGCCCCCACAGGCAACTGCGTCTGGTTTGACAGTGCCAAGTGCCACCTGCAAACTGACATCAGGAACCTGGCCTGGTGACTTTTGTTTGTCTGGGGAAAGGCCATTATTCTTGTCCGGGTCCCGGTGGCCCGGACTGGCAGGCTGCCTGCTGAAATTACAAAAGGATCAGGATACCTCCCAGATGCAAGGTGCCCCCACAGGCAACTGCGGCTGGTTTGACAGTGCCAAGTGCCTCCTGCAAACTGACATCAGGAACCTGGCCTGGTGACTTTTGTTTCTCTCGGTAAAGGCCATGGTTCATGTCCAGGGCCTTGTGGCCCGGAGTGGCCAGCTGCCTGCTGAAATTCCGCACGGATGAGGATACATCCCAGTTGCAAGGTGCCCCCACAGGCAACTGTGGCTGGTTTGACAGTGCCAAGTGCCACCTGCAAACTGACATCAGGAACCTGGACTGGTGACTTTCGTTTCTCTGGGGAAAGACGATGATTCTTTTCCAGGGCCTTGCGGCCTGGAGTGCCTGGCTGCCTGCTGAAATTCCGCATGGATCAGGATGCCTCCCAGATGAAAAATGCCCCCACAGGCAACTGCGTCTGGTTTGACAGTGCCAAGTGCCTCCTGCAAACTGACATCAGGAACCTGGCCTGGTGACTTTTGTTTCTCTGGGGAAAGGCCAACATTCTTTTCCAGGGTACGGTGGCCCGGAGTGGCCGGCTGCCTGCTGAAATTCCGCACGGATCAGGATGCCTCCCAGACCGAAAATACCACCCAAGGCAAATGTGGCTGGTTTGACAGTGCCAAGTGCCTCCTGCAAACAGACATCAGCGACCTGGCCTGCTGAGTTCTGTTTCTCTGGGGAAAGGCCATCGTTCCTCTCCAGGGCCCGGTGGCTCGAGTGGCAGGCTGCCTGCTGAAATTCCACATGGATCAGGATGCCTCCCAGATGAAAGGTGCCCCCACAGGCAACTGTGGCTGGTTTGACAGTGCCAAGTGCCTCCTGCAAACTGACATCAGGAACCTGGCCGGGTGACTTTTGTTTCTCTGGGGAAAGGCCATGGTTCATATCCTGGACCCGTAGGCCAGGAGTGGCCGGCTGCCTGCTGAAATTCCGAACGGATCAGGATGCCTCCCAGATGCAAGGTGCCCCACGGGAAACTGCGGCTGGTTTGACAGTGCCAAGTGCCTCCTGCAAACTGACATCAGGAACCTGGCCGGGTGACTTTTGTTTCTCTGGGGAAAGGCCATGGTTCATATCCTGGACCCGTAGGCCAGGAGTGGCCGGCTGCCTGCTGAAATTCCGAACGGATCAGGATGCCTCCCAGATGCAAGGTGCCCCCAGAGGCAATTGTGGCTGGTTTGACAGTGCCAAGTGCCTCCTGCAAACTGACATCAGGAACCTGGCCTGGTGACATTTATTTCTCTGGGGAAAGGCCATGGTTGGTATCCTGAGCCTGGTGTCCTGGAGTGGCCGTCTGCCTGCTAAAATTCTGGATGGACCAGGATGCATCCCAGATGCAATGTGCCCCCAGAGGCAACTGTGGCTGGTTTGACAGTGCCAAGTGCCTCCTGCAAACTGACATCAGGAACCTGGCCTGGTGACATTTATTTCTCTGGGGAAAGGCCATTGTACGTGTCCAAGGCCTAGTGGCCCGGAGTGGCCGGCTGCTTGCTGGAATTCTGCATGGATCAGGATGCCGCCGAGATGCAAGGTGCCGCCACAGGCACCTGTGGCTGGTTTGACAGTGCCAAGTGCCTCCTGCAAACTGACATCAGGAACCTGGCCTGGTGACTTTTGTTTCTCTGGGGACAGGCCATGGTTCATATCCTACAAACTGTGGCCCAGAGTGGCCGGCTGCCTGCTGAAATTCCGCACGGATCAGGATACCTCCCAGATGCAAGGCGCCCCACGGGAAACTGTGGCTGGTTTGACAGTGCCAAGTGCCTCCTGCCAACTGACATCAAGAACCTGGCCTGGTGACTTTTGTTTCTCTGGGGAAAGGCCATGGTTGGTATCCTGAGCCTGGTGTCCTGGAGTGGCCGTCTGCCTGCTAAAATTCTGGACGGACCAGGATGCCTCCCAGATGCAAGGTGCCCCCAGAGGCAACTGTGGCTGGTTTGACAGTGCCAAGTGCCTCCTGCAAACTGACATCAGGAACCTGGCCTGGTGACATTTATTTCTCTGGGGATAGGCCATTGTACGTGTCCAATTCCTAGCGGCCCGGAGTGGCCAGCTGCTTGCTGGAATTCTGCATGGATCAGGATGCCGCCGAGATGCAAGGTGCCCCCACAGGCACCTGTGGCTGGTTTGACAGTGCCAAGTGCCTCCTCCAAACAGACATCAGGAACCTGGCCTGGTAAGTTTTGTTTCTCTGGGGAAAGGCCATCGTTCTTGTCCGGGTTCCGCCGGCCCGGAGTCGCCGGCTGTCTGCTGAAATTCCACACGGTTGAGGCTACCTCCCAGATGCAAGGTGCCCCACAGGCAACTGTGGCTGGTTTGACAGTGCCATGTGCCCCCTGCAAACTGACATCAGGAGCCTGGCCTGGTGTCTTTTGTTTCTCAGGGGAAAGGCTTTCGTTCCTATCCATGGACGGGTGGCCAATAGTGGCTGGCTGCCTGCTGAAATTCCGCACGGTTGAAGATACCTCCCAGATGGAAAGTACCACCACAGGCAACTGTGGCTGGTTTGACAGTGCCAAGTGCCTCCTGCAAACTGACATCAGGAACCTGGCCTGGTGACTTTTGTTTCTCAGGGGAAAGGGCATCGTTCGTGTCCAGTGCCCGGTGGCCTGGAGTGGCCAGCAGCCTGCTGAACTTCCGCACAGCTGAGGATACCTCCCAGATGCAAGATGCCCATACAGGTACGTGTGGCTGGTTTGACAGTGCCAAGTGCCTCCTGCAAACTGACATCAGGAACCTGGCCAGGTGACTTTTGTTTCTCTGGGGAAAGGCCATCGTTCCACTCCACGGCCAGGTGGCCTGGAGTGGCCGGCTGCCTGTTGAAATTCCGCACGGATGAGGATAACTCCCAGATGAAAGGAGCCCCCAGAGGCAACTGTGGCTGGTTTGACAGTGCCAAGTGCCTCCTGCAAACTGACATCAGGAACCTGGCCTGGTAACTTTTGTTTCTCTGGGGAAAGGCCATGGTTCATGTCCACGGCCTGGTGGCCCGGAGTGTCCGGCTGCCTGCTGAAATTCCGCATGGATCAGGATGCCGCCGCGATGCAAGGTGCCCCACAGGAACCTGTGGCTGGTTTGACAGTGCCAAGTGCTTCCTGCAAACTGACATCAGAAACCTGGCCTGGTGATTTTCTTTCTCAGGGGAAAGGCCATGGCTCATGTCCAGGGCCCGGTGGCCCCTACTTGCCTGCTGCCTGCTGAAATTCCACACGGATCAGGATACCTCCCAGATGTAAGGTGCCACCACAGGCAACTGTGGCTGGTTTGACAGTGCCAAGTGCCTCCTGCAAACTGACATCAAGAACCTGGCCTTGTGAGTTTTGTTTCTCTGGGGAAAGGCCATAGATGATGTCCAGTGCCCCCTGGCCCGGAGTGGCCGACTGCCTGCTGAAATTCCGCACGGATCAGGATACCTCCCAGATGCAAGGTGCCCCCACAGGCAACTGTGGCTTGTTTGACAGTGCCAAGTGCCTCCTGCAAACTGACATCAGGAACCTGGCCTGGTGAGTTTTGTTTCTCTGGGGAAAGGTCATGGTTCATATCCTGGACCCGTAGTCCAGGAGTGGCCGGCTGCCTGCTGAAATTCTGAACGGATTAGGATGCCGCCCTGATGCAAGGTACCACCACAGGAAACTGTGGCAGGTTTGACAGTGCCAAGTGCCTCCTGCAAACTGACATCAGGAACCTGACCTGGTAAGTTTTGTTTCTCTGGGGAAAGGCCATCGTTCTTGTCCGGGGCCGCCGGCCCGGAGTGGCTGGCTGTCTGCTGAAATTCCACAGGGTTAAGGCTACCTCCCAGATGCAAGGCGCCCCCACAGGCAACTGTGGCTGGTTTGACAGTGCCATGTGCCTCCTGCAAACTGACATCAGGAACCTGGCCTGGTGACTTTTGTTTCTCTGGGGAAAGGCCATGGTTCGTATCCTGGATACGTAGGACCGGAGAGGCCGGCTGTCTGCTGAAATTCCTCACGGATCAGGATACCACCGAGATGCAAGATGCCCCCACAGGCACCTGTGGCTGCTTCGACAGTGCCAAGTGCCTCCTGCAAACTGACATCAGGAGCCTGGCCTGGTGTCTTTTGTTTCTCAGGGGAAAGGCTTTCGTTCCTATCCATGGACGGGTGGCCAATAGTGGCTGGCTGCCTGCTGAAATTCCGCACGGTTGAAGATACCTCCCAGATGGAAAGTACCACCACAGGCAACTGTGGCTGGTTTGACAGTGCCAAGTGCCTCCTGCAAACTGACATCAGGAACCTGGCCTGGTGACTTTTGTTTCTCAGGGGAAAGGGCATCGTTCGTGTCCAGTGCCCGGTGGCCTGGAGTGGCCAGCAGCCTACTGAACTTCCGCACAGATGAGGATACCTCCCAGATGCAAGATGCCCATACAGGTACGTGTGGCTGGTTTGACAGTGCTAAGTGCCTCCTGCAAACTGACATCAGGAACCTGGCCAGGTGACTTTTGTTTCTCTGGGGAAAGGCCATCGTTCCACTCCACGGCCAGGTGGCCTGGAGTGGCCGGCTGCCTGTTGAAATTCCGCACGGATGAGGATACCTCCCAGATGAAAGGAGCCCCCAGAGGCAACTGTGGCTGGTTTGACAGTGCCAAGTGCTTCCTGCAAACTGACATCAGAAACCTGGCCTGGTGATTTTCTTTCTCCGGGGAAAGGCCATGGTTCATGTCCAGGGCCCGGTTGCCCCTACTTGCCTGCTGCCTGCTGAAATTCCACACGGATCAGGATACCTCCCAGATGTAAGGTGCCACCACAGGCAACTGTGGCTGGTTTGACAGTGCCAAGTGCCTCCTGCAAACTGACATCAGGAACCTGGCCTTGTGAGTTTTGTTTCTCTGGGGAAAGGCCATCATTCTTGTTCAGAGCCCAGTGGCCCGGAGTGGCCGGCTGCCTGCTGAAATTCCGCACGGATCAGGATACCTCCCAGATTCAAGGTGCCGCCACAGGCAACTGTGGCTGGCTTGAGAGTGCCAAGTGCCTCCTGCAAACTGACATCAGGAACCTGGCCTGGTGACTTTTGTTTCTCTGGGGAAAGGCCATCATTCTTTTCCGGGGCCCGCCGGCCCGGAGTGGCCGGCTGCCTTCTGAAATTCCACACGGTTGAGGCTACCTCCCAGATGCAAGGTGCCCCCACAGGCAACTGTGGCTGGTTTGACAGTGCCAAGTGCCTCCTGCAAACTGACATCAGGAACCTGGCCTGGTGACTTTTGTTTCTCTGGGGAAAGGCCATCACTCTTCTCCAATGCCCGGTGGCCCAGAGTGGCCGGCCCCCTGCTGAAATTCCGCACAGGTGAGGATACCTCCCAGATGCAACGTGCCCATAAAGGTAAGTGTGGCTGGTTTGACAGTGCCAAGTGCCTCCTGCAAACTGACATCAGGAACCTGGCCTGGTGAGTTTTGTTTCTCTGGGGAAAGGTCATGGTTCATATCCTGGACCAGTAGTCCAGGAGTGGCCGGCTGCCTGCTGAAATTCTGAACGGATTAGGATGCCGCCCAGATGCAACGTACCACCACAGGCAACTGCATCTAGTTTGACAGTGCCAAGTGCCTCCTGCAAACTGACATCAGGAACCTGACCTGGTAAGTTTTGTTTCTCTGGGGAAAGGCCATCGTTCCTGTCTGGGGCCCGCTGGCCCGGAGTGGCCGGCTGCCTTCTGAAATTCCACACGGTTGAGGATACCTCCTAGATGCAAGGTGGCCCCACAGGCAACTGTGGCTGGTTTGACAGTGCCAAGTGCCTCCTGCAAACAGACATCAGGAACCTGGCCTGGTAACTTGTGTTTCTCTGGGGAAAGGCCATGGTTCATATCCTGGATACGTAGGACCGGAGAGGCCGGCTGCCTGTTGAAATTCCTCACTGATCAGGATGCCGCCGAGATGCAAGATGCCCCCAGAGGCAACTGTGGCTGGTTTGACAGTGCCAAGTGCCTCCTGCAAACTGACATCAGGAACCTGGCCTGGTGACATTTATTTCTCTGGGGATAGGCCATTGTACGTGTCCAATTCCTAGTGGCCTGGAGTGGCCAGCTGCTTGCTGGAATTCTGCATGGATCAGGATGCCTCCCAGATGAAAAATACCCCCACAGGCAACTGTGGCTGGTTTGACAGTGCCAAGTGCCTCCTCCAAACAGACATCAGGAACCTGGCCTGGTGACTTTTTTTTCTCTGGGGAAAGGCCATCGTTCTTGTCCGGGTTCCGCCGGCCCGGAGTCGCCGGCTGTCTGCTGAAATTCCACACGGTTGAGGCTACCTCCCAGATGCAAGGTGCCCCACAGGCAACTGTGGCTGTTTTGACAGTGCCATGTGCCCCCTGCAAACTGACATCAGGAGCCTGGCCTGGTGTCTTTTGTTTCTCAGGGGAAAGGCTTTCGTTCCTATCCATGGACGGGTGGCCAATAGTGGCTGGCTGCCTGCTGAAATTCCGCACGGTTGAAGATACCTCCCAGATGGAAAGTACCACCACAGGCAACTGTGGCTGGTTTGACAGTGCCAAGTGCCTCCTGCAAACTGACATCAGGAACCTGGCCTGGTGACTTTTGTTTCTCAGGGGAAAGGGCATCGTTCGTGTCCAGTGCCCGGTGGCCTGGAGTGGCCAGCAGCCTGCTGAACTTCCGCACAGCTGAGGATACCTCCCAGATGCAAGATGCCCATACAGGTACGTGTGGCTGGTTTGACAGTGCCAAGTGCCTCCTGCAAACTGACATCAGGAACCTGGCCAGGTGACTTTTGTTTCTCTGGGGAAAGGCCATCGTTCCACTCCACGGCCAGGTGGCCTGGAGTGGCCGGCTGCCTGCTGAAATTCCGCACGGATGAGGATAACTCCCAGATGAAAGGAGCCCCCAGAGGCAACTGTGGCTGGTTTGACAGTGCCAAGTGCCTCCTGCAAAATGACATCAGGAACCTGGCCTGGTAACTTTTGTTTCTCTGGGGAAAGGCCATGGTTCATGTCCACGGCCTGGTGGCCCGGAGTGTCCGGCTGCCTGCTGAAATTCCGCATGGATCAGGATGCCGCCGCGATGCAAGGTGCACCACAGGCACCTGTGGCTGGTTTGACAGTGCCAAGTGCTTCCTGCAAACTGACATCAGAAACCTGGCCTGGTGATTTTCTTTCTCAGGGGAAAGGCCATGGCTCATGTCCAGGGCCCGGTGCCCCTACTTGCCTGCTGCCTGCTGAAATTCCACACGGATCAGGATACCTCCCAGATGTAAGGTGCCACCACAGGCAACTGTGGCTGGTTTGACAGTGCCAAGTGCCTCCTGCAAACTGACATCAGGAACCTGGCCTTGTGAGTTTTGTTTCTCTGGGGAAAGGCCATCATTCTTGTTCAGAGCCCAGTGGCCCGTAGTGGCCGGCTGCCTGCTGAAATTCCGCACGGATCAGGATACCTCCCAGATTCAAGGTGCCGCCACAGGCAACTGTGGCTGGCTTGAGAGTGCCAAGTGCCTCCTGCAAACTGACATCAGGAACCTGGCCTGGTGACTGTTGTTTCTCTGGGGAAAGGCCATCATTCTTTTCCGGGGCCCGCCGGCCCGGAGTGGCCGGCTGCCTTCTGAAATTCCACACGGTTGAGGATACCTCCCAGATGCAAGGTGGACCCACAGACAACTGTGGCTGGTTTGACAGTGCCGAGTGCCTCCTGCAAACTGACATCAGGAACCTGGCCTGGTGACTTTTGTTTCTCTGGGGAAAGGCCATGGTTCTTGTCCACGGCCTGGTGGCCCGGAGTGTCCGGCTGCCTCCTGAAATTCCGCATGGATCAGAATGCCTCCAGGATGAAAAGTGCCCCCACAGGCAACTGTGGCTGGTTTGACAGTGCCAAGTGCCTCCTCCAAACAGACATCAGGAACCTGGCCTGGTAAGTTTTGTTTCTCTGGGGAAAGGCCATCGTTCTTGTCCGGGTTCCGCCGGCCCGAAGTCGCCGGCTGTCTGCTGAAATTCCACACGGTTGAGGCTACCTCCCAGATGCAAGGCGCCCCCACAGGCAACTGTGGCTGGTTTGACAGTGCCATGTGCCTCCTGCAAACTGACATCAGGAACCTGACCTGGTGACTTTCGCTTGTCTGGGGAAAGGCCATAGATGATGTCCAGTGCCCCCTGGCCGGGAGTGGCCGACTGCCTGCTGAAATTGCGCACGGATCAGGATGCCGCCCTGATGCAAGGTACCACCACAGGAAACTGTGGCAGGTTTGACAGTGCCAAGTGCCTCCTGCAAACAGACATCAGGAACCTGACCTGGTAAGTTTTGTTTCTCTGGGGAAAGGCCATCGTTCTTGTCCGGGGCCGCCGGCCCGGAGTGGCTGGCTGTCTGCTGAAATTCCACAGGGTTAAGGCTACCTCCCAGATGCAAGGCGCCCCCACAGGCAACTGTGGCTGGTTTGACAGTGCCATGTGCCCCCTGCAAACTGACATCAGGAACCTGGCCTGGTGACTTTTGTTTCTCTGGGGAAAGGCCATGGTTCGTATCCTGGATACGTAGGACCGGAGAGGCCGGCTGTCTGCTGAAATTCCTCACGGATCAGGATGCCACCGAGATGCAAGATGCCCCCACAGGCACCTGTGGCTGCTTCGACAGTGCCAAGTGCCTCCTGCAAACTGACATCAGGAGCCTGGCCTGGTGTCTTTTGTTTCTCAGGGGAAAGGCTTTCGTTCCTATCCATGGACGGGTGGCCAATAGTGGCTGGCTGCCTGCTGAAATTCCGCACGGTTGAAGATACCTCCCAGATGGAAAGTACCACCACAGGCAACTGTGGCTGGTTTGACAGTGCCAAGTGCCTCCTGCAAACTGACATCAGGAACCTGGCCTGGTGACTTTTGTTTCTCAGGGGAAAGGGCATCGTTCGTGTCCAGTGCCCGGTGGCCTGGAGTGGCCAGCAGCCTACTGAACTTCCGCACAGATGAGGATACCTCCCAGATGCAAGATGCCCATACAGGTACGTGTGGCTGGTTTGACAGTGCTAAGTGCCTCCTGCAAACTGACATCAGGAACCTGGCCAGGTGACTTTTGTTTCTCTGGGGAAAGGCCATCGTTCCACTCCACGGCCAGGTGGCCTGGAGTGGCCGGCTGCCTGTTGAAATTCCGCACGGATGAGGATACCTCCCAGATGAAAGGAGCCCCCAGAGGCAACTGTGGCTGGTTTGACAGTGCCAAGTGCTTCCTGCAAACTGACATCAGAAACCTGGCCTGGTGATTTTCTTTCTCCGGGGAAAGGCCATGGTTCATGTCCAGGGCCCGGTTGCCCCTACTTGCCTGCTGCCTGCTGAAATTCCACACGGATCAGGATACCTCCCAGATGTAAGGTGCCACCACAGGCAACTGTGGCTGGTTTGACAGTGCCAAGTGCCTCCTGCAAACTGACATCAGGAACCTGGCCTTGTGAGTTTTGTTTCTCTGGGGAAAGGCCATCATTCTTGTTCAGAGCCCAGTGGCCCGGAGTGGCCGGCTGCCTGTCTGCTGAAATTCCGCACGGATCAGGATACCTCCCAGATGCAAGGTGCCCCCACAGGCAACTGTGGCTGGTTTGACAGTGCCAAGTGCCTCCTGCAAACTGACATCAGGAACCTGGCCTGGTGACTTTTGTTTCTCTGGGGAAAGGCCATCATGCTTTTCCGGGGCCCGCCGGCCCGGAGTGGCCGGCTGCCTTCTGAAATTCCACACGGTTGAGGATACCTCCCAGATGCAAGGTGCCCCCACAGGCAACTGTGGCTGGTTTGACAGTGCCAAGTGCCTCCTGCAAACTGACATCAGGAACCTGGCCTGGTGACTTTTGTTTCTCTGGGGAAAGGCCATCACTCTTCTCCAATGCCCGGTGGCCCAGAGTGGCCGGCCCCCTGCTGAAATTCCGCACAGGTGAGGATACCTCCCAGATGCAACGTGCCCATAAAGGTAAGTGTGGCTGGTTTGACAGTGCCAAGTGCCTCCTGCAAACTGACATCAGGAACCTGGCCTGGTGAGTTTTGTTTCTCTGGGGAAAGGTCATGGTTCATATCCTGGACCAGTAGTCCAGGAGTGGCCGGCTGCCTGCTGAAATTCTGAACGGATTAGGATGCCGCCCAGATGCAACGTACCACCACAGGCAACTGCGTCTAGTTTGACAGTGCCAAGTGTCTCCTGCAAACTGACATCAGGAACCTGACCTGGTAAGTTTTGTTTCTCTGGGGAAAGGCCATCGTTCCTGTCTGGGGCCCGCTGGCCCGGAGTGGCCGGCTGCCTTCTGAAATTCCACACGGTTGAGGATACCTCCTAGATGCAAGGTGGCCCCACAGGCAACTGTGGCTGGTTTGACAGTGCCAATTGCCTCCTGCAAACAGACATCAGGAACCTGGCCTGGTAACTTGTGTTTCTCTGGGGAAAGGCCATGGTTCATATCCTGGATACGTAGGACCGGAGAGGCCGGCTGCCTGTTGAAATTCCTCACTGATCAGGATGCCGCCGAGATGCAAGATGCCCCCACAGGCACCTGTGGCTGCTTCGACAGTGCCAAGTGCCTCCTGCAAACTGACATCAGGAACCTGGCCGGGTGACTTTTGTTTCTCTGGGGAAAGGCCATGGTTCATATCCTGGACCCGTAGGCCAGGAGTGGCCGGCTGCCTGCTGAAATTCCGAACGGATCAGGATGCCTCCCAGATGCAAGGTGCCCCCAGAGGCAATTGTGGCTGGTTTGACAGTGCCAAGTGCCTCCTGCAAACTGACATCAGGAACCTGGCCTGGTGACATTTATTTCTCTGGGGAAAGGCCATTGTACGTGTCCAGGGCCTAGTGGCCCGGAGTGGCCGGCTGCTTGCTGGACTTCTGCATGGATCAGGATGCCGCCGAGATGCAAGGTGCCCCCACAGGCACCTGTGGCTGGTTTGACAGTGCTAAGTGCCTCCTGCAAACTGACATCAGGAACCTGGCCTGGTGACTTTTGTTTCTCTGGGGAAAGGCCATCGTTCATATCCTACAAACTGTGGCCCAGAGTGGCCGGCTGCCTGCTGAAATTCCGCACGGATCAGGATACCTCCCAGATGCAAGGTGCCCCACGGGAAACTGTGGCTGGTTTGACAGTGCCAAGTGCCTCCTGCCAACTGACATCAAGAACCTGGCCTGGTGACTTTTGTTTCTCTGGGGAAAGGCCATGGTTGGTATCCTGAGCCTGGTGTCCTGGAGTGGCCGTCTGCCTGCTGAAATTCTGGACGGACCAGGATGCCTCCCAGATGCAAGGTGCCCCCAGAGGCAACTTTGGCTGGTTTCACAGTGCCAAGTGCGTCCTGCAAATTGACATCAGGAACCTGGCCTGGTGACTTTTGTTTCTCTGGGGAAAGGTTATTATTCTTGTTCAGAGCCCGGTGGCTCGGAGTGGCCGGCCCCCTGCTGAAATTCCGAACTGATCAGGATACCTCCCAGACCGATAGTACCACCACAGGCAACTGTGGCTGGTTTGACAGTGTCAAGTGCCTCCTGCAAACTGACATCAGGAACCTGGCCTGGTGACTTTTGTTTCTCTGGGGAAAGGCCATTGTTCCTCTCCAGGGCCCGTAGTCCAGAGTGGCCGACTGCCTGCTGAAATTCCTCATGGATCAGGATGCCTCCCACATGAAAGGTGCCCCCACAGGCAACTACGTCTGATTTGACAGTGCCATGTGCCTCCTGCAAACTGATATCAGGAACCAGGCCTGGTGATTTTTCTTTGTCTGGGGAAAGGCCATTGTACGTGTCCAGAGCCTGGTGGCCCGGAGTGGCCGGCTGCCTGCTGAAATTCCAAACGGGTCAGGATTCCTCCCAGAACGAAAGTACCACCACAGGCAACTGTGGCTGGTTTGACAGTGCCTAGTGCCTCCTGCAAACTGACATCAGGAACCTGGACTGGTGACTTTTGTTTCTCTGGGGAAAGGCCATCGTTCGTGTCCAGGGCCGGGTGTCCCTGGGTGTCCGGCTGCCTGCTGAAATTCCGAAAGCATCAGGATACCGCCCAGATGCAATGTGCCCCCACAGGCACCTGTGGCTGGTTTGACAGTGCCAAGTGCCTCCTGCAAACTGACCTCAGGAACCTGGCCTGGTGACTTTTGTTTCTCAGGGGAAAGTCCATGGTTTATATCCTGGACCAGCTGGACCGCAGGGACCGGCTGCTTGCTGAAATTCCGAAAGCACCAGGATGCCTCCCAGATGCAAGCTGTCCTCACAGGTAATTGTGTCTGGTTTGAGAGTGCCAAGTGCCTCCTGCAAACTGACATAGGAAGGCTGGGCTGGTCACTTTGGTTTCTCTGAGGAAAGGCCACGATTCATGTCCAGGGCCTTGCGGCCCGGAGTGGCCCGCTGCCTGCTGAAATTCCGCACAGTTGAGGATACCTCCCTGACGCAAGGTGCCCCCGCAGACAACTGTGGCTGGTTTGACAGTGCCAAGTGCCTTTTGCAAACTGACATCAGGAACCTGGCCTGGTGACTTTTGTTTCTCTGGGGAAAGGTCATGTTTAATGTACAGGGCCGGGTGTCCCGGAGTGGCCAGCTGCCTGCTGAAATTCCGCACGGATCATGATGCCTGCCAGACCAAAGGTACCAGCACAGTCAACTGTGGCTGGTTTGACAGTGCCAAGTGCCTCCTGCAAACTGACATCAGGAACCTGGCCTTGTGACTTTCCTTTCTCTGGGGAAAGACCATGATTCATGTCCAGGGCCTTGCGGCCTGGAGTGCCCGGCTGCCTGCTGAAATTCCGCATGGATCGGGATGCCTCCCAGATGGAAAGTGCCCCCAGAGGCAACTGTGGCTGGTTTGACAGTGCCAAGTGCCTCCTGCAAACTGACATCAGGAACCTGGCCGGGTGACTTTTGTTTCCCTAGGGAAAAGCCGTGGTTCTTGTCCAGGGCCTGGTGGCCCGGAGTGCCCGGCTGCCTGCTGAAATTCCGCATGGATCAGGATGCCTCCCAGATGTAAGGCGCCCCCACAGGCACCTGTGGCTGGTTTGACAGTGCCAAGTGCCTCCTGCAAACTGACATCAGGAACCTGGCCAGGTGACTTTTGTTTCTCTGGGGAAAGGCCATCGTTCCACTCCACGGCCAGGTGGCCTGGAGTGGCCGGCTGCCTGTTGAAATTCCGCACGGATGAGGATACCTCCCAGATGAAAGGAGCCCCCAGAGGCAACTGTGGCTGGTTTGACAGTGCCAAGTGCTTCCTGCAAACTGACATCAGAAACCTGGCCTGGTGATTTTCTTTCTCCGGGGAAAGGCCATGGTTCATGTCCAGGGCCCGGTTGCCCCTACTTGCCTGCTGCCTGCTGAAATTCCACACGGATCAGGATACCTCCCAGATGTAAGGTGCCACCACAGGCAACTGTGGCTGGTTTGACAGTGCCAAGTGCCTCCTGCAAACTGACATCAGGAACCTGGCCTTGTGAGTTTTGTTTCTCTGGGGAAAGGCCATCATTCTTGTTCAGAGCCCAGTGGCCCGGAGTGGCCGGCTGCCTGCTGAAATTCCGCACGGATCAGGATACCTCCCAGATTCAAGGTGCCGCCACAGGCACCTGTGGCTGGCTTGAGAGTGCCAAGTGCCTCCTGCAAACTGACATCAGGAACCTGGCCTGGTGACTTTTGTTTCTCTGGGGAAAGGCCATCATGCTTTTCCGGGGCCCGCCGGCCCGGAGTGGCCGGCTGCCTTCTGAAATTCCACACGGTTGAGGATACCTCCCAGATGCATGGTGCCCCCACAGGCAACTGTGGCTGGTTTGACAGTGCCAAGTGCCTCCTGCAAACTGACATCAGGAACCTGGCCTGGTGACTTTTGTTTCTCTGGGGAAAGGCCATCACTCTTCTCCAATGCCCGGTGGCCCAGAGTGGCCGGCCCCCTGCTGAAATTCCGCACAGGTGAGGATACCTCCCAGATGCAACGTGCCCATAAAGGTAAGTGTGGCTGGTTTGACAGTGCCAAGTGCCTCCTGCAAACTGACATCAGGAACCTGGCCTGGTGAGTTTTGTTTCTCTGGGGAAAGGTCATGGTTCATATCCTGGACCAGTAGTCCAGGAGTGGCCGGCTGCCTGCTGAAATTCTGAACGGATTAGGATGCCGCCCAGATGCAACGTACCACCACAGGCAACTGCATCTAGTTTGACAGTGCCAAGTGCCTCCTGCAAACTGACATCAGGAACCTGACCTGGTAAGTTTTGTTTCTCTGGGGAAAGGCCATCGTTCCTGTCTGGGGCCCGCTGGCCCGGAGTGGCCGGCTGCCTTCTGAAATTCCACACGGTTGAGGATACCTCCTAGATGCAAGGTGGCCCCACAGGCAACTGTGGCTGGTTTGACAGTGCCAAGTGCCTCCTGCAAACAGACATCAGGAACCTGGCCTGGTAACTTGTGTTTCTCTGGGGAAAGGCCATGGTTCATATCCTGGATACGTAGGACCGGAGAGGCCGGCTGCCTGTTGAAATTCCTCACTGATCAGGATGCCGCCGAGATGCAAGATGCCCCCACAGGCACCTGTGGCTGCTTCGACAGTGCCAAGTGCCTCCTGCAAACTGACATCAGGAACCTGGCCGGGTGACTTTTGTTTCTCTGGGGAAAGGCCATGGTTCATATCCTGGACCCGTAGGCCAGGAGTGGCCGGCTGCCTGCTGAAATTCCGAACGGATCAGGATGCCTCCCAGATGCAAGGTGCCCCCAGAGGCAATTGTGGCTGGTTTGACAGTGCCAAGTGCCTCCTGCAAACTGACATCAGGAACCTGGCCTGGTGACATTTATTTCTCTGGGGAAAGGCCATTGTACGTGTCCAGGGCCTAGTGGCCCGGAGTGGCCGGCTGCTTGCTGGACTTCTGCATGGATCAGGATGCCGCCGAGATGCAAGGTGCCCCCACAGGCACCTGTGGCTGGTTTGACAGTGCTAAGTGCCTCCTGCAAACTGACATCAGGAACCTGGCCTGGTGACTTTTGTTTCTCTGGGGAAAGGCCATCGTTCATATCCCACAAACTGTGGCCCAGAGTGGCCGGCTGCCTGCTGAAATTCCGCACGGATCAGGATACCTCCCAGATGCAAGGTGCCCCCAGAGGCAACTTTGGCTGGTTTCACAGTGCCAAGTGCGTCCTGCAAATTGACATCAGGAACCTGGCCTGGTGACTTTTGTTTCTCTGGGGAAAGGTTATTATTCTTGTTCAGAGCCCGGTGGCTCGGAGTGGCCGGCCCCCTGCTGAAATTCCGAACTGATCAGGATACCTCCCAGACCGATAGTACCACCACAGGCAACTGTGGCTGGTTTGACAGTGCCAAGTGCCTCCTGCAAACTGACATCAGGAACCTGGCCTGGTGACTTTTGTTTCTCTGGGGAAAGGCCATTGTTCCTCTCCAGGGCCCGTAGTCCAGAGTGGCCGACTGCCTGCTGAAATTCCTCATGGATCAGGATGCCTCCCACATGAAAGGTGCCCCCACAGGCAACTACGTCTGATTTGACAGTGCCATGTGCCTCCTGCAAACTGATATCAGGAACCAGGCCTGGTGATTTTTCTTTGTCTGGGGAAAGGCCATTGTACGTGTCCAGAGCCTGGTGGCCCGGAGTGGCCGGCTGCCTGCTGAAATTCCAAACGGGTCAGGATGCCTCCCAGAACGAAAGTACCACCACAGGCAACTGTGGCTGGTTTGACAGTGCCTAGTGCCTCCTGCAAACTGACATCAGGAACCTGGACTGGTGACTTTTGTTTCTCTGGGGAAAGGCCATCGTTCGTGTCCAGGGCCGGGTGTCCCTGGGTGTCCGGCTGCCTGCTGAAATTCCGAAAGCATCAGGATACCGCCCAGATGCAATGTGCCCCCACAGGCACCTGTGGCTGGTTTGACAGTGCCAAGTGCCTCCTGCAAACTGACCTCAGGAACCTGGCCTGGTGACTTTTGTTTCTCAGGGGAAAGTCCATGGTTTATATCCTGGACCAGCTGGACCGCAGGGACCGGCTGCTTGCTGAAATTCCGAAAGCACCAGGATGCCTCCCAGATGCAAGCTGTCCCCACAGGTAATTGTGTCTGGTTTGAGAGTGCCAAGTGCCTCCTGCAAACTGACATAGGAAGGCTGGGCTGGTCACTTTGGTTTCTCTGAGGAAAGGCCACGATTCATGTCCAGGGCCTTGCGGCCCGGAGTGGCCCGCTGCCTGCTGAAATTCCGCACAGTTGAGGATACCTCCCTGACGCAAGGTGCCCCCGCAGACAACTGTGGCTGGTTTGACAGTGCCAAGTGCCTTTTGCAAACTGACATCAGGAACCTGGCCTGGTGACTTTTGTTTCTCTGGGGAAAGGTCATGTTTAATGTACAGGGCGGGGTGTCCCGGAGTGGCCAGCTGCCTGCTGAAATTCCGCACGGATCATGATGCCTGCCAGACCAAAGGTACCAGCACAGTCAACTGTGGCTGGTTTGACAGTGCCAAGTGCCTCCTGCAAACTGACATCAGGAACCTGGCCTTGTGACTTTCCTTTCTCTGGGGAAAGACCATGATTCATGTCCAGGGCCTTGCGGCCTGGAGTGCCCGGCTGCCTGCTGAAATTCCGCATGGATCGGGATGCCTCCCAGATGGAAAGTGCCCCCAGAGGCAACTGTGGCTGGTTTGACAGTGCCAAGTGCCTCCTGCAAACTGACATCAAGAACCTGGCCGGGTGACTTTTGTTTCCCTAGGGAAAAGCCGTGGTTCTTGTCCAGGGCCTGGTGGCCCGGAGTGGCCGGCCGCCTGCTGAAATTCCGCATGGATCAGGATGCCTCCCAGATGTAAGGCGCCCCCACAGGCACCTGTGGCTGGTTTGACAGTGCCAAGTGCCTCCTGCAAACTGACATCAGGAACCTGGCCTGGTGACTTTTGTTTCTCTGGGGAAAGACCATAGTTCATGTCCACGGCCTGGTGGCCCGGAGTGGCCGGCTGCCTGCTGAAATTCCGCTTGGATCAGGATGCCTCCCAGATGAAAAGTGCCCCCACAGGCACCTGTGGCTGGTTTGACAGTGCCAAGTGCCTCCTGCCAACTGACATCAAGAACCTGGCCTGGTGACTTTTGTTTCTCTGGGGAAAGGCCATCATTCTTTTCCGAGGCCTGGTGGCCCGTAGTGGCCAGCAGCCTGCTGAAATTCCGAACAGATCAGGATACCTCCCACACCGAAACTAAAACCATAGGCAACTGTGGCTGGTTTGATGGTGCCAAGTGCCTCCTGCAAACAGACATCAGGAACCTGGCCTGGTAAGTTTTGTTTCTCTGGGGAAAGGCCATCGTTCTTGTCCGGGGCCCGTCAGCCCGGAGTGGCCGGCTGCCTGCTGAAATTTCACACGGTTGAGGATACCTCCCAGATGCAAGGTGCCCCCACAGGCAACTGTGGCTGGTTTGACAGTGCCATGTGCCTCCTGCAAACTGACATCAGGAACCTGACCCGGTGACATTCGTTTCTCTGGAGAAAGACCATGATTCATGTCCAGGGCCTTGCGGCCTGGAGTGCCCGGCTGCCTGCTGAAATTCCGCATGGATCAGGATGCCTCCCAGATGGAAAGTGCCCCCAGAGGCAACTGTGGCTGGTTTGACAGTGCCAAGTGCCTCCTGCAAACTGACATCAGGAACCTGGCCTGGTGACTTTTGTTTCTCTGGGGAAAGGGCATCGTTCGTGTCCAGTGCCCGGTGGCCTGGTGTGGCCACCAGCCTGCTGAACTTCCGCACAGATGAGGATACCTCCCAGATGCAAGGTGCCCATACAGTTACGTGTGGCAGGTTTGACAGTGCCAAGTGCCTCCTGCAAACTGACATCAGGAACCTGGCCTGGTGACTTTTGTTTCTCTGGGGAAAGGCCATGGTTCATATCCTGGATACGTAGGACCGGAGAGGCCGGCTGCCTGTTGAAATTCCTCACTGATCAGGATGCCGCCGAGATGCAAGATGCCCCCACAGGCCCCTGTGGCTGCTTCGACAGTGCCAAGTGCCTCCTGCAAACTGA
Source organism: Passer domesticus (assembly GCF_036417665.1). Classification (NCBI taxonomy): domain Eukaryota; kingdom Metazoa; phylum Chordata; class Aves; order Passeriformes; family Passeridae; genus Passer; species Passer domesticus. Next base: position 62,472,954 of record NC_087474.1, read on the forward strand.
CATCAGGAACCTGGCCTGGTGACTTTTGTTTCTCTGGGGAAAGGCCATGGTTCATATCCTGGACCCGTAGTCCCGGAGTGGCCCGCTGCCTGCTGAAATTCCGAACGGATCAGGATGCCTCCCAGATGCAAAGTGCCCCCAGCGGCAATTGTGGCTGGTTTGACAGTGCCAAGTGCCTCCTGCAAACTGACATCAGGAACCTGGCCTGGTGACATTTATTTCTCTGGGGAAAGGCCATTGTACGTGTCCAAGACCTAGTGGCCCGGAGTGGCCGGCTGCTTGCTGGAATTCTGCATGGCTCAGGATGCCGCCGAGATGCAAGGTGCCCCCTCAGGCACCTGTGGCTGGTTTGACAGTGCCATGTGCCTCCTGCAAACTGACATCAGGAACCTGGCCTGGTGACTTTTGTTTCTCTGGGGAAAGGCCATGGTTCATATCCTACAAACTGTGGCCCATAGTGGCCGGCTGCCTGCTGAAATTCCGCACGGATCAGGATACCTCCCAGATGCAAGGTGCCCCACGGGAAACTGTGGCTGGTTTGACAGTGCCAAGTGCCTCCTGCCAACTGACATCAAGAACCTGGCCTGGTGACTTTTGTTTCTCTGGGGAAAGGCCATGGTTGGTATCCTGAGCCTGGTGTCCTGGAGTGGCCGTCTGCCTGCTAAAATTCTGGACGGACCTGGATGCCGCCAAGATGCAAGGTGCCCCCAGAGGCAACTGTGGCTGGTTTGACAGTGCCAAGTGCTTCCTGCAAACTGACATCAGAAACCTGGCCTGGTGATTTTCTTTCTCAGGGGAAAGGCCATGGTTCATGTCCAGGGCCCGGTGACTCGCAGTTGCCTGCTGCCTGCTGAAATTCCACACGGATCCGGATACCTCCCAGATGCAAGGTGCCCCTACAGGCAACTTTGGCTGGTTTGACAGTGCCAAGTGCGTCCTGCAAATTGACATCAGGAACCTGGCCTGGTGACTTTTGTTTCTCTGGGGAAAGGTTATTATTCTTGTTCAGAGCCCGGTGGCTCGGAGTGGCCGGCCCCCTGCTGAAATTCCGAACTGATCAGGATACCTCCCAGACCGAAACTAAAAGCATAGGCCGCTGTGGCTGGTTTGACAGTGCCAAGTGCCTCCTGCAAACTGACATCAGGAACCTGGCCTGGTAGGTTTTGTTTCTCTGGGGAAAGGCAATCGTTCTTGTCCGGGGCCCGCCGGCCCGGAGTGGCCGGCTGCCTGCTGAAATTCCACACGGTTGAAGATACCTCCCAGATGCAAGGTGCCCCCACAGGCAACTGTGGCTGGTTTGACAGTGCCATGTGCCTCCTGCAAAATGACATCAGGAACCTGGCCTTGTGACTTTCCTTTCTCTGGGGAAAGACCATGATTCATGTCCAGAGCCTTGCGGCCTGGAGTGGCCGGCTGCCTGCTGGAATTCCGCATGGATCTGGATACCTCCCAGATGAAAAGCGCCCCCACAGGCACCTGTGGCTGGTTTGACAGTGCCAAGTGCCTCCTGCAAACTGACATCAGGAACCTGGCCTGGTGACTTTTGTTTCTCTGCGGAAAGACCATAGTTCATGTCCACGGCCTGGTGGCCCGGAGTGGCCGGCTGCCTGCTGAAATTCCGCTTGGATCAGGATGCCTCCCAGATGGAAAGTGCCCCCACAGGCACCTGTGGCTGGTTTGACAGTGCCAAGTGCCTCCTGCAAACTGACATCAGGAACCTGGCCGGGTAACTTTTGTTTCTCTGGGGAAAGGCCATCGTTCTTGTCCGGGGCCCGCTGGCCCGGAGTGGCCGGCTGCCTGCTGAAATTCCACACGGTTGAGGCTACCTCCCAGATGCAAGGCGCCCCCACAGGCAACTGTGGCTGGTTTGACAGTGCCAAGTGCGTCCTGCAAATTGACATCAGGAACCTGGCCTGGTGACTTTTGTTTCTCTGGGGAAAGGTTATTATTCTTGTTCAGAGCCCGGTGGCTCGGAGTGGCCGGCTGCCTGCTGAAATTCCGCATGGATCCGGATACCTCCCAGGTTCAAGGTGCCGCCACAGGCAACTGTGGCTGGTTTGACAGTGACAAGCGCCTCCTGCAAACTGACATCAGGAACCTGGCCTGGTGACTTTTGTTTCTCATGGGAAGTGCCATCGTTCGTGTCCCGTACTCGGAGGCCAGGAGTGGCCGGCTGCCTGCTGAAATTCCGCACGGATCAGGATACCTCCCAGACCGAAACTAAAAGCATAGGCCGCTGTGGCTGGTTTGACAGTGCCAAGTGCCTCCTGCAAACTGACATCAGGAACCTGGCCTGGTAGGTTTTGTTTCTCTGGGGAAAGGCAATCGTTCTTGTCCGGGGCCCGCCGGCCCGGAGTGGCCGGCTGCCTGCTGAAATTCCACACGGTTGAAGATACCTCCCAGATGCAAGGTGCCCCCACAGGCAACTGTGGCTGGTTTGACAGTGCCATGTGCCTCCTGCAAAATGACATCAGGAACCTGGCCTTGTGACTTTCCTTTCTCTGGGGAAAGACCATGATTCATGTCCAGAGCCTTGCGGCCTGGAGTGGCCGGCTGCCTGCTGGAATTCCGCATGGATCTGGATACCTCCCAGATGAAAAGCGCCCCCACAGGCACCTGTGGCTGGTTTGACAGTGCCAAGTGCCTCCTGCAAACTGACATCAGGAACCCGGCCTGGTGACTTTTGTTTCTCTGCGGAAAGACCATAGTTCATGTCCACGGCCTGGTGGCCCGGAGTGGCCGGCTGCCTGCTGAAATTCCGCTTGGATCAGGATGCCTCCCAGATGGAAAGTGCCCCCACAGGCACCTGTGGCTGGTTTGACAGTGCCAAGTGCCTCCTGCAAACTGACATCAGGAACCTGGCCGGGTAACTTTTGTTTCTCTGGGGAAAGGCCATCGTTCTTGTCCGGGGCCCGCTGGCCCGGAGTGGCCGGCTGCCTGCTGAAATTCCACACGGTTGAGGCTACCTCCCAGATGCAAGGCGCCCCCACAGGCAACTGTGGCTGGTTTGACAGTGCCAAGTGCGTCCTGCAAATTGACATCAGGAACCTGGCCTGGTGACTTTTGTTTCTCTGGGGAAAGGTTATTATTCTTGTTCAGAGCCCGGTGGCTCGGAGTGGCCGGCTGCCTGCTGAAATTCCGCGTGGATCCGGATACCTCCCAGGTTCAAGGTGCCGCCACAGGCAACTGTGGCTGGTTTGACAGTGACAAGCGCCTCCTGCAAACTGACATCAGGAACCTGGCCTGGTGACTTTTGTTTCTCTGGGGAAAGGTCATGGTTAATGTACAGGGCCGGGTGTCCCGGAGTGGCCAGCTGCCTGCTGAAATTCCGCACGGATCAGGATGCCTGCCAGACCAAAGGTACCAGCACAGTCAACTGTGGCTGGTTTGACAGTGCCAAGTGCCTCCTGCAAACTGACATCAGGAACCTGGCCTGGTGACTTTTGTTTCTCTGGGGAAAGGCCATGGTTCATGTCCACGGCCTGGTGGCCCGGAGTGTCCGGCTGCCTGCTGAAATTCTGCATGGATCAGGATGCCTCCCAGATGAAAAATACCCCCAGAGGCAACTGTGGCTGGTTTGACAGTGCCAAGTGCCTCCTGCAAACTGACATCAGGAACCTGGCCTGGTGACTTTTGTTTCTCTGGGGAAAGGCCATCATTCTTTTCCGGGGCCCGCTGGCCCGGAGTGGCCGGCAGCCTGCTGAAATTCCGCACGGATCAGGATACCTCCCAGACCGAAACTAAAATCATAGGCCGCTGTGGCTGGTTTGACAGTGCCAAGTGCCTCCTGCAAACTGACATCAGGAACCTGGCCTGGTGACTTTTGTTTCTCTGGGGAAAGGCAATCGTTCTTGTCCGGGGCCCGCCGGCCCGGAGTGGCCGGCTGCCTGCTGAAATTCCTCACGGATCAGGATACCTCCCAGATGCAAGGTGCCCCCACAGGCAACTGTGGCTGGTTTGACAGTGCCATGTGCCTCCTGCAAAATGACATCAGGAACCTGGCCTTGTGACTTTCCTTTCTCTGGGGAAAGACCATGATTCATGTCCAGGGCATTGCGGCCTGGAGTGGCCGGCTGCCTGCTGAAATTCCGCATGGATCGGGATGCCTCCCAGATGGAAAGTGCCCCCAGAGGCAACTGTGGCTGGTTTGACAGTGCCAAGTGCCTCCTGCAAACTGACATCAGGAACCTGGCCGGGTGACTTTTGTTTCCCTAGGGAAAAGCCGTGGTTCTTGTCCAGGGCCTGGTGGCCCGGAGTGGCCGGCCGCCTGCTGAAATTCTGCATGGATCAGGATGCCTCCCAGATGAAAAGATGCCCCCACAGGCACCTGTGGCTGGTTTGACAGTGCCAAGTGCCTCCTGCAAACTGACATCAGGAACCTGGCCTGGTGACTTTTGTTTCTCTGCGGAAAGACCATAGTTCATGTCCACGGCCTGGTGGCCCGGAGTGGCCGGCTGCCTGCTGAAATTCCTCTTGGATCAGGATGCCTCCCAGATGAAAAGTGCCCCCAGAGGCAACTGTGGCTGGTTTGACAGTGCCAAGTGCCTCCTGCAAACTGACATCAGGAACCTGGCCTGGTAAGTTTTGTTTCTCTGGGGAAAGGCCATCGTTCTTGTCCGGGGCCCGTCAGCCCGGAGTGCCCGGCTGCCTGCTGAAATTCCGCATGGATCAGGATGCCTCCCAGATGGAAAGTGCCCCCACAGCCAACTGTGGCTGGTTTGACAGTGCCAAGTGCCTCCTGCAAACTGACATCAGGAACCTGGCCTGGTGACTTTTGTTTCTCTGGGGAAAGGCCATGGTTCATATCCTACAAACTGTGGCCCATAGTGGCCGGCTGCCTGCTGAAATTCCGCACGGATCAGGATACCTCCCAGATGCAAGGTGCCCCACGGGAAACTGTGGCTGGTTTGACAGTGCCAAGTGCCTCCTGCCAACTGACATCAAGAACCTGGCCTGGTGACTTTTGTTTCTCTGGGGAAAGGCCATGGTTGGTATCCTGAGCCTGGTGTCCTGGAGTGGCCGTCTGCCTGCTAAAATTCTGGACGGACCTGGATGCCGCCAAGATGCAAGGTGCCCCCAGAGGCAATTGTGGCTGGTTTGACAGTGCCAAGTGCTTCCTGCAAACTGACATCAGAAACCTGGCCTGGTGATTTTCTTTCTCAGGGGAAAGGCCATGGTTCATGTCCAGGGCCCGGTGACTCGCAGTTGCCTGCTGCCTGCTGAAATTCCACACGGATCCGGATACCTCCCAGATGCAAGGTGCCCCTACAGGCAACTTTGGCTGGTTTGACAGTGCCAAGTGCGTCCTGCAAATTGACATCAGGAACCTGGCCTGGTGACTTTTGTTTCTCTGGGGAAAGGTTATTATTCTTGTTCAGAGCCCGGTGGCTCGGAGTGGCCGGCCCCCTGCTGAAATTCCGAACTGATCAGGATACCTCCCAGACCGAAACTAAAAGCATAGGCCGCTGTGGCTGGTTTGACAGTGCCAAGTGCCTCCTGCAAACTGACATCAGGAACCTGGCCTGGTAGGTTTTGTTTCTCTGGGGAAAGGCAATCGTTCTTGTCCGGGGCCCGCCGGCCCGGAGTGGCCGGCTGCCTGCTGAAATTCCACACGGTTGAAGATACCTCCCAGATGCAAGGTGCCCCCACAGGCAACTGTGGCTGGTTTGACAGTGCCATGTGCCTCCTGCAAAATGACATCAGGAACCTGGCCTTGTGACTTTCCTTTCTCTGGGGAAAGACCATGATTCATGTCCAGAGCCTTGCGGCCTGGAGTGGCCGGCTGCCTGCTGGAATTCCGCATGGATCTGGATACCTCCCAGATGAAAAGCGCCCCCACAGGCACCTGTGGCTGGTTTGACAGTGCCAAGTGCCTCCTGCAAACTGACATCAGGAACCTGGCCTGGTGACTTTTGTTTCTCTGCGGAAAGACCATAGTTCATGTCCACGGCCTGGTGGCCCGGAGTGGCCGGCTGCCTGCTGAAATTCCGCTTGGATCAGGATGCCTCCCAGATGAAAAGTGCCCCCACAGGCACCTGTGGCTGGTTTGACAGTGCCAAGTGCCTCCTGCAAACTGACATCAGGAACCTGGCCTGGTGACTTTTGTTTCTCTGCGGAAAGGCCATCACTCTTCTCCAATGCCCGGTGGCCCAGAGTGGCCGGCCCCCTGCTGAAATTCCGCACAGGTGAGGATACCTCCCAGATGCAACGTGCCCATAAAGGTAAGTGTGGCTGGTTTGACAGTGCCAAGTGCCTCCTGCAAACTGACATCAGGAACCTGGCCTGGTGAGTTTTGTTTCTCTGGGGAAAGGTCATGGTTCATATCCTGGACCAGTAGTCCAGGAGTGGCCGGCTGCCTGCTGAAATTCTGAACGGATTAGGATGCCGCCCAGATGCAACGTACCACCACAGGCAACTGCGTCTAGTTTGACAGTGCCAAGTGCCTCCTGCAAACTGACATCAGGAACCTGACCTGGTAAGTTTTGTTTCTCTGGGGAAAGGCCATCGTTCCTGTCTGGGGCCCGCTGGCCCGGAGTGGCCGGCTGCCTTCTGAAATTCCACACGGTTGAGGATACCTCCTAGATGCAAGGTGGCCCCACAGGCAACTGTGGCTGGTTTGACAGTGCCAAGTGCCTCCTGCAAACAGACATCAGGAACCTGGCCTGGTAACTTGTGTTTCTCTGGGGAAAGGCCATGGTTCATATCCTGGATACGTAGGACCGGAGAGGCCGGCTGCCTGTTGAAATTCCTCACTGATCAGGATGCCGCCGAGATGCAAGATGCCCCCACAGGCACCTGTGGCTGCTTCGACAGTGCCAAGTGCCTCCTGCAAACTGACATCAGGAACCTGGCCGGGTGACTTTTGTTTCTCTGGGGAAAGGCCATGGTTCATATCCTGGACCCGTAGGCCAGGAGTGGCCGGCTGCCTGCTGAAATTCCGAACGGATCAGGATGCCTCCCAGATGCAAGGTGCCCCCAGAGGCAATTGTGGCTGGTTTGACAGTGCCAAGTGCCTCCTGCAAACTGACATCAGGAACCTGGCCTGGTGACATTTATTTCTCTGGGGAAAGGCCATTGTACGTGTCCAGGGCCTAGTGGCCCGGAGTGGCCGGCTGCTTGCTGGACTTCTGCATGGATCAGGATGCCGCCGAGATGCAAGGTGCCCCCACAGGCACCTGTGGCTGGTTTGACAGTGCTAAGTGCCTCCTGCAAACTGACATCAGGAACCTGGCCTGGTGACTTTTGTTTCTCTGGGGAAAGGCCATCGTTCATATCCTACAAACTGTGGCCCAGAGTGGCCGGCTGCCTGCTGAAATTCCGCACGGATCAGGATACCTCCCAGATGCAAGGTGCCCCCAGAGGCAACTTTGGCTGGTTTCACAGTGCCAAGTGCGTCCTGCAAATTGACATCAGGAACCTGGCCTGGTGACTTTTGTTTCTCTGGGGAAAGGTTATTATTCTTGTTCAGAGCCCGGTGGCTCGGAGTGGCCGGCCCCCTGCTGAAATTCCGAACTGATCAGGATACCTCCCAGACCGATAGTACCACCACAGGCAACTGTGGCTGGTTTGACAGTGCCAAGTGCCTCCTGCAAACTGACATCAGGAACCTGGCCTGGTGACTTTTGTTTCTCTGGGGAAAGGCCATTGTTCCTCTCCAGGGCCCGTAGTCCAGAGTGGCCGACTGCCTGCTGAAATTCCTCATGGATCAGGATGCCTCCCACATGAAAGGTGCCCCCACAGGCAACTACGTCTGATTTGACAGTGCCATGTGCCTCCTGCAAACTGATATCAGGAACCAGACCTGGTGATTTTTCTTTGTCTGGGGAAAGACCATTGTACGTGTCCAGAGCCTGGTGGCCCGGAGTGGCCGGCTGCCTGCTGAAATTCCAAACGGGTCAGGATGCCTCCCAGAACGAAAGTACCACCACAGGCAACTGTGGCTGGTTTGACAGTGCCTAGTGCCTCCTGCAAACTGACATCAGGAACCTGGACTGGTGACTTTTGTTTCTCTGGGGAAAGGCCATCGTTCGTGTCCAGGGCCGGGTGTCCCTGGGTGTCCGGCTGCCTGCTGAAATTCCGAAAGCATCAGGATACCGCCCAGATGCAATGTGCCCCCACAGGCACCTGTGGCTGGTTTGACAGTGCCAAGTGCCTCCTGCAAACTGACCTCAGGAACCTGGCCTGGTGACTTTTGTTTCTCAGGGGAAAGTCCATGGTTTATATCCTGGACCAGCTGGACCGCAGGGACCGGCTGCTTGCTGAAATTCCGAAAGCACCAGGATGCCTCCCAGATGCAAGCTGTCCCCACAGGTAATTGTGTCTGGTTTGAGAGTGCCAAGTGCCTCCTGCAAACTGACATAGGAAGGCTGGGCTGGTCACTTTGGTTTCTCTGAGGAAAGGCCACGATTCATGTCCAGGGCCTTGCGGCCCGGAGTGGCCCGCTGCCTGCTGAAATTCCGCACAGTTGAGGATACCTCCCTGACGCAAGGTTCCCCCGCAGACAACTGTGGCTGGTTTGACAGTGCCAAGTGCCTTTTGCAAACTGACATCAGGAACCTGGCCTGGTGACTTTTGTTTCTCTGGGGAAAGGTCATGTTTAATGTACAGGGCGGGGTGTCCCGGAGTGGCCAGCTGCCTGCTGAAATTCCGCACGGATCATGATGCCTGCCAGACCAAAGGTACCAGCACAGTCAACTGTGGCTGGTTTGACAGTGCCAAGTGCCTCCTGCAAACTGACATCAGGAACCTGGCCTTGTGACTTTCCTTTCTCTGGGGAAAGACCATGATTCATGTCCAGGGCCTTGCGGCCTGGAGTGCCCGGCTGCCTGCTGAAATTCCGCATGGATCGGGATGCCTCCCAGATGGAAAGTGCCCCCAGAGGCAACTGTGGCTGGTTTGACAGTGCCAAGTGCCTCCTGCAAACTGACATCAAGAACCTGGCCGGGTGACTTTTGTTTCCCTAGGGAAAAGCCGTGGTTCTTGTCCAGGGCCTGGTGGCCCGGAGTGGCCGGCCGCCTGCTGAAATTCCGCATGGATCAGGATGCCTCCCAGATGTAAGGCGCCCCCACAGGCACCTGTGGCTGGTTTGACAGTGCCAAGTGCCTCCTGCAAACTGACATCAGGAACCTGGCCTGGTGACTTTTGTTTCTCTGGGGAAAGACCATAGTTCATGTCCACGGCCTGGTGGCCCGGAGTGGCCGGCTGCCTGCTGAAATTCCGCTTGGATCAGGATGCCTCCCAGATGAAAAGTGCCCCCACAGGCACCTGTGGCTGGTTTGACAGTGCCAAGTGCCTCCTGCCAACTGACATCAAGAACCTGGCCTGGTGACTTTTGTTTCTCTGGGGAAAGGCCATCATTCTTTTCCGAGGCCTGGTGGCCCGTAGTGGCCAGCAGCCTGCTGAAATTCCGAACAGATCAGGATACCTCCCACACCGAAACTAAAACCATAGGCAACTGTGGCTGGTTTGATGGTGCCAAGTGCCTCCTGCAAACAGACATCAGGAACCTGGCCTGGTAAGTTTTGTTTCTCTGGGGAAAGGCCATCGTTCTTGTCCGGGGCCCGTCAGCCCGGAGTGGCCGGCTGCCTGCTGAAATTTCACACGGTTGAGGATACCTCCCAGATGCAAGGTGCCCCCACAGGCAACTGTGGCTGGTTTGACAGTGCCATGTGCCTCCTGCAAACTGACATCAGGAACCTGACCCGGTGACATTCGTTTCTCTGGAGAAAGACCATGATTCATGTCCAGGGCCTTGCGGCCTGGAGTGCCCGGCTGCCTGCTGAAATTCCGCATGGATCAGGATGCCTCCCAGATGGAAAGTGCCCCCAGAGGCAACTGTGGCTGGTTTGACAGTGCCAAGTGCCTCCTGCAAACTGACATCAGGAACCTGGCCTGGTGACTTTTGTTTCTCTGGGGAAAGGGCATCGTTCGTGTCCAGTGCCCGGTGGCCTGGTGTGGCCACCAGCCTGCTGAACTTCCGCACAGATGAGGATACCTCCCAGATGCAAGGTGCCCATACAGTTACGTGTGGCAGGTTTGACAGTGCCAAGTGCCTCCTGCAAACTGACATCAGGAACCTGGCCTGGTGACTTTTGTTTCTCTGGGGAAAGGCCATGGTTCATATCCTGGATACGTAGGACCGGAGAGGCCGGCTGCCTGTTGAAATTCCTCACTGATCAGGATGCCGCCGAGATGCAAGATGCCCCCACAGGCCCCTGTGGCTGCTTCGACAGTGCCAAGTGCCTCCTGCAAACTGACATCAGGAACCTGGCCTGGTGACTTTTGTTTTTCTGGGGAAAGGCCATGGTTCATATCCTGGACCCGTAGTCCCGGAGTGGCCCGCTGCCTGCTGAAATTCCGAACGGATCAGGATGCCTCCCAGATGCAAAGTGCCCCCAGCGGCAATTGTGGCTGGTTTGACAGTGCCAAGTGCCTCCTGCAAACTGACATCAGGAACCTGGCCTGGTGACATTTATTTCTCTGGGGAAAGGCCATTGTACGTGTCCAAGACCTAGTGGCCCGGAGTGGCCGGCTGCTTGCTGGAATTCTGCATGGCTCAGGATGCCGCCGAGATGCAAGGTGCCCCCTCAGGCACCTGTGGCTGGTTTGACAGTGCCATGTGCCTCCTGCAAACTGACATCAGGAACCTGGCCTGGTGACTTTTGTTTCTCTGGGGAAAGGCCATGGTTCATATCCTACAAACTGTGGCCCATAGTGGCCGGCTGCCTGCTGAAATTCCGCACGGATCAGGATACCTCCCAGATGCAAGGTGCCCCACGGGAAACTGTGGCTGGTTTGACAGTGCCAAGTGCCTCCTGCCAACTGACATCAAGAACCTGGCCTGGTGACTTTTGTTTCTCTGGGGAAAGGCCATGGTTGGTATCCTGAGCCTGGTGTCCTGGAGTGGCCGTCTGCCTGCTAAAATTCTGGACGGACCTGGATGCCGCCAAGATGCAAGGTGCCCCCAGAGGCAACTGTGGCTGGTTTGACAGTGCCAAGTGCTTCCTGCAAACTGACATCAGAAACCTGGCCTGGTGATTTTCTTTCTCAGGGGAAAGGCCATGGTTCATGTCCAGGGCCCGGTGACTCGCAGTTGCCTGCTGCCTGCTGAAATTCCACACGGATCCGGATACCTCCCAGATGCAAGGTGCCCCTACAGGCAACTTTGGCTGGTTTGACAGTGCCAAGTGCGTCCTGCAAATTGACATCAGGAACCTGGCCTGGTGACTTTTGTTTCTCTGGGGAAAGGTTATTATTCTTGTTCAGAGCCCGGTGGCTCGGAGTGGCCGGCCCCCTGCTGAAATTCCGAACTGATCAGGATACCTCCCAGACCGAAACTAAAAGCATAGGCCGCTGTGGCTGGTTTGACAGTGCCAAGTGCCTCCTGCAAACTGACATCAGGAACCTGGCCTGGTAGGTTTTGTTTCTCTGGGGAAAGGCAATCGTTCTTGTCCGGGGCCCGCCGGCCCGGAGTGGCCGGCTGCCTGCTGAAATTCCACACGGTTGAAGATACCTCCCAGATGCAAGGTGCCCCCACAGGCAACTGTGGCTGGTTTGACAGTGCCATGTGCCTCCTGCAAAATGACATCAGGAACCTGGCCTTGTGACTTTCCTTTCTCTGGGGAAAGACCATGATTCATGTCCAGAGCCTTGCGGCCTGGAGTGGCCGGCTGCCTGCTGGAATTCCGCATGGATCTGGATACCTCCCAGATGAAAAGCGCCCCACAGGCACCTGTGGCTGGTTTGACAGTGCCAAGTGCCTCCTGCAAACTGACATCAGGAACCTGGCCTGGTGACTTTTGTTTCTCTGCGGAAAGACCATAGTTCATGTCCACGGCCTGGTGGCCCGGAGTGGCCGGCTGCCTGCTGAAATTCCGCTTGGATCAGGATGCCTCCCAGATGAAAAGTGCCCCCACAGGCACCTGTGGCTGGTTTGACAGTGCCAAGTGCCTCCTGCAAACTGACATCAGGAACCTGGCCGGGTAACTTTTGTTTCTCTGGGGAAAGGCCATCGTTCTTGTCCGGGGCCCGCTGGCCCGGAGTGGCCGGCTGCCTGCTGAAATTCCACACGGTTGAGGCTACCTCCCAGATGCAAGGCGCCCCCACAGGCAACTGTGGCTGGTTTGACAGTGCCAAGTGCGTCCTGCAAATTGACATCAGGAACCTGGCCTGGTGACTTTTGTTTCTCTGGGGAAAGGTTATTATTCTTGTTCAGAGCCCGGTGGCTCGGAGTGGCCGGCTGCCTGCTGAAATTCCGCATGGATCCGGATACCTCCCAGGTTCAAGGTGCCGCCACAGGCAACTGTGGCTGGTTTGACAGTGACAAGCGCCTCCTGCAAACTGACATCAGGAACCTGGCCTGGTGACTTTTGTTTCTCATGGGAAGTGCCATCGTTCGTGTCCCGTACTCGGAGGCCAGGAGTAGCCGGCTGCCTGCTGAAATTCCGCACGGATCAGGATACCTCCCAGACCGAAACTAAAAGCATAGGCCGCTGTGGCTGGTTTGACAGTGCCAAGTGCCTCCTGCAAACTGACATCAGGAACCTGGCCTGGTAGGTTTTGTTTCTCTGGGGAAAGGCAATCGTTCTTGTCCGGGGCCCGCCGGCCCGGAGTGGCCGGCTGCCTGCTGAAATTCCACACGGTTGAAGATACCTCCCAGATGCAAGGTGCCCCCACAGGCAACTGTGGCTGGTTTGACAGTGCCATGTGCCTCCTGCAAAATGACATCAGGAACCTGGCCTTGTGACTTTCCTTTCTCTGGGGAAAGACCATGATTCATGTCCAGAGCCTTGCGGCCTGGAGTGGCCGGCTGCCTGCTGGAATTCCGCATGGATCTGGATACCTCCCAGATGAAAAGCGCCCCCACAGGCACCTGTGGCTGGTTTGACAGTGCCAAGTGCCTCCTGCAAACTGACATCAGGAACCTGGCCTGGTGACTTTTGTTTCTCTGCGGAAAGACCATAGTTCATGTCCACGGCCTGGTGGCCCGGAGTGGCCGGCTGCCTGCTGAAATTCCGCTTGGATCAGGATGCCTCCCAGATGGAAAGTGCCCCCACAGGCACCTGTGGCTGGTTTGACAGTGCCAAGTGCCTCCTGCAAACTGACATCAGGAACCTGGCCGGGTAACTTTTGTTTCTCTGGGGAAAGGCCATCGTTCTTGTCCGGGGCCCGCTGGCCCGGAGTGGCCGGCTGCCTGCTGAAATTCCACACGGTTGAGGCTACCTCCCAGATGCAAGGCGCCCCCACAGGCAACTGTGGCTGGTTTGACAGTGCCAAGTGCGTCCTGCAAATTGACATCAGGAACCTGGCCTGGTGACTTTTGTTTCTCTGGGGAAAGGTTATTATTCTTGTTCAGAGCCCGGTGGCTCGGAGTGGCCGGCTGCCTGCTGAAATTCCGCATGGATCCGGATACCTCCCAGGTTCAAGGTGCCGCCACAGGCAACTGTGGCTGGTTTGACAGTGACAAGCGCCTCCTGCAAACTGACATCAGGAACCTGGCCTGGTGACTTTTGTTTCTCTGGGGAAAGGTCATGGTTAATGTACAGGGCCGGGTGTCCCGGAGTGGCCAGCTGCCTGCTGAAATTCCGCACGGATCAGGATGCCTGCCAGACCAAAGGTACCAGCACAGTCAACTGTGGCTGGTTTGACAGTGCCAAGTGCCTCCTGCAAACTGACATCAGGAACCTGGCCTGGTGACTTTTGTTTCTCTGGGGAAAGGCCATGGTTCATGTCCACGGCCTGGTGGCCCGGAGTGTCCGGCTGCCTGCTGAAATTCTGCATGGATCAGGATGCCTCCCAGATGAAAAATACCCCCAGAGGCAACTGTGGCTGGTTTGACAGTGCCAAGTGCCTCCTGCAAACTGACATCAGGAACCTGGCCTGGTGACTTTTGTTTCTCTGGGGAAAGGCCATCATTCTTTTCCGGGGCCCGCTGGCCCGGAGTGGCCGGCAGCCTGCTGAAATTCCGCACGGATCAGGATACCTCCCAGACCGAAACTAAAATCATAGGCCGCTGTGGCTGGTTTGACAGTGCCAAGTGCCTCCTGCAAACTGACATCAGGAACCTGGCCTGGTGACTTTTGTTTCTCTGGGGAAAGGCAATCGTTCTTGTCCGGGGCCCGCCGGCCCGGAGTGGCCGGCTGCCTGCTGAAATTCCTCACGGATCAGGATACCTCCCAGATGCAAGGTGCCCCCACAGGCAACTGTGGCTGGTTTGACAGTGCCATGTGCCTCCTGCAAAATGACATCAGGAACCTGGCCTTGTGACTTTCCTTTCTCTGGGGAAAGACCATGATTCATGTCCAGGGCATTGCGGCCTGGAGTGCCCGGCTGCCTGCTGAAATTCCGCATGGATCGGGATGCCTCCCAGATGGAAAGTGCCCCCAGAGGCAACTGTGGCTGGTTTGACAGTGCCAAGTGCCTCCTGCAAACTGACATCAGGAACCTGGCCGGGTGACTTTTGTTTCCCTAGGGAAAAGCCGTGGTTCTTGTCCAGGGCCTGGTGGCCCGGAGTGGCCGGCCGCCTGCTGAAATTCTGCATGGATCAGGATGCCTCCCAGATGAAAAGATGCCCCCACAGGCACCTGTGGCTGGTTTGACAGTGCCAAGTGCCTCCTGCAAACTGACATCAGGAACCTGGCCTGGTGACTTTTGTTTCTCTGCGGAAAGACCATAGTTCATGTCCACGGCCTGGTGGCCCGGAGTGGCCGGCTGCCTGCTGAAATTCCTCTTGGATCAGGATGCCTCCCAGATGAAAAGTGCCCCCACAGGCAACTGTGGCTGGTTTGACAGTGCCAAGTGCCTCCTGCAAACTGACATCAGGAACCTGGCCTGGTAAGTTTTGTTTCTCTGGGGAAAGGCCATCGTTCTTGTCCGGGGCCCGTCAGCCCGGAGTGCCCGGCTGCCTGCTGAAATTCCGCATGGATCAGGATGCCTCCCAGATGGAAAGTGCCCCCACAGCCAACTGTGGCTGGTTTGACAGTGCCAAGTGCCTCCTGCAAACTGTCATCAGGAACCTGGCCTGGTGACTTTTGTTTCTCTGGGGAAAGGCCATGGTTCATATCCTACAAACTGTGGCCCATAGTGGCCGGCTGCCTGCTGAAATTCCGCACGGATCAGGATACCTCCCAGATGCAAGGTGCCCCACGGGAAACTGTGGCTGGTTTGACAGTGCCAAGTGCCTCCTGCCAACTGACATCAAGAACCTGGCCTGGTGACTTTTGTTTCTCTGGGGAAAGGCCATGGTTGGTATCCTGAGCCTGGTGTCCTGGAGTGGCCGTCTGCCTGCTAAAATTCTGGACGGACCTGGATGCCGCCAAGATGCAAGGTGCCCCCAGAGGCAACTGTGGCTGGTTTGACAGTGCCAAGTGCTTCCTGCAAACTGACATCAGAAACCTGGCCTGGTGATTTTCTTTCTCAGGGGAAAGGCCATGGTTCATGTCCAGGGCCCGGTGACTCGCAGTTGCCTGCTGCCTGCTGAAATTCCACACGGATCCGGATACCTCCCAGATGCAAGGTGCCCCTACAGGCAACTTTGGCTGGTTTGACAGTGCCAAGTGCGTCCTGCAAATTGACATCAGGAACCTGGCCTGGTGACTTTTGTTTCTCTGGGGAAAGGTTATTATTCTTGTTCAGAGCCCGGTGGCTCGGAGTGGCCGGCCCCCTGCTGAAATTCCGAACTGATCAGGATACCTCCCAGACCGAAACTAAAAGCATAGGCCGCTGTGGCTGGTTTGACAGTGCCAAGTGCCTCCTGCAAACTGACATCAGGAACCTGGCCTGGTAGGTTTTGTTTCTCTGGGGAAAGGCAATCGTTCTTGTCCGGGGCCCGCCGGCCCGGAGTGGCCGGCTGCCTGCTGAAATTCCACACGGTTGAAGATACCTCCCAGATGCAAGGTGCCCCCACAGGCAACTGTGGCTGGTTTGACAGTGCCATGTGCCTCCTGCAAAATGACATCAGGAACCTGGCCTTGTGACTTTCCTTTCTCTGGGGAAAGACCATGATTCATGTCCAGAGCCTTGCGGCCTGGAGTGGCCGGCTGCCTGCTGGAATTCCGCATGGATCTGGATACCTCCCAGATGAAAAGCGCCCCCACAGGCACCTGTGGCTGGTTTGACAGTGCCAAGTGCCTCCTGCAAACTGACATCAGGAACCTGGCCTGGTGACTTTTGTTTCTCTGCGGAAAGACCATAGTTCATGTCCACGGCCTGGTGGCCCGGAGTGGCCGGCTGCCTGCTGAAATTCCGCTTGGATCAGGATGCCTCCCAGATGAAAAGTGCCCCCACAGGCACCTGTGGCTGGTTTGACAGTGCCAAGTGCCTCCTGCAAACTGACATCAGGAACCTGGCCTGGTGACTTTTGTTTCTCTGCGGAAAGACCATAGTTCATGTCCACGGCCTGGTGGCCCGGAGTGGCCGGCTGCCTGCTGAAATTCCGCTTGGATCAGGATGCCTCCCAGATGAAAAGTGCCCCCACAGGCACCTGTGGCTGGTTTGACAGTGCCAAGTGCCTCCTGCAAACTGACATCAGGAACCTGGCCTGGTGACTTTTGTTTCTCTGGGGAAAGGCCATGGTTCATGTCCACGGCCTGGTGGCCCGGAGTGTCCGGCTGCCTGCTGAAATTCTGCATGGATCAGGATGCCTCCCAGATGAAAAATACCCCCAGAGGCAACTGTGGCTGGTTTGACAGTGCCAAGTGCCTCCTGCAAACTGACATCAGGAACCTGGCCTGGTGACTTTTGTTTCTCTGGGGAAAGGCCATCATTCTTTTCCGGGGCCCGCTGGCCCGGAGTGGCCGGCAGCCTGCTGAAATTCCGCACGGATCAGGATACCTCCCAGACCGAAACTAAAATCATAGGCCGCTGTGGCTGGTTTGACAGTGCCAAGTGCCTCCTGCAAACTGACATCAGGAACCTGGCCTGGTGACTTTTGTTTCTCTGGGGAAAGGCAATCGTTCTTGTCCGGGGCCCGCCGGCCCGGAGTGGCCGGCTGCCTGCTGAAATTCCTCACGGATCAGGATACCTCCCAGATGCAAGGTGCCCCCACAGGCAACTGTGGCTGGTTTGACAGTGCCATGTGCCTCCTGCAAAATGACATCAGGAACCTGGCCTTGTGACTTTCCTTTCTCTGGGGAAAGACCATGATTCATGTCCAGGGCATTGCGGCCTGGAGTGCCCGGCTGCCTGCTGAAATTCCGCATGGATCGGGATGCCTCCCAGATGGAAAGTGCCCCCAGAGGCAACTGTGGCTGGTTTGACAGTGCCAAGTGCCTCCTGCAAACTGACATCAGGAACCTGGCCGGGTGACTTTTGTTTCCCTAGGGAAAAGCCGTGGTTCTTGTCCAGGGCCTGGTGGCCCGGAGTGGCCGGCCGCCTGCTGAAATTCTGCATGGATCAGGATGCCTCCCAGATGAAAAGATGCCCCCACAGGCACCTGTGGCTGGTTTGACAGTGCCAAGTGCCTCCTGCAAACTGACATCAGGAACCTGGCCTGGTGACTTTTGTTTCTCTGCGGAAAGACCATAGTTCATGTCCACGGCCTGGTGGCCCGGAGTGGCCGGCTGCCTGCTGAAATTCCTCTTGGATCAGGATGCCTCCCAGATGAAAAGTGCCCCCACAGGCAACTGTGGCTGGTTTGACAGTGCCAAGTGCCTCCTGCAAACTGACATCAGGAACCTGGCCTGGTAAGTTTTGTTTCTCTGGGGAAAGGCCATCGTTCTTGTCCGGGGCCCGTCAGCCCGGAGTGCCCGGCTGCCTGCTGAAATTCCGCATGGATCAGGATGCCTCCCAGATGGAAAGTGCCCCCACAGCCAACTGTGGCTGGTTTGACAGTGCCAAGTGCCTCCTGCAAACTGTCATCAGGAACCTGGCCTGGTGACTTTTGTTTCTCTGGGGAAAGGCCATGGTTCATATCCTACAAACTGTGGCCCAGAGTGGCCGGCTGCCTGCTGAAATTCCGCACGGATCAGGATACCTCCCAGATGCAAGGTGCCCCACGGGAAACTGTGGCTGGTTTGACAGTGCCAAGTGCCTCCTGCCAACTGACATCAAGAACCTGGCCTGGTGACTTTTGTTTCTCTGGGGAAAGGCCATGGTTGGTATCCTGAGCCTGGTGTCCTGGAGTGGCCGTCTGCCTGCTAAAATTCTGGACGGACCTGGATGCCGCCAAGATGCAAGGTGCCCCCAGAGGCAACTGTGGCTGGTTTGACAGTGCCAAGTGCTTCCTGCAAACTGACATCAGAAACCTGGCCTGGTGATTTTCTTTCTCAGGGGAAAGGCCATGGTTCATGTCCAGGGCCCGGTGACTCGCAGTTGCCTGCTGCCTGCTGAAATTCCACACGGATCCGGATACCTCCCAGATGCAAGGTGCCCCTACAGGCAACTTTGGCTGGTTTGACAGTGCCAAGTGCGTCCTGCAAATTGACATCAGGAACCTGGCCTGGTGACTTTTGTTTCTCTGGGGAAAGGTTATTATTCTTGTTCAGAGCCCGGTGGCTCGGAGTGGCCGGCCCCCTGCTGAAATTCCGAACTGATCAGGATACCTCCCAGACCGAAACTAAAAGCATAGGCCGCTGTGGCTGGTTTGACAGTGCCAAGTGCCTCCTGCAAACTGACATCAGGAACCTGGCCTGGTAGGTTTTGTTTCTCTGGGGAAAGGCCATCGTTCTTGTCCGGGGCCCGCCGGCCCGGAGTGGCCGGCTGCCTGCTGAAATTCCACACGGTTGAAGATACCTCCCAGATGCAAGGTGCCCCCACAGGCAACTGTGGCTGGTTTGACAGTGCCATGTGCCTCCTGCAAAATGACATCAGGAACCTGGCCTTGTGACTTTCCTTTCTCTGGGGAAAGACCATGATTCATGTCCAGAGCCTTGCGGCCTGGAGTGGCCGGCTGCCTGCTGGAATTCCGCATGGATCTGGATACCTCCCAGATGAAAAGCGCCCCCACAGGCACCTGTGGCTGGTTTGACAGTGCCAAGTGCCTCCTGCAAACTGACATCAGGAACCTGGCCTGGTGACTTTTGTTTCTCTGCGGAAAGACCATAGTTCATGTCCACGGCCTGGTGGCCCGGAGTGGCCGGCTGCCTGCTGAAATTCCGCTTGGATCAGGATGCCTCCCAGATGAAAAGTGCCCCCACAGGCACCTGTGGCTGGTTTGACAGTGCCAAGTGCCTCCTGCAAACTGACATCAGGAACCTGGCCGGGTAACTTTTGTTTCTCTGGGGAAAGGCCATCGTTCTTGTCCGGGGCCCGCTGGCCCGGAGTGGCCGGCTGCCTGCTGAAATTCCACACGGTTGAGGCTACCTCCCAGATGCAAGGCGCCCCCACAGGCAACTGTGGCTGGTTTGACAGTGCCAAGTGCGTCCTGCAAATTGACATCAGGAACCTGGCCTGGTGACTTTTGTTTCTCTGGGGAAAGGTTATTATTCTTGTTCAGAGCCCGGTGGCTCGGAGTGGCCGGCTGCCTGCTGAAATTCCGCATGGATCCGGATACCTCCCAGGTTCAAGGTGACGCCACAGGCAACTGTGGCTGGTTTGACAGTGACAAGCGCCTCCTGCAAACTGACATCAGGAACCCGGCCTGGTGACTTTTGTTTCTCTGGGGAAAGGTCATGGTTAATGTACAGGGCCGGGTGTCCCGGAGTGGCCAGCTGCCTGCTGAAATTCCGCACGGATCAGGATGCCTGCCAGACCAAAGGTACCAGCACAGTCAACTGTGGCTGGTTTGACAGTGCCAAGTGCCTCCTGCAAACTGACATCAGGAACCTGGCCTGGTGACTTTTGTTTCTCTGGGGAAAGGCCATGGTTCATGTCCACGGCCTGGTGGCCCGGAGTGTCCGGCTGCCTGCTGAAATTCTGCATGGATCAGGATGCCTCCCAGATGAAAAATACCCCCAGAGGCAACTGTGGCTGGTTTGACAGTGCCAAGTGCCTCCTGCAAACTGACATCAGGAACCTGGCCAGGTGACTTTTGTTTCTCTGGGGAAAGGCCATCATTCTTTTCCGGGGCCCGCTGGCCCGGAGTGGCCGGCAGCCTGCTGAAATTCCGCACGGATCAGGATACCTCCCAGACCGAAACTAAAATCATAGGCCGCTGTGGCTGGTTTGACAGTGCCAAGTGCCTCCTGCAAACTGACATCAGGAACCTGGCCTGGTGACTTTTGTTTCTCTGGGGAAAGGCAATCGTTCTTGTCCGGGGCCCACCGGCACGGAGTGGCCGGCTGCCTGCTGAAATTCCTCACGGATCAGGATACCTCCCAGATGCAAGGTGCCCCCACAGGCAACTGTGGCTGGTTTGACAGTGCCATGTGCCTCCTGCAAAATGACATCAGGAACCTGGCCTTGTGACTTTCCTTTCTCTGGGGAAAGACCATGATTCATGTCCAGGGCATTGCGGCCTGGAGTGCCCGGCTGCCTGCTGAAATTCCGCATGGATCGGGATGCCTCCCAGATGGAAAGTGCCCCCAGAGGCAACTGTGGCTGGTTTGACAGTGCCAAGTGCCTCCTGCAAACTGACATCAGGAACCTGGCCGGGTGACTTTTGTTTCCCTAGGGAAAAGCCGTGGTTCTTGTCCAGGGCCTGGTGGCCCGGAGTGGCCGGCCGCCTGCTGAAATTCTGCATGGATCAGGATGCCTCCCAGATGAAAAGTGCCCCCACAGGCACCTGTGGCTGGTTTGAAAGTGCCAAGTGCCTCCTGCAAACTGACATCAGGAACCTGGCCTGGTGACTTTTGTTTCTCTGCGGAAAGACCATAGTTCATGTCCACGGCCTGGTGTCCTGGAGTGGCCGGCTGCCTGCTGAAATTCCTCTTGGATCAGGATGCCTCCCAGATGAAAAGTGCCCCCACAGGCAACTGTGGCTGGTTTGACAGTGCCAAGTGCCTCCTGCAAACTGACATCAGGAACCTGGCCTGGTAAGTTTTGTTTCTCTGGGGAAAGGCCATCGTTCTTGTCCGGGGCCCGTCAGCCCGGAGTGCCCGGCTGCCTGCTGAAATTCCGCATGGATCAGGATGCCTCCCAGATGGAAAGTGCCCCCACAGCCAACTGTGGCTGGTTTGACAGTGCCAAGTGCCTCCTGCAAACTGACATCAGGAACCTGGCCTGGTGACTTTTGTTTCTCTGGGGAAAGGCCATGGTTGGTATCCTGAGCCTCGTGTCCTGGAGTGGCCGTCTGCCTGCTAAAATTCTGGACGGACCAGGATGCCTCCCAGATGCAAGGTGCCCCCAGAGGCAACTGTGGCTGGTTTGACAGTGCCAAGTGCCTCCTGCAAACTGACATCAGGAACCTGCCTGGTGACATTTATTTCTCTGGGGAAAGGCCATTGTACGTGTCCAAGGCCTATTGGCCCGGAGTGGCCGGCTGCTTGCTGGAATTCTGCATGGATCAGGATGCCGCCGAGATGCAAGGTGCCCCCTCAGGCACCTGTGGCTGGTTTGACAGTGCCAAGTGCCTCCTGCAAACTGACATCAGGAACCTGGCCTGGTGACTTTTGTTTCTCTGGGGAAAGGCCATGGTTCATATTCTACAAACTGTGGCCCAGAGTGGCCGGCTGCCTGCTGAAATTCCGCACGGATCAGGATACCTCCCAGATGCAAGGTGCCCCACGGGAAACTGCGGCTGGTTTGACAGTGCCAAGTGCCTCCTGCCAACTGACATCAAGAACCTGGCCTGGTGACTTTTGTTTCTCTGGGGAAAGGCCATGGTTGGTATCCTGAGCCTGGTGTCCTGGAGTGGCCGTCTGCCTGCTAAAATTCTGGACGGACCAGGATGCCTCCCAGATGCAAGGTGCCCCCAGAGGCAACTGTGGCTGGTTTGACAGTGCCAAGTGCCTCCTGCAAACTGACATCAGGAACCTGGCCTGGTGACATTTATTTCTCTGGGGATAGGCCATTGTACGTGTCCAATTCCTAGTGGCCTGGAGTGGCCAGCTGCTTGCTGGAATTCTGCATGGATCAGGATGCCGCCGAGATGCAAGGTGCCCCCACAGGCAACTGTGGCTGGTTTGACAGTGCCAAGTGCCTCCTCCAAACAGACATCAGGAACCTGGCCTGGTGACTTTTTTTTCTCTGGGGAAAGGCCATGGTTCATGTCCAGGGCCCGGTGGCTCGCAGTTGCCTGCTGCCTGCTGAAATTCCACACGGATCCGGATACCTCCCAGATGCAAGGTGCCCCCACAGGCAACTTTGGCTGGTTTGACAGTGCCAAGTGCGTCCTGCAAATTGACATCAGGAACCTGGCCTGGTGACTTTTGTTTCTCTGAGGAAATGTTATTATTCTTGTTCAGACCCGGTGGCTCGGAGTGGCCGGACGCCTGCTGAAATTCCGCACAGATCAGGATAGCTCCCAGATGAAAGGAGCCCCCACAGGCAACTGTGGCTGGTTTGACAGTGCCAAGTGCCTCCTGCAAACTGAGATCAGGAACCTTGCCTGGTGAGTTTTGTTTCTCTGGGGAAAAGTCATGGTTTATATCCTGGACCCGTAGTCCTGGAGTGGCCGGCTGCCTGCTGGAATTCTGCATGGATCAGGATGCCGCTGAGATACAAGGTGCCCCCATAGGCACCTGTGGCTGGTTTGACAGTGCCAAGTGCCTCCTGCAAACTGACATCAGGAACCTGGCCTGGTGACTTTTGTTTCTCTGGGGAAAGGCCATCATTCTTTTCCGGGGCCCGCTGGCCCGGAGTGGCAGGCAGCCTGCTGAAATTCCGCATGGATCAGGATACCTCCCAGACCGAAACTAAAAGCATAGGCACCTGTGGCTGGTTTGACAGTGCCAAGTGCCTCCTGCAAACTGACATCAGGAACCTGGCCTGGTAAGTTTTGTTTCTCTGGGGAAAGGCA
Source organism: Passer domesticus (assembly GCF_036417665.1). NCBI lineage: Eukaryota > Metazoa > Chordata > Aves > Passeriformes > Passeridae > Passer > Passer domesticus. The sequence goes on from NC_087474.1 coordinate 62,495,788, forward strand.
ATCGTTCTTGTCCCGGGCCCGCCGGCCCGGAGTGGCCGGCTGCCTGCTGAAATTCCACACGGTTGAGGATACCTCGTAGATGGAAGGTGCCCCCACAGGCAACTGTGGCTGGTTTGACAGTGCCATGTGCCTCCTGCAAAATGACATCAGGAACCTGGCCTTGTGACTTTCCTTTCTCTGGGGAAAGGCCATGGTTCATATCCTGGATACGTAGGACCGGAGAGGCCGGCTGCCTGTTGAAATTCCGCATGGATCGGGATACCTCCCAGATGGAAAGTGCCCCCACAGGCAACTGTGGCTTGTTTGACAGTGCCAAGTGCCTCCTGCAAACTGACATCAGGAACCTGGCCTGGTGACTTTTGTTTCTCTGGGGAAAGGCCATCATTCTTTTCCGGGGCCCGCTGGCCCGGAGTGGCCGGCAGCCTGCTGAAATTCCGCACGGATCAGGATACCTCCCAGACCGAAACTAAAATCATAGGCCGCTGTGGCTGGTTTGACAGTGCCAAGTGCCTCCTGCAAACTGACATCAGGAACCTGGCCAGGTGACTTTTGTTTCTCTGGGGAAAGGCAATCGTTCTTGTCCGGGGCCCGCCGGCCCGGAGTGGCCGGCTGCCTGCTGAAATTCCTCACGGATCAGGATACCTCCCAGATGCAAGGTGCCCCCACAGGCAACTGTGGCTGGTTTGACAGTGCCATGTGCCTCCTGCAAAATGACATCAGGAACCTGGCCTTGTGACTTTCCTTTCTCTGGGGAAAGACCATGATTCATGTCCAGGGCATTGCGGCCTGGAGTGCCCGGCTGCCTGCTGAAATTCCGCATGGATCGGGATGCCTCCCAGATGGAAAGTGCCCCCAGAGGCAACTGTGGCTGGTTTGACAGTGCCAAGTGCCTCCTGCAAACTGACATCAGGAACCTGGCCGGGTGACTTTTGTTTCCCTAGGGAAAAGCCCTGGTTCTTGTCCAGGGCCTGGTGGCCCGGAGTGGCCGGCCGCCTGCTGAAATTCTGCATGGATCAGGATGCCTCCCAGATGAAAAGTGCCCCCACAGGCACCTGTGGCTGGTTTGACAGTGCCAAGTGCCTCCTGCAAACTGACATCAGGAACCTGGCCTGGTGACTTTTGTTTCTCTGCGGAAAGACCATAGTTCATGTCCACGGCCTGGTGGCCCGGAGTGGCCGGCTGCCTGCTGAAATTCCTCTTGGATCAGGATGCCTCCCAGATGAAAAGTGCCCCCACAGGCAACTGTGGCTGGTTTGACAGTGCCAAGTGCCTCCTGCAAACTGACATCAGGAACCTGGCCTGGTAAGTTTTGTTTCTCTGGGGAAAGGCCATCGTTCTTGTCCGGGGCCCGTCAGCCCGGAGTGCCCGGCTGCCTGCTGAAATTCCGCATGGATCAGGATGCCTCCCAGATGGAAAGTGCCCCCACAGCCAACTGTGGCTGGTTTGACAGTGCCAAGTGCCTCCTGCAAACTGACATCAGGAACCTGGCCTGGTGACTTTTGTTTCTCTGGGGAAAGGCCATGGTTGGTATCCTGAGCCTCGTGTCCTGGAGTGGCCGTCTGCCTGCTAAAATTCTGGACGGACCAGGATGCCTCCCAGATGCAAGGTGCCCCCAGAGGCAACTGTGGCTGGTTTGACAGTGCCAAGTGCCTCCTGCAAACTGACATCAGGAACCTGCCTGGTGACATTTATTTCTCTGGGGAAAGGCCATTGTACGTGTCCAAGGCCTATTGGCCCGGAGTGGCCGGCTGCTTGCTGGAATTCTGCATGGATCAGGATGCCGCCGAGATGCAAGGTGCCCCCTCAGGCACCTGTGGCTGGTTTGACAGTGCCAAGTGCCTCCTGCAAACTGACATCAGGAACCTGGCCTGGTGACTTTTGTTTCTCTGGGGAAAGGCCATGGTTCATATTCTACAAACTGTGGCCCAGAGTGGCCGGCTGCCTGCTGAAATTCCGCACGGATCAGGATACCTCCCAGATGCAAGGTGCCCCACGGGAAACTGCGGCTGGTTTGACAGTGCCAAGTGCCTCCTGCCAACTGACATCAAGAACCTGGCCTGGTGACTTTTGTTTCTCTGGGGAAAGGCCATGGTTGGTATCCTGAGCCTGGTGTCCTGGAGTGGCCGTCTGCCTGCTAAAATTCTGGACGGACCAGGATGCCTCCCAGATGCAAGGTGCCCCCAGAGGCAACTGTGGCTGGTTTGACAGTGCCAAGTGCTTCCTGCAAACTGACATCAGAAACCTGGCCTGGTGATTTTCTTTCTCAGGGGAAAGGCCATGGTTCATGTCCAGGGCCCGGTGGCTCGCAGTTGCCTGCTGCCTGCTGAAATTCCACACGGATCCGGATACCTCCCAGATGCAAGGTGCCCCCACAGGCAACTTTGGCTGGTTTGACAGTGCCAAGTGCGTCCTGCAAATTGACATCAGGAACCTGGCCTGGTGACTTTTGTTTCTCTGAGGAAATGTTATTATTCTTGTTCAGAGCCCGGTGGCTCGGAGTGGCCGGACGCCTGCTGAAATTCCGCACAGATCAGGATAGCTCCCAGATGAAAGGAGCCCCCACAGGCAACTGTGGCTGGTTTGACAGTGCCAAGTGCCTCCTGCAAACTGAGATCAGGAACCTTGCCTGGTGAGTTTTGTTTCTCTGGGGAAAAGTCATGGTTTATATCCTGGACCCGTAGTCCTGGAGTGGCCGGCTGCCTGCTGGAATTCTGCATGGATCAGGATGCCGCTGAGATACAAGGTGCCCCCATAGGCACCTGTGGCTGTTTTGACAGTGCCAAGTGCCTCCTGCAAACTGACATCAGGAACCTGGCCTGGTGACTTTTGTTTCTCTGGGGAAAGGCCATCATTCTTTTCCGGGGCCCGCTGGCCCGGAGTGGCAGGCAGCCTGCTGAAATTCCGCATGGATCAGGATACCTCCCAGACCGAAACTAAAAGCATAGGCACCTGTGGCTGGTTTGACAGTGCCAAGTGCCTCCTGCAAACTGACATCAGGAACCTGGCCTGGTAAGTTTTGTTTCTCTGGGGAAAGGCAATCGTTCTTGTCCCGGGCCCACCGGCCCGGAGTGGCCGGCTGCCTGCTGAAATTCCACACGGTTGAGGATACCTCCCAGATGCAAGGTGCCCCCACAGGCAACTGTGGCTGGTTTGACAGTGCCATGTGCCTCCTGCAAAATGACATCAGGAACCTGGCCTTGTGACTTTCCTTTCTCTGGGGAAAGACCATGATTCATGTCCAGGGCCTTGCGGCCTGGAGTGCCCGGCTGCCTGCTGAAATTCCGCATGGATCGGGATACCTCCCAGATGGAAAGTGCCCCCAGAGGCAACTGTGGCTTGTTTGACAGTGCCAAGTGCCTCCTGCAAACTGACATCAGGAACCTGCCTGGTGACTTTTGTTTCTCTGGGGAAAGGGCATCGTTCGTGTCCAGTGCCCGGTGGCCTGGTGTGGCCAGCAGCCTGCTGAACTTCCGCACAGATGAGGATACCTCCCAGATGCAAGGTGCCCATACAGTTACGTGTGGCAGGTTTGACAGTGCCAAGTGCCTCCTGCAAACTGACATCAGGAACCTGGCCAGGTGACTTTTATTTCTCTGGGGAAAGGCCATTGTAAGTGTCCAAGGTCTAATGGCCCGGAGTGGCCGGCTGCCTGCTGAAATTCCTCACGGACCAGGATACCTCCCAGATGCAAGTGGCCCGCAGAGGCAACAGTGGCTGGTTTGACAGTGCCAAGTGCCTCCTGCAATTTGACATCAGGAACCTGGCCTGGTGACTTTTGTTTCTCTGGGGAAAAGATATCCTTTCTGTCCAGGGCCCGGTGACCGATTGTGGTCAGCTGCCTGCTGAAATTCCAAATATCTCAGAATGCCTCCCAGAAGAAGCAAGGCGCCACCACAGGCAAATGTGGCTGGTGTGACAGTGCCAAGTGTATTCTGAAAACTTACATCAGGAACCTGGCCGGCTGAGTTTTGTTTCTCAGAGAAAAGGCCATAGATCGTGTCCAGCATCCGGTGGGCCATAGTGGCCGTGTGCATTTTGATGTTCCGTATGTCTCAGGATGCCTCCCTGAAGCAAGATGCCACCACAAGCAACTGTGGCTGGTTTGACAGTGCCAAGTGCCTCCTGCAAACTGACCTCGGTAACCTGGCCTGGTGAGTTTTGTTTCTGAGAGAGAAGGCCACGTTTCCTGTCGTGGTTCCGGTGGCGCAATGTGGCCTGGTGCCTCTTAAAATTCCGAACATCTCAGGATGCCTCTCAGAAGCAAGGTGCCGCCAGAGTCAACTGTGGCTGGTTTGACAGTGCCAAGTGCCTCCTGCAAACTGACATCAGGAAGCTGGCCTGGTGAGTTTTGTTTCTCAGAGTAAAAGCCATTGTTCTTCTCCTGTATCCAGCAGTGGCCGGCTGTGTGCCGTAATTCTGAACGTCTCAATATACATCATAGAAGCAAGGCTCCACAACAGGCAACTGTGCCTGGTTTGACTGTGACAAGTGCCTCCTGCAAACTGACATCAGGAACCTGGCCTGGTGAGTTATGTTTCCAGGGTAAATGGCCAGTATTTTTATCCAAGTTTCATTGTCAGAGAGTGGCCGCCTGCCTGCTGAAATTCCGAATATCACAGGATGCCCCCAGATGCAAGGTTCCACCATCAGCAACTGTGGCTGGCTTGACAGTGCCACTTGCTTCCTGCAAACTGACATCAGGAACCTGTCCAGGTGAATTTTGTTTCCCAGGGAAAAGGGCCGGCTACCCTGTCCATGGGAAAGAGGCCAGAAATGTCTGGAGGCCTGCAGAAATTCCGAACGTCACAGGATGCCTCCCAGACCCATGGTGTCACGACATGCAACGATGGCTGGATTAACAGTGCCAAGTGCCTCCTGCAAACGGGCTGGTCAGTTTCATTTCCCGGGTGAAAGAGCCCGCGTTTTTGGCTATTGGCCAGTGGCCCAGAGAGGATTGGTGGCTGCTGAACTTCCAAACCTTGCAGGATTCCTCCCGGACGCAAGGTGACACCAGAGGCAACTGTGGCTGTTTTGACAGTGCCAAGTGCCTCCTGTAAACGGACATCAGGAACTCGGGCTAGTGAGTTTCCTTTCCCAGGGAAAAGGGACAGCGTTCATGTCCAGGGGCCAGTGGCACTAAGTGGCCAGCTGCCTGCTGTAATTCTAAATCTCACAGGATGCCTCTTAGACGCAAGGGGGCACCATCAGCAACTATGGCTAGTTGGACAGTGCCAAGTGCCTCCTGCAAACTGAAATCGGGAATTTGGGCTCACGAGTTGCATTTCCCACTGAAAACAGCCAACGTTTGTGTCCAGGGGCCAGTGGCCCACAGAGGATTGGTGCCTGATGAAATTCCAAATGTCTCAGGATGTCTCCTGGATGCAAGGTGCAACTGTCAGCAACTGTGAGTGTTGACAGTGCCAAGAGCCTCCTGCAAATTGACATCAGTAACCTGGCCTGGCATGTTTTGTTTCCCAGTGAAAAGTGACGTCATTTGTGTCCAACGACCAGTGCCACAGAGTGACTGTTTCCCGGCAGAAAATCCAAAAATCGCGGGATGCCTCCGAGAAGAAGGTGACTACCTTGTTGCTAGTTCTGCCCCAGCCTACCATAGATAACCTGGCTCTTCCCTTGAGGCTCTGAGATGCCAAGAACTTGTCAACTTCAAAGGGCGGGCCGGGCTACATCGACTCAGCTGCCACAGTTTCTCCTTGCTAGACCTAGTGGGAAAGCATTTTGCTGAGATGCAGAAGGCAAGAAACGCACAATACGGAGACGCGGAGCTGTCCCAAGTGCCGCTGCCAGGCGTCTTTCCGCAGAAGGAGCGCCCCGGAGCGCACCGCAACCGGCACCGTCATCTCTGCGCAAAGAGCCAAAATATTTTCAAACCCGCCAAAACTAATCCAAAAATATTTTCAAACCCGCCAAAATAGAAAACCAGACAGAAGTGATCAATATATTCGATAAAACCTGACAAAACATGATAAAGCCCACCAAAGCTAATCCAAACACACCAAAAACTGGGCTAAACAGAATCAAAACAAATCTAAACGTTCTAAAAACCGGCCAAAATATTTAAAAACCCGTCAAAACTAATCAAAACCTTCCGAATACCCGCCAAAATAATTTAGACCCACAAAACTCATCAAAACATTCTGAAAAAATGCCAAAACATTAGAAAACCAGCCAGAACTGATCAAAACATTCAAAAAACTTGGCAAAACATCATAAAAACAAATCAAAACCAACCAAAACATTCCAAAAACCTGACAAAATAGTTTACAACCTGCCAAAACTGATCAAAACATTCTGAAAAGATGCCAAAATATTATAAAACCAGTCAGAAGTGATCAAAACATACAAAAAACATGCCAAAACATAATAAAAACAAATCTAAACAAACCAAAACATTCTAAAAACCTGCCAAAATATTTTAAAGCCAGAAAAACGAATCAAAACTTTACGAAAACATGCCAAAACATAAAACAAATCTAAACAAAAAAACATTCCACACACTAGCCAAAATATTTTAGAACTCCCCAAAAACTGGTCAAAACATACTGAAAACCTGCCAAAATATTATAAAATTAGTCAGAAGTGAATAAAACATTCAAAAAACTAATCCAAACACACCAAAAACATGACTAAACATAAAAAAAACAAATCAAAACCACCCAAAAAAATCCGAAAAACCCCCCCAAAGTAATCTAAACATTCTAAAAGCCCTCCAAAACATAATAAAGATATAGGAAAACCAAACAAAATATTCTAAAAACCTGCCAAAATATATTAAATCCCGCCAAAACCGATCAAAACATTCTGAATAGATGCCAAAATACTAGAGAACCAGCCAGAACTGATCCAAATATTTCAAAAAGCTTGCCAAAACATAATAAAAACAAATCAAAACCAGCTAAAACATTGTAAAAACTCGCCAAATTATTTTAAGCCCCCAAATTATTTTAAAACTCGCCAAAACGAATCAAAATTTTCCAAAAACTTTATAAAAACAAATCAAAACAAACCAAGAAATTCCAAACACCAGGCAAAATATTGTAAAACAAATCAAAAGTAATCAAAATTTCCCAAACCAGCTGAAATATTGTAAAAAAAATCAAAACAAATCAAAACATACCAAAAACCTGCCAAAATGTTAATACACCCGCCGAAACTGATCACAACATTCCCAATAGACGCAAAAAACATTCAAAAAATCCGTCAAAACATTAAAAAGAAAATCAATGCTAACCAAAATATTCCAAAAACCCGCTAAAATACTTAAAAATACGCAAAAATGAACCAAACATTTCCAAGAACCCACCAAAACATAAGAAAAACAAATCCAAACAAATTAAAACAATGCAAAATAGTTTAGAACCCGCCAAAAGTGATCAAAACATTTGGAAAACACGCCAAAATACTAGAAAACCAGCCAGGACTGATCAAAACACACAAAAACCTTGCCAAAAAATAATAAAAACAAATAAAAACATTTTAAAAATCCGGGCAAAATATTTAAAAACCCGCCGAAAGGAACCGAAATATTCCAAAACTCTCCAAAACTTCACAAAAACGAACCAAAACATCCCAAAAACCCACAAAAATATTTAGAACCGCGATCAGCACCAGCGCTCTCTGCTCAAACACCCGCTAGATGGCATCCGAGAGACGGAGAGCGCGGTACTTTCTAGGATGCGAAGAGTGAAGCCGCACAACACCCGGACTGTGTCCGCAGCTTTCTAACTGCTAGAAGTTCATGGCTTAGCACTTGCCTGCCTCTTCAATTGCCATTAGCATCCGAACGGAAGGTATTCTTGGACAACTTTGCTGTGCTTGCTTCTAGTTCTGCCCCAGCCTACAATAGATAACCTGGCTCTTCCCTTGAGGCTCTGAGATGCCGAGAACTCGGGAATTGAGAACACAAGTCCGGGGACGTATACTGTGCTGGCACAGTTTCTCCTTGCTAGACACAGTGGAAAAGCATTTTGCTGAGACGCAGAAGACAAGAAATGCAGAAAACGGAGATACGGAGCTGTCCGAAGTTAAATGCCGCTGCCAGGCGTCTTTCGGCAGAAAGAGAGCTGCGGAGCGCACAGTGACCGGCACAGTGCTCTCTGCGCGAAGAGCCGCTAGATGGCATCCGAGAGACGGAGAGCGCGGTACTTTCTAGGATGCGAAGAGTGAAGCCGCACAACACCCGGACTGTGTCCGCAGCTTTCTAACTGCTAGAATTTCAAGGCTTAGCACTCGCCTGCCTCTTCAATTGCCATTAGCATTGGAACGGAAGGTATTCTTGGACAACTTTGCTGTGCTTGCTTCTAGTTCTGCCCCAGCCCACCATAGATAACCTTGCTCTTCCCTTTAGTTTCTGAGATGCCGAGAACTCGGGAATTGAGAACACAAGTCCGGGGACGTATACTGTGCTGGCACAGTTTCTCCTTGCTAGACACAGTGGAAAAGCATTTTGCTGAGACGCAGAAGACAAGAAATGCAGAAAACGGAGATACGGAGCTCTCCGAAGTTAAGTGCCGCTGCCAGGCGTCTTTCGGCAGAAAGAGAGCTGCGGAGCGCACAGTGACCGGCACAGTGCTCTCTGCGCGAAGAGCCGCTTGATCGCATCCGAGAGACGGAGAGCGCGGTACTTTCTAGGATGCGAAGAGTGAAGCCGCACAACACCCGGACTGTGTCCGCAGCTTTCTAACTGCTAGAATTTCAAGGCTTAGCACTCGCCTGCCTCTTCAATTGCCATTAGCATTGGAACGGAAGGTATTCTTGGACAACTTTGCTGTGCTTGCTTCTAGTTCTGCCCCAGCCCACCATAGATAACCTTGCTCTTCCCTTTAGTTTCTGAGATGCCGAGAACTCGGGAATTGAGAACACAAGTCCGGGGACGCATACTGTGCTGGCACAGTTTCTCCTTGCTAGACACAGTCGAAAAGCATTTTGCTGAGACGCAGAAGACAAGAAATGCAGAAAACGGAGATACGGAGCTCTCCGAAGTTAAGTGCCGCTGCCAGGCGTCTTTCGGCAGAAAGAGAGCTGCGGAGCGCACAGTGACCGGCACAGTGCTCTGTGCGCGAAGAGCCGCTTGATCGCATCCGAGAGACGGAGAGCGCCGTACCTTCTAGGATGCGAAGAGTGAAGCCGCACAACACCCGGACTGTGTCCGCAGCTTTCTAACTGCTAGAATTTCAAGGCTTAGCACTCGCCTGCCTCTTCAATTGCCATTAGCATCCGAACGGAAGGTATTCTTGGACAACTTTGCTGTGCTTGCTTCTAGTTCTGCCCCAGCCCACCATAGATAACCTTGCTCTTCCCTTTAGTTTCTGAGATGCCGAGAACTCGGGAATTGAGAACACAAGTCCGGGGACGTATACTGTGCTGGCACAGTTTCTCCTTGCTAGACACAGTGGAAAAGCATTTTGCTGAGACGCAGAAGACAAGAAATGCAGAAAACGGAGATACGGAGCTCTCCGAAGTTAAATGCCGCTGCCAGGCGTCTTTCGGCAGAAAGAGAGCTCCGGAGCGCACAGTGACCGGCACAGTGCTCTCTGCGCGAAGAGCCGCTTGATCGCATCCGAGAGACGGAGAGCGCCGTACCTTCTAGGATGCGAAGAGTGAAGCCGCACAACACCCGGACTGTGTCCGCAGCTTTCTAACTGCTAGAATTTCAAGGCTTAGCACTCGCCTGCCTCTTCAATTGCCATTAGCATCCGAACGGAAGGTATTCTTGGACAACTTTGCTCTGCTTGCTTCTAGTTCTGCCCCAGCCCACCATAGATAACCTTGCTCTTCCCTTTAGTTTCTGAGATGCCGAGAACTCGGGAATTGAGAACACAAGTCCGGGGACGTATACTGTGCTGGCACAGTTTCTCCTTGCTAGACACAGTGGAAAAGCATTTTGCTGAGACGCAGAAGACAAGAAATGCAGAAAACGGAGATACGGAGCTCTCCGAAGTTAAATGCCGCTGCCAGGCGTCTTTCGGCAGAAAGAGAGCTCCGGAGCGCACAGTGACCGGCACAGTGCTCTCTGCGCGAAGAGCCGCTTGATCGCATCCGAGAGACGGAGAGCGCCGTACCTTCTAGGATGCGAAGAGTGAAGCCGCACAACACCCGGACTGTGTCCGCAGCTTTCTAACTGCTAGAATTTCAAGGCTTAGCACTCGCCTGCCTCTTCAATTGCCATTAGCATCCGAACGGAAGGTATTCTTGGACAACTTTGCTGTGCTTGCTTCTAGTTCTGCCCCAGCCCACCATAGATAACCTTGCTCTTCCCTTTAGTTTCTGAGATGCCGAGAACTCGGGAATTGAGAACACAAGTCCGGGGACGTATACTGTGCTGGCACAGTTTCTCCTTGCTAGACACAGTGGAAAAGCATTTTGCTGAGACGCAGAAGACAAGAAATGCAGAAAACGGAGATACGGAGCTCTCCGAAGTTAAGTGCCGCTGCCAGGCGTCTTTCGGCAGAAAGAGAGCTGCGGAGCGCACAGTGACCGGCACAGTGCTCTGTGCGCGAAGAGCCGCTTGATCGCATCCGAGAGACGGAGAGCGCGGTACTTTCTAGGATGCGAAGAGTGAAGCCGCACAACACCCGGACTGTGTCCGCAGCTTTCTAACTGCTAGAATTTCAAGGCTTAGCCCTCGCCTGCCTCTTCAATTGCCATTAGCATTGGAACGGAAGGTATTCTTGGACAACTTTGCTGTGCTTGCTTCTAGTTCTGCCCCAGCCCACCATAGATAACCTTGCTCTTCCCTTTAGTTTCTGAGATGCCGAGAACTCGGGAATTGAGAACACAAGTCCGGGGACGCATACTGTGCTGGCACAGTTTCTCCTTGCTAGACACAGTGGAAAAGCATTTTGCTGAGACGCAGAAGACAAGAAATGCAGAAAACGGAGATACGGAGCTCTCCGAAGTTAAGTGCCGCTGCCAGGCGTCTTTCGGCAGAAAGAGAGCTGCGGAGCGCACAGTGACCGGCACAGTGCTCTGTGCGCGAAGAGCCGCTTGATCGCATCCGAGAGACGGAGAGCGCCGTACCTTCTAGGATGCGAAGAGTGAAGCCGCACAACACCCGGACTGTGTCCGCAGCTTTCTAACTGCTAGAATTTCAAGGCTTAGCACTCGCCTGCCTCTTCAATTGCCATTAGCATCCGAACGGAAGGTATTCTTGGACAACTTTGCTGTGCTTGCTTCTAGTTCTGCCCCAGCCCACCATAGATAACCTTGCTCTTCCCTTTAGTTTCTGAGATGCCGAGAACTCGGGAATTGAGAACACAAGTCCGGGGACGCATACTGTGCTGGCACAGTTTCTCCTTGCTAGACACAGTGGAAAAGCATTTTGCTGAGACGCAGAAGACAAGAAATGCAGAAAACGGAGATACGGAGCTCTCCGAAGTTAAGTGCCGCTGCCAGGCGTCTTTCGGCAGAAAGAGAGCTGCGGAGCGCACAGTGACCGGCACAGTGCTCTGTGCGCGAAGAGCCGCTTGATCGCATCCGAGAGACGGAGAGCGCCGTACCTTCTAGGATGCGAAGAGTGAAGCCGCACAACACCCGGACTGTGTCCGCAGCTTTCTAACTGCTAGAATTTCAAGGCTTAGCACTCGCCTGCCTCTTCAATTGCCATTAGCATCCGAACGGAAGGTATTCTTGGACAACTTTGCTGTGCTTGCTTCTAGTTCTGCCCCAGCCCACCATAGATAACCTTGCTCTTCCCTTTAGTTTCTGAGATGCCGAGAACTCGGGAATTGAGAACACAAGTCCGGGGACGTATACTGTGCTGGCACAGTTTCTCCTTGCTAGACACAGTGGAAAAGCATTTTGCTGAGACGCAGAAGACAAGAAATGCAGAAAACGGAGATACGGAGCTCTCCGAAGTTAAGTGCCGCTGCCAGGCGTCTTTCGGCAGAAAGAGAGCTCCGGAGCGCACAGTGACCGGCACAGTGCTCTCTGCGCGAAGAGCCGCTTGATCGCATCCGAGAGACGGAGAGCGCCGTACCTTCTAGGATGCGAAGAGTGAAGCCGCACAACACCCGGACTGTGTCCGCAGCTTTCTAACTGCTAGAATTTCAAGGCTTAGCACTCGCCTGCCTCTTCAATTGCCATTAGCATCCGAACGGAAGGTATTCTTGGACAACTTTGCTCTGCTTGCTTCTAGTTCTGCCCCAGCCCACCATAGATAACCTTGCTCTTCCATTTAGTTTCTGAGATGCCGAGAACTCGGGAATTGAGAACACAAGTCCGGGGACGTATACTGTGCTGGCACAGTTTCTCCTTGCTAGACACAGTGGAAAAGCATTTTGCTGAGACGCAGAAGACAAGAAATGCAGAAAACGGAGATACGGAGCTCTCCGAAGTTAAATGCCGCTGCCAGGCGTCTTTCGGCAGAAAGAGAGCTCCGGAGCGCACAGTGACCGGCACAGTGCTCTCTGCGCGAAGAGCCGCTTGATCGCATCCGAGAGACGGAGAGCGCCGTACCTTCTAGGATGCGAAGAGTGAAGCCGCACAACACCCGGACTGTGTCCGCAGCTTTCTAACTGCTAGAATTTCAAGGCTTAGCACTCGCCTGCCTCTTCAATTGCCATTAGCATCCGAACGGAAGGTATTCTTGGACAACTTTGCTCTGCTTGCTTCTAGTTCTGCCCCAGCCCACCATAGATAACCTTGCTCTTCCCTTTAGTTTCTGAGATGCCGAGAACTCGGGAATTGAGAACACAAGTCCGGGGACGTATACTGTGCTGGCACAGTTTCTCCTTGCTAGACACAGTGGAAAAGCATTTTGCTGAGACGCAGAAGACAAGAAATGCAGAAAACGGAGATACGGAGCTCTCCGAAGTTAAGTGCCGCTGCCAGGCGTCTTTCGGCAGAAAGAGAGCTGCGGAGCGCACAGTGACCGGCACAGTGCTCTCTGCGCGAAGAGCCGCTTGATCGCATCCGAGAGACGGAGAGCGCCGTACCTTCTAGGATGCGAAGAGTGAAGCCGCACAACACCCGGACTGTGTCCGCAGCTTTCTAACTGCTAGAATTTCAAGGCTTAGCACTCGCCTGCCTCTTCAATTGCCATTAGCATCCGAACGGAAGGTATTCTTGGACAACTTTGCTCTGCTTGCTTCTAGTTCTGCCCCAGCCCACCATAGATAACCTTGCTCTTCCCTTTAGTTTCTGAGATGCCGAGAACTCGGGAATTGAGAACACAAGTCCGGGGACGTATACTGTGCTGGCACAGTTTCTCCTTGCTAGACACAGTGGAAAAGCATTTTGCTGAGACGCAGAAGACAAGAAATGCAGAAAACGGAGATACGGAGCTCTCCGAAGTTAAATGCCGCTGCCAGGCGTCTTTCGGCAGAAAGAGAGCTGCGGAGCGCACAGTGACCGGCACAGTGCTCTCTGCGCGAAGAGCCGCTTGATCGCATCCGAGAGACGGAGAGCGCGGTACTTTCTAGGATGCGAAGAGTGAAGCCGCACAACACCCGGACTGTGTCCGCAGCTTTCTAACTGCTAGAATTTCAAGGCTTAGCACTCGCCTGCCTCTTCAATTGCCATTAGCATCCGAACGGAAGGTATTCTTGGACAACTTTGCTCTGCTTGCTTCTAGTTCTGCCCCAGCCCACCATAGATAACCTTGCTCTTCCCTTTAGTTTCTGAGATGCCGAGAACTCGGGAATTGAGAACACAAGTCCGGGGACGTATACTGTGCTGGCACAGTTTCTCCTTGCTAGACACAGTGGAAAAGCATTTTGCTGAGACGCAGAAGACAAGAAATGCAGAAAACGGAGATACGGAGCTCTCCGAAGTTAAGTGCCGCTGCCAGGCGTCTTTCGGCAGAAAGAGAGCTCCGGAGCGCACAGTGACCGGCACAGTGCTCTCTGCGCGAAGAGCCGCTTGATCGCATCCGAGAGACGGAGAGCGCCGTACCTTCTAGGATGCGAAGAGTGAAGCCGCACAACACCCGGACTGTGTCCGCAGCTTTCTAACTGCTAGAATTTCAAGGCTTAGCACTCGCCTGCCTCTTCAATTGCCATTAGCATCCGAACGGAAGGTATTCTTGGACAACTTTGCTGTGCTTGCTTCTAGTTCTGCCCCAGCCCACCATAGATAACCTTGCTCTTCCCTTTAGTTTCTGAGATGCCGAGAACTCGGGAATTGAGAACACAAGTCCGGGGACGTATACTGTGCTGGCACAGTTTCTCCTTGCTAGACACAGTGGAAAAGCATTTTGCTGAGACGCAGAAGACAAGAAATGCAGAAAACGGAGATACGGAGCTCTCCGAAGTTAAGTGCCGCTGCCAGGCGTCTTTCGGCAGAAAGAGAGCTGCGGAGCGCACAGTGACCGGCACAGTGCTCTCTGCGCGAAGAGCCGCTTGATCGCATCCGAGAGACGGAGAGCGCGGTACTTTCTAGGATGCGAAGAGTGAAGCCGCACAACACCCGGACTGTGTCCGCAGCTTTCTAACTGCTAGAATTTCAAGGCTTAGCACTCGCCTGCCTCTTCAATTGCCATTAGCATCCGAACGGAAGGTATTCTTGGACAACTTTGCTCTGCTTGCTTCTAGTTCTGCCCCAGCCCACCATAGATAACCTTGCTCTTCCCTTTAGTTTCTGAGATGCCGAGAACTCGGGAATTGAGAACACAAGTCCGGGGACGTATACTGTGCTGGCACAGTTTCTCCTTGCTAGACACAGTGGAAAAGCATTTTGCTGAGACGCAGAAGACAAGAAATGCAGAATACGGAGATACGGAGCTCTCCGAAGTTAAGTGCCGCTGCCAGGCGTCTTTCGGCAGAAAGAGAGCTGCGGAGCGCACAGTGACCGGCACAGTGCTCTCTGCGCGAAGAGCCGCTTGATCGCATCCGAGAGACGGAGAGCGCGGTACTTTCTAGGATGCGAAGAGTGAAGCCGCACAACACCCGGACTGTGTCCGCAGCTTTCTAACTGCTAGAATTTCAAGGCTTAGCACTCGCCTGCCTCTTCAATTGCCATTAGCATCCGAACGGAAGGTATTCTTGGACAACTTTGCTGTGCTTGCTTCTAGTTCTGCCCCAGCCCACCATAGATAACCTTGCTCTTCCCTTTAGTTTCTGAGATGCCGAGAACTCGGGAATTGAGAACACAAGTCCGGGGACGTATACTGTGCTGGCACAGTTTCTCCTTGCTAGACACAGTGGAAAAGCATTTTGCTGAGACGCAGAAGACAAGAAATGCAGAAAACGGAGATACGGAGCTCTCCGAAGTTAAGTGCCGCTGCCAGGAGTCTTTCGGCAGAAAGAGAGCTGCGGAGCGCACAGTGACCGGCACAGTGCTCTCTGCGCGAAGAGCCGCTTGATCGCATCCGAGAGACGGAGAGCGCGGTACTTTCTAGGATGCGAAGAGTGAAGCCGCACAACACCCGGACTGTGCGGCTTTCTAACTGCTACAAGACCATGGCTTCCCACGCGATTTGTTTAGATTGTTCTTTATTATATTTTGATTAGTTTTGCAGAGTTTTTTTCTGTGTTGTCGGGTTTTCACAATATTTTGATCAGTTTTTGGGGATTCTAGAATATTATGGCGGGTTTCTGGAATGTTTAGATGTCTTTTTACAATGTTTTGGTTGATTTTGATTAGTTTTTAATATGATATGGTGGGGTTTTAGAATGTTTTGATTAATTTGGGCACGGTTAAAAATGTTCTTTTTGGGTTTTTAGAATGTTTTATTTGTTTTGTTTTTCTAAAACTTTGCCTAGTTTTCAGTGTGTTTGGATCAGTTTTTGTGGGCTTTCTCATGTTATGGCAGGGATTTTTTTTTGTTTGACTGGGTTTTAGAATATTTTGATGACTTATGACGGGTTTTGAAATACTTGGTGTTTTTTAAAAATGTTTCCCTTGCCTTAGTTTTGTTTTTATTAAGTTTTGCCGGCTTCTGGAATATTTTAGCTGGTTTTTGGGATATTTTGGTTGGTTTTGATTTGTTTTTATGATATTTTGGCGGGTTTTCGGAATGTTTTGGTTGGGTTTTAGAATGTTTTTTATTCTCCTGAGTTGTTTTTATTGTCTTGGCAGGTTTTCGAATGTTTGGATTTGTTTTGGCGGGTTTTAAAATATTTTGGCGGGTATTTAAAAGGTTTAGGTTTGTTTTGATTTGTTTTGATTCTGTTTAGCCCAGTTTTTGGTGTGTTTGGATTAGCTTTGGTGGGCTTTATCATGTTTTGTCAGGTTTTTTCGAATGTATTGATCACTTCTGTCTGGTTTTCTATTTTGGCGGGTTTGAAAATATTTTTGGATGAGTTTTGGCGGGTTTGAAAATATTTTGGCTCTTTGCGCAGAGATGATGGTGCCGGTTGCGGTGCGCTCCGGGGCGCTCCTTCTGCGGAAAGACGCCTGGCAGCGGCACTTGGGACAGCTCCGCGTCTCCGTATTCTGCGTTTCTTGCCTTCTGCCTCTCAGCAAAATGCTTTCCCACTAGGTCTAGCAAGGAGAAACTGTGGCAGCTGAGTAGATGTAGCCCGGCCCGCCCTTTGAAGTTGAAAAGTTCTTGGCATCTCAGAGCCTCAAGGGAAGAGCAAGGTTATCTATGGTAGACTGGGGCAGAACTAGCAGCAAGCAGAGCAAAGTTGTCCAAGAATAGCTTCCATTGGAATGCTAATGGCAATTGAAGAGGCAGGCCAGTGGCAAGCCACTATCTTCTAGCAGTTTGAAAGTTGCAGACACAGTACAGGTGTTGTGCGGCTTCTTTCTTGGCCTCCTAGAAGGTGCCGCGCTCTCCGTCTCTTGCTTGCCAATATGTTGCCGTGTTCCTCCTATTGTTTGGTTTGTTTTGATTTGTTTTGATGATCTTTTGGCGGGTTTTCGGAATGTTTTGGTGGTGTTTTAGAATGTTTTGTTTTCTCTTGTGTTGTTTTTATTGTGTTGGCAGGTTTTGGAACGTTTGGATTCGTTTTGGCGGGTTTTAAAATATTTTGGCGGGTGTTTGGAATGTTTTGGTTTGCTTTCATTTGTTTTGATTATGTTTTGGCAAGTTATTGAAAGTTTCGATCACTTCTGACTGGTTTTCTAGTATTTTGGCATCTTTTCAGAATGTTTTGATCA
The DNA here is from genome assembly GCF_036417665.1 of Passer domesticus. Lineage (NCBI taxonomy): Eukaryota > Metazoa > Chordata > Aves > Passeriformes > Passeridae > Passer > Passer domesticus. Next base: position 62,512,849 of record NC_087474.1, read on the forward strand.
GTTTTAGCAGGTTGTAAACTATTTTGTCAGGTTTTTGGAATGTTTTGGTTGGTTTTGATTTGTTTTTATGATGTTTTGCCAAGTTTTTTGAATGATTTGATCAGTTCTGGCTGGTTTTCTAATGTTTTGGCAATTTTCAGAATGTTTTGATGAGTTTTGTGGGTCTAAATCATTTTGGCGGTTTTCGGAATATTTTGGTTGGTTTTGATTTGTTTTTATGATGTTTTGGCGGGTTTTCGGAATGTTTTGGTTGGGTTTTAGAATGTTTTGTATTCTCTTGAGTTGTTTTTATTGTCTTGGCAGGTTTTGGAATGTTTGGATTTGTTTTGGCGGGTTTTAAAATATTTTGGCGGGTATTTGGAATGTTTTGGCGGGTATTCGGAAGGTTTTGATTAGTTTTGACGGGTTTTGAAATATTTTGGCGGGTTTTTAGAAGGTTTTGATTCTGTTTAGCCCAGTTTTTGGTGTGTTTGGATTAGCTTTGGTGGGCTTTATCATGTTTTGTGAGGTTTTTTCGAATGTATTGATCACTTCTGTCTGGTTTTCTATTTTGGCGGGTTTGAAAATATTTTTGGATGAGTTTTGGCGGGTTTGAAAATATTTTGGCTCTTTGCGCAGAGACGACGGTGCCGGTTGCGGTGCGCTCCGGGGCGCTCCTTCTGCGGAAAGACGCCTGGCAGCGGCACTTGGGACAGCTCCGCGTCTCCGTATTCTGCGTTTCTTGCCTTCTGCATCTCAGCAAAATGCTTTCCCACTAGGTCTAGCAAGGAGAAACTGTGGCAGCTGAGTAGATGTAGCCCGGCCCGCCCTTTGAAGTTGAAAAGTTCTTGGCATCTCAGAACCTCAAGGGAAGAGCAAGGTTATCTATGGTAGGCTGGGGCAGAACTAGCAGCAAGCAGAGCAAAGTTGTCCAAGAATAGCTTCCATTGGAATGCTAATGGCAATTGAAGAGGCAGGCCAGTGGCAAGCCACTAGCTTCTAGCAGTTTGAAAGTTGCAGACACAGTGCAGGTGTTGTGCGGCTTCTTTCTTGGCCTCCTAGAAGGTGCCGTGGTGCCGCGCTCTCCGTCTCTTGCTTGCCAATATGTTGCCATGTTCCTCCTATTGTTTGGTTTGTTTTGATTTGTTTTGATGATCTTTTGGCGGGTTTTCGGAATGTTTTGGTGGTGTTTTAGAATGTTTTGTTTTCTCTTGTGTTGTTTTTATTGTCTTGGCAGGTTGTGGAACGTTTGGATTCGTTTTGGTGGGTTTTAAAATATTTTGGCGGGTATTTGGAATGTTTTGGTTTGCTTTCATTTGTTTTGATTATGTTTTGGCAAGTTATTGAAAGTTTCGATCACTTCTGAATGGTTTTCTAGTATTTTGGGATCTTTTCAGAATGTTTTGATCAGTTTTAGAATGTTTTGTATTCTCTTGAGTTGTTTTTATTGTCTTGGCAGGTTTTGGAATGTTTGGATTGCTTTTGGCGGGTTTTAAAATATTTTGGCGGGTATTTGGAATGTTTTGGCGGGTATTCGGAAGGTTTTGATTAGTTTTGACGGGTTTTGAAATATTTTGGCGGGTTTTTAGAAGGTTTTGACTTGTTTTGATTCTGTTTAGCCCAGTTTTTGGTGTGTTTGGATTAGCTTTGGTGGGCTTTATCATGTTTTGTCAGGTTTTTTCGAATGTATTGATCACTTCTGTCTGGTTTTCTATTTTGGCGGGTTTGAATATATTTTTGGATGAGTTTTGGTGGGTTTGAATATATTATGGCTCTTTGCGCAGAGACGACGGTGCCGGTTGCGGTGCGCTCCGGGGCGCTCCTTCTGCGGAAAGACACCTGGCAGCGGCACTTGGGACAGCTCCGCGTCTCCGTATTCTGCGTTTCTTGCCTTCTGCATCTCAGCAAAATGCTTTCCCACTAGGTCTAGCAAGGAGAAACTGTGGCAGCTGAGTAGATGTAGCCCGGCCCGCCCTTTGAAGTTGAAAAGTTCTTGGCATCTCAGAGCCTCAAGGGAAGAGCAAGGTTATCTATGGTAGGCTGGGGCAGAACTAGCAGCAAGCAGAGCAAAGTTGTCCAAGAATAGCTTCCATTGGAATGCTAATGGCAATTGAAGAGGCAGGCCAGTGGCAAGCCACTATCTTCTAGCAGTTTGAAAGTTGCAGACACAGTACAGGTGTTGTGCGGCTTCTTTCTTGGCCTCCTAGAAGGTGCCGCGCTCTCCGTCTCTTGCTTGCCAATATGTTGCCGTGTTCCTCCTATTGTTTGGTTTGTTTTGATTTGTTTTGATGATCTTTTGGCGGGTTTTCGGAATGTTTTGGTGGTGTTTTAGAATGTTTTGTTTTCTCTTGTGTTGTTTTTATTGTGTTGGCAGGTTTTGGAACGTTTGGATTCGTTTTGGCGGGTTTTAAAATATTTTGGCGGGTGTTTGGAATGTTTTGGTTTGCTTTCATTTGTTTTGATTATGTTTTGGCAAGTTATTGAAAGTTTCGATCACTTCTGACTGGTTTTCTAGTATTTTGGCATCTTTTCAGAATGTTTTGATCAGTTTTAGCAGGTTGTAAACTATTTTGTCAGGTTTTTGGAATGTTTTGGTTGGTTTTGATTTGTTTTTATGATGTTTTGCCAAGTTTTTTGAATGATTTGATCAGTTCTGGCTGGTTTTCTAATGTTTTGGCAATTTTCAGAATGTTTTGATGAGTTTTGTGGGTCTAAATCATTTTGGCGGTTTTCGGAATATTTTGGTTGGTTTTGATTTGTTTTTATGATGTTTTGGCGGGTTTTCGGAATGTTTTGGTTGGGTTTTAGAATGTTTTGTATTCTCTTGAGTTGTTTTTATTGTCTTGGCAGGTTTTGGAATGTTTGGATTTGTTTTGGCGGGTTTTAAAATATTTTGGCGGGTATTTGGAATGTTTTGGCGGGTATTCGGAAGGTTTTGATTAGTTTTGACGGGTTTTGAAATATTTTGGCGGGTTTTTAGAAGGTTTTGATTCTGTTTAGCCCAGTTTTTGGTGTGTTTGGATTAGCTTTGGTGGGCTTTATCATGTTTTGTGAGGTTTTTTCGAATGTATTGATCACTTCTGTCTGGTTTTCTATTTTGGCGGGTTTGAAAATATTTTTGGATGAGTTTTGGCGGGTTTGAAAATATTTTGGCTCTTTGCGCAGAGACGACGGTGCCGGTTGCGGTGCGCTCCGGGGCGCTCCTTCTGCGGAAAGACGCCTGGCAGCGGCACTTGGGACAGCTCCGCGTCTCCGTATTCTGCGTTTCTTGCCTTCTGCATCTCAGCAAAATGCTTTCCCACTAGGTCTAGCAAGGAGAAACTGTGGCAGCTGAGTAGATGTAGCCCGGCCCGCCCTTTGAAGTTGAAAAGTTCTTGGCATCTCAGAACCTCAAGGGAAGAGCAAGGTTATCTATGGTAGGCTGGGGCAGAACTAGCAGCAAGCAGAGCAAAGTTGTCCAAGAATAGCTTCCATTGGAATGCTAATGGCAATTGAAGAGGCAGGCCAGTGGCAAGCCACTAGCTTCTAGCAGTTTGAAAGTTGCAGACACAGTGCAGGTGTTGTGCGGCTTCTTTCTTGGCCTCCTAGAAGGTGCCGTGGTGCCGCGCTCTCCGTCTCTTGCTTGCCAATATGTTGCCATGTTCCTCCTATTGTTTGGTTTGTTTTGATTTGTTTTGATGATCTTTTGGCGGGTTTTCGGAATGTTTTGGTGGTGTTTTAGAATGTTTTGTTTTCTCTTGTGTTGTTTTTATTGTCTTGGCAGGTTGTGGAACGTTTGGATTCGTTTTGGTGGGTTTTAAAATATTTTGGCGGGTATTTGGAATGTTTTGGTTTGCTTTCATTTGTTTTGATTATGTTTTGGCAAGTTATTGAAAGTTTCGATCACTTCTGAATGGTTTTCTAGTATTTTGGGATCTTTTCAGAATGTTTTGATCAGTTTTAGAATGTTTTGTATTCTCTTGAGTTGTTTTTATTGTCTTGGCAGGTTTTGGAATGTTTGGATTGCTTTTGGCGGGTTTTAAAATATTTTGGCGGGTATTTGGAATGTTTTGGCGGGTATTCGGAAGGTTTTGATTAGTTTTGACGGGTTTTGAAATATTTTGGCGGGTTTTTAGAAGGTTTTGACTTGTTTTGATTCTGTTTAGCCCAGTTTTTGGTGTGTTTGGATTAGCTTTGGTGGGCTTTATCATGTTTTGTCAGGTTTTTTCGAATGTATTGATCACTTCTGTCTGGTTTTCTATTTTGGCGGGTTTGAATATATTTTTGGATGAGTTTTGGTGGGTTTGAATATATTATGGCTCTTTGCGCAGAGACGACGGTGCCGGTTGCGGTGCGCTCCGGGGCGCTCCTTCTGCGGAAAGACACCTGGCAGCGGCACTTGGGACAGCTCCGCGTCTCCGTATTCTGCGTTTCTTGCCTTCTGCATCTCAGCAAAATGCTTTCCCACTAGGTCTAGCAAGGAGAAACTGTGGCAGCTGAGTAGATGTAGCCCGGCCCGCCCTTTGAAGTTGAAAAGTTCTTGGCATCTCAGAGCCTCAAGGGAAGAGCAAGGTTATCTATGGTAGGCTGGGGCAGAACTAGCAGCAAGCAGAGCAAAGTTGTCCAAGAATAGCTTCCATTGGAATGCTAATGGCAATTGAAGAGGCAGGCCAGTGGCAAGCCACTATCTTCTAGCAGTTTGAAAGTTGCAGACACAGTGCAGGTGTTTTGCGGCTTCCTTCTTGGCCTCCTAGAAGGTGCCGCACTCTCCGTCTCTTGCTTGCCAATATGTTGCCGTGTTCCTCCTATTGTTTGGTTTGTTTTGATTTGTTTTGATGATGTTTTGGCGGGTTTTCGGAATGTTTTGGTGGTGTTTTAGAATGTTTTGTTTTCTCTTGTGTTGTTTTTATTGTGTTGGCACGTTGTGGAACGTTTGGATTCGTTTTGGCGGGTTTTAAAATATTTTGGCGGGTATTTGGAATGTTTTGGTTTGCTTTCATTTGTTTTGATTATGTTTTGGCAAGTTATTGAAAGTTTCGATCACTTCTGACAGGTTTTCTAGTATTTTGGCATCTTTTCAGAATGTTTTGATCAGTTTTGGCAGGTTGTAAACTATTTTGTCAGGTTTTTGGAATGTTTTGGTTGGTTTTGATTTGTTTTTATGATGTTTTGCCAAGTTTTTTGAATGTTTTGATCAGTTCTGGCTGGTTTTCTAATGTTTTGGCATTTTTTCAGAATGTTTTGATGAGTTTTGTGGGTCTAAATTATTTTGGCGGGTTTTCGGAATATTTTGGTTGGTTTTGATTTGTTTTTATGATGTTTTGGCGGGTTTTCGGAATGTTTTGGTTGGGTTTTAGAATGTTTTGGATTCTCTTGAGTTGTTTTTATTGTCTTGGCAGGTTTTGGAATGTTTGGATTCCTTTTGGCGGGTTTTAAAATATTTTGGCGGGTATTTGGAATGTTTTGGCGGGTATTCGGAATGTTTTGATTAGTTTTGACGGGTTTTGAAATATTTTGGCGGGTTTTTAGAAGGTTTTGACTTGTTTTGATTCTGTTTAGCCCAGTTTTTGGTGTGTTTGAATTAGCTTTGGTTGGCTTTATCATGTTTTGTCAGGTTTTTTCGAATGTATTGATCACTTCTGTCTGGTTTTCTATTTTGGCGGGTTTGAAAATATTTTTGGATGAGTTTTGGCGGGTTTGAAAATATTTTGGCTCTTTGCGCAGAGACGACGGTGCCGGTTGCGGTGCGCTCCGGGGCGCTCCTTCTGCGGAAAGACGCCTGGCAGCGGCACTTGGGACAGCTCCGCGTCTCCGTATTCTGCGTTTCTTGCCTTCTGCATCTCAGCAAAATGCTTTCCCACTAGGTCTAGCAAGGAGAAACTGTGGCAGCTGAGTAGATGTAGCCCGGCCCGCCCTTTGAAGTTGACAAGTTCTTGGCATCTCAGAACCTCAAGGGAAGAGCAAGGTTATCTATGGTAGACTGGGGCAGAACTAGCAGCAAGCAGAGCAAAGTTGTCCAAGAATAGCTTCCATTGGAATGCTAATGGCAATTGAAGAGGCAGGCCAGTGGCAAGCCACTATCTTCTAGCAGTTTGAAAGTTGCAGACACAGTACAGGTGTTGTGCGGCTTCTTTCTTGGCCTCCTAGAAGGTGCCGCGCTCTCCGTCTCTTGCTTGCCAATATGTTGCCGTGTTCCTCCTATTGTTTGGTTTGTTTTGATTTGTTTTGATGATCTTTTGGCGGGTTTTCGGAATGTTTTGGTGGTGTTTTAGAATGTTTTGTTTTCTCTTGTGTTGTTTTTATTGTCTTGGCAGGTTGTGGAACGTTTGGATTCGTTTTGGTGGGTTTTAAAATATTTTGGCGGGTATTTGGAATGTTTTGGTTTGCTTTCATTTGTTTTGATTATGTTTTGGCAAGTTATTGAAAGTTTCGATCACTTCTGAATGGTTTTCTAGTATTTTGGGATCTTTTCAGAATGTTTTGATCAGTTTTAGAATGTTTTGTATTCTCTTGAGTTGTTTTTATTGTCTTGGCAGGTTTTGGAATGTTTGGATTCCTTTTGGCGGGTTTTAAAATATTTTGGCGGGTATTTGGAATGTTTTGGCGGGTATTCGGAAGGTTTTGATTAGTTTTGACGGGTTTTGAAATATTTTGGCGGGTTTTTAGAAGGTTTTGACTTGTTTTGATTCTGTTTAGCCCAGTTTTTGGTGTGTTTGGATTAGCTTTGGTGGGCTTTATCATGTTTTGTCAGGTTTTTTCGAATGTATTGATCACTTCTGTCTGGTTTTCTATTTTGGCGGGTTTGAATATATTTTTGGATGAGTTTTGGTGGGTTTGAATATATTATGGCTCTTTGCGCAGAGACGACGGTGCCGGTTGCGGTGCGCTCCGGGGCGCTCCTTCTGCGGAAAGACACCTGGCAGCGGCACTTGGGACAGCTCCGCGTCTCCGTATTCTGCGTTTCTTGCCTTCTGCATCTCAGCAAAATGCTTTCCCACTAGGTCTAGCAAGGAGAAACTGTGGCAGCTGAGTAGATGTAGCCCGGCCCGCCCTTTGAAGTTGACAAGTTCTTGGCATCTCAGAGCCTCAAGGGAAGAGCAAGGTTATCTATGGTAGGCTGGGGCAGAACTAGCAGCAAGCAGAGCAAAGTTGTCCAAGAATAGCTTCCATTGGAATGCTAATGGCAATTGAAGAGGCAGGCCAGTGGCAAGCCACTATCTTCTAGCAGTTTGAATGGTGCGGACACAGTGCAGGTGTTGTGCGGCTTCTTTCTTGGCCTCCTAGAAGGTGCCGCGCTCTCCGTCTCTTGCTTGCCAATATGTTGCCGTGTTCCTCCTATTGTTTGGTTTGTTTTGATTTGTTTTGATGATCTTTTGGCGGGTTTTCGGAATGTTTTGGTGGTGTTTTAGAATGTTTTGTTTTCTCTTGTGTTGTTTTTATTGTGTTGGCAGGTTTTGGAACGTTTGGATTCGTTTTGGCGGGTTTTAAAATATTTTGGCGGGTGTTTGGAATGTTTTGGTTTGCTTTCATTTGTTTTGATTATGTTTTGGCAAGTTATTGAAAGTTTCGATCACTTCTGACTGGTTTTCTAGTATTTTGGCATCTTTTCAGAATGTTTTGATCAGTTTTAGCAGGTTGTAAACTATTTTGTCAGGTTTTTGGAATGTTTTGGTTGGTTTTGATTTGTTTTTATGATGTTTTGCCAAGTTTTTTGAATGATTTGATCAGTTCTGGCTGGTTTTCTAATGTTTTGGCAATTTTCAGAATGTTTTGATGAGTTTTGTGGGTCTAAATCATTTTGGCGGTTTTCGGAATATTTTGGTTGGTTTTGATTTGTTTTTATGATGTTTTGGCGGGTTTTCGGAATGTTTTGGTTGGGTTTTAGAATGTTTTGTATTCTCTTGAGTTGTTTTTATTGTCTTGGCAGGTTTTGGAATGTTTGGATTTGTTTTGGCGGGTTTTAAAATATTTTGGCGGGTATTTGGAATGTTTTGGCGGGTATTCGGAAGGTTTTGATTAGTTTTGACGGGTTTTGAAATATTTTGGCGGGTTTTTAGAAGGTTTTGATTCTGTTTAGCCCAGTTTTTGGTGTGTTTGGATTAGCTTTGGTGGGCTTTATCATGTTTTGTGAGGTTTTTTCGAATGTATTGATCACTTCTGTCTGGTTTTCTATTTTGGCGGGTTTGAAAATATTTTTGGATGAGTTTTGGCGGGTTTGAAAATATTTTGGCTCTTTGCGCAGAGACGACGGTGCCGGTTGCGGTGCGCTCCGGGGCGCTCCTTCTGCGGAAAGACGCCTGGCAGCGGCACTTGGGACAGCTCCGCGTCTCCGTATTCTGCGTTTCTTGCCTTCTGCATCTCAGCAAAATGCTTTCCCACTAGGTCTAGCAAGGAGAAACTGTGGCAGCTGAGTAGATGTAGCCCGGCCCGCCCTTTGAAGTTGAAAAGTTCTTGGCATCTCAGAACCTCAAGGGAAGAGCAAGGTTATCTATGGTAGGCTGGGGCAGAACTAGCAGCAAGCAGAGCAAAGTTGTCCAAGAATAGCTTCCATTGGAATGCTAATGGCAATTGAAGAGGCAGGCCAGTGGCAAGCCACTAGCTTCTAGCAGTTTGAAAGTTGCAGACACAGTGCAGGTGTTGTGCGGCTTCTTTCTTGGCCTCCTAGAAGGTGCCGTGGTGCCGCGCTCTCCGTCTCTTGCTTGCCAATATGTTGCCATGTTCCTCCTATTGTTTGGTTTGTTTTGATTTGTTTTGATGATCTTTTGGCGGGTTTTCGGAATGTTTTGGTGGTGTTTTAGAATGTTTTGTTTTCTCTTGAGTTGTTTTTATTGTCTTGGCAGGTTTTGGAATGTTTGGATTGCTTTTGGCGGGTTTTAAAATATTTTGGCGGGTATTTGGAATGTTTTGGCGGGTATTCGGAAGGTTTTGATTAGTTTTGACGGGTTTTGAAATATTTTGGCGGGTTTTTAGAAGGTTTTGACTTGTTTTGATTCTGTTTAGCCCAGTTTTTGGTGTGTTTGGATTAGCTTTGGTGGGCTTTATCATGTTTTGTGAGGTTTTTTCGAATGTATTGATCACTTCTGTCTGGTTTTCTATTTTGGCGGGTTTGAATATATTTTTGGATGAGTTTTGGTGGGTTTGAATATATTATGGCTCTTTGCGCAGAGACGACGGTGCCGGTTGCGGTGCGCTCCGGGGCGCTCCTTCTGCGGAAAGACACCTGGCAGCGGCACTTGGGACAGCTCCGCGTCTCCGTATTCTGCGTTTCTTGCCTTCTGCATCTCAGCAAAATGCTTTCCCACTAGGTCTAGCAAGGAGAAACTGTGGCAGCTGAGTAGATGTAGCCCGGCCCGCCCTTTGAAGTTGAAAAGTTCTTGGCATCTCAGAGCCTCAAGGGAAGAGCAAGGTTATCTATGGTAGGCTGGGGCAGAACTAGCAGCAAGCAGAGCAAAGTTGTCCAAGAATAGCTTCCATTGGAATGCTAATGGCAATTGAAGAGGCAGGCCAGTGGCAAGCCACTAGCTTCTAGCAGTTTGAAAGTTGCAGACACAGTGCAGGTGTTTTGCGGCTTCCTTCTTGGCCTCCTAGAAGGTGCCGCACTCTCCGTCTCTTGCTTGCCAATATGTTGCCGTGTTCCTCCTATTGTTTGGTTTGTTTTGATTTGTTTTGATGATGTTTTGGCGGGTTTTCGGAATGTTTTGGTGGTGTTTTAGAATGTTTTGTTTTCTCTTGTGTTGTTTTTATTGTGTTGGCACGTTGTGGAACGTTTGGATTCGTTTTGGCGGGTTTTAAAATATTTTGGCGGGTATTTGGAATGTTTTGGTTTGCTTTCATTTGTTTTGATTATGTTTTGGCAAGTTATTGAAAGTTTCGATCACTTCTGACAGGTTTTCTAGTATTTTGGCATCTTTTCAGAATGTTTTGATCAGTTTTGGCAGGTTGTAAACTATTTTGTCAGGTTTTTGGAATGTTTTGGTTGGTTTTGATTTGTTTTTATGATGTTTTGCCAAGTTTTTTGAATGTTTTGATCAGTTCTGGCTGGTTTTCTAATGTTTTGGCATTTTTTCAGAATGTTTTGATGAGTTTTGTGGGTCTAAATTATTTTGGCGGGTTTTCGGAATATTGTGGTTGGTTTTGATTTGTTTTTATGATGTTTTGGCGGGTTTTCGGAATGTTTTGGTTGGGTTTTAGAATGTTTTGTATTCTCTTGAGTTGTTTTTATTGTCTTGGCAGGTTTTGGAATGTTTGGATTTGTTTTGGCGGGTTTTAAAATATTTTGGCGGGTATTTGGAATGTTTTGGCGGGTATTCGGAAGGTTTTGATTAGTTTTGACGGGTTTTGAAATATTTTGGCGGGTTTTTAGAAGGTTTTGATTCTGTTTAGCCCAGTTTTTGGTGTGTTTGGATTAGCTTTGGTGGGCTTTATCATGTTTTGTGAGGTTTTTTCGAATGTATTGATCACTTCTGTCTGGTTTTCTATTTTGGCGGGTTTGAAAATATTTTTGGATGAGTTTTGGCGGGTTTGAAAATATTTTGGCTCTTTGCGCAGAGACGACGGTGCCGGTTGCGGTGCGCTCCGGGGCGCTCCTTCTGCGGAAAGACGCCTGGCAGCGGCACTTGGGACAGCTCCGCGTCTCCGTATTCTGCGTTTCTTGCCTTCTGCATCTCAGCAAAATGCTTTCCCACTAGGTCTAGCAAGGAGAAACTGTGGCAGCTGAGTAGATGTAGCCCGGCCTGCCCTTTGAAGTTGAAAAGCTCTTGGCATCTCAGAACCTCAAGGGAAGAGCAAGGTTATCTATGGTAGGCTGGGGCAGAACTAGCAGCAAGCAGAGCAAAGTTGTCCAAGAATAGCTTCCATTGGAATGCTAATGGCAATTGAAGAGGCAGGCCAGTGGCAAGCCACTATCTTCTAGCAGTTTGAAAGTTGCAGACACAGTGCAGGTGTTGTGCGGCTTCTTTCTTGGCCTCCTAGAAGGTGCCGTGGTGCCGCGCTCTCCGTCTCTTGCTTGCCAATATGTTGCCATGTTCCTCCTATTGTTTGGTTTGTTTTGATTTGTTTTGATGATCTTTTGGCGGGTTTTCGGAATGTTTTGGTGGTGTTTTAGAATGTTTTGTTTTCTCTTGTGTTGTTTTTATTGTCTTGGCAGGTTGTGGAACGTTTGGATTCGTTTTGGTGGGTTTTAAAATATTTTGGCGGGTATTTGGAATGTTTTGGTTTGCTTTCATTTGTTTTGATTATGTTTTGGCAAGTTATTGAAAGTTTCGATCACTTCTGAATGGTTTTCTAGTATTTTGGGATCTTTTCAGAATGTTTTGATCAGTTTTAGAATGTTTTGTATTCTCTTGAGTTGTTTTTATTGTCTTGGCAGGTTTTGGAATGTTTGGATTGCTTTTGGCGGGTTTTAAAATATTTTGGCGGGTATTTGGAATGTTTTGGCGGGTATTCGGAAGGTTTTGATTAGTTTTGACGGGTTTTGAAATATTTTGGCGGGTTTTTAGAAGGTTTTGACTTGTTTTGATTCTGTTTAGCCCAGTTTTTGGTGTGTTTGGATTAGCTTTGGTGGGCTTTATCATGTTTTGTCAGGTTTTTTCGAATGTATTGATCACTTCTGTCTGGTTTTCTATTTTGGCGGGTTTGAATATATTTTTGGATGAGTTTTGGTGGGTTTGAATATATTATGGCTCTTTGCGCAGAGACGACGGTGCCGGTTGCGGTGCGCTCCGGGGCGCTCCTTCTGCGGAAAGACACCTGGCAGCGGCACTTGGGACAGCTCCGCGTCTCCGTATTCTGCGTTTCTTGCCTTCTGCATCTCAGCAAAATGCTTTCCCACTAGGTCTAGCAAGGAGAAACTGTGGCAGCTGAGTAGATGTAGCCCGGCCCGCCCTTTGAAGTTGAAAAGTTCTTGGCATCTCAGAGCCTCAAGGGAAGAGCAAGGTTATCTATGGTAGGCTGGGGCAGAACTAGCAGCAAGCAGAGCAAAGTTGTCCAAGAATAGCTTCCATTGGAATGCTAATGGCAATTGAAGAGGCAGGCCAGTGGCAAGCCACTAGCTTCTAGCAGTTTGAAAGTTGCAGACACAGTGCAGGTGTTTTGCGGCTTCCTTCTTGGCCTCCTAGAAGGTGCCGCACTCTCCGTCTCTTGCTTGCCAATATGTTGCCGTGTTCCTCCTATTGTTTGGTTTGTTTTGATTTGTTTTGATGATGTTTTGGCGGGTTTTCGGAATGTTTTGGTGGTGTTTTAGAATGTTTTGTTTTCTCTTGTGTTGTTTTTATTGTCTTGGCAGGTTGTGGAACGTTTGGATTCGTTTTGGCGGGTTTTAAAATATTTTGGCGGGTGTTTGGAATGTTTTGGTTTGCTTTCATTTGTTTTGATTATGTTTTGGCAAGTTATTGAAAGTTTCGATCACTTCTGACTGGTTTTCTAGTATTTTGGCATCTTTTCAGAATGTTTTGATCAGTTTTAGCAGGTTGTAAACTATTTTGTCAGGTTTTTGGAATGTTTTGGTTGGTTTTGATTTGTTTTTATGATGTTTTGCCAAGTTTTTTGAATGTTTTGATCAGTTCTGGCTGGTTTTCTAATGTTTTGGCAATTTTCAGAATGTTTTGATGAGTTTTGTGGGTCTAAATTATTTTGGCGGTTTTCGGAATATTTTGGTTGGTTTTGATTTGTTATTATGATGTTTTGTCGGGTTTTCGGAATGTTTTGGTTGGGTTTTAGAATGTTTTGTATTCTCTTGAGTTGTTTTTATTGTCTTGGCAGGTTTTGGAATGTTTGGATTGCTTTTGGCGGGTTTTAAAATATTTTGGCGGGTATTTGGAATGTTTTGGCGGGTATTCGGAATGTTTTGATTAGTTTTGACGGGTTTTGAAATATTTTGGAGGGTTTTTAGAAGGTTTTGATTCTGTTTAGCCCAGTTTTTGGTGTGTTTGGATTAGCTTTGGTGGGCTTTATCATGTTTTGTCAGGTTTTTTCGAATGTATTGATCACTTCTGTCTGGTTTTCTATTTTGGCGGGTTTGAAAATATTTTTGGATTAGTTTTGGCAGGTTTTAAAATATTTTGGCTCTTTGCGCAGAGACGACGGTGCCGGTTGCGGTGCGCTCCGGGGCGCTCCTTCTGCGGAAAGACGCCTGGCAGCGGCACTTGGGACAGCTCCGCGTCTCCGTATTCTGCGTTTCTTGCCTTCTGCCTCTCAGCAAAATGCTTTCCCACTAGGTCTAGCAAGGAGAAACTGTGGCAGCTGAGTAGATGTAGCCCGGCCCGCCCTTTGAAGTTGACAAGTTCTTGGCATCTCAGAGCCTCAAGGGAAGAGCAAGGTTATCTATGGTAGGCTGGGGCAGAACTAGCAGCAAGCAGAGCAAAGTTGTCCAAGAATAGCTTCCATTGGAATGCTAATGGCAATTGAAGAGGCAGGCCAGTGGCAAGCCACTATCTTCTAGCAGTTTGAAAGTTGCAGACACAGTACAGGTGTTGTGCGGCTTCTTTCTTGGCCTCCTAGAAGGTGCCGTGGTGCCGCGCTCTCCGACTCTTGCTTGCCAATATGTTGCCGTGTTCCTCCTATTGTTTGGTTTGTTTTGATTTGTTTTGATGATGTTTTGGCGGGTTTTCGGAATGTTTTGGTGGTGTTTTAGAATGTTTTGTTTTCTCTTGTGTTGTTTTTATTGTGTTGGCACGTTGTGGAACGTTTGGATTCGTTTTGGCGGGTTTTAAAATATTTTGGCGGGTATTTGGAATGTTTTGGTTTGCTTTCATTTGTTTTGATTATGTTTTGGCAAGTTATTGAAAGTTTCGATCACTTCTGACAGGTTTTCTAGTATTTTGGCATCTTTTCAGAATGTTTTGATCAGTTTTGGCAGGTTGTAAACTATTTTGTCAGGTTTTTGGAATGTTTTGGTTGGTTTTGATTTGTTTTTATGATGTTTTGCCAAGTTTTTTGAATGTTTTGATCAGTTCTGGCTGGTTTTCTAATGTTTTGGCATTTTTTCAGAATGTTTTGATGAGTTTTGTGGGTCTAAATTATTTTGGCGGGTTTTCGGAATATTTTGGTTGGTTTTGATTTGTTTTTATGATGTTTTGGCGGGTTTTCGGAATGTTTTGGTTGGGTTTTAGAATGTTTTGGATTCTCTTGAGTTGTTTTTATTGTCTTGGCAGGTTTTGGAATGTTTGGATTCCTTTTGGCGGGTTTTAAAATATTTTGGCGGGTATTTGGAATGTTTTGGCGGGTATTCGGAATGTTTTGATTAGTTTTGACGGGTTTTGAAATATTTTGGCGGGTTTTTAGAAGGTTTTGATTCTGTTTAGCCCAGTTTTTGGTGTGTTTGGATTAGCTTTGGTGGGCTTTATCATGTTTTGTCAGGTTTTTTCGAATGTATTGATCACTTCTGTCTGGTTTTCTATTTTGGCGGGTTTGAAAATATTTTTGGATGAGTTTTGGCGGGTTTGAAAATATTTTGGCTCTTTGCGCAGAGACGACGGTGCCGGTTGCGGTGCGCTCCGGGGCGCTCCTTCTGCGGAAAGACGCCTGGCAGCGGCACTTGGGACAGGTCCGCGTCTCCGTATTCTGCGTTTCTTGCCTTCTGCCTCTCAGCAAAATGCTTTCCCACTAGGTCTAGCAAGGAGAAACTGTGGCAGCTGAGTAGATGTAGCCCGGCCCGCCCTTTGAAGTTGACAAGTTCTTGGCATCTCAGAACCTCAAGGGAAGAGCAAGGTTATCTATGGTAGGCTGGGGCAGAACTAGCAGCAAGCAGAGCAAAGTTGTCCAAGAATAGCTTCCATTGGAATGCTAATGGCAATTGAAGAGGCAGGCCAGTGGCAAGCCACTATCTTCTAGCAGTTTGAAAGTTGCAGACACAGTGCAGGTGTTGTGCGGCTTCTTTCTTGGCCTCCTAGAAGGTGCCGCACTCTCCGTCTCTTGCTTGCCAATATGTTGCCGTGTTCCTCCTATTGTTTGGTTTGTTTTGATTTGTTTTGATGATCTTTTGGCGGGTTTTCGGAATGTTTTGGTGGTGTTTTAGAATGTTTTGTTTTCTCTTGTGTTGTTTTTATTGTCTTGGCAGGTTGTGGAACGTTTGGATTCGTTTTGGCGGGTTTTAAAATATTTTGGCGGGTATTTGGAATGTTTTGGTTTGCTTTCATTTGTTTTGATTATGTTTTGGCAAGTTATTGAAAGTTTTGATCACTTCTGACTGGTTTTCTAGTATTTTGGGATCTTTTCAGAATGTTTTGATCAGTTTTAGCAGGTTGTAAACTATTTTGTCAGGTTTTTGGAATGTTTTGGTTGGTTTTGATTTGTTTTTATGATGTTTTGCCAAGTTTTTTGAATGTTTTGATCAGTTCTGGCTGGTTTTCTAATGTTTTGGCATTTTTTCAGAATGTTTTGATGAGTTTTGTGGGTCTAAATTATTTTGGCGGGTTTTCGGAATATTTTGGTTGGTTTTGATTTGTTTTTATGATGTTTTGGCGGGTTTTCGGAATGTTTTGGTTGGGTTTTAGAATGTTTTGGATTCTCTTGAGTTGTTTTTATTGTCTTGGCAGGTTTTGGAATGTTTGGATTCCTTTTGGCGGGTTTTAAAATATTTTGGCGGGTATTTGGAATGTTTTGGCGGGTATTCGGAATGTTTTGATTAGTTTTGACGGGTTTTGAAATATTTTGGCGGGTTTTTAGAAGGTTTTGACTTGTTTTGATTCTGTTTAGCCCAGTTTTTGGTGTGTTTGAATTAGCTTTGGTTGGCTTTATCATGTTTTGTCAGGTTTTTTCGAATGTATTGATCACTTCTGTCTGGTTTTCTATTTTGGCGGGTTTGAAAATATTTTTGGATGAGTTTTGGCGGGTTTGAAAATATTTTGGCTCTTTGCGCAGAGATGACGGTGCCGGTTGCGGTGCGCTCCGGGGCGCTCCTTCTGCGGAAAGACGCCTGGCAGCGGCACTTGGGACAGCTCCGCGTCTCCGTATTCTGCGTTTCTTGCCTTCTGCATCTCAGCAAAATGCTTTCCCACTAGGTCTAGCAAGGAGAAACTGTGGCAGCTGAGTAGATGTAGCCCGGCCCGCCCTTTGAAGTTGACAAGTTCTTGGCATCTCAGAACCTCAAGGGAAGAGCAAGGTTATCTATGGTAGACTGGGGCAGAACTAGCAGCAAGCAGAGCAAAGTTGTCCAAGAATAGCTTCCATTGGAATGCTAATGGCAATTGAAGAGGCAGGCCAGTGGCAAGCCACTATCTTCTAGCAGTTTGAAAGTTGCAGACACAGTACAGGTGTTGTGCGGCTTCTTTCTTGGCCTCCTAGAAGGTGCCGCGCTCTCCGTCTCTTGCTTGCCAATATGTTGCCGTGTTCCTCCTATTGTTTGGTTTGTTTTGATTTGTTTTGATGATCTTTTGGCGGGTTTTCGGAATGTTTTGGTGGTGTTTTAGAATGTTTTGTTTTCTCTTGTGTTGTTTTTATTGTCTTGGAAGGTTTTGGAACGTTTGGATTCGTTTTGGCGGGTTTTAAAATATTTTGGCGGGTGTTTGGAATGTTTTGGTTTGCTTTCATTTGTTTTGATTATGTTTTGGCAAGTTATTGAAAGTTTCGATCACTTCTGACTGGTTTTCTAGTATTTTGGCATCTTTTCAGAATGTTTTGATCAGTTTTAGCAGGTTGTAAACTATTTTGTCAGGTTTTTGGAATGTTTTGGTTGGTTTTGATTTGTTTTTATGATGTTTTGCCAAGTTTTTTGAATGATTTGATCAGTTCTGGCTGGTTTTCTAATGTTTTGGCAATTTTCAGAATGTTTTGATGAGTTTTGTGGGTCTAAATCATTTTGGCGGTTTTCGGAATATTTTGGTTGGTTTTGATTTGTTTTTATGATGTTTTGGCGGGTTTTCGGAATGTTTTGGTTGGGTTTTAGAATGTTTTGTATTCTCTTGAGTTGTTTTTATTGTCTTGGCAGGTTTTGGAATGTTTGGATTTGTTTTGGCGGGTTTTAAAATATTTTGGCGGGTATTTGGAATGTTTTGGCGGGTATTCGGAAGGTTTTGATTAGTTTTGACGGGTTTTGAAATATTTTGGCGGGTTTTTAGAAGGTTTTGATTCTGTTTAGCCCAGTTTTTGGTGTGTTTGGATTAGCTTTGGTGGGCTTTATCATGTTTTGTGAGGTTTTTTCGAATGTATTGATCACTTCTGTCTGGTTTTCTATTTTGGCGGGTTTGAAAATATTTTTGGATGAGTTTTGGCGGGTTTGAAAATATTTTGGCTCTTTGCGCAGAGACGACGGTGCCGGTTGCGGTGCGCTCCGGGGCGCTCCTTCTGCGGAAAGACGCCTGGCAGCGGCACTTGGGACAGCTCCGCGTCTCCGTATTCTGCGTTTCTTGCCTTCTGCATCTCAGCAAAATGCTTTCCCACTAGGTCTAGCAAGGAGAAACTGTGGCAGCTGAGTAGATGTAGCCCGGCCCGCCCTTTGAAGTTGAAAAGTTCTTGGCATCTCAGAACCTCAAGGGAAGAGCAAGGTTATCTATGGTAGGCTGGGGCAGAACTAGCAGCAAGCAGAGCAAAGTTGTCCAAGAATAGCTTCCATTGGAATGCTAATGGCAATTGAAGAGGCAGGCCAGTGGCAAGCCACTAGCTTCTAGCAGTTTGAAAGTTGCAGACACAGTGCAGGTGTTGTGCGGCTTCTTTCTTGGCCTCCTAGAAGGTGCCGTGGTGCCGCGCTCTCCGTCTCTTGCTTGCCAATATGTTGCCATGTTCCTCCTATTGTTTGGTTTGTTTTGATTTGTTTTGATGATCTTTTGGCGGGTTTTCGGAATGTTTTGGTGGTGTTTTAGAATGTTTTGTTTTCTCTTGTGTTGTTTTTATTGTCTTGGCAGGTTGTGGAACGTTTGGATTCGTTTTGGTGGGTTTTAAAATATTTTGGCGGGTATTTGGAATGTTTTGGTTTGCTTTCATTTGTTTTATGTTTTGGCAAGTTATTGAAAGTTTCGATCACTTCTGAATGGTTTTCTAGTATTTTGGGATCTTTTCAGAATGTTTTGATCAGTTTTAGAATGTTTTGTATTCTCTTGAGTTGTTTTTATTGTCTTGGCAGGTTTTGCAATGTTTGGATTGCTTTTGGTGGGTTTTAAAATATTTTGGCGGGTATTTGGAATGTTTTGGTTTGCTTTCATTTGTTTTATGTTTTGGCAAGTTATTGAAAGTTTTGATCACTTCTGACTGGTTTTCTAGTATTTTGGCATCTTTTCAGAATGTTTTGATCAGTTTTAGCAGGTTGTAAACTATTTTGTCAGGTTTTTGGAATGTTTTGGTTGGTTTTGATTTGTTTTTATGATGTTTTGCCAAGTTTTTTGAATGTTTTGATCAGTTCTGGCTGGTTTTCTAATGTTTTGGCAATTTTCAGAATGTTTTGATGAGTTTTGTGGGTCTAAATCATTTTGGCGGTTTTCGGAATATTTTGGTTGGTTTTGATTTGTTTTTATGACGTTTTGGCGGGTTTTCGGAATGTTTTGGTTGGGTTTTAGAATGTTTTGTATTCTCTTGAGTTGTTTTTATTGTCTTGGCAGGTTCTGGAATGTTTGGATTGCTTTTGGCGGGTTTTAAAATATTTTGGCGGGTATTTGGAATGTTTTGGCGGGTATTCGGAATGTTTTGATTAGTTTTGACGGGTTTTGAAATATTTTGGAGGGTTTTTAGAAGGTTTTGATTCTGTTTAGCCCAGTTTTTGGTGTGTTTGGATTAGCTTTGGTGGGCTTTATCATGTTTTGTCAGGTTTTTTCGAATGTATTGATCACTTCTGTCTGGTTTTCTATTTTGGCGGGTTTGAAAATATTTTTGGATTAGTTTTGGCAGGTTTTAAAATATTTTGGCTCTTTGCGCAGAGACGACGGTGCCGGTTGCGGTGCGCTCCGGGGCGCTCCTTCTGCGGAAAGACGCCTGGCAGCGGCACTTGGGACAGCTCCGCGTCTCCGTATTCTGCGTTTCTTGCCTTCTGCATCTCAGCAAAATGCTTTCCCACTAGGTCTAGCAAGGAGAAACTGTGGCAGCTGAGTAGATGTAGCCCGGCCCGCCCTTTGAAGTTGAAAAGTTCTTGGCATCTCAGAGCCTCAAGGGAAGAGCAAGGTTATCTATGGTAGGCTGGGGCAGAACTAGCAGCAAGCAGAGCAAAGTTGTCCAAGAATAGCTTCCATTGGAATGCTAATGGCAATTGAAGAGGCAGGCCAGTGGCAAGCCACTAGCTTCTAGCAGTTTGAAAGTTGCAGACACAGTGCAGGTGTTGTGCGGCTTCTTTCTTGGCCTCCTAGAAGGTGCCGTGGTGCCGCGCTCTCCGTCTCTTGCTTGCCAATATGTCGCCATGTTCCTCCTATTGTTTGGTTTGTTTTGATTTGTTTTGATGATCTTTTGGCGGGTTTTCGGAATGTTTTGGTGGTGTTTTAGAATGTTTTGTTTTCTCTTGTGTTGTTTTTATTGTCTTGGAAGGTTTTGGAACGTTTGGATTCGTTTTGGCGGGTTTTAAAATATTTTGGCGGTTGTTTGGAATGTTTTGGTTTGCTTTCATTTGTTTTGATTATGTTTTGGCAAGTTATTGAAAGTTTCGATCACTTCTGACTGGTTTTCTAGTATTTTGGCATCTTTTCAGAATGTTTTGATCAGTTTTAGCAGGTTGTAAACTATTTTGTCAGGTTTTTGGAATGTTTTGGTTGGTTTTGATTTGTTTTTATGATGTTTTGCCAAGTTTTTTGAATGATTTGATCAGTTCTGGCTGGTTTTCTAATGTTTTGGCAATTTTCAGAATGTTTTGATGAGTTTTGTGGGTCTAAATTATTTTGGCGGTTTTTGGAATATTTTGGTTGTTTTTGATTTGATTTGATGATGTTTTGTCCGGTTTTCGGAATGTTTTGGTTGGGTTTTAGAATGTTTTGTATTCTCTTGAGTTGTTTTTATTGTGTTGGCAGGTTTTGGAATGTTTGGATTTGTTTTGGCGGGTTTTAAAATATTTTGGCGGGTATTTGGAATGTTTTGGCGGGTATTCGGAATGTTTTGATTAGTTTTGACGGGTTTTGAAATATTTTGGCGGGTTTTTAGAAGGTTTTGATTCTGTTTAGCCCAGTTTTTGGTGTGTTTGGATTAGCTTTGGTGGGCTTTATCATGTTTTGTCAGGTTTTTTCGAATGTATTGATCACTTCTGTCTGGTTTTCTATTTTGGCGGGTTTGAAAATATTTTTGGATGAGTTTTGGCGGGTTTTAAAATATTTTGGCTCTTTGCGCAGAGACGACGGTGCCGGTTGCGGTGCGCTCCGGGGCGCTCCTTCTGCGGAAAGACGCCTGGCAGCGGCACTTGGGACAGCTCCGCGTCTCCGTATTCTGCGTTTCTTGCCTTCTGCATCTCAGCAAAATGCTTTCCCACTAGGTCTAGCAAGGAGAAACTGTGGCAGCTGAGTAGATGTAGCCCGGCCCGCCCTTTGAAGTTGACAAGTTCTTGGCATCTCAGAACCTCAAGGGAAGAGCAAGGTTATCTATGGTAGGCTGGGGCAGAACTAGCAGCAAGCAGAGCAAAGTTGTCCAAGAATAGCTTCCATTGGAATGCTAATGGCAATTGAAGAGGCAGGCCAGTGGCAAGCCACTATCTTCTAGCAGTTTGAAAGTTGCAGACACAGTACAGGTGTTGTGCGGCTTCTTTCTTGGCCTCCTAGAAGGTGCCGCGCTCTCCGTCTCTTGCTTGCCAATATGTTGCCGTGTTCCTCCTATTGTTTGGTTTGTTTTGATTTGTTTTGATGATCTTTTGGCGGGTTTTCGGAATGTTTTGGTGGTGTTTTAGAATGTTTTGTTTTCTCTTGTGTTGTTTTTATTGTCTTGGCAGGTTTTGGAACGTTTGGATTCGTTTTGGCGGGTTTTAAAATATTTTGGCGGGTATTTGGAATGTTTTGGTTTGCTTTCATTTGTTTTGATTATGTTTTGGCAAGTTATTGAAAGTTTCGATCACTTCTGACAGGTTTTCTAGTATTTTGGGATCTTTTCAGAATGTTTTGATCAGTTTTAGCAGGTTGTAAACTATTTTGTCAGGTTTTTGGAATGTTTTGGTTGGTTTTGATTTGTTTTTATGATGTTTTGCCAAGTTTTTTGAATGTTTTGATCAGTTCTGGCTGGTTTTCTAATGTTTTGGCAATTTTCAGAATGTTTTGATGAGTTTTGTGGGTCTAAATCATTTTGGCGGTTTTCGGAATATTTTGGTTGGTTTTGATTTGTTTTTATGATGTTTTGGCGGGTTTTCGGAATGTTTTGGTTGGGTTTTAGAATGTTTTGTATTCTCTTGAGTTGTTTTTATTGTGTTGGCAGGTTTTGGAATGTTTGGATTTGTTTTGGCGGGTTTTAAAATATTTTGGCGGGTATTTGGAATGTTTTGGCGGGTATTCGGAATGTTTTGATTAGTTTTGACGGGTTTTGAAATATTTTGGCGGGTTTTTAGAAGGTTTTGATTCTGTTTAGCCCAGTTTTTGGTGTGTTTGGATTAGCTTTGGTGGGCTTTATCATGTTTTGTCAGGTTTTTTCGAATGTATTGATCACTTCTGTCTGGTTTTCTATTTTGGCGGGTTTGAAAATATTTTTGGATGAGTTTTGGCGGGTTTGAAAATATTTTGGCTCTTTGCGCAGAGACGACGGTGCCGGTTGCGGTGCGCTCCGGGGCGCTCCTTCTGCGGAAAGACGCCTGGCAGCGGCACTTGGGACAGCTCCGCGTCTCCGTATTCTGCGTTTCTTGCCTTCTGCATCTCAGCAAAATGCTTTCCCACTAGGTCTAGCAAGGAGAAACTGTGGCAGCTGAGTAGATGTAGCCCGGCCCGCCCTTTGAAGTTGAAAAGTTCTTGGCATCTCAGAACCTCAAGGGAAGAGCAAGGTTATCTATGGTAGGCTGGGGCAGAACTAGCAGCAAGCAGAGCAAAGTTGTCCAAGAATAGCTTCCATTGGAATGCTAATGGCAATTGAAGAGGCAGGCCAGTGGCAAGCCACTATCTTCTAGCAGTTTGAAAGTTGCAGACACAGTACAGGTGTTGTGCGGCTTCTTTCTTGGCCTCCTAGAAGGTGCCGCACTCTCCGTCTCTTGCTTGCCAATATGTTGCCGTGTTCCTCCTATTGTTTGGTTTGTTTTGATTTGTTTTGATGATCTTTTGGCGGGTTTTCGGAATGTTTTGGTGGTGTTTTAGAATGTTTTGTTTTCTCTTGTGTTGTTTTTATTGTCTTGGCAGGTTGTGGAACGTTTGGATTCGTTTTGGCGGGTTTTAAAATATTTTGGCGGGTATTTGGAATGTTTTGGTTTGCTTTCATTTGTTTTGATTATGTTTTGGCAAGTTATTGAAAGTTTTGATCACTTCTGACTGGTTTTCTAGTATTTTGGGATCTTTTCAGAATGTTTTGATCAGTTTTAGCAGGTTGTAAACTATTTTGTCAGGTTTTTGGAATGTTTTGGTTGGTTTTGATTTGTTTTTATGATGTTTTGCCAAGTTTTTTGAATGTTTTGATCAGTTCTGGCTGGTTTTCTAATGTTTTGGCAATTTTCAGAATGTTTTGATGAGTTTTGTGGGTCTAAATCATTTTGGCGGTTTTCGGAATATTTTGGTTGGTTTTGATTTGTTTTTATGATGTTTTGGCGGGTTTTCGGAATGTTTTGGTTGGGTTTTAGAATGTTTTGTATTCTCTTGAGTTGTTTTTATTGTCTTGGCAGGTTCTGGAATGTTTGGATTGCTTTTGGCGGGTTTTAAAATATTTTGGCGGGTATTTGGAATGTTTTGGCGGGTATTCGGAATGTTTTGATTAGTTTTGACGGGTTTTGAAATATTTTGGAGGGTTTTTAGAAGGTTTTGATTCTGTTTAGCCCAGTTTTTGGTGTGTTTGGATTAGCTTTGGTGGGCTTTATCATGTTTTGTCAGGTTTTTTCGAATGTATTGATCACTTCTGTCTGGTTTTCTATTTTGGCGGGTTTGAAAATATTTTTGGATTAGTTTTGGCAGGTTTTAAAATATTTTGGCTCTTTGCGCAGAGACGACGGTGCCGGTTGCGGTGCGCTCCGGGGCGCTCCTTCTGCGGAAAGACGCCTGGCAGCGGCACTTGGGACAGCTCCGCGTCTCCGTATTCTGCGTTTCTTGCCTTCTGCATCTCAGCAAAATGCTTTCCCACTAGGTCTAGCAAGGAGAAACTGTGGCAGCTGAGTAGATGTAGCCCGGCCCGCCCTTTGAAGTTGACAAGTTCTTGGCATCTCAGAGCCTCAAGGGAAGAGCAAGGTTATCTATGGTAGGCTGGGGCAGAACTAGCAGCAAGCAGAGCAAAGTTGTCCAAGAATAGCTTCCATTGGAATGCTAATGGCAATTGAAGAGGCAGGCCAGTGGCAAGCCACTAGCTTCTAGCAGTTTGAAAGTTGCAGACACAGTACAGGTGTTGTGCGGCTTCTTTCTTGGCCTCCTAGAAGGTGCCGCGCTCTCCGTCTCTTGCTTGCCAATATGTTGCCGTGTTCCTCCTATTGTTTGGTTTGTTTTGATTTGTTTTGATGATCTTTTGGCGGGTTTTCGGAATGTTTTGGTGGTGTTTTAGAATGTTTTGTTTTCTCTTGTGTTGTTTTTATTGTCTTGGCAGGTTGTGGAACGTTTGGATTCGTTTTGGCGGGTTTTAAAATATTTTGGCGGGTATTTGGAATGTTTTGGTTTGCTTTCATTTGTTTTGATTATGTTTTGGCAAGTTATTGAAAGTTTTGATCACTTCTGACTGGTTTTCTAGTATTTTGGCATCTTTTCAGAATGTTTTGATCAGTTTTAGCAGGTTGTAAACTATTTTGTCAGGTTTTTGGAATGTTTTGGTTGGTTTTGATTTGTTTTTATGATGTTTTGCCAAGTTTTTTGAATGTTTTGATCAGTTCTGGCTGGTTTTCTAATGTTTTGGCAATTTTCAGAATGTTTTGATGAGTTTTGTGGGTCTAAATCATTTTGGCGGTTTTCGGAATATTTTGGTTGGTTTTGATTTGTTTTTATGATGTTTTGGCGGGTTTTCGGAATGTTTTGGTTGGGTTTTAGAATGTTTTGTATTCTCTTGAGTTGTTTTTATTGTCTTGGCAGGTTCTGGAATGTTTGGATTGCTTTTGGCGGGTTTTAAAATATTTTGGCGGGTATTTGGAATGTTTTGGCGGGTATTCGGAATGTTTTGATTAGTTTTGACGGGTTTTGAAATATTTTGGAGGGTTTTTAGAAGGTTTTGATTCTGTTTAGCCCAGTTTTTGGTGTGTTTGGATTAGCTTTGGTGGGCTTTATCATGTTTTGTCAGGTTTTTTCGAATGTATTGATCACTTCTGTCTGGTTTTCTATTTTGGCGGGTTTGAAAATATTTTTGGATTAGTTTTGGCGGGTTTTAAAATATTTTGGCTCTTTGCGCAGAGACGACGGTGCCGGTTGCGGTGCGCTCCGGGGCGCTCCTTCTGCGGAAAGACGCCTGGCAGCGGCACTTGGGACAGCTCCGCGTCTCCGTATTCTGCGTTTCTTGCCTTCTGCATCTCAGCAAAATGCTTTCCCACTAGGTCTAGCAAGGAGAAACTGTGGCAGCTGAGTAGATGTAGCCCGGCCCGCCCTTTGAAGTTGAAAAGTTCTTGGCATCTCAGAGCCTCAAGGGAAGAGCAAGGTTATCTATGGTAGGCTGGGGCAGAACTAGCAGCAAGCAGAGCAAAGTTGTCCAAGAATAGCTTCCATTGGAATGCTAATGGCAATTGAAGAGGCAGGCCAGTGGCAAGCCACTAGCTTCTAGCAGTTTGAAAGTTGCAGACACAGTGCAGGTGTTGTGCGGCTTCTTTCTTGGCCTCCTAGAAGGTGCCGTGGTGCCGCGCTCTCCGTCTCTTGCTTGCCAATATGTCGCCATGTTCCTCCTATTGTTTGGTTTGTTTTGATTTGTTTTGATGATCTTTTGGCGGGTTTTCGGAATGTTTTGGTGGTGTTTTAGAATGTTTTGTTTTCTCTTGTGTTGTTTTTATTGTCTTGGAAGGTTTTGGAACGTTTGGATTCGTTTTGGCGGGTTTTAAAATATTTTGGCGGTTGTTTGGAATGTTTTGGTTTGCTTTCATTTGTTTTGATTATGTTTTGGCAAGTTATTGAAAGTTTCGATCACTTCTGACTGGTTTTCTAGTATTTTGGCATCTTTTCAGAATGTTTTGATCAGTTTTAGCAGGTTGTAAACTATTTTGTCAGGTTTTTGGAATGTTTTGGTTGGTTTTGATTTGTTTTTATGATGTTTTGCCAAGTTTTTTGAATGATTTGATCAGTTCTGGCTGGTTTTCTAATGTTTTGGCAATTTTCAGAATGTTTTGATGAGTTTTGTGGGTCTAAATTATTTTGGCGGTTTTTGGAATATTTTGGTTGTTTTTGATTTGATTTGATGATGTTTTGTCCGGTTTTCGGAATGTTTTGGTTGGGTTTTAGAATGTTTTGTATTCTCTTGAGTTGTTTTTATTGTGTTGGCAGGTTTTGGAATGTTTGGATTTGTTTTGGCGGGTTTTAAAATATTTTGGCGGGTATTTGGAATGTTTTGGCGGGTATTCGGAATGTTTTGATTAGTTTTGACGGGTTTTGAAATATTTTGGCGGGTTTTTAGAAGGTTTTGATTCTGTTTAGCCCAGTTTTTGGTGTGTTTGGATTAGCTTTGGTGGGCTTTATCATGTTTTGTCAGGTTTTTTCGAATGTATTGATCACTTCTGTCTGGTTTTCTATTTTGGCGGGTTTGAAAATATTTTTGGATGAGTTTTGGCGGGTTTTAAAATATTTTGGCTCTTTGCGCAGAGACGACGGTGCCGGTTGCGGTGCGCTCCGGGGCGCTCCTTCTGCGGAAAGACGCCTGGCAGCGGCACTTGGGACAGCTCCGCGTCTCCGTATTCTGCGTTTCTTGCCTTCTGCATCTCAGCAAAATGCTTTCCCACTAGGTCTAGCAAGGAGAAACTGTGGCAGCTGAGTAGATGTAGCCCGGCCCGCCCTTTGAAGTTGACAAGTTCTTGGCATCTCAGAACCTCAAGGGAAGAGCAAGGTTATCTATGGTAGGCTGGGGCAGAACTAGCAGCAAGCAGAGCAAAGTTGTCCAAGAATAGCTTCCATTGGAATGCTAATGGCAATTGAAGAGGCAGGCCAGTGGCAAGCCACTATCTTCTAGCAGTTTGAAAGTTGCAGACACAGTACAGGTGTTGTGCGGCTTCTTTCTTGGCCTCCTAGAAGGTGCCGCGCTCTCCGTCTCTTGCTTGCCAATATGTTGCCGTGTTCCTCCTATTGTTTGGTTTGTTTTGATTTGTTTTGATGATCTTTTGGCGGGTTTTCGGAATGTTTTGGTGGTGTTTTAGAATGTTTTGTTTTCTCTTGTGTTGTTTTTATTGTCTTGGCAGGTTTTGGAACGTTTGGATTCGTTTTGGCGGGTTTTAAAATATTTTGGCGGGTATTTGGAATGTTTTGGTTTGCTTTCATTTGTTTTGATTATGTTTTGGCAAGTTATTGAAAGTTTCGATCACTTCTGACAGGTTTTCTAGTATTTTGGGATCTTTTCAGAATGTTTTGATCAGTTTTAGCAGGTTGTAAACTATTTTGTCAGGTTTTTGGAATGTTTTGGTTGGTTTTGATTTGTTTTTATGATGTTTTGCCAAGTTTTTTGAATGTTTTGATCAGTTCTGGCTGGTTTTCTAATGTTTTGGCAATTTTCAGAATGTTTTGATGAGTTTTGTGGGTCTAAATCATTTTGGCGGTTTTCGGAATATTTTGGTTGGTTTTGATTTGTTTTTATGATGTTTTGGCGGGTTTTCGGAATGTTTTGGTTGGGTTTTAGAATGTTTTGTATTCTCTTGAGTTGTTTTTATTGTGTTGGCAGGTTTTGGAATGTTTGGATTTGTTTTGGCGGGTTTTAAAATATTTTGGCGGGTATTTGGAATGTTTTGGCGGGTATTCGGAATGTTTTGATTAGTTTTGACGGGTTTTGAAATATTTTGGAGGGTTTTTAGAAGGTTTTGATTCTGTTTAGCCCAGTTTTTGGTGTGTTTGGATTAGCTTTGGTGGGCTTTATCATGTTTTGTCAGGTTTTTTCGAATGTATTGATCACTTCTGTCTGGTTTTCTATTTTGGCGGGTTTGAAAATATTTTTGGATGAGTTTTGGCGGGTTTGAAAATATTTTGGCTCTTTGCGCAGAGACGACGGTGCCGGTTGCGGTGCGCTCCGGGGCGCTCCTTCTGCGGAAAGACGCCTGGCAGCGGCACTTGGGACAGCTCCGCGTCTCCGTATTCTGCGTTTCTTGCCTTCTGCATCTCAGCAAAATGCTTTCCCACTAGGTCTAGCAAGGAGAAACTGTGGCAGCTGAGTAGATGTAGCCAGGCCCGCCCTTTGAAGTTGAAAAGTTCTTGGCATCTCAGAACCTCAAGGGAAGAGCAAGGTTATCTATGGTAGGCTGGGGCAGAACTAGCAGCAAGCAGAGCAAAGTTGTCCAAGAATAGCTTCCATTGGAATGCTAATGGCAATTGAAGAGGCAGGCCAGTGGCAAGCCACTATCTTCTAGCAGTTTGAAAGTTGCAGACACAGTACAGGTGTTGTGCGGCTTCTTTCTTGGCCTCCTAGAAGGTGCCGCACTCTCCGTCTCTTGCTTGCCAATATGTTGCCGTGTTCCTCCTATTGTTTGGTTTGTTTTGATTTGTTTTGATGATCTTTTGGCGGGTTTTCGGAATGTTTTGGTGGTGTTTTAGAATGTTTTGTTTTCTCTTGTGTTGTTTTTATTGTCTTGGCAGGTTGTGGAACGTTTGGATTCGTTTTGGCGGGTTTTAAAATATTTTGGCGGGTATTTGGAATGTTTTGGTTTGCTTTCATTTGTTTTGATTATGTTTTGGCAAGTTATTGAAAGTTTTGATCACTTCTGACTGGTTTTCTAGTATTTTGGCATCTTTTCAGAATGTTTTGATCAGTTTTAGCAGGTTGTAAACTATTTTGTCAGGTTTTTGGAATGTTTTGGTTGGTTTTGATTTGTTTTTATGATGTTTTGCCAAGTTTTTTGAATGTTTTGATCAGTTCTGGCTGGTTTTCTAATGTTTTGGCAATTTTCAGAATGTTTTGATGAGTTTTGTGGGTCTAAATCATTTTGGCGGTTTTCGGAATATTTTGGTTGGTTTTGATTTGTTTTTATGATGTTTTGGCGGGTTTTCGGAATGTTTTGGTTGGGTTTTAGAATGTTTTGTATTCTCTTGAGTTGTTTTTATTGTCTTGGCAGGTTCTGGAATGTTTGGATTGCTTTTGGCGGGTTTTAAAATATTTTGGCGGGTATTTGGAATGTTTTGGCGGGTATTCGGAATGTTTTGATTAGTTTTGACGGGTTTTGAAATATTTTGGAGGGTTTTTAGAAGGTTTTGATTCTGTTTAGCCCAGTTTTTGGTGTGTTTGGATTAGCTTTGGTGGGCTTTATCATGTTTTGTCAGGTTTTTTCGAATGTATTGATCACTTCTGTCTGGTTTTCTATTTTGGCGGGTTTGAAAATATTTTTGGATTAGTTTTGGCAGGTTTTAAAATATTTTGGCTCTTTGCGCAGAGACGACGGTGCCGGTTGCGGTGCGCTCCGGGGCGCTCCTTCTGCGGAAAGACGCCTGGCAGCGGCACTTGGGACAGCTCCGCGTCTCCGTATTCTGCGTTTCTTGCCTTCTGCATCTCAGCAAAATGCTTTCCCACTAGGTCTAGCAAGGAGAAACTGTGGCAGCTGAGTAGATGTAGCCCGGCCCGCCCTTTGAAGTTGAAAAGTTCTTGGCATCTCAGAGCCTCAAGGGAAGAGCAAGGTTATCTATGGTAGGCTGGGGCAGAACTAGCAGCAAGCAGAGCAAAGTTGTCCAAGAATAGCTTCCATTGGAATGCTAATGGCAATTGAAGAGGCAGGCCAGTGGCAAGCCACTAGCTTCTAGCAGTTTGAAAGTTGCAGACACAGTGCAGGTGTTGTGCGGCTTCTTTCTTGGCCTCCTAGAAGGTGCCGTGGTGCCGCGCTCTCCGTCTCTTGCTTGCCAATATGTCGCCATGTTCCTCCTATTGTTTGGTTTGTTTTGATTTGTTTTGATGATGTTTTGGCGGGTTTTCGGAATGTTTTGGTGGTGTTTTAGAATGTTTTGTTTTCTCTTGTGTTGTTTTTATTGTCTTGGAAGGTTTTGGAACGTTTGGATTCGTTTTGGCGGGTTTTAAAATATTTTGGCGGTTGTTTGGAATGTTTTGGTTTGCTTTCATTTGTTTTGATTATGTTTTGGCAAGTTATTGAAAGTTTTGATCACTTCTGACTGGTTTTCTAGTATTTTGGCATCTTTTCAGAATGTTTTGATCAGTTTTAGCAGGTTGTAAACTATTTTGTCAGGTTTTTGGAATGTTTTGGTTGGTTTTGATTTGTTTTTATGATGTTTTGCCAAGTTTTTTGAATGATTTGATCAGTTCTGGCTGGTTTTCTAATGTTTTGGCAATTTTCAGAATGTTTTGATGAGTTTTGTGGGTCTAAATTATTTTGGCGGTTTTTGGAATATTTTGGTTGTTTTTGATTTGATTTGATGATGTTTTGTCCGGTTTTCGGAATGTTTTGGTTGGGTTTTAGAATGTTTTGTATTCTCTTGAGTTGTTTTTATTGTGTTGGCAGGTTTTGGAATGTTTGGATTTGTTTTGGCGGGTTTTAAAATATTTTGGCGGGTATTTGGAATGTTTTGGCGGGTATTCGGAATGTTTTGATTAGTTTTGACGGGTTTTGAAATATTTTGGCGGGTTTTTAGAAGGTTTTGATTCTGTTTAGCCCAGTTTTTGGTGTGTTTGGATTAGCTTTGGTGGGCTTTATCATGTTTTGTCAGGTTTTTTCGAATGTATTGATCACTTCTGTCTGGTTTTCTATTTTGGCGGGTTTGAAAATATTTTTGGATGAGTTTTGGCGGGTTTGAAAATATTTTGGCTCTTTGCGCAGAGACGACGGTGCCGGTTGCGGTGCGCTCCAGGGCGCTCCTTCTGCGGAAAGACGCCTGGCAGCGGCACTTGGGACAGCTCCGCGTCTCCGTATTCTGCGTTTCTTGCCTTCTGCATCTCAGCAAAATGCTTTCCCACTAGGTCTAGCAAGGAGAAACTGTGGCAGCTGAGTAGATGTAGCCCGGCCCGCCCTTTGAAGTTGACAAGTTCTTGGCATCTCAGAACCTCAAGGGAAGAGCAAGGTTATCTATGGTAGGCTGGGGCAGAACTAGCAGCAAGCAGAGCAAAGTTGTCCAAGAATAGCTTCCATTGGAATGCTAATGGCAATTGAAGAGGCAGGCCAGTGGCAAGCCACTATCTTCTAGCAGTTTGAAAGTTGCAGACACAGTACAGGTGTTGTGCGGCTTCTTTCTTGGCCTCCTAGAAGGTGCCGCGCTCTCCGTCTCTTGCTTGCCAATATGTTGCCGTGTTCCTCCTATTGTTTGGTTTGTTTTGATTTGTTTTGATGATCTTTTGGCGGGTTTTCGGAATGTTTTGGTGGTGTTTTAGAATGTTTTGTTTTCTCTTGTGTTGTTTTTATTGTCTTGGCAGGTTTTGGAACGTTTGGATTCGTTTTGGCGGGTTTTAAAATATTTTGGCGGGTATTTGGAATGTTTTGGTTTGCTTTCATTTGTTTTGATTATGTTTTGGCAAGTTATTGAAAGTTTCGATCACTTCTGACAGGTTTTCTAGTATTTTGGGATCTTTTCAGAATGTTTTGATCAGTTTTAGCAGGTTGTAAACTATTTTGTCAGGTTTTTGGAATGTTTTGGTTGGTTTTGATTTGTTTTTATGATGTTTTGCCAAGTTTTTTGAATGTTTTGATCAGTTCTGGCTGGTTTTCTAATGTTTTGGCAATTTTCAGAATGTTTTGATGAGTTTTGTGGGTCTAAATCATTTTGGCGGTTTTCGGAATATTTTGGTTGGTTTTGATTTGTTTTTATGATGTTTTGGCGGGTTTTCGGAATGTTTTGGTTGGGTTTTAGAATGTTTTGTATTCTCTTGAGTTGTTTTTATTGTGTTGGCAGGTTTTGGAATGTTTGGATTTGTTTTGGCGGGTTTTAAAATATTTTGGCGGGTATTTGGAATGTTTTGGCGGGTATTCGGAATGTTTTGATTAGTTTTGACGGGTTTTGAAATATTTTGGCGGGTTTTTAGAAGGTTTTGATTCTGTTTAGCCCAGTTTTTGGTGTGTTTGGATTAGCTTTGGTGGGCTTTATCATGTTTTGTCAGGTTTTTTCGAATGTATTGATCACTTCTGTCTGGTTTTCTATTTTGGCGGGTTTGAAAATATTTTTGGATGAGTTTTGGCGGGTTTGAAAATATTTTGGCTCTTTGCGCAGAGACGACGGTGCCGGTTGCGGTGCGCTCCGGGGCGCTCCTTCTGCGGAAAGACGCCTGGCAGCGGCACTTGGGACAGCTCCGCGTCTCCGTATTCTGCGTTTCTTGCCTTCTGCATCTCAGCAAAATGCTTTCCCACTAGGTCTAGCAAGGAGAAACTGTGGCAGCTGAGTAGATGTAGCCCGGCCCGCCCTTTGAAGTTGAAAAGTTCTTGGCATCTCAGAACCTCAAGGGAAGAGCAAGGTTATCTATGGTAGGCTGGGGCAGAACTAGCAGCAAGCAGAGCAAAGTTGTCCAAGAATAGCTTCCATTGGAATGCTAATGGCAATTGAAGAGGCAGGCCAGTGGCAAGCCACTATCTTCTAGCAGTTTGAAAGTTGCAGACACAGTACAGGTGTTGTGCGGCTTCTTTCTTGGCCTCCTAGAAGGTGCCGCACTCTCCGTCTCTTGCTTGCCAATATGTTGCCGTGTTCCTCCTATTGTTTGGTTTGTTTTGATTTGTTTTGATGATGTTTTGGCGGGTTTTCGGAATGTTTTGGTGGTGTTTTAGAATGTTTTGTTTTCTCTTGTGTTGTTTTTATTGTCTTGGCAGGTTGTGGAACGTTTGGATTCGTTTTGGCGGGTTTTAAAATATTTTGGCGGGTATTTGGAATGTTTTGGTTTGCTTTCATTTGTTTTGATTATGTTTTGGCAAGTTATTGAAAGTTTTGATCACTTCTGACTGGTTTTCTAGTATTTTGGCATCTTTTCAGAATGTTTTGATCAGTTTTAGCAGGTTGTAAACTATTTTGTCAGGTTTTTGGAATGTTTTGGTTGGTTTTGATTTGTTTTTATGATGTTTTGCCAAGTTTTTTGAATGTTTTGATCAGTTCTGGCTGGTTTTCTAATGTTTTGGCAATTTTCAGAATGTTTTGATGAGTTTTGTGGGTCTAAATCATTTTGGCGGTTTTCGGAATATTTTGGTTGGTTTTGATTTGTTTTTATGATGTTTTGGCGGGTTTTCGGAATGTTTTGGTTGGGTTTTAGAATGTTTTGTATTCTCTTGAGTTGTTTTTATTGTCTTGGCAGGTTCTGGAATGTTTGGATTGCTTTTGGCGGGTTTTAAAATATTTTGGCGGGTATTTGGAATGTTTTGGCGGGTATTCGGAATGTTTTGATTAGTTTTGACGGGTTTTGAAATATTTTGGAGGGTTTTTAGAAGGTTTTGATTCTGTTTAGCCCAGTTTTTGGTGTGTTTGGATTAGCTTTGGTGGGCTTTATCATGTTTTGTCAGGTTTTTTCGAATGTATTGATCACTTCTGTCTGGTTTTCTATTTTGGCGGGTTTGAAAATATTTTTGGATTAGTTTTGGCAGGTTTTAAAATATTTTGGCTCTTTGCGCAGAGACGACGGTGCCGGTTGCGGTGCGCTCCGGGGCGCTCCTTCTGCGGAAAGACGCCTGGCAGCGGCACTTGGGACAGCTCCGCGTCTCCGTATTCTGCGTTTCTTGCCTTCTGCATCTCAGCAAAATGCTTTCCCACTAGGTCTAGCAAGGAGAAACTGTGGCAGCTGAGTAGATGTAGCCCGGCCCGCCCTTTGAAGTTGACAAGTTCTTGGCATCTCAGAGCCTCAAGGGAAGAGCAAGGTTATCTATGGTAGGCTGGGGCAGAACTAGCAGCAAGCAGAGCAAAGTTGTCCAAGAATAGCTTCCATTGGAATGCTAATGGCAATTGAAGAGGCAGGCCAGTGGCAAGCCACTAGCTTCTAGCAGTTTGAAAGTTGCAGACACAGTACAGGTGTTGTGCGGCTTCTTTCTTGGCCTCCTAGAAGGTGCCGCACTCTCCGTCTCTTGCTTGCCAATATGTTGCCGTGTTCCTCCTATTGTTTGGTTTGTTTTGATTTGTTTTGATGATCTTTTGGCGGGTTTTCGGAATGTTTTGGTGGTGTTTTAGAATGTTTTGTTTTCTCTTGTGTTGTTTTTATTGTCTTGGCAGGTTGTGGAACGTTTGGATTCGTTTTGGCGGGTTTTAAAATATTTTGGCGGGTATTTGGAATGTTTTGGTTTGCTTTCATTTGTTTTGATTATGTTTTGGCAAGTTATTGAAAGTTTTGATCACTTCTGACTGGTTTTCTAGTATTTTGGCATCTTTTCAGAATGTTTTGATCAGTTTTAGCAGGTTGTAAACTATTTTGTCAGGTTTTTGGAATGTTTTGGTTGGTTTTGATTTGTTTTTATGATGTTTTGCCAAGTTTTTTGAATGTTTTGATCAGTTCTGGCTGGTTTTCTAATGTTTTGGCAATTTTCAGAATGTTTTGATGAGTTTTGTGGGTCTAAATCATTTTGGCGGTTTTCGGAATATTTTGGTTGGTTTTGATTTGTTTTTATGATGTTTTGGCGGGTTTTCGGAATGTTTTGGTTGGGTTTTAGAATGTTTTGTATTCTCTTGAGTTGTTTTTATTGTGTTGGCAGGTTTTGGAATGTTTGGATTTGTTTTGGCGGGTTTTAAAATATTTTGGCGGGTATTTGGAATGTTTTGGCGGGTATTCGGAATGTTTTGATTAGTTTTGACGGGTTTTGAAATATTTTGGCGGGTTTTTAGAAGGTTTTGATTCTGTTTAGCCCAGTTTTTGGTGTGTTTGGATTAGCTTTGGTGGGCTTTATCATGTTTTGTCAGGTTTTTTCGAATGTATTGATCACTTCTGTCTGGTTTTCTATTTTGGCGGGTTTGAAAATATTTTTGGATGAGTTTTGGCGGGTTTGAAAATATTTTGGCTCTTTGCGCAGAGACGACGGTGCCGGTTGCGGTGCGCTCCGGGGCGCTCCTTCTGCGGAAAGACGCCTGGCAGCGGCACTTGGGACAGCTCCGCGTCTCCGTATTCTGCGTTTCTTGCCTTCTGCATCTCAGCAAAATGCTTTCCCACTAGGTCTAGCAAGGAGAAACTGTGGCAGCTGAGTAGATGTAGCCCGGCCCGCCCTTTGAAGTTGAAAAGTTCTTGGCATCTCAGAACCTCAAGGGAAGAGCAAGGTTATCTATGGTAGGCTGGGGCAGAACTAGCAGCAAGCAGAGCAAAGTTGTCCAAGAATAGCTTCCATTGGAATGCTAATGGCAATTGAAGAGGCAGGCCAGTGGCAAGCCACTATCTTCTAGCAGTTTGAAAGTTGCAGACACAGTACAGGTGTTGTGCGGCTTCTTTCTTGGCCTCCTAGAAGGTGCCGCACTCTCCGTCTCTTGCTTGCCAATATGTTGCCGTGTTCCTCCTATTGTTTGGTTTGTTTTGATTTGTTTTGATGATGTTTTGGCGGGTTTTCGGAATGTTTTGGTGGTGTTTTAGAATGTTTTGTTTTCTCTTGTGTTGTTTTTATTGTCTTGGCAGGTTGTGGAACGTTTGGATTCGTTTTGGCGGGTTTTAAAATATTTTGGCGGGTATTTGGAATGTTTTGGTTTGCTTTCATTTGTTTTGATTATGTTTTGGCAAGTTATTGAAAGTTTTGATCACTTCTGACTGGTTTTCTAGTATTTTGGCATCTTTTCAGAATGTTTTGATCAGTTTTAGCAGGTTGTAAACTATTTTGTCAGGTTTTTGGAATGTTTTGGTTGGTTTTGATTTGTTTTTATGATGTTTTGCCAAGTTTTTTGAATGTTTTGATCAGTTCTGGCTGGTTTTCTAATGTTTTGGCAATTTTCAGAATGTTTTGATGAGTTTTGTGGGTCTAAATCATTTTGGCGGTTTTCGGAATATTTTGGTTGGTTTTGATTTGTTTTTATGATGTTTTGGCGGGTTTTCGGAATGTTTTGGTTGGGTTTTAGAATGTTTTGTATTCTCTTGAGTTGTTTTTATTGTCTTGGCAGGTTCTGGAATGTTTGGATTGCTTTTGGCGGGTTTTAAAATATTTTGGCGGGTATTTGGAATGTTTTGGCGGGTATTCGGAATGTTTTGATTAGTTTTGACGGGTTTTGAAATATTTTGGAGGGTTTTTAGAAGGTTTTGATTCTGTTTAGCCCAGTTTTTGGTGTGTTTGGATTAGCTTTGGTGGGCTTTATCATGTTTTGTCAGGTTTTTTCGAATGTATTGATCACTTCTGTCTGGTTTTCTATTTTGGCGGGTTTGAAAATATTTTTGGATTAGTTTTGGCAGGTTTTAAAATATTTTGGCTCTTTGCGCAGAGACGACGGTGCCGGTTGCGGTGCGCTCCGGGGCGCTCCTTCTGCGGAAAGACGCCTGGCAGCGGCACTTGGGACAGCTCCGCGTCTCCGTATTCTGCGTTTCTTGCCTTCTGCATCTCAGCAAAATGCTTTCCCACTAGGTCTAGCAAGGAGAAACTGTGGCAGCTGAGTAGATGTAGCCCGGCCCGCCCTTTGAAGTTGACAAGTTCTTGGCATCTCAGAGCCTCAAGGGAAGAGCAAGGTTATCTATGGTAGGCTGGGGCAGAACTAGCAGCAAGCAGAGCAAAGTTGTCCAAGAATAGCTTCCATTGGAATGCTAATGGCAATTGAAGAGGCAGGCCAGTGGCAAGCCACTAGCTTCTAGCAGTTTGAAAGTTGCAGACACAGTACAGGTGTTGTGCGGCTTCTTTCTTGGCCTCCTAGAAGGTGCCGCACTCTCCGTCTCTTGCTTGCCAATATGTTGCCGTGTTCCTCCTATTGTTTGGTTTGTTTTGATTTGTTTTGATGATGTTTTGGCGGGTTTTCGGAATGTTTTGGTGGTGTTTTAGAATGTTTTGTTTTCTCTTGTGTTGTTTTTATTGTCTTGGCAGGTTGTGGAACGTTTGGATTCGTTTTGGCGGGTTTTAAAATATTTTGGCGGGTATTTGGAATGTTTTGGTTTGCTTTCATTTGTTTTGATTATGTTTTGGCAAGTTATTGAAAGTTTTGATCACTTCTGACTGGTTTTCTAGTATTTTGGCATCTTTTCAGAATGTTTTGATCAGTTTTAGCAGGTTGTAAACTATTTTGTCAGGTTTTTGGAATGTTTTGGTTGGTTTTGATTTGTTTTTATGATGTTTTGCCAAGTTTTTTGAATGTTTTGATCAGTTCTGGCTGGTTTTCTAATGTTTTGGCAATTTTCAGAATGTTTTGATGAGTTTTGTGGGTCTAAATCATTTTGGCGGTTTTCGGAATATTTTGGTTGGTTTTGATTTGTTTTTATGATGTTTTGGCGGGTTTTCGGAATGTTTTGGTTGGGTTTTAGAATGTTTTGTATTCTCTTGAGTTGTTTTTATTGTCTTGGCAGGTTCTGGAATGTTTGGATTGCTTTTGGCGGGTTTTAAAATATTTTGGCGGGTATTTGGAATGTTTTGGCGGGTATTCGGAATGTTTTGATTAGTTTTGACGGGTTTTGAAATATTTTGGAGGGTTTTTAGAAGGTTTTGATTCTGTTTAGCCCAGTTTTTGGTGTGTTTGGATTAGCTTTGGTGGGCTTTATCATGTTTTGTCAGGTTTTTTCGAATGTATTGATCACTTCTGTCTGGTTTTCTATTTTGGCGGGTTTGAAAATATTTTTGGATGAGTTTTGGCGGGTTTGAAAATATTTTGGCTCTTTGCGCAGAGACGACGGTGCCGGTTGCGGTGCGCTCCGGGGCGCTCCTTCTGCGGAAAGACGCCTGGCAGCGGCACTTGGGACAGCTCCGCGTCTCCGTATTCTGCGTTTCTTGCCTTCTGCATCTCAGCAAAATGCTTTCCCACTAGGTCTAGCAAGGAGAAACTGTGGCAGCTGAGTAGATGTAGCCCGGCCCGCCCTTTGAAGTTGAAAAGTTCTTGGCATCTCAGAGCCTCAAGGGAAGAGCAAGGTTATCTATGGTAGGCTGGGGCAGAACTAGCAGCAAGCAGAGCAAAGTTGTCCAAGAATAGCTTCCATTGGAATGCTAATGGCAATTGAAGAGGCAGGCCAGTGGCAAGCCACTAGCTTCTAGCAGTTTGAAAGTTGCAGACACAGTGCAGGTGTTGTGCGGCTTCTTTCTTGGCCTCCTAGAAGGTGCCGTGGTGCCGCGCTCTCCGTCTCTTGCTTGCCAATATGTCGCCATGTTCCTCCTATTGTTTGGTTTGTTTTGATTTGTTTTGATGATCTTTTGGCGGGTTTTCGGAATGTTTTGGTGGTGTTTTAGAATGTTTTGTTTTCTCTTGTGTTGTTTTTATTGTCTTGGAAGGTTTTGGAACGTTTGGATTCGTTTTGGCGGGTTTTAAAATATTTTGGCGGTTGTTTGGAATGTTTTGGTTTGCTTTCATTTGTTTTGATTATGTTTTGGCAAGTTATTGAAAGTTTCGATCACTTCTGACTGGTTTTCTAGT
The DNA here is from genome assembly GCF_036417665.1 of Passer domesticus. Taxonomy (NCBI): domain Eukaryota; kingdom Metazoa; phylum Chordata; class Aves; order Passeriformes; family Passeridae; genus Passer; species Passer domesticus. The sequence goes on from NC_087474.1 coordinate 62,550,366, forward strand.
ATTTTGGCATCTTTTCAGAATGTTTTGATCAGTTTTAGCAGGTTGTAAACTATTTTGTCAGGTTTTTGGAATGTTTTGGTTGGTTTTGATTTGTTTTTATGATGTTTTGCCAAGTTTTTTGAATGATTTGATCAGTTCTGGCTGGTTTTCTAATGTTTTGGCAATTTTCAGAATGTTTTGATGAGTTTTGTGGGTCTAAATTATTTTGGCGGTTTTTGGAATATTTTGGTTGTTTTTGATTTGATTTGATGATGTTTTGTCCGGTTTTCGGAATGTTTTGGTTGGGTTTTAGAATGTTTTGTATTCTCTTGAGTTGTTTTTATTCTGTTCGCAGGTTTTGGAATGTTTGGATTTGTTTTGGCGGGTTTTAAAATATTTTGGCGGGTATTTGGAATGTTTTGGCGGGTATTCGGAAGGTTTTGATTAGTTTTGACGGGTTTTGAAATATTTTGGCGGGTTTTTAGAAGGTTTTGATTCTGTTTAGCCCAGTTTTTGGTGTGTTTGGATTAGCTTTGGTGGGCTTTATCATGTTTTGTCAGGTTTTTTCGAATGTATTGATCACTTCTGTCTGGTTTTCTATTTTGGCGGGTTTGAAAATATTTTTGGATGAGTTTTGGCGGGTTTTAAAATATTTTGGCTCTTTGCGCAGAGACGACGGTGCCGGTTGCGGTGCGCTCCGGGGCGCTCCTTCTGCGGAAAGACGCCTGGCAGCGGCACTTGGGACAGCTCCGCGTCTCCGTATTCTGCGTTTCTTGCCTTCTGCATCTCAGCAAAATGCTTTCCCACTAGGTCTAGCAAGGAGAAACTGTGGCAGCTGAGTAGATGTAGCCCGGCCCGCCCTTTGAAGTTGACAAGTTCTTGGCATCTCAGAACCTCAAGGGAAGAGCAAGGTTATCTATGGTAGGCTGGGGCAGAACTAGCAGCAAGCAGAGCAAAGTTGTCCAAGAATAGCTTCCATTGGAATGCTAATGGCAATTGAAGAGGCAGGCCAGTGGCAAGCCACTAGCTTCTAGCAGTTTGAAAGTTGCAGACACAGTACAGGTGTTGTGCGGCTTCTTTCTTGGCCTCCTAGAAGGTGCCGCGCTCTCCGTCTCTTGCTTGCCAATATGTTGCCGTGTTCCTCCTATTGTTTGGTTTGTTTTGATTTGTTTTGATGATCTTTTGGCGGGTTTTCGGAATGTTTTGGTGGTGTTTTAGAATGTTTTGTTTTCTCTTGTGTTGTTTTTATTGTCTTGGCAGGTTGTGGAACGTTTGGATTCGTTTTGGCGGGTTTTAAAATATTTTGGCGGGTATTTGGAATGTTTTGGTTTGCTTTCATTTGTTTTGATTATGTTTTGGCAAGTTATTGAAAGTTTTGATCACTTCTGACTGGTTTTCTAGTATTTTGGCATCTTTTCAGAATGTTTTGATCAGTTTTAGCAGGTTGTAAACTATTTTGTCAGGTTTTTGGAATGTTTTGGTTGGTTTTGATTTGTTTTTATGATGTTTTGCCAAGTTTTTTGAATGTTTTGATCAGTTCTGGCTGGTTTTCTAATGTTTTGGCAATTTTCAGAATGTTTTGATGAGTTTTGTGGGTCTAAATCATTTTGGCGGTTTTCGGAATATTTTGGTTGGTTTTGATTTGTTTTTATGATGTTTTGTCGGGTTTTCGGAATGTTTTGGTTGGGTTTTAGAATGTTTTGTATTCTCTTGAGTTGTTTTTATTGTCTTGGCAGGTTCTGGAATGTTTGGATTGCTTTTGGCGGGTTTTAAAATATTTTGGCGGGTATTTGGAATGTTTTGGCGGGTATTCGGAATGTTTTGATTAGTTTTGACGGGTTTTGAAATATTTTGGAGGGTTTTTAGAAGGTTTTGATTCTGTTTAGCCCAGTTTTTGGTGTGTTTGGATTAGCTTTGGTGGGCTTTATCATGTTTTGTCAGGTTTTTTCGAATGTATTGATCACTTCTGTCTGGTTTTCTATTTTGGCGGGTTTGAAAATATTTTTGGATTAGTTTTGGCAGGTTTTAAAATATTTTGGCTCTTTGCGCAGAGACGACGGTGCCGGTTGCGGTGCGCTCCGGGGCGCTCCTTCTGCGGAAAGACGCCTGGCAGCGGCACTTGGGACAGCTCCGCGTCTCCGTATTCTGCGTTTCTTGCCTTCTGCATCTCAGCAAAATGCTTTCCCACTAGGTCTAGCAAGGAGAAACTGTGGCAGCTGAGTAGATGTAGCCCGGCCCGCCCTTTGAAGTTGACAAGTTCTTGGCATCTCAGAACCTCAAGGGAAGAGCAAGGTTATCTATGGTAGGCTGGGGCAGAACTAGCAGCAAGCAGAGCAAAGTTGTCCAAGAATAGCTTCCATTGGAATGCTAATGGCAATTGAAGAGGCAGGCCAGTGGCAAGCCACTATCTTCTAGCAGTTTGAAAGTTGCAGACACAGTACAGGTGTTGTGCGGCTTCTTTCTTGGCCTCCTAGAAGGTGCCGCACTCTCCGTCTCTTGCTTGCCAATATGTTGCCATGTTCCTCCTATTGTTTGGTTTGTTTTGATTTGTTTTGATGATCTTTTGGCGGGTTTTCGGAATGTTTTGGTGGTGTTTTAGAATGTTTTGTTTTCTCTTGTGTTGTTTTTATTGTCTTGGCAGGTTGTGGAACGTTTGGATTCGTTTTGGCGGGTTTTAAAATATTTTGGCGGGTATTTGGAATGTTTTGGTTTGCTTTCATTTGTTTTGATTATGTTTTGGCAAGTTATTGAAAGTTTTGATCACTTCTGACTGGTTTTCTAGTATTTTGGCATCTTTTCAGAATGTTTTGATCAGTTTTAGCAGGTTGTAAACTATTTTGTCAGGTTTTTGGAATGTTTTGGTTGGTTTTGATTTGTTTTTATGATGTTTTGCCAAGTTTTTTGAATGTTTTGATCAGTTCTGGCTGGTTTTCTAATGTTTTGGCAATTTTCAGAATGTTTTGATGAGTTTTGTGGGTCTAAATCATTTTGGCGGTTTTCGGAATATTTTGGTTGGTTTTGATTTGTTTTTATGATGTTTTGGCGGGTTTTCGGAATGTTTTGGTTGGGTTTTAGAATGTTTTGTATTCTCTTGAGTTGTTTTTATTGTCTTGGCAGGTTCTGGAATGTTTGGATTGCTTTTGGCGGGTTTTAAAATATTTTGGCGGGTATTTGGAATGTTTTGGCGGGTATTCGGAATGTTTTGATTAGTTTTGACGGGTTTTGAAATATTTTGGAGGGTTTTTAGAAGGTTTTGATTCTGTTTAGCCCAGTTTTTGGTGTGTTTGGATTAGCTTTGGTGGGCTTTATCATGTTTTGTCAGGTTTTTTCGAATGTATTGATCACTTCTGTCTGGTTTTCTATTTTGGCGGGTTTGAAAATATTTTTGGATTAGTTTTGGCAGGTTTTAAAATATTTTGGCTCTTTGCGCAGAGACGACGGTGCCGGTTGCGGTGCGCTCCGGGGCGCTCCTTCTGCGGAAAGACGCCTGGCAGCGGCACTTGGGACAGCTCCGCGTCTCCGTATTCTGCGTTTCTTGCCTTCTGCATCTCAGCAAAATGCTTTCCCACTAGGTCTAGCAAGGAGAAACTGTGGCAGCTGAGTAGATGTAGCCCGGCCCGCCCTTTGAAGTTGACAAGTTCTTGGCATCTCAGAGCCTCAAGGGAAGAGCAAGGTTATCTATGGTAGGCTGGGGCAGAACTAGCAGCAAGCAGAGCAAAGTTGTCCAAGAATAGCTTCCATTGGAATGCTAATGGCAATTGAAGAGGCAGGCCAGTGGCAAGCCACTAGCTTCTAGCAGTTTGAAAGTTGCAGACACAGTGCAGGTGTTTTGCGGCTTCCTTCTTGGCCTCCTAGAAGGTGCCGCACTCTCCGTCTCTTGCTTGCCAATATGTTGCCGTGTTCCTCCTATTGTTTGGTTTGTTTTGATTTGTTTTGATGATCTTTTGGCGGGTTTTCGGAATGTTTTGGTGGTGTTTTAGAATGTTTTGTTTTCTCTTGTGTTGTTTTTATTGTCTTGGAAGGTTTTGGAACGTTTGGATTCGTTTTGGCGGGTTTTAAAATATTTTGGCGGTTGTTTGGAATGTTTTGGTTTGCTTTCATTTGTTTTGATTATGTTTTGGCAAGTTATTGAAAGTTTCGATCACTTCTGACTGGTTTTCTAGTATTTTGGCATCTTTTCAGAATGTTTTGATCAGTTTTAGCAGGTTGTAAACTATTTTGTCAGGTTTTTGGAATGTTTTGGTTGGTTTTGATTTGTTTTTATGATGTTTTGCCAAGTTTTTTGAATGATTTGATCAGTTCTGGCTGGTTTTCTAATGTTTTGGCAATTTTCAGAATGTTTTGATGAGTTTTGTGGGTCTAAATTATTTTGGCGGTTTTTGGAATATTTTGGTTGTTTTTGATTTGATTTGATGATGTTTTGTCCGGTTTTCGGAATGTTTTGGTTGGGTTTTAGAATGTTTTGTATTCTCTTGAGTTGTTTTTATTGTGTTGGCAGGTTTTGGAATGTTTGGATTTGTTTTGGCGGGTTTTAAAATATTTTGGCGGGTATTTGGAATGTTTTGGCGGGTATTCGGAATGTTTTGATTAGTTTTGACGGGTTTTGAAATATTTTGGCGGGTTTTTAGAAGGTTTTGATTCTGTTTAGCCCAGTTTTTGGTGTGTTTGGATTAGCTTTGGTGGGCTTTATCATGTTTTGTCAGGTTTTTTCGAATGTATTGATCACTTCTGTCTGGTTTTCTATTTTGGCGGGTTTGAAAATATTTTTGGATGAGTTTTGGCGGGTTTTAAAATATTTTGGCTCTTTGCGCAGAGACGACGGTGCCGGTTGCGGTGCGCTCCGGGGCGCTCCTTCTGCGGAAAGACGCCTGGCAGCGGCACTTGGGACAGCTCCGCGTCTCCGTATTCTGCGTTTCTTGCCTTCTGCATCTCAGCAAAATGCTTTCCCACTAGGTCTAGCAAGGAGAAACTGTGGCAGCTGAGTAGATGTAGCCCGGCCCGCCCTTTGAAGTTGACAAGTTCTTGGCATCTCAGAACCTCAAGGGAAGAGCAAGGTTATCTATGGTAGGCTGGGGCAGAACTAGCAGCAAGCAGAGCAAAGTTGTCCAAGAATAGCTTCCATTGGAATGCTAATGGCAATTGAAGAGGCAGGCCAGTGGCAAGCCACTATCTTCTAGCAGTTTGAAAGTTGCAGACACAGTACAGGTGTTGTGCGGCTTCTTTCTTGGCCTCCTAGAAGGTGCCGCGCTCTCCGTCTCTTGCTTGCCAATATGTTGCCGTGTTCCTCCTATTGTTTGGTTTGTTTTGATTTGTTTTGATGATGTTTTGGCGGGTTTTCGGAATGTTTTGGTGGTGTTTTAGAATGTTTTGTTTTCTCTTGTGTTGTTTTTATTGTCTTGGCAGGTTTTGGAACGTTTGGATTCGTTTTGGCGGGTTTTAAAATATTTTGGCGGGTATTTGGAATGTTTTGGTTTGCTTTCATTTGTTTTGATTATGTTTTGGCAAGTTATTGAAAGTTTCGATCACTTCTGACTGGTTTTCTAGTATTTTGGCATCTTTTCAGAATGTTTTGATCAGTTTTAGCAGGTTGTAAACTATTTTGTCAGGTTTTTGGAATGTTTTGGTTGGTTTTGATTTGTTTTTATGATGTTTTGCCAAGTTTTTTGAATGATTTGATCAGTTCTGGCTGGTTTTCTAATGTTTTGGCAATTTTCAGAATGTTTTGATGAGTTTTGTGGGTCTAAATTATTTTGGCGGTTTTTGGAATATTTTGGTTGTTTTTGATTTGATTTGATGATGTTTTGTCCGGTTTTCGGAATGTTTTGGTTGGGTTTTAGAATGTTTTGTATTCTCTTGAGTTGTTTTTATTGTGTTGGCAGGTTTTGGAATGTTTGGATTTGTTTTGGCGGGTTTTAAAATATTTTGGCGGGTATTTGGAATGTTTTGGCGGGTATTCGGAATGTTTTGATTAGTTTTGACGGGTTTTGAAATATTTTGGCGGGTTTTTAGAAGGTTTTGATTCTGTTTAGCCCAGTTTTTGGTGTGTTTGGATTAGCTTTGGTGGGCTTTATCATGTTTTGTCAGGTTTTTTCGAATGTATTGATCACTTCTGTCTGGTTTTCTATTTTGGCGGGTTTGAAAATATTTTTGGATGAGTTTTGGCGGGTTTTAAAATATTTTGGCTCTTTGCGCAGAGACGACGGTGCCGGTTGCGGTGCGCTCCGGGGCGCTCCTTCTGCGGAAAGACGCCTGGCAGCGGCACTTGGGACAGCTCCGCGTCTCCGTATTCTGCGTTTCTTGCCTTCTGCATCTCAGCAAAATGCTTTCCCACTAGGTCTAGCAAGGAGAAACTGTGGCAGCTGAGTAGATGTAGCCCGGCCCGCCCTTTGAAGTTGACAAGTTCTTGGCATCTCAGAACCTCAAGGGAAGAGCAAGGTTATCTATGGTAGGCTGGGGCAGAACTAGCAGCAAGCAGAGCAAAGTTGTCCAAGAATAGCTTCCATTGGAATGCTAATGGCAATTGAAGAGGCAGGCCAGTGGCAAGCCACTATCTTCTAGCAGTTTGAAAGTTGCAGACACAGTACAGGTGTTGTGCGGCTTCTTTCTTGGCCTCCTAGAAGGTGCCGCGCTCTCCGTCTCTTGCTTGCCAATATGTTGCCGTGTTCCTCCTATTGTTTGGTTTGTTTTGATTTGTTTTGATGATGTTTTGGCGGGTTTTCGGAATGTTTTGGTGGTGTTTTAGAATGTTTTGTTTTCTCTTGTGTTGTTTTTATTGTCTTGGCAGGTTTTGGAACGTTTGGATTCGTTTTGGCGGGTTTTAAAATATTTTGGCGGGTATTTGGAATGTTTTGGTTTGCTTTCATTTGTTTTGATTATGTTTTGGCAAGTTATTGAAAGTTTCGATCACTTCTGACTGGTTTTCTAGTATTTTGGGATCTTTTCAGAATGTTTTGATCAGTTTTAGCAGGTTGTAAACTATTTTGTCAGGTTTTTGGAATGTTTTGGTTGGTTTTGATTTGTTTTTATGATGTTTTGCCAAGTTTTTTGAATGTTTTGATCAGTTCTGGCTGGTTTTCTAATGTTTTGGCAATTTTCAGAATGTTTTGATGAGTTTTGTGGGTCTAAATCATTTTGGCGGTTTTCGGAATATTTTGGTTGGTTTTGATTTGTTTTTATGATGTTTTGGCGGGTTTTCGGAATGTTTTGGTTGGGTTTTAGAATGTTTTGTATTCTCTTGAGTTGTTTTTATTGTCTTGGCAGGTTCTGGAATGTTTGGATTGCTTTTGGCGGGTTTTAAAATATTTTGGCGGGTATTTGGAATGTTTTGGCGGGTATTCGGAATGTTTTGATTAGTTTTGACGGGTTTTGAAATATTTTGGAGGGTTTTTAGAAGGTTTTGATTCTGTTTAGCCCAGTTTTTGGTGTGTTTGGATTAGCTTTGGTGGGCTTTATCATGTTTTGTCAGGTTTTTTCGAATGTATTGATCACTTCTGTCTGGTTTTCTATTTTGGCGGGTTTGAAAATATTTTTGGATGAGTTTTGGCGGGTTTGAAAATATTTTGGCTCTTTGCGCAGAGACGACGGTGCCGGTTGCGGTGCGCTCCGGGGCGCTCCTTCTGCGGAAAGACGCCTGGCAGCGGCACTTGGGACAGCTCCGCGTCTCCGTATTCTGCGTTTCTTGCCTTCTGCATCTCAGCAAAATGCTTTCCCACTAGGTCTAGCAAGGAGAAACTGTGGCAGCTGAGTAGATGTAGCCCGGCCCGCCCTTTGAAGTTGAAAAGTTCTTGGCATCTCAGAGCCTCAAGGGAAGAGCAAGGTTATCTATGGTAGGCTGGGGCAGAACTAGCAGCAAGCAGAGCAAAGTTGTCCAAGAATAGCTTCCATTGGAATGCTAATGGCAATTGAAGAGGCAGGCCAGTGGCAAGCCACTAGCTTCTAGCAGTTTGAAAGTTGCAGACACAGTGCAGGTGTTGTGCGGCTTCTTTCTTGGCCTCCTAGAAGGTGCCGTGGTGCCGCGCTCTCCGTCTCTTGCTTGCCAATATGTCGCCATGTTCCTCCTATTGTTTGGTTTGTTTTGATTTGTTTTGATGATCTTTTGGCGGGTTTTCGGAATGTTTTGGTGGTGTTTTAGAATGTTTTGTTTTCTCTTGTGTTGTTTTTATTGTCTTGGCAGGTTTTGGAACGTTTGGATTCGTTTTGGCGGGTTTTAAAATATTTTGGCGGGTATTTGGAATGTTTTGGTTTGCTTTCATTTGTTTTGATTATGTTTTGGCAAGTTATTGAAAGTTTCGATCACTTCTGACTGGTTTTCTAGTATTTTGGCATCTTTTCAGAATGTTTTGATCAGTTTTAGCAGGTTGTAAACTATTTTGTCAGGTTTTTGGAATGTTTTGGTTGGTTTTGATTTGTTTTTATGATGTTTTGCCAAGTTTTTTGAATGTTTTGATCAGTTCTGGCTGGTTTTCTAATGTTTTGGCAATTTTCAGAATGTTTTGATGAGTTTTGTGGGTCTAAATCATTTTGGCGGTTTTCGGAATATTTTGGTTGGTTTTGATTTGTTTTTATGATGTTTTGGCGGGTTTTCGGAATGTTTTGGTTGGGTTTTAGAATGTTTTGTATTCTCTTGAGTTGTTTTTATTGTCTTGGCAGGTTCTGGAATGTTTGGATTGCTTTTGGCGGGTTTTAAAATATTTTGGCGGGTATTTGGAATGTTTTGGCGGGTATTCGGAATGTTTTGATTAGTTTTGACGGGTTTTGAAATATTTTGGAGGGTTTTTAGAAGGTTTTGATTCTGTTTAGCCCAGTTTTTGGTGTGTTTGGATTAGCTTTGGTGGGCTTTATCATGTTTTGTCAGGTTTTTTCGAATGTATTGATCACTTCTGTCTGGTTTTCTATTTTGGCGGGTTTGAAAATATTTTTGGATTAGTTTTGGCAGGTTTTAAAATATTTTGGCTCTTTGCGCAGAGACGACGGTGCCGGTTGCGGTGCGCTCCGGGGCGCTCCTTCTGCGGAAAGACGCCTGGCAGCGGCACTTGGGACAGCTCCGCGTCTCCGTATTCTGCGTTTCTTGCCTTCTGCATCTCAGCAAAATGCTTTCCCACTAGGTCTAGCAAGGAGAAACTGTGGCAGCTGAGTAGATGTAGCCCGGCCCGCCCTTTGAAGTTGAAAAGTTCTTGGCATCTCAGAGCCTCAAGGGAAGAGCAAGGTTATCTATGGTAGGCTGGGGCAGAACTAGCAGCAAGCAGAGCAAAGTTGTCCAAGAATAGCTTCCATTGGAATGCTAATGGCAATTGAAGAGGCAGGCCAGTGGCAAGCCACTAGCTTCTAGCAGTTTGAAAGTTGCAGACACAGTGCAGGTGTTGTGCGGCTTCTTTCTTGGCCTCCTAGAAGGTGCCGTGGTGCCGCGCTCTCCGTCTCTTGCTTGCCAATATGTCGCCATGTTCCTCCTATTGTTTGGTTTGTTTTGATTTGTTTTGATGATCTTTTGGCGGGTTTTCGGAATGTTTTGGTGGTGTTTTAGAATGTTTTGTTTTCTCTTGTGTTGTTTTTATTGTCTTGGAAGGTTTTGGAACGTTTGGATTCGTTTTGGCGGGTTTTAAAATATTTTGGCGGTTGTTTGGAATGTTTTGGTTTGCTTTCATTTGTTTTGATTATGTTTTGGCAAGTTATTGAAAGTTTCGATCACTTCTGACTGGTTTTCTAGTATTTTGGCATCTTTTCAGAATGTTTTGATCAGTTTTAGCAGGTTGTAAACTATTTTGTCAGGTTTTTGGAATGTTTTGGTTGGTTTTGATTTGTTTTTATGATGTTTTGCCAAGTTTTTTGAATGATTTGATCAGTTCTGGCCGGTTTTCTAATGTTTTGGCAATTTTCAGAATGTTTTGATGAGTTTTGTGGGTCTAAATTATTTTGGCGGTTTTTGGAATATTTTGGTTGTTTTTGATTTGATTTGATGATGTTTTGTCCGGTTTTCGGAATGTTTTGGTTGGGTTTTAGAATGTTTTGTATTCTCTTGTGTTGTTTTTATTGTCTTGGCAGGTTCTGGAATGTTTGGATTGCTTTTGGCGGGTTTTAAAATATTTTGGCGGGTATTTGGAATGTTTTGGCGGGTATTCGGAATGTTTTGATTAGTTTTGACGGGTTTTGAAATATTTTGGCGGGTTTTTAGAAGGTTTTGATTCTGTTTAGCCCAGTTTTTGGTGTGTTTGGATTAGCTTTGGTGGGCTTTATCATGTTTTGTCAGGTTTTTTCGAATGTATTGATCACTTCTGTCTGGTTTTCTATTTTGGCGGGTTTGAAAATATTTTTGGATGAGTTTTGGCGGGTTTTAAAATATTTTGGCTCTTTGCGCAGAGACGACGGTGCCGGTTGCGGTGCGCTCCGGGGCGCTCCTTCTGCGGAAAGACGCCTGGCAGCGGCACTTGGGACAGCTCCGCGTCTCCGTATTCTGCGTTTCTTGCCTTCTGCATCTCAGCAAAATGCTTTCCCACTAGGTCTAGCAAGGAGAAACTGTGGCAGCTGAGTAGATGTAGCCCGGCCCGCCCTTTGAAGTTGACAAGTTCTTGGCATCTCAGAACCTCAAGGGAAGAGCAAGGTTATCTATGGTAGGCTGGGGCAGAACTAGCAGCAAGCAGAGCAAAGTTGTCCAAGAATAGCTTCCATTGGAATGCTAATGGCAATTGAAGAGGCAGGCCAGTGGCAAGCCACTATCTTCTAGCAGTTTGAAAGTTGCAGACACAGTACAGGTGTTGTGCGGCTTCTTTCTTGGCCTCCTAGAAGGTGCCGCGCTCTCCGTCTCTTGCTTGCCAATATGTTGCCGTGTTCCTCCTATTGTTTGGTTTGTTTTGATTTGTTTTGATGATGTTTTGGCGGGTTTTCGGAATGTTTTGGTGGTGTTTTAGAATGTTTTGTTTTCTCTTGTGTTGTTTTTATTGTCTTGGCAGGTTTTGGAACGTTTGGATTCGTTTTGGCGGGTTTTAAAATATTTTGGCGGGTATTTGGAATGTTTTGGTTTGCTTTCATTTGTTTTGATTATGTTTTGGCAAGTTATTGAAAGTTTCGATCACTTCTGAATGGTTTTCTAGTATTTTGGGATCTTTTCAGAATGTTTTGATCAGTTTTAGCAGGTTGTAAACTATTTTGTCAGGTTTTTGGAATGTTTTGGTTGGTTTTGATTTGTTTTTATGATGTTTTGCCAAGTTTTTTGAATGTTTTGATCAGTTCTGGCTGGTTTTCTAATGTTTTGGCAATTTTCAGAATGTTTTGATGAGTTTTGTGGGTCTAAATCATTTTGGCGGTTTTCGGAATATTTTGGTTGGTTTTGATTTGTTTTTATGATGTTTTGGCGGGTTTTCGGAATGTTTTGGTTGGGTTTTAGAATGTTTTGTATTCTCTTGAGTTGTTTTTATTGTCTTGGCAGGTTCTGGAATGTTTGGATTGCTTTTGGCGGGTTTTAAAATATTTTGGCGGGTATTTGGAATGTTTTGGCGGGTATTCGGAATGTTTTGATTAGTTTTGACGGGTTTTGAAATATTTTGGAGGGTTTTTAGAAGGTTTTGATTCTGTTTAGCCCAGTTTTTGGTGTGTTTGGATTAGCTTTGGTGGGCTTTATCATGTTTTGTCAGGTTTTTTCGAATGTATTGATCACTTCTGTCTGGTTTTCTATTTTGGCGGGTTTGAAAATATTTTTGGATGAGTTTTGGCGGGTTTGAAAATATTTTGGCTCTTTGCGCAGAGACGACGGTGCCGGTTGCGGTGCGCTCCGGGGCGCTCCTTCTGCGGAAAGACGCCTGGCAGCGGCACTTGGGACAGCTCCGCGTCTCCGTATTCTGCGTTTCTTGCCTTCTGCATCTCAGCAAAATGCTTTCCCACTAGGTCTAGCAAGGAGAAACTGTGGCAGCTGAGTAGATGTAGCCCGGCCCGCCCTTTGAAGTTGAAAAGTTCTTGGCATCTCAGAGCCTCAAGGGAAGAGCAAGGTTATCTATGGTAGGCTGGGGCAGAACTAGCAGCAAGCAGAGCAAAGTTGTCCAAGAATAGCTTCCATTGGAATGCTAATGGCAATTGAAGAGGCAGGCCAGTGGCAAGCCACTAGCTTCTAGCAGTTTGAAAGTTGCAGACACAGTGCAGGTGTTGTGCGGCTTCTTTCTTGGCCTCCTAGAAGGTGCCGTGGTGCCGCGCTCTCCGTCTCTTGCTTGCCAATATGTCGCCATGTTCCTCCTATTGTTTGGTTTGTTTTGATTTGTTTTGATGATCTTTTGGCGGGTTTTCGGAATGTTTTGGTGGTGTTTTAGAATGTTTTGTTTTCTCTTGTGTTGTTTTTATTGTCTTGGCAGGTTTTGGAACGTTTGGATTCGTTTTGGCGGGTTTTAAAATATTTTGGCGGGTATTTGGAATGTTTTGGTTTGCTTTCATTTGTTTTGATTATGTTTTGGCAAGTTATTGAAAGTTTCGATCACTTCTGACAGGTTTTCTAGTATTTTGGGATCTTTTCAGAATGTTTTGATCAGTTTTAGCAGGTTGTAAACTATTTTGTCAGGTTTTTGGAATGTTTTGGTTGGTTTTGATTTGTTTTTATGATGTTTTGCCAAGTTTTTTGAATGTTTTGATCAGTTCTGGCTGGTTTTCTAATGTTTTGGCAATTTTCAGAATGTTTTGATGAGTTTTGTGGGTCTAAATCATTTTGGCGGTTTTCGGAATATTTTGGTTGGTTTTGATTTGTTTTTATGATGTTTTGGCGGGTTTTCGGAATGTTTTGGTTGGGTTTTAGAATGTTTTGTATTCTCTTGAGTTGTTTTTATTGTCTTGGCAGGTTCTGGAATGTTTGGATTGCTTTTGGCGGGTTTTAAAATATTTTGGCGGGTATTTGGAATGTTTTGGCGGGTATTCGGAATGTTTTGATTAGTTTTGACGGGTTTTGAAATATTTTGGAGGGTTTTTAGAAGGTTTTGATTCTGTTTAGCCCAGTTTTTGGTGTGTTTGGATTAGCTTTGGTGGGCTTTATCATGTTTTGTCAGGTTTTTTCGAATGTATTGATCACTTCTGTCTGGTTTTCTATTTTGGCGGGTTTGAAAATATTTTTGGATTAGTTTTGGCAGGTTTTAAAATATTTTGGCTCTTTGCGCAGAGACGACGGTGCCGGTTGCGGTGCGCTCCGGGGCGCTCCTTCTGCGGAAAGACGCCTGGCAGCGGCACTTGGGACAGCTCCGCGTCTCCGTATTCTGCGTTTCTTGCCTTCTGCATCTCAGCAAAATGCTTTCCCACTAGGTCTAGCAAGGAGAAACTGTGGCAGCTGAGTAGATGTAGCCCGGCCCGCCCTTTGAAGTTGAAAAGTTCTTGGCATCTCAGAGCCTCAAGGGAAGAGCAAGGTTATCTATGGTAGGCTGGGGCAGAACTAGCAGCAAGCAGAGCAAAGTTGTCCAAGAATAGCTTCCATTGGAATGCTAATGGCAATTGAAGAGGCAGGCCAGTGGCAAGCCACTAGCTTCTAGCAGTTTGAAAGTTGCAGACACAGTGCAGGTGTTGTGCGGCTTCTTTCTTGGCCTCCTAGAAGGTGCCGTGGTGCCGCGCTCTCCGTCTCTTGCTTGCCAATATGTCGCCATGTTCCTCCTATTGTTTGGTTTGTTTTGATTTGTTTTGATGATCTTTTGGCGGGTTTTCGGAATGTTTTGGTGGTGTTTTAGAATGTTTTGTTTTCTCTTGTGTTGTTTTTATTGTCTTGGAAGGTTTTGGAACGTTTGGATTCGTTTTGGCGGGTTTTAAAATATTTTGGCGGTTGTTTGGAATGTTTTGGTTTGCTTTCATTTGTTTTGATTATGTTTTGGCAAGTTATTGAAAGTTTCGATCACTTCTGACTGGTTTTCTAGTATTTTGGCATCTTTTCAGAATGTTTTGATCAGTTTTAGCAGGTTGTAAACTATTTTGTCAGGTTTTTGGAATGTTTTGGTTGGTTTTGATTTGTTTTTATGATGTTTTGCCAAGTTTTTTGAATGATTTGATCAGTTCTGGCCGGTTTTCTAATGTTTTGGCAATTTTCAGAATGTTTTGATGAGTTTTGTGGGTCTAAATTATTTTGGCGGTTTTTGGAATATTTTGGTTGTTTTTGATTTGATTTGATGATGTTTTGGCGGGTTTTCGGAATGTTTTGGTTGGGTTTTAGAATGTTTTGTATTCTCTTGTGTTGTTTTTATTGTCTTGGCAGGTTCTGGAATGTTTGGATTGCTTTTGGCGGGTTTTAAAATATTTTGGCGGGTATTTGGAATGTTTTGGCGGGTATTCGGAATGTTTTGATTAGTTTTGACGGGTTTTGAAATATTTTGGCGGGTTTTTAGAAGGTTTTGATTCTGTTTAGCCCAGTTTTTGGTGTGTTTGGATTAGCTTTGGTGGGCTTTATCATGTTTTGTCAGGTTTTTTCGAATGTATTGATCACTTCTGTCTGGTTTTCTATTTTGGCGGGTTTGAAAATATTTTTGGATTAGTTTTGGCGGGTTTTAAAATATTTTGGCTCTTTGCGCAGAGACGACGGTGCCGGTTGCGGTGCGCTCCGGGGCGCTCCTTCTGCGGAAAGACGGCTGGCAGCGGCACTTGGGACAGCTCCGCGTCTCCGTATTCTGCGTTTCTTGCCTTCTGCATCTCAGCAAAATGCTTTCCCACTAGGTCTAGCAAGGAGAAACTGTGGCAGCTGAGTAGATGTAGCCCGGCCCGCCCTTTGAAGTTGACAAGTTCTTGGCATCTCAGAACCTCAAGGGAAGAGCAAGGTTATCTATGGTAGGCTGGGGCAGAACTAGCAGCAAGCAGAGCAAAGTTGTCCAAGAATAGCTTCCATTGGAATGCTAATGGCAATTGAAGAGGCAGGCCAGTGGCAAGCCACTATCTTCTAGCAGTTTGAAAGTTGCAGACACAGTACAGGTGTTGTGCGGCTTCTTTCTTGGCCTCCTAGAAGGTGCCGCGCTCTCCGTCTCTTGCTTGCCAATATGTTGCCGTGTTCCTCCTATTGTTTGGTTTGTTTTGATTTGTTTTGATGATCTTTTGGCGGGTTTTCGGAATGTTTTGGTGGTGTTTTAGAATGTTTTGTTTTCTCTTGTGTTGTTTTTATTGTCTTGGCAGGTTTTGGAACGTTTGGATTCGTTTTGGCGGGTTTTAAAATATTTTGGCGGGTATTTGGAATGTTTTGGTTTGCTTTCATTTGTTTTGATTATGTTTTGGCAAGTTATTGAAAGTTTCGATCACTTCTGACAGGTTTTCTAGTATTTTGGGATCTTTTCAGAATGTTTTGATCAGTTTTAGCAGGTTGTAAACTATTTTGTCAGGTTTTTGGAATGTTTTGGTTGGTTTTGATTTGTTTTTATGATGTTTTGCCAAGTTTTTTGAATGATTTGATCAGTAATGGCTGGTTTTCTAATGTTTTGGCGGGTTTTCAGAATGTTTTGATGAGTTTTGTGGGTCTAAATCATTTTGGCGGTTTTCGGAATATTTTGGTTGGTTTTGATTTGTTTTTATGATGTTTTGGCGGGTTTTCGGAATGTTTTGGTTGGGTTTTAGAATGTTTTGTATTCTCTTGAGTTGTTTTTATTGTCTTGGCAGGTTTTGGAATGTTTGGATTTGTTTTGGCGGGTTTTAAAATATTTTGGCGGGTATTTGGAATGTTTTGGCGGGTATTCGGAATGTTTTGATTAGTTTTGACGGGTTTTGAAATATTTTGGCGGGTTTTTAGAAGGTTTTGATTCTGTTTAGCCCAGTTTTTGGTGTGTTTGGATTAGCTTTGGTGGGCTTTATCATGTTTTGTCAGGTTTTTTCGAATGTATTGATCACTTCTGTCTGGTTTTCTATTTTGGCGGGTTTGAAAATATTTTTGGATGAGTTTTGGCGGGTTTGAAAATATTTTGGCTCTTTGCGCAGAGACGACGGTGCCGGTTGCGGTGCGCTCCGGGGCGCTCCTTCTGCGGAAAGACGGCTGGCAGCGGCACTTGGGACAGCTCTGCGTCTCCGTATTCTGCGTTTCTTGCCTTCTGCATCTCAGCAAAATGCTTTCCCACTAGGTCTAGCAAGGAGAAACTGTGGCAGCTGAGTAGATGTAGCCCGGCCCGCCCTTTGAAGTTGAAAAGTTCTTGGCATCTCAGAGCCTCAAGGGAAGAGCAAGGTTATCTATGGTAGGCTGGGGCAGAACTAGCAGCAAGCAGAGCAAAGTTGTCCAAGAATAGCTTCCATTGGAATGCTAATGGCAATTGAAGAGGCAGGCCAGTGGCAAGCCACTATCTTCTAGCAGTTTGAAAGTTGCAGACACAGTACAGGTGTTGTGCGGCTTCTTTCTTGGCCTCCTAGAAGGTGCCGCACTCTCCGTCTCTTGCTTGCCAATATGTTGCAGTGTTCCTCCTATTGTTTGGTTTGTTTTGATTTGTTTTGATGATCTTTTGGCGGGTTTTCGGAATGTTTTGGTGGTGTTTTAGAATGTTTTGTTTTCTCTTGTGTTGTTTTTATTGTCTTGGCAGGTTGTGGAACGTTTGGATTCGTTTTGGCGGGTTTTAAAATATTTTGGCGGGTATTTGGAATGTTTTGGTTTGCTTTCATTTGTTTTGATTATGTTTTGGCAAGTTATTGAAAGTTTTGATCACTTCTGACTGGTTTTCTAGTATTTTGGCATCTTTTCAGAATGTTTTGATCAGTTTTAGCAGGTTGTAAACTATTTTGTCAGGTTTTTGGAATGTTTTGGTTGGTTTTGATTTGTTTTTATGATGTTTTGCCAAGTTTTTTGAATGTTTTGATCAGTTCTGGCTGGTTTTCTAATGTTTTGGCAATTTTGAGAATGTTTTGATGAGTTTTGTGGGTCTAAATCATTTTGGCGGTTTTCGGAATATTTTGGTTGGCTTTGATTTGTTTTTATGATGTTTTGGCGGGTTTTCGGAATGTTTTGGTTGGGTTTTAGAATGTTTTGTATTCTCTTGAGTTGTTTTTATTGTCTTGGCAGGTTTTGGAATGTTTGGATTGCTTTTGGCGGGTTTTAAAATATTTTGGCGGGTATTTGGAATGTTTTGGCGGGTATTCGGAATGTTTTGATTAGTTTTGACGGGTTTTGAAATATTTTGGAGGGTTTTTAGAAGGTTTTGATTCTGTTTAGCCCAGTTTTTGGTGTGTTTGGATTAGCTTTGGTGGGCTTTATCATGTTTTGTCAGGTTTTTTCGAATGTATTGATCACTTCTGTCTGGTTTTCTATTTTGGCGGGTTTGAAAATATTTTTGGATTAGTTTTGGCAGGTTTTAAAATATTTTGGCTCTTTGCGCAGAGACGACGGTGCCGGTTGCGGTGCGCTGCGGGGCGCTCCTTCTGCGGAAAGACGGCTGGCAGCGGCACTTGGGACAGCTCCGCGTCTCCGTATTCTGCGTTTCTTGCCTTCTGCATCTCAGCAAAATGCTTTCCCACTAGGTCTAGCAAGGAGAAACTGTGGCAGCTGAGTAGATGTAGCCCGGCCCGCCCTTTGAAGTTGACAAGTTCTTGGCATCTCAGAGCCTCAAGGGAAGAGCAAGGTTATCTATGGTAGGCTGGGGCAGAACTAGCAGCAAGCAGAGCAAAGTTGTCCAAGAATAGCTTCCATTGGAATGCTAATGGCAATTGAAGAGGCAGGCCAGTGGCAAGCCACTAGCTTCTAGCAGTTTGAAAGTTGCAGACACAGTGCAGGTGTTGTGCGGCTTCTTTCTTGGCCTCCTAGAAGGTGCCGTGGTGCCGCGCTCTCCGTCTCTTGCTTGCCAATATGTTGCCATGTTCCTCCTATTGTTTGGTTTGTTTTGATTTGTTTTGATGATCTTTTGGCGGGTTTTCGGAATGTTTTGGTGGTGTTTTAGAATGTTTTGTTTTCTCTTGTGTTGTTTTTATTGTCTTGGTAGGTTGTGGAACGTTTGGATTCGTTTTGGTGGGTTTTAAAATATTTTGGCGGGTATTTGGAATGTTTTGGTTTGCTTTCATTTGTTTTGATTATGTTTTGGCAAGTTATTGAAAGTTTCGATCACTTCTGAATGGTTTTCTAGTATTTTGGGATCTTTTCAGAATGTTTTGATCAGTTTTAGAATGTTTTGTATTCTCTTGAGTTGTTTTTATTGTCTTGGCAGGTTTTGGAATGTTTGGATTGCTTTTGGCGGGTTTTAAAATATTTTGGTGGGTATTTGGAATGTTTTGGCGGGTATTCGGAAGGTTTTGATTAGTTTTCACGGGTTTTGAAATATTTTGGCGGGTTTTTAGAAGGTTTTGACTTGTTTTGATTCTGTTTAGCCCAGTTTTTGGTGTGTTTGGATTAGCTTTGGTGGGCTTTATCATGTTTTGTCAGGTTTTTTCGAATGTATTGATCACTTCTGTCTGGTTTTCTATTTTGGCGGGTTTGAATATATTTTTGGATGAGTTTTGGTGGGTTTGAATATATTATGGCTCTTTGCGCAGAGACGACGGTGCCGGTTGCGGTGCGCTCCGGGGCGCTCCTTCTGCGGAAAGACACCTGGCAGCGGCACTTGGGACAGCTCCGCGTCTCCGTATTCTGCGTTTCTTGCCTTCTGCATCTCAGCAAAATGCTTTCCCACTAGGTCTAGCAAGGAGAAACTGTGGCAGCTGAGTAGATGTAGCCCGGCCCGCCCTTTGAAGTTGAAAAGTTCTTGGCATCTCAGAGCCTCAAGGGAAGAGCAAGGTTATCTATGGTAGGCTGGGGCAGAACTAGCAGCAAGCAGAGCAAAGTTGTCCAAGAATAGCTTCCATTGGAATGCTAATGGCAATTGAAGAGGCAGGCCAGTGGCAAGCCACTATCTTCTAGCAGTTTGAAAGTTGCAGACACAGTGCAGGTGTTTTGCGGCTTCCTTCTTGGCCTCCTAGAAGGTGCCGCACTCTCCGTCTCTTGCTTGCCAATATGTTGCCGTGTTCCTCCTATTGTTTGGTTTGTTTTGATTTGTTTTGATGATCTTTTGGCGGGTTTTCGGAATGTTTTGGTGGTGTTTTAGAATGTTTTGTTTTCTCTTGTGTTGTTTTTATTGTCTTGGAAGGTTTTGGAACGTTTGGATTCGTTTTGGCGGGTTTTAAAATATTTTGGCGGTTGTTTGGAATGTTTTGGTTTGCTTTCATTTGTTTTGATTATGTTTTGGCAAGTTATTGAAAGTTTCGATCACTTCTGACTGGTTTTCTAGTATTTTGGCATCTTTTCAGAATGTTTTGATCAGTTTTAGCAGGTTGTAAACTATTTTGTCAGGTTTTTGGAATGTTTTGGTTGGTTTTGATTTGTTTTTATGATGTTTTGCCAAGTTTTTTGAATGATTTGATCAGTTCTGGCTGGTTTTCTAATGTTTTGGCAATTTTCAGAATGTTTTGATGAGTTTTGTGGGTCTAAATTATTTTGGCGGTTTTTGGAATATTTTGGTTGTTTTTGATTTGATTTGATGATGTTTTGTCCGGTTTTCGGAATGTTTTGGTTGGGTTTTAGAATGTTTTGTATTCTCTTGAGTTGTTTTTATTGTGTTGGCAGGTTTTGGAATGTTTGGATTTGTTTTGGCGGGTTTTAAAATATTTTGGCGGGTATTTGGAATGTTTTGGCGGGTATTCGGAATGTTTTGATTAGTTTTGGCGGGTTTTGAAATATTTTGGCGGGTTTTTAGAAGGTTTTGATTCTGTTTAGCCCAGTTTTTGGTGTGTTTGGATTAGCTTTGGTGGGCTTTATCATGTTTTGTCAGGTTTTTTCGAATGTATTGATCACTTCTGTCTGGTTTTCTATTTTGGCGGGTTTGAAAATATTTTTGGATGAGTTTTGGCGGGTTTTAAAATATTTTGGCTCTTTGCGCAGAGACGACGGTGCCGGTTGCGGTGCGCTGCGGGGCGCTCCTTCTGCGGAAAGACGCCTGGCAGCGGCACTTGGGACAGCTCCGCGTCTCCGTATTCTGCGTTTCTTGCCTTCTGCATCTCAGCAAAATGCTTTCCCACTAGGTCTAGCAAGGAGAAACTGTGGCAGCTGAGTAGATGTAGCCCGGCCCGCCCTTTGAAGTTGACAAGTTCTTGGCATCTCAGAACCTCAAGGGAAGAGCAAGGTTATCTATGGTAGGCTGGGGCAGAACTAGCAGCAAGCAGAGCAAAGTTGTCCAAGAATAGCTTCCATTGGAATGCTAATGGCAATTGAAGAGGCAGGCCAGTGGCAAGCCACTATCTTCTAGCAGTTTGAAAGTTGCAGACACAGTACAGGTGTTGTGCGGCTTCTTTCTTGGCCTCCTAGAAGGTGCCGCGCTCTCCGTCTCTTGCTTGCCAATATGTTGCCGTGTTCCTCCTATTGTTTGGTTTGTTTTGATTTGTTTTGATGATGTTTTGGCGGGTTTTCGGAATGTTTTGGTGGTGTTTTAGAATGTTTTGTTTTCTCTTGTGTTGTTTTTATTGTCTTGGCAGGTTTTGGAACGTTTGGATTCGTTTTGGCGGGTTTTAAAATATTTTGGCGGGTATTTGGAATGTTTTGGTTTGCTTTCATTTGTTTTGATTATGTTTTGGCAAGTTATTGAAAGTTTCGATCACTTCTGACAGGTTTTCTAGTATTTTGGGATCTTTTCAGAATGTTTTGATCAGTTTTAGCAGGTTGTAAACTATTTTGTCAGGTTTTTGGAATGTTTTGGTTGGTTTTGATTTGTTTTTATGATGTTTTGCAAAGTTTTTTGAATGATTTGATCAGTAATGGCTGGTTTTCTAATGTTTTGGCGGGTTTTCAGAATGTTTTGATGAGTTTTGTGGGTCTAAATCATTTTGGCGGTTTTCGGAATATTTTGGTTGGTTTTGATTTGTTTTTATGATGTTTTGGCGGGTTTTCGGAATGTTTTGGTTGGGTTTTAGAATGTTTTGTATTCTCGTGAGTTGTTTTTATTGTCTTGGCAGGTTTTGGAATGTTTGGATTTGTTTTGGCGGGTTTTAAAATATTTTGGCGGGTATTTGGAATGTTTTGGCGGGTATTCGGAATGTTTTGATTAGTTTTGACGGGTTTTGAAATATTTTGGCGGGTTTTTAGAAGGTTTTGATTCTGTTTAGCCCAGTTTTTGGTGTGTTTGGATTAGCTTTGGTGGGCTTTATCATGTTTTGTCAGGTTTTTTCGAATGTATTGATCACTTCTGTCTGGTTTTCTATTTTGGCGGGTTTGAAAATATTTTTGGATGAGTTTTGGCGGGTTTGAAAATATTTTGGCTCTTTGCGCAGAGACGACGGTGCCGGTTGCGGTGCGCTCCGGGGCGCTCCTTCTGCGGAAAGACGGCTGGCAGCGGCACTTGGGACAGCTCTGCGTCTCCGTATTCTGCGTTTCTTGCCTTCTGCATCTCAGCAAAATGCTTTCCCACTAGGTCTAGCAAGGAGAAACTGTGGCAGCTGAGTAGATGTAGCCCGGCCCGCCCTTTGAAGTTGAAAAGTTCTTGGCATCTCAGAGCCTCAAGGGAAGAGCAAGGTTATCTATGGTAGGCTGGGGCAGAACTAGCAGCAAGCAGAGCAAAGTTGTCCAAGAATAGCTTCCATTGGAATGCTAATGGCAATTGAAGAGGCAGGCCAGTGGCAAGCCACTATCTTCTAGCAGTTTGAAAGTTGCAGACACAGTACAGGTGTTGTGCGGCTTCTTTCTTGGCCTCCTAGAAGGTGCCGCACTCTCCGTCTCTTGCTTGCCAATATGTTGCAGTGTTCCTCCTATTGTTTGGTTTGTTTTGATTTGTTTTGATGATCTTTTGGCGGGTTTTCGGAATGTTTTGGTGGTGTTTTAGAATGTTTTGTTTTCTCTTGTGTTGTTTTTATTGTCTTGGCAGGTTGTGGAACGTTTGGATTCGTTTTGGCGGGTTTTAAAATATTTTGGCGGGTATTTGGAATGTTTTGGTTTGCTTTCATTTGTTTTGATTATGTTTTGGCAAGTTATTGAAAGTTTTGATCACTTCTGACTGGTTTTCTAGTATTTTGGCATCTTTTCAGAATGTTTTGATCAGTTTTAGCAGGTTGTAAACTATTTTGTCAGGTTTTTGGAATGTTTTGGTTGGTTTTGATTTGTTTTTATGATGTTTTGCCAAGTTTTTTGAATGTTTTGATCAGTTCTGGCTGGTTTTCTAATGTTTTGGCAATTTTGAGAATGTTTTGATGAGTTTTGTGGGTCTAAATTATTTTGGCGGTTTTCGGAATATTTTGGTTGGCTTTGATTTGTTTTTATGATGTTTTGTCGGGTTTTCGGAATGTTTTGGTTGGGTTTTAGAATGTTTTGTATTCTCTTGAGTTGTTTTTATTGTCTTGGCAGGTTTTGGAATGTTTGGATTGCTTTTGGCGGGTTTTAAAATATTTTGGCGGGTATTTGGAATGTTTTGGCGGGTATTCGGAATGTTTTGATTAGTTTTGACGGGTTTTGAAATATTTTGGAGGGTTTTTAGAAGGTTTTGATTCTGTTTAGCCCAGTTTTTGGTGTGTTTGGATTAGCTTTGGTGGGCTTTATCATGTTTTGTCAGGTTTTTTCGAATGTATTGATCACTTCTGTCTGGTTTTCTATTTTGGCGGGTTTGAAAATATTTTTGGATTAGTTTTGGCAGGTTTTAAAATATTTTGGCTCTTTGCGCAGAGACGACGGTGCCGGTTGCGGTGCGCTCCGGGGCGCTCCTTCTGCGGAAAGACGGCTGGCAGCGGCACTTGGGACAGCTCCGCGTCTCCGTATTCTGCGTTTCTTGCCTTCTGCATCTCAGCAAAATGCTTTCCCACTAGGTCTAGCAAGGAGAAACTGTGGCAGCTGAGTAGATGTAGCCCGGCCCGCCCTTTGAAGTTGAAAAGTTCTTGGCATCTCAGAGCCTCAAGGGAAGAGCAAGGTTATCTATGGTAGGCTGGGGCAGAACTAGCAGCAAGCAGAGCAAAGTTGTCCAAGAATAGCTTCCATTGGAATGCTAATGGCAATTGAAGAGGCAGGCCAGTGGCAAGCCACTAGCTTCTAGCAGTTTGAAAGTTGCAGACACAGTGCAGGTGTTGTGCGGCTTCTTTCTTGGCCTCCTAGAAGGTGCCGTGGTGCCGCGCTCTCCGTCTCTTGCTTGCCAATATGTTGCCATGTTCCTCCTATTGTTTGGTTTGTTTTGATTTGTTTTGATGATCTTTTGGCGGGTTTTCGGAATGTTTTGGTGGTGTTTTAGAATGTTTTGTTTTCTCTTGTGTTGTTTTTATTGTCTTGGTAGGTTGTGGAACGTTTGGATTCGTTTTGGTGGGTTTTAAAATATTTTGGCGGGTATTTGGAATGTTTTGGTTTGCTTTCATTTGTTTTGATTATGTTTTGGCAAGTTATTGAAAGTTTCGATCACTTCTGAATGGTTTTCTAGTATTTTGGGATCTTTTCAGAATGTTTTGATCAGTTTTAGAATGTTTTGTATTCTCTTGAGTTGTTTTTATTGTCTTGGCAGGTTTTGGAATGTTTGGATTGCTTTTGGCGGGTTTTAAAATATTTTGGTGGGTATTTGGAATGTTTTGGCGGGTATTCGGAAGGTTTTGATTAGTTTTCACGGGTTTTGAAATATTTTGGCGGGTTTTTAGAAGGTTTTGACTTGTTTTGATTCTGTTTAGCCCAGTTTTTGGTGTGTTTGGATTAGCTTTGGTGGGCTTTATCATGTTTTGTCAGGTTTTTTCGAATGTATTGATCACTTCTGTCTGGTTTTCTATTTTGGCGGGTTTGAATATATTTTTGGATGAGTTTTGGTGGGTTTGAATATATTATGGCTCTTTGCGCAGAGACGACGGTGCCGGTTGCGGTGCGCTCCGGGGCGCTCCTTCTGCGGAAAGACACCTGGCAGCGGCACTTGGGACAGCTCCGCGTCTCCGTATTCTGCGTTTCTTGCCTTCTGCATCTCAGCAAAATGCTTTCCCACTAGGTCTAGCAAGGAGAAACTGTGGCAGCTGAGTAGATGTAGCCCGGCCCGCCCTTTGAAGTTGAAAAGTTCTTGGCATCTCAGAGCCTCAAGGGAAGAGCAAGGTTATCTATGGTAGGCTGGGGCAGAACTAGCAGCAAGCAGAGCAAAGTTGTCCAAGAATAGCTTCCATTGGAATGCTAATGGCAATTGAAGAGGCAGGCCAGTGGCAAGCCACTATCTTCTAGCAGTTTGAAAGTTGCAGACACAGTGCAGGTGTTTTGCGGCTTCCTTCTTGGCCTCCTAGAAGGTGCCGCACTCTCCGTCTCTTGCTTGCCAATATGTTGCCGTGTTCCTCCTATTGTTTGGTTTGTTTTGATTTGTTTTGATGATCTTTTGGCGGGTTTTCGGAATGTTTTGGTGGTGTTTTAGAATGTTTTGTTTTCTCTTGTGTTGTTTTTATTGTCTTGGAAGGTTTTGGAACGTTTGGATTCGTTTTGGCGGGTTTTAAAATATTTTGGCGGTTGTTTGGAATGTTTTGGTTTGCTTTCATTTGTTTTGATTATGTTTTGGCAAGTTATTGAAAGTTTCGATCACTTCTGACTGGTTTTCTAGTATTTTGGCATCTTTTCAGAATGTTTTGATCAGTTTTAGCAGGTTGTAAACTATTTTGTCAGGTTTTTGGAATGTTTTGGTTGGTTTTGATTTGTTTTTATGATGTTTTGCCAAGTTTTTTGAATGATTTGATCAGTTCTGGCTGGTTTTCTAATGTTTTGGCAATTTTCAGAATGTTTTGATGAGTTTTGTGGGTCTAAATTATTTTGGCGGTTTTTGGAATATTTTGGTTGTTTTTGATTTGATTTGATGATGTTTTGTCCGGTTTTCGGAATGTTTTGGTTGGGTTTTAGAATGTTTTGTATTCTCTTGAGTTGTTTTTATTGTGTTGGCAGGTTTTGGAATGTTTGGATTTGTTTTGGCGGGTTTTAAAATATTTTGGCGGGTATTTGGAATGTTTTGGCGGGTATTCGGAATGTTTTGATTAGTTTTGGCGGGTTTTGAAATATTTTGGCGGGTTTTTAGAAGGTTTTGATTCTGTTTAGCCCAGTTTTTGGTGTGTTTGGATTAGCTTTGGTGGGCTTTATCATGTTTTGTCAGGTTTTTTCGAATGTATTGATCACTTCTGTCTGGTTTTCTATTTTGGCGGGTTTGAAAATATTTTTGGATGAGTTTTGGCGGGTTTTAAAATATTTTGGCTCTTTGCGCAGAGACGACGGTGCCGGTTGCGGTGCGCTGCGGGGCGCTCCTTCTGCGGAAAGACGCCTGGCAGCGGCACTTGGGACAGCTCCGCGTCTCCGTATTCTGCGTTTCTTGCCTTCTGCATCTCAGCAAAATGCTTTCCCACTAGGTCTAGCAAGGAGAAACTGTGGCAGCTGAGTAGATGTAGCCCGGCCCGCCCTTTGAAGTTGACAAGTTTTTGGCATCTCAGAACCTCAAGGGAAGAGCAAGGTTATCTATGGTAGGCTGGGGCAGAACTAGCAGCAAGCAGAGCAAAGTTGTCCAAGAATAGCTTCCATTGGAATGCTAATGGCAATTGAAGAGGCAGGCCAGTGGCAAGCCACTATCTTCTAGCAGTTTGAAAGTTGCAGACACAGTACAGGTGTTGTGCGGCTTCTTTCTTGGCCTCCTAGAAGGTGCCGCGCTCTCCGTCTCTTGCTTGCCAATATGTTGCCATGTTCCTCCTATTGTTTGGTTTGTTTTGATTTGTTTTGATGATCTTTTGGCGGGTTTTCGGAATGTTTTGGTGGTGTTTTAGAATGTTTTGTTTTCTCTTGTGTTGTTTTTATTGTCTTGGCAGGTTTTGGAACGTTTGGATTCGTTTTGGCGGGTTTTAAAATATTTTGGCGGGTATTTGGAATGTTTTGGTTTGCTTTCATTTGTTTTGATTATGTTTTGGCAAGTTATTGAAAGTTTCGATCACTTCTGACAGGTTTTCTAGTATTTTGGGATCTTTTCAGAATGTTTTGATCAGTTTTAGCAGGTTGTAAACTATTTTGTCAGGTTTTTGGAATGTTTTGGTTGGTTTTGATTTGTTTTTATGATGTTTTGCCAAGTTTTTTGAATGATTTGATCAGTTCTGGCTGGTTTTCTAATGTTTTGGCAATTTTCAGAATGTTTTGATGAGTTTTGTGGGTCTAAATTATTTTGGCGGTTTTTGGAATATTTTGGTTGGTTTTGATTTGATTTGATGATGTTTTGTCCGGTTTTCGGAATGTTTTGGTTGGGTTTTAGAATGTTTTGTATTCTCTTGAGTTGTTTTTATTGTGTTGGCAGGTTTTGGAATGTTTGGATTTGTTTTGGCGGGTTTTAAAATATTTTGGCGGGTATTTGGAATGTTTTGGCGGGTATTCGGAATGTTTTGATTAGTTTTGACGGGTTTTGAAATATTTTGGCGGGTTTTTAGAAGGTTTTGATTCTGTTTAGCCCAGTTTTTGGTGTGTTTGGATTAGCTTTGGTGGGCTTTATCATGTTTTGTCAGGTTTTTTCGAATGTATTGATCACTTCTGTCTGGTTTTCTATTTTGGCGGGTTTGAAAATATTTTTGGATTAGTTTTGGCAGGTTTTAAAATATTTTGGCTCTTTGCGCAGAGACGACGGTGCCGGTTGCGGTGCGCTCCGGGGCGCTCCTTCTGCGGAAAGACGCCTGGCAGCGGCACTTGGGACAGCTCCGCGTCTCCGTATTCTGCGTTTCTTGCCTTCTGCATCTCAGCAAAATGCTTTCCCACTAGGTCTAGCAAGGAGAAACTGTGGCAGCTGAGTAGATGTAGCCCGGCCCGCCCTTTGAAGTTGAAAAGTTCTTGGCATCTCAGAACCTCAAGGGAAGAGCAAGGTTATCTATGGTAGGCTGGGGCAGAACTAGCAGCAAGCAGAGCAAAGTTGTCCAAGAATAGCTTCCATTGGAATGCTAATGGCAATTGAAGAGGCAGGCCAGTGGCAAGCCACTATCTTCTAGCAGTTTGAAAGTTGCAGACACAGTACAGGTGTTGTGCGGCTTCTTTCTTGGCCTCCTAGAAGGTGCCGCACTCTCCGTCTCTTGCTTGCCAATATGTTGCCGTGTTCCTCCTATTGTTTGGTTTGTTTTGATTTGTTTTGATGATCTTTTGGCGGGTTTTCGGAATGTTTTGGTGGTGTTTTAGAATGTTTTGTTTTCTCTTGTGTTGTTTTTATTGTCTTGGCAGGTTGTGGAACGTTTGGATTCGTTTTGGCGGGTTTTAAAATATTTTGGCGGGTATTTGGAATGTTTTGGTTTGCTTTCATTTGTTTTGATTATGTTTTGGCAAGTTATTGAAAGTTTTGATCACTTCTGACTGGTTTTCTAGTATTTTGGCATCTTTTCAGAATGTTTTGATCAGTTTTAGCAGGTTGTAAACTATTTTGTCAGGTTTTTGGAATGTTTTGGTTGGTTTTGATTTGTTTTTATGATGTTTTGCCAAGTTTTTTGAATGTTTTGATCAGTTCTGGCTGGTTTTCTAATGTTTTGGCAATTTTCAGAATGTTTTGATGAGTTTTGTGGGTCTAAATCATTTTGGCGGTTTTCGGAATATTTTGGTTGGTTTTGATTTGTTTTTATGATGTTTTGGCGGGTTTTCGGAATGTTTTGGTTGGGTTTTAGAATGTTTTGTATTCTCTTGTGTTGTTTTTATTGTCTTGGCAGGTTCTGGAATGTTTGGATTGCTTTTGGCGGGTTTTAAAATATTTTGGCGGGTATTTGGAATGTTTTGGCGGGTATTCGGAATGTTTTGATTAGTTTTGACGGGTTTTGAAATATTTTGGAGGGTTTTTAGAAGGTTTTGATTCTGTTTAGCCCAGTTTTTGGTGTGTTTGGATTAGCTTTGGTGGGCTTTATCATGTTTTGTCAGGTTTTTTCGAATGTATTGATCACTTCTGTCTGGTTTTCTATTTTGGCGGGTTTGAAAATATTTTTGGATTAGTTTTGGCAGGTTTTAAAATATTTTGGCTCTTTGCGCAGAGACGACGGTGCCGGTTGCGGTGCGCTCCGGGGCGCTCCTTCTGCGGAAAGACGCCTGGCAGCGGCACTTGGGACAGCTCCGCGTCTCCGTATTCTGCGTTTCTTGCCTTCTGCATCTCAGCAAAATGCTTTCCCACTAGGTCTAGCAAGGAGAAACTGTGGCAGCTGAGTAGATGTAGCCCGGCCCGCCCTTTGAAGTTGACAAGTTCTTGGCATCTCAGAGCCTCAAGGGAAGAGCAAGGTTATCTATGGTAGGCTGGGGCAGAACTAGCAGCAAGCAGAGCAAAGTTGTCCAAGAATAGCTTCCATTGGAATGCTAATGGCAATTGAAGAGGCAGGCCAGTGGCAAGCCACTAGCTTCTAGCAGTTTGAAAGTTGCAGACACAGTGCAGGTGTTGTGCGGCTTCTTTCTTGGCCTCCTAGAAGGTGCCGTGGTGCCGCGCTCTCCGTCTCTTGCTTGCCAATATGTTGCCATGTTCCTCCTATTGTTTGGTTTGTTTTGATTTGTTTTGATGATCTTTTGGCGGGTTTTCGGAATGTTTTGGTGGTGTTTTAGAATGTTTTGTTTTCTCTTGTGTTGTTTTTATTGTCTTGGCAGGTTGTGGAACGTTTGGATTCGTTTTGGTGGGTTTTAAAATATTTTGGCGGGTATTTGGAATGTTTTGGTTTGCTTTCATTTGTTTTGATTATGTTTTGGCAAGTTATTGAAAGTTTCGATCACTTCTGAATGGTTTTCTAGTATTTTGGGATCTTTTCAGAATGTTTTGATCAGTTTTAGAATGTTTTGTATTCTCTTGAGTTGTTTTTATTGTCTTGGCAGGTTTTGGAATGTTTGGATTGCTTTTGGCGGGTTTTAAAATATTTTGGTGGGTATTTGGAATGTTTTGGCGGGTATTCGGAAGGTTTTGATTAGTTTTCACGGGTTTTGAAATATTTTGGCGGGTTTTTAGAAGGTTTTGACTTGTTTTGATTCTGTTTAGCCCAGTTTTTGGTGTGTTTGGATTAGCTTTGGTGGGCTTTATCATGTTTTGTCAGGTTTTTTCGAATGTATTGATCACTTCTGTCTGGTTTTCTATTTTGGCGGGTTTGAATATATTTTTGGATGAGTTTTGGTGGGTTTGAATATATTATGGCTCTTTGCGCAGAGACGACGGTGCCGGTTGCGGTGCGCTCCGGGGCGCTCCTTCTGCGGAAAGACACCTGGCAGCGGCACTTGGGACAGCTCCGCGTCTCCGTATTCTGCGTTTCTTGCCTTCTGCATCTCAGCAAAATGCTTTCCCACTAGGTCTAGCAAGGAGAAACTGTGGCAGCTGAGTAGATGTAGCCCGGCCCGCCCTTTGAAGTTGAAAAGTTCTTGGCATCTCAGAGCCTCAAGGGAAGAGCAAGGTTATCTATGGTAGGCTGGGGCAGAACTAGCAGCAAGCAGAGCAAAGTTGTCCAAGAATAGCTTCCATTGGAATGCTAATGGCAATTGAAGAGGCAGGCCAGTGGCAAGCCACTATCTTCTAGCAGTTTGAAAGTTGCAGACACAGTGCAGGTGTTTTGCGGCTTCCTTCTTGGCCTCCTAGAAGGTGCCGCACTCTCCGTCTCTTGCTTGCCAATATGTTGCCGTGTTCCTCCTATTGTTTGGTTTGTTTTGATTTGTTTTGATGATCTTTTGGCGGGTTTTCGGAATGTTTTGGTGGTGTTTTAGAATGTTTTGTTTTCTCTTGTGTTGTTTTTATTGTCTTGGAAGGTTTTGGAACGTTTGGATTCGTTTTGGCGGGTTTTAAAATATTTTGGTGGTTGTTTGGAATGTTTTGGTTTGCTTTCATTTGTTTTGATTATGTTTTGGCAAGTTATTGAAAGTTTCGATCACTTCTGACTGGTTTTCTAGTATTTTGGCATCTTTTCAGAATGTTTTGATCAGTTTTAGCAGGTTGTAAACTATTTTGTCAGGTTTTTGGAATGTTTTGGTTGGTTTTGATTTGTTTTTATGATGTTTTGCCAAGTTTTTTGAATGATTTGATCAGTTCTGGCTGGTTTTCTAATGTTTTGGCAATTTTCAGAATGTTTTGATGAGTTTTGTGGGTCTAAATTATTTTGGCGGTTTTTGGAATATTTTGGTTGTTTTTGATTTGATTTGATGATGTTTTGTCCGGTTTTCGGAATGTTTTGGTTGGGTTTTAGAATGTTTTGTATTCTCTTGAGTTGTTTTTATTGTGTTGGCAGGTTTTGGAATGTTTGGATTTGTTTTGGCGGGTTTTAAAATATTTTGGCGGGTATTTGGAATGTTTTGGCGGGTATTCGGAATGTTTTGATTAGTTTTGGCGGGTTTTGAAATATTTTGGTGGGTTTTTAGAAGGTTTTGATTCTGTTTAGCCCAGTTTTTGGTGTGTTTGGATTAGCTTTGGTGGGCTTTATCATGTTTTGTCAGGTTTTTTCGAATGTATTGATCACTTCTGTCTGGTTTTCTATTTTGGCGGGTTTGAAAATATTTTTGGATGAGTTTTGGCGGGTTTTAAAATATTTTGGCTCTTTGCGCAGAGACGACGGTGCCGGTTGCGGTGCGCTGCGGGGCGCTCCTTCTGCGGAAAGACGCCTGGCAGCGGCACTTGGGACAGCTCCGCGTCTCCGTATTCTGCGTTTCTTGCCTTCTGCATCTCAGCAAAATGCTTTCCCACTAGGTCTAGCAAGGAGAAACTGTGGCAGCTGAGTAGATGTAGCCCGGCCCGCCCTTTGAAGTTGACAAGTTCTTGGCATCTCAGAACCTCAAGGGAAGAGCAAGGTTATCTATGGTAGGCTGGGGCAGAACTAGCAGCAAGCAGAGCAAAGTTGTCCAAGAATAGCTTCCATTGGAATGCTAATGGCAATTGAAGAGGCAGGCCAGTGGCAAGCCACTATCTTCTAGCAGTTTGAAAGTTGCAGACACAGTACAGGTGTTGTGCGGCTTCTTTCTTGGCCTCCTAGAAGGTGCCGCGCTCTCCGTCTCTTGCTTGCCAATATGTTGCCGTGTTCCTCCTATTGTTTGGTTTGTTTTGATTTGTTTTGATGATGTTTTGGCGGGTTTTCGGAATGTTTTGGTGGTGTTTTAGAATGTTTTGTTTTCTCTTGTGTTGTTTTTATTGTCTTGGCAGGTTTTGGAACGTTTGGATTCGTTTTGGCGGGTTTTAAAATATTTTGGCGGGTATTTGGAATGTTTTGGTTTGCTTTCATTTGTTTTGATTATGTTTTGGCAAGTTATTGAAAGTTTCGATCACTTCTGACAGGTTTTCTAGTATTTTGGGATCTTTTCAGAATGTTTTGATCAGTTTTAGCAGGTTGTAAACTATTTTGTCAGGTTTTTGGAATGTTTTGGTTGGTTTTGATTTGTTTTTATGATGTTTTGCAAAGTTTTTTGAATGATTTGATCAGTAATGGCTGGTTTTCTAATGTTTTGGCGGGTTTTCAGAATGTTTTGATGAGTTTTGTGGGTCTAAATCATTTTGGCGGTTTTCGGAATATTTTGGTTGGTTTTGATTTGTTTTTATGATGTTTTGGCGGGTTTTCGGAATGTTTTGGTTGGGTTTTAGAATGTTTTGTATTCTCTTGAGTTGTTTTTATTGTCTTGGCAGGTTTTGGAATGTTTGGATTTGTTTTGGCGGGTTTTAAAATATTTTGGCGGGTATTTGGAATGTTTTGGCGGGTATTTGGAATGTTTTGATTAGTTTTGACGGGTTTTGAAATATTTTGGCGGGTTTTTAGAAGGTTTTGATTCTGTTTAGCCCAGTTTTTGGTGTGTTTGGATTAGCTTTGGTGGGCTTTATCATGTTTTGTCAGGTTTTTTCGAATGTATTGATCACTTCTGTCTGGTTTTCTATTTTGGCGGGTTTGAAAATATTTTTGGATGAGTTTTGGCGGGTTTGAAAATATTTTGGCTCTTTGCGCAGAGACGACGGTGCCGGTTGCGGTGCGCTCCGGGGCGCTCCTTCTGCGGAAAGGCGGCTGGCAGCGGCACTTGGGACAGCTCTGCGTCTCCGTATTCTGCGTTTCTTGCCTTCTGCATCTCAGCAAAATGCTTTCCCACTAGGTCTAGCAAGGAGAAACTGTGGCAGCTGAGTAGATGTAGCCCGGCCCGCCCTTTGAAGTTGAAAAGTTCTTGGCATCTCAGAGCCTCAAGGGAAGAGCAAGGTTATCTATGGTAGGCTGGGGCAGAACTAGCAGCAAGCAGAGCAAAGTTGTCCAAGAATAGCTTCCATTGGAATGCTAATGGCAATTGAAGAGGCAGGCCAGTGGCAAGCCACTATCTTCTAGCAGTTTGAAAGTTGCAGACACAGTACAGGTGTTGTGCGGCTTCTTTCTTGGCCTCCTAGAAGGTGCCGCACTCTCCGTCTCTTGCTTGCCAATATGTTGCAGTGTTCCTCCTATTGTTTGGTTTGTTTTGATTTGTTTTGATGATCTTTTGGCGGGTTTTCGGAATGTTTTGGTGGTGTTTTAGAATGTTTTGTTTTCTCTTGTGTTGTTTTTATTGTCTTGGCAGGTTGTGGAACGTTTGGATTCGTTTTGGCGGGTTTTAAAATATTTTGGCGGGTATTTGGAATGTTTTGGTTTGCTTTCATTTGTTTTGATTATGTTTTGGCAAGTTATTGAAAGTTTTGATCACTTCTGACTGGTTTTCTAGTATTTTGGCATCTTTTCAGAATGTTTTGATCAGTTTTAGCAGGTTGTAAACTATTTTGTCAGGTTTTTGGAATGTTTTGGTTGGTTTTGATTTGTTTTTATGATGTTTTGCCAAGTTTTTTGAATGTTTTGATCAGTTCTGGCTGGTTTTCTAATGTTTTGGCAATTTTGAGAATGTTTTGATGAGTTTTGTGGGTCTAAATCATTTTGGCGGTTTTCGGAATATTTTGGTTGGCTTTGATTTGTTTTTATGATGTTTTGTCGGGTTTTCGGAATGTTTTGGTTGGGTTTTAGAATGTTTTGTATTCTCTTGAGTTGTTTTTATTGTCTTGGCAGGTTTTGGAATGTTTGGATTGCTTTTGGCGGGTTTTAAAATATTTTGGCGGGTATTTGGAATGTTTTGGCGGGTATTCGGAATGTTTTGATTAGTTTTGACGGGTTTTGAAATATTTTGGAGGGTTTTTAGAAGGTTTTGATTCTGTTTAGCCCAGTTTTTGGTGTGTTTGGATTAGCTTTGGTGGGCTTTATCATGTTTTGTCAGGTTTTTTCGAATGTATTGATCACTTCTGTCTGGTTTTCTATTTTGGCGGGTTTGAAAATATTTTTGGATTAGTTTTGGCAGGTTTTAAAATATTTTGGCTCTTTGCGCAGAGACGACGGTGCCGGTTGCGGTGCGCTCCGGGGCGCTCCTTCTGCGGAAAGACGGCTGGCAGCGGCACTTGGGACAGCTCCGCGTCTCCGTATTCTGCGTTTCTTGCCTTCTGCATCTCAGCAAAATGCTTTCCCACTAGGTCTAGCAAGGAGAAACTGTGGCAGCTGAGTAGATGTAGCCCGGCCCGCCCTTTGAAGTTGAAAAGTTCTTGGCATCTCAGAGCCTCAAGGGAAGAGCAAGGTTATCTATGGTAGGCTGGGGCAGAACTAGCAGCAAGCAGAGCAAAGTTGTCCAAGAATAGCTTCCATTGGAATGCTAATGGCAATTGAAGAGGCAGGCCAGTGGCAAGCCACTAGCTTCTAGCAGTTTGAAAGTTGCAGACACAGTGCAGGTGTTGTGCGGCTTCTTTCTTGGCCTCCTAGAAGGTGCCGTGGTGCCGCGCTCTCCGTCTCTTGCTTGCCAATATGTTGCCATGTTCCTCCTATTGTTTGGTTTGTTTTGATTTGTTTTGATGATCTTTTGGCGGGTTTTCGGAATGTTTTGGTGGTGTTTTAGAATGTTTTGTTTTCTCTTGTGTTGTTTTTATTGTCTTGGTAGGTTGTGGAACGTTTGGATTCGTTTTGGTGGGTTTTAAAATATTTTGGCGGGTATTTGGAATGTTTTGGTTTGCTTTCATTTGTTTTGATTATGTTTTGGCAAGTTATTGAAAGTTTCGATCACTTCTGAATGGTTTTCTAGTATTTTGGGATCTTTTCAGAATGTTTTGATCAGTTTTAGAATGTTTTGTATTCTCTTGAGTTGTTTTTATTGTCTTGGCAGGTTTTGGAATGTTTGGATTGCTTTTGGCGGGTTTTAAAATATTTTGGTGGGTATTTGGAATGTTTTGGCGGGTATTCGGAAGGTTTTGATTAGTTTTCACGGGTTTTGAAATATTTTGGCGGGTTTTTAGAAGGTTTTGACTTGTTTTGATTCTGTTTAGCCCAGTTTTTGGTGTGTTTGGATTAGCTTTGGTGGGCTTTATCATGTTTTGTCAGGTTTTTTCGAATGTATTGATCACTTCTGTCTGGTTTTCTATTTTGGCGGGTTTGAATATATTTTTGGATGAGTTTTGGTGGGTTTGAATATATTATGGCTCTTTGCGCAGAGACGACGGTGCCGGTTGCGGTGCGCTGCGGGGCGCTCCTTCTGCGGAAAGACACCTGGCAGCGGCACTTGGGACAGCTCCGCGTCTCCGTATTCTGCGTTTCTTGCCTTCTGCATCTCAGCAAAATGCTTTCCCACTAGGTCTAGCAAGGAGAAACTGTGGCAGCTGAGTAGATGTAGCCCGGCCCGCCCTTTGAAGTTGAAAAGTTCTTGGCATCTCAGAGCCTCAAGGGAAGAGCAAGGTTATCTATGGTAGGCTGGGGCAGAACTAGCAGCAAGCAGAGCAAAGTTGTCCAAGAATAGCTTCCATTGGAATGCTAATGGCAATTGAAGAGGCAGGCCAGTGGCAAGCCACTATCTTCTAGCAGTTTGAAAGTTGCAGACACAGTGCAGGTGTTTTGCGGCTTCCTTCTTGGCCTCCTAGAAGGTGCCGCACTCTCCGTCTCTTGCTTGCCAATATGTTGCCGTGTTCCTCCTATTGTTTGGTTTGTTTTGATTTGTTTTGATGATCTTTTGGCGGGTTTTCGGAATGTTTTGGTGGTGTTTTAGAATGTTTTGTTTTCTCTTGTGTTGTTTTTATTGTCTTGGAAGGTTTTGGAACGTTTGGATTCGTTTTGGCGGGTTTTAAAATATTTTGGCGGTTGTTTGGAATGTTTTGGTTTGCTTTCATTTGTTTTGATTATGTTTTGGCAAGTTATTGAAAGTTTCGATCACTTCTGACTGGTTTTCTAGTATTTTGGCATCTTTTCAGAATGTTTTGATCAGTTTTAGCAGTTTGTAAACTATTTTGTCAGGTTTTTGGAATGTTTTGGTTGGTTTTGATTTGTTTTTATGATGTTTTGCCAAGTTTTTTGAATGATTTGATCAGTTCTGGCTGGTTTTCTAATGTTTTGGCAATTTTCAGAATGTTTTGATGAGTTTTGTGGGTCTAAATTATTTTGGCGGTTTTTGGAATATTTTGGTTGTTTTTGATTTGATTTGATGATGTTTTGTCCGGTTTTCGGAATGTTTTGGTTGGGTTTTAGAATGTTTTGTATTCTCTTGAGTTGTTTTTATTGTGTTGGCAGGTTTTGGAATGTTTGGATTTGTTTTGGCGGGTTTTAAAATATTTTGGCGGGTATTTGGAATGTTTTGGCGGGTATTCGGAATGTTTTGATTAGTTTTGGCGGGTTTTGAAATATTTTGGCGGGTTTTTAGAAGGTTTTGATTCTGTTTAGCCCAGTTTTTGGTGTGTTTGGATTAGCTTTGGTGGGCTTTATCATGTTTTGTCAGGTTTTTTCGAATGTATTGATCACTTCTGTCTGGTTTTCTATTTTGGCGGGTTTGAAAATATTTTTGGATGAGTTTTGGCGGGTTTTAAAATATTTTGGCTCTTTGCGCAGAGACGACGGTGCCGGTTGCGGTGCGCTGCGGGGCGCTCCTTCTGCGGAAAGACGCCTGGCAGCGGCACTTGGGACAGCTCCGCGTCTCCGTATTCTGCGTTTCTTGCCTTCTGCATCTCAGCAAAATGCTTTCCCACTAGGTCTAGCAAGGAGAAACTGTGGCAGCTGAGTAGATGTAGCCCGGCCCGCCCTTTGAAGTTGACAAGTTTTTGGCATCTCAGAACCTCAAGGGAAGAGCAAGGTTATCTATGGTAGGCTGGGGCAGAACTAGCAGCAAGCAGAGCAAAGTTGTCCAAGAATAGCTTCCATTGGAATGCTAATGGCAATTGAAGAGGCAGGCCAGTGGCAAGCCACTATCTTCTAGCAGTTTGAAAGTTGCAGACACAGTACAGGTGTTGTGCGGCTTCTTTCTTGGCCTCCTAGAAGGTGCCGCGCTCTCCGTCTCTTGCTTGCCAATATGTTGCCATGTTCCTCCTATTGTTTGGTTTGTTTTGATTTGTTTTGATGATCTTTTGGCGGGTTTTCGGAATGTTTTGGTGGTGTTTTAGAATGTTTTGTTTTCTCTTGTGTTGTTTTTATTGTCTTGGCAGGTTTTGGAACGTTTGGATTCGTTTTGGCGGGTTTTAAAATATTTTGGCGGGTATTTGGAATGTTTTGGTTTGCTTTCATTTGTTTTGATTATGTTTTGGCAAGTTATTGAAAGTTTTGATCACTTCTGACTGGTTTTCTAGTATTTTGGCATCTTTTCAGAATGTTTTGATCAGTTTTAGCAGGTTGTAAACTATTTTGTCAGGTTTTTGGAATGTTTTGGTTGGTTTTGATTTGTTTTTATGATGTTTTGCCAAGTTTTTTGAATGTTTTGATCAGTTCTGGCTGGTTTTCTAATGTTTTGGCAATTTTCAGAATGTTTTGATGAGTTTTGTGGGTCTAAATCATTTTGGCGGTTTTCGGAATATTTTGGTTGGTTTTGATTTGTTTTTATGATGTTTTGGCGGGTTTTCGGAATGTTTTGGTTGGGTTTTAGAATGTTTTGTATTCTCTTGTGTTGTTTTTATTGTCTTGGCAGGTTCTGGAATGTTTGGATTGCTTTTGGCGGGTTTTAAAATATTTTGGCGGGTATTTGGAATGTTTTGGCGGGTATTCGGAATGTTTTGATTAGTTTTGACGGGTTTTGAAATATTTTGGAGGGTTTTTAGAAGGTTTTGATTCTGTTTAGCCCAGTTTTTGGTGTGTTTGGATTAGCTTTGGTGGGCTTTATCATGTTTTGTCAGGTTTTTTCGAATGTATTGATCACTTCTGTCTGGTTTTCTATTTTGGCGGGTTTGAAAATATTTTTGGATTAGTTTTGGCAGGTTTTAAAATATTTTGGCTCTTTGCGCAGAGACGACGGTGCCGGTTGCGGTGCGCTCCGGGGCGCTCCTTCTGCGGAATGACGCCTGGCAGCGGCACTTGGGACAGCTCCGCGTCTCCGTATTCTGCGTTTCTTGCCTTCTGCATCTCAGCAAAATGCTTTCCCACTAGGTCTAGCAAGGAGAAACTGTGGCAGCTGAGTAGATGTAGCCCGGCCCGCCCTTTGAAGTTGACAAGTTCTTGGCATCTCAGAGCCTCAAGGGAAGAGCAAGGTTATCTATGGTAGGCTGGGGCAGAACTAGCAGCAAGCAGAGCAAAGTTGTCCAAGAATAGCTTCCATTGGAATGCTAATGGCAATTGAAGAGGCAGGCCAGTGGCAAGCCACTAGCTTCTAGCAGTTTGAAAGTTGCAGACACAGTGCAGGTGTTGTGCGGCTTCTTTCTTGGCCTCCTAGAAGGTGCCGTGGTGCCGCGCTCTCCGTCTCTTGCTTGCCAATATGTTGCCATGTTCCTCCTATTGTTTGGTTTGTTTTGATTTGTTTTGATGATCTTTTGGCGGGTTTTCGGAATGTTTTGGTGGTGTTTTAGAATGTTTTGTTTTCTCTTGTGTTGTTTTTATTGTCTTGGCAGGTTGTGGAACGTTTGGATTCGTTTTGGTGGGTTTTAAAATATTTTGGCGGGTATTTGGAATGTTTTGGTTTGCTTTCATTTGTTTTGATTATGTTTTGGCAAGTTATTGAAAGTTTCGATCACTTCTGAATGGTTTTCTAGTATTTTGGGATCTTTTCAGAATGTTTTGATCAGTTTTAGAATGTTTTGTATTCTCTTGAGTTGTTTTTATTGTCTTGGCAGGTTTTGGAATGTTTGGATTGCTTTTGGCGGGTTTTAAAATATTTTGGCGGGTATTTGGAATGTTTTGGCGGGTATTCGGAAGGTTTTGATTAGTTTTGACGGGTTTTGAAATATTTTGGCGGGTTTTTAGAAGGTTTTGACTTGTTTTGATTCTGTTTAGCCCAGTTTTTGGTGTGTTTGGATTAGCTTTGGTGGGCTTTATCATGTTTTGTCAGGTTTTTTCGAATGTATTGATCACTTCTGTCTGGTTTTCTATTTTGGCGGGTTTGAAAATATTTTTGGATGAGTTTTGGTGGGTTTGAATATATTATGGCTCTTTGCGCAGAGACGACGGTGCCGGTTGCGGTGCGCTCCGGGGCGCTCCTTCTGCGGAAAGACACCTGGCAGCGGCACTTGGGACAGCTCCGCGTCTCCGTATTCTGCGTTTCTTGCCTTCTGCATCTCAGCAAAATGCTTTCCCACTAGGTCTAGCAAGGAGAAACTGTGGCAGCTGAGTAGATGTAGCCCGGCCCGCCCTTTGAAGTTGACAAGTTCTTGGCATCTCAGAGCCTCAAGGGAAGAGCAAGGTTATCTATGGTAGGCTGGGGCAGAACTAGCAGCAAGCAGAGCAAAGTTGTCCAAGAATAGCTTCCATTGGAATGCTAATGGCAATTGAAGAGGCAGGCCAGTGGCAAGCCACTAGCTTCTAGCAGTTTGAAAGTTGCAGACACAGTACAGGTGTTGTGCGGCTTCTTTCTTGGCCTCCTAGAAGGTGCCGCACTCTCCGTCTCTTGCTTGCCAATATGTTGCCGTGTTCCTCCTATTGTTTGGTTTGTTTTGATTTGTTTTGATGATCTTTTGGCGGGTTTTCGGAATGTTTTGGTGGTGTTTTAGAATGTTTTGTTTTCTCTTGTGTTGTTTTTATTGTCTTGGCAGGTTGTGGAACGTTTGGATTCGTTTTGGCGGGTTTTAAAATATTTTGGCGGGTATTTGGAATGTTTTGGTCTGCTTTCATTTGTTTTGATTATGTTTTGGCAAGTTATTGAAAGTTTTGATCACTTCTGACTGGTTTTCTAGTATTTTGGCATCTTTTCAGAATGTTTTGATCAGTTTTAGCAGGTTGTAAACTATTTTGTCAGGTTTTTGGAATGTTTTGGTTGGTTTTGATTTGTTTTTGTGATGTTTTGCCAAGTTTTTTGAATGTTTTGATCAGTTCTGGCTGGTTTTCTAATGTTTTGGCAATTTTGAGAATGTTTTGATGAGTTTTGTGGGTCTAAATCATTTTGGCGGTTTTCGGAATGTTTTGGTTGGGTTTTAGAATGTTTTGTATTCTCTTGAGTTGTTTTTATTGTCTTGGCAGGTTTTGGAATGTTTGGATTTGTTTTGGCGGGTTTTAAAATATTTTGGCGGGTATTTGGAATGTTTTGGCGGGTATTCGGAATGTTTTGATTAGTTTTGACGGGTTTTGAAATATTTTGGAGGGTTTTTAGAAGGTTTTGATTCTGTTTAGCCCAGTTTTTGGTGTGTTTGGATTAGCTTTGGTGGGCTTTATCATGTTTTGTCAGGTTTTTTCGAATGTATTGATCACTTCTGTCTGGTTTTCTATTTTGGCGGGTTTGAAAATATTTTTGGATTAGTTTTGGCAGGTTTTAAAATATTTTGGCTCTTTGCGCAGAGACGACGGTGCCGGTTGCGGTGCGCTCCGGGGCGCTCCTTCTGCGGAAAGACGCCTGGCAGCGGCACTTGGGACAGCTCCGCGTCTCCGTATTCTGCGTTTCTTGCCTTCTGCATCTCAGCAAAATGCTTTCCCACTAGGTCTAGCAAGGAGAAACTGTGGCAGCTGAGTAGATGTAGCCCGGCCCGCCCTTTGAAGTTGAAAAGTTCTTGGCATCTCAGAGCCTCAAGGGAAGAGCAAGGTTATCTATGGTAGGCTGGGGCAGAACTAGCAGCAAGCAGAGCAAAGTTGTCCAAGAATAGCTTCCATTGGAATGCTAATGGCAATTGAAGAGGCAGGCCAGTGGCAAGCCACTAGCTTCTAGCAGTTTGAAAGTTGCAGACACAGTGCAGGTGTTGTGCGGCTTCTTTCTTGGCCTCCTAGAAGGTGCCGTGGTGCCGCGCTCTCCGTCTCTTGCTTGCCAATATGTCGCCATGTTCCTCCTATTGTTTGGTTTGTTTTGATTTGTTTTGATGATCTTTTGGCGGGTTTTCGGAATGTTTTGGTGGTGTTTTAGAATGTTTTGTTTTCTCTTGTGTTGTTTTTATTGTCTTGGAAGGTTTTGGAACGTTTGGATTCGTTTTGGCGGGTTTTAAAATATTTTGGTGGTTGTTTGGAATGTTTTGGTTTGCTTTCATTTGTTTTGATTATGTTTTGGCAAGTTATTGAAAGTTTCGATCACTTCTGACTGGTTTTCTAGTATTTTGGCATCTTTTCAGAATGTTTTGATCAGTTTTAGCAGGTTGTAAACTATTTTGTCAGGTTTTTGGAATGTTTTGGTTGGTTTTGATTTGTTTTTATGATGTTTTGCCAAGTTTTTTGAATGATTTGATCAGTTCTGGCTGGTTTTCTAATGTTTTGGCAATTTTCAGAATGTTTTGATGAGTTTTGTGGGTCTAAATTATTTTGGCGGTTTTTGGAATATTTTGGTTGTTTTTGATTTGATTTGATGATGTTTTGGCGGGTTTTCGGAATGTTTTGGTTGGGTTTTAGAATGTTTTGTATTCTCTTGAGTTGTTTTTATTGTGTTGGCAGGTTTTGGAATGTTTGGATTTGTTTTGGCGGGTTTTAAAATATTTTGGCGGGTATTTGGAATGTTTTGGCGGGTATTCGGAATGTTTTGATTAGTTTTGACGGGTTTTGAAATATTTTGGCGGGTTTTTAGAAGGTTTTGATTCTGTTTAGCCCAGTTTTTGGTGTGTTTGGATTAGCTTTGGTGGGCTTTATCATGTTTTGTCAGGTTTTTTCGAATGTATTGATCACTTCTGTCTGGTTTTCTATTTTGGCGGGTTTGAAAATATTTTTGGATGAGTTTTGGCGGGTTTGAAAATATTTTGGCTCTTTGCGCAGAGATGACGGTGCCGGTTGCGGTGCGCTGCGGGGCGCTCCTTCTGCGGAAAGACGCCTGGCAGCGGCACTTGGGACAGCTCCGCGTCTCCGTATTCTGCGTTTCTTGCCTTCTGCATCTCAGCAAAATGCTTTCCCACTAGGTCTAGCAAGGAGAAACTGTGGCAGCTGAGTAGATGTAGCCCGGCCCGCCCTTTGAAGTTGACAAGTTCTTGGCATCTCAGA
This sequence comes from Passer domesticus, assembly GCF_036417665.1. NCBI lineage: Eukaryota > Metazoa > Chordata > Aves > Passeriformes > Passeridae > Passer > Passer domesticus. The sequence goes on from NC_087474.1 coordinate 62,591,478, forward strand.
GCCTCAAGGGAAGAGCAAGGTTATCTATGGTAGGCTGGGGCAGAACTAGCAGCAAGCAGAGCAAAGTTGTCCAAGAATAGCTTCCATTGGAATGCTAATGGCAATTGAAGAGGCAGGCCAGTGGCAAGCCACTAGCTTCTAGCAGTTTGAAAGTTGCAGACACAGTACAGGTGTTGTGCGGCTTCTTTCTTGGCCTCCTAGAAGGTGCCGCACTCTCCGTCTCTTGCTTGCCAATATGTTGCCGTGTTCCTCCTATTGTTTGGTTTGTTTTGATTTGTTTTGATGATGTTTTGGCGGGTTTTCGGAATGTTTTGGTGGTGTTTTAGAATGTTTTGTTTTCTCTTGTGTTGTTTTTATTGTCTTGGCAGGTTGTGGAACGTTTGGATTCGTTTTGGCGGGTTTTAAAATATTTTGGCGGGTATTTGGAATGTTTTGGTTTGCTTTCATTTGTTTTGATTATGTTTTGGCAAGTTATTGAAAGTTTTGATCACTTCTGACTGGTTTTCTAGTATTTTGGCATCTTTTCAGAATGTTTTGATCAGTTTTAGCAGGTTGTAAACTATTTTGTCAGGTTTTTGGAATGTTTTGGTTGGTTTTGATTTGTTTTTATGATGTTTTGCCAAGTTTTTTGAATGTTTTGATCAGTTCTGGCTGGTTTTCTAATGTTTTGGCAATTTTGAGAATGTTTTGATGAGTTTTGTGGGTCTAAATCATTTTGGCGGTTTTCGGAATATTTTGGTTGGTTTTGATTTGTTTTTATGATGTTTTGGCGGGTTTTCGGAATGTTTTGGTTGGGTTTTAGAATGTTTTGTATTCTCTTGAGTTGTTTTTATTGTCTTGGCAGGTTTTGGAATGTTTGGATTTGTTTTGGCGGGTTTTAAAATATTTTGGCAGGTATTTGGAATGTTTTGGCGGGTATTCGGAAGGTTTTGATTAGTTTTGACGGGTTTTGAAATATTTTGGAGGGTTTTTAGAAGGTTTTGATTCTGTTTAGCCCAGTTTTTGGTGTGTTTGGATTAGCTTTGGTGGGCTTTATCATGTTTTGTCAGGTTTTTTTGAATGTATTGATCACTTCTGTCTGGTTTTCTATTTTGGCGGGTTTGAAAATATTTTTGGATTAGTTTTGGCAGGTTTTAAAATATTTTGGCTCTTTGCGCAGAGACGACGGTGCCGGTTGCGGTGCGCTCCGGGGCGCTCCTTCTGCGGAAAGACGGCTGGCAGCGGCACTTGGGACAGCTCCGCGTCTCCGTATTCTGCGTTTCTTGCCTTCTGCATCTCAGCAAAATGCTTTCCCACTAGGTCTAGCAAGGAGAAACTGTGGCAGCTGAGTAGATGTAGCCCGGCCCGCCCTTTGAAGTTGAAAAGTTCTTGGCATCTCAGAGCCTCAAGGGAAGAGCAAGGTTATCTATGGTAGGCTGGGGCAGAACTAGCAGCAAGCAGAGCAAAGTTGTCCAAGAATAGCTTCCATTGGAATGCTAATGGCAATTGAAGAGGCAGGCCAGTGGCAAGCCACTAGCTTCTAGCAGTTTGAAAGTTGCAGACACAGTGCAGGTGTTGTGCGGCTTCTTTCTTGGCCTCCTAGAAGGTGCCGTGGTGCCGCGCTCTCCGTCTCTTGCTTGCCAATATGTTGCCATGTTCCTCCTATTGTTTGGTTTGTTTTGATTTGTTTTGATGATCTTTTGGCGGGTTTTCGGAATGTTTTGGTGGTGTTTTAGAATGTTTTGTTTTCTCTTGTGTTGTTTTTATTGTCTTGGCAGGTTGTGGAACGTTTGGATTCGTTTTGGTGGGTTTTAAAATATTTTGGCGGGTATTTGGAATGTTTTGGTTTGCTTTCATTTGTTTTGATTATGTTTTGGCAAGTTATTGAAAGTTTCGATCACTTCTGAATGGTTTTCTAGTATTTTGGGATCTTTTCAGAATGTTTTGATCAGTTTTAGAATGTTTTGTATTCTCTTGAGTTGTTTTTATTGTCTTGGCAGGTTTTGGAATGTTTGGATTGCTTTTGGCGGGTTTTAAAATATTTTGGCGGGTATTTGGAATGTTTTGGCGGGTATTCGGAAGGTTTTGATTAGTTTTGACGGGTTTTGAAATATTTTGGCGGGTTTTTAGAAGGTTTTGACTTGTTTTGATTCTGTTTAGCCCAGTTTTTGGTGTGTTTGGATTAGCTTTGGTGGGCTTTATCATGTTTTGTCAGGTTTTTTCGAATGTATTGATCACTTCTGTCTGGTTTTCTATTTTGGCGGGTTTGAAAATATTTTTGGATGAGTTTTGGTGGGTTTGAATATATTATGGCTCTTTGCGCAGAGACGACGGTGCCGGTTGCGGTGCGCTCCGGGGCGCTCCTTCTGCGAAAAGACACCTGGCAGCGGCACTTGGGACAGCTCCGCGTCTCCGTATTCTGCGTTTCTTGCCTTCTGCATCTCAGCAAAATGCTTTCCCACTAGGTCTAGCAAGGAGAAACTGTGGCAGCTGAGTAGATGTAGCCCGGCCCGCCCTTTGAAGTTGACAAGTTCTTGGCATCTCAGAACCTCAAGGGAAGAGCAAGGTTATCTATGGTAGGCTGGGGCAGAACTAGCAGCAAGCAGAGCAAAGTTGTCCAAGAATAGCTTCCATTGGAATGCTAATGGCAATTGAAGAGGCAGGCCAGTGGCAAGCCACTAGCTTCTAGCAGTTTGAAAGTTGCAGACACAGTACAGGTGTTGTGCGGCTTCTTTCTTGGCCTCCTAGAAGGTGCCGCACTCTCCGTCTCTTGCTTGCCAATATGTTGCCGTGTTCCTCCTATTGTTTGCTTTGTTTTGATTTGTTTTGATGATGTTTTGGCGGGTTTTCGGAATGTTTTGGTGGTGTTTTAGAATGTTTTGTTTTCTCTTGTGTTGTTTTTATTGTCTTGGCAGGTTGTGGAACGTTTGGATTCGTTTTGGCGGGTTTTAAAATATTTTGGCGGGTATTTGGAATGTTTTGGTTTGCTTTCATTTGTTTTGATTATGTTTTGGCAAGTTATTGAAAGTTTTGATCACTTCTGACTGGTTTTCTAGTATTTTGGCATCTTTTCAGAATGTTTTGATCAGTTTTAGCAGGTTGTAAACTATTTTGTCAGGTTTTTGGAATGTTTTGGTTGGTTTTGATTTGTTTTTGTGATGTTTTGCCAAGTTTTTTGAATGTTTTGATCAGTTCTGGCTGGTTTTCTAATGTTTTGGCAATTTTCAGAATGTTTTGATGAGTTTTGTGGGTCTAAATCATTTTGGCGGTTTTCGGAATATTTTGGTTGGTTTTGATTTGTTTTTATGATGTTTTGGCGGGTTTTCGGAATGTTTTGGTTGGGTTTTAGAATGTTTTGTATTCTCTTGAGTTGTTTTTATTGTCTTGGCAGGTTCTGGAATGTTTGGATTGCTTTTGGCGGGTTTTAAAATATTTTGGCGGGTATTTGGAATGTTTTGGCGGGTATTCGGAATGTTTTGATTAGTTTTGACGGGTTTTGAAATATTTTGGAGGGTTTTTAGAAGGTTTTGATTCTGTTTAGCCCAGTTTTTGGTGTGTTTGGATTAGCTTTGGTGGGCTTTATCATGTTTTGTCAGGTTTTTTCGAATGTATTGATCACTTCTGTCTGGTTTTCTATTTTGGCGGGTTTGAAAATATTTTTGGATTAGTTTTGGCAGGTTTTAAAATATTTTGGCTCTTTGCGCAGAGACGACGGTGCCGGTTGCGGTGCGCTCCGGGGCGCTCCTTCTGCGGAAAGACGCCTGGCAGCGGCACTTGGGACAGCTCCGCGTCTCCGTATTCTGCGTTTCTTGCCTTCTGCATCTCAGCAAAATGCTTTCCCACTAGGTCTAGCAAGGAGAAACTGTGGCAGCTGAGTAGATGTAGCCCGGCCCGCCCTTTGAAGTTGAAAAGTTCTTGGCATCTCAGAGCCTCAAGGGAAGAGCAAGGTTATCTATGGTAGGCTGGGGCAGAACTAGCAGCAAGCAGAGCAAAGTTGTCCAAGAATAGCTTCCATTGGAATGCTAATGGCAATTGAAGAGGCAGGCCAGTGGCAAGCCACTAGCTTCTAGCAGTTTGAAAGTTGCAGACACAGTACAGGTGTTGTGCGGCTTCTTTCTTGGCCTCCTAGAAGGTGCCGCACTCTCCGTCTCTTGCTTGCCAATATGTTGCCGTGTTCCTCCTATTGTTTGGTTTGTTTTGATTTGTTTTGATGATGTTTTGGCGGGTTTTCGGAATGTTTTGGTGGTGTTTTAGAATGTTTTGTTTTCTCTTGTGTTGTTTTTATTGTCTTGGCAGGTTGTGGAACGTTTGGATTCGTTTTGGCGGGTTTTAAAATATTTTGGCGGGTATTTGGAATGTTTTGGTTTGCTTTCATTTGTTTTGATTATGTTTTGGCAAGTTATTGAAAGTTTTGATCACTTCTGACTGGTTTTCTAGTATTTTGGCATCTTTTCAGAATGTTTTGATCAGTTTTAGCAGGTTGTAAACTATTTTGTCAGGTTTTTGGAATGTTTTGGTTGGTTTTGATTTGTTTTTATGATGTTTTGCCAAGTTTTTTGAATGTTTTGATCAGTTCTGGCTGGTTTTCTAATGTTTTGGCAATTTTGAGAATGTTTTGATGAGTTTTGTGGGTCTAAATCATTTTGGCGGTTTTCGGAATATTTTGGTTGGTTTTGATTTGTTTTTATGATGTTTTGGCGGGTTTTCGGAATGTTTTGGTTGGGTTTTAGAATGTTTTGTATTCTCTTGAGTTGTTTTTATTGTCTTGGCAGGTTTTGGAATGTTTGGATTTGTTTTGGCGGGTTTTAAAATATTTTGGCGGGTATTTGGAATGTTTTGGCGGGTATTCGGAATGTTTTGATTAGTTTTGACGGGTTTTGAAATATTTTGGAGGGTTTTTAGAAGGTTTTGATTCTGTTTAGCCCAGTTTTTGGTGTGTTTGGATTAGCTTTGGTGGGCTTTATCATGTTTTGTCAGGTTTTTTTGAATGTATTGATCACTTCTGTCTGGTTTTCTATTTTGGCGGGTTTGAAAATATTTTTGGATTAGTTTTGGCAGGTTTTAAAATATTTTGGCTCTTTGCGCAGAGACGACGGTGCCGGTTGCGGTGCGCTCCGGGGCGCTCCTTCTGCGGAAAGACGCCTGGCAGCGGCACTTGGGACAGCTCCGCGTCTCCGTATTCTGCGTTTCTTGCCTTCTGCATCTCAGCAAAATGCTTTCCCACTAGGTCTAGCAAGGAGAAACTGTGGCAGCTGAGTAGATGTAGCCCGGCCCGCCCTTTGAAGTTGACAAGTTCTTGGCATCTCAGAGCCTCAAGGGAAGAGCAAGGTTATCTATGGTAGGCTGGGGCAGAACTAGCAGCAAGCAGAGCAAAGTTGTCCAAGAATAGCTTCCATTGGAATGCTAATGGCAATTGAAGAGGCAGGCCAGTGGCAAGCCACTAGCTTCTAGCAGTTTGAAAGTTGCAGACACAGTGCAGGTGTTGTGCGGCTTCTTTCTTGGCCTCCTAGAAGGTGCCGTGGTGCCGCGCTCTCCGTCTCTTGCTTGCCAATATGTTGCCATGTTCCTCCTATTGTTTGGTTTGTTTTGATTTGTTTTGATGATCTTTTGGCGGGTTTTCGGAATGTTTTGGTGGTGTTTTAGAATGTTTTGTTTTCTCTTGTGTTGTTTTTATTGTCTTGGCAGGTTGTGGAACGTTTGGATTCGTTTTGGTGGGTTTTAAAATATTTTGGCGGGTATTTGGAATGTTTTGGTTTGCTTTCATTTGTTTTGATTATGTTTTGGCAAGTTATTGAAAGTTTCGATCACTTCTGAATGGTTTTCTAGTATTTTGGGATCTTTTCAGAATGTTTTGATCAGTTTTAGAATGTTTTGTATTCTCTTGAGTTGTTTTTATTGTCTTGGCAGGTTTTGGAATGTTTGGATTGCTTTTGGCGGGTTTTAAAATATTTTGGCGGGTATTTGGAATGTTTTGGCGGGTATTCGGAAGGTTTTGATTAGTTTTGACGGGTTTTGAAATATTTTGGCGGGTTTTTAGAAGGTTTTGACTTGTTTTGATTCTGTTTAGCCCAGTTTTTGGTGTGTTTGGATTAGCTTTGGTGGGCTTTATCATGTTTTGTCAGGTTTTTTCGAATGTATTGATCACTTCTGTCTGGTTTTCTATTTTGGCGGGTTTGAAAATATTTTTGGATGAGTTTTGGTGGGTTTGAATATATTATGGCTCTTTGCGCAGAGACGACGGTGCCGGTTGCGGTGCGCTCCGGGGCGCTCCTTCTGCGGAAAGACACCTGGCAGCGGCACTTGGGACAGCTCCGCGTCTCCGTATTCTGCGTTTCTTGCCTTCTGCATCTCAGCAAAATGCTTTCCCACTAGGTCTAGCAAGGAGAAACTGTGGCAGCTGAGTAGATGTAGCCCGGCCCGCCCTTTGAAGTTGAAAAGTTCTTGGCATCTCAGAGCCTCAAGGGAAGAGCAAGGTTATCTATGGTAGGCTGGGGCAGAACTAGCAGCAAGCAGAGCAAAGTTGTCCAAGAATAGCTTCCATTGGAATGCTAATGGCAATTGAAGAGGCAGGCCAGTGGCAAGCCACTAGCTTCTAGCAGTTTGAAAGTTGCAGACACAGTACAGGTGTTGTGCGGCTTCTTTCTTGGCCTCCTAGAAGGTGCCGCACTCTCCGTCTCTTGCTTGCCAATATGTTGCCGTGTTCCTCCTATTGTTTGCTTTGTTTTGATTTGTTTTGATGATGTTTTGGCGGGTTTTCGGAATGTTTTGGTGGTGTTTTAGAATGTTTTGTTTTCTCTTGTGTTGTTTTTATTGTCTTGGCAGGTTGTGGAACGTTTGGATTCGTTTTGGCGGGTTTTAAAATATTTTGGCGGGTATTTGGAATGTTTTGGTTTGCTTTCATTTGTTTTGATTATGTTTTGGCAAGTTATTGAAAGTTTTGATCACTTCTGACTGGTTTTCTAGTATTTTGGCATCTTTTCAGAATGTTTTGATCAGTTTTAGCAGGTTGTAAACTATTTTGTCAGGTTTTTGGAATGTTTTGGTTGGTTTTGATTTGTTTTTGTGATGTTTTGCCAAGTTTTTTGAATGTTTTGATCAGTTCTGGCTGGTTTTCTAATGTTTTGGCAATTTTCAGAATGTTTTGATGAGTTTTGTGGGTCTAAATCATTTTGGCGGTTTTCGGAATATTTTGGTTGGTTTTGATTTGTTTTTATGATGTTTTGGCGGGTTTTCGGAATGTTTTGGTTGGGTTTTAGAATGTTTTGTATTCTCTTGAGTTGTTTTTATTGTCTTGGCAGGTTCTGGAATGTTTGGATTGCTTTTGGCGGGTTTTAAAATATTTTGGCGGGTATTTGGAATGTTTTGGCGGGTATTCGGAATGTTTTGATTAGTTTTGACGGGTTTTGAAATATTTTGGAGGGTTTTTAGAAGGTTTTGATTCTGTTTAGCCCAGTTTTTGGTGTGTTTGGATTAGCTTTGGTGGGCTTTATCATGTTTTGTCAGGTTTTTTCGAATGTATTGATCACTTCTGTCTGGTTTTCTATTTTGGCGGGTTTGAAAATATTTTTGGATTAGTTTTGGCAGGTTTTAAAATATTTTGGCTCTTTGCGCAGAGACGACGGTGCCGGTTGCGGTGCGCTCCGGGGCGCTCCTTCTGCGGAAAGACGGCTGGCAGCGGCACTTGGGACAGCTCCGCGTCTCCGTATTCTGCGTTTCTTGCCTTCTGCATCTCAGCAAAATGCTTTCCCACTAGGTCTAGCAAGGAGAAACTGTGGCAGCTGAGTAGATGTAGCCCGGCCCGCCCTTTGAAGTTGAAAAGTTCTTGGCATCTCAGAGCCTCAAGGGAAGAGCAAGGTTATCTATGGTAGGCTGGGGCAGAACTAGCAGCAAGCAGAGCAAAGTTGTCCAAGAATAGCTTCCATTGGAATGCTAATGGCAATTGAAGAGGCAGGCCAGTGGCAAGCCACTAGCTTCTAGCAGTTTGAAAGTTGCAGACACAGTGCAGGTGTTGTGCGGCTTCTTTCTTGGCCTCCTAGAAGGTGCCGTGGTGCCGCGCTCTCCGTCTCTTGCTTGCCAATATGTTGCCATGTTCCTCCTATTGTTTGGTTTGTTTTGATTTGTTTTGATGATCTTTTGGCGGGTTTTCGGAATGTTTTGGTGGTGTTTTAGAATGTTTTGTTTTCTCTTGTGTTGTTTTTATTGTCTTGGCAGGTTGTGGAACGTTTGGATTCGTTTTGGTGGGTTTTAAAATATTTTGGCGGGTATTTGGAATGTTTTGGTTTGCTTTCATTTGTTTTGATTATGTTTTGGCAAGTTATTGAAAGTTTCGATCACTTCTGAATGGTTTTCTAGTATTTTGGGATCTTTTCAGAATGTTTTGATCAGTTTTAGAATGTTTTGTATTCTCTTGAGTTGTTTTTATTGTCTTGGCAGGTTTTGGAATGTTTGGATTGCTTTTGGCGGGTTTTAAAATATTTTGGCGGGTATTTGGAATGTTTTGGCGGGTATTCGGAAGGTTTTGATTAGTTTTGACGGGTTTTGAAATATTTTGGCGGGTTTTTAGAAGGTTTTGACTTGTTTTGATTCTGTTTAGCCCAGTTTTTGGTGTGTTTGGATTAGCTTTGGTGGGCTTTATCATGTTTTGTCAGGTTTTTTCGAATGTATTGATCACTTCTGTCTGGTTTTCTATTTTGGCGGGTTTGAAAATATTTTTGGATGAGTTTTGGTGGGTTTGAATATATTATGGCTCTTTGCGCAGAGACGACGGTGCCGGTTGCGGTGCGCTCCGGGGCGCTCCTTCTGCGGAAAGACACCTGGCAGCGGCACTTGGGACAGCTCCGCGTCTCCGTATTCTGCGTTTCTTGCCTTCTGCATCTCAGCAAAATGCTTTCCCACTAGGTCTAGCAAGGAGAAACTGTGGCAGCTGAGTAGATGTAGCCCGGCCCGCCCTTTGAAGTTGACAAGTTCTTGGCATCTCAGAACCTCAAGGGAAGAGCAAGGTTATCTATGGTAGGCTGGGGCAGAACTAGCAGCAAGCAGAGCAAAGTTGTCCAAGAATAGCTTCCATTGGAATGCTAATGGCAATTGAAGAGGCAGGCCAGTGGCAAGCCACTAGCTTCTAGCAGTTTGAAAGTTGCAGACACAGTACAGGTGTTGTGCGGCTTCTTTCTTGGCCTCCTAGAAGGTGCCGCACTCTCCGTCTCTTGCTTGCCAATATGTTGCCGTGTTCCTCCTATTGTTTGCTTTGTTTTGATTTGTTTTGATGATGTTTTGGCGGGTTTTCGGAATGTTTTGGTGGTGTTTTAGAATGTTTTGTTTTCTCTTGTGTTGTTTTTATTGTCTTGGCAGGTTGTGGAACGTTTGGATTCGTTTTGGCGGGTTTTAAAATATTTTGGCGGGTATTTGGAATGTTTTGGTTTGCTTTCATTTGTTTTGATTATGTTTTGGCAAGTTATTGAAAGTTTTGATCACTTCTGACTGGTTTTCTAGTATTTTGGCATCTTTTCAGAATGTTTTGATCAGTTTTAGCAGGTTGTAAACTATTTTGTCAGGTTTTTGGAATGTTTTGGTTGGTTTTGATTTGTTTTTGTGATGTTTTGCCAAGTTTTTTGAATGTTTTGATCAGTTCTGGCTGGTTTTCTAATGTTTTGGCAATTTTCAGAATGTTTTGATGAGTTTTGTGGGTCTAAATCATTTTGGCGGTTTTCGGAATATTTTGGTTGGTTTTGATTTGTTTTTATGATGTTTTGGCGGGTTTTCGGAATGTTTTGGTTGGGTTTTAGAATGTTTTGTATTCTCTTGAGTTGTTTTTATTGTCTTGGCAGGTTCTGGAATGTTTGGATTGCTTTTGGCGGGTTTTAAAATATTTTGGCGGGTATTTGGAATGTTTTGGCGGGTATTCGGAATGTTTTGATTAGTTTTGACGGGTTTTGAAATATTTTGGAGGGTTTTTAGAAGGTTTTGATTCTGTTTAGCCCAGTTTTTGGTGTGTTTGGATTAGCTTTGGTGGGCTTTATCATGTTTTGTCAGGTTTTTTCGAATGTATTGATCACTTCTGTCTGGTTTTCTATTTTGGCGGGTTTGAAAATATTTTTGGATTAGTTTTGGCAGGTTTTAAAATATTTTGGCTCTTTGCGCAGAGACGACGGTGCCGGTTGCGGTGCGCTCCGGGGCGCTCCTTCTGCGGAAAGACGCCTGGCAGCGGCACTTGGGACAGCTCCGCGTCTCCGTATTCTGCGTTTCTTGCCTTCTGCATCTCAGCAAAATGCTTTCCCACTAGGTCTAGCAAGGAGAAACTGTGGCAGCTGAGTAGATGTAGCCCGGCCCGCCCTTTGAAGTTGAAAAGTTCTTGGCATCTCAGAGCCTCAAGGGAAGAGCAAGGTTATCTATGGTAGGCTGGGGCAGAACTAGCAGCAAGCAGAGCAAAGTTGTCCAAGAATAGCTTCCATTGGAATGCTAATGGCAATTGAAGAGGCAGGCCAGTGGCAAGCCACTAGCTTCTAGCAGTTTGAAAGTTGCAGACACAGTACAGGTGTTGTGCGGCTTCTTTCTTGGCCTCCTAGAAGGTGCCGCACTCTCCGTCTCTTGCTTGCCAATATGTTGCCGTGTTCCTCCTATTGTTTGGTTTGTTTTGATTTGTTTTGATGATGTTTTGGCGGGTTTTCGGAATGTTTTGGTGGTGTTTTAGAATGTTTTGTTTTCTCTTGTGTTGTTTTTATTGTCTTGGCAGGTTGTGGAACGTTTGGATTCGTTTTGGCGGGTTTTAAAATATTTTGGCGGGTATTTGGAATGTTTTGGTTTGCTTTCATTTGTTTTGATTATGTTTTGGCAAGTTATTGAAAGTTTTGATCACTTCTGACTGGTTTTCTAGTATTTTGGCATCTTTTCAGAATGTTTTGATCAGTTTTAGCAGGTTGTAAACTATTTTGTCAGGTTTTTGGAATGTTTTGGTTGGTTTTGATTTGTTTTTATGATGTTTTGCCAAGTTTTTTGAATGTTTTGATCAGTTCTGGCTGGTTTTCTAATGTTTTGGCAATTTTCAGAATGTTTTGATGAGTTTTGTGGGTCTAAATCATTTTGGCGGGTTTTCGGAATGTTTTGGTTGGGTTTTAGAATGTTTTGTATTCTCTTGAGTTGTTTTTATTGTCTTGGCAGGTTTTGGAATGTTTGGATTTGTTTTGGCGGGTTTTAAAATATTTTGGCGGGTATTTGGAATGTTTTGGCGGGTATTCGGAATGTTTTGATTAGTTTTGACAGGTTTTGAAATATTTTGGAGGGTTTTTAGAAGGTTTTGATTCTGTTTAGCCCAGTTTTTGGTGTGTTTGGATTAGCTTTGGTGGGCTTTATCATGTTTTGTCAGGTTTTTTCGAATGTATTGATCACTTCTGTCTGGTTTTCTATTTTGGCGGGTTTGAAAATATTTTTGGATTAGTTTTGGCAGGTTTGAAAATATTTTGGCTCTTTGCGCAGAGACGACGGTGCCGGTTGCGGTGCGCTCCGGGGCGCTCCTTCTGCGGAAAGACGGCTGGCAGCGGCACTTGGGACAGCTCCGCGTCTCCGTATTCTGCGTTTCTTGCCTTCTGCATCTCAGCAAAATGCTTTCCCACTAGGTCTAGCAAGGAGAAACTGTGGCAGCTGAGTAGATGTAGCCCGGCCCGCCCTTTGAAGTTGAAAAGTTCTTGGCATCTCAGAGCCTCAAGGGAAGAGCAAGGTTATCTATGGTAGGCTGGGGCAGAACTAGCAGCAAGCAGAGCAAAGTTGTCCAAGAATAGCTTCCATTGGAATGCTAATGGCAATTGAAGAGGCAGGCCAGTGGCAAGCCACTATCTTCTAGCAGTTTGAAAGTTGCAGACACAGTGCAGGTGTTGTGCGGCTTCTTTCTTGGCCTCCTAGAAGGTGCCGTGGTGCCGCGCTCTCTGTCTCTTGCTTGCCAATATGTTGCCATGTTCCTCCTATTGTTTGGTTTGTTTTGATTTGTTTTGATGATCTTTTGGCGGGTTTTCGGAATGTTTTGGTGGTGTTTTAGAATGTTTTGTTTTCTCTTGTGTTGTTTTTATTGTCTTGGCAGGTTGTGGAACGTTTGGATTCGTTTTGGTGGGTTTTAAAATATTTTGGCGGGTATTTGGAATGTTTTGGTTTGCTTTCATTTGTTTTGATTATGTTTTGGCAAGTTATTGAAAGTTTCGATCACTTCTGAATGGTTTTCTAGTATTTTGGCATCTTTTCAGAATGTTTTGATCAGTTTTAGCAGGTTGTAAACTATTTTGTCAGGTTTTTGGAATGTTTTGGTTGGTTTTGATTTGTTTTTATGATGTTTTGCCAAGTTTTTTGAATGATTTGATCAGTTCTGGCTGGTTTTCTAATGTTTTGGCAATTTTCAGAATGTTTTGATGAGTTTTGTGGGTCTAAATTATTTTGGCGGTTTTTGGAATATTTTGGTTGTTTTTGATTTGATTTGATGATGTTTTGTCCGGTTTTCGGAATGTTTTGGTTGGGTTTTAGAATGTTTTGTATTCTCTTGAGTTGTTTTTATTGTGTTGGCAGGTTTTGGAATGTTTGGATTTGTTTTGGCGGGTTTTAAAATATTTTGGCGGGTATTTGGAATGTTTTGGCGGGTATTCGGAATGTTTTGATTAGTTTTGACGGGTTTTGAAATATTTTGGAGGGTTTTTAGAAGGTTTTGATTCTGTTTAGCCCAGTTTTTGGTGTGTTTGGATTAGCTTTGGTGGGCTTTATCATGTTTTGTCAGGTTTTTTCGAATGTATTGATCACTTCTGTCTGGTTTTCTATTTTGGCGGGTTTGAAAATATTTTTGGATGAGTTTTGGCGGGTTTGAAAATATTTTGGCTCTTTGCGCAGAGACGACGGTGCCGGTTGCGGTGCGCTCCGGGGCGCTCCTTCTGCGGAAAGACGGCTGGCAGCGGCACTTGGGACAGCTCCGCGTCTCCGTATTCTGCGTTTCTTGCCTTCTGCATCTCAGCAAAATGCTTTCCCACTAGGTCTAGCAAGGAGAAACTGTGGCAGCTGAGTAGATGTAGCCCGGCCCGCCCTTTGAAGTTGACAAGTTCTTGGCATCTCAGAGCCTCAAGGGAAGAGCAAGGTTATCTATGGTAGGCTGGGGCAGAACTAGCAGCAAGCAGAGCAAAGTTGTCCAAGAATAGCTTCCATTGGAATGCTAATGGCAATTGAAGAGGCAGGCCAGTGGCAAGCCACTAGCTTCTAGCAGTTTGAAAGTTGCAGACACAGTACAGGTGTTGTGCGGCTTCTTTCTTGGCCTCCTAGAAGGTGCCGCACTCTCCGTCTCTTGCTTGCCAATATGTTGCCGTGTTCCTCCTATTGTTTGGTTTGTTTTGATTTGTTTTGATGATGTTTTGGCGGGTTTTCGGAATGTTTTGGTGGTGTTTTAGAATGTTTTGTTTTCTCTTGTGTTGTTTTTATTGTCTTGGCAGGTTGTGGAACGTTTGGATTCGTTTTGGCGGGTTTTAAAATATTTTGGCGGGTATTTGGAATGTTTTGGTTTGCTTTCATTTGTTTTGATTATGTTTTGGCAAGTTATTGAAAGTTTCGATCACTTCTGACAGGTTTTCTAGTATTTTGGGATCTTTTCAGAATGTTTTGATCAGTTTTAGCAGGTTGTAAACTATTTTGTCAGGTTTTTGGAATGTTTTGGTTGGTTTTGATTTGTTTTGATGATGTTTTGCAAAGTTTTTTGAATGATTTGATCAGTTCTGGCTGGTTTTCTAATGTTTTGGCAATTTTCAGAATGTTTTGATGAGTTTTGTGGGTCTAAATTATTTTGGCGGTTTTTGGAATATTTTGGTTGGTTTTGATTTGTTTTTATGATGTTTTGCCAAGTTTTTTGAATGTTTTGATCAGTTCTGGCTGGTTTTCTAATGTTTTGGCAATTTTGAGAATGTTTTGATGAGTTTTGTGGGTCTAAATCATTTTGGCGGTTTTCGGAATATTTTGGTTGGTTTTGATTTGTTTTTATGATGTTTTGGCGGGTTTTCGGAATGTTTTGGTTGGGTTTTAGAATGTTTTGTATTCTCTTGAGTTGTTTTTATTGTCTTGGCAGGTTTTGGAATGTTTGGATTTGTTTTGGCGGGTTTTAAAATATTTTGGCAGGTATTTGGAATGTTTTGGCGGGTATTCGGAATGTTTTGATTAGTTTTGACGGGTTTTGAAATATTTTGGCGGGTTTTTAGAAGGTTTTGACTTGTTTTGATTCTGTTTAGCCCAGTTTTTGGTGTGTTTGGATTAGCTTTGGTGGGCTTTATCATGTTTTGTCAGGTTTTTTCGAATGTATTGATCACTTCTGTCTGGTTTTCTATTTTGGCGGGTTTGAAAATATTTTTGGATGAGTTTTGGTGGGTTTGAATATATTTTGGCTCTTTGCGCAGAGACGACGGTGCCGGTTGCGGTGCGCTCCGGGGCGCTCCTTCTGCGGAAAGACGGCTGGCAGCGGCACTTGGGACAGCTCCGCGTCTCCGTATTCTGCGTTTCTTGCCTTCTGCATCTCAGCAAAATGCTTTCCCACTAGGTCTAGCAAGGAGAAACTGTGGCAGCTGAGTAGATGTAGCCCGGCCCGCCCTTTGAAGTTGAAAAGTTCTTGGCATCTCAGAACCTCAAGGGAAGAGCAAGGTTATCTATGGTAGGCTGGGGCAGAACTAGCAGCAAGCAGAGCAAAGTTGTCCAAGAATAGCTTCCATTGGAATGCTAATGGCAATTGAAGAGGCAGGCCAGTGGCAAGCCACTAGCTTCTAGCAGTTTGAAAGTTGCAGACACAGTGCAGGTGTTGTGCGGCTTCTTTCTTGGCCTCCTAGAAGGTGCCGTGGTGCCGCGCTCTCCGTCTCTTGCTTGCCAATATGTTGCCATGTTCCTCCTATTGTTTGGTTTGTTTTGATTTGTTTTGATGATGTTTTGGCGGGTTTTCGGAATGTTTTGGTGGTGTTTTAGAATGTTTTGTTTTCTCTTGTGTTGTTTTTATTGTCTTGGCAGGTTGTGGAACGTTTGGATTCGTTTTGGTGGGTTTTAAAATATTTTGGCGGGTATTTGGAATGTTTTGGTTTGCTTTCATTTGTTTTGATTATGTTTTGGCAAGTTATTGAAAGTTTCGATCACTTCTGACAGGTTTTCTAGTATTTTGGCATCTTTTCAGAATGTTTTGATCAGTTTTAGCAGGTTGTAAACTATTTTGTCAGGTTTTTGGAATGTTTTGGTTGGTTTTGATTTGTTTTTATGATGTTTTGCCAAGTTTTTTGAATGATTTGATCAGTTCTGGCTGGTTTTCTAATGTTTTGGCAATTTTCAGAATGTTTTGATGAGTTTTGTGGGTCTAAATTATTTTGGCGGTTTTTGGAATATTTTGGTTGGTTTTGATTTGATTTGATGATGTTTTGTCCGGTTTTCGGAATGTTTTGGTTGGGTTTTAGAATGTTTTGTATTCTCTTGAGTTGTTTTTATTGTGTTGGCAGGTTTTGGAATGTTTGGATTTGTTTTGGCGGGTTTTAAAATATTTTGGCGGGTATTTGGAATGTTTTGGCGGGTATTCGGAATGTTTTGATTAGTTTTGACGGGTTTTGAAATATTTTGGCGGGTTTTTAGAAGGTTTTGATTCTGTTTAGCCCAGTTTTTGGTGTGTTTGGATTAGCTTTGGTGGGCTTTATCATGTTTTGTCAGGTTTTTTCGAATGTATTGATCACTTCTGTCTGGTTTTCTATTTTGGCGGGTTTGAAAATATTTTTGGATGAGTTTTGGCGGGTTTGAAAATATTTTGGCTCTTTGCGCAGAGACGACGGTGCCGGTTGCGGTGCGCTCCGGGGCGCTCCTTCTGCGGAAAGACGCCTGGCAGCGGCACTTGGGACAGCTCCGCGTCTCCGTATTCTGCGTTTCTTGCCTTCTGCATCTCAGCAAAATGCTTTCCCACTAGGTCTAGCAAGGAGAAACTGTGGCAGCTGAGTAGATGTAGCCCGGCCCGCCCTTTGAAGTTGACAAGTTCTTGGCATCTCAGAACCTCAAGGGAAGAGCAAGGTTATCTATGGTAGGCTGGGGCAGAACTAGCAGCAAGCAGAGCAAAGTTGTCCAAGAATAGCTTCCATTGGAATGCTAATGGCAATTGAAGAGGCAGGCCAGTGGCAAGCCACTATCTTCTAGCAGTTTGAAAGTTGCAGACACAGTACAGGTGTTGTGCGGCTTCTTTCTTGGCCTCCTAGAAGGTGCCGCGCTCTCCGTCTCTTGCTTGCCAATATGTTGCCGTGTTCCTCCTATTGTTTGGTTTGTTTTGATTTGTTTTGATGATCTTTTGGCGGGTTTTCGGAATGTTTTGGTGGTGTTTTAGAATGTTTTGTTTTCTCTTGTGTTGTTTTTATTGTCTTGGCAGGTTGTGGAACGTTTGGATTCGTTTTGGCGGGTT
Source organism: Passer domesticus (assembly GCF_036417665.1). Taxonomy (NCBI): domain Eukaryota; kingdom Metazoa; phylum Chordata; class Aves; order Passeriformes; family Passeridae; genus Passer; species Passer domesticus. The sequence goes on from NC_087474.1 coordinate 62,607,868, forward strand.
TTAAAATATTTTGGCGGGTATTTGGAATGTTTTGGTTTGCTTTCATTTGTTTTGATTATGTTTTGGCAAGTTATTGAAAGTTTCGATCACTTCTGACAGGTTTTCTAGTATTTTGGGATCTTTTCAGAATGTTTTGATCAGTTTTAGCAGGTTGTAAACTATTTTGTCAGGTTTTTGGAATGTTTTGGTTGGTTTTGATTTGTTTTTATGATGTTTTGCCAAGTTTTTTGAATGATTTGATCAGTTCTGGCTGGTTTTCTAATGTTTTGGCAATTTTCAGAATGTTTTGATGAGTTTTGTGGGTCTAAATTATTTTGGCGGTTTTCGGAATATTTTGGTTGGTTTTGATTTGATTTGATGATGTTTTGTCCGGTTTTCGGAATGTTTTGGTTGGGTTTTAGAATGTTTTGTATTCTCTTGAGTTGTTTTTATTGTGTTGGCAGGTTTTGGAATGTTTGGATTTGTTTTGGCGGGTTTTAAAATATTTTGGCGGGTATTTGGAATGTTTTGGCGGGTATTCGGAATGTTTTGATTAGTTTTGACGGGTTTTGAAATATTTTGGCGGGTTTTTAGAAGGTTTTGATTCTGTTTAGCCCAGTTTTTGGTGTGTTTGGATTAGCTTTGGTGGGCTTTATCATGTTTTGTCAGGTTTTTTCGAATGTATTGATCACTTCTGTCTGGTTTTCTATTTTGGCGGGTTTGAAAATATTTTTGGATGAGTTTTGGCGGGTTTGAAAATATTTTGGCTCTTTGCGCAGAGACGACGGTGCCGGTTGCGGTGCGCTCCGGGGCGCTCCTTCTGCGGAAAGACGCCTGGCAGCGGCACTTGGGACAGCTCCGCGTCTCCGTATTCTGCGTTTCTTGCCTTCTGCATCTCAGCAAAATGCTTTCCCACTAGGTCTAGCAAGGAGAAACTGTGGCAGCTGAGTAGATGTAGCCCGGCCCGCCCTTTGAAGTTGACAAGTTCTTGGCATCTCAGAACCTCAAGGGAAGAGCAAGGTTATCTATGGTAGGCTGGGGCAGAACTAGCAGCAAGCAGAGCAAAGTTGTCCAAGAATAGCTTCCATTGGAATGCTAATGGCAATTGAAGAGGCAGGCCAGTGGCAAGCCACTAGCTTCTAGCAGTTTGAAAGTTGCAGACACAGTACAGGTGTTGTGCGGCTTCTTTCTTGGCCTCCTAGAAGGTGCCGCACTCTCCGTCTCTTGCTTGCCAATATGTTGCCGTGTTCCTCCTATTGTTTGCTTTGTTTTGATTTGTTTTGATGATGTTTTGGCGGGTTTTCGGAATGTTTTGGTGGTGTTTTAGAATGTTTTGTTTTCTCTTGTGTTGTTTTTATTGTCTTGGCAGGTTGTGGAACGTTTGGATTCGTTTTGGTGGGTTTTAAAATATTTTGGCGGGTATTTGGAATGTTTTGGTTTGCTTTCATTTGTTTTGATTATGTTTTGGCAAGTTATTGAAAGTTTTGATCACTTCTGACTGGTTTTCTAGTATTTTGGCATCTTTTCAGAATGTTTTGATCAGTTTTAGCAGGTTGTAAACTATTTTGTCAGGTTTTTGGAATGTTTTGGTTGGTTTTGATTTGTTTTTATGATGTTTTGCCAAGTTTTTTGAATGTTTTGATCAGTTCTGGCTGGTTTTCTAATGTTTTGGCAATTTTCAGAATGTTTTGATGAGTTTTGTGGGTCTAAATCATTTTGGCGGGTTTTCGGAATGTTTTGGTTGGGTTTTAGAATGTTTTGTATTCTCTTGAGTTGTTTTTATTGTCTTGGCAGGTTTTGGAATGTTTGGATTTGTTTTGGCGGGTTTTAAAATATTTTGGCGGGTATTTGGAATGTTTTGGCGGGTATTCGGAATGTTTTGATTAGTTTTGACAGGTTTTGAAATATTTTGGAGGGTTTTTAGAAGGTTTTGATTCTGTTTAGCCCAGTTTTTGGTGTGTTTGGATTAGCTTTGGTGGGCTTTATCATGTTTTGTCAGGTTTTTTCGAATGTATTGATCACTTCTGTCTGGTTTTCTATTTTGGCGGGTTTGAAAATATTTTTGGATTAGTTTTGGCAGGTTTGAAAATATTTTGGCTCTTTGCGCAGAGACGACGGTGCCGGTTGCGGTGCGCTCCGGGGCGCTCCTTCTGCGGAAAGACGGCTGGCAGCGGCACTTGGGACAGCTCCGCGTCTCCGTATTCTGCGTTTCTTGCCTTCTGCATCTCAGCAAAATGCTTTCCCACTAGGTCTAGCAAGGAGAAACTGTGGCAGCTGAGTAGATGTAGCCCGGCCCGCCCTTTGAAGTTGAAAAGTTCTTGGCATCTCAGAGCCTCAAGGGAAGAGCAAGGTTATCTATGGTAGGCTGGGGCAGAACTAGCAGCAAGCAGAGCAAAGTTGTCCAAGAATAGCTTCCATTGGAATGCTAATGGCAATTGAAGAGGCAGGCCAGTGGCAAGCCACTATCTTCTAGCAGTTTGAAAGTTGCAGACACAGTGCAGGTGTTGTGCGGCTTCTTTCTTGGCCTCCTAGAAGGTGCCGTGGTGCCGCGCTCTCTGTCTCTTGCTTGCCAATATGTTGCCATGTTCCTCCTATTGTTTGGTTTGTTTTGATTTGTTTTGATGATCTTTTGGCGGGTTTTCGGAATGTTTTGGTGGTGTTTTAGAATGTTTTGTTTTCTCTTGTGTTGTTTTTATTGTCTTGGCAGGTTGTGGAACGTTTGGATTCGTTTTGGTGGGTTTTAAAATATTTTGGCGGGTATTTGGAATGTTTTGGTTTGCTTTCATTTGTTTTGATTATGTTTTGGCAAGTTATTGAAAGTTTCGATCACTTCTGAATGGTTTTCTAGTATTTTGGCATCTTTTCAGAATGTTTTGATCAGTTTTAGCAGGTTGTAAACTATTTTGTCAGGTTTTTGGAATGTTTTGGTTGGTTTTGATTTGTTTTTATGATGTTTTGCCAAGTTTTTTGAATGATTTGATCAGTTCTGGCTGGTTTTCTAATGTTTTGGCAATTTTCAGAATGTTTTGATGAGTTTTGTGGGTCTAAATTATTTTGGCGGTTTTTGGAATATTTTGGTTGTTTTTGATTTGATTTGATGATGTTTTGTCCGGTTTTCGGAATGTTTTGGTTGGGTTTTAGAATGTTTTGTATTCTCTTGAGTTGTTTTTATTGTGTTGGCAGGTTTTGGAATGTTTGGATTTGTTTTGGCGGGTTTTAAAATATTTTGGCGGGTATTTGGAATGTTTTGGCGGGTATTCGGAATGTTTTGATTAGTTTTGACGGGTTTTGAAATATTTTGGAGGGTTTTTAGAAGGTTTTGATTCTGTTTAGCCCAGTTTTTGGTGTGTTTGGATTAGCTTTGGTGGGCTTTATCATGTTTTGTCAGGTTTTTTCGAATGTATTGATCACTTCTGTCTGGTTTTCTATTTTGGCGGGTTTGAAAATATTTTTGGATGAGTTTTGGCGGGTTTGAAAATATTTTGGCTCTTTGCGCAGAGACGACGGTGCCGGTTGCGGTGCGCTCCGGGGCGCTCCTTCTGCGGAAAGACGGCTGGCAGCGGCACTTGGGACAGCTCCGCGTCTCCGTATTCTGCGTTTCTTGCCTTCTGCATCTCAGCAAAATGCTTTCCCACTAGGTCTAGCAAGGAGAAACTGTGGCAGCTGAGTAGATGTAGCCCGGCCCGCCCTTTGAAGTTGACAAGTTCTTGGCATCTCAGAGCCTCAAGGGAAGAGCAAGGTTATCTATGGTAGGCTGGGGCAGAACTAGCAGCAAGCAGAGCAAAGTTGTCCAAGAATAGCTTCCATTGGAATGCTAATGGCAATTGAAGAGGCAGGCCAGTGGCAAGCCACTAGCTTCTAGCAGTTTGAAAGTTGCAGACACAGTACAGGTGTTGTGCGGCTTCTTTCTTGGCCTCCTAGAAGGTGCCGCACTCTCCGTCTCTTGCTTGCCAATATGTTGCCGTGTTCCTCCTATTGTTTGGTTTGTTTTGATTTGTTTTGATGATGTTTTGGCGGGTTTTCGGAATGTTTTGGTGGTGTTTTAGAATGTTTTGTTTTCTCTTGTGTTGTTTTTATTGTCTTGGCAGGTTGTGGAACGTTTGGATTCGTTTTGGCGGGTTTTAAAATATTTTGGCGGGTATTTGGAATGTTTTGGTTTGCTTTCATTTGTTTTGATTATGTTTTGGCAAGTTATTGAAAGTTTCGATCACTTCTGACAGGTTTTCTAGTATTTTGGGATCTTTTCAGAATGTTTTGATCAGTTTTAGCAGGTTGTAAACTATTTTGTCAGGTTTTTGGAATGTTTTGGTTGGTTTTGATTTGTTTTGATGATGTTTTGCAAAGTTTTTTGAATGATTTGATCAGTTCTGGCTGGTTTTCTAATGTTTTGGCAATTTTCAGAATGTTTTGATGAGTTTTGTGGGTCTAAATTATTTTGGCGGTTTTTGGAATATTTTGGTTGGTTTTGATTTGTTTTTATGATGTTTTGCCAAGTTTTTTGAATGTTTTGATCAGTTCTGGCTGGTTTTCTAATGTTTTGGCAATTTTGAGAATGTTTTGATGAGTTTTGTGGGTCTAAATCATTTTGGCGGTTTTCGGAATATTTTGGTTGGTTTTGATTTGTTTTTATGATGTTTTGGCGGGTTTTCGGAATGTTTTGGTTGGGTTTTAGAATGTTTTGTATTCTCTTGAGTTGTTTTTATTGTCTTGGCAGGTTTTGGAATGTTTGGATTTGTTTTGGCGGGTTTTAAAATATTTTGGCAGGTATTTGGAATGTTTTGGCGGGTATTCGGAATGTTTTGATTAGTTTTGACGGGTTTTGAAATATTTTGGCGGGTTTTTAGAAGGTTTTGACTTGTTTTGATTCTGTTTAGCCCAGTTTTTGGTGTGTTTGGATTAGCTTTGGTGGGCTTTATCATGTTTTGTCAGGTTTTTTCGAATGTATTGATCACTTCTGTCTGGTTTTCTATTTTGGCGGGTTTGAAAATATTTTTGGATGAGTTTTGGTGGGTTTGAATATATTTTGGCTCTTTGCGCAGAGACGACGGTGCCGGTTGCGGTGCGCTCCGGGGCGCTCCTTCTGCGGAAAGACGGCTGGCAGCGGCACTTGGGACAGCTCCGCGTCTCCGTATTCTGCGTTTCTTGCCTTCTGCATCTCAGCAAAATGCTTTCCCACTAGGTCTAGCAAGGAGAAACTGTGGCAGCTGAGTAGATGTAGCCCGGCCCGCCCTTTGAAGTTGAAAAGTTCTTGGCATCTCAGAACCTCAAGGGAAGAGCAAGGTTATCTATGGTAGGCTGGGGCAGAACTAGCAGCAAGCAGAGCAAAGTTGTCCAAGAATAGCTTCCATTGGAATGCTAATGGCAATTGAAGAGGCAGGCCAGTGGCAAGCCACTAGCTTCTAGCAGTTTGAAAGTTGCAGACACAGTGCAGGTGTTGTGCGGCTTCTTTCTTGGCCTCCTAGAAGGTGCCGTGGTGCCGCGCTCTCCGTCTCTTGCTTGCCAATATGTTGCCATGTTCCTCCTATTGTTTGGTTTGTTTTGATTTGTTTTGATGATCTTTTGGCGGGTTTTCGGAATGTTTTGGTGGTGTTTTAGAATGTTTTGTTTTCTCTTGTGTTGTTTTTATTGTCTTGGCAGGTTGTGGAACGTTTGGATTCGTTTTGGTGGGTTTTAAAATATTTTGGCGGGTATTTGGAATGTTTTGGTTTGCTTTCATTTGTTTTGATTATGTTTTGGCAAGTTATTGAAAGTTTCGATCACTTCTGACAGGTTTTCTAGTATTTTGGCATCTTTTCAGAATGTTTTGATCAGTTTTAGCAGGTTGTAAACTATTTTGTCAGGTTTTTGGAATGTTTTGGTTGGTTTTGATTTGTTTTTATGATGTTTTGCCAAGTTTTTTGAATGATTTGATCAGTTCTGGCTGGTTTTCTAATGTTTTGGCAATTTTCAGAATGTTTTGATGAGTTTTGTGGGTCTAAATTATTTTGGCGGTTTTTGGAATATTTTGGTTGGTTTTGATTTGATTTGATGATGTTTTGTCCGGTTTTCGGAATGTTTTGGTTGGGTTTTAGAATGTTTTGTATTCTCTTGAGTTGTTTTTATTGTGTTGGCAGGTTTTGGAATGTTTGGATTTGTTTTGGCGGGTTTTAAAATATTTTGGCGGGTATTTGGAATGTTTTGGCGGGTATTCGGAATGTTTTGATTAGTTTTGACGGGTTTTGAAATATTTTGGCGGGTTTTTAGAAGGTTTTGATTCTGTTTAGCCCAGTTTTTGGTGTGTTTGGATTAGCTTTGGTGGGCTTTATCATGTTTTGTCAGGTTTTTTCGAATGTATTGATCACTTCTGTCTGGTTTTCTATTTTGGCGGGTTTGAAAATATTTTTGGATGAGTTTTGGCGGGTTTGAAAATATTTTGGCTCTTTGCGCAGAGACGACGGTGCCGGTTGCGGTGCGCTCCGGGGCGCTCCTTCTGCGGAAAGACGCCTGGCAGCGGCACTTGGGACAGCTCCGCGTCTCCGTATTCTGCGTTTCTTGCCTTCTGCATCTCAGCAAAATGCTTTCCCACTAGGTCTAGCAAGGAGAAACTGTGGCAGCTGAGTAGATGTAGCCCGGCCCGCCCTTTGAAGTTGACAAGTTCTTGGCATCTCAGAACCTCAAGGGAAGAGCAAGGTTATCTATGGTAGGCTGGGGCAGAACTAGCAGCAAGCAGAGCAAAGTTGTCCAAGAATAGCTTCCATTGGAATGCTAATGGCAATTGAAGAGGCAGGCCAGTGGCAAGCCACTATCTTCTAGCAGTTTGAAAGTTGCAGACACAGTACAGGTGTTGTGCGGCTTCTTTCTTGGCCTCCTAGAAGGTGCCGCGCTCTCCGTCTCTTGCTTGCCAATATGTTGCCGTGTTCCTCCTATTGTTTGGTTTGTTTTGATTTGTTTTGATGATCTTTTGGCGGGTTTTCGGAATGTTTTGGTGGTGTTTTAGAATGTTTTGTTTTCTCTTGTGTTGTTTTTATTGTCTTGGCAGGTTGTGGAACGTTTGGATTCGTTTTGGCGGGTTTTAAAATATTTTGGCGGGTATTTGGAATGTTTTGGTTTGCTTTCATTTGTTTTGATTATGTTTTGGCAAGTTATTGAAAGTTTCGATCACTTCTGACAGGTTTTCTAGTATTTTGGGATCTTTTCAGAATGTTTTGATCAGTTTTAGCAGGTTGTAAACTATTTTGTCAGGTTTTTGGAATGTTTTGGTTGGTTTTGATTTGTTTTTATGATGTTTTGCCAAGTTTTTTGAATGATTTGATCAGTTCTGGCTGGTTTTCTAATGTTTTGGCAATTTTCAGAATGTTTTGATGAGTTTTGTGGGTCTAAATTATTTTGGCGGTTTTCGGAATATTTTGGTTGGTTTTGATTTGATTTGATGATGTTTTGTCCGGTTTTCGGAATGTTTTGGTTGGGTTTTAGAATGTTTTGTATTCTCTTGAGTTGTTTTTATTGTGTTGGCAGGTTTTGGAATGTTTGGATTTGTTTTGGCGGGTTTTAAAATATTTTGGCGGGTATTTGGAATGTTTTGGCGGGTATTCGGAATGTTTTGATTAGTTTTGACGGGTTTTGAAATATTTTGGCGGGTTTTTAGAAGGTTTTGATTCTGTTTAGCCCAGTTTTTGGTGTGTTTGGATTAGCTTTGGTGGGCTTTATCATGTTTTGTCAGGTTTTTTCGAATGTATTGATCACTTCTGTCTGGTTTTCTATTTTGGCGGGTTTGAAAATATTTTTGGATGAGTTTTGGCGGGTTTGAAAATATTTTGGCTCTTTGCGCAGAGACGACGGTGCCGGTTGCGGTGCGCTCCGGGGCGCTCCTTCTGCGGAAAGACGCCTGGCAGCGGCACTTGGGACAGCTCCGCGTCTCCGTATTCTGCGTTTCTTGCCTTCTGCATCTCAGCAAAATGCTTTCCCACTAGGTCTAGCAAGGAGAAACTGTGGCAGCTGAGTAGATGTAGCCCGGCCCGCCCTTTGAAGTTGACAAGTTCTTGGCATCTCAGAACCTCAAGGGAAGAGCAAGGTTATCTATGGTAGGCTGGGGCAGAACTAGCAGCAAGCAGAGCAAAGTTGTCCAAGAATAGCTTCCATTGGAATGCTAATGGCAATTGAAGAGGCAGGCCAGTGGCAAGCCACTAGCTTCTAGCAGTTTGAAAGTTGCAGACACAGTACAGGTGTTGTGCGGCTTCTTTCTTGGCCTCCTAGAAGGTGCCGCACTCTCCGTCTCTTGCTTGCCAATATGTTGCCGTGTTCCTCCTATTGTTTGCTTTGTTTTGATTTGTTTTGATGATGTTTTGGCGGGTTTTCGGAATGTTTTGGTGGTGTTTTAGAATGTTTTGTTTTCTCTTGTGTTGTTTTTATTGTCTTGGCAGGTTGTGGAACGTTTGGATTCGTTTTGGTGGGTTTTAAAATATTTTGGCGGGTATTTGGAATGTTTTGGTTTGCTTTCATTTGTTTTGATTATGTTTTGGCAAGTTATTGAAAGTTTTGATCACTTCTGACTGGTTTTCTAGTATTTTGGCATCTTTTCAGAATGTTTTGATCAGTTTTAGCAGGTTGTAAACTATTTTGTCAGGTTTTTGGAATGTTTTGGTTGGTTTTGATTTGTTTTTATGATGTTTTGCCAAGTTTTTTGAATGTTTTGATCAGTTCTGGCTGGTTTTCTAATGTTTTGGCAATTTTCAGAATGTTTTGATGAGTTTTGTGGGTCTAAATTATTTTGGCGGTTTTTGGAATATTTTGGTTGGTTTTGATTTGTTTTTATGATGTTTTGGCGGGTTTTCGGAATGTTTTGGTTGGGTTTTAGAATGTTTTGTATTCTCTTGAGTTGTTTTTATTGTCTTGGCAGGTTTTGGAATGTTTGGATTTGTATTGGCGGGTTTTAAAATATTTTGGCGGGTATTTGGAATGTTTTGGCGGGTATTCGGAATGTTTTGATTAGTTTTGACGGGTTTTGAAATATTTTGGAGGGTTTTTAGAAGTTTTGATTCTGTTTAGCCCAGTTTTTGGTGTGTTTGGATTAGCTTTGGTGGGCTTTATCATGTTTTGTCAGGTTTTTTCGAATGTATTGATCACTTCTGTCTGGTTTTCTATTTTGGCGGGTTTGAAAATATTTTTGGATTAGTTTTGGCAGGTTTGAAAATATTTTGGCTCTTTGCGCAGAGACGACGGTGCCGGTTGCGGTGCGCTCCGGGGCGCTCCTTCTGCGGAAAGACGCCTGGCAGCGGCACTTGGGACAGCTCCGCGTCTCCGTATTCTGCGTTTCTTGCCTTCTGCATCTCAGCAAAATGCTTTCCCACTAGGTCTAGCAAGGAGAAACTGTGGCAGCTGAGTAGATGTAGCCCGGCCCGCCCTTTGAAGTTGACAAGTTCTTGGCATCTCAGAGCCTCAAGGGAAGAGCAAGGTTATCTATGGTAGGCTGGGGCAGAACTAGCAGCAAGCAGAGCAAAGTTGTCCAAGAATAGCTTCCATTGGAATGCTAATGGCAATTGAAGAGGCAGGCCAGTGGCAAGCCACTAGCTTCTAGCAGTTTGAAAGTTGCAGACACAGTGCAGGTGTTGTGCGGCTTCTTTCTTGGCCTCCTAGAAGGTGCCGTGGTGCCGCGCTCTCCGTCTCTTGCTTGCCAATATGTTGCCATGTTCCTCCTATTGTTTGGTTTGTTTTGATTTGTTTTGATGATCTTTTGGCGGGTTTTCGGAATGTTTTGGTGGTGTTTTAGAATGTTTTGTTTTCTCTTGTGTTGTTTTTATTGTCTTGGCAGGTTGTGGAACGTTTGGATTCGTTTTGGTGGGTTTTAAAATATTTTGGCGGGTATTTGGAATGTTTTGGTTTGCTTTCATTTGTTTTGATTATGTTTTGGCAAGTTATTGAAAGTTTCGATCACTTCTGACAGGTTTTCTAGTATTTTGGCATCTTTTCAGAATGTTTTGATCAGTTTTAGCAGGTTGTAAACTATTTTGTCAGGTTTTTGGAATGTTTTGGTTGGTTTTGATTTGTTTTTATGATGTTTTGCCAAGTTTTTTGAATGATTTGATCAGTTCTGGCTGGTTTTCTAATGTTTTGGCAATTTTCAGAATGTTTTGATGAGTTTTGTGGGTCTAAATTATTTTGGCGGTTTTTGGAATATTTTGGTTGGTTTTGATTTGATTTGATGATGTTTTGTCCGGTTTTCGGAATGTTTTGGTTGGGTTTTAGAATGTTTTGTATTCTCTTGAGTTGTTTTTATTGTGTTGGCAGGTTTTGGAATGTTTGGATTTGTTTTGGCGGGTTTTAAAATATTTTGGCGGGTATTTGGAATGTTTTGGCGGGTATTCGGAATGTTTTGATTAGTTTTGACGGGTTTTGAAATATTTTGGCGGGTTTTTAGAAGGTTTTGATTCTGTTTAGCCCAGTTTTTGGTGTGTTTGGATTAGCTTTGGTGGGCTTTATCATGTTTTGTCAGGTTTTTTCGAATGTATTGATCACTTCTGTCTGGTTTTCTATTTTGGCGGGTTTGAAAATATTTTTGGATGAGTTTTGGCGGGTTTGAAAATATTTTGGCTCTTTGCGCAGAGACGACGGTGCCGGTTGCGGTGCGCTGCGGGGCGCTCCTTCTGCGGAAAGACGGCTGGCAGCGGCACTTGGGACAGCTCCGCGTCTCCGTATTCTGCGTTTCTTGCCTTCTGCATCTCAGCAAAATGCTTTCCCACTAGGTCTAGCAAGGAGAAACTGTGGCAGCTGAGTAGATGTAGCCCGGCCCGCCCTTTGAAGTTGACAAGTTCTTGGCATCTCAGAGCCTCAAGGGAAGAGCAAGGTTATCTATGGTAGGCTGGGGCAGAACTAGCAGCAAGCAGAGCAAAGTTGTCCAAGAATAGCTTCCATTGGAATGCTAATGGCAATTGAAGAGGCAGGCCAGTGGCAAGCCACTAGCTTCTAGCAGTTTGAAAGTTGCAGACACAGTACAGGTGTTGTGCGGCTTCTTTCTTGGCCTCCTAGAAGGTGCCGCACTCTCCGTCTCTTGCTTGCCAATATGTTGCCGTGTTCCTCCTATTGTTTGGTTTGTTTTGATTTGTTTTGATGATGTTTTGGCGGGTTTTCGGAATGTTTTGGTGGTGTTTTAGAATGTTTTGTTTTCTCTTGTGTTGTTTTTATTGTCTTGGCAGGTTGTGGAACGTTTGGATTCGTTTTGGCGGGTTTTAAAATATTTTGGCGGGTATTTGGAATGTTTTGGTTTGCTTTCATTTGTTTTGATTATGTTTTGGCAAGTTATTGAAAGTTTTGATCACTTCTGACTGGTTTTTCTAGTATTTTGGCATCTTTTCAGAATGTTTTGATCAGTTTTAGCAGGTTGTAAACTATTTTGTCAGGTTTTTGGAATGTTTTGGTTGGTTTTGATTTGTTTTTATGATGTTTTGCCAAGTTTTTTGAATGTTTTGATCAGTTCTGGCTGGTTTTCTAATGTTTTGGCAATTTTGAGAATGTTTTGATGAGTTTTGTGGGTCTAAATCATTTTGGCGGTTTTCGGAATATTTTGGTTGGTTTTGATTTGTTTTTATGATGTTTTGGCGGGTTTTCGGAATGTTTTGGTTGGGTTTTAGAATGTTTTGTATTCTCTTGAGTTGTTTTTATTGTCTTGGCAGGTTTTGGAATGTTTGGATTGCTTTTGGCGGGTTTTAAAATATTTTGGCGGGTATTTGGAATGTTTTGGCGGGTATTCGGAATGTTTTGATTAGTTTTGACGGGTTTTGAAATATTTTGGAGGGTTTTTAGAAGGTTTTGATTCTGTTTAGCCCAGTTTTTGGTGTGTTTGGATTAGCTTTGGTGGGCTTTATCATGTTTTGTCAGGTTTTTTCGAATGTATTGATCACTTCTGTCTGGTTTTCTATTTTGGCGGGTTTGAAAATATTTTTGGATTAGTTTTGGCAGGTTTTAAAATATTTTGGCTCTTTGCGCAGAGACGACGGTGCCGGTTGCGGTGCGCTCCGGGGCGCTCCTTCTGCGGAAAGACGGCTGGCAGCGGCACTTGGGACAGCTCCGCGTCTCCGTATTCTGCGTTTCTTGCCTTCTGCATCTCAGCAAAATGCTTTCCCACTAGGTCTAGCAAGGAGAAACTGTGGCAGCTGAGTAGATGTAGCCCGGCCCGCCCTTTGAAGTTGACAAGTTCTTGGCATCTCAGAGCCTCAAGGGAAGAGCAAGGTTATCTATGGTAGGCTGGGGCAGAACTAGCAGCAAGCAGAGCAAAGTTGTCCAAGAATAGCTTCCATTGGAATGCTAATGGCAATTGAAGAGGCAGGCCAGTGGCAAGCCACTAGCTTCTAGCAGTTTGAAAGTTGCAGACACAGTGCAGGTGTTGTGCGGCTTCTTTCTTGGCCTCCTAGATGGTGCCGTGGTGCCGCGCTCTCCGTCTCTTGCTTGCCAATATGTTGCCATGTTCCTCCTATTGTTTGGTTTGTTTTGATTTGTTTTGATGATGTTTTGGCGGGTTTTCGGAATGTTTTGGTGGTGTTTTAGAATGTTTTGTTTTCTCTTGTGTTGTTTTTATTGTCTTGGCAGGTTGTGGAACGTTTGGATTCGTTTTGGTGGGTTTTAAAATATTTTGGCGGGTATTTGGAATGTTTTGGTTTGCTTTCATTTGTTTTGATTATGTTTTGGCAAGTTATTGAAAGTTTCGATCACTTCTGACAGGTTTTCTAGTATTTTGGGATCTTTTCAGAATGTTTTGATCAGTTTTAGCAGGTTGTAAACTATTTTGTCAGGTTTTTGGAATGTTTTGGTTGGTTTTGATTTGTTTTTATGATGTTTTGCCAAGTTTTTTGAATGATTTGATCAGTTCTGGCTGGTTTTCTAATGTTTTGGCAATTTTCAGAATGTTTTGATGAGTTTTGTGGGTCTAAATTATTTTGGCGGTTTTTGGAATATTTTGGTTGTTTTTGATTTGATTTGATGATGTTTTGTCCGGTTTTCGGAATGTTTTGGTTGGGTTTTAGAATGTTTTGTATTCTCTTGAGTTGTTTTTATTCTGTTGGCAGGTTTTGGAATGTTTGGATTGCTTTTGGCGGGTTTTAAAATATTTTGGCGGGTATTTGGAATGTTTTGGCGGGTATTCGGAATGTTTTGATTAGTTTTGACGGGTTTTGAAATATTTTGGCGGGTTTTTAGAAGGTTTTGATTCTGTTTAGCCCAGTTTTTGGTGTGTTTGGATTAGCTTTGGTGGGCTTTATCATGTTTTGTCAGGTTTTTTCGAATGTATTGATCACTTCTGTCTGGTTTTCTATTTTGGCGGGTTTGAAAATATTTTTGGATGAGTTTTGGCGGGTTTGAAAATATTTTGGCTCTTTGCGCAGAGACGACGGTGCCGGTTGCGGTGCGCTGCGGGGCGCTCCTTCTGCGGAAAGACGGCTGGCAGCGGCACTTGGGACAGCTCCGCGTCTCCGTATTCTGCGTTTCTTGCCTTCTGCATCTCAGCAAAATGCTTTCCCACTAGGTCTAGCAAGGAGAAACTGTGGCAGCTGAGTAGATGTAGCCCGGCCCGCCCTTTGAAGTTGACAAGTTCTTGGCATCTCAGAGCCTCAAGGGAAGAGCAAGGTTATCTATGGTAGGCTGGGGCAGAACTAGCAGCAAGCAGAGCAAAGTTGTCCAAGAATAGCTTCCATTGGAATGCTAATGGCAATTGAAGAGGCAGGCCAGTGGCAAGCCACTAGCTTCTAGCAGTTTGAAAGTTGCAGACACAGTACAGGTGTTGTGCGGCTTCTTTCTTGGCCTCCTAGAAGGTGCCGCACTCTCCGTCTCTTGCTTGCCAATATGTTGCCGTGTTCCTCCTATTGTTTGGTTTGTTTTGATTTGTTTTGATGATGTTTTGGCGGGTTTTCGGAATGTTTTGGTGGTGTTTTAGAATGTTTTGTTTTCTCTTGTGTTGTTTTTATTGTCTTGGCAGGTTTTGGAACGTTTGGATTCGTTTTGGTGGGTTTTAAAATATTTTGGCGGGTATTTGGAATGTTTTGGTTTGCTTTCATTTGTTTTGATTATGTTTTGGCAAGTTATTGAAAGTTTTGATCACTTCTGACTGGTTTTCTAGTATTTTGGCATCTTTTCAGAATGTTTTGATCAGTTTTAGCAGGTTGTAAACTATTTTGTCAGGTTTTTGGAATGTTTTGGTTGGTTTTGATTTGTTTTTATGATGTTTTGCCAAGTTTTTTGAATGTTTTGATCAGTTCTGGCTGGTTTTCTAATGTTTTGGCAATTTTGAGAATGTTTTGATGAGTTTTGTGGGTCTAAATCATTTTGGCGGTTTTCGGAATATTTTGGTTGGTTTTGATTTGTTTTTATGATGTTTTGGCGGGTTTTCGGAATGTTTTGGTTGGGTTTTAGAATGTTTTGTATTCTCTTGAGTTGTTTTTATTGTCTTGGCAGGTTTTGGAATGTTTGGATTTGTTTTGGCGGGTTTTAAAATATTTTGGCGGGTATTTGGAATGTTTTGGCGGGTATTCGGAATGTTTTGATTAGTTTTGACGGGTTTTGAAATATTTTGGAGGGTTTTTAGAAGGTTTTGATTCTGTTTAGCCCAGTTTTTGGTGTGTTTGGATTAGCTTTGGTGGGCTTTATCATGTTTTGTCAGGTTTTTTCGAATGTATTGATCACTTCTGTCTGGTTTTCTATTTTGGCGGGTTTGAAAATATTTTTGGATTAGTTTTGGCAGGTTTTAAAATATTTTGGCTCTTTGCGCAGAGACGACGGTGCCGGTTGCGGTGCGCTCCGGGGCGCTCCTTCTGCGGAAAGACGCCTGGCAGCGGCACTTGGGACAGCTCCGCGTCTCCGTATTCTGCGTTTCTTGCCTTCTGCATCTCAGCAAAATGCTTTCCCACTAGGTCTAGCAAGGAGAAACTGTGGCAGCTGAGTAGATGTAGCCCGGCCCGCCCTTTGAAGTTGACAAGTTCTTGGCATCTCAGAGCCTCAAGGGAAGAGCAAGGTTATCTATGGTAGGCTGGGGCAGAACTAGCAGCAAGCAGAGCAAAGTTGTCCAAGAATAGCTTCCATTGGAATGCTAATGGCAATTGAAGAGGCAGGCCAGTGGCAAGCCACTAGCTTCTAGCAGTTTGAAAGTTGCAGACACAGTGCAGGTGTTGTGCGGCTTCTTTCTTGGCCTCCTAGAAGGTGCCGTGGTGCCGCGCTCTCCGTCTCTTGCTTGCCAATATGTTGCCATGTTCCTCCTATTGTTTGGTTTGTTTTGATTTGTTTTGATGATGTTTTGGCGGGTTTTCGGAATGTTTTGGTGGTGTTTTAGAATGTTTTGTTTTCTCTTGTGTTGTTTTTATTGTCTTGGCAGGTTGTGGAACGTTTGGATTCGTTTTGGTGGGTTTTAAAATATTTTGGCGGGTATTTGGAATGTTTTGGTTTGCTTTCATTTGTTTTGATTATGTTTTGGCAAGTTATTGAAAGTTTCGATCACTTCTGACAGGTTTTCTAGTATTTTGGGATCTTTTCAGAATGTTTTGATCAGTTTTAGCAGGTTGTAAACTATTTTGTCAGGTTTTTGGAATGTTTTGGTTGGTTTTGATTTGTTTTTATGATGTTTTGCCAAGTTTTTTGAATGATTTGATCAGTTCTGGCTGGTTTTCTAATGTTTTGGCAATTTTCAGAATGTTTTGATGAGTTTTGTGGGTCTAAATTATTTTGGCGGTTTTTGGAATATTTTGGTTGGTTTTGATTTGATTTGATGATGTTTTGTCCGGTTTTCGGAATGTTTTGGTTGGGTTTTAGAATGTTTTGTATTCTCTTGAGTTGTTTTTATTCTGTTGGCAGGTTTTGGAATGTTTGGATTGCTTTTGGCGGGTTTTAAAATATTTTGGCGGGTATTTGGAATGTTTTGGCGGGTATTCGGAATGTTTTGATTAGTTTTGACGGGTTTTGAAATATTTTGGAGGGTTTTTAGAAGGTTTTGATTCTGTTTAGCCCAGTTTTTGGTGTGTTTGGATTAGCTTTGGTGGGCTTTATCATGTTTTGTCAGGTTTTTTCGAATGTATTGATCACTTCTGTCTGGTTTTCTATTTTGGCGGGTTTGAAAATATTTTTGGATGAGTTTTGGCGGGTTTGAAAATATTTTGGCTCTTTGCGCAGAGACGACGGTGCCGGTTGCGGTGCGCTCCGGGGCGCTCCTTCTGCGGAAAGACGCCTGGCAGCGGCACTTGGGACAGCTCCGCGTCTCCGTATTCTGCGTTTCTTGCCTTCTGCATCTCAGCAAAATGCTTTCCCACTAGGTCTAGCAAGGAGAAACTGTGGCAGCTGAGTAGATGTAGCCCGGCCCGCCCTTTGAAGTTGACAAGTTCTTGGCATCTCAGAGCCTCAAGGGAAGAGCAAGGTTATCTATGGTAGGCTGGGGCAGAACTAGCAGCAAGCAGAGCAAAGTTGTCCAAGAATAGCTTCCATTGGAATGCTAATGGCAATTGAAGAGGCAGGCCAGTGGCAAGCCACTAGCTTCTAGCAGTTTGAAAGTTGCAGACACAGTACAGGTGTTGTGCGGCTTCTTTCTTGGCCTCCTAGAAGGTGCCGCACTCTCCGTCTCTTGCTTGCCAATATGTTGCTGTGTTCCTCCTATTGTTTGGTTTGTTTTGATTTGTTTTGATGATCTTTTGGCGGGTTTTCGGAATGTTTTGGTGGTGTTTTAGAATGTTTTGTTTTCTCTTGTGTTGTTTTTATTGTCTTGGCAGGTTGTGGAACGTTTGGATTTGTTTTGGCGGGTTTTAAAATATTTTGGCGGGTATTTGGAATGTTTTGGTTTGCTTTCATTTGTTTTGATTATGTTTTGGCAAGTTATTGAAAGTTTTGATCACTTCTGACTGGTTTTCTAGTATTTTGGCATCTTTTCAGAATGTTTTGATCAGTTTTAGCAGGTTGTAAACTATTTTGTCAGGTTTTTGGAATGTTTTGGTTGGTTTTGATTTGTTTTTATGATGTTTTGCCAAGTTTTTTGAATGTTTTGATCAGTTCTGGCTGGTTTTCTAATGTTTTGGCAATTTTCAGAATGTTTTGATGAGTTTTGTGGGTCTAAATAATTTTGGCGGTTTTCGGAATATTTTGGTTGGTTTTGATTTGTTTTTATGATGTTTTGGCGGGTTTTCGGAATGTTTTGGTTGGGTTTTAGAATGTTTTGTATTCTCTTGAGTTGTTTTTATTGTCTTGGCAGGTTTTGGAATGTTTGGATTGCTTTTGGCGGGTTTTAAAATATTTTGGCGGGTATTTGGAATGTTTTGGCGGGTATTCGGAATGTTTTGATTAGTTTTGACGGGTTTTGAAATATTTTGGAGGGTTTTTAGAAGGTTTTGATTCTGTTTAGCCCAGTTTTTGGTGTGTTTGGATTAGCTTTGGTGGGCTTTATCATGTTTTGTCAGGTTTTTTCGAATGTATTGATCACTTCTGTCTGGTTTTCTATTTTGGCGGGTTTGAAAATATTTTTGGATTAGTTTTGGCAGGTTTGAAAATATTTTGGCTCTTTGCGCAGAGACGACGGTGCCGGTTGCGGTGCGCTCCGGGGCGCTCCTTCTGCGGAAAGACGGCTGGCAGCGGCACTTGGGACAGCTCCGCGTCTCCGTATTCTGCGTTTCTTGCCTTCTGCATCTCAGCAAAATGCTTTCCCACTAGGTCTAGCAAGGAGAAACTGTGGCAGCTGAGTAGATGTAGCCCGGCCCGCCCTTTGAAGTTGACAAGTTCTTGGCATCTCAGAGCCTCAAGGGAAGAGCAAGGTTATCTATGGTAGGCTGGGGCAGAACTAGCAGCAAGCAGAGCAAAGTTGTCCAAGAATAGCTTCCATTGGAATGCTAATGGCAATTGAAGAGGCAGGCCAGTGGCAAGCCACTAGCTTCTAGCAGTTTGAAAGTTGCAGACACAGTGCAGGTGTTGTGCGGCTTCTTTCTTGGCCTCCTAGAAGGTGCCGTGGTGCCGCGCTCTCCGTCTCTTGCTTGCCAATATGTTGCCATGTTCCTCCTATTGTTTGGTTTGTTTTGATTTGTTTTGATGATCTTTTGGCGGGTTTTCGGAATGTTTTGGTGGTGTTTTAGAATGTTTTGTTTTCTCTTGTGTTGTTTTTATTGTCTTGGCAGGTTGTGGAACGTTTGGATTCGTTTTGGTGGGTTTTAAAATATTTTGGCGGGTATTTGGAATGTTTTGGTTTGCTTTCATTTGTTTTGATTATGTTTTGGCAAGTTATTGAAAGTTTCGATCACTTCTGACAGGTTTTCTAGTATTTTGGCATCTTTTCAGAATGTTTTGATCAGTTTTAGCAGGTTGTAAACTATTTTGTCAGGTTTTTGGAATGTTTTGGTTGGTTTTGATTTGTTTTTATGATGTTTTGCCAAGTTTTTTGAATGATTTGATCAGTTCTGGCTGGTTTTCTAATGTTTTGGCAATTTTCAGAATGTTTTGATGAGTTTTGTGGGTCTAAATTATTTTGGCGGTTTTTGGAATATTTTGGTTGGTTTTGATTTGATTTGATGATGTTTTGTCCGGTTTTCGGAATGTTTTGGTTGGGTTTTAGAATGTTTTGTATTCTCTTGAGTTGTTTTTATTCTGTTGGCAGGTTTTGGAATGTTTGGATTGCTTTTGGCGGGTTTTAAAATATTTTGGCGGGTATTTGGAATGTTTTGGCGGGTATTCGGAATGTTTTGATTAGTTTTGACGGGTTTTGAAATATTTTGGAGGGTTTTTAGAAGGTTTTGATTCTGTTTAGCCCAGTTTTTGGTGTGTTTGGATTAGCTTTGGTGGGCTTTATCATGTTTTGTCAGGTTTTTTCGAATGTATTGATCACTTCTGTCTGGTTTTCTATTTTGGCGGGTTTGAAAATATTTTTGGATGAGTTTTGGCGGGTTTGAAAATATTTTGGCTCTTTGCGCAGAGACGACGGTGCCGGTTGCGGTGCGCTCCGGGGCGCTCCTTCTGCGGAAAGACGCCTGGCAGCGGCACTTGGGACAGCTCCGCGTCTCCGTATTCTGCGTTTCTTGCCTTCTGCATCTCAGCAAAATGCTTTCCCACTAGGTCTAGCAAGGAGAAACTGTGGCAGCTGAGTAGATGTAGCCCGGCCCGCCCTTTGAAGTTGACAAGTTCTTGGCATCTCAGAGCCTCAAGGGAAGAGCAAGGTTATCTATGGTAGGCTGGGGCAGAACTAGCAGCAAGCAGAGCAAAGTTGTCCAAGAATAGCTTCCATTGGAATGCTAATGGCAATTGAAGAGGCAGGCCAGTGGCAAGCCACTAGCTTCTAGCAGTTTGAAAGTTGCAGACACAGTACAGGTGTTGTGCGGCTTCTTTCTTGGCCTCCTAGAAGGTGCCGCACTCTCCGTCTCTTGCTTGCCAATATGTTGCTGTGTTCCTCCTATTGTTTGGTTTGTTTTGATTTGTTTTGATGATCTTTTGGCGGGTTTTCGGAATGTTTTGGTGGTGTTTTAGAATGTTTTGTTTTCTCTTGTGTTGTTTTTATTGTCTTGGCAGGTTGTGGAACGTTTGGATTTGTTTTGGCGGGTTTTAAAATATTTTGGCGGGTATTTGGAATGTTTTGGTTTGCTTTCATTTGTTTTGATTATGTTTTGGCAAGTTATTGAAAGTTTTGATCACTTCTGACTGGTTTTCTAGTATTTTGGCATCTTTTCAGAATGTTTTGATCAGTTTTAGCAGGTTGTAAACTATTTTGTCAGGTTTTTGGAATGTTTTGGTTGGTTTTGATTTGTTTTTATGATGTTTTGCCAAGTTTTTTGAATGTTTTGATCAGTTCTGGCTGGTTTTCTAATGTTTTGGCAATTTTCAGAATGTTTTGATGAGTTTTGTGGGTCTAAATAATTTTGGCGGTTTTTGGAATATTTTGGTTGGTTTTGATTTGTTTTTATGATGTTTTGGCGGGTTTTCGGAATGTTTTGGTTGGGTTTTAGAATGTTTTGTATTCTCTTGAGTTGTTTTTATTGTCTTGGCAGGTTTTGGAATGTTTGGATTGCTTTTGGCGGGTTTTAAAATATTTTGGCGGGTATTTGGAATGTTTTGGCGGGTATTCGGAATGTTTTGATTAGTTTTGACGGGTTTTGAAATATTTTGGAGGGTTTTTAGAAGGTTTTGATTCTGTTTAGCCCAGTTTTTGGTGTGTTTGGATTAGCTTTGGTGGGCTTTATCATGTTTTGTCAGGTTTTTTCGAATGTATTGATCACTTCTGTCTGGTTTTCTATTTTGGCGGGTTTGAAAATATTTTTGGATTAGTTTTGGCAGGTTTGAAAATATTTTGGCTCTTTGCGCAGAGACGACGGTGCCGGTTGCGGTGCGCTCCGGGGCGCTCCTTCTGCGGAAAGACGGCTGGCAGCGGCACTTGGGACAGCTCCGCGTCTCCGTATTCTGCGTTTCTTGCCTTCTGCATCTCAGCAAAATGCTTTCCCACTAGGTCTAGCAAGGAGAAACTGTGGCAGCTGAGTAGATGTAGCCCGGCCCGCCCTTTGAAGTTGACAAGTTCTTGGCATCTCAGAGCCTCAAGGGAAGAGCAAGGTTATCTATGGTAGGCTGGGGCAGAACTAGCAGCAAGCAGAGCAAAGTTGTCCAAGAATAGCTTCCATTGGAATGCTAATGGCAATTGAAGAGGCAGGCCAGTGGCAAGCCACTAGCTTCTAGCAGTTTGAAAGTTGCAGACACAGTGCAGGTGTTGTGCGGCTTCTTTCTTGGCCTCCTAGAAGGTGCCGTGGTGCCGCGCTCTCCGTCTCTTGCTTGCCAATATGTTGCCATGTTCCTCCTATTGTTTGGTTTGTTTTGATTTGTTTTGATGATCTTTTGGCGGGTTTTCGGAATGTTTTGGTGGTGTTTTAGAATGTTTTGTTTTCTCTTGTGTTGTTTTTATTGTCTTGGCAGGTTGTGGAACGTTTGGATTCGTTTTGGTGGGTTTTAAAATATTTTGGCGGGTATTTGGAATGTTTTGGTTTGCTTTCATTTGTTTTGATTATGTTTTGGCAAGTTATTGAAAGTTTCGATCACTTCTGACAGGTTTTCTAGTATTTTGGCATCTTTTCAGAATGTTTTGATCAGTTTTAGCAGGTTGTAAACTATTTTGTCAGGTTTTTGGAATGTTTTGGTTGGTTTTGATTTGTTTTTATGATGTTTTGCCAAGTTTTTTGAATGATTTGATCAGTTCTGGCTGGTTTTCTAATGTTTTGGCAATTTTCAGAATGTTTTGATGAGTTTTGTGGGTCTAAATTATTTTGGCGGTTTTTGGAATATTTTGGTTGGTTTTGATTTGATTTGATGATGTTTTGTCCGGTTTTCGGAATGTTTTGGTTGGGTTTTAGAATGTTTTGTATTCTCTTGAGTTGTTTTTATTGTGTTGGCAGGTTTTGGAATGTTTGGATTTGTTTTGGCGGGTTTTAAAATATTTTGGCGGGTATTTGGAATGTTTTGGCGGGTATTCGGAATGTTTTGATTAGTTTTGACGGGTTTTGAAATATTTTGGCGGGTTTTTAGAAGGTTTTGATTCTGTTTAGCCCAGTTTTTGGTGTGTTTGGATTAGCTTTGGTGGGCTTTATCATGTTTTGTCAGGTTTTTTCGAATGTATTGATCACTTCTGTCTGGTTTTCTATTTTGGCGGGTTTGAAAATATTTTTGGATGAGTTTTGGCGGGTTTGAAAATATTTTGGCTCTTTGCGCAGAGACGACGGTGCCGGTTGCGGTGCGCTCCGGGGCGCTCCTTCTGCGGAAAGACGGCTGGCAGCGGCACTTGGGACAGCTCCGCGTCTCCGTATTCTGCGTTTCTTGCCTTCTGCATCTCAGCAAAATGCTTTCCCACTAGGTCTAGCAAGGAGAAACTGTGGCAGCTGAGTAGATGTAGCCCGGCCCGCCCTTTGAAGTTGACAAGTTCTTGGCATCTCAGAGCCTCAAGGGAAGAGCAAGGTTATCTATGGTAGGCTGGGGCAGAACTAGCAGCAAGCAGAGCAAAGTTGTCCAAGAATAGCTTCCATTGGAATGCTAATGGCAATTGAAGAGGCAGGCCAGTGGCAAGCCACTAGCTTCTAGCAGTTTGAAAGTTGCAGACACAGTGCAGGTGTTGTGCGGCTTCTTTCTTGGCCTCCTAGAAGGTGCCGTGGTGCCGCGCTCTCCGTCTCTTGCTTGCCAATATGTTGCCATGTTCCTCCTATTGTTTGGTTTGTTTTGATTTGTTTTGATGATCTTTTGGCGGGTTTTCGGAATGTTTTGGTGGTGTTTTAGAATGTTTTGTTTTCTCTTGTGTTGTTTTTATTGTCTTGGCAGGTTGTGGAACGTTTGGATTCGTTTTGGTGGGTTTTAAAATATTTTGGCGGGTATTTGGAATGTTTTGGTTTGCTTTCATTTGTTTTGATTATGTTTTGGCAAGTTATTGAAAGTTTCGATCACTTCTGACAGGTTTTCTAGTATTTTGGCATCTTTTCAGAATGTTTTGATCAGTTTTAGCAGGTTGTAAACTATTTTGTCAGGTTTTTGGAATGTTTTGGTTGGTTTTGATTTGTTTTTATGATGTTTTGCCAAGTTTTTTGAATGATTTGATCAGTTCTGGCTGGTTTTCTAATGTTTTGGCAATTTTCAGAATGTTTTGATGAGTTTTGTGGGTCTAAATTATTTTGGCGGTTTTTGGAATATTTTGGTTGGTTTTGATTTGATTTGATGATGTTTTGTCCGGTTTTCGGAATGTTTTGGTTGGGTTTTAGAATGTTTTGTATTCTCTTGAGTTGTTTTTATTGTGTTGGCAGGTTTTGGAATGTTTGGATTTGTTTTGGCGGGTTTTAAAATATTTTGGCGGGTATTTGGAATGTTTTGGCGGGTATTCGGAATGTTTTGATTAGTTTTGACGGGTTTTGAAATATTTTGGCGGGTTTTTAGAAGGTTTTGATTCTGTTTAGCCCAGTTTTTGGTGTGTTTGGATTAGCTTTGGTGGGCTTTATCATGTTTTGTCAGGTTTTTTCGAATGTATTGATCACTTCTGTCTGGTTTTCTATTTTGGCGGGTTTGAAAATATTTTTGGATGAGTTTTGGCGGGTTTGAAAATATTTTGGCTCTTTGCGCAGAGACGACGGTGCCGGTTGCGGTGCGCTCCGGGGCGCTCCTTCTGCGGAAAGACGCCTGGCAGCGGCACTTGGGACAGCTCCGCGTCTCCGTATTCTGCGTTTCTTGCCTTCTGCATCTCAGCAAAATGCTTTCCCACTAGGTCTAGCAAGGAGAAACTGTGGCAGCTGAGTAGATGTAGCCCGGCCCGCCCTTTGAAGTTGACAAGTTCTTGGCATCTCAGAACCTCAAGGGAAGAGCAAGGTTATCTATGGTAGGCTGGGGCAGAACTAGCAGCAAGCAGAGCAAAGTTGTCCAAGAATAGCTTCCATTGGAATGCTAATGGCAATTGAAGAGGCAGGCCAGTGGCAAGCCACTAGCTTCTAGCAGTTTGAAAGTTGCAGACACAGTGCAGGTGTTGTGCGGCTTCTTTCTTGGCCTCCTAGAAGGTGCCGTGGTGCCGCGCTCTCCGTCTCTTGCTTGCCAATATGTTGCCATGTTCCTCCTATTGTTTGGTTTGTTTTGATTTGTTTTGATGATCTTTTGGCGGGTTTTCGGAATGTTTTGGTGGTGTTTTAGAATGTTTTGTTTTCTCTTGTGTTGTTTTTATTGTCTTGGCAGGTTGTGGAACGTTTGGATTCGTTTTGGTGGGTTTTAAAATATTTTGGCGGGTATTTGGAATGTTTTGGTTTGCTTTCATTTGTTTTGATTATGTTTTGGCAAGTTATTGAAAGTTTCGATCACTTCTGACAGGTTTTCTAGTATTTTGGGATCTTTTCAGAATGTTTTGATCAGTTTTAGCAGGTTGTAAACTATTTTGTCAGGTTTTTGGAATGTTTTGGTTGGTTTTGATTTGTTTTTATGATGTTTTGCCAAGTTTTTTGAATGATTTGATCAGTTCTGGCTGGTTTTCTAATGTTTTGGCAATTTTCAGAATGTTTTGATGAGTTTTGTGGGTCTAAATTATTTTGGCGGTTTTTGGAATATTTTGGTTGGTTTTGATTTGATTTGATGATGTTTTGTCCGGTTTTCGGAATGTTTTGGTTGGGTTTTAGAATGTTTTGTATTCTCTTGAGTTGTTTTTATTGTGTTGGCAGGTTTTGGAATGTTTGGATTTGTTTTGGCGGGTTTTAAAATATTTTGGCGGGTATTTGGAATGTTTTGGCGGGTATTCGGAATGTTTTGATTAGTTTTGACGGGTTTTGAAATATTTTGGCGGGTTTTTAGAAGGTTTTGATTCTGTTTAGCCCAGTTTTTGGTGTGTTTGGATTAGCTTTGGTGGGCTTTATCATGTTTTGTCAGGTTTTTTCGAATGTATTGATCACTTCTGTCTGGTTTTCTATTTTGGCGGGTTTGAAAATATTTTTGGATGAGTTTTGGCGGGTTTGAAAATATTTTGGCTCTTTGCGCAGAGACGACGGTGCCGGTTGCGGTGCGCTCCGGGGCGCTCCTTCTGCGGAAAGACGGCTGGCAGCGGCACTTGGGACAGCTCCGCGTCTCCGTATTCTGCGTTTCTTGCCTTCTGCCTCTCAGCAAAATGCTTTCCCACTAGGTCTAGCAAGGAGAAACTGTGGCAGCTGAGTAGATGTAGCCCGGCCCGCCCTTTGAAGTTGACAAGTTCTTGGCATCTCAGAACCTCAAGGGAAGAGCAAGGTTATCTATGGTAGGCTGGGGCAGAACTAGCAGCAAGCAGAGCAAAGTTGTCCAAGAATAGCTTCCATTGGAATGCTAATGGCAATTGAAGAGGCAGGCCAGTGGCAAGCCACTAGCTTCTAGCAGTTTGAAAGTTGCAGACACAGTGCAGGTGTTGTGCGGCTTCTTTCTTGGCCTCCTAGAAGGTGCCGTGGTGCCGCGCTCTCCGTCTCTTGCTTGCCAATATGTTGCCATGTTCCTCCTATTGTTTGGTTTGTTTTGATTTGTTTTGATGATGTTTTGGCGGGTTTTCGGAATGTTTTGGTGGTGTTTTAGAATGTTTTGTTTTCTCTTGTGTTGTTTTTATTGTCTTGGCAGGTTGTGGAACGTTTGGATTCGTTTTGGTGGGTTTTAAAATATTTTGGCGGGTATTTGGAATGTTTTGGTTTGCTTTCATTTGTTTTGATTATGTTTTGGCAAGTTATTGAAAGTTTCGATCACTTCTGACAGGTTTTCTAGTATTTTGGGATCTTTTCAGAATGTTTTGATCAGTTTTAGCAGGTTGTAAACTATTTTGTCAGGTTTTTGGAATGTTTTGGTTGGTTTTGATTTGTTTTTATGATGTTTTGCCAAGTTTTTTGAATGATTTGATCAGTTCTGGCTGGTTTTCTAATGTTTTGGCAATTTTCAGAATGTTTTGATGAGTTTTGTGGGTCTAAATTATTTTGGCGGTTTTTGGAATATTTTGGTTGGTTTTGATTTGATTTGATGATGTTTTGTCCGGTTTTAGGAATGTTTTGGTTGGGTTTTAGAATGTTTTGTATTCTCTTGAGTTGTTTTTATTCTGTTGGCAGGTTTTGGAATGTTTGGATTGCTTTTGGCGGGTTTTAAAATATTTTGGCGGGTATTTGGAATGTTTTGGCGGGTATTCGGAATGTTTTGATTAGTTTTGACGGGTTTTGAAATATTTTGGAGGGTTTTTAGAAGGTTTTGATTCTGTTTAGCCCAGTTTTTGGTGTGTTTGGATTAGCTTTGGTGGGCTTTATCATGTTTTGTCAGGTTTTTTCGAATGTATTGATCACTTCTGTCTGGTTTTCTATTTTGGCGGGTTTGAAAATATTTTTGGATGAGTTTTGGCGGGTTTGAAAATATTTTGGCTCTTTGCGCAGAGACGACGGTGCCGGTTGCGGTGCGCTCCGGGGCGCTCCTTCTGCGGAAAGACGCCTGGCAGCGGCACTTGGGACAGCTCCGCGTCTCCGTATTCTGCGTTTCTTGCCTTCTGCATCTCAGCAAAATGCTTTCCCACTAGGTCTAGCAAGGAGAAACTGTGGCAGCTGAGTAGATGTAGCCCGGCCCGCCCTTTGAAGTTGACAAGTTCTTGGCATCTCAGAACCTCAAGGGAAGAGCAAGGTTATCTATGGTAGGCTGGGGCAGAACTAGCAGCAAGCAGAGCAAAGTTGTCCAAGAATAGCTTCCATTGGAATGCTAATGGCAATTGAAGAGGCAGGCCAGTGGCAAGCCACTAGCTTCTAGCAGTTTGAAAGTTGCAGACACAGTACAGGTGTTGTGCGGCTTCTTTCTTGGCCTCCTAGAAGGTGCTGCACTCTCCGTCTCTTGCTTGCCAATATGTTGCCGTGTTCCTCCTATTGTTTGGTTTGTTTTGATTTGTTTTGATGATCTTTTGGCGGGTTTTCGGAATGTTTTGGTGGTGTTTTAGAATGTTTTGTTTTCTCTTGTGTTGTTTTTATTGTCTTGGCAGGTTGTGGAACGTTTGGATTCGTTTTGGTGGGTTTTAAAATATTTTGGCGGGTATTTGGAATGTTTTGGTTTGCTTTCATTTGTTTTGATTATGTTTTGGCAAGTTATTGAAAGTTTTGATCACTTCTGACTGGTTTTCTAGTATTTTGGCATATTTTCAGAATGTTTTGATCAGTTTTGGCAGGTTGTAAACTATTTTGTCAGGTTTTTGGAATGTTTTGGTTGGTTTTGATTTGTTTTTATGATGTTTTGCCAAGTTTTTTGAATGTTTTGATCAGTTCTGGCTGGTTTTCTAATGTTTTGGCAATTTTCAGAATGTTTTGATGAGTTTTGTGGGTCTAAATCATTTTGGCGGTTTTCGGAATATTTTGGTTGGTTTTGATTTGTTTTGATGATGTTTTGGCGGGTTTTCGGAATGTTTTGGTTGGGTTTTAGAATGTTTTGTATTCTCTTGAGTTGTTTTTATTGTGTTGGCAGGTTTTGGAATGTTTGGATTTGTTTTGGCGGGTTTTAAAATATTTTGGCGGGTATTTGGAATGTTTTGGCGGGTATTCGGAATGTTTTGATTAGTTTTGACGGGTTTTGAAATATTTTGGAGGGTTTTTAGAAGGTTTTGATTCTGTTTAGCCCAGTTTTTGGTGTGTTTGGATTAGCTTTGGTGGGCTTTATCATGTTTTGTCAGGTTTTTTCGAATGTATTGATCACTTCTGTCTGGTTTTCTATTTTGGCGGGTTTGAAAATATTTTTGGATGAGTTTTGGCAGGTTTTAAAATATTTTGGCTCTTTGCGCAGAGACGACGGTGCCGGTTGCGGTGCGCTCCGGGGCGCTCCTTCTGCGGAAAGACGGCTGGCAGCGGCACTTGGGACAGCTCCGCGTCTCCGTATTCTGCGTTTCTTGCCTTCTGCATCTCAGCAAAATGCTTTCCCACTAGGTCTAGCAAGGAGAAACTGTGGCAGCTGAGTAGATGTAGCCCGGCCCGCCCTTTGAAGTTGACAAGTTCTTGGCATCTCAGAGCCTCAAGGGAAGAGCAAGGTTATCTATGGTAGGCTGGGGCAGAACTAGCAGCAAGCAGAGCAAAGTTGTCCAAGAATAGCTTCCATTGGAATGCTAATGGCAATTGAAGAGGCAGGCCAGTGGCAAGCCACTATCTTCTAGCAGTTTGAAAGTTGCAGACACAGTGCAGGTGTTGTGCGGCTTCTTTCTTGGCCTCCTAGAAGGTGCCGTGGTGCCGCGCTCTCCGTCTCTTGCTTGCCAATATGTTGCCATGTTCCTCCTATTGTTTGGTTTGTTTTGATTTGTTTTGATGATCTTTTGGCGGGTTTTCGGAATGTTTTGGTGGTGTTTTAGAATGTTTTGTTTTCTCTTGTGTTGTTTTTATTGTCTTGGCAGGTTGTGGAAGGTTTGGATTCGTTTTGGCGGGTTTTAAAATATTTTGGCGGGTATTTGGAATGTTTTGGTTTGCTTTCATTTGTTTTGATTATGTTTTGGCAAGTTATTGAAAGTTTCGATCACTTCTGACAGGTTTTCTAGTATTTTGGGATCTTTTCAGAATGTTTTGATCAGTTTTAGCAGGTTGTAAACTATTTTGTCAGGTTTTTGGAATGTTTTGGTTGGTTTTGATTTGTTTTTATGATGTTTTGCCAAGTTTTTTGAATGATTTGATCAGTTCTGGCTGGTTTTCTAATGTTTTGGCAATTTTCAGAATGTTTTGATGAGTTTTGTGGGTCTAAATTATTTTGGCGGTTTTTGGAATATTTTGGTTGGTTTTGATTTGATTTGATGATGTTTTGTCCGGTTTTAGGAATGTTTTGGTTGGGTTTTAGAATGTTTTGTATTCTCTTGAGTTGTTTTTATTCTGTTGGCAGGTTTTGGAATGTTTGGATTGCTTTTGGCGGGTTTTAAAATATTTTGGCGGGTATTTGGAATGTTTTGGCGGGTATTCGGAATGTTTTGATTAGTTTTGACGGGTTTTGAAATATTTTGGCGGGTTTTTAGAAGGTTTTGATTCTGTTTAGCCCAGTTTTTGGTGTGTTTGGATTAGCTTTGGTGGGCTTTATCATGTTTTGTCAGGTTTTTTCGAATGTATTGATCACTTCTGTCTGGTTTTCTATTTTGGCGGGTTTGAAAATATTTTTGGATGAGTTTTGGCGGGTTTGAAAATATTTTGGCTCTTTGCGCAGAGACGACGGTGCCGGTTGCGGTGCGCTCCGGGGCGCTCCTTCTGCGGAAAGACGCCTGGCAGCGGCACTTGGGACAGCTCCGCGTCTCCGTATTCTGCGTTTCTTGCCTTCTGCATCTCAGCAAAATGCTTTCCCACTAGGTCTAGCAAGGAGAAACTGTGGCAGCTGAGTAGATGTAGCCCGGCCCGCCCTTTGAAGTTGACAAGTTCTTGGCATCTCAGAACCTCAAGGGAAGAGCAAGGTTATCTATGGTAGGCTGGGGCAGAACTAGCAGCAAGCAGAGCAAAGTTGTCCAAGAATAGCTTCCATTGGAATGCTAATGGCAATTGAAGAGGCAGGCCAGTGGCAAGCCACTAGCTTCTAGCAGTTTGAAAGTTGCAGACACAGTACAGGTGTTGTGCGGCTTCTTTCTTGGCCTCCTAGAAGGTGCTGCACTCTCCGTCTCTTGCTTGCCAATATGTTGCCGTGTTCCTCCTATTGTTTGGTTTGTTTTGATTTGTTTTGATGATCTTTTGGCGGGTTTTCGGAATGTTTTGGTGGTGTTTTAGAATGTTTTGTTTTCTCTTGTGTTGTTTTTATTGTCTTGGCAGGTTGTGGAACGTTTGGATTCGTTTTGGTGGGTTTTAAAATATTTTGGCGGGTATTTGGAATGTTTTGGTTTGCTTTCATTTGTTTTGATTATGTTTTGGCAAGTTATTGAAAGTTTTGATCACTTCTGACTGGTTTTCTAGTATTTTGGCATCTTTTCAGAATGTTTTGATCAGTTTTAGCAGGTTGTAAACTATTTTGTCAGGTTTTTGGAATGTTTTGGTTGGTTTTGATTTGTTTTTATGATGTTTTGCCAAGTTTTTTGAATGTTTTGATCAGTTCTGGCTGGTTTTCTAATGTTTTGGCAATTTTCAGAATGTTTTGATGAGTTTTGTGGGTCTAAATCATTTTGGCGGTTTTCGGAATATTTTGGTTGGTTTTGATTTGTTTTGATGATGTTTTGGCGGGTTTTCGGAATGTTTTGGTTGGGTTTTAGAATGTTTTGTATTCTCTTGAGTTGTTTTTATTGTCTTGGCAGGTTTTGGAATGTTTGGATTTGTTTTGGCGGGTTTTAAAATATTTTGGCGGGTATTTGGAATGTTTTGGCGGGTATTCGGAATGTTTTGATTAGTTTTGACGGGTTTTGAAATATTTTGGAGGGTTTTTAGAAGGTTTTGATTCTGTTTAGCCCAGTTTTTGGTGTGTTTGGATTAGCTTTGGTGGGCTTTATCATGTTTTGTCAGGTTTTTTCGAATGTATTGATCACTTCTGTCTGGTTTTCTATTTTGGCGGGTTTGAAAATATTTTTGGATTAGTTTTGGCAGGTTTGAAAATATTTTGGCTCTTTGCGCAGAGACGACGGTGCCGGTTGCGGTGCGCTCCGGGGCGCTCCTTCTGCGGAAAGACGGCTGGCAGCGGCACTTGGGACAGCTCCGCGTCTCCGTATTCTGCGTTTCTTGCCTTCTGCATCTCAGCAAAATGCTTTCCCACTAGGTCTAGCAAGGAGAAACTGTGGCAGCTGAGTAGATGTAGCCCGGCCCGCCCTTTGAAGTTGACAAGTTCTTGGCATCTCAGAGCCTCAAGGGAAGAGCAAGGTTATCTATGGTAGGCTGGGGCAGAACTAGCAGCAAGCAGAGCAAAGTTGTCCAAGAATAGCTTCCATTGGAATGCTAATGGCAATTGAAGAGGCAGGCCAGTGGCAAGCCACTATCTTCTAGCAGTTTGAAAGTTGCAGACACAGTGCAGGTGTTGTGCGGCTTCTTTCTTGGCCTCCTAGAAGGTGCCGTGGTGCCGCGCTCTCCGTCTCTTGCTTGCCAATATGTTGCCATGTTCCTCCTATTGTTTGGTTTGTTTTGATTTGTTTTGATGATCTTTTGGCGGGTTTTCGGAATGTTTTGGTGGTGTTTTAGAATGTTTTGTTTTCTCTTGTGTTGTTTTTATTGTCTTGGCAGGTTGTGGAAGGTTTGGATTCGTTTTGGCGGGTTTTAAAATATTTTGGCGGGTATTTGGAATGTTTTGGTTTGCTTTCATTTGTTTTGATTATGTTTTGGCAAGTTATTGAAAGTTTTGATCACTTCTGACTGGTTTTCTAGTATTTTGGCATCTTTTCAGAATGTTTTGATCAGTTTTAGCAGGTTGTAAACTATTTTGTCAGGTTTTTGGAATGTTTTGGTTGGTTTTGATTTGTTTTTATGATGTTTTGCCAAGTTTTTTGAATGTTTTGATCAGTTCTGGCTGGTTTTCTAATGTTTTGGCAATTTTCAGAATGTTTTGATGAGTTTTGTGGGTCTAAATCTTTTTGGCGGTTTTCGGAATATTTTGGTTGGTTTTGATTTGTTTTTATGATGTTTTGGCGGGTTTTCGGACTGTTTTGGTTGGGTTTTAGAATGTTTTGTATTCTCTTGAGTTGTTTTTATTCTGTTGGCAGGTTTTGGAATGTTTCGATTCCTTTTGGCGGGTTTTAAAATATTTTGGCGGGTATTTGGAATGTTTTGGCGGGTATTCGGAATGTTTTGATTAGTTTTGACGGGTTTTGAAATATTTTGGAGGGTTTTTAGAAGGTTTTGATTCTGTTTAGCCCAGTTTTTGGTGTGTTTGGATTAGCTTTGGTGGGCTTTATCATGTTTTGTCAGGTTTTTTCGAATGTATTGATCACTTCTGTCTGGTTTTCTATTTTGGCGGGTTTGAAAATATTTTTGGATTAGTTTTGGCAGGTTTGAAAATATTTTGGCTCTTTGCGCAGAGACGACGGTGCCGGTTGCGGTGCGCTCCGGGGCGCTCCTTCTGCGGAAAGACGGCTGGCAGCGGCCCTTGGGACAGCTCCGCGTCTCCGTATTCTGCGTTTCTTGCCTTCTGCATCTCAGCAAAATGCTTTCCCACTAGGTCTAGCAAGGAGAAACTGTGGCAGCTGAGTAGATGCAGCCCGGCCCGCCCTTTGAAGTTGAAAAGTTCTTGGCATCTCAGAGCCTCAAGGGAAGAGCAAGGTTATCTATGGTAGGCTGGGGCAGAACTAGCAGCAAGCAGAGCAAAGTTGTCCAAGAATAGCTTCCATTGGAATGCTAATGGCAATTGAAGAGGCAGGCCAGTGGCAAGCCACTAGCTTCTAGCAGTTTGAAAGTTGCAGACACAGTGCAGGTGTTGTGCGGCTTCTTTCTTGGCCTCCTAGAAGGTGCCGTGGTGCCGCGCTCTCCGTCTCTTGCTTGCCAATATGTTGCCGTGTTCCTCCTATTGTTTGGTTTGTTTTGATTTGTTTTGATGATGTTTTGGCGGGTTTTCGGAATGTTTTGGTGGTGTTTTAGAATGTTTTGTTTTCTCTTGTGTTGTTTTTATTGTCTTGGCAGGTTGTGGAACGTTTGGATTCGTTTTGGTGGGTTTTAAAATATTTTGGCGGGTATTTGGAATGTTTTGGTTTGCTTTCATTTGTTTTGATTATGTTTTGGCAAGTTATTGAAAGTTTCGATCACTTCTGACTGGTTTTCTAGTATTTTGGGATCTTTTCAGAATGTTTTGATCAGTTTTAGAATGTTTTGTATTCTCTTGAGTTGTTTTTATTGTCTTGGCAGGTTTTGGAATGTTTGGATTGCTTTTGGCGGGTTTTAAAATATTTTGGCGGGTTTTTAGAAGGTTTTGACTTGTTTTGATTCTGTTTAGCCCAGTTTTTGGTGTGTTTGGATTAGCTTTGGTGGGCTTTATCATGTTTTGTCAGGTTTTTTCGAATGTATTGATCACTTCTGTCTGGTTTTCTATTTTGGCGGGTTTGAAAATATTTTTGGATGAGTTTTGGCGGGTTTGAATATATTATGGCTCTTTGCGCAGAGACGACGGTGCCGGTTGCGGTGCGCTCCGGGGCGCTCCTTCTGCGGAAAGACGGCTGGCAGCGGCACTTGGGACAGCTCCGCGTCTCCGTATTCTGCGTTTCTTGCCTTCTGCATCTCAGCAAAATGCTTTCCCACTAGGTCTAGCAAGGAGAAACTGTGGCAGCTGAGTAGATGTAGCCCGGCCCGCCCTTTGAAGTTGACAAGTTCTTGGCATCTCAGAGCCTCAAGGGAAGAGCAAGGTTATCTATGGTAGGCTGGGGCAGAACTAGCAGCAAGCAGAGCAAAGTTGTCCAAGAATAGCTTCCATTGGAATGCTAATGGCAATTGAAGAGGCAGGCCAGTGGCAAGCCACTATCTTCTAGCAGTTTGAAAGTTGCAGACACAGTGCAGGTGTTTTGCGGCTTCCTTCTTGGCCTCCTAGAAGGTGCCGCACTCTCCGTCTCTTGCTTGCCAATATGTTGCCGTGTTCCTCCTATTGTTTGGTTTGTTTTGATTTGTTTTGATGATCTTTTGGCGGGTTTTCGGAATGTTTTGGTGGTGTTTTAGAATGTTTTGTTTTCTCTTGTGTTGTTTTTATTGTCTTGGAAGGTTTTGGAACGTTTGGATTCGTTTTGGCGGGTTTTAAAATATTTTGGCGGTTGTTTGGAATGTTTTGGTTTGCTTTCATTTGTTTTGATTATGTTTTGGCAAGTTATTGAAAGTTTTGATCACTTCTGACTGGTTTTCTAGTATTTTGGCATCTTTTCAGAATGTTTTGATCAGTTTTAGCAGGTTGTAAACTATTTTGTCAGGTTTTTGGAATGTTTTGGTTGGTTTTGATTTGTTTTTATGATGTTTTGCCAAGTTTTTTGAATGTTTTGATCAGTTCTGGCTGGTTTTCTAATGTTTTGGCAATTTTCAGAATGTTTTGATGAGTTTTGTGGGTCTAAATCATTTTGGCGGTTTTCGGAATATTTTGGTTGGTTTTGATTTGTTTTGATGATGTTTTGGCGGGTTTTCGGAATGTTTTGGTTGGGTTTTAGAATGTTTTGTATTCTCTTGAGTTGTTTTTATTGTCTTGGCAGGTTTTGGAATGTTTGGATTTGTTTTGGCGGGTTTTAAAATATTTTGGCGGGTATTTGGAATGTTTTGGCGGGTATTCGGAATGTTTTGATTAGTTTTGACGGGTTTTGAAATATTTTGGAGGGTTTTTAGAAGGTTTTGATTCTGTTTAGCCCAGTTTTTGGTGTGTTTGGATTAGCTTTGGTGGGCTTTATCATGTTTTGTCAGGTTTTTTCGAATGTATTGATCACTTCTGTCTGGTTTTCTATTTTGGCGGGTTTGAAAATATTTTTGGATTAGTTTTGGCAGGTTTGAAAATATTTTGGCTCTTTGCGCAGAGACGACGGTGCCGGTTGCGGTGCGCTCCGGGGCGCTCCTTCTGCGGAAAGACGGCTGGCAGCGGCACTTGGGACAGCTCCGCGTCTCCGTATTCTGCGTTTCTTGCCTTCTGCATCTCAGCAAAATGCTTTCCCACTAGGTCTAGCAAGGAGAAACTGTGGCAGCTGAGTAGATGTAGCCCGGCCCGCCCTTTGAAGTTGACAAGTTCTTGGCATCTCAGAGCCTCAAGGGAAGAGCAAGGTTATCTATGGTAGGCTGGGGCAGAACTAGCAGCAAGCAGAGCAAAGTTGTCCAAGAATAGCTTCCATTGGAATGCTAATGGCAATTGAAGAGGCAGGCCAGTGGCAAGCCACTATCTTCTAGCAGTTTGAAAGTTGCAGACACAGTGCAGGTGTTGTGCGGCTTCTTTCTTGGCCTCCTAGAAGGTGCCGTGGTGCCGCGCTCTCCGTCTCTTGCTTGCCAATATGTTGCCATGTTCCTCCTATTGTTTGGTTTGTTTTGATTTGTTTTGATGATCTTTTGGCGGGTTTTCGGAATGTTTTGGTGGTGTTTTAGAATGTTTTGTTTTCTCTTGTGTTGTTTTTATTGTCTTGGCAGGTTGTGGAAGGTTTGGATTCGTTTTGGCGGGTTTTAAAATATTTTGGCGGGTATTTGGAATGTTTTGGTTTGCTTTCATTTGTTTTGATTATGTTTTGGCAAGTTATTGAAAGTTTTGATCACTTCTGACTGGTTTTCTAGTATTTTGGCATCTTTTCAGAATGTTTTGATCAGTTTTAGCAGGTTGTAAACTATTTTGTCAGGTTTTTGGAATGTTTTGGTTGGTTTTGATTTGTTTTTATGATGTTTTGCCAAGTTTTTTGAATGTTTTGATCAGTTCTGGCTGGTTTTCTAATGTTTTGGCAATTTTCAGAATGTTTTGATGAGTTTTGTGGGTCTAAATCTTTTTGGCGGTTTTCGGAATATTTTGGTTGGTTTTGATTTGTTTTTATGATGTTTTGGCGGGTTTTCGGACTGTTTTGGTTGGGTTTTAGAATGTTTTGTATTCTCTTGAGTTGTTTTTATTCTGTTGGCAGGTTTTGGAATGTTTCGATTCCTTTTGGCGGGTTTTAAAATATTTTGGCGGGTATTTGGAATGTTTTGGCGGGTATTCGGAATGTTTTGATTAGTTTTGACGGGTTTTGAAATATTTTGGAGGGTTTTTAGAAGGTTTTGATTCTGTTTAGCCCAGTTTTTGGTGTGTTTGGATTAGCTTTGGTGGGCTTTATCATGTTTTGTCAGGTTTTTTCGAATGTATTGATCACTTCTGTCTGGTTTTCTATTTTGGCGGGTTTGAAAATATTTTTGGATTAGTTTTGGCAGGTTTGAAAATATTTTGGCTCTTTGCGCAGAGACGACGGTGCCGGTTGCGGTGCGCTCCGGGGCGCTCCTTCTGCGGAAAGACGGCTGGCAGCGGCCCTTGGGACAGCTCCGCGTCTCCGTATTCTGCGTTTCTTGCCTTCTGCATCTCAGCAAAATGCTTTCCCACTAGGTCTAGCAAGGAGAAACTGTGGCAGCTGAGTAGATGCAGCCCGGCCCGCCCTTTGAAGTTGAAAAGTTCTTGGCATCTCAGAGCCTCAAGGGAAGAGCAAGGTTATCTATGGTAGGCTGGGGCAGAACTAGCAGCAAGCAGAGCAAAGTTGTCCAAGAATAGCTTCCATTGGAATGCTAATGGCAATTGAAGAGGCAGGCCAGTGGCAAGCCACTAGCTTCTAGCAGTTTGAAAGTTGCAGACACAGTGCAGGTGTTGTGCGGCTTCTTTCTTGGCCTCCTAGAAGGTGCCGTGGTGCCGCGCTCTCCGTCTCTTGCTTGCCAATATGTTGCCGTGTTCCTCCTATTGTTTGGTTTGTTTTGATTTGTTTTGATGATGTTTTGGCGGGTTTTCGGAATGTTTTGGTGGTGTTTTAGAATGTTTTGTTTTCTCTTGTGTTGTTTTTATTGTCTTGGCAGGTTGTGGAACGTTTGGATTCGTTTTGGTGGGTTTTAAAATATTTTGGCGGGTATTTGGAATGTTTTGGTTTGCTTTCATTTGTTTTGATTATGTTTTGGCAAGTTATTGAAAGTTTCGATCACTTCTGACTGGTTTTCTAGTATTTTGGGATCTTTTCAGAATGTTTTGATCAGTTTTAGAATGTTTTGTATTCTCTTGAGTTGTTTTTATTGTCTTGGCAGGTTTTGGAATGTTTGGATTGCTTTTGGCGGGTTTTAAAATATTTTGGCGGGTTTTTAGAAGGTTTTGACTTGTTTTGATTCTGTTTAGCCCAGTTTTTGGTGTGTTTGGATTAGCTTTGGTGGGCTTTATCATGTTTTGTCAGGTTTTTTCGAATGTATTGATCACTTCTGTCTGGTTTTCTATTTTGGCGGGTTTGAAAATATTTTTGGATGAGTTTTGGCGGGTTTGAATATATTATGGCTCTTTGCGCAGAGACGACGGTGCCGGTTGCGGTGCGCTCCGGGGCGCTCCTTCTGCGGAAAGACGGCTGGCAGCGGCACTTGGGACAGCTCCGCGTCTCCGTATTCTGCGTTTCTTGCCTTCTGCATCTCAGCAAAATGCTTTCCCACTAGGTCTAGCAAGGAGAAACTGTGGCAGCTGAGTAGATGTAGCCCGGCCCGCCCTTTGAAGTTGACAAGTTCTTGGCATCTCAGAGCCTCAAGGGAAGAGCAAGGTTATCTATGGTAGGCTGGGGCAGAACTAGCAGCAAGCAGAGCAAAGTTGTCCAAGAATAGCTTCCATTGGAATGCTAATGGCAATTGAAGAGGCAGGCCAGTGGCAAGCCACTATCTTCTAGCAGTTTGAAAGTTGCAGACACAGTGCAGGTGTTTTGCGGCTTCCTTCTTGGCCTCCTAGAAGGTGCCGCACTCTCCGTCTCTTGCTTGCCAATATGTTGCCGTGTTCCTCCTATTGTTTGGTTTGTTTTGATTTGTTTTGATGATCTTTTGGCGGGTTTTCGGAATGTTTTGGTGGTGTTTTAGAATGTTTTGTTTTCTCTTGTGTTGTTTTTATTGTCTTGGAAGGTTTTGGAACGTTTGGATTCGTTTTGGCGGGTTTTAAAATATTTTGGCGGTTGTTTGGAATGTTTTGGTTTGCTTTCATTTGTTTTGATTATGTTTTGGCAAGTTATTGAAAGTTTTGATCACTTCTGACTGGTTTTCTAGTATTTTGGCATCTTTTCAGAATGTTTTGATCAGTTTTAGCAGGTTGTAAACTATTTTGTCAGGTTTTTGGAATGTTTTGGTTGGTTTTGATTTGTTTTTATGATGTTTTGCCAAGTTTTTTGAATGATTTGATCAGTTCTGGCTGGTTTTCTAATGTTTTGGCAATTTTCAGAATGTTTTGATGAGTTTTGTGGGTCTAAATTATTTTGGCGGTTTTTGGAATATTTTGGTTGTTTTTGATTTGATTTGATGATGTTTTGTCCGGTTTTCGGAATGTTTTGGTTGGGTTTTAGAATGTTTTGTATTCTCTTGAGTTGTTTTTATTCTGTTGGCAGGTTTTGGAATGTTTGGATTGCTTTTGGCGGGTTTTAAAATATTTTGGCGGGTATTTGGAATGTTTTGGCGGGTATTCGGAATGTTTTGATTAGTTTTGACGGGTTTTGAAATATTTTGGAGGGTTTTTAGAAGGTTTTGATTCTGTTTAGCCCAGTTTTTGGTGTGTTTGGATTAGCTTTGGTGGGCTTTATCATGTTTTGTCAGGTTTTTTCGAATGTATTGATCACTTCTGTCTGGTTTTCTATTTTGGCGGGTTTGAAAATATTTTTGGATTAGTTTTGGCAGGTTTGAAAATATTTTGGCTCTTTGCGCAGAGACGACGGTGCCGGTTGCGGTGCGCTGCGGGGCGCTCCTTCTGCGGAAAGACGGCTGGCAGCGGCACTTGGGACAGCTCCGCGTCTCCGTATTCTGCGTTTCTTGCCTTCTGCATCTCAGCAAAATGCTTTCCCACTAGGTCTAGCAAGGAGAAACTGTGGCAGCTGAGTAGATGTAGCCCGGCCCGCCCTTTGAAGTTGACAAGTTCTTGGCATCTCAGAGCCTCAAGGGAAGAGCAAGGTTATCTATGGTAGGCTGGGGCAGAACTAGCAGCAAGCAGAACAAAGTTGTCCAAGAATAGCTTCCATTGGAATGCTAATGGCAATTGAAGAGGCAGGCCAGTGGCAAGCCACTATCTTCTAGCAGTTTGAAAGTTGCAGACACAGTGCAGGTGTTGTGCGGCTTCTTTCTTGGCCTCCTAGAAGGTGCCGTGGTGCCGCGCTCTCCGTCTCTTGCTTGCCAATATGTTGCCATGTTCCTCCTATTGTTTGGTTTGTTTTGATTTGTTTTGATGATCTTTTGGCGGGTTTTCGGAATGTTTTGGTGGTGTTTTAGAATGTTTTGTTTTCTCTTGTGTTGTTTTTATTGTCTTGGCAGGTTGTGGAAGGTTTGGATTCGTTTTGGCGGGTTTTAAAATATTTTGGCGGGTATTTGGAATGTTTTGGTTTGCTTTCATTTGTTTTGATTATGTTTTGGCAAGTTATTGAAAGTTTTGATCACTTCTGACTGGTTTTCTAGTATTTTGGCATCTTTTCAGAATGTTTTGATCAGTTTTAGCAGGTTGTAAACTATTTTGTCAGGTTTTTGGAATGTTTTGGTTGGTTTTGATTTGTTTTTATGATGTTTTGCCAAGTTTTTTGAATGTTTTGATCAGTTCTGGCTGGTTTTCTAATGTTTTGGCAATTTTCAGAATGTTTTGATGAGTTTTGTGGGTCTAAATTATTTTGGCGGTTTTTGGAATATTTTGGTTGGTTTTGATTTGATTTGATGATGTTTTGTCCGGTTTTCGGAATGTTTTGGTTGGGTTTTAGAATGTTTTGTATTCTCTTGAGTTGTTTTTATTCTGTTGGCAGGTTTTGGAATGTTTGGATTTGTTTTGGCGGGTTTTAAAATATTTTGGCGGGTATTTGGAATGTTTTGGCGGGTATTCGGAATGTTTTGATTAGTTTTGACGGGTTTTGAAATATTTTGGCGGGTTTTTAGAAGGTTTTGATTCTGTTTAGCCCAGTTTTTGGTGTGTTTGGATTAGCTTTGGTGGGCTTTATCATGTTTTGTCAGGTTTTTTCGAATGTATTGATCACTTCTGTCTGGTTTTCTATTTTGGCGGGTTTGAAAATATTTTTGGATGAGTTTTGGCGGGTTTGAAAATATTTTGGCTCTTTGCGCAGAGACGACGGTGCCGGTTGCGGTGCGCTCCGGGGCGCTCCTTCTGCGGAAAGACGCCTGGCAGCGGCACTTGGGACAGCTCCGCGTCTCCGTATTCTGCGTTTCTTGCCTTCTGCATCTCAGCAAAATGCTTTCCCACTAGGTCTAGCAAGGAGAAACTGTGGCAGCTGAGTAGATGTAGCCCGGCCCGCCCTTTGAAGTTGACAAGTTCTTGGCATCTCAGAACCTCAAGGGAAGAGCAAGGTTATCTATGGTAGGCTGGGGCAGAACTAGCAGCAAGCAGAGCAAAGTTGTCCAAGAATAGCTTCCATTGGAATGCTAATGGCAATTGAAGAGGCAGGCCAGTGGCAAGCCACTAGCTTCTAGCAGTTTGAAAGTTGCAGACACAGTGCAGGTGTTGTGCGGCTTCTTTCTTGGCCTCCTAGAAGGTGCCGTGGTGCCGCGCTCTCCGTCTCTTGCTTGCCAATATGTTGCCATGTTCCTCCTATTGTTTGGTTTGTTTTGATTTGTTTTGATGATCTTTTGGCGGGTTTTCGGAATGTTTTGGTGGTGTTTTAGAATGTTTTGTTTTCTCTTGTGTTGTTTTTATTGTCTTGGCAGGTTGTGGAACGTTTGGATTCGTTTTGGCGGGTTTTAAAATATTTTGGCGGGTATTTGGAATGTTTTGGTTTGCTTTCATTTGTTTTGATTATGTTTTGGCAAGTTATTGAAAGTTTCGATCACTTCTGACAGGTTTTCTAGTATTTTGGGATCTTTTCAGAATGTTTTGATCAGTTTTAGCAGGTTGTAAACTATTTTGTCAGGTTTTTGGAATGTTTTGGTTGGTTTTGATTTGTTTTTATGATGTTTTGCCAAGTTTTTTGAATGATTTGATCAGTTCTGGCTGGTTTTCTAATGTTTTGGCAATTTTCAGAATGTTTTGATGAGTTTTGTGGGTCTAAATTATTTTGGCGGTTTTTGGAATATTTTGGTTGGTTTTGATTTGATTTGATGATGTTTTGTCCGGTTTTCGGAATGTTTTGGTTGGGTTTTAGAATGTTTTGTATTCTCTTGAGTTGTTTTTATTCTGTTGGCAGGTTTTGGAATGTTTGGATTGCTTTTGGCGGGTTTTAAAATATTTTGGCGGGTATTCGGAATGTTTTGATTAGTTTTGACGGGTTTTGAAATATTTTGGAGGGTTTTTAGAAGGTTTTGATTCTGTTTAGCCCAGTTTTTGGTGTGTTTGGATTAGCTTTGGTGGGCTTTATCATGTTTTGTCAGGTTTTTTCGAATGTATTGATCACTTCTGTCTGGTTTTCTATTTTGGCGGGTTTGAAAATATTTTTGGATGAGTTTTGGCGGGTTTGAAAATATTTTGGCTCTTTGCGCAGAGACGACGGTGCCGGTTGCGGTGCGCTCCGGGGCGCTCCTTCTGCGGAAAGACGCCTGGCAGCGGCACTTGGGACAGCTCCGCGTCTCCGTATTCTGCGTTTCTTGCCTTCTGCATCTCAGCAAAATGCTTTCCCACTAGGTCTAGCAAGGAGAAACTGTGGCAGCTGAGTAGATGTAGCCCGGCCCGCCCTTTGAAGTTGACAAGTTCTTGGCATCTCAGAACCTCAAGGGAAGAGCAAGGTTATCTATGGTAGGCTGGGGCAGAACTAGCAGCAAGCAGAGCAAAGTTGTCCAAGAATAGCTTCCATTGGAATGCTAATGGCAATTGAAGAGGCAGGCCAGTGGCAAGCCACTAGCTTCTAGCAGTTTGAAAGTTGCAGACACAGTACAGGTGTTGTGCGGCTTCTTTCTTGGCCTCCTAGAAGGTGCTGCACTCTCCGTCTCTTGCTTGCCAATATGTTGCCGTGTTCCTCCTATTGTTTGGTTTGTTTTGATTTGTTTTGATGATCTTTTGGCGGGTTTTCGGAATGTTTTGGTGGTGTTTTAGAATGTTTTGTTTTCTCTTGTGTTGTTTTTATTGTCTTGGCAGGTTGTGGAACGTTTGGATTCGTTTTGGTGGGTTTTAAAATATTTTGGCGGGTATTTGGAATGTTTTGGTTTGCTTTCATTTGTTTTGATTATGTTTTGGCAAGTTATTGAAAGTTTTGATCACTTCTGACTGGTTTTCTAGTATTTTGGCATATTTTCAGAATGTTTTGATCAGTTTTGGCAGGTTGTAAACTATTTTGTCAGGTTTTTGGAATGTTTTGGTTGGTTTTGATTTGTTTTTATGATGTTTTGCCAAGTTTTTTGAATGTTTTGATCAGTTCTGGCTGGTTTTCTAATGTTTTGGCAATTTTCAGAATGTTTTGATGAGTTTTGTGGGTCTAAATCATTTTGGCGGTTTTCGGAATATTTTGGTTGGTTTTGATTTGTTTTGATGATGTTTTGGCGGGTTTTCGGAATGTTTTGGTTGGGTTTTAGAATGTTTTGTATTCTCTTGAGTTGTTTTTATTGTGTTGGCAGGTTTTGGAATGTTTGGATTTGTTTTGGCGGGTTTTAAAATATTTTGGCGGGTATTTGGAATGTTTTGGCGGGTATTCGGAATGTTTTGATTAGTTTTGACGGGTTTTGAAATATTTTGGAGGGTTTTTAGAAGGTTTTGATTCTGTTTAGCCCAGTTTTTGGTGTGTTTGGATTAGCTTTGGTGGGCTTTATCATGTTTTGTCAGGTTTTTTCGAATG
The DNA here is from genome assembly GCF_036417665.1 of Passer domesticus. Classification (NCBI taxonomy): domain Eukaryota; kingdom Metazoa; phylum Chordata; class Aves; order Passeriformes; family Passeridae; genus Passer; species Passer domesticus. The sequence continues at coordinate 62,649,551 of NC_087474.1, forward strand.
TATTGATCACTTCTGTCTGGTTTTCTATTTTGGCGGGTTTGAAAATATTTTTGGATTAGTTTTGGCAGGTTTTAAAATATTTTGGCTCTTTGCGCAGAGACGACGGTGCCGGTTGCGGTGCGCTCCGGGGCGCTCCTTCTGCGGAAAGACGCCTGGCAGCGGCACTTGGGACAGCTCCGCGTCTCCGTATTCTGCGTTTCTTGCCTTCTGCATCTCAGCAAAATGCTTTCCCACTAGGTCTAGCAAGGAGAAACTGTGGCAGCTGAGTAGATGTAGCCCGGCCCGCCCTTTGAAGTTGACAAGTTCTTGGCATCTCAGAGCCTCAAGGGAAGAGCAAGGTTATCTATGGTAGGCTGGGGCAGAACTAGCAGCAAGCAGAGCAAAGTTGTCCAAGAATAGCTTCCATTGGAATGCTAATGGCAATTGAAGAGGCAGGCCAGTGGCAAGCCACTATCTTCTAGCAGTTTGAAAGTTGCAGACACAGTGCAGGTGTTGTGCGGCTTCTTTCTTGGCCTCCTAGAAGGTGCCGTGGTGCCGCGCTCTCCGTCTCTTGCTTGCCAATATGTTGCCATGTTCCTCCTATTGTTTGGTTTGTTTTGATTTGTTTTGATGATCTTTTGGCGGGTTTTCGGAATGTTTTGGTGGTGTTTTAGAATGTTTTGTTTTCTCTTGTGTTGTTTTTATTGTCTTGGCAGGTTGTGGAAGGTTTGGATTCGTTTTGGCGGGTTTTAAAATATTTTGGCGGGTATTTGGAATGTTTTGGTTTGCTTTCATTTGTTTTGATTATGTTTTGGCAAGTTATTGAAAGTTTCGATCACTTCTGACAGGTTTTCTAGTATTTTGGGATCTTTTCAGAATGTTTTGATCAGTTTTAGCAGGTTGTAAACTATTTTGTCAGGTTTTTGGAATGTTTTGGTTGGTTTTGATTTGTTTTTATGATGTTTTGCCAAGTTTTTTGAATGATTTGATCAGTTCTGGCTGGTTTTCTAATGTTTTGGCAATTTTCAGAATGTTTTGATGAGTTTTGTGGGTCTAAATTATTTTGGCGGTTTTTGGAATATTTTGGTTGGTTTTGATTTGATTTGATGATGTTTTGTCCGGTTTTAGGAATGTTTTGGTTGGGTTTTAGAATGTTTTGTATTCTCTTGAGTTGTTTTTATTCTGTTGGCAGGTTTTGGAATGTTTGGATTGCTTTTGGCGGGTTTTAAAATATTTTGGCGGGTATTTGGAATGTTTTGGCGGGTATTCGGAATGTTTTGATTAGTTTTGACGGGTTTTGAAATATTTTGGCGGGTTTTTAGAAGGTTTTGATTCTGTTTAGCCCAGTTTTTGGTGTGTTTGGATTAGCTTTGGTGGGCTTTATCATGTTTTGTCAGGTTTTTTCGAATGTATTGATCACTTCTGTCTGGTTTTCTATTTTGGCGGGTTTGAAAATATTTTTGGATGAGTTTTGGCGGGTTTGAAAATATTTTGGCTCTTTGCGCAGAGACGACGGTGCCGGTTGCGGTGCGCTCCGGGGCGCTCCTTCTGCGGAAAGACGCCTGGCAGCGGCACTTGGGACAGCTCCGCGTCTCCGTATTCTGCGTTTCTTGCCTTCTGCATCTCAGCAAAATGCTTTCCCACTAGGTCTAGCAAGGAGAAACTGTGGCAGCTGAGTAGATGTAGCCCGGCCCGCCCTTTGAAGTTGACAAGTTCTTGGCATCTCAGAACCTCAAGGGAAGAGCAAGGTTATCTATGGTAGGCTGGGGCAGAACTAGCAGCAAGCAGAGCAAAGTTGTCCAAGAATAGCTTCCATTGGAATGCTAATGGCAATTGAAGAGGCAGGCCAGTGGCAAGCCACTAGCTTCTAGCAGTTTGAAAGTTGCAGACACAGTACAGGTGTTGTGCGGCTTCTTTCTTGGCCTCCTAGAAGGTGCTGCACTCTCCGTCTCTTGCTTGCCAATATGTTGCCGTGTTCCTCCTATTGTTTGGTTTGTTTTGATTTGTTTTGATGATCTTTTGGCGGGTTTTCGGAATGTTTTGGTGGTGTTTTAGAATGTTTTGTTTTCTCTTGTGTTGTTTTTATTGTCTTGGCAGGTTGTGGAACGTTTGGATTCGTTTTGGTGGGTTTTAAAATATTTTGGCGGGTATTTGGAATGTTTTGGTTTGCTTTCATTTGTTTTGATTATGTTTTGGCAAGTTATTGAAAGTTTTGATCACTTCTGACTGGTTTTCTAGTATTTTGGCATCTTTTCAGAATGTTTTGATCAGTTTTAGCAGGTTGTAAACTATTTTGTCAGGTTTTTGGAATGTTTTGGTTGGTTTTGATTTGTTTTTATGATGTTTTGCCAAGTTTTTTGAATGTTTTGATCAGTTCTGGCTGGTTTTCTAATGTTTTGGCAATTTTCAGAATGTTTTGATGAGTTTTGTGGGTCTAAATCATTTTGGCGGTTTTCGGAATATTTTGGTTGGTTTTGATTTGTTTTGATGATGTTTTGGCGGGTTTTCGGAATGTTTTGGTTGGGTTTTAGAATGTTTTGTATTCTCTTGAGTTGTTTTTATTGTCTTGGCAGGTTTTGGAATGTTTGGATTTGTTTTGGCAGGTTTTAAAATATTTTGGCGGGTATTTGGAATGTTTTGGCGGGTATTCGGAATGTTTTGATTAGTTTTGACGGGTTTTGAAATATTTTGGAGGGTTTTTAGAAGGTTTTGATTCTGTTTAGCCCAGTTTTTGGTGTGTTTGGATTAGCTTTGGTGGGCTTTATCATGTTTTGTCAGGTTTTTTCGAATGTATTGATCACTTCTGTCTGGTTTTCTATTTTGGCGGGTTTGAAAATATTTTTGGATTAGTTTTGGCAGGTTTTAAAATATTTTGGCTCTTTGCGCAGAGACGACGGTGCCGGTTGCGGTGCGCTCCGGGGCGCTCCTTCTGCGGAAAGACACCTGGCAGCGGCACTTGGGACAGCTCCGCGTCTCCGTATTCTGCGTTTCTTGCCTTCTGCATCTCAGCAAAATGCTTTCCCACTAGGTCTAGCAAGGAGAAACTGTGGCAGCTGAGTAGATGTAGCCCGGCCCGCCCTTTGAAGTTGACAAGTTCTTGGCATCTCAGAGCCTCAAGGGAAGAGCAAGGTTATCTATGGTAGGCTGGGGCAGAACTAGCAGCAAGCAGAGCAAAGTTGTCCAAGAATAGCTTCCATTGGAATGCTAATGGCAATTGAAGAGGCAGGCCAGTGGCAAGCCACTATCTTCTAGCAGTTTGAAAGTTGCAGACACAGTGCAGGTGTTGTGCGGCTTCTTTCTTGGCCTCCTAGAAGGTGCCGTGGTGCCGCGCTCTCCGTCTCTTGCTTGCCAATATGTTGCCATGTTCCTCCTATTGTTTGGTTTGTTTTGATTTGTTTTGATGATCTTTTGGCGGGTTTTCGGAATGTTTTGGTGGTGTTTTAGAATGTTTTGTTTTCTCTTGTGTTGTTTTTATTGTCTTGGCAGGTTGTGGAAGGTTTGGATTCGTTTTGGCGGGTTTTAAAATATTTTGGCGGGTATTTGGAATGTTTTGGTTTGCTTTCATTTGTTTTGATTATGTTTTGGCAAGTTATTGAAAGTTTTGATCACTTCTGACTGGTTTTCTAGTATTTTGGCATCTTTTCAGAATGTTTTGATCAGTTTTAGCAGGTTGTAAACTATTTTGTCAGGTTTTTGGAATGTTTTGGTTGGTTTTGATTTGTTTTTATGATGTTTTGCCAAGTTTTTTGAATGTTTTGATCAGTTCTGGCTGGTTTTCTAATGTTTTGGCAATTTTCAGAATGTTTTGATGAGTTTTGTGGGTCTAAATCTTTTTGGCGGTTTTCGGAATATTTTGGTTGGTTTTGATTTGTTTTTATGATGTTTTGGCGGGTTTTCGGACTGTTTTGGTTGGGTTTTAGAATGTTTTGTATTCTCTTGAGTTGTTTTTATTCTGTTGGCAGGTTTTGGAATGTTTCGATTCCTTTTGGCGGGTTTTAAAATATTTTGGCGGGTATTTGGAATGTTTTGGCGGGTATTCGGAATGTTTTGATTAGTTTTGACGGGTTTTGAAATATTTTGGAGGGTTTTTAGAAGGTTTTGATTCTGTTTAGCCCAGTTTTTGGTGTGTTTGGATTAGCTTTGGTGGGCTTTATCATGTTTTGTCAGGTTTTTTCGAATGTATTGATCACTTCTGTCTGGTTTTCTATTTTGGCGGGTTTGAAAATATTTTTGGATTAGTTTTGGCAGGTTTGAAAATATTTTGGCTCTTTGCGCAGAGACGACGGTGCCGGTTGCGGTGCGCTCCGGGGCGCTCCTTCTGCGGAAAGACGGCTGGCAGCGGCACTTGGGACAGCTCCGCGTCTCCGTATTCTGCGTTTCTTGCCTTCTGCATCTCAGCAAAATGCTTTCCCACTAGGTCTAGCAAGGAGAAACTGTGGCAGCTGAGTAGATGCAGCCCGGCCCGCCCTTTGAAGTTGAAAAGTTCTTGGCATCTCAGAGCCTCAAGGGAAGAGCAAGGTTATCTATGGTAGGCTGGGGCAGAACTAGCAGCAAGCAGAGCAAAGTTGTCCAAGAATAGCTTCCATTGGAATGCTAATGGCAATTGAAGAGGCAGGCCAGTGGCAAGCCACTAGCTTCTAGCAGTTTGAAAGTTGCAGACACAGTGCAGGTGTTGTGCGGCTTCTTTCTTGGCCTCCTAGAAGGTGCCGTGGTGCCGCGCTCTCCGTCTCTTGCTTGCCAATATGTTGCCGTGTTCCTCCTATTGTTTGGTTTGTTTTGATTTGTTTTGATGATGTTTTGGCGGGTTTTCGGAATGTTTTGGTGGTGTTTTAGAATGTTTTGTTTTCTCTTGTGTTGTTTTTATTGTCTTGGCAGGTTGTGGAACGTTTGGATTCGTTTTGGTGGGTTTTAAAATATTTTGGCGGGTATTTGGAATGTTTTGGTTTGCTTTCATTTGTTTTGATTATGTTTTGGCAAGTTATTGAAAGTTTTGATCACTTCTGACTGGTTTTCTAGTATTTTGGGATCTTTTCAGAATGTTTTGATCAGTTTTAGCAGGTTGTAAACTATTTTGTCAGGTTTTTGGAATGTTTTGGTTGGTTTTGATTTGTTTTTATGATGTTTTGCCAAGTTTTTTGAATGTTTTGATCAGTTCTGGCTGGTTTTCTAATGTTTTGGCAATTTTCAGAATGTTTTGATGAGTTTTGTGGGTCTAAATCTTTTTGGCGGTTTTCGGAATATTTTGGTTGGTTTTGATTTGTTTTTATGATGTTTTGGCGGGTTTTCGGACTGTTTTGGTTGGGTTTTAGAATGTTTTGTATTCTCTTGAGTTGTTTTTATTCTGTTGGCAGGTTTTGGAATGTTTCGATTCCTTTTGGCGGGTTTTAAAATATTTTGGCGGGTATTTGGAATGTTTTGGCGGGTATTCGGAATGTTTTGATTAGTTTTGACGGGTTTTGAAATATTTTGGAGGGTTTTTAGAAGGTTTTGATTCTGTTTAGCCCAGTTTTTGGTGTGTTTGGATTAGCTTTGGTGGGCTTTATCATGTTTTGTCAGGTTTTTTCGAATGTATTGATCACTTCTGTCTGGTTTTCTATTTTGGCGGGTTTGAAAATATTTTTGGATTAGTTTTGGCAGGTTTGAAAATATTTTGGCTCTTTGCGCAGAGACGACGGTGCCGGTTGCGGTGCGCTCCGGGGCGCTCCTTCTGCGGAAAGACGGCTGGCAGCGGCACTTGGGACAGCTCCGCGTCTCCGTATTCTGCGTTTCTTGCCTTCTGCATCTCAGCAAAATGCTTTCCCACTAGGTCTAGCAAGGAGAAACTGTGGCAGCTGAGTAGATGCAGCCCGGCCCGCCCTTTGAAGTTGAAAAGTTCTTGGCATCTCAGAGCCTCAAGGGAAGAGCAAGGTTATCTATGGTAGGCTGGGGCAGAACTAGCAGCAAGCAGAGCAAAGTTGTCCAAGAATAGCTTCCATTGGAATGCTAATGGCAATTGAAGAGGCAGGCCAGTGGCAAGCCACTAGCTTCTAGCAGTTTGAAAGTTGCAGACACAGTGCAGGTGTTGTGCGGCTTCTTTCTTGGCCTCCTAGAAGGTGCCGTGGTGCCGCGCTCTCCGTCTCTTGCTTGCCAATATGTTGCCGTGTTCCTCCTATTGTTTGGTTTGTTTTGATTTGTTTTGATGATGTTTTGGCGGGTTTTCGGAATGTTTTGGTGGTGTTTTAGAATGTTTTGTTTTCTCTTGTGTTGTTTTTATTGTCTTGGCAGGTTGTGGAACGTTTGGATTCGTTTTGGCGGGTTTTAAAATATTTTGGCGGGTATTTGGAATGTTTTGGTTTGCTTTCATTTGTTTTGATTATGTTTTGGCAAGTTATTGAAAGTTTCGATCACTTCTGACTGGTTTTCTAGTATTTTGGGATCTTTTCAGAATGTTTTGATCAGTTTTAGAATGTTTTGTATTCTCTTGAGTTGTTTTTATTGTCTTGGCAGGTTTTGGAATGTTTGGATTGCTTTTGGCGGGTTTTAAAATATTTTGGCGGGTATTTGGAATGTTTTGGCGGGTATTCGGAAGGTTTTGATTAGTTTTGATGGGTTTTGAAATATTTTGGCGGGTTTTTAGAAGGTTTTGACTTGTTTTGATTCTGTTTAGCCCAGTTTTTGGTGTGTTTGGATTAGCTTTGGTGGGCTTTATCATGTTTTGTCAGGTTTTTTCGAATGTATTGATCACTTCTGTCTGGTTTTCTATTTTGGCGGGTTTGAAAATATTTTTGGATGAGTTTTGGCGGGTTTGAATATATTATGGCTCTTTGCGCAGAGACGACGGTGCCGGTTGCGGTGCGCTCCGGGGCGCTCCTTCTGCGGAAAGACACCTGGCAGCGGCACTTGGGACAGCTCCGCGTCTCCGTATTCTGCGTTTCTTGCCTTCTGCATCTCAGCAAAATGCTTTCCCACTAGGTCTAGCAAGGAGAAACTGTGGCAGCTGAGTAGATGTAGCCCGGCCCGCCCTTTGAAGTTGACAAGTTCTTGGCATCTCAGAGCCTCAAGGGAAGAGCAAGGTTATCTATGGTAGGCTGGGGCAGAACTAGCAGCAAGCAGAGCAAAGTTGTCCAAGAATAGCTTCCATTGGAATGCTAATGGCAATTGAAGAGGCAGGCCAGTGGCAAGCCACTATCTTCTAGCAGTTTGAAAGTTGCAGACACAGTGCAGGTGTTTTGCGGCTTCCTTCTTGGCCTCCTAGAAGGTGCCGCACTCTCCGTCTCTTGCTTGCCAATATGTTGCCGTGTTCCTCCTATTGTTTGGTTTGTTTTGATTTGTTTTGATGATCTTTTGGCGGGTTTTCGGAATGTTTTGGTGGTGTTTTAGAATGTTTTGTTTTCTCTTGTGTTGTTTTTATTGTCTTGGAGGTTTTGGAATGTTTGGATTCGTTTTGGCGGGTTTTAAAATATTTTGGCGGTTGTTTGGAATGTTTTGGTTTGCTTTCATTTGTTTTGATTATGTTTTGGCAAGTTATTGAAAGTTTCGATCACTTCTGACTGGTTTTCTAGTATTTTGGCATCTTTTCAGAATGTTTTGATCAGTTTTAGCAGGTTGTAAACTATTTTGTCAGGTTTTTGGAATGTTTTGGTTGGTTTTGATTTGTTTTTATGATGTTTTGCCAAGTTTTTTGAATGATTTGATCAGTTCTGGCTGGTTTTCTAATGTTTTGGCAATTTTCAGAATGTTTTGATGAGTTTTGTGGGTCTAAATTATTTTGGCGGTTTTTGGAATATTTTGGTTGTTTTTGATTTGATTTGATGATGTTTTGTCCGGTTTTCGGAATGTTTTGGTTGGGTTTTAGAATGTTTTGTATTCTCTTGAGTTGTTTTTATTCTGTTGGCAGGTTTTGGAATGTTTGGATTTGTTTTGGCGGGTTTTAAAATATTTTGGCGGGTATTTGGAATGTTTTGGCGGGTATTCGGAATGTTTTGATTAGTTTTGACGGGTTTTGAAATATTTTGGAGGGTTTTTAGAAGGTTTTGATTCTGTTTAGCCCAGTTTTTGGTGTGTTTGGATTAGCTTTGGTGGGCTTTATCATGTTTTGTCAGGTTTTTTCGAATGTATTGATCACTTCTGTCTGGTTTTCTATTTTGGCGGGTTTGAAAATATTTTTGGATTAGTTTTGGCAGGTTTTAAAATATTTTGGCTCTTTGCGCAGAGACGACGGTGCCGGTTGCGGTGCGCTCCGGGGCGCTCCTTCTGCGGAAAGACGCCTGGCAGCGGCACTTGGGACAGCTCCGCGTCTCCGTATTCTGCGTTTCTTGCCTTCTGCATCTCAGCAAAATGCTTTCCCACTAGGTCTAGCAAGGAGAAACTGTGGCAGCTGAGTAGATGTAGCCCGGCCCGCCCTTTGAAGTTGACAAGTTCTTGGCATCTCAGAGCCTCAAGGGAAGAGCAAGGTTATCTATGGTAGGCTGGGGCAGAACTAGCAGCAAGCAGAACAAAGTTGTCCAAGAATAGCTTCCATTGGAATGCTAATGGCAATTGAAGAGGCAGGCCAGTGGCAAGCCACTATCTTCTAGCAGTTTGAAAGTTGCAGACACAGTGCAGGTGTTGTGCGGCTTCTTTCTTGGCCTCCTAGAAGGTGCCGTGGTGCCGCGCTCTCCGTCTCTTGCTTGCCAATATGTTGCCATGTTCCTCCTATTGTTTGGTTTGTTTTGATTTGTTTTGATGATCTTTTGGCGGGTTTTCGGAATGTTTTGGTGGTGTTTTAGAATGTTTTGTTTTCTCTTGTGTTGTTTTTATTGTCTTGGCAGGTTGTGGAACGTTTGGATTCGTTTTGGCGGGTTTTAAAATATTTTGGCGGGTATTTGGAATGTTTTGGTTTGCTTTCATTTGTTTTGATTATGTTTTGGCAAGTTATTGAAAGTTTTGATCACTTCTGACTGGTTTTCTAGTATTTTGGCATCTTTTCAGAATGTTTTGATCAGTTTTAGCAGGTTGTAAACTATTTTGTCAGGTTTTTGGAATGTTTTGGTTGGTTTTGATTTGTTTTTATGATGTTTTGCCAAGTTTTTTGAATGTTTTGATCAGTTCTGGCTGGTTTTCTAATGTTTTGGCAATTTTCAGAATGTTTTGATGAGTTTTGTGGGTCTAAATCATTTTGGCGGTTTTCGGAATATTTTGGTTGGTTTTGATTTGTTTTTATGATGTTTTGGCGGGTTTTCGGACTGTTTTGGTTGGGTTTTAGAATGTTTTGTATTCTCTTGAGTTGTTTTTATTCTGTTGGCAGGTTTTGGAATGTTTGGATTCCTTTTGGCGGGTTTTAAAATATTTTGGCGGGTATTTGGAATGTTTTGGCGGGTATTCGGAATGTTTTGATTAGTTTTGACGGGTTTTGAAATATTTTGGCGGGTTTTTAGAAGGTTTTGATTCTGTTTAGCCCAGTTTTTGGTGTGTTTGGATTAGCTTTGGTGGGCTTTATCATGTTTTGTCAGGTTTTTTCGAATGTATTGATCACTTCTGTCTGGTTTTCTATTTTGGCGGGTTTGAAAATATTTTTGGATTAGTTTTGGCAGGTTTGAAAATATTTTGGCTCTTTGCGCAGAGACGACGGTGCCGGTTGCGGTGCGCTCCGGGGCGCTCCTTCTGCGGAAAGACGGCTGGCAGCGGCACTTGGGACAGCTCCGCGTCTCCGTATTCTGCGTTTCTTGCCTTCTGCATCTCAGCAAAATGCTTTCCCACTAGGTCTAGCAAGGAGAAACTGTGGCAGCTGAGTAGATGTAGCCCGGCCCGCCCTTTGAAGTTGAAAAGTTCTTGGCATCTCAGAGCCTCAAGGGAAGAGCAAGGTTATCTATGGTAGGCTGGGGCAGAACTAGCAGCAAGCAGAGCAAAGTTGTCCAAGAATAGCTTCCATTGGAATGCTAATGGCAATTGAAGAGGCAGGCCAGTGGCAAGCCACTAGCTTCTAGCAGTTTGAAAGTTGCAGACACAGTGCAGGTGTTGTGCGGCTTCTTTCTTGGCCTCCTAGAAGGTGCCGTGGTGCCGCGCTCTCCGTCTCTTGCTTGCCAATATGTTGCCGTGTTCCTCCTATTGTTTGGTTTGTTTTGATTTGTTTTGATGATGTTTTGGCGGGTTTTCGGAATGTTTTGGTGGTGTTTTAGAATGTTTTGTTTTCTCTTGTGTTGTTTTTATTGTCTTGGCAGGTTGTGGAACATTTGGATTCGTTTTGGTGGGTTTTAAAATATTTTGGCGGGTATTTGGAATGTTTTGGTTTGCTTTCATTTGTTTTGATTATGTTTTGGCAAGTTATTGAAAGTTTCGATCACTTCTGACTGGTTTTCTAGTATTTTGGGATCTTTTCAGAATGTTTCGATCAGTTTTAGAATGTTTTGTATTCTCTTGAGTTGTTTTTATTGTCTTGGCAGGTTTTGGAATGTTTGGATTGCTTTTGGCGGGTTTTAAAATATTTTGGCGGGTATTTGGAATGTTTTGGCGGGTATTCGGAAGGTTTTGATTAGTTTTGATGGGTTTTGAAATATTTTGGCGGGTTTTTAGAAGGTTTTGACTTGTTTTGATTCTGTTTAGCCCAGTTTTTGGTGTGTTTGGATTAGCTTTGGTGGGCTTTATCATGTTTTGTCAGGTTTTTTCGAATGTATTGATCACTTCTGTCTGGTTTTCTATTTTGGCGGGTTTGAAAATATTTTTGGATGAGTTTTGGCGGGTTTGAAAATATTTTGGCTCTTTGCGCAGAGACGACGGTGCCGGTTGCGGTGCGCTCCGGGGCGCTCCTTCTGCGGAAAGACGCCTGGCAGCGGCACTTGGGACAGCTCCGCGTCTCCGTATTCTGCGTTTCTTGCCTTCTGCATCTCAGCAAAATGCTTTCCCACTAGGTCTAGCAAGGAGAAACTGTGGCAGCTGAGTAGATGTAGCCCGGCCCGCCCTTTGAAGTTGACAAGTTCTTGGCATCTCAGAGCCTCAAGGGAAGAGCAAGGTTATCTATGGTAGGCTGGGGCAGAACTAGCAGCAAGCAGAGCAAAGTTGTCCAAGAATAGCTTCCATTGGAATGCTAATGGCAATTGAAGAGGCAGGCCAGTGGCAAGCCACTAGCTTCTAGCAGTTTGAAAGTTGCAGACACAGTGCAGGTGTTTTGCGGCTTCCTTCTTGGCCTCCTAGAAGGTGCCGCACTCTCCGTCTCTTGCTTGCCAATATGTTGCCGTGTTCCTCCTATTGTTTGGTTTGTTTTGATTTGTTTTGATGATCTTTTGGCGGGTTTTCGGAATGTTTTGGTGGTGTTTTAGAATGTTTTGTTTTCTCTTGTGTTGTTTTTATTGTCTTGGCAGGTTGTGGAACGTTTGGATTCGTTTTGGCGGGTTTTAAAATATTTTGGCGGTTGTTTGGAATGTTTTGGTTTGCTTTCATTTGTTTTGATTATGTTTTGGCAAGTTATTGAAAGTTTGGATCACTTCTGACTGGTTTTCTAGTATTTTGGCATCTTTTCAGAATGTTTTGATCAGTTTTAGCAGGTTGTAAACTATTTTGTCAGGTTTTTGGAATGTTTTGGTTGGTTTTGATTTGTTTTTATGATGTTTTGCCAAGTTTTTTGAATGATTTGATCAGTTCTGGCTGGTTTTCTAATGTTTTGGCAATTTTCAGAATGTTTTGATGAGTTTTGTGGGTCTAAATTATTTTGGCGGTTTTTGGAATATTTTGGTTGGTTTTGATTTGATTTGATGATGTTTTGTCCGGTTTTCGGAATGTTTTGGTTGGGTTTTAGAATGTTTTGTATTCTCTTGAGTTGTTTTTATTCTGTTGGCAGGTTTTGGAATGTTTGGATTCCTTTTGGCGGGTTTTAAAATATTTTGGCGGGTATTTGGAATGTTTTGGCGGGTATTCGGAATGTTTTGATTAGTTTTGACGGGTTTTGAAATATTTTGGAGGGTTTTTAGAAGGTTTTGATTCTGTTTAGCCCAGTTTTTGGTGTGTTTGGATTAGCTTTGGTGGGCTTTATCATGTTTTGTCAGGTTTTTTCGAATGTATTGATCACTTCTGTCTGGTTTTCTATTTTGGCGGGTTTGAAAATATTTTTGGATTAGTTTTGGCAGGTTTGAAAATATTTTGGCTCTTTGCGCAGAGACGACGGTGCCGGTTGCGGTGCGCTCCGGGGCGCTCCTTCTGCGGAAAGACGGCTGGCAGCGGCACTTGGGACAGCTCCGCGTCTCCGTATTCTGCGTTTCTTGCCTTCTGCATCTCAGCAAAATGCTTTCCCACTAGGTCTAGCAAGGAGAAACTGTGGCAGCTGAGTAGATGTAGCCCGGCCCGCCCTTTGAAGTTGACAAGTTCTTGGCATCTCAGAGCCTCAAGGGAAGAGCAAGGTTATCTATGGTAGGCTGGGGCAGAACTAGCAGCAAGCAGAGCAAAGTTGTCCAAGAATAGCTTCCATTGGAATGCTAATGGCAATTGAAGAGGCAGGCCAGTGGCAAGCCACTATCTTCTAGCAGTTTGAAAGTTGCAGACACAGTGCAGGTGTTGTGCGGCTTCTTTCTTGGCCTCCTAGAAGGTGCCGTGGTGCCGCGCTCTCCGTCTCTTGCTTGCCAATATGTTGCCATGTTCCTCCTATTGTTTGGTTTGTTTTGATTTGTTTTGATGATCTTTTGGCGGGTTTTCGGAATGTTTTGGTGGTGTTTTAGAATGTTTTGTTTTCTCTTGTGTTGTTTTTATTGTCTTGGCAGGTTGTGGAAGGTTTGGATTCGTTTTGGCGGGTTTTAAAATATTTTGGCGGGTATTTGGAATGTTTTGGTTTGCTTTCATTTGTTTTGATTATGTTTTGGCAAGTTATTGAAAGTTTTGATCACTTCTGACTGGTTTTCTAGTATTTTGGCATCTTTTCAGAATGTTTTGATCAGTTTTAGCAGGTTGTAAACTATTTTGTCAGGTTTTTGGAATGTTTTGGTTGGTTTTGATTTGTTTTTATGATGTTTTGCCAAGTTTTTTGAATGTTTTGATCAGTTCTGGCTGGTTTTCTAATGTTTTGGCAATTTTCAGAATGTTTTGATGAGTTTTGTGGGTCTAAATCATTTTGGCGGTTTTCGGAATATTTTGGTTGGTTTTGATTTGTTTTTATGATGTTTTGGCGGGTTTTCGGACTGTTTTGGTTGGGTTTTAGAATGTTTTGTATTCTCTTGAGTTGTTTTTATTCTGTTGGCAGGTTTTGGAATGTTTGGATTCCTTTTGGGGGGTTTTAAAATATTTTGGTGGGTATTTGGAATGTTTTGGCGGGTATTCGGAAGGTTTTGATTAGTTTTGATGGGTTTTGAAATATTTTGGTGGGTTTTTAGAAGGTTTTGACTTGTTTTGATTCTGTTTAGCCCAGTTTTTGGTGTGTTTGGATTAGCTTTGGTGGGCTTTATCATGTTTTGTCAGGTTTTTTCGAATGTATTGATCACTTCTGTCTGGTTTTCTATTTTGGCGGGTTTGAAAATATTTTTGGATGAGTTTTGGCGGGTTTGAAAATATTTTGGCTCTTTGCGCAGAGACGACGGTGCCGGTTGCGGTGCGCTCCGGGGCGCTCCTTCTGCGGAAAGACGGCTGGCAGCGGCACTTGGGACAGCTCCGCGTCTCCGTATTCTGCGTTTCTTGCCTTCTGCATCTCAGCAAAATGCTTTCCCACTAGGTCTAGCAAGGAGAAACTGTGGCAGCTGAGTAGATGTAGCCCGGCCCGCCCTTTGAAGTTGACAAGTTCTTGGCATCTCAGAGCCTCAAGGGAAGAGCAAGGTTATCTATGGTAGGCTGGGGCAGAACTAGCAGCAAGCAGAGCAAAGTTGTCCAAGAATAGCTTCCATTGGAATGCTAATGGCAATTGAAGAGGCAGGCCAGTGGCAAGCCACTAGCTTCTAGCAGTTTGAAAGTTGCAGACACAGTGCAGGTGTTTTGCGGCTTCTTTCTTGGCCTCCTAGAAGGTGCCGCACTCTCCGTCTCTTGCTTGCCAATATGTTGCCGTGTTCCTCCTATTGTTTGGTTTGTTTTGATTTGTTTTGATGATCTTTTGGCGGGTTTTCGGAATGTTTTGGTGGTGTTTTAGAATGTTTTGTTTTCTCTTGTGTTGTTTTTATTGTCTTGGCAGGTTGTGGAACGTTTGGATTCGTTTTGGCGGGTTTTAAAATATTTTGGCGGTTGTTTGGAATGTTTTGGTTTGCTTTCATTTGTTTTGATTATGTTTTGGCAAGTTATTGAAAGTTTGGATCACTTCTGACTGGTTTTCTAGTATTTTGGCATCTTTTCAGAATGTTTTGATCAGTTTTAGCAGGTTGTAAACTATTTTGTCAGGTTTTTGGAATGTTTTGGTTGGTTTTGATTTGTTTTTATGATGTTTTGCCAAGTTTTTTGAATGATTTGATCAGTTCTGGCTGGTTTTCTAATGTTTTGGCAATTTTCAGAATGCTTTGATGAGTTTTGTGGGTCTAAATTATTTTGGCGGTTTTTGGAATATTTTGGTTGGTTTTGATTTGATTTGATGATGTTTTGTCCGGTTTTCGGAATGTTTTGGTTGGGTTTTAGAATGTTTTGTATTCTCTTGAGTTGTTTTTATTCTGTTGGCAGGTTTTGGAATGTTTGGATTCCTTTTGGCGGGTTTTAAAATATTTTGGCGGGTATTTGGAATGTTTTGGCGGGTATTCGGAATGTTTTGATTAGTTTTGACGGGTTTTGAAATATTTTGGAGGGTTTTTAGAAGGTTTTGATTCTGTTTAGCCCAGTTTTTGGTGTGTTTGGATTAGCTTTGGTGGGCTTTATCATGTTTTGTCAGGTTTTTTCGAATGTATTGATCACTTCTGTCTGGTTTTCTATTTTGGCGGTTTTGAAATTATTTTTGGATTAGTTTTGGCAGGTTTTAAAATATTTTGGCTCTTTGCGCAGAGACGACGGTGCCGGTTGCGGTGCGCTCCGGGGCGCTCCTTCTGCGGAAAGACGCCTGGCAGCGGCACTTGGGACAGCTCCGCGTCTCCGTATTCTGCGTTTCTTGCCTTCTGCGTCTCAGCAAAATGCTTTCCCACTAGGTCTAGCAAGGAGAAACTGTGGCAGCTGAGTAGATGTAGCCCGGCCCGCCCTTTGAAGTTGACAAGTTCTTGGCATCTCAGAGCCTCAAGGGAAGAGCAAGGTTATCTATGGTAGGCTGGGGCAGAACTAGCAGCAAGCAGAGCAAAGTTGTCCAAGAATAGCTTCCATTGGAATGCTAATGGCAATTGAAGAGGCAGGCCAGTGGCAAGCCACTATCTTCTAGCAGTTTGAAAGTTGCAGACACAGTGCAGGTGTTGTGCGGCTTCTTTCTTGGCCTCCTAGAAGGTGCCGTGGTGCCGCGCTCTCCGTCTCTTGCTTGCCAATATGTTGCCATGTTCCTCCTATTGTTTGGTTTGTTTTGATTTGTTTTGATGATCTTTTGGCGGGTTTTCGGAATGTTTTGGTGGTGTTTTAGAATGTTTTGTTTTCTCTTGTGTTGTTTTTATTGTCTTGGCAGGTTGTGGAAGGTTTGGATTCGTTTTGGCGGGTTTTAAAATATTTTGGCGGGTATTTGGAATGTTTTGGTTTGCTTTCATTTGTTTTGATTATGTTTTGGCAAGTTATTGAAAGTTTTGATCACTTCTGACTGGTTTTCTAGTATTTTGGCATCTTTTCAGAATGTTTTGATCAGTTTTAGCAGGTTGTAAACTATTTTGTCAGGTTTTTGGAATGTTTTGGTTGGTTTTGATTTGTTTTTATGATGTTTTGCCAAGTTTTTTGAATGTTTTGATCAGTTCTGGCTGGTTTTCTAATGTTTTGGCAATTTTCAGAATGTTTTGATGAGTTTTGTGGGTCTAAATCATTTTGGCGGTTTTCGGAATATTTTGGTTGGTTTTGATTTGTTTTTATGATGTTTTGGCGGGTTTTCGGACTGTTTTGGTTGGGTTTTAGAATGTTTTGTATTCTCTTGAGTTGTTTTTATTGTGTTGGCAGGTTTTGGAATGTTTGGATTCCTTTTGGCGGGTTTTAAAATATTTTGGCGGGTATTTGGAATGTTTTGGCGGGTATTCGGAATGTTTTGATTAGTTTTGACGGGTTTTGAAATATTTTGGCGGGTTTTTAGAAGGTTTTGATTCTGTTTAGCCCAGTTTTTGGTGTGTTTGGATTAGCTTTGGTGGGCTTTATCATGTTTTGTCAGGTTTTTTCGAATGTATTGATCACTTCTGTCTGGTTTTCTATTTTGGCGGGTTTGAAAATATTTTTGGATTAGTTTTGGCAGGTTTGAAAATATTTTGGCTCTTTGCGCAGAGACGACGGTGCCGGTTGCGGTGCGCTCCGGGGCGCTCCTTCTGCGGAAAGACGGCTGGCAGCGGCACTTGGGACAGCTCCGCGTCTCCGTATTCTGCGTTTCTTGCCTTCTGCATCTCAGCAAAATGCTTTCCCACTAGGTCTAGCAAGGAGAAACTGTGGCAGCTGAGTAGATGTAGCCCGGCCCGCCCTTTGAAGTTGACAAGTTCTTGGCATCTCAGAGCCTCAAGGGAAGAGCAAGGTTATCTATGGTAGGCTGGGGCAGAACTAGCAGCAAGCAGAGCAAAGTTGTCCAAGAATAGCTTCCATTGGAATGCTAATGGCAATTGAAGAGGCAGGCCAGTGGCAAGCCACTAGCTTCTAGCAGTTTGAAAGTTGCAGACACAGTGCAGGTGTTGTGCGGCTTCTTTCTTGGCCTCCTAGAAGGTGCCGTGGTGCCGCGCTCTCCGTCTCTTGCTTGCCAATATGTTGCCGTGTTCCTCCTATTGTTTGGTTTGTTTTGATTTGTTTTGATGATGTTTTGGCGGGTTTTCGGAATGTTTTGGTGGTGTTTTAGAATGTTTTGTTTTCTCTTGTGTTGTTTTTATTGTCTTGGCAGGTTGTGGAACGTTTGGATTCGTTTTGGTGGGTTTTAAAATATTTTGGCGGGTATTTGGAATGTTTTGGTTTGCTTTCATTTGTTTTGATTATGTTTTGGCAAGTTATTGAAAGTTTCGATCACTTCTGACTGGTTTTCTAGTATTTTGGGATCTTTTCAGAATGTTTTGATCAGTTTTAGAATGTTTTGTATTCTCTTGAGTTGTTTTTATTGTCTTGGCAGGTTTTGGAATGTTTGGATTGCTTTTGGCGGGTTTTAAAATATTTTGGCGGGTATTTGGAATGTTTTGGCGGGTATTCGGAAGGTTTTGATTAGTTTTGATGGGTTTTGAAATATTTTGGCGGGTTTTTAGAAGGTTTTGACTTGTTTTGATTCTGTTTAGCCCAGTTTTTGGTGTGTTTGGATTAGCTTTGGTGGGCTTTATCATGTTTTGTCAGGTTTTTTCGAATGTATTGATCACTTCTGTCTGGTTTTCTATTTTGGCGGGTTTGAAAATATTTTTGGATGAGTTTTGGCGGGTTTGAAAATATTTTGGCTCTTTGCGCAGAGACGACGGTGCCGGTTGCGGTGCGCTCCGGGGCGCTCCTTCTGCGGAAAGACGGCTGGCAGCGGCACTTGGGACAGCTCCGCGTCTCCGTATTCTGCGTTTCTTGCCTTCTGCATCTCAGCAAAATGCTTTCCCACTAGGTCTAGCAAGGAGAAACTGTGGCAGCTGAGTAGATGTAGCCCGGCCCGCCCTTTGAAGTTGACAAGTTCTTGGCATCTCAGAGCCTCAAGGGAAGAGCAAGGTTATCTATGGTAGGCTGGGGCAGAACTAGCAGCAAGCAGAGCAAAGTTGTCCAAGAATAGCTTCCATTGGAATGCTAATGGCAATTGAAGAGGCAGGCCAGTGGCAAGCCACTAGCTTCTAGCAGTTTGAAAGTTGCAGACACAGTGCAGGTGTTTTGCGGCTTCCTTCTTGGCCTCCTAGAAGGTGCCGCACTCTCCGTCTCTTGCTTGCCAATATGTTGCCGTGTTCCTCCTATTGTTTGGTTTGTTTTGATTTGTTTTGATGATCTTTTGGCGGGTTTTCGGAATGTTTTGGTGGTGTTTTAGAATGTTTTGTTTTCTCTTGTGTTGTTTTTATTGTCTTGGCAGGTTTTGGAACGTTTGGATTCGTTTTGGCGGGTTTTAAAATATTTTGGCGGTTGTTTGGAATGTTTTGGTTTGCTTTCATTTGTTTTGATTATGTTTTGGCAAGTTATTGAAAGTTTTGATCACTTCTGACTGGTTTTCTAGTATTTTGGCATCTTTTCAGAATGTTTTGATCAGTTTTAGCAGGTTGTAAACTATTTTGTCAGGTTTTTGGAATGTTTTGGTTGGTTTTGATTTGTTTTTATGATGTTTTGCCAAGTTTTTTGAATGATTTGATCAGTTCTGGCTGGTTTTCTAATGTTTTGGCAATTTTCAGAATGTTTTGATGAGTTTTGTGGGTCTAAATTATTTTGGCGGTTTTTGGAATATTTTGGTTGGTTTTGATTTGATTTGATGATGTTTTGTCCGGTTTTCGGAATGTTTTGGTTGGGTTTTAGAATGTTTTGTATTCTCTTGAGTTGTTTTTATTCTGTTGGCAGGTTTTGGAATGTTTGGATTCCTTTTGGCGGGTTTTAAAATATTTTGGCGGGTATTTGGAATGTTTTGGCGGGTATTCGGAATGTTTTGATTAGTTTTGACGGGTTTTGAAATATTTTGGAGGGTTTTTAGAAGGTTTTGATTCTGTTTAGCCCAGTTTTTGGTGTGTTTGGATTAGCTTTGGTGGGCTTTATCATGTTTTGTCAGGTTTTTTCGAATGTATTGATCACTTCTGTCTGGTTTTCTATTTTGGCGGGTTTGAAAATATTTTTGGATTAGTTTTGGCAGGTTTTAAAATATTTTGGCTCTTTGCGCAGAGACGACGGTGCCGGTTGCGGTGCGCTCCGGGGCGCTCCTTCTGCGGAAAGACGGCTGGCAGCGGCACTTGGGACAGCTCCGCGTCTCCGTATTCTGCGTTTCTTGCCTTCTGCATCTCAGCAAAATGCTTTCCCACTAGGTCTAGCAAGGAGAAACTGTGGCAGCTGAGTAGATGTAGCCCGGCCCGCCCTTTGAAGTTGACAAGTTCTTGGCATCTCAGAGCCTCAAGGGAAGAGCAAGGTTATCTATGGTAGGCTGGGGCAGAACTAGCAGCAAGCAGAGCAAAGTTGTCCAAGAATAGCTTCCATTGGAATGCTAATGGCAATTGAAGAGGCAGGCCAGTGGCAAGCCACTATCTTCTAGCAGTTTGAAAGTTGCAGACACAGTGCAGGTGTTGTGCGGCTTCTTTCTTGGCCTCCTAGAAGGTGCCGTGGTGCCGCGCTCTCCGTCTCTTGCTTGCCAATATGTTGCCATGTTCCTCCTATTGTTTGGTTTGTTTTGATTTGTTTTGATGATGTTTTGGCGGGTTTTCGGAATGTTTTGGTGGTGTTTTAGAATGTTTTGTTTTCTCTTGTGTTGTTTTTATTGTCTTGGCAGGTTGTGGAACGTTTGGATTCGTTTTGGCGGGTTTTAAAATATTTTGGCGGGTATTTGGAATGTTTTGGTTTGCTTTCATTTGTTTTGATTATGTTTTGGCAAGTTATTGAAAGTTTTGATCACTTCTGACTGGTTTTCTAGTATTTTGGCATCTTTTCAGAATGTTTTGATCAGTTTTAGCAGGTTGTAAACTATTTTGTCAGGTTTTTGGAATGTTTTGGTTGGTTTTGATTTGTTTTTATGATGTTTTGCCAAGTTTTTTGAATGTTTTGATCAGTTCTGGCTGGTTTTCTAATGTTTTGGCAATTTTCAGAATGTTTTGATGAGTTTTGTGGGTCTAAATCATTTTGGCGGTTTTCGGAATATTTTGGTTGGTTTTGATTTGTTTTTATGATGTTTTGGCGGGTTTTCGGACTGTTTTGGTTGGGTTTTAGAATGTTTTGTATTCTCTTGAGTTGTTTTTATTCTGTTGGCAGGTTTTGGAATGTTTGGATTCCTTTTGGCGGGTTTTAAAATATTTTGGCGGGTATTTGGAATGTTTTGGCGGGTATTCGGAATGTTTTGATTAGTTTTGACGGGTTTTGAAATATTTTGGCGGGTTTTTAGAAGGTTTTGATTCTGTTTAGCCCAGTTTTTGGTGTGTTTGGATTAGCTTTGGTGGGCTTTATCATGTTTTGTCAGGTTTTTTCGAATGTATTGATCACTTCTGTCTGGTTTTCTATTTTGGCGGGTTTGAAAATATTTTTGGATTAGTTTTGGCAGGTTTGAAAATATTTTGGCTCTTTGCGCAGAGACGACGGTGCCGGTTGCGGTGCGCTCCGGGGCGCTCCTTCTGCGGAAAGACGGCTGGCAGCGGCACTTGGGACAGCTCCGCGTCTCCGTATTCTGCGTTTCTTGCCTTCTGCATCTCAGCAAAATGCTTTCCCACTAGGTCTAGCAAGGAGAAACTGTGGCAGCTGAGTAGATGTAGCCCGGCCCGCCCTTTGAAGTTGACAAGTTCTTGGCATCTCAGAGCCTCAAGGGAAGAGCAAGGTTATCTATGGTAGGCTGGGGCAGAACTAGCAGCAAGCAGAGCAAAGTTGTCCAAGAATAGCTTCCATTGGAATGCTAATGGCAATTGAAGAGGCAGGCCAGTGGCAAGCCACTATCTTCTAGCAGTTTGAAAGTTGCAGACACAGTGCAGGTGTTTTGCGGCTTCTTTCTTGGCCTCCTAGAAGGTGCCGCACTCTCCGTCTCTTGCTTGCCAATATGTTGCCGTGTTCCTCCTATTGTTTGGTTTGTTTTGATTTGTTTTGATGATCTTTTGGCGGGTTTTCGGAATGTTTTGGTGGTGTTTTAGAATGTTTTGTTTTCTCTTGTGTTGTTTTTATTGTCTTGGCAGGTTGTGGAACGTTTGGATTCGTTTTGGCGGGTTTTAAAATATTTTGGCGGTTGTTTGGAATGTTTTGGTTTGCTTTCATTTGTTTTGATTATGTTTTGGCAAGTTATTGAAAGTTTGGATCACTTCTGACTGGTTTTCTAGTATTTTGGCATCTTTTCAGAATGTTTTGATCAGTTTTAGCAGGTTGTAAACTATTTTGTCAGGTTTTTGGAATGTTTTGGTTGGTTTTGATTTGTTTTTATGATGTTTTGCCAAGTTTTTTGAATGATTTGATCAGTTCTGGCTGGTTTTCTAATGTTTTGGCAATTTTCAGAATGCTTTGATGAGTTTTGTGGGTCTAAATTATTTTGGCGGTTTTTGGAATATTTTGGTTGGTTTTGATTTGATTTGATGATGTTTTGTCCGGTTTTCGGAATGTTTTGGTTGGGTTTTAGAATGTTTTGTATTCTCTTGAGTTGTTTTTATTCTGTTGGCAGGTTTTGGAATGTTTGGATTCCTTTTGGCGGGTTTTAAAATATTTTGGCGGGTATTTGGAATGTTTTGGCGGGTATTCGGAATGTTTTGATTAGTTTTGACGGGTTTTGAAATATTTTGGAGGGTTTTTAGAAGGTTTTGATTCTGTTTAGCCCAGTTTTTGGTGTGTTTGGATTAGCTTTGGTGGGCTTTATCATGTTTTGTCAGGTTTTTTCGAATGTATTGATCACTTCTGTCTGGTTTTCTATTTTGGCGGTTTTGAAATTATTTTTGGATTAGTTTTGGCAGGTTTTAAAATATTTTGGCTCTTTGCGCAGAGACGACGGTGCCGGTTGCGGTGCGCTCCGGGGCGCTCCTTCTGCGGAAAGACGCCTGGCAGCGGCACTTGGGACAGCTCCGCGTCTCCGTATTCTGCGTTTCTTGCCTTCTGCGTCTCAGCAAAATGCTTTCCCACTAGGTCTAGCAAGGAGAAACTGTGGCAGCTGAGTAGATGTAGCCCGGCCCGCCCTTTGAAGTTGACAAGTTCTTGGCATCTCAGAGCCTCAAGGGAAGAGCAAGGTTATCTATGGTAGGCTGGGGCAGAACTAGCAGCAAGCAGAGCAAAGTTGTCCAAGAATAGCTTCCATTGGAATGCTAATGGCAATTGAAGAGGCAGGCCAGTGGCAAGCCACTATCTTCTAGCAGTTTGAAAGTTGCAGACACAGTGCAGGTGTTGTGCGGCTTCTTTCTTGGCCTCCTAGAAGGTGCCGTGGTGCCGCGCTCTCCGTCTCTTGCTTGCCAATATGTTGCCATGTTCCTCCTATTGTTTGGTTTGTTTTGATTTGTTTTGATGATCTTTTGGCGGGTTTTCGGAATGTTTTGGTGGTGTTTTAGAATGTTTTGTTTTCTCTTGTGTTGTTTTTATTGTCTTGGCAGGTTGTGGAAGGTTTGGATTCGTTTTGGCGGGTTTTAAAATATTTTGGCGGGTATTTGGAATGTTTTGGTTTGCTTTCATTTGTTTTGATTATGTTTTGGCAAGTTATTGAAAGTTTTGATCACTTCTGACTGGTTTTCTAGTATTTTGGCATCTTTTCAGAATGTTTTGATCAGTTTTAGCAGGTTGTAAACTATTTTGTCAGGTTTTTGGAATGTTTTGGTTGGTTTTGATTTGTTTTTATGATGTTTTGCCAAGTTTTTTGAATGTTTTGATCAGTTCTGGCTGGTTTTCTAATGTTTTGGCAATTTTCAGAATGTTTTGATGAGTTTTGTGGGTCTAAATCATTTTGGCGGTTTTCGGAATATTTTGGTTGGTTTTGATTTGTTTTTATGATGTTTTGGCGGGTTTTCGGACTGTTTTGGTTGGGTTTTAGAATGTTTTGTATTCTCTTGAGTTGTTTTTATTGTGTTGGCAGGTTTTGGAATGTTTGGATTCCTTTTGGCGGGTTTTAAAATATTTTGGCGGGTATTTGGAATGTTTTGGCGGGTATTCGGAATGTTTTGATTAGTTTTGACGGGTTTTGAAATATTTTGGCGGGTTTTTAGAAGGTTTTGATTCTGTTTAGCCCAGTTTTTGGTGTGTTTGGATTAGCTTTGGTGGGCTTTATCATGTTTTGTCAGGTTTTTTCGAATGTATTGATCACTTCTGTCTGGTTTTCTATTTTGGCGGGTTTGAAAATATTTTTGGATTAGTTTTGGCAGGTTTGAAAATATTTTGGCTCTTTGCGCAGAGACGACGGTGCCGGTTGCGGTGCGCTCCGGGGCGCTCCTTCTGCGGAAAGACGGCTGGCAGCGGCACTTGGGACAGCTCCGCGTCTCCGTATTCTGCGTTTCTTGCCTTCTGCATCTCAGCAAAATGCTTTCCCACTAGGTCTAGCAAGGAGAAACTGTGGCAGCTGAGTAGATGTAGCCCGGCCCGCCCTTTGAAGTTGACAAGTTCTTGGCATCTCAGAGCCTCAAGGGAAGAGCAAGGTTATCTATGGTAGGCTGGGGCAGAACTAGCAGCAAGCAGAGCAAAGTTGTCCAAGAATAGCTTCCATTGGAATGCTAATGGCAATTGAAGAGGCAGGCCAGTGGCAAGCCACTAGCTTCTAGCAGTTTGAAAGTTGCAGACACAGTGCAGGTGTTGTGCGGCTTCTTTCTTGGCCTCCTAGAAGGTGCCGTGGTGCCGCGCTCTCCGTCTCTTGCTTGCCAATATGTTGCCGTGTTCCTCCTATTGTTTGGTTTGTTTTGATTTGTTTTGATGATGTTTTGGCGGGTTTTCGGAATGTTTTGGTGGTGTTTTAGAATGTTTTGTTTTCTCTTGTGTTGTTTTTATTGTCTTGGCAGGTTGTGGAACGTTTGGATTCGTTTTGGTGGGTTTTAAAATATTTTGGCGGGTATTTGGAATGTTTTGGTTTGCTTTCATTTGTTTTGATTATGTTTTGGCAAGTTATTGAAAGTTTCGATCACTTCTGACTGGTTTTCTAGTATTTTGGGATCTTTTCAGAATGTTTTGATCAGTTTTAGAATGTTTTGTATTCTCTTGAGTTGTTTTTATTGTCTTGGCAGGTTTTGGAATGTTTGGATTGCTTTTGGCGGGTTTTAAAATATTTTGGCGGGTATTTGGAATGTTTTGGCGGGTATTCGGAAGGTTTTGATTAGTTTTGATGGGTTTTGAAATATTTTGGCGGGTTTTTAGAAGGTTTTGACTTGTTTTGATTCTGTTTAGCCCAGTTTTTGGTGTGTTTGGATTAGCTTTGGTGGGCTTTATCATGTTTTGTCAGGTTTTTTCGAATGTATTGATCACTTCTGTCTGGTTTTCTATTTTGGCGGGTTTGAAAATATTTTTGGATGAGTTTTGGCGGGTTTGAAAATATTTTGGCTCTTTGCGCAGAGACGACGGTGCCGGTTGCGGTGCGCTCCGGGGCGCTCCTTCTGCGGAAAGACGGCTGGCAGCGGCACTTGGGACAGCTCCGCGTCTCCGTATTCTGCGTTTCTTGCCTTCTGCATCTCAGCAAAATGCTTTCCCACTAGGTCTAGCAAGGAGAAACTGTGGCAGCTGAGTAGATGTAGCCCGGCCCGCCCTTTGAAGTTGACAAGTTCTTGGCATCTCAGAGCCTCAAGGGAAGAGCAAGGTTATCTATGGTAGGCTGGGGCAGAACTAGCAGCAAGCAGAGCAAAGTTGTCCAAGAATAGCTTCCATTGGAATGCTAATGGCAATTGAAGAGGCAGGCCAGTGGCAAGCCACTAGCTTCTAGCAGTTTGAAAGTTGCAGACACAGTGCAGGTGTTTTGCGGCTTCCTTCTTGGCCTCCTAGAAGGTGCCGCACTCTCCGTCTCTTGCTTGCCAATATGTTGCCGTGTTCCTCCTATTGTTTGGTTTGTTTTGATTTGTTTTGATGATCTTTTGGCGGGTTTTCGGAATGTTTTGGTGGTGTTTTAGAATGTTTTGTTTTCTCTTGTGTTGTTTTTATTGTCTTGGCAGGTTTTGGAACGTTTGGATTCGTTTTGGCGGGTTTTAAAATATTTTGGCGGTTGTTTGGAATGTTTTGGTTTGCTTTCATTTGTTTTGATTATGTTTTGGCAAGTTATTGAAAGTTTTGATCACTTCTGACTGGTTTTCTAGTATTTTGGCATCTTTTCAGAATGTTTTGATCAGTTTTAGCAGGTTGTAAACTATTTTGTCAGGTTTTTGGAATGTTTTGGTTGGTTTTGATT
This sequence comes from Passer domesticus, assembly GCF_036417665.1. Taxonomy (NCBI): domain Eukaryota; kingdom Metazoa; phylum Chordata; class Aves; order Passeriformes; family Passeridae; genus Passer; species Passer domesticus. The sequence goes on from NC_087474.1 coordinate 62,674,458, forward strand.
TGTTTTTATGATGTTTTGCCAAGTTTTTTGAATGATTTGATCAGTTCTGGCTGGTTTTCTAATGTTTTGGCAATTTTCAGAATGTTTTGATGAGTTTTGTGGGTCTAAATTATTTTGGCGGTTTTTGGAATATTTTGGTTGGTTTTGATTTGATTTGATGATGTTTTGTCCGGTTTTCGGAATGTTTTGGTTGGGTTTTAGAATGTTTTGTATTCTCTTGAGTTGTTTTTATTCTGTTGGCAGGTTTTGGAATGTTTGGATTCCTTTTGGCGGGTTTTAAAATATTTTGGCGGGTATTTGGAATGTTTTGGCGGGTATTCGGAATGTTTTGATTAGTTTTGACGGGTTTTGAAATATTTTGGAGGGTTTTTAGAAGGTTTTGATTCTGTTTAGCCCAGTTTTTGGTGTGTTTGGATTAGCTTTGGTGGGCTTTATCATGTTTTGTCAGGTTTTTTCGAATGTATTGATCACTTCTGTCTGGTTTTCTATTTTGGCGGGTTTGAAAATATTTTTGGATTAGTTTTGGCAGGTTTTAAAATATTTTGGCTCTTTGCGCAGAGACGACGGTGCCGGTTGCGGTGCGCTCCGGGGCGCTCCTTCTGCGGAAAGACGCCTGGCAGCGGCACTTGGGACAGCTCCGCGTCTCCGTATTCTGCGTTTCTTGCCTTCTGCATCTCAGCAAAATGCTTTCCCACTAGGTCTAGCAAGGAGAAACTGTGGCAGCTGAGTAGATGTAGCCCGGCCCGCCCTTTGAAGTTGACAAGTTCTTGGCATCTCAGAGCCTCAAGGGAAGAGCAAGGTTATCTATGGTAGGCTGGGGCAGAACTAGCAGCAAGCAGAGCAAAGTTGTCCAAGAATAGCTTCCATTGGAATGCTAATGGCAATTGAAGAGGCAGGCCAGTGGCAAGCCACTATCTTCTAGCAGTTTGAAAGTTGCAGACACAGTGCAGGTGTTGTGCGGCTTCTTTCTTGGCCTCCTAGAAGGTGCCGTGGTGCCGCGCTCTCCGTCTCTTGCTTGCCAATATGTTGCCATGTTCCTCCTATTGTTTGGTTTGTTTTGATTTGTTTTGATGATCTTTTGGCGGGTTTTCGGAATGTTTTGGTGGTGTTTTAGAATGTTTTGTTTTCTCTTGTGTTGTTTTTATTGTCTTGGCAGGTTGTGGAAGGTTTGGATTCGTTTTGGCGGGTTTTAAAATATTTTGGCGGGTATTTGGAATGTTTTGGTTTGCTTTCATTTGTTTTGATTATGTTTTGGCAAGTTATTGAAAGTTTTGATCACTTCTGACTGGTTTTCTAGTATTTTGGCATCTTTTCAGAATGTTTTGATCAGTTTTAGCAGGTTGTAAACTATTTTGTCAGGTTTTTGGAATGTTTTGGTTGGTTTTGATTTGTTTTTATGATGTTTTGCCAAGTTTTTTGAATGTTTTGATCAGTTCTGGCTGGTTTTCTAATGTTTTGGCAATTTTCAGAATGTTTTGATGAGTTTTGTGGGTCTAAATCATTTTGGCGGTTTTCGGAATATTTTGGTTGGTTTTGATTTGTTTTTATGATGTTTTGGCGGGTTTTCGGACTGTTTTGGTTGGGTTTTAGAATGTTTTGTATTCTCTTGAGTTGTTTTTATTCTGTTGGCAGGTTTTGGAATGTTTGGATTCCTTTTGGCGGGTTTTAAAATATTTTGGCGGGTATTTGGAATGTTTTGGCGGGTATTCGGAATGTTTTGATTAGTTTTGACGGGTTTTGAAATATTTTGGCGGGTTTTTAGAAGGTTTTGATTCTGTTTAGCCCAGTTTTTGGTGTGTTTGGATTAGCTTTGGTGGGCTTTATCATGTTTTGTCAGGTTTTTTCGAATGTATTGATCACTTCTGTCTGGTTTTCTATTTTGGCGGGTTTGAAAATATTTTTGGATTAGTTTTGGCAGGTTTGAAAATATTTTGGCTCTTTGCGCAGAGACGACGGTGCCGGTTGCGGTGCGCTCCGGGGCGCTCCTTCTGCGGAAAGACGCCTGGCAGCGGCACTTGGGACAGCTCCGCGTCTCCGTATTCTGCGTTTCTTGCCTTCTGCATCTCAGCAAAATGCTTTCCCACTAGGTCTAGCAAGGAGAAACTGTGGCAGCTGAGTAGATGTAGCCCGGCCCGCCCTTTGAAGTTGAAAAGTTCTTGGCATCTCAGAGCCTCAAGGGAAGAGCAAGGTTATCTATGGTAGGCTGGGGCAGAACTAGCAGCAAGCAGAGCAAAGTTGTCCAAGAATAGCTTCCATTGGAATGCTAATGGCAATTGAAGAGGCAGGCCAGTGGCAAGCCACTAGCTTCTAGCAGTTTGAAAGTTGCAGACACAGTGCAGGTGTTGTGCGGCTTCTTTCTTGGCCTCCTAGAAGGTGCCGTGGTGCTGCGCTCTCCGTCTCTTGCTTGCCAATATGTTGCCGTGTTCCTCCTATTGTTTGGTTTGTTTTGATTTGTTTTGATGATGTTTTGGCGGGTTTTCGGAATGTTTTGGTGGTGTTTTAGAATGTTTTGTTTTCTCTTGTGTTGTTTTTATTGTCTTGGCAGGTTGTGGAACGTTTGGATTCGTTTTGGTGGGTTTTAAAATATTTTGGCGGGTATTTGGAATGTTTTGGTTTGCTTTCATTTGTTTTGATTATGTTTTGGCAAGTTATTGAAAGTTTCGATCACTTCTGACTGGTTTTCTAGTATTTTGGGATCTTTTCAGAATGTTTTGATCAGTTTTAGAATGTTTTGTATTCTCTTGAGTTGTTTTTATTGTCTTGGCAGGTTTTGGAATGTTTGGATTGCTTTTGGCGGGTTTTAAAATATTTTGGCGGGTATTTGGAATGTTTTGGCGGTTATTCGGAAGGTTTTGATTAGTTTTGATGGGTTTTGAAATATTTTGGCGGGTTTTTAGAAGGTTTTGACTTGTTTTGATTCTGTTTAGCCCAGTTTTTGGTGTGTTTGGATTAGCTTTGGTGGGCTTTATCATGTTTTGTCAGGTTTTTTCGAATGTATTGATCACTTCTGTCTGGTTTTCTATTTTGGCGGGTTTGAAAATATTTTTGGATGAGTTTTGGCGGCTTTGAATATATTATGGCTCTTTGCGCAGAGACGACGGTGCCGGTTGCGGTGCGCTCCGGGGCGCTCCTTCTGCGGAAAGACGGCTGGCAGCGGCACTTGGGACAGCTCCGCGTCTCCGTATTCTGCGTTTCTTGCCTTCTGCATCTCAGCAAAATGCTTTCCCACTAGGTCTAGCAAGGAGAAACTGTGGCAGCTGAGTAGATGTAGCCCGGCCCGCCCTTTGAAGTTGACAAGTTCTTGGCATCTCAGAGCCTCAAGGGAAGAGCAAGGTTATCTATGGTAGGCTGGGGCAGAACTAGCAGCAAGCAGAGCAAAGTTGTCCAAGAATAGCTTCCATTGGAATGCTAATGGCAATTGAAGAGGCAGGCCAGTGGCAAGCCACTAGCTTCTAGCAGTTTGAAAGTTGCAGACACAGTGCAGGTGTTTTGCGGCTTCCTTCTTGGCCTCCTAGAAGGTGCCGCACTCTCCGTCTCTTGCTTGCCAATATGTTGCCGTGTTCCTCCTATTGTTTGGTTTGTTTTGATTTGTTTTGATGATCTTTTGGCGGGTTTTCGGAATGTTTTGGTGGTGTTTTAGAATGTTTTGTTTTCTCTTGTGTTGTTTTTATTGTCTTGGAAGGTTTTGGAACGTTTGGATTCGTTTTGGTGGGTTTTAAAATATTTTGGCGGGTATTTGGAATGTTTTGGTTTGCTTTCATTTGTTTTGATTATGTTTTGGCAAGTTATTGAAAGTTTCGATCACTTCTGACTGGTTTTCTAGTATTTTGGGATCTTTTCAGAATGTTTTGATCAGTTTTAGAATGTTTTGTATTCTCTTGAGTTGTTTTTATTGTCTTGGCAGGTTTTGGAATGTTTGGATTGCTTTTGGCGGGTTTTAAAATATTTTGGCGGGTATTTGGAATGTTTTGGCGGTTATTCGGAAGGTTTTGATTAGTTTTGATGGGTTTTGAAATATTTTGGCGGGTTTTTAGAAGGTTTTGACTTGTTTTGATTCTGTTTAGCCCAGTTTTTGGTGTGTTTGGATTAGCTTTGGTGGGCTTTATCATGTTTTGTCAGGTTTTTTCGAATGTATTGATCACTTCTGTCTGGTTTTCTATTTTGGCGGGTTTGAAAATATTTTTGGATGAGTTTTGGCGGCTTTGAATATATTATGGCTCTTTGCTCAGAGACGACGGTGCCGGTTGCGGTGCGCTCCGGGGCGCTCCTTCTGCGGAAAGACACCTGGCAGCGGCACTTGGGACAGCTCCGCGTCTCCGTATTCTGCGTTTCTTGCCTTCTGCATCTCAGCAAAATGCTTTCCCACTAGGTCTAGCAAGGAGAAACTGTGGCAGCTGAGTAGATGTAGCCCGGCCCGCCCTTTGAAGTTGACAAGTTCTTGGCATCTCAGAGCCTCAAGGGAAGAGCAAGGTTATCTATGGTAGGCTGGGGCAGAACTAGCAGCAAGCAGAGCAAAGTTGTCCAAGAATAGCTTCCATTGGAATGCTAATGGCAATTGAAGAGGCAGGCCAGTGGCAAGCCACTAGCTTCTAGCAGTTTGAAAGTTGCAGACACAGTGCAGGTGTTTTGCGGCTTCCTTCTTGGCCTCCTAGAAGGTGCCGCACTCTCCGTCTCTTGCTTGCCAATATGTTGCCGTGTTCCTCCTATTGTTTGGTTTGTTTTGATTTGTTTTGATGATCTTTTGGCGGGTTTTCGGAATGTTTTGGTGGTGTTTTAGAATGTTTTGTTTTCTCTTGTGTTGTTTTTATTGTCTTGGAAGGTTTTGGAACGTTTGGATTCGTTTTGGTGGGTTTTAAAATATTTTGGCGGGTATTTGGAATGTTTTGGTTTGCTTTCATTTGTTTTGATTATGTTTTGGCAAGTTATTGAAAGTTTCGATCACTTCTGACTGGTTTTCTAGTATTTTGGGATCTTTTCAGAATGTTTTGATCAGTTTTAGAATGTTTTGTATTCTCTTGAGTTGTTTTTATTGTCTTGGCAGGTTTTGGAATGTTTGGATTGCTTTTGGCGGGTTTTAAAATATTTTGGCGGGTATTTGGAATGTTTTGGCGGTTATTCGGAAGGTTTTGATTAGTTTTGATGGGTTTTGAAATATTTTGGCGGGTTTTTAGAAGGTTTTGACTTGTTTTGATTCTGTTTAGCCCAGTTTTTGGTGTGTTTGGATTAGCTTTGGTGGGCTTTATCATGTTTTGTCAGGTTTTTTCGAATGTATTGATCACTTCTGTCTGGTTTTCTATTTTGGCGGGTTTGAAAATATTTTTGGATGAGTTTTGGCGGCTTTGAATATATTATGGCTCTTTGCTCAGAGACGACGGTGCTGGTTGCGGTGCGCTCCGGGGCGCTCCTTCTGCGGAAAGACACCTGGCAGCGGCACTTGGGACAGCTCCGCGTCTCCGTATTCTGCGTTTCTTGCCTTCTGCATCTCAGCAAAATGCTTTCCCACTAGGTCTAGCAAGGAGAAACTGTGGCAGCTGAGTAGATGTAGCCCGGCCCGCCCTTTGAAGTTGACAAGTTCTTGGCATCTCAGAGCCTCAAGGGAAGAGCAAGGTTATCTATGGTAGGCTGGGGCAGAACTAGCAGCAAGCAGAGCAAAGTTGTCCAAGAATAGCTTCCATTGGAATGCTAATGGCAATTGAAGAGGCAGGCCAGTGGCAAGCCACTAGCTTCTAGCAGTTTGAAAGTTGCAGACACAGTGCAGGTGTTTTGCGGCTTCCTTCTTGGCCTCCTAGAAGGTGCCGCACTCTCCGTCTCTTGCTTGCCAATATGTTGCCGTGTTCCTCCTATTGTTTGGTTTGTTTTGATTTGTTTTGATGATCTTTTGGCGGGTTTTCGGAATGTTTTGGTGGTGTTTTAGAATGTTTTGTTTTCTCTTGTGTTGTTTTTATTGTCTTGGAAGGTTTTGGAAAGTTTGGATTCGTTTTGGCGGGTTTTAAAATATTTTGGCGGTTGTTTGGAATGTTTTGGTTTGCTTTCATTTGTTTTGATTATGTTTTGGCAAGTTATTGAAAGTTTCGATCACTTCTGACTGGTTTTCTAGTATTTTGGCATCTTTTCAGAATGTTTTGATCAGTTTTAGCAGGTTGTAAACTATTTTGTCAGGTTTTTGGAATGTTTTGGTTGGTTTTGATTTGTTTTTATGATGTTTTGCCAAGTTTTTTGAATGTTTTGATCAGTTCTGGCTGGTTTTCTAATGTTTTGGCAATTTTCAGAATGTTTTGATGAGTTTTGTGGGTCTAAATTATTTTGGCGGTTTTTGGAATATTTTGGTTGGTTTTGATTTGATTTGATGATGTTTTGTCCGGTTTTCGGAATGTTTTGGTTGGGTTTTAGAATGTTTTGTATTCTCTTGAGTTGTTTTTATTCTGTTGGCAGGTTTTGGAATGTTTGGATTTGTTTTGGCGGGTTTTAAAATATTTTGGCGGGTATTTGGAATGTTTTGGCGGGTATTCGGAATGTTTTGATTAGTTTTGGCGGGTTTTGAAATATTTTGGCGGGTTTTTAGAAGGTTTTGATTCTGTTTAGCCCAGTTTTTGGTGTGTTTGGATTAGCTTTGGTGGGCTTTATCATGTTTTGTCAGGTTTTTTCGAATGTATTGATCACTTCTGTCTGGTTTTCTATTTTGGCGGGTTTGAAAATATTTTTGGATTAGTTTTGGCAGGTTTGAAAATATTTTGGCTCTTTGCGCAGAGACGACGGTGCCGGTTGCGGTGCGCTCCGGGGCGCCCCTTCTGCGGAAAGACGCCTGGCAGCGGCACTTGGGACAGCTCCGCGTCTCCGTATTCTGCGTTTCTTGCCTTCTGCATCTCAGCAAAATGCTTTCCCACTAGGTCTAGCAAGGAGAAACTGTGGCAGCTGAGTAGATGTAGCCCGGCCCGCCCTTTGAAGTTGACAAGTTCTTGGCATCTCAGAGCCTCAAGGGAAGAGCAAGGTTATCTATGGTAGGCTGGGGCAGAACTAGCAGCAAGCAGAGCAAAGTTGTCCAAGAATAGCTTCCATTGGAATGCTAATGGCAATTGAAGAGGCAGGCCAGTGGCAAGCCACTAGCTTCTAGCAGTTTGAAAGTTGCAGACACAGTACAGGTGTTGTGCGGCTTCTTTCTTGGCCTCCTAGAAGGTGCCGCACTCTCCGTCTCTTGCTTGCCAATATGTTGCCGTGTTCCTCCTATTGTTTGGTTTGTTTTGATTTGTTTTGATGATGTTTTGGCGGGTTTTCGGAATGTTTTGGTGGTGTTTTAGAATGTTTTGTTTTCTCTTGTGTTGTTTTTATTGTCTTGGCAGGTTGTGGAACGTTTGGATTCGTTTTGGCGGGTTTTAAAATATTTTGGCGGGTATTTGGAATGTTTTGGTTTGCTTTCATTTGTTTTGATTATGTTTTGGCAAGTTATTGAAAGTTTCGATCACTTCTGACTGGTTTTCTAGTATTTTGGGATCTTTTCAGAATGTTTTGATCAGTTTTAGAATGTTTTGTATTCTCTTGAGTTGTTTTTATTGTCTTGGCAGGTTTTGGAATGTTTGGATTGCTTTTGGCGGGTTTTAAAATATTTTGGCGGGTATTTGGAATGTTTTGGCGGTTATTCGGAAGGTTTTGATTAGTTTTGATGGGTTTTGAAATATTTTGGCGGTTTTTTAGAAGGTTTTGACTTGTTTTGATTCTGTTTAGCCCAGTTTTTGGTGTGTTTGGATTAGCTTTGGTGGGCTTTATCATGTTTTGTCAGGTTTTTTCGAATGTATTGATCACTTCTGTCTGGTTTTCTATTTTGGCGGGTTTGAAAATATTTTTGGATGAGTTTTGGCGGCTTTGAATATATTATGGCTCTTTGCTCAGAGACGACGGTGCCGGTTGCGGTGCGCTCCGGGGCGCTCCTTCTGCGGAAAGACACCTGGCAGCGGCACTTGGGACAGCTCCGCGTCTCCGTATTCTGCGTTTCTTGCCTTCTGCATCTCAGCAAAATGCTTTCCCACTAGGTCTAGCAAGGAGAAACTGTGGCAGCTGAGTAGATGTAGCCCGGCCCGCCCTTTGAAGTTGACAAGTTCTTGGCATCTCAGAGCCTCAAGGGAAGAGCAAGGTTATCTATGGTAGGCTGGGGCAGAACTAGCAGCAAGCAGAGCAAAGTTGTCCAAGAATAGCTTCCATTGGAATGCTAATGGCAATTGAAGAGGCAGGCCAGTGGCAAGCCACTAGCTTCTAGCAGTTTGAAAGTTGCAGACACAGTGCAGGTGTTTTGCGGCTTCCTTCTTGGCCTCCTAGAAGGTGCCGCACTCTCCGTCTCTTGCTTGCCAATATGTTGCCGTGTTCCTCCTATTGTTTGGTTTGTTTTGATTTGTTTTGATGATCTTTTGGCGGGTTTTCGGAATGTTTTGGTGGTGTTTTAGAATGTTTTGTTTTCTCTTGTGTTGTTTTTATTGTCTTGGAAGGTTTTGGAACGTTTGGATTCGTTTTGGCGGGTTTTAAAATATTTTGGCGGTTGTTTGGAATGTTTTGGTTTGCTTTCATTTGTTTTGATTATGTTTTGGCAAGTTATTGAAAGTTTCGATCACTTCTGACTGGTTTTCTAGTATTTTGGCATCTTTTCAGAATGTTTTGATCAGTTTTAGCAGGTTGTAAACTATTTTGTCAGGTTTTTGGAATGTTTTGGTTGGTTTTGATTTGTTTTTATGATGTTTTGCCAAGTTTTTTGAATGTTTTGATCAGTTCTGGCTGGTTTTCTAATGTTTTGGCAATTTTCAGAATGTTTTGATGAGTTTTGTGGGTCTAAATTATTTTGGCGGTTTTTGGAATATTTTGGTTGGTTTTGATTTGATTTGATGATGTTTTGTCCGGTTTTCGGAATGTTTTGGTTGGGTTTTAGAATGTTTTGTATTCTCTTGAGTTGTTTTTATTCTGTTGGCAGGTTTTGGAATGTTTGGATTTGTTTTGGCGGGTTTTAAAATATTTTGGCGGGTATTTGGAATGTTTTGGCGGGTATTCGGAATGTTTTGATTAGTTTTGGCGGGTTTTGAAATATTTTGGCGGGTTTTTAGAAGGTTTTGATTCTGTTTAGCCCAGTTTTTGGTGTGTTTGGATTAGCTTTGGTGGGCTTTATCATGTTTTGTCAGGTTTTTTCGAATGTATTGATCACTTCTGTCTGGTTTTCTATTTTGGCGGGTTTGAAAATATTTTTGGATTAGTTTTGGCAGGTTTGAAAATATTTTGGCTCTTTGCGCAGAGACGACGGTGCCGGTTGCGGTGCGCTCCGGGGCGCTCCTTCTGCGGAAAGACGCCTGGCAGCGGCACTTGGGACAGCTCCGCGTCTCCGTATTCTGCGTTTCTTGCCTTCTGCATCTCAGCAAAATGCTTTCCCACTAGGTCTAGCAAGGAGAAACTGTGGCAGCTGAGTAGATGTAGCCCGGCCCGCCCTTTGAAGTTGAAAAGTTCTTGGCATCTCAGAGCCTCAAGGGAAGAGCAAGGTTATCTATGGTAGGCTGGGGCAGAACTAGCAGCAAGCAGAGCAAAGTTGTCCAAGAATAGCTTCCATTGGAATGCTAATGGCAATTGAAGAGGCAGGCCAGTGGCAAGCCACTAGCTTCTAGCAGTTTGAAAGTTGCAGACACAGTACAGGTGTTGTGCGGCTTCTTTCTTGGCCTCCTAGAAGGTGCCGCACTCTCCGTCTCTTGCTTGCCAATATGTTGCCGTGTTCCTCCTATTGTTTGGTTGGTTTTGATTTGTTTTGATGATGTTTTGGCGGGTTTTCGGAATGTTTTGGTTGGGTTTTAGAATGTTTTGTATTCTCTTGAGTTGTTTTTATTGTCTTGGCAGGTTTTGGAATGTTTGGATTCCTTTTGGCGGGTTTTAAAATATTTTGGCGTGTATTTGGAATGTTTTGGCGGGTATTCGGAATGTTTTGATTAGTTTTGACGGGTTTTGAAATATTTTGGAGGGTTTTTAGAAGGTTTTGATTCTGTTTAGCCCAGTTTTTGGTGTGTTTGGATTAGCTTTGGTGGGCTTTATCATGTTTTGTCAGGTTTTTTCGAATGTATTGATCACTTCTGTCTGGTTTTCTATTTTGGCGGGTTTGAAAATATTTTTGGATGAGTTTTGGCGGGTTTGAAAATATTTTGGCTCTTTGCGCAGAGATGACGGTGCCGGTTGCGGTGCGCTCCGGGGCGCTCCTTCTGCGGAAAGACGCCTGGCAGCGGCACTTGGGACAGCTCCGCGTCTCCGTATTCTGCGTTTCTTGCCTTCTGCATCTCAGCAAAATGCTTTCCCACTAGGTCTAGCAAGGAGAAACTGTGGCAGCTGAGTAGATGTAGCCCGGCCCGCCCTTTGAAGTTGACAAGTTCTTGGCATCTCAGAGCCTCAAGGGAAGAGCAAGGTTATCTATGGTAGGCTGGGGCAGAACTAGCAGCAAGCAGAGCAAAGTTGTCCAAGAATAGCTTCCATTGGAATGCTAATGGCAATTGAAGAGGCAGGCCAGTGGCAAGCCACTAGCTTCTAGCAGTTTGAAAGTTGCAGACACAGTGCAGGTGTTGTGCGGCTTCTTTCTTGGCCTCCTAGAAGGTGCCGTGGTGCCGCGCTCTCCGTCTCTTGCTTGCCAATATGTTGCCGTGTTCCTCCTATTGTTTGGTTTGTTTTGATTTGTTTTGATGATGTTTTGGCGGGTTTTCGGAATGTTTTGGTGGTGTTTTAGAATGTTTTGTTTTCTCTTGTGTTGTTTTTATTGTCTTGGCAGGTTGTGGAACGTTTGGATTCGTTTTGGTGGGTTTTAAAATATTTTGGCGGGTATTTGGAATGTTTTGGTTTGCTTTCATTTGTTTTGATTATGTTTTGGCAAGTTATTGAAAGTTTCGATCACTTCTGACTGGTTTTCTAGTATTTTGGGATCTTTTCAGAATGTTTTGATCAGTTTTAGAATGTTTTGTATTCTCTTGAGTTGTTTTTATTGTCTTGGCAGGTTTTGGAATGTTTGGATTGCTTTTGGCGGGTTTTAAAATATTTTGGCGGGTATTTGGAATGTTTTGGCGGGTATTCGGAAGGTTTTGATTAGTTTTGATGGGTTTTGAAATATTTTGGCGGGTTTTTAGAAGGTTTTGACTTGTTTTGATTCTGTTTAGCCCAGTTTTTGGTGTGTTTGGATTAGCTTTGGTGGGCTTTATCATGTTTTGTGAGGTTTTTTCGAATGTATTGATCACTTCTGTCTGGTTTTCTATTTTGGCGGGTTTGAAAATATTTTTGGATGAGTTTTGGCGGGTTTGAAAATATTTTGGCTCTTTGCGCAGAGACGACGGTGCCGGTTGCGGTGCGCTCCGGGGCGCTCCTTCTGCGGAAAGACGCCTGGCAGCGGCACTTGGGACAGCTCCGCGTCTCCGTATTCTGCGTTTCTTGCCTTCTGCATCTCAGCAAAATGCTTTCCCACTAGGTCTAGCAAGGAGAAACTGTGGCAGCTGAGTAGATGTAGCCCGGCCCGCCCTTTGAAGTTGAAAAGTTCTTGGCATCTCAGAGCCTCAAGGGAAGAGCAAGGTTATCTATGGTAGGCTGGGGCAGAACTAGCAGCAAGCAGAGCAAAGTTGTCCAAGAATAGCTTCCATTGGAATGCTAATGGCAATTGAAGAGGCAGGCCAGTGGCAAGCCACTATCTTCTAGCAGTTTGAAAGTTGCAGACACAGTGCAGGTGTTTTGCGGCTTCCTTCTTGGCCTCCTAGAAGGTGCCGCACTCTCCGTCTCTTGCTTGCCAATATGTTGCCGTGTTCCTCCTATTGTTTGGTTTGTTTTGATTTGTTTTGATGATCTTTTGGCGGGTTTTCGGAATGTTTTGGTGGTGTTTTAGAATGTTTTGTTTTCTCTTGTGTTGTTTTTATTGTCTTGGCAGGTTGTGGAACGTTTGGATTCGTTTTGGCGGGTTTTAAAATATTTTGGCGGGTATTTGGAATGTTTTGGTTTGCTTTCATTTGTTTTGATTATGTTTTGGCAAGTTATTGAAAGTTTCGATCACTTCTGACTGGTTTTCTAGTATTTTGGCATCTTTTCAGAATGTTTTGATCAGTTTTAGCAGGTTGTAAAGTATTTTGTCAGGTTTTCGGAATGTTTTGGTTGGTTTTGATTTGTTTTTATGATGTTTTGCCAAGTTTTTTGAATGTTTTGATCAGTTCTGGCTGGTTTTCTAATGTTTTGGCAATTTTCAGAATGTTTTGATGAGTTTTGTGGGTCTAAATCATTTTGGCGGTTTTCGGAATATTTTGGTTGGTTTTGATTTGTTTTTATGATGTTTTGGCGGGTTTTCGGAATGTTTTGGTTGGGTTTTAGAATGTTTTGTATTCTCTTGAGTTGTTTTTATTGTCTTGGCAGGTTTTGGAATGTTTGGATTCCTTTTGGCGGGTTTTAAAATATTTTGGCGTGTATTTGGAATGTTTTGGCGGGTATTCGGAAGGTTTTGATTAGTTTTGACGGGTTTTGAAATATTTTGGAGGGTTTTTAGAAGGTTTTGATTCTGTTTAGCCCAGTTTTTGGTGTGTTTGGATTAGCTTTGGTGGGCTTTATCATGTTTTGTCAGGTTTTTTCGAATGTATTGATCACTTCTGTCTGGTTTTCTATTTTGGCGGGTTTGAAAATATTTTTGGATTAGTTTTGGCAGGTTTTAAAATATTTTGGCTCTTTGCGCAGAGATGACGGTGCCGGTTGCGGTGCGCTCCGGGGCGCTCCTTCTGCGGAAAGACGCCTGGCAGCGGCACTTGGGACAGCTCCGCGTCTCCGTATTCTGCGTTTCTTGCCTTCTGCATCTCAGCAAAATGCTTTCCCACTAGGTCTAGCAAGGAGAAACTGTGGCAGCTGAGTAGATGTAGCCCGGCCCGCCCTTTGAAGTTGAAAAGTTCTTGGCATCTCAGAGCCTCAAGGGAAGAGCAAGGTTATCTATGGTAGGCTGGGGCAGAACTAGCAGCAAGCAGAGCAAAGTTGTCCAAGAATAGCTTCCATTGGAATGCTAATGGCAATTGAAGAGGCAGGCCAGTGGCAAGCCACTAGCTTCTAGCAGTTTGAAAGTTGCAGACACAGTGCAGGTGTTGTGCGGCTTCTTTCTTGGCCTCCTAGAAGGTGCCGTGGTGCCGCGCTCTCCGTCTCTTGCTTGCCAATATGTTGCCGTGTTCCTCCTATTGTTTGGTTTGTTTTGATTTGTTTTGATGATGTTTTGGCGGGTTTTCGGAATGTTTTGGTGGTGTTTTAGAATGTTTTGTTTTCTCTTGTGTTGTTTTTATTGTCTTGGCAGGTTGTGGAACGTTTGGATTCGTTTTGGTGGGTTTTAAAATATTTTGGCGGGTATTTGGAATGTTTTGGTTTGCTTTCATTTGTTTTGATTATGTTTTGGCAAGTTATTGAAAGTTTCGATCACTTCTGACTGGTTTTCTAGTGTTTTGGGATCTTTTCAGAATGTTTTGATCAGTTTTAGAATGTTTTGTATTCTCTTGAGTTGTTTTTATTGTCTTGGCAGGTTTTGGAATGTTTGGATTCCTTTGGCGGGTTTTAAAATATTTTGGCGGGTATTTGGAATGTTTTGGCGGGTATTCGGAATGTTTTGATTAGTTTTGACGGGTTTTGAAATATTTTGGCGGGTTTTTAGAAGGTTTTGACTTGTTTTGATTCTGTTCAGCCCAGTTTTTGGTGTGTTTGGATTAGCTTTGGTGGGCTTTATCATGTTTTGTCAGGTTTTTTCGAATGTATTGATCACTTCTGTCTGGTTTTCTATTTTGGCGGGTTTGAAAATATTTTTGGATTAGTTTTGGCGGGTTTTAAAATATTTTGGCTCTTTGCGCAGAGACGACGGTGCCGGTTGCGGTGCGCTGCGGGGCGCTCCTTCTGCGGAAAGACGGCTGGCAGCGGCACTTGGGACAGCTCCGCGTCTCCGTATTCTGCGTTTCTTGCCTTCTGCATCTCAGCAAAATGCTTTCCCACTAGGTCTAGCAAGGAGAAACTGTGGCAGCTGAGTAGATGTAGCCCGGCCCGCCCTTTGAAGTTGACAAGTTCTTGGCATCTCAGAGCCTCAAGGGAAGAGCAAGGTTATCTATGGTAGGCTGGGGCAGAACTAGCAGCAAGCAGAGCAAAGTTGTCCAAGAATAGCTTCCATTGGAATGCTAATGGCAATTGAAGAGGCAGGCCAGTGGCAAGCCACTAGCTTCTAGCAGTTTGAAAGTTGCAGACACAGTGCAGGTGTTGTGCGGCTTCTTTCTTGGCCTCCTAGAAGGTGCCGTGGTGCCGCGCTCTCCGTCTCTTGCTTGCCAATATGTTGCCATGTTCCTCCTATTGTTTGGTTTGTTTTGATTTGTTTTGATGATCTTTTGGCGGGTTTTCGGAATGTTTTGGTGGTGTTTTAGAATGTTTTGTTTTCTCTTGTGTTGTTTTTATTGTCTTGGCAGGTTGTGGAACGTTTGGATTCGTTTTGGTGGGTTTTAAAATATTTTGGCGGGTATTTGGAATGTTTTGGTTTGCTTTCATTTGTTTTGATTATGTTTTGGCAAGTTATTGAAAGTTTCGATCACTTCTGACTGGTTTTCTAGTATTTTGGCATCTTTTCAGAATGTTTTGATCAGTTTTAGAATGTTTTGTATTCTCTTGAGTTGTTTTTATTGTCTTGGCAGGTTTTGGAATGTTTTGGCATTCCTTTTGGCGGGTTTTAAAATATTTTGGCGGGTATTTGGAATGTTTTGGCGGGTATTCGGAAGGTTTTGATTAGTTTTGACGGGTTTTGAAATATTTTGGCGGGTTTTTAGAAGGTTTTGACTTGTTTTGATTCTGTTTAGCCCAGTTTTTGGTGTGTTTGGATTAGCTTTGGTGGGCTTTATCATGTTTTGTCAGGTTTTTTCGAATGTATTGATCACTTCTGTCTGGTTTTCTATTTTGGCGGGTTTGAAAATATTTTTGGATGAGTTTTGGCGGCTTTGAATATATTATGGCTCTTTGCTCAGAGACGACGGTGCCGGTTGCGGTGCGCTCCGGGGCGCTCCTTCTGCGGAAAGACACCTGGCAGCGGCACTTGGGACAGCTCCGCGTCTCCGTATTCTGCGTTTCTTGCCTTCTGCATCTCAGCAAAATGCTTTCCCACTAGGTCTAGCAAGGAGAAACTGTGGCAGCTGAGTAGATGTAGCCCGGCCCGCCCTTTGAAGTTGACAAGTTCTTGGCATCTCAGAGCCTCAAGGGAAGAGCAAGGTTATCTATGGTAGGCTGGGGCAGAACTAGCAGCAAGCAGAGCAAAGTTGTCCAAGAATAGCTTCCATTGGAATGCTAATGGCAATTGAAGAGGCAGGCCAGTGGCAAGCCACTAGCTTCTAGCAGTTTGAAAGTTGCAGACACAGTGCAGGTGTTTTGCGGCTTCCTTCTTGGCCTCCTAGAAGGTGCCGCACTCTCCGTCTCTTGCTTGCCAATATGTTGCCGTGTTCCTCCTATTGTTTGGTTTGTTTTGATTTGTTTTGATGATCTTTTGGCGGGTTTTCGGAATGTTTTGGTGGTGTTTTAGAATGTTTTGTTTTCTCTTGTGTTGTTTTTATTGTCTTGGAAGGTTTTGGAACGTTTGGATTCGTTTTGGCGGGTTTTAAAATATTTTGGCGGTTGTTTGGAATGTTTTGGTTTGCTTTCATTTGTTTTGATTATGTTTTGGCAAGTTATTGAAAGTTTCGATCACTTCTGACTGGTTTTCTAGTATTTTGGCATCTTTTCAGAATGTTTTGATCAGTTTTAGCAGGTTGTAAACTATTTTGTCAGGTTTTTGGAATGTTTTGGTTGGTTTTGATTTGTTTTTATGATGTTTTGCCAAGTTTTTTGAATGTTTTGATCAGTTCTGGCTGGTTTTCTAATGTTTTGGCAATTTTCAGAATGTTTTGATGAGTTTTGTGGGTCTAAATTATTTTGGCGGTTTTTGGAATATTTTGGTTGGTTTTGATTTGATTTGATGATGTTTTGTCCGGTTTTCGGAATGTTTTGGTTGGGTTTTAGAATGTTTTGTATTCTCTTGAGTTGTTTTTATTCTGTTGGCAGGTTTTGGAATGTTTGGATTTGTTTTGGCGGGTTTTAAAATATTTTGGCGGGTATTTGGAATGTTTTGGCGGGTATTCGGAATGTTTTGATTAGTTTTGGCGGGTTTTGAAATATTTTGGCGGGTTTTTAGAAGGTTTTGATTCTGTTTAGCCCAGTTTTTGGTGTGTTTGGATTAGCTTTGGTGGGCTTTATCATGTTTTGTCAGGTTTTTTCGAATGTATTGATCACTTCTGTCTGGTTTTCTATTTTGGCGGGTTTGAAAATATTTTTGGATTAGTTTTGGCAGGTTTGAAAATATTTTGGCTCTTTGCGCAGAGACGACGGTGCCGGTTGCGGTGCGCTGCGGGGCGCCCCTTCTGCGGAAAGACGCCTGGCAGCGGCACTTGGGACAGCTCCGCGTCTCCGTATTCTGCGTTTCTTGCCTTCTGCATCTCAGCAAAATGCTTTCCCACTAGGTCTAGCAAGGAGAAACTGTGGCAGCTGAGTAGATGTAGCCCGGCCCGCCCTTTGAAGTTGACAAGTTCTTGGCATCTCAGAGCCTCAAGGGAAGAGCAAGGTTATCTATGGTAGGCTGGGGCAGAACTAGCAGCAAGCAGAGCAAAGTTGTCCAAGAATAGCTTCCATTGGAATGCTAATGGCAATTGAAGAGGCAGGCCAGTGGCAAGCCACTAGCTTCTAGCAGTTTGAAAGTTGCAGACACAGTACAGGTGTTGTGCGGCTTCTTTCTTGGCCTCCTAGAAGGTGCCGCACTCTCCGTCTCTTGCTTGCCAATATGTTGCCGTGTTCCTCCTATTGTTTGGTTTGTTTTGATTTGTTTTGATGATGTTTTGGCGGGTTTTCGGAATGTTTTGGTGGTGTTTTAGAATGTTTTGTTTTCTCTTGTGTTGTTTTTATTGTCTTGGCAGGTTGTGGAACGTTTGGATTCGTTTTGGCGGGTTTTAAAATATTTTGGCGGGTATTTGGAATGTTTTGGTTTGCTTTCATTTGTTTTGATTATGTTTTGGCAAGTTATTGAAAGTTTCGATCACTTCTGACTGGTTTTCTAGTATTTTGGGATCTTTTCAGAATGTTTTGATCAGTTTTAGAATGTTTTGTATTCTCTTGAGTTGTTTTTATTGTCTTGGCAGGTTTTGGAATGTTTGGATTGCTTTTGGCGGGTTTTAAAATATTTTGGCGGGTATTTGGAATGTTTTGGCGGTTATTCGGAAGGTTTTGATTAGTTTTGATGGGTTTTGAAATATTTTGGCGGGTTTTTAGAAGGTTTTGACTTGTTTTGATTCTGTTTAGCCCAGTTTTTGGTGTGTTTGGATTAGCTTTGGTGGGCTTTATCATGTTTTGTCAGGTTTTTTCGAATGTATTGATCACTTCTGTCTGGTTTTCTATTTTGGCGGGTTTGAAAATATTTTTGGATGAGTTTTGGCGGCTTTGAATATATTATGGCTCTTTGCTCAGAGACGACGGTGCCGGTTGCGGTGCGCTCCGGGGCGCTCCTTCTGCGGAAAGACACCTGGCAGCGGCACTTGGGACAGCTCCGCGTCTCCGTATTCTGCGTTTCTTGCCTTCTGCATCTCAGCAAAATGCTTTCCCACTAGGTCTAGCAAGGAGAAACTGTGGCAGCTGAGTAGATGTAGCCCGGCCCGCCCTTTGAAGTTGACAAGTTCTTGGCATCTCAGAGCCTCAAGGGAAGAGCAAGGTTATCTATGGTAGGCTGGGGCAGAACTAGCAGCAAGCAGAGCAAAGTTGTCCAAGAATAGCTTCCATTGGAATGCTAATGGCAATTGAAGAGGCAGGCCAGTGGCAAGCCACTAGCTTCTAGCAGTTTGAAAGTTGCAGACACAGTGCAGGTGTTTTGCGGCTTCCTTCTTGGCCTCCTAGAAGGTGCCGCACTCTCCGTCTCTTGCTTGCCAATATGTTGCCGTGTTCCTCCTATTGTTTGGTTTGTTTTGATTTGTTTTGATGATCTTTTGGCGGGTTTTCGGAATGTTTTGGTGGTGTTTTAGAATGTTTTGTTTTCTCTTGTGTTGTTTTTATTGTCTTGGAAGGTTTTGGAACGTTTGGATTCGTTTTGGCGGGTTTTAAAATATTTTGGCGGTTGTTTGGAATGTTTTGGTTTGCTTTCATTTGTTTTGATTATGTTTTGGCAAGTTATTGAAAGTTTCGATCACTTCTGACTGGTTTTCTAGTATTTTGGCATCTTTTCAGAATGTTTTGATCAGTTTTAGCAGGTTGTAAACTATTTTGTCAGGTTTTTGGAATGTTTTGGTTGGTTTTGATTTGTTTTTATGATGTTTTGCCAAGTTTTTTGAATGTTTTGATCAGTTCTGGCTGGTTTTCTAATGTTTTGGCAATTTTCAGAATGTTTTGATGAGTTTTGTGGGTCTAAATTATTTTGGCGGTTTTTGGAATATTTTGGTTGGTTTTGATTTGATTTGATGATGTTTTGTCCGGTTTTCGGAATGTTTTGGTTGGGTTTTAGAATGTTTTGTATTCTCTTGAGTTGTTTTTATTCTGTTGGCAGGTTTTGGAATGTTTGAATTTGTTTTGGCGGGTTTTAAAATATTTTGGCGGGTATTTGGAATGTTTTGGCGGGTATTCGGAATGTTTTGATTAGTTTTGGCGGGTTTTGAAATATTTTGGCGGGTTTTTAGAAGGTTTTGATTCTGTTTAGCCCAGTTTTTGGTGTGTTTGGATTAGCTTTGGTGGGCTTTATCATGTTTTGTCAGGTTTTTTCGAATGTATTGATCACTTCTGTCTGGTTTTCTATTTTGGCGGGTTTGAAAATATTTTTGGATTAGTTTTGGCAGGTTTGAAAATATTTTGGCTCTTTGCGCAGAGACGACGGTGCCGGTTGCGGTGCGCTCCGGGGCGCCCCTTCTGCGGAAAGACGCCTGGCAGCGGCACTTGGGACAGCTCCGCGTCTCCGTATTCTGCGTTTCTTGCCTTCTGCATCTCAGCAAAATGCTTTCCCACTAGGTCTAGCAAGGAGAAACTGTGGCAGCTGAGTAGATGTAGCCCGGCCCGCCCTTTGAAGTTGACAAGTTCTTGGCATCTCAGAGCCTCAAGGGAAGAGCAAGGTTATCTATGGTAGGCTGGGGCAGAACTAGCAGCAAGCAGAGCAAAGTTGTCCAAGAATAGCTTCCATTGGAATGCTAATGGCAATTGAAGAGGCAGGCCAGTGGCAAGCCACTAGCTTCTAGCAGTTTGAAAGTTGCAGACACAGTACAGGTGTTGTGCGGCTTCTTTCTTGGCCTCCTAGAAGGTGCCGCACTCTCCGTCTCTTGCTTGCCAATATGTTGCCGTGTTCCTCCTATTGTTTGGTTTGTTTTGATTTGTTTTGATGATCTTTTGGCGGGTTTTCGGAATGTTTTGGTGGTGTTTTAGAATGTTTTGTTTTCTCTTGTGTTGTTTTTATTGTCTTGGCAGGTTGTGGAACGTTTGGATTCGTTTTGGCGGGTTTTAAAATATTTTGGCGGGTATTTGGAATGTTTTGGTTTGCTTTCATTTGTTTTGATTATGTTTTGGCAAGTTATTGAAAGTTTCGATCACTTCTGACTGGTTTTCTAGTATTTTGGGATCTTTTCAGAATGTTTTGATCAGTTTTAGAATGTTTTGTATTCTCTTGAGTTGTTTTTATTGTCTTGGCAGGTTTTGGAATGTTTGGATTGCTTTTGGCGGGTTTTAAAATATTTTGGCGGGTATTTGGAATGTTTTGGCGGTTATTCGGAAGGTTTTGATTAGTTTTGATGGGTTTTGAAATATTTTGGCGGGTTTTTAGAAGGTTTTGACTTGTTTTGATTCTGTTTAGCCCAGTTTTTGGTGTGTTTGGATTAGCTTTGGTGGGCTTTATCATGTTTTGTCAGGTTTTTTCGAATGTATTGATCACTTCTGTCTGGTTTTCTATTTTGGCGGGTTTGAAAATATTTTTGGATGAGTTTTGGCGGCTTTGAATATATTATGGCTCTTTGCTCAGAGACGACGGTGCCGGTTGCGGTGCGCTCCGGGGCGCTCCTTCTGCGGAAAGACACCTGGCAGCGGCACTTGGGACAGCTCCGCGTCTCCGTATTCTGCGTTTCTTGCCTTCTGCATCTCAGCAAAATGCTTTCCCACTAGGTCTAGCAAGGAGAAACTGTGGCAGCTGAGTAGATGTAGCCCGGCCCGCCCTTTGAAGTTGACAAGTTCTTGGCATCTCAGAGCCTCAAGGGAAGAGCAAGGTTATCTATGGTAGGCTGGGGCAGAACTAGCAGCAAGCAGAGCAAAGTTGTCCAAGAATAGCTTCCATTGGAATGCTAATGGCAATTGAAGAGGCAGGCCAGTGGCAAGCCACTAGCTTCTAGCAGTTTGAAAGTTGCAGACACAGTGCAGGTGTTTTGCGGCTTCCTTCTTGGCCTCCTAGAAGGTGCCGCACTCTCCGTCTCTTGCTTGCCAATATGTTGCCGTGTTCCTCCTATTGTTTGGTTTGTTTTGATTTGTTTTGATGATCTTTTGGCGGGTTTTCGGAATGTTTTGGTGGTGTTTTAGAATGTTTTGTTTTCTCTTGTGTTGTTTTTATTGTCTTGGAAGGTTTTGGAACGTTTGGATTCGTTTTGGCGGGTTTTAAAATATTTTGGCGGTTGTTTGGAATGTTTTGGTTTGCTTTCATTTGTTTTGATTATGTTTTGGCAAGTTATTGAAAGTTTCGATCACTTCTGACTGGTTTTCTAGTATTTTGGCATCTTTTCAGAATGTTTTGATCAGTTTTAGCAGGTTGTAAACTATTTTGTCAGGTTTTTGGAATGTTTTGGTTGGTTTTGATTTGTTTTTATGATGTTTTGCCAAGTTTTTTGAATGTTTTGATCAGTTCTGGCTGGTTTTCTAATGTTTTGGCAATTTTCAGAATGTTTTGATGAGTTTTGTGGGTCTAAATCATTTTGGCGGTTTTCGGAATATTTTGGTTGGTTTTGATTTGTTTTGATGATGTTTTGGCGGGTTTTCGGAATGTTTTGGTTGGGTTTTAGAATGTTTTGTATTCTCTTGAGTTGTTTTTATTGTCTTGGCAGGTTTTGGAATGTTTGGATTCCTTTTGGCGGGTTTTAAAATATTTTGGCGTGTATTTGGAATGTTTTGGCGGGTATTCGGAAGGTTTTGATTAGTTTTGACGGGTTTTGAAATATTTTGGAGGGTTTTTAGAAGGTTTTGATTCTGTTTAGCCCAGTTTTTGGTGTGTTTGGATTAGCTTTGGTGGGCTTTATCATGTTTTGTCAGGTTTTTTCGAATGTATTGATCACTTCTGTCTGGTTTTCTATTTTGGCGGGTTTGAAAATATTTTTGGATGAGTTTTGGCGGGTTTGAAAATATTTTGGCTCTTTGCGCAGAGATGACGGTGCCGGTTGCGGTGCGCTCCGGGGCGCTCCTTCTGCGGAAAGACGCCTGGCAGCGGCACTTGGGACAGCTCCGCGTCTCCGTATTCTGCGTTTCTTGCCTTCTGCATCTCAGCAAAATGCTTTCCCACTAGGTCTAGCAAGGAGAAACTGTGGCAGCTGAGTAGATGTAGCCCGGCCCGCCCTTTGAAGTTCACAAGTTCTTGGCATCTCAGAGCCTCAAGGGAAGAGCAAGGTTATCTATGGTAGGCTGGGGCAGAACTAGCAGCAAGCAGAGCAAAGTTGTCCAAGAATAGCTTCCATTGGAATGCTAATGGCAATTGAAGAGGCAGGCCAGTGGCAAGCCACTAGCTTCTAGCAGTTTGAAAGTTGCAGACACAGTGCAGGTGTTGTGCGGCTTCTTTCTTGGCCTCCTAGAAGGTGCCGTGGTGCCGCGCTCTCCGTCTCTTGCTTGCCAATATGTTGCCGTGTTCCTCCTATTGTTTGGTTTGTTTTGATTTGTTTTGATGATGTTTTGGCGGGTTTTCGGAATGTTTTGGTGGTGTTTTAGAATGTTTTGTTTTCTCTTGTGTTGTTTTTATTGTCTTGGCAGGTTGTGGAACGTTTGGATTCGTTTTGGTGGGTTTTAAAATATTTTGGCGGGTATTTGGAATGTTTTGGTTTGCTTTCATTTGTTTTGATTATGTTTTGGCAAGTTATTGAAAGTTTCGATCACTTCTGACTGGTTTTCTAGTATTTTGGGATCTTTTCAGAATGTTTTGATCAGTTTTAGAATGTTTTGTATTCTCTTGAGTTGTTTTTATTGTCTTGGCAGGTTTTGGAATGTTTGGATTGCTTTTGGCGGGTTTTAAAATATTTTGGCGGGTATTTGGAATGTTTTGGCGGGTATTCGGAAGGTTTTGATTAGTTTTGATGGGTTTTGAAATATTTTGGCGGGTTTTTAGAAGGTTTTGACTTGTTTTGATTCTGTTTAGCCCAGTTTTTGGTGTGTTTGGATTAGCTTTGGTGGGCTTTATCATGTTTTGTCAGGTTTTTTCGAATGTATTGATCACTTCTGTCTGGTTTTCTATTTTGGCGGGTTTGAAAATATTTTTGGATGAGTTTTGGCGGGTTTGAAAATATTTTGGCTCTTTGCGCAGAGACGACGGTGCCGGTTGCGGTGCGCTCCGGGGCGCTCCTTCTGCGGAAAGACGCCTGGCAGCGGCACTTGGGACAGCTCCGCGTCTCCGTATTCTGCGTTTCTTGCCTTCTGCATCTCAGCAAAATGCTTTCCCACTAGGTCTAGCAAGGAGAAACTGTGGCAGCTGAGTAGATGTAGCCCGGCCCGCCCTTTGAAGTTGAAAAGTTCTTGGCATCTCAGAGCCTCAAGGGAAGAGCAAGGTTATCTATGGTAGGCTGGGGCAGAACTAGCAGCAAGCAGAGCAAAGTTGTCCAAGAATAGCTTCCATTGGAATGCTAATGGCAATTGAAGAGGCAGGCCAGTGGCAAGCCACTATCTTCTAGCAGTTTGAAAGTTGCAGACACAGTGCAGGTGTTTTGCGGCTTCCTTCTTGGCCTCCTAGAAGGTGCCGCACTCTCCGTCTCTTGCTTGCCAATATGTTGCCGTGTTCCTCCTATTGTTTGGTTTGTTTTGATTTGTTTTGATGATCTTTTGGCGGGTTTTCGGAATGTTTTGGTGGTGTTTTAGAATGTTTTGTTTTCTCTTGTGTTGTTTTTATTGTCTTGGCAGGTTGTGGAACGTTTGGATTCGTTTTGGCGGGTTTTAAAATATTTTGGCGGGTATTTGGAATGTTTTGGTTTGCTTTCATTTGTTTTGATTATGTTTTGGCAAGTTATTGAAAGTTTCGATCACTTCTGACTGGTTTTCTAGTATTTTGGCATCTTTTCAGAATGTTTTGATCAGTTTTAGCAGGTTGTAAACTATTTTGTCAGGTTTTCGGAATGTTTTGGTTGGTTTTGATTTGTTTTTATGATGTTTTGCCAAGTTTTTTGAATGTTTTGATCAGTTCTGGCTGGTTTTCTAATGTTTTGGCATTTTTTCAGAATGTTTTGATGAGTTTTATGGGTCTAAATTATTTTGGCGGTTTTCGGAATATTTTGGTTGGTTTTGATTTGTTTTTATGATGTTTTGGCGGGTTTTCGGAATGTTTTGGTTGGGTTTTAGAATGTTTTGTATTCTCTTGAGTTGTTTTTATTCTGTTGGCAGGTTTTGGAATGTTTGGATTGCTTTTGGCGGGTTTTAAAATATTTTGGCGGGTATTTGGAATGTTTTGGCGGGTATTCGGAATGTTTTGATTAGTTTTGACGGGTTTTGAAATATTTTGGCGGGTTTTTAGAAGGTTTTGATTCTGTTTAGCCCCGTTTTTGGTGTGTTTGGATTAGCTTTGGTGGGCTTTATCATGTTTTGTCAGGTTTTTTCGAATGTATTGATCACTTCTGTCTGGTTTTCTATTTTGGCGGGTTTGAAAATATTTTTGGATGAGTTTTGGCAGGTTTGAAAATATTTTGGCTCTTTGCGCAGAGATGACGGTGCCGGTTGCGGTGCGCTGCGGGGCGCTCCTTCTGCGGAAAGACGCCTGGCAGCGGCACTTGGGACAGCTCCGCGTCTCTGTATTCTGCGTTTCTTGCCTTCTGCATCTCAGCAAAATGCTTTCCCACTAGGTCTAGCAAGGAGAAACTGTGGCAGCTGAGTAGATGTAGCCCGGCCCGCCCTTTGAAGTTGACAAGTTCTTGGCATCTCAGAGCCTCAAGGGAAGAGCAAGGTTATCTATGGTAGGCTGGGGCAGAACTAGCAGCAAGCAGAGCAAAGTTGTCCAAGAATAGCTTCCATTGGAATGCTAATGGCAATTGAAGAGGCAGGCCAGTGGCAAGCCACTATCTTCTAGCAGTTTGAAAGTTGCAGACACAGTGCAGGTGTTGTGCGGCTTCCTTCTTGGCCTCCTAGAAGGTGCCGCGGTGCCGCGCTCTCCGTCTCTTGCTTGCCAATATGTTGCCGTGTTCCTCCTATTGTTTGGTTTGTTTTGATTTGTTTTGATGATCTTTTGGCGGGTTTTCGGAATGTTTTGGTGGTGTTTTAGAATGTTTTGTTTTCTCTTGTGTTGTTTTTATTGTCTTGGCAGGTTGTGGAACGTTTGGATTCGTTTTGGCGGGTTTTAAAATATTTTGGCGGGTATTTGGAATGTTTTGGTTTGCTTTCATTTGTTTTGATTATGTTTTGGCAAGTTATTGAAAGTTTTGATCACTTCTGACTGGTTTTCTAGTATTTTGGCATCTTTTCAGAATGTTTTGATCAGTTTTAGCAGGTTGTAAACTATTTTGTCAGGTTTTTGGAATGTTTTGGTTGGTTTTGATTTGTTTTTATGATGTTTTGCCAAGTTTTTTGAATGTTTTGATCAGTTCTGGCTGGTTTTCTAATGTTTTGGCAATTTTCAGAATGTTTTGATGAGTTTTGTGGGTCTAAATCATTTTGGCGGTTTTCGGAATATTTTGGTTGGTTTTGATTTGTTTTGATGATGTTTTGGCGGGTTTTCGGAATGTTTTGGTTGGGTTTTAGAATGTTTTGTATTCTCTTGAGTTGTTTTTATTGTCTTGGCAGGTTTTGGAATGTTTGGATTCCTTTTGGCGGGTTTTAAAATATTTTGGCGTGTATTTGGAATGTTTTGGCGGGTATTCGGAAGGTTTTGATTAGTTTTGACGGGTTTTGAAATATTTTGGAGGGTTTTTAGAAGGTTTTGATTCTGTTTAGCCCAGTTTTTGGTGTGTTTGGATTAGCTTTGGTGGGCTTTATCATGTTTTGTCAGGTTTTTTCGAATGTATTGATCACTTCTGTCTGGTTTTCTATTTTGGCGGGTTTGAAAATATTTTTGGATTAGTTTTGGCAGGTTTTAAAATATTTTGGCTCTTTGCGCAGAGATGACGGTGCCGGTTGCGGTGCGCTCCGGGGCGCTCCTTCTGCGGAAAGACGCCTGGCAGCGGCACTTGGGACAGCTCCGCGTCTCCGTATTCTGCGTTTCTTGCCTTCTGCATCTCAGCAAAATGCTTTCCCACTAGGTCTAGCAAGGAGAAACTGTGGCAGCTGAGTAGATGTAGCCCGGCCCGCCCTTTGAAGTTGAAAAGTTCTTGGCATCTCAGAGCCTCAAGGGAAGAGCAAGGTTATCTATGGTAGGCTGGGGCAGAACTAGCAGCAAGCAGAGCAAAGTTGTCCAAGAATAGCTTCCATTGGAATGCTAATGGCAATTGAAGAGGCAGGCCAGTGGCAAGCCACTAGCTTCTAGCAGTTTGAAAGTTGCAGACACAGTGCAGGTGTTGTGCGGCTTCTTTCTTGGCCTCCTAGAAGGTGCCGTGGTGCCGCGCTCTCCGTCTCTTGCTTGCCAATATGTTGCCGTGTTCCTCCTATTGTTTGGTTTGTTTTGATTTGTTTTGATGATGTTTTGGCGGGTTTTCGGAATGTTTTGGTGGTGTTTTAGAATGTTTTGTTTTCTCTTGTGTTGTTTTTATTGTCTTGGCAGGTTGTGGAACGTTTGGATTCGTTTTGGTGGGTTTTAAAATATTTTGGCGGGTATTTGGAATGTTTTGGTTTGCTTTCATTTGTTTTGATTATGTTTTGGCAAGTTATTGAAAGTTTCGATCACTTCTGACTGGTTTTCTAGTGTTTTGGGATCTTTTCAGAATGTTTTGATCAGTTTTAGAATGTTTTGTATTCTCTTGAGTTGTTTTTATTGTCTTGGCAGGTTTTGGAATGTTTGGATTGCTTTTGGCGGGTTTTAAAATATTTTGGCGGGTATTTGGAATGTTTTGGCGGGTATTCGGAATGTTTTGATTAGTTTTGACGGGTTTTGAAATATTTTGGCGGGTTTTTAGAAGGTTTTGACTTGTTTTGATTCTGTTCAGCCCAGTTTTTGGTGTGTTTGGATTAGCTTTGGTGGGCTTTATCATGTTTTGTCAGGTTTTTTCGAATGTATTGATCACTTCTGTCTGGTTTTCTATTTTGGCGGGTTTGAAAATATTTTTGGATTAGTTTTGGCGGGTTTTAAAATATTTTGGCTCTTTGCGCAGAGACGACGGTGCCGGTTGCGGTGCGCTCCGGGGCGCTCCTTCTGCGGAAAGACGGCTGGCAGCGGCACTTGGGACAGCTCCGCGTCTCCGTATTCTGCGTTTCTTGCCTTCTGCATCTCAGCAAAATGCTTTCCCACTAGGTCTAGCAAGGAGAAACTGTGGCAGCTGAGTAGATGTAGCCCGGCCCGCCCTTTGAAGTTGACAAGTTCTTGGCATCTCAGAGCCTCAAGGGAAGAGCAAGGTTATCTATGGTAGGCTGGGGCAGAACTAGCAGCAAGCAGAGCAAAGTTGTCCAAGAATAGCTTCCATTGGAATGCTAATGGCAATTGAAGAGGCAGGCCAGTGGCAAGCCACTAGCTTCTAGCAGTTTGAAAGTTGCAGACACAGTGCAGGTGTTGTGCGGCTTCTTTCTTGGCCTCCTAGAAGGTGCCGTGGTGCCGCGCTCTCCGTCTCTTGCTTGCCAATATGTTGCCATGTTCCTCCTATTGTTTGGTTTGTTTTGATTTGTTTTGATGATCTTTTGGCGGGTTTTCGGAATGTTTTGGTGGTGTTTTAGAATGTTTTGTTTTCTCTTGTGTTGTTTTTATTGTCTTGGCAGGTTGTGGAACGTTTGGATTCGTTTTGGTGGGTTTTAAAATATTTTGGCGGGTATTTGGAATGTTTTGGTTTGCTTTCATTTGTTTTGATTATGTTTTGGCAAGTTATTGAAAGTTTCGATCACTTCTGACTGGTTTTCTAGTATTTTGGGATCTTTTCAGAATGTTTTGATCAGTTTTAGAATGTTTTGTATTCTCTTGAGTTGTTTTTATTGTCTTGGCAGGTTTTGGAATGTTTTGGCATTCCTTTTGGCGGGTTTTAAAATATTTTGGCGGGTATTTGGAATGTTTTGGCGGGTATTCGGAAGGTTTTGATTAGTTTTGACGGGTTTTGAAATATTTTGGCGGGTTTTTAGAAGGTTTTGACTTGTTTTGATTCTGTTTAGCCCAGTTTTTGGTGTGTTTGGATTAGCTTTGGTGGGCTTTATCATGTTTTGTCAGGTTTTTTCGAATGTATTGATCACTTCTGTCTGGTTTTCTATTTTGGCGGGTTTGAAAATATTTTTGGATTAGTTTTGGCGGGTTTTAAAATATTTTGGCTCTTTGCGCAGAGACGACGGTGCCGGTTGCGGTGCGCTCCGGGGCGCTCCTTCTGCGGAAAGACGCCTGGCAGCGGCACTTGGGACAGCTCCGCGTCTCCGTATTCTGCGTTTCTTGCCTTCTGCATCTCAGCAAAATGCTTTCCCACTAGGTCTAGCAAGGAGAAACTGTGGCAGCTGAGTAGATGTAGCCCGGCCCGCCCTTTGAAGTTGACAAGTTCTTGGCATCTCAGAGCCTCAAGGGAAGAGCAAGGTTATCTATGGTAGGCTGGGGCAGAACTAGCAGCAAGCAGAGCAAAGTTGTCCAAGAATAGCTTCCATTGGAATGCTAATGGCAATTGAAGAGGCAGGCCAGTGGGAAGCCACTAGCTTCTAGCAGTTTGAAAGTTGCAGACACAGTGCAGGTGTTGTGCGGCTTCTTTCTTGGCCTCCTAGAAGGTGCCGTGGTGCCGCGCTCTCCGTCTCTTGCTTGCCAATATGTTGCCATGTTCCTCCTATTGTTTGGTTTGTTTTGATTTGTTTTGATGATCTTTTGGCGGGTTTTCGGAATGTTTTGGTGGTGTTTTAGAATGTTTTGTTTTCTCTTGTGTTGTTTTTATTGTCTTGGCAGGTTGTGGAACGTTTGGATTCGTTTTGGTGGGTTTTAAAATATTTTGGCGGGTATTTGGAATGTTTTGGTTTGCTTTCATTTGTTTTGATTATGTTTTGGCAAGTTATTGAAAGTTTGGATCACTTCTGACTGGTTTTCTAGTATTTTGGGATCTTTTCAGAATGTTTTGATCAGTTTTAGAATGTTTTGTATTCTCTTGAGTTGTTTTTATTGTCTTGGCAGGTTTTGGAATGTTTGGATTGCTTTTGGCGGGTTTTAAAATATTTTGGCGGGTATTTGGAATGTTTTGGCGGTTATTCGGAAGGTTTTGATTAGTTTTGATGGGTTTTGAAATATTTTGGCGGGTTTTTAGAAGGTTTTGACTTGTTTTGATTCTGTTTAGCCCAGTTTTTGGTGTGTTTGGATTAGCTTTGGTGGGCTTTATCATGTTTTGTCAGGTTTTTTCGAATGTATTGATCACTTCTGTCTGGTTTTCTATTTTGGCGGGTTTGAAAATATTTTTGGATGAGTTTTGGCGGCTTTGAATATATTATGGCTCTTTGCTCAGAGACGACGGTGCCGGTTGCGGTGCGCTCCGGGGCGCTCCTTCTGCGGAAAGACACCTGGCAGCGGCACTTGGGACAGCTCCGCGTCTCCGTATTCTGCGTTTCTTGCCTTCTGCATCTCAGCAAAATGCTTTCCCACTAGGTCTAGCAAGGAGAAACTGTGGCAGCTGAGTAGATGTAGCCCGGCCCGCCCTTTGAAGTTGACAAGTTCTTGGCATCTCAGAGCCTCAAGGGAAGAGCAAGGTTATCTATGGTAGGCTGGGGCAGAACTAGCAGCAAGCAGAGCAAAGTTGTCCAAGAATAGCTTCCATTGGAATGCTAATGGCAATTGAAGAGGCAGGCCAGTGGCAAGCCACTAGCTTCTAGCAGTTTGAAAGTTGCAGACACAGTGCAGGTGTTTTGCGGCTTCCTTCTTGGCCTCCTAGAAGGTGCCGCACTCTCCGTCTCTTGCTTGCCAATATGTTGCCGTGTTCCTCCTATTGTTTGGTTTGTTTTGATTTGTTTTGATGATCTTTTGGCGGGTTTTCGGAATGTTTTGGTGGTGTTTTAGAATGTTTTGTTTTCTCTTGTGTTGTTTTTATTGTCTTGGAAGGTTTTGGAACGTTTGGATTCGTTTTGGCGGGTTTTAAAATATTTTGGCGGTTGTTTGGAATGTTTTGGTTTGCTTTCATTTGTTTTGATTATGTTTTGGCAAGTTATTGAAAGTTTCGATCACTTCTGACTGGTTTTCTAGTATTTTGGCATCTTTTCAGAATGTTTTGATCAGTTTTAGCAGGTTGTAAACTATTTTGTCAGGTTTTTGGAATGTTTTGGTTGGTTTTGATTTGTTTTTATGATGTTTTGCCAAGTTTTTTGAATGTTTTGATCAGTTCTGGCTGGTTTTCTAATGTTTTGGCAATTTTCAGAATGTTTTGATGAGTTTTGTGGGTCTAAATTATTTTGGCGGTTTTTGGAATATTTTGGTTGGTTTTGATTTGATTTGATGATGTTTTGTCCGGTTTTCGGAATGTTTTGGTTGGGTTTTAGAATGTTTTGTATTCTCTTGAGTTGTTTTTATTCTGTTGGCAGGTTTTGGAATGTTTGGATTTGTTTTGGCGGGTTTTAAAATATTTTGGCGGGTATTTGGAATGTTTTGGCGGGTATTCGGAATGTTTTGATTAGTTTTGGCGGGTTTTGAAATATTTTGGCGGGTTTTTAGAAGGTTTTGATTCTGTTTAGCCCAGTTTTTGGTGTGTTTGGATTAGCTTTGGTGGGCTTTATCATGTTTTGTCAGGTTTTTTCGAATGTATTGATCACTTCTGTCTGGTTTTCTATTTTGGCGGGTTTGAAAATATTTTTGGATTAGTTTTGGCAGGTTTGAAAATATTTTGGCTCTTTGCGCAGAGACGACGGTGCCGGTTGCGGTGCGCTCCGGGGCGCTCCTTCTGCGGAAAGACGCCTGGCAGCGGCACTTGGGACAGCTCCGCGTCTCCGTATTCTGCGTTTCTTGCCTTCTGCATCTCAGCAAAATGCTTTCCCACTAGGTCTAGCAAGGAGAAACTGTGGCAGCTGAGTAGATGTAGCCCGGCCCGCCCTTTGAAGTTGAAAAGTTCTTGGCATCTCAGAGCCTCAAGGGAAGAGCAAGGTTATCTATGGTAGGCTGGGGCAGAACTAGCAGCAAGCAGAGCAAAGTTGTCCAAGAATAGCTTCCATTGGAATGCTAATGGCAATTGAAGAGGCAGGCCAGTGGCAAGCCACTAGCTTCTAGCAGTTTGAAAGTTGCAGACACAGTACAGGTGTTGTGCGGCTTCTTTCTTGGCCTCCTAGAAGGTGCCGCACTCTCCGTCTCTTGCTTGCCAATATGTTGCCGTGTTCCTCCTATTGTTTGGTTTGTTTTGATTTGTTTTGATGATGTTTTGGCGGGTTTTCGGAATGTTTTGGTGGTGTTTTAGAATGTTTTGTTTTCTCTTGTGTTGTTTTTATTGTCTTGGCAGGTTGTGGAACGTTTGGATTCGTTTTGGCGGGTTTTAAAATATTTTGGCGGGTATTTGGAATGTTTTGGTTTGCTTTCATTTGTTTTGATTATGTTTTGGCAAGTTATTGAAAGTTTTGATCACTTCTGACTGGTTTTCTAGTATTTTGGCATCTTTTCAGAATGTTTTGATCAGTTTTAGCAGGTTGTAAACTATTTTGTCAGGTTTTTGGAATGTTTTGGTTGGTTTTGATTTGTTTTTATGATGTTTTGCCAAGTTTTTTGAATGTTTTGATCAGTTCTGGCTGGTTTTCTAATGTTTTGGCAATTTTCAGAATGTTTTGATGAGTTTTGTGGGTCTAAATCATTTTGGCGGTTTTCGGAATATTTTGGTTGGTTTTGATTTGTTTTGATGATGTTTTGGCGGGTTTTCGGAATGTTTTGGTTGGGTTTTAGAATGTTTTGTATTCTCTTGAGTTGTTTTTATTGTCTTGGCAGGTTTTGGAATGTTTGGATTCCTTTTGGCGGGTTTTAAAATATTTTGGCGTGTATTTGGAATGTTTTGGCGGGTATTCGGAAGGTTTTGATTAGTTTTGACGGGTTTTGAAATATTTTGGAGGGTTTTTAGAAGGTTTTGATTCTGTTTAGCCCAGTTTTTGGTGTGTTTGGATTAGCTTTGGTGGGCTTTATCATGTTTTGTCAGGTTTTTTCGAATGTATTGATCACTTCTGTCTGGTTTTCTATTTTGGCGGGTTTGAAAATATTTTTGGATGAGTTTTGGCGGGTTTGAAAATATTTTGGCTCTTTGCGCAGAGATGACGGTGCCGGTTGCGGTGCGCTCCGGGGCGCTCCTTCTGCGGAAAGACGCCTGGCAGCGGCACTTGGGACAGCTCCGCGTCTCCGTATTCTGCGTTTCTTGCCTTCTGCATCTCAGCAAAATGCTTTCCCACTAGGTCTAGCAAGGAGAAACTGTGGCAGCTGAGTAGATGTAGCCCGGCCCGCCCTTTGAAGTTGACAAGTTCTTGGCATCTCAGAGCCTCAAGGGAAGAGCAAGGTTATCTATGGTAGGCTGGGGCAGAACTAGCAGCAAGCAGAGCAAAGTTGTCCAAGAATAGCTTCCATTGGAATGCTAATGGCAATTGAAGAGGCAGGCCAGTGGCAAGCCACTAGCTTCTAGCAGTTTGAAAGTTGCAGACACAGTGCAGGTGTTGTGCGGCTTCTTTCTTGGCCTCCTAGAAGGTGCCGTGGTGCCGCGCTCTCCGTCTCTTGCTTGCCAATATGTTGCCGTGTTCCTCCTATTGTTTGGTTTGTTTTGATTTGTTTTGATGATGTTTTGGCGGGTTTTCGGAATGTTTTGGTGGTGTTTTAGAATGTTTTGTTTTCTCTTGTGTTGTTTTTATTGTCTTGGCAGGTTGTGGAACGTTTGGATTCGTTTTGGTGGGTTTTAAAATATTTTGGCGGGTATTTGGAATGTTTTGGTTTGCTTTCATTTGTTTTGATTATGTTTTGGCAAGTTATTGAAAGTTTCGATCACTTCTGACTGGTTTTCTAGTATTTTGGGATCTTTTCAGAATGTTTTGATCAGTTTTAGAATGTTTTGTATTCTCTTGAGTTGTTTTTATTGTCTTGGCAGGTTTTGGAATGTTTGGATTGCTTTTGGCGGGTTTTAAAATATTTTGGCGGGTATTTGGAATGTTTTGGCGGGTATTCGGAAGGTTTTGATTAGTTTTGATGGGTTTTGAAATATTTTGGCGGGTTTTTAGAAGGTTTTGACTTGTTTTGATTCTGTTTAGCCCAGTTTTTGGTGTGTTTGGATTAGCTTTGGTGGGCTTTATCATGTTTTGTCAGGTTTTTTCGAATGTATTGATCACTTCTGTCTGGTTTTCTATTTTGGCGGGTTTGAAAATATTTTTGGATGAGTTTTGGCGGGTTTGAAAATATTTTGGCTCTTTGCGCAGAGACGACGGTGCCGGTTGCGGTGCGCTCCGGGGCGCTCCTTCTGCGGAAAGACGCCTGGCAGCGGCACTTGGGACAGCTCCGCGTCTCCGTATTCTGCGTTTCTTGCCTTCTGCATCTCAGCAAAATGCTTTCCCACTAGGTCTAGCAAGGAGAAACTGTGGCAGCTGAGTAGATGTAGCCCGGCCCGCCCTTTGAAGTTGAAAAGTTCTTGGCATCTCAGAGCCTCAAGGGAAGAGCAAGGTTATCTATGGTAGGCTGGGGCAGAACTAGCAGCAAGCAGAGCAAAGTTGTCCAAGAATAGCTTCCATTGGAATGCTAATGGCAATTGAAGAGGCAGGCCAGTGGCAAGCCACTATCTTCTAGCAGTTTGAAAGTTGCAGACACAGTGCAGGTGTTTTGCGGCTTCCTTCTTGGCCTCCTAGAAGGTGCCGCACTCTCCGTCTCTTGCTTGCCAATATGTTGCCGTGTTCCTCCTATTGTTTGGTTTGTTTTGATTTGTTTTGATGATCTTTTGGCGGGTTTTCGGAATGTTTTGGTGGTGTTTTAGAATGTTTTGTTTTCTCTTGTGTTGTTTTTATTGTCTTGGCAGGTTGTGGAACGTTTGGATTCGTTTTGGCGGGTTTTAAAATATTTTGGCGGGTATTTGGAATGTTTTGGTTTGCTTTCATTTGTTTTGATTATGTTTTGGCAAGTTATTGAAAGTTTCGATCACTTCTGACTGGTTTTCTAGTATTTTGGCATCTTTTCAGAATGTTTTGATCAGTTTTAGCAGGTTGTAAACTATTTTGTCAGGTTTTTGGAATGTTTTGGTTGGTTTTGATTTGTTTTTATGATGTTTTGCCAAGTTTTTTGAATGTTTTGATCAGTTCTGGCTGGTTTTCTAATGTTTTGGCATTTTTTCAGAATGTTTTGATGAGTTTTATGGGTCTAAATTATTTTGGCGGTTTTCGGAATATTTTGGTTGGTTTTGATTTGTTTTTATGATGTTTTGGCGGGTTTTCGGAATGTTTTGGTTGGGTTTTAGAATGTTTTGTATTCTCTTGAGTTGTTTTTATTCTGTTGGCAGGTTTTGGAATGTTTGGATTGCTTTTGGCGGGTTTTAAAATATTTTGGCGGGTATTTGGAATGTTTTGGCGGGTATTCGGAATGTTTTGATTAGTTTTGACGGGTTTTGAAATATTTTGGCGGGTTTTTAGAAGGTTTTGATTCTGTTTAGCCCCGTTTTTGGTGTGTTTGGATTAGCTTTGGTGGGCTTTATCATGTTTTGTCAGGTTTTTTCGAATGTATTGATCACTTCTGTCTGGTTTTCTATTTTGGCGGGTTTGAAAATATTTTTGGATGAGTTTTGGCAGGTTTGAAAATATTTTGGCTCTTTGCGCAGAGATGACGGTGCCGGTTGCGGTGCGCTGCGGGGCGCTCCTTCTGCGGAAAGACGCCTGGCAGCGGCACTTGGGACAGCTCCGCGTCTCTGTATTCTGCGTTTCTTGCCTTCTGCATCTCAGCAAAATGCTTTCCCACTAGGTCTAGCAAGGAGAAACTGTGGCAGCTGAGTAGATGTAGCCCGGCCCGCCCTTTGAAGTTGACAAGTTCTTGGCATCTCAGAGCCTCAAGGGAAGAGCAAGGTTATCTATGGTAGGCTGGGGCAGAACTAGCAGCAAGCAGAGCAAAGTTGTCCAAGAATAGCTTCCATTGGAATGCTAATGGCAATTGAAGAGGCAGGCCAGTGGCAAGCCACTATCTTCTAGCAGTTTGAAAGTTGCAGACACAGTGCAGGTGTTGTGCGGCTTCCTTCTTGGCCTCCTAGAAGGTGCCGCGGTGCCGCGCTCTCCGTCTCTTGCTTGCCAATATGTTGCCGTGTTCCTCCTATTGTTTGGTTTGTTTTGATTTGTTTTGATGATCTTTTGGCGGGTTTTCGGAATGTTTTGGTGGTGTTTTAGAATGTTTTGTTTTCTCTTGTGTTGTTTTTATTGTCTTGGCAGGTTGTGGAACGTTTGGATTCGTTTTGGCGGGTTTTAAAATATTTTGGCGGGTATTTGGAATGTTTTGGTTTGCTTTCATTTGTTTTGATTATGTTTTGGCAAGTTATTGAAAGTTTTGATCACTTCTGACTGGTTTTCTAGTATTTTGGCATCTTTTCAGAATGTTTTGATCAGTTTTAGCAGGTTGTAAACTATTTTGTCAGGTTTTTGGAATGTTTTGGTTGGTTTTGATTTGTTTTTATGATGTTTTGCCAAGTTTTTTGAATGTTTTGATCAGTTCTGGCTGGTTTTCTAATGTTTTGGCAATTTTCAGAATGTTTTGATGAGTTTTGTGGGTCTAAATCATTTTGGCGGTTTTCGGAATATTTTGGTTGGTTTTGATTTGTTTTGATGATGTTTTGGCGGGTTTTCGGAATGTTTTGGTTGGGTTTTAGAATGTTTTGTATTCTCTTGAGTTGTTTTTATTGTCTTGGCAGGTTTTGGAATGTTTGGATTCCTTTTGGCGGGTTTTAAAATATTTTGGCGTGTATTTGGAATGTTTTGGCGGGTATTCGGAAGGTTTTGATTAGTTTTGACGGGTTTTGAAATATTTTGGAGGGTTTTTAGAAGGTTTTGATTCTGTTTAGCCCAGTTTTTGGTGTGTTTGGATTAGCTTTGGTGGGCTTTATCATGTTTTGTCAGGTTTTTTCGAATGTATTGATCACTTCTGTCTGGTTTTCTATTTTGGCGGGTTTGAAAATATTTTTGGATTAGTTTTGGCAGGTTTTAAAATATTTTGGCTCTTTGCGCAGAGATGACGGTGCCGGTTGCGGTGCGCTCCGGGGCGCTCCTTCTGCGGAAAGACGCCTGGCAGCGGCACTTGGGACAGCTCCGCGTCTCCGTATTCTGCGTTTCTTGCCTTCTGCATCTCAGCAAAATGCTTTCCCACTAGGTCTAGCAAGGAGAAACTGTGGCAGCTGAGTAGATGTAGCCCGGCCCGCCCTTTGAAGTTGAAAAGTTCTTGGCATCTCAGAGCCTCAAGGGAAGAGCAAGGTTATCTATGGTAGGCTGGGGCAGAACTAGCAGCAAGCAGAGCAAAGTTGTCCAAGAATAGCTTCCATTGGAATGCTAATGGCAATTGAAGAGGCAGGCCAGTGGCAAGCCACTAGCTTCTAGCAGTTTGAAAGTTGCAGACACAGTGCAGGTGTTGTGCGGCTTCTTTCTTGGCCTCCTAGAAGGTGCCGTGGTGCCGCGCTCTCCGTCTCTTGCTTGCCAATATGTTGCCGTGTTCCTCCTATTGTTTGGTTTGTTTTGATTTGTTTTGATGATGTTTTGGCGGGTTTTCGGAATGTTTTGGTGGTGTTTTAGAATGTTTTGTTTTCTCTTGTGTTGTTTTTATTGTCTTGGCAGGTTGTGGAACGTTTGGATTCGTTTTGGTGGGTTTTAAAATATTTTGGCGGGTATTTGGAATGTTTTGGTTTGCTTTCATTTGTTTTGATTATGTTTTGGCAAGTTATTGAAAGTTTCGATCACTTCTGACTGGTTTTCTAGTGTTTTGGGATCTTTTCAGAATGTTTTGATCAGTTTTAGAATGTTTTGTATTCTCTTGAGTTGTTTTTATTGTCTTGGCAGGTTTTGGAATGTTTGGATTGCTTTTGGCGGGTTTTAAAATATTTTGGCGGGTATTTGGAATGTTTTGGCGGGTATTCGGAATGTTTTGATTAGTTTTGACGGGTTTTGAAATATTTTGGCGGGTTTTTAGAAGGTTTTGACTTGTTTTGATTCTGTTCAGCCCAGTTTTTGGTGTGTTTGGATTAGCTTTGGTGGGCTTTATCATGTTTTGTCAGGTTTTTTCGAATGTATTGATCACTTCTGTCTGGTTTTCTATTTTGGCGGGTTTGAAAATATTTTTGGATTAGTTTTGGCGGGTTTTAAAATATTTTGGCTCTTTGCGCAGAGACGACGGTGCCGGTTGCGGTGCGCTCCGGGGCGCTCCTTCTGCGGAAAGACGGCTGGCAGCGGCACTTGGGACAGCTCCGCGTCTCCGTATTCTGCGTTTCTTGCCTTCTGCATCTCAGCAAAATGCTTTCCCACTAGGTCTAGCAAGGAGAAACTGTGGCAGCTGAGTAGATGTAGCCCGGCCCGCCCTTTGAAGTTGACAAGTTCTTGGCATCTCAGAGCCTCAAGGGAAGAGCAAGGTTATCTATGGTAGGCTGGGGCAGAACTAGCAGCAAGCAGAGCAAAGTTGTCCAAGAATAGCTTCCATTGGAATGCTAATGGCAATTGAAGAGGCAGGCCAGTGGCAAGCCACTAGCTTCTAGCAGTTTGAAAGTTGCAGACACAGTGCAGGTGTTGTGCGGCTTCTTTCTTGGCCTCCTAGAAGGTGCCGTGGTGCCGCGCTCTCCGTCTCTTGCTTGCCAATATGTTGCCATGTTCCTCCTATTGTTTGGTTTGTTTTGATTTGTTTTGATGATCTTTTGGCGGGTTTTCGGAATGTTTTGGTGGTGTTTTAGAATGTTTTGTTTTCTCTTGTGTTGTTTTTATTGTCTTGGCAGGTTGTGGAACGTTTGGATTCGTTTTGGTGGGTTTTAAAATATTTTGGCGGGTATTTGGAATGTTTTGGTTTGCTTTCATTTGTTTTGATTATGTTTTGGCAAGTTATTGAAAGTTTCGATCACTTCTGACTGGTTTTCTAGTATTTTGGGATCTTTTCAGAATGTTTTGATCAGTTTTAGAATGTTTTGTATTCTCTTGAGTTGTTTTTATTGTCTTGGCAGGTTTTGGAATGTTTTGGCATTCCTTTTGGCGGGTTTTAAAATATTTTGGCGGGTATTTGGAATGTTTTGGCGGGTATTCGGAAGGTTTTGATTAGTTTTGACGGGTTTTGAAATATTTTGGCGGGTTTTTAGAAGGTTTTGACTTGTTTTGATTCTGTTTAGCCCAGTTTTTGGTGTGTTTGGATTAGCTTTGGTGGGCTTTATCATGTTTTGTCAGGTTTTTTCGAATGTATTGATCACTTCTGTCTGGTTTTCTATTTTGGCGGGTTTGAAAATATTTTTGGATTAGTTTTGGCGGGTTTTAAAATATTTTGGCTCTTTGCGCAGAGACGACGGTGCCGGTTGCGGTGCGCTCCGGGGCGCTCCTTCTGCGGAAAGACGCCTGGCAGCGGCACTTGGGACAGCTCCGCGTCTCCGTATTCTGCGTTTCTTGCCTTCTGCATCTCAGCAAAATGCTTTCCCACTAGGTCTAGCAAGGAGAAACTGTGGCAGCTGAGTAGATGTAGCCCGGCCCGCCCTTTGAAGTTGACAAGTTCTTGGCATCTCAGAGCCTCAAGGGAAGAGCAAGGTTATCTATGGTAGGCTGGGGCAGAACTAGCAGCAAGCAGAGCAAAGTTGTCCAAGAATAGCTTCCATTGGAATGCTAATGGCAATTGAAGAGGCAGGCCAGTGGGAAGCCACTAGCTTCTAGCAGTTTGAAAGTTGCAGACACAGTGCAGGTGTTGTGCGGCTTCTTTCTTGGCCTCCTAGAAGGTGCCGTGGTGCCGCGCTCTCCGTCTCTTGCTTGCCAATATGTTGCCATGTTCCTCCTATTGTTTGGTTTGTTTTGATTTGTTTTGATGATCTTTTGGCGGGTTTTCGGAATGTTTTGGTGGTGTTTTAGAATGTTTTGTTTTCTCTTGTGTTGTTTTTATTGTCTTGGCAGGTTGTGGAACGTTTGGATTCGTTTTGGTGGGTTTTAAAATATTTTGGCGGGTATTTGGAATGTTTTGGTTTGCTTTCATTTGTTTTGATTATGTTTTGGCAAGTTATTGAAAGTTTGGATCACTTCTGACTGGTTTTCTAGTATTTTGGGATCTTTTCAGAATGTTTTGATCAGTTTTAGCAGGTTGTAAACTATTTTGTCAGGTTTTTGGAATGTTTTGGTTGGTTTTGATTTGTTTTTATGATGTTTTGCCAAGTTTTTTGAATGATTTGATCATTTCTGGCTGGTTTTCTAATGTTTTGGCAATTTTGAGAATGTTTTGATGAGTTTTGTGGGTCTAAATCATTTTGGCGGTTTTCGGAATATTTTGGTTGGTTTTGATTTGTTTTTATGATGTTTTGGCGGGTTTTCGGAATGTTTTGGTTGGGTTTTAGAATGTTTTGTATTCTCTTGAGTTGTTTTTATTGTCTTGGCAGGTTTTGGAATGTTTGGATTCCTTTTGGCAGGTTTTAAAATATTTTGGTGGGTATTTGGAATGTTTTGGCGGGTATTCGGAATGTTTTGATTAGTTTTGACGGGTTTTGAAATATTTTGGAGGGTTTTTAGAAGGTTTTGATTCTGTTTAGCCCAGTTTTTGGTGTGTTTGGATTAGCTTTGGTGGGCTTTATCATGTTTTGTCAGGTTTTTTCGAATGTATTGATCACTTCTGTCTGGTTTTCTATTTTGGCGGGTTTGAAAATATTTTTGGATTAGTTTTGGCAGGTTTGAAAATATTTTGGCTCTTTGCGCAGAGATGACGGTGCCGGTTGCGGTGCGCTGCGGGGCGCTCCTTCTGCGGAAAGACGCCTGGCAGCGGCACTTGGGACAGCTCCGCGTCTCCGTATTCTGCGTTTCTTGCCTTCTGCATCTCAGCAAAATGCTTTCCCACTAGGTCTAGCAAGGAGAAACTGTGGCAGCTGAGTAGATGTAGCCCGGCCCGCCCTTTGAAGTTGACAAGTTCTTGGCATCTCAGAGCCTCAAGGGAAGAGCAAGGTTATCTATGGTAGGCTGGGGCAGAACTAGCAGCAAGCAGAGCAAAGTTGTCCAAGAATAGCTTCCATTGGAATGCTAATGGCAATTGAAGAGGCAGGCCAGTGGCAAGCCACTATCTTCTAGCAGTTTGAAAGTTGCAGACACAGTGCAGGTGTTGTGCGGCTTCTTTCTTGGCCTCCTAGAAGGTGCCGTGGTGCCGCGCTCTCCGTCTCTTGCTTGCCAATATATTGCCATGTTCCTCCTATTGTTTGGTTTGTTTTGATTTGTTTTGATGATCTTTTGGCGGGTTTTCGGAATGTTTTGGTGGTGTTTTAGAATGTTTTGTTTTCTCTTGTGTTGTTTTTATTGTCTTGGAAGGTTTTGGAACGTTTGGATTCGTTTTGGCGGGTTTTAAAATATTTTGGCGGTTGTTTGGAATGTTTTGGTTTGCTTTCATTTGTTTTGATTATGTTTTGGCAAATTATTGAAAGTTTTGATCACTTCTGACTGGTTTTCTAGTATTTTGGCATCTTTTCAGAATGTTTTGATCAGTTTTAGCAGGTTGTAAACTATTTTGTCAGGTTTTTGGAATGTTTTGGTTGGTTTTGATTTGTTTTTATGATGTTTTGCCAAGTTTTTTGAATGATTTGATCAGTTCTGGCTGGTTTTCTAATGTTTTGGCAATTTTCAGAATGTTTTGATGAGTTTTGTGGGTCTAAATCATTTTGGCGGTTTTCGGAATATTTTGGTTGGTTTTGATTTGTTTTTATGATGTTTTGGCCGGTTTTCGGAATTTTTTGGTTGGGTTTTAGAATGTTTTGTATTCTCTTGAGTTGTTTTTATTGTCTTGGCAGGTTTTGGAATGTTTGGATTCCTTTTGGCGGGTTTTAAAATATTTTGGCGGGTATTTGGAATGTTTTGGCGGGTATTCGGAATGTTTTGATTAGTTTTGACGGGTTTTGAAATATTTTGGAGGGTTTTTAGAAGGTTTTGATTCTGTTTAGCCCAGTTTTTGGTGTGTTTGGATTAGCTTTGGTGGGCTTTATCATGTTTTGTCAGGTTTTTTCGAATGTATTGATCACTTCTGTCTGGTTTTCTATTTTGGCGGGTTTGAAAATATTTTTGGATGAGTTTTGGCGGGTTTGAAAATATCTTGGCTCTTTGCGCAGAGACGACGGTGCCGGTTGCGGTGCGCTCCGGGGCGCTCCTTCTGCGGAAAGACGCCTGGCAGCGGCACTTGGGACAGCTCCGCGTCTCTGTATTCTGCGTTTCTTGCCTTCTGCATCTCAGCAAAATGCTTTCCCACTAGGTCTAGCAAGGAGAAACTGTGGCAGCTGAGTAGATGTAGCCCGGCCCGCCCTTTGAAGTTGACAAGTTCTTGGCATCTCAGAGCCTCAAGGGAAGAGCAAGGTTATCTATGGTAGGCTGGGGCAGAACTAGCAGCAAGCAGAGCAAAGTTGTCCAAGAATAGCTTCCATTGGAATGCTAATGGCAATTGAAGAGGCAGGCCAGTGGCAAGCCACTAGCTTCTAGCAGTTTGAAAGTTGCAGACACAGTGCAGGTGTTGTGCGGCTTCTTTCTTGGCCTCCTAGAAGGTGCCGTGGTGCCGCGCTCTCCGTCTCTTGCTTGCCAATATGTTGCCATGTTCCTCCTATTGTTTGGTTTGTTTTGATTTGTTTTGATGATGTTTTGGCGGGTTTTCGGAATGTTTTGGTGGTGTTTTAGAATGTTTTGTTTTCTCTTGTGTTGTTTTTATTGTCTTGGCAGGTTGTGGAACGTTTGGATTCGTTTTGGTGGGTTTTAAAATATTTTGGCGGGTATTTGGAATGTTTTGGTTTGCTTTCATTTGTTTTGATTATG
The DNA here is from genome assembly GCF_036417665.1 of Passer domesticus. Taxonomy (NCBI): domain Eukaryota; kingdom Metazoa; phylum Chordata; class Aves; order Passeriformes; family Passeridae; genus Passer; species Passer domesticus. Next base: position 62,715,654 of record NC_087474.1, read on the forward strand.
TTTTGGCAAGTTATTGAAAGTTTCGATCACTTCTGACTGGTTTTCTAGTACTTTGGGATCTTTTCAGAATGTTTTGATCAGTTTTAGAATGTTTTGTATTCTCTTGAGTTGTTTTTATTGTCTTGGCAGGTTTTGGAATGTTTGGATTGCTTTTGGCGGGTTTTAAAATATTTTGGCGGGTATTTGGAATGTTTTGGCAGGTATTCGGAAGGTTTTGATTAGTTTTGACGGGTTTTGAAATATTTTGGCGGGTTTTTAGAAGGTTTTGACTTGTTTTGATTCTGTTTAGCCCAGTTTTTGGTGTGTTTGGATTAGCTTTGGTGGGCTTTATCATGTTTTGTCAGGTTTTTTCGAATGTATTGATCACTTCTGTCTGGTTTTCTATTTTGGCGGGTTTGAAAATATTTTTGGATGAGTTTTGGCGGGTTTGAAAATATTTTGGCTCTTTGCGCAGAGACGACGGTGCCGGTTGCGGTGCGCTCCGGGGCGCTCCTTCTGCGGAAAGACGCCTGGCAGCGGCACTTGGGACAGCTCCGCGTCTCCGTATTCTGCGTTTCTTGCCTTCTGCATCTCAGCAAAATGCTTTCCCACTAGGTCTAGCAAGGAGAAACTGTGGCAGCTGAGTAGATGTAGCCCGGTCCGCCCTTTGAAGTTGAAAAGTTCTTGGCATCTCAGAGCCTCAAGGGAAGAGCAAAGTTATCTATGGTAGGCTGGGGCAGAACTAGCAGCAAGCAGAGCAAAGTTGTCCAAGAATAGCTTCCATTGGAATGCTAATGGCAATTGAAGAGGCAGGCCAGTGGCAAGCCACTAGCTTCTAGCAGTTTGAAAGTTGCAGACACAGTGCAGGTGTTGTGCGGCTTCTTTCTTGGCCTCCTAGAAGGTGCCGTGGTGCCGCGCTCTCCGTCTCTTGCTTGCCAATATGTTGCCATGTTCCTCCTATTGTTTGGTTTGTTTTGATTTGTTTTGATGATGTTTTGGCGGGTTTTCGGAATGTTTTGGTGGTGTTTTAGAATGTTTTGTTTTCTCTTGTGTTGTTTTTATTGTCTTGGCAGGTTGTGGAACGTTTGGATTCGTTTTGGTGGGTTTTAAAATATTTTGGCGGGTATTTGGAATGTTTTGGTTTGCTTTCATTTGTTTTGATTATGTTTTGGCAAGTTATTGAAAGTTTCGATCACTTCTGACTGGTTTTCTAGTACTTTGGGATCTTTTCAGAATGTTTTGATCAGTTTTAGAATGTTTTGTATTCTCTTGAGTTGTTTTTATTGTCTTGGCAGGTTTTGGAATGTTTGGATTGCTTTTGGCGGGTTTTAAAATATTTTGGCGGGTATTTGGAATGTTTTGGCGGGTATTCGGAAGGTTTTGATTAGTTTTGACGGGTTTTGAAATATTTTGGCGGGTTTTTAGAAGGTTTTGACTTGTTTTGATTCAGTTTAGCCCAGTTTTTGGTGTGTTTGGATTAGCTTTGGTGGGCTTTATCATGTTTTGTCAGGTTTTTTTGAATGTATTGATCACTTCTGTCTGGTTTTCTATTTTGGCGGGTTTGAAAATATTTTTGGATGAGTTTTGGCGGGTTTGAAAATATTTTGGCTCTTTGCGCAGAGACGACGGTGCCGGTTGCGGTGCGCTCCGGGGCGCTCCTTCTGCGGAAAGACGCCTGGCAGCGGCACTTGGGATAGCTCCGCGTCTCCGTATTCTGCGTTTCTTGCCTTCTGCATCTCAGCAAAATGCTTTCCCACTAGGTCTAGCAAGGAGAAACTGTGGCAGCTGAGTAGATGTAGCCCGGCCTGCCCTTTGAAGTTGAAAAGTTCTTGGCATCTCAGAGCCTCAAGTGAAGAGCAAGGTTATCTATGGTAGGCTGGGGCAGAACTAGCAGCAAGCAGAGCAAAGTTGTCCAAGAATAGCTTCCATTGGAATGCTAATTGTTATAAATGAGCACAATGGGCCAGTCGGGTCAATTATATAGCCAATTTAATAATACAGAAAAGAGAAAGCAAAATCGCAGCGCTGGGCGGTGGGGGAGTCCTGGCTCCGCCAACTACCGCACCGAAAACTGTTCCGTTCTCCTTTTTGTACCCTCCCACGCTCCCAGCCCCGTCGCATTTCCGGTGCTCCTCCGCGCATGTCCACCAGGTTGTTAGAGGGTCTCCTTCTGCCTCCTGGTGGTCGTTGAATAGGGCTTCTGGTACTTTTCCTCGGCGCCCCCCCCTCTCTGGGAACCTGGGCTGGGAATAACTGGTATTTTGATTAGTTCAGCAATGTTTTGTCTCATATATTATCGCACGGCAGTTGGCAGTTACTTATTTACATTATATTTCCTCCTGCTTTTAGTGAACAACAAGGTCACATTCCCATCACAACCTTATGTTTTCTCCTGTTTTCAGTGAACAACAAGGTCACATTCCCATCACAACCTTATGTTTTCTCCTGTTTTCAGTGAACAAAAAGGTCATATTCCCATCACAAACCCCCCTTTTTTCTATGGCACTATTTTTGTTCACTGAATCTGGCAAGTTCCTTTCTGCTGAGCTCTAAGTAGTCCTCTGTGTTCCCATCGCCTAGAGGTTCATACCTTGCCTTAATGAGCATGAGGTGGGCGGCTTCCAATCTCCCCTTTACCACATTAATCAATCTATTAAATATGCAAGGCCCGAAAGTAATTGTTAGGATAAATAATATGAGAGGTCCCGCTATAGTGGACAGGAGTGTGGTGAGCCAAGGGGAGCGGTTGAACCATGATTCGTACCAGTTTTGTTGTGCTTCCCTTTCCCTTTTTCGCTTCTCCAATTGTTTTCTGAGCTCGGCCATGGTATCTATCACTATTCCAGTGTGGTCTGCATATGTGCAACATTCCTCTCGTAATGCTACGCACAACCCTCCTTGTTGTAGAAACAGTATATCCAATCCCCGTCTGTTCTGGAGTACTACTTCCGATAAAGATCTTACTGATTTGACTAGTCCATCTATTGCCTTTTCGATTCTACTTAGATCTTCATCTACTGAGGCTCTCAAGTCTTTCATACCCCGTTGCTGGTTTATTAGGGCAGTTGCCCCTGTTCCTACTCCTGCTCCTCCTAAGCCCAATAGGACGGCTACTGTAAGAGCTGTGGCCGTAAAGGGTTCTCGTCTCACTAAATGATGTTCAGGAGTGATCTGGTGTTCATATATGTAGTCCTTTGGATGGTATATAATTCGGGGAACTATCACAACCTGTATGCAATATTCGGATGACTCATTGAAATGAGGTATAGATATACATGGAGTGACTCCCAGTGTATTGCATACCCATTTGGCATTTACTGCAGGGAGAAGCCACTTAGCTGGTTTTTCAGACTTGACGGTTGTCATATCTATTTCACACAGATGTTTTTTGTCTGATGGGATTTTCCCTACGCACCTCCCTTTCCCTGTTACCTGAACTATTGATATCCCTGGGGTTCTGTCCTGGCCTCTCTTCCAAAGGCACTCCCGTGGATTGGTTCCGTTAATCCTCCTAGGTTTTGCTGTAGTTCCTAAAGCTTCATAAAAAGGCGGGTTAACAGTATAGCACAACCAGCACTCATTGGTTAAATTTGGGTTCGTAGTATTGAGAACTCTGAATGCAGCTTGCATCACTTTCCACAGCATACTGTACTCCCGAGCGGGTGGAACTGTTAGTGGCCATTCTCCCGACTGAGTCGGCTTCCTTGTGTGATTTTCTACTAATGAATAATTGCCCCTTTCTCCCTTTCTCCCTTCTTCAGTAAGTACGGGGTTCGGTCCCACAGGTTCCGGATCATGAGGGACTGGCTCTTTTCTTATTAGAAAATGCCCTCCCCAATCCTTTCCTGGTTCCCATAATCTTGCCCCCCAGGTTTTTCCTGTGACCCAGACTGGATCGTTAATTTTGTCATTGGTCACGTTTATCTGAATGGACTGGCAGTCCCCCCCCGTTGTCACTCCACCGGCAAAATCAAATCGGGGAGGGGTACAGCCCCATGGGTACCATCCGACTCTTATATATGAGTCCCTCCCTCCTCCTGGGGTAAAGCCATGAGCTATCGTTTCACATCCCCAATATCCACAATAAAAGTGTCCAGGATAGTTGCAGTATGGTTTCCCTGGATTGGACGCTGGGCACATATAAAACCCTATCCTATTTAAACAGGGTTTAGCCTGGATAATGTCACATAGCTGACATCTAAAGGAGGGGGCTCCTGAAGTTGTAGTTGTTGTTATGACTCGTCGATCTTCCCACCTAATAAGTGACCATTTGAAGGGTTCATGGCTTACGCTGTCCCCTAATGTTTCCCTAATCAATAACCATATCATCAATATTCGCATTAAAGTTGAGTAACATCCACTGCCAGTATGGGTGTGAATAATCAGCCTGTCCAGTTTCACCCTTTCTTCAACTTGAGTCCCTTGGCCCTTTGATCCCTGCCTGTAAGCTCTATTAGTGCTCCCATTTTGTAAAATTCCATCCTTCCGCTAAGTATCCCTCCGCCTCACTCGTCAACTAGTTTGCGACTAGTTACGAGGGCTGTTATCTTCTCGGCGGCAAGGATCCTTTGAGGGATGGGGTTTGCACCTCCTTCGCCTCTTAAGAGGGTTAACAGGGAGTCGCACCTATAGCTGTTATTCTGTTCACGAGTCTTACCCTTGTAAGGACCAAGAGACTGGTTAGGACACTCTAGAGTCCTTTCCCTAGTAATCCCTCCCAACGAGGTTGGTAAGTATTTTCTGGGAGCCCTCCCTCTCTGGCAGTGGACTCACCACAACCTTTTACAAAGTTTATGACAGGGATGGGTTGGCCCGGCTTTTCTTGATATGGAGACGTTCAAATTTAGCAATCAAATTATTTAAAGCTGTGTCTGGGTCTGTGTCTTTTCCTAGGGGTCCAACTATCGAGGTCTTTAAGTGTGGTACCGTATGTCGGCACCTTGCAGTTAGAATACGGGAATTGGCGATTTGTCGGCACTTTGTCAACCAACATTTAATTTGCCACCTTGCCCATGCTAACAAGAGCTGTTCTGGGGTTTCATACACACTCCGAAATTGAGTACAAGGTATTCCGTTCTCTTTCTCTAATACTAAAGCCCAATCTCCCCTCCTAACGTCTTCGCCTGCACACCTCTCACACCACAAGTGATATATTAACCTTTGTTCTTTCCAATAAACCTTATTACAACCACCGCATTTAAAGGCTACCCATGCCTCACAAAGTTCTTTTCCACAGCTACAGCAGGGACTGCGTTTAAGAGGTCGGAACGAGGGTTCTTCTTGGGGTCCAAAAGTCTCAACCCACCAGATCCAATTGTCTGGAGGATTTGTTAAGGCTTCTCGAGCTGCTGAGTTGAAGCGTGCTAAACTTAGTAGATACGGCTGCAAAGTTAATGACAGCTTTTGTTGGACCCTCCTTTGGTCCGCTGGTCCTAACCTTTCCCACTGCTCAGTCATCGGGATGACGGCCCATTTCTGGTGCTTTGGTGAATGTCAGTCTTAGGCCGTCTGGGGGTCCTTTTATTCTCCACTGACAGTTCTGTGAATGCTCAGGAAAGTCGGAAGGGTTCACTGGTCCTTTTATTCGACTGGCGTGAGTCCACCCTTTTTCGGCAGTTCTCACAGCAGTGTCTGTGGTGAGCAGGGTAAGATATGGGCCTTCCCACCTTGGGGTTAAGGGATTTTCCTTCCAACTCTTGATTAACACCCAGTCTCCTGGCTGAACCTGGTGTAACACAAGATTCAAAGGAGGTCGTTGAACCCACATTCCCTTTTCCCACAGTTTCTTTCTGTATTTTTCCAAGGTAACCAAATAACTGTTCAGACTCTTATTACTGATATTGGGGTTTATCTGTACTTTTTCTAAGTGATAGGGCATTCCATATAGCATCTCAAAAGGGGATAACCCTGTGTCCGCCCGGGGTTGTGTCCTAATGTTTAGTAATGCCAGGGGTATACACTTTACCCAGGACAACTTAGTTTCTAATACTAATTTGGTTAGCTGTTTTTTTATTTCCCCGTTCATTCTTTCCACCCTTCCCGAACTCTGGGGATGATAAGGGGTATGTTGCTCCCACCTTATTCCTAGGGAGTCGGCTAGATCCTGGGTTACCTTTGAAGTGAAATGTGGCCCTTTGTCTGAATCTATGGTTTCAGGTACTCCATATCTTGGCACTATTTCCTCTAATAGGATTCTTACTACAGTATGGGCGGTTTCTCTGGTAGTTGGGAATGCTTCTACATAATGGGTAAGGTGGTCCACCATTACCAAGAGATATCGTGTCCGCCCCACCTTTGGAAGTTCAGTAAAGTCAATTTGTATATGTGAAAATGGTCTTCTTGCCAACGGCCGACCCCCTGGGGGCAACTTCCTCAGGTTATTTCGATTAACCCGTAAGCATGTTGGGCAACTTTTGGTAATGTGTTTGGCGATATCATGTAGCCCTATAGTCATATATTGGGTTGCGAAGTGATCTGCTAACCCTTGTGCTTCCCAATGTGTACCTTGGTGTAATTTATATAGGACTCTTTGGGCCACGGCTTTTGGCAATATTTTCCGCTTATCCCGAGTTACCCATTCCCCATTAAGTTTAGACAATCCCATTTTCTTCAATTTGTCCTCCTCTTCGGGAGTGAAGACCAATGCTGGATCTTCCTGACTATCCTGCTCCCTTGGTTTTTCTCTCAAGAGCATTTCTCTAGCCGCTGCTCGTTTAGCCTCTTGATCTGCCGCATTATTACCCCTCGTCTTGAGGTCTGTTCCTACTTGGTGGCCTTTCAAATGTACCACTGCTATTCTTTTTGGTCCCCTCAAGGCTTGCAATACTTCAGTTATCAATTGTTGATGAACTAATCCCTTCCCTTGTGAGTTTACTAATCCCCTTTCTTCCCATAATTTTCCAAAGGTATGTACTACCCCAAACCCATATCTAGAATCGGTATATATCGTTCCCTCTTTCCCTTTTAAGAGCTTCAAAGCTCTCAGAATAGCGTATAGTTCACAGGCTTGTGCTGACCAAGATTTATCTAAAGCCCCTGATTCCACTACTTGTAAGTCTGTGCCCCCAATAATAGCGTATCCTGATTGGCGTTTCCCATTTACCACCCGGGAGGACCCATCTATGAACAACTTTTCTCCCTCGTCTAGCTCTTCCTCTTCCAGGTCAGGCCTAATCTTGGTTTGTTCTTCAATAGTTATTAAGCAATCATGTATTAAAGGTGCTTCTTCTACATTCCCGAACAAAAAGGTAGCCGGATTTTGAATAGCAGTTGTTTCTAGGGTAAAATTTGGTGCTTCTAGTAAAATCCCCTCATATTTCAGGAGCCTAGCATCTGATATCCATTTATCTGCTTTCTGCTGCATTACGCTCCTGATATTATGGGGGGAGAAAACCTTAAGACTACTGTTAAAGGTAATTTTCCTAGCTTCCTCAACTAATAAGGCACACCCGGCTAACATTTGTAAACACGTAGGCCATCCCCTGCTCACGGGGTCCAAAAGTTTCGATAAGTACGCCACCGGTTTTCTTTTGTCTGCCCATTCTTGGGTTAGTACCCCAAAGGCAATTCCCCCTTCAATATTGACGAATAAATAAAAGGGTCTTTTTAAGTCAGGGAGACTTAGAACTGGAGCATGCACCAAGCTCTCCTTTAATTCTCTCAGGTTTTCTGTATCTTCCTGAGTCCATTTCATCCACCCATCCTGAGTCAATTTTTGGTATAAAAATCTGGCCTTACTACTGTAATTCTCTATCCACTGTCTACAGTATCCTGTTAAACCTAAGATTTGTCTGATTTGTCTCTTGTTCCTGGGGGTTGGCAATGATAGAATAGCCTGCACCCTTTCCGGATCTATTCTTTTCTCACCTCGTCTGAGATAGTGTCCTAAGTACTTTACCTCTTCCTCTACAAACTGCAGCTTAGCCTTCGAAACCTTTAGTCCTTTAAGCCCCAGGAAATTCAAGAGTTTTATACTTTCCCTTCGTACTCCCTCCTCATCTTTCCCTGCTAACAATAGATCGTCTACATATTGTATCAGGGTTATCCCTGGTTCGGTTTGGTAATCCTCCAAAATTTGTTCCAAAGCTTGTCCGAATAAATTAGGGGATTCTGTAAAGCCCTGGGGTAACACCGTCCATCTAAGCTGTTGTTTTCTCCCTGTCTCTGGGTCCTCCCATTCGAAGGCGAAATAATCTCTGCTTGCTTCATCTAGGGGGCAAGCCCAAAAGGCATCCTTCAGGTCGATTACACTGTACCAGTGGTTATCCGGGCTTAGTTTACTCAATAATGTGTAAGGGTTAGCCACCACGGGGAACCTAGCTATTGTCCTTTTGTTTATTTCTCTCAGGTCATGTACTAAACGATAAGACCCGTTTGATTTCTTTACTGGTAAAATTGGGGTATTATAAGGGGACATACAGGGTTCCAATAATCCTTGTTTGATTAGTCTATCAATTTCCGGTTTCAACCCTTTGCTCCCTTCCAAAGACATCGGGTATTGTTTTATTCTTACCGGAATCTCCGGATTTCTGATGGTTACCTTGAAGGGGGTAATTTCTAATCTGCCGGCACTATCCGGATTATACCATACTTCAGGGTTGATTTTTCTCTCATCTTCTAATCTTAGGGGACACAACTTAATCTGAATCTCCTGTTCTACCACCTTGATTTGAATACCTAATTCTACAATCATATCTCTACCTAATAAGTTATAATCTGATTCTGGTACTAATAAAAAATTCCCAACACCCATCTTGGAATCCGATTCTACTACTACCTCTTTTATAACTTTAACTTCGAACGGTTCCCCTTTTGCTCCCACTACTGTAACGGTTTCCCTAGATAACTTACACCCTTTAGGTAATGACTGGAGTGTGGACCTCTCAGCTCCAGTATCTACCAGGAAGGTAACATCCTGGCCCTGGGGACCTACCTTCAATTTTACCAAGGGCTCCCTTTGATGTTTCTGGGTCCCCAAGAGATAGAGCCCCTGACCCCCCTAGTCCTCCTTAAACTCCTTCTCGTCCCGAATCCGCATTCGACATTCCCTCTTAAAGTGTCCTCTCCGTCCGCAGTAAAAGCACACCTTCAGTTCCTGTTTATCTCGTGGACTTCTCTGCCCACTTCGCCTCAATTCCCTTCTGTCCTGTTCGGGTCTCCTATCCGTTCCCTGGCTTTCACGTACTGCCGCCATCATTAGTCGGGCTTGTTTCTTATCTCGCTCTTCCTCTCTCCTCACGTACACTCTCTGAGCTTCTCTTAGCAACTCGTCTAACCCTCTATCTTGCCAATCCTCTAATTTCTGTATTTTCCTCCTGATGTCCTCCCAGGATTTGGAAACGAAGTGTACCTTTAGCACTGCCTGTCCCATCTGTCCATCCGGATCCATTCCTGAATACAACTGAAAATTCTTCCTTAATCTTTCTAGCCATTCAGTGGGGGTCTCATCCTTTTTCTGTCTTTCGTTAAAGGCTTTATTAATATTCTGTCCTCTTGGGACAGACTCCCTGATTCCCTGCACAATTATTGTTCTGAGGTCTTGCATGTGCACTCTATGGGCCGGGTCCTGATGATCCCAATGAGGATTTTGTAATGGCCATTTTATATCTGCTGCCGGCCCCTGCGCGTGCTGCGCGTCCCAGATGCGCATTCCCTCTCTTCTAATCATATTTTTTTCCTCTGCCGTGAACAGGATATTCAGTATGGATTGTAACTCCTCCCAGGTGTACATATTAGGTCCTAAGAATTGATCTACCCGCTCGGCCACTCCAAGCGGGTCCTCCAAGAGGTGCCCCATTTCTTTCTTAAATTCCCTAACATCTCCTGAGCTTAGGGGCACCGACACAAACCCTATACCGGCCTGGGGTCCCCCCATGGGCATTTCCCTCAAGGGATATAAGCCCTTCTTGGTTCGACTTCGAGTCATTGGCCCTGTATATTCGGGCCCGTCCGAATCGGAGTCTGTCCCTGCTGGTGCATTCGGAGGAGCCTCCGCTTCCTGTGCTTGGGGTGGGAGTACATAAGGAGGGGGTGGCACCAAAGTGTCTTCTGGTTTATTCCCCTTTTTCTTGCTCTTATTCCCTTTCGGTGTTTCAGAGAGTTTGAAGAGAAACACCTCGGGTCTCTCTACCCAAACTTTAGCATAATCACTCTCCTCCTGAGCACAGGGGGGTTCTCTACTATTTACCCAGATATTTAAGGTTTGCCTTACCCAATCTTCTGAAGAGCCAAATACGGGCCAAAACACCCTCTTGGAGATTTCTTTTCCTCCCCATACTTCCATGCAATAGTGAATCATTTTAGCCTTATCCTTGTCCCGTGTGCCTGGAAAATGTCGCCAGTTTTCTATCATAAATCCTAAAGGGCTTTCCCTAGGTATTGGAGGGAGTTTCACCTCGACAGGGGGCTTACTCTTCCCCTGTCCCATTCTTCCGGAGTGCCTTCTTTCACACAGTCAACTTTCGCTTCCCCGGGTTCGTGGCCCAAGCCCTCGCGGGTCTGTGGGAAACGCACTACTGGGGGTCCGCACTCACTTGGAAAGTCTGACTGTCAGCTTTCCTCTCACACACCACACACTCGCCGCACTCCGGGATCCCAACCCCGCCCGGACGGATCCCGTAATACTTACGCGTCCCGCGTCTTCGTCCGGACTTTGTGCACAAATCTTTTAAGGGGTCTCCTTGGGCCCGCAACCTCCCTTTGCTTTCTCCTTTCCTCTTTTCGGAGTTCGTCGGTCGGGGCCGGGAGCGGGTCCCTCAGGTCCCGGGGCCTCCGAATCGGAGGGGCGCCCCCTCCGGTATTGAGAGACCCCTCCGACGGCCACCGATCCGAGTCACGGCACCAAGTTGTTATAAATGAGCACAATGGGCCAGTCGGGTCAATTATATAGCCAATTTAATAATACAGAAAAGAGAAAGCAAAATCGCAGCGCTGGGCGGTGGGGGAGTCCTGGCTCCGCCAACTACCGCACCGAAAACTGTTCCGTTCTCCTTTTTGTACCCTCCCGCGCTCCCAGCCCCGTCGCATTTCCGGTGCTCCTCCGCGCATGTCCACCAGGTTGTTAGAGGGTCTCCTTCTGCCTCCTGGTGGTCGTTGAATAGGGCTTCTGGTACTTTTCCTCGGCGCCCCCCCCCTCTGGGAACCTGGGCTGGGAATAACTGGTATTTTGATTAGTTCAGCAATGTTTTGTCTCATATATTATCGCACGGCAGTTGGCAGTTACTTATTTACATTATATTTCCTCCTGCTTTTAGTGAACAACAAGGTCACATTCCCATCACAACCTTATGTTTTCTCCTGTTTTCAGTGAACAACAAGGTCACATTCCCATCACAACCTTATGTTTTCTCCTGTTTTCAGTGAACAAAAAGGTCATATTCCCATCACACTAATGGCAATTGAAGAGGCAGGCCAGTGGCAAGCCACTAGCTTCTAGCAGTTTGAAAGTTGCAGACACAGTGCAGGTGTTGTGCGGCTTCTTTCTTGGCCTCCTAGAAGGTGCCGTGGTGCCGCGCTCTCCGTCTCTTGCTTGCCAATATGTTGCCATGTTCCTCCTATTGTTTGGTTTGTTTTGATTTGTTTTGATGATCTTTTGGCGGGTTTTCGGAATGTTTTGGTGGTGTTTTAGAATGTTTTGTTTTCTCTTGTGTTGTTTTTATTGTCTTGGCAGGTTGTGGAACGTTTGGATTCGTTTTGGTGGGTTTTAAAATATTTTGGCGGGTATTTGGAATGTTTTGGTTTGCTTTCATTTGTTTTGATTATGTTTTGGCAAGTTATTGAAAGTTTCGATCACTTCTGACTGGTTTTCTAGTATTTTGGGATCTTTTCAGAATGTTTTGATCAGTTTTAGAATGTTTTGTATTCTCTTGAGTTGTTTTTATTGTCTTGGCAGGTTTTGGAATGTTTGGATTCCTTTTGGCGGGTTTTAAAATATTTTGGCGGGTATTTGGAATGTTTTGGCGGGTATTCGGAAGGTTTTGATTAGTTTTGACGGGTTTTGAAATATTTTGGCGGGTTTTTAGAAGGTTTTGACTTGTTTTGATTCTGTTTAGCCCAGTTTTTGGTGTGTTTGGATTAGCTTTGGTGGGCTTTATCATGTTTTGTCAGGTTTTTTCGAATGTATTGATCACTTCTGTCTGGTTTTCTATTTTGGCGGGTTTGAAAATATTTTTGGATTAGTTTTGGCGGGTTTGAAAATATTTTGGCTCTTTGCACAGAGACGACGGTGCCGGTTGCGGTGCGCTCCGGGGCGCTCCTTCTGCGGAAAGACACCTGGCAGCGGCACTTGGGACAGCTCCGCGTCTCCGTATTCTGCGTTTCTTGCCTTCTGCATCTCAGCAAAATGCTTTCCCACTAGGTCTAGCAAGGAGAAACTGTGGCAGCTGAGTAGATGTAGCCCGGCCCGCCCTTTGAAGTTGACAAGTTCTTGGCATCTCAGAACCTCAAGGGAAGAGCAAGGTTATCTATGGTAGGCTGGGGCAGAACTAGCAGCAAGCAGAGCAAAGTTGTCCAAGAATAGCTTCCATTGGAATGCTAATGGCAATTGAAGAGGCAGGCCAGTGGCAAGCCACTAGCTTCTAGCAGTTTGAAAGTTGCAGACACAGTGCAGGTGTTGTGCGGCTTCCTTCTTGGCCTCCTAGAAGGTGCCGCACTCTCCGTCTCTTGCTTGCCAATATGTTGCCGTGTTCCTCCTATTGTTTGGTTTGTTTTGATTTGTTTTGATGATCTTTTGGCGGGTTTTCGGAATGTTTTGGTGGTGTTTTAGAATGTTTTGTTTTCTCTTGTGTTGTTTTTATTGTCTTGGCAGGTTGTGGAACGTTTGGATTCGTTTTGGCGGGTTTTAAAATATTTTGGCGGTTGTTTGGAATGTTTTGGTTTGCTTTCATTTGTTTTGATTATGTTTTGGCAAGTTATTGAAAGTTTCGATCACTTCTGACTGGTTTTCTAGTATTTTGGCATCTTTTCAGAATGTTTTGATCAGTTTTAGCAGGTTGTAAACTATTTTGTCAGGTTTTTGGAATGTTTTGGTTGGTTTTGATTTGTTTTTATGACGTTTTGCCAAGTTTTTTGAATGATTTGATCAGTTCTGGCTGGTTTTCTAATGTTTTGGCATTTTTCAGAATGTTTTGATGAGTTTTGTGGGTCTAAATTATTTTGGCGGTTTTTGGTTTATTTTGGTTGGTTTTTGATTTGATTTGATGATGTTTTGTCCGGTTTTCGGAATGTTTTGGTTGGGTTTTAGAATGTTTTGTATTCTCTTGAGTTGTTTTTATTCTGTTGGCAGGTTTTGGAATGTTTGGATTGCTTTTGGCGGGTTTTAAAATATTTTGGCGGGTATTTGGAATGTTTTGGCGGGTATTCGGAATGTTTTGATTAGTTTTGACGGGTTTTGAAATATTTTGGCGGGTTTTTAGAAGGTTTTGATTCTGTTTAGCCCAGTTTTTGGTGTGTTTGGATTAGCTTTGGTGGGCTTTATCATGTTTTGTCAGGTTTTTTCGAATGTATTGATCACTTCTGTCTGGTTTTCTATTTTGGCGGGTTTGAAAATATTTTTGGATGAGTTTTGGCAGGTTTGAAAATATTTTGGCTCTTTGCGCAGAGACGACGGTGCCGGTTGCGGTGCGCTCCGGGGCGCTCCTTCTGCGGAAAGACGCCTGGCAGCGGCACTTGGGACAGCTCCGCGTCTCCGTATTCTGCGTTTCTTGCCTTCTGCATCTCAGCAAAATGCTTTCCCACTAGGTCTAGCAAGGAGAAACTGTGGCAGCTGAGTAGATGTAGCCCGGCCCGCCCTTTGAAGTTGACAAGTTCTTGGCATCTCAGAACCTCAAGGGAAGAGCAAGGTTATCTATGGTAGGCTGGGGCAGAACTAGCAGCAAGCAGAGCAAAGTTGTCCAAGAATAGCTTCCATTGGAATGCTAATGGCAATTGAAGAGGCAGGCCAGTGGCAAGCCACTAGCTTCTAGCAGTTTGAAAGTTGCAGACACAGTGCAGGTGTTGTGCGGCTTCTTTCTTGGCCTCCTAGAAGGTGCCGTGGTGCCGCGCTCTCCGTCTCTTGCTTGCCAATATGTTGCTATGTTCCTCCTATTGTTTGGTTTGTTTTGATTTGTTTTGATGATCTTTTGGCGGGTTTTCGGAATGTTTTGGTGGTGTTTTAGAATGTTTTGTTTTCTCTTGTGTTGTTTTTATTGTCTTGGCAGGTTGTGGAACGTTTGGATTCGTTTTGGTGGGTTTTAAAATATTTTGGCGGGTATTTGGAATGTTTTGGTTTGCTTTCATTTGTTTTGATTATGTTTTGGCAAGTTATTGAAAGTTTCGATCACTTCTGACAGGTTTTCTAGTATTTTGGGATCTTTTCAGAATGTTTTGATCAGTTTTAGAATGTTTTGTATTCTCTTGAGTTGTTTTTATTGTCTTGGCAGGTTTTGGAATGTTTGGATTGCTTTTGGCGGGTTTTAAAATATTTTGGCGGGTATTTGGAATGTTTTGGCGGGTATTCGGAAGGTTTTGATTAGTTTTGACGGGTTTTGAAATATTTTGGCGGGTTTTTAGAAGGTTTTGACTTGTTTTGATTCTGTTTAGCCCAGTTTTTGGTGTGTTTGGATTAGCTTTGGTGGGCTTTATCATGTTTTGTCAGGTTTTTTCGAATGTATTGATCACTTCTGTCTGGTTTTCTATTTTGGCGGGTTTGAAAATATTTTTGGATGAGTTTTGGCGGGTTTGAAAATATTTTGGCTCTTTGCGCAGAGACGACGGTGCCGGTTGCGGTGCGCTCCGGGGTGCTCCTTCTGCGGAAAGACGCCTGGCAGCGGCACTTGGGACAGCTCCGCGTCTCCGTATTCTGCGTTTCTTGCCTTCTGCATCTCAGCAAAATGCTTTCCCACTAGGTCTAGCAAGGAGAAACTGTGGCAGCTGAGTAGATGTAGCCCGGCCCGCCCTTTGAAGTTGACAAGGTCTTGGCATCTCAGAACCTCAAGGGAAGAGCAAGGTTATCTATGGTAGGCTGGGGCAGAACTAGCAGCAAGCAGAGCAAAGTTGTCCAAGAATAGCTTCCATTGGAATGCTAATGGCAATTGAAGAGGCAGGCCAGTGGCAAGCCACTAGCTTCTAGCAGTTTGAAAGTTGCAGACACAGTGCAGGTGTTTTGCGGCTTCCTTCTTGGCCTCCTAGAAGGTGCCGCACTCTCCATCTCTTGCTTGCCAATATGTTGCCGTGTTCCTCCTATTGTTTGGTTTGTTTTGATTTGTTTTGATGATCTTTTGGCGGGTTTTCGGAATGTTTTGGTGGTGTTTTAGAATGTTTTGTTTTCTCTTGTGTTGTTTTTATTGTCTTGGAAGGTTTTGGAACGTTTGGATTCGTTTTGGCGGGTTTTAAAATATTTTGGCGGTTGTTTGGAATGTTTTGGTTTGCTTTCATTTGTTTTGATTATGTTTTGGCAAGTTATTGAAAGTTTCGATCACTTCTGACTGGTTTTCTAGTATTTTGGCATCTTTTCAGAATGTTTTGATCAGTTTTAGCAGGTTGTAAACTATTTTGTCAGGTTTTTGGAATGTTTTGGTTGGTTTTGATTTGTTTTTATGATGTTTTGCCAAGTTTTTTGAATGATTTGATCAGTTCTGGCTGGTTTTCTAATGTTTTGGCATTTTTCAGAATGTTTTGATGAGTTTTGTGGGTCTAAATTATTTTGGTGGTTTTTGGAATATTTTGGTTGTTTTTGATTTGATTTGATGATGTTTTGTCCGGTTTTCGGAATGTTTTGGTTGGGTTTTGGAATGTTTTGTATTCTCTTGAGTTGTTTTTATTCTGTTGGCAGGTTTTGGAATGTTTGGATTGCTTTTGGCGGGTTTTAAAATATTTTGGCGGGTATTTGGAATGTTTTGGCGGGTATTCGGAAGGTTTTGATTAGTTTTGACGGGTTTTGAAATATTTTGGCGGGTTTTTAGAAGGTTTTGATTCTGTTTAGCCCAGTTTTTGGTGTGTTTGGATTAGCTTTGGTGGGCTTTATCATGTTTTGTCAGGTTTTTTCGAATGTATTGATCACTTCTGTCTGGTTTTCTATTTTGGCGGGTTTGAAAATATTTTGGCTCTTTGCGCAGAGACGACGGTGCCGGTTGCGGTGCGCTCCGGGGCGCTCCTTCTGCGGAAAGACACCTGGCAGCGGCACTTGGGACAGCTCCGCGTCTCCGTATTCTGCGTTTCTTGCCTTCTGCATCTCAGCAAAATGCTTTCCCACTAGGTCTAGCAAGGAGAAACTGTGGCAGCTGAGTAGATGTAGCCCGGCCCGCCCTTTGAAGTTGACAAGTTCTTGGCATCTCAGAGCCTCAAGGGAAGAGCAAGGTTATCTATGGTAGGCTGGGGCAGAACTAGCAGCAAGCAGAGCAAAGTTGTCCAAGAATAGCTTCCATTGGAATGCTAATGGCAATTGAAGAGGCAGGCCAGTGGCAAGCCACTAGCTTCTAGCAGTTTGAAAGTTGCAGACACAGTGCAGGTGTTGTGCGGCTTCTTTCTTGGCCTCCTAGAAGGTGCCGTGGTGCCGCGCTCTCCGTCTCTTGCTTGCCAATATGTTGCTATGTTCCTCCTATTGTTTGGTTTGTTTTGATTTGTTTTGATGATCTTTTGGCGGGTTTTCGGAATGTTTTGGTGGTGTTTTAGAATGTTTTGTTTTCTCTTGTGTTGTTTTTATTGTCTTGGCAGGTTGTGGAACGTTTGGATTCGTTTTGGTGGGTTTTAAAATATTTTGGCGGGTATTTGGAATGTTTTGGTTTGCTTTCATTTGTTTTGATTATGTTTTGGCAAGTTATTGAAAGTTTCGATCACTTCTGACTGGTTTTCTAGTATTTTGGGATCTTTTCAGAATGTTTTGATCAGTTTTAGAATGTTTTGTATTCTCTTGAGTTGTTTTTATTGTCTTGGCAGGTTTTGGAATGTTTGGATTGCTTTTGGCGGGTTTTAAAATATTTTGGCGGGTATTTGGAATGTTTTGGCGGGTATTCGGAAGGTTTTGATTAGTTTTGACGGGTTTTGAAATATTTTGGCGGGTTTTTAGAAGGTTTTTACTTGTTTTGATTCTGTTTATCCCAGTTTTTGGTGTGTTTGGATTAGCTTTGGTGGGCTTTATCATGTTTTGTCAGGTTTTTTTGAATGTATTGATCACTTCTGTCTGGTTTTCTATTTTGGCGGGTTTGAAAATATTTTTGGATGAGTTTTGGCGGGTTTGAAAATATTTTGGCTCTTTGCGCAGAGACGACGGTGCCGGTTGCGGTGCGCTCCGGGGCGCTCCTTCTGCGGAAAGACGGCTGGCAGCGGCACTTGGGACAGCTCCGCGTCTCTGTATTCTGCGTTTCTTGCCTTCTGCATCTCAGCAAAATGCTTTCCCACTAGGTCTAGCAAGGAGAAACTGTGGCAGCTGAGTAGATGTAGCCCGGTCCGCCCTTTGAAGTTGACAAGTTCTTGGCATCTCAGAGCCTCAAGGGAAGAGCAAGGTTATCTATGGTAGGCTGGGGCAGAACTAGCAGCAAGCAGAGCAAAGTTGTCCAAGAATAGCTTCCATTGGAATGCTAATGGCAATTGAAGAGGCAGGCCAGTGGCAAGCCACTAGCTTCTAGCAGTTTGAAAGTTGCAGACACAGTGCAGGTGTTGTGCGGCTTCCTTCTTGGCCTCCTAGAAGGTGCCGTGGTGCCGCGCTCTCCGTCTCTTGCTTGCCAATATGTTGCCATGTTCCTCCTATTGTTTGGTTTGTTTTGATTTGTTTTGATGATCTTTTGGCGGGTTTTCGGAATGTTTTGGTGGTGTTTTAGAATGTTTTGTTTTCTCTTGTGTTGTTTTTATTGTCTTGGCAGGTTTTGGAACGTTTGGATTCGTTTTGGTGGGTTTTAAAATATTTTGGCGGGTATTTGGAATGTTTTGGTTTGCTTTCATTTGTTTTGATTATGTTTTGGCAAGTTATTGAAAGTTTCGGTCACTTCTGACTGGTTTTCTAGTATTTTGGCATCTTTTCAGAATGTTTTGATCAGTTTTAGAATGTTTTGTATTCTCTTGAGTTGTTTTTATTGTCTTGGCAGGTTTTGGAATGTTTGGATTGCTTTTGGCGGGTTTTAAAATATTTTGGCGGGTATTTGGAATGTTTTGGCGGGTATTCGGAAGGTTTTGATTAGTTTTGACGGGTTTTGAAATATTTTGGCGGGTTTTTAGAAGGTTTTGACTTGTTTTGATTCTGTTAAGCCCAGTTTTTGGTGTGTTTGGATTAGCTTTGGTGGGCTTTATCATGTTTTGTCAGGTTTTTTCGAATGTATTGATCACTTCTGTCTGGTTTTCTATTTTGGTGGGTTTGAAAATATTTTTGGATGAGTTTTGGCGGGTTTGAAAATATTTTGGCTCTTTGCGCAGAGACGACGGTGCCGGTTGCGGTGCGCTCCGGGGCGCTCCTTCTGCGGAAAGACACCTGGCAGCGGCACTTGGGACAGCTCCGCGTCTCCGTATTCTGCGTTTCTTGCCTTCTGCATCTCAGCAAAATGCTTTCCCACTAGGTCTAGCAAGGAGAAACTGTGGCAGCTGAGTAGATGTAGCCCGGCCCGCCCTTTGAAGTTGACAAGTTCTTGGCATCTCAGAGCCTCAAGGGAAGAGCAAGGTTATCTATGGTAGGCTGGGGCAGAACTAGCAGCAAGCAGAGCAAAGTTGTCCAAGAATAGCTTCCATTGGAATGCTAATGGCAATTGAAGAGGCAGGCCAGTGGCAAGCCACTAGCTTCTAGCAGTTTGAAAGTTGCAGACACAGTGCAGGTGTTGTGCGGCTTCCTTCTTGGCCTCCTAGAAGGTGCCGCACTCTCCGTCTCTTGCTTGCCAATATGTTGCCGTGTTCCTCCTATTGTTTGGTTTGTTTTGATTTGTTTTGATGATGTTTTGGCGGGTTTTCGGAATGTTTTGGTGGTGTTTTAGAATGTTTTGTTTTCTCTTGTGTTGTTTTTATTGTCTTGGAAGGTTTTGGAACGTTTGGATTCGTTTTGGCGGGTTTTAAAATATTTTGGCGGTTGTTTGGAATGTTTTGGTTTGCTTTCATTTGTTTTGATTATGTTTTGGCAAGTTATTGAAAGTTTCGATCACTTCTGACTGGTTTTCTAGTATTTTGGCATCTTTTCAGAATGTTTTGATCAGTTTTAGCAGGTTGTAAACTATTTTGTCAGGTTTTTGGAATGTTTTGGTTGGTTTTGATTTGTTTTTATGATGTTTTGCCAAGTTTTTTGAATGATTTGATCAGTTCTGGCTGGTTTTCTAATGTTTTGGCATTTTTCAGAATGTTTTGATGAGTTTTGTGGGTCTAAATTATTTTGGTGGTTTTTGGAATATTTTGGTTGTTTTTGATTTGATTTGATGATGTTTTGTCCGGTTTTCGGAATGTTTTGGTTGGGTTTTAGAATGTTTTGTATTCTCTTGAGTTGTTTTTATTCTGTTGGCAGGTTTTGGAATGTTTGGATTGCTTTTGGCGGGTTTTAAAATATTTTGGCGGGTATTTGGAATGTTTTGGCGGGTATTCGGAAGGTTTTGATTAGTTTTGACGGGTTTTGAAATATTTTGGCGGGTTTTTAGAAGGTTTTGATTCTGTTTAGCCCAGTTTTTGGTGTGTTTGGATTAGCTTTGGTGGGCTTTATGATGTTTTGTCAGGTTTTTTCGAATGTATTGATCACTTCTGTCTGGTTTTCTATTTTGGCGGGTTTGAAAATATTTTTGGATTAGTTTTGGCGGGTTTGAAAATATTTTGGCTCTTTGCGCAGAGACGACGGTGCCGGTTGCGGTGCGCTCCGGGGCGCTCCTTCTGCGGAAAGACGCCTGGCAGCGGCACTTGGGACAGCTCCGCGTCTCCGTATTCTGCGTTTCTTGCCTTCTGCATCTCAGCAAAATGCTTTCCCACTAGGTCTAGCAAGGAGAAACTGTGGCAGCTGAGTAGATGTAGCCCGGTCCGCCCTTTGAAGTTGACAAGTTCTTGGCATCTCAGAGCCTCAAGGGAAGAGCAAGGTTATCTATGGTAGGCTGGGGCAGAACTAGCAGCAAGCAGAGCAAAGTTGTCCAAGAATAGCTTCCATTGGAATGCTAATGGCAATTGAAGAGGCAGGCCAGTGGCAAGCCACTAGCTTCTAGCAGTTTGAAAGTTGCAGACACAGTGCAGGTGTTGTGCGGCTTCTTTCTTGGCCTCCTAGAAGGTGCCGTGGTGCCGCGCTCTCCGTCTCTTGCTTGCCAATATGTTGCTATGTTCCTCCTATTGTTTGGTTTGTTTTGATTTGTTTTGATGATCTTTTGGCGGGTTTTCGGAATGTTTTGGTGGTGTTTTAGAATGTTTTGTTTTCTCTTGTGTTGTTTTTATTGTCTTGGCAGGTTGTGGAAGGTTTGGATTCGTTTTGGTGGGTTTTAAAATATTTTGGCGGGTATTTGGAATGTTTTGGTTTGCTTTCATTTGTTTTGATTATGTTTTGGCAAGTTATTGAAAGTTTCGATCACTTCTGACTGGTTTTCTAGTATTTTGGGATCTTTTCAGAATGTTTTGATCAGTTTTAGAATGTTTTGTATTCTCTTGAGTTGTTTTTATTGTCTTGGCAGGTTTTGGAATGTTTGGATTGCTTTTGGCGGGTTTTAAAATATTTTGGCGGGTATTTGGAATGTTTTGGCGGGTATTCGGAAGGTTTTGATTAGTTTTGACGGGTTTTGAAATATTTTGGCGGGTTTTTAGAAGGTTTTGACTTGTTTTGATTCTGTTTAGCCCAGTTTTTGGTGTGTTTGGATTAGCTTTGGTGGGCTTTATCATGTTTTGTCAGGTTTTTTCGAATGTATTGATCACTTCTGTCTGGTTTTCTATTTTGGTGGGTTTGAAAATATTTTTGGATGAGTTTTGGCAGGTTTTAAAATATTTTGGCTCTTTGCGCAGAGACGACGGTGCCGGTTGCGGTGCGCTCCGGGGTGCTCCTTCTGCGGAAAGACGCCTGGCAGCGGCACTTGGGACAGCTCCGCGTCTCCGTATTCTGCGTTTCTTGCCTTCTGCATCTCAGCAAAATGCTTTCCCACTAGGTCTAGCAAGGAGAAACTGTGGCAGCTGAGTAGATGTAGCCCGGCCCGCCCTTTGAAGTGGACAAGTTCTTGGCATCTCAGAACCTCAAGGGAAGAGCAAGGTTATCTATGGTAGGCTGGGGCAGAACTAGCAGCAAGCAGAGCAAAGTTGTCCAAGAATAGCTTCCATTGGAATGCTAATGGCAATTGAAGAGGCAGGCCAGTGGCAAGCCACTAGCTTCTAGCAGTTTGAAAGTTGCAGACACAGTGCAGGTGTTGTGCGGCTTCTTTCTTGGCCTCCTAGAAGGTGCCGTGGTGCCGCGCTCTCCGTCTCTTGCTTGCCAATATGTTGCCATGTTCCTCCTATTGTTTGGTTTGTTTTGATTTGTTTTGATGATCTTTTGGCGGGTTTTCGGAATGTTTTGGTGGTGTTTTAGAATGTTTTGTTTTCTCTTGTGTTGTTTTTATTGTCTTGGCAGGTTGTGGAACGTTTGGATTCGTTTTGGTGGGTTTTAAAATATTTTGGCGGGTATTTGGAATGTTTTGGTTTGCTTTCATTTGTTTTGATTATGTTTTGGCAAGTTATTGAAAGTTTCGATCACTTCTGACTGGTTTTCTAGTATTTTGGGATCTTTTCAGAATGTTTTGATCAGTTTTAGAATGTTTTGTATTCTCTTGAGTTGTTTTTATTGTCTTGGCAGGTTTTGGAATGTTTGGATTGCTTTTGGCGGGTTTTAAAATATTTTGGCGGGTATTTGGAATGTTTTGGCGGGTATTCGGAAGGTTTTGATTAGTTTTGATGGGTTTTGAAATATTTTGGCGGGTTTTTAGAAGGTTTTGACTTGTTTTGATTCTGTTTAGCCCAGTTTTTGGTGTGTTTGGATTAGCTTTGGTGGGCTTTATCATGTTTTGTCAGGTTTTTTCGAATGTATTGATCACTTCTGTCTGGTTTTCTATTTTGGCGGGTTTGAAAATATTTTTGGATGAGTTTTGGCGGGTTTGAAAATATTTTGGCTCTTTGCGCAGAGACGACGGTGCCGGTTGCGGTGCGCTCCGGGGCGCTCCTTCTGCGGAAAGACGCCTGGCAGCGGCACTTGGGACAGCTCCGCGTCTCCGTATTCTGCGTTTCTTGCCTTCTGCATCTCAGCAAAATGCTTTCCCACTAGGTCTAGCAAGGAGAAACTGTGGCAGCTGAGTAGATGTAGCCCGGCCCGCCCTTTGAAGTTGACAAGTTCTTGGCATCTCAGAACCTCAAGGGAAGAGCAAGGTTATCTATGGTAGGCTGGGGCAGAACTAGCAGCAAGCAGAGCAAAGTTGTCCAAGAATAGCTTCCATTGGAATGCTAATGGCAATTGAAGAGGCAGGCCAGTGGCAAGCCACTAGCTTCTAGCAGTTTGAAAGTTGCAGACACAGTGCAGGTGTTTTGCGGCTTCCTTCTTGGCCTCCTAGAAGGTGCCGCACTCTCCGTCTCTTGCTTGCCAATATGTTGCCGTGTTCCTCCTATTGTTTGGTTTGTTTTGATTTGTTTTGATGATGTTTTGGCGGGTTTTCGGAATGTTTTGGTGGTGTTTTAGAATGTTTTGTTTTCTCTTGTGTTGTTTTTATTGTCTTGGAAGGTTTTGGAACGTTTGGATTCGTTTTGGCGGGTTTTAAAATATTTTGGCGGTTGTTTGGAATGTTTTGGTTTGCTTTCATTTGTTTTGATTATGTTTTGGCAAGTTATTGAAAGTTTCGATCACTTCTGACTGGTTTTCTAGTATTTTGGCATCTTTTCAGAATGTTTTGATCAGTTTTAGCAGGTTGTAAACTATTTTGTCAGGTTTTTGGAATGTTTTGGTTGGTTTTGATTTGTTTTTATGATGTTTTGCCAAGTTTTTTGAATGATTTGATCAGTTCTGGCTGGTTTTCTAATGTTTTGGCATTTTTCAGAATGTTTTGATGAGTTTTGTGGGTCTAAATTATTTTGGTGGTTTTTGGAATATTTTGGTTGTTTTTGATTTGATTTGATGATGTTTTGTCCGGTTTTCGGAATGTTTTGGTTGGGTTTTAGAATGTTTTGTATTCTCTTGAGTTGTTTTTATTCTGTTGGCAGGTTTTGGAATGTTTGGATTGCTTTTGGCGGGTTTTAAAATATTTTGGCGGGTATTTGGAATGTTTTGGCGGGTATTCGGAAGGTTTTGATTAGTTTTGACGGGTTTTGAAATATTTTGGCGGGTTTTTAGAAGGTTTTGATTCTGTTTAGCCCAGTTTTTGGTGTGTTTGGATTAGCTTTGGTGGGCTTTATGATGTTTTGTCAGGTTTTTTCGAATGTATTGATCACTTCTGTCTGGTTTTCTATTTTGGCGGGTTTGAAAATATTTTTGGATTAGTTTTGGCGGGTTTGAAAATATTTTGGCTCTTTGCGCAGAGACGACGGTGCCGGTTGCGGTGCGCTCCGGGGCGCTCCTTCTGCGGAAAGACGCCTGGCAGCGGCACTTGGGACAGCTCCGCGTCTCCGTATTCTGCGTTTCTTGCCTTCTGCATCTCAGCAAAATGCTTTCCCACTAGGTCTAGCAAGGAGAAACTGTGGCAGCTGAGTAGATGTAGCCCGGTCCGCCCTTTGAAGTTGACAAGTTCTTGGCATCTCAGAGCCTCAAGGGAAGAGCAAGGTTATCTATGGTAGGCTGGGGCAGAACTAGCAGCAAGCAGAGCAAAGTTGTCCAAGAATAGCTTCCATTGGAATGCTAATGGCAATTGAAGAGGCAGGCCAGTGGCAAGCCACTAGCTTCTAGCAGTTTGAAAGTTGCAGACACAGTGCAGGTGTTGTGCGGCTTCTTTCTTGGCCTCCTAGAAGGTGCCGTGGTGCCGCGCTCTCCGTCTCTTGCTTGCCAATATGTTGCTATGTTCCTCCTATTGTTTGGTTTGTTTTGATTTGTTTTGATGATCTTTTGGCGGGTTTTCGGAATGTTTTGGTGGTGTTTTAGAATGTTTTGTTTTCTCTTGTGTTGTTTTTATTGTCTTGGCAGGTTGTGGAAGGTTTGGATTCGTTTTGGTGGGTTTTAAAATATTTTGGCGGGTATTTGGAATGTTTTGGTTTGCTTTCATTTGTTTTGATTATGTTTTGGCAAGTTATTGAAAGTTTCGATCACTTCTGACTGGTTTTCTAGTATTTTGGGATCTTTTCAGAATGTTTTGATCAGTTTTAGAATGTTTTGTATTCTCTTGAGTTGTTTTTATTGTCTTGGCAGGTTTTGGAATGTTTGGATTGCTTTTGGCGGGTTTTAAAATATTTTGGCGGGTATTTGGAATGTTTTGGCGGGTATTCGGAAGGTTTTGATTAGTTTTGACGGGTTTTGAAATATTTTGGCGGGTTTTTAGAAGGTTTTGACTTGTTTTGATTCTGTTTAGCCCAGTTTTTGGTGTGTTTGGATTAGCTTTGGTGGGCTTTATCATGTTTTGTCAGGTTTTTTCGAATGTATTGATCACTTCTGTCTGGTTTTCTATTTTGGTGGGTTTGAAAATATTTTTGGATGAGTTTTGGCAGGTTTTAAAATATTTTGGCTCTTTGCGCAGAGACGACGGTGCCGGTTGCGGTGCGCTCCGGGGTGCTCCTTCTGCGGAAAGACGCCTGGCAGCGGCACTTGGGACAGCTCCGCGTCTCCGTATTCTGCGTTTCTTGCCTTCTGCATCTCAGCAAAATGCTTTCCCACTAGGTCTAGCAAGGAGAAACTGTGGCAGCTGAGTAGATGTAGCCCGGCCCGCCCTTTGAAGTTGACAAGTTCTTGGCATCTCAGAACCTCAAGGGAAGAGCAAGGTTATCTATGGTAGGCTGGGGCAGAACTAGCAGCAAGCAGAGCAAAGTTGTCCAAGAATAGCTTCCATTGGAATGCTAATGGCAATTGAAGAGGCAGGCCAGTGGCAAGCCACTAGCTTCTAGCAGTTTGAAAGTTGCAGACACAGTGCAGGTGTTGTGCGGCTTCTTTCTTGGCCTCCTAGAAGGTGCCGTGGTGCCGCGCTCTCCGTCTCTTGCTTGCCAATATGTTGCCATGTTCCTCCTATTGTTTGGTTTGTTTTGATTTGTTTTGATGATCTTTTGGCGGGTTTTCGGAATGTTTTGGTGGTGTTTTAGAATGTTTTGTTTTCTCTTGTGTTGTTTTTATTGTCTTGGCAGGTTGTGGAACGTTTGGATTCGTTTTGGTGGGTTTTAAAATATTTTGGCGGGTATTTGGAATGTTTTGGTTTGCTTTCATTTGTTTTGATTATGTTTTGGCAAGTTATTGAAAGTTTCGATCACTTCTGACTGGTTTTCTAGTATTTTGGGATCTTTTCAGAATGTTTTGATCAGTTTTAGAATGTTTTGTATTCTCTTGAGTTGTTTTTATTGTCTTGGCAGGTTTTGGAATGTTTGGATTCCTTTTGGCGGGTTTTAAAATATTTTGGCGGGTATTTGGAATGTTTTGGCGGGTATTCGGAAGGTTTTGATTAGTTTTGATGGGTTTTGAAATATTTTGGCGGGTTTTTAGAAGGTTTTGACTTGTTTTGATTCTGTTTAGCCCAGTTTTTGGTGTGTTTGGATTAGCTTTGGTGGGCTTTATCATGTTTTGTGAGGTTTTTTCGAATGTATTGATCACTTCTGTCTGGTTTTCTATTTTGGCGGGTTTGAAAATATTTTTGGATGAGTTTTGGCGGGTTTGAAAATATTTTGGCTCTTTGCGCAGAGACGACGGTGCCGGTTGCGGTGCGCTCCGGGGCGCTCCTTCTGCGGAAAGACGCCTGGCAGCGGCACTTGGGACAGCTCCGCGTCTCCGTATTCTGCGTTTCTTGCCTTCTGCATCTCAGCAAAATGCTTTCCCACTAGGTCTAGCAAGGAGAAACTGTGGCAGCTGAGTAGATGTAGCCCGGCCCGCCCTTTGAAGTTGACAAGTTCTTGGCATCTCAGAACCTCAAGGGAAGAGCAAGGTTATCTATGGTAGGCTGGGGCAGAACTAGCAGCAAGCAGAGCAAAGTTGTCCAAGAATAGCTTCCATTGGAATGCTAATGGCAATTGAAGAGGCAGGCCAGTGGCAAGCCACTAGCTTCTAGCAGTTTGAAAGTTGCAGACACAGTGCAGGTGTTTTGCGGCTTCCTTCTTGGCCTCCTAGAAGGTGCCGCACTCTCCGTCTCTTGCTTGCCAATATGTTGCCGTGTTCCTCCTATTGTTTGGTTTGTTTTGATTTGTTTTGATGATGTTTTGGCGGGTTTTCGGAATGTTTTGGTGGTGTTTTAGAATGTTTTGTTTTCTCTTGTGTTGTTTTTATTGTCTTGGAAGGTTGTGGAACGTTTGGATTCGTTTTGGCGGGTTTTAAAATATTTTGGCGGTTGTTTGGAATGTTTTGGTTTGCTTTCATTTGTTTTGATTATGTTTTGGCAAGTTATTGAAAGTTTCGATCACTTCTGACTGGTTTTCTAGTATTTTGGCATCTTTTCAGAATGTTTTGATCAGTTTTAGCAGGTTGTAAACTATTTTGTCAGGTTTTTGGAATGTTTTGGTTGGTTTTGATTTGTTTTTATGATGTTTTGCCAAGTTTTTTGAATGATTTGATCAGTTCTGGCTGGTTTTCTAATGTTTTGGCATTTTTCAGAATGTTTTGATGAGTTTTGTGGGTCTAAATTATTTTGGTGGTTTTTGGAATATTTTGGTTGTTTTTGATTTGATTTGATGATGTTTTGTCCGGTTTTCGGAATGTTTTGGTTGGGTTTTAGAATGTTTTGTATTCTCTTGAGTTGTTTTTATTCTGTTGGCAGGTTTTGGAATGTTTGGATTGCTTTTGGCGGGTTTTAAAATATTTTGGCGGGTATTTGGAATGTTTTGGCGGGTATTCGGAAGGTTTTGATTAGTTTTGACGGGTTTTGAAATATTTTGGCGGGTTTTTAGAAGGTTTTGATTCTGTTTAGCCCAGTTTTTGGTGTGTTTGGATTAGCTTTGGTGGGCTTTATGATGTTTTGTCAGGTTTTTTCGAATGTATTGATCACTTCTGTCTGGTTTTCTATTTTGGCGGGTTTGAAAATATTTTTGGATTAGTTTTGGCGGGTTTGAAAATATTTTGGCTCTTTGCGCAGAGACGACGGTGCCGGTTGCGGTGCGCTCCGGGGCGCTCCTTCTGCGGAAAGACGCCTGGCAGCGGCACTTGGGACAGCTCCGCGTCTCCGTATTCTGCGTTTCTTGCCTTCTGCATCTCAGCAAAATGCTTTCCCACTAGGTCTAGCAAGGAGAAACTGTGGCAGCTGAGTAGATGTAGCCCGGTCCGCCCTTTGAAGTTGAAAAGTTCTTGGCATCTCAGAGCCTCAAGGGAAGAGCAAGGTTATCTATGGTAGGCTGGGGCAGAACTAGCAGCAAGCAGAGCAAAGTTGTCCAAGAATAGCTTCCATTGGAATGCTAATGGCAATTGAAGAGGCAGGCCAGTGGCAAGCCACTAGCTTCTAGCAGTTTGAAAGTTGCAGACACAGTGCAGGTGTTGTGCGGCTTCCTTCTTGGCCTCCTAGAAGGTGCCGTGGTGCCGCGCTCTCCGTCTCTTGCTTGCCAATATGTTGCTATGTTCCTCCTATTGTTTGGTTTGTTTTGATTTGTTTTGATGATCTTTTGGCGGGTTTTCGGAATGTTTTGGTGGTGTTTTAGAATGTTTTGTTTTCTCTTGTGTTGTTTTTATTGTGTTGGCAGGTTGTGGAACGTTTGGATTCGTTTTGGTGGGTTTTAAAATATTTTGGCGGGTATTTGGAATGTTTTGGTTTGCTTTCATTTGTTTTGATTATGTTTTGGCAAGTTATTGAAAGTTTCGATCACTTCTGACTGGTTTTCTAGTATTTTGGGATCTTTTCAGAATGTTTTGATCAGTTTTAGAATGTTTTGTATTCTCTTGAGTTGTTTTTATTGTCTTGGCAGGTTTTGGAATGTTTGGATTCCTTTTGGCGGGTTTTAAAATATTTTGGCGGGTATTTGGAATGTTTTGGCGGGTATTCGGAAGGTTTTGATTAGTTTTGACGGGTTTTGAAATATTTTGGCGGGTTTTTAGAAGGTTTTGACTTGTTTTGATTCTGTTTAGCCCAGTTTTTGGTGTGTTTGGATTAGCTTTGGTGGGCTTTATCATGTTTTGTCAGGTTTTTTCGAATGTATTGATCACTTCTGTCTGGTTTTCTATTTTGGCGGGTTTGAAAATATTTTTGGATGAGTTTTGGCGGGTTTGAATATATTATGGCTCTTTGCGCAGAGACGACGGTGCCGGTTGCGGTGCGCTCCGGGGCGCTCCTTCTGCGGAAAGACACCTGGCAGCGGCACTTGGGACAGCTCCGCGTCTCCGTATTCTGCGTTTCTTGCCTTCTGCATCTCAGCAAAATGCTTTCCCACTAGGTCTAGCAAGGAGAAACTGTGGCAGCTGAGTAGATGTAGCCCGGTCCGCCCTTTGAAGTTGACAAGTTCTTGGCATCTCAGAACCTCAAGGGAAGAGCAAGGTTATCTATGGTAGGCTGGGGCAGAACTAGCAGCAAGCAGAGCAAAGTTGTCCAAGAATAGCTTCCATTGGAATGCTAATGGCAATTGAAGAGGCAGGCCAGTGGCAAGCCACTAGCTTCTAGCAGTTTGAAAGTTGCAGACACAGTGCAGGTGTTGTGCGGCTTCTTTCTTGGCCTCCTAGAAGGTGCCGTGGTGCCGCGCTCTCCGTCTCTTGCTTGCCAATATGTTGCTATGTTCCTCCTATTGTTTGGTTTGTTTTGATTTGTTTTGATGATCTTTTGGCGGGTTTTCGGAATGTTTTGGTGGTGTTTTAGAATGTTTTGTTTTCTCTTGTGTTGTTTTTATTGTGTTGGCAGGTTGTGGAACGTTTGGATTCGTTTTGGTGGGTTTTAAAATATTTTGGCGGGTATTTGGAATGTTTTGGTTTGCTTTCATTTGTTTTGATTATGTTTTGGCAAGTTATTGAAAGTTTCGATCACTTCTGACTGGTTTTCTAGTATTTTGGGATCTTTTCAGAATGTTTTGATCAGTTTTAGAATGTTTTGTATTCTCTTGAGTTGTTTTTATTGTCTTGGCAGGTTTTGGAATGTTTGGATTGCTTTTGGCGGGTTTTAAAATATTTTGGCGGGTATTTGGAATGTTTTGGCGGGTATTCGGAAGGTTTTGATTAGTTTTGATGGGTTTTGAAATATTTTGGCGGGTTTTTAGAAGGTTTTGACTTGTTTTGATTCTGTTTAGCCCAGTTTTTGGTGTGTTTGGATTAGCTTTGGTGGGCTTTATCATGTTTTGTGAGGTTTTTTCGAATGTATTGATCACTTCTGTCTGGTTTTCTATTTTGGCGGGTTTGAAAATATTTTTGGATGAGTTTTGGCGGGTTTGAAAATATTTTGGCTCTTTGCGCAGAGACGACGGTGCCGGTTGCGGTGCGCTCCGGGGCGCTCCTTCTGCGGAAAGACGCCTGGCAGCGGCACTTGGGACAGCTCCGCGTCTCCGTATTCTGCGTTTCTTGCCTTCTGCATCTCAGCAAAATGCTTTCCCACTAGGTCTAGCAAGGAGAAACTGTGGCAGCTGAGTAGATGTAGCCCGGCCCGCCCTTTGAAGTTGACAAGTTCTTGGCATCTCAGAACCTCAAGGGAAGAGCAAGGTTATCTATGGTAGGCTGGGGCAGAACTAGCAGCAAGCAGAGCAAAGTTGTCCAAGAATAGCTTCCATTGGAATGCTAATGGCAATTGAAGAGGCAGGCCAGTGGCAAGCCACTAGCTTCTAGCAGTTTGAAAGTTGCAGACACAGTGCAGGTGTTTTGCGGCTTCCTTCTTGGCCTCCTAGAAGGTGCCGCACTCTCCGTCTCTTGCTTGCCAATATGTTGCCGTGTTCCTCCTATTGTTTGGTTTGTTTTGATTTGTTTTGATGATCTTTTGGCGGGTTTTCGGAATGTTTTGGTGGTGTTTTAGAATGTTTTGTTTTCTCTTGTGTTGTTTTTATTGTCTTGGAAGGTTTTGGAACGTTTGGATTCGTTTTGGCGGGTTTTAAAATATTTTGGCGGTTGTTTGGAATGTTTTGGTTTGCTTTCATTTGTTTTGATTATGTTTTGGCAAGTTATTGAAAGTTTCGATCACTTCTGACTGGTTTTCTAGTATTTTGGCATCTTTTCAGAATGTTTTGATCAGTTTTAGCAGGTTGTAAACTATTTTGTCAGGTTTTTGGAATGTTTTGGTTGGTTTTGATTTGTTTTTATGATGTTTTGCCAAGTTTTTTGAATGATTTGATCAGTTCTGGCTGGTTTTCTAATGTTTTGGCATTTTTCAGAATGTTTTGATGAGTTTTGTGGGTCTAAATTATTTTGGCTGGTTTTTGGAATATTTTGGTTGTTTTTGATTTGATTTGATGATGTTTTGTCCAGTTTTCGGAATGTTTTGGTTGGGTTTTAGAATGTTTTGTATTCTCTTGAGTTGTTTTTATTCTGTTGGCAGGTTTTGGAATGTTTGGATTGCTTTTGGCGGGTTTTAAAATATTTTGGCGGGTATTTGGAATGTTTTGGCGGGTATTCGGAAGGTTTTGATTAGTTTTGACGGGTTTTGAAATATTTTGGCGGGTTTTTAGAAGGTTTTGATTTTGTTTAGCCCAGTTTTTGGTGTGTTTGGATTAGCTTTGGTGGGCTTTATCATGTTTTGTCAGGTTTTTTCGAATGTATTGATCACTTCTGTCTGGTTTTCTATTTTGGCGGGTTTGAAAATATTTTTGGATTAGTTTTGGCGGGTTTGAAAATATTTTGGCTCTTTGCGCAGAGACGACGGTGCCGGTTGCGGTGCGCTCCGGGGCGCTCCTTCTGCGGAAAGACGCCTGGCAGCGGCACTTGGGACAGCTCCGCGTCTCCGTATTCTGCGTTTCTTGCCTTCTGCATCTCAGCAAAATGCTTTCCCACTAGGTCTAGCAAGGAGAAACTGTGGCAGCTGAGTAGATGTAGCCCGGTCCGCCCTTTGAAGTTGAAAAGTTCTTGGCATCTCAGAGCCTCAAGGGAAGAGCAAGGTTATCTATGGTAGGCTGGGGCAGAACTAGCAGCAAGCAGAGCAAAGTTGTCCAAGAATAGCTTCCATTGGAATGCTAATGGCAATTGAAGAGGCAGGCCAGTGGCAAGCCACTAGCTTCTAGCAGTTTGAAAGTTGCAGACACAGTGCAGGTGTTGTGCGGCTTCCTTCTTGGCCTCCTAGAAGGTGCCGTGGTGCCGCGCTCTCCGTCTCTTGCTTGCCAATATGTTGCTATGTTCCTCCTATTGTTTGGTTTGTTTTGATTTGTTTTGATGATCTTTTGGCGGGTTTTCGGAATGTTTTGGTGGTGTTTTAGAATGTTTTGTTTTCTCTTGTGTTGTTTTTATTGTGTTGGCAGGTTGTGGAACGTTTGGATTCGTTTTGGTGGGTTTTAAAATATTTTGGCGGGTATTTGGAATGTTTTGGTTTGCTTTCATTTGTTTTGATTATGTTTTGGCAAGTTATTGAAAGTTTCGATCACTTCTGACTGGTTTTCTAGTATTTTGGCATCTTTTCAGAATGTTTTGATCAGTTTTAGAATGTTTTGTATTCTCTTGAGTTGTTTTTATTGTCTTGGCAGGTTTTGGAATGTTTGGATTGCTTTTGGCGGGTTTTAAAATATTTTGGCGGGTATTTGGAATGTTTTGGCGGGTATTCGGAAGGTTTTGATTAGTTTTGACGGGTTTTGAAATATTTTGGCGGGTTTTTAGAAGGTTTTGACTTGTTTTGATTCTGTTTAGCCCAGTTTTTGGTGTGTTTGGATTAGCTTTGGTGGGCTTTATCATGTTTTGTCAGGTTTTTTCGAATGTATTGATCACTTCTGTCTGGTTTTCTATTTTGGCGGGTTTGAAAATATTTTTGGATGAGTTTTGGCGGGTTTGAAAATATTTTGGCTCTTTGCGCAGAGACGACGGTGCCGGTTGCGGTGCGCTCCGGGGCGCTCCTTCTGCGGAAAGACACCTGGCAGCGGCACTTGGGACAGCTCCGCGTCTCCGTATTCTGCGTTTCTTGCCTTCTGCATCTCAGCAAAATGCTTTCCCACTAGGTCTAGCAAGGAGAAACTGTGGCAGCTGAGTAGATGTAGCCCGGCCCGCCCTTTGAAGTTGACAAGTTCTTGGCATCTCAGAACCTCAAGGGAAGAGCAAGGTTATCTATGGTAGGCTGGGGCAGAACTAGCAGCAAGCAGAGCAAAGTTGTCCAAGAATAGCTTCCATTGGAATGCTAATGGCAATTGAAGAGGCAGGCCAGTGGCAAGCCACTAGCTTCTAGCAGTTTGAAAGTTGCAGACACAGTGCAGGTGTTGTGCGGCTTCTTTCTTGGCCTCCTAGAAGGTGCCGCACTCTCCGTCTCTTGCTTGCCAATATGTTGCCGTGTTCCTCCTATTGTTTGGTTTGTTTTGATTTGTTTTGATGATCTTTTGGCGGGTTTTCGGAATGTTTTGGTGGTGTTTTAGAATGTTTTGTTTTCTCTTGTGTTGTTTTTATTGTCTTGGCAGGTTGTGGAACGTTTGGATTCGTTTTGGTGGGTTTTAAAATATTTTGGCGGGTATTTGGAATGTTTTGGTTTGCTTTCATTTGTTTTGATTATGTTTTGGCAAGTTATTGAAAGTTTCGATCACTTCTGACTGGTTTTCTAGTATTTTGGCATCTTTTCAGAATGTTTTGATCAGTTTTAGCAGGTTGTAAACTATTTTGTCAGGTTTTTGGAATGTTTTGGTTGGTTTTGATTTGTTTTTATGATGTTTTGCCAAGTTTTTTGAATGATTTGATCAGTTCTGGCTGGTTTTCTAATGTTTTGGCATTTTTCAGAATGTTTTGATGAGTTTTGTGGGTCTAAATTATTTTGGTGGTTTTTGGAATATTTTGGTTGTTTTTGATTTGATTTGATGATGTTTTGTCCGGTTTTCGGAATGTTTTGGTTGGGTTTTAGAATGTTTTGTATTCTCTTGAGTTGTTTTTATTCTGTTGGCAGGTTTTGGAATGTTTGGATTGCTTTTGGCGGGTTTTAAAATATTTTGGCGGGTATTTGGAATGTTTTGGCGGGTATTCGGAAGGTTTTGATTAGTTTTGACGGGTTTTGAAATATTTTGGCGGGTTTTTAGAAGGTTTTGATTCTGTTTAGCCCAGTTTTTGGTGTGTTTGGATTAGCTTTGGTGGGCTTTATGATGTTTTGTCAGGTTTTTTCGAATGTATTGATCACTTCTGTCTGGTTTTCTATTTTGGCGGGTTTGAAAATATTTTTGGATTAGTTTTGGCGGGTTTGAAAATATTTTGGCTCTTTGCGCAGAGACGACGGTGCCGGTTGCGGTGCGCTCCGGGGCGCTCCTTCTGCGGAAAGACGCCTGGCAGCGGCACTTGGGACAGCTCCGCGTCTCCGTATTCTGCGTTTCTTGCCTTCTGCATCTCAGCAAAATGCTTTCCCACTAGGTCTAGCAAGGAGAAACTGTGGCAGCTGAGTAGATGTAGCCCGGTCCGCCCTTTGAAGTTGACAAGTTCTTGGCATCTCAGAGCCTCAAGGGAAGAGCAAGGTTATCTATGGTAGGCTGGGGCAGAACTAGCAGCAAGCAGAGCAAAGTTGTCCAAGAATAGCTTCCATTGGAATGCTAATGGCAATTGAAGAGGCAGGCCAGTGGCAAGCCACTAGCTTCTAGCAGTTTGAAAGTTGCAGACACAGTGCAGGTGTTGTGCGGCTTCTTTCTTGGCCTCCTAGAAGGTGCCGTGGTGCCGCGCTCTCCGTCTCTTGCTTGCCAATATGTTGCTATGTTCCTCCTATTGTTTGGTTTGTTTTGATTTGTTTTGATGATCTTTTGGCGGGTTTTCGGAATGTTTTGGTGGTGTTTTAGAATGTTTTGTTTTCTCTTGTGTTGTTTTTATTGTCTTGGCAGGTTGTGGAAGGTTTGGATTCGTTTTGGTGGGTTTTAAAATATTTTGGCGGGTATTTGGAATGTTTTGGTTTGCTTTCATTTGTTTTGATTATGTTTTGGCAAGTTATTGAAAGTTTCGATCACTTCTGACTGGTTTTCTAGTATTTTGGGATCTTTTCAGAATGTTTTGATCAGTTTTAGAATGTTTTGTATTCTCTTGAGTTGTTTTTATTGTCTTGGCAGGTTTTGGAATGTTTGGATTGCTTTTGGCGGGTTTTAAAATATTTTGGCGGGTATTTGGAATGTTTTGGCGGGTATTCGGAAGGTTTTGATTAGTTTTGACGGGTTTTGAAATATTTTGGCGGGTTTTTAGAAGGTTTTGACTTGTTTTGATTCTGTTTAGCCCAGTTTTTGGTGTGTTTGGATTAGCTTTGGTGGGCTTTATCATGTTTTGTCAGGTTTTTTCGAATGTATTGATCACTTCTGTCTGGTTTTCTATTTTGGTGGGTTTGAAAATATTTTTGGATGAGTTTTGGCAGGTTTTAAAATATTTTGGCTCTTTGCGCAGAGACGACGGTGCCGGTTGCGGTGCGCTCCGGGGTGCTCCTTCTGCGGAAAGACGCCTGGCAGCGGCACTTGGGACAGCTCCGCGTCTCCGTATTCTGCGTTTCTTGCCTTCTGCATCTCAGCAAAATGCTTTCCCACTAGGTCTAGCAAGGAGAAACTGTGGCAGCTGAGTAGATGTAGCCCGGCCCGCCCTTTGAAGTGGACAAGTTCTTGGCATCTCAGAACCTCAAGGGAAGAGCAAGGTTATCTATGGTAGGCTGGGGCAGAACTAGCAGCAAGCAGAGCAAAGTTGTCCAAGAATAGCTTCCATTGGAATGCTAATGGCAATTGAAGAGGCAGGCCAGTGGCAAGCCACTAGCTTCTAGCAGTTTGAAAGTTGCAGACACAGTGCAGGTGTTGTGCGGCTTCTTTCTTGGCCTCCTAGAAGGTGCCGTGGTGCCGCGCTCTCCGTCTCTTGCTTGCCAATATGTTGCCATGTTCCTCCTATTGTTTGGTTTGTTTTGATTTGTTTTGATGATCTTTTGGCGGGTTTTCGGAATGTTTTGGTGGTGTTTTAGAATGTTTTGTTTTCTCTTGTGTTGTTTTTATTGTCTTGGCAGGTTGTGGAACGTTTGGATTCGTTTTGGTGGGTTTTAAAATATTTTGGCGGGTATTTGGAATGTTTTGGTTTGCTTTCATTTGTTTTGATTATGTTTTGGCAAGTTATTGAAAGTTTCGATCACTTCTGACTGGTTTTCTAGTATTTTGGGATCTTTTCAGAATGTTTTGATCAGTTTTAGAATGTTTTGTATTCTCTTGAGTTGTTTTTATTGTCTTGGCAGGTTTTGGAATGTTTGGATTGCTTTTGGCGGGTTTTAAAATATTTTGGCGGGTATTTGGAATGTTTTGGCGGGTATTCGGAAGGTTTTGATTAGTTTTGATGGGTTTTGAAATATTTTGGCGGGTTTTTAGAAGGTTTTGACTTGTTTTGATTCTGTTTAGCCCAGTTTTTGGTGTGTTTGGATTAGCTTTGGTGGGCTTTATCATGT
Organism: Passer domesticus; assembly: GCF_036417665.1. NCBI lineage: Eukaryota > Metazoa > Chordata > Aves > Passeriformes > Passeridae > Passer > Passer domesticus. Next base: position 62,751,107 of record NC_087474.1, read on the forward strand.
TTTGTCAGGTTTTTTCGAATGTATTGATCACTTCTGTCTGGTTTTCTATTTTGGCGGGTTTGAAAATATTTTTGGATGAGTTTTGGCGGGTTTGAAAATATTTTGGCTCTTTGCGCAGAGACGACGGTGCCGGTTGCGGTGCGCTCCGGGGCGCTCCTTCTGCGGAAAGACGCCTGGCAGCGGCACTTGGGACAGCTCCGCGTCTCCGTATTCTGCGTTTCTTGCCTTCTGCATCTCAGCAAAATGCTTTCCCACTAGGTCTAGCAAGGAGAAACTGTGGCAGCTGAGTAGATGTAGCCCGGCCCGCCCTTTGAAGTTGACAAGTTCTTGGCATCTCAGAACCTCAAGGGAAGAGCAAGGTTATCTATGGTAGGCTGGGGCAGAACTAGCAGCAAGCAGAGCAAAGTTGTCCAAGAATAGCTTCCATTGGAATGCTAATGGCAATTGAAGAGGCAGGCCAGTGGCAAGCCACTAGCTTCTAGCAGTTTGAAAGTTGCAGACACAGTGCAGGTGTTTTGCGGCTTCCTTCTTGGCCTCCTAGAAGGTGCCGCACTCTCCGTCTCTTGCTTGCCAATATGTTGCCGTGTTCCTCCTATTGTTTGGTTTGTTTTGATTTGTTTTGATGATGTTTTGGCGGGTTTTCGGAATGTTTTGGTGGTGTTTTAGAATGTTTTGTTTTCTCTTGTGTTGTTTTTATTGTCTTGGAAGGTTTTGGAACGTTTGGATTCGTTTTGGCGGGTTTTAAAATATTTTGGCGGTTGTTTGGAATGTTTTGGTTTGCTTTCATTTGTTTTGATTATGTTTTGGCAAGTTATTGAAAGTTTCGATCACTTCTGACTGGTTTTCTAGTATTTTGGCATCTTTTCAGAATGTTTTGATCAGTTTTAGCAGGTTGTAAACTATTTTGTCAGGTTTTTGGAATGTTTTGGTTGGTTTTGATTTGTTTTTATGATGTTTTGCCAAGTTTTTTGAATGATTTGATCAGTTCTGGCTGGTTTTCTAATGTTTTGGCATTTTTCAGAATGTTTTGATGAGTTTTGTGGGTCTAAATTATTTTGGTGGTTTTTGGAATATTTTGGTTGTTTTTGATTTGATTTGATGATGTTTTGTCCGGTTTTCGGAATGTTTTGGTTGGGTTTTAGAATGTTTTGTATTCTCTTGAGTTGTTTTTATTCTGTTGGCAGGTTTTGGAATGTTTGGATTGCTTTTGGCGGGTTTTAAAATATTTTGGCGGGTATTTGGAATGTTTTGGCGGGTATTCGGAAGGTTTTGATTAGTTTTGACGGGTTTTGAAATATTTTGGCGGGTTTTTAGAAGGTTTTGATTCTGTTTAGCCCAGTTTTTGGTGTGTTTGGATTAGCTTTGGTGGGCTTTATGATGTTTTGTCAGGTTTTTTCGAATGTATTGATCACTTCTGTCTGGTTTTCTATTTTGGCGGGTTTGAAAATATTTTTGGATTAGTTTTGGCGGGTTTGAAAATATTTTGGCTCTTTGCGCAGAGACGACGGTGCCGGTTGCGGTGCGCTCCGGGGCGCTCCTTCTGCGGAAAGACGCCTGGCAGCGGCACTTGGGACAGCTCCGCGTCTCCGTATTCTGCGTTTCTTGCCTTCTGCATCTCAGCAAAATGCTTTCCCACTAGGTCTAGCAAGGAGAAACTGTGGCAGCTGAGTAGATGTAGCCCGGTCCGCCCTTTGAAGTTGACAAGTTCTTGGCATCTCAGAGCCTCAAGGGAAGAGCAAGGTTATCTATGGTAGGCTGGGGCAGAACTAGCAGCAAGCAGAGCAAAGTTGTCCAAGAATAGCTTCCATTGGAATGCTAATGGCAATTGAAGAGGCAGGCCAGTGGCAAGCCACTAGCTTCTAGCAGTTTGAAAGTTGCAGACACAGTGCAGGTGTTGTGCGGCTTCTTTCTTGGCCTCCTAGAAGGTGCCGTGGTGCCGCGCTCTCCGTCTCTTGCTTGCCAATATGTTGCTATGTTCCTCCTATTGTTTGGTTTGTTTTGATTTGTTTTGATGATCTTTTGGCGGGTTTTCGGAATGTTTTGGTGGTGTTTTAGAATGTTTTGTTTTCTCTTGTGTTGTTTTTATTGTCTTGGCAGGTTGTGGAAGGTTTGGATTCGTTTTGGTGGGTTTTAAAATATTTTGGCGGGTATTTGGAATGTTTTGGTTTGCTTTCATTTGTTTTGATTATGTTTTGGCAAGTTATTGAAAGTTTCGATCACTTCTGACTGGTTTTCTAGTATTTTGGGATCTTTTCAGAATGTTTTGATCAGTTTTAGAATGTTTTGTATTCTCTTGAGTTGTTTTTATTGTCTTGGCAGGTTTTGGAATGTTTGGATTGCTTTTGGCGGGTTTTAAAATATTTTGGCGGGTATTTGGAATGTTTTGGCGGGTATTCGGAAGGTTTTGATTAGTTTTGACGGGTTTTGAAATATTTTGGCGGGTTTTTAGAAGGTTTTGACTTGTTTTGATTCTGTTTAGCCCAGTTTTTGGTGTGTTTGGATTAGCTTTGGTGGGCTTTATCATGTTTTGTCAGGTTTTTTCGAATGTATTGATCACTTCTGTCTGGTTTTCTATTTTGGTGGGTTTGAAAATATTTTTGGATGAGTTTTGGCAGGTTTTAAAATATTTTGGCTCTTTGCGCAGAGACGACGGTGCCGGTTGCGGTGCGCTCCGGGGTGCTCCTTCTGCGGAAAGACGCCTGGCAGCGGCACTTGGGACAGCTCCGCGTCTCCGTATTCTGCGTTTCTTGCCTTCTGCATCTCAGCAAAATGCTTTCCCACTAGGTCTAGCAAGGAGAAACTGTGGCAGCTGAGTAGATGTAGCCCGGCCCGCCCTTTGAAGTGGACAAGTTCTTGGCATCTCAGAACCTCAAGGGAAGAGCAAGGTTATCTATGGTAGGCTGGGGCAGAACTAGCAGCAAGCAGAGCAAAGTTGTCCAAGAATAGCTTCCATTGGAATGCTAATGGCAATTGAAGAGGCAGGCCAGTGGCAAGCCACTAGCTTCTAGCAGTTTGAAAGTTGCAGACACAGTGCAGGTGTTGTGCGGCTTCTTTCTTGGCCTCCTAGAAGGTGCCGTGGTGCCGCGCTCTCCGTCTCTTGCTTGCCAATATGTTGCCATGTTCCTCCTATTGTTTGGTTTGTTTTGATTTGTTTTGATGATCTTTTGGCGGGTTTTCGGAATGTTTTGGTGGTGTTTTAGAATGTTTTGTTTTCTCTTGTGTTGTTTTTATTGTCTTGGCAGGTTGTGGAACGTTTGGATTCGTTTTGGTGGGTTTTAAAATATTTTGGCGGGTATTTGGAATGTTTTGGTTTGCTTTCATTTGTTTTGATTATGTTTTGGCAAGTTATTGAAAGTTTCGATCACTTCTGACTGGTTTTCTAGTATTTTGGGATCTTTTCAGAATGTTTTGATCAGTTTTAGAATGTTTTGTATTCTCTTGAGTTGTTTTTATTGTCTTGGCAGGTTTTGGAATGTTTGGATTCCTTTTGGCGGGTTTTAAAATATTTTGGCGGGTATTTGGAATGTTTTGGCGGGTATTCGGAAGGTTTTGATTAGTTTTGATGGGTTTTGAAATATTTTGGCGGGTTTTTAGAAGGTTTTGACTTGTTTTGATTCTGTTTAGCCCAGTTTTTGGTGTGTTTGGATTAGCTTTGGTGGGCTTTATCATGTTTTGTGAGGTTTTTTCGAATGTATTGATCACTTCTGTCTGGTTTTCTATTTTGGCGGGTTTGAAAATATTTTTGGATGAGTTTTGGCGGGTTTGAAAATATTTTGGCTCTTTGCGCAGAGACGACGGTGCCGGTTGCGGTGCGCTCCGGGGCGCTCCTTCTGCGGAAAGACGCCTGGCAGCGGCACTTGGGACAGCTCCGCGTCTCCGTATTCTGCGTTTCTTGCCTTCTGCATCTCAGCAAAATGCTTTCCCACTAGGTCTAGCAAGGAGAAACTGTGGCAGCTGAGTAGATGTAGCCCGGCCCGCCCTTTGAAGTTGACAAGTTCTTGGCATCTCAGAACCTCAAGGGAAGAGCAAGGTTATCTATGGTAGGCTGGGGCAGAACTAGCAGCAAGCAGAGCAAAGTTGTCCAAGAATAGCTTCCATTGGAATGCTAATGGCAATTGAAGAGGCAGGCCAGTGGCAAGCCACTAGCTTCTAGCAGTTTGAAAGTTGCAGACACAGTGCAGGTGTTTTGCGGCTTCCTTCTTGGCCTCCTAGAAGGTGCCGCACTCTCCGTCTCTTGCTTGCCAATATGTTGCCGTGTTCCTCCTATTGTTTGGTTTGTTTTGATTTGTTTTGATGATGTTTTGGCGGGTTTTCGGAATGTTTTGGTGGTGTTTTAGAATGTTTTGTTTTCTCTTGTGTTGTTTTTATTGTCTTGGAAGGTTGTGGAACGTTTGGATTCGTTTTGGCGGGTTTTAAAATATTTTGGCGGTTGTTTGGAATGTTTTGGTTTGCTTTCATTTGTTTTGATTATGTTTTGGCAAGTTATTGAAAGTTTCGATCACTTCTGACTGGTTTTCTAGTATTTTGGCATCTTTTCAGAATGTTTTGATCAGTTTTAGCAGGTTGTAAACTATTTTGTCAGGTTTTTGGAATGTTTTGGTTGGTTTTGATTTGTTTTTATGATGTTTTGCCAAGTTTTTTGAATGATTTGATCAGTTCTGGCTGGTTTTCTAATGTTTTGGCATTTTTCAGAATGTTTTGATGAGTTTTGTGGGTCTAAATTATTTTGGTGGTTTTTGGAATATTTTGGTTGTTTTTGATTTGATTTGATGATGTTTTGTCCGGTTTTCGGAATGTTTTGGTTGGGTTTTAGAATGTTTTGTATTCTCTTGAGTTGTTTTTATTCTGTTGGCAGGTTTTGGAATGTTTGGATTGCTTTTGGCGGGTTTTAAAATATTTTGGCGGGTATTTGGAATGTTTTGGCGGGTATTCGGAAGGTTTTGATTAGTTTTGACGGGTTTTGAAATATTTTGGCGGGTTTTTAGAAGGTTTTGATTCTGTTTAGCCCAGTTTTTGGTGTGTTTGGATTAGCTTTGGTGGGCTTTATGATGTTTTGTCAGGTTTTTTCGAATGTATTGATCACTTCTGTCTGGTTTTCTATTTTGGCGGGTTTGAAAATATTTTTGGATTAGTTTTGGCGGGTTTGAAAATATTTTGGCTCTTTGCGCAGAGACGACGGTGCCGGTTGCGGTGCGCTCCGGGGCGCTCCTTCTGCGGAAAGACGCCTGGCAGCGGCACTTGGGACAGCTCCGCGTCTCCGTATTCTGCGTTTCTTGCCTTCTGCATCTCAGCAAAATGCTTTCCCACTAGGTCTAGCAAGGAGAAACTGTGGCAGCTGAGTAGATGTAGCCCGGTCCGCCCTTTGAAGTTGAAAAGTTCTTGGCATCTCAGAGCCTCAAGGGAAGAGCAAGGTTATCTATGGTAGGCTGGGGCAGAACTAGCAGCAAGCAGAGCAAAGTTGTCCAAGAATAGCTTCCATTGGAATGCTAATGGCAATTGAAGAGGCAGGCCAGTGGCAAGCCACTAGCTTCTAGCAGTTTGAAAGTTGCAGACACAGTGCAGGTGTTGTGCGGCTTCCTTCTTGGCCTCCTAGAAGGTGCCGTGGTGCCGCGCTCTCCGTCTCTTGCTTGCCAATATGTTGCTATGTTCCTCCTATTGTTTGGTTTGTTTTGATTTGTTTTGATGATCTTTTGGCGGGTTTTCGGAATGTTTTGGTGGTGTTTTAGAATGTTTTGTTTTCTCTTGTGTTGTTTTTATTGTGTTGGCAGGTTGTGGAACGTTTGGATTCGTTTTGGTGGGTTTTAAAATATTTTGGCGGGTATTTGGAATGTTTTGGTTTGCTTTCATTTGTTTTGATTATGTTTTGGCAAGTTATTGAAAGTTTCGATCACTTCTGACTGGTTTTCTAGTATTTTGGGATCTTTTCAGAATGTTTTGATCAGTTTTAGAATGTTTTGTATTCTCTTGAGTTGTTTTTATTGTCTTGGCAGGTTTTGGAATGTTTGGATTCCTTTTGGCGGGTTTTAAAATATTTTGGCGGGTATTTGGAATGTTTTGGCGGGTATTCGGAAGGTTTTGATTAGTTTTGACGGGTTTTGAAATATTTTGGCGGGTTTTTAGAAGGTTTTGACTTGTTTTGATTCTGTTTAGCCCAGTTTTTGGTGTGTTTGGATTAGCTTTGGTGGGCTTTATCATGTTTTGTCAGGTTTTTTCGAATGTATTGATCACTTCTGTCTGGTTTTCTATTTTGGCGGGTTTGAAAATATTTTTGGATGAGTTTTGGCGGGTTTGAATATATTATGGCTCTTTGCGCAGAGACGACGGTGCCGGTTGCGGTGCGCTCCGGGGCGCTCCTTCTGCGGAAAGACACCTGGCAGCGGCACTTGGGACAGCTCCGCGTCTCCGTATTCTGCGTTTCTTGCCTTCTGCATCTCAGCAAAATGCTTTCCCACTAGGTCTAGCAAGGAGAAACTGTGGCAGCTGAGTAGATGTAGCCCGGTCCGCCCTTTGAAGTTGACAAGTTCTTGGCATCTCAGAACCTCAAGGGAAGAGCAAGGTTATCTATGGTAGGCTGGGGCAGAACTAGCAGCAAGCAGAGCAAAGTTGTCCAAGAATAGCTTCCATTGGAATGCTAATGGCAATTGAAGAGGCAGGCCAGTGGCAAGCCACTAGCTTCTAGCAGTTTGAAAGTTGCAGACACAGTGCAGGTGTTGTGCGGCTTCTTTCTTGGCCTCCTAGAAGGTGCCGTGGTGCCGCGCTCTCCGTCTCTTGCTTGCCAATATGTTGCTATGTTCCTCCTATTGTTTGGTTTGTTTTGATTTGTTTTGATGATCTTTTGGCGGGTTTTCGGAATGTTTTGGTGGTGTTTTAGAATGTTTTGTTTTCTCTTGTGTTGTTTTTATTGTGTTGGCAGGTTGTGGAACGTTTGGATTCGTTTTGGTGGGTTTTAAAATATTTTGGCGGGTATTTGGAATGTTTTGGTTTGCTTTCATTTGTTTTGATTATGTTTTGGCAAGTTATTGAAAGTTTCGATCACTTCTGACTGGTTTTCTAGTATTTTGGGATCTTTTCAGAATGTTTTGATCAGTTTTAGAATGTTTTGTATTCTCTTGAGTTGTTTTTATTGTCTTGGCAGGTTTTGGAATGTTTGGATTGCTTTTGGCGGGTTTTAAAATATTTTGGCGGGTATTTGGAATGTTTTGGCGGGTATTCGGAAGGTTTTGATTAGTTTTGATGGGTTTTGAAATATTTTGGCGGGTTTTTAGAAGGTTTTGACTTGTTTTGATTCTGTTTAGCCCAGTTTTTGGTGTGTTTGGATTAGCTTTGGTGGGCTTTATCATGTTTTGTGAGGTTTTTTCGAATGTATTGATCACTTCTGTCTGGTTTTCTATTTTGGCGGGTTTGAAAATATTTTTGGATGAGTTTTGGCGGGTTTGAAAATATTTTGGCTCTTTGCGCAGAGACGACGGTGCCGGTTGCGGTGCGCTCCGGGGCGCTCCTTCTGCGGAAAGACGCCTGGCAGCGGCACTTGGGACAGCTCCGCGTCTCCGTATTCTGCGTTTCTTGCCTTCTGCATCTCAGCAAAATGCTTTCCCACTAGGTCTAGCAAGGAGAAACTGTGGCAGCTGAGTAGATGTAGCCCGGCCCGCCCTTTGAAGTTGACAAGTTCTTGGCATCTCAGAACCTCAAGGGAAGAGCAAGGTTATCTATGGTAGGCTGGGGCAGAACTAGCAGCAAGCAGAGCAAAGTTGTCCAAGAATAGCTTCCATTGGAATGCTAATGGCAATTGAAGAGGCAGGCCAGTGGCAAGCCACTAGCTTCTAGCAGTTTGAAAGTTGCAGACACAGTGCAGGTGTTTTGCGGCTTCCTTCTTGGCCTCCTAGAAGGTGCCGCACTCTCCGTCTCTTGCTTGCCAATATGTTGCCGTGTTCCTCCTATTGTTTGGTTTGTTTTGATTTGTTTTGATGATCTTTTGGCGGGTTTTCGGAATGTTTTGGTGGTGTTTTAGAATGTTTTGTTTTCTCTTGTGTTGTTTTTATTGTCTTGGAAGGTTTTGGAACGTTTGGATTCGTTTTGGCGGGTTTTAAAATATTTTGGCGGTTGTTTGGAATGTTTTGGTTTGCTTTCATTTGTTTTGATTATGTTTTGGCAAGTTATTGAAAGTTTCGATCACTTCTGACTGGTTTTCTAGTATTTTGGCATCTTTTCAGAATGTTTTGATCAGTTTTAGCAGGTTGTAAACTATTTTGTCAGGTTTTTGGAATGTTTTGGTTGGTTTTGATTTGTTTTTATGATGTTTTGCCAAGTTTTTTGAATGATTTGATCAGTTCTGGCTGGTTTTCTAATGTTTTGGCATTTTTCAGAATGTTTTGATGAGTTTTGTGGGTCTAAATTATTTTGGCTGGTTTTTGGAATATTTTGGTTGTTTTTGATTTGATTTGATGATGTTTTGTCCAGTTTTCGGAATGTTTTGGTTGGGTTTTAGAATGTTTTGTATTCTCTTGAGTTGTTTTTATTCTGTTGGCAGGTTTTGGAATGTTTGGATTGCTTTTGGCGGGTTTTAAAATATTTTGGCGGGTATTTGGAATGTTTTGGCGGGTATTCGGAAGGTTTTGATTAGTTTTGACGGGTTTTGAAATATTTTGGCGGGTTTTTAGAAGGTTTTGATTTTGTTTAGCCCAGTTTTTGGTGTGTTTGGATTAGCTTTGGTGGGCTTTATCATGTTTTGTCAGGTTTTTTCGAATGTATTGATCACTTCTGTCTGGTTTTCTATTTTGGCGGGTTTGAAAATATTTTTGGATTAGTTTTGGCGGGTTTGAAAATATTTTGGCTCTTTGCGCAGAGACGACGGTGCCGGTTGCGGTGCGCTCCGGGGCGCTCCTTCTGCGGAAAGACGCCTGGCAGCGGCACTTGGGACAGCTCCGCGTCTCCGTATTCTGCGTTTCTTGCCTTCTGCATCTCAGCAAAATGCTTTCCCACTAGGTCTAGCAAGGAGAAACTGTGGCAGCTGAGTAGATGTAGCCCGGTCCGCCCTTTGAAGTTGAAAAGTTCTTGGCATCTCAGAGCCTCAAGGGAAGAGCAAGGTTATCTATGGTAGGCTGGGGCAGAACTAGCAGCAAGCAGAGCAAAGTTGTCCAAGAATAGCTTCCATTGGAATGCTAATGGCAATTGAAGAGGCAGGCCAGTGGCAAGCCACTAGCTTCTAGCAGTTTGAAAGTTGCAGACACAGTGCAGGTGTTGTGCGGCTTCCTTCTTGGCCTCCTAGAAGGTGCCGTGGTGCCGCGCTCTCCGTCTCTTGCTTGCCAATATGTTGCTATGTTCCTCCTATTGTTTGGTTTGTTTTGATTTGTTTTGATGATCTTTTGGCGGGTTTTCGGAATGTTTTGGTGGTGTTTTAGAATGTTTTGTTTTCTCTTGTGTTGTTTTTATTGTGTTGGCAGGTTGTGGAACGTTTGGATTCGTTTTGGTGGGTTTTAAAATATTTTGGCGGGTATTTGGAATGTTTTGGTTTGCTTTCATTTGTTTTGATTATGTTTTGGCAAGTTATTGAAAGTTTCGATCACTTCTGACTGGTTTTCTAGTATTTTGGCATCTTTTCAGAATGTTTTGATCAGTTTTAGAATGTTTTGTATTCTCTTGAGTTGTTTTTATTGTCTTGGCAGGTTTTGGAATGTTTGGATTGCTTTTGGCGGGTTTTAAAATATTTTGGCGGGTATTTGGAATGTTTTGGCGGGTATTCGGAAGGTTTTGATTAGTTTTGACGGGTTTTGAAATATTTTGGCGGGTTTTTAGAAGGTTTTGACTTGTTTTGATTCTGTTTAGCCCAGTTTTTGGTGTGTTTGGATTAGCTTTGGTGGGCTTTATCATGTTTTGTCAGGTTTTTTCGAATGTATTGATCACTTCTGTCTGGTTTTCTATTTTGGCGGGTTTGAAAATATTTTTGGATGAGTTTTGGCGGGTTTGAAAATATCTTGGCTCTTTGCGCAGAGACGACGGTGCCGGTTGCGGTGCGCTCCGGGGCGCTCCTTCTGCGGAAAGACACCTGGCAGCGGCACTTGGGACAGCTCCGCGTCTCCGTATTCTGCGTTTCTTGCCTTCTGCATCTCAGCAAAATGCTTTCCCACTAGGTCTAGCAAGGAGAAACTGTGGCAGCTGAGTAGATGTAGCCCGGCCCGCCCTTTGAAGTTGACAAGTTCTTGGCATCTCAGAACCTCAAGGGAAGAGCAAGGTTATCTATGGTAGGCTGGGGCAGAACTAGCAGCAAGCAGAGCAAAGTTGTCCAAGAATAGCTTCCATTGGAATGCTAATGGCAATTGAAGAGGCAGGCCAGTGGCAAGCCACTAGCTTCTAGCAGTTTGAAAGTTGCAGACACAGTGCAGGTGTTGTGCGGCTTCTTTCTTGGCCTCCTAGAAGGTGCCGTGGTGCCGCGCTCTCCGTCTCTTGCTTGCCAATATGTTGCTATGTTCCTCCTATTGTTTGGTTTGTTTTGATTTGTTTTGATGATCTTTTGGCGGGTTTTCGGAATGTTTTGGTGGTGTTTTAGAATGTTTTGTTTTCTCTTGTGTTGTTTTTATTGTCTTGGCAGGTTGTGGAACGTTTGGATTCGTTTTGGTGGGTTTTAAAATATTTTGGCGGGTATTTGGAATGTTTTGGTTTGCTTTCATTTGTTTTGATTATGTTTTGGCAAGTTATTGAAAGTTTCGATCACTTCTGACTGGTTTTCTAGTATTTTGGGATCTTTTCAGAATGTTTTGATCAGTTTTAGAATGTTTTGTATTCTCTTGAGTTGTTTTTATTGTCTTGGCAGGTTTTGGAATGTTTGGATTGCTTTTGGCGGGTTTTAAAATATTTTGGCGGGTATTTGGAATGTTTTGGCGGGTATTTGGAAGGTTTTGATTAGTTTTGACGGGTTTTGAAATATTTTGGCGGGTTTTTAGAAGGTTTTGACTTGTTTTGATTCTGTTTAGCCCAGTTTTTGGTGTGTTTGGATTAGCTTTGGTGGGCTTTATCATGTTTTGTCAGGTTTTTTCGAATGTATTGATCACTTCTGTCTGGTTTTCTATTTTGGCGGGTTTGAAAATATTTTTGGATGAGTTTTGGCGGGTTTGAAAATATTTTGGCTCTTTGCGCAGAGACGACGGTGCCGGTTGCGGTGCGCTCCGGGGCGCTCCTTCTGCGGAAAGACACCTGGCAGCGGCACTTGGGACAGCTCCGCGTCTCCGTATTCTGCGTTTCTTGCCTTCTGCATCTCAGCAAAATGCTTTCCCACTAGGTCTAGCAAGGAGAAACTGTGGCAGCTGAGTAGATGTAGCCCGGCCCGCCCTTTGAAGTTGACAAGTTCTTGGCATCTCAGAACCTCAAGGGAAGAGCAAGGTTATCTATGGTAGGCTGGGGCAGAACTAGCAGCAAGCAGAGCAAAGTTGTCCAAGAATAGCTTCCATTGGAATGCTAATGGCAATTGAAGAGGCAGGCCAGTGGCAAGCCACTAGCTTCTAGCAGTTTGAAAGTTGCAGACACAGTGCAGGTGTTGTGCGGCTTCTTTCTTGGCCTCCTAGAAGGTGCCGCACTCTCCGTCTCTTGCTTGCCAATATGTTGCCGTGTTCCTCCTATTGTTTGGTTTGTTTTGATTTGTTTTGATGATCTTTTGGCGGGTTTTCGGAATGTTTTGGTGGTGTTTTAGAATGTTTTGTTTTCTCTTGTGTTGTTTTTATTGTCTTGGCAGGTTGTGGAACGTTTGGATTCGTTTTGGTGGGTTTTAAAATATTTTGGCGGGTATTTGGAATGTTTTGGTTTGCTTTCATTTGTTTTGATTATGTTTTGGCAAGTTATTGAAAGTTTCGATCACTTCTGACTGGTTTTCTAGTATTTTGGCATCTTTTCAGAATGTTTTGATCAGTTTTAGCAGGTTGTAAACTATTTTGTCAGGTTTTTGGAATGTTTTGGTTGGTTTTGATTTGTTTTTATGATGTTTTGCCAAGTTTTTTGAATGATTTGATCAGTTCTGGCTGGTTTTCTAATGTTTTGGCATTTTTCAGAATGTTTTGATGAGTTTTGTGGGTCTAAATTATTTTGGTGGTTTTTGGAATATTTTGGTTGTTTTTGATTTGATTTGATGATGTTTTGTCCGGTTTTCGGAATGTTTTGGTTGGGTTTTAGAATGTTTTGTATTCTCTTGAGTTGTTTTTATTCTGTTGGCAGGTTTTGGAATGTTTGGATTGCTTTTGGCGGGTTTTAAAATATTTTGGCGGGTATTTGGAATGTTTTGGCGGGTATTCGGAAGGTTTTGATTAGTTTTGACGGGTTTTGAAATATTTTGGCGGGTTTTTAGAAGGTTTTGATTCTGTTTAGCCCAGTTTTTGGTGTGTTTGGATTAGCTTTGGTGGGCTTTATGATGTTTTGTCAGGTTTTTTCGAATGTATTGATCACTTCTGTCTGGTTTTCTATTTTGGCGGGTTTGAAAATATTTTTGGATTAGTTTTGGCGGGTTTGAAAATATTTTGGCTCTTTGCGCAGAGACGACGGTGCCGGTTGCGGTGCGCTCCGGGGCGCTCCTTCTGCGGAAAGACGCCTGGCAGCGGCACTTGGGACAGCTCCGCGTCTCCGTATTCTGCGTTTCTTGCCTTCTGCATCTCAGCAAAATGCTTTCCCACTAGGTCTAGCAAGGAGAAACTGTGGCAGCTGAGTAGATGTAGCCCGGTCCGCCCTTTGAAGTTGAAAAGTTCTTGGCATCTCAGAGCCTCAAGGGAAGAGCAAGGTTATCTATGGTAGGCTGGGGCAGAACTAGCAGCAAGCAGAGCAAAGTTGTCCAAGAATAGCTTCCATTGGAATGCTAATGGCAATTGAAGAGGCAGGCCAGTGGCAAGCCACTAGCTTCTAGCAGTTTGAAAGTTGCAGACACAGTGCAGGTGTTGTGCGGCTTCCTTCTTGGCCTCCTAGAAGGTGCCGTGGTGCCGCGCTCTCCGTCTCTTGCTTGCCAATATGTTGCCATGTTCCTCCTATTGTTTGGTTTGTTTTGATTTGTTTTGATGATCTTTTGGCGGGTTTTCGGAATGTTTTGGTGGTGTTTTAGAATGTTTTGTTTTCTCTTGTGTTGTTTTTATTGTGTTGGCAGGTTGTGGAACGTTTGGATTCGTTTTGGTGGGTTTTAAAATATTTTGGCGGGTATTTGGAATGTTTTGGTTTGCTTTCATTTGTTTTGATTATGTTTTGGCAAGTTATTGAAAGTTTCGATCACTTCTGACTGGTTTTCTAGTATTTTGGCATCTTTTCAGAATGTTTTGATCAGTTTTAGAATGTTTTGTATTCTCTTGAGTTGTTTTTATTGTCTTGGCAGGTTTTGGAATGTTTGGATTGCTTTTGGCGGGTTTTAAAATATTTTGGCGGGTATTTGGAATGTTTTGGCGGGTATTCGGAAGGTTTTGATTAGTTTTGACGGGTTTTGAAATATTTTGGCGGGTTTTTAGAAGGTTTTGACTTGTTTTGATTCTGTTTAGCCCAGTTTTTGGTGTGTTTGGATTAGCTTTGGTGGGCTTTATCATGTTTTGTCAGGTTTTTTGAATGTATTGATCACTTCTGTCTGGTTTTCTATTTTGGCGGGTTTGAAAATATTTTTGGATGAGTTTTGGCGGGTTTGAAAATATTTTGGCTCTTTGCGCAGAGACGACGGTGCCGGTTGCGGTGCGCTGCGGGGCGCTCCTTCTGCGGAAAGACGGCTGGCAGCGGCACTTGGGACAGCTCCGCGTCTCCGTATTCTGCGTTTCTTGCCTTCTGCATCTCAGCAAAATGCTTTCCCACTAGGTCTAGCAAGGAGAAACTGTGGCAGCTGAGTAGATGTAGCCCGGTCCGCCCTTTGAAGTTGACAAGTTCTTGGCATCTCAGAGCCTCAAGGGAAGAGCAAGGTTATCTATGGTAGGCTGGGGCAGAACTAGCAGCAAGCAGAGCAAAGTTGTCCAAGAATAGCTTCCATTGGAATGCTAATGGCAATTGAAGAGGCAGGCCAGTGGCAAGCCACTAGCTTCTAGCAGTTTGAAAGTTGCAGACACAGTGCAGGTGTTGTGCGGCTTCCTTCTTGGCCTCCTAGAAGGTGCCGTGGTGCCGCGCTCTCCGTCTCTTGCTTGCCAATATGTTGCCATGTTCCTCCTATTGTTTGGTTTGTTTTGATTTGTTTTGATGATCTTTTGGCGGGTTTTCGGAATGTTTTGGTGGTGTTTTAGAATGTTTTGTTTTCTCTTGTGTTGTTTTTATTGTCTTGGCAGGTTTTGGAACGTTTGGATTCGTTTTGGTGGGTTTTAAAATATTTTGGCGGGTATTTGGAATGTTTTGGTTTGCTTTCATTTGTTTTGATTATGTTTTGGCAAGTTATTGAAAGTTTCGATCACTTCTGACTGGTTTTCTAGTATTTTGGCATCTTTTCAGAATGTTTTGATCAGTTTTAGAATGTTTTGTATTCTCTTGAGTTGTTTTTATTGTCTTGGCAGGTTTTGGAATGTTTGGATTGCTTTTGGCGGGTTTTAAAATATTTTGGCGGGTATTTGGAATGTTTTGGCGGGTATTCGGAAGGTTTTGATTAGTTTTGACGGGTTTTGAAATATTTTGGCGGGTTTTTAGAAGGTTTTGACTTGTTTTGATTCTGTTTAGCCCAGTTTTTGGTGTGTTTGGATTAGCTTTGGTGGGCTTTATCATGTTTTGTCAGGTTTTTTCGAATGTATTGATCACTTCTGTCTGGTTTTCTATTTTGGCGGGTTTGAAAATATTTTTGGATGAGTTTTGGCGGGTTTGAAAATATTTTGGCTCTTTGCGCAGAGACGACGGTGCCGGTTGCGGTGCGCTCCGGGGCGCTCCTTCTGCGGAAAGACACCTGGCAGCGGCACTTGGGACAGCTCCGCGTCTCCGTATTCTGCGTTTCTTGCCTTCTGCATCTCAGCAAAATGCTTTCCCACTAGGTCTAGCAAGGAGAAACTGTGGCAGCTGAGTAGATGTAGCCCGGCCCGCCCTTTGAAGTTGACAAGTTCTTGGCATCTCAGAACCTCAAGGGAAGAGCAAGGTTATCTATGGTAGGCTGGGGCAGAACTAGCAGCAAGCAGAGCAAAGTTGTCCAAGAATAGCTTCCATTGGAATGCTAATGGCAATTGAAGAGGCAGGCCAGTGGCAAGCCACTAGCTTCTAGCAGTTTGAAAGTTGCAGACACAGTGCAGGTGTTGTGCGGCTTCTTTCTTGGCCTCCTAGAAGGTGCCGCACTCTCCGTCTCTTGCTTGCCAATATGTTGCCGTGTTCCTCCTATTGTTTGGTTTGTTTTGATTTGTTTTGATGATGTTTTGGCGGGTTTTCGGAATGTTTTGGTGGTGTTTTAGAATGTTTTGTTTTCTCTTGTGTTGTTTTTATTGTCTTGGCAGGTTGTGGAACGTTTGGATTCGTTTTGGTGGGTTTTAAAATATTTTGGCGGGTATTTGGAATGTTTTGGTTTGCTTTCATTTGTTTTGATTATGTTTTGGCAAGTTATTGAAAGTTTCGATCACTTCTGACTGGTTTTCTAGTATTTTGGCATCTTTTCAGAATGTTTTGATCAGTTTTAGCAGGTTGTAAACTATTTTGTCAGGTTTTTGGAATGTTTTGGTTGGTTTTGATTTGTTTTTATGATGTTTTGCCAAGTTTTTTGAATGATTTGATCAGTTCTGGCTGGTTTTCTAATGTTTTGGCATTTTTCAGAATGTTTTGATGAGTTTTGTGGGTCTAAATTATTTTGGTGGTTTTTGGAATATTTTGGTTGTTTTTGATTTGATTTGATGATGTTTTGTCCGGTTTTCGGAATGTTTTGGTTGGGTTTTAGAATGTTTTGTATTCTCTTGAGTTGTTTTTATTCTGTTGGCAGGTTTTGGAATGTTTGGATTGCTTTTGGCGGGTTTTAAAATATTTTGGCGGGTATTTGGAATGTTTTGGCGGGTATTCGGAAGGTTTTGATTAGTTTTGACGGGTTTTGAAATATTTTGGCGGGTTTTTAGAAGGTTTTGATTCTGTTTAGCCCAGTTTTTGGTGTGTTTGGATTAGCTTTGGTGGGCTTTATGATGTTTTGTCAGGTTTTTTCGAATGTATTGATCACTTCTGTCTGGTTTTCTATTTTGGCGGGTTTGAAAATATTTTTGGATTAGTTTTGGCGGGTTTGAAAATATTTTGGCTCTTTGCGCAGAGACGACGGTGCCGGTTGCGGTGCGCTCCGGGGCGCTCCTTCTGCGGAAAGACGCCTGGCAGCGGCACTTGGGACAGCTCCGCGTCTCCGTATTCTGCGTTTCTTGCCTTCTGCATCTCAGCAAAATGCTTTCCCACTAGGTCTAGCAAGGAGAAACTGTGGCAGCTGAGTAGATGTAGCCCGGTCCGCCCTTTGAAGTTGAAAAGTTCTTGGCATCTCAGAGCCTCAAGGGAAGAGCAAGGTTATCTATGGTAGGCTGGGGCAGAACTAGCAGCAAGCAGAGCAAAGTTGTCCAAGAATAGCTTCCATTGGAATGCTAATGGCAATTGAAGAGGCAGGCCAGTGGCAAGCCACTAGCTTCTAGCAGTTTGAAAGTTGCAGACACAGTGCAGGTGTTGTGCGGCTTCCTTCTTGGCCTCCTAGAAGGTGCCGTGGTGCCGCGCTCTCCGTCTCTTGCTTGCCAATATGTTGCCATGTTCCTCCTATTGTTTGGTTTGTTTTGATTTGTTTTGATGATCTTTTGGCGGGTTTTCGGAATGTTTTGGTGGTGTTTTAGAATGTTTTGTTTTCTCTTGTGTTGTTTTTATTGTCTTGGCAGGTTGTGGAACGTTTGGATTCGTTTTGGTGGGTTTTAAAATATTTTGGCGGGTATTTGGAATGTTTTGGTTTGCTTTCATTTGTTTTGATTATGTTTTGGCAAGTTATTGAAAGTTTCGATCACTTCTGACTGGTTTTCTAGTATTTTGGGATCTTTTCAGAATGTTTTGATCAGTTTTAGAATGTTTTGTATTCTCTTGAGTTGTTTTTATTGTCTTGGCAGGTTTTGGAATGTTTGGATTGCTTTTGGCGGGTTTTAAAATATTTTGGCGGGTATTTGGAATGTTTTGGCGGGTATTTGGAAGGTTTTGATTAGTTTTGACGGGTTTTGAAATATTTTGGCGGGTTTTTAGAAGGTTTTGACTTGTTTTGATTCTGTTTAGCCCAGTTTTTGGTGTGTTTGGATTAGCTTTGGTGGGCTTTATCATGTTTTGTCAGGTTTTTTCGAATGTATTGATCACTTCTGTCTGGTTTTCTATTTTGGCGGGTTTGAAAATATTTTTGGATGAGTTTTGGCGGGTTTGAAAATATTTTGGCTCTTTGCGCAGAGACGACGGTGCCGGTTGCGGTGCGCTGCGGGGCGCTCCTTCTGCGGAAAGACGGCTGGCAGCGGCACTTGGGACAGCTCCGCGTCTCCGTATTCTGCGTTTCTTGCCTTCTGCATCTCAGCAAAATGCTTTCCCACTAGGTCTAGCAAGGAGAAACTGTGGCAGCTGAGTAGATGTAGCCCGGCCCGCCCTTTGAAGTTGACAAGTTCTTGGCATCTCAGAACCTCAAGGGAAGAGCAAGGTTATCTATGGTAGGCTGGGGCAGAACTAGCAGCAAGCAGAGCAAAGTTGTCCAAGAATAGCTTCCATTGGAATGCTAATGGCAATTGAAGAGGCAGGCCAGTGGCAAGCCACTAGCTTCTAGCAGTTTGAAAGTTGCAGACACAGTGCAGGTGTTTTGCGGCTTCCTTCTTGGCCTCCTAGAAGGTGCCGCACTCTCCGTCTCTTGCTTGCCAATATGTTGCCGTGTTCCTCCTATTGTTTGGTTTGTTTTGATTTGTTTTGATGATCTTTTGGCGGGTTTTCGGAATGTTTTGGTGGTGTTTTAGAATGTTTTGTTTTCTCTTGTGTTGTTTTTATTGTCTTGGAAGGTTTTGGAACGTTTGGATTCGTTTTGGCGGGTTTTAAAATATTTTGGCGGTTGTTTGGAATGTTTTGGTTTGCTTTCATTTGTTTTGATTATGTTTTGGCAAGTTATTGAAAGTTTCAATCACTTCTGACTGGTTTTCTAGTATTTTGGCATCTTTTCAGAATGTTTTGATCAGTTTTAGCAGGTTGTAAACTATTTTGTCAGGTTTTTGGAATGTTTTGGTTGGTTTTGATTTGTTTTTATGATGTTTTGCCAAGTTTTTTGAATGATTTGATCAGTTCTGGCTGGTTTTCTAATGTTTTGGCATTTTTCAGAATGTTTTGATGAGTTTTGTGGGTCTAAATTATTTTGGTGGTTTTCGGAATATTTTGGTTGTTTTTGATTTGATTTGATGATGTTTTGTCCGGTTTTCGGAATGTTTTGGTTGGGTTTTAGAATGTTTTGTATTCTCTTGAGTTGTTTTTATTGTGTTGGCAGGTTTTGGAATGTTTGGATTGCTTTTGGCGGGTTTTAAAATATTTTGGCGGGTATTTGGAATGTTTTGGCGGGTATTCGGAAGGTTTTGATTAGTTTTGACGGGTTTTGAAATATTTTGGCGGGTTTTTAGAAGGTTTTGATTCTGTTTAGCCCAGTTTTTGGTGTGTTTGGATTAGCTTTGGTGGGCTTTATCATGTTTTGTCAGGTTTTTTGAATGTATTGATCACTTCTGTCTGGTTTTCTATTTTGGCGGGTTTGAAAATATTTTTGGATGAGTTTTGGCGGGTTTGAAAATATTTTGGCTCTTTGCGCAGAGACGACGGTGCCGGTTGCGGTGCGCTGCGGGGCGCTCCTTCTGCGGAAAGACGGCTGGCAGCGGCACTTGGGACAGCTCCGCGTCTCCGTATTCTGCGTTTCTTGCCTTCTGCATCTCAGCAAAATGCTTTCCCACTAGGTCTAGCAAGGAGAAACTGTGGCAGCTGAGTAGATGTAGCCCGGTCCGCCCTTTGAAGTTGACAAGTTCTTGGCATCTCAGAGCCTCAAGGGAAGAGCAAGGTTATCTATGGTAGGCTGGGGCAGAACTAGCAGCAAGCAGAGCAAAGTTGTCCAAGAATAGCTTCCATTGGAATGCTAATGGCAATTGAAGAGGCAGGCCAGTGGCAAGCCACTAGCTTCTAGCAGTTTGAAAGTTGCAGACACAGTGCAGGTGTTGTGCGGCTTCCTTCTTGGCCTCCTAGAAGGTGCCGTGGTGCCGCGCTCTCCGTCTCTTGCTTGCCAATATGTTGCCATGTTCCTCCTATTGTTTGGTTTGTTTTGATTTGTTTTGATGATGTTTTGGCGGGTTTTCGGAATGTTTTGGTGGTGTTTTAGAATGTTTTGTTTTCTCTTGTGTTGTTTTTATTGTCTTGGCAGGTTTTGGAACGTTTGGATTCGTTTTGGTGGGTTTTAAAATATTTTGGCGGGTATTTGGAATGTTTTGGTTTGCTTTCATTTGTTTTGATTATGTTTTGGCAAGTTATTGAAAGTTTCGATCACTTCAGACTGGTTTTCTAGTATTTTGGCATCTTTTCAGAATGTTTTGATCAGTTTTAGAATGTTTTGTATTCTCTTGAGTTGTTTTTATTGTCTTGGCAGGTTTTGGAATGTTTGGATTGCTTTTGGCGGGTTTTAAAATATTTTGGCGGGTATTTGGAATGTTTTGGCGGGTATTTGGAAGGTTTTGATTAGTTTTGACGGGTTTTGAAATATTTTGGCGGGTTTTTAGAAGGTTTTGACTTGTTTTGATTCTGTTTAGCCCAGTTTTTTGGTGTGTTTGGATTAGCTTTGGTGGGCTTTATCATGTTTTGTCAGGTTTTTTCGAATGTATTGATCACTTCTGTCTGGTTTTCTATTTTGGCGGGTTTGAAAATATTTTTGGATGAGTTTTGGCGGGTTTGAAAATATTTTGGCTCTTTGCGCAGAGACGACGGTGCCGGTTGCGGTGCGCTCCGGGGCGCTCCTTCTGCGGAAAGACACCTGGCAGCGGCACTTGGGACAGCTCCGCGTCTCCGTATTCTGCGTTTCTTGCCTTCTGCATCTCAGCAAAATGCTTTCCCACTAGGTCTAGCAAGGAGGAACTGTGGCAGCTGAGTAGATGTAGCCCGGCCCGCCCTTTGAAGTTGACAAGTTCTTGGCATCTCAGAGCCTCAAGGGAAGAGCAAGGTTATCTATGGTAGGCTGGGGCAGAACTAGCAGCAAGCAGAGCAAAGTTGTCCAAGAATAGCTTCCATTGGAATGCTAATGGCAATTGAAGAGGCAGGCCAGTGGCAAGCCACTAGCTTCTAGCAGTTTGAAAGTTGCAGACACAGTGCAGGTGTTGTGCGGCTTCTTTCTTGGCCTCCTAGAAGGTGCCGCACTCTCCGTCTCTTGCTTGCCAATATGTTGCCGTGTTCCTCCTATTGTTTGGTTTGTTTTGATTTGTTTTGATGATGTTTTGGCGGGTTTTCGGAATGTTTTGGTGGTGTTTTAGAATGTTTTGTTTTCTCTTGTGTTGTTTTTATTGTCTTGGCAGGTTGTGGAACGTTTGGATTCGTTTTGGTGGGTTTTAAAATATTTTGGCGGGTATTTGGAATGTTTTGGTTTGCTTTCATTTGTTTTGATTATGTTTTGGCAAGTTATTGAAAGTTTCGATCACTTCTGACTGGTTTTCTAGTATTTTGGCATCTTTTCAGAATGTTTTGATCAGTTTTAGCAGGTTGTAAACTATTTTGTCAGGTTTTTGGAATGTTTTGGTTGGTTTTGATTTGTTTTTATGATGTTTTGCCAAGTTTTTTGAATGATTTGATCAGTTCTGGCTGGTTTTCTAATGTTTTGGCATTTTTCAGAATGTTTTGATGAGTTTTGTGGGTCTAAATTATTTTGGTGGTTTTTGGAATATTTTGGTTGTTTTTGATTTGATTTGATGATGTTTTGTCCGGTTTTCGGAATGTTTTGGTTGGGTTTTAGAATGTTTTGTATTCTCTTGAGTTGTTTTTATTCTGTTGGCAGGTTTTGGAATGTTTGGATTGCTTTTGGCGGGTTTTAAAATATTTTGGCGGGTATTTGGAATGTTTTGGCGGGTATTCGGAAGGTTTTGATTAGTTTTGACGGGTTTTGAAATATTTTGGCGGGTTTTTAGAAGGTTTTGATTCTGTTTAGCCCAGTTTTTGGTGTGTTTGGATTAGCTTTGGTGGGCTTTATGATGTTTTGTCAGGTTTTTTCGAATGTATTGATCACTTCTCTCTGGTTTTCTATTTTGGCGGGTTTGAAAATATTTTTGGATGAGTTTTGGCGGGTTTGAAAATATTTTGGCTCTTTGCGCAGAGACGACGGTGCCGGTTGCGGTGCGCTCCGGGGCCCTCCTTCTGCGGAAAGACGCCTGGCAGCGGCACTTGGGACAGCTCCGCGTCTCCGTATTCTGCGTTTCTTGCCTTCTGCATCTCAGCAAAATGCTTTCCCACTAGGTCTAGCAAGGAGAAACTGTGGCAGCTGAGTAGATGTAGCCCGGTCCGCCCTTTGAAGTTGAAAAGTTCTTGGCATCTCAGAGCCTCAAGGGAAGAGCAAGGTTATCTATGGTAGGCTGGGGCAGAACTAGCAGCAAGCAGAGCAAAGTTGTCCAAGAATAGCTTCCATTGGAATGCTAATGGCAATTGAAGAGGCAGGCCAGTGGCAAGCCACTAGCTTCTAGCAGTTTGAAAGTTGCAGACACAGTGCAGGTGTTGTGCGGCTTCCTTCTTGGCCTCCTAGAAGGTGCCGTGGTGCCGCGCTCTCCGTCTCTTGCTTGCCAATATGTTGCCATGTTCCTCCTATTGTTTGGTTTGTTTTGATTTGTTTTGATGATGTTTTGGCGGGTTTTCGGAATGTTTTGGTGGTGTTTTAGAATGTTTTGTTTTCTCTTGTGTTGTTTTTATTGTCTTGGCAGGTTTTGGAACGTTTGGATTCGTTTTGGTGGGTTTTAAAATATTTTGGCGGGTATTTGGAATGTTTTGGTTTGCTTTCATTTGTTTTGATTATGTTTTGGCAAGTTATTGAAAGTTTCGATCACTTCAGACTGGTTTTCTAGTATTTTGGCATCTTTTCAGAATGTTTTGATCAGTTTTAGAATGTTTTGTATTCTCTTGAGTTGTTTTTATTGTCTTGGCAGGTTTTGGAATGTTTGGATTGCTTTTGGCGGGTTTTAAAATATTTTGGCGGGTATTTGGAATGTTTTGGCGGGTATTTGGAAGGTTTTGATTAGTTTTGACGGGTTTTGAAATATTTTGGCGGGTTTTTAGAAGGTTTTGACTTGTTTTGATTCTGTTTAGCCCAGTTTTTGGTGTGTTTGGATTAGCTTTGGTGGGCTTTATCATGTTTTGTCAGGTTTTTTCGAATGTATTGATCACTTCTGTCTGGTTTTCTATTTTGGCGGGTTTGAAAATATTTTTGGATGAGTTTTGGCGGGTTTGAAAATATTTTGGCTCTTTGCGCAGAGACGACGGTGCCGGTTGCGGTGCGCTCCGGGGCGCTCCTTCTGCGGAAAGACGCCTGGCAGCGGCACTTGGGACAGCTCCGCGTCTCCGTATTCTGCGTTTCTTGCCTTCTGCATCTCAGCAAAATGCTTTCCCACTAGGTCTAGCAAGGAGAAACTGTGGCAGCTGAGTAGATGTAGCCCGGCCCGCCCTTTGAAGTTGACAAGTTCTTGGCATCTCAGAACCTCAAGGGAAGAGCAAGGTTATCTATGGTAGGCTGGGGCAGAACTAGCAGCAAGCAGAGCAAAGTTGTCCAAGAATAGCTTCCATTGGAATGCTAATGGCAATTGAAGAGGCAGGCCAGTGGCAAGCCACTAGCTTCTAGCAGTTTGAAAGTTGCAGACACAGTGCAGGTGTTTTGCGGCTTCCTTCTTGGCCTCCTAGAAGGTGCCGCACTCTCCGTCTCTTGCTTGCCAATATGTTGCCGTGTTCCTCCTATTGTTTGGTTTGTTTTGATTTGTTTTGATGATCTTTTGGCGGGTTTTCGGAATGTTTTGGTGGTGTTTTAGAATGTTTTGTTTTCTCTTGTGTTGTTTTTATTGTCTTGGAAGGTTTTGGAACGTTTGGATTCGTTTTGGCGGGTTTTAAAATATTTTGGCGGTTGTTTGGAATGTTTTGGTTTGCTTTCATTTGTTTTGATTATGTTTTGGCAAGTTATTGAAAGTTTCAATCACTTCTGACTGGTTTTCTAGTATTTTGGCATCTTTTCAGAATGTTTTGATCAGTTTTAGCAGGTTGTAAACTATTTTGTCAGGTTTTTGGAATGTTTTGGTTGGTTTTGATTTGTTTTTATGATGTTTTGCCAAGTTTTTTGAATGATTTGATCAGTTCTGGCTGGTTTTCTAATGTTTTGGCATTTTTCAGAATGTTTTGATGAGTTTTGTGGGTCTAAATTATTTTGGTGGTTTTCGGAATATTTTGGTTGTTTTTGATTTGATTTGATGATGTTTTGTCCGGTTTTCGGAATGTTTTGGTTGGGTTTTAGAATGTTTTGTATTCTCTTGAGTTGTTTTTATTGTGTTGGCAGGTTTTGGAATGTTTGGATTGCTTTTGGCGGGTTTTAAAATATTTTGGCGGGTATTTGGAATGTTTTGGCGGGTATTCGGAAGGTTTTGATTAGTTTTGACGGGTTTTGAAATATTTTGGCGGGTTTTTAGAAGGTTTTGATTCTGTTTAGCCCAGTTTTTGGTGTGTTTGGATTAGCTTTGGTGGGCTTTATCATGTTTTGTCAGGTTTTTTGAATGTATTGATCACTTCTGTCTGGTTTTCTATTTTGGCGGGTTTGAAAATATTTTTGGATGAGTTTTGGCGGGTTTGAAAATATTTTGGCTCTTTGCGCAGAGACGACGGTGCCGGTTGCGGTGCGCTGCGGGGCGCTCCTTCTGCGGAAAGACGGCTGGCAGCGGCACTTGGGACAGCTCCGCGTCTCCGTATTCTGCGTTTCTTGCCTTCTGCATCTCAGCAAAATGCTTTCCCACTAGGTCTAGCAAGGAGAAACTGTGGCAGCTGAGTAGATGTAGCCCGGTCCGCCCTTTGAAGTTGACAAGTTCTTGGCATCTCAGAGCCTCAAGGGAAGAGCAAGGTTATCTATGGTAGGCTGGGGCAGAACTAGCAGCAAGCAGAGCAAAGTTGTCCAAGAATAGCTTCCATTGGAATGCTAATGGCAATTGAAGAGGCAGGCCAGTGGCAAGCCACTAGCTTCTAGCAGTTTGAAAGTTGCAGACACAGTGCAGGTGTTGTGCGGCTTCCTTCTTGGCCTCCTAGAAGGTGCCGTGGTGCCGCGCTCTCCGTCTCTTGCTTGCCAATATGTTGCCATGTTCCTCCTATTGTTTGGTTTGTTTTGATTTGTTTTGATGATGTTTTGGCGGGTTTTCGGAATGTTTTGGTGGTGTTTTAGAATGTTTTGTTTTCTCTTGTGTTGTTTTTATTGTCTTGGCAGGTTTTGGAACGTTTGGATTCGTTTTGGTGGGTTTTAAAATATTTTGGCGGGTATTTGGAATGTTTTGGTTTGCTTTCATTTGTTTTGATTATGTTTTGGCAAGTTATTGAAAGTTTCGATCACTTCAGACTGGTTTTCTAGTATTTTGGCATCTTTTCAGAATGTTTTGATCAGTTTTAGAATGTTTTGTATTCTCTTGAGTTGTTTTTATTGTCTTGGCAGGTTTTGGAATGTTTGGATTGCTTTTGGCGGGTTTTAAAATATTTTGGCGGGTATTTGGAATGTTTTGGCGGGTATTTGGAAGGTTTTGATTAGTTTTGACGGGTTTTGAAATATTTTGGCGGGTTTTTAGAAGGTTTTGACTTGTTTTGATTCTGTTTAGCCCAGTTTTTTGGTGTGTTTGGATTAGCTTTGGTGGGCTTTATCATGTTTTGTCAGGTTTTTTCGAATGTATTGATCACTTCTGTCTGGTTTTCTATTTTGGCGGGTTTGAAAATATTTTTGGATGAGTTTTGGCGGGTTTGAAAATATTTTGGCTCTTTGCGCAGAGACGACGGTGCCGGTTGCGGTGCGCTCCGGGGCGCTCCTTCTGCGGAAAGACACCTGGCAGCGGCACTTGGGACAGCTCCGCGTCTCCGTATTCTGCGTTTCTTGCCTTCTGCATCTCAGCAAAATGCTTTCCCACTAGGTCTAGCAAGGAGGAACTGTGGCAGCTGAGTAGATGTAGCCCGGCCCGCCCTTTGAAGTTGACAAGTTCTTGGCATCTCAGAGCCTCAAGGGAAGAGCAAGGTTATCTATGGTAGGCTGGGGCAGAACTAGCAGCAAGCAGAGCAAAGTTGTCCAAGAATAGCTTCCATTGGAATGCTAATGGCAATTGAAGAGGCAGGCCAGTGGCAAGCCACTAGCTTCTAGCAGTTTGAAAGTTGCAGACACAGTGCAGGTGTTGTGCGGCTTCTTTCTTGGCCTCCTAGAAGGTGCCGCACTCTCCGTCTCTTGCTTGCCAATATGTTGCCGTGTTCCTCCTATTGTTTGGTTTGTTTTGATTTGTTTTGATGATGTTTTGGCGGGTTTTCGGAATGTTTTGGTGGTGTTTTAGAATGTTTTGTTTTCTCTTGTGTTGTTTTTATTGTCTTGGCAGGTTGTGGAACGTTTGGATTC
The DNA here is from genome assembly GCF_036417665.1 of Passer domesticus. Lineage (NCBI taxonomy): Eukaryota > Metazoa > Chordata > Aves > Passeriformes > Passeridae > Passer > Passer domesticus. Next base: position 62,776,623 of record NC_087474.1, read on the forward strand.
GTTTTGGTGGGTTTTAAAATATTTTGGCGGGTATTTGGAATGTTTTGGTTTGCTTTCATTTGTTTTGATTATGTTTTGGCAAGTTATTGAAAGTTTCGATCACTTCTGACTGGTTTTCTAGTATTTTGGCATCTTTTCAGAATGTTTTGATCAGTTTTAGCAGGTTGTAAACTATTTTGTCAGGTTTTTGGAATGTTTTGGTTGGTTTTGATTTGTTTTTATGATGTTTTGCCAAGTTTTTTGAATGATTTGATCAGTTCTGGCTGGTTTTCTAATGTTTTGGCATTTTTCAGAATGTTTTGATGAGTTTTGTGGGTCTAAATTATTTTGGTGGTTTTCGGAATATTTTGGTTGTTTTTGATTTGATTTGATGATGTTTTGTCCGGTTTTCGGAATGTTTTGGTTGGGTTTTAGAATGTTTTGTATTCTCTTGAGTTGTTTTTATTGTGTTGGCAGGTTTTGGAATGTTTGGATTGCTTTTGGCGGGTTTTAAAATATTTTGGCGGGTATTTGGAATGTTTTGGCGGGTATTCGGAAGGTTTTGATTAGTTTTGACGGGTTTTGAAATATTTTGGCGGGTTTTTAGAAGGTTTTGATTCTGTTTAGCCCAGTTTTTGGTGTGTTTGGATTAGCTTTGGTGGGCTTTATCATGTTTTGTCAGGTTTTTTGAATGTATTGATCACTTCTGTCTGGTTTTCTATTTTGGCGGGTTTGAAAATATTTTTGGATGAGTTTTGGCGGGTTTGAAAATATTTTGGCTCTTTGCGCAGAGACGACGGTGCCGGTTGCGGTGCGCTGCGGGGCGCTCCTTCTGCGGAAAGACGGCTGGCAGCGGCACTTGGGACAGCTCCGCGTCTCCGTATTCTGCGTTTCTTGCCTTCTGCATCTCAGCAAAATGCTTTCCCACTAGGTCTAGCAAGGAGAAACTGTGGCAGCTGAGTAGATGTAGCCCGGTCCGCCCTTTGAAGTTGACAAGTTCTTGGCATCTCAGAGCCTCAAGGGAAGAGCAAGGTTATCTATGGTAGGCTGGGGCAGAACTAGCAGCAAGCAGAGCAAAGTTGTCCAAGAATAGCTTCCATTGGAATGCTAATGGCAATTGAAGAGGCAGGCCAGTGGCAAGCCACTAGCTTCTAGCAGTTTGAAAGTTGCAGACACAGTGCAGGTGTTGTGCGGCTTCCTTCTTGGCCTCCTAGAAGGTGCCGTGGTGCCGCGCTCTCCGTCTCTTGCTTGCCAATATGTTGCCATGTTCCTCCTATTGTTTGGTTTGTTTTGATTTGTTTTGATGATGTTTTGGCGGGTTTTCGGAATGTTTTGGTGGTGTTTTAGAATGTTTTGTTTTCTCTTGTGTTGTTTTTATTGTCTTGGCAGGTTTTGGAACGTTTGGATTCGTTTTGGTGGGTTTTAAAATATTTTGGCGGGTATTTGGAATGTTTTGGTTTGCTTTCATTTGTTTTGATTATGTTTTGGCAAGTTATTGAAAGTTTCGATCACTTCAGACTGGTTTTCTAGTATTTTGGCATCTTTTCAGAATGTTTTGATCAGTTTTAGAATGTTTTGTATTCTCTTGAGTTGTTTTTATTGTCTTGGCAGGTTTTGGAATGTTTGGATTGCTTTTGGCGGGTTTTAAAATATTTTGGCGGGTATTTGGAATGTTTTGGCGGGTATTTGGAAGGTTTTGATTAGTTTTGACGGGTTTTGAAATATTTTGGCGGGTTTTTAGAAGGTTTTGACTTGTTTTGATTCTGTTTAGCCCAGTTTTTTGGTGTGTTTGGATTAGCTTTGGTGGGCTTTATCATGTTTTGTCAGGTTTTTTCGAATGTATTGATCACTTCTGTCTGGTTTTCTATTTTGGCGGGTTTGAAAATATTTTTGGATGAGTTTTGGCGGGTTTGAAAATATTTTGGCTCTTTGCGCAGAGACGACGGTGCCGGTTGCGGTGCGCTCCGGGGCGCTCCTTCTGCGGAAAGACACCTGGCAGCGGCACTTGGGACAGCTCCGCGTCTCCGTATTCTGCGTTTCTTGCCTTCTGCATCTCAGCAAAATGCTTTCCCACTAGGTCTAGCAAGGAGGAACTGTGGCAGCTGAGTAGATGTAGCCCGGCCCGCCCTTTGAAGTTGACAAGTTCTTGGCATCTCAGAGCCTCAAGGGAAGAGCAAGGTTATCTATGGTAGGCTGGGGCAGAACTAGCAGCAAGCAGAGCAAAGTTGTCCAAGAATAGCTTCCATTGGAATGCTAATGGCAATTGAAGAGGCAGGCCAGTGGCAAGCCACTAGCTTCTAGCAGTTTGAAAGTTGCAGACACAGTGCAGGTGTTGTGCGGCTTCTTTCTTGGCCTCCTAGAAGGTGCCGCACTCTCCGTCTCTTGCTTGCCAATATGTTGCCGTGTTCCTCCTATTGTTTGGTTTGTTTTGATTTGTTTTGATGATGTTTTGGCGGGTTTTCGGAATGTTTTGGTGGTGTTTTAGAATGTTTTGTTTTCTCTTGTGTTGTTTTTATTGTCTTGGCAGGTTGTGGAACGTTTGGATTCGTTTTGGTGGGTTTTAAAATATTTTGGCGGGTATTTGGAATGTTTTGGTTTGCTTTCATTTGTTTTGATTATGTTTTGGCAAGTTATTGAAAGTTTCGATCACTTCTGACTGGTTTTCTAGTATTTTGGCATCTTTTCAGAATGTTTTGATCAGTTTTAGCAGGTTGTAAACTATTTTGTCAGGTTTTTGGAATGTTTTGGTTGGTTTTGATTTGTTTTTATGATGTTTTGCCAAGTTTTTTGAATGATTTGATCAGTTCTGGCTGGTTTTCTAATGTTTTGGCATTTTTCAGAATGTTTTGATGAGTTTTGTGGGTCTAAATTATTTTGGTGGTTTTTGGAATATTTTGGTTGTTTTTGATTTGATTTGATGATGTTTTGTCCGGTTTTCGGAATGTTTTGGTTGGGTTTTAGAATGTTTTGTATTCTCTTGAGTTGTTTTTATTGTGTTGGCAGGTTTTGGAATGTTTGGATTGCTTTTGGCGGGTTTTAAAATATTTTGGCGGGTATTTGGAATGTTTTGGCGGGTATTCGGAAGGTTTTGATTAGTTTTGACGGGTTTTGAAATATTTTGGCGGGTTTTTAGAAGGTTTTGATTCTGTTTAGCCCAGTTTTTGGTGTGTTTGGATTAGCTTTGGTGGGCTTTATGATGTTTTGTCAGGTTTTTTCGAATGTATTGATCACTTCTCTCTGGTTTTCTATTTTGGCGGGTTTGAAAATATTTTTGGATGAGTTTTGGCGGGTTTGAAAATATTTTGGCTCTTTGCGCAGAGACGACGGTGCCGGTTGCGGTGCGCTCCGGGGCCCTCCTTCTGCGGAAAGAGGCCTGGCAGCGGCACTTGGGACAGCTCCGCGTCTCCGTATTCTGCGTTTCTTGCCTTCTGCATCTCAGCAAAATGCTTTCCCACTAGGTCTAGCAAGGAGAAACTGTGGCAGCTGAGTAGATGTAGCCCGGTCCGCCCTTTGAAGTTGAAAAGTTCTTGGCATCTCAGAGCCTCAAGGGAAGAGCAAGGTTATCTATGGTAGGCTGGGGCAGAACTAGCAGCAAGCAGAGCAAAGTTGTCCAAGAATAGCTTCCATTGGAATGCTAATGGCAATTGAAGAGGCAGGCCAGTGGCAAGCCACTAGCTTCTAGCAGTTTGAAAGTTGCAGACACAGTGCAGGTGTTGTGCGGCTTCCTTCTTGGCCTCCTAGAAGGTGCCGTGGTGCCGCGCTCTCCGTCTCTTGCTTGCCAATATGTTGCCATGTTCCTCCTATTGTTTGGTTTGTTTTGATTTGTTTTGATGATGTTTTGGCGGGTTTTCGGAATGTTTTGGTGGTGTTTTAGAATGTTTTGTTTTCTCTTGTGTTGTTTTTATTGTCTTGGCAGGTTTTGGAACGTTTGGATTCGTTTTGGTGGGTTTTAAAATATTTTGGCGGGTATTTGGAATGTTTTGGTTTGCTTTCATTTGTTTTGATTATGTTTTGGCAAGTTATTGAAAGTTTCGATCACTTCAGACTGGTTTTCTAGTATTTTGGCATCTTTTCAGAATGTTTTGATCAGTTTTAGAATGTTTTGTATTCTCTTGAGTTGTTTTTATTGTCTTGGCAGGTTTTGGAATGTTTGGATTGCTTTTGGCGGGTTTTAAAATATTTTGGCGGGTATTTGGAATGTTTTGGCGGGTATTTGGAAGGTTTTGATTAGTTTTGACGGGTTTTGAAATATTTTGGCGGGTTTTTAGAAGGTTTTGACTTGTTTTGATTCTGTTTAGCCCAGTTTTTTGGTGTGTTTGGATTAGCTTTGGTGGGCTTTATCATGTTTTGTCAGGTTTTTTCGAATGTATTGATCACTTCTGTCTGGTTTTCTATTTTGGCGGGTTTGAAAATATTTTTGGATGAGTTTTGGCGGGTTTGAAAATATTTTGGCTCTTTGCGCAGAGACGACGGTGCCGGTTGCGGTGCGCTCCGGGGCGCTCCTTCTGCGGAAAGACACCTGGCAGCGGCACTTGGGACAGCTCCGCGTCTCCGTATTCTGCGTTTCTTGCCTTCTGCATCTCAGCAAAATGCTTTCCCACTAGGTCTAGCAAGGAGAAACTGTGGCAGCTGAGTAGATGTAGCCCGGCCCGCCCTTTGAAGTTGAAAAGTTCTTGGCATCTCAGAGCCTCAAGGGAAGAGCAAGGTTATCTATGGTAGGCTGGGGCAGAACTAGCAGCAAGCAGAGCAAAGTTGTCCAAGAATAGCTTCCATTGGAATGCTAATGGCAATTGAAGAGGCAGGCCAGTGGCAAGCCACTAGCTTCTAGCAGTTTGAAAGTTGCAGACACAGTGCAGGTGTTGTGCGGCTTCTTTCTTGGCCTCCTAGAAGGTGCCGCACTCTCCGTCTCTTGCTTGCCAATATGTTGCCGTGTTCCTCCTATTGTTTGGTTTGTTTTGATTTGTTTTGATGATGTTTTGGCGGGTTTTCGGAATGTTTTGGTGGTGTTTTAGAATGTTTTGTTTTCTCTTGTGTTGTTTTTATTGTCTTGGCAGGTTGTGGAACGTTTGGATTCGTTTTGGTGGGTTTTAAAATATTTTGGCGGGTATTTGGAATGTTTTGGTTTGCTTTCATTTGTTTTGATTATGTTTTGGCAAGTTATTGAAAGTTTCGATCACTTCTGACTGGTTTTCTAGTATTTTGGCATCTTTTCAGAATGTTTTGATCAGTTTTAGCAGGTTGTAAACTATTTTGTCAGGTTTTTGGAATGTTTTGGTTGGTTTTGATTTGTTTTTATGATGTTTTGCCAAGTTTTTTGAATGATTTGATCAGTTCTGGCTGGTTTTCTAATGTTTTGGCATTTTTCAGAATGTTTTGATGAGTTTTGTGGGTCTAAATTATTTTGGTGGTTTTTGGAATATTTTGGTTGTTTTTGATTTGATTTGATGATGTTTTGTCCGGTTTTCGGAATGTTTTGGTTGGGTTTTAGAATGTTTTGTATTCTCTTGAGTTGTTTTTATTCTGTTGGCAGGTTTTGGAATGTTTGGATTGCTTTTGGCGGGTTTTAAAATATTTTGGCGGGTATTTGGAATGTTTTGGCGGGTATTCGGAAGGTTTTGATTAGTTTTGACGGGTTTTGAAATATTTTGGCGGGTTTTTAGAAGGTTTTGATTCTGTTTAGCCCAGTTTTTGGTGTGTTTGGATTAGCTTTGGTGGGCTTTATGATGTTTTGTCAGGTTTTTTCGAATGTATTGATCACTTCTCTCTGGTTTTCTATTTTGGCGGGTTTGAAAATATTTTTGGATGAGTTTTGGCGGGTTTGAAAATATTTTGGCTCTTTGCGCAGAGACGACGGTGCCGGTTGCGGTGCGCTCCGGGGCCCTCCTTCTGCGGAAAGAGGCCTGGCAGCGGCACTTGGGACAGCTCCGCGTCTCCGTATTCTGCGTTTCTTGCCTTCTGCATCTCAGCAAAATGCTTTCCCACTAGGTCTAGCAAGGAGAAACTGTGGCAGCTGAGTAGATGTAGCCCGGTCCGCCCTTTGAAGTTGAAAAGTTCTTGGCATCTCAGAGCCTCAAGGGAAGAGCAAGGTTATCTATGGTAGGCTGGGGCAGAACTAGCAGCAAGCAGAGCAAAGTTGTCCAAGAATAGCTTCCATTGGAATGCTAATGGCAATTGAAGAGGCAGGCCAGTGGCAAGCCACTAGCTTCTAGCAGTTTGAAAGTTGCAGACACAGTGCAGGTGTTGTGCGGCTTCCTTCTTGGCCTCCTAGAAGGTGCCGTGGTGCCGCGCTCTCCGTCTCTTGCTTGCCAATATGTTGCCATGTTCCTCCTATTGTTTGGTTTGTTTTGATTTGTTTTGATGATGTTTTGGCGGGTTTTCGGAATGTTTTGGTGGTGTTTTAGAATGTTTTGTTTTCTCTTGTGTTGTTTTTATTGTCTTGGCAGGTTTTGGAACGTTTGGATTCGTTTTGGTGGGTTTTAAAATATTTTGGCGGGTATTTGGAATGTTTTGGTTTGCTTTCATTTGTTTTGATTATGTTTTGGCAAGTTATTGAAAGTTTCGATCACTTCAGACTGGTTTTCTAGTATTTTGGCATCTTTTCAGAATGTTTTGATCAGTTTTAGAATGTTTTGTATTCTCTTGAGTTGTTTTTATTGTCTTGGCAGGTTTTGGAATGTTTGGATTGCTTTTGGCGGGTTTTAAAATATTTTGGCGGGTATTTGGAATGTTTTGGCGGGTATTTGGAAGGTTTTGATTAGTTTTGACGGGTTTTGAAATATTTTGGCGGGTTTTTAGAAGGTTTTGACTTGTTTTGATTCTGTTTAGCCCAGTTTTTTGGTGTGTTTGGATTAGCTTTGGTGGGCTTTATCATGTTTTGTCAGGTTTTTTCGAATGTATTGATCACTTCTGTCTGGTTTTCTATTTTGGCGGGTTTGAAAATATTTTTGGATGAGTTTTGGCGGGTTTGAAAATATTTTGGCTCTTTGCGCAGAGACGACGGTGCCGGTTGCGGTGCGCTCCGGGGCGCTCCTTCTGCGGAAAGACACCTGGCAGCGGCACTTGGGACAGCTCCGCGTCTCCGTATTCTGCGTTTCTTGCCTTCTGCATCTCAGCAAAATGCTTTCCCACTAGGTCTAGCAAGGAGAAACTGTGGCAGCTGAGTAGATGTAGCCCGGCCCGCCCTTTGAAGTTGAAAAGTTCTTGGCATCTCAGAGCCTCAAGGGAAGAGCAAGGTTATCTATGGTAGGCTGGGGCAGAACTAGCAGCAAGCAGAGCAAAGTTGTCCAAGAATAGCTTCCATTGGAATGCTAATGGCAATTGAAGAGGCAGGCCAGTGGCAAGCCACTAGCTTCTAGCAGTTTGAAAGTTGCAGACACAGTGCAGGTGTTGTGCGGCTTCTTTCTTGGCCTCCTAGAAGGTGCCGCACTCTCCGTCTCTTGCTTGCCAATATGTTGCCGTGTTCCTCCTATTGTTTGGTTTGTTTTGATTTGTTTTGATGATGTTTTGGCGGGTTTTCGGAATGTTTTGGTGGTGTTTTAGAATGTTTTGTTTTCTCTTGTGTTGTTTTTATTGTCTTGGCAGGTTGTGGAACGTTTGGATTCGTTTTGGTGGGTTTTAAAATATTTTGGCGGGTATTTGGAATGTTTTGGTTTGCTTTCATTTGTTTTGATTATGTTTTGGCAAGTTATTGAAAGTTTCGATCACTTCTGACTGGTTTTCTAGTATTTTGGCATCTTTTCAGAATGTTTTGATCAGTTTTAGCAGGTTGTAAACTATTTTGTCAGGTTTTTGGAATGTTTTGGTTGGTTTTGATTTGTTTTTATGATGTTTTGCCAAGTTTTTTGAATGATTTGATCAGTTCTGGCTGGTTTTCTAATGTTTTGGCATTTTTCAGAATGTTTTGATGAGTTTTGTGGGTCTAAATTATTTTGGTGGTTTTTGGAATATTTTGGTTGTTTTTGATTTGATTTGATGATGTTTTGTCCGGTTTTCGGAATGTTTTGGTTGGGTTTTAGAATGTTTTGTATTCTCTTGAGTTGTTTTTATTCTGTTGGCAGGTTTTGGAATGTTTGGATTGCTTTTGGCGGGTTTTAAAATATTTTGGCGGGTATTTGGAATGTTTTGGCGGGTATTCGGAAGGTTTTGATTAGTTTTGACGGGTTTTGAAATATTTTGGCGGGTTTTTAGAAGGTTTTGATTCTGTTTAGCCCAGTTTTTGGTGTGTTTGGATTAGCTTTGGTGGGCTTTATGATGTTTTGTCAGGTTTTTTCGAATGTATTGATCACTTCTGTCTGGTTTTCTATTTTGGCGGGTTTGAAAATATTTTTGGATTAGTTTTGGCGGGTTTGAAAATATTTTGGCTCTTTGCGCAGAGACGACGGTGCCGGTTGCGGTGCGCTCCGGGGCGCTCCTTCTGCGGAAAGACGCCTGGCAGCGGCACTTGGGACAGCTCCGCGTCTCCGTATTCTGCGTTTCTTGCCTTCTGCATCTCAGCAAAATGCTTTCCCACTAGGTCTAGCAAGGAGAAACTGTGGCAGCTGAGTAGATGTAGCCCGGTCCGCCCTTTGAAGTTGAAAAGTTCTTGGCATCTCAGAGCCTCAAGGGAAGAGCAAGGTTATCTATGGTAGGCTGGGGCAGAACTAGCAGCAAGCAGAGCAAAGTTGTCCAAGAATAGCTTCCATTGGAATGCTAATGGCAATTGAAGAGGCAGGCCAGTGGCAAGCCACTAGCTTCTAGCAGTTTGAAAGTTGCAGACACAGTGCAGGTGTTGTGCGGCTTCCTTCTTGGCCTCCTAGAAGGTGCCGTGGTGCCGCGCTCTCCGTCTCTTGCTTGCCAATATGTTGCCATGTTCCTCCTATTGTTTGGTTTGTTTTGATTTGTTTTGATGATCTTTTGGCGGGTTTTCGGAATGTTTTGGTGGTGTTTTAGAATGTTTTGTTTTCTCTTGTGTTGTTTTTATTGTGTTGGCAGGTTGTGGAACGTTTGGATTCGTTTTGGTGGGTTTTAAAATATTTTGGCGGGTATTTGGAATGTTTTGGTTTGCTTTCATTTGTTTTGATTATGTTTTGGCAAGTTATTGAAAGTTTCGATCACTTCTGACTGGTTTTCTAGTATTTTGGGATCTTTTCAGAATGTTTTGATCAGTTTTAGAATGTTTTGTATTCTCTTGAGTTGTTTTTATTGTCTTGGCAGGTTTTGGAATGTTTGGATTGCTTTTGGCGGGTTTTAAAATATTTTGGCGGGTATTTGGAATGTTTTGGCGGGTATTCGGAAGGTTTTGATTAGTTTTGACGGGTTTTGAAATATTTTGGCGGGTTTTTAGAAGGTTTTGACTTGTTTTGATTCTGTTTAGCCCAGTTTTTGGTGTGTTTGGATTAGCTTTGGTGGGCTTTATCATGTTTTGTCAGGTTTTTTCGAATGTATTGATCACTTCTGTCTGGTTTTCTATTTTGGCGGGTTTGAAAATATTTTTGGATGAGTTTTGGCGGGTTTGAAAATATTTTGGCTCTTTGCGCAGAGACGACGGTGCCGGTTGCGGTGCGCTCCGGGGCGCTCCTTCTGCGGAAAGACGCCTGGCAGCGGCACTTGGGACAGCTCCGCGTCTCCGTATTCTGCGTTTCTTGCCTTCTGCATCTCAGCAAAATGCTTTCCCACTAGGTCTAGCAAGGAGAAACTGTGGCAGCTGAGTAGATGTAGCCCGGCCCGCCCTTTGAAGTTGACAAGTTCTTGGCATCTCAGAACCTCAAGGGAAGAGCAAGGTTATCTATGGTAGGCTGGGGCAGAACTAGCAGCAAGCAGAGCAAAGTTGTCCAAGAATAGCTTCCATTGGAATGCTAATGGCAATTGAAGAGGCAGGCCAGTGGCAAGCCACTAGCTTCTAGCAGTTTGAAAGTTGCAGACACAGTGCAGGTGTTGTGCGGCTTCCTTCTTGGCCTCCTAGAAGGTGCCGCACTCTCCGTCTCTTGCTTGCCAATATGTTGCCGTGTTCCTCCTATTGTTTGGTTTGTTTTGATTTGTTTTGATGATCTTTTGGCGGGTTTTCGGAATGTTTTGGTGGTGTTTTAGAATGTTTTGTTTTCTCTTGTGTTGTTTTTATTGTCTTGGAAGGTTTTGGAACGTTTGGATTCGTTTTGGCGGGTTTTAAAATATTTTGGCGGTTGTTTGGAATGTTTTGGTTTGCTTTCATTTGTTTTGATTATGTTTTGGCAAGTTATTGAAAGTTTCAATCACTTCTGACTGGTTTTCTAGTATTTTGGCATCTTTTCAGAATGTTTTGATCAGTTTTAGCAGGTTGTAAACTATTTTGTCAGGTTTTTGGAATGTTTTGGTTGGTTTTGATTTGTTTTTATGATGTTTTGCCAAGTTTTTTGAATGATTTGATCAGTTCTGGCTGGTTTTCTAATGTTTTGGCATTTTTCAGAATGTTTTGATGAGTTTTGTGGGTCTAAATTATTTTGGTGGTTTTCGGAATATTTTGGTTGTTTTTGATTTGATTTGATGATGTTTTGTCCGGTTTTCGGAATGTTTTGGTTGGGTTTTAGAATGTTTTGTATTCTCTTGAGTTGTTTTTATTGTGTTGGCAGGTTTTGGAATGTTTGGATTGCTTTTGGCGGGTTTTAAAATATTTTGGCGGGTATTTGGAATGTTTTGGCGGGTATTCGGAAGGTTTTGATTAGTTTTGACGGGTTTTGAAATATTTTGGCGGGTTTTTAGAAGGTTTTGATTCTGTTTAGCCCAGTTTTTGGTGTGTTTGGATTAGCTTTGGTGGGCTTTATCATGTTTTGTCAGGTTTTTTGAATGTATTGATCACTTCTGTCTGGTTTTCTATTTTGGCGGGTTTGAAAATATTTTTGGATTAGTTTTGGCGGGTTTGAAAATATTTTGGCTCTTTGCGCAGAGACGACGGTGCCGGTTGCGGTGCGCTGCGGGGCGCTCCTTCTGCGGAAAGACGGCTGGCAGCGGCACTTGGGACAGCTCCGCGTCTCCGTATTCTGCGTTTCTTGCCTTCTGCATCTCAGCAAAATGCTTTCCCACTAGGTCTAGCAAGGAGAAACTGTGGCAGCTGAGTAGATGTAGCCCGGTCCGCCCTTTGAAGTTGACAAGTTCTTGGCATCTCAGAGCCTCAAGGGAAGAGCAAGGTTATCTATGGTAGGCTGGGGCAGAACTAGCAGCAAGCAGAGCAAAGTTGTCCAAGAATAGCTTCCATTGGAATGCTAATGGCAATTGAAGAGGCAGGCCAGTGGCAAGCCACTAGCTTCTAGCAGTTTGAAAGTTGCAGACACAGTGCAGGTGTTGTGCGGCTTCCTTCTTGGCCTCCTAGAAGGTGCCGTGGTGCCGCGCTCTCCGTCTCTTGCTTGCCAATATGTTGCCATGTTCCTCCTATTGTTTGGTTTGTTTTGATTTGTTTTGATGATCTTTTGGCGGGTTTTCGGAATGTTTTGGTGGTGTTTTAGAATGTTTTGTTTTCTCTTGTGTTGTTTTTATTGTCTTGGCAGGTTGTGGAACGTTTGGATTCGTTTTGGTGGGTTTTAAAATATTTTGGCGGGTATTTGGAATGTTTTGGTTTGCTTTCATTTGTTTTGATTATGTTTTGGCAAGTTATTGAAAGTTTCGATCACTTCAGACTGGTTTTCTAGTATTTTGGCATCTTTTCAGAATGTTTTGATCAGTTTTAGAATGTTTTGTATTCTCTTGAGTTGTTTTTATTGTCTTGGCAGGTTTTGGAATGTTTGGATTGCTTTTGGCGGGTTTTAAAATATTTTGGCGGGTATTTGGAATGTTTTGGCGGGTATTTGGAAGGTTTTGATTAGTTTTGACGGGTTTTGAAATATTTTGGCGGGTTTTTAGAAGGTTTTGACTTGTTTTGATTCTGTTTAGCCCAGTTTTTTGGTGTGTTTGGATTAGCTTTGGTGGGCTTTATCATGTTTTGTCAGGTTTTTTCGAATGTATTGATCACTTCTGTCTGGTTTTCTATTTTGGCGGGTTTGAAAATATTTTTGGATGAGTTTTGGCGGGTTTGAAAATATTTTGGCTCTTTGCGCAGAGACGACGGTGCCGGTTGCGGTGCGCTCCGGGGCGCTCCTTCTGCGGAAAGACGGCTGGCAGCGGCACTTGGGACAGCTCCGCGTCTCCGTATTCTGCGTTTCTTGCCTTCTGCATCTCAGCAAAATGCTTTCCCACTAGGTCTAGCAAGGAGGAACTGTGGCAGCTGAGTAGATGTAGCCCGGCCCGCCCTTTGAAGTTGACAAGTTCTTGGCATCTCAGAGCCTCAAGGGAAGAGCAAGGTTATCTATGGTAGGCTGGGGCAGAACTAGCAGCAAGCAGAGCAAAGTTGTCCAAGAATAGCTTCCATTGGAATGCTAATGGCAATTGAAGAGGCAGGCCAGTGGCAAGCCACTAGCTTCTAGCAGTTTGAAAGTTGCAGACACAGTGCAGGTGTTGTGCGGCTTCTTTCTTGGCCTCCTAGAAGGTGCCGCACTCTCCGTCTCTTGCTTGCCAATATGTTGCCGTGTTCCTCCTATTGTTTGGTTTGTTTTGATTTGTTTTGATGATGTTTTGGCGGGTTTTCGGAATGTTTTGGTGGTGTTTTAGAATGTTTTGTTTTCTCTTGTGTTGTTTTTATTGTCTTGGCAGGTTGTGGAACGTTTGGATTCGTTTTGGTGGGTTTTAAAATATTTTGGCGGGTATTTGGAATGTTTTGGTTTGCTTTCATTTGTTTTGATTATGTTTTGGCAAGTTATTGAAAGTTTCGATCACTTCTGACTGGTTTTCTAGTATTTTGGCATCTTTTCAGAATGTTTTGATCAGTTTTAGCAGGTTGTAAACTATTTTGTCAGGTTTTTGGAATGTTTTGGTTGGTTTTGATTTGTTTTTATGATGTTTTGCCAAGTTTTTTGAATGATTTGATCAGTTCTGGCTGGTTTTCTAATGTTTTGGCATTTTTCAGAATGTTTTGATGAGTTTTGTGGGTCTAAATTATTTTGGTGGTTTTTGGAATATTTTGGTTGTTTTTGATTTGATTTGATGATGTTTTGTCCGGTTTTCGGAATGTTTTGGTTGGGTTTTAGAATGTTTTGTATTCTCTTGAGTTGTTTTTATTCTGTTGGCAGGTTTTGGAATGTTTGGATTGCTTTTGGCGGGTTTTAAAATATTTTGGCGGGTATTTGGAATGTTTTGGCGGGTATTCGGAAGGTTTTGATTAGTTTTGACGGGTTTTGAAATATTTTGGCGGGTTTTTAGAAGGTTTTGATTCTGTTTAGCCCAGTTTTTGGTGTGTTTGGATTAGCTTTGGTGGGCTTTATGATGTTTTGTCAGGTTTTTTCGAATGTATTGATCACTTCTCTCTGGTTTTCTATTTTGGCGGGTTTGAAAATATTTTTGGATGAGTTTTGGCGGGTTTGAAAATATTTTGGCTCTTTGCGCAGAGACGACGGTGCCGGTTGCGGTGCGCTCCGGGGCCCTCCTTCTGCGGAAAGACGCCTGGCAGCGGCACTTGGGACAGCTCCGCGTCTCCGTATTCTGCGTTTCTTGCCTTCTGCATCTCAGCAAAATGCTTTCCCACTAGGTCTAGCAAGGAGAAACTGTGGCAGCTGAGTAGATGTAGCCCGGTCCGCCCTTTGAAGTTGAAAAGTTCTTGGCATCTCAGAGCCTCAAGGGAAGAGCAAGGTTATCTATGGTAGGCTGGGGCAGAACTAGCAGCAAGCAGAGCAAAGTTGTCCAAGAATAGCTTCCATTGGAATGCTAATGGCAATTGAAGAGGCAGGCCAGTGGCAAGCCACTAGCTTCTAGCAGTTTGAAAGTTGCAGACACAGTGCAGGTGTTGTGCGGCTTCCTTCTTGGCCTCCTAGAAGGTGCCGTGGTGCCGCGCTCTCCGTCTCTTGCTTGCCAATATGTTGCCATGTTCCTCCTATTGTTTGGTTTGTTTTGATTTGTTTTGATGATCTTTTGGCGGGTTTTCGGAATGTTTTGGTGGTGTTTTAGAATGTTTTGTTTTCTCTTGTGTTGTTTTTATTGTGTTGGCAGGTTGTGGAACGTTTGGATTCGTTTTGGTGGGTTTTAAAATATTTTGGCGGGTATTTGGAATGTTTTGGTTTGCTTTCATTTGTTTTGATTATGTTTTGGCAAGTTATTGAAAGTTTCGATCACTTCTGACTGGTTTTCTAGTATTTTGGGATCTTTTCAGAATGTTTTGATCAGTTTTAGAATGTTTTGTATTCTCTTGAGTTGTTTTTATTGTCTTGGCAGGTTTTGGAATGTTTGGATTGCTTTTGGCGGGTTTTAAAATATTTTGGCGGGTATTTGGAATGTTTTGGCGGGTATTTGGAAGGTTTTGATTAGTTTTGACGGGTTTTGAAATATTTTGGCGGGTTTTTAGAAGGTTTTGACTTGTTTTGATTCTGTTTAGCCCAGTTTTTGGTGTGTTTGGATTAGCTTTGGTGGGCTTTATCATGTTTTGTCAGGTTTTTTCGAATGTATTGATCACTTCTGTCTGGTTTTCTATTTTGGCGGGTTTGAAAATATTTTTGGATGAGTTTTGGCGGGTTTGAAAATATTTTGGCTCTTTGCGCAGAGACGACGGTGCCGGTTGCGGTGCGCTCCGGGGCGCTCCTTCTGCGGAAAGACGCCTGGCAGCGGCACTTGGGACAGCTCCGCGTCTCCGTATTCTGCGTTTCTTGCCTTCTGCATCTCAGCAAAATGCTTTCCCACTAGGTCTAGCAAGGAGAAACTGTGGCAGCTGAGTAGATGTAGCCCGGCCCGCCCTTTGAAGTTGACAAGTTCTTGGCATCTCAGAACCTCAAGGGAAGAGCAAGGTTATCTATGGTAGGCTGGGGCAGAACTAGCAGCAAGCAGAGCAAAGTTGTCCAAGAATAGCTTCCATTGGAATGCTAATGGCAATTGAAGAGGCAGGCCAGTGGCAAGCCACTAGCTTCTAGCAGTTTGAAAGTTGCAGACACAGTGCAGGTGTTGTGCGGCTTCCTTCTTGGCCTCCTAGAAGGTGCCGCACTCTCCGTCTCTTGCTTGCCAATATGTTGCCGTGTTCCTCCTATTGTTTGGTTTGTTTTGATTTGTTTTGATGATCTTTTGGCGGGTTTTCGGAATGTTTTGGTGGTGTTTTAGAATGTTTTGTTTTCTCTTGTGTTGTTTTTATTGTCTTGGAAGGTTTTGGAACGTTTGGATTCGTTTTGGCGGGTTTTAAAATATTTTGGCGGTTGTTTGGAATGTTTTGGTTTGCTTTCATTTGTTTTGATTATGTTTTGGCAAGTTATTGAAAGTTTCAATCACTTCTGACTGGTTTTCTAGTATTTTGGCATCTTTTCAGAATGTTTTGATCAGTTTTAGCAGGTTGTAAACTATTTTGTCAGGTTTTTGGAATGTTTTGGTTGGTTTTGATTTGTTTTTATGATGTTTTGCCAAGTTTTTTGAATGATTTGATCAGTTCTGGCTGGTTTTCTAATGTTTTGGCATTTTTCAGAATGTTTTGATGAGTTTTGTGGGTCTAAATTATTTTGGTGGTTTTTGGAATATTTTGGTTGTTTTTGATTTGATTTGATGATGTTTTGTCCGGTTTTCGGAATGTTTTGGTTGGGTTTTAGAATGTTTTGTATTCTCTTGAGTTGTTTTTATTCTGTTGGCAGGTTTTGGAATGTTTGGATTGCTTTTGGCGGGTTTTAAAATATTTTGGCGGGTATTTGGAATGTTTTGGCGGGTATTCGGAAGGTTTTGATTAGTTTTGACGGGTTTTGAAATATTTTGGCGGGTTTTTAGAAGGTTTTGATTCTGTTTAGCCCAGTTTTTGGTGTGTTTGGATTAGCTTTGGTGGGCTTTATCATGTTTTGTCAGGTTTTTTCGAATGTATTGATCACTTCTGTCTGGTTTTCTATTTTGGTGGGTTTGAAAATATTTTTGGATGAGTTTTGGCAGGTTTTAAAATATTTTGGCTCTTTGCGCAGAGACGACGGTGCCGGTTGCGGTGCGCTCCGGGGTGCTCCTTCTGCGGAAAGACGCCTGGCAGCGGCACTTGGGACAGCTCCGCGTCTCCGTATTCTGCGTTTCTTGCCTTCTGCATCTCAGCAAAATGCTTTCCCACTAGGTCTAGCAAGGAGAAACTGTGGCAGCTGAGTAGATGTAGCCCGGCCCGCCCTTTGAAGTTGACAAGTTCTTGGCATCTCAGAACCTCAAGGGAAGAGCAAGGTTATCTATGGTAGGCTGGGGCAGAACTAGCAGCAAGCAGAGCAAAGTTGTCCAAGAATAGCTTCCATTGGAATGCTAATGGCAATTGAAGAGGCAGGCCAGTGGCAAGCCACTAGCTTCTAGCAGTTTGAAAGTTGCAGACACAGTGCAGGTGTTGTGCGGCTTCTTTCTTGGCCTCCTAGAAGGTGCCGTGGTGCCGCGCTCTCCGTCTCTTGCTTGCCAATATGTTGCCATGTTCCTCCTATTGTTTGGTTTGTTTTGATTTGTTTTGATGATCTTTTGGCGGGTTTTCGGAATGTTTTGGTGGTGTTTTAGAATGTTTTGTTTTCTCTTGTGTTGTTTTTATTGTCTTGGCAGGTTGTGGAACGTTTGGATTCGTTTTGGTGGGTTTTAAAATATTTTGGCGGGTATTTGGAATGTTTTGGTTTGCTTTCATTTGTTTTGATTATGTTTTGGCAAGTTATTGAAAGTTTCGATCACTTCTGACTGGTTTTCTAGTATTTTGGGATCTTTTCAGAATGTTTTGATCAGTTTTAGAATGTTTTGTATTCTCTTGAGTTGTTTTTATTGTCTTGGCAGGTTTTGGAATGTTTGGATTGCTTTTGGCGGGTTTTAAAATATTTTGGCGGGTATTTGGAATGTTTTGGCGGGTATTCGGAAGGTTTTGATTAGTTTTGACGGGTTTTGAAATATTTTGGCGGGTTTTTAGAAGGTTTTGACTTGTTTTGATTCTGTTTAGCCCAGTTTTTGGTGTGTTTGGATTAGCTTTGGTGGGCTTTATCATGTTTTGTCAGGTTTTTTTGAATGTATTGATCACTTCTGTCTGGTTTTCTATTTTGGCGGGTTTGAAAATATTTTTGGATGAGTTTTGGCGGGTTTGAAAATATTTTGGCTCTTTGCGCAGAGACGACGGTGCCGGTTGCGGTGCGCTCCGGGGCGCTCCTTCTGCGGAAAGACGCCTGGCAGCGGCACTTGGGACAGCTCCGCGTCTCCGTATTCTGCGTTTCTTGCCTTCTGCATCTCAGCAAAATGCTTTCCCACTAGGTCTAGCAAGGAGAAACTGTGGCAGCTGAGTAGATGTAGCCCGGCCCGCCCTTTGAAGTTGACAAGTTCTTGGCATCTCAGAACCTCAAGGGAAGAGCAAGGTTATCTATGGTAGGCTGGGGCAGAACTAGCAGCAAGCAGAGCAAAGTTGTCCAAGAATAGCTTCCATTGGAATGCTAATGGCAATTGAAGAGGCAGGCCAGTGGCAAGCCACTAGCTTCTAGCAGTTTGAAAGTTGCAGACACAGTGCAGGTGTTGTGCGGCTTCTTTCTTGGCCTCCTAGAAGGTGCCGTGGTGCCGCGCTCTCCGTCTCTTGCTTGCCAATATGTTGCCGTGTTCCTCCTATTGTTTGGTTTGTTTTGATTTGTTTTGATGATGTTTTGGCGGGTTTTCGGAATGTTTTGGTGGTGTTTTAGAATGTTTTGTTTTCTCTTGTGTTGTTTTTATTGTCTTGGAAGGTTGTGGAACGTTTGGATTCGTTTTGGCGGGTTTTAAAATATTTTGGCGGTTGTTTGGAATGTTTTGGTTTGCTTTCATTTGTTTTGATTATGTTTTGGCAAGTTATTGAAAGTTTCGATCACTTCTGACTGGTTTTCTAGTATTTTGGCATCTTTTCAGAATGTTTTGATCAGTTTTAGCAGGTTGTAAACTATTTTGTCAGGTTTTTGGAATGTTTTGGTTGGTTTTGATTTGTTTTTATGATGTTTTGCCAAGTTTTTTGAATGATTTGATCAGTTCTGGCTGGTTTTCTAATGTTTTGGCATTTTTCAGAATGTTTTGATGAGTTTTGTGGGTCTAAATTATTTTGGTGGTTTTTGGAATATTTTGGTTGTTTTTGATTTGATTTGATGATGTTTTGTCCGGTTTTCAGAATGTTTTGGTTGGGTTTTAGAATGTTTTGTATTCTCTTGAGTTGTTTTTATTCTGTTGGCAGGTTTTGGAATGTTTGGATTGCTTTTGGCGGGTTTTAAAATATTTTGGCGGGTATTTGGAATGTTTTGGCGGGTATTCGGAAGGTTTTGATTAGTTTTGACGGGTTTTGAAATATTTTGGCGGGTTTTTAGAAGGTTTTGATTCTGTTTAGCCCAGTTTTTGGTGTGTTTGGATTAGCTTTGGTGGGCTTTATGATGTTTTGTCAGGTTTTTTCGAATGTATTGATCACTTCTGTCTGGTTTTCTATTTTGGCGGGTTTGAAAATATTTTTGGATTAGTTTTGGCGGGTTTGAAAATATTTTGGCTCTTTGCGCAGAGACGACGGTGCCGGTTGCGGTGCGCTCCGGGGCGCTCCTTCTGCGGAAAGACGCCTGGCAGCGGCACTTGGGACAGCTCCGCGTCTCCGTATTCTGCGTTTCTTGCCTTCTGCATCTCAGCAAAATGCTTTCCCACTAGGTCTAGCAAGGAGAAACTGTGGCAGCTGAGTAGATGTAGCCCGGTCCGCCCTTTGAAGTTGAAAAGTTCTTGGCATCTCAGAGCCTCAAGGGAAGAGCAAGGTTATCTATGGTAGGCTGGGGCAGAACTAGCAGCAAGCAGAGCAAAGTTGTCCAAGAATAGCTTCCATTGGAATGCTAATGGCAATTGAAGAGGCAGGCCAGTGGCAAGCCACTAGCTTCTAGCAGTTTGAAAGTTGCAGACACAGTGCAGGTGTTGTGCGGCTTCCTTCTTGGCCTCCTAGAAGGTGCCGTGGTGCCGCGCTCTCCGTCTCTTGCTTGCCAATATGTTGCTATGTTCCTCCTATTGTTTGGTTTGTTTTGATTTGTTTTGATGATCTTTTGGCGGGTTTTCGGAATGTTTTGGTGGTGTTTTAGAATGTTTTGTTTTCTCTTGTGTTGTTTTTATTGTGTTGGCAGGTTGTGGAACGTTTGGATTCGTTTTGGTGGGTTTTAAAATATTTTGGCGGGTATTTGGAATGTTTTGGTTTGCTTTCATTTGTTTTGATTATGTTTTGGCAAGTTATTGAAAGTTTCGATCACTTCTGACTGGTTTTCTAGTATTTTGGGATCTTTTCAGAATGTTTTGATCAGTTTTAGAATGTTTTGTATTCTCTTGAGTTGTTTTTATTGTCTTGGCAGGTTTTGGAATGTTTGGATTGCTTTTGGCGGGTTTTAAAATATTTTGGCGGGTATTTGGAATGTTTTGGCGGGTATTCGGAAGGTTTTGATTAGTTTTGACGGGTTTTGAAATATTTTGGCGGGTTTTTAGAAGGTTTTGACTTGTTTTGATTCTGTTTAGCCCAGTTTTTGGTGTGTTTGGATTAGCTTTGGTGGGCTTTATGATGTTTTGTCAGGTTTTTTCGAATGTATTGATCACTTCTGTCTGGTTTTCTATTTTGGTGGGTTTGAAAATATTTTTGGATGAGTTTTGGCAGGTTTTAAAATATTTTGGCTCTTTGCGCAGAGACGACGGTGCCGGTTGCGGTGCGCTCCGGGGCGCTCCTTCTGCGGAAAGACGCCTGGCAGCGGCACTTGGGACAGCTCCGCGTCTCCGTATTCTGCGTTTCTTGCCTTCTGCATCTCAGCAAAATGCTTTCCCACTAGGTCTAGCAAGGAGAAACTGTGGCAGCTGAGTAGATGTAGCCCGGCCCGCCCTTTGAAGTTGACAAGTTCTTGGCATCTCAGAACCTCAAGGGAAGAGCAAGGTTATCTATGGTAGGCTGGGGCAGAACTAGCAGCAAGCAGAGCAAAGTTGTCCAAGAATAGCTTCCATTGGAATGCTAATGGCAATTGAAGAGGCAGGCCAGTGGCAAGCCACTAGCTTCTAGCAGTTTGAAAGTTGCAGACACAGTGCAGGTGTTGTGCGGCTTCTTTCTTGGCCTCCTAGAAGGTGCCGTGGTGCCGCGCTCTCCGTCTCTTGCTTGCCAATATGTTGCCGTGTTCCTCCTATTGTTTGGTTTGTTTTGATTTGTTTTGATGATGTTTTGGCGGGTTTTCGGAATGTTTTGGTGGTGTTTTAGAATGTTTTGTTTTCTCTTGTGTTGTTTTTATTGTCTTGGAAGGTTGTGGAACGTTTGGATTCGTTTTGGCGGGTTTTAAAATATTTTGGCGGTTGTTTGGAATGTTTTGGTTTGCTTTCATTTGTTTTGATTATGTTTTGGCAAGTTATTGAAAGTTTCGATCACTTCTGACTGGTTTTCTAGTATTTTGGCATCTTTTCAGAATGTTTTGATCAGTTTTAGCAGGTTGTAAACTATTTTGTCAGGTTTTTGGAATGTTTTGGTTGGTTTTGATTTGTTTTTATGATGTTTTGCCAAGTTTTTTGAATGATTTGATCAGTTCTGGCTGGTTTTCTAATGTTTTGGCATTTTTCAGAATGTTTTGATGAGTTTTGTGGGTCTAAATTATTTTGGTGGTTTTTGGAATATTTTGGTTGTTTTTGATTTGATTTGATGATGTTTTGTCCGGTTTTCGGAATGTTTTGGTTGGGTTTTAGAATGTTTTGTATTCTCTTGAGTTGTTTTTATTCTGTTGGCAGGTTTTGGAATGTTTGGATTGCTTTTGGCGGGTTTTAAAATATTTTGGCGGGTATTTGGAATGTTTTGGCGGGTATTCGGAAGGTTTTGATTAGTTTTGACGGGTTTTGAAATATTTGGCGGGTTTTTAGAAGGTTTTGATTCTGTTTAGCCCAGTTTTTGGTGTGTTTGGATTAGCTTTGGTGGGCTTTATGATGTTTTGTCAGGTTTTTTCGAATGTATTGATCACTTCTGTCTGGTTTTCTATTTTGGCGGGTTTGAAAATATTTTTGGATTAGTTTTGGCGGGTTTGAAAATATTTTGGCTCTTTGCGCAGAGACGACGGTGCCGGTTGCGGTGCGCTCCGGGGCGCTCCTTCTGCGGAAAGACGCCTGGCAGCGGCACTTGGGACAGCTCCGCGTCTCCGTATTCTGCGTTTCTTGCCTTCTGCATCTCAGCAAAATGCTTTCCCACTAGGTCTAGCAAGGAGAAACTGTGGCAGCTGAGTAGATGTAGCCCGGTCCGCCCTTTGAAGTTGAAAAGTTCTTGGCATCTCAGAGCCTCAAGGGAAGAGCAAGGTTATCTATGGTAGGCTGGGGCAGAACTAGCAGCAAGCAGAGCAAAGTTGTCCAAGAATAGCTTCCATTGGAATGCTAATGGCAATTGAAGAGGCAGGCCAGTGGCAAGCCACTAGCTTCTAGCAGTTTGAAAGTTGCAGACACAGTGCAGGTGTTGTGCGGCTTCCTTCTTGGCCTCCTAGAAGGTGCCGTGGTGCCGCGCTCTCCGTCTCTTGCTTGCCAATATGTTGCTATGTTCCTCCTATTGTTTGGTTTGTTTTGATTTGTTTTGATGATCTTTTGGCGGGTTTTCGGAATGTTTTGGTGGTGTTTTAGAATGTTTTGTTTTCTCTTGTGTTGTTTTTATTGTGTTGGCAGGTTGTGGAACGTTTGGATTCGTTTTGGTGGGTTTTAAAATATTTTGGCGGGTATTTGGAATGTTTTGGTTTGCTTTCATTTGTTTTGATTATGTTTTGGCAAGTTATTGAAAGTTTCGATCACTTCTGACTGGTTTTCTAGTATTTTGGGATCTTTTCAGAATGTTTTGATCAGTTTTAGAATGTTTTGTATTCTCTTGAGTTGTTTTTATTGTCTTGGCAGGTTTTGGAATGTTTGGATTGCTTTTGGCGGGTTTTAAAATATTTTGGCGGGTATTTGGAATGTTTTGGCGGGTATTCGGAAGGTTTTGATTAGTTTTGACGGGTTTTGAAATATTTTGGCGGGTTTTTAGAAGGTTTTGACTTGTTTTGATTCTGTTTAGCCCAGTTTTTGGTGTGTTTGGATTAGCTTTGGTGGGCTTTATCATGTTTTGTCAGGTTTTTTCGAATGTATTGATCACTTCTGTCTGGTTTTCTATTTTGGTGGGTTTGAAAATATTTTTGGATGAGTTTTGGCAGGTTTTAAAATATTTTGGCTCTTTGCGCAGAGACGACGGTGCCGGTTGCGGTGCGCTCCGGGGTGCTCCTTCTGCGGAAAGACGCCTGGCAGCGGCACTTGGGACAGCTCCGCGTCTCCGTATTCTGCGTTTCTTGCCTTCTGCATCTCAGCAAAATGCTTTCCCACTAGGTCTAGCAAGGAGAAACTGTGGCAGCTGAGTAGATGTAGCCCGGCCCGCCCTTTGAAGTGGACAAGTTCTTGGCATCTCAGAACCTCAAGGGAAGAGCAAGGTTATCTATGGTAGGCTGGGGCAGAACTAGCAGCAAGCAGAGCAAAGTTGTCCAAGAATAGCTTCCATTGGAATGCTAATGGCAATTGAAGAGGCAGGCCAGTGGCAAGCCACTAGCTTCTAGCAGTTTGAAAGTTGCAGACACAGTGCAGGTGTTGTGCGGCTTCCTTCTTGGCCTCCTAGAAGGTGCCGCGCTCTCCGTCTCTTGCTTGCCAATATGTTGCCGTGTTCCTCTTATTGTTTGGTTTGTTTTGATTTGTTTTGATGATGTTTTGGTGGGTTTTCGGAATGTTTTGGTGGTGTTTTAGAATGTTTTGTTTTCTCTTGTGTTGTTTTTATTGTCTTGGAAGGTTTTGGAACGTTTGGATTCGTTTTGGCGGGTTTTAAAATATTTTGGCGGTTGTTTGGAATGTTTTGGTTTGCTTTCATTTGTTTTGATTATGTTTTGGCAAGTTATTGAAAGTTTCGATCACTTCTGACTGGTTTTCTAGTATTTTGGGATCTTTTCAGAATGTTTTGATCAGTTTTAGCAGGTTGTAAACTATTTTGTCAGGTTTTTGGAATGTTTTGGTTGGTTTTGATTTGTTTTTATGATGTTTTGCCAAGTTTTTTGAATGATTTGATCAGTTCTGGCTGGTTTTCTAATGTTTTGGCATTTTTCAGAATGTTTTGATGAGTTTTGTGGGTCTAAATTATTTTGGCTGGTTTTTGGAATATTTTGGTTGTTTTTGATTTGATTTGATGATGTTTTGTCCGGTTTTCGGAATGTTTTGGTTGGGTTTTAGAATGTTTTGTATTCTCTTGAGTTGTTTTTATTCTGTTGGCAGGTTTTGGAATGTTTGGATTGCTTTTGGCGGGTTTTAAAATATTTTGGCGGGTATTTGGAATGTTTTGGCGGGTATTCGGAAGGTTTTGATTAGTTTTGACGGGTTTTGAAATATTTTGGCGGGTTTTTAGAAGGTTTTGATTCTGTTTAGCCCAGTTTTTGGTGTGTTTGGATTAGCTTTGGTGGGCTTTATGATGTTTTGTCAGGTTTTTTCGAATGTATTGATCACTTCTGTCTGGTTTTCTATTTTGGCGGGTTTGAAAATATTTTTGGATTAGTTTTGGCGGGTTTGAAAATATTTTGGCTCTTTGCGCAGAGACGACGGTGCCGGTTGCGGTGCGCTCCGGGGCGCTCCTTCTGCGGAAAGACGCCTGGCAGCGGCACTTGGGACAGCTCCGCGTCTCCGTATTCTGCATTTCTTGCCTTCTGCATCTCAGCAAAATGCTTTCCCACTAGGTCTAGCAAGGAGAAACTGTGGCAGCTGAGTAGATGTAGCCCGGTCCGCCCTTTGAAGTTGAAAAGTTCTTGGCATCTCAGAGCCTCAAGGGAAGAGCAAGGTTATCTATGGTAGGCTGGGGCAGAACTAGCAGCAAGCAGAGCAAAGTTGTCCAAGAATAGCTTCCATTGGAATGCTAATGGCAATTGAAGAGGCAGGCCAGTGGCAAGCCACTAGCTTCTAGCAGTTTGAAAGTTGCAGACACAGTGCAGGTGTTGTGCGGCTTCCTTCTTGGCCTCCTAGAAGGTGCCGTGGTGCCGCGCTCTCCGTCTCTTGCTTGCCAATATGTTGCTATGTTCCTCCTATTGTTTGGTTTGTTTTGATTTGTTTTGATGATCTTTTGGCGGGTTTTCGGAATGTTTTGGTGGTGTTTTAGAATGTTTTGTTTTCTCTTGTGTTGTTTTTATTGTGTTGGCAGGTTGTGGAACGTTTGGATTCGTTTTGGTGGGTTTTAAAATATTTTGGCGGGTATTTGGAATGTTTTGGTTTGCTTTCATTTGTTTTGATTATGTTTTGGCAAGTTATTGAAAGTTTCGATCACTTCTGACTGGTTTTCTAGTATTTTGGGATCTTTTCAGAATGTTTTGATCAGTTTTAGAATGTTTTGTATTCGCTTGAGTTGTTTTTATTGTCTTGGCAGGTTTTGGAATGTTTGGATTGCTTTTGGCGGGTTTTAAAATATTTTGGCGGGTATTTGGAATGTTTTGGCGGGTATTCGGAAGGTTTTGATTAGTTTTGACGGGTTTTGAAATATTTTGGCGGGTTTTTAGAAGGTTTTGATTCTGTTTAGCCCAGTTTTTGGTGTGTTTGGATTAGCTTTGGTGGGCTTTATGATGTTTTGTCAGGTTTTTTCGAATGTATTGATCACTTCTGTCTGGTTTTCTATTTTGGCGGGTTTGAAAATATTTTTGGATTAGTTTTGGCGGGTTTGAAAATATTTTGGCTCTTTGCGCAGAGACGACGGTGCCGGTTGCGGTGCGCTCCGGGGCGCTCCTTCTGCGGAAAGACGCCTGGCAGCGGCACTTGGGACAGCTCCGCGTCTCCGTATTCTGCATTTCTTGCCTTCTGCATCTCAGCAAAATGCTTTCCCACTAGGTCTAGCAAGGAGAAACTGTGGCAGCTGAGTAGATGTAGCCCGGTCCGCCCTTTGAAGTTGAAAAGTTCTTGGCATCTCAGAGCCTCAAGGGAAGAGCAAGGTTATCTATGGTAGGCTGGGGCAGAACTAGCAGCAAGCAGAGCAAAGTTGTCCAAGAATAGCTTCCATTGGAATGCTAATGGCAATTGAAGAGGCAGGCCAGTGGCAAGCCACTAGCTTCTAGCAGTTTGAAAGTTGCAGACACAGTGCAGGTGTTGTGCGGCTTCCTTCTTGGCCTCCTAGAAGGTGCCGTGGTGCCGCGCTCTCCGTCTCTTGCTTGCCAATATGTTGCTATGTTCCTCCTATTGTTTGGTTTGTTTTGATTTGTTTTGATGATCTTTTGGCGGGTTTTCGGAATGTTTTGGTGGTGTTTTAGAATGTTTTGTTTTCTCTTGTGTTGTTTTTATTGTGTTGGCAGGTTGTGGAACGTTTGGATTCGTTTTGGTGGGTTTTAAAATATTTTGGCGGGTATTTGGAATGTTTTGGTTTGCTTTCATTTGTTTTGATTATGTTTTGGCAAGTTATTGAAAGTTTCGATCACTTCTGACTGGTTTTCTAGTATTTTGGGATCTTTTCAGAATGTTTTGATCAGTTTTAGAATGTTTTGTATTCGCTTGAGTTGTTTTTATTGTCTTGGCAGGTTTTGGAATGTTTGGATTGCTTTTGGCGGGTTTTAAAATATTTTGGCGGGTATTTGGAATGTTTTGGCGGGTATTCGGAAGGTTTTGATTAGTTTTGACGGGTTTTGAAATATTTTGGCGGGTTTTTAGAAGGTTTTGACTTGTTTTGATTCTGTTTAGCCCAGTTTTTGGTGTGTTTGGATTAGCTTTGGTGGGCTTTATCATGTTTTGTCAGGTTTTTTCGAATGTATTGATCACTTCTGTCTGGTTTTCTATTTTGGTGGGTTTGAAAATATTTTTGGATGAGTTTTGGCAGGTTTTAAAATATTTTGGCTCTTTGCGCAGAGACGACGGTGCCGGTTGCGGTGCGCTCCGGGGTGCTCCTTCTGCGGAAAGACGCCTGGCAGCGGCACTTGGGACAGCTCCGCGTCTCCGTATTCTGCGTTTCTTGCCTTCTGCATCTCAGCAAAATGCTTTCCCACTAGGTCTAGCAAGGAGAAACTGTGGCAGCTGAGTAGATGTAGCCCGGCCCGCCCTTTGAAGTGGACAAGTTCTTGGCATCTCAGAACCTCAAGGGAAGAGCAAGGTTATCTATGGTAGGCTGGGGCAGAACTAGCAGCAAGCAGAGCAAAGTTGTCCAAGAATAGCTTCCATTGGAATGCTAATGGCAATTGAAGAGGCAGGCCAGTGGCAAGCCACTATCTTCTAGCAGTTTGAAAGTTGCAGACACAGTGCAGGTGTTGTGCGGCTTCCTTCTTGGCCTCCTAGAAGGTGCCGCGCTCTCTGTCTCTTGCTTGCCAATATGTTGCCGTGTTCCTCTTATTGTTTGGTTTGTTTTGATTTGTTTTGATGATGTTTTGGTGGGTTTTCGGAATGTTTTGGTGGTGTTTTAGAATGTTTTGTTTTCTCTTGTGTTGTTTTTATTGTCTTGGAAGGTTTTGGAACGTTTGGATTCGTTTTGGCGGGTTTTAAAATATTTTGGCGGTTGTTTGGAATGTTTTGGTTTGCTTTCATTTGTTTTGATTATGTTTTGGCAAGTTATTGAAAGTTTCGATCACTTCTGACTGGTTTTCTAGTATTTTGGGATCTTTTCAGAATGTTTTGATCAGTTTTAGAATGTTTTGTATTCTCTTGAGTTGTTTTTATTGTCTTGGCAGGTTTTGGAATGTTTGGATTGCTTTTGGCGGGTTTTAAAATATTTTGGCGGGTATTTGGAATGTTTTGGCGGGTATTCGGAAGGTTTTGATTAGTTTTGACGGGTTTTGAAATATTTTGGCGGGTTTTTAGAAGGTTTTGACTTGTTTTGATTCTGTTTAGCCCAGTTTTTGGTGTGTTTGGATTAGCTTTGGTGGGCTTTATCATGTTTTGTCAGGTTTTTTCGAATGTATTGATCACTTCTGTCTGGTTTTCTATTTTGGTGGGTTTGAAAATATTTTTGGATGAGTTTTGGCAGGTTTTAAAATATTTTGGCTCTTTGCGCAGAGACGACGGTGCCGGTTGCGGTGCGCTCCGGGGTGCTCCTTCTGCGGAAAGACGCCTGGCAGCGGCACTTGGGACAGCTCCGCGTCTCCGTATTCTGCGTTTCTTGCCTTCTGCATCTCAGCAAAATGCTTTCCCACTAGGTCTAGCAAGGAGAAACTGTGGCAGCTGAGTAGATGTAGCCCGGCCCGCCCTTTGAAGTGGACAAGTTCTTGGCATCTCAGAACCTCAAGGGAAGAGCAAGGTTATCTATGGTAGGCTGGGGCAGAACTAGCAGCAAGCAGAGCAAAGTTGTCCAAGAATAGCTTCCATTGGAATGCTAATGGCAATTGAAGAGGCAGGCCAGTGGCAAGCCACTAGCTTCTAGCAGTTTGAAAGTTGCAGACACAGTGCAGGTGTTGTGCGGCTTCCTTCTTGGCCTCCTAGAAGGTGCCGCGCTCTCCGTCTCTTGCTTGCCAATATGTTGCCATGTTCCTCCTATTGTTTGGTTTGTTTTGATTTGTTTTGATGATGTTTTGGTGGGTTTTCGGAATGTTTTGGTGGTGTTTTAGAATGTTTTGTTTTCTCTTGTGTTGTTTTTATTGTCTTGGCAGGTTGTGGAACGTTTGGATTCGTTTTGGTGGGTTTTAAAATATTTTGGCGGGTATTTGGAATGTTTTGGTTTGCTTTCATTTGTTTTGATTATGTTTTGGCAAGTTATTGAAAGTTTCGATCACTTCTGACTGGTTTTCTAGTATTTTGGGATCTTTTCAGAATGTTTTGATCAGTTTTAGAATGTTTTGTATTCTCTTGAGTTGTTTTTATTGTCTTGGCAGGTTTTGGAATGTTTGGATTGCTTTTGGCGGGTTTTAAAATATTTTGGCGGGTATTTGGAATGTTTTGGCGGGTATTCGGAAGGTTTTGATTAGTTTTGACGGGTTTTGAAATATTTTGGCGGGTTTTTAGAAGGTTTTGACTTGTTTTGATTCTGTTTAGCCCAGTTTTTGGTGTGTTTGGATTAGCTTTGGTGGGCTTTATCATGTTTTGTGAGGTTTTTTCGAATGTATTGATCACTTCTGTCTGGTTTTCTATTTTGGCGGGTTTGAAAATATTTTTGGATGAGTTTTGGCGGGTTTGAAAATATTTTGGCTCTTTGCGCAGAGACGACGGTGCCGGTTGCGGTGCGCTCCGGGGCGCTCCTTCTGCGGAAAGACGCCTGGCAGCGGCACTTGGGACAGCTCCGCGTCTCCGTATTCTGCGTTTCTTGCCTTCTGCATCTCAGCAAAATGCTTTCCCACTAGGTCTAGCAAGGAGAAACTGTGGCAGCTGAGTAGATGTAGCCCGGTCCGCCCTTTGAAGTTGACAAGTTCTTGGCATCTCAGAACCTCAAGGGAAGAGCAAGGTTATCTATGGTAGGCTGGGGCAGAACTAGCAGCAAGCAGAGCAAAGTTGTCCAAGAATAGCTTCCATTGGAATGCTAATGGCAATTGAAGAGGCAGGCCAGTGGCAAGCCACTAGCTTCTAGCAGTTTGAAAGTTGCAGACACAGTGCAGGTGTTTTGCGGCTTCCTTCTTGGCCTCCTAGAAGGTGCCGCACTCTCCGTCTCTTGCTTGCCAATATGTTGCCGTGTTCCTCCTATTGTTTGGTTTGTTTTGATTTGTTTTGATGATGTTTTGGCGGGTTTTCGGAATGTTTTGGTGGTGTTTTAGAATGTTTTGTTTTCTCTTGTGTTGTTTTTATTGTCTTGGAAGGTTTTGGAACGTTTGGATTCGTTTTGGCGGGTTTTAAAATATTTTGGCGGTTGTTTGGAATGTTTTGGTTTGCTTTCATTTGTTTTGATTATGTTTTGGCAAGTTATTGAAAGTTTCGATCACTTCTGACTGGTTTTCTAGTATTTTGGCATCTTTTCAGAATGTTTTGTTCAGTTTTAGCAGGTTGTAAACTATTTTGTCAGGTTTTTGGAATGTTTTGGTTGGTTTTGATTTGTTTTTATGATGTTTTGCCAAGTTTTTTGAATGATTTGATCAGTTCTGGCTGGTTTTCTAATGTTTTGGCATTTTTCAGAATGTTTTGATGAGTTTTGTGGGTCTAAATTATTTTGGTGGTTTTTGGAATATTTTGGTTGTTTTTGATTTGATTTGATGATGTTTTGTCCGGTTTTCGGAATGTTTTGGTTGGGTTTTAGAATGTTTTGTATTCTCTTGAGTTGTTTTTATTCTGTTGGCAGGTTTTGGAATGTTTGGATTGCTTTTGGCTGGTTTTAAAATATTTTGGCGGGTATTTGGAATGTTTTGGCGGGTATTCGGAAGGTTTTGATTAGTTTTGACGGGTTTTGAAATATTTTGGCGGGTTTTTAGAAGGTTTTGATTCTGTTTAGCCCAGTTTTTGGTGTGTTTGGATTAGCTTTGGTGGGCTTTATGATGTTTTGTCAGGTTTTTTCGAATGTATTGATCACTTCTGTCTGGTTTTCTATTTTGGCGGGTTTGAAAATATTTTTGGATTAGTTTTGGCGGGTTTGAAAATATTTTGGCTCTTTGCGCAGAGACGACGGTGCCGGTTGCGGTGCGCTCCGGGGCGCTCCTTCTGCGGAAAGACGCCTGGCAGCGGCACTTGGGACAGCTCCGCGTCTCCGTATTCTGCGTTTCTTGCCTTCTGCATCTCAGCAAAATGCTTTCCCACTAGGTCTAGCAAGGAGAAACTGTGGCAGCTGAGTAGATGTAGCCCGGCCCGCCCTTTGAAGTTGAAAAGTTCTTGGCATCTCAGAGCCTCAAGGGAAGAGCAAGGTTATCTATGGTAGGCTGGGGCAGAACTAGCAGCAAGCAGAGCAAAGTTGTCCAAGAATAGCTTCCATTGGAATGCTAATGGCAATTGAAGAGGCAGGCCAGTGGCAAGCCACTAGCTTCTAGCAGTTTGAAAGTTGCAGACACAGTGCAGGTGTTGTGCGGCTTCTTTCTTGGCCTCCTAGAAGGTGCCGTGGTGCCGCGCTCTCCGTCTCTTGCTTGCCAATATGTTGCTATGTTCCTCCTATTGTTTGGTTTGTTTTGATTTGTTTTGATGAACTTTTGGCGGGTTTTCGGAATGTTTTGGTGGTGTTTTAGAATGTTTTGTTTTCTCTTGTGTTGTTTTTATTGTGTTGGCAGGTTGTGGAACGTTTGGATTCGTTTTGGTGGGTTTTAAAATATTTTGGCGGGTATTTGGAATGTTTTGGTTTGCTTTCATTTGTTTTGATTATGTTTTGGCAAGTTATTGAAAGTTTCGATCACTTCTGACTGGTTTTCTAGTATTTTGGGATCTTTTCAGAATGTTTTGATCAGTTTTAGAATGTTTTGTATTCTCTTGAGTTGTTTTTATTGTCTTGGCAGGTTTTGGAATGTTTGGATTGCTTTTGGCGGGTTTTAAAATATTTTGGCGGGTATTTGGAATGTTTTGGCGGGTATTCGGAAGGTTTTGATTAGTTTTGACGGGTTTTGAAATATTTTGGCGGGTTTTTAGAAGGTTTTGATTCTGTTTAGCCCAGTTTTTGGTGTGTTTGGATTAGCTTTGGTGGGCTTTATGATGTTTTGTCAGGTTTTTTCGAATGTATTGATCACTTCTGTCTGGTTTTCTATTTTGGCGGGTTTGAAAATATTTTTGGATTAGTTTTGGCGGGTTTGAAAATATTTTGGCTCTTTGCGCAGAGACGACGTTGCCGGTTGCGGTGCGCTCCGGGGCGCTCCTTCTGCGGAAAGACGCCTGGCAGCGGCACTTGGGACAGCTCCGCGTCTCCGTATTCTGCGTTTCTTGCCTTCTGCATCTCAGCAAAATGCTTTCCCACTAGGTCTAGCAAGGAGAAACTGTGGCAGCTGAGTAGATGTAGCCCGGCCCGCCCTTTGAAGTTGAAAAGTTCTTGGCATCTCAGAGCCTCAAGGGAAGAGCAAGGTTATCTATGGTAGGCTGGGGCAGAACTAGCAGCAAGCAGAGCAAAGTTGTCCAAGAATAGCTTCCATTGGAATGCTAATGGCAATTGAAGAGGCAGGCCAGTGGCAAGCCACTAGCTTCTAGCAGTTTGAAAGTTGCAGACACAGTGCAGGTGTTGTGCGGCTTCTTTCTTGGCCTCCTAGAAGGTGCCGTGGTGCCGCGCTCTCCGTCTCTTGCTTGCCAATATGTTGCCATGTTCCTCCTATTGTTTGGTTTGTTTTGATTTGTTTTGATGATCTTTTGGCGGGTTTTCGGAATGTTTTGGTGGTGTTTTAGAATGTTTTGTTTTCTCTTGTGTTGTTTTTATTGTCTTGGCAGGTTGTGGAACGTTTGGATTCGTTTTGGTGGGTTTTAAAATATTTTGGCGGGTATTTGGAATGTTTTGGTTTGCTTTCATTTGTTTTGATTATGTTTTGGCAAGTTATTGAAAGTTTCGATCACTTCTGACTGGTTTTCTAGTATTTTGGGATCTTTTCAGAATGTTTTGATCAGTTTTAGAATGTTTTGTATTCTCTTGAGTTGTTTTTATTGTCTTGGCAGGTTTTGGAATGTTTGGATTGCTTTTGGCGGGTTTTAAAATATTTTGGCGGGTATTTGGAATGTTTTGGCGGGTATTCGGAAGGTTTTGATTAGTTTTGACGGGTTTTGAAATATTTTGGCGGGTTTTTAGAAGGTTTTGACTTGTTTTGATTCTGTTTAGCCCAGTTTTTGGTGTGTTTGGATTAGCTTTGGTGGGCTTTATCATGTTTTGTCAGGTTTTTTGAATGTATTGATCACTTCTGTCTGGTTTTCTATTTTGGCGGGTTTGAAAATATTTTTGGATGAGTTTTGGCGGGTTTGAAAATATTTTGGCTCTTTGCGCAGAGACGACGGTGCCGGTTGCGGTGCGCTCCGGGGCGCTCCTTCTGCGGAAAGACGCCTGGCAGCGGCACTTGGGACAGCTCCGCGTCTCCGTATTCTGCGTTTCTTGCCTTCTGCATCTCAGCAAAATGCTTTCCCACTAGGTCTAGCAAGGAGAAACTGTGGCAGCTGAGTAGATGTAGCCCGGCCCGCCCTTTGAAGTTGACAAGTTCTTGGCATCTCAGAGCCTCAAGGGAAGAGCAAGGTTATCTATGGTAGGCTGGGGCAGAACTAGCAGCAAGCAGAGCAAAGTTGTCCAAGAATAGCTTCCATTGGAATGCTAATGGCAATTGAAGAGGCAGGCCAGTGGCAAGCCACTATCTTCTAGCAGTTTGAAAGTTGCAGACACAGTGCAGGTGTTTTGCGGCTTCCTTCTTGGCCTCCTAGAAGGTGCCGCACTCTCCGTCTCTTGCTTGCCAATATGTTGCCGTGTTCCTCCTATTGTTTGGTTTGTTTTGATTTGTTTTGATGATCTTTTGGCGGGTTTTCGGAATGTTTTGGTGGTGTTTTAGAATGTTTTGTTTTCTCTTGTGTTGTTTTTATTGTCTTGGCAGGTTTTGGAACGTTTGGATTCGTTTTGGCGGGTTTTAAAATATTTTGGCGGTGTTTGGAATGTTTTGGTTTGCTTTCATTTGTTTTGATTATGTTTTGGCAAGTTATTGAAAGTTTCGATCACTTCTGACAGGTTTTCTAGTATTTTGGCATCTTTTCAGAATGTTTTGATCAGTTTTAGCAGGTTGTAAACTATTTTGTCAGGTTTTTGGAATGTTTTGGTTGGTTTTGATTTGTTTTTATGATGTTTTGCCAAGTTTTTTGAATGATTTGATCAGTTCTGGCTGGTTTTCTAATGTTTTGGCATTTTTCAGAATGTTTTGATGAGTTTTGTGGGTCTAAATTATTTTGGTGGTTTTTGGAATATTTTGGTTGTTTTTGATTTGATGATGTTTTGTCCGGTTTTCGGAATGTTTTGGTTGGGTTTTAGAATGTTTTGTATTCTCTTGAGTTGTTTTTATTCTGTTGGCAGGTTTTGGAATGTTTGGATTGCTTTTGGCGGGTTTTAAAATATTTTGGCGGGTATTTGGAATGTTTTGGCGGGTATTCGGAAGGTTTTGATTAGTTTTGACGGGTTTTGAAATATTTTGGCGGGTTTTTAGAAGGTTTTGATTCTGTTTAGCCCAGTTTTTGGTGTGTTTGGATTAGCTTTGGTGGGCTTTATGATGTTTTGTCAGGTTTTTTCGAATGTATTGATCACTTCTGTCTGGTTTTCTATTTTGGCGGGTTTGAAAATATTTTTAGATTAGTTTTGGCGGGTTTGAAAATATTTTGGCTCTTTGCGCAGAGACGACGGTGCCGGTTGCGGTGCGCTCCGGGGCGCTCCTTCTGCGGAAAGACGCCTGGCAGCGGCACTTGGGACAGCTCCGCGTCTCCGTATTCTGCGTTTCTTGCCTTCTGCATCTCAGCAAAATGCTTTCCCACTAGGTCTAGCAAGGAGAAACTGTGGCAGCTGAGTAGATGTAGCCCGGCCCGCCCTTTGAAGTTGAAAAGTTCTTGGCATCTCAGAGCCTCAAGGGAAGAGCAAGGTTATCTATGGTAGGCTGGGGCAGAACTAGCAGCAAGCAGAGCAAAGTTGTCCAAGAATAGCTTCCATTGGAATGCTAATGGCAATTGAAGAGGCAGGCCAGTGGCAAGCCACTAGCTTCTAGCAGTTTGAAAGTTGCAGACACAGTGCAGGTGTTGTGCGGCTTCCTTCTTGGCCTCCTAGAAGGTGCCGCGTTCTCCGTCTCTTGCTTGCCAATATGTTGCAGTGTTCCTCTTATTTTTTGGTTGGTTTTGAATTGTTTTTATGATGTTTTGGCGGGTTTTCAGAATGTTTTGGTGGTGTTTTAGAATGTTTTGTTTTCTCTTGTGTTGTTTATATTGTCTTGGCAGGTTTTGGAATGTTTGGATTCCTTTTGGCGGGTTTTAAAATCTTTTGGCGGGTATTTGGAATGTTTTGGGTTGCTTTCATTTGTTTTGATTACGTTTTGGCAAGTTATTGAAAGTTTGGATCACTTCAGACTGGTTTTCTAGTATTTTGGCATCTTTTCAGAATGTTTTGATGAGTTTTGGCGGGTTCTAAACTACTTTGTCGGGTTTTTGGAATGTTTCGGTTGGTTATGATTTGTTTTTATGATGTTTTGGCCGGATTTCGGAATATTTTGGCTGGTTTTTGGAATGTTTCGGTTGGTTTATGATTTGTTTTTATGATGTTTTGCAAAGTTTTTTGAATGTTTTGATCAGTTCTGGCTGGTTTTCTAATGTTTTGGCATCTTTTCAGAATGTTTTGATGAGTTTTGCGGGTCTAAATCATTTTGGCGGGATTTTGGAATGTTTTGGTTGGTTTTGATTTGTTTTGATGATGTTTTGGCGGGTTTTCGGAATGTTTTGGTTGGGTTTTAGAATGTTTTGTTTTCTCTTGTGTTGTTTATATTGTCTTGGCAGGTTTTGGAATGTTTGGATTTGTTTTGGCGGGTTTTAAAATCTTTTGGCGGGTATTTGGAATGTTTTTTAACGGGTATTCGGAAGGTTTTGATTAGTTTTGACGGGTTTTGAATTATTTTGGCGGGTTTTTAGAAGATTTAGGTTTGTTTTGATTTGTTTTGATTCTGTTTAGCCCAGTTTTTGATGTGTTTGGATTAGCTTTGGTGGGCTTTATCATGTTTTGTGAGGTTTTTTCGAATGTATTGATCACTTCTGTCTGGTTTTCTATTTTGGCGGGTTTGAAAATATTTTTGGATGAGTTTTGGCGGGTTTGAAAATATTTTGGCTCTTTGCGCAGAGATGACGGTGCCGGTTGCGGTGCGCTCCGGGGCGCTCCTTCTGTGGAAAGACGCCTGGCAGCGGCACTTGGGACAGCTCCGCGTCTCCGTATTCTGTGTTTCTTGCCTTCTGCATCTCAGCAAAATGCTTTCCCACTAGGTCTAGCAAGGAGAAACTGTGGCAGCTGAGTAGATGTAGCCCGGCCCGCCCTTTGAAGTTGACAAGTTCTTGGCATCTCAGAGCCTCAAGGGAAGAGCAAGGTTATCTATGGTAGTCTGGGGCAGAACTAGCAGCAAGCAGAGCAAAGTTGTCCAAGAATAGCTTCCATTGGAATGCTAATGGCAATTGAAGAGGCAGGCCAGTGGCAAGCCACTAGCTTCTAGCAGTTTGAAAGTTGCAGACACAGTGCAGGTGTTGTGCGATTTCCTTCTGGCCTCCTAGAAGGTGCCACGCTCTCTGTCTCTTGCTTGCCAATATGTTGCCGTGTTCCTCTTATTGTTTGGTTTGTTTTGATTTGTTTTTATGATGTTTTGGTGGGTTTTCGGAATGTTTTGGTGGTGTTTTAGAATGTTTTGTTTTCTCTTGTGTTGTTTATATTGTCTTGGCCGGTTTTGGAATGTTTGGATTCCTTTTGGCGGGTTTTCAAATATTTTGGCGGGTATTTGGAATGTTTTGGTTTGCTTTCATTTGTTTTGATTATGTTTTGGCAAGTTATTGAAAGTTTGGATCACTTCTTACTGGTTTTCTAGTATTTTGGCATCTTTTCAGAATGTTTTGATGAGTTTTGGCGGGTTCTAAACTACTTTGTCAGGTTTTTGGAATGTTTCGGTTGGTTATGATTTGTTTTTATGATGTTTTGGCCGGATTTCGGAATATTTTGGCTGGTTTTTGGAATGTTTCGGTTGGTTTATGATTTGTTTTTATGATGTTTTGCAAAGTTTTTTGAATGTTTTGATCAGTTCTGGCTGGTTTTCTAATGTTTTGGCATCTTTTCAGAATGTTTTGATGAGTTTTGCGGGTCTAAATCATTTTGGCGGGATTTTGGAATATTTTGGTTGGTTTTGATTTGTTTTTATGATGTTTTGGCGGGTTTTCGGAATGTTTTGGTTGGGTTTTAGAATGTTTTGTTTTCTCTTGTGTTGTTTATATTGTCTTGGCAGGTTTTGGAATGTTTGGATTCCTTTTGGCGGGTTTTAAAATCTTTTGGCGGGTATTTGGAATGTTTTTTAACGGGTATTCGGAAGGTTTTGATTAGTTTTGACGGGTTTTGAATTATTTTGGCGGGTTTTTAGAAGATTTAGGTTTGTTTTGATTTGTTTTGATTCTGTTTAGCCCAGTTTTTGATGTGTTTGGATTAGCTTTGGTGGGCTTTATCATGTTTTGTGAGGTTTTTTCGAATGTATTGATCACTTCTGTCTGGTTTTCTATTTTGGCGGGTTTGAAAATAGTTTTGGATGAGTTTTGGCGGGTTTGAAAATATTTTGGCTCTTTGCACAGAGATGACGGTGCCGGTTGCGGTGCGCTCCGGGGCGCTCCTTCTGCGGAAAGACGCCTGGCAGCGGCACTTGGGACAGCTCCGCGTCTCCGTATTCTGCGTTTCTTGCCTTCTGCATCTCAGCAAAATGCTTTCCCACTAGGTCTAGCAAGGAGAAACTGTGGCAGCTGAGTAGATGTAGCCCGGCCCACCCTTTGAAGTTGACAAGTTCTTGGCATCTCAGAGCCTCAAGGGAAGAGCAAGGTTATCTATGGTAGGCTGGGGCAGAACTAGCAGCAAGCAGAGCAAAGTTGTCCAAGAATAGCTTCCATTGGAATGCTAATGGCAATTGAAGAGGCAGGCCAGTGGCAAGCCACTAGCTTCTAGCAGTTTGAAAGTTGCAGACACAGTGCAGGTGTTGTGCGGCTTCCTTCTTGGCCTCCTAGAAGGTGCCGCGCTCTCTGTCTCTTGCTTGCCAATATGTTGCCGTGTTCCTCCTATTGTTTGGTTTGTTTTGATTTGTTTTTATGATGTTTTGGTGGGTTTTCGGAATGTTTTGGTGGTGTTTTAGAATGTTTTGTTTTCTCTTGTGTTGTTTATATTGTCTTGGCAGGTTTTGGAATGTTTGGATTCCTTTTGGCGGGTTTTAAAATCTTTTGGCGGGTATTTGGAATGTTTTGGGTTGCTTTCATTTGTTTTGATTATGTTTTGGCAAGTTATTGAAAGTTTCGATCACTTCTGACTGGTTTTCTAGTATTTTGGCATCTTTTCAGAATGTTTTGATCAGTTTTGGCGGGTTCTAAACTACTTTGTCGGGTTTTTGGAATGTTTTGGTTGGTTTTGATTTGTTTTTATGATGTTTTGCCAAGTTTTTTGAATGTTTTGATCAGTTCTGGCTGGTTTTCTAATGTTTTGGCATCTTTTCAGAATGTTTTGATGAGTTTTGCGGGTCTAAATAATTTTGGCGGGTTTTCGGAATGTATTGGTTGGTTTTGATTTGTTTTGATGATGTTTTGGCGGGTTTTCGGAATGCTTTGGTTGGGTTTTAGAATGTTTTGTTTTCTCTTGTGTTGTTTATATTGTCTTGGCAGGTTTTGGAATGTTTGGATTCCTTTTGGCGGGTTTTAAAATATTTTGGCAGGTATTTGGAATGTTTTGGCGGGTATTCGGAAGGTTTTGATTTGTTTTGACGGGTTTTGAAATATTTTGGCAGGTTTTTAGAAGGTTTAGATTTGTTTTGATTTCTTTTGATTCTGTTTAGCCCAGTTTTTGGTGTGTTTGGATTAGCTTTGGTGGGCTTTATGATGTTTTGTCAGGTTTTTTCGAATGTATTGATCACTTCTGTCTGGTTTTCTATTTTGGCGGGTTTGAAAATATTTTTGGATTAGTTTTGGCGGGTTTGAAAATATTTTGGCTCTTTGCGCAGAGACGACGGTGCCGGTTGCGGTGCGCTCCGGGGCGCTCCTTCTGCGGAAAGACGCCTGGCAGCGGCACTTGGGACAGCTCCGCGTCTCCGTATTCTGCGTTTCTTGCCTTCTGCATCTCAGCAAAATGCTTTCCCACTAGGTCTAGCAAGGAGAAACTGTGGCAGCTGAGTAGATGTAGCCCGGCCCGCCCTTTGAAGTTGACAAGTTCTTGGCATCTCAGAGCCTCAAGGGAAGAGCAAGGTTATCTATGGTAGTCTGGGGCAGAACTAGCAGCAAGCAGAGCAAAGTTGTCCAAGAATAGCTTCCATTGGAATGCTAATGGCAATTGAAGAGGCAGGCCAGTGGCAAGCCACTAGCTTCTAGCAGTTTGAAAGTTGCAGACACAGTGCAGGTGTTGTGCGATTTCCTTCTGGCCTCCTAGAAGGTGCCACGCTCTCTGTCTCTTGCTTGCCAATATGTTGCCGTGTTCCTCTTATTGTTTGGTTTGTTTTGATTTGTTTTTATGATGTTTTGGTGGGTTTTCGGAATGTTTTGGTGGTGTTTTAGAATGTTTTGTTTTCTCTTGTGTTGTTTATATTGTCTTGGCCGGTTTTGGAATGTTTGGATTCCTTTTGGCGGGTTTTCAAATATTTTGGCGGGTATTTGGAATGTTTTGGTTTGCTTTCATTTGTTTTGATTATGTTTTGGCAAGTTATTGAAAGTTTGGATCACTTCTTACTGGTTTTCTAGTATTTTGGCATCTTTTCAGAATGTTTTGATGAGTTTTGGCGGGTTCTAAACTACTTTGTCAGGTTTTTGGAATGTTTCGGTTGGTTATGATTTGTTTTTATGATGTTTTGGCCGGATTTCGGAATATTTTGGCTGGTTTTTGGAATGTTTCGGTTGGTTTATGATTTGTTTTTATGATGTTTTGCAAAGTTTTTTGAATGTTTTGATCAGTTCTGGCTGGTTTTCTAATGTTTTGGCATCTTTTCAGAATGTTTTGATGAGTTTTGCGGGTCTAAATCATTTTGGCGGGATTTTGGAATATTTTGGTTAGTTTTGATTTGTTTTGATGATGTTTTGGCGGGTTTTCGGAATGTTTTGGTTGGGTTTTAGAATGTTTTGTTTTCTCTTGTGTTGTTTATATTGTCTTGGCAGGTTTTGGAATGTTTGGATTTGTTTTGGCGGGTTTTAAAATCTTTTGGCGGGTATTTGGAATGTTTTTTAACGGGTATTCGGAAGGTTTTGATTAGTTTTGACGGGTTTTGAATTATTTTGGCGGGTTTTTAGAAGATTTAGGTTTGTTTTGATTTGTTTTGATTCTGTTTAGCCCAGTTTTTGATGTGTTTGGATTAGCTTTGGTGGGCTTTATCATGTTTTGTGAGGTTTTTTCGAATGTATTGATCACTTCTGTCTGGTTTTCTATTTTGGCGGGTTTGAAAATAGTTTTGGATGAGTTTTGGCGGGTTTGAAAATATTTTGGCTCTTTGCACAGAGATGACGGTGCCGGTTGCGGTGCGCTCCGGGGCGCTCCTTCTGCGGAAAGACGCCTGGCAGCGGCACTTGGGACAGCTCCGCGTCTCCGTATTCTGCGTTTCTTGCCTTCTGCATCTCAGCAAAATGCTTTCCCACTAGGTCTAGCAAGGAGAAACTGTGGCAGCTGAGTAGATGTAGCCCGGCCCACCCTTTGAAGTTGACAAGTTCTTGGCATCTCAGAGCCTCAAGGGAAGAGCAAGGTTATCTATGGTAGGCTGGGGCAGAACTAGCAGCAAGCAGAGCAAAGTTGTCCAAGAATAGCTTCCATTGGAATGCTAATGGCAATTGAAGAGGCAGGCCAGTGGCAAGCCACTAGCTTCTAGCAGTTTGAAAGTTGCAGACACAGTGCAGGTGTTGTGCGGCTTCCTTCTTGGCCTCCTAGAAGTTGCCGCGCTCTCTGTCTCTTGCTTGCCAATATGTTGCCGTGTTCCTCCTATTGTTTGGTTTGTTTTGATTTGTTTTGATGATGTTTTGGTGGGTTTTCGGAATGTTTTGGTGGTGTTTTAGAATGTTTTGTTTTCTCTTGTGTTGTTTTTATTGTCTTGGCAGGTTTTGGAATGTTTGGATTCCTTTTGGCGGGTTTTAAAATCTTTTGGCGGGTATTTGGAATGTTTTGGGTTGCTTTCATTTGTTTTGATTATGTTTTGGCAAGTTATTGAAAGTTTCGATCACTTCTGACTGGTTTTCTAGTATTTTGGCATCTTTTCAGAATGTTTTGATCAGTTTTGGCGGGTTCTAAACTACTTTGTCGGGTTTTTGGAATGTTTTGGTTGGTTTTGATTTGTTTTTATGATGTTTTGCCAAGTTTTTTGAATGTTTTGATCAGTTCTGGCTGGTTTTCTAATGTTTTGGCATCTTTTCAGAATGTTTTGATGAGTTTTGCGGGTCTAAATAATTTTGGCGGGTTTTCGGAATGTATTGGTTGGTTTTGATTTGTTTTTATGATGTTTTGGCGGGTATTCGGAAGGTTTTGATTAGTTTTGACGGGTTTTGAAATATTTTGGCGGGTTTTTAGAAGGTTTTGATTCTGTTTAGCCCAGTTTTTGGTGTGTTTGGATTAGCTTTGGTGGGCTTTATGATGTTTTGTCAGGTTTTTTCGAATGTATTGATCACTTCTGTCTGGTTTTCTATTTTGGCGGGTTTGAAAATATTTTTAGATTAGTTTTGGCGGGTTTGAAAATATTTTGGCTCTTTGCGCAGAGACGACGGTGCCGGTTGCGGTGCGCTCCGGGGCGCTCCTTCTGCGGAAAGACGCCTGGCAGCGGCACTTGGGACAGCTCCGCGTCTCCGTATTCTGCATTTCTTGCCTTCTGCATCTCAGCAAAATGCTTTCCCACTAGGTCTAGCAAGGAGAAACTGTGGCAGCTGAGTAGATGTAGCCCGGCCCGCCCTTTGAAGTTGAAAAGTTCTTGGCATCTCAGAGCCTCAAGGGAAGAGCAAGGTTATCTATGGTAGTCTGGGGCAGAACTAGCAGCAAGCAGAGCAAAGTTGTCCAAGAATAGCTTCCATTGGAATGCTAATGGCAATTGAAGAGGCAGGCCAGTGGCAAGCCACTAGCTTCTAGCAGTTTGAAAGTTGCAGACACAGTGCAGGTGTTGTGCGATTTCCTTCTGGCCTCCTAGAAGGTGCCACGCTCTCTGTCTCTTGCTTGCCAATATGTTGCCGTGTTCCTCTTATTGTTTGGTTTGTTTTGATTTGTTTTTATGATGTTTTGGTGGGTTTTCGGAATGTTTTGGTGGTGTTTTAGAATGTTTTGTTTTCTCTTGTGTTGTTTATATTGTCTTGGCCGGTTTTGGAATGTTTGGATTCCTTTTGGCGGGTTTTCAAATATTTTGGCGGGTATTTGGAATGTTTTGGTTTGCTTTCATTTGTTTTGATTATGTTTTGGCAAGTTATTGAAAGTTTGGATCACTTCTTACTGGTTTTCTAGTATTTTGGCATCTTTTCAGAATGTTTTGATGAGTTTTGGCGGGTTCTAAACTACTTTGTCAGGTTTTTGGAATGTTTCGGTTGGTTATGATTTGTTTTTATGATGTTTTGGCCGGATTTCGGAATATTTTGGCTGGTTTTTGGAATGTTTCGGTTGGTTTATGATTTGTTTTTATGATGTTTTGCAAAGTTTTTTGAATGTTTTGATCAGTTCTGGCTGGTTTTCTAATGTTTTGGCATCTTTTCAGAATGTTTTGATGAGTTTTGCGGGTCTAAATCATTTTGGCGGGATTTTGGAATATTTTGGTTGGTTTTGATTTGTTTTGATGATGTTTTGGCGGGTTTTCGGAATGTTTTGGTTGGGTTTTAGAATGTTTTGTTTTCTCTTGTGTTGTTTATATTGTCTTGGCAGGTTTTGGAATGTTTGGATTCCTTTTGGCGGGTTTTAAAATCTTTTGGCGGGTATTTGGAATGTTTTTTAACGGGTATTCGGAAGGTTTTGATTAGTTTTGACGGGTTTTGAATTATTTTGGCGGGTTTTTAGAAGATTTAGGTTTGTTTTGATTTGTTTTGATTCTGTTTAGCCCAGTTTTTGATGTGTTTGGATTAGCTTTGGTGGGCTTTATCATGTTTTGTCAGGTTTTTTCGAATGTATTGATCACTTCTGTCTGGTTTTCTATTTTGGCGGGTTTGAAAATAGTTTTGGATGAGTTTTGGCGGGTTTGAAAATATTTTGGCTCTTTGCGCAGAGATGACGGTGCCGGTTGCGGTGCGCTCCGGGGCGCTCCTTCTGCGGAAAGACGCCTGGCAGCGGCACTTGGGACAGCTCCGCGTCTCCGTATTCTGCGTTTCTTGCCTTCTGCATCTCAGCAAAATGCTTTCCCACTAGGTCTAGCAAGGAGAAACTGTGGCAGCTGAGTAGATGTAGCCCGGCCCACCCTTTGAAGTTGACAAGTTCTTGGCATCTCAG
Source organism: Passer domesticus (assembly GCF_036417665.1). Classification (NCBI taxonomy): domain Eukaryota; kingdom Metazoa; phylum Chordata; class Aves; order Passeriformes; family Passeridae; genus Passer; species Passer domesticus. Next base: position 62,818,513 of record NC_087474.1, read on the forward strand.
AGCCTCAAGGGAAGAGCAAGGTTATCTATGGTAGGCTGGGGCAGAACTAGCAGCAAGCAGAGCAAAGTTGTCCAAGAATAGCTTCCATTGGAATGCTAATGGCAATTGAAGAGGCAGGCCAGTGGCAAGCCACTAGCTTCTAGCAGTTTGAAAGTTGCAGACACAGTGCAGGTGTTGTGCGGCTTCCTTCTTGGCCTCCTAGAAGGTGCCGCGCTCTCTGTCTCTTGCTTGCCAATATGTTGCCGTGTTCCTCCTATTGTTTGGTTTGTTTTGATTTGTTTTTATGATGTTTTGGTGGGTTTTCGGAATGTTTTGGTGGTGTTTTAGAATGTTTTGTTTTCTCTTGTGTTGTTTATATTGTCTTGGCAGGTTTTGGAATGTTTGGATTCCTTTTGGCGGGTTTTAAAATCTTTTGGCGGGTATTTGGAATGTTTTGGGTTGCTTTCATTTGTTTTGATTATGTTTTGGCAAGTTATTGAAAGTTTCGATCACTTCTGACTGGTTTTCTAGTATTTTGGCATCTTTTCAGAATGTTTTGATCAGTTTTGGCGGGTTCTAAACTACTTTGTCGGGTTTTTGGAATGTTTTGGTTGGTTTTGATTTGTTTTTATGATGTTTTGCCAAGTTTTTTGAATGTTTTGATCAGTTCTGGCTGGTTTTCTAATGTTTTGGCATCTTTTCAGAATGTTTTGATGAGTTTTGCGGGTCTAAATAATTTTGGCGGGTTTTCGGAATGTATTGGTTGGTTTTGATTTGTTTTGATGATGTTTTGGCGGGTTTTCGGAATGCTTTGGTTGGGTTTTAGAATGTTTTGTTTTCTCTTGTGTTGTTTATATTGTCTTGGCAGGTTTTGGAATGTTTGGATTCCTTTTGGCGGGTTTTAAAATATTTTGGCAGGTATTTGGAATGTTTTGGCGGGTATTCGGAAGGTTTTGATTTGTTTTGACGGGTTTTGAAATATTTTGGCAGGTTTTTAGAAGGTTTAGATTTGTTTTGATTTCTTTTGATTCTGTTTAGCCCAGTTTTTGGTGTGTTTGGATTAGCTTTGGTGGGCTTTATCATGTTTTGTCAGGTTTTTTCGAATGTATTGATCACTTCTGTCTGGTTTTCTATTTTGGCGGGTTTGAAAATATTTTTGGATTAGTTTTGGCGGGTTTGAAAATATTTTGGCTCTTTGCGCAGAGACGACGGTGCCGGTTGCGGTGCGCTCCGGGGCGCTCCTTCTGCGGAAAGACGCCTGGCAGCGGCACTTGGGACAGCTCCGCGTCTCCGTATTCTGCGTTTCTTGCCTTCTGCATCTCAGCAAAATGCTTTCCCACTAGGTCTAGCAAGGAGAAACTGTGGCAGCTGAGTAGATGTAGCCCGGCCCGCCCTTTGAAGTTGACAAGTTCTTGGCATCTCAGAACCTCAAGGGAAGAGCAAGGTTATCTATGGTAGGCTGGGGCAGAACTAGCAGCAAGCAGAGCAAAGTTGTCCAAGAATAGCTTCCATTGGAATGCTAATGGCAATTGAAGAGGCAGGCCAGTGGCAAGCCACTAGCTTCTAGCAGTTTGAAAGTTGCAGACACAGTGCAGGTGTTGTGCGGCTTCCTTCTTGGCCTCCTAGAAGGTGCCGCGTTCTCCGTGTCTTGCTTGCCAATATGTTGCAGTGTTCCTCTTATTTTTTGGTTGGTTTTGAATTGTTTTTATGATGTTTTGGTGGGTTTTCAGAATGTTTTGGTGGTGTTTTAGAATGTTTTGTTTTCTCTTGTGTTGTTTATATTGTCTTGGCAGGTTTTGGAATGTTTGGATTCCTTTTGGCGGGTTTTAAAATCTTTTGGCGGGTATTTGGAATGTTTTGGGTTGCTTTCATTTGTTTTGATTATGTTTTGGCAAGTTATTGAAAGTTTGGATCACTTCAGACTGGTTTTCTATTATTTTGGCATCTTTTCAGAATGTTTTGATGAGTTTTGGCGGGTTCTAAACTACTTTGTCGGGTTTTTGGAATGTTTCGGTTGGTTATGATTTGTTTTTATGATGTTTTGGCCGGATTTCGGAATATTTTGGCTGGTTTTTGAATGTTTCGGTTGGTTTATGATTTGTTTTTATGATGTTTTGCAAAGTTTTTTGAATGTTTTGATCAGTTCTGGCTGGTTTTCTAATGTTTTGGCATCTTTTCAGAATGTTTTGATGAGTTTTGCGGGTCTAAATCATTTTGGCGGGATTTTGGAATATTTTGGTTAGTTTTGATTTGTTTTGATGATGTTTTGGCGGGTTTTCGGAATGTTTTGGTTGGGTTTTAGAATGTTTTGTTTTCTCTTGTGTTGTTTATATTGTCTTGGCAGGTTTTGGAATGTTTGGATTTGTTTTGGCGGGTTTTAAAATCTTTTGGCGGGTATTTGGAATGTTTTTTAACGGGTATTCGGAAGGTTTTGATTAGTTTTGACGGGTTTTGAATTATTTTGGCGGGTTTTTAGAAGATTTAGGTTTGTTTTGATTTGTTTTGATTCTGTTTAGCCCAGTTTTTGATGTGTTTGGATTAGCTTTGGTGGGCTTTATCATGTTTTGTGAGGTTTTTTCGAATGTATTGATCACTTCTGTCTGGTTTTCTATTTTGGCGGGTTTGAAAATAGTTTTGGATGAGTTTTGGCGGGTTTGAAAATATTTTGGCTCTTTGCACAGAGATGACGGTGCCGGTTGCGGTGCGCTCCGGGGCGCTCCTTCTGCGGAAAGACGCCTGGCAGCGGCACTTGGGACAGCTCCGCGTCTCCGTATTCTGCGTTTCTTGCCTTCTGCATCTCAGCAAAATGCTTTCCCACTAGGTCTAGCAAGGAGAAACTGTGGCAGCTGAGTAGATGTAGCCCGGCCCACCCTTTGAAGTTGACAAGTTCTTGGCATCTCAGAGCCTCAAGGGAAGAGCAAGGTTATCTATGGTAGGCTGGGGCAGAACTAGCAGCAAGCAGAGCAAAGTTGTCCAAGAATAGCTTCCATTGGAATGCTAATGGCAATTGAAGAGGCAGGCCAGTGGCAAGCCACTAGCTTCTAGCAGTTTGAAAGTTGCAGACACAGTGCAGGTGTTGTGCGGCTTCCTTCTTGGCCTCCTAGAAGTTGCCGCGCTCTCTGTCTCTTGCTTGCCAATATGTTGCCGTGTTCCTCCTATTGTTTGGTTTGTTTTGATTTGTTTTTATGATGTTTTGGTGGGTTTTCGGAATGTTTTGGTGGTGTTTTAGAATGTTTTGTTTTCTCTTGTGTTGTTTATATTGTCTTGGCAGGTTTTGGAATGTTTGGATTCCTTTTGGCGGGTTTTAAAATCTTTTGGCGGGTATTTGGAATGTTTTGGGTTGCTTTCATTTGTTTTGATTATGTTTTGGCAAGTTATTGAAAGTTTCGATCACTTCTGACTGGTTTTCTAGTATTTTGGCATCTTTTCAGAATGTTTTGATCAGTTTTGGCGGGTTCTAAACTACTTTGTCGGGTTTTTGGAATGTTTTGGTTGGTTTTGATTTGTTTTTATGATGTTTTGCCAAGTTTTTTGAATGTTTTGATCAGTTCTGGCTGGTTTTCTAATGTTTTGGCATCTTTTCAGAATGTTTTGATGAGTTTTGCGGGTCTAAATAATTTTGGCGGGTTTTCGGAATGTATTGGTTGGTTTTGATTTGTTTTTATGATGTTTTGGCGGGTTTTCGGAATGCTTTGGTTGGGTTTTAGAATGTTTTGTTTTCTCTTGTGTTGTTTATATTGTCTTGGCAGGTTTTGGAATGTTTGGATTCCTTTTGGCGGGTTTTAAAATATTTTGGCAGGTATTTGGAATGTTTTGGCGGGTATTCGGAAGGTTTTGATTTGTTTTGACGGGTTTTGAAATATTTTGGCAGGTTTTTAGAAGGTTTAGATTTGTTTTGATTTCTTTTGATTCTGTTTAGCCCAGTTTTTGGTGTGTTTGGATTAGCTTTGGTGGGCTTTATCATGTTTTGTCAGGTTTTTTCGAATGTATTGATCACTTCTGTCTGGTTTTCTATTTTGGCGGGTTTGAAAATATTTTTGGATTAGTTTTGGCGGGTTTGAAAATATTTTGGCTCTTTGCGCAGAGACGACGGTGCCGGTTGCGGTGCGCTGCGGGGCGCTCCTTCTGCGGAAAGACGCCTGGCAGCGGCACTTGGGACAGCTCCGCGTCTCCGTATTCTGCGTTTCTTGCCTTCTGCATCTCAGCAAAATGCTTTCCCACTAGGTCTAGCAAGGAGAAACTGTGGCAGCTGAGTAGATGTAGCCCGGCCCGCCCTTTGAAGTTGACAAGTTCTTGGCATCTCAGAACCTCAAGGGAAGAGCAAGGTTATCTATGGTAGGCTGGGGCAGAACTAGCAGCAAGCAGAGCAAAGTTGTCCAAGAATAGCTTCCATTGGAATGCTAATGGCAATTGAAGAGGCAGGCCAGTGGCAAGCCACTAGCTTCTAGCAGTTTGAAAGTTGCAGACACAGTGCAGGTGTTGTGCGGCTTCCTTCTTGGCCTCCTAGAAGGTGCCGCGTTCTCCGTGTCTTGCTTGCCAATATGTTGCAGTGTTCCTCTTATTTTTTGGTTGGTTTTGAATTGTTTTTATGATGTTTTGGTGGGTTTTCAGAATGTTTTGGTGGTGTTTTAGAATGTTTTGTTTTCTCTTGTGTTGTTTATATTGTCTTGGCAGGTTTTGGAATGTTTGGATTCCTTTTGGCGGGTTTTAAAATCTTTTGGCGGGTATTTGGAATGTTTTGGGTTGCTTTCATTTGTTTTGATTATGTTTTGGCAAGTTATTGAAAGTTTGGATCACTTCAGACTGGTTTTCTATTATTTTGGCATCTTTTCAGAATGTTTTGATGAGTTTTGGCGGGTTCTAAACTACTTTGTCGGGTTTTTGGAATGTTTCGTTTGGTTATGATTTGTTTTTATGATGTTTTGGCCGGATTTCGGAATATTTTGGCTGGTTTTTGAATGTTTCGGTTGGTTTATGATTTGTTTTTATGATGTTTTGCAAAGTTTTTTGAATGTTTTGATCAGTTCTGGCTGGTTTTCTAATGTTTTGGCATCTTTTCAGAATGTTTTGATGAGTTTTGCGGGTCTAAATCATTTTGGCGGGATTTTGGAATATTTTGGTTGGTTTTGATTTGTTTTTATGATGTTTTGGCGGGATTTCGGAATGTTTTGGTTGGGTTTTAGAATGTTTTGTTTTCTCTTGTGTTGTTTATATTGTCTTGGCAGGTTTTGGAATGTTTGGATTCCTTTTGGCGGGTTTTAAAATCTTTTGGCGGGTATTTGGAATGTTTTTTAACGGGTATTCGGAAGGTTTTGATTAGTTTTGACGGGTTTTGAATTATTTTGGCGGGTTTTTAGAAGATTTAGGTTTGTTTTGATTTGTTTTGATTCTGTTTAGCCCAGTTTTTGATGTGTTTGGATTAGCTTTGGTGGGCTTTATCATGTTTTGTGAGGTTTTTTCGAATGTATTGATCACTTCTGTCTGGTTTTCTATTTTGGCGGGTTTGAAAATAGTTTTGGATGAGTTTTGGCGGGTTTGAAAATATTTTGGCTCTTTGCACAGAGATGACGGTGCCGGTTGCGGTGCGCTCCGGGGCGCTCCTTCTGCGGAAAGACGCCTGGCAGCGGCACTTGGGACAGCTCCGCGTCTCCGTATTCTGCGTTTCTTGCCTTCTGCATCTCAGCAAAATGCTTTCCCACTAGGTCTAGCAAGGAGAAACTGTGGCAGCTGAGTAGATGTAGCCCGGCCCACCCTTTGAAGTTGACAAGTTCTTGGCATCTCAGAGCCTCAAGGGAAGAGCAAGGTTATCTATGGTAGGCTGGCGCAGAACTAGCAGCAAGCAGAGCAAAGTTGTCCAAGAATAGCTTCCATTGGAATGCTAATGGCAATTGAAGAGGCAGGCCAGTGGCAAGCCACTAGCTTCTAGCAGTTTGAAAGTTGCAGACACAGTGCAGGTGTTGTGCGGCTTCCTTCTTGGCCTCCTAGAAGTTGCCGCGCTCTCTGTCTCTTGCTTGCCAATATGTTGCCGTGTTCCTCTTATTGTTTGGTTTGTTTTGATTTGTTTTTATGATGTTTTGGTGGGTTTTCGGAATGTTTTGGTGGTGTTTTAGAATGTTTTGTTTTCTCTTGTGTTGTTTATATTGTCTTGGCAGGTTTTGGAATGTTTGGATTCCTTTTGGCGGGTTTTCAAATATTTTGGCGGGTATTTGGAATGTTTTGGGTTGCTTTCATTTGTTTTGATTATGTTTTGGCAAGTTATTGAAAGTTTTGATCACTTCTGACTGGTTTTCTAGTATTTTGGCATCTTTTCAGAATGTTTTGATGAGTTTTGGCGGGTTCTAAACTACTTTGTCGGGTTTTTGGAATGTTTCGGTTGGTTATGATTTGTTTTTATGATGTTTTGGCCGGATTTCGGAATATTTTGGCTGGTTTTTGGAATGTTTCGGTTGGTTTATGATTTGTTTTTATGATGTTTTGCAAAGTTTTTTGAATGTTTTGATCAGTTCTGGCTGGTTTTCTAATGTTTTGGCATCTTTTCAGAATGTTTTGATGAGTTTTGCGGGTCTAAATCATTTTGGCGGGATTTTGGAATATTTTGGTTAGTTTTGATTTGTTTTGATGATGTTTTGGCGGGTTTTCGGAATGTTTTGGTTGGGTTTTAGAATGTTTTGTTTTCTCTTGTGTTGTTTATATTGTCTTGGCAGGTTTTGGAATGTTTGGATTTGTTTTGGCGGGTTTTAAAATCTTTTGGCGGGTATTTGGAATGTTTTTTAACGGGTATTCGGAAGGTTTTGATTAGTTTTGACGGGTTTTGAATTATTTTGGCGGGTTTTTAGAAGATTTAGGTTTGTTTTGATTTGTTTTGATTCTGTTTAGCCCAGTTTTTGATGTGTTTGGATTAGCTTTGGTGGGCTTTATCATGTTTTGTGAGGTTTTTTCGAATGTATTGATCACTTCTGTCTGGTTTTCTATTTTGGCGGGTTTGAAAATAGTTTTGGATGAGTTTTGGCGGGTTTGAAAATATTTTGGCTCTTTGCGCAGAGATGACGGTGCCGGTTGCGGTGCGCTCCGGGGCGCTCCTTCTGCGGAAAGACGCCTGGCAGCGGCACTTGGGACAGCTCCGCGTCTCCGTATTCTGTGTTTCTTGCCTTCTGCATCTCAGCAAAATGCTTTCCCACTAGGTCTAGCAAGGAGAAACTGTGGCAGCTGAGTAGATGTAGCCCGGCCCACCCTTTGAAGTTGACAAGTTCTTGGCATCTCAGAGTCTCAAGGGAAGAGCAAGGTTATCTATGGTAGGCTGGGGCAGAACTAGCAGCAAGCAGAGCAAAGTTGTCCAAGAATAGCTTCCATTGGAATGCTAATGGCAATTGAAGAGGCAGGCCAGTGGCAAGCCACTAGCTTCTAGCAGTTTGAAAGTTGCAGACACAGTGCAGGTGTTGTGCAGCTTCCTTCTTGGCCTCCTAGAAGGTGCCGCGCTCTCTGTCTCTTGCTTGCCAATATGTTGCCGTGTTCCTCTTATTGTTTGGTTTGTTTTGATTTGTTTTGATGATGTTTTGGTGGGTTTTCGGAATGTTTTGGTGGTGTTTTAAAATCTTTTGTTTTCTCTTGTGTTGTTTATATTGTCTTGGCAGGTTTTGGAATGTTTGGATTCCTTTTGGCGGGTTTTAAAATCTTTTGGCGGGTATTTGGAATGTTTTGGGTTGCTTTCATTTGTTTTGATTATGTTTTGGCAAGTTATTGAAAGTTTGGATCACTTCAGACTGGTTTTCTAGTATTTTGGCATCTTTTCAGAATGTTTTGATGAGTTTTGGCGGGTTCTAAACTACTTTGTCGGGTTTTTGGAATGTTTCGGTTGGTTATGATTTGTTTTTATGATGTTTTGGCCGGATTTCGGAATATTTTGGCTGGTTTTTGGAATGTTTCGGTTGGTTTATGATTTGTTTTTATGATGTTTTGCAAAGTTTTTTGAATGTTTTGATCAGTTCTGGCTGGTTTTCTAATGTTTTGGCATCTTTTCAGAATGTTTTGATGAGTTTTGCGGGTCTAAATAATTTTGGCGGGATTTTGGAATATTTTGGTTAGTTTTGATTTGTTTTGATGATGTTTTGGCGGGATTTCGGAATGTTTTGGTTGGGTTTTAGAATGTTTTGTTTTCTCTTGTGTTGTTTATATTGTCTTGGCAGGTTTTGGAATGTTTGGATTCCTTTTGGCGGGTTTTAAAATCTTTTGGCGGGTATTTGGAATGTTTTTTAACGGGTATTCGGAAGGTTTTGATTAGTTTTGACGGGTTTTGAATTATTTTGGCGGGTTTTTAGAAGATTTAGGTTTGTTTTGATTTGTTTTGATTCTGTTTAGCCCAGTTTTTGATGTGTTTGGATTAGCTTTGGTGGGCTTTATCATGTTTTGTGAGGTTTTTTCGAATGTATTGATCACTTCTGTCTGGTTTTCTATTTTGGCGGGTTTGAAAATATTTTTGGATGAGTTTTGGCGGGTTTGAAAATCTTTTGGCGGGTATTTGGAATGTTTTGGGTTGCTTTCATTTGTTTTGATTATGTTTTGGCAAGTTATTGAAAGTTTTGATCACTTCTGACTGGTTTTCTAGTATTTTGGCATCTTTTCAGAATGTTTTGATGAGTTTTGGCGGGTTCTAAACTACTTTGTCGGGTTTTTGGAATGTTTCGGTTGGTTATGATTTGTTTTTATGATGTTTTGGCCGGATTTCGGAATATTTTGGCTGGTTTTTGGAATGTTTCGGTTGGTTTATGATTTGTTTTTATGATGTTTTGCAAAGTTTTTTGAATGTTTTGATCAGTTCTGGCTGGTTTTCTAATGTTTTGGCATCTTTTCAGAATGTTTTGATGAGTTTTGCGGGTCTAAATCATTTTGGCGGGATTTTGGAATATTTTGGTTAGTTTTGATTTGTTTTGATGATGTTTTGGCGGGTTTTCGGAATGTTTTGGTTGGGTTTTAGAATGTTTTGTTTTCTCTTGTGTTGTTTATATTGTCTTGGCAGGTTTTGGAATGTTTGGATTCCTTTTGGCGGGTTTTAAAATCTTTTGGCGGGTATTTGGAATGTTTTTTAACGGGTATTCGGAAGGTTTTGATTAGTTTTGACGGGTTTTGAATTATTTTGGCGGGTTTTTAGAAGATTTAGGTTTGTTTTGATTTGTTTTGATTCTGTTTAGCCCAGTTTTTGATGTGTTTGGATTAGCTTTGGTGGGCTTTATCATGTTTTGTGAGGTTTTTTCGAATGTATTGATCACTTCTGTCTGGTTTTCTATTTTGGCGGGTTTGAAAATAGTTTTGGATGAGTTTTGGCGGGTTTGAAAATATTTTGGCTCTTTGCGCAGAGATGACGGTGCCGGTTGCGGTGCGCTCCGGGGCGCTCCTTCTGCGGAAAGACGCCTGGCAGCGGCACTTGGGACAGCTCCGCGTCTCCGTATTCTGTGTTTCTTGCCTTCTGCATCTCAGCAAAATGCTTTCCCACTAGGTCTAGCAAGGAGAAACTGTGGCAGCTGAGTAGATGTAGCCCGGCCCACCCTTTGAAGTTGACAAGTTCTTGGCATCTCAGAGCCTCAAGGGAAGAGCAAGGTTATCTATGGTAGGCTGGGGCAGAACTAGCAGCAAGCAGAGCAAAGTTGTCCAAGAATAGCTTCCATTGGAATGCTAATGGCAATTGAAGAGGCAGGCCAGTGGCAAGCCACTATCTTCTAGCAGTTTGAAAGTTGCAGACACAGTGCAGGTGTTGTGCGGCTTCCTTCTTGGCCTCCTAGAAGGTGCCGCGCTCTCTGTCTCTTGCTTGCCAATATGTTGCCGTGTTCCTCTTATTGTTTGGTTTGTTTTGATTTGTTTTGATGATGTTTTGGTGGGTTTTCGGAATGTTTTGGTGGTGTTTTAGAATGTTTTGTTTTCTCTTGTGTTGTTCATATTGTCTTGGCAGGTTTTGGAATGTTTGGATTCCTTTTGGCGGGTTTTAAAATCTTTTGGCGGGTATTTGGAATGTTTTGGGTTGCTTTCATTTGTTTTGATTATGTTTTGGCAAGTTATTGAACGTTTGGATCACTTCTTACTGGTTTTCTAGTATTTTGGCATCTTTTCAGAATGTTTTGATGAGTTTTGGCGGGTTCTAAACTACTTTGTCGGGTTTTTGGAATGTTTCGGTTGGTTATGATTTGTTTTTATGATGTTTTGGCCGGATTTCGGAATATTTTGGCTGGTTTTTGGAATGTTTCGGTTGGTTTATGATTTGTTTTTATGATGTTTTGCAAAGTTTTTTGAATGTTTTGATCAGTTCTGGCTGGTTTTCTAATGTTTTGGCATCTTTTCAGAATGTTTTGATGAGTTTTGCGGGTCTAAATCATTTTGGCGGGATTTTGGAATATTTTGGTTAGTTTTGATTTGTTTTGATGATGTTTTGGCGGGTTTTCGGAATGTTTTGGTTGGGTTTTAGAATGTTTTGTTTTCTCTTGTGTTGTTTATATTGTCTTGGCAGGTTTTGGAATGTTTGGATTCCTTTTGGCGGGTTTTAAAATCTTTTGGCGGGTATTTGGAATGTTTTTTAACGGGTATTCGGAAGGTTTTGATTAGTTTTGACGGGTTTTGAATTATTTTGGCGGGTTTTTAGAAGATTTAGGTTTGTTTTGATTTGTTTTGATTCTGTTTAGCCCAGTTTTTGATGTGTTTGGATTAGCTTTGGTGGGCTTTATCATGTTTTGTGAGGTTTTTTCGAATGTATTGATCACTTCTGTCTGGTTTTCTATTTTGGCGGGTTTGAAAATAGTTTTGGATGAGTTTTGGCGGGTTTGAAAATATTTTGGCTCTTTGCGCAGAGATGACGGTGCCGGTTGCGGTGCGCTGCGGGGCGCTCCTTCTGCGGAAAGACGCCTGGCAGCGGCACTTGGGACAGCTCCGCGTCTCCGTATTCTGCGTTTCTTGCCTTCTGCATCTCAGCAAAATGCTTTCCCACTAGGTCTAGCAAGGAGAAACTGTGGCAGCTGAGTAGATGTAGCCCGGCCCGCCCTTTGAAGTTGACAAGTTCTTGGCATCTCAGAGCCTCAAGGGAAGAGCAAGGTTATCTATGGTAGGCTGGGGCAGAACTAGCAGCAAGCAGAGCAAAGTTGTCCAAGAATAGCTTCCATTGGAATGCTAATGGCAATTGAAGAGGCAGGCCAGTGGCAAGCCACTATCTTCTAGCAGTTTGAAAGTTGCAGACACAGTGCAGGTGTTGTGCGGCTTCCTTCTTGGCCTCCTAGAAGGTGCCGCGCTCTCTGTCTCTTGCTTGCCAATATGTTGCCGTGTTCCTCTTATTGTTTGGTTTGTTTTGATTTGTTTTTATGATGTTTTGGTGGGTTTTCGGAATGTTTTGGTGGTGTTTTAGAATGTTTTGTTTTCTCTTGTGTTGTTTATATTGTCTTGGCAGGTTTTGGAATGTTTGGATTCCTTTTGGCGGGTTTTAAAATCTTTTGGCGGGTATTTGGAATGTTTTGGGTTGCTTTCATTTGTTTTGATTATGTTTTGGCAAGTTATTGAACGTTTGGATCACTTCTTACTGGTTTTCTAGTATTTTGGCATCTTTTCAGAATGTTTTGATGAGTTTTGGCGGGTTCTAAACTACTTTGTCGGGTTTTTGGAATGTTTCGGTTGGTTATGATTTGTTTTTATGATGTTTTGGCCGGATTTCGGAATATTTTGGCTGGTTTTTGGAATGTTTCGGTTGGTTTATGATTTGTTTTTATGATGTTTTGCAAAGTTTTTTGAATGTTTTGATCAGTTCTGGCTGGTTTTCTAATGTTTTGGCATCTTTTCAGAATGTTTTGATGAGTTTTGCGGGTCTAAATCATTTTGGCGGGATTTTGGAATATTTTGGTTAGTTTTGATTTGTTTTGATGATGTTTTGGCGGGTTTTCGGAATGTTTTGGTTGGGTTTTAGAATGTTTTGTTTTCTCTTGTGTTGTTTATATTGTCTTGGCAGGTTTTGGAATGTTTGGATTCCTTTTGGCGGGTTTTAAAATCTTTTGGCGGGTATTTGGAATGTTTTTTAACGGTTATTCGGAAGGTTTTGATTAGTTTTGACGGGTTTTGAATTATTTTGGCGGGTTTTTAGAAGATTTAGTTTTGTTTTGATTTGTTTTGATTCTGTTTAGCCCAGTTTTTGATGTGTTTGGATTAGCTTTGGTGGGCTTTATCATGTTTTGTGAGGTTTTTTCGAATGTATTGATCACTTCTGTCTGGTTTTCTATTTTGGCGGGTTTGAAAATAGTTTTGGATGAGTTTTGGCGGGTTTGAAAATATTTTGGCTCTTTGCGCAGAGATGACGGTGCCGGTTGCGGTGCGCTCCGGGGCGCTCCTTCTGCGGAAAGACGCCTGGCAGCGGCACTTGGGACAGCTCCGCGTCTCCGTATTCTGTGTTTCTTGCCTTCTGCATCTCAGCAAAATGCTTTCCCACTAGGTCTAGCAAGGAGAAACTGTGGCAGCTGAGTAGATGTAGCCTGGCCCACCCTTTGAAGTTGACAAGTTCTTGGCATCTCAGAGCCTCAAGGGAAGAGCAAGGTTATCTATGGTAGGCTGGGGCAGAACTAGCAGCAAGCAGAGCAAAGTTGTCCAAGAATAGCTTCCATTGGAATGCTAATGGCAATTGAAGAGGCAGGCCAGTGGCAAGCCACTATCTTCTAGCAGTTTGAAAGTTGCAGACACAGTGCAGGTGTTGTGCGGCTTCCTTCTTGGCCTCCTAGAAGGTGCCGCGCTCTCTGTCTCTTGCTTGCCAATATGTTGCCGTGTTCCTCTTATTGTTTGGTTTGTTTTGATTTGTTTTTATGATGTTTTGGTGGGTTTTCGGAATGTTTTGGTGGTGTTTTAGAATGTTTTGTTTTCTCTTGTGTTGTTTATATTGTCTTGGCAGGTTTTGGAATGTTTGGATTCCTTTTGGCGGGTTTTGAAATCTTTTGGCGGGTATTTGGAATGTTTTGGGTTGCTTTCATTTGTTTTGATTATGTTTTGGCAAGTTATTGAACGTTTGGATCACTTCTTACTGGTTTTCTAGTATTTTGGCATCTTTTCAGAATGTTTTGATGAGTTTTGGCGGGTTCTAAACTACTTTGTCGGGTTTTTGGAATGTTTCGGTTGGTTATGATTTGTTTTTATGATGTTTTGGCCGGATTTCGGAATATTTTGGCTGGTTTTTGGAATGTTTCGGTTGGTTTATGATTTGTTTTTATGATGTTTTGCAAAGTTTTTTGAATGTTTTGATCAGTTCTGGCTGGTTTTCTAATGTTTTGGCATCTTTTCAGAATGTTTTGATGAGTTTTGCGGGTCTAAATCATTTTGGCGGGATTTTGGAATATTTTGGTTGGTTTTGATTTGTTTTGATGATGTTTTGGCGGGTTTTCGGAATGTTTTGGTTGGGTTTTAGAATGTTTTGTTTTCTCTTGTGTTGTTTATATTGTCTTGGCAGGTTTTGGAATGTTTGGATTCCTTTTGGCGGGTTTTAAAATCTTTTGGCGGGTATTTGGAATGTTTTTTAACGGTTATTCGGAAGGTTTTGATTAGTTTTGACGGGTTTTGAATTATTTTGGCAGGTTTTTAGAAGATTTAGGTTTGTTTTGATTTGTTTTGATTCTGTTTAGCCCAGTTTTTGATGTGTTTGGATTAGCTTTGGTGGGCTTTATCATGTTTTGTGAGGTTTTTTCGAATGTATTGATCACTTCTGTCTGGTTTTCTATTTTGGCGGGTTTGAAAATAGTTTTGGATGAGTTTTGGCGGGTTTGAAAATATTTTGGCTCTTTGCGCAGAGATGACGGTGCCGGTTGCGGTGCGCTCCGGGGCGCTCCTTCTGCGGAAAGACGCCTGGCAGCGGCACTTGGGACAGCTCCGCGTCTCCGTATTCTGCGTTTCTTGCCTTCTGCATCTCAGCAAAATGCTTTCCCACTAGGTCTAGCAAGGAGAAACTGTGGCAGCTGAGTAGATGTAGCCCGGCCCACCCTTTGAAGTTGACAAGTTCTTGGCATCTCAGAGCCTCAAGGGAAGAGCAAGGTTATCTATGGTAGGCTGGGGCAGAACTAGCAGCAAGCAGAGCAAAGTTGTCCAAGAATAGCTTCCATTGGAATGCTAATGGCAATTGAAGAGGCAGGCCAGTGGCAAGCCACTATCTTCTAGCAGTTTGAAAGTTGCAGACACAGTGCAGGTGTTGTGCGGCTTCCTTCTTGGCCTCCTAGAAGGTGCCGCGCTCTCTGTCTCTTGCTTGCCAATATGTTGCCGTGTTCCTCTTATTGTTTGGTTTGTTTTGATTTGTTTTTATGATGTTTTGGTGGGTTTTCGGAATGTTTTGGTGGTGTTTTAGAATGTTTTGTTTTCTCTTGTGTTGTTTATATTGTCTTGGCAGGTTTTGGAATGTTTGGATTCCTTTTGGCGGGTTTTAAAATCTTTTGGCGGGTATTTGGAATGTTTTGGGTTGCTTTCATTTGTTTTGATTATGTTTTGGTAAGTTATTGAAAGTTTCGATCACTTCTTACTGGTTTTCTAGTATTTTGGCATCTTTTCAGAATGTTTTGATGAGTTTTGGCGGGTTCTAAACTACTTTGTCGGGTTTTTGGAATGTTTCGGTTGGTTATGATTTGTTTTTATGATGTTTTGGCCGGATTTCGGAATATTTTGGCTGGTTTTTGGAATGTTTCGGTTGGTTTATGATTTGTTTTTATGATGTTTTGCAAAGTTTTTTGAATGTTTTGATCAGTTCTGGCTGGTTTTCTAATGTTTTGGCATCTTTTCAGAATGTTTTGATGAGTTTTGCGGGTCTAAATCATTTTGGCGGGATTTTGGAATATTTTGGTTGGTTTTGATTTGTTTTGATGATGTTTTGGCGGGTTTTCGGAATGTTTTGGTTGGGTTTTAGAATGTTTTGTTTTCTCTTGTGTTGTTTATATTGTCTTGGCAGGTTTTGGAATGTTTGGATTTGTTTTGGCGGGTTTTAAAATCTTTTGGCGGGTATTTGGAATGTTTTTTAACGGGTATTCGGAAGGTTTTGATTAGTTTTGACGGGTTTTGAATTATTTTGGCGGGTTTTTAGAAGATTAAGGTTTGTTTTGATTTGTTTTGATTCTGTTTAGCCCAGTTTTTGATGTCTTTGGATTAGCTTTGGTGGGCTTTATCATGTTTTGTGAGGTTTTTTCGAATGTATTGATCACTTCTGTCTGGTTTTCTATTTTGGCGGGTTTGAAAATATTTTTGGATGAGTTTTGGCGGGTTTGAAAATATTTTGGCTCTTTGCGCAGAGATGATGGTGCCGGTTGCGGTGCGCTCCGGGGCGCTCCTTCTGCGGAAAGAGGCCTGGCAGCGGCACTTGGGACAGCTCCGCGTCTCCGTATTCTGTGTTTCTTGCCTTCTGCATCTCAGCAAAATGCTTTCCCACTAGGTCTAGCAAGGAGAAACTGTGGCAGCTGAGTAGATGTAGCCCGGCCCGCCCTTTGAAGTTGACAAGTTCTTGGCATCTCAGAGCCTCAAGGGAAGAGCAAGGTTATCTATGGTAGGCTGGGGCAGAACTAGCAGCAAGCAGAGCAAAGTTGTCCAAGAATAGCTTCCATTGGAATGCTAATGGCAATTGAAGAGGCAGGCCAGTGGCAAGCCACTATCTTCTAGCAGTTTGAAAGTTGCAGACACAGTGCAGGTGTTGTGCGGCTTCCTTCTTGGCCTCCTAGAAGGTGCCGCGCTCTCTGTCTCTTGCTTGCCAATATGTTGCCGTGTTCCTCTTATTGTTTGGTTTGTTTTGATTTGTTTTTATAATGTTTTGGTGGGTTTTCGGAATGTTTTGGTGGTGTTTTAGAATGTTTTGTTTTCTCTTGTGTTGTTTATATTGTCTTGGCAGGTTTTGGAATGTTTGGATTCCTTTTGGCGGGTTTTAAAATCTTTTGGCGGGTATTTGGAATGTTTTTTAACGGGTATTCGGAAGGTTTTGATTAGTTTTGACGGGTTTTGAATTATTTTGGCGGGTTTTTAGAAGATTTAGTTTTGTTTTGATTTGTTTTGATTCTGTTTAGCCCAGTTTTTGATGTGTTTGGATTAGCTTTGGTGGGCTTTATCATGTTTTGTGAGGTTTTTTCGAATGTATTGATCACTTCTGTCTGGTTTTCTATTTTGGCGGGTTTGAAAATAGTTTTGGATGAGTTTTGGCGGGTTTGAAAATATTTTGGCTCTTTGCGCAGAGATGACGGTGCCGGTTGCGGTGCGCTCCGGGGCGCTCCTTCTGTGGAAAGACGCCTGGCAGCGGCACTTGGGACAGCTCCGCGTCTCCGTATTCTGTGTTTCTTGCCTTCTGCATCTCAGCAAAATGCTTTCCCACTAGGTCTAGCAAGGAGAAACTGTGGCAGCTGAGTAGATGTAGCCCGGCCCACCCTTTGAAGTTGACAAGTTCTTGGCATCTCAGAGCCTCAAGGGAAGAGCAAGGTTATCTATGGTAGGCTGGGGCAGAACTAGCAGCAAGCAGAGCAAAGTTGTCCAAGAATAGCTTCCATTGGAATGCTAATGGCAATTGAAGAGGCAGGCCAGTGGCAAGCCACTAGCTTCTAGCAGTTTGAAAGTTGCAGACACAGTGCAGGTGTTGTGCGGCTTCCTTCTTGGCCTCCTAGAAGGTGCCGCGTTCTCCGTGTCTTGCTTGCCAATATGTTGCAGTGTTCCTCTTATTGTTTGGTTGGTTTTGAATTGTTTTTATGATGTTTTGGTGGGTTTTCAGAATGTTTTGGTGGTGTTTTAGAATGTTTTGTTTTCTCTTGTGTTGTTTATATTGTCTTGGCAGGTTTTGGAATGTTTGGATTCCTTTTGGCGGGTTTTAAAATCTTTTGGCGGGTATTTGGAATGTTTTGGGTTGCTTTCATTTGTTTTGATTATGTTTTGGCAAGTTATTGAAAGTTTGGATCACTTCAGACTGGTTTTCTATTATTTTGGCATCTTTTCAGAATGTTTTGATGAGTTTTGGCGGGTTCTAAACTACTTTGTCGGGTTTTTGGAATGTTTCGTTTGGTTATGATTTGTTTTTATGATGTTTTGGCCGGATTTCGGAATATTTTGGCTGGTTTTTGAATGTTTCGGTTGGTTTATGATTTGTTTTTATGATGTTTTGCAAAGTTTTTTGAATGTTTTGATCAGTTCTGGCTGGTTTTCTAATGTTTTGGCATCTTTTCAGAATGTTTTGATGAGTTTTGCGGGTCTAAATCATTTTGGCGGGATTTTGGAATATTTTGGTTGGTTTTGATTTGTTTTTATGATGTTTTGGCGGGATTTCGGAATGTTTTGGTTGGGTTTTAGAATGTTTTGTTTTCTCTTGTGTTGTTTATATTGTCTTGGCAGGTTTTGGAATGTTTGGATTCCTTTTGGCGGGTTTTAAAATCTTTTGGCGGGTATTTGGAATGTTTTTTAACGGGTATTCGGAAGGTTTTGATTAGTTTTGACGGGTTTTGAATTATTTTGGCGGGTTTTTAGAAGATTTAGGTTTGTTTTGATTTGTTTTGATTCTGTTTAGCCCAGTTTTTGATGTGTTTGGATTAGCTTTGGTGGGCTTTATCATGTTTTGTGAGGTTTTTTCGAATGTATTGATCACTTCTGTCTGGTTTTCTATTTTGGCGGGTTTGAAAATAGTTTTGGATGAGTTTTGGCGGGTTTGAAAATATTTTGGCTCTTTGCACAGAGATGACGGTGCCGGTTGCGGTGCGCTGCGGGGCGCTCCTTCTGCGGAAAGACGCCTGGCAGCGGCACTTGGGACAGCTCCGCGTCTCCGTATTCTGCGTTTCTTGCCTTCTGCATCTCAGCAAAATGCTTTCCCACTAGGTCTAGCAAGGAGAAACTGTGGCAGCTGAGTAGATGTAGCCCGGCCCACCCTTTGAAGTTGACAAGTTCTTGGCATCTCAGAGCCTCAAGGGAAGAGCAAGGTTATCTATGGTAGGCTGGCGCAGAACTAGCAGCAAGCAGAGCAAAGTTGTCCAAGAATAGCTTCCATTGGAATGCTAATGGCAATTGAAGAGGCAGGCCAGTGGCAAGCCACTAGCTTCTAGCAGTTTGAAAGTTGCAGACACAGTGCAGGTGTTGTGCGGCTTCCTTCTTGGCCTCCTAGAAGGTGCCGCGCTCTCTGTCTCTTGCTTGCCAATATGTTGCCGTGTTCCTCTTATTGTTTGGTTTGTTTTGATTTGTTTTTATGATGTTTTGGTGGGTTTTCGGAATGTTTTGGTGGTGTTTTAGAATGTTTTGTTTTCTCTTGTGTTGTTTATATTGTCTTGGCAGGTTTTGGAATGTTTGGATTCCTTTTGGTGGGTTTTCAAATATTTTGGCGGGTATTTGGAATGTTTTGGGTTGCTTTCATTTGTTTTGATTATGTTTTGGCAAGTTATTGAAAGTTTTGATCACTTCTGACTGGTTTTCTAGTATTTTGGCATCTTTTCAGAATGTTTTGATGAGTTTTGGCGGGTTCTAAACTACTTTGTCGGGTTTTTGGAATGTTTCGGTTGGTTATGATTTGTTTTTATGATGTTTTGGCCGGATTTCGGAATATTTTGGCTGGTTTTTGGAATGTTTCGGTTGGTTTATGATTTGTTTTTATGATGTTTTGCAAAGTTTTTTGAATGTTTTGATCAGTTCTGGCTGGTTTTCTAATGTTTTGGCATCTTTTCAGAATGTTTTGATGAGTTTTGCGGGTCTAAATCATTTTGGCGGGATTTTGGAATATTTTGGTTAGTTTTGATTTGTTTTGATGATGTTTTGGCGGGTTTTCGGAATGTTTTGGTTGGGTTTTAGAATGTTTTGTTTTCTCTTGTGTTGTTTATATTGTCTTGGCAGGTTTTGGAATGTTTGGATTTGTTTTGGCGGGTTTTAAAATCTTTTGGCGGGTATTTGGAATGTTTTTTAACGGGTATTCGGAAGGTTTTGATTAGTTTTGACGGGTTTTGAATTATTTTGGCGGGTTTTTAGAAGATTTAGGTTTGTTTTGATTTGTTTTGATTCTGTTTAGCCCAGTTTTTGATGTGTTTGGATTAGCTTTGGTGGGCTTTATCATGTTTTGTGAGGTTTTTTCGAATGTATTGATCACTTCTGTCTGGTTTTCTATTTTGGCGGGTTTGAAAATAGTTTTGGATGAGTTTTGGCGGGTTTGAAAATATTTTGGCTCTTTGCGCAGAGATGACGGTGCCGGTTGCGGTGCGCTCCGGGGCGCTCCTTCTGCGGAAAGACGCCTGGCAGCGGCACTTGGGACAGCTCCGCGTCTCCGTATTCTGTGTTTCTTGCCTTCTGCATCTCAGCAAAATGCTTTCCCACTAGGTCTAGCAAGGAGAAACTGTGGCAGCTGAGTAGATGTAGCCCGGCCCACCCTTTGAAGTTGACAAGTTCTTGGCATCTCAGAGTCTCAAGGGAAGAGCAAGGTTATCTATGGTAGGCTGGGGCAGAACTAGCAGCAAGCAGAGCAAAGTTGTCCAAGAATAGCTTCCATTGGAATGCTAATGGCAATTGAAGAGGCAGGCCAGTGGCAAGCCACTAGCTTCTAGCAGTTTGAAAGTTGCAGACACAGTGCAGGTGTTGTGCAGCTTCCTTCTTGGCCTCCTAGAAGGTGCCGCGCTCTCTGTCTCTTGCTTGCCAATATGTTGCCGTGTTCCTCTTATTGTTTGGTTTGTTTTGATTTGTTTTTATGATGTTTTGGTGGGTTTTCGGAATGTTTTGGTGGTGTTTTAAAATCTTTTGTTTTCTCTTGTGTTGTTTATATTGTCTTGGCAGGTTTTTGAATGTTTGGATTCCTTTTGGCGGGTTTTAAAATCTTTTGGCGGGTATTTGGAATGTTTTGGGTTGCTTTCATTTGTTTTGATTATGTTTTGGCAAGTTATTGAAAGTTTGGATCACTTCAGACTGGTTTTCTAGTATTTTGGCATCTTTTCAGAATGTTTTGATGAGTTTTGGCGGGTTCTAAACTACTTTGTCGGGTTTTTGGAATGTTTCGGTTGGTTATGATTTGTTTTTATGATGTTTTGGCCGGATTTCGGAATATTTTGGCTGGTTTTTGGAATGTTTCGGTTGGTTTATGATTTGTTTTTATGATGTTTTGCAAAGTTTTTTGAATGTTTTGATCAGTTCTGGCTGGTTTTCTAATGTTTTGGCATCTTTTCAGAATGTTTTGATGAGTTTTGCGGGTCTAAATAATTTTGGCGGGATTTTGGAATATTTTGGTTAGTTTTGATTTGTTTTGATGATGTTTTGGCGGGATTTCGGAATGTTTTGGTTGGGTTTTAGAATGTTTTGTTTTCTCTTGTGTTGTTTATATTGTCTTGGCAGGTTTTGGAATGTTTGGATTCCTTTTGGCGGGTTTTAAAATCTTTTGGCGGGTATTTGGAATGTTTTTTAACGGGTATTCGGAAGGTTTTGATTAGTTTTGACGGGTTTTGAATTATTTTGGCGGGTTTTTAGAAGATTTAGGTTTGTTTTGATTTGTTTTGATTCTGTTTAGCCCAGTTTTTGATGTGTTTGGATTAGCTTTGGTGGGCTTTATCATGTTTTGTGAGGTTTTTTCGAATGTATTGATCACTTCTGTCTGGTTTTCTATTTTGGCGGGTTTGAAAATATTTTTGGATGAGTTTTGGCGGGTTTGAAAATCTTTTGGCGGGTATTTGGAATGTTTTGGGTTGCTTTCATTTGTTTTGATTATGTTTTGGCAAGTTATTGAAAGTTTTGATCACTTCTGACTGGTTTTCTAGTATTTTGGCATCTTTTCAGAATGTTTTGATGAGTTTTGGCGGGTTCTAAACTACTTTGTCGGGTTTTTGGAATGTTTCGGTTGGTTATGATTTGTTTTTATGATGTTTTGGCCGGATTTCGGAATATTTTGGCTGGTTTTTGGAATGTTTCGGTTGGTTTATGATTTGTTTTTATGATGTTTTGCAAAGTTTTTTGAATGTTTTGATCAGTTCTGGCTGGTTTTCTAATGTTTTGGCATCTTTTCAGAATGTTTTGATGAGTTTTGCGGGTCTAAATCATTTTGGCGGGATTTTGGAATATTTTGGTTAGTTTTGATTTGTTTTGATGATGTTTTGGCGGGTTTTCGGAATGTTTTGGTTGGGTTTTAGAATGTTTTGTTTTCTCTTGTGTTGTTTATATTGTCTTGGCAGGTTTTGGAATGTTTGGATTCCTTTTGGCGGGTTTTAAAATCTTTTGGCGGGTATTTGGAATGTTTTTTAACGGGTATTCGGAAGGTTTTGATTAGTTTTGACGGGTTTTGAATTATTTTGGCGGGTTTTTAGAAGATTTAGGTTTGTTTTGATTTGTTTTGATTCTGTTTAGCCCAGTTTTTGATGTGTTTGGATTAGCTTTGGTGGGCTTTATCATGTTTTGTGAGGTTTTTTCGAATGTATTGATCACTTCTGTCTGGTTTTCTATTTTGGCGGGTTTGAAAATAGTTTTGGATGAGTTTTGGCGGGTTTGAAAATATTTTGGCTCTTTGCGCAGAGATGACGGTGCCGGTTGCGGTGCGCTCCGGGGCGCTCCTTCTGTGGAAAGACGCCTGGCAGCGGCACTTGGGACAGCTCCGCGTCTCCGTATTCTGTGTTTCTTGCCTTCTGCATCTCAGCAAAATGCTTTCCCACTAGGTCTAGCAAGGAGAAACTGTGGCAGCTGAGTAGATGTAGCCCGGCCCACCCTTTGAAGTTGACAAGTTCTTGGCATCTCAGAGCCTCAAGGGAAGAGCAAGGTTATCTATGGTAGGCTGGGGCAGAACTAGCAGCAAGCAGAGCAAAGTTGTCCAAGAATAGCTTCCATTGGAATGCTAATGGCAATTGAAGAGGCAGGCCAGTGGCAAGCCACTATCTTCTAGCAGTTTGAAAGTTGCAGACACAGTGCAGGTGTTGTGCGGCTTCCTTCTTGGCCTCCTAGAAGGTGCCGCGCTCTCTGTCTCTTGCTTGCCAATATGTTGCCGTGTTCCTCTTATTGTTTGGTTTGTTTTGATTTGTTTTGATGATGTTTTGGTGGGTTTTCGGAATGTTTTGGTGGTGTTTTAGAATGTTTTGTTTTCTCTTGTGTTGTTTATATTGTCTTGGCAGGTTTTGGAATGTTTGGATTCCTTTTGGCGGGTTTTAAAATCTTTTGGCGGGTATTTGGAATGTTTTGGGTTGCTTTCATTTGTTTTGATTATGTTTTGGCAAGTTATTGAAAGTTTGGATCACTTCTTACTGGTTTTCTAGTATTTTGGCATCTTTTCAGAATGTTTTGATGAGTTTTGGTGGGTTCTAAACTACTTTGTCGGGTTTTTGGAATGTTTCGGTTGGTTATGATTTGTTTTTATGATGTTTTGGCCGGATTTCGGAATATTTTGGCTGGTTTTTGGAATGTTTCGGTTGGTTTATGATTTGTTTTTATGATGTTTTGCAAAGTTTTTTGAATGTTTTGATCAGTTCTGGCTGGTTTTCTAATGTTTTGGCATCTTTTCAGAATGTTTTGATGAGTTTTGCGGGTCTAAATCATTTTGGCGGGATTTTGGAATATTTTGGTTAGTTTTGATTTGTTTTGATGATGTTTTGGCGGGTTTTCGGAATGTTTTGGTTGGGTTTTAGAATGTTTTGTTTTCTCTTGTGTTGTTTATATTGTCTTGGCAGGTTTTGGAATGTTTGGATTCCTTTTGGCGGGTTTTAAAATCTTTTGGCGGGTATTTGGAATGTTTTTTAACGGGTATTCGGAAGGTTTTGATTAGTTTTGACGGGTTTTGAATTATTTTGGCGGGTTTTTAGAAGATTTAGGTTTGTTTTGATTTGTTTTGATTCTGTTTAGCCCAGTTTTTGATGTGTTTGGATTAGCTTTGGTGGGCTTTATCATGTTTTGTGAGGTTTTTTCGAATGTATTGATCACTTCTGTCTGGTTTTCTATTTTGGCGGGTTTGAAAATAGTTTTGGATGAGTTTTGGCGGGTTTGAAAATATTTTGGCTCTTTGCGCAGAGATGACGGTGCCGGTTGCGGTGCGCTGCGGGGCGCTCCTTCTGCGGAAAGACGCCTGGCAGCGGCACTTGGGACAGCTCCGCGTCTCCGTATTCTGCGTTTCTTGCCTTCTGCATCTCAGCAAAATGCTTTCCCACTAGGTCTAGCAAGGAGAAACTGTGGCAGCTGAGTAGATGTAGCCCGGCCCGCCCTTTGAAGTTGACAAGTTCTTGGCATCTCAGAGCCTCAAGGGAAGAGCAAGGTTATCTATGGTAGGCTGGGGCAGAACTAGCAGCAAGCAGAGCAAAGTTGTCCAAGAATAGCTTCCATTGGAATGCTAATGGCAATTGAAGAGGCAGGCCAGTGGCAAGCCACTAGCTTCTAGCAGTTTGAAAGTTGCAGACACAGTGCAGGTGTTGTGCGGCTTCCTTCTTGGCCTCCTAGAAGGTGCCGCGCTCTCTGTCTCTTGCTTGCCAATATGTTGCCGTGTTCCTCTTATTGTTTGGTTTGTTTTGATTTGTTTTTATGATGTTTTGGTGGGTTTTCGGAATGTTTTGGTGGTGTTTTAGAATGTTTTGTTTTCTCTTGTGTTGTTTATATTGTCTTGGCAGGTTTTGGAATGTTTGGATTCCTTTTGGCGGGTTTTAAAATCTTTTGGCGGGTATTTGGAATGTTTTGGGTTGCTTTCATTTGTTTTGATTATGTTTTGGCAAGTTATTGAACGTTTGGATCACTTCTTACTGGTTTTCTAGTATTTTGGCATCTTTTCAGAATGTTTTGATGAGTTTTGGCGGGTTCTAAACTACTTTGTCGGGTTTTTGGAATGTTTCGGTTGGTTATGATTTGTTTTTATGATGTTTTGGCCGGATTTCGGAATATTTTGGCTGGTTTTTGGAATGTTTCGGTTGGTTTATGATTTGTTTTTATGATGTTTTGCAAAGTTTTTTGAATGTTTTGATCAGTTCTGGCTGGTTTTCTAATGTTTTGGCATCTTTTCAGAATGTTTTGATGAGTTTTGCGGGTCTAAATCATTTTGGCGGGATTTTGGAATATTTTGGTTAGTTTTGATTTGTTTTGATGATGTTTTGGCGGGTTTTCGGAATGTTTTGGTTGGGTTTTAGAATGTTTTGTTTTCTCTTGTGTTGTTTATATTGTCTTGGCAGGTTTTGGAATGTTTGGATTCCTTTTGGCGGGTTTTAAAATCTTTTGGCGGGTATTTGGAATGTTTTTTAACGGTTATTCGGAAG
Organism: Passer domesticus; assembly: GCF_036417665.1. Lineage (NCBI taxonomy): Eukaryota > Metazoa > Chordata > Aves > Passeriformes > Passeridae > Passer > Passer domesticus. The sequence goes on from NC_087474.1 coordinate 62,842,656, forward strand.
GTTTTGATTAGTTTTGACGGGTTTTGAATTATTTTGGCGGGTTTTTAGAAGATTTAGGTTTGTTTTGATTTGTTTTGATTCTGTTTAGCCCAGTTTTTGATGTGTTTGGATTAGCTTTGGTGGGCTTTATCATGTTTTGTGAGGTTTTTTCGAATGTATTGATCACTTCTGTCTGGTTTTCTATTTTGGCGGGTTTGAAAATAGTTTTGGATGAGTTTTGGCGGGTTTGAAAATATTTTGGCTCTTTGCGCAGAGATGACGGTGCCGGTTGCGGTGCGCTGCGGGGCGCTCCTTCTGCGGAAAGACGCCTGGCAGCGGCACTTGGGACAGCTCCGCGTCTCCGTATTCTGCGTTTCTTGCCTTCTGCATCTCAGCAAAATGCTTTCCCACTAGGTCTAGCAAGGAGAAACTGTGGCAGCTGAGTAGATGTAGCCCGGCCCGCCCTTTGAAGTTGACAAGTTCTTGGCATCTCAGAGCCTCAAGGGAAGAGCAAGGTTATCTATGGTAGGCTGGGGCAGAACTAGCAGCAAGCAGAGCAAAGTTGTCCAAGAATAGCTTCCATTGGAATGCTAATGGCAATTGAAGAGGCAGGCCAGTGGCAAGCCACTATCTTCTAGCAGTTTGAAAGTTGCAGACACAGTGCAGGTGTTGTGCGGCTTCCTTCTTGGCCTCCTAGAAGGTGCCGCGCTCTCTGTCTCTTGCTTGCCAATATGTTGCCGTGTTCCTCTTATTGTTTGGTTTGTTTTGATTTGTTTTTATGATGTTTTGGTGGGTTTTCGGAATGTTTTGGTGGTGTTTTAGAATGTTTTGTTTTCTCTTGTGTTGTTTATATTGTCTTGGCAGGTTTTGGAATGTTTGGATTCCTTTTGGCGGGTTTTAAAATCTTTTGGCGGGTATTTGGAATGTTTTGGGTTGCTTTCATTTGTTTTGATTATGTTTTGGCAAGTTATTGAACGTTTGGATCACTTCTTACTGGTTTTCTAGTATTTTGGCATCTTTTCAGAATGTTTTGATGAGTTTTGGCGGGTTCTAAACTACTTTGTCGGGTTTTTGGAATGTTTCGGTTGGTTATGATTTGTTTTTATGATGTTTTGGCCGGATTTCGGAATATTTTGGCTGGTTTTTGGAATGTTTCGGTTGGTTTATGATTTGTTTTTATGATGTTTTGCAAAGTTTTTTGAATGTTTTGATCAGTTCTGGCTGGTTTTCTAATGTTTTGGCATCTTTTCAGAATGTTTTGATGAGTTTTGCGGGTCTAAATCATTTTGGCGGGATTTTGGAATATTTTGGTTAGTTTTGATTTGTTTTGATGATGTTTTGGCGGGTTTTCGGAATGTTTTGGTTGGGTTTTAGAATGTTTTGTTTTCTCTTGTGTTGTTTATATTGTCTTGGCAGGTTTTGGAATGTTTGGATTCCTTTTGGCGGGTTTTAAAATCTTTTGGCGGGTATTTGGAATGTTTTTTAACGGTTATTCGGAAGGTTTTGATTAGTTTTGACGGGTTTTGAATTATTTTGGCGGGTTTTTAGAAGATTTAGTTTTGTTTTGATTTGTTTTGATTCTGTTTAGCCCAGTTTTTGATGTGTTTGGATTAGCTTTGGTGGGCTTTATCATGTTTTGTGAGGTTTTTTCGAATGTATTGATCACTTCTGTCTGGTTTTCTATTTTGGCGGGTTTGAAAATAGTTTTGGATGAGTTTTGGCGGGTTTGAAAATATTTTGGCTCTTTGCGCAGAGATGACGGTGCCGGTTGCGGTGCGCTGCGGGGCGCTCCTTCTGCGGAAAGACGCCTGGCAGCGGCACTTGGGACAGCTCCGCGTCTCCGTATTCTGCGTTTCTTGCCTTCTGCATCTCAGCAAAATGCTTTCCCACTAGGTCTAGCAAGGAGAAACTGTGGCAGCTGAGTAGATGTAGCCCGGCCCACCCTTTGAAGTTGACAAGTTCTTGGCATCTCAGAGCCTCAAGGGAAGAGCAAGGTTATCTATGGTAGGCTGGGGCAGAACTAGCAGCAAGCAGAGCAAAGTTGTCCAAGAATAGCTTCCATTGGAATGCTAATGGCAATTGAAGAGGCAGGCCAGTGGCAAGCCACTATCTTCTAGCAGTTTGAAAGTTGCAGACACAGTGCAGGTGTTGTGCGGCTTCCTTCTTGGCCTCCTAGAAGGTGCCGCGCTCTCTGTCTCTTGCTTGCCAATATGTTGCCGTGTTCCTCTTATTGTTTGGTTTGTTTTGATTTGTTTTTATGATGTTTTGGTGGGTTTTCGGAATGTTTTGGTGGTGTTTTAGAATGTTTTGTTTTCTCTTGTGTTGTTTATATTGTCTTGGCAGGTTTTGGAATGTTTGGATTCCTTTTGGCGGGTTTTAAAATCTTTTGGCGGGTATTTGGAATGTTTTGGGTTGCTTTCATTTGTTTTGATTATGTTTTGGTAAGTTATTGAAAGTTTCGATCACTTCTTACTGGTTTTCTAGTATTTTGGCATCTTTTCAGAATGTTTTGATGAGTTTTGGCGGGTTCTAAACTACTTTGTCGGGTTTTTGGAATGTTTCGGTTGGTTATGATTTGTTTTTATGATGTTTTGGCCGGATTTCGGAATATTTTGGCTGGTTTTTGGAATGTTTCGGTTGGTTTATGATTTGTTTTTATGATGTTTTGCAAAGTTTTTTGAATGTTTTGATCAGTTCTGGCTGGTTTTCTAATGTTTTGGCATCTTTTCAGAATGTTTTGATGAGTTTTGCGGGTCTAAATCATTTTGGCGGGATTTTGGAATATTTTGGTTGGTTTTGATTTGTTTTGATGATGTTTTGGCGGGTTTTCGGAATGTTTTGGTTGGGTTTTAGAATGTTTTGTTTTCTCTTGTGTTGTTTATATTGTCTTGGCAGGTTTTGGAATGTTTGGATTTGTTTTGGCGGGTTTTAAAATCTTTTGGCGGGTATTTGGAATGTTTTTTAACGGGTATTCGGAAGGTTTTGATTAGTTTTGACGGGTTTTGAATTATTTTGGCGGGTTTTTAGAAGATTTAGGTTTGTTTTGATTTGTTTTGATTCTGTTTAGCCCAGTTTTTGATGTCTTTGGATTAGCTTTGGTGGGCTTTATCATGTTTTGTCAGGTTTTTTCGAATGTATTGATCACTTCTGTCTGGTTTTCTATTTTGGCGGGTTTGAAAATATTTTTGGATGAGTTTTGGCGGGTTTGAAAATATTTTGGCTCTTTGCGCAGAGATGATGGTGCCGGTTGCGGTGCGCTCCGGGGCGCTCCTTCTGCGGAAAGAGGCCTGGCAGCGGCACTTGGGACAGCTCCGCGTCTCCGTATTCTGTGTTTCTTGCCTTCTGCATCTCAGCAAAATGCTTTCCCACTAGGTCTAGCAAGGAGAAACTGTGGCAGCTGAGTAGATGTAGCCCGGCCCGCCCTTTGAAGTTGACAAGTTCTTGGCATCTCAGAGCCTCAAGGGAAGAGCAAGGTTATCTATGGTAGGCTGGGGCAGAACTAGCAGCAAGCAGAGCAAAGTTGTCCAAGAATAGCTTCCATTGGAATGCTAATGGCAATTGAAGAGGCAGGCCAGTGGCAAGCCACTATCTTCTAGCAGTTTGAAAGTTGCAGACACAGTGCAGGTGTTGTGCGGCTTCCTTCTTGGCCTCCTAGAAGGTGCCGCGCTCTCTGTCTCTTGCTTGCCAATATGTTGCCGTGTTCCTCTTATTGTTTGGTTTGTTTTGATTTGTTTTTATGATGTTTTGGTGGGTTTTCGGAATGTTTTGGTGGTGTTTTAGAATGTTTTGTTTTCTCTTGTGTTGTTTATATTGTCTTGGCAGGTTTTGGAATGTTTGGATTCCTTTTGGCGGGTTTTAAAATCTTTTGGCGGGTATTTGGAATGTTTTTTAACGGGTATTCGGAAGGTTTTGATTAGTTTTGACGGGTTTTGAATTATTTTGGCGGGTTTTTAGAAGATTTAGTTTTGTTTTGATTTGTTTTGATTCTGTTTAGCCCAGTTTTTGATGTGTTTGGATTAGCTTTGGTGGGCTTTATCATGTTTTGTGAGGTTTTTTCGAATGTATTGATCACTTCTGTCTGGTTTTCTATTTTGGTGGGTTTGAAAATATTTTTTGATTCCTTTTGGCGGGTTTTGAAATCTTTTGGCGGGTATTTGGAATGTTTTGGTTTGCTTTCATTTGTTTTGATTATGTTTTGGCAAGTTATTGAAAGTTTTGATCACTTCAGACTGGTTTTCTAGTATTTTGGCATCTTTTCAGAATGTTTTGATGAGTTTTGGCGGGTTCTAAACTACTTTGTCGGGTTTTTGGAATGTTTCGGTTGGTTATGATTTGTTTTTATGATGTTTTGGCCGGATTTCGGAATATTTTGGCTGGTTTTTGGAATGTTTCGGTTGGTTTATGATTTGTTTTTATGATGTTTTGCAAAGTTTTTTGAATGTTTTGATCAGTTCAGGCTGGTTTTCTAATGTTTTGGCATCTTTTCAGAATGTTTTGATGAGTTTTGCGGGTCTAAATCATTTTGGCGGGATTTTGGAATATTTTGGTTGGTTTTGATTTGTTTTGATGATGTTTTGGCGGGATTTCGGAATGTTTTGGTTGGGTTTTAGAATGTTTTGTTTTCTCTTGTGTTGTTTATATTGTCTTGGCAGGTTTTGGAATGTTTGGATTCCTTTTGGCGGGTTTTAAAATCTTTTGGCGGGTATTTGGAATGTTTTTTAACGGTTATTCGGAAGGTTTTGATTAGTTTTGACGGGTTTTGAATTATTTTGGCGGGTTTTTAGAAGATTTAGGTTTGTTTTGATTTGTTTTGATTCTGTTTAGCCCAGTTTTTGATGTGTTTGGATTAGCTTTGGTGGGCTTTATCATGTTTTGTGAGGTTTTTTCGAATGTATTGATCACTTCTGTCTGGTTTTCTATTTTGGCGGGTTTGAAAATAGTTTTGGATGAGTTTTGGCGGGTTTGAAAATATTTTGGCTCTTTGCGCAGAGATGACGGTGCCGGTTGCGGTGCGCTCCGGGGCGCTCCTTCTGTGGAAAGACGCCTGGCAGCGGCACTTGGGACAGCTCCGCGTCTCCGTATTCTGTGTTTCTTGCCTTCTGCATCTCAGCAAAATGCTTTCCCACTAGGTCTAGCAAGGAGAAACTGTGGCAGCTGAGTAGATGTAGCCCGGCCCACCCTTTGAAGTTGACAAGTTCTTGGCATCTCAGAGCCTCAAGGGAAGAGCAAGGTTATCTATGGTAGGCTGGGGCAGAACTAGCAGCAAGCAGAGCAAAGTTGTCCAAGAATAGCTTCCATTGGAATGCTAATGGCAATTGAAGAGGCAGGCCAGTGGCAAGCCACTATCTTCTAGCAGTTTGAAAGTTGCAGACACAGTGCAGGTGTTGTGCGGCTTCCTTCTTGGCCTCCTAGAAGGTGCCGCGCTCTCTGTCTCTTGCTTGCCAATATGTTGCCGTGTTCCTCTTATTGTTTGGTTTGTTTTGATTTGTTTTGATGATGTTTTGGTGGGTTTTCGGAATGTTTTGGTGGTGTTTTAGAATGTTTTGTTTTCTCTTGTGTTGTTTATATTGTCTTGGCAGGTTTTGGAATGTTTGGATTCCTTTTGGCGGGTTTTAAAATCTTTTGGCGGGTATTTGGAATGTTTTGGGTTGCTTTCATTTGTTTTGATTATGTTTTGGCAAGTTATTGAAAGTTTGGATCACTTCTTACTGGTTTTCTAGTATTTTGGCATCTTTTCAGAATGTTTTGATGAGTTTTGGTGGGTTCTAAACTACTTTGTCGGGTTTTTGGAATGTTTCGGTTGGTTATGATTTGTTTTTATGATGTTTTGGCCGGATTTCGGAATATTTTGGCTGGTTTTTGGAATGTTTCGGTTGGTTTATGATTTGTTTTTATGATGTTTTGCAAAGTTTTTTGAATGTTTTGATCAGTTCTGGCTGGTTTTCTAATGTTTTGGCATCTTTTCAGAATGTTTTGATGAGTTTTGCGGGTCTAAATCATTTTGGCGGGATTTTGGAATATTTTGGTTAGTTTTGATTTGTTTTGATGATGTTTTGGCGGGTTTTCGGAATGTTTTGGTTGGGTTTTAGAATGTTTTGTTTTCTCTTGTGTTGTTTATATTGTCTTGGCAGGTTTTGGAATGTTTGGATTCCTTTTGGCGGGTTTTAAAATCTTTTGGCGGGTATTTGGAATGTTTTTTAACGGGTATTCGGAAGGTTTTGATTAGTTTTGACGGGTTTTGAATTATTTTGGCGGGTTTTTAGAAGATTTAGGTTTGTTTTGATTTGTTTTGATTCTGTTTAGCCCAGTTTTTGATGTGTTTGGATTAGCTTTGGTGGGCTTTATCATGTTTTGTGAGGTTTTTTCGAATGTATTGATCACTTCTGTCTGGTTTTCTATTTTGGCGGGTTTGAAAATAGTTTTGGATGAGTTTTGGCGGGTTTGAAAATATTTTGGCTCTTTGCGCAGAGATGACGGTGCCGGTTGCGGTGCGCTGCGGGGCGCTCCTTCTGCGGAAAGACGCCTGGCAGCGGCACTTGGGACAGCTCCGCGTCTCCGTATTCTGCGTTTCTTGCCTTCTGCATCTCAGCAAAATGCTTTCCCACTAGGTCTAGCAAGGAGAAACTGTGGCAGCTGAGTAGATGTAGCCCGGCCCGCCCTTTGAAGTTGACAAGTTCTTGGCATCTCAGAGCCTCAAGGGAAGAGCAAGGTTATCTATGGTAGGCTGGGGCAGAACTAGCAGCAAGCAGAGCAAAGTTGTCCAAGAATAGCTTCCATTGGAATGCTAATGGCAATTGAAGAGGCAGGCCAGTGGCAAGCCACTATCTTCTAGCAGTTTGAAAGTTGCAGACACAGTGCAGGTGTTGTGCGGCTTCCTTCTTGGCCTCCTAGAAGGTGCCGCGCTCTCTGTCTCTTGCTTGCCAATATGTTGCCGTGTTCCTCTTATTGTTTGGTTTGTTTTGATTTGTTTTTATGATGTTTTGGTGGGTTTTCGGAATGTTTTGGTGGTGTTTTAGAATGTTTTGTTTTCTCTTGTGTTGTTTATATTGTCTTGGCAGGTTTTGGAATGTTTGGATTCCTTTTGGCGGGTTTTAAAATCTTTTGGCGGGTATTTGGAATGTTTTGGGTTGCTTTCATTTGTTTTGATTATGTTTTGGCAAGTTATTGAACGTTTGGATCACTTCTTACTGGTTTTCTAGTATTTTGGCATCTTTTCAGAATGTTTTGATGAGTTTTGGCGGGTTCTAAACTACTTTGTCGGGTTTTTGGAATGTTTCGGTTGGTTATGATTTGTTTTTATGATGTTTTGGCCGGATTTCGGAATATTTTGGCTGGTTTTTGGAATGTTTCGGTTGGTTTATGATTTGTTTTTATGATGTTTTGCAAAGTTTTTTGAATGTTTTGATCAGTTCTGGCTGGTTTTCTAATGTTTTGGCATCTTTTCAGAATGTTTTGATGAGTTTTGCGGGTCTAAATCATTTTGGCGGGTTTTTGGAATATTTTGGTTGGTTTTGATTTGTTTTGATGATGTTTTGGCGGGTTTTCGGAATGTTTTGGTTGGGTTTTAGAATGTTTTGTTTTCTCTTGTGTTGTTTATATTGTCTTGGCAGGTTTTGGAATGTTTGGATTTGTTTTGGCGGGTTTTAAAATCTTTTGGCGGGTATTTGGAATGTTTTTTAACGGGTATTCGGAAGGTTTTGATTAGTTTTGACGGGTTTTGAATTATTTTGGCGGGTTTTTAGAAGATTTAGGTTTGTTTTGATTTGTTTTGATTCTGTTTAGCCCAGTTTTTGATGTCTTTGGATTAGCTTTGGTGGACTTTATCATGTTTTGTCAGGTTTTTTCGAATGTATTGATCACTTCTGTCTGGTTTTCTATTTTGGCGGGTTTGAAAATATTTTTGGATGAGTTTTGGCGGGTTTGAAAATATTTTGGCTCTTTGCGCAGAGATGACGGTGCCGGTTGCGGTGCGCTCCGGGGCGCTCCTTCTGCGGAAAGACGCCTGGCAGCGGCACTTGGGACAGCTCCGCGTCTCCGTATTCTGCGTTTCTTGCCTTCTGCATCTCAGCAAAATGCTTTCCCACTAGGTCTAGCAAGGAGAAACTGTGGCAGCTGAGTAGATGTAGCCCGGCCCGCCCTTTGAAGTTGACAAGTTCTTGGCATCTCAGAACCTCAAGGGAAGAGCAAGGTTATCTATGGTAGGCTGGGGCAGAACTAGCAGCAAGCAGAGCAAAGTTGTCCAAGAATAGCTTCCATTGGAATGCTAATGGCAATTGAAGAGGCAGGCCAGTGGCAAGCCACTATCTTCTAGCAGTTTGAAAGTTGCAGACACAGTGCAGGTGTTGTGCGGCTTCCTTCTTGGCCTCCTAGAAGGTGCCGCGCTCTCTGTCTCTTGCTTGCCAATATGTTGCCGTGTTCCTCTTATTGTTTGGTTTGTTTTGATTTGTTTTTATGATGTTTTGGTGGGTTTTCGGAATGTTTTGGTGGTGTTTTAGAATGTTTTGTTTTCTCTTGTGTTGTTTATATTGTCTTGGCAGGTTTTGGAATGTTTGGATTCCTTTTGGCGGGTTTTCAAATATTTTGGCGGGTATTTGGAATGTTTTTTAACGGGTATTCGGAAGGTTTTGATTAGTTTTGACGGGTTTTGAATTATTTTGGCGGGTTTTTAGAAGATTTAGTTTTGTTTTGATTTGTTTTGATTCTGTTTAGCCCAGTTTTTGATGTGTTTGGATTAGCTTTGGTGGGCTTTATCATGTTTTGTGAGGTTTTTTCGAATGTATTGATCACTTCTGTCTGGTTTTCTATTTTGGTGGGTTTGAAAATATTTTTTGATTCCTTTTGGCGGGTTTTGAAATCTTTTGGCGGGTATTTGGAATGTTTTGGGTTGCTTTCATTTGTTTTGATTATGTTTTGGCAAGTTATTGAAAGTTTCGATCACTTCTTACTGGTTTTCTAGTAATTTGGCATCTTTTCAGAATGTTTTGATGAGTTTTGGCGGGTTCTAAACTACTTTGTCGGGTTTTTGGAATGTTTCGGTTGGTTATGATTTGTTTTTATGATGTTTTGGCCGGATTTCGGAATATTTTGGCTGGTTTTTGGAATGTTTCGGTTGGTTTATGATTTGTTTTTATGATGTTTTGCAAAGTTTTTTGAATGTTTTGATCAGTTCTGGCTGGTTTTCTAATGTTTTGGCATCTTTTCAGAATGTTTTGATGAGTTTTGCGGGTCTAAATCATTTTGGCGGGATTTTGGAATATTTTGGTTGGTTTTGATTTGTTTTGATGATGTTTTGGCGGGTTTTCGGAATGTTTTGGTTGGGTTTTAGAATGTTTTGTTTTCTCTTGTGTTGTTTATATTGTCTTGGCAGGTTTTGGAATGTTTGGATTCCTTTTGGCGGGTTTTAAAATCTTTTGGCGGGTATTTGGAATGTTTTTTAACGGGTATTCGGAAGGTTTTGATTAGTTTTGACGGGTTTTGAATTATTTTGGTGGGTTTTTAGAAGATTTAGGTTTGTTTTGATTTGTTTTGATTTTGTTTAGCCCAGTTTTTGATGTGTTTGGATTAGCTTTGGTGGGCTTTATCATGTTTTGTGAGGTTTTTTCGAATGTATTGATCACTTCTGTCTGGTTTTCTATTTTGGCGGGTTTGAAAATAGTTTTGGATGAGTTTTGGCGGGTTTGAAAATATTTTGGCTCTTTGCGCAGAGATGACGGTGCCGGTTGCGGTGCGCTCCGGGGCGCTCCTTCTGCGGAAAGACGCCTGGCAGCGGCACTTGGGACAGCTCCGCGTCTCCGTATTCTGTGTTTCTTGCCTTCTGCATCTCAGCAAAATGCTTTCCCACTAGGTCTAGCAAGGAGAAACTGTGGCAGCTGAGTAGATGTAGCCTGGCCCACCCTTTGAAGTTGACAAGTTCTTGGCATCTCAGAGCCTCAAGGGAAGAGCAAGGTTATCTATGGTAGGCTGGGGCAGAACTAGCAGCAAGCAGAGCAAAGTTGTCCAAGAATAGCTTCCATTGGAATGCTAATGGCAATTGAAGAGGCAGGCCAGTGGCAAGCCACTATCTTCTAGCAGTTTGAAAGTTGCAGACACAGTGCAGGTGTTGTGCGGCTTCCTTCTTGGCCTCCTAGAAGGTGCCGCGCTCTCTGTCTCTTGCTTGCCAATATGTTGCCGTGTTCCTCTTATTGTTTGGTTTGTTTTGATTTGTTTTGATGATGTTTTGGTGGGTTTTCGGAATGTTTTGGTGGTGTTTTAGAATGTTTTGTTTTCTCTTGTGTTGTTTATATTGTCTTGGCAGGTTTTGGAATGTTTGGATTCCTTTTGGCGGGTTTTGAAATCTTTTGGCGGGTATTTGGAATGTTTTGGGTTGCTTTCATTTGTTTTGATTATGTTTTGGCAAGTTATTGAACGTTTGGATCACTTCTTACTGGTTTTCTAGTATTTTGGCATCTTTTCAGAATGTTTTGATGAGTTTTGGCGGGTTCTAAACTACTTTGTCGGGTTTTTGGAATGTTTCGGTTGGTTATGATTTGTTTTTATGATGTTTTGGCCGGATTTCGGAATATTTTGGCTGGTTTTTGGAATGTTTCGGTTGGTTTATGATTTGTTTTTATGATGTTTTGCAAAGTTTTTTGAATGTTTTGATCAGTTCTGGCTGGTTTTCTAATGTTTTGGCATCTTTTCAGAATGTTTTGATGAGTTTTGCGGGTCTAAATCATTTTGGCGGGATTTTGGAATATTTTGGTTGGTTTTGATTTGTTTTGATGATGTTTTGGCGGGTTTTCGGAATGTTTTGGTTGGGTTTTAGAATGTTTTGTTTTCTCTTGTGTTGTTTATATTGTCTTGGCAGGTTTTGGAATGTTTGGATTCCTTTTGGCGGGTTTTAAAATCTTTTGGCGGGTATTTGGAATGTTTTTTAACGGTTATTCGGAAGGTTTTGATTAGTTTTGACGGGTTTTGAATTATTTTGGCGGGTTTTTAGAAGATTTAGGTTTGTTTTGATTTGTTTTGATTCTGTTTAGCCCAGTTTTTGATGTGTTTGGATTAGCTTTGGTGGGCTTTATCATGTTTTGTGAGGTTTTTTCGAATGTATTGATCACTTCTGTCTGGTTTTCTATTTTGGCGGGTTTGAAAATAGTTTTGGATGAGTTTTGGCGGGTTTGAAAATATTTTGGCTCTTTGCGCAGAGATGACGGTGCCGGTTGCGGTGCGCTCCGGGGCGCTCCTTCTGCGGAAAGACGCCTGGCAGCGGCACTTGGGACAGCTCCGCGTCTCCGTATTCTGCGTTTCTTGCCTTCTGCATCTCAGCAAAATGCTTTCCCACTAGGTCTAGCAAGGAGAAACTGTGGCAGCTGAGTAGATGTAGCCCGGCCCACCCTTTGAAGTTGACAAGTTCTTGGCATCTCAGAGCCTCAAGGGAAGAGCAAGGTTATCTATGGTAGGCTGGGGCAGAACTAGCAGCAAGCAGAGCAAAGTTGTCCAAGAATAGCTTCCATTGGAATGCTAATGGCAATTGAAGAGGCAGGCCAGTGGCAAGCCACTATCTTCTAGCAGTTTGAAAGTTGCAGACACAGTGCAGGTGTTGTGCGGCTTCCTTCTTGGCCTCCTAGAAGGTGCCGCGCTCTCTGTCTCTTGCTTGCCAATATGTTGCCGTGTTCCTCTTATTGTTTGGTTTGTTTTGATTTGTTTTTATGATGTTTTGGTGGGTTTTCGGAATGTTTTGGTGGTGTTTTAGAATGTTTTGTTTTCTCTTGTGTTGTTTATATTGTCTTGGCAGGTTTTGGAATGTTTGGATTCCTTTTGGCGGGTTTTAAAATCTTTTGGCGGGTATTTGGAATGTTTTGGGTTGCTTTCATTTGTTTTGATTATGTTTTGGTAAGTTATTGAAAGTTTGGATCACTTCTTACTGGTTTTCTAGTATTTTGGCATCTTTTCAGAATGTTTTGATGAGTTTTGGCGGGTTCTAAACTACTTTGTCGGGTTTTTGGAATGTTTCGGTTGGTTATGATTTGTTTTTATGATGTTTTGGCCGGATTTCGGAATATTTTGGCTGGTTTTTGGAATGTTTCGGTTGGTTTATGATTTGTTTTTATGATGTTTTGCAAAGTTTTTTGAATGTTTTGATCAGTTCTGGCTGGTTTTCTAATGTTTTGGCATCTTTTCAGAATGTTTTGATGAGTTTTGCGGGTCTAAATCATTTTGGCGGGATTTTGGAATATTTTGGTTGGTTTTGATTTGTTTTGATGATGTTTTGGCGGGTTTTCGGAATGTTTTGGTTGGGTTTTAGAATGTTTTGTTTTCTCTTGTGTTGTTTATATTGTCTTGGCAGGTTTTGGAATGTTTGGATTTGTTTTGGCGGGTTTTAAAATCTTTTGGCGGGTATTTGGAATGTTTTTTAACGGGTATTCGGAAGGTTTTGATTAGTTTTGACGGGTTTTGAATTATTTTGGCGGGTTTTTAGAAGATTTAGGTTTGTTTTGATTTGTTTTGATTCTGTTTAGCCCAGTTTTTGATGTCTTTGGATTAGCTTTGGTGGGCTTTATCATGTTTTGTGAGGTTTTTTCGAATGTATTGATCACTTCTGTCTGGTTTTCTATTTTGGCGGGTTTGAAAATATTTTTGGATGAGTTTTGGCGGGTTTGAAAATATTTTGGCTCTTTGCGCAGAGATGATGGTGCCGGTTGCGGTGCGCTCCGGGGCGCTCCTTCTGCGGAAAGAGGCCTGGCAGCGGCACTTGGGACAGCTCCGCGTCTCCGTATTCTGTGTTTCTTGCCTTCTGCATCTCAGCAAAATGCTTTCCCACTAGGTCTAGCAAGGAGAAACTGTGGCAGCTGAGTAGATGTAGCCCGGCCCGCCCTTTGAAGTTGACAAGTTCTTGGCATCTCAGAGTCTCAAGGGAAGAGCAAGGTTATCTATGGTAGGCTGGGGCAGAACTAGCAGCAAGCAGAGCAAAGTTGTCCAAAAATAGCTTCCATTGGAATGCTAATGGCAATTGAAGAGGCAGGCCAGTGGCAAGCCACTAGCTTCTAGCAGTTTGAAAGTTGCAGACACAGTGCAGGTGTTGTGCGGCTTCCTTCTTGGCCTCCTAGAAGGTGCCGCGCTCTCTGTCTCTTGCTTGCCAATATGTTGCCATGTTCCTCTTATTGTTTGGTTTGTTTTGATTTGTTTTTATGATGTTTTGGTGGGTTTTCGGAATGTTTTGGTGGTGTTTTAGAATGTTTTGTTTTCTCTTGTGTTGTTTATATTGTCTTGGCAGGTTTTGGAATGTTTGGATTCCTTTTGGCGGGTTTTCAAATATTTTGGCGGGTATTTGGAATGTTTTTTAACGGGTATTCGGAAGGTTTTGATTAGTTTTGACGGGTTTTGAATTATTTTGGCGGGTTTTTAGAAGATTTAGTTTTGTTTTGATTTGTTTTGATTCTGTTTAGCCCAGTTTTTGATGTGTTTGGATTAGCTTTGGTGGGCTTTATCATGTTTTGTGAGGTTTTTTCGAATGTATTGATCACTTCTGTCTGGTTTTCTATTTTGGTGGGTTTGAAAATATTTTTTGATTCCTTTTGGCGGGTTTTGAAATCTTTTGGCAGGTATTTGGAATGTTTTGGTTTGCTTTCATTTGTTTTGATTATGTTTTGGCAAGTTATTGAAAGTTTTGATCACTTCAGACTGGTTTTCTAGTATTTTGGCATCTTTTCAGAATGTTTTGATGAGTTTTGGCGGGTTCTAAACTACTTTGTCGGGTTTTTGGAATGTTTCGGTTGGTTATGATTTGTTTTTATGATGTTTTGGCCGGATTTCGGAATATTTTGGCTGGTTTTTGGAATGTTTCGGTTGGTTTATGATTTGTTTTTATGATGTTTTGCAAAGTTTTTTGAATGTTTTGATCAGTTCAGGCTGGTTTTCTAATGTTTTGGCATCTTTTCAGAATGTTTTGATGAGTTTTGCGGGTCTAAATCATTTTGGCGGGATTTTGGAATATTTTGGTTGGTTTTGATTTGTTTTGATGATGTTTTGGCGGGATTTCGGAATGTTTTGGTTGGGTTTTAGAATGTTTTGTTTTCTCTTGTGTTGTTTATATTGTCTTGGCAGGTTTTGGAATGTTTGGATTCCTTTTGGCGGGTTTTAAAATATTTTGGCGGGTATTTGGAATGTTTTTTAACGGGTATTCGGAAGGTTTTGATTAGTTTTGACGGGTTTTGAATTATTTTGGCGGGTTTTTAGAAGATTTAGGTTTGTTTTGATTTGTTTTGATTCTGTTTAGCCCAGTTTTTGATGTGTTTGGATTAGCTTTGGTGGGCTTTATCATGTTTTGTGAGGTTTTTTCGAATGTATTGATCACTTCTGTCTGGTTTTCTATTTTGGCGGGTTTGAAAATAGTTTTGGATGAGTTTTGGCGGGTTTGAAAATATTTTGGCTCTTTGCGCAGAGATGACGGTGCCGGTTGCGGTGCGCTCCGGGGCGCTCCTTCTGCGGAAAGACGCCTGGCAGCGGCACTTGGGACAGCTCCGCGTCTCCGTATTCTGTGTTTCTTGCCTTCTGCATCTCAGCAAAATGCTTTCCCACTAGGTCTAGCAAGGAGAAACTGTGGCAGCTGAGTAGATGTAGCCCGGCCCGCCCTTTGAAGTTGACAAGTTCTTGGCATCTCAGAGCCTCAAGGGAAGAGCAAGGTTATCTATGGTAGGCTGGGGCAGAACTAGCAGCAAGCAGAGCAAAGTTGTCCAAGAATAGCTTCCATTGGAATGTTAATGGCAATTGAAGAGGCAGGCCAGTGGCAAACCACTAGCTTCTAGCAGTTTGAAAGTTGCAGACACAGTGCAGGTGTTGTGCAGCTTCCTTCTTGGCCTCCTAGAAGGTGCCGCGTTCTCCGTCTCTTGCTTGCCAATATGTTGCCGTGTTCCTCTTATTTTTTGGTTGGTTTTGAATTGTTTTTATGATGTTTTGGCGGGTTTTCAGAATGTTTTGGTGGTGTTTTAGAATGTTTTGTTTTCTCTTGTGTTGTTTATATTGTCTTGGCAGGTTTTGGAATGTTTGGATTCCTTTTGGCGGGTTTTCAAACATTTTGGCGGGTATTTGGAATGTTTTGGGTTGCTTTCATTTGTTTTGATTATGTTTTGGCAAGTTATTGAAAGTTTCGATCACTTCTTACTGGTTTTCTAGTATTTTGGCATCTTTTCAGAATGTTTTGATGAGTTTTGGCGGGTTCTAAACTACTTTGTCGGGTTTTTGGAATGTTTCGGTTGGTTATGATTTGTTTTTATGATGTTTTGGCCGGATTTCGGAATATTTTGGTTGGTTTTTGGAATGTTTCGGTTGGTTTATGATTTGTTTTTATGATGTTTTGCAAAGTTTTTTTGAATGTTTTGATCAGTTCTGGCTGGTTTTCTAATGTTTTGGCATCTTTTCAGAATGTTTTGATGAGTTTTGCGGGTCTAAATCATTTTGGCGGGTTTTTGGAATATTTTGGTTGGTTTTGATTTGTTTTGATGATGTTTTGGCGGGTTTTCGGAATGTTTTGGTTGGGTTTTAGAATGTTTTGTATTCTCTTGAGTTGTTTTTATTGTCTTGGCAGGTTTTGGAATGTTTGGATTTGTTTTGGCGGGTTTTAAAATCTTTTGGCGGGTATTTGGAATGTTTTTTAATGGGTATTCGGAAGGTTTTGATTAGTTTTGACGGGTTTTGAATTATTTTGGCGGGTTTTTAGAAGATTTAGGTTTGTTTTGATTTGTTTTGATTCTGTTTAGCCCAGTTTTTGATGTCTTTGGATTAGCTTTGGTGGGCTTTATCATGTTTTGTCAGGTTTTTTCGAATGTATTGATCACTTCTGTCTGGTTTTCTATTTTGGCGGGTTTGAAAATATTTTTGGATGAGTTTTGGCGGGTTTGAAAATATTTTGGCTCTTTGCGCAGAGATGACGGTGCCGGTTGCGGTGCGCTCCGGGGCGCTCCTTCTGCGGAAAGACGCCTGGCAGCGGCACTTGGGACAGCTCCGCGTCTCCGTATTCTGTGTTTCTTGCCTTCTGCATCTCAGCAAAATGCTTTCCCACTAGGTCTAGCAAGGAGAAACTGTGGCAGCTGAGTAGATGTAGCCCGGCCCGCCCTTTGAAGTTGACAAGTTCTTGGCATCTCAGAGCCTCAAGGGAAGAGCAAGGTTATCTATGGTAGGCTGGGGCAGAACTAGCAGCAAGCAGAGCAAAGTTGTCCAAGAATAGCTTCCATTGGAATGCTAATGGCAATTGAAGAGGCAGGCCAGTGGCAAGCCACTAGCTTCTAGCAGTTTGAAAGTTGCAGACACAGTGCAGGTGTTGTGCGGCTTCCTTCTTGGCCTCCTAGAAGGTGCCGCGCTCTCTGTCTCTTGCTTGCCAATATGTTGCCGTGTTCCTCTTATTGTTTGGTTTGTTTTGATTTGTTTTGATGATGTTTTGGTGGGTTTTCGGAATGTTTTGGTGGTGTTTTAAAATGTTTTGTTTTCTCTTGTGTTGTTTATATTGTCTTGGCCGGTTTTGGAATGTTTGGATTCCTTTTGGCGGGTTTTAAAATCTTTTGGCGGGTATTTGGAATGTTTTGGGTTGCTTTCATTTGTTTTGATTATGTTTTGGCAAGTTATTGAAAGTTTGGATCACTTCTGACTGGTTTTCTAGTATTTTGGCATCTTTTCAGAATGTTTTGATGAGTTTTGGCGGGTTCTAAACTACTTTGTCGGGTTTTTGGAATGTTTCGGTTGGTTATGATTTGTTTTTATGATGTTTTGGCCGGATTTCGGAATATTTTGGCT
Organism: Passer domesticus; assembly: GCF_036417665.1. Lineage (NCBI taxonomy): Eukaryota > Metazoa > Chordata > Aves > Passeriformes > Passeridae > Passer > Passer domesticus. The sequence goes on from NC_087474.1 coordinate 62,859,399, forward strand.
GGTTTTTGGAATGTTTCGGTTGGTTTATGATTTGTTTTTATGATGTTTTGCAAAGTTTTTTGAATGTTTTGATCAGTTCAGGCTGGTTTTCTAATGTTTTGGCATCTTTTCAGAATGTTTTGATGAGTTTTGCGGGTCTAAATCATTTTGGCGGGTTTTTGGAATATTTTGGTTGGTTTTGATTTGTTTTGATGATGTTTTGGCGGGTTTTCGGAATGTTTTGGTTGGGTTTTAGAATGTTTTGTATTCTCTTGAGTTGTTTTTATTGTCTTGGCAGGTTTTGGAATGTTTGGATTCCTTTTGGCGGGTTTTAAAATCTTTTGGCGGGTATTTGGAATGTTTTTTAACGGGTATTCGGAAGGTTTTGATTAGTTTTGACGGGTTTTGAATTATTTTGGCGGGTTTTTAGAAGGTTTAGGTTTGTTTTGATTTGTTTTGATTCTGTTTAGCCCAGTTTTTGATGTGTTTGGATTAGCTTTGGTGGGCTTTATCATGTTTTGTGAGGTTTTTTCGAATGTATTGATCACTTCTGTCTGGTTTTCTATTTTGGCGGGTTTGAAAATATTTTTGGATGAGTTTTGGCGGGTTTGAAAATATTTTGGCTCTTTGCGCAGAGATGACGGTGCCGGTTGCGGTGCGCTCCGGGGCGCTCCTTCTGCGGAAAGACGCCTGGCAGCGGCACTTGGGACAGCTCCGCGTCTCCGTATTCTGCGTTTCTTGCCTTCTGCATCTCAGCAAAATGCTTTCCCACTAGGTCTAGCAAGGAGAAACTGTGGCAGCTGAGTAGATGTAGCCCGGCCCGCCCTTTGAAGTTGACAAGTTCTTGGCATCTCAGAGCCTCAAGGGAAGAGCAAGGTTATCTATGGTAGGCTGGGGCAGAACTAGCAGCAAGCAGAGCAAAGTTGTCCAAGAATAGCTTCCATTGGAATGCTAATGGCAATTGAAGAGGCAGGCCAGTGGCAAGCCACTAGCTTCTAGCAGTTTGAAAGTTGCAGACACAGTGCAGGTGTTGTGCGGCTTCCTTCTTGGCCTCCTAGAAGGTGCCGCGCTCTCTGTCTCTTGCTTGCCAATATGTTGCCGTGTTCCTCTTATTGTTTGGTTTGTTTTGATTTGTTTTGATGATGTTTTGGTGGGTTTTCGGAATGTTTTGGTGGTGTTTTAGAATGTTTTGTTTTCTCTTGTGTTGTTTATATTGTCTTGGCCGGTTTTGGAATGTTTGGATTCCTTTTGGCGGGTTTTCAAATATTTTGGCGGGTATTTGGAATGTTTTGGTTTGCTTTCATTTGTTTTGATTATGTTTTGGCAAGTTATTGAAAGTTTGGATCACTTCTTACTGGTTTTCTAGTATTTTGGCATCTTTTCAGAATGTTTTGATGAGTTTTGGCGGGTTCTAAACTACTTTGTCGGGTTTTTGGAATGTTTCGGTTGGTTATGATTTGTTTTTATGATGTTTTGGCCGGATTTCGGAATATTTTGGCTGGTTTTTGGAATGTTTCGGTTGGTTTATGATTTGTTTTTATGATGTTTTGCAAAGTTTTTTGAATGTTTTGATCAGTTCTGGCTGGTTTTCTAATGTTTTGGCATCTTTTCAGAATGTTTTGATGAGTTTTGCGGGTCTAAATCATTTTGGCGGGTTTTTGGAATATTTTGGTTGGTTTTGATTTGTTTTGATGATGTTTTGGCGGGTTTTCGGAATGTTTTGGTTGGGTTTTAGAATGTTTTGTATTCTCTTGAGTTGTTTTTATTGTCTTGGCAGGTTTTGGAATGTTTGGATTTGTTTTGGCGGGTTTTAAAATCTTTTGGCGGGTATTTGGAATGTTTTTTAACGGGTATTCGGAAGGTTTTGATTAGTTTTGACGGGTTTTGAATTATTTTGGTGGGTTTTTAGAAGGTTTAGGTTTGTTTTGATTTGTTTTGATTCTGTTTAGCCCAGTTTTTGATGTGTTTGGATTAGCTTTGGTGGGCTTTATCATGTTTTGTGAGGTTTTTTCGAATGTATTGATCACTTCTGTCTGGTTTTCTATTTTGGCGGGTTTGAAAATATTTTTGGATTAGTTTTGGCGGGTTTGAAAATATTTTGGCTCTTTGCGCAGAGATGACGGTGCCGGTTGCGGTGCGCTCCGGGGCGCTCCTTCTGCGGAAAGACGCCTGGCAGCGGCACTTGGGACAGCTCCGCGTCTCCGTATTCTGTGTTTCTTGCCTTCTGCATCTCAGCAAAATGCTTTCCCACTAGGTCTAGCAAGGAGAAACTGTGGCAGCTGAGTAGATGTAGCCCGGCCCGCCCTTTGAAGTTGACAAGTTCTTGGCATCTCAGAACCTCAAGGGAAGAGCAAGGTTATCTATGGTAGGCTGGGGCAGAACTAGCAGCAAGCAGAGCAAAGTTGTCCAAGAATAGCTTCCATTGGAATGCTAATGGCAATTGAAGAGGCAGGCCAGTGGCAAGCCACTAGCTTCTAGCAGTTTGAAAGTTGCAGACACAGTGCAGGTGTTGTGCGGCTTCCTTCTTGGCCTCCTAGAAGGTGCCGCGCTCTCTGTCTCTTGCTTGCCAATATGTTGCCGTGTTCCTCTTATTGTTTGGTTTGTTTTGATTTGTTTTGATGATGTTTTGGTGGGTTTTCGGAATGTTTTGGTGGTGTTTTAGAATGTTTTGTTTTCTCTTGTGTTGTTTATATTGTCTTGGCAGGTTTTGGAATGTTTGGATTCCTTTTGGCGGGTTTTAAAATATTTTGGCGGGTATTTGGAATGTTTTGGTTTGCTTTCATTTGTTTTGATTATGTTTTGGCAAGTTATTGAAAGTTTTGATCACTTCAGACTGGTTTTCTAGTATTTTGGCATCTTTTCAGAATGTTTTGATGAGTTTTGGCGGGTTCTAAACTACTTTGTCGGGTTTTTGGAATGTTTTGGTTGGTTTTGACTTGTTTTTATGATGTTTTGCAAAGTTTTTTGAATGTTTTGATCAGTTCAGGCTGGTTTTCTAATGTTTTGGCATCTTTTCAGAATGTTTTGATGAGTTTTGCGGGTCAAAATCATTTTGGCGGGTTTTCGGAATATTTTGGTTGGTTTTGATTTGTTTTTATGATGTTTTGGCGGGTTTTTGGAATGTTTTGGTTGGGTTTTAGAATGTTTTGTTTTCTCTTGTGTTGTTTATATTGTCTTGGCAGGTTTTGGAATGTTTGGATTCCTTTTGGCGGGTTTTAAAATATTTTGGCGGGTATTTGGAATGTTTTGGCGGGTATTCGGAAGGTTTTGATTTGTTTTGACGGGTTTTGAAATATTTTGGCAGGTTTTCAGAAGGTTTAGATTTGTTTTGATTTCTTTTGATTATGTTTAGCCCAGTTTTTGGTGTGTTTGGATTAGCTTTGGTGGGCTTTATCATGTTTTGTCAGGTTTTTTCGAATGTATTGATCACTTCTGTCTGGTTTTCTATTTTGGCGGGTTTGAAAATATTTTTGGATTAGTTTTGGCGGGTTTTAAAATATTTTGACTCTTTGCGCAGAGATGACGGTGCCGGTTGCGGTGCACTCCGGGGCGCTCCTTCTGCGGAAAGACGCCTGGCAGCGGCACTTGGGACAGCTCCGCGTCTCCGTATTCTGTGTTTCTTGCCTTCTGCATCTCAGCAAAATGCTTTCCCACTAGGTCTAGCAAGGAGAAACTGTGCCAGCTGAGTAGATGTAGCCCGGCCCGCCCATTGAAGTTGACAAGTTCTTGGCATCTCAGAGCCTCAAGGGAAGAGCAAGGTTATCTATGGTAGGCTGGGGCAGAACTAGCAGCAAGCAGAGCAAAGTTGTCCAAGAATAGCTTCCATTGGAATGCTAATGGCAATTGAAGAGGCAGGCCAGTGGCAAGCCACTAGCTTCTAGCAGTTTGAAAGTTGCAGACACAGTGCAGGTGTTGTGCGGCTTCCTTCTTGGCCTCCTAGAAGGTGCCGCGCTCTCTGTCTCTTGCTTGCCAATATATTGCCGTGTTCCTCTTATTGTTTGGTTTGTTTTGATTTGTTTTGATGATGTTTTGGTGGGTTTTCGGAATGTTTTGGTGGTGTTTTAGAATGTTTTGTTTTCTCTTGTGTTGTTTATATTGTCTTGGCCGGTTTTGGAATGTTTGGATTCCTTTTGGCGGGTTTTCAAATATTTTGGCGGGTATTTGGAATGTTTTGGTTTGCTTTCATTTGTTTTGATTATGTTTTGGCAAGTTATTGAAAGTTTCGATCACTTCTGACTGGTTTTCTAGTATTTTGGCATCTTTTCAGAATGTTTTGATGAGTTTTGGCGGGTTCTAAACTACTTTGTCGGGTTTTTGGAATGTTTTGGTTGGTTTTGACTTGTTTTTATGATGTTTTGCAAAGTTTTTTGAATGTTTTGATCAGTTCAGGCTGGTTTTCTAATGTTTTGGCATCTTTTCAGAATGTTTTGATGAGTTTTGCGGGTCAAAATCATTTTGGCGGGTTTTCGGAATATTTTGGTTGGTTTTGATTTGTTTTTATGATGTTTTGGCGGGTTTTCGGAATGTTTTGGTGGTGTTTTAGAATGTTTTGTTTTCTCTTGTGTTGTTTATATTGTCTTGGCAGGTTTTGGAATGTTTGGATTCCTTTTGGCGTGTTTTAAAATCTTTTGGCGGGTATTTGGAATGTTTTGGCGGGTATTCGGAAGGTTTTGATTAGTTTTGACGGGTTTTGAAATATTTTGGCAGGTTTTTAGAAGGTTTAGGTTTGTTTTGATTTGTTTTGATTCTGTTTAGCCCAGTTTTTGGTGTGTTTGGATTAGCTTTGGTGGGCCTTACCATGTTTTGTCAGGTTTTTTTGAATGTATTGATCACTTCTGTCTGGTTTTCTATTTTGGCGGGTTTGAAAATAGTTTTGGATGAGTTTTGGCGGGTTTTAAAATATTTTGACTCTTTGCGCAGAGATGACGGTGCCGGTTGCGGTGCACTCCGGGGCGCTCCTTCTGCGGAAAGACGCCTGGCAGCGGCACTTGGGACAGCTCCGCGTCTCCGTATTCTGTGTTTCTTGCCTTCTGCATCTCAGCAAAATGCTTTCCCACTAGGTCTAGCAAGGAGAAACTGTGGCAGCTGAGTAGATGTAGCCCGGCCCGCCCTTTGAAGTTGACAAGTTCTTGGCATCTCAGAGCCTCAAGGGAAGAGCAAGGTTATCTATGGTAGGCTGGGGCAGAACTAGCAGCAAGCAGAGCAAAGTTGTCCAAGAATAGCTTCCATTGGAATGTTAATGGCAATTGAAGAGGCAGGCCAGTGGCAAACCACTAGCTTCTAGCAGTTTGAAAGTTGCAGACACAGTGCAGGTGTTGTGCAGCTTCCTTCTTGGCCTCCTAGAAGGTGCCGCGTTCTCCGTCTCTTGCTTGCCAATATGTTGCCGTGTTCCTCTTATTTTTTGGTTGGTTTTGAATTGTTTTTATGATGTTTTGGCGGGTTTTCAGAATGTTTTGGTGGTGTTTTAGAATGTTTTGTTTTCTCTTGTGTTGTTTATATTGTCTTGGCAGGTTTTGGAATGTTTGGATTCCTTTTGGCGGGTTTTCAAACATTTTGGCGGGTATTTGGAATGTTTTGGGTTGCTTTCATTTGTTTTGATTATGTTTTGGCAAGTTATTGAAAGTTTCGATCACTTCTTACTGGTTTTCTAGTATTTTGGCATCTTTTCAGAATGTTTTGATGAGTTTTGGCGGGTTCTAAACTACTTTGTCGGGTTTTTGGAATGTTTCGGTTGGTTATGATTTGTTTTTATGATGTTTTGGCCGGATTTCGGAATATTTTGGTTGGTTTTTGGAATGTTTCGGTTGGTTTATGATTTGTTTTTATGATGTTTTGCAAAGTTTTTTGAATGTTTTGATCAGTTCTGGCTGGTTTTCTAATGTTTTGGCATCTTTTCAGAATGTTTTGATGAGTTTTGCGGGTCTAAATCATTTTGGCGGGTTTTTGGAATATTTTGGTTGGTTTTGATTTGTTTTGATGATGTTTTGGCGGGTTTTCGGAATGTTTTGGTTGGGTTTTAGAATGTTTTGTATTCTCTTGAGTTGTTTTTATTGTGTTGGCAGGTTTTGGAATGTTTGGATTCATTTTGGCGGGTTTTAAAATCTTTTGGCGGGTATTTGGAATGTTTTTTAACGGGTATTCGGAAGGTTTTGATTAGTTTTGACGGGTTTTGAATTATTTTGGCGGGTTTTTAGAAGGTTTAGGTTTGTTTTGATTTGTTTTGATTCTGTTTAGCCCAGTTTTTGATGTGTTTGGATTAGCTTTGGTGGGCTTTATCATGTTTTGTGAGGTTTTTTCGAATGTATTGATCACTTCTGTCTGGTTTTCTATTTTGGCGGGTTTGAAAATATTTTTGGATGAGTTTTGGCGGGTTTGAAAATATTTTGGCTCTTTGCGCAGAGATGACGGTGCCGGTTGCGGTGCGCTCCGGGGCGCTCCTTCTGCGGAAAGACGCCTGGCAGCGGCACTTGGGACAGCTCCGCGTCTCCGTATTCTGCGTTTCTTGCCTTCTGCATCTCAGCAAAATGCTTTCCCACTAGGTCTAGCAAGGAGAAACTGTGGCAGCTGAGTAGATGTAGCCCGGCCCGCCCTTTGAAGTTGACAAGTTCTTGGCATCTCAGAGCCTCAAGGGAAGAGCAAGGTTATCTATGGTAGGCTGGGGCAGAACTAGCAGCAAGCAGAGCAAAGTTGTCCAAGAATAGCTTCCATTGGAATGCTAATGGCAATTGAAGAGGCAGGCCAGTGGCAAGCCACTAGCTTCTAGCAGTTTGAAAGTTGCAGACACAGTGCAGGTGTTGTGCGGCTTCCTTCTTGGCCTCCTAGAAGGTGCCGCGCTCTCTGTCTCTTGCTTGCCAATATGTTGCCGTGTTCCTCTTATTGTTTGGTTTGTTTTGATTTGTTTTGATGATGTTTTGGTGGGTTTTCGGAATGTTTTGGTGGTGTTTTAGAATGTTTTGTTTTCTCTTGTGTTGTTTATATTGTCTTGGCCGGTTTTGGAATGTTTGGATTCCTTTTGGCGGGTTTTCAAATATTTTGGCGGGTATTTGGAATGTTTTGGTTTGCTTTCATTTGTTTTGATTATGTTTTGGCAAGTTATTGAAAGTTTGGATCACTTCAGACTGGTTTTCTAGTATTTTGGCATCTTTTCAGAATGTTTTGATGAGTTTTGGCGGGTTCTAAACTACTTTGTCGGGTTTTTGGAATGTTTCGGTTGGTTATGATTTGTTTTTATGATGTTTTGGCCGGATTTCGGAATATTTTGGGTGGTTTTTGGAATGTTTCGGTTGGTTTATGATTTGTTTTTATGATGTTTTGCAAAGTTTTTTGAATGTTTTGATCAGTTCTGGCTGGTTTTCTAATGTTTTGGCATCTTTTCAGAATGTTTTGATGAGTTTTGCGGGTCTAAATCATTTTGGCGGGTTTTTGGAATATTTTGGTTGGTTTTGATTTGTTTTGATGATGTTTTGGCGGGTTTTCGGAATGTTTTGGTTGGGTTTTAGAATGTTTTGTATTCTCTTGAGTTGTTTTTATTGTCTTGGCAGGTTTTGGAAAGTTTGGATTCCTTTTGGCGGGTTTTAAAATCTTTTGGCGGGTATTTGGAATGTTTTTTAACGGGTATTCGGAAGGTTTTGATTAGTTTTGACGGGTTTTGAATTATTTTGGCGGGTTTTTAGAAGGTTTAGGTTTGTTTTGATTTGTTTTGATTCTGTTTAGCCCAGTTTTTGATGTGTTTGGATTAGCTTTGGTGGGCTTTATCATGTTTTGTGAGGTTTTTTCGAATGTATTGATCACTTCTGTCTGGTTTTCTATTTTGGCGGGTTTGAAAATATTTTTGGATGAGTTTTGGCGGGTTTGAAAATATTTTGGCTCTTTGCGCAGAGATGACGGTGCCGGTTGCGGTGCGCTCCGGGGCGCTCCTTCTGCGGAAAGACGCCTGGCAGCGGCACTTGGGACAGCTCCGCGTCTCCGTATTCTGCGTTTCTTGCCTTCTGCATCTCAGCAAAATGCTTTCCCACTAGGTCTAGCAAGGAGAAACTGTGCCAGCTGAGTAGATGTAGCCCGGCCCGCCCTTTGAAGTTGACAAGTTCTTGGCATCTCAGAGCCTCAAGGGAAGAGCAAGGTTATCTATGGTAGGCTGGGGCAGAACTAGCAGCAAGCAGAGCAAAGTTGTCCAAGAATAGCTTCCATTGGAATGCTAATGGCAATTGAAGAGGCAGGCCAGTGGCAAGCCACTAGCTTCTAGCAGTTTGAAAGTTGCAGACACAGTGCAGGTGTTGTGCGGCTTCCTTCTTGGCCTCCTAGAAGGTGCCGCGCTCTCTGTCTCTTGCTTGCCAATATGTTGCCGTGTTCCTCTTATTGTTTGGTTTGTTTTGATTTGTTTTGATGATGTTTTGGTGGGTTTTCGGAATGTTTTGGTGGTGTTTTAGAATGTTTTGTTTTCTCTTGTGTTGTTTATATTGTCTTGGCCGGTTTTGGAATGTTTGGATTCCTTTTGGCGGGTTTTCAAATATTTTGGCGGGTATTTGGAATGTTTTGGTTTGCTTTCATTTGTTTTGATTATGTTTTGGCAAGTTATTGAAAGTTTGGATCACTTCTTACTGGTTTTCTAGTATTTTGGCATCTTTTCAGAATGTTTTGATGAGTTTTGGCGGGTTCTAAACTACTTTGTCGGGTTTTTGGAATGTTTCGGTTGGTTATGATTTGTTTTTATGATGTTTTGGCCGGATTTCGGAATATTTTGGGTGGTTTTTGGAATGTTTCGGTTGGTTTATTATTTGTTTTTATGATGTTTTGCAAAGTTTTTTGAATGTTTTGATCAGTTCAGGCTGGTTTTCTAATGTTTTGGCATCTTTTCAGAATGTTTTGATGAGTTTTGCGGGTCTAAATCATTTTGGCGGGTTTTTGGAATATTTTGGTTGGTTTTGATTTGTTTTGATGATGTTTTGGCGGGTTTTTGGAATGTTTTGGTTGGGTTTTAGAATGTTTTGTATTCTCTTGAGTTGTTTTTATTGTCTTGGCAGGTTTTGGAATGTTTGGATTCCTTTTGGCGGGTTTTAAAATCTTTTGGCGGGTATTTGGAATGTTTTTTAACGGGTATTCGGAAGGTTTTGATTAGTTTTGACGGGTTTTGAATTATTTTGGCGGGTTTTTAGAAGATTTAGGTTTGTTTTGATTTGTTTTGATTCTGTTTAGCCCAGTTTTTGATGTCTTTGGATTAGCTTTGGTGGGCTTTATCATGTTTTGTGAGGTTTTTTCGAATGTATTGATCACTTCTGTCTGGTTTTCTATTTTGGCGGGTTTGAAAATATTTTTGGATGAGTTTTGGCGGGTTTGAAAATATTTTGGCTCTTTGCGCAGAGATGACGGTGCCGGTTGCGGTGCGCTCCGGGGCGCTCCTTCTGCGGAAAGACGCCTGGCATCGGCACTTGGAACAGCTCCGCGTCTCCGTATTCTGTGTTTCTTGCCTTCTGCATCTCAGCAAAATGCTTTCCCACTAGGTCTAGCAAGGAGAAACTGTGGCAGCTGAGTAGATGTAGCCCGGCCCGCCCTTTGAAGTTGACAAGTTCTTGGCATCTCAGAGCCTCAAGGGAAGAGCAAGGTTATCTATGGTAGGCTGGGGCAGAACTAGCAGCAAGCAGAGCAAAGTTGTCCAAGAATAGCTTCCATTGGAATGCTAATGGCAATTGAAGAGGCAGGCCAGTGGCAAGCCACTAGCTTCTAGCAGTTTGAAAGTTGCAGACACAGTGCAGGTGTTGTGCAGCTTCCTTCTTGGCCTCCTAGAAGGTGCCGCGCTCTCCGTCTCTTGCTTGCCAATATGTTGCCGTGTTCCTCTTATTGTTTGGTTTGTTTTGATTTGTTTTTATGATGTTTTGGTGGGTTTTCGGAATGTTTTGGTGGTGTTTTAAAATGTTTTGTTTTCTCTTGTGTTGTTTATATTGTCTTGGCAGGTTTTGGAATGTTTGGATTCCTTTTGGCGGGTTTTAAAATCTTTTGGCGGGTATTTGGAATGTTTTGGGTTGCTTTCATTTGTTTTGATTATGTTTTGGCAAGTTATTGAAAGTTTGGATCACTTCAGACTGGTTTTCTAGTATTTTGGCATCTTTTCAGAATGTTTTGATGAGTTTTGGCGGGTTCTAAACTACTTTGTCGGGTTTTTGGAATGTTTCGGTTGGTTATGATTTGTTTTTATGATGTTTTGGCCGGATTTCGGAATATTTTGGCTGGTTTTTGGAATGTTTCGGTTGGTTTATGATTTGTTTTTATGATATTTTGCAAAGTTTTTTGAATGTTTTGATCAGTTCTGGCTGGTTTTCTAATGTTTTGGCATCTTTTCAGAATGTTTTGATGAGTTTTGCGGGTCTAAATCATTTTGGCGGGTTTTTGGAATATTTTGGTTGGTTTTGATTTGTTTTGATGATGTTTTGGCGGGTTTTCGGAATGTTTTGGTTGGGTTTTAGAATGTTTTGTATTCTCTTGAGTTGTTTTTATTGTCTTGGCAGGTTTTGGAAAGTTTGGATTCCTTTTGGCGGGTTTTAAAATCTTTTGGCGGGTATTTGGAATGTTTTTTAACGGGTATTCGGAAGGTTTTGATTAGTTTTGACGGGTTTTGAATTATTTTGGCGGGTTTTTAGAAGGTTTAGGTTTGTTTTGATTTGTTTTGATTCTGTTTAGCCCAGTTTTTGATGTGTTTGGATTAGCTTTGGTGGGCTTTATCATGTTTTGTGAGGTTTTTTCGAATGTATTGATCACTTCTGTCTGGTTTTCTATTTTGGCGGGTTTGAAAATATTTTTGGATGAGTTTTGGCGGGTTTGAAAATATTTTGGCTCTTTGCGCAGAGATGACGGTGCCGGTTGCGGTGCGCTCCGGGGCGCTCCTTCTGCGGAAAGACGCCTGGCAGCGGCACTTGGGACAGCTCCGCGTCTCCGTATTCTGTGTTTCTTGCCTTCTGCATCTCAGCAAAATGCTTTCCCACTAGGTCTAGCAAGGAGAAACTGTGGCAGCTGAGTAGATGTAGCCCGGCCCGCCCTTTGAAGTTGACAAGTTCTTGGCATCTCAGAGCCTCAAGGGAAGAGCAAGGTTATCTATGGTAGGCTGGGGCAGAACTAGCAGCAAGCAGAGCAAAGTTGTCCAAGAATAGCTTCCATTGGAATGCTAATGGCAATTGAAGAGGCAGGCCAGTGGCAAGCCACTAGCTTCTAGCAGTTTGAAAGTTGCAGACACAGTGCAGGTGTTGTGCGGCTTCCTTCTTGGCCTCCTAGAAGGTGCCGCGCTCTCCGTCTCTTGCTTGCCAATATGTTGCCGTGTTCCTCTTATTGTTTGGTTTGTTTTGATTTGTTTTGATGATGTTTTGGTGGGTTTTCGGAATGTTTTGGTGTTGGTTTAGAATGTTTTGTTTTCTCTTGTGTTGTTTATATTGTCTTGGCCGGTTTTGGAATGTTTGGATTCCTTTTGGCGGGTTTTCAAATATTTTGGCGGGTATTTGGAATGTTTTGGTTTGCTTTCATTTGTTTTGATTATGTTTTGGCAAGTTATTGAAAGTTTGGATCACTTCTGACTGGTTTTCTAGTATTTTGGCATCTTTTCAGAATGTTTTGATGAGTTTTGGCGGGTTCTAAACTACTTTGTCGGGTTTTTGGAATGTTTCGGTTGGTTATGATTTGTTTTTATGATGTTTTGGCCGGATTTCGGAATATTTTGGCTGGTTTTTGGAATGTTTCGGTTGGTTTATGATTTGTTTTTATGATGTTTTGCAAAGTTTTTTGAATGTTTTGATCAGTTCAGGCTGGTTTTCTAATGTTTTGGCATCTTTTCAGAATGTTTTGATGAGTTTTGCGGGTCTAAATCATTTTGGCGGGATTTTGGAATATTTTGGTTGGTTTTGATTTGTTTTCATGATGTTTTGGCGGGATTTCGGAATGTTTTGGTTGGGTTTTAGAATGTTTTGTTTTCTCTTGTGTTGTTTATATTGTCTTGGCAGGTTTTGGAATGTTTGGATTCCTTTTGGCGGGTTTTAAAATCTTTTGGCGGGTATTTGGAATGTTTTTTAACGGGTATTCGGAAGGTTTTGATTAGTTTTGACGGGTTTTGAATTATTTTGGCGGGTTTTTAGAAGATTTAGGTTTGTTTTGATTTGTTTTGATTCTGTTTAGCCCAGTTTTTGATGTGTTTGGATTAGCTTTGGTGGGCTTTATCATGTTTTGTGAGGTTTTTTCGAATGTATTGATCACTTCTGTCTGGTTTTCTATTTTGGCGGGTTTGAAAATATTTTTGGATGAGTTTTGGCGGGTTTGAAAATATTTTGGCTCTTTGCGCAGAGATGACGGTGCCGGTTGCGGTGCGCTCCGGGGCGCTCCTTCTGCGGAAAGACGCCTGGCAGCGGCACTTGGGACAGCTCCGCGTCTCCGTATTCTGTGTTTCTTGCCTTCTGCATCTCAGCAAAATGCTTTCACACTAGGTCTAGCAAGGAGAAACTGTGGCAGCTGAGTAGATGTAGCCCGGCCCGCCCTTTGAAGTTGACAAGTTCTTGGCATCTCAGAGCCTCAAGGGAAGAGCAAGGTTATCTATGGTAGGCTGGGGCAGAACTAGCAGCAAGCAGAGCAAAGTTGTCCAAGAATAGCTTCCATTGGAATGCTAATGGCAATTGAAGAGGCAGGCCAGTGGCAAACCACTAGCTTCTAGCAGTTTGAAAGTTGCAGACACAGTGCAGGTGTTGTGCGATTTCCTTCTTGGCCTCCTAGAAGGTGCCGCGCTCTCTGTCTCTTGCTTGCCAATATGTTGCCGTGTTCCTCTTATTGTTTGGTTTGTTTTGATTTGTTTTTATGATGTTTTGGTGGGTTTTCGGAATGTTTTGGTGGTGTTTTAGAATGTTTTGTTTTCTCTTGTGTTGTTTATATTGTCTTGGCAGGTTTTGGAATGTTTGGATTCCTTTTGGCGGGTTTTCAAATCTTTTGGCGGGTATTTGGAATGTTTTGGTTTGCTTTCATTTGTTTTGATTATGTTTTGGCAAGTTATTGAAAGTTTGGATCACTTCTTACTGGTTTTCTAGTATTTTGGCATCTTTTCAGAATGTTTTGATGAGTTTTGGCGGGTTCTAAACTACTTTGTCGGGTTTTTGGAATGTTTCGGTTGGTTATGATTTGTTTTTATGATGTTTTGGCCGGATTTCGGAATATTTTGGCTGGTTTTTGGAATGTTTCGGTTGGTTTATGATTTGTTTTTATGATGTTTTGCAAAGTTTTTTGAATGTTTTGATCAGTTCTGGCTGGTTTTCTAATGTTTTGGCATCTTTTCAGAATGTTTTGATGAGTTTTGCGGGTCTAAATCATTTTGGCGTGTTTTTGGAATATTTTGGTTGGTTTTGATTTGTTTTGATGATGTTTTGGCGGGTTTTCGGAATGTTTTGGTTGGGTTTTAGAATGTTTTGTATTCTCTTGAGTTGTTTTTATTGTCTTGGCAGGTTTTGGAATGTTTGGATTCCTTTTGGCGGGTTTTAAAATCTTTTGGCGGGTATTTGGAATGTTTTTTAACGGGTATTCGGAAGGTTTTGATTAGTTTTGACGGGTTTTGAATTATTTTGGTGGGTTTTTAGAAGGTTTAGGTTTGTTTTGATTTGTTTTGATTCTGTTTAGCCCAGTTTTTGATGTCTTTGGATTAGCTTTGGTGGGCTTTATCATGTTTTGTGAGGTTTTTTCGAATGTATTGATCACTTCTGTCTGGTTTTCTATTTTGGCGGGTTTGAAAATATTTTTGGATGAGTTTTGGCGGGTTTGAAAATATTTTGGCTCTTTGCGCAGAGATGACGGTGCCGGTTGCGGTGCGCTCCGGGGCGCTCCTTCTGCGGAAAGACGCCTGGCAGCGGCACTTGGGACAGCTCCGCGTCTCCGTATTCTGTGTTTCTTGCCTTCTGCATCTCAGCAAAATGCTTTCCCACTAGGTCTAGCAAGGAGAAACTGTGGCAGCTGAGTAGATGTAGCCCGGCCCGCCCTTTGAAGTTGACAAGTTCTTGGCATCTCAGAACCTCAAGGGAAGAGCAAGGTTATCTATGGTAGGCTGGGGCAGAACTAGCAGCAAGCAGAGCAAAGTTGTCCAAGAATAGCTTCCATTGGAATGCTAATGGCAATTGAAGAGGCAGGCCAGTGGCAAGCCACTAGCTTCTAGCAGTTTGAAAGTTGCAGACACAGTGCAGGTGTTGTGCGGCTTCCTTCTTGGCCTCCTAGAAGGTGCCGCGCTCTCTGTCTCTTGCTTGCCAATATGTTGCCGTGTTCCTCCTATTGTTTGGTTTGTTTTGATTTGTTTTGATGATGTTTTGGCGGGTTTTCGGAATGTTTTGGTGGTGTTTCAGAATGTTTTGTTTTCTCTTGTATTGTTTATATTGTCTTGGCAGGTTTTGGAATGTTTGGATTCCTTTTGGCGGGTTTTAAAATATTTTGGCGGGTATTTGGAATGTTTTGGTTTGCTTTCATTTGTTTTGATTATGTTTTGGCAAGTTATTGAAAGTTTCGATCACTTCAGACTGGTTTTCTAGTATTTTGGCATCTTTTCAGAATGTTTTGATGAGTTTTGGCGGGTTCTAAACTACTTTGTCGGGTTTTTGGAATGTTTTGGTTGGTTTTGACTTGTTTTTATGATGTTTTGCAAAGTTTTTTGAATGTTTTGATCAGTTCAGGCTGGTTTTCTAATGTTTTGGCATCTTTTCAGAATGTTTTGATGAGTTTTGCGGGTCTAAATCATTTTGGCGGGTTTTCGGAATATTTTGGTTGGTTTTGATTTGTTTTGATGATGTTTTGGCGGGTTTTTGGAATGTTTTGGTTGGGTTTTAGAATGTTTTGTTTTCTCTTGTGTTGTTTATATTGTCTTGGCAGGTTTTGGAATGTTTGGATTCCTTTTGGCGGGTTTTAAAATCTTTTGGCGGGTATTTGGAATGTTTTTTAACGGGTATTCGGAAGGTTTTGATTTGTTTTGACGGGTTTTGAAATATTTTGGCAGGTTTTTAGAAGGTTTAGATTTGTTTTGATTTCTTTTGATTATGTTTAGCCCAGTTTTTGGTGTGTTTGGATTAGCTTTGGTGGGCTTTATCATGTTTTGTCAGGTTTTTTCGAATGTATTGATCACTTCTGTCTGGTTTTCTATTTTGGCGGGTTTGAAAATATTTTTGGATTAGTTTTGGCGGGTTTTAAAATATTTTGACTCTTTGCGCAGAGATGACGGTGCCGGTTGCGGTGCACTCCGGGGCGCTCCTTCTGCGGAAAGACGCCTGGCAGCGGCACTTGGGACAGCTCCGCGTCTCCGTATTCTGTGTTTCTTGCCTTCTGCATCTCAGCAAAATGCTTTCCCACTAGGTCTAGCAAGGAGAAACTGTGCCAGCTGAGTAGATGTAGCCCGGCCCGCCCATTGAAGTTGACAAGTTCTTGGCATCTCAGAGCCTCAAGGGAAGAGCAAGGTTATCTATGGTAGGCTGGGGCAGAACTAGCAGCAAGCAGAGCAAAGTTGTCCAAGAATAGCTTCCATTGGAATGCTAATGGCAATTGAAGAGGCAGGCCAGTGGCAAGCCACTAGCTTCTAGCAGTTTGAAAGTTGCAGACACAGTGCAGGTGTTGTGCGGCTTCCTTCTTGGCCTCCTAGAAGGTGCCGCGCTCTCTGTCTCTTGCTTGCCAATATATTGCCGTGTTCCTCTTATTGTTTGGTTTGTTTTGATTTGTTTTGATGATGTTTTGGTGGGTTTTCGGAATGTTTTGGTGGTGTTTTAGAATGTTTTGTTTTCTCTTGTGTTGTTTATATTGTCTTGGCCGGTTTTGGAATGTTTGGATTCCTTTTGGCGGGTTTTCAAATATTTTGGCGGGTATTTGGAATGTTTTGGTTTGCTTTCATTTGTTTTGATTATGTTTTGGCAAGTTATTGAAAGTTTCGATCACTTCTGACTGGTTTTCTAGTATTTTGGCATCTTTTCAGAATGTTTTGATGAGTTTTGGCAGGTTCTAAACTACTTTGTCGGGTTTTTGGAATGTTTTGGTTGGTTTTGACTTGTTTTTATGATGTTTTGCAAAGTTTTTTGAATGTTTTGATCAGTTCAGGCTGGTTTTCTAATGTTTTGGCATCTTTTCAGAATGTTTTGATGAGTTTTGCGGGTCTAAATCATTTTGGCGGGTTTTCGGAATATTTTGGTTGGTTTTGATTTGTTTTTATGATGTTTTGGCGGGTTTTCGGAATGTTTTGGTGGTGTTTTAGAATGTTTTGTTTTCTCTTGTGTTGTTTATATTGTCTTGGCAGGTTTTGGAATGTTTGGATTCCTTTTGGCGTGTTTTAAAATCTTTTGGCGGGTATTTGGAATGTTTTGGCAGGTATTCGGAAGGTTTTGATTAGTTTTGACGGGTTTTGAAATATTTTGGCAGGTTTTTAGAAGGTTTAGGTTTGTTTTGATTTGTTTTGATTCTGTTTAGCCCAGTTTTTGGTGTGTTTGGATTAGCTTTGGTGGGCCTTACCATGTTTTGTCAGGTTTTTTTGAATGTATTGATCACTTCTGTCTGGTTTTCTATTTTGGCGGGTTTGAAAATATTTTTGGATTAGTTTTGGCGGGTTTTAAAATATTTTGACTCTTTGCGCAGAGATGACGGTGCCGGTTGCGGTGCACTCCGGGGCGCTCCTTCTGCGGAAAGACGCCTGGCAGTGGCACTTGGGACAGCTCCGCGTCTCCGTATTCTGTGTTTCTTGCCTTCTGCATCTCAGCAAAATGCTTTCCCACTAGGTCTAGCAAGGAGAAACTGTGGCAGCTGAGTAGATGTAGCCCGGCCCGCCCTTTGAAGTTGACAAGTTCTTGGCATCTCAGAGCCTCAAGGGAAGAGCAAGGTTATCTATGGTAGGCTGGGGCAGAACTAGCAGCAAGCAGAGCAAAGTTGTCCAAGAATAGCTTCCATTGGAATGCTAATGGCAATTGAAGAGGCAGGCCAGTGGCAAGCCACTAGCTTCTAGCAGTTTGAAAGTTGCAGACACAGTGCAGGTGTTGTGCGATTTCCTTCTTGGCCTCCTAGAAGGTGCCGCGCTCTCTGTCTCTTGCTTGCCAATATGTTGCCGTGTTCCTCTTATTGTTTGGTTTGTTTTGATTTGTTTTGATGATGTTTTGGTGGGTTTTCGGAATGTTTTGGTGGTGTTTCAGAATGTTTTGTTTTCTCTTGTATTGTTTATATTGTCTTGGCAGGTTTTGGAATGTTTGGATTCCTTTTGGCGGGTTTTAAAATATTTTGGCGGGTATTTGGAATGTTTTGGGTTGCTTTCATTTGTTTTGATTATGTTTTGGCAAGTTATTGAAAGTTTCGATCACTTCTGACTGGTTTTCTAGTATTTTGGCATCTTTTCAGAATGTTTTGATGAGTTTTGGCGGGTTCTAAACTATTTTGTCGGGTTTTTGGAATGTTTTGGTTGGTTTTGATTTGTTTTTATGATGCATTGCCAAGTTTTTTGAATGTTTTGATCAGTTCTGGCTGGTTTTCTAATGTTTTGGCATCTTTTCAGAATGTTTTGATGAGTTTTGCGGGTCTAAATAATTTTGGCGGGTTTTCGGAATGTTTTGGTTGGTTTTGATTTGTTTTGATGATGTTTTGGCGGGTTTTCGGAATGTTTTGGTTGGGTTTTAGAATGTTTTGTATTCTCTTGAGTTGTTTTTATTGTGTTGGCAGGGTTTGGAATGTTTGGATTCATTTTGGCGGGTTTTAAAAACTTTTGGCGGGTATTTGGAATGTTTTTTAACGGGTATTCGGAAGGTTTTGATTAGTTTTGACGGGTTTTGAAATATTTTGGCGGGTTTTTAGAGGTTTTAGATTTGTTTTGATTTGTTTTGATTCTCTTTAGCCCAGTTTTTGGTGTGTTTGGATTAGCTTTGGTGGGCTTTATCATGTTTTGTGAGGTTTTTTCGAATGTATTGATCACTTCTGTCTGGTTTTCTATTTTGGCGGGTTTGAAAATATTTTTGGATGAGTTTTGGCGGGTTTTAAAATATTTTGGCTTTTTGCGCAGAGATGACGGTGCCGGTTGCGGTGCGCTCCGGGGCGCTCCTTCTGCGGAAAGACGCCTGGCAGCGGCACTTGGGACAGCTCCGCGTCTCCGTATTCTGCGTTTCTTGCCTTCTGCATCTCAGCAAAATGCTTTCCCACTAGGTCTAGCAAGGAGAAACTGTGGCAGCTGAGTAGATGTAGCCCGGCCCGCCCTTTGAAGTTGACAAGTTCTTGGCATCTCAGAGCCTCAAGGGAAGAGCAAGGTTATCTATGGTAGGCTGGGGCAGAACTAGCAGCAAGCAGAGCAAAGTTGTCCAAGAATAGCTTCCATTGGAATGCTAATGGCAATTGAAGAGGCAGGCCAGTGGCAAGCCACTAGCTTCTAGCAGTTTGAAAGTTGCAGACACAGTGCAGGTGTTGTGCGGCTTCTTTCTTGGCCTCCTAGAAGGTGCCGTGGTGCCGCGCTCTCCGTCTCTTGCTTGCCAATATGTTGCCGTGTTCCTCCTATTGTTTGGTTTGTTTTGATTTGTTTTGATGATGTTTTGGCGGGTTTTCGGAATGTTTTGGTGGTGTTTCAGAATGTTTTGTTTTCTCTTGTATTGTTTATATTGTCTTGGCAGGTTTTGGAATGTTTGGATTCCTTTTGGCGGGTTTTAAAATATTTTGGCGGGTATTTGGAATGTTTTGGTTTGCTTTCATTTGTTTTGATTATGTTTTGGCAAGTTATTGAAAGTTTCGATCACTTCAGACTGGTTTTCTAGTATTTTGGCATCTTTTCAGAATGTTTTGATGAGTTTTGGCAGGTTCTAAACTACTTTGTCGGGTTTTTGGAATGTTTCGGTTGGTTATGATTTGTTTTTATGATGTTTTGGCCGGATTTCGGAATATTTTGGTTGGTTTTTGGAATGTTTCGGTTGGTTTATTATTTGTTTTTATGATGTTTTGCAAAGTTTTTTGAATGTTTTGATCAGTTCTGGCTGGTTTTCTAATGTTTTGGCATCTTTTCAGAATGTTTTGATGAGTTTTGCGGGTCTAAATCATTTTGGCGGGTTTTTGGAATATTTTGGTTGGTTTTGATTTGTTTTGATGATGTTTTGGCGGGTTTTCGGAATGTTTTGGTTGGGTTTTAGAATGTTTTGTATTCTCTTGAGTTGTTTTTATTGTGTTGGCAGGTTTTGGAATGTTTGGATTCATTTTTGCGTGTTTTAAAATCTTTTGGCGGGTATTTGGAATGTTTTTTAACGGGTATTCGGAAGGTTTTGATTAGTTTTGACGGGTTTTGAATTATTTTGGCGGGTTTTTAGAAGGTTTAGGTTTGTTTTGATTTGTTTTGATTCTGTTTAGCCCAGTTTTTGATGTGTTTGGATTAGCTTTGGTGGGCTTTATCATGTTTTGTGAGGTTTTTTCGAATGTATTGATCACTTCTGTCTGGTTTTCTATTTTGGCGGGTTTGAAAATATTTTTGGATGAGTTTTGGCGGGTTTTAAAATATTTTGGCGGGTATTTGGAATGTTTTGGGTTGCTTTCATTTGTTTTGATTATGTTTTGGCAAGTTATTGAAAGTTTCGATCACTTCTGACTGGTTTTCTAGTATTTTGGCATCTTTTCAGAATGTTTTGATGAGTTTTGGCGGGTTCTAAACTACTTTGTCGGGTTTTTGGAATGTTTCAGTTGGTTATGATTTGTTTTTATGATGTTTTGGCCGGATTTCGGAATATTTTGGTTGGTTTTTGGAATGTTTCGGTTGGTTTATGATTTGTTTTTATGATGTTTTGCAAAGTTTTTTGAATGTTTTGATCAGTTCTGGCTGGTTTTCTAATGTTTTGGCATCTTTTCAGAATGTTTTGATGAGTTTTGCGGGTCTAAATCATTTTGGCGGGTTTTTGGAATATTTTGGTTGGTTTTGATTTGTTTTGATGATGTTTTGGCGGGTTTTTGGAATGTTTTGGTTGGGTTTTAGAATGTTTTGTATTCTCTTGAGTTGTTTTTATTGTCTTGGCAGGTTTTGGAATGTTTGGATTCCTTTTGGCGGGTTTTAAAATCTTTTGGCGGGTATTTGGAATGTTTTTTAACGGGTATTCGGAAGGTTTTGATTAGTTTTGACCGGTTTTGAATTATTTTGGCGGGTTTTTAGAAGATTTAGGTTTGTTTTGATTTGTTTTGATTCTGTTTAGCCCAGTTTTTGATGTGTTTGGATTAGCTTTGGTGGGCTTTATCATGTTTTGTGAGGTTTTTTCGAATGTATTGATCACTTCTGTCTGGTTTTCTATTTTGGCGGGTTTGAAAATATTTTTGGATGAGTTTTGGCGGGTTTGAAAATATTTTGGCTCTTTGCACAGAGATGACGGTGCCGGTTGCGGTGCGCTGCGGGGCGCTCCTTCTGCGGAAAGACGCCTGGCAGCGGCACTTGGGACAGCTCCGCGTCTCCGTATTCTGCGTTTCTTGCCTTCTGCATCTCAGCAAAATGCTTTCCCACTAGGTCTAGCAAGGAGAAACTGTGCCAGCTGAGTAGATGTAGCCCGGCCCGCCCTTTGAAGTTGACAAGTTCTTGGCATCTCAGAGCCTCAAGGGAAGAGCAAGGTTATCTATGGTAGGCTGGGGCAGAACTAGCAGCAAGCAGAGCAAAGTTGTCCAAGAATAGCTTCCATTGGAATGCTAATGGCAATTGAAGAGGCAGGCCAGTGGCAAGCCACTAGCTTCTAGCAGTTTGAAAGTTGCAGACACAGTGCAGGTGTTGTGCGATTTCCTTCTTGGCCTCCTAGAAGGTGCCGCGCTCTCTGTCTCTTGCTTGCCAATATGTTGCCGTGTTCCTCTTATTGTTTGGTTTGTTTTGATTTGTTTTTATGATGTTTTGGCGGGTTTTCGGAATGTTTTGGTGGTGTTTCAGAATGTTTTGTTTTCTCTTGTATTGTTTATATTGTCTTGGCAGGTTTTGGAATGTTTGGATTTGTTTTGGCGGGTTTTAAAATATTTTGGCGGGTATTTGGAATGTTTTGGGTTGCTTTCATTTGTTTTGATTATGTTTTGGCAAGGTATTGAAAGTTTGGATCACTTCAGACTGGTTTTCTAGTATTTTGGCATCTTTTCAGAATGTTTTGATGAGTTTTGGCGGGTTCTAAACTATTTTGTCGGGTTTTTGGAATGTTTTGGTTGGTTTTGATTTGTTTTTATGATGCATTGCCAAGTTTTTTGAATGTTTTGATCAGTTCTGGCTGGTTTTCTAATGTTTTGGCATCTTTTCAGAATGTTTTGATGAGTTTTGCGGGTCTAAATAATTTTGGCGGGTTTTTGGAATGTTTCGGTTGGTTATGATTTGTTTTTATGATGTTTTGGCCGGATTTCGGCATATTTTGGTTGGTTTTTGGAATGTTTCGGTTGGTTTATGATTTGTTTTTATGATGTTTTGGCGGGTTTTCGGAATGTTTTGGTTGGGTTTTAGAATGTTTTGTATTCTCTTGAGTTGTTTTTATTGTGTTGGTAGGTTTTGGAATGTTTGGATTCATTTTTGCGTGTTTTAAAATCTTTTGGCGGGTATTTGGAATGTTTTTTAACGGGTATTCGGAAGGTTTTGATTAGTTTTGACGGGTTTTGAATTATTTTGGCGGGTTTTTAGAAGGTTTAGGTTTGTTTTGATTTGTTTTGATTCTGTTTAGCCCAGTTTTTGATGTGTTTGGATTAGCTTTGGTGGGCTTTATCATGTTTTGTGAGGTTTTTTCGAATGTATTGATCACTTCTGTCTGGTTTTCTATTTTGGCGGGTTTGAAAATAGTTTTGGATGAGTTTTGGCGGGTTTGAAAATATTTTGGCTCTTTGCGCAGAGATGACGGTGCCGGTTGCGGTGCGCTGCGGGGCGCTCCTTCTGCGGAAAGACGCCTGGCAGCGGCACTTGGGACAGCTCCGCGTCTCCGTATTCTGTGTTTCTTGCCTTCTGCATCTCAGCAAAATGCTTTCCCACTAGGTCTAGCAAGGAGAAACTGTGGCAGCTGAGTAGATGTAGCCCGGCCCACCCTTTGAAGTGGACAAGTTCTTGGCATCTCAGAGCCTCAAGGGAAGAGCAAGGTTATCTATGGTAGGCTGGGGCAGAACTAGCAGCAAGCAGAGCAAAGTTGTCCAAGAATAGCTTCCATTGGAATGCTAATGGCAATTGAAGAGGCAGGCCAGTGGCAAGCCACTAGCTTCTAGCAGTTTGAAAGTTGCAGACACAGTGCAGGTGTTGTGCGGCTTCCTTCTTGGCCTCCTAGAAGGTGCCGCGCTCTCTGTCTCTTGCTTGCCAATATATTGCCGTGTTCCTCTTATTGTTTGGTTTGTTTTGATTTGTTTTGATGATGTTTTGGTGGGTTTTCGGAATGTTTTGGTGGTGTTTTAGAATGTTTTGTTTTCTCTTGTGTTGTTTATATTGTCTTGGCAGGTTTTTGAATGTTTGGATTCCTTTTGGCGGGTTTTCAACTATTTTGGCGGGTATTTGGAATGTTTTGGTTTGCTTTCATTTGTTTTGATTATGTTTTGGCAAGTTATTTAAAGTTTCGATCACTTCAGACTGGTTTTCTAGTATTTTGGCATCTTTTCAGAATGTTTTGATGAGTTTTGGCGGGTTCTAAACTACTTTGTCGGGTTTTTGGAATGTTTTGGTTGGTTTTGACTTGTTTTTATGATGTTTTGCAAAGTTTTTTGAATGTTTTGATCAGTTCAGGCTGGTTTTCTAATGTTTTGGCATCTTTTCAGAATGTTTTGATGAGTTTTGCGGGTCTAAATCATTTTGGCGGGTTTTTGGAATATTTTGGTTGGTTTTGATTTGTTTTTATGATGTTTTGGCGGGTTTTTGGAATGTTTTGGTTGGGTTTTAGAATGTTTTGTTTTCTCTTGTGTTGTTTATATTGTCTTGGCAGGTTTTGGAATGTTTGGATTCCTTTTGGCGGGTTTTAAAATATTTTGGCGGGTATTTGGAATGTTTTGGCGGGTATTCGGAAGGTTTTGATTTGTTTTGACGGGTTTTGAAATATTTTGGCAGGTTTTTAGAAGGTTTAGATTTGTTTTGATTTCTTTTGATTATGTTTAGCCCAGTTTTTGGTGTGTTTGGATTAGCTTTGGTGGGCCTTACCATGTTTTGTCAGGTTTTTTTGAATGTATTGATCACTTCTGTCTGGTTTTCTATTTTGGCGGGTTTGAAAATATTTTTGGATTAGTTTTGGCGGGTTTTAAAATATTTTGACTCTTTGCGCAGAGATGACGGTGCCGGTTGCGGTGCACTCCGGGGCGCTCCTTCTGCGGAAAGACGCCTGGCAGTGGCACTTGGGACAGCTCCGCGTCTCCGTATTCTGTGTTTCTTGCCTTCTGCATCTCAGCAAAATGCTTTCCCACTAGGTCTAGCAAGGAGAAACTGTGGCAGCTGAGTAGATGTAGCCCGGCCCGCCCTTTGAAGTTGACAAGTTCTTGGCATCTCAGAGCCTCAAGGGAAGAGCAAGGTTATCTATGGTAGGCTGGGGCAGAACTAGCAGCAAGCAGAGCAAAGTTGTCCAAGAATAGCTTCCATTGGAATGCTAATGGCAATTGAAGAGGCAGGCCAGTGGCATGCCACTAGCTTCTAGCAGTTTGAAAGTTGCAGACACAGTGCAGGTGTTGTGCGATTTCCTTCTTGGCCTCCTAGAAGGTGCCACGCTCTCTGTCTCTTGCTTGCCAATATGTTGCCGTGTTCCTCTTATTGTTTGGTTTGTTTTGATTTGTTTTGATGATGTTTTGGTGGGTTTTCGGAATGTTTTGGTGGTGTTTTAGAATGTTTTGTTTTCTCTTGTGTTGTTTATATTGTCTTGGCCGGTTTTGGAATGTTTGGATTCCTTTTGGCGGGTTTTCAAATCTTTTGGCGGGTATTTGGAATGTTTTGGTTTGCTTTCATTTGTTTTGATTATGTTTTGGCAAGTTATTGAAAGTTTGGATCACTTCTTACTGGTTTTCTAGTATTTTGGCATCTTTTCAGAATGTTTTGATGAGTTTTGGCGGGTTCTAAACTACTTTGTCGGGTTTTTGGAATGTTTCGGTTGGTTATGATTTGTTTTTATGATGTTTTGGCCGGATTTCGGCATATTTTGGTTGGTTTTTGGAATGTTTCGGTTGGTTTATGATTTGTTTTTATGATGTTTTTCAAAGTTTTTTGAATGTTTTGATCAGTTCTGGCTGGTTTTCTAATGTTTTGGCATCTTTTCAGAATGTTTTGATGAGTTTTGCGGGTCTAAATCATTTTGGCGGGTTTTTGGAATATTTTGGTTGGTTTTGATTTGTTTTGATGATGTTTTGGCGGGTTTTCGGAATGTTTTGGTTGGGTTTTAGAATGTTTTGTATTCTCTTGAGTTGTTTTTATTGTGTTGGCAGGTTTTGGAATGTTTGGATTCATTTTTGCGTGTTTTAAAATCTTTTGGCGGGTATTTGGAATGTTTTTTAACGGGTATTCGGAAGGTTTTGATTAGTTTTGACGGGTTTTGAATTATTTTGGCGGGTTTTTAGAAGATTTAGGTTTGTTTTGATTTGTTTTGATTCTGTTTAGCCCAGTTTTTGGTGTGTTTGGATTAGCTTTGGTGGGCTTTATCATGTTTTGTCAGGTTTTTTCGAATGTATTGATCACTTCTGTCTGGTTTTCTATTTTGGCGGGTTTGAAAATATTTTTGGATGAGTTTTGGCGGGTTTGAAAATATTTTGGCTCTTTGCGCAGAGATGACGGTGCCGGTTGCGGTGCGCTCCGGGGCGCTCCTTCTGCGGAAAGACGCCTGGCAGCAGCACTTGGGACAGCTCCGCATCTCCGTATTCTGCGTTTCTTGCCTTCTGCATCTCAGCAAAATGCTTTCCCACTAGGTCTAGCAAGGAGAAACTGTGGCAGCTGAGTAGATGTAGCCCGGCCCGCCCTTTGAAGTTGACAAGTTCTTGGCATCTCAGAGCCTCAAGGGAAGAGCAAGGTTATCTATGGTAGGCTGGGGCAGAACTAGCAGCAAGCAGAGCAAAGTTGTCCAAGAATAGCTTCCATTGGAATGCTAATGGCAATTGAAGAGGCAGGCCAGTGGCAAGCCACTAGCTTCTAGCAGTTTGAAAGTTGCAGACACAGTGCAGGTGTTGTGCGATTTCCTTCTTGGCCTCCTAGAAGGTGCCGCGCTCTCTGTCTCTTGCTTGCCAATATGTTGCCGTGTTCCTCTTATTGTTTGGTTTGTTTTGATTTGTTTTTATGATGTTTTGGCGGGTTTTCGGAATGTTTTGGTGGTGTTTCAGAATGTTTTGTTTTCTCTTGTATTGTTTATATTGTCTTGGCAGGTTTTGGAATGTTTGGATTTGTTTTGGCGGGTTTTAAAATATTTTGGCGGGTATTTGGAATGTTTTGGGTTGCTTTCATTTGTTTTGATTATGTTTTGGCAAGGTATTGAAAGTTTGGATCACTTCAGACTGGTTTTCTAGTATTTTGGCATCTTTTCAGAATGTTTTGATGAGTTTTGGCGGGTTCTAAACTATTTTGTCGGGTTTTTGGAATGTTTTGGTTGGTTTTGATTTGTTTTTATGATGCATTGCCAAGTTTTTTGAATGTTTTGATCAGTTCTGGCTGGTTTTCTAATGTTTTGGCATCTTTTCAGAATGTTTTGATGAGTTTTGCGGGTCTAAATAATTTTGGCGGGTTTTCGGAATGTTTTGGTTGGTTTTGATTTGTTTTGATGATGTTTTGGCGGGTTTTCGGAATGTTTTGGTTGGGTTTTAGAATGTTTTGTATTCTCTTGAGTTGTTTTTATTGTGTTGGCAGGGTTTGGAATGTTTGGATTCATTTTGGCGGGTTTTAAAAACTTTTGGCGGGTATTTGGAATGTTTTTTAACGGGTATTCGGAAGGTTTTGATTAGTTTTGACGGGTTTTGAAATATTTTGGCGGGTTTTTAGAGGTTTTAGATTTGTTTTGATTTGTTTTGATTCTGTTTAGCCCAGTTTTTGGTGTGTTTGGATTAGCTTTGGTGGGCTTTATCATGTTTTGTGAGGTTTTTTCGAATGTATTGATCACTTCTGTCTGGTTTTCTATTTTGGCGGGTTTGAAAATATTTTTGGATGAGTTTTGGCGGGTTTGAAAATATTTTGGCTTTTTGCGCAGAGATGACGGTGCCGGTTGCGGTGCGCTCCGGGGCGCTCCTTCTGCGGAAAGACGCCTGGCAGCGGCACTTGGGACAGCTCCGCGTCTCCGTATTCTGCGTTTCTTGCCTTCTGCATCTCAGCAAAATGCTTTCCCACTAGGTCTAGCAAGGAGAAACTGTGGCAGCTGAGTAGATGTAGCCCGGCCCGCCCTTTGAAGTTGACAAGTTCTTGGCATCTCAGAGCCTCAAGGGAAGAGCAAGGTTATCTATGGTAGGCTGGGGCAGAACTAGCAGCAAGCAGAGCAAAGTTGTCCAAGAATAGCTTCCATTGGAATGCTAATGGCAATTGAAGAGGCAGGCCAGTGGCAAGCCACTAGCTTCTAGCAGTTTGAAAGTTGCAGACACAGTGCAGGTGTTGTGCGATTTCCTTCTTGGCCTCCTAGAAGGTGCCGCGCTCTCTGTCTCTTGCTTGCCAATATGTTGCCGTGTTCCTCTTATTGTTTGGTTTGTTTTGATTTGTTTTGATGATGTTTTGGCGGGTTTTCGGAATGTTTTGGTGGTGTTTCAGAATGTTTTGTTTTCTCTTGTATTGTTTATATTGTCTTGGCAGGTTTTGGAATGTTTGGATTTGTTTTGGCGGGTTTTAAAATATTTTGGCGGGTATTTGGAATGTTTTGGGTTGCTTTCATTTGTTTTGATTATGTTTTGGCAAGTTATTGAAAGTTTGGATCACTTCAGACTGGTTTTCTAGTATTTTGGCATCTTTTCAGAATGTTTTGATGAGTTTTGGCGGGTTCTAAACTACTTTGTCGGGTTTTTGGAATGTTTCGGTTGGTTATGATTTGTTTTTATGATGTTTTGGCCGGATTTCGGCATATTTTGGTTGGTTTTTGGAATGTTTCGGTTGGTTTATGATTTGTTTTTATGATGTTTTTCAAAGTTTTTTGAATGTTTTGATCAGTTCTGGCTGGTTTTCTAATGTTTTGGCATCTTTTCAGAATGTTTTGATGAGTTTTGCGGGTCTAAATCATTTTGGCGGGTTTTTGGAATATTTTGGTTGGTTTTGATTTGTTTTGATGATGTTTTGGCGGGTTTTCGGAATGTTTTGGTTGGGTTTTAGAATGTTTTGTATTCTCTTGAGTTGTTTTTATTGTGTTGGCAGGTTTTGGAATGTTTGGATTCATTTTTGCGTGTTTTAAAATCTTTTGGCGGGTATTTGGAATGTTTTTTAACGGGTATTCGGAAGGTTTTGATTAGTTTTGACGGGTTTTGAATTATTTTGGCGGGTTTTTAGAAGATTTAGGTTTGTTTTGATTTGTTTTGATTCTGTTTAGCCCAGTTTTTGGTGTGTTTGGATTAGCTTTGGTGGGCTTTATCATGTTTTGTCAGGTTTTTTCGAATGTATTGATCACTTCTGTCTGGTTTTCTATTTTGGCGGGTTTGAAAATATTTTTGGATGAGTTTTGGCGGGTTTGAAAATATTTTGGCTCTTTGCGCAGAGATGACGGTGCCGGTTGCGGTGCGCTCCGGGGCGCTCCTTCTGCGGAAAGACGCCTGGCAGCGGCACTTGGGACAGCTCCGCATCTCCGTATTCTGCGTTTCTTGCCTTCTGCATCTCAGCAAAATGCTTTCCCACTAGGTCTAGCAAGGAGAAACTGTGGCAGCTGAGTAGATGTAGCCCGGCCCGCCCTTTGAAGTTGACAAGTTCTTGGCATCTCAGAGCCTCAAGGGAAGAGCAAGGTTATCTATGGTAGGCTGGGGCAGAACTAGCAGCAAGCAGAGCAAAGTTGTCCAAGAATAGCTTCCATTGGAATGCTAATGGCAATTGAAGAGGCAGGCCAGTGGCAAGCCACTAGCTTCTAGCAGTTTGAAAGTTGCAGACACAGTGCAGGTGTTGTGCGATTTCCTTCTTGGCCTCCTAGAAGGTGCCGCGCTCTCTGTCTCTTGCTTGCCAATATGTTGCCGTGTTCCTCTTATTGTTTGGTTTGTTTTGATTTGTTTTTATGATGTTTTGGCGGGTTTTCGGAATGTTTTGGTGGTGTTTCAGAATGTTTTGTTTTCTCTTGTATTGTTTATATTGTCTTGGCAGGTTTTGGAATGTTTGGATTCGTTTTGGCGGGTTTTAAAATATTTTGGCGGGTATTTGGAATGTTTTGGGTTGCTTTCATTTGTTTTGATTATGTTTTGGCAAGGTATTGAAAGTTTGGATCACTTCAGACTGGTTTTCTAGTATTTTGGCATCTTTTCAGAATGTTTTGATGAGTTTTGGCGGGTTCTAAACTACTTTGTCGGGTTTTTGGAATGTTTCGGTTGGTTATGATTTGTTTTTATGATGTTTTGGCCGGATTTCGGAATATTTTGGTTGGTTTTTGGAATGTTTCGGTTGGTTTATGATTTGTTTTTATGATGTTTTGCAAAGTTTTTTGAATGTTTTGATCAGTTCTGGCTGGTTTTCTAATGTTTTGGCATCTTTTCAGAATGTTTTGATGAGTTTTGCGGGTCTAAATCATTTTGGCGGGTTTTTGGAATATTTTGGTTGGTTTTGATTTGTTTTGATGATGTTTTGGCGGGTTTTCGGAATGTTTTGGTTGGGTTTTAGAATGTTTTGTATTCTCTTGAGTTGTTTTTATTGTCTTGGCAGGTTTTGGAATGTTTGGATTCCTTTTGGCGGGTTTTAAAATCTTTTGGCGGGTATTTGGAATGTTTTTTAACGGGTATTCGGAAGGTTTTGATTAGTTTTGACGGGTTTTGAATTATTTTGGCGGGTTTTTAGAAGATTTAGGTTTGTTTTGATTTGTTTTGATTCTGTTTAGCCCAGTTTTTGATGTGTTTGGATTAGCTTTGGTGGGCTTTATCATGTTTTGTGAGGTTTTTTCGAATGTATTGATCACTTCTGTCTGGTTTTCTATTTTGGCGGGTTTGAAAATATTTTTGGATGAGTTTTGGCGGGTTTGAAAATATTTTGGCTCTTTGCGCAGAGATGACGGTGCCGGTTGCGGTGCGCTCCGGGGCGCTCCTTCTGCGGAAAGACGCCTGGCAGCGGCACTTGGGACAGCTCCGCGTCTCCGTATTCTGCGTTTCTTGCCTTCTGCATCTCAGCAAAATGCTTTCCCACTAGGTCTAGCAAGGAGAAACTGTGGCAGCTGAGTAGATGTAGCCCGGCCCGCCCTTTGAAGTTGACAAGTTCTTGGCATCTCAGAGCCTCAAGGGAAGAGCAAGGTTATCTATGGTAGGCTGGGGCAGAACTAGCAGCAAGCAGAGCAAAGTTGTCCAAGAATAGCTTCCATTGGAATGCTAATGGCAATTGAAGAGGCAGGCCAGTGGCAAGCCACTAGCTTCTAGCAGTTTGAAAGTTGCAGACACAGTGCAGGTGTTGTGCGATTTCCTTCTTGGCCTCCTAGAAGGTGCCGCGCTCTCTGTCTCTTGCTTGCCAATATGTTGCCGTGTTCCTCTTATTGTTTGGTTTGTTTTGATTTGTTTTGATGATGTTTTGGCGGGTTTTCGGAATGTTTTGGTGGTGTTTCAGAATGTTTTGTTTTCTCTTGTATTGTTTATATTGTCTTGGCAGGTTTTGGAATGTTTGGATTCGTTTTGGCGGGTTTTAAAATATTTTGGCGGGTATTTGGAATGTTTTGGGTTGCTTTCATTTGTTTTGATTATGTTTTGGCAAGTTATTGAAAGTTTGGATCACTTCAGACTGGTTTTCTAGTATTTTGGCATCTTTTCAGAATGTTTTGATGAGTTTTGGCGGGTTCTAAACTACTTTGTCGGGTTTTTGGAATGTTTCGGTTGGTTATGATTTGTTTTTATGATGCATTGCCAAGTTTTTTGAATGTTTTGATCAGTTCTGGCTGGTTTTCTAATGTTTTGGCATCTTTTCAGAATGTTTTGATGAGTTTTGCGGGTCTAAATCATTTTGGCGGGTTTTTGGAATGTTTCGGTTGGTTATGATTTGTTTTTATGATGTTTTGGCCGGATTTCGGCATATTTTGGTTGGTTTTTGGAATGTTTCGGTTGGTTTATGATTTGTTTTTATGATGTTTTGCAAAGTTTTTTGAATGTTTTGATCAGTTCTGGCTGGTTTTCTAATGTTTTGGCATCTTTTCAGAATGTTTTGATGAGTTTTGCGGGTCTAAATCATTTTGGCGGGTTTTTGGAATATTTTGGTTGGTTTTGATTTGTTTTGATGATGTTTTGGCGGGTTTTCGGAATGTTTTGGTTGGGTTTTAGAATGTTTTGTATTCTCTTGAGTTGTTTTTATTGTGTTGGTAGGTTTTGGAATGTTTGGATTCATTTTTGCGTGTTTTAAAATCTTTTGGCGGGTATTTGGAATGTTTTTTAACGGGTATTCGGAAGGTTTTGATTAGTTTTGACGGGTTTTGAATTATTTTGGCGGGTTTTTAGAAGGTTTAGGTTTGTTTT
Organism: Passer domesticus; assembly: GCF_036417665.1. Taxonomy (NCBI): domain Eukaryota; kingdom Metazoa; phylum Chordata; class Aves; order Passeriformes; family Passeridae; genus Passer; species Passer domesticus. The sequence goes on from NC_087474.1 coordinate 62,889,870, forward strand.
GATTTGTTTTGATTCTGTTTAGCCCAGTTTTTGATGTGTTTGGATTAGCTTTGGTGGGCTTTATCATGTTTTGTGAGGTTTTTTCGAATGTATTGATCACTTCTGTCTGGTTTTCTATTTTGGCGGGTTTGAAAATAGTTTTGGATGAGTTTTGGCGGGTTTGAAAGTATTTTGGCTCTTTGCGCAGAGATGACGGTGCCGGTTGCGGTGCGCTGCGGGGCGCTCCTTCTGCGGAAAGACGCCTGGCAGCAGCACTTGGGACAGCTCCGCGTCTCCGTATTCTGTGTTTCTTGCCTTCTGCATCTCAGCAAAATGCTTTCCCACTAGGTCTAGCAAGGAGAAACTGTGCCAGCTGAGTAGATGTAGCCCGGCCCACCCTTTGAAGTTGACAAGTTCTTGGCATCTCAGAGCCTCAAGGGAAGAGCAAGGTTATCTATGGTAGGCTGGGGCAGAACTAGCAGCAAGCAGAGCAAAGTTGTCCAAGAATAGCTTCCATTGGAATGCTAATGGCAATTGAAGAGGCAGGCCAGTGGCAAGCCACTAGCTTCTAGCAGTTTGAAAGTTGCAGACACAGTGCAGGTGTTATGCGGCTTCCTTCTTGGCCTCCTAGAAGGTGCCGCGCTCTCTGTCTCTTGCTTGCCAATATATTGCCGTGTTCCTCTTATTGTTTGGTTTGTTTTGATTTGTTTTGATGATGTTTTGGTGGGTTTTCGGAATGTTTTGGTGGTGTTTTAGAATGTTTTGTTTTCTCTTGTGTTGTTTATATTGTCTTGGCAGGTTTTTGAATGTTTGGATTCCTTTTGGCGGGTTTTAAAATATTTTGGCGGGTATTTGGAATGTTTTGGTTTGCTTTCATTTGTTTTGATTATGTTTTGGCAAGTTATTTAAAGTTTCGATCACTTCAGACTGGTTTTCTAGTATTTTGGCATCTTTTCAGAATGTTTTGATGAGTTTTGGCGGGTTCTAAACTACTTTGTCGGGTTTTTGGAATGTTTTGGTTGGTTTTGACTTGTTTTTATGATGTTTTGGCCGGATTTCGGAATATTTTGGCTGGTTTTTAGAATGTTTTGGTTGGTTTATGATTTGTTTTTATGATGTTTTGCAAAGTTTTTTGAATGTTTTGATCAGTTCAGGCTGGTTTTCTAATGTTTTGGCATCTTTTCAGAATGTTTTGATGAGTTTTGCGGGTCTAAATCATTTTGGCGGGTTTTCGGAATATTTTGGTTGGTTTTGATTTGTTTTGATGATGTTTTGGCGGGTTTTCGGAATGTTTTGGTTGGGTTTTAGAATGTTTTGTATTCTCTTGAGTTGTTTTTATTGTGTTGGCAGGTTTTGGAATGTTTGGATTCATTTTTGCGTGTTTTAAAATCTTTTGGCGGGTATTTGGAATGTTTTTTAACGGGTATTCGGAAGGTTTTGATTAGTTTTGACGGGTTTTGAATTATTTTGGCGGGTTTTTAGAAGGTTTAGGTTTGTTTTGATTTGTTTTGATTCTGTTTAGCCCAGTTTTTGGTGTGTTTGGATTAGCTTTGGTGGGCTTTATCATGTTTTGTCAGGTTTTTTCGAATGTATTGATCACTTCTGTCTGGTTTTCTATTTTGGCGGGTTTGAAAATATTTTTGGATGAGTTTTGGCGGGTTTGAAAATATTTTGGCTCTTTGCGCAGAGATGACGGTGCCGGTTGCGGTGCGCTCCGGGGCGCTCCTTCTGCGGAAAGACGCCTGGCAGCGGCACTTGGGACAGCTCCGCGTCTCCGTATTCTGCGTTTCTTGCCTTCTGCATCTCAGCAAAATGCTTTCCCACTAGGTCTAGCAAGGAGAAACTGTGGCAGCTGAGTAGATGTAGCCCGGCCCGCCCTTTGAAGTTGACAAGTTCTTGGCATCTCAGAGCCTCAAGGGAAGAGCAAGGTTATCTATGGTAGGCTGGGGCAGAACTAGCAGCAAGCAGAGCAAAGTTGTCCAAGAATAGCTTCCATTGGAATGCTAATGGCAATTGAAGAGGCAGGCCAGTGGCAAGCCACTAGCTTCTAGCAGTTTGAAAGTTGCAGACACAGTGCAGGTGTTGTGCGATTTCCTTCTTGGCCTCCTAGAAGGTGCCGCGCTCTCTGTCTCTTGCTTGCCAATATGTTGCCGTGTTCCTCTTATTGTTTGGTTTGTTTTGATTTGTTTTTATGATGTTTTGGCGGGTTTTCGGAATGTTTTGGTGGTGTTTCAGAATGTTTTGTTTTCTCTTGTATTGTTTATATTGTCTTGGCAGGTTTTGGAATGTTTGGATTTGTTTTGGCGGGTTTTAAAATATTTTGGCGGGTATTTGGAATGTTTTGGGTTGCTTTCATTTGTTTTGATTATGTTTTGGCAAGGTATTGAAAGTTTGGATCACTTCAGACTGGTTTTCTAGTATTTTGGCATCTTTTCAGAATGTTTTGATGAGTTTTGGCGGGTTCTAAACTATTTTGTCGGGTTTTTGGAATGTTTTGGTTGGTTTTGATTTGTTTTTATGATGCATTGCCAAGTTTTTTGAATGTTTTGATCAGTTCTGGCTGGTTTTCTAATGTTTTGGCATCTTTTCAGAATGTTTTGATGAGTTTTGCGGGTCTAAATAATTTTGGCGGGTTTTCGGAATGTTTTGGTTGGTTTTGATTTGTTTTGATGATGTTTTGGCGGGTTTTCGGAATGTTTTGGTTGGGTTTTAGAATGTTTTGTATTCTCTTGAGTTGTTTTTATTGTGTTGGCAGGGTTTGGAATGTTTGGATTCATTTTGGCGGGTTTTAAAAACTTTTGGCGGGTATTTGGAATGTTTTTTAACGGGTATTCGGAAGGTTTTGATTAGTTTTGACGGGTTTTGAAATATTTTGGCGGGTTTTAGAGGTTTTAGATTTGTTTTGATTTGTTTTGATTCTGTTTAGCCCAGTTTTTGGTGTGTTTGGATTAGCTTTGGTGGGCCTTACCATGTTTTGTCAGGTTTTTTTGAATGTATTGATCACTTCTGTCTGGTTTTCTATTTTGGCGGGTTTGAAAATATTTTTGGATTAGTTTTGGCGGGTTTTAAAATATTTTGACTCTTTGCGCAGAGATGACGGTGCCGGTTGCGGTGCACTCCGGGGCGCTCCTTCTGCGGAAAGACGCCTGGCAGTGGCACTTGGGACAGCTCCGCGTCTCCGTATTCTGTGTTTCTTGCCTTCTGCATCTCAGCAAAATGCTTTCCCACTAGGTCTAGCAAGGAGAAACTGTGGCAGCTGAGTAGATGTAGCCCGGCCCGCCCTTTGAAGTTGACAAGTTCTTGGCATCTCAGAGCCTCAAGGGAAGAGCAAGGTTATCTATGGTAGGCTGGGGCAGAACTAGCAGCAAGCAGAGCAAAGTTGTCCAAGAATAGCTTCCATTGGAATGCTAATGGCAATTGAAGAGGCAGGCCAGTGGCAAGCCACTAGCTTCTAGCAGTTTGAAAGTTGCAGACACAGTGCAGGTGTTGTGCGATTTCCTTCTTGGCCTCCTAGAAGGTGCCACGCTCTCTGTCTCTTGCTTGCCAATATGTTGCCGTGTTCCTCCTATTGTTTGGTTTGTTTTGATTTGTTTTGATGATGTTTTGGTGGGTTTTCGGAATGTTTTGGTGGTGTTTTAGAATGTTTTGTTTTCTCTTGTGTTGTTTATATTGTCTTGGCCGGTTTTTGAATGTTTGGATTCCTTTTGGCGGGTTTTCAAATCTTTTGGCGGGTATTTGGAATGTTTTGGTTTGCTTTCATTTGTTTTGATTATGTTTTGGCAAGTTATTGAAAGTTTGGATCACTTCTTACTGGTTTTCTAGTATTTTGGCATCTTTTCAGAATGTTTTGATGAGTTTTGGCGGGTTCTAAACTACTTTGTCGGGTTTTTGGAATGTTTCGGTTGGTTATGATTTGTTTTTATGATGTTTTGGCCGGATTTCGGCATATTTTGGTTGGTTTTTGGAATGTTTCGGTTGGTTTATGATTTGTTTTTATGATGTTTTTCAAAGTTTTTTGAATGTTTTGATCAGTTCTGGCTGGTTTTCTAATGTTTTGGCATCTTTTCAGAATGTTTTGATGAGTTTTGCGGGTCTAAATAATTTTGGCGGGTTTTCGGAATGTTTTGGTTGGTTTTGATTTGTTTTGATGATGTTTTGGCGGGTTTTCGGAATGTTTTGGTTGGGTTTTAGAATGTTTTGTATTCTCTTGAGTTGTTTTTATTGTGTTGGCAGGGTTTGGAATGTTTGGATTCATTTTGGCGGGTTTTAAAAACTTTTGGCGGGTATTTGGAATGTTTTTTAACGGGTATTCGGAAGGTTTTGATTAGTTTTGACGGGTTTTGAAATATTTTGGCGGGTTTTTAGAGGTTTTAGATTTGTTTTGATTTGTTTTGATTCTGTTTAGCCCAGTTTTTGGTGTGTTTGGATTAGCTTTGGTGGGCTTTATCATGTTTTGTCAGGTTTTTTCGAATGTATTGATCACTTCTGTCTGGTTTTCTATTTTGGCGGGTTTGAAAATATTTTTGGATGAGTTTTGGCGGGTTTGAAAATATTTTGGCTCTTTGCGCAGAGACGACGGTGCCGGTTGCGGTGCGCTGCGGGGCGCTCCTTCTGCGGAAAGACGCCTGGCAGCGGCACTTGGGACAGCTCCGCGTCTCCGTATTCTGCGTTTCTTGCCTTCTGCATCTCAGCAAAATGCTTTCCCACTAGGTCTAGCAAGGAGAAACTGTGGCAGCTGAGTAGATGTAGCCCGGCCCGCCCTTTGAAGTTGACAAGTTCTTGGCATCTCAGAGCCTCAAGGGAAGAGCAAGGTTATCTATGGTAGGCTGGGGCAGAACTAGCAGCAAGCAGAGCAAAGTTGTCCAAGAATAGCTTCCATTGGAATGCTAATGGCAATTGAAGAGGCAGGCCAGTGGCAAGCCACTAGCTTCTAGCAGTTTGAAAGTTGCAGACACAGTGCAGGTGTTGTGCGATTTCCTTCTTGGCCTCCTAGAAGGTGCCGCGCTCTCTGTCTCTTGCTTGCCAATATGTTGCCGTGTTCCTCTTATTGTTTGGTTTGTTTTGATTTGTTTTTATGATGTTTTGGCGGGTTTTCGGAATGTTTTGGTGGTGTTTCAGAATGTTTTGTTTTCTCTTGTATTGTTTATATTGTCTTGGCAGGTTTTGGAATGTTTGGATTCCTTTTGGCGGGTTTTAAAATCTTTTGGCGGGTATTTGGAATGTTTTGGTTTGCTTTCATTTGTTTTGATTATGTTTTGGCAAGTTATTGAAAGTTTGGATCACTTCTTACTGGTTTTCTAGTATTTTGGCATCTTTTCAGAATGTTTTGATGAGTTTTGGCGGGTTCTAAACTACTTTGTCGGGTTTTTGGAATGTTTTGGTTGGTTTTGATTTGTTTTTATGATGCATTGCCAAGTTTTTTGAATGTTTTGATCAGTTCTGGCTGGTTTTCTAATGTTTTGGCATCTTTTCAGAATGTTTTGATGAGTTTTGCGGGTCTAAATAATTTTGGCGGGTTTTCGGAATGTTTTGGTTGGTTTTGATTTGTTTTGATGATGTTTTGGCGGGTTTTCGGAATGTTTTGGTTGGGTTTTAGAATGTTTTGTATTCTCTTGAGTTGTTTTTATTGTGTTGGCAGGGTTTGGAATGTTTGGATTCATTTTGGCGGGTTTTAAAAACTTTTGGCGGGTATTTGGAATGTTTTTTAACGGGTATTCGGAAGGTTTTGATTAGTTTTGACGGGTTTTGAAATATTTTGGCGGGTTTTTAGAGGTTTTAGATTTGTTTTGATTTGTTTTGATTCTGTTTAGCCCAGTTTTTGGTGTGTTTGGATTAGCTTTGGTGGGCTTTATCATGTTTTGTCAGGTTTTTTCGAATGTATTGATCACTTCTGTCTGGTTTTCTATTTTGGCGGGTTTGAAAATATTTTTGGATGAGTTTTGGCGGGTTTGAAAATATTTTGGCTCTTTGCGCAGAGACGACGGTGCCGGTTGCGGTGCGCTCCGGGGCGCTCCTTCTGCGGAAAGACGCCTGGCAGCGGCACTTGGGACAGCTCCGCGTCTCCGTATTCTGCGTTTCTTGCCTTCTGCATCTCAGCAAAATGCTTTCCCACTAGGTCTAGCAAGGAGAAACTGTGGCAGCTGAGTAGATGTAGCCCGGCCCGCCCTTTGAAGTTGACAAGTTCTTGGCATCTCAGAGCCTCAAGGGAAGAGCAAGGTTATCTATGGTAGGCTGGGGCAGAACTAGCAGCAAGCAGAGCAAAGTTGTCCAAGAATAGCTTCCATTGGAATGCTAATGGCAATTGAAGAGGCAGGCCAGTGGCAAGCCACTAGCTTCTAGCAGTTTGAAAGTTGCAGACACAGTGCAGGTGTTGTGCGATTTCCTTCTTGGCCTCCTAGAAGGTGCCGCGCTCTCTGTCTCTTGCTTGCCAATATGTTGCCGTGTTCCTCTTATTGTTTGGTTTGTTTTGATTTGTTTTTATGATGTTTTGGCGGGTTTTCGGAATGTTTTGGTGGTGTTTCAGAATGTTTTGTTTTCTCTTGTATTGTTTATATTGTCTTGGGAGGTTTTGGAATGTTTGGATTTGTTTTGGCGGGTTTTAAAATATTTTGGCGGGTATTTGGAATGTTTTGGGTTGCTTTCATTTGTTTTGATTATGTTTTGGCAAGGTATTGAAAGTTTGGATCACTTCAGACTGGTTTTCTAGTATTTTGGCATCTTTTCAGAATGTTTTGATGAGTTTTGGCGGGTTCTAAACTATTTTGTCGGGTTTTTGGAAAGTTTTGGTTGGTTTTGATTTGTTTTTATGATGCATTGCCAAGTTTTTTGAATGTTTTGATCAGTTCTGGCTGGTTTTCTAATGTTTTGGCATCTTTTCAGAATGTTTTGATGAGTTTTGCGGGTCTAAATAATTTTGGCGGGTTTTCGGAATGTTTTGGTTGGTTTTGATTTGTTTTGATGATGTTTTGGCGGGTTTTCGGAATGTTTTGGTTGGGTTTTAGAATGTTTTGTATTCTCTTGAGTTGTTTTTATTGTGTTGGCAGGGTTTGGAATGTTTGGATTCATTTTGGCGGGTTTTAAAAACTTTTGGCGGGTATTTGGAATGTTTTTTAACGGGTATTCGGAAGGTTTTGATTAGTTTTGACGGGTTTTGAAATATTTTGGCGGGTTTTTAGAGGTTTTAGATTTGTTTTGATTTGTTTTGATTCTGTTTAGCCCAGTTTTTGGTGTGTTTGGATTAGCTTTGGTGGGCTTTATCATGTTTTGTCAGGTTTTTTCGAATGTATTGATCACTTCTGTCTGGTTTTCTATTTTGGCGGGTTTGAAAATATTTTTGGATGAGTTTTGGCGGGTTTGAAAATATTTTGGCTCTTTGCGCAGAGACGACGGTGCCGGTTGCGGTGCGCTCCGGGGCGCTCCTTCTGCGGAAAGACGCCTGGCAGCGGCACTTGGGACAGCTCCGCGTCTCCGTATTCTGCGTTTCTTGCCTTCTGCATCTCAGCAAAATGCTTTCCCACTAGGTCTAGCAAGGAGAAACTGTGGCAGCTGAGTAGATGTAGCCCGGCCCGCCCTTTGAAGTTGACAAGTTCTTGGCATCTCAGAGCCTCAAGGGAAGAGCAAGGTTATCTATGGTAGGCTGGGGCAGAACTAGCAGCAAGCAGAGCAAAGTTGTCCAAGAATAGCTTCCATTGGAATGCTAATGGCAATTGAAGAGGCAGGCCAGTGGCAAGCCACTAGCTTCTAGCAGTTTGAAAGTTGCAGACACAGTGCAGGTGTTGTGCGATTTCCTTCTTGGCCTCCTAGAAGGTGCCGCGCTCTCTGTCTCTTGCTTGCCAATATGTTGCCGTGTTCCTCTTATTGTTTGGTTTGTTTTGATTTGTTTTTATGATGTTTTGGCGGGTTTTCGGAATGTTTTGGTGGTGTTTCAGAATGTTTTGTTTTCTCTTGTATTGTTTATATTGTCTTGGGAGGTTTTGGAATGTTTGGATTTGTTTTGGCGGGTTTTAAAATATTTTGGCGGGTATTTGGAATGTTTTGGGTTGCTTTCATTTGTTTTGATTATGTTTTGGCAAGGTATTGAAAGTTTGGATCACTTCAGACTGGTTTTCTAGTATTTTGGCATCTTTTCAGAATGTTTTGATGAGTTTTGGCGGGTTCTAAACTATTTTGTCGGGTTTTTGGAAAGTTTTGGTTGGTTTTGATTTGTTTTTATGATGCATTGCCAAGTTTTTTGAATGTTTTGATCAGTTCTGGCTGGTTTTCTAATGTTTTGGCATCTTTTCAGAATGTTTTGATGAGTTTTGCGGGTCTAAATAATTTTGGCGGGTTTTCGGAATGTTTTGGTTGGTTTTGATTTGTTTTGATGATGTTTTGGCGGGTTTTCGGAATGTTTTGGTTGGGTTTTAGAATGTTTTGTATTCTCTTGAGTTGTTTTTATTGTGTTGGCAGGGTTTGGAATGTTTGGATTCATTTTGGCGGGTTTTAAAAACTTTTGGCGGGTATTTGGAATGTTTTTTAACGGGTATTCGGAAGGTTTTGATTAGTTTTGACGGGTTTTGAAATATTTTGGCGGGTTTTTAGAGGTTTTAGATTTGTTTTGATTTGTTTTGATTCTGTTTAGCCCAGTTTTTGGTGTGTTTGGATTAGCTTTGGTGGGCTTTATCATGTTTTGTGAGGTTTTTTCGAATGTATTGATCACTTCTGTCTGGTTTTCTATTTTGGCGGGTTTGAAAATATTTTTGGATGAGTTTTGGCGGGTTTGAAAATATTTTGGCTCTTTGCGCAGAGACGACGGTGCCGGTTGCGGTGCGCTCCGGGGCGCTCCTTCTGCGGAAAGACGCCTGGCAGCGGCACTTGGGACAGCTCCGCGTCTCCGTATTCTGCGTTTCTTGCCTTCTGCATCTCAGCAAAATGCTTTCCCACTAGGTCTAGCAAGGAGAAACTGTGGCAGCTGAGTAGATGTAGCCCGGCCCGCCCTTTGAAGTTGACAAGTTCTTGGCATCTCAGAGCCTCAAGGGAAGAGCAAGGTTATCTATGGTAGGCTGGGGCAGAACTAGCAGCAAGCAGAGCAAAGTTGTCCAAGAATAGCTTCCATTGGAATGCTAATGGCAATTGAAGAGGCAGGCCAGTGGCAAGCCACTAGCTTCTAGCAGTTTGAAAGTTGCAGACACAGTGCAGGTGTTGTGCGATTTCCTTCTTGGCCTCCTAGAAGGTGCCGCGCTCTCTGTCTCTTGCTTGCCAATATGTTGCCGTGTTCCTCTTATTGTTTGGTTTGTTTTGATTTGTTTTTATGATGTTTTGGCGGGTTTTCGGAATGTTTTGGTGGTGTTTCAGAATGTTTTGTTTTCTCTTGTATTGTTTATATTGTCTTGGCAGGTTTTGGAATGTTTGGATTCCTTTTGGCGGGTTTTAAAATCTTTTGGCGGGTATTTGGAATGTTTTGGTTTGCTTTCATTTGTTTTGATTATGTTTTGGCAAGTTATTGAAAGTTTCGATCACTTCAGACTGGTTTTCTAGTATTTTGGCATCTTTTCAGAATGTTTTGATGAGTTTTGGCGGGTTCTAAACTATTTTGTCGGGTTTTTGGAATGTTTTGGTTGGTTTTGATTTGTTTTTATGATGCATTGCCAAGTTTTTTGAATGTTTTGATCAGTTCTGGCTGGTTTTCTAATGTTTTGGCATCTTTTCAGAATGTTTTGATGAGTTTTGCGGGTCTAAATAATTTTGGCGGGTTTTCGGAATGTTTTGGTTGGTTTTGATTTGTTTTGATGATGTTTTGGCGGGTTTTCGGAATGTTTTGGTTGGGTTTTAGAATGTTTTGTATTCTCTTGAGTTGTTTTTATTGTGTTGGCAGGGTTTGGAATGTTTGGATTCATTTTGGCGGGTTTTAAAAACTTTTGGCGGGTATTTGGAATGTTTTTTAACGGGTATTCGGAAGGTTTTGATTAGTTTTGACGGGTTTTGAAATATTTTGGCGGGTTTTTAGAGGTTTTAGATTTGTTTTGATTTGTTTTGATTCTGTTTAGCCCAGTTTTTGGTGTGTTTGGATTAGCTTTGGTGGGCTTTATCATGTTTTGTCAGGTTTTTTCGAATGTATTGATCACTTCTGTCTGGTTTTCTATTTTGGCGGGTTTGAAAATATTTTTGGATGAGTTTTGGCGGGTTTGAAAATATTTTGGCTTTTTGCGCAGAGATGACGGTGCCGGTTGCGGTGCGCTCCGGGGCGCTCCTTCTGCGGAAAGACGCCTGGCAGCGGCACTTGGGACAGCTCCGCGTCTCCGTATTCTGCGTTTCTTGCCTTCTGCATCTCAGCAAAATGCTTTCCCACTAGGTCTAGCAAGGAGAAACTGTGGCAGCTGAGTAGATGTAGCCCGGCCCGCCCTTTGAAGTTGACAAGTTCTTGGCATCTCAGAGCCTCAAGGGAAAAGCAAGGTTATCTATGGTAGGCTGGGGCAGAACTAGCAGCAAGCAGAGCAAAGTTGTCCAAGAATAGCTTCCATTGGAATGCTAATGGCAATTGAAGAGGCAGGCCAGTGGCAAGCCACTAGCTTCTAGCAGTTTGAAAGTTGCAGACACAGTGCAGGTGTTGTCCGATTTCCTTCTTGGCCTCCTAGAAGGTGCCGCGTTCTCTGTCTCTTGCTTGCCAATATGTTGCCGTGTTCCTCCTATTGTTTGGTTTGTTTTGATTTGTTTTTATGATCTTTTGGCGGGTTTTCGGAATGTTTTGGTGGTGTTTTAGAATGTTTTGTTTTCTCTTGTGTTGTTTTTATTGTGTTGGCAGGTTTTGGAATGTTTGGATTTGTTTTGGCAGGTTTTAAAATATTTTGGCGGGTATTTGGAATGTTTTGGTTTGCTTTCATTTGTTTTGATTATGTTTTGGCAAGTTATTGAAAGTTTCGATCACTTCTGACTGGTTTTCTAGTATTTTGGCATCTTTTCAGAATGTTTTGATCAGTTTTGGCGGGTTCTATAATATTTTGTCGGGTTTTTGGAATGTTTTGGTTGGTTTTGAGTCGTTTTTATTTTGATTTTGCGGGTTTTCAGAATGTTTTGGTTGGTTTTGATTTCTTTTAAATATTATTTTGTGGGTTTTGGAATGTTTTGATTTGTTTTGTCTAGTTTAAAATATTTTGGCATGTATTTGGAAGGTTTTGTTTGTTTTCATTTTTTTTGGTTATGTTTTGGCAAGGTTTTTTTTTGGTTTGATCAGTTCTGGCTGGGTTTCTAATATGTTGGCCGATTTTCAGAATGTTTTGATCAGTTTTGGCGAGTTTTAAGATATTTTAGAGGTTGTTTGTAATATTGTGGTTTCTTTAGATTGTTTTTACTATATTTTGGCGGGTTTTTTTGAATGTTTCGATCACTTCTGGCTGGTTTTATATTTTGGCGTGTTTTTAGAATTTTTAATATTTTGGCTCTTCTCGCAGAGATTATGTTGCCAGTTTCGGGGCGCTTCGTGGCGCTTCTGTGGTATGACGCCTGGCAGTAGTACTTATGTTCTAATGCTCTGTATCCAGGTGCAATGTGCCTCCAGACGCCACTGTGTCTACTTTGACAGTGCCACGTGCCTCCTGTAAACTGACATCAGGAACATAGGCACATGAGTTTTTTTTTCCCAGGGAAAATGGTCGCGTCCCTGTCCATGGGAAAGAGTTCTGGAGTCAATGGCTGCCTGCTGAAATTCCAAAGATCACAGGATGCCTCCCAGATGCAGCTGCCACCAAATGCAACCTTGGCTGTGTTGCAGTCCATTTTGGGAGGGGGCACCCCGGGGAGTTACCGGAGGGCCCCCTAGGCTGTGAGTGCACTGGCAGCAGCAGGCAGGCAAGGAGATTCCACAGGGATTCTGAGGGTGCAGATTAAATGAGGGTTTATTGGGGGTCCCATCCCCGGGAACAGCACGGTTTCTGAGGGAAAAAGGGGGAAGGGGGAGGGGGAAGGAGGGGGAGCCTAGGGGAGGGAAGGGCCAACAGGGTAGGAAGGCGAAGAGGGAGGAAAGGATAAGAGAGCAACTGGTCTCACTCGCACGGTTTATAAGGCAGATTGAAAGTGGGCACGGAATGAGACTTGGATTACAGATACAGGATGCCAAAGGATTACAGATACGGGATGCTCCAGGACAGGACCACAGGCTTGGGATAGACAATAACTTTTGGAGGGGTGAGACAGAGAATACCATTTAAATAAAATGCAATACTACATGGATGGTTTGACAGTGCCAAGTGTCTCCTGCAAATTGACATCAGGAACCTGGACTGGTAAGTTTTGTTTCCCAGTTAAAAGGGCCAGCAGTTGTGTAAAACGGCCAGTGGCAGGGAGTGGCCTGCTGCCTGCTGAAATTCCAAAGGTAGCAGGATGCCGCCAGGACACAAAGTGCAAACATCAGCAAGTCTGGCTGGTATGACAGTAATACGTGCCTCCTGCGAACTATCAGGAAACTGGGCGGATGAGTTTTATTTCCCAGGGAAAAGGGCCAGCATTTGGGCCCAACCACCAGTGGCCCAGACAGGCCGGATGCCTGCTGAAATTCCAAAAGTCGCAGGATGCCACCCAGACCAATGTGCCACCATCAGCAATGGTGGCTGGTTTGAAAGATCCAAGTGCCTCCTGCAAACTGACATCAGGTACCTGGCCTGGTGAGTTTTGTTTCCCAGGGAAAAGGGTCAGGGTTCATGTTGAGGGGCAAGGGGCATGGAATGGACAACTGCCTGCTGAAATTCCAAAGGTGGCAGGATGCATCTCAGACGCAAGGTGCCACCAGAGGCAACTGCGGCTGGACTGACAGTGCACGTGCCTCCTGCAAACGGACATCAAGAACCAGGGATGATCAGTTTTGTTCCCCAGCAAAAAGGTCCACTGTTTTTTGCAAGGTGCCAAAGGCGCAGGATGGCCAGCTGCCTCCAGAAATTCCGAATGTCGCATGATGCCTCCCAGACGAAGGTACCAACATGAGCAACTGTGGCTGGTTTGACAGTGCCAAGTGCCTCCTGCAAACTGACATCAGGCATCTGGCCTGGTCAGATTTGTTTCCCAGGCAAAAGGCCCAGTGTTCGTTTGCAGGTGACAATGGCCCAGAGTGGCTGACTGACTACCAAAATTCCGAATATCGCAGGATGCCTCCGAGCGGCAAGCTGCCAGAAAATGCAACTGTGGCTGATTTTTACAGTGAAAAGTGCCTCCTGCAAACAGACAACAGGAACCTGGCCTGGTGACTTTTGTTTCTCTGGGGAAAGGCCATGGTTCGTGTCCAGTGTCCGGGGGCCTGGAGTGGCCGGCTGCCTGCTGAAATTCCGCACGGATGAGGATACATCCCAGATGCAAGTTGCCCCCACAGGCAACTGTGGCTGGTTTGACAGTGCCAAGTGCCACCTGTAAACTGACATCAGGAACCTGGCCTGGTGACTTTTGTTTCTCTGGGGAAAGTCCATCATTCATGTCCAGGGCCCTGTGGCCGGGAGTGGCTGGCTGCCTGCTGAAATTCCGCACGGATGATGATACCTCCCAGATGCAAGGTGCCCCCAGAGGCAACTGTGGCTGGTTTGACAGTGCCAAGAGCCACCTGCAAACTGACATCAGGAACCTGGCCTGCTGACTTTTGTTTCTCTGGGGAAAGGCCACGGTTCATGTCCAGGGCCTTGCGGCCCGGAGTTGCCGGCTTCCTGCTGAAATTCCGCAAGGATCAGGATAACTCCAGGACCGAAAGTACCACCACAGGAAACTGTGGCTAGTTTGACAGTGCCAAGTGCCTCCTGCAAACTGACATCAGGAACCTGGCCTGGTGACTTTTGTTTCTCTGGGGAAAAGCCATGGATCATGTCCAGGGCCTGGTGGCCCGGAGTGGCCGACTGCCTGCTGAAATTCCTCACGGTGGAGGATTCCGCCTAGATGCAAGGTGCCGCCACTGGCACCTGTGGCTGGTTTGACAGTGCCAAGTGCCTCCTGCAAACTGACATCAGCAACCTGGCCTGGTGAATTTTGTTTCCCTGGGGAAAGGCCACCATTCATGGCCAGGGCAGTGTGGCCCGGAGTGGCCGGATGCCTGCTGAAATTCCGAATGGATCCGTATACCGCCGAGATGCAAGGTGCCGCCACAGGCAACAGTGGCTGGTTTGACAGTGCCATGTGCCTCCTGCAAACTGATATCGGGAACCTGGCCTGGTGACTTTTGTTTCTCTGGGGAAAGGCCATCATTCTTGTTCGAGGCCTGCAGGCCCGGATTGGCTGGCTGCCTGCTGAATTTCCGCACAGTTGAGGATGCCTCCCAGATGCAAGGTGCTCTCAGAGGCAACTGTGGCTGGTTTGACAGTGCCAAGTGCCTCCTGCAAACTGACATCAGGAACCTGGCCTGGTGACTTTTGTTTCTCTGGGGAAAGGCAATGGTTCCTCTCCAGGGCCCGGTGGCTCGAGTGGCCGGCTGCCTGCTGAAATTCCGAAGGGATCAGAATACCGCCTAGATGGAAGGTGCCGCCACAGGCAACAGTGGCTGGTTTGACAGTGCCAAGTGCCTCCTGCAAACTTATATCAGGAACCTGGCCTGGTGACTTTTGTTTCTCTGGGGAAAGGCCATGGTTCATGTCCAGGGCCTGGTGGCCCGGAGTGGCCGACTGCTTGCAGAAATTCCGCACGGTGGAGGATTCCGCCTAGATGCAAGGTGCCGCCACTGGCAACAGTGGCTGGTTTGACAGTGCCAAGTGCCACCTGCAAACTGACATCAGGAACCTGGCCTGGTGACTTTTGTTTCTCTGATGAAAGGCCACCGTTCATGGCCCTAACCGGGTGGCCCAGAGTGGCCGGCTGCCTGCTGAAATTCCGAACGGATCAGGATACCTCCGAGATTCAAGGTGCTCCCACAGGCAACTGTGGCTGGTTTGACAGTGCCAAGTGCCTCCTGCAAACAGATATCGGGAAACTGGCCTGGTGACTTTTGTTTCTCTGATGAAAGGCCATCATTCTAGTTCGAGGCCTGCAGGCCCGGATTGGCCAGCTGCCTGCTGAAATTCCGAACGGATCAGGATACCTCCCAGATGAAATGTGCCCACACAGGCACCTGTGGCTGGTTTGACAGTGCCAAGTGCCTCCTGCAAACTGATATCGGGAACCTGGCCTGGTGACTTTTGTTTCTCTGGGGAAAGGCCATCATTTTTGTTCGAGGCCTGCTGGCCCGGATTGGCTGGCTGCCTGGTGAATTTCCGCACAGTTGAGGATACCTCCCAGATGCAACATGCTCCCACAGGCAACTGCGGCTGGTTTGACAGTGCCAAGTGCCTCCTGCAAACTGACATCAGGAACCTGGCCTGGTGACTTTTGTTTCTCTGGGGAAAGGCCATGGTTCCTCTCCAGGGCCCGGTGGCTCGAGTGGCCGGCTGCCTGCTGAAATTCCGCACGGATCAGGATGTCTCCCAGATGCGAGGTGCTCCCACAGGCAACTGTGGCTGGTTTGACAGTGCCAAGTGCCTCCTGCAAACTGACATCAGGAACGTGGCCTGGTGATTTTTGTTTCTCTTTGGAAAGGCCATTGTACGTGTGCAGGGCAAGCTTCCCGGAGTGGCTGGCCGCCTGCTGAAATTCAGCACGGATCAGGGTACCTACGAGACAGATAGTACCACCACAGGCAACAGTGGCTGGTTTGACAGTGCCAAGTGCCTGCTGCAAACTGACATCAGGAACCCGGCCTGGTGACTTTTGTTTCTCTGGGGAAAGGCCATGGTTCGTGTCCAGTGCCCGGTGGCCTGGAGTGGCCAGCTCCCTGCTGAAATTCCGCATGGATCAGAATACCGCCGAGATGTAAGGTGCCGCCACAGGCAACAGTGGCTGGTTTGACAGTGCCAAGTGCCTCCTGCAAACTGACATCAGGAACCTGGCCTGGTGATTTTTGTTTCTCTTTGGAATGACCATTGTACGTGTCCAGGGCCTGGTGGCCCGGAGAGGCCGGCCGCCAGCTGAAATTCCGCACGGTTGAGGTTACGCCCCAGATGCAAGGTGCCCCCACAGGCAACTGTGGCTGGTTTGACAGTGCCAAGTGCCTCCTGCAAACTGACATCAGGAACCTGGCCTGGTGACTTTTGTTTCTCTGGGGAAAGGCCATGTTTCGTGTCCATTGTCCGGTGGCCTGGAGTGGCCGGCTGCATGCTGAAATTTCGCACGGATGAGGATATATCCCAGATGCAATTTGCCCCCACAGGCAACTGTGGCTGGTTTGACATTGCCAAGTGCCACCTGTAAACTGACATCAGGAACCTGGCCTGGTGACTTTTGTTTCTCTGGGGAAAGGCCACGGTTCATGTCCAGGGCCTTGCGGCCCGGAGTGGCCAGCTGCCTGCTGAAATTCCGCACGGTTGAGGATACCTCCCAGATGCAAGGTGCCCCCAGAGGCAACTGTGGCTGGTTTGACAGTGCCAAGTGCCTCCTGCAAACTGACATCAGGAACCTGGCCTGGTGACTTTTGTTTCTCTATGGAAGGGCCATCATTCTTTTCCGGGGCCCAGAGTGGCCGGAGTGTCCGGCTGCCTGCTGAAATTCCACACGGTTGAGGATACCTCCCAGATGCAAGGTGTCCCCACAGGCAACTGTGGCTTGTTTGACAGTGCCAAGTGCCTCCTGCCAACTGACATCAGGAACCTGGCCTGGTGACTTTTGTTTCTCTGGGGAAAGGCCATCGTTCATCTCCAGGGCCCGCTGGCCCGGAGTGGCCGGCTGCCTGCTGAAATTCCGCATGGATCAGGATGCCTCCCAGATGAAAAATGCCCCCAGGGGCAACTGTGGCTGGTTTGACAGTGCCAAGTGCCTCCTGCAAACTGACATCAGGAACCTGGCCTGGTAAGTTTTGTTTCTCTGGGGATTGGCCATCATTCTTGTCCGGGGCACGGTGGCCCGGAGTGGCCGGCTGCCTGCTGAAATTCCGCAAGGATCAGGATACCTTCCAGACCGAAAGTACCAAACAAGGCAACTGCGTCTGGTTTGACAGTGCCAAGTGCCTCCTGCAAACTGACGTCAGGAACCCGGCCTGGTGACTTTTGTTTCTCTGGGGAAAGGCCATGGTTCGTGTCCAGTGCCCTGTGGCCTGGAGTGGCTGGCTGCCTGCTGAAATTCCGCACGGATGATGATACCTCCCAGATGCAAGGTGCCCACACAGGCAACTGTGGCTGGTTTGACAGTGCCAAGTGCCACCTGCAAACTGACATCAGAACCTGGCCTGGTGACTTTTGTTTCTCTGGGGAAAGGCCACGGTTCATGTCCATGGCCTTGCGGCCCGGAGCTGCCGGCTCCCTGCTGAAATTCAGCACGGATCAGGATACCTCCCAGACAGATGGTACCACCCAAGGCAAATGTGGCTGGTTTGACAGTGCCAAGTGCCTCCTGCAAACTGACATCAGGAACCTGGCCTGGTGACTTTTGTTTCTCTGGGGAAAGGCCATCGATCCTCTCTAGGGCCCGGTGGCCCGGAGTGGCCGGCTGCCTGCTGAAATTCCGAAGGGATCAGAATACCACCTTGATGTAACGTGCGGCCACAGGCAACAGTGGCTGGTTTGACAGTGCCAAGTGCCTCCTGCAAACTGACATCAGCAACCTGGCCTGGTGGCTTTTGTTTCTCTGGGTAAAGGCCATGGTTCATGTCCAGGGCCTGGTGGCCAGGAGTGGCCGGCTGCCTGCTGAAATTCTGCATGGATCAGGATGCCTCCCAGATGAATAATGCCCCCAGAGGAAACTGTGGCTGGTTTGACAGTGCCAAGTGCCTCCTGCAAACTGACATCAGGAACCTGGCCTGTTGACTTTTGTTTCTCTGGGTATTGGCCATCATTCTTGTCCGGGGCACGGTGGACCGGGGTGGCTGGCTGCCTGCTGAAATTCCGCACGGTTGAGGATACCTCCCAGATGCAAGGTGCCCCCACAGTCAACTGTGGCTGGTTTGACAGTGCCAAGTGCCTCCTGCAAACTGACATCAGGAACCTGGCCAGGTGACTTTTGTTTCTCTGGGGAAAGGCCATGGTTCATGTCCAGGGCCTGGTGGCCCGGAGTGGCCGGCTGCCTGCTGAAATTCCGAACGGATCAGGATACCGCTGAGATTCAAGCTGCTCCCACAGGCAACAGTGGCCTGTTTGACAGTGCCAAGTGCCTCCTGCAAACAGATATCGGGAACCTGGCCTCGTGACTTTTGTTTCTCTGGGAAAAGGCCATCATTCTAGTTCGAGGCCTGCAGGCCAGGGTTGGCCGGCTGCCTGCTGAAATTCCGAACGGATCAGGGTACCGCCGAGATTCAAGGTGCTCCCACAGGCAACTGTGGCTGGTTTGACAGTGCCAAGTGCCTCCTGCAAACTGACATCAGGAACCTGGCCTGGTAACTTTTGTTTCTCTGGGGAAAGGCCACCTTTCATGGCCAGGGCAGTGTGGCCCGGAGTGGCCGGATTCCTGCTGAAATTCCGAACGGATCCGTATACCGCCGAGATGAAAGGTGCCGCCACAGGCAACTGTGGCTGGTTTGACAGTGCCAAGTGCCTCCTGCAAACTGATATCGGGAACCTGGCCTGCTGAGTTTTGTTTCTCAGGGGAAAGGCCATCATTCTTGTCCGGGGCACGGTGGCCGGGAGTGGCCGGCTACCTGCTGAAATTCCGCACGGATGATGATACCTCCCAGACGCAAGGTGCCCCCACAGGCAACTGCGTCTGGTTTGACAGTGCCAAGTGCCTCCTGCAAACTGACATCAGGAACCTGGCCTGGTGACTTTTGTTTCTCTGGGGAAAGGCCACGGTTCATGTCCAGGGCCTGGTAGCCCGGAGCTGCTGGCTCCCTGCTGAAATTCAGCACGGATCAGGATACCTCCCAGAGAGATGGTACCACCACAGGCAACTGTGCCTGGTTTGACAGTGCCAAGTGCCTCATGCAAACTGACATCAGGAACCTGGCCTGGTGACTTTTGTTTCTCTGGGGAAAGGCCATCGATCCTCTCTAGGGCCCGGTGGCCCGGAGTGGCCGGCTGCCTGCTGAAATTCCGAAGGGATCAGAATACCGCCTAGATGTAAGGTGCGGCCACAGGCAACAGTGGCTGGTTTGACAGTGCCAAGTGCCTCCTGCAAACTGACATCAGGAACCTGGCCAGGTGACTTCTGTTTCTCTGATGAAAGGCCACTGTTCATGGCCCTGACCTGGTGGCCCGGAGTGGCCGGTTGCCTGCTGTAATTCCGAATGGATCAGGATACCGCTGAGATTCAAGGTGCTCCCAGAGGCAACTGTGGCTGGTTTGACAGTGCCAAGTGCCTCCTGCAAACTGATATCGGGAACCTGGCCTCGTGACTTTTGTTTCTCTGGGGAAAGGTCATCATTCTAGTTCGAGGCCTCCAGGCCCGGATTGGCCGGCTGCCTGCTGAAATTCCGCATGGATCAGGATACCGCCGAGATTCAAGGTGCTCCCACAGGCAACTGTGGCTGGTTTGACAGTGCCAAGTGCCTCCTGCAAACTGACATCAGGAACCTGGCCTGGTGACTTTTGTTTCTCTGGGGAAAGGCCACCTTTCATGGCCAGGGCAGTGTGGCCCGGAGTGGCCGGATTCCTGCTGAAATTCCGAACGGATCCGTATACCGCCGAGATGCAAGGTGCCGCCACAGGCAACAGTGGCTGGTTTGACAGTGCCATGTGCCTCCTGCAAACTGATATCGGGAACCTGGCCAGGTGACTTTTGTTTCTCTGGGGAAAGGCCATGGTTCATGTCCAGTGCCTGGTGGCCCGGAGTGGCTGGCCGCCTGCTGAAATTCCGCACGGATCAGGATACCTCCCAGAGAGATAGTACCACCACAGTCAATTGTGTCTGGTGTGACAGTGCCAAGTGCCTCCTGCCAACTGACATCAGCAACCTGGCCTGGTGACTTTTGTTTCTCTGGGGAAAGGCCATGGTTCATGTCCACGGCCTGGTGGCCCGGAGTGGCCGGCTGCCTGCTGAAATTCCGCACGAATGAGGATATATCCCAGATGAAAGGTACCCACACAGGCAACTGTGGCTGGTTTGACATCGCCAAGTGCCACCTGTAAACTGACATCAGGAACCTGGCCTGGTGACTTTTGTTTCTCTGGGGAAAAGCCATGGTTCATGTGCCGGGACTGGTGGACCGGAGTGGCCGGCCGCCTGCTGTAATTCCGCATGGATCAGGATACCTCCCAGACCGATAGTACCACCACAGGCAACTGTGGCTGGTTTGACAGTGCCAAGTGCCTCCTGCAAACTGAAATCAGGAACCTGCCCTGGTGACATTTGCTTCTCCGGGAAAAGGCCATCATTCTTGTCCGGGCCCCAGAGTGGCCGGAGTGGCCGGCTGCCTGCTGAAATTCCGCACGGTTGAGGATACCTCCCAGATGCAAGGTGCCCCCACAGGCAACTGTGGCCGGTTTGACAGTGCCAAGTGCCTCCTGCAAACTGACATCCGGAACCTGGCCTGGTGACTTTTGTTACTCAGGGGAATGGACATGGCTCATGTCCAGGGCCTGGTGGCCCGGAGTGGCAGGCTGCCTGCTGAAATTCCGCATGGATCAGGATGCCTCCCACATGAAAAATGCCCCCAGAGGCAACTGTGGCTGGTTTGACAGTGCCAAGTGCCTCCTGCAAACTGACATCAGGAACCTGGCCTGGTGACTTTTGTTTCTCTGGGGAAAGGCCATGGTTCATGTCCAGGGCTTGTTGGCCCGGAGTGGCTGGCTGCCTGCTGAAATTCCAAATGGATCAGGATACCTCCCAGACCGAAAGTACCACCACAGGCAACTGTGGCTGGTTTGACAGTGCCAAGTGCCTCCTGCAAACTGACATCAGGAACCTGGCCTGGTGACTTTTGTTTCTCTGGGGAAAGGCCATCATTCTTGTCCGGGCCCCAGAGTGGCCGGAGTGGCCGTCTGCCTGCTGAAATTCCGCACGGATCGGGATACATCCCAGTTGCAAGGTGCCACCACAGGCAACTGTGGCTGGTTTGACAGTGCCAAGAGCCACCTGCAAACTGACATCAGGAACCTGGCCTGGTGACTTTTGTTTCTCTGGGGAAAGGCCATTATTCTTGTCCGGGTCCCGGTGGCCCGGAGTGGCCGGCTGCCTGCTGAAATTCCTCACGGTTGAGGATACCTCCCAGATGCAAGGTGCCCCCAGAGGCAACTGCGTCTGGTTTGACAGTGCCAAGTGCCTCCTGCAAACTGACATCAGCAACCTGGCCTGGTGACTTTTGTTACTCAGGGGAATGGACATGGCTCATGTCCAGGGCCTGGTGGCCCGGAGTGGCAGGCTGCCTGCTGAAATTCCGCATGGATCAGGATGCCTCCCACATGAAAAATGCCCCCAGAGGCAACTGTGGCTGGTTTGACAGTGCCAAGTGCCTCCTGCAAACTGACATCAGGAACCTGGCCTGGTGACTTTTGTTTCTCTGGGGAAAGGCCATGGTTCATGTCCAGGGCTTGTTGGCCCGGAGTGGCTGGCTGCCTGCTGAAATTCCAAATGGATCAGGATACCTCCCAGACCGAAAGTACCACCACAGGCAACTGTGGCTGGTTTGACAGTGCCAAGTGCCTCCTGCAAACTGACATCAGGAACCTGGCCTGGTGACTTTTGTTTCTCTGGGGAAAGGCCATCATTCTTGTCCGGGCCCCAGAGTGGCCGGAGTGGCCGTCTGCCTGCTGAAATTCCGCACGGATCGGGATACATCCCAGTTGCAAGGTGCCACCACAGGCAACTGTGGCTGGTTTGACAGTGCCAAGAGCCACCTGCAAACTGACATCAGGAACCTGGCCTGGTGACTTTTGTTTCTCTGGGGAAAGGCCATTATTCTTGTCCGGGTCCCGGTGGCCCGGAGTGGCCGGCTGCCTGCTGAAATTCCTCACGGTTGAGGATACCTCCCAGATGCAAGGTGCCCCCAGAGGCAACTGCGTCTGGTTTGACAGTGCCAAGTGCCTCCTGCAAACTGACATCAGCAACCTGGCCTGGTGACTTTTGTTTCTCTGGGGAAAGGTCATGGTTCGTGTCCAGGGCCTGGGGGCTCGGAGTGGCCGGCTGCCTGCTGAAATTCCGCATGGATCAGGATGCCTCCCACAGGAAAAAAGCCCCGACAGGCAACTGTGGCTGGTTTGACAGTGCCAAGTGCCTCCTGCAAACTGACATCAGGAACCTGGCCTGGTGACTTTTGTTTCTCTGGGAAAAGGCCATAATTCTTTTCCGGGGCGCGGTGCACCGGAATGGCCGGCTGCCTGCTGAAATTCCGCATGGATCAGGATGCCTCCCACATGAAAAATGCCCCCAGAGGCAACTGCGGCTGGTTTGACAGTGCCAAGTGCCTCCTGCAAACAGACATCAGGAACCTGGCCTGGTGACTTTTGTTTCTCAGGGGAAAGGCCATGGTTCACGTCCAGGGCTTGGTGGCCCGGAGTGGCCGGCTGCCTGCTGAAATTCAGCATGGATCAGGATACCTCCCAGACCGAAAGTACCACCACAGGCAACTGTGGCTGGTTTGACAGTGCCAAGTGCCTCCTGTAAACTGACATCAGCAACCTGGCATGGTGACTTTTGTTTCTCTGGGGATAAGCCATGGTTCATGTCCAGGGCCTGGGGGCTCGGAGTGGCCGGCTGCCTGCTGAAATTCCGCATGGATCAGGATGCCTCCCACATGAAAAATGCCCCCAGAGGCAACTGCGTCTGGTTTGACAGTGCCAAGTGCCTCCTGCAAACTGACATCAGGAACCTGGCCTGGTGACTTTTGTTTGTCTGGGGAAAAGCCATGGTTCATGTCCCGGGCCTGGTGGCCCGGAGTGTCCGGCTGCCTGCTGAAATTCCAAATGGATCAGGATGCCTCCCACATGAAAAATACCCCCAGAGGCAACTGCGTCTGGTTTGACAGTGCCAAGTGCCTCCTGCAAACTGACATCAGCAACCTGGCCTGGTGGCTGTTGTTTCTCTGGGTAAAGGCCATGGTTCATGTCCAGGGCCTGGGGGCCTGGAGTGGCAGGCTGCCTGTTGAAATTCCGCATGGATCAGGATGCCTCCCAGATGAATAATGCGCCCAGAGGCAAGTGTGGCTGGTTTGACAGTGCCAAGTGCCTCCTGCAAACTGACATCAGGAACGTGGCCTGGTGACCTTTGTTTCTCTGGGGAAAAGCCATGGTTCATGTCCAGGGCTTGGTGGCCCGGAGTGGCCGGCCGCCTGCTGAAATTCCGCATGGATCAGGATGCCTCCCAGATGAAAAACGCCCCCACAGGCAACTGCGTCTGGTTTGACAGTGCCAAGTGCCTCCTGCAAACTGACATCAGGAACCTGGCCTGGTGACTTTTGTTTCTCTGGGTAAAGGCCATCGTTCATGTCCAGGGCCTTGTGGCCCGGAGTGGCCGGCTGCCTGCTGAAATTCCGCATGGATCAGGATGCCTCCGAGATGAAATGTGCCCCTACAGGCAACTGTGGCTGGTTTGACAGTGCCAAGTGCCTCCTGCAAACTGACATCAGCAACCTGGCCTGGTGACATTTGTTTCTCTGGGGAAAAGCCATGGTTCATGTCCAGGGCCTGGTGGCCCGGAGTGGCCGGCTGCCTGCTGAAATTCTGCATGGATCAGGATGCCGCCGAGATGGAAGGTGCCACCACAGGCAACTGCGGTTGGTTTGACAGTGCCAAGTGCCTCCTGCAAACTGACATCAGGAACCGAGCCTGGTGCCTTTTGTTTCTCTGGGGAAAAGCCATGGTTCATGTCCGGGGCAGCGTGGCCCGGAGTGGCCGGCTGCCTGCTGAAATTCCGCATGGATCAGGATGCGTCTCAGATGAAATATGCCCCCACAAGCAACTGTGGCTGGTTTGACAGTGCCAAGTGCCTCCTGCAAACTGACATCAGGAACCTGGCCTGGTGACTTTTGTTTCTCAGGGGAATGGACATGGCTCATGTCCAGGGCCTGGTGGCCCGGAGTGGCTGGCTGCCTGCTGAAATTCCGCATGGATCAGGATGCCTCCCAGATGAAAAATGCCCCCAGAGGCAACTGTGGCTGGTTTGACAGTGCCAAGTGCCTCCTGCAAACAGGCATCAGCGACCTGGCCTGCTGAGTTCTGTTTCTCTGGGGAAAGGCCATCGTTCTTGTCCGGGGCACTGTTGCACGGAGTGGCTGGCTGCCTGCTGAAATTCCACACGGTTGAGGATACCTCCCAGATGCAAGGTGGCCCCACAGACAACTGTGGCTGGTTTGACAGTGCCAAGAGCCACCTGCAAACTGACATCAGGATCCTGGCCTGGTGACTTTTGTTTCTCTGGGGAAAGGCCATCATTCTTGTCCAGGGCCTGGTGGCCCGGAGTGGCCGGCTGCCTGCTGAAATTCCGCATGGATCAGGATGCCTCCCAGATGAAAAATGACCCCAGAGGAAACTGCGTCAGGTTTGACAGTGCCAAGTGCCTCCTGCAAACTGACATCAGGAACCTGGCCTGGTGACCTTTGTTTCTCTGGGGAAAAGCCATGGTTCATGTCCAGGGCTTGGTGGCCCGGAGTGGCCGGCCGCCTGCTGAAATTCCGCATGGATCAGGATGCCTCCCAGATGAAAAACGCCCCCACAGGCAACTGCGTCTGGTTTGACAGTGCCAAGTGCCTCCTGCAAACTGACATCAGGAACCTGGCCTGGTGACTTTTGTTTCTCTGGGTAAAGGCCATCGTTCATGTCCAGGGCCTTGTGGCCCGGAGTGGCCGGCTGCCTGCTGAAATTCAGCATGGATCAGGATACCTCCCAGACCGAAAGTACCACCACAGGCAACTGTGGCTGGTTTGACAGTGCCAAGTGCCTCCTGCAAACTGACATCAGCAACCTGGCCTGGTGACTTTTGTTTCTCTGGGGAAAAGCCATGGTTCATGTCCAGGGCCTGGGGGCTCGGAGTGGCCGGCTGCCTGCTGAAATTCCGCATGGATCAGGATGCCTCCCACATGAAAAATGCCCCCAGAGGCAACTGCGTCTGGTTTGACAGTGCCAAGTGCCTCCTGCAAACTGACATCAGGAACCTGGCCTGGTGACTTTTGTTTGTCTGGGGAAAAGCCATGGTTCATGTCCTGGGCCTGGTGGCCCGGAGTGTCCGGCTGCCTGCTGAAATTCCGCATGGATCAGGATGCCTCCCACATGAAAAATACCCCCAGAGGCAACTGCGTCTGGTTTGACAGTGCCAAGTGCCTCCTGCAAACTGACATCAGCAACCTGGCCTGGTGGCTGTTGTTTCTCTGGGTAAAGGCCATGGTTCATGTCCAGGGCCTGGGGGCCTGGAGTGGCAGGCTGCCTGTTGAAATTCCGCATGGATCAGGATGCCTCCCAGATGAATAATGCGCCCAGAGGCAACTGTGGCTGGTTTGACAGTGCCAAGTGCCTCCTGCAAACTGACATCAGGAACCTGGCCTGGTGACCTTTGTTTCTCTGGGGAAAAGCCATGGTTCATGTCCAGGGCTTGGTGGCCCGGAGTGGCCGGCCGCCTGCTGAAATTCCGCATGGATCAGGATGCCTCCCAGATGAAAAACGCCCCCACAGGCAACTGCGTCTGGTTTGACAGTGCCAAGTGCCTCCTGCAAACTGACATCAGGAACCTGGCCTGGTGACTTTTGTTTCTCTGGGTAAAGGCCATCGTTCATGTCCAGGGCCTTGTGGCCCGGAGTGGCCGGCTGCCTGCTGAAATTCCGCATGGATCAGGATGCCTCCCAGATGAAAAATGCCCCCACAGGCAACTGTGGCTGGTTTGACAGTGCCAAGTGCCTCCTGCAAACTGACATCAGCAACCTGGCCTGGTGACATTTGTTTCTCTGGGGAAAAGCCATGGTTCATGTCCAGGGCCTGGTGGCCCGGAGTGGCCGGCTGCCTGCTGAAATTCTGCATGGATCAGGATGCCGCCGAGATGGAAGGTGCCACCACAGGCAACTGCGTCTGGTTTGACAGTGCCAAGTGCCTCCTGCAAACTGACATCAGGAACCGAGCCTGGTGCCTTTTGTTTCTCTGGGGAAAGGCCATGGTTCATGTCCGGGGCAGCGTGGCCCGGAGTGGCCGGCTGCCTGCTGAAATTCCGCATGGATCAGGATGCGTCTCAGATGAAATATGCCCCCACAAGCAACTGTGGCTGGTTTGACAGTGCCAAGTGCCTCCTGCAAACTGACATCAGGAACCTGGCCTGGTGACTTTTGTTTCTCAGGGGAATGGACATGGCTCATGTCCAGGGCCTGGTGGCCCGGAGTGGCTGGCTGCCTGCTGAAATTCCGCATGGATCAGGATGCCTCCCAGATGAAAAATGCCCCCAGAGGCAACTGTGGCTGGTTTGACAGTGCCAAGTGCCTCCTGCAAACAGGCATCAGCGACCTGGCCTGCTGAGTTCTGTTTCTCTGGGGAAAGGCCATCGTTCTTGTCCGGGGCACTGTTGCCCGGAGTGGCTGGCTGCCTGCTGAAATTCCACACGGTTGAGGATACCTCCCAGATGCAAGGTGGCCCCACAGACAACTGTGGCTGGTTTGACAGTGCCAAGAGCCACCTGCAAACTGACATCAGGATCCTGGCCTGGTGACTTTTGTTTCTCTGGGGAAAGGCCATCATTCTTGTCCAGGGCCTGGTGGCCCGGAGTGGCCGGCTGCCTGCTGAAATTCCGCATGGATCAGGATGCCTCCCAGATGAAAAATGACCCCAGAGGAAACTGCGTCAGGTTTGACAGTGCCAAGTGCCTCCTGCAAACTGACATCAGGAACCTGGCCTGGTGACCTTTGTTTCTCTGGGGAAAAGCCATGGTTCATGTCCAGGGCTTGGTGGCCCGGAGTGGCCGGCCGCCTGCTGAAATTCCGCATAGATCAGGATGCCTCCCAGATGAAAAACGCCCCCACAGGCAACTGCGTCTGGTTTGACAGTGCCAAGTGCCTCCTGCAAACTGACATCAGGAACCTGGCCTGGTGACTTTTGTTTCTCTGGGTAAAGGCCATCATTCATGTCCAGGGCCTTGTGGCCAGGATTGGCCGGCTGCCTGCTGAAATTCCGCATGGATCAGGATGCCTCCGAGATGAAATGTGCCCCTACAGGCAACTGTGGCTGGTTTGACAGTGCCAAGTGCCTCCTGCAAACTGACATCAGCAACCTGGCCTGGTGACATTTGTTTCTCTGGGGAAAAGCCATGGTTCATGTCCAGGGCCTGGTGGCCCGGAGTGGCCGGCTGCCTGCTGAAATTCCGCATGGATCAGGATGCCTCCCACATGAAAAATGCCCCCAGAGGCAACTGTGGCTGGTTTGACAGTGCCAAGTGCCTCCTGCAAACTGACATCAGGAACCTGGCCTGGTGACTTTTGTTTCTCTGGGGAAAGGCCATGGTTCATGTCCAGGGCTTGTTGGCCCGGAGTGGCTGGCTGCCTGCTGAAATTCCAAATGGATCAGGATACCTCCCAGACCGAAAGTACCACCACAGGCAACTGTGGCTGGTTTGACAGTGCCAAGTGCCTCCTGCAAACTGACATCAGGAACCTGGCCTGGTGACTTTTGTTTCTCTGGGGAAAGGCCATCATTCTTGTCCGGGCCCCAGAGTGGCCGGAGTGGCCGTCTGCCTGCTGAAATTCCGCACGGATCGGGATACATCCCAGTTGCAAGGTGCCACCACAGGCAACTGTGGCTGGTTTGACAGTGCCAAGAGCCACCTGCAAACTGACATCAGGAACCTGGCCTGGTGACTTTTGTTTCTCTGGGGAAAGGCCATTATTCTTGTCCGGGTCCCGGTGGCCCGGAGTGGCCGGCTGCCTGCTGAAATTCCGCACGGCTGAGGATACCTCCCAGATGCAAGGTGCCCCCAGAGGCAACTGCGTCTGGTTTGACAGTGCCAAGTGCCTCCTGCAAACTGACATCAGCAACCTGGCCTGGTGACTTTTGTTTCTCTGGGGAAAGGTCATGGTTCGTGTCCAGGGCCTGGGGGCTCGGAGTGGCCGGCTGCCTGCTGAAATTCCGCATGGATCAGGATGCCTCCCACAGGAAAAAAGCCCCGACAGGCAACTGCGTCTCGTTTGACAGTGCCAAGTGCCTCCTGCAAACTGACATCAGGAACCTGGCCTGGTGACTTTTGTTTCTCTGGGAAAAGGCCATAATTCTTTTCCGGGGCGCGGTGCACCGGAATGGCCGGCTGCCTGCTGAAATTCCGCATGGATCAGGATGCCTCCCACATGAAAAATGCCCCCAGAGGCAACTGCGGCTGGTTTGACAGTGCCAAGTGCCTCCTGCAAACAGACATCAGGAACCTGGCCTGGTGACTTTTGTTTCTCAGGGGAAAGGCCATCACTCTTGTCCGGGCCCCAGAGTGGCCGGAGTGGCCGGCTGCCTGATGAAATTCCTCACGGTTGAGGATGCCTCCCACATGAAAAATGCCCCCACAGGCAACTGCGTCTGGTTTGACAGTGCCAAGTGCCTCCTGCAAACTGACATCAGGAACCTGGCCTGGTGACTTTTGTTTGTCTGGGGAAAAGCCATGGTTCAAGTCCAGGGCCTGGTGGCCCGGAGTGGCCGGCTGCCTGCTGAAATTCCGCCCGGATCAGGATGCCTCCCAGATGAAAAATGCCCCCAGAGGCAACTGTGGCTGGTTTGACCGTGCCAAGTGCCTCCTGCAAACTGACATCAGCAACCTGGCCTGGTGCCTTTTGTTACTTAGGGGAATGGACATGGCTCATGTCCAGGGCCTGGTGGCCCGGCGTGTCCGGCTGCCTGCTGAAATTCCGCATGGATCAGGATGCCTCCCAGATGAAAAATGCCCCCAGAGGAAACTGCGTCTGGTTTGACAGTGCCAAGTGCCTCCTGCAAACTGACATCAGGAACCTGGCCTGGTGACTTTTGTTTCTCTGATGACAGGCCATCATTCTTGTCCGGGGCACGGTTGCCCGGAGTGGCTGGCTGCCTGCTGAAATTCCGCACGGTTGAGGATACCTCCCAGATGCAAGGTGGCCCCACAGACAACTGTGGCTGGTTTGACAGTGCCAAGTGCCTCCTGCAAACTGACATCAGGAACCTGGCCTGGTGACTTTTGTTTCTCTGGGTAAAGGCCATGGTTCATGTACAGGGCCTTGTGGCCAGGATTGGCCGGCTGCCTGCTGAAATTCCGCATGGATCAGGATGCCTCCGAGATGAAATGTGCCCTTACAGGCAACTGTGGCCGGTTTGACAGTGCCAAGTGCCTCCTGCAAACTGACATCAGCAACCTGGCCTGCTGACTTTTGTTTCTCTGGGTAAAAGCCATGGTTCATGTCCAGGGCCTGGTGGCCCGGAGTGGCCGGCTGCCTGCTGAAATTCCGTATGGATCAGGATGCCTCCCATACGAAAAAAGCCCCGATAGGCAACTGCGGCAGGTTTGATAGTGCCAAGTGCCTCCTGCAAACTGACATCAGGAACCTGGCCTGGTGACTTTTGTTTCTCTGGGAAAAGGCCATGGTTCATGTCCAGGGCCTTGTGGCCAGGAGTGGCTGGCTGCCTGCTGAAATTCCGCATGGATCAGGATACCTCCCAGACCGAAAGTACCACCACAGGCAACTGTGGCTGGTTTGACAGTGCCAAGTGCCTCCTGCAAACAGACATCAGCGACCTGGCCTGCTGAGTTCTGTTTCTCTGGGGAAAGGCCATCGTTCCACTCCAGGGCCCGGTGGCTCGAATGGCAGGCTGCCTGCTGAAATTCCACATGGATCAGGATGCCTCCCAGATGAATAATGCCCCCAGAGGAAACAGTGGCTGGTTTGACAGTGCAAAGTGCCTCCTGCAAACTGACATCAGGAACCTGGCCTGGTGACTTTTGTTTCTCTGGGGAAAAGCCATGCTTCATGTCCAGGGCCTGGTGGCCCGGAGTGGCCGGCCGCCTGCTGAAATTCTGCATGGATCAGGATGCCGCCGAGATGGAAGGTGCCACCACAGGCAACTGCGGTTGGTTTGACAGTGCCAAGTGCCTCCTGCAAACTGACATCAGGAACCGAGCCTGGTGCCTTTTGTTTCTCTGGGGAAAGGCCATGGTTCATGTCCGGGGCAGCGTGGCCCGGAGTGGCCGGCTGCCTGCTGAAATTCCGCATGGATCAGGATGCGTCTCAGATGAAATATGCCCCCACAAGCAACTGTGGCTGGTTTGACAGTGCCAAGAGCCACCTGCAAACTGACATCAGGAACCTGGCCTGGTGACTTTTGTTTCTCTGGGGAAAGGCCATTATTCTTGTCCGGGTCCCGGTGGCCCGGAGTGGCCGGCTGCCTGCTGAAATTCCGCACGGCTGAGGATACCTCCCAGATGCAAGGTGCCCCCAGAGGCAACTGCGTCTGGTTTGACAGTGCCAAGTGCCTCCTGCAAACTGACATCAGCAACCTGGCCTGGTGACTTTTGTTTCTCTGGGGAAAGGTCATGGTTCGTGTCCAGGGCCTGGGGGCTCGGAGTGGCCGGCTGCCTGCTGAAATTCCGCATGGATCAGGATGCCTCCCACAGGAAAAAAGCCCCGACAGGCAACTGCGTCTCGTTTGACAGTGCCAAGTGCCTCCTGCAAACTGACATCAGGAACCTGGCCTGGTGACTTTTGTTTCTCTGGGAAAAGGCCATAATTCTTTTCCGGGGCGCGGTGCACCGGAATGGCCGGCTGCCTGCTGAAATTCCGCATGGATCAGGATGCCTCCCACATGAAAAATGCCCCCAGAGGCAACTGCGGCTGGTTTGACAGTGCCAAGTGCCTCCTGCAAACAGACATCAGGAACCTGGCCTGGTGACTTTTGTTTCTCAGGGGAAAGGCCATGGTTCACGTCCAGGGCTTGGTGGCCCGGAGTGGCCGGCTGCCTGCTGAAATTCAGCATGGATCAGGATACCTCCCAGACCGAAAGTACCACCACAGGCAACTGTGGCTGGTTTGACAGTGCCAAGTGCCTCCTGCAAACTGACATCAGCAACCTGGCCTGGTGACTTTTGTTTCTCTGGGGAAAAGCCATGGTTCATGTCCAGGGCCTGGGGGCTCGGAGTGGCCGGCTGCCTGCTGAAATTCCGCATGGATCAGGATGCCTCCCACATGAAAAATGCCCCCAGAGGCAACTGCGTCTGGTTTGACAGTGCCAAGTGCCTCCTGCAAACTGACATCAGCAACCTGGCCTGGTGACTTTTGTTTGTCTGGGGAAAAGCCATGGTTCATGTCCCGGGCCTGGTGGCCCGGAGTGTCCGGCTGCCTGCTGAAATTCCAAATGGATCAGGATGCCTCCCACATGAAAAATACCCCCAGAGGCAACTGCGTCTGGTTTGACAGTGCCAAGTGCCTCCTGCAAACTGACATCAGCAACCTGGCCTGGTGGCTGTTGTTTCTCTGGGTAAAGGCCATGGTTCACGTCCAGGGCCTGGGGGCCTGGAGTGGCAGGCTGCCTGTTGAAATTCCGCATGGATCAGGATGCCTCCCAGATGAATAATGCGCCCAGAGGCAACTGTGGCTGGTTTGACAGTGCCAAGTGCCTCCTGCAAACTGACATCAGCAACCTGGCCTGGTGAGTTTTGTTTCTCAGGGGAAAGGCCATCATTCTTGTCCGGGGCCTGGTGGCCCGGAGTGGCTGGCTGCCTGCTGAAATTCCAAATGGATCAGGATACCTCCCAGACCGAAAGTACGACCAGAGGCAACTGTGGCTGGTTTGACAGTGCCAAGTGCCTCCTGCAAACTGACATCAGGAACCTGGCCTGGTGACTTTTGTTTCTCTGGGGAAAGGCCATCATTCTTGTCCGGGCCCCAGAGTGGCCGGAGTGGCCGGCTGCCTGATGAAATTCCTCACGGTTGAGGATGCCTCCCAGATGAAAAATGCCCCCACAGGCAACTGCGTCTGGTTTGACAGTGCCAAGTGCCTCCTGCAAACTGACATCAGGAACCTGGCCTGGTGACTTTTGTTTCTCTGGGGAAAAGCCATGGTTCAAGTCCAGGGCCTGGTGGCCCGGAGTGGCCGGCTGCCTGCTGAAATTCCGCCCGGATCAGGATGCCTCCCAGATGAAAAATGCCCCCAGAGGCAACTGCGGCTGGTTTGACCGTGCCAAGTGCCTCCTGCAAACTGACATCAGGAACCTGGCCAGGTGACTTTTGTTTCTCTGGGTAAAGGCCATCGTTCATGTCCAGGGCCTTGTTGCCCGGAGTGGCCGGCTGCCTGCTGAAATTCCGCATGGATCAGGATGCCTCCGAGATGAAATGTGCCCCTACAGGCAACTGTGGCTGGTTTGACAGTGCCAAGTGCCTCCTGCAAACTGACATCAGCAACCTGGCCTGGTGACATTTGTTTCTCTGGGGAAAAGCCATGGTTCATGTCCAGGGCCTGGTGGCCCGGAGTGGCCGGCTGCCTGCTGAAATTCCGCATGGATCAGGATGCCTCCCACATGAAAAATGCCCCCAGAGGCAACTGTGGCTGGTTTGACAGTGCCAAGTGCCTCCTGCAAACTGACATCAGGAACCTGGCCTGGTGACTTTTGTTTCTCTGGGGAAAGGCCATGGTTCATGTCCAGGGCTTGTTGGCCCGGAGTGGCTGGCTGCCTGCTGAAATTCCAAATGGATCAGGATACCTCCCAGACCGAAAGTACCACCACAGGCAACTGTGGCTGGTTTGACAGTGCCAAGTGCCTCCTGCAAACTGACATCAGGAACCTGGCCTGGTGACTTTTGTTTCTCTGGGGAAAGGCCATTATTCTTGTCCGGGTCCCGGTGGCCCGGAGTGGCTGGCTGCCTGCTGAAATTCCTCACGGTTGAGGATACCTCCCAGATGCAAGGTGCCCCCAGAGGCAACTGCGTCTGGTTTGACAGTGCCAAGTGCCTCCTGCAAACTGACATCAGCAACCTGGCCTGGTGACTTTTGTTTCTCTGGGGAAAGGTCATGGTTCGTGTCCAGGGCCTGGGGGCTCGGAGTGGCCGGCTGCCTGCTGAAATTCCGCATGGATCAGGATGCCTGCCACAGGAAAAAAGCCCCGACAGGCAACTGCGTCTCGTTTGACAGTGCCAAGTGCCTCCTGCAAACTGACATCAGGAACCTGGCCTGGTGACTTTTGTTTCTCTGGGAAAAGGCCATAATTCTTTTCCGGGGCGCGGTGCACCGGAATGGCCGGCTGCCTGCTGAAATTCCGCATGGATCAGGATGCCTCCCACATGAAAAATGCCCCCAGAGGCAACTGCGGCTGGTTTGACAGTGCCAAGTGCCTCCTGCAAACAGACATCAGGAACCTGGCCTGGTGACTTTTGTTTCTCAGGGGAAAGGCCATGGTTCACGTCCAGGGCTTGGTGGCCCGGAGTGGCCGGCTGCCTGCTGAAATTCAGCATGGATCAGGATACCTCCCAGACCGAAAGTACCACCAGAGGCAACTGTGGCTGGTTTGACAGTGCCAAGTGCCTCTTGCAAACTGACATCAGGAACCTGGCCTGGTGACTTTTGTTTCTCTGGGGAAAAGCCATGGTTCATGTCCAGGGCCTGGTGGCCCGGAGTGGCCGGCTGCCTGCTGAAATTCCACATGGATCAGGATGCCTCCCACATGAAAAATGCCCCCAGAGGCAACTGCGTCTGGTTTGACAGTGCCAAGTGCCTCCTGCAAACTGACATCAGGAACCTGGCCTGGTGACTTTTGTTTGTCTGGGGAAAAGCCATGGTTCATGTCCCGGGCCTGGTGGCCCGGAGTGTCCGGCTGCCTGCTGAAATTCCAAATGGATCAGGATGCCTCCCACATGAAAAATACCCCCAGAGGCAACTGCGTCTGGTTTGACAGTGCCAAGTGCCTCCTGCAAACTGACATCAGCAACCTGGCCTGGTGGCTGTTGTTTCTCTGGGTAAAGGCCATGGTTCATGTCCAGGGCCTGGGGGCCTGGAGTGGCAGGCTGCCTGTTGAAATTCCGCATGGATCAGGATGCCTCCCAGATGAATAATGCGCCCAGAGGCAACTGTGGCTGGTTTGACAGTGCCAAGTGCCTCCTGCAAACTGACATTAGCAACCTGGCCTGGTGAGTTTTGTTTCTCAGGGGAAAGGCCATGGTTCTTGTCCGGGCCCCAGAGTGGCCGGAGTGGCCGGCTGCCTGATGAAATTCCACACGGTTGAGGATGCCTCCCAGATGAAAAATGCCCCCACAGGCAACTGCGTCTGGTTTGACAGTGCCAAGTGCCTCCTGCAAACTGACATCAGGAACCTGGCCTGGTGACTTTTGTTTCTCCGGGGAAAAGCCATGGTTCAAGTCCAGGGCCTGGTGGCCCGGAGTGGCCGGCTGCCTGCTGAAATTCCGCATGGATCAGGATGCCTCCCAGATGAAAAATGCCCCCAGAGGCAACTGCGGCTGGTTTGACCGTGCCAAGTGCCTCCTGCAAACTGACATCAGGAACCTGGCCTGGTGAGTTTTGTTTCTCAGGGGAAAGGCTTTCATTCTTGTCCAGTGCCCGGTGTCCTGGTGTGGCCGGCTGCCTGCTGAAATTCCAAATGGATCAGGATACCTCCGAGATGCAAGGAGCCCCCACAGGCAAATGCGTCTAGTTCGACAGTGCCAAGTGCCTCCTGCAAACTGACATCAGGAACCTGGCCTGGTGACTTTTGTTTCTCTGGGGAATGGCCATGGTTCATGTCCACGGCCTGGTGGCCCGGAGTGGCAGGCTGCCTGCTGAAATTCCGCATGAATCAGGATGCCTTCCAGATGAAAAATGCCCCCAGAGGCAACTGCGGCTGGTTTGACAGTGCCAAGTGCCTCCTGCAAACTGACATCAGGAACCTGTCCTGGTGATTTTTGTTTCTCTGTGGAAAGGCCATCATTCTTTTCCGGGTCCCGGTGGACCGGAGTGGCCGGCTGCCTGCTGAAATTCCGCACGGATCAGGATGCCTCCCAGACCGAATGTACCACCCAAGGCAAATGTGGCTGGTTTGACAGTGCCAAGTGCCTCCTGCAAACAGACATCAGCGACCTGGCCTGCTGAGTTCTGTTTCTCTGGGGAAAGGCCATCCTTCCTCTCCAGGGCCCGGTGGCTCGAATGGCAGGCTGCCTGCTGAAATTCCACATGGATCAGGATGCCTCCCAGATGAAAAATGCCCCCAGAGGAAACTGTGGCTGGTTTGACAGTGCCAAGTGCCTCCTGCAAACTGACATCAGGCACCTGGCCTGGTGACTTTTGTTTCTCTGGGGAAAAGCCATGGTTCATGTCCAGGGCCTGGTGGCCTGGAGTGGCCGGCTGCCTGCTGAAATTCCGCATGGATCAGGATGCCTCCCAGATGAAAAATGCCCCCAGAGGCAACTGCGTCTGGTTTGACAGTGCCAAGTGCCTCCTGCAAACTGACATCAGGAACCTGGCCTGGTGATTTTTGTTTCTCTTTGGAATGACCATTGTACTTGTCCAGGGTCCGGTGGACCGGTGTGGCTGGCTGCCTGCTGAAATTCCGCACGGTTGAGTATACCTCCCAGATGCAAGGTGCCCCCACAGGCAACTGTGGCTGGTTTGACAGTGCCAAGTGCCTCCTGCAAACTGACATCAGGAACCTGGCCTGGTGACTTTTGTTTCTCTGGGGAAAGGCCATGGTTCATGTCCACGGCCTGGTGGCCCGGAGTGGCCGGCTGCCTGCTGAAATTCCGCATGGATCAGGATGCCTCCCAGATGAAAAATGCCCCCAGAGGAAACTGCGTCTGGTTTGACAGTGCCAAGTGCCTCCTGCAAACTGACATCAGGAACCTGGCCTGGTGACTTTTGTTTCTCTGGGGAAAAGCCATGGTTCATGTCCAGGGCCTGGTGGCCCGGAGTGGCCGGCTGCCTGCTGAAATTCTGCATGGATCAGGATGCCGCCGAGATGGAAGGTGCCACCACAGGCAACTGCGGTTGGTTTGACAGTGCCAAGTGCCTCCTGCAAACTGACATCAGGAACCTGGCCTGGTGACTTTTGTTTCTCTGGGGAAAGGCCATCATTCTTGTCCGGGCCCCAGAGTGGCCGGAGTGGCCGGCTGCCTGCTGAAATTCCGCACGCATCGGGATACATCCCAGTTGCAAGGTGCCACCACAGGCAACTGTGGCTGGTTTGACAGTGCCAAGAGCCACCTGCAAACTGACATCAGGAACCTGGCCTGGTGACTTTTGTTTCTCTGGGGAAAGGCCATGGTTCATGTCCAGGGCCTGGGGGCTCGGAGTGGCCGGCTGCCTGCTGAAATTCCACATGGATCAGGATGCCTCCCAGATGAAAAATGCCCTCAGAGGAAACTGCGTCAGGTTTGACAGTGCCAAGTGCCTCCTGCAAACTGACATCAGGAACCTGGCCTGGTGACTTTTGTTTCTCTGGGGAAAGGCCATGGTTCATGTCCAGGGCCTGGGGGCCCGGAGTGGCCGGCTGCCTGCTGAAATTCAGCATGGATCAGGATACCTCCCAGACCGAAAGTACCACCACAGGCAACTGTGGCTGGTTTGACAGTGCCAAGTGCCTCTTGCAAACTGACATCAGGAACCTGGCCTGGTGACTTTTGTTTCTCTGGGGAAAAGCCATGGTTCATGTCCAGGGCCTGGTGGCCCGGAGTGGCCGGCTGCCTGCTGAAATTCCACATGGATCAGGATGCCTCCCACATGAAAAATGCCCCCAGAGGCAACTGCGTCTGGTTTGACAGTGCCAAGTGCCTCCTGCAAACTGACATCAGGAACCTGGCCTGGTGACTTTTGTTTGTCTGGGGAAAAGCCATGGTTCATGTCCCGGGCCTGGTGGCCCGGAGTGTCCGGCTGCCTGCTGAAATTCCAAATGGATCAGGATGCCTCCCACATGAAAAATACCCCCAGAGGCAACTGCGTCTGGTTTGACAGTGCCAAGTGCCTCCTGCAAACTGACATCAGCAACCTGGCCTGGTGGCTGTTGTTTCTCTGGGTAAAGGCCATGGTTCATGTCCAGGGCCTGGGGGCCTGGAGTGGCAGGCTGCCTGTTGAAATTCCGCATGGATCAGGATGCCTCCCAGATGAATAATGCGCCCAGAGGCAACTGTGGCTGGTTTGACAGTGCCAAGTGCCTCCTGCAAACTGACATTAGCAACCTGGCCTGGTGAGTTTTGTTTCTCAGGGGAAAGGCCATGGTTCTTGTCCGGGCCCCAGAGTGGCCGGAGTGGCCGGCTGCCTGATGAAATTCCACACGGTTGAGGATGCCTCCCAGATGAAAAATGCCCCCACAGGCAACTGCGTCTGGTTTGACAGTGCCAAGTGCCTCCTGCAAACTGACATCAGGAACCTGGCCTGGTGACTTTTGTTTCTCCGGGGAAAAGCCATGGTTCAAGTCCAGGGCCTGGTGGCCCGGAGTGGCCGGCTGCCTGCTGAAATTCCGCATGGATCAGGATGCCTCCCAGATGAAAAATGCCCCCAGAGGCAACTGCGGCTGGTTTGACCGTGCCAAGTGCCTCCTGCAAACTGACATCAGGAACCTGGCCTGGTGAGTTTTGTTTCTCAGGGGAAAGGCTTTCATTCTTGTCCAGTGCCCGGTGTCCTGGTGTGGCCGGCTGCCTGCTGAAATTCCAAATGGATCAGGATACCTCCGAGATGCAAGGAGCCCCCACAGGCAAATGCGTCTAGTTCGACAGTGCCAAGTGCCTCCTGCAAACTGACATCAGGAACCTGGCCTGGTGACTTTTGTTTCTCTGGGGAATGGCCATGGTTCATGTCCACGGCCTGGTGGCCCGGAGTGGCAGGCTGCCTGCTGAAATTCCGCATGAATCAGGATGCCTTCCAGATGAAAAATGCCCCCAGAGGCAACTGCGGCTGGTTTGACAGTGCCAAGTGCCTCCTGCAAACTGACATCAGGAACCTGTCCTGGTGATTTTTGTTTCTCTGTGGAAAGGCCATCATTCTTTTCCGGGTCCCGGTGGACCGGAGTGGCCGGCTGCCTGCTGAAATTCCGCACGGATCAGGATGCCTCCCAGACCGAATGTACCACCCAAGGCAAATGTGGCTGGTTTGACAGTGCCAAGTGCCTCCTGCAAACAGACATCAGCGACCTGGCCTGCTGAGTTCTGTTTCTCTGGGGAAAGGCCATCCTTCCTCTCCAGGGCCCGGTGGCTCGAATGGCAGGCTGCCTGCTGAAATTCCACATGGATCAGGATGCCTCCCAGATGAAAAATGCCCCCAGAGGAAACTGTGGCTGGTTTGACAGTGCCAAGTGCCTCCTGCAAACTGACATCAGGCACCTGGCCTGGTGACTTTTGTTTCTCTGGGGAAAAGCCATGGTTCATGTCCAGGGCCTGGTGGCCTGGAGTGGCCGGCTGCCTGCTGAAATTCCGCATGGATCAGGATGCCTCCCAGATGAAAAATGCCCCCAGAGGCAACTGCGTCTGGTTTGACAGTGCCAAGTGCCTCCTGCAAACTGACATCAGGAACCTGGCCTGGTGATTTTTGTTTCTCTTTGGAATGACCATTGTACTTGTCCAGGGTCCGGTGGACCGGTGTGGCTGGCTGCCTGCTGAAATTCCGCACGGTTGAGTATACCTCCCAGATGCAAGGTGCCCCCACAGGCAACTGTGGCTGGTTTGACAGTGCCAAGTGCCTCCTGCAAACTGACATCAGGAACCTGGCCTGGTGACTTTTGTTTCTCTGGGGAAAGGCCATGGTTCATGTCCACGGCCTGGTGGCCCGGAGTGGCCGGCTGCCTGCTGAAATTCCGCATGGATCAGGATGCCTCCCAGATGAAAAATGCCCCCAGAGGAAACTGCGTCTGGTTTGACAGTGCCAAGTGCCTCCTGCAAACTGACATCAGGAACCTGGCCTGGTGACTTTTGTTTCTCTGGGGAAAAGCCATGGTTCATGTCCAGGGCCTGGTGGCCCGGAGTGGCCGGCTGCCTGCTGAAATTCTGCATGGATCAGGATGCCGCCGAGATGGAAGGTGCCACCACAGGCAACTGCGGTTGGTTTGACAGTGCCAAGTGCCTCCTGCAAACTGACATCAGGAACCTGGCCTGGTGACTTTTGTTTCTCTGGGGAAAGGCCATCATTCTTGTCCGGGCCCCAGAGTGGCCGGAGTGGCCGGCTGCCTGCTGAAATTCCGCACGCATCGGGATACATCCCAGTTGCAAGGTGCCACCACAGGCAACTGTGGCTGGTTTGACAGTGCCAAGAGCCACCTGCAAACTGACATCAGGAACCTGGCCTGGTGACTTTTGTTTCTCTGGGGAAAAGCCATGGTTCATGTCCATGGCCTGGTGGCCCGGAGTGGCCGGCTGCCTGCTGAAATTTCGCATGGATCAGGATGCCTCCCAGACCGAAAGTACCACCCAAGGCAAATGTGGCTGGTTTGACAGTGCCAAGTGCCTCCTGCAAACTGACATCAGGAACCTGGCCTGGTGACTTTTGTTTCTCTGGGGAAAAGCCATGGTTCATGTCCAGGGCCTAGTGGCCCGGAGTGGCCGGCTGCCTGCTGAAATTCCACATGGATCAGGATGCCTCCCAGATGAAAAATACCCCCAGAGGAAACTGCGTCAGGTTTGACAGTGCCAAGTGCCTCCTGCAAACTGACATCAGGAACCTGGCCTGGTGACTTTTGTTTCTCTGGGGAAAGGCCATCATTCTTGTCCGGGGCCCAGAGTGGCCTGGGGTGGCCAGCTGCCTGCTGAAATTCCGCACGGGTGAGGATACCTCCCAGATGAAAGGTGCCCCCACAGGCAACTGTGGCTGGTTTGACAGTGCCAAGTGCCTCCTGCAAACTGACATCAGCAACCTGGCCTGGTGACTTTTCTTTATCAGGGGAAAGGCCATGGTTCATGTCCAGGGCCTGGGGGCCCGGAGTGGCCGGCTGCCTGCTGAAATTCCGCATGGACCAGGATGCCTCCCAGATGAAAGGTGCCCCCACAGGCAACTGCGGCTGGTTTGACAGTGCCAAGTGCCCCCTGCAAACTGACATCAGGAACCTGGCCTGGTGACTTTTGTTTCTCTGGGGAAAGGCCATCATTCTTGTCCAGGGCCTGGTAGCCCGGAGTGGCCGACGGACTGCTGAAATTCCACATGGATCAGGATGCCTCCCACATGAAAAATGCCCCCACAGGCAACTGTGGCTGGTTTGACAGTGCCAAGTGCCTCCTGCAAACTGACATCTGGAACCTGGCCTGGTGACTTTTGTTTCTCTGGGGAAAGGCCATGGTTCATATCCTGAGCCTGGTGTCCTGGAGTGGCCGGCTGCCTGCTGAAATTCTGCACGGACCAGGATGCCGCCCAGGTAAAAGGTACCACCAGAGGCAACAGCGGCTGGTTTGACAGTGCCAAGTGCCTCCTGCAAACTGACATCGGCGACCTGGCCTGCTAAGTTCTGTTTCTCTGGGGAAAGGCCATCGTTCCTCTCCAGGGCCCGGTGGCTCGAGTTGCAGGCTGCCTGCTGAAATTCCACATGGATCAGGAGGCCTCCGAGATTCAAGGTGCCCCCACAGGCAACTGTGGCAGGTTTGACAGTGCCAAGTGCCTCCTGCAAACTGACATCAGGAACCTGGCCTGGTGACTTTTGTTTCTCAGGGGAAAGGCCATCATTCGTGTCCAGTGCCCCGCGGCCTGTAGTGGCCGGCTGCCTGCTGAAATTCCTCACGGTTGAGGATACCTCCCAGATGAAAGGTGCCCCCACAGGTAACTGTGGCTGGTTTGACAGTGCCAAGTGCCTCCTGCAAACTGACATCAGGAACCTGGCCTGGTGACTTTTGTTTCTCTGGGGAAAGTCCATGGTTCATGTCCATGGCCTGGGGGCCCGGAGTGGCCGGCTGCCTGCTGAAATTCTGCATGGATCAGGATGCCGCCGAGATGGAAGGTGCCACCACAGGCAACTGTGGCTGGTTTGACAGTGCCAAGTGCCTCCTGCAAACTGACATCAGGAACCTGGCCTGGTGACTTTTGTTTCTCTGGGGAAAGGCCATCATTCTTGTCCGGGCCCCAGAGTGGCCGGAGTGGCCGGCTGCCTGCTGAAATTCCGCACGCATCGGGATACATCCCAGTTGCAAGGTGCCACCACAGGCAACTGTGGCTGGTTTGACAGTGCCAAGAGCCACCTGCAAACTGACATCAGGAACCTGGCCTGGTGACTTTTGTTTCTCTGGGGAAAGGCCATGGTTCATGTCCAGGGCCTGGGGGCTCGGAGTGGCCGGCTGCCTGCTGAAATTCCACATGGATCAGGATGCCTCCCAGATGAAAAATGCCCTCAGAGGAAACTGCGTCAGGTTTGACAGTGCCAAGTGCCTCCTGCAAACTGACATCAGGAACCTGGCCTGGTGACTTTTGTTTCTCTGG
The DNA here is from genome assembly GCF_036417665.1 of Passer domesticus. Taxonomy (NCBI): domain Eukaryota; kingdom Metazoa; phylum Chordata; class Aves; order Passeriformes; family Passeridae; genus Passer; species Passer domesticus. The sequence goes on from NC_087474.1 coordinate 62,931,011, forward strand.
GGAAAGGCCATGGTTCATGTCTAGGGCCTGGGGGCTCGGAGTGGCCGGCTGCCTGCTGAAATTCCGCATGGATCAGGATGCCTCCCACATGAAAAATGCCCCCACAGGCAACTGCGTCTGGTTTGACAGAGCCAAGTGCCTCCTGCCAACTGACATCAGGAACCTGGCCTGGTGAGTTTTGTTTCTCTGGGGAAAGGCCATCATTCTTTTCCAGGGTACGGTGGCTCGGAGTGGCTGGCTGCCTGCTGAAATTCCGCACGGATCAGGATGCCTCCCAGACCGAAAGTACCACCCAAGGCAAATGTGGCTGTTTTGACAGTGCCAAGTGCCTCCTGCAAACAGACATCTGCGACCTGGCCTGCTGAGTTCTGTTTCTCTTGGGAAAGGCCATCGTTCCTCTCCAGGGCCCGGTGGCTCGAGTGGCAGGCTGCCTGCTGAAATTCCGCATGGATCAGGATGCCTCCGAGATGAAATGTGCCCCCACAGGCAACTGTGGCTGGTTTGACAGTGCCAAGTGCCTCCTGCAAACTGACATCAGGAACCTGGCCTGGTGACTTTTGTTTCTCTGGGGAAAAGCCATGGTTCATGTCCAGGGCCTGGTGGCCCGGAGTGGCCGGCTGCCTGCTGAAATTCCACATGGATCAGGATGCCTCCCAGATGAAAAATGCCCCCAGGGGAAACTGCGTCTGGTTTGACAGTGCCAAGTGCCTCCTGCAAACTGACATCAGGAACCTGGCCTGGTGACTTTTGTTTCTCTGGGGAAAGGCCATCATTCTTGTCCGGGGCCCAGAGTGGCCTGGGGTGGCCGGCTGCCTGCTGAAATTCCGCACGGTTGAGGATACCTCCCATATGAAAGGTGCCCCCACAGGCAACTGTGGCTGGTTTGACAGTGCCAAGTGCCTCCTGCAAACTGACATCAGGAACCTGGCCTGGTGACTATTGTTTCTCTGGGGAAAGGCCATGGTTCATGTCCAGGGCCTTGTGGCCAGGAGTGGCCGGCTGCCTGCTGAAATTCCGCACGGATGAGGATACATCCCAGTTGCAAGGTGCCCCCACAGGCAACTGCGTCTGGTTTGACAGTGCCAAGTGCCACCTGCAAACAGACATCAGGAACCTGGCCTGGTGACTTTTGTTTCTCTGGGGAAAGGCCAACATTCTTTTCCGGGTACCGGTGGACGGAGTGGCCGGCTGCCTGCTGAAATTCCAAAAGGATCAGGATGCCTCCCAGACCGAAAGTACCACCCAAGGCAACTGTGGCTGGTTTGACAGTGCCAAGTGCCTCCTGCAAACAGACATCTGCGACCTGGCCTGCTGAGTTCTGTTTCTCTGGGGAAAGGCCATCGTTCCTCTCCAGGGCCCGGTGGCTCGAGTGGCAGGCTGCCTGCTGAAATTCCAAACGGATCAGGATGCCTCCCAGATGAAAGGTGCCCCCACAGGCAACTGTGGCTGGTTTGACAGTGCCAAGTGCCTCCTGCAAACTGACATCAGGAACCTGGCCTGGTGACTTTTATTTCTCTGGGAAAAGGCCCTCATTCGTATCCAGTGCCCCGCGGCCTGGAGTGGCCGGCTGCCTGCTGAAATTCCTCACGGTTGAGGACACCTCCCAGATGAAAGGTGCCCCCACAGGTAACTGTGGCTGGTTTGACACTGCCAAGTGCCTCCTGCAAACTGACATCAGGAACCTGGCCTGGTGAGTTTTGTTTCTCTGGGGAAAAGCCATGGTTCATGTCCATGGCCTGGTGGCCCGGAGTGGCCGGCTGCCTGCTGAAATTTCGCATGGATCAGGATGCCTCCCAGACCGAAAGTACCACCCAAGGCAAATGTGGCTGGTTTGACAGTGCCAAGTGCCTCCTGCAAACTGACATCAGGAACCTGGCCTGGTGACTTTTGTTTCTCTGGGGAAAAGCCATGGTTCATGTCCAGGGCCTAGTGGCCCGGAGTGGCCGGCTGCCTGCTGAAATTCCACATGGATCAGGATGCCTCCCAGATGAAAAATACCCCCAGAGGAAACTGCGTCAGGTTTGACAGTGCCAAGTGCCTCCTGCAAACTGACATCAGGAACCTGGCCTGGTGACTTTTGTTTCTCTGGGGAAAGGCCATCATTCTTGTCCGGGGCCCAGAGTGGCCTGGGGTGGCCGGCTGCCTGCTGAAATTCCGCACGGTTGAGGATACCTCCCAGATGAAAGGTGCCCCCACAGGCAACTGTGGCTGGTTTGACAGTGCCAAGTGCCTCCTGCAAACTGACATCAGCAACCTGGCCTGGTGACTTTTCTTTATCAGGGGAAAGGCCATGGTTCATGTCCAGGGCCTGGGGGCCCGGAGTGGCCGACTGCCTGCTGAAATTCCGCATGGACCAGGATGCCTCCCAGATGAAAGGTGCCCCCACAGGCAACTGCGGCTGGTTTGACAGTGCCAAGTGCCCCCTGCAAACTGACATCAGGAACCTGGCCTGGTGACTTTTGTTTCTCTGGGGAAAGGCCATCATTCTTGTCCAGGGCCTGGTAGCCCGGAGTGGCCGACGGACTGCTGAAATTCCACATGGATCAGGATGCCTCCCACATGAAAAATGCCCCCACAGGCAACTGTGGCTGGTTTGACAGTGCCAAGTGCCTCCTGCAAACTGACATCTGGAACCTGGCCTGGTGACTTTTGTTTCTCAGGGGAAAGGCCATGGTTCATATCCTGAGCCTGGTGTCCTGGAGTGGCCGGCTGCCTGCTGAAATTCTGCACGGACCAGGATGCCGCCCAGGTAAAAGGTACCACCAGAGGCAACAGCGGCTGGTTTGACAGTGCCAAGTGCCTCCTGCAAACTGACATCAGCGACCTGGCCTGCTAAGTTCTGTTTCTCTGGGGAAAGGCCATCGTTCCTCTCCAGGGCCCGGTGGCTCGAGTTGCAGGCTGCCTGCTGAAATTCCACATGGATCAGGAGGCCTCCGAGATTCAAGGTGCCCCCACAGGCAACTGTGGCAGGTTTGACAGTGCCAAGTGCCTCCTGCAAACTGACATCAGGAACCTGGCCTGGTGACTTTTGTTTCTCAGGGGAAAGGCCATCATTCGTGTCCAGTGCCCCGCGGCCTGTAGTGGCCGGCTGCCTGCTGAAATTCCTCACGGTTGAGGATACCTCCCAGATGAAAGGTGCCCCCACAGGTAACTGTGGCTGGTTTGACAGTGCCAAGTGCCTCCTGCAAACTGACATCAGGAACCTGGCCTGGTGACTTTTGTTTCTCTGGGGAAAGTCCATGGTTCATGTCCATGGCCTGGGGGCCCGGAGTGGCCGGCTGCCTACTGAAATTCTGCATGGATCAGGATGCCGCCGAGATGGAAGGTGCCACCACAGGCAACTGTGGCTGGTTTGACAGTGCCAAGTGCCTCCTGCAAACTGACATCAGGAACCTGGCCTGCTGACTTTTGTTTCTCAGGGGAAAGGCCATGGTTCATGTCCAGGGCCTGGGGTCTCGGAGTGGCCGGCTGCCTGCTGAAATTCCGCATGGATCAGGATGCCTCCAACATGAAAAATGCCCCCACAGGCAACTGCGTCTGGTTTGACAGTGCCAAGTGCCTCCTGCAAACTGACATCAGGAACCTGGCCTGGTGACTTTTGTTTCTGTGTGTAAAGGCCATCATTCTTTTCTAGGGTACGGTGGCCCGGAGTGGCCGGCTGCCTGCTGAAATTCCGCACGGATCAGGATGCCTCCCAGACCGAAAGTACCACCCAAGGCAAATGTGGCTGGTTTGACAGTGCCAAGTGCCTCCTGCAAACAGATATCAGCGACCTGGCCTGCTGAGTTCTGTTTCTCTGGGGAAAGGCCATCGTTCCTCTCCAGGGCCCGGTGGCTCGAGTGGCAGGCTGCCTGCTGAAATTCCACATGGATCAGGATGCCTCCCAGATGAAAGGTGCCCCCACAGGCAACTGTGGCTGGTTTGACAGTGCCAAGTGCCTCCTGCCAACTGACATCAGGAACCTGGCCTGGTGACTTTTATTTCTCTGGGTAAAGGCCCTCATTCGTGTCCAGTGCCCCGCGGCCTGGAGTGGCCGGCTGCCTGCTGAAATTTCTCACGGTTGAGGATACCTCCCAGATGAAAGGTGTCCCCACAGGTAACTGTGGCTGGTTTGACAGTGCCAAGTGCCTCCTGCAAACTGACATCAGGAACCTGGCCTGCTGACTTTTGTTTCTCTGGGGAAAGGCCATGGTTCATGTCCAGGGCCTGCGGGCCCGGAGTGGCCGGCTGCCTGCTGAAATTCTGCATGGATCCGGATGCCGCCGAGATGGAAGGTGCCACCACAGGCAACTGTGGCTGGTTTGACACTGCCAAGTGCCTCCTGCAAACTGACATCAGGAACCTGGCCTGCTGACTTTTGTTTCTCTGGGGAAAGGCCATGGTTCATGTCCAGGGCCTGGTAGCCCGGAGTGGCCGGCTGCCTGCTGAAATTCCACATGGATCAGGATGCCTCCCAGATGAAAAATGCCCCCAGAGGAAACTGAGTCAAGTTTGACAGTGCCAAGTGCCTCCTGCAAACTGACATCAGGAACCTGGCCTGGTGACTTTTGTTTCTCTGGGGAAAGGCCATGGTTCATGTCCAGGGCCTGGGGGCTCGGAGTGGCCGGCTGCCTGCTGAAATTCCACATGGATCAGGATGCCTCCCAGATGAAAAATGCCCTCAGAGGAAACTGCGTCAGGTTTGACAGTGCCAAGTGCCTCCTGCAAACTGACATCAGGAACCTGGCCTGGTGACTTTTGTTTCTCTGGGGAAAGGCCATGGTTCATGTCCAGGGCCTGGGGGCTCGGAGTGGCCGGCTGCCTGCTGAAATTCCGCATGGATCAGGATGCCTCCCACATGAAAAATGCCCCCATAGGCAACTGCGTCTGGTTTGACAGAGCCAAGTGCCTCCTGCCAACTGACATCAGGAACCTGGCCTGGTGACTTTTGTTTCTCTGTGGAAAGGCCATCATTCTTTTCCAGGGTACGGTGGCCCGGAGTGGCTGGCTGCCTGCTGAAATTCCGCACGGATCAGGATGCCTCCCAGACCGAAAGTACCACCCAAGGCAAATGTGGCTGGTTTGACAGTGCCAAGTGCCTCCTGCAAACAGACATCTGCGACCTGGCCTGCTGAGTTCTGTTTCTCTGGGGAAAGGCCATCGTTCCTCTCCAGGGCCCGGTGGCTCGAGTGGCAGGCTGCCTGCTGAAATTCCAAACGGATCAGGATGCCTCCCAGATGAAAGGTGCCCCCACAGGCAACTGTGGCTGGTTTGACAGTGCCAAGTGCCTCCTGCAAACTGACATCAGGAACCTGGCCTGGTGACATTTATTTCTCTGGGTAAAGGCCATCATTCGTGTCCAGTGCCCCGCGGCCTGGAGTGGCCGGCTGCCTGCTGAAATTCCTCACGGTTGAGGACACCTCCCAGATGAAAGGTGCCCCCACAGGTAACTGTGGCTGGTTTGACACTGCCAAGTGCCTCCTGCAAACTGACATCAGGAACCTGGCCTGGTGACTTTTGTTTCTCTGGGGAAAAGCCATGGTTCATGTCCATGGCCTGGTGGCCCGGAGTGGCCGGCTGCCTGCTGAAATTCCGCATGGATCAGGATGCCTCCCAGACCGAAAGTACCACCCAAGGCAAATGTGGCTGGTTTGACAGTGCCAAGTGCCTCCTGCAAACTGACATCAGGAACCTGGCCTGGTGACTTTTGTTTCTCTGTGGAAAAGCCATGGTTCATGTCCAGGGCCTGGTGGCCCGGAGTGGCCGGCTGCCTGCTGAAATTCCGCACGGATGAGGATACATGCCAGTTGAAAGGTGCCCCCACAGGCAACTGCGTCTGGTTTGACAGTGCCAAGTGCCACCTGCAAACTGACATCAGGAACCTGGCCTGGTGACTTTTGTTTCTCTGGGGAAAGGCCATCATTCTTGTCCGGGGCCCAGAGTGGCCTGGGGTGGCCGGCTGCCTGCTGAAATTCCGCACGGTTGAGGATACCTCCCAGATGAAAGGTGCCCCCACAGGCAACTGTGGCTGGTTTGACAGTGCCAAGTGCCCCCTGCAAACTGACATCAGCAACCTGGCCTGGTGACTTTTGTTTCTCTGGGGAAAGGCCATCATTCTTGTCCATGGCCTGGTAGCCCGGAGTGGCCGACTGACTGCTGAAATTCCGCATGAATCAGGATGCCTCCCACATGAAAAATGCCCCCACAGGCAACTGCGTCTGGTTTGACAGTGCCAAGTGCCTCCTGCCAACTGACATCAGGAACCTGGCCTGGTGACTTTTGTTTCTCTGGGGAAAGGCCATGGTTCATATCCTGAGCCTGGTGTCCTGGAGTGGCCGGCTGCCTGCTGAAATTCTGCACGGACCAGGATGCCGCCCAGGTGAAATGTACCACCAGAGGCAATTGCGGCTGGTTTGACAGTGCCAAGTGCCACCTGCAAACTGACATCAGGTACCTGGCCTGCTGACTTTTGTTTCTCTGGGGAAAGGCCATGATTCTTTTCCGGGGTACGGTGGCCCGGAGTGGCCGGCTGCCTGCTGAAATTCCAAAAGGATCAGGATGCCTCCCAGACCGAAAGTACCACCCAAGGCAACTGTGGCTGGTTTGACAGTGCCAAGTGCCTCCTGCCAACTGACATCAGGAACCTGGCCTGCTGAGTTCTGTTTCTCTGGGGAAAGGCCATGGTTCATGTCCAGGGCCCGGTGGCTCGAGTGGCAGGCTGCCTGCTGAAATTCCAAACGGATCAGGATACCTCCCAGAATGAAAGTACCACCAGAGGCAACTATGGCTGGTTTGACAGTGCCAAGTGCCTCCTGCAAACTGACATCAGGAACCTGGCCTGGTGACTTTAGTTTCTCTGGGGAAAAGCCATGGTTCATGTCCAGGGCCTGGTGGCCCGGAGTGGCCGGCTGCCTGCTGAAATTCCGCATGGATCAGGATGCCTCCCACATGAAAAACACCCCCACAGGCAACTGCGTCTGGTTTGACAGTGCCAAGTGCCTCCTGCAAACTGACATCAGCAACCTGGCCTGGTGACTTTTGTTTCTCTGGGGAAAAGCCATGGTTCATATCCAGGGCCTGGTGGCCCGGAGTGTCCGGCTGCCTGCTGAAATTCCGTATGGATCAGGATGCCTCCCAGATGAAAAATGACCCCAGAGGCAACTGTGGCTGGTTTGACAGTGCCAAGTGCCTCCTGCAAACTGACATCAGGAACCTGGCCTGGTGACTTTTGTTTCTCTGGGGAAAGGCCATGGTTCATGTCCAGGACTTGGTGGCCCGGAGTGGCCGGCTGCCTGCTGAAATTCCGCACGGATGAGAATATATCCCAGTTACAATGTGCCCCCACAGGCACTGCGTCTGGTTTGACAGTGCCAAGTGCCTCCTGCAAACTGACATCAGGAACCTGGCCTGGTGACTTTTGTTTCTCTGGGGAAAGGCCATCATTCTTGTCCGGGGCCCAGAGTGGCCGGAGTGGCCGGCTGCCTGCTGAAATTCCACACGGTTGAGGATGCCTCCCAGATGAAAAATGCCCCCACAGGCAACTGCGTCTGGTTTGACAGTGCCAAGTGCCTCCTGCAAACTGACATCAGGAACCTGGCCTGGTGACTTTTGTTTCTCTGGGGAAAGGCCATGGTTCATGTCCAGGGCCTTGTGGCCAGGAGTGGCCGGCTGCCTGCTGAAATTCCGCACGGATGAGGATACATCCCAGGTGCAATGTGCCCCCACAGGCAACTGCGTCTGGTTTGACAGTGCCAAGTGCCACCTGCAAACTGACATCAGGAACCTGGCCTGGTGACTTTTGTTTCTCTGGGGAAAGGCCATCATTCTTGTCCGGGGCCCAGAGTGGCCGGAGTGGCCGGCTGCCTGCTGAAATTCCACACGGTTGAGGATGCCTCCCAGATGAAAAATGCCCCCAGAGGCAACTGCGTCTGGTTTGACAGTGCCAAGTGCCTCCTGCAAACTGACATCAGGAACCTGGCCTGGTGTTTTTTGTTTCTCTGGGGAAAGGCCATGGTTCATGTCCAGGGCCTTGTGGCCAGGAGTGGCCGGCTGCCTGCTGAAATTCCGCACGGATGAGGATACATCCCAGTTGCAAGGTGCCCCCACAGGCAACTGCGTCTGGTTTGACAGTGCCAAGTGCCTCCTGCAAACTGAAATCAGGAACCTGGCCTGGTGACTTTTGTTTCTCTGGGGAAAGGCCAACATTCTTTTCCGGGTACCGGTGGACGGAGTGGCCGGCTGCCTGCTGAAATTCCTCACGGATCAGGATACCTCCCAGATGCAAGGTGCCCCCACAGGCAACTGCGGCTGGTTTGACAGTGCCAAGTGCCTCCTGCCAACTGACATCAGGAACCTGGCCTGGTGACTTTTATTTCTCTGGGTAAAGGCCATCATTCGTGTCCAGTGCCCCGCGGCCTGGAGTGGCCGGCTGCCTGCTGAAATTCCTCACGGTTGAGGATACCTCCCAGATGAAAGGTGCCCCCACAGGTAACTGTGGCTGGTTTGACACTGCCAAGTGCCTCCTGCAAACTGACATCAGGAACCTGGCCTGGTGACTTTTGTTTCTCAGGGGAAAGGACATCGTTCCTCTCCAGGGCCCGCTGGCCTGGAGTGGACGGCTGCCTGCTGAAATTCCACACGGATCAGGATGCCTCCCAGATGAAAAATGCCCCCAGAGGAAACTGCGTCAGGTTTGACAGTGCCAAGTGCCTCCTGCAAACTGACATCAGGAACCTGGCCTGGTGACTTTTGTTTCTCTGGGGAAAGGCCATGGTTCATGTCCAGGGCCTGGGGGCTCGGAGTGGCCGGCTGCCTGCTGAAATTCCGCATGGATCAGGATGCCTCCCAGATGAAAAATGCCCCCACAGGCAACTGCGTCTGGTTTGACAGTGCCAAGTGACTCCTGCAAACTGACATCAGGAACCTGGCCTGGTGACTTTTGTTTCTGTGTGTAAAGGCCATCATTCTTTTCCAGGGTACTGTGGCCCGGAGTGGCCGGCAGCCTGCTGAAATTCCGCACGGATCAGGATGCCTCCCAGACCGAAAGTACCACCCAAGGCAAATGTGGCTGGTTTGACAGTGCCAAGTGCCTCCTGCAAACAGACATCAGCGACCTGGCCTGCTGAGTTCTGTTTCTCTGGGGAAAGGCCATGGTTCCTCTCCAGGGCCCGGTGGCTCGAGTGGCAGGCTGCCTGCTGAAATTCCACATGGATCAGGATGCCTCCCAGATGAAAGGTGCCCCCACAGGCAACTGTGGCTGGTTTGACAGTGCCAAGTGCCTCCTGCAAACTGACATCAGGAACCTGGCCTGGTGACTTTTATTTCTCTGGGTAAAGGCCCTCATTCGTGTCCAGTGCCCCGCGGCCTGGAGTGGCCGGCTGCCTGCTGAAATTCCTCACGGTTGAGGATACCTCCCAGATGAAAGGTGCCCCCACAGGTAACTGTGGCTGGTTTGACACTGCCAAGTGCCTCCTGCAAACTGACATCAGGAACCTGGCCTGCTGACTTTTGTTTCTCTGGGGAAAGGCCATGTTTCATGTCCATGGCCTGGGGGCCCGGAGTGGCCGGCTGCCTGCTGAAATTCTGCATGGATCCGGATGCCGCCGAGATGGAAGTTGCCACCACAGGCATCTGTGGCTGGTTTGACACTGCCAAGTGCCTCCTGCAAACTGACATCAGGAACCTGGCCTGCTGACTTTTGTTTCTCTGGGGAAAGGCCATGGTTCAGGTCCAGGGCCTGGTAGCCCGGAGTGGCCGGCTGCCTGCTGAAATTCCACATGGATCAGGATGCCTCCCAGATGAAAAATGCCCCCAGAGGAAACTGAGTCAGGTTTGACAGTGCCAAGTGCCTCCTGCAAACTGACATCAGGAACCTGACCTGGTGACTTTTGTTTCTCTGGGGAAAGGCCATGGTTCATGTCCAGGGCCTGGTGGCTCGGAGTGGCCGGCTGCCTGCTGAAATTCCGCATGGATCAGGATGCCTCCCACATGAAAAATGCCCCCACAGGCACCTGTGGCTGGTTTGACAGTGCCAAGTGCCTCCTGCCAACTGACATCTGGAACCTGGCCTGGTGACTTTTGTTTCTCTGGGGAAAGGCCATGGTTCATATCCTGAGCCTGGTGTCCTGGAGTGGCCGGCTGCCTGCTGAAATTCTGCACGGACCAGGATGCCGCCCAGATGAAAGGTACCACCAGAGGCAACTGCGGCTGGTTTGACAGTGCCAAGTGCCTCCTGCAAACTGACATCAGGAACCTGGCCTGGTGACTTTTGTTTCTCTGGGGAAAGGCCATGATTCTTTTCCGGGGTACGGTGGCCCGGAGTGGCCGGCTGCCTGCTGAAATTCCACACGGTTGAGGATGCCTCCCAGACCGAAAGTACCACCCAAGGCAACTGTGGCTGGTTTGACACTGCCAAGTGCCTCCTGCAAACTGACATCAGCGACCTGGCCTGCTGAGTTCTGTTTCTCTGGGGAAAGGCCATCGTTCCTCTCCAGGGCCCAGTGGCTCGAGTGGCAGGCTGCCTGCTGAAATTCCACATGGATCAGGAGGCCTCCCAGATGAAAGGTGCCCCCACAGGCAACTGTGGCTGGTTTGACAGTGCCAAGTGCCTCCTGCCAACTGACATCAGGAACCTGGCCTGGTGACTTTTATTTCTCTGGGTAAAGGCCATCATTCGTGTCCAGTGCCCCGCGGCCTGGAGTGGCCGGCTGCCTGCTGAAATTCCTCACGGTTGAGGATACCTCCCAGATGAAAGGTGCCCCCACAGGTAACTGTGGCTGGTTTGACACTGCCAAGTGCCTCCTGCAAACTGACATCAGGAACCTGGCCTGGTGACTTTTGTTTCTCTGGGGAAAGGCCATGGTTCATGTCCAGGGCCTTGTGGCCAGGAGTGGCAGGCTGCCTGCTGAAATTCCACATGGATCAGCAGGCCTCCCAGATGAAAGGTGCCCCCACAGGCAACTGTGGCTGGTTTGACAGTGCCAAGTGCCTCCTGCAAACTGACATCAGGAACCTGGCCTGGTGACTTTTGTTTCTCTGGGGAAAGGCCATCATTCATGTCCAGGGCCTTGTGGCCCGGAGTGGCCAGCTGCCTGCTGAAATTCCGCACGGATGAGGATACTTCCCAGTTGCAAGGTGCCCCCACAGGCAACTGCGTCTGGTTTGACAGTGCCAAGTGCCACCTGCAAACTGACATCAGGAACCTGGCCTGGTGACTTTTGTTTCTCTGGGTAAAGGCCATGGTTCAGGTCCAGGGCCTTGTGGCCAGGAGTGGCCGGCTGCCTGCTAAAATTCCGCACGGATGAGGATACATGCCAGTTGCAAGGTGCCCCCACAGGCAACTGCGTCTGGTTTGACAGTGCCAAGTGCCTCCTGCAAACTGACATCAGGAACCTGGCCTGGTGACTTTTGTTTCTCTGGGGAAAGGCCATGGTTCATGTCCAGGGCCTTGTGGCCAGGAGTGGCCGGCTGCCTGCTGAAATTCCGCACGGATGAGGATACATCCCAGTTGCAAGGTGCCCCCACAGGCAACTGCGTCTGGTTTGACAGTGCCAAGTGCCACCTGCAAACTGACATCAGGAACCTGGCCTGGTGACTTTTGTTTCTCTGGGGAAAGGCCATCATTCTTGTCCGGGGCCCAGAGTGGCCGGAGTGGCCGGCTGCCTGCTGAAATTCCACACGGTTGAGGATGCCTCCCAGATGAAAAATGCCCCCACAGGCAACTGTGGCTGGTTTGACAGTGCCAAGTGCCTCCTGCAAACTGACATCAGGAACCTGGCCTGGTGACTTTTGTTTCTCTGGGGAAAGGCCATGGTTCATGTCCAGGGCCTTGTGGCCAGGAGTGGCCGGCTGCCTGCTGAAATTCCGCACGGATGAGGATACATCCCAGTTGCAAGGTGCCCCCACAGGCAACTGCGTCTGGTTTGACAGTGCCAAGTGCCACCTGCAAACTGACATCAGGAACCTGGCCTGGTGACTTTTGTTTCTCTGGGGAAAGGCCAACATTCTTTTCCGGGTACCGGTGGACGGAGTGGCCGGCTGCCTGCTGAAATTCCTCACGGATCAGGATACCTCCCAGATGCAAGGTGCCCCCACAGGCAACTGCGGCTGGTTTGACAGTGCCAAGTGCCTCCTGCAAACAGACATCAGCGACCTGGCCTGCTAAGTTCTGTATCTCTGGGGAAAGGCCATCGTTCCTCTCCAGGGCCCGGTGGCTCGAGTGGCAGGCTGCCTGCTGAAATTCCACATGGATCAGGAGGCCTCCCAGATGAAAGGTGCCCCCACAGGCAACTGTGGCTGGTTTGACAGTGCCAAGTGCCTCCTGCAAACTGACATCAGGAACCTGGCCTGGTGACTTTTATTTCTCTGGGTAAAGGCCATCATTCGTGTCCAGTGCCCCGCGGCCTGGAGTGGCCGGCTGCCTGCTGAAATTCCTCACGGTTGAGGATACCTCCCAGATGAAAGGTGCCCCCACAGGTAACTGTGGATGGTTTGACAGTGCCAAGTGCCTCCTGCAAACTGACATCAGGAACCTGGCCTGGTGACTATTGTTTCTCAGGGGAAAGGCCATCGTTCCTCTCCAGGGCCCGCTGGCCCGGAGTGGCCGTTTGCCTGATGAAATTCCACACGGATCAGGATGCCTACCAGATGAAAAATGCCCCCAGAGGAAACTGCGTCAGGTTTGACAGTGCCAAGTGCCTCCTGCAAACTGACATCAGGAACCTGGCCCGGTGACTTTTGTTTCTCTGGGGAAAGGCCATGGTTCATGTCCAGGGCCTGGGGGCTCGGAGTGGCCGGCTGCCTGCTGAAATTCCGCATGGATCAGGATGCCTCCCAGATGAAAAATGCCCCCACAGGCAACTGCGTCTGGTTTGACAGTGCCAAGTGACTCCTGCAAACTGACATCAGGAACCTGGCCTGGTGACTTTTGTTTCTGTGTGTAAAGGCCATCATTCTTTTCCAGGGTACGGTGGCCCGGCGTGGCCGGCTGCCTGCTGAAATTCCGCATGGATCAGGATGCCTCCCAGACCGAAAGTACCACCCAAGGCAAATGTGGCTGGTTTGACAGTGCGAAGTGCCTCCTGCAAACAGACATCAGCGACCTGGCCTGCTGAGTTCTGTTTCTCTGGGGAAAGGCCATGGTTCCTCTCCAGGGCCCGGTGGCTCGAGTGGCAGGCTGCCTGCTGAAATTCCACATGGATCAGGATGCCTCCCAGATGAAAGGTGCCCCCACAGGCAACTGTGGCTGGTTTGACAGTGCCAAGTGCCTCCTGCAAACTGACATCAGGAACCTGGCCTGGTGACTTTTATTTCTCTGGGTAAAGGCCCTCATTCGTGTCCAGTGCCCCGCGGCCTGGAGTGGCCGGCTGCCTGCTGAAATTCCTCACGGTTGAGGATACCTCCCAGATGAAAGGTGCCCCCACAGGTAACTGTGGCTGGTTTGACAGTGCCAAGTGCCTCCTGCAAACTGACATCAGGAACCTGGCCTGCTGACTTTTGTTTCTCTGGGGAAAGGCCATGGTTCATGTCCATGGCCTGGGGGCCCGGAGTGGCCGGCTGCCTGCTGAAATTCTGCATGGATCCGGATGCCGCCGAGATGGAAGGTGCCACCACAGGCAACTGTGGCTGGTTTGACACTGCCAAGTGCCTCCTGCAAACTGACATCAGGAACCTGGCCTGCTGACTTTTGTTTCTCTGGGGAAAGGCCATGGTTCATGTCCAGGGCCTGGTAGCCCGGAGTGGCCGGCTGCCTGCTGAAATTCCACATGGATCAGGATGCCTCCCAGATGAAAAATGCCCCCAGAGGAAACTGAGTCAGGTTTGACAGTGCCAAGTGCCTCCTCCAAACTGACATCAGGAACCTGGCCTGGTGACTTTTGTTTCTCTGGGGAAAGGCCATGGTTCATGTCCAGGGCCTGGGGGCTCGGAGGGGCCGGCTGCCTGCTGAAATTCCAAAAGGATCAGGATGCCTCCCACATGAAAAATGCCCCCACAGGCACCTGTGGCTGGTTTGACAGTGCCAAGTGCCTCCTGCCAACTGACATCTGGAACCTGGCCTGGTGACTTTTGTTTCTCTGGGGAAAGGCCATGATACTTTTCCGGGGTACAGTGGCCCGGAGTGGCCGGCTGCCTGCTGAAATTCCAAAAGGATCAGGATGCCTCCCAGACCGAAAGTACCACCCAAGGCAACTGTGGCTGGTTTGACACTGCCAAGTGCCTCCTGCAAACTGACATCAGCGACCTGGCCTGCTGAGTTCTGTTTCTCTGGGGAAAGGCCATCGTTCCTCTCCAGGGCCCGGTGGTTCGAGTGGCAGGCTGCCTGCTGAAATTCCACATGGATCAGGAGGCCTCCCAGATGAAAGTTGCCCCCACAGGCAATTGTGGCTGGTTTGACAGTGCCAAGTGCCTCCTGCCAACTGACATCAGGAACCTGGCCTGGTGACTTTTATTTCTCTGGGTAAAGGCCATCATTCGTGTCCAGTGCCCCGCGGCCTGGAGTGGCCGGCTGCCTGCTGAAATTCCTCACGGTTGAGGATACCTCCCAGATGAAAGGTGCCCCCACAGGTAACTGTGGCTGGTTTGACACTGCCAAGTGCCTCCTGCAAACTGACATCAGGAACCTGGCCTGGTGACTTTTGTTTCTCTGGGGAAAGGCCATGGTTCATGTCCAGGGCCTTGTGGCCAGGAGTGGCAGGCTGCCTGCTGAAATTCCACATGGATCAGGAGGCCTCCCAGATGAAAGGTGCCCCCACAGGCAACTGTGGCTGGTTTGACAGTGCCAAGTGCCTCCTGCAAACTGACATCAGGAACCTGGCCTGGTGACTTTTGTTTCTCTGGGGAAAGGCCATGGTTCATGTCCAGGGCCTTGTGGCCAGGAGTGGCCGGCTGCCTGCTGAAATTCCGCACGGATGAGGATACATGCCAGTTGCAAGGTGCCCACTCAGGCAACTGCGTCTGGTTTGACAGTGCCAAGTGCCACCTGCAAACTGACATCAGGAACCTGGCCTGGTGACTTTTGTTTCTCTGGGGAAAGGCCATGGTTCATGTCCAGGGCTTGGTGGCCCGGAGTGGCCCGCTGCCTTCTGAAATTCCAAATGGATCAGGATACATCCCAGAACGAAAGTACCACCAGAGGCAACTGTGGCTGGTTTGACAGTGCCAAGTGCCTCCTGCAAACTGACATCAGGAACCTGGCCTGGTGACTTTTGTTTCTCTGGGGAAAGGCCATGGTTCATGTCCAGGGCCTTGTGGCCAGGAGTGGCCGGCTGCCTGCTGAAATTCCGCACGGATGAGGATACATGCCAGTTGCAAGGTGCCCCCACAGGCAACTGTGGCTGGTTTGACAGTGCCAAGTGCCTCCTGCAAACTGACATCAGGAACCTGGCCTGGTGACTTTTGTTTCTCTGGGGAAAGGCCATGGTTCATGTCCAGGGCCTTGTGGCCAGGAGTGGCCCGCTGCCTGCTGAAATTCCGCACGGATGAGGATACATCCCAGTTGCAAGGTGCCCCCACAGGCAACTGCGTCTGGTTTGACAGTGCCAAGTGCCACCTGCAAACTGACATCAGGAACCTGGCCTGGTGACTTTTGTTTCTCTGGGGAAAGGCCATCATTCTTGTCCGGGGCCCAGAGTGGCCGGAGTGGCCGGCTGCCTGCTGAAATTCCACACGGTTGAGGATGCCTCCCAGATGAAAAATGCCCCCACACGCAACTGTGGCTGGTTTGACAGTGCCAAGTGCCTCCTGCAAACTGACATCAGGAACCTGGCCTGGTGTTTTTTGTTTCTCTGGGGAAAGGCCATGGTTCATGTCCAGGGCCTTGTGGCCAGGAGTGGCCGGCTGCCTGCTGAAATTCCGCACGGATGAGGATACCTCCCAGATGCAAGGTGCCCCCACAGGCAACTGCGTCTGGTTTGACAGTGCCAAGTGCCACCTGCAAACTGACATCAGGAACCTGGCCTGGTGACTTTTGTTTCTCTGGGGAAAGGCCAACATTCTTTTCCGGGTACCGGTGGACGGAGTGGCCGGCTGCCTGCTGAAATTCCTCACGGATCAGGATACCTCCCAGATGCAAGGTGCCCCCACAGGCAACTGTGGCTGGTTTGACAGTGCCAAGTGCCTCCTGCAAACAGACATCAGCGACCTGGCCTGTTAAGTTCTGTTTCTCTGGGGAAAGGCCATCGTTCCTCTCCAGGGCCCGGTGGCTCGAGTGGCAGGCTGCCTGCTGAAATTCCACATGGATCAGGAGGCCTCCCAGATGAAAGGTGCCCCCACAGGCAACTGTGGCTGGTTTGACAGTGCCAAGTGCCTCCTGCAAACTGACATCAGGAACCTGGCCTGGTGACTTTTATTTCTCTGGGTAAAGGCCATCATTCGTGTCCAGTGCCCCGCGGCCTGGAGTGGCCGACTGCCTGCTGAAATTCCTCACGGATCCGGATACCTCCCAGATGAAAGGTGCCCCCACAGGTAACTGTGGCTGGTTTGACACTGCCAAGTGCCTCCTGCAAACTGACATCAGGAACCTGGCCTGCTGACTTTTGTTTCTCTGGGGAAAGGCCATCGTTCCTCTCCAGGGCCCGCTGGCCCGGAGTGGCCGGCTGCCTGCTGAAATTCCACACGGATCAGGATGCCTCCCAGATGAAAAATGCCCCCAGAGGAAACTGCGTCAGGTTTGACAGTGCCAAGTGCCTCCTGCAAACTGACATCAGGAACCTGGCCTGGTGACTTTTGTTTCTCTGGGGAAAGGCCATGGTTCATGTCCAGGGCCTGGGGGCTCGGAGTGGCCGGCTGCCTGCTGAAATTCCGCATGGATCAGGATGCCTCCCAGATGAAAAATGCCCCCACAGGCAACTGCGTCTGGTTTGACAGTGCCAAGTGACTCCTGCAAACTGACATCAGGAACCTGGCCTGGTGACTTTTGTTTCTGTGTGTAAAGGCCATCATTCTTTTCCAGGGTACGGTGGCCCGGAGTGGCCGGCTGCCTGCTGAAATTCCGCACGGATCAGGATGCCTCCCAGACCGAAAATACCACCCAAGGCAAATGTGGCTGGTTTGACAGTGCCAAGTGCCTCCTGCAAACAGACATCAGCGACCTGGCCTGCTGAGTTCTGTTTCTCTGGGGAAAGGCCATCGTTCCTCTCCAGGGCCCGGTGGCTCGAGTGGCAGGCTGCCTGCTGAAATTCCACATGGATCAGGATGCCTCCCAGATGAAAGGTGCCCCCACAGGCAACTGTGGCTGGTTTGACAGTGCCAAGTGCCTCCTGCAAACTGACATCAGGAACCTGGCCTGGTGACTTTTATTTCTCTGGGGAAAGGCCCTCATTCGTGTCCAGTGCCCCGCGGCCTGGAGTGGCCGGCTGCCTGCTGAAATTCCTCACGGTTGAGGATACCTCCCAGATGAAAGGTGCCCCCACAGGTAACTGTGGCTGGTTTGACACTGCCAAGTGCCTCCTGCAAACTGACATCAGGAACCTGGCCTGGTGACTTTTGTTTCTCTGGGGAAAGGCCATGGTTCATGTCCAGGGCCTTGTGGCCAGGAGTGGCCGGCTGCCTGCTGAAATTCCAAATGGATCAGGATACATCCCAGAACGAAAGTACCACCAGAGGCAACTGTGGCTGGTTTGACAGTGCCAAGTGCCTCCTGCAAACTGACATCAGGAACCTGGCCTGGTGACTTTTGTTTCTCTGGGGAAAGGCCATGGTTCATGTCCAGGGCCTTGTGGCCAGGAGTGGCCGGCTGCCTGCTGAAATTCCGCACGGATGAGGATACATGCCAGTTGCAAGGTGCCCCCACAGGCAACTGTGGCTGGTTTGACAGTGCCAAGTGCCTCCTGCAAACTGACATCAGGAACCTGGCCTGGTGACTTTTGTTTCTCTGGGGAAAGGCCATGGTTCATGTCCAGGGCCTTGTGGCCAGGAGTGGCCCGCTGCCTGCTGAAATTCCGCACGGATGAGGATACATCCCAGTTGCAAGGTGCCCCCACAGGCAACTGCGTCTGGTTTGACAGTGCCAAGTGCCACCTGCAAACTGACATCAGGAACCTGGCCTGGTGACTTTTGTTTCTCTGGGGAAAGGCCATCATTCTTGTCCGGGGCCCAGAGTGGCCGGAGTGGCCGGCTGCCTGCTGAAATTCCACACGGTTGAGGATGCCTCCCAGATGAAAAATGCCCCCAGAGGAAACTGCGTCAGGTTTGACAGTGCCAAGTGCCTCCTGCAAACAGACATCAGCGACCTGGCCTGCTAAGTTCTGTTTCTCTGGGGAAAGGCCATCGTTCCTCTCCAGGGCCCGGTGGCTCGAGTGGCAGGCTGCCTGCTGAAATTCCACATGGATCAGGAGGCCTCCCAGATGAAAGGTGCCCCCACAGGCAACTGTGGCTGGTTTGACAGTGCCAAGTGCCTCCTGCAAACTGACATCAGGAACCTGGCCTGGTGACTTTTATTTCTCTGGGTAAAGGCCATCATTCGTGTCCAGTGCCCCGCGGCCTGGAGTGGCCGGCTGCCTGCTGAAATTCCTCACGGATCAGGATACCTCCCAGATGAAAGGTGCCCCCACAGGTAACTGTGGCTGGTTTGACACTGCCAAG
Organism: Passer domesticus; assembly: GCF_036417665.1. Lineage (NCBI taxonomy): Eukaryota > Metazoa > Chordata > Aves > Passeriformes > Passeridae > Passer > Passer domesticus. The sequence continues at coordinate 62,949,569 of NC_087474.1, forward strand.
TGCCTCCTGCAAACTGACATCAGGAACCTGGCCTGCTGACTTTTGTTTCTCAGGGGAAAGGCCATCGTTCCTCTCCAGGGCCCGCTGGCCCGGAGTGGCCGGCTGCCTGCTGAAATTCCACACGGATCAGGATGCCTCCCAGATGAAAAATGCCCCCAGAGGAAACTGCGTCAGGTTTGACAGTGCCAAGTGCCTCCTGCAAACTGACATCAGGAACCTGGCCTGGTGACTTTTGTTTCTCTGGGGAAAGGCCATGGTTCATGTCCAGGGCCTGGGGGCTCGGAGTGGCCGGCTGCCTGCTGAAATTCCGCATGGATCAGGATGCCTCCCAGATGAAAAATGCCCCCACAGGCAACTGCGTCTGGTTTGACAGTGCCAAGTGACTCCTGCAAACTGACATCAGGAACCTGGCCTGGTGACTTTTGTTTCTGTGTGTAAAGGCCATCATTCTTTTCCAGGGTACTGTGGCCCGGAGTGGCCGGCTGCCTGCTGAAATTCCGCACGGATCAGGATGCCTCCCAGACCGAAAGTACCACCCAAGGCAAATGTGGCTGGTTTGACAGTGCCAAGTGCCTCCTGCAAACAGACATCAGCGACCTGGCCTGCTGAGTTCTGTTTCTCTGGGGAAAGGCCATCGTTCCTCTCCAGGGCCCGGTGGCTCGAGTGGCAGGCTGCCTGCTGAAATTCCACATGGATCAGGATGCCTCCCAGATGAAAGGTGCCCCCACAGGCAACTGTGGCTGGTTTGACAGTGCCAAGTGCCTCCTGCAAACTGACATCAGGAACCTGGCCTGGTGACTTTTATTTCTCTGGGTAAAGGCCCTCATTCGTGTCCAGTGCCCCGCGGCCTGGAGTGGCCGGCTGCCTGCTGAAATTCCGCACGGTTGAGGATACCTCCCAGATGAAAGGTGCCCCCACAGGTAACTGTGGCTGGTTTGACACTGCCAAGTGCCTCCTGCAAACTGACATCAGGAACCTGGCCTGCTGACTTTTGTTTCTCTGGGGAAAGGCCATGTTTCATGTCCATGGCCTGGGGGCCCGGAGTGGCCGGCTGCCTGCTGAAATTCTGCATGGATCCGGATGCCGCCGAGATGGAAGTTGCCACCACAGGCATCTGTGGCTGGTTTGACACTGCCAAGTGCCTCCTGCAAACTGACATCAGGAACCTGGCCTGGTGACTTTTGTTTCTCTGGGGAAAGGCCATGGTTCAGGTCCAGGGCCTGGTAGCCCGGAGTGGCCGGCTGCCTGCTGAAATTCCACATGGATCAGGATGCCTCCCAGATGAAAAATGCCCCCAGAGGAAACTGAGTCAGGTTTGACAGTGCCAAGTGCCTCCTGCAAACTGACATCAGGAACCTGACCTGGTGACTTTTGTTTCTCTGGGGAAAGGCCATGGTTCATGTCCAGGGCCTGGTGGCTCGGAGTGGCCGGCTGCCTGCTGAAATTCCGCATGGATCAGGATGCCTCCCACATGAAAAATGCCCCCACAGGCACCTGTGGCTGGTTTGACAGTGCCAAGTGCCTCCTGCCAACTGACATCTGGAACCTGGCCTGGTGACTTTTGTTTCTCTGGGGAAAGGCCATGGTTCATATCCTGAGCCTGGTGTCCTGGAGTGGCCGGCTGCCTGCTGAAATTCTGCACGGACCAGGATGCCGCCCAGATGAAAGGTACCACCAGAGGCAACTGCGGCTGGTTTGACAGTGCCAAGTGCCTCCTGCAAACTGACATCAGGAACCTGGCCTGGTGACTTTTGTTTCTCTGGGGAAAGGCCATGATTCTTTTCCGGGGTACGGTGGCCCGGAGTGGCCGGCTGCCTGCTGAAATTCCACACGGTTGAGGATGCCTCCCAGACCGAAAGTACCACCCAAGGCAACTGTGGCTGGTTTGACACTGCCAAGTGCCTCCTGCAAACTGACATCAGCGACCTGGCCTGCTGAGTTCTGTTTCTCTGGGGAAAGGCCATCGTTCCTCTCCAGGGCCCAGTGGCTCGAGTGGCAGGCTGCCTGCTGAAATTCCACATGGATCAGGAGGCCTCCCAGATGAAAGGTGCCCCCACAGGCAACTGTGGCTGGTTTGACAGTGCCAAGTGCCTCCTGCCAACTGACATCAGGAACCTGGCCTGGTGACTTTTATTTCTCTGGGTAAAGGCCATCATTCGTGTCCAGTGCCCCGCGGCCTGGAGTGGCCGGCTGCCTGCTGAAATTCCTCACGGTTGAGGATACCTCCCAGATGAAAGGTGCCCCCACAGGTAACTGTGGCTGGTTTGACACTGCCAAGTGCCTCCTGCAAACTGACATCAGGAACCTGGCCTGGTGACTTTTGTTTCTCTGGGGAAAGGCCATGGTTCATGTCCAGGGCCTTGTGGCCAGGAGTGGCAGGCTGCCTGCTGAAATTCCACATGGATCAGCAGGCCTCCCAGATGAAAGGTGCCCCCACAGGCAACTGTGGCTGGTTTGACAGTGCCAAGTGCCTCCTGCAAACTGACATCAGGAACCTGGCCTGGTGACTTTTGTTTCTCTGGGGAAAGGCCATCATTCATGTCCAGGGCCTTGTGGCCCGGAGTGGCCAGCTGCCTGCTGAAATTCCGCACGGATGAGGATACTTCCCAGTTGCAAGGTGCCCCCACAGGCAACTGCGTCTGGTTTGACAGTGCCAAGTGCCACCTGCAAACTGACATCAGGAACCTGGCCTGGTGACTTTTGTTTCTCTGGGTAAAGGCCATGGTTCAGGTCCAGGGCCTTGTGGCCAGGAGTGGCCGGCTGCCTGCTAAAATTCCGCACGGATGAGGATACATGCCAGTTGCAAGGTGCCCCCACAGGCAACTGTGGCTGGTTTGACAGTGCCAAGTGCCTCCTGCAAACTGACATCAGGAACCTGGCCTGGTGACTTTTGTTTCTCTGGGGAAAGGCCATGGTTCATGTCCAGGGCCTTGTGGCCAGGAGTGGCCGGCTGCCTGCTGAAATTCCGCACGGATGAGGATACATCCCAGTTGCAAGGTGCCCCCACAGGCAACTGCGTCTGGTTTGACAGTGCCAAGTGCCACCTGCAAACTGACATCAGGAACCTGGCCTGGTGACTTTTGTTTCTCTGGGGAAAGGCCATCATTCTTGTCCGGGGCCCAGAGTGGCCGGAGTGGCCGGCTGCCTGCTGAAATTCCACACGGTTGAGGATGCCTCCCAGATGAAAAATGCCCCCACAGGCAACTGTGGCTGGTTTGACAGTGCCAAGTGCCTCCTGCAAACTGACATCAGGAACCTGGCCTGGTGACTTTTGTTTCTCTGGGGAAAGGCCATGGTTCATGTCCAGGGCCTTGTGGCCAGGAGTGGCCGGCTGCCTGCTGAAATTCCGCACGGATGAGGATACATCCCAGTTGCAAGGTGCCCCCACAGGCAACTGCGTCTGGTTTGACAGTGCCAAGTGCCACCTGCAAACTGACATCAGGAACCTGGCCTGGTGACTTTTGTTTCTCTGGGGAAAGGCCAACATTCTTTTCCGGGTACCGGTGGACGGAGTGGCCGGCTGCCTGCTGAAATTCCTCACGGATCAGGATACCTCCCAGATGCAAGGTGCCCCCACAGGCAACTGCGGCTGGTTTGACAGTGCCAAGTGCCTCCTGCAAACAGACATCAGCGACCTGGCCTGCTAAGTTCTGTTTCTCTGGGGAAAGGCCATCGTTCCTCTCCAGGGCCCGGTGGCTCGAGTGGCAGGCTGCCTGCTGAAATTCCACATGGATCAGGAGGCCTCCCAGATGAAAGGTGCCCCCACAGGCAACTGTGGCTGGTTTGACAGTGCCAAGTGCCTCCTGCAAACTGACATCAGGAACCTGGCCTGGTGACTTTTGTTTCTCTGGGGAAAGGCCATCATTCGTGTCCAGTGCCCCGCGGCCTGGAGTGGCCGGCTGCCTGCTGAAATTCCTCACGGTTGAGGATACCTCCCAGATGAAAGGTGCCCCCACAGGTAACTGTGGCTGGTTTGACAGTGCCAAGTGCCTCCTGCAAACTGACATCAGGAACCTGGCCTGGTGACTATTGTTTCTCAGGGGAAAGGCCATCGTTCCTCTCCAGGGCCCGCTGGCCCGGAGTGGCCGGTTGCCTGATGAAATTCCACACGGATCAGGATGCCTACCAGATGAAAAATGCCCCCAGAGGAAACTGCGTCAGGTTTGACAGTGCCAAGTGCCTCCTGCAAACTGACATCAGGAACCTGGCCCGGTGACTTTTGTTTCTCTGGGGAAAGGCCATGGTTCATGTCCAGGGCCTGGGGGCTCGGAGTGGCCGGCTGCCTGCTGAAATTCCGCATGGATCAGGATGCCTCCCAGATGAAAAATGCCCCCACAGGCAACTGCGTCTGGTTTGACAGTGCCAAGTGACTCCTGCAAACTGACATCAGGAACCTGGCCTGCTGACTTTTGTTTCTCTGGGGAAAGGCCATGGTTCATGTCCATGGCCTGGGGGCCCGGAGTGGCCGGCTGCCTGCTGAAATTCTGCATGGATCCGGATGCCGCCGAGATGGAAGGTGCCACCACAGGCAACTGTGGCTGGTTTGACACTGCCAAGTGCCTCCTGCAAACTGACATCAGGAACCTGGCCTGCTGACTTTTGTTTCTCTGGGGAAAGGCCATGGTTCATGTCCAGGGCCTGGTAGCCCGGAGTGGCCGGCTGCCTGCTGAAATTCCACATGGATCAGGATGCCTCCCAGATGAAAAATGCCCCCAGAGGAAACTGAGTCAGGTTTGACAGTGCCAAGTGCCTCCTCCAAACTGACATCAGGAACCTGGCCTGGTGACTTTTGTTTCTCTGGGGAAAGGCCATGGTTCATGTCCAGGGCCTGGGGGCTCGGAGGGGCCGGCTGCCTGCTGAAATTCCAAAAGGATCAGGATGCCTCCCACATGAAAAATGCCCCCACAGGCACCTGTGGCTGGTTTGACAGTGCCAAGTGCCTCCTGCCAACTGACATCTGGAACCTGGCCTGGTGACTTTTGTTTCTCTGGGGAAAGGCCATGATTCTTTTCCGGGGTACGGTGGCCCGGAGTGGCCGGCTGCCTGCTGAAATTCCAAAAGGATCAGGATGCCTCCCAGACCGAAAGTACCACCCAAGGCAACTGTGGCTGGTTTGACACTGCCAAGTGCCTCCTGCAAACTGACATCAGCGACCTGGCCTGCTGAGTTCTGTTTCTCTGGGGAAAGGCCATCGTTCCTCTCCAGGGCCCGGTGGTTCGAGTGGCAGGCTGCCTGCTGAAATTCCACATGGATCAGGAGGCCTCCCAGATGAAAGTTGCCCCCACAGGCAACTGTGGCTGGTTTGACAGTGCCAAGTGCCTCCTGCCAACTGACATCAGGAACCTGGCCTGGTGACTTTTATTTCTCTGGGTAAAGGCCATCATTCGTGTCCAGTGCCCCGCGGCCTGGAGTGGCCGGCTGCCTGCTGAAATTCCTCACGGTTGAGGATACCTCCCAGATGAAAGGTGCCCCCACAGGTAACTGTGGCTGGTTTGACACTGCCAAGTGCCTCCTGCAAACTGACATCAGGAACCTGGCCTGGTGACTTTTGTTTCTCTGGGGAAAGGCCATGGTTCATGTCCAGGGCCTTGTGGCCAGGAGTGGCAGGCTGCCTGCTGAAATTCCACATGGATCAGGAGGCCTCCCAGATGAAAGGTGCCCCCACAGGCAACTGTGGCTGGTTTGACAGTGCCAAGTGCCTCCTGCAAACTGACATCAGGAACCTGGCCTGGTGACTTTTGTTTCTCTGGGGAAAGGCCATGGTTCATGTCCAGGGCCTTGTGGCCAGGAGTGGCCGGCTGCCTGCTGAAATTCCGCACGGATGAGGATACATGCCAGTTGCAAGGTGCCCACTCAGGCAACTGCGTCTGGTTTGACAGTGCCAAGTGCCACCTGCAAACTGACATCAGGAACCTGGCCTGGTGACTTTTGTTTCTCTGGGGAAAGGCCATGGTTCATGTCCAGGGCTTGGTGGCCCGGAGTGGCCCGCTGCCTTCTGAAATTCCAAATGGATCAGGATACATCCCAGAACGAAAGTACCACCAGAGGCAACTGTGGCTGGTTTGACAGTGCCAAGTGCCTCCTGCAAACTGACATCAGGAACCTGGCCTGGTGACTTTTGTTTCTCTGGGGAAAGGCCATGGTTCATGTCCAGGGCCTTGTGGCCAGGAGTGGCCGGCTGCCTGCTGAAATTCCGCACGGATGAGGATACATGCCAGTTGCAAGGTGCCCCCACAGGCAACTGTGGCTGGTTTGACAGTGCCAAGTGCCTCCTGCAAACTGACATCAGGAACCTGGCCTGGTGACTTTTGTTTCTCTGGGGAAAGGCCATGGTTCATGTCCAGGGCCTTGTGGCCAGGAGTGGCCCGCTGCCTGCTGAAATTCCGCACGGATGAGGATACATCCCAGTTGCAAGGTGCCCCCACAGGCAACTGCGTCTGGTTTGACAGTGCCAAGTGCCACCTGCAAACTGACATCAGGAACCTGGCCTGGTGACTTTTGTTTCTCTGGGGAAAGGCCATCATTCTTGTCCGGGGCCCAGAGTGGCCGGAGTGGCCGGCTGCCTGCTGAAATTCCACACGGTTGAGGATGCCTCCCAGATGAAAAATGCCCCCACACGCAACTGTGGCTGGTTTGACAGTGCCAAGTGCCTCCTGCAAACTGACATCAGGAACCTGGCCTGGTGTTTTTTGTTTCTCTGGGGAAAGGCCATGGTTCATGTCCAGGGCCTTGTGGCCAGGAGTGGCCGGCTGCCTGCTGAAATTCCGCACGGATGAGGATACCTCCCAGATGCAAGGTGCCCCCACAGGCAACTGCGTCTGGTTTGACAGTGCCAAGTGCCACCTGCAAACTGACATCAGGAACCTGGCCTGGTGACTTTTGTTTCTCTGGGGAAAGGCCAACATTCTTTTCCGGGTACCGGTGGACGGAGTGGCCGGCTGCCTGCTGAAATTCCTCACGGATCAGGATACCTCCCAGATGCAAGGTGCCCCCACAGGCAACTGTGGCTGGTTTGACAGTGCCAAGTGCCTCCTGCAAACAGACATCAGCGACCTGGCCTGCTAAGTTCTGTTTCTCTGGGGAAAGGCCATCGTTCCTCTCCAGGGCCCGGTGGCTCGAGTGGCAGGCTGCCTGCTGAAATTCCACATGGATCAGGAGGCCTCCCAGATGAAAGGTGACCCCACAGGCAACTGTGGCTGGTTTGACAGTGCCAAGTGCCTCCTGCAAACTGACATCAGGAACCTGGCCTGGTGACTTTTATTTCTCTGGGTAAAGGCCATCATTCGTGTCCAGTGCCCCGCGGCCTGGAGTGGCCGGCTGCCTGCTGAAATTCCTCACGGATCAGGATACCTCCCAGATGAAAGGTGCCCCCACAGGTAACTGTGGCTGGTTTGACACTGCCAAGTGCCTCCTGCAAACTGACATCAGGAACCTGGCCTGCTGACTTTTGTTTCTCTGGGGAAAGGCCATCGTTCCTCTCCAGGGCCCGCTGGCCCGGAGTGGCCGGCTGCCTGCTGAAATTCCACACGGATCAGGATGCCTCCCAGATGAAAAATGCCCCCAGAGGAAACTGCGTCAGGTTTGACAGTGCCAAGTGCCTCCTGCAAACTGACATCAGGAACCTGGCCTGGTGACTTTTGTTTCTCTGGGGAAAGGCCATGGTTCATGTCCAGGGCCTGGGGGCTCGGAGTGGCCGGCTGCCTGCTGAAATTCCGCATGGATCAGGATGCCTCCCAGATGAAAAATGCCCCCACAGGCAACTGCGTCTGGTTTGACAGTGCCAAGTGACTCCTGCAAACTGACATCAGGAACCTGGCCTGGTGACTTTTGTTTCTGTGTGTAAAGGCCATCATTCTTTTCCAGGGTACGGTGGCCCGGAGTGGCCGGCTGCCTGCTGAAATTCCGCACGGATCAGGATGCCTCCCAGACCGAAAATACCACCCAAGGCAAATGTGGCTGGTTTGACAGTGCCAAGTGCCTCCTGCAAACAGACATCAGCGACCTGGCCTGCTAAGTTCTGTTTCTCTGGGGAAAGGCCATCGTTCCTCTCCAGGGCCCGGTGGCTCGAGTGGCAGGCTGCCTGCTGAAATTCCACATGGATCAGGATGCCTCCCAGATGAAAGGTGCCCCCACAGGCAACTGTGGCTGGTTTGACAGTGCCAAGTGCCTCCTGCAAACTGACATCAGGAACCTGGCCTGGTGACTTTTATTTCTCTGGGGAAAGGCCCTCATTCGTGTCCAGTGCCCCGCGGCCTGGAGTGGCCGGCTGCCTGCTGAAATTCCTCACGGTTGAGGATACCTCCCAGATGAAAGGTGCCCCCACAGGTAACTGTGGCTGGTTTGACACTGCCAAGTGCCTCCTGCAAACTGACATCAGGAACCTGGCCTGGTGACTTTTGTTTCTCTGGGGAAAGGCCATGGTTCATGTCCAGGGCCTTGTGGCCAGGAGTGGCCGGCTGCCTGCTGAAATTCCAAATGGATCAGGATACATCCCAGAACGAAAGTACCACCAGAGGCAACTGTGGCTGGTTTGACAGTGCCAAGTGCCTCCTGCAAACTGACATCAGGAACCTGGCCTGGTGACTTTTGTTTCTCTGGGGAAAGGCCATGGTTCATGTCCAGGGCCTTGTGGCCAGGAGTGGCCGGCTGCCTGCTGAAATTCCGCACGGATGAGGATACATGCCAGTTGCAAGGTGCCCCCACAGGCAACTGTGGCTGGTTTGACAGTGCCAAGTGCCTCCTGCAAACTGACATCAGGAACCTGGCCTGGTGACTTTTATTTCTCTGGGTAAAGGCCCTCATTCGTGTCCAGTGCCCCGCGGCCTGGAGTGGCCGGCTGCCTGCTGAAATTCCTCACGGTTGAGGATACCTCCCAGATGAAAGGTGCCCCCACAGGTAACTGTGGCTGGTTTGACAGTGCCAAGTGCCTCCTGCAAACTGACATCAGGAACCTGGCCTGCTGACTTTTGTTTCTCTGGGGAAAGGCCATGGTTCATGTCCATGGCCTGGGGGCCCGGAGTGGCCGGCTGCCTGCTGAAATTCTGCATGGATCCGGATGCCGCCGAGATGGAAGGTGCCACCACAGGCAACTGTGGCTGGTTTGACACTGCCAAGTGCCTCCTGCAAACTGACATCAGGAACCTGGCCTGCTGACTTTTGTTTCTCTGGGGAAAGGCCATGGTTCATGTCCAGGGCCTGGTAGCCCGGAGTGGCCGGCTGCCTGCTGAAATTCCACATGGATCAGGATGCCTCCCAGATGAAAAATGCCCCCAGAGGAAACTGAGTCAGGTTTGACAGTGCCAAGTGCCTCCTCCAAACTGACATCAGGAACCTGGCCTGGTGACTTTTGTTTCTCTGGGGAAAGGCCATGGTTCATGTCCAGGGCCTGGGGGCTCGGAGGGGCCGGCTGCCTGCTGAAATTCCAAAAGGATCAGGATGCCTCCCACATGAAAAATGCCCCCACAGGCACCTGTGGCTGGTTTGACAGTGCCAAGTGCCTCCTGCCAACTGACATCTGGAACCTGGCCTGGTGACTTTTGTTTCTCTGGGGAAAGGCCATGATTCTTTTCCGGGGTACGGTGGCCCGGAGTGGCCGGCTGCCTGCTGAAATTCCAAAAGGATCAGGATGCCTCCCAGACCGAAAGTACCACCCAAGGCAACTGTGGCTGGTTTGACACTGCCAAGTGCCTCCTGCAAACTGACATCAGCGACCTGGCCTGCTGAGTTCTGTTTCTCTGGGGAAAGGCCATCGTTCCTCTCCAGGGCCCGGTGGTTCGAGTGGCAGGCTGCCTGCTGAAATTCCACATGGATCAGGAGGCCTCCCAGATGAAAGTTGCCCCCACAGGCAACTGTGGCTGGTTTGACAGTGCCAAGTGCCTCCTGCCAACTGACATCAGGAACCTGGCCTGGTGACTTTTATTTCTCTGGGTAAAGGCCATCATTCGTGTCCAGTGCCCCGCGGCCTGGAGTGGCCGGCTGCCTGCTGAAATTCCTCACGGTTGAGGATACCTCCCAGATGAAAGGTGCCCCCACAGGTAACTGTGGCTGGTTTGACACTGCCAAGTGCCTCCTGCAAACTGACATCAGGAACCTGGCCTGGTGACTTTTGTTTCTCTGGGGAAAGGCCATGGTTCATGTCCAGGGCCTTGTGGCCAGGAGTGGCAGGCTGCCTGCTGAAATTCCACATGGATCAGGAGGCCTCCCAGATGAAAGGTGCCCCCACAGGCAACTGTGGCTGGTTTGACAGTGCCAAGTGCCTCCTGCAAACTGACATCAGGAACCTGGCCTGGTGACTTTTGTTTCTCTGGGGAAAGGCCATGGTTCATGTCCAGGGCCTTGTGGCCAGGAGTGGCCGGCTGCCTGCTGAAATTCCGCACGGATGAGGATACATGCCAGTTGCAAGGTGCCCACTCAGGCAACTGCGTCTGGTTTGACAGTGCCAAGTGCCACCTGCAAACTGACATCAGGAACCTGGCCTGGTGACTTTTGTTTCTCTGGGGAAAGGCCATGGTTCATGTCCAGGGCTTGGTGGCCCGGAGTGGCCCGCTGCCTTCTGAAATTCCAAATGGATCAGGATACATCCCAGAACGAAAGTACCACCAGAGGCAACTGTGGCTGGTTTGACAGTGCCAAGTGCCTCCTGCAAACTGACATCAGGAACCTGGCCTGGTGACTTTTGTTTCTCTGGGGAAAGGCCATGGTTCATGTCCAGGGCCTTGTGGCCAGGAGTGGCCGGCTGCCTGCTGAAATTCCGCACGGATGAGGATACATGCCAGTTGCAAGGTGCCCCCACAGGCAACTGTGGCTGGTTTGACAGTGCCAAGTGCCTCCTGCAAACTGACATCAGGAACCTGGCCTGGTGACTTTTGTTTCTCTGGGGAAAGGCCATGGTTCATGTCCAGGGCCTTGTGGCCAGGAGTGGCCCGCTGCCTGCTGAAATTCCGCACGGATGAGGATACATCCCAGTTGCAAGGTGCCCCCACAGGCAACTGCGTCTGGTTTGACAGTGCCAAGTGCCACCTGCAAACTGACATCAGGAACCTGGCCTGGTGACTTTTGTTTCTCTGGGGAAAGGCCATCATTCTTGTCCGGGGCCCAGAGTGGCCGGAGTGGCCGGCTGCCTGCTGAAATTCCACACGGTTGAGGATGCCTCCCAGATGAAAAATGCCCCCACACGCAACTGTGGCTGGTTTGACAGTGCCAAGTGCCTCCTGCAAACTGACATCAGGAACCTGGCCTGGTGTTTTTTGTTTCTCTGGGGAAAGGCCATGGTTCATGTCCAGGGCCTTGTGGCCAGGAGTGGCCGGCTGCCTGCTGAAATTCCGCACGGATGAGGATACCTCCCAGATGCAAGGTGCCCCCACAGGCAACTGCGTCTGGTTTGACAGTGCCAAGTGCCACCTGCAAACTGACATCAGGAACCTGGCCTGGTGACTTTTGTTTCTCTGGGGAAAGGCCAACATTCTTTTCCGGGTACCGGTGGACGGAGTGGCCGGCTGCCTGCTGAAATTCCTCACGGATCAGGATACCTCCCAGATGCAAGGTGCCCCCACAGGCAACTGTGGCTGGTTTGACAGTGCCAAGTGCCTCCTGCAAACAGACATCAGCGACCTGGCCTGCTAAGTTCTGTTTCTCTGGGGAAAGGCCATCGTTCCTCTCCAGGGCCCGGTGGCTCGAGTGGCAGGCTGCCTGCTGAAATTCCACATGGATCAGGAGGCCTCCCAGATGAAAGGTGACCCCACAGGCAACTGTGGCTGGTTTGACAGTGCCAAGTGCCTCCTGCAAACTGACATCAGGAACCTGGCCTGGTGACTTTTATTTCTCTGGGTAAAGGCCATCATTCGTGTCCAGTGCCCCGCGGCCTGGAGTGGCCGGCTGCCTGCTGAAATTCCTCACGGATCAGGATACCTCCCAGATGAAAGGTGCCCCCACAGGTAACTGTGGCTGGTTTGACACTGCCAAGTGCCTCCTGCAAACTGACATCAGGAACCTGGCCTGCTGACTTTTGTTTCTCTGGGGAAAGGCCATCGTTCCTCTCCAGGGCCCGCTGGCCCGGAGTGGCCGGCTGCCTGCTGAAATTCCACACGGATCAGGATGCCTCCCAGATGAAAAATGCCCCCAGAGGAAACTGCGTCAGGTTTGACAGTGCCAAGTGCCTCCTGCAAACTGACATCAGGAACCTGGCCTGGTGACTTTTGTTTCTCTGGGGAAAGGCCATGGTTCATGTCCAGGGCCTGGGGGCTCGGAGTGGCCGGCTGCCTGCTGAAATTCCGCATGGATCAGGATGCCTCCCAGATGAAAAATGCCCCCACAGGCAACTGCGTCTGGTTTGACAGTGCCAAGTGACTCCTGCAAACTGACATCAGGAACCTGGCCTGGTGACTTTTGTTTCTGTGTGTAAAGGCCATCATTCTTTTCCAGGGTACGGTGGCCCGGAGTGGCCGGCTGCCTGCTGAAATTCCGCACGGATCAGGATGCCTCCCAGACCGAAAATACCACCCAAGGCAAATGTGGCTGGTTTGACAGTGCCAAGTGCCTCCTGCAAACAGACATCAGCGACCTGGCCTGCTAAGTTCTGTTTCTCTGGGGAAAGGCCATCGTTCCTCTCCAGGGCCCGGTGGCTCGAGTGGCAGGCTGCCTGCTGAAATTCCACATGGATCAGGATGCCTCCCAGATGAAAGGTGCCCCCACAGGCAACTGTGGCTGGTTTGACAGTGCCAAGTGCCTCCTGCAAACTGACATCAGGAACCTGGCCTGGTGACTTTTATTTCTCTGGGGAAAGGCCCTCATTCGTGTCCAGTGCCCCGCGGCCTGGAGTGGCCGGCTGCCTGCTGAAATTCCTCACGGTTGAGGATACCTCCCAGATGAAAGGTGCCCCCACAGGTAACTGTGGCTGGTTTGACACTGCCAAGTGCCTCCTGCAAACTGACATCAGGAACCTGGCCTGGTGACTTTTGTTTCTCTGGGGAAAGGCCATGGTTCATGTCCAGGGCCTTGTGGCCAGGAGTGGCCGGCTGCCTGCTGAAATTCCAAATGGATCAGGATACATCCCAGAACGAAAGTACCACCAGAGGCAACTGTGGCTGGTTTGACAGTGCCAAGTGCCTCCTGCAAACTGACATCAGGAACCTGGCCTGGTGACTTTTGTTTCTCTGGGGAAAGGCCATGGTTCATGTCCAGGGCCTTGTGGCCAGGAGTGGCCGGCTGCCTGCTGAAATTCCGCACGGATGAGGATACATGCCAGTTGCAAGGTGCCCCCACAGGCAACTGTGGCTGGTTTGACAGTGCCAAGTGCCTCCTGCAAACTGACATCAGGAACCTGGCCTGGTGACTTTTGTTTCTCTGGGGGAAGGCCATGGTTCATGTCCAGGGCCTTGTGGCCAGGAGTGGCCCGCTGCCTGCTGAAATTCCGCACGGATGAGGATACATCCCAGTTGCAAGGTGCCCCCACAGGCAACTGCGTCTGGTTTGACAGTGCCAAGTGCCACCTGCAAACTGACATCAGGAACCTGGCCTGGTGACTTTTGTTTCTCTGGGGAAAGGCCATCATTCTTCTCCGGGGCCCAGAGTGGCCGGAGTGGCCGGCTGCCTGCTGAAATTCCACACGGTTGAGGATGCCTCCCAGATGAAAAATGCCCCCACACGCAACTGTGGCTGGTTTGACAGTGCCAAGTGCCTCCTGCAAACTGACATCAGGAACCTGGCCTGGTGACTTTTGTTTCTCTGGGGAAAGGCCAACATTCTTTTCCGGGTACCGGTGGACGGAGTGGCCGGCTGCCTGCTGAAATTCCTCACGGATCAGGATACCTCCCAGATGCAAGGTGCCCCCACAGGCAACTGCGGCTGGTTTGACAGTGCCAAGTGCCTCCTGCAAACAGACATCAGCGACCTGGCCTGCTAAGTTCTGTTTCTCTGGGGAAAGGCCATCGTTCCTCTCCAGGGCCCGGTGGCTCGAGTGGCAGGCTGCCTGCTGAAATTCCACATGGATCAGGAGGCCTCCCAGATGAAAGGTGCCCCCACAGGCAACTGTGGCTGGTTTGACAGTGCCAAGTGCCTCCTGCAAACTGACATCAGGAACCTGGCCTGGTGACTTTTATTTCTCTGTGTAAAGGCCATCATTCGTGTCCAGTGCCCCGCGGCCTGGAGTGGCCGGCTGCCTGCTGAAATTCCTCACGGATCAGGATACCTCCCAGATGAAAGGTGCCCCCACAGGTAACTGTGGCTGGTTTGACACTGCCAAGTGCCTCCTGCAAACTGACATCAGGAACCTGGCCTGCTGACTTTTGTTTCTCAGGGGAAAGGCCATCGTTCCTCTCCAGGGCCCGCTGGCCCGGAGTGGCCGGCTGCCTGCTGAAATTCCACACGGATCAGGATGCCTCCCAGATGAAAAATGCCCCCAGAGGAAACTGCGTCAGGTTTGACAGTGCCAAGTGCCTCCTGCAAACTGACATCAGGAACCTGGCCTGGTGACTTTTGTTTCTCTGGGGAAAGGCCATGGTTCATGTCCAGGGCCTGGGGGCTCGGAGTGGCCGGCTGCCTGCTGAAATTCCGCATGGATCAGGATGCCTCCCAGATGAAAAATGCCCCCACAGGCAACTGCGTCTGGTTTGACAGTGCCAAGTGACTCCTGCAAACTGACATCAGGAACCTGGCCTGGTGACTTTTGTTTCTCTGGGGAAAGGCCATCATTCTTTTCCAGGGTACGGTGGCCCGGAGTGGCCGGCTGCCTGCTGAAATTCCGCACGGATCAGGATGCCTCCCAGACCGAAAATACCACCCAAGGCAAATGTGGCTGGTTTGACAGTGCCAAGTGCCTCCTGCAAACAGACATCAGCGACCTGGCCTGCTGAGTTCTGTTTCTCTGGGGAAAGGCCATCGTTCCTCTCCAGGGCCCGGTGGCTCGAGTGGCAGGCTGCCTGCTGAAATTCCACATGGATCAGGATGCCTCCCAGATGAAAGGTGCCCCCACAGGCAACTGTGGCTGGTTTGACAGTGCCAAGTGCCTCCTGCCAACTGACATCAGGAACCTGGCCTGGTGACTTTTATTTCTCTGGGGAAAGGCCCTCATTCGTGTCCAGTGCCCCGCGGCCTGGAGTGGCCGGCTGCCTGCTGAAATTCCTCACGGTTGAGGATACCTCCCAGATGAAAGGTGCCCCCACAGGTAACTGTGGCTAGTTTGACACTGCCAAGTGCCTCCTGCAAACTGACATCAGGAACCTGGCCTGGTGACTTTTGTTTCTCTGGGGAAAGGCCATGGTTCATGTCCAGGGCCTTGTGGCCAGGAGTGGCCGGCTGCCTGCTGAAATTCCGCACGGATGAGGATACATCCCAGTTGCAAGGTGCCCACTCAGGCAACTGCGTCTGGTTTGACAGCGCCAAGTGCCACCTGCAAACTGACATCAGGAACCTGGCCTGGTGACTTTTGTTTCTCTGGGGAAAGGCCATGGTTCATGTCCAGGGCTTGGTGGCCCGGAGTGGCCCGCTGCCTTCTGAAATTCCAAATGGATCAGGATACATCCCAGAACGAAAGTACCACCAGAGGCAACTGTGGCTGGTTTGACAGTGCCAAGTGCCTCCTGCAAACTGACATCAGGAACCTGGCCTGGTGACTTTTGTTTCTCTGGGGGAAGGCCATGGTTCATGTCCAGGGCCTTGTGGCCAGGAGTGGCCGGCTGCCTGCTGAAATTCCGCACGGATGAGGATACATGCCAGTTGCAAGGTGCCCCCACAGGCAACTGTGGCTGGTTTGACAGTGCCAAGTGCCTCCTGCAAACTGACATCAGGAACCTGGCCTGGTGACTTTTGTTTCTCTGGGGAAAGGCCATGGTTCATGTCCAGGGCCTTGTGGCCAGGAGTGGCCCGCTGCCTGCTGAAATTCCGCACGGATGAGGATACATCCCAGTTGCAAGGTGCCCCCACAGGCAACTGCGTCTGGTTTGACAGTGCCAAGTGCCACCTGCAAACTGACATCAGGAACCTGGCCTGGTGACTTTTGTTTCTCTGGGGAAAGGCCATCATTCTTGTCCGGGGCCCAGAGTGGCCGGAGTGGCCGGCTGCCTGCTGAAATTCCACACGGTTGAGGATGCCTCCCAGATGAAAAATGCCCCCACACGCAACTGTGGCTGGTTTGACAGTGCCAAGTGCCTCCTGCAAACTGACATCAGGAACCTGGCCTGGTGTTTTTTGTTTCTCTGGGGAAAGGCCATGGTTCATGTCCAGGGCCTTGTGGCCAGGAATGGCCGGCTGCCTGCTGAAATTCCGCACGGATGAGGATACATCCCAGTTGCAAGGTGCCCCCACAGGCAACTGCGTCTGGTTTGACAGTGCCAAGTGCCACCTGCAAACTGACATCAGGAACCTGGCCTGGTGACTTTTGTTTCTCTGGGGAAAGGCCAACATTCTTTTCCGGGTACCGGTGGACGGAGTGGCCGGCTGCCTGCTGAAATTCCTCACGGATCAGGATACCTCCCAGATGCAAGGTGCCCCCACAGGCAACTGCGGCTGGTTTGACAGTGCCAAGTGCCTCCTGCAAACAGACATCAGCGACCTGGCCTGCTAAGTTCTGTTTCTCTGGGGAAAGGCCATCGTTCCTCTCCAGGGCCCGGTGGCTCGAGTGGCAGGCTGCCTGCTGAAATTCCACATGGATCAGGAGGCCTCCCAGATGAAAGGTGCCCCCACAGGCAACTGTGGCTGGTTTGACAGTGCCAAGTGCCTCCTGCAAACTGACATCAGGAACCTGGCCTGGTGACTTTTATTTCTCTGGGTAAAGGCCATCATTCGTGTCCAGTGCCCCGCGGCCTGGAGTGGCCGGCTGCCTGCTGAAATTCCTCACGGATCAGGATACCTCCCAGATGAAAGGTGCCCCCACAGGTAACTGTGGCTGGTTTGACACTGCCAAGTGCCTCCTGCAAACTGACATCAGGAACCTGGCCTGCTGACTTTTGTTTCTCAGGGGAAAGGCCATCGTTCCTCTCCAGGGCCCGCTGGCCCGGAGTGGCCGGCTGCCTGCTGAAATTCCACACGGATCAGGATGCCTCCCAGATGAAAAATGCCCCCAGAGGAAACTGCGTCAGGTTTGACAGTGCCAAGTGCCTCCTGCAAACTGACATCAGGAACCTGGCCTGGTGACTTTTGTTTCTCTGGGGAAAGGCCATGGTTCATGTCCAGGGCCTGGGGGCTCGGAGTGGCCGGCTGCCTGCTGAAATTCCACACGGATCAGGATGCCTCCCAGATGAAAAATGCCCCCAGAGGAAACTGCGTCAGGTTTGACAGTGCCAAGTGCCTCCTGCAAACTGACATCAGGAACCTGGCCTGGTGACTTTTGTTTCTCTGGGGAAAGGCCATGGTTCATGTCCAGGGCCTGGGGGCTCGGAGTGGCCGGCTGCCTGCTGAAATTCCGCATGGATCAGGATGCCTCCCAGATGAAAAATGCCCCCACAGGCAACTGCGTCTGGTTTGACAGTGCCAAGTGACTCCTGCAAACTGACATCAGGAACCTGGCCTGGTGACTTTTGTTTCTGTGTGTAAAGGCCATCATTCTTTTCCAGGGTACGGTGGCCCGGAGTGGCCGGCTGCCTGCTGAAATTCCGCACGGATCAGGATGCCTCCCAGAACGAAAGTACCACCCAAGGCAAATGTGGCTGGTTTGACAGTGCCAAGTGCCTCCTGCAAACAGACATCAGCGACCTGGCCTGCTGAGTTCTGTTTCTCTGGGGAAAGGCCATCGTTCCTCTCCAGGGCCCGGTGGCTCCAGTGGCAGGCTGCCTGCTGAAATTCCACATGGATCAGGATGCCTCCCAGATGAAAGGTGCCCCCACAGGCAACTGTGGCTGGTTTGACAGTGCCAAGTGCCTCCTGCAAACTGACATCAGGAACCTGGCCTGGTGACTTTTATTTCTCTGGGTAAAGGCCCTCATTCGTGTCCAGTGCCCCGCGGCCTGGAGTGGCCGGCTGCCTGCTGAAATTCCGCACGGTTGAGGATACCTCCAAGATGAAAGGTGCCCCCACAGGTAACTGTGGCTGGTTTGACACTGCCAAGTGCCTCCTGCAAACTGACATCAGGAACCTGGCATGGTGACTTTTGTTTCTCTGGGGAAAGGCCATGGTTCATGTCCAGGGCCTGGGGGCTCGGAGGGGCCGGCTGCCTGCTGAAATTCCGCATGGATCAGGATGCCTCCCACATGAAAAATGCCCCCACAGGCACCTGTGGCTGGTTTGACAGTGCCAAGTGCCTCCTGCCAACTGACATCTGGAACCTGGCCTGGTGACTTTTGTTTCTCTGGGGAAAGGCCATGGTTCATATCCTGAGCCTGGTGTCCTGGAGTGGCCGGCTGCCTGCTGAAATTCTGCACGGACCAGGATGCCGCCCAGATGAAAGGTACAACCAGAGGCAACTGCGGCTGGTTTGACAGTGCCAAGTGCCTCCTGCAAACTGACATCAGGAACCTGGCCTGGTGACTTTTGTTTCTCTGGGGAAAGGCCATGATTCTTTTCCGGGGTACGGTGGCCCGGAGTGGCCGGCTGCCTGCTGAAATTCCAAAACGATCAGGATGCCTCCCAGACCTAAAGTACCACCCAAGGCAACTGTGGCTGGTTTGACACTGCCAAGTGCCTCCTGCAAACTGACATCAGCGACCTGGCCTGCTGAGTTCTGTTTCTCTGGGGAAAGGCCATCGTTCCTCTCCAGGGCCCGGTGGCTCGAGTGGCAGGCTGCCTGCTGAAATTCCACATGGATCAGGAGGCCTCCCAGATGAAAGGTGCCCCCACAGGCAACTGTGGCTGGTTTGACAGTGCCAAGTGCCTCCTGCCAACTGACATCAGGAACCTGGCCTGGTGACTTTTATTTCTCTGGGTAAAGGCCATCATTCGTGTCCAGTGCCCCGCGGCCTGGAGTGGCCGGCTGCCTGCTGAAATTCCTCACGGTTGAGGATACCTCCCAGATGAAAGGTGCCCCCACAGGTAACTGTGGCTGGTTTGACACTGCCAAGTGCCTCCTGCAAACTGACATCAGGAACCTGGCCTGGTGACTTTTGTTTCTCTGGGGAAAGGCCATGGTTCATGTCCAGGGCCTTGTGGCCAGGAGTGGCAGGCTGCCTGCTGAAATTCCACATGGATCAGGAGGCCTCCCAGATGAATGGTGCCCCCACAGGCAACTGTGGCTGGTTTGACAGTGCCAAGTGCCTCCTGCAAACTGACATCAGGAACCTGGCCTGGTGACTTTTGTTTCTCTGGGGAAAGGCCATCATTCATGTCCAGGGCCTTGTGGCCCGGAGTGGCCAGCTGCCTGCTGAAATTCCGCACGGATGAGGATACATCCCAGTTGCAAGGTGCCCCCACAGGCAACTGCGTCTGGTTTGACAGTGCCAAGTGCCACCTGCAAACTGACATCAGGAACCTGGCCTGGTGACTTTTCTTTGTCTGGGGAAAGGCCATTATTCTTGTCCGGGTCCCGGTGGCCTGGAGTGGCAGGCTGCCTGCTGAAATTCCTCACGGATCAGGATACCTCCCAGATGCAAGGTGCCCCCACAGGCAACTGCGGCTGGTTTGACAGTGCCAAGTGCCTCCTGCAAACTGACATCAGGAACCTGGCCTGGTGACTTTTGTTTCTCTGGGGAAAGGCCATGGTTCATGTCCAGGGCCTTGTGGCCAGGAGTGGCCGGCTGCCTGCTGAAATTCCACACGGATGAGGATACATCCCAGTTGCAAGGTGCCCACTCAGGCAACTGCGTCTGGTTTGACAGTGCCAAGTGCCACCTGCAAACTGACATCAGGAACCTGGCCTGGTGACTTTTGTTTCTCTGGGGAAAGGCCATGGTTCATGTCCAGGGCTTGGTGGCCCGGAGTGGCCCGCTGCCTTCTGAAATTCCAAATGGATCAGGATACATCCCAGACCGAAAGTACCACCAGAGGCAACTGTGGCTGGTTTGACAGTGCCAAGTGCCTCCTGCAAACTGACATCAGGAACCTGGCCTGGTGACTTTTGTTTCTCTGGGGAAAGGCCATCATTCTTGTCCGGGGCCCAGTGTGGCCGGAGTGGCCGGCTGCCTGCTGAAATTCCACACGGTTGAGGATGCCTCCCAGATGAAAAATGCCCCCACAGGCAACTGCGTCTGGTTTGACAGTGCCAAGTGCCTCCTGCAAACTGACATCAGGAACCTGGCCTGGTGACTTTTGTTTCTCTGGGGAAAGGCCATGGTTCATGTCCAGGGCCTTGTGGCCAGGAGTGTCCGGCTGCCTGCTGAAATTCCGCACGGATGAGGATACATCCCAGTTGCAAGGTGCCCCCACAGGCATCTGTGGCTCGTTTAACAGTGCCAAGTGCCACCTGCAAACTGACATCAGGAACCTGGCCTGGTGACTTTTGTTTCTCTGGGGAAAGGCCAACATTCTTTTCCGGGTACCGGTGGAAGGAGTGGCCGGCTGCCTGCTGAAATTCTGCACGGATCAGGATGCCTCCCAGACCGAAAGTACCACCCAAGGCAACTGTGGCTGGTTTGACAGTGCCAAGTGCCTCCTGCAAACTGACATCAGGAACCTGGCCTGGTGACTTTTGTTTCTCTGGGGAAAAGCCATGGTTCATATCCAGGGCCTGGTGGCCCGGAGTGTCCGGCTGCCTGCTGAAATTCCGTATGGATCAGGATGCCTCCCAGATGAAAAAGGACCCCAGAGGCAACTGTGGCTGGTTTGACAGTGCCAAGTGCCTCCTGCAAACTGACATCAGGAACCTGGCCTGGTGACTTTTGTTTCTCTGGGGAAGAGCCATGGTTCATGTCCAGGACTTGGTGGCCCGGAGTGGCCGGCTGCCTGCTGAAATTCCGCACGGATGAGAATATATCCCAGTTGCAAGGTGCCCCCACAGGCACTGCGTCTGGTTTGACAGTGCCAAGTGCCTCCTGCAAACTGACATCAGGAACCTGGCCTGGTGACTTTTGTTTCTCTGGGGAAAGGCCATCATTCTTGTCCGGGGCCCAGAGTGGCCGGAGTGGCCGGCTGCCTGCTGAAATTCCACAAGGTTGAGGATGCCTCCCAGATGAAAAATGCCCCCACAGGCAACTGCGTCTGGTTTGACAGTGCCAAGTGCCTCCTGCAAACTGACATCAGGAACCTGGCCTGGTGACTTTTGTTTCTCTGGGGAAAGGCCATGGTTCATGTCCAGGGCCTTGTGGCCAGGAGTGGCCGGCTGCCTGCTGAAATTCCGCACGGATGAGGATACATCCCAGTTGCAAGGTGCCCCCACAGGCAACTGCGGCTGGTTTGACAGTGGCAAGTGCCACCTGCAAACTGACATCAGGAACCTGGCCTGGTGACTTTTCTTTGTCTGGGGAAAGGCCATTATTCTTGTCCGGGTCCCGGTGGCCCGGTGTGGCAGGCTGCCTGCTGAAATTCCTCACGGTTCAGGATACCTCCCAGATGCAAGGTGCCCCCACAGGCAACTGCGTCTGGTTTGACAGTGCCAAGTGCCTCCTGCAAACTGACATCAGGAACCTGGCCTGGTGACTTTTGTTTCTGTGTGTAAAGGCCATCATTCTTTTCCAGGGTACGGTGGCCCGGAGTGGCCGGCTGCCTGCTGAAATTCCGCACGGATCAGGATGCGTCCCAGACCGAAAGTACCACCCAAGGCAAATGTGGCTGGTTTGACAGTGCCAAGTGCCTCCTGCAAACAGACATCAGCGACCTGGCCTGCTGAGTTCTGTTTCTCTGGGGAAAGGCCATCGTTCCTCTCCAGGGCCCGGTGGCCCGGAGTGGCAGGCTGCCTGCTGAAATTCCACATGGATCAGGATGCCTCCCAGATGAAAGGTGCCCCCACAGGCAACTGTGGCTGGTTTGACAGTGCCAAGTGCCTCCTGCAAACTGACATCAGGAACCTGGCCTGGTGACTTTTATTTCTCTGGGGAAAGGCCCTCATTCGTGTCCAGTGCCCCGCGGCCTGGAGTGGCCGGCTGCCTGCTGAAATTCCTCACGGTTGAGGATACCTCCCAGATGAAAGGTGTCCCCACAGGTAACTGTGGCTGGTTTGACAGTGCCAAGTGCCACCTGCAAACTGACATCAGGAACCTGGCCTGGTGACTTTTGTTTCTCTGGGGAAAGGCCAACATTCTTTTCCATGTACCGGTGGACGGAGTGGCCGGCTGCCTGCTGAAATTCCTCACGGATCAGGATGCCTCCCAGATGCAAGGTGCCCCCACAGGCAACTGTGGCTGGTTTGACAGTGCCAAGTGCCTCCTGCAAACTGACATCAGCGACCTGGCCTGCTAAGTTCTGTTTCTCTGGGGAAAGGCCATCGTTCCTCTCCAGGGCCCGGTGGCTCGAGTGGCAGGCTGCCTGCTGAAATTCCACATGGATCAGGAGGCCTCCCAGATGAAAGGTGCCCCCACAGGCAACTGTGGCTGGTTTGACAGTGCCAAGTGCCTCCTGCAAACTGACATCAGGAACCTGGCCTGGTGACTTTTGTTTCTCTGGGGAAAGGCCATGGTTCATGTCCAGGGCCTGGGGGCTCGGAGTGGCCGGCTGCCTGCTGAAATTCCACACGGATCAGGATGCCTCCCAGATGAAAAATGCCCCCAGAGGAAACTGCGTCAGGTTTGACAGTGCCAAGTGCCTCCTGCAAACTGACATCAGGAACCTGGCCTGGTGACTTTTGTTTCTCTGGGGAAAGGCCATGGTTCATGTCCAGGGCCTGGGGGCTCGGAGTGGCCGGCTGCCTGCTGAAATTCCGCATGGATCAGGATGCCTCCCAGATGAAAAATGCCCCCACAGGCAACTGCGTCTGGTTTGACAGTGCCAAGTGACTCCTGCAAACTGACATCAGGAACCTGGCCTGGTGACTTTTGTTTCTGTGTGTAAAGGCCATCATTCTTTTCCAGGGTACGGTGGCCCGGAGTGGCCGGCTGCCTGCTGAAATTCCGCACGGATCAGGATACCTCCCAGATGCAAGGTGCCCCCACAGGCAACTGTGGCTGGTTTGACAGTGCCAAGTGCCTCCTGCAAACAGACATCAGCGACCTGGCCTGCTGAGTTCTGTTTCTCTGGGGAAAGGCCATCGTTCCTCTCCAGGGCCCGGTGGCTCGAGTGGCAGGCTGCCTGCTGAAATTCCACATGGATCAGGAGGCCTCCCAGATGAAAGGTGCCCCCACAGGCAACTGTGGCTGGTTTGACAGTGCCAAGTGCCTCCTGCAAACTGACATCAGGAACCTGGCCTGGTGACTTTTATTTCTCTGGGTAAAGGCCATCATTCGTGTCCAGTGCCCCGCGGCCTGGAGTGGCCGGCTGCCTGCTGAAATTCCTCACGGATCAGGATACCTCCCAGATGAAAGGTGCCCCCACAGGTAACTGTGGCTGGTTTGACAGTGCCAAGTGCCTCCTGCAAACTGACATCAGGAACCTGGCCTGCTGACTTTTGTTTCTCTGGGGAAAGGCCATCGTTCTTGTCCGGGGCCCAGAGTGGCCGGAGTGGCCGGCTGCCTGCTGAAATTCCACAAGGTTGAGGATGCCTCCCAGATGAAAAATGCCCCCACAGGCAACTGCGTCTGGTTTGACAGTGCCAAGTGCCTCCTGCAAACTGACATCAGGAACCTGGCCTGCTAAGTTCTGTTTCTCTGGGGAAAGGCCATCGTTCCTCTCCAGGGCCCGGTGGCTCGAGTGGCAGGCTGCCTGCTGAAATTCCACATGGATCAGGAGGCCTCCCAGATGAAAGGTGCCCCCACAGGCAACTGTGGCTGGTTTGACAGTGCCAAGTGCCTCCTGCAAACTGACATCAGGAACCTGGCCTGGTGACTTTTGTTTCTCTGGGGAAAGGCCATGGTTCATGTCCAGGGCCTGGGGGCTCGGAGTGGCCGGCTGCCTGCTGAAATTCCACACGGATCAGGATGCCTCCCAGATGAAAAATGCCCCCAGAGGAAACTGCGTCAGGTTTGACAGTGCCAAGTGCCTCCTGCAAACTGACATCAGGAACCTGGCCTGGTGACTTTTGTTTCTCTGGGGAAAGGCCATGGTTCATGTCCAGGGCCTGGGGGCTCGGAGTGGCCGGCTGCCTGCTGAAATTCCGCATGGATCAGGATGCCTCCCAGATGAAAAATGCCCCCACAGGCAACTGCGTCTGGTTTGACAGTGCCAAGTGACTCCTGCAAACTGACATCAGGAACCTGGCCTGGTGACTTTTGTTTCTGTGTGTAAAGGACATCATTCTTTTCCAGGGTACGGTGGCCCGGAGTGGCAGGCTGCCTGCTGAAATTCCGCACGGATCAGGATACCTCCCAGATGCAAGGTGCCCCCACAGGCAACTGTGGCTGGTTTGACAGTGCCAAGTGCCTCCTGCAAACAGACATCAGCGACCTGGCCTGCTGAGTTCTGTTTCTCTGGGGAAAGGCCATCGTTCCTCTCCAGGGCCCGGTGGCTCGAGTGGCAGGCTGCCTGCTGAAATTCCACATGGATCAGGAGGCCTCCCAGATGAAAGGTGCCCCCACAGGCAACTGTGGCTGGTTTGACAGTGCCAAGTGCCTCCTGCAAACTGACATCAGGAACCTGGCCTGGTGACTTTTATTTCTCTGGGTAAAGGCCATCATTCGTGTCCAGTGCCCCGCGGCCTGGAGTGGCCGGCTGCCTGCTGAAATTCCTCACGGATCAGGATACCTCCCAGATGAAAGGTGCCCCCACAGGTAACTGTGGCTGGTTTGACAGTGCCAAGTGCCTCCTGCAAACTGACATCAGGAACCTGGCCTGCTGACTTTTGTTTCTCTGGGGAAAGGCCATCGTTCTTGTCCGGGGCCCAGAGTGGCCGGAGTGGCCGGCTGCCTGCTGAAATTCCACAAGGTTGAGGATGCCTCCCAGATGAAAAATGCCCCCACAGGCAACTGCGTCTGGTTTGACAGTGCCAAGTGCCTCCTGCAAACTGACATCAGGAACCTGGCCTGGTGACTTTTGTTTCTCTGGGGAAAGGCCATGGTTCATGTCCAGGGCCTTGTGGCCAGGAGTGGCCGGCTGCCTGCTGAAATTCCGCACGGATGAGGATACATCCCAGTTGCAAGGTGCCCCCACAGGCAACTGCGGCTGGTTTGACAGTGGCAAGTGCCACCTGCAAACTGACATCAGGAACCTGGCCTGGTGACTTTTCTTTGTCTGGGGAAAGGCCATTATTCTTGTCCGGGTCCCGGTGGCCCGGTGTGGCAGGCTGCCTGCTGAAATTCCTCACGGTTCAGGATACCTCCCAGATGCAAGGTGCCCCCACAGGCAACTGCGTCTGGTTTGACAGTGCCAAGTGCCTCCTGCAAACTGACATCAGGAACCTGGCCTGGTGACTTTTGTTTCTGTGTGTAAAGGCCATCATTCTTTTCCAGGGTACGGTGGCCCGGAGTGGCCGGCTGCCTGCTGAAATTCCGCACGGATCAGGATGCGTCCCAGACCGAAAGTACCACCCAAGGCAAATGTGGCTGGTTTGACAGTGCCAAGTGCCTCCTGCAAACAGACATCAGCGACCTGGCCTGCTGAGTTCTGTTTCTCTGGGGAAAGGCCATCGTTCCTCTCCAGGGCCCGGTGGCCCGGAGTGGCAGGCTGCCTGCTGAAATTCCTCACGGATCAGGATACCTCCCAGATGCAAGGTGCCCCCACAGGCAACTGCGGCTGGTTTGACAGTGCCAAGTGCCTCCTGCAAACTGACATCAGCGACCTGGCCTGCTAAGTTCTGTTTCTCTGGGGAAAGGCCATCGTTCCTCTCCAGGGCCCGGTGGCTCGAGTGGCAGGCTGCCTGCTGAAATTCCACATGGATCAGGAGGCCTCCCAGATGAAAGGTGCCCCCACAGGCAACTGTGGCTGGTTTGACAGTGCCAAGTGCCTCCTGCAAACTGACATCAGGAACCTGGCCTGGTGACTTTTATTTCTCTGGGTAAAGGCCATCATTCGTGTCCAGTGCCCCGCGGCCTGGAGTGGCCGGCTGCCTGCTGAAATTCCACACGGATCAGGATACCTCCCAGATGAAAGGTGCCCCCACAGGTAACTGTGGCTGGTTTGACAGTGCCAAGTGCCTCCTGCAAACTGACATCAGGAACCTGGCCTGCTGACTTTTGTTTCTCAGGGGAAAGGCCATCGTTCCTCTCCAGGGCCCGCTGGCCCGGAGTGGCCGGCTGCCTGCTGAAATTCCACACGGATCAGGATGCCTCCCAGATGAAAAATGCCCCCAGAGGAAACTGCGTCAGGTTTGACAGTGCCAAGTGCCTCCTGCAAACTGACATCAGGAACCTGGCCTGGTGACTTTTGTTTCTCTGGGGAAAGGCCATGGTTCATGTCCAGGGCCTGGGGGCTCGGAGTGGCCGGCTGCCTGCTGAAATTCCACACGGATCAGGATGCCTCCCAGATGAAAAATGCCCCCAGAGGAAACTGCGTCAGGTTTGACAGTGCCAAGTGCCTCCTGCAAACTGACATCAGGAACCTGGCCTGGTGACTTTTGTTTCTCTGGGGAAAGGCCATGGTTCATGTCCAGGGCCTGGGGGCTCGGAGTGGCCGGCTGCCTGCTGAAATTCCGCATGGATCAGGATGCCTCCCAGATGAAAAATGCCCCCACAGGCAACTGCGTCTGGTTTGACAGTGCCAAGTGACTCCTGCAAACTGACATCAGGAACCTGGCCTGGTGACTTTTGTTTCTGTGTGTAAAGGCCATCATTCTTTTCCAGGGTACGGTGGCCCGGAGTGGCCGGCTGCCTGCTGAAATTCCGCACGGATCAGGATACCTCCCAGATGCAAGGTGCCCCCACAGGCAACTGTGGCTGGTTTGACAGTGCCAAGTGCCTCCTGCAAACAGACATCAGCGACCTGGCCTGCTGAGTTCTGTTTCTCTGGGGAAAGGCCATCGTTCCTCTCCAGGGCCCGGTGGCTCGAGTGGCAGGCTGCCTGCTGAAATTCCACATGGATCAGGAGGCCTCCCAGATGAAAGGTGCCCCCACAGGCAACTGTGGCTGGTTTGACAGTGCCAAGTGCCTCCTGCAAACTGACATCAGGAACCTGGCCTGGTGACTTTTATTTCTCTGGGGAAAGGCCAACATTCTTTTCCATGTACCGGTGGACGGAGTGGCCGGCTGCCTGCTGAAATTCCTCACGGATCAGGATACCTCCCAGATGCAAGGTGCCCCCACAGGCAACTGTGGCTGGTTTGACAGTGCCAAGTGCCTCCTGCAAACAGACATCAGCGACCTGGCCTGCTAAGTTCTGTTTCTCTGGGGAAAGGCCATCGTTCCTCTCCAGGGCCCGGTGGCTCGAGTGGCAGGCTGCCTGCTGAAATTCCACATGGATCAGGAGGCCTCCCAGATGAAAGGTGCCCCCACAGGCAACTGTGGCTGGTTTGACAGTGCCAAGTGCCTCCTGCAAACTGACATCAGGAACCTGGCCTGGTGACTTTTATTTCTCTGGGTAAAGGCCATCATTCGTGTCCAGTGCCCCGCGGCCTGGAGTGGCCGGCTGCCTGCTGAAATTCCTCACGGATCAGGATACCTCCCAGATGAAAGGTGCCCCCACAGGTAACTGTGGCTGGTTTGACAGTGCCAAGTGCCTCCTGCAAACTGACATCAGGAACCTGGCCTGCTGACTTTTGTTTCTCAGGGGAAAGGCCATCGTTCCTCTCCAGGGCCCGCTGGCCCGGAGTGGCCGGCTGCCTGCTGAAATTCCACACGGATCAGGATGCCTCCCAGATGAAAAATGCCCCCAGAGGAAACTGCGTCAGGTTTGACAGTGCCAAGTGCCTCCTGCAAACTGACATCAGGAACCTGGCCTGCTGACTTTTGTTTCTCTGGGGAAAGGCCATGGTTCATGTCCAGGGCCTGGGGGCTCGGAGTGGCCGGCTGCCTGCTGAAATTCCGCATGGATCAGGATGCCTCCCAGATGAAAAATGCCCCCACAGGCAACTGCGTCTGGTTTGACAGTGCCAAGTGACTCCTGCAAACTGACATCAGGAACCTGGCCTGGTGACTTTTGTTTCTCTGGGGAAAGGCCATGGTTCATGTCCAGGGCCTGGGGGCTCGGAGTGGCCGGCTGCCTGCTGAAATTCCACACGGATCAGGATGCCTCCCAGATGAAAAATGCCCCCAGAGGAAACTGCGTCAGGTTTGACAGTGCCAAGTGCCTCCTGCAAACTGACATCAGGAACCTGGCCTGGTGACTTTTGTTTCTCTGGGGAAAGGCCATGGTTCATGTCCAGGGCCTGGGGGCTCGGAGTGGCCGGCTGCCTGCTGAAATTCCGCATGGATCAGGATGCCTCCCAGATGAAAAATGCCCCCACAGGCAACTGCGTCTGGTTTGACAGTGCCAAGTGACTCCTGCAAACTGACATCAGGAACCTGGCCTGGTGACTTTTGTTTCTGTGTGTAAAGGCCATCATTCTTTTCCAGGGTACGGTGGCCCGGAGTGGCCGGCTGCCTGCTGAAATTCCGCACGGATCAGGATACCTCCCAGATGCAAGGTGCCCCCACAGGCAACTGTGGCTGGTTTGACAGTGCCAAGTGCCTCCTGCAAACAGACATCAGCGACCTGGCCTGCTGAGTTCTGTTTCTCTGGGGAAAGGCCATCGTTCCTCTCCAGGGCCCGGTGGCTCGAGTGGCAGGCTGCCTGCTGAAATTCCACATGGATCAGGAGGCCTCCCAGATGAAAGGTGCCCCCACAGGCAACTGTGGCTGGTTTGACAGTGCCAAGTGCCTCCTGCAAACTGACATCAGGAACCTGGCCTGGTGACTTTTATTTCTCTGGGGAAAGGCCAACATTCTTTTCCATGTACCGGTGGACGGAGTGGCCGGCTGCCTGCTGAAATTCCTCACGGATCAGGATACCTCCCAGATGCAAGGTGCCCCCACAGGCAACTGTGGCTGGTTTGACAGTGCCAAGTGCCTCCTGCAAACAGACATCAGCGACCTGGCCTGCTAAGTTCTGTTTCTCTGGGGAAAGGCCATCGTTCCTCTCCAGGGCCCGGTGGCTCGAGTGGCAGGCTGCCTGCTGAAATTCCACATGGATCAGGAGGCCTCCCAGATGAAAGGTGCCCCCACAGGCAACTGTGGCTGGTTTGACAGTGCCAAGTGCCTCCTGCAAACTGACATCAGGAACCTGGCCTGGTGACTTTTATTTCTCTGGGTAAAGGCCATCATTCGTGTCCAGTGCCCCGCGGCCTGGAGTGGCCGGCTGCCTGCTGAAATTCCTCACGGATCAGGATACCTCCCAGATGAAAGGTGCCCCCACAGGTAACTGTGGCTGGTTTGACACTGCCAAGTGCCTCCTGCAAACTGACATCAGGAACCTGGCCTGCTGACTTTTGTTTCTCTGGGGAAAGGCCATCGTTCCTCTCCAGGGCCCGCTGGCCCGGAGTGGCCGGCTGCCTGCTGAAATTCCACACGGATCAGGATGCCTCCCAGATGAAAAATGCCCCCAGAGGAAACTGCGTCAGGTTTGACAGTGCCAAGTGCCTCCTGCAAACTGACATCAGGAACCTGGCCTGCTGACTTTTGTTTCTCTGGGGAAAGGCCATGGTTCATGTCCAGGGCCTGGGGGCTCGGAGTGGCCGGCTGCCTGCTGAAATTCCACACGGATCAGGATGCCTCCCAGATGAAAAATGCCCCCAGAGGAAACTGCGTCAGGTTTGACAGTGCCAAGTGCCTCCTGCAAACTGACATCAGGAACCTGGCCTGGTGACTTTTGTTTCTCTGGGGAAAGGCCATGGTTCATGTCCAGGGCCTGGGGGCTCGGAGTGGCCGGCTGCCTGCTGAAATTCCGCATGGATCAGGATGCCTCCCAGATGAAAAATGCCCCCACAGGCAACTGCGTCTGGTTTGACAGTGCCAAGTGACTCCTGCAAACTGACATCAGGAACCTGGCCTGGTGACTTTTGTTTCTGTGTGTAAAGGCCATCATTCTTTTCCAGGGTACGGTGGCCCGGAGTGGCCGGCTGCCTGCTGAAATTCCGCACGGATCAGGATGCCTCCCAGACCGAAAGTACCACCCAAGGCAAATGTGGCTGGTTTGACAGTGCCAAGTGCCTCCTGCAAACAGACATCAGCGACCTGGCCTGCTGAGTTCTGTTTCTCTGGGGAAAGGCCATCGTTCCTCTCCAGGGCCCGGTGGCTCGAGTGGCAGGCTGCCTGCTGAAATTCCACATGGATCAGGATGCCTCCCAGATGAAAGGTGCCCCCACAGGCAACTGTGGCTGGTTTGACAGTGCCAAGTGCCTCCTGCAAACTGACATCAGGAACCTGGCCTGGTGACTTTTATTTCTCTGGGTAAAGGCCCTCATTCGTGTCCAGTGCCCCGCGGCCTGGAGTGGCCGGCTGCCTGCTGAAATTCCTCACGGTTGAGGATACCTCCCAGATGAAAGGTGCCCCCACAGGTAACTGTGGCTGGTTTGACAGTGCCAAGTGCCTCCTGCAAACTGACATCAGGAACCTGGCCTGCTGACTTTTGTTTCTCTGGGGAAAGGCCATGGTTCATGTCCAGGGCCTGGGGGCCCGGAGTGGCCGGCTGCCTGCTGAAATTCTGCATGGATCCGGATGCCGCCGAGATGGAAGGTGCCACCACAGGCAACTGTGGCTGGTTTGACAGTGCCAAGTGCCTCCTGCAAACTGACATCAGGAACCTGGCCTGCTGACTTTTGTTTCTCTGGGGAAAGGCCATGGTTCATGTCCAGGGCCTGGTAGCCCGGAGTGGCCGGCTGCCTGTTGAAATTCCACATGGATCAGGATGCCTCCCAGATGAAAAATGCCCCCAGAGGAAACTGAGTCAGGTTTGACAGTGCCAAGTGCCTCCTGCAAACTGACATCAGGAACCTGGCATGGTGACTTTTGTTTCTCTGGGGAAAGGCCATGGTTCATGTCCAGGGCCTGGGGGCTCGGAGGGGCCGGCTGCCTGCTGAAATTCCGCATGGATCAGGATGCCTCCCACATGAAAAATGCCCCCACAGGCACCTGTGGCTGGTTTGACAGTGCCAAGTGCCTCCTGCCAACTGACATCTGGAACCTGGCCTGGTGACTTTTGTTTCTCTGGGGAAAGGCCATGGTTCATATCCTGAGCCTGGTGTCCTGGAGTGGCCGGCTGCCTGCTGAAATTCTGCACGGACCAGGATGCCGCCCAGATGAAAGGTACAACCAGAGGCAACTGCGGCTGGTTTGACAGTGCCAAGTGCCTCCTGCAAACTGACATCAGGAACCTGGCCTGGTGACTTTTGTTTCTCTGGGGAAAGGCCATGATTCTTTTCCGGGGTACGGTGGCCCGGAGTGGCCGGCTGCCTGCTGAAATTCCAAAAGGATCAGGATGCCTCCCAGACCGAAAGTACCACCCAAGGCAACTGTGGCTGGTTTGACACTGCCAAGTGCCTCCTGCAAACTGACATCAGCGACCTGGCCTGCTGAGTTCTGTTTCTCTGGGGAAAGGCCATCGTTCCTCTCCAGGGCCCGGTGGCTCGAGTGGCAGGCAGCCTGCTGAAATTCCACATGGATCAGGAGGCCTCCCAGATGAAAGGTGCCCCCACAGGCAACTGTGGCTGGTTTGACAGTGCCAAGTGCCTCCTGCCAACTGACATCAGGAACCTGGCCTGGTGACTTTTGTTTGTCTGGGGAAAGGCCATGGTTCATGTCCAGGGCCTTGTGGCCAGGAGTGGCAGGCTGCCTGCTGAAATTCCACATGGATCAGGAGGCCTCCCAGATGAATGGTGCCCCCACAGGCAACTGTGGCTGGTTTGACAGTGCCAAGTGCCTCCTGCAAACTGACATCAGGAACCTGGCCTGGTGACTTTTGTTTCTCTGGGGAAAGGCCATCATTCATGTCCAGGGCCTTGTGGCCCGGAGTGGCCAGCTGCCTGCTGAAATTCCGCACGGATGAGGATACATCCCAGTTGCAAGGTGCCCCCACAGGCAACTGCGTCTGGTTTGACAGTGCCAAGTGCCACCTGCAAACTGACATCAGGAACCTGGCCTGGTGACTTTTCTTTGTCTGGGGAAAGGCCATTATTCTTGTCCGGGTCCCGGTGGCCTGGAGTGGCAGGCTGCCTGCTGAAATTCCTCACGGATCAGGATACCTCCCAGATGCAAGGTGCCCCCACAGGCAACTGCGGCTGGTTTGACAGTGCCAAGTGCCTCCTGCAAACTGACATCAGGAACCTGGCCTGGTGACTTTTGTTTCTCTGGGGAAAGGCCATGGTTCATGTCCAGGGCCTTGTGGCCAGGAGTGGCCGGCTGCCTGCTGAAATTCCACACGGATGAGGATACATCCCAGTTGCAAGGTGCCCACTCAGGCAACTGCGTCTGGTTTGACAGTGCCAAGTGCCACCTGCAAACTGACATCAGGAACCTGGCCTGGTGACTTTTGTTTCTCTGGGGAAAGGCCATGGTTCATGTCCAGGGCTTGGTGGCCCGGAGTGGCCCGCTGCCTTCTGAAATTCCAAATGGATCAGGATACATCCCAGACCGAAAGTACCACCAGAGGCAACTGTGGCTGGTTTGACAGTGCCAAGTGCCTCCTGCAAACTGACATCAGGAACCTGGCCTGGTGACTTTTGTTTCTCTGGGGAAAGGCCATCATTCTTGTCCGGGGCCCAGTGTGGCCGGAGTGGCCGGCTGCCTGCTGAAATTCCACACGGTTGAGGATGCCTCCCAGATGAAAAATGCCCCCACAGGCAACTGCGTCTGGTTTGACAGTGCCAAGTGCCTCCTGCAAACTGACATCAGGAACCTGGCCTGGTGACTTTTGTTTCTCTGGGGAAAGGCCATGGTTCATGTCCAGGGCCTTGTGGCCAGGAGTGGCCGGCTGCCTGCTGAAATTCCGCACGGATGAGGATACATCCCAGTTGCAAGGTGCCCCCACAGGCAACTGCGTCTGGTTTGACAGTGCCAAGTGCCACCTGCAAACTGACATCAGGAACCTGGCCTGGTGACTTTTGTTTCTCTGGGGAAAGGCCATCATTCTTTTCCGGGTACCGGTGGACGGAGTGGCCGGCTGCCTGCTGAAATTCTGCACGGATCAGGATGCCTCCCAGACCGAAAGTACCACCCAAGGCAACTGTGGCTGGTTTGACAGTGCCAAGTGCCTCCTGCAAACTGACATCAGGAACCTGGCCTGGTGACTTTTGTTTCTCTGGGGAAAAGCCATGGTTCATATCCAGGGCCTGGTGGCCCGGAGTGTCCGGCTGCCTGCTGAAATTCCCTATGGATCAGGATGCCTCCCAGATGAAAAAGGACCCCAGAGGCAACTGTGGCTGGTTTGACAGTGCCAAGTGCCTCCTGCAAACTGACATCAGGAACCTGGCCTGGTGACTTTTGTTTCTCTGGGGAAGAGCCATGGTTCATGTCCAGGACTTGGTGGCCCGGAGTGGCCGGCTGCCTGCTGAAATTCCGCACGGATGAGAATATATCCCAGTTGCAAGGTGCCCCCACAGGCACTGCGTCTGGTTTGACAGTGCCAAGTGCCTCCTGCAAACTGACATCAGGAACCTGGCCTGGTGACTTTTGTTTCTCTGGGGAAAGGCCATCATTCTTGTCCGGGGCCCAGAGTGGCCGGAGTGGCCGGCTGCCTGCTGAAATTCCACAAGGTTGAGGATGCCTCCCAGATGAAAAATGCCCCCACAGGCAACTGCGTCTGGTTTGACAGTGCCAAGTGCCTCCTGCAAACTGACATCAGGAACCTGGCCTGGTGACTTTTGTTTCTCTGGGGAAAGGCCATGGTTCATGTCCAGGGCCTTGTGGCCAGGAGTGGCCGGCTGCCTGCTGAAATTCCGCACGGATGAGGATACATCCCAGTTGCAAGGTGCCCCCGATAGGCAACTGCGGCTGGTTTGACAGTGGCAAGTGCCACCTGCAAACTGACATCAGGAACCTGGCCTGGTGACTTTTTTTTGTCTGGGGAAAGGCCATTATTCTTGTCCGGGTCCCGGTGGCCCGGTGTGGCAGGCTGCCTGCTGAAATTCCTCACGGTTCAGGATACCTCCCAGATGCAAGGTGCCCCCACAGGCAACTGCGTCTGGTTTGACAGTGCCAAGTGCCTCCTGCAAACTGACATCAGGAACCTGGCCTGGTGACTTTTGTTTCTGAGTGTAAAGGCCATCATTCTTTTCCAGGGTACGGTGGCCCGGAGTGGCCGGCTGCCTGCTGAAATTCCGCACGGATCAGGATGCGTCCCAGACCGAAAGTACCACCCAAGGCAAATGTGGCTGGTTTGACAGTGCCAAGTGCCTCCTGCAAACAGACATCAGCGACCTGGCCTGCTGAGTTCTGTTTCTCTGGGGAAAGGCCATCGTTCCTCTCCAGGGCCCGGTGGCCCGGAGTGGCCGGCTGCCTGCTGAAATTCCACATGGATCAGGATGCCTCCCAGATGAAAGGTGCCCCCACAGGCAACTGTGGCTGGTTTGACAGTGCCAAGTGCCTCCTGCAAACTGACATCAGGAACCTGGCCTGGTGACTTTTATTTCTCTGGGTAAAGGCCCTCATTCGTGTCCAGTGCCCCGCGGCCTGGAGTGGCCGGCTGCCTGCTGAAATTCCTCACGGTTGAGGATACCTCCCAGATGAAAGGTGTCCCCACAGGTAACTGTGGCTGGTTTGACAGTGCCAAGTGCCTCCTGCAAACTGACATGAGGAACCTGGCCTGCTGACTTTTGTTTCTCTGGGTAAAGGCCATGGTTCATGTCCATGGCCTGGTGTCCTGGAGTGGCCGGCTGCCTGCTGAAATTCTGCATGGATCCGGATGCCGCCGAGATGGAAGGTGCCACCACAGGCAACTGTGGCTGGTTTGACACTGCCAAGTGCCTCCTGCAAACTGACATCAGGAACCTGGCCTGCTGACTTTTGTTTCTCTGGGCAAAGGCCATGGTCCATGTCCAGGGCCTGGTAGCCCGGAGTGGCCGACGGACTGCTGAAATTCCACATGGATCAGGATGCCTCCCAGATGAAAAATGCCCCCAGAGGAAACTGAGTCAGGTTTGACAGTGCCAAGTGCCTCCTGCAAACTGACATCAGGAACCTGGCCTGGTGACTTTTGTTTCTCTGGGGAAAGGCCATGGTTCATGTCCAGGGCCTGGGGGCTCGGAGTGGCCGGCTGCCTGCTGAAATTCCACATGGATCAGGATGCCTCCCAGATGAAAAATGCCCCCAGAGGAAACTGCGTCAGGTTTGACAGTGCCAAGTGCCTCCTGCAAACTGACATCAGGAACCTGGCCTGGTGACTTTTGTTTCTCTGGGGAAAGGCCATGGTTCATGTCCAGGGCCTGGGGGCTCGGAGTGGCCGGCTGCCTGCTGAAATTCCGCATGGATCAGGATGCCTCCCACATGAAAAATGCCCCCACAGGCAACTGCGTCTGGTTTGACAGAGCCAAGTGCCTCCTGCCAACTGACATCAGGAACCTGGCCTGGTGACTTTTGTTTCTCTGTGGAAAGGCCATCATTCTTTTCCAGGGTACGGTGGCCCGGAGTGGCTGGCTGCCTGCTGAAATTCCGCACGGATCAGGATGCCTCCCAGACCGAAAGTACCACCCAAGGCAAATGTGGCTGGTTTGACAGTGCCAAGTGCCTCCTGCAAACAGACATCTGCGACCTGGCCTGCTGAGTTCTGTTTCTCTGGGGAAAGGCCATCGTTCCTCTCCAGGGCCCGGTGGCTCGAGTGGCAGGCTGCCTGCTGAAATTCCAAACGGATCAGGATGCCTCCCAGATGAAAGGTGCCCCCACAGGCAACTGTGGCTGGTTTGACAGTGCCAAGTGCCTCCTGCAAACTGACATCAGGAACCTGGCCTGGTGACTTTTATTTCTCTGGGTAAAGGCCATCATTCGTGTCCAGTGCCCCGCGGCCTGGAGTGGCCGGCTGCCTGCTGAAATTCCTCACGGTTGATGACACCTCCCAGATGAAAGGTGCCCCCACAGGTAACTGTGTCTGGTTTGACAGTGCCAAGTGCCTCCTGCAAACTGACATCAGGAACCTGGCCTGGTGACTTTTGTTTCTCTGGGGAAAAGCCATGGTTCATGTCCATGGCCTGGTGGCCCGGAGTGGCCGGCTGCCTGCTGAAATTCCGCATGGATCTGGATGCCTCCCAGACCGAAAGTACCACCCAAGGCAACTGTGGCTGGTTTGACAGTGCCAAGTGCCTCCTGCAAACTGACATCAGGAACCTGGCCTGGTGACTTTTGTTTCTCTGGGGAAAAGCCATGGTTCATGTCCAGGGCCTGGTGGCCCGGAGTGGCCGGCTGCCTGCTGAAATTCCGCACGGATGAGGATACATGCCAGTTGCAAGGTGCCCCCACAGGCAACTGTGGCTCGTTTGACAGTGCCAAGTGCCCCCTGCAAACTGACATCAGCAACCTGGCCTGGTGACTTTTGTTTCTCTGGGGAAAGGCCATCATTCTTGTCCAGGGCCTGGTAGCCCCGAGTGGCCGACTGACTGCTGAAATTCCGCATGGATCAGGATGCCTCCCACATGAAAAATGCCCCCACAGGCAACTGTGGCTGGTTTGACAGTGCCAAGTGCCTCCTGCCAACTGACATCAGGAACCTGGCCTGGTGACTTTTGTTTCTCTGGGTAAAGGCCATGGTTCATAGCCTGAGCCTGGTGTCCTGGAGTGGCCGGCTGCCTGCTGAAATTCTGCACGGACCAGGATGCCGCCCAGGTGAAAGGTACCACCAGAGGCAACTGCGGCTGGTTTGACAGTGCCAAGTGCCACCTGCAAACTGACATCAGGTACCTGGCCTGCTGACTTTTGTTTCTCTGGGGAAAGGCCATGATTCTTTTCTGGGGTACCGTGGCCCGGAGTGGCCGGCTGCCTGCTGAAATTCCAAAAGGATCAGGATGCCTCCCAGACCGAAAGTACCACCCAAGGCAACTGTGGCTGGTTTGACAGTGCCAAGTGCCTCCTGCAAACAGACATCAGCGACCTGGCCTGGTGACTTTAGTTTCTCTGGGGAAAAGCCATGGTTCATGTCCAGGGCCTGGTGGCCCGGAGTGGCCGGCTGCCTGCTGAAATTCCGCATGGATCAGGATGCCTCCCACATGACAAACACCCCCACAGGCAACTGCGTCAGGTTTGACAGTGCCAAGTGCCTCCTGCAAACTGACATCAGGAACCTGGCCTGGTGACTTTTGTTTCTCTGGGGAAAAGCCATGGTTCATATCCAGGGCCTGGTGGCCCGGAGTGTCCGGCTGCCTGCTGAAATTCCGTATGGATCAGGATGCCTCCCAGATGAAAACTGACCCCAGAGGCAACTGTGGCTGGTTTGACAGTGCCAAGTGCCTCCTGCCAACTGACTTCAGGAACCTGGCCTGGTGACTTTTGTTTCTCTGGGGAAAGGCCATGGTTCATGTCCAGGACTTGGTGGCACGGAGTGGCCGGCTGCCTGCTGAAATTCCGCACGGATGAGAATATATCCCAGTTGCAATGTGCCCCCACAGGCACTGCGTCTGGTTTGACAGTGCCAATATGCCTCCTGCAAACTGACATCAGGAACCTGGCCTGGTGACTTTTGTTTCTCTGGGGAAAGGCCATCATTCTTTTCCGGGGCCCAGAGTGGCCGGAGTGGCCGGCTGCCTGCTGAAATTCCACACGGTTGAGGATGCCTCCCAGATGAAAAATGCCCACACAGGCCACTGCGTCTGGTTTGACAGTGCCAAGTGCCTCCTGCAAACTGACATCAGGAACCTGGCCTGGTGACTTTTGTTTCTCTGGGGAAAGGCCATGGTTCATGTCCAGGGCCTTGTGGCCAGGAGTGGCCGGCTGCCTGCTGAAATTCCGCACGGATGAGGATACATCCCAGTTGCAAGGTGTCCCCACAGGCAACTGCGTCTGGTTTGACAGTGCCAAGTGCCACCTGCAAACTGACATCAGGAACCTGGCCTGGTGACTTTTCTTTGTCTGGGGAAAGGCCATTATTCTTGTCCGGGTCCCGGTGGCCCGGTGTGGCAGGCTGCCTGCTGAAATTCCTCACGGTTCAGGATACCTCCCAGATGCAAGGTGCCCCCACAGGCAACTGTGGCTGGTTTGACAGTGCCAAGTGCCTCCTGCAAACTGACATCAGGAACCTGGCCTGGTGACTTTTGTTTCTCTGGGTAAAGGCCATGGTTCAGGTCCAGGGCCTTGTGGCCAGGAGTGGCCGGCTGCCTGCTGAAATTCCGCACGGATGAGGATACATGCCAGTTGCAAGGTGCCCCCACAGGCAACTGTGGCTGGTTTGACAGTGCCAAGTGCCTCCTGCAAACTGACATCAGGAACCTGGCCTGCTGACTTTTGTTTCTCTGGGGAAAGGCCATGGTTCATGTCCAGGGCCTTGTGGCCAGGAGTGGCCGGCTGCCTGCTGAAATTCCGCACGGATGAGGATACATCCCAGTTGCAAGGTGCCCCCACAGGCAACTGCGTCTGGTTTGACAGTGCCAAGTGCCACCTGCAAACTGACATCAGGAACCTGGCCTGGTGACTTTTGTTTCTCTGGGGAAAGGCCATCATTCTTGTCCGGGGCCCAGAGTGGCCGGAGTGGCCGGCTGCCTGCTGAAATTCCACACGGTTGAGGATGCCTCCCAGATGAAAATTGCCCCCACAGGCAACTGCGTCTGGTTTGACAGTGCCAAGTGCCTCCTGCAAACTGACATCAGGAACCTGGCCTGGTGTTTTTTGTTTCTCTGGGGAAAGGCCATGGTTCATGTCCAGGGCCTTGTGGCCCGGAGTGGCCGGCTGCCTGCTGAAATTCCGCACGGATGAGGATACATCCCAGTTGCAAGGTGCCCCCACAGGCAACTGCGTCTGGTTTGACAGTGCCAAGTGCCTCCTGCAAACTGACATCAGGAACCTGGCCTGGTGACTTTTGTTTCTCTGGGGAAAGGCCAACATTCTTTTCCGGGTACCGGTGGACGGAGTGGCCGGCTGCCTGCTGAAATTCCGCACGGATCAGGATGCCTCCAAGACCGAAAGTACCACCCAAGGCAAATGTGGCTGGTTTGACAGTGCCAAGTGCCTCCTGCAAACAGACATCAGCGACCTGGCCTGCTGAGTTCTGTTTCTCTGGGGAAAGGCCATGGTTCCTCTCCAGGGCCCGGTGGCTCGAGTGGCAGGCTGCCTGCTGAAATTCCACATGGATCAGGATGCCTCCCAGATGAAAGGTGCCCCCACAGGCAACTGTGGCTGGTTTGACAGTGCCAAGTGCCTCCTGCAAACTGACATCAGGAACCTGGCCTGGTGACTTTTATTTCTCTGGGTAAAGGCCCTCATTCGTGTCCAGTGCCCCGCGGCCTGGAGTGGCCGGCTGCCTGCTGAAATTCCGCACGGTTGAGGATACCTCCAAGATGAAAGGTGCCCCCACAGGTAACTGTGGCTGGTTTGACACTGCCAAGTGCCTCCTGCAAACTGACATCAGGAACCTGGCCTGCTGACTTTTGTTTCTCTGGGGAAAGGCCATGTTTCATGTCCATGGCCTGGGGGCCCGGAGTGGCCGGCTGCCTGCTGAAATTCTGCATGGATCCGGATGCCGCCGAGATGGAAGTTGCCACCACAGGCATCTGTGGCTGGTTTGACAGTGCCAAGTGCCTCCTGCAAACTGACATCAGGAACCTGGCCTGCTGACTTTTGTTTCTCTGGGGAAAGGCCATGGTTCATGTCCAGGGCCTGGTAGCCCGGAGTGGCCGGCTGCCTGCTGAAATTCCACATGGATCAGGATGCCTCCCAGATGAAAAATGCCCCCAGAGGAAACTGAGTCAGGTTTGACAGTGCCAAGTGCCTCCTGCAAACTGACATCAGGAACCTGACCTGGTGACTTTTGTTTCTCTGGGGAAAGGCCATGGTTCATGTCCAGGGCCTGGTGGCTCGGAGTGGCCGGCTGCCTGCTGAAATTCCGCATGGATCAGGATGCCTCCCACATGAAAAATGCCCCCACAGGCACCTGTGGCTGGTTTGACAGTGCCAAGTGCCTCCTGCCAACTGACATCTGGAACCTGGCCTGGTGACTTTTGTTTCTCTGGGGAAAGGCCATGGTTCATATCCTGAGCCTGGTGTCCTGGAGTGGCCGGCTGCCTGCTGAAATTCTGCACGGACCAGGATGCCGCCCAGATGAAAGGTACCACCAGAGGCAACTGCGGCTGGTTTGACAGTGCCAAGTGCCTCCTGCAAACTGACATCAGGAACCTGGCCTGGTGACTTTTGTTTCTCTGGGGAAAGGCCATGATTCTTTTCCGGGGTACGGTGGCCCGGAGTGGCCGGCTGCCTGCTGAAATTCCAAAAGGATCAGGATGCCTCCCAGACCGAAAGTACCACCCAAGGCAACTGTGGCTGGTTTGACAGTGCCAAGTGCCTCCTGCAAACTGACATCAGCGACCTGGCCTGCTGAGTTCTGTTTCTCTGGGGAAAGGCCATCGTTCCTCTCCAGGGCCCAGTGGCTCGAGTGGCAGGCTGCCTGCTGAAATTCCACATGGATCAGGAGGCCTCCCAGATGAAAGGTGCCCCCACAGGCAACTGTGGCTGGTTTGACAGTGCCAAGTGCCTCCTGCCAACTGACATCAGGAACCTGGCCTGGTGACTTTTATTTCTCTGGGTAAAGGCCATCATTCGTGTCCAGTGCCCCGCGGCCAGGAGTGGCCGGCTGCCTGCTGAAATTCCTCACGGTTGAGGATACCTCCCAGATGAAAGGTGCCCCCACAGGTAACTGTGGCTGGTTTGACACTGCCAAGTGCCTCCTGCAAACTGACATCAGGAACCTGGCCTGGTGACTTTTGTTTCTCTGGGGAAAGGCCATGGTTCATGTCCACGGCCTTGTGGCCAGGAGTGGCAGGCTGCCTGCTGAAATTCCACATGGATCAGCAGGCCTCCCAGATGAAAGGTGCCCCCACAGGCAACTGTGGCTGGTTTGACAGTGCCAAGTGCCTCCTGCAAACTGACATCAGGAACCTGGCCTGGTGACTTTTGTTTCTCTGGGGAAAGGCCATCATTCATGTCCAGGGCCTTGTGGCCCGGAGTGGCCAGCTGCCTGCTGAAATTCCGCACGGATGAGGATACATCCCAGTTGCAAGGTGCCCCCACAGGCAACTGCGTCTGGTTTGACAGTGCCAAGTGCCACCTGCAAACTGACATCAGGAACCTGGCCTGGTGACTTTTGTTTGTCTGGGGAAAGGCCATTATTCTTGTCCGGGTCCCGGTGGCCTGGAGTGGCAGGCTGCCTGCTGAAATTCCTCACGGATCAGGATACCTCCCAGATGCAAGGTGCCCCCACAGGCAACTGCGGCTGGTTTGACAGTGCCAAGTGCCTCCTGCAAACTGACATCAGGAACCTGGCCTGGTGACTTTTGTTTCTCTGGGGAAAGGCCATCATTCTTGTCCGGGGCCCAGAGTGGCCGGAGTGGCCGGCTGCCTGCTGAAATTCCACACGGTTGAGGATGCCTCCCAGATGAAAAATGCCCCCACAGGCAACTGCGTCTGGTTTGACAGTGCCAAGTGCCACCTGCAAACTGACATCAGGAACCTGGCCTGGTGACTTTTGTTTCTCTGGGGAAAGGCCATGGTTCATGTCCAGGGCCTTGTGGCCAGGAGTGGCCGGCTGCCTGCTGAAATTCCGCACGGATGAGGATACATCCCAGTTGCAAGGTGCCCCCACAGGCAACTGCGTCTGGTTTGACAGTGCCAAGTGCCACCTGCAAACTGACATCAGGAACCTGGCCTGGTGACTTTTGTTTCTCTGGGGAAAGGCCAACATTCTTTTCCGGGTACCGGTGGACGGAGTGGCCGGCTGCCTGCTGAAATTCCTCACGGATCAGGATACCTCCCAGATGCAAGGTGCCCCCACAGGCAACTGCGGCTGGTTTGACAGTGCCAAGTGCCTCCTGCAAACAGACATCAGCGACCTGGCCTGCTAAGTTCTGTTTCTCTGGGAAAAGGCCATCGTTCCTCTCCAGGGCCCGGTGGCTCGAGTGGCAGGCTGCCTGCTGAAATTCCACATGGATCAGGAGGCCTCCCAGATGAAAGGTGCCCCCACAGGCAACTGTGGCTGGTTTGACAGTGCCAAGTGCCTCCTGCAAACTGACATCAGGAACCTGGCCTGGTGACTTTTATTTCTCTGGGTAAAGGCCATCATTCGTGTCCAGTGCCCCGCGGCCTGGAGTGGCCGGCTGCCTGCTGAAATTCCTCACGGTTGAGGATACCTCCCAGATGAAAGGTGCCCCCACAGGTAACTGTGGCTGGTTTGACAGTGCCAAGTGCCTCCTGCAAACTGACATCAGGAACCTGGCCTGGTGACTTTTGTTTCTCAGGGGAAAGGCCATCGTTCCTCTCCAGGGCCCGCTGGCCCGGAGTGGCCGGCTGCCTGCTGAAATTCCACACGGATCAGGATGCCTCCCAGATGAAAAATGCCCCCAGAGGAAACTGCGTCAGGTTTGACAGTGCCAAGTGCCTCCTGCAAACTGACATCAGGAACCTGGCCTGGTGACTTTTGTTTCTCTGGGGAAAGGCCATGGTTCATGTCCAGGGCCTGGGGGCTCGGAGTGGCCGGCTGCCTGCTGAAATTCCGCATGGATCAGGATGCCTCCCAGATGAAAAATGCCCCCACAGGCAACTGCGTCTGGTTTGACAGTGCCAAGTGACTCCTGCAAACTGACATCAGGAACCTGACCTGGTGACTTTTGTTTCTGTGTGTAAAGGCCATCATTCTTTTCCAGGGTACTGTGGCCCGGAGTGGCCGGCTGCCTGCTGAAATTCCGCATGGATCAGGATGCCTCCCAGACCGAAAGTACCACCCAAGGCAAATGTGGCTGGTTTGACAGTGCCAAGTGCCTCCTGCAAACAGACATCAGCGACCTGGCCTGCTGAGTTCTGTTTCTCTGGGGAAAGGCCATCGTTCCTCTCCAGGGCCCGGTGGCTCGAGTGGCAGGCTGCCTGCTGAAATTCCACATGGATCAGGATGCCTCCCAGATGAAAGGTGCCCCCACAGGCAACTGTGGCTGGTTTGACAGTGCCAAGTGCCTCCTGCAAACTGACATCAGGAACCTGGCCTGGTGACTTTTATTTCTCTGGGTAAAGGCCCTCATTCGTGTCCAGTGCCCCGCGGCCTGGAGTGGCCGGCTGCCTGCTGAAATTCCTCACGGTTGAGGATACCTCCCAGATGAAAGGTGCCCCCAC
This sequence comes from Passer domesticus, assembly GCF_036417665.1. NCBI lineage: Eukaryota > Metazoa > Chordata > Aves > Passeriformes > Passeridae > Passer > Passer domesticus. The sequence goes on from NC_087474.1 coordinate 62,992,639, forward strand.
AGGTAACTGTGGCTGGTTTGACAGTGCCAAGTGCCTCCTGCAAACTGACATCAGGAACCTGGCCTGCTGACTTTTGTTTCTCTGGGGAAAGGCCATGGTTCATGTCCATGGCCTGGGGGCCCGGAGTGGCCGGCTGCCTGCTGAAATTCTGCATGGATCCGGATGCCGCCGAGATGGAAGGTGCCACCACAGGCAACTGTGGCTGGTTTGACAGTGCCAAGTGCCTCCTGCAAACTGACATCAGGAACCTGGCCTGCTGACTTTTGTTTCTCTGGGGAAAGGCCATGGTTCATGTCCAGGGCCTGGTAGCCCGGAGTGGCCGGCTGCCTGCTGAAATTCCACATGGATCAGGATGCCTCCCAGATGAAAAATGCCCCCAGAGGAAACTGAGTCAAGTTTGACAGTGCCAAGTGCCTCCTGCAAACTGACATCAGGAACCTGGCCTGGTGACTTTTGTTTCTCTGGGGAAAGGCCATGGTTCATGTCCAGGGCCTGGGGGCTCGGAGGGGCCGGCTGCCTGCTGAAATTCCGCATGGATCAGGATGCCTCCCACATGAAAAATGCCCCCACAGGCACCTGTGGCTGGTTTGACAGTGCCAAGTGCCTCCTGCCAACTGACATCTGGAACCTGGCCTGGTGACTTTTGTTTTTCTGGGGAAAGGCCATGATTCTTTTCCGGGGTACGGTGGCCCGGAGTGGCCGGCTGCCTGCTGAAATTCCAAAAGGATCAGGATGCCTCCCAGACCGAAAGTACCACCCAAGGCAACTGTGGCTGGTTTGACACTGCCAAGTGCCTCCTGCAAACTGACATCAGCGACCTGGCCTGCTGAGTTCTGTTTCTCTGGGGAAAGGCCATCGTTCCTCTCCAGGGCCCGGTGGCTCGAGTGGCAGGCTGCCTGCTGAAATTCCACATGGATCAGGAGGCCTCCCAGATGAAAGTTGCCCCCACAGGCAACTTTGGCTGGTTTGACAGTGCCAAGTGCCTCCTGCCAACTGACATCAGGAACCTGGCCTGGTGACTTTTATTTCTCTGGGTAAAGGCCATCATTCGTGTCCAGTGCCCCGCGGCCTGGAGTGGCCGGCTGCCTGCTGAAATTCCTCACGGTTGAGGATACCTCCCAGATGAAAGGTGCCCCCACAGGTAACTGTGGCTGGTTTGACAGTGCCAAGTGCCTCCTGCAAACTGACATCAGGAACCTGGCCTGGTGACTTTTGTTTCTCTGGGGAAAGGCCATGGTTCATGTCCAGGGCCTTGTGGCCAGGAGTGGCAGGCTGCCTGCTGAAATTCCACATGGATCAGGAGGCCTCCCAGATGAAAGGTGCCCCCACAGGCAACTGTGGCTGGTTTGACAGTGCCAAGTGCCACCTGCAAACTGACATCAGGAACCTGGCCTGGTGACTTTTGTTTCTCTGGGGAAAGGCCATTATTCTTGTCCGGGTCCCGGTGGCCTGGAGTGGCAGGCTGCCTGCTGAAATTCCACACGGATCAGGATACCTCCCAGATGCAAGGTGCCCCCACAGGCAACTGTGGCTGGTTTGACAGTGCCAAGTGCCTCCTGCAAACTGACATCAGGAACCTGGCCTGGTGACTTTTGTTTCTCTGGGGAAAGGCCATGGTTCATGTCCAGGGCCTTGTGGCCAGGAGTGGCCCGCTGCCTGCTGAAATTCCGCACGGATGAGGATACATCCCAGTTGCAAGGTGCCCCCACAGGCAACTGCGTCTGGTTTGACAGTGCCAAGTGCCACCTGCAAACTGACATCAGGAACCTGGCCTGGTGACTTTTGTTTCTCTGGGGAAAGGCCATCATTCTTGTCCGGGGCCCAGAGTGGCCGGAGTGGCCGGCTGCCTGCTGAAATTCCACACGGTTGAGGATGCCTCCCAGATGAAAAATGCCCCCACACGCAACTGTGGCTGGTTTGACAGTGCCAAGTGCCTCCTGCAAACTGACATCAGGAACCTGGCCTGGTGTTTTTTGTTTCTCTGGGGAAAGGCCATGGTTCATGTCCAGGGCCTTGTGGCCAGGAGTGGCCGGCTGCCTGCTGAAATTCCGCACGGATGAGGATACATCCCAGTTGCAAGGTGCCCCCACAGGCAACTGCGTCTGGTTTGACAGTGCCAAGTGCCTCCTGCAAACAGACATCAGCGACCTGGCCTGCTAAGTTCTGTTTCTCTGGGGAAAGGCCATCGTTCCTCTCCAGGGCCCGGTGGCTCGAGTGGCAGGCTGCCTGCTGAAATTCCACATGGATCAGGAGGCCTCCCAGATGAAAGGTGCCCCCACAGGCAACTGTGGCTGGTTTGACAGTGCCAAGTGCCTCCTGCAAACTGACATCAGGAACCTGGCCTGGTGACTTTTATTTCTCTGGGTAAAGGCCATCATTCGTGTCCAGTGCCCCGCGGCCTGGAGTGGCCGGCTGCCTGCTGAAATTCCTCACGGATCAGGATACCTCCCAGATGAAAGGTGCCCCCACAGGTAACTGTGGCTGGTTTGACACTGCCAAGTGCCTCCTGCAAACTGACATCAGGAACCTGGCCTGCTGACTTTTGTTTCTCAGGGGAAAGGCCATCGTTCCTCTCCAGGGCCCGCTGGCCCGGAGTGGCCGGCTGCCTGCTGAAATTCCGCATGGATCAGGATGCCTCCCAGATGAAAAATGCCCCCAGAGGAAACTGCGTCAGGTTTGACAGTGCCAAGTGCCTCCTGCAAACTGACATCAGGAACCTGGCCTGGTGACTTTTGTTTCTCTGGGGAAAGGCCATGGTTCATGTCCAGGGCCTGGGGGCTCGGAGTGGCCGGCTGCCTGCTGAAATTCCGCATGGATCAGGATGCCTCCCAGATGAAAAATGCCCCCACAGGCAACTGCGGCTGGTTTGACAGTGCCAAGTGACTCCTGCAAACTGACATCAGGAACCTGGCCTGGTGACTTTTGTTTCTGTGTGTAAAGGCCATCATTCTTTTCCAGGGTACGGTGGCCCGGAGTGGCCGGCTGCCTGCTGAAATTCCGCACGGATCAGGATGCCTCCCAGACCGAAAGTACCACCCAAGGCAAATGTGGCTGGTTTGACAGTGCCAAGTGCCTCCTGCAAACAGACATCAGCGACCTGGCCTGCTGAGTTCTGTTTCTCTGGGGAAAGGCCATCGTTCCTCTCCAGGGCCCGGTGGCTCGAGTGGCAGGCTGCCTGCTGAAATTCCACATGGATCAGGATGCCTCCCAGATGAAAGGTGCCCCCACAGGCAACTGTGGCTGGTTTGACAGTGCCAAGTGCCACCTGCAAACTGACATCAGGAACCTGGCCTGGTGACTTTTATTTCTCTGGGTAAAGGCCCTCATTCGTGTCCAGTGCCCCGCGGCCTGGAGTGGCCGGCTGCCTGCTGAAATTCCTCACGGTTGAGGATACCTCCCAGATGAAATGTGCCCCCACAGGTAACTGTGGCTGGTTTGACAGTGCCAAGTACCTCCTGCAAACTGACATCAGGAACCTGGCCTGCTGACTTTTGTTTCTCTGGGGAAAGGCCATGGTTCATGTCCATGGCCTGGGGGCCCGGAGTGGCCGGCTGCCTGCTGAAATTCTGCATGGATCCGGATGCCGCCGAGATGGAAGGTGCCACCACAGGCAACTGTGGCTGGTTTGACACTGCCAAGTGCCTCCTGCAAACTGACATCAGGAACCTGGCCTGCTGACTTTTGTTTCTCTGGGGAAAGGCCATGGTTCATGTCCAGGGCCTGGTAGCCCGGAGTGGCCGGCTGCCTGTTGAAATTCCACATGTATCAGGATGCCTCCCAGATGAAAAATGCCCCCAGAGGAAACTGAGTCAGGTTTGACAGTGCCAAGTGCCTCCTGCAAACTGACATCAGGAACCTGGCCTGGTGACTTTTGTTTCTCTGGGGAAAGGCCATGGTTCATGTCCAGGGCCTGGGGGCTCGGAGGGGCCGGCTGCCTGCTGAAATTCCGCATGGATCAGGATGCCTCCCACATGAAAAATGCCCCCACAGGCACCTGTGGCTGGTTTGACAGTGCCAAGTGCCTCCTGCCAACTGACATCTGGAACCTGGCCTGGTGACTTTTGTTTCTCTGGGGAAAGGCCATGGTTCATATCCTGAGCCTGGTGTCCTGGAGTGGCCGGCTGCCTGCTGAAATTCTGCACGGACCAGGATGCCGCCCAGATGAAAGGTACAACCAGAGGCAACTGTGGCTGGTTTGACAGTGCCAAGTGCCTCCTGCAAACTGACATCAGGAACCTGGCCTGGTGACTTTTGTTTCTCTGGGGAAAGGCCATGATTCTTTTCCGGGGTACGGTGGCCCGGAGTGGCCGGCTGCCTGCTGAAATTCCAAAAGGATCAGGATGCCTCCCAGACCGAAAGTACCACCCAAGGCAACTGTGGCTGGTTTGACACTGCCAAGTGCCTCCTGCAAACTGACATCAGCGACCTGGCCTGCTGAGTTCTGTTTCTCTGGGGAAAGGCCATCGTTCCTCTCCAGGGCCCGGTGGCTCGAGTGGCAGGCTGCCTGCTGAAATTCCACATGGATCAGGAGGCCTCCCAGATGAAAGGTGCCCCCACAGGCAACTGTGGCTGGTTTGACAGTGCCAAGTGCCTCCTGCAAACTGACATCAGGAACCTGGCCTGGTGACTTTTGTTTCTCTGGGGAAAGGCCATCATTCATGTCCAGGGCCTTGTGGCCCGGAGTGGCCAGCTGCCTGCTGAAATTCCGCACGGATGAGGATACATCCCAGTTGCAAGGTGCCCCCACAGGCAACTGCGTCTGGTTTGACAGTGCCAAGTGCCACCTGCAAACTGACATCAGGAACCTGGCCTGGTGACTTTTCTTTGTCTGGGGAAAGGCCATTATTCTTGTCCGGGTCCCGGTGGCCTGGAGTGGCAGGCTGCCTGCTGAAATTCCTCACGGATCAGGATACCTCCCAGATGCAAGGTGCCCCCACAGGCAACTGTGGCTGGTTTGACAGTGCCAAGTGCCTCCTGCAAACTGACATCAGGAACCTGGCCTGGTGACTTTTGTTTCTCTGGGGAAAGGCCATGGTTCATGTCCAGGGCCTTGTGGCCAGGAGTGGCCGGCTGCCTGCTGAAATTCCACACGGATGAGGATACATCCCAGTTGCAAGGTGCCCACTCAGGCAACTGCGTCTGGTTTGACAGTGCCAAGTGCCTCCTGCAAACTGACATCAGGAACCTGGCCTGGTGACTTTTCTTTATCTGGGGAAAGGCCATGGTTCATGTCCAGGGCCTTGTGGCCAGGAGTGGCCGGCTGCCTGCTGAAATTCCGCACGGATGAGGATACATACCAGTTGCAAGGTGCCCCCACAGGCAACTGCGTCTGGTTTGACAGTGCCAAGTGCCACCTGCAAACTGACATCAGGAACCTGGCCTGGTGACTTTTCTTTGTCTGGGGAAAGGCCATTATTCTTGTCCGGGTCCCGGTGGCCCGGTGTGGCCGGCTGCCTGCTGAAATTCCTCACGGTTCAGGATACCTCCCAGATGCAAGGTGCCCCCACAGGCAACTGCGGCTGGTTTGACAGTGCCAAGTGCCTCCTGCAAACTGACATCAGGAACCTGGCCTGGTGACTTTTCTTTATCTGGGTAAAGGCCATGGTTCAGGTCCAGGGCCTTGTGGCCAGGAGTGGCCGGCTGCCTGCTGAAATTCCGCACGGATGAGGATACATCCCAGTTGCAAGGTGCCCCCACAGGCAACTGTGGCTGGTTTGACAGTGCCAAGTGCCTCCTGCAAACTGACATCAGGAACCTGGCCTGGTGACTTTTGTTTCTCTGGGGAAAGGCCATGGTTCATGTCCAGGGCCTTGTGGCCAGGAGTGGCCGGCTGCCTGCTGAAATTCCGCACGGATGAGGATATATCCCAGTTGCAAGGTGCCCCCACAGGCACGGCGTCTGGTTTGACAGTGCCAAGTGCCTCCTGCAAACTGACATCAGGAACCTGGCCTGGTGACTTTTGTTTCTCTGGGGAAATGCCATCATTCTTGTCCGGGGCCCAGAGTGGCCGGAGTGGCCGGCTGCTTGCTGAAATTCCACTAGGTTGAGGATGCCTCCCAGATGAAAAATGCCCCCACAGGCAACTGCGTCTGGTTTGACAGTGCCAAGTGCCTCCTGCAAACTGACATCAGGAACCTGGCCTGGTGACTTTTGTTTCTCTGGGGAAAGGCCATGGTTCATGTCCAGGGCCTTGTGGCCAGGAGTGGCCGGCTGCCTGCTGAAATTCCGCACGGATGAGGATACATCCCAGTTGCAAGGTGCCCCCACAGGCAACTGCGTCTGGTTTGACAGTGCCAAGTGCCACCTGCAAACTGACATCAGGAACCTGGCCTGGTGACTTTTCTTTGTCTGGGGAAAGGCCATTATTCTTGTCCGGGTCCGGGTGGCCCGGTGTGGCCGGATGCCTGCTGAAATTCCTCACGGTTCAGGATACCTCCCAGATGCAAGGTGCCCCCACAGGCAACGGCGGCTGGTTTGACAGTGCCAAGTGCCTCCTGCAAACTGACATCAGGAACCTGGCCTGGTGACTTTTCTTTGTCTGGGGAAAGGCCATTATTCTTGTCCGGGTCCCGGTGGCCCGGTGTGGCCGGCTGCCTGCTGAAATTCCTCACGGTTCAGGATACCTCCCAGATGAAAGGTGCCCCCACAGGCAACTGCGGCTGGTTTGACAGTGCCAAGTGCCTCCTGCAAACTGACATCAGGAACCTGGCCTGGTGACTTTTCTTTATCTGGGTAAAGGCCATGGTTCAGGTCCAGGGCCTTGTGGCCAGGAGTGGCCGGCTGCCTGCTGAAATTCCGCACGGATGAGGATATATCCCAGTTGCAAGGTGCCCCCACAGGCACTGCGTCTGGTTTGACAGTGCCAAGTGCCTCCTGCAAACTGACATCAGGAACCTGGCCTGGTGACTTTTGTTTCTCTGGGGAAAGGCCATCATTCTTGTCCGGGGCCCAGAGTGGCCGGAGTGGCCGGCTGCCTGCTGAAATTCCACTAGGTTGAGGACGCCTCCCAGATGAAAAATGCCCCCACAGGCAACTGCGTCTGGTTTGACAGTGCCAAGTGCCTCCTGCAAACTGACATCAGGAACCTGGCCTGGTGACTTTTGTTTCTCTGGGGAAAGGCCATGGTTCATGTCCAGGGCCTTGTGGCCAGGAGTGGCCGGCTGCCTGCTGAAATTCCGCACGGATGAGGATACATCCCAGTTGCAAGGTGCCCCCACAGGCAACTGCGTCTGGTTTGACAGTGCCAAGTGCCACCTGCAAACTGACATCAGGAACCTGGCCTGGTGACTTTTCTTTGTCTGGGGAAAGGCCATTATTCTTGTCCGGGTCCCGGTGGCCCGGTGTGGCCGGCTGCCTGCTGAAATTCCTCACGGTTCAGGATACCTCCCAGATGCAAGGTGCCCCCACAGGCAACTGCGGCTGGTTTGACAGTGCCAAGTGCCTCCTGCAAACTGACATCAGGAACCTGGCCTGGTGACTTTTGTTTCTCTGGGGAAAGGCCATGGTTCATGTCCAGGGCCTGGGGGCTCGGAGTGGCCGGCTGCCTGCTGAAATTCCGCATGGATCAGGATGCCTCCCAGATGAAAAATGCCCCCACAGGCAACTGCGTCTGGTTTGACAGTGCCAAGTGACTCCTGCAAACTGACATCAGGAACCTGGCCTGGTGACTTTTGTTTCTGTGTGTAAAGGCCATGATTCTTTTCCAGGGTACGGTGGCCCGGAGTGGCCGGCTGCCTGCTGAAATTCCGCACGGATCAGGATGCCTCCCAGACCGAAAGTACCACCCAAGGCAAATGTGGCTGGTTTGACAGTGCCAAGTGCCTCCTGCAAACAGACATCAGCGACCTGGCCTGCTGAGTTCTGTTTCTCTGGGGAAAGGCCATCGTTCCTCTCCAGGGCCCGGTGGCTCGAGTGGCAGGCTGCCTGCTGAAATTCCACATGGATCAGGATGCCTCCCAGATGAAAGGTGCCCCCACAGGCAACTGTGGCTGGTTTGACAGTGCCAAGTGCCACCTGCAAACTGACATCAGGAACCTGGCCTGGTGACTTTTATTTCTCTGGGTAAAGGCCCTCATTCGTGTCCAGTGCCCCGCGGCCTGGAGTGGCCGGCTGCCTGCTGAAATTCCTCACGGTTGAGGATACCTCCCAGATGAAAGGTGCCCCCACAGGTAACTGTGGCTGGTTTGACAGTGCCAAGTACCTCCTGCAAACTGACATCAGGAACCTGGCCTGCTGACTTTTGTTTCTCTGGGGAAAGGCCATGGTTCATGTCCATGGCCTGGGGGCCCGGAGTGGCCGGCTGCCTGCTGAAATTCTGCATGGATCCGGATGCCGCCGAGATGGAAGGTGCCACCACAGGCAACTGTGGCTGGTTTGACACTGCCAAGTGCCTCCTGCAAACTGACATCAGGAACCTGGCCTGCTGACTTTTGTTTCTCTGGGGAAAGGCCATGGTTCATGTCCAGGGCCTGGTAGCCCGGAGTGGCCGGCTGCCTGTTGAAATTCCACATGTATCAGGATGCCTCCCAGATGAAAAATGCCCCCAGAGGAAACTGAGTCAGGTTTGACAGTGCCAAGTGCCTCCTGCAAACTGACATCAGGAACCTGGCCTGGTGACTTTTGTTTCTCTGGGGAAAGGCCATGGTTCATGTCCAGGGCCTGGGGGCTCGGAGGGGCCGGCTGCCTGCTGAAATTCCGCATGGATCAGGATGCCTCCCACATGAAAAATGCCCCCACAGGCACCTGTGGCTGGTTTGACAGTGCCAAGTGCCTCCTGCCAACTGACATCTGGAACCTGGCCTGGTGACTTTTGTTTCTCTGGGGAAAGGCCATGGTTCATATCCTGAGCCTGGTGTCCTGGAGTGGCCGGCTGCCTGCTGAAATTCTGCACGGACCAGGATGCCGCCCAGATGAAAGGTACAACCAGAGGCAACTGTGGCTGGTTTGACAGTGCCAAGTGCCTCCTGCAAACTGACATCAGGAACCTGGCCTGGTGACTTTTGTTTCTCTGGGGAAAGGCCATGATTCTTTTCCGGGGTACGGTGGCCCGGAGTGGCCGGCTGCCTGCTGAAATTCCAAAAGGATCAGGATGCCTCCCAGACCGAAAGTACCACCCAAGGCAACTGTGGCTGGTTTGACACTGCCAAGTGCCTCCTGCAAACTGACATCAGCGACCTGGCCTGCTGAGTTCTGTTTCTCTGGGGAAAGGCCATCGTTCCTCTCCAGGGCCCGGTGGCTCGAGTGGCAGGCTGCCTGCTGAAATTCCACATGGATCAGGAGGCCTCCCAGATGAAAGGTGCCCCCACAGGCAACTGTGGCTGGTTTGACAGTGCCAAGTGCCTCCTGCAAACTGACATCAGGAACCTGGCCTGGTGACTTTTGTTTCTCTGGGGAAAGGCCATCATTCATGTCCAGGGCCTTGTGGCCAGGAGTGGCCGGCTGCCTGCTGAAATTCCACACGGATGAGGATACATCCCAGTTGCAAGGTGCCCACTCAGGCAACTGCGTCTGGTTTGACAGTGCCAAGTGCCTCCTGCAAACTGACATCAGGAACCTGGCCTGGTGACTTTTCTTTATCTGGGGAAAGGCCATGGTTCATGTCCAGGGCCTTGTGGCCAGGAGTGGCCGGCTGCCTGCTGAAATTCCGCACGGATGAGGATACATACCAGTTGCAAGGTGCCCCCACAGGCAACTGCGTCTGGTTTGACAGTGCCAAGTGCCACCTGCAAACTGACATCAGGAACCTGGCCTGGTGACTTTTCTTTGTCTGGGGAAAGGCCATTATTCTTGTCCGGGTCCCGGTGGCCCGGTGTGGCCGGCTGCCTGCTGAAATTCCTCACGGTTCAGGATACCTCCCAGATGCAAGGTGCCCCCACAGGCAACTGCGGCTGGTTTGACAGTGCCAAGTGCCTCCTGCAAACTGACATCAGGAACCTGGCCTGGTGACTTTTCTTTATCTGGGTAAAGGCCATGGTTCAGGTCCAGGGCCTTGTGGCCAGGAGTGGCCGGCTGCCTGCTGAAATTCCGCACGGATGAGGATACATCCCAGTTGCAAGGTGCCCCCACAGGCAACTGTGGCTGGTTTGACAGTGCCAAGTGCCTCCTGCAAACTGACATCAGGAACCTGGCCTGGTGACTTTTGTTTCTCTGGGGAAAGGCCATGGTTCATGTCCAGGGCCTTGTGGCCAGGAGTGGCCGGCTGCCTGCTGAAATTCCGCACGGATGAGGATATATCCCAGTTGCAAGGTGCCCCCACAGGCACGGCGTCTGGTTTGACAGTGCCAAGTGCCTCCTGCAAACTGACATCAGGAACCTGGCCTGGTGACTTTTGTTTCTCTGGGGAAATGCCATCATTCTTGTCCGGGGCCCAGAGTGGCCGGAGTGGCCGGCTGCTTGCTGAAATTCCACTAGGTTGAGGATGCCTCCCAGATGAAAAATGCCCCCACAGGCAACTGCGTCTGGTTTGACAGTGCCAAGTGCCTCCTGCAAACTGACATCAGGAACCTGGCCTGGTGACTTTTGTTTCTCTGGGGAAAGGCCATGGTTCATGTCCAGGGCCTTGTGGCCAGGAGTGGCCGGCTGCCTGCTGAAATTCCGCACGGATGAGGATACATCCCAGTTGCAAGGTGCCCCCACAGGCAACTGCGTCTGGTTTGACAGTGCCAAGTGCCACCTGCAAACTGACATCAGGAACCTGGCCTGGTGACTTTTCTTTGTCTGGGGAAAGGCCATTATTCTTGTCCGGGTCCGGGTGGCCCGGTGTGGCCGGATGCCTGCTGAAATTCCTCACGGTTCAGGATACCTCCCAGATGCAAGGTGCCCCCACAGGCAACGGCGGCTGGTTTGACAGTGCCAAGTGCCTCCTGCAAACTGACATCAGGAACCTGGCCTGGTGACTTTTCTTTGTCTGGGGAAAGGCCATTATTCTTGTCCGGGTCCCGGTGGCCCGGTGTGGCCGGCTGCCTGCTGAAATTCCTCACGGTTCAGGATACCTCCCAGATGAAAGGTGCCCCCACAGGCAACTGCGGCTGGTTTGACAGTGCCAAGTGCCTCCTGCAAACTGACATCAGGAACCTGGCCTGGTGACTTTTCTTTATCTGGGTAAAGGCCATGGTTCAGGTCCAGGGCCTTGTGGCCAGGAGTGGCCGGCTGCCTGCTGAAATTCCGCACGGATGAGGATATATCCCAGTTGCAAGGTGCCCCCACAGGCACTGCGTCTGGTTTGACAGTGCCAAGTGCCTCCTGCAAACTGACATCAGGAACCTGGCCTGGTGACTTTTGTTTCTCTGGGGAAAGGCCATCATTCTTGTCCGGGGCCCAGAGTGGCCGGAGTGGCCGGCTGCCTGCTGAAATTCCACTAGGTTGAGGACGCCTCCCAGATGAAAAATGCCCCCACAGGCAACTGCGTCTGGTTTGACAGTGCCAAGTGCCTCCTGCAAACTGACATCAGGAACCTGGCCTGGTGACTTTTGTTTCTCTGGGGAAAGGCCATGGTTCATGTCCAGGGCCTTGTGGCCAGGAGTGGCCGGCTGCCTGCTGAAATTCCGCACGGATGAGGATACATCCCAGTTGCAAGGTGCCCCCACAGGCAACTGCGTCTGGTTTGACAGTGCCAAGTGCCACCTGCAAACTGACATCAGGAACCTGGCCTGGTGACTTTTCTTTGTCTGGGGAAAGGCCATTATTCTTTTCCGGGTCCCGGTGGCCCGGTGTGGCCGGCTGCCTGCTGAAATTCCTCACGGTTCAGGATACCTCCCAGATGCAAGGTGCCCCCACAGGCAACTGCGGCTGGTTTGACAGTGCCAAGTGCCTCCTGCAAACTGACATCAGGAACCTGGCCTGGTGACTTTTCTTTATCTGGGTAAAGGCCATGGTTCAGGTCCAGGGCCTTGTGGCCAGGAGTGGCCGGCTGCCTGCTGAAATTCCGCACGGATGAGGATACATCCCAGTTGCAAGGTGCCCCCACAGGCAACTGTGGCTGGTTTGACACTGCCAAGTGCCTCCTGCAAACTGACATCAGGAACCTGGCCTGGTGACTTTTGTTTCTCTGGGGAAAGGCCATGGTTCATGTCCAGGGCCTTGTGGCCAGGAGTGGCCTGCTGCCTGCTGAAATTCCGCACGGATGAGGATACATCCCAGTTGCAAGGTGCCCCCACAGGCAACTGCGTCTGGTTTGACAGTGCCAAGTGCCACCTGCAAACTGACATCAGGAACCTGGCCTGGTGACTATTGTTTCTCTGGGGAAAGGCCAACATTCTTTTCCGGGTACCGGTGGACGGAGTGGCCGGCTGACTGCTGAAATTCCTCACGGATCAGGATACCTCCCAGATGCAAGGTGCCACCACAGGCAACTGTGGCTGGTTTGACAGTGCCAAGTGCCTCCTGCAAACTGACATCAGGAACCTGGCCCGGTGACTTTTGTTTCTCAGGGGAAAGGCCATCGTTCCTCTCCAGGGCCCGCTGGCCCGGAGTGGCCGGCTGCCTGCTGAAATTCCACATGGATCAGGAGGCCTCCCAGATGAAAGGTGCCCCCACAGGCAACTGTGGCTGGTTTGAAAGTGCCAAGTGCCTCCTGCAAACTGACATCAGGAACCTGGCCTGGTGACTTTTATTTCTCTGGGTAAAGGCCATCATTCGTGTCCAGTGCCCCGCGGCCAGTAGTGGCCGGCTGCCTGCTGAAATTCCTCACGGTTGAGGATACCTCCCAGATGAAAGGTGCCCCCACAGGTAACTGTGGCTGGTTTGACACTGCCAAGTGCCTCCTGCAAACTGACATCAGGAACCTGGCCTGGTGACTTTTGTTTCTCTGGGGAAAGTCCATGGTTCATGTCCATGGCCTGGGGGCCCGGAGTGGCCGGCTGCCTGCTGAAATTCTGCATGGATCAGGATGCCGCCGAGATGGAAGGTGCCACCACAGGCAACTGTGGCTGGTTTGACACTGCCAAGTGCCTCCTGCAAACTGACATCAGGAACCTGGCCTGGTGACTTTTGTTTCTCAGGGGAAAGGCCATCGTTCCTCTCCAGGGCCCGCTGGCCCGGAGTGGCCGGCTGCCTGCTGAAATTCCACACGGATCAGGATGCCTCCCAGATGAAAAATGCCCCCAGAGGAAACTGCGTCAGGTTTGACAGTGCCAAGTGCCTCCTGCAAACTGACATCAGGAACCTGGCCTGGTGACTTTTGTTTCTCTGGGGAAAGGCCATGGTTCATGTCCAGGGCCTGGGGGCTCGGAGTGGCCGGCTGCCTGCTGAAATTCCGCATGGATCAGGATGCCTCCCAGATGAAAAATGCCCCCACAGGCAACTGCGGCTGGTTTGACAGTGCCAAGTGACTCCTGCAAACTGACATCAGGAACCTGGCCTGGTGACTTTTGTTTCTGTGTGTAAAGGCCATCATTCTTTTCCAGGGTACGGTGGCCCGGAGTGGCCGGCTGCATGCTGAAATTCCGCACGGATCAGGATACCTCCCAGACCGAAAGTACCACCCATGGCAAATGTGGCTGGTTTGACAGTGCCAAGTGCCTCCTGCAAACAGACATCAGCGACCTGGCCTGCTGAGTTCTGTTTCTCTGGGGAAAGGCCATCGTTCCTCTCCAGGGCCCGGTGGCTCGAGTGGCAGGCTGCCTGCTGAAATTCCACATGGATCAGGATGCCTCCCAGATGAAAGGTGCCCCCACAGGCAACTGTGGCTGGTTTGACAGTGCCAAGTGCCTCCTGCAAACTGACATCAGGAGCCTGGCCTGGTGACTTTTATTTCTCTGGGTAAAGGCCCTCATTCGTGTCCAGTGCCCCGCGGCCTGGAGTGGCCGGCTGCCTGCTGAAATTCCTCACGGTTGAGGATACCTCCCAGATGAAAGGTGCCCCCACAGGTAACTGTGGCTGGTTTGACAGTGCCAAGTGCCACCTGCAAACTGACATCAGGAACCTGGCCTGGTGACTATTGTTTCTCTGGGGAAAGGCCAACATTCTTTTCCGGGTACCGGTGGACGGAGTGGCCGGCTGACTGCTGAAATTCCTCACGGATCAGGATACCTCCCAGATGCAAGGTGCCACCACAGGCAACTGTGGCTGGTTTGACACTGCCAAGTGCCTCCTGCAAACTGACATCAGGAACCTGGCCCGGTGACTTTTGTTTCTCTGGGGAAAGTCCATGGTTCATGTCCATGGCCTGGGGGCCCGGAGTGGCCGGCTGCCTGCTGAAATTCTGCATGGATCAGGATGCCGCCGAGATGGAAGGTGCCACCACAGGCAACTGTGGCTGGTTTGACACTGCCAAGTGCCTCCTGCAAACTGACATCAGGAACCTGGCCTGGTGACTTTTGTTTCTCAGGGGAAAGGCCATCGTTCCTCTCCAGGGCCCGCTGGCCCGGAGTGGCCGGCTGCCTGCTGAAATTCCACACGGATCAGGATGCCTCCCAGATGAAAAATGCCCCCAGAAGAAACTGCGTCAGGTTTGACAGTGCCAAGTGCCTCCTGCAAACTGACATCAGGAACCTGGCCTGGTGACTTTTGTTTCTCTGGGGAAAGGCCATGGTTCATGTCCAGGGCCTGGGGGCTCGGAGTGGCCGGCTGCCTGCTGAAATTCCGCATGGATCAGGATGCCTCCCAGATGAAAAATGCCCCCACAGGCAACTGCGGCTGGTTTGACAGTGCCAAGTGACTCCTGCAAACTGACATCAGGAACCTGGCCTGGTGACTTTTGTTTCTGTGTGTAAAGGCCATCATTCTTTTCCAGGGTACGGTGGCCCGGAGTGGCCGGCTGCATGCTGAAATTTCGCACGGATCAGGATACCTCCCAGACCGAAAGTACCACCCATGGCAAATGTGGCTGGTTTGACAGTGCCAAGTGCCTCCTGCAAACAGACATCAGCGACCTGGCCTGCTGAGTTCTGTTTCTCTGGGGAAAGGCCATCGTTCCTCTCCAGGGCCCGGTGGCTCGAGTGGCAGGCTGCCTGCTGAAATTCCACATGGATCAGGATGCCTCCCAGATGAAAGGTGCCCCCACAGGCAACTGTGGCTGGTTTGACACTGCCAAGTGCCTCCTGCAAACTGACATCAGGAGCCTGGCCTGGTGACTTTTATTTCTCTGGGTAAAGGCCCTCATTCGTGTCCAGTGCCCCGCGGCCTGGAGTGGCCGGCTGCCTGCTGAAATTCCTCACGGTTGAGGATACCTCCCAGATGAAAGGTGCCCCCACAGGTAACTGTGGCTGGTTTGACAGTGCCAAGTGCCTCCTGCAAACTGACATCAGGAACCTGGCCTGCTGACTTTTGTTTCTCTGGGGAAAGGCCATGGTTCATGTCCATGGCCTGGGGGCCCGGAGTGGCCGGCTGCCTGCTGAAATTCCGCATGGATCAGGATGCCTCCCACATGAAAAATGCCCCCACCGGCACCTGTGGCTGGTTTGACAGTGCCAAGTGCCTCCTGCCAACTGACATCTGGAACCTGGCCTGGTGACTTTTGTTTCTCTGGGGAAAGGCCATGGTTCATATCCTGAGCCTGGTGTCCTGGAGTGGCCGGCTGCCTGCTGAAATTCTGCACGGACCAGGATGCCGCCCAGATGAAAGGTACCACCAGAGGCAACTGTGGCTGGTTTGACAGTGCCAAGTGCCTCCTGCAAACTGACATCAGGAACCTGGCCTGGTGACTTTTGTTTCTCTGGGGAAAGGCCATGGTTCATGTCCAGGGCCTTGTGGCCAGGAGTGGCCGGCTGCCTGCTGAAATTCCACATGGATCAGGAGGCCTCCCAGTTGCAAGGTGCCCCCACAGGCAACTGTGGCTGGTTTGAAAGTGCCAAGTGCCTCCTGCAAACTGATATCAGGAACCTGGCCTGGTGACTTTTATTTCTCTGGGTAAAGGCCATCATTCGTGTCCAGTGCCCCGCGGCCAGGAGTGGCCGGCTGCCTGCTGAAATTCCTCACGGTTGAGGATACCTCCCAGATGAAAGGTGCCCCCACAGGTAACTGTGGCTGGTTTGACACTGCCAAGTGCCTCCTGCAAACTGACATCAGGAACCTGGCCTGGTGACTTTTGTTTCTCTGGGGAAAGTCCATGGTTCATGTCCATGGCCTGGGGGCCCGGAGTGGCCGGCTGCCTGCTGAAATTCTGCATGGATCAGGATGCCGCCGAGATGGAAGGTGCCACCACAGGCAACTGTGGCTGGTTTGACACTGCCAAGTGCCTCCTGCAAACTGACATCAGGAACCTGGCCTGGTGACTTTTGTTTCTCAGGGGAAAGGCCATCGTTCCTCTCCAGGGCCCGCTGGCCCGGAGTGGCCGGCTGCCTGCTGAAATTCCACACGGATCAGGATGCCTCCCAGATGAAAAATGCCCCCAGAGGAAACTGCGTCAGGTTTGACAGTGCCAAGTGCCTCCTGCAAACTGACATCAGGAACCTGGCCTGGTGACTTTTGTTTCTCTGGGGAAAGGCCATGGTTCATGTCCAGGGCCTGGGGGCTCGGAGTGGCCGGCTGCCTGCTGAAATTCCGCATGGATCAGGATGCCTCCCAGATGAAAAATGCCCCCACAGGCAACTGCGGCTGGTTTGACAGTGCCAAGTGACTCCTGCAAACTGACATCAGGAACCTGGCCTGGTGACTTTTGTTTCTGTGTGTAAAGGCCATCATTCTTTTCCAGGGTACGGTGGCCCGGAGTGGCCGGCTGCATGCTGAAATTCCGCACGGATCAGGATACCTCCCAGACCGAAAGTACCACCCAAGGCAAATGTGGCTGGTTTGACAGTGCCAAGTGCCTCCTGCAA
The DNA here is from genome assembly GCF_036417665.1 of Passer domesticus. Lineage (NCBI taxonomy): Eukaryota > Metazoa > Chordata > Aves > Passeriformes > Passeridae > Passer > Passer domesticus. Next base: position 63,009,393 of record NC_087474.1, read on the forward strand.
ACAGACATCAGCGACCTGGCCTGCTGAGTTCTGTTTCTCTGGGGAAAGGCCATCGTTCCTCTCCAGGGCCCGGTGGCTCGAGTGGCAGGCTGCCTGCTGAAATTCCACATGGATCAGGATGCCTCCCAGATGAAAGGTGCCCCCACAGGCAACTGTGGCTGGTTTGACAGTGCCAAGTGCCTCCTGCAAACTGACATCAGGAGCCTGGCCTGGTGACTTTTATTTCTCTGGGTAAAGGCCCTCATTCGTGTCCAGTGCCCCGCGGCCTGGAGTGGCCGGCTGCCTGCTGAAATTCCTCACGGTTGAGGATACCTCCCAGATGAAAGGTGCCCCCACAGGTAACTGTGGCTGGTTTGACAGTGCCAAGTGCCTCCTGCAAACTGACATCAGGAACCTGGCCTGCTGACTTTTGTTTCTCTGGGGAAAGGCCATGGTTCATGTCCATGGCCTGGGGGCCCGGAGTGGCCGGCTGCCTGCTGAAATTCCGCATGGATCAGGATGCCTCCCACATGAAAAATGCCCCCACCGGCACCTGTGGCTGGTTTGACAGTGCCAAGTGCCTCCTGCCAACTGACATCTGGAACCTGGCCTGGTGACTTTTGTTTCTCTGGGGAAAGGCCATGGTTCATATCCTGAGCCTGGTGTCCTGGAGTGGCCGGCTGCCTGCTGAAATTCTGGACGGACCAGGATGCCGCCCAGATGAAAGGTACCACCAGAGGCAACTGTGGCTGGTTTGACAGTGCCAAGTGCCTCCTGCAAACTGACATCAGGAACCTGGCCTGGTGACTTTTGTTTCTCTGGGGAAAGGCCATGGTTCATGTCCAGGGCCTTGTGGCCAGGAGTGGCCGGCTGCCTGCTGAAATTCCGCACGGATGAGGATACATCCCAGTTGCAAGGTGCCCCCACAGGCAACTGCGTCTGGTTTGACAGTGCCAAGTGCCACCTGCAAACTGACATCAGGAACCTGGCCTGGTGACTTTTGTTTCTCTGGGGAAAGGCCAACATTCTTTTCCGGGTACCGGTGGACGGAGTGGCCGACTGCCTGCTGAAATTCTGCACGGATCAGGATGCCTCCCAGACCGAAAGTACCACCCAAGGCAACTGCGGCTGGTTTGACAGTGCCAAGTGCCTCCTGCAAACTGACATCAGGAACCTGGCCTGGTGACTTTTGTTTCTCTGGGTAAAGGCCATGGTTCAGGTCCAGGGCCTTGTGGCCAGGAGTGGCCGGCTGCCTGCTGAAATTCCGCACGGATGAGGATACATGCCAGTTGCAAGGTGCCCCCACAGGCAACTGTGGCTGGTTTGACAGTGCCAAGTGCCTCCTGCAAACTGACATCAGGAACCTGGCCTGGTGTTTTTTGTTTCTCTGGGGAAAGGCCATGGATCATGTCCAGGGCCTTGTGGCCAGGAGTGGCCGGCTGCCTGCTGAAATTCCGCACAGATGAGGATACATCCCAGTTGCAAGGTGCCCCCACAGGCAACTGCGTCAGGTTTGACAGTGCCAAGTGCCTCCTGCAAACTGACATCAGGAACCTGGCCTGGTGACTTTTGTTTCTCTGGGGAAAGGCCATGGTTCATGTCCAGGGCCTGGGGGCTCGGAGTGGCCGGCTGCCTGCTGAAATTCCGCATGGATCAGGATGCCGCCGAGATGGAAGGTGCCACCACAGGCAACTGTGGCTGGTTTGACAGTGCCAAGTGCCTCCTGCAAACTGACATCAGGAACCTGGCCTGGTGACTTTTGTTTCTCAGGGGAAAGGCCATCGTTCCTCTCCAGGGCCCGCTGGCCCGGAGTGGCCGGCTGCCTGCTGAAATTCCACACGGATCAGGATGCCTCCCAGATGAAAAATGCCCCCAGAGGAAACTGCGTCAGATTTGACAGTGCCAAGTGCCTCCTGCAAACTGACATCAGGAACCTGGCCTGGTGACTTTTGTTTCTCTGGGGAAAGGCCATGGTTCATGTCCAGGGCCTGGGGGCTCGGAGTGGCCGGCTGCCTGCTGAAATTCCGCATGGATCAGGATGCCTCCCAGATGAAAAATGCCCCCACAGGTAACTGCGTCTGGTTTGACAGTGCCAAGTGCCACCTGCAAACTGACATCAGGAACCTGGCCTGGTGACTTTTATTTCTCTGGGTAAAGGCCCTCATTCGTGTCCAGTGCCCCGCGGCCTGGAGTGGCCGGCTGCCTGCTGAAATTCCTCACGGTTGAGGATACCTCCCAGATGAAAGGTGCCCCCACAGGTAACTGTGGCTGGTTTGACAGTGCCAAGTGCCTCCTGCAAACTGACATCAGGAACCTGGCCTGCTGACTTTTGTTTCTCTGGGGAAAGGCCATGGTTCATGTCCATGGCCTGGGGGCCCGGAGTGGCTGGCTGCCTGCTGAAATTCTGCATGGATCCGGATGCCGCAGAGATGGAAGGTGCCACCACAGGCAACTGTGGCTGGTTTGACAGTGCCAAGTGCCTCCTGCAAACTGACATCAGGAACCTGGCCTGGTGACTTTTGTTTCTCAGGGGAAAGGCCATGGTTCATATCCTGAGCCTGGTGTCCTGGAGTGGCCGGCTGCCTGCTGAAATTCTGCACGGACCAGGATGCCGCCCAGATGAAAGGCACCACCAGAGGCAACTGCGTCTGGTTTGACAGTGCCAAGTGCCTCCTGCAAACTGACATCAGGAACCTGGACTGGTGACTTTTGTTTCTCTGGGGAAAGGCCATGATTCTTTTCCGGGGTACGGTGGCCCGGAGTGGCCGGCTGCCTGCTGAAATTCCAAAAGGATCAGGATGCCTCCCATACCGAAAGTACCACCCAAGGCAACTGTGGCTGGTTTGACAGTGCCAAGTGCCTCCTGCAAACAGACATCAGCGACCTGGCCTGCTGAGTTCTGTTTCTCTGGGGAAAGGCCATCGTTCCTCTCCAGGGCCCGGTGGCTCGAGTGGCAGGCTGCCTGCTGAAATTCCACATGGATCAGGAGGCCTCCCAGATGAAAGGTGCCCCCACAGGCAACTGTGGCTGGTTTGACAGTGCCAAGTGCCTCCTGCAAACTGACATCAGGAACCTGGCCTGGTGACTTTTATTTCTCTGGGGAAAGGCCCTGGTTCATGTCCAGGGACTTGTGGCCAGGAGTGGCCGGCTGCCTGCTGAAATTCCGCACGGATGAGGATACATCCCAGTTGCAAGGTGCCCCCACAGGCAACTGCGTCTGGTTTGACAGTGCCAAGTGCCACCTGCAAACTGACATCAGGAACCTGGCCTGGTGACTTTTCTTTGTCTGGGGAAAGGCCATTATTCTTGTCCGGGTCCCGGTGGCCCGGTGTGGTCGGCTGCCTGCTGAAATTCCTCACGGTTGAGGATACCTCCCAGATGCAAGGTGCTCCCACAGGCAACTGCGGCTGGTTTGACAGTGCCAAGTGCCTCCTGCAAACTGACATCAGGAACCTGGCCTGGTGACTTTTCTTTATCTGGGTAAAGGCCATGGTTCAGGTCCAGGGCCTTGTGGCCAGGAGTGGCCGGCTGCCTGCTGAAATTCCGCACGGATGAGGATACATCCCAGTTGCAAGGTGCCCCCACAGGCAACTGCGTCTGGTTTGACAGTGCCAAGTGCCACCTGCAAACTGACATCAGGAACCTGGCCTGGTGACTATTGTTTCTCTGGGGAAAGGCCAACATTCTTTTCCGGGTACCGGTGGACGGAGTGGCCGGCTGACTGCTGAAATTCCTCACGGATCAGGATACCTCCCAGATGCAAGGTGCCACCACAGGCAACTGTGGCTGGTTTGACAGTGCCAAGTGCCTCCTGCAAACTGACATCAGGAACCTGGCCCGGTGACTTTTGTTTCTCAGGGGAAAGGCCATCGTTCCTCTCCAGGGCCCGCTGGCCCGGAGTGGCCGGCTGCCTGCTGAAATTCCACATGGATCAGGAGGCCTCCCAGATGAAAGGTGCCCCCACAGGCAACTGTGGCTGGTTTGAAAGTGCCAAGTGCCTCCTGCAAACTGACATCAGGAACCTGGCCTGGTGACTTTTATTTCTCTGGGTAAAGGCCATCATTCGTGTCCAGTGCCCCGCGGCCAGTAGTGGCCGGCTGCCTGCTGAAATTCCTCACGGTTGAGGATACCTCCCAGATGAAAGGTGCCCCCACAGGTAACTGTGGCTGGTTTGACAGTGCCAAGTGCCTCCTGCAAACTGACATCAGGAACCTGGCCTGGTGACTTTTGTTTCTCTGGGGAAAGTCCATGGTTCATGTCCATGGCCTGGGGGCCCGGAGTGGCCGGCTGCCTGCTGAAATTCTGCATGGATCAGGATGCCGCCGAGATGGAAGGTGCCACCACAGGCAACTGTGGCTGGTTTGACACTGCCAAGTGCCTCCTGCAAACTGACATCAGGAACCTGGCCTGGTGACTTTTGTTTCTCAGGGGAAAGGCCATCGTTCCTCTCCAGGGCCCGCTGGCCCGGAGTGGCCGGCTGCCTGCTGAAATTCCACACGGATCAGGATGCCTCCCAGATGAAAAATGCCCCCAGAGGAAACTGCGTCAGGTTTGACAGTGCCAAGTGCCTCCTGCAAACTGACATCAGGAACCTGGCCTGGTGACTTTTGTTTCTCTGGGGAAAGGCCATGGTTCATGTCCAGGGCCTGGGGGCTCGGAGTGGCCGGCTGCCTGCTGAAATTCCGCATGGATCAGGATGCCTCCCAGATGAAAAATGCCCCCACAGGCAACTGCGGCTGGTTTGACAGTGCCAAGTGACTCCTGCAAACTGACATCAGGAACCTGGCCTGGTGACTTTTGTTTCTGTGTGTAAAGGCCATCATTCTTTTCCAGGGTACGGTGGCCCGGAGTGGCCGGCTGCATGCTGAAATTCCGCACGGATCAGGATACCTCCCAGACCGAAAGTACCACCCATGGCAAATGTGGCTGGTTTGACAGTGCCAAGTGCCTCCTGCAAACAGACATCAGCGACCTGGCCTGCTGAGTTCTGTTTCTCTGGGGAAAGGCCATGGTTCCTCTCCAGGGCCCGGTGGCTCGAGTGGCAGGCTGCCTGCTGAAATTCCACATGGATCAGGATGCCTCCCAGATGAAAGGTGCCCCCACAGGCAACTGTGGCTGGTTTGACAGTGCCAAGTGCCTCCTGCAAACTGACATCAGGAGCCTGGCCTGGTGACTTTTATTTCTCTGGGTAAAGGCCCTCATTCGTGTCCAGTGCCCCGCGGCCTGGAGTGGCCGGCTGCCTGCTGAAATTCCTCACGGTTGAGGATACCTCCCAGATGAAAGGTGCCCCCACAGGTAACTGTGGCTGGTTTGACAGTGCCAAGTGCCTCCTGCAAACTGACATCAGGAACCTGGCCTGCTGACTTTTGTTTCTCTGGGGAAAGGCCATGGTTCATGTCCATGGCCTGGGGGCCCGGAGTGGCCGGCTGCCTGCTGAAATTCCGCATGGATCAGGATGCCTCCCACATGAAAAATGCCCCCACCGGCACCTGTGGCTGGTTTGACAGTGCCAAGTGCCTCCTGCCAACTGACATCTGGAACCTGGCCTGGTGACTTTTGTTTCTCTGGGGAAAGGCCATGGTTCATATCCTGAGCCTGGTGTCCTGGAGTGGCCGGCTGCCTGCTGAAATTCTGCACGGACCAGGATGCCGCCCAGATGAAAGGTACCACCAGAGGCAACTGTGGCTGGTTTGACAGTGCCAAGTGCCTCCTGCAAACTGACATCAGGAACCTGGCCTGGTGACTTTTGTTTCTCTGGGGAAAGGCCATGGTTCATGTCCAGGGCCTTGTGGCCAGGAGTGGCCGGCTGCCTGCTGAAATTCCACATGGATCAGGAGGCCTCCCAGATGAAAGGTGCCCCCACAGGCAACTGTGGCTGGTTTGAAAGTGCCAAGTGCCTCCTGCAAACTGACATCAGGAACCTGGCCTGGTGACTTTTATTTCTCTGGGTAAAGGCCATCATTCGTGTCCAGTGCCCCGCGGCCAGGAGTGGCCGGCTGCCTGCTGAAATTCCTCACGGTTGAGGATACCTCCCAGATGAAAGGTGCCCCCACAGGTAACTGTGGCTGGTTTGACACTGCCAAGTGCCTCCTGCAAACTGACATCAGGAACCTGGCCTGGTGACTTTTGTTTCTCTGGGGAAAGTCCATGGTTCATGTCCATGGCCTGGGGGCCCGGAGTGGCCGGCTGCCTGCTGAAATTCTGCATGGATCAGGATGCCGCCGAGATGGAAGGTGCCACCACAGGCAACTGTGGCTGGTTTGACACTGCCAAGTGCCTCCTGCAAACTGACATCAGGAACCTGGCCTGGTGACTTTTTTTTCTCAGGGGAAAGGCCATCGTTCCTCTCCAGGGCCCGCTGGCCCGGAGTGGCCGGCTGCCTGCTGAAATTCCACACGGATCAGGATGCCTCCCAGATGAAAAATGCCCCCAGAGGAAACTGCGTCAGGTTTGACAGTGCCAAGTGCCTCCTGCAAACTGACATCAGGAACCTGGCCTGGTGACTTTTGTTTCTCTGGGGAAAGGCCATGGTTCATGTCCAGGGCCTGGGGGCTCGGAGTGGCCGGCTGCCTGCTGAAATTCCGCATGGATCAGGATGCCTCCCAGATGAAAAATGCCCCCACAGGCAACTGCGGCTGGTTTGACAGTGCCAAGTGACTCCTGCAAACTGACATCAGGAACCTGGCCTGGTGACTTTTGTTTCTGTGTGTAAAGGCCATCATTCTTTTCCAGGGTACGGTGGCCCGGAGTGGCCGGCTGCATGCTGAAATTCCGCACGGATCAGGATACCTCCCAGACCGAAAGTACCACCCAAGGCAAATGTGGCTGGTTTGACAGTGCCAAGTGCCTCCTGCAAACAGACATCAGCGACCTGGCCTGCTGTGTTCTGTTTCTCTGGGGAAAGGCCATCGTTCCTCTCCAGGGCCCGGTGGCTCGAGTGGCAGGCTGCCTGCTGAAATTCCACATGGATCAGGATGCCTCCCAGATGAAAGGTGCCCCCACAGGCAACTGTGGCTGGTTTGACAGTGCCAAGTGCCTCCTGCAAACTGACATCAGGAGCCTGGCCTGGTGACTTTTATTTCTCTGGGTAAAGGCCCTCATTCGTGTCCAGTGCCCCGCGGCCTGGAGTGGCCGGCTGCCTGCTGAAATTCCTCACGGTTGAGGATACCTCCCAGATGAAAGGTGCCCCCACAGGTAACTGTGGCTGGTTTGACAGTGCCAAGTGCCTCCTGCAAACTGACATCAGGAACCTGGCCTGCTGACTTTTGTTTCTCTGGGGAAAGGCCATGGTTCATGTCCATGGCCTGGGGGCCCGGAGTGGCCGGCTGCCTGCTGAAATTCCGCATGGATCAGGATGCCTCCCACATGAAAAATGCCCCCACCGGCACCTGTGGCTGGTTTGACAGTGCCAAGTGCCTCCTGCCAACTGACATCTGGAACCTGGCCTGGTGACTTTTGTTTCTCTGGGGAAAGGCCATGGTTCATATCCTGAGCCTGGTGTCCTGGAGTGGCCGGCTGCCTGCTGAAATTCTGGACGGACCAGGATGCCGCCCAGATGAAAGGTACCACCAGAGGCAACTGTGGCTGGTTTGACAGTGCCAAGTGCCTCCTGCAAACTGACATCAGGAACCTGGCCTGGTGACTTTTGTTTCTCTGGGGAAAGGCCATGGTTCATGTCCAGGGCCTTGTGGCCAGGAGTGGCCGGCTGCCTGCTGAAATTCCGCACGGATGAGGATACATCCCAGTTGCAAGGTGCCCCCACAGGCAACTGCGTCTGGTTTGACAGTGCCAAGTGCCACCTGCAAACTGACATCAGGAACCTGGCCTGGTGACTTTTGTTTCTCTGGGGAAAGGCCAACATTCTTTTCCGGGTACCGGTGGACGGAGTGGCCGACTGCCTGCTGAAATTCTGCACGGATCAGGATGCCTCCCAGACCGAAAGTACCACCCAAGGCAACTGCGGCTGGTTTGACAGTGCCAAGTGCCTCCTGCAAACTGACATCAGGAACCTGGCCTGGTGACTTTTGTTTCTCTGGGTAAAGGCCATGGTTCAGGTCCAGGGCCTTGTGGCCAGGAGTGGCCGGCTGCCTGCTGAAATTCCGCACGGATGAGGATACATGCCAGTTGCAAGGTGCCCCCACAGGCAACTGTGGCTGGTTTGACAGTGCCAAGTGCCTCCTGCAAACTGACATCAGGAACCTGGCCTGGTGTTTTTTGTTTCTCTGGGGAAAGGCCATGGATCATGTCCAGGGCCTTGTGGCCAGGAGTGGCCGGCTGCCTGCTGAAATTCCGCACGGATGAGGATACATCCCAGTTGCAAGGTGCCCCCACAGGCAACTGCGTCAGGTTTGACAGTGCCAAGTGCCTCCTGCAAACTGACATCAGGAACCTGGCCTGGTGACTTTTGTTTCTCTGGGGAAAGGCCATGGTTCATGTCCAGGGCCTGGGGGCTCGGAGTGGCCGGCTGCCTGCTGAAATTCCGCATGGATCAGGATGCCGCCGAGATGGAAGGTGCCACCACAGGCAACTGTGGCTGGTTTGACAGTGCCAAGTGCCTCCTGCAAACTGACATCAGGAACCTGGCCTGGTGACTTTTGTTTCTCAGGGGAAAGGCCATCGTTCCTCTCCAGGGCCCGCTGGCCCGGAGTGGCCGGCTGCCTGCTGAAATTCCACACGGATCAGGATGCCTCCCAGATGAAAAATGCCCCCAGAGGAAACTGCGTCAGATTTGACAGTGCCAAGTGCCTCCTGCAAACTGACATCAGGAACCTGGCCTGGTGACTTTTGTTTCTCTGGGGAAAGGCCATGGTTCATGTCCAGGGCCTGGGGGCTCGGAGTGGCAGGCTGCCTGCTGAAATTCCGCATGGATCAGGATGCCTCCCAGATGAAAAATGCCCCCACAGGTAACTGCGTCTGGTTTGACAGTGCCAAGTGCCACCTGCAAACTGACATCAGGAACCTGGCCTGGTGACTTTTATTTCTCTGGGTAAAGGCCCTCATTCGTGTCCAGTGCCCCGCTGCCTGGAGTGGCCGGCTGCCTGCTGAAATTCCTCACGGTTGAGGATACCTCCCAGATGAAAGGTGCCCCCACAGGTAACTGTGGCTGGTTTGACAGTGCCAAGTGCCTCCTGCAAACTGACATCAGGAACCTGGCCTGCTGACTTTTGTTTCTCTGGGGAAAGGCCATGGTTCATGTCCATGGCCTGGGGGCCCGGAGTGGCTGGCTGCCTGCTGAAATTCTGCATGGATCCGGATGCCGCAGAGATGGAAGGTGCCACCACAGGCAACTGTGGCTGGTTTGACAGTGCCAAGTGCCTCCTGCAAACTGACATCAGGAACCTGGCCTGGTGACTTTTGTTTCTCAGGGGAAAGGCCATGGTTCATATCCTGAGCCTGGTGTCCTGGAGTGGCCGGCTGCCTGCTGAAATTCTGCACGGACCAGGATGCCGCCCAGATGAAAGGCACCACCAGAGGCAACTGCGGCTGGTTTGACAGTGCCAAGTGCCTCCTGCAAACTGACATCAGGAACCTGGACTGGTGACTTTTGTTTCTCTGGGGAAAGGCCATGATTCTTTTCCGGGGTACGGTGGCCCGGAGTGGCCGGCTGCCTGCTGAAATTCCAAAAGGATCAGGATGCCTCCCATACCGAAAGTACCACCCAAGGCAACTGTGGCTGGTTTGACAGTGCCAAGTGCCTCCTGCAAACAGACATCAGCGACCTGGCCTGCTGAGTTCTGTTTCTCTGGGGAAAGGCCATCGTTCCTCTCCAGGGCCCGGTGGCTCGAGTGGCAGGCTGCCTGCTGAAATTCCACATGGATCAGGAGGCCTCCCAGATGAAAGGTGCCCCCACAGGCAACTGTGGCTGGTTTGACAGTGCCAAGTGCCTCCTGCCAACTGACATCAGGAACCTGGCCTGGTGACTTTTATTTCTCTGGGGAAAGGCCCTGGTTCATGTCCAGGGCCTTGTGGCCAGGAGTGGCCGGCTGCCTGCTGAAATTCCGCACGGATGAGGATACATCCCAGTTGCAAGGTGCCCCCACAGGCAACTGCGTCTGGTTTGACAGTGCCAAGTGCCACCTGCAAACTGACATCAGGAACCTGGCCTGGTGACTTTTCTTTGTCTGGGGAAAGGCCATTATTCTTGTCCGGGTCCCGGTGGCCCGGTGTGGTCGGCTGCCTGCTGAAATTCCTCACGGTTCAGGATACCTCCCAGATGCAAGGTGCTCCCACAGGCAACTGCGGCTGGTTTGACAGTGCCAAGTGCCTCCTGCAAACTGACATCAGGAACCTGGCCTGGTGACTTTTCTTTATCTGGGTAAAGGCCATGGTTCAGGTCCAGGGCCTTGTGGCCAGGAGTGGCCGGCTGCCTGCTGAAATTCCGCACGGATGAGGATACATCCCAGTTGCAAGGTGCCCCCACAGGCAACTGTGGCTGGTTTGACAGTGCCAAGTGCCTCCTGCAAACTGACATCAGGAACCTGGCCTGGTGACTTTTGTTTCTCTGGGGAAAGGCCATGGTTCATGTCCAGGGCCTTGTGGCCAGGAGTGGCCGGCTGCCTGCTGAAATTCCGCACGGATCAGGATATATCCCAGTTGCAAGGTGCCCCCACAGGCACTGCGTCTGGTTTGACAGTGCCAAGTGCCTCCTGCAAACTGACATCAGGAACCTGGCCTGGTGACTTTTGTTTCTCTGGGGAAAGGCCATCATTCTTGTCCGGGGCCCAGAGTGGCCGGAGTGGCCGGCTGCCTGCTGAAATTCCACAAGGTTGAGGATGCCTCCCAGATGAAAAATGCCCCCACAGGCAACTGCGTCTGGTTTGACAGTGCCAAGTGCCTCCTGCAAACTGACATCAGGAACCTGGCCTGGTGTTTTTTGTTTCTCTGGGGAAAGGCCATGGTTCATGTCCAGGGCCTTGTGGCCAGGAGTGGCCGGCTGCCTGCTGAAATTCCGCACGGATGAGGATACATCCCAGTTGCAAGGTGCCCCCACAGGCAACTGCGTCTGGTTTGACAGTGCCAAGTGCCACCTGCAAACTGACATCAGGAACCTGGCCTGGTGACTTTTGTTTCTCTGGGGAAAGGCCAACATTCTTTTCCGGGTACCGGTGGACGGAGTGGCCGGCTGCCTGCTGAAATTCCTCACGGATCAGGATACCTCCCAGATGCAAGGTGCCCCTACAGGCAACTGTGGCTGGTTTGACAGTGCCAAGTGCCTCCTGCAAACTGACATCAGGAACCTGGCCTGGTGACTTTTCTTTATCTGGGTAAAGGCCATGGTTCAGGTCCAGGGCCTTGTGGCCAGGAGTGGCCTGCTGCCTGCTGAAATTCCGCACGGATGAGGATACATCCCAGTTGCAAGGTGCCCCCACAGGCAACTGTGGCTGGTTTGACACTGCCAAGTGCCTCCTGCAAACTGACATCAGGAACCTGGCCTGGTGACTTTTGTTTCTCTGGGGAAAGGCCATGGTTCATGTCCAGGGCCTTGTGGCCAGGAGTGGCCGGCTGCCTGCTGAAATTCCGCACGGATGAGGATACATCCCAGTTGCAAGGTGCCCCCACAGGCAACTGCGTCTGGTTTGACACTGCCAAGTGCCACCTGCAAACTGACATCAGGAACCTGGCCTGGTGACTTTTGTTTCTCTGGGGAAAGGCCATCATTCTTGTCCGGGGCCCAGAGTGGCCGGAGTGGCCGGCTGCCTGCTGAAATTCCACACGGTTGAGGATGCCTCCCAGATGAAAAATGCCCCCACAGGCAACTGCGTCTGGTTTGACAGTGCCAAGTGCCTCCTGCAAACTGACATCAGGAACCTGGCCTGGTGACTTTTGTTTCTGTGTGTAAAGGCCATCATTCTTTTCCAGGGTACGGTGGCCCGGAGTGGCCGGCTGCCTGCTGAAATTCTGCATGGATCCGGATGCCGCCGAGATGGAAGGTGCCACCACAGGCAACTGTGGCTGGTTTGACAGTGCCAAGTGCCTCCTGCAAACTGACATCAGGAACCTGGCCTGCTGACTTTTGTTTCTCTGGGGAAAGGCCATGGTTCATGTCCAGGGCCTGGGGGCTCGGAGTGGCCGGCTGCCTGCTGAAATTCCGCATGGATCAGGATGCCTCCCACATGAAAAATGCCCCCACCGGCACCTGTGGCTGGTTTGACAGTGCCAAGTGCCTCCTGCCAACTGACATCTGGAACCTGGCCTGGTGACTTTTGTTTCTCTGGGGAAAGGCCATGGTTCATATCCTGAGCCTGGTGTCCTGGAGTGGCCGGCTGCCTGCTGAAATTCTGGACGGACCAGGATGCCGCCCAGATGAAAGGTACCACCAGAGGCAACTGTGGCTGGTTTGACAGTGCCAAGTGCCTCCTGCAAACTGACATCAGGAACCTGGCCTGGTGACTTTTGTTTCTCTGGGGAAAGGCCATGGTTCATGTCCAGGGCCTTGTGGCCAGGAGTGGCTGGCTGCCTGCTGAAATTCCGCACGGATGAGGATACATCCCAGTTGCAAGGTGCCCCCACAGGCAACTGCGTCTGGTTTGACAGTGCCAAGTGCCACCTGCAAACTGACATCAGGAACCTGGCCTGGTGACTTTTGTTTCTCTGGGGAAAGGCCAACATTCTTTTCCGGGTACCGGTGGACGGAGTGGCCGTCTGCCTGCTGAAATTCTGCACGGATCAGGATGCCTCCCAGACCGAAAGTACCACCCAAGGCAACTGCGGCTGGTTTGACAGTGCCAAGTGCCTCCTGCAAACTGACATCAGGAACCTGGCCTGGTGACTTTTGTTTCTCTGGGTAAAGGCCATGGTTCAGGTCCAGGGCCTTGTGGCCAGGAGTGGCCGGCTGCCTGCTGAAATTCCGCACGGATGAGGATACATGCCAGTTGCAAGGTGCCCCCACAGGCAACTGTGGCTGGTTTGACAGTGCCAAGTGCCTCCTGCAAACTGACATCAGGAACCTGGCCTGGTGACTTTTGTTTCTCTGGGGAAAGGCCATCATTATTGTCCAGGGCCTGGTGGCCCGGAGTGGCCGGCTGCCTGCTGAAATTCCGCATGGATCAGGATGCCGCCGAGATGGAAGGTGCCACCACAGGCAACTGTGGCTGGTTTGACACTGCCAAGTGCCTCCTGCAAACTGACATCAGGAACCTGGCCTGGTGACTTTTGTTTCTCAGGGGAAAGGCCATCGTTCCTCTCCAGGGCCCGCTGGCCCGGAGTGGCCGGCTGCCTGCTGAAATTCCACACGGATCAGGATGCCTCCCAGATGAAAAATGCCCCCAGAGGAAACTGCGTCAGATTTGACAGTGCCAAGTGCCTCCTGCAAACTGACATCAGGAACCTGGCCTGGTGACTTTTATTTCTCTGGGTAAAGGCCCTCATTCGTGTCCAGTGCCCCGCGGCCTGGAGTGGCCGGCTGCCTGCTGAAATTCCTCACGGTTGAGGATACCTCCCAGATGAAAGGTGCCCCCACAGGTAACTGTGGCTGGTTTGACAGTGCCAAGTGCCTCCTGCAAACTGACATCAGGAACCTGGCCTGGTGACTTTTGTTTCTCTGGGGAAAGGCCATGGTTCATGTCCATGGCCTGGGGGCCCGGAGTGGCTGGCTGCCTGCTGAAATTCTGCATGGATCCGGATGCCGCTGAGATGGAAGGTGCCACCACAGGCAACTGTGGCTGGTTTGACAGTGCCAAGTGCCTCCTGCAAACTGACATCAGGAACCTGGCCTGGTGACTTTTGTTTCTCAGGGGAAAGGCCATCGTTCCTCTCCAGGGCCCGCTGGCCCGGAGTGGCCGGCTGCCTGCTGAAATTCCACACGGATCAGGATGCCTCCCAGATGAAAAATGCCCCCAGAGGAAACTGCGTCAGATTTGACAGTGCCAAGTGCCTCCTGCAAACTGACATCAGGAACCTGGCCTGGTGACTTTTGTTTCTCTGGGGAAAGGCCATGGTTCATGTCCAGGGCCTGGGGGCTCGGAGTGGCCGGCTGCCTGCTGAAATTCCGCATGGATCAGGATGCCTCCCAGATGAAAAATGCCCCCACAGGTAACTGCGTCTGGTTTGACAGTGCCAAGTGCCACCTGCAAACTGACATCAGGAACCTGGCCTGGTGACTTTTATTTCTCTGGGTAAAGGCCCTCATTCGTGTCCAGTGCCCCGCGGCCTGGAGTGGCCGGCTGCCTGCTGAAATTCCTCACGGTTGAGGATACCTCCCAGATGAAAGGTGCCCCCACAGGTAACTGTGGCTGGTTTGACAGTGCCAAGTGCCTCCTGCAAACTGACATCAGGAACCTGGCCTGCTGACTTTTGTTTCTCTGGGGAAAGGCCATGGTTCATGTCCATGGCCTGGGGGCCCGGAGTGGCTGGCTGCCTGCTGAAATTCTGCATGGACCAGGATGCCGCCCAGATGAAAGGCACCACCAGAGGCAACTGCGGCTGGTTTGACAGTGCCAAGTGCCTCCTGCAAACTGACATCAGGAACCTGGCCTGGTGACTTTTGTTTCTCTGGGGAAAGGCCATGATTCTTTTCCGGGGTACGGTGGCCCGGAGTGGCCGGCTGCCTGCTGAAATTCCAAAAGGATCAGGATGCCTCCCATACCGAAAGTACCACCCAAGGCAACTGTGGCTGGTTTGACAGTGCCAAGTGCCTCCTGCAAACAGACATCAGCGACCTGGCCTGCTGAGTTCTGTTTCTCTGGGGAAAGGCCATCGTTCCTCTCCAGGGCCCGGTGGCTCGAGTGGCAGGCTGCCTGCTGAAATTCCACATGGATCAGGAGGCCTCCCAGATGAAAGGTGCCCCCACAGGCAACTGTGGCTGGTTTGACAGTGCCAAGTGCCTCCTGCCAACTGACATCAGGAACCTGGCCTGGTGACTTTTATTTCTCTGGGGAAAGGCCCTGGTTCATGTCCAGGGCCTTGTGGCCAGGAGTGGCCGGCTGCCTGCTGAAATTCCGCACGGATGAGGATACATCCCAGTTGCAAGGTGCCCCCACAGGCAACTGCGTCTGGTTTGACAGTGCCAAGTGCCACCTGCAAACTGACATCAGGAACCTGGCCTGGTGACTTTTCTTTGTCTGGGGAAAGGCCATTATTCTTGTCCGGGTCCCGGTGGCCCGGTGTGGTCGGCTGCCTGCTGAAATTCCTCACGGTTCAGGATACCTCCCAGATGCAAGGTGCTCCCACAGGCAACTGCGGCTGGTTTGACAGTGCCAAGTGCCTCCTGCAAACTGACATCAGGAACCTGGCCTGGTGACTTTTCTTTATCTGGGTAAAGGCCATGGTTCAGGTCCAGGGCCTTGTGGCCAGGAGTGGCCGGCTGCCTGCTGAAATTCCGCACGGATGAGGATACATCCCAGTTGCAAGGTGCCCCCACAGGCAACTGTGGCTGGTTTGACAGTGCCAAGTGCCTCCTGCAAACTGACATCAGGAACCTGGCCTGGTGACTTTTGTTTCTCTGGGGAAAGGCCATGGTTCATGTCCAGGGCCTTGTGGCCAGGAGTGGCCGGCTGCCTGCTGAAATTCCGCACGGATCAGGATATATCCCAGTTGCAAGGTGCCCCCACAGGCACTGCGTCTGGTTTGACAGTGCCAAGTGCCTCCTGCAAACTGACATCAGGAACCTGGCCTGGTGACTTTTGTTTCTCTGGGGAAAGGCCATCATTCTTGTCCGGGGCCCAGAGTGGCCGGAGTGGCCGGCTGCCTGCTGAAATTCCACAAGGTTGAGGATGCCTCCCAGATGAAAAATGCCCCCACAGGCAACTGCGTCTGGTTTGACAGTGCCAAGTGCCTCCTGCAAACTGACATCAGGAACCTGGCCTGGTGTTTTTTGTTTCTCTGGGGAAAGGCCATGGTTCATGTCCAGGGCCTTGTGGCCAGGAGTGGCCGGCTGCCTGCTGAAATTCCGCACGGATGAGGATATATCCCAGTTGCAAGGTGCCCCCACAGGCAACTGCGTCTGGTTTGACAGTGCCAAGTGCCACCTGCAAACTGACATCAGGAACCTGGCCTGGTGACTTTTGTTTCTCTGGGGAAAGGCCAACATTCTTTTCCGGGTACCGGTGGACGGAGTGGCCGGCTGCCTGCTGAAATTCCTCACGGATCAGGATACCTCCCAGATGCAAGGTGCCCCTACAGGCAACTGTGGCTGGTTTGACAGTGCCAAGTGCCTCCTGCAAACTGACATCAGGAACCTGGCCTGGTGACTTTTCTTTATCTGGGTAAAGGCCATGGTTCATGTCCAGGGCCTTGTGGCCAGGAGTGGCCGGCTGCCTGCTGAAATTCCGCACGGATGAGGATACATCCCAGTTGCAAGGTGCCCCCACAGGCAACTGCATCTGGTTTGACAGTGCCAAGTGCCACCTGCAAACAGACATCAGGAACCTGGCCTGGTGACTTTTGTTTCTCAGGGGAAAGGCCATCGTTCCTCTCCAGGGCCCGCTGGCCCGGAGTGGCCGGCTGCCTGCTGAAATTCCACATGGATCAGGAGGCCTCCCAGATGAAAGGTGCCCCCACAGGCAACTGTGGCTGGTTTGAAAGTGCCAAGTGCCTCCTGCAAACTGACATCAGGAACCTGGCCTGGTGACTTTTATTTCTCTGGGTAAAGGCCATCATTCGTGTCCAGTGCCCCGCGGCCTGGAGTGGCTGGCTGCCTGCTGAAATTCCTCACGGTTGAGGATACCTCCCAGATGAAAGGTGCCCCCACAGGTAACTGTGGCTGGTTTGACAGTGCCAAGTGCCTCCTGCAAACTGACATCAGGAACCTGGCCTGGTGACTTTTGTTTCTGTGTGTAAAGGCCATCATTCTTTTCCAGGGTACGGTGGCCCGGAGTGGCCGGCTGCCTGCTGAAATTCTGCATGGATCCGGATGCCGCCGAGATGGAAGGTGCCACCACAGGCAACTGTGGCTGGTTTGACAGTGCCAAGTGCCTCCTGCAAACTGACATCAGGAACCTGGCCTGCTGACTTTTGTTTCTCTGGGGAAAGGCCATGGTTCATGTCCAGGGCCTGGGGGCTCGGAGTGGCCGGCTGCCTGCTGAAATTCCGCATGGATCAGGATGCCTCCCACATGAAAAATGCCCCCACCGGCACCTGTGGCTGGTTTGACAGTGCCAAGTGCCTCCTGCCAACTGACATCTGGAACCTGGCCTGGTGACTTTTGTTTCTCTGGGGAAAGGCCATGGTTCATATCCTGAGCCTGGTGTCCTGGAGTGGCCGGCTGCCTGCTGAAATTCGGGACGGACCAGGATGCCGCCCAGACGAAAGGTACCACCAGAGGCAACTGTGGCTGGTTTGACAGTGCCAAGTGCCTCCTGCAAACTGACATCAGGAACCTGGCCTGGTGACTTTTGTTTCTCTGGGGAAAGGCCATGGTTCATGTCCAGGGCCTTGTGGCCAGGAGTGGCTGGCTGCCTGCTGAAATTCCGCACGGATGAGGATACATCCCAGTTGCAAGGTGCCCCCACAGGCAACTGCGTCTGGTTTGACAGTGCCAAGTGCCACCTGCAAACTGACATCAGGAACCTGGCCTGGTGACTTTTGTTTCTCTGGGGAAAGGCCAACATTCTTTTCCGGGTACCGGTGGACGGAGTGGCCGTCTGCCTGCTGAAATTCTGCACGGATCAGGATGCCTCCCAGACCGAAAGTACCACCCAAGGCAACTGCGGCTGGTTTGACAGTGCCAAGTGCCTCCTGCAAACTGACATCAGGAACCTGGCCTGGTGACTTTTGTTTCTCTGGGTAAAGGCCATGGTTCAGGTCCAGGGCCTTGTGGCCAGGAGTGGCCGGCTGCCTGCTGAAATTCCGCACGGATGAGGATACATGCCAGTTGCAAGGTGCCCCCACAGGCAACTGTGGCTGGTTTGACAGTGCCAAGTGCCTCCTGCAAACTGACATCAGGAACCTGGCCTGGTGACTTTTGTTTCTCTGGGGAAAGGCCATGGTTCATGTCCAGGGCCTTGTGGCCAGGAGTGGCCGGCTGCCTGCTGAAATTCCGCACGGATGAGGATACATCCCAGTTGCAAGGTGCCCCCACAGGCAACTGCGTCTGGTTTGACAGTGCCAAGTGCCTCCTGCAAACTGACATCAGGAACCTGGCCTGGTGTTTTTTGTTTCTCTGGGGAAAGGCCATGGTTCATGTCCAGGGCCTTGTGGCCAGGAGTGGCCGGCTGCCTGCTGAAATTCCGCACGGATGAGGATACATCCCAGTTGCAAGGTGCCCCCACAGGCAACTGCGTCTGGTTTGACAGTGCCAAGTGCCACCTGCAAACTGACATCAGGAACCTGGCCTGGTGACTTTTGTTTCTCTGGGGAAAGGCCATCATTATTGTCCAGGGCCTGGTGGCCCGGAGTGGCCGGCTGCCTGCTGAAATTCCGCATGGATCAGGATGCCGCCGAGATGGAAGGTGCCACCACAGGCAACTGTGGCTGGTTTGACACTGCCAAGTGCCTCCTGCAAACTGACATCAGGAACCTGGCCTGGTGACTTTTGTTTCTCAGGGGAAAGGCCATCGTTCCTCTCCAGGGCCCGCTGGCCCGGAGTGGCCGGCTGCCTGCTGAAATTCCACACGGATCAGGATGCCTCCCAGATGAAAAATGCCCCCAGAGGAAACTGCGTCAGATTTGACAGTGCCAAGTGCCTCCTGCAAACTGACATCAGGAACCTGGCCTGGTGACTTTTGTTTCTCTGGGGAAAGGCCATGGTTCATGTCCAGGGCCTGGGGGCTCGGAGTGGCCGGCTGCCTGCTGAAATTCCGCATGGATCAGGATGCCTCCCAGATGAAAAATGCCCCCACAGGTAACTGCGTCTGGTTTGACAGTGCCAAGTGCCTCCTGCAAACTGACATCAGGAACCTGGCCTGGTGACTTTTATTTCTCTGGGTAAAGGCCCTCATTCGTGTCCAGTGCCCCGCGGCCTGGAGTGGCCGGCTGCCTGCTGAAATTCCTCACGGTTGAGGATACCTCCCAGATGAAAGGTGCCCCCACAGGTAACTGTGGCTGGTTTGACAGTGCCAAGTGCCTCCTGCAAACTGACATCAGGAACCTGGCCTGGTGACTTTTGTTTCTCTGGGGAAAGGCCATGGTTCATGTCCAGGGCCTGGGGGCCCGGAGTGGCTGGCTGCCTGCTGAAATTCTGCATGGATCCGGATGCCGCTGAGATGGAAGGTGCCACCACAGGCAACTGTGGCTGGTTTGACAGTGCCAAGTGCCTCCTGCAAACTGACATCAGGAACCTGGCCTGGTGACTTTTGTTTCTCAGGGGAAAGGCCATGGTTCATATCCTGAGCCTGGTGTCCTGGAGTGGCCGGCTGCCTGCTGAAATTCTGCACGGACCAGGATGCCGCCCAGATGAAAGGCACCACCAGAGGCAACTGCGGCTGGTTTGACAGTGCCAAGTGCCTCCTGCAAACTGACATCAGGAACCTGGCCTGGTGACTTTTGTTTCTCTGGGGAATGGCCATGATTCTTTTCCGGGGTACGGTGGCCCGGAGTGGCCGGCTGCCTGCTGAAATTCCAAAAGGATCAGGATGCCTCCCATACCGAAAGTACCACCCAAGGCAACTGTGGCTGGTTTGACAGTGCCAAGTGCCTCCTGCAAACAGACATCAGCGACCTGGCCTGCTGAGTTCTGTTTCTCTGGGGAAAGGCCATCGTTCCTCTCCAGGGCCCGGTGGCTCGAGTGGCAGGCTGCCTGCTGAAATTCCACATGGATCAGGAGGCCTCCCAGATGAAAGGTGCCCCCACAGGCAACTGTGGCTGGTTTGACAGTGCCAAGTGCCTCCTGCCAACTGACATCAGGAACCTGGCCTGGTGACTTTTATTTCTCTGGGGAAAGGCCCTGGTTCATGTCCAGGGCCTTGTGGCCAGGAGTGGCCGGCTGCCTGCTGAAATTCCGCACGGATGAGGATACATCCCAGTTGCAAGGTGCCCCCACAGGCAACTGTGGCTGGTTTGACACTGCCAAGTGCCTCCTGCAAACTGACATCAGGAACCTGGCCTGGTGACTTTTGTTTCTCTGGGGAAAGGCCATCGTTCATGTCCAGGGCCTTGTGGCCAGGAGTGTCCGGCTGCCTGCTGAAATTCCGCAAGGATGAGGATATATCCCAGTTGCAAGGTGCCCCCACAGGCACTGCGTCTGGTTTGACAGTGCCAAGTGCCTCCTGCAAACTGACATCAGGAACCTGGCCTGGTGACTTTTGTTTCTCTGGGGAAAGGCCATGGTTCTTGTCCGGGGCCCAGAGTGGCCGGAGTGGCCGGCTGCCTGCTGAAATTCCACAAGGTTGAGGATGCCTCCCAGATGAAAAATGCCCCCACAGGCAACTGCGTCTGGTTTGACAGTGCCAAGTGCCTCCTGCAAACTGACATCACGAACCTGGCCTGGTGACTTTTGTTTCTCTGGGGAAAGGCCATGGTTCATGTCCAGGGCCTTGTGGCCAGGAGTGGCCGGCTGCC
Source organism: Passer domesticus (assembly GCF_036417665.1). Taxonomy (NCBI): domain Eukaryota; kingdom Metazoa; phylum Chordata; class Aves; order Passeriformes; family Passeridae; genus Passer; species Passer domesticus. The sequence continues at coordinate 63,029,805 of NC_087474.1, forward strand.
TGCTGAAATTCCGCACGGATGAGGATACATCCCAGTTGCAAGGTGCCCCCACAGGCAACTGCGTCTGGTTTGACAGTGCCAAGTGCCACCTGCAAACTGACATCAGGAACCTGGCCTGGTGACTTTTCTTTGTCTGGGGAAAGGCCATTATTCTTGTCCGGGTCCCGGTGGCCCGGTGTGGCCGGCTGCCTGCTGAAATTCCTCACGGTTCAGGATACCTCCCAGATGCAAGGTGCCCCCACAGGCAACTGCGGCTGGTTTGACAGTGCCAAGTGCCTCCTGCAAACTGACATCAGGAACCTGGCCTGGTGACTTTTCTTTATCTGGGTAAAGGCCATGGTTCAGGTCCAGGGCCTTGTGGCCAGGAGTGGCCGGCTGCCTGCTGAAATTCCGCACGGATGAGGATACATCCCAGTTGCAAGGTGCCCACACAGGCAACTGTGGCTGGTTTGACACTGCCAAGTGCCTCCTGCAAACTGACATCAGGAACCTGGCCTGGTGACTTTTGTTTCTCTGGGGAAAGGCCATGGTTCATGTCCAGGGCCTTGTGGCCAGGGGTGGCCGGCTGCCTGCTGAAATTCCGCACGGATGAGGATACATCCCAGTTGCAATGTGCCCCCACAGGCAACTGCGTCTGGTTTGACAGTGCCAAGTGCCACCTGCAAACTGACATCAGGAACCTGGCCTGGTGACTTTTGTTTCTCTGGGGAAAGGCCATCATTCTTGTCCGGGGCCCAGAGTGGCCGGAGTGGCCGGCTGCCTGCTGAAATTCCACACGGTTGAGGATGCCTCCCAGATGAAAAATGCCCCCACAGGCAACTGCGTCTGGTTTGACAGTGCCAAGTGCCTCCTGCAAACTGACATCAGGAACCTGGCCTGGTGTTTTTTGTTTCTCTGGGGAAAGGCCATGGTTCATGTCCAGGGCCTTGTGGCCAGGAGTGGCCGGCTGCCTGCTGAAATTCCGCACGGATGAGGATACATCCCAGTTGCAAGGTGCCCCCACAGGCAACTGCATCTGGTTTGACAGTGCCAAGTGCCACCTGCAAACTGACATCAGGAACCTGGCCTGGTGACTTTTGTTTCTCAGGGGAAAGGCCATCGTTCCTCTCCAGGGCCCGCTGGCCCGGAGTGGCCGGCTGCCTGCTGAAATTCCACATGGATCAGGAGGCCTCCCAGATGAAAGGTGCCCCCACAGGCAACTGTGGCTGGTTTGAAAGTGCCAAGTGCCTCCTGCAAACTGACATCAGGAACCTGGCCTGGTGACTTTTATTTCTCTGGGTAAAGGCCATCATTCGTGTCCAGTGCCCCGCGGCCTGGAGTGGCCGGCTGCCTGCTGAAATTCCTCACGGTTGAGGATACCTCCCAGATGAAAGGTGCCCCCACAGGTAACTGTGGCTGGTTTGACACTGCCAAGTGCCTCCTGCAAACTGACATCAGGAACCTGGCCTGGTGACTTTTGTTTCTCTGGGGAAAGTCCATGGTTCATGTCCATGGCCTGGGGGCCCGGAGTGGCCGGTTGCCTGCTGAAATTCTGCATGGATCAGGATGCCGCCGAGATGGAAGGTGCCACCACAGGCAACTGTGGCTGGTTTGACACTGCCAAGTGCCTCCTGCAAACTGACATCAGGAACCTGGCCTGGTGACTTTTGTTTCTCTGGGGAAAGGCCATCGTTCCTCTCCAGGGCCCGCTGGCCCGGAGTGGCCGGCTGCCTGCTGAAATTCCACACGGATCAGGATGCCTCCCAGATGAAAAATGCCCCCAGAGGAAACTGCGTCAGGTTTGACAGTGCCAAGTGCCTCCTGCAAACTGACATCAGGAACCTGGCCTGGTGACTTTTGTTTCTCTGGGGAAAGGCCATGGTTCATGTCCAGGGCCTCGGGGCTCGGAGTGGCCGGCTGCCTGCTGAAATTCCGCATGGATCAGGATGCCTCCCAGATGAAAAATGCCCCCACAGGCAACTGCGGCTGGTTTGACAGTGCCAAGTGACTCCTGCAAACTGACATCAGGAACCTGGCCTGGTGACTTTTGTTTCTGTGTGTAAAGGCCATCATTCTTTCCCAGGGTCCGGTGGCCCGGAGTGGCCGGCTGCATGCTGAAATTCCGCACGGATCAGGATACCTCCCAGACCGAAAGTACCACCCAAGGCAAATGTGGCTGGTTTGACAGTGCCAAGTGCCTCCTGCAAACAGACATCAGCGACCTGGCCTGCTGAGTTCTGTTTCTCTGGGGAAAGGCCATCGTTCCTCTCCAGGGCCCGGTGGCTCGAGTGGCAGGCTGCCTGCTGAAATTCCACATGGATCAGGATGCCTCCCAGATGAAAGGTGCCCCCACAGGCAACTGTGGCTGGTTTGACAGTGCCAAGTGCCTCCTGCCAACTGACATCAGGAACCTGGCCTGGTGACTTTTATTTCTCTGGGTAAAGGCCCTCATTCGTGTCCAGTGCCCCGCGGCCTGGAGTGGCCGGCTGCCTGCTGAAATTCCTCACGGTTGAGGATACCTCCCAGATGAAAGGTGCCCCCACAGGTAACTGTGGCTGGTTTGACAGTGCCAAGTGCCTCCTGCAAACTGACATCAGGAACCTGGCCTGGTGACTTTTGTTTCTCTGGGGAAAGGCCATGGTTCATGTCCATGGCCTGGGGGCCCGGAGTGGCCGGCTGCCTGCTGAAATTCTGCATGGATCCGGATGCCGCCGAGATGGAAGGTGCCACCACAGGCAACTGTGGCTGGTTTGACAGTGCCAAGTGCCTCCTGCAAACTGACATCAGGAACCTGGCCTGCTGACTTTTGTTTCTCAGGGGAAAGGCCATGGTTCATGTCCAGGGCCTGGGGGCTCGGAGTGGCCGGCTGCCTGCTGAAATTCCGCATGGATCAGGATGCCTCCCACATGAAAAATGCCCCCACCGGCACCTGTGGCTGGTTTGACAGTGCCAAGTGCCTCCTGCCAACTGACATCTGGAACCTGGCCTGGTGACTTTTGTTTCTCTGGGGAAAGGCCATGGTTCATATCCTGAGCCTGGTGTCCTGGAGTGGCCGGCTGCCTGCTGAAATTCTGCACGGACCAGGATGCCGCCCAGATGAAAGGTACCACCAGAGGCAACTGCGTCTGGTTTGACAGTGCCAAGTGCCACCTGCAAACTGACATCAGGAACCTGGCCTGGTGACTTTTGTTTGTCTGGGGAAAGGCCATTATTCTTGTCCGGGTCCCGGTGGCCTGGAGTGGCAGGCTGCCTGCTGAAATTCCTCACGGATCAGGATACCTCCCAGATGCAAGGTGCCCCCACAGGTAACTGTGGCTGGTTTGACAGTGCCAAGTGCCTCCTGCAAACTGACATCAGGAACCTGGCCTGGTGACTTTTGTTTCTCTGGGGAAAGGCCATGGTTCATGTCCAGGGCCTTGTGGCCAGGAGTGGCCGGCTGCCTGCTGAAATTCCGCACGGATGAGGATACATCCCAGTTGCAAGGTGCCCCTCAGGCAACTGCGTCTGGTTTGACAGTGCCAAGTGCCACCTGCAAACTGACATCAGGAACCTGGCCTGGTGACTTTTGTTTCTCTGGGGAAAGGCCATGGTTCATGTCCAGGGCTTGGTGGCCCGGAGTGGCCCGCTGCCTTCTGAAATTCCAAATGGATCAGGATACATCCCAGACCGAAAGTACCACCAGAGGCAACTGCGTCTGGTTTGACAGTGCCAAGTGCCTCCTGCAAACTGACATCAGGAACCTGGCCTGGTGACTTTTGTTTCTCTGGGGAAAGGCCATCATTCTTGTCCGGGGCCCAGTGTGGCCAGAGTGGCCGGCTGCCTGCTGAAATTCCACACGGTTGAGGATGCCTCCCAGATGAAAAATGCCCCCACAGGCAACTGCGTCTGGTTTGACAGTGCCAAGTGCCTCCTGCAAACTGACATCAGGAACCTGGCCTGGTGACTTTTGTTTCTCTGGGGAAAGGCCATGGTTCATGTCCAGGGCCTTGTGGCCAGGAGTGGCCGGCTGCCTGCTGAAATTCCGCACGGATGAGGATACATCCCAGTTGCAAGGTGCCCCCACAGGCAACTGCGTCTGGTTTGACAGTGCCAAGTGCCACCTGCAAACTGACATCAGGAACCTGGCCTGGTGACTTTTGTTTCTCTGGGGAAAGGCCAACATTCTTTTCCGGGTACCGGTGGACGGAGTGGCCGACTGCCTGCTGAAATTCTGCACGGATCAGGATGCCTCCCAGACCGAAAGTACCACCCAAGGCAACTGCGGCTGGTTTGACAGTGCCAAGTGCCTCCTGCAAACTGACATCAGGAACCTGGCCTGGTGACTTTTGTTTCTCTGGGTAAAGGCCATGGTTCAGGTCCAGGGCCTTGTGGCCAGGAGTGGCCGGCTGCCTGCTGAAATTCCGCACGGATGAGGATACATGCCAGTTGCAAGGTGCCCCCACAGGCAACTGTGGCTGGTTTGACAGTGCCAAGTGCCTCCTGCAAACTGACATCAGGAACCTGGCCTGGTGACTTTTGTTTCTCTGGGGAAAGGCCATGGTTCATGTCCAGGGCCTTGTGGCCAGGGGTGGCCGGCTGCCTGCTGAAATTCCGCACGGATGAGGATACATCCCAGTTGCAAGGTGCCCACTCAGGCAACTGCATCTGGTTTGACAGTGCCAAGTGCCACCTGCAAACTGACATCAGGAACCTGGCCTGGTGACTTTTGTTTCTCTGGGGAAAGGCCATCATTATTGTCCAGGGCCTGGTGGCCCGGAGTGACCGCCTGCCTGCTGAAATTCCGCATGGATCAGGATGCCGCCGAGATGGAAGGTGCCACCACAGGCAACTGTGGCTGGTTTGACACTGCCAAGTGCCTCCTGCAAACTGACATCAGGAACCTGGCCTGGTGACTTTTGTTTCTCAGGGGAAAGGCCATCGTTCCTCTCCAGGGCCCGCTGGCCCGCAGTGGCCGGCTGCCTGCTGAAATTCCACACGGATCAGGATGCCTCCCAGATGAAAAATGCCCCCAGAGGAAACTGCGTCAGGTTTGACAGTGCCAAGTGCCTCCTGCAAACTGACATCAGGAACCTGGCCTGGTGACTTTTGTTTCTCTGGGGAAAGGCCATGGTTCATGTCCAGGGCGTGGGGGCTCGGAGTGGCCGGCTGCCTGCTGAAATTCTGCACGGACCAGGATGCCGCCCAGATGAAAGGTACCACCAGAGGCAACTGCGGCTGGTTTGACAGTGCCAAGTGCCTCCTGCAAACTGACATCAGGAACCTGGCCTGGTGACTTTTGTTTCTCTGGGGAAAGGCCATGATTCTTTTCCGGGGTACGGTGGCCCGGAGTGGCCGGCTGCCTGCTGAAATTCCAAAAGGATCAGGATGCCTCCCAGACCGAAAGTACCACCCAAGGCAACTGTGGCTGGTTTGACAGTGCCAAGTGCCTCCTGCAAACAGACATCAGCGACCTGGCCTGCTGAGTTCTGTTTCTCTGGGGAAAGGCCATCGTTCCTCTCCAGGGCCCGGTGGCTCGAGTGGCAGGCTGCCTGCTGAAATTCCACATGGATCAGGAGGCCTCCCAGATGAAAGGTGCCCCCACAGGCAACTGTGGCTGGTTTGACAGTGCCAAGTGCCTCCTGCCAACTGACATCAGGAACCTGGCCTGGTGACTTTTATTTCTCTGGGGAAAGGCCCTGGTTCATGTCCAGGGCCTTGTGGCCAGGAGTGGCCGGCTGCCTGCTGAAATTCCGCATGGATGAGGATACATCCCAGTTGCAAGGTGCCCCCACAGGCAACTGCGTCTGGTTTGACAGTGACAAGTGCCACCTACAAACTGACATCAGGAACCTGGCCTGGTGACTTTTCTTTGTCTGGGGAAAGGCCATTATTCTTGTCCGGGTCCCGGTGGCCCGGTGTGGTCGGCTGCCTGCTGAAATTCCTCACGGTTCAGGATACCTCCCAGATGCAAGGTGCTCCCACAGGCAACTGCGGCTGGTTTGACAGTGCCAAGTGCCTCCTGCAAACTGACATCAGGAACCTGGCCTGGTGACTTTTCTTTATCTGGGTAAAGGCCATGGTTCATGTCCAGGGCTTGGTGGCCCGGAGTGGCCCGCTGCCTTCTGAAATTCCAAATGGATCAGGATACATCCCAGACCGAAAGTACCACCAGAGGCAACTGCGTCTGGTTTGACAGTGCCAAGTGCCTCCTGCAAACTGACATCAGGAACCTGGCCTGGTGACTTTTGTTTCTCTGGGGAAAGGCCATCATTCTTGTCCGGGGCCCAGTGTGGCCAGAGTGGCCGGCTGCCTGCTGAAATTCCACACGGTTGAGGATGCCTCCCAGATGAAAAATGCCCCCACAGGCAACTGCGTCTGGTTTGACAGTGCCAAGTGCCTCCTGCAAACTGACATCAGGAACCTGGCCTGGTGACTTTTGTTTCTCTGGGGAAAGGCCATGGTTCATGTCCAGGGCCTTGTGGCCAGGAGTGGCCGGCTGCCTGCTGAAATTCCGCACGGATGAGGATACATCCCAGTTGCAAGGTGCCCCCACAGGCAACTGCGTCTGGTTTGACAGTGCCAAGTGCCACCTGCAAACTGACATCAGGAACCTGGCCTGGTGACTTTTGTTTCTCTGGGGAAAGGCCAACATTCTTTTCCGGGTACCGGTGGACGGAGTGGCCGACTGCCTGCTGAAATTCTGCACGGATCAGGATGCCTCCCAGACCGAAAGTACCACCCAAGGCAACTGCGGCTGGTTTGACAGTGCCAAGTGCCTCCTGCAAACTGACATCAGGAACCTGGCCTGGTGACTTTTGTTTCTCTGGGTAAAGGCCATGGTTCAGGTCCAGGGCCTTGTGGCCAGGAGTGGCCGGCTGCCTGCTGAAATTCCGCACGGATGAGGATACATGCCAGTTGCAAGGTGCCCCCACAGGCAACTGTGGCTGGTTTGACAGTGCCAAGTGCCTCCTGCAAACTGACATCAGGAACCTGGCCTGGTGACTTTTGTTTCTCTGGGGAAAGGCCATGGTTCATGTCCAGGGCCTTGTGGCCAGGGGTGGCCGGCTGCCTGCTGAAATTCCGCACGGATGAGGATACATCCCAGTTGCAAGGTGCCCACTCAGGCAACTGCGTCTGGTTTGACAGTGCCAAGTGCCACCTGCAAACTGACATCAGGAACCTGGCCTGGTGACTTTTGTTTCTCTGGGGAAAGGCCATCATTATTGTCCAGGGCCTGGTGGCCCGGAGTGACCGGCTGCCTGCTGAAATTCCGCATGGATCAGGATGCCGCCGAGATGGAAGGTGCCACCAGAGGCAACTGTGGCTGGTTTGACACTGCCAAGTGCCTCCTGCAAACTGACATCAGGAACCTGGCCTGGTGACTTTTGTTTCTCAGGGGAAAGGCCATCGTTCCTCTCCAGGGCCCGCTGGCCCGGAGTGGCCGGCTGCCTGCTGAAATTCCACACGGATCAGGATGCCTCCCAGATGAAAAATGCCCCCAGAGGAAACTGCGTCAGGTTTGACAGTGCCAAGTGCCTCCTGCAAACTGACATCAGGAACCTGGCCTGGTGACTTTTGTTTCTCTGGGGAAAGGCCATGGTTCATGTCCAGGGCGTGGGGGCTCGGAGTGGCCGGCTGCCTGCTGAAATTCTGCACGGACCAGGATGCCGCCCAGATGAAAGGTACCACCAGAGGCAACTGCGGCTGGTTTGACAGTGCCAAGTGCCTCCTGCAAACTGACATCAGGAACCTGGCCTGGTGACTTTTGTTTCTCTGGGGAAAGGCCATGATTCTTTTCCGGGGTACGGTGGCCCGGAGTGGCCGGCTGCCTGCTGAAATTCCAAAAGGATCAGGATGCCTCCCAGACCGAAAGTACCACCCAAGGCAAATGTGGCTGGTTTGACAGTGCCAAGTGCCTCCTGCAAACAGACATCAGCGACCTGGCCTGCTGAGTTCTGTTTCTCTGGGGAAAGGCCATCGTTCCTCTCCAGGGCCCGGTGGCTCGAGTGGCAGGCTGCCTGCTGAAATTCCACATGGATCAGGAGGCCTCCCAGATGAAAGGTGCCCCCACAGGCAACTGTGGCTGGTTTGACAGTGCCAAGTGCCTCCTGCCAACTGACATCAGGAACCTGGCCTGGTGACTTTTATTTCTCTGGGGAAAGGCCCTGGTTCATGTCCAGGGCCTTGTGGCCAGGAGTGGCCGGCTGCCTGCTGAAATTCCGCATGGATGAGGATACATCCCAGTTGCAAGGTGCCCCCACAGGCAACTGCGTCTGGTTTGACAGTGACAAGTGCCACCTACAAACTGACATCAGGAACCTGGCCTGGTGACTTTTCTTTGTCTGGGGAAAGGCCATTATTCTTGTCCGGGTCCCGGTGGCCCGGTGTGGTCGGCTGCCTGCTGAAATTCCTCACGGTTCAGGATACCTCCCAGATGCAAGGTGCTCCCACAGGCAACTGCGGCTGGTTTGACAGTGCCAAGTGCCTCCTGCAAACTGACATCAGGAACCTGGCCTGGTGACTTTTCTTTATCTGGGTAAAGGCCATGGTTCAGGTCCAGGGCCTTGTGGCCAGGAGTGGCCGGCTACCTGCTGAAATTCCGCACGGATGAGGATACATGCCAGTTGCAAGGTGCCCCCACAGGCAACTGTGGCTGGTTTGACAGTGCCAAGTGCCTCCTGCAAACTGACATCAGGAACCTGGCCTGGTGACTTTTGTTTCTCTGGGGAAAGGCCATGGTTCATGTCCAGGGCCTTGTGGCCAGGAGTGGCCGGCTGCCTGCTGAAATTCCGCACGGATGAGGATATATCCCAGTTGCAAGGTGCCCCCACAGGCAACTGCGTCAGGTTTGACAGTGCCAAGTGCCTCCTGCAAACTGACATCAGGAACCTGGCCTGGTGACTTTTGTTTCTCTGGGGAAAGGCCATCATTCTTTTCCGGGGCCCAGAGTGGCCGGAGTGGCCGGCTGCCTGCTGAAATTCCACAAGGTTGAGGATGCCTCCCAGATGAAAAATGCCCCCACAGGCAACTGCGTCTGGTTTGACAGTGCCAAGTGCCTCCTGCAAACTGACATCAGGAACCTGGCCTGGTGACTTTTGTTTCTCTGGGGAAAGGCCATGGTTCATGTCCAGGGCCTTGTGGCCAGGAGTGGCCGGCTGCCTGCTGAAATTCCGCACGGATGAGGATACATCCCAGTTGCAAGGTGCCCCCACAGGCAACTGCGTCTGGTTTGACAGTGCCAAGTGCCACCTGCAAACTGACATCAGGAACCTGGCCTGGTGACTTTTCTTTGTCTGGGGAAAGGCCATTATTCTTGTCCGGGTCCCGGTGGCCCGGTGTGGCCGGCTGCCTGCTGAAATTCCTCACGGTTCAGGATACCTCCCAGATGCAAGGTGCCCCCACAGGCAACTGCGGCTGGTTTGACAGTGCCAAGTGCCTCCTGCAAACTGACATCAGGAACCTGGCCTGGTGACTTTTCTTTATCTGGGTAAAGGCCATGGTTCAGGTCCAGGGCCTGGTGGCCAGGAGTGGCCGGCTGCCTGCTGAAATTCCGCACGGATGAGGATACATCCCAGTTGCAAGGTGCCCCCACAGGCAACTGCGTCTGGTTTGACAGTGCCAAGTGCCTCCTGCAAACTGACATCAGGAACCTGGCCTGGTGACTTTTGTTTCTCTGGGGAAAGGCCATGGTTCATGTCCAGGGCCTTGTGGCCAGGAGTGGCCGGCTGCCTGCTGAAATTCCGCACGGATGAGGATACATCCCAGTTGCAAGGTGCCCCCACAGGCAACTGCGTCTGGTTTGACAGTGCCAAGTGCCACCTGCAAACTGACATCAGGAACCTGGCCTGGTGACTTTTGTTTCTCTGGGGAAAGGCCATCATTCTTGTCCGGGGCCCAGAGTGGCCGGAGTGGCCGGCTGCCTGCTGAAATTCCGCATGGATCAGGATGCCTCCCACATGAAAAATGCCCCCACAGGCAACTGCGTCTGGTTTGACAGTGCCAAGTGCCTCCTGCAAACTGACATCAGGAACCTGGCCTGGTGTTTTTTGTTTCTCTGGGGAAAGGCCATGGTTCATGTCCAGGGCCTTGTGGCCAGGAGTGGCCGGCTGCCTGCTGAAATTCCGCACGGATGAGGATACATCCCAGTTGAAAGGTGCCCCCACAGGCAACTGCATCTGGTTTGACAGTGCCAAGTGCCACCTGCAAACTGACATCAGGAACCTGGCCTGGTGACTTTTGTTTCTCAGGGGAAAGGCCATCGTTCCTCACCAGGGCCCGCTGGCCCGGAGTGGCCGGCTGCCTGCTGAAATTCCACATGGATCAGGAGGCCTCCCAGATGAAAGGTGCCCCCACAGGCAACTGTGGCTGGTTTGAAAGTGCCAAGTGCCTCCTGCAAACTGACATCAGGAACCTGGCCTGGTGACTTTTATTTCTCTGGGTAAAGGCCATCATTCGTGTCCAGTGCCCCGCGGCCTGGAGTGGCTGGCTGCCTGCTGAAATTCCGCATGGATCAGGATGCCGCCGAGATGGAAGGTGCCACCACAGGTAACTGTGGCTGGTTTGACACTGCCAAGTGCCTCCTGCAAACTGACATCAGGAACCTGGCCTGGTGACTTTTGTTTCTCTGGGGAAAGTCCATGGTTCATGTCCATGGCCTGGGGGCCCGGAGTGGCCGGTTGCCTGCTGAAATTCTGCATGGATCAGGATGCCGCCGAGATGGAAGGTGCCACCACAGGCAACTGTGGCTGGTTTGACACTGCCAAGTGCCTCCTGCAAACTGACATCAGGAACCTGGCCTGGTGACTTTTGTTTCTCAGGGGAAAGGCCATCGTTCCTCTCCAGGGCCCGCTGGCCCGGAGTGGCCGGCTGCCTGCTGAAATTCCACACGGATCAGGATGCCTCCCAGATGAAAAATGCCCCCAGAGGAAACTGCGTCAGGTTTGACAGTGCCAAGTGCCTCCTGGAAACTGACATCAGGAACCTGGCCTGGTGACTTTTGTTTCTCTGGGGAAAGGCCATGGTTCATGTCCAGGGCCTGGGGGCTCGGAGTGGCCGGCTGCCTGCTGAAATTCCGCATGGATCAGGATGCCTCCCAGATGAAAAATGCCCCCACAGGCAACTGCGGCTGGTTTGACAGTGCCAAGTGACTCCTGCAAACTGACATCAGGAACCTGGCCTGGTGACTTTTGTTTCTCTGTGGAAAGGCCATCATTCTTTTCCAGGGTACGGTGGCCCGGAGTGGCCGGCTGCATGCTGAAATTCCGCACGGATCAGGATACCTCCCAGACCGAAAGTACCACCCAAGGCAAATGTGGCTGGTTTGACAGTGCCAAGTGCCTCCTGCAAACAGACATCAGCGACCTGGCCTGCTGACTTCTGTTTCTCTGGGGAAAGGCCATCGTTCCTCTCCAGGGCCCGGTGGCTCGAGTGGCAGGCTGCCTGCTGAAATTCCACATGGATCAGGATGCCTCCCAGATGAAAGGTGCCCCCACAGGCAACTGTGGCTGGTTTGACAGTGCCAAGTGCCTCCTGCAAACTGACATCAGGATCCTGGCCTGGTGACTTTTATTTCTCTGGGTAAAGGCCCTCATTCGTGTCCAGTGCCCCGCGGCCTGGAGTGGCCGGCTGCCTGCTGAAATTCCTCACGGTTGAGGATACCTCCCAGATGAAAGGTGCCCCCACAGGTAACTGTGGCTGGTTTGACAGTGCCAAGTGCCTCCTGCAAACTGACATCAGGAACCTGGCCTGCTGACTTTTGTTTCTCTGGGGAAAGGCCATGGTTCATGTCCATGGCCTGGGGGCCCGGAGTGGCCGGCTGCCTGCTGAAATTCTGCATGGATCCGGATGCCGCCGAGATGGAAGGTGCCACCACAGGCAACTGTGGCTGGTTTGACAGTGCCAAGTGCCTCCTGCAAACTGACATCAGGAACCTGGCCTGCTGACTTTTGTTTCTCAGGGGAAAGGCCATGGTTCATGTCCAGGGCCTGGGGGCTCGGAGTGGCCGGCTGCCTGCTGAAATTCCGCATGGATCAGGATGCCTCCCACATGAAAAATGCCCCCACCGGCACCTGTGGCTGGTTTGACAGTGCCAAGTGCCTCCTGCCAACTGACATCTGGAACCTGGCCTGGTGACTTTTGTTTCTCTGGGGAAAGGCCATGGTTCATATCCTGAGCCTGGTGTCCTGGAGTGGCCGGCTGCCTGCTGAAATTCTACACGGACCAGGATGCCGCCCAGATGAAAGGTACCACCAGAGGCAACTGTGGCTGGTTTGACAGTGCCAAGTGCCTCCTGCAAACTGACATCAGGAACCTGGCCTGGTGACTTTTGTTTCTCTGGGGAAAGGCCATGATTCTTTTCCGGGGTACGGTGGCCCGGAGTGGCCGGCTGCCTGCTGAAATTCCAAAAGGATCAGGATGCCTCCCAGACCGAAAGTACCACCCAAGGCAACTGTGGCTGGTTTGACAGTGCCAAGTGCCTCCTGCAAACTGACATCAGGAACCTGGCCTGGTGACTTTTGTTTCTCTGGGGAAAGGCCATGGTTCATGTCCAGGGCCTTGTGGCCAGGAGTGGCAGGCTGCCTGCTGAAATTCCACATGGATCAGGAGGCCTCCCAGATGAAAGGTGCCCCCACAGGCAACTGTGGCTGGTTTGACAGTGCCAAGTGCCTCCTGCAAACTGACATCAGGAACCTGGCCTGGTGACTTTTGTTTCTCTGGGGAAAGGCCATCATTCATGTCCAGGGCCTTGTGGCCAGGAGTGGCCAGCTGCCTGCTGAAATTCCGCACGGATGAGGATACATCCCAGTTGCAAGGTGCCCCCACAGGCAACTGTGGCTGGTTTGACACTGCCAAGTGCCACCTGCAAACTGACATCAGGAACCTGGCCTGGTGACTTTTGTTTGTCTGGGGAAAGGCCATTATTCTTGTCCGGGTCCCGGTTGCCTGGAGTGGCAGGCTGCCTGCTGAAATTCCTCACGGATCAGGATACCTCCCAGATGCAAGGTGCCCCCACAGGTAACTGTGGCTGGTTTGACAGTGCCAAGTGCCTCCTGCAAACTGACATCAGGAACCTGGCCTGGTGACTTTTGTTTCTCTGGGGAAAGGCCATGGTTCATGTCCAGGGCCTTGTGGCCAGGAGTGGCCGGCTGCCTGCTGAAATTCCGCACGGATGAGGATACATCCCAGTTGCAAGGTGCCCCTCAGGCAACTGCGTCTGGTTTGACAGTGCCAAGTGCCACCTGCAAACTGACATCAGGAACCTGGCCTGGTGACTTTTGTTTCTCTGGGGAAAGGCCATGGTTCATGTCCAGGGCTTGGTGGCCCGGAGTGGCCCGCTGCCTTCTGAAATTCCAAATGGATCAGGATACATCCCAGACCGAAAGTACCACCAGAGGCAACTGTGGCTGGTTTGACAGTGCCAAGTGCCTCCTGCAAACTGACATCAGGAACCTGGCCTGGTGACTTTTGTTTCTCTGGGGAAAGGCCATCATTCTTGTCCGGGGCCCAGTGTGGCCAGAGTGGCCGGCTGCCTGCTGAAATTCCACACGGTTGAGGATGCCTCCCAGATGAAAAATGCCCCCACAGGCAACTGCGTCTGGTTTGACAGTGCCAAGTGCCTCCTGCAAACTGACATCAGGAACCTGGCCTGGTGACTTTTGTTTCTCTGGGGAAAGGCCATGGTTCATGTCCAGGGCCTTGTGGCCAGGAGTGGCCGGCTGCCTGCTGAAATTCCGCACGGATGAGGATACATCCCAGTTGCAAGGTGCCCCCACAGGCAACTGCGTCTGGTTTGACAGTGCCAAGTGCCACCTGCAAACTGACATCAGGAACCTGGCCTGGTGACTTTTGTTTCTCTGGGGAAAGGCCAACATTCTTTTCCGGGTACCGGTGGACGGAGTGGCCGACTGCCTGCTGAAATTCCAAAAGGATCAGGATGCCTCCCAGACCGAAAGTACCACCCAAGGCAACTGCGGCTGGTTTGACAGTGCCAAGTGCCTCCTGCAAACTGACATCAGGAACCTGGCCTGGTGACTTTCGTTTCTCTGGGGAAAGGCCATGGTTCATGTCCAGGGCCTTGTGGCCCGGAGTGGCCAGCTGCCTGCTGAAATTCCGCACGGATGAGGATACATCCCAGTTGCAAGGTGCCCACTCAGGCAACTGCGTCTGGTTTGACAGTGCCAAGTGCCACCTGCAAACTGACATCAGGAACCTGGCCTGGTGACTTTTGTTTCTCTGGGGAAAGGCCATCATTATTGTCCAGGGCCTGGTGGCCCGGAGTGGCCGGCTGCCTGCTGAAATTCCGCATGGATCAGGATGCCGCCGAGATGGAAGGTGCCACCACAGGCAACTGTGGCTGGTTTGACAGTGCCAAGTGCCTCCTGCAAACTGACATCAGGAACCTGGCCTGGTGACTTTTGTTTCTCAGGGGAAAGGCCATCGTTCCTCTCCAGGGCCCGCTGGCCCGGAGTGGCCGGCTGCCTGCTGAAATTCCACACGGATCAGGATGCCTCCCAGATGAAAAATGCCCCCAGAGGAAACTGCGTCAGGTTTGACAGTGCCAAGTGCCTCCTGCAAACTGACATCAGGAACCTGGCCTGGTGACTTTTGTTTCTCTGGGGAAAGGCCATGGTTCATGTCCAGGGCGTGGGGGCTCGGAGTGGCCGGCTGCCTGCTGAAATTCCGCATGGATCAGGATGCCTCCCAGATGAAAAATGCCCCCACAGGTAACTGCGTCTGGTTTGACAGTGCCAAGTGCCTCCTGCAAACTGACATCAGGAACCTGGCCTGGTGACTTTTATTTCTCTGGGTAAAGGCCCTCATTCGTGTCCAGTGCCCCGCGGCCTGGAGTGGCTGGCTGCCTGCTGAAATTCCTCACGGTTGAGGATACCTCCCAGATGAAAGGTGCCCCCACAGGTAACTGTGGCTGGTTTGACAGTGCCAAGTGCCTCCTGCAAACTGACATCAGGAACCTGGCCTGGTGACTTTTGTTTCTCTGGGGAAAGTCCATGGTTCATGTCCATGGCCTGGGGGCCCGGAGTGGCCGGTTGCCTGCTGAAATTCCGCATGGATCAGGATGCCGCCGAGATGGAAGGTGCCACCACAGGCAACTGTGGCTGGTTTGACACTGCCAAGTGCCTCCTGCAAACTGACATCAGGAACCTGGCCTGGTGACTTTTGTTTCTCAGGGGAAAGGCCATCGTTCCTCTCCAGGGCCCGCTGGCCCGGAGTGGCCGGCTGCCTGCTGAAATTCCACACGGATCAGGATGCCTCCCAGATGAAAAATGCCCCCAGAGGAAACTGCGTCAGGTTTGACAGTGCCAAGTGCCTCCTGGAAACTGACATCAGGAACCTGGCCTGGTGACTTTTGTTTCTCTGGGGAAAGGCCATGGTTCATGTCCAGGGCCTGGGGGCTCGGAGTGGCCGGCTGCCTGCTGAAATTCCGCATGGATCAGGATGCCTCCCAGATGAAAAATGCCCCCACAGGCAACTGCGGCTGGTTTGACAGTGCCAAGTGACTCCTGCAAACTGACATCAGGAACCTGGCCTGATGACTTTTGTTTCTGTGTGTAAAGGCCATCATTCTTTTCCAGGGTACGGTGGCCCGGAGTGGCCGGCTGCATGCTGAAATTCCGCACGGATCAGGATACCTCCCAGACCGAAAGTACCACCCAAGGCAAATGTGGCTGGTTTGACAGTGCCAAGTGCCTCCTGCAAACAGACATCAGCGACCTGGCCTGCTGAGTTCTGTTTCTCTGGGGAAAGGCCATCGTTCCTCTCCAGGGCCCGGTGGCTCGAGTGGCAGGCTGCCTGCTGAAATTCCACATGGATCAGGATGCCTCCCAGATGAAAGGTGCCCCCACAGGCAACTGTGGCTGGTTTGACAGTGCCAAGTGCCTCCTGCAAACTGACATCAGGAACCTGGCCTGGTGACTTTTATTTCTCTGGGTAAAGGCCCTCATTCGTGTCCAGTGCCCCGCGGCCTGGAGTGGCCGGCTGCCTGCTGAAATTCCTCACGGTTGAGGATACCTCCCAGATGAAAGGTGCCCCCACAGGTAACTGTGGCTGGTTTGACAGTGCCAAGTGCCTCCTGCAAACTGACATCAGGAACCTGGCCTGGTGACTTTTGTTTCTCTGGGGAAAGGCCATGGTTCATGTCCATGGCCTGGGGGCCCGGAGTGGCCGGCTGCCTGCTGAAATTCTGCATGGATCCGGATGCCGCCGAGATGGAAGGTGCCACCACAGGCAACTGTGGCTGGTTTGACAGTGCCAAGTGCCTCCTGCAAACTGACATCAGGAACCTGGCCTGGTGACTTTTGTTTCTCTGGGGAAAGGCCATGGTTCATGTCCAGGGCCTTGTGGCCAGGAGTGGCAGGCTGCCTGCTGAAATTCCACATGGATCAGGAGGCCTCCCAGATGAAAGGTGCCCCCACAGGCAACTGTGGCTGGTTTGACAGTGCCAAGTGCCTCCTGCAAACTGACATCAGGAACCTGGCCTGGTGACTTTTGTTTCTCTGGGGAAAGGCCATCATTCATGTCCAGGGCCTTGTGGCCAGGAGTGGCCAGCTGCCTGCTGAAATTCCGCACGGATGAGGATACATCCCAGTTGCAAGGTGCCCCCACAGGCAACTGCGTCTGGTTTGACAGTGCCAAGTGCCACCTGCAAACTGACATCAGGAACCTGGCCTGGTGACTTTTGTTTCTCTGGGGAAAGGCCATTATTCTTGTCCGGGTCCCGGTGGCCTGGAGTGGCAGGCTGCCTGCTGAAATTCCTCACGGATCAGGATACCTCCCAGATGCAAGGTGCCCCCACAGGTAACTGTGGCTGGTTTGACAGTGCCAAGTGCCTCCTGCAAACTGACATCAGGAACCTGGCCTGGTGACTTTTGTTTCTCTGGGGAAAGGCCATGGTTCATGTCCAGGGCCTTGTGGCCAGGAGTGGCCGGCTGCCTGCTGAAATTCCGCACGGATGAGGATACATCCCAGTTGCAAGGTGCCCCCACAGGCAACTGCGTCTGGTTTGACAGTGCCAAGTGCCACCTGCAAACTGACATCAGGAACCTGGCCTGGTGACTTTTGTTTCTCTGGGGAAAGGCCAACATTCTTTTCCGGGTACCGGTGGACGGAGTGGCCGACTGCCTGCTGAAATTCTGCACGGATCAGGATGCCTCCCAGACCGAAAGTACCACCCAAGGCAACTGCGGCTGGTTTGACAGTGCCAAGTGCCTCCTGCAAACTGACATCAGGAACCTGGCCTGGTGACTTTTGTTTCTCTGGGTAAAGGCCATGGTTCAGGTCCAGGGCCTTGTGGCCAGGAGTGGCCGGCTGCCTGCTGAAATTCCGCACGGATGAGGATACATGCCAGTTGCAAGGTGCCCCCACAGGCAACTGTGGCTGGTTTGACAGTGCCAAGTGCCTCCTGCAAACTGACATCAGGAACCTGGCCTGGTGACTTTCGTTTCTCTGGGGAAAGGCCATGGTTCATGTCCAGGGCCTTGTGGCCAGGGGTGGCCGGCTGCCTGCTGAAATTCCGCACGGATGAGGATACATCCCAGTTGCAAGGTGCCCACTCAGGCAACTGCGTCTGGTTTGACAGTGCCAAGTGCCTCCTGCAAACTGACATCAGGAACCTGGCCTGGTGACTTTTATTTCTCTGGGTAAAGGCCCTCATTCGTGTCCAGTGCCCCGCGGCCTGGAGTGGCTGGCTGCCTGCTGAAATTCCTCACGGTTGAGGATACCTCCCAGATGAAAGGTGCCCCCACAGGTAACTGTGGCTGGTTTGACAGTGCCAAGTGCCTCCTGCAAACTGACATCAGGAACCTGGCCTGGTGACTTTTGTTTCTCTGGGGAAAGTCCATGGTTCATGTCCATGGCCTGGGGGCCCGGAGTGGCCGGTTGCCTGCTGAAATTCCGCATGGATCAGGATGCCGCCGAGATGGAAGGTGCCACCACAGGCAACTGTGGCTGGTTTGACACTGCCAAGTGCCTCCTGCAAACTGACATCAGGAACCTGGCCTGGTGACTTTTGTTTCTCAGGGGAAAGGCCATCGTTCCTCTCCAGGGCCCGCTGGCCCGGAGTGGCCGGCTGCCTGCTGAAATTCCACACGGATCAGGATGCCTCCCAGATGAAAAATGCCCCCAGAGGAAACTGCGTCAGGTTTGACAGTGCCAAGTGCCTCCTGGAAACTGACATCAGGAACCTGGCCTGGTGACTTTTGTTTCTCTGGGGAAAGGCCATGGTTCATGTCCAGGGCCTGGGGGCTCGGAGTGGCCGGCTGCCTGCTGAAATTCCGCATGGATCAGGATGCCTCCCAGATGAAAAATGCCCCCACAGGCAACTGCGGCTGGTTTGACAGTGCCAAGTGACTCCTGCAAACTGACATCAGGAACCTGGCCTGATGACTTTTGTTTCTGTGTGTAAAGGCCATCATTCTTTTCCAGGGTACGGTGGCCCGGAGTGGCCGGCTGCATGCTGAAATTCCGCACGGATCAGGATGCCTCCCAGACCGAAAGTACCACCCAAGGCAAATGTGGCTGGTTTGACAGTGCCAAGTGCCTCCTGCAAACAGACATCAGCGACCTGGCCTGCTGAGTTCTGTTTCTCTGGGGAAAGGCCATCGTTCCTCTCCAGGGCCCGGTGGCTCGAGTGGCAGGCTGCCTGCTGAAATTCCACATGGATCAGGATGCCTCCCAGATGAAAGGTGCCCCCACAGGCAACTGTGGCTGGTTTGACAGTGCCAAGTGCCTCCTGCAAACTGACATCAGGAACCTGGCCTGGTGACTTTTATTTCTCTGGGTAAAGGCCCTCATTCGTGTCCAGTGCCCCGCGGCCTGGAGTGGCCGGCTGCCTGCTGAAATTCCTCACGGTTGAGGATACCTCCCAGATGAAAGGTGCCCCCACAGGTAACTGTGGCTGGTTTGACAGTGCCAAGTGCCTCCTGCAAACTGACATCAGGAACCTGGCCTGGTGACTTTTGTTTCTCTGGGGAAAGGCCATGGTTCATGTCCATGGCCTGGGGGCCCGGAGTGGCCGGCTGCCTGCTGAAATTCTGCATGGATCCGGATGCCGCCGAGATGGAAGGTGCCACCACAGGCAACTGTGGCTGGTTTGACAGTGCCAAGTGCCTCCTGCAAACTGACATCAGGAACCTGGCCTGGTGACTTTTGTTTCTCTGGGGAAAGGCCATGGTTCATGTCCAGGGCCTTGTGGCCAGGAGTGGCAGGCTGCCTGCTGAAATTCCACATGGATCAGGAGGCCTCCCAGATGAAAGGTGCCCCCACAGGCAACTGTGGCTGGTTTGACAGTGCCAAGTGCCTCCTGCAAACTGACATCAGGAACCTGGCCTGGTGACTTTTGTTTCTCTGGGGAAAGGCCATCATTCATGTCCAGGGCCTTGTGGCCAGGAGTGGCCAGCTGCCTGCTGAAATTCCGCACGGATGAGGATACATCCCAGTTGCAAGGTGCCCCCACAGGCAACTGCGTCTGGTTTGACAGTGCCAAGTGCCACCTGCAAACTGACATCAGGAACCTGGCCTGGTGACTTTTGTTTGTCTGGGGAAAGGCCATTATTCTTGTCCGGGTCCCGGTGGCCTGGAGTGGCAGGCTGCCTGCTGAAATTCCTCACGGATCAGGATACCTCCCAGATGCAAGGTGCCCCCACAGGTAACTGTGGCTGGTTTGACAGTGCCAAGTGCCTCCTGCAAACTGACATCAGGAACCTGGCCTGGTGACTTTTGTTTCTCTGGGGAAAGGCCATGGTTCATGTCCAGGGCCTTGTGGCCAGGAGTGGCCGGCTGCCTGCTGAAATTCCGCACGGATGAGGATACATCCCAGTTGCAAGGTGCCCCCACAGGCAACTGCGTCTGGTTTGACAGTGCCAAGTGCCACCTGCAAACTGACATCAGGAACCTGGCCTGGTGACTTTTGTTTCTCTGGGGAAAGGCCAACATTCTTTTCCGGATACCGGTGGACGGAGTGGCCGACTGCCTGCTGAAATTCTGCACGGATCAGGATGCCTCCCAGACCGAAAGTACCACCCAAGGCAACTGCGGCTGGTTTGACAGTGCCAAGTGCCTCCTGCAAACTGACATCAGGAACCTGGCCTGGTGACTTTTGTTTCTCTGGGTAAAGGCCATGGTTCAGGTCCAGGGCCTTGTGGCCAGGAGTGGCCGGCTGCCTGCTGAAATTCCGCACGGATGAGGATACATGCCAGTTGCAAGGTGCCCCCACAGGCAACTGTGGCTGGTTTGACAGTGCCAAGTGCCTCCTGCAAACTGACATCAGGAACCTGGCCTGGTGACTTTTGTTTCTCTGGGGAAAGGCCATGGTTCATGTCCAGGGCCTTGTGGCCAGGGGTGGCCGGCTGCCTGCTGAAATTCCGCACGGATGAGGATACATCCCAGTTGCAAGGTGCCCACTCAGGCAACTGCGTCTGGTTTGACAGTGCCAAGTGCCACCTGCAAACTGACATCAGGAACCTGGCCTGGTGACTTTTGTTTCTCTGGGGAAAGGCCATCATTATTGTCCAGGGCCTGGTGGCCCGGAGTGACCGGCTGCCTGCTGAAATTCCGCATGGATCAGGATGCCGCCGAGATGGAAGGTGCCACCACAGGCAACTGTGGCTGGTTTGACACTGCCAAGTGCCTCCTGCAAACTGACATCAGGAACCTGGCCTGGTGACTTTTGTTTCTCAGGGGAAAGGCCATCGTTCCTCTCCAGGGCCCGCTGGCCCGCAGTGGCCGGCTGCCTGCTGAAATTCCACACGGATCAGGATGCCTCCCAGATGAAAAATGCCCCCAGAGGAAACTGCGTCAGGTTTGACAGTGCCAAGTGCCTCCTGCAAACTGACATCAGGAACCTGGCCTGGTGACTTTTGTTTCTCTGGGGAAAGGCCATGGTTCATGTCCAGGGCGTGGGGGCTCGGAGTGGCCGGCTGCCTGCTGAAATTCTGCACGGACCAGGATGCCGCCCAGATGAAAGGTACCACCAGAGGCAACTGCGGCTGGTTTGACAGTGCCAAGTGCCTCCTGCAAACTGACATCAGGAACCTGGCCTGGTGACTTTTGTTTCTCTGGGGAAAGGCCATGATTCTTTTCCGGGGTACGGTGGCCCGGAGTGGCCGGCTGCCTGCTGAAATTCCAAAAGGATCAGGATGCCTCCCAGACCGAAAGTACCACCCAAGGCAAATGTGGCTGGTTTGACAGTGCCAAGTGCCTCCTGCAAACAGACATCAGCGACCTGGCCTGCTGAGTTCTGTTTCTCTGGGGAAAGGCCATCGTTCCTCTCCAGGGCCCGGTGGCTCGAGTGGCAGGCTGCCTGCTGAAATTCCACATGGATCAGGAGGCCTCCCAGATGAAAGGTGCCCCCACAGGCAACTGTGGCTGGTTTGACAGTGCCAAGTGCCTCCTGCCAACTGACATCAGGAACCTGGCCTGGTGACTTTTATTTCTCTGGGGAAAGGCCATGGTTCATGTCCAGGGCCTTGTGGCCAGGAGTGGCCGGCTGCCTGCTGAAATTCCGCATGGATGAGGATACATCCCAGTTGCAAGGTGCCCCCACAGGCAACTGCGTCTGGTTTGACAGTGACAAGTGCCACCTACAAACTGACATCAGGAACCTGGCCTGGTGACTTTTCTTTGTCTGGGGAAAGGCCATTATTCTTGTCCGGGTCCCGGTGGCCCGGTGTGGTCGGCTGCCTGCTGAAATTCCTCACGGTTCAGGATACCTCCCAGATGCAAGGTGCTCCCACAGGCAACTGCGGCTGGTTTGACAGTGCCAAGTGCCTCCTGCAAACTGACATCAGGAACCTGGCCTGGTGACTTTTCTTTATCTGGGTAAAGGCCATGGTTCAGGTCCAGGGCCTTGTGGCCAGGAGTGGCTGGCTACCTGCTGAAATTCCGCACGGATGAGGATACATCCCAGTTGCAAGGTGCCCCCACAGGCAACTGTGGCTGGTTTGACACTGCCAAGTGCCTCCTGCAAACTGACATCAGGAACCTGGCCTGGTGACTTTTGTTTCTCTGGGGAAAGGCCATGGTTCATGTCCAGGGCCTTGTGGCCAGGAGTGGCCGGCTGCCTGCTGAAATTCCGCACGGATGAGGATATATCCCAGTTGCAAGGTGCCCCCACAGGCAACTGCGTCAGGTTTGACAGTGCCAAGTGCCTCCTGCAAACTGACATCAGGAACCTGGCCTGGTGACTTTTGTTTCTCTGGGGAAAGGCCATCATTCTTGTCCGGGGCCCAGAGTGGCCGGAGTGGCCGGCTGCCTGCTGAAATTCCACAAGGTTGAGGATGCCTCCCAGATGAAAAATGCCCCCACAGGCAACTGCGTCTGGTTTGACAGTGCCAAGTGCCTCCTGCAAACTGACATCAGGAACCTGGCCTGGTGACTTTTGTTTCTCTGGGGAAAGGCCATGGTTCATGTCCAGGGCCTTGTGGCCAGGAGTGGCCGGCTGCCTGCTGAAATTCCGCACGGATGAGGATACATCCCAGTTGCAAGGTGCCCCCACAGGCAACTGCGTCTGGTTTGACAGTGCCAAGTGCCACCTGCAAACTGACATCAGGAACCTGGCCTGGTGACTTTTCTTTGTCTGGGGAAAGGCCATTATTCTTGTCCGGGTCCCGGTGGCCCGGTGTGGCCGGCTGCCTGCTGAAATTCCTCACGGTTCAGGATACCTCCCAGATGCAAGGTGCCCCCACAGGCAACTGCGGCTGGTTTGACAGTGCCAAGTGCCTCCTGCAAACTGACATCAGGAACCTGGCCTGGTGACTTTTCTTTATCTGGGTAAAGGCCATGGTTCAGGTCCAGGGCCTGGTGGCCAGGAGTGGCCGGCTGCCTGCTGAAATTCCGCACGGATGAGGATACATCCCAGTTGCAAGGTGCCCCCACAGGCAACTGTGGCTGGTTTGACAGTGCCAAGTGCCTCCTGCAAACTGACATCAGGAACCTGGCCTGGTGACTTTTGTTTCTCTGGGGAAAGGCCATGGTTCATGTCCAGGGCCTTGTGGCCAGGAGTGGCCGGCTGCCTGCTGAAATTCCGCACGGATGAGGATACATCCCAGTTGCAAGGTGCCCCCACAGGCAACTGCGTCTGGTTTGACAGTGCCAAGTGCCACCTGCAAACTGACATCAGGAACCTGGCCTGGTGACTTTTGTTTCTCTGGGGAAAGGCCATCATTCTTGTCCGGGGCCCAGAGTGGCCGGAGTGGCCGGCTGCCTGCTGAAATTCCACACGGTTGAGGATGCCTCCCAGATGAAAAATGCCCCCACAGGCAACTGCGTCTGGTTTGACAGTGCCAAGTGCCTCCTGCAAACTGACATCAGGAACCTGGCCTGGTGTTTTTTGTTTCTCTGGGGAAAGGCCATGGTTCATGTCCAGGGCCTTGTGGCCAGGAGTGGCCGGCTGCCTGCTGAAATTCCGCACGGATGAGGATACATCCCAGTTGCAAGGTGCCCCCACAGGCAACTGCATCTGGTTTGACAGTGCCAAGTGCCACCTGCAAACTGACATCAGGAACCTGGCCTGGTGACTTTTGTTTCTCAGGGGAAAGGCCATCGTTCCTCTCCAGGGCCCGCTGGCCCGGAGTGGCCGGCTGCCTGCTGAAATTCCACATGGATCAGGAGGCCTCCCAGATGAAAGGTGCCCCCACAGGCAACTGTGGCTGGTTTGAAAGTGCCAAGTGCCTCCTGCAAACTGACATCAGGAACCTGGCCTGGTGACTTTTATTTCTCTGGGTAAAGGCCATCATTCGTGTCCAGTGCCCCGCGGCCTGGAGTGGCTGGCTGCCTGCTGAAATTCCTCACGGTTGAGGATACCTCCCAGATGAAAGGTGCCCCCACAGGTAACTGTGGCTGGTTTGACACTGCCAAGTGCCTCCTGCAAACTGACATCAGGAACCTGGCCTGGTGACTTTTGTTTCTCTGGGGAAAGTCCATGGTTCATGTCCATGGCCTGGGGGCCCGGAGTGGCCGGCTGCCTGCTGAAATTCTGCATGGATCAGGATGCCGCCGAGATGGAAGGTGCCACCACAGGCAACTGTGGCTGGTTTGACACTGCCAAGTGCCTCCTGCAAACTGACATCAGGAACCTGGCCTGGTGACTTTTGTTTCTCAGGGGAAAGGCCATCGTTCCTCTCCAGGGCCCGCTGGCCCGGAGTGGCCGGCTGCCTGCTGAAATTCCACACGGATCAGGATGCCTCCCAGATGAAAAATGCCCCCAGAGGAAACTGCGTCAGGTTTGACAGTGCCAAGTGCCTCCTGGAAACTGACATCAGGAACCTGGCCTGGTGACTTTTGTTTCTCTGGGGAAAGGCCATGGTTCATGTCCAGGGCCTGGGGGCTCGGAGTGGCCGGCTGCCTGCTGAAATTCCGCATGGATCAGGATGCCTCCCAGATGAAAAATGCCCCCACAGGCAACTGCGGCTGGTTTGACAGTGCCAAGTGACTCCTGCAAACTGACATCAGGAACCTGGCCTGGTGACTTTTGTTTCTCTGTGGAAAGGCCATCATTCTTTTCCAGGGTACGGTGGCCCGGAGTGGCCGGCTGCATGCTGAAATTCCGCACGGATCAGGATACCTCCCAGACCGAAAGTACCACCCAAGGCAAATGTGGCTGGTTTGACAGTGCCAAGTGCCTCCTGCAAACAGACATCAGCGACCTGGCCTGCTGAGTTCTGTTTCTCTGGGGAAAGGCCATCGTTCCTCTCCAGGGCCCGGTGGCTCGAGTGGCAGGCTGCCTGCTGAAATTCCACATGGATCAGGATGCCTCCCAGATGAAAGGTGCCCCCACAGGCAACTGTGGCTGGTTTGACAGTGCCAAGTGCCTCCTGCAAACTGACATCAGGAACCTGGCCTGGTGACTTTTATTTCTCTGGGTAAAGGCCCTCATTCGTGTCCAGTGCCCCGCGGCCTGGAGTGGCCGGCTGCCTGCTGAAATTCCTCACGGTTGAGGATACCTCCCAGATGAAAGGTGCCCCCACAGGTAACTGTGGCTGGTTTGACAGTGCCAAGTGCCTCCTGCAAACTGACATCAGGAACCTGGCCTGCTGACTTTTGTTTCTCTGGGGAAAGGCCATGGTTCATGTCCATGGCCTGGGGGCCCGGAGTGGCCGGCTGCCTGCTGAAATTCTGCATGGATCCGGATGCCGCCGAGATGGAAGGTGCCACCACAGGCAACTGTGGCTGGTTTGACAGTGCCAAGTGCCTCCTGCAAACTGACATCAGGAACCTGGCCTGCTGACTTTTGTTTCTCAGGGGAAAGGCCATGGTTCATGTCCAGGGCCTGGGGGCTCGGAGTGGCCGGCTGCCTGCTGAAATTCCGCATGGATCAGGATGCCTCCCACATGAAAAATGCCCCCACCGGCACCTGTGGCTGGTTTGACAGTGCCAAGTGCCTCCTGCCAACTGACATCTGGAACCTGGCCTGGTGACTTTTGTTTCTCTGGGGAAAGGCCATGGTTCATATCCTGAGCCTGGTGTCCTGGAGTGGCCGGCTGCCTGCTGAAATTCTGCACGGACCAGGATGCCGCCCAGATGAAAGGTACCACCAGAGGCAACTGTGGCTGGTTTGACAGTGCCAAGTGCCTCCTGCAAACTGACATCAGGAACCTGGCCTGGTGACTTTTGTTTCTCTGGGGAAAGGCCATGATTCTTTTCCGGGGTACGGTGGCCCGGAGTGGCCGGCTGCCTGCTGAAATTCCAAAAGGATCAGGATGCCTCCCAGACCGAAAGTACCACCCAAGGCAACTGTGGCTGGTTTGACAGTGCCAAGTGCCTCCTGCAAACTGACATCAGGAACCTGGCCTGGTGACTTTTGTTTCTCTGGGGAAAGGCCATGGTTCATGTCCAGGGCCTTGTGGCCAGGAGTGGCAGGCTGCCTGCTGAAATTCCACATGGATCAGGAGGCCTCCCAGATGAAAGGTGCCCCCACAGGCAACTGTGGCTGGTTTGACAGTGCCAAGTGCCTCCTGCAAACTGACATCAGGAACCTGGCCTGGTGACTTTTGTTTCTCTGGGGAAAGGCCATCATTCATGTCCAGGGCCTTGTGGCCAGGAGTGGCCAGCTGCCTGCTGAAATTCCGCACGGATGAGGATACATCCCAGTTGCAAGGTGCCCCCACAGGCAACTGTGGCTGGTTTGACACTGCCAAGTGCCACCTGCAAACTGACATCAGGAACCTGGCCTGGTGACTTTTGTTTGTCTGGGGAAAGGCCATTATTCTTGTCCGGGTCCCGGTTGCCTGGAGTGGCAGGCTGCCTGCTGAAATTCCTCACGGATCAGGATACCTCCCAGATGCAAGGTGCCCCCACAGGTAACTGTGGCTGGTTTGACAGTGCCAAGTGCCTCCTGCAAACTGACATCAGGAACCTGGCCTGGTGACTTTTGTTTCTCTGGGGAAAGGCCATGGTTCATGTCCAGGGCCTTGTGGCCAGGAGTGGCCGGCTGCCTGCTGAAATTCCGCACGGATGAGGATACATCCCAGTTGCAAGGTGCCCCTCAGGCAACTGCGTCTGGTTTGACAGTGCCAAGTGCCACCTGCAAACTGACATCAGGAACCTGGCCTGGTGACTTTTGTTTCTCTGGGGAAAGTCCATGGTTCATGTCCAGGGCTTGGTGGCCCGGAGTGGCCCGCTGCCTTCTGAAATTCCAAATGGATCAGGATACATCCCAGACCGAAAGTACCACCAGAGGCAACTGTGGCTGGTTTGACAGTGCCAAGTGCCTCCTGCAAACTGACATCAGGAACCTGGCCTGGTGACTTTTGTTTCTCTGGGGAAAGGCCATCATTCTTGTCCGGGGCCCAGTGTGGCCAGAGTGGCCGGCTGCCTGCTGAAATTCCACACGGTTGAGGATGCCTCCCAGATGAAAAATGCCCCCACAGGCAACTGCGTCTGGTTTGACAGTGCCAAGTGCCTCCTGCAAACTGACATCAGGAACCTGGCCTGGTGACTTTTGTTTCTCTGGGGAAAGGCCATGGTTCATGTCCAGGGCCTTGTGGCCAGTAGTGGCCGGCTGCCTGCTGAAATTCCGCACGGATGAGGATACATCCCAGTTGCAAGGTGCCCCCACAGGCAACTGCGTCTGGTTTGACAGTGCCAAGTGCCACCTGCAAACTGACATCAGGAACCTGGCCTGGTGACTTTTGTTTCTCTGGGGAAAGGCCAACATTCTTTTCCGGGTACCGGTGGACGGAGTGGCCGACTGCCTGCTGAAATTCTGCACGGATCAGGATGCCTCCCAGACCGAAAGTACCACCCAAGGCAACTGCGGCTGGTTTGACAGTGCCAAGTGCCTCCTGCAAACTGACATCAGGAACCTGGCCTGGTGACTTTTGTTTCTCTGGGGAAAGGCCATGGTTCAGGTCCAGGGCCTTGTGGCCAGGAGTGGCCGGCTGCCTGCTGAAATTCCGCACGGATGAGGATACATGCCAGTTGCAAGGTGCCCCCACAGGCAACTGTGGCTGGTTTGACAGTGCCAAGTGCCTCCTGCAAACTGACATCAGGAACCTGGCCTGGTGACTTTCGTTTCTCTGGGGAAAGGCCATGGTTCATGTCCAGGGCCTTGTGGCCCGGAGTGGCCAGCTGCCTGCTGAAATTCCGCACGGATGAGGATACATCCCAGTTGCAAGGTGCCCACTCAGGCAACTGCGTCTGGTTTGACAGTGCCAAGTGCCACCTGCAAACTGACATCAGGAACCTGGCCTGGTGACTTTTGTTTCTCTGGGGAAAGGCCATCATTATTGTCCAGGGCCTGGTGGCCCGGAGTGGCCGGCTGCCTGCTGAAATTCCGCATGGATCAGGATGCCGCCGAGATGGAAGGTGCCACCACAGGCAACTGTGGCTGGTTTGACAGTGCCAAGTGCCTCCTGCAAACTGACATCAGGAACCTGGCCTGGTGACTTTTGTTTCTCAGGGGAAAGGCCATCGTTCCTCTCCAGGGCCCGCTGGCCCGGAGTGGCCGGCTGCCTGCTGAAATTCCACACGGATCAGGATGCCTCCCAGATGAAAAATGCCCCCAGAGGAAACTGCGTCAGGTTTGACAGTGCCAAGTGCCTCCTGCAAACTGACATCAGGAACCTGGCCTGGTGACTTTTGTTTCTCTGGGGAAAGGCCATGGTTCATGTCCAGGGCGTGGGGGCTCGGAGTGGCCGGCTGCCTGCTGAAATTCCGCATGGATCAGGATGCCTCCCAGATGAAAAATGCCCCCACAGGTAACTGCGTCTGGTTTGACAGTGCCAAGTGCCTCCTGCAAACTGACATCAGGAACCTGGCCTGGTGACTTTTATTTCTCTGGGTAAAGGCCCTCATTCGTGTCCAGTGCCCCGCGGCCTGGAGTGGCTGGCTGCCTGCTGAAATTCCTCACGGTTGAGGATACCTCCCAGATGAAAGGTGCCCCCACAGGTAACTGTGGCTGGTTTGACAGTGCCAAGTGCCTCCTGCAAACTGACATCAGGAACCTGGCCTGGTGACTTTTGTTTCTCTGGGGAAAGTCCATGGTTCATGTCCATGGCCTGGGGGCCCGGAGTGGCCGGTTGCCTGCTGAAATTCCGCATGGATCAGGATGCCGCCGAGATGGAAGGTGCCACCACAGGCAACTGTGGCTGGTTTGACAGTGCCAAGTGCCTCCTGCAAACTGACATCAGGAACCTGGCCTGGTGACTTTTGTTTCTCAGGGGAAAGGCCATCGTTCCTCTCCAGGGCCCGCTGGCCCGGAGTGGCCGGCTGCCTGCTGAAATTCCACACGGATCAGGATGCCTCCCAGATGAAAAATGCCCCCAGAGGAAACTGCGTCAGGTTTGACAGTGCCAAGTGCCTCCTGGAAACTGACATCAGGAACCTGGCCTGGTGACTTTTGTTTCTCTGGGGAAAGGCCATGGTTCATGTCCAGGGCCTGGGGGCTCGGAGTGGCCGGCTGCCTGCTGAAATTCCGCATGGATCAGGATGCCTCCCAGATGAAAAATGCCCCCACAGGCAACTGCGGCTGGTTTGACAGTGCCAAGTGACTCCTGCAAACTGACATCAGGAACCTGGCCTGATGACTTTTGTTTCTGTGTGTAAAGGCCATCATTCTTTTCCAGTGTACGGTGGCCCGGAGTGGCCGGCTGCATGCTGAAATTCCGCACGGATCAGGATACCTCCCAGACCGAAAGTACCACCCAAGGCAAATGTGGCTGGTTTGACAGTGCCAAGTGCCTCCTGCAAACAGACATCAGCGACCTGGCCTGCTGAGTTCTGTTTCTCTGGGGAAAGGCCATCGTTCCTCTCCAGGGCCCGGTGGCTCGAGTGGCAGGCTGCCTGCTGAAATTCCACATGGATCAGGATGCCTCCCAGATGAAAGGTGCCCCCACAGGCAACTGTGGCTGGTTTGACAGTGCCAAGTGCCTCCTGCAAACTGACATCAGGAACCTGGCCTGGTGACTTTTATTTCTCTGGGTAAAGGCCCTCATTCGTGTCCAGTGCCCCGCGGCCTGGAGTGGCCGGCTGCCTGCTGAAATTCCTCACGGTTGAGGATACCTCCCAGATGAAAAATGCCCCCACAGGTAACTGTGGCTGGTTTGACAGTGCCAAGTGCCTCCTGCAAACTGACATCAGGAACCTGGCCTGGTGACTTTTGTTTCTCTGGGGAAAGGCCATGGTTCATGTCCATGGCCTGGGGGCCCGGAGTGGCCGGCTGCCTGCTGAAATTCTGCATGGATCCGGATGCCGCCGAGATGGAAGGTGCCACCACAGGCAACTGTGGCTGGTTTGACAGTGCCAAGTGCCTCCTGCAAACTGACATCAGGAACCTGGCCTGGTGACATTTGTTTCTCTGGGGAAAGGCCATGGTTCATGTCCAGGGCCTTGTGGCCAGGAGTGGCAGGCTGCCTGCTGAAATTCCACATGGATCAGGAGGCCTCCCAGATGAAAGGTGCCCCCACAGGCAACTGTGGCTGGTTTGACAGTGCCAAGTGCCTCCTGCAAACTGACATCAGGAACCTGGCCTGGTGACTTTTGTTTCTCTGGGGAAAGGCCATCATTCATGTCCAGGGCCTTGTGGCCAGGAGTGGCCAGCTGCCTGCTGAAATTCCGCACGGATGAGGATACATCCCAGTTGCAAGGTGCCCCCACAGGCAACTGCGTCTGGTTTGACAGTGCCAAGTGCCACCTGCAAACTGACATCAGGAACCTGGCCTGGTGACTTTTGTTTGTCTGGGGAAAGGCCATTATTCTTGTCCGGGTCCCGGTGGCCTGGAGTGGCAGGCTGCCTGCTGAAATTCCTCACGGATCAGGATACCTCCCAGATGCAAGGTGCCCCCACAGGTAACTGTGGCTGGTTTGACAGTGCCAAGTGCCTCCTGCAAACTGACATCAGGAACCTGGCCTGGTGACTTTTGTTTCTCTGGGGAAAGGCCATGGTTCATGTCCAGGGCTTGGTGGCCCGGAGTGGCCCGCTGCCTTCTGAAATTCCAAATGGATCAGGATACATCCCAGACCGAAAGTACCACCAGAGGCAACTGCGGCTGGTTTGACAGTGCCAAGTGCCTCCTGCAAACTGACATCAGGAACCTGGCCTGGTGACTTTTGTTTCTCTGGGGAAAGGCCATCATTCTTGTCCGGGGCCCAGTGTGGCCAGAGTGGCCGGCTGCCTGCTGAAATTCCACACGGTTGAGGATGCCTCCCAGATGAAAAATGCCCCCACAGGCAACTGCGTCTGGTTTGACAGTGCCAAGTGCCTCCTGCAAACTGACATCAGGAACCTGGCCTGGTGACTTTTGTTTCTCTGGGGAAAGGCCATGGTTCATGTCCAGGGCCTTGTGGCCAGGAGTGGCCGGCTGCCTGCTGAAATTCCGCACGGATGAGGATACATCCCAGTTGCAAGGTGCCCCCACAGGCAACTGCGTCTGGTTTGACAGTGCCAAGTGCCACCTGCAAACTGACATCAGGAACCTGGCCTGGTGACTTTTGTTTCTCTGGGGAAAGGCCAACATTCTTTTCCGGGTACCGGTGGACGGAGTGGCCGACTGCCTGCTGAAATTCCAAAAGGATCAGGATGCCTCCCAGACCGAAAGTACCACCCAAGGCAACTGCGGCTGGTTTGACAGTGCCAAGTGCCTCCTGCAAACTGACATCAGGAACCTGGCCTGGTGACTTTTGTTTCTCTGGGTAAAGGCCATGGTTCAGGTCCAGGGCCTTGTGGCCCGGAGTGGCCGGCTGCCTGCTGAAATTCCGCACGGATGAGGATACATGCCAGTTGCAAGGTGCCCCCACAGGCAACTGTGGCTGGTTTGACAGTGCCAAGTGCCTCCTGCAAACTGACATCAGGAACCTGGCCTGGTGACTTTCGTTTCTCTGGGGAAAGGCCATGGTTCATGTCCAGGGCCTTGTGGCCCGGAGTGGCCGGCTGCCTGCTGAAATTCCGCACGGATGAGGATACATCCCAGTTGCAAGGTGCCCACTCAGGCAACTGCGTCTGGTTTGACAGTGCCAAGTGCCACCTGCAAACTGACATCAGGAACCTGGCCTGGTGACTTTTGTTTCTCTGGGGAAAGGCCATCATTATTGTCCAGGGCCTGGTGGCCCGGAGTGGCCGGCTGCCTGCTGAAATTCCGCATGGACCAGGATGCCGCCGAGATGGAAGGTGCCACCACAGGCAACTGTGGCTGGTTTGACACTGCCAAGTGCCTCCTGCAAACTGACATCAGGAACCTGGCCTGGTGACTTTTGTTTCTCAGGGGAAAGGCCATCGTTCCTCTCCAAGGCCCGCTGGCCCGGAGTGGCCGGCTGCCTGCTGAAATTCCACACGGATCAGGATGCCTCCCAGATGAAAAATGCCCCCAGAGGAAACTGCGTCAGGTTTGACAGTGCCAAGTGCCTCCTGCAAACTGACATCAGGAACCTGGCCTGGTGACTTTTGTTTCTCTGGGGAAAGGCCATGGTTCATGTCCAGGGCGTGGGGGCTCGGAGTGGCCGGCTGCCTGCTGAAATTCCGCATGGATCAGGATGCCTCCCAGATGAAAAATGCCCCCACAGGTAACTGCGTCTGGTTTGACAGTGCCAAGTGCCTCCTGCAAACTGACATCAGGAACCTGGCCTGGTGACTTTTATTTCTCTGGGTAAAGGCCCTCATTCGTGTCCAGTGCCCCGCGGCCTGGAGTGGCTGGCTGCCTGCTGAAATTCCTCACGGTTGAGGATACCTCCCAGATGAAAGGTGCCCCCACAGGTAACTGTGGCTGGTTTGACAGTGCCAAGTGCCTCCTGCAAACTGACATCAGGAACCTGGCCTGGTGACTTTTGTTTCTCTGGGGAAAGTCCATGGTTCATGTCCATGGCCTGGGGGCCCGGAGTGGCCGGTTGCCTGCTGAAATTCCGCATGGATCAGGATGCCGCCGAGATGGAAGGTGCCACCACAGGCAACTGTGGCTGGTTTGACAGTGCCAAGTGCCTCCTGCAAACTGACATCAGGAACCTGGCCTGGTGACTTTTGTTTCTCAGGGGAAAGGCCATCGTTCCTCTCCAGGGCCCGCTGGCCCGGAGTGGCCGGCTGCCTGCTGAAATTCCACACGGATCAGGATGCCTCCCAGATGAAAAATGCCCCCAGAGGAAACTGCGTCAGGTTTGACAGTGCCAAGTGCCTCCTGGAAACTGACATCAGGAACCTGGCCTGGTGACTTTTGTTTCTCTGGGGAAAGGCCATGGTTCATGTCCAGGGCCTGGGGGCTCGGAGTGGCCGGCTGCCTGCTGAAATTCCGCATGGATCAGGATGCCTCCCAGATGAAAAATGCCCCCACAGGCAACTGCGG
The DNA here is from genome assembly GCF_036417665.1 of Passer domesticus. Taxonomy (NCBI): domain Eukaryota; kingdom Metazoa; phylum Chordata; class Aves; order Passeriformes; family Passeridae; genus Passer; species Passer domesticus. The sequence goes on from NC_087474.1 coordinate 63,062,540, forward strand.
CTGGTTTGACAGTGCCAAGTGCCTCCTGCAAACTGACATCAGGAACCTGGCCTGGTGACTTTTGTTTCTCTGTGGAAAGGCCATCATTCTTTTCCAGGGTACGGTGGCCCGGAGTGGCCGGCTGCCTGCTGAAATTCCGCACGGATCAGGATACCTCCCAGACCGAAAGTACCACCCAAGGCAAATGTGGCTGGTTTGACAGTGCCAAGTGCCTCCTGCAAACAGACATCAGCGACCTGGCCTGCTGAGTTCTGTTTCTCTGGGGAAAGGCCATCGTTGCTCTCCAGGGCCCGGTGGCTCGAGTGGCAGGCTGCCTGCTGAAATTCCACATGGATCAGGATGCCTCCCAGATGAAAGGTGCCCCCACAGGCAACTGTGGCTGGTTTGACAGTGCCAAGTGCCTCCTGCAAACTGACATCAGGAACCTGGCCTGGTGAGTTTTATTTCTCTGGGTAAAGGCCCTCATTCGTGTCCAGTGCCCCGCGGCCTGGAGTGGCCGGCTGCCTGCTGAAATTCCTCACGGTTGAGGATACCTCCCAGATGAAAGGTGCCCCCACAGGTAACTGTGGCTGGTTTGACAGTGCCAAGTGCCTCCTGCAAACTGACATCAGGAACCTGGCCTGCTGACTTTTGTTTCTCTGGGGAAAGGCCATGGTTCATGTCCATGGCCTGGGGGCCCGGAGTGGCCGGCTGCCTGCTGAAATTCTGCATGGATCCGGATGCCGCCGAGATGGAAGGTGCCACCACAGGCAACTGTGGCTGGTTTGACAGTGCCAAGTGCCTCCTGCAAACTGACATCAGGAACCTGGCCTGCTGACTTTTGTTTCTCAGGGGAAAGGCCATGGTTCATGTCCAGGGCCTGGGGGCTCGGAGTGGCCGGCTGCCTGCTGAAATTCCGCATGGATCAGGATGCCTCCCACATGAAAAATGCCCCCACCGGCACCTGTGGCTGGTTTGACAGTGCCAAGTGCCTCCTGCCAACTGACATCTGGAACCTGGCCTGGTGACTTTTGTTTCTCTGGGGAAAGGCCATGGTTCATATCCTGAGCCTGGTGTCCTGGAGTGGCCGGCTGCCTGCTGAAATTCTGCACGGACCAGGATGCCGCCCAGATGAAAAGTACCACCAGAGGCAACTGTGGCTGGTTTGACAGTGCCAAGTGCCTCCTGCAAACTGACATCAGGAACCTGGCCTGGTGACTTTTGTTTCTCTGGGGAAAGGCCATGATTCTTTTCCGGGGTACGGTGGCCCGGAGTGGCCGGCTGCCTGCTGAAATTCCAAAAGGATCAGGATGCCTCCCAGACCGAAAGTACCACCCAAGGCAACTGTGGCTGGTTTGACAGTGCCAAGTGCCTCCTGCAAACTGACATCAGGAACCTGGCCTGGTGACTTTTGTTTCTCTGGGGAAAGGCCATGGTTCATGTCCAGGGCCTTGTGGCCAGGAGTGGCCGGCTGCCTGCTGAAATTCCACATGGATCAGGAGGCCTCCCAGATGAAAGGTGCCCCCACAGGCAACTGTGGCTGGTTTGACAGTGCCAAGTGCCTCCTGCAAACTGACATCAGGAACCTGGCCTGGTGACTTTTGTTTCTCTGGGGAAAGGCCATCATTCATGTCCAGGGCCTTGTGGCCAGGAGTGGCCAGCTGCCTGCTGAAATTCCGCACGGATGAGGATACATCCCAGTTGCAAGGTGCCCCCACAGGCAACTGCGTCTGGTTTGACAGTGCCAAGTGCCACCTGCAAACTGACATCAGGAACCTGGCCTGGTGACTTTTGTTTGTCTGGGGAAAGGCCATTATTCTTGTCCGGGTCCCGGTGGCCTGGAGTGGCAGGCTGCCTGCTGAAATTCCTCACGGATCAGGATACCTCCCAGATGCAAGGTGCCCCCACAGGTAACTGTGGCTGGTTTGACAGTGCCAAGTGCCTCCTGCAAACTGACATCAGGAACCTGGCCTGGTGACTTTTGTTTCTCTGGGGAAAGGCCATGGTTCATGTCCAGGGCTTGGTGGCCCGGAGTGGCCCGCTGCCTTCTGAAATTCCAAATGGATCAGGATACATCCCAGACCGAAAGTACCACCAGAGGCAACTGTGGCTGGTTTGACAGTGCCAAGTGCCTCCTGCAAACTGACATCAGGAACCTGGCCTGGTGACTTTTGTTTCTCTGGGGAAAGGCCATCATTCTTGTCCGGGGCCCAGTGTGGCCAGAGTGGCCGGCTGCCTGCTGAAATTCCACACGGTTGAGGATGCCTCCCAGATGAAAAATGCCCCCACAGGCAACTGCGTCTGGTTTGACAGTGCCAAGTGCCTCCTGCAAACTGACATCAGGAACCTGGCCTGGTGACTTTTGTTTCTCTGGGGAAAGGCCATGGTTCATGTCCAGGGCCTTGTGGCCAGGAGTGGCCGGCTGCCTGCTGAAATTCCGCACGGATGAGGATACATCCCAGTTGCAAGGTGCCCCCACAGGCAACTGCGTCTGGTTTGACAGTGCCAAGTGCCACCTGCAAACTGACATCAGGAACCTGGCCTGGTGACTTTTGTTTCTCTGGGGAAAGGCCAACATTCTTTTCCGGGTTCCGGTGGACGGAGTGGCCGACTGCCTGCTGAAATTCCAAAAGGATCAGGATGCCTCCCAGACCGAAAGTACCACCCAAGGCAACTGCGGCTGGTTTGACAGTGCCAAGTGCCTCCTGCAAACTGACATCAGGAACCTGGCCTGGTGACTTTTGTTTCTCTGGGTAAAGGCCATGGTTCAGGTCCAGGGCCTTGTGGCCAGGAGTGGCCGGATGCCTGCTGAAATTCCGCACGGATGAGGATACATGCCAGTTGCAAGGTGCCCCCACAGGCAACTGTGGCTGGTTTGACAGTGCCAAGTGCCTCCTGCAAACTGACATCAGGAACCTGGCCTGGTGACTTTTGTTTCTCTGGGGAAAGGCCATGGTTCATGTCCAGGGCCTTGTGGCCCGGAGTGGCCGGCTGCCTGCTGAAATTCCGCACGGATGAGGATACATCCCAGTTGCAAGGTGCCCACTCAGGCAACTGCGTCTGGTTTGACAGTGCCAAGTGCCACCTGCAAACTGACATCAGGAACCTGGCCTGGTGACTTTTGTTTCTCTGGGGAAAGGCCATCATTATTGTCCAGGGCCTGGTGGCCCGGAGTGGCCGGCTGCCTGCTGAAATTCCGCATGGATCAGGATGCCGCCGAGATGGAAGGTGCCACCCAAGGCAACTGTGGCTGGTTTGACAGTGCCAAGTGCCTCCTGCAAACTGACATCAGGAACCTGGCCTGGTGACTTTTGTTTCTCAGGGGAAAGGCCATGGTTCCTCTCCAGGGCCCGCTGGCCCGGAGTGGCCGGCTGCCTGCTGAAATTCCACACGGATCAGGATGCCTCCCAGATGAAAAATGCCCCCAGAGGAAACTGCGTCAGGTTTGACAGTGCCAAGTGCCTCCTGCAAACTGACATCAGGAACCTGGCCTGGTGACTTTTGTTTCTCTGGGGAAAGGCCATGGTTCATGTCCAGGGCGTGGGGGCTCGGAGTGGCCGGCTGCCTGCTGAAATTCCGCATGGATCAGGATGCCTCCCAGATGAAAAATGCCCCCACAGGTAACTGCGTCTGGTTTGACACTGCCAAGTGCCTCCTGCAAACTGACATCAGGAACCTGGCCTGGTGACTTTTATTTCTCTGGGTAAAGGCCCTCATTCGTGTCCAGTGCCCCGCGGCCTGGAATGGCCGGCTGCCTGCTGAAATTCCTCACGGTTGAGGATACCTAACAGATGAAAGGTGCCCCCACAGGTAACTGTGGCTGGTTTGACACTGCCAAGTGCCTCCTGCAAACTGACATCAGGAACCTGGCCTGCTGACTTTTGTTTCTCTGGGGAAAGGCCATGGTTCATGTCCATGGCCTGGGGGCCCGGAGTGGCCGGCTGCCTGCTGAAATTCTGCATGGATCCGGATGCCGCTGAGATGGAAGGTGCCACCACAGGCAACTGTGGCTGGTTTGACAGTGCCAAGTGCCTCCTGCAAACTGACATCAGGAACCTGGCCTGGTGACTTTTGTTTCTCAGGGGAAAGGCCATGGTTCATGTCCAGGGCCTGGTAGCCCGGAGTGGCCGGCTGCCTGCTGAAATTCCACATGGATCTGGATGCCTCCCAGATGAAAAATGCCCCCAGAGGAAACTGAGTCAGGTTTGACAGTGCCAAGTGCCTCCTGCAAACTGACATCCGGAACCTGACCTGGTGACTTTTGTTTCTCTGGGGAAAGGCCATGGTTCATGTCCAGGGCCTGGGGGCTCGGAGTGGCCGGCTGCCTGCTGAAATTCCGCATGGATCAGGATGCCTCCCAGATGAAAAATGCCCCCACAGGCACCTGTGGCTGGTTTGACAGTGCCAAGTGCCTCCTGCCAACTGACATCTGGAACCTGGCCTGGTGACTTTTGTTTCTCTGGGGAAAGGCCATGGTTCATATCCTGAGCCTGCTGTCCTGGAGTGGCCGGCTGCCTGCTGAAATTCTGCACGGACCAGGATGCCGACCAGATGAAAGGCACCACCAGAGGCAACTGCGGCTGGTTTGACAGTGCCAAGTGCCTCCTGCAAACTGACATCAGGAACCTGGCCTGGTGACTTTTGTTTCTCTGGGTAAAGGCCATCATTCGTGTCCAGTGCCCCGCGGCCTGGAGTGGCCGGCTGCCTGCTGAAATTCCTCACGGTTGAGGTACCTCCCAGATGAAAGGTGCCCCCACAGGTAACTGTGGCTGGTTTGACACTGCCAAGTGCCTCCTGCAAACTGACATCAGGAACCTGGCCTGGTGACTTTTGTTTCTCTGGGGAAAGGCCATGGTTCATGTCCAGGGCCTTGTGGCCAGGAGTGGCAGGCTGCCTGCTGAAATTCCACATGGATCAGGAGGCCTCCCAGATGAAAGGTGCCCCCACAGGCAACTGTGGCTGGTTTGACAGTGCCAAGTGCCTCCTGCAAACTGACATCAGGAACCTGGCCTGGTGACTTTTGTTTCTCTGGGGAAAGGCCATCATTCATGTCCAGGGCCTTGTGGCCCGGAGTGGCCAGCTGCCTGCTGAAATTCCGCACGGATGAGGATACATCCCAGTTGCAAGGTGCCCCCACAGGCAACTGCGTCTGGTTTGACAGTGCCAAGTGCCACCTGCAAACTGACATCAGGAACCTGGCCTGGTGACTTTTGTTTCTCTGGGGAAAGGCCATCATTATTGTCCAGGGCCTGGTGGCCCGGAGTGGCCGGCTGCCTGCTGAAATTCCGCATGGATCAGGATGCCGCCGAGATGGAAGGTGCCACCACAGGCAACTGTGGCTGGTTTGACAGTGCCAAGTGCCTCCTGCAAACTGACATCAGGAACCTGGCCTGGTGACTTTTGTTTCTCAGGGGAAAGGCCATCGTTCCTCTCCAGGGCCCGCTGGCCCGGAGTGGCCGGCTGCCTGCTGAAATTCCACACGGATCAGGATGCCTCCCAGATGAAAAATGCCCCCAGAGGAAACTGCGTCAGGTTTGACAGTGCCAAGTGCCTCCTGCAAACTGACATCAGGAACCTGGCCTGGTGACTTTTGTTTCTCTGGGGAAAGGCCATGGTTCATGTCCAGGGCCTGGGGGCTCGGAGTGGCCAGCTGCCTGCTGAAATTCCGCATGGATCAGGATGCCTCCCAGATGAAAAATGCCCCCACAGGTAACTGCGTCTGGTTTGACAGTGCCAAGTGCCTCCTGCAAACTGACATCAGGAACCTGGCCTGGTGACTTTTATTTCTCTGGGTAAAGGCCCTCATTCGTGTCCAGTGCCCCGCGGCCTGGAGTGGCCGGCTGCCTGCTGAAATTCCTCACGTTTGAGGATACCTCCCAGATGAAAGGTGCCCCCACAGGTAACTGTGGCTGGTTTGACACTGCCAAGTGCCTCCTGCAAACTGACATCAGGAACCTGGCCTGCTGACTTTTGTTTCTCTGGGGAAAGGCCATGGTTCATGTCCATGGCCTGGGGGCCCGGAGTGGCCGGCTGCCTGCTGAAATTCTGCATGGATCCGGATGCCGCTGAGATGGAAGGTGCCACCACAGGCAACTGTGGCTGGTTTGACACTGCCAAGTGCCTCCTGCAAACTGACATCAGGAACCTGGCCTGGTGACTTTTGTTTCTCAGGGGAAAGGCCATGGTTCATGTCCAGGGCCTGGGGGCCCGGAGTGGCCGGCTGCCTGCTGAAATTCCACATGGATCTGGATGCCTCCCAGATGAAAAATGCCCCCAGAGGAAACTGAGTCAGGTTTGACAGTGCCAAGTGCCTCCTGCAAACTGACATCAGGAACCTGACCTGGTGACTTTTGTTTCTCTGGGGAAAGGCCATGGTTCATGTCCAGGGCCTGGGGGCCCGGAGTGGCCGGCTGCCTGCCGAAATTCCGCATGGATCAGGATGCCTCCCACATGAAAAATGCCCCCACAGGCACCTGTGGCTGGTTTGACAGTGCCAAGTGCCTCCTGCCAACTGACATCTGGAACCTGGCCTGGTGACTTTTGTTTCTCTGGGGAAAGGCCATGGTTCATATCCTGAGCCTGGTGTCCTGGAGTGGCCGGCTGCCTGCTGAAATTCTGCACGGACCAGGATGCCGACCAGATGAAAGGCACCACCAGAGGCAACTGCGGCTGGTTTGACAGTGCCAAGTGCCTCCTGCAAACTGACATCAGGAACCTGGCCTGGTGACTTTTGTTTCTCTGGGGAAAGGCCATGATTCTTTTCCGGGGTACGGTGGCCCTGAGTGGCCGGCTGCCTGCTGAAATTCCAAAAGGATCAGGATGCCTCCCATACCGAAAGTACCACTGTAGCAGGCACAGGGCCTGCAAGGCCTTGGAGGTCAGAAGCCTGAGCTAGGAAATACCAAAATCAGCATGACTAAGGATTTTAGAAGCCCCCCTCTTCCGCCTTTGGGACCCTGTTATCTCTCTGTAGATCCATAGGCCACTTTTTCCCCTGACCCTTACTATTGGACAGTTTTCAATCCCCCTGTAAGGTATAAAAACCCCTAGCTCTGCCCGGTTCGGCAGAGGAGAGCTGTCAATGGACCCTTCGCGGAGACCCCAATAAAAGAACCCTGCGGAACCCAGACAGCGCTGCTCTCTCTCTCCCTGCGTCTGCTGCGGCGATACCCAGGGTGACGGCCCCAGGCGAGCTAAAAGAGCTGAAATCACTAAAGAGCTGAGCTGCAAATCACTATAGCTGCCTGGGCTGCCTGAACCCCCGCTGGGCGATCCTGGACCCTCGTTGAGCTATCCTGGACAACCGGCCTCCCCGCTGGGCTTCTGCCCCTGGGGGCCATAGCCGGCGCCCCGAACAGAGCCGACGCCCGAACAGCGGGGGGCCCCTGGACGGACATCTGAACCGCCGTGATAGCCTGGCCGCGGAACTGAATGCCGGACCTGGCATTTCAGAGGAGCAGCATTTCTTCGTGAAATTGTCACTGCCTCCGCTCGCCAGAGATCCTGGAAGGAGAAGCTCTCCGTTTTAGAAGGACTCTCCTGGACAGGAGGTCAGCCGACCCGCACCCCGATACCTGAGCACACGAGTGTTCGTGGAGGCTGACGAGCAGACGACCCCCAGCAGAACTTTGACCCACAACAGGCTGAAAAAGTGTAAGTTTAACACAGCCTCTCTTGCGCGCAAAAATATTTTTTCCTTGGGTCCTTTTTTTTGGGTTTTTTCTTTTTTTTTCTCTTTTTTCTGCTGGCGGGAACTGAAACATGGGATCAAAGCTTAGTAAGCGATCCCAGAACGAGAGAGATTTATATTCCCTAATCCTAGAAATCCTATCTTCTAACAACTTTTCTTTTTCTAAAGGTAACCTTTCAAAAACTAACCTGAAACGTTTTATAAAATGGATTCTCTGCCACTTCCCAGATACTAATACACAGACTATTACCTTAGACTCCTTTTGGGATACAATTGGGACCACGATATATAAGTTTCAAACTAACCAAGACTTTTCTGTAAACCGGTTTTTACCTATGTTTCACGCTATAACTAAAGCTGTAGAAAAAACTAACAAAAAGATTTTAGCCTCAGGGCTAACTTCTGTGGAAAGAAACGAAAAGTTCTTATCTCACTTAACAGAAGCGCCTATTTCAAATGCTAATGGAGGAGATAACAGCCCCTCCACCCTGGAATCCAGCATTCCTCTGGGTCCTAGGGTCCCGCCATCTGCGCCGCAACCCCCCGACCCCAGGGCGCCCACGGCCCCTGCCCACCCCCTCTTCCCCCCCGCCTTCCCCTCGGGAGCCACATCCTGCGCGCCTCCTTGCTCTGTGTTATCTCCGAGAGCATCTGCGCCAGTTCCCGCTGGGACTGACCCAAACCCCACCCCTCCCCCTGCTCCCCCCGACCCTACTGGGGCCCCCCCCATCCGCTTTGCCGTCCCTCCTGTCCCTGCCGCGTCCGCCCCCCCTCCCTCCCCCGCCCTCGCCCCCCCCGCTACCATCGCGTCTTTCCCTGCCCCCGGCACCGTCCCTGCTGCGGCACGGGATCAGCCCGCCTGCGTACCCGCGCCCTCCCCCACCACCGCGCTTTTGCCTGCCGCCGGAATCGTACCCGCCGCACCCTCTTCCAGTCCCGCCGCCTCCTACATCCCGCACACCCCCTGCCCCCATACCCTCGCTGTGCAACCCCATACCCACGCTCCGCAGCCCCCGGTCGGGACCCCCCAGACTTCCCTCAGTTCTGCCCCCCCTCCCCACGCCCCCCAGTCCTGTGCATGCTGTATCACGCATTGCACGGCCACCCCGCCATGTGCCACGTGTAGCCACGTCCTGCCATGTGCTGCCTTATACCCTGCCCAGCCACATGCACCTCTGCCAAATGCAGCTCCAGCCAGCCATAAGAAACATAAGGCACGACCTGCTAGCCCTCACTTGCCGTCATCTGATGACAGCAGTGACAGCGATTCTGATTTGGAAATAGAATATGTAGATCCTTGGGCAAAAATAAAAATGGAAGCCACACAGGCAGGGGACTGGCAATTAGCTCAGAGGATTACTGCCTTTCCAGTAGAATATAAGAAGGGAAAAAAAGGAGGTGCCACTAATAGAAAGACATGGGAACCTATTACAAATAAAGAACTTGTGCAATTAAGAAATACAGCCACAGAACATGGTAGAAGTTCACATATTTTTAGAAATTTCCTAGAAGCTACGTTCTCAGCACATGTTCTGGTACCCCACGATATTAGAAATATTGCCCAGTGCCTCCTTTCTCCCGCCGAGTACATGCTTTGGGAAAGGCATTGGAAAAAGCAATTAAAAACATTATCAGATAACTATGCTGCAGATGCTGCTAAGCCAAATTTTACACTCGAACAGCTGGCTGGTGAAGGGGATTTGCAGAAACCCTCTGACCAAGCTGATACTTTACCTAAGGCAACATTACAAGACGTGGCTATAGCAGCAAAAACCTCCTTACTTCTCACCCCAGATGATTCCACCCCCACCCAATATTTTTCTACTATCAAACAAGGAATAGATGAAAGCTTTATCAAATTTGTGGATAGAATTAAGGATGCTCTGGAAAAACAGATAGAGAGCACAGAGGCAAGAAAAGAACTGTTGTGTAAACTTGCCATGAGTAATGCGAATGAAAAATGTAAAACAATTCTGAGAGCCTTACCCATGGACATAGAACCTACCATAGAGCAAATGCTGGAAAGCTGCACACGCCACCTGTCCACTGAAGACACAGTGGCCCAAGCAGTTACTAAGGGTGTTGCAGAAGGAGTTTCTAGTGCATATGCAGTAATAGCTTCTAAAGATCAGGTCCGCTGCTACCACTGCGGAGATTTTGGACATTTTATAAAGGACTGTCCAGAGAGGTCACCTCCCAGGCACCCTCGCAATTTCCACCAAAGGCCCCAGAATCAGCAGTACTATCAGCCGCGTCCGGGAAACTTCCATCGGAGCGTGGTGGGGCCCCACGCAAGGACACCAAATCAAAGGCCACCCAGACCCAGTCACGCACCATCCCAGGAGATTCCAGACCACATGAGGAGGATCCAACACACGGAGCAATACCAAAGGGAACGCGCCGTCAGCTGGTAACTGCACTGTCCATTGACTTTAAAAATAACAATGTTTATTGTGTTCCCACAGGCAAACGTGGGCCAAAAGGTAGTCCTTCTAACATCCTAATTATAGGTGATTCTCTCCATAGCCCAAAGGAAATATTTGTTGTTCCAGAAGTACAAACAGTGCACCCGGGACAAGAAATCTTTGTCCAGGTGTACTGCACAGACTTACCATATTTTCTTCCAAAGGGTACCCCATTTGCACAGGCCTTTCTACTCCCTAAGAATCACAGGGAACAGCTTCCTCTCAACCCCACAGCAATGTGGATACAAGTTGTGGGACCGAGTAAGCCTGTCATCGAGTGCGGTCTTACCTGCAGAGGAGAGAAGTTCCACCTACCAGGGATGCTGGACACCGGTGCAGACGTGACCATCATCGCCCGCTCAGAATGGCCAGCACACTGGGAGCTACAACCTGTGGCAGGCATGATCACAGGGATCGGTGGAGCTACAGTTTCCATGCGGAGCAAGAACAACATCCTCGTCGAAGGGCCTGAAGGCAAGTTGGCAACCATCCGCCCATTTGTGGTAAGGGCCCCCATCACCTTGTATGGACGGGACATTTTATGTCAGTGGGGAGCCTCCCTACGTATTCCCAGTCCGGATTTCTAATTGGGGCCACTGAGGAGCGCGCACTGCCAGACACTCCTCGTCTCACCTGGAAATGCCATGACCCGATCTGGATCGAGCAGTGGCCCCTCTCTAAAGTCAAACTGCGCGCACTACACGCCCTTGTGGATGAACAGCTCGCCAAAGGCCACATCGTAGAGACCACCAGCCCTTGGAATTCTCCAGTCTTCGTACTACAAAAGCCTGGAACTGACAGGTGGAGGCTCCTCCACGATCTTCGAAAAATCAACGAGGTCATCGAGGACATGGGTCCCCTTCAGCCTGGCCTGCCCTCACCATCGATGCTGCCTAGAGACTGGACACTTGCTATCATTGATATTAAAGACTGTTTCTTCAGCATCCCGCTGCATCCCCAGGACGCTCCACGGTTTGCCTTCTCCGTTCCCTCTCTTAACAGAGAGGCTCCACTCAAGAGATATCATTGGTGTTTTCTTCCACAAGGACTAAAGTGCAGTCCAAGTATATGCCAGTGGTATGTTGCTCACATCCTGTCTCCTGTTCGGAACCTATTCCCAAATGCGATCATCCATCACTATATGGACGATATCCTGGTCTGTGCACCAGAAAAAACATACTTGGACAAAGCGGTTAAAAGGACTATTGAAACCATAGAAAAGGCAGGATTTGAGATCCGTGAGGACAAAATACAGTACACCAATCCATGGACTTACCTTGGACTCCAGATCCGGGAACGGACCATCGTACCCCAGCAGCTCGCCATCCGAGACGACCCAAAAACCCTGAGAGACTTACACAGTCTGTGCGGATCCATCAACTGGGTACGTCCACTGCTAGGAATTACAACAGAGGACCTCGCTCCACTGTTCAGCCTTCTTCGGGGCAAGGAGAATCTGGACTCTCCATGCACTCTAACACCAGAGGCCCGAGATGCCATCACCAAGGTCCAAGAAGCCCTGTCTTCACGCAAAGCCCATCGCTTTGAGCCCAGCCTGCCTTTCCAGTTCGTCATTCTGGGAAAAGCACCTAGGTTCTATGGACTGATTTTCCAATGGGACACTCAACTTCGAGACCCTTTACTAATCCTGGAGTGGATCTTTACAAATAACCAACCCACAAAGACCATTACCACCTTCCAAGAAATTATGGCACATTTAATAAAAAAGGCTAGAACTCGCCTCCGTTCCCTTGCAGGGTGTGAGTTCACATGCATATATTTGCCAATGACCACTGGGGACCTGGAGCATTTGCTCCAGACCAATGAGAGTCTCCAGTATGCCTTAGATAGCTATACAGGCCAAATTTCAGTGCATATCCCAAAACATAAGCTTTTTAATCGTGATGTGACATTTCATCTGACTCCAAAATTAGTCCAAAGTAGGACACCTCTCAAAGCTCTAACCGTCTTTACAGATGGCTCAGGGTCATCCCACAAGTCGGTAATGACATGGAGGGACCCTAAGACCCAAAATTGGGAATCTGACATAAAAATAGTGGAGGGATCTCCACAGATTGCGGAGTTAGCAGCTGTTGTCAGAGCCTTTGAGAAATTCAAAGACGAACCTTTTAATCTGGTCACAGATTCAGCTTATGTTGCTGGCATAGCTATGAGAGCAGAACATGCTCTTCTCAAAGAGGTTTCCAATCCAAAGTTATACCAATTGATCTCCACATTAACACGTTTAATTTCCCACAGAAAACAACCTTACTATATAATGCATGTGAGGTCACACACTGACCTCCCAGGTTTCATTGCAGAAGGGAACAGGAAAGCAGACACCTTAGCCATGGCAATAGAGACTGCTAATGTCCCTAACATCTTTGCCCAGGCAAAGTTGTCACACTCATTTTTTCATCAAAATGTGCCTGCCCTTATCAGAATGTTCAAGCTTTCAAAAGATCAGGCAAAAGCTATTGTTGCCACATGCCCAAACTGTCAAAACTACCAAATACCATCTATGGGGACAGGAGTCAATCCCCGAGGTTTAAACAGCTGCCAGCTGTGGCAGACAGATGTAACCCACTTTGCACCTTTTGGAAGGTCAAAGTACGTGCATGTATCGGTTGATACATTCTCAGGAGCAGTATTTGCATCAACACATACAGGAGAAACTGCGCAGCACACCATAAAACATTTTCTCCTCGCATTTGCAACCCTGGGAGTACCAAAGGAGATCAAAACAGACAATGGACCTGCCTATACCTCTCGTAAGTTAAAAGAGTTCTTCAGTGAGTGGGGAATACAACACAAGACAGGTATACCTGCAAACCCCACAGGACAATCCATCGTGGAAAGGACACATCAGACTCTCAAAAGAGTCCTCAATCAGCAACAGAGAGGAACAAAAATCACTTCTCCAGTTGAAAGACTTTGCAAGGCTCTCTATGTCATCAACTTCCTGAACTGTACAACCTCAGAGCCTGATCCACCAATACTTCGCCACTTTGCAAATACCACCCAAGCAAAGCTCACAGAGAAACCACCTGTGCTGGTGAAGGACCCAGAAACACATAAAGTCTCTGGACCTTTCGAACTCATCACGTGGGGAAGAGGATACGCGTGTGTTCTGCTACCATCTGGTCCAAGATGGTACGCAGGGAAAAACATAAAACCATACCTAGGCACTGCAAATACCACTTCCACAAGCAGTGACAAGAATCCTCCTGAGTCAAACACGAGACCTCCTCAAAACCAGACCAGCTCGGCCTGGAGACGAAGACGTCGCCAAACATCCACAAGTGGAGGAGACGACTGTCCCATCACACAGCAGCAGACAAACCAGAAAGCTGAACAACATTCTGTGGCATCAAGCCCTAGGCCAGGCACAGCCTGAAAACAAAACTGTTCTCTGAATTAGATGTTATTACCCTTTTTACCCTAAGAAACCCTATTATCCCTTTTATCTACCCTTACCAAAAGCCTCTAACTTTTACCCACTCCCCCACCCTTAGCACAATAGAAAAAAAACAAACAAAAAAACAGTAAAAAACCTAAAAATAAAAGGGGGGAGGTGGAAGGAACAGAGGAAAGGAACAAGAAAGGAACCCTAACCCTCCCCTCCTACCATAAAAATAACAAATTTTGCTTATATTCCCTATCAGAAGCCCCACTCCTGCCCAAAGATGAAAAATATCTCCGTTGGCGCTGTCCTCACTGCCGCCTGGATGTTCCTCACCGTGCCATGTGCCGTCGGTTGGATCGGCCCACAGCCGAGCCATAATGTCTGGGTAACCTTAGCAAGAACATTAAAACAGGATAACATGTGCTTATCCATGGGGAGCGTTGATAACCCACTTTCCACATGTCTAGTAGGAATTCCTTTTGTAGCCGATGATTGGCCCGCCTATAATTCAGAGCTTCTCCGCACCACAGGTAAGAGACCCCACCAGGTAGAAACTTGGGACCAGTGGACAAAAATACTGCCCAATGCTCTTGAGGAACCTCAAGAATTGGATCTATTGGGATCCTCTAAGGCCACATTCTGTGTCAAATTTTACTTTAGACGTCCAAAGAATAATTTGCCTGAAATTGATCTGAACAAAAACACATACCGAAAAGACATATCACCAATTAACAAAGCCTACAACCCTCACGATTGGTGTAATTACACTGCTCGTGTGATCTCTGTGTCCTCTCTCCATCCCAAAATTCTACCCAAGGGAACGTTTCTCATCTGTGGTGACAGAGTATGGGCTGGGATCCCCTCCCGACTCCAGGGAGGTCCCTGTACCCTAGGAAAACTTTCCACCCTTACTCCAAATATTACCTTGTTGCACAATTGGAAAAAAGAGAGCGAGTTAAAACGCCACAAAAGGTCCTACACAGCATTTGATGAAAATTGCGATCCCAAATTATACGATTGGAACAAACCTAAAAAGATAGCGGTCTCTATATTCCTACCATGGGTTGCTGCAGCTAAGGCCCTGGGTGACATAAATCACCTTGGGTGCTGGCTCAGTAAGCAAGCTAACGCTACTTCTGCTGCCCTGAGCGATCTCTTAAAGGAAGAAGAAACCACAAGACACGCCTCACTCCAAAATCGAGCAGCGATTGACTTCCTGCTGCTTGCCCATGGACATGGCTGCGAGGACTTCAAAGGGATGTGCTGCTTCAATCTATCTTCACGCTCGGAATCCATCCACGCCAACATCCAGAAACTGAAGGGACTTGTGAAGGACTTAAAAGTAGAACAGACCCCAGACTGGGTCAATGACCTCTTCGGTCAATGGGGATTAACGGGATGGGTTGCATCTTTGGTTAAGGGAATCTTGTGGATTTTTCTTGTAATTGTCATCGTGTTACTTATGTTCTCATGCCTTGTCCACTGTTTTAAAAGAACCATAGGGAACGCCTTTTTTCTAAATACAGAAAGTGGAGTTGTAGCAGGCACAGGGCCTGCAAGGCCTTGGAGGTCAGAAGCCTGAGCTAGGAAATACCAAAGTCAGCATGACTAAGGATTTTAGAAGCCCCCCTCTTCCGCCTTTGGGACCCTGTTATCTCTCTGTAGATCCATAGGCCACTTTTTCCCCTGACCCTTACTATTGGACAGTTTTCAATCCCCCTGTAAGGTATAAAAACCCCTAGCTCTGCCCGGTTCGGCAGAGGAGAGCTGTCAATGGACCCTTCGCGGAGACCCCAATAAAAGAACCCTGCGGAACCCAGACAGCGCTGCTCTCTCTCTCCCTGCGTCTGCTGCGGCGATACCCAGGGTGACGGCCCCAGGCGAGCTAAAAGAGCTGAAATCACTAAAGAGCTGAGCTGCAAATCACTATAGCTGCCTGGGCTGCCTGAACCCCCGCTGGGCGATCCTGGACCCTCGTTGAGCTATCCTGGACAACCGGCCTCCCCGCTGGGCTTCTGCCCCGGGGGGCCATATACCACCCAAGGCAACTGTGGCTGGTTTGACAGTGCCAAGTGCCTCCTGCAAACAGACATCAGCGACCTGGCCTGCTGAGTTCTGTTTCTCTGGGGAAAGGCCATCGTTCCTCTCCAGGGCCCGGTGGCTCGAGTGGCAGGCTGCCTGCTGAAATTCCACATGGATCAGGAGGCCTCCCAGATGAAAGGTGCCCCCACAGGCAACTGTGGCTGGTTTGACAGTGCCAAGTGCCTCCTGCCAACTGACATCAGGAACCTGGCCTGGTGACTTTTATTTCTCTGGGTAAAGGCCATCATTCGTGTCCAGTGCCCCGCGGCCTGGAGTGGCTGGCTGCCTGCTGAAATTCCTCACGGTTGAGGATACCTCCCAGATGAAAGGTGCCCCCACAGGTAACTGTGGCTGGTTTGACAGTGCCAAGTGCCTCCTGCAAACTGACATCAGGAACCTGGCCTGGTGACTTTTGTTTCTCTGGGGAAAGGCCATGGTTCATGTCCAGGGCCTTGTGGCCAGGAGTGGCAGGCTGCCTGCTGAAATTCCACATGGATCAGGAGGCCTCCCAGATGAAAGGTGCCCCCACAGGCAACTGTGGCTGGTTTGACAGTGCCAAGTGCCTCCTGCAAACTGACATCAGGAACCTGGCCTGGTGACTTTTGTTTCTCTGGGGAAAGGCCATCATTCATGTCCAGGGCCTTATGGCCCGGAGTGGCCAGCTGCCTGCTGAAATTCCGCACGGATGAGGATACATCCCAGTTGCAAGGTGCCCCCACAGGCAACTGCGTCTGTTTTGACAGTGCCAAGTGCCACCTGCAAACTGACATCAGGAACCTGGCCTGGTGACTTTTGTTTCTCTGGGGAAAGGCCATTATTCTTGTCCGGGTCCCGGTGGCCTGGAGTGGCAGGCTGCCTGCTGAAATTCCTCACGGATCAGGATACCTCCCAGATGCAAGGTGCCCCCACAGGCAACTGCGGCTGGTTTGACAGTGCCAAGTGCCTCCTGCAAACTGACATCAGGAACCTGGCCTGGTGACTTTTGTTTCTCTGGGGAAAGGCCATGGTTCATGTCCAGGGCCTTGTGGCCAGGAGTGGCCGGCTGCCTGCTGAAATTCCGCACGGATGAGGATACATCCCAGTTGCAAGGTGCCCCCACAGGCAACTGCGTCTGGTTTGACAGTGCCAAGTGCCACCTGCAAACTGACATCAGGAACCTGGCCTGGTGACTTTTGTTTCTCTGGGGAAAGGCCAACATTCTTTTCAGGGTACCGGTGGACGGAGTGGCCGACTGCCTGCTGAAATTCCAAAAGGATCAGGATGCCTCCCAGACCGAAAGTACCACCCAAGGCAACTGTGGCTGGTTTGACAGTGCCAAGTGCCTCCTGCAAACAGACATCAGCGACCTGGCCTGCTGAGTTCTGTTTCTCTGGGGAAAGGCCATCGTTCCTCTCCAGGGCCCGGTGGCTCGAGTGGCAGGCTGCCTGCTGAAATTCCACATGGATCAGGAGGCCTCCCAGATGAAAGGTGCCCCCACAGGCAACTGTGGCTGGTTTGACAGTGCCAAGTGCCTCCTGCCAACTGACATCAGGAACCTGGCCTGGTGACTTTGGTTTCTCTGGGTAAAGGCCATCATTCGTGTCCAGTGCCCCGCGGCCTGGAGTGGCCGGCTGCCTGCTGAAATTCCTCACGGTTGAGGATACCTCCCAGATGAAAGGTGCCCCCACAGGTAACTGTGGCTGGTTTGACACTGCCAAGTGCCTCCTGCAAACTGACATCAGGAACCTGGCCTGGTGACTTTTGTTTCTCTGGGGAAAGGCCATGGTTCATGTCCAGGGCCTTGTGGCCAGGAGTGGCAGGCTGCCTGCTGAAATTCCACATGGATCAGGAGGCCTCCCAGATGAAAGGTGCCCCCACAGGCAACTGTGGCTGGTTTGACAGTGCCAAGTGCCTCCTGCAAACTGACATCAGGAACCTGGCCTGGTGACTTTTGTTTCTCTGGGGAAAGGCCATCATTCATGTCCAGGGCCTTGTGGCCAGGAGTGGCCAGCTGCCTGCTGAAATTCCGCACGGATGAGGATACAGCCCAGTTGCAAGGTGCCCCCACAGGGAACTGCGTCTGGTTTGACAGTGCCAAGTGCCACCTGCAAACTGACATCAGGAACCTGGCCTGGTGACTTTTGTTTGTCTGGGGAAAGGCCATTATTCTTGTCCGGGTCCCGGTGGCCTGGAGTGGCAGGCTGCCTTCTGAAATTCCAAATGGATCAGGATACATCCCAGACCGAAAGTACCACCAGAGGCAACTGTGGCTGGTTTGACAGTGCCAAGTGCCTCCTGCAAACTGACATCAGGAACCTGGCCTGGTGACTTTTGTTTCTCTGGGGAAAGGCCATCATTCTTTTCCGGGGCCCAGTGTGGCCAGAGTGGCCGGCTGCCTGCTGAAATTCCACATGGTTGAGGATGCCTCCCAGATGAAAAATGCCCCCACAGGCAACTGCGTCTGGTTTGACAGTGCCAAGTGCCTCCTGCAAACTGACATCAGGAACCTGGCCTGGTGACTTTTGTTTCTCTGGGGAAAGGCCATGGTTCATGTCCAGGGCCTTGTGGCCAGGAGTGGCCGGCTGCCTGCTGAAATTCCGCACGGATGAGGATACATCCCAGTTGCAAGGTGCCCCCACAGGCAACTGCGTCTGGTTTGACAGTGCCAAGTGCCACCTGCAAACTGACATCAGGAACCTGGCCTGGTGACTTTTGTTTCTCTGGGGAAAGGCCAACATTCTTTTCCGGGTACCGGTGGATGGAGTGGCCGACTGCCTGCTGAAATTCTGCACGGATCAGGATGCCTCCCAGACCGAAAGTACCACCCAAGGCAACTGCGTCTGGTTTGACAGTGCCAAGTGCCTCCTGCAAACTGACATCAGGAACCTGGCCTGGTGACTTTTGTTTCTCTGGGTAAAGGCCATGGTTCAGGTCCAGGGCCTTGTGGCCAGGAGTGGCCGGCTGCCTGCTGAAATTCCGCACGGATGAGGATACATGCCAGTTGCAAGGTGCCCCCACAGGCAACTGTGGCTGGTTTGACAGTGCCAAGTGCCTCCTGCAAACTGACATCAGGAACCTGGCCTGGTGACTTTTGTTTCTCTGGGGAAAGGCCATGGTTCATGTCCAGGGCCTTGTGGCCAGGAGTGGCCGGCTGCCTGCTGAAATTCCGCACGGATGAGGATACATCCCAGTTGCAAGGTGCCCCCACAGGCAACTGCGTCTGGTTTGACAGTGCCAAGTGCCTCCTGCAAACTGACATCAGGAACCTGGCCTGGTGTTTTTTGTTTCTCTGGGGAAAGGCCATGGTTCATGTCCAGGGCCTTGTAGCCAGGAGTGGCCGGCTGCCTGCTGAAATTCCGCACGGATGAGGATACATCCCAGTTGCAAGGTGCCCCCACAGGCAACTGCGTCTGGTTTGACAGTGCCAAGTGCCACCTGCAAACTGACATCAGGAACCTGGCCTGGTGACTTTTGTTTCTCTGGGGAAAGGCCAACATTCTTTTCCGGGTACCGGTGGACGGAGTGGCCGGCTGCCTGCTGAAATTCCAAAAGGATCAGGATGCCTCCCAGACCGAAAGTACCACCCAAGGCAACTGTGGCTGGTTTGACAGTGCCAAGTGCCTCCTGCAAACAGACATCAGCGACCTGGCCTGCTGAGTTCTGTTTCTCTGGGGAAAGGCCATCGTTCCTCTCCAGGGCCCGGTGGCTCGACTGGCAGGCAGCCTGCTGAAATTCCACATGGATCAGGAGGCCTCCCAGATGAAAGGTGCCCCCACAGGCAACTGTGGCTGGTTTGACAGTGCCAAGTGCCTCCTGCAAACTGACATCAGGAACCTGGCCTGGTGACTTTTATTTCTCTGGGTAAAGGCCATCATTCGTGTCCAGTACCCCGCGGCCTGGAGTGGCCGGCTGCCTGCTGAAATTCCTCACGGTTGAGGATACCTCCCAGATGAAAGGTGCCCCCACAGGTAACTGTGGCTGGTTTGACACTGCCAAGTGCCTCCTGCAAACTGACATCAGGAACCTGGCCTGGTGACTTTTGTTTCTCTGGGGAAAGTCCATGGTTCATGTCCATGGCCTGGGGGCCCGGAGTGGCCGGCTGCCTGCTGAAATTCTGCATGGATCAGGATGCCGCCGAGATGGAAGGTGCCACCACAGGCAACTGTGGCTGGTTTGACACTGCCAAGTGCCTCCTGCAAACTGACATCAGGAACCTGGCCTGGTGACTTTTGTTTCTCAGGGGAAAGGCCATCGTTCCTCTCCAGGGCCCGCTGGCCCGGAGTGGCCGGCTGCCTGCTGAAATTCCACACGGATCAGGATGCCTCCCAGATGAAAAATGCCCCCAGAGGAAACTGCGTCAGGTTTGACAGTGCCAAGTGCCTCCTGCAAACTGACATCAGGAACCTGGCCTGGTGACTTTTGTTTCTCTGGGGAAAGGCCATGGTTCATGTCCAGGGCGTGGGGGCTCGGAGTGGCCGGCTGCCTGCTGAAATTCCGCATGGATCAGGATGCCTCCCACATGAAAAATGCCCCCACAGGCAACTGCGTCTGGTTTGACAGTGCCAAGTGACTCCTGCAAACTGACATCAGGAACCTGGCCTGGTGACTTTTGTTTCTCTGGGGAAAGGCCATCATTCTTTTCCAGGGTACGGTGGCCCGGAGTGGCCGGCTGCCTGCTGAAATTCTGGACGGACCAGGATGCCGCCCAGATGAAAGGTACCACCAGAGGAACTGCGTCTGGTTTGACAGTGCCAAGTGCCTCCTGCAAACTGACATCAGGAACCTGGCCTGGTGACTTTTGTTTCTCTGGGGAAAGGCCATGATTCTTTTCCGGGGTACGGTGGCCCGGAGTGGCCGGCTGCCTGCTGAAATTCCAAAAGGATCAGGATGCCTCCCAGACCGAAAGTACCACCCAAGGCAACTGTGGCTGGTTTGACAGTGCCAAGTGCCTCCTGCAAACAGACATCAGCGACCTGGACTGCTGAGTTCTGTTTCTCTGGGGAAAGGCCATGGTTCCTCTCCAGGGCCCGGTGGCTCGAGTGGCAGGCTGCCTGCTGAAATTCCACATGGATCAGGAGGCCTCCCAGATGAAAGGTGCCCCCACAGGCAACTGTGGCTGGTTTGACAGTGCCAAGTGCCTCCTGCAAACTGACATCAGGAACCTGGCCTGGTGACTTTTGTTTGTCTGGGGAAAGGCCATTATTCTTGTCCGGGTCCCGGTGGCCTGGAGTGGCAGGCTGCCTGCTGAAATTCCTCACGGATCAGGATACCTCCCAGATGAAAAATGCCCCCACAGGCAACTGCGGCTGGTTTGACAGTGCCAAGTGCCTCCTGCAAACTGACATCAGGAACCTGGCCTGGTGACTTTTGTTTCTCTGGGGAAAGGCCATGGTTCATGTCCAGGGCCTTGTGGCCAGGAGTGGCCGGCTGCCTGCTGAAATTCCGCACGGATGAGGATACATCCCAGTTGCAAGGTGCCCCCACAGGCAACTGCGTCTGGTTTGACAGTGCCAAGTGCCACCTGCAAACTGACATCAGGAACCTGGCCTGGTGACTTTTGTTTCTCTGGGGAAAGGCCAACATTCTTTTCAGGGTACCGGTGGACGGAGTGGCCGACTGCCTGCTGAAATTCCAAAAGGATCAGGATGCCTCCCAGACCGAAAGTACCACCCAAGGCAACTGTGGCTGGTTTGACAGTGCCAAGTGCCTCCTGCAAACAGACATCAGCGACCTGGCCTGCTGAGTTCTGTTTCTCTGGGGAAAGGCCATCGTTCCTCTCCAGGGCCCGGTGGCTTGAGTGGCAGGCTGCCTGCTGAAATTCCACATGGATCAGGAGGCCTCCCAGATGAAAGGTGCCCCCACAGGCAACTGTGGCTGGTTTGACAGTGCCAAGTGCCTCCTGCCAACTGACATCAGGAACCTGGCCTGGTGACTTTGGTTTCTCTGGGTAAAGGCCATCATTCGTGTCCAGTGCCCCGCGGCCTGGAGTGGCCGGCTGCCTGCTGAAATTCCTCACGGTTGAGGATACCTCCCAGATGAAAGGTGCCCCCACAGGTAACTGTGGCTGGTTTGACACTGCCAAGTGCCTCCTGCAAACTGACATCAGGAACCTGGCCTGGTGACTTTTGTTTCTCTGGGGAAAGGCCATGGTTCATGTCCAGGGCCTTGTGGCCAGGAGTGGCAGGCTGCCTGCTGAAATTCCACATGGATCAGGAGGCCTCCCAGATGAAAGGTGCCCCCACAGGCAACTGTGGCTGGTTTGACAGTGCCAAGTGCCTCCTGCAAACTGACATCAGGAACCTGGCCTGGTGACTTTTGTTTCTCTGGGGAAAGGCCATCATTCATGTCCAGGGCCTTGTGGCCAGGAGTGGCCAGCTGCCTGCTGAAATTCCGCACGGATGAGGATACAGCCCAGTTGCAAGGTGCCCCCACAGGGAACTGCGTCTGGTTTGACAGTGCCAAGTGCCACCTGCAAACTGACATCAGGAACCTGGCCTGGTGACTTTTGTTTGTCTGGGGAAAGGCCATTATTCTTGTCCGGGTCCCGGTGGCCTGGAGTGGCAGGCTGCCTTCTGAAATTCCAAATGGATCAGGATACATCCCAGACCGAAAGTACCACCAGAGGCAACTGTGGCTGGTTTGACAGTGCCAAGTGCCTCCTGCAAACTGACATCAGGAACCTGGCCTGGTGACTTTTGTTTCTCTGGGGAAAGGCCATCATTCTTGTCCGGGGCCCAGTGTGGCCAGAGTGGCCGGCTGCCTGCTGAAATTCCACATGGTTGAGGATGCCTCCCAGATGAAAAATGCCCCCACAGGCAACTGCGTCTGGTTTGACAGTGCCAAGTGCCTCCTGCAAACTGACATCAGGAACCTGGCCTGGTGACTTTTGTTTCTCTGGGGAAAGGCCATGGTTCATGTCCAGGGCCTTGTGGCCAGGAGTGGCCGGCTGCCTGCTGAAATTCCGCACGGATGAGGATACATCCCAGTTGCAAGGTGCCCCCACAGGCAACTGCGTCTGGTTTGACAGTGCCAAGTGCCACCTGCAAACTGACATCAGGAACCTGGCCTGGTGACTTTTGTTTCTCTGGGGAAAGGCCAACATTCTTTTCCGGGTACCGGTGGATGGAGTGGCCGACTGCCTGCTGAAATTCTGCACGGATCAGGATGCCTCCCAGACCGAAAGTACCACCCAAGGCAACTGCGTCTGGTTTGACAGTGCCAAGTGCCTCCTGCAAACTGACATCAGGAACCTGGCCTGGTGACTTTTGTTTCTCTGGGTAAAGGCCATGGTTCAGGTCCAGGGCCTTGTGGCCAGGAGTGGCCGGCTGCCTGCTGAAATTCCGCACGGATGAGGATACATGCCAGTTGCAAGGTGCCCCCACAGGCAACTGTGGCTGGTTTGACAGTGCCAAGTGCCTCCTGCAAACTGACATCAGGAACCTGGCCTGGTGACTTTTGTTTCTCTGGGGAAAGGCCATGGTTCATGTCCAGGGCCTTGTGGCCAGGAGTGGCCGGCTGCCTGCTGAAATTCCGCACGGATGAGGATACATCCCAGTTGCAAGGTGCCCCCACAGGCAACTGCGTCTGGTTTGACAGTGCCAAGTGCCTCCTGCAAACTGACATCAGGAACCTGGCCTGGTGTTTTTTGTTTCTCTGGGGAAAGGCCATGGTTCATGTCCAGGGCCTTGTAGCCAGGAGTGGCCGGCTGCCTGCTGAAATTCCGCACGGATGAGGATACATCCCAGTTGCAAGGTGCCCCCACAGGCAACTGCGTCTGGTTTGACAGTGCCAAGTGCCACCTGCAAACTGACATCAGGAACCTGGCCTGGTGACTTTTGTTTCTCTGGGGAAAGGCCAACATTCTTTTCCGGGTACCGGTGGACGGAGTGGCCGGCTGCCTGCTGAAATTCCAAAAGGATCAGGATGCCTCCCAGACCGAAAGTACCACCCAAGGCAACTGTGGCTGGTTTGACAGTGCCAAGTGCCTCCTGCAAACAGACATCAGCGACCTGGCCTGCTGAGTTCTGTTTCTCTGGGGAAAGGCCATCGTTCCTCTCCAGGGCCCGGTGGCTCGACTGGCAGGCAGCCTGCTGAAATTCCACATGGATCAGGAGGCCTCCCAGATGAAAGGTGCCCCCACAGGCAACTGTGGCTGGTTTGACAGTGCCAAGTGCCTCCTGCAAACTGACATCAGGAACCTGGCCTGGTGACTTTTATTTCTCTGGGTAAAGGCCATCATTCGTGTCCAGTACCCCGCGGCCTGGAGTGGCCGGCTGCCTGCTGAAATTCCTCACGGTTGAGGATACCTCCCAGATGAAAGGTGCCCCCACAGGTAACTGTGGCTGGTTTGACACTGCCAAGTGCCTCCTGCAAACTGACATCAGGAACCTGGCCTGGTGACTTTTGTTTCTCTGGGGAAAGTCCATGGTTCATGTCCATGGCCTGGGGGCCCGGAGTGGCCGGCTGCCTGCTGAAATTCTGCATGGATCAGGATGCCGCCGAGATGGAAGGTGCCACCACAGGCAACTGTGGCTGGTTTGACACTGCCAAGTGCCTCCTGCAAACTGACATCAGGAACCTGGCCTGGTGACTTTTGTTTCTCAGGGGAAAGGCCATCGTTCCTCTCCAGGGCCCGCTGGCCCGGAGTGGCCGGCTGCCTGCTGAAATTCCACACGGATCAGGATGCCTCCCAGATGAAAAATGCCCCCAGAGGAAACTGCGTCAGGTTTGACAGTGCCAAGTGCCTCCTGCAAACTGACATCAGGAACCTGGCCTGGTGACTTTTGTTTCTCTGGGGAAAGGCCATGGTTCATGTCCAGGGCGTGGGGGCTCGGAGTGGCCGGCTGCCTGCTGAAATTCCGCATGGATCAGGATGCCTCCCACATGAAAAATGCCCCCACAGGCAACTGCGTCTGGTTTGACAGTGCCAAGTGACTCCTGCAAACTGACATCAGGAACCTGGCCTGGTGACTTTTGTTTCTCTGGGGAAAGGCCATCATTCTTTTCCAGGGTACGGTGGCCCGGAGTGGCCGGCTGCCTGCTGAAATTCTGGACGGACCAGGATGCCGCCCAGATGAAAGGTACCACCAGAGGAACTGCGTCTGGTTTGACAGTGCCAAGTGCCTCCTGCAAACTGACATCAGGAACCTGGCCTGGTGACTTTTGTTTCTCTGGGGAAAGGCCATGATTCTTTTCCGGGGTACGGTGGCCCGGAGTGGCCGGCTGCCTGCTGAAATTCCAAAAGGATCAGGATGCCTCCCAGACCGAAAGTACCACCCAAGGCAACTGTGGCTGGTTTGACAGTGCCAAGTGCCTCCTGCAAACAGACATCAGCGACCTGGACTGCTGAGTTCTGTTTCTCTGGGGAAAGGCCATGGTTCCTCTCCAGGGCCCGGTGGCTCGAGTGGCAGGCTGCCTGCTGAAATTCCACATGGATCAGGAGGCCTCCCAGATGAAAGGTGCCCCCACAGGCAACTGTGGCTGGTTTGACAGTGCCAAGTGCCTCCTGCAAACTGACATCAGGAACCTGGCCTGGTGACTTTTGTTTGTCTGGGGAAAGGCCATTATTCTTGTCCGGGTCCCGGTGGCCTGGAGTGGCAGGCTGCCTGCTGAAATTCCTCACGGATCAGGATACCTCCCAGATGAAAAATGCCCCCACAGGCAACTGCGGCTGGTTTGACAGTGCCAAGTGCCTCCTGCAAACTGACATCAGGAACCTGGCCTGGTGACTTTTGTTTCTCTGGGGAAAGGCCATGGTTCATGTCCAGGGCCTTGTGGCCAGGAGTGGCCGGCTGCCTGCTGAAATTCCGCACGGATGAGGATACATCCCAGTTGCAAGGTGCCCCCACAGGCAACTGCGTCTGGTTTGACAGTGCCAAGTGCCACCTGCAAACTGACATCAGGAACCTGGCCTGGTGACTTTTGTTTCTCTGGGGAAAGGCCAACATTCTTTTCAGGGTACCGGTGGACGGAGTGGCCGACTGCCTGCTGAAATTCCAAAAGGATCAGGATGCCTCCCAGACCGAAAGTACCACCCAAGGCAACTGTGGCTGGTTTGACAGTGCCAAGTGCCTCCTGCAAACAGACATCAGCGACCTGGCCTGCTGAGTTCTGTTTCTCTGGGGAAAGGCCATCGTTCCTCTCCAGGGCCCGGTGGCTTGAGTGGCAGGCTGCCTGCTGAAATTCCACATGGATCAGGAGGCCTCCCAGATGAAAGGTGCCCCCACAGGCAACTGTGGCTGGTTTGACAGTGCCAAGTGCCTCCTGCCAACTGACATCAGGAACCTGGCCTGGTGACTTTGGTTTCTCTGGGTAAAGGCCATCATTCGTGTCCAGTGCCCCGCGGCCTGGAGTGGCCGGCTGCCTGCTGAAATTCCTCACGGTTGAGGATACCTCCCAGATGAAAGGTGCCCCCACAGGTAACTGTGGCTGGTTTGACACTGCCAAGTGCCTCCTGCAAACTGACATCAGGAACCTGGCCTGGTGACTTTTGTTTCTCTGGGGAAAGGCCATGGTTCATGTCCAGGGCCTTGTGGCCAGGAGTGGCAGGCTGCCTGCTGAAATTCCACATGGATCAGGAGGCCTCCCAGATGAAAGGTGCCCCCACAGGCAACTGTGGCTGGTTTGACAGTGCCAAGTGCCTCCTGCAAACTGACATCAGGAACCTGGCCTGGTGACTTTTGTTTCTCTGGGGAAAGGCCATCATTCATGTCCAGGGCCTTGTGGCCAGGAGTGGCCAGCTGCCTGCTGAAATTCCGCACGGATGAGGATACAGCCCAGTTGCAAGGTGCCCCCACAGGGAACTGCGTCTGGTTTGACAGTGCCAAGTGCCACCTGCAAACTGACATCAGGAACCTGGCCTGGTGACTTTTGTTTGTCTGGGGAAAGGCCATTATTCTTGTCCGGGTCCCGGTGGCCTGGAGTGGCAGGCTGCCTTCTGAAATTCCAAATGGATCAGGATACATCCCAGACCGAAAGTACCACCAGAGGCAACTGTGGCTGGTTTGACAGTGCCAAGTGCCTCCTGCAAACTGACATCAGGAACCTGGCCTGGTGACTTTTGTTTCTCTGGGGAAAGGCCATCATTCTTGTCCGGGGCCCAGTGTGGCCAGAGTGGCCGGCTGCCTGCTGAAATTCCACATGGTTGAGGATGCCTCCCAGATGAAAAATGCCCCCACAGGCAACTGCGTCTGGTTTGACAGTGCCAAGTGCCTCCTGCAAACTGACATCAGGAACCTGGCCTGGTGACTTTTGTTTCTCTGGGGAAAGGCCATGGTTCATGTCCAGGGCCTTGTGGCCAGGAGTGGCCGGCTGCCTGCTGAAATTCCGCACGGATGAGGATACATCCCAGTTGCAAGGTGCCCCCACAGGCAACTGCGTCTGGTTTGACAGTGCCAAGTGCCACCTGCAAACTGACATCAGGAACCTGGCCTGGTGACTTTTGTTTCTCTGGGGAAAGGCCAACATTCTTTTCCGGGTACCGGTGGATGGAGTGGCCGACTGCCTGCTGAAATTCCGCACGGATCAGGATGCCTCCCAGACCGAAAGTACCACCCAAGGCAACTGCGGCTGGTTTGACAGTGCCAAGTGCCTCCTGCAAACTGACATCAGGAACCTGGCCTGGTGACTTTTGTTTCTCTGGGTAAAGGCCATGGTTCAGGTCCAGGGCCTTGTGGCCAGGAGTGGCCGGCTGCCTGCTGAAATTCCGCACGGATGAGGATACATGCCAGTTGCAAGGTGCCCCCACAGGCAACTGTGGCTGGTTTGACAGTGCCAAGTGCCTCCTGCAAACTGACATCAGGAACCTGGCCTGGTGACTTTTGTTTCTCTGGGGAAAGGCCATGGTTCATGTCCAGGGCCTTGTGGCCAGGAGTGGCCGGCTGCCTGCTGAAATTCCGCACGGATGAGGATACATCCCAGTTGCAAGGTGCCCCCACAGGCAACTGCGTCTGGTTTGACAGTGCCAAGTGCCTCCTGCAAACTGACATCAGGAACCTGGCCTGGTGTTTTTTGTTTCTCTGGGGAAAGGCCATGGTTCATGTCCAGGGCCTTGTAGCCAGGAGTGGCCGGCTGCCTGCTGAAATTCCGCACGGATGAGGATACATCCCAGTTGCAAGGTGCCCCCACAGGCAACTGCGTCTGGTTTGACAGTGCCAAGTGCCACCTGCAAACTGACATCAGGAACCTGGCCTGGTGACTTTTGTTTCTCTGGGGAAAGGCCAACATTCTTTTCCGGGTACCGGTGGACGGAGTGGCCGGCTGCCTGCTGAAATTCCAAAAGGATCAGGATGCCTCCCAGACCGAAAGTACCACCCAAGGCAACTGTGGCTGGTTTGACAGTGCCAAGTGCCTCCTGCAAACAGACATCAGCGACCTGGCCTGCTGAGTTCTGTTTCTCTGGGGAAAGGCCATCGTTCCTCTCCAGGGCCCGGTGGCTCGACTGGCAGGCAGCCTGCTGAAATTCCACATGGATCAGGAGGCCTCCCAGATGAAAGGTGCCCCCACAGGCAACTGTGGCTGGTTTGACAGTGCCAAGTGCCTCCTGCAAACTGACATCAGGAACCTGGCCTGGTGACTTTTGTTTCTCTGGGGAAAGTCCATGGTTCATGTCCATGGCCTGGGGGCCCGGAGTGGCCGGCTGCCTGCTGAAATTCTGCATGGATCAGGATGCCGCCGAGATGGAAGGTGCCCCCACAGGTAACTGTGGCTGGTTTGACACTGCCAAGTGCCTCCTGCAAACTGACATCAGGAACCTGGCCTGGTGACTTTTGTTTCTCAGGGGAAAGGCCATCGTTCCTCTCCAGGGCCCGCTGGCCCGGAGTGGCCGGCTGCCTGCTGAAATTCCACACGGATCAGGATGCCTCCCAGATGAAAAATGCCCCCAGAGGAAACTGCGTCAGGTTTGACAGTGCCAAGTGCCTCCTGCAAACTGACATCAGGAACCTGGCCTGGTGACTTTTGTTTCTCTGGGGAAAGGCCATGGTTCATGTCCAGGGCCTGGGGGCTCGGAGTGGCCGGCTGCCTGCTGAAATTCCGCATGGATCAGGATGCCTCCCACATGAAAAATGCCCCCACAGGCAACTGCGTCTGGTTTGACAGTGCCAAGTGACTCCTGCAAACTGACATCAGGAACCTGGCCTGGTGACTTTTGTTTCTCTGGGGAAAGGCCATCATTCTTTTCCAGGGTACGGTGGCCCGGAGTGGCCGGCTGCCTGCTGAAATTCTGGACGGACCAGGATGCCGCCCAGATGAAAGGTACCACCAGAGGAACTGCGTCTGGTTTGACAGTGCCAAGTGCCTCCTGCAAACTGACATCAGGAACCTGGCCTGGTGACTTTTGTTTCTCTGGGGAAAGGCCATGATTCTTTTCCGGGGTACGGTGGCCCGGAGTGGCCGGCTGCATGCTGAAATTCCAAAAGGATCAGGATGCCTCCCAGACCGAAAGTACCACCCAAGGCAACTGTGGCTGGTTTGACAGTGCCAAGTGCCTCCTGCAAACAGACATCAGCGACCTGGACTGCTGAGTTCTGTTTCTCTGGGGAAAGGCCATGGTTCCTCTCCAGGGCCCGGTGGCTCGAGTGGCAGGCTGCCTGCTGAAATTCCACATGGATCAGGAGGCCTCCCAGATGAAAGGTGCCCCCACAGGCAACTGTGGCTGGTTTGACAGTGCCAAGTGCCTCCTGCAAACTGACATCAGGAACCTGGCCTGGTGACTTTTATTTCTCTGGGTAAAGGCCATCATTCGTGTCCAGTGCCCCGCGGCCTGGAGTGGCCGGCTGCCTGCTGAAATTCCTCACGGTTGAGGATACCTCCCTGATGAAAGGTGCCCCCACAGGTAACTGTGGCTGGTTTGACAGTGCCAAGTGCCTCCTGCAAACTGACATCAGGAACCTGGCCTGGTGACTTTTGTTTCTCTGGGGAAAGTCCATGGTTCATGTCCATGGCCTGGGGGCCCGGAGTGGCCGGCTGCCTGCTGAAATTCTGCATGGATCAGGATGCCGCCGACATGGAAGGTGCCACCACAGGCAACTGTGGTTGGTTTGACACTGCCAAGTGCCTCCTGCAAACTGACATCAGGAACCTGGCCTGCTGAATTTTGTTTCTCTGGGGAAAGGCCATGGTTCATGTCCAGGGCCTGGTAGCCCGGAGTGGCCGGCTGCCTGCTTAAATTCCACACGGATCAGGACGCCTCCCAGATGAAAAATGCCCCCAGAGGAAACTGCGTCAGATTTGACAGTGCCAAGTGCCTCCTGCAAACTGACATCAGGAACCTGGCCTGGTGACTTTTGTTTCTCTGGGGAAAGGCCATGTTTCATGTCCAGGGCCTGGGGGCTCGGAGTGGCCGGCTGCCTGCTGAAATTCCGCATGGATCAGGATGCCTCCCAGATGAAAAATGCCCCCACAGGCAACTGCGTCTGGTTTGACAGTGCCAAGTGACTCCTGCAAACTGACATCAGGAACCTGGCCTGGTGACTTTTGTTTCTGTGTGTAAAGGCCATGATTCTTTTCCGGGGTACGGTGGCCCGGAGTGGCGGGCTGCCTGCTGAAATTCCGCACGGATCAGGATGCCTCCCAGACCGAAAGTACCACCCAAGGCAACTGTGGCTGGTTTGTCAGTGCCAAGTGCCTCCTGCAAACAGACATCAGCGACCTGGCCTGCTGAGTTCTGTTTCTCTGGGGAAAGGCCATCGTTCCTCTCCAGGGCCTGGGGGCTCGGAGTGGCCGGCTGCCTGCTGAAATTCCGCATGGATCAGGATGCCTCCCACATGAAAAATGCCCCCACAGGCACCTGTGGCTGGTTTGACAGTGCCAAGTGCCTCCTGCCAACTGACATCTGGAACCTGGCCTGGTGACTTTTGTTTCTCTGGGGAAAGGCCATGGTTCATATCCTGAGCCTGGTGTCCTGGAGTGGCCGGCTGCCTGCTGAAATTCCGAACGGACCAGGATGCCGCCCAGATGAAAGGTACCACCAGAGGCAACTGCGTCAGGTTTGACAGTGCCAAGTGCCTCCTGCAAACTGACATCAGGAACCTGGCCTGGTGACTTTTGTTTCTCTGGGGAAAGGCCATGATTCTTTTCCGGAGTACGGTGGCCCGGAGTGGCCGGCTGCCTGCTGAAATTCCAAAAGGATCAGGATGCCTCCCAGACCGAAAGTACCACCCAAGGCAACTGTGGCTGGTTTGACAGTGCCAAGTGCCTCCTGCAAACAGACATCAGCGACCTGGCCTGCTGAGTTCTGTTTCTCTGGGGAAAGGCCATGGTTCATGTCCAGGGCCCGGTGGCTCGAGTGAGAGGCTGCCTGCTGAAATTCCAAACGGATCAGGATACCTCCCAGATCGAAAGTACCACCGCAGGCAACTGTGGCTGGTTTGACAGTGCCAAGTGCCTCCTGCAAACTGACATCAGGAACCTGGCCTGGTGACTTTTGTTTCTCTGGGGAAAAGCCATGGTTCATGTCCAGGGCCTGGTGGCCCGGAGTGGCCGGCTGCCTGCTGAAATTCCGCACGGATCAGGATGCCTCCCAGACCGAAAGTACCACCCAAGGCAACTGTGGCTGGTTTGACAGTGCCAAGTGCCTCCTGCAAACTGACATCAGGAACCTGGCCTGGTGACTTTTGTTTCTCTGGGGAAAGGCCATGGTTCATGTCCAGGGCCTTGTGGCCAGGAGTGGCCAGCTGCCTGCTGAAATTCCGCACGGATGAGGATACATCCCAGTTGCAAGGTGCCCCCACAGGCAACTGCGGCTGGTTTGACAGTGCCAAGTGCCTCCTGCAAACTGACATCAGGAACCTGGACTGGTGACTTTTGTTTCTCTGGGGAAAGGCCATGGTTCATGTCCAGGGCTTGGTGGCCCGGAGTGGCCGGCTGCCTGCTGAAATTCCAAATGGATCAGGATACCTCCCAGACAGAAAGTACCACCAGAGGCAACTGTGGCTGGTTTGACAGTGCCAAGTGCCTCCTGCAAACTGACATCAGGAACCTGGCCTGGTGACTTTTGTTTCTCTGGGGAAAGGCCATCATTCTTGTCCGGGGCCCAGAGTGGCCGGAGTGTCCGGCTGCCTGCTGAAATTCCACGTGGATCAGGATGCCTCCCAGATGAAAAATGCCCCCACAGGCAACTGCGTCTGGTTTGACAGTGCCAAGTGCCTCCTGCAAACTGACATCAGGAACCTGGCCTGGTGACTTTTGTTTCTCTGGGGAAAGGCCATGGTTCATGTCCAGGGCCTTGTGGCCAGGAGTGGCCGGCTGCCTGCTGAAATTCCGCACGGATGAGGATACATCCCAGTTGCAAGGTGCCCCCACAGGCAACTGCGTCTGGTTTGTCAG
Organism: Passer domesticus; assembly: GCF_036417665.1. Lineage (NCBI taxonomy): Eukaryota > Metazoa > Chordata > Aves > Passeriformes > Passeridae > Passer > Passer domesticus. The sequence goes on from NC_087474.1 coordinate 63,094,467, forward strand.
TGCCAAGTGCCACCTGCAAACTGACATCAGGAACCTGGCCTGGTGACTTTTGTTTCTCTGGGGAAAGGCCAACATTCTTTTCAGGGTACCGGTGGACGGAGTGGCCGACTGCCTGCTGAAATTCCGCACGGATCAGGATGCCTCCCAGACCGAAAGTACCACCCAAGGCAACTGTGGCTGGTTTGACAGTGCCAAGTGCCTCCTGCAAACTGACATCAGGAACCTGGCCTGGTGACTTTTATTTCTCTGGGGAAAGGCCATCATTCGTGTCCAGTGCCCCGCGGCCTGGAGTGGCCGGCTGCCTGCTGAAATTCCTCACGGTTGAGGATACCTCCCAGATGAAAGGTGCCCCCACAAGTAACTGTGGCTGGTTTGACAGTGCCAAGTGCCTCCTGCAAACTGACATCAGGAACCTGGCCTGGTGACTTTTGTTTCTCTGGGGAAAGTCCATGGTTCATGTCCATGGCCTGGGGGCCCCAGAGTGGCAGGCTGCCGGCTGAAATTCTGCATGGATCAGGATGCCGCCGAGATGGAAGGTGCCCCCAGAGGCAACTGTGGCTGGTTTGACAGTGCCAAGTGCCTCCTGCAAACTGACATCAGGAACCTGGCCTGCTGACTTTTGTTTCTCAGGGGAAAGGCCATGGTTCATGTCCAGGGCCTGGTAGCCCGGAGTGGCCGGCTGCCTGCTGAAATTCCATATGGATCAGGATGCCTCCCAGATGAAAAATGCCCCCAGAGGAAACTGCATCAGGTTTGACAGTGCCAAGTGCCTCCTGCAAACTGACATCAGGAACCTGGCCTGGTGACTTTTGTTTCTCTGGGGAAAGGCCATGTTTCATGTCCAGGGCCTGGGGGCTCGGAGTGGCCGGCTGCCTGCTGAAATTCCGCATGGATCAGGATGCCTCCCAGATGAAAAATGCCCCCACAGGCAACTGCGTCTGGTTTGACAGTGCCAAGTGCCTCCTGCAAACTGACATCAGGAACCTGGCCTGGTGACTTTTGTTTCTGTGTGTAAAGGCCATCATTCTTTTCCAGGGTACGGTGGCCCGGAGTGGCCGGCTGCCTGCTGAAATTCCGCACGGATCAGGATGACTCCCAGACCGAAAGTACCACCCAAGGCAAATGTGGCTGGTTTGACAGTGCCAAGTGCCTCCTGCAAACAGACATCAGCGACCTGGCCTGCTGAGTTCTGTTTCTCTGGGGAAAGGCCATGGTTCCTCTCCAGGGCCCGGTGGCTCGAGTGGCAGGCTGCCTGCTGAAATTCCACATGGATCAGGATGCCTCCCAGATGAAAGGTGCCCCCACAGGCAACTGTGGCTGGTTTGACAGTGCCAAGTGCCACCTGCAAACTGACATCAGGAACCTGGCCTGGTGACTTTTGTTTCTCTGGGGAAAGGCCAACATTCTTTTCCGGGTACCGGTGGACGGAGTGGCCGACTGCCTGCTGAAATTCTGCACGGATCAGGATGCCTCCCAGACCGAAAGTACCACCCAAGGCAACTGCGGCTGGTTTGAGAGTGCCAAGTGCCTCCTGCAAACTGACATCAGGAACCTGGCCTGGTGACTTTTGTTTCTGTGTGTAAAGGCCATGATTCTTTTCCGGGGTACGGTGGCCCGGAGTGGCCGGCTGCCTGCTGAAATTCCACACGGATCAGGACGCCTCCCAGATGAAAAATGCCCCCAGAGGAAACTGCGTCAGGTTTGACAGTGCCAAGTGCCTCCTGCAAACTGACATCAGGAACCTGGCCTGGTGACTTTTGTTTCTCTGGGGAAAGGCCATGGTTCATGTCCAGGGCCTGGGGGCACGGAGTGGCCGGCTGCCTGCTGAAATTCCGCATGGATCAGGATGCCTCCCAGATGAAAAATGCCCCCACAGGCAACTGCGTCTGGTTTGACAGTGCCAAGTGACTCCTGCAAACTGACATCAGGAACCTGGCCTGGTGACTTTTGTTTCTGTGTGTAAAGGCCATGATTCTTTTCCGGGGTACGGTGGCCCGGAGTGGCGGGCTGCCTGCTGAAATTCCGCACGGATCAGGATGCCTCCCAGACCGAAAGTACCACCCAAGGCAAATGTGGCTGGTTTGTCAGTGCCAAGTGCCTCCTGCAAACAGACATCAGCGACCTGGCCTGCTGAGTTCTGTTTCTCTGGGGAAAGGCCATCGTTCCTCTCCAGGGCCTGGGGGCTCGGAGTGGCCGGCTGCCTGCTGAAATTCCGCATGGATCAGGATGCCTCCCACATGAAAAATGCCCCCACAGGCACCTGTGGCTGGTTTGACAGTGCCAAGTGCCTCCTGCCAACTGACATCTGGAACCTGGCCTGGTGACTTTTGTTTCTCTGGGGAAAGGCCATGGTTCATATCCTGAGCCTGGTGTCCTGCAGTGGCCGGCTGCCTGCTGAAATTCCGAACGGACCAGGATGCCGCCCAGATGAAAGGTACCACCAGAGGCAACTGCGTCAGGTTTGACAGTGCCAAGTGCCTCCTGCAAACTGACATCAGGAACCTGGCCTGGTGACTTTTGTTTCTCTGGGGAAAGGCCATGATTCTTTTCCGGAGTACGGTGGCCCGGAGTGGCCGGCTGCCTGCTGAAATTCCAAAAGGATCAGGATGCCTCCCAGACCGAAAGTACCACCCAAGGCAACTGTGGCTGGTTTGACAGTGCCAAGTGCCTCCTGCAAACAGACATCAGCGACCTGGCCTGCTGAGTTCTGTTTCTCTGGGGAAAGGCCATGGTTCATGTCCAGGGCCCGGTGGCTCGAGTGAGAGGCTGCCTGCTGAAATTCCAAACGGATCAGGATACCTCCCAGATCGAAAGTACCACCACAGGCAACTGTGGCTGGTTTGACAGTGCCAAGTGCCTCCTGCAAACTGACATCCGGAACCTGGCCTGGTGACTTTTGTTTCTCTGGGGAAAAGCCATGGTTCATGTCCAGGGCCTGGTGGCCCGGAGTGGCCGGCTGCCTGCTGAAATTCCGCACGGATCAGGATGCCTCCCAGACCGAAAGTACCACCCAAGGCAACTGTGGCTGGTTTGACAGTGCCAAGTGCCTCCTGCAAACTGACATCAGGAACCTGGCCTGGTGACTTTTGTTTCTCTGGGGAAAGGCCATGGTTCATGTCCAGGGCCTTGTGGCCAGGAGTGGCCGGCTGCTTGCTGAAATTCCGCACGGATGAGGATACATCCCAGTTGCAAGGTGCCCCCACAGGCAACTGCGTCTGGTTTGACAGTGCCAAGTGCCACCTGCAAACTGACATCAGGAACCTGGCCTGGTGACTTTTGTTTCTCTGGGGAAAGGCCAACATTCTTTTCAGGGTACCGGTGGACGGAGTGGCCGACTGCCTGCTGAAATTCCGCACGGATCAGGATGCCTCCCAGACCGAAAGTACCACCCAAGGCAACTGTGGCTGGTTTGACAGTGCCAAGTGCCTCCTGCAAACTGACATCAGGAACCTGGCCTGGTGACTTTTATTTCTCTGGGGAAAGGCCATCATTCGTGTCCAGTGCCCCGCGGCCTGGAGTGGCCGGCTGCCTGCTGAAATTCCTCACGGTTGAGGATACCTCCCAGATGAAAGGTGCCCCCACAAGTAACTGTGGCTGGTTTGACAGTGCCAAGTGCCTCCTGCAAACTGACATCAGGAACCTGGCCTGGTGACTTTTGTTTCTCTGGGGAAAGTCCATGGTTCATGTCCATGGCCTGGGGGCCCCAGAGTGGCAGGCTGCCTGCTGAAATTCTGCATGGATCAGGATGCCGCCGAGATGGAAGGTGCCCCCAGAGGCAACTGTGGCTGGTTTGACAGTGCCAAGTGCCTCCTGCAAACTGACATCAGGAACCTGGCCTGCTGACTTTTGTTTCTCAGGGGAAAGGCCATGGTTCATGTCCAGGGCCTGGTAGCCCGGAGTGGCCGGCTGCCTGCTGAAATTCCATATGGATCAGGATGCCTCCCAGATGAAAAATGCCCCCAGAGGAAACTGCATCAGGTTTGACAGTGCCAAGTGCCTCCTGCAAACTGACATCAGGAACCTGGCCTGGTGACTTTTGTTTCTCTGGGGAAAGGCCATGTTTCATGTCCAGGGCCTGGGGGCTCGGAGTGGCCGGCTGCCTGCTGAAATTCCGCATGGATCAGGATGCCTCCCAGATGAAAAATGCCCCCACAGGCAACTGCGTCTGGTTTGACAGTGCCAAGTGCCTCCTGCAAACTGACATCAGGAACCTGGCCTGGTGACTTTTGTTTCTGTGTGTAAAGGCCATCATTCTTTTCCAGGGTACGGTGGCCCGGAGTGGCCGGCTGCCTGCTGAAATTCCGCACGGATTAGGATGACTCCCAGACCAAAAGTACCACCCAAGGCAAATGTGGCTGGTTTGACAGTGCCAAGTGCCTCCTGCAAACAGACATCAGCGACCTGGCCTGCTGAGTTCTGTTTCTCTGGGGAAAGGCCATCGTTCCTCTCCAGGGCCCGGTGGCTCGAGTGGCAGGCTGCCTGCTGAAATTCCACATGGATCAGGATGCCTCCCAGATGAAAGGTGCCCCCACAGGCAACTGTGGCTGGTTTGACATTGCCAAGTGCCACCTGCAAACTGACATCAGGAACCTGGCCTGGTGACTTTTGTTTCTCTGGGGAAAGGCCAACATTCTTTTCCGGGTACCGGTGGACGGAGTGGCCGACTGCCTGCTGAAATTCTGCACGGATCAGGATGCCTCCCAGACCGAAAGTACCACCCAAGGCAACTGCGGCTGGTTTGACAGTGCCAAGTGCCTCCTGCAAACTGACATCAGGAACCTGGCCTGGTGACTTTTGTTTCTGTGTGTAAAGGCCATGATTCTTTTCCGGGGTACGGTGGCCCGGAGTGGCGGGCTGCCTGCTGAAATTCCGCACGGATCAGGATGCCTCCCAGACCGAAAGTACCACCCAAGGCAAATGTGGCTGGTTTGTCAGTGCCAAGTGCCTCCTGCAAACAGACATCAGCGACCTGGCCTGCTGAGTTCTGTTTCTCTGGGGAAAGGCCATCGTTCCTCTCCAGGGCCTGGGGGCTCGGAGTGGCCGGCTGCCTGCTGAAATTCCACATGGATCAGGATGCCTCCCAGATGAAAAATGCCCCCACAGGCACCTGTGGCTGGTTTGACAGTGCCAAGTGCCTCCTGCCAACTGACATCTGGAACCTGGCCTGGTGACTTTTGTTTCTCTGGGGAAAGGCCATGGTTCATATCCTGAGCCTGGTGTCCTGCAGTGGCCGGCTGCCTGCTGAAATTCCGAACGGACCAGGATGCCGCCCAGATGAAAGGTACCACCAGAGGCAACTGCGTCAGGTTTGACAGTGCCAAGTGCCTCCTGCAAACTGACATCAGGAACCTGGCCTGGTGACTTTTGTTTCTCTGGGGAAAGGCCATGATTCTTTTCCGGAGTACGGTGGCCCGGAGTGGCCGGCTGCCTGCTGAAATTCCAAAAGGATCAGGATGCCTCCCAGATGGAAAGTACCACCACAGGCAACTGTGGCTGGTTTGACAGTGCCAAGTGCCTCCTGCAAACTGACATCAGGAACCTGGCCTGGTGACTTTTGTTTCTCTGGGGAAAAGCCATGGTTCATGTCCAGGGCCTGGTGGCCCGGAGTGGCCGGCTGCCTGCTGAAATTCCGCACGGATCAGGATGCCTCCCAGACCGAAAGTACCACCCAAGGCAACTGTGGCTGGTTTGACAGTGCCAAGTGCCTCCTGCAAACTGACATCAGGAACCTGGCCTGGTGACTTTTGTTTCTCTGGGGAAAGGCCATGGTTCATGTCCAGGGCCTTGTGGCCAGGAGTGGCCGGCTGCCTGCTGAAATTCCGCACAGATGATGATACATCCCAGTTGCAAGGTGCCCCCACAGGCAACTGCGTCTGGTTTGACAGTGCCAAGTGCCACCTGCAAACTGACATCAGGAACCTGGCCTGGTGACTTTTGTTTCTCTGGGGAAAGGCCATTATTCTTGTCCGGGTCCCGGTGGCCCGGACTGGCAGGCTGCCTGCTGAAATTCCAAAAGGATCAGGATACCTCCCAGATGCAAGGTGCCCCCACAGGCAACTGCGGCTGGTTTGACAGTGCCAAGTGCCTCCTGCAAACTGACATCAGGAACCTGGCCTGGTGACTTTTGTTTCTCTGGGTAAAGGCCATGGTTCATGTCCAGGGCTTGGTGGCCCGGAGTGGCCGGCTGCCTGCTGAAATTCCAAATGGATCAGGATACCTCCCAGACCGAAAGTACCACCAGAGGCAACTGCGTCTGGTTTGACAGTGCCAAGTGCCTCCTGCAAACTGACATCAGGAACCTGGCCTGGTGACTTTTGTTTCTCTGGGGAAAGGCCATCATTCTTGTCCGGGGCCCAGAGTGGCCGGAGTGTCCGGCTGCCTGCTGAAATTCCACATGGATCAGGATGCCTCCCAGATGAAAAATGCCCCCACAGGCAACTGCGTCTGGTTTGACAGTGCCAAGTGCCTCCTGCAAACTGACATCAGGAACCTGGCCTGGTGACTTTTGTTTCTCTGGGGAAAGGCCATGGTTCATGTCCAGGGCCTTGTGGCCAGGAGTGGCCGGCTGCCTGCTGAAATTCCGCACGGATGAGGATACATCCCAGTTGCAAGGTGCCCCCACAGGCAACTGCGTCTGGTTTGACAGTGCCAAGTGCCACCTGCAAACTGACATCAGGAACCTGGCCTGGTGACTTTTGTTTCTCTGGGGAAAGGCCAACATTCTTTTCAGGGTACCGGTGGACGGAGTGGCCGACTGCCTGCTGAAATTCCGCACGGATCAGGATGCCTCCCAGACCGAAAGTACCACCCAAGGCAACTGTGGCTGGTTTGACAGTGCCAAGTGCCTCCTGCAAACTGACATCAGGAACCTGGCCTGGTGACTTTTATTTCTCTGGGGAAAGGCCATCATTCGTGTCCAGTGCCCCGCGGCCTGGAGTGGCCGGCTGCCTGCTGAAATTCCTCACGGTTGAGGATACCTCCCAGATGAAAGGTGCCCCCACAAGTAACTGTGGCTGGTTTGACAGTGCCAAGTGCCTCCTGCAAACTGACATCAGGAACCTGGCCTGCTGACTTTTGTTTCTCAGGGGAAAGGCCATGGTTCATGTCCAGGGCCTGGTAGCCCGGAGTGGCCGGCTGCCTGCTGAAATTCCATATGGATCAGGATGCCTCCCAGATGAAAAATGCCCCCAGAGGAAACTGCGTCAGGTTTGACAGTGCCAAGTGCCTCCTGCAAACTGACATCAGGAACCTGGCCTGGTGACTTTTGTTTCTCTGGGGAAAGGCCATGGTTCATGTCCAGGGCCTGGGGGCTCGGAGTGGCCGGCTGCCTGCTGAAATTCCGCATGGATCAGGATGCCTCCCAGATGAAAAATGCCCCCACAGGCAACTGCGTCTGGTTTGACAGTGCCAAGTGACTCCTGCAAACTGACATCAGGAACCTGGCCTGGTGACTTTTGTTTCTGTGTGTAAAGGCCATGATTCTTTTCCGGGGTACGGTGGCCCGGAGTGGCGGGCTGCCTGCTGAAATTCCGCACGGATCAGGATGCCTCCCAGACCGAAAGTACCACCCAAGGCAAATGTGGCTGGTTTGACAGTGCCAAGTGCCTCCTGCAAACAGACATCAGCGACCTGGCCTGCTGAGTTCTGTTTCTCTGGGGAAAGGCCATCGTTCCTCTCCAGGGCCTGGGGGCTCGGAGTGGCCGGCTGCCTGCTGAAATTCCGCACGGATCAGGATGCCTCCCAGACCGAAAGTACCACCACAGGCAAATGTGGCTGGTTTGACAGTGCCAAGTGCCTCCTGCCAACTGACATCTGGAACCTGGCCTGGTGACTTTTGTTTCTCTGGGGAAAGGCCATGGTTCATATCCTGAGCCTGGTGTCCTGGAGTGGCCGGCTGCCTGCTGAAATTCCGAACGGACCAGGATGCCGCCCAGATGAAAGGTACCACCAGAGGCAACTGCGTCAGGTTTGACAGTGCCAAGTGCCTCCTGCAAACTGACATCAGGAACCCGGCCTGGTGACTTTTGTTTCTCTGGGGAAAGGCCATGATTCTTTTCCGGAGTACGGTGGCCCGGAGTGGCCGGCTGCCTGCTGAAATTCCAAAAGGATCAGGATGCCTCCCAGACCGAAAGTACCACCCAAGGCAACTGTGGCTGGTTTGACAGTGCCAAGTGCCTCCTGCAAACAGACATCAGCGACCTGGCCTGCTGAGTTCTGTTTCTCTGGGGAAAGGCCATGGTTCATGTCCAGGGCCCGGTGGCTCGAGTGAGAGGCTGCCTGCTGAAATTCCAAACGGATCAGGATACCTCCCAGATCGAAAGTACCACCACAGGCAACTGTGGCTGGTTTGACAGTGCCAAGTGCCTCCTGCAAACTGACATCAGGAACCTGGCCTGGTGACTTTTGTTTCTCTGGGGAAAAGCCATGGTTCATGTCCAGGGCCTGGTGGCCCGGAGTGGCCGGCTGCCTGCTGAAATTCCGCACGGATCAGGATGCCTCCCAGACCGAAAGTACCACCCAAGGCAACTGTGGCTGGTTTGACAGTGCCAAGTGCCACCTGCAAACTGACATCAGGAACCTGGCCTGGTGACTTTTGTTTGTCTGGGGAAAGGCCATTATTCTTGTCCGGGTCCCGGTGGCCCGGACTGGCAGGCTGCCTGCTGAAATTCCAAAAGGATCAGGATACCTCCCAGATGCAAGGTGCCCCCACAGGCAACTGCGTCTGGTTTGACAGTGCCAAGTGCCTCCTGCAAACTGACATCAGGAACCTGGCCTGGTGACTTTTGTTTCTCTGTGGAAAGGCCATGGTTCATGTCCAGGGCTTGGTGGCCCGGAGTGGCCGGCTGCCTGCTGAAATTCCAAATGGATCAGGATACCTCCCAGACCGAAAGTACCACCAGAGGCAACTGTGGCTGGTTTGACAGTGCCAAGTGCCTCCTGCAAACTGACATCAGGAACCTGGCCTGGTGACTTTTGTTTCTCTGGGGAAAGGCCATCATTCTTGTCCGGGGCCCAGAGTGGCCGGAGTGTCCGGCTGCCTGCTGAAATTCCACATGGATCAGGATGCCTCCCAGATGAAAAATGCCCCCACAGGCAACTGCGTCTGGTTTGACAGTGCCAAGTGCCTCCTGCAAACTGACATCAGGAACCTGGCCTGGTGACTTTTGTTTCTCTGGGGAAAGGCCATGGTTCATGTCCAGGGCCTTGTGGCCAGGAGTGGCCGGCTGCCTGCTGAAATTCCGCACGGATGAGGATACATCCCAGTTGCAAGGTGCCCCCACAGGCAACTGCGTCTGGTTTGACAGTGCCAAGTGACTCCTGCAAACTGACATCAGGAACCTGGCCTGGTGACTTTTGTTTCTCTGGGGAAAGGCCAACATTCTTTTCAGGGTACCGGTGGACGGAGTGGCCGACTGCCTGCTGAAATTCCGCACGGATCAGGATGCCTCCCAGACCGAAAGTACCACCCAAGGCAACTGTGGCTGGTTTGACAGTGCCAAGTGCCTCCTGCAAACTGACATCAGGAACCTGGCCTGGTGACTTTTATTTCTCTGGGGAAAGGCCATCATTCGTGTCCAGTGCCCCGCGGCCTGGAGTGGCCGGCTGCCTGCTGAAATTCCTCACGGTTGAGGATACCTCCCAGATGAAAGGTGCCCCCACAAGTAACTGTGGCTGGTTTGACAGTGCCAAGTGCCTCCTGCAAACTGACATCAGGAACCTGGCCTGCTGACTTTTGTTTCTCAGGGGAAAGGCCATGGTTCATGTCCAGGGCCTGGTAGCCCGGAGTGGCCGGCTGCCTGCTGAAATTCCATATGGATCAGGATGCCTCCCAGATGAAAAATGCCCCCAGAGGAAACTGCGTCAGGTTTGACAGTGCCAAGTGCCTCCTGCAAACTGACATCAGGAACCTGGCCTGGTGACTTTTGTTTCTCTGGGGAAAGGCCATGGTTCATGTCCAGGGCCTGGGGGCTCGGAGTGGCCGGCTGCCTGCTGAAATTCCGCATGGATCAGGATGCCTCCCAGATGAAAAATGCCCCCACAGGCAACTGCGTCTGGTTTGACAGTGCCAAGTGACTCCTGCAAACTGACATCAGGAACCTGGCCTGGTGACTTTTGTTTCTGTGTGTAAAGGCCATGATTCTTTTCCGGGGTACGGTGGCCCGGAGTGGCGGGCTGCCTGCTGAAATTCCGCACGGATCAGGATGCCTCCCAGACCGAAAGTACCACCCAAGGCAAATGTGGCTGGTTTGACAGTGCCAAGTGCCTCCTGCAAACAGACATCAGCGACCTGGCCTGCTGAGTTCTGTTTCTCTGGGGAAAGGCCATCGTTCCTCTCCAGGGCCTGGGGGCTCGGAGTGGCCGGCTGCCTGCTGAAATTCCGCACGGATCAGGATGCCTCCCAGACCGAAAGTACCACCACAGGCAAATGTGGCTGGTTTGACAGTGCCAAGTGCCTCCTGCCAAATGACATCTGGAACCTGGCCTGGTGACTTTTGTTTCTCTGGGGAAAGGCCATGGTTCATATCCTGAGCCTGGTGTCCTGGAGTGGCCGGCTGCCTGCTGAAATTCCGAACGGACCAGGATGCTGCCCAGATGAAAGGTACCACCAGAGGCAACTGCGTCAGGTTTGACAGTGCCAAGTGCCTCCTGCAAACTGACATCAGGAACCTGGCCTGGTGACTTTTGTTTCTCTGGGGAAAGGCCATGATTCTTTTCCGGAGTACGGTGGCCCGGAGTGGCCGGCTGCCTGCTGAAATTCCAAAAGGATCAGGATGCCTCCCAGACCGAAAGTACCACCCAAGGCAAATGTGGCTGGTTTGACAGTGCCAAGTGCCTCCTGCAAACAGACATCAGCGACCTGGCCTGCTGAGTTCTGTTTCTCTGGGGAAAGGCCATGGTTCATGTCCAGGGCCCGGTGGCTCGAGTGAGAGGCTGCCTGCTGAAATTCCAAACGGATCAGGATACCTCCCAGATCGAAAGTACCACCACAGGCAACTGTGGCTGGTTTGACAGTGCCAAGTGCCTCCTGCAAACTGACATCAGGAACCTGGCCTGGTGACTTTTGTTTCTCTGGGGAAAAGCCATGGTTCATGTCCAGGGCCTGGTGGCCCGGAGTGGCCGGCTGCCTGCTGAAATTCCGCACGGATCAGGATGCCTCCCAGACCGAAAGTACCACCCAAGGCCACTGTGGCTGGTTTGACAGTGCCAAGTGCCTCCTGCAAACTGACATCAGGAACCTGGCCTGGTGACTTTTGTTTCTCTGGGGAAAGGCCATGGTTCATGTCCAGGGCCTTGTGGCCAGGAGTGGCCGGCTGCCTGCTGAAATTCCGCACGGATGAGGATACATCCCAGTTGCAAGGTGCCCCCACAGGCAACTGCGTCTGGTTTGACAGTGCCAAGTGCCACCTGCAAACTGACATCAGGAACCTGGCCTGGTGACTTTTGTTTGTCTGGGGAAAGGCCATTATTCTTGTCCGGGTCCCGGTGGCCCGGACTGGCAGGCTGCCTGCTGAAATTCCAAAAGGATCAGGATACATCCCAGTTGCAAGGTGCCCCCACAGGCAACTGCGTCTGGTTTGACAGTGCCAAGTGCCACCTGCAAACTGACATCAGGAACCTGGCCTGGTGACTTTTGTTTCTCTGGGGAAAGGCCAACATTCTTTTCAGGGTACCGGTGGACGGAGTGGCCGACTGCCTGCTGAAATTCCGCACGGATCAGGATGCCTCCCAGACCGAAAGTACCACCCAAGGCAACTGTGGCTGGTTTGACAGTGCCAAGTGCCTCCTGCAAACTGACATCAGGAACCTGGCCTGGTGACTTTTATTTCTCTGGGGAAAGGCCATCATTCGTGTCCAGTGCCCCGCGGCCTGGAGTGGCCGGCTGCCTGCTGAAATTCCTCACGGTTGAGGATACCTCCCAGATGAAAGGTGCCCCCACAAGTAACTGTGGCTGGTTTGACAGTGCCAAGTGCCTCCTGCAAACTGACATCAGGAACCTGGCCTGGTGACTTTTGTTTCTCTGGGGAAAGTCCATGGTTCATGTCCATGGCCTGGGGGCCCCAGAGTGGCAGGCTGCCTGCTGAAATTCTGCATGGATCAGGATGCCGCCGAGATGGAAGGTGCCCCCAGAGGCAACTGTGGCTGGTTTGACAGTGCCAAGTGCCTCCTGCAAACTGACATCAGGAACCTGGCCTGCTGACTTTTGTTTCTCAGGGGAAAGGCCATGGTTCATGTCCAGGGCCTGGTAGCCCGGAGTGGCCGGCTGCCTGCTGAAATTCCATATGGATCAGGATGCCTCCCAGATGAAAAATGCCCCCAGAGGAAACTGCATCAGGTTTGACAGTGCCAAGTGCCTCCTGCAAACTGACATCAGGAACCTGGCCTGGTGACTTTTGTTTCTCTGGGGAAAGGCCATGTTTCATGTCCAGGGCCTGGGGGCTCGGAGTGGCCGGCTGCCTGCTGAAATTCCGCATGGATCAGGATGCCTCCCAGATGAAAAATGCCCCCACAGGCAACTGCGTCTGGTTTGACAGTGCCAAGTGCCTCCTGCAAACTGACATCAGGAACCTGGCCTGGTGACTTTTGTTTCTGTGTGTAAAGGCCATCATTCTTTTCCAGGGTACGGTGGCCCGGAGTGGCCGGCTGCCTGCTGAAATTCCGCACGGATTAGGATGACTCCCAGACCAAAAGTACCACCCAAGGCAAATGTGGCTGGTTTGACAGTGCCAAGTGCCTCCTGCAAACAGACATCAGCGACCTGGCCTGCTGAGTTCTGTTTCTCTGGGGAAAGGCCATCGTTCCTCTCCAGGGCCCGGTGGCTCGAGTGGCAGGCTGCCTGCTGAAATTCCACATGGATCAGGATGCCTCCCAGATGAAAGGTGCCCCCACAGGCAACTGTGGCTGGTTTGACATTGCCAAGTGCCACCTGCAAACTGACATCAGGAACCTGGCCTGGTGACTTTTGTTTCTCTGGGGAAAGGCCAACATTCTTTTCCGGGTACCGGTGGACGGAGTGGCCGACTGCCTGCTGAAATTCTGCACGGATCAGGATGCCTCCCAGACCGAAAGTACCACCCAAGGCAACTGCGGCTGGTTTGACAGTGCCAAGTGCCTCCTGCAAACTGACATCAGGAACCTGGCCTGGTGACTTTTGTTTCTGTGTGTAAAGGCCATGATTCTTTTCCGGGGTACGGTGGCCCGGAGTGGCGGGCTGCCTGCTGAAATTCCGCACGGATCAGGATGCCTCCCAGACCGAAAGTACCACCCAAGGCAAATGTGGCTGGTTTGTCAGTGCCAAGTGCCTCCTGCAAACAGACATCAGCGACCTGGCCTGCTGAGTTCTGTTTCTCTGGGGAAAGGCCATCGTTCCTCTCCAGGGCCTGGGGGCTCGGAGTGGCCGGCTGCCTGCTGAAATTCCACATGGATCAGGATGCCTCCCAGATGAAAAATGCCCCCACAGGCACCTGTGGCTGGTTTGACAGTGCCAAGTGCCTCCTGCCAACTGACATCTGGAACCTGGCCTGGTGACTTTTGTTTCTCTGGGGAAAGGCCATGGTTCATATCCTGAGCCTGGTGTCCTGCAGTGGCCGGCTGCCTGCTGAAATTCCGAACGGACCAGGATGCCGCCCAGATGAAAGGTACCACCAGAGGCAACTGCGTCAGGTTTGACAGTGCCAAGTGCCTCCTGCAAACTGACATCAGGAACCTGGCCTGGTGACTTTTGTTTCTCTGGGGAAAGGCCATGATTCTTTTCCGGAGTACGGTGGCCCGGAGTGGCCGGCTGCCTGCTGAAATTCCAAAAGGATCAGGATGCCTCCCAGATGGAAAGTACCACCACAGGCAACTGTGGCTGGTTTGACAGTGCCAAGTGCCTCCTGCAAACTGACATCAGGAACCTGGCCTGGTGACTTTTGTTTCTCTGGGGAAAAGCCATGGTTCATGTCCAGGGCCTGGTGGCCCGGAGTGGCCGGCTGCCTGCTGAAATTCCGCACGGATCAGGATGCCTCCCAGACCGAAAGTACCACCCAAGGCAACTGTGGCTGGTTTGACAGTGCCAAGTGCCTCCTGCAAACTGACATCAGGAACCTGGCCTGGTGACTTTTGTTTCTCTGGGGAAAGGCCATGGTTCATGTCCAGGGCCTTGTGGCCAGGAGTGGCCGGCTGCCTGCTGAAATTCCGCACAGATGATGATACATCCCAGTTGCAAGGTGCCCCCACAGGCAACTGCGTCTGGTTTGACAGTGCCAAGTGCCACCTGCAAACTGACATCAGGAACCTGGCCTGGTGACTTTTGTTTCTCTGGGGAAAGGCCATTATTCTTGTCCGGGTCCCGGTGGCCCGGACTGGCAGGCTGCCTGCTGAAATTCCAAAAGGATCAGGATACCTCCCAGATGCAAGGTGCCCCCACAGGCAACTGCGGCTGGTTTGACAGTGCCAAGTGCCTCCTGCAAACTGACATCAGGAACCTGGCCTGGTGACTTTTGTTTCTCTGGGTAAAGGCCATGGTTCATGTCCAGGGCTTGGTGGCCCGGAGTGGCCGGCTGCCTGCTGAAATTCCAAATGGATCAGGATACCTCCCAGACCGAAAGTACCACCAGAGGCAACTGCGTCTGGTTTGACAGTGCCAAGTGCCTCCTGCAAACTGACATCAGGAACCTGGCCTGGTGACTTTTGTTTCTCTGGGGAAAGGCCATCATTCTTGTCCGGGGCCCAGAGTGGCCGGAGTGTCCGGCTGCCTGCTGAAATTCCACATGGATCAGGATGCCTCCCAGATGAAAAATGCCCCCACAGGCAACTGCGTCTGGTTTGACAGTGCCAAGTGCCTCCTGCAAACTGACATCAGGAACCTGGCCTGGTGACTTTTGTTTCTCTGGGGAAAGGCCATGGTTCATGTCCAGGGCCTTGTGGCCAGGAGTGGCCGGCTGCCTGCTGAAATTCCGCACGGATGAGGATACATCCCAGTTGCAAGGTGCCCCCACAGGCAACTGCGTCTGGTTTGACAGTGCCAAGTGCCACCTGCAAACTGACATCAGGAACCTGGCCTGGTGACTTTTGTTTCTCTGGGGAAAGGCCAACATTCTTTTCAGGGTACCGGTGGACGGAGTGGCCGACTGCCTGCTGAAATTCCGCACGGATCAGGATGCCTCCCAGACCGAAAGTACCACCCAAGGCAACTGTGGCTGGTTTGACAGTGCCAAGTGCCTCCTGCAAACTGACATCAGGAACCTGGCCTGGTGACTTTTATTTCTCTGGGGAAAGGCCATCATTCGTGTCCAGTGCCCCGCGGCCTGGAGTGGCCGGCTGCCTGCTGAAATTCCTCACGGTTGAGGATACCTCCCAGATGAAAGGTGCCCCCACAAGTAACTGTGGCTGGTTTGACAGTGCCAAGTGCCTCCTGCAAACTGACATCAGGAACCTGGCCTGCTGACTTTTGTTTCTCAGGGGAAAGGCCATGGTTCATGTCCAGGGCCTGGTAGCCCGGAGTGGCCGGCTGCCTGCTGAAATTCCATATGGATCAGGATGCCTCCCAGATGAAAAATGCCCCCAGAGGAAACTGCGTCAGGTTTGACAGTGCCAAGTGCCTCCTGCAAACTGACATCAGGAACCTGGCCTGGTGACTTTTGTTTCTCTGGGGAAAGGCCATGGTTCATGTCCAGGGCCTGGGGGCTCGGAGTGGCCGGCTGCCTGCTGAAATTCCGCATGGATCAGGATGCCTCCCAGATGAAAAATGCCCCCACAGGCAACTGCGTCTGGTTTGACAGTGCCAAGTGACTCCTGCAAACTGACATCAGGAACCTGGCCTGGTGACTTTTGTTTCTGTGTGTAAAGGCCATGATTCTTTTCCGGGGTACGGTGGCCCGGAGTGGCGGGCTGCCTGCTGAAATTCCGCACGGATCAGGATGCCTCCCAGACCGAAAGTACCACCCAAGGCAAATGTGGCTGGTTTGACAGTGCCAAGTGCCTCCTGCAAACAGACATCAGCGACCTGGCCTGCTGAGTTCTGTTTCTCTGGGGAAAGGCCATCGTTCCTCTCCAGGGCCTGGGGGCTCGGAGTGGCCGGCTGCCTGCTGAAATTCCGCACGGATCAGGATGCCTCCCAGACCGAAAGTACCACCACAGGCAAATGTGGCTGGTTTGACAGTGCCAAGTGCCTCCTGCCAACTGACATCTGGAACCTGGCCTGGTGACTTTTGTTTCTCTGGGGAAAGGCCATGGTTCATATCCTGAGCCTGGTGTCCTGGAGTGGCCGGCTGCCTGCTGAAATTCCGAACGGACCAGGATGCCGCCCAGATGAAAGGTACCACCAGAGGCAACTGCGTCAGGTTTGACAGTGCCAAGTGCCTCCTGCAAACTGACATCAGGAACCCGGCCTGGTGACTTTTGTTTCTCTGGGGAAAGGCCATGATTCTTTTCCGGAGTACGGTGGCCCGGAGTGGCCGGCTGCCTGCTGAAATTCCAAAAGGATCAGGATGCCTCCCAGACCGAAAGTACCACCCAAGGCAACTGTGGCTGGTTTGACAGTGCCAAGTGCCTCCTGCAAACAGACATCAGCGACCTGGCCTGCTGAGTTCTGTTTCTCTGGGGAAAGGCCATGGTTCATGTCCAGGGCCCGGTGGCTCGAGTGAGAGGCTGCCTGCTGAAATTCCAAACGGATCAGGATACCTCCCAGATCGAAAGTACCACCACAGGCAACTGTGGCTGGTTTGACAGTGCCAAGTGCCTCCTGCAAACTGACATCAGGAACCTGGCCTGGTGACTTTTGTTTCTCTGGGGAAAAGCCATGGTTCATGTCCAGGGCCTGGTGGCCCGGAGTGGCCGGCTGCCTGCTGAAATTCCGCACGGATCAGGATGCCTCCCAGACCGAAAGTACCACCCAAGGCAACTGTGGCTGGTTTGACAGTGCCAAGTGCCACCTGCAAACTGACATCAGGAACCTGGCCTGGTGACTTTTGTTTGTCTGGGGAAAGGCCATTATTCTTGTCCGGGTCCCGGTGGCCCGGACTGGCAGGCTGCCTGCTGAAATTCCAAAAGGATCAGGATACCTCCCAGATGCAAGGTGCCCCCACAGGCAACTGCGTCTGGTTTGACAGTGCCAAGTGCCTCCTGCAAACTGACATCAGGAACCTGGCCTGGTGACTTTTGTTTCTCTGTGGAAAGGCCATGGTTCATGTCCAGGGCTTGGTGGCCCGGAGTGGCCGGCTGCCTGCTGAAATTCCAAATGGATCAGGATACCTCCCAGACCGAAAGTACCACCAGAGGCAACTGTGGCTGGTTTGACAGTGCCAAGTGCCTCCTGCAAACTGACATCAGGAACCTGGCCTGGTGACTTTTGTTTCTCTGGGGAAAGGCCATCATTCTTGTCCGGGGCCCAGAGTGGCCGGAGTGTCCGGCTGCCTGCTGAAATTCCACATGGATCAGGATGCCTCCCAGATGAAAAATGCCCCCACAGGCAACTGCGTCTGGTTTGACAGTGCCAAGTGCCTCCTGCAAACTGACATCAGGAACCTGGCCTGGTGACTTTTGTTTCTCTGGGGAAAGGCCATGGTTCATGTCCAGGGCCTTGTGGCCAGGAGTGGCCGGCTGCCTGCTGAAATTCCGCACGGATGAGGATACATCCCAGTTGCAAGGTGCCCCCACAGGCAACTGCGTCTGGTTTGACAGTGCCAAGTGACTCCTGCAAACTGACATCAGGAACCTGGCCTGGTGACTTTTGTTTCTCTGGGGAAAGGCCAACATTCTTTTCAGGGTACCGGTGGACGGAGTGGCCGACTGCCTGCTGAAATTCCGCACGGATCAGGATGCCTCCCAGACCGAAAGTACCACCCAAGGCAACTGTGGCTGGTTTGACAGTGCCAAGTGCCTCCTGCAAACTGACATCAGGAACCTGGCCTGGTGACTTTTATTTCTCTGGGGAAAGGCCATCATTCGTGTCCAGTGCCCCGCGGCCTGGAGTGGCCGGCTGCCTGCTGAAATTCCTCACGGTTGAGGATACCTCCCAGATGAAAGGTGCCCCCACAAGTAACTGTGGCTGGTTTGACAGTGCCAAGTGCCTCCTGCAAACTGACATCAGGAACCTGGCCTGGTGACTTTTGTTTCTCAGGGGAAAGGCCATGGTTCATGTCCAGGGCCTGGTAGCCCGGAGTGGCCGGCTGCCTGCTGAAATTCCATATGGATCAGGATGCCTCCCAGATGAAAAATGCCCCCAGAGGAAACTGCGTCAGGTTTGACAGTGCCAAGTGCCTCCTGCAAACTGACATCAGGAACCTGGCCTGGTGACTTTTGTTTCTCTGGGGAAAGGCCATGGTTCATGTCCAGGGCCTGGGGGCTCGGAGTGGCCGGCTGCCTGCTGAAATTCCGCATGGATCAGGATGCCTCCCAGATGAAAAATGCCCCCACAGGCAACTGCGTCTGGTTTGACAGTGCCAAGTGACTCCTGCAAACTGACATCAGGAACCTGGCCTGGTGACTTTTGTTTCTGTGTGTAAAGGCCATGATTCTTTTCCGGGGTACGGTGGCCCGGAGTGGCGGGCTGCCTGCTGAAATTCCGCACGGATCAGGATGCCTCCCAGACCGAAAGTACCACCCAAGGCAAATGTGGCTGGTTTGACAGTGCCAAGTGCCTCCTGCAAACAGACATCAGCGACCTGGCCTGCTGAGTTCTGTTTCTCTGGGGAAAGGCCATCGTTCCTCTCCAGGGCCTGGGGGCTCGGAGTGGCCGGCTGCCTGCTGAAATTCCGCACGGATCAGGATGCCTCCCAGACCGAAAGTACCACCACAGGCAAATGTGGCTGGTTTGACAGTGCCAAGTGCCTCCTGCCAAATGACATCTGGAACCTGGCCTGGTGACTTTTGTTTCTCTGGGGAAAGGCCATGGTTCATATCCTGAGCCTGGTGTCCTGGAGTGGCCGGCTGCCTGCTGAAATTCCGAACGGACCAGGATGCTGCCCAGATGAAAGGTACCACCAGAGGCAACTGCGTCAGGTTTGACAGTGCCAAGTGCCTCCTGCAAACTGACATCAGGAACCTGGCCTGGTGACTTTTGTTTCTCTGGGGAAAGGCCATGATTCTTTTCCGGAGTACGGTGGCCCGGAGTGGCCGGCTGCCTGCTGAAATTCCAAAAGGATCAGGATGCCTCCCAGACCGAAAGTACCACCCAAGGCAAATGTGGCTGGTTTGACAGTGCCAAGTGCCTCCTGCAAACAGACATCAGCGACCTGGCCTGCTGAGTTCTGTTTCTCTGGGGAAAGGCCATGGTTCATGTCCAGGGCCCGGTGGCTCGAGTGAGAGGCTGCCTGCTGAAATTCCAAACGGATCAGGATACCTCCCAGATCGAAAGTACCACCACAGGCAACTGTGGCTGGTTTGACAGTGCCAAGTGCCTCCTGCAAACTGACATCAGGAACCTGGCCTGGTGACTTTTGTTTCTCTGGGGAAAAGCCATGGTTCATGTCCAGGGCCTGGTGGCCCGGAGTGGCCGGCTGCCTGCTGAAATTCCGCACGGATCAGGATGCCTCCCAGACCGAAAGTACCACCCAAGGCCACTGTGGCTGGTTTGACAGTGCCAAGTGCCTCCTGCAAACTGACATCAGGAACCTGGCCTGGTGACTTTTGTTTCTCTGGGGAAAGGCCATGGTTCATGTCCAGGGCCTTGTGGCCAGGAGTGGCCGGCTGCCTGCTGAAATTCCGCACGGATGAGGATACATCCCAGTTGCAAGGTGCCCCCACAGGCAACTGCGTCTGGTTTGACAGTGCCAAGTGCCACCTGCAAACTGACATCAGGAACCTGGCCTGGTGACTTTTGTTTGTCTGGGGAAAGGCCATTATTCTTGTCCGGGTCCCGGTGGCCCGGACTGGCAGGCTGCCTGCTGAAATTCCAAAAGGATCAGGATACCTCCCAGATGCAAGGTGCCCCCACAGGCAACTGCGGCTGGTTTGACAGTGCCAAGTGCCTCCTGCAAACTGACATCAGGAACCTGGACTGGTGACTTTTGTTTCTCTGGGGAAAGGCCATGGTTCATGTCCAGGGCTTGGTGGCCCGGAGTGGCCGGCTGCCTGCTGAAATTCCAAATGGATCAGGATACCTCCCAGACCGAAAGTACCACCAGAGGCAACTGTGGCTGGTTTGACAGTGCCAAGTGCCTCCTGCAAACTGACATCAGGAACCTGGCCTGGTGACTTTTGTTTCTCTGGGGAAAGGCCATCATTCTTGTCCGGGGCCAAAGAGTGGCCGGAGTGTCCGGCTGCCTGCTGAAATTCCACATGGATCAGGATGCCTCCCAGATGAAAAATGCCCCCACAGGCAACTGCGTCTGGTTTGACAGTGCCAAGTGCCTCCTGCAAACTGACATCAGGAACCTGGCCTGGTGACTTTTGTTTCTCTGGGGAAAGGCCATGGTTCATGTCCAGGGCCTTGTGGCCAGGAGTGGCCGGCTGCCTGCTGAAATTCCGCACGGATGAGGATACATCCCAGTTGCAAGGTGCCCCCACAGGCAACTGCGTCTGGTTTGACAGTGCCAAGTGCCACCTGCAAACTGACATCAGGAACCTGGCCTGGTGACTTTTGTTTCTCTGGGGAAAGGCCAACATTCTTTTCAGGGTACCGGTGGACGGAGTGGCCGACTGCCTGCTGAAATTCCGCACGGATCAGGATGCCTCCCAGACCGAAAGTACCACCCAAGGCAACTGTGGCTGCTTTGACAGTGCCAAGTGCCTCCTGCAAACTGACATCAGGAACCTGGCCTGGTGACTTTTATTTCTCTGGGGAAAGGCCATCATTCGTGTCCAGTGCCCCGCGGCCTGGAGTGGCCGGCTGCCTGCTGAAATTCCTCACGGTTGAGGATACCTCCCAGATGAAAGGTGCCCCCACAAGTAACTGTGGCTGGTTTGACAGTGCCAAGTGCCTCCTGCAAACTGACATCAGGAACCTGGCCTGCTGACTTTTGTTTCTCAGGGGAAAGGCCATGGTTCATGTCCAGGGCCTGGTAGCCCGGAGTGGCCGGCTGCCTGCTGAAATTCCATATGGATCAGGATGCCTCCCAGATGAAAAATGCCCCCAGAGGAAACTGCGTCAGGTTTGACAGTGCCAAGTGCCTCCTGCAAACTGACATCAGGAACCTGGCCTGGTGACTTTTGTTTCTCTGGGGAAAGGCCATGTTTCATGTCCAGGGCCTGGGGGCTCGGAGTGGCCGGCTGCCTGCTGAAATTCCGCATGGATCAGGATGCCTCCCAGATGAAAAATGCCCCCACAGGCAACTGCGTCTGGTTTGACAGTGCCAAGTGCCTCCTGCAAACTGACATCAGGAACCTGGCCTGGTGACTTTTGTTTCTGTGTGTAAAGGCCATCATTCTTT
Organism: Passer domesticus; assembly: GCF_036417665.1. NCBI lineage: Eukaryota > Metazoa > Chordata > Aves > Passeriformes > Passeridae > Passer > Passer domesticus. Next base: position 63,115,817 of record NC_087474.1, read on the forward strand.
TCCAGGGTACGGTGGCCCGGAGTGGCCGGCTGCCTGCTGAAATTCCAAAAGGATCAGGATGACTCCCAGACCGAAAGTACCACCCAAGGCAAATGTGGCTGGTTTGACAGTGCCAAGTGCCTCCTGCAAACAGACATCAGCGACCTGGCCTGCTGAGTTCTGTTTCTCAGGGGAAAGGCCATGGTTCCTCTCCAGGGCCCGGTGGCTCGAGTGGCAGGCTGCCTGCTGAAATTCCACATGGATCAGGATGCCTCCCAGATGAAAGGTGCCCCCACAGGCAACTGTGGCTGGTTTGACAGTGCCAAGTGCCACCTGCAAACTGACATCAGGAACCTGGCCTGGTGACTTTTGTTTCTCTGGGGAAAGGCCTACATTCTTTTCTGGGTACCGGTGGACGGAGTGGCCGACTGCCTGCTGAAATTCTGCACGGATCAGGATGCCTCCCAGACCGAAAGTACCACCCAAGGCAACTGCGGCTGGTTTGACAGTGCCAAGTGCCTCCTGCAAACTGACATCAGGAACCTGGCCTGGTGACTTTTGTTTCTCTGGGTAAAGGCCATGGTTCAGGTCCAGGGCCTTGTGGCCAGGAGTGGCCGGCTGCCTGCTGAAATTCCGCACGGATGAGGATACATGCCAGTTGCAAGGTGCCCCCACAGGCAACTGTGGCTGGTTTGACAGTGCCAAGTGCCTCCTGCAAACTGACATCAGGAACCTGGCCTGGTGACTTTTGTTTCTCTGGGGAAAGGCCATGGTTCATGTCCAGGGCCTTGTGGCCAGGAGTGGCCGGCTGCCTGCTGAAATTCCGCACGGATGAGGATACATCCCAGTTGCAAGGTGCCCCCACAGGCAACTGCGTCTGGTTTGACAGTGCCAAGTGCCTCCTGCAAACTGACATCAGGAACCTGGCCTGGTGTTTTTTGTTTCTCTGGGGAAAGGCCATGGTTCATGTCCAGGGCCTTGTGACCAGGATTGGCCGACTGCCTGCTGAAATTCCGCACGGATGAGGATACATCCCAGTTGCAAGGTGCCCCCACAGGCAACTGCGTCTGGTTTGACAGTGCCAAGTGCCACCTGCAAACTGACATCAGGAACCTGGCCTGGTGACTTTTGTTTCTCTGGGGAAAGGCCAACATTCTTTTCCGGGTACCGGTGGACGGAGTGGCCGGCTACCTGCTGAAATTCCGCACGGATCAGGATGCCTCCCAGACCGAAAGTACCACCCAAGGCAACTGTGGCTGGTTTGACAGTGCCAAGTGCCTCCTGCAAACTGACATCAGGAACCTGGCCTGGTGACTTTTATTTCTCTGGGGAAAGGCCATCATTCGTGTCCAGTGCCTCGCGGCCTGGAGTGGCCGGCTGCCTGCTGAAATTCCTCACGGTTGAGGATACCTCCCAGATGAAAGGTGCCCCCACAAGTAACTGTGGCTGGTTTGACAGTGCCAAGTGCCTCCTGCAAACTGACATCAGGAACCTGGCCTGGTGACTTTTGTTTCTCTGGGGAAAGTCCATGGTTCATGTCCATGGCCTGGGGGCCCCAGAGTGGCAGGCTGCCGGCTGAAATTCTGCATGGATCAGGATGCCGCCGAGATGGAACGTGCCCCCAGAGGCAACTGTGGCTGGTTTGACAGTGCCAAGTGCCTCCTGCAAACTGACATCAGGAACCTGGCCTGCTGACTTTTGTTTCTCTGGGGAAAGGCCATGGTTCATGTCCAGGGCCTGGTAGCCTGGAGTGGCCGGCTGCCTGCTGAAATTCCATATGGATCAGGATGCCTCCCAGATGAAAAATGCCCCCAGAGGAAACTGCGTCAGGTTTGACAGTGCCAAGTGCCTCCTGCAAACTGACATCAGGAACCTGGCCTGGTGACTTTTGTTTCTCTGGGGAAAGGCCATGTTTCATGTCCAGGGCCTGGGGGCTCGGAGTGGCCGGCTGCCTGCTGAAATTCCGCATGGATCAGGATGCCTCCCAGATGAAAAATGCCCCCACAGGCAACTGCGTCTGGTTTGACAGTGCCAAGTGCCACCTGCAAACTGACATCAGGAACCTGGCCTGGTGACTTTTGTTTCTGTGTGTAAAGGCCATCATTCTTTTCCAGGGTACGGTGGCCCGGAGTGGCGGGCTGCCTGCTGAAATTCCGCACGGATCAGGATGCCTCCCAGACCGAAAGTACCACCCAAGGCAAATGTGGCTGGTTTGACAGTGCCAAGTGCCTCCTGCAAACAGACATCAGCGACCTGGCCTGCTAAGTTCTGTTTCTCTGGGGAAAGGCCATCGTTCCTCTCCAGGGCCCGGTGGCTCGAGTGGCCGGCTGCCTGCTGAAATTCTGCATGGATCAGGATGCCGCCGAGATGGAAGGTGCCACCACAGGCAACTGTGGCTGGTTTGACAGTGCCAAGTGCCTCCTGCAAACTGACATCAGGAACCTGGCCTGGTGACTTTTGTTTCTCTGGGGAAAAGCCATGGTTCATGTCCAGGGCCTGGTGGCCCGGAGTGGCCGGCTGCCTGCTGAAATTCCGCACGGATCAGGATGCCTCCCAGACCGAAAGTACCACCCAAGGCAACTGTGGCTGGTTTGACAGTGCCAAGTGCCTCCTGCAAACTGACATCAGGAACCTGGCCTGGTGACTTTTGTTTCTCTGGGGAAAGGCCATGGTTCATGTCCAGGGCCTTGTGGCCAGGAGTGGCCGGCTGCCTGCTGAAATTCCGCACGGATGAGGATACATCCCAGTTGCAAGGTGCCCCCACAGGCAACTGCGTCTGGTTTGACAGTGCCAAGTGCCACCTGCAAACTGACATCAGGAACCTGGCCTGGTGACTTTTGTTTGTCTGGGGAAAGGCCATTATTCTTGTCCGGGTCCCGGTGGCCCGGACTGGCAGGCTGCCTGCTGAAATTCCAAAAGGATCAGGATACCTCCCAGATGCAAGGTGCCCCCACAGGCAACTGCGGCTGGTTTGACAGTGCCAAGTGCCTCCTGCAAACTGACATCAGGAACCTGGACTGGTGACTTTTGTTTCTCTGGGGAAAGGCCATGGTTCATGTCCAGGGCTTGGTGGCCCGCAGTGGCCGGCTGCCTGCTGAAATTCCAAATGGATCAGGATACCTCCCAGACCGAAAGTACCACCAGAGGCAACTGTGGCTGGTTTGACAGTGCCAAGTGCCTCCTGCAAACTGACATCAGGAACCTGGCCTGGTGACTTTTGTTTCTCTGGGGAAAGGCCATCATTCTTGTCTGGGGCCCAGAGTGGCCGGAGTGTCCGGCTGCCTGCTGAAATTCCACATGGATCAGGATGCCTCCCAGATGAAAAATGCCCCCACAGGCAACTGCGTCTGGTTTGACAGTGCCAAGTGCCTCCTGCAAACTGACATCAGGAACCTGGCCTGGTGACTTTTGTTTCTCTGGGGAAAGGCCATGGTTCATGTCCAGGGCCTTGTGGCCAGGAGTGGCCGGCTGCCTGCTGAAATTCCGCACGGATGAGGATACGTCCCAGTTGCAAGGTGCCCCCACAGGCAACTGCGTCTGGTTTGACAGTGCCAAGTGCCACCTGCAAACTGACATCAGGAACCTGGCCTGGTGACTTTTGTTTCTCTGGGGAAAGGCCAACATTCTTTTCAGGGTACCGGTGGACGGAGTGGCCGACTGCCTGCTGAAATTCCGCACGGATCAGGATGCCTCCCAGACCGAAAGTACCACCCAAGGCAACTGTGGCTGGTTTGACAGTGCCAAGTGCCTCCTGCAAACTGACATCAGGAACCTGGCCTGGTGACTTTTATTTCTCTGGGGAAAGGCCATCATTCGTGTCCAGTGCCCCGCGGCCTGGAGTGGCCGGCTGCCTGCTGAAATTCCTCACGGTTGAGGATACCTCCCAGATGAAAGGTGCCCCCACAAGTAACTGTGGCTGGTTTGACAGTGCCAAGTGCCTCCTGCAAACTGACATCAGGAACCTGGCCTGGTGACTTTTGTTTCTCTGGGGAAAGTCCATGGTTCATGTCCATGGCCTGGGGGCCCCAGAGTGGCAGGCTGCCGGCTGAAATTCTGCATGGATCAGGATGCCGCCGAGATGGAAGGTGCCCCCAGAGGCAACTGTGGCTGGTTTGACAGTGCCAAGTGCCTCCTGCAAACTGACATCAGGAACCTGGCCTGCTGACTTTTGTTTCTCAGGGGAAAGGCCATGGTTCATGTCCAGGGCCTGGTAGCCCGGAGTGGCCGGCTGCCTGCTGAAATTCCATATGGATCAGGATGCCTCCCAGATGAAAAATGCCCCCAGAGGAAACTGCGTCAGGTTTGACAGTGCCAAGTGCCTCCTGCAAACTGACATCAGGAACCTGGCCTGGTGACTTTTGTTTCTCTGGGGAAAGGCCATGTTTCATGTCCAGGTCCTGGGGGCTCGGAGTGGCCGGCTGCCTGCTGAAATTCCGCATGGATCAGGATGCCTCCCAGATGAAAAATGCCCCCACAGGCAACTGCGTCTGGTTTGACAGTGCCAAGTGCCTCCTGCAAACTGACATCAGGAACCTGGCCTGGTGACTTTTGTTTCTGTGTGTAAAGGCCATCATTCTTTTCCAGGGTACGGTGGCCCGGAGTGGCCGGCTGCCTGCTGAAATTCCGCACGGATCAGGATGACTCCCAGACCGAAAGTACCACCCAAGGCAAATGTGGCTGGTTTGACAGTGCCAAGTGCCTCCTGCAAACAGACATCAGCGACCTGGCCTGCTGAGTTCTGTTTCTCTGGGGAAAGGCCATGGTTCCTCTCCAGGGCCCGGTGGCTCGAGTGGCAGGCTGCCTGCTGAAATTCCACATGGATCAGGATGCCTCCCAGATGAAAGGTGCCCCCACAGGCAACTGTGGCTGGTTTGACAGTGCCAAGTGCCACCTGCAAACTGACATCAGGAACCTGGCCTGGTGACTTTTGTTTCTCTGGGGAAAGTCCATGGTTCATGTCCATGGCCTGGGGGCCCCAGAGTGGCAGGCTGCCGGCTGAAATTCTGCATGGATCAGGATGCCGCCGAGATGGAAGGTGCCCCCAGAGGCAACTGTGGCTGGTTTGACAGTGCCAAGTGCCTCCTGCAAACTGACATCAGGAACCTGGCCTGCTGACTTTTGTTTCTCAGGGGAAAGGCCATGGTTCATGTCCAGGGCCTGGTAGCCCGGAGTGGCCGGCTGCCTGCTGAAATTCCATATGGATCAGGATGCCTCCCAGATGAAAAATGCCCCCAGAGGAAACTGCGTCAGGTTTGACAGTGCCAAGTGCCTCCTGCAAACTGACATCAGGAACCTGGCCTGGTGACTTTTGTTTCTCTGGGGAAAGGCCATGTTTCATGTCCAGGGCCTGGGGGCTCGGAGTGGCCGGCTGCCTGCTGAAATTCCGCATGGATCAGGATGCCTCCCAGATGAAAAATGCCCCCACAGGCAACTGCGTCTGGTTTGACAGTGCCAAGTGCCTCCTGCAAACTGACATCAGGAACCTGGCCTGGTGACTTTTGTTTCTGTGTGTAAAGGCCATCATTCTTTTCCAGGGTACGGTGGCCCGGAGTGGCCGGCTGCCTGCTGAAATTCCGCACGGATCAGGATGACTCCCAGACCGAAAGTACCACCCAAGGCAAATGTGGCTGGTTTGACAGTGCCAAGTGCCTCCTGCAAACAGACATCAGCGACCTGGCCTGCTGAGTTCTGTTTCTCTGGGGAAAGGCCATGGTTCCTCTCCAGGGCCCGGTGGCTCGAGTGGCAGGCTGCCTGCTGAAATTCCACATGGATCAGGATGCCTCCCAGATGAAAGGTGCCCCCACAGGCAACTGTGGCTGGTTTGACAGTGCCAAGTGCCACCTGCAAACTGACATCAGGAACCTGGCCTGGTGACTTTTGTTTCTCTGGGGAAAGGCCAACATTCTTTTCCGGGTACCGGTGGACGGAGTGGCCGACTGCCTGCTGAAATTCTGCACGGATCAGGATGCCTCCCAGACCGAAAGTACCACCCAAGGCAACTGCGGCTGGTTTGACAGTGCCAAGTGCCTCCTGCAAACTGACATCAGGAACCTGGCCTGGTGACTTTTGTTTCTCTGGGTAAAGGCCATGGTTCAGGTCCAGGGCCTTGTGGCCAGGAGTGGCCGGCTGCCTGCTGAAATTCCGCACGGATGAGGATACATGCCAGTTGCAAGGTGCCCCCACAGGCAACTGTGGCTGGTTTGACAGTGCCAAGTGCCTCCTGCAAACTGACATCAGGAACCTGGCCTGGTGACTTTTGTTTCTCTGGGGAAAGGCCATGGTTCATGTCCAGGGCCTTGTGGCCAGGAGTGGCCGGCTGCCTGCTGAAATTCCGCACGGATGAGGATACATACCAGTTGCAAGGTGCCCCCACAGGCAACTGCGTCTGGTTTGACAGTGCCAAGTGCCTCCTGCAAACTGACATCAGGAACCTGGCCTGGTGTTTTTTGTTTCTCTGGGGAAAGGCCATGGTTCATGTCCAGGGCCTTGTGGCCAGGAGTGGCCGGCTGCCTGCTGAAATTCCGCACGGATGAGGATACATCCCAGTTGCAAGGTGCCCCCACAGGCAACTGCGTCTGGTTTGACAGTGCCAAGTGCCACCTGCAAACTGACATCAGGAACCTGGCCTGGTGACTTTTGTTTCTCTGGGGAAAGGCCAACATTCTTTTCCGGGTACCGGTGGACGGAGTGGCCGGCTGCCTGCTGAAATTCCAAAAGGATCAGGATGCCTCCCAGACCGAAAGTACCACCCAAGGCAACTGTGGCTGGTTTGACAGTGCCAAGTGCCTCCTGCAAACAGACATCAGCGACCTGGCCAGCTAAGTTCTGTTTCTCTGGGGAAAGGCCATCGTTCCTCTCCAGGGCCCGGTGGCTCGAGTGGCAGGCTGCCTGCTGAAATTCCACATGGATCAGGAGGCCTCCCAGATGAAAGGTGCCCCCACAGGCAACTGTGGCTGGTTTGACAGTGCCAAGTGCCTCCTGCAAACTGACATCAGGAACCTGGCCTGGTGACTTTTATTTCTCTGGGTAAAGGCCATCATTCTTGTCCAGTGCCCCGCGGCTTGGAGTGGCCGGCTGCCTGCTGAAATTCCTCACGGTTGAGGATACCTCCCAGATGAAAGGTGCCCCCACAGGTAACTGTGGCTGGTTTGACACTGCCAAGTGCCTCCTGCAAACTGACATCAGGAACCTGGCCTGCTGACTTTTGTTTCTCTGGGGAAAGTCCATGGTTCATGTCCATGGCCTGGGGGCCCGGAGTGGCCGGCTGCCTGCTGAAATTCTGCATGGATCAGGATGCCGCCGAGATGGAAGGTGCCACCACAGGCAACTGTGGCTGGTTTGACAGTGCCAAGTGCCTCCTGCAAACTGACATCAGGAACCTGGCCTGGTGACTTTTGTTTCTCTGGGGAAAAGCCATGGTTCATGTCCAGGGCCTGGTGGCCCGGAGTGGCCGGCTGCCTGCTGAAATTCCGCACGGATCAGGATGCCTCCCAGACCGAAAGTACCACCCAAGGCAACTGTGGCTGGTTTGACAGTGCCAAGTGCCTCCTGCAAACTGACATCAGGAACCTGGCCTGGTGACTTTTGTTTCTCTGGGGAAAGGCCATGGTTCATGTCCAGGGCCTTGTGGCCAGGAGTGGCCGGCTGCCTGCTGAAATTCCGCACGGATGAGGATACATCCCAGTTGCAAGGTGCCCCCACAGGCAACTGCGTCTGGTTTGACAGTGCCAAGTGCCACCTGCAAACTGACATCAGGAACCTGGCCTGGTGACTTTTGTTTGTCTGGGGAAAGGCCATTATTCTTGTCCGGGTCCCGGTGGCCCGGACTGGCAGGCTGCCTGCTGAAATTCCAAAAGGATCAGGATACCTCCCAGATGCAAGGTGCCCCCACAGGCAACTGCGGCTGGTTTGACAGTGCCAAGTGCCTCCTGCAAACTGACATCAGGAACCTGGCCTGGTGACTTTTGTTTCTCTGGGGAAAGGCCATGGTTCATGTCCAGGGCTTGGTGGCCCGCAGTGGCCGGCTGCCTGCTGAAATTCCAAATGGATCAGGATACATCCCAGACCGAAAGTACCACCAGAGGCAACTGTGGCTGGTTTGACAGTGCCAAGTGCCTCCTGCAAACTGACATCAGGAACCTGGCCTGGTGACTTTTGTTTCTCTGGGGAAAGGCCATCATTCTTGTCCGGGGCCCAGAGTGGCCGGAGTGTCCGGCTGCCTGCTGAAATTCCACATGGATCAGGATGCCTCCCAGATGAAAAATGCCCCCACAGGCAACTGCGTCTGGTTTGACAGTGCCAAGTGCCTCCTGCAAACTGACATCAGGAACCTGGCCTGGTGACTTTTGTTTCTCTGGGGAAAGGCCATGGTTCATGTCCAGGGCCTTGTGGCCAGGAGTGGCCGGCTGCCTGCTGAAATTCCGCACGGATGAGGATACATCCCAGTTGCAAGGTGCCCCCACAGGCAACTGCGGCTGGTTTGACAGTGCCAAGTGCCACCTGCAAACTGACATCAGGAACCTGGCCTGGTGACTTTTGTTTCTCTGGGGAAAGGCCAACATTCTTTTCAGGGTACCGGTGGACGGAGTGGCCGACTGCCTGCTGAAATTCCGCACGGATCAGGATGCCTCCCAGACCGAAAGTACCACCCAAGGCAACTGTGGCTGGTTTGACAGTGCCAAGTGCCTCCTGCAAACTGACATCAGGAACCTGGCCTGGTGACTTTTATTTCTCTGGGGAAAGGCCATCATTCGTGTCCAGTGCCCCGCGGCCTGGAGTGGCCGGCTGCCTGCTGAAATTCCTCACGGTTGAGGATACCTCCCAGATGAAAGGTGCCCCCACAAGTAACTGTGGCTGGTTTGACAGTGCCAAGTGCCTCCTGCAAACTGACATCAGGAACCTGGCCTGGTGACTTTTGTTTCTCTGGGGAAAGGCCAACATTCTTTTCCGGGTACCGGTGGACGGAGTGGCCGGCTGCCTGCTGAAATTCCAAAAGGATCAGGATGCCTCCCAGACCGAAAGTACCACCCAAGGCAACTGTGGCTGGTTTGACAGTGCCAAGTGCCTCCTGCAAACAGACATCAGCGACCTGGCCAGCTAAGTTCTGTTTCTCTGGGGAAAGGCCATCGTTCCTCTCCAGGGCCCGGTGGCTCGAGTGGCAGGCTGCCTGCTGAAATTCCACATGGATCAGGAGGCCTCCCAGATGAAAGGTGCCCCCACAGGCAACTGTGGCTGGTTTGACAGTGCCAAGTGCCTCCTGCAAACTGACATCAGGAACCTGGCCTGGTGACTTTTATTTCTCTGGGTAAAGGCCATCATTCTTGTCCAGTGCCCCGCGGCTTGGAGTGGCCGGCTGCCTGCTGAAATTCCTCACGGTTGAGGATACCTCCCAGATGAAAGGTGCCCCCACAGGTAACTGTGGCTGGTTTGACACTGCCAAGTGCCTCCTGCAAACTGACATCAGGAACCTGGCCTGCTGACTTTTGTTTCTCTGGGGAAAGTCCATGGTTCATGTCCATGGCCTGGGGGCCCGGAGTGGCCGGCTGCCTGCTGAAATTCTGCATGGATCAGGATGCCGCCGAGATGGAAGGTGCCACCACAGGCAACTGTGGCTGGTTTGACAGTGCCAAGTGCCTCCTGCAAACTGACATCAGGAACCTGGCCTGGTGACTTTTGTTTCTCTGGGGAAAAGCCATGGTTCATGTCCAGGGCCTGGTGGCCCGGAGTGGCCGGCTGCCTGCTGAAATTCCGCACGGATCAGGATGCCTCCCAGACCGAAAGTACCACCCAAGGCAACTGTGGCTGGTTTGACAGTGCCAAGTGCCTCCTGCAAACTGACATCAGGAACCTGGCCTGGTGACTTTTGTTTCTCTGGGGAAAGGCCATGGTTCATGTCCAGGGCCTTGTGGCCAGGAGTGGCCGGCTGCCTGCTGAAATTCCGCACGGATGAGGATACATCCCAGTTGCAAGGTGCCCCCACAGGCAACTGCGTCTGGTTTGACAGTGCCAAGTGCCACCTGCAAACTGACATCAGGAACCTGGCCTGGTGACTTTTGTTTGTCTGGGGAAAGGCCATTATTCTTGTCCGGGTCCCGGTGGCCCGGACTGGCAGGCTGCCTGCTGAAATTCCAAAAGGATCAGGATACCTCCCAGATGCAAGGTGCCCCCACAGGCAACTGCGGCTGGTTTGACAGTGCCAAGTGCCTCCTGCAAACTGACATCAGGAACCTGGACTGGTGACTTTTGTTTCTCTGGGGAAAGGCCATGGTTCATGTCCAGGGCTTGGTGGCCCGCAGTGGCCGGCTGCCTGCTGAAATTCCAAATGGATCAGGATACATCCCAGACCGAAAGTACCACCAGAGGCAACTGTGGCTGGTTTGACAGTGCCAAGTGCCTCCTGCAAACTGACATCAGGAACCTGGCCTGGTGACTTTTGTTTCTCTGGGGAAAGGCCATCATTCTTGTCCGGGGCCCAGAGTGGCCGGAGTGTCCGGCTGCCTGCTGAAATTCCACATGGATCAGGATGCCTCCCAGATGAAAAATGCCCCCACAGGCAACTGCGTCTGGTTTGACAGTGCCAAGTGCCTCCTGCAAACTGACATCAGGAACCTGGCCTGGTGACTTTTGTTTCTCTGGGGAAAGGCCATGGTTCATGTCCAGGGCCTTGTGGCCAGGAGTGGCCGGCTGCCTGCTGAAATTCCGCACGGATGAGGATACATCCCAGTTGCAAGGTGCCCCCACAGGCAACTGCGTCTGGTTTGACAGTGCCAAGTGCCACCTGCAAACTGACATCAGGAACCTGGCCTGGTGACTTTTGTTTCTCTGGGGAAAGGCCAACATTCTTTTCAGGGTACCGGTGGACGGAGTGGCCGACTGCCTGCTGAAATTCCGCACGGATCAGGATGCCTCCCAGACCGAAAGTACCACCCAAGGCAACTGTGGCTGGTTTGACAGTGCCAAGTGCCTCCTGCAAACTGACATCAGGAACCTGGCCTGGTGACTTTTATTTCTCTGGGGAAAGGCCATCATTCGTGTCCAGTGCCCCGCGGCCTGGAGTGGCCGGCTGCCTGCTGAAATTCCTCACGGTTGAGGATACCTCCCAGATGAAAGGTGCCCCCACAAGTAACTGTGGCTGGTTTGACAGTGCCAAGTGCCTCCTGCAAACTGACATCAGGAACCTGGCCTGGTGACTTTTGTTTCTCTGGGGAAAGTCCATGGTTCATGTCCATGGCCTGGGGGCCCCAGAGTGGCAGGCTGCCGTCTGAAATTCTGCATGGATCAGGATGCCGCCGAGATGGAAGGTGCCCCCAGAGGCAACTGTGGCTGGTTTGACAGTGCCAAGTGCCTCCTGCAAACTGACATCAGGAACCTGGCCTGCTGACTTTTGTTTCTCAGGGGAAAGGCCATGGTTCATGTCCAGGGCCTGGTAGCCCGGAGTGGCCGGCTGCCTGCTGAAATTCCATATGGATCAGGATGCCTCCCAGATGAAAAATGCCCCCAGAGGAAACTGCGTCAGGTTTGACAGTGCCAAGTGCCTCCTGCAAACTGACATCAGGAACCTGGCCTGGTGACTTTTGTTTCTCTGGGGAAAGGCCATGGTTCATGTCCAGGGCCTGGGGGCTCGGAGTGGCCGGCTGCCTGCTGAAATTCCGCATGGATCAGGATGCCTCCCAGATGAAAAATGCCCCCACAGGCAACTGCGTCTGGTTTGACAGTGCCAAGTGCCTCCTGCAAACTGACATCAGGAACCTGGCCTGGTGACTTTTGTTTCTGTGTGTAAAGGCCATCATTCTTTTCCAGGGTACGGTGGCCCGGAGTGGCCGGCTGCCTGCTGAAATTCCGCACGGATCAGGATGACTCCCAGACCGAAAGTACCACCCAAGGCAAATGTGGCTGGTTTGACAGTGCCAAGTGCCTCCTGCAAACAGACATCAGCGACCTGGCCTGCTGAGTTCTGTTTCTCTGGGGAAAGGCCATGGTTCCTCTCCAGGGCCCGGTGGCTCGAGTGGCAGGCTGCCTGCTGAAATTCCACATGGATCAGGATGCCTCCCAGATGAAAGGTGCCCCCACAGGCAACTGTGGCTGGTTTGACAGTGCCAAGTGCCACCTGCAAACTGACATCAGGAACCTGGCCTGGTGACTTTTGTTTCTCTGGGGAAAGGCCAACATTCTTTTCCGGGTACCGGTGGACGGAGTGGCCGACTGCCTGCTGAAATTCTGCATGGATCAGGATGCCTCCCAGACCGAAAGTACCACCCAAGGCAACTGCGGCTGGTTTGACAGTGCCAAGTGCCTCCTGCAAACTGACATCAGGAACCTGGCCTGGTGACTTTTGTTTCTCTGGGTAAAGGCCATGGTTCAGGTCCAGGGCCTTGTGGCCAGGAGTGGCCGGCTGCCTGCTGAAATTCCGCACGGATGAGGATACATCCCAGTTGCAAGGTGCCCCCACAGGCAACTGTGGCTGGTTTGACAGTGCCAAGTGCCTCCTGCCAACTGACATCTGGAACCTGGCCTGGTGACTTTTGTTTCTCTGGGGAAAGGCCATGGTTCATATCCTGAGCCTGGTGTCCTGGAGTGGCCGGCTGCCTGCTGAAATTCCTCACGGTTGAGGATACCTCCCAGATGAAAGGTGCCCCCACAGGTAACTGTGGCTGGTTTGACAGTGCCAAGTGCCTCCTGCAAACTGACATCAGGAACCTGGCCTGCTGACTTTTGTTTCTCTGGGGAAAGGCCGTGGTTCATGTCCATGGCCTGGGGGCCCGGAGTGGCCGGCTGCCTGCTGAAATTCTGCATGGATCCGGATGCCGCCGAGATGGAAGGTGCCACCACAGGCAACTGTGGCTGGTTTGACACTGCCAAGTGCCTCCTGCAAACTGACATCAGGAACCTGGCCTGGTGACTTTTGTTTCTCTGGGGAAAGGCCATGGTTCATGTCCAGGGCCTGGTAGCCCGGAGTGGCCGGCTGCCTGCTGAAATTCCACATGGATCAGGATGCCTCCCAGATGAAAAATGCCCCCAGAGGAAACTGAGTCAGGTTTGACAGTGCCAAGTGCCTCCTGCAAACTGACATCAGGAACCTGACCTGGTGACTTTTGTTTCTCTGGGGAAAGGCCATGGTTCATGTCCAGGGCCTGGGGGCTCGGAGTGGCCGGCTGCCTGCTGAAATTCCGCATGGATCAGGATGCCTCTCACATGAGAAATGCCCCCACAGGCACCTGTGGCTGGTTTGACAGTGCCAAGTGCCTCCTGCCAACTGACATCTGGAACCTGGCCTGGTGACTTTTGTTTCTCTGGGGAAAGGCCATGGTTTATATCCTGAGCCTGGTGTCCTGGAGTGGCCGGCAGCCTGCTGAAATTCTGGACGGACCAGGATGCCGCCCAGATGAAAGGTACCACCAGAGGCAACTGCGTCTGGTTTGACAGTGCCAAGTGCCTCCTGCAAACTGACATCAGGAACCTGGCCTGGTGACTTTTGTTTCTCTGGGGAAAGGCCATGATTCTTTTCCGGGGTACGGTGGCCCGGAGTGGCCGGCTGCCTGCTGAAATTCCAAAAGGATCAGGATGCCTCCCAGACCGAAAGTACCACCCAAGGCAACTGTGGCTAGTTTGACCGTGCCAAGTGCCTCCTGCAAACAGACATCAGCGACCTGGCCTGCTGAGTTCTGTTTCTCTGGGGAAAGGCCATCGTTCCTCTCCAGGGCCCGGTGGCTCGAGTGGCAGGCTGCATGCTGAAATTCCACATGGATCAGGAGGCCTCCCAGATGAAAGGTGCCCCCACAGGCAACTGTGGCTGGTTTGACAGTGCCAAGTGCCTCCTGCAAACTGACATCAGGAACCTGGCCTGGTGACTTTTATTTCTCTGGGTAAAGGCCATCATTCGTGTCCAGTGCGCCGCGGCCTGGAGTGGCCGGCTGCCTGCTGAAATTCCTCACGGTTGAGGATACCTCCCAGATGAAAGGTGCCCCCACAGGTAACTGTGGCTGGTTTGACAGTGCCAAGTGCCTCCTGCAAACTGACATCAGGAACCTGGCCTGGTGACTTTTGTTTCTCTGGGGAAAGGCCATGGTTCATGTCCAGGGCCTGGGGGCTCGGAGTGGCCGGCTGCCTGCTGAAATTCCGCATGGATCAGGATGCCTCCCAGATGAAAAATGCCCCCACAGGCAACTGCGTCTGGTTTGACAGTGCCAAGTGACTCCTGCAAACTGACATCAGGAACCTGGCCTGCTGACTTTTGTTTCTGTGTGTAAAGGCCATGATTCTTTTCCGGGGTACGGTGGCCCGGAGTGGCGGGCTGCCTGCTGAAATTCCGCACGGATCAGGATGCCTCCCAGACCGAAAGTACCACCCAAGGCAAATGTGGCTGGTTTGACAGTGCCAAGTGCCTCCTGCAAACAGACATCAGCGACCTGGCCTGCTGAGTTCTGTTTCTCTGGGGAAAGGCCATCGTTCCTCTCCAGGGCCTGGGGGCTCGGAGTGGCCGGCTGCCTGCTGAAATTCCGCATGGATCAGGATGCCTCCCACATGAAAAATGCCCCCACAGGCAACTGTGGCTGGTTTGACAGTGCCAAGTGCCTCCTGCCAACTGACATCTGGAACCTGGCCTGGTGACTTTTGTTTCTCTGGGGAAAGGCCATGGTTCATATCCTGAGCCTGGTGTCCTGGAGTGGCCGGCTGCCTGCTGAAATTCCGAACGGACCAGGATGCCGCCCAGATGAAAGGTACCACCAGAGGCAACTGCGTCAGGTTTGACAGTGCCAAGTGCCTCCTGCAAACTGACATCAGGAACCTGGCCTGGTGACTTTTGTTTCTCTGGGGAAAGGCCATGATTCTTTTCCGGAGTACGGTGGCCCGGAGTGGCCGGCTGCCTGCTGAAATTCCAAAAGGATCAGGATGCCTCCCAGACCGAAAGTACCACCCAAGGCAACTGTGGCTGGTTTGACAGTGCCAAGTGCCTCCTGCAAACTGACATCAGCGACCTGGCCTGCTGAGTTCTGTTTCTCTGGGGAAAGGCCATGGTTCATGTCCAGGGCCCGGTGGCTCGAGTGAGAGGCTGCCTGCTGAAATTCCAAACGGATCACGATACCTCCCAGATCGAAAGTACCACCACAGGCAACTGTGGCTGGTTTGACAGTGCCAAGTGCCTCCTGCAAACTGACATCAGGAACCTGGCCTGCTGACTTTTGTTTCTCTGGGGAAAAGCCATGGTTCATGTCCAGGGCCTGGTGGCCCGGAGTGGCCGGCTGCCTGCTGAAATTCCGCACGGATCAGGATGCCTCCCAGACCGAAAGTACCACCCAAGGCAACTGTGGCTGGTTTGACAGTGCCAAGTGCCACCTGCAAACTGACATCAGGAACCTGGCCTGGTGACTTTTGTTTGTCTGGGGAAAGGCCATTATTCTTGTCCGGGTCCCGGTGGCCCGGACTGGCAGGCTGCCTGCTGAAATTCCGCACGGATCAGGATGCCTCCCAGACCGAAAGTACCACCCAAGGCAACTGTGGCTGGTTTGACAGTGCCAAGTGCCTCCTGCAAACTGACATCAGGAACCTGGCCTGGTGACTTTTATTTCTCTGGGGAAAGGCCATCATTCGTGTCCAGTGCCCCGCGGCCTGGAGTGGCCGGCTGCCTGCTGAAATTCCTCACGGTTGAGGATACCTCCCAGATGAAAGGTGCCCCCACAAGTAACTGTGGCTGGTTTGACAGTGCCAAGTGCCTCCTGCAAACTGACATCAGGAACCTGGCCTGGTGACTTTTGTTTCTCTGGGGAAAGTCCATGGTTCATGTCCATGGCCTGGGGGCCCCAGAGTGGCAGGCTGCCGGCTGAAATTCTGCATGGATCAGGATGCCGCCGAGATGGAAGGTGCCCCCAGAGGCAACTGTGGCTGGTTTGACAGTGCCAAGTGCCTCCTGCAAACTGACATCAGGAACCTGGCCTGCTGACTTTTGTTTCTCTGGGGAAAGGCCATCATTCTTGTCCAGGGCCTGGTGGCCCGGAGTGGCCGGCTGCCTGCTGAAATTCCGCATGGATCAGGATGCCTCCCACATGAAAAATGCCCCCACAGGCACCTACGGCTTGTTTGACAGTGCCAAGTGCCTCCTGCCAACTGACATCAGGAACCTGGCCTGGTGACTTTTGTTTCTCAGGGGAAAGGCCATCGTTCCTCTCCAGGGCCCGCTGGCCCGGAGTGGCCGGCTGCCTGCTGAAATTCCACACGGATCAGGATGCCTCCCAGATGAAAAATGCCCCCAGAGGAAACTGCGTCAGGTTTGACAGTGCCAAGTGCCTCCTGCAAACTGACATCAGGAACCTGGCCTGGTGACTTTTGTTTCTCTGGGGAAAGGCCATCGTCCTTGTCCGGGGCCTGCCGGTCCAGAGTGGCCGGCTGCATGCTGAAATTCCACACGGTTGAGGATACCTCCCAGTTGCAAGGTGCCCCCACAGGCAACTGTGGCTGGTTTGACAGTGCCATGTGCCTCCTGCAAACTGACATCAGGAACCTGGCCTGGTGACTTTCGTTTCTCTGGGGAAAGACCATGATTCATGTCCAGGGCCTTGCGGCCTGGAGTGCCCGGCTGCCTGCTGAAATTCCGCCCGGATCAGGATGCCTTCCAGACCGATACTACCACCACAGGCAACTGCGTCTGGTTTGACAGTGCCAAGTGCCTCCTGCAAACTGACATCAGGAACCTTGCCTGGTGACTTTTGTTTCTCTGGGGATAGGCCATCGTTCCTCTCCAGGGCCCGTAGTCCCGGAGGGGCCGGCTGCCTGCTGAAATTCCAAATGGATCAGGATGCCTGCCACATGAAAGGTGCCCCCACAGGCAACTACGTCTGGTTTGACAGTGCCAAGTGCCTCCTGCAAACTGACATCAGGAACCTGGCCTGGTGATTTTTGTTTCTCTGGGGAAAGGCCATCATTCGTGTCCAGAGCCTGGTGGCACGGAGTGGCCGGCTGCCTGCTGAAATTCCGCAGGGATCAGGATTCCTCCCAGAACGAAAGTACCACCACAGGCAACTGTGGCTGGTATGACAATACCTTGTGCCTCCTGCAAACTGACATCAGGAACCTGGCCTGGTGACTTTTGTTTCTCTGGGGAAATGCCATCGTTCGTGTCCAGGGCCAGGTGTCCCTGGGTGTCCGGCTGCCTGCTGAAATTCCGAACGGATTAGGATGCCGCCCAGATGAAAGGTACCACTACAGGCAACTGTGGCAGGTTTGACAGGGCCAAGTGCCTCCTGCAAACTGACATCAGGAACCTGGCCTGGTGACTTTTGTTTCTCTGGGGAAAAGCCGTGGTTCATGTCCAGGGCCTGGTGGCCCGGAGTGGCCGGCCGCCTGCTGAAATTCCGCATGGATCAGGATGCCTCCCAGACGCAAGGTGCCCCCACAGGCACCTGTGGCTGGTTTGACAGTGCCAAGTGCCTCCTGCCAACTGACATCAGCAACCTGGCCTGGTGACTTTTGTTTCTCTGGGGAAAAGCCATGGTTCATGTCCAGGACCTTGCGGCCCGGAGTGGCCGGCCGCCTGCTGAAATTCAGCATGGATCAGGATGCCTCCCAGATGAAATGTGCCCCCACAGGCACCTGTGGCTGGTTTGACAGTGCCAAGTGCCTCCTGCAAGCTGACATCAGGAACCTGGCCTGGTGACTTTTGTTTCTCTGGGGAAAGGCCATCATTCTTGTCCGGGGCCTTGCGGCCTGGAGTGCCCGGCCGCCTGCTGAAATTCTGCATGGGTCAGGATGCCTCCCAGATGGAAAGTGCCCCCACAGACAACTGTGGCTGGTTTGACAGTGCCAAGTGCCTCCTGCAAACTGACATCAGGAACCTGGCCTGGTGACTTTTGTTTCTCTGGGGAAAGGCCATAGATGATGTCCAGTGCCCCCTGGCCCGGAGCGGCCGACTGCCTGCTGAAATTCCGCACAGATCTGGATAACTCCCAGATGAAAGGAGCCCCCACAGGCAACTGTGGCTGGTTTGACAGTGCCAAGTGCCTCCTGCAAACTGACACCAGGAACCTGGCCTGGTGACTTTTGTTTCTCTGGGGATAGGCCATCATTCTTCTCCAGTATCCGTTGTCCCGGAGTGGCCGGCTGCCTGCTGAAATTCCAAACGGATTAGGATGCCGCCCAGATGAAAGTTACCACCAGAGGCAACTGCGTCTGGTTTGACAGTGCCAAGTGCCTCCTGCAAACTGACATCAGGAACCTGGCCTGGTGACTTTTGTTTCTCTGGGGAAAAGCCATGATTCATGTCCAGGACCTGGTGGCCCAGAGTGGCCGGCCGCCTGCTGAAATTCAGCATGGATCAGGATGCCTCCCAGATGAAAAGTGCCCCCACAGGCACCTGTGGCTGGTTTGACAGTGCCAAGTGCCTCCTGCCAACTCACACCAGGAACCTGGCCTGGTGACTTTTGTTTCTCTGGGAAAAGGCCATCGTTCCTCTCCAGGGCCAGCAGGCCCGGAGTGGCCGGCTGCCTGCTGAAATTTTGCACGGATCAGGATACCTCCAAGATGCAAGGTGCCCCCAGAGGCAACTGTGGCTGGTTTGACAGTGCCAAGTACCTCCTAGAAATTGACATCAGGAACCTGGCCTGGTGACTTTTGTTTCTCTGGCGAAAGGTCATGGTTCATATCCTGAGCCTGGTGTCCTGGAGTGGCCGACTGCCTGCTGAAATTCTGCACGGATCAGGATGCCTCCCAGATGAAAAGTGCCCCCACAGGCACCTGTGGCTGGTTTGACAGTGCCAAGTGCCTCCTGCAAACTGACATCAGGAACCTGGCCTGGTGACTTTTGTTTCTCAGGGGAAAGGCCATCGTTCCTCTCCAGGGCCCGCTGGCCCGGAATGGCCGACTGTCTGCTGAAATTCCGCACGGATCAGGATACCGCCCAGATGAAAGGTACCACCACAGGCAACTTTGGCTGGTTTGACAGTGCCAAGTGCCTCCTGCAAACTGACATCAGGAACCTGGCCTGGTGACTTTTGTTTCTCTGGGGTAAGGCCATGGTTCCTGCCCAGTGCCCGGTGGCCTGGAGTGGCCGGCAGCCTGCTGAAATTCCGCACAGATGAGGATACCTCCCAGATGCAAGGTGCCCATACAGGCACGTGTGGCTGGTTTGACAGTGCCAAGTGCCTCCTGCAAACTGACATCAGGAACCTGGCCAGGTGACTTTTGTTTCTCTGGGGAAAGGCCATCGTTCCTCTCCAGGGCCCGGTGGCCCGGAATGGCCGACTGCCTGCTGAAATTCCGAACGGATTAGGATGCCGCCCAGATG
Organism: Passer domesticus; assembly: GCF_036417665.1. Taxonomy (NCBI): domain Eukaryota; kingdom Metazoa; phylum Chordata; class Aves; order Passeriformes; family Passeridae; genus Passer; species Passer domesticus. The sequence continues at coordinate 63,135,069 of NC_087474.1, forward strand.
AAAGGTACCACCACAGGCAACTGTGGCTGGTTTGACAGTGCCAAGTGCCTCCTGCAAATTGACATCAGGAACCTGGCCTGGTGACTTTTGTTTCTCTGGGGAAAGGCCATCGTTCTTGTCCGGGGCCCGCCGGCCCGGAGTGGCCAGCTGCGTGCTGAAATTCCACACGGTTGAGGATACCTCCCAGTTGCAAGGTGCCCCCACAGGCAATGGTGGCTGGTTTGACAGTGCCATGTGCCTCCTGCAAACTGACATCAGGAACCTGGCCTGGTGACTTTCGTTTCTCTGGGGAAAGACCATAATTCATGTCCAGGGCCTTGCGGCCTGGAGTGCCCGGCTGCCTGCTGAAATTCCGAAGGGATCAGGATACCTCCCAGACCGATACTACCACCACAGGCAACTGCGTCTGGTTTGACAGTGCCAAGTGCCTCCTGCAAACTGACATCAGGAACCTTGCCTGGTGACTTTTGTTTCTCTGGGGATAGGCCATCGTTCCTCTCCAGGGCCCGTAGTCCCGGAGGGGCCAGCTGCCTGCTGAAATTCCTCATGGATCAGGATGCCTGCCACATGAAAGGTGCCCCCACAGGCAACTACGTCTGGTTTGACAGTGCCAAGTGCCTCCTGCAAACAGACATCAGGAACCTGGCCTGGTGATTTTTGTTTCTCTGGGGAAAGGCCATTGTACGTGTCCAGAGCCTGGTGGCGCGGAGTGGCCGGCTGCCTGCTGAAATTCCGCAGGGATCAGGATTCCTCCCAGAACGAAAGTACCACCACAGGCAACTGTGGCTGGTTTGACAATACCATGTGCCTCCTGCAAACTGACATCAGGAACCTGGCCAGGTGACTTTTGTTTCTCTGGGGAAAGGCCATCGTTCGTGTCCAGGGCCAGGTGTCCCTGAGTGTCCGGCTGCCTGCTGAAATTCCGAATGGATTAGGATGCCGCCCAGATGAAAGGTACCAGTACAGGCAACTGTGGCAGGTTTGACAGTGCCAAATGCCTCCTGCCAACTGACATCAGGAACCTGGCCTGGTGACTTTTGTTTCTCTGGGGAAAAGCCGTGGTTCCTGTCCAGGGCCTGGTGGCCCGGAGTGGCAGGCCGCCTGCTGAAATTCCGCATGGATCAGGATGCCTCCCAGATGAAAACTGCCCCCACAGGCACCTGTGGCTGGGTTGACAGTGCCAAGTGCCTCCTGCCAACTGACATCTGGAACCTGGCCTGGTGACTTTCGTTTCTCTGGGGAAAAGCCATGGTTCATGTCCAGGACCTGGTGGCCCAGAGTGGCCGGCCGCCTGCTGAAATTCAGCATGGATCAGGATGCCTCCCACATGAAAAGTGCCCCCACAGGCACCTGTGGCTGGTTTGACAGTGCCAAGTGCCTCCTGCCAACTGACATCAGGAACCTGGCCTGGTGACTTTTGTTTCTCAGGGGAAAGGCCATCGTTCCTCTCCAGGGCCCGCTGGCCGGGAGTGGCCGACTGCCTGCTGAAATTCCACACGGATCAGGATAACTCCCAGATGAAAGGAGCCCCCAGAGGCAACTGTGGCTGGTTTGACAGTGCCAAGTGCCACCTGCAAACTGACATCAGGAACCTGGCCTGGTGACTTTTGTTTCTCTGGGGAAAGGCCATAGATGATGTCCAGTGCCCCCTGGCCCGGAGTGGCCGACTGCCTGCTGAAATTCCGCACAGATCAGGATAACTCCCAGATGAAAGGAGCCCCCACAGGCAACTGTGGCAGGGTTGACAGTGCCAAGTGCCTCCTGCAAACTGACATCAGGAACCTGGCCTGGTGACTTTTGTTTCTCTTGGGAAAGGCCATCATTCTTCTCCAGTGTCCGTTGTCCCGGAGTGGCCGGCTGCCTGCTGAAATTCCGCACGGATCAGGATAGCTCCCAGATGAAAGGCGCCCCCACAGGCAACTGTGGCTGGTTTGACACTGCCAAGTGCCTCCTGCAAACTGACATCAGGAACCTGGCCTGGTGACTTTTGTTTCTCTGGGGAAAGGCCATCGTTCGTGTCCAGGGCTGGGCGTCCCTGGGTGTCCGGCTGCCTGCTGAAATTCCGAACGGATTAGGATGCCGCCCAGATGAAAGGTAACACCACAGGCAACTGTGGCAGGTTTGACAGTGCCAAGTGCCTCCTGCAAACTGACATCAGGAACCTGGCCTGGTGACTTTTGTTTCTCTGGGGAAAAGCCATGGTTCATGTCCAGGACCTGGTGGCCCGGAGTGGCCGGCCGCCTGCTGAAATTCCGCATGGATCAGGATGCCTCCCAGATGAAAAGTGCCCCCACAGGCACCTGTGGCTGGTTTGACAGTGCCAAGTGCCTCCTGCAAACTGACATCAGGAACCTGGCCTGGTGATTTTTGTTTCTCTGGGGAAAGGCCATCATTGTTTTCCGGGGCCCGCTGGCCCGTAATGGCCAGCAGCCTGCTGAAATTCCGCATGGATCAGGATACCTCCCAGAGCGAAACTAAAACCATAGGCAACTGTGGCAGGTTTGACAGTGCCAAGTGCCTCCTGCAAACTGACATCAGGAACCTGTCCTGGTAAGTTTTGTTTCTCTGGGGAAAGGCCATCGTTCTTGTCCGGGGCCCGCCGGCCCAGAGTGGCCGGCTGCCTGCTGAAATTCCACACGGTTGAGGATACCTCCCAGCTGCAAGGTGCCCCCACAGGCAACTGTGGCTGGTTTGACAGTGCCATGTGCCTCCTGCAAACTGACATCAGGAACCTGGCCTGGTGACTTTCGTTTCTCTGGGGATAGGCCATCATTCCACTCCAGGGCCCGTAGTCCGGAGTAGCCGGCTGCCTGCTGAAATTCCTCATGGATCAGGATGCCTCCCACATGAAAGGTGCCCCCACAGGCAACTACGTCTGGTTTGACAGTGCCAAGTGCCTCCTGCAAACAGACATCAGGAACCTGGCCTGGTGATTTTTCTTTCTCTGGGGAAAGGCCATTGTACGTGTCCAGAGCCTGGTGGCGCGGAGTGGCCGGCTGCCTGCTGAAATTCCGCAGGGATCAGGATTCCTCCCAGAACGACAGTACCACCACAGGCAACTGTGGCTGGTTTGACAATGCCATGTGCCTCCTGCAAACTGACATCAGGAACCTGGCCTGGTAAGTTTTGTTTCTCTGGGGAAAGGCCATCGTTCGTGTCCAGGGCCGGGTGTCCCTGGGTGTCCGGCTGCCTGCTGAAATTCCGAACGGATTAGGATGCCGCCCAGATGAAAGGTACCACTACAGGCAACTGTGGCAGGTTTGACAGTGCCAAGTGCCTCCTGCAAACTGACATCAGGAACCTGGCCTGGTGACTTTTGTTTCTCTGGGTAAAAGCCGTGGTTCATGTCCAGGGCCTGGTGGCCCGGAGTGGCCGGCCGCCTCCTGAAATTCAGCATAGATCAGGATGTCTCCCACATGAAAATTGCCCCCACAGGCACCTGTGGCTGGTTTGACAGTGCCAAGTGCCTCCTGCCAACTGACATCAGGAACCTGGCCTGGTGACTTTTGTTTCTCTGGGGAAAGGCCATCATTCCTCTCCAGGGCCCGCTGGCCCGGAGTGGCCGACTGCCTGCTGAAATTCCGCACGGATCAGGATAACTCCCAGATGCAAGGTGCCCCCACAGGCAACTGTGGCTGGTTTGACAGTGCCAAGTGCCTCCTGCAGACTGACATCAGGAACCTGGCCTGGTGACTTTTGTTTCTCTGGGGAAAGGCCATGGTTCTTCTCCAGTGTCCGTTGTCCCGGAGTGGCCGGCTGCCTGCTGAAATTCCGCACGGATCAGGATAGCTCCCAGATGCAAGGTGCCCCCACAGGCAACTGTGGCTGGTTTGACAATGCCAAGTGCCTCCTGCAAACTGACATCAGGAACCTGGCCTGGTGACTTTTGTTTCTCTGGGGAAAGGCCATGTTTCATGTCCAGGGCCGGGTGTCCCTGGGTGTCCGGCTGCCTGCTGAATTTCCAAACGGATTAGGATGCCGCCCAGATGAAAGGTACCACCACAGGCAACTGTGGCAGGTTTGACAGTGCCAAGTGCCTCCTGCAAACTGACATCAGGAACCTGGCCTGGTGACTTTTGTTTCTCTGGGGAAAAGCCGTGGTTCATGTCCAGGGCCTGGTGGCCCGGAGTGGCCGGCCGCCTGCTGAAATTCCGCATGGATCTGGATGCCTCCCAGATGAAAAATGCCCCCAGAGGCACCTGTGGCTGGTTTGACAGTGCCAAGTGCCTCCTGCAAACTGACATCAGGAACCTGGCCAGGTGACTTTTGTTTCTCTGGGGAAAGGCCATCATTACTCTCCTGGGCCCGCTGGCCCGGAGTGGCAGGCTGCCTGCTGAAATTCCGCACGGATCAGGATACCTCCCAGGTGAAAGGAGCCCCCACAGGCATCTGCGGCTGGTTTGACAATACCATGTGCCTCCTGCAAGCTGACATCATAACCTGGCCTGGTGACTTTTGTTTCTCTGGGGAAAGGTCATGCTTCATATCCTGGACCCGTAGTCCCGGAGTGGCCGGCTGCCTGCTGAAATTCCGAACGGATTAGGATGCCTCCCAGATGAAAAGTGCCCCCACAGGCACCTGTGGCTGGTTTGACAGTGCCAAGTGCCTCCTGCAAACTGACATCAGGAACCTGGCCTGGTGAGTTTTGTTTCTCTGGGGAAAGGCCATGGTTCGTGCCCAGTGCCCGGTGGCCTGGAGTGGCCGGCAGCCTGCTGAAATTCCGCACAGATGAGGATACCTCCCAGATGCAAGGTGCCCATACAGGCACGTGTGGCTGGTTTGACAGTGCCAAGTGCCTCCTGCAAACTGACATCAGGAACCTGGCCAGGTGACTTTTGTTTCTCTGGGGAAAGGCCATCGTTCCTCTCCAGGGCCCGGTGGCCCGGGATGGCCGACTGTCTGGTGAAATTCCGCATGGATCAGGAAAACTCCCAGATGGAAAGGTGCCCCCACAGGCAACTGTGGCTGGTTTGACAGTGCCAAGTGCCTCCTGCAAACTGACATCAGGAACCTGGCCTGGTGACTTTTGTTTCTCTGGGGAAAGGCCATCATTGTTTTCCGGGGCCCGCTGGCCCGGAATGGCCTGCAGCCTGCTGAAATTCCGCATGGATCAGGATACCTCCCAGAGCGAAACTAAAACCATAGGCAACTGTGGCAGGTTTGACAGTGCCAAGTGCCTCCTGCAAACTGACATCAGGAACCTGGCCTGGTAAGTTTTGTTTCTCTGGGGAAAGGCCATCGTTCTTGTCCGGGGCCCGCCGGCCCAGAGTGGCCGGCAGCCTGCTGAAATTCCGCACAGATGAGGATACCTCCCAGATGCAAGGTGCCCATACAGGCACGTGTGGCTGGTTTGACAGTGCCAAGTGCCTCCTGCAAACTGACATCAGGAACCTGGCCTGGTGACTTTCGTTTCTCTGGGGAAAGACTATGATTCATGTCCAGGGCCTTGCGGCCTGGAGTGCCCGGCTGCCTGCTGAAATTCCGCACGGATCAGGATACCTCCCAGATCGATACTACCACCACAGGCAACTGCATCTGGTTTGACAGTGCCAAGTGCCTCCTGCAAACTGACATCAGGAACCTGGCCTGGTAAGTTTTGTTTCTCTGGGGAAAGGCCATCGTTCTTGTCCGGGGCCCGCCGGCCCAGAGTGGCCGGCTGCCTGCTGAAATTCCACACGGTTGAGGATACCTCCCAGCTGCAAGGTGCACCCACAGGCAACTGTGGCTGGTTTGACAGTGCCATGTGCCTCCTGCAAACTGACATCAGGAACCTGGCCTGGTGACTTTCGTTTCCCTGGGGATAGGCCATCATTCCACTCCAGGGCCCGTAGTCCGGAGTAGCCGGCTGCCTGCTGAAATTCCTCATGGATCAGGATGCCTCCCACATGAAAGGTGCCCCCACAGGCAACTGCATCTGGTTTGACAGTGCCAAGTGCCTCCTGCAAACAGACATCAGGAACCTGGCCTGGTGATTTTTCTTTCTCTGGGGAAAGGCCATTGTACGTGTCCAGAGCCTGGTGGCGCGGAGTGGCCGGCTGCCTGCTGAAATTCCGCACGGATCAGGATTCCTCCCAGAACGAAAGTACCACCACAGGCAACTGTGGCTGGTTTGACAATGCCATGTGCCTCCTGCAAACTGACATCAGGAACCTGGCCTGGTAAGTTTTGTTTCTCTGGGGAAAGGCCATCGTTCGTGTCCAGGGCCGGGTGTCCCTGGGTGTCCGGCTGCCTGCTGAAATTCCGAACGGATTAGGATGCCGCCCAGATGAAAGGTACCACTACAGGCAACTGTGGCAGATTTGACAGTGCCAAGTGCCTCCTGCAAACTGACATCAGGAACCTGGCCTGGTGACTTTTGTTTCTCTGGGTAAAAGCCGTGGTTCATGTCCAGGGCCTGGTGGCCCGGAGTGGCCGGCCGCCTCCTGAAATTCAGCATAGATCAGGATGTCTCCCACATGAAAATTGCCCCCACAGGCACCTGTGGCTGGTTTGACAGTGCCAAGTGCCTCCTGCCAACTGACATCAGGAACCTGGCCTGGTGACTTTTGTTTCTCTGGGGAAAGGCCATCATTCCTCTCCAGGGCCCGCTGGCCCGGAGTGGCCGACTGCCTGCTGAAATTCCGCACGGATCAGGATAACTCCCAGATGCAAGGTGCCCCCACAGGCAACTGTGGCTGGTTTGACAGTGCCAAGTGCCTCCTGCAGACTGACATCAGGAACCTGACCTGGTGACTTTTGTTTCTCTGGGGAAAGGCCATGGTTCTTCTCCAGTGTCCGTTGTCCCGGAGTGGCCAGCTGCCTGCTGAAATTCCGCACGGATCAGGATAGCTCCCAGATGCAAGGTGCCCCCACAGGCAACTGTGGCTGGTTTGACAATGCCAAGTGCCTCCTGCAAACTGACATCAGGAACCTGGCCTGGTGACTTTTGTTTCTCTGGGGAAAGGCCATGTTTCATGTCCAGGGCCGGGTGTCCCTGGGCGTCCGGCTGCCTGCTGAATTTCCAAACGGATTAGGATGCCGCCCAGATGAAAGGTACCACCACAGGCAACTGTGGCAGGTTTGACAGTGCCAAGTGCCTCCTGCAAACTGACATCAGGAACCTGGCCTGGTGACTTTTGTTTCTCTGGGTAAAAGCCGTGGTTCATGTCCAGGGCCTGGTGGCCCGGAGTGGCCGGCCGCCTGCTGAAATTCCGCATGGATCAGGATGCCTCCCAGATGAAAAATGCCCCCAGAGGCACCTGTGGCTGGTTTGACAGTGCCAAGTGCCTCCTGCAAACTGACATCAGGAACCTGGCCAGGTGACTTTTGTTTCTCTGGGGAAAGGCCATCATTACACTCCTGGGCCCGCTGGCCCGGAGTGGCCGGCTGCCTGCTGAAATTCCGCACGGATCAGGATACCTCCCAGGTGAAAGGAGCCCCCACAGGCAACTGCGGCTGGTTTGACAATACCATGTGCCTCCTGCAAGCTGACATCATAACCTGGCCTGGTGACTTTTGTTTCTCTGGGGAAAGGTCATGCTTCATATCCTGGACCCGTAGTCCCGGAGTGGCCGGCTGCCTGCTGAAATTCCGAACGGATTAGGATGCCTCCCAGATGAAAAGTGCCCCCACAGGCACCTGTGGCTGGTTTGACAGTGCCAAGTGCCTCCTGCAAACTGACATCAGGAACCTGGCCTGGTGAGTTTTGTTTCTCTGGGGAAAGGCCATGGTTCGTGCCCAGTGCCCGGTGGCCTGGAGTGGCCGGCAGCCTGCTGAAATTCCGCACAGATGAGGATACCTCCCAGATGCAAGGTGCCCATACAGGCACGTGTGGCTGGTTTGACAGTGCCAAGTGCCTCCTGCAAACTGACATCAGGAACCTGGCCAGGTGACTTTTGTTTCTCTGGGGAAAGGCCATCGTTCGTGTCCAGGGCCCGGTGGCCCGGAATGGCCGACTGTCTGGTGAAATTCCGCACGGATCAGGAAAACTCCCAGATGGAAAGGTGCCCCCACAGGCAACTGTGGCTGGTTTGACAGTGCCAAGTGCCTCCTGCAAACTGACATCAGGAACCTGGCCTGGTGACTTTTGTTTCTCTGGGGAAAGGCCATCATTGTTTTCCGGGGCCCGCTGGCCCGGAATGGCCTGCAGCCTGCTGAAATTCCGCATGGATCAGGATACCTCCCAGAGCGAAACTAAAACCATAGGCAACTGTGGCAGGTTTGACAGTGCCAAGTGCCTCCTGCAAACTGACATCAGGAACCTGGCCTGGTAAGTTTTGTTTCTCTGGGGAAAGGCCATCGTTCTTGTCCGGGGCCCGCCGGCCCAGAGTGGCCGGCAGCCTGCTGAAATTTCGCACAGATGAGGATACCTCCCAGATGCAAGGTGCCCATACAGGCACGTGTGGCTGGTTTGACAGTGCCAAGTGCCTCCTGCAAACTGACATCAGGAACCTGGCCTGGTGACTTTCGTTTCTCTGGGGAAAGACTATGATTCATGTCCAGGGCCTTGCGGCCTGGAGTGCCCGGCTGCCTGCTGAAATTCCGCACGGATCAGGATACCTCCCAGATCGATACTACCACCACAGGCAACTGCATCTGGTTTGACAGTGCCAAGTGCCTCCTGCAAACTGACATCAGGAACCTTGCTTGGTGACTTTTGTTTCTCTGGGGATAGGCCATCGTTCCTCTCTAGGGCCCGTAGTCCGGAGTAGCCGGCTGCCTGCTGAAATTCCGCAGGGATCAGGAGGCCTGCCACATGAAAGGTGCACCCACAGGCACCTGTGGCTGGTTTGACAGTGCCAAGTACCTCCTACAAATTGACATCGGGAACCTGGCCTGGTGACTTTTGTTTCTCTGGGGTAAAGCTATTATTCTTCTTCAGAGCCCGCTGGCTCGGAGTGGCCGGCTGCCTGCTGAAATTCCGCACGGATCAGGATACCTCCCCGGTTCAAGGTGCCGCCACAGCCAACTGTGGCTGCTTTGACAGTGCCAAGCGCCTCCTGCAAACTGACATCAGGAACCTGGCCTGGTGACTTTTGTTTCTCTGGGGAAAGGCCATCATTCTTCTCCAGTGCCCGTTGGCCCAGAGTGGCCGGCTGCCTGCTGAAATTCCGCACGGATCAGGATACCTCCCAGATGCAAGGTGCCCGCATAGGCACCTGTGCCTGGTTTGACAGTGCCAAGTACCTCCTACAAATTGACATCGGGAACCTGGCCTGGTGACTTTTGTTTCTCTGGGGTAAAGCTATTATTCTTCTTCAGAGCACGGTGGCTCGGAGTGGCCGGCTGCCTGCTGAAATTCCGCACGGATCAGGATACCTCCCCGGTTCAAGGTGCCGCCACAGCCAACTGTGGCTGCTTTGACAGTGCCAAGCGCCTCCTGCAAACTGACATCAGGAACCTGGCCTGGTGACTTTTGTTTCTCTGGGGAAAGGCCTTCATTCTTCTCCAGTGCCCGTTGGCCCAGAGTGGCCGGCTGCCTGCTGAAATTCCGCACGGATCAGGATACCTCCCAGATGCAAGGTGCCCCCATAGGCACCTGTGCCTGGTTTGACAGTGCCAAGTGCCTCCTGCAAACTGACATCAGGAACCTGGCCTGGTGACTTTTGTTTCTCTGGTGAAAGGCCATGCTTCGTGTACACGGCCTGGTGGCCCAGAGTGTCCGGCTCCCTCCTGAAATTCAGCATGGATCAGGATGCCTCCCAGATGAAAATTGCCCCCAGAGGCACCTGTGGCTGGTTTGACAGTGCCAAGTGCCTCCTGCAAACTGACATCAGGAACCTGGCCTGGTGACTTTTGTTTCTCTGGGGAAAGGCCATCATTCTTTTCCGGGGCCCGCTGGCCCGGAGTGGCCTGCAGCCTGCTGAAATTCCGCACGGATCAGGATACATCCCAGACCGAAACTAAAACCATAGGCAACTGTGGCTGGTTTGACAGTGCCAAGTGCCTCCTGCCAACTGACATCTGGAACCTGGCCTGGTGACTTTTGTTTCTCTGGGGAAAAGCCATGGTTCATGTCCAGGACCTGGTGGCCCAGAGTGGCCGGCCGCCTGCTGAAATTCAGCATGGATCAGGATGCCTCCCACATGAAAAGTGCCCCTACAGGCACCTGTGGCTGGTTTGACAGTGCCAAGTGCCTCCTGCCAACTGACATCAGGAACCTGGCCTGGTGACTTTTGTTTCTCAGAGGAAAGGCCATCGTTCCTCTCCAGGGCCCGCTGGCCCGGAGTGGCCGACTGCCTGCTGAAATTCCACACGGATCAGGATAACTCCCAGATGAAAGGAGCCCCCAGAGGCAACTGTGGCTGGTTTGACAGTGCCAAGTGCCACCTGCAAACTGACATCAGGAACCTGGCCTGGTGACTTTTGTTTCTCTGGGGAAAGGCCATAGATGATGTCCAGTGCCCCCTGGCCCGGAGTGGCCGACTGCCTGCTGAAATTCCGCACAGATCAGGATAACTCCCAGATGAAAGGAGCCCCCACAGGCAACTGTGGCGGGGTTGACAGTGCCAAGTGCCTCCTGCAAACTGACATCAGGAACCTGGCCTGGTGACTTTTGTTTCTCTTGGGAAAGGCCATCATTCTTCTCCAGTGTCCGTTGTCCCGGAGTGGCCGGCTGCCTGCTGAAATTCCGCACGGATCAGGATAGCTCCCAGATGAAAGGCGCCCCCACAGGCAACTGTGGCTGGTTTGACAATGCCAAGTGCCTCCTGCAAACTGACATCAGGAACCTGGCCTGGTGACTTTTGTTTCTCTGGGGAAAGGCCATCGTTCGTGTCCAGGGCCGGGTGTCCCTGGGTGTCCGGCGGCCTGCTGAAATTCCGAACGGATTAGGATGCCGCCCAGATGAAAGGTACCACCACAGGCAACTGTGGCAGGTTTGACAGTGCCAAGTGCCTCCTGCAAACTGACATCAGGAACCTGGCCTGGTGACTTTTGTTTCTCTGGGGAAAAGCCATGGTTCATGTCCAGGACCTGGTGGCCCGGAGTGGCCGGCCGCCTGCTGAAATTCCGCATGGATCAGGATGCCTCCCAGATGAAAAGTGCCCCCAGAGGCACCTGTGGCTGGTTTGACAGTGCCAAGTGCCTCCTGCAAACTGACATCAGGAACCTGGCCTGGTGATTTTTGTTTCTCTGGGGAAAGGCCATCATTGTTTTCCGGGGCCCGCTGGCCCGGAATGGCCAGCAGCCTGCTGAAATTCCGCATGGATCAGGATACCTCCCAGAGCGAAACTAAAACCATAGGCAACTGTGGCAGGTTTGACAGTGCCAAGTGCCTCCTGCAAACTGACATCAGGAACCTGTCCTGGTAAGTTTTGTTTCTCTGGGGAAAGGCCATCGTTCTTGTCCGGGGCCCGCCGGCCCAGAGTGGCCGGCTGCCTGCTGAAATTCCACACGGTTGAGGATACCTCCCAGCTGCAAGGTGCCCCCACAGGCAACTGTGGCTGGTTTGACAGTGCCATGTGCCTCCTGCAAACTGACATCAGGAACCTGGCCTGGTGACTTTCGTTTCTCTGGGGATAGGCCATCATTCCACTCCAGGGCCCGTAGTCCGGAGTAGCCGGCTGCCTGCTGAAATTCCTCATGGATCAGGATGCCTCCCACATGAAAGGTGCCCCCACAGGCAACTACGTCTGGTTTGACAGTGCCAAGTGCCTCCTGCAAACAGACATCAGGAACCTGGCCTGGTGATTTTTCTTTCTCTGGGGAAAGGCCATTGTACGTGTCCAGAGCCTGGTGGCGCGGAGTGGCCGGCTGCCTGCTGAAATTCCGCACGGATCAGGATTCCTCCCAGAACGAAAGTACCACCACAGGCAACTGTGGCTGGTTTGACAATGCCATGTGCCTCCTGCAAACTGACATCAGGAACCTGGCCTGGTAAGTTTTGTTTCTCTGGGGAAAGGCCATCGTTCGTGTCCAGGGCCGGGTGTCCCTGGGTGTCCGGCTGCCTGCTGAAATTCCGAACGGATTAGGATGCCGCCCAGATGAAAGGTACCACTACAGGCAACTGTGGCAGGTTTGACAGTGCCAAGTGCCTCCTGCAAACTGACATCAGGAACCTGGCCTGGTGACTTTTGTTTCTCTGGGTAAAAGCCGTGGTTCATGTCCAGGGCCTGGTGGCCCGGAGTGGCCGGCCGCCTCCTGAAATTCAGCATAGATCAGGATGTCTCCCACATGAAAATTGCCCCCACAGGCACCTGTGGCTGGTTTGACAGTGCCAAGTGCCTCCTGCCAACTGACATCAGGAACCTGGCCTGGTGACTTTTGTTTCTCTGGGGAAAGGCCATCATTCCTCTCCAGGGCCCGCTGGCCCGGAGTGGCCGACTGCCTGCTGAAATTCCGCACGGATCAGGATAACTCCCAGATGCAAGGTGCCCCCACAGGCAACTGTGGCTGGTTTGACAGTGCCAAGTGCCTCCTGCAGACTGACATCAGGAACCTGGCCTGGTGACTTTTGTTTCTCTGGGGAAAGGCCATGGTTCTTCTCCAGTGTCCGTTGTCCCGGAGTGGCCGGCTGCCTGCTGAAATTCCGCACGGATCAGGATAGCTCCCAGATGCAAGGTGCCCCCACAGGCAACTGTGGCTGGTTTGACAATGCCAAGTGCCTCCTGCAAACTGACATGAGGAACCTGGCCTGGTGACTTTTGTTTCTCTGGGGAAAGGCCATGTTTCATGTCCAGGGCCGGGTGTCTCTTGGTGTCCGGCTGCCTGCTGAATTTCCAAACGGATTAGGATGCCGCCCAGATGAAAGGTACCACCACAGGCAACTGTGGCAGGTTTGACAGTGCCAAGTGCCTCCTGCAAACTGACATCAGGAACCTGGCCTGGTGACTTTTGTTTCTCTGGGGAAAAGCCGTGGTTCATGTCCAGGGCCTGGTGGCCCGGAGTGGCCGGCCGCCTGCTGAAATTCCGCATGGATCACGATGCCTCCCAGATGAAAAATGCCCCCAGAGGCACCTGTGGCTGGTTTGACAGTGCCAAGTGCCTCCTGCAAACTGACATCAGGAACCTGGCCAGGTGACTTTTGTTTCTCTGGGGAAAGGCCATCATTACTCTCCTGGGCCCGCTGGCCCGGAGTGGCCGGCTGCCTGCTGAAATTCCGCACGGATCAGGATACCTCCCAGGTGAAAGGAGCCCCCACAGGCAACTGCGGCTGGTTTGACATTACCATGTGCCTCCTGCAAGCTGACATCATAACCTGGCCTGGTGACTTTTGTTTCTCTGGGGAAAGGTCATGCTTCATATCCTGGACCCGTAGTCCCGGAGTGGCCGGCTGCCTGCTGAAATTCCGAACGGATTAGGATGCCTCCCAGATGAAAAGTGCCCCCACAGGCACCTGTGGCTGGTTTGACAGTGCCAAGTGCCTCCTGCAAACTGACATCAGGAACCTGGCCTGGTGAGTTTTGTTTCTCTGGGGAAAGGCCATGGTTCGTGCCCAGTGCCCGGTGGCCTGGAGTGGCCGGCAGCCTGCTGAAATTCCGCACAGATCAGGATACCTCCCAGATGCAAGGTGCCCATACAGGCACGTGTGGCTGGTTTGACAGTGCCAAGTGCCTCCTGCAAACTGACATCAGGAACCTGGCCAGGTGACTTTTGTTTCTCTGGGGAAAGGCCATCGTTCCTCTCCAGGGCCCGGTGGCCCGGAATGGCCGACTGTCTGGTGAAATTCCGCACGGATCAGGAAAACTCCCAGATGGAAAGGTGCCCCCACAGGCAACTGTGGCTGGTTTGACAGTGCCAAGTGCCTCCTGCAAACTGACATCAGGAACCTGGCCTGGTGAGTTTTGTTTCTCTGGGGAAAGGCCATCATTGTTTTCCGGGGCCCGCTGGCCCGGAATGGCCTGCAGCCTGCTGAAATTCCGCATGGATCAGGATACCTCCCAGAGCGAAACTAAAACCATAGGCAACTGTGGCAGGTTTGACAGTGCCAAGTGCCTCCTGCAAACTGACATCAGGAACCTGGCCTGGTAAGTTTTGTTTCTCTGGGGAAAGGCCATCGTTCTTGTCCGGGGCCCGCCGGCCCAGAGTGGCCGGCAGCCTGCTGAAATTCCGCACAGATGAGGATACCTCCCAGATGCAAGGTGCCCATACAGGCACGTGTGGCTGGTTTGACAGTGCCAAGTGCCTCCTGCAAACTGACATCAGGAACCTGGCCTGGTGACTTTCGTTTCTCTGGGGAAAGACTATGATTCATGTCCAGGGCCTTGCGGCCTGGAGTGCATGGCTGCCTGCTGAAATTCCGCACGGATCAGGATACCTCCCAGATCGATACTACCACCACAGGCAACTGCATCTGGTTTGACAGTGCCAAGTGCCTCCTGCAAACTGACATCAGGAACCTGGCCTGGTAAGTTTTGTTTCTCTGGGGAAAGGCCATCGTTCTTGTCCGGGGCCCGCCGGCCCAGAGTGGCCGGCTGCCTGCTGAAATTCCACACGGTTGAGGATACCTCCCAGCTGCAAGGTGCCCCCACAGGCAACTGTGGCTGGTTTGACAGTGCCATGTGCCTCCTGCAAACTGACATCAGGAACCTGGCCTGGTGACTTTCGTTTCTCTGGGGATAGGCCATCATTCCACTCCAGGGCCCGTAGTCCGGAGTAGCCGGCTGCCTGCTGAAATTCCTCATGGATCAGGATGCCTCCCACATGAAAGGTGCCCCCACAGGCAACTGTGGCTGGTTTGACAGTGCCAAGTGCCTCCTGCAGACTGACATCAGGAACCTGACCTGGTGACTTTTGTTTCTCTGGGGAAAGGCCATGGTTCTTCTCCAGTGTCCGTTGTCCCGGAGTGGCCAGCTGCCTGCTGAAATTCCGCACGGATCAGGATAGCTCCCAGATGCAAGGTGCCCCCACAGGCAACTGTGGCTGGTTTGACAATGCCAAGTGCCTCCTGCAAACTGACATCAGGAACCTGGCCTGGTGACTTTTGTTTCTCTGGGGAAAGGCCATGTTTCATGTCCAGGGCCGGGTGTCCCTGGGTGTCCGGCTGCCTGCTGAAATTCCGAACGGATTAGGATGCCGCCCAGATGAAAGGTACCACTACAGGCAACTGTGGCAGGTTTGACAGTGCCAAGTGCCTCCTGCAAACTGACATCAGGAACCTGGCCTGGTGACTTTTGTTTCTCTGGGTAAAAGCCGTGGTTCATGTCCAGGGCCTGGTGGCCCGGAGTGGCCGGCCGCCTCCTGAAATTCAGCATAGATCAGGATGTCTCCCACATGAAAATTGCCCCCACAGGCACCTGTGGCTGGTTTGACAGTGCCAAGTGCCTCCTGCCAACTGACATCAGGAACCTGGCCTGGTGACTTTTGTTTCTCTGGGGAAAGGCCATCATTCCTCTCCAGGGCCCGCTGGCCCGGAGTGGCCGACTGCCTGCTGAAATTCCGCACGGATCAGGATAACTCCCAGATGCAAGGTGCCCCCACAGGCAACTGTGGCTGGTTTGACAGTGCCAAGTGCCTCCTGCAGACTGACATCAGGAACCTGGCCTGGTGACTTTTGTTTCTCTGGGGAAAGGCCATGGTTCTTCTCCAGTGTCCGTTGTCCCGGAGTGGCCGGCTGCCTGCTGAAATTCCGCACGGATCAGGATACCTCCCAGGTGAAAGGAGCCCCCACAGGCAACTGCGGCTGGTTTGACAATACCATGTGCCTCCTGCAAGCTGACATCATAACCTGGCCTGGTGACTTTTGTTTCTCTGGGGAAAGGTCATGCTTCATATCCTGGACCCGTAGTCCCGGAGTGGCCGGCTGCCTGCTGAAATTCCGAACGGATTAGGATGCCTCCCAGATGAAAAGTGCCCCCACAGGCACCTGTGGCTGGTTTGACAGTGCCAAGTGCCTCCTGCAAACTGACATCAGGAACCTGGCCTGGTGAGATTTGTTTCTCTGGGGAAAGGCCATGGTTCGTGCCCAGTGCCCGGTGGCCTGGAGTGGCCGGCAGCCTGCTGAAATTCCGCACAGATGAGGATACCTCCCAGATGCAAGGTGCCCATACAGGCACGTGTGGCTGGTTTGACAGTGCCAAGTGCCTCCTGCAAACTGACATCAGGAACCTGGCCAGGTGACTTTTGTTTCTCTGGGGAAAGGCCATCGTTCCTCTCCAGGGCCCGGTGGCCCGGAATGGCCGACTGTCTGGTGAAATTCCGCACGGATCAGGAAAACTCCCAGATGGAAAGGTGCCCCCACAGGCAACTGTGGCTGGTTTGACAGTGCCAAGTGCCTCCTGCAAACTGACATCAGGAACCTGGCCTGGTGACTTTTGTTTCTCTGGGGAAAGGCCATCATTGTTTTCCGGGGCCCGCTGGCCCGGAATGGCCTGCAGCCTGCTGAAATTCCGCATGGATCAGGATACCTCCCAGAGCGAAACTAAAACCATAGGCAACTGTGGCAGGTTTGACAGTGCCAAGTGCCTCCTGCAAACTGACATCAGGAACCTGGCCTGGTAAGTTTTGTTTCTCTGGGGAAAGGCCATCGTTCTTGTCCGGGGCCCGCCGGCCCAGAGTGGCCGGCAGCCTGCTGAAATTCCGCACAGATGAGGATACCTCCCAGATGCAAGGTGCCCATACAGGCACGTGTGGCTGGTTTGACAGTGCCAAGTGCCTCCTGCAAACTGACATCAGGAACCTGGCCTGGTGACTTTCGTTTCTCTGGGGAAAGACTATGATTCATGTCCAGGGCCTTGCGGCCTGCAGTGCCCGGCTGCCTGCTGAAATTCCGCACGGATCAGGATACCTCCCAGATCGATACTACCACCACAGGCAACTGCATCTGGTTTGACAGTGCCAAGTGCCTCCTGCAAACTGACATCAGGAACCTTGCTTGGTGACTTTTGTTTCTCTGGGGATAGGCCATCGTTCCTCTCTAGGGCCCGTAGTCCGGAGTAGCCGGCTGCCTGCTGAAATTCCGCAGGGATCAGGAGGCCTGCCACATGAAAGGTGCACCCACAGGCACCTGTGGCTGGTTTGACAGTGCCAAGTACCTCCTACAAATTGACATCGGGAACCTGGCCTGGTGACTTTTGTTTCTCTGGGGTAAAGCTATTATTCATCTTCAGAGCCCGCTGGCTCGGAGTGGCCGGCTGCCTGCTGAAATTCCGCACGGATCAGGATACCTCCCCGGTTCAAGGTGCCGCCACAGCCAACTGTGGCTGCTTTGACAGTGCCAAGCGCCTCCTGCAAACTGACATCAGGAACCTGGCCTGGTGACTTTTGTTTCTCTGGGGAAAGGCCATCATTCTTCTCCAGTGCCCGTTGGCCCAGAGTGGCCGGCTGCCTGCTGAAATTCCGCACGGATCAGGATACCTCCCAGATGCAAGGTGCCCGCATAGGCACCTGTGCCTGGTTTGACAGTGCCAAGTACCTCCTACAAATTGACATCGGGAACCTGGCCTGGTGACTTTTGTTTCTCTGGGGTAAAGCTATTATTCTTCTTCAGAGCCCGGTGGCTCGGAGTGGCCGGCTGCCTGCTGAAATTCCGCACGGATCAGGATACCTCCCCGGTTCAAGGTGCCGCCACAGCCAACTGTGGCTGCTTTGACAGTGCCAAGCGCCTCCTGCAAACTGACATCAGGAACCTGGCCTGGTGACTTTTGTTTCTCTGGGGAAAGGCCTTCATTCTTCTCCAGTGCCCGTTGGCCCAGAGTGGCCGGCTGCCTGCTGAAATTCCGCACGGATCAGGATACCTCCCAGATGCAAGGTGCCCCCATAGGCACCTGTGCCTGGTTTGACAGTGCCAAGTGCCTCCTGCAAACTGACATCAGGAACCTGGCCTGGTAACTTTTGTTTCTCTGGCGAAAGGCCATGCTTCGTGTACACGGCCTGGTGGCCCAGAGTGTCCGGCTCCCTCCTGAAATTCAGCATGGATCAGGATGCCTCCCAGATGAAAATTGCCCCCAGAGGCACCTGTGGCTGGTTTGACAGTGCCAAGTGCCTCCTGCAAACTGACATCAGGAACCTGGCCTGGTGACTTTTGTTTCTCTGGGGAAAGGCCATCATTCTTTTCCGGGGCCCGCTGGCCCGGAGTGGCCTGCAGCCTGCTGAAATTCCGCACGGATCAGGATACATCCCAGACCGAAACTAAAACCATAGGCAACTGTGGCTGGTTTGACAGTGCCAAGTGCCTCCTGCCAACTGACATCAGGAACCTGGCCTGGTAAGTTTTATTTCTCTGGGGAAAGGCCATGGTTCATGTCCAGGGCCTTGCGGCGGGAAGTGGCCGGCTGCCTGCTGAAATTCCGCATGGGTCAGGATGCCTCCCAGATGGAAAGTGCCCCCACAGACAACTGTGGCTGGTTTGACAGTGCCAAGTGCCTCCTGCAAACTGACATCAGGATCCTGGCCTGGTGACTTTTGTTTCTCTGGGGAAAGGCCATAGATGATGTCCAGTGCCCCCTGGCCCGGAGTGGCCGACTGCCTGCTGAAATTCCGCACGGATCAGGATAGCTCCCAGATGCAAGCTGCCCCCACAGGCAACTGTGGCTGGTTTGACAGTGCCAAGTGCCTCCTGCAAACTGACATCAGGAACCTGGCCTGGTGACTTTTGTTTCTCTGGGGAAAGGTCATGGTTCATATCCTAGACCCGTAGTCCCGGAGTGGCCGGCTGCCAGCTGAAATTCCGAACGGATTAGGATGCCGCCCAGATGAAAGGTACCACCACAGGTAACTGTGGCAGGTTTGACAGTGCCAAGTGCCTCCTGCAAACTGACATCAGGACCCTGGCCTGGTGACTTTTGTTTCTGTTTGGAAAAGCCATGGTTCATGTCCAGGACCTGGTGGTCCGGAGTGGCCGGCCGCCTGCTGAAATTCCGCATGGATCACGATGCCTCCCACATGAAAAGTGCTCCCACAGGCACCTGTGGCTGGTTTGACAGTGCCAAGTGCCTCCTGCAAACTGACATCAGGAACCTGGCCTGGTGACTTTTGTTTCTCTGGGGAAAGGCCATCGTTCCTCTCCAGGGCCCGCTGGCCCGGAATGGCCGACTGTCTGCTGAAATTCCGCACGGATCAGGATACCGCCCAGATGAAAGGTACCACCACAGGCAACTTTGGCTGGTTTGACAGTGCCAAGTGCCTCCTGCAAACTGACCTCAGGAACCTGGCCTGGTGAGTTTTGTTTCTCTGGGGTAAGGCCATGGTTCGTGCCCAGTGCCCGGTGGCCGGGAATGGCCGACTGTCTGCTGAAATTCCGCACGGATCAGGATACCTCCCAGATGCAAGGTGCCCATACAGGTACGTGTGGCTGGTTTGACAGTGCCAAGTGCCTCCTGCAAACTGACATCAGGAACCTGGCCAGGTGACTTTTGTTTCTCTGGGGAAAGGCCATCGTTCCTCTCCAGGGCCCGGTGGCCGGGAATGGCCGACTGCCTGCTGAAATTCCGCACGGATGAGGATAACTCCCAGATGCAAGGTACCACCACAGGCAACTGTGGCTGGTTTGACAGTGCCAAGTGCCTCCTGCAAACTGACATCAGGAACCTGGCCTGGTGACTTTTGTTTCTCTGGGGAAAGGCCATGGTTCATGTCCACGGCCTGGTGGCCCAGAGTGTCCGGCTCCCTCCTGAAATTCAGCATGGATCAGGATGCCTCCCAGATGAAAATTGCCCCCAGAGGCACCTGTGGCTGGTTTGACAGTGCCAAGTGCCTCCTGCAAACTGACATCAGGAACCTGGCCTGGTGACTTTTGTTTCTCTGGGGAAAGGCCATCATTCTTTTCCGGGGCCCGCTGGCCCGGAGTGGCCTGCAGCCTGCTGAAATTCCGCACGGATCAGGATACATCCCAGACCGAAACTAAAACCATAGGCAACTGTGGCTGGTTTGACAGTGCCAAGTGCCTCCTGCCAACTGACATCAGGAACCTGGCCTGGTAAGTTTTATTTCTCTGGGGAAAGGCCATCGTTCATGTCCAGGGCCTTGCGGCGTGAAGTGGCCGGCTGCCTGCTGAAATTCCGCATGGGTCAGGATGCCTCCCAGATGGAAAGGGTCCCCACAGACAATTGTGGCTGGTTTGACAGTGCCAAGTGCCTCCTGCAAACTGACATCAGGAACCTGGCCTGGTGACTTTTGTTTCTCTGGGGAAAGGTCATGGTTCATATCCTGGACCCGTAGTCCCGGCGTGGCCGGCTGCCTGCTGAAATTCCGCATGGGTCAGGATGCCGCCCAGATGAAAGGTACCACCACAGGCAACTGTGGCAGGTTTGACAGTGCCAAGTGCCTCCTGCAAACTGACATCAGGAACCTGGCCTGGTGACTTTTGTTTCTCAGGGGAAAGGCCATCGTTCCCCTCCAGGGCCCGCTGGCCCGGAATGGCCGACTGTCTGCTGAAATTCCTCACGGATCAGGATACCGCCCAGATGAAAGGTACCACCACAGGCAACTGTGGCAGGTTTGACAGTGCCAAGTGCCTCCTGCAAACTGACATCAGGAACCTGGCCTGGTGAGTTTTGTTTCTCTGGGGTAAGGCCATGGTTCGTGCCCAGTGCCCGGTGGCCTGGAGTGGCCAGCAGCCTGCTGAAATTCCGCACAGATGAGGATACCTCCCAGACGCAAGGTGCCCATACAGGTTAGTGTGGCTGGTTTGACAGTGCCAAGTGCCTCCTGCAAACTGACATCAGGAACCTGGCCTGGTGACCTTTGTTTCTCTGGGGAAAGGCCATGGTTCCTCTCCAGGGCCCGGTGGCCCGGAGTGGCAGACTGTCTGTTGAAATTCCGCACGGATCAGGATACCTCCCAGATGCAAGGTGCCCCCACAGGCAACTGTGGCTGGTTTGACAGTGCCAAGTGCCTCCTGCAAACTGACATCAGGAACCTGGCCAGGTGACTTTTGTTTCTCTGGGGAAAGGCCATAGTTCCTCTCCAGGGCCCGCTGGCCCGGAATGGCCGACTGTCTGCTGAAATTCCGCACGGATCAGGATACCGCCCAGATGAAAGGTACCACCACAGGCAACTTTGGCTGGTTTGACAGTGCCAAGTGCCTCCTGCCAACTGACATCAGGAACCTGGCCTGGTGACTTTTGTTTCTCTGGGGAAAGGACATCATTGTTTTCCGGGGCCCGCTGGCCCGGAATGGCCAGCAGCCTGCTGAAATTCCGCACGTATCAGGATACCTCCCAGAGCGAAACTAAAACCATAGGCAACTGTGGCAGGTTTGACAGTGCCAAGTGCCTCCTGCAAACTGACATCAGGAACCTGGCCTGGCAAGTTTTGTTTCTCTGGGGAAAGGCCATCGTTCTTGTCCGGGGCCCGCCGGCCCAGAGTGGCAGGCTGCGTGCTGAAATTCCACACGGTTGAGGATACCTCCCAGATGCAAGGTGCCCCCACAGGCACCTGTGGCTGGTTTGACAGTGCCAAGTGCCTCCTGCAAACTGACATCAGAAACCTGGCCTGGTGACTTTTGTTTCTCTGGGGTAAAGCTATTATTCTTCTTCAGAGCCCGGTGGCTCGGAGTGGCCGGCTGCCTGCTGAAATTCCGCACGGATCAGGATACCTCCCCGGTTCAAGGTGCCGCCACAGCCAACTGTGGCTGCTTTGACAGTGCCAAGCGCCTCCTGCAAACTGACATCAGGAACCTGGCCTGGTGACTTTTGTTTCTCTGGGGAAAGGCCATCATTCTTCTCCAGTGCCCGTTGGCCCAGAGTGGCCGGCTGCCTGCTGAAATTCCGCACGGATCAGGATACCTCCCAGATGAAAAATGCCCCCATAGGCACCTGTGCCTGGTTTGACAGTGCCAAGTGCCTCCTGCAAACTGACATCAGGAACCTGGCCTGGTAACTTTTGTTTCTCTGGCGAAAGGCCATGGTTCGTGTCCACGGCCTGGTGGCCCAGAGTGTCCGGCTCCCTCCTGAAATTCAGCATGGATCAGGATGCCTCCCAGATGAAAATTGCCCCCAGAGGCACCTGTGGCTGGTTTGACAGTGCCAAGTGCCTCCTGCAAACTGACATCAGGAACCTGGCCTGGTGACTTTTGTTTCTCTGGGGAAAGGCCATCATCCTTTTCCGGGGCCCGCTGGCCCGGAGTGGCCTGCAGCCTGCTGAAATTCCGCACGGATCAGGATACATCCCAGACCGAAACTAAAACCATAGGCAACTGTGGCTGGTTTGACAGTGCCAAGTGCCTCCTGCCAACTGACATCAGGAACCTGGCCTGGTAAATTTTATTTCTCCTGGGAAAGGCCATGGTTCATGTCCAGGGCCTTGCGGCGGGAAGTGGCCGGCTGCCTGCTGAAATTCCGCATGGGTCAGGATGCCTCCCAGATGGAAAGTGCCCCCACAGACAACTGTGGCTGGTTTGACAGTGCCAAGTGCCTCCTGCAAACTGACATCAGGATCCTGGCCTGGTGACTTTTGTTTCTCTGGGGAAAGGCCATAGATGATGTCCAGTGCCCCCTGGCCCGGAGTGGCCGACTGCCTGCTGAAATTCCGCACGGATCAGGATAGCTCCCAGATGCAAGCTGCCCCCACAGGCAACTGTGGCTGGTTTGACAGTGCCAAGTGCCTCCTGCAAACTGACATCAGGAACCTGGCCTGGTGACTTTTGTTTCTCTGGGGAAAGGTCATGGTTCATATCCTAGACCCGTAGTCCCGGAGTGGCCGGCTGCCAGCTGAAATTCCGAACGGATTAGGATGCCGCCCAGATGAAAGGTACCACCACAGGCAACTGTGGCAGGTTTGACAGTGCCAAGTGCCTCCTGCAAACTGACATCAGGAACCTGGCCTGGTGACTTTTGTTTCTCTTTGGAAAAGCCATGGTTCATGTCCAGGACCTGGTGGTCCGGAGTGGCCGGCCGCCTGCTGAAATTCCGCATGGATCAGGATGCCTCCCACATGAAAAGTGCTCCCACAGGCACCTGTGGCTGGTTTGACAGTGCCAAGTGCCTCCTGCAAACTGACATCAGGAACCTGGCCTGGTGACTTTTGTTTCTCTGGGGAAAGGCCATCGTTCCTCTCCAGGGCCCGCGGGCCCGGAGTGGCCGACTGCCTGCTGAAATTCCGCACGGATCAGGATAACTCCCAGATGAAAGGAGCCCCCACAGGCAACTGTGGCTGGTTTGACAGTGCCAAGTACCTCCTAGAAATTGACATCAGGAACCTGGCCTGGTGACTTTTGTTTCTCTGGCGAAAGGTCATGGTTCATATCCTGAGCCTGGTGTCCTGGAGTGGCCGACTGACTGCTGAAATTCTGCACGGATCAGGATGCCTCCCAGATGAAAAGAGCCCCCACAGGCACCTGTGGCTGGTTTGACAGTGCCAAGTGCCTCCTGCAAACTGACATCAGGAACCTGGCCAGGTGACTTTTGTTTCTCTGGGGAAAGGCCATAGTTCCTCTCCAGGGCCCGCTGGCCCGGAATGGCCGACTGTCTGCTGAAATTCCGCACGGATCAGGATACCGCCCAGATGAAAGGTACCACCACAGGCAACTTTGGCTGGTTTGACAGTGCCAAGTGCCTCCTGCAAACTGACCTCAGGAACCTGGCCTGGTGAGTTTTGTTTCTCTGGGGTAAGGCCATGGTTCGTGCCCAGTGCCCGGTGGCCGGGAATGGCCGACTGTCTGCTGAAATTCCGCACGGATCAGGATACCTCCCAGATGCAAGGTGCCCATACAGGTACGTGTGGCTGGTTTGACAGTGCCAAGTGCCTCCTGCAAACTGACATCAGGAACCTGGCCTGGTGACTTTTGTTTCTCTGGGGAAAGGCCATCGTTCCTCTCCAGGGCCCGGTGGCCGGGAATGGCCGACTGCCTGCTGAAATTCCGCACGGATGAGGATACCTCCCAGATGCAAGGTACCACCACAGGCAACTGTGGCTGGTTTGACAGTGCCAAGTGCCTCCTGCAAACTGACATCAGGAACCTGGCCTGGTGACTTTTGTTTCTCTGGGGAAAGGCCATGGTTCATGTCCACGGCCTGGTGGCCCAGAGTGTCCGGCTCCCTCCTGAAATTCAGCATGGATCAGGATGCCTCCCAGATGAAAATTGCCCCCAGAGGCACCTGTGGCTGGTTTGACAGTGCCAAGTGCCTCCTGCAAACTGACATCAGGAACCTGGCCTGGTGACTTTTGTTTCTCTGGGGAAAGGCCATCATTCTTTTCCGGGGCCCGCTGGCCCGGAGTGGCCTGCAGCCTGCTGAAATTCCGCACGGATCAGGATACATCCCAGACCGAAACTAAAACCATAGGCAACTGTGGCTGGTTTGACAGTGCCAAGTGCCTCCTGCCAACTGACATCAGGAACCTGGCCTGGTAAGTTTTATTTCTCTGGGGAAAGGCCATCGTTCATGTCCAGGGCCTTGCGGCGTGAAGTGGCCGGCTGCCTGCTGAAATTCCGCATGGGTCAGGATGCCTCCCAGATGGAAAGGGTCCCCACAGACAATTGTGGCTGGTTTGACAGTGCCAAGTGCCTCCTGCAAACTGACATCAGGAACCTGGCCTGGTGACTTTTGTTTCTCTGGGGAAAGGTCATGGTTCATATCCTGGACCCGTAGTCCCGGCGTGGCCGGCTGCCTGCTGAAATTCCGCATGGGTCAGGATGCCTCCCAGATGAAAGGTACCACCACAGGCAACTGTGGCAGGTTTGACAGTGCCAAGTGCCTCCTGCCAACTGACATCAGGAACCTGGCCTGGTGACTTTTGTTTCTCTGGGGAAAGGACATCATTGTTTTCCGGGGCCCGCTGGCCCGGAATGGCCAGCAGCCTGCTGAAATTCCGCAAGTATCAGGATACCTCCCAGAGCGAAACTAAAACCATAGGCAACTGTGGCAGGTTTGACAGTGCCAAGTGCCTCCTGCAAACTGACATCTGGAACCTGGCCTGGCAAGTTTTGTTTCTCTGGGGAAAGGCCATCGTTCTTGTCCGGGGCCCGCCGGCCCAGAGTGGCAGGCTGCGTGCTGAAATTCCACACGGTTGAGGATACCTCCCAGATGCAAGGTGCCCCCACAGGCACCAGTGGCTGGTTTGACAGTGCCAAGTGCCTCCTGCAAACTGACACCAGAAACCTGGCCTGGTGATTTTCTTTCTCAGGGGAAAGGCCATCGTTCATGTCCAGTGCCCGGTGGCCCGCAGTTGCCTGCTGCCTGCTGAAATTCCACACGGATGAGGATACCTCACAGATGCAAGGTGCCCCCACAGGCACCTGTGCCTGGTTTGACAGTGCCAAGTACCTCCTACAAATTGACATCGGGAACCTGGCCTGGTGACTTTTGTTTCTCTGGGGTAAAGCTATTATTCTTCTTCAGAGCCCGGTGGCTCGGAGTGGCCGGCTGCCTGCTGAAATTCCGCACGGATCAGGATACCTCCCCGGTTCAAGGTGCCGCCACAGCCAACTGTGGCTGCTTTGACAGTGCCAAGCGCCTCCTGCAAACTGACATCAGGAACCTGGCCTGGTGAGTTTTGTTTCTCTGGGGAAAGGCCATCATTCTTCTCCAGTGCCCGTTGGCCCAGAGTGGCCGGCTGCCTGCTGAAATTCCGCACGGATCAGGATACCTCCCAGATGAAAAATGCCCCCATAGGCACCTGTGCCTGGTTTGACAGTGCCAAGTGCCTCCTGCAAACTGACATCAGGAACCTGGCCTGGTAACTTTTGTTTCTCTGGCGAAAGGCCATGGTTCGTGTCCACGGCCTGGTGGCCCAGAGTGTCCGGCTCCCTCCTGAAATTCAGCATGGATCAGGATGCCTCCCAGATGAAAATTGCCCCCAGAGGCACCTGTGGCTGGTTTGACAGTGCCAAGTGCCTCCTGCAAACTGACATCAGGAACCTGGCCTGGTGACTTTTGTTTCTCTGGGGAAAGGCCATCATTCTTTTCCGGGGCCCGCTGGCCCGGAGTGGCCTGCAGCCTGCTGAAATTCCGCACGGATCAGGATACATCCCAGACCGAAACTAAAACCATAGGCAACTGTGGCTGGTTTGACAGTGCCAAGTGCCTCCTGCCAACTGACATCAGGAACCTGGCCTGGTAAATTTTTTTCTCCTGGGAAAGGCCATGGTTCATGTCCAGGGCCTTGCGGCGGGAAGTGGCCGGCTGCCTGCTGAAATTCCGCATGGGTCAGGATGCCTCCCAGATGGAAAGTGCCCCCACAGACAACTGTGGCTGGTTTGACAGTGCCAAGTGCCTCCTGCAAACTGACATCAGGATCCTGGCCTGGTGACTTTTGTTTCTCTGGGGAAAGGCCATAGATGATGTCCAGTGCCCCCTGGCCCGGAGTGGCCGACTGCCTGCTGAAATTCCGCACGGATCAGGATAGCTCCCAGATGCAAGCTGCCCCCACAGGCAACTGTGGCTGGTTTGACAGTGCCAAGTGCCTCCTGCAAACTGACATCAGGAACCTGGCCTGGTGACTTTTGTTTCTCTGGGGAAAGGTCATGGTTCATATCCTAGACCCGTAGTCCCGGAGTGGCCGGCTGCCAGCTGAAATTCCGAACGGATTAGGATGCCGCCCAGATGAAAGGTACCACCACAGGCAACTGTGGCAGGTTTGACAGTGCCAAGTGCCTCCTGCAAACTGACATCAGGAACCTGGCCTGGTGACTTTTGTTTCTCTTTGGAAAAGCCATGGTTCATGTCCAGGACCTGGTGGTCCGGAGTGGCCGGCCGCCTGCTGAAATTCCGCATGGATCAGGATGCCTCCCACATGAAAAGTGCTCCCACAGGCACCTGTGGCTGGTTTGACAGTGCCAAGTGCCTCCTGCAAACTGACATCAGGAACCTGGCCTGGTGACTTTTGTTTCTCTGGGGAAAGGTCATGGTTCATATCCTGGACCCGTAGTCCCGGAGTGGCCGGCTGCCTGCTGAAATTCCGCATGGGTCAGGATGCCGCCCAGATGAAAGGTACCACCACAGGCAACTGTGGCAGGTTTGACAGTGCCAAGTGCCTCCTGCAAACTGACATCAGGAACCTGGCCAGGTGACTTTTGTTTCTCAGGGGAAAGGCCATCGTTCCCCACCAGGGCCCGCTGGCCCGGAATGGCCGACTGTCTGCTGAAATTCCTCACGGATCAGCATACCGCCCAGATGAAAGGTACCACCACAGGCAACTGTGGCAGGTTTGACAGTGCCAAGTGCCTCCTGCAAACTGACATCAGGAACCTGGCCTGGTGAGTTTTGTTTCTCTGGGGTAAGGCCATGGTTCGTGCCCAGTGCCAGGTGGCCTGGAGTGGCCAGCAGCCTGCTGAAATTCCGCACAGATGAGGATACCTCCCAGACGCAAGGTGCCCATACAGGTTAGTGTGGCTGGTTTGACAGTGCCAAGTGCCTCCTGCAAACTGACATCAGGAACCTGGCCTGGTGACCTTTGTTTCTCTGGGGAAAGGCCATGGTTCCTCTCCAGGGCCCGGTGGCCCGGAGTGGCAGACTGTCTGTTGAAATTCCGCACGGATCAGGATACCTCCCAGATGCAAGGTGCCCCCACAGGCAACTGTGGCTGGTTTGACAGTGCCAAGTGCCTCCTGCAAACTGACATCAGAAACCTGGCCTGGTGACTTTTGTTTCTCTGGGGAAAGGCCATCGTTCGTGTCCTGGGCCGGGTGTCCCTGGGTGTCCGGCTGCCTGCTGAAATTCCGAACGGATTAGGATGCCGCCCAGATGAAAGGTACCACCAGAGGCAACTGTGGCTGGTTTGACAGTGCCAAGTGCCTCCTGCCAACTGACATCAGGAACCTGGCCTGGTGACTTTTGTTTCTCTGGGGAAAGGACATCATTGTTTTCCGGGGCCCGCTGGCCCGGAATGGCCAGCAGCCTGCTGAAATTCCGCACGTATCAGGATACCTCCCAGAGCGAAACTAAAACCATAGGCAACTGTGGCAGGTTTGACAGTGCCAAGTGCCTCCTGCAAACTGACATCAGAAACCTGGCCTGGTGATTTTCTTTCTCAGGGGAAAGGCCATCGTTCATGTCCAGTGCCCGGTGGCCCGCAGTTGCCTGCTGCCTGCTGAAATTCCACACGGATGAGGATACCTCACAGATGCAAGGTGCCCCCACAGGCACCTGTGGCTGGTTTGACAGTGCCAAGTACCTCCTACAAATTGACATCGGGAACCTGGCCTGGTGACTTTTGTTTCTCTGGGGTAAAGCTATTATTCTTCTTCAGAGCCCGGTGGCTCGGAGTGCCCGGCTGCCTGCTGAAATTCCGCACGGATCAGGATACCTCCCCGGTTCAAGGTGCCGCCACAGCCAACTGTGGCTGCTTTGACAGTGCCAAGCGCCTCCTGCAAACTGACATCAGGAACCTGGCCTGGTGACTTTTGTTTCTCTGGGGAAAGGCCATCATTCTTCTCCAGTGCCCGTTGGCCCAGAGTGGCCGGCTGCCTGCTGAAATTCCGCACGGATCAGGATACCTCCCAGATGCAAGGTGCCCCCATAGGCACCTGTGGCTGGTTTGACAGTGCCAAGTGCCTCCTGCAAACTGACATCAGGAACCTGGCCTGGTAACTTTTGTTTCTCTGGCGAAAGGCCATGGTTCATGTCCACGGCCTGGTGGCCCAGAGTGTCCGGCTCCCTCCTGAAATTCAGCATGGATCAGGATGCCTCCCAGATGAAAATTGCCCCCAGAGGCACCTGTGGCTGGTTTGACAGTGCCAAGTGCCTCCTGCAAACTGACATCAGGAACCTGGCCTGGTGACTTTTGTTTCTCTGGGGAAAGGCCATCATTCTTTTCCGGGGCCCGCTGGCCCGGAGTGGCCTGCAGCTTGCTGAAATTCCGCACGGATCAGGATACATCCCAGACCGAAACTAAAACCATAGGCAACTGTGGCTGGTTTGACAGTGCCAAGTGCCTCCTGCCAACTGACATCAGGAACCTGGCCTGGTAAGTTTTATTTCTCTGGGGAAAGGCCATCGTTCATGTCCAGGGCCTTGCGGCGGGAAGTGGCCGGCTGCCTGCTGAAATTCCGCATGGGTCAGGATGCCTCCCAGATGGAAAGTGCCCCCACAGACAACTGTGGCTTTTTTGACAGTGCCAAGTGCCTCCTGCAAACTGACATCAGGATCCTGGCCTGGTGACTTTTGTTTCTCTGGGGAAAGGCCATAGATGATGTCCAGTGCCCCCTGGCCCGGAGTGGCCGACTGCCTGCTGAAATTCCGCACGGATCAGGATAGCTCCCAGATGCAAGCTGCCCCCACAGGCAACTGTGGCTGGTTTGACAGTGCCAAGTGCCTCCTGCAAACTGACATCAGGAACCTGGCCTGGTGACTTTTGTTTCTCTGGGGAAAGGTCATGGTTCATATCCTGGACCCGTAGTCCCGGAGTGGCCGGCTGCCTGCTGAAATTCCGAACGGATTAGGATGCCGCCCAGATGAAAGGTACCACCACAGGCAACTGTGGCAGGTTTGACAGTGCCAAGTGCCTCCTGCAAACTGACCTCAGGAACCTGGCCTGGTGAGTTTTGTTTCTCTGGGGTAAGGCCATGGTTCGTGCCCAGTGCCCGGTGGCCGGGAATGGCCGACTGTCTGCTGAAATTCCGCACGGATCAGGATAACTCCCAGATGCAAGGGGCCCCCACAGGCAACTGTGGCTGGTTTGACAGTGCCAAGTGCCTCCTGCAAACTG
The DNA here is from genome assembly GCF_036417665.1 of Passer domesticus. Classification (NCBI taxonomy): domain Eukaryota; kingdom Metazoa; phylum Chordata; class Aves; order Passeriformes; family Passeridae; genus Passer; species Passer domesticus. The sequence goes on from NC_087474.1 coordinate 63,164,571, forward strand.
ACATCAGGAACCTGGCCAGGTGACTTTTGTTTCTCTGGGGAAAGGCCATCATTCTTCTCCAGTGCCCGTTGGCCCGGAGTGGCCGTCTGCCTGCTGAAATTCCGCACGGATCAGGATACATCCCAGACCGAAACTAAAACCATAGGCAACTGTGGCTGGTTTGACAGTGCCAAGTGCCTCCTGCCAACTGACATCAGGAACCTGGCCTGGTGACTTTTGTTTCTCTGGGGAAAGGACATCATTGTTTTCCGGGGCCCGCTGGCCCGGAATGGCCAGCAGCCTGCTGAAATTCCGCACGTATCAGGATACCTCCCAGAGCGAAACTAAAACCATAGGCAACTGTGGCAGGTTTGACAGTGCCAAGTGCCTCCTGCAAACTGACATCTGGAACCTGGCCTGGTAAGTTTTGTTTCTCTGGGGAAAGGCCATCCTTCTTGTCCGGGGCCCGCCGGCCCAGAGTGGCAGGCTGCGTGCTGAAATTCCACACGGTTGAGGATACCTCCCAGATGCAAGGTGCCCCCACAGGCACCTGTGGCTGGTTTGACAGTGCCAAGTGCCTCCTGCAAACTGACATCAGAAACCTGGCCTGGTGATTTTCTTTCTCAGGGGAAAGGCCATCGTTCATGTCCAGTGCCCGGTGGCCCGCAGTTGCCTGATGCCTGCTGAAATTCCACACGGATGAGGATACCTCACAGATGCAAGGTGCCCCCACAGGCACCTGTGGCTGGTTTGACAGTGCCAAGTACCTCCTACAAATTGACATCGGGAACCTGGCCTGGTGACTTTTGTTTCTCAGGGGTAAAGCTATTATTCTTCTTCAGAGCCCGGTGGCTCGGAGTGGCCGGCTGCCTGCTGAAATTCCGCACGGATCAGGATACCTCCCCGGTTCAAGGTGCCGCCACAGCCAACTGTGGCTGCTTTGACAGTGCCAAGCGCCTCCTGCAAACTGACATCAGGAACCTGGCCTGGTGACTTTTGTTTCTCTGGGGAAAGGCCATCATTCTTCTCCAGTGCCCGTTGGCCCAGAGTGGCCGGCTGCCTGCTGAAATTCCGCACGGATCAGGATACCTCCCAGATGCAAGGTGCCCCCATAGGCACCTGTGGCTGGTTTGACAGTGCCAAGTGCCTCCTGCAAACTGACATCAGGAACCTGGCCTGGTAACTTTTGTTTCTCTGGCGAAAGGCCATGGTTCATGTCCACGGCCTGGTGGCCCAGAGTGTCCGGCTCCCTCCTGAAATTCAGCATGGATCAGGATGCCTCCCAGATGAAAATTGCCCCCAGAGGCACCTGTGGCTGGTTTGACAGTGCCAAGTGCCTCCTGCAAACTGACATCAGGAACCTGGCCTGGTGACTTTTGTTTCTCTGGGGAAAGGCCATCATTCTTTTCCGGGGCCCGCTGGCCCGGAGTGGCCTGCAGCTTGCTGAAATTCCGCACGGATCAGGATACATCCCAGACCGAAACTAAAACCATAGGCAACTGTGGCTGGTTTGACAGTGCCAAGTGCCTCCTGCCAACTGACATCAGGAACCTGGCCTGGTAAGTTTTATTTCTCTGGGGAAAGGCCATCGTTCATGTCCAGGGCCTTGCGGCGGGAAGTGGCCGGCTGCCTGCTGAAATTCCGCATGGGTCAGGATGCCTCCCAGATGGAAAGTGCCCCCACAGACAACTGTGGCTGGTTTGACAGTGCCAAGTGCCTCCTGCAAACTGACATCAGGATCCTGGCCTGGTGACTTTTGTTTCTCTGGGGAAAGGCCATAGATGATGTCCAGTGCCCCCTGGCCCGGAGTGGCCGACTGCCTGCTGAAATTCCGCACGGATCAGGATAGCTCCCAGATGCAAGCTGCCCCCACAGGCAACTGTGGCTGGTTTGACAGTGCCAAGTGCCTCCTGCAAACTGACATCAGGAACCTGGCCTGGTGACTTTTGTTTCTCTGGGGAAAGGTCATGGTTCATATCCTGGACCCGTAGTCCCGGAGTGGCCGGCTGCCTGCTGAAATTCCGAACGGATTAGGATGCCGCCCAGATGAAAGGTACCACCACAGGCAACTGTGGCAGGTTTGACAGTGCCAAGTGCCTCCTGCAAACTGACATCAGGAACCTGGCCTGCTGACTTTTGTTTCTCTTTGGAAAAGCCTTGGTTCATGTCCAGGACCTGGTGGTCCGGAGTGGCCGGCCGCCTGCTGAAATTCCGCATGGATCAGGATGCCTCCCACATGAAAAGTGCTCCCACAGGCAACTGTGGCTGGTTTGACAGTGCCAAGTGCCTCCTGCAAACTGACATCAGGAACCTGGCCTGGTGACTTTTGTTTCTCTGGGGAAAGGCCATTGTTCCTCTCCAGGGCCCGCTGGCCCGGAGTGGCCGACTGCCTGCTGAAATTCCGCACGGATCAGGATAACTCCCAGATGAAAGGAGACCCACAGGCGACTGTGGCTGGTTTGACAGTGCCAAGTACCTCCTAGAAATTGACATCAGGAACCTGGCCTGGTGACTTTTGTTTCTCTGGCGAAAGGTCATGGTTCATATCCTGAGCCTGGTGTCCTGGAGTGGCCGACTGACTGCTGAAATTCTGCACGGATCAGGATGCCTCCCAGATGTAAAGAGCCCCCACAGGCACCTGTGGCTGGTTTGACAGTGCCAAGTGCCTCCTGCAAGCTGACATCAGGAACCTGGCCAGGTGACTTTTGTTTCTCAGGGGAAAGGCCATCGTTCCTCTCCAGGGCCCGCTGGCCCGGAATGGCCGACTGTCTGCTGAAATTCCGCACGGATCAGGATACCGCCCAGATGAAAGGTACCACCACAGGCAACTGTGGCAGGTTTGACAGTGCCAAGTGCCTCCTGCAAACTGACATCAGGAACCTGGCCTGGTGAGTTTTGTTTCTCTGGGGTAAGGCCATGGTTCGTGCCCAGTGCCCGGTGGCCTGGAGTGGCCAGCAGCCTGCTGAAATTCCGCACAGATGAGGATACCTCCCAGACGCAAGGTGCCCATACAGGTTAGTGTGGCTGGTTTGACAGTGCCAAGTGCCTCCTGCAAACTGACATCAGGAACCTGGCCTGGTGACCTTTGTTTCTCTGGGGAAAGGCCATGGTTCCTCTCCAGGGCCCGGTGGCCCGGAGTGGCAGACTGTCTGTTGAAATTCCGCACAGATCAGGATACCTCCCAGATGCAAGGTGCCACCTCTGGCAACTGTGGCTGGTTTGACAGTGCCAAGTGCCTCCTGCAAACTGACATCAGGAACCTGGCCTGGTGACTTTTGTTTCTCTGGGGAAAGGCCATAGTTCGTGTCCAGGGCCGGGTGTCCCTGGGTGTCCGGCTGCCTGCTGAAATTCCGAACGGATTAGGATGCCGCCCAGATGAAAGGTACCACCAGAGGCAACTGTGGCTGGTTTGACAGTGCCAAGTGCCTCCTGCCAACTGACATCAGGAACCTGGCCTGGTGACTTTTGTTTCTCTGGGGAAAGGACATCATTGTTTTCCGGGGCCCGCTGGCCCAGAATGGCCAGCAGCCTGCTGAAATTCCGCACGTATCAGGATACCTCCCAGAGCGAAACTAAAACCATAGGCAACTGTGGCAGGTTTGACAGTACCAAGTGCCTCCTGCAAACTGACATCTGGAACCTGGCCTGGTAAGTTTTGTTTCTCTGGGGAAAGGCCATCGTTCTTGTCCGGGGCCCGCCGGCCCAGAGTGGCAGGCTGCGTGCTGAAATTCCACACGGTTGAGGATACCTCCCAGATGCAAGGTGCCCCCACAGGCACCTGTGGCTGGTTTGACAGTGCCAAGTGCCTCCTGCAAACTGACATCAGAAACCTGGCCTGGTGATTTTCTTTCTCAGGGGAAAGGCCATCGTTCATGTCCAGTGCCCGGTGGCCCGCAGTTGCCTGCTGCCTGCTGAAATTCCACACGGATGAGGATACCTCACAGATGCAAGGTGCCCCCACAGGCACCTGTGGCTGGTTTGACAGTGCCAAGTACCTCCTACAAATTGACATCGGGAACCTGGCCTGGTGACTTTTGTTTCTCTGGGGTAAAGCTATTATTCTTCTTCAGAGCCCGGTGGCTCGGAGTGGCCGGCTGCCTGCTGAAATTCCGCACGGATCAGGATACCTCCCTGGTTCAAGGTGCCGCCACAGCCAACTGTGGCTGCTTTGACAGTGCCAAGCACCTCCTGCAAACTGACATCAGGAACCTGGCCTGGTGAGTTTTGTTTCTCTGGGGAAAGGCCATCATTCTTCTCCAGTGCCCGTTGGCCCAGAGTGGCCGGCTGCCTGCTGAAATTCCGCACGGATCAGGATACCGCCCAGATGAAAGGTACCACCACAGGCAACTGTGGCAGGTTTGACAGTGCCAAGTGCCTCCTGCAAACTGACATCAGGAACCTGGCCTGGTGAGTTTTGTTTCTCTGGGGTAAGGCCATGGTTCGTGCCCAGTGCCCGGTGGCCGGGAATGGCCGACTGTCTGCTGAAATTCCGCACGGATCAGGATACCTCCCAGATGCAAGGTGCCCATACAGGTACGTGTGGCTGGTTTGACAGTGCCAAGTGCCTCCTGCAAACTGACCTCAGGAACCTGGCCTGGTGAGTTTTGTTTCTCTGGGGTAAGGCCATGGTTCGTGCCCAGTGCCCGGTGGCCGGGAATGGCCGACTGTCTGCTGAAATTCCGCACGGATCAGGATACCTCCCAGATGCAAGGTGCCCATACAGGTACGTGTGGCTGGTTTGACAGTGCCAAGTGCCTCCTGCAAACTGACATCAGGAACCTGGCCAGGTGACTTTTGTTTCTCTGGGGAAAGGCCATCGTTCCTCTCCAGGGCCCGGTGGCCCGGAGTGGCAGACTGTCTGTTGAAATTCCGCACGGATCAGGATACCTCCCAGATGCAAGGTGCCCCCACAGGCAACTGTGGCTGGTTTGACAGTGCCAAGTGCCTCCTGCAAACTGACATCAGAAACCTGGCCTGGTGACTTTTGTTTCTCTGGGGAAAGGCCATCGTTCGTGTCCAGGGCCGGGTGTCCCTGGGTGTCCGGCTGCCTGCTGAAATTCCGAACGGATTAGGATGCCGCCCAGATGAAAGGTACCACCAGAGGCAACTGTGGCTGGTTTGACAGTGCCAAGTGCCTCCTGCCAACTGACATCAGAAACCTGGCCTGGTGATTTTCTTTCTCAGGGGAAAGGCCATCGTTCATGTCCAGTGCCCGGTGGCCCGCAGTTGCCTGCTGCCTGCTGAAATTCCACACGGATGAGGATACCTCACAGATGCAAGGTGCCCCCACAGGCACCTGTGGCTGGTTTGACAGTGCCAAGTACCTCCTACAAATTGACATCGGGAACCTGGCCTGGTGACTTTTGTTTCTCAGGGGTAAAGCTATTATTCTTCTTCAGAGCCCGGTGGCTCGGAGTGGCCGGCTGCCTGCTGAAATTCCGCACGGATCAGGATACCTCCCCGGTTCAAGGTGCCGCCACAGCCAACTGTGGCTGCTTTGACAGTGCCAAGCGCCTCCTGCAAACTGACATCAGGAACCTGGCCTGGTGACTTTTGTTTCTCTGGGGAAAGGCCATCATTCTTCTCCAGTGCCCGTTGGCCCAGAGTGGCCGGCTGCCTGCTGAAATTCCGCACGGATCAGGATACCTCCCAGATGCAAGGTGCCCCCATAGGCACCTGTGGCTGGTTTGACAGTGCCAAGTGCCTCCTGCAAACTGACATCAGGAACCTGGCCTGGTAACTTTTGTTTCTCTGGCGAAAGGCCATGGTTCATGTCCACGGCCTGGTGGCCCAGAGTGTCCGGCTCCCTCCTGAAATTCAGCATGGATCAGGATGCCTCCCAGATGAAAATTGCCCCCAGAGGCACCTGTGGCTGGTTTGACAGTGCCAAGTGCCTCCTGCAAACTGACATCAGGAACCTGGCCTGGTGACTTTTGTTTCTCTGGGGAAAGGCCATCATTCTTTTCCGGGGCCCGCTGGCCCGGAGTGGCCTGCAGCTTGCTGAAATTCCGCACGGATCAGGATACATCCCAGACCGAAACTAAAACCATAGGCAACTGTGGCTGGTTTGACAGTGCCAAGTGCCTCCTGCCAACTGACATCAGGAACCTGGCCTGGTAAGTTTTATTTCTCTGGGGAAAGGCCATCGTTCATGTCCAGGGCCTTGCGGCGGGAAGTGGCCGGCTGCCTGCTGAAATTCCGCATGGGTCAGGATGCCTCCCAGATGGAAAGTGCCCCCACAGACAACTGTGGCTGGTTTGACAGTGCCAAGTGCCTCCTGCAAACTGACATCAGGATCCTGGCCTGGTGACTTTTGTTTCTCTGGGGAAAGGCCATAGATGATGTCCAGTGCCCCCTGGCCCGGAGTGGCCGACTGCCTGCTGAAATTCCGCACGGATCAGGATAGCTCCCAGATGCAAGCTGCCCCCACAGGCAACTGTGGCTGGTTTGACAGTGCCAAGTGCCTCCTGCAAACTGACATCAGGAACCTGGCCTGGTGACTTTTGTTTCTCTGGGGAAAGGTCATGGTTCATATCCTGGACCCGTAGTCCCGGAGTGGCCGGCTGCCTGCTGAAATTCCGAACGGATTAGGATGCCGCCCAGATGAAAGGTACCACCACAGGCAACTGTGGCAGGTTTGACAGTGCCAAGTGCCTCCTGCAAACTGACATCAGGAACCTGGCCTGCTGACTTTTGTTTCTCTTTGGAAAAGCCTTGGTTCATGTCCAGGACCTGGTGGTCCGGAGTGGCCGGCCGCCTGCTGAAATTCCGCATGGATCAGGATGCCTCCCACATGAAAAGTGCTCCCACAGGCAACTGTGGCTGGTTTGACAGTGCCAAGTGCCTCCTGCAAACTGACATCAGGAACCTGGCCTGGTGACTTTTGTTTCTCTGGGGAAAGGCCATTGTTCCTCTCCAGGGCCCGCTGGCCCGGAGTGGCCGACTGCCTGCTGAAATTCCGCACGGATCAGGATAACTCCCAGATGAAAGGAGACCCACAGGCGACTGTGGCTGGTTTGACAGTGCCAAGTACCTCCTAGAAATTGACATCAGGAACCTGGCCTGGTGACTTTTGTTTCTCTGGCGAAAGGTCATGGTTCATATCCTGAGCCTGGTGTCCTGGAGTGGCCGACTGACTGCTGAAATTCTGCACGGATCAGGATGCCTCCCAGATGTAAAGAGCCCCCACAGGCACCTGTGGCTGGTTTGACAGTGCCAAGTGCCTCCTGCAAGCTGACATCAGGAACCTGGCCAGGTGACTTTTGTTTCTCAGGGGAAAGGCCATCGTTCCTCTCCAGGGCCCGCTGGCCCGGAATGGCCGACTGTCTGCTGAAATTCCGCACGGATCAGGATACCGCCCAGATGAAAGGTACCACCACAGGCAACTTTGGCTGGTTTGACAGTGCCAAGTGCCTCCTGCAAACTGACCTCAGGAACCTGGCCTGGTGAGTTTTGTTTCTCTGGGGTAAGGCCATGGTTCGTGCCCAGTGCCCGGTGGCCGGTAATGGCCGACTGTCTGCTGAAATTCCGCACGGATCAGGATAACTCCCAGATGCAAGGGGCCCCCACAGGCAACTGTGGCTGGTTTGACAGTGCCAAGTGCCTCCTGCAAACTGACATCAGGAACCTGGCCTGGTGACTTTTGTTTCTCTGGGGAAAGGCCATCATTCTTCTCCAGTGCCCGTTGGCCCGGAGTGGCCGTCTGCCTGCTGAAATTCCACACGGATCAGGATACATCCCAGACCGAAACTAAAACCATAGGCAACTGTGGCTGGTTTGACAGTGCCAAGTGCCTCCTGCCAACTGACATCAGGAACCTGGCCTGGTAACTTTTGTTTCTCTGGCGAAAGGCCATGGTTCATGTCCACGGCCTGGTGGCCCAGAGTGTCCGGCTCCCTCCTGAAATTCAGCATGGATCAGGATGCCTCCCAGATGAAAATTGCCCCCAGAGGCACCTGTGGCTGGTTTGACAGTGCCAAGTGCCTCCTGCAAACTGACATCAGGAACCTGGCCTGGTGACTTTTGTTTCTCTGGGGAAAGGCCATCATTCTTTTCCGGGGCCCGCTGGCCCGGAGTGGCCTGCAGCCTGCTGAAATTCCGCACGGATCAGGATACATCCCAGACCGAAACTAAAACCATAGGCAACTGTGGCTGGTTTGACAGTGCCAAGTGCCTCCTGCCAACTGACATCAGGAACCTGGCCTGGTAAGTTTTATTTCTCTGGGGAAAGGCCATCGTTCATGTCCAGGGCCTTGCGGCGTGAAGTGGCCGGCTGCCTGCTGAAATTCCGCATGGGTCAGGATGCCTCCCAGATGGAAAGTGTCCCCACAGACAATTGTGGCTGCTTTGACAGTGCCAAGTGCCTCCTGCAAACTGACATCAGGAACCTGGCCTGGTGACTTTTGTTTCTCTGGGGAAAGGTCATGGTTCATATCCTGGACCCGTAGTCCCAGAGTGGCCGGCTGCCTGCTGAAATTCCGCATGGGTCAGGATGCCGCCCAGATGAAAGGTACCACCACAGGCAACTGTGGCAGGTTTGACAGTGCCAAGTGCCTCCTGCAAACTGACATCAGGAACCTGGCCAGGTGACTTTTGTTTCTCAGGGGAAAGTCCATCGTTCCCCTCCAGGGCCCGCTGGCCCGGAATGGCCGACTGTCTGCTGAAATTCCTCACGGATCAGGATACCGCCCAGATGAAAGGTACCACCACAGGCAACTGTGGCAGGTTTGACAGTGCCAAGTGCCTCCTGCAAACTGACATCAGGAACCTGGCCTGGTGAGTTTTGTTTCTCTGGGGTAAGGCCATGGTTCGTGCCCAGTGCCCGGTGGCCTGGAGTGGCCAGCAGCCTGCTGAAATTCCGCACAGATGAGGATACCTCCCAGACGCAAGGTGCCCATACAGGTTAGTGTGGCTGGTTTGACTGTGCCAAGTGCCTCCTGCAAACTGACATCAGGAACCTGGCCTGGTGACCTTTGTTTCTTTGGGGAAAGGCCATGGTTCCTCTCCAGGGCCCGGTGGCCCGGAGTGGCAGACTGTCTGTTGAAATTCCGCACAGATCAGGATACCTCCCAGATGCAAGGTGCCACCTCTGGCAACTGTGGCTGGTTTGACAGTGCCAAGTGCCTCCTGCAAACTGACATCAGGAACCTGGCCTGGTGACTTTTGTTTCTCTGGGGAAAGGCCATCGTTCGTGTCCAGGGCCGGGTGTCCCTGGGTGTCCGGCTGCCTGCTGAAATTCCGAACGGATTAGGATGCCGCCCAGATGAAAGGTACCACCAGAGGCAACTGTGGCTGGTTTGACAGTGCCAAGTGCCTCCTGCAAACTGACATCAGGAACCTGGCCTGGTGACTTTTGTTTCTCTGGGGAAAGGACATCATTGTTTTCCGGGGCCCGCTGGCCCGGAATGGCCAGCAGCCTGCTGAAATTCCGCACGGATCAGGATACCTCCCAGAGCGAAACTAAAACCATAGGCAACTGTGGCAGGTTTGACAGTGCCAAGTGCCTCCTGCAAACTGACATCTGGAACCTGGCCTGGTAAGTTTTGTTTCTCTGGGGAAAGGCCATCCTTCTTGTCCGGGGCCCGCCGGCCCAGAGTGGCAGGCTGCGTGCTGAAATTCCACACGGTTGAGGATACCTCCCAGATGCAAGGTGCCCCCACAGGCACCTGTGGCTGGTTTGACAGTGCCAAGTGCCTCCTGCAAACTGACATCAGAAACCTGGCCTGGTGATTTTCTTTCTCAGGGGAAAGGCCATCGTTCATGTCCAGTGCCCGGTGGCCCGCAGTTGCCTGCTGCCTGCTGAAATTCCACACGGATGAGGATACCTCACAGATGCAAGGTGCCCCCACAGGCACCTGTGGCTGGTTTGACAGTGCCAAGTACCTCCTACAAATTGACATCGGGAACCTGGCCTGGTGACTTTTGTTTCTCTGGGGTAAAGCTATTATTCTTCTTCAGAGCCCGGTGGCTCGGAGTGGCCGGCTGCCTGCTGAAATTCCGCACGGATCAGGATACCTCCCAGATGCAAGGTGCCGCCACAGCCAACTGTGGCTGCTTTGACAGTGCCAAGCGCCTCCTGCAAACTGACATCAGGAACCTGGCCTGGTGACTTTTGTTTCTCTGGGGAAAGGCCATCATTCTTCTCCAGTGCCCGTTGGCCCAGAGTGGCCGGCTGCCTGCTGAAATTCCGCACGGATCAGGATACCTCCCAGATGCAAGGTGCCCCCATAGGCACCTGTGGCTGGTTTGACAGTGCCAAGTGCCTCCTGCAAACTGACATCAGGAACCTGGCCTGGTAACTTTTGTTTCTCTGGCGAAAGGCCATGGTTCATGTCCACGGCCTGGTGGCCCAGAGTGTCCGGCTCCCTCCTGAAATTCAGCATGGATCAGGATGCCTCCCAGATGAAAATTGCCCCCAGAGGCACCTGTGGCTGGTTTGACAGTGCCAAGTGCCTCCTGCAAACTGACATCAGGAACCTGGCCTGGTGACTTTTGTTTCTCTGGGGAAAGGCCATCGTTCCTCTCCCGGGGCCCGCTGGCCCGGAGTGGCCTGCAGCTTGCTGAAATTCCGCACGGATCAGGATACATCCCAGACCGAAACTAAAACCATAGGCAACTGTGGCTGGTTTGACAGTGCCAAGTGCCTCCTGCCAACTGACATCAGGAACCTGGCCTGGTAAGTTTTATTTCTCTGGGGAAAGGCCATCGTTCATGTCCAGGGCCTTGCGGCGTGAAGTGGCCGGCTGCCTGCTGAAATTCCGCATGGGTCAGGATGCCTCCCAGATGGAAAGTGCCCCCACAGACAACTGTGGCTGGTTTGACAGTGCCAAGTGCCTCCTGCAAACTGACATCAGGATCCTGGCCTGGTGACTTTTGTTTCTCTGGGGAAAGGCCATAGATGATGTCCAGTGCCCCCTGGCCCGGAGTGGCAGACCGCCTGCTGAAATTCCGCACGGATCAGGATAGCTCCCAGATGCAAGCTGCCCCCACAGGCAACTGTGGCTGGTTTGACAGTGCCAAGTGCCTCCTGCAAACTGACATCAGGAACCTGGCCTGGTGACTTTTGTTTCTCTGGGGAAAGGTCATGGTTCATATCCTGGACCCGTAGTCCCGGAGTGGCCGGCTGCCTGCTGAAATTCCGAACGGATTAGGATGCCGCCCAGATGAAAGGTACCACCACAGGCAACTGTGGCAGGTTTGACAGTGCCAAGTGCCTCCTGCAAACTGACATCAGGAACCTGGCCTGCTGACTTTTGTTTCTCTTTGGAAAAGCCTTGGTTCATGTCCAGGACCTGGTGGTCCGGAGTGGCCGGCCGCCTGCTGAAATTCCGCATGGATCAGGATGCCTCCCACATGAAAAGTGCTCCCACAGGCAACTGTGGCTGGTTTGACAGTGCCAAGTGCCTCCTGCAAACTGACATCAGGAACCTGGCCTGGTGACTTTTGTTTCTCTGGGGAAAGGCCATTGTTCCTCTCCAGGGCCCGCTGGCCCGGAGTGGCCGACTGCCTGCTGAAATTCCGCACGGATCAGGATAACTCCCAGATGAAAGGAGACCCACAGGCGACTGTGGCTGGTTTGACAGTGCCAAGTACCTCCTAGAAATTGACATCAGGAACCTGGCCTGGTGACTTTTGTTTCTCTGGCGAAAGGTCATGGTTCATATCCTGAGCCTGGTGTCCTGGAGTGGCCGACTGACTGCTGAAATTCAGCATGGATCAGGATGCCTCCCAGATGTAAAGAGCCCCCACAGGCACCTGTGGCTGGTTTGACAGTGCCAAGTGCCTCCTGCAAGCTGACATCAGGAACCTGGCCAGGTGACTTTTGTTTCTCAGGGGAAAGGCCATCGTTCCTCTCCAGGGCCCGCTGGCCCGGAATGGCCGACTGTCTGCTGAAATTCCGCACGGATCAGGATACCGCCCAGATGAAAGGTACCACCACAGGCAACTGTGGCAGGTTTGACAGTGCCAAGTGCCTCCTGCAAACTGACCTCAGGAACCTGGCCTGGTGAGTTTTGTTTCTCTGGGGTAAGGCCATGGTTCGTGCCCAGTGCCCGGTGGCCTGGAGTGGCCAGCAGCCTGCTGAAATTCCGCACAGATGAGGATACCTCCCAGACGCAAGGTGCCCATACAGGTTAGTGTGGCTGGTTTGACAGTGCCAAGTGCCTCCTGCAAACTGACATCAGGAACCTGGCCTGGTGACCTTTGTTTCTCTGGGGAAAGGCCATGGTTCCTCTCCAGGGCCCGGTGGCCCGGAGTGGCAGACTGTCTGTTGAAATTCCGCACAGATCAGGATACCTCCCAGATGCAAGGTGCCACCTCTGGCAACTGTGGCTGGTTTGACAGTGCCAAGTGCCTCCTGCAAACTGACATCAGGAACCTGGCCTGGTGACTTTTGTTTCTCTGGGGAAAGGCCATAGTTCGTGTCCAGGGCCGGGTGTCCCTGGGTGTCCGGCTGCCTGCTGAAATTCCGAACGGATTAGGATGCCGCCCAGATGAAAGGTACCACCAGAGGCAACTGTGGCTGGTTTGACAGTGCCAAGTGCCTCCTGCCAACTGACATCAGGAACCTGGCCTGGTGACTTTTGTTTCTCTGGGGAAAGGACATCATTGTTTTCCGGGGCCCGCTGGCCCGGAATGGCCAGCAGCCTGCTGAAATTCCGCACGTATCAGGATACCTCCCAGAGCGAAACTAAAACCATAGGCAACTGTGGCAGGTTTGACAGTACCAAGTGCCTCCTGCAAACTGACATCTGGAACCTGGCCTGGTAAGTTTTGTTTCTCTGGGGAAAGGCCATCGTTCTTGTCCGGGGCCCGCCGGCCCAGAGTGGCAGGCTGCGTGCTGAAATTCCACACGGTTGAGGATACCTCCCAGATGCAAGGTGCCCCCACAGGCACCTGTGGCTGGTTTGACAGTGCCAAGTGCCTCCTGCAAACTGACATCAGAAACCTGGCCTGGTGATTTTCTTTCTCAGGGGAAAGGCCATCGTTCATGTCCAGTGCCCGGTGGCCCGCAGTTGCCTGCTGCCTGCTGAAATTCCACACGGATGAGGATACCTCACAGATGCAAGGTGCCCCCACAGGCACCTGTGGCTGGTTTGACAGTGCCAAGTACCTCCTACAAATTGACATCGGGAACCTGGCCTGGTGACTTTTGTTTCTCTGGGGTAAAGCTATTATTCTTCTTCAGAGCCCGGTGGCTCGGAGTGGCCGGCTGCCTGCTGAAATTCCGCACGGATCAGGATACCTCCCTGGTTCAAGGTGCCGCCACAGCCAACTGTGGCTGCTTTGACAGTGCCAAGCACCTCCTGCAAACTGACATCAGGAACCTGGCCTGGTGAGTTTTGTTTCTCTGGGGAAAGGCCATCATTCTTCTCCAGTGCCCGTTGGCCCAGAGTGGCCGGCTGCCTGCTGAAATTCCGCACGGATCAGGATACCTCCCAGATGCAAGGTGCCCCCATAGGCACCTGTGCCTGGTTTGACAGTGCCAAGTGCCTCCTGCAAACTGACATCAGGAACCTGGCCTGGTGAGTTTTGTTTCTCTGGGGTAAGGCCATGGTTCGTGCCCAGTGCCCGGTGGCCGGGAATGGCCGACTGTCTGCTGAAATTCCGCACGGATCAGGATACCTCCCAGATGCAAGGTGCCCATACAGGTACGTGTGGCTGGTTTGACAGTGCCAAGTGCCTCCTGCAAACTGACCTCAGGAACCTGGCCTGGTGAGTTTTGTTTCTCTGGGGTAAGGCCATGGTTCGTGCCCAGTGCCCGGTGGCCGGGAATGGCCGACTGTCTGCTGAAATTCCGCACGGATCAGGATACCTCCCAGATGCAAGGTGCCCATACAGGTACGTGTGGCTGGTTTGACAGTGCCAAGTGCCTCCTGCAAACTGACATCAGGAACCTGGCCAGGTGACTTTTGTTTCTCTGGGGAAAGGCCATCGTTCCTCTCCAGGGCCCGGTGGCCCGGAGTGGCAGACTGTCTGTTGAAATTCCGCACGGATCAGGATACCTCCCAGATGCAAGGTGCCCCCACAGGCAACTGTGGCTGGTTTGACAGTGCCAAGTGCCTCCTGCAAACTGACATCAGAAACCTGGCCTGGTGACTTTTGTTTCTCTGGGGAAAGGCCATCGTTCGTGTCCAGGGCCGGGTGTCCCTGGGTGTCCGGCTGCCTGCTGAAATTCCGAACGGATTAGGATGCCGCCCAGATGAAAGGTACCACCAGAGGCAACTGTGGCTGGTTTGACAGTGCCAAGTGCCTCCTGCAAACTGACATCAGGAACCTGGCCTGGTGACTTTTGTTTCTCTGGGGAAAGGACATCATTGTTTTCCGGGGCCCGCTGGCCCGGAATGGCCAGCAGCCTGCTGAAATTCCGCACGGATCAGGATACCTCCCAGAGCGAAACTAAAACCATAGGCAACTGTGGCAGGTTTGACAGTGCCAAGTGCCTCCTGCAAACTGACATCTGGAACCTGGCCTGGTAAGTTTTGTTTCTCTGGGGAAAGGCCATCCTTCTTGTCCGGGGCCCGCCGGCCCAGAGTGGCAGGCTGCGTGCTGAAATTCCACACGGTTGAGGATACCTCCCAGATGCAAGGTGCCCCCACAGGCACCTGTGGCTGGTTTGACAGTGCCAAGTGCCTCCTGCAAACTGACATCAGAAACCTGGCCTGGTGATTTTCTTTCTCAGGGGAAAGGCCATCGTTCATGTCCAGTGCCCGGTGGCCCGCAGTTGCCTGCTGCCTGCTGAAATTCCACACGGATGAGGATACCTCACAGATGCAAGGTGCCCCCACAGGCACCTGTGGCTGGTTTGACAGTGCCAAGTACCTCCTACAAATTGACATCGGGAACCTGGCCTGGTGACTTTTGTTTCTCTGGGGTAAAGCTATTATTCTTCTTCAGAGCCCGGTGGCTCGGAGTGGCCGGCTGCCTGCTGAAATTCCGCACGGATCAGGATACCTCCCCGGTTCAAGGTGCCGCCACAGCCAACTGTGGCTGCTTTGACAGTGCCAAGCGCCTCCTGCAAACTGACATCAGGAACCTGGCCTGGTGACTTTTGTTTCTCTGGGGAAAGGCCATCATTCTTCTCCAGTGCCCGTTGGCCCAGAGTGGCCGGCTGCCTGCTGAAATTCCGCACGGATCAGGATACCTCCCAGATGCAAGGTGCCCCCATAGGCACCTGTGGCTGGTTTGACAGTGCCAAGTGCCTCCTGCAAACTGACATCAGGAACCTGGCCTGGTAACTTTTGTTTCTCTGGCGAAAGGCCATGGTTCATGTCCACGGCCTGGTGGCCCAGAGTGTCCGGCTCCCTCCTGAAATTCAGCATGGATCAGGATGCCTCCCAGATGAAAATTGCCCCCAGAGGCACCTGTGGCTGGTTTGACAGTGCCAAGTGCCTCCTGCAAACTGACATCAGGAACCTGGCCTGGTGACTTTTGTTTCTCTGGGGAAAGGCCATCATTCTTTTCCGGGGCCCGCTGGCCCGGAGTGGCCTGCAGCTTGCTGAAATTCCGCACGGATCAGGATACATCCCAGACCGAAACTAAAACCATAGGCAACTGTGGCTGGTTTGACAGTGCCAAGTGCCTCCTGCCAACTGACATCAGGAACCTGGCCTGGTAAGTTTTATTTCTCTGGGGAAAGGCCATCGTTCATGTCCAGGGCCTTGCGGCGGGAAGTGGCCAGCTGCCTGCTGAAATTCCGCATGGGTCAGGATGCCTCCCAGATGGAAAGTGCCCCCACAGACAACTGTGGCTGGTTTGACAGTGCCAAGTGCCTCCTGCAAACTGACATCAGGATCCTGGCCTGGTGACTTTTGTTTCTCTGGGGAAAGGCCATAGATGATGTCCAGTGCCCCCTGGCCCGGAGTGGCCGACTGCCTGCTGAAATTCCGCACGGATCAGGATACATCCCAGACCGAAACTAAAACCATAGGCAACTGTGGCTGGTTTGACAGTGCCAAGTGCCTCCTGCCAACTGACATCAGGAACCTGGCCTGGTAAGTTTTATTTCTCTGGGGAAAGGCCATCGTTCATGTCCAGGGCCTTGCGGCGGGAAGTGGCCAGCTGCCTGCTGAAATTCCGCATGGGTCAGGATGCCTCCCAGATGGAAAGTGCCCCCACAGACAACTGTGGCTGGTTTGACAGTGCCAAGTGCCTCCTGCAAGCTGACATCAGGAACCTGGCCAGGTGACTTTTGTTTCTCAGGGGAAAGGCCATCGTTCCTCTCCAGGGCCCGCTGGCCCGGAATGGCCGACTGTCTGCTGAAATTCCGCACGGATCAGGATACCGCCCAGATGAAAGGTACCACCACAGGCAACTTTGGCTGGTTTGACAGTGCCAAGTGCCTCCTGCAAACTGACCTCAGGAACCTGGCCTGGTGAGTTTTGTTTCTCTGGGGTAAGGCCATGGTTCGTGCCCAGTGCCCGGTGGCCGGTAATGGCCGACTGTCTGCTGAAATTCCGCACGGATCAGGATAACTCCCAGAGGCAAGGGGCCCCCACAGGCAACTGTGGCTGGTTTGACAGTGCCAAGTGCCTCCTGCAAACTGACATCAGGAACCTGGCCTGGTGACTTTTGTTTCTCTGGGGAAAGGCCATCATTCTTCTCCAGTGCCCGTTGGCCCGGAGTGGCCGTCTGCCTGCTGAAATTCCACACGGATCAGGATACATCCCAGACCGAAACTAAAACCATAGGCAACTGTGGCTGGTTTGACAGTGCCAAGTGCCTCCTGCCAACTGACATCAGGAACCTGGCCTGGTAACTTTTGTTTCTCTGGCGAAAGGCCATGGTTCATGTCCACGGCCTGGTGGCCCAGAGTGTCCGGCTCCCTCCTGAAATTCAGCATGGATCAGGATGCCTCCCAGATGAAAATTGCCCCCAGAGGCACCTGTGGCTGGTTTGACAGTGCCAAGTGCCTCCTGCAAACTGACATCAGGAACCTGGCCTGGTGACTTTTGTTTCTCTGGGGAAAGGCCATCATTCTTTTCCGGGGCCCGCTGGCCCGGAGTGGCCTGCAGCTTGCTGAAATTCCGCACGGATCAGGATACATCCCAGACCGAAACTAAAACCATAGGCAACTGTGGCTGGTTTGACAGTGCCAAGTGCCTCCTGCCAACTGACATCAGGAACCTGGCCTGGTAAGTTTTATTTCTCTGGGGAAAGGCCATCGTTCATGTCCAGGGCCTTGCGGCGTGAAGTGGCCGGCTGCCTGCTGAAATTCCGCATGGGTCAGGATGCCTCCCAGATGGAAAGTGTCCCCACAGACAATTGTGGCTGCTTTGACAGTGCCAAGTGCCTCCTGCAAACTGACATCAGGAACCTGGCCTGGTGACTTTTGTTTCTCTGGGGAAAGGTCATGGTTCATATCCTGGACCCGTAGTCCCGGAGTGGCCGGCTGCCTGCTGAAATTCCGCATGGGTCAGGGTGCCGCCCAGATGAAAGGTACCACCACAGGCAACTGTGGCAGGTTTGACAGTGCCAAGTGCCTCCTGCAAACTGACATCAGGAACCTGGCCTGGTGACTTTTGTTTCTCAGGGGAAAGTCCATCGTTCCCCTCCAGGGCCCGCTGGCCCGGAATGGCCGACTGTCTGCTGAAATTCCTCACGGATCAGGATACCGCCCAGATGAAAGGTACCACCACAGGCAACTGTGGCAGGTTTGACAGTGCCAAGTGCCTCCTGCAAACTGACATCAGGAACCTGGCCTGGTGAGTTTTGTTTCTCTGGGGTAAGGCCATGGTTCGTGCCCAGTGCCCGGTGGCCTGGAGTGGCCAGCAGCCTGCTGAAATTCCGCACAGATGAGGATACCTCCCAGACGCAAGGTGCCCATACAGGTTAGTGTGGCTGGTTTGACAGTGCCAAGTGCCTCCTGCAAACTGACATCAGGAACCTGGCCTGGTGACCTTTGTTTCTCTGGGGAAAGGCCATGGTTCCTCTCCAGGGCCCGGTGGCCCGGAGTGGCAGACTGTCTGTTGAAATTCCGCACAGATCAGGATACCTCCCAGATGCAAGGTGCCACCTCTGGCAACTGTGGCTGGTTTGACAGTGCCAAGTGCCTCCTGCAAACTGACATCAGGAACCTGGCCTGGTGACTTTTGTTTCTCTGGGGAAAGGCCATCGTTCGTGTCCAGGGCCGGGTGTCCCTGGGTGTCCGGCTGCCTGCTGAAATTCCGAACGGATTAGGATGCCGCCCAGATGAAAGGTACCACCAGAGGCAACTGTGGCTGGTTTGACAGTGCCAAGTGCCTCCTGCAAACTGACATCAGGAACCTGGCCTGGTGACTTTTGTTTCTCTGGGGAAAGGACATCATTGTTTTCCGGGGCCCGCTGGCCCGGAATGGCCAGCAGCCTGCTGAAATTCCGCACGTATTAGGATACCTCCCAGAGCGAAACTAAAACCATAGGCAACTGTGGCAGGTTTGACAGTGCCAAGTGCCTCCTGCAAACTGACATCTGGAACCTGGCCTGGTAAGTTTTGTTTCTCTGGGGAAAGGCCATCCTTCTTGTCCGGGGCCCGCCGGCCCAGAGTGGCAGGCTGCGTGCTGAAATTCCACACGGTTGAGGATACCTCCCAGATGCAAGGTGCCCCCACAGGCACCTGTGGCTGGTTTGACAGTGCCAAGTGCCTCCTGCAAACTGACATCAGAAACCTGGCCTGGTGATTTTCTTTCTCAGGGGAAAGGCCATCGTTCATGTCCAGTGCCCGGTGGCCCGCAGTTGCCTGCTGCCTGCTGAAATTCCACACGGATGAGGATACCTCACAGATGCAAGGTGCCCCCACAGGCACCTGTGGCTGGTTTGACAGTGCCAAGTACCTCCTACAAATTGACATCGGGAACCTGGCCTGGTGACTTTTGTTTCTCTGGGGTAAAGCTATTATTCTTCTTCAGAGCCCGGTGGCTCGGAGTGGCCGGCTGCCTGCTGAAATTCCGCACGGATCAGGATACCTCCCTGGTTCAAGGTGCCGCCACAGCCAACTGTGGCTGCTTTGACAGTGCCAAGCACCTCCTGCAAACTGACATCAGGAACCTGGCCTGGTGACTTTTGTTTCTCTGGGGAAAGGCCATCATTCTTCTCCAGTGCCCGTTGGCCCAGAGTGGCCGGCTGCCTGCTGAAATTCCGCACGGATCAGGATACCTCCCAGATGCAAGGTGCCCCCATAGGCACCTGTGCCTGGTTTGACAGTGCCAAGTGCCTCCTGCAAACTGACATCAGGAACCTGGCCTGGTAACTTTTGTTTCTCTGGCGAAAGGCCATGGTTCATGTCCACGGCCTGGTGGCCCAGAGTGTCCGGCTCCCTCCTGAAATTCAGCATGGATCAGGATGCCTCCCAGATGAAAATTGCCCCCAGAGGCACCTGTGGCTGGTTTGACAGTGCCAAGTGCCTCCTGCAAACTGACATCAGGAACCTGGCCTGGTGACTTTTGTTTCTCTGGGGAAAGGCCATCATTCTTTTCCGGGGCCCGCTGGCCCGGAGTGGCCTGCAGCTTGCTGAAATTCCGCACGGATCAGGATACATCCCAGACCGAAACTAAAACCATAGGCAACTGTGGCTGGTTTGACAGTGCCAAGTGCCTCCTGCCAACTGACATCAGGAACCTGGCCTGGTAAGTTTTATTTCTCTGGGGAAAGGCCATCGTTCATGTCCAGGGCCTTGCGGCGGGAAGTGGCCGGCTGCCTGCTGAAATTCCGCATGGGTCAGGATGCCTCCCAGATGGAAAGTGCCCCCACAGACAACTGTGGCTGGTTTGACAGTGCCAAGTGCCTCCTGCAAACTGACATCAGGATCCTGGCCTGGTGACTTTTGTTTCTCTGGGGAAAGGCCATAGATGATGTCCAGTGCCCCCTGGCCCGGAGTGGCCGACTGCCTGCTGAAATTCCGCACGGATCAGGATAGCTCCCAGATGCAAGCTGCCCCCACAGGCAACTGTGGCTGGTTTGACAGTGCCAAGTGCCTCCTGCAAACTGACATCAGGAACCTGGCCTGGTGACTTTTGTTTCTCTGGGGAAAGGTCATGGTTCATATCCTGGACCCGTAGTCCCGGAGTGGCCGGCTGCCTGCTGAAATTCCGAACGGATTAGGATGCCGCCCAGATGAAAGGTACCACCACAGGCAACTGTGGCAGGTTTGACAGTGCCAAGTGCCTCCTGCAAACTGACATCAGGAACCTGGCCTGCTGACTTTTGTTTCTCTTTGGAAAAGCCTTGGTTCATGTCCAGGACCTGGTGGTCCGGAGTGGCCGGCCGCCTGCTGAAATTCCGCATGGATCAGGATGCCTCCCACATGAAAAGTGCTCCCACAGGCAACTGTGGCTGGTTTGACATTGCCAAGTGCCTCCTGCAAACTGACATCAGGAACCTGGCCTGGTGACTTTTGTTTCTCTGGGGAAAGGCCATTGTTCCTCTCCAGGGCCCGCTGGCCCGGAGTGGCCGACTGCCTGCTGAAATTCCGCACGGATCAGGATAACTCCCAGATGAAAGGAGCCCCACAGGCAACTGTGGCTGGTTTGACAGTGCCAAGTACCTCCTAGAAATTGACATCAGGAACCTGGCCTGGTGACTTTTGTTTCTCTGGCGAAAGGTCATGGTTCATATCCTGAGCCTGGTGTCCTGGAGTGGCCGACTGACTGCTGAAATTCTGCACGGATCAGGATGCCTCCCAGATGTAAAGAGCCCCCACAGGCACCTGTGGCTGGTTTGACAGTGCCAAGTGCCTCCTGCAAGCTGACATCAGGAACCTGGCCAGGTGACTTTTGTTTCTCAGGGGAAAGGCCATCGTTCCTCTCCAGGGCCCGCTGGCCCGGAATGGCCGACTGTCTGCTGAAATTCCGCACGGATCAGGATACAGCCCAGATGAAAGGTACCACCACAGGCAACTTTGGCTGGTTTGACAGTGCCAAGTGCCTCCTGCAAACTGACCTCAGGAACCTGGCCTGGTGAGTTTTGTTTCTCTGGGGTAAGGCCATGGTTCGTGCCCAGTGCCCGGTGGCCGGTAATGGCCGACTGTCTGCTGAAATTCCGCACGGATCAGGATAACTCCCAGATGCAAGGGGCCCCCACAGGCAACTGTGGCTGGTTTGACAGTGCCAAGTGCCTCCTGCAAACTGACATCAGGAACCTGGCCTGGTGACTTTTGTTTCTCTGGGGAAAGGCCATCATTCTTCTCCAGTGCCCGTTGGCCCGGAGTGGCCGTCTGCCTGCTGAAATTCCACACGGATCAGGATACATCCCAGACCGAAACTAAAACCATAGGCAACTGTGGCTGGTTTGACAGTGCCAAGTGCCTCCTGCCAACTGACATCAGGAACCTGGCCTGGTAACTTTTGTTTCTCTGGCGAAAGGCCATGGTTCATGTCCACGGCCTGGTGGCCCAGAGTGTCCGGCTCCCTCCTGAAATTCAGCATGGATCAGGATGCCTCCCAGATGAAAATTGCCCCCAGAGGCACCTGTGGCTGGTTTGACAGTGCCAAGTGCCTCCTGCAAGCTGACATCAGGAACCTGGCCAGGTGACTTTTGTTTCTCTGGGGAAAGGCCATCATTCTTTTCCGGGGCCCGCTGGCCCGGAGTGGCCTGCAGCTTGCTGAAATTCCGCACGGATCAGGATACATCCCAGACCGAAACTAAAACCATAGGCAACTGTGGCTGGTTTGACAGTGCCAAGTGCCTCCTGCCAACTGACATCAGGAACCTGGCCTGGTAAGTTTTATTTCTCTGGGGAAAGGCCATCGTTCATGTCCAGGGCCTTGCGGCGTGAAGTGGCCGGCTGCCTGCTGAAATTCCGCATGGGTCAGGATGCCTCCCAGATGGAAAGTGTCCCCACAGACAATTGTGGCTGCTTTGACAGTGCCAAGTGCCTCCTGCAAACTGACATCAGGAACCTGGCCTGGTGACTTTTGTTTCTCTGGGGAAAGGTCATGGTTCATATCCTGGACCCGTAGTCCCGGAGTGGCCGGCTGCCTGCTGAAATTCCGCATGGGTCAGGATGCCGCCCAGATGAAAGGTACCACCACAGGCAACTGTGGCAGGTTTGACAGTGCCAAGTGCCTCCTGCAAACTGACATCAGGAACCTGGCCAGGTGACTTTTGTTTCTCAGGGGAAAGTCCATCGTTCCCCTCCAGGGCCCGCTGGCCCGGAATGGCCGACTGTCTGCTGAAATTCCTCACGGATCAGGATACCGCCCAGATGAAAGGTACCACCACAGGCAACTGTGGCAGGTTTGACAGTGCCAAGTGCCTCCTGCAAACTGACATCAGGAACCTGGCCTGGTGAGTTTTGTTTCTCTGGGGTAAGGCCATGGTTCGTGCCCAGTGCCCGGTGGCCTGGAGTGGCCAGCAGCCTGCTGAAATTCCGCACAGATGAGGATACCTCCCAGACGCAAGGTGCCCATACAGGTTAGTGTGGCTGGTTTGACAGTGCCAAGTGCCTCCTGCAAACTGACATCAGGAACCTGGCCTGGTGACTTTTGTTTCTCTGGGGAAAGGCCATGGTTCCTCTCCAGGGCCCGGTGGCCCGGAGTGGCAGACTGTCTGTTGAAATTCCGCACAGATCAGGATACCTCCCAGATGCAAGGTGCCACCTCTGGCAACTGTGGCTGGTTTGACAGTGCCAAGTGCCTCCTGCAAACTGACATCAGGAACCTGGCCTGGTGACTTTTGTTTCTCTGGGGAAAGGCCATCGTTCGTGTCCAGGGCCGGGTGTCCCTGGGTGTCCGGCTGCCTGCTGAAATTCCGAACGGATTAGGATGCCGCCCAGATGAAAGGTACCACCAGAGGCAACTGTGGCTGGTTTGACAGTGCCAAGTGCCTCCTGCAAACTGACATCAGGAACCTGGCCTGGTGACTTTTGTTTCTCTGGGGAAAGGACATCATTGTTTTCCGGGGCCCGCTGGCCCGGAATGGCCAGCAGCCTGCTGAAATTCCGCACGTATCAGGATACCTCCCAGAGCGAAACTAAAACCATAGGCAACTGTGGCAGGTTTGACAGTGCCAAGTGCCTCCTGCAAACTGACATCTGGAACCTGGCCTGGTAAGTTTTGTTTCTCTGGGGAAAGGCCATCGTTCTTGTCCGGGGCCCGCCGGCCCAGAGTGGCAGGCTGCGTGCTGAAATTCCACACGGTTGAGGATACCTCCCAGATGCAAGGTGCCCCCACAGGCACCTGTGGCTGGTTTGACAGTGCCAAGTGCCTCCTGCAAACTGACATCAGAAACCTGGCCTGGTGATTTTCTTTCTCAGGGGAAAGGCCATCGTTCATGTCCAGTGCCCGGTGGCCCGCAGTTGCCTGCTGCCTGCTGAAATTCCACACGGATGAGGATACCTCACAGATGCAAGGTGCCCCCACAGGCACCTGTGGCTGGTTTGACAGTGCCAAGTACCTCCTACAAATTGACATCGGGAACCTGGCCTGGTGACTTTTGTTTCTCTGGGGTAAAGCTATTATTCTTCTTCAGAGCCCGGTGGCTCGGAGTGGCCGGCTGCCTGCTGAAATTCCGCACGGATCAGGATACCTCCCTGGTTCAAGGTGCCGCCACAGCCAACTGTGGCTGCTTTGACAGTGCCAAGCACCTCCTGCAAACTGACATCAGGAACCTGGCCTGGTGAGTTTTGTTTCTCTGGGGAAAGGCCATCATTCTTCTCCAGTGCCCGTTGGCCCAGAGTGGCCGGCTGCCTGCTGAAATTCCGCACGGATCAGGATACCTCCCAGATGCAAGGTGCCCCCATAGGCACCTGTGCCTGGTTTGACAGTGCCAAGTGCCTCCTGCAAACTGACATCAGGAACCTGGCCTGGTAACTTTTGTTTCTCTGGCGAAAGGCCATGGTTCATGTCCACGGCCTGGTGGCCCCGAGTGTCCGGCTCCCTCCTGAAATTCAGCATGGATCAGGATGCCTCCCAGATGAAAATTGCCCCCAGAGGCACCTGTGGCTGGTTTGACAGTGCCAAGTGCCTCCTGCAAACTGACATCAGGAACCTGGCCTGGTGACTTTTGTTTCTCTGGGGAAAGGCCATCATTCTTTTCCGGGGCCCGCTGGCCCGGAGTGGCCTGCAGCCTGCTGAAATTCCGCACGGATCAGGATACATCCCAGACCGAAACTAAAACCATAGGCAACTGTGGCTGGTTTGACAGTGCCAAGTGCCTCCTGCCAACTGACATCAGGAACCTGGCCTGGTAAGTTTTATTTCTCTGGGGAAAGGCCATCGTTCATGTCCAGGGCCTTGCGGCGGGAAGTGGCCGGCTGCCTGCTGAAATTCCGCATGGGTCAGGATGCCTCCCAGATGGAAAGTGCCCCCACAGACAACTGTGGCTTTTTTGACAGTGCCAAGTGCCTCCTGCAAACTGACATCAGGATCCTGGCCTGGTGACTTTTGTTTCTCTGGGGAAAGGCCATAGATGATGTCCAGTGCCCCCTGGCCCGGAGTGGCCGACTGCCTGCTGAAATTCCGCACGGATCAGGATAGCTCCCAGATGCAAGCTGCCCCCACAGGCACCTGTGGCTGGTTTGACAGTGCCAAGTGCCTCCTGCAAACTGACCTCAGGAACCTGGCCTGGTGACTTTTGTTTCTCTGGGGAAAGGTCATGGTTCATATCCTGGACCCGCAGTCCCGGAGTGGCCGGCTGCCTGCTGAAATTCCGAACGGATTAGGATGCCGCCCAGATGAAAGGTACCACCACAGGCACCTGTGGCAGGTTTGACAGTGCCAAGTGCCTCCTGCAAACTGACATCAGGAACCTGGCCTGGTGACTTTTGTTTCTCTTTGGAAAAGCCTTGGTTCATGTCCAGGACCTGGTGGTCCGGAGTGGCCGGCCGCCTGCTGAAATTCCGCATGGATCAGGATGCCTCCCACATGAAAAGTGCTCCCACAGGCAACTGTGGCTGGTTTGACATTGCCAAGTGCCTCCTGCAAACTGACATCAGGAACCTGGCCTGGTGACTTTTGTTTCTCTGGGGAAAGGCCATTGTTCCTCTCCAGGGCCCGCTGGCCCGGAGTGGCCGACTGCCTGCTGAAATTCCGCACGGATCAGGATAACTCCCAGATGAAAGGAGCCCCACAGGCAACTGTGGCTGGTTTGACAGTGCCAAGTACCTCCTAGAAATTGACATCAGGAACCTGGCCTGGTGACTTTTGTTTCTCTGGCGAAAGGTCATGGTTCATATCCTGAGCCTGGTGTCCTGGAGTGGCCGACTGACTGCTGAAATTCTGCACGGATCAGGATGCCTCCCAGATGTAAAGAGCCCCCACAGGCACCTGTGGCTGGTTTGACAGTGCCAAGTGCCTCCTGCAAGCTGACATCAGGAACCTGGCCAGGTGACTTTTGTTTCTCAGGGGAAAGGCCATCGTTCCTCTCCAGGGCCCGCTGGCCCGGAATGGCCGACTGTCTGCTGAAATTCCGCACGGATCAGGATACAGCCCAGATGAAAGGTACCACCACAGGCAACTTTGGCTGGTTTGACAGTGCCAAGTGCCTCCTGCAAACTGACCTCAGGAACCTGGCCTGGTGAGTTTTGTTTCTCTGGGGTAAGGCCATGGTTCGTGCCCAGTGCCCGGTGGCCGGTAATGGCCGACTGTCTGCTGAAATTCCGCACGGATCAGGATAACTCCCAGATGCAAGGGGCCCCCACAGGCAACTGTGGCTGGTTTGACAGTGCCAAGTGCCTCCTGCAAACTGACATCAGGAACCTGGCCTGGTGACTTTTGTTTCTCTGGGGAAAGGCCATCATTCTTCTCCAGTGCCCGTTGGCCCGGAGTGGCCGTCTGCCTGCTGAAATTCCACACGGATCAGGATACATCCCAGACCGAAACTAAAACCATAGGCAACTGTGGCTGGTTTGACAGTGCCAAGTGCCTCCTGCCAACTGACATCAGGAACCTGGCCTGGTAACTTTTGTTTCTCTGGCGAAAGGCCATGGTTCATGTCCACGGCCTGGTGGCCCAGAGTGTCCGGCTCCCTCCTGAAATTCAGCATGGATCAGGATGCCTCCCAGATGAAAATTGCCCCCAGAGGCACCTGTGGCTGGTTTGACAGTGCCAAGTGCCTCCTGCAAGCTGACATCAGGAACCTGGCCAGGTGACTTTTGTTTCTCTGGGGAAAGGCCATCATTCTTTTCCGGGGCCCGCTGGCCCGGAGTGGCCTGCAGCTTGCTGAAATTCCGCACGGATCAGGATACATCCCAGACCGAAACTAAAACCATAGGCAACTGTGGCTGGTTTGACAGTGCCAAGTGCCTCCTGCCAACTGACATCAGGAACCTGGCCTGGTAAGTTTTATTTCTCTGGGGAAAGGCCATCGTTCATGTCCAGGGCCTTGCGGCGTGAAGTGGCCGGCTGCCTGCTGAAATTCCGCATGGGTCAGGATGCCTCCCAGATGGAAAGTGTCCCCACAGACAATTGTGGCTGCTTTGACAGTGCCAAGTGCCTCCTGCAAACTGACATCAGGAACCTGGCCTGGTGACTTTTGTTTCTCTGGGGAAAGGTCATGGTTCATATCCTGGACCCGTAGTCCCGGAGTGGCCGGCTGCCTGCTGAAATTCCGCATGGGTCAGGATGCCGCCCAGATGAAAGGTACCACCACAGGCAACTGTGGCAGGTTTGACAGTGCCAAGTGCCTCCTGCAAACTGACATCAGGAACCTGGCCAGGTGACTTTTGTTTCTCAGGGGAAAGTCCATCGTTCCCCTCCAGGGCCCGCTGGCCCGGAATGGCCGACTGTCTGCTGAAATTCCTCACGGATCAGGATACCGCCCAGATGAAAGGTACCACCACAGGCAACTGTGGCAGGTTTGACAGTGCCAAGTGCCTCCTGCAAACTGACATCAGGAACCTGGCCTGGTGAGTTTTGTTTCTCTGGGGTAAGGCCATGGTTCGTGCCCAGTGCCCGGTGGCCTGGAGTGGCCAGCAGCCTGCTGAAATTCCGCACAGATGAGGATACCTCCCAGACGCAAGGTGCCCATACAGGTTAGTGTGGCTGGTTTGACAGTGCCAAGTGCCTCCTGCAAACTGACATCAGGAACCTGGCCTGGTGACTTTTGTTTCTCTGGGGAAAGGCCATGGTTCCTCTCCAGGGCCCGGTGGCCCGGAGTGGCAGACTGTCTGTTGAAATTCCGCACAGATCAGGATACCTCCCAGATGCAAGGTGCCACCTCTGGCAACTGTGGCTGGTTTGACAGTGCCAAGTGCCTCCTGCAAACTGACATCAGGAACCTGGCCTGGTGACTTTTGTTTCTCTGGGGAAAGGCCATCGTTCGTGTCCAGGGCCGGGTGTCCCTGGGTGTCCGGCTGCCTGCTGAAATTCCGAACGGATTAGGATGCCGCCCAGATGAAAGGTACCACCAGAGGCAACTGTGGCTGGTTTGACAGTGCCAAGTGCCTCCTGCAAACTGACATCAGGAACCTGGCCTGGTGACTTTTGTTTCTCTGGGGAAAGGACATCATTGTTTTCCGGGGCCCGCTGGCCCGGAATGGCCAGCAGCCTGCTGAAATTCCGCACGTATCAGGATACCTCCCAGAGCGAAACTAAAACCATAGGCAACTGTGGCAGGTTTGACAGTGCCAAGTGCCTCCTGCAAACTGACATCTGGAACCTGGCCTGGTAAGTTTTGTTTCTCTGGGGAAAGGCCATCGTTCTTGTCCGGGGCCCGCCGGCCCAGAGTGGCAGGCTGCGTGCTGAAATTCCACACGGTTGAGGATACCTCCCAGATGCAAGGTGCCCCCACAGGCACCTGTGGCTGGTTTGACAGTGCCAAGTGCCTCCTGCAAACTGACATCAGAAACCTGGCCTGGTGATTTTCTTTCTCAGGGGAAAGGCCATCGTTCATGTCCAGTGCCCGGTGGCCCGCAGTTGCCTGCTGCCTGCTGAAATTCCACACGGATGAGGATACCTCACAGATGCAAGGTGCCCCCACAGGCACCTGTGGCTGGTTTGACAGTGCCAAGTACCTCCTACAAATTGACATCGGGAACCTGGCCTGGTGACTTTTGTTTCTCTGGGGTAAAGCTATTATTCTTCTTCAGAGCCCGGTGGCTCGGAGTGGCCGGCTGCCTGCTGAAATTCCGCACGGATCAGGATACCTCCCTGGTTCAAGGTGACGCCACAGCCAACTGTGGCTGCTTTGACAGTGCCAAGCACCTCCTGCAAACTGACATCAGGAACCTGGCCTGGTGAGTTTTGTTTCTCTGGGGAAAGGCCATCATTCTTCTCCAGTGCCCGTTGGCCCAGAGTGGCCGGCTGCCTGCTGAAATTCCGCACGGATCAGGATACCTCCCAGATGCAAGGTGCCCCCATAGGCACCTGTGCCTGGTTTGACAGTGCCAAGTGCCTCCTGCAAACTGACATCAGGAACCTGGCCTGGTAACTTTTGTTTCTCTGGCGAAAGGCCATGGTTCATGTCCACGGCCTGGTGGCCCCGAGTGTCCGGCTCCCTCCTGAAATTCAGCATGGATCAGGATGCCTCCCAGATGAAAATTGCCCCCAGAGGCACCTGTGGCTGGTTTGACAGTGCCAAGTGCCTCCTGCAAACTGACATCAGGAACCTGGCCTGGTGACTTTTGTTTCTCTGGGGAAAGGCCATCATTCTTTTCCGGGGCCCGCTGGCCCGGAGTGGCCTGCAGCCTGCTGAAATTCCGCACGGATCAGGATACATCCCAGACCGAAACTAAAACCATAGGCAACTGTGGCTGGTTTGACAGTGCCAAGTGCCTCCTGCCAACTGACATCAGGAACCTGGCCTGGTAAGTTTTATTTCTCTGGGGAAAGGCCATCGTTCATGTCCAGGGCCTTGCGGCGGGAAGTGGCCGGCTGCCTGCTGAAATTCCGCATGGGTCAGGATGCCTCCCAGATGGAAAGTGCCCCCACAGACAACTGTGGCTTTTTTGACAGTGCCAAGTGCCTCCTGCAAACTGACATCAGGATCCTGGCCTGGTGACTTTTGTTTCTCTGGGGAAAGGCCATAGATGATGTCCAGTGCCCCCTGGCCCGGAGTGGCCGACTGCCTGCTGAAATTCCGCACGGATCAGGATAGCTCCCAGATGCAAGCTGCCCCCACAGGCACCTGTGGCTGGTTTGACAGTGCCAAGTGCCTCCTGCAAACTGACCTCAGGAACCTGGCCTGGTGACTTTTGTTTCTCTGGGGAAAGGTCATGGTTCATATCCTGGACCCGCAGTCCCGGAGTGGCCGGCTGCCTGCTGAAATTCCGAACGGATTAGGATGCCGCCCAGATGAAAGGTACCACCACAGGCACCTGTGGCAGGTTTGACAGTGCCAAGTGCCTCCTGCAAACTGACATCAGGAACCTGGCCTGGTGACTTTTGTTTCTCCTTGGAAAAGCCATGGTTCATGTCCAGGACCTGGTGGTCCGGAGTGGCCGGCCGCCTGCTGAAATTCCGCATGGATCAGGATGCCTCCCACATGAAAAGTGCTCCCACAGGCACCTGTGGCTGGTTTGACAGTGCCAAGTGCCTCCTGCAAACTGACATCAGGAACCTGGCCTGGTGACTTTTGTTTCTCTGGGGAAAGGCCATCATTCTTTTCCGGGGCCCGCTGGCCCGGAGTGGCCTGCAGCCTGCTGAAATTCCGCACGGATCAGGATACATCCCAGACCGAAACTAAAACCATAGGCAACTGTGGCTGGTTTGACAGTGCCAAGTGCCTCCTGCCAACTGACATCAGGAACCTGGCCTGGTAAGTTTTATTTCTCTGGGGAAAGGCCATCGTTCATGTCCAGGGCCTTGCGGCGGGAAGTGGCCGGCTGCCTGCTGAAATTCCGCATGGGTCAGGATGCCTCCCAGATGGAAAGTGCCCCCACAGACAACTGTGGCTTTTTTGACAGTGCCAAGTGCCTCCTGCAAACTGACATCAGGATCCTGGCCTGGTGACTTTTGTTTCTCTGGGGAAAGGCCATAGATGATGTCCAGTGCCCCCTGGCCCGGAGTGGCCGACTGCCTGCTGAAATTCCGCACGGATCAGGATAGCTCCCAGATGCAAGCTGCCCCCACAGGCACCTGTGGCTGGTTTGACAGTGCCAAGTGCCTCCTGCAAACTGACCTCAGGAACCTGGCCTGGTGACTTTTGTTTCTCTGGGGAAAGGTCATGGTTCATATCCTGGACCCGCAGTCCCGGAGTGGCCGGCTGCCTGCTGAAATTCCGAACGGATTAGGATGCCGCCCAGATGAAAGGTACCACCACAGGCACCTGTGGCAGGTTTGACAGTGCCAAGTGCCTCCTGCAAACTGACATCAGGAACCTGGCCTGGTGACTTTTGTTTCTCTGGGGAAAGGCCATCGTTCCTCTCCAGGGCCCGCTGGCCCGGAGTGGCCGACTGCCTGCGGAAATTCCGCACGGATCAGGATAACTCCCAGATGAAAGGAGCCCCCACAGGCAACTGTGGCTGGTTTGACAGTGCCAAGTACCTCCTGCAAACTGACATCAGGAACCTGGCCTGGTGACTTTTGTTTCTCTGGCGAAAGGTCATGGTTCATATCCTGAGCCTGGTGTCCTGGAGTGGCCGACTGACTACTGAAATTCTGCACGGATCAGGATGCCTCCCAGATGAAAAGAGCCCCCACAGGCACCTGTGGCTGGTTTGACAGTGCCAAGTGCCTCCTGCAAACTGACATCAGGAACCTGGCCAGGTGACTTTTGTTTCTCAGGGGAAAGGCCATCGTTCCTCTCCAGGGCCCGCTGGCCCGGAATGGCCGACTGTCTGCTGAAATTCCGCACGGATCAGGATACCGCCCAGATGAAAGGTACCACCACAGGCAACTTTGGCTGGTTTGACAGTGCCAAGTGCCTCCTGCAAACTGACCTCAGGAACCTGGCCTGGTGAGTTTTGTTTCTCTGGGGTAAGGCCATGGTTCGTGCCCAGTGCCCGGTGGCCTGGAGTGGCCGGCTGCCTGCTGAAATTCCGCACAGATGAGGATACCTCCCAGAAGCAAGGTGCCCATACAGGCACCTGTGGCTGGTTTGACAGTGCCAAGTGCCTCCTGCAAACTGACATCAGGAACCTGGCCAGGTGACTTTTGTTTCTCTGGGGAAAGGCCATGGTTCCTCTCCAGGGCCCGGCGGCCGGGAATGGCCGACTGTCTGCTGAAATTCCGCACGGATCAGGATAACTCCCAGATGCAAGGTGCCCCCACAGGCAACTGTGGCTGGTTTGACAGTGCCAAGTACCTCCTGCAAACTGACATCAGGAACCTGGCCTGGTGACTTTTGTTTCTCTGGCGAAAGGTCATGGTTCATATCCTGAGCCTGGTGTCCTGGAGTGGCCGACTGACTACTGAAATTCTGCACGGATCAGGATGCCTCCCAGATGAAAAGAGCCCCCACAGGCACCTGTGGCTGGTTTGACAGTGCCAAGTGCCTCCTGCAAACTGACATCAGGAACCTGGCCAGGTGACTTTTGTTTCTCAGGGGAAAGGCCATCGTTCCTCTCCAGGGCCCGCTGGCCCGGAATGGCCGACTGTCTGCTGAAATTCCGCACGGATCAGGATACCGCCCAGATGAAAGGTACCACCACAGGCAACTTTGGCTGGTTTGACAGTGCCAAGTGCCTCCTGCAAACTGACCTCAGGAACCTGGCCTGGTGAGTTTTGTTTCTCTGGGGTAAGGCCATGGTTCGTGCCCAGTGCCCGGTGGCCTGGAGTGGCCGGCTGCCTGCTGAAATTCCGCACAGATGAGGATACCTCCCAGAAGCAAGGTGCCCATACAGGCACCTGTGGCTGGTTTGACAGTGCCAAGTGCCTCCTGCAAACTGACATCAGGAACCTGGCCAGGTGACTTTTGTTTCTCTGGGGAAAGGCCATGGTTCCTCTCCAGGGCCCGGCGGCCGGGAATGGCCGACTGTCTGCTGAAATTCCGCACGGATCAGGATAACTCCCAGATGCAAGGTGCCCCCACAGGCAACTGTGGCTGGTTTGACAGTGCCAAGTGCCTCCTGCAAACTGACATCAGGAACCTGGCCTGGTGACTTTTGTTTCTCTGGGGAAAGGCCATCATTCTTCTCCAGTGCCCCGCGGCCTGGAGTGGCCGGCTGCCTGCTGAAATTCCGCATGGTTGAGGATAACTCCCAGATGAAAGGTGCCCCCACAGGTAACTGTGGCTGGTTTGACAGTGCCAAGTGCCTCCTGCAAACTGACATCAGGAACCTGGCCTGGTGACTTTTGTTTCTCTGGGGAAAGTCCATGGTTCATGTCCATGGCCTGGGGGCCCGGAGTGGCCGGCTGCCTGCTGAGATTCTGCATGGATCAGGATGCCGCCGAGATGGAAGGTGCCACCACAGGCAACTGTGGCTGGTTTGACACTGCCAAGTGCCTCCTGCAAACTGACATCAGGAACCTGGCCTGCTGACTTTTGTTTCTCAGGGGAAAGGCCATGGTTCATGTCCAGGGCCTGGTAGCCCGGAGTGGCCGGCTGCCTGCTGAAATTCCGCATGGATCAGGATGCCTCCCAGACCGAAAGTACCACCCAAGGCAAATGTGGCTGGTTTGACAGTGCCAAGTGCCTCCTGCAAACTGACATCAGGAACCTGGCCTGGTGACATTTGTTTCTCTGGGGAAAGGCCATGTTTCATGTCTAGGGCCTGGGGGCTCGGAGTGGCCGGCTGCCTGCTGAAATTCCGCATGGATCAGGATGCCTCCCAGATGAAAAATGCCCCCACAGG
Organism: Passer domesticus; assembly: GCF_036417665.1. Taxonomy (NCBI): domain Eukaryota; kingdom Metazoa; phylum Chordata; class Aves; order Passeriformes; family Passeridae; genus Passer; species Passer domesticus. The sequence continues at coordinate 63,197,194 of NC_087474.1, forward strand.
CAACTGCGTCTGGTTTGACAGTGCCAAGTGCCTCCTGCAAACTGACATCAGGAACCTGGCCTGGTGACTTTTGTTTCTGTGTGTAAAGGCCATCATTCTTTTCCAGGGTACGGTGGCCCGGAGTGGCCGGCTGCCTGCTGAAATTCCGCACGGATCAGGATGCCTCCCAGACCGAAAGTACCACCCAAGGCAAATGTGGCTGGTTTGACAGTGACAAGTGCCTCCTGCAAACAGACATCAGCGACCTGGCCTGCTGAGTTCTGTTTCTCTGGGGAAAGGCCATCGTTCCTCTCCAGGGCCCGGTGGCTCGAGTGGCAGGCTGCCTGCTGAAATTCCAAACGGATCAGGATGCCTCCCAGATGAAAGGTGCCCCCACAGGCAACTGTGGCTGGTTTGACAGTGCCAAGTGCCTCCTGCAAACTGACATCAGGAACCTGGCCTGGTGACTTTTATCTCTCTGGGTAAAGGCCATCATTCGTGTCCAGTGCCCCGCGGCCTGGAGTGGCCGGCTGCCTGCTGAAATTCCTCACGGTTGAGGACATCTCCCAGATGAAAGGTGCCCCCACAGGTAACTGTGGCTGGTTTGACACTGCCAAGTGCCTCCTGCAAACTGACATCAGGAACCTGGCCTGCTGACTTTTGTTTCTCTGGGGAAAAGCCATGGTTCATGTCCACGGCCTGGTGGCCCGGAGTGGCCGGCTGCCTGCTGAAATTCCGCATGGATCAGGATGCCTCCCAGACCGAAAGTACCACCCAAGGCAAATGTGGCTGGTTTGACAGTGCCAAGTGCCTCCTGCAAACTGACATCAGGAACCTGGCCTGCTGACTTTTGTTTCTCAGGGGAAAGGCCATGGTTCATGTCCAGGGCCTGGTGGCCCGGAGTGGCCGGCTGCCTGCTGAAATTCCACATGGAACAGGATGCCTCCCAGATGAAAAATGCCCCCAGAGGAAACTGCGTCAGGTTTGACAGTGCCAAGTGCCTCCTGCAAACTGACATCAGGAACCTGGCCTGGTGACATTTGTTTCTCTGGGGAAAGGCCATGGTTCATGTCCAGGGCCTGGGGGCTCGGAGTGGCCGGCTGCCTGCTGAAATTCCGCATGGATCAGGATGCCTCCCAGATGAAAAATGCCCCCACAGGCAACTGCGTCTGGTTTGACAGTGCCAAGTGCCTCCTGCAAACTGACATCAGGAACCTGGCCTGGTGACTTTTGTTTCTCCTTGGAAAAGCCATGGTTCATGTCCAGGACCTGGTGGTCCGGAGTGGCCGGCCGCCTGCTGAAATTCCGCATGGATCAGGATGCCTCCCACATGAAAAGTGCTCCCACAGGCACCTGTGGCTGGTTTGACAGTGCCAAGTGCCTCCTGCAAACTGACATCAGGAACCTGGCCTGGTGACTTTTGTTTCTCTGGGGAAAGGCCATCGTTCCTCTCCAGGGCCCGCTGGCCCGGAGTGGCCGACTGCCTGCTGAAATTCCGCACGGATCAGGATAACTCCCAGATGAAAGGAGCCCCCACAGGCAACTGTGGCTGGTTTGACAGTGCCAAGTACCTCCTAGAAATTGACATCAGGAACCTGGCCTGGTGACTTTTGTTTCTCTGGCGAAAGGTCATGGTTCATATCCTGAGCCTGGTGTCCTGGAGTGGCCGACTGACTACTGAAATTCTGCACGGATCAGGATGCCTCCCAGATGAAAAGAGCCCCCACAGGCACCTGTGGCTGGTTTGACAGTGCCAAGTGCCTCCTGCAAACTGACATCAGGAACCTGGCCAGGTGACTTTTGTTTCTCAGGGGAAAGGCCATCGTTCCTCTCCAGGGCCCGGTGGCCGGGAGTGGCAGACTGTCTGTTGAAATTCCGCACGGATCAGGATACCGCCCAGATGAAAGGTACCACCACAGGCAACTTGGGCTGGTTTGACAGTGCCAAGTGCCTCCTGCAAACTGACATCAGGAACCTGGCCTGGTGAGTTTTGTTTCTCTGGGGTAAGGCCATGGTTCGTGCCCAGTGCCCGGTGGCCTGGAGTGGCCGGCTGCCTGCTGAAATTCCGCACAGATGAGGATACCTCCCAGAAGCAAGGTGCCCATACAGGTACGTGTGGCTGGTTTGACAGTGCCAAGTGCCTCCTGCAAACTGACATCAGGAACCTGGCCTGCTGACTTTTGTTTCTCTGGGGAAAGGCCATCGTTCCTCTCCAGGGCCCGGCGGCCGGGAATGGCCGACTGTCTGCTGAAATTCCGCACGGATCAGGATAACTCCCAGATGCAAGGTGCCCCCACAGGCAACTGTGGCTGGTTTGACAGTGCCAAGTGCCTCCGGCAAACTGACATCAGGAACCTGGCCTGGTGACTTTTGTTTCTCTGGGGAAAGGCCATCATTCTTCTCCAGTGCCCCGCGGCCTGGAGTGGCCGGCTGCCTGCTGAAATTCCGCATGGTTGAGGATAACTCCCAGATGAAAGGTGCCCCCACAGGTAACTGTGGCTGGTTTGACACTGCCAAGTGCCTCCTGCAAACTGACATCAGGAACCTGGCCTGGTGACTTTTGTTTCTCTGGGGAAAGTCCATGGTTCATGTCCATGGCCTGGGGGCCCGGAGTGGCCGGCTGCCTGCTGAGATTCTGCATGGATCAGGATGCCGCCGAGATGGAAGGTGCCACCACTGGCAACTGTGGCTGGTTTGACACTGCCAAGTGCCTCCTGCAAACTGACATCAGGAACCTGGCCTGCTGACTTTTGTTTCTCAGGGGAAAGGCCATGGTTCATGTCCAGGGCCTGGTAGCCCGGAGTGGCCGGCTGCCTGCTGAAATTCCACATGGATCAGGATGCCTCCCAGATGAAAAATGCCCCCAGAGGAAACTGCGTCAGGTTTGACAGTGCCAAGTGCCTCCTGCAAACTGACATCAGGAACCTGGACTGGTGACATTTGTTTCTCTGGGGAAAGGCCATGTTTCATGTCTAGAGCCTGGGGGCTCGGAGTGGCCGGCTGCCTGCTGAAATTCCGCATGGATCAGGATGCCTCCCAGATGAAAAATGCCCCCACAGGCAACTGCGTCTGGTTTGACAGTGCCAAGTGCCTCCTGCAAACTGACATCAGGAACCTGGCCTGGTGACTTTTGTTTCTGTGTGTAAAGGCCATCATTCTTTTCCAGGGTACGGTGGCCCGGAGTGGCCGGCTGCCTGCTGAAATTCCGCACGGATCAGGATGCCTCCCAGACCGAAAGTACCACCCAAGGCAAATGTGGCTGGTTTGACAGTGACAAGTGCCTCCTGCAAACAGACATCAGCGACCTGGCCTGCTGAGTTCTGTTTCTCTGGGGAAAGGCCATCGTTCCTCTCCAGGGCCCGGTGGCTCGAGTGGCAGGCTGCCTGCTGAAATTCCAAACGGATCAGGATGCCTCCCAGATGAAAGGTGCCCCCACAGGCAACTGTGGCTGGTTTGACAGTGCCAAGTGCCTCCTGCAAACTGACATCAGGAACCTGGCCTGGTGACTTTTATCTCTCTGGGTAAAGGCCATCATTCGTGTCCAGTGCCCCGCGGCCTGGAGTGGCCGGCTGCCTGCTGAAATTCCTCACGGTTGAGGACACCTCCCAGATGAAAGGTGCCCCCACAGGTAACTGTGGCTGGTTTGACACTGCCAAGTGCCTCCTGCAAACTGACATCAGGAACCTGGCCTGGTGACTTTTGTTTCTCTGGGGAAAAGCCATGGTTCATGTCCACGGCCTGGTGGCCCGGAGTGGCCGGCTGCCTGCTGAAATTCCGCATGGATCAGGATGCCTCCCAGACCGAAAGTACCACCCAAGGCAAATGTGGCTGGTTTGACAGTGCCAAGTGCCTCCTGCAAACTGACATCAGGAACCTGGCCTGCTGACTTTTGTTTCTCAGGGGAAAGGCCATGGTTCATGTCCAGGGCCTGGTGGCCCGGAGTGGCCGGCTGCCTGCTGAAATTCCACATGGAACAGGATGCCTCCCAGATGAAAAATGCCCCCAGAGGAAACTGCGTCAGGTTTGACAGTGCCAAGTGCCTCCTGCAAACTGACATCAGGAACCTGGCCTGGTGACTTTTGTTTCTCTGGGGAAAGGCCATGGTTCATGTCCAGGGCCTGGGGGCTCGGAGTGCCCGGCTGCCTGCTGAAATTCCGCATGGATCAGGATGCCTCCCAGATGAAAAATGCCCCCACAGGCAACTGCGTCTGGTTTGACAGTGCCAAGTGCCTCCTGCAAACTGACATCAGGAACCTGGCCTGGTGACTTTTGTTTCTGTGTGTAAATGCCATCATTCTTTTCCAGGGTACGGTGGCCCGGAGTGGCCGGCTGCCTGCTGAAATTCCGCACGGATCAGGATGCCTCCCAGACCGAAAATACCACCCAAGGCAAATGTGGCTGGTTTGACAGTGCCAAGTGCCTCCTGCAAACAGACATCAGCGACCTGGCCTGCTGAGTTCTGTTTCTCTGGGGAAAGGCCATCGTTCCTCTCCAGGGCCCGGTGGCTCGAGTGGCAGGCTGCCTACTGAAATTCCGCACGGATCAGGATAACTCCCAGATGAAAGGAGCCCCCACAGGCAACTGTGGCTGGTTTGACAGTGCCAAGTACCTCCTGCAAACTGACATCAGGAACCTGGCCTGGTGACTTTTGTTTCTCTGGCGAAAGGTCATGGTTCATATCCTGAGCCTGGTGTCCTGGAGTGGCCGACTGACTACTGAAATTCTGCACGGATCAGGATGCCTCCCAGATGAAAAGAGCCCCCACAGGCACCTGTGGCTGGTTTGACAGTGCCAAGTGCCTCCTGCAAACTGACATCAGGAACCTGGCCAGGTGACTTTTGTTTCTCAGGGGAAAGGCCATCGTTCCTCTCCAGGGCCCGCTGGCCCGGAATGGCCGACTGTCTGCTGAAATTCCGCACGGATCAGGATACCGCCCAGATGAAAGGTACCACCACAGGCAACTTTGGCTGGTTTGACAGTGCCAAGTGCCTCCTGCAAACTGACCTCAGGAACCTGGCCTGGTGAGTTTTGTTTCTCTGGGGTAAGGCCATGGTTCGTGCCCAGTGCCCGGTGGCCTGGAGTGGCCGGCTGCCTGCTGAAATTCCGCACAGATGAGGATACCTCCCAGAAGCAAGGTGCCCATACAGGTACGTGTGGCTGGTTTGACAGTGCCAAGTGCCTCCTGCAAACTGACATCAGGAACCTGGCCTGGTGACTTTTGTTTCTCTGGGGAAAAGCCATGGTTCATGTCCACGGCCTGGTGGCCCGGAGTGGCCGGCTGCCTGCTGAAATTCCGCATGGATCAGGATGCCTCCCAGACCGAAAGTACCACCCAAGGCAAATGTGGCTGGTTTGACAGTGCCAAGTGCCTCCTGCAAACTGACATCAGGAACCTGGCCTGCTGACTTTTGTTTCTCAGGGGAAAGGCCATGGTTCATGTCCAGGGCCTGGTGGCCAGGAGTGGCCGGCTGCCTGCTGAAATTCCACATGGAACAGGATGCCTCCCAGATGAAAAATGCCCCCAGAGGAAACTGCGTCAGGTTTGACAGTGCCAAGTGCCTCCTGCAAACTGACATCAGGAACCTGGCCTGGTGACTTTTGTTTCTCTGGGGAAAGGCCATGGTTCATGTCCAGGGCCTGGGGGCTCGGAGTGCCCGGCTGCCTGCTGAAATTCCGCATGGATCAGGATGCCTCCCAGATGAAAAATGCCCCCACAGGCAACTGCGTCTGGTTTGACAGTGCCAAGTGCCTCCTGCAAACTGACATCAGGAACCTGGCCTGGTGACTTTTGTTTCTCTGGGGAAAGGACATCATTCTTTTCCAGGGTACGGTGGCCCGGAGTGGCCGGCTGCCTGCTGAAATTCCGCACGGATCAGGATGCCTCCCAGACCGAAAATACCACCCAAGGCAAATGTGGCTGGTTTGACAGTGCCAAGTGCCTCCTGCAAACAGACATCAGCGACCTGGCCTGCTGAGTTCTGTTTCTCTGGGGAAAGGCCATCGTTCCTCTCCAGGGCCCGGTGGCTCGAGTGGCAGGCTGCCTGCTGAAATTCCACATGGATCAGGATGCCTCCCAGATGAAAGGTGCCCCCACAGGCAACTGTGGCTGGTTTGACAGTGCCAAGTGCCTCCTGCAAACTGACATCAGGAACCTGGCCTGGTGACTTTTATTTCTCTGGGTAAAGGCCCTCATTCGTGTCCAGTGCCCCGCGGCCTGGAGTGGCCGGCTGCCTGCTGAAATTCCTCACGGTTGAGGATACCTCCCAGATGAAAGGTGTCCCCACAGGTAACTGTGGCTGGTTTGACAGTGCCAAGTGCCTCCTGCAAACTGACATCAGGAACCTGGCCTGCTGACTTTTGTTTCTCTGGGTAAAGGCCATGGTTCTTGTCCATGGCCTGGGGGCCCGGAGTGGCCGGCTGCCTGCTGAAATTCTGCATGGATCCGGATGCCGCCGAGATGGAAGGTGCCACCACAGGCAACTGTGGCTGGTTTGACAGTGCCAAGTGCCTCCTGCAAACTGACATCAGGAACCTGGCCTGGTGACTTTTGTTTCTCTGGGGAAAGGCCATGGTTCATGTCCAGGGCCTGGGGGCTCGGAGTGGCCGGCTGCCTGCTGAAATTCCACATGGATCAGGATGCCTCCCAGATGAAAAATGCCCCCAGAGGAAACTGCGTCAGGTTTGACAGTGCCAAGTGCCTCCTGCAAACTGACATCAGGAACCTGGCCTGGTGACTTTTGTTTCTCTGGGGAAAGGCCATGGTTCATGTCCAGGGCCTGGGGGCTCGGAGTGGCCGGCTGCCTGCTGAAATTCCGCATGGATCAGGATGCCTCCCACATGAAAAATGCCCTAACAGGCAACTGCGTCTGGTTTGACAGAGCCAAGTGCCTCCTGCCAACTGACATCAGGAACCTGGCCTGGTGACTTTTGTTTCTCTGTGGAAAGGCCATCATTCTTTTCCAGGGTACGGTGGCCCGGAGTGGCTGGCTGCCTGCTGAAATTCCGCACGGATCAGGATGCCTCCCAGACCGAAAGTACCACCCAAGGCAAATGTGGCTGGTTTGACAGTGCCAAGTGCCTCCTGCAAACAGACATCTGCGACCTGGCCTGCTGAGTTCTGTTTCTCTGGGGAAAGGCCATGGTTCATGTCCAGGGCCTGGGGGCTCGGAGTGGCCGGCTGCCTGCTGAAATTCCGCATGGATCAGGATGCCTCCCACATGAAAAATGCCCCAACAGGCAACTGCGTCTGGTTTGACAGAGCCAAGTGCCTCCTGCAAACTGACATCAGGAACCTGGCCTGGTGACTTTTGTTTCTCTGGGGAAAGGCCATCATTCTTGTCCGGGGCCCAGAGTGGCCTGGGGTGGCCGGCTGCCTGCTGAAATTCCGCACGGTTGAGGATACCTCCCAGATGAAAGGTGCCCCCACAGGCAACTGTGGCTGGTTTGACAGTGCCAAGTGCCTCCTGCAAACTGACATCAGCAACCTGGCCTGGTGACTTTTCTTTCTCTGGGGAACGGCCATGGTTCATGTCCAGGGCCTGGGGGCCCGGAGTGGCCGGCAGCCTACTGAAATTCCGCATGGACCAGGATGCCTCCCAGATGCAAGGTGCCACCACAGGCAACTGTGGCTGGTTTGACAGTGCCAAGTGCCCCCTGCAAACTGACATCAGGAACCTGGCCTGGTGACTTTTGTTTCTCTGGGGTAAGGCCATCATTCTTGTCCAGGGCCTGGTAGCCCGGAGTGGCCGACTGACTGCTGAAATTCCGCATGGATCAGGATGCCTCCCACATGAAAAATGCCCCCACAGGCAACTGTGGCTGGTTTGACAGTGCCAAGTGCCTCCTGCCAACTGACATCTGGAACCTGGCCTGGTGACTTTTGTTTCTCTGGGGAAAGGCCATGGTTCATATCCTGAGCCTGGTGTCCTGGAGTGGCCGGCTGCCTGCGGAAATTCTGCACGGACCAGGATGCCGCCCAGGTGAAAGGTACCACCAGAGGCAACTGCGGCTGGTTTGACAGTGCCAAGTGCCACCTGCAAACTGACATCAGGAACCTGGCCTGGTGACTTTTGTTTCTCTGGGGAAAGGCCATGATTCTTTTCCGGGGTACGGTGGCCCGGAGTGGCCGGCTGCCTGCTGAAATTCCAAAAGGATCAGGATGCCTCCCAGACCGAAAGTACCACCACAGGCAACTGTGGCTGGTTTGACAGTGCCAAGTGCCTCCTGCAAACTGACATCAGGAACCTGGCCTGGTGACTTTAGTTTCTCTGGGGAAAAGCCATGGTTCATGTCCAGGGCCTGGTGGCCCGGAGTGGCCGGCTGCCTGCTGAAATTCCGCATGGATCAGGATGCCTCCCACATGAAAAACACCCCCACAGGCAACTGCGTCTGGTTTGACAGTGCCAAGTGCCTCCTGCAAACTGACATCAGGAACCTGGCCTGATGACTTTTGTTTCTCTGGGGAAAAGCCATGGTTCATATCCAGGACCTGGTGGCCCGGAGTGTCCGGCTGCCTGCTGAAATTCCGTATGGATCAGGATGCCTCCCAGATGAAAAATGACCCCAGAGGCAACTGTGGCTGGTTTGACAGTGCCAAGTGCCTCCTGCAAACTGACATCAGGAACCTGGCCTGGTGACTTTTGTTTCTCTGGGGAAAGGCCATGGTTCATGTCCAGGACTTGGTGGCCCGGAGTGGCCGGCTGCCTGCTGAAATTCCGCACGGATGAGAATATATCCCAGTTGCAAGGTGCCCCCACAGGCACTGCGTCTGGTTTGACAGTGCCAAGTGCCTCCTGCAAACTGACATCAGGAACCTGGCCTGGTGACTTTTGTTTCTCTGGGGAAAGGCCATCATTCTTGTCCGGGGCCCAGAGTGGCCAGGAGTGGCCGGCTGCCTGCTGAAATTCCACACGGTTGAGGATACCTCCCAGAGGAAAAATGCCCCCACAGGCAACTGCGTCTGGTTTGACAGTGCAAAGTGCCTCCTGCAAACTGACATCAGGAACCTGGCCTGGTGACTTTTGTTTCTCTGGGGAAAGGCCATGGTTCATGTCCAGGGCCTTGCGGCGGGAAGTGGCCGGCTGCCTGCTGAAATTCCGCACGGATGAGGATACATCCCAGTTGCAAGGTGCCCCCACAGGCAACTGCGTCTGGTTTGACAGTGCCAAGTGCCACCTGCAAACTGACATCAGGAACCTGGCATGGTGACTTTTCTTTGTCTGGGGAAAGGCCATTATTCTTGTCCGGGTCCCGGTGGCCCGGTGTGGCAGGCTGCCTGCTGAAATTCCTCACGGTTCAGGATACCTCCCAGATGCAAGGTGCCCCCACAGGCAACTGCGGCTGGTTTGACAGTGCCAAGTGCCTCCTGCAAACTGACATCAGGAACCTGGCCTGGTGACTTTTCTTTGTCTGGGGAAAGGCCATTATTCTTGTCCGGGTCCCGGTGGCCCGGTGTGGCAGGCTGCCTGCTGAAATTCCGCACGGATGAGGATACATCCCAGTTGCAAGGTGCCCCCACAGGCAACTGCGTCTGGTTTGACAGTGCCAAGTGCCACCTGCAAACTGACATCAGGAACCTGGCCTGGTGACTTTTGTTTCTCTGGGGAAAGGCCATCATTCTTGTCCGGGGCCCAGAGTGGCCGGAGTGGCCGGCTGCCTGCTGAAATTCCACACGGTTGAGGATGCCTCCCAGATGAAAAATGCCCCCACAGGCAACTGCGTCTGGTTTGACAGTGCCAAGTGCCACCTGCAAACTGACATCAGGAACCTGGCCTGGTGTTTTTTGTTTCTCTGGGGAAAGGCCACGGTTCATGTCCAGGGCCTTGTGGCCAGGAGTGGCCGGCTGCCTGATGAAATTCCGCACGGATGAGGATACATCCCAGTTGCAAGGTGCCCGCACAGGCAACTGCGTCTGGTTTGACAGTGCCAAGTGCCACCTGCAAACTGACATCAGGAACCTGGCCTGGTGACTTTTGTTTGTCTGGGGAAAGGCCATTATTCTTGTCCGGGTCCCGGTGGCCCGGACTGGCAGGCTGCCTGCTGAAATTACAAAAGGATCAGGATACCTCCCAGATGCAAGGTGCCCCCACAGGCAACTGCGGCTGGTTTGACAGTGCCAAGTGCCTCCTGCAAACTGACATCAGGAACCTGGACTGGTGACTTTTGTTTCTCTGGGGAAAGGCCATGGTTCATGTCCAGGGCTTGGTGGCCCGGAGTGGCCGGCTGCCTGCTGAAATTCCAAATGGATCAGGATACCTCCCAGACCGAAAGTACCACCAGAGGCAACTGTGGCTGGTTTGACAGTGCCAAGTGCCTCCTGCAAACTGACATCAGGAACCTGGCCTGGTGACTTTTGTTTCTCTGGGGAAAGGCCATCATTCTTGTCCGGGGCCCAGAGTGGCCGGAGTGGCCGGCTGCCTGCTGAAATTCCACACGGTTGAGGATGCCTCCCAGATGAAAAATGCCCCCACAGGCAACTGCGTCTGGTTTGACACTGCCAAGTGCCTCCTGCAAACTGACATCAGGAACCTGGCCTGGTGACTTTTGTTTGTCTGGGGAAAGGCCATTATTCTTGTCCGGGTCCCGGTGGCCCGGAGTGGCAGGCTGCCTGCTGAAATTCCTCACGGATCAGTATACCTCCCAGATGCAAGGTGCCCCCACAGGCAACTGCGGCTGGTTTGACAGTGCCAAGTGCCTCCTGCAAACAGACATCAGGAACCTGGCCTGGTGACTTTTGTTTCTCTGGGGAAATGCCATGGTTCGTGTCCAGGGCCTTGTGGCCAGGAGTGGCCGACTGCCTGCTGATATTCTGCACGGATCTGTATACATCCCAGTTGCAAGGTGCCCCCTCAGGCAACTGCGTCAGGTTTGACACTGCCAAGTGCCACCTGCAAACTGACATCAGGAACCTGGCCTGGTGACTTTTGTTTCTCTGGGGAAAGGCCATGGTTCGTGTCCAGGGCCTTGTGGCCAGGAGTGGCCGACTGCCTGCTGATATTCCGCACGGATGAGGATACATCCCAGTTGCAAGGTGCCCCCTCAGGCAACTGCGTCTGGTTTGACAGTGCCAAGTGCCACCTGCAAACTGACATCAGGAACCTGGCCTGGTGACTTTTGTTTCTCTGGGGAAAGGCCATTATTCTTGTCCGGGTCCCGGTGGCCCGGTGTGGCAGGCTGCCTGCTGAAATTCCTCACGGTTCAGGATACCTCCCAGATGCAAGGTGCCCCCACAGGCAACTGCGGCTGGTTTGACAGTGCCAAGTGCCTCCTGCAAACTGACATCAGGAACCTGGCCTGGTGACTTTTCTTTGTCTGGGGAAAGGCCATTATTCTTGTCCGGGTCCCGGTGGCCCGGTGTGGCAGGCTGCCTGCTGAAATTCCGCACGGATGAGGATACATCCCAGTTGCAAGGTGCCCCCACAGGCAACTGTGGCTGGTTTGACAGTGCCAAGTGCCTCCTGCAAACTGACATCAGGAACCTGGCCTGGTGACTTTTGTTTCTCTGCGGAAAGGCCATGGTTCATGTCCAGGGCCTTGTGGCCAGGAGTGGCCGGCTGCCTGCTGAAATTCCGCACGGATCAGGATACATCCCAGTTGCAAGGTGCCCCCACAGGCAACTGCGTCTGGTTTGACAGTGCCAAGTGCCACCTGCAAACTGACATCAGGAACCTGGCCTGGTGACTTTTGTTTCTCTGGGGAAAGGCCATCATTCTTGTCCGGGGCCCAGAGTGGCCGGAGTGGCCGGCTGCCTGCTGAAATTCCACACGGTTGAGGATGCCTCCCAGATGAAAAATGCCCCCACAGGCAACTGCGTCTGGTTTGACAGTGCCAAGTGCCTCCTGCAAACTGACATCAGGAACCTGGCCTGGTGTTTTTTGTTTCTCTGGGGAAAGGCCATCGTTCATGTCCAGGGCCCTGTGGCCAGGAGTGGCCGGCTGCCTGCTGAAATTCCGCACGGATGAGGATACATCCCAGTTGCAAGGTGCCCCCACAGGCAACTGCGTCTGGTTTGACAGTGCCAAGTGCCACCTGCAAACTGACATCAGGAACCTGGCCTGGTGACTTGTTTGTCTGGGGAAAGGCCATTATTCTTGTCCGGGTCCCGGTGGCCCGGACTGGCAGGCTGCCTGCTGAAATTACAAAAGGATCAGGATACCTCCCAGATGCAAGGTGCCCCCACAGGCAACTGCGGCTGGTTTGACAGTGCCAAGTGCCTCCTGCAAACTGACATCAGGAACCTGGCCTGGTGACTTTTGTTTCTCTGGGTAAAGGCCATGGTTCATGTCCAGGGCCTTGTGGCCCGGAGTGGCCAGCTGCCTGCTGAAATTCCGCACGGATGAGGATACATCCCAGTTGCAAGGTGCCCCCACAGGCAACTGTGGCTGGTTTGACAGTGCCAAGTGCCACCTCCAAACTGACATCAGGAACCTGGACTGGTGACTTTCGTTTCTCTGGGGAAAGACGATGATTCTTGTCCAGGGCCTTGCGGCCTGGAGTGCCTGGCTGCCTGCTGAAATTCCGCATGGATCAGGATGCCTCCCAGATGAAAAATGCCCCCACAGGCAACTGCGTCTGGTTTGACAGTGCCAAGTGCCTCCTGCAAACTGACATCAGGAACCTGGCCTGGTGACTTTTGTTTCTGTGTGTAAAGGCCATCATTCTTTTCCAGGGTACGGTGGCCCGGAGTGGCCGGCTGCCTGCTGAAATTCCGCACGGATCAGGATGCCTCCCAGACCGAAAATACCACCCAAGGCAAATGTGGCTGGTTTGACAGTGCCAAGTGCCTCCTGCAAACAGACATCAGCGACCTGGCCTGCTGAGTTCTGTTTCTCTGGGGAAAGGCCATCGTTCCTCTCCAGGGCCCGGTGGCTCGAGTGGCAGGCTGCCTGCTGAAATTCCACATGGATCAGGATGCCTCCCAGATGAAAGGTGCCCCCACAGGCAACTGTGGCTGGTTTGACAGTGCCAAGTGCCTCCTGCAAACTGACATCAGGAACCTGGCCTTGTGAGTTTTGTTTCTCTGGGGAAAGGCCATCATTCTTGTTCAGAGCCCAGTGGCCCAGAGTGGCCGGCTGCCTGCTGAATTTCCGCACGGATCAGGATAGCTCCCAGATTCAAGGTGCCGCCACAGGCAACTGCGGCAGGTTTGACAGTGCCAAGTGCCTCCTGCAAACTGACATCAGGAACCTGGCCTGGTGACATTTATTTCTCTGGGGAAAGGCCATTGTACGTGTCCAAGGCCTAGTGGCCCCGAGTGGCCGGCTGCTTGCTGGAATTCTGCATGGATCAGGATGCCGCGGAGATGCAAGGTGCCCCCACAGGCACCTGTGGCTGGTTTGACAGTGCCAAGTGCCTCCTGCAAACTGACATCAGGAACCTGGCCTGGTGACTTTTGTTTCTCTGGGGAAAGGCCATCGTTCATATCCTACAAACTGTGGCCCAGAGTGGCCGGCTGCCTGCTGAAATTCCGCACGGATCAGGATACCTCCCAGATGCAAGGTGCCCCACGGGAAACTGTGGCTGGTTTGACAGTGCCAAGTGCCTCCTGCCAACTGACATCAAGAACCTGGCCTGGTGACTTTTGTTTCTCTGGGGAAAGGCCATGGTTGGTATCCTGAGCCTCGTGTCCTGGAGTGGCCGTCTGCCTGCTAAAATTCTGGACGGACCAGGATGCCGCCAAGATGCAAGGTGCCCCCAGAGGCAACTGTGGCTGGTTTGACAGTGCCAAGTGCTTCCTGCAAACTGACATCAGAAACCTGGCCTGGTGATTTTCTTTCCCAGGGGAAAGGCCATGGTTCATGTCCAGGGCCCGGTGGCTCGCAGTTGCCTGCTGCCTGCTGAAATTCCACACGGATCAGGATACCTCCCTGATGCAAGTTGCCCCCACCGGCAACTGTGGCTGGTTTGACAGTGCCAAGTGCCTCCTGCAAACTGACATCAGGAACCTGGCCTGGTGACTTTTGTTTCTCTGGGGAAAGGCCATCGTTCCTCTCCAGGTCCCGGTGGCTCGAGTGGGCGGATACCTGCTAAAATTCCGCACAGATCAGGATACCTCCCAGATGGAAGGTGCCCACCCAGGCAACTGTGGCTGGTTTGACAGTGCCAAGTGCCTCCTGCAAACTGACATCAGGAACCTGGCCTGGTGATTTTTCTTTGTCTGGGGAAAGGCCATTGTACGTGTCCAGGGCCTGTGGCCCGTAGTGGCTGGCCCCCTGCTGAAATTCCGAACGGATCAGGATACCTCCCAGACCGATAGTACCACCTCAGGCAACTGTGGCTGGTTTGACAGTGCCAAGTGCCTCCTGCAAACTGACATCAGGAACCTGGCCGGGTGACTTTTGTTTCTCTGGGGAAAGGCCGTGGTTAATGTACAGGGCCGGGTGTCCTGAGTGGCCGGCTGCCTGCTGAAATTCCAAACGGATCAGGATACCTCCCAGATGGAAAGTGGCCCCACAGGCAACTGTGGCTGGTTTGACAGTGCCAAGTGCCTCCTGCAAACTGACATCAGGAACCTGGCCTGGTGACTTTTGTTTCTCTGGGGAAAAGCCATCATTCTTCTCCAGTGCCCGTTGGCCCGGAGTGGACGGGTGCCTGCTCAAATTCCGCACGGATCAGGATACCTCCCAGATGGAAAGTACCACCACAGGCAACTGTGGCTGGTTTGACAGTGCCAAGTGCCTCCTGCAAACTGACATCAGGAACCTGGCCTGGTGACTTTTGTTTCTCTGGGGAAAGGCCATCGTTCATATCCTACAAACTGTGGCCCAGAGTGGCCGGCTGCCTGCTGAAATTCCGCACGGATCAGGATACCTCCCAGATGCAAGGTGCCCCACGGGAAACTGTGGCTGGTTTGACAGTGCCAAGTGCCTCCTGCCAACTGACATCAAGAACCTGGCCTGGTGACTTTTGTTTCTCTGGGGAAAGGCCATGGTTGGTATGATGAGCCTCCTGTCCTGGAGTGGCCGTCTGCCTGCTAAAATTCTGGACGGACCAGGATGCCGCCAAGATGCAAGGTGCCCCCAGAGGCAACTGTGGCTGGTTTGACAGTGCCAAGTGCTTCCTGCAAACTGACATCAGAAACCTGGCCTGGTGATTTTCTTTCCCAGGGGAAAGGCCATGGTTCATGTCCAGGGCCCGGTGGCTCGCAGTTGCCTGCTGCCTGCTGAAATTCCACACGGTTGAGGATGCCTCCCAGATGAAAAATGCCCCCACAGGCAACTGCGTCTGGTTTGACAGTGCCAAGTGCCACCTGCAAACTGACATCAGGAACCTGGCCTGGTGTTTTTTGTTTCTCTGTGGAAAGGCCACGGTTCATGTCCAGGGCCTTGTGGCCAGGAGTGGCCGGCTGCCTGCTGAAATTCCGCACGGATGAGGATACATCCCAGTTGCAAGGTGCCCCCACAGGCAACTGCGTCTGGTTTGACAGTGCCAAGTGCCACCTGCAAACTGACATCAGGAACCTGGCCTGGTGACTTTTGTTTGTCTGGGGAAAGGCCATTATTCTTGTCCGGGTCCCGGTGGCCCGGACTGGCAGGCTGCCTGCTGAAATTACAAAAGGATCAGGATACCTCCCAGATGCAAGGTGCCCCCACAGGCAACTGCGGCTGGTTTGACAGTGCCAAGTGCCTCCTGCAAACTGACATCAGGAACCTGGACTGGTGACTTTTGTTTCTCTGGGGAAAGGCCATGGTTCATGTCCAGGGCTTGGTGGCCCGGAGTGGCCGGCTGCCTGCTGAAATTCCAAATGGATCAGGATACCTCCCAGACCGAAAGTACCACCAGAGGCAACTGTGGCTGGTTTGACAGTGCCAAGTGCCTCCTGCAAACTGACATCAGGAACCTGGCCTGGTGACTTTTGTTTCTCTGGGGAAAGGCCATCATTCTTGTCCGGGGCCCAGAGTGGCCGGAGTGGCCGGCTGCCTGCTGAAATTCCACACGGTTGAGGATGCCTCCCAGATGAAAAATGCCCCCACAGGCAACTGCGTCTGGTTTGACAGTGCCAAGTGCCTCCTGCAAACTGACATCAGGAACCTGGCCTGGTGACTTTTGTTTCTCTGGGGAAAGGCCATGGTTCATGTCCAGGGCCTTGTGGCCAGGAGTGGCAGGCTGCCTGCGGAAATTCCACATGGATCAGGAGGCCTCCCAGATGAAAGGTGCCCCCACAGGCAACTGTGGCTGGTTTGACAGTGCCAAGTGCCTCCTGCAAACTGACATCAGGAACCTGGCCTGGTGACTTTTGTTTCTCTGGGGAAAGGCCATGGTTCATGTCCAGGGCCTTGTGGCCCGGAGTGGCCAGCTGCCTGCTGAAATTCCGCACGGATGAGGATACATCCCAGTTGCAAGGTGCCCCCACAGGCAACTGTGGCTGGTTTGACAGTGCCAAGTGCCACCTGCAAACTGACATCAGGAACCTGGCCTGGTGACTTTTGTTTGTCTGGGGAAAGGCCATTATTCTTGTCCTGGTCCCGGTGGCCCGGAGTGGCAGGCTGCCTGCTGAAATTCCTCACGGATCAGTATACCTCCCAGATGCAAGGTGCCCCCACAGGCAACTGCGGCTGGTTTGACAGTGCCAAGTGCCTCCTGCAAACAGACATCAGGAACCTGGCCTGGTGACTTTTGTTTCTCTGGGGAAGTGCCATGGTTCGTGTCCAGGGCCTTGTGGCCAGGAGTGGCCGACTGCCTGCTGATATTCTGCACGGATGTGTATACATCCCAGTTGCAAGGTGCCCCCTCAGGCAACTGCGTCAGGTTTGACAGTGCCAAGTGCCACCTGCAAACTGACATCAGGAACCTGGCCTGGTGACTTTTGTTTCTCTGGGGAAAGGCCATGGTTCGTGTCCAGGGCCTTGTGGCCAGGAGTGGCCGACTGCCTGCTGATATTCCGCACGGATGAGGATACATCCCAGTTGCAAGGTGCCCCCTCAGGCAACTGTGGCTGGTTTGACAGTGCCAAGTGCCACCTGCAAACTGACATCAGGAACCTGGCCTGGTGACTTTTGTTTCTCTGGGGAAAGGCCATTATTCTTGTCCGGGTCCCAGTGGCCCGGTGTGGCAGGCTGCCTGCTGAAATTCCTCACGGTTCAGGATACCTCCCAGATGCAAGGTGCCCCCACAGGCAACTGCGGCTGGTTTGACAGGGCCAAGTGCCTCCTGCAAACTGACATCAGGAACCTGGCCTGGTGACTTTTCTTTGTCTGGGGAAAGGCCATTATTCTTGTCCGGGTCCCGGTGGCCCGGTGTGGCAGGCTGCCTGCTGAAATTCCGCACGGATGAGGATACATCCCAGTTGCAAGGTGCCCCCACAGGCAACTGTGGCTGGTTTGACAGTGCCAAGTGCCTCCTGCAAACTGACATCAGGAACCTGGCCTGGTGACTTTTGTTTCTCTGCGGAAAGGCCATGGTTCATGTCCAGGGCCTTGTGGCCAGGAGTGGCCGGCTGCCTGCTGAAATTCCGCACGGATCAGGATACATCCCAGTTGCAAGGTGCCCCCACAGGCAACTGCGTCTGGTTTGACAGTGCCAAGTGCCACCTGCAAACTTACATCAGGAACCTGGCCTGGTGACTTTTGTTTCTCTGGGGAAAGGCCATCATTCTTGTCCGGGGCCCAGAGTGGCCGGAGTGGCCGGCTGCCTGCTGAAATTCCACACGGTTGAGGATGCCTCCCAGATGAAAAATGCCCCCACAGGCAACTGCGTCTGGTTTGACAGTGCCAAGTGCCTCCTGCAAACTGACATCAGGAACCTGGCCTGGTGTTTTTTGTTTCTCTGGGGAAAGGCCACGGTTCATGTCCAGGGCCCTGTGGCCAGGAGTGGCCGGCTGCCTGCTGAAATTCCGCACGGATGAGGATACATCCCAGTTGCAAGGTGCCCCCACAGGCAACTGCGTCTGGTTTGACAGTGCCAAGTGCCACCTGCAAACTGACATCAGGAACCTGGCCTGGTGACTTTTGTTTGTCTGGGGAAAGGCCATTATTCTTGTCCGGGTCCCGGTGGCCCGGACTGGCAGGCTGCCTGCTGAAATTACAAAAGGATCAGGATACCTCCCAGATGCAAGGTGCCCCCACAGGCAACTGCGGCTGGTTTGACAGTGCCAAGTGCCTCCTGCAAACTGACATCAGGAACCTGGCCTGGTGACTTTTGTTTCTCTGGGTAAAGGCCATGGTTCATGTCCAGGGCCTTGTGGCCCGGAGTGGCCAGCTGCCTGCTGAAATTCCGCACGGATGAGGATACATCCCAGTTGCAAGGTGCCCCCACAGGCAACTGTGGCTGGTTTGACAGTGCCAAGTGCCACCTGCAAACTGACATCAGGAACCTGGCCTGGTGACTTTCGTTTCTCTGGGGAAAGACGATGATTCTTGTCCAGGGCCTTGCGGCCTGGAGTGCCTGGCTGCCTGCTGAAATTCCGCATGGATCAGGATGCCTCCCAGATGAAAAATGCCCCCACAGGCAACTGCGTCTGGTTTGACAGTGCCAAGTGCCTCCTGCAAACTGACATCAGGAACCTGGACTGGTGACTTTTGTTTCTGTGTGTAAAGGCCATCATTCTTTTCCAGGGTACGGTGGCCCGGAGTGGCCGGCTGCCTGCTGAAATTCCGCACGGATCAGGATGCCTCCCAGACCGAAAATACCACCCAAGGCAAATGTGGCTGGTTTGACAGTGCCAAGTGCCTCCTGCAAACAGACATCAGTGACCTGGCCTGCTGAGTTCTGTTTCTCTGGGGAAAGGCCATCGTTCCTCTCCAGGGCCCGGTGGCTCGAGTGGCAGGCTGCCTGCTGAAATTCCACATGGATCAGGATGCCTCCCAGATGAAAGGTGCCCCCACAGGCAACTGTGGCTGGTTTGACAGTGCCAAGTGCCTCCTGCAAACTGACATCAGGAACCTGGCCTTGTGAGTTTTGTTTCTCTGGGGAAAGGCCATCATTCTTGTTCAGAGCCCAGTGGCCCAGAGTGGCCGGCTGCCTGCTGAATTTCCGCACGGATCAGGATAGCTCCCAGATTCAAGGTGCCGCCACAGGCAACTGCGGCAGGTTTGACAGTGCCAAGTGCCTCCTGCAAACTGACATCAGGAACCTGGCCTGGTGACATTTATTTCTCTGGGGAAAGGCCATTGTACGTGTCCAAGGCCTAGTGGCCCCGAGTGGCCGGCTGCTTGCTGGAATTCTGCATGGATCAGGATGCCGCGGAGATGCAAGGTGCCCCCACAGGCACCTGTGGCTGGTTTGACAGTGCCAAGTGCCTCCTGCAAACTGACATCAGGAACCTGGCCTGGTGACTTTTGTTTCTCTGGGGAAAGGCCATCGTTCATATCCTACAAACTGTGGCCCAGAGTGGCCGGCTGCCTGCTGAAATTCCGCACGGATCAGGATACCTCCCAGATGCAAGGTGCCCCACGGGAAACTGTGGCTGGTTTGACAGTGCCAAGTGCCTCCTGCCAACTGACATCAAGAACCTGGCCTGGTGACTTTTGTTTCTCTGGGGAAAGGCCATGGTTGGTATCCTGAGCCTGGTGTCCTGGAGTGGCCGTCTGCCTGCTAAAATTCTGGACGGACCAGGATGCCGCCAAGATGCAAGGTGCCCCCACAGGCAACTGTGGCTGGTTTGACAGTGCCAAGTGTTTCCTGCAAACTGACATCAGAAACCTGGCCTGGTGATTTTCTTTCTCAGGGGAAAGGCCATGGTTCATGTCCAGGGCCCGGTGGCTCGGAGTGGCCAGCTGACTGCTGAAATTCCGCATGGATCAGGATACCTCCCAGGTTCAAGGTGCCGCCACAGGCAACTGTGGCTGGTTTGACAGTGCCAAGCGCCTCCTGCCAACTGACATCAGGAACCTGGCCTGGTGACTTTTGTTTCTCATGGGAAGTGCCATCGTTCGTGTCCCGTACTCGGAGGCCAGGAGTGGCCGGCTGCCTGCTGAAATACCGCACAGATCAGGATAGCTCCCAGATGCAAGGTGCCCCCACAGGCACCTGTGGCTGGTTTGACAGTGCCAAGTGCCTCCTGCAAACTGACATCAGGAACCTGGCCTGGTGATTTTTCTTTGTCTGGGGAAAGGCCATTGTACGTGTCCAGGGCCTGTGGCCCGTAGTGGCTGGCCCCCTGCTGAAATTCCGAACGGATCAGGATACCTCCCAGACCGATAGTACCACCACAGGCACCTGTGGCTGGTTTGACAGTGCCAAGTGCCTCCTGCAAACTGACATCAGGAACCTGGCCTGGTGACTTTTGTTTCTCTGGGTAAAGGCCATGGTTCATGTCCAGGGCCTTGTGGCCCGGAGTGGCCAGCTGCCTGCTGAAATTCCGCACGGATGAGGATACATCCCAGTTGCAAGGTGCCCCCACAGGCAACTGTGGCTGGTTTGACAGTGCCAAGTGCCACCTGCAAACTGACATCAGGAACCTGGCCTGGTGACTTTCGTTTCTCTGGGGAAAGACGATGATTCTTGTCCAGGGCCTTGCGGCCTGGAGTGCCTGGCTGCCTGCTGAAATTCCGCATGGATCAGGATGCCTCCCAGATGAAAAATGCCCCCACAGGCAACTGCGTCTGGTTTGACAGTGCCAAGTGCCTCCTGCAAACTGACATCAGGAACCTGGACTGGTGACTTTTGTTTCTGTGTGTAAAGGCCATCATTCTTTTCCAGGGTACGGTGGCCCGGAGTGGCCGGCTGCCTGCTGAAATTCCGCACGGATCAGGATGCCTCCCAGACCGAAAATACCACCCAAGGCAAATGTGGCTGGTTTGACAGTGCCAAGTGCCTCCTGCAAACAGACATCAGTGACCTGGCCTGCTGAGTTCTGTTTCTCTGGGGAAAGGCCATCGTTCCTCTCCAGGGCCCGGTGGCTCGAGTGGCAGGCTGCCTGCTGAAATTCCACATGGATCAGGATGCCTCCCAGATGAAAGGTGCCCCCACAGGCAACTGTGGCTGGTTTGACAGTGCCAAGTGCCTCCTGCAAACTGACATCAGGAACCTGGCCTTGTGAGTTTTGTTTCTCTGGGGAAAGGCCATCATTCTTGTTCAGAGCCCAGTGGCCCAGAGTGGCCGGCTGCCTGCTGAATTTCCGCACGGATCAGGATAGCTCCCAGGTTCAAGGTGCCGCCACAGGCAACTGCGGCAGGTTTGACAGTGCCAAGTGCCTCCTGCAAACTGACATCAGGAACCTGGCCTGGTGACATTTATTTCTCTGGGGAAAGGCCATTGTACGTGTCCAAGGCCTAGTGGCCCCGAGTGGCCGGCTGCTTGCTGGAATTCTGCATGGATCAGGATGCCGCGGAGATGCAAGGTGCCCCCACAGGCACCTGTGGCTGGTTTGACAGTGCCAAGTGCCTCCTGCAAACTGACATCAGGAACCTGGCCTGGTGACTTTTGTTTCTCTGGGGAAAGGCCATCGTTCATATCCTACAAACTGTGGCCCAGAGTGGCCGGCTGCCTGCTGAAATTCCGCACGGATCAGGATACCTCCCAGATGCAAGGTGCCCCACGGGAAACTGTGGCTGGTTTGACAGTGCCAAGTGCCTCCTGCCAACTGACATCAAGAACCTGGCCTGGTGACTTTTGTTTCTCTGGGGAAAGGCCATGGTTGGTATCCTGAGCCTGGTGTCCTGGAGTGGCCGTCTGCCTGCTAAAATTCTGGACGGACCAGGATGCCGCCAAGATGCAAGGTGCCCCCAGAGGCAACTGTGGCTGGTTTGACAGTGCCAAGTGTTTCCTGCAAACTGACATCAGAAACCTGGCCTGGTGATTTTCTTTCTCAGGGGAAAGGCCATGGTTCATGTCCAGGGCCCGGTGGCTCGGAGTGGCCAGCTGACTGCTGAAATTCCGCATGGATCAGGATACCTCCCAGGTTCAAGGTGCCGCCACAGGCAACTGTGGCTGGTTTGACAGTGCCAAGCGCCTCCTGCCAACTGACATCAGGAACCTGGCCTGGTGACTTTTGTTTCTCATGGGAAGTGCCATCGTTCGTGTCCCGTACTCGGAGGCCAGGAGTGGCCGGCTGCCTGCTGAAATACCGCACAGATCAGGATAGCTCCCAGATGCAAGGTGCCCCCACAGGCACCTGTGGCTGGTTTGACAGTGCCAAGTGCCTCCTGCAAACTGACATCAGGAACCTGGCCTGGTGATTTTTCTTTGTCTGGGGAAAGGCCATTGTACGTGTCCAGGGCCTGTGGCCCGTAGTGGCTGGCCCCCTGCTGAAATTCCGAACGGATCAGGATACCTCCCAGACCGATAGTACCACCACAGGCACCTGTGGCTGGTTTGACAGTGCCAAGTGCCTCCTGCAAACTGACATCAGGAACCTGGCCTGGTGACTTTTGTTTCTCTGGGGAAAGGCCATCGTTCCTCTCCAGGGCCCGTAGTCCGGAGTGGCCGGCTGCCTGCTGAAATTCCTCATGGATCAGGATGCCTCCCACATGAAAGGTGCCCCCACAGGCAACTACGTCTGATTTGACAGTGCCATGTGCCTCCTGCAAACTGATATCAGGAACCTGGCCTGGTGATTTTTCTTTGTCTGGTGAAAGGCCATTGTACCTGTCCAGAGCCTGGTGGCCCGGAGTGGCCGGCTGCCTGCTGAAATTCCAAACGGATCACGATTCCTCCCAGAGCGAAAGTACCACCACAGGCAACTGTGGCTGGTTTGACAGTGCCAAGTGCCTCCTGCCAACTGACATCAGCAACCTTGCCAGGTGACTTTTGGTTCTCTGGGGAAAGGCCATCGTTCGTGTCCAGGGCCAGGTGTCCCTGGGTGTCCGGCTGCCTGCTGAAATTCCGAACGGATCAGGATACTGCCCAGATGCAATGTGCTCCCACAGGCAACTGTGGCTGGTTTGACAGTGCCAAGTGCCTCCTGCAAACTGACATCAGGAACCTGGCCTGGTGACTTTTGTTTCTCAGGGGAAAGTCCATGGTTTATATCCTGGACCAGTTGGACCGCAGGGACCGGCTGCTTGCTGAAATTCCGAAAGCACCAGGATGCCTCCCAGATGCAAGGTGTCCCCACAGGTAATTGTGTCTGGTTTGAGAGTGCCATGTGCCTCCTGCAAACTGACATCGGAAAGCTGGGCTGGTCACTTTGGTTTCTCTGGGGAAAGGCCACGATTCATGTCCAGGGCCTTGCGGCCCGGAGTGGCCCGCTGCCTGCTGAAATTCCGCACGGATCAGGATACCTCCCAGACCGAAACTAAAACCATAGGCAACTGTGGCTGGTTTGACAGTGCCAAGTGCCTCCAGCAAACTGACATCAGGAACCTGGCCTGGTAAGTTTTGTTTCTCTGGGGAAAGGCCATCGTTCTTGTCCGGAGCCCGCCAGCCCGGAGTGGCCGGCTGCCTGCTGAAATTCTGCATGGATCAGAATGCCGCCGAGATGCAAGGTGCCCCACAGGCACCTGTGGCTGGTTTGACAGTGCCAAGTGCTTCCTGCAAACTGACATCAGGAACCTGGCCTTGTGAGTTTTGTTTCTCTGGGGAAAGGCCATCATTCTTGTTCAGAGCCCAGTGGCCCAGAGTGGCCGGCTGCCTGCTGAATTTCCGCACGGATCAGGATAGCTCCCAGATTCAAGGTGCCGCCACAGGCAACTGCGGCAGGTTTGACAGTGCCAAGTGCCTCCTGCAAACTGACATCAGGAACCTGGCCTGGTGACATTTATTTCTCTGGGGAAAGGCCATTGTACGTGTCCAAGGCCTAGTGGCCCAGAGTGGCCGGCTGCTTGCTGGAATTCTGCATGGATCAGGATGCCGCCGAGATGCAAGGTGCCCCCACAGGCACCTGTGGCTGGTTTGACAGTGCCAAGTGCCTCCTGCAAACTGACATCAGGAACCTGGCCTGGTGACTTTTGTTTCTCTGGGGAAAGGCCATCGTTCATATCCTACAAACTGTGGCCCAGAGTGGCCGGCTGCCTGCTGAAATTCCGCACGGATCAGGATACCTCCCAGATGCAAGGTGCCCCACGGGAAACTGTGGCTGGTTTGACAGTGCCAAGTGCCTCCTGCCAACTGACATCAAGAACCTGGCCTGGTGACTTTTGTTTCTCTGGGGAAAGGCCATGGTTGGTATCCTGAGCCTCGTGTCCTGGAGTGGCCGTCTGCCTGCTAAAATTCTGGACGGACCAGGATGCCGCCAAGATGCAAGGTGCCCCCAGAGGCAACTGTGGCTGGTTTGACAGTGCCAAGTGCTTCCTGCAAACTGACATCAGAAACCTGGCCTGGTGATTTTCTTTCCCAGGGGAAAGGCCATGGTTCATGTCCAGGGCCCGGTGGCTCACAGTTGCCTGCTGCCTGCTGAAATTCCACACGGATCCGGATACCTCCCTGATGCAAGTTGCCCCCACCGGCAACTGTGGCTGGTTTGACAGTGCCATGTGCCTCCTGCAAACTGACATCAGGAACCTGGCCTGGTGACTTTTGTTTCCCAGGGGAAAGGCCATAGATGATGTCCAGTGCCTTCTGGCCTGGAGTGGCCGACTGCCTGCTGAAATTCTGCATGGATCAGGATGCCGCCGAGATGCAAGGTGCCCCACAGGCACCTGTGGCTGGTTTGACAGTGCCAAGTGCTTCCTGCAAACTGACATCAGAAACCTGGCCTGGTGATTTTCTTTCTCCGGGGAAAGGCCATGGTTCATGTCCAGGGCTTGGTGGCCCGTACTTGCCTGCTGCCTGCTGAAATTCCATACGGATCAGGATACCTCCCAGATGTAAGGTGCCACCACAGGCAACTGTGGCTGGTTTGACAGTGCCAAGTGCCTCCTGCAAACTGACATCAGGAACCTGGCCCGGTGACTTTTGTTTCTCTGGGGAAAGGCCATCGTTCATATCCTACAAACTGTGGCCCAGAGTGGCCGGCTGCCTGCTGAAATTCCGCACGGATCAGGATACCTCCCAGATGCAAGGTGCCCCACGGGAAACTGTGGCTGGTTTGACAGTGCCAAGTGCCTCCTGCCAACTGACATCAAGAACCTGGCCTGGTGACTTTTGTTTCTCTGGGGAAAGGCCATGGTTGGTATCCTGAGCCTGGTGTCCTGGAGTGGCCGTCTGCCTGCTAAAATTCTGGACGGACCAGGATGCCGCCAAGATGCAAGGTGCCCCCAGAGGCAACTGTGGCTGGTTTGACAGTGCCAAGTGTTTCCTGCAAACTGACATCAGAAACCTGGCCTGGTGATTTTCTTTCTCAGGGGAAAGGCCATGGTTCATGTCCAGGGCCCGGTGGCTCGGAGTGGCCAGCTGACTGCTGAAATTCCGCATGGATCAGGATACCTCCCAGGTTCAAGGTGCCGCCACAGGCAACTGTGGCTGGTTTGACAGTGCCAAGCGCCTCCTGCCAACTGACATCAGGAACCTGGCCTGGTGACTTTTGTTTCTCTGGGGAAAGGCCATCGTTCGTGTCCCGTACTCGGAGGCCAGGAGTGGCCGGCTGCCTGCTGAAATACCGCACAGATCAGGATAGCTCCCAGATGCAAGGTGCCCCCACAGGCACCTGTGGCTGGTTTGACAGTGCCAAGTGCCTCCTGCAAACTGACATCAGGAACCTGGCCTGGTGACTTTTGTTTCTCTGGGGAAAGGCCATGGTTCATGTCCACGGCCTGGTGGCCCGGAGTGTCCGGCTGCCTGCTGAAATTCTGCATGGATCAGGATGCCGCCGAGATGCAAGGTGCCCCACAGGCACCTGTGGCTGGTTTGACAGTGCCAAGTGCTTCCTGCAAACTGACATCAGAAACCTGGCCTGGTGATTTTCTTTCTCCGGGGAAAGGCCATGGTTCATGTCCAGGGCCCGGTGGCCCGTACTTGCCTGCTGCCTGCTGAAATTCCACACGGATCAGGATACCTCCCAGATGTAAGGTGCCCCCACAGGCACCTGTGGCTGGTTTGACAGTGCCAAGTGCCTCCTGCAAACTGACATCAGGAACCTGGCCTGGTGACTTTTGTTTCTCTGGGGAAAGGCCATCGTTCATATCCTACAAACTGTGGCCCAGAGTGGCCGGCTGCCTGCTGAAATTCCGCACGGATCAGGATACCTCCCAGATGCAAGGTGCCCCACGGGAAACTGTGGCTGGTTTGACAGTGCCAAGTGCCTCCTGCCAACTGACATCAAGAACCTGGCCTGGTGACTTTTGTTTCTCTGGGGAAAGGCCATGGTTGGTATCCTGAGCCTCGTGTCCTGGAGTGGCCGTCTGCCTGCTAAAATTCTGGACGGACCAGGATGCCGCCAAGATGCAAGGTGCCCCCAGAGGCAACTGTGGCTGGTTTGACAGTGCCAAGTGCTTCCTGCAAACTGACATCAGAAACCTGGCCTGGTGATTTTCTTTCCCAGGGGAAAGGCCATGGTTCATGTCCAGGGCCCGGTGGCTCACAGTTGCCTGCTGCCTGCTGAAATTCCACACGGATCCGGATACCTCCCTGATGCAAGTTGCCCCCACCGGCAACTGTGGCTGGTTTGACAGTGCCATGTGCCTCCTGCAAACTGACATCAGGAACCTGGCCTGGTGACTTTTGTTTCCCAGGGGAAAGGCCATAGATGATGTCCAGTGCCTTCTGGCCTGGAGTGGCCGACTGCCTGCTGAAATTCTGCATGGATCAGGATGCCGCCGAGATGCAAGGTGCCCCACAGGCACCTGTGGCTGGTTTGACAGTGCCAAGTGCTTCCTGCAAACTGACATCAGAAACCTGGCCTGGTGATTTTCTTTCTCCGGGGAAAGGCCATGGTTCATGTCCAGGGCTTGGTGGCCCGTACTTGCCTGCTGCCTGCTGAAATTCCATACGGATCAGGATACCTCCCAGATGTAAGGTGCCACCACAGGCAACTGTGGCTGGTTTGACAGTGCCAAGTGCCTCCTGCAAACTGACATCAGGAACCTGGCCCGGTGACTTTTGTTTCTCTGGGGAAAGGCCATCGTTCATATCCTACAAACTGTGGCCCAGAGTGGCCGGCTGCCTGCTGAAATTCCGCACGGATCAGGATACCTCCCAGATGCAAGGTGCCCCACGGGAAACTGTGGCTGGTTTGACAGTGCCAAGTGCCTCCTGCCAACTGACATCAAGAACCTGGCCTGGTGACTTTTGTTTCTCTGGGGAAAGGCCATGGTTGGTATCCTGAGCCTGGTGTCCTGGAGTGGCCGTCTGCCTGCTAAAATTCTGGACGGACCAGGATGCCGCCAAGATGCAAGGTGCCCCCAGAGGCAACTGTGGCTGGTTTGACAGTGCCAAGTGTTTCCTGCAAACTGACATCAGAAACCTGGCCTGGTGATTTTCTTTCTCAGGGGAAAGGCCATGGTTCATGTCCAGGGCCCGGTGGCTCGGAGTGGCCAGCTGACTGCTGAAATTCCGCATGGATCAGGATACCTCCCAGGTTCAAGGTGCCGCCACAGGCAACTGTGGCTGGTTTGACAGTGCCAAGCGCCTCCTGCCAACTGACATCAGGAACCTGGCCTGGTGACTTTTGTTTCTCTGGGGAAAGGCCATCGTTCGTGTCCCGTACTCGGAGGCCAGGAGTGGCCGGCTGCCTGCTGAAATACCACACAGATCAGGATAGCTCCCAGATGCAAGGTGCCCCCACAGGCACCTGTGGCTGGTTTGACAGTGCCAAGTGCCTCCTGCAAACTGACATCAGGAACCTGGCCTGGTGACTTTTGTTTCTCTGGGGAAAGGCCATGGTTCATGTCCACGGCCTGGTGGCCCGGAGTGTCCGGCTGCCTGCTGAAATTCTGCATGGATCAGGATGCCGCCGAGATGCAAGGTGCCCCACAGGCACCTGTGGCTGGTTTGACAGTGCCAAGTGCTTCCTGCAAACTGACATCAGAAACCTGGCCTGGTGATTTTCTTTCTCCGGGGAAAGGCCATGGTTCATGTCCAGGGCCCGGTGGCCCGTACTTGCCTGCTGCCTGCTGAAATTCCACACGGATCAGGATACCTCCCAGATGTAAGGTGCCCCCACAGGCACCTGTGGCTGGTTTGACAGTGCCAAGTGCCTCCTGCAAACTGACATCAGGAACCTGGCCTGGTGACTTTTGTTTCTCTGGGGAAAGGCCATCGTTCATATCCTACAAACTGTGGCCCAGAGTGGCCGGCTGCCTGCTGAAATTCCGCACGGATCAGGATACCTCCCAGATGCAAGGTGCCCCACGGGAAACTGTGGCTGGTTTGACAGTGCCAAGTGCCTCCTGCCAACTGACATCAAGAACCTGGCCTGGTGACTTTTGTTTCTCTGGGGAAAGGCCATGGTTGGTATCCTGAGCCTGGTGTCCTGGAGTGGCCGTCTGCCTGCTAAAATTCTGGACGGACCAGGATGCCGCCAAGATGCAAGGTGCCCCCAGAGGCAACTGTGGCTGGTTTGACAGTGCCAAGTGTTTCCTGCAAACTGACATCAGAAAGCTGGCCTGGTGATTTTCTTTCTCAGGGGAAAGGCCATGGTTCATGTCCAGGGCCCGGTGGCTCGGAGTGGCCAGCTGACTGCTGAAATACCGCACAGATCAGGATAGCTCCCAGATGCAAGGTGCCCCCACAGGCACCTGTGGCTGGTTTGACAGTGCCAAGTGCCTCCTGCAAACTGACATCAGGAACCTGGCCTGGTGATTTTTCTTTGTCTGGGGAAAGGCCATTGTACGTGTCCAGGGCCTGTGGCCCGTAGTGGCTGGCCCCCTGCTGAAATTCCGAACGGATCAGGATACCTCCCAGACCGATAGTACCACCACAGGCAACTGTGGCTGGTTTGACAGTGCCAAGTGCCTCCTGCAAACTGACATCAGGAACCTGGCCTGGTGACTTTTATTTCTCTGGGGAAAGGCCATCGTTCCTCTCCAGGGCCCGTAGTCCGGAGTGGCCGGCTGCCTGCTGAAATTCCTCATGGATCAGGATGCCTCCCACATGAAAGGTGCCCCCACAGGCAACTACGTCTGATTTGACAGTGCCATGTGCCTCCTGCAAACTGATATCAGGAACCTGGCCTGGTGATTTTTCTTTGTCTGGTGAAAGGCCATTGTACCTGTCCAGAGCCTGGTGGCCCGGAGTGGCCGGCTGCCTGCTGAAATTCCAAACGGATCACGATTCCTCCCAGAGCGAAAGTACCACCACAGGCAACTGTGGCTGGTTTGACAGTGCCAAGTGCCTCCTGCCAACTGACATCAGCAACCTTGCCAGGTGACTTTTGGTTCTCTGGGGAAAGGCCATCGTTCGTGTCCAGGGCCAGGTGTCCCTGGGTGTCCGGCTGCCTGCTGAAATTCCGAACGGATCAGGATACTGCCCAGATGCAATGTGCTCCCACAGGCAACTGTGGCTGGTTTGACAGTGCCAAGTGCCTCCTGCAAACTGACATCAGGAACCTGGCCTGGTGACTTTTGTTTCTCAGGGGAAAGTCCATGGTTTATATCCTGGACCAGTTGGACCGCAGGGACCGGCTGCTTGCTGAAATTCCGAAAGCACCAGGGTGCCTCCCAGATGCAAGGTGTCCCCACAGGTAATTGTGTCTGGTTTGAGAGTGCCATGTGCCTCCTGCAAACTGACATCGGAAAGCTGGGCTGGTCACTTTGGTTTCTCTGGGGAAAGGCCATCATTCTTGTTCAGAGCCCAGTGGCCC
Organism: Passer domesticus; assembly: GCF_036417665.1. NCBI lineage: Eukaryota > Metazoa > Chordata > Aves > Passeriformes > Passeridae > Passer > Passer domesticus. The sequence continues at coordinate 63,226,727 of NC_087474.1, forward strand.
AGAGTGGCCGGCTGCCTGCTGAATTTCCGCACGGATCAGGATAGCTCCCAGATTCAAGGTGCCGCCACAGGCAACTGCGGCAGGTTTGACAGTGCCAAGTGCCTCCTGCAAACTGACATCAGGAACCTGGCCTGGTGACATTTATTTCTCTGGGGAAAGGCCATTGTACGTGTCCAAGGCCTAGTGGCCCAGAGTGGCCGGCTGCTTGCTGGAATTCCGCATGGATCAGGATGCCGCCGAGATGCAAGGTGCCCCCACAGGCAACTGTGGCTGGTTTGACAGTGCCAAGTGCCTCCTGCAAACTGACATCAGGAACCTGGCCTGGTGACTTTTGTTTCTCTGGGGAAAGGCCATCGTTCATATCCTACAAACTGTGGCCCAGAGTGGCCGGCTGCCTGCTGAAATTCCGCACGGATCAGGATACCTCCCAGATGCAAGGTGCCCCACGGGAAACTGTGGCTGGTTTGACAGTGCCAAGTGCCTCCTGCCAACTGACATCAAGAACCTGGCCTGGTGACTTTTGTTTCTCTGGGGAAAGGCCATGGTTGGTATCCTGAGCCTGGTGTCCTGGAGTGGCCGTCTGCCTGCTAAAATTCTGGACGGACCAGGATGCCGCCAAGATGCAAGGTGCCCCCACAGGCAACTGTGGCTGGTTTGACAGTGCCAAGTGCTTCCTGCAAACTGACATCAGAAACCTGGCCTGGTGATTTTCTTTCCCAGGGGAAAGGCCATGGTTCATGTCCAGGGCCCGGTGGCTCACAGTTGCCTGCTGCCTGCTGAAATTCCACACGGATCCGGATACCTCCCTGATGCAAGTTGCCCCCACCGGCAACTGTGGCTGGTTTGACAGTGCCATGTGCCTCCTGCAAACTGACATCAGGAACCTGGCCTGGTGACTTTTGTTTCCCAGGGGAAAGGCCATAGATGATGTCCAGTGCCTTCTGGCCTGGAGTGGCCGACTGCCTGCTGAAATTCTGCATGGATCAGGATGCCGCCGAGATGCAAGGTGCCCCACAGGCACCTGTGGCTGGTTTGACAGTGCCAAGTGCTTCCTGCAAACTGACATCAGAAACCTGGCCTGGTGATTTTCTTTCTCCGGGGAAAGGCCATGGTTCATGTCCAGGGCTTGGTGGCCCGTACTTGCCTGCTGCCTGCTGAAATTCCACACGGATCAGGATACCTCCCAGATGTAAGGTGCCACCACAGGCAACTGTGGCTGGTTTGACAGTGCCAAGTGCCTCCTGCAAACTGACATCAGGAACCTGGCCCGGTGACTTTTGTTTCTCTGGGGAAAGGCCATCGTTCATATCCTACAAACTGTGGCCCAGAGTGGCCGGCTGCCTGCTGAAATTCCGCACGGATCAGGATACCTCCCAGATGCAAGGTGCCCCACGGGAAACTGTGGCTGGTTTGACAGTGCCGAGTGCCTCCTGCCAACTGACATCAAGAACCTGGCCTGGTGACTTTTGTTTCTCTGGGGAAAGGCCATGGTTGGTATCCTGAGCCTGGTGTCCTGGAGTGGCCGTCTGCCTGCTAAAATTCTGGACGGACCAGGATGCCGCCAAGATGCAAGGTGCCCCCAGAGGCAACTGTGGCTGGTTTGACAGTGCCAAGTGTTTCCTGCAAACTGACATCAGAAACCTGGCCTGGTGATTTTCTTTCTCAGGGGAAAGGCCATGGTTCATGTCCAGGGCCCGGTGGCTCGGAGTGGCCAGCTGACTGCTGAAATTCCGCATGGATCAGGATACCTCCCAGGTTCAAGGTGCCGCCACAGGCAACTGTGGCTGGTTTGACAGTGCCAAGCGCCTCCTGCCAACTGACATCAGGAACCTGGCCTGGTGACTTTTGTTTCTCTGGGGAAAGGCCATCGTTCGTGTCCCGTACTCGGAGGCCAGGAGTGGCCGGCTGCCTGCTGAAATACCGCACAGATCAGGATAGCTCCCAGATGCAAGGTGCCCCCACAGGCACCTGTGGCTGGTTTGACAGTGCCAAGTGCCTCCTGCAAACTGACATCAGGAACCTGGCCTGGTGATTTTTCTTTGTCTGGGGAAAGGCCATTGTACGTGTCCAGGGCCTGTGGCCCGTAGTGGCCGGCCCCCTGCTGAAATTCCGAACGGATCAGGATACCTCCCAGACCGATAGTACCACCACAGGCAACTGTGGCTGGTTTGACAGTGCCAAGTGCCTCCTGCAAACTGACATCAGGAACCTGGCCTGGTGACATTTATTTCTCTGGGGAAAGGCCATCGTTCCTCTCCAGGGCCCGTAGTCCGGAGTGGCCGACTGCCTGCTGAAATTCCTCATGGATCAGGATGCCTCCCACATGAAAGGTGCCCCCACAGGCAACTACGTCTGATTTGACAGTGCCATGTGCCTCCTGCAAACTGATATCAGGAACCTGGCCTGGTGATTTTTCTTTGTCTGGTGAAAGGCCATTGTACCTGTCCAGAGCCTGGTGGCCCGGAGTGGCCGGCTGCCTGCTGAAATTCCAAACAGATCACGATTCCTCCCAGAGCGAAAGTACCACCACAGGCAACTGTGTCTGGTTTGACAGTGCCAAGTGCCTCCTGCCAACTGACATCAGCAACCTTGCCAGGTGACTTTTGGTTCTCTGGGGAAAGGCCATCGTTCGTGTCCAGGGCCAGGTGTCCCTGGGTGTCCGGCTGCCTGCTGAAATTCCGAACGGATCAGGATACTGCCCAGATGCAATGTGCTCCCACAGGCAACTGTGGCTGGTTTGACAGTGCCAAGTGCCTCCTGCAAACTGACATCAGGAACCTGGCCTGGTGACTTTTGTTTCTCAGGGGAAAGTCCATGGTTTATATCCTGGACCAGTTGGACCGCAGGGACCGGCTGCTTGCTGAAATTCCGAAAGCACCAGGATGCCTCCCAGATGCAAGGTGTCCCCACAGGTAATTGTGTCTGGTTTGAGAGTGCCATGTGCCTCCTGCAAACTGACATCGGAAAGCTGGGCTGGTCACTTTGGTTTCTCTGGGGAAAGGCCACGATTCATGTCCAGGGCCTTGCGGCCCGGAGTGGCCCGCTGCCTGCTGAAATTCCGCACGGATCAGGATACCTCCCAGACCGAAACTAAAACCATAGGCAACTGTGGCTGGTTTGACAGTGCCAAGTGCCTCCAGCAAACTGACATCAGGAACCTGGCCTGGTAAGTTTTGTTTCTCTGGGGAAAGGCCATCGTTCTTGTCCGGAGCCCGCCAGCCCGGAGTGGCCGGCTGCCTGCTGAAATTCTGCATGGATCAGGATGCCGCCGAGATGCAAGGTGCCCCACAGGCACCTGTGGCTGGTTTGACAGTGCCAAGTGCTTCCTGCAAACTGACATCAGAAACCTGGCCTGGTGATTTTCTTTCTCCGGGGAAAGGCCATGGTTCATGTCCAGGGCCCGGTGGCCCGTACTTGCCTGCTGCCTTCTGAAATTCCACACGGATCAGGATACCTCCCAGATGTAAGGTGCCACCACAGGCAAATGTGGCTGGTTTGACAGTGCCAAGTGCCTCCTGCAAACTGACATCAGGAACCTGGCCTTGTGACTTTTGTTTCTCTGGGGAAAGGCCATCATTCTTGTTCAGAGCCCAGTGGCCCAGAGTGGCCGGCTGCCTGCTGAATTTCCGCACGGATCAGGATAGCTCCCAGATTCAAGGTGCCGCCACAGGCAACTGCGGCAGGTTTGACAGTGCCAAGTGCCTCCTGCAAACTGACATCAGGAACCTGGCCTGGTGACATTTATTTCTCTGGGGAAAGGCCATTGTACGTGTCCAAGGCCTAGTGGCCCAGAGTGGCCGGCTGCTTGCTGGAATTCTGCATGGATCAGGATGCCGCGGAGATGCAAGGTGCCCCCACAGGCACCTGTGGCTGGTTTGACAGTGCCAAGTGCCTCCTGCAAACTGACATCAGGAACCTGGCCTGGTGACTTTTGTTTCTCTGGGGAAAGGCCATCGTTCATATCCTACAAACTGTGGCCCAGAGTGGCCGGCTGCCTGCTGAAATTCCGCACGGATCAGGATACCTCCCAGATGCAAGGTGCCCCACGGGAAACTGTGGCTGGTTTGACAGTGCCAAGTGCCTCCTGCCAACTGACATCAAGAACCTGGCCTGGTGACTTTTGTTTCTCTGGGGAAAGGCCATGGTTGGTATCCTGAGCCTGGTGTCCTGGAGTGGCCGTCTGCCTGCTAAAATTCTGGACGGACCAGGATGCCGCCAAGATGCAAGGTGCCCCCACAGGCAACTGTGGCTGGTTTGACAGTGCCAAGTGCTTCCTGCAAACTGACATCAGAAACCTGGCCTGGTGATTTTCTTTCCCAGGGGAAAGGCCATGGTACATGTCCAGGGCCCGGTGGCTCGCAGTTGCCTGCTGCCTGCTGAAATTCCACACGGATCCGGATACCTCCCTGATGCAAGTTGCCCCCACCGGCAACTGTGGCTGGTTTGACAGTGCCATGTGCCTCCTGCAAACTGACATCAGGAACCTGGCCTGGTGACTTTTGTTTCTCTGGGGAAAGGCCATCGTTCCTCTCCAGGGCCCGGTGGCTCGTGTGGGCGGATACCTGCTAAAATTCCGCACAGATCAGGATACCTCCCAGATGGAAGGTGCCCACCCAGGCAACTGTGGCTGGTTTGACAGTGCCAAGTGCCTCCTGCAAACTGACATCAGGAACCTGGCCTGGTGATTTTTCTTTGTCTGGGGAAAGGCCATTGTACGTGTCCAGGGCCTGTGGCCCGTAGTGGTTGGCCCCCTGCTGAAATTCCGAACGGATCAGGATACCTCCCAGACCGATAGTACCACCTCAGGCAACTGTGGCTGGTTTGACAGTGCCAAGTGCCTCCTGCAAACTGACATCAGGAACCTGGCCGGGTGACTTTTGTTTCTCTGGGGAAAGGCCGTGGTTAATGTACAGGGCCGGGTGTCCTGAGTGGCCGGCTGCCTGCTGAAATTCCGCACGGATCAGGATACCTCCCAGATGGAAAGTGGCCCCACAGGCAACTGTGGCTGGTTTGACAGTGCCAAGTGCCTCCTGCAAACTGACATCAGGAACCTGGCCTGGTGACTTTTGTTTCTCTGCGGAAAAGCCATCATTCTTCTCCAGTGCCCGTTGGCCCGGAGTGGACGGGTGCCTGCTCAAATTCCGCACGGATCAGGATACCTCCCAGATGGAAAGTACCACCACAGGCAACTGTGGCTGGTTTGACAGTGCCAAGTGCCTCCTGCAAACTGACATCAGGAACCTGGCCTGGTGACTTTTGTTTCTCTGGGGAAAGGCCATCGTTCATATCCTACAAACTGTGGCCCAGAGTGGCCGGCTGCCTGCTGAAATTCCGCACGGATCAGGATACCTCCCAGATGCAAGGTGCCCCACGGGAAACTGTGGCTGGTTTGACAGTGCCAAGTGCCTCCTGCCAACTGACATCAAGAACCTGGCTTGGTGACTTTTGTTTCTCTGGGGAAAGGCCATGGTTGGTATGATGAGCCTCCTGTCCTGGAGTGGCCGTCTGCCTGCTAAAATTCTGGACGGACCAGGATGCCGCCAAGATGCAAGGTGCCCCCAGAGGCAACTGTGGCTGGTTTGACAGTGCCAAGTGCTTCCTGCAAACTGACATCAGAAACCTGGCCTGGTGATTTTCTTTCCCAGGGGAAAGGCCATGGTTCATGTCCAGGGCCCGGTGGCTCGCAGTTGCCTGCTGCCTGCTGAAATTCCGCACGGATCCGGATACCTCCCAGATGCAAGGTGCCCCCACAGGCAACTTTGGCTGGTTTGACAGTGCCAAGTGCGTCCTGCAAATTGACATCAGGAACCTGGCCTGGTGAGTTTTCTTTCTCTGGGGAAAGGCTATTATTCTTGTTCAGAGCCCGGTGGCTCGGAGTGGCCAGCTGACTGCTGAAATTCCGCATGGATCAGGATACCTCCCAGGTTCAAGGTGCCGCCACAGGCAACTGTGGCTGGTTTGACAGTGCCAAGCGCCTCCTGCCAACTGACATCAGGAACCTGGCCAGGTGACTTTTGTTTCTCATGGGAAGTGCCATCGTTCGTGTCCCGTACCCGGAGGCCAGGAGTGGCCGGCTGCCTGCTGAAATTCCGAACGGATCAGGATACTGCCCAGATGCAATGTGCTCCCACAGGCAACTGTGGCTGGTTTGACAGTGCCAAGTGCCTCCTGCAAACTGACATCAGGAACCTGGCCTGGTGACTTTTGTTTCTCAGGGGAAAGTCCATGGTTTATATCCTGGACCAGTTGGACCGCAGGGACCGGCTGCTTGCTGAAATTCCGAAAGCACCAGGATGCCTCCCAGATGCAAGGTGTCCCCACAGGTAATTGTGTCTGGTTTGAGAGTGCCATGTGCCTCCTGCAAACTGACATCGGAAAGCTGGGCTGGTCACTTTGGTTTCTCTGGGGAAAGGCCACGATTCATGTCCAGGGCCTTGCGGCCCGGAGTGGCCCGCTGCCTGCTGAAATTCCGCACGGATCAGGATAACTCCCAGACCGAAACTAAAACCATAGGCAACTGTGGCTGGTTTGACAGTGCCAAGTGCCTCCAGCAAACTGACATCAGGAACCTGGCCTGGTAAGTTTTGTTTCTCTGGGGAAAGGCCATCGTTCTTGTCCGGAGCCCGCCAGCCCGGAGTGGCCGGCTGCCTGCTGAAATTCTGCATGGATCAGGATGCCGCCGAGATGCAAGGTGCCCCACAGGCACCTGTGGCTGGTTTGACAGTGCCAAGTGCTTCCTGCAAACTGACATCAGAAACCTGGCCTGGTGATTTTCTTTCTCCGGGGAAAGGCCATGGTTCATGTCCAGGGCCCGGTGGCCCGTACTTGCCTGCTGCCTTCTGAAATTCCACACGGATCAGGATACCTCCCAGATGTAAGGTGCCACCACAGGCAAATGTGGCTGGTTTGACAGTGCCAAGTGCCTCCTGCAAACTGACATCAGGAACCTGGCCTTGTGACTTTTGTTTCTCTGGGGAAAGGCCATCATTCTTGTTCAGAGCCCAGTGGCCCAGAGTGGCCGGCTGCCTGCTGAATTTCCGCACGGATCAGGATAGCTCCCAGATTCAAGGTGCCGCCACAGGCAACTGCGGCAGGTTTGACAGTGCCAAGTGCCTCCTGCAAACTGACATCAGGAACCTGGCCTGGTGACATTTATTTCTCTGGGGAAAGGCCATTGTACGTGTCCAAGGCCTAGTGGCCCAGAGTGGCCGGCTGCTTGCTGGAATTCTGCATGGATCAGGATGCCGCGGAGATGCAAGGTGCCCCCACAGGCACCTGTGGCTGGTTTGACAGTGCCAAGTGCCTCCTGCAAACTGACATCAGGAACCTGGCCTGGTGACTTTTGTTTCTCTGGGGAAAGGCCATCGTTCATATCCTACAAACTGTGGCCCAGAGTGGCCGGCTGCCTGCTGAAATTCCGCACGGATCAGGATACCTCCCAGATGCAAGGTGCCCCACGGGAAACTGTGGCTGGTTTGACAGTGCCAAGTGCCTCCTGCCAACTGACATCAAGAACCTGGCCTGGTGACTTTTGTTTCTCTGGGGAAAGGCCATGGTTGGTATCCTGAGCCTGGTGTCCTGGAGTGGCCGTCTGCCTGCTAAAATTCTGGACGGACCAGGATGCCGCCAAGATGCAAGGTGCCCCCACAGGCAACTGTGGCTGGTTTGACAGTGCCAAGTGCTTCCTGCAAACTGACATCAGAAACCTGGCCTGGTGATTTTCTTTCCCAGGGGAAAGGCCATGGTACATGTCCAGGGCCCGGTGGCTCGCAGTTGCCTGCTGCCTGCTGAAATTCCACACGGATCCGGATACCTCCCTGATGCAAGTTGCCCCCACCGGCAACTGTGGCTGGTTTGACAGTGCCATGTGCCTCCTGCAAACTGACATCAGGAACCTGGCCTGGTGACTTTTGTTTCTCTGGGGAAAGGCCATCGTTCCTCTCCAGGGCCCGGTGGCTCGTGTGGGCGGATACCTGCTAAAATTCCGCACAGATCAGGATACCTCCCAGATGGAAGGTGCCCACCCAGGCAACTGTGGCTGGTTTGACAGTGCCAAGTGCCTCCTGCAAACTGACATCAGGAACCTGGCCTGGTGATTTTTCTTTGTCTGGGGAAAGGCCATTGTACGTGTCCAGGGCCTGTGGCCCGTAGTGGTTGGCCCCCTGCTGAAATTCCGAACGGATCAGGATACCTCCCAGACCGATAGTACCACCTCAGGCAACTGTGGCTGGTTTGACAGTGCCAAGTGCCTCCTGCAAACTGACATCAGGAACCTGGCCTGGTGACTTTTGTTTCTCTGGGGAAAGGCCGTGGTTAATGTACAGGGCCGGGTGTCCTGAGTGGCCGGCTGCCTGCTGAAATTCCGCACGGATCAGGATACCTCCCAGATGGAAAGTGGCCCCACAGGCAACTGTGGCTGGTTTGACAGTGCCAAGTGCCTCCTGCAAACTGACATCAGGAACCTGGCCTGGTGACTTTTGTTTCTCTGCGGAAAAGCCATCATTCTTCTCCAGTGCCCGTTGGCCCGGAGTGGACGGGTGCCTGCTCAAATTCCGCACGGATCAGGATACCTCCCAGATGGAAAGTACCACCACAGGCAACTGTGGCTGGTTTGACAGTGCCAAGTGCCTCCTGCAAACTGACATCAGGAACCTGGCCTGGTGACTTTTGTTTCTCTGGGGAAAGGCCATCGTTCATATCCTACAAACTGTGGCCCAGAGTGGCCGGCTGCCTGCTGAAATTCCGCACGGATCAGGATACCTCCCAGATGCAAGGTGCCCCACGGGAAACTGTGGCTGGTTTGACAGTGCCAAGTGCCTCCTGCCAACTGACATCAAGAACCTGGCCTGGTGACTTTTGTTTCTCTGGGGAAAGGCCATGGTTGGTATCCTGAGCCTGGTGTCCTGGAGTGGCCGTCTGCCTGCTAAAATTCTGGACGGACCAGGATGCCGCCAAGATGCAAGGTGCCCCCAGAGGCAACTGTGGCTGGTTTGACAGTGCCAAGTGCTTCCTGCAAACTGACATCAGAAACCTGGCCTGGTGATTTTCTTTCCCAGGGGAAAGGCCATGGTTCATGTCCAGGGCCCGGTGGCTCGCAGTTGCCTGCTGCCTGCTGAAATTCCGCACGGATCCGGATACCTCCCAGATGCAAGGTGCCCCCACAGGCAACTTTGGCTGGTTTGACAGTGCCAAGTGCGTCCTGCAAATTGACATCAGGAACCTGGCCTGGTGAGTTTTCTTTCTCTGGGGAAAGGCTATTATTCTTGTTCAGAGCCCGGTGGCTCGGAGTGGCCAGCTGACTGCTGAAATTCCGCATGGATCAGGATACCTCCCAGGTTCAAGGTGCCGCCACAGGCAACTGTGGCTGGTTTGACAGTGCCAAGCGCCTCCTGCCAACTGACATCAGGAACCTGGCCAGGTGACTTTTGTTTCTCATGGGAAGTGCCATCGTTCGTGTCCCGTACCCGGAGGCCAGGAGTGGCCGGCTGCCTGCTGAAATTCCGAACGGATCAGGATACTGCCCAGATGCAATGTGCTCCCACAGGCAACTGTGGCTGGTTTGACAGTGCCAAGTGCCTCCTGCAAACTGACATCAGGAACCTGGCCTGGTGACTTTTGTTTCTCAGGGGAAAGTCCATGGTTTATATCCTGGACCAGTTGGACCGCAGGGACCGGCTGCTTGCTGAAATTCCGAAAGCACCAGGATGCCTCCCAGATGCAAGGTGTCCCCACAGGTAATTGTGTCTGGTTTGAGAGTGCCATGTGCCTCCTGCAAACTGACATCGGAAAGCTGGGCTGGTCACTTTGGTTTCTCTGGGGAAAGGCCACGATTCATGTCCAGGGCCTTGCGGCCCGGAGTGGCCCGCTGCCTGCTGAAATTCCGCACGGATCAGGATAACTCCCAGACCGAAACTAAAACCATAGGCAACTGTGGCTGGTTTGACAGTGCCAAGCGCCTCCTGCAAACTGACATCAGGAACCTGGCCTGGTGATTTTTCTTTGTCTGGGGAAAGGCCATTGTACGTGTCCAGGGCCTGTGGCCCGTAGTGGCCGGCCCCCTGCTGAAATTCCGAACGGATCAGGATACCTCCCAGACCGATAGTACCACCACAGGCAACTGTGGCTGGTTTGACAGTGCCAAGTGCCTCCTGCAAACTGACATCAGGAACCTGGCCTGGTGACTTTTATTTCTCTGGGGAAAGGCCATCGTTCCTCTCCAGGGCCCGTAGTCCGGAGTGGCCGACTGCCTGCTGAAATTCCTCATGGATCAGGATGCCTCCCACATGAAAGGTGCCCCCACAGGCAACTACGTCTGATTTGACAGTGCCATGTGCCTCCTGCAAACTGATATCAGGAACCTGGCCTGGTGATTTTTCTTTGTCTGGTGAAAGGCCATTGTACCTGTCCAGAGCCTGGTGGCCCGGAGTGGCCGGCTGCCTGCTGAAATTCCAAACGGATCACGATTCCTCCCAGAGCGAAAGTACCACCACAGGCAACTGTGGCTGGTTTGACAGTGCCAAGTGCCTCCTGCCAACTGACATCAGCAACCTTGCCAGGTGACTTTTGGTTCTCTGGGGAAAGGCCATCGTTCGTGTCCAGGGCCAGGTGTCCCTGGGTGTCCGGCTGCCTGCTGAAATTCCGAACGGATCAGGATACCTCCCAGATGGAAAGTGGCCCCACAGGCAACTGTGGCTGGTTTGACAGTGCCAAGTGCCTCCTGCAAACTGACATCAGGAACCTGGCCTGGTGACTTTTGTTTCTCAGGGGAAAGTCCATGGTTTATATCCTGGACCAGTTGGACCGCAGGGACCGGCTGCTTGCTGAAATTCCGAAAGCACCAGGATGCCTCCCAGATGCAAGGTGTCCCCACAGGTAATTGTGTCTGGTTTGAGAGTGCCATGTGCCTCCTGCAAACTGACATCGGAAAGCTGGGCTGGTCACTTTGGTTTCTCTGGGGAAAGGCCACGATTCATGTCCAGGGCCTTGCGGCCCGGAGTGGCCCGCTGCCTGCTGAAATTCCGCACGGATCAGGATACCTCCCAGACCGAAACTAAAACCATAGGCAACTGTGGCTGGTTTGACAGTGCCAAGTGCCTCCAGCAAACTGACATCAGGAACCTGGCCTGGTAAGTTTTGTTTCTCTGGGGAAAGGCCATCGTTCTTGTCCGGAGCCCGCCAGCCCGGAGTGGCCGGCTGCCTGCTGAAATTCTGCATGGATCAGAATGCCGCCGAGATGCAAGGTGCCCCACAGGCACCTGTGGCTGGTTTGACAGTGCCAAGTGCTTCCTGCAAACTGACATCAGGAACCTGGCCTTGTGAGTTTTGTTTCTCTGGGGAAAGGCCATCATTCTTGTTCAGAGCCCAGTGGCCCAGAGTGGCCGGCTGCCTGCTGAATTTCCGCACGGATCAGGATAGCTCCCAGATTCAAGGTGCCGCCACAGGCAACTGCGGCAGGTTTGACAGTGCCAAGTGCCTCCTGCAAACTGACATCAGGAACCTGGCCTGGTGACATTTATTTCTCTGGGGAAAGGCCATTGTACGTGTCCAAGGCCTAGTGGCCCAGAGTGGCCGGCTGCTTGCTGGAATTCTGCATGGATCAGGATGCCGCCGAGATGCAAGGTGCCCCCACAGGCACCTGTGGCTGGTTTGACAGTGCCAAGTGCCTCCTGCAAACTGACATCAGGAACCTGGCCTGGTGACTTTTGTTTCTCTGGGGAAAGGCCATCGTTCATATCCTACAAACTGTGGCCCAGAGTGGCCGGCTGCCTGCTGAAATTCCGCACGGATCAGGATACCTCCCAGATGCAAGGTGCCCCACGGGAAACTGTGGCTGGTTTGACAGTGCCAAGTGCCTCCTGCCAACTGACATCAAGAACCTGGCCTGGTGACTTTTGTTTCTCTGGGGAAAGGCCATGGTTGGTATCCTGAGCCTCGTGTCCTGGAGTGGCCGTCTGCCTGCTAAAATTCTGGACGGACCAGGATGCCGCCAAGATGCAAGGTGCCCCCACAGGCAACTGTGGCTGGTTTCACAGTGCCAAGTGCTTCCTGCAAACTGACATCAGAAACCTGGCCTGGTGATTTTCTTTCCCAGGGGAAAGGCCATGGTTCATGTCCAGGGCCCGGTGGCTCGCAGTTGCCTGCTGCCTGCTGAAATTCCGCACGGATCAGGATATCTCCCAGATGCAAGGTGCCCCCACAGGCACCTGTGGCTGGTTTGACAGTGCCAAGTGCCTCCTGCAAACTGACATCAGGAACCTGGCCTGGTGACTTTTGTTTCTCTGGGGAAAGGCCATCGTTCCTCTCCAGGGCCCGGTGGCTCGTGTGGGCGGATACCTGCTAAAATTCCGCACAGATCAGGATACCTCCCAGATGGAAGGTGCCCACCCAGGCAACTGTGGCTGGTTTGACAGTGCCAAGTGCCTCCTGCAAACTGACATCAGGAACCTGGCCTGGTGACTTTTGTTTCTCTGCGGAAAAGCCATCATTCTTCTCCAGTGCCCGTTGGCCCGGAGTGGACGGGTGCCTGCTCAAATTCCGCACGGATCAGGATACCTCCCAGAGGGAAAGTACCACCACAGGCAACTGTGGCTGGTTTGACAGTGCCAAGTGCCTCCTGCAAACTGACATCAGGAACCTGGCCTGGTGACTTTTGTTTCTCTGGGGAAAGGCCATCGTTCATATCCTACAAACTGTGGCCCAGAGTGGCCGGCTGCCTGCTGAAATTCCGCACGGATCAGGATACCTCCCAGATGCAAGGTGCCCCACGGGAAACTGTGGCTGGTTTGACAGTGCCAAGTGCCTCCTGCCAACTGACATCAAGAACCTGGCCTGGTGACTTTTGTTTCTCTGGGGAAAGGCCATGGTTGGTATGATGAGCCTCCTGTCCTGGAGTGGCCGTCTGCCTGCTAAAATTCTGGACGGACCAGGATGCCGCCAAGATGCAAGGTGCCCCCAGAGGCAACTGTGGCTGGTTTGACAGTGCCAAGTGCTTCCTGCAAACTGACATCAGAAACCTGGCCTGGTGATTTTCTTTCCCAGGGGAAAGGCCATGGTTCATGTCCAGGGCCCGGTGGCTCGCAGTTGCCTGCTGCCTGCTGAAATTCCGCACGGATCCGGATACCTCCCAGATGCAAGTTGCCCCCACAGGCAACTTTGGCTGGTTTGACAGTGCCAAGTGCGTCCTGCAAATTGACATCAGGAACCTGGCCTGGTGAGTTTTCTTTCTCTGGGGAAAGGCTATTATTCTTGTTCAGAGCCCGGTGGCTCGGAGTGGCCAGCTGACTGCTGAAATTCCGCATGGATCAGGATACCTCCCAGGTTCAAGGTGCCGCCACAGGCAACTGTGGCTGGTTTGACAGTGCCAAGCGCCTCCTGCCAACTGACATCAGGAACCTGGCCAGGTGACTTTTGTTTCTCATGGGAAGTGCCATCGTTCGTGTCCCGTACCCGGAGGCCAGGAGTGGCCGGCTGCCTGCTGAAATTCCGAACGGATCAGGATACTGCCCAGATGCAATGTGCTCCCACAGGCAACTGTGGCTGGTTTGACAGTGCCAAGTGCCTCCTGCAAACTGACATCAGGAACCTGGCCTGGTGACTTTTGTTTCTCAGGGGAAAGTCCATGGTTTATATCCTGGACCAGTTGGACCTCAGGGACCGGCTGCTTGCTGAAATTCCGAAAGCACCAGGATGCCTCCCAGATGCAAGGTGTCCCCACAGGTAATTGTGTCTGGTTTGAGAGTGCCATGTGCCTCCTGCAAACTGACATCGGAAAGCTGGGCTGGTCACTTTGGTTTCTCTGGGGAAAGGCCACGATTCATGTCCAGGGCCTTGCGGCCCGGAGTGGCCCGCTGCCTGCTGAAATTCCGCACGGATCAGGATACCTCCCAGACCGAAACTAAAACCATAGGCAACTGTGGCTGGTTTGACAGTGCCAAGCGCCTCCTGCCAACTGACATCAGGAACCTGGCCTGGTAAGTTTTGTTTCTCTGGGGAAAGGCCATCGTTCTTGTCCGGAGCCAGTTGGCCCGGAGTGGCCGACTGCCTGCTGAAATTCCGCACGGATCAGGATATCTCCCAGATGCAAGGTGCCCCCACAGGCACCTGTGGCTGGTTTGACAGTGCCAAGTGCCTCCTGCAAACTGACATCAGAAACCTGGCCTGGTGACTTTTGTTTCTCTGGGGAAAGGCCATCGTTCCTCTCCAGGGCCCGGTGGCTCGTGTGGGCGGATACCTGCTAAAATTCCACACAGATCAGGATACCTCCCAGATGGAAGGTGCCCACCCAGGCAACTGTGGCTGGTTTGACAGTGCCAAGTGCCTCCTGCAAACTGACATCAGGAACCTGGCCTGGTGATTTTTCTTTGTCTGGGGAAAGGCCATTGTACGTGTCCAGGGCCTGTGGCCCGTAGTGGTTGGCCCCCTGCTGAAATTCCGAACGGATCAGGATACCTCCCAGACCGATAGTACCACCTCAGGCAACTGTGGCTGGTTTGACAGTGCCAAGTGCCTCCTGCAAACTGACATCAGGAACCTGGCCTGGTGACTTTTGTTTCTCTGGGGAAAGGCCGTGGTTAATGTACAGGGCCGGGTGTCCTGAGTGGCCGGCTGCCTGCTGAAATTCCGCACGGATCAGGATACCTCACAGATGGAAAGTGGCCCCACAGGCAACTGTGGCTGGTTTGACAGTGCCAAGTGCCTCCTGCAAACTGACATCAGGAACCTGGCCTGGTGACTTTTGTTTCTCTGCGGAAAAGCCATCATTCTTCTCCAGTGCCCGTTGGCCCGGAGTGGACGGGTGCCTGCTCAAATTCCGCACGGATCAGGATACCTCCCAGATGGAAAGTACCACCACAGGCAACTGTGGCTGGTTTGACAGTGCCAAGTGCCTCCTGCAAACTGACATCAGGAACCTGGCCTGGTGACTTTTGTTTCTCTGGGGAAAGGCCATCGTTCATATCCTACAAACTGTGGCCCAGAGTGGCCGGCTGCCTGCTGAAATTCCGCACGGATCAGGATACCTCCCAGATGCAAGGTGCCCCACGGGAAACTGTGGCTGGTTTGACAGTGCCAAGTGCCTCCTGCCAACTGACATCAAGAACCTGGCCTGGTGACTTTTGTTTCTCTGGGGAAAGGCCATGGTTGGTATGATGAGCCTCCTGTCCTGGAGTGGCCGTCTGCCTGCTAAAATTCTGGACGGACCAGGATGCCGCCAAGATGCAAGGTGCCCCCAGAGGCAACTGTGGCTGGTTTGACAGTGCCAAGTGCTTCCTGCAAACTGACATCAGAAACCTGGCCTGGTGATTTTCTTTCCCAGGGGAAAGCCCATGGTTCATGTCCAGGGCCCGGTGGCTCGCAGTTGCCTGCTGCCTGCTGAAATTCCGCACGGATCCGGATACCTCCCAGATGCAAGGTGCCCCCACAGGCAACTTTGGCTGGTTTGACAGTGCCAAGTGCGTCCTGCAAATTGACATCAGGAACCTGGCCTGGTGACTTTTGTTTCTCTGGGGAAAAGCCATCATTCTTCTCCAGTGCCCGTTGGCCCGGAGTGGACGGGTGCCTGCTCAAATTCCGCACGGATCAGGATACCTCCCAGATGGAATGTACCACCACAGGCAACTATGGCTGATTTGACAGTGCCAAGTGCCTCCTGCAAACTGACATCCGGAGCCTGGCCTGGTGTCTTTTGTTTCTCAGGGGAAAGGCTTTCGTTCCTATCCATGGACGGGTGGCCAATAGTGGCTGGCTGCCTGCTGAAATTCCGCAAGGTTGAGGATACCTCCCAGATGGAAAGTACCACCACAGGCAACTGTGGCTGGTTTGACAGTGCCAAGTGCCTCCTGCAAACTGACATCAGGAACCTGGCCTGGTGACTTTTGTTTCTCAGGGGAAAGGTCATCGTTCGTGTCCAGGGCCCGGTGGCCTGGAGTGGCCAGCCGCCTGTTGAAATTCCGCACGGATGAGGATAACTCCCAGATGAAAGGAGCCCCCAGAGGCAACTGTGGCTGGTTTGACAGTGCCATGTGCCTCCTGCAAACTGACATCAGGAACCTGGCCTGGTGACTTTTGTTTCCCAGGGGAAAGGCCATAGATGATGTCCACGCCCTGGTGGCCTGGAGTGTCCGGCTGCCTGCTGAAATTCTGCATGGATCAGGATGCCGCCGAGATGCAAGGTGCCCCACAGGCACCTGTGGCTGGTTTGACAGTGCCAAGTGCTTCCTGCAAACTGACATCAGAAACCTGGCCTGGTGATTTTCTTTCTCCGGGGAAAGGCCATGGTTCATGTCCAGGGCCCGGTGGCCCGTACTTGCCTGCTGCCTGCTGAAATTCCACACGGATCAGGATACCTCCCAGATGTAAGGTGCCCCCACAGGCACCTGTGGCTGGTTTGACAGTGCCAAGTGCCT
The DNA here is from genome assembly GCF_036417665.1 of Passer domesticus. Classification (NCBI taxonomy): domain Eukaryota; kingdom Metazoa; phylum Chordata; class Aves; order Passeriformes; family Passeridae; genus Passer; species Passer domesticus. The sequence goes on from NC_087474.1 coordinate 63,243,130, forward strand.
CCTGCAAACTGACATCAGGAACCTGGCCTGGTGACTTTTGTTTCTCTGGGGAAAGACCATCGTTCATATCCTACAAACTGTGGCCCAGAGTGGCCGGCTGCCTGCTGAAATTCCGCACGGATCAGGATACCTCCCAGATGCAAGGTGCCCCACGGGAAACTGTGGCTGGTTTGACAGTGCCAAGTGCCTCCTGCCAACTGACATCAAGAACCTGGCCTGGTGACTTTTGTTTCTCTGGGGAAAGGCCATGGTTGGTATCCTGAGCCTGGTGTCCTGGAGTGGCCGTCTGCCTGCTAAAATTCTGGACGGACCAGGATGCCGCCAAGATGCAAGGTGCCCCCAGAGGCAACTGTGGCTGGTTTGACAGTGCCAAGTGTTTCCTGCAAACTGACATCAGAAACCTGGCCTGGTGATTTTCTTTCTCAGGGGAAAGGCCATGGTTCATGTCCAGGGCCCGGTGGCTCGGAGTGGCCAGCTGACTGCTGAAATTCCGCATGGATCAGGATACCTCCCAGGTTCAAGGTGCCGCCACAGGCAACTGTGGCTGGTTTGACAGTGCCAAGCGCCTCCTGCCAACTGACATCAGGAACCTGGCCTGGTGACTTTTGTTTCTCTGGGGAAAGGCCATCGTTCGTCTCCCGTACTCGGAGGCCAGGAGTGGCCGGCTGCCTGCTGAAATACCGCACAGATCAGGATAGCTCCCAGATGCAAGGTGCCCCCACAGGCACCTGTGGCTGGTTTGACAGTGCCAAGTGCCTCCTGCAAATTGACATCAGGAACCTGGCCTGGTGACTTTTGTTTCTCTGGGGAAAGGCCATGGTTCATGTCCACGGCCTGGTGGCCCGGAGTGTCCGGCTGCCTGCTGAAATTCTGCATGGATCAGGATGCCGCCGAGATGCAAGGTGCCCCACAGGCACCTGTGGCTGGTTTGACAGTGCCAAGTGCTTCCTGCAAACTGACATCAGAAACCTGGCCTGGTGATTTTCTTTCTCCGGGGAAAGGCCATGGTTCATGTCCAGGGCCCGGTGGCCCGTACTTGCCTGCTGCCTGCTGAAATTCCACACGGATCAGGATACCTCCCAGATGTAAGGTGCCCCCACAGGCACCTGTGGCTGGTTTGACAGTGCCAAGTGCCTCCTGCAAACTGACATCAGGAACCTGGCCTGGTGACTTTTGTTTCTCTGGGGAAAGGCCATCGTTCATATCCTACAAACTGTGGCCCAGAGTGGCCGGCTGCCTGCTGAAATTCCGCACGGATCAGGATACCTCCCAGATGCAAGGTGCCCCACGGGAAACTGTGGCTGGTTTGACAGTGCCAAGTGCCTCCTGCCAACTGACATCAAGAACCTGGCCTGGTGACTTTTGTTTCTCTGGGGAAAGGCCATGGTTGGTATCCTGAGCCTGGTGTCCTGGAGTGGCCGTCTGCCTGCTAAAATTCTGGACGGACCAGGATGCCGCCAAGATGCAAGGTGCCCCCAGAGGCAACTGTGGCTGGTTTGACAGTGCCAAGTGTTTCCTGCAAACTGACATCAGAAACCTGGCCTGGTGATTTTCTTTCTCAGGGGAAAGGCCATGGTTCATGTCCAGGGCCCGGTGGCTCGGAGTGGCCAGCTGACTGCTGAAATTCCGCATGGATCAGGATACCTCCCAGGTTCAAGGTGCTGCCACAGGCAACTGTGGCTGGTTTGACAGTGCCAAGCGCCTCCTGCCAACTGACATCAGGAACCTGGCCTGGTGACTTTTGTTTCTCATGGGAAGTGCCATCGTTCGTGTCCCGTACTCGGAGGCCAGGAGTGGCCGGCTGCCTGCTGAAATACCGCACAGATCAGGATAGCTCCCAGATGCAAGGTGCCCCCACAGGCACCTGTGGCTGGTTTGACAGTGCCAAGTGCCTCCTGCAAACTGACATCAGGAACCTGGCCTGGTGATTTTTCTTTGTCTGGGGAAAGGCCATTGTACGTGTCCAGGGCCTGTGGCCCGTAGTGGCTGGCCCCCTGCTGAAATTCCGAACGGATCAGGATACCTCCCAGACCGATAGTACCACCACAGGCAACTGTGGCTGGTTTGACAGTGCCAAGTGCCTCCTGCAAACTGACATCAGGAACCTGGCCTGGTGACTTTTATTTCTCTGGGGAAAGGCCATCGTTCCTCTCCAGGGCCCGTAGTCCGGAGTGGCCGACTGCCTGCTGAAATTCCTCATGGATCAGGATGCCTCCCACATGAAAGGTGCCCCCACAGGCAACTACGTCTGATTTGACAGTGCCATGTGCCTCCTGCAAACTGATATCAGGAACCTGGCCTGGTGATTTTTCTTTGTCTGGTGAAAGGCCATTGTACCTGTCCAGAGCCTGGTGGCCCGGAGTGGCCGGCTGCCTGCTGAAATTCCAAACGGATCACGATTCCTCCCAGAGCGAAAGTACCACCACAGGCAACTGTGGCTGGTTTGACAGTGCCAAGTGCCTCCTGCCAACTGACATCAGCAACCTTGCCAGGTGACTTTTGGTTCTCTGGGGAAAGGCCATCGTTCGTGTCCAGGGCCAGGTGTCCCTGGGTGTCCGGCTGCCTGCTGAAATTCCGAACGGATCAGGATACTGCCCAGATGCAATGTGCTCCCACAGGCAACTGTGGCTGGTTTGACAGTGCCAAGTGCCTCCTGCAAACTGACATCAGGAACCTGGCCTGGTGACTTTTGTTTCTCAGGGGAAAGTCCATGGTTTATATCCTGGACCAGTTGGACCGCAGGGACCGGCTGCTTGCTGAAATTCCGAAAGCACCAGGATGCCTCCCAGATGCAAGGTGTCCCCACAGGTAATTGTGTCTGGTTTGAGAGTGCCATGTGCCTCCTGCAAACTGACATCGGAAAGCTGGGCTGGTCACTTTGGTTTCTCTGGGGAAAGGCCACGATTCATGTCCAGGGCCTTGCGGCCCGGAGTGGCCCGCTGCCTGCTGAAATTCCGCACGGATCAGGATACCTCCCAGACCGAAACTAAAACCATAGGCAACTGTGGCTGGTTTGACAGTGCCAAGTGCCTCCAGCAAACTGACATCAGGAACCTGGCCTGGTAAGTTTTGTTTCTCTGGGGAAAGGCCATCGCTCTTGTCCGGAGCCAGTTGGCCCGGAGTGGCCGACTGCCTGCTGAAATTCCGCACGGATCAGAATGCCGCCGAGATGCAAGGTGCCCCACAGGCACCTGTGGCTGGTTTGACAGTGCCAAGTGCTTCCTGCAAACTGACATCAGGAACCTGGCCTTGTGAGTTTTGTTTCTCTGGGGAAAGGCCATCATTCTTGTTCAGAGCCCAGTGGCCCAGAGTGGCCGTCTGCCTGCTGAATTTCCGCACGGATCAGGATAGCTCCCAGATTCAAGGTGCCGCCACAGGCAACTGCGGCAGGTTTGACAGTGCCAAGTGCCTCCTGCAAACTGACATCAGGAACCTGGCCTGGTGACATTTATTTCTCTGGGGAAAGGCCATTGTACGTGTCCAAGGCCTAGTGGCCCAGAGTGGCCGGCTGCTTGCTGGAATTCTGCATGGATCAGGATGCCGCCGAGATGCAAGGTGCCCCCACAGGCAACTGTGGCTGGTTTGACAGTGCCAAGTGCCTCCTGCAAACTGACATCAGGAACCTGGCCTGGTGACTTTTGTTTCTCTGGGGAAAGGCCATCGTTCATATCCTACAAACTGTGGCCCAGAGTGGCCGGCTGCCTGCTGAAATTCCGCACGGATCAGGATACCTCCCAGATGCAAGGTGCCCCACGGGAAACTGTGGCTGGTTTGACAGTGCCAAGTGCCTCCTGCCAACTGACATCAAGAACCTGGCCTGGTGACTTTTGTTTCTCTGGGGAAAGGCCATGGTTGGTATCCTGAGCCTGGTGTCCTGGAGTGGCCGTCTGCCTGCTAAAATTCTGGACGGACCAGGATGCCGCCAAGATGCAAGGTGCCCCCAGAGGCAACTGTGGCTGGTTTGACAGTGCCAAGTGCTTCCTGCAAACTGACATCAGAAACCTGGCCTGGTGATTTTCTTTCCCAGGGGAAAGGCCATGGTTCATGTCCAGGGCCCGGTGGCTCACAGTTGCCTGCTGCCTGCTGAAATTCCACACGGATCCGGATACCTCCCTGATGCAAGTTGCCCCCACCGGCAACTGTGGCTGGTTTGACAGTGCCATGTGCCTCCTGCAAACTGACATCAGGAACCTGGCCTGGTGACTTTTGTTTCCCAGGGGAAAGGCCATAGATGATGTCCAGTGCCTTCTGGCCTGGAGTGGCCGACTGCCTGCTGAAATTCTGCATGGATCAGGATGCCGCCGAGATGCAAGGTGCCCCACAGGCACCTGTGGCTTGTTTGACAGTGCCAAGTGCTTCCTGCAAACTGACATCAGAAACCTGGCCTGGTGATTTTCTTTCTCCGGGGAAAGGCCATGGTTCATGTCCAGGGCTTGGTGGCCCGTACTTGCCTGCTGCCTGCTGAAATTCCACACGGATCAGGATACCTCCCAGATGTAAGGTGCCACCACAGGCAACTGTGGCTGGTTTGACAGTGCCAAGTGCCTCCTGCAAACTGACATCAGGAACCTGGCCCGGTGACTTTTGTTTCTCTGGGGAAAGGCCATCGTTCATATCCTACAAACTGTGGCCCAGAGTGGCCGGCTGCCTGCTGAAATTCCGCACGGATCAGGATACCTCCCAGATGCAAGGTGCCCCACGGGAAACTGTGGCTGGTTTGACAGTGCCAAGTGCCTCCTGCCAACTGACATCAAGAACCTGGCCTGGTGACTTTTGTTTCTCTGGGGAAAGGCCATGGTTGGTATCCTGAGCCTGGTGTCCTGGAGTGGCCGTCTGCCTGCTAAAATTCTGGACGGACCAGGATGCCGCCAAGATGCAAGGTGCCCCCAGAGGCAACTGTGGCTGGTTTGACAGTGCCAAGTGTTTCCTGCAAACTGACATCAGAAACCTGGCCTGGTGATTTTCTTTCTCAGGGGAAAGGCCATGGTTCATGTCCAGGGCCCGGTGGCTCGGAGTGGCCAGCTGACTGCTGAAATTCCGCATGGATCAGGATACCTCCCAGGTTCAAGGTGCCGCCACAGGCAACTGTGGCTGGTTTGACAGTGCCAAGCGCCTCCTGCCAACTGACATCAGGAACCTGGCCTGGTGACTTTTGTTTCTCTGGGGAAAGGCCATCGTTCGTGTCCCGTACTCGGAGGCCAGGAGTGGCCGGCTGCCTGCTGAAATACCGCACAGATCAGGATAGCTCCCAGATGCAAGGTGCCCCCACAGGCACCTGTGGCTGGTTTGACAGTGCCAAGTGCGTCCTGCCAACTGACATCAGGAACCTGGCCTGGTGATTTTTCTTTGTCTGGGGAAAGGCCATTGTACGTGTCCAGGGCCTGTGGCCCGTAGTGGCCGGCCCCCTGCTGAAATTCCGAACGGATCAGGATACCTCCCAGACCGATAGTACCACCACAGGCAACTGTGGCTGGTTTGACAGTGCCAAGTGCCTCCTGCAAACTGACATCAGGAACCTGGCCTGGTGACTTTTATTTCTCTGGGGAAAGGCCATCGTTCCTCTCCAGGGCCCGTAGTCCGGAGTGGCCGACTGCCTGCTGAAATTCCTCATGGATCAGGATGCCTCCCACATGAAAGGTGCCCCCACAGGCAACTACGTCTGATTTGACAGTGCCATGTGCCTCCTGCAAACTGATATCAGGAACCTGGCCTGGTGATTTTTCTTTGTCTGGTGAAAGGCCATTGTACCTGTCCAGAGCCTGGTGGCCCGGAGTGGCCGGCTGCCTGCTGAAATTCCAAACGGATCACGATTCCTCCCAGAGCGAAAGTACCACCACAGGCAACTGTGGCTGGTTTGACAGTGCCAAGTGCCTCCTGCCAACTGACATCAGCAACCTTGCCAGGTGACTTTTGGTTCTCTGGGGAAAGGCCATCGTTCGTGTCCAGGGCCAGGTGTCCCTGGGTGTCCGGCTGCCTGCTGAAATTCCGAACGGATCAGGATACTGCCCAGATGCAATGTGCTCCCACAGGCAACTGTGGCTGGTTTGACAGTGCCAAGTGCCTCCTGCAAACTGACATCAGGAACCTGGCCTGGTGACTTTTGTTTCTCAGGGGAAAGTCCATGGTTTATATCCTGGACCAGTTGGACCGCAGGGACCGGCTGCTTGCTGAAATTCCGAAAGCACCAGGATGCCTCCCAGATGCAAGGTGTCCCCACAGGTAATTGTGTCTGGTTTGAGAGTGCCATGTGCCTCCTGCAAACTGACATCGGAAAGCTGGGCTGGTCACTTTGGTTTCTCTGGGGAAAGGCCACGATTCATGTCCAGGGCCTTGCGGCCCGGAGTGGCCCGCTGCCTGCTGAAATTCCGCACGGATCAGGATACCTCCCAGACCGAAACTAAAACCATAGGCAACTGTGGCTGGTTTGACAGTGCCAAGTGCCTCCAGCAAACTGACATCAGGAACCTGGCCTGGTAAGTTTTGTTTCTCTGGGGAAAGGCCATCGTTCTTGTCCGGAGCCCGCCAGCCCGGAGTGGCCGGCTGCCTGCTGAAATTCTGCATGGATCAGGATGCCGCCGAGATGCAAGGTGCCCCACAGGCACCTGTGGCTGGTTTGACAGTGCCAAGTGCTTCCTGCAAACTGACATCAGAAACCTGGCCTGGTGATTTTCTTTCTCCGGGGAAAGGCCATGCTTCATGTCCTGGGCCCGGTGGCCCGTACTTGCCTGCTGCCTTCTGAAATTCCACACGGATCAGGATACCTCCCAGATGTAAGGTGCCACCACAGGCAAATGTGGCTGGTTTGACAGTGCCAAGTGCCTCCTGCAAACTGACATCAGGAACCTGGCCTTGTGAGTTTTGTTTCTCTGGGGAAAGGCCATCATTCTTGTTCAGAGCCCAGTGGCCCAGAGTGGCCGGCTGCCTGCTGAATTTCCGCACGGATCAGGATAGCTCCCAGATTCAAGGTGCCGCCACAGGCAACTGCGGCAGGTTTGACAGTGCCAAGTGCCTCCTGCAAACTGACATCAGGAACCTGGCCTGGTGACATTTATTTCTCTGGGGAAAGGCCATTGTACGTGTCCAAGGCCTAGTGGCCCAGAGTGGCCGGCTGCTTGCTGGAATTCTGCATGGATCAGGATGCCGCCGAGATGCAAGGTGCCCCCACAGGCACCTGTGGCTGGTTTGACAGTGCCAAGTGCCTCCTGCAAACTGACATCAGGAACCTGGCCTGGTGACTTTTGTTTCTCTGGGGAAAGGCCATCGTTCATATCCTACAAACTGTGGCCCAGAGTGGCCGGCTGCCTGCTGAAATTCCGCACGGATCAGGATACCTCCCAGATGCAAGGTGCCCCACGGGAAACTGTGGCTGGTTTGACAGTGCCAAGTGCCTCCTGCCAACTGACATCAAGAACCTGGCCTGGTGACTTTTGTTTCTCTGGGGAAAGGCCATGGTTGGTATCCTGAGCCTCGTGTCCTGGAGTGGCCGTCTGCCTGCTAAAATTCTGGACGGACCAGGATGCCGCCAAGATGCAAGGTGCCCCCACAGGCAACTGTGGCTGGTTTGACAGTGCCAAGTGCTTCCTGCAAACTGACATCAGAAACCTGGCCTGGTGATTTTCTTTCCCAGGGGAAAGGCCATGGTTCATGTCCAGGGCCCGGTGGCTCGCAGTTGCCTGCTGCCTGCTGAAATTCCACACGGATCCGGATACCTCCCTGATGCAAGTTGCCCCCACCGGCAACTGTGGCTGGTTTGACAGTGCCATGTGCCTCCTGCAAACTGACATCAGGAACCTGGCCTGGTGACTTTTGTTTCTCTGGGGAAAGGCCATCGTTCCTCTCCAGGGCCCGGTGGCTCGTGTGGGCGGATACCTGCTAAAATTCCGCACAGATCAGGATACCTCCCAGATGGAAGGTGCCCACCCAGGCAACTGTGGCTGGTTTGACAGTGCCAAGTGCCTCCTGCAAACTGACATCAGGAACCTGGCCTGGTGATTTTTCTTTGTCTGGGGAAAGGCCATTGTACGTGTCCAGGGCCTGTGGCCCGTAGTGGTTGGCCCCCTGCTGAAATTCCGAACGGATCAGGATACCTCCCAGACCGATAGTACCACCTCAGGCAACTGTGGCTGGTTTGACAGTGCCAAGTGCCTCCTGCAAACTGACATCAGGAACCTGGCCGGGTGACTTTTGTTTCTCTGGGGAAAGGCCGTGGTTAATGTACAGGGCCGGGTGTCCTGAGTGGCCGGCTGCCTGCTGAAATTCCGCACGGATCAGGATACCTCCCAGATGGAAAGTGGCCCCACAGGCAACTGTGGCTGGTTTGACAGTGCCAAGTGCCTCCTGCAAACTGACATCAGGAACCTGGCCTGGTGACTTTTGTTTCTCTGCGGAAAAGCCATCATTCTTCTCCAGTGCCCGTTGGCCCGGAGTGGACGGGTGCCTGCTCAAATTCCGCACGGATCAGGATACCTCCCAGATGGAAAGTACCACCACAGGCAACTGTGGCTGGTTTGACAGTGCCAAGTGCCTCCTGCAAACTGACATCAGGAACCTGGCCTGGTGACTTTTGTTTCTCTGGGGAAAGGCCATCGTTCATATCCTACAAACTGTGGCCCAGAGTGGCCGGCTGCCTGCTGAAATTCCGCACGGATCAGGATACCTCCCAGATGCAAGGTGCCCCACGGGAAACTGTGGCTGGTTTGACAGTGCCAAGTGCCTCCTGCCAACTGACATCAAGAACCTGGCCTGGTGACTTTTGTTTCTCTGGGGAAAGGCCATGGTTGGTATGATGAGCCTCCTGTCCTGGAGTGGCCGTCTGCCTGCTAAAATTCTGGACGGACCAGGATGCCGCCAAGATGCAAGGTGCCCCCAGAGGCAACTGTGGCTGGTTTGACAGTGCCAAGTGCTTCCTGCAAACTGACATCAGAAACCTGGCCTGGTGATTTTCTTTCCCAGGGGAAAGGCCATGGTTCATGTCCAGGGCCCGGTGGCTCGCAGTTGCCTGCTGCCTGCTGAAATTCCGCACGGATCCGGATACCTCCCAGATGCAAGGTGCCCCCACAGGCAACTTTGGCTGGTTTGACAGTGCCAAGTGCCTCCTGCAAATTGACATCAGGAACCTGGCCTGGTGAGTTTTCTTTCTCTGGGGAAAGGCTATTATTCTTGTTCAGAGCCCGGTGGCTCGGAGTGGCCAGCTGACTGCTGAAATTCCGCATGGATCAGGATACCTCCCAGGTTCAAGGTGCCGCCACAGGCAACTGTGGCTGGTTTGACAGTGCCAAGCGCCTCCTGCCAACTGACATCAGGAACCTGGCCAGGTGACTTTTGTTTCTCATGGGAAGTGCCATCGTTCGTGTCCCGTACCCGGAGGCCAGGAGTGGCCGGCTGCCTGCTGAAATTCCGAACGGATCAGGATACTGCCCAGATGCAATGTGCTCCCACAGGCAACTGTGGCTGGTTTGACAGTGCCAAGTGCCTCCTGCAAACTGACATCAGGAACCTGGCCTGGTGACTTTTGTTTCTCAGGGGAAAGTCCATGGTTTATATCCTGGACCAGTTGGACCGCAGGGACCGGCTGCTTGCTGAAATTCCGAAAGCACCAGGATGCCTCCCAGATGCAAGGTGTCCCCACAGGTAATTGTGTCTGGTTTGAGAGTGCCATGTGCCTCCTGCAAACTGACATCGGAAAGCTGGGCTGGTCACTTTGGTTTCTCTGGGGAAAGGCCACGATTCATGTCCAGGGCCTTGCGGCCCGGAGTGGCCCGCTGCCTGCTGAAATTCCGCACGGATCAGGATACCTCCCAGACCGAAACTAAAACCATAGGCAACTGTGGCTGGTTTGACAGTGCCAAGCGCCTCCTGCCAACTGACATCAGGAACCTGGCCTGGTAAGTTTTGTTTCTCTGGGGAAAGGCCATCGTTCTTGTCCGGAGCCAGTTGGCCCGGAGTGGCCGACTGCCTGCTGAAATTCCGCACGGATGAGGATATCTCCCAGATGCAAGGTGCCCCCACAGGCACCTGTGGCTGGTTTGACAGTGCCAAGTGCCTCCTGCAAACTGACATCAGGAACCTGGCCTGGTGACTTTTGTTTCTCTGGGGAAAGGCCATCGTTCCTCTCCAGGGCCCCGTGGCTCGTGTGGGCGGATACCTGCTAAAATTCCGCACAGATCAGGATACCTCCCAGATGGAAGGTGCCCACCCAGGCAACTGTGGCTGGTTTGACAGTGCCAAGTGCCTCCTGCAAACTGACATCAGGAACCTGGCCTGGTGATTTTTCTTTGTCTGGGGAAAGGCCATTGTACGTGTCCAGGGCCTGTGGCCCGTAGTGGTTGGCCCCCTGCTGAAATTCCGAATGGATCAGGATACCTCCCAGACCGATAGTACCACCTCAGGCAACTGTGGCTGGTTTGACAGTGCCAAGTGCCTCCTGCAAACTGACATCAGGAACCTGGCCGGGTGACTTTTGTTTCTCTGGGGAAAGGCCGTGGTTAATGTACAGGGCCGGGTGTCCTGAGTGGCCGGCTGCCTGCTGAAATTCCGCACGGATCAGGATACCTCCCAGATGGAAAGTGGCCCCACAGGCAACTGTGGCTGGTTTGACAGTGCCAAGTGCCTCCTGCAAACTGACATCAGGAACCTGGCCTGGTGACTTTTGTTTCTCTGCGGAAAAGCCATCATTCTTCTCCAGTGCCCGTTGGCCCGGAGTGGACGGGTGCCTGCTCAAATTCCGCACGGATCAGGATACCTCCCAGATGGAAAGTACCACCACAGGCAACTGTGGCTGGTTTGACAGTGCCAAGTGCCTCCTGCAAACTGACATCAGGAACCTGGCCTGGTGACTTTTGTTTCTCTGGGGAAAGGCCATCGTTCATATCCTACAAACTGTGGCCCAGAGTGGCCGGCTGCCTGCTGAAATTCCGCACGGATCAGGATACCTCCCAGATGCAAGGTGCCCCACGGGAAACTGTGGCTGGTTTGACAGTGCCAAGTGCCTCCTGCCAACTGACATCAAGAACCTGGCCTGGTGACTTTTGTTTCTCTGGGGAAAGGCCATGGTTGGTATCCTGAGCCTGGTGTCCTGGAGTGGCCGTCTGCCTGCTAAAATTCTGGACGGACCAGGATGCCGCCAAGATGCAAGGTGCCCCCAGAGGCAACTGTGGCTGGTTTGACAGTGCCAAGTGTTTCCTGCAAACTGACATCAGAAACCTGGCCTGGTGATTTTCTTTCTCAGGGGAAAGGCCATGGTTCATGTCCAGGGCCCGGTGGCTCGGAGTGGCCAGCTGACTGCTGAAATTCCGCATGGATCAGGATACCTCCCAGGTTCAAGGTGCCGCCACAGGCAACTGTGGCTGGTTTGACAGTGCCAAGCGCCTCCTGCCAACTGACATCAGGAACCTGGCCTGGTGACTTTTGTTTCTCTGGGGAAAGGCCATCGTTCGCGTCCCGTACTCGGAGGCCAGGAGTGGCCGGCTGCCTGCTGAAATACCGCACAGATCAGGATAGCTCCCAGATGCAAGGTGCCCCCACAGGCACCTGTGGCTGGTTTGACAGTGCCAAGTGCCTCCTGCAAACTGACATCAGGAACCTGGCCTTGTGAGTTTTGTTTCTCTGGGGAAAGGCCATCATTCTTGTTCAGAGCCCAGTGGCCCAGAGTGGCCGGCTGCCTGCTGAATTTCCGCACGGATCAGGATAGCTCCCAGATTCAAGGTGCCGCCACAGGCAACTGCGGCAGGTTTGACAGTGCCAAGTGCCTCCTGCAAACTGACATCAGGAACCTGGCCTGGTGACATTTATTTCTCTGGGGAAAGGCCATTGTACGTGTCCAAGGCCTAGTGGCCCAGAGTGGCCGGCTGCTTGCTGGAATTCTGCATGGATCAGGATGCCGCCGAGATGCAAGGTGCCCCCACAGGCAACTGTGGCTGGTTTGACAGTGCCAAGTGCCTCCTGCAAACTGACATCAGGAACCTGGCCTGGTGACTTTTGTTTCTCTGGGGAAAGGCCATCGTTCATATCCTACAAACTGTGGCCCAGAGTGGCCGGCTGCCTGCTGAAATTCCGCACGGATCAGGATACCTCCCAGATGCAAGGTGCCCCACGGGAAACTGTGGCTGGTTTGACAGTGCCAAGTGCCTCCTGCCAACTGACATCAAGAACCTGGCCTGGTGACTTTTGTTTCTCTGGGGAAAGGCCATGGTTGGTATCCTGAGCCTGGTGTCCTGGAGTGGCCGTCTGCCTGCTAAAATTCTGGACGGACCAGGATGCCGCCAAGATGCAAGGTGCCCCCAGAGGCAACTGTGGCTGGTTTGACAGTGCCAAGTGCTTCCTGCAAACTGACATCAGAAACCTGGCCTGGTGATTTTCTTTCCCAGGGGAAAGGCCATGGTTCATGTCCAGGGCCCGGTGGCTCACAGTTGCCTGCTGCCTGCTGAAATTCCACACGGATCCGGATACCTCCCTGATGCAAGTTGCCCCCACCGGCAACTGTGGCTGGTTTGACAGTGCCATGTGCCTCCTGCAAACTGACATCAGGAACCTGGCCTGGTGACTTTTGTTTCCCAGGGGAAAGGCCATAGATGATGTCCAGTGCCTTCTGGCCTGGAGTGGCCGACTGCCTGCTGAAATTCTGCATGGATCAGGATGCCGCCGAGATGCAAGGTGCCCCACAGGCACCTGTGGCTGGTTTGACAGTGCCAAGTGCTTCCTGCAAACTGACATCAGAAACCTGGCCTGGTGATTTTCTTTCTCCGGGGAAAGGCCATGGTTCATGTCCAGGGCTTGGTGGCCCGTACTTGCCTGCTGCCTGCTGAAATTCCACACGGATCAGGATACCTCCCAGATGTAAGGTGCCACCACAGGCAACTGTGGCTGGTTTGACAGTGCCAAGTGCCTCCTGCAAACTGACATCAGGAACCTGGCCCGGTGACTTTTGTTTCTCTGGGGAAAGGCCATCGTTCATATCCTACAAACTGTGGCCCAGAGTGGCCGGCTGCCTGCTGAAATTCCGCACGGATCAGGATACCTCCCAGATGCAAGGTGCCCCACGGGAAACTGTGGCTGGTTTGACAGTGCCAAGTGCCTCCTGCCAACTGACATCAAGAACCTGGCCTGGTGACTTTTGTTTCTCTGGGGAAAGGCCATGGTTGGTATCCTGAGCCTGGTGTCCTGGAGTGGCCGTCTGCCTGCTAAAATTCTGGACGGACCAGGATGCCGCCAAGATGCAAGGTGCCCCCACAGGCAACTGTGGCTGGTTTGACAGTGCCAAGTGTTTCCTGCAAACTGACATCAGAAACCTGGCCTGGTGATTTTCTTTCTCAGGGGAAAGGCCATGGTTCATGTCCAGGGCCCGGTGGCTCGGAGTGGCCAGCTGACTGCTGAAATTCCGCATGGATCAGGATACCTCCCAGGTTCAAGGTGCCGCCACAGGCAACTGTGGCTGGTTTGACAGTGCCAAGCGCCTCCTGCCAACTGACATCAGGAACCTGGCCTGGTGACTTTTGTTTCTCTGGGGAAAGGCCATCGTTCGTGTCCCGTACTCGGAGGCCAGGAGTGGCCGGCTGCCTGCTGAAATACCGCACAGATCAGGATAGCTCCCAGATGCAAGGTGCCCCCACAGGCACCTGTGGCTGGTTTGACAGTGCCAAGTGCCTCCTGCAAACTGACATCAGGAACCTGGCCTGGTGATTTTTCTTTGTCTGGGGAAAGGCCATTGTACGTGTCCAGGGCCTGTGGCCCGTAGTGGCCGGCCCCCTGCTGAAATTCCGAACGGATCAGGATACCTCCCAGACCGATAGTACCACCACAGGCAACTGTGGCTGGTTTGACAGTGCCAAGTGCCTCCTGCAAACTGACATCAGGAACCTGGCCTGGTGACTTTTATTTCTCTGGGGAAAGGCCATCGTTCCTCTCCAGGGCCCGTAGTCCGGAGTGGCCGACTGCCTGCTGAAATTCCTCATGGATCAGGATGCCTCCCACATGAAAGGTGCCCCCACAGGCAACTACGTCTGATTTGACAGTGCCATGTGCCTCCTGCAAACTGATATCAGGAACCTGGCCTGGTGATTTTTCTTTGTCTGGTGAAAGGCCATTGTACCTGTCCAGAGCCTGGTGGCCCGGAGTGGCCGGCTGCCTGCTGAAATTCCAAACGGATCACGATTCCTCCCAGAGCGAAAGTACCACCACAGGCAACTGTGGCTGGTTTGACAGTGCCAAGTGCCTCCTGCCAACTGACATCAGCAACCTTGCCAGGTGACTTTTGGTTCTCTGGGGAAAGGCCATCGTTCGTGTCCAGGGCCAGGTGTCCCTGGGTGTCCGGCTGCCTGCTGAAATTCCGAACGGATCAGGATACTGCCCAGATGCAATGTGCTCCCACAGGCAACTGTGGCTGGTTTGACAGTGCCAAGTGCCTCCTGCAAACTGACATCAGGAACCTGGCCTGGTGACTTTTGTTTCTCAGGGGAAAGTCCATGGTTTATATCCTGGACCAGTTGGACCGCAGGGACCGGCTGCTTGCTGAAATTCCGAAAGCACCAGGATGCCTCCCAGATGCAAGGTGTCCCCACAGGTAATTGTGTCTGGTTTGAGAGTGCCATGTGCCTCCTGCAAACTGACATCGGAAAGCTGGGCTGGTCACTTTGGTTTCTCTGGGGAAAGGCCACGATTCATGTCCAGGGCCTTGCGGCCCGGAGTGGCCCGCTGCCTGCTGAAATTCCGCACGGATCAGGATACCTCCCAGACCGAAACTAAAACCATAGGCAACTGTGGCTGGTTTGACAGTGCCAAGTGCCTCCAGCAAACTGACATCAGGAACCTGGCCTGGTAAGTTTTGTTTCTCTGGGGAAAGGCCATCGTTCTTGTCCGGAGCCCGCCAGCCCGGAGTGGCCGGCTGCCTGCTGAAATTCTGCATGGATCAGGATGCCGCCGAGATGCAAGGTGCCCCACAGGCACCTGTGGCTGGTTTGACAGTGCCAAGTGCTTCCTGCAAACTGACATCAGAAACCTGGCCTGGTGATTTTCTTTCTCCGGGGAAAGGCCATGGTTCATGTCCAGGGCCCGGTGGCCCGTACTTGCCTGCTGCCTTCTGAAATTCCACACGGATCAGGATACCTCCCAGATGTAAGGTGCCACCACAGGCAAATGTGGCTGGTTTGACAGTGCCAAGTGCCTCCTGCAAACTGACATCAGGAACCTGGCCTTGTGAGTTTTGTTTCTCTGGGGAAAGGCCATCATTCTTGTTCAGAGCCCAGTGGCCCAGAGTGGCCGGCTGCCTGCTGAATTTCCGCACGGATCAGGATAGCTCCCAGATTCAAGGTGCCGCCACAGGCAACTGCGTCTGGTTTGACAGTGCCAAGTGCCTCCTGCAAACTGACATCAGGAACCTGGCCTGGTGACATTTATTTCTCTGGGGAAAGGCCATTGTACGTGTCCAAGGCCTAGTGGCCCAGAGTGGCCGGCTGCTTGCTGGAATTCTGCATGGATCAGGATGCCGCCGAGATGCAAGGTGCCCCCACAGGCACCTGTGGCTGGTTTGACAGTGCCAAGTGCCTCCTGCAAACTGACATCAGGAACCTGGCCTGGTGACTTTTGTTTCTCTGGGGAAAGGCCATCGTTCATATCCTACAAACTGTGGCCCAGAGTGGCCGGCTGCCTGCTGAAATTCCGCACGGATCAGGATACCTCCCAGATGCAAGGTGCCCCACGGGAAACTGTGGCTGGTTTGACAGTGCCAAGTGCCTCCTGCCAACTGACATCAAGAACCTGGCTTGGTGACTTTTGTTTCTCTGGGGAAAGGCCATGGTTGGTATCCTGAGCCTCGTGTCCTGGAGTGGCCGTCTGCCTGCTAAAATTCTGGACGGACCAGGATGCCGCCAAGATGCAAGGTGCCCCCACAGGCAACTGTGGCTGGTTTGACAGTGCCAAGTGCTTCCTGCAAACTGACATCAGAAACCTGGCCTGGTGATTTTCTTTCCCAGGGGAAAGGCCATGGTTCATGTCCAGGGCCCGGTGGCTCGCAGTTGCCTGCTGCCTGCTGAAATTCCACACGGATCCGGATACCTCCCTGATGCAAGTTGCCCCCACCGGCAACTGTGGCTGGTTTGACAGTGCCATGTGCCTCCTGCAAACTGACATCAGGAACCTGGCCTGGTGACTTTTGTTTCTCTGGGGAAAGGCCATCGTTCCTCTCCAGGGCCCCGTGGCTCGTGTGGGCGGATACCTGCTAAAATTCCGCACAGATCAGGATACCTCCCAGATGGAAGGTGCCCACCCAGGCAACTGTGGCTGGTTTGACAGTGCCAAGTGCCTCCTGCAAACTGACATCAGGAACCTGGCCTGGTGATTTTTCTTTGTCTGGGGAAAGGCCATTGTACGTGTCCAGGGCCTGTGGCCCGTAGTGGTTGGCCCCCTGCTGAAATTCCGAACGGATCAGGATACCTCCCAGACCGATAGTACCACCTCAGGCAACTGTGGCTGGTTTGACAGTGCCAAGTGCCTCCTGCAAACTGACATCAGGAACCTGGCCGGGTGACTTTTGTTTCTCTGGGGAAAGGCCGTGGTTAATGTACAGGGCCGGGTGTCCTGAGTGGCCGGCTGCCTGCTGAAATTCCGCACGGATCAGGATACCTCCCAGATGGAAAGTGGCCCCACAGGCAACTGTGGCCGGTTTGACAGTGCCAAGTGCCTCCTGCAAACTGACATCAGGAACCTGGCCTGGTGACTTTTGTTTCTCTGCGGAAAAGCCATCATTCTTCTCCAGTGCCCGTTGGCCCGGAGTGGACGGGTGCCTGCTCAAATTCCGCACGGATCAGGATACTGCCCAGATGGAAAGTACCACCACAGGCAACTGTGGCTGGTTTGACAGTGCCAAGTGCCTCCTGCAAACTGACATCAGGAACCTGGCCTGGTGACTTTTGTTTCTCTGGGGAAAGGCCATCGTTCATATCCTACAAACTGTGGCCCAGAGTGGCCGGCTGCCTGCTGAAATTCCGCACGGATCAGGATACCTCCCAGATGCAAGGTGCCCCACGGGAAACTGTGGCTGGTTTGACAGTGCCAAGTGCCTCCTGCCAACTGACATCAAGAACCTGGCCTGGTGACTTTTGTTTCTCTGGGGAAAGGCCATGGTTGGTATGATGAGCCTCCTGTCCTGGAGTGGCCGTCTGCCTGCTAAAATTCTGGACGGACCAGGATGCCGCCAAGATGCAAGGTGCCCCCAGAGGCAACTGTGGCTGGTTTGACAGTGCCAAGTGCTTCCTGCAAACTGACATCAGAAACCTGGCCTGGTGATTTTCTTTCCCAGGGGAAAGGCCATGGTTCATGTCCAGGGCCCGGTGGCTCGCAGTTGCCTGCTGCCTGCTGAAATTCCGCACGGATCCGGATACCTCCCAGATGCAAGGTGCCCCCACAGGCAACTTTGGCTGGTTTGACAGTGCCAAGTGCGTCCTGCAAATTGACATCAGGAACCTGGCCTGGTGAGTTTTCTTTCTCTGGGGAAAGGCTATTATTCTTGTTCAGAGCCCGGTGGCTCGGAGTGGCCAGCTGACTGCTGAAATTCCGCATGGATCAGGATACCTCCCAGGTTCAAGGTGCCGCCACAGGCAACTGTGGCTGGTTTGACAGTGCCAAGCGCCTCCTGCCAACTGACATCAGGAACCTGGCCAGGTGACTTTTGTTTCTCATGGGAAGTGCCATCGTTCGTGTCCCGTACCCGGAGGCCAGGAGTGGCCGGCTGCCTGCTGAAATTCCGAACGGATCAGGATACTGCCCAGATGCAATGTGCTCCCACAGGCAACTGTGGCTGGTTTGACAGTGCCAAGTGCCTCCTGCAAACTGACATCAGGAACCTGGCCTGGTGACTTTTGTTTCTCAGGGGAAAGTCCATGGTTTATATCCTGGACCAGTTGGACCGCAGGGACCGGCTGCTTGCTGAAATTCCGAAAGCACCAGGATGCCTCCCAGATGCAAGGTGTCCCCACAGGTAATTGTGTCTGGTTTGAGAGTGCCATGTGCCTCCTGCAAACTGACATCGGAAAGCTGGGCTGGTCACTTTGGTTTCTCTGGGGAAAGGCCACGATTCATGTCCAGGGCCTTGCGGCCCGGAGTGGCCCGCTGCCTGCTGAAATTCCGCACGGATCAGGATACCTCCCAGACCGAAACTAAAACCATAGGCAACTGTGGCTGGTTTGACAGTGCCAAGCGCCTCCTGCCAACTGACATCAGGAACCTGGCCTGGTAAGTTTTGTTTCTCTGGGGAAAGGCCATCGTTCTTGTCCGGAGCCAGTTGGCCCGGAGTGGCCGACTGCCTGCTGAAATTCCGCACGGATGAGGATAACTCCCAGATGCAAGGTGCCCCCACAGGCACCTGTGGCTGGTTTGACAGTGCCAAGTGCCTCCTGCAAACTGACATCAGGAACCTGGCCTGGTGACTTTTGTTTCTCTGGGGAAAGGCCATCGTTCCTCTCCAGGGCCCCGTGGCTCGTGTGGGCGGATACCTGCTAAAATTCCGCACAGATCAGGATACCTCCCAGATGGAAGGTGCCCACCCAGGCAACTGTGGCTGGTTTGACAGTGCCAAGTGCCTCCTGCAAACTGACATCAGGAACCTGGCCTGGTGATTTTTCTTTGTCTGGGGAAAGGCCATTGTACGTGTCCAGGGCCTGTGGCCCGTAGTGGTTGGCCCCCTGCTGAAATTCCGAACGGATCAGGATACCTCCCAGACCGATAGTACCACCTCAGGCAACTGTGGCTGGTTTGACAGTGCCAAGTGCCTCCTGCAAACTGACATCAGGAACCTGGCCGGGTGACTTTTGTTTCTCTGGGGAAAGGCCGTGGTTAATGTACAGGGCCGGGTGTCCTGAGTGGCCGGCTGCCTGCTGAAATTCCGCACGGATCAGGATACCTCCCAGATGGAAAGTGGCCCCACAGGCAACTGTGGCTGGTTTGACAGTGCCAAGTGCCTCCTGCAAACTGACATCAGGAACCTGGCCTGGTGACTTTTGTTTCTCTGCGGAAAAGCCATCATTCTTCTCCAGTGCCCGTTGGCCCGGAGTGGACGGGTGCCTGCTCAAATTCCGCACGGATCAGGATACCTCCCAGATGGAAAGTACCACCACAGGCAACTGTGGCTGGTTTGACAGTGCCAAGTGCCTCCTGCAAACTGACATCAGGAACCTGGCCTGGTGACTTTTGTTTCTCTGGGGAAAGGCCATCGTTCATATCCTACAAACTGTGGCCCAGAGTGGCCGGCTGCCTGCTGAAATTCCGCACGGATCAGGATACCTCCCAGATGCAAGGTGCCCCACGGGAAACTGTGGCTGGTTTGACAGTGCCAAGTGCCTCCTGCCAACTGACATCAAGAACCTGGCCTGGTGACTTTTGTTTCTCTGGGGAAAGGCCATGGTTGGTATGATGAGCCTCCTGTCCTGGAGTGGCCGTCTGCCTGCTAAAATTCTGGACGGACCAGGATGCCGCCAAGATGCAAGGTGCCCCCAGAGGCAACTGTGGCTGGTTTGACAGTGCCAAGTGCTTCCTGCAAACTGACATCAGAAACCTGGCCTGGTGATTTTCTTTCCCAGGGGAAAGGCCATGGTTCATGTCCAGGGCCCGGTGGCTCGCAGTTGCCTGCTGCCTGCTGAAATTCCGCACGGATCCGGATACCTCCCAGATGCAAGGTGCCCCCACAGGCAACTTTGGCTGGTTTGACAGTGCCAAGTGCGTCCTGCCAACTGACATCAGGAACCTGGCCTGGTGACTTTTGTTTCTCTGGGGAAAGGCCATCGTTCGTGTCCCGTACTCGGAGGCCAGGAGTGGCCGGCTGCCTGCTGAAATACCGCACAGATCAGGATAGCTCCCAGATGCAAGGTGCCCCCACAGGCACCTGTGGCTGGTTTGACAGTGCCAAGTGCCTCCTGCAAACTGACATCAGGAACCTGGCCTGGTGATTTTTCTTTGTCTGGGGAAAGGCCATTGTACGTGTCCAGGGCCTGTGGCCCGTAGTGGCCGGCCCCCTGCTGAAATTCCGAACGGATCAGGATACCTCCCAGACCGATAGTACCACCACAGGCAACTGTGGCTGGTTTGACAGTGCCAAGTGCCTCCTGCAAACTGACATCAGGAACCTGGCCTGGTGACTTTTATTTCTCTGGGGAAAGGCCATCGTTCCTCTCCAGGGCCCGTAGTCCGGAGTGGCCGACTGCCTGCTGAAATTCCTCATGGATCAGGATGCCTCCCACATGAAAGGTGCCCCCACAGGCAACTACGTCTGATTTGACAGTGCCATGTGCCTCCTGCAAACTGATATCAGGAACCTGGCCTGGTGATTTTTCTTTGTCTGGTGAAAGGCCATTGTACCTGTCCAGAGCCTGGTGGCCCGGAGTGGCCGGCTGCCTGCTGAAATTCCAAACGGATCACGATTCCTCCCAGAGCGAAAGTACCACCACAGGCAACTGTGGCTGGTTTGACAGTGCCAAGTGCCTCCTGCCAACTGACATCAGCAACCTTGCCAGGTGACTTTTGGTTCTCTGGGGAAAGGCCATCGTTCGTGTCCAGGGCCAGGTGTCCCTGGGTGTCCGGCTGCCTGCTGAAATTCCGAACGGATCAGGATACTGCCCAGATGCAATGTGCTCCCACAGGCAACTGTGGCTGGTTTGACAGTGCCAAGTGCCTCCTGCAAACTGACATCAGGAACCTGGCCTGGTGACTTTTGTTTCTCAGGGGAAAGTCCATGGTTTATATCCTGGACCAGTTGGACCGCAGGGACCGGCTGCTTGCTGAAATTCCGAAAGCACCAGGATGCCTCCCAGATGCAAGGTGTCCCCACAGGTAATTGTGTCTGGTTTGAGAGTGCCATGTGCCTCCTGCAAACTGACATCGGAAAGCTGGGCTGGTCACTTTGGTTTCTCTGGGGAAAGGCCACGATTCATGTCCAGGGCCTTGCGGCCCGGAGTGGCCCGCTGCCTGCTGAAATTCCGCACGGATCAGGATACCTCCCAGACCGAAACTAAAACCATAGGCAACTGTGGCTGGTTTGACAGTGCCAAGTGCCTCCAGCAAACTGACATCAGGAACCTGGCCTGGTAAGTTTTGTTTCTCTGGGGAAAGGCCATCGTTCTTGTCCGGAGCCCGCCAGCCCGGAGTGGCCGGCTGCCTGCTGAAATTCTGCATGGATCAGGATGCCGCCGAGATGCAAGGTGCCCCACAGGCACCTGTGGCTGGTTTGACAGTGCCAAGTGCTTCCTGCAAACTGACATCAGAAACCTGGCCTGGTGATTTTCTTTCTCCGGGGAAAGGCCATGGTTCATGTCCAGGGCCCGGTGGCCCGTACTTGCCTGCTGCCTTCTGAAATTCCACACGGATCAGGATACCTCCCAGATGTAAGGTGCCACCACAGGCAAATGTGGCTGGTTTGACAGTGCCAAGTGCCTCCTGCAAACTGACATCAGGAACCTGGCCTTGTGAGTTTTGTTTCTCTGGGGAAAGGCCATCATTCTTGTTCAGAGCCCAGTGGCCCAGAGTGGCCGGCTGCCTGCTGAATTTCCGCACGGATCAGGATAGCTCCCAGATTCAAGGTGCCGCCACAGGCAACTGCGTCTGGTTTGACAGTGCCAAGTGCCTCCTGCAAACTGACATCAGGAACCTGGCCTGGTGACATTTATTTCTCTGGGGAAAGGCCATTGTACATGTCCAAGGCCTAGTGGCCCAGAGTGGCCGGCTGCTTCCTGGAATTCTGCATGGATCAGGATGCCGCCGAGATGCAAGGTGCCCCCACAGGCACCTGTGGCTGGTTTGACAGTGCCAAGTGCCTCCTGCAAACTGACATCAGGAACCTGGCCTGGTGACTTTTGTTTCTCTGGGGAAAGGCCATCGTTCATATCCTACAAACTGTGGCCATGAGTGGCCGGCTGCCTGCTGAAATTCCGCACGGATCAGGATACCTCCCAGATGCAAGGTGCCCCACGGGAAACTGTGGCTGGTTTGACAGTGCCAAGTGCCTCCTGCCAACTGACATCAAGAACCTGGCCTGGTGACTTTTGTTTCTCTGGGGAAAGGCCATGGTTGGTATCCTGAGCCTCGTGTCCTGGAGTGGCCGTCTGCCTGCTAAAATTCTGGACGGACCAGGATGCCGCCAAGATGCAAGGTGCCCCCACAGGCAACTGTGGCTGGTTTGACAGTGCCAAGTGCTTCCTGCAAACTGACATCAGAAACCTGGCCTGGTGATTTTCTTTCCCAGGGGAAAGGCCATGGTTCATGTCCAGGGCCCGGTGGCTCGCAGTTGCCTGCTGCCTGCTGAAATTCCACACGGATCCGGATACCTCCCTGATGCAAGTTGCCCCCACCGGCAACTGTGGCTGGTTTGACAGTGCCATGTGCCTCCTGCAAACTGACATCAGGAACCTGGCCTGGTGACTTTTGTTTCCCTGGGGAAAGGCCATAGATGATGTCCAGTGCCACCTGGCCTGGAGTGGCCGACTGTCTGCTGAAATTCCGCACGGATCAGGATATCTCCCAGATGCAAGGTGCCCCCACAGGCACCTGTGGCTGGTTTGACAGTGCCAAGTGCCTCCTGCAAACTGACATCAGGAACCTGGCCTGGTGATTTTTCTTTGTCTGGGGAAAGGCCATTGTACGTGTCCAGGGCCTGTGGCCCGTAGTGGTTGGCCCCCTGCTGAAATTCCGAACGGATCAGGATACCTCCCAGACCGATAGTACCACCTCAGGCAACTGTGGCTGGTTTGACAGTGCCAAGTGCCTCCTGCAAACTGACATCAGGAACCTGGCCGGGTGACTTTTGTTTCTCTGGGGAAAGGCCGTGGTTAATGTACAGGGCCGGGTGTCCTGAGTGGCCGGCTGCCTGCTGAAATTCCGCACGGATCAGGATACCTCCCAGATGGAAAGTGGCCCCACAGGCACCTGTGTCTGGTTTGACAGTGCCAAGTGCCTCCTGCAAACTGACATCAGGAACCTGGCCTGGTGACTTTTGTTTCTCTGCGGAAAAGCCATCATTCTTCTCCAGTGCCCGTTGGCCCGGAGTGGACGGGTGCCTGCTCAAATTCCGCACGGATCAGGATACCTCCCAGATGGAAAGTAACACCACAGGCAACTGTGGCTGGTTTGACAGTGCCAAGTGCCTCCTGCAAACTGACATCAGGAACCTGGCCTGGTGACTTTTGTTTCTCTGGGGAAAGGCCATCGTTCATATCCTACAAACTGTGGCCCAGAGTGGCCGGCTGCCTGCTGAAATTCCGCACGGATCAGGATACCTCCCAGATGCAAGGTGCCCCACGGGAAACTGTGGCTGGTTTGACAGTGCCAAGTGCCTCCTGCCAACTGACATCAAGAACCTGGCCTGGTGACTTTTGTTTCTCTGGGGAAAGGCCATGGTTGGTATGATGAGCCTCCTGTCCTGGAGTGGCCGTCTGCCTGCTAAAATTCTGGACGGACCAGGATGCCGCCAAGATGCAAGGTGCCCCCAGAGGCAACTGTGGCTGGTTTGACAGTGCCAAGTGCTTCCTGCAAACTGACATCAGAAACCTGGCCTGGTGATTTTCTTTCCCAGGGGAAAGGCCATGGTTCATGTCCAGGGCCCGGTGGCTCGCAGTTGCCTGCTGCCTGCTGAAATTCCGCACGGATCCGGATACCTCCCAGATGCAAGTTGCCCCCACAGGCAACTTTGGCTGGTTTGACAGTGCCAAGTGCGTCCTGCAAATTGACATCAGGAACCTGGCCTGGTGAGTTTTCTTTCTCTGGGGAAAGGCTATTATTCTTGTTCAGAGCCCGGTGGCTCGGAGTGGCCAGCTGACTGCTGAAATTCCGCATGGATCAGGATACCTCCCAGGTTCAAGGTGCCGCCACAGGCAACTGTGGCTGGTTTGACAGTGCCAAGCGCCTCCTGCCAACTGACATCAGGAACCTGGCCAGGTGACTTTTGTTTCTCATGGGAAGTGCCATCGTTCGTGTCCCGTACCCGGAGGCCAGGAGTGGCCGGCTGCCTGCTGAAATTCCGAACGGATCAGGATACTGCCCAGATGCAATGTGCTCCCACAGGCAACTGTGGCTGGTTTGACAGTGCCAAGTGCCTCCTGCAAACTGACATCAGGAACCTGGCCTGGTGACTTTTGTTTCTCAGGGGAAAGTCCATGGTTTATATCCTGGACCAGTTGGACCTCAGGGACCGGCTGCTTGCTGAAATTCCGAAAGCACCAGGATGCCTCCCAGATGCAAGGTGTCCCCACAGGTAATTGTGTCTGGTTTGAGAGTGCCATGTGCCTCCTGCAAACTGACATCGGAAAGCTGGGCTGGTCACTTTGGTTTCTCTGGGGAAAGGCCACGATTCATGTCCAGGGCCTTGCGGCCCGGAGTGGCCCGCTGCCTGCTGAAATTCCGCACGGATCAGGATACCTCCCAGACCGAAACTAAAACCATAGGCAACTGTGGCTGGTTTGACAGTGCCAAGTGCTTCCTGCCAACTGACATCAGGAACCTGGCCTGGTAAGTTTTGTTTCTCTGGGGAAAGGCCATCGTTCTTGTCCGGAGCCAGTTGGCCCGGAGTGGCCGACTGCCTGCTGAAATTCCGCACGGATCAGGATATCTCCCAGATGCAAGGTGCCCCCACAGGCACCTGTGGCTGGTTTGACAGTGCCAAGTGCCTCCTGCAAACTGACATCAGAAACCTGGCCTGGTGACTTTTGTTTCTCTGGGGAAAGGCCATCGTTCCTCTCCAGGGCCCGGTGGCTCGTGTGGGCGGATACCTGCTAAAATTCCGCACAGATCAGGATACCTCCCAGATGGAAGGTGCCCACCCAGGCAACTGTGGCTGGTTTGACAGTGCCAAGTGCCTCCTGCAAACTGACATCAGGAACCTGGCCTGGTGATTTTTCTTTGTCTGGGGAAAGGCCATTGTACGTGTCCAGGGCCTGTGGCCCGTAGTGGTTGGCCCCCTGCTGAAATTCCGAACGGATCAGGATACCTCCCAGACCGATAGTACCACCTCAGGCAACTGTGGCTGGTTTGACAGTGCCAAGTGCCTCCTGCAAACTGACATCAGGAACCTGGCCGGGTGACTTTTGTTTCTCTGGGGAAAGGCCGTGGTTAATGTACAGGGCCGGGTGTCCTGAGTGGCCGGCTGCCTGCTGAAATTCCGCACGGATCAGGATACCTCCCAGATGGAAAGTGGCCCCACAGGCAACTGTGGCTGGTTTGACAGTGCCAAGTGCCTCCTGCAAACTGACATCAGGAACCTGGCCTGGTGACTTTTGTTTCTCTGCGGAAAAGCCATCATTCTTCTCCAGTGCCCGTTGGCCCGGAGTGGACGGGTGCCTGCTCAAATTCCGCACGGATCAGGATACCTCCCAGATGGAAAGTACCACCACAGGCAACTGTGGCTGGTTTGACAGTGCCAAGTGCCTCCTGCAAACTGACATCAGGAACCTGGCCTGGTGACTTTTGTTTCTCTGGGGAAAGGCCATCGTTCATATCCTACAAACTGTGGCCCAGAGTGGCCGGCTGCCTGCTGAAATTCCGCACGGATCAGGATACCTCCCAGATGCAAGGTGCCCCACGGGAAACTGTGGCTGGTTTGACAGTGCCAAGTGCCTCCTGCCAACTGACATCAAGAACCTGGCCTGGTGACTTTTGTTTCTCTGGGGAAAGGCCATGGTTGGTATGATGAGCCTCCTGTCCTGGAGTGGCCGTCTGCCTGCTAAAATTCTGGACGGACCAGGATGCCGCCAAGATGCAAGGTGCCCCCAGAGGCAACTGTGGCTGGTTTGACAGTGCCAAGTGTTTCCTGCAAACTGACATCAGAAACCTGGCCTGGTGATTTTCTTTCCCAGGGGAAAGGCCATGGTTCATGTCCAGGGCCCGGTGGCTCACAGTTGCCTGCTGCCTGCTGAAATTCCGCACGGATCCGGATACCTCCCAGATGCAAGGTGCCCCCACAGGCAACTTTGGCTGGTTTGACAGTGCCAAGTGCGTCCTGCAAATTGACATCAGGAACCTGGCCTGGTGAGTTTTCTTTCTCTGGGGAAAGGCTATTATTCTTGTTCAGAGCCCGGTGGCTCGGAGTGGCCAGCTGACTGCTGAAATTCCGCATGGATCAGGATACCTCCCAGGTTCAAGGTGCCGCCACAGGCAACTGTGGCTGGTTTGACAGTGCCAAGCGCCTCCTGCCAACTGACATCAGGAACCTGGCCAGGTGACTTTTGTTTCTCATGGGAAGTGCCATCGTTCGTGTCCCGTACCCGGAGGCCAGGAGTGGCCGGCTGCCTGCTGAAATTCCGAACGGATCAGGATACTGCCCAGATGCAATGTGCTCCCACAGGCAACTGTGGCTGGTTTGACAGTGCCAAGTGCCTCCTGCAAACTGACATCAGGAACCTGGCCTGGTGACTTTTGTTTCTCAGGGGAAAGTCCATGGTTTATATCCTGGACCAGTTGGACCGCAGGGACCGGCTGCTTGCTGAAATTCCGAAAGCACCAGGATGCCTCCCAGATGCAAGGTGTCCCCACAGGTAATTGTGTCTGGTTTGAGAGTGCCATGTGCCTCCTGCAAACTGACATCGGAAAGCTGGGCTGGTCACTTTGCTTTCTCTGGGGAAAGGCCACGATTCATGTCCAAGGCCTTGCGGCCCGGAGTGGCCCGCTGCCTGCTGAAATTCCGCACGGATCAGGATACCTCCCAGACCGAAACTAAAACCATAGGCAACTGTGGCTGGTTTGACAGTGCCAAGCGCCTCCTGCCAACTGACATCAGGAACCTGGCCTGGTAAGTTTTGTTTCTCTGGGGAAAGGCCATCGTTCTTGTCCGGAGCCAGTTGGCCCGGAGTGGCCGACTGCCTGCTGAAATTCCGCACGGATCAGGATATCTCCCAGATGCAAGGTGCCCCCACAGGCACCTGTGGCTGGTTTGACAGTGCCAAGTGCCTCCTGCAAACTGACATCAGGAACCTGGCCGGGTGACTTTTGTTTCTCCGGGGAAAGGCCATCGTTCCTCTCCAGGGCCCGGTGGCTCGTGTGGGCGGATACCTGCTAAAATTCCGCACAGATCAGGATACCTCCCAGATGGAAGGTGCCCACCCAGGCAACTGTGGCTGGTTTGACAGTGCCAAGTGCCTCCTGCAAACTGACATCAGGAACCTGGCCTGGTGATTTTTCTTTGTCTGGGGAAAGGCCATTGTACGTGTCCAGGGCCTGTGGCCCGTAGTGGTTGGCCCCCTGCTGAAATTCCGAACGGATCAGGATACCTCCCAGACCGATAGTACCACCTCAGGCAACTGTGGCTGGTTTGACAGTGCCAAGTGCCTCCTGCAAACTGACATCAGGAACCTGGCCGGGTGACTTTTGTTTCTCTGGGGAAAGGCCGTGGTTAATGTACAGGGCCAGGTGTCCTGAGTGGCCGGCTGCCTGCTGAAATTCCGCACGGATCAGGATACCTCCCAGATGGAAAGTGGCCCCACAGGCAACTGTGGCTGGTTTGACAGTGCCAAGTGCCTCCTGCAAACTGACATCAGGAACCTGGCCTGGTGACTTTTGTTTCTCTGCGGAAAAGCCATCATTCTTCTCCAGTGCCCGTTGGCCCGGAGTGGACGGGTGCCTGCTCAAATTCCGCACGGATCAGGATACCTCCCAGATGGAAAGTACCACCACAGGCAACTGTGGCTGGTTTGACAGTGCCAAGTGCCTCCTGCAAACTGACATCAGGAACCTGGCCTGGTGACTTTTGTTTCTCTGGGGAAAGGCCATCGTTCATATCCTACAAACTGTGGCCCAGAGTGGCCGGCTGCCTGCTGAAATTCCGCACGGATCAGGATACCTCCCAGATGCAAGGTGCCCCACGGGAAACTGTGGCTGGTTTGACAGTGCCAAGTGCCTCCTGCCAACTGACATCAAGAACCTGGCCTGGTGACTTTTGTTTCTCTGGGGAAAGGCCATGGTTGGTATGATGAGCCTCCTGTCCTGGAGTGGCCGTCTGCCTGCTAAAATTCTGGACGGACCAGGATGCCGCCAAGATGCAAGGTGCCCCCAGAGGCAACTGTGGCTGGTTTGACAGTGCCAAGTGTTTCCTGCAAACTGACATCAGAAACCTGGCCTGGTGATTTTCTTTCCCAGGGGAAAGGCCATGGTTCATGTCCAGGGCCCGGTGGCTCGCAGTTGCCTGCTGCCTGCTGAAATTCCGCACGGATCCGGATACCTCCCAGATGCAAGGTGCCCCCACAGGCAACTTTGGCTGGTTTGACAGTGCCAAGTGCCTCCTGCAAATTGACATCAGGAACCTGGCCTGGTGAGTTTTCTTTCTCTGGGGAAAGGCTATTATTCTTGTTCAGAGCCCGGTGGCTCGGAGTGGCCAGCTGACTGCTGAAATTCCGCATGGATCAGGATACCTCCCAGGTTCAAGGTGCCGCCACAGGCAACTGTGGCTGGTTTGACAGTGCCAAGCGCCTCCTGCCAACTGACATCAGGAACCTGGCCAGGTGACTTTTGTTTCTCATGGGAAGTGCCATCGTTCGTGTCCCGTACCCGGAGGCCAGGAGTGGCCGGCTGCCTGCTGAAATTCCGAACGGATCAGGATACTGCCCAGATGCAATGTGCTCCCACAGGCAACTGTGGCTGGTTTGACAGTGCCAAGTGCCTCCTGCAAACTGACATCAGGAACCTGGCCTGGTGACTTTTGTTTCTCAGGGGAAAGTCCATGGTTTATATCCTGGACCAGTTGGACCGCAGGGACCGGCTGCTTGCTGAAATTCCGAAAGCACCAGGATGCCTCCCAGATGCAAGGTGTCCCCACAGGTAATTGTGTCTGGTTTGAGAGTGCCATGTGCCTCCTGCAAACTGACATCGGAAAGCTGGGCTGGTCACTTTGGTTTCTCTGGGGAAAGGCCACGATTCATGTCCAGGGCCTTGCGGCCCGGAGTGGCCCGCTGCCTGCTGAAATTCCGCACGGATCAGGATACCTCCCAGACCGAAACTAAAACCATAGGCAACTGTGGCTGGTTTGACAGTGCCAAGCGCCTCCTGCCAACTGACATCAGGAACCTGGCCTGGTAAGTTTTGTTTCTCTGGAGAAAGGCCATCGTTCTTGTCCGGAGCCAGTTGGCCCGGAGTGGACGGGTGCCTGCTCAAATTCCGCACGGATCAGGATACCTCCCAGATGGAAAGTGGCCCCACAGGCAACTGTGGCTGGTTTGACAGTGCCAAGTGCCTCCTGCAAACTGACATCAGGAACCTGGCCTGGTGACTTTTGTTTCCCAGGGGAAAAGCCATCATTCTTCTCCAGTGCCCGTTGGCCCGGAGTGGACGGGTGCCTGCTCAAATTCCGCACGGATCAGGATACCTCCCAGATGGAATGTACCACCACAGGCAACTGTGGCTGGTTTGACAGTGCCAAGTGCCTCCTGCAAACTGACATCCGGAGCCTGGCCTGGTGTCTTTTGTTTCTCAGGGGAAAGGCTTTCGCTCCTATCCATGGACGGGTGGCCAATAGTGGCTGGCTGCCTGCTGAAATTCCGCAAGGTTGAAGATACCTCCCAGATGGAAAGTACCACCACAGGCAACTGTGGCTGGTTTGACAGTGCCAAGTGCCTCCTGCAAACTGACATCAGGAACCTGGCCTGGTGACTTTTGTTTCTCAGGGGAAAGGTCATCGTTCGTGTCCAGTGCCCGGTGGCCTGGAGTGGCCAGCTGCCTGTTGAAATTCCGCACGGATGAGGATAACTCCCAGATGAAAGGAGCCCCCAGAGGCAACTGTGGCTGGTTTGACAGTGCCAAGTGCCTCCTGCAAACTGACATCAGGAACCTGGCCTGGTGACTTTTGTTTCTCTGGGGAAAGGCCATGGTTCATGTCCACGGCCTGGTGGCCCGGAGTGTCCGGCTGCCTGCTGAAATTCCGCATGGATCAGGATGCCGCCGAGATGCAAGGTGCCCCACAGGCACCTGTGGCTGGTTTGACAGTGCCAAGTGCTTCCTGCAAACTGACATCAGAAACCTGGCCTGGTGATTTTCTTTCTCCGGGGAAAGGCCATGGTTCATGTCCAGGGCCCGGTGGCCCGTACTTGCCTGCTGCCTGCTGAAATTCCGAACGGATCAGGATACCTCCCAGATGTAAGGTGCCACCACAGGCAACTGTGGCTGGTTTGACAGTGCCAAGTGCCTCCTGCAAACTGACATCAGGAACCTGGCCTGGTGACTTTTGTTTCTCTGGGGAAAGGCCATCATTCTTGTTCAGAGCCCAGTGGCCCGGAGTGGCCGGCTGCCTGCTGAATTTCCGCACGGATCAGGATAGCTCCCAGATGCAATGTGCCGCCACAGGCAACTGTGGCAGGTTTGACAGTGCCAAGTGCCTCCTGCAAACTGACATCAGGAACCTGGCCTGGTGACATTTATTTCTCTGGGGAAAGGCCATTGTACGTGTCCAAGGCCTAGTGGCCCAGAGTGGCCGGCTGCTTGCTGGAATTCTGCATGGATCAGGATGCCGCGGAGATGCAAGGTGCCCCCACAGGCACCTCTGGCTGGTTTGACAGTGCCAAGTGCCTCCTGCAAACTGACATCAGGAACCTGGCCTGGTGACTTTTGTTTTTCTGGGGAAAGGCCATCGTTCATATCCTGCAAACTGTGGCCCATAGTGGCCGGCTGCCTGCTGAAATTCCGCACGGATCAGGATACCTCCCAGATGCAAGGCGCCCCACGGGAAACTGTGGCTGGTTTGACAGTGCCAAGTGCCTCCTGCCAACTGACATCAAGAACCTGGCCTGGTGACTTTTGTTTCTCTGGGGAAAGGCCATGGTTGGTATCCTGAGCCTGGTGTCCTGGAGTGGCCGTCTGCCTGCTAAAATTCTGGACGGACCAGGATGCCGCCAAGATGCAAGGTGCCCCCACAGGCAACTGTGGCTGGTTTGACAGTGCCAAGTGTTTCCTGCAAACTGACATCAGAAACCTGGCCTGGTGATTTTCTTTCTCAGGGGAAAGGCCATGGTTCATGTCCAGGGCCCGGTGGCTCGGAGTGGCCAGCTGACTGCTGAAATTCCGCATGGATCAGGATACCTCCCAGATGCAAGGTGCCCCACGGGAAACTGTGGCTGGTTTGACAGTGCCAAGTGCCTCCTGCAAACTGACATCAGGAACCTGGCCTGGTGACTTTTATTTCTCTGGGGAAAGGCCATCGTTCCTCTCCAGGGCCCGTAGTCCGGAGTGGCCGGCTGCCTGCTGAAATTCCTCATGGATCAGGATGCCTCCCACATGAAAGGTGCCCCCACAGGCAACTACGTCTGATTTGACAGTGCCATGTGCCTCCTGCAAACTGATATCAGGAACCTGGCCTGGTGATTTTTCTTTGTCTGGTGAAAGGCCATTGTACCTGTCCAGAGCCTGGTGGCCCGGAGTGGCCGGCTGCCTGCTGAAATTCCAAACGGATCACAATTCCTCCCAGAGCGAAAGTACCACCACAGGCAACTGTGGCTGGTTTGACAGTGCCAAGCGCCTCCTGCCAACTGACATCAGCAACCTTGCCAGGTGACTTTTGGTTCTCTGGGGAAAGGCCATCGTTCGTGTCCAGGGCCGGGTGTCCCTGGGTGTCCGGCTGCCTGCTGAAATTCCGAACGGATCAGGATACTGCCCAGATGCAATGTGCTCCCACAGGCAACTGTGGCTGGTTTGACAGTGCCAAGTGCCTCCTGCAAACTGACATCAGGAACCTGGCCTGGTGACTTTTGTTTCTCAGGGGAAAGTCCATGGTTTATATCCTGGACCAGTTGGACCGCAGGGACCGGCTGCTTGCTGAAATTCCGAAAGCACCAGGATGCCTCCCAGATGCAAGGTGTCCCCACAGGTAATTGTGTCTGGTTTGAGAGTGCCATGTGCCTCCTGCAAACTGACATCGGAAAGCTGGGCTGGTCACTTTGGTTTCTCTGGGGAAAGGCCATCGTTCTTGTCCGGAGCCCGCCAGCCCGGAGTGGCCGGCTGCCTGCTGAAATTCTGCATGGATCAGGATGCCGCCGAGATGCAAGGTGCCCCACAGGCACCTGTGGCTGGTTTGACAGTGCCAAGTGCTTCCTGCAAACTGACATCAGAAACCTGGCCTGGTGATTTTCTTTCTCCGGGGAAAGGCCATGGTTCATGTCCAGGGCCCGGTGGCCCGTACTTGCCTGCTGCCTTCTGAAATTCCACACGGATCAGGATACCTCCCAGATGTAAGGTGCCACCACAGGCAAATGTGGCTGGTTTGACAGTGCCAAGTGCCTCCTGCCAACTCTCATCAGGAACCTGGCCCTGTGAGTTTTGTTTCTCTGGGGAAAGGCCATCATTCTTGTTCAGAGCCCAGTGGCCCAGAGTGGCCGGCTGCCTGCTGAATTTCCGCACGGATCAGGATAGCTCCCAGATTCAAGGTGCCGCCACAGGCAACTGCGGCAGGTTTGACAGTGCCAAGTGCCTCCTGCAAACTGACATCAGGAACCTGGCCTGGTGACTTTTGTTTCTCTGGGGAAAGGCCATGGTTGGTATCCTGAGCCTCGTGTCCTGGAGTGGCCGTCTGCCTGCTAAAATTCTGGACGGACCAGGATGCCGCCAAGATGCAAGGTGCCCCCAGAGGCAACTGTGGCTGGTTTGACAGTGCCAAGTGCTTCCTGCAAACTGACATCAGAAACCTGGCCTGGTGATTTTCTTTCCCAGGGGAAAGGCCATGGTTCATGTCCAGGGCCCGGTGGCTCGCAGTTGCCTGCTGCCTGCTGAAATTCCACACGGATCCGGATACCTCCCTGATGCAAGTTGCCCCCACCGGCAACTGTGGCTGGTTTGACAGTGCCATGTGCCTCCTGCAAACTGACATCTGGAACCTGGCCTGGTGACTTTTGTTTCCCAGGGGAAAGGCCATAGATGATGTCCAGTGCCCCCTGGCCTGGAGTGGCCGACTGCCTGCTGAAATTCCGCACGGATCAGGATATCTCCAAGATGCAAGGTGCCCCCACAGGCACCTGTGGCTGGTTTGACAGTGCCAAGTGCCTCCTGCAAACTGACATCAGGAACCTGGCCTGGTGACTTTTGTTTCTCTGGGGAAAGGCCATCGTTCCTCTCCAGGGCCCGGTGGCTCGAGTGGGCGGATACCTGCCAAAATTCCGCACAGATCAGGATACCTCCCAGATGGAAGGTGCCCGCCCAGGCAACTGTGGCTGGTTTGACAGTGCCAAGTGCCTCCTGCAAACTGACATCAGGAACCTGGCCTGGTGATTTTTCTTTGTCTGGGGAAAGGCCATTGTACGTGTCCAGGGCCTGTGGCCCGTAGTGGCTGGCCCCCTTCTGAATTTCCGAACGGATCAGGATACCTCCCAGACCGATAGTACCACCTCAGGCAACTGTGGCTGGTTTGACAGTGCCAAGTGCCTCCTGCAAACTGACATCAGGAACCTGGCCGGGTGACTTTTGTTTCTCTGGGGAAAGGCCGTGGTTAATGTACAGGGCCGGGTGTCCTGAGTGGCCGGCTGCCTGCTGAAATTCCGCACGGATCAGGATACCTCCCAGATGGAAAGTGGCCCCACAGGCAACTGTGGCTGGTTTGACAGTGCCAAGTGCCTCCTGCAAACTGACATCAGGAACCTGGCCTGGTGACTTTTGTTTCTCTGGGGAAAAGCCATCATTCTTCTCCAGTGCTCGTTGGCCCGGAGTGGACGGGTGCCTGCTCAAATTCCGCACGGATCAGGATACCTCCCAGATGGAAAGTACCACCACAGGCAACTGTGGCTGGTTTGACAGTGCCAAGTGCCTCCTGCAAACTGACATCAGGAGCCTGGCCTGGTGTCTTTTGTTTCTCAGGGGAAAGGCTTTCGTTCCTATCCATGGACGGCTGGCCAATAGTGGCTGGCTGTCTGCTGAAATTCCGCACGGTTGAAGATACCTCCCAGATGGAAAGTACCACCACAGGCAACTGTGGCTGGTTTGACAGTGCCAAGTGCTTCCTGCAAAGTGACATCAGAAACCTGGCCTGGTGATTTTCTTTCTCAGGGGAAAGGCCATGGCTCATGTCCAGGGCCCGGTGGCCCCTACTTCCCTGCTGCCTGCTGAAATTCCACACGGATCAGGATACCTCCCAGAGGTAAGGTGCCACCACAGGCAACTGTGGCTGGTTTGACAGTGCCAAGTGCCTCCTGCAAACTGACATCAGGAACCTGGCCTTGTGAGTTTTGTTTCTCTGGGGAAAGGCCATCATTCTTGTTCAGAGCCCAGTGGCCCGGAGTGGCCGGCTGGCTGCTGAAATTCCGCACGGATCAGGATACCTCCCAGATTCAAGGTGCCGCCACAGGCAACTGTGGCTGGCTTGAGAGTGCCAAGTGCCTCCTGCAAACTGACATCAGGAACCTGGCCTGGTGACTGTTGTTTCTCTGGGGAAAGGCCATCATTCTTTTCCGGGGCCCGCCGGCCCGGAGTGGCCGGCTGCCTTCTGAAATTCCACACGGTTGAGGATACCTCCCAGATGCAAGGTGGACCCACAGACAACTGTGGCTGGTTTGACAGTGCCAAGTGCCTCCTGCAAACTGACATCAGGAACCTGGCCTGGTGACTTTTGTTTCTCTGGGGAAAGGCCATGGTTCTTGTCCACGGCCTGGTGGCCCGGAGTGTCCGGCTGCCTCCTGAAATTCCGCATGGATCAGAATGCCTCCAGGATGAAAAGTGCCCCCATAGGCAACTGTGGCTGGTTTGACAGTGCCAAGTGCCTCCTCCAAACAGACATCAGGAACCTGGCCTGGTAAGTTTTGTTTCTCTGGGGAAAGGCCATCGTTCTTGTCCGGGTTCCGCCGGCCCGGAGTCGCCGGCTGTCTGCTGAAATTCCACACGGTTGAGGCTACCTCCCAGATGCAAGGCACCCCCACAGGCAACTGTGGCTGGTTTGACAGTGCCATGTGCCTCCTGCAAACTGACATCAGGAACCTGACCTGGTGACTTTCGCTTGTCTGGGGAAAGTCCATAGATGATGTCCAGTGCCCCCTGGCCCGGAGTGGCCGACTGCCTGCTGAAATTCCGCACGGATCAGGATACCTCCCAGATGCAAGGTGCCCCCACAGGCAACTGTGGCTTGTTTGACAGTGCCAAGTGCCTCCTGCAAACTGACATCAGGAACCTGGCCTGGTGAGTTTTGTTTCTCTGGGGAAAGGTCATGGTTCATATCCTGGACCCGTAGTCCAGGAGTGGCCGGCTGCCTGCTGAAATTCTGAAAGGATTACGATGCCGCCCTGATGCAAGGTACCACCACAGGAAACTGTGGCAGGTTTGACAGTGCCAAGTGCCTCCTGCAAACTGACATCAGGAACCTGACCTGGTAAGTTTTGTTTCTCTGGGGAAAGGCCATCGTTCCTGTCCGGGGCCCGCTGGCCCGGAGTGGCCGGCTGCCTTCTGAAATTCCACACGGTTGAGGATACCTCCTAGATGCAAGGTGGCCCCACAGGCAACTGTGGCTGGTTTGACAGTGCCAAGTGCCTCCTGCAAACTGACATCAGGAACCTGGCCTGGTAACTTTTGTTTCTCTGGGGAAAGGCCATGGTTCTTGTCCACGGCCTGGTGGCCCGGAGTGTCCGGCTGCCTCCTGAAATTCCGCATGGATCAGAATGCCTCCCAGATGAAAAGTGCCCCCATAGGCAACTGTGGCTGGTTTGACAGTGCCAAGTGCCTCCTGCAAACTGACATCAGGAACCTGACCTGGTAACTTTTGTTTCTCTGGGGAAAGGCCATCGTTCTTCTCCGGGGCCGCCGGCCCGGAGTGGCTGGCTGTCTGCTGAAATTCCACAGGGTTAAGGCTACCTCCCAGATGCAAGGCGCCCCCACAGGCAACTGTGGCTGGTTTGACAGTGCCATGTGCCTCCTGCAAACTGACATCAGGAACCTGGCCTGGTGACTTTTGTTTCTCTGGGGAAAGGCCATGGTTCGTATCCTGGATACGTAGGACCGGAGAGGCCGGCTGCCTGTTGAAATTCCTCACGGATCAGGATGCCGCCGAGATGCAAGGTGCCCCACGGGAAACTGCGGCTGGTTTGACAGTGCCAAGTGCCTCCTGCCAACTGACATCAGCAACCTTGCCAGGTGACTTTTGTTTCTCTGGGGAAAGGCCATCGTTCGTGTCCAGGGCCGGGTGTCCCTGGGTGTCCGGCTGCCTGCTGAAATTCCGAACGGATCAGGATACCGCCCAGATGCAATGTGCCCCCACAGGCAACTGTGGCTGGTTTGACAGTGCCAAGTGCCTCCTGCAAACTGACATCAGGAACCTGGCCTGGTGACTTTTGTTTCTCAGGGGAAAGTCCATGGTTTATATCCTGGACCAGTTGGACCGCAGGGACCGGCTGCTTGCTGAAATTCCGAAAGCACCAGGATGCCTCCCAGATGCAAGGTGTCCCCACAGGTAATTGTGTCTGGTTTGAGAGTGCCATGTGCCTCCTGCAAACTGACATCGGAAAGCTGGGCTGGTCACTTTGGTTTCTCTGGGGAAAGGCCACGATTCATGTCCAGGGCCTTGCGGCCCGGAGTGGCCCGCTGCCTGCTGAAATTCCGCACGGATCAGGATACCTCCCAGACCGAAACTAAAACCATAGGCAACTGTGGCTGGTTTGACAGTGCCAAGTGCCTCCAGCAAACTGACATCAGGAACCTGGCCTGGTAAGTTTTGTTTCTCTGGGGAAAGGCCATCGTTCTTGTCCGGAGCCCGCCAGCCCGGAGTGGCCGGCTGCATGCTGAAATTCTGCATGGATCAGGATGCCGCCGAGATGCAAGGTGCCCCACAGGCACCTGTGGCTGGTTTGACAGTGCCAAGTGCTTCCTGCAAACTGACATCAGAAACCTGGCCTGGTGATTTTCTTTCTCCGGGGAAAAGCCATGGTTCATGTCCAGGGCCCGGTGGCCCGTACTTGCCTGCTGCCTTCTGAAATTCCACACGGATCAGGATACCTCCCAGATGTAAGGTGCCACCACAGGCAAATGTGGCTGGTTTGACAGTGCCAAGTGCCTCCTGCAAACTGACATCAGGAACCTGGCCTTGTGAGTTTTGTTTCTCTGGGGAAAGGCCATCGTTCTTGTTCAGAGCCCAGTGGCCCGGAGTGTCCGGCTGCCTGCTGAATTTCCGCACGGATCAGGATAGCTCCCAGATTCAAGGTGCCGCCACAGGCAACTGTGGCATGTTTGACAGTGCCAAGTGCCTCCTGCAAACTGACATCAGGAACCTGGCCTGGTGACATTTATTTCTCTGGGGAAAGGCCATTGTACGTGTCCAAGGCCTAGTGGCCCAGAGTGGCCGGCTGCTTGCTGGAATTCTGCATGGATCAGGATGCCGCCGAGATGCAAGGTGCCCCCACAGGCACCTGTGGCTGGTTTGACAGTGCCAAGTGCCTCCTGCAAACTGACATCAGGAACCTGGCCTGGTGACTTTTGTTTCTCTGGGGAAAGGCCATCGTTCATATCCTACAAACTGTGGCCCAGAGTGGCCGGCTGCCTGCTGAAATTCCGCACGGATCAGGATACCTCCCAGATGCAAGGTGCCCCACGGGAAACTGTGGCTGGTTTGACAGTGCCAAGTGCCTCCTGCCAACTGACATCAAGAACCTGGCCTGGTGACTTTTGTTTCTCTGGGGAAAGGCCATGGTTGGTATCCTGAGCCTGGTGTCCTGGAGTGGCCGTCTGCCTGCTAAAATTCTGGACGGACCAGGATGCCGCCAAGATGCAAGGTGCCCCCAGAGGCAACTGTGGCTGGTTTGACAGTGCCAAGTGCTTCCTGCAAACTGACATCAGAAACCTGGCCTGGTGATTTTCTTTCCCAGGGGAAAGGCCATGGTTCATGTCCAGGGCCCGGTGGCTCGCAGTTGCCTGCTGCCTGCTGAAATTCCACACGGATCCGGATACCTCCCAGATGCAAGGTGCCCCCACAGGCAACTTTGGCTGGTTTGACAGTGCCAAGTGCCTCCTGCAAATTGACATCAGGAACCTGGCCTGGTGACTTTTGTTTCTCTGGGGAAAGGCTATTATTCTTGTTCAGAGCCCGGTGGCTGGGAGTGGCCAGCTGACTGCTGAAATTCCGCATGGATCAGGATACCTCCCAGGTTCAAGGTGCCGCCACAGGCAACTGTGGCTGGTTTGACAGTGCCAAGCGCCTCCTGCCAACTGACATCAGGAACCTGGCCTGGTGACTTTTGTTTCTCATGGGAAGTGCCATCGTTCGTGTCCCGTACCCGGAGGCCAGGAGTGGCCGGCTACCTGCTGAAATTCCGAACGGATCAGGATGCTGCCCAGATGCAATGTGCCCCCACAGGCAACTGTGGCTGGTTTGACAGCGCCAAGTGCCTCCTGCAAACTGACATCAGGAACCTGGCCTGGTGACTTTTGTTTCTCAGGGGAAAGTCCATGGTTTATATCCTGGACCAGTTGGACCGCAGGGACCGGCTGCTTGCTGAAATTCCGAAAGCACCAGGATGCCTCCCAGATGCAAGGTGTCCCCACAGGTAATTGTGTCTGGTTTGAGAGTGCCATGTGCCTCCTGCAAACTGACATCGGAAAGCTGGGCTGGTCACTTTGGTTTCTCTGGGGAAAGGCCACGATTCATGTCCAGGGCCTTGCGGCCCGGAGTGGCCCGTTGCCTGCTGAAATTCCGCACGGATCAGGATACCTCCCAGACCGAAACTAAAACCATAGGCAACTGTGGCTGGTTTGATAGTGCCAAGTGCCTCCAGCAAACTGACATCAGGAACCTGGCCTGGTAAGTTTTGTTTCTCTGGGGAAAGGCCATCGTTCTTGTCCGGAGCCCGTTGGCCCGGAGTGGACGGGTGCCTGCTCAAATTCCGCACGTATCAGGATGCCTCCCTGATGGAAAGTGGCCCCACAGGCAACTGTGGCTGGTTTGACAGTGCCAAGTGCCTCCTGCAAACTGACATCAGGAACCTGGCCTGGTGACTTTTGTTTCTCTGGGGAAAAGCCATCATTCTTCTCCAGTGCCCGTTGGCCCGGAGTGGACGGGTGCCTGCTCAAATTCCGCACGGATCAGGATACCTCCCAGATGGAATGTACCACCACAGGCAACTGTGGCTGGTTTGACAGTGCCAAGTGCCTCCTGCAAACTGACATCCGGAGCCTGGCCTGGTGTCTTTTGTTTCTCAGGGGAAAGGCTTTCGTTCCTATCCATGGAAGGGTGGCCAATAGTGGCTGGCTGCCTGCTGAAATTCCGCAAGGTTGAGGATACCTCCCAGATGGAAAGTACCACCACAGGCAACTGTGGCTGGTTTGACAGTGCCAAGTGCCTCCTGCAAACTGACATCAGGAACCTGGCCTGGTGACTTTTCTTTCTCAGGGGAACGGTCATCGTTCGTGTCCAGTGCCCGGTGGCCTGGAGTGGCCAGCCGCCTGTTGAAATTCCGCACGGATGAGGATAACTCCCAGATGAAAGGAGCCCCCAGAGGCAACTGTGGCTGGTTTGACAGTGCCAAGTGCCTCCTGCAAACTGACATCAGGAACCTGGCCTGGTGACTTTTGTTTCTCTGGGGAAAGGCCATGGTTCATGTCCACGGCCTGGTGGCCCGGAGTGTCCGGCTGCCTGCTGAAATTCTGCATGGATCAGGATGCCGCCGAGATGCAAGGTGCCCCACAGGCACCTGTGGCTGGTTTGACAGTGCCAAGTGCTTCCTGCAAACTGACATCAGAAACCTGGCCTGGTGATTTTCTTTCCCAGGGGAAAGGCCATGGTTCATGTCCAGGGCCCGGTGGCTCGCAGTTGCCTGCTGCCTGCTGAAATTCCACACGGATCCGGATACCTCCCAGATGCAAGGTGCCCCCACAGGCAACTTTGGCTGGTTTGACAGTGCCAAGTGCCTCCTGCAAATTGACATCAGGAACCTGGCCTGGTGACTTTTGTTTCTCTGGGGAAAGGCTATTATTCTTGTTCAGAGCCCGGTGGCTGGGAGTGGCCAGCTGACTGCTGAAATTCCGCATGGATCAGGATACCTCCCAGGTTCAAGGTGCCGCCACAGGCAACTGTGGCTGGTTTGACAGTGCCAAGCGCCTCCTGCCAACTGACATCAGGAACCTGGCCTGGTGACTTTTGTTTCTCATGGGAAGTGCCATCGTTCGTGTCCCGTACCCGGAGGCCAGGAGTGGCCGGCTACCTGCTGAAATTCCGAACGGATCAGGATGCTGCCCAGATGCAATGTGCCCCCACAGGCAACTGTGGCTGGTTTGACAGCGCCAAGTGCCTCCTGCAAACTGACATCAGGAACCTGGCCTGGTGACTTTTGTTTCTCAGGGGAAAGTCCATGGTTTATATCCTGGACCAGTTGGACCGCAGGGACCGGCTGCTTGCTGAAATTCCGAAAGCACCAGGATGCCTCCCAGATGCAAGGTGTCCCCACAGGTAATTGTGTCTGGTTTGAGAGTGCCATGTGCCTCCTGCAAACTGACATCGGAAAGCTGGGCTGGTCACTTTGGTTTCTCTGGGGAAAGGCCACGATTCATGTCCAGGGCCTTGCGGCCCGGAGTGGCCCGCTGCCTGCTGAAATTCCGCACGGATCAGGATACCTCCCAGACCGAAACTAAAACCATAGGCAACTGTGGCTGGTTTGATAGTGCCAAGTGCCTCCAGCAAACTGACATCAGGAACCTGGCCTGGTAAGTTTTGTTTCTCTGGGGAAAGGCCATCGTTCTTGTCCGGAGCCCGTTGGCCCGGAGTGGACGGGTGCCTGCTCAAATTCCGCACGTATCAGGATGCCTCCCTGATGGAAAGTGGCCCCACAGGCAACTGTGGCTGGTTTGACAGTGCCAAGTGCCTCCTGCAAACTGACATCAGGAACCTGGCCTGGTGACTTTTGTTTCTCTGGGGAAAAGCCATCATTCTTCTCCAGTGCCCGTTGGCCCGGAGTGGACGGGTGCCTGCTCAAATTCCGCACGGATCAGGATACCTCCCAGATGGAATGTACCACCACAGGCAACTGTGGCTGGTTTGACAGTGCCAAGTGCCTCCTGCAAACTGACATCCGGAGCCTGGCCTGGTGTCTTTTGTTTCTCAGGGGAAAGGCTTTCGTTCCTATCCATGGAAGGGTGGCCAATAGTGGCTGGCTGCCTGCTGAAATTCCGCAAGGTTGAGGATACCTCCCAGATGGAAAGTACCACCACAGGCAACTGTGGCTGGTTTGACAGTGCCAAGTGCCTCCTGCAAACTGACATCAGGAACCTGGCCTGGTGACTTTTCTTTCTCAGGGGAACGGTCATCGTTCGTGTCCAGTGCCCGGTGGCCTGGAGTGGCCAGCCGCCTGTTGAAATTCCGCACGGATGAGGATAACTCCCAGATGAAAGGAGCCCCCAGAGGCAACTGTGGCTGGTTTGACAGTGCCAAGTGCCTCCTGCAAACTGACATCAGGAACCTGGCCTGGTGACTTTTGTTTCTCTGGGGAAAGGCCATGGTTCATGTCCACGGCCTGGTGGCCCGGAGTGTCCGGCTGCCTGCTGAAATTCTGCATGGATCAGGATGCCGCCGAGATGCAAGGTGCCCCACAGGCACCTGTGGCTGGTTTGACAGTGCCAAGTGCTTCCTGCAAACTGACATCAGAAACCTGCCCTGGTGATTTTCTTTCTCCGGGGAAAGGCCATGGTTCATGTCCAGGTCCCGGTGGCCCGTACTTGCCTGCTGCCTTCTGAAATTCCACACGGATCAGGATACCTCCCAGATGTAAGGTGCCACCACAGGCACCTGTGGCTGGTTTGACAGTGCCAAGTGCCTCCTGCAAACTGACATCAGGAACCTGGCCTGGTGACTTTTGTTTCTCTGGGGAAAGGCCATCGTTCATATCCTACAAACTGTGGCCCAGAGTGGCCGGCTGCCTGCTGAAATTCCGCACGGATCAGGATACCTCCCAGATGCAAGGTGCCCCACGGGAAACTGTGGCTGGTTTAACAGTGCCAAGTGCCTCCTGCCAACTGACATCAAGAACCTGGCCTGGTGACTTTTGTTTCTCTGGGGAAAGGCCATGGTTGGTATCCTGAGCCTGGTGTCCTGGAGTGGCCGTCTGCCTGCTAAAATTCTGGATGGACCAGGATGCCGCCAAGATGCAAGGTGCCCCCACAGGCAACTGTGGCTGGTTTGACAGTGCCAAGTGTTTCCTGCAAACTGACATCAGAAACCTGGCCTGGTGATTTTCTTTCTCAGGGGAAAGGCCATGGTTCATGTCCAGGGCCCGGTGGCTCGGAGTGGCCAGCTGACTGCTGAAATTCCGCATGGATCAGGATACCTCCCAGGGATACCTCCCAGGATACCTCCCAGGTTCAAGGTGCGGCCACAGGCAACTGTGGCTGGTTTGACAGTGCCAAGCGCCTCCTGCCAACTGACATCAGGAACCTGGCCTGGTGACTTTTGTTTCTCATGGGAAGTGCCATCATTCGTGTCCCGTACTCGGAGGCCAGGAGTGGCCGGCTGCCTGCTGAAATACCGCACAGATCAGGATAGCTCCCAGATGCAAGGTGCCCCCACAGGCACCTGTGGCTGGTTTGACAGTGCCAAGTGCCTCCTGCAAACTGACATCAGGAACCTGGCCTGGTGATTTTTCTTTGTCTGGGGAAAGGCCATTGTACGTGTCCAGGGCCTGTGGCCCGTAGTGGCCGGCCCCCTGCTGAAATTCCGAACGGATCAGGATACCTCCCAGACCGATAGTACCACCACAGGCAACTGTGGCTGGTTTGACAGTGCCAAGTGCCTCCTGCAAACTGACATCAGGAACCTGGCCTGGTGACTTTTATTTCTCTGGGGAAAGGCCATCGTTCCTCTCCAGGGCCCGTAGTCCGGAGTGGCCGGCTGCCTGCTGAAATTCCTCATGGATCAGGATGCCTCCCACATGAAAGGTGCCCCCACAGGCAACTACGTCTGATTTGACAGTGCCATGTGCCTCCTGCAAACTGATATCAGGAACCTGGCCTGGTGATTTTTCTTTGTCTGGTGAAAGGCCATTGTACCTGTCCAGAGCCTGGTGGCCCGGAGTGGCCGGCTGCCTGCTGAAATTCCAAACGGATCACGATTCCTCCCAGAGCGAAAGTACCACCACAGGCAACTGTGGCTGGTTTGACAGTGCCAAGTGCCTCCTGCCAACTGACATCAGCAACCTTGCCAGGTGACTTTTGGTTCTCTGGGGAAAGGCCATCGTTCGTGTCCAGGGCCAGGTGTCCCTGGGTGTCCGGCTGCCTGCTGAAATTCCGAACGGATCAGGATACTGCCCAGATGCAATGTGCTCCCACAGGCAACTGTGGCTGGTTTGACAGTGCCAAGTGCCTCCTGCAAACTGACATCAGGAACCTGGCCTGGTGACTTTTGTTTCTCAGGGGAAAGTCCATGGTTTATATCCTGGACCAGTTGGACCGCAGGGACCGGCTGCTTGCTGAAATTCCGAAAGCACCAGGATGCCTCCCAGATGCAAGGTGTCCCCACAGGTAATTGTGTCTGGTTTGAGAGTGCCATGTGCCTCCTGCAAACTGACATCGGAAAGCTGGGCTGGTCACTTTGGTTTCTCTGGGGAAAGGCCACGATTCATGTCCAGGGCCTTGCGGCCCGGAGTGGCCCGCTGCCTGCTGAAATTCCGCACGGATCAGGATACCTCCCAGACCGAAACTAAAACCATAGGCAACTGTGGCTGGTTTGACAGTGCCAAGTGCCTCCTGCAAACTGACATCAGGAACCTGGCCTGGTGACTTTTGTTTCTCTGGGGAAAGGCCATCGTTCTTGTCCGGAGCCCGCCAGCCCGGAGTGGCCGGCTGCCTGCTGAAATTCTGCATGGATCAGAATGCCGCCGAGATGCAAGGTG
This sequence comes from Passer domesticus, assembly GCF_036417665.1. Lineage (NCBI taxonomy): Eukaryota > Metazoa > Chordata > Aves > Passeriformes > Passeridae > Passer > Passer domesticus. The sequence continues at coordinate 63,286,902 of NC_087474.1, forward strand.
CCCCACAGGCACCTGTGGCTGGTTTGACAGTGCCAAGTGCTTCCTGCAAACTGACATCAGAAACCTGGCCTGGTGATTTTCTTTCTCCGGGGAAAGGCCATGGTTCATGTCCAGGGCCCGGTGGCCCGTACTTGCCTGCTGCCTTCTGAAATTCCACACGGATCAGGATACCTCCCAGATGTAAGGTGCCACCACAGGCAACTGTGGCTGGTTTGACAGTGCCAAGTGCCTCCTGCAAACTGACATCAGGAACCTGGCCTGGTGACATTTATTTCTCTGGGGAAAGGCCATTGTACGTGTCCAAGGCCTAGTGGCCCGGAGTGGCCGGCTGCTTGCTGGAATTCTGCATGGATCAGGATGCCGCCGAGATGCAAGGTGCCCCCACAGGCACCTGTGGCTGGTTTGACAGTGCCAAGTGCCTCCTGCAAACTGACATCAGGAACCTGGCCTGGTGACTTTTGTTTCTCTGGGGAAAGGCCATCGTTCATATCCTACAAACTGTGGCCCAGAGTGGCCGGCTGCCTGCTGAAATTCCGCACGGATCAGGATACCTCCCAGATGCAAGATGCCCCACGGGAAACTGCGGCTGGTTTGACAGTGCCAAGTGCCTCCTGCCAACTGACATCAAGAACCTGGCCTGGTGACTTTTGTTTCTCTGGGGAAAGGCCATGGTTGGTATCCTGAGCCTCGTGTCCTGGAGTGGCCGTCTGCCTGCTAAAATTCTGGACGGACCAGGATGCCGCCAAGATGCAAGGTGCCCCCAGAGGCAACTGTGGCTGGTTTGACAGTGCCAAGTGCTTCCTGCAAACTGACATCAGAAACCTGGCCTGGTGATTTTCTTTCCCAGGGGAAAGGCCATGGTTCATGTCCAGGGCCCGGTGGCTCACAGTTGCCTGCTGCCTGCTGAAATTCCACACGGATCCGGATACCTCCCTGATGCAAGTTGCCCCCACCGGCAACTGTGGCTGGTTTGACAGTGCCATGTGCCTCCTGCAAACTGACATCAGGAACCTGGCCTGGTGACTTTTGTTTCCCAGGGGAAAGGCCATAGATGATGTCCAGTGCCTTCTGGCCTGGAGTGGCCGACTGCCTGCTGAAATTCTGCATGGATCAGGATGCCGCCGAGATGCAAGGTGCCCCACAGGCACCTGTGGCTGGTTTGACAGTGCCAAGTGCTTCCTGCAAACTGACATCAGAAACCTGGCCTGGTGATTTTCTTTCTCCGGGGAAAGGCCATGGTTCATGTCCAGGGCTTGGTGGCCCGTACTTGCCTGCTGCCTGCTGAAATTCCACACGGATCAGGATACCTCCCAGATGTCAGGTGCCACCACAGGCAACTGTGGCTGGTTTGACAGTGCCAAGTGCCTCCTGCAAACTGACATCAGGAACCTGGCCCGGTGACTTTTGTTTCTCTGGGGAAAGGCCATGGTTCATATCCTACAAACTGTGGCCCAGAGTGGCCGGCTGCCTGCTGAAATTCCGCACGGATCAGGATACCTCCCAGATGCAAGGTGCCCCACGGGAAACTGTGGCTGGTTTGACAGTGCCAAGTGCCTCCTGCCAACTGACATCAAGAACCTGGCCTGGTGACTTTTGTTTCTCTGGGGAAAGGCCATGGTTGGTATCCTGAGCCTGGTGTCCTGGAGTGGCCATCTGCCTGCTAAAATTCTGGACGGACCAGAATGCCGCCAACATGCAATGTGCCCCCACAGGCAACTGTGGCTGGTTTGACAGTGCCAAGTGTTTCCTGCAAACTGACATCAGAAACCTGGCCTGGTGATTTTCTTTCTCAGGGGAAAGGCCATGGTTCATGTCCAGGGCCCGGTGGCTCGGAGTGGCCAGCTGACTGCTGAAATTCCACATGGATCAGGATACCTCCCAGGTTCAAGGTGCCGCCACAGGCAACTGTGGCTGGTTTGACAGTGCCAAGCGCCTCCTGCCAACTGACATCAGGAACCTGGCCTGGTGACTTTTGTTTCTCATGGGAAGTGCCATCGTTCGTGTCCCGTACTCGGAGGCCAGGAGTGGCCGGCTGCCTGCTGAAATACCGCACAGATCAGGATAGCTCCCAGATGCAAGGTGCCCCCACAGGCACCTGTGGCTGGTTTGACAGTGCCAAGTGCCTCCTGCAAACTGACATCAGGAACCTGGCCTGGTGATTTTTCTTTGTCTGGGGAAAGGCCATTGTACGTGTCCAGGGCCTGTGGCCCGTAGTGGCCGGCCCCCTGCTGAAATTCCGAACGGATCAGGATACCTCCCAGACCGATAGTACCACCACAGGCAACTGTGGCAGGTTTGACAGTGCCAAGTGCCTCCTGCAAACTGACATCAGGAACCTGGCCTGGTGACTTTTATTTCTCTGGGGAAAGGCCATCGTTCCTCTCCAGGGCCCGTAGTCCGGAGTGGCCGACTGCCTGCTGAAATTCCTCATGGATCAGGATGCCTCCCACATGAAAGGTGCCCCCACAGGCAACTACGTCTGATTTGACAGTGCCATGTGCCTCCTGCAAACTGATATCAGGAACCTGGCCTGGTGATTTTTCTTTGTCTGGTGAAAGGCCATTGTACCTGTCCAGAGCCTGGTGGCCCGGAGTGGCCGGCTGCCTGCTGAAATTCCAAACGGATCACGATTCCTCCCAGAGCGAAAGTACCACCACAGGCAACTGTGGCTGGTTTGACAGTGCCAAGTGCCTCCTGCCAACTGACATCAGCAACCTTGCCAGGTGACTTTTGGTTCTCTGGGGAAAGGCCATCGTTCGTGTCCAGGGCCAGGTGTCCCTGCGTGTCCGGCTGCCTGCTGAAATTCCGAACGGATCAGGATACTGCCCAGATGCAATGTGCTCCCACAGGCAACTGTGGCTGGTTTGACAGTGCCAAGTGCCTCCTGCAAACTGACATCAGGAACCTGGCCTGGTGACTTTTGTTTCTCAGGGGAAAGTCCATGGTTTATATCCTGGACCAGTTGGACCGCAGGGACCGGCTGCTTGCTGAAATTCCGAAAGCACCAGGATGCCTCCCAGATGCAAGGTGTCCCCACAGGTAATTGTGTCTGGTTTGAGAGTGCCATGTGCCTCCTGCAAACTGACATCGGAAAGCTGGGCTGGTCACTTTGGTTTCTCTGGGGAAAGGCCACGATTCATGTCCAGGGCCTTGCGGCCCGGAGTGGCCCGCTGCCTGCTGAAATTCCGCACGGATCAGGATACCTCCCAGACCGAAACTAAAACCATAGGCAACTGTGGCTGGTTTGACAGTGCCAAGTGCCTCCAGCAAACTGACATCAGGAACCTGGCCTGGTGACTTTTGTTTCTCTGGGGAAAGGCCATCGTTCTTGTCCGGAGCCCGCCAGCCCGGAGTGGCCGGCTGCCTGCTGAAATTCTGCATGGATCAGAATGCCGCCGAGATGCAAGGTGCCCCACAGGCACCTGTGGCTGGTTTGACAGTGCCAAGTGCTTCCTGCAAACTGACATCAGAAACCTGGCCTGGTGATTTTCTTTCTCCGGGGAAAGGCCATGGTTCATGTCCAGGGCCCGGTGGCCCGTACTTGCCTGCTGCCTTCTGAAATTCCACACGGATCAGGATACCTCCCAGATGTAAGGTGCCACCACAGGCAACTGTGGCTGGTTTGACAGTGCCAAGTGCCTCCTGCAAACTGACATCAGGAACCTGGCCTGGTGACTTTTGTTTGTCTGGGGAAAAGCCATCATTCTTCTCCCTTGCCCGTTGGCCCGGAGTGGACGGGTGCCTGCTCAAATTCCGCACGGATCAGGATACCTCCCAGATGGAATGTACCACCACAGGCAACTGTGGCTGGTTTGACAGTGCCAAGTGCCTCCTGCAAACTGACATCCGGAGCCTGGCCTGGTGTCTTTTGTTTCTCAGGGGAAAGGCTTTCGCTCCTATCCATGGACGGGTGGCCAATAGTGGCTGGCTGTCTGCTGAAATTCCGCAAGGTTGAAGATACCTCCCAGATGGAAAGTACCACCACAGGCAACTGTGGCTGGTTTGACAGTGCCAAGTGCCTCCTGCAAACTGACATCAGGAACCTGGCCTGGTGACTTTTGTTTCTCAGGGGAAAGGTCATCGTTCGTGTCCAGTGCCCGGTGGCCTGGAGTGGCCAGCCGCCTGTTGAAATTCCGCACGGATGAGGATAACTCCCAGATGAAAGGAGCCCCCAGAGGCAACTGTGGCTGGTTTGACAGTGCCAAGTGCCTCCTGCAAACTGACATCAGGAACCTGGCCTGGTAGGTTTTGTTTCTCTGGGGAAAGGCAATCGTTCTTGTCCGGGGCCCGCCGGCCCGGAGTGGCCGGCTGCCTGCTGAAATTCCACACGGTTGAAGATACCTCCCAGATGCAAGGTGCCCCCACAGGCAACTGTGGCTGGTTTGACAGTGCCATGTGCCTCCTGCAAAATGACATCAGGAACCTGGCCTTGTGACTTTCCTTTCTCTGGGGAAAGACCATGATTCATGTCCAGAGCCTTGCGGCCTGGAGTGGCCGGCTGCCTGCTGGAATTCCGCATGGATCTGGATACCTCCCAGATGAAAAGCGCCCCCACAGGCACCTGTGGCTGGTTTGACAGTGCCAAGTGCCTCCTGCAAACTGACATCAGGAACCTGGCCTGGTGACTTTTGTTTCTCAGGGGAAAGGTCATCGTTCGTGTCCAGTGCCCGGTGGCCTGGAGTGGCCAGCCGCCTGTTGAAATTCCGCACGGATGAGGATAACTCCCAGATGAAAGGAGCCCCCAGAGGCAACTGTGGCTGGTTTGACAGTGCCAAGTGCCTCCTGCAAACTGACATCAGGAACCTGGCCTGGTGACTTTTGTTTCTCTGGGGAAAGGCCATGGTTCATGTCCACGGCCTGGTGGCCCGGAGTGTCCGGCTGCCTGCTGAAATTCCGCATGGATCAGGATGCCGCCGAGATGCAAGGTGCCCCACAGGCACCTGTGGCTGGTTTGACAGTGCCAAGTGCTTCCTGCAAACTGACATCAGGAACCTGGCCTGGTGATTTTTCTTTGTCTTGTGAAAGGCCATTGTAACTGTCCAGAGCCTGGTGGCCCGGAGTGGTCAGCTGCCTGCTGAAATTCCAAACGGATCACGATTCCTCCCAGAGCGAAAGTACCACCACAGGCAACTGTGGCTGGTTTGACAGTGCCAAGTGCCTCCTGCCAACTGACATCAGCAACCTTGCCAGGTGACTTTTGGTTCTCTGGGGAAAGGCCATCGTTCGTGTCCAGGGCCGGGTGTCCCTGGGTGTCCGGCTGCCTGCTGAAATTCCGAACGGATCAGGATACTGCCCAGATGCAATGTGCTCCCACAGGCAACTGTGGCTGGTTTGACAGTGCCAAGTGCCTCCAGCAAACTGACATCAGGAACCTGGCCTGGTAAGTTTTGTTTCTCTGGGGAAAGGCCATCGTTCTTGTCCGGAGCCCGCCAGCCCGGAGTGGCCGGCTGCCTGCTGAAATTCTGCATGGATCAGGATGCCGCCGAGATGCAAGGTGCCCCACAGGCAACTGTGGCTGGTTTGACAGTGCCAAGTGCTTCCTGCAAACTGACATCAGAAACCTGGCCTGGTGATTTTCTTTCTCTGGGGAAAGGCCATGGTTCATGTCCAGTGCCCGGTTGCCCGTACTTGCCTGCTGCCTTCTGAAATTCCACACGGATCAGGATACCTCCCAGATGTAAGGTGCCACCACAGGCAAATGTGGCTGGTTTGACAGTGCCAAGTGCCTCCTGCCAACTCTCATCAGGAACCTGGCCTTGTGAGTTTTGTTTCTCTGGGGAAAGGCCATCATTCTTGTTCAGAGCCCAGTGGCCCAGAGTGGCCGGCTGCCTGCTGAATTTCCGCACGGATCAGGATAGCTCCCAGATTCAAGGTGCCGCCACAGGCAACTGCGGCAGGTTTGACAGTGCCAAGTGCCTCCTGCTAACTGACATCAGGAACCTGGCCTGGTGACATTTATTTCTCTGGGGAAAGGCCATTGTACGTGTCCAAGGCCTAGTGGCCCAGAGTGGCCGGCTGCTTGCTGGAATTCTGCATGGATCAGGATGCCGCCGAGATGCAAGGTGCCCCCACAGGCACCTGTGGCTGGTTTGACAGTGCCAAGTGCCTCCTGCAAACTGACATCAGGAACCTGGCCTGGTGACTTTTGTTTCTCTGGGGAAAGGCCATCGTTCATATCCTACAAACTGTGGCCCAGAGTGGCCGGCTGCCTGCTGAAATTCCGCACGGATCAGGATACCTCCCAGATGCAAGGTGCCCCACGGGAAACTGTGGCTGGTTTGACAGTGCCAAGTGCCTCCTGCCAACTGACATCAAGAACCTGGCCTGGTGACTTTTGTTTCTCTGGGGAAAGGCCATGGTTGGTATCCTGAGCCTGGTGTCCTGGAGTGGCCGTCTGCCTGCTAAAATTCTGGACGGACCAGGATGCCGCCAAGATGCAAGGTGCCCCCAGAGGCAACTGTGGCTGGTTTGACAGTGCCAAGTGCTTCCTGCAAACTGACATCAGAAACCTGGCCTGGTGATTTTCTTTCCCAGGGGAAAGGCCATGGTTCATGTCCAGGGCCCGGTGGCTCGCAGTTGCCTGCTGCCTGCTGAAATTCCACACGGATCCGGATACCTCCCTGATGCAAGTTGCCCCCACCGGCAACTGTGGCTGGTTTGACAGTGCCATGTGCCTCCTGCAAACTGACATCAGGAACCTGGCCTGGTGACTTTTGTTTCCCTGGGGAAAGGCCATAGATGATGTCCAGTGCCCCCTGGCCTGGAGTGGCCGACTGCCTGCTGAAATTCCGCACGGATCAGGATATCTCCCAGATGCAAGGTGCCCCCACAGGCACCTGTGGCTGGTTTGACAGTGCCAAGTGCCTCCTGCAAACTGACATCAGGAACCTGGCCTGGTGACTTTTGTTTCTCTGGGGAAAGGCCATCGTTCCTCTCCAGGGCCCGGTGGCTCGAGTGGGCGGATACCTGCTAAAATTCCGCACAGATCAGGATACCTCCCAGATGGAAGGTGCCCGCCCAGGCAACTGTGGCTGGTTTGACAGTGCCAAGTGCCTCCTGCAAACTGACATCAGGAACCTGGCCTGGTGATTTTTCTTTGTCTGGGGAAAGGCCATTGTACGTGTCCAGGGCCTGTGGCCCGTAGTGGCTGGCCCCCTGCTGAAATTCCGCACGGATCAGGATACCTCCCAGACCGATAGTACCACCTCAGGCAACTGTGGCTGGTTTGACAGTGCCAAGTGCCTCCTGCAAACTGACATCAGGAACCTGGCCGGGTGACTTTTGTTTCTCTGGGGAAAGGCCGTGGTTAATGTACAGGGCCGGGTGTCCTGAGTGGCCGGCTGCCTGCTGAAATTCCGCACGGATCAGGATACCTCCCAGATGGAAAGTGGCCCCACAGGCAACTGTGGCTGGTTTGACAGTGCCAAGTGCCTCCTGCAAACTGACATCAGGAACCTGGCCTGGTGACTTTTGTTTCTCTGGGGAAAAGCCATCATTCTTCTCCAGTGCCCGTTGGCCCGGAGTGGACGGGTGCCTGCTCAAATTCCGCACGGATCAGGATACCTCCCAGATGGAAAGTACCACCACAGGCAACTGTGGCTGGTTTGACAGTGCCAAGTGCCTCCTGCAAACTGACATCAGGAGCCTGGCCTGGTGTCTTTTGTTTCTCAGGGGAAAGGCTTTCGTTCCTATCCATGGACGGCTGGCCAATAGTGGCTGGCTGTCTGCTGAAATTCCGCACGGTTGAAGATACCTCCCAGATGGAAAGTACCACCACAGGCAACTGTGGCTGGTTTGACAGTGCCAAGTGCTTCCTGCAAACTGACATCAGAAACCTGGCCTGGTGATTTTCTTTCTCAGGGGAAAGGCCATGGCTCATGTCCAGGGCCCGGTGACCCCTACTTGCCTGCTGCCTGCTGAAATTCCACACGGATCAGGATACCTCCCAGATGTAAGGTGCCACCACAGGCAACTGTGGCTGGTTTGACAGTGCCAAGTGCCTCCTGCAAACTGACATCAGGAACCTGGCCTTGTGAGTTTTGTTTCTCTGGGGAAAGGCCATCATTCTTGTTCAGAGCCCAGTGGCCCGGAGTGGCCGGCTGCCTGCTGAAATTCCGCACGGATCAGGATACCTCCCAGATTCAAGGTGCCGCCACAGGCAACTGTGGCTGGCTTGAGAGTGCCAAGTGCCTCCTGCAAACTGACATCAGGAACCTGGCCTGGTGACTGTTGTTTCTCTGGGGAAAGGCCATCATTCTTTTCCGGGGCCCGCCGGCCCGGAGTGGCCGGCTGCCTTCTGAAATTCCACACGGTTGAGGATACCTCCCAGATGCAAGGTGGACCCACAGACAACTGTGGCTGGTTTGACAGTGCCAAGTGCCTCCTGCAAACTGACATCAGGAACCTGGCCTGGTGACTTTTGTTTCTCTGCGGAAAGGCCATGGTTCTTGTCCACGGCCTGGTGGCCCGGAGTGTCCGGCTGCCTCCTGAAATTCCGCATGGATCAGAATGCCTCCAGGATGAAAGGTGCCCCCATAGGCAACTGTGGCTGGTTTGACAGTGCCAAGTGCCTCCTCCAAACAGACATCAGGAACCTGGCCTGGTGACTTTTGTTTCTCTGGGGAAAGGCCATCGTTCTTGTCCGGGTTCCGCCGGCCCGGAGTCGCCGGCTGTCTGCTGAAATTCCACACGGTTGAGGCTACCTCCCAGATGCAAGGCGCCCCCACAGGCAACTGTGGCTGGTTTGACAGTGCCATGTGCCTCCTGCAAACTGACATCAGGAACCTGACCTGGTGACTTTCGCTTGTCTGGGGAAAGGCCATAGATGATGTCCAGTGCCCCCTGGCCCGGAGTGGCCGACTGCCTGCTGAAATTCCGCACGGATCAGGATACCTCCCAGATGCAAGGTGCCCCCACAGGCAACTGTGGCTTGTTTGACAGTGCCAAGTGCCTCCTGCAAACTGACATCAGGAACCTGGCCTGGTGAGTTTTGTTTCTCTGGGGAAAGGTCATGGTTCATATCCTGGACCCGTAGTCCAGGAGTGGCCGGCTGCCTGCTGAAATTCTGAACGGATTAGGATGCCGCCCTGATGCAAGGTACCACCACAGGAAACTGTGGCAGGTTTGACAGTGCCAAGTGCCTCCTGCAAACTGACATCAGGAACCTGACCTGGTAAGTTTTGTTTCTCTGGGGAAAGGCCATCGTTCCTGTCCGGGGCCCGCTGGCCCGGAGTGGCCGGCTGCCTTCTGAAATTCCACACGGTTGAGGATACCTCCTAGATGCAAGGTGGCCCCACAGGCAACTGTGGCTGGTTTGACAGTGCCAAGTGCCTCCTGCAAACTGACATCAGGAACCTGGCCTGGTAACTTTTGTTTCTCTGGGGAAAGGGCATGGTTCTTGTCCACGGCCTGGTGGCCCGGAGTGTCCGGCTGCCTCCTGAAATTCCGCATGGATCAGAATGCCTCCCAGATGAAAAGTGCCCCCAGAGGCAACTGTGGCTGGTTTGACAGTGCCAAGTGCCTCCTGCAAACTGACATCAGGAACCTGGCCTGGTAAGTTTTGTTTCTCTGGGGAAAGGCCATCGTTCTTGTCCGGGGCCGCCGGCCCGGAGTGGCTGGCTGTCTGCTGAAATTCCACAGGGTTAAGGCTACCTCCCAGATGCAAGGCGCCCCCACAGGCAACTGTGGCTGGTTTGACAGTGCCATGTGCCTCCTGCAAACTGACATCAGGAACCTGGCCTGGTGACTTTTGTTTCTCTGGGGAAAGGCCATGGTTCGTATCCTGGATACGTAGGACCGGAGAGGCCGGCTGCCTGTTGAAATTCCTCACGGATCAGGATGCCGCCGAGATGCAAGATGCCCCCACAGGCAACTGTGGCTGGTTTGACAGTGCCAAGTGCCTCCTGCAAACTGACATCAGGAACCTGGCCGGGTGACTTTTGTTTCTCTGGGGAAAGGCCATCATTCTTGTTCAGAGCCCAGTGGCCCGGAGTGGCCGGCTGCCTGCTGAATTTCCGCACGGATCAGGATAGCTCCCAGATGCAATATGCCGCCACAGGCAACTGTGGCAGGTTTGACAGTGCCAAGTGCCTCCTGCAAACTGACATCAGGAACCTGGCCTGGTGACATTTATTTCTCTGGGGAAAGGCCATTGTACGTGTCCAAGGCCTAGTGGCCCAGAGTGGCCGGCTGCTTGCTGGAATTCTGCATGGATCAGGATGCCGCCGAGATGCAAGGTGCCCCCACAGGCACCTGTGGCTGGTTTGACAGTGCCAAGTGCCTCCTGCAAACTGACATCAGGAACCTGGCCTGGTGACTTTTGTTTCTCTGGGGAAAGGCCATCGTTCATATCCTACAAACTGTGGCCCATAGTGGCCGGCTGCCTGCTGAAATTCCGCACGGATCAGGATACCTCCCAGATGCAAGGTGCCCCACGGGAAACTGTGGCTGGTTTGACAGTGCCAAGTGCCTCCTGCCAACTGACATCAAGAACCTGGCCTGGTGACTTTTGTTTCTCTGGGGAAAGGCCATGGTTGGTATCCTGAGCCTGGTGTCCTGGAGTGGCCGTCTGCCTGCTAAAATTCTGGACGGACCAGGATGCCGCCAAGATGCAAGGTGCCCCCACAGGCAACTGTGGCTGGTTTGACAGTGCTAAGTGTTTCCTGCAAACTGACATCAGAAACCTGGCCTGGTGATTTTCTTTCTCAGGGGAAAGGCCATGGTTCATGTCCAGGGCCCGGTGGCTCGGAGTGGCCAGCTGACTGCTGAAATTCCGCATGGATCAGGATACCTCCCAGGTTCAAGGTGCCGCCACAGGCAACTGTGGCTGGTTTGACAGTGCCAAGTGCCTCCTGCAAACTGACATCAGGAACCTGGCCTGGTGATTTTTCTTTGTCTGGGGAAAGGCCATTGTACGTGTCCAGGGCCTGTGGCCCGTAGTGGCTGGCCCCCTGCTGAAATTCCGAACGGATCAGGATACCTCCCAGACCGATAGTACCACCACAGGCAACTGTGGCTGGTTTGACAGTGCCAAGTGCCTCCTGCAAACTGACATCAGGAACCTGGCCTGGTGACTTTTCTTTGTCCGGGGAAAGGCCATCGTTCCTCTCCAGGGCCCGTAGTCCGGAGTGGCCGGCTGCCTGCTGAAATTCCTCATGGATCAGGATGCCTCCCACATGAAAGGTGCCCCCACAGGCAACTACGTCTGATTTGACAGTGCCATGTGCCTCCTGCAAACTGATATCAGGAACCTGGCCTGGTGATTTTTCTTTGTCTGGTGAAAGGCCATTGTACCTCTCCAGAGCCTGGTGGCCCGGAGTGGTCAGCTGCCTGCTGAAATTCCAAACGGATCACGATTCCTCCCAGAGCGAAAGTACCACCACAGGCAACTGTGGCTGGTTTGACAGTGCCAAGTGCCTCCTGCCAACTGACATCAGCAACCTTGCCAGGTGACTTTTGGTTCTCTGGGGAAAGGCCATCGTTCGTGTCCAGGGCCGGGTGTCCCTGGGTGTCCGGCTGCCTGCTGAAATTCCGAACGGATCAGGATACTGCCCAGATGCAATGTGCTCCCACAGGCAACTGTGGCTGGTTTGACAGTGCCAAGTGCCTCCAGCAAACTGACATCAGGAACCTGGCCTGGTAAGTTTTGTTTCTCTGGGGAAAGGCCATCGTTCTTGTCCGGAGCCCGCCAGCCCGGAGTGGCCGGCTGCCTGCTGAAATTCTGCATGGATCAGGATGCCGCCGAGATGCAAGGTGCCCCACAGGCAACTGTGGCTCGTTTGACAGTGCCAAGTGCTTCCTGCAAACTGACATCAGAAACCTGGCCTGGTGATTTTCTTTCTCCGGGGAAAGGCCATGGTTCATGTCCAGGGCCCGGTTGCCCGTACTTGCCTGCTGCCTTCTGAAATTCCACACGGATCAGGATACCTCCCAGATGTAAGGTGCCACCACAGGCAAATGTGGCTGGTTTGACAGTGCCAAGTGCCTCCTGCCAACTCTCATCAGGAACCTGGCCTTGTGAGTTTTGTTTCTCTGGGGAAAGGCCATCATTCTTGTTCAGAGCCCAGTGGCCCAGAGTGGCCGGCTGCCTGCTGAATTTCCGCACGGATCAGGATAGCTCCCAGATTCAAGGTGCCGCCACAGGCAACTGCGGCAGGTTTGACAGTGCCAAGTGCCTCCTGCTAACTGACATCAGGAACCTGGCCTGGTGACATTTATTTCTCTGGGGAAAGGCCATTGTACGTGTCCAAGGCCTAGTGGCCCAGAGTGGCCGGCTGCTTGCTGGAATTCTGCATGGATCAGGATGCCGCCGAGATGCAAGGTGCCCCCACAGGCACCTGTGGCTGGTTTGACAGTGCCAAGTGCCTCCTGCAAACTGACATCAGGAACCTGGCCTGGTGACTTTTGTTTCTCTGGGGAAAGGCCATCGTTCATATCCTACAAACTGTGGCCCAGAGTGGCCGGCTGCCTGCTGAAATTCCGCACGGATCAGGATACCTCCCAGATGCAAGGTGCCCCACGGGAAACTGTGGCTGGTTTGACAGTGCCAAGTGCCTCCTGCCAACTGACATCAAGAACCTGGCCTGGTGACTTTTGTTTCTCTGGGGAAAGGCCATGGTTGGTATCCTGAGCCTGGTGTCCTGGAGTGGCCGTCTGCCTGCTAAAATTCTGGACGGACCAGGATGCCGCCAAGATGCAAGGTGCCCCCAGAGGCAACTGTGGCTGGTTTGACAGTGCCAAGTGCTTCCTGCAAACTGACATCAGAAACCTGGCCTGGTGATTTTCTTTCCCAGGGGAAAGGCCATGGTTCATGTCCAGGGCCCGGTGGCTCGCAGTTGCCTGCTGCCTGCTGAAATTCCACACGGATCCGGATACCTCCCTGATGCAAGTTGCCCCCACAGGCAACTGTGGCTGGTTTGACAGTGCCATGTGCCTCCTGCAAACTGACATCAGGAACCTGGCCTGGTGACTTTTGTTTCCCTGGGGAAAGGCCATAGATGATGTCCAGTGCCCCCTGGCCAGGAGTGGCCGACTGCCTGCTGAAATTCCGCACGGATCAGGATATCTCCCAGATGCAAGGTGCCCCCACAGGCACCTGTGGCTGGTTTGACAGTGCCAAGTGCCTCCTGCAAACTGACATCAGGAACCTGGCCTGGTGACTTTTGTTTCTCTGGGGAAAGGCCATCGTTCCTCTCCAGGGCCCGGTGGCTCGAGTGGGCGGATACCTGCTAAAATTCCGCACAGATCAGGATACCTCCCAGATGGAAGGTGCCCGCCCAGGCAACTGTGGCTGGTTTGACAGTGCCAAGTGCCTCCTGCAAACTGACATCAGGAACCTGGCCTGGTGATTTTTCTTTGTCTGGGGAAAGGCCATTGTACGTGTCCAGGGCCTGTGGCCCGTAGTGGCTGGCCCCCTGCTGAAATTCCGAACGGATCAGGATACCTCCCAGACCGATAGTACCTCCTCAGGCAACTGTGGCTGGTTTGACAGTGCCAAGTGCCTCCTGCAAACTGACATCAGGAACCTGGCCGGGTGACTTTTGTTTCTCTGGGGAAAGGCCGTGGTTAATGTACAGGGCCGGGTGTCCTGAGTGGCCGGCTGCCTGCTGAAATTCCGCATGGATCAGGATACCTCCCAGATGGAAAGTGGCCCCACAGGCAACTGTGGCTGGTTTGACAGTGCCAAGTGCCTCCTGCAAACTGACATCAGGAACCTGGCCGGGTGACTTTTGTTTCTCTGGGGAAAAGCCATCATTCTTCTCCAGTGCCCGTTGGCCCGGAGTGGACGGGTGCCTGCTCAAATTCCGCACGGGTCAGGATACCTCCCAGATGGAAAGTACCACCACAGGCAACTGTGGCTGGTTTGACAGTGCCAAGTGCCTCCTGCAAACTGACATCAGGAGCCTGGCCTGGTGTCTTTTGTTTCTCAGGGGAAAGGCTTTCGTTCCTATCCATGGACGGCTGGCCAATAGTGGCTGGCTGTCTGCTGAAATTCCGCACGGTTGAAGATACCTCCCAGATGGAAAGTACCACCACAGGCAACTGTGGCTGGTTTGACAGTGCCAAGTGCTTCCTGCAAACTGACATCAGAAACCTGGCCTGGTGATTTTCTTTCTCAGGGGAAAGGCCATGGCTCATGTCCAGGGCCCGGTGGCCACTACTTGCCTGCTGCCTGCTGAAATTCCACACGGATCAGGATACCTCCCAGATGTAAGGTGCCACCACAGGCAACTGTGGCTGGTTTGACAGTGCCAAGTGCCTCCTGCAAACTGACATCAGGAACCTGGCCTTGTGAGTTTTGTTTCTCTGGGGAAAGGCCATCATTCTTGTTCAGAGCCCAGTGGCCCGGAGTGGCCGGCTGCCTGCTGAAATTCCGCACGGATCAGGATACCTCCCAGATTCAAGGTGCCGCCACAGGCAACTGTGGCTGGCTTGAGAGTGCCAAGTGCCTCCTGCAAACTGACATCAGGAACCTGGCCTGGTGACTGTTGTTTCTCTGGGGAAAGGCCATCGTTCTTGTCCGGGTTCCGCCGGCCCGGAGTCGCCGGCTGTCTGCTGAAATTCCACACGGTTGAGGCTACCTCCCAGATGCAAGGCGCCCCCACAGGCAACTGTGGCTGGTTTGACAGTGCCATGTGCCTCCTGCAAACTGACATCAGGAACCTGACCTGGTGACTTTCGCTTGTCTGGGGAAAGGCCATAGATGATGGCCAGTGCCCCCTGGCCCGGAGTGGCCGACTGCCTGCTGAAATTCCGCACGGATCAGGATACCTCCCAGATGCAAGGTGCCCCCACAGGCAACTGTGGCTTGTTTGACAGTGCCAAGTGCCTCCTGCAAACTGACATCAGGAAGCTGGCCTGGTGACTTTTGTTTCTCTGGGGAAAGGTCATGGTTCATATCCTGGACCCGCAGTCCAGGAGTGGCCGGCTGCCTGCTGAAATTCTGAAAGGATTAGGATGCCGCCCTGATGCAAGGTACCACCACAGGAAACTGTGGCAGGTTTGACAGTGCCAAGTGCCTCCTGCAAACTGACATCAGGAACCTGACCTGGTAAGTTTTGTTTCTCTGGGGAAAGGCCATCGTTCCTGTCCGGGGCCCGCTGGCCCGGAGTGGCCGGCTGCCTTCTGAAATTCCACACGGTTGAGGATACCTCCTAGATGCAAGGTGGCCCCACAGGCAACTGTGGCTGGTTTGACAGTGCCAAGTGCCTCCTGCAAACTGACATCAGGAACCTGGCCTGGTAACTTTTGTTTCTCTGGGGAAAGGCCATGGTTCTTGTCCACGGCCTGGTGGCCCGGAGTGTCCGGCTGCCTCCTGAAATTCCGCATGGATGAGAATGCCTCCCAGATGAAAAGTGCCCCCATAGGCAACTGTGGCTGGTTTGACAGTGCCAAGTGCCTCCTGCAAACTGACATCAGGAACCTGGCCTGGTAAGTTTTGTTTCTCTGGGGAAAGGCCATCGTTCTTGTCCGGGGCCGCCGGCCCGGAGTGGCTGGCTGTCTGCTGAAATTCCACAGGGTTAAGGCTACCTCCCAGATGCAAGATGCCCCCACAGGCAACTGTGGCTGCTTCGACAGTGCCAAGTGCCTCCTGCAAACTGACATCAGGAACCTGGCCGGGTGACTTTTGTTTCTCTGGGGAAAGGCCATGGTTCATATCCTGGACCCGTAGGCCAGGAGTGGCCGGCTGCCTGCTGAAATTCCGAACGGATCAGGATGCCTCCCAGATGCAAGGTGCCCCCAGAGGCAATTGTGGCTGGTTTGACAGTGCCAAGTGCCTCCTGCAAACTGACATCAGGAACCTGGCCTGGTGACATTTATTTCTCTGGGGAAAGGCCATTGTACGTGTCCAGGGCCTAGTGGCCCGGAGTGGCCGGCTGCTTGCTGGACTTCTGCATGGATCAGGATGCCGCCAAGATGCAAGGTGCCCCCACAGGCACCTGTGGCTGGTTTGACAGTGCCAAGTGCCTCCTGCCAACTGACATCAAGAACCTGGCCTGGTGACTTTTGTTTCTCTGGGGAAAGGCCATGGTTGGTATCCTGAGCCTCGTGTCCTGGAGTGGCCGTCTGCCTGCTAAAATTCTGGACGGACCAGGATGCCGCCAAGATGCAAGGTGCCCCCAGAGGCAACTGTGGCTGGTTTGACAGTGCCAAGTGCTTCCTGCAAACTGACATCAGAAACCTGGCCTGGTGATTTTCTTTCCCAGGGGAAAGGCCATGGTTCATGTCCAGGGCCCGGTGGCTCGCAGTTGCCTGCTGCCTGCTGAAATTCCACACGGATCCGGATACCTCCCTGATGCAAGTTGCCCCCACCGGCAACTGTGGCTCGTTTGACAGTGCCATGTGCCTCCTGCAAACTGACATCAGGAACCTGGCCTGGTGACTTTTGTTTCCCAGGGGAAAGGCCATAGATGATGTCCAGTGCCTTCTGGCCTGGAGTGGCCGACTGCCTGCTGAAATTCTGCATGGATCAGGATGCCGCCGAGATGCAAGGTGCCCCACAGGCACCTGTGGCTGGTTTGACAGTGCCAAGTGCTTCCTGCAAACTGACATCAGAAACCTGGCCTGGTGATTTTCTTTCTCCGGGGAAAGGCCATGGTTCATGTCCAGGGCTTGGTGGCCCGTACTTGCCTGCTGCCTGCTGAAATTCCACACGGATCAGGATACCTCCCAGATGTAAGGTGCCACCACAGGCAACTGTGGCTGGTTTGACAGTGCCAAGTGCCTCCTGCAAACTGACATCAGGAACCTGGCCCGGTGACTTTTGTTTCTCTGGGGAAAGGCCATCGTTCATATCCTACAAACTGTGGCCCAGAGTGGCCGGCTGCCTGCTGAAATTCCGCACGGATCAGGATACCTCCCAGATGCAAAGTGCCCCACGGGAAACTGTGGCTGGTTTGACAGTGCCAAGTGCCTCCTGCCAACTGACATCAAGAACCTGGCCTGGTGACTTTTGTTTCTCTGGGGAAAGGCCATTGTACGTGTCCAAGGCCTAGTGGCCCGGAGTGGCCGGCTGCTTGCTGGAATTCTGCATGGATCAGGATGCCGCCGAGATGCAAGGTGCCGCCACAGGCACCTGTGGCTGGTTTGACAGTGCCAAGTGTCTCCTGCAAACTGACATCAGGAACCTGGCCTGGTGACTTTTGTTTCTCTGGGGACAGGCCATGGTTCATATCCTACAAACTGTGGCCATGAGTGGCCGGCTGCCTGCTGAAATTCCGCACGGATCAGGATACCTCCCAGATGCAAGGCGCCCCACGGGAAACTGTGGCTGGTTTGACAGTGCCAAGTGCCTCCTGCCAACTGACATCAAGAACCTGGCCTGGTGACTTTTGTTTCTCTGGGGAAAGGCCATGGTTGGTATCCTGAGCCTGGTGTCCTGGAGTGGCCGTCTGCCTGCTAAAATTCTGGACGGACCAGGATGCCTCCCAGATGCAAGGTGCCCCCACCGGCAACTGTGGCTGGTTTGACAGTGCCAAGTGCCTCCTGCAAACTGACATCAGGAACCTGGCCTGGTGACATTTATTTCTCTGGGGATAGGCCATTGTACGTGTCCAATTCCTAGTGGCCTGGAGTGGCCAGCTGCTTGCTGGAATTCTGCATGGATCAGGATGCCGCCGAGATGCAAGGTGCCCCCACAGGCAACTGTGGCTGGTTTGACAGTGCCAAGTGCCTCCTCCAAACAGACATCAGGAACCTGGCCTGGTGACTTTTTTTTCTCTGGGGAAAGGCCATCGTTCTTGTCCGGGTTCCGCCGGCCCGGAGTCGCCGGCTGTCTGCTGAAATTCCACACGGTTGAGGCTACCTCCCAGATGCAAGGTGCCCCACAGGCAACTGTGGCTGGTTTGACAGTGCCATGTGCCCCCTGCAAACTGACATCAGGAGCCTGGCCTGGTGTCTTTTGTTTCTCTGGGGAAAGGCTTTCGTTCCTATCCATGGACGGGTGGCCAATAGTGGCTGGCTGCCTGCTGAAATTCCGCACGGTTGAAGATACCTCCCAGATGGAAAGTACCACCACAGGCAACTGTGGCTGGTTTGACAGTGCCAAGTGCCTCCTGCAAACTGACATCAGGAACCTGGCCTGGTGACTTTTGTTTCTCAGGGGAAAGGGCATCGTTCGTGTCCAGTGCCCGGTGGCCTGGAGTGGCCAGCAGCCTGCTGAACTTCCGCACAGCTGAGGATACCTCCCAGATGCAAGATGCCCATACAGGTACGTGTGGCTGGTTTGACAGTGCCAAGTGCCTCCTGCAAACTGACATCAGGAACCTGGCCAGGTGACTTTTGTTTCTCTGGGGAAAGGCCACCGTTCCACTCCACGGCCAGGTGGCCCGGAGTGGCCGGCTGCCTGTTGAAATTCCGCACGGATGAGGATAACTCCCAGATGAAAGGAGCCCCCAGAGGCAACTGTGGCTGGTTTGACAGTGCCAAGTGCCTCCTGCAAACTGACATCAGGAACCTGGCCTGGTAACTTTTGTTTCTCTGGGGAAAGGCCATGGTTCATGTCCACGGCCTGGTGGCCCGGAGTGTCCGGCTGCCTGCTGAAATTCCGCATGCATCAGGATGCCGCCGCGATGCAAGGTGCCCCACAGGCACCTGTGGCTGCTTCGACAGTGCCAAGTGCTTCCTGCAAACTGACATCAGAAACCTGGCCTGGTGATTTTCTTTCTCAGGGGAAAGGCCATGGCTCATGTCCAGGGCCCGGTGGCCCCTACTTGCCTGCTGCCTGCTGAAATTCCACACGGATCAGGATACCTCCCAGATGTAAGGTGCCACCACAGGCAACTGTGGCTGGTTTGACAGTGCCAAGTGCCTCCTGCAAACTGACATCAGGAACCTGGCCTTGTGAGTTTTGTTTCTCTGGGGAAAGGCCATCATTCTTGTTCAGAGCCCAGTGGCCCGGAGTGGCCGGCTGCCTGCTGAAATTCCGCACGGATCAGGATACCTCCCAGATTCAAGGTGCCGCCACAGGCAACTGTGGCTGGCTTGAGAGTGCCAAGTGCCTCCTGCAAACTGACATCAGGAACCTGGCCTGGTGACTGTTGTTTCTCTGGGGAAAGGCCATCATTCTTTTCCGGGGCCCGCCGGCCCGGAGTGGCCGGCTGCCTTCTGAAATTCCACACGGTTGAGGATACCTCCCAGATGCAAGGTGGACCCACAGACAACTGTGGCTGGTTTGACAGTGCCGAGTGCCTCCTGCAAACTGACATCAGGAACCTGGCCTGGTGACTTTTGTTTCTCTGGGGAAAGGCCATGGTTCTTGTCCACGGCCTGGTGGCCCGGAGTGTCCGGCTGCCTCCTGAAATTCCGCATGGATCAGAATGCCTCCAGGATGAAAAGTGCCCCCATAGGCAACTGTGGCTGGTTTGACAGTGCCAAGTGCCTCCTCCAAACAGACATCAGGAACCTGGCCTGGTAAGTTTTGTTTCTCTGGGGAAAGGCCATCGTTCTTGTCCGGGTTCCGCCGGCCCGGAGTCGCCGGCTGTCTGCTGAAATTCCACACGGTTGAGGCTACCTCCCAGATGCAAGGCGCCCCCACAGGCAACTGTGGCTGGTTTGACAGTGCCATGTGCCTCCTGCAAACTGACATCAGGAACCTGACCTGGTGACTTTCGCTTGTCTGGGGAAAGGCCATAGATGATGTCCAGTGCCCCCTGGCCCGGAGTGGCCGACTGCCTGCTGAAATTCCGCACGGATCAAGATACCTCCCAGATGCAAGGTGCCCCCACAGGCAACTGTGGCTTGTTTGACAGTGCCAAGTGCCTCCTGCAAACTGACATCAGGAACCTGGCCTGGTGAGTTTTGTTTCTCTGGGGAAAGGTCATGGTTCATATCCTGGACCCGTAGTCCAGGAGTGGCCGGCTGCCTGCTGAAATTCTGAACGGATTAGGATGCCGCCCTGATGCAAGGTACCACCACAGGAAACTGTGGCAGGTTTGACAGTGCCAAGTGCCTCCTGCAAACTGACATCAGGAACCTGACCTGGTAAGTTTTGTTTCTCTGGGGAAAGGCCATCGTTCTTGTCCGGGGCCGCCGGCCCGGAGTGGCTGGCTGTCTGCTGAAATTCCACAGGGTTAAGGCTACCTCCCAGATGCAAGGCGCCCCCACAGGCAACTGTGGCTGGTTTGACAGTGCCATGTGCCTCCTGCAAACTGACATCAGGAACCTGGCCTGGTGACTTTTGTTTCTCTGGGGAAAGGCCATGGTTCGTATCCTGGATACCTAGGACCGGAGAGGCCGGCTGTCTGCTGAAATTCCTCACGGATCAGGATGCCACCGAGATGCAAGATGCCCCCACAGGCACCTGCAGCTGGTTTGACAGTGCCAAGTGCCTCCTGCAAACTGACATCAGGAACCTGGCCTGGTGTCTTTTGTTTCTCAGGGGAAAGGCTTTCGTTCCTATCCATGGACGGCTGGCCAATAGTGGCTGGCTGCCTGCTGAAATTCCGCACGGTTGAAGATACCTCCCAGATGGAAAGTACCACCACAGGCAACTGTGGCTGGTTTGACAGTGCCAAGTGCCTCCTGCAAACTGACATCAGGAACCTGGCCTGGTGACTTTTGTTTCTCAGGGGAAAGGGCATCGTTCGTGTCCAGTGCCCGGTGGCCTGGAGTGGCCAGCAGCCTACTGAACTTCCGCACAGATGAGGATACCTCCCAGATGCAAGATGCCCATACAGGTACGTGTGGCTGGTTTGACAGTGCTAAGTGCCTCCTGCAAACTGACATCAGGAACCTGGCCAGGTGACTTTTGTTTCTCTGGGGAAAGGCCATCGTTCCACTCCACGGCCAGGTGGCCTGGAGTGGCCGGCTGCCTGTTGAAATTCCGCACGGATGAGGATACCTCCCAGATGAAAGGAGCCCCCAGAGGCAACTGTGGCTGGTTTGACAGTGCCAAGTGCTTCCTGCAAACTGACATCAGGAACCTGGCCTTGTGAGTTTTCTTTCTCTGGGGAAAGGCCATCATTCTTGTTCAGAGCCCAGTGGCCCGGAGTGGCCGGCTGCCTGCTGAAATTCCGCACGGATCAGGATACCTCCCAGATTCAAGGTGCCGCCACAGGCAACTGTGGCTGGCTTGAGAGTGCCAAGTGCCTCCTGCAAACTGACATCAGGAACCTGGCCGGGTGACTTTTGTTTCTCTGGGGAAAGGCCATCATGCTTTTCCGGGGCCCGCAGGCCCGGAGTGGCCGGCTGCCTTCTGAAATTCCACACGGTTGAGGATACCTCCCAGATGCAAGGTGCCCCCACAGGCAACTGTGGCTGGTTTGACAGTGCCAAGTGCCTCCTGCAAACTGACATCAGGAACCTGGCCTGGTGACTTTTGTTTCTCTGGGGAAAGGCCATCACTCTTCTCCAATGCCCGGTGGCCCGGAGTGGCCGGCCCCCTGCTGAAATTCCGCACAGGTGAGGATACCTCCCAGATGCAACGTGCCCATAAAGGTAAGTGTGGCTGGTTTGACAGTGCCAAGTGCCTCCTGCAAACTGACATCAGGAACCTGGCCTGGTGAGTTTTGTTTCTCTGGGGAAAGGTCATGGTTCATATCCTGGACCAGTAGTCCAGGAGTGGCCGGCAGCCTGCTGAAATTCCGCACGGATCAGGATACCTCCCAGATTCAAGGTGCCGCCACAGGCAACTGTGGCTGCTTCGACAGTGCCAAGTGCCTCCTGCAAACTGACATCAGGAACCTGGCCTGGTGACTTTTGTTTCTCTGGGGAAAGGCCATGGTTCATATCCTGGACCCGTAGGCCAGGAGTGGCCGGCTGCCTGCTGAAATTCCGAACGGATCAGGATGCCTCCCAGATGCAAGGTGCCCCCAGAGGCAATTGTGGCTGGTTTGACAGTGCCAAGTGCCTCCTGCAAACTGACATCAGGAACCTGGCCTGGTGACATTTATTTCTCTGGGGAAAGGCCATTGTACGTGTCCAGGGCCTAGTGGCCCGGAGTGGCCGGCTGCTTGCTGGACTTCTGCATGGATCAGGATGCCGCCAAGATGCAAGGTGCCCCCACAGGCACCTGTGGCTGGTTTGACAGTGCCAAGTGCCTCCTGCCAACTGACATCAAGAACCTGGCCTGGTGACTTTTGTTTCTCTGGGGAAAGGCCATGGTTGGTATCCTGAGCCTCGTGTCCTGGAGTGGCCGTCTGCCTGCTAAAATTCTGGACGGACCAGGATGCCGCCAAGATGCAAGGTGCCCCCAGAGGCAACTGTGGCTGGTTTGACAGTGCCAAGTGCTTCCTGCAAACTGACATCAGAAACCTGGCCTGGTGATTTTCTTTCCCAGGGGAAAGGCCATGGTTCATGTCCAGGGCCCGGTGGCTCGCAGTTGCCTGCTGCCTGCTGAAATTCCACACGGATCCGGATACCTCCCTGATGCAAGTTGCCCCCACCGGCAACTGTGGCTGGTTTGACAGTGCCATGTGCCTCCTGCAAACTGACATCAGGAACCTGGCCTGGTGACTTTTGTTTCCCAGGGGAAAGGCCATAGATGATGTCCAGTGCCTTCTGGCCTGGAGTGGCCGACTGCCTGCTGAAATTCTGCATGGATCAGGATGCCGCCGAGATGCAAGGTGCCCCACAGGCACCTGTGGCTGGTTTGACAGTGCCAAGTGCTTCCTGCAAACTGACATCAGAAACCTGGCCTGGTGATTTTCTTTCTCCGGGGAAAGGCCATGGTTCATGTCCAGGGCTTGGTGGCCCGTACTTGCCTGCTGCCTGCTGAAATTCCACACGGATCAGGATACCTCCCAGATGTAAGGTGCCACCACAGGCAACTGTGGCTGGTTTGACAGTGCCAAGTGCCTCCTGCAAACTGACATCAGGAACCTGGCCCGGTGACTTTTGTTTCTCTGGGGAAAGGCCATGGTTCGTATCCTGGACCCGTAGGCCAGGAGTGGCCGGCTGCCTGCTGAAATTCCGAACGGATCAGGATGCCTCCCAGATGCAAGGTGCCCCCAGAGGCAATTGTGGCTGGTTTGACAGTGCCAAGTGCCTCCTGCAAACTGACATCAGGAACCTGGCCTGGTGACTTTTGTTTCTCTGGGGAAAGGCCATGGTTCGTATCCTGGATACGTAGGACCGGAGAGGCCGGCTGCCTGTTGAAATTCCTCACGGATCAGGATGCCGCCGAGATGCAAGATGCCCCCACAGGCAACTGTGGCTGCTTCGACAGTGCCAAGTGCCTCCTGCAAACTGACATCAGGAACCTGGCCTGGTGACTTTTGTTTCTCTGGGGAAAGGCCATGGTTCATATCCTGGACCCGTAGGCCAGGAGTGGCCGGCTGCCTGCTGAAATTCCGAACGGATCAGGATGCCTCCCAGATGCAAGGTGCCCCCAGAGGCAATTGTGGCTGGTTTGACAGTGCCAAGTGCCTCCTGCAAACTGACATCAGGAACCTGGCCTGGTGACATTTATTTCTCTGGGGAAAGGCCATTGTACGTGTCCAGGGCCTAGTGGCCCGGAGTGGCCGGCTGCTTGCTGGACTTCTGCATGGATCAGGATGCCGCCAAGATGCAAGGTGCCCCCACAGGCACCTGTGGCTGGTTTGACAGTGCCAAGTGCCTCCTGCAAACTGACATCAGGAACCTGGCCCGGTGACTTTTGTTTCTCTGGGGAAAGGCCATCGTTCATATCCTACAAACTGTGGCCCAGAGTGGCCGGCTGCCTGCTGAAATTCCGCACGGATCAGGATACCTCCCAGATGCAAAGTGCCCCACGGGAAACTGTGGCTGGTTTGACAGTGCCAAGTGCCTCCTGCCAACTGACATCAAGAACCTGGCCTGGTGACTTTTGTTTCTCTGGGGAAAGGCCATGGTTGGTATCCTGAGCCTGGTGTCCTGGAGTGGCCGTCTGCCTGCTAAAATTCTGGACGGACCAGGATGCCGCCAAGATGCAAGGTGCCCCCAGAGGCAACTGTGGCTGGTTTGACAGTGCCAAGTGCTTCCTGCAAACTGACATCAGAAACCTGGCCTGGTGATTTTCTTTCCCAGGGGAAAGGCCATGGTTCATGTCCAGGGCCCGGTGGCTCGCAGTTGCCTGCTGCCTGCTGAAATTCCACACGGATCCGGATACCTCCCTGATGCAAGTTGCCCCCACCGGCAACTGTGGCTGGTTTGACAGTGCCATGTGCCTCCTGCAAACTGACATCAGGAACCTGGCCTGGTGACTTTTGTTTCCCTGGGGAAAGGCCATAGATGATGTCCAGTGCCCCCTGGCCTGGAGTGGCCGACTGCCTGCTGAAATTCCGCACGGATCAGGATATCTCCCAGATGCAAGGTGCCCCCACAGGCACCTGTGGCTGGTTTGACAGTGCCAAGTGCCTCCTGCAAACTGACATCAGGAACCTGGCCTGGTGACTTTTGTTTCTCTGGGGAAAGGCCATCGTTCCTCTCCAGGGCCCGGTGGCTCGAGTGGGCGGATACCTGCTAAAATTCCGCACAGATCAGGATACCTCCCAGATGGAAGGTGCCCGCCCAGGCAACTGTGGCTGGTTTGACAGTGCCAAGTGCCTCCTGCAAACTGACATCAGGAACCTGGCCTGGTGATTTTTCTTTGTCTGGGGAAAGGCCATTGTACGTGTCCAGGGCCTGTGGCCCGTAGTGGCTGGCCCCCTGCTGAAATTCCGAACGGATCAGGATACCTCCCAGACCGATAGTACCACCTCAGGCAACTGTGGCTGGTTTGACAGTGCCAAGTGCCTCCTGCAAACTGACATCAGGAACCTGGCCGGGTGACTTTTGTTTCTCTGGGGAAAGGCCGTGGTTAATGTACAGGGCCGGGTGTCCTGAGTGGCCGGCTGCCTGCTGAAATTCCGCACGGATCAGGATACCTCCCAGATGGAAAGTGGCCCCACAGGCAACTGTGGCTGGTTTGACAGTGCCAAGTGCCTCCTGCAAACTGACATCAGGAACCTGGCCTGGTGACTTTTGTTTCTCTGGGGAAAAGCCATCATTCTTCTCCAGTGCCCGTTGGCCCGGAGTGGACGGGTGCCTGCTCAAATTCCGCACGGATCAGGATACCTCCCAGATGGAAAGTACCACCACAGGCAACTGTGGCTGGTTTGACAGTGCCAAGTGCCTCCTGCAAACTGACATCAGGAGCCTGGCCTGGTGTCTTTTGTTTCTCAGGGGAAAGGCCATCGTTCCTATCCATGGACGGCTGGCCAATAGTGGCTGGCTGTCTGCTGAAATTCCGCACGGTTGAAGATACCTCCCAGATGGAAAGTACCACCACAGGCAACTGTGGCTGGTTTGACAGTGCCAAGTGCTTCCTGCAAACTGACATCAGAAACCTGGCCTGGTGATTTTCTTTCTCAGGGGAAAGGCCATGGCTCATGTCCAGGGCCCGGTGGCCCCTACTTGCCTGCTGCCTGCTGAAATTCCACACGGATCAGGATACCTCCCAGATGTAAGGTGCCACCACAGGCAACTGTGGCTTGTTTGACAGTGCCAAGTGCCTCCTGCAAACTGACATCAGGAACCTGGCCTTGTGAGTTTTGTTTCTCTGGGGAAAGGCCATCATTCTTGTTCAGAGCCCAGTGGCCCGTAGTGGCCGGCTGCCTGCTGAAATTCCGCACGGATCAGGATACCTCCCAGATTCAAGGTGCCGCCACAGGCAACTGTGGCTGGCTTGAGAGTGCCAAGTGCCTCCTGCAAACTGACATCAGGAACCTGGCCTGGTGACTGTTGTTTCTCTGGGGAAAGGCCATCATTCTTTTCCGGGGCCCGCCGGCCCGGAGTGGCCGGCTGCCTTCTGAAATTCCACACGGTTGAGGATACCTCCCAGATGCAAGGTGGACCCACAGACAACTGTGGCTGGTTTGACAGTGCCGAGTGCCTCCTGCAAACTGACATCAGGAACCTGGCCTGGTGACTTTTGTTTCTCTGGGGAAAGGCCATGGTTCTTGTCCACGGCCTGGTGGCCCGGAGTGTCCGGCTGCCTCCTGAAATTCCGCATGGATCAGAATGCCTCCAGGATGAAAAGTGCCCCCATAGGCAACTGTGGCTGGTTTGACAGTGCCAAGTGCCTCCTCCAAACAGACATCAGGAACCTGGCCTGGTAAGTTTTGTTTCTCTGGGGAAAGGCCATCGTTCTTGTCCGGGTTCCGCCGGCCCGGAGTCGCCGGCTGTCTGCTGAAATTCCACACGGTTGAGGCTACCTCCCAGATGCAAGGCACCCCCACAGGCAACTGTGGCTGGTTTGACAGTGCCATGTGCCTCCTGCAAACTGACATCAGGAACCTGGCCTGGTGACTTTTGTTTCTCTGGGGAAAGGCCATGGTTCGTATCCTGGATACGTAGGACCGGAGAGGCCGGCTGCCTGTTGAAATTCCTCACGGATCAGGATGCCGCCGAGATGCAAGATGCCCCCACAGGCACCTGTGGCTGCTTCGACAGTGCCAAGTGCCTCCTGCAAACTGACATCAGGAACCTGGCCGGGTGACTTTTGTTTCTCTGGGGAAAGGCCATGGTTCATATCCTGGACCCGTAGGCCAGGAGTGGCCGGCTGCCTGCTGAAATTCCGAACGGATCAGGATGCCTCCCAGATGCAAGGTGCCCCCAGAGGCAATTGTGGCTGGTTTGACAGTGCCAAGTGCCTCCTGCAAACTGACATCAGGAACCTGGCCTGGTGACATTTATTTCTCTGGGGAAAGGCCATGGTTGGTATCCTGAGCCTGGTGTCCTGGAGTGGCCGTCTGCCTGCTAAAATTCTGGATGGACCAGGATGCATCCCAGATGCAATGTGCCCCCAGAGGCAACTGTGGCTGGTTTGACAGTGCCAAGTGCCTCCTGCAAACTGACATCAGGAACCTGGCCTGGTGACATTTATTTCTCTGGGGAAAGGCCATTGTACGTGTCCAAGGCCTAGTGGCCCGGAGTGGCCGGCTGCTTGCTGGAATTCTGCATGGATCAGGATGCCGCCGAGATGCAAGGTGCCGCCACAGGCACCTGTGGCTGGTTTGACAGTGCCAAGTGCCTCCTGCAAACTGACATCAGGAACCTGGCCTGGTGACTTTTGTTTCTCTGGGGACAGGCCATGGTTCATATCCTACAAACTGTAGCCATGAGTGGCCGGCTGCCTGCTGAAATTCCGCACGGATCAGGATACCTCCCAGATGCAAGGCGCCCCACGGGAAACTGTGGCTGGTTTGACAGTGCCAAGTGCCTCCTGCCAACTGACATCAAGAACCTGGCCTGGTGACTTTTGTTTCTCTGGGGAAAGGCCATGGTTGGTATCCTGAGCCTGGTGTCCTGGAGTGGCCGTCTGCCTGCTAAAATTCTGGACGGACCAGGATGCCTCCCAGATGCAAGGTGCCCCCAGAGGCAACTGTGGCTGGTTTGACAGTGCCAAGTGCCTCCTGCAAACTGACATCAGGAACCTGGCCTGGTGACATTTATTTCTCTGGGGATAGGCCATTGTACGTGTCCAATTCCTAGTGGCCGGGAGTGGCCAGCTGCTTGCTGGAATTCTGCATGGATCAGGATGCCGCCGAGATGCAAGGTGCCCCCACAGGCAACTGTGGCTGGTTTGACAGTGCCAAGTGCCTCCTCCAAACAGACATCAGGAACCTGGCCTGGTGACTTTTTTTTCTCTGGGGAAAGGCCATCGTTCTTGTCCGGGTTCCGCCGGCCCGGAGTCGCCGGCTGTCTGCTGAAATTCCACACGGTTGAGGCTACCTCCCAGATGCAAGGTGCCCCACAGGCAACTGTGGCTGGTTTGACAGTGCCATGTGCCCCCTGCAAACTGACATCAGGAGCCTGGCCTGGTGTCTTTTGTTTCTCAGGGGAAAGGCTTTCGTTCCTATCCATGGACGGGTGGCCAATAGTGGCTGGCTGCCTGCTGAAATTCCGCACGGTTGAAGATACCTCCCAGATGGAAAGTACCACCACAGGCAACTGTGGCTGGTTTGACAGTGCCAAGTGCCTCCTGCAAACTGACATCAGGAACCTGGCCTGGTGACTTTTGTTTCTCAGGGGAAAGGGCATCGTTCGTGTCCAGTGCCCGGTGGCCTGGAGTGGCCAGCAGCCTGCTGAACTTCCGCACAGCTGAGGATACCTCCCAGATGCAAGATGCCCATACAGGTACGTGTGGCTGGTTTGACAGTGCCAAGTGCCTCCTGCAAACTGACATCAGGAACCTGGCCAGGTGACTTTTGTTTCTCTGGGGAAAGGCCATCGTTCCACTCCACGGCCAGGTGGCCTGGAGTGGCCGGCTGCCTGTTGAAATTCCGCACGGATGAGGATAACTCCCAGATGAAAGGAGCCCCCAGAGGCAACTGTGGCTGGTTTGACAGTGCCAAGTGCCTCCTGCAAACTGACATCAGGAACCTGGCCTGGTAACTTTTGTTTCTCTGGGGAAAGGCCATGGTTCATGTCCACGGCCTGGTGGCCCGGAGTGTCCGGCTGCCTGCTGAAATTCCGCATGGATCAGGACGCCGCCGCGATGCAAGGTGCCCCACAGGCACCTGTGGCTGCTTCGACAGTGCCAAGTGCTTCCTGCAAACTGACATCAGAAACCTGGCCTGGTGATTTTCTTTCTCAGGGGAAAGGCCATGGCTCATGTCCAGGGCCCGGTGGCCCCTACTTGCCTGCTGCCTGCTGAAATTCCACACGGATCAGGATACCTCCCAGATGTAAGGTGCCCCCACAGGCAACTGTGGCTGGTTTGACAGTGCCAAGTGCCTCCTGCAAACTGACATCAGGAACCTGGCCTTGTGAGTTTTGTTTCTCTGGGGAAAGGCCATCATTCTTGTTCAGAGCCCAGTGGCCCGGAGTGG
The DNA here is from genome assembly GCF_036417665.1 of Passer domesticus. NCBI lineage: Eukaryota > Metazoa > Chordata > Aves > Passeriformes > Passeridae > Passer > Passer domesticus. The sequence goes on from NC_087474.1 coordinate 63,315,671, forward strand.
CCGGCTGCCTGCTGAAATTCCGCACGGATCAGGATACCTCCCAGATTCAAGGTGCCGCCACAGGCAACTGTGGCTGGCTTGAGAGTGCCAAGTGCCTCCTGCAAACTGACATCAGGAACCTGGCCTGGTGACTGTTGTTTCTCTGGGGAAAGGCCATCATGCTTTTCCGGGGCCCGCAGGCCCGGAGTGGCCGGCTGCCTTCTGAAATTCCACACGGTTGAGGATACCTCCCAGATGCAAGGTGCCCCCACAGGCAACTGTGGCTGGTTTGACAGTGCCAAGTGCCTCCTGCAAACTGACATCAGGAACCTGGCCTGGTGACTTTTGTTTCTCTGGGGAAAGGCCATCACTCTTCTCCAATGCCCGGTGGCCCGGAGTGGCCGGCCCCCTGCTGAAATTCCGCACAGGTGAGGATACCTCCCAGATGCAACGTGCCCATAAAGGTAAGTGTGGCTGGTTTGACAGTGCCATGTGCCTCCTGCAAACTGACATCAGGAACCTGGCCTGGTGAGTTTTGTTTCTCTGGGGAAAGGTCATGGTTCATATCCTGGACCAGTAGTCCAGGAGTGGCCGGCAGCCTGCTGAAATTCTGAACGGATTAGGATGCCGCCCAGATGCAACGTACCACCACAGGCAACTGCGTCTAGTTTGACAGTGCCAAGTGCCTCCTGCAAACTGACATCAGGAACCTGACCTGGTAAGTTTTGTTTCTCTGGGGAAAGGCCATCGTTCCTGTCTGGGGCCCGCTGGCCCGGAGTGGCCGGCTGCCTTCTGAAATTCCACACGGTTGAGGATACCTCCTAGATGCAAGGTGGCCCCACAGGCAACTGTGGCTGGTTTGACAGTGCCAAGTGCTTCCTTCAAACAGACATCAGGAACCTGGCCTGGTAACTTGTGTTTCTCTGGGGAAAGGCCATGGTTCATATCCTGGATACGTAGGACCGGAGAGGCCGGCTACCTGTTGAAATTCCTCACTGATCAGGATGCCGCCGAGATGCAAGATGCCCCCACAGGCACCTGTGGCTGCTTCGACAGTGCCAAGTGCCTCCTGCAAACTGACATCAGGAACCTGGCCTGGTGACATTTATTTCTCTGGGGATAGGCCATTGTACGTGTCCAATTCCTAGTGGCCTGGAGTGGCCAGCTGCTTGCTGGAATTCTGCATGGATCAGGATGCCGCCGAGATGCAAGGTGCCCCCACAGGCAACTGTGGCTGGTTTGACAGTGCCAAGTGCCTCCTCCAAACAGACATCAGGAACCTGGCCTGGTGACTTTTTTTTCTCTGGGGAAAGGCCATCGTTCTTGTCCGGGTTCCGCCGGCCCGGAGTCGCCGGCTGTCTGCTGAAATTCCACACGGTTGAGGCTACCTCCCAGATGCAAGGTGCCCCACAGGCAACTGTGGCTGGTTTGACAGTGCCATGTGCCCCCTGCAAACTGACATCAGGAGCCTGGCCTGGTGTCTTTTGTTTCTCAGGGGAAAGGCTTTCGTTCCTATCCATGGACGGGTGGCCAATAGTGGCTGGCTGCCTGCTGAAATTCCGCACGGTTGAAGATACCTCCCAGATGGAAAGTACCACCACAGGCAACTGTGGCTGGTTTGACAGTGCCAAGTGCCTCCTGCAAACTGACATCAGGAACCTGGCCTGGTGACTTTTGTTTCTCAGGGGAAAGGGCATCGTTCGTGTCCAGTGCCCGGTGGCCTGGAGTGGCCAGCAGCCTGCTGAACTTCCGCACAGCTGAGGATACCTCCCAGATGCAAGATGCCCATACAGGTACTTGTGGCTGGTTTGACAGTGCCAAGTGCCTCCTGCAAACTGACATCAGGAACCTGGCCAGGTGACTTTTGTTTCTCTGGGGAAAGGCCATCGTTCCACTCCACGGCCAGGTGGCCTGGAGTGGCCGGCTGCCTGTTGAAATTCCGCACGGATGAGGATAACTCCCAGATGAAAGGAGCCCCCAGAGGCAACTGTGGCTGGTTTGACAGTGCCAAGTGCCTCCTGCAAACTGACATCAGGAACCTGGCCTGGTAAGTTTTGTTTCTCTGGGGAAAGGCCATGGTTCGTATCCTGGATACGTAGGACCGGAGAGGCCGGCTGCCTGTTGAAATTCCTCACGGATCAGGATGCCGCCGAGATGCAAGATGCCCCCACAGGCAACTGTGGCTGCTTCGACAGTGCCAAGTGCCTCCTGCAAACTGACATCAGGAACCTGGCCTGGTGACTTTTGTTTCTCTGGGGAAAGGCCATGGTTCATATCCTGGACCCGTAGGCCAGGAGTGGCCGGCTGCCTGCTGAAATTCCGAACGGATCAGGATGCCTCCCAGATGCAAGGTGCCCCCAGAGGCAATTGTGGCTGGTTTGACAGTGCCAAGTGCCTCCTGCAAACTGACATCAGGAACCTGGCCTGGTGACATTTATTTCTCTGGGGAAAGGCCATTGTACGTGTCCAGGGCCTAGTGGCCCGGAGTGGCCGGCTGCTTGCTGGACTTCTGCATGGATCAGGATGCCGCCAAGATGCAAGGTGCCCCCACAGGCACCTGTGGCTGGTTTGACAGTGCCAAGTGCCTCCTGCCAACTGACATCAAGAACCTGGCCTGGTGACTTTTGTTTCTCTGGGGAAAGGCCATGGTTGGTATCCTGAGCCTCGTGTCCTGGAGTGGCCGTCTGCCTGCTAAAATTCTGGACGGACCAGGATGCCGCCAAGATGCAAGGTGCCCCCAGAGGCAACTGTGGCTGGTTTGACAGTGCCAAGTGCTTCCTGCAAACTGACATCAGAAACCTGGCCTGGTGATTTTCTTTCCCAGGGGAAAGGCCATGGTTCATGTCCAGGGCCCGGTGGCTCGCAGTTGCCTGCTGCCTGCTGAAATTCCACACGGATCCGGATACCTCCCTGATGCAAGTTGCCCCCACCGGCAACTGTGGCTGGTTTGACAGTGCCATGTGCCTCCTGCAAACTGACATCAGGAACCTGGCCTGGTGACTTTTGTTTCCCAGGGGAAAGGCCATAGATGATGTCCAGTGCCTTCTGGCCTGGAGTGGCCGACTGCCTGCTGAAATTCTGCATGGATCAGGATGCCGCCGAGATGCAAGGTGCCCCACAGGCACCTGTGGCTGGTTTGACAGTGCCAAGTGCTTCCTGCAAACTGACATCAGAAACCTGGCCTGGTGATTTTCTTTCTCCGGGGAAAGGCCATGGTTCATGTCCAGGGCTTGGTGGCCCGTACTTGCCTGCTGCCTGCTGAAATTCCACACGGATCAGGATACCTCCCAGATGTAAGGTGCCACCACAGGCAACTGTGGCTGGTTTGACAGTGCCAAGTGCCTCCTGCAAACTGACATCAGGAACCTGGCCCGGTGACTTTTGTTTCTCTGGGGAAAGGCCATGGTTCGTATCCTGGACCCGTAGGCCAGGAGTGGCCGGCTGCCTGCTGAAATTCCGAACGGATCAGGATGCCTCCCAGATGCAAGGTGCCCCCAGAGGCAATTGTGGCTGGTTTGACAGTGCCAAGTGCCTCCTGCAAACTGACATCAGGAACCTGGCCTGGTGACTTTTGTTTCTCTGGGGAAAGGCCATGGTTCGTATCCTGGATACGTAGGACCGGAGAGGCCGGCTGCCTGTTGAAATTCCTCACGGATCAGGATGCCGCCGAGATGCAAGATGCCCCCACAGGCAACTGTGGCTGCTTCGACAGTGCCAAGTGCCTCCTGCAAACTGACATCAGGAACCTGGCCTGGTGACTTTTGTTTCTCTGGGGAAAGGCCATGGTTCATATCCTGGACCCGTAGGCCAGGAGTGGCCGGCTGCCTGCTGAAATTCCGAACGGATCAGGATGCCTCCCAGATGCAAGGTGCCCCCAGAGGCAATTGTGGCTGGTTTGACAGTGCCAAGTGCCTCCTGCAAACTGACATCAGGAACCTGGCCTGGTGACATTTATTTCTCTGGGGAAAGGCCATTGTACGTGTCCAGGGCCTAGTGGCCCGGAGTGGCCGGCTGCTTGCTGGACTTCTGCATGGATCAGGATGCCGCCAAGATGCAAGGTGCCCCCACAGGCACCTGTGGCTGGTTTGACAGTGCCAAGTGCCTCCTGCAAACTGACATCAGGAACCTGGCCCGGTGACTTTTGTTTCTCTGGGGAAAGGCCATCGTTCATATCCTACAAACTGTGGCCCAGAGTGGCCGGCTGCCTGCTGAAATTCCGCACGGATCAGGATACCTCCCAGATGCAAAGTGCCCCACGGGAAACTGTGGCTGGTTTGACAGTGCCAAGTGCCTCCTGCCAACTGACATCAAGAACCTGGCCTGGTGACTTTTGTTTCTCTGGGGAAAGGCCATGGTTGGTATCCTGAGCCTGGTGTCCTGGAGTGGCCGTCTGCCTGCTAAAATTCTGGACGGACCAGGATGCCGCCAAGATGCAAGGTGCCCCCAGAGGCAACTGTGGCTGGTTTGACAGTGCCAAGTGCTTCCTGCAAACTGACATCAGAAACCTGGCCTGGTGATTTTCTTTCCCAGGGGAAAGGCCATGGTTCATGTCCAGGGCCCGGTGGCTCGCAGTTGCCTGCTGCCTGCTGAAATTCCACACGGATCCGGATACCTCCCTGATGCAAGTTGCCCCCACCGGCAACTGTGGCTGGTTTGACAGTGCCATGTGCCTCCTGCAAACTGACATCAGGAACCTGGCCTGGTGACTTTTGTTTCCCTGGGGAAAGGCCATAGATGATGTCCAGTGCCCCCTGGCCTGGAGTGGCCGACTGCCTGCTGAAATTCCGCACGGATCAGGATATCTCCCAGATGCAAGGTGCCCCCACAGGCACCTGTGGCTGGTTTGACAGTGCCAAGTGCCTCCTGCAAACTGACATCAGGAACCTGGCCTGGTGACTTTTGTTTCTCTGGGGAAAGGCCATCGTTCCTCTCCAGGGCCCGGTGGCTCGAGTGGGCGGATACCTGCTAAAATTCCGCACAGATCAGGATACCTCCCAGATGGAAGGTGCCCGCCCAGGCAACTGTGGCTGGTTTGACAGTGCCAAGTGCCTCCTGCAAACTGACATCAGGAACCTGGCCTGGTGATTTTTCTTTGTCTGGGGAAAGGCCATTGTACGTGTCCAGGGCCTGTGGCCCGTAGTGGCTGGCCCCCTGCTGAAATTCCGAACGGATCAGGATACCTCCCAGACCGATAGTACCACCTCAGGCAACTGTGGCTGGTTTGACAGTGCCAAGTGCCTCCTGCAAACTGACATCAGGAACCTGGCCGGGTGACTTTTGTTTCTCTGGGGAAAGGCCGTGGTTAATGTACAGGGCCGGGTGTCCTGAGTGGCCGGCTGCCTGCTGAAATTCCGCACGGATCAGGATACCTCCCAGATGGAAAGTGGCCCCACAGGCAACTGTGGCTGGTTTGACAGTGCCAAGTGCCTCCTGCAAACTGACATCAGGAACCTGGCCTGGTGACTTTTGTTTCTCTGGGGAAAAGCCATCATTCTTCTCCAGTGCCCGTTGGCCCGGAGTGGACGGGTGCCTGCTCAAATTCCGCACGGATCAGGATACCTCCCAGATGGAAAGTACCACCACAGGCAACTGTGGCTGGTTTGACAGTGCCAAGTGCCTCCTGCAAACTGACATCAGGAGCCTGGCCTGGTGTCTTTTGTTTCTCAGGGGAAAGGCCATCGTTCCTATCCATGGACGGCTGGCCAATAGTGGCTGGCTGTCTGCTGAAATTCCGCACGGTTGAAGATACCTCCCAGATGGAAAGTACCACCACAGGCAACTGTGGCTGGTTTGACAGTGCCAAGTGCTTCCTGCAAACTGACATCAGAAACCTGGCCTGGTGATTTTCTTTCTCAGGGGAAAGGCCATGGCTCATGTCCAGGGCCCGGTGGCCCCTACTTGCCTGCTGCCTGCTGAAATTCCACACGGATCAGGATACCTCCCAGATGTAAGGTGCCCCCACAGGCAACTGTGGCTGGTTTGACAGTGCCAAGTGCCTCCTGCAAACTGACATCAGGAACCTGGCCTTGTGAGTTTTGTTTCTCTGGGGAAAGGCCATCATTCTTGTTCAGAGCCCAGTGGCCCGTAGTGGCCGGCTGCCTGCTGAAATTCCGCACGGATCAGGATACCTCCCAGATTCAAGGTGCCGCCACAGGCAACTGTGGCTGGCTTGAGAGTGCCAAGTGCCTCCTGCAAACTGACATCAGGAACCTGGCCTGGTGACTGTTGTTTCTCTGGGGAAAGGCCATCATTCTTTTCCGGGGCCCGCCGGCCCGGAGTGGCCGGCTGCCTTCTGAAATTCCACACGGTTGAGGATACCTCCCAGATGCAAGGTGGACCCACAGACAACTGTGGCTGGTTTGACAGTGCCGAGTGCCTCCTGCAAACTGACATCAGGAACCTGGCCTGGTGACTTTTGTTTCTCTGGGGAAAGGCCATGGTTCTTGTCCACGGCCTGGTGGCCCGGAGTGTCCGGCTGCCTCCTGAAATTCCGCATGGATCAGAATGCCTCCAGGATGAAAAGTGCCCCCATAGGCAACTGTGGCTGGTTTGACAGTGCCAAGTGCCTCCTCCAAACAGACATCAGGAACCTGGCCTGGTAAGTTTTGTTTCTCTGGGGAAAGGCCATCGTTCTTGTCCGGGTTCCGCCGGCCCGGAGTCGCCGGCTGTCTGCTGAAATTCCACACGGTTGAGGCTACCTCCCAGATGCAAGGCACCCCCACAGGCAACTGTGGCTGGTTTGACAGTGCCATGTGCCTCCTGCAAACTGACATCAGGAACCTGGCCTGGTGACTTTTGTTTCTCTGGGGAAAGGCCATGGTTCGTATCCTGGATACGTAGGACCGGAGAGGCCGGCTGCCTGTTGAAATTCCTCACGGATCAGGATGCCGCCGAGATGCAAGATGCCCCCACAGGCACCTGTGGCTGCTTCGACAGTGCCAAGTGCCTCCTGCAAACTGACATCAGGAACCTGGCCGGGTGACTTTTGTTTCTCTGGGGAAAGGCCATGGTTCATATCCTGGACCCGTAGGCCAGGAGTGGCCGGCTGCCTGCTGAAATTCCGAACGGATCAGGATGCCTCCCAGATGCAAGGTGCCCCCAGAGGCAATTGTGGCTGGTTTGACAGTGCCAAGTGCCTCCTGCAAACTGACATCAGGAACCTGGCCTGGTGACATTTATTTCTCTGGGGAAAGGCCATGGTTGGTATCCTGAGCCTGGTGTCCTGGAGTGGCCGTCTGCCTGCTAAAATTCTGGATGGACCAGGATGCATCCCAGATGCAATGTGCCCCCAGAGGAAACTGTGGCTGGTTTGACAGTGCCAAGTGCCTCCTGCAAACTGACATCAGGAACCTGGCCTGGTGACATTTATTTCTCTGGGGAAAGGCCATTGTACGTGTCCAAGGCCTAGTGGCCCGGAGTGGCCGGCTGCTTGCTGGAATTCTGCATGGATCAGGATGCCGCCGAGATGCAAGGTGCCGCCACAGGCACCTGTGGCTGGTTTGACAGTGCCAAGTGCCTCCTGCAAACTGACATCAGGAACCTGGCCTGGTGACTTTTGTTTCTCTGGGGACAGGCCATGGTTCATATCCTACAAACTGTAGCCATGAGTGGCCGGCTGCCTGCTGAAATTCCGCACGGATCAGGATACCTCCCAGATGCAAGGCGCCCCACGGGAAACTGTGGCTGGTTTGACAGTGCCAAGTGCCTCCTGCCAACTGACATCAAGAACCTGGCCTGGTGACTTTTGTTTCTCTGGGGAAAGGCCATGGTTGGTATCCTGAGCCTGGTGTCCTGGAGTGGCCGTCTGCCTGCTAAAATTCTGGACGGACCAGGATGCCTCCCAGATGCAAGGTGCCCCCAGAGGCAACTGTGGCTGGTTTGACAGTGCCAAGTGCCTCCTGCAAACTGACATCAGGAACCTGGCCTGGTGACATTTATTTCTCTGGGGATAGGCCATTGTACGTGTCCAATTCCTAGTGGCCGGGAGTGGCCAGCTGCTTGCTGGAATTCTGCATGGATCAGGATGCCGCCGAGATGCAAGGTGCCCCCACAGGCAACTGTGGCTGGTTTGACAGTGCCAAGTGCCTCCTCCAAACAGACATCAGGAACCTGGCCTGGTGACTTTTTTTTCTCTGGGGAAAGGCCATCGTTCTTGTCCGGGTTCCGCCGGCCCGGAGTCGCCGGCTGTCTGCTGAAATTCCACACGGTTGAGGCTACCTCCCAGATGCAAGGTGCCCCACAGGCAACTGTGGCTGGTTTGACAGTGCCATGTGCCCCCTGCAAACTGACATCAGGAGCCTGGCCTGGTGTCTTTTGTTTCTCAGGGGAAAGGCTTTCGTTCCTATCCATGGACGGGTGGCCAATAGTGGCTGGCTGCCTGCTGAAATTCCGCACGGTTGAAGATACCTCCCAGATGGAAAGTACCACCACAGGCAACTGTGGCTGGTTTGACAGTGCCAAGTGCCTCCTGCAAACTGACATCAGGAACCTGGCCTGGTGACTTTTGTTTCTCAGGGGAAAGGGCATCGTTCGTGTCCAGTGCCCGGTGGCCTGGAGTGGCCAGCAGCCTGCTGAACTTCCGCACAGCTGAGGATACCTCCCAGATGCAAGATGCCCATACAGGTACGTGTGGCTGGTTTGACAGTGCCAAGTGCCTCCTGCAAACTGACATCAGGAACCTGGCCAGGTGACTTTTGTTTCTCTGGGGAAAGGCCATCGTTCCACTCCACGGCCAGGTGGCCTGGAGTGGCCGGCTGCCTGTTGAAATTCCGCACGGATGAGGATAACTCCCAGATGAAAGGAGCCCCCAGAGGCAACTGTGGCTGGTTTGACAGTGCCAAGTGCCTCCTGCAAACTGACATCAGGAACCTGGCCTGGTAACTTTTGTTTCTCTGGGGAAAGGCCATGGTTCATGTCCACGGCCTGGTGGCCCGGAGTGTCCGGCTGCCTGCTGAAATTCCGCATGGATCAGGACGCCGCCGCGATGCAAGGTGCCCCACAGGCACCTGTGGCTGCTTCGACAGTGCCAAGTGCTTCCTGCAAACTGACATCAGAAACCTGGCCTGGTGATTTTCTTTCTCAGGGGAAAGGCCATGGCTCATGTCCAGGGCCCGGTGGCCCCTACTTGCCTGCTGCCTGCTGAAATTCCACACGGATCAGGATACCTCCCAGATGTAAGGTGCCCCCAGAGGCAATTGTGGCTGGTTTGACAGTGCCAAGTGCCTCCTGCAAACTGACATCAGGAACCTGGCCTTGTGAGTTTTGTTTCTCTGGGGAAAGGCCATCATTCTTGTTCAGAGCCCAGTGGCCCGGAGTGGCCGGCTGCCTGCTGAAATTCCGCACGGATCAGGATACCTCCCAGATTCAAGGTGCCGCCACAGGCAACTGTGGCTGGCTTGAGAGTGCCAAGTGCCTCCTGCAAACTGACATCAGGAACCTGGCCTGGTGACTGTTGTTTCTCTGGGGAAAGGCCATCATTCTTTTCCGGGGCCCGCCGGCCCGGAGTGGCCGGCTTCCTTCTGAAATTCCACACGGTTGAGGATACCTCCCAGATGCAAGGTGGACCCACAGACAACTGTGGCTGGTTTGACAGTGCCGAGTGCCTCCTGCAAACTGACATCAGGAACCTGGCCGGGTGGCTTTTGTTTCTCTGGGGAAAGGCCATGGTTCTTGTCCACGGCCTGGTGGCCCGGAGTGTCCGGCTGCCTCCTGAAATTCCGCATGGATCAGAATGCCTCCAGGATGAAAAGTGCCCCCATAGGCAACTGTGGCTGGTTTGACAGTGCCAAGTGCCTCCTCCAAACAGACATCAGGAACCTGGCCTGGTAAGTTTTGTTTCTCTGGGGAAAGGCCATCGTTCTTGTCCGGGTTCCGCCGGCCCGGAGTCGCCGGCTGTCTGCTGAAATTCCACACGGTTGAGGCTACCTCCCAGATGCAAGGCGCCCCCACAGGCAACTGTGGCTGGTTTGACAGTGCCATGTGCCTCCTGCAAACTGACATCAGGAACCTGACCTGGTGACTTTCGCTTGTCTGGGGAAAGGCCATAGATGATGTCCAGTGCCCCCTGGCCCGGAGTGGCCGACTGCCTGCTGAAATTCCGCACGGATCAGGATACCTCCCAGATGCAAGGTGCCCCCACAGGCAACTGTGGCTTGTTTGACAGTGCCAAGTGCCTCCTGCAAACTGACATCAGGAACCTGGCCTGGTGAGTTTTGTTTCTCTGGGGAAAGGTCATGGTTCATATCCTGGACCCGTAGTCCAGGAGTGGCCGGCTGCCTGCTGAAATTCTGAACGGATTAGGATGCCGCCCTGATGCAAGGTACCACCACAGGAAACTGTGGCAGGTTTGACAGTGCCAAGTGCCTCCTGCAAACTGACATCAGGAACCTGACCTGGTAAGTTTTGTTTCTCTGGGGAAAGGCCATCGTTCTTGTCCGGGGCCGCCGGCCCGGAGTGGCTGGCTGTCTGCTGAAATTCCACAGGGTTAAGGCTACCGCCCAGATGCAAGGCGCCCCCACAGGCAACTGTGGCTGGTTTGACAGTGCCATGTGCCTCCTGCAAACTGACATCAGGAACCTGGCCTGGTGACTTTTGTTTCTCTGGGGAAAGGCCATGGTTCGTATCCTGGATACGTAGGACCGGAGAGGCCGGCTGCCTGTTGAAATTCCTCACGGATCAGGATGCCGCCGAGATGCAAGATGCCCCCACAGGCACCTGTGGCTGCTTCGACAGTGCCAAGTGCCTCCTGCAAACTGACATCAGGAACCTGGCCGGGTGACTTTTGTTTCTCTGGGGAAAGGCCATGGTTCATATCCTGGACCCGTAGGCCAGGAGTGGCCGGCTGCCTGCTGAAATTCCGAACGGATCAGGATGCCTCCCAGATGCAAGGTGCCCCACGGGAAACTGCGGCTGGTTTGACAGTGCCAAGTGCCTCCTGCAAACTGACATCAGGAACCTGGCCGGGTGACTTTTGTTTCTCTGGGGAAAGGCCATGGTTCATATCCTGGACCCGTAGGCCAGGAGTGGCCGGCTGCCTGCTGAAATTCCGAACGGATCAGGATGCCTCCCAGATGCAAGGTGCCCCCAGAGGCAATTGTGGCTGGTTTGACAGTGCCAAGTGCCTCCTGCAAACTGACATCAGGAACCTGGCCTGGTGACATTTATTTCTCTGGGGAAAGGCCATGGTTGGTATCCTGAGCCTGGTGTCCTGGAGTGGCCGTCTGCCTGCTAAAATTCTGGATGGACCAGGATGCATCCCAGATGCAATGTGCCCCCAGAGGCAACTGTGGCTGGTTTGACAGTGCCAAGTGCCTCCTGCAAACTGACATCAGGAACCTGGCCTGGTGACATTTATTTCTCTGGGGAAAGGCCATTGTACGTGTCCAAGGCCTAGTGGCCCGGAGTGGCCGGCTGCTTGCTGGAATTCTGCATGGATCAGGATGCCGCCGAGATGCAAGGTGCCGCCACAGGCACCTGTGGCTGGTTTGACAGTGCCAAGTGCCTCCTGCAAACTGACATCAGGAACCTGGCCTGGTGACTTTTGTTTCTCTGGGGACAGGCCATGGTTCATATCCTACAAACTGTGGCCATGAGTGGCCGGCTGCCTGCTGAAATTCCGCACGGATCAGGATACCTCCCAGATGCAAGGTGCCCCACGGGAAACTGTGGCTGGTTTGACAGTGCCAAGTGCCTCCTGCCAACTGACATCAAGAACCTGGCCTGGTGACTTTTGTTTCTCTGGGGAACGGCCATGGTTGGTATCCTGAGACTGGTGTCCTGGAGTGGCCGTCTGCCTGCTAAAATTCTGGACGGACCAGGATGCCTCCCAGATGCAAGGTGCCCCCAGAGGCAACTGTGGCTGGTTTGACAGTGCCAAGTGCCTCCTGCAAACTGACATCAGGAACCTGGCCTGGTAAGTTTTTTTTCTCTGGGGAAAGGCCATCGTTCTTGTCCGGGTTCCGCCGGCCCGGAGTCGCCGGCTGTCTGCTGAAATTCCACACGGTTGAGGCTACCTCCCAGATGCAAGGTGCCCCACAGGCAACTGTGGCTGGTTTGACAGTGCCATGTGCCCCCTGCAAACTGACATCAGGAGCCTGGCCTGGTGTCTTTTGTTTCTCAGGGGAAAGGCTTTCGTTCCTATCCATGGACGGGTGGCCAATAGTGGCTGGCTGCCTGCTGAAATTCCGCACGGTTGAAGATACCTCCCAGATGGAAAGTACCACCACAGGCAACTGTGGCTGGTTTGACAGTGCCAAGTGCCTCCTGCAAACTGACATCAGGAACCTGGCCTGGTGACTTTTGTTTCTCAGGGGAAAGGCCATCGTTCGTGTCCAGTGCCCGGTGGCCTGGAGTGGCCAGCAGCCTGCTGAACTTCCGCACAGCTGAGGATACCTCCCAGATGCAAGATGCCCATACAGGTACGTGTGGCTGGTTTGACAGTGCCAAGTGCCTCCTGCAAACTGACATCAGGAACCTGGCCAGGTGACTTTTGTTTCTCTGGGGAAAGGCCATCGTTCCACTCCACGGCCAGGTGGCCTGGAGTGGCCGGCTGCCTGTTGAAATTCCGCACGGATGAGGATAACTCCCAGATGAAAGGAGCCCCCAGAGGCAACTGTGGCTGGTTTGACAGTGCCAAGTGCCTCCTGCAAACTGACATCAGGAACCTGGCCTGGTAACTTTCGTTTCTCTGGGGAACGGCCATGGTTCATGTCCACGGCCTGGTGGCCCGGAGTGTCCGGCTGCCTGCTGAAATTCCGCATGGATCAGGATGCCGCCGCGATGCAAGGTGCCCCACAGGCACCTGTGGCTGCTTCGACAGTGCCAAGTGCTTCCTGCAAACTGACATCAGAAACCTGGCCTGGTGATTTTCTTTCTCAGGGGAAAGGCCATGGCTCATGTCCAGGGCCCGGTGGCCCCTACTTGCCTGCTGCCTGCTGAAATTCCACACGGATCAGGATACCTCCCAGATGTAAGGTGCCACCACAGGCAACTGTGGCTGGTTTGACAGTGCCAAGTGCCTCCTGCAAACTGACATCAGGAACCTGGCCTTGTGAGTTTTGTTTCTCTGGGGAAAGGCCATCATTCTTGTTCAGAGCCCAGTGGCCCGGAGTGGCCGGCTGCCTGCTGAAATTCCGCACGGATCAGGATACCTCCCAGATTCAAGGTGCCGCCACAGGCAACTGTGGCTGGCTTGAGAGTGCCGAGTGCCTCCTGCAAACTGACATCAGGAACCTGGCCTGGTGACTGTTGTTTCTCTGGGGAAAGGCCATCATTCTTTTCCGGGGCCCGCCGGCCCGGAGTGGCCGGCTGCCTTCTGAAATTCCACACGGTTGAGGATACCTCCCAGATGCAAGGTGGACCCACAGACAACTGTGGCTGGTTTGACAGTGCCGAGTGCCTCCTGCAAACTGACATCAGGAACCTGGCCTGGTGACTTTTGTTTCTCTGGGGAAAGGCCATGGTTCTTGTCCACGGCCTGGTGGCCCGGAGTGTCCGGCTGCCTCCTGAAATTCCGCATGGATCAGAATGCCTCCAGGATGAAAAGTGCCCCCATAGGCAACTGTGGCTGGTTTGACAGTGCCAAGTGCCTCCTCCAAACAGACATCAGGAACCTGGCCTGGTAAGTTTTGTTTCTCTGGGGAAAGGCCATCGTTCTTGTCCGGGTTCCGCCGGCCCGGAGTCGCCGGCTGTCTGCTGAAATTCCACACGGTTGAGGCTACCTCCCAGATGCAAGGCGCCCCCACAGGCAACTGTGGCTGGTTTGACAGTGCCATGTGCCTCCTGCAAACTGACATCAGGAACCTGACCTGGTGACTTTCGCTTGTCTGGGGAAAGGCCATAGATGATGTCCAGTGCCCCCTGGCCCGGAGTGGCCGACTGCCTGCTGAAATTCCGCACGGATCAAGATACCTCCCAGATGCAAGGTGCCCCCACAGGCAACTGTGGCTTGTTTGACAGTGCCAAGTGCCTCCTGCAAACTGACATCAGGAACCTGGCCTGGTGAGTTTTGTTTCTCTGGGGAAAGGTCATGGTTCATATCCTGGACCCGTAGTCCAGGAGTGGCCGGCTGCCTGCTGAAATTCTGAACGGATTAGGATGCCGCCCTGATGCAAGGTACCACCACAGGAAACTGTGGCAGGTTTGACAGTGCCAAGTGCCTCCTGCAAACTGACATCAGGAACCTGACCTGGTAAGTTTTGTTTCTCTGGGGAAAGGCCATCGTTCTTGTCCGGGGCCGCCGGCCCGGAGTGGCTGGCTGTCTGCTGAAATTCCACAGGGTTAAGGCTACCTCCCAGATGCAAGGCGCCCCCACAGGCAACTGTGGCTGGTTTGACAGTGCCATGTGCCTCCTGCAAACTGACATCAGGAACCTGGCCTGGTGACTTTTGTTTCTCTGGGGAAAGGCCATGGTTCGTATCCTGGATACCTAGGACCGGAGAGGCCGGCTGTCTGCTGAAATTCCTCACGGATCAGGATGCCACCGAGATGCAAGATGCCCCCACAGGCACCTGCAGCTGGTTTGACAGTGCCAAGTGCCTCCTGCAAACTGACATCAGGAACCTGGCCTGGTGTCTTTTGTTTCTCAGGGGAAAGGCTTTCGTTCCTATCCATGGACGGCTGGCCAATAGTGGCTGGCTGCCTGCTGAAATTCCGCACGGTTGAAGATACCTCCCAGATGGAAAGTACCACCACAGGCAACTGTGGCTGGTTTGACAGTGCCAAGTGCCTCCTGCAAACTGACATCAGGAACCTGGCCTGGTGACTTTTGTTTCTCAGGGGAAAGGGCATCGTTCGTGTCCAGTGCCCGGTGGCCTGGAGTGGCCAGCAGCCTACTGAACTTCCGCACAGATGAGGATACCTCCCAGATGCAAGATGCCCATACAGGTACGTGTGGCTGGTTTGACAGTGCTAAGTGCCTCCTGCAAACTGACATCAGGAACCTGGCCAGGTGACTTTTGTTTCTCTGGGGAAAGGCCATCGTTCCACTCCACGGCCAGGTGGCCTGGAGTGGCCGGCTGCCTGTTGAAATTCCGCACGGATGAGGATACCTCCCAGATGAAAGGAGCCCCCAGAGGCAACTGTGGCTGGTTTGACAGTGCCAAGTGCTTCCTGCAAACTGACATCAGGAACCTGGCCTTGTGAGTTTTCTTTCTCTGGGGAAAGGCCATCATTCTTGTTCAGAGCCCAGTGGCCCGGAGTGGCCGGCTGCCTGCTGAAATTCCGCACGGATCAGGATACCTCCCAGATTCAAGGTGCCGCCACAGGCAACTGTGGCTGGCTTGAGAGTGCCAAGTGCCTCCTGCAAACTGACATCAGGAACCTGGCCGGGTGACTTTTGTTTCTCTGGGGAAAGGCCATCATGCTTTTCCGGGGCCCGCAGGCCCGGAGTGGCCGGCTGCCTTCTGAAATTCCACACGGTTGAGGATACCTCCCAGATGCAAGGTGCCCCCACAGGCAACTGTGGCTGGTTTGACAGTGCCAAGTGCCTCCTGCAAACTGACATCAGGAACCTGGCCTGGTGACTTTTGTTTCTCTGGGGAAAGGCCATCACTCTTCTCCAATGCCCGGTGGCCCGGAGTGGCCGGCCCCCTGCTGAAATTCCGCACAGGTGAGGATACCTCCCAGATGCAACGTGCCCATAAAGGTAAGTGTGGCTGGTTTGACAGTGCCAAGTGCCTCCTGCAAACTGACATCAGGAACCTGGCCTGGTGAGTTTTGTTTCTCTGGGGAAAGGTCATGGTTCATATCCTGGACCAGTAGTCCAGGAGTGGCCGGCAGCCTGCTGAAATTCTGAACGGATTAGGATGCCGCCCAGATGCAACGTACCACCACAGGCAACTGCGTCTAGTTTGACAGTGCCAAGTGCCTCCTGCAAACTGACATCAGGAACCTGACCTGGTAAGTTTTGTTTCTCTGGGGAAAGGCCATCGTTCCTGTCTGGGGCCCGCTGGCCCGGAGTGGCCGGCTGCCTTCTGAAATTCCACACGGTTGAGGATACCTCCTAGATGCAAGGTGGCCCCACAGGCAACTGTGGCTGGTTTGACAGTGCCAAGTGCTTCCTTCAAACAGACATCAGGAACCTGGCCTGGTAACTTGTGTTTCTCTGGGGAAAGGCCATGGTTCATATCCTGGATACGTAGGACCGGAGAGGCCGGCTACCTGTTGAAATTCCTCACTGATCAGGATGCCGCCGAGATGCAAGATGCCCCCACAGGCACCTGTGGCTGCTTCGACAGTGCCAAGTGCCTCCTGCAAACTGACATCAGGAACCTGGCCTGGTGACATTTATTTCTCTGGGGATAGGCCATTGTACGTGTCCAATTCCTAGTGGCCTGGAGTGGCCAGCTGCTTGCTGGAATTCTGCATGGATCAGGATGCCGCCGAGATGCAAGGTGCCCCCACAGGCAACTGTGGCTGGTTTGACAGTGCCAAGTGCCTCCTCCAAACAGACATCAGGAACCTGGCCTGGTGACTTTTTTTTCTCTGGGGAAAGGCCATCGTTCTTGTCCGGGTTCCGCCGGCCCGGAGTCGCCGGCTGTCTGCTGAAATTCCACACGGTTGAGGCTACCTCCCAGATGCAAGGTGCCCCACAGGCAACTGTGGCTGGTTTGACAGTGCCATGTGCCCCCTGCAAACTGACATCAGGAGCCTGGCCTGGTGTCTTTTGTTTCTCAGGGGAAAGGCTTTCGTTCCTATCCATGGACGGGTGGCCAATAGTGGCTGGCTGCCTGCTGAAATTCCGCACGGTTGAAGATACCTCCCAGATGGAAAGTACCACCACAGGCAACTGTGGCTGGTTTGACAGTGCCAAGTGCCTCCTGCAAACTGACATCAGGAACCTGGCCTGGTGACTTTTGTTTCTCAGGGGAAAGGGCATCGTTCGTGTCCAGTGCCCGGTGGCCTGGAGTGGCCAGCAGCCTACTGAACTTCCGCACAGCTGAGGATACCTCCCAGATGCAAGATGCCCATACAGGTACTTGTGGCTGGTTTGACAGTGCCAAGTGCCTCCTGCAAACTGACATCAGGAACCTGGCCAGGTGACTTTTGTTTCTCTGGGGAAAGGCCATCGTTCCACTCCACGGCCAGGTGGCCTGGAGTGGCCGGCTGCCTGTTGAAATTCCGCACGGATGAGGATAACTCCCAGATGAAAGGAGCCCCCAGAGGCAACTGTGGCTGTTTTGACAGTGCCAAGTGCCTCCTGCAAACTGACATCAGGAACCTGGCCTGGTAAGTTTTGTTTCTCTGGGGAAAGGCCATCGTTCTTGTCCGGGGCCGCCGGCCCGGAGTGGCTGGCTGTCTGCTGAAATTCCACAGGGTTAAGGCTACCTCCCAGATGCAAGGCGCCCCCACAGGCAACTGTGGCTGGTTTGACAGTGCCATGTGCCTCCTGCAAACTGACATCAGGAACCTGGCCTGGTGACTTTTGTTTCTCTGGGGAAAGGCCATGGTTCGTATCCTGGATACGTAGGACCGGAGAGGCCGGCTGCCTGTTGAAATTCCTCACGGATCAGGATGCCGCCGAGATGCAAGATGCCCCCACAGGCAACTGTGGCTGCTTCGACAGTGCCAAGTGCCTCCTGCAAACTGACATCAGGAACCTGGCCTGGTGACTTTTGTTTCTCTGGGGAAAGGCCATGGTTCATATCCTGGACCCGTAGGCCAGGAGTGGCCGGCTGCCTGCTGAAATTCCGAACGGATCAGGATGCCTCCCAGATGCAAGGTGCCCCCAGAGGCAATTGTGGCTGGTTTGACAGTGCCAAGTGCCTCCTGCAAACTGACATCAGGAACCTGGCCTGGTGACATTTATTTCTCTGGGGAAAGGCCATTGTACGTGTCCAGGGCCTAGTGGCCCGGAGTGGCCGGCTGCTTGCTGGACTTCTGCATGGATCAGGATGCCGCCAAGATGCAAGGTGCCCCCACAGGCACCTGTGGCTGGTTTGACAGTGCCAAGTGCCTCCTGCCAACTGACATCAAGAACCTGGCCTGGTGACTTTTGTTTCTCTGGGGAAAGGCCATGGTTGGTATCCTGAGCCTCGTGTCCTGGAGTGGCCGTCTGCCTGCTAAAATTCTGGACGGACCAGGATGCCGCCAAGATGCAAGGTGCCCCCAGAGGCAACTGTGGCTGGTTTGACAGTGCCAAGTGCTTCCTGCAAACTGACATCAGAAACCTGGCCTGGTGATTTTCTTTCCCAGGGGAAAGGCCATGGTTCATGTCCAGGGCCCGGTGGCTCGCAGTTGCCTGCTGCCTGCTGAAATTCCACACGGATCCGGATACCTCCCTGATGCAAGTTGCCCCCACCGGCAACTGTGGCTGGTTTGACAGTGCCATGTGCCTCCTGCAAACTGACATCAGGAACCTGGCCTGGTGACTTTTGTTTCCCAGGGGAAAGGCCATAGATGATGTCCAGTGCCTTCTGGCCTGGAGTGGCCGACTGCCTGCTGAAATTCTGCATGGATCAGGATGCCGCCGAGATGCAAGGTGCCCCACAGGCACCTGTGGCTGGTTTGACAGTGCCAAGTGCTTCCTGCAAACTGACATCAGAAACCTGGCCTGGTGATTTTCTTTCTCCGGGGAAAGGCCATGGTTCATGTCCAGGGCTTGGTGGCCCGTACTTGCCTGCTGCCTGCTGAAATTCCACACGGATCAGGATACCTCCCAGATGTAAGGTGCCACCACAGGCAACTGTGGCTGGTTTGACAGTGCCAAGTGCCTCCTGCAAACTGACATCAGGAACCTGGCCCGGTGACTTTTGTTTCTCTGGGGAAAGGCCATGGTTCGTATCCTGGACCCGTAGGCCAGGAGTGGCCGGCTGCCTGCTGAAATTCCGAACGGATCAGGATGCCTCCCAGATGCAAGGTGCCCCCAGAGGCAATTGTGGCTGGTTTGACAGTGCCAAGTGCCTCCTGCAAACTGACATCAGGAACCTGGCCTGGTGACTTTTGTTTCTCTGGGGAAAGGCCATGGTTCGTATCCTGGATACGTAGGACCGGAGAGGCCGGCTGCCTGTTGAAATTCCTCACGGATCAGGATGCCGCCGAGATGCAAGATGCCCCCACAGGCAACTGTGGCTGCTTCGACAGTGCCAAGTGCCTCCTGCAAACTGACATCAGGAACCTGGCCTGGTGACTTTTGTTTCTCTGGGGAAAGGCCATGGTTCATATCCTGGACCCGTAGGCCAGGAGTGGCCGGCTGCCTGCTGAAATTCCGAACGGATCAGGATGCCTCCCAGATGCAAGGTGCCCCCAGAGGCAATTGTGGCTGGTTTGACAGTGCCAAGTGCCTCCTGCAAACTGACATCAGGAACCTGGCCTGGTGACATTTATTTCTCTGGGGAAAGGCCATTGTACGTGTCCAGGGCCTAGTGGCCCGGAGTGGCCGGCTGCTTGCTGGACTTCTGCATGGATCAGGATGCCGCCAAGATGCAAGGTGCCCCCACAGGCACCTGTGGCTGGTTTGACAGTGCCAAGTGCCTCCTGCAAACTGACATCAGGAACCTGGCCCGGTGACTTTTGTTTCTCTGGGGAAAGGCCATCGTTCATATCCTACAAACTGTGGCCCAGAGTGGCCGGCTGCCTGCTGAAATTCCGCACGGATCAGGATACCTCCCAGATGCAAAGTGCCCCACGGGAAACTGTGGCTGGTTTGACAGTGCCAAGTGCCTCCTGCCAACTGACATCAAGAACCTGGCCTGGTGACTTTTGTTTCTCTGGGGAAAGGCCATGGTTGGTATCCTGAGCCTGGTGTCCTGGAGTGGCCGTCTGCCTGCTAAAATTCTGGACGGACCAGGATGCCGCCAAGATGCAAGGTGCCCCCAGAGGCAACTGTGGCTGGTTTGACAGTGCCAAGTGCTTCCTGCAAACTGACATCAGAAACCTGGCCTGGTGATTTTCTTTCCCAGGGGAAAGGCCATGGTTCATGTCCAGGGCCCGGTGGCTCGCAGTTGCCTGCTGCCTGCTGAAATTCCACACGGATCCGGATACCTCCCAGATGCAAGTTGCCCCCACCGGCAACTGTGGCTGGTTTGACAGTGCCATGTGCCTCCTGCAAACTGACATCAGGAACCTGGCCTGGTGACTTTTGTTTCCCTGGGGAAAGGCCATAGATGATGTCCAGTGCCCCCTGGCCTGGAGTGGCCGACTGCCTGCTGAAATTCCGCACGGATCAGGATATCTCCCAGATGCAAGGTGCCCCCACAGGCACCTGTGGCTGGTTTGACAGTGCCAAGTGCCTCCTGCAAACTGACATCAGGAACCTGGCCTGGTGACTTTTGTTTCTCTGGGGAAAGGCCATCGTTCCTCTCCAGGGCCCGGTGGCTCGAGTGGGCGGATACCTGCTAAAATTCCGCACAGATCAGGATACCTCCCAGATGGAAGGTGCCCGCCCAGGCAACTGTGGCTGGTTTGACAGTGCCAAGTGCCTCCTGCAAACTGACATCAGGAACCTGGCCTGGTGATTTTTCTTTGTCTGGGGAAAGGCCATTGTACGTGTCCAGGGCCTGTGGCCCGTAGTGGCTGGCCCCCTGCTGAAATTCCGAACGGATCAGGATACCTCCCAGACCGATAGTACCACCTCAGGCAACTGTGGCTGGTTTGACAGTGCCAAGTGCCTCCTGCAAACTGACATCAGGAACCTGGCCGGGTGACTTTTGTTTCTCTGGGGAAAGGCCGTGGTTAATGTACAGGGCCGGGTGTCCTGAGTGGCCGGCTGCCTGCTGAAATTCCGCACGGATCAGGATACCTCCCAGATGGAAAGTGGCCCCACAGGCAACTGTGGCTGGTTTGACAGTGCCAAGTGCCTCCTGCAAACTGACATCAGGAACCTGGCCTGGTGACTTTTGTTTCTCTGGGGAAAAGCCATCATTCTTCTCCAGTGCCCGTTGGCCCGGAGTGGACGGGTGCCTGCTCAAATTCCGCACGGATCAGGATACCTCCCAGATGGAAAGTACCACCACAGGCAACTGTGGCTGGTTTGACAGTGCCAAGTGCCTCCTGCAAACTGACATCAGGAGCCTGGCCTGGTGTCTTTTGTTTCTCAGGGGAAAGGCCATCGTTCCTATCCATGGACGGCTGGCCAATAGTGGCTGGCTGTCTGCTGAAATTCCGCACGGTTGAAGATACCTCCCAGATGGAAAGTACCACCACAGGCAACTGTGGCTGGTTTGACAGTGCCAAGTGCTTCCTGCAAACTGACATCAGAAACCTGGCCTGGTGATTTTCTTTCTCAGGGGAAAGGCCATGGCTCATGTCCAGGGCCCGGTGGCCCCTACTTGCCTGCTGCCTGCTGAAATTCCACACGGATCAGGATACCTCCCAGATGTAAGGTGCCCCCACAGGCAACTGTGGCTGGTTTGACAGTGCCAAGTGCCTCCTGCAAACTGACATCAGGAACCTGGCCTTGTGAGTTTTTTTTCTCTGGGGAAAGGCCATCATTCTTGTTCAGAGCCCAGTGGCCCGTAGTGGCCGGCTGCCTGCTGAAATTCCGCACGGATCAGGATACCTCCCAGATTCAAGGTGCCGCCACAGGCAACTGTGGCTGGCTTGAGAGTGCCAAGTGCCTCCTGCAAACTGACATCAGGAACCTGGCCTGGTGACTGTTGTTTCTCTGGGGAAAGGCCATCATTCTTTTCCGGGGCCCGCCGGCCCGGAGTGGCCGGCTGCCTTCTGAAATTCCACACGGTTGAGGATACCTCCCAGATGCAAGGTGGACCCACAGACAACTGTGGCTGGTTTGACAGTGCCGAGTGCCTCCTGCAAACTGACATCAGGAACCTGGCCTGGTGACTTTTGTTTCTCTGGGGAAAGGCCATGGTTCTTGTCCACGGCCTGGTGGCCCGGAGTGTCCGGCTGCCTCCTGAAATTCCGCATGGATCAGAATGCCTCCAGGATGAAAAGTGCCCCCATAGGCAACTGTGGCTGGTTTGACAGTGCCAAGTGCCTCCTCCAAACAGACATCAGGAACCTGGCCTGGTAAGTTTTGTTTCTCTGGGGAAAGGCCATCGTTCTTGTCCGGGTTCCGCCGGCCCGGAGTCGCCGGCTGTCTGCTGAAATTCCACACGGTTGAGGCTACCTCCCAGATGCAAGGCACCCCCACAGGCAACTGTGGCTGGTTTGACAGTGCCATGTGCCTCCTGCAAACTGACATCAGGAACCTGGCCTGGTGACTTTTGTTTCTCTGGGGAAAGGCCATGGTTCGTATCCTGGATACGTAGGACCGGAGAGGCCGGCTGCCTGTTGAAATTCCTCACGGATCAGGATGCCGCCGAGATGCAAGATGCCCCCACAGGCACCTGTGGCTGCTTCGACAGTGCCAAGTGCCTCCTGCAAACTGACATCAGGAACCTGGCCGGGTGACTTTTGTTTCTCTGGGGAAAGGCCATGGTTCATATCCTGGACCCGTAGGCCAGGAGTGGCCGGCTGCCTGCTGAAATTCCGAACGGATCAGGATGCCTCCCAGATGCAAGGTGCCCCCAGAGGCAATTGTGGCTGGTTTGACAGTGCCAAGTGCCTCCTGCAAACTGACATCAGGAACCTGGCCTGGTGACATTTATTTCTCTGGGGAAAGGCCATGGTTGGTATCCTGAGCCTGGTGTCCTGGAGTGGCCGTCTGCCTGCTAAAATTCTGGATGGACCAGGATGCATCCCAGATGCAATGTGCCCCCAGAGGCAACTGTGGCTGGTTTGACAGTGCCGAGTGCCTCCTGCAAACTGACATCAGGAACCTGGCCTGGTGACATTTATTTCTCTGGGGAAAGGCCATTGTACGTGTCCAAGGCCTAGTGGCCCGGAGTGGCCGGCTGCTTGCTGGAATTCTGCATGGATCAGGATGCCGCCGAGATGCAAGGTGCCGCCACAGGCACCTGTGGCTGGTTTGACAGTGCCAAGTGCCTCCTGCAAACTGACATCAGGAACCTGGCCTGGTGACTTTTGTTTCTCTGGGGACAGGCCATGGTTCATATCCTACAAACTGTAGCCATGAGTGGCCGGCTGCCTGCTGAAATTCCGCACGGATCAGGATACCTCCCAGATGCAAGGCGCCCCACGGGAAACTGTGGCTGGTTTGACAGTGCCAAGTGCCTCCTGCCAACTGACATCAAGAACCTGGCCTGGTGACTTTTGTTTCTCTGGGGAAAGGCCATGGTTGGTATCCTGAGCCTGGTGTCCTGGAGTGGCCGTCTGCCTGCTAAAATTCTGGACGGACCAGGATGCCTCCCAGATGCAAGGTGCCCCCAGAGGCAACTGTGGCTGGTTTGACAGTGCCAAGTGCCTCCTGCAAACTGACATCAGGAACCTGGCCTGGTGACATTTATTTCTCTGGGGATAGGCCATTGTACGTGTCCAATTCCTAGTGGCCGGGAGTGGCCAGCTGCTTGCTGGAATTCTGCATGGATCAGGATGCCGCCGAGATGCAAGGTGCCCCCACAGGCAACTGTGGCTGGTTTGACAGTGCCAAGTGCCTCCTCCAAACAGACATCAGGAACCTGGCCTGGTGACTTTTTTTTCTCTGGGGAAAGGCCATCGTTCTTGTCCGGGTTCCGCCGGCCCGGAGTCGCCGGCTGTCTGCTGAAATTCCACACGGTTGAGGCTACCTCCCAGATGCAAGGTGCCCCACAGGCAACTGTGGCTGGTTTGACAGTGCCATGTGCCCCCTGCAAACTGACATCAGGAGCCTGGCCTGGTGTCTTTTGTTTCTCAGGGGAAAGGCTTTCGTTCCTATCCATGGACGGGTGGCCAATAGTGGCTGGCTGCCTGCTGAAATTCCGCACGGTTGAAGATACCTCCCAGATGGAAAGTACCACCACAGGCAACTGTGGCTGGTTTGACAGTGCCAAGTGCCTCCTGCAAACTGACATCAGGAACCTGGCCTGGTGACTTTTGTTTCTCAGGGGAAAGGGCATCG
Organism: Passer domesticus; assembly: GCF_036417665.1. Classification (NCBI taxonomy): domain Eukaryota; kingdom Metazoa; phylum Chordata; class Aves; order Passeriformes; family Passeridae; genus Passer; species Passer domesticus. The sequence continues at coordinate 63,339,546 of NC_087474.1, forward strand.
TTCGTGTCCAGTGCCCGGTGGCCTGGAGTGGCCAGCAGCCTGCTGAACTTCCGCACAGCTGAGGATACCTCCCAGATGCAAGATGCCCATACAGGTACGTGTGGCTGGTTTGACAGTGCCAAGTGCCTCCTGCAAACTGACATCAGGAACCTGGCCAGGTGACTTTTGTTTCTCTGGGGAAAGGCCATCGTTCCACTCCACGGCCAGGTGGCCTGGAGTGGCCGGCTGCCTGTTGAAATTCCGCACGGATGAGGATACCTCCCAGATGAAAGGAGCCCCCAGAGGCAACTGTGGCTGGTTTGACAGTGCCAAGTGCTTCCTGCAAACTGACATCAGGAACCTGGCCTTGTGAGTTTTCTTTCTCTGGGGAAAGGCCATCATTCTTGTTCAGAGCCCAGTGGCCCGGAGTGGCCGGCTGCCTGCTGAAATTCCGCACGGATCAGGATACCTCCCAGATTCAAGGTGCCGCCACAGGCAACTGTGGCTGGCTTGAGAGTGCCAAGTGCCTCCTGCAAACTGACATCAGGAACCTGGCCGGGTGACTTTTGTTTCTCTGGGGAAAGGCCATCATGCTTTTCCGGGGCCCGCAGGCCCGGAGTGGCCGGCTGCCTTCTGAAATTCCACACGGTTGAGGATACCTCCCAGATGCAAGGTGCCCCCACAGGCAACTGTGGCTGGTTTGACAGTGCCAAGTGCCTCCTGCAAACTGACATCAGGAACCTGGCCTGGTGACTTTTGTTTCTCTGGGGAAAGGCCATCACTCTTCTCCAATGCCCGGTGGCCCGGAGTGGCCGGCCCCCTGCTGAAATTCCGCACAGGTGAGGATACCTCCCAGATGCAACGTGCCCATAAAGGTAAGTGTGGCTGGTTTGACAGTGCCAAGTGCCTCCTGCAAACTGACATCAGGAACCTGGCCTGGTGACTTTTGTTTCTCTGGGGAAAGGTCATGGTTCATATCCTGGACCAGTAGTCCAGGAGTGGCCGGCAGCCTGCTGAAATTCTGAACGGATTAGGATGCCGCCCAGATGCAACGTACCACCACAGGCAACTGCGTCTAGTTTGACAGTGCCAAGTGCCTCCTGCAAACTGACATCAGGAACCTGACCTGGTAAGTTTTGTTTCTCTGGGGAAAGGCCATCGTTCCTGTCTGGGGCCCGCTGGCCCGGAGTGGCCGGCTGCCTTCTGAAATTCCACACGGTTGAGGATACCTCCTAGATGCAAGGTGGCCCCACAGGCAACTGTGGCTGGTTTGACAGTGCCAAGTGCTTCCTTCAAACAGACATCAGGAACCTGGCCTGGTAACTTGTGTTTCTCTGGGGAAAGGCCATGGTTCATATCCTGGATACGTAGGACCGGAGAGGCCGGCTACCTGTTGAAATTCCTCACTGATCAGGATGCCGCCGAGATGCAAGATGCCCCCACAGGCACCTGTGGCTGCTTCGACAGTGCCAAGTGCCTCCTGCAAACTGACATCAGGAACCTGGCCTGGTGACATTTATTTCTCTGGGGATAGGCCATTGTACGTGTCCAATTCCTAGTGGCCTGGAGTGGCCAGCTGCTTGCTGGAATTCTGCATGGATCAGGATGCCGCCGAGATGCAAGGTGCCCCCACAGGCAACTGTGGCTGGTTTGACAGTGCCAAGTGCCTCCTCCAAACAGACATCAGGAACCTGGCCTGGTGACTTTTTTTTCTCTGGGGAAAGGCCATCGTTCTTGTCCGGGTTCCGCCGGCCCGGAGTCGCCGGCTGTCTGCTGAAATTCCACACGGTTGAGGCTACCTCCCAGATGCAAGGTGCCCCACAGGCAACTGTGGCTGGTTTGACAGTGCCATGTGCCCCCTGCAAACTGACATCAGGAGCCTGGCCTGGTGTCTTTTGTTTCTCAGGGGAAAGGCTTTCGTTCCTATCCATGGACGGGTGGCCAATAGTGGCTGGCTGCCTGCTGAAATTCCGCACGGTTGAAGATACCTCCCAGATGGAAAGTACCACCACAGGCAACTGTGGCTGGTTTGACAGTGCCAAGTGCCTCCTGCAAACTGACATCAGGAACCTGGCCTGGTGACTTTTGTTTCTCAGGGGAAAGGGCATCGTTCGTGTCCAGTGCCCGGTGGCCTGGAGTGGCCAGCAGCCTGCTGAACTTCCGCACAGCTGAGGATACCTCCCAGATGCAAGATGCCCATACAGGTACTTGTGGCTGGTTTGACAGTGCCAAGTGCCTCCTGCAAACTGACATCAGGAACCTGGCCAGGTGACTTTTGTTTCTCTGGGGAAAGGCCATCGTTCCACTCCACGGCCAGGTGGCCTGGAGTGGCCGGCTGCCTGTTGAAATTCCGCACGGATGAGGATAACTCCCAGATGAAAGGAGCCCCCAGAGGCAACTGTGGCTGGTTTGACAGTGCCAAGTGCCTCCTGCAAACTGACATCAGGAACCTGGCCTGGTAAGTTTTGTTTCTCTGGGGAAAGGCCATCGTTCTTGTCCGGGGCCGCCGGCCCGGAGTGGCTGGCTGTCTGCTGAAATTCCACAGGGTTAAGGCTACCTCCCAGATGCAAGGCGCCCCCACAGGCAACTGTGGCTGGTTTGACAGTGCCATGTGCCTCCTGCAAACTGACATCAGGAACCTGGCCTGGTGACTTTTGTTTCTCTGGGGAAAGGCCATGGTTCGTATCCTGGATACGTAGGACCGGAGAGGCCGGCTGCCTGTTGAAATTCCTCACGGATCAGGATGCCGCCGAGATGCAAGATGCCCCCACAGGCAACTGTGGCTGCTTCGACAGTGCCAAGTGCCTCCTGCAAACTGACATCAGGAACCTGGCCTGGTGACTTTTGTTTCTCTGGGGAAAGGCCATGGTTCATATCCTGGACCCGTAGGCCAGGAGTGGCCGGCTGCCTGCTGAAATTCCGAACGGATCAGGATGCCTCCCAGATGCAAGGTGCCCCCAGAGGCAATTGTGGCTGGTTTGACAGTGCCAAGTGCCTCCTGCAAACTGACATCAGGAACCTGGCCTGGTGACATTTATTTCTCTGGGGAAAGGCCATTGTACGTGTCCAGGGCCTAGTGGCCCGGAGTGGCCGGCTGCTTGCTGGACTTCTGCATGGATCAGGATGCCGCCAAGATGCAAGGTGCCCCCACAGGCACCTGTGGCTGGTTTGACAGTGCCAAGTGCCTCCTGCCAACTGACATCAAGAACCTGGCCTGGTGACTTTTGTTTCTCTGGGGAAAGGCCATGGTTGGTATCCTGAGCCTCGTGTCCTGGAGTGGCCGTCTGCCTGCTAAAATTCTGGACGGACCAGGATGCCGCCAAGATGCAAGGTGCCCCCAGAGGCAACTGTGGCTGGTTTGACAGTGCCAAGTGCTTCCTGCAAACTGACATCAGAAACCTGGCCTGGTGATTTTCTTTCCCAGGGGAAAGGCCATGGTTCATGTCCAGGGCCCGGTGGCTCGCAGTTGCCTGCTGCCTGCTGAAATTCCACACGGATCCGGATACCTCCCTGATGCAAGTTGCCCCCACCGGCAACTGTGGCTGGTTTGACAGTGCCATGTGCCTCCTGCAAACTGACATCAGGAACCTGGCCTGGTGACTTTTGTTTCCCAGGGGAAAGGCCATAGATGGTGTCCAGTGCCTTCTGGCCTGGAGTGGCCGACTGCCTGCTGAAATTCTGCATGGATCAGGATGCCGCCGAGATGCAAGGTGCCCCACAGGCACCTGTGGCTGGTTTGACAGTGCCAAGTGCTTCCTGCAAACTGACATCAGAAACCTGGCCTGGTGATTTTCTTTCTCCGGGGAAAGGCCATGGTTCATGTCCAGGGCTTGGTGGCCCGTACTTGCCTGCTGCCTGCTGAAATTCCACACGGATCAGGATACCTCCCAGATGTAAGGTGCCACCACAGGCAACTGTGGCTGGTTTGACAGTGCCAAGTGCCTCCTGCAAACTGACATCAGGAACCTGGCCCGGTGACTTTTGTTTCTCTGGGGAAAGGCCATGGTTCGTATCCTGGACCCGTAGGCCAGGAGTGGCCGGCTGCCTGCTGAAATTCCGAACGGATCAGGATGCCTCCCAGATGCAAGGTGCCCCCAGAGGCAATTGTGGCTGGTTTGACAGTGCCAAGTGCCTCCTGCAAACTGACATCAGGAACCTGGCCTGGTGACTTTTGTTTCTCTGGGGAAAGGCCATGGTTCGTATCCTGGATACGTAGGACCGGAGAGGCCGGCTGCCTGTTGAAATTCCTCACGGATCAGGATGCCGCCGAGATGCAAGATGCCCCCACAGGCAACTGTGGCTGCTTCGACAGTGCCAAGTGCCTCCTGCAAACTGACATCAGGAACCTGGCCTGGTGACTTTTGTTTCTCTGGGGAAAGGCCATGGTTCATATCCTGGACCCGTAGGCCAGGAGTGGCCGGCTGCCTGCTGAAATTCCGAACGGATCAGGATGCCTCCCAGATGCAAGGTGCCCCCAGAGGCAATTGTGGCTGGTTTGACAGTGCCAAGTGCCTCCTGCAAACTGACATCAGGAACCTGGCCTGGTGACATTTATTTCTCTGGGGAAAGGCCATTGTACGTGTCCAGGGCCTAGTGGCCCGGAGTGGCCGGCTGCTTGCTGGACTTCTGCATGGATCAGGATGCCGCCAAGATGCAAGGTGCCCCCACAGGCACCTGTGGCTGGTTTGACAGTGCCAAGTGCCTCCTGCAAACTGACATCAGGAACGTGGCCCGGTGACTTTTGTTTCTCTGGGGAAAGGCCATCGTTCATATCCTACAAACTGTGGCCCAGAGTGGCCGGCTGCCTGCTGAAATTCCGCACGGATCAGGATACCTCCCAGATGCAAAGTGCCCCACGGGAAACTGTGGCTGGTTTGACAGTGCCAAGTGCCTCCTGCCAACTGACATCAAGAACCTGGCCTGGTGACTTTTGTTTCTCTGGGGAAAGGCCATGGTTGGTATCCTGAGCCTGGTGTCCTGGAGTGGCCGTCTGCCTGCTAAAATTCTGGACGGACCAGGATGCCGCCAAGATGCAAGGTGCCCCCAGAGGCAACTGTGGCTGGTTTGACAGTGCCAAGTGCTTCCTGCAAACTGACATCAGAAACCTGGCCTGGTGATTTTCTTTCCCAGGGGAAAGGCCATGGTTCATGTCCAGGGCCCGGTGGCTCGCAGTTGCCTGCTGCCTGCTGAAATTCCACACGGATCCGGATACCTCCCAGATGCAAGTTGCCCCCACCGGCAACTGTGGCTGGTTTGACAGTGCCATGTGCCTCCTGCAAACTGACATCAGGAACCTGGCCTGGTGACTTTTGTTTCCCTGGGGAAAGGCCATAGATGATGTCCAGTGCCCCCTGGCCTGGAGTGGCCGACTGCCTGCTGAAATTCCGCACGGATCAGGATATCTCCCAGATGCAAGGTGCCCCCACAGGCACCTGTGGCTGGTTTGACAGTGCCAAGTGCCTCCTGCAAACTGACATCAGGAACCTGGCCTGGTGACTTTTGTTTCTCTGGGGAAAGGCCATCGTTCCTCTCCAGGGCCCGGTGGCTCGAGTGGGCGGATACCTGCTAAAATTCCGCACAGATCAGGATACCTCCCAGATGGAAGGTGCCCGCCCAGGCAACTGTGGCTGGTTTGACAGTGCCAAGTGCCTCCTGCAAACTGACATCAGGAACCTGGCCTGGTGATTTTTCTTTGTCTGGGGAAAGGCCATTGTACGTGTCCAGGGCCTGTGGCCCGTAGTGGCTGGCCCCCTGCTGAAATTCCGAACGGATCAGGATACCTCCCAGACCGATAGTACCACCTCAGGCAACTGTGGCTGGTTTGACAGTGCCAAGTGCCTCCTGCAAACTGACATCAGGAACCTGGCCGGGTGACTTTTGTTTCTCTGGGGAAAGGCCGTGGTTAATGTACAGGGCCGGGTGTCCTGAGTGGCCGGCTGCCTGCTGAAATTCCGCACGGATCAGGATACCTCCCAGATGGAAAGTGGCCCCACAGGCAACTGTGGCTGGTTTGACAGTGCCAAGTGCCTCCTGCAAACTGACATCAGGAACCTGGCCTGGTGACTTTTGTTTCTCTGGGGAAAAGCCATCATTCTTCTCCAGTGCCCGTTGGCCCGGAGTGGACGGGTGCCTGCTCAAATTCCGCACGGATCAGGATACCTCCCAGATGGAAAGTACCACCACAGGCAACTGTGGCTGGTTTGACAGTGCCAAGTGCCTCCTGCAAACTGACATCAGGAGCCTGGCCTGGTGTCTTTTGTTTCTCAGGGGAAAGGCCATCGTTCCTATCCATGGACGGCTGGCCAATAGTGGCTGGCTGTCTGCTGAAATTCCGCACGGTTGAAGATACCTCCCAGATGGAAAGTACCACCACAGGCAACTGTGGCTGGTTTGACAGTGCCAAGTGCTTCCTGCAAACTGACATCAGAAACCTGGCCTGGTGATTTTCTTTCTCAGGGGAAAGGCCATGGCTCATGTCCAGGGCCCGGTGGCCCCTACTTGCCTGCTGCCTGCTGAAATTCCACACGGATCAGGATACCTCCCAGATGTAAGGTGCCCCCACAGGCAACTGTGGCTGGTTTGACAGTGCCAAGTGCCTCCTGCAAACTGACATCAGGAACCTGGCCTTGTGAGTTTTGTTTCTCTGGGGAAAGGCCATCATTCTTGTTCAGAGCCCAGTGGCCCGTAGTGGCCGGCTGCCTGCTGAAATTCCGCACGGATCAGGATACCTCCCAGATTCAAGGTGCCGCCACAGGCAACTGTGGCTGGCTTGAGAGTGCCAAGTGCCTCCTGCAAACTGACATCAGGAACCTGGCCTGGTGACTGTTGTTTCTCTGGGGAAAGGCCATCATTCTTTTCCGGGGCCCGCCGGCCCGGAGTGGCCGGCTGCCTTCTGAAATTCCACACGGTTGAGGATACCTCCCAGATGCAAGGTGGACCCACAGACAACTGTGGCTGGTTTGACAGTGCCGAGTGCCTCCTGCAAACTGACATCAGGAACCTGGCCTGGTGACTTTTGTTTCTCTGGGGAAAGGCCATGGTTCTTGTCCACGGCCTGGTGGCCCGGAGTGTCCGGCTGCCTCCTGAAATTCCGCATGGATCAGAATGCCTCCAGGATGAAAAGTGCCCCCATAGGCAACTGTGGCTGGTTTGACAGTGCCAAGTGCCTCCTCCAAACAGACATCAGGAACCTGGCCTGGTAAGTTTTGTTTCTCTGGGGAAAGGCCATCGTTCTTGTCCGGGTTCCGCCGGCCCGGAGTCGCCGGCTGTCTGCTGAAATTCCACACGGTTGAGGCTACCTCCCAGATGCAAGGCACCCCCACAGGCAACTGTGGCTGGTTTGACAGTGCCATGTGCCTCCTGCAAACTGACATCAGGAACCTGGCCTGGTGACTTTTGTTTCTCTGGGGAAAGGCCATGGTTCGTATCCTGGATACGTAGGACCGGAGAGGCCGGCTGCCTGTTGAAATTCCTCACGGATCAGGATGCCGCCGAGATGCAAGATGCCCCCACAGGCACCTGTGGCTGCTTCGACAGTGCCAAGTGCCTCCTGCAAACTGACATCAGGAACCTGGCCGGGTGACTTTTGTTTCTCTGGGGAAAGGCCATGGTTCATATCCTGGACCCGTAGGCCAGGAGTGGCCGGCTGCCTGCTGAAATTCCGAACGGATCAGGATGCCTCCCAGATGCAAGGTGCCCCCAGAGGCAATTGTGGCTGGTTTGACAGTGCCAAGTGCCTCCTGCAAACTGACATCAGGAACCTGGCCTGGTGACATTTATTTCTCTGGGGAAAGGCCATGGTTGGTATCCTGAGCCTGGTGTCCTGGAGTGGCCGTCTGCCTGCTAAAATTCTGGATGGACCAGGATGCATCCCAGATGCAATGTGCCCCCAGAGGCAACTGTGGCTGGTTTGACAGTGCCAAGTGCCTCCTGCAAACTGACATCAGGAACCTGGCCTGGTGACATTTATTTCTCTGGGGAAAGGCCATTGTACGTGTCCAAGGCCTAGTGGCCCGGAGTGGCCGGCTGCTTGCTGGAATTCTGCATGGATCAGGATGCCGCCGAGATGCAAGGTGCCGCCACAGGCACCTGTGGCTGGTTTGACAGTGCCAAGTGCCTCCTGCAAACTGACATCAGGAACCTGGCCTGGTGACTTTTGTTTCTCTGGGGACAGGCCATGGTTCATATCCTACAAACTGTAGCCATGAGTGGCCGGCTGCCTGCTGAAATTCCGCACGGATCAGGATACCTCCCAGATGCAAGGCGCCCCACGGGAAACTGTGGCTGGTTTGACAGTGCCAAGTGCCTCCTGCCAACTGACATCAAGAACCTGGCCTGGTGACTTTTGTTTCTCTGGGGAAAGGCCATGGTTGGTATCCTGAGCCTGGTGTCCTGGAGTGGCCGTCTGCCTGCTAAAATTCTGGACGGACCAGGATGCCTCCCAGATGCAAGGTGCCCCCAGAGGCAACTGTGGCTGGTTTGACAGTGCCAAGTGCCTCCTGCAAACTGACATCAGGAACCTGGCCTGGTGACATTTATTTCTCTGGGGATAGGCCATTGTACGTGTCCAATTCCTAGTGGCCGGGAGTGGCCAGCTGCTTGCTGGAATTCTGCATGGATCAGGATGCCGCCGAGATGCAAGGTGCCCCCACAGGCAACTGTGGCTGGTTTGACAGTGCCAAGTGCCTCCTCCAAACAGACATCAGGAACCTGGCCTGGTGACTTTTTTTTCTCTGGGGAAAGGCCATCGTTCTTGTCCGGGTTCCGCCGGCCCGGAGTCGCCGGCTGTCTGCTGAAATTCCACACGGTTGAGGCTACCTCCCAGATGCAAGGTGCCCCACAGGCAACTGTGGCTGGTTTGACAGTGCCATGTGCCCCCTGCAAACTGACATCAGGAGCCTGGCCTGGTGTCTTTTGTTTCTCAGGGGAAAGGCTTTCGTTCCTATCCATGGACGGGTGGCCAATAGTGGCTGGCTGCCTGCTGAAATTCCGCACGGTTGAAGATACCTCCCAGATGGAAAGTACCACCACAGGCAACTGTGGCTGGTTTGACAGTGCCAAGTGCCTCCTGCAAACTGACATCAGGAACCTGGCCTGGTGACTTTTGTTTCTCAGGGGAAAGGGCATCGTTCGTGTCCAGTGCCCGGTGGCCCCTACTTGCCTGCTGCCTGCTGAAATTCCACACGGATCAGGATACCTCCCAGATGTAAGGTGCCCCCACAGGCAACTGTGGCTGGTTTGACAGTGCCAAGTGCCTCCTGCAAACTGACATCAGGAACCTGGCCTTGTGAGTTTTGTTTCTCTGGGGAAAGGCCATCATTCTTGTTCAGAGCCCAGTGGCCCGGAGTGGCCGGCTGCCTGCTGAAATTCCGCACGGATCAGGATACCTCCCAGATTCAAGGTGCCGCCACAGGCAACTGTGGCTGGCTTGAGAGTGCCAAGTGCCTCCTGCAAACTGACATCAGGAACCTGGCCTGGTGACTGTTGTTTCTCTGGGGAAAGGCCATCATTCTTTTCCGGGGCCCGCCGGCCCGGAGTGGCCGGCTTCCTTCTGAAATTCCACACGGTTGAGGATACCTCCCAGATGCAAGGTGGACCCACAGACAACTGTGGCTGGTTTGACAGTGCCGAGTGCCTCCTGCAAACTGACATCAGGAACCTGGCCGGGTGGCTTTTGTTTCTCTGGGGAAAGGCCATGGTTCTTGTCCACGGCCTGGTGGCCCGGAGTGTCCGGCTGCCTCCTGAAATTCCGCATGGATCAGAATGCCTCCAGGATGAAAAGTGCCCCCATAGGCAACTGTGGCTGGTTTGACAGTGCCAAGTGCCTCCTCCAAACAGACATCAGGAACCTGGCCTGGTAAGTTTTGTTTCTCTGGGGAAAGGCCATCGTTCTTGTCCGGGTTCCGCCGGCCCGGAGTCGCCGGCTGTCTGCTGAAATTCCACACGGTTGAGGCTACCTCCCAGATGCAAGGCGCCCCCACAGGCAACTGTGGCTGGTTTGACAGTGCCATGTGCCTCCTGCAAACTGACATCAGGAACCTGACCTGGTGACTTTCGCTTGTCTGGGGAAAGGCCATAGATGATGTCCAGTGCCCCCTGGCCCGGAGTGGCCGACTGCCTGCTGAAATTCCGCACGGATCAGGATACCTCCCAGATGCAAGGTGCCCCCACAGGCAACTGTGGCTTGTTTGACAGTGCCAAGTGCCTCCTGCAAACTGACATCAGGAACCTGGCCTGGTGAGTTTTGTTTCTCTGGGGAAAGGTCATGGTTCATATCCTGGACCCGTAGTCCAGGAGTGGCCGGCTGCCTGCTGAAATTCTGAACGGATTAGGATGCCGCCCTGATGCAAGGTACCACCACAGGAAACTGTGGCAGGTTTGACAGTGCCAAGTGCCTCCTGCAAACTGACATCAGGAACCTGACCTGGTAAGTTTTGTTTCTCTGGGGAAAGGCCATCGTTCTTGTCCGGGGCCGCCGGCCCGGAGTGGCTGGCTGTCTGCTGAAATTCCACAGGGTTAAGGCTACCGCCCAGATGCAAGGCGCCCCCACAGGCAACTGTGGCTGGTTTGACAGTGCCATGTGCCTCCTGCAAACTGACATCAGGAACCTGGCCTGGTGACTTTTGTTTCTCTGGGGAAAGGCCATGGTTCGTATCCTGGATACGTAGGACCGGAGAGGCCGGCTGCCTGTTGAAATTCCTCACGGATCAGGATGCCGCCGAGATGCAAGATGCCCCCACAGGCACCTGTGGCTGCTTCGACAGTGCCAAGTGCCTCCTGCAAACTGACATCAGGAACCTGGCCGGGTGACTTTTGTTTCTCTGGGGAAAGGCCATGGTTCATATCCTGGACCCGTAGGCCAGGAGTGGCCGGCTGCCTGCTGAAATTCCGAACGGATCAGGATGCCTCCCAGATGCAAGGTGCCCCACGGGAAACTGCGGCTGGTTTGACAGTGCCAAGTGCCTCCTGCAAACTGACATCAGGAACCTGGCCGGGTGACTTTTGTTTCTCTGGGGAAAGGCCATGGTTCATATCCTGGACCCGTAGGCCAGGAGTGGCCGGCTGCCTGCTGAAATTCCGAACGGATCAGGATGCCTCCCAGATGCAAGGTGCCCCCAGAGGCAATTGTGGCTGGTTTGACAGTGCCAAGTGCCTCCTGCAAACTGACATCAGGAACCTGGCCTGGTGACATTTATTTCTCTGGGGAAAGGCCATGGTTGGTATCCTGAGCCTGGTGTCCTGGAGTGGCCGTCTGCCTGCTAAAATTCTGGATGGACCAGGATGCATCCCAGATGCAATGTGCCCCCAGAGGCAACTGTGGCTGGTTTGACAGTGCCAAGTGCCTCCTGCAAACTGACATCAGGAACCTGGCCTGGTGACATTTATTTCTCTGGGGAAAGGCCATTGTACGTGTCCAAGGCCTAGTGGCCCGGAGTGGCCGGCTGCTTGCTGGAATTCTGCATGGATCAGGATGCCGCCGAGATGCAAGGTGCCGCCACAGGCACCTGTGGCTGGTTTGACAGTGCCAAGTGCCTCCTGCAAACTGACATCAGGAACCTGGCCTGGTGACTTTTGTTTCTCTGGGGACAGGCCATGGTTCATATCCTACAAACTGTGGCCATGAGTGGCCGGCTGCCTGCTGAAATTCCGCACGGATCAGGATACCTCCCAGATGCAAGGCGCCCCACGGGAAACTGTGGCTGGTTTGACAGTGCCAAGTGCCTCCTGCCAACTGACATCAAGAACCTGGCCTGGTGACTTTTGTTTCTCTGGGGAACGGCCATGGTTGGTATCCTGAGACTGGTGTCCTGGAGTGGCCGTCTGCCTGCTAAAATTCTGGACGGACCAGGATGCCTCCCAGATGCAAGGTGCCCCCAGAGGCAACTGTGGCTGGTTTGACAGTGCCAAGTGCCTCCTGCAAACTGACATCAGGAACCTGGCCTGGTAAGTTTTTTTTCTCTGGGGAAAGGCCATCGTTCTTGTCCGGGTTCCGCCGGCCCGGAGTCGCCGGCTGTCTGCTGAAATTCCACACGGTTGAGGCTACCTCCCAGATGCAAGGTGCCCCACAGGCAACTGTGGCTGGTTTGACAGTGCCATGTGCCCCCTGCAAACTGACATCAGGAGCCTGGCCTGGTGTCTTTTGTTTCTCAGGGGAAAGGCTTTCGTTCCTATCCATGGACGGGTGGCCAATAGTGGCTGGCTGCCTGCTGAAATTCCGCACGGTTGAAGATACCTCCCAGATGGAAAGTACCACCACAGGCAACTGTGGCTGGTTTGACAGTGCCAAGTGCCTCCTGCAAACTGACATCAGGAACCTGGCCTGGTGACTTTTGTTTCTCAGGGGAAAGGCCATCGTTCGTGTCCAGTGCCCGGTGGCCTGGAGTGGCCAGCAGCCTGCTGAACTTCCGCACAGCTGAGGATACCTCCCAGATGCAAGATGCCCATACAGGTACGTGTGGCTGGTTTGACAGTGCCAAGTGCCTCCTGCAAACTGACATCAGGAACCTGGCCAGGTGACTTTTGTTTCTCTGGGGAAAGGCCATCGTTCCACTCCACGGCCAGGTGGCCTGGAGTGGCCGGCTGCCTGTTGAAATTCCGCACGGATGAGGATAACTCCCAGATGAAAGGAACCCCCAGAGGCAACTGTGGCTGGTTTGACAGTGCCAAGTGCCTCCTGCAAACTGACATCAGGAACCTGGCCTGGTAACTTTCGTTTCTCTGGGGAACGGCCATGGTTCATGTCCACGGCCTGGTGGCCCGGAGTGTCCGGCTGCCTGCTGAAATTCCGAACGGATCAGGATGCCGCCGCGATGCAAGGTGCCCCACAGGCACCTGTGGCTGCTTCGACAGTGCCAAGTGCTTCCTGCAAACTGACATCAGAAACCTGGCCTGGTGATTTTCTTTCTCAGGGGAAAGGCCATGGCTCATGTCCAGGGCCCGGTGGCCCCTACTTGCCTGCTGCCTGCTGAAATTCCACACGGATCAGGATACCTCCCAGATGTAAGGTGCCACCACAGGCAACTGTGGCTGGTTTGACAGTGCCAAGTGCCTCCTGCAAACTGACATCAGGAACCTGGCCTTGTGAGTTTTGTTTCTCTGGGGAAAGGCCATCATTCTTGTTCAGAGCCCAGTGGCCCGGAGTGGCCGGCTGCCTGCTGAAATTCCGCACGGATCAGGATACCTCCCAGATTCAAGGTGCCGCCACAGGCAACTGTGGCTGGCTTGAGAGTGCCAAGTGCCTCCTGCAAACTGACATCAGGAACCTGGCCTGGTGACTGTTGTTTCTCTGGGGAAAGGCCATCATTCTTTTCCGGGGCCCGCCGGCCCGGAGTGGCCGGCTGCCTTCTGAAATTCCACACGGTTGAGGATACCTCCCAGATGCAAGGTGGACCCACAGACAACTGTGGCTGGTTTGACAGTGCCGAGTGCCTCCTGCAAACTGACATCAGGAACCTGGCCTGGTGACTTTTGTTTCTCTGGGGAAAGGCCATGGTTCTTGTCCACGGCCTGGTGGCCCAGAGTGTCCGGCTGCCTCCTGAAATTCCGCATGGATCAGAATGCCTCCAGGATGAAAAGTGCCCCCATAGGCAACTGTGGCTGGTTTGACAGTGCCAAGTGCCTCCTCCAAACAGACATCAGGAACCTGGCCTGGTAAGTTTTGTTTCTCTGGGGAAAGGCCATCGTTCTTGTCCGGGTTCCGCCGGCCCGGAGTCGCCGGCTGTCTGCTGAAATTCCACACGGTTGAGGCTACCTCCCAGATGCAAGGCGCCCCCACAGGCAACTGTGGCTGGTTTGACAGTGCCATGTGCCTCCTGCAAACTGACATCAGGAACCTGACCTGGTGACTTTCGCTTGTCTGGGGAAAGGCCATAGATGATGTCCAGTGCCCCCTGGCCCGGAGTGGCCGACTGCCTGCTGAAATTCCGCACGGATCAGGATACCTCCCAGATGCAAGGTGCCCCCACAGGCAACTGTGGCTTGTTTGACAGTGCCAAGTGCCTCCTGCAAACTGACATCAGGAACCTGGCCTGGTGAGTTTTGTTTCTCTGGGGAAAGGTCATGGTTCATATCCTGGACCCGTAGTCCAGGAGTGGCCGGCTGCCTGCTGAAATTCTGAACGGATTAGGATGCCGCCCTGATGCAAGGTACCACCACAGGAAACTGTGGCAGGTTTGACAGTGCCAAGTGCCTCCTGCAAACTGACATCAGGAACCTGACCTGGTAAGTTTTGTTTCTCTGGGGAAAGGCCATCGTTCTTGTCCGGGGCCGCCGGCCCGGAGTGGCTGGCTGTCTGCTGAAATTCCACAGGGTTAAGGCTACCTCCCAGATGCAAGGCGCCCCCACAGGCAACTGTGGCTGGTTTGACAGTGCCATGTGCCTCCTGCAAACTGACATCAGGAACCTGGCCTGGTGACTTTTGTTTCTCTGGGGAAAGGCCATGGTTCGTATCCTGGATACGTAGGACCGGAGAGGCCGGCTGCCTGTTGAAATTCCTCACGGATCAGGATGCCGCCGAGATGCAAGATGCCCCCACAGGCACCTGTGGCTGCTTCGACAGTGCCAAGTGCCTCCTGCAAACTGACATCAGGAACCTGGCCGGGTGACTTTTGTTTCTCTGGGGAAAGGCCATGGTTCATATCCTGGACCCGTAGGCCAGGAGTGGCCGGCTGCCTGCTGAAATTCCGAACGGATCAGGATGCCTCCCAGATGCAAGGTGCCCCACGGGAAACTGCGGCTGGTTTGACAGTGCCAAGTGCCTCCTGCAAACTGACATCAGGAACCTGGCCGGGTGACTTTTGTTTCTCTGGGGAAAGGCCATGGTTCATATCCTGGACCCGTAGGCCAGGAGTGGCCGGCTACCTGCTGAAATTCCGAACGGATCAGGATGCCTCCCAGATGCAAGGTGCCCCCAGAGGCAATTGTGGCTGGTTTGACAGTGCCAAGTGCCTCCTGCAAACTGACATCAGGAACCTGGCCTGGTGACATTTATTTCTCTGGGGAAAGGCCATGGTTGGTATCCTGAGCCTGGTGTCCTGGAGTGGCCGTCTGCCTGCTAAAATTCTGGATGGACCAGGATGCCTCCCAGATGCAATGTGCCCCCAGAGGCAATTGTGGCTGGTTTGACAGTGCCAAGTGCCTCCTGCAAACTGACATCAGGAACCTGGCCTGGTGACATTTATTTCTCTGCGGAAAGGCCATTGTACGTGTCCAAGGCCTAGTGGCCCGGAGTGGCCGGCTGCTTGCTGGAATTCTGCATGGATCAGGATGCCGCCGAGATGCAAGGTGCCCCCACAGGCACCTGTGGCTGGTTTGACAGTGCCAAGTGTCTCCTGCAAACTGACATCAGGAACCTGGCCTGGTGACTTTTGTTTCTCTGGGGACAGGCCATGGTTCATATCCTACAAACTGTGGCCATGAGTGGCCGGCTGCCTGCTGAAATTCCGCACGGATCAGGATACCTCCCAGATGCAAGGCGCCCCACGGGAAACTGTGGCTGGTTTGACAGTGCCAAGTGCCTCCTGCCAACTGACATCAAGAACCTGGCCTGGTGACTTTTGTTTCTCTGGGGGAAGGCCATGGTTGGTATCCTGAGCCTGGTGTCCTGGAGTGGCCGTCTGCCTGCTAAAATTCTGGACGGACCAGGATGCCTCCCAGATGCAAGGTGCCCCCAGAGGCAACTGTGGCTGGTTTGACAGTGCCAAGTGCCTCCTGCAAACTGACATCAGGAACCTGGCCTGGTGACATTTATTTCTCTGGGGATAGGCCATTGTACGTGTCCAATTCCTAGTGGCCCGGAGTGGCCAGCTGCTTGCTGGAATTCTGCATGGATCAGGATGCCGCCGAGATGCAAGGTGCCCCCACAGGCACCTGTGGCTGGTTTGACAGTGCCAAGTGCCTCCTCCAAACAGACATCAGGAACCTGGCCTGGTAAGTTTTGTTTCTCTGGGGAAAGGCCATCGTTCTTGTCCGGGTTCCGCCGGCCCGGAGTCGCCGGCTGTCTGCTGAAATTCCACACGGTTGAGGCTACCTCCCAGATGCAAGGTGCCCCACAGGCAACTGTGGCTGGTTTGACAGTGCCATGTGCCCCCTGCAAACTGACATCAGGAGCCTGGCCTGGTGTCTTTTGTTTCTCAGGGGAAAGGCTTTCGTTCCTATCCATGGACGGGTGGCCAATAGTGGCTGGCTGCCTGCTGAAATTCCGCACGGTTGAAGATACCTCCCAGATGGAAAGTACCACCACAGGCAACTGTGGCTGGTTTGACAGTGCCAAGTGCCTCCTGCAAACTGACATCAGGAACCTGGCCTGGTGACTTTTGTTTCTCAGGGGAAAGGGCATCGTTCGTGTCCAGTGCCCGGTGGCCTGGAGTGGCCAGCAGCCTGCTGAACTTCCGCACAGCTGAGGATACCTCCCAGATGCAAGATGCCCATACAGGTACGTGTGGCTGGTTTGACAGTGCCAAGTGCCTCCTGCAAACTGACATCAGGAACCTGGCCAGGTGACTTTTGTTTCTCTGGGGAAAGGCCATCGTTCCACTCCACGGCCAGGTGGCCTGGAGTGGCCGGCTGCCTGTTGAAATTCCGCACGGATGAGGATAACTCCCAGATGAAAGGAGCCCCCAGAGGCAACTGTGGCTGGTTTGACAGTGCCAAGTGCCTCCTGCAAACTGACATCAGGAACCTGGCCTGGTAACTTTTGTTTCTCTGGGGAAAGGCCATGGTTCATGTCCACGGCCTGGTGGCCCGGAGTGTCCGGCTGCCTGCTGAAATTCCGCATGGATCAGGATGCCGCCGCGATGCAAGGTGCCCCACAGGCAACTGTGGCTGCTTCGACAGTGCCAAGTGCTTCCTGCAAACTGACATCAGAAACCTGGCCTGGTGATTTTCTTTCTCAGGGGAAAGGCCATGGCTCATGTCCAGGGCCCGGTGGCCCCTACTTGCCTGCTGCCTGCTGAAATTCCACACGGATCAGGATACCTCCCAGATGTAAGGTGCCACCACAGGCAACTGTGGCTGGTTTGACAGTGCCAAGTGCCTCCTGCAAACTGACATCAGGAACCTGGCCTTGTGAGTTTTGTTTCTCTGGGGAAAGGCCATCATTCTTGTTCAGAGCCCAGTGGCCCGTAGTGCCCGGCTGCCTGCTGAAATTCCGCACGGATCAGGATACCTCCCAGATTCAAGGTGCCGCCACAGGCAACTGTGGCTGGCTTGAGAGTGCCAAGTGCCTCCTGCAAACTGACATCAGGAACCTGGCCTGGTGACTGTTGTTTTTCTGGGGAAAGGCCATCATTCTTTTCCGGGGCCCGCCGGCCCGGAGTGGCCGGCTGCCTTCTGAAATTCCACACGGTTGAGGATACCTCCCAGATGCAAGGTGGACCCACAGACAACTGTGGCTGGTTTGACAGTGCCGAGTGCCTCCTGCAAACTGACATCAGGAACCTGGCCTGGTGACTTTTGTTTCTCTGGGGAAAGGCCATGGTTCTTGTCCACGGCCTGGTGGCCCGGAGTGTCCGGCTGCCTCCTGAAATTCCGCATGGATCAGAATGCCTCCAGGATGAAAAGTGCCCCCATAGGCAACTGTGGCTGGTTTGACAGTGCCAAGTGCCTCCTCCAAACAGACATCAGGAACCTGGCCTGGTAAGTTTTGTTTCTCTGGGGAAAGGCCATCGTTCTTGTCCGGGTTCCGCCGGCCCGGAGTCGCCGGCTGTCTGCTGAAATTCCACACGGTTGAGGCTACCTCCCAGATGCAAGGCGCCCCCACAGGCAACTGTGGCTGGTTTGACAGTGCCATGTGCCTCCTGCAAACTGACATCAGGAACCTGACCTGGTGACTTTCGCTTGTCTGGGGAAAGGCCATAGATGATGTCCAGTGCCCCCTGGCCCGGAGTGGCCGACTGCCTGCTGAAATTCCGCACGGATCAGGATGCCGCCCTGATGCAAGGTACCACCACAGGAAACTGTGGCAGGTTTGACAGTGCCAAGTGCCTCCTGCAAACTGACATCAGGAACCTGACCTGGTAAGTTTTGTTTCTCTGGGGAAAGGCCATCGTTCTTGTCCGGGGCCGCCGGCCCGGAGTGGCTGGCTGTCTGCTGAAATTCCACAGGGTTAAGGCTACCTCCCAGATGCAAGGCGCCCCCACAGGCAACTGTGGCTGGTTTGACAGTGCCATGTGCCTCCTGCAAACTGACATCAGGAACCTGGCCTGGTGACTTTTGTTTCTCTGGGGAAAGGCCATGGTTCGTATCCTGGATACGTAGGACCGGAGAGGCCGGCTGTCTGCTGAAATTCCTCACGGATCAGGATGCCACCGAGATGCAAGATGCCCCCACAGGCACCTGTGGCTGCTTCGACAGTGCCAAGTGCCTCCTGCAAACTGACATCAGGAGCCTGGCCTGGTGTCTTTTGTTTCTCAGGGGAAAGGCTTTCGTTCCTATCCATGGACGGGTGGCCAATAGTGGCTGGCTGCCTGCTGAAATTCCGCACGGTTGAAGATACCTCCCAGATGGAAAGTACCACCACAGGCAACTGTGGCTGGTTTGACAGTGCCAAGTGCCTCCTGCAAACTGACATCAGGAACCTGGCCTGGTGACTTTTGTTTCTCAGGGGAAAGGGCATCGTTCGTGTCCAGTGCCCGGTGGCCTGGAGTGGCCAGCAGCCTACTGAACTTCCGCACAGATGAGGATACCTCCCAGATGCAAGATGCCCATACAGGTACGTGTGGCTGGTTTGACAGTGCTAAGTGCCTCCTGCAAACTGACATCAGGAACCTGGCCAGGTGACTTTTGTTTCTCTGGGGAAAGGCCATCGTTCCACTCCACGGCCAGGTGGCCTGGAGTGGCCGGCTGCCTGCTGAAATTCCGCACGGATGAGGATACCTCCCAGATGAAAGGAGCCCCCAGAGGCAACTGTGGCTGGTTTGACAGTGCCAAGTGCTTCCTGCAAACTGACATCAGAAACCTGGCCTGGTGATTTTCTTTCTCCGAGGAAAGGCCATGGCTCATGTCCAGGGCCCGGTTGCCCCTACTTGCCTGCTGACTGCTGAAATTCCACACGGATCAGGATACCTCCCAGATGTAAGGTGCCACCACAGGCAACTGTGGCTGGTTTGACAGTGCCAAGTGCCTCCTGCAAACTGACATCAGGAACCTGGCCTTGTGAGTTTTGTTTCTCTGGGGAAAGGCCATCATTCTTGTTCAGAGCCCAGTGGCCCGGAGTGGCCGGCTGCCTGCTGAAATTCCGCACGGATCAGGATACCTCCCAGATTCAAGGTGCCGCCACAGGCAACTGTGGCTGGCTTGAGAGTGCCAAGTGCCTCCTGCAAACTGACATCAGGAACCTGGCCTGGTGACTTTTGTTTCTCTGGGGAAAGGCCATCATGCTTTTAAGGGGCCCGCCGGCCCGGAGTGGCCGGCTGCCTTCTGAAATTCCACACGGTTGAGGATACCTCCCAGATGCAAGGTGCCCCCACAGGCAACTGTGGCTGGTTTGACAGTGCCAAGTGCCTCCTGCAAACTGACATCAGGAACCTGGCCTGGTGACTTTTGTTTCTCTGGGGAAAGGCCATCACTCTTCTCCAATGCCCGGTGGCCCAGAGTGGCCGGCCCCCTGCTGAAATTCCGCACAGGTGAGGATACATCCCAGATGCAACGTGCCCATAAAGGTAAGTGTGGCTGGTTTGACAGTGCCAAGTGCCTCCTGCAAACTGACATCAGGAACCTGGCCTGGTGAGTTTTGTTTCTCTGGGGAAAGGTCATGGTTCATATCCTGGACCAGTAGTCCAGGAGTGGCCGGCTGCCTGCTGAAATTCTGAACGGATTAGGATGCCGCCCAGATGCAACGTACCACCACAGGCAACTGCGTCTAGTTTGACAGTGCCAAGTGCCTCCTGCAAACTGACATCAGGAACCTGACCTGGTAAGTTTTGTTTCTCTGGGGAAAGGCCATCGTTCCTGTCTGGGGCCCGCTGGCCCGGAGTGGCCGGCTGCCTTCTGAAATTCCACACGGTTGAGGATACCTCCTAGATGCAAGGTGGCCCCACAGGCAACTGTGGCTGGTTTGACAGTGCCAAGTGCCTCCTGCAAACAGACATCAGGAACCTGGCCTGGTAACTTGTGTTTCTCTGGGGAAAGGCCATGGTTCATATCCTGGATACGTAGGACCGGAGAGGCCGGCTGCCTGTTGAAATTCCTCACTGATCAGGATGCCGCCGAGATGCAAGATGCCCCCACAGGCAACTGTGGCTGCTTTGACAGTGCCAAGTGCCTCCTGCAAACTGACATCAGGAACCTGGCCGGGTGACTTTTGTTTCTCTGGGGAAAGGCCATGGTTCATATCCTGGACCCGTAGGCCAGGAGTGGCCGGCTGCCTGCTGAAATTCCGAACGGATCAGGATGCCTCCCAGATGCAAGGTGCCCCCAGAGGCAATTGTGGCTGGTTTGACAGTGCCAAGTGCCTCCTGCAAACTGACATCAGGAACCTGGCCTGGTGACATTTATTTCTCTGGGGAAAGGCCATTGTACGTGTCCAGGGCCTAGTGGCCCGGAGTGGCCGGCTGCTTGCTGGACTTCTGCATGGATCAGGATGCCGCCGAGATGCAAGGTGCCCCCACAGGCACCTGTGGCTGGTTTGACAGTGCTAAGTGCCTCCTGCAAACTGACGTCAGGAACCTGGCCTGGTGACTTTTGTTTCTCTGGGGAAAGGCCATCGTTCATATCCTACAAACTGTGGCCCAGAGTGGCCGGCTGCCTGCTGAAATTCCGCACGGATCAGGATACCTCCCAGATGCAAGGTGCCCCACGGGAAACTGTGGCTGGTTTGACAGTGCCAAGTGCCTCCTGCCAACTGACATCAAGAACCTGGCCTGGTGACTTTTGTTTCTCTGGGGAAAGGCCATGGTTGGTATCCTGAGCCTGGTGTCCTGGAGTGGCCGTCTGCCTGCTGAAATTCTGGACGGACCAGGATGCCTCCCAGATGCAAGGTGCCCCCAGAGGCAACTTTGGCTGGTTTCACAGTGCCAAGTGCGTCCTGCAAATTGACATCAGGAACCTGGCCTGGTGACTTTTGTTTCTCTGGGGAAAGGTTATTATTCTTGTTCAGAGCCCGGTGGCTCGGAGTGGCCGGCCCCCTGCTGAAATTCCGAACTGATCAGGATACCTCCCAGACCGATAGTACCACCACAGGCAACTGTGGCTGGTTTGACAGTGCCAAGTGCCTCCTGCAAACTGACATCAGGAACCTGGCCTGGTGACTTTTGTTTCTCTGGGGAAAGGCCATTGTTCCTCTCCAGGGCCCGTAGTCCAGAGTGGCCGACTGCCTGCTGAAATTCCTCATGGATCAGGATGCCTCCCACATGAAAGGTGCCCCCACAGGCAACTACGTCTGATTTGACAGTGCCATGTGCCTCCTGCAAACTGATATCAGGAACCAGGCCTGGTGATTTTTCTTTGTCTGGGGAAAGGCCATGGTTCGTGTCCAGAGCCTGGTGGCCCGGAGTGGCCGGCTGCCTGCTGAAATTCCAAACGGGTCAGGATTCCTCCCAGAACGAAAGTACAACCACAGGCAACTGTGGCTGGTTTGACAGTGCCTAGTGCCTCCTGCAAACTGACATCAGGAACCTGGACTGGTGACTTTTGTTTCTCAGGGAAAGGCCATCGTTCGTGTCCAGGGCCGGGTGTCCCTGGGTGTCCGGCTGCCTGCTGAAATTCCGAAAGCATCAGGATACCGCCCAGATGCAATGTGCCCCCACAGGCACCTGTGGCTGGTTTGACAGTGCCAAGTGCCTCCTGCAAACTGACCTCAGGAACCTGGCCTGGTGACTTTTGTTTCTCAGGGGAAAGTCCATGGTTTATATCCTGGACCAGCTGGACCGCAGGGACCGGCTGCTTGCTGAAATTCCGAAAGCACCAGGATGCCTCCCAGATGCAAGCTGTCCCTACAGGTAATTGTGTCTGGTTTGAGAGTGCCAAGTGCCTCCTGCAAACTGACATAGGAAGGCTGGGCTGGTCACTTTGGTTTCTCTGAGGAAAGGCCACGATTCATGTCCAGGGCCTTGCGGCCCGGAGTGGCCCGCTGCCTGCTGAAATTCCGCACAGTTGAGGATACCTCCCTGACGCAAGGTGCCCCCGCAGACAACTGTGGCTGGTTTGACAGTGCCAAGTGCCTTTTGCAAACTGACATCAGGAACCTGGCCTGGTGACTTTTGTTTCTCTGGGGAAAGGTCATGTTTAATGTACAGGGCCGGGTGTCCCGGAGTGGCCAGCTGCCTGCTGAAATTCCGCACGGATCATGATGCCTGCCAGACCAAAGGTACCAGCACAGTCAACTGTGGCTGGTTTGACAGTGCCATGTGCCTCCTGCAAACTGACATCAGGAACCTGGCCTTGTGACTTTCCTTTCTCTGGGGAAAGACCATGATTCATGTCCAGGGCCTTGCGGCCTGGAGTGCCCGGCTGCCTGCTGAAATTCCGCATGGATCGGGATGCCTCCCAGATGGAAAGTGCCCCCAGAGGCAACTGTGGCTGGTTTGACAGTGCCAAGTGCCTCCTGCAAACTGACATCAGGAACCTGGCCGGGTGACTTTTGTTTCCCTAGGGAAAAGCCGTGGTTCTTGTCCAGGGCCTGGTGGCCCGGAGTGGCCGGCCGCCTGCTGAAATTCCGCATGGATCAGGATGCCTCCCAGATGTAAGGCGCCCCCACAGGCACCTGTGGCTGGTTTGACAGTGCCAAGTGCCTCCTGCAAACTGACATCAGGAACCTGGCCTGGTGACTTTTGTTTCTCTGCGGAAAGACCATAGTTCATGTCCACGGCCTGGTGGCCCGGAGTGGCCGGCTGCCTGCTGAAATTCCGCTTGGATCAGGATGCCTCCCAGATGAAAAGTGCCCCCACAGGCACCTGTGGCTGGTTTGACAGTGCCAAGTGCCTCCTGCCAACTGACATCAAGAACCTGGCCTGGTGACTTTTGTTTCTCTGGGGAAAGGCCATCATTCTTTTCCGAGGCCTGGTGGCCCGTAGTGGCCAGCAGCCTGCTGAAATTCCGAACGGATCAGGATACCTCCCACACCGAAACTAAAACCATAGGCAACTGTGGCTGGTTTGATGGTGCCAAGTGCCTCCTGCAAACAGACATCAGGAACCTGGCCTGGTAAGTTTTGTTTCTCTGGGGAAAGGCCATCGTTCTTGTCCGGGGCCCATCAGCCCGGAGTGGCCGGCTGCCTGCTGAAATTTCACACGGTTGAGGATACCTCCCAGATGCAAGGTGCCCCCACAGGCAACTGTGGCTGGTTTGACAGTGCCATGTGCCTCCTGCAAACTGACATCAGGAACCTGACCCGGTGACATTCGTTTCTCTGGAGAAAGACCATGATTCATGTCCAGGGCCTTGCGGCCTGGAGTGCCCGGCTGCCTGCTGAAATTCCGCATGGATCAGGATGCCTCCCAGATGGAAAGTGCCCCCAGAGGCAACTGTGGCTGGTTTGACAGTGCCAAGTGCCTCCTGCAAACTGACATCAGGAACCTGGCCTGGTGACTTTTGTTTCTCTGGGGAAAGGGCATCGTTCGTGTCCAGTGCCCGGTGGCCTGGTGTGGCCACCAGCCTGCTGAACTTCCGCACAGATGAGGATACCTGCCAGATGCAAGGTGCCCATACAGTTACGTGTGGCTGGTTTGACAGTGCCAAGTGCCTCCTGCAAACTGACATCAGGAACCTGGCCTGGTGAGTTTTGTTTCTCTGGGGAAAGGCCATGGTTCATATCCTGGATACGTAGGACCGGAGAGGCCGGCTGCCTGTTGAAATTCCTCACTGATCAGGATGCCGCCGAGATGCAAGATGCCCCCACAGGCACCTGTGGCTGCTTCGACAGTGCCAAGTGCCTCCTGCAAACTGACATCAGGAACCTAGCCTGGTGACTTTTGTTTTTCTGGGGAAAGGCCATGGTTCATATCCTGGACCCGTAGTCCCGGAGTGGCCCGCTGCCTGCTGAAATTCCGAACGGATCAGGATGCCTCCCAGATGCAAAGTGCCCCCAGAGGCAATTGTGGCTGGTTTGACAGTGCCAAGTGCCTCCTGCAAACTGACATCAGGAACCTGGCCTGGTGACATTTATTTCTCTGGGGAAAGGCCATTGTACGTGTCCAAGGCCTAGTGGCCCGGAGTGGCCGGCTGCTTGCTGGAATTCTGCATGGCTCAGGATGCCGCCGAGATGCAAGGTGCCCCCTCAGGCACCTGTGGCTGGTTTGACAGTGCCATGTGCCTCCTGCAAACTGACATCAGGAACCTGGCCTGGTGACTTTTGTTTCTCTGGGGAAAGGCCATGGTTCATATCCTACAAACTGTGGCCCATAGTGGCCGGCTGCCTGCTGAAATTCCGCACGGATCAGGATACCTCCCAGATGCAAGGTGCCCCACGGGAAACTGTGGCTGGTTTGACAGTGCCAAGTGCCTCCTGCCAACTGACATCAAGAACCTGGCCTGGTGACTTTTGTTTCTCTGGGGAAAGGCCATGGTTGGTATCCTGAGCCTGGTGTCCTGGAGTGGCCGTCTGCCTGCTAAAATTCTGGACGGACCTGGATGCCGCCAAGATGCAAGGTGCCCCCAGAGGCAACTGTGGCTGGTTTGACAGTGCCAAGTGCTTCCTGCAAACTGACATCAGAAACCTGGCCTGGTGATTTTCTTTCTCAGGGGAAAGGCCATGGTTCATGTCCAGGGCCCGGTGACTCGCAGTTGCCTGCTGCCTGCTGAAATTCCACACGGATCCGGATACCTCCCAGATGCAAGGTGCCCCTACAGGCAACTTTGGCTGGTTTGACAGTGCCAAGTGCGTCCTGCAAATTGACATCAGGAACCTGGCCTGGTGACTTTTGTTTCTCATGGGAAGTGCCATCGTTCGTGTCCCGTACTCGGAGGCCAGGAGTGGCCGGCTGCCTGCTGAAATTCCGCACGGATCAGGATACCTCCCAGACCGAAACTAAAAGCATAGGCCGCTGTGGCTGGTTTGACAGTGCCAAGTGCCTCCTGCAAACTGACATCAGGAATCTGGCCTGGTAGGTTTTGTTTCTCTGGGGAAAGGCAATCGTTCTTGTCCGGGGCCCGCCGGCCCGGAGTGGCCGGCTGCCTGCTGAAATTCCACACGGTTGAAGATACCTCCCAGATGCAAGGTGCCCCCACAGGCAACTGTGGCTGGTTTGACAGTGCCATGTGCCTCCTGCAAAATGACATCAGGAACCTGGCCTTGTGACTTTCCTTTCTCTGGGGAAAGACCATGATTCATGTCCAGAGCCTTGCGGCCTGGAGTGGCCGGCTGCCTGCTGGAATTCCGCATGGATCTGGATACCTCCCAGATGAAAAGCGCCCCCACAGGCACCTGTGGCTGGTTTGACAGTGCCAAGTGCCTCCTGCAAACTGACATCAGGAACCTGGCCTGGTGACTTTTGTTTCTCTGCGGAAAGACCATAGTTCATGTCCACGGCCTGGTGGCCTGGAGTGGCCGGCTGCCTGCTGAAATTCCGCTTGGATCAGGATGCCTCCCAGATGAAAAGTGCCCCCACAGGCACCTGTGGCTGGTTTGACAGTGCCAAGTGCCTCCTGCAAACTGACATCAGGAACCTGGCCGGGTAACTTTGTTTGTCTGGGGAAAGGCCATCGTTCTTGTCCGGGGCCCGCTGGCCCGGAGTGGCCGGCTGCCTGCTGAAATTCCACACGGTTGAGGCTAACTCCCAGATGCAAGGCGCCCCCACAGGCAACTGTGGCTGGTTTGACAGTGCCAAGTGCGTCCTGCAAATTGACATCAGGAACCTGGCCTGGTGACTTTTGTTTCTCTGGGGAAAGGTTATTATTCTTGTTCAGAGCCCGGTGGCTCGGAGTGGCCGGCTGCCTGCTGAAATTCCGCATGGATCCGGATACCTCCCAGGTTCAAGGTGCCGCCACAGGCACCTGTGGCTGGTTTGACAGTGACAAGCGCCTCCTGCAAACTGACATCAGGAACCTGGCCTGGTGACTTTTGTTTCTCATGGGAAGTGCCATCGTTCGTGTCCCGTACTCGGAGGCCAGGAGTGGCCGGCTGCCTGCTGAAATTCCGCACGGATCAGGATACCTCCCAGACCGAAACTAAAAGCATAGGCCGCTGTGGCTGGTTTGACAGTGCCAAGTGCCTCCTGCAAACTGACATCAGGAACCTGGCCTGGTAGGTTTTGTTTCTCTGGGGAAAGGCAATCGTTCTTGTCCGGGGCCCGCCGGCCCGGAGTGGCCGGCTGCCTGCTGAAATTCCACACGGTTGAAGATACCTCCCAGATGCAAGGTGCCCCCACAGGCAACTGTGGCTGGTTTGACAGTGCCATGTGCCTCCTGCAAAATGACATCAGGAACCTGGCCTTGTGACTTTCCTTTCTCTGGGGAAAGACCATGATTCATGTCCAGAGCCTTGCGGCCTGGAGTGGCCGGCTGCCTGCTGGAATTCCGCATGGATCTGGATACCTCCCAGATGAAAAGCGCCCCCACAGGCACCTGTGGCTGGTTTGACAGTGCCAAGTGCCTCCTGCAAACTGACATCAGGAACCTGGCCTGGTGACTTTTGTTTCTCTGCGGAAAGACCATAGTTCATGTCCACGGCCTGGTGGCCCGGAGTGGCCGGCTGCCTGCTGAAATTCCACATGGATCAGGATGCCTCCCAGATGAAAAGTGCCCCCACAGGCACCTGTGGCTGGTTTGACAGTGCCAACTGCCTCCTGCAAACTGACATCAGGAACCTGGCCGGGTAACTTTTGTTTCTCTGGGGAAAGGCCATCGTTCTTGTCCGGGGCCCGCTGGCCCGGAGTGGCCGGCTGCCTGCTGAAATTCCACACGGTTGAGGCAACCTCCCAGATGCAAGGCGCCCCCACAGGCAACTGTGGCTGGTTTGACGGTGCCAAGTGCGTCCTGCAAATTGACATCAGGAACCTGGCCTGGTGACTTTTGTTTCTCTGGGGAAAGGTTATTATTCTTGTTCAGAGCCCGGTGGCTCGGAGTGGCCGGCTGCCTGCTGAAATTCCGCATGGATCCGGATACCTCCCAGGTTCAAGGTGCCGCCACAGGCAACTGTGGCTGGTTTGACAGTGCCAAGCGCCTCCTGCAAACTGACATCAGGAACCTGGCCTGGTGACTTTTGTTTCTCTGGGGAAAGGTCATGGTTAATGTACAGGGCCGGGTGTCCCGGAGTGGCCAGCTGCCTGCTGAAATTCCGCACGGATCAGGATGCCTGCCAGACCAAAGGTACCAGCACAGTCAACTGTGGCTGGTTTGACAGTGCCAAGTGCCTCCTGCAAACTGACATCAGGAACCTGGCCTGGTGACTTTTGTTTCTCTGGGGAAAGGCCATGGTTCATGTCCACGGCCTGGTGGCCCGGAGTGTCCGGCTGCCTGCTGAAATTCTGCATGGATCAGGATGCCTCCCAGATGAAAAATACCCCCAGAGGCAACTGTGGCTGGTTTGACAGTGCCAAGTGCCTCCTGCAAACTGACATCAGGAACCTGGCCTGGTGACTTTTGTTTCTCTGGGGAAAGGCCATCATTCTTTTCCGGGGCCCGCTGGCCCGGAGTGGCCGGCAGCCTGCTGAAATTCCGCACGGTTGAGGCTACCTCCCAGATGCAAGGCGCCCCCACAGGCAACTGTGGCTGGTTTGACAGTGCCATGTGCCTCCTGCAAACTGACATCAGGAACCTGACCTGGTGACTTTCGCTTGTCTGGGGAAAGGCCATAGATGATGTCCAGTGCCCCCTGGCCCGGAGTGGCCGACTGCCTGCTGAAATTCCGCACGGATCAGGATGCCGCCCTGATGCAAGGTACCACCACAGGAAACTGTGGCAGGTTTGACAGTGCCAAGTGCCTCCTGCAAACTGACATCAGGAACCTGACCTGGTAAGTTTTGTTTCTCTGGGGAAAGGCCATCGTTCTTGTCCGGGGCCGCCGGCCCGGAGTGGCTGGCTGTCTGCTGAAATTCCACAGGGTTAAGGCTACCTCCCAGATGCAAGGTGCCCCCACAGGCAACTGTGGCTGGTTTGACAGTGCCATGTGCCTCCTGCAAACTGACATCAGGAACCTGGCCTGGTGACTTTTGTTTCTCTGGGGAAAGGCCATGGTTCGTATCCTGGATACGTAGGACCGGAGAGGCCGGCTGTCTGCTGAAATTCCTCACGGATCAGGATGCCACCGAGATGCAAGATGCCCCCACAGGCACCTGTGGCTGCTTCGACAGTGCCAAGTGCCTCCTGCAAACTGACATCAGGAGCCTGGCCTGGTGTCTTTTGTTTCTCAGGGGAAAGGCTTTCGTTCCTATCCATGGACGGGTGGCCAATAGTGGCTGGCTGCCTGCTGAAATTCCGCACGGTTGAAGATACCTCCCAGATGGAAAGTACCACCACAGGCAACTGTGGCTGGTTTGACAGTGCCAAGTGCCTCCTGCAAACTGACATCAGGAACCTGGCCTGGTGACTTTTGTTTCTCAGGGGAAAGGGCATCGTTCGTGTCCAGTGCCCGGTGGCCTGGAGTGGCCAGCAGCCTACTGAACTTCCGCACAGATGAGGATACCTCCCAGATGCAAGATGCCCATACAGGTACGTGTGGCTGGTTTGACAGTGCTAAGTGCCTCCTGCAAACTGACATCAGGAACCTGGCCTGGTGACTTTTGTTTCTCTGGGGAAAGGCCATCGTTCCACTCCACGGCCAGGTGGCCTGGAGTGGCCGGCTGCCTGCTGAAATTCCGCACGGATGAGGATACCTCCCAGATGAAAGGAGCCCCCAGAGGCAACTGTGGCTGGTTTGACAGTGCCAAGTGCTTCCTGCAAACTGACATCAGAAACCTGGCCTGGTGATTTTCTTTCTCCGAGGAAAGGCCATGGCTCATGTCCAGGGCCCGGTTGCCCCTACTTGCCTGCTGCCTGCTGAAATTCCACACGGATCAGGATACCTCCCAGATGTAAGGTGCCACCACAGGCAACTGAGGCTGGTTTGACAGTGCCAAGTGCCTCCTGCAAACTGACATCAGGAA
The DNA here is from genome assembly GCF_036417665.1 of Passer domesticus. NCBI lineage: Eukaryota > Metazoa > Chordata > Aves > Passeriformes > Passeridae > Passer > Passer domesticus. The sequence continues at coordinate 63,368,540 of NC_087474.1, forward strand.
CCTGGCCTTGTGAGTTTTGTTTCTCTGGGGAAAGGCCATCATTCTTGTTCAGAGCCCAGTGGCCCGGAGTGGCCGGCTGCCTGCTGAAATTCCGCACGGATCAGGATACCTCCCAGATTCAAGGTGCCGCCACAGGCAACTGTGGCTGGCTTGAGAGTGCCAAGTGCCTCCTGCAAACTGACATCAGGAACCTGGCCTGGTGACTTTTGTTTCTCTGGGGAAAGGCCATCATGCTTTTAAGGGGCCCGCCGGCCCGGAGTGGCCGGCTGCCTTCTGAAATTCCACACGGTTGAGGATACCTCCCAGATGCAAGGTGCCCCCACAGGCAACTGTGGCTGGTTTGACAGTGCCAAGTGCCTCCTGCAAACTGACATCAGGAACCTGGCCTGGTGACTTTTGTTTCTCTGGGGAAAGGCCATCACTCTTCTCCAATGCCCGGTGGCCCAGAGTGGCCGGCCCCCTGCTGAAATTCCGCACAGGTGAGGATACATCCCAGATGCAACGTGCCCATAAAGGTAAGTGTGGCTGGTTTGACAGTGCCAAGTGCCTCCTGCAAACTGACATCAGGAACCTGGCCTGGTGAGTTTTGTTTCTCTGGGGAAAGGTCATGGTTCATATCCTGGACCAGTAGTCCAGGAGTGGCCGGCTGCCTGCTGAAATTCTGAACGGATTAGGATGCCGCCCAGATGCAACGTACCACCACAGGCAACTGCGTCTAGTTTGACAGTGCCAAGTGCCTCCTGCAAACTGACATCAGGAACCTGACCTGGTAAGTTTTGTTTCTCTGGGGAAAGGCCATCGTTCCTGTCTGGGGCCCGCTGGCCCGGAGTGGCCGGCTGCCTTCTGAAATTCCACACGGTTGAGGATACCTCCTAGATGCAAGGTGGCCCCACAGGCAACTGTGGCTGGTTTGACAGTGCCAAGTGCCTCCTGCAAACAGACATCAGGAACCTGGCCTGGTAACTTGTGTTTCTCTGGGGAAAGGCCATGGTTCATATCCTGGATACGTAGGACCGGAGAGGCCGGCTGCCTGTTGAAATTCCTCACTGATCAGGATGCCGCCGAGATGCAAGATGCCCCCACAGGCACCTGTGGCTGCTTCGACAGTGCCAAGTGCCTCCTGCAAACTGACATCAGGAACCTGGCCGGGTGACTTTTGTTTCTCTGGGGAAAGGCCATGGTTCATATCCTGGACCCGTAGGCCAGGAGTGGCCGGCTGCCTGCTGAAATTCCGAACGGATCAGGATGCCTCCCAGATGCAAGGTGCCCCCAGAGGCAATTGTGGCTGGTTTGACAGTGCCAAGTGCCTCCTGCAAACTGACATCAGGAACCTGGCCTGGTGACATTTATTTCTCTGGGGAAAGGCCATTGTACGTGTCCAGGGCCTAGTGGCCCGGAGTGGCCGGCTGCTTGCTGGACTTCTGCATGGATCAGGATGCCGCCGAGATGCAAGGTGCCCCCACAGGCACCTGTGGCTGGTTTGACAGTGCTAAGTGCCTCCTGCAAACTGACATCAGGAACCTGGCCTGGTGACTTTTGTTTCTCTGGGGAAAGGCCATCGTTCATATCCTACAAACTGTGGCCCAGAGTGGCCGGCTGCCTGCTGAAATTCCGCACGGATCAGGATACCTCCCAGATGCAAGGTGCCCCACGGGAAACTGTGGCTGGTTTGACAGTGCCAAGTGCCTCCTGCCAACTGACATCAAGAACCTGGCCTGGTGACTTTTGTTTCTCTGGGGAAAGGCCATGGTTGGTATCCTGAGCCTGGTGTCCTGGAGTGGCCGTCTGCCTGCTGAAATTCTGGACGGACCAGGATGCCTCCCAGATGCAAGGTGCCCCCAGAGGCAACTTTGGCTGGTTTCACAGTGCCAAGTGCGTCCTGCAAATTGACATCAGGAACCTGGCCTGGTGACTTTTGTTTCTCTGGGGAAAGGTTATTATTCTTGTTCAGAGCCCGGTGGCTCGGAGTGGCCGGCTGCCTGCTGAAATTCCGAACTGATCAGGATACCTCCCAGACCGATAGTACCACCACAGGCAACTGTGGCTGGTTTGACAGTGCCAAGTGCCTCCTGCAAACTGACATCAGGAACCTGGCCTGGTGACTTTTGTTTCTCTGGGGAAAGGCCATTGTTCCTCTCCAGGGCCCGTAGTCCAGAGTGGCCGACTGCCTGCTGAAATTCCTCATGGATCAGGATGCCTCCCACATGAAAGGTGCCCCCACAGGCAACTACGTCTGATTTGACAGTGCCATGTGCCTCCTGCAAACTGATATCAGGAACCAGGCCTGGTGATTTTTCTTTGTCTGGGGAAAGGCCATTGTACGTGTCCAGAGCCTGGTGGCCCGGAGTGGCCGGCTGCCTGCTGAAATTCCAAACGGGTCAGGATTCCTCCCAGAACGAAAGTACCACCACAGGCAACTGTGGCTGGTTTGACAGTGCCTAGTGCCTCCTGCAAACTGACATCAGGAACCTGGACTGGTGACTTTTGTTTCTCTGGGGAAAGGCCATCGTTCGTGTCCAGGGCCGGGTGTCCCTGGGTGTCCGGCTGCCTGCTGAAATTCCGAAAGCATCAGGATACCGCCCAGATGCAATGTGCCCCCACAGGCACCTGTGGCTGGTTTGACAGTGCCAAGTGCCTCCTGCAAACTGACCTCAGGAACCTGGCCTGGTGACTTTTGTTTCTCAGGGGAAAGTCCATGGTTTATATCCTGGACCAGCTGGACCGCAGGGACCGGCTGCTTGCTGAAATTCCGAAAGCACCAGGATGCCTCCCAGATGCAAGCTGTCCCTACAGGTAATTGTGTCTGGTTTGAGAGTGCCAAGTGCCTCCTGCAAACTGACATAGGAAGGCTGGGCTGGTCACTTTGGTTTCTCTGAGGAAAGGCCACGATTCATGTCCAGGGCCTTGCGGCCCGGAGTGGCCCGCTGCCTGCTGAAATTCCGCACAGTTGAGGATACCTCCCTGACGCAAGGTGCCCCCGCAGACAACTGTGGCTGGTTTGACAGTGCCAAGTGCCTTTTGCAAACTGACATCAGGAACCTGGCCTGGTGACTTTTGTTTCTCTGGGGAAAGGTCATGTTTAATGTACAGGGCCGGGTGTCCCGGAGTGGCCAGCTGCCTGCTGAAATTCCGCACGGATCATGATGCCTGCCAGACCAAAGGTACCAGCACAGTCAACTGTGGCTGGTTTGACAGTGCCATGTGCCTCCTGCAAACTGACATCAGGAACCTGGCCTTGTGACTTTCCTTTCTCTGGGGAAAGACCATGATTCATGTCCAGGGCCTTGCGGCCTGGAGTGCACGGCTGCCTGCTCAAATTCCGCATGGATCGGGATGCCTCCCAGATGGAAAGTGCCCCCAGAGGCAACTGTGGCTGGTTTGACAGTGCCAAGTGCCTCCTGCAAACTGACATCAGGAACCTGGCCGGGTGACTTTTGTTTCCCTAGGGAAAAGCCGTGGTTCTTGTCCAGGGCCTGGTGGCCCGGAGTGGCCGGCCGCCTGCTGAAATTCCGCATGGATCAGGATGCCTCCCAGATGTAAGGCGCCCCCACAGGCACCTGTGGCTGGTTTGACAGTGCCAAGTGCCTCCTGCAAACTGACATCAGGAACCTGGCCTGGTGACTTTTGTTTCTCTGCGGAAAGACCATAGTTCATGTCCACGGCCTGGTGGCCCGGAGTGGCCGGCTGCCTGCTGAAATTCCGCTTGGATCAGGATGCCTCCCAGATGAAAAGTGCCCCCACAGGCACCTGTGGCTGGTTTGACAGTGCCAAGTGCCTCCTGCCAACTGACATGAAGAACCTGGCCTGGTGACTTTTGTTTCTCTGGGGAAAGGCCATCATTCTTTTCCGAGGCCTGGTGGCCCGTAGTGGCCAGCAGCCTGCTGAAATTCCGAACGGATCAGGATACCTCCCACACCGAAACTAAAACCATAGGCAACTGTGGCTGGTTTGATGGTGCCAAGTGCCTCCTGCAAACAGACATCAGGAACCTGGCCTGGTAAGTTTTGTTTCTCTGGGGAAAGGCCATCGTTCTTGTCCGGGGCCCGTCAGCCCGGAGTGGCCGGCTGCCTGCTGAAATTTCACACGGTTGAGGATACCTCCCAGGTGCAAGGTGCCCCCACAGGCAACTGTGGCTGGTTTGACAGTGCCATGTGCCTCCTGCAAACTGACATCAGGAACCTGACCCGGTGACATTCGTTTCTCTGGAGAAAGACCATGATTCATGTCCAGGGCCTTGCGGCCTGGAGTGCCCGGCTGCCTGCTGAAATTCCGCATGGATCAGGATGCCTCCCAGATGGAAAGTGCCCCCAGAGGCAACTGTGGCTGGTTTGACAGTGCCAAGTGCCTCCTGCAAACTGACATCAGGAACCTGGCCTGGTGACTTTTGTTTCTCTGGGGAAAGGGCATCGTTCGTGTCCAGTGCCCGGTGGCCTGGTGTGGCCACCAGCCTGCTGAACTTCCGCACAGATGAGGATACCTGCCAGATGCAAGGTGCCCATACAGTTACGTGTGGCAGGTTTGACAGTGCCAAGTGCCTCCTGCAAACTGACATCAGGAACCTGGCCTGGTGAGTTTTGTTTCTCTGGGGAAAGGCCATGGTTCATATCCTGGATACGTAGGACCGGAGAGGCCGGCTGCCTGTTGAAATTCCTCACTGATCAGGATGCCGCCGAGATGCAAGATGCCCCCACAGGCCCCTGTGGCTGCTTCGACAGTGCCAAGTGCCTCCTGCAAACTGACATCAGGAACCTGGCCTGGTGACTTTTGTTTTTCTGGGGAAAGGCCATGGTTCATATCCTGGACCCGTAGTCCCGGAGTGGCCCGCTGCCTGCTGAAATTCCGAACGGATCAGGATGCCTCCCAGATGCAAAGTGCCCCCAGAGGCAATTGTGGCTGGTTTGACAGTGCCAAGTGCCTCCTGCAAACTGACATCAGGAACCTGGCCTGGTGACATTTATTTCTCTGGGGAAAGGCCATTGTACGTGTCCAAGGCCTAGTGGCCCGGAGTGGCCGGCTGCTTGCTTGAATTCTGCATGGCTCAGGATGCCGCCGAGATGCAAGGTGCCCCCTCAGGCACCTGTGGCTGGTTTGACAGTGCCATGTGCCTCCTGCAAACTGACATCAGGAACCTGGCCTGGTGACTTTTGTTTCTCTGGGGAAAGGCCATGGTTCATATCCTACAAACTGTGGCCCATAGTGGCCGGCTGCCTGCTGAAATTCCGCACGGATCAGGATACCTCCCAGATGCAAGGTGCCCCACGGGAAACTGTGGCTGGTTTGAGAGTGCCAAGTGCCTCCTGCCAACTGACATCAAGAACCTGGCCTGGTGACTTTTGTTTCTCTGGGGAAAGGCCATGGTTGGTATCCTGAGCCTGGTGTCCTGGAGTGGCCGTCTGCCTGCTAAAATTCTGGACGGACCTGGATGCCGCCAAGATGCAAGGTGCCCCCAGAGGCAACTGTGGCTGGTTTGACAGTGCCAAGTGCTTCCTGCAAACTGACATCAGAAACCTGGCCTGGTGATTTTCTTTCTCAGGGGAAAGGCCATGGTTCATGTCCAGGGCCCGGTGACTCGCAGTTGCCTGCTGCCTGCTGAAATTCCACACGGATCCGGATACCTCCCAGATGCAAGGTGCCCCTACAGGCAACTTTGGCTGGTTTGACAGTGCCAAGTGCGTCCTGCAAATTGACATCAGGAACCTGGCCTGGTGACTTTTGTTTCTCATGGGAAGTGCCATCGTTCGTGTCCCGTACTCGGAGGCCAGGAGTGGCCGGCTGCCTGCTGAAATTCCGCACGGATCAGGATACCTCCCAGACCGAAACTAAAAGCATAGGCCGCTGTGGCTGGTTTGACAGTGCCAAGTGCCTCCTGCAAACTGACATCAGGAATCTGGCCTGGTAGGTTTTGTTTCTCTGGGGAAAGGCAATCGTTCTTGTCCGGGGCCCGCCGGCCCGGAGTGGCCGGCTGCCTGCTGAAATTCCACACGGTTGAAGATACCTCCCAGATGCAAGGTGCCCCCACAGGCAACTGTGGCTGGTTTGACAGTGCCATGTGCCTCCTGCAAAATGACATCAGGAACCTGGCCTTGTGACTTTCCTTTCTCTGGGGAAAGACCATGATTCATGTCCAGAGCCTTGCGGCCTGGAGTGGCCGGCTGCCTGCTGGAATTCCGCATGGATCTGGATACCTCCCAGATGAAAAGCGCCCCCACAGGCACCTGTGGCTGGTTTGACAGTGCCAAGTGCCTCCTGCAAACTGACATCAGGAACCTGGCCTGGTGACTTTTGTTTCTCTGCGGAAAGACCATAGTTCATGTCCACGGCCTGGTGGCCTGGAGTGGCCGGCTGCCTGCTGAAATTCCGCTTGGATCAGGATGCCTCCCAGATGAAAAGTGCCCCCACAGGCACCTGTGGCTGGTTTGACAGTGCCAAGTGCCTCCTGCAAACTGACATCAGGAACCTGGCCGGGTAACTTTGTTTCTCTGGGGAAAGGCCATCGTTCTTGTCCGGGGCCCGCTGGCCCGGAGTGGCCGGCTGCCTGCTGAAATTCCACACGGTTGAGGCTAACTCCCAGATGCAAGGCGCCCCCACAGGCAACTGTGGCTGGTTTGACAGTGCCAAGTGCGTCCTGCAAATTGACATCAGGAACCTGGCCTGGTGACTTTTGTTTCTCTGGGGAAAGGTTATTATTCTTGTTCAGAGCCCGGTGGCTCGGAGTGGCCGGCTGCCTGCTGAAATTCCGCATGGATCCGGATACCTCCCAGGTTCAAGGTGCCGCCACAGGCACCTGTGGCTGGTTTGACAGTGACAAGCGCCTCCTGCAAACTGACATCAGGAACCTGGCCTGGTGACTTTTGTTTCTCATGGGAAGTGCCATCGTTCGTGTCCCGTACTCGGAGGCCAGGAGTGGCCGGCTGCCTGCTGAAATTCCGCACGGATCAGGATACCTCCCAGACCGAAACTAAAAGCATAGGCCGCTGTGGCTGGTTTGACAGTGCCAAGTGCCTCCTGCAAACTGACATCAGGAACCTGGCCTGGTAGGTTTTGTTTCTCTGGGGAAAGGCAATCGTTCTTGTCCGGGGCCCGCCGGCCCGGAGTGGCCGGCTGCCTGCTGAAATTCCACACGGTTGAAGATACCTCCCAGATGCAAGGTGCCCCCACAGGCAACTGTGGCTGGTTTGACAGTGCCATGTGCCTCCTGCAAAATGACATCAGGAACCTGGCCTTGTGACTTTCCTTTCTCTGGGGAAAGACCATGATTCATGTCCAGAGCCTTGCGGCCTGGAGTGGCCGGCTGCCTGCTGGAATTCCGCATGGATCTGGATACCTCCCAGATGAAAAGCGCCCCCACAGGCACCTGTGGCTGGTTTGACAGTGCCAAGTGCCTCCTGCAAACTGACATCAGGAACCTGGCCTGGTGACTTTTGTTTCTCTGCGGAAAGACCATAGTTCATGTCCACGGCCTGGTGGCCTGGAGTGGCCGGCTGCCTGCTGAAATTCCGCTTGGATCAGGATGCCTCCCAGATGAAAAGTGCCCCCACAGGCACCTGTGGCTGGTTTGACAGTGCCAAGTGCCTCCTGCAAACTGACATCAGAAACCTGGCCGGGTAACTTTGTTTCTCTGGGGAAAGGCCATCGTTCTTGTCCGGGGCCCGCTGGCCCGGAGTGGCCGGCTGCCTGCTGAAATTCCACACGGTTGAGGCTACCTCCCAGATGCAAGGCGCCCCCACAGGCAACTGTGGCTGGTTTGACAGTGCCAAGTGCGTCCTGCAAATTGACATCAGGAACCTGGCCTGGTGACTTTTGTTTCTCTGGGGAAAGGTTATTATTCTTGTTCAGAGCCCGGTGGCTCGGAGTGGCCGGCTGCCTGCTGAAATTCCGCATGGATCCGGATACCTCCCAGGTTCAAGGTGCCGCCACAGGCAACTGTGGCTGGTTTGACAGTGCCAAGCGCCTCCTGCAAACTGACATCAGGAACCTGGCCTGGTGACTTTTGTTTCTCTGGGGAAAGGTCATGGTTAATGTACAGGGCCGGGTGTCCCGGAGTGGCCAGCTGCCTGCTGAAATTCCGCACGGATCAGGATGCCTGCCAGACCAAAGGTACCAGCACAGTCAACTGTGGCTGGTTTGACAGTGCCAAGTGCCTCCTGCAAACTGACATCAGGAACCTGGCCTGGTGACTTTTGTTTCTCTGGGGAAAGGCCATGGTTCATGTCCACGGCCTGGTGGCCCGGAGTGTCCGGCTGCCTGCTGAAATTCTGCATGGATCAGGATGCCTCCCAGATGAAAAATACCCCCAGAGGCAACTGTGGCTGGTTTGACAGTGCCAAGTGCCTCCTGCAAACTGACATCAGGAACCTGGCCTGGTGACTTTTGTTTCTCTGGGGAAAGGCCATCATTCTTTTCCGGGGCCCGCTGGCCCGGAGTGGCCGGCAGCCTGCTGAAATTCCGCACGGATCAGGATACCTCCCAGACCGAAACTAAAATCATAGGCCGCTGTGGCTGGTTTGACAGTGCCAAGTGCCTCCTGCAAACTGACATCAGGAACCTGGCCTGGTGACTTTTGTTTCTCTGGGGAAAGGCAATCGTTCTTGTCCGGGGCCCGCCGGCCCGGAGTGGCCGGCTGCCTGCTGAAATTCCTCACGGATCAGGATACCTCCCAGATGCAAGGTGCCCCCACAGGCAACTGTGGCTGGTTTGACAGTGCCATGTGCCTCCTGCAAAATGACATCAGGAACCTGGCCTTGTGACTTTCCTTTCTCTGGGGAAAGACCATGATTCATGTCCAGGGCCTTGCGGCCTGGAGTGCCCGGCTGCCTGCTGAAATTCCGCATGGATCGGGATGCCTCCCAGATGGAAAGTGCCCCCAGAGGCAACTGTGGCTGGTTTGACAGTGCCAAGTGCCTCCTGCAAACTGACATCAGGAACCTGGCCGGGTGACTTTTGTTTCCCTAGGGAAAAGCCGTGGTTCTTGTCCAGGGCCTGGTGGCCCGGAGTGGCCGGCCGCCTGCTGAAATTCTGCATGGATCAGGATGCCTCCCAGATGAAAAGTGCCCCCACAGGCACCTGTGGCTGGTTTGACAGTGCCAAGTGCCTCCTGCAAACTGACATCAGGAACCTGGCCTGGTGACTTTTGTTTCTCTGCGGAAAGACCATAGTTCATGTCCACGGCCTGGTGGCCCGGAGTGGCCGGCTGCCTGCTGAAATTCCTCTTGGATCAGGATGCCTCCCAGATGAAAAGTGCCCCCACAGGCGACTGTGGCTGGTTTGACAGTGCCAAGTGCCTCCTGCAAACTGACATCAGGAACCTGGCCTGGTAAGTTTTGTTTCTCTGGGGAAAGGCCATCGTTCTTGTCCGGGGCCCGTCAGCCCGGAGTGCCCGGCTGCCTGCTGAAATTCCGCATGGATCAGGATGCCTCCCAGATGGAAAGTGCCCCCACAGCCAACTGTGGCTGGTTTGACAGTGCCAAGTGCCTCCTGCAAACTGACATCAGGAACCTGGCCTGGTGACTTTTGTTTCTCTGGGGAAAGGCCATGGTTGGTATCCTGAGCCTCGTGTCCTGGAGTGGCCGTCTGCCTGCTAAAATTCTGGACGGACCAGGATGCCTCCCAGATGCAAGGTGCCCCCAGAGGCAACTGTGGCTGGTTTGACAGTGCCAAGTGCCTCCTGCAAACTGACATCAGGAACCTGCCTGGTGACATTTATTTCTCTGGGGAAAGGCCATTGTACGTGTCCAAGGCCTAGTGGCCCGGAGTGGCCGGCTGCTTGCTGGAATTCTGCATGGATCAGGATGCCGCCGAGATGCAAGGTGCCCCCACAGGCACCTGTGGCTGGTCTGACAGTGCCAAGTGCCTCCTGCAAACTGACATCAGGAACCTGGCCTGGTGACTTTTGTTTCTCTGGGGAAAGGCCATGGTTCATATTCTACAAACTGTGGCCCAGAGTGGCCGGCTGCCTTCTGAAATTCCGCACGGATCAGGATACCTCCCAGATGCAAGGTGCCCCACGGGAAACTGCGGCTGGTTTGACAGTGCCAAGTGCCTCCTGCCAACTGACATCAAGAACCTGGCCTGGTGACTTTTGTTTCTCTGGGGAAAGGCCATGGTTGGTATCCTGAGCCTCGTGTCCTGGAGTGGCCGTCTGCCTGCTAAAATTCTGGACGGACCAGGATGCCTCCCAGATGCAAGGTGCCCCCAGAGGCAACTGTGGCTGGTTTGACAGTGCCAAGTGCGTCCTGCAAATTGACATCAGGAACCTGGCCTGGTGACTTTTGTTTCTCATGGGAAGTGCCATCGTTCGTGTCCCGTACTCGGAGGCCAGGAGTGGCCGGCTGCCTGCTGAAATTCCGCACGGATCAGGATACCTCCCAGACCGAAACTAAAAGCATAGGCCGCTGTGGCTGGTTTGACAGTGCCAAGTGCCTCCTGCAAACTGACATCAGGAACCTGGCCTGGTGAGTTTTGTTTCTCTGGGGAAAGGCAATCGTTCTTGTCCGGGGCCCGCCGGCCCGGAGTGGCCGGCTGCCTGCTGAAATTCCACACGGTTGAAGATACCTCCCAGATGCAAGGTGCCCCCACAGGCAACTGTGGCTGGTTTGACAGTGCCATGTGCCTCCTGCAAAATGACATCAGGAACCTGGCCTTGTGACTTTCCTTTCTCTGGGGAAAGACCATGATTCATGTCCAGAGCCTTGCGGCCTGGAGTGGCCGGCTGCCTGCTGGAATTCCGCATGGATCTGGATACCTCCCAGATGAAAAGCGCCCCCACAGGCACCTGTGGCTGGTTTGACAGTGCCAAGTGCCTCCTGCAAACTGACATCAGGAACCTGGCCTGGTGACTTTTGTTTCTCTGCGGAAAGACCATAGTTCATGTCCACGGCCTGGTGGCCCGGAGTGGCCGGCTGCCTGCTGAAATTCCGCTTGGATCAGGATGCCTCCCAGATGAAAAGTGCCCCCACAGGCACCTGTGGCAGGTTTGACAGTGCCAAGTGCCTCCTGCAAACTGACATCAGGAACCTGGCCGGGTAACTTTTGTTTCTCTGGGGAAAGGCCATCGTTCTTGTCCGGGGCCCGCTGGCCCGGAGTGGCCGGCTGCCTGCTGAAATTCCACACGGTTGAGGCTAACTCCCAGATGCAAGGCGCCCCCACAGGCAACTGTGGCTGGTTTGACAGTGCCAAGTGCGTCCTGCAAATTGACATCAGGAACCTGGCCTGGTGACTTTTGTTTCTCTGGGGAAAGGTTATTATTCTTGTTCAGAGCCCGGTGGCTCGGAGTGGCCGGCTGCCTGCTGAAATTCCGCATGGATCCGGATACCTCCCAGGTTCAAGGTGCCGCCACAGGCAACTGTGGCTGGTTTGACAGTGCCAAGCGCCTCCTGCAAACTGACATCACGAACCTGGCCTGGTGACTTTTGTTTCTCTGGGGAAAGGTCATGGTTAATGTACAGGGCCGGGTGTCCCGGAGTGGCCAGCTGCCTGCTGAAATTCCGCACGGATCAGGATGCCTGCCAGACCAAAGGTACCAGCACAGTCAACTGTGGCTGGTTTGACAGTGCCAAGTGCCTCCTGCAAACTGACATCAGGAACCTGGCCTGGTGACTTTTGTTTCTCTGGGGAAAGGCCATGGTTCATGTCCACGGCCTGGTGGCCCGGAGTGTCCGGCTGCCTGCTGAAATTCTGCATGGATCAGGATGCCTCCCAGATGAAAAATACCCCCAGAGGCAACTGTGGCTGGTTTGACAGTGCCAAGTGCCTCCTGCAAACTGACATCAGGAACCTGGCCTGGTGACTTTTGTTTCTCTGGGGAAAGGCCATCATTCTTTTCCGGGGCCCGCTGGCCCGGAGTGGCCGGCAGCCTGCTGAAATTCCGCACGGATCAGGATACCTCCCAGACCGAAACTAAAATCATAGGCCGCTGTGGCTGGTTTGACAGTGCCAAGTGCCTCCTGCAAACTGACATCAGGAACCTGGCCTGGTGACTTTTGTTTCTCTGGGGAAAGGCAATCGTTCTTGTCCGGGGCCCGCCGGCCCGGAGTGGCCGGCTGCCTGCTGAAATTCCTCACGGATCAGGATACCTCCCAGATGCAAGGTGCCCCCACAGGCAACTGTGGCTGGTTTGACAGTGCCATGTGCCTCCTGCAAAATGACATCAGGAACCTGGCCTTGTGACTTTCCTTTCTCTGGGGAAAGACCATGATTCATGTCCAGGGCCTTGCGGCCTGGAGTGCCCGGCTGCCTGCTGAAATTCCGCATGGATCGGGATGCCTCCCAGATGGAAAGTGCCCCCAGAGGCAACTGTGGCTGGTTTGACAGTGCCAAGTGCCTCCTGCAAACTGACATCAGGAACCTGGCCTGGTGACTTTTGTTTCTCTGCGGAAAGACCATAGTTCATGTCCACGGCCTGGTGGCCCGGAGTGGGCGGCTGCCTGCTGAAATTCCTCTTGGATCAGGATGCCTCCCAGATGAAAAGTGCCCCCACAGGCGACTGTGGCTGGTTTGACAGTGCCAAGTGCCTCCTGCAAACTGACATCAGGAACCTGGCCTGGTAAGTTTTGTTTCTCTGGGGAAAGGCCATCGTTCTTGTCCGGGGCCCGTCAGCCCGGAGTGCCCGGCTGCCTGCTGAAATTCCGCATGGATCAGGATGCCTCCCAGATGGAAAGTGCCCCCACAGCCAACTGTGGCTGGTTTGACAGTGCCAAGTGCCTCCTGCAAACTGACATCAGGAACCTGGCCTGGTGACTTTTGTTTCTCTGGGGAAAGGCCATGGTTGGTATCCTGAGCCTCGTGTCCTGGAGTGGCCGTCTGCCTGCTAAAATTCTGGACGGACCAGGATGCCTCCCAGATGCAAGGTGCCCCCAGAGGCAACTGTGGCTGGTTTGACAGTGCCAAGTGCCTCCTGCAAACTGACATCAGGAACCTGCCTGGTGACATTTATTTCTCTGGGGAAAGGCCATTGTACGTGTCCAAGGCCTAGTGGCCCGGAGTGGCCGGCTGCTTGCTGGAATTCTGCATGGATCAGGATGCCGCCGAGATGCAAGGTGCCCCCACAGGCACCTGTGGCTGGTCTGACAGTGCCAAGTGCCTCCTGCAAACTGACATCAGGAACCTGGCCTGGTGACTTTTGTTTCTCTGGGGAAAGGCCATGGTTCATATTCTACAAACTGTGGCCCAGAGTGGCCGGCTGCCTTCTGAAATTCCGCACGGATCAGGATACCTCCCAGACCGAAACTAAAAGCATAGGCCGCTGTGGCTGGTTTGACAGTGCCAAGTGCCTCCTGCAAACTGACATCAGGAACCTGGCCTGGTGAGTTTTGTTTCTCTGGGGAAAGGCAATCGTTCTTGTCCGGGGCCCGCCGGCCCGGAGTGGCCGGCTGCCTGCTGAAATTCCACACGGTTGAAGATACCTCCCAGATGCAAGGTGCCCCCACAGGCAACTGTGGCTGGTTTGACAGTGCCATGTGCCTCCTGCAAAATGACATCAGGAACCTGGCCTTGTGACTTTCCTTTCTCTGGGGAAAGACCATGATTCATGTCCAGAGCCTTGCGGCCTGGAGTGGCCGGCTGCCTGCTGGAATTCCGCATGGATCTGGATACCTCCCAGATGAAAAGCGCCCCCACAGGCACCTGTGGCTGGTTTGACAGTGCCAAGTGCCTCCTGCAAACTGACATCAGGAACCTGGCCTGGTGACTTTTGTTTCTCTGCGGAAAGACCATAGTTCATGTCCACGGCCTGGTGGCCCGGAGTGGCCGGCTGCCTGCTGAAATTCCGCTTGGATCAGGATGCCTCCCAGATGAAAAGTGCCCCCACAGGCACCTGTGGCAGGTTTGACAGTGCCAAGTGCCTCCTGCAAACTGACATCAGGAACCTGGCCGGGTAACTTTTGTTTCTCTGGGGAAAGGCCATCGTTCTTGTCCGGGGCCCGCTGGCCCGGAGTGGCCGGCTGCCTGCTGAAATTCCACACGGTTGAGGCTAACTCCCAGATGCAAGGCGCCCCCACAGGCAACTGTGGCTGGTTTGACAGTGCCAAGTGCGTCCTGCAAATTGACATCAGGAACCTGGCCTGGTGACTTTTGTTTCTCTGGGGAAAGGTTATTATTCTTGTTCAGAGCCCGGTGGCTCGGAGTGGCCGGCTGCCTGCTGAAATTCCGCATGGATCCGGATACCTCCCAGGTTCAAGGTGCCGCCACAGGCAACTGTGGCTGGTTTGACAGTGCCAAGCGCCTCCTGCAAACTGACATCAGGAACCTGGCCTGGTGACTTTTGTTTCTCTGGGGAAAGGTCATGGTTAATGTACAGGGCCGGGTGTCCCGGAGTGGCCAGCTGCCTGCTGAAATTCCGCACGGATCAGGATGCCTGCCAGACCAAAGGTACCAGCACAGTCAACTGTGGCTGGTTTGACAGTGCCAAGTGCCTCCTGCAAACTGACATCAGGAACCTGGCCTGGTGACTTTTGTTTCTCTGGGGAAAGGCCATGGTTCATGTCCACGGCCTGGTGGCCCGGAGTGTCCGGCTGCCTGCTGAAATTCTGCATGGATCAGGATGCCTCCCAGATGAAAAATACCCCCAGAGGCAACTGTGGCTGGTTTGACAGTGCCAAGTGCCTCCTGCAAACTGACATCAGGAACCTGGCCTGGTGACTTTTGTTTCTCTGGGGAAAGGCCATCATTCTTTTCCGGGGCCCGCTGGCCCGGAGTGGCCGGCAGCCTGCTGAAATTCCGCACGGATCAGGATACCTCCCAGACCGAAACTAAAATCATAGGCCGCTGTGGCTGGTTTGACAGTGCCAAGTGCCTCCTGCAAACTGACATCAGGAACCTGGCCTGGTGACTTTTGTTTCTCTGGGGAAAGGCAATCGTTCTTGTCCGGGGCCCGCCGGCCCGGAGTGGCCGGCTGCCTGCTGAAATTCCTCACGGATCAGGATACCTCCCAGATGCAAGGTGCCCCCACAGGCAACTGTGGCTGGTTTGACAGTGCCATGTGCCTCCTGCAAAATGACATCAGGAACCTGGCCTTGTGACTTTCCTTTCTCTGGGGAAAGACCATGATTCATGTCCAGGGCCTTGCGGCCTGGAGTGCCCGGCTGCCTGCTGAAATTCCGCATGGATCGGGATGCCTCCCAGATGGAAAGTGCCCCCAGAGGCAACTGTGGCTGGTTTGACAGTGCCAAGTGCCTCCTGCAAACTGACATCAGGAACCTGGCCGGGTGACTTTTGTTTCCCTAGGGAAAAGCCGTGGTTCTTGTCCAGGGCCTGGTGGCCCGGAGTGGCCGGCCGCCTGCTGAAATTCTGCATGGATCAGGATGCCTCCCAGATGAAAAGTGCCCCCACAGGCACCTGTGGCTGGTTTGACAGTGCCAAGTGCCTCCTGCAAACTGACATCAGGAACCTGGCCTGGTGACTTTTGTTTCTCTGCGGAAAGACCATAGTTCATGTCCACGGCCTGGTGGCCCGGAGTGGGCGGCTGCCTGCTGAAATTCCTCTTGGATCAGGATGCCTCCCAGATGAAAAGTGCCCCCACAGGCGACTGTGGCTGGTTTGACAGTGCCAAGTGCCTCCTGCAAACTGACATCAGGAACCTGGCCTGGTAAGTTTTGTTTCTCTGGGGAAAGGCCATCGTTCTTGTCCGGGGCCCGTCAGCCCGGAGTGCCCGGCTGCCTGCTGAAATTCCGCATGGATCAGGATGCCTCCCAGATGGAAAGTGCCCCCACAGCCAACTGTGGCTGGTTTGACAGTGCCAAGTGCCTCCTGCAAACTGACATCAGGAACCTGGCCTGGTGACTTTTGTTTCTCTGGGGAAAGGCCATGGTTGGTATCCTGAGCCTCGTGTCCTGGAGTGGCCGTCTGCCTGCTAAAATTCTGGACGGACCAGGAAGCCTCCCAGATGCAAGGTGCCCCCAGAGGCAACTGTGGCTGGTTTGACAGTGCCAAGTGCCTCCTGCAAACTGACATCAGGAACCTGCCTGGTGACATTTATTTCTCTGGGGAAAGGCCATTGTACGTGTCCAAGGCCTAGTGGCCCGGAGTGGCCGGCTGCTTGCTGGAATTCTGCATGGATCAGGATGCCGCCGAGATGCAAGGTGCCCCCACAGGCACCTGTGGCTGGTCTGACAGTGCCAAGTGCCTCCTGCAAACTGACATCAGGAACCTGGCCTGGTGACTTTTGTTTCTCTGGGGAAAGGCCATGGTTCATATTCTACAAACTGTGGCCCAGAGTGGCCGGCTGCCTTCTGAAATTCCGCACGGATCAGGATACCTCCCAGATGCAAGGTGCCCCACGGGAAACTGCGGCTGGTTTGACAGTGCCAAGTGCCTCCTGCCAACTGACATCAAGAACCTGGCCTGGTGACTTTTGTTTCTCTGGGGAAAGGCCATGGTTGGTATCCTGAGCCTCGTGTCCTGGAGTGGCCGTCTGCCTGCTAAAATTCTGGACGGACCAGGATGCCTCCCAGATGCAAGGTGCCCCCAGAGGCAACTGTGGCTGGTTTGACAGTGCCAAGTGCGTCCTGCAAATTGACATCAGGAACCTGGCCTGGTGACTTTTGTTTCTCATGGGAAGTGCCATCGTTCGTGTCCCGTACTCGGAGGCCAGGAGTGGCCGGCTGCCTGCTGAAATTCCGCACGGATCAGGATACCTCCCAGACCGAAACTAAAAGCATAGGCCGCTGTGGCTGGTTTGACAGTGCCAAGTGCCTCCTGCAAACTGACATCAGGAACCTGGCCTGGTGAGTTTTGTTTCTCTGGGGAAAGGCAATCGTTCTTGTCCGGGGCCCGCCGGCCCGGAGTGGCCGGCTGCCTGCTGAAATTCCACACGGTTGAAGATACCTCCCAGATGCAAGGTGCCCCCACAGGCAACTGTGGCTGGTTTGACAGTGCCATGTGCCTCCTGCAAAATGACATCAGGAACCTGGCCTTGTGACTTTCCTTTCTCTGGGGAAAGACCATGATTCATGTCCAGAGCCTTGCGGCCTGGAGTGGCCGGCTGCCTGCTGGAATTCCGCATGGATCTGGATACCTCCCAGATGAAAAGCGCCCCCACAGGCACCTGTGGCTGGTTTGACAGTGCCAAGTGCCTCCTGCAAACTGACATCAGGAACCTGGCCTGGTGACTTTTGTTTCTCTGCGGAAAGACCATAGTTCATGTCCACGGCCTGGTGGCCCGGAGTGGCCGGCTGCCTGCTGAAATTCCGCTTGGATCAGGATGCCTCCCAGATGAAAAGTGCCCCCACAGGCACCTGTGGCAGGTTTGACAGTGCCAAGTGCCTCCTGCAAACTGACATCAGGAACCTGGCCGGGTAACTTTTGTTTCTCTGGGGAAAGGCCATCGTTCTTGTCCGGGGCCCGCTGGCCCGGAGTGGCCGGCTGCCTGCTGAAATTCCACACGGTTGAGGCTAACTCCCAGATGCAAGGCGCCCCCACAGGCAACTGTGGCTGGTTTGACAGTGCCAAGTGCGTCCTGCAAATTGACATCAGGAACCTGGCCTGGTGACTTTTGTTTCTCTGGGGAAAGGTTATTATTCTTGTTCAGAGCCCGGTGGCTCGGAGTGGCCGGCTGCCTGCTGAAATTCCGCATGGATCCGGATACCTCCCAGGTTCAAGGTGCCGCCACAGGCAACTGTGGCTGGTTTGACAGTGCCAAGCGCCTCCTGCAAACTGACATCAGGAACCTGGCCTGGTGACTTTTGTTTCTCTGGGGAAAGGTCATGGTTAATGTACAGGGCCGGGTGTCCCGGAGTGGCCAGCTGCCTGCTGAAATTCCGCACGGATCAGGATGCCTGCCAGACCAAAGGTACCAGCACAGTCAACTGTGGCTGGTTTGACAGTGCCAAGTGCCTCCTGCAAACTGACATCAGGAACCTGGCCTGGTGACTTTTGTTTCTCTGGGGAAAGGCCATGGTTCATGTCCACGGCCTGGTGGCCCGGAGTGTCCGGCTGCCTGCTGAAATTCTGCATGGATCAGGATGCCTCCCAGATGAAAAATACCCCCAGAGGCAACTGTGGCTGGTTTGACAGTGCCAAGTGCCTCCTGCAAACTGACATCAGGAACCTGGCCTGGTGACTTTTGTTTCTCTGGGGAAAGGCCATCATTCTTTTCCGGGGCCCGCTGGCCCGGAGTGGCCGGCAGCCTGCTGAAATTCCGCACGGATCAGGATACCTCCCAGACCGAAACTAAAATCATAGGCCGCTGTGGCTGGTTTGACAGTGCCAAGTGCCTCCTGCAAACTGACATCAGGAACCTGGCCTGGTGACTTTTGTTTCTCTGGGGAAAGGCAATCGTTCTTGTCCGGGGCCCGCCGGCCCGGAGTGGCCGGCTGCCTGCTGAAATTCCTCACGGATCAGGATACCTCCCAGATGCAAGGTGCCCCCACAGGCAACTGTGGCTGGTTTGACAGTGCCATGTGCCTCCTGCAAAATGACATCAGGAACCTGGCCTTGTGACTTTCCTTTCTCTGGGGAAAGACCATGATTCATGTCCAGGGCCTTGCGGCCTGGAGTGCCCGGCTGCCTGCTGAAATTCCGCATGGATCGGGATGCCTCCCAGATGGAAAGTGCCCCCAGAGGCAACTGTGGCTGGTTTGACAGTGCCAAGTGCCTCCTGCAAACTGACATCAGGAACCTGGCCGGGTGACTTTTGTTTCCCTAGGGAAAAGCCGTGGTTCTTGTCCAGGGCCTGGTGGCCCGGAGTGGCCGGCCGCCTGCTGAAATTCTGCATGGATCAGGATGCCTCCCAGATGAAAAGTGCCCCCACAGGCACCTGTGGCTGGTTTGACAGTGCCAAGTGCCTCCTGCAAACTGACATCAGGAACCTGGCCTGGTGACTTTTGTTTCTCTGCGGAAAGACCATAGTTCATGTCCACGGCCTGGTGGCCCGGAGTGGGCGGCTGCCTGCTGAAATTCCTCTTGGATCAGGATGCCTCCCAGATGAAAAGTGCCCCCACAGGCGACTGTGGCTGGTTTGACAGTGCCAAGTGCCTCCTGCAAACTGACATCAGGAACCTGGCCTGGTAAGTTTTGTTTCTCTGGGGAAAGGCCATCGTTCTTGTCCGGGGCCCGTCAGCCCGGAGTGCCCGGCTGCCTGCTGAAATTCCGCATGGATCAGGATGCCTCCCAGATGGAAAGTGCCCCCACAGCCAACTGTGGCTGGTTTGACAGTGCCAAGTGCCTCCTGCAAACTGACATCAGGAACCTGGCCTGGTGACTTTTGTTTCTCTGGGGAAAGGCCATGGTTGGTATCCTGAGCCTCGTGTCCTGGAGTGGCCGTCTGCCTGCTAAAATTCTGGACGGACCAGGATGCCTCCCAGATGCAAGGTGCCCCCAGAGGCAACTGTGGCTGGTTTGACAGTGCCAAGTGCCTCCTGCAAACTGACATCAGGAACCTGCCTGGTGACATTTATTTCTCTGGGGAAAGGCCATTGTACGTGTCCAAGGCCTAGTGGCCCGGAGTGGCCGGCTGCTTGCTGGAATTCTGCATGGATCAGGATGCCGCCGAGATGCAAGGTGCCCCCACAGGCACCTGTGGCTGGTCTGACAGTGCCAAGTGCCTCCTGCAAACTGACATCAGGAACCTGGCCTGGTGACTTTTGTTTCTCTGGGGAAAGGCCATGGTTCATATTCTACAAACTGTGGCCCAGAGTGGCCGGCTGCCTTCTGAAATTCCGCACGGATCAGGATACCTCCCAGATGCAAGGTGCCCCACGGGAAACTGCGGCTGGTTTGACAGTGCCAAGTGCCTCCTGCCAACTGACATCAAGAACCTGGCCTGGTGACTTTTGTTTCTCTGGGGAAAGGCCATGGTTGGTATCCTGAGCCTCGTGTCCTGGAGTGGCCGTCTGCCTGCTAAAATTCTGGACGGACCAGGATGCCTCCCAGATGCAAGGTGCCCCCAGAGGCAACTGTGGCTGGTTTGACAGTGCCAAGTGCGTCCTGCAAATTGACATCAGGAACCTGGCCTGGTGACTTTTGTTTCTCATGGGAAGTGCCATCGTTCGTGTCCCGTACTCGGAGGCCAGGAGTGGCCGGCTGCCTGCTGAAATTCCGCACGGATCAGGATACCTCCCAGACCGAAACTAAAAGCATAGGCCGCTGTGGCTGGTTTGACAGTGCCAAGTGCCTCCTGCAAACTGACATCAGGAACCTGGCCTGGTGAGTTTTGTTTCTCTGGGGAAAGGCAATCGTTCTTGTCCGGGGCCCGCCGGCCCGGAGTGGCCGGCTGCCTGCTGAAATTCCACACGGTTGAAGATACCTCCCAGATGCAAGGTGCCCCCACAGGCAACTGTGGCTGGTTTGACAGTGCCATGTGCCTCCTGCAAAATGACATCAGGAACCTGGCCTTGTGACTTTCCTTTCTCTGGGGAAAGACCATGATTCATGTCCAGAGCCTTGCGGCCTGGAGTGGCCGGCTGCCTGCTGGAATTCCGCATGGATCTGGATACCTCCCAGATGAAAAGCGCCCCCACAGGCACCTGTGGCTGGTTTGACAGTGCCAAGTGCCTCCTGCAAACTGACATCAGGAACCTGGCCTGGTGACTTTTGTTTCTCTGCGGAAAGACCATAGTTCATGTCCACGGCCTGGTGGCCCGGAGTGGCCGGCTGCCTGCTGAAATTCCGCTTGGATCAGGATGCCTCCCAGATGAAAAGTGCCCCCACAGGCACCTGTGGCAGGTTTGACAGTGCCAAGTGCCTCCTGCAAACTGACATCAGGAACCTGGCCGGGTAACTTTTGTTTCTCTGGGGAAAGGCCATCGTTCTTGTCCGGGGCCCGCTGGCCCGGAGTGGCCGGCTGCCTGCTGAAATTCCACACGGTTGAGGCTAACTCCCAGATGCAAGGCGCCCCCACAGGCAACTGTGGCTGGTTTGACAGTGCCAAGTGCGTCCTGCAAATTGACATCAGGAACCTGGCCTGGTGACTTTTGTTTCTCTGGGGAAAGGTTATTATTCTTGTTCAGAGCCCGGTGGCTCGGAGTGGCCGGCTGCCTGCTGAAATTCCGCATGGATCCGGATACCTCCCAGGTTCAAGGTGCCGCCACAGGCAACTGTGGCTGGTTTGACAGTGCCAAGCGCCTCCTGCAAACTGACATCAGGAACCTGGCCTGGTGACTTTTGTTTCTCTGGGGAAAGGTCATGGTTAATGTACAGGGCCGGGTGTCCCGGAGTGGCCAGCTGCCTGCTGAAATTCCGCACGGATCAGGATGCCTGCCAGACCAAAGGTACCAGCACAGTCAACTGTGGCTGGTTTGACAGTGCCAAGTGCCTCCTGCAAACTGACATCAGGAACCTGGCCTGGTGACTTTTGTTTCTCTGGGGAAAGGCCATGGTTCATGTCCACGGCCTGGTGGCCCGGAGTGTCCGGCTGCCTGCTGAAATTCTGCATGGATCAGGATGCCTCCCAGATGAAAAATACCCCCAGAGGCAACTGTGGCTGGTTTGACAGTGCCAAGTGCCTCCTGCAAACTGACATCAGGAACCTGGCCTGGTGACTTTTGTTTCTCTGGGGAAAGGCCATCATTCTTTTCCGGGGCCCGCTGGCCCGGAGTGGCCGGCAGCCTGCTGAAATTCCGCACGGATCAGGATACCTCCCAGACCGAAACTAAAATCATAGGCCGCTGTGGCTGGTTTGACAGTGCCAAGTGCCTCCTGCAAACTGACATCAGGAACCTGGCCTGGTGACTTTTGTTTCTCTGGGGAAAGGCAATCGTTCTTGTCCGGGGCCCGCCGGCCCGGAGTGGCCGGCTGCCTGCTGAAATTCCTCACGGATCAGGATACCTCCCAGATGCAAGGTGCCCCCACAGGCAACTGTGGCTGGTTTGACAGTGCCATGTGCCTCCTGCAAAATGACATCAGGAACCTGGCCTTGTGACTTTCCTTTCTCTGGGGAAAGACCATGATTCATGTCCAGGGCCTTGCGGCCTGGAGTGCCCGGCTGCCTGCTGAAATTCCGCATGGATCGGGATGCCTCCCAGATGGAAAGTGCCCCCAGAGGCAACTGTGGCTGGTTTGACAGTGCCAAGTGCCTCCTGCAAACTGACATCAGGAACCTGGCCGGGTGACTTTTGTTTCCCTAGGGAAAAGCCGTGGTTCTTGTCCAGGGCCTGGTGGCCCGGAGTGGCCGGCCGCCTGCTGAAATTCTGCATGGATCAGGATGCCTCCCAGATGAAAAGTGCCCCCACAGGCACCTGTGGCTGGTTTGACAGTGCCAAGTGCCTCCTGCAAACTGACATCAGGAACCTGGCCTGGTGACTTTTGTTTCTCTGCGGAAAGACCATAGTTCATGTCCACGGCCTGGTGGCCCGGAGTGGGCGGCTGCCTGCTGAAATTCCTCTTGGATCAGGATGCCTCCCAGATGAAAAGTGCCACCACAGGCGACTGTGGCTGGTTTGACAGTGCCAAGTGCCTCCTGCAAACTGACATCAGGAACCTGGCCTGGTAAGTTTTGTTTCTCTGGGGAAAGGCCATCGTTCTTGTCCGGGGCCCGTCAGCCCGGAGTGCCCGGCTGCCTGCTGAAATTCCGCATGGATCAGGATGCCTCCCAGATGGAAAGTGCCCCCACAGCCAACTGTGGCTGGTTTGACAGTGCCAAGTGCCTCCTGCAAACTGACATCAGGAACCTGGCCTGGTGACTTTTGTTTCTCTGGGGAAAGGCCATGGTTGGTATCCTGAGCCTCGTGTCCTGGAGTGGCCGTCTGCCTGCTAAAATTCTGGACGGACCAGGATGCCTCCCAGATGCAAGGTGCCCCCAGAGGCAACTGTGGCTGGTTTGACAGTGCCAAGTGCCTCCTGCAAACTGACATCAGGAACCTGCCTGGTGACATTTATTTCTCTGGGGAAAGGCCATTGTACGTGTCCAAGGCCTAGTGGCCCGGAGTGGCCGGCTGCTTGCTGGAATTCTGCATGGATCAGGATGCCGCCGAGATGCAAGGTGCCCCCACAGGCACCTGTGGCTGGTCTGACAGTGCCAAGTGCCTCCTGCAAACTGACATCAGGAACCTGGCCTGGTGACTTTTGTTTCTCTGGGGAAAGGCCATGGTTCATATTCTACAAACTGTGGCCCAGAGTGGCCGGCTGCCTTCTGAAATTCCGCACGGATCAGGATACCTCCCAGATGCAAGGTGCCCCACGGGAAACTGCGGCTGGTTTGACAGTGCCAAGTGCCTCCTGCCAACTGACATCAAGAACCTGGCCTAGTGACTTTTGTTTCTCTGGGGAAAGGCCATGGTTGGTATCCTGAGCCTGGTGTCCTGGAGTGGCCGTCTGCCTGCTAAAATTCTGGACGGACCAGGATGCCTCCCAGATGCAAGGTGCCCCCAGAGGCAACTGTGGCTGGTTTGACAGTGCCAAGTGCTTCCTGCAAACTGACATCAGAAACCTGGCCTGGTGATTTTCTTTCTCAGGGGAAAGGCCATGGTTCATGTCCAGGGCCCGGTGGCTCGCAGTTGCCTGCTGCCTGCTGAAATTCCACACGGATCCGGATACCTCCCAGATGCAAGGTGCCCCCACAGGCAACTTTGGCTGGTTTGACAGTGCCAAGTGCGTCCTGCAAATTGACATCAGGAACCTGGCCTGGTGACTTTTGTTTCTCTGAGGAAATGTTATTATTCTTGTTCAGAGCCCGGTGGCTCGGAGTGGCCGCACGCCTGCTGAAATTCCGCACAGATCAGGATAGCTCCCAGATGAAAGGAGCCCCCACAGGCAACTGTGGCTGGTTTGACAGTGCCAAGTGCCTCCTGCAAACTGACATCAGGAACCTGGCCTGGTGACTTTTGTTTCTCTGGGGAAAAGTCATGGTTTATATCCTGGACCCGTAGTCCTGGAGTGGCCGGCTGCCTGCCGGAATTCTGCATGGATCAGGATGCCGCCGAGATACAAGGTGCCCCCATAGGCACCTGTGGCTGTTTTGACAGTGCCAAGTGCCTCCTGCAAACTGACATCAGGAACCTGGCCTGGTGACTTTTGTTTCTCTGGGGAAAGGCCATCATTCTTTTCCGGGGCCCGCTGGCCCGGAGTGGCAGGCAGCCTGCTGAAATTCCGCATGGATCAGGATACCTCCCAGACCGAAACTAAAAGCATAGGCACCTGTGGCTGGTTTGACAGTGCCAAGTGCCTCCTGCAAACTGACATCAGGAACCTGGCCTGGTAAGTTTTGTTTCTCTGGGGAAAGGCAATCGTTCTTGTCCCGGGCCCGCCGGCCCGGAGTGGCCGGCTGCCTGCTGAAATTCCACACGGTTGAGGATACCTCGTAGATGGAAGGTGCCCCCACAGGCAACTGTGGCTGGTTTGACAGTGCCATGTGCCTCCTGCAAACTGACATCAGGAACCTGGCCTTGTGACTTTCCTTTCTCTGGGGAAAGACCATGATTCATGTCCAGGGCCTTGCGGCCTGGAGTGCCCGGCTGCCTGCTGAAATTCCGCATGGATCAGGATACCTCCCAGATGGAAAGTGCCCCCACAGGCAACTGTGGCTTGTTTGACAGTGCCAAGTGCCTCCTGCAAACTGACATCAGGAACCTGGCCTGGTGACTTTTGTTTCTCTGGGGAAAGGCCATCATTCTTTTCCGGGGCCCGCTGGCCCGGAGTGGCCGGCAGCCTGCTGAAATTCCGCACGGATCAGGATACCTCCCAGACCGAAACTAAAATCATAGGCCGCTGTGGCTGGTTTGACAGTGCCAAGTGCCTCCTGCAAACTGACATCAGGAACCTGGCCAGGTGACTTTTGTTTCTCTGGGGAAAGGCAATCGTTCTTGTCCGGGGCCCGCCGGCCCGGAGTGGCCGGCTGCCTGCTGAAATTCCTCACGGATCAGGATACCTCCCAGATGCAAGGTGCCCCCACAGGCAACTGTGGCTGGTTTGACAGTGCCATGTGCCTCCTGCAAAATGACATCAGGAACCTGGCCTTGTGACTTTCCTTTCTCTGGGGAAAGACCATGATTCATGTCCAGGGCCTTGCGGCCTGGAGTGCCCGGCTGCCTGCTGAAATTCCGCATGGATCGGGATGCCTCCCAGATGGAAAGTGCCCCCAGAGGCAACTGTGGCTGGTTTGACAGTGCCAAGTGCCTCCTGCAAACTGACATCAGGAACCTGGCCGGGTGACTTTTGTTTCCCTAGGGAAAAGCCGTGGTTCTTGTCCAGGGCCTGGTGGCCCGGAGTGGCCGGCCGCCTGCTGAAATTCTGCATGGATCAGGATGCCTCCCAGATGAAAAGTGCCCCCACAGGCACCTGTGGCTGGTTTGACAGTGCCAAGTGCCTCCTGCAAACTGACATCAGGAACCTGGCCTGGTGACTTTTGTTTCTCTGCGGAAAGACCATAGTTCATGTCCACGGCCTGGTGGCCCGGAGTGGCCGGCTGCCTGCTGAAATTCCTCTTGGATCAGGATGCCTCCCAGATGAAAAGTGCCCCCACAGGCAACTGTGGCTGGTTTGACAGTGCCAAGTGCCTCCTGCAAACTGGCATCAGGAACCTGGCCTGGTAAGTTTTGTTTCTCTGGGGAAAGGCAATCGTTCTTGTCCCCGGCCCGCCGGCCCGGAGTGGCCGGCTGCCTGCTGAAATTCCACACGGTTGAGGATACCTCCCAGATGCAAGGTGCCCCCACAGGCAACTGTGGCTGGTTTGACAGTGCCATGTGCCTCCTGCAAAATGACATCAGGAACCTGGCCTTGTGACTTTCCTTTCTCTGAGGAAAGACCATGATTCATGTCCAGGGCCTTGCGGCCTGGAGTGCCCGGCTGCCTGCTGAAATTCCGCATGGATCGGGATACCTCCCAGATGGAAAGTGCCCCCACAGGCAACTGTGGCTTGTTTGACAGTGCCAAGTGCCTCCTGCAAACTGACATCAGGAACCTGGCCTGGTGACTTTTGTTTCTCTGGGGAAAGGGCATCGTTCGTGTCCAGTGCCCAGTGGCCTGGTGTGGCCAGCAGCCTGCTGAACTTCCGCACAGATGAGGATACCTCCCAGATGCAAGGTGCCCATACAGTTACGTGTGGCAGGTTTGACAGTGCCAAGTGCCTCCTGCAAACTGACATCAGGAACCTGGCCTGGTGACTTTTATTTCTCTGGGGAAAGGCCATTGTAAGTGTCCAAGGTCTAATGGCCCGGAGTGGCCGGCTGCCTGCTGAAATTCCTCACGGACCAGGATACCTCCCAGATGCAAGTGGCCCGCAGAGGCAACAGTGGCTGGTTTGACAGTGCCAAGTGCCTCCTGCAATTTGACATCAGGAACCTGGCCTGGTGACTTTTGTTTCTCTGGGGAAAAGATATCCTTTCTGTCCAGGGCCCGGTGACCGATTGTGGTCAGCTGCCTGCTGAAATTCCAAATATCTCAGAATGCCTCCCAGAAGAAGCAAGGCGCCACCACAGGCAAATGTGGCTGGTGTGACAGTGCCAAGTGTATTCTGAAAACTTACATCAGGAACCTGGCCGGCTGAGTTTTGTTTCTTAGAGAAAAGGCCATAGATCGTGTCCAGCATCCGGTGGGCCATAGTGGCCGTGTGCATTTTGATGTTCCGTATGTCTCAGGATGCCTCCCTGAAGCAAGATGCCACCACAAGCAACTGTGGCTGGTTTGACAGTGCCAAGTGCCTCCTGCAAACTGACCTCGGTAACCTGGCCTGGTGAGTTTTGTTTCTGAGAGAGAAGGCCACGTTTCCTGTCGTGGTTCCGGTGGCGCAATGTGGCCTGGTGCCTCTTAAAATTCCGAACATCTCAGGATGCCTCTCAGAAGCAAGGTGCCGCCAGAGTCAACTGTGGCTGGTTTGACAGTGCCAAGTGCCTCCTGCAAACTGACATCAGTAAGCTGGCCTGGTGAGTTTTGTTTCTCAGAGTAAAAGCCATTGTTCTTCTCCTGTATCCAGCAGTGGCCGGCTGTGTGCCGTAATTCTGAACGTCTCAATATACATCATAGAAGCAAGGCTCCACAACAGGCAACTGTGCCTGGTTTGACTGTGACAAGTGCCTCCTGCAAACTGACATCAGGAACCTGGCCTGGTGAGTTATGTTTCCAGGGTAAATGGCCAGTATTTTTATCCAAGTTTCATTGTCAGAGAGTGGCCGCCTGCCTGCTGAAATTCCGAATATCGCAGGATGCCCCCAGATGCAAGGTTCCACCATCAGCAACTGTGGCTGGCTTGACAGTGCCACTTGCTTCCTGCAAACTGACATCAGGAACCTGTCCAGGTGAATTTTGTTTCCCAGGGAAAAGGGCCGGCTACCCTGTCCATGGGAAAGAGGCCAGAAATGTCTGGAGGCCTGCAGAAATTCCGAACGTCACAGGATGCCTCCCAGACCCATGGTGTCACGACATGCAACGATGGCTGGATTAACAGTGCCAAGTGCCTCCTGCAAACGGGCTGGTCAGTTTCATTTCCCGGGTGAAAGAGCCCGCGTTTTTGGCTATTGGCCAGTGGCCCAGAGAGGATTGGTGGCTGCTGAACTTCCAAACCTTGCAGGATTCCTCCCGGACGCAAGGTGACACCAGAGGCAACTGTGGCTGTTTTGACAGTGCCAAGTGCCTCCTGTAAACGGACATCAGGAACTCGGGCTAGTGAGTTTCCTTTCCCAGGGAAAAGGGACAGCGTTCATGTCCAGGGGCCAGTGGCACTAAGTGGCCAGCTGCCTGCTGTAATTCTAAATCTCACAGGATGCCTCTTAGACGCAAGGGGGCACCATCAGCAACTATGGCTAGTTGGACAGTGCCAAGTGCCTCCTGCAAACTGAAATCGGGAATTTGGGCTCACGAGTTGCATTTCCCACTGAAAACAGCCAACGTTTGTGTCCAGGGGCCAGTGGCCCACAGAGGATTGGTGCCTGATGAAATTCCAAATGTCTCAGGATGTCTCCTGGATGCAAGGTGCAACTGTCAGCAACTGTGAGTGTTGACAGTGCCAAGAGCCTCCTGCAAATTGACATCAGTAACCTGGCCTGGCATGTTTTGTTTCCCAGTGAAAAGTGACGTCATTTGTGTCCAACGACCAGTGCCACAGAGTGACTGTTTCCCGGCAGAAAATCCAAAAATCGCGGGATGCCTCCGAGAAGAAGGTGACTACCTTGTTGCTAGTTCTGCCCCAGCCTACCATAGATAACCTGGCTCTTCCCTTGAGGCTCTGAGATGCCAAGAACTTGTCAACTTCAAAGGGCGGGCCGGGCTACATCGACTCAGCTGCCACAGTTTCTCCTTGCTAGACCTAGTGGGAAAGCATTTTGCTGAGATGCAGAAGGCAAGAAACGCAGAATACGGAGACGCGGAGCTGTCCCAAGTGCCGCTGCCAGGCGTCTTTCCGCAGAAGGAGCGCCCCGGAGCGCACCGCAACCGGCACCGTCATCTCTGCGCAAAGAGCCAAAATATTTTCAAACCCGCCAAAACTAATCCAAAAATATTTTCAAACCCGCCAAAATAGAAAACCAGACAGAAGTGATCAATATATTCGATAAAACCTGACAAAACATGATAAAGCCCACCAAAGCTAATCCAAACACACCAAAAACTGGGCTAAACAGAATCAAAACAAATCTAAACGTTCTAAAAACCGGCCAAAATATTTAAAAACCCGTCAAAACTAATCAAAACCTTCCGAATACCCGCCAAAATAATTTAGACCCACAAAACTCATCAAAACATTCTGAAAAAATGCCAAAACATTAGAAAACCAGCCAGAACTGATCAAAACATTCAAAAAACTTGGCAAAACATCATAAAAACAAATCAAAACCAACCAAAACATTCCAAAAACCTGACAAAATAGTTTACAACCTGCCAAAACTGATCAAAACATTCTGAAAAGATGCCAAAATATTATAAAACCAGTCAGAAGTGATCAAAACATACAAAAAACATGCCAAAACATAATAAAAACAAATCTAAACAAACCAAAACATTCTAAAAACCTGCCAAAATATTTTAAAGCCAGAAAAACGAATCAAAACTTTACGAAAACATGCCAAAACATAAAACAAATCTAAACAAAAAAACATTCCACACACTAGCCAAAATATTTTAGAACTCCCCAAAAACTGGTCAAAACATACTGAAAACCTGCCAAAATATTATAAAATTAGTCAGAAGTGAATAAAACATTCAAAAAACTAATCCAAACACACCAAAAACATGACTAAACATAAAAAAAACAAATCAAAACCACCCAAAAAAATCCGAAAAACCCCCCCAAAGTAATCTAAACATTCTAAAAGCCCTCCAAAACATAATAAAGATATAGGAAAACCAAACAAAATATTCTAAAAACCTGCCAAAATATATTAAATCCCGCCAAAACCGATCAAAACATTCTGAATAGATGCCAAAATACTAGAGAACCAGCCAGAACTGATCCAAATATTTCAAAAAGCTTGCCAAAACATAATAAAAACAAATCAAAACCAGCTAAAACATTGTAAAAACTCGCCAAATTATTTTAAGCCCCCAAATTATTTTAAAACTCGCCAAAACGAATCAAAATTTTCCAAAAACTTTATAAAAACAAATCAAAACAAACCAAGAAATTCCAAACACCAGGCAAAATATTGTAAAACAAATCAAAAGTAATCAAAATTTCCCAAACCAGCTGAAATATTGTAAAAAAAATCAAAACAAATCAAAACATACCAAAAACCTGCCAAAATGTTAATACACCCGCCGAAACTGATCACAACATTCCCAATAGACGCAAAAAACATTCAAAAAATCCGTCAAAACATTAAAAAGAAAATCAATGCTAACCAAAATATTCCAAAAACCCGCTAAAATACTTAAAAATACGCAAAAATGAACCAAACATTTCCAAGAACCCACCAAAACATAAGAAAAACAAATCCAAACAAATTAAAACAATGCAAAATAGTTTAGAACCCGCCAAAAGTGATCAAAACATTTGGAAAACACGCCAAAATACTAGAAAACCAGCCAGGACTGATCAAAACACACAAAAACCTTGCCAAAAAATAATAAAAACAAATAAAAACATTTTAAAAATCCGGGCAAAATATTTAAAAACCCGCCGAAAGGAACCGAAATATTCCAAAACTCTCCAAAACTTCACAAAAACGAACCAAAACATCCCAAAAACCCACAAAAATATTTAGAACCGCGATCAGCACCAGCGCTCTCTGCTCAAACACCCGCTAGATGGCATCCGAGAGACGGAGAGCGCGGTACTTTCTAGGATGCGAAGAGTGAAGCCGCACAACACCCGGACTGTGTCCGCAGCTTTCTAACTGCTAGAATTTCAAGGCTTAGCACTCGCCTGCCTCTTCAATCGCCATTAGCATCCGAACGGAAGGTATTCTTGGACAACTTTGCTCTGCTTGCTTCTAGTTCTGCCCCAGCCCACCATAGATAACCTTGCTCTTCCCTTTAGTTTCTGAGATGCCGAGAACTCGGGAATTGAGAACACAAGTCCGGGGACGTATACTGTGCTGGCACAGTTTCTCCTTGCTAGACACAGTGGAAAAGCATTTTGCTGAGACGCAGAAGACAAGAAATGCAGAAAACGGAGATACGGAGCTCTCCGAAGTTAAGTGCCGCTGCCAGGCGTCTTTCGGCAGAAAGAGAGCTGCGGAGCGCACAGTGACCGGCACAGTGCTCTGTGCGCGAAGAGCCGCTTGATCGCATCCGAGAGACGGAGAGCGCCGTACCTTCTAGGATGCGAAGAGTGAAGCCGCACAACACCCGGACTGTGTCCGCAGCTTTCTAACTGCTAGAATTTCAAGGCTTAGCACTCGCCTGCCTCTTCAATTGCCATTAGCATCCGAACGGAAGGTATTCTTGGACAACTTTGCTCTGCTTGCTTCTAGTTCTGCCCCAGCCCACCATAGATAACCTTGCTCTTCCCTTTAGTTTCTGAGATGCCGAGAACTCGGGAATTGAGAACACAAGTCCGGGGACGTATACTGTGCTGGCACAGTTTCTCCTTGCTAGACACAGTGGAAAAGCATTTTGCTGAGACGCAGAAGACAAGAAATGCAGAAAACGGAGATACGGAGCTCTCCGAAGTTAAGTGCCGCTGCCAGGCGTCTTTCGGCAGAAAGAGAGCTGCGGAGCGCACAGTGACCGGCACAGTGCTCTGTGCGCGAAGAGCCGCTTGATCGCATCCGAGAGACGGAGAGCGCCGTACCTTCTAGGATGCGAAGAGTGAAGCCGCACAACACCCGGACTGTGTCCGCAGCTTTCTAACTGCTAGAATTTCAAGGCTTAGCACTCGCCTGCCTCTTCAATTGCCATTAGCATCCGAACGGAAGGTATTCTTGGACAACTTTGCTCTGCTTGCTTCTAGTTCTGCCCCAGCCCACCATAGATAACCTTGCTCTTCCCTTTAGTTTCTGAGATGCCGAGAACTCGGGAATTGAGAACACAAGTCCGGGGACGTATACTGTGCTGGCACAGTTTCTCCTTGCTAGACACAGTGGAAAAGCATTTTGCTGAGACGCAGAAGACAAGAAATGCAGAAAACGGAGATACGGAGCTCTCCGAAGTTAAGTGCCGCTGCCAGGCGTCTTTCGGCAGAAAGAGAGCTGCGGAGCGCACAGTGACCGGCACAGTGCTCTGTGCGCGAAGAGCCGCTTGATCGCATCCGAGAGACGGAGAGCGCCGTACCTTCTAGGATGCGAAGAGTGAAGCCGCACAACACCCGGACTGTGTCCGCAGCTTTCTAACTGCTAGAATTTCAAGGCTTAGCACTCGCCTGCCTCTTCAATTGCCATTAGCATCCGAACGGAAGGTATTCTTGGACAACTTTGCTCTGCTTGCTTCTAGTTCTGCCCCAGCCCACCATAGATAACCTTGCTCTTCCCTTTAGTTTCTGAGATGCCGAGAACTCGGGAATTGAGAACACAAGTCCGGGGACGTATACTGTGCTGGCACAGTTTCTCCTTGCTAGACACAGTGGAAAAGCATTTTGCTGAGACGCAGAAGACAAGAAATGCAGAAAACGGAGATACGGAGCTCTCCGAAGTTAAGTGCCGCTGCCAGGCGTCTTTCGGCAGAAAGAGAGCTGCGGAGCGCACAGTGACCGGCACAGTGCTCTCTGCGCGAAGAGCCGCTTGATCGCATCCCAGAGACGGAGAGCGCCGTACCTTCTAGGATGCGAAGAGTGAAGCCGCACAACACCCGGACTGTGTCCGCAGCTTTCTAACTGCTAGAATTTCAAGGCTTAGCACTCGCCTGCCTCTTCAATCGCCATTAGCATCCGAACGGAAGGTATTCTTGGACAACTTTGCTCTGCTTGCTTCTAGTTCTGCCCCAGCCCACCATAGATAACCTTGCTCTTCCCTTTAGTTTCTGAGATGCCGAGAACTCGGGAATTGAGAACACAAGTCCGGGGACGTATACTGTGCTGGCACAGTTTCTCCTTGCTAGACACAGTGGAAAAGCATTTTGCTGAGACGCAGAAGACAAGAAATGCAGAAAACGGAGATACGGAGCTCTCCGAAGTTAAGTGCCGCTGCCAGGCGTCTTTCGGCAGAAAGAGAGCTGCGGAGCGCACAGTGACCGGCACAGTGCTCTGTGCGCGAAGAGCCGCTTGATCGCATCCGAGAGACGGAGAGCGCCGTACCTTCTAGGATGCGAAGAGTGAAGCCGCACAACACCCGGACTGTGTCCGCAGCTTTCTAACTGCTAGAATTTCAAGGCTTAGCACTCGCCTGCCTCTTCAATTGCCATTAGCATCCGAACGGAAGGTATTCTTGGACAACTTTGCTCTGCTTGCTTCTAGTTCTGCCCCAGCCCACCATAGATAACCTTGCTCTTCCCTTTAGTTTCTGAGATGCCGAGAACTCGGGAATTGAGAACACAAGTCCGGGGACGTATACTGTGCTGGCACAGTTTCTCCTTGCTAGACACAGTGGAAAAGCATTTTGCTGAGACGCAGAAGACAAGAAATGCAGAAAACGGAGATACGGAGCTCTCCGAAGTTAAGTGCCGCTGCCAGGCGTCTTTCGGCAGAAAGAGAGCTGCGGAGCGCACAGTGACCGGCACAGTGCTCTGTGCGCGAAGAGCCGCTTGATCGCATCCGAGAGACGGAGAGCGCCGTACCTTCTAGGATGCGAAGAGTGAAGCCGCACAACACCCGGACTGTGTCCGCAGCTTTCTAACTGCTAGAATTTCAAGGCTTAGCACTCGCCTGCCTCTTCAATCGCCATTAGCATCCGAACGGAAGGTATTCTTGGACAACTTTGCTCTGCTTGCTTCTAGTTCTGCCCCAGCCGACCATAGATAACCTTGCTCTTCCCTTTAGTTTCTGAGATGCCGAGAACTCGGGAATTGAGAACACAAGTCCGGGGACGTATACTGTGCTGGCACAGTTTCTCCTTGCTAGACACAGTGGAAAAGCATTTTGCTGAGACGCAGAAGACAAGAAATGCAGAAAACGGAGATACGGAGCTCTCCGAAGTTAAGTGCCGCTGCCAGGCGTCTTTCGGCAGAAAGAGAGCTGCGGAGCGCACAGTGACCGGCACAGTGCTCTCTGCGCGAAGAGCCGCTTGATCGCATCCGAGAGACGGAGAGCGCCGTACCTTCTAGGATGCGAAGAGTGAAGCCGCACAACACCCGGACTGTGTCCGCAGCTTTCTAACTGCTAGAATTTCAAGGCTTAGCACTCGCCTGCCTCTTCAATTGCCATTAGCATCCGAACGGAAGGTATTCTTGGACAACTTTGCTCTGCTTGCTTCTAGTTCTGCCCCAGCCCACCATAGATAACCTTGCTCTTCCCTTTAGTTTCTGAGATGCCGAGAACTCGGGAATTGAGAACACAAGTCCGGGGACGTATACTGTGCTGGCACAGTTTCTCCTTGCTAGACACAGTGGAAAAGCATTTTGCTGAGACGCAGAAGACAAGAAATGCAGAAAACGGAGATACGGAGCTCTCCGAAGTTAAGTGCCGCTGCCAGGCGTCTTTCGGCAGAAAGAGAGCTGCGGAGCGCACAGTGACCGGCACAGTGCTCTCTGCGCGAAGAGCCGCTTGATCGCATCCCAGAGACGGAGAGCGCCGTACCTTCTAGGATGCGAAGAGTGAAGCCGCACAACACCCGGACTGTGTCCGCAGCTTTCTAACTGCTAGAATTTCAAGGCTTAGCACTCGCCTGCCTCTTCAATTGCCATTAGCATCCGAACGGAAGGTATTCTTGGACAACTTTGCTCTGCTTGCTTCTAGTTCTGCCCCAGCCCACCATAGATAACCTTGCTCTTCCCTTTAGTTTCTGAGATGCCGAGAACTCGGGAATTGAGAACACAAGTCCGGGGACGTATACTGTGCTGGCACAGTTTCTCCTTGCTAGACACAGTGGAAAAGCATTTTGCTGAGACGCAGAAGACAAGAAATGCAGAAAACGGAGATACGGAGCTCTCCGAAGTTAAGTGCCGCTGCCAGGCGTCTTTCGGCAGAAAGAGAGCTGCGGAGCGCACAGTGACCGGCACAGTGCTCTCTGCGCGAAGAGCCGCTTGATCGCATCCGAGAGACGGAGAGCGCGGTACTTTCTAGGATGCGAAGAGTGAAGCCGCACAACACCCGGACTGTGTCCGCAGCTTTCTAACTGCTAGAATTTCAAGGCTTAGCACTCGCTTGCCTCTTCAATTGCCATTAGCATCCGAACGGAAGGTATTCTTGGACAACTTTGCTGTGCTTGCTTCTAGTTCTGCCCCAGCCCACCATAGATAACCTTGCTCTTCCCTTTAGTTTCTGAGATGCCGAGAACTCGGGAATTGAGAACACAAGTCCGGGGACGTATACTGTGCTGGCACAGTTTCTCCTTGCTAGACACAGTGGAAAAGCATTTTGCTGAGACGCAGAAGACAAGAAATGCAGAAAACGGAGATACGGAGCTCTCCGAAGTTAAATGCCGCTGCCAGGCGTCTTTCGGCAGAAAGAGAGCTGCGGAGCGCACAGTGACCGGCACAGTGCTCTGTGCGCGAAGAGCCGCTTGATCGCATCCGAGAGACGGAGAGCGCCGTTCCTTCTAGGATGCGAAGAGTGAAGCCGCACAACACCCGGACTGTGTCCGCAGCTTTCTAACTGCTAGAATTTCAAGGCTTAGCACTCGCCTGCCTCTTCAATTGCCATTAGCATCCGAACGGAAGGTATTCTTGGACAACTTTGCTGTGCTTGCTTCTAGTTCTGCCCCAGCCCACCATAGATAACCTTGCTCTTCCCTTTAGTTTCTGAGATGCCGAGAACTCGGGAATTGAGAACACAAGTCCGGGGACGTATACTGTGCTGGCACAGTTTCTCCTTGCTAGACACAGTGGAAAAGCATTTTGCTGAGACGCAGAAGACAAGAAATGCAGAAAACGGAGATACGGAGCTCTCCGAAGTTAAGTGCCGCTGCCAGGCGTCTTTCGGCAGAAAGAGAGCTGCGGAGCGCACAGTGACCGGCACAGTGCTCTCTGCGCGAAGAGCCGCTTGATCGCATCCGAGAGACGGAGAGCGCCGTACCTTCTAGGATGCGAAGAGTGAAGCCGCACAACACCCGGACTGTGTCCGCAGCTTTCTAACTGCTAGAATTTCAAGGCTTAGCACTCGCCTGCCTCTTCAATTGCCATTAGCATTCGAACGGAAGGTATTCTTGGACAACTTTGCTCTGCTTGCTTCTAGTTCTGCCCCAGCCCACCATAGATAACCTTGCTCTTCCCTTTAGTTTCTGAGATGCCGAGAACTCGGGAATTGAGAACACAAGTCCGGGGACGTATACTGTGCTGGCACAGTTTCTCCTTGCTAGACACAGTGGAAAAGCATTTTGCTGAGACGCAGAAGACAAGAAATGCAGAAAACGGAGATACGGAGCTCTCCGAAGTTAAGTGCCGCTGCCAGGCGTCTTTCGGCAGAAAGAGAGCTGCGGAGCGCACAGTGACCGGCACAGTGCTCTCTGCGCGAAGAGCCGCTTGATCGCATCCGAGAGACGGAGAGCGCGGTACTTTCTAGGATGCGAAGAGTGAAGCCGCACAACACCCGGACTGTGTCCGCAGCTTTCTAACTGCTAGAATTTCAAGGCTTAGCACTCGCCTGCCTCTTCAATTGCCATTAGCATCCGAACGGAAGGTATTCTTGGACAACTTTGCTGTGCTTGCTTCTAGTTCTGCCCCAGCCCACCATAGATAACCTTGCTCTTCCCTTTAGTTTCTGAGATGCCGAGAACTCGGGAATTGAGAACACAAGTCCGGGGACGTATACTGTGCTGGCACAGTTTCTCCTTGCTAGACACAGTGGAAAAGCATTTTGCTGAGACGCAGAAGACAAGAAATGCAGAAAACGGAGATACGGAGCTCTCCGAAGTTAAATGCCGCTGCCAGGCGTCTTTCGGCAGAAAGAGAGCTGCGGAGCGCACAGTGACCGGCACAGTGCTCTGTGCGCGAAGAGCCGCTTGATCGCATCCGAGAGACGGAGAGCGCCGTTCCTTCTAGGATGCGAAGAGTGAAGCCGCACAACACCCGGACTGTGTCCGCAGCTTTCTAACTGCTAGAATTTCAAGGCTTAGCACTCGCCTGCCTCTTCAATTGCCATTAGCATCCGAACGGAAGGTATTCTTGGACAACTTTGCTGTGCTTGCTTCTAGTTCTGCCCCAGCCCACCATAGATAACCTTGCTCTTCCCTTTAGTTTCTGAGATGCCGAGAACTCGGGAATTGAGAACACAAGTCCGGGGACGTATACTGTGCTGGCACAGTTTCTCCTTGCTAGACACAGTGGAAAAGCATTTTGCTGAGACGCAGAAGACGAGAAATGCAGAAAACGGAGATACAGAGCTCTCCGAAGTTAAGTGCCGCTGCCAGGCGTCTTTCGGCAGAAAGAGAGCTCCGGAGCGCACAGTGACCGGCACAGTGCTCTGTGCGCGAAGAGCCGCTTGATCGCATCCGAGAGACGGAGAGCGCCGTACCTTCTAGGATGCGAAGAGTGAAGCCGCACAACACCCGGACTGTGTCCGCAGCTTTCTAACTGCTAGAATTTCAAGGCTTAGCACTCGCCTGCCTCTTCAATTGCCATTAGCATCCGAACGGAAGGTATTCTTGGACAACTTTGCTCTGCTTGCTTCTAGTTCTGCCCCAGCCCACCATAGATAACCTTGCTCTTCCCTTTAGTTTCTGAGATGCCGAGAACTCGGGAATTGAGAACACAAGTCCGGGGACGTATACTGTGCTGGCACAGTTTCTCCTTGCTAGACACAGTGGAAAAGCATTTTGCTGAGACGCAGAAGACAAGAAATGCAGAATACGGAGATACGGAGCTCTCCGAAGTTAAGTGCCGCTGCCAGGAGTCTTTCGGCAGAAAGAGAGCTCCGGAGCGCACAGTGACCGGCACAGTGCTCTTTGCGCGAAGAGCCGCTTGATCGCATCCGAGAGACGGAGAGCGCGGTACTTTCTAGGATGCGAAGAGTGAAGCCGCACAACACCCGGACTGTGCGGCTTTCTAACTGCTACAAGACCATGGCTTCCCACGCGATTTGTTTAGATTGTTCTTTATTATATTTTGATTAGTTTTGCAGAGTTTTTTTCTGTGTTGTCGGGTTTTCACAATATTTTGATCAGTTTTTGGGGATTCTAGAATATTATGGCGGGTTTCTGGAATGTTTAGATATCTTTTTATAATGTTTTGGTTGATTTTGATTAGTTTTTAATATGATATGGGGGGGTTTTAGAATGTTTTGATTAATTTGGGCACGGTTAAAAATGTTCTTTTTGGGTTTTTAGAATGTTTTGATTTGTTTCGTTTTTCTAAAACTTTGCCTAGTTTTCAGTGTGTTTGGATCAGTTTTTGTGGGCTTTCTCATGTTATGGCAGGGTTTTTTTTTTGTTTGACTGGGTTTTAGAATATTTTGATGACTTATGACGGGTTTTGAAATACTTGGTGTTTTTTAAAAATGTTTCCCTTGCCTTAGTTTTGTTTTTATTAAGTTTTGCCGGCTTCTGGAATATTTTAGCTGGTTTTTGGGATATTTTTGTTGGTTTTGATTTGTTTTTATGATATTTTGGCGGGTTTTCGGAATGTTTTGGTTGGGTTTTAGAATGTTTTTTATTCTCCTGAGTTGTTTTTATTGTCTTGGCAGGTTTTCGAATGTTTGGATTTGTTTTGGCGGGTTTTAAAATATTTTGGCGGGTATTTAAAAGGTTTAGGTTTGTTTTGATTTGTTTTGATTCTGTTTAGCCCAGTTTTTGGTGTGTTTGGATTAGCTTTGGTGGGCTTTATCATGTTTTGTCAGGTTTTTTCGAATGTATTGATCACTTCTGTCTGGTTTTCTATTTTGGCGGGTTTGAAAATATTTTTGGATGAGTTTTGGCGGGTTTGAAAATATTTTGGCTCTTTGCGCAGAGATGACGGTGCCGGTTGCGGTGCGCTCCGGGGCGCTCCTTCTGCGGAAAGACGCCTGGCAGCGGCACTTGGGACAGCTCCGCGTCTCCGTATTCTGCGTTTCTTGCCTTCTGCCTCTCAGCAAAATGCTTTCCCACTAGGTCTAGCAAGGAGAAACTGTGGCAGCTGAGTAGATGTAGCCCGGCCCGCCCTTTGAAGTTCACAAGTTCTTGGCATCTCAGAACCTCAAGGGAAGAGCAAGGTTATCTATGGTAGGCTGGGGCAGAACTAGCAGCAAGCAGAGCAAAGTTGTCCAAGAATAGCTTCCATTGGAATGCTAATGGCAATTGAAGAGGCAGGCCAGTGGCAAGCCACTATCTTCTAGCAGTTTGAAAGTTGCAGACACAGTGCAGGTGTTGTGCGGCTTCCTTCTTGGCCTCCTAGAAGGTGCCGCACTCTCCGTCTCTTGCTTGCCAATATGTTGCCGTGTTCCTCCTATTGTTTGGTTTGTTTTGATTTGTTTTGATGATGTTTTGGCGGGTTTTCGGAATGTTTTGGTGGTGTTTTAGAATGTTTTGTTTTCTCTTGTGTTGTTTTTATTGTGTTGGCACGTTGTGGAACGTTTGGATTCGTTTTGGCGGGTTTTAAAATATTTTGGCGGGTATTTGGAATGTTTTGGTTTGCTTTCATTTGTTTTGATTATGTTTTGGCAAGTTATTGAAAGTTTCGATCACTTCTGACAGGTTTTCTAGTATTTTGGCATCTTTTCAGAATGTTTTGATCAGTTTTGGCAGGTTGTAAACTATTTTGTCAGGTTTTTGGAATGTTTTGGTTGGTTTAGATTTGTTTTTATGATGTTTTGCCAAGTTTTTTGAATGTTTTGATCAGTTCTGGCTGGTTTTCTAATGTTTTGGCATTTTTTCAGAATGTTTTGATGAGTTTTGTGGGTCTAAATTATTTTGGCGGGTTTTCGGAATATTTTGGTTGGTTTTGATTTGTTTTTATGATGTTTTGGCGGGTTTTCGGAATGTTTTGGTTGGGTTTTAGAATGTTTTGTATTCTCTTGAGTTGTTTTTATTGTCTTGGCAGGTTTTGGAATGTTTGGATTGCTTTTGGCGGGTTTTAAAATATTTTGGCGGGTATTTGGAATGTTTTGGCGGGTATTCGGAATGTTTTGATTAGTTTTGACGGGTTTTGAAATATTTTGGCGGGTTTTTAGAAGGTTTTGACTTGTTTTGATTCTGTTTAGCCCAGTTTTTGGTGTGTTTGAATTAGCTTTGGTGGGCTTTATCATGTTTTGTCAGGTTTTTTCGAATGTATTGATCACTTCTGTCTGGTTTTCTATTTTGGCGGGTTTGAAAATATTTTTGGATGAGTTTTGGCGGGTTTGAAAATATTTTGGCTCTTTGCGCAGAGATGACGGTGCCGGTTGCGGTGCGCTCCGGGGCGCTCCTTCTGCGGAAAGACGCCTGGCAGCGGCACTTGGGACAGCTCCGCGTCTCCGTATTCTGCGTTTCTTGCCTTCTGCATCTCAGCAAAATGCTTTCCCACTAGGTCTAGCAAGGAGAAACTGTGGCAGCTGAGTAGATGTAGCCCGGCCCGCCCTTTGAAGTTGACAAGTTCTTGGCATCTCAGAGCCTCAAGGGAAGAGCAAGGTTATCTATGGTAGACTGGGGCAGAACTAGCAGCAAGCAGAGCAAAGTTGTCCAAGAATAGCTTCCATTGGAATGCTAATGGCAATTGAAGAGGCAGGCCAGTGGCAAGCCACTATCTTCTAGCAGTTTGAAAGTTGCAGACACAGTACAGGTGTTGTGCGGCTTCTTTCTTGGCCTCCTAGAAGGTGCCGCGCTCTCCGTCTCTTGCTTGCCAATATGTTGCCGTGTTCCTCCTATTGTTTGGTTTGTTTTGATTTGTTTTGATGATCTTTTGGCGGGTTTTCGGAATGTTTTGGTGGTGTTTTAGAATGTTTTGTTTTCTCTTGTGTTGTTTTTATTGTGTTGGCAGGTTTTGGAACGTTTGGATTCGTTTTGGCGGGTTTTAAAATATTTTGGCGGGTGTTTGGAATGTTTTGGTTTGCTTTCATTTGTTTTGATTATGTTTTGGCAAGTTATTGAAAGTTTCGATCACTTCTGACTGGTTTTCTAGTATTTTGGCATCTTTTCAGAATGTTTTGATCAGTTTTAGCAGGTTGTAAACTATTTTGTCAGGTTTTTGGAATGTTTTGGTTGGTTTTGATTTGTTTTTATGATGTTTTGCCAAGTTTTTTGAATGATTTGATCAGTTCTGGCTGGTTTTCTAATGTTTTGGCAATTTTCAGAATGTTTTGATGAGTTTTGTGGGTCTAAATCATTTTGGCGGTTTTCGGAATATTTTGGTTGGTTTTGATTTGTTTTTATGATGTTTTGGCGGGTTTTCGGAATGTTTTGGTTGGGTTTTAGAATGTTTTGTATTCTCTTGAGTTGTTTTTATTGTCTTGGCAGGTTTTGGAATGTTTGGATTTGTTTTGGCGGGTTTTAAAATATTTTGGCGGGTATTTGGAATGTTTTGGCGGGTATTCGGAAGGTTTTGATTAGTTTTGACGGGTTTTGAAATATTTTGGCGGGTTTTTAGAAGGTTTTGATTCTGTTTAGCCCAGTTTTTGGTGTGTTTGGATTAGCTTTGGTGGGCTTTATCATGTTTTGTGAGGTTTTTTCGAATGTATTGATCACTTCTGTCTGGTTTTCTATTTTGGCGGGTTTGAAAATATTTTTGGATGAGTTTTGGCGGGTTTGAAAATATTTTGGCTCTTTGCGCAGAGACGACGGTGCCGGTTGCGGTGCGCTCCGGGGCGCTCCTTCTGCGGAAAGACACCTGGCAGCGGCACTTGGGACAGCTCCGCGTCTCCGTATTCTGCGTTTCTTGCCTTCTGCATCTCAGCAAAATGCTTTCCCACTAGGTCTAGCAAGGAGAAACTGTGGCAGCTGAGTAGATGTAGCCCGGCCCGCCCTTTGAAGTTGACAAGTTCTTGGCATCTCAGAACCTCAAGGGAAGAGCAAGGTTATCTATGGTAGGCTGGGGCAGAACTAGCAGCAAGCAGAGCAAAGTT
Organism: Passer domesticus; assembly: GCF_036417665.1. Classification (NCBI taxonomy): domain Eukaryota; kingdom Metazoa; phylum Chordata; class Aves; order Passeriformes; family Passeridae; genus Passer; species Passer domesticus. The sequence goes on from NC_087474.1 coordinate 63,409,869, forward strand.
GTCCAAGAATAGCTTCCATTGGAATGCTAATGGCAATTGAAGAGGCAGGCCAGTGGCAAGCCACTAGCTTCTAGCAGTTTGAAAGTTGCAGACACAGTACAGGTGTTGTGCGGCTTCTTTCTTGGCCTCCTAGAAGGTGCCGCACTCTCCGTCTCTTGCTTGCCAATATGTTGCCGTGTTCCTCCTATTGTTTGGTTTGTTTTGATTTGTTTTGATGATGTTTTGGCGGGTTTTCGGAATGTTTTGGTGGTGTTTTAGAATGTTTTGTTTTCTCTTGTGTTGTTTTTATTGTCTTGGCAGGTTGTGGAACGTTTGGATTCGTTTTGGCGGGTTTTAAAATATTTTGGCGGGTATTTGGAATGTTTTGGTTTGCTTTCATTTGTTTTGATTATGTTTTGGCAAGTTATTGAAAGTTTTGATCACTTCTGACTGGTTTTCTAGTATTTTGGCATCTTTTCAGAATGTTTTGATCAGTTTTAGCAGGTTGTAAACTATTTTGTCAGGTTTTTGGAATGTTTTGGTTGGTTTTGATTTGTTTTTATGATGTTTTGCCAAGTTTTTTGAATGTTTTGATCAGTTCTGGCTGGTTTTCTAATGTTTTGGCAATTTTGAGAATGTTTTGATGAGTTTTGTGGGTCTAAATCATTTTGGCGGTTTTCGGAATATTTTGGTTGGTTTTGATTTGTTTTTATGATGTTTTGGCGGGTTTTCGGAATGTTTTGGTTGGGTTTTAGAATGTTTTGTATTCTCTTGAGTTGTTTTTATTGTCTTGGCAGGTTTTGGAATGTTTGGATTTGTTTTGGCGGGTTTTAAAATATTTTGTCGGGTATTTGGAATGTTTTGGCGGGTATTCGGAATGTTTTGATTAGTTTTGACGGGTTTTGAAATATTTTGGAGGGTTTTTAGAAGGTTTTGATTCTGTTTAGCCCAGTTTTTGGTGTGTTTGGATTAGCTTTGGTGGGCTTTATCATGTTTTGTCAGGTTTTTTCGAATGTATTGATCACTTCTGTCTGGTTTTCTATTTTGGCGGGTTTGAAAATATTTTTGGATTAGTTTTGGCAGGTTTTAAAATATTTTGGCTCTTTGCGCAGAGACGACGGTGCCGGTTGCGGTGCGCTCCGGGGCGCTCCTTCTGCGGAAAGACGCCTGGCAGCGGCACTTGGGACAGCTCCGCGTCTCCGTATTCTGCGTTTCTTGCCTTCTGCATCTCAGCAAAATGCTTTCCCACTAGGTCTAGCAAGGAGAAACTGTGGCAGCTGAGTAGATGTAGCCCGGCCCGCCCTTTGAAGTTGACAAGTTCTTGGCATCTCAGAGCCTCAAGGGAAGAGCAAGGTTATCTATGGTAGGCTGGGGCAGAACTAGCAGCAAGCAGAGCAAAGTTGTCCAAGAATAGCTTCCATTGGAATGCTAATGGCAATTGAAGAGGCAGGCCAGTGGCAAGCCACTAGCTTCTAGCAGTTTGAAAGTTGCAGACACAGTGCAGGTGTTGTGCGGCTTCTTTCTTGGCCTCCTAGAAGGTGCCGTGGTGCCGCGCTCTCCGTCTCTTGCTTGCCAATATGTTGCCATGTTCCTCCTATTGTTTGGTTTGTTTTGATTTGTTTTGATGATCTTTTGGCGGGTTTTCGGAATGTTTTGGTGGTGTTTTAGAATGTTTTGTTTTCTCTTGTGTTGTTTTTATTGTCTTGGCAGGTTGTGGAACGTTTGGATTCGTTTTGGTGGGTTTTAAAATATTTTGGCGGGTATTTGGAATGTTTTGGTTTGCTTTCATTTGTTTTGATTATGTTTTGGCAAGTTATTGAAAGTTTCGATCACTTCTGAATGGTTTTCTAGTATTTTGGGATCTTTTCAGAATGTTTTGATCAGTTTTAGAATGTTTTGTATTCTCTTGAGTTGTTTTTATTGTCTTGGCAGGTTTTGGAATGTTTGGATTGCTTTTGGCGGGTTTTAAAATATTTTGGCGGGTATTTGGAATGTTTTGGCGGGTATTCGGAAGGTTTTGATTAGTTTTGACGGGTTTTGAAATATTTTGGCGGGTTTTTAGAAGGTTTTGACTTGTTTTGATTCTGTTTAGCCCAGTTTTTGGTGTGTTTGGATTAGCTTTGGTGGGCTTTATCATGTTTTGTCAGGTTTTTTCGAATGTATTGATCACTTCTGTCTGGTTTTCTATTTTGGCGGGTTTGAAAATATTTTTGGATGAGTTTTGGTGGGTTTGAATATATTATGGCTCTTTGCGCAGAGACGACGGTGCCGGTTGCGGTGCGCTCCGGGGCGCTCCTTCTGCGGAAAGACACCTGGCAGCGGCACTTGGGACAGCTCCGCGTCTCCGTATTCTGCGTTTCTTGCCTTCTGCATCTCAGCAAAATGCTTTCCCACTAGGTCTAGCAAGGAGAAACTGTGCCAGCTGAGTAGATGTAGCCCGGCCCGCCCTTTGAAGTTGAAAAGTTCTTGGCATCTCAGAGCCTCAAGGGAAGAGCAAGGTTATCTATGGTAGGCTGGGGCAGAACTAGCAGCAAGCAGAGCAAAGTTGTCCAAGAATAGCTTCCATTGGAATGCTAATGGCAATTGAAGAGGCAGGCCAGTGGCAAGCCACTATCTTCTAGCAGTTTGAAAGTTGCAGACACAGTACAGGTGTTTTGCGGCTTCCTTCTTGGCCTCCTAGAAGGTGCCGCACTCTCCGTCTCTTGCTTGCCAATATGTTGCCGTGTTCCTCCTATTGTTTGGTTTGTTTTGATTTGTTTTGATGATCTTTTGGCGGGTTTTCGGAATGTTTTGGTGGTGTTTTAGAATGTTTTGTTTTCTCTTGTGTTGTTTTTATTGTCTTGGAAGGTTTTGGAACGTTTGGATTCGTTTTGGCGGGTTTTAAAATATTTTGGCGGTTGTTTGGAATGTTTTGGTTTGCTTTCATTTGTTTTGATTATGTTTTGGCAAGTTATTGAATGTTTCGATCACTTCTGACTGGTTTTCTAGTATTTTGGCATCTTTTCAGAATGTTTTGATCAGTTTTAGCAGGTTGTAAACTATTTTGTCAGGTTTTTGGAATGTTTTGGTTGGTTTTGATTTGTTTTTATGATGTTTTGCCAAGTTTTTTGAATGATTTGATCAGTTCTGGCTGGTTTTCTAATGTTTTGGCAATTTTCAGAATGTTTTGATGAGTTTTGTGGGTCTAAATTATTTTGGCGGTTTTTGGAATATTTTGGTTGTTTTTGATTTGATTTGATGATGTTTTGTCCGGTTTTCGGAATGTTTTGGTTGGGTTTTAGAATGTTTTGTATTCTCTTGAGTTGTTTTTATTGTCTTGGCAGGTTTTGGAATGTTTGGATTGCTTTTGGCGGGTTTTAAAATATTTTGGCGGGTATTTGGAATGTTTTGGCGGGTATTCGGAATGTTTTGATTAGTTTTGACGGGTTTTGAAATATTTTGGCGGGTTTTTAGAAGGTTTTGATTCTGTTTAGCCCAGTTTTTGGTGTGTTTGGATTAGCTTTGGTGGGCTTTATCATGTTTTGTCAGGTTTTTTCGAATGTATTGATCACTTCTGTCTGGTTTTCTATTTTGGCGGGTTTGAAAATATTTTTGGATGAGTTTTGGCGGGTTTGAAAATATTTTGGCTCTTTGCGCAGAGACGACGGTGCCGGTTGCGGTGCGCTCCGGGGCGCTCCTTCTGCGGAAAGACGCCTGGCAGCGGCACTTGGGACAGCTCCGCGTCTCCGTATTCTGCGTTTCTTGCCTTCTGCATCTCAGCAAAATGCTTTCCCACTAGGTCTAGCAAGGAGAAACTGTGGCAGCTGAGTAGATGTAGCCCGGCCCGCCCTTTGAAGTTGACAAGTTCTTGGCATCTCAGAACCTCAAGGGAAGAGCAAGGTTATCTATGGTAGGCTGGGGCAGAACTAGCAGCAAGCAGAGCAAAGTTGTCCAAGAATAGCTTCCATTGGAATGCTAATGGCAATTGAAGAGGCAGGCCAGTGGCAAGCCACTAGCTTCTAGCAGTTTGAAAGTTGCAGACACAGTACAGGTGTTGTGCGGCTTCTTTCTTGGCCTCCTAGAAGGTGCCGCACTCTCCGTCTCTTGCTTGCCAATATGTTGCCGTGTTCCTCCTATTGTTTGGTTTGTTTTGATTTGTTTTGATGATGTTTTGGCGGGTTTTCGGAATGTTTTGGTGGTGTTTTAGAATGTTTTGTTTTCTCTTGTGTTGTTTTTATTGTCTTGGCAGGTTGTGGAACGTTTGGATTCGTTTTGGCGGGTTTTAAAATATTTTGGCGGGTATTTGGAATGTTTTGGTTTGCTTTCATTTGTTTTGATTATGTTTTGGCAAGTTATTGAAAGTTTTGATCACTTCTGACTGGTTTTCTAGTATTTTGGCATCTTTTCAGAATGTTTTGATCAGTTTTAGCAGGTTGTAAACTATTTTGTCAGGTTTTTGGAATGTTTTGGTTGGTTTTGATTTGTTTTTATGATGTTTTGCCAAGTTTTTTGAATGTTTTGATCAGTTCTGGCTGGTTTTCTAATGTTTTGGCAATTTTGAGAATGTTTTGATGAGTTTTGTGGGTCTAAATCATTTTGGCGGTTTTCGGAATATTTTGGTTGGTTTTGATTTGTTTTTATGATGTTTTGGCGGGTTTTCGGAATGTTTTGGTTGGGTTTTAGAATGTTTTGTATTCTCTTGAGTTGTTTTTATTGTCTTGGCAGGTTTTGGAATGTTTGGATTTGTTTTGGCGGGTTTTAAAATATTTTGTCGGGTATTTGGAATGTTTTGGCGGGTATTCGGAATGTTTTGATTAGTTTTGACGGGTTTTGAAATATTTTGGAGGGTTTTTAGAAGGTTTTGATTCTGTTTAGCCCAGTTTTTGGTGTGTTTGGATTAGCTTTGGTGGGCTTTATCATGTTTTGTCAGGTTTTTTCGAATGTATTGATCACTTCTGTCTGGTTTTCTATTTTGGCGGGTTTGAAAATATTTTTGGATTAGTTTTGGCAGGTTTTAAAATATTTTGGCTCTTTGCGCAGAGACGACGGTGCCGGTTGCGGTGCGCTCCGGGGCGCTCCTTCTGCGGAAAGACGCCTGGCAGCGGCACTTGGGACAGCTCCGCGTCTCCGTATTCTGCGTTTCTTGCCTTCTGCATCTCAGCAAAATGCTTTCCCACTAGGTCTAGCAAGGAGAAACTGTGGCAGCTGAGTAGATGTAGCCCGGCCCGCCCTTTGAAGTTGACAAGTTCTTGGCATCTCAGAGCCTCAAGGGAAGAGCAAGGTTATCTATGGTAGGCTGGGGCAGAACTAGCAGCAAGCAGAGCAAAGTTGTCCAAGAATAGCTTCCATTGGAATGCTAATGGCAATTGAAGAGGCAGGCCAGTGGCAAGCCACTAGCTTCTAGCAGTTTGAAAGTTGCAGACACAGTGCAGGTGTTGTGCGGCTTCTTTCTTGGCCTCCTAGAAGGTGCCGTGGTGCCGCGCTCTCCGTCTCTTGCTTGCCAATATGTTGCCATGTTCCTCCTATTGTTTGGTTTGTTTTGATTTGTTTTGATGATCTTTTGGCGGGTTTTCGGAATGTTTTGGTGGTGTTTTAGAATGTTTTGTTTTCTCTTGTGTTGTTTTTATTGTCTTGGCAGGTTGTGGAACGTTTGGATTCGTTTTGGTGGGTTTTAAAATATTTTGGCGGGTATTTGGAATGTTTTGGTTTGCTTTCATTTGTTTTGATTATGTTTTGGCAAGTTATTGAAAGTTTCGATCACTTCTGAATGGTTTTCTAGTATTTTGGGATCTTTTCAGAATGTTTTGATCAGTTTTAGAATGTTTTGTATTCTCTTGAGTTGTTTTTATTGTCTTGGCAGGTTTTGGAATGTTTGGATTGCTTTTGGCGGGTTTTAAAATATTTTGGCGGGTATTTGGAATGTTTTGGCGGGTATTCGGAAGGTTTTGATTAGTTTTGACGGGTTTTGAAATATTTTGGCGGGTTTTTAGAAGGTTTTGACTTGTTTTGATTCTGTTTAGCCCAGTTTTTGGTGTGTTTGGATTAGCTTTGGTGGGCTTTATCATGTTTTGTCAGGTTTTTTCGAATGTATTGATCACTTCTGTCTGGTTTTCTATTTTGGCGGGTTTGAAAATATTTTTGGATGAGTTTTGGTGGGTTTGAATATATTATGGCTCTTTGCGCAGAGACGACGGTGCCGGTTGCGGTGCGCTCCGGGGCGCTCCTTCTGCGGAAAGACACCTGGCAGCGGCACTTGGGACAGCTCCGCGTCTCCGTATTCTGCGTTTCTTGCCTTCTGCATCTCAGCAAAATGCTTTCCCACTAGGTCTAGCAAGGAGAAACTGTGCCAGCTGAGTAGATGTAGCCCGGCCCGCCCTTTGAAGTTGAAAAGTTCTTGGCATCTCAGAGCCTCAAGGGAAGAGCAAGGTTATCTATGGTAGGCTGGGGCAGAACTAGCAGCAAGCAGAGCAAAGTTGTCCAAGAATAGCTTCCATTGGAATGCTAATGGCAATTGAAGAGGCAGGCCAGTGGCAAGCCACTATCTTCTAGCAGTTTGAAAGTTGCAGACACAGTGCAGGTGTTTTGTGGCTTCCTTCTTGGCCTCCTAGAAGGTGCCGCACTCTCCGTCTCTTGCTTGCCAATATGTTGCCGTGTTCCTCCTATTGTTTGGTTTGTTTTGATTTGTTTTGATGATCTTTTGGCGGGTTTTCGGAATGTTTTGGTGGTGTTTTAGAATGTTTTGTTTTCTCTTGTGTTGTTTTTATTGTCTTGGAAGGTTTTGGAACGTTTGGATTCGTTTTGGCGGGTTTTAAAATATTTTGGCGGTTGTTTGGAATGTTTTGGTTTGCTTTCATTTGTTTTGATTATGTTTTGGCAAGTTATTGAAAGTTTCGATCACTTCTGACTGGTTTTCTAGTATTTTGGCATCTTTTCAGAATGTTTTGATCAGTTTTAGCAGGTTGTAAACTATTTTGTCAGGTTTTTGGAATGTTTTGGTTGGTTTTGATTTGTTTTTATGATGTTTTGCCAAGTTTTTTGAATGATTTGATCAGTTCTGGCTGGTTTTCTAATGTTTTGGCAATTTTCAGAATGTTTTGATGAGTTTTGTGGGTCTAAATTATTTTGGCGGTTTTTGGAATATTTTGGTTGTTTTTGATTTGATTTGATGATGTTTTGTCCGGTTTTCGGAATGTTTTGGTTGGGTTTTAGAATGTTTTGTATTCTCTTGAGTTGTTTTTATTGTGTTGGCAGGTTTTGGAATGTTTGGATTTGTTTTGGCGGGTTTTAAAATATTTTGGCGGGTATTTGGAATGTTTTGGCGGGTATTCGGAATGTTTTGATTAGTTTTGACGGGTTTTGAAATATTTTGGCGGGTTTTTAGAAGGTTTTGATTCTGTTTAGCCCAGTTTTTGGTGTGTTTGGATTAGCTTTGGTGGGCTTTATCATGTTTTGTCAGGTTTTTTCGAATGTATTGATCACTTCTGTCTGGTTTTCTATTTTGGCGGGTTTGAAAATATTTTTGGATGAGTTTTGGCGGGTTTGAAAATATTTTGGCTCTTTGCGCAGAGACGACGGTGCCGGTTGCGGTGTGCTCCGGGGCGCTCCTTCTGCGGAAAGACGCCTGGCAGCGGCACTTGGGACAGCTCCGCGTCTCCGTATTCTGCGTTTCTTGCCTTCTGCATCTCAGCAAAATGCTTTCCCACTAGGTCTAGCAAGGAGAAACTGTGGCAGCTGAGTAGATGTAGCCCGGCCCGCCCTTTGAAGTTGACAAGTTCTTGGCATCTCAGAACCTCAAGGGAAGAGCAAGGTTATCTATGGTAGGCTGGGGCAGAACTAGCAGCAAGCAGAGCAAAGTTGTCCAAGAATAGCTTCCATTGGAATGCTAATGGCAATTGAAGAGGCAGGCCAGTGGCAAGCCACTAGCTTCTAGCAGTTTGAAAGTTGCAGACACAGTACAGGTGTTGTGCGGCTTCTTTCTTGGCCTCCTAGAAGGTGCCGCACTCTCCGTCTCTTGCTTGCCAATATGTTGCCGTGTTCCTCCTATTGTTTGGTTTGTTTTGATTTGTTTTGATGATGTTTTGGCGGGTTTTCGGAATGTTTTGGTGGTGTTTTAGAATGTTTTGTTTTCTCTTGTGTTGTTTTTATTGTCTTGGCAGGTTGTGGAACGTTTGGATTCGTTTTGGCGGGTTTTAAAATATTTTGGCGGGTATTTGGAATGTTTTGGTTTGCTTTCATTTGTTTTGATTATGTTTTGGCAAGTTATTGAAAGTTTTGATCACTTCTGACTGGTTTTCTAGTATTTTGGCATCTTTTCAGAATGTTTTGATCAGTTTTAGCAGGTTGTAAACTATTTTGTCAGGTTTTTGGAATGTTTTGGTTGGTTTTGATTTGTTTTTATGATGTTTTGCCAAGTTTTTTGAATGTTTTGATCAGTTCTGGCTGGTTTTCTAATGTTTTGGCAATTTTGAGAATGTTTTGATGAGTTTTGTGGGTCTAAATCATTTTGGCGGTTTTCGGAATATTTTGGTTGGTTTTGATTTGTTTTGATGATGTTTTGGCGGGTTTTCGGAATGTTTTGGTTGGGTTTTAGAATGTTTTGTATTCTCTTGAGTTGTTTTTATTGTCTTGGCAGGTTTTGGAATGTTTGGATTTGTTTTGGCGGGTTTTAAAATATTTTGGCGGGTATTTGGAATGTTTTGGCGGGTATTCGGAATGTTTTGATTAGTTTTGACGGGTTTTGAAATATTTTGGAGGGTTTTTAGAAGGTTTTGATTCTGTTTAGCCCAGTTTTTGGTGTGTTTGGATTAGCTTTGGTGGGCTTTATCATGTTTTGTCAGGTTTTTTCGAATGTATTGATCACTTCTGTCTGGTTTTCTATTTTGGCGGGTTTGAAAATATTTTTGGATTAGTTTTGGCAGGTTTTAAAATATTTTGGCTCTTTGCGCAGAGACGACGGTGCCGGTTGCGGTGCGCTCCGGGGCGCTCCTTCTGCGGAAAGACGCCTGGCAGCGGCACTTGGGACAGCTCCGCGTCTCCGTATTCTGCGTTTCTTGCCTTCTGCATCTCAGCAAAATGCTTTCCCACTAGGTCTAGCAAGGAGAAACTGTGGCAGCTGAGTAGATGTAGCCCGGCCCGCCCTTTGAAGTTGACAAGTTCTTGGCATCTCAGAGCCTCAAGGGAAGAGCAAGGTTATCTATGGTAGGCTGGGGCAGAACTAGCAGCAAGCAGAGCAAAGTTGTCCAAGAATAGCTTCCATTGGAATGCTAATGGCAATTGAAGAGGCAGGCCAGTGGCAAGCCACTAGCTTCTAGCAGTTTGAAAGTTGCAGACACAGTGCAGGTGTTGTGCGGCTTCTTTCTTGGCCTCCTAGAAGGTGCCGTGGTGCCGCGCTCTCCGTCTCTTGCTTGCCAATATGTTGCCATGTTCCTCCTATTGTTTGGTTTGTTTTGATTTGTTTTGATGATCTTTTGGCGGGTTTTCGGAATGTTTTGGTGGTGTTTTAGAATGTTTTGTTTTCTCTTGTGTTGTTTTTATTGTCTTGGCAGGTTGTGGAACGTTTGGATTCGTTTTGGTGGGTTTTAAAATATTTTGGCGGGTATTTGGAATGTTTTGGTTTGCTTTCATTTGTTTTGATTATGTTTTGGCAAGTTATTGAAAGTTTCGATCACTTCTGAATGGTTTTCTAGTATTTTGGGATCTTTTCAGAATGTTTTGATCAGTTTTAGAATGTTTTGTATTCTCTTGAGTTGTTTTTATTGTCTTGGCAGGTTTTGGAATGTTTGGATTGCTTTTGGCGGGTTTTAAAATATTTTGGCGGGTATTTGGAATGTTTTGGCGGGTATTCGGAAGGTTTTGATTAGTTTTGACGGGTTTTAAAATATTTTGGCGGGTTTTTAGAAGGTTTTGACTTGTTTTGATTCTGTTTAGCCCAGTTTTTGGTGTGTTTGGATTAGCTTTGGTGGGCTTTATCATGTTTTGTCAGGTTTTTTCGAATGTATTGATCACTTCTGTCTGGTTTTCTATTTTGGCGGGTTTGAAAATATTTTTGGATGAGTTTTGGTGGGTTTGAATATATTATGGCTCTTTGCGCAGAGACGACGGTGCCGGTTGCGGTGCGCTCCGGGGCGCTCCTTCTGCGGAAAGACACCTGGCAGCGGCACTTGGGACAGCTCCGCGTCTCCGTATTCTGCGTTTCTTGCCTTCTGCATCTCAGCAAAATGCTTTCCCACTAGGTCTAGCAAGGAGAAACTGTGGCAGCTGAGTAGATGTAGCCCGGCCCGCCCTTTGAAGTTGAAAAGTTCTTGGCATCTCAGAGCCTCAAGGGAAGAGCAAGGTTATCTATGGTAGGCTGGGGCAGAACTAGCAGCAAGCAGAGCAAAGTTGTCCAAGAATAGCTTCCATTGGAATGCTAATGGCAATTGAAGAGGCAGGCCAGTGGCAAGCCACTATCTTCTAGCAGTTTGAAAGTTGCAGACACAGTGCAGGTGTTGTGCGGCTTCTTTCTTGGCCTCCTAGAAGGTGCCGCACTCTCCGTCTCTTGCTTGCCAATATGTTGCCATGTTCCTCCTATTGTTTGGTTTGTTTTGATTTGTTTTGATGATCTTTTGGCGGGTTTTCGGAATGTTTTGGTGGTGTTTTAGAATGTTTTGTTTTCTCTTGTGTTGTTTTTATTGTCTTGGAAGGTTTTGGAACGTTTGGATTCGTTTTGGCGGGTTTTAAAATATTTTGGCGGTTGTTTGGAATGTTTTGGTTTGCTTTCATTTGTTTTGATTATGTTTTGGCAAGTTATTGAAAGTTTCGATCACTTCTGACTGGTTTTCTAGTATTTTGGCATCTTTTCAGAATGTTTTGATCAGTTTTAGCAGGTTGTAAACTATTTTGTCAGGTTTTTGGAATGTTTTGGTTGGTTTTGATTTGTTTTTATGATGTTTTGCCAAGTTTTTTGAATGATTTGATCAGTTCTGGCTGGTTTTCTAATGTTTTGGCAATTTTCAGAATGTTTTGATGAGTTTTGTGGGTCTAAATTATTTTGGCGGTTTTTGGAATATTTTGGTTGTTTTTGATTTGATTTGATGATGTTTTGTCCGGTTTTCGGAATGTTTTGGTTGGGTTTTAGAATGTTTTGTATTCTCTTGAGTTGTTTTTATTGTGTTGGCAGGTTTTGGAATGTTTGGATTTGTTTTGGCGGGTTTTAAAATATTTTGGCGGGTATTTGGAATGTTTTGGCGGGTATTCGGAATGTTTTGATTAGTTTTGACGGGTTTTGAAATATTTTGGCGGGTTTTTAGAAGGTTTTGATTCTGTTTAGTCCAGTTTTTGGTGTGTTTGGATTAGCTTTGGTGGGCTTTATCATGTTTTGTCAGGTTTTTTCGAATGTATTGATCACTTCTGTCTGGTTTTCTATTTTGGCGGGTTTGAAAATATTTTTGGATGAGTTTTGGCGGGTTTTAAAATATTTTGGCTCTTTGCGCAGAGACGACGGTGCCGGTTGCGGTGCGCTCCGGGGCGCTCCTTCTGCGGAAAGACGCCTGGCAGCGGCACTTGGGACAGCTCCGCGTCTCCGTATTCTGCGTTTCTTGCCTTCTGCATCTCAGCAAAATGCTTTCCCACTAGGTCTAGCAAGGAGAAACTGTGGCAGCTGAGTAGATGTAGCCCGGCCCGCCCTTTGAAGTTGAAAAGTTCTTGGCATCTCAGAACCTCAAGGGAAGAGCAAGGTTATCTATGGTAGGCTGGGGCAGAACTAGCAGCAAGCAGAGCAAAGTTGTCCAAGAATAGCTTCCATTGGAATGCTAATGGCAATTGAAGAGGCAGGCCAGTGGCAAGCCACTATCTTCTAGCAGTTTGAAAGTTGCAGACACAGTACAGGTGTTGTGCGGCTTCTTTCTTGGCCTCCTAGAAGGTGCCGCACTCTCCGTCTCTTGCTTGCCAATATGTTGCCGTGTTCCTCCTATTGTTTGGTTTGTTTTGATTTGTTTTGATGATCTTTTGGCGGGTTTTCGGAATGTTTTGGTGGTGTTTTAGAATGTTTTGTTTTCTCTTGTGTTGTTTTTATTGTCTTGGCAGGTTGTGGAACGTTTGGATTCCTTTTGGCGGGTTTTAAAATATTTTGGCGGGTATTTGGAATGTTTTGGTTTGCTTTCATTTGTTTTGATTATGTTTTGGCAAGTTATTGAAAGTTTTGATCACTTCTGACTGGTTTTCTAGTATTTTGGCATCTTTTCAGAATGTTTTGATCAGTTTTAGCAGGTTGTAAACTATTTTGTCAGGTTTTTGGAATGTTTTGGTTGGTTTTGATTTGTTTTTATGATGTTTTGCCAAGTTTTTTGAATGTTTTGATCAGTTCTGGCTGGTTTTCTAATGTTTTGGCAATTTTGAGAATGTTTTGATGAGTTTTGTGGGTCTAAATCATTTTGGCGGTTTTCGGAATATTTTGGTTGGTTTTGATTTGTTTTTATGATGTTTTGGCGGGTTTTCGGAATGTTTTGGTTGGGTTTTAGAATGTTTTGTATTCTCTTGAGTTGTTTTTATTGTCTTGGCAGGTTCTGGAATGTTTGGATTGCTTTTGGCGGGTTTTAAAATATTTTGGCGGGTATTTGGAATGTTTTGGCGGGTATTCGGAATGTTTTGATTAGTTTTGACGGGTTTTGAAATATTTTGGCGGGTTTTTAGAAGGTTTTGATTCTGTTTAGCCCAGTTTTTGGTGTGTTTGGATTAGCTTTGGTGGGCTTTATCATGTTTTGTCAGGTTTTTTCGAATGTATTGATCACTTCTGTCTGGTTTTCTATTTTGGCGGGTTTGAAAATATTTTTGGATTAGTTTTGGCAGGTTTTAAAATATTTTGGCTCTTTGCGCAGAGACGACGGTGCCGGTTGCGGTGCGCTCCGGGGCGCTCCTTCTGCGGAAAGACGCCTGGCAGCGGCACTTGGGACAGCTCCGCGTCTCCGTATTCTGCGTTTCTTGCCTTCTGCATCTCAGCAAAATGCTTTCCCACTAGGTCTAGCAAGGAGAAACTGTGGCAGCTGAGTAGATGTAGCCCGGCCCGCCCTTTGAAGTTGAAAAGTTCTTGGCATCTCAGAGCCTCAAGGGAAGAGCAAGGTTATCTATGGTAGGCTGGGGCAGAACTAGCAGCAAGCAGAGCAAAGTTGTCCAAGAATAGCTTCCATTGGAATGCTAATGGCAATTGAAGAGGCAGGCCAGTGGCAAGCCACTAGCTTCTAGCAGTTTGAAAGTTGCAGACACAGTGCAGGTGTTGTGCGGCTTCTTTCTTGGCCTCCTAGAAGGTGCCGCGCTCTCCGTCTCTTGCTTGCCAATATGTTGCCGTGTTCCTCCTATTGTTTGGTTTGTTTTGATTTGTTTTGATGATCTTTTGGCGGGTTTTCGGAATGTTTTGGTGGTGTTTTAGAATGTTTTGTTTTCTCTTGTGTTGTTTTTATTGTCTTGGAAGGTTTTGGAACGTTTGGATTCGTTTTGGCGGGTTTTAAAATATTTTGGCGGGTATTTGGAATGTTTTGGTTTGCTTTCATTTGTTTTGATTATGTTTTGGCAAGTTATTGAAAGTTTCGATCACTTCTGACTGGTTTTCTAGTATTTTGGCATCTTTTCAGAATGTTTTGATCAGTTTTAGCAGGTTGTAAACTATTTTGTCAGGTTTTTGGAATGTTTTGGTTGGTTTTGATTTGTTTTTATGATGTTTTGCCAAGTTTTTTGAATGATTTGATCAGTTCTGGCTGGTTTTCTAATGTTTTGGCAATTTTCAGAATGTTTTGATGAGTTTTGTGGGTCTAAATCATTTTGGCGGTTTTCGGAATATTTTGGTTGGTTTTGATTTGTTTTTATGATGTTTTGGCGGGTTTTCGGAATGTTTTGGTTGGGTTTTAGAATGTTTTGTATTCTCTTGAGTTGTTTTTATTGTCTTGGCAGGTTTTGGAATGTTTGGATTTGTTTTGGCGGGTTTTAAAATATTTTGGCGGGTATTTGGAATGTTTTGGCGGGTATTCGGAATGTTTTGATTAGTTTTGACGGGTTTTGAAATATTTTGGCGGGTTTTTAGAAGGTTTTGATTCTGTTTAGCCCAGTTTTTGGTGTGTTTGGATTAGCTTTGGTGGGCTTTATCATGTTTTGTCAGGTTTTTTCGAATGTATTGATCACTTCTGTCTGGTTTTCTATTTTGGCGGGTTTGAAAATATTTTTGGATGAGTTTTGGCGGGTTTGAAAATATTTTGGCTCTTTGCGCAGAGACGACGGTGCCGGTTGCGGTGCGCTCCGGGGCGCTCCTTCTGCGGAAAGACGCCTGGCAGCGGCACTTGGGACAGCTCCGCGTCTCCGTATTCTGCGTTTCTTGCCTTCTGCATCTCAGCAAAATGCTTTCCCACTAGGTCTAGCAAGGAGAAACTGTGGCAGCTGAGTAGATGTAGCCCGGCCCGCCCTTTGAAGTTGAAAAGTTCTTGGCATCTCAGAACCTCAAGGGAAGAGCAAGGTTATCTATGGTAGGCTGGGGCAGAACTAGCAGCAAGCAGAGCAAAGTTGTCCAAGAATAGCTTCCATTGGAATGCTAATGGCAATTGAAGAGGCAGGCCAGTGGCAAGCCACTATCTTCTAGCAGTTTGAAAGTTGCAGACACAGTACAGGTGTTGTGCGGCTTCTTTCTTGGCCTCCTAGAAGGTGCCGCACTCTCCGTCTCTTGCTTGCCAATATGTTGCCATGTTCCTCCTATTGTTTGGTTTGTTTTGATTTGTTTTGATGATCTTTTGGCGGGTTTTCGGAATGTTTTGGTGGTGTTTTAGAATGTTTTGTTTTCTCTTGTGTTGTTTTTATTGTCTTGGCAGGTTGTGGAACGTTTGGATTCGTTTTGGCGGGTTTTAAAATATTTTGGCGGGTATTTGGAATGTTTTGGTTTGCTTTCATTTGTTTTGATTATGTTTTGGCAAGTTATTGAAAGTTTTGATCACTTCTGACTGGTTTTCTAGTATTTTGGCATCTTTTTAGAATGTTTTGATCAGTTTTAGCAGGTTGTAAACTATTTTGTCAGGTTTTTGGAATGTTTTGGTTGGTTTTGATTTGTTTTTATGATGTTTTGCCAAGTTTTTTGAATGTTTTGATCAGTTCTGGCTGGTTTTCTAATGTTTTGGCAATTTTGAGAATGTTTTGATGAGTTTTGTGGGTCTAAATCATTTTGGCGGTTTTCGGAATATTTTGGTTGGCTTTGATTTGTTTTTATGATGTTTTGGCGGGTTTTCGGAATGTTTTGGTTGGGTTTTAGAATGTTTTGTATTCTCTTGAGTTGTTTTTATTGTCTTGGCAGGTTTTGGAATGTTTGGATTGCTTTTGGCGGGTTTTAAAATATTTTGGCGGGTATTTGGAATGTTTTGGCGGGTATTCGGAATGTTTTGATTAGTTTTGACGGGTTTTGAAATATTTTGGCGGGTTTTTAGAAGGTTTTGATTCTGTTTAGCCCAGTTTTTGGTGTGTTTGGATTAGCTTTGGTGGGCTTTATCATGTTTTGTCAGGTTTTTTCGAATGTATTGATCACTTCTGTCTGGTTTTCTATTTTGGCGGGTTTGAAAATATTTTTGGATTAGTTTTGGCAGGTTTTAAATATTTTGGCTCTTTGCGCAGAGACGACGGTGCCGGTTGCGGTGCGCTCCGGGGCGCTCCTTCTGCGGAAAGACGCCTGGCAGCGGCACTTGGGACAGCTCCGCGTCTCCGTATTCTGCGTTTCTTGCCTTCTGCATCTCAGCAAAATGCTTTCCCACTAGGTCTAGCAAGGAGAAACTGTGGCAGCTGAGTAGATGTAGCCCGGCCCGCCCTTTGAAGTTGACAAGTTCTTGGCATCTCAGAGCCTCAAGGGAAGAGCAAGGTTATCTATGGTAGGCTGGGGCAGAACTAGCAGCAAGCAGAGCAAAGTTGTCCAAGAATAGCTTCCATTGGAATGCTAATGGCAATTGAAGAGGCAGGCCAGTGGCAAGCCACTAGCTTCTAGCAGTTTGAAAGTTGCAGACACAGTGCAGGTGTTGTGCGGCTTCTTTCTTGGCCTCCTAGAAGGTGCCGTGGTGCCGCGCTCTCCGTCTCTTGCTTGCCAATATGTTGCCATGTTCCTCCTATTGTTTGGTTTGTTTTGATTTGTTTTGATGATCTTTTGGCGGGTTTTCGGAATGTTTTGGTGGTGTTTTAGAATGTTTTGTTTTCTCTTGTGTTGTTTTTATTGTCTTGGCAGGTTGTGGAACGTTTGGATTCGTTTTGGTGGGTTTTAAAATATTTTGGCGGGTATTTGGAATGTTTTGGTTTGCTTTCATTTGTTTTGATTATGTTTTGGCAAGTTATTGAAAGTTTCGATCACTTCTGAATGGTTTTCTAGTATTTTGGGATCTTTTCAGAATGTTTTGATCAGTTTTAGAATGTTTTGTATTCTCTTGAGTTGTTTTTATTGTCTTGGCAGGTTTTGGAATGTTTGGATTGCTTTTGGCGGGTTTTAAAATATTTTGGCGGGTATTTGGAATGTTTTGGCGGGTATTCGGAAGGTTTTGATTAGTTTTGACGGGTTTTGAAATATTTTGGCGGGTTTTTAGAAGGTTTTGACTTGTTTTGATTCTGTTTAGCCCAGTTTTTGGTGTGTTTGGATTAGCTTTGGTGGGCTTTATCATGTTTTGTCAGGTTTTTTCGAATGTATTGATCACTTCTGTCTGGTTTTCTATTTTGGCGGGTTTGAATATATTTTTGGATGAGTTTTGGTGGGTTTGAATATATTATGGCTCTTTGCGCAGAGACGACGGTGCCGGTTGCGGTGCGCTCCGGGGCGCTCCTTCTGCGGAAAGACACCTGGCAGCGGCACTTGGGACAGCTCCGCGTCTCCGTATTCTGCGTTTCTTGCCTTCTGCATCTCAGCAAAATGCTTTCCCACTAGGTCTAGCAAGGAGAAACTGTGGCAGCTGAGTAGATGTAGCCCGGCCCGCCCTTTGAAGTTGAAAAGTTCTTGGCATCTCAGAGCCTCAAGGGAAGAGCAAGGTTATCTATGGTAGGCTGGGGCAGAACTAGCAGCAAGCAGAGCAAAGTTGTCCAAGAATAGCTTCCATTCGAATGCTAATGGCAATTGAAGAGGCAGGCCAGTGGCAAGCCACTATCTTCTAGCAGTTTGAAAGTTGCAGACACAGTGCAGGTGTTTTGCGGCTTCCTTCTTGGCCTCCTAGAAGGTGCCGCACTCTCCGTCTCTTGCTTGCCAATATGTTGCCGTGTTCCTCCTATTGTTTGGTTTGTTTTGATTTGTTTTGATGATCTTTTGGCGGGTTTTCGGAATGTTTTGGTGGTGTTTTAGAATGTTTTGTTTTCTCTTGTGTTGTTTTTATTGTCTTGGAAGGTTTTGGAACGTTTGGATTCGTTTTGGCGGGTTTTAAAATATTTTGGCGGTTGTTTGGAATGTTTTGGTTTGCTTTCATTTGTTTTGATTATGTTTTGGCAAGTTATTGAAAGTTTCGATCACTTCTGACTGGTTTTCTAGTATTTTGGCATCTTTTCAGAATGTTTTGATCAGTTTTAGCAGGTTGTAAACTATTTTGTCAGGTTTTTGGAATGTTTTGGTTGGTTTTGATTTGTTTTTATGATGTTTTGCCAAGTTTTTTGAATGATTTGATCAGTTCTGGCTGGTTTTCTAATGTTTTGGCAATTTTCAGAATGTTTTGATGAGTTTTGTGGGTCTAAATCATTTTGGCGGTTTTTGGAATATTTTGGTTGTTTTTGATTTGATTTGATGATGTTTTGTCCGGTTTTCGGAATGTTTTGGTTGGGTTTTAGAATGTTTTGTATTCTCTTGAGTTGTTTTTATTGTGTTGGCAGGTTTTGGAATGTTTGGATTGCTTTTGGCGGGTTTTAAAATATTTTGGCGGGTATTTGGAATGTTTTGGCGGGTATTCGGAATGTTTTGATTAGTTTTGACGGGTTTTGAAATATTTTGGCGGGTTTTTAGAAGGTTTTGATTCTGTTTAGCCCAGTTTTTGGTGTGTTTGGATTAGCTTTGGTGGGCTTTATGATGTTTTGTCAGGTTTTTTCGAATGTATTGATCACTTCTGTCTGGTTTTCTATTTTGGCGGGTTTGAAAATATTTTTGGATGAGTTTTGGCGGGTTTGAAAATATTTTGGCTCTTTGCGCAGAGACGACGGTGCCGGTTGCGGTGCGCTCCGGGGCGCTCCTTCTGCGGAAAGACGCCTGGCAGCGGCACTTGGGACAGCTCCGCGTCTCCGTATTCTGCGTTTCTTGCCTTCTGCATCTCAGCAAAATGCTTTCCCACTAGGTCTAGCAAGGAGAAACTGTGGCAGCTGAGTAGATGTAGCCCGGCCCGCCCTTTGAAGTTGAAAAGTTCTTGGCATCTCAGAACCTCAAGGGAAGAGCAAGGTTATCTATGGTAGGCTGGGGCAGAACTAGCAGCAAGCAGAGCAAAGTTGTCCAAGAATAGCTTCCATTGGAATGCTAATGGCAATTGAAGAGGCAGGCCAGTGGCAAGCCACTATCTTCTAGCAGTTTGAAAGTTGCAGACACAGTACAGGTGTTGTGCGGCTTCTTTCTTGGCCTCCTAGAAGGTGCCGCACTCTCCGTCTCTTGCTTGCCAATATGTTGCCGTGTTCCTCCTATTGTTTGGTTTGTTTTGATTTGTTTTGATGATCTTTTGGCGGGTTTTCGGAATGTTTTGGTGGTGTTTTAGAATGTTTTGTTTTCTCTTGTGTTGTTTTTATTGTCTTGGCAGGTTGTGGAACGTTTGGATTCGTTTTGGCGGGTTTTAAAATATTTTGGCGGGTATTTGGAATGTTTTGGTTTGCTTTCATTTGTTTTGATTATGTTTTGGCAAGTTATTGAAAGTTTTGATCACTTCTGACTGGTTTTCTAGTATTTTGGCATCTTTTCAGAATGTTTTGATCAGTTTTAGCAGGTTGTAAACTATTTTGTCAGGTTTTTGGAATGTTTTGGTTGGTTTTGATTTGTTTTTATGATGTTTTGCCAAGTTTTTTGAATGTTTTGATCAGTTCTGGCTGGTTTTCTAATGTTTTGGCAATTTTGAGAATGTTTTGATGAGTTTTGTGGGTCTAAATCATTTTGGCGGTTTTCGGAATATTTTGGTTGGCTTTGATTTGTTTTTATGATGTTTTGGCGGGTTTTCGGAATGTTTTGGTTGGGTTTTAGAATGTTTTGTATTCTCTTGAGTTGTTTTTATTGTCTTGGCAGGTTTTGGAATGTTTGGATTGCTTTTGGCGGGTTTTAAAATATTTTGGCGGGTATTTGGAATGTTTTGGCGGGTATTCGGAATGTTTTGATTAGTTTTGACGGGTTTTGAAATATTTTGGAGGGTTTTTAGAAGGTTTTGATTCTGTTTAGCCCAGTTTTTGGTGTGTTTGGATTAGCTTTGGTGGGCTTTATCATGTTTTGTCAGGTTTTTTCGAATGTATTGATCACTTCTGTCTGGTTTTCTATTTTGGCGGGTTTGAAAATATTTTTGGATTAGTTTTGGCAGGTTTTAAAATATTTTGGCTCTTTGCGCAGAGACGACGGTGCCGGTTGCGGTGCGCTCCGGGGCGCTCCTTCTGCGGAAAGACGCCTGGCAGCGGCACTTGGGACAGCTCCGCGTCTCCGTATTCTGCGTTTCTTGCCTTCTGCATCTCAGCAAAATGCTTTCCCACTAGGTCTAGCAAGGAGAAACTGTGGCAGCTGAGTAGATGTAGCCCGGCCCGCCCTTTGAAGTTGACAAGTTCTTGGCATCTCAGAGCCTCAAGGGAAGAGCAAGGTTATCTATGGTAGGCTGGGGCAGAACTAGCAGCAAGCAGAGCAAAGTTGTCCAAGAATAGCTTCCATTGGAATGCTAATGGCAATTGAAGAGGCAGGCCAGTGGCAAGCCATTAGCTTCTAGCAGTTTGAAAGTTGCAGACACAGTGCAGGTGTTGTGCGGCTTCTTTCTTGGCCTCCTAGAAGGTGCCGTGGTGCCGCGCTCTCCGTCTCTTGCTTGCCAATATGTTGCCATGTTCCTCCTATTGTTTGGTTTGTTTTGATTTGTTTTGATGATCTTTTGGCGGGTTTTCGGAATGTTTTGGTGGTGTTTTAGAATGTTTTGTTTTCTCTTGTGTTGTTTTTATTGTCTTGGCAGGTTGTGGAACGTTTGGATTCGTTTTGGTGGGTTTTAAAATATTTTGGCGGGTATTTGGAATGTTTTGGTTTGCTTTCATTTGTTTTGATTATGTTTTGGCAAGTTATTGAAAGTTTCGATCACTTCTGAATGGTTTTCTAGTATTTTGGGATCTTTTCAGAATGTTTTGATCAGTTTTAGAATGTTTTGTATTCTCTTGAGTTGTTTTTATTGTCTTGGCAGGTTTTGGAATGTTTGGATTGCTTTTGGCGGGTTTTAAAATATTTTGGCGGGTATTTGGAATGTTTTGGCGGGTATTCGGAAGGTTTTGATTAGTTTTGACGGGTTTTGAAATATTTTGGCGGGTTTTTAGAAGGTTTTGACTTGTTTTGATTCTGTTTAGCCCAGTTTTTGGTGTGTTTGGATTAGCTTTGGTGGGCTTTATCATGTTTTGTCAGGTTTTTTCGAATGTATTGATCACTTCTGTCTGGTTTTCTATTTTGGCGGGTTTGAATATATTTTTGGATGAGTTTTGGTGGGTTTGAATATATTATGGCTCTTTGCGCAGAGACGACGGTGCCGGTTGCGGTGCGCTCCGGGGCGCTCCTTCTGCGGAAAGACACCTGGCAGCGGCACTTGGGACAGCTCCGCGTCTCCGTATTCTGCGTTTCTTGCCTTCTGCATCTCAGCAAAATGCTTTCCCACTAGGTCTAGCAAGGAGAAACTGTGGCAGCTGAGTAGATGTAGCCCGGCCCGCCCTTTGAAGTTGAAAAGTTCTTGGCATCTCAGAACCTCAAGGGAAGAGCAAGGTTATCTATGGTAGGCTGGGGCAGAACTAGCAGCAAGCAGAGCAAAGTTGTCCAAGAATAGCTTCCATTCGAATGCTAATGGCAATTGAAGAGGCAGGCCAGTGGCAAGCCACTATCTTCTAGCAGTTTGAAAGTTGCAGACACAGTACAGGTGTTGTGCGGCTTCTTTCTTGGCCTCCTAGAAGGTGCCGCACTCTCCGTCTCTTGCTTGCCAATATGTTGCCGTGTTCCTCCTATTGTTTGGTTTGTTTTGATTTGTTTTGATGATCTTTTGGCGGGTTTTCGGAATGTTTTGGTGGTGTTTTAGAATGTTTTGTTTTCTCTTGTGTTGTTTTTATTGTCTTGGCAGGTTGTGGAACGTTTGGATTCGTTTTGGCGGGTTTTAAAATATTTTGGCGGGTATTTGGAATGTTTTGGTTTGCTTTCATTTGTTTTGATTATGTTTTGGCAAGTTATTGAAAGTTTTGATCACTTCTGACTGGTTTTCTAGTATTTTGGCATCTTTTCAGAATGTTTTGATCAGTTTTAGCAGGTTGTAAACTATTTTGTCAGGTTTTTGGAATGTTTTGGTTGGTTTTGATTTGTTTTTATGATGTTTTGCCAAGTTTTTTGAATGTTTTGATCAGTTCTGGCTGGTTTTCTAATGTTTTGGCAATTTTGAGAATGTTTTGATGAGTTTTGTGGGTCTAAATCATTTTGGCGGTTTTCGGAATATTTTGGTTGGCTTTGATTTGTTTTTATGATGTTTTGGCGGGTTTTCGGAATGTTTTGGTTGGGTTTTAGAATGTTTTGTATTCTCTTGAGTTGTTTTTATTGTGTTGGCAGGTTTTGGAATGTTTGGATTGCTTTTGGCGGGTTTTAAAATATTTTGGCGGGTATTTGGAATGTTTTGGCGGGTATTCGGAATGTTTTGATTAGTTTTGACGGGTTTTGAAATATTTTGGAGGGTTTTTAGAAGGTTTTGATTCTGTTTAGCCCAGTTTTTGGTGTGTTTGGATTAGCTTTGGTGGGCTTTATCATGTTTTGTCAGGTTTTTTCGAATGTATTGATCACTTCTGTCTGGTTTTCTATTTTGGCGGGTTTGAAAATATTTTTGGATTAGTTTTGGCAGGTTTTAAAATATTTTGGCTCTTTGCGCAGAGACGACGGTGCCGGTTGCGGTGCGCTCCGGGGCGCTCCTTCTGCGGAAAGACGCCTGGCAGCGGCACTTGGGACAGCTCCGCGTCTCCGTATTCTGCGTTTCTTGCCTTCTGCATCTCAGCAAAATGCTTTCCCACTAGGTCTAGCAAGGAGAAACTGTGGCAGCTGAGTAGATGTAGCCCGGCCCGCCCTTTGAAGTTGACAAGTTCTTGGCATCTCAGAGCCTCAAGGGAAGAGCAAGGTTATCTATGGTAGGCTGGGGCAGAACTAGCAGCAAGCAGAGCAAAGTTGTCCAAGAATAGCTTCCATTGGAATGCTAATGGCAATTGAAGAGGCAGGCCAGTGGCAAGCCACTAGCTTCTAGCAGTTTGAAAGTTGCAGACACAGTGCAGGTGTTGTGCGGCTTCTTTCTTGGCCTCCTAGAAGGTGCCGTGGTGCCGCGCTCTCCGTCTCTTGCTTGCCAATATGTTGCCATGTTCCTCCTATTGTTTGGTTTGTTTTGATTTGTTTTGATGATCTTTTGGCGGGTTTTCGGAATGTTTTGGTGGTGTTTTAGAATGTTTTGTTTTCTCTTGTGTTGTTTTTATTGTCTTGGCAGGTTGTGGAACGTTTGGATTCGTTTTGGTGGGTTTTAAAATATTTTGGCGGGTATTTGGAATGTTTTGGTTTGCTTTCATTTGTTTTGATTATGTTTTGGCAAGTTATTGAAAGTTTCGATCACTTCTGAATGGTTTTCTAGTATTTTGGGATCTTTTCAGAATGTTTTGATCAGTTTTAGAATGTTTTGTATTCTCTTGAGTTGTTTTTATTGTCTTGGCAGGTTTTGGAATGTTTGGATTGCTTTTGGCGGGTTTTAAAATATTTTGGCGGGTATTTGGAATGTTTTGGCGGGTATTCGGAAGGTTTTGATTAGTTTTGACGGGTTTTGAAATATTTTGGCGGGTTTTTAGAAGGTTTTGACTTGTTTTGATTCTGTTTAGCCCAGTTTTTGGTGTGTTTGGATTAGCTTTGGTGGGCTTTATCATGTTTTGTCAGGTTTTTTCGAATGTATTGATCACTTCTGTCTGGTTTTCTATTTTGGCGGGTTTGAATATATTTTTGGATGAGTTTTGGTGGGTTTGAATATATTATGGCTCTTTGCGCAGAGACGACGGTGCCGGTTGCGGTGCGCTCCGGGGCGCTCCTTCTGCGGAAAGACACCTGGCAGCGGCACTTGGGACAGCTCCGCGTCTCCGTATTCTGCGTTTCTTGCCTTCTGCATCTCAGCAAAATGCTTTCCCACTAGGTCTAGCAAGGAGAAACTGTGGCAGCTGAGTAGATGTAGCCCGGCCCGCCCTTTGAAGTTGACAAGTTCTTGGCATCTCAGAGCCTCAAGGGAAGAGCAAGGTTATCTATGGTAGGCTGGGGCAGAACTAGCAGCAAGCAGAGCAAAGTTGTCCAAGAATAGCTTCCATTGGAATGCTAATGGCAATTGAAGAGGCAGGCCAGTGGCAAGCCACTATCTTCTAGCAGTTTGAAAGTTGCAGACACAGTGCAGGTGTTTTGCGGCTTCCTTCTTGGCCTCCTAGAAGGTGCCGCACTCTCCGTCTCTTGCTTGCCAATATGTTGCCGTGTTCCTCCTATTGTTTGGTTTGTTTTGATTTGTTTTGATGATCTTTTGGCGGGTTTTCGGAATGTTTTGGTGGTGTTTTAGAATGTTTTGTTTTCTCTTGTGTTGTTTTTATTGTCTTGGCAGGTTTTGGAACGTTTGGATTCGTTTTGGCGGGTTTTAAAATATTTTGGCGGGTATTTGGAATGTTTTGGTTTGCTTTCATTTGTTTTGATTATGTTTTGGCAAGTTATTGAAAGTTTCGATCACTTCTGACAGGTTTTCTAGTATTTTGGGATCTTTTCAGAATGTTTTGATCAGTTTTAGCAGGTTGTAAACTATTTTGTCAGGTTTTTGGAATGTTTTGGTTGGTTTTGATTTGTTTTTATGATGTTTTGCAAAGTTTTTTGAATGATTTGATCAGTTCTGGCTGGTTTTCTAATGTTTTGGCAATTTTCAGAATGTTTTGATGAGTTTTGTGGGTCTAAATCATTTTGGCGGTTTTCGGAATATTTTGGTTGGTTTTGATTTGTTTTTATGATGTTTTGGCGGGTTTTCGGAATGTTTTGGTTGGGTTTTAGAATGTTTTGTATTCTCTTGAGTTGTTTTTATTGTGTTGGCAGGTTTTGGAATGTTTGGATTTGTTTTGGCGGGTTTTAAAATATTTTGGCGGGTATTTGGAATGTTTTGGCGGGTATTCGGAATGTTTTGATTAGTTTTGACGGGTTTTGAAATATTTTGGCGGGTTTTTAGAAGGTTTTGATTCTGTTTAGCCCAGTTTTTGGTGTGTTTGGATTAGCTTTGGTGGGCTTTATCATGTTTTGTCAGGTTTTTTCGAATGTATTGATCACTTCTGTCTGGTTTTCTATTTTGGCGGGTTTGAAAATATTTTTGGATGAGTTTTGGCGGGTTTGAAAATATTTTGGCTCTTTGCGCAGAGACGACGGTGCCGGTTGCGGTGCGCTCCGGGGCGCTCCTTCTGCGGAAAGACGCCTGGCAGCGGCACTTGGGACAGCTCCGCGTCTCCGTATTCTGCGTTTCTTGCCTTCTGCATCTCAGCAAAATGCTTTCCCACTAGGTCTAGCAAGGAGAAACTGTGGCAGCTGAGTAGATGTAGCCCGGCCCGCCCTTTGAAGTTGAAAAGTTCTTGGCATCTCAGAACCTCAAGGGAAGAGCAAGGTTATCTATGGTAGGCTGGGGCAGAACTAGCAGCAAGCAGAGCAAAGTTGTCCAAGAATAGCTTCCATTGGAATGCTAATGGCAATTGAAGAGGCAGGCCAGTGGCAAGCCACTATCTTCTAGCAGTTTGAAAGTTGCAGACACAGTACAGGTGTTGTGCGGCTTCTTTCTTGGCCTCCTAGAAGGTGCCGCACTCTCCGTCTCTTGCTTGCCAATATGTTGCCATGTTCCTCCTATTGTTTGGTTTGTTTTGATTTGTTTTGATGATCTTTTGGCGGGTTTTCGGAATGTTTTGGTGGTGTTTTAGAATGTTTTGTTTTCTCTTGTGTTGTTTTTATTGTCTTGGCAGGTTGTGGAACGTTTGGATTCGTTTTGGCGGGTTTTAAAATATTTTGGCGGGTATTTGGAATGTTTTGGTTTGCTTTCATTTGTTTTGATTATGTTTTGGCAAGTTATTGAAAGTTTTGATCACTTCTGACTGGTTTTCTAGTATTTTGGCATCTTTTCAGAATGTTTTGATCAGTTTTAGCAGGTTGTAAACTATTTTGTCAGGTTTTTGGAATGTTTTGGTTGGTTTTGATTTGTTTTTATGATGTTTTGCCAAGTTTTTTGAATGTTTTGATCAGTTCTGGCTGGTTTTCTAATGTTTTGGCAATTTTGAGAATGTTTTGATGAGTTTTGTGGGTCTAAATCATTTTGGCGGTTTTCGGAATATTTTGGTTGGCTTTGATTTGTTTTTATGATGTTTTGGCGGGTTTTCGGAATGTTTTGGTTGGGTTTTAGAATGTTTTGTATTCTCTTGAGTTGTTTTTATTGTCTTGGCAGGTTTTGGAATGTTTGGATTGCTTTTGGCGGGTTTTAAAATATTTTGGCGGGTATTTGGAATGTTTTGGCGGGTATTCGGAATGTTTTGATTAGTTTTGACGGGTTTTGAAATATTTTGGAGGGTTTTTAGAAGGTTTTGATTCTGTTTAGCCCAGTTTTTGGTGTGTTTGGATTAGCTTTGGTGGGCTTTATCATGTTTTGTCAGGTTTTTTCGAATGTATTGATCACTTCTGTCTGGTTTTCTATTTTGGCGGGTTTGAAAATATTTTTGGATTAGTTTTGGCAGGTTTTAAAATATTTTGGCTCTTTGCGCAGAGACGACGGTGCCGGTTGCGGTGCGCTCCGGGGCGCTCCTTCTGCGGAAAGACGCCTGGCAGCGGCACTTGGGACAGCTCCGCGTCTCCGTATTCTGCGTTTCTTGCCTTCTGCATCTCAGCAAAATGCTTTCCCACTAGGTCTAGCAAGGAGAAACTGTGGCAGCTGAGTAGATGTAGCCCGGCCCGCCCTTTGAAGTTGACAAGTTCTTGGCATCTCAGAGCCTCAAGGGAAGAGCAAGGTTATCTATGGTAGGCTGGGGCAGAACTAGCAGCAAGCAGAGCAAAGTTGTCCAAGAATAGCTTCCATTGGAATGCTAATGGCAATTGAAGAGGCAGGCCAGTGGCAAGCCACTAGCTTCTAGCAGTTTGAAAGTTGCAGACACAGTGCAGGTGTTGTGCGGCTTCTTTCTTGGCCTCCTAGAAGGTGCCGTGGTGCCGCGCTCTCCGTCTCTTGCTTGCCAATATGTTGCCATGTTCCTCCTATTGTTTGGTTTGTTTTGATTTGTTTTGATGATCTTTTGGCGGGTTTTCGGAATGTTTTGGTGGTGTTTTAGAATGTTTTGTTTTCTCTTGTGTTGTTTTTATTGTCTTGGCAGGTTGTGGAACGTTTGGATTCGTTTTGGCGGGTTTTAAAATATTTTGGCGGGTATTTGGAATGTTTTGGTTTGCTTTCATTTGTTTTGATTATGTTTTGGCAAGTTATTGAAAGTTTTGATCACTTCTGACTGGTTTTCTAGTATTTTGGCATCTTTTCAGAATGTTTTGATCAGTTTTAGCAGGTTGTAAACTATTTTGTCAGGTTTTTGGAATGTTTTGGTTGGTTTTGATTTGTTTTTATGATGTTTTGCCAAGTTTTTTGAATGTTTTGATCAGTTCTGGCTGGTTTTCTAATGTTTTGGCAATTTTGAGAATGTTTTGATGAGTTTTGTGGGTCTAAATCATTTTGGCGGTTTTCGGAATATTTTGGTTGGCTTTGATTTGTTTTTATGATGTTTTGGCGGGTTTTCGGAATGTTTTGGTTGGGTTTTAGAATGTTTTGTATTCTCTTGAGTTGTTTTTATTGTCTTGGCAGGTTTTGGAATGTTTGGATTGCTTTTGGCGGGTTTTAAAATATTTTGGCGGGTATTTGGAATGTTTTGGCGGGTATTCGGAATGTTTTGATTAGTTTTGACGGGTTTTGAAATATTTTGGAGGGTTTTTAGAAGGTTTTGATTCTGTTTAGCCCAGTTTTTGGTGTGTTTGGATTAGCTTTGGTGGGCTTTATCATGTTTTGTCAGGTTTTTTCGAATGTATTGATCACTTCTGTCTGGTTTTCTATTTTGGCGGGTTTGAAAATATTTTTGGATTAGTTTTGGCAGGTTTTAAAATATTTTGGCTCTTTGCGCAGAGACGACGGTGCCGGTTGCGGTGCGCTCCGGGGCGCTCCTTCTGCGGAAAGACGCCTGGCAGCGGCACTTGGGACAGCTCCGCGTCTCCGTATTCTGCGTTTCTTGCCTTCTGCATCTCAGCAAAATGCTTTCCCACTAGGTCTAGCAAGGAGAAACTGTGGCAGCTGAGTAGATGTAGCCCGGCCCGCCCTTTGAAGTTGACAAGTTCTTGGCATCTCAGAGCCTCAAGGGAAGAGCAAGGTTATCTATGGTAGGCTGGGGCAGAACTAGCAGCAAGCAGAGCAAAGTTGTCCAAGAATAGCTTCCATTGGAATGCTAATGGCAATTGAAGAGGCAGGCCAGTGGCAAGCCATTAGCTTCTAGCAGTTTGAAAGTTGCAGACACAGTGCAGGTGTTGTGCGGCTTCTTTCTTGGCCTCCTAGAAGGTGCCGTGGTGCCGCGCTCTCCGTCTCTTGCTTGCCAATATGTTGCCATGTTCCTCCTATTGTTTGGTTTGTTTTGATTTGTTTTGATGATCTTTTGGCGGGTTTTCGGAATGTTTTGGTGGTGTTTTAGAATGTTTTGTTTTCTCTTGTGTTGTTTTTATTGTCTTGGCAGGTTGTGGAACGTTTGGATTCGTTTTGGTGGGTTTTAAAATATTTTGGCGGGTATTTGGAATGTTTTGGTTTGCTTTCATTTGTTTTGATTATGTTTTGGCAAGTTATTGAAAGTTTCGATCACTTCTGAATGGTTTTCTAGTATTTTGGGATCTTTTCAGAATGTTTTGATCAGTTTTAGAATGTTTTGTATTCTCTTGAGTTGTTTTTATTGTCTTGGCAGGTTTTGGAATGTTTGGATTGCTTTTGGCGGGTTTTAAAATATTTTGGCGGGTATTTGGAATGTTTTGGCGGGTATTCGGAAGGTTTTGATTAGTTTTGACGGGTTTTGAAATATTTTGGCGGGTTTTTAGAAGGTTTTGACTTGTTTTGATTCTGTTTAGCCCAGTTTTTGGTGTGTTTGGATTAGCTTTGGTGGGCTTTATCATGTTTTGTCAGGTTTTTTCGAATGTATTGATCACTTCTGTCTGGTTTTCTATTTTGGCGGGTTTGAATATATTTTTGGATGAGTTTTGGTGGGTTTGAATATATTATGGCTCTTTGCGCAGAGACGACGGTGCCGGTTGCGGTGCGCTCCGGGGCGCTCCTTCTGCGGAAAGACACCTGGCAGCGGCACTTGGGACAGCTCCGCGTCTCCGTATTCTGCGTTTCTTGCCTTCTGCATCTCAGCAAAATGCTTTCCCACTAGGTCTAGCAAGGAGAAACTGTGGCAGCTGAGTAGATGTAGCCCGGCCCGCCCTTTGAAGTTGAAAAGTTCTTGGCATCTCAGAACCTCAAGGGAAGAGCAAGGTTATCTATGGTAGGCTGGGGCAGAACTAGCAGCAAGCAGAGCAAAGTTGTCCAAGAATAGCTTCCATTCGAATGCTAATGGCAATTGAAGAGGCAGGCCAGTGGCAAGCCACTATCTTCTAGCAGTTTGAAAGTTGCAGACACAGTACAGGTGTTGTGCGGCTTCTTTCTTGGCCTCCTAGAAGGTGCCGCACTCTCCGTCTCTTGCTTGCCAATATGTTGCCGTGTTCCTCCTATTGTTTGGTTTGTTTTGATTTGTTTTGATGATCTTTTGGCGGGTTTTCGGAATGTTTTGGTGGTGTTTTAGAATGTTTTGTTTTCTCTTGTGTTGTTTTTATTGTCTTGGCAGGTTGTGGAACGTTTGGATTCGTTTTGGCGGGTTTTAAAATATTTTGGCGGGTATTTGGAATGTTTTGGTTTGCTTTCATTTGTTTTGATTATGTTTTGGCAAGTTATTGAAAGTTTTGATCACTTCTGACTGGTTTTCTAGTATTTTGGCATCTTTTCAGAATGTTTTGATCAGTTTTAGCAGGTTGTAAACTATTTTGTCAGGTTTTTGGAATGTTTTGGTTGGTTTTGATTTGTTTTTATGATGTTTTGCCAAGTTTTTTGAATGTTTTGATCAGTTCTGGCTGGTTTTCTAATGTTTTGGCAATTTTGAGAATGTTTTGATGAGTTTTGTGGGTCTAAATCATTTTGGCGGTTTTCGGAATATTTTGGTTGGCTTTGATTTGTTTTTATGATGTTTTGGCGGGTTTTCGGAATGTTTTGGTTGGGTTTTAGAATGTTTTGTATTCTCTTGAGTTGTTTTTATTGTCTTGGCAGGTTTTGGAATGTTTGGATTGCTTTTGGCGGGTTTTAAAATATTTTGGCGGGTATTTGGAATGTTTTGGCGGGTATTCGGAATGTTTTGATTAGTTTTGACGGGTTTTGAAATATTTTGGAGGGTTTTTAGAAGGTTTTGATTCTGTTTAGCCCAGTTTTTGGTGTGTTTGGATTAGCTTTGGTGGGCTTTATCATGTTTTGTCAGGTTTTTTCGAATGTATTGATCACTTCTGTCTGGTTTTCTATTTTGGCGGGTTTGAAAATATTTTTGGATTAGTTTTGGCAGGTTTTAAAATATTTTGGCTCTTTGCGCAGAGACGACGGTGCCGGTTGCGGTGCGCTCCGGGGCGCTCCTTCTGCGGAAAGACGCCTGGCAGCGGCACTTGGGACAGCTCCGCGTCTCCGTATTCTGCGTTTCTTGCCTTCTGCATCTCAGCAAAATGCTTTCCCACTAGGTCTAGCAAGGAGAAACTGTGGCAGCTGAGTAGATGTAGCCCGGCCCGCCCTTTGAAGTTGACAAGTTCTTGGCATCTCAGAGCCTCAAGGGAAGAGCAAGGTTATCTATGGTAGGCTGGGGCAGAACTAGCAGCAAGCAGAGCAAAGTTGTCCAAGAATAGCTTCCATTGGAATGCTAATGGCAATTGAAGAGGCAGGCCAGTGGCAAGCCACTAGCTTCTAGCAGTTTGAAAGTTGCAGACACAGTGCAGGTGTTGTGCGGCTTCTTTCTTGGCCTCCTAGAAGGTGCCGTGGTGCCGCGCTCTCCGTCTCTTGCTTGCCAATATGTTGCCATGTTCCTCCTATTGTTTGGTTTGTTTTGATTTGTTTTGATGATCTTTTGGCGGGTTTTCGGAATGTTTTGGTGGTGTTTTAGAATGTTTTGTTTTCTCTTGTGTTGTTTTTATTGTCTTGGCAGGTTGTGGAACGTTTGGATTCGTTTTGGTGGGTTTTAAAATATTTTGGCGGGTATTTGGAATGTTTTGGTTTGCTTTCATTTGTTTTGATTATGTTTTGGCAAGTTATTGAAAGTTTCGATCACTTCTGACAGGTTTTCTAGTATTTTGGGATCTTTTCAGAATGTTTTGATCAGTTTTAGCAGGTTGTAAACTATTTTGTCAGGTTTTTGGAATGTTTTGGTTGGTTTTGATTTGTTTTTATGATGTTTTGCAAAGTTTTTTGAATGATTTGATCAGTTCTGGCTGGTTTTCTAATGTTTTGGCAATTTTCAGAATGTTTTGATGAGTTTTGTGGGTCTAAATCATTTTGGCGGTTTTCGGAATATTTTGGTTGGTTTTGATTTGTTTTTATGATGTTTTGGCGGGTTTTCGGAATGTTTTGGTTGGGTTTTAGAATGTTTTGTATTCTCTTGAGTTGTTTTTATTGTGTTGGCAGGTTTTGGAATGTTTGGATTTGTTTTGGCGGGTTTTAAAATATTTTGGCGGGTATTTGGAATGTTTTGGCGGGTATTCGGAATGTTTTGATTAGTTTTGACGGGTTTTGAAATATTTTGGCGGGTTTTTAGAAGGTTTTGATTCTGTTTAGCCCAGTTTTTGGTGTGTTTGGATTAGCTTTGGTGGGCTTTATCATGTTTTGTCAGGTTTTTTCGAATGTATTGATCACTTCTGTCTGGTTTTCTATTTTGGCGGGTTTGAAAATATTTTTGGATGAGTTTTGGCGGGTTTGAAAATATTTTGGCTCTTTGCGCAGAGACGACGGTGCCGGTTGCGGTGCGCTCCGGGGCGCTCCTTCTGCGGAAAGACGCCTGGCAGCGGCACTTGGGACAGCTCCGCGTCTCCGTATTCTGCGTTTCTTGCCTTCTGCATCTCAGCAAAATGCTTTCCCACTAGGTCTAGCAAGGAGAAACTGTGGCAGCTGAGTAGATGTAGCCCGGCCCGCCCTTTGAAGTTGAAAAGTTCTTGGCATCTCAGAACCTCAAGGGAAGAGCAAGGTTATCTATGGTAGGCTGGGGCAGAACTAGCAGCAAGCAGAGCAAAGTTGTCCAAGAATAGCTTCCATTGGAATGCTAATGGCAATTGAAGAGGCAGGCCAGTGGCAAGCCACTATCTTCTAGCAGTTTGAAAGTTGCAGACACAGTACAGGTGTTGTGCGGCTTCTTTCTTGGCCTCCTAGAAGGTGCCGCACTCTCCGTCTCTTGCTTGCCAATATGTTGCCATGTTCCTCCTATTGTTTGGTTTGTTTTGATTTGTTTTGATGATCTTTTGGCGGGTTTTCGGAATGTTTTGGTGGTGTTTTAGAATGTTTTGTTTTCTCTTGTGTTGTTTTTATTGTCTTGGCAGGTTGTGGAACGTTTGGATTCGTTTTGGCGGGTTTTAAAATATTTTGGCGGGTATTTGGAATGTTTTGGTTTGCTTTCATTTGTTTTGATTATGTTTTGGCAAGTTATTGAAAGTTTTGATCACTTCTGACTGGTTTTCTAGTATTTTGGCATCTTTTCAGAATGTTTTGATCAGTTTTAGCAGGTTGTAAACTATTTTGTCAGGTTTTTGGAATGTTTTGGTTGGTTTTGATTTGTTTTTATGATGTTTTGCCAAGTTTTTTGAATGTTTTGATCAGTTCTGGCTGGTTTTCTAATGTTTTGGCAATTTTGAGAATGTTTTGATGAGTTTTGTGGGTCTAAATCATTTTGGCGGTTTTCGGAATATTTTGGTTGGCTTTGATTTGTTTTTATGATGTTTTGGCGGGTTTTCGGAATGTTTTGGTTGGGTTTTAGAATGTTTTGTATTCTCTTGAGTTGTTTTTATTGTCTTGGCAGGTTTTGGAATGTTTGGATTGCTTTTGGCGGGTTTTAAAATATTTTGGCGGGTATTTGGAATGTTTTGGCGGGTATTCGGAATGTTTTGATTAGTTTTGACGGGTTTTGAAATATTTTGGCGGGTTTTTAGAAGGTTTTGATTCTGTTTAGCCCAGTTTTTGGTGTGTTTGGATTAGCTTTGGTGGGCTTTATCATGTTTTGTCAGGTTTTTTCGAATGTATTGATCACTTCTGTCTGGTTTTCTATTTTGGCGGGTTTGAAAATATTTTTGGATTAGTTTTGGCAGGTTTTAAAATATTTTGGCTCTTTGCGCAGAGACGACGGTGCCGGTTGCGGTGCGCTCCGGGGCGCTCCTTCTGCGGAAAGACGCCTGGCAGCGGCACTTGGGACAGCTCCGCGTCTCCGTATTCTGCGTTTCTTGCCTTCTGCATCTCAGCAAAATGCTTTCCCACTAGGTCTAGCAAGGAGAAACTGTGGCAGCTGAGTAGATGTAGCCCGGCCCGCCCTTTGAAGTTGACAAGTTCTTGGCATCTCAGAGCCTCAAGGGAAGAGCAAGGTTATCTATGGTAGGCTGGGGCAGAACTAGCAGCAAGCAGAGCAAAGTTGTCCAAGAATAGCTTCCATTGGAATGCTAATGGCAATTGAAGAGGCAGGCCAGTGGCAAGCCACTAGCTTCTAGCAGTTTGAAAGTTGCAGACACAGTGCAGGTGTTGTGCGGCTTCTTTCTTGGCCTCCTAGAAGGTGCCGTGGTGCCGCGCTCTCCGTCTCTTGCTTGCCAATATGTTGCCATGTTCCTCCTATTGTTTGGTTTGTTTTGATTTGTTTTGATGATCTTTTGGCGGGTTTTCGGAATGTTTTGGTGGTGTTTTAGAATGTTTTGTTTTCTCTTGTGTTGTTTTTATTGTCTTGGCAGGTTGTGGAACGTTTGGATTCGTTTTGGTGGGTTTTAAAATATTTTGGCGGGTATTTGGAATGTTTTGGTTTGCTTTCATTTGTTTTGATTATGTTTTGGCAAGTTATTGAAAGTTTCGATCACTTCTGAATGGTTTTCTAGTATTTTGGGATCTTTTCAGAATGTTTTGATCAGTTTTAGAATGTTTTGTATTCTCTTGAGTTGTTTTTATTGTCTTGGCAGGTTTTGGAATGTTTGGATTGCTTTTGGCGGGTTTTAAAATATTTTGGCGGGTATTTGGAATGTTTTGGCGGGTATTCGGAAGGTTTTGATTAGTTTTGACGGGTTTTGAAATATTTTGGCGGGTTTTTAGAAGGTTTTGACTTGTTTTGATTCTGTTTAGCCCAGTTTTTGGTGTGTTTGGATTAGCTTTGGTGGGCTTTATCATGTTTTGTCAGGTTTTTTCGAATGTATTGATCACTTCTGTCTGGTTTTCTATTTTGGCGGGTTTGAATATATTTTTGGATGAGTTTTGGTGGGTTTGAATATATTATGGCTCTTTGCGCAGAGACGACGGTGCCGGTTGCGGTGCGCTCCGGGGCGCTCCTTCTGCGGAAAGACACCTGGCAGCGGCACTTGGGACAGCTCCGCGTCTCCGTATTCTGCGTTTCTTGCCTTCTGCATCTCAGCAAAATGCTTTCCCACTAGGTCTAGCAAGGAGAAACTGTGGCAGCTGAGTAGATGTAGCCCGGCCCGCCCTTTGAAGTTGACAAGTTCTTGGCATCTCAGAGCCTCAAGGGAAGAGCAAGGTTATCTATGGTAGGCTGGGGCAGAACTAGCAGCAAGCAGAGCAAAGTTGTCCAAGAATAGCTTCCATTGGAATGCTAATGGCAATTGAAGAGGCAGGCCAGTGGCAAGCCACTATCTTCTAGCAGTTTGAAAGTTGCAGACACAGTGCAGGTGTTTTGCGGCTTCCTTCTTGGCCTCCTAGAAGGTGCCGCACTCTCCGTCTCTTGCTTGCCAATATGTTGCCGTGTTCCTCCTATTGTTTGGTTTGTTTTGATTTGTTTTGATGATCTTTTGGCGGGTTTTCGGAATGTTTTGGTGGTGTTTTAGAATGTTTTGTTTTCTCTTGTGTTGTTTTTATTGTCTTGGCAGGTTTTGGAACGTTTGGATTCGTTTTGGCGGGTTTTAAAATATTTTGGCGGGTATTTGGAATGTTTTGGTTTGCTTTCATTTGTTTTGATTATGTTTTGGCAAGTTATTGAAAGTTTCGATCACTTCTGACAGGTTTTCTAGTATTTTGGGATCTTTTCAGAATGTTTTGATCAGTTTTAGCAGGTTGTAAACTATTTTGTCAGGTTTTTGGAATGTTTTGGTTGGTTTTGATTTGTTTTTATGATGTTTTGCAAAGTTTTTTGAATGATTTGATCAGTTCTGGCTGGTTTTCTAATGTTTTGGCAATTTTCAGAATGTTTTGATGAGTTTTGTGGGTCTAAATCATTTTGGCGGTTTTCGGAATATTTTGGTTGTTTTTGATTTGTTTTTATGATGTTTTGGCGGGTTTTCGGAATGTTTTGGTTGGGTTTTAGAATGTTTTGTATTCTCTTGAGTTGTTTTTATTGTGTTGGCAGGTTTTGGAATGTTTGGATTTGTTTTGGCGGGTTTTAAAATATTTTGGCGGGTATTTGGAATGTTTTGGCGGGTATTCGGAATGTTTTGATTAGTTTTGACGGGTTTTGAAATATTTTGGCGGGTTTTTAGAAGGTTTTGATTCTGTTTAGCCCAGTTTTTGGTGTGTTTGGATTAGCTTTGGTGGGCTTTATCATGTTTTGTCAGGTTTTTTCGAATGTATTGATCACTTCTGTCTGGTTTTCTATTTTGGCGGGTTTGAAAATATTTTTGGATGAGTTTTGGCGGGTTTGAAAATATTTTGGCTCTTTGCGCAGAGACGACGGTGCCGGTTGCGGTGCGCTCCGGGGCGCTCCTTCTGCGGAAAGACGCCTGGCAGCGGCACTTGGGACAGCTCCGCGTCTCCGTATTCTGCGTTTCTTGCCTTCTGCATCTCAGCAAAATGCTTTCCCACTAGGTCTAGCAAGGAGAAACTGTGGCAGCTGAGTAGATGTAGCCCGGCCCGCCCTTTGAAGTTGACAAGTTCTTGGCATCTCAGAACCTCAAGGGAAGAGCAAGGTTATCTATGGTAGGCTGGGGCAGAACTAGCAGCAAGCAGAGCAAAGTTGTCCAAGAATAGCTTCCATTGGAATGCTAATGGCAATTGAAGAGGCAGGCCAGTGGCAAGCCACTATCTTCTAGCAGTTTGAAAGTTGCAGACACAGTACAGGTGTTGTGCGGCTTCTTTCTTGGCCTCCTAGAAGGTGCCGCACTCTCCGTCTCTTGCTTGCCAATATGTTGCCATGTTCCTCCTATTGTTTGGTTTGTTTTGATTTGTTTTGATGATCTTTTGGCGGGTTTTCGGAATGTTTTGGTGGTGTTTTAGAATGTTTTGTTTTCTCTTGTGTTGTTTTTATTGTCTTGGCAGGTTGTGGAACGTTTGGATTCGTTTTGGCGGGTTTTAAAATATTTTGGCGGGTATTTGGAATGTTTTGGTTTGCTTTCATTTGTTTTGATTATGTTTTGGCAAGTTATTGAAAGTTTTGATCACTTCTGACTGGTTTTCTAGTATTTTGGCATCTTTTCAGAATGTTTTGATCAGTTTTAGCAGGTTGTAAACTATTTTGTCAGGTTTTTGGAATGTTTTGGTTGGTTTTGATTTGTTTTTATGATGTTTTGCCAAGTTTTTTGAATGTTTTGATCAGTTCTGGCTGGTTTTCTAATGTTTTGGCAATTTTGAGAATGTTTTGATGAGTTTTGTGGGTCTAAATCATTTTGGCGGTTTTCGGAATATTTTGGTTGTTTTTGATTTGTTTTTATGATGTTTTGGCGGGTTTTCGGAATGTTTTGGTTGGGTTTTAGAATGTTTTGTATTCTCTTGAGTTGTTTTTATTGTCTTGGCAGGTTTTGGAATGTTTGGATTGCTTTTGGCGGGTTTTAAAATATTTTGGCGGGTATTTGGAATGTTTTGGCGGGTATTCGGAATGTTTTGATTAGTTTTGACGGGTTTTGAAATATTTTGGAGGGTTTTTAGAAGGTTTTGATTCTGTTTAGCCCAGTTTTTGGTGTGTTTGGATTAGCTTTGGTGGGCTTTATCATGTTTTGTCAGGTTTTTTCGAATGTATTGATCACTTCTGTCTGGTTTTCTATTTTGGCGGGTTTGAAAATATTTTTGGATTAGTTTTGGCAGGTTTTAAATATTTTGGCTCTTTGCGCAGAGACGACGGTGCCGGTTGCGGTGCGCTCCGGGGCGCTCCTTCTGCGGAAAGACGCCTGGCAGCGGCACTTGGGACAGCTCCGCGTCTCCGTATTCTGCGTTTCTTGCCTTCTGCATCTCAGCAAAATGCTTTCCCACTAGGTCTAGCAAGGAGAAACTGTGGCAGCTGAGTAGATGTAGCCCGGCCCGCCCTTTGAAGTTGACAAGTTCTTGGCATCTCAGAGCCTCAAGGGAAGAGCAAGGTTATCTATGGTAGGCTGGGGCAGAACTAGCAGCAAGCAGAGCAAAGTTGTCCAAGAATAGCTTCCATTGGAATGCTAATGGCAATTGAAGAGGCAGGCCAGTGGCAAGCCACTAGCTTCTAGCAGTTTGAAAGTTGCAGACACAGTGCAGGTGTTGTGCGGCTTCTTTCTTGGCCTCCTAGAAGGTGCCGTGGTGCCGCGCTCTCCGTCTCTTGCTTGCCAATATGTTGCCATGTTCCTCCTATTGTTTGGTTTGTTTTGATTTGTTTTGATGATCTTTTGGCGGGTTTTCGGAATGTTTTGGTGGTGTTTTAGAATGTTTTGTTTTCTCTTGTGTTGTTTTTATTGTCTTGGCAGGTTGTGGAACGTTTGGATTCGTTTTGGTGGGTTTTAAAATATTTTGGCGGGTATTTGGAATGTTTTGGTTTGCTTTCATTTGTTTTGATTATGTTTTGGCAAGTTATTGAAAGTTTCGATCACTTCTGAATGGTTTTCTAGTATTTTGGGATCTTTTCAGAATGTTTTGATCAGTTTTAGAATGTTTTGTATTCTCTTGAGTTGTTTTTATTGTCTTGGCAGGTTTTGGAATGTTTGGATTGCTTTTGGCGGGTTTTAAAATATTTTGGCGGGTATTTGGAATGTTTTGGCGGGTATTCGGAAGGTTTTGATTAGTTTTGACGGGTTTTGAAATATTTTGGCGGGTTTTTAGAAGGTTTTGACTTGTTTTGATTCTGTTTAGCCCAGTTTTTGGTGTGTTTGGATTAGCTTTGGTGGGCTTTATCATGTTTTGTCAGGTTTTTTCGAATGTATTGATCACTTCTGTCTGGTTTTCTATTTTGGCGGGTTTGAATATATTTTTGGATGAGTTTTGGTGGGTTTGAATATATTATGGCTCTTTGCGCAGAGACGACGGTGCCGGTTGCGGTGCGCTCCGGGGCGCTCCTTCTGCGGAAAGACACCTGGCAGCGGCACTTGGGACAGCTCCGCGTCTCCGTATTCTGCGTTTCTTGCCTTCTGCATCTCAGCAAAATGCTTTCCCACTAGGTCTAGCAAGGAGAAACTGTGGCAGCTGAGTAGATGTAGCCCGGCCCGCCCTTTGAAGTTGAAAAGTTCTTGGCATCTCAGAGCCTCAAGGGAAGAGCAAGGTTATCTATGGTAGGCTGGGGCAGAACTAGCAGCAAGCAGAGCAAAGTTGTCCAAGAATAGCTTCCATTGGAATGCTAATGGCAATTGAAGAGGCAGGCCAGTGGCAAGCCACTATCTTCTAGCAGTTTGAAAGTTGCAGACACAGTGCAGGTGTTTTGCGGCTTCCTTCTTGGCCTCCTAGAAGGTGCCGCACTCTCCGTCTCTTGCTTGCCAATATGTTGCCGTGTTCCTCCTATTGTTTGGTTTGTTTTGATTTGTTTTGATGATCTTTTGGCGGGTTTTCGGAATGTTTTGGTGGTGTTTTAGAATGTTTTGTTTTCTCTTGTGTTGTTTTTATTGTCTTGGAAGGTTTTGGAACGTTTGGATTCGTTTTGGCGGGTTTTAAAATATTTTGGCGGTTGTTTGGAATGTTTTGGTTTGCTTTCATTTGTTTTGATTATGTTTTGGCAAGTTATTGAAAGTTTCGATCACTTCTGACTGGTTTTCTAGTATTTTGGCATCTTTTCAGAATGTTTTGATCAGTTTTAGCAGGTTGTAAACTATTTTGTCAGGTTTTTGGAATGTTTTGGTTGGTTTTGATTTGTTTTTATGATGTTTTGCCAAGTTTTTTGAATGATTTGATCAGTTCTGGCTGGTTTTCTAATGTTTTGGCAATTTTCAGAATGTTTTGATGAGTTTTGTGGGTCTAAATCATTTTGGCGGTTTTTGGAATATTTTGGTTGTTTTTGATTTGATTTGATGATGTTTTGTCCGGTTTTCGGAATGTTTTGGTTGGGTTTTAGAATGTTTTGTATTCTCTTGAGTTGTTTTTATTGTGTTGGCAGGTTTTGGAATGTTTGGATTGCTTTTGGCGGGTTTTAAAATATTTTGGCGGGTATTTGGAATGTTTTGGCGGGTATTCGGAATGTTTTGATTAGTTTTGACGGGTTTTGAAATATTTTGGCGGGTTTTTAGAAGGTTTTGATTCTGTTTAGCCCAGTTTTTGGTGTGTTTGGATTAGCTTTGGTGGGCTTTATCATGTTTTGTCAGGTTTTTTCGAATGTATTGATCACTTCTGTCTGGTTTTCTATTTTGGC
This sequence comes from Passer domesticus, assembly GCF_036417665.1. NCBI lineage: Eukaryota > Metazoa > Chordata > Aves > Passeriformes > Passeridae > Passer > Passer domesticus. The sequence goes on from NC_087474.1 coordinate 63,448,836, forward strand.
GGGTTTGAAAATATTTTTGGATGAGTTTTGGCGGCTTTGAAAATATTTTGGCTCTTTGCGCAGAGACGACGGTGCCGGTTGCGGTGCGCTCCGGGGCGCTCCTTCTGCGGAAAGACGCCTGGCAGCGGCACTTGGGACAGCTCCGCGTCTCCGTATTCTGCGTTTCTTGCCTTCTGCATCTCAGCAAAATGCTTTCCCACTAGGTCTAGCAAGGAGAAACTGTGGCAGCTGAGTAGATGTAGCCCGGCCCGCCCTTTGAAGTTGAAAAGTTCTTGGCATCTCAGAACCTCAAGGGAAGAGCAAGGTTATCTATGGTAGGCTGGGGCAGAACTAGCAGCAAGCAGAGCAAAGTTGTCCAAGAATAGCTTCCATTGGAATGCTAATGGCAATTGAAGAGGCAGGCCAGTGGCAAGCCACTATCTTCTAGCAGTTTGAAAGTTGCAGACACAGTACAGGTGTTGTGCGGCTTCTTTCTTGGCCTCCTAGAAGGTGCCGCACTCTCCGTCTCTTGCTTGCCAATATGTTGCCGTGTTCCTCCTATTGTTTGGTTTGTTTTGATTTGTTTTGATGATCTTTTGGCGGGTTTTCGGAATGTTTTGGTGGTGTTTTAGAATGTTTTGTTTTCTCTTGTGTTGTTTTTATTGTCTTGGCAGGTTGTGGAACGTTTGGATTCGTTTTGGCGGGTTTTAAAATATTTTGGCGGGTATTTGGAATGTTTTGGTTTGCTTTCATTTGTTTTGATTATGTTTTGGCAAGTTATTGAAAGTTTTGATCACTTCTGACTGGTTTTCTAGTATTTTGGCATCTTTTCAGAATGTTTTGATCAGTTTTAGCAGGTTGTAAACTATTTTGTCAGGTTTTTGGAATGTTTTGGTTGGTTTTGATTTGTTTTTATGATGTTTTGCCAAGTTTTTTGAATGTTTTGATCAGTTCTGGCTGGTTTTCTAATGTTTTGGCAATTTTGAGAATGTTTTGATGAGTTTTGTGGGTCTAAATCATTTTGGCGGTTTTCGGAATATTTTGGTTGGCTTTGATTTGTTTTTATGATGTTTTGGCGGGTTTTCGGAATGTTTTGGTTGGGTTTTAGAATGTTTTGTATTCTCTTGAGTTGTTTTTATTGTCTTGGCAGGTTTTGGAATGTTTGGATTGCTTTTGGCGGGTTTTAAAATATTTTGGCGGGTATTTGGAATGTTTTGGCGGGTATTCGGAATGTTTTGATTAGTTTTGACGGGTTTTGAAATATTTTGGAGGGTTTTTAGAAGGTTTTGATTCTGTTTAGCCCAGTTTTTGGTGTGTTTGGATTAGCTTTGGTGGGCTTTATCATGTTTTGTCAGGTTTTTTCGAATGTATTGATCACTTCTGTCTGGTTTTCTATTTTGGCGGGTTTGAAAATATTTTTGGATTAGTTTTGGCAGGTTTTAAAATATTTTGGCTCTTTGCGCAGAGACGACGGTGCCGGTTGCGGTGCGCTCCGGGGCGCTCCTTCTGCGGAAAGACGCCTGGCAGCGGCACTTGGGACAGCTCCGCGTCTCCGTATTCTGCGTTTCTTGCCTTCTGCATCTCAGCAAAATGCTTTCCCACTAGGTCTAGCAAGGAGAAACTGTGGCAGCTGAGTAGATGTAGCCCGGCCCGCCCTTTGAAGTTGACAAGTTCTTGGCATCTCAGAGCCTCAAGGGAAGAGCAAGGTTATCTATGGTAGGCTGGGGCAGAACTAGCAGCAAGCAGAGCAAAGTTGTCCAAGAATAGCTTCCATTGGAATGCTAATGGCAATTGAAGAGGCAGGCCAGTGGCAAGCCACTAGCTTCTAGCAGTTTGAAAGTTGCAGACACAGTGCAGGTGTTGTGCGGCTTCTTTCTTGGCCTCCTAGAAGGTGCCGTGGTGCCGCGCTCTCCGTCTCTTGCTTGCCAATATGTTGCCATGTTCCTCCTATTGTTTGGTTTGTTTTGATTTGTTTTGATGATCTTTTGGCGGGTTTTCGGAATGTTTTGGTGGTGTTTTAGAATGTTTTGTTTTCTCTTGTGTTGTTTTTATTGTCTTGGCAGGTTGTGGAACGTTTGGATTCGTTTTGGCGGGTTTTAAAATATTTTGGCGGGTATTTGGAATGTTTTGGTTTGCTTTCATTTGTTTTGATTATGTTTTGGCAAGTTATTGAAAGTTTCGATCACTTCTGAATGGTTTTCTAGTATTTTGGGATCTTTTCAGAATGTTTTGATCAGTTTTAGAATGTTTTGTATTCTCTTGAGTTGTTTTTATTGTCTTGGCAGGTTTTGGAATGTTTGGATTGCTTTTGGCGGGTTTTAAAATATTTTGGCGGGTATTTGGAATGTTTTGGCGGGTATTCGGAAGGTTTTGATTAGTTTTGACGGGTTTTGAAATATTTTGGCGGGTTTTTAGAAGGTTTTGACTTGTTTTGATTCTGTTTAGCCCAGTTTTTGGTGTGTTTGGATTAGCTTTGGTGGGCTTTATCATGTTTTGTCAGGTTTTTTCGAATGTATTGATCACTTCTGTCTGGTTTTCTATTTTGGCGGGTTTGAATATATTTTTGGATGAGTTTTGGTGGGTTTGAATATATTATGGCTCTTTGCGCAGAGACGACGGTGCCGGTTGCGGTGCGCTCCGGGGCGCTCCTTCTGCGGAAAGACACCTGGCAGCGGCACTTGGGACAGCTCCGCGTCTCCGTATTCTGCGTTTCTTGCCTTCTGCATCTCAGCAAAATGCTTTCCCACTAGGTCTAGCAAGGAGAAACTGTGGCAGCTGAGTAGATGTAGCCCGGCCCGCCCTTTGAAGTTGACAAGTTCTTGGCATCTCAGAGCCTCAAGGGAAGAGCAAGGTTATCTATGGTAGGCTGGGGCAGAACTAGCAGCAAGCAGAGCAAAGTTGTCCAAGAATAGCTTCCATTGGAATGCTAATGGCAATTGAAGAGGCAGGCCAGTGGCAAGCCACTATCTTCTAGCAGTTTGAAAGTTGCAGACACAGTGCAGGTGTTTTGCGGCTTCCTTCTTGGCCTCCTAGAAGGTGCCGCACTCTCCGTCTCTTGCTTGCCAATATGTTGCCGTGTTCCTCCTATTGTTTGGTTTGTTTTGATTTGTTTTGATGATGTTTTGGCGGGTTTTCGGAATGTTTTGGTGGTGTTTTAGAATGTTTTGTTTTCTCTTGTGTTGTTTTTATTGTCTTGGCAGGTTGTGGAACGTTTGGATTCGTTTTGGCGGGTTTTAAAATATTTTGGCGGGTATTTGGAATGTTTTGGTTTGCTTTCATTTGTTTTGATTATGTTTTGGCAAGTTATTGAAAGTTTTGATCACTTCTGACTGGTTTTCTAGTATTTTGGCATCTTTTCAGAATGTTTTGATCAGTTTTAGCAGGTTGTAAACTATTTTGTCAGGTTTTTGGAATGTTTTGGTTGGTTTTGATTTGTTTTTATGATGTTTTGCCAAGTTTTTTGAATGTTTTGATCAGTTCTGGCTGGTTTTCTAATGTTTTGGCAATTTTGAGAATGTTTTGATGAGTTTTGTGGGTCTAAATCATTTTGGCGGTTTTCGGAATATTTTGGTTGGCTTTGATTTGTTTTTATGATGTTTTGGCGGGTTTTCGGAATGTTTTGGTTGGGTTTTAGAATGTTTTGTATTCTCTTGAGTTGTTTTTATTGTCTTGGCAGGTTTTGGAATGTTTGGATTGCTTTTGGCGGGTTTTAAAATATTTTGGCGGGTATTTGGAATGTTTTGGCGGGTATTCGGAATGTTTTGATTAGTTTTGACGGGTTTTGAAATATTTTGGAGGGTTTTTAGAAGGTTTTGATTCTGTTTAGCCCAGTTTTTGGTGTGTTTGGATTAGCTTTGGTGGGCTTTATCATGTTTTGTCAGGTTTTTTCGAATGTATTGATCACTTCTGTCTGGTTTTCTATTTTGGCGGGTTTGAAAATATTTTTGGATTAGTTTTGGCAGGTTTTAAAATATTTTGGCTCTTTGCGCAGAGACGACGGTGCCGGTTGCGGTGCGCTCCGGGGCGCTCCTTCTGCGGAAAGACGCCTGGCAGCGGCACTTGGGACAGCTCCGCGTCTCCGTATTCTGCGTTTCTTGCCTTCTGCATCTCAGCAAAATGCTTTCCCACTAGGTCTAGCAAGGAGAAACTGTGGCAGCTGAGTAGATGTAGCCCGGCCCGCCCTTTGAAGTTGACAAGTTCTTGGCATCTCAGAGCCTCAAGGGAAGAGCAAGGTTATCTATGGTAGGCTGGGGCAGAACTAGCAGCAAGCAGAGCAAAGTTGTCCAAGAATAGCTTCCATTGGAATGCTAATGGCAATTGAAGAGGCAGGCCAGTGGCAAGCCACTAGCTTCTAGCAGTTTGAAAGTTGCAGACACAGTGCAGGTGTTGTGCGGCTTCTTTCTTGGCCTCCTAGAAGGTGCCGTGGTGCCGCGCTCTCCGTCTCTTGCTTGCCAATATGTTGCCATGTTCCTCCTATTGTTTGGTTTGTTTTGATTTGTTTTGATGATCTTTTGGCGGGTTTTCGGAATGTTTTGGTGGTGTTTTAGAATGTTTTGTTTTCTCTTGTGTTGTTTTTATTGTCTTGGCAGGTTGTGGAACGTTTGGATTCGTTTTGGTGGGTTTTAAAATATTTTGGCGGGTATTTGGAATGTTTTGGTTTGCTTTCATTTGTTTTGATTATGTTTTGGCAAGTTATTGAAAGTTTCGATCACTTCTGAATGGTTTTCTAGTATTTTGGGATCTTTTCAGAATGTTTTGATCAGTTTTAGAATGTTTTGTATTCTCTTGAGTTGTTTTTATTGTCTTGGCAGGTTTTGGAATGTTTGGATTGCTTTTGGCGGGTTTTAAAATATTTTGGCGGGTATTTGGAATGTTTTGGCGGGTATTCGGAAGGTTTTGATTAGTTTTGACGGGTTTTGAAATATTTTGGCGGGTTTTTAGAAGGTTTTGACTTGTTTTGATTCTGTTTAGCCCAGTTTTTGGTGTGTTTGGATTAGCTTTGGTGGGCTTTATCATGTTTTGTCAGGTTTTTTCGAATGTATTGATCACTTCTGTCTGGTTTTCTATTTTGGCGGGTTTGAAAATATTTTTGGATGAGTTTTGGTGGGTTTGAATATATTATGGCTCTTTGCGCAGAGACGACGGTGCCGGTTGCGGTGCGCTCCGGGGCGCTCCTTCTGCGGAAAGACACCTGGCAGCGGCACTTGGGACAGCTCCGCGTCTCCGTATTCTGCGTTTCTTGCCTTCTGCATCTCAGCAAAATGCTTTCCCACTAGGTCTAGCAAGGAGAAACTGTGGCAGCTGAGTAGATGTAGCCCGGCCCGCCCTTTGAAGTTGAAAAGTTCTTGGCATCTCAGAGCCTCAAGGGAAGAGCAAGGTTATCTATGGTAGGCTGGGGCAGAACTAGCAGCAAGCAGAGCAAAGTTGTCCAAGAATAGCTTCCATTGGAATGCTAATGGCAATTGAAGAGGCAGGCCAGTGGCAAGCCACTAGCTTCTAGCAGTTTGAAAGTTGCAGACACAGTGCAGGTGTTTTGCGGCTTCCTTCTTGGCCTCCTAGAAGGTGCCGCACTCTCCGTCTCTTGCTTGCCAATATGTTGCCGTGTTCCTCCTATTGTTTGGTTTGTTTTGATTTGTTTTGATGATCTTTTGGCGGGTTTTCGGAATGTTTTGGTGGTGTTTTAGAATGTTTTGTTTTCTCTTGTGTTGTTTTTATTGTCTTGGAAGGTTTTGGAACGTTTGGATTCGTTTTGGCGGGTTTTAAAATATTTTGGCGGTTGTTTGGAATGTTTTGGTTTGCTTTCATTTGTTTTGATTATGTTTTGGCAAGTTATTGAAAGTTTCGATCACTTCTGACTGGTTTTCTAGTATTTTGGCATCTTTTCAGAATGTTTTGATCAGTTTTAGCAGGTTGTAAACTATTTTGTCAGGTTTTTGGAATGTTTTGGTTGGTTTTGATTTGTTTTTATGATGTTTTGCCAAGTTTTTTGAATGATTTGATCAGTTCTGGCTGGTTTTCTAATGTTTTGGCAATTTTCAGAATGTTTTGATGAGTTTTGTGGGTCTAAATTATTTTGGCGGTTTTTGGAATATTTTGGTTGTTTTTGATTTGATTTGATGATGTTTTGTCCGGTTTTCGGAATGTTTTGGTTGGGTTTTAGAATGTTTTGTATTCTCTTGAGTTGTTTTTATTGTGTTGGCAGGTTTTGGAATGTTTGGATTGCTTTTGGCGGGTTTTAAAATATTTTGGCGGGTATTTGGAATGTTTTGGCGGGTATTCGGAATGTTTTGATTAGTTTTGACGGGTTTTGAAATATTTTGGAGGGTTTTTAGAAGGTTTTGATTCTGTTTAGCCCAGTTTTTGGTGTGTTTGGATTAGCTTTGGTGGGCTTTATCATGTTTTGTCAGGTTTTTTCGAATGTATTGATCACTTCTGTCTGGTTTTCTATTTTGGCGGGTTTGAAAATATTTTTGGATGAGTTTTGGCGGGTTTGAAAATATTTTGGCTCTTTGCGCAGAGACGACGGTGCCGGTTGCGGTGTGCTCCGGGGCGCTCCTTCTGCGGAAAGACGCCTGGCAGCGGCACTTGGGACAGCTCCGCGTCTCCGTATTCTGCGTTTCTTGCCTTCTGCATCTCAGCAAAATGCTTTCCCACTAGGTCTAGCAAGGAGAAACTGTGGCAGCTGAGTAGATGTAGCCCGGCCCGCCCTTTGAAGTTGACAAGTTCTTGGCATCTCAGAACCTCAAGGGAAGAGCAAGGTTATCTATGGTAGGCTGGGGCAGAACTAGCAGCAAGCAGAGCAAAGTTGTCCAAGAATAGCTTCCATTGGAATGCTAATGGCAATTGAAGAGGCAGGCCAGTGGCAAGCCACTATCTTCTAGCAGTTTGAAAGTTGCAGACACAGTACAGGTGTTGTGCGGCTTCTTTCTTGGCCTCCTAGAAGGTGCCGCACTCTCCGTCTCTTGCTTGCCAATATGTTGCCGTGTTCCTCCTATTGTTTGGTTTGTTTTGATTTGTTTTGATGATGTTTTGGCGGGTTTTCGGAATGTTTTGGTGGTGTTTTAGAATGTTTTGTTTTCTCTTGTGTTGTTTTTATTGTCTTGGCAGGTTGTGGAACGTTTGGATTCGTTTTGGCGGGTTTTAAAATATTTTGGCGGGTATTTGGAATGTTTTGGTTTGCTTTCATTTGTTTTGATTATGTTTTGGCAAGTTATTGAAAGTTTTGATCACTTCTGACTGGTTTTCTAGTATTTTGGCATCTTTTCAGAATGTTTTGATCAGTTTTAGCAGGTTGTAAACTATTTTGTCAGGTTTTTGGAATGTTTTGGTTGGTTTTGATTTGTTTTTATGATGTTTTGCCAAGTTTTTTGAATGTTTTGATCAGTTCTGGCTGGTTTTCTAATGTTTTGGCAATTTTGAGAATGTTTTGATGAGTTTTGTGGGTCTAAATCATTTTGGCGGTTTTCGGAATATTTTGGTTGGTTTTGATTTGTTTTTATGATGTTTTGTCCGGTTTTCGGAATGTTTTGGTTGGGTTTTAGAATGTTTTGTATTCTCTTGAGTTGTTTTTATTGTCTTGGCAGGTTCTGGAATGTTTGGATTGCTTTTGGCGGGTTTTAAAATATTTTGGCGGGTATTTGGAATGTTTTGGCGGGTATTCGGAATGTTTTGATTAGTTTTGACGGGTTTTGAAATATTTTGGAGGGTTTTTAGAAGGTTTTGATTCTGTTTAGCCCAGTTTTTGGTGTGTTTGGATTAGCTTTGGTGGGCTTTATCATGTTTTGTCAGGTTTTTTCGAATGTATTGATCACTTCTGTCTGGTTTTCTATT